>NC_133532.1:65974350-71559350 GCF_048544455.1 Silene latifolia
GGTAGTAATTAACTCGTATCTACATATGATTAATTAAATATTCAATTAAGATCGTATTCGTAAAGATATGACCTTAAGGGATCAACTGGTCACCACCGTCGCACGACAGTAATATCAAAGTCTAGTCAGCCAATCATTACCGATATGTGTGGACCAGTTGACTGTAAAATATTACATCCCACATGTATTCTTAAAATGAGATTTAAACATGTGATCATCATGATCGACAGTTGTGATCGCATTATTGTCAGAGGACACTTATTCCAATATAACCCCGGTATCTCATCTGGAAAAATATCAGTAAACTACCCGACCACAGGTATATCAGACGCCGACAGATCCTCCACACGCATATCTCTCACTTGACAAAGAATCAAGGGACATTTATTTCTTAAACATGACTTTAGAGTCATCACCGCGATAAACTTACACTTTGGTCCCACTACGAACCCCTTATATGATACCTTGACTCCCTTAGGCCTCTTTAGAGATACTCTCTTTTGTCTGCAATCTATCTTAGCATCATATTTGCCCAACTAGTCCATCCCGACAATGACCTCAAACCTATCCAAAGGAAATTCTTACAAGTTGACCGGTAAGTCTACCTCCCCCACCAACATGGATACAACTCTATACAACTTAGAACATGATACCGACTCCCCTGAAGGTATAAACACACTATATTTTACCATCTCATACTCTCCCAAACCCATAACTAAGGCATGACTCCTAGACACAAAAGAGTGGGTTGCCCTCGAATCAAACAGGACAAAAGATGGCGTATTATGAACAAGAAAAGTACCGGTAACCACATAAGCATCGTTCTCTGCCTCCTACTTCCCCATCATAAAGAGCTTCCCACTACTTTTCTGACCTCTACCCTGGATTGTGGTAGTCGAAGTAGTTGGCTTGGCTGCCGAGTTCTGCATCACACTATTGTTCGAACGCTGATAGAACCCTCTATTGTTGCGGTTGTAGCCACCATTGTTGTTATTCTTCCCTCCATGATTACCTCACGACCAAGATGTCATGTGGCTAGCAAAGCTTTGGCTAGGAGCCTGATAAAAGTTTCCCTGGTAAGTCGCACGACAGTAATGTGAAACTCTAGTCAGCCAATCATTACCGATATGTGTGGACCAGTTGACTGTAAAATATTACATCCCACATGTATTCTTAAAATGGGATTTAAACATGTGATCATCATGATCGACAGTTGTGATCGCGTTATTATCGGAGGACACTTATTCCAACAATCTCCCACTTGTCCTCGACAAGTGTGCGTCACCAATTCTCTTGTCCTATTACTATCTCCCACACAATGCAAGGTGTCTTTCAGGTCGTTCTTGCAAGTGATCATATCGAGAGTGGTTTCCTCGATCTGGAGAATAACTGATTGACCGGAATTATCTACCATAGATACCTTCCGAGCGTGGCCACGCATTTCCAGTTCATTACTCCTTGAGTGACCCTGAGATATTGTTTTAACCCTGATAAAGGGGTAGACAATTCCTATCGCACTATTCCCTTCGACTAGCCACAACCATCATAACCCAAAATATGCCCATTTGACCCCATTTACGAAGGTCGTAGTAACATAAGTCAAAGTTAATCTGAAACTGTGCCACCTTAGGCGAACAGTCTTTAGTCAAAATAATCGACTCATTAGAATACTATAGTAGCTCTCGCCACGACCAGGCTATATAAATTTGCCAGAACTCTATAAGCGGTCATAAGGTCTGACAAAGTGTTCCTAACAGTCTGCCTATGTGATCGACTAGTCATCTCACATGACTCTATGGCACTTGAACTTACCATCAATCGCATCACACTCTAGTCACTTCGAGACGTCACCTCATACAAGTGACTATGGGCGAATACCATGTTAATCCGGGTTCACTTTAACGGGGTTCAATATTGTCTCTACAACCCGTTTGGATGTAACAAAGTATAAAAGGAGTTTTTAGATTTAAAAACTCGAACGACAAATGTGATTATTACATATGAATAGTCAATACCTGATTACTACTTCATATTTTTATAATCCATTTTAATTTTATATGTAGTTGTTCATCTTAATGCAATTGAAATGACATATGACATGACTCATCATGTTAAGCCTATGAGAAGGCTTTGGTTAGTAGGTTTTATCAACTTCTTGTACCTTACTTAACCTTACTACATACTCGTTTTCCTTTGTAATGTATACATTTGCATTACAAAACTTTCTGAGTACGTGTCTAGATCCAATCTAGACATAGGCCCTCTAGCCTTAGAATAGCTCCCACTGTTTTTACAGTGTGCGGGACTCATCCCTCTTGTACATCCCATGATTGCAAGTGTACTCAATTTCCGTTGTAAATATTTCTCATTGTTATTTATTGCCTAGAACGATTCTAGAAAATCTATTTCTTAAATAACATAGCCACAATGGTATCTTAACCATCCTAATGTGTTTTGATTATGGTTTTGTCGGAAACCATGCACAATCTCAATTGTCAGTTGTCATTTGTAACACCCTTACACAAAATTGCATCAAAAACACTTTGCTTTACATCCTTAATGCTTCTGCAAGCACTTAAGGGTAATCTTTATGGCTTACTTGGTAACTATTACTAAATTCGATTTGAAACAATTCATCATACTCAAAGTATATGAAGTGCTATACATCATTACTCATTCAATTGATCCGGCAGCGGAAGCAAATGGAATCAATCAAATATGTTCAACTTGATTGAACTAATCATGAATCTTATCAACATAAGACTTCTTATTTGACGCTAATATCATGTAGATTTATCTACATAAATCTGGATAAAGATGTATTATATTACTCCAAGTCTTAAATCATTCGCAATGATCAATATGTCATCCACATATAAGACTACTAAAATTTCCGTAACTCCCACTAAACTTCATGTATAAACACAACTTCTCGACTTATCGGGAAAATTTTTATACCATGATCAAATCATTGATTCCAACTCATTGATGTCCTACTCAAGACCCTCTCTTAAGTTTCACATTATCTTAGGATTGCAAGAATCTACAAAACTCAAGACATGTATTGAATACATTCCTTCTAATTGAAGAAGTGGGTTTTAGATTCACTCGCTATATATCTCATAATGAAACACAATCCCTAAGAAGATCCAAATAGACTTAAGCATTTCAACTAGTGCAAAACCCTTTGCTACCAATCAAGCTTTGATATCTAACAATTCACTTGGAATTTATTTCGGATTTTCATGGCTCTAAGCCTTGTATTGAGTTGTGACTTAAACACTCTCATGTAAGTCATATGTTCATTACTTTCCAGAAGTAATCAACTTGAATCAAACAATTTCTTTGTAAGTTACAAGCTATTTACTTTCTAAAAGTAACACTAATTCATCATCTTCAACAAGTGATGACTTTAATCTCTTAGGTTTTGAAGAAACAACGTTTTACACAAAACGTCTCATGTAGCCAAGAAAGACCACTTTCTTGCGACATAACATTCTTTGTGGCTCTTGAATAATTTCTCCCACTCTGTCTTCTAGAAATAAACTTGTATTCTAGAAAGACAGCTTCACGAGCCACAATCCCGTTGTACTCGTGATTATAGTAAGGAAAAATGAGCATTTGTTTCTTTTGAAAACTTACATACATGGTACCCTACCATTTCATATCTCATATGATTCGTTTTAGATTTAGTGGAAAAATAATTTAGACAAAATGATAAAATCCCCAAAAGGATCAAGTAACTCAAAGTAACTTGATCGAAGTCCAAACCATATCGAATAGCGTTTGATTTCTTATCCAACCACACATTATCCCATAATGTGTGTTAAGAGAGATTAACTTGTGATACTATATCACATTTCATTTGGCTTATATCAAAGTCTTCACTTTGATAATCCCATCACGACTAAATCGTGATTCCTTGAACTCTTTGAACTTCTTCAAAGATTTCTCTATTTACCTTATTAAGTGAACACATTAGCGTCAACTTAAATCGTTGGTAAAAGAAAATGATCAACCTATTTTGGATCAATGATTTACAACCTCGATCTCCTTTTCAACCAAAAGGCACGAGACATCTTGCTTTGAATACAAGATACGCATATACCATAAGATCTAATGGTTTCAAGAGTACTTGATAACTCTTTACGTTCATCATTCCAGAATCTAAGGTTCAATCTTGGGTTACCAATTTGAGTCTTGCATCATCTACATGATATATTATTCTAGTTTGGTTTAGAATATAATCACCTTGATAATGGGCTAGCCATACATCAAATCATGGTGTATAGGGTCACAAACGTGAAACCTCTTTTGTATCTTAACAAGTTTATATTCTTATTTAGAGTTTATGCACTTAATAGTCACAATTAAGTACAACTCTAAACCCAAAAACTAGATTGAGTACATAATGACTCTATCTCTCAACATCATTGTTGCTAGTCGTCATATTCTAATCATCCTATGTATCAAATACAATGATGAAAACCACCACCGGTTTCTAATATTGACGAAGTAGTACTAGCAAAATTTTATGTCAATCAAATAAACATTTAAAGAAGAAAGTCCCATTAGATGTCCCACAATTAACTTGTTGATTCTTCAATAATTTGGGGTAGTTTCCTTTCTAGCGTCCAACAATTAAGACAATGGAAACTTTATCGGTCGGGATTGATAGGTTTAGTATCGTTATTCTCAATAACTTTACTTTTAACATTACCTTGTATCAATTCCATTCTAATTTTACCCTTTTTAAAACCTTATCCTTTTCTTAACGGTTTAAGAGAATGCTCCCACTCATTTCAATGAGTCTTTGCTAAGAGAAGCAAAATTGAAATTCATGAAGACTACTCTTCATTCGTTTGTTTAGTCTTAAAACTTTCATTGAAATGGTTGCGGTATTTTGGTCAATTTTGATTTCAAACAAATCTAGTTACCAAAATGATGTAACATTTCAAAGTACTTAACTCAATTAAGCATATGAGAAACAATTCATTGTAAGTAGATATGTTAGTCAAGAATCAAAAACCCTTTTGATCACGAATAACTTTTATCTATACTCTTTACAAGAGATCCTTAGCAATGGTTCATATGAGGTTTTAGAAGCAAATTCATATTTGTCTTTAGTTACGATGTTTTAATGGAGATTTGAATCAGAAATCGAAATGATATCGTATATGTGGTAAAGAAATAGAACAATATGATAACGGAATAGTGGAAAACTTAACATTTATCGTTTTATTAATACTTGTAAATAACAAGTAAAGCATTTACATAGTGACCTCTCCCCAACTATGATAAATGATTCCAAGATCCAAATTCATATTAACTTGGGGTACGGTGTGCCGAAATACCCTTTATTAATATAACTCGGTGGATTAACTCTTTAATCGATTCTACTTTTAGAACTCTTGGTCGATAAAATTACATTAATATTTATCTCTAGCCCGAAACATATCCGGAAATCGTCGTGAATACTTTCGTTGAGTTCAATCCAAATTTCGAATAAATGTGTTCATGATCCAAATTCATATTAACTTAGGGCACGGTGTGCCGAAATACCCTTTATTAACATAAATTCGGTGGATAGACATTTATCACCTACTTCCCCTACGTAACAAGGTTTGTACCCCGGTAGGGCCGAGTGCACTCCCTCATGAAATAGGTTTTCATGGTTTCTACTTTTTGGTAAGGCTAAGTCTCAATTGTTTATTTTAGCGAGAGGTCATGTCAATTTATTATCTATCACATTTTAAGTGAACTAAAGCGGTGAACTACGATAATTGTAATTGACACGGTCGATTTACTCGATTTAATGATAATGCATATTTTGTTATGGCGATTTAGCGATGCATGCAACATATAAATAAAATGCAAAGCATAAATAAAATCCTAGTATGGCCTTCCTAAAAAAGTAAATCTAATAAACTATTACAAATTCGGAAACCAACTCCTTTGGTCCCTTGAGCTTTGGTCTTGGCACACATTTCAAGGCAACACTTTCTTTGAAGGATCGCCTTCTTGAATGGCACCGTCTTCAAGGAACTCCGGAATAATAAAATTACAAAATGAATTACATAATTTCCTATTATACATTTGTAATTAAAATAAAAATAAATCTATTAAATTACAAAACGGTGATACGAGATCACAATAATTACAACCGAATCGATATTCTCATACATTTCGGGTAATACCAATTAAAACTAAGGCCATACTAAGTAAAATTACATAATTTAAAAATTACATAAAACTAAAATATGACAATCATAAATAAAATGCAGCATTATAATACGTACGAGCATGCCAAATTTTATGCTAAATCGCCTTTAAGAGCCAATATCGTATATTAATCGGTTTTTACGGATTTGCGTGATTTAACCTTTTAAAATCACAATAATTACATAAATTCATATTTATGTACAAGTTAATTAACCTAACCATCTTAGGACTCAAAATTAGTCTCCACTAATATTTAACAATAATTAAACTTGATTTCTTAATATTTTTCATAAATGGACTCAAAAACACAAAATTATGCTATAAACTTCAAATTAATTATAAAAATTTCAAATAATTTCAAAATTTGAAATTTAAACTCATGAACATTCTGGAAAAATACCATGACACTCATAATGTTCAAAACTTAGGTTAAATATTTCGAAAATTTATCGAGAAAAACAATGTTGCGGTTTATCGGTTTTAACAATTATGACCCTAAAAATATGAGAAAAATTATATTCATCAACTTTTCACTTTTAGATCTGAAATATATGATAAAAATGCAACATGTGATATTTTTCCTTTAGTCATGAAGTATGTTTTAGCATTATTACTAATTATAGTCACTATTATGTGATTTTTCATCAAAAATTCATAAATCATGCATAAAGACTTCATTATAGCCAGATATTTTACACACATCTTGTAAAATTGCATGGGACAACATACTAAATTTCCATGACCAGATTCGAAATATAACTCATATTAACCTATTTACCCATTTAAATACGATTTTAACTTGAAAAATCCATATTTTGAGCAAAACAACTCATTTTATCATGAAAATTTGCAGGCCATCAGTAGATAATATATGTGAAAACATATCCAAAAATCACTTTCAAAGTTTAGCTATTTTTCGTCCAAAAATGACACTTTTTTATCATAAAAATCACATTTTAATGCCAATATTATATAAAATGAACAATAAAATCCATAAATAAACCAAGATGTCCTAAAAATCACTTAGGACCAGAAACTTTTAACATGCAAAGTTATTTTTAGGTTTATCTTCATAAATCCATATTAATTAGTTTTGTATGTTAATCTTATAACTCGGAAAAACTATAAACCGATTTGCATGCAAACAACCTAAGGCTCATGATACCGCTTGTTAGAATTCATTAATCTCATTAATTTACATGTTCATATATGAATAGATTTATTTAGTCATAAAATAAATATTAGATCTTATGCATGAAAACTAAAACAAGACAAAAGAAGAAATCGTCAATCTTACATTGAGGTTTCGGATTTTGGGCACCAACAAGATCTCCTACTTGTTAGTTCTTGAGCTTTCCAACAATGGATGAACAAGATTCAAGAGTAGAATCTCTCCTCAAGGATTTATATCAAGGAACCAATCTTAATGCTAATACCAATTTTGTTACTAGAAATTATGTATTAGTTTCTTAAAAATCACTAACATAGATATTACTACAACGAGTAATATATAAGAAAATATTAGTACGGAAAGGAATTTTTGAACTTTTTTTCTCTAGAAAACTAGTAGAGAAAAAGGAGTAGAGAGATAAGTTGTTTCATATGGAATGAATGATCAAAATGAGAAAACTATTTTTCATTAGTGGAGTGGAGGGGGCCGGTCAAGGAGTGGGTTAGAGTGCCTACTCTTTGCTCATCTTTTGCTACAATTTGTCTTCACAATATATGTAGTATGCTAGACTAGGGTATTAATAGGTTTTCTTAATCATGACCTATTTTCTCTTAAAAAAAACACCCATTATCTATGGTACCCTCCATTTTCGGTCCAAATGGATAAAATGGTTTCCATTTTATCTTTGTCATTTGTAATATTGTCACATGTCACATATTACATGACCCATTATATAATTATGAAATTTTAACTCCTTAAAATTCATAATACACAAAAATGAAACAATTAAATAATTTCACCAGTAATTCTCAATTACTATCTTATAAAAATTGTCACTTTAATATAAATTACAACGTCTTGTAATTTAGATGGACCATTCATTCCCGTCTCAATTGTTTCATAAACAATAAACAATTCTAAGTAAATAAAACAATTCGATTACTTAGACGAAGTCTTATTTAATCCAATTACAATAAGACCGTCAACTTACTCATAAAAATCATTTCCAATTTTAAGGTCATAATTAACTCGTATCTACATACGATTAATTAAATATTCAATTAAGACTGTATTCCCTAAAGATATGACCTTAAGGGATCAACTGGTCACCACCGTCGCACGACAGTAATGTCAAACTCTAGTCAGCCAATCATTACCGATATGTGTGGACCAGTTGACTGTAAAATATTACATCCCACATGTATTCTTAAAATGAGATTTAAACATGTGATCATCATGATCGACAGTTGTGATCGCATTATTGTCGGAGGACACTTATTCCAACATAACCCCGGTATCTCATTTGGAAAAACATCAGTAAACTACCCGACCACAGGTATATCAGACGCCGACGGATCCTCCACACGCATATCTCGCACTTGACAAAGAATCAAGGGACACTTATTTCTTAAACATGACTTTAGAGTCATCACCGCGATAAACTTACACTTTGGTCCCACTACGAACCCCTTATATGATACCTTGACTCCCTTAGGCCTCTTTAGAGATACTCTCTTTTGTCTGCAATCTATCTTAGCATCATATTTGCCCAACTAGTTCATCCCGACGATGACCTCAAACCTATCCAAAGGAAACTCTAACAAGTTGACCGGTAAGTCTACCTCCCCCACCAACATGGATACAACTCTATACGACTTAGAACATGATACCGACTCCCCTGAAGGTATAAACACACTATCTTTTACCAGCTCATACTCTCCCAAACCCATAACTAAGGCATGACTCCTAGACACAAAAGAGTGGGTTGCCCCCGAATCAAACAGGACAAAAGATGGCGTATTATGAACAAGAAAAGTACCGGTAACCACATAAGAATCATTCTCTGCCTCCTACTTGCCCATCATAAAGAGCTTCCCACTACTTTTCTGACCTCCACCCTGGACTGTGGTAGTCGAAGTAGTTGGCTTGGCTGCCGAGTTCTGCATTACACTGTTGTTCGAACGCTGATAGAACCCTCTATTGTTGCGGTTGTAGCCACCATTGTTGTTGTTCTTCCCTCCATGATTACCTCACGACCAAGATGTCATGTGGCTAGCAAAGCTTTGGCTAGGAGCCTGAGAAAAGTTCCCCTGGTAAGTCCCCGGAAAGCTTCCTCCTCCTCTAGCACTGGTGCACTCATGCCTCTTATGACCCACTCCGTCGCAGTTGAAGCAAGTAAGGTTGAAGTTGTCACTAGTACTCCGACCACCTCCTCTTCCCCAAGCCCGAGATCCCCCTGCATATCCATATCCTCCAGAAAAAGCTCTAGCCTGACCTTGATTCCCTCCCTTGTGGCCCGACTGGTTGCCACTCTCCGCCTTTCTCTTCTCAGCATTCCTTTCCTTAGCTTCCTTGGCCAAGCCCACTAACCTCTCAGCATGCCCAGCTCGTGCATATACCTCTTTTAGATCGGTGAGTACCCCAGCTGGTAGTCTATCCATGATCTTTGGTGCCAACCCCTTTTCAAAACGAAGAGCTAAACCTCGTTGACCCAACTTCATATCTCTGCATAGCGTGACAACTCTAGGAACCGGTGATAGTACTCCGTGACGGTCATATCATCAGCCATGGTGAAAGAGTCAAACTCAGCTCCTAGCTTGTGACGGATGTGCTCCAGTAAAAAATGCTCTCTCATAGCGCTTTTGATGCCTGCCCATGGTATATCATCGTATCCCTGGTCCTTGTAGTATGCTCTAGCATCCTCTTTCACATTCTGCCACCAGACCCCAGCCTCACTCCTTAGGTAGAACACAACTTGTTCTACCGCCATCTCTGCCGGACACTTCACGACCTCTAGAAGACTCTCCATCTGGCAGTGCCAATTATCGAGCAACTTTGGCTAACTGGTGCCCTCATAAGTAGAAGAGTGGATGCGAAAAATGGTGGTGCTTAGTTGGGATGCGTCCGCCGGTTTCTCACATCCCTTACCGATGTTCTTGAGTGCCTCCATGAGCGTATCTTGCTGCTCAATCATACGGGCAATCTCATCCACAGTCATCTCGGTAGCTTTAATGTAAGCAACAAACCTCTTTGGCGGCATTTTGAGCTTATATAACCATGGGAACGTAAGCACATAGCCTATGACTCAAAATAAACAAACCCTCCGCCAAAGAAGTACTCGGCCGAGTACTGTGAAATACTCGGCCGAGTGAGGACTACTCTGTCGAGTACTGAGACTACTTTGCCGAGTATTCAACTTCAGGAGCTAACCTCCAAAACACATAAAACATACTCGGTCGAGTATATACGGTACTCAGTTGAGTCTGCCTCACTCGGTTGAGTACCCCTCTTACTCGGCCTAGTGATCAGAACCAGTAGCTATTGCCTCGTACACACAAACGAACACTCGGCCGAGTATCCCCTACTCGGTCGAGTACCCGCCCTGCTCGGCTGAATCATGCCAAAAGCCAAGTAATAAAACATACATCATGTTCAAATACTACCATGTTCAAGATACGCATTTCACTTTCTCATTTCATCCAACAACTTCACAAAAATCACAGCTATAGGTACAACACACATTACTTCAAACACACAACGATTCCCATGACACCCCCAAATAAGTTTGGATATATATGTGGAGTTAAAGGTCAAGCTAACAACCATCCAAATAAGCAAAGAGTTCTCAAATAAATCCAAAACCAATCCCATGGCGATAACCCATTGAACCAAACAGAATATGGCTCAAATTAACACTTTTCGGCACAAAAATGAACTTCCTAACTCAATAACTTCATAAATCATGAAATCACAAATCTCATCTCTTTTTCTTCTCTTTTTTCACCGTCTTTTCAAATCCCCCCTTTTTTTTTCAATTCTTTATTTCTTTCTTCATTTCATTTCTTTTTCTTTCAACTCATTCATTATTCTCTTTCCCATTTTTCCCATTTTCACCTTTTTTCATTTTTTTTCCAACAAGATAACCACGAGAATCAACAATCCTGTCAACAAGATACCTCATATCATCAACATCAACAATATGACAAAAGCCATTACAAGAGCACCCTAAACTCACTAAGATGGTTACTAGTTCTACAAGGTAGACAATTTAGAATGTAACTAAAAACAAACATGGGGTAGCATACAGTGAGAAAAGGTTCAATATGGGGTGATGAATGTGAGGAAACACAACAATAAGGCTTCATGTGCAAACTATCATAGCATGCATAGGAATAAGGAACAAATGTCATACTTGTGCGTAGATGTAACACACACAAAGAGGAGAAACTACACACACCCAAATGAGAGCGGGTAAAGATGCATCGGCCATTCGAGGCTCTACCTTACCAAGTATGTAGCTTGCCGAGTCAAGATCAAGTCTACTTTGTCCATAATCCATCCCTCACCCGCTATGTCAAGACATCCCCATGAATTCAAAACCTATCAAAAGCGCGAATCATTAGCTTAGAAAGCTATAATATGGGAAATGCAAAGAGGAATGACATTATGCAAAGACATATGGGTGGACAAAACATG
Organism: Silene latifolia; assembly: GCF_048544455.1. NCBI lineage: Eukaryota > Viridiplantae > Streptophyta > Magnoliopsida > Caryophyllales > Caryophyllaceae > Silene > Silene latifolia. The sequence continues at coordinate 65,986,220 of NC_133532.1, forward strand.
AAACGTTTTATGAAAATTTCAATTTTTTTTGGATTTTTCATAATATATGAAAGCAATAAAGCACTACTAGACACACAAAATCCCTCCCCCAAGCTAGAACAACACATTATCCTTAATGTGTAAAACAAAGAAGGACACCTAACAAGGGGAGATGGGGATGACACATGCTGGAATAAAGGAAGGAAAGAAACCATACAACCGCATAGAAGCTCCCCCAAGCCAGCTTGAAAACGGGGTAGTCCAATTCACATACCAAAGTACCTGCAAAGAACAAGCTACTACGAAAACTATAACAAGCTAAAAGTCCTGTTTGAGCCAAAAACTACAATATTTGGCCTAGGCTACGTGGCAAGAGAGAAGGGGGTAATTAAGTAAACAAATGGACCCATGTCATACATGGGGGAGTCGGGCCCTTGGACCGAAAGGAGAGAAATATGAATAGAAGCTCAAAGACGGGTACGACCCAGGAAGACTAAACCCTTTCTTGAGGAATAAGGCAACTAAGTGGAAACCCTAATAAAACCACTACGGTTTATTCTCTATAAATACGAGGAGACAAGAGAAGAGAAGGGATCCATTATTCATTCACACAACAACAAACACTGCTGCATAACTCCTACCTAGAAAATACTGTACACTAATGAGAAAGCAAGAAAGCAAGAAGGAGCATCTAAACCTACGTACACAACTTATCACATAATTCCACCTACAATAACGTTAATCATCATTGCATAATGATGACCTCATCATCAACACTTTATTACTCCAAACCTACATATAAACCCTTAGTGTTATTCATTCATGCGCCAAGTCCTGGTCCAGTATCAAAGAGAAGTCGTCCGTGATATATTATGTATATTGTACTTTTGTTCTGATTATCATATAGTGGACTATTAGCGGGATACCGACTCCTCCCGCAGTTGTTTCCCACATCAAGTTTTCCGCGTCACCAAAATTTCTTGTGTCATTATGATGGTGCGGGTCATTGTCCGCCATCAAACACATTTATACCCAACTACTAGCATAGCAACAAGTCGGGGTCGATTCGCGGGACGGGGTACTCGAATTGTTCAATCTAATTGTAGTTGTGCTAAGGGTTGTCACAATTGATTTGGTTTAAATATTCTAAACTAATGAAAGCAATAAAGTAAATAAAGATGTAAACAAATAATAAAGGGATACTAGGATGTCATGGAATCATAGTGGAATCATGGTAAGATAGCATAAATGAGTTATATAGATGTAAGCAATTTATTATTGTTGGATTTAAGTTAGTTCATGTCATATAATTCATAGGAAGATTTGGGTCCCGGAGACGAGTCATTTGTGACTGTACAACACCTAAAAGTCGACTTAATTCTTCCTATTGAACAACATGCATGATAAACCAAATCCTAGGGAAACTTACATCTCGGAGCCGAGTTGGTTAAGACTTTACAACACCTACAACTCGACTTGGGTCTTCCCTATTGAACTCTATGCAAGGTCTAACAAGGCTTGATTTGGTTTATATCTTACAAGCCTTGTTGAATAGATAAGAGATGGGTAAAAAATGCAAGGTTCATAGTCTAGCATTTCATCAAACATGACATGTGCATAAGTTGAAGAACAATAAGCAAGTATTCATATGAACTCATTAAGCATAAATCTATCCCATGATTAACTCTTCTAATCCCTCACTAATCCTAGTTAAGAGACTACTCACTCATTATCATGGAAAACATGTCATTAATGGTGTCAATCATCACAACAAGTATAAACATGATAAGAGATTGAGGAAATAAACAATAAAGAGTAAAGAGTAAAAGAATTATACCAAACTTAAGATGAACAATTGGAAAGGAAAGAATAATAGAAGAAAACTTGATTGATTGATGAAGAGTTGTCAATTCTCCAATAATAACCCAATAATCTTCAATTACCCAATAATAAACTTAAACAATAATTAAGGAAAGATTAATGTGTAATTTGTGGAAAGATTAAAGAGTAATATATTCTAATCTACTCCTAATGAGAGCTTTATCTAATCTAAGGAAGCTTTAATTCTAATCTAAGAGGACTTAATCCCTTGATTATTACAAATGGAGTATATATAGTGGTACATCATTAGGTTAAGCAAGGATAGATTAGTAACTAACAATGCTAAGTGTTGAGTAGAGAATTGCAACTCCCGAGGGACATGCACGGATCATGTAGCAACTCCTAGGGAGATCCGTGCGTCTTGGCTTGAGGCACGGCTAATTCTGTAAAGGAATCCGCTCGGATCACTAGGGATACATTCGGATCTTAGCTCCCTAATCCGCTCGTCCCGTGGTCAGGCCGCTCGGATCATAGCGTTCTGGTTCGCTCGTCCTCTGCTCAGGACGCACGGATCTTGGCACAGGGTTCCATCTTCTTGCTTATATGTCTACGATCCATATATATACGCTTTATTCTTACTTCTTTGATCATTGTTCTTGCCTCCTCTTCATACTAGTCCATCCAAGATCGTCAACAAGCTTCCGAATATGCGCGAGAGACGGGAATTCCGCCACATTATCTCCTTTCCTATAAGACATATAAAATGCAGTAGGAATGTAAAATAGGAAGGAATTGACGGATAAAATGGCTATAAAATGCTATATTAGTATGCAAAATAGGTTCAATTAGGGGACTAAATGTGCACAATTAAGAGTCGCATCACATTATTTCCTTATTTCGCCCTCTACTTTATTTATACCGTTATTCTGTCACAAATCACATATAATTTAACCCCCTAATACGAGGTTAAAAAGAGTAGGACACTTTAACCCCTAACAAGATAGAATATCAAGTTTGGTCAGTTTTTAACCAAAACAGTTTTGGCGCCCACCGTGGGGGCATGGTGATCAATTTCTATAGCCAAGTTGTCATCAAATCAATCTCCGGTGCCATGTCTACTAGCGAGAAAGATCTCATCACTAATCATGGAGTCAGTAGTAGATCTGCTCCCCGGAAGTTATCCAAAAGCCAGCAGCAGATCTGCTTCCTATGATCCTCCAGAAGTCCCGCAACAGATCTGCTTCCTGAAGTCCTACTAGAGTCTGGCAGCAGATCTGGTCCCCGGAATTCCTTCAGACGCCTGAGTCCGGCAGCAGATCTGGTCCCCGAAATTCTTTCAGACGCCTGAGTCCGGCAGCAGATCTGGTCCTCAGAATTATTTCAGACGCTTGAGTCCGGCAGCAGATCTGGTCCCCAAAATTCCTTCAGACGCCTAAATCCCACAGCAGACCTAGTCCCCGGAATTCCTTCAGAGGCATGCGTTCGACAGCAGATCTGGTCCCCGGAATTCTTTTAGATGTCTGTAGCAGACCTGCTCCACAAAATTCATCCATATGCTTGCAGTAGAACTACTCCCCAGAGTTCCTCTGGCGCCCTACAACAGATCTGGTTCCTAGAGTTCCACCAGCCTCTATCAGAGCAGGAATGACCAATCCACCAGAAATCAGCAACAGTGTACCAGCAGCAAGTGTACAAACAACAGGTGGACTAGCAGGAATGTTCTGTATAGGGTCGCAGACTCAAGCATATCAAGCTGGGAGGCAGATCAGGACCTCAAAAATCTCTAGCCCAGATAGACAAATCCCTGAGGAGTTAGTCACCAGACTACAACCTGGGGGCCCAACATACGACCATCCTTTCATGATGACCAAATTGTTGGCTACGTCAGGTAACACCTTATCTTGTGATTCTGTTGGAGCTAAAATTCTCCTTGCTGCAGAAATTTCAGCCAACACTAGTCAGAATAATAATCTGGAGCCATTGCCACTCCACTCCAGTAATCGGTAACCTAGGAGGACATATATGTACATGAATGTCATCACAGAGGTAACATCTTTGGTACTGTTCCGCCTGTCCCTAATCTTCTTGCAGGTTCAGGAAGCCTGGTCGACAGCCAGGAGAGAGGTAAAGTATCAATACGAACAGGGCAACCTGGGCCACCTGCTATCACGTGGGTGCAAGATCTAGTAAATTATGCTCCACGAATCAGGTTCTACCCTCTACACTTCTTATTTGTCCTAGAATAATATAAATGATAACAGGTGGATCAGAACTGTGTGGCCTAACATACTAAGCAACAAAAAAGGCATGACATAGAAACAAAAAGAGATCTCCTAGAGTCCTCTTGCAGAGTCAGCCATGGGAATCTGCCACCTGTCACATTCGACGAGGTAGATGCTGATGACACTCAGGGACACCACCATGATGCTCTCATCATAACATCGTACATAGAAATTACACCATGAGAAAATTCTGGTGGTCGCACCAAACTCAGTCAACATAGGTAAGCTGGACTCAGAACTAACAGTGCTGACATGTTCAGAGTATACAAGTAATCTTCATCAACAATTGATTGAATTTCATAAAATTAACATGGATTATTGTTTCATTTGGTCCCATGATGATATGACAGGAACTAGACCATATATAGCCAGTAGGCTGGACCCAGCCAAGGCAAAAATAATCAGAATGTCTGAACATAGGCCACCCGCACCTCGTGCACCCGCGCGTTGGACTCGAGGCGACGACACTTCTCCCACAAAGCCTTGGGTTTGCCAAAGCACATCATGGGCGTTACTGATTGGTGAGGCATTGAAACCGGTGAAAGGTTGAATAAGCCTGTATTTGTGGGGTCGCCACCAATTTATTGTGGAAAATTGGAAACCGTTCGAATACCTCGTGTCATGTCAAGACACAAAGTAATGACATGAACACTAAGAACTCGTTACCCTTAGCATTCTATGTCAGGAATGACTCTTGAAGATTCCAATGGACACGGATGCCTAAAGATAACTAGAGTAAGGGGTGAAGGTACATATTAGGAAGCTCTTTAATCGAACACCTAATCCCGCCCGCCTCGATAGCGGCCTCTACTAATGATTAGGGAAACCGTTCATATTTGGTATGTTGTCGATGTAATGCATCAGACACAGATTGATCCTATTATGTGAATTAAATTAAGTCGGTGAACAAACAATTTAGCACTCAATGTGGTCGAAGTTGGAAGTTAGATTAATTACATGTGAAAGATCCAGTAAATAAATCATACATAATAATTATGAAATAAAGAAATAAAATAATTGAAGTTATAATAATTACAATGATTATTTGATCTACGTCAAAAGCACGCTCAAAACGGGATTTTGAAGAAGAAAATAGAATTAAAAGTAAAACTAAAATAAAGGTATGAAAATACGTCAGGTTAAGGTGATAATACGATTAATAATTGATAAAAAAACCATAATTAGGATCTACGTCAAAGCGAGAAAGAGTTCAGGGACAGAAGCCAACCCAGAATAGGCGCAGCACCTGCAACGTCCTCTGGAAGAAGCGCATTACTTCCTGCGTCTGTTCTCCAGTTGAGTTCTGTCTGTGAAGTCAGAACCGCGGATTGTTAGTGTTCATCGGTAAATTTAAGGTCGATTATTGATATTTGGACTCAAGTGGAAATGATTTAGTCAGATTATATGCATACTAATATTGTCATAAAACGAATTAAAGATAAGAATTTACAGCGGTTTACATGATTATGACAAACTCGTGTCGGATTTAATAAAGGAACAAATTTTGAACTCGAAAGCGAAATTGAATCAGATAAATTGAAATCAAACAAAGAAAATTGTATACAAAAGATGGATTCCAGAGACTTGATATGAACGAATCGAGCCTCTAAAATCCGGATTTGAAATAGATGACGAAAACCCGCAAATATTGAATTATAAGGGATTTATGTCGATTAACCGTTATAATTGGAAAAGATTAATTAAGATATGAATTACGTACTGATATGAACAAAAGAAATAAAAGAAAATAATAAAAACATAAAGTCGCAGAAGATCGAGGAAGAAGAAGAAGAGCAGGAGGAGCGGCTGCCTCAGGAAGAGGCGCAACACGTAATGGGAATCTTCGAAGAGGCGCAGCTGCTGCTGCGTTTCTTCTCGACGTCAGATCTTTGTTGTTTTGTAAATACGGTTTTAAATGACGGTTTTTAAACACGGTTTTGAACGTGCTTTTGATATAAACCTTACATTAATGATACAAAATAAAAGTACAATAAATAAAATAGGATTTTACACCCTCAGACTTAAATATTTGACGAAACGAGATTGACTAAAGTTATCGTTTAATGATTGCTCGACTCAAATATGCGAATATGGAAGTGCCCTTGTTAAAGGATTTAAAAGATTGATTAAATTGATTAAGTGGAGTTGGTCAAATTGGTCGGTCTATGCAACGTGACTGGGACTCAGAATGATATGAGCTTACGTGGTCGATTGATCAAGCACGTAGGCGTCGAAAGCAAAAGCGTGGTTTATGATACCGTCGTAGAGTATCAAAGATAAATTTATAAAACCTAACTACTACTATAGCTAGTGGCAGTCAGGGTCGAACCACAGAGAGGCGATGCAATTAATAGTTGTCTAATTTTAGTCTAAAGTAACAGTTGTGAGGGGGTTTGATTTGAACAGTTCTATAACTAAAGGCAATCAAATTAAAATTAAACTAAAACAAATAAATGAGTGATTAAAGAAAATGGATGAAATCAAATATTAAAAGGATGCTAAGATGGTCGGTTCACTGTAGTTTCGACGGCGGTAACTCTAAGTAAACTGATTTAAGCATGTTAGATGGGAAAATAAAAAGTCCTCTCGGTCCAATTTAACAGGTAGCAATCTTTCGGCCTAAGCTGCGGGTCCCTAATTCTCACTAATATTAACTTTCGTTCTTGATTAATGATACTTAAAGCCTAAATTAACTTATCTCTCGATCTTATTAATTTAGTCGTCTTAATTAAGTAGTCTATTTCCCTCCCCTATCTTTCGATCTATCGGGTCGGTCAATTCCTAAGAATTCAACTAGTCGCATGCACTCGATTCGTCAAATATAGCAATTAAATTAATTAAGTCGAAGCTAATCTAACACGTGGCAGTCGATCGACCATGCAGGGCGGTCGATCGACCTCTGGACGGAGATCGATCGACCAAATAAGTCAGTCGATCGACCAACGCCCGATAACAGTTTACCTATTGTCGAAACCGTCTAACCTACAGATCCCCTACATCTTAGCACGAAGGGTTTAGCTACTCATACTGGAAATAATAACAGAAACAAAAATAAAGATGAAAACAACAGGATTCATAACTAAATTAAATGAACAATAAAATCGCATAAAGAAAGGATTAGGGCTTAAGGATTCTAACTAGTCAATTCTAATCTCTAAAGAAGGAATAGAACTTAGAGCAAGAATTACCAGAAATAAAGAAGGAAAGAAAAAGCGAATCCGAATGCAAAAGAAGAACTTTATTTAGAACTAATGCAAACTGTAAACTAGGTTTGTAAATCTGAATCCCAATCTGAATGAATAAAAGAGTAGGAAGGGGTTACGTTATATAGGAATGTCACGTAACTCTTATTCCTAAAACCTAATTATAATTGGGCTTCTAACTCTCGTCTTTTAATTTGCGCGTCAGTCTCGTGGTGCGGTCAATCGACCATAGACCTCAGTCGATAGACTGACTGCTCTTCCTGCTGTAAACTGTTCAACATTCTGACAGTCTATAGACCATATAGGTCAGTCTATAGACCAAGTTAGCTGGTAGTCCGCTTCTGAAACTCTCGCAAATATATCTTTCGGGCCTTGCTACGCGCACCAAGTTCATTTCCCGAGTCAAATATTCATGTCAAATCCTATGCCAAGCACTTAGGGACGGATTCGGCTCGATTTCCGCTGGATTCTTCACATTTCTGCAATATTACACAAAAACACGAAAGTAGACGGAAGTAGGGAAAATAGTAGCATAAACTACATAATTGAGCTTTGAAATGCGTGTGAAATAGGGTGTAAAACATCATATTTAGGACACGCATCAGTCTAGAATGCAAAGAGAGAAGAGAAGGGCGGACACTCGCGTACCAAATATGGAGATCGAAGGTCTCTATTTATACTAAACATACGAAGGAGTTTAGGTATGGCACGGATACGGAAGCAAATCACGGAAATATTCTGGATAGCGCGAAAAGAGGGCTGGGGAAGAGGCGCAACAACTACTGCGACTCTTGGAAGAGACGCAGCACCTGCTGCGTTATTTCCCCGGAGGTTTCGTCCTTAGTAAGAAATATTTCTGCGTTTTTTTTATGGAATTTTGGTAGTTATACATTTCCTTATTTCGTGAAACACAATATACGGAAGATATTTCCTTAAAGATATTAAATTAAATTAGGAATAAATATCCAGAGAACTCTAGAACTTTCTGGAACATTCTGACTCGACATTAAACAGTTTCTTAGAAAATGAAGCGGTTTTTGACCCGGACTCCAAATGAACTCTAATTACTGTCAAAACGACCGTATCGGTGCGTATATGACGACCATGAGGTTGAATCTAGTATTTGAGTTATCACTTGTCGATGAACTTACGAACTGTTATAAAATCGCTCCGCGTATCAAACATGCAGCCCAATCATCACTGGGTGGTTGGTGGGAGGTGCAGAAATGAGGTATCTACCGAGCCCCCACTTTGACTGAGGCGTGGATAAGGCAAAAGTCAAAGTATAGCCATCAGGTCAATCGAAGATTATAACCTGACGACTATGGCGACGCGAGGTGGCTCAAGGAGTCTGAGCCAAGGACCTGTCGCCGGGAACATTTTAGAGTCTGCCGACTATCGGGGAGGGCCATTTAAATTCTATTAGACTACGTAAGGAAGCTCGCTAGCCATACAAAGAAGTCATACCTGGGAAATCTGCCTGTCTCTATCCTTAAGCAAACTCTCGCTGGGGTCGACAACGGCGCGCCAATAGCACTGTTGAAGGAAATATAGGTAAAGGTATCGACAATGACGCGCCATTTGCGTCGCTGAGGAGAAAGGTAAAGGTATCAACAACGATGCGCCATTAGCGTCGCTGAAGAGAATAAAAGGTATCAACAACGACACGCCATTAGCGCCGCTGAGGAAAATAAAGGTATCGACAACGACGCGCCATTTGCATCGCTGAGGAGAAAGGTAATGATATCAATTACGACACGCCATTATATTAGCGCCGCTGAAGAGAATAAAAGGTATCAACAACGACACGCCATTAGCGTCACTGAAGAGAATAAAAGGTATCAAAAATGACACGCCATTAGCGTCGCTGAGGAGAATAAAAGGTACCAACAACGACACGCCATTAGCCTCACTGAGGAAAATAAAGGTATCGACAACGACGCGCCATTAGCGTCGTTGAAGGAAATAAAAGGTATCGACAACAATACACCATTAGCGTCGTTGAGGGAAATAAAGGTATCGACAACGACGCGCCATTATCGTCGTTGAAGAAAATAAAATATCATGGTTGTCTTGTAGTCTATTGAAGAAAATGCTGATCTGGACAAAGTGAACGCCAAAACGGAGCCATATGTTGAGGAAGAGGCGCAACAAAGCCCGGGCCCACAAATAACGAACTTATAACGAATTTTAACAAATTTTGAGAAAAAACTGTTGAGGAAAAGGCGTAGCAAGAGCTGCGACCTTTGGAAGAGGCGTAGCTAGTGCTGCGTCCTTTCCCGAGCTCGTCCCTGTCTGGGTAAAAACCCGACTTTCAGTCGTGTTTTATTTTTATTTCAAAACATAATTTTTTCATTCCTTCATCAAAACCCAATCAAATTCCGTCGAAAACTTGATCGAATCTTGCTATAAATCATGACTAATCAAGGTATGTGTCTTTCACTTGCTTTAATTCGCATTCGAGCTTGATTTTAGGTCGAGAAATTAGGGTTTTTATACCCATATACTCGAAAATTTGGGGCTTTCACCTCAAATGAGTTTGCCTCATGAAATTGACATTAGAAATGCGTAATTGGCAATGTTAGGAACACAACCATATATCCCTTTTGAATTTTCGTCTAGTATTAAGGATTTGAGGGCAAAATGTGACAGCTCTTCCGGGACACTTTATATGGCATAATTGGCATTGTAGCGAAATGCTGCCGAAATTTCGGCTTAAACCCGCAACTAGGCTTGAACATGAACTATTCTTGACCCATCTTACAACACAAGTGGTTAGACTTTGCAAAGCGCGGCCAAAGATGGCCAGAAATGCCATTTCTTATGATCAAAATGCTCGAAAATGCTTGAAAATGCTTCTAACCTTGCTTTGTATCGCTTTGATTGTAGAGGATATTCCTTCTAAGTCGGGGAGAGACTTCATGGAGACCAACGTTAAGCTTGAGCCTTCTACCGTTCAGGTGATGGAGAAGGACTTAGAGGAGGAGGAGGAGGCCCCACGGAGGGCCAACTTGGGACGAGGTGGCCACCAGCTCGCAGGAGCGCCAGAGTGGGCCGAGAAATGGGATGGCAGACATCTCATTTGGGCAGCAGAGATCCACTTGTCGTACAGGACAACAAGGAGTATGGTGAGTCTTCCATTTGCCATTTCTTTTATTCATTTATCATCGTACATATCCTTGTTCATTCACATCTTATTCCCTTCTTGTTCATTCATTCCTCGTCATTTGCTATGCTTAAGAAAACTTTCTTTTGAATTGACGCAGGACGCTGGGAACATGAGGTTCTTTTCCGGCTACATGACGATGATGGACGCATTTGGATAGCTGACATAGGAGTAGCAGGCCATCATTGAGCAGGGAGCTTTTGGTGCCTTGGTGCGGGCTTAGAGAGAGATCAAGGAAAGGAAGATTCGGGCCAACCTTTGCCTGATTCGAGCATTTCTTGATCGGTTTTGGGACACGACCTCGACTTTCCATATGCCTTTTAGAGAGATCGGGGTCACTCTAGAGGACTACGACATGATCTCGGGTCTGCCGTGTGGAGAGGAGCCGGTGGTGTGGCCGTTGACGGCCATAAGAGCAGACTCGGCGGAGGCGAGGAGTTTGATCAGCTGGAACCTGGCTGCGAGTGCGGCCCAGGTTCCTAGTTTAGTGCCGAGTTCCTACGTGAGGGACTACTTTGGTAGTAGGGTCCCGACGACGGTGAGGATGGACGGACGCGCGATGCCTCCACCACCTTGTACTGCAGAGCAGAGGGCCCATTTGTGGTTGTGGTGGTTCTTGTCTTCGATTTATCTCGGAGACAAGGGGGAGAGGCTATCGACGAAGCTTCTTCCATTTCTTACTAACTTGAGTACCCTAGGTCCTTGGGACTGGGTTACTCCTAGCTTCGCGGTCCTCACTCACTACATGAGGGCTATGGTTCGTCCGGAGTTGATGGAGAAGGGGACTTCTCCTGCTACTGTCAGTCCTGGACTTCTGTTGGAGGTATGAACCCTTAGTGTAACTATGAAAGATCATTTTTTCATTTTTATTCCATTTATTTTTTGAAAATATGAAAGATCATTTTGTAGAGAATAAGTTGTAATCATTATTTTTTTCATGCAGGCGTGGGTGTACTCCTACTTTCCCAGTTTTGCGTCCAAAAGGGCGGCGGACGTACCGAGGGAGTACCCTATCATCAAGGATTGGATCGTTTTCTATCGGAAGAGCCAACGGTCTTCTTACGATGTCTACAGGAGGGGCGTGAACGCCCTGAGCTTAGACAGCGTAAGTATCTTAATTTTCATTTATATCTTTTCTTTGCTTAGAGACGATCATATGAATGACTCCCCTGTCTTCTTGCTTTAGTGGGTGCCCCGGCCCTAGGAGAGATACACTGGAGCTCCTGCTTTCGTGGCTGAGGTTCTCCGTCCTCGGAGTTCGAGTCGGTTGTTGTTGGCGACGCCCATGGGGCCTGTGTGGTACCTGGGTGAGCGTCTGGCTCAACAGTGCTTCCGCGATGCTTTCATGGTTCCCATTGGGCCTCCACGGACGATGTTTAAGGAGCCTTCTGATGCGTGTCTTTTATATGATGTTTTACATCCCATTTTAAACGCATTTCAGAGCCCATTCATGTAGTTTATGCTACATTTCTCCCTATTTCCGTCTACTTCCGTATTTTTGTACATTATTGCAGAAATGTGAAGAATCCAGCGAAAATCGAGCTAAATCCGTCCCCGAGTATCCTGCATTGCATATGACGTGAAGTATTCACCCGAGGAACGAGCTTGGTGCGCAATTCAAGGCCCAAAAGACAAGTCCACGAGTTTATAGAAGTCAAGTAGCGGCTCAACTTGATCGATCGACCACGCCGTGATCGATCGACCAACCATCGAGTTCGAAGCTCTGTTCATTGCTATTGATCGATCGACCGAGTCCTAGTAGTCGATCGACCAAATTGCTATTCCAGACGAGAATTAAAAGACCGTGAATCTTGAAGCCCAAAGTTATGTTAGGTTTAGGAAATAAAGTTACGTTAGTTGCTAAATAACGTAACCTAGAAACATCAGTTTAGGATCCAGTTTTTATCTAAGTTTCACATTCAATTTTAGAATATCATAGTTAGGGTTTGGGAAATTGTTTGCATCGGATTTTTTATTCATACTTCCAATCATTCCGTTACCGTTCTCCTGCGATTTTCGGTATTCTTCCTGTTCTACTTTCAGTTTGTCTTATTTCGTTATTAGTATAGAATTGATAGTTAGATTCCCGAAACCATCTTATTGTTGCATGTTAATTGTTTGTCCTACCGCTTTAATTATGAATTCAATACTTTTATGCCCTAGTATTATTGTTGTTATCACTTTCTGCATGAGTAGCTAAATAGTTTGTGCTAGGATGTAGGCGAATTATGGCGTAGGCGGCGTAGTAGTAAATTGGACTGAATTCGCGTGTCAGTCGATCGACCGCCATACCTGGTCGATCGACTGACCACGTGAGGTTTCCTTTCGTTTTAATTGATTTTAATGTTGTATTTAACGAATCGAATGCATGCGACCAGTTAGATGCTTAATTTATGACTGACCCATTAGATCGAAAGATAGGGGAAGTTATTTGATCACCAATTAAGATGACTAAAGCTTGTCTTTGAGATCGAAAGATAGGTATAGTTTAGACCGTTAGTCACTTTTCAGGACGAGAGTCAGTATTAGTGATATTAGGGACCTATAGCGAGATCGAAAGATGCTATTTGTTAAGAGTGGACCGAGAGGACCTCTTGTTTCCCGCCTCACTTGTGTTCGATTTAGACCTGTTTAGTATGCTGCCGCCGAAGCTGTAATAAACCGACCATCCTAGTACCCCTCCTTTATCTGTTTAATCCGTCTTTTTAGTTTATTGTCTTTATTTATTCTTAGCTATAGACCAATTCAACTCAACCCCCACAATCGTTACCTTAGACTGAATTTAAACAACTAGAATTTACATCTGCCTCTCTGTGGTTCGACCCGACTGCCGCTAGCTATAGTTGTAGTTGGAAATTATAAATCTTATTTTTGACACCTCACGACGGGTATCAAATTTTGGCGCCGTTGCCGGGGAGGCAATAGTTCTAATTTTTAGTTGTTTTATTTTAGTCTTTCTTAGTTTAAGGGACTTCTGTTCCTTAAACTTTTCTTATATTCTTTTTGTAGTTTCTTCTTATGCGCAGGTCACAGGGTGGTGAACTAGTTCCATTCGATCCTGAGATAGAGAAATCTTTGCGCGAGTTGAGACGATCACAAAGGGTATTACCGACAGAGGAAGAGCTGAGTACTCTGTCAAGCTATCACGAGAACGAGCTGTTCGAGGAAGACCCACATTCTTCACCCGTTTCCACCTCTTGGCCGAGACGAGTTACTTCTCCGAAATTCAGTCATGGCGAGGAAGCGAGTATAGCTAGTCATTACGAGCCGACACCGCAAACTTATATAAGGGGTTCGAATTACCAGGAGATGCCAGGAAGTTCGAACCAAAGCCTTCATACATTAATATGGTTGAGAGAAACCAGTTCGGGGGAGCTGCAAATAAAGATGCAGCTAAGCATATGGAGACGTTTATTGACTACTGTTGTTCCATACCCCCACCAGCCGGCGTGACCCAAGACCAGATCAAGGAGACCATGTTTATCTTCTCCCTTTGTGATGCTGCAAGGGAGTGGTATAGAGATCTGGATCGAGCTGCTCATGGGATCACCGACTGGAATTCCTTGGCATTGGCATTCTACAAGAAGTACTTTTCTGCTTCAAAGACGATTGCTATTAGAGCTCAAATCACGAGTTTCAAACAAGGGCCAGATGAGAACTTCCACGAGGCATGGGTCCGATTTAAGAAGCTGGTGCGAACCATACCGCACCATGGTTTCGAAAAATGGAGCTTGTGCAATCATTTCTATAATGGGTTGTATGACGATCAGAGGGCTATTTTGGATCTTTGTAGCCAATGGCCGATTTCTTTGAGAACTTGGGAGAGACCAAGGGGTGGAAGATCATCGACGATCTAGCCACCCACAAGGTTGAGTATGGGAATTCCGGAGGGAACCGAGAGGAGAGTGCTTGAATCTTCCTCTGTTCTTTGCCGCACTTGAAGCCCTCACTGCGAGATTTGACAAATATGAATTAGGAGGAGCTTCAAAGGGGGGTATTTACCAAGTAAATCTTTGTGTCGACGGTCTTTTTGTCAGTGAAAGGTGTGGAGCCGAGGGACACGTTTGAAGAATTGCCCTAGTCCCTTTGAGGCTTGTCTTTGCCTTTCAACATTATAGGCGAGACAAACACCTACTATGAGCCTAATGTTCATCCCAACCGAGGTGGAGTAGCGAGAATGTCCTAAATCCGACTCCACCTCCGCAAAGAAGCAACCCTATGTGCCCCCTCATCAAAAGCAACAACAATATCAAAAACCTCCTTATGCCGCGAGCAACAACAATCCCATAGTTCTGATTTTTTTGAGTTTAAGAACTTGTTGATGAAGGAGTCCCAAGCAAGAGAGGTCGGGATGAAGCTAATAGAGAGCCAAATTGCTCAATTGGCTAGTAAGAGTACCTCTCGAGCTCCGGGACACTTACCGACTCAAACCGACCAAAAGGAGACCCTAAACGCCATCACGTTGAGGAGTGGGTCCACTCGGAGGGGCTGCCATGGTCGAGGATCTTTGTTGAAAAGAATGAGGCGGATCCGAGTCAAAAGAAAGTTGAAACGAATAATTCAAAGAAAAAGGCGTCTACCAGGTATATCGGTCGATCGACCGATACACCCGTCGATCGGCGATATGCGGGTTCTGGCAGCTTCTGGAAGGCTGTGCACCTTGGTCGATCGGCGAGGATAGTGGTCGATCGACCAAGACTACTGCGATAGCGAGATTGTTCGTCCTCCGATGCCCGATAACTTAAGGGACCATTTGTTTCGGGGCACGACAACTCTGAAAGTGTTAGGGTCGGACCAGTCTTTGATGGGTCCGTCCCGATTCGAAGTTCGATCCGATGACGGTTAATGGCTCACATTTGAGAAGGTCTGAGGAGGATTCGAGCTTCAACAAGGAGAAAGCGGTGGACTTCCGGCCCTAAGTCCACGGATGCGGCAATCATGCGCAACCTAGAGGAGAGGGCAAGGTACTTCTTACACCCCATATCTGGAGAGACTAGTGCCAACAAAGGAACAAGTATCTTTCAGTAAGTTTGAAAAAGTTATTCGTAGCTTGAATGTGCAAGTACCCTTCCTTGAGTTGGTCAATCAAGTGCCTGCCTACACTAAATTCATGAAGCAACTCCTATCTAAGAAAAAGTCGCTTGAACATGTTCACACTGTCGCATTAACCAAAGAGTCATGCTCTTACTTGTCTCACACTGCACCCCATAAGCTAGAGGACCCGGGTAGCTTTTTCTGTTCCTTGCAATATAGGTACCTTCTCTATTGAGAAGGCATTATGTGACTTAGGAGCTAGTATAAGCGTCATGCCTTTGAGTCTAGCTAGGAAGCTCAAATTGACTAGGTTCACGGTGTGAGATATAACGAAGATGAGATGGGCGACCGATCTGCGGTCCAGCCAATAGGAGTCTTAGAGAACATCCTGTCCAAATAGGGAAGTTCTTCTTCCCCGTCGACTTTGTTGTACTTGATATGCCTGAGGATGCTCATATACCCATCATTTTGGGTAGGCCATTTCGCACTTGCTTTGGTGCGATCATAGATGTCGGTCTAGGAACCTTGACTTTCAAAGTGGGAAAGCATTCTATTGTCTTTGCCTAACTCCGCTAAGAAAAAGGACCCCATGTGGCGGTGACTTGTAATACGGTTTCGAAAAGAAATCGTACTTTGTGCTTCCTGAATTGCCTATCTCTATTACTACTTCCGTGTTAACCCCTCCGCCCCAAACTCGGGAGCAAAAGGAGGAAGAATCTGTTGTTTTAGATGTTGCAGAGCTGGTTTGGGGAAGGAAGTCTTTGCAAGTTACTCCAAGCGTAAAGAAGCCGATCATTCAAAGAGGAGGTCTTGGTTACCTGAGCTATGGAATTGATGAGGTAGTTGATGACGAGCCGGTCATGACGGAGAGTCGATTTGGATTCGACAAGCCCGAAGAGATCCTTGGTGGGAGATGATGATAGTGTTGATCCGTTGAGCCATACGGACGTGGAAGCTAAGAAGGGTGCAGCTGCTCAAATAAGCACCGTTGAGGCTACCTCTAGTAGCCAGAAGCCGACGAAGTGGGCCATACCGTGGTCATTCTTGATCAACTATTAGTTGATCGAGCTCTTTATAAACTTCATTTTATTTGCTTTTGTTAGACACTTTTTATTGCTTTTGTGTGCGCGAAAACTTCGCATTTTTATTTTGCTTGCTTAGGATTTTATACGTTTGAGACTTTATTTTGGGTTTTGCGCAATTTTGGGCGCGTATTATTGTGCACTTGCAGATTTTTAGACCTCATTGGCTCAAGTTATTGAGCAAATACGAAGAAATAAAGAGTACAGCAGTACTTTCGATCGATCATTGGCTACATTGGTCGATCGGCGAGTTGCACTTTCAGAGCTTTTGTTCTCGACACATTGGTCGATCGATTGCCATCCTTAGTCGATCGACCAAGGACGCTGCTGTACCTATTCACGACCTCTCCCCTGCTGTGTTTGGTCGATGTGCGGACTTAAGGGAGTTTTCTACTCCACTTTACTTTTCGACAAATTATTTATTTCTTCTATTTTCTAAATTGTGTACAATTTTACCGCTTCAAAAATTGTCTTCTCGATTTTATGCGTGGGTTTTATTTGTCTTTCAGGTACCTTATTAGTAGCACTGCTGCTCTTTGAAACCTCCTAGCTCATTTGGTTTGGGAGGTTTCCTTTCTTTGCACTTAAAGTCTTGTAAGTTCCCGATTTTCACTTCATGTCATTTTTCTTCATTCTCCCGCAAATTCCCATTTCTCTTTTCTTCATTACATGATTTTGCATAATGGGGACATTATGTGATTTGGTTTGGGGAAGGGTTTTGCGTCGCATATCATTTGCTTGCATTCACGTTTACATTCTGTTTTGCATTGTTCATTTCATTTTACATATATACGAAATTCAAAAAAAAAATTTTTTCAAAAAAATTTGAAAAATTTCAAAATTTCCATAAAATGCACGTTTATTTTAGCATATAGGTCGAGTCGGAACGGTAGTATTTCAAAGATGATATTGCATTTTGCACCTGTTTTGCCTAAGCCTAGCTAGAATGACATGTTATCAGTAGAATCATATATGCATATCTACGAGTTTTCGTTGAATTATTTGCTGAACTTGAGACTTGACTTTGAAAATTGGCAAGCTACATCATATTTCTGAGATTTAGAGCCTATAACTGGTGACATCTATGACCGGTTTATTTAGGAATGTGAGTAGTACTCCTTATGAGGCATGTCACATAAATGTGCATAAATATGAACTTAATCTGCTTAATACTTGTACGCATTCGGTCTGTGGTTAGTTGACACATGTGTAACACCCCCATACTCCAAGTGCCTTACCAAGACCACTCAGGTATGAAGACATTACCATCTCGGTTACCCGAGGCAATGATAATCAAATAAACAATGAAGAAACAACGTTTAAATATAAATACTTAGTGAAGAGTACAATTCTCAAAACCAAACCAAAATGCAATACATGTTCTCCATTGTTGTTCTAACCGAAATGTAAATAACTAATAAACTACACGGAAGACTCCTATCATCATGTCGTGGCCATCCCAGCTATCCCAGTACTCATCTCAATACCTGTTCAATATCTGCTCACCATCCCCGAATGGATCACCGCAGGTTTACAAAACAACACCGGGGTCAGTACTAATCACACAATACAGTATATACCAACAATAAGATAAAGCAGACGACTTAATGTCACACACACAACGAACCAACTCCAATCATCTCAATCACCGATCGTCCCCTTTGGACCAGCCACGCCGATGGGGGACCGCGCCGTACCCACCAAATCCCCGCTCCACATAGTGAGCGATAACCCTGTCCATTAATGTGCACATCCCTTCTGTGGCGGGTTCCACAGAAGGCGAAACTAGGGCGTGAAGCCACTCCCGCAAGTGACCCCACTCAGCCGAGGCCACGCCTCGCGAACCACAGACAACGATCACAACCACAATCACAATACAATTACTATATCAAACAACCAAACACAACACATCAACCAATATCCCATTATGGGACTAATGCGAGTAGGAAATCCTACAGTAAGCACACAATCGACGGTCTCTCTTCTTTGAATCAAAAAGCTTCCTCTATGAACCCTCCTCCTATCATACAACATA
This sequence comes from Silene latifolia, assembly GCF_048544455.1. Taxonomy (NCBI): domain Eukaryota; kingdom Viridiplantae; phylum Streptophyta; class Magnoliopsida; order Caryophyllales; family Caryophyllaceae; genus Silene; species Silene latifolia. The sequence goes on from NC_133532.1 coordinate 66,004,822, forward strand.
TAAAGGCTACCAAATCACATACTACACATAAACCCCTAAATCTCTAAATTAGGGTTTAATCAAATCAAAGGAAAGACAATAAAAAGGGTACATAGATCTTACCCTCGACGCAAGGAACTCAACGGTATAATCAATGCTAAGAACTGACCTTCCAAACTCCGGGTATTGCTAATAATGCGATTAGGATGAAGAACTTGCTTGCTTTCTCTCTTAAACAGTAATTTAGGTTTTGCAAAAGTGATTTAGAATAATGACGACAAAGCTTATATACCTTAATCGCATAATTAACAAAACCGAGAAAACTCCCGTAAAACCGGCTACTCGATCGAGTACCCGAGGTACTCGATCGAGTACCCCTTACTCGATCGAGTGCTGACTACTCGATCGAGTACCCAACAGTCGAAACTTTTCTAAAACGCAACTTAACCTTACTCGACAGAGTAAGGCCTACTCGATAGAGTACCCCAAGACTTATAAATACGAAGTATTACAGTCTTCCCTCCTTAAAAGGAACTTCGTCCCCGAAGTTCAAACCACTACTAAACAAAGGTATTCCCATAACATTCCCGACTCAACAATCAAACAAAATTCAACATAAAACATGTTACTAACCCAACTCATCCCGACAAACATCCCGACACAACATATAAAAGGGGTATAAAACTCTTAAAAACTGTTCGCGATCATCTCCTACCCCCCTAAAAGAAACAAGGTTACGTCCCCTTAACCATACATACCTGATCAAAAATGAAAGGGTAACGCTCTTTCATAGCCTCCTCTGGCTCCCATGTAGCTTCCTCGGTCTCGTGGTTAGACCAAAGGATCTTGAGCAGAACTGTCTCACCACTCCTAGTCTTTCTAACCTTTCGGTCTAGAATCTGTTTAGGCACCTCAAGATATGATAAGGACTCATCTAGCTCTAAGTTCTCGGCCTCTAACACATGTGACGGGTCACTCACATACTTCCGCAGCTGCGATACATGAAACACATTATGCACTCTCTCTAATGCAGCTGGTAAGGCCAGACGATAAGCAACTTCCCCAACTCGCTCTAAGATCTCATAAGGCCCTATAAACTTCTGACTTAGCTTGCCTTTCTTCCCAAATCTCATAACCCCACGCATAGGAGACACTTTCAGAAGAACCTTATCCCCAACCTGGAACTCTATATCCCGGCGATGTAGATTTGCATAACTCTTTTGTCGATCTGTTGCTCTCATCCGTTCCCTAATCATCTTAATCTGTTCCACCATCTTATGCACCATCTCTGGTCCTAAAACCACTGCCTCAGCACTATCGTCCCAACAGATTGGACTCCTACATCTTCTCCCATACAAAGCCTCAAACGGTGCCATACCAATACTAGTGTGATAGCTGTTATTGTAAGAAAATTCTATCAAGTCCAACCTCTGCTCCCAGCTACCACCTAAATCCATCACACAAGCTCGCAACATATCCTCAAGAGTCTTGGTTGTTCTCTCAGTCTGCCCGTCTGTCGTAGGATGAAATGCTGTACTCATCTTCAAAGTTGTTCCCAACGATTCTGCAACTCCTTCTAAAACCTCGATATAAACCTCGCATCTCTGTCGGACACTATGTCCTTAGGGACTCCATGTAACTTAAGCACGTTCTTTCGATAGGCCATAGCCAATTGTGCCTTAGTCCATGTATCTTTCATTGGAACAAAGTGAGCCGACTTGGTCAAGCGATCCACTATTACCCAAATCATGTTGTTACCTTGTTGACTCTTTGGCAAACCCACAATGAAGTCCATGGAAATGGATTCCCACTTCCACTCAGGTACCTCTAAAGACCGAATCTTACCTTGTGGTCGTCATTGTTCCCCTTTAACTCTCTGGCATGTCAAACAACGGACACAAACTCACTTTGTCTCTTTCTTCATCCCAGGCCACCAAAACGTTTTCTTCAAATCCTTGTATAGCTTGTCTCCACCGGATGTACTTGAATATGGTGTGCAATGTGCCTCTGTCATGATAGTCTTTTTCAACTCCACGTCATTAGGAACACACCACCTACCATCAAACCTCAAACTACCATCTGTATGAATAGAAAACCGGGACTTTGTCCCTTTTTCTACTCGACTCTCCACTCCACTATCTTAGGGTCCAACGCCCGCTTACCTCGAATATCATCATAAAACTCAAGCATCTTTGTCATATCACCCATGGCATCTCCTTTCGCATCATATGTATCCCAAAGCTCGCTACCTCATCTCTCAACCTCATCAAAGATAGAGCCGTACACAAAGAATGTACACTCTTCCTACTCAAAGCATCAGCTACAACATTGGCCTTCCCTTCATGGTAGATGATTTCCATGTCATAATCGCCAATCAGCTCCATCCACCTCCTCTGTCTCATGTTCAACTCCTTCTGAGTGAAGATGTACTTGAGACTCTTGTGATCAGAAAATACCTTAAAGATTGCTCCATAAAGGTAATGTCTCCAAATCTTGAGAGCAAACACCACAGCCCCCAACTCCAGATCATGAGTAGGGTAGTTCTCCTCATAAGGCTTCAATTGCCTAGAAGCATAGGCAATCACTTTACCATTCTGCATCAACACACATCCCAGCCCATTCTTCGAGGCATCTGTATAAACCTCAAAGTTCTCGGTCCCTTCAGCAATACTAAGACGGGAGTTTGTGGTCAAACGCTCCTTTAATGTTTGGAACGCCGTCTCACAACTCTCATCCCAACGAAACCTGTTCTCTTTCCTCATCAACGCTGTCATAGGTCTAGCTATCTTGGAGAAATCCTTCACGAACCGTCTGTAGTATCCAGCTAAACCCAAGAAACTCCTAACCTCGGCAACATTCTTTGGTGCTTCCCACTTTGTCACTGCTTCTATCTTCGCCGGATCCACAGCTACCCCATCTTTAGAGATCACATGCCCCAGAAAAGCAACTTTCTCTAACCAGAACTCACACTTGGATAGCTTAGCATACAACTCATGATCCCTCAAAGTTTGCAACACGATCCTCAGATGCTCCTCATGCTCCTCCTTAGTCTTAGAGTAGACTAAGATGTCATCGATAAATACCACTACAAACTGGTCCAAGAAGCGTCTCGAAGATTCCATTCATTAAATCCATAAACACTGCTAGGTGCATTAGACAACCCAAACGGCATCACCACATACTCATAATGGCCATACCTCGACGTGAAAGTTGTCTTTGGTATGTCCACCTCTCTAATCTTCACCGGATGGTACCCCGACCTCAAATCAATCTTAGAAAAGGCGATGCACCACTCAACCGATCAAACAGGTCATCTATCCTTGGCAAAGGATACTTGTTCTTTATTGTCACTCGGTTGGCTCCCGTAATCTATACATAACCTCAAACTCCCATCTTTCTTCTTCACGAAAAGAATTGGTGCTCCCCACGGCGATACACTTGGTCTAATGTATCCCTTTTCTATCAAATCATCCAGCGCTTCCTAAGCTCCTCCATCTCCTTAGGACCCATATGGTACGGTGCCTTAGAGATTGGCCCCGTCCCCGGTTTCAACTCAACGGTGAAATCTATCTCCCTCTTTGGTGGCAACCCCGGAATCTCGTCGGGAAAAACATCGGCAAACTCCCCACCACCGGTATCGCATCAAGCGTCGGACTCTCTATCCGGTCATCTCTCACATGGCACAAGATCAAAGGACATCCCTTCCTCGATAAGAGTTCAAGGTGACATTTGCAATCAACTTAACTTTGGGTTTGACTAGAAACCCGCGATAAGACACACTAACACCCGTAGGACCTCTTAAAGACACTTTCTTTTGATGACGGTCTATCTTAGCTTTATACTTTCCTAACCAATCCATCCCGACTATCATCTCAAAACCGTCAAAAGGAAACTCTAGTAAGTCTCTACAGTAGATCAACTTGCCCAACTATCATAGATACATCTCTAAACAATCTCCCACATGATACAGACTCACCCGAAGGTATAAAAACTCGCTCACTAACAGACTCATATACCCTCAAACCCAACTGTTTAACATGACTCGAAGACACAAACGACTGAGAAGCCCCCGAATCAAACAAAACAAAGGTAGGAATACCATTTACAAGAAAAGTACCGGTGATAACGTGCGCATCTTCCTCAGCTGCTTTCTTCTCCATCATGAATAACTTGCCTTCGGTCTTTCGCCCACCTCCACGGACGATCTTGGTGATGTGGTCGGCTTAGCACCCGACCCTTGATTGTTGTTGTTGTTCGTTGGTGGTTTCTGATAAGAATTACCGCCGTTGCGGTTGCCTCCACTCTGGTAACTCGACTTCCCGGTTTGGTCATGATCCACCGGTCATTGCTCTGTGAAGCTGCGCAGTCTCTGGAAAGATCTCGGTGCACTTGTGCACTCATGTCTCTTGTGGCCTACACCACCACAGCTATAGCAGGTCACTCCCCAACTACCACTAACACTTCCACGGCCGCGCCCAAAGGAAGCCCCAGCACTGAACCCTGACCCAGAAGAAAATCCCTTAGACTGATTGTGGTTGCCTTTCTTGTAATTAGATTGGCCACCACCCTCGCTCTCAGACTTCCTCTTCTCACCACCTAACCTCTCCTGAGCCATCTCCACCAACCTCTCGGCTCTCCCTCCCCTCTCATAAGCTTCCTTAACATCGTAAGGATCCCCACGGGTAACTTATCCATAATCTTAGGGGTCAACCCCCTCTCAAACCTCAACGCCAGGGTCTCCTCACTCAAACCCATATCCTCAACATACCTAGACTTCTCATTGAATTGCCTGTAGTACTCGGCCACAGACATCTCAGCGGTCATCTTAAAACTGTCAAACTCTTCCCTCAACTTACTTCTCACATGTTCCGGTAGAAACTCCTTCCTCACAGCCCTACGAAACTCCTCCCAAGGTATAGCAGGTAACCCTTGGTTTGTATATATCTCCTTAGCACTCACTTTCACTGTATCCCACCACTTGCCATTGCCTCCCTCGGATAGAACGCCTGTTCACTCTCATCTCATCGGGACAGTGAACCAAATCTAATATGTTCTCCATCTCCCTCAGCCAACTATCAAGAAGGTTAGGCTCCCCAACTCCCTTGTACTCTTTCGGGTTAAACCTCGCGATATAGAGGCTGATTTTAGAATGATCAACCTCCTTGTCCTTATCCTTATCCTTATCCTTCCCCACAGTCTTTAAAGCCTCAGTGAGAGCATCCTGATGCTCCAACATCTTAACGATGTCATCTATGTTCATAAGCTCAGCTCTCGCGTACAAAGCAGTCTTCTTGGGCGGCATCTTGAAACTATATATAAGAAAGGATAGACATAAACACACGTACTAAACCTCAAAACATGAAAACACGCTGCCCGGAACCTACTCGATCGAGTTCCCAAACACACTCGATCGAGTAACGAACTACTCGATCGAGTGCCCAACATACTCGATCGAGTACCCAAACATCGGACCCCAAACGGACCTTCTGATCTCTAACATACTCGACCGAGTAGCTAGGCTACTCGATCGAGTGACCCCCTACTCGAGCAAGTACCCCTAGTTACTCGATCGAGTACCCAAAAACACGATTCTGGACTCAAAATCGTCAAAAACCCACCCGATCGAGTCAGTCCCACTCGATCGAGTCATGCCAACTCATAAAAGCTACCCGCATGCTACGTCATATGCTAACATGCTAAACTTTATAAAACCACATTATATCATAACTAAACATGCTACGCATCTTTTCATACGATCTACGAGATCACTTCATCATATTATTATATGCCACATTGTAAAACATTCAACATGCTATCATTCCATCAACAGTTTCCACATATCTTCAACTTTTCTTTCACATTCTTAACTTTCTACTTCAACATCCAACAATCACACATTTCATCACATTCTTACACAAGTTAACCAAACACACATACGACTCGACAAACACTCCCCCCATGTGACCGGTTCAAAATTGTAGGGTGACTTCGCGACTTTAGGACGTCTCCCAAGCCTTTGCATTAACTCCTACAACTTTTACCCCGGGCTCATTTTAATTGACTTCCTATGTTCATTAGGTTCATTGGTTACAGGTTTCAGGATCGTCTCTCTGATACCATTTGTAACACCCCCATACTCCAAGTGCCTTACCAGGACCACTCAGGTATGAAGACATTACCATCTCGGTTACCCGAGGCAATGATAATCAAATAAACAATGAAGAAACAACGTTTAAATATAAATACTTAGTGAAGAGTACAATTCTCAAAACCAAACCAAAATGCAATACATGTTCTCAAACCGATTGTTCTAATTTGAAATGTAAATAACTAATAAACTACGACGGAAGACTCCTATCATCATGTCGTGGCCATCCCGACTATCCCAAAGACTCATCTCAATACCTGTTCAATATCTGCTCACCATCCCCGAATGGATCACCGCAGGTTTACAAAACAACACCGGGGTCAGTACTAATCACACAATACAGTATATACCAACAATAAGATAAACAGACAGCTTAACTGTCACACACACACAACGAACCAACTCCAATCATCTCAATCACTGACTGTCCACTGGACCAGCCCTGCCAGTGGGCGACCGCAGCCGTACTCACCAAATCCCCGCTCCACATAGTGAGCGATAACCCTGTCCATTAATGTGCACATCCCTTCTGTGGCGGGTTCCACAGAAGGCGAAACTAGGGCGTGAAGCCACTCCGGCAAGTGACCCCACTCGGCCCGAGGCCACGCCTCGCGAACCCTGAACAACGATCACAACCACAATCACAATACAATTACTATATCAAACAACCAAACACAACACATCAACCAATATCCCATTATGGGACTAATACTGAGTAGGAAATCCTACCTGGTAAGCACACAACCAGACGGTCTCTACTGCTGAATCAAAAAGCTTCCTCTATGAACCCTCCTCCTATCATACAACATATAAAGGCTACCAAATCACATACTACACATAAACCCTCAAATCTCTAAATTAGGGTTTAATCAAATCAAAGGAAAGACAATAAAAAGGGTACATAGATCTTACCCTCGACGCAAGGAACTCAACGGTATAATCAACGCTAAGAACTGACCTTCCAAACTCCGGGTATTGCTAATAATGCGATTAGGATGAAAAACTTGCTTGCTTTCTCTCTTTAACAGTAATTTAGGTTTTGCAAAAGTGATTTAGAATAATGACGACAAAGCTTATATACCTTAATCGCATAATTAACAAAACCCAAGAAAACTCCCCGTAAAACCGGCTACTCGATCGAGTACCCGAGGTACTCGATCGAGTACCCCCTTACTCGATCGAGTGCCCCAGCTACTCGATCGAGTACCCAACAGGTCAGAAACGTTTCTAAAACGCAACTTACCCTTACTCGACAGAGTAAGGCCTACTCGATAGAGTACCCCAAGACTTATAAATACGGAGTATTACAACATGTGGTAGAGGTTTCCCCTTATTCGTTTTGCCCATGAACTCCACACTGCCAAAAATATCCTTTTTGTCCTAATTACTACATCCTACATTTAGCCTGTCCTTTGTCAAGCTAGTAGTCTGTGTTCTTGGGGTTGTTACTCATTTTTGGTGGCATATGCTCTGTTGAGACGATATTGGGAGGGAAAGAAACAAAGAAAGAAAAAAGAAAAGAAAAAAACAATTGAAAAAAATGATTCGAAGAAAAAAAAAAAAAAGAGTTCTGTACGGTTCGTGCAGTCGATCGACTGCCCCTTTTGGTCGATCGACTGAGGTTCGAAGAAAAAAAAAAAAAAAGAGAAATAATCAATTCGCATAATTCAAATCCTTATCTTTTGGCGATTTTTGCTCCCATGTATTATTCATATTTTATGGGGAGTTAGTTGATTACTTTTATCTCTGGAGACTGTGAGATTTGTGCTTGCTATAGCACCGTTCCATTTGTTTTTGAGCAAGAAGTTGGATGTTGCCATATGGTTCCGTTACGGTACTAGCTTGATCACCTGTACCTCCACTTTTCCATAAATGTTTTGCCTCTTCTTACCCATACCTCACATATCCACATATATACCTCGGTATGTGTCATGGTCTCTTGTTGGTTGGAATGCGTATGTACGGTCATAGAGATTACTTTCATATTAGACTGCAGGCATGTTCTTATAGGTCGTAGTTAGGTGAGCGTCAGTAAATTTACTTCTTTCTATCTTACATATACTCACCTGTGTTTATTGAGTGGTATGAGCGACCCGTGAGAGTCCAATTTGATAAGTCTCTACAGTTGACGATTCAGTAGTTTTAACGGCTCCATAACTCGTTTGCATGATTCATTTGCTAATTTATTGTTGGTTGTGCATTAAATTGGGTTAGGCTTTACATGTTGCATTTCGCTCTGAGATTGAACTCGTTCCATTAGGTCATTAGATCGAGTCTAGTTCTTACTTGGGGGCAAGCAAGGGTTTAGTTTGGGGAAGTTTGATGCGTGTCTTTTATATGATGTTTTACATCCCATTTTACACGCATTCCAGAGCTCATTCATGTAGTTTATGCTACATTTCTCCCTATTTCCGTCTACTTCCGTATTTTTGTACATTATTGCAGAAATGTGAAGAATCCAGCGGAAATCGAGCTAAATCCATCCCCGAGTATCCTGCATTGCATATGACGTGAAGTATTCACCCGAGGAACGAGTTTGGTGCGCAATTCAAGGCCCAAAAGACAAGTCCACGAGTTTATAGAAGTCAAGTAGCAGCTCAAGCAGTCGATCGACCACTGCCAGCAATGATCGATCGACCAACCATCGAGTTCGAAGCTCTTTGTTCATTGCTATTGATCGATCGACCGGTCCTAGCAGTCGATCGACCAAATTGCTATTCTAGACGAGAATTAAAAGACCGTGAATCTTGAAGCCCAAAGTTATGTTAGGTTTAGGAAATAAAGTTACGTTAGTTGCTATATAACGTAACCTAGAAACATCAGTTTAGGATCCAGTTTTTATCTAAGTTTCACATTCAATTTTAGAATATCATAGTTAGGGTTTGGGAAATTGTTTGCATCGGATTTTTTATTCATACTTCCAATCATTCCGTTACTGTTCTCCTGCGATTTTCGGTATTCTTCCTGTTCTACTTTCAGTTCGTCTTATTTCGTTATTAGTATAGAATTGATAGTTAGATTCCCGAAACCATCTTATTGTTGCATGTTAATTATTTGTCCTACCGCTTTAATTATGAATTCAATACTTTTATGCCCTAGTATCATTGTTGTTATCACTTTCAGCATGAGTAGCTAAATAGTTTATGCTAGGATGTAGGCGAATTATGGCGTAGGCGGCGTAGTATTAAATTGGACTGAATTCGCGTGTCAGTCGATCGACCGCCATACCTGGTCGATCGACTGACCACGTGAGGTTTCCTTTCGTTTTAATTGATTTTAATGTTGTATTTAACGAATCGAATGCATGCGACCAGTTAGATGCTTAATTTATGACTGACCCATTAGATCGAAAGATAGGGGAAGTTATTTGATCACCAATTAAGATGACTAAACTGTGCTGAGATCGAAAGATAGGTATAGTTTAGACCGTTAGTCACTTTTCAGGACGAGAGTCAGTATTAGTGATATTAGGGACCTATAGCGTGATTGAAAGATGCTATTTGTTAAGAGTGGACCGAGAGGACCTCTTGTTTCCCGACTCACTTGTGTTCGATTTAGACCTGTTTAGTATGCTGCCGCCGAAGCTGTAATAAACCGACCATCCTAGTACCCCTCCTTTATCTGTTTAATCCGTCTTTTTAGTTTATTGTCTTTATTTATTCGTAGCTATAGACCAATTCAACTCAACCCCCACAATAGTTACCTTAGACTGAATTTAAACAACTAGAATTTACATCTGCCTCTCTATGGTTCGACCCGACTGCCGCTAGCTATAGTTGTAGTTGGAAATTATAAATCTTATTTTTGACACCTCACGACGGGTATCACTTTCAGAGGCTGAGTGGACGACAGACCTAACTGGTGCGAATGGTGACGCCCTCTTTCTTCCTGGCGCAGAGTACGCAGAGTTTGTTCGTCAGAGGTTGGTGTTCTGGCCGATCGTGGTAAGCATGTTTACTTCTCATTTTTGATAAAACCGATAAATGATGAATGATCATCAAGGTAACGAATCATTTTAAACTTGCAGGAGATCGAGGTGGCGGGCGTTGAGCCCCCAACTTTTCCAAAGACACTGGAGTACACTAACGCAGCGGGCATGGCAACGATCTCAGAGATTCGAGACTTCGGCGAGGCGGTGACTGACGCTGGCCTGGACGGGTGGCAGCACATCGTAAGGAGGGTAAGCCCCCAGCTTTGGTTGTCTTTAATCTTTGATGTTTTATTTACACATGAATATATTTGCTTGAACCTTTCTGTATTCGGATGAAGGTGGCACCGTCCAGGCACATGGAGCTGCGGAGGATGGCCAACCGGCTGCGAGGTACAACCATCGAGGCCCTTGCTGGTGGTTCTAGGGAGGCAGGTATGAACCTTTCGTACCCGTTTATTATTTTTTATCTTTACTACTTCCGACCTTGTGAAGGGAAGTGAAGTAAAATGTCATGTCTTTTCTTATGTGTAGAGGGAGAGTGGCCTGGAGCGTGAGACGACGCAGTCCCAGGAGGAGATGACCCGCTTGCTGAGGGAGCTCGAGACCAGAGATGCTGAGATCGCCGCTCTTGAGGCGACAATAGCTGAGCTGAGGGGTCGTCAGGGCTAGCCTGTTGGTTGCTTGTTTGTTGTACAATTGTTCATTTTCTCTTTTGATGTACTTTGGGCAGGAGCCCGTTTTGATGTACATTTTGCCTTTTTTTTGGATGTATATACGACGGCCTGTGTGCCTTTGCTGCTGGGTGTTTGCTGTATCTGCAGGTTAGCTTAAAAGCAGGTTTGGCATGTGACGGTTTACACCGTCATGTCGCCGAAATTTACGTAGAAAATCACATAGCAAAGCATAAAATGAAATGAATTAACTTAAATACAATGGCCTAAATAAGCGCGAAAAATAGAAAAGGTTTCCAAAAATGGACAAAAGTGAAAAAAAGTGTCCGAAAATGGACGAAAATGAAAAAAAAAAGCGTCCGAAAATGGGCAAAAATGACGCGGCCGGACGATAGGGAGGGCTACCCCCTAGAACAAGAAATTGAAAGAAATGTCTAAGTGTATTAGAAATATTTTGAAAATAGGGAGTGAAATGATTCCCCGAAAAGAAAAAGAAAACAAATATGAGTAAGTGTGCGTATATGGCGAAAATGTTGATTTCACCTTGAAAAGCGAACCCGTATCAATTAGGAAACGCAAATTAGGAAATTACACGGAATTACCAAGTTAAATCCATATAGGAATAGGAAATTTTAACTAAAACAGAATTAGGAAAGATCCACGGCTGTCAAAACGAGGAAAAGGACCTGGGGAAGAGGCACAACAGGAGCTGCGATCTTTCGAAGAGGCGCAGCATCTGCTGCATCATTTCCCCAGCTGATCCATCCTCAGCTGAAATTAGGAAACAGCGAATAGCATAAATAGAGACCTCGGCTGAGCTTCTATTCTCACAATTCTCTCTTTCTTGTCTTCGTCTATTACATAAAATTTCCAAATTTCCAATAAAACATGGATGCCTTTGAAAATCGCATGAAGGAGTGGACGAATGAATTCACAAACGTGGAGAAACACGACATGGGTGCTTTTAATTTGGGATTAATCATAAGTTTGAAGCTAGTGAAAGTTGTGAGGCCCTTTTTGGACGCATGTCTTGAATATTGGGACCCAAACTTCTATGTATTTGCCTTCCCAGGAGGCGACATCTGCCCTTTTCCTGAAGAGATTGCTGCAGTTGGAGGATAGGATGCAGAAGGTGCTCCGGTTATACCCCCTAGCTCTCAAGGATACAAAAACAAATTTAGGGACTTGCTTGGGTTGACCAAGGCTGAGGTGGACCATCTCGTGACCTCAAAAGAAGTCCGTATGTTTGACTTTGTTGATCGATTTATAAATAGGGAGGACCCTACTATCTCCTATGTGGCGAGACGCCGAGCTTATGGATTCTGCCTTTTTCACTGTTATATCCTTCGAGGGCATGTGGACCAAGAGATGAGGGGTGACCCTTGATTACTAGGCATAGTTGAGCAAATTGAACTGCGCAGGAGCCCAGCATGCTTGATTTTAGGGGAGACCATCCTTGGTTTGGATAATAAGAAGGCGAACCGTGAGAAATCCTATCTTGGGAGTCCTATCAGTTTACAGGTAAGAACCCATCTTTTGTCTTATTCGGCCGTTTTTACTATTTTCGTTCTTTTTTTTTGGGTCGAATATGGGATTGATTCCCGTCTCATTTTCTTTGCAGATTTGGCTAATGGAGAGACTATGGTTGATCGAGCCCCCAGTTGATGTGGCAGGATATCATTCCCGATCGATTGCGATGAGAACGAGGCTGTATATGGTGGATTTCACTCGAGTATGCGATTATTGGGAAAATAAACTGAAGAGTAAAAGTGGGCCCTTGATCAGGTGGATAGTGCCATGGTGGCATCTTAGGTCAGTGACTGGAGTTTCATCCTTGGATCCGACGCGGTTCATTCGCGTTTCTGGCTTGGAATTCATGGTCTATACCTTTCCGGAGAGATTGATGAGGCAATTGAGCTTAAGGCAGAAAATCCCGAAACTAGATACCGTCCCTCAGACTGCCTTGGCACATACTGCAGAATCTTGCCATGAGTGGGCTATTCGTTGGGCCCAAAGGAATATGTGGTTCATACCTGTCCCGGTTGGCTCTTTATGGGTATCTGACTCATATTTGCAGTGGAGGAGAGTTAACACTCCTGAAGAGCGTGAGAAGCTAAGGAAGCACGAGCCTGTAGACTGCAAAATACGTGAAGTGGCAAAGGAGAACCAAAGATATTTGACTGAAGAGGAAGAAGAAGCCGGATATCGGGTTGTTCGTCCATCGAAGAATCCAAAGAATGCTCCTGCCGAGAAGATGGTGGTGGATCAAAATGGAAATGCTAGACCGCGAGAATGACTGTTGGTGGTTAGGTCGGAAATAACGCAAGAGCGTCCCGCTCGTGGTCGACACAAGAAATATGACAAGAGTGACAAAGGCAAGGGGAAAATGGAAGAATAGCCTTAGTCATTTATACTAGTATTATTTATTATTATTTAACTTGTAATAAATGGCGGGGTTTTTAGAATCCTAGCCTAGCATTTTAAGATTTCAGCATTTAAAATTTATATGTATGTGGCATATTATTATTACTATTTATGAAACAATGAATAAAAGATTTTATTAGTTAAGAAACTTTCATGAATTTCCTTTATTTATTCTTTCGAATTTCAAATGCAAATGCAAAGGTCCTTCTATTTACATTTTAAAAATGACTGAGTCAGTATCACGGTGGAGGATTGCCTACGTATTCATCTGAAAAAATGAAATCAAACCCCGTGCGTAGTTTGGGAAAATTTAAAAGAAAAAATGTTCGAAGCAAGAGCTTGTAATGAACTTAGAAAATAAGCTTGTGCTTTACTTACTCCTAAGGAAGTGCAATTTAATTTACTTGATGATATGAGGATGTCGAAATATAATGTCAAAACGCAGGAGCGTGATGTCATAAACTTTTAGTGGGCGAGGGGCCGATTTTATTTCGTGTCGCATGAGCGGCACGTGGGTCACGCGAGGCGCGTTTTTTTATCCTATTTCTAAGGATAGTACCGTTTCAATTGGTCTAAGTTGGTTGGGTTAGAAAACTCATTCCTGTCTAGGTCTGTGATCTTAACCGCACCCCCTAAAAGTATGGACTTGACTAAGAATGGTCCTGCCCAATTAGGCTTAAATTTTCCTCGTGGATCAACAGGTAAGAGAGCTCTGACTGACTTGAGTACTAAGTCTCCTTCCTTGATATTTCTGGATTTGACCTTTTTGTTAAAGGCTCGTTTGATACGTGCTTGGTATGTCTGCATATTATGTAATGTGCGTAGCCTTCGTTCGTCCAAGAGGACGAGTTCGTCATACCTATCTCTTTTTCAATCAGCTTCTGGAATTTGACTTTTGAGTAGAATGTGCAGAGATGGGATCTCTAGCTCTACTGGTTGTACAACTTCCATGCCGTAAGTCAAATAGAAAGGAGTAGTCCTAGTGGGCGTCCTAACTGACGTGCGATATCCCCATAATGCAAAGGGTATTTTGCTAGGCCAATCGTGATAATTGTCGATCATTTTATTAAGGATGGTGACGACATTCTTGTTAGCTGCCTCTACTGCGCCATTAGTTTGAGGTCTGTATTGCAAGGAATTGTGATGCTTGATCTTATATTTGGTTAACAATTGTGCAACTTTGGCCTGAAAATGTGATCCATTGTCACTAATGATTTCATGTGGGCAACCATATCGACAGATGAGATTGGTTTGTATGAACTTTGCCACATGTTTGGCTGTGAGGCTGGTGTAAGATGCTGCGTCGACCCATTTAGTAAAATAATCGATAGCTACTAAAATGAAACAGTGGCCTCCTGTCCCAGCTGGAGTGATCTTTCCGATGATGTCTATTCCCCAAGCAGAAATTGGCCAAGGAGATGTCATGGTATATAACATTGAAGGGGGAACATGTTGTATATTCCCGAAGATTTGGCAGTTGTGACAATGCCTAACATACTTGATATAATCTGACTCTATTATCGTCTAGTAATACCCAAGACGCGTAATCTTCTTTGCCATCATAGGTCCACTCATGTGAGAACCGCATTCTCCATCGTGAACTTCTTCCATTACTTTCTGTGCCTGTGAACGATCAAGGTAACGTAAGACGACACCAAGAGGTATTCTTTTGTACAAGTCTCCCTGCATGAGGAGGTATTGAGAGGCAAGTAGGCGTATGGCGTGTTCTCCCCTCTTATCCATATTTGGTGGGTATGTACCATTGAGTTTGATGTTGAGAATGGCTTGGAACCAAGGCTCTTCTGGATTTTCCTCTTCATCTGTGAGGAAGTGTATATAGGGGGGTTCTGATCGCCGTTCGATGCACAAAGGCATTTCAACCATGTCGTCTGGCATATTAATCAGGGATGCGATTTTTGCAAGAGCATCCGCAAACTGATTTTCTTCGCGAGGTAGGTGTAGATAAGTAACCTGATCGAAGAATTGAGCGACTTGATCTATCCTAGCCTGATAGGGTGCTAGACTTTCACTTCGAATTTTCCAGGACCCAGTAATTTGGTTGATGATCAAGGATGAGCCGCCGTGAACTCGAAGATGCTTGATCCCTAAGCTTACTGCTGCTTGTAGACCTTTGAGGCAAGCTTCATACTCTGCTGCATTATTTGTCACCTCGAAGTCGAGTTTGATAGAAAGTGGTGTATGCTTACCTTCAGGAGAAATGAGCAACACTCTTATTCCGAATCCTCTTAAATTGGATGCCCCATCAAAGTAAAGATCCCAAGAATCCATACTGGTTTGTAGAATATCCTCATCTGGAAATGACCACGTGTCTATTGCTTGCGTGTCGTTGATCGGATTGTCTGCGAAAAATTCAGCCACGACACGTCTCTTTATGACTTTCAAAGGTACACATTTGAGATTGAACTCTGAGAGCATTAAGGTCCATCTTACTAAGCGTCCATTGAGGACGGGTTTCTCGAAGAGGTATTTGACGGGATCCATTTTAGAATATACCTTGACAGAGTAGCTAAGCATGTAATGTCGTAGCTTCTTTGTTGCCCACACAAGAGCGAGGCATGTCTTTTCGAGAGGTGTGTAATTACACTCGTATTCTAAGGACTTCTTACTAAGGTAGTAGATGGCTCTTTCTTCCTTTCCAACAGTCTGCGCGAGCATAGCCCCTATGGCTGTTTCAGTGACTGTGAGATATAAACAAAGAGGTTGATCTCGTTGGAGAGGCATTAGCACGGATGGCTTAGCCAGTATCTCTTTTATCATGTGAAATGTCTTTTGACAGTCTTCGTCCTATATGGTATGGTCCGTTTTCTTGAGCTTTTTGAAGATAGGTTCACAGATCATAGTGAGCTTCGATATGAATCGACTTATGTATTTTACTTTGCCCAAAAATCCTATAACCTCCTTTTCTGTCTGGGGTTGCGACATTTCGATTAAGGCCTTGATCTTGGATGGATCGATATCTATTCCCCTCCGGATGACGACGTATCCCAGAAGCTTGCCTGACGTTACCCCGAACACAAATTTCTGAGGATTGAGCCTCATATTGTACTTGCGTAATCTGAGGAAGAATTTGCGAAGGTTATCGATGTGCCCTTTCCTATCTTTAGATTTGACAATCATATCATCCACGTATACCTCTACTTCCATATGCATTATGTCATGTAACAACGTAGTTGCAGTGCGTTGGTATGTAGCCCCAACATTGATTAGCCCAAATGGCATAACAGTATAACAGTATGTACCCCATGAGTGACGAGGGCTACTTTGTGCATATCTTCTACGGCCATTTTGATTTGGTTATACCGTGCATACCTGTCCATGAAGGATAACAACGTATGATCTGCTGTATTGTCAACCAATATGTCGATGTGTGGTAGAGGGAAATCGTCTTTAGGGCTTGCCTTGTTCAAGTCTCTGAAATGAACACAAAATCAACGATAGTAGGGGATATGGTGGAATAACTCTCTTCATTTTCTAGTACATTGATCTCGTCATCATTTGAGGAAATGAGGTGTGAACAATCCAAGGTGGCTTCCTCATCTGTGATCATCAGAATTCCAAGAGGATTCTGAGTACTGTTAGGCTTACTTGCGGGAGGTATAGGCAGACGCCCATCCTCAATCATACCCTGGATGGCATATTTTAATTTGAAACATTTCTCTGTATCATGCCCTTTGCCTCTATGGTACTCGCAGTAGGCATTTTCATCCCAGAACTTAGACTTCTTCTCTGGGTCACGTGTAGGTCCTATAGGCTGGAGCTTACCCTGTTTCATCAGTCTTTTTAGAGCGTTGGAATATGAGTCACCAACGTTGGTGAACTTCCTCTGTGGGCCATTCTTCTTAGTAGATGATTCGACAAGGTTGACCTCATCGGTCTTGCTAGTAGAGCCATAAGAACGACTCGTTGCGCCTTGATATCCGTGACCTACCGTTTTGGACAAGAGTCCTTTACGGATGCCGTCTTCAATCCTTGTGCCTAATACAGTTAAGTCTTTGAAAGACTTTATGTTTTGGTATCTTAGGTGGTTCGCATAAATTGGCCTTAAATTGTCCACGAACTTTTCCACAATAGTAGCCTCATCTGGGCGTTCGACGAGTTGTGTGATAGTCTTTCTCCACCTACTTAGGAATTCGGTGAATCCTTTCTCATTTTGGGTAAGAACCTCTAAAGTGCGCATATTGACTTGAATTTCAGCATTATCTGCATACTGTTTGGTGAACTCAATCGCAGCATCATCCCAAGTAGCAATTTTCTTGTGTTCCAAGGAGTAGAACCATTGTTTAGGGATAGTATCGAGAGATGAAGGAAAGATCCTTAGGAACATCTCTGGCTTGATGCCTTTGATAGACATATAATCTTTGAAGGCACGAATAAGGTTCAACGGGTTTTCATGCCCCTTAAACTTCGGGATGTCAGTGATACCGTCGTCAGGTACCAAAAATAAATACCTAATTACACTAACAGAAGCTAGCGGTAAGTAGGGTCGATCTCCATAGGGAGGCGGTCACTATCTACTTGTCTATTCGGTCTGTCTACGGTCACAAGGTGGGGGGTTTTAAATGTTTTGACTACACTAATAAGATAAAGCAAGAGAAAAGGGAATAAGAGAAATTAACAAGGAAGAGAGAGGGAACTAGGATTTCGGGTCATCAATGAACGTCAGTCAATCGCAGTTAAGGTCACAGATTGGTCAATGTGTCGGTCTAAGGGGCAGTGAATATCTCCTTCCGGTCTCATTTCGCCCTAAAGCACAAATAGCTTAGCTTCCGCCCTCACTACGGTGCCCTAATGTTCGCTACGAGTCTCACCCTTTCCAACCTTCGGTCCAGGTCAAGGTTTACTACGATAAAATGACTAATTGCGTCGACTCAATTAGACAGAAACAATTAATTATAGCGATTAACAGCATAGACATAACCACAATAAACGATCTGTAAACCTAATTAGCAATTAACAAACATTCATCGAATCCCCTAATCCTAGCAGAGAGAATTAGCTAGACATAATAAAGGGAAGAACAAAAACAAAGGAAAGAGATATAATAAACATTAAATAAATAAAGGAGAAAAGGGAAAGAAAGAAAGTTACAGTGAATCCGGGAAATGAAGAGAAAGAGTAAAGTAAAAGTATCAAGGAACGCAGTCCAAGAAGTGAGAAGAGATTTACAAATGACGTCCCTCCTTCCTATTTATATAAAATAGGAATTTTATTTGACCTAATGACGAATTAAAGTTAAAAAGCCCGAGCCCAATAAGGAATCACTCGATCGAGCCCTTTATAACTGCTCGATCGAGTAAAACTAAGCTCAAACCACTCGATCGAGTGAAAAATCTACTCGATCGAGTAAACCCTAAAATGCAACTACTCAATCGAGTAGAAAAAGGAGTCGATCGAGTAAAATTGTACTCGATCGAGTACTTTCCAGCGCACAATTCCTGCTTCGTGCACTGAACTTAAAACGGCTGCCATTTCTTCGTTACTTGGGTAAACAGGGCGATTCCGGTGGCGTTTGAAAGCTAAGAGGACAAAATTTCATCTCCAATTGGAATCACCTGAAAATATGTTGTAGAACTAGAGATATGACTCTTCAAAGTAGGCACTAGCAATTTGATGTTCTTCCTTTGCTCGCCTAGCTATCTTACTTCTTTGCGCATCTCAAGACAGCTACATTCCCGCTCCAAATTCACTCTTCCTCCAAATGAATGCTAAACGGATGGTAAAAGGCTCGATTTCACAACTTTCTGGTCCATTCCTGCAAATAAGGCAAAACAAACCAAAGTAGCATATTCGGGGCATTTCGTAGCATAAAACTACGATAATAGCATAGAAATACGTGCATAAAAAGGCCAAAACGGACTATAAAATGCATGTATCAGTCAGTCATGTTGAAGTTAGTTGGCAGTTGAGCATTTACTGCCTCATACTTGCGATTGTTTTCCCTGTAGATGTCATTCCCCTTGAGGTACATTAATTGTTCTTCCAAATATTAGAGTCGCTTTTCAGCTTCAGTAGGGCCTGAAGGAAGATTGACTTCTGGATGTCCAACAAAGGGTGGAAGGTTATCATGAATGACCATGTCGAGAATGACATCCTCTGCAGGAGGAAGTCTAGCTTCTACAGCAACAATACGGCCTTCGATGGTGTTGAGGCGGGCATAAGCTTGGTCTTGGCTTGTTTGGAGACAAACGAGTGCAGCCAGGATTTGATCATTACCATTTCCGGGTTGTTTGGATCGACCATTAACGCTTCCGTGACTAGGTCCCACCATTTTGGAATTGGGGATAAGTGATCGACGACGAATCAAAACACGATCAACCATTTTAGCACACTTACTCAAAAGAGACTCGACTCGTGAAGTGGGCGTGTGCCACTGTGTCAAGTGTGGTTTGAAAATGACAAATTTTTGAAATGTTTGTCCTAGACAACTGTAGTGTAGTTGTAGGAGTGCTGACTCGAAGTGAGGTTTGAAATGGGTTTGAGGCCCGG
The DNA here is from genome assembly GCF_048544455.1 of Silene latifolia. Classification (NCBI taxonomy): domain Eukaryota; kingdom Viridiplantae; phylum Streptophyta; class Magnoliopsida; order Caryophyllales; family Caryophyllaceae; genus Silene; species Silene latifolia. The sequence goes on from NC_133532.1 coordinate 66,024,482, forward strand.
ATTTTGACTTGACATTCGGACAGGGTTTCAGCTTATTTTGTGCTATTTTAGGCCATTTCGAAAACATTTACATTTTAAAAAGGATTTTATTTTACAAAATTTCGCCATGGTTTTGTTTACAAAACGGTGATCACGTATATGATACAAACATTCATACGAGCATTATAACGGTATGTTGAATGCATTTAAAGGGTTTTGGCTTAAAAAGGTGGGTTGCCATACCAAGCAATCAAACCCTGGTCTGTGGAGAGGTCCGTGCCAAACATGAGTAAGGTCGGTTCCTAGTCCATTCCCTCGAGTAGTAAAAGCTCTTGATACAAACATGAGTATGTACCATGGTATGGTTGACGTCAATCACTATCTATCCTTAGGTCCAGATAAGAATTTGGACCGTCCAGACGGGACGATTGGTCGAATGGGTCGGGTTAAGCCTAGGAAGGCCGAATAAAACGACCCAAGAAGGTCGAGTAATGAAAAACGACAACTGTCTCGTATAAAATATTCCCTAACCTCGTTCAAGTTTCACCCTGGGTAACACGTAAGTGTATCATCCCCAGCGGAGTCGCCAAACTGTAGATATGGGCCACTCGCGCCGCGCGCACCCGCGCGTTGGTCTCGAGGCGGCGACACTTCTCCCATGGAGCCTTGGGTTTGCCAAAGAACGTCATGGGCCGTTACCGATTGGTGAGGCATTGAAACCAGTGAAAGGTTGAATAAGCCTGCATTTGTGGAGTCGCCACCAATTTATTGTGGAAAATTGGAAACCATTCGAATACCTCGTGTCATGTCAAGACACAAAGTAATGACATGGACACTAAGAACTCATTACCCTTAGCATTCTATTTCTAGAATGACTCTAGAAGATGCCAATGGACATGGATGCCCAAAGATAACTGGAGTAAGGGGTGAGGGTACATATTAGGAAACTCTTTAATCGAACACCTAATCCCGCCCGCCTCGATAGCGGCCTGTACTAATGATTAGGGAAATCGTTCATATTTGATATGTTGTCGATGTAATGCATGCAATGCAATAGACACAGATTGATCCTAGCATGTGAATTAAACTAGGTCAGTGAACAAACAATTTAGCACTCAATGTGGTCGAAGTTGTAATTTACCTCGTGTCGGATTTAATAAAGGAACAAATTTTGAACTCGAAAGCGAAATTGAATCAGATAAATTGAAATCAAACAAAGAAAATTGTATACAAAATATGAATTCCAGAGACTTAATATGAACGAATCGAGCCTCTAAAATCCGGGTTTGAAATAGATGATGAAAACCCGCAAATATTGAATTATAAGGGATTTATGTCGAATTAACCGTTATAATTGGAAAAGATTAAGTAAGATATGATTTACGACTGATATGAACAAAAGAAATAAAGGAAAATAAGAAAAACAGAAAGTCGCAGAAGATCGAGGAAGAAGAAGAAGAGCAGGAGCAACGACAGCCTCAGGAAGAGGCGCAACACGTACTGCGACTCTTCGAAGAGGCGCAGCTACTGCTGCGTTTCTTCTCGACGTCAGATCTTTGCTGTTTTGTAAATACGGTTTTAAAAGACGGTTTTGAACGTGCTTTTGATATAAATCTTACATCAATGATACAAAATAAAAGTACAATAAATAAAATAGGATTTTACACCTCAGACTTACATGTTTGACGAAGTGAGATTGACTAAAGTTATCGTTTAGTGATTGCTCGACTCGAATATGCGAATATGAAAGTGCCCTTGTTAAAGGATTTTAAAGATTGATTAAATTGATTAAGTGTAGTTGGTCAAATTGGTCGGTCTATGCAACGTGACTGGGACTCAGAATGATCTGAGCTTACGTGGTCGATTGATCAAGCACGTAGGCGTCGAAAGCAAAAGCGTGGTCTAGAATGCAAAGAGAGAAGAGAAGGGTGGACACTTGCGTACCAAATATGGAGACTGAAGGTTTCTATTTATACTAAACACACGAAGGAGTTTAGGTATGGCACAGATATGTAAGCAAATCACGGAAATATTCTGGAAATCATGAAAAGAGGGCTGGGGAAGAGGCACACCAACCACTGCACCTCTTGGAAGAGGCGCAACACTTACTGCGTCATTTCCCCGGAGGTTTCCTCCTTAGCAAGAAAGATTTTCGCGTTTTTTTTATGGAACTTCGGTAGTTATACACTTCCTTATTCCGTGAAACACAATTTACGGAAGATATTTCCTTTCTGGAATAAATATCCAGAAAATTCTAGAACTTTCTGGAACATTCCGACTCGACATTTAAACGGTTTCTTAGAAAATGAAGCGGTTTTTGACCCGGACTCCAAATGAACTCTGATTACTATCAAAATGACCAAATCGGTGCGTAGATGACGACCATGAGGTTGACTCGGGTGTTTGAGCTATAACTTGTCGATGAACTTACGAACTGTCATAAAATCGCTCCGCGTATCAAACATGTGGCCCAATCATCACTGGGTGGTTGGCGGGAGGTGCAGAAATGAGGTATCTACAGAATGCTGACTTCAGCAACTCTAAGCAACTGTCACCCTCACAGGGTTGGCATCCAGCAGTAATTAGTTTATACGACGAGTCTCCTAGCCAGGCTAGAACTCGAGAAATATCACAATACGAAACAAAGGAAAACAGAAAGGGCCAAGCCCCAAAACTGACAGACAAAAGTCCGAACAAGTTAGGGGAGAGATCTATATAACAGGATCCTTTCCTTAGCAGCTATAACACCAACCCCACCATCCAGCTCTGCTTTATCTCTTCTTTCAGGAACTAGCTCTGGCTCAGGGACATCAGCAGCCTCAACATCATTTTCGGGGAGTCGACCTCATCAGCACCCAGAACCAGGTCCCCAACACGCTGAGATCTAGTAGAATAAGGAAGTCTCGACCAGCTGTCTCATCTTAACTTCCAGGTTCCGGAGAAAGTAAGAGTAACCAGAAACGGAAATCCAGGAGGCAGGAGGCAGGAAGCAGGAGGAACAAGAAACGGAAATCCAGGAGGCAGGAAGCAGGAGGAAACATAGTCGGAAATTAAGGAAGCTGGAAGTAGGAAGCAGGATGCAGGAGGAAGTTGTTGGGGCTGGTGTCCTCTACAAATAGTGCAATAACATTTAAATCTCTAAAAGTATCAAAGGGTATACTTTTGTATTATAATCAGTTGGTCCACGTTTATCAATAACGGTTGGCTTGCTAGATAAGTTTGACGTTATTGTCATACAGATGGCGGTGATCAACTGGTCCCTAAAAGTCACACCTATAGGATACGTTTGAGAGATGTGACGGTATGAAAATACAGTCATGTTGATGCCAAAGTTGACTAACCAGTTAGTCGGAGTTATTGACTAGTAATTAGTCAAATGCGATGTTGAGATAATTATTTAATACGGATTAAATAATAATGGCTAAGGCGAATTAAGCAGTTAATTCGTAAATTAAATATAAACGATTATATTTAATTAATGTATATTGAATTAATTATACAATATTGTCCTTGTCGGACATGTATTAATATATCGGCTAATCCTTGTTACTAGACGATATATTAATAACCGATAACCGATGACGATTTATAATAAAACCGTGTCATATACATTTAGCATTTTACGAACCGGACCACGAGGTAAAATTAAGAGGAAGTGGAAGCCCACTTCCCCATGTAAGCTCTCGGCCGGCCAAGCAAGAGGAAACAAAAGAGAGGCTCTCTCTCTTTTGTAACCTAAGCATTTCATTTGCAAAAAAAACTATGGTTTTGAGAACAATTTTCTCTCAAAACCTAGATCTCACATCTAAAGAAACTGACAACAAATTCTCTCAATATTGCAAGGCAATTAGAGAATTCATTTCTAGCACAAGGGCATAGTCTCAGACGGTCTTGGGTGTATCGATTAGGAGGAAATCTACTTTGATTTCTGTTCTTAGGCCGCATCTCAAAGGACCCGAGGTTATTTCTAATGCTTTATCGTTTTTCTCATGTTTTTCGTTTTATGACAATAATCACATATAAAATTTGCGTTATAGTCCTAATTTTATAGGGTATTATACGGATATTACCCCTCAAGTGGTATCAGAGCCAGGCCACGTAAATTTTTCTATGTGTTTTTCATCAAACGAATTTGAATCGATAAATTGTTGGCATTAAAATTCGTGCGGCACAAATTTTTTTTCTGTCTCGGCAATTTTTTTTTGAAACCGTGCGGCCTTTGTTCATCACGGCCTGTTTTCTATTTTTTTTCCTTGAATTGCGTGCCTCACGGTTCTTGCTAGATCAGACGATCTTTTGTTTTTCGATTTGTTCTTTGCATATTGTTATTTTAATCGATAATTATAACAATGTGTTAAGATCATGTCAATTGTAATTTTGTTTTAATACGGATTATGTTCAAATTGCAATTGGTTTTTGTCAAATCGATTTGGTGATTGAATGATGTTGCTCACGGTTTAAGCAGCTTAATTTTTTTGTTTTTGTTTTTTTTTTTGTTTTTGCTCACGTTTTGAGCACCTATAATAAAAAAAAAATTTTTTTTTTCATGGCTGTCACGGTTCAGCTGTGAATAGAAAAGAAAAAAAAAATTTGTTTTGTTTTTTTTTTTTCGGCCAATTTTTGCATAATACGGATTTATGCATTCGCTTGATAGTGAAACGGTTCACCCACGTACAATTTAGTTACTTTAAAACGATTTAAAGTAACGGATTATCACGGATTAAAATTAACTTGACTAAAGCGGTTTTGTCACATAATTTTAATCATTAAAGGTGGTTTGGATAAATTTAACATAATTACGGAATTATGTCACGAATAAATTTTGTTTTAGTTGATGCATTTTATTTATCGTTATTTTGAATGTTTTGAATGCTTACATTACGTATTTATTTTATTTTACAAACGGTTGTAACTTAGTGTGGCCTTAGTAGAACGTGTTACCGTAATGATGGAACACGGTCTTGGTTGTATTTTGAGATCTCGCATCTCCATTTTGTTTTTCTTTTATAATTACAGTTTTATTTAGAATGTAAATAGGTTTATATTTTGTAAATTTTAATTGTAATTTTGAGAAGACCAAAGATGGAGACCGGATGCTCACTCCCGCTGCATGAAAAAGATGGAACATCAAGACAAGCTTCTCGGGTCCAACGGTGGATTCCAAAGTTGTATTATGTTCTTTTTTACTAGGATAGGCCACACTAGGAATTTTTATTTACGTTTTGCATTCTTTTATTTATTTTATCGTAACGATAGATTGCATCATATTCCGCCTAAAAACCAAACCACCTAATAATTGCATGAAAACTGACTCATATAGAGGTCACGCGTTAGTTTTCTATGACATTCTTATGTCACACGATCAAGTTCAAGCCATCACCTAAGTTAATTCATTCACGTAATGCTAGTTATTCGTTCACTTAAAATGAATTAAAACTAAGTTGATGGGATCTTCCTCGTATAAACAAAAATTGAGAACAGTCTTTATAGGTCAAACTCCAATGAATCCCTTCTTCGTCGGTAGGCATAATATGACCCCTTCTACGTCGGGTAAGTTGGAACTGATTGACTTATTTTATCTCAACACCATGGTCACTCGTACGATCCTGTGATTATGGTGGACTATAGATAGGATTTACGGAAATCTATCGACCAAGAGTTCTTACGGAAGAACTAGCTAAACAGTTGGCTTATCAATTTACGGAAATTGAGTCTTGGGATCACTTGTATTATTCTTGAGGGAGATCAATTATGCAAGTGCAATGAGTCTACACGATTAAAATGAATTTTAAATAGACTTAAATCACCTCGATGAGTTGCTTATTTCGTTTTTGTTTTTCTTTCTTTTCAGCGTAGATCACGTTTTTAAACCGCTAATAACATAATGGCTGGCATCCTCGATGACCCAATGCCAAGTGCCACATTGGACCGTGAGTCCGGCCGGATCTTTATGAATCGGATGAATCGGTCCACTAGATCGAAGAATGATGGATCAAACTTCGCGGAATGGGAGGCGGCATTACGGAATGCCGCCACCGCCGACGGGAAGCTCAAGTATCCGACCGAGCCCCTCCCGCCAGCCCTGTGCCCCACGGCTCGAGTTAACGAGGTCTCCACGTATAGCGACTTCGTCATGGAAGCGGGTGCGATTAAAAACGTACTCATTTTTGCAATGGAATCCAATTTGCAGAAACGCTTCATAGCCCAAGGTGCAAACAAGATTTTCACCACGCTCACTAAGGAATTCTCGAAAGCACCGAGAATCGTGACCTATGAGCATACCACTCGCTTCTTTGATGCGAGACTCCAGAAGGGCCAACCGGTTAGCCCACACATTCTCAGCATGATTGAGAATGTCGAGAGACTGGAGGCGCTTGATTGTAAAATCAACGAGAACATTGTGATTGACCGTATGCTTCATTCACTCCACGATGGTTTTGTGCTCTTTAGAGCGAATTACTATATGAATGATTTGAAGAAAAGTCCTCATGAACTGCACTCCCTTCTCGTACAGACCGAGAAGGACATGAAGTTCAGTGGGAGCTTGAAACAAGATGTTCTCGTTGTGTCAAACAAGGGCAAGGGTAAGGGCAAAGCTCAAGCAGACCTAGCGGTAGGTAAACCGAAGTTTAAGAAGTCGGGATCAGGTAAGAGTGGGCCTGGTGAGGCAAGTAACTCATCAGGCACGACAAAGAGCAAGACCGATAACATGGAATGCCATCATTGCCACAAGACTGGGCATTGGAGGCGTACATGTCCTGTCTACCATGAGGACATAAAAGCAGGTCGCGTTAAACCTGTTGGTATGTCTTCTTACTCTTCTACTTTTATTCATATGATTGAGATTAACCACGCAAGTTACGGAACTTGGGTACTAGATACTGGTTGTGGTTCTCATCTGTGTAATCATGTGCAGGGGCTCCGAAACATCGAACCCCTCGTAAAGGGTGAGGTGGACCTGCGTGTCGGGAATGGAGCACGAGTGGCTGCCGTCTCGAGGGGAACATACGTGATCCAGCTTCCTAGCGGATTTGAGTTATTTTTATATAACTGCTATTATGTACCCAGTCTTTCTAAAAACATTATTTCGCCGCACTTGACAAACTTGGTTTTTCATTTGTAATAGAGAATAATTCTTGCATTTTCTCATTACACGATATGATTTATGGCAAGGCAGTCTCCATGAACGGAATTTATGTTTTAGATCAGACCACCGAAATATTACACGTAATGAATAAGAATTTAAAGGTTGGTGACAAAGATCAAACGTATCTATGGCACTGCCGTATGGGACACATTAATGAGAAACGCGGAGCTATCTCGGCCTTTGATTTTCAATCATTTGGCACGTGTGAATCATGTCTCATCGGTAAGATGACTCGAATTTCCTTCAAAGGTGTTGGAATGCGCGCTGCTGACCTATTAGGACTCATACATACGGATGTGTGTGGGCCTATGTCAATCACCGCACGAGAAGGCTATAGGTATTTCATCACTTTCACGGACGATTTAAGTAGATATGGCTATGTCTACTTAATGAAGCACAAAAGTGAATCCTTTGAGAAATTCAAGGAATACCGAGAATCGGGTACAGAACCCTCGGGCGTAAAGATTAAAACACTGCGCTCGACCGTGGTGGCGAGTATCTTTCTCACGAGTTTGATCAACACCTTAAGGACCTGTGGGATTGCCCTACGCTTAACTCCACCGGGAACACCTCGGTTGAATGGTGTGTCCGAACGGAGAAATCGAACACTACTTGATATGGTTCGATCCATGATGAGTTACACCGTGTTGCCTAACTCATTGTGGGGTTATGCTCTTCTGTCAGCTGCTCTAATACTTAACCGAAGTCCGTCTAAAGCTGTTGACAAGACTCCATAAGAACTATGGAAGGGAACGGTCCCTAACTTGTCCTTTATACGGGTTTGGGGCTGCGAGGCTTATGTCAAGTGGAGACACAAGGATAAGCTCGGCCCGCGATCGGTCAAGACATACTTTATAGGTTATCCTGAAGGAACACTTGGTCATTACTTCTATTCGCCAACCGAACAACGTGTTTTTGTTGCGGCTAGTGCGACATTCTTAGAGAAGGAATTTCTCGAGAATGCAAAGAGTGATAGAACCTTCGACCTGTCGGAGATTCCAGAACCAAATACCGAGCAACCATTGGAGGAACCAATTCCTTCAATCCCGGCTGCGGTGAATATTCCTGAGGAACCTAGGAGGTCGGGAAGAGTCTCTATTCCTCCGGACCGATACATTGGTATGGTCGAGGAACATGACATAGATGACATTCTACTCTTAACGAGTAGTGAACCCGCAACCTATAAAGGTGCCATGAGCAGTTCTGACTCAAAGCTATGGCTTGAGGCCATGCAATCCGAGATGGACTCCATGTATGAGAACAACGTATGGGATCTTGTTGACTTACCTGCTAAGGTTCGTCCCCTTCAATGCAAATGGCTTTACAAGATAAAGCATTCTGTGGAAGGTCAACAAGATATCTATAAAGCACGACTAGTTGCTAAAGGTTTCACCCAAGTGCCAGGTTTGCACTACGATGAAATTTTTGCACCCATAGTCATGTTGCGTTCCATTCGGATTATCTTAGCGATCGCCGCTTTTCATGACTATGAAATTTGGCAGATGGATGTGAAAACCGCCTTCTTAAACGGTTTTTTGGAGGAAGAGTTGTACATGGTACAACCCGAAGGTTTCATTGATCCAGAACATCCTAAGAAAGTGTGCAAGCTTAAGCGTTCCATTTATGGACTTAAGCAAGCATCTCGGAGTTGGAATCATCGCTTCGACCGAGTGATTAAAGAAAATGGATTTACTCGATCGGTCGAGGAACCATGTCTTTATATCAAGTCGAGTGGGAGCAAGATCGTCTTCCTAATATTGTATGTCGATGACATACTCCTGATTGGGAATGACATACCTCTCTTAACTTCGGTGAAAGTATGGTTGAAAAACCATTTCCAGATGAAAGATCTGGGTGAGGCACAAAGAATTCTGGGCATCCGTATCTATCGAGATAGATCACGACGGATGTTATCTCTCAGTCAGGAGTCTTACATAGAGATTCTAGAGAGATTCAGCATGACTAACTCCAAGAAGGGGTTTCTTCCTATGGCTCCAGGGGTGCATTTGAGCAAGTCTCAGGCACCGGAGACACCGGAAGAGAAAGAGCGCATGACACGGATTCCTTATGCTTCGGCTATAGGATCAATCATGTATGCCATGATATGCACACGTCCGGACGTGGCATATGCATTGAGTATGACAAGTCGATTCCAACAGCATCCAGGTGAATCACATTGGATGGCTGTCAAGAACATTCTTAAGTACCTACGGAGGACTAAAGATTGGGCATTGACTTATGGAGGCGATCAAAAGCTATGCGCAACCGGTTATGCAGATGCTAGCTTCCAAACGGATCGAGATGACTCAAAATCTCAGTCTGGATTCGTTTTTACTCTTAATGGCGCCGCTGATCGGTGGAAGAGTTCCAAACAAAGTGTTACAGCAGATTCTACGACTGAGTCCGAGTACTATGTCGCGTCTAGACATGTACAACGGAAAGCTCATCTAATCCGAGATTACGTGGAGCAAAAGGAAGTAGTGATAGAAAAGATTGCTACACATGATAATATAGCAGATCCTCTCACTAAACCATTACGACAAGATAAGCATGAAGGGCATGTTAATTCCATGGGAATTAAACGTGTCCCTGAGTTGTAGTACTCTTTTATGGATCAGATTCATTTTCTTGTGTACTCTATACGACATCATCGTTTTGATATTTATATATTTTGTTTTTCATGTGGAATTGTACGACAATTTTGAACACCACAAAGTGAACTGAACAAACATTATAATTTTAGTCCTTAATTGCCCACGTGAGCTGATAACTCAAGGTAATTATTTTGTGACGTTGGTTGATGGTGGGTTCAACGAGCCATAAGTCAAAAGGTTGACTGACCAATCACAGAGGCGATTTATACGGATATTTCGTAGGACACAATTGTGACATCGACGTGGAGTCCTAAATGTTTTACAACATTCGGTGCCCGATCGTGGATAGGACCTCCATGGTGATCCTAAGAGTCGATTCTTTTGACTATCAACTATCTCTTGAGACTAAGGCAGATTTTGGGTGACTTTGGTTTCTTTCTCACGGTCATCCGTAACAGGGGGCCAAGTAGATTTTTTCTGGGTCATTTCATGCTGTGCTTAGATCGGAAGGAGTCGAGTTGAAGGAAATATTCAGCCTTTATCGGGTACTCGATATTTCTCAGGGCCACTCGAGGAGTCAGAATCGAAATGCATGGCCATGCTCGAATACGAATTCGTTTTATCAGTTGAGTTACTCTCTAGTCGGGGAAACCACTCTAGATACAGATCGATTGTAAAATACGACCTTTGCGGATCCGGATCTGCAAATTGTTTTACATTGAGTGGGAGAAATTTTAAATGAATATGAGAATCGGTTATCGCACATACACTTGTACGGACAAGTGGGAGTTTGTTGAGCCGTGTCCTCCGTTAGTGCGGATAACGTTATTACACATACACTTGTACGGACAAGTGGGAGCTTGTTGGGTCTGGTGTCCTCTACAGTTAGTGCAATAACATTTAAATCTCTAAAAGGATCAAAGGGTATACTTTTGTATTATAATCAGTTGGTCCACGTTTATCAATAACGGTTGGCTTGCTAGATAAGTTTGACGTTATTGTCATACAGATGGCGGTGATCAACTGGTCCCTAAAAGTCACACCTATAGGATACGTTTGAGAGATGTGACGGTATGAAAATACAGTCATGTTGATGCCAAAGTTGACTAACCAGTTAGTCGGAGTTATTGACTAGTAATTAGTCAAATGCGATGTTGAGATAATTATTTAATACGGATTAAATAATAATGGCTAAGGCGAATTAAGCAGTTAATTCGTAAATTAAATATAAACGATTATATTTAATTAATGTATATTGAATTAATTATACAATATTGTCCTTGTCGGACATGTATTAATATATCGGCTAATCCTTGTTACTAGACGATATATTAATAACCGATAACCGATGACAATTTATAATAAAACCGTGTCATATACATTTAGCATTTTACGAACCGGACCATGAGGTAAAATTAAGAGGAAGTGGAAGCCCACTTCCCCATGTAAGCTCTCGGCCGGCCAAGCAAGAGGAAACAAAAGAGAGGCTCTCTCTCTTTTGTAACCTAAGCATTTCATTTGCAAAAAAAACTAGGGTTTTGAGAACAATTTTCTCTCAAAACCTAGATCTCACATCTAAAGAAACTGACAACAAATTCTCTCAATATTGCAAGGCAATTAGAGAATTCATTTCTAGCACAAGGGCATAGTCTCAGACGGTCTTGGGTGTATCGATTAGGAGGAAATCTACTTTGATTTCTGTTCTTAGGCCGCATCTCAAAGGACCCAAGGTTATTTCTAATGCTTTATCGTTTTTCTCATGTTTTTCGTTTTATGACAATAATCACATATAAAATTTGCGTTATAGTCCTAATTTTATAGGGTATTATACGGATATTACCCCTCAGAAGCAGAGTCGAAAATTGTGGAGGCAGGAAGCAGAAAGCTGTTAGCAGACACCAGAATGACAACCAGGATTAGTTGTCACAGTAACCCTTTCGCCAGCGACCCAGGAAGCCAGAATCTAGCAGCAGACCAGATGGGGAGTAACACCCAGGAGCCAGAAGCGAAAGGGGGCAGATGCAGGCTATTCTACGGCAGACTTGGGAGGCGCCAAAGGCTCGATTCAACGGAGGAGCATCAAAGACATTCACGAAACCGAAACACTATATGAGCGCACCACCTCTGATGTCGAAACCAGAACCAGAAGAATCCTGGTCCCCATACCTATCAGTAATCGAGATAACAGCCAATGTCATGTTGGAATTATATAATATTACTTGAGTAAGTCTCTGCATCCTGCAGAGACCAGGTACACATCACTTGAAAAGCCAGTTCGTGCTCTTGTTTAAGCTTTCTATTAAGCACTTTCTTATTTTTAGTCGCATCTTATCCATGTGGTAATTAACTAACCCCTGAAGGCCATTATGAGTAAACCATAGATATCGGAGGGATGACCAATTGAACCACACACCTAGGTGCTTACGACATGAAGTCCGAACTTCGAACGACCATTAAGTCACAGAACATGGTAGACTATGTACCTATTTTAGTCCAGCACCCCAGAACCAGGTGGATAAAAACAACCCCAACCTAGAGGGAGACATGGGACCTAGAGGTGGACGTAGCGCACTGGTAGGGCCACCAATATAAGGGGAACTGGAGTAGTCCTGGTACCCACGAGGGAACCAGGACATGCATCTGAGAAAGCTAGGCACCTGGTCGTCCGAGCTTCCAATGGTCCTGGAAGTCAGGCACATGAGAAAGCCAGGCCCCTGAAAATATCCGAGCTTGCAGTGGTCCTGGAACTCAGGCACCTGAGAAAGTCAGGCACCTGAAAATATCCGAGCTTGCAGTGATCCTGGAAGTCAGGCACCTGAAAATATCTGAGCTTGGAGTGTCCTGAAAGTCAGGTACCCGAAAATAATCCAAAACCAGGCAGGACCCGACCGGCAAACAGAACCTGGAGGTAGACGCCCTCATAACTTGGGAGCAACATTCAAGCCACGTATCTTATTAACCATACTTATCATTTTATATGTTTCATTCACCGGTTAATAGAAAAGAATCATGAATCATATCCACAGGCATGTACGCTGTCCCTGAGGTAGTTCATAAATTCATAATCTCATTACTTTATTTATATTTTGAATAACTACTGCCTTGAGCGTCAGAGGGTCATTGGCTATGCCTTCTGCCAGCCCTAGCAGAACTATTTCCTGCAGGACCGTTGTAAAATCTTTCTGCCATTAGGAGTGGTCACCCAGGCTCTAGAACCTGCCACTCCTTCCCCAGATCAAATCGCTCCTTCTGCAGCATATGATGCAGAGCGCAGGGTGTATAACGCAAAATGCAAAATATAGGGAGCAGAATACAGGGTGCAGAATGCAGAACGTTCCCTGCAGAAAACTTTATCCCTGCAGAAACAACCTTCCCGCGTGCAGAACAGGCCACCCAGCCCGTTGGACAGGTCGCTCCGCCAGCAGCTTGCAGGACATGAATCAATGGCTCGGGGGCAATTTAATCAATGTACCGCTAGTACATAAAAGCTCCTAGCACCCTGAATATATAGGAGATAGGCAGCAGCCAGAATGCTATAGAAGACATCCTCACGTCAGCTTCCCAAAGCGAAAAATTACAGCAACACATATGCTACCACCAGCCAGGTCCCTTGGAGACTAGAATATGAAATATTAAATGGCAAGCAGAAGTGCTTGTCCTCCACACCCAAGCTGTGAAAATCATGCAGAGGGAAAAGAATATATATTCCGCATGGCAGCTAGAAACAAGCAGTCTAATGGACAAGCTGACTCACTATTGAGAACCTGAAACGAAAGCTAAAAAAACTAGAGGCAGAAACTCAAAAAACAGTTCAAACACCCTTCAACGTGGTGTTCGAAGGAGGCAGTAATACCATCAGAGGTTCTGGTTCCCACCTACAGGTATGAATGTATGAAAGGGGAACAGAACCAGGTGGAGATGACCTGGCGAAACAAATCAGCAAAGGACAATACAGTTACCTTGAAGGTGTACAACCGCCTAAACAGGCATACAATCCCCTTGAAGGTGTACAACCACCAAGACATGCATACAATCCCCTTGAAGGTGTAAAACCACCAAGACATGCATACAATCACCTTGAAGATGTACAACCACCTAGAAAGGCATACAATCCCCCAAGATGGGAATGTCCATACCAGGTTGGAGGCATTGTTAAACGTGGTGCGTATAAGTTAGTGACCATACAAGGTTAATTAATAGACGAGCCATGGAACATACTCCACCTGAAGAGGTATCACTTTTGATAACAAGTAGAATTTAGGGTAGAAAGTCTTGTATTCAAAAACCCACAAAAAAATAACAAGAAAAACTGGAAAAAAAAAAGATATAGAGCTGATCATCTCCGGGCTGGCCCGTCCAGCTAGGCCCGCTATTTTAAGGGGGCTTGGTCACGGATTTTTTTTAAATTAATGGTTAATGGACATGAAAAACTCGGTCCGCTAAATTAGTGGGCGGGTATGGACTAAATAAAAATGTTCGTGGACAGCCCGTTAGGCCCGCTAATAGCTTATAATGTATTTTACTTCCTTAAAATGACCAAACTAAATAATTAACCAAGGTAAGAAAGAAAAATAACACTCAAATTCTTGTATCATCAATTTGAGCACTTTATTATGCCTCAAAACAACTAATGTCGGTATAAGGACGTAATATGTAGCACAAAGACGTAGTATATTGTTCGATTTTTGGTACGTTAATACATCATTTTTAGTCCGTGTCTTCTATATTTTAAAATGTGGCGACCCATGGGCAGGCCCGCTAACGTATATCATAAGGGTATGGACTACTTCAATAAGCATGTTATATTGGACACGGACATGAAAAATAGGCCCGCCGGACACTTTTAATTCAGGTTGGCCTGGCCCGTGTCCGGCCCAAGCCCACAAACGATCAGCTCTAAAAAGATAGTAGGCATACTATCAGTTTTCTATTGTACTCGCTTCTTATTCACATTCCTCTAATTTGTGAAATTGCCATTCGAGCTGTGTAGTTTGTAGCTTCATGGGTCCATGGTTGCTCTGGAACCCCGTGAGATAGCTAGGTACTTCACATCGCTTTAATAGACTTTTGATTTTTTTTTATTTTGGGTTCTTTGAAATACCAATTTGGACTCTTACTTTTATGCTACGTTAAGAGTGTTGCCAGCAGGACTATCAACTGTGAACGCGGGGTGATAAGGCACATGACACTCCAACATTCCTAACCTAATTCCCCAGTAGGGGCACCCTCACGAGGTGGCTTGTGGAACATACGAAGAGGGGCTTGGCTGACTGCTCAAAGCTCACGCAGATACCCCGGATACCAGCCCCAAGATAGCTATCGACACCGAGTACTCGAAGCAGTCAGGGCCCCAGCATGCATGCAACAACATAAGGAGCGCAAGGATTTTTGAGCAACCAGGATCCTGCAACATTCCACTGGTCCTAGAATGATGATGAACTTGCCTAAGGCACGCCCCTCTTGGCTTTAAAAATGATGAACACACCTTGCATCATGAACAAGGTTAAGTAGTCAAATGCGGCGCTAAGTCTAAATCAGCCCCCTGGGTTGACACGACAGCTAGCTAAGTCTAAATCAGCCCCATGGGTTGACACGACAGGTCTAAATCAGCCCTATGGGTTGACACGACCAGCTTCGCAAAGTCTAAATCATCCCCTTGGGTTGACACGACGATGTTCATAAGTCTAAATCTGCCCCCTGGGTAGACACGACAGCCATTTAAAGTCTAAATCTGCTCCCTGGACAGACACGACAGGCAAAGTATTTGAAAACACTTACAAAGACTTGCACCTTACAAAGTCAAGTCCCCAAAACATTTCAACGGTCCTAGAACGACGATAAACTTACCTAAAGATATGTCCTAGAATGACTTAACACTTACTCCTACCCCTTGGCCAGGGGCACATATATTTATCCTCCTTCAAAACATGTCTTGTCCCCGCAGACAAAGACAAAACATAGGCATGATTGACATTGCATTTGCAGCATACTATAGCCCCTATCATACATTAGGGGCATACATTAGAGGGTCCTCACATGCATATGCATTGCATTACTAACATTTTACAGGTATCACCTACATAAAAAAGTGCATAATAAAGTTGTGCCAACTACCAGATTCACTCTTGGTGACAAGATAACAAGATGGTAAGGGCAGGTGGAAACTATTCCTCCTGAGGAGCTGTCAGCAAGATTCCAGCATCAGGCATCTGCTCCCCAGATCCGCCAGCAGGATCCTAGTGTCAGGCGTCTGCTCTCCAACATCCGCCAGCAGGATCCCAGCGTTTACCACCTGGTACTTAGTGTCAGGCGTCCGCTCCCCAGCATCCGCCATAAGGATCCCAGCGTCCGCCACTAGTCCCTAGTGTCAAGCGTCTGTTCTTCAACATCCGCCAGTGTGATCCCAGCGTTTGCCACCTGGTCTCTAGTGTCGGGCGTCTGCTCCCTAGCATCTGTCAGTTGGTTCCCAGCGTCTGCCATGTGGTCCCCAACACCAGCCAACAATGTCCGTCTTCAGGAACCCATCGTTTATTATTAGAATCCTGGCGTCCACTAAGTTGAGCTGAGCATCCTTCAGCAGAAATCCGCCTGATATCCGCTTGCTGGCAAAAAATACTAGCATAAATCTACAGGTCGGCATCTTCAGAACATTAGCTTGCAGATTTTGCAGAATCAAGGAGTGACATAAATTAGTCTACCAGAATTATGGGTATGGAACAGGGATGCAGAATTATCTCAAATGTATCTACCAGGAATCATACCTAGCAGGCGGCGGATTTGCTTTAGCACGATTTGAGCAAATTTGCTCTAGCGAAGTTACGTAGTATATCCTATCGAGTTTCGATTTTGTCTGTTCGGCAGGTTTCAATAAAACTTTGTTCCACAGGTTTCAACAACCTATTCCAGCAGAGTTTGAGTCCTGCATTTCCACAGGTTTCAACGATCATGTCTAGCAGAGTTCTTGCATCCTCCTCTAGCAGGGTTTTAACACCTTCTTCCGGCAGATTGGCAATATCTTGTTCCAATAAAGTCTCAGCGGCTGAATCCGGAAGGGCAGCAGAATGATAATAGCAAGCAGAATTTGGAGAGTCAATTTCCCTCCTCAACGAAGCTGAGAAGCAAAATTGGGGGCAAACTATTTGGGCCAAAAATTACACTATTTAGCCTAGGATACGTGGCACGAGAGGAGGGGTAATTAAGTAAACAAATGGACCCATGTCATACATGGGGGAGTCAGGCCCTTGGACCGAAAGGAGAGAAATAAGAATAGAAGGCCGAAGACAGGTACGACCCATGAAGACTAAACCCTTTCTTGAGGAATAAGGCAACTAAGTGGAAACCCTAATAAACCCACTAGAGGTTATTCCTTATAAATATGAGGAGACAAGAGAAGAGAAGGGATCCATTATTCATTCACACAATAACAAACATTGCCATCATAACTCCTACTTAGAAAATACTGTACACTAAACAGAACGCAAGCAAGCAAGAAGGAGCATCTAAACCTACGTATTCAACCTATCACATAATTCCAACTACAATAACCTTAATCATCATTGCATAATGATGACCTCATCATCAACACTTTATTACTCCAAACCTACGTATAAACCCTCACTATTATTCATTCACGCGCCAAGTTCTGGTCCAGTATCAAAGAGAAGCCGTTCGTGATATATTATGTATATTGTACTTGTGCTCCAATTATCATATAGTGGACTATTGTCGGGATAACGACTCCCCCCGCGGTTGTTTCCCACATCAAGTTTTTTGCGTCACCAAAATCTCTTGTGTCATTATTTCCTTATTTCGCCCTTTACTTTATTTATACCGTTATTCTGTCACAAATCATATATAATTTAACCCCCCAATACGAGGCTAAAACGAGTAGGTCACTTTAACCCCTAACAAGATAGAATATCAAGTTTGGTCAGCTTTTTTCCCAAAACAAGTCTGATTTGCTTAACTATTACAACCAAAATAAAATCGTCCAAAAACTCTCAATTGTCTCAACAGTAAAGTAAATTGTCTCAAAAACATAATTAAACACAGGTGCCTCTCGAGAAACGCAATTTAAAAGTTTTGCAAGACTTTCGTTCTCCTTGAAAATGATCATCCTTGGTCTTTAAAAAGCATGTCAAAGCCCGTAGGAGTCTATCATATACCTGTGCATGAGCAATACAAAATTAAATGTAAGCAATTGATAAGATAAAGCCATGAAAGATCAAGGGTAATAAATAACATATCTTATCAAGGCGAGCATGGGAGACTTCAAAGAGAACCACCCAATTACTCCACTCATCAGCAAGACATGGAGCAACAAGCTTAAGACCATGAAACAAACAGTTATTATCCAAGATATCATCAAAAATGGTCTCAAATCGGGGGTAGGATGAATCAAAGAGGTGTGACTCATCAAAATGGGGGTTTATCCCACTTAATCTCTATGTTAGAATCTCTAAGTCCTCCATCAACCTTAAAGGGATCAACTAAATCCTTCGAGAAGGGATTTTCAAAGGTGTTTAAAGGCTCGGACAAAACCTCATTTGAAGGCTCAACCTCCTCATCATAATCACAAGAAAGCTCAACAACATCGTCAACAAGTGTCTCATCTACAACAAAGTCGTTGTCTTTAACATGAGTCTCTAAATGGTCAATTGGTATGACACTAAGGGGACTTTCAAAACAGAAAGTTGGACCATCGTCATCGTCGTCTAATAATTTATATTCATTAGGTGAAATAGACTTGCATTGGGAGGGTGGAAGAGAATAAGTAGTGATCAATCACTCACTTTCTTCAAGCATTTGTTGGAAACGAGCCAAATTCGCATAACATTCCTCTTTGAAACTCGGCGATAAGTCTGTTGGCGAGCTACCTCCCGACATTCGGAAGCCATGAAATTTAAGAAATGCCAAAGTTCCGCCCCAATCTTGTAGTAGAAACTCCCATAACTCATGTAAAGAGCCATTTCACGGGTCTCAAAGTCCATGCCATCAAGCACGACATGACCCATGTAAACCTCATTAATGGCTTGTCCGAGGGAGATGCGACTATTACAAAAGTCATAAAACTGGTTAAGATAGTCATGGAAAGGCTCATTCTCGTGTTGTGGCGCGAATCCGTTCATCATTATGAAAAGCCAAAGTGAGATAGATTCATTACCTTAAAAGACACTAAAACTACAAGGAAACTGTGAGAACGGTCCCAAGGAACAAGTGTTCCCCGGGACAAAATAAAACAAGATAAAATTCAACAACTAATAGCAAACAAAACTGTGCTCCCCAGCATCGGCACCAAAATTTGATAGGGTTGTCGTGTACCCTAAACAAAGATAACATTTTATACCCTAGGCTTGGCTAACAAACAAATTAATGTAGTTAGGGAAGTAGGGGTCGATCTTGGGGAGACGAGAGTTGCTAACAAGTTGTCATGTCTTGAATTTTATCAAGGTCGGTACGATTTATTGATTGTTTGGTTGATAAATTAAAGCAAATAACAAGATGATAAAAGATCTAGGGGGAATAGGGTTACACATATAGATTAGCAAATATCAATGTCGAATTAGATAAACATAAAATTAATTGTTGTTTAGGTTATTAGCAATTTCCTTTCGGTCTATTACCAAACCATAGAACGATTAATAACGAGCTCTTGCACAAATTAGAACGGACTATTAAACATGCTTAGCCTAATTCTATTCCCGACTTTCTCTCTTAGGAAAAGAATAACAAATTAATCAATGATTGTGATCAGGAATCAAAGATTAACATTACAAAACAAGCATGTGATATAAACAACAAATTGATATTAAAACATCCTAATCCAACATATATAAATTGTTAATCCAACATATGGCTTCCTCGCCTGTAGATTAATTAAACTACTCACGCATTATAAAATGTAAGCAAATGACAAATAGAAATGTAAACAGTTGCATAATAACAATAATTAAAATGGAAATTGAAATAGTAATAATAAAATAGAGAAAAGACAAATTACCAAAAAACAAAGAACAAGGAAGCGATAGATGGATGAACGGAATACTTGAATAAAACCCGAAGGAAGTTGAAGCCACTAGGGGGAATAGGGGCAATATATAAAGCCACGAGGGAACTTGAAGCGTCACGCTAGGTTTCAGCTTCCCCAGGGGTAAGGGACACGTCCCCGATCGAGAAAGAAGGTTGTTCTATGTTTTGTTACACGCATCACGACTTGCTTGCTGCCCCATGTACCAACACGAAAACCACCATGCTCATCACCGTGCAACATCAGCAAGGGCAGTGGCTTCCGTCATCAAGATGGTAGGACGTTACCCAAAAGCCAAGGATAGTAACTAGGCTCATTTCGTAGCTCTATTCGAGGTCAGTGTTGATGGCCTGTTTTGCACTTCCTTCTTCACGCCTCTTCTAGCTAACCACCAGGTCGTGGGCCCTTCACCACAACCACATGCACCAGATGAACCACTAGGCAACCATCACGACTATCAGCTCCAATGGGCAGTAGGTTAGGGAGCATAGTGACGCCTACTTTGGGCTTAGTTTATGTCTTAGTTTCGTCTCCGTTGTAGCTAGTATACGGCCTCATGACCAGGCAGTGCTGCGCTGCTCCTATACTCACCACACACATCCATGCTTGCTTAGCTTCTTTGGCTCAACCTTGTTGTAATACCTGAATATTTTAAGACCCGTAAAGGAACCTTAGGGTACGTGAGAGGACCCTCGGGTTTGATAAGTCTACTCGGGAGTGAAGTATAACTATAAAGTGGACCGAGTATAACCTATACTAGACTTAGTGGAGTTGTTATAATGTCCGTCTATAGAAAGATCGTCTTAAAACTGTCATAACATGAGATCTATAGATGGTATTAATGTGATTCCAATTAGAGGTGATAGCTTGTTTTATTATGATTCCAACAATATGTCACACGCCCAAAATGACCATGAAACGAGTGAGATATGACTGTTTTATGAAAACTGGGCATTGTTGAGAAATGCGTTGCGGTCGACCGAGTGAGGGTCACTCGATGGAGTGGACTCGGCCTCAATCGAGTGATTGACACTCGATCGAGTGGACTTGTCAATCGATCGAGTAGCGTTGAGTCAGAACGCAGGATAAGGAAATCTTATCCTCTTATCCTCATTCATTCTATCTTCTTCCTTTTCACTCCAAATCATCTCCCTTCTTTCTAAAAACCCCATAAAGACCTTCTTCCATGGATCCAAGCTTCATTTTGGGGAATATATCACCTTGTTCTTCATCATCTACACTTTGTAAGTTGAATCCCACTTCTCTTAGTTTAAGTTTTAACCCTAACTTTTGGGGATTTCCACTTGGGTTAATTAGTTAGTAATTAATATGAATAATAAGGGCAATTAATGGGTAATAATAAGGGGTTTTGTATTGTATTATGGTGTAGGATGATTAGTGATAGTTATTATGTGATTTATGTAGGATGAGACGGTTTTATGAGATGGATACTTGGTGATTTCAACTAGCTTATGGATTATGCAAAAAGGTAGGTTATTCCTACTCGGTTTCAATAAGTTTGGATGGTCATACATGTCATTACTGTGTAGTCATTGCATCATACCATGTTTGTTTATGATTCAACTGAATCTCATGTGTATTGGTGTGGCATTATGACATGATGTTGGATTGTATCGATTCGAGGAGTCGGGATATTGAGGAATTGATGTTTATATCGTAATTGTAGATTATGTTGCGTAATGAGTTGGAATTGGTAAAATATGTAGTGTCTTGCATTTATTGTGCTTGTCATGTATATTGGAGGATATGTCGGCTTGTGAATGATTGGTTGTTGTTGAGGAGACGGAAGACGGTTGAGAGACCGTCTTCCACTTGGGTCGCCTTTTAAGTTGACTTGAGTACGGAGGGACTCGTGTAGTTGAGGCACGATGTCTCATAGGGGATCTGGTTGGCTTCCGGACCTGGTATGCCTGGGCATGTCCCGATAACTTATTATGAGGTGTGGTGTCGTGGCCGTGTCCCTAGCACTGGTGGTTATGGGTACGTCTGGGTGTGTCCCAATACCGGCATGGTGATTGTATAATGGTATCTCATTCATATCATTGGCATGTTGCATATCTATTAATCATGTTGTGTGTTATATTAAATTATTAAAACTGACATGTTGTGTGTCTATGTAATTGTCACATATTTTCGGGGTGGCCTCTACTGATCCATATGATATTTCCGAATCATATGGGGAGCAGGTTGAGTTGGTGTCACGTGGGAGATGGGACGAGCCTTGGTCTTGGAGCCGAGTGTCATTTCATTAGAAGGGTATAGTAGACATGAGTTGTATCATTTACTTCATTTATGGTTATGTAATCCACTAAATACTTTATTTATATTAATTTTTTCTTAATTGAAACCGATTTCACCGCCTCGGGAAACCGAGATGGTAACATCCTCCAATTACGTTGGCCAGGTAAGATGGGGGTGTTACAATGTGGTATTAGAGCGACGATTTTGGAACATAAACCAATGAACCAAAATGAATCTTGGAGCGTCTATTAAAATGAACCCGACATGAGTACAATAGGAGATCGGTTGTGGACGAGGAGGTGCCCTCTTATCAAAACTAGTGCCTATTATCTTGGTTGGTCACTACATGGGTGGTTATAAGTATGAGTGAATGCTATGTAGAATGCTGTATGGTAGCATGGATATGTGATTTGCATTAAGTTTCTTGCATGATATAGTTGTTTCCAATGATGTGTGAATGTGTATGGAAGTTGAGTACTTAGATTGATATGAGTAGCATGTTTGGAAATGGTTAACTTATGTTGGTATATGTATAATGATTTCGCTCTTTGAATTTACACCGTGTGTTAATTGAATGCCTACTTGTGTTATCGATAGTGTATGATTAGTAACGGATGTTGGTAGAGTAACTACTAGTGCTACGGTAGTACCAAAGCCGGTAAGTAGTATGACTTATAGACTAACTCGGGAGAGTCACCGCTAGTCGGTGGGCTCCCGAACATTTCCTTATTGTTGCCGGGATACTATCTTTTGAATTCAATTGGAAATTCCTACCTATAGTGAATTACTTAACTGAGTGCGAGCTCACACTCGGTCGAGTAGGGGAGCACTCGACCGAGTGGGCTGGGCACTCGACCGAGTGGACCGATTTCCAGAAACTTGAAAGTTTCTAGAAACGGGGCACTCGATTGAGTGGACTCGGCACTCGACCGAGTGCCTACACGGGTAGATTATTTCGTGTAAAAACACACATTTTTACACAATATTATCTTCTTCATTTCATCTTCTACCTCATAACCTTCAACATCAAAAATCCTCTAAAATCATTTCCAAAACTCCATTTTTGAGATTTGTTAATTGGAATGAGTTTTCTACTTCATTTTTCCGCCTCAAATCTCTTCTTAATTAGCAATGTAAGTACACCATCTTTCCTCTTGTTTTCTCCATCTTAATTTGTTTAGATCTACATTAATTTGTCCAAGATTTGTCAATTATTTGCATGATTTTGTTTAATTCATAGTAATAATTAACTTCCTACATCATTAATGTGGTCAAAAATCAATTTTTTATGTTCAAATTTTGTCCACCATGGACGAACTTAAAAACTTGTGTTCTTCAATCAATAATTGGATTTTTGTGTTTGTTGTTGGGTCTAATTGAACAACAAAGGCTTAACCATTAATATTAATGTTGGATCTTATCTTGTATGTGAAAACTTCATCTTAAAAGTTGATCTTAATTTTTGGATTTTGGGGTGTTCATGCTCAAGATTTTGATTTTTGATATGTGAAACTTGGTTTCATCGTTTTATAAGATTACTATCTTCACTAGTAGTGTGCTACATTATCTTAAAAACGAAGATTTCATCATCGATTTGGCCCAAATTTTGAACTAAGTGAGAATATGACCAATTTTTGATTTCATCTTAAACATGGTTTACTAGTATTGTAAGACTATAATTTTATTGGTGAATTATTATAAAATGGTTTGAATTTTTCCGCCCTAAAGGGGGACAAATTTCCCGAAAAGGTTGTGACAAGTATACATATGCTTTGATTTTACGCTTGTGACATACTTCACTTACTCCTTATTATCCTAATCTTTGATTATAATGTCTTGTGAAGTCATGAGAGATTTATGTAATACTCCGTATTTATAAGTCTCTGAGTACTCTATCGAGTAGGCCCTTACTCTGTCGAGTAAGGGTGAGTTGCGTTTTAAAATAGTTTTTGACCTGTTGGGTACTCGATCGAGTAACTATGATACTCGATCGAGTAGGGGGGTACTCGATCGAGTACCTTGGGTACTCGATCGAGTATCCGGTTTTACGGGGAGATTTCTCGGGTTTTGTTAATTACGCGATTGAGGTATATAAGCTTTGTCGTCATTATTCTAAATCACTTTTGCAAAACCTAAATTACTGTTTAAGAGAGAAAGCAAGCAAGTTCTTCATCCTAATCGCATAATTAGCAATTCCCGGAGTTTGGAGGGTCAGTTCTTATCGTTGTTCATACCGTTGAGTTCCTTGCGTCGAGGGTAAGATCTATGTACCCTTTTTATTGTCTTTCCTTTGAATTGGTTAAACCCTAATTTAGAGATTTGGGGGTTCTATGTGTAGTATGTGATTTGGTAGCCTTTATGTGTTGTATGATAGGAGGAGGGTTCATAGAGGAAGCTTTTTGATTCAGCAGTAGAGACCGTCTGATTGTGTGCATACCAGGTAGGATTTCCTACTCAGTATTAGTCCCATAATGGGATATTGGTTGATGTATTATGTTTGGTTGTTTGATATAGTAATTGTATTGTGTTTGTGGTTGTGATCGTTGTTGATGGTTCGCGAGGCGTGGCCTCGGCTGAGTGGGGTCACTTGCGGGAGTGGCTTCACGCCCTAGTTTCGCCTTCTGTGGAACCCGCCACAGAAGGGATGTGCACATTAATGGACAGGGTTATCGCTCACTATGTGGAGCGGGGATTTGGTGGGTACGGCTGCGGTCCCCAGATTGGAGGCTGGTCCAGTGGACAGTCGGTGATTGAGATTGTTGGGATTGGTGTGGTTGTGTGTGTGTGTGTGTGACGGTTAAGGCATCTGTTTATCTTATTGTTGATATATTGAATTGTGTGATTAGTCGACCCCATTTAAATGTTTTAAAAACGTGGTGATCCATTCGGGGTGGTGAGCAAGTTATTGAAAGGTATGATATGACGCGTATGGGATAGCTGGGATGAGTCATCACGTGGCGGTTAGAAGTCTTCATTTGTGTCGACGGTGTCTTATAGCTTTGATAGTTTTAGCGAGAGACCGCAAATGCGAGAATGTTGTATTTCAGTTTATTAGTTTTTGTTTTGATCATGTAATCACTTAAACTATTTACTTTTAAATATGTTTCTTTATTGTCTTATGAATATCATTGCCTCGGGTAACCGAGATGGTGACATCCTTATACCTGAGTGGTCCTGGTAAGGCACTTGGAGTATGGGGGTGTTACAAATGGTATCAGAGCGACGATCCTGAAACCTGTAACCAATGAATCTAATGAACCTAGGGAGTCTAATTAAAATGAACCCGGGGTAAAGGTTGTAGGAGCTAATGCAAAGACTCGGGAGACGTCCTAAAGTCGCGAACTCGCCCTACAATTTTGAACCGGTCACCATGGGATATGTGTCGGGATCGTTATGTGCTTATTGTGTGCTTTGTGTATCTATGTAGTAGTATGTTGTATGAATTGATGGATGCATGCATGTGGAGGATGGGGGATCTGAGTTGAAAGATGATGATGACGTGAATTGTATGATGGTTGATTGTAAAGCATGAAAGTATAATGATTGATACATGTAATTTGGCATGTTATAATTATGTAAGGAAAAGTGTTCTGTTTATATATATATAAAGCGATGCGTAAGTATACATGTTGTTGTTGTCGTTTTGAGTAAGAGTACAGAAAGTTGGGAGTGTGAATTGAACATGTGTTGGGTGAATATGTTGAACGAATGTGGTGGATAAATATGTGGCATGATGGATGAATTAGTGGAAAAAGATGAATAATAGTTGTATGATAATATGATTTATGATTAAGCATGTTATATAATGAAAGTTATTTTATAATGTTGTTATGCTAGTAACATGTGAATAGGAGACTTGATGTCATGTATTTGTGATTTTGTTTACGAAAAGTGATAGAATAAAAGCACGTGGGAAGCCATGATTGGCAAGTTAAATGAATTATGTGCATGATAAATGTTATTGTTTGGCTTTTGGTAGGTCGTAACATGTGGTTAGGGATAGTGGTTTTACAAATATTGAGTCGCTTTTATTCGCTTTGTTGATGTTTAAGTTGTTTGAAAGAGAAAATCGAATAGTTATGTGACACCCTCATTTTAACGTTAAATAAACACGTAAATTCTATAGAAAAATTGACAGGATATGTTTGTAATTGGTTCGACTAGATAAAAACCTGTAATTTTAAAAACTTTTCTAAACCATTCACAAACACTTCCAAATGAAGAGTGCCAGAACCTGCAAATCTAACAAACTAATTTACATAACATAGCTAAAGTCGCGAGGATAAAGTGATACAAACCAAAGTAAAAGAGGGAGACATATGTCCCTTCAAAATATATACACAACCATAAGTTTAAAGGTTTACTACAAAATATAACCAAACTAGGTCCAAGGTTCTTTTGCTCACTAGCTCGTCTGTGCCCCATCTAATCATCATCAACCTGTCAATCGCATTTTATATAAACACGAAAGCCACAATTCAGTGGGGAGTAACTTCGGGTCCTCCCAGCCACGAAATGTCATGTTTAATGTAACATGTAATGTAACATGTAAACAACATCACAAATCATCTAATTATCAAGTATTCTAACATATGAATACTAAACTGACCAAATTAAACTATCATGTGAAACATATAACAAGCAGTAATCCAAACTTTATCAATTGTAACCGGCTTGCATCTCACCTATTACAATTCATAAAATCACCATACAAGAAAGGACAATATATCAAAGACAGGCATAAGTTCTTAGTACGGTCAATAGTCACTCTGTAACTCGAGTCTATACCACGAGGTAGGGAAGGTAATCGAACCGGTATCCTGGCTCAGAGGTTCTATCAAAACATGGCCAAGACACAACACAACCCTAGCCTAAAATCTGCGCATACCTAGACATGCGGATACACACCACCGCACCCAAGACTCACAATTTTTCTAAAACAAAGTGAGTACCCTAAGGAGTCCACCAAAGGGTTGGCTAGTACTTAAGCTGACCACTTACCATCAAATTAAGTAACGAGGTCATGCCCCAACTTGGATATAATCCCACCAAGTCAGGAACACAAAGGCTATTAAGCAGTGAACATATACTCGTCAAAGACTATAAAGGCCTATCTATGACAAACACAACAACCTGCAAGAAGTATTCAATACCAATTCCATTTCCAGCAACATTAACAATATTAAAGGTTTCAGGGAATCTAAGGCCGTTTCTACAATATAAGAACCCATTCAAATCAACCAACAATATATGTGAAATAAAAACATAGTTAATGGCCTAAAACAAGAATAAGGCCAATTACCCATTTTTCACAATAATTCATCCAACCGAATTTTTACCCGCAACCCCAGTCCTGCGACAGGTACGGGTTTAATCGCGGCTGACCAATCACACAATTGACTGACATCGATTCAGTCAAAGGGACCAAGGGCTCAGTTTTCGGCATAATCATCCAAACATTACAATTATCGCTATAAAATTCATTTTAAGCCTATTCATTACAATTTCATATCATAACCTATCCTAATATGTATAAACTACCAATATAAGCATAATTTACCAACATCATTATATTCATTACTAACATTATTCATTTCAAAAGATTACCCATATGTTACTTATACTAAATATAACATTAATACACCCGAAACGACAAACAACGCATGAAAAACCGCGAAACAAGCAACGGGCCGACCCGGGCTAACCCAGGGCCTGCCGTGGGCCTGCCTGGGCCTGCCGGGCTTGCTGGCCGCCACCCCCAACCCTCCATTTCTCCATTTTTGTTCAGTTTAACATCGTCTGAAGCATCAATTAATCATTCCTATTTCATTTCCATACTAATATGTGAACTTAAACTAACAAAAGACATGAATTAGACATGAATTTAACCTATATTATCATGTGAAATAAACCACTCAATTAACAATCACAAAATCATACAAAAAGCAAAGAATGTGACATTAATTCGTCGAGTAACTCGAAATATGTTACCTTTAGCAACAAAATGAGCAACTAGCACCTTGCACACCAAACCCTAATATACAACTAGCCACTATCTTCGACAATATACGAGTCTCCAAACTCGTCTTCCAAATCTTCACCTAAATAAGCAATAAAACACATTTATAAGCACTAATAAACAAAACCCTAAAAATGATGGACAAAATAAATTTAGGGCAAATGAATTTAATACATACTAGGACGTTGGAAATGAAGAGAGGATTCCGAAAATATAAATTTTGCGAAAATCGGACTAGAAACGAAGAAATTATGATGAAATTAGCTTAAAAAGCTTAGTTTTAATGGTGTTTTAGGTTAGATGGCCTTAGAATGTTCAAGAGAATTGAAGATAGACAAAGAAAAATCAGAAGGAAAGGAGGAAGGGGAGGGTGCCGTGGAAAGGAGAGGAAAGGAGCGGGATGTGGCGGAATTTCATGAGTCGGTTTTGGCTCGTTTCGACAATAATTAGAACCGTTTGTCAAATGCAAATTCCGACAAGACCAAAGTTCTTAAACACGAGATTACAAGAAGATTGAGTACTCATATGACCCATTTCCAAAATCGTTTGCCCAATTTTCAAAAGAGTTGTCATTTTTCCCGATATGCCCTTATTTCGAAATAAAAAGTTTTTACACGGTTTAAACTATTTTTAAACATTTCGAAACTATCAAAATAAATACTTTACTTCAAAATATAATAGAATTATATTTCTTTGAATTATTATTACTTCAAATACATTAATATCAAATTTTACTTGATTAATAAATTACTTCCGCAATATAATAATGGTCCGAAATTACGGGGTGTTACAATCACCCCTCCTTTTAAAAAGTTTCGTCCTCGAAACTTAGAAGGAGAAATTATAGTATACAACATCTTAATAATATAATCATAAGAAAAATATAGGTATCTTTTCAATGAAACGGTGATACTCTTGTTGATCAGACAAGAGCATCCACATTCATATCAAGATATAAAAAAAAAATATTTCTACACCAATAAATGAGAAAACCCATTATTGGGACATCACCAACAACGAGATTTAACACTCATTAATGTTAAAACCATTAAAAATCATAAAAGCCTTTCAAAATTTTAGTTTAAAATTCTATAATAAGAATAATATCTTTACTAATTATGACCAAACACGGCTTAGTAACGCGGAAAAAGAGTAAGAAAGAGGAATACCTTATGAGAATAATTTAGGATATTTAGCTAACATAGAAGCTTCAGTCTCCCAAGTCTCTTCTTCGACATTTCCACAACGCCAAAGAACTCGGACTAGAGGTACAACTTTGCTCCTAAGTTGCTTGTTGGCTTTTTCGAGAATCCGGATTGGTCTTTCTTCAACCGCCAAGTTAGGCTCCAATTCAGGAATCTCTTCTTGGATGATATGGCTAGGGTCACTAATGTACTTCCTCAACTGAGAAACATGGAAGACATTGTGAACCTTGCTCAGATTTGGGGGCAATTCTAAACGATAAGCAGCAGGACCAATCTTTTCAATCACCCGGAAAGGTCCAATATATTTAGGGCTCAGCTTCCCTTTTACGCCAAACCGTTTCACCCCTTTCATAGGTGACACTTTAAGGAATACTTGATCATCAACCTCAAAAGAAAGTGGTCGACGACGGACATCAGCATATGATTTTTGACGGTCCTGAGCGGCCTTCATCCGCTCCCGAATGATTTTAACTTGTTCAATGGACTCGGTCACCAAATCAGGTCCTAGTATTGGAACATTTTGGGTTTGATCCCAACAGACTGGAGTACGGCATTTCCTACCGTACAGAGCTTCATATGGTGCCATTTTAATGGAGGCTTGATAGCTGTTGTTGTAAGAGAACTCAACCAGAGGTAAACATTTCTCCCAAGAAGTTTGGAAATCTAAGGCACAGGCACGAATAAGATCCTCTAAAGTTTGAATTGTTCTCTCGGTTTGACCATCAGTGGCGGCGTGAAAAGCAGTGCTCATCAATAGTTTACTACCCAAGGCCTCCTGTAATGCAGTCCAGAAACGAGAACAAAATCGAGGATCCCGATCTGAAACTATATCTTTAGGAACCCCATGATAGCGCACTACTTCATTCACATAGGCACCAGCTAGAACTTCTAATCTCCAAGTCTCTTTGATAGGAATAAACCGAGCACACTTAGTCAATCGGTCCACAACCACCCAAACAGCATTCTTCCCAGTGGAAGTCCTGGGTAAAGCTATCACAAAATCCATGGAAATAGACTCCCATTTCCAACCCATTTCCAAAGAGGAACATCCAAGGGTTGAAGCAAACCCCCGGGCTTTTGATTCTCTATCTTTACTTTCTGGCAGGTGAGGCATTTACTGACATACTCCATAACTTCAATCTTCATCCTAGGCCACCAGAATTGTAATCTCAAATCTTTGTACATTTTGGTAGCTCCTGGATGAACGGAGTAAGGAGAGAGGTGTGCTTCATCAAGAATTCTTTTTCTCAAATCAGCTGTCCTCGGAACATAGATTCTACCTTGATAACGAAGATACCCATCATCATCAATCTTACAATCCTTAGCTTGCCCAAGTTGAATTTTAGCTCGAATGGATTTGAAAGTAGGATCATCAAGAAGGCAAGCACGAATCTCACGGTATAAGTCAGGTTCGGCTGACATGGCATTAAGATGATTAGAGCCCCTTTTTACAAGACTTATTCCCAATTTTTGAAGATCTAAAGCAAGATCAGGAGGTAATTCCCGAAAACAATTCAAAGAATGACAATATTTTCTGCTAAGAGCACCAGCCACCACATTAGCTTTTCCTTCGTGATAAATTAGATCGGCATCATAGTCATTCACCAATTCCAACCATCTTCTTTGCCTCATGTTCAGATCTTTTTGGGTAAAGAGGTATTTCAGACTTTTGTGGTCGGTGTAGATGTTGCAATGGACTCCAATGAGGTAGTGTCTCCAAATCTTCAAAGCATGCACCACAACAGCTAATTCAAGATCATGATTCGGGTAATTAACTTCATGAACTCTAAGCTGTCGAGAGGCATACGCAATGACTCTCCCTTTTTGCATCAAGACACAACCTATACCATGCTTAGAAGCATCACAGTAAACATCAAAGTCCACTCCTTCTTCAGGTAAGGTCAACACCGGAGCGGTAGTCAACCTCTTTTTCAATTCCTGGAAGGCATTTTCACACTCTTCAGACCACACAAATTTGGACTCTTTCTTCAGCAACTGAGTCATCGGCCTAGCAATCTTTGAAAAATCCCTCACAAACCGCCGATAGTAACCCGCCAAGCCAAGGAAACTACGGATTTCAGAAACATTGGTCGGACAATGGCTTCGATTTTGGCAGGATCTACCATAACGCCCTCTTTCGAAATAACATGCCCAAGGAAGGTCACTTTAGATAACCAGAATTCACATTTAGAGAATTTAGCATACCATTTTTCACGGCGCAGAATCTCCAAAATAGCACGAAGGTGTTTGGCATGTTCTTCTTCAGATTTAGAATAGATCAGGATGTCATCAATGAACACCACAACGCATTTGTCAAGGTGTTCTCTGAAAGTACGGTTCATCTGATCCATGAATACTGCTGGAGCATTGGTCAATCCGAATGGCATCACTGTAAACTCGAAATGACCATATCTCGTAATCGAAAGCGGTTTTAGGAATGTCACTTCTGACTGGAATCGATGATAGCCCGAACGAAGATCAATTTTAGAAAAAGTGGAAGCACCTCGGAGTTGGTCGAAAAGATCATCAATTCTAGGAAGAGGATATTTATTCTTGATAGTAACCCGGTTAAGTTCACGATAATCTATGCATAACCGCATAGATCCATCCTTCTTTCTTACAAAGAGAACAGGAGCACCCCAAGGTGAAGAGCTAGGTCGGATAAAACCTTTGGCAATCAAATCATCCGGTGAGTCTTCACTCTTTCATTTCGAGACGGTGCCGGCCTATAAGGAGCTTTAGCAATAGGACCGGTACCAGGAATAAGATCAATAGTAAATTCAACTTCCCTTTCAGGAGGAATTCCCGGTAGCTCATCAGGAAACACATCAGGAAATTCACATACCACAGGAACATTCTCTTTAGGAGGCAGAGAGGAAGAATCTGAAGGAGTCACCATACACAAGAAGGCTTGATGACCCTTTTTCATCGCATTAACAAACTTCATAGCAGAAATTAACTTAGCACCGGTTTGTCTTTTAACCACTTGATAAGACACACGGTGACTGGAAGGGCTTGTAGGAATTATTTTCTGGTCCCGACATTCAAATCGAGCATGATAAGTATGTAACCAATCCATACCCAAAATGATATCAAATTCTTCAAGCGGAAATCGGAAAAGATTTGCTGGAAATATAGATCCCGCAATAGAAATAGGAACTCCCGGATAGATTTTAGAACAGGAAAAGACATCACCAGAGGGTAAGGATATAGATGTGCTTTCTTCATGTGATGATTCAAGTGATAACTTATCGGAGAGTTTCATTGAAATAAAAGATAAAGAGGCACCCGTATCAAATAGTACCAAACAAGGAACATCAAAAATAGAAAATGTACCAGTAATAATATCAGGGTGTGCCTCAGCTTCTGCTCGGCTCATGACAAAAATCCGGCCTTTCGGCCTCTCTGGGGCAGCAGGAGTAGTAGGAGCCGTCACCTTCTTCTCCGGGCAAACATTAGCCTTGTGGCCCGGTTTGTTGCAAGAAAAGCATATGATAGGATCAACGAAGCATTTACCAGGATGTCTTTGGTTTCTTGCGATTATAGCACACTCGGTCTTTAGCACCTTTATTGTTGTTAAAAGCCAAAGATTGACCATTTAGGTTAACTTGCATAGTAGGATCAAATCTCCTCTTGTTTGGGTAAGAGGGAGAAGAGGTGAACCCGGGTGAAGGAGTATAAGGCCTAGAAGAAGGATATAAAGGCCTCTTGCCAAGACTGGAACTAGTTGCACGAGCTTCATTTTCAATGTCTTTCAGGGAATTCTTAGCCCATAAAGCATCATTGTAAATTGAAACAAAGCTGGTGGAGTCTCGGCGAACCATGCTTTTGATTTTAGGAGAGAGCTTTTCAAGATAAAAGAAGGCTTTTTCATTGTCATCCTTCACCAATCTAGTAGCATAATGAGCCAACTCGTTGTATTTATCAGTGAAGGCCTGAACCGGAAGGCTTCCCTTCTTTAATTCCATGAATTCTTTCAACTTTTGCTGTTTAAGTTCTTGCGGATAGAATCGGGCCTCCACTAATTCCTTGAAACGTTCCCAGTCAAACCCCGGTTCAGCTGAAACAGTAGGCCCAGTCATAGCCCACCATCAATCTGCTTCTCGTACCAGGAAGTGAGATGCCAGCTTCACCTTATCTTCCTTCTTAACATCATACAACGTGAAGCTTTTCTCTAACTCTCGAAACCACCCCGCAAGAGCAACTGGATCAATTTCTCCACCATAAGTGGGAGTGTTGTTTCGGGTTAATTGATTAGCCACCCAAGTATAGGTGCCTGGAGTACCCTCAAGAGGCGGGGGAGGAGGAGGAGCTTGTTGATTCTGCTGATTTTGTTGGTTTTGGAGAATAAGAGTAAGAGCTTGTAAAATAGCATCATCAACTCTCCTTGGTGGAGCCATCTTGCAAAAGAGAAAATTTAATTAGTACCTAACAATTAGCAATCACAAACAGGCTACCACATAAAATCCTAAATCTACCCATCCTACCCATCTCTCAAGTTTATTATTTAAAGGTCAAGTGATTTAAGTGGGGTGCACAAACGTGCGTCGGGAGCAAGAAGCTCTGATACCAACTGTGACACCCTCATTTTAACGTTAAATAAACACGTAAATTCTATAGAAAAATTGAAAGGATATGTTTGTAATTGGTTCGACTAGATAAAAACCTGTAATTTTAAAAACTTTTCTAAACCATTCACAAACACTTCCAAATGAAGAGTGCCAGAACCTGCAAATCTAACAAACTAATTTACACAACATAGCTAAAGTCGCGAGGATAAAGTGATACAAACCAAAGTAAAAGAGGGAGATATATGTCCCTTCAAAATATATACACAACCATAAGTTTAAAGGTTTACTACAAAATATAACCAAACTAGGTCCAAGGTTCTTTTGCTCACTAGCTCGTCTGTGCCCCATCTAATCATCATCAACCTGTCAATCGCATTTTATACAAACACGAAAGCCACAATTCAGTGGGGAGTAACTTCGGGTCCTCCCAGCCACGAAATGTCATGTTTAATGTAACATGTAATGTAACATGTAAACAACATCACAAATCATCTAATTATCAAGTATTCTAACATATGAATACTAAACTGACCAAATTAAACTATCATGTGAAACATATAACAAGCAGTAATCCAAACTTTATCAATTGTAACCGGCTTGCATCTCACCTATTACAATTCATAAAATCACCATACAAGAAAGGACAATATATCAAAGACAGGCATAAGTTCTTAGTACGGTCAATAGTCACTCAGAACTCGAGTCTATACCACGAGGTAGGGAAGGTAATCGAACCGGTATCTTGGCTCAGAGGTTCTATCAAAACATGGCCAAGACACAACACAACCCTAGCCTAAAATCTGCGCATACCTAGACATGCGGATACACACCACCGCACCCAAGACTCACAATTTTTCTAAAACAAAGTGAGTACCCTAAGGAGTCCACCAAAGGGTTGGCTAGTACTTAAGCTGACCACTTACCATCAAATTAAGTAACGAGGTCATGCCCCAACTTGGATATAATCCCACCAAGTCAGGAACACAAAGGCTATTAAGCAGTGAACATATACTCGTCAAAGACTATAAAGGCCTATCTATGACAAACACAACAACCTGCAAGAAGTATTCAATACCAATTCCATTTCCAGCAACATTAACAATATTAAAGGTTTCGGGGAATCTAAGGCCGTTTCTACAATATAAGAACCCATTCAAATCAACCAACAATATATGTGAAATAAAAACATAGTTAATGGCCTAAAACAAGAATAAGGCCAATTACCCATTTTTCACAATAATTCATCCAACCGAATTTTTACCCGCAACCCCGAGTCTGCGGCAGTGCGGGTTTAATCGCGGCTGACCAATCACACAATTGACTGACATCGATTCAGTCAAAGGGACCAAGGGCTCAGTTTTCGGCATAATCATCCAAACATTACAATTATCGCTATAAAATTCATTTTAAGCCTATTCATTACAATTTCATATCATAACCTATCCTAATATGTATAAACTACCAATATAAGCATAATTTACCAACATCATTATATTCATTACTAACATTATTCATTTCAAAAGATTACCCATATGTTACTTATACTAAATATAACATTAATACACCCGAAACGACAAACAACGCATGAAAAACCGCGAAACAAGCAACGGGCCGACCCGGGCCAACCCAGGGCCTGCCGTGGGCCTGCCTGGGCCTGCCGGGCCTGCTGGGCCTGCTGGCCGCCACCCCCAACCCTCCATTTCTCCATTTTTGTTCAGTTTAACATCGTCTGAAGCATCAATTAATCATTCCTATTTCATTTCCATACTAATATGTGAACTTAAACTAACAAAAGACATGAATTAGACATGAATTTACCCATATTATCATGTGAAATAAACCACTCAATTAACAATCGCAAAATCATACAAAAAGCAAAGAATGTGACATTAATTCGTCGAGTAACTCGAAATATGTTACCTTTAGCAACAAAATGAGCAACTAGCACCTTGCACACCAAACCCTAATATACAACTAGCCACTATCTTCGACAATATACGAGTCTCCAAACTCGTCTTCCAAATCTTCACCTAAATAAGCAATAAAACACATTTATAAGCACTAATAAACAAAACCCTAAAAATGATGGACAAAATAAATTTAGGGCAAATGAATTTAATACATACTAGGACGTTGGAAATGAAGAGAGGATTCCGAAAATATAAATTTTGCGAAAATCGGACTAGAAACGAAGAAATTATGATGAAATTAGCTTAAAAAGCTTAGTTTTAATGGTGTTTTAGGTTAGATGGCCTTAGAATGTTCAAGAGAATTGAAGATAGACAAAGAAAAATCAGAAGGAAAGGAGGAAGGGGAGGGTGCCGTGGAAAGGAGAGGAAAGGAGCGGGATGTGGCGGAATTTCATGAGTCGGTTTTGGCTCGTTTCGACAATAATTAGAACCGTTTGTCAAATGCAAATTCCGACAAGACCAAAGTTCTTAAACACGATATTACAAGAAGATTGAGTACTCATATGACCCATTTCCAAAATCGTTTGCCCAATTTTCAAAAGAGTTGTCATTTTCCCGATATGCCCTTATTTCGAAATAAAAAGTTTTTACACGGTTTAAACTATTTTTAAACATTTCGAAACTATCAAAATAAATACTTTACTTCAAAATATAATAGAATTATATTTCTTTGAATTATTATTACTTCAAATACATTAATATCAAATTTTACTTGATTAATAAATTACTTCCGCAATATAATAATGGTCCGAAATTACGGGGTGTTACAAGTTATGTCGTCTGATTACAGCAAAGTTGTCTTTAAACTGTTATAACTCGAGATGCATAAATGATTTTAATGTGATTCTAATTGGAGGTGATAGCTTGTTCTTTTACGATTCTAACGATATGTCACACGCCCAAAACGACCAAGTAATGAGTGAGTTATGACTGCATTTCTGAAAAACGGGCTGATCTTGAGAATTGGGGTACTCGATCGAGTAGCCTTGGTACTCGATCGAGTAAGGGGGGACTCGATCGAGTACGTTAGTTACTCGATCGAGTAGCCCTGGTGATTTGTTTTACGTGCTTCTGATCTTCACCTACTCGATCGAGTAAGTCCCTTACTCGATCGAGTGGCCTGTACTCGATCTAGTGACCCCTGTTTTGGGTCATATGCTTATCTTTTTACATTCGTTGCATATTATGTTTAATTCAAAGGTATTATTTTGCTTATTTATGCACCGTTTTGCATGTACGTTGATCCTGATGCGTAAGTTACCCAATCTTATGATGTAAAGAGTGGCACCTATGATGAGTATGAGTTCGGTGGGGGAGAACATGATTTATATGTGTTGTGATAGGTAGAGGAAAAAGAAAAGGAAGATTGGTAAGGCTTAATTGAGGCATATAACATGTTGTGCGAGACGAGATGAGTGACATGGTTATATGTTGAGTAATGAAATGTAAGTGAATATGGGCAAGGGATGATGTAAGTTTAAGGAACGTGGGAACGAAAAGATTGAAAGAAATGATGTGGATAGTAGCAACCTGAGATGTATAACAAATTATGGAGGGAGATGGTTAGAAATAGTGTTGAGTAAGGATATATGTAATGAAAGGTCGTTTTAGAGGAATTGAGAAGAGTGGTATATAGTGAACTTAATGGAGATATGTCGCGACGTGGATTTGCAGATAGTGACTGAGTTTAGAAATTTGTGTTATCGAGAGACGAAACTAATGTGTGATTTCTTTGGGCAATTAACGGTATAAAAAGAATTTTGATTTCTAGAGATGTAAAAAGGGAGATGTAATTGTTTGAACTTTAAACGTTGATTTTTATGGACAAATTAGTGATAAGTGTGAGTGAGTGGAGTGATGAGAGGGGACCCATGGTAAGGAAGAGTGAGATAATATCGATAAGAAATAATGAGATTTGAGTTTTGGAGCGGTAAAAAGGTAATTGGAGCACTGAAGAGTTAGGTAGAAGGGATAAAGAGTTGAATGGTTAATGGATTTTGTCAAGTGTAAAAGAAAAGAATGAGGGGAGTAAAACTAGGAAAATGTTGACCGGAGTTATGTGACATAAAAGTAAGGAATTGTCGAGATGTATGATACTATCAAGAGTAAGTAAGTTAATGCTTATACAGAAGTTTCAGGACAACATGATTAATCATGAGTTTCGGGGAATTAAGGGAGTAAGAAGTTGGTAGAATATCTGCATGATATGAGATTTTGAGTAGAGAGTTAGATAATGACATAATTAAGGATAGTATTGGGAAGAATGTTGAGGTAGTGTTGTTGATGGATTTGATGTTCGTTATTTGGGATGCTAACCACATATAGGAAAGAAATCGTGATGTTTAGAGATGAGTGTAAGAGGTTTGATGCCCGGACAGTGGTAGTGTTATGGTTTGTGACTAGTGATTAAGGGTGACGGTATATTAGAAAAGCAGCAATTCTAAAGAGATTGATTTTGTAGGGACAAGATTGATAAGTATGGTTATGAAAGAGTATAGGATGTGGTTATATGAGGCGGTTGTTAGTAGTTGAGTATTAATGGTGTGGCTACATTTGGCAGAGGGTGATGGATATGCGAAGGGGAGACTATGTTATGAGGTATATACGAGTTAAGCTCGGGTGAGAGGTAACTTTTATCTGGTGGTAACTTACGTGATCAGGATTAACTGGTTGGATGTGATTATGGGTCTATGTCATATATAAATGTTTGTGTGAGGTTCTGACCTCACAAGAAATGGTATGGTGTGATAATTATAAGTTGATATCTGAATTTTCTGTAATACATGTTGGATACGTGAACGTAATGGAAGGATGTTTAAAAAGGTAATAATTTGACTGTTTTAGCATGACTAGTTATGCCTGTCTGTATTCATGGTACATGTCAATCTGTGATATGGTAAGGGGATGATATTCACGAGGTTATTATCTGTTTAATTCATAAAATATGTTGTGTTATGATTTAGGAAAGTGGATTTGAGTAAGTTTTTCTTGTCTGAGAAATTATTCTGAGTCAGTATTTATGGGAGTTGTATGCAGTCGTGATGACTATCGATGTGGTTGTGGTGCCTCGGGTGGTGATCCGGGCACGATATTTAGTGTTGTGATGCGGGTATTTTCGCACTGCGGTGTGGCTGTTGGTGGCGGTGTTGTGATGCCGTCACCGGTTGTGGTGGAGTAGGCAGGATGATTATAATCCGAGTTTCGAAAGTACATAGCAGTTATACATAGATTGTTGTTTTGTTTGATGTTGTTCCCTGCGAGTTTCAGTTTGTGCAGATAGACAGTTGTCTTGTTTATTGATGTTTTCTTTACCTGGTTAAGTTGGGAATGAGGGTAGAGTATGATATACATAGAGTTGTATATGTTTTCGTTGTTGTCATAGTATAGTGATATTCTGTTGATGGGACACGGTTGTGAGAAGTTGTTACAGTAATTTTGATCTTGTTCTAGATAAGGCTTTAGTGGACATGGTAATGGCAAGTGATTCGTAAAACACGTGTGGTAATGACCTGAAAGATGCAGGTGGTCCATAATCCTTTGTTGAGACAGTGAGTGTAGGGTGTTGGGGAAATTAGTGTCATGTTAAGTTACGTTTGAGTTTTGCGATAATGAAGGAAAGAACTTGAGGATCTAGTGTGAGTATACGTAACGAGTGTGGATCGTGAGTTATGCTTTTGGGAGATAGGTGCTTTACGTAGAGAGGTATGTTGTTTTGCAGAAATAATGGAGAGTTAGTATGGTGATTTTGCTACGAGCCTTATGGTATAGGTTAGGGGTGTGCCGAATGAGTGAGTTATGAGAAATGTTTAAGTAAGAGAGCCTTGGATATATGCATGACAGTGTTTAGATTATAGGTGGTTATCTTTGACATGCGGTGGTGATGAGGATAATGAGACGATATAGCTAGGATTTAGTATTAGTGAGTTACGAGGACGTAACATTTGTCTTAAGAGGAGTAGGATGCGATAAAAGAGAGTTTCATGGTGGTGCATGTTGTAATATAATTGGAAGGAGAGTGTTAGCGTAGCGTAAAGGAGGGATTTGTTTTGTGGATGATACTTATAAAAGGCCATGGCCGTGCTTGTAGTAGTGTGATGCTTCAGAGTGTGAGAATATTTTATATAGTGTTGACAGTTGGAGGATGATGTTATAAGTCTGAGTAAACTTCGAGGACGAAGTTCCTTTTAAGGGTGGTAGAATGTAACATTCCGTTTGACCGTTTGACGTCTATGAGTGTCGGGAGAGTTTATGATGTAGTTGATACGATATCGTGAGCCATGTTGTGGAGGTAGGAATAGTTAGTGGAGTTGGTGTTACGAGTTCATGTTTGGGTTGGAGTTTTGTTTTGAGTTCTTAGTCACGTTGTTGTGTCTTGATCGAGTTAGTATGTTTGTTTTTGAGTATGGGTTGAACTTCGGGGACGAAGTTCTTTTTAAGGAGGGAAGACTGTAATACTCCGTATTTATAAGTCTCTGGGTACTCTATCGAGTAGGCCCTTACTCTGTCGAGTAAGGGTGAGTTGCGTTTTAAAATAGTTTCTGACCTGTTGGGTACTCGATCGAGTAACTATGATACTCGATCGAGTAGGGGGATACTCGATCGAGTACCTTGGGTACTCGATCGAGTATCCGGTTTTACGGGGAGATTTCTCGGGTTTTGTTAATTACGCGATTGAGGTATATAAGCTTTGTCGTCATTATTCTAAATCACTTTTGCAAAACCTAAATTACTGTTTAAGAGAGAAAGCAAGCAAGTTCTTCATCCTAATCGCATAATTAGCAATTCCCGGAGTTTGGAGGGTCAGTTCTTATCGTTGTTCATACCGTTGAGTTCCTTGCGTCGAGGGTAAGATCTATGTACCCTTTTTATTGTCTTTTCTTTGAATTGGTTAAACCCTAATTTAGAGATTTGGGGGTTTTATGTGTAGTATGTGATTTGGTAGCCTTTATGTGTTGTATGATAGGAGGAGGGTTCATAGAGGAAGCTTTTTGATTCAAAGAAGAGAGACCGTCTGATTGTGTGCATACCAGGTAGGATTTCCTACTCAGTATTAGTCCCATAATGGGATATTGGTTGATGTATTATGTTTGGTTGTTTGATATAGTAATTGTATTGTGTTTGTGGTTGTGATCGTTGTTTATGGTTCGCGAGGCGTGGCCTCCGAGTGGGGTCACTTGCGGGAGTGGCTTCACGCCCTAGTTTCGCCTTCTGTGGAACCCGCCACAGAAGGGATGTGCACATTAATGGACAGGGTTATCGCTCACTATGTGGAGCGGGGATTTGGTGGGTACGACTGCGGTCCCCCACTGGCAGGGCTGGTCCAGTGGACAGTCGGTGATTGAGATTGTTGGGATTTGTGTGGTTGTGTGTGTGTGTGACGGTTAAGCTGTCTGTTTATCTTATTGTTGATATATTGAATTGTGTGATTAGTACTGACCCCGTTTAAATGTTTTAAAAACTGTGGTGATCCATTCGGGGGTGGTGAGCAGTTATTGAGCAGGTATGATATGACGCGTATGGGATAGCTGGGATGAGTCATCACGTGGCGTTAGAAGTCTTTGTGTCGACGGTGTCTTATAGCTTTGATAGTTTTAGCGAAGAGACCGTCCGAGAATGTTGTATTTCAGTTTATTAGTTTTGGTTTTGATCATGTAATCACTTAAACTATTTACTTTTAAATATGTTTCTTTATTGTCTTATGAATATCATTGCCTCGGGTAACCGAGATGGTGACATCCTTATACCTGAGTGGTCCTGGTAAGGCACTTGGAGTATGGGGGTGTTACAATTTATCCGTTTAAAATTTTTCGAAAATGGGTGGTATACCTAACCGGATTTTGACTTTTACCAAGTTGGGTTCTTGTCCTAATTCATCCTTACTACTTTGAACTTTGCTTATAGTGACATGTGCCATCTTATATCGGCTTATTCCGTTTTGAAGTTTTCAAGAAACTTGAGACAAATGATCGTTATGTTAAAGTTTTAATATGATAATTCACATTTTAGCCAAGTTTGAGTAAAATTGCATAATAAGGAAGAGAATTTTACAAAGTTAGTAAAGTTGCTAGAGTTGTGTTTTAAAGTTGCACCGTTTTACAAAGTTCCATCATATTTCAAGTGTGCTATTAATAGAAATTTGCAGTTTGATTAAAATATAAAGAAAGTCATGCCGTAATTTCTCTAATTCCATTTTCGGTTTAAGTAAACTTCATCTCAATGACAAACTCGTGTCAAGGGTTTATTTTAAAGTGTTGGTCATTGATCTAAAGTGTTGGGAAAATTTTCTATCCATTCCAAATTATTTGATTTCCTACCTCTTCTGTATCCGTTTCGGATTGTTTTAATTATCGTCACTCCTATCCGGAATTTGACATGTTAAATGGTTCCACGGCGTGCCGAAGCCATCGAGGAACGCGAGGAGCAACCAAGCAAGGGAAGTTCGCCAAGAGCCGGTGGTACCCTCGGTGATTAAATCCCCGGGATCTCCAGACATATAGTTTGTGTGTGAGCCTAATATAATGATTTTCTCACCCTAAGCTTTAGGCATATGGTCGGACCCACTTGGAGCTTAATTTTCGGTTACTTGTCGTTAGGAGCACCTAGACAAAAACAATATTTATAACTTCACAAACAACTCTACTATTAGTAAAGAGGCAAGTAAAGGTCGGATCCCAAGGGATGGGTATTGATGTAGGATTTTCGATTGCAAGTAGCGGTGTCTAGGGGTGTCACGATTTGTGTTGAGATAAGAAGATCACTAAACTAAATAGCAATAAAAGTAAACAAGCAAGATGATTAAAATGAGATGTAAACAATTGATTAAAAGCACTAGGGTGTCATGGGGTCATAGGGGATTCATGGGAATTGATCATACAAACATATTCTCAAATTATAAGCAAGCAATTATTGTTGTGATGGATCGAGTTGGTTTATATCTTACAATCCTAGGAAGGTTTGGGTCCCGGAGCCGAATCGATTAGATTGTACAACACCTACAAGTCGACTTAATCCTCCCTACTCAACTATATGCATGGTCTAATGAGACTCGAGTTGGTTTATGTCTTACAAGTCTCATTGAAAAGGTAAGTGATGGGTAAAAAATGCAAGGATTCATAGGCTCGCATTTCATCAAACATAACATGTGCATAAGTTGAGATCACAACAAGCAAGCAAATAAATTATGAAAACATATTAAATTAAGCATGAATCATCCCCCATGTTGGTTTCCCCTAATTACCCATTAACCCTAGTTGAGGAAACTGCTCACACATTATCAAGTTTAACATGTTAACAAGGTTGTCAATCATATTAACAAAGCAAAACATGATGAATAAATGAAGATGATTAACAATAATTAAAAAGGGATTAAGAGAATTATACCTACTAATAATTCCAAAATAAAGCAAGGAATAATAGAAGTACTTGAAGAATGATTGGAAGGTTGTCAATCTCCCAATAATAACCCAAATAATCTTCAATTACCCAAAATAAAAGATGAATAAAAAGAAAATAAGGAAATGAGATTTGTATTAAGACTTGATTAGAAGTTGATTACAAGATTAAAGAGAGATTAGAATGATATAAACTACACTAAAGATTGATAAGAAGAACATGAACATCTAATTAGACTAATGGGGTATTTATAGTGGGGATTAGGTACACAAATTAGGGTTGACTAAGGACTTAAATGACAATTAAGTCCTTGAGGAATTTCTCCTCTCAGAAAAGATGCGAGTCTCCTTTTTACCGGTCTTTCACAAATATGCGCATCTTTCATGGAGGGGAGAAGAGGACGTACGGGCCTGTAGGACAATCCGAGCGTCCAAGGGGTCGGGACGAGCGGATTCCATGGTGGATGGACGGGCGGATTGATACGTTGGACGAGCGGATTGGGGCGTGGTTGGACGGGCGTTGTGGGTTAATATCCGTATACTACCCTTTAATTGTAGGACTATAACGCAAATTTCATATGTAATTCATAGTCATAAAACAAAATAACAAGGAAACGATAAAGATTAGAATTAACCTCGGGTCCTTTATAGTGCGGCGTAAAGAACAGAAATCAAACGAGATTCCCTCCTAATTGTTGCACCCAAGACCTTGTCCGA
This sequence comes from Silene latifolia, assembly GCF_048544455.1. NCBI lineage: Eukaryota > Viridiplantae > Streptophyta > Magnoliopsida > Caryophyllales > Caryophyllaceae > Silene > Silene latifolia. The sequence goes on from NC_133532.1 coordinate 66,068,364, forward strand.
GATATGCCCTTGTGCTAGAACGTGTTCTCCGATTGCCTTGCAATATTGGGAGAACTTGTTGTGAGTTTTGTTGGATGAGAGATCCGAGTTCTGAGAGGCACAATTCCCAAAACCCTAGTTTTGTTTCAAATGAATCAGTTTTTTTCAAAAGGAGAGAACAGCTCTCCTTTTGTTGAGCTCGGCCAAACCGTGGGTTTGCTTAGGGAGGGAGTGGGCTTTCCACTTCCTCCTTATTAAACTCGTGGTCCGACTCATCTCGCTAAATGTATATGACGCGGTCTGATTATAACCTGTTATCGGTTATCGGAAATTTAGGCATCAGCTAATAATACGGGTTAGCTGAATTATTAATACGTGTCCGACAAAAATAGTATTGTATAATTATATTCAATATACATTTAATTAAATATAAAACGTTTATATTTAATTTTACGAATTAACTGGTTAATTCGCCTTAGCCCATGATATTTAATCCGTATTAAATATAATATCTCAACATCACATTTTGACTAATTACTAGTCAAATAACTCGGACTAATTGGTTAGTCAATTTTGGCATCTACATGTCGAGTATTTTCATCTTGTCACGTCTCTCAAACGTATCCTATAGGTGTGACTTTTAGGGACCAGTTGATCACCGCCATCGGTATGACAATAACGTCAAACTTATCTAGCAAGCCAACCGTTATTGATAAACGTGGATCAACCGATAATAATACCAAAAGTATGCCCTTTGATCCTTTTAGAGGTTTATAAGTCCTTGCACTAACCGTTAAGGACACTAACCCCAACAAGCTCTCACTTGTCCGTACAAGTGTATGTGCAATGACGTTATCCGCACTAACCGGAGGACACAAGCTCCAACAAACTCCCACTTGTCCGTACAAGTGTATGTGCGATAACCGATCCTCATATTCATTTAAAATTTCTCCCACTCAATGTAAAACAATTTGCAGATCCGGATCCACAAAGGTCGTATTTTACAATCGATCTGTATCTAGAGTGGTTTCCCCGACTAGAGAGTAACTTAACTGATAAAACGAATCCGTATTCGAGCATGGCCATGCATTTCGATTCTGACTCCTCGAGTGGCCCCGAGAAATATCGAGTACGATAGAGGCTGAATATTTCCTTCAACTCGAACTCCTTCCGTTCTAAGCACAGCATGAAATGACCCAGAAAAAATCTACTTGGCCCCCTGTTACGGATGACCGTGAGAAAGAAACCAAAGTCACCCAAAATCTGCCTTAGTCTCAAGAGACAGTCGATAGTCAAAAGAATCGACTCTTAGGATCACCATGGAAGTCCTATCCACGACCGGGCAACGAATGTTATAAAACATTTAGGACTCCACGTCGATGTCACAATTGTGTCCTACGAAATATCCGTATAAATCGCCTCGTGATTGGTCACAGTCAACCGGTTGACTTATGGCTCGTTGAACCCACCATCAACCAACGTCACAAAATAATTGCCGAGTTATCGGCTCGGGTGGGCAATTAAGGACTAAACAGATATGATGTTTGTTCAGTTCACTTTGTGGTGTTCAAAATTGTCGTACAATTCCACATGAAAAAACAAAATATATATTTATATAAAATATCAAAACGATGATGTTGTATAGAGTACAAAAGCGAATGAATCTAATCCATAAAAGAGTACTACAACTTAGGAACACGTTTAATTCCCATGGAATTTACATGCCCTTCATGCTTATCTTGTCGTAATGGTTTAGTGAGAGGATCTGCTATGTTATCATCGGTAGCAATCTTTTCTATCACTACTTCCTTTTGCTCCACGTAATCTCGGATTAGATGAGCTTTCCGTTGTACATGTCTAGACTTGTTGCTAGACTTTGGCTCCTTAGCTTGGAAGATGGCACCATTATTGTCGCAATAGATGGTGATCGGGTCATTCGAACTAGGCACTACAGATAGCCCATGTAAGAATTGACGCATCCATATCGCTTCCTTTGTAGCTTCAGACGCGGCATAGTACTCGGACTCAGTCGTAGAATCTGCTGTAACAGTTTGTTTCGAACTCTTCCGGTGATCAGCGCCATTAAGAGTAAAAACGAATCGACCGAGATTTCGAGTCATCTCGATCCGTTTGGAAGCTAGCATCTGCGAATCGGTTGCGCATAGCTTTGGAGAGCCTCCATAAGTCAATGCCCAATCTTTAGTCCTCCGTAGGTACTTAAGAATGTTCTTGATGCCACCAATGTGGTTCACCTGGATCTTTGTTGGAATCGACTTGTCATACTCAATGCATATGCCACGTCCGGACGTGTGCATATCATGGCATACATGATTGATCCTATAGCCGAAGCATAAGGAATCCGTGTCATGCGCTCTTTCTCTTCCGGTGTCTCTCGGTGCTCGAGACGGCTCAAATGCACCCCTGGAGCCATAGGAAGGAACCCTTTCTTGGAGTTAGTCATGCTGAATCTCTCTAGGACTTTGTCTATGTAAGACTCCTGACTGAGAGATAACATCCGTCGTGATCTATCTCGATAGATATGGATGCCTAGAATTCTTTGTGCCTCTCCCAGATCTTTCATCTGGAAATGGTTTTTCAACCATACTTTCACCGAAGTTAAGAGAGGTATGTCATTCCCAATCAGGAGTATGTCGTCAACATACAATATTAGGAAGACAATCTTGCTCCCACTCGACTTGATATATAGACATGGTTCCTCGACCGATCGAGTAAATCCATTGTCTTTTATCACTTGGTCGAAGCGATGATTCCAACTCCTTGATGCTTGCTTAAGTCCATAAATGGAACGCTTAAGCTTGCACACTTTCTTAGGATGTGCTGGATCGATGAAACCTTCGGGTTGTACCATGTACAACTCTTCCTCCAAAAAGCCGTTTAAGAAGGCGGTTTTCACGTCCATTTGCCAAATTTCATAGTCATGAAAAGCGGCAATCGCTAAGATAATCCGAATGGAACGCAGCATGACTACGGGTGCAAAAATCTCATCGTAGTGCAAACCTGGCACTTGGGTGAAGCCTTTAGCAACTAGTCGTGCTTTGTAGATATCTTGTTGACCTTCCACAGAATGCTTTATCTTGTAAAGCCATTTGCATTGAAGGGGACGAACCTTAGCGGGTAAGTCAACAAGATCCCACACGTTGTTCTCATACATGGAGTCCATCTCGGATTGCATGGCCTCAAGCCATAGCTTTGAGTCGAAACTAGTCATGGCACCTTTATAGGTTGCGGGTTCACTACTCGTTAAGAGTAGAACGTCATCTATGTCGTGTTCCTCGACCATACCAATGTATCTGTCCGGAGGAATAGAGACTCTTCCCGACCTCCTAGGTTCCTCAGGAATATTCACCGCAGCCGGGATTGAAGGAACAGGTTCCTCCAATGGTTGCTCGGTGTTTGGTTCTGGAATCTCCGACAGGTCGAAGGTTCTATCACTCTTTGCATTCTCGAGAAATTCCTTCTCTAAGAATGTCGCACTAGCCGCAACAAAAACGCGTTGTTCGGTTGGCGAATAGAAGTAATGACCAAGTGTTCCTTTAGGATAACCTATAAAGTATGTCTTGACCGATCGCGGGCCGAGCTTATCCTCGTGTCTCCACTTGACATAAGCCTCGCAGCCCCAAACCCGTATAAAGGACAAGTTAGGGACCGTTCCCTTCCATAATTCATATGGAGTCTTGTCAACAGCTTTAGACGGACTTCGGTTAAGTATTAGAGCGGCTGACATAAGAGCATAACCCCATAATGAATCAGGTAATATCGTGTGACTCATCATGGATCGAACCATATCAAGTAGTGTTCGATTTCTCCGTTCGGACACACCATTCACTGAGGTGTTCGGTGGAGTTAATCGTAAGGCAATCCCACAGTCTTTGAGGTGTTGATCAAACTCGTGAGAAAGATACTCGCCACCACGATCTGAACGTAGTGTTTTAATCTTTCTACCTAATAGGTTCTGTACCCTATTTTGGTATTCCTTGAATTTCTCAAAGGATTCACTTTTGTGCTTCATTAAGTAGACATAGCCATATCTACTCAAATCGTCCGTGAAAGTGATGAAATATCTATAGCCTTCTCGTGCGGTGATTGAAATAGGGCCACATACATCCGTGTGTATGAGTCCTAATAGGTCAGCAGCGCGCATTCCAACACCTTTGAAGGAAATACGAGTCATCTTACCGATGAGACATGATTCACATGTGCCAAATGATTGAAAATCAAAGGCCGAGATAGCTCCATGTTTGATGAGCTGTTTTACGCGTTTCTCATTAATGTGTCCCATACGGCAGTGCCATAGATACGTTTGATCTTTGTCACCAACCTTTAACCTTTTATTCATTACGTGTAATATTTCCGTGGTCTGATCTAAAACATAAATTCCGTTTATGGAGACTGCCTTGCCGTAAATCATATCGTGTAATGAGAAAATGCAAGTATTATTTTCTATTACAAATGAAAAACCAAGTTTATCAAGTGCAGAAACTGAAATAATGTTTTTCGAAAGACTAGGAACATAATAGCAGTCATATAAAGACAACTCAAATCCGCTAGGAAGCTGGATCACATATGTCCCCTTTGAGATGGCAGCCACTCTTGCTCCATTCCCAACACGCAGGTCCACCTCACCCTTTACGAGGGGTTCGATGTTTCGAGCCCCGCACATGATTACACGGATGAGAACCACAACCAGATCAAGTACCCAAGTTCCGTAACTTGCGTGGTTAATCTCAATCATATGAATAAAAGTAGAAGAAGAGGAAGACATACCAACAGGTTTAACACGACCTGCCTTTAAGTCCTCATGATAAACAGGACATGTGCGTCTCCAATGCCCAGTCTTGTGGCAATGATGGCATTCCATGTTTTCATTCTTGCTCTTTGTCACGCCTGATGAGGTGCTCGACTCACCAGGCCCACTCTTACCTGAACCCGACTTCTTGAACTTCGCCTTACCCTCTCGCTAGGTTTGCCGAGCTTTTCCCTTACCTTTCCCTTTATTCGACACAACGAGAACATCCTGTTTCATGCTCCCACTGAACTTCATGTCCTTCTCGGTCTGTACGAGGAGGGAGTGCAGTTCATGCGGTGTTTTCTTCAAATCATTCATATAGTAATTCGCTCTAAATTGCGAATAACCATCGTGGAGTGAGTGAAGAATGCGGTCGATAACAATGTTCTCGCTGATGTTACGATTAAAGGTCTCGGTTTCTCGACATTCTCAATCATGCGAGAATGTGTGGGCTAACCGGTTGGCCCTTTCGGGAGTCTCGCATCAAAGAAGCGAGTGGTATGCTCATAGGTCACGATTCTCGGTGCTTTCGAGAATTCCTTAGTGAGCGTGGTGAAAATCTTGTTTGCACCATGGGCTATGAAGCGTTTCTGCAAATTGGGTTCCATTGCAAAAATGAGTACGTTTTTAATCGCACCCGCTTCCATACAGAAATCATTAAACTTGGTGATTTCAGCAGCTCTAGCCGTGGGACCTGGGTTTGCCGGGATGGGCTCTAATAGATATTTGAGCTTCCGTCGCCAGCAGCAGCAGATTCCGTAATGCCGCTTCCCGGTCGCGAAGTTGGATCCATCATTCTTGATCGAGTAGACCGATTCATCCGATTCATGAAGATCGAAGCCAGGACTCACGGTCCAATGTGGCACTTGGCATTGGGTTTTCGTGAGAACCAGACCATTTGTTGTTTAGCGATTTAAAATCGTGATCTACACTTTGAAAAAGAAAGAAAAACAAAACGAAATAAGCAACTCATCGAGGTGATTTAAGTCTATTTTAAAATTCATTTTAACATGTAGACTCTCGCACTTGCATAATTGATCTCCCTCAAGAATGATACAAGTGATCCCAAGACTCAATTTCCGTAAATTGATAAGCCAACTGTTTAGCTAATTCTTCCGTAAGAACTCTCGGTCGATAGATTTCCGTAAATCCTATCTATAGTCCACCATAATCACAGGATCGCACGAGTGACCATAGTGTTGAGATAAAATAGGTCAATCGGTTCCAACTTACCCGACGTAGAAGGGGTCATATTATGCCTACCGACGAAGAAGGGACTCATTGGAGTTTGACCTATAAAGACCGTTCTCAATTTTAGTTTATACGAGGAAGATCCCATCAACAAAATTATAATTCATTTTAAGTGAACGAATAACTAGCGTCTGTCGTGAATGAATTTATTTGGATGATGGCTTTAAAACGTGTGACATGAGAATGTCAATGAAAACTAACTCGTGACCTCTATATGTGTCAGTTTTCATGCAATAAATAGGTGGTTTGGTTTTTTTAGGCGGAATATGATGCATATTATCGTTGCGAAAAAAAATAAAAGAATGCAATACGTAAATAAAAATTTCCTAGTGTGGCCTATCCTAGTATAAGAACATAATACAACTTTGGAATCCACCGTTGGACCCGAAAAGCTTGTCTTGATGTTCCATCTTGATCCAAGTAGCGGGAGTGAGCATCTGGTCTCCATCTTTGGTCTTCTCAAAAATTACAATTAAAATTACAAAATATAAACCTATTTACATTCTAATTAAAACTGTAATTACAAGTGAAAAATCCAAAACGGAGATACGAGATCTCAAAATACAACCAAGACCGTGTTCCATCATTACGGTAACACGTTCTACTAAGGCCACACTAAGTTACAACCGATTGTAAAAATTAAATACGTAATAAAAGGGCATTCACGGCATTCAAGATAAACGATAAATAAAAATGCATCAACTAAAAACAAATTCATTCGTGACATAATTCCGTAATTATGTTAAATTTATCCAAACCACCTTTTAAAGATTAAAATTCATGTGATAAAACCGCTTCTATCATTTAATTTTAATCCATTACAATCCGTTACTTTAAATATGCTTTAAAATAACTTAATGGTACGTGTGTGAACCGTTTCACAATCATAGCGAGTGTACAATATCCGTATAAAGTACATATTATAGCCAAAAGAAAATTTAAAGCAAAAGGAATAAATTTTCAAAGCTGTTAAAACAAAATCCCTCGATCCAGGGACACAGGTGCTCGATCGAGGAACAAACAGGTCTCGATCGACTGAACTGCAAGTCGATCGAGAGGATTGCCAAACAGAAGGTGCTCGATCGACTAAACTGGTGGTCGATCGAGTACTTTTATCAACAAAAGCTGCTCGATCGAAATACGAGGACAACTCGATCGAGCAAAGAGGGTTTTAAAGGGGTCGATCGAGTACAACAGGGACTCGATTGAACAAAACCAAGACAGAAATAACACTCGATCGAGTAGAAATACGCTCGATCGAATGCAAACATGGCTGAAACTTCAAAACCCTCGTGAAAACAGTTTGTCGAGACAAAATCAATTGCAATTTTGATCAAAACGCATCAAAACAAATTTATCAATTGACAAATACTTGACATGTTGCTATAATCTCCGTATAAAATAACAACATGTAAAAACAATATGAAAATTGAAACAAAACAGCCGTGTAAAACATGAAACGGCACGGTTTTCAAGACAAAACGACAACAAGAGCAACCGTGTAAACAGGACACGGTTCCCAATGCAACCAAAACCGCAGCAACAACAGAAAAAAAAAAATTTCTACCGTGTAAAAAAAATTGGCTGCCGAGACAAAATTTTTAAACAAAAAATCATCGATTCATTTCGTTTAATGAAAATTACATAGAAAAATTACGTGGCCTCGCTCTGATACCACTTGTGGGTTAATATCCGTATACTACCCTTTAATTGTAGGATTATAACGCAAATTTCATATGTAATTCATAGTCATAAAACAAAATAACAAGGAAACGATAAAGATTAGAATTAACCTCGGGTCCTTTATAGTGCGGCGTAAAGAACAGAAATCAAACGAGATTCCCTCCTAATTGTTGCACCCAAGACCTTGTCCGAGATATGCCCTTGTGCTAGAACGTGTTCTCCGATTGCCTTGAAATATTGGGAGAACTTGTTGTGAGTTTTGTTGGATGAGAGATCCGAGTTCTGAGAGGCACAATTCCCAAAACCCTAGTTTTGTTTCAAATGAATCAGTTTTTTCAAAAGGAGAGAACAGCTCTCCTTTTGTTGAGCTCGGCCAAACCGTGGGTTTGCTTAGGGAGGGAGTGGGCTTTCCACTTCCTCCTTATTAAACTCGTGGTCCGACTCATCTCGCTAAATATATACGACGTGTCGATTATAACTCTGTTATCGGTTATCGGAAATTTAGGCATCGGCTAATAATACGGGTTAGTTGAATTATTAATACGTGTCCGACAAAAAAACAGTATTGTATAATTATATTCAATATACATTTAATTAAATATAAATCGTTTATATTTAATTTTACGAATTAATGGTTAATTCGCTTAGCCCATGATATTTAATCCGTATTAAATATAATATCTCAACATCACATTTTGACTAATTACTAGTCAAATAACTCGGACTAACTGGTTAGTCAATTTTGGCATCTACATGTCAGTATTTTCATACTGTCACGTCTCTCAAACGTATCCTATAGGTGTGACTTTTAGGGACCAGTTGATCACCGCCATCTGTATGACAATAACGTCAAACTTATCTAGCAAGCCAACCGTTATTGATAAACGTGGATCAACTGATAATAATACCAAAGTATGCCCTTTGATCCTTTTAGAGGTTTATAAGTCCTTGCACTAACTGTTAAGGACACCAACCCCAACAGGCGTCCCTATGGCAAAGACGCTCGGATTCCTCCACTGTTGGACGGGCGTCTTGCTATGCTGGACGAGTGGATTCTGTCACAACTTTTCTTTTATTCTTTTCTTCCAATAATCCTCCGGGATTTAGTCGGGGATGCAAGGATTTATTCATCATTGCCCATCTACTTACCGTTTCATATCTCGTACCACTCCTCAAGTGAATGGCACTAACCGCTTCCAACAGAAGGTATGCTACACTATGCAAAGTTTTGAGTTAAGTGAGTTGACCATGAGAGACAACCTATAAATAATGAGTGGAGTGCGACCAAGGTTGGATATTTAGCAGTTGTTCGGACTCATAGTTAGCAAACGGAATTTAAAGGACAAGTGAGAGTGACCTTATTGAGTATGACTCGGGTATTTTGGGATAGTATATGTTTGAGTTGGGGTTTATCGAATGCTGAGAGAATAGTAAGGTATCAGGAGTAAAAAGAGAGTGATGACACGAGTTGATAAAATTTTTTGAAGGGTGTGAGATTAGACTTGAGGAATGGTATGAATCGAATAAATGGTGACAAAGATTTAGGAAAGCGGAATATGAGAGTGAACACTAGAACGAGGGATGAGTTGGAGATTTTGCAAGTTTTGTAGTCCAACATTCGATAAGGAATTCTTACAAGTTTTGGGCGAACCCTTGTGAGGAGGTCGCGTTATCGGTTGTGACATAAGAGGGACGAGTTTGAGTTTAATAATTGAGATATATGATGGTGGATTTAGTATTATCAAGTTTGGTTTTCCCGGTCATGAGAGTAAGAGTGTCGCATGTAATGCTTTACGCTCCAATCATATTGTTGAGGTATTTGATCTTTCGTGTTATAGAGTGTAATCATTTAATTTAATTGTGTATGCATGAAGTGTGAAAGTGGTTGTGTGGGACTCCGACCCTATGAGTGGTAGTATAAATGTTATTTGTAAAGTTACCTCCCAATCGTCAGGTGAAACGCCCACGGTGTACATCATGACCTTGTTGTAGTGCTTAATTGAGTGATGATGTTATTATTCCTTGAGAATAATAGGTTTTTAGGGCCGTGTTCACGACATAGTATAGAGTGTTATGTATACCAATGTGACTATTGGCTATTGTATCGCACTATGGTGCGTTTGTTGGTGACGGTATGGTGATACCGTCGCTGGTTGTGGGGGAGGAGATGGAACAGTTGCAAAAAGCACTATGAAATAGCATGATTGTGTCGGTAGTGTGTCTCGAATATTTTATCTTAATTGTGTAATAATGATGGCAATAAGCCAAGAGTTGTTTTAAATTTGGTTTTTTAATGGTGAATTAATCACCATCGGAGTCTATTAGCATTTGTATGATGAAATAGGAAAGCTTGGAAATGAGTTTGGGAACGTAAACCTTCTGCCCAGGTGACACTCGACCAAGTGCACCCTGCACTCGACTGAGTGCCGCCTAACAAGGCTGAGTGGCCTTCTACACTCGACCGAGTGGTCTGCTTTAACCCTTGTTTTGTCAATACTCGACCTAACATTGGGTGTGTACTCTTATTTTCACGATTTATAATAGTTGGTTTGTGTCGGATGAACATGTTGACCCCATTTGGATGAAACCTTATGCATTATTTATGTTTGACCATATTATATGGCTTTTGCTACTTAAAAGTAAAATTTAACTGAAATTTTTTAATTTAACATGAGTAATTGGATGATAAAAATGATGTGTCAATTGGGTGTGGTGCATGTTAATTGCCATGAGTTCATTCTGTCATGATAACACTGTCCATATTGTGTGAAGTTTTGTAATGATGTGTGTATCGCATAATAGTCTTGAATGCATAATCGGAGTCATATGACACTAGTAACAGATTTATTTATGATGGATGGAAACGGATGTGGAAACACATGTGTGATCATGTGGTGGATTTGACGCAGTATATGCGTGGCATGCCATGCGAAAATGGGAATGTTGAACATGGTTAAGTTACATAAAGAGAAATTTGGCATTTTCTGATTGTTTCATAGAGTCCGCATATTATTTGATGTGCATACATGTGAGTTTATGAAATTTGACGATATATATACGTAATACTAATCGAGACATACCGTGTGATACATATGTATAGATATAACCAACATGACTTGGGAATTATTTATGGGATTATAGATTAGAACCGTGGATTTGACCTTGTGCTTGACCTTTTGGGAGGCTTGTAGGGTGGAAATATATCGATAGAATTATGACTACATGTGATTTGATTACGGATTTGCAATAAGTAAGAAAGAGTGATGAACCCAGAACATGGTCATTTGTGGAATTTGGTAATGTAGATACCCAGTATCTGCACCTTCCAAAAAACACCTGATGATGATCGGACTACTACATGTTCTTGACCTGCATGCGTGGATTGGCTATATATAAGATGATTTAATGCATTACTCGGATATGAAAAATGATTTCAAAAATGGTTTTCTAACTTCATTTGTGTTAAAACAATACTATTTAGAGTTAAAACCGTCTTCGGAACCAAAATCGACTCAGAAACCCACACCCCGAGTCAACCCAAGTCTCGAATATAAAAAATAATGCCATGAATGGATTTATCACATCATTTGCATTAAAATGACACTAATTAGAGTCAAAATTGACATCGGGCTAAAAACCGACTCAAAATTTAAATCTCGACTCAACACGAATCAAACCCGAGTCAAGCACAAAATGCCCACCCCAAATAACACCCAAATACCATCTTATTAGATGACCATATTTTTAGACGACATCCTATTTGAATACCACAAATCAAACCAACCAAACAATAGATAGAGCAAAGGCCACGTCCAAATTGAAAAGGACAAGACGTCGCTTTCCACCGCTAGCATGCTCGCGCCTCAAGTGGCAATCCTTATCCAGCAAGCAAACTCAACCGACCTAACATCCCACATTTATCTATAAATACCCCCTCATATGCACCTCTTTAGGTTATGCGACAGTCCGCCCCCTCCTTCTCCCTTAAAATTCTAGACCTTTCGACTTCTTAAGTCAAAAAATCGACACGTGTTTTCGACCTACCGATTGAAAACACATGCCTTACACACTTTGTTTGGAACCGTCGCCGTGCATTAAACCGACCCATTCGACCAACTCAACATTAATCAACATGTTTTAAAATAACATCTTTTCAAAACAAAATCCTCTTTTAGAGCACTCTTTTAAACTTCTTTGATCCCGAGTAGTCGCATAACGAGAAACCGTCTCAATAGTCGTCTGCCTCGCAAACATCATAACATGTAAGTTTGAGGGTGTAAATATTCCACTTATTTCATGTCTTTACTGTTTTTATGAGTTTATAAGCATGAACAATGCATAACACGATTCAAAACATGAAAGATCGAGCGAAAACCGGAATTTAGTCTGAGAAAGGGGCTCCTTATCTCGCCCCCTGTCTCGTGCCCCAACGGGCTCCTCAGACCTAAGTCCAAACGTGTTTGTGTTCGTCTTTCCGCAACATTTTTATCTTATTTTTATTTCTTTCTTTTTACGGTTTTTACCATTTTAATTCATTTTTATGACAAATATTTTGACCATTACCGAAATCATCCTTGGTTCCATATACCATGATGGTTTATTCTGTGACTCGATGATATTATTGGTTATTTATAAATAATTGGGTAGTTAACAACCTTTTCTTTTACTTAGCATTTTTCCTCACTTATTCACATTTGCAAGCATTTTAGTCACATTCATAATCATCCTTGGTTCTTTATACCATGTCGGTTTAATCCGAGTACGATGATAGATATTGACTTACAAATAAATGAACTTAATATATTTAGTTCATATCAAACATTTTCCTTTATTTTATTTTCATCCTTGTCTTGACCATAATGGATATCACCCTTGGTTAAAATAAATACCATTGATGAGTCATATATATATTTATTTATATGCCTCCCCTTAGTTACTTTTGATATGGTTTTCGTGCTAAATTACATTGTTTATATGCCATTTATATTAAAATGCCGTTATTCCCGCTATTTTGTGTTTAATGCAGGAATGATGCATTTATGGATCAAAAGAATGAAATGTATCACCGCGGAGATGGCATGAAATATTACACGAAGCATGACATGGAAATCTAGAAGAATAAAAGAAGAGAATTGAAGAAGATTACACAAAGAAAGGAGTTGAAATGAGAAGTACTCGATCAAGTTGACAGGACTCGATCGAGTGGTGTGTACTCGATCGAGTTCCCTATGACTCGATCGACTATACCCCGATTTTATGACTTCCGCGCAAATTTCTTAAATCGGTTTTTGTTACTATAAATACGTAATTAGTGTCCTATTGTAATTTACGTCTTATTTACCCTAAAAATTCCTAGAATACTTTAGATTCAGTTTATTTATGTATTGCTTCCGGATCTATACTCTCTAATTACGGTACTAATCTTTCTTTAGTTATTAATTGATTCAAAGTTCTTATTATTACAATTGCTTTATTATCATTCATCTCATTATATTTTTAATTATGCTTTCTCCTATTGTTATTGTTGTTGTTATTATTAGTATGAGTAGCTAATTCCTTCATCTAGGGTGAATGGGGATCTAGGTTTTTAGAAGGGGGTAATTAATTGTTAGTTAAATTGCTTCTGTGTTGTTGTTCAGTTGATTGTTTTGAATCTAGTTGATTAATTACTGCAGGGCTAATTAATTAGTGTTGCAAACTGGGATTTTCACCGGCAGAGTTAAGACTAGTATAGGCTACAATAAATGAATAGAATTGACTTAATGATAGCGATCACATGTTAAATTAGATCTAAAGGACATATTAGAATTGACCGATCATATGAAAATAAAAAACATAATTCGCTCTATCAATTAGTGAAAATACACCCCCGGATAACTACCTAGTGAACTTGATCCCTAGACGTTTTAATATATTTGAATTTATCTTTTATTTACATGGCAATTAGTTTTAGCAAACCAATCAAATCTTTCAAGAAAACGTTTACTTTAAGACGGACTTAATTATAAACAAACTAGAACAATTAACTTGCCTCCCTGTGGATTCGACTCTTTCTTACCGCTAGCTATTAGTTAGTAGTAATTTACATTTATTTTGATATAGGTGATAAGAGTGTCGTTGGGGCTCTCAATCAAACACATTTATAATACTCAACAAACAACTAGTTAGCGGTAAGTCGAGGTCGATCCATGGGACGGTGTGCTTTGGGTTCTAAGTCTATCTATCTCAATTTATGCTAGTGTCACAATTGATGGGGTTTGTAGTTGTGTCTAGACTAATGCAAGCAATAAAGTAGAACGAGCAATAAAAGGAAATATGTAAACAATTGATTAAAAGTGCTAGGATATCATGGGGTCATGGGGGATTCATGGCGTTGATCATACAAACATGTTTACAAGGTTGCAAGCAATTAATGTTGTGAGGGAACCGAGTTGGGTTATATCTTACGGTTCTTAGGAAGAGTTGGGTCCCGGAGCCGAATCGATTAGATTGTACAACACCTACAAGTCGACTTACTTTCCTCCTAATCAACTTCTATGCATGGTCTAACAAGACTCGAGTTGGTTTATATCTTACGAGTCAAATTGAGTAGATATGAGATGGTAAAAATGCAAGGATTCATAGGCTTAGCATTTCATCAAACATAACATGTGCATAAAGTTGACATCACAACAAGCAAGCAATTTAATCATGTGAACATATTAGATTAAGCATGAATCAATCCCATGTTGGTTTCCCCTAATTACCCACTAATCCTAGCTAAAAGACTACTCACTCATTATCATGGGAAACATGTCATTAATGGTGTCAATCATCACAACAAGTATAAGCATGATAATAGAATGAAGAAATGAAAAATAAACATTAAAGAGTAAAGGAATTATACCAACTTAAGGTGATCCAAATAATAATGCAAAGAATAATAGAAGAACTTGATGATTGATGGAAGGTTGTCAATCTCCCAATAACCCAATAATCTTCAATTACCCAATAATAAACTTGAATAATAAACTTGAACAATAATTAAGGAGAGATTAATGTGTAATTTGTGGAAAGATTAAATGATAATTTATTCTAAACTACTCCTAATCTAATCTAAGAGAATTTCCTCCTAAAAACCACACACCTGATTAATTACAAAGATGGGGTATTTATAGTGGAAATTAGGTGGATACAATTAGGGTTAACTAAGGGCTAAACTAGTAATTACACTTTTGGGATATGAGCAAGGAGAAGCCGGTATTTTCTGAGAGAAGGGCTTCTCTTTTCGTAGCTTGAAGAAGACAACCGTGCTGTGAGGGAATCCGTGCGGATTGGTGTCGGGACGGGCGGATTCAGGTAGGGGAATCCGGGCGGATTCGGGACAATCCGGTCGGATTCTGGCGGGGCAATCCGAGCGGATTTAAAGCAAGACGCTCGGATTGTGTAGTGTGGAGACGGGCGGATTGGAGACAATCCGCTCGGATTGTTCTTCAGCAATGATTCTCCTTCTTTTCTTCCCTTTTGCTCATTCCTATTTCATTCTTGCGGGATTGGTCTTTAGTCTTTGCTTCCTCTTCATACTAGTCCATCTAGTATCGTCAAGTAGCCTCCAAATATGCACGAAAGACGGGAATTTCCGCCTTATTATCTCCTTTTCTAAAAAACATATGAAATTCGATAGAAAAGCAAATAGGAAGGTTTTGATGGATAAAATGGCCATGAAATGCTATAATAGTATGCAAAATAGGCTCAATTAGGGGACTAAATGTGCGCTAATTATGGTCACATCAAATATCCCCAAACCGAACGTTTACTCGTCCCGAGTAAAGAGGTGACTAAAACTAGACCTTTATTTAAACTATCCTACTAATATAGCCGATATGAGACAATTAGCGGGTCTCACTCCGCCCCTTCAACTCACAACAAGACAACCATGAGGTAGGATGCCTTCTTGCAAGGCAAGGTGGGTCTTGCCAAAATGGCGACACATCCAAACATTAAAGCACACAAAACAAGTAATGGATGCATCTACAAAAGAATAGCCACTTTCCTCATCTAAGTGGCGGAAATTATCTACAAGGGAAGCAATTCAAGGGTACACAATCCTTCATAGATGCAATTTGTTCAAACTACTAAGCCTAGAAGGATACCAATAAATCACCTCCAAAATGTGTCAAGCTAGGGTACCTTTGTCCTCAATCGTTAAATGCTTTTGTCAAGAGTAGACTCCCTATGGTGTTAGAAACACTGGAGGATCGCGGAATTCCCCCTCTTGCCTAGACAAGAAGAAGGGTCGTCCCCTGTCTACCATGCACAAAAATGGATACGATGGATAAAGGGATCAATAGATATTTGAGTTTCACTTTGGGAGTTTGCTTTTGTTTTTGTTTTTCCCCCCAATTTCTTGTGGCATTTGACATTTGAGAACACTTTCTTTGCCATTTCTTTTTGATTTTTGGCATTTCAACACTTGACAACTTTCAACTTTTTGCATTTTCTTTTGAACATTTTCAAAGTCACCCCAATTAGTAATGAGGGTGCCTTGTATTTGAAGCTTAGGAGTTCTATTTTTGCTCCTCTTTTCTTTTGATGCATTTTGCAAACTTTCTTTCACTTTTCATTTCATTGAACTCAAATTGATTTCTTTTTGTGCCCATTCCCTTTTGTTGACAAAAATATGGTAGAACATGGATGAATGATGGTTGCATGGTTTCAAGGGTCACCTTGGAATAAACGGTAGCCAAGGAGTTATCACACCACAAGGTACTCTTGACTAGGCCTTAATCCATGGGTCAAAGGATACTAGCATGACACATCCTAGGGTGTTTTAAAAATATTCTAACAAGCAAAGTCTTAAGAACAAAAAGCATCTACTAAGGCCTATATACACTTGTCAAGCTTCCCAAGTAGACGGTTTCGCAAAATTTTTCTAACATGCAACTACATGCCATGATGCAACTAACATATATACATCCTAATGCATATGATTCTACCAACTAATATGCCAAATAAACTAAATGCAAGTCCTAAGTTCACATTGTTTTACCGCATCAATCAAAATAAAGCCACATAGTCATTAACATAAAGAGGAGAAAGGAGATTGGAAAGATCATACCATGCGGTCTTCAATATCCTCATGTCTCGGATGTGGCGTAGTCAATCAATGTGAAAAAGGATGAACAAACACAATATATACAAAACAATATATACAAGTCTACACTACAAAGGAAATGAACTTGTTTTTGGATTTTTCAAATTTTTCAAATTTTTATGGCTTTTGTTTTTATGAAATTAAAAGACATATTTTTGGGATTTTTCGAAATTTTTCAATTTTTATGCATTTTTGGTTTTGGAATATAAATTCCCATCCCCCACTTTATTTTGGACATTGTCCTCAATGTACATGTAGGAGTAGGAATGAAAAAGAAATACATGTTTTTGGATTTTTGATTTTTTTTTTTTTTTTGAAATAAAGTACAAATGCAATGATATGGTATGAATGAATGCATGCTCTAACTAAATGCAATTCTATATGACATATATAACAAATGAATGCAATCTAAACTATACTATATGATGCATGATTTCTAGTAAATTATGGTCACCTATGATCAAACCTCCCCAAACCGATTTAAACACTATTTCTAGTGTAGAAAAGAATAGGATTGGTCATTAGTGACTATGCATGAATTCTAGTCTATATGCTACTATCTACATGAATCATGTGAGATATAATACAATGCAAACTATACTATATGAACTAACTAATGTAAATGCAATATGAAATATAATACAAATGCATGCAAAAGCAACACTAAATGCAATGTATATGCAAAAGAGAGAGGGAGAGATAGGTATCATACAAATGGAAGTGGTGAATTAGGCCTCTTTCACTCGTCATCCTCATTTTGATCGTAGCCATAACCATGAGAACTTCCGGCTTGATCATATCCGGGTGCTTGGCCCCAATATCCTCCTTGGTCAAATCCTCCTCCTTGACCCGAGTACCCTCCACCTTGGCTAGATTGCCCTCCGTCTCCTCGACCCCAAGCTTGGTCCCCATAATTTGGGAACAAGAGCTCCGGTTGTGCCCAAGAGGGCTTAGGACCATCGGGGTCAATATACCCTTGTTGAGCCATGTTATAGTATTGGGGGTAGAGGGCCAAGTAGTTGTCTTCCCTCCCTTTATGCACCCCAAGGTCCACTCTATTCATGAGTGCCATCAAATCATTAATACCCGGGGTGTTTGGGATTTCCGGTTGGAATTGGGTATAAGGAGTGGGGTAAGGCGGGATAGGGACGTAGGAAGGTGGGCGAAAAGGTGCACCCGGCCCTCCACGAGGTGGTTGACGGTGTGGCTCTTCCCTTTGAGGGGGAAGGAGGGTGATTATATAGAAGAAGTAGGGAATCCGAACGGATAAGATTGGATCAAACCCGTTTTATCCGCGTAAACAATACAATCCGAGCGGATTTAAGACGGGACGGGCGGATTGTCGGGAAAGAAGACGGGCGTCTTTGGTAGAATCCGCACGGATTCTAGGACAGAGAATTTCTTTGGCTGGGAAGCAGGGAAAAGACGGGCGGATTTTCTTCAGGACGCACGGCTTGATCGGGACGGGCGGATTTTCTATAATCCGCACGGATTTTGACACGATTCAAAATCTTGCTTCGGATGACACACGGACGGGGCCCCGTGAAGAAGACGGACGGATTGTCTGGGACGGGCGGATTTTCTAGAATCCGCACGGATTCTTCAGCAGTTTCAACTTTTTCTTTCCCGCGAGCCCTGGACGGGCGGATTTGCTGGAATCCGGGCGTCTTCTTCTTCTCTCCTTTTCCTTCTTTCTTTTTGATGAAGCAACATACCCCTTTTTCACTGATTTTCTCTTTTTCCTTATCTTTTTCTGAAATTTGCTCATAAAACATGTAAGATGACTCTCTCTCTCTCTTCTCTCCCATGCAAGAAGTTAAATGCAAATGTAAATGTACAATTTTATACAAAGAAAAAGGGTTCAAGAAATATCTTACAAACGGTGGTTCTTGAGGTAGGACTCCACCAAACTAGTTCAATTTGTAGAGACTCTTATCCATAGAGCTCAAAGCTCTTAATAAAAGATCAAAAGCTTGTGAACAAGCTCCAAATAAGCATAAGTATGGGTTGCTCAATTTGAATATGAAACTTGGCCAAGGAGGCTTGTAGCATGCTCTTTTTCTTGGCTTCTCCTTAGCGTTAGAGCTTTCCTGATGCTTCAAATATATACACCCATGATTCTTGCCAAAACTAAGCATGAAGTGTGGTTCATTTCCATCCATGGCCTTCCACTTACCAACTTCTTCTTCAATTTTGGTGATGACGATAGCATTTGAATTTATCAATCCTTCATGAGTAGGAAGAGAATTTTCATGACTTAGATGATCGGATACCATAGGAGTTGAAATCATGAGTGCCAAATCTTCACAAGTAGCCTCACGAGCAATTTTCTCATTGAGCTTTTTCACCAAATAGCTCTTGTAAGAAACTTTGGCCTTTTGAAGAAGGTCTAACATATCCTCTTCAATGATCATTGGCTCCATGATAGGTGCCAAGTGGTCTTCATGAAGGATAAAGGAAGGGCGTTCTTCTTCATGATAGGGTATCTCAAATGCCTCAAGGATAGGCTCCTCAAGCAAGGTGATTTTACGAATCCCTCCTCTAGGCTCATCATCATTGTTGCTATCCTTACGCGAATCATAAATGGGGGCTTCATTTAGCTCTTTTTCCAACACCTCAACGTTCACATCAAAAGACACACCCTCATACTCACAAAGGTGAAGAGTATTTGGGTTGCTCAACCTCATGTCCTCTTCATCGAACACAACACTTTCATAGTCACAAGAGCTCAAAGAACTTGGCTCTTCCCACTTTTCATCTTCCATGTCAAATGTCACTACTTCAAAATCGCATTTATGTTCAATATCCAAAGAACGGTGGTGAGTGTTTGCTTGGAATTCTTTTAATTGGGCAATTTGAATCCTCAACTCCTCTCTCTGGATAACAATATCTTTAAGAACATTATCTTCTTTTCGGCTCTCTTCTAGCATTTGTTTAAAGAAGTTTTGTTGATCTCCCATCATTTGGAGAATCATGTTTTGAATGGGTTCATCTTTTTGTTGTGGGTGGGTGTAAAAGTGGTTGTGGTGGGAAAAATTGGGGTAGTGGTTAGGATTTTCGTTGTACAAATAATAAGGTAGGTTTGTGTTGACTTGCTCCTCAAACTCCTCATACCCATAGTTATACTCAAAAGATCTACCACATTCTCCATTTGTCAAGTCTTGCATCATCATGGTTAAGACAAGTAAACAACTACAAGCATGGAAACTACACAAAAACGGTAAGAACAATCCTTGAGGAACAAGTTCCTCAAGGTGAAAGCACAATTAAAATAGACAAAACAAGTAAGAACTTAATCACATAGCACCATCCCCGGCAACGGCGCCATTTTGATAAGAGTGTCGTTGGGGCTCTCAATCAAACACATTTATAATACTCAACAAACAACTAGTTAGCGGTAAGTCGAGGTCGATCCATGGGACGATGTGCTTTGGGTTCTAAGTCTATCTATCTCAATTTATGCTAGTGTCACAATTGATGGGGTTTGTAGTTGTGTCTAGACTAATGCAAGCAATAAAGTAGAACGAGCAATAAAAGGAAAGATGTAAACAATTGATTAAAAGTGCTAGGATATCATGGGGTCATGGGGGATTCATGGCGTTGATCATACAAACATGTTTACAAGGTTGCAAGCAATTAATGTTGTGAGGGAACCGAGTTGGGTTATATCTTACGGTTCTTAGGAAGAGTTGGGTCCCGGAGCCGAATCGATTAGATTGTACAACACCTACAAGTCGACTTACTTTCCTCCTAATCAACTTCTATGCATGGTCTAACAAGACTCGAGTTGGTTTATATCTTACGAGTCAAATTGAGTAGATAAGAGATGGTAAAAATGCAAGGATTCATAGGCTTAGCATTTCATCAAACATAACATGTGCATAAAGTTGACATCACAACAAGCAAGCAATTTAATCATGTGAACATATTAGATTAAGCATGAATCAATCCCATGTTGGTTTCCCCTAATTACCCACTAATCCTAGCTAAAAGACTACTCACTCATTATCATGGGAAACATGTCATTAATGGTGTCAATCATCACAACAAGTATAAACATGATAATAGAATGAAGAAATGAAAAATAAAGATTAAAGAGTAAAGGAATTATACCAACTTAAGGTGATCCAAATAATAATGCAAAGAATAATAGAAGAACTTGATGATTGATGGAAGGTTGTCAATCTCCCAATAACCCAATAATCTTCAATTACCCAATAATAAACTTGAATAATAAACTTGAACAATAATTAAGGAGAGATTAATGTGTAATTTGTGGAAAGATTAAATGATAATTTATTCTAATCTACTCCTAATCTAATCTAAGAGAATTTACTCCTAAAAACCACACACCTGATTAATTACAAAAATGGGGTATTTATAGTGGAAATTAGGTGGATGCAGTTAGGGTTAACTAAGGGCTAAACTAGTAATTACACTTTTGGGATTTGAGCAAGGAGAAGCCGGTATTTTCTGAGAGAAGGGCTTCTCTTTTCGTAGCTTGAAGAAGACAACCGTGCTGTGAGGGAATCCGTGCGGATTGGTGTCGGGACGGGCGGATTCAGGTAGGGGAATCCGGGCGGATTCGGGACAATCCGGTCGGATTCTGGCGGGGCAATCCGAGCGGATTTAAAGCAAGACGCTCGGATTGTGTAGTGTGGAGACGGGCGGATTGGAGACAATCCGCTCGGATTGTTCTTCAGCAATGATTCTCCTTCTTTTCTTCCCTTTTGCTCATTCCTATTTCATTCTTGCGGGATTGGTCTTTAGTCTTTGCTTCCTCTTCATACTAGTCCATCTAGTATCGTCAAGTAGCCTCCAAATATGCACGAAAGACGGGAATTTCCGCCTTATTATCTCCTTTTCTACAAAACATATGAAATTCGATAGAAAAGCAAATAGGAAGGTTTTGACGGATAAAATGGCCATGAAATGCTATAATAGTATGCAAAATAGGCTCAATTAGGGGACTAAATGTGCGCTAATTATGGTCACATCAATAGGTGATACGACTTTACCCTTATCAACCATATCGATTTAATTCGAGTAAGGTGATAAAATGGTTAAGCACAAACATTTTATATTTTTATTTGTAAACTATACTTTCCAAGCTTGCAAATATGAATCCCACGACGAATTTACTAATATAATAGTGATCATTCTGTGTCATGCAAACAACATTTACAAATCATTCATCACAAATATGAATTTAAACAACCTTTTTAACAATCTTTTAAAACGGATTTAACCACCTCTTTTATAAAACCAGAGGACGCCCATTTGCATCGCCCTATGGCTCGCTCCCCTATGGGGCCTCTTGATGTTGTTCTCCCTCATTTTTAGCACTTGCATAGGAAGATCTTGACTTCGGTTAATTCGAATACATGATGGATCAGATTGTCGAGTTTACATTTCACATTTTACACTTTATCATTTAAACACACTTCTTTTCCAAATAAATGGATCGTGTTAAGCACTATAATTCGAACTTGTTAAATGGATGTTTAATTTCCGTTTTATATGCAAGTCAACTCTTAAATCCAACTCGACATCAATTACTTGATATTTGGATAAACAAACAGACATAACAAATTGTCACATGTTAGGTTAACCTTGTGGTAGCGCATTCATACATTTTACCCGTTTTATCAACTTTTACACTTAAACAACCACGATCGATCAGTAGAGGCCGCTAACGCGGGCGGGATTGGGTGTTCGATTAAAGGGCTTCCCAATACGTACCCTCACCCCTTACTCAAAACCTTTGGATATTGGACGACCTTATCCATGGCAACGAGAGTCATTCTAGCGATATTACAAAAGGGGGAAGAATCCTTATCTTTAGTACCATGTCAAGCACCGCTTTTTGCTTCGTTTGACTGAGGTATAAAGTGGATTTCGAACGGTTTACAAGCATCCCATAATTGCTTGGTGGCGACTCCGATCATCTTTGCATCGTTTCGAGACCTTCACCGAGACGAAACCGACCAATCTAAAGCAATCCGGTCGAAAGAATTTCTACGTCACCGAGCATCACTTTTCGACTGTTGCATGTCCACAGGCTGGCGTATAAGTGGCCCATGTCCATAGGTAATGAACACTAAGAGAGCACATTATGAGGTTTGACAGTTGAACTTCGGGATGAAGTTCTCTTTTAGGAGGACTAGATGTAATAATTCAGAATTAAGGAAAGAAAGAGTACGACACGTGAGAAAGTAATGAGAATTGAGCAAAGACCTCAGGATAAGTACGATTAACATGTCTGGATAATAAGAGTGATAAGGACAACAAGAATCTTGACGGAAGATTGAGGAAAATTGAGGAAAGAGAGAGTGAGACGAACATCGGGGATGAAGTTCATTTTAAGGGGGGGAAGATTATAATACTTGGATATTTTGGAACCCGTAAAGGAACCTTGGGATGTGTGAGAGGACCCTCGGGTTTGATGAGTCTACTCGGGAGTGAAGTGTAACTATAAAATGGACCGAGTATAACATATACTAAACTTAGTGGAGTTGTTATAATGTCCGCCAATAGAAGAGTCGTCTTAAAACTATAATAACTTGAGATCTAGACATGGTATTGATGTGATTATAATTAGAAGTCTTGTTATCTTATGATTCTAACGGTAGGTCACACGCCCCGAAAGACCAAGAAACGAGTGAGATATGACTGTTTTACGAAAATTGGTCATTGCTTAAACCTGCGTTGCACTCGACCGAGTGAGGGTCACTCGATCGAGTGGACTTGGCACTCAATCAAGTGAGTGACACTCAATCGACTGGACTCGTCACTCGATTGAGTGACGCTGAGTTAGAACACGTAATAAATAAATCTTAACCCCTTATCCTCATTCATTTTATCTTCTTCCTTCTCACTTCAAATTCTCTCCCTTCTCTATTAAAACCTCATAAACACATTCTTCCATAGATCCAAGCTTGCTTTACGGAATATCTCACCTTGTTCTTCATCATCTACACTTTGTACGTTAAATCCCACTCCTCTTTGTTTAAGTTTTAACCCTAATTTTTGGGGGTTTCCACTTGGGTTAATTACTTAATAATTAATATGAATAATAAGGGTACTTATTGGGTAATAATAAGGAGTTTGTATTGTATTATGGTGTAGGATTATTTGTGATAGTTATTATGTGATTTATGTAGGATGAGACGGTTTTATGAGATGGATACTTGGTGATTTCGACTAGCTTATGGATTATGCAAAAAGGTAGGTTAATCCTACTCAGTTTCAATAAGTTTGGATGATGATACATGTCATTATTGTGTAGTCATTGAATTATACCATGTTTGTTGAGGATTTGGGTGAGTCTCTTGTGTATTGGTGTTGCATTATGACATGATGTTGGATTGTATCGACTCAGGGAGTTAGGATATTGTGGAATTGATGTTTATATCGTAACTGTGGATTATGTAGCATAATGAGTCAGAATTAGTATAATATGTAGTGTCTTGCATTTATTGTGCTTGTCATGTATATTGGAGGTTATGTCGGCTTGTGATTGATTGGTTGTTGTTGAGGAGATGGAAGGCGGCTGGGAGACTGTTTTTCGCTTGGGTCACCTCTTGGAGCTTCGCACTCCAAGAGGGATGTTCACATTAATGACTTTATTATGGACGAACTCGTGTGGTTGAGGCATGACGTGTGGTAGGGGATCCGGTTGGCTTCCGGACCCGGTACATCTGGGCGTGTCCCGGCACCTTATTGTGATATGTGGTGTCATCGGCGTGTCCCCGGCATAGTGGTTATGGGTACGTCTGGGCGTGTCCCAGTACCGGCATGGTGATTGTATAATGGTATCTCATTCATATCATTAGCATGTTTCATATCTATTTATCATGTTGTGTCTTATATTAAATTATTGAAACTGACGTGTTGTGTGTCAATGTAATTGTCACCTATTTCCAGGGTGGCCTATGCCGATCCATATGATGTTTCCAATCAGATGGGGAGCAAGTTTAGTACAGGTTGAGTTGGTGTCACGTGTGAGACGAGATGAGCCTTGGACTTGGAGCCGAGTGTCATTTCATTAGAAGAGTATAGTAGTCATGAGTTGTATCATTTATTTCATTTATTCATTTATGGTTATGTAATCCACTAAATACTTTACTTATATTAATTGTTTATTAATTGAAAATCCGATTTCACCGCCTCGGGAAATCGAGATGGTAACATCTCCCAATTACTTTGGCCGGGTAAGCACGGGGTGTTACACTTGTAACTAGGATAGGCTGGTTGGGTTCCGTCTTTGTAAAGCATAGAAACTTGACTCAAAACAGCGTGTAACGCATCTTCATATAAGCATGGTAACCATCTTAATTTCATCATGTAACTCATCCTAATTATAGCATAAAACATGGGCATAAACCCGTCTTTACTTGAGCATGTAAGTGAGCATAATTTCGAATTTGCTTTAGCATAGAACTTGGCCTCAAGTGAGTATAAAATTCCGTCGTAGTAATAGCATGCAACCATCTTTAGACGAGAAAGTAACCCGTCTTGTAAATAGCATATAGCATGAAACTTTGTTTTAGTTTATTCATTTGAGCTTGTAATCACTTGAAATTCATTCCCTTGAGTCGGGACTTGAAACTAAACTATGCATGTCATTTTTAGTCAATTACTCATATTATTAGCTTTGCCTTACTTGGGATTTGTAAAAGCGTAAGAAAAAGACGGAAAAACGTTTAATTCCTACATAAGACAATAAAATACAAGAATACTACCAAAGACGATATTAGCTCAATAAATCAATTCTAAGAGCGGAAATTAATTATAAAACTGAGGCAAATAAGAGGTGAAAAGTTTATATAAAATGAACGTATCAATAAGACTTGAATTAATTGTAGTTCTGCTTCTTTCTCACCATAGTAGCCTCACTTATGACCTATGTCTTTCGCTTTTTCCCTTTCTCCTTCTTATGCTCCTTGCAATCGTCTCTGCATGACCAGCTCTCTGTTAAACTTCCTTTACACCAGATGGCTCTCCAACTAAAAGCCTCTTCAAAATCGCCAAGGATAGCCCTTTCTGAAACCGTACATTTAAGATCTCCTCACTTAACTTCATATTCGACACATACTCAGCCAACTCCATGAATCTGTTGTGATACTCCTCCACTGTCATTCCCTCAGTCATCTTGAACATGTCAAATTCTCACCTCATCTGGCTTTTGATGTGCTGCGGCACAAACTTATTCCTTAGCATGTTCTTGTAACCGTCCCAGTGCACATGAGTCTCATCACTCTCCTTAAATGCTTCTCTAATCATCTCCTTGTTTCGGCTCCACCACAATCTTGTCTTCCCTTTCAATTAGAAAGCAGCTTGATCTACTTCCAGCTCAACTGGGCAATTCAACAACTCAAAGATATTGTTGAATTCCCGACATCAATCCTCCAGCAATGATGGTTCACCCAACCTATCATACTTTGAAGGCCTATGGCGAGCTATTGTTGTGCTCATCATTGCCGCATCCACAACTACTTCCTTAGCTTTAGTCGAATTTTACAAAGCAACTGTCATGACATTCATTTCCAGTAGCATCTTTATCTCTTCTGTTGACATATTTTTTGTAGCTGATACTTTCCTTGGAAGTATCTTATCTCTAGTAAGATAAAGAAAGAAACATAAGCTAATTGCTTATTGAAAGAATTGACGAAAGAATGGCAAACTTTGCCCAGAACATTGGTCACTTGATCGAGTCCAGAAACACTTGATCGAGTTCGTGGTACACTCGATCTAGGGACTCTATTTTTCATACCCCTGTATATAAAAGGAAAGTTGCTCGATCGAGTTGGCTTCTACTCGATCGAGTAGTTCTCTGTTTCATATATTTTTGTCTATACTCACATACTATACTTACGTCTTCATCATTTATCATATTAACTGCTCATTATATACTTGCAATTGAACATTAAATCATCCATAAATCATATAATCATCCATTTGCCTAAATTAACATATTCAATCATATTTCTAGACATGCTTGCCTACTCATACAATGCACATACGTAATGGATTATAGATTACATACTAAGCATCTTATTCAATGGTCATTACACATGTTGGGTCTTCATCAATTTAGTACAATAAACATATCAACAATATTATTGTCAATATCATTATAACACATTAGCACAATGCCATATCAATTGTACATGCATAATACTTCATTATACTCATCTGCATTAACAACTCTATCAACTTTTCCGTTCATGTTCTCATTCCATTCACCCCATTACGTATCATGGTCTTACACAATAAAATCCATATTTGTAATTACTCCTCCTTACCCATCACATGCTCATGATTCTAGCAACTAAAACACATAACATCCACTCTATCTACCCACTCTTCTTAACTCATTCTGCGGTGACCGGTTCAAAACTAAAAGAGCCGTAACCCGAATTAAAGACGTCTCCCTAACCGAGCTAAGAGGGATCCTAATAGTTTTTACCATAGAGTTCATTTTATTAGACACAACCTATGTTCATTAGATTCATTAGTATATGCCCTTGGATCTTTATCTCTGATACCACTTTGTAACACCCCCATTTAACCAAGAGGCTTTAACAAGACATTCCAAGTTAAACACGACTCTTACCATCTTGGTTGCCCGATGTAGTGAATAACAAAGTAAAGCAATCAAAGGTACTTTAAATAAAATATCATAAATACTGACGAACTGTCTCAAGTACTTTATTACAAATCCAACCAAGTGAAATAATAATTAGAAGTTTAATACAGCGGAAGTCTAAAAGTACGATATGTCAACTAAATGGTAAATTAGACTTAGCCAGCTAGAGTAGGTCTGCATTCCTGCGTGTCACGCCCTAGTTCCGCATCCATAGCATCCGGCTCACTCTTTATTACCTTATATTAACTGCTCCCCATGTGAATGGAAATAACAAATGGATAATCATAGGCCACCATAGTAAAAAGAAAGGTGACATTTACACAGATACACACACGTCAACCACTGGTTGAGTAAGAATTAACTAAATAATTGATTGTGCTTATTTTGTAGAGTTTTTCCAATTCTTTACCATGCATTTTGACCTATTTAGAGACAGTTTTCATACCATATCTTGCATTTTGTGTCCTTAAGTATTATATGTTTACGTCTCATTTTATAGGAATTGAGTCGGAAATAGAGAAAGGAAGCAACAAAGAGCATTCTAGAGGATAGCATGGGAAATAAGGAGAGAAATGCTGAGAAGGGCTTTCAGCCGGTAGGCCGGCAGCCGGCTGGGAACCCCCCTAATGCCTTAGAACAATTTTGAAGGAGAAGAAAAAGGCTTGGTGCCGGTCTGCGAACCGGCCTAGGATGCAACAATAGCTATGAAAAGTGAAGAAGAGGTGTCCTCTGCCAGTAGGCCGGCAGTCAGCCAGCCGACAGGGAACACACAGGCCAAACACTTAACCAATTTTGAAGAAAAGAAGCTCCAAAGAAAGAAATGCTCGGTGTCGGTCTCCAGCCCGACAGCCGGTTGACTGGCAGAGAGCCCCTCTTCCGCCAAATATCCTCAACACCCTTGATTTAGACCTAATTCATGGGAAATTATAAATACTCCCTCTTAATAGACTTTGTACACACTACCCTAAATCTAAATTTATTTCCTTATGCATGTTAAGCTTTCCTTAATCAAAATTTAATCTTTACTTAATTAAGCCTTAATTACTCCATAAAATAGTTTAGATTTATATTAGTTGGGTTGTTTACATTTTGTTGTGGGTTGTAGTTGAAGTATTGAAGAATTTATTCCTTAATCAATCTAAAGTTTCAAGCTTTCCTTATTGTTTGGTATAATTCCATCCTTATTTCATTTTGTCTTATTTTGTTTACATTTCAAAGTTCATCTTATTTGCTGTTTGAATTAGTATAATGTTTATTGCTTTGTTTATACTTGTTTCGTAATTTCCTTACATGTCTCTTAATTACTAGTATGTGTGAGTAGTCCCTTCTACGGTTTAAGGGGATCTTGGGTAAGACTTGGACAATGAATATGGGTTGTTAACATATGGGTTTTGGGTAATTGTATGGTCTTTATATTCATGCATATAAGGAATTTGATGAAATATTTGTTTGAAAATTCAAGCCTCTCATTAATGTATACTTATTATTTCCTTAAATGAGAATGAAAAGGAATGCTTGATAGCTTGTTTATCAAGAGTTAGACACAAAGTGAAGATTTTGTGAATGACTTTAGAAAACCTAAGTAATTAGTATTTAAACCTAGATCAATTTGTAACCCATTACTTGTTGACCCCTTGTTCTTGTCTATCTTATTTGGGTGAACCCAAAGACCCTAAATTTTTATAAATTGTTTACATGTCTTTATCATTAGCTTAATTTTGCATCTAGCTAGTTTTAATTGCATCTTATTACAGAAAATAATCATCTCTTTTTACTTGACTAAACTAGGATTTAAACAAGCTAAATATCAATCCCCTCCATCCTTGAGAACGATCTTGACCACTAGCTACATGGTAGTTAAGTTTTATAGTAGTTGGGTTTTATAAATTTTGTTTGCATATTGGTTTTACGACAAAGCCGGTATCAATAATACAATATTAGCAGCAATTACTAAAAAGATAAACAATGAAGGGGAATAAATGTCAGTACAATATCACGCGCATACATGGTCACGTCTCACACGCGTGCCACCCGTGTCATCACTGACAACACACACGACCACGTCATGTGTGCCACCGGTGTCATCACAAAGGCACACTCCCTGAACATCGTGCCACAAATATGCTAGGTACACTCCCTAGACACTGCACCGCAACACCAATAATAGTACATTCCCTCGACACCGTACATATTAGATTTTTCAACACCAACAATAGTACATTCCCTCGACACCGTACATGTTAGATTTTTCATCACAGTATAGTTTTGCAATGATAATAATAACAAATATGCTAGGATCCTTCCCTTTTAGATATCTTGGTGTCCCCCTGCACACTTCTAGGCTTTCTAATAACATGTTTGAAAACTTGATTACCAGAGTTCAGCAATCTGTTCAACACTGGTCTTCTCATCTTCTCTCTTTTGCTGGTAAAGCACAGCTTATTAATTCTGTTATCTTTGACATGGAAAAGTTCTGGTGCTCTAGTGTTCTCTTCCATATGAGGTGCATCCGAAACTTAATAGATTATGCAATGATTTTTCCTGGGGAATTCCTAACAATGGTAGGAAGCTTGTTTTCAAAAGTTGGAAGAGTATATGTGCTCCTTGATCTGCAAGAGGGTTTAATATCAAAGATAGTTTCTCTTGGAATATTTCTCTCTTTCTGTAATGGTTATGGAAGCTTCTTGTTCCTCCTGAGGGGCTCTGAGCAAAGTGGCAACATTTGTATACTCTGAAAAACACTGATATCTGGTTGCTTCAGAGTAAGGATCATTTCTCTTCTAGTCTTAAAGGAATCCTTGTTGCTAGGGATGCTCTTTTAGTCAGAGATGGGGGGATATCCTCTGCTGATCACTGTCTTAAAAGCTGGGTTAAAGGAAAAAAATCTCCACCTAAGTGCTGTTTATTCCTATTTTAGGAATGCTGCTCTAGCTGGTCCTTGGACCATGGGTCTTTCTCATTCTGCAATTTTCCCCAGACATGAGATCATATGCTCCCTTGCTGTGTAAAACCAGTTATCTACTCTTCCCAATCTGCAGAAACGGGGCTTTCTTTTAGCCAATAGATGCTGGTTGTGTACACAACAGGAGGAGTCCCATACTCATCTATTTTTCTCCTGTTCTTTCTCTAATGCAGTCTGACAGTCCATCTTGAGCTGGATGAGAATTGATAGAAGTCCTCAGAATCTTGCCTATGAGTTGATTAATGCTACTGGGGTAAGAGCAACCTGGCGTAGGGTCTGGTTCCAAGTCACTTTAGCTGCTACTACCTATCAGCTTTGGAGGGAGAGAAACTCTAGAGTTTTTCAGAAACAGGCTAAAGATGTTTCATCTATTGTTTAAACCATCAAGCAGTAGGTTTTAGTTCGGATCTTTAGTAAAACTAAGTCTACTTCTCATCAGCTTATAATTTCTACTCTTTTGTCCTAGAATAGGTTTTGTGTTGCTTGGCTACTTTGCAGTTTAGTCGTCTTGTATTCTAGTGTGATAGTCTTGCAAAATTGTAATTTCCTTTCATATTTTGAAATGAAATGATAACTTTTTGCAAAAAAAAGGTAATAATAACAATGATCCAACAATAATCACAATAACTATAAATACAATAAATTGTCTCAATCTCATGATATAATCTCTTCCAGCCATCGTATAATACTGTCTCAGCATCACAACAAATATATAAACAATCACATAATGAATTAAACACAGATTGAGTAGGTAATTCATACATTTTCGCAAGTCCTTCAAATTATAAGCTATGAAATCAATCAAAAATGATCCTCGACGAATTCTTCACCTAAACATCACATAATCTGCAACAACAATACAATTTACGAGTCAAAAAAATCGCAACTACACCAAAATCCCCCAATTAGGATTCGTGACACACGGTCAAACCGTGGTCAGCGGCCAACCAACAACGGGTCAACGGGTGTTCAAAGACGGTTAAGGGTCACGGCAAACTCTAAATTGTAAACAATTGATTACTAGCATAGATCTAGATTAGCTTACAAAGATTTAGGTAGAACTTGATTAACTTTTTCGTCTCGCACCGTCTCTCTCATTTCTCTCTTATTTTTGTTTTGTGTGTGATATAAAAATGAGAAAAAGAGTTTTAATATGATGTATAGGTGGTATTTATAGGTTTAGGGTTGATAGATGTCGGTTTAGAAATATATTAATGTAATTAGAAATCAATTAGGAAAACCGGATTTTAAGAAATAACGCATAACCTGTTACATGTGGGACACTCTATCGAGTTTGGCAATACTCGGTTGAGTACACCTACACTCTATCGAGTATTCAGCTCACTCGATCGCTAACCTAAGCCAGGTTTAGGTCAGACTAAAATAGTAACTCAGCAATTTAGATAATGAGTTCCTCGATCGAGTATTCCACCACTCGATCAAGTGACCTACTAAGGACTCAGAATTATACAAAAATTATGGGTATTACATCCAAGGTATAGTTGCCATATGATTTCTGTTCAAATTGAAGCACTTTTTATGACACATGTCAAAGTCTTAATAGCCCATGTAATGGAATCAGGTAAGTAATAGGTATAGATCTTCCAAGTACACATCTTTCCACTACACTCTGTTGTATGTGTGGCTTTATTATACTTTAACGCATCCACACTAAATCCCTATTGGACACGATATTGTGAAAGTATTGATAAAACTCCCTTTTGACATGAACATCAATCATGGCTTCAACACAATCTCACCTCACCTTTTCTTTTTATAAATTCTTCCATTCTTACATACATTATTTAAATTATGTTCTCTTTCTTCTTCATCCTGTTTATTTACTTTGATATCAAATGGATGAACACGTTAAATTTTGTCCTCCTCATACTCTTTTCTTCAACATCTATGTTGTTGTCACAATCACTACTCTCCTCTTCGTCACTACAAAAGTAATCCTCATCCATACTCTCATCATTGTCATCACTGTCAACCAACAGATCTCCTGAACATATGAGGCCTTATGATATTTCTTGTGAGTCTACCCTTTAACACCATAATCCTCATCATTGATATGTTCTTAGACTTTGGAACATATATCCCTTTCCTCTTAGCAGTGTTTTAAGTATTTTTTTTATCGTGGGTGATTTTTAAGATATGCTAGCTTTGTAATTGATTGAGATGGCTGTAATAAGAATCTGTTAGAAGTGGGACATTGCGACGGTGCTTGAGTTGTTTATCTTGCAGGTCGTGGAGGGGAATATTTTTTACTAGAGTGTGATTGGAGTAGATTGTGTAGGAGATTGGTCTGGGTGTGGGCTGTGGACGGGGGTTGGACTGGAGGTTCTTTATCAACAACCTCCTGAGAGCTATAAACTCTATCCATTGCGTGTCATTAGTGTATAAGTCGGCCACCATATGAACTTGAATGCTCAATTCTTTATCTATTTGTAGCGCCTCTCTCTAATCTAGTCATTCCTTATTCGTCCCTTTTGTTTTTGCTTTTTTTTCTCTTCTTCCTCTCTTTGTACTTTTTTCAATTCAAAAGACGTCCTAAATAGTGGAATAGGTTTAAGAGTTTCCTACATCCAAACCTTAAATGTGTACAAGCCTTCAAAATGAGCAAACAAGCTCATCAGATCCACATAATTTCTAATAGGGTAACTTGATTATTACCCCCTTATATAATCCTCTTTTTGAAATTTACTCCTTTATATAATTGTTTTTGAAATTTACTCCCATCAAATGTAACTTTCGTCAAATATTGCTCCCATTTAATGATTCTGACAAAAAAAAAAATATTCCGTTCAAATTTTGAAATTTGATACTACCTTTTGTTGATGATGACTATATTGCCCTTAGCCTTGTTATATTGAAGACTTTAACTGGAGAGAGAGGGAGAACATGATTTAAAAAATTTGGGAGGAAGGATGTGAATTTACATATTTGGGAGGAAAGAAGTGATTAAATTGAGCATAATAAGGCTAAGGGTAATATTCATAAGTAACAAAAGTTAGTACCAAAGTTCAAATTTTGGATGGAATATTCTTTTTTTTTAGTGTCGAAATCATTCAATGAGAGCAATATTTGATGAGAGTTACATTTGACGGGAGTAAGTTTAAAAAAAAATTATATAAGGGAGTAAGTTTCAAAAAGTGAATTATATAAGGGAGTAATAATCAATTTACCCTTTCTAATATATACATTTTCTTACCCCTTTTACCTTATACATATCATTTACCGTAGGTATCATCATATTTTGCTTCAAGGTCACAACCTCAAGATCACCGACCAATTACACCTAATAATTATATTAAATCAACATCACACGATAATCAAACCACTTATTGCGTAATTAAATTTCATCCATAATGCAAGCTTCATCGTATCACTTACGCACAACTCACACAATTTATTGAAAATGTAACTCAAACCTAATTTACTTTAAAAAAAATGACAAATACCAACATGAAACCATAAATTACTGACTTATATAACTTAATTGTACATAATTAACTTATTTCATGCATTTAATTGAAAAATAGAGACAAACGTTACATGGTTTACCTTTTACAGATTATTCGAACTATATAATCTCCTTGACAAACTATTATCTATCGCTATGTATTCGCAGGAAAGAGGAGGTTCGTTGCCAATAACTGGTGTGTGAGAAATTAAAAGTTAGATGATGATGGTGGTTGATAGGAATGTCGAGGTTTATATGGTATAAAGAAGTTGATGTTATTGAGAGGAGTGATGATTTAGATATTAGATATGTAGTTTGTAATTTGTAATTTGTTATGGTGTTAATTTTCGTAGTATATATTTTCTCATTATAGTACGTTTTGCCCATTTTACCTTTCTCAATTATCTTACTCATTGTATAGTAGTGAAAAAAGTGAAAACAAAACCAACTAAAATAGTACCACCACCCACTCCCCTTCCAACTCCACCCACCCCCTGCCCCTCTCTTGACCTCATTACCTCCTGTGGCCACCACCTGATCGTCAGTTGCAGCCTGACAAGCCTTCTCTGTTCACTGGCTACTCACATTGTTCTCCTTCCACAGGTATCACCACTCTCCTCTATTCACCGGCTACTCACGTCATCTTGCCCTTTACCGACGAACCTAATATGTCCATCTCACTTCACCCATGGCCGTAACGATTCAACGCAACAACCACCCCTTTCACGCCACCATGCCTCCGTCAACCACGGTAACCCTCGTCGTCTCCTACTGTCTATCCCCACTAAGTAACGCCGCCAATCAACCGTCATTCAACAAACCGTAAAGAACAAAAAATCATCAATAAAACAATTAAAATCTTAAAATTTTTTTAATGAAATCATTTATTGAATGATTAATCTCTAATCAAAAAAATAAATATTATTTATCCTAATTTATCATCCATCATTGAAGAAAATTAATTGATTTTAGAGGTTGTATGGTTAGTCATTGAAGTAATTAGGTTTATAATTTTTTTTGTCAAGAGTATGTGAATGGTAGAAACTGTACTAAAGTACTACATTGAGTAAAAACCTACTACGAAAATAAATTACGTTTTTTTTATTTAGGTATTAGATTAGATATTAGAAGTAAGTGTTGAAATGTGTATTAGATAAAAAAATTCAAGACATGGAAAAATGTTGAGCAAGTAGCCGGTGCAATTGGTAGACTTTGTTGGAGTATATGCCCTCAACAATAGTGCGATCACATGTTTAAATCCCAAATTAAGAATACGTAAGGGATGATTTATTTATATAGTCAACTGATCAACATTAATCAGTAATGATTGGCTAACTAGAGTTTGACATTACTGTCGTTTGACGGTGGTGATCAGTTGATCCCCTTAAGGTCACTCTATAGGACAACTCCCTTAATAGATAAGTTGATTAATTGTATATCGATACAAGTTAATCAATTCCTTAAATTTGAACAATTTATTTGTGAGTGAGAGTATTTATATCTTATTGTAATATTGATTAAATAAGATTTATTTTAGTAATTAAAAGATTTTATTACTAAAACTCATTATTGTTTGTGAAACAATCAAATTAAGAATGATTGATTAATTATAATTGTAAAATGTTGTGAATTATAATTATATGACCCATTTTATTTATGTGATCAAGAATTGCTAGACAATTTGTTACATGTAATTTAACTAATGTATATAATGATATTTAATTGTTAAATATACATTAAATTAATTAATAACATGTTACATGCTACATGTGACATATTATGTGACAAATGACAAATTGACAAAATAAAATGGAAGTCCATTTTATACATGGACCGAAATAATGGAGGGATTGTAGGTTAGTGGGTGTTTTATTTAATTGTTTAAATAAAACACAATGATAACTTATTTGTAAGTAGTGTGGACATAGGCCACAGGCCGGTCTCTGGATTTGGGCCACCTACCGATCTGCGGTCACGGGCCACCTGCACGCCAAGCCAATCTGTGGACATGCAGTGGTCTTTTGAAAGCTGCGCTCGGCGGCGTAAAAATGCTTTCAACCGGATCGTTTTAGATCGGTTGGTTTCGTCTCGGCAAAGGTCTCGAAACGATTAGAGATGTTCGGAGTCGCCACCAAGCATTTGTGGGATGTTTGGAACCCGTTCGAATCCACTTTATACCTAGGTCAATCAAGGCAAAAAGCGGTGTTTGACATAGGTACTAAAGGTAAGGACTCATCCCCCTTTTAGCATTCTATGCCTAAAATGACTCTCGTACGCCCTGGATAAGGCCATCCACTATCCAAAGGTTCTGAGTAAGGGGTGAGGATACGTATTGGAAAGCCCTTTAATCAGACACCCAATCCCGCCCGCGTTAGCGGCCTCTAGTGATCGATCTTGGTTGTTTATGTGCAAAAGTTGATAAAACGATGTAAATGCATGAATGCACATCCAAAAGTTTCAACCTAACATGTGAGAATTTCCTATTTCGGTTTGTTAATCCAAGTATTAAGTAATTGATGTCGAGTTGGATTTAGATTGATTTGCATGTGGAAATGGAAATTAAACATCTATTTACCAAATTCGGGTTATGATGCTTAACACGATCCATTATTCGAAAAAAAGGTGTCAAATGACAAAGTGTAAAAACGTAAGCTTTTCAATCTGATCCGTCATGTATTCGGATTAACCGTAATTGGGATCGTCCTAGACAAGTGCTTAAAATGAGACAGTACAATGCCAGGCAGCCCCATTGGGGCGCGAGCCTATTGGCGAGGGAAGGGGCTCAGCCTAGGTTTATAAAAGATGAAAACAGGAGGCCTTGGGGCGCGAGCCATGAGCCGATCCAAGAGGCGTCTCTTGGTTGTAAAAAGGTTGTTTAAAACCATTTTTAAAAGGTTGTTAAAAAGGTTATTTAAAACCGTATTTGTGATGAATGATTGCAAATGTTGTTTGTATGACTCGGAATAATTACTATTGTGTTAGTAATATTCGTTGTCGGATTTGCAAGTTTGAAAAGCGTAATTTATAAATAAAAATGTAAAATGTTTGATTTGAACTAAATATGTTAAGTTCATTTCTTTGTAATTAGTCAAGTTTGTCATCGTACTCGGATTAAACCGACATGGTATAAAGAACTAAGGATGATTATGAATTATGACTAATATATTTACAAATGTAAACAAATGAGAAAAATGGTAAATAAAATAAAAGGGGGTTAAAATACCCTTTAATTTGTAATTAACCAATAATATCATCGAGTCACGGAATAAACCGTCATAGTATAAAGAACCAAGGATGTTTGTAATGGTCAAAATATGTTTATCACAAAAATGAATTACAATGGTAAATAAAAGAAAAGAATTTCCTTTAAAATGTAATTAATCAATTAATATCATCGAGTCACGGATTAAACCGTCATGGTATATGGAACCAAGGGTGATTATGATTTATGGTTAAAACGTTTGTCATAAAAATGATTTGAAACATTTGAAATGGTAAAAACCGATTACAAATAAGAAATGAAATAAAGAGGAAAGACGAGAACAAACACGTTTGAGTCTGACCCGAGAACCCACAAGAGGCGCGAGCCTCTTTGCATGGCAAAGGGCTTCTGTCTTGGGCCAAAACTCGGTTTTGGCTCGCCTAACCTATATTTGAGTCGTGTTGTGCATTCTTCATGTTTATAAGGTCATGAAAATAGTAAAGACATGAAATAAGTGAGTTGTTTACACCCTCAAACTTACGTGTATTGATGTTTGCGAAATAGACGACTTTAGAGGCGGTTTTCTCGTTGTTACTAATCGCGATCAAAGAAGTTTAAAAAGGTGCCTTAAAAAAGGATTTAGTTTTGAAAATGAGTTGAAAATATGTTAATTAAAACACGTTGATTAATGTTGAGTTGGTCGAATGCACGGTGACGGTACCAAACAAAATGTGTAAGGCTTGTGTTTACGATCGGTGGGTCGTAAACACGTGTTAATTTTGTGACTTAAGAAGTCGGGTGTAGAAGTTTAAGAGAGAAGGAGGGGCGGACTCTCACGTAAGTTTTTTGGTGTGTGAAGGGTGGTATTTATAGAGAAATGGGGATGGTAGCAACTCGGTTAGGTTTGCTTGCTGGCCAAGGGCATGCCTAAAGAGGCGCGAACTACCTTGTGATGGAAAGGGGTGTATTGTCCCTTTCAATTTGGACGTGGCCAATTCTCCATCCATTGTTTGGTTTGTGGTATTCATATAGGATGTCGTGTAACAATATGGGCATCGACTAAGATGATTTTGGTGTTACTTGGGGTAGGTGTTTTGTGTGCTTGACTCAAGTTTGACCCGTGTGAGTTGGGATTTGAATTTCGAGTCGGTTTTTGGCCCGGTGTCGGTTTTGACTCTAATTAGGGTCATTTTAATGAAAATGATATGATAAAGACATTTATGGCATTATTTTCGACATTCGAGATTTGGGTTGACTCAGGTTGACTCGAGTTGTGGGTTTCTGAGTTGGTTTTGGGTATGAAGACGGTTTTAACTCTAAATAGTGTTATTTTAATGCAAATGAAGTTAGAAAACCATTTATGAAATCATTTTTCATATCCGAGTAGTGCATTAAACCGTCTCATGTTAGCCAATCCACGCACGCATATCAAAAACACTATACAGTCCGATCATCATCGGGTGGTTTTTGGAAGGTGAAGATACTGGGTATCTACAGAGCCCCACTTTGACTGAGGCTTGGACAGGGCAAAAGTCAAAGTATGGCCTCCAGGTCAATCGAAGATTACAGCGTAAAGACTGATACCGTCGTTTAGTACCAAAATTAAATTTATAATTTCAAACTAAAACTATAGCTAGTGATAGTAAGGGTCGAACCACAGAGAGACAAGGTTGATTTTGTTTGCTATTTTTCAGTCTATAAAGTAACGATAAATTGAGGGTTTGAAAACGATTGATTAACTGGCTAATCGCTAAAATGAATATTCTT
This sequence comes from Silene latifolia, assembly GCF_048544455.1. Classification (NCBI taxonomy): domain Eukaryota; kingdom Viridiplantae; phylum Streptophyta; class Magnoliopsida; order Caryophyllales; family Caryophyllaceae; genus Silene; species Silene latifolia. The sequence goes on from NC_133532.1 coordinate 66,107,265, forward strand.
AACAAGATAAAAAGAGGATCGGGAATTTCGGTTCACCATGGCAAATAACAGGTCAGTCAAGCAGCAGAGATCTCATAATACGGTCTCAGGGAAAATAAGCTAGTCTTTCGATCAAAGCTCAAATAACCTCACGGTCTAATAATTCCCTAGAATTCATCAAAGCTTTCACTCAAGAGAAATTCTAAATCTAGCGATAAATCAAATTACCAATCTTTCGACCTAGCAAAGAAATCCATCAAAAGATAACAAGACCAATACGGAAGAACTCATGCTACACAACTATCCTAATTTAATACCATGGCTCACCTTATTCCCAATCAAAAGAATTACCTACGCATAATCATGACTACACTAATTGCAAAATTAATAAACAAGGACAAATTCAACATGATGGAATCTAACTAGAACAAAGGAGAGAAATTCAATAACTGAAATTAATTGATGAAACAAGAATTAAATTAACAAGCAAAAATAAGAAAAAGAGGAATTGCATAAAAGGCTTACTAATTGAATATCAAGAACAAAGCATTCGAATCAAAGGTTTCCGTCTCAAGCTAGATCTGAAAACTAAGTTTTTCCGAATGAAAAACATAACCTCAAAGTTGTGCGTTCTCTCACGATAAAAAGATACCGAAAGTTAATTACAAGTTGGGCTTTTAAAAGTCTAACACGGAAAATTAAACGTCACCAAATCGTCGATCGATCGTCAAGACGGTCGATCGACTGAACATGCGGAACATTAGCTTCTGTCTGAGCTCCAGTGGTCGATCGACTGAAAGGCGTAGTCGATCGACTGAAAATGCTGTGCAGTGGCTCCTTGTTGCTTCCAAACAACTCTTCACTCCTTGCACGCATCTCAAGGTGAGTGAAATGAACTCTCCTTCCTCTTGGCTTCCTTGAACTTGCTTCCGGAGAACGAACTTGGCTTGATTTAGCCTACTTCCACGCATTCCTACAATAAATCATAGAAAATGCAAAGTAAACCGTTTCGGGAGAAATAGTAGCCTTAAGCTATCAATTATGCATGGAAATACGTGCCAAAACCGCAGATAAAGTGTATAGAATATGCACGTATCAAATCTCCCTAAACCAAACCTTGCTTGTCCCCAAGCAAGCACTATGACCCGTATAAAACTAAATGGAAAGGAGTACATTTCAGAGCTAACTACAAGTCAATGCCAAACCATTTAGTGCCCAAAGTCAACTACTGCAAAGCTTAAATCAAGGGAACAAATTTATGCATATCATAGAATTAAGTCGGGCGTTCGACCTTGCAAGACTCATACAATCGGACTCTCCCGGATCGCTCTTCTCTCAGCAAAGCAAATGGTAAGATAATATGTAAAGAGAGGGAAGAAAAGCATAGTCTCTAACCTAGATTGCGACCGACAAAACATGTATGCTTGACTAGCATGAATAATGATTCTATTTACCGTACATACGCATAACCACCGTCAAGGACTATCACATGCCGAACTATTGCAAAATTTGGTTATGTGAGGCTAAGTGGGAAAGAAGGGGCAAAACAATTATGGGAAAGTGAAGGTAAGAGCCAAGCTAGTACCTAACGAACCATCAGAAACCGAATCCCGTTCTTCCAACTCAACAAAAAGAACATGCCTTTATTGACTAGGCAACACAAAAATCCAAACGAACGCCTCCAAATCGAGAGGTAAGCGCATGAGGCGTGTCTTTATTTCAGCCAACACTTATTATTTTCAAGACTCTCTTTTCTTTTTCATTGTTGTTGCTTTCTTTTTCTTTCATTTTTTTTTTTCAAGACCTGAACTGGTGGTCGATCGACCAATGATGGCTGTCGATCGACCACCCTGCACACTTCAGAGCATTCTGCCCAGGTAAACAACTTCTCTTTTTTTTTCATTTTTTCTGAATTTTTTCTTTCTTCCTGTTTTCAGGGTGAAGTAAATCCTTCACTTCTCAAAAATACCCGCTCCAACATTACAAGAGCGAACCAAAACAGCTTAAATCAATAAATTCCTCTACTACTTCCTAGCTTGGCACAATGGTAGGCTAATTATGGGATGTAGTTAAGGGCAACTGGCAATTTTGGCTTATAGTGGAGTTAGTGGGGTAAAATGAGAAACGGGAGGATGCAATGGTTCTCTAAACATGCAATACCGACCATAAACCAATGCGTATAGGCAATAAGAAATCAAAACTCATACACGTGCAAAACATGAAATGAAGGGAGTAACTACTCTCAAACCTAAATTAACCGGTCATAAATGTCACCAGTTATAGGCTCTAGATCTCAGAAGGTATATGTAGTTTGCCAAAAGTAATGAGTCAAGTCTAATTGCCCGAAATGGATTTCATAACAAAATTTGAGATATCGCTTTTAATTCTTGCTAAGCAGCTATGAAAAGGCAAGGAATGGCATATTTGACTAATAGTGCAAAATCATCATTAAAAACTCCAATCCGACTCAACTATATGCAAAAGTAAACGTGATATTTTTGGTTTTTTTTTTTTTTTTTTTTTTTTTTTTTTTTTTGAATGGTGAAAATAAAAACAAATGCAAGCAGAAATGCACTAAACATGTGACGGAAATGCAATAAAAAAAACAAATGCAGATGCAAAACAAAAGGCATATGCAAATTCCCTCCCCAAACCAAAACGCACAATGTCCCCATTGTGCTCAACAGCAAATCACCAGCAGAAAAATGGGAGAATAAATGCATAAAAAGTAAAAGGAAGCGAAAAGAGAAAGGAAAACAACTCACAAAATACGACCTCCCCAAACCAGCCAAAAACGGGGAGGTCACCAGCATCTAATCTCCACCCTCGTAGGAGGGGTCGCTGTCCTCGTCGGACCCCGACTCACTCTCCTCCTCCTCAGCAGCAGGAGTAGCTCTCCTGGAAACGGAGGGAATGGCTCTCCTGGAAGTGGAGGGACCAGTAGTGGTGGTGGTAGGAGGGGGTCTCCTAGCAGCCTGAGGGTAGCCACCCACAGGGGGAACAAAGTAAGAAGGGTGAGCCCAGTCACCCTTGGGAAGCATCCCCCCCCGAGCTAGCTCGTCGTAGACCGGGAACAGGGCGATGGCCGTGTCCAATCTGTGCTCGTTGAAGCTCCTGCACAAATCACCCAAGACACGTGACATTGCCCTCTGGTCCATGACTGGAGGGACAACTAAGGGAGTAGGTGGTCGAAAAGTGGAGGTGCCAGCAGTGGGAGCAGTGGAGGTAGGGGGTGCCTGTGAAGAGGAGGCACGAGCCCTCCTCGAAGTACTAGCAGAAGGTGTGGCCGCCACCAGAGGAAGCATGTAACTAGGCAAAGGTGGCCTAGCAGCCCCCTCAACAGTTATGAGGGGCAAGACAGGAGGGTAGCCGGTGACAGGGATGCGGTCACAGATGAAAGAGTCAATCTTCCACCGCATCTGTCTATCGACCCAATAGACGCCCCTCGCGTAAGGGAGGTCCATAAAACGCAGCTCAGGGTCAATGGGGTCCTCCTGTCGAGGGAAAAGTAAAACAAGGCGGTTGGCGATACGTGTCACCAAACCGCCACAAGCAATGGTGGTCAAGTTGCCCTCACTTACGATGCGAAAGTGAGCGGCGGTCAAGTAGGCAATGTTATAGATGCGGGCTTTCCGACGCTCAACGTTCAGATAACCCGCCAAAATTGAAAGCTCAATATTATTCACATTATTAAACTCTTTACGGCCAAAAATGGTATTACCCATTAGCCGTAGAAAATAACGAAGAGGGGGCAAGTGGACGGAAGTGCCCGTCCTCCTCGACCCGTAAGTGTCACCGATACAAGACCACATGGTCCGGTGAGTGTCAGAGGGGTCCGAGGTTCCGCCTCGAGTAAAGACCCGAAAACCCGCAAAATCGCAAGTGTCGAGAATAATTGACATTAAAAAGGCGAAAGGAAATGCGGGGTTTGGTCTCATCACCTCAAAGGCTTTGGAATCAAAAGCGTAAGAGGAAAAGAATTCAAGGGTCAAAACATAATATGTGAACTCAGCCATGTCCACAAGACCTATCATACCCGTCCCATTTAGCAGGGACACGACCGACTTATAACAGCCTAGTTTCTCCAAAGTGTCTTTATGGAGAAACCGGGTGGCTGTGACCTTTACAGTCGAAACAAAGAAGGAGAATTTAGCGCGCTGAATAGGTTTTTCAAAGATAACCTGCGGATAGTCAGGTAGACTATCCGTAGTGGATTCTATCATCAGAGGCCGTCCGCGTGGCCGCTTAGTAGGCCGTTGGCTCGATTGTCCCTCTTGCATTGGCGCTTTTCCCTTTGTCATTGTTATTCCTGCAAAAGAGTCAAATTAGCAACAAACAACCAACTTAAGTTTCAAATTCCAGAAACCCGAATCAAAATCAGACCATCCAAGCAAATTAGGGTTTCGAAATTTTTGGGGCAAACTGAAATAACCGTCTCCCAGTTGCTAATTAGTGTCAAAAATCAAAGGGGAAAGCCTAGAATAAGCAATTAAAGTACATAAAAGACCAGGAATCACACCCTAAAATCGTTTTCCCCAAATCGATTTTTTCGACTCAAGGGCACATTACTCGAAAATTTCGCATGGAGCTTCAACAAAACTCGAATAAAAAGCATAAAGATAAGATTAGAAACATACCTTGATGATTTCTTTGAAGATTGAAACAAGAAAGGCAGAGAATGAGGCGGATTTGCAGTTGAAAACGCGAAAAAGGGAGAGGATATAGGGTTTGCTCTTTTCTGATTTTGGGAAAAATGAAAGAATGAGAAAATAAGGATAGAAACTTCCCTTATCAATCGCCTCGAACCGCGGATTGGTCGATCGACGAGTTCACTCGGTCGATCGACTGATCCTTCATTATCGTGGCTTCGACTCTCTTGGTGGTCGATCGACTATGTGACCCGGTCGATCGACCACTTCCCTAGGCACAGTAGCCTCTGTTCTCCTCGCTTCAGTCGATCGACTGAACCTCCTAGTCGATCGACTGTTTGAACTGGCAATTGGAATTAAATTCGTCAAAATTCATTTTGCCATCATAACTTCCTGTCTTTTTCTCGCAAAAATCCAGTAAACCGCTTACGCACTTTGCATAAAATAAATTCCTGCAGAAATTATCAAAGGCGTACAATTTTCCCAAACCAAGAAATTGCAAATGCATGAAAATAAAGGAAACAAAACAAGAAAACTTAAAATGCAAATTGAATGAAATAACAAAATAGAAATCCTAAATTAAAAAAAAAATACAACTGGGTTGCCTCCCAGTTAGCGCTGATTTAAGGGGTCCCGCACGACCCTTTTACCTCACTTCTCATCATCTGATAGCGGATCGAAGTATAAAACCTCGACCTTCCCAACATATGCATCTGATCCATGATAGTGCTTCACATATTGGCCATTTACCTTGAACCTTTCTCCAGCAGAGGTCTCCAATTCAACAGATCCGAACTTTGTGACATTTGTGGTGACCGTATAGGGGCTGGTCCACCTGGATTTCACTTACCAGAAATAAACGGATACGAGGGTTAAAAAGAAGTACCTTATCGCCAATATGGAACTCGCGCTTTATGATTCTCTTGTCGTGCAGCCGCTTTGATTTCTCCTTGTAGATCCTTGCATTGTCATAGGCCAAGACAAATTCCTCTAGCTCATTCAAATTTGTGTCATGCGTTTCTCACGAGAGAGGTTAGGATCCAAATTCAAATCACAAATAGCCCACCAAGACTTACGCTCTAACTCAACAGGTAAATGACATGTCTTACCATAAATCAATCGGTACGGTGACATCCCGATCGGCGTTTTAAACGCAGTTCTATAAGCCCATAAGACATCAGCTAACTTGAGACTCCAGTCTTTCCGTGATTTAGAAACAACTTTAGCTAAGACTTCTTTCAATTCTCTATTAGAAACCTCAACCTGACCACTAGTTTGGGGATGATACCCCAAACCTCTACGATGTTGGACACCGAATTTAGTCAATAAAGCACTAAGTTGTTTCTCTTTAAAATGCATTCCCCCATCGCTAATGACAACCGAGGGACACCAAAACGAGGGAAAATAATCTTTTTAAACAATTTAATCACGGCCTTTGCATCGCAATGGGGAGTAGCAATAGCTTCCACCCACTTGGATACATAATCTGCCTACGAGGATATATTTATTACCTTGGTCGCTCGGAAAAGGTCCTTGATAATCGATGCCCCAGGACATCGAAAATCTCGACCTCAAGAATGCCTACCTGTGGCATCTCATGTCTCTTGAAATATTCCCGATCTTTGACAAGCATCGCATTCAAAGAACAAAATGACAATAACTGCATGCAAAGTTGGCCAATAGAAACCAGATTGGAGTACCTTAGCTACGGTCCTAGACGGACCGTGATGACCACCATAAGTAGAAGAGTGGCAAGCCTCTAGGATATCCTTCACCTCCCACTGAGGTACGCATCTCCGGATGAGACCGTCTGCACATTCCTTGAAAACATAAGGATCATCCCGTAAAATCGTCTAGCATCATAGGCAAACCGCTTCTTCACGCCATGAAAGCTCGGGTGGTATCCTACCTGTCACAAGACAAAGTTAGCAAAATCAGCAAACCACGGAGGTGGATAAGACCCCGAAGTAGTAATAGCTAACAAACTCTCATCGGGGAAAAGAATCATTAATAGGCAAAGAATCCTCCCTTTTCTGTCACGTGCAGACGAGATAAATGGTCACTACCACATTCTCTCGCTCCTTTCTTATCTTTGATCTCCAAATCAAACTCCCGTAAAAGGAGTATCCACCTCAAAAGCCTTGGCTTTGCATCTTTCTTAATAAAGAGAGTCTTCAACGCCGCATGGTCGTGTAAACAATAACTTTAGAGCCTAACAAATAAGACCGAAATTTGTCTAAGGCAAAAACAACAACTAGAAACTCTTTCTCAGTGGTAAAATAGTTGACTTGAGCCTCATCCAGAGTTCGGCTCGCATAGTATATGGCATTCAAAGCTTTATTCTTTCGTTTGTCCTTAACCGCACCGATAGCATAATCGCGGCATCACACATGATCTCAAATGGGAGGTCCCAATCAGTAATTTGAATGATTGGCGCAGAAACTAGGGCCTCCTTTAACCTGTTAAAAGCGACATGGCATTCATCAGTAAATTCAAAGACAGCATTGTGTAAGTGGTTTAGCAATTTTTGAAAAATCCTTAATGAAACGTCGGTAAAAACCAGCGTGACCAAGGAAACTCCTCACTCCTTTAACATTCACGGGAGGAGGTAATTGCTCAATCACTTGCACCTTTGCTTTGTCAACATGTATACCTTTATCAGAAATCAGATGCCCTAACACAACTCCCTCATTGACCATAAACTGACACTTTTCCCAGTTTAAAACAAGATTAACATCTATACAACGCTGCATGACTTTATCAAGGTTAGCTAAACAACGATCAAAGTCACTGCCATAAACTGAGAAATCATCCATGAATACTTCCATAATATTCTCTATATAATCAGAAAAAATCCCCATCATGCACCTCTGAAAGGTGGCAGGGGCATTACACAATCCGAAAGGCATTCTACGATACGCAAAAACACCCTGTGGACAGGTAAAAGTAGTCTTACTCTGATCGTCTGGATGAATAGGGATCTGAAAGAACCCTGAATATCCATCTAGAAAACATAAAAATTTGTTAGAATCAAGTCTTTCAGTCATTTGGTCAACAAAAGGGAGGGGGAAATGGTCTTTCTTGGTGGCGGCATTTAACTGTCTATAATCAATGCACATCCGCCACCCTGTCACTACTCGAGTTGGTATTAATTCATTTTTATCATTTTTAACCACGGTAGTCCCTCCTTTCTTCGGGACTACCTGAACTGGGCTAACCCACTTGGAGTTGCCAACTCTATAAATAATACCTGCATCAAGTAGTTTCATCACCTCAGCCATAACAACTTCCTGCATCTTTGGGTTCAACTTGCGTTGACCCTGTCTATAAGGCTTGTGGCCTTCTTCCAACTCTATCTCGTGCATACAGGACATCGGGCTAATGCCCTTAATGTCATCCAAAGAGTAACCCAAAGCCTTCCTGTTTTTCTTAAGTACACACATCAAAGCGAGGCATACCGTGGTCATCGTTAAGCTTAGAGCTAACAATAGCTGGGTACTGCTCCGTATCATCTAGAAAAACATACTTAAGATTAGGAGGAAGTGGCTTACGCTCCGGTACCTTTACCTCTACAGCATAGACAGAATCAGCTTCAATGGTGTAGCAAGTGTTCACCAAGTTATCGTTGGCCAGGTTCAAAAGCATCTCATCTACTTCTTCATTGAGCTCGTAGCTCTCCATTGAGGCGACCAAAGCATCCGGCTCCTCAAAGATTCTCCATTTGTATTACCGCACACTCATCTAAATGGGTTAGATCAGCTAAGGGATCCTTGGCTAAGGATTCCCTCCAATTACAAGTAACAACCCTGTCAACAATATCAATGGAATAACACGTATCCTCATCAGCAGGTTCAGTTGCCTTGTGAGCAAGACTGAACTCAATGGTGTCGTCCCCTACCTCTAAGGTGATGGTTCCGCGTTTGACATCTATCACAGCCCCAGCTGTATGTAAGAACGGTCTGCCTAAAATAATAGGTATCTGACTATCCTCTGCAATGTCCAAAACAACGAAATCGACAGGAATAAAAAACTTACCCACTCGAACGGGTACATCCTCTAGAACACCTATAGGTCTCTGAGTCGATCTATTTGCCATTTGAACGGTAATATCGGACACCTTAAGTCTACCAATGTTTAACCTTTCGCAAAGTAGAATAAAGATGACACTAACACGGCCCCTAAGTCACAAAGGGCCTTTCCAATTACGTGGTTACCTATAGTGCAAGGAATTGAAAAACTACCCGGGTCCTTTAATTTAGGTGGCACATTAACTTGTGAAAGAGCATTACATTCCTCCACAAACGCAACATTGCCATCATCACGAAAGTTTCTCTTACGATTCAAAATATCTTTCATAAATTTAGCATAAGAGGGTACCTGGGTAATTAAATCAGTGAAAGGAACCGTTACCTCGAGATTCTGGACCATCTCCAAAAACTTACCAAACTTACGCTCCAGCTTGGTAGCCTTCAAACGCTCCGGATACGGGACTGCAACACTGGCCGTAGGATCAGTAACCTTCGGCTTCCGTAGGTTTAAAACCCCCGTCAAATCATCAATGAGTGATGAATCATGCAAACTAGTTGACGGATTTGCATCCTGCTCTGGAGATCCAGTCGATCGACTGGTATGGATGGTCGATCGACCAAGTAAGCTGGGCGTGAATAGTTTCTGAACAGAATTATCGTCATCAGGTATCTCAGTCGATCGACTGAGGATGTTGGTCGATCGACTGGATGAGCTAGGTGTGAATAGTTTCTGACCAGAAACTATTTTGTCTGAAATTCAGTCGATCGACTGGGAATGTTGGTCGATCGACCAACAGTACTGGCATTCAGACTCGTTTTCGCATCAGAATTCAGACGAGCTTCTTCATCATTTCCCGAGTCCTCCTTTGGCTTGTCGGGACTTTCATAAGAAAGGCCACTTCTGAGATTGATGGCATTGATCGTCTCAACTGGCCCTTCACATTTAATTGAAGAATTAGCGGCTTGCTTAGCCTCCATATTCTCCAATTGTTTCACAAAATTCCGTGAGGACTCAATCCCGGCTGCTTCCATATTCGCCACTTGAACCAAAAGGAGTTGGACCATCTCTCTTAACTTCTCGATCTCATCTGAGTTTTGAATAGGAACTTCGACTTTCCCCTTGGAAGCTTCAGAAGTCTCGAGTTTCTCGAGACGGGTAGAAATGGAAGTTATAAGTGTCACAATGAGTCATGTCTTCACTTTGCTTTCGTGACTTACCACGTGAACTTCCAAACTCAGCTTTATGGACCGCCATCTCCTCAATGGTGTTCCAACCTTTACTTTGACCGGTATTATTTTGAAAACTGCCATTAGCAAATGCTGCATCCAAGATGACCTTGTAATCATCATATAAAGCATTGTAAAATAGATTGCAAAGATACCATTGCCGGAAACCATGATGAGGGACAGCTCGGACCAAACTTTTGAAACGTCCCCATGCTTCACAAAAATCTTCGTCGGCTCCTTGCTGAAAACTCGTGATTTTACTCTTCAAGGCATCAGTCTTCGAAAGCGGGAAGTACTTCTTGTAGAAGGCTAGTGCTAAAGATGTCCAATCAGTGACTCCAACTGCTACTCTATCGAGGTAGCGATACCAATCTCGCGCCGAATCCTTCAAGGAGTATAAGAACATGAACCCCTTTACTTCATCTTGAGTTACCCCCTCCGGTATAGGTATTGAACAGCAATAGTCCGTGAAAATTTCCATATGTTTCAAGGGGTCTTCATCCGGTAGACCCGCTGAATCGATTCCGTTCCACTAAATCAATATAAGAGGAACGAAACTCGAATTTACCGGTAGAAGGGGTAGGTAACTGTTGCCCCTTTGGAAGGTGGTGCTCCTTTGGCTGAAAATTATCATATATCGTAGCCATAACTTCCAAAATGAGAGTACTCAAGTCTTCCTCTCAAAAACCTGTCTTCTAACTGTGCAAAAGCAAAACTAGAAGCAAAGGTAAGCAACGGACTCAAGGAACAAAAGTTCCTTGAGACAAGGAAAATAAACTAAAATAAAGCAAACAGAATTACACCGTCCCTAAGAAACGGCGCCAAAATTTGATACGTCGTTTAGTACCAAAATTAAATTTATAATTCCAAACTAAAACTATAGCTAGTGATAGTAAGGGTCGAACCAAAGAGAGACAAGGTTGATTTTGTTTGCTATTTTTCAGTCTATAAAGTAACGATAAATTGAGGGTTTGAAAACGATTGATTAACTGGCTAATCGCTAAAATGAATATTCTTAACAAGATAAAAAGAGGATCGGGAATTTCGGTTCACCATGGCAAATAAAAAGGTCACCAAGCAAACAGAGATCTCATAATACGGTCTCGGGGAAAATAAGCTAGTCTTTCGATCAAAGCTCAAATAACCTCACGGTCTAATAATTCCCTAGAATTCATCAAAGCTTTCACTCAAGAGAAATTCTAAATCTAGCGATAAATCAAATTACCAATCTTTCGACCTAGCAAAGAAATCCATCAAAAGATAACAAGACCAATACGGAAGAATTCATGCTACACAACTATCCTAATTTAATACCATGGCTCACCTTATTCCCAATCAAAAGAATTACCTACGCATAATCATGACTACACTAATTGCGAAATTAATAAACAAGGACAAATTCAACATGATGGAATCTAACTAGAACAAAGGAGAGAAATTCAATTACTGAAATTAATTGATGAAACAAGAATTAAATTAACAAGCAAAAATAAGAAAAAGAGGAATTGCATAAAAGGCTTACTAATTGAATATCAAGAACAAAGCATTCGAATCAAAGGTTTCCGTCTCAAGCTAGATCTGAAAACTAAGTTTTTTCCAGAATGAAAAACATAACCTCAAAGTTGCTGCGTTCTCCTGATAAAAAGATACTGAAAGTTAATTACAAGTTGGGCTTTTAAAAGTCTAACACGGAAAATTAAACGTCAGCTCGAAATCAGGTCGATCGACTGGTCAGCATGGTCGATCGATCAACATGCGAAAAAAGAGCTTCGTCGAAGCTCGGTGGTCGATCGATCAAAGGCGTAGTCGATCGACTGAAAATGCTGTGCAGTGGCTCCTTGTTGCTTCCAAACAACTCTTCACTCCTTGCACGCATCTCAAGGTGAGTGAAATGAACTCTCCTTCCTCTTGGCTTCCTTGAACTTGCTTCCGGAGAACGAACTTGGCTTGATTTAGCCTACTTCCACGCATTCCTACAATAAATCATAGAAAATGCAAAGTAAACCGTTTCGGGAGAAATAGTAGCCTTAAGCTATCAATTATGCATGGAAATACGTGCCAAAACCGCAGATAAAGTGTATAGAATATGCACGTATCAAAGACCATTGCGACGTCGAGGCGACTCAAAAGGGTTTGAGCCAAGGACCTGCCGTTGGGAACGGCGACGTCAAGGCGACTCGGGGATTCGAGTCAAGGACCTGCCGTCGGGAACATTTTAAAGTCTGTCAACTTCGATGCGGGCCGTTTAAAGTCCATTAGACTACGTATAAAGGCTCGCCAGCCATAAGAAGGAATCTTACTTGAGGCATCTTCTGAATACGTCCTTGAATCATTTGCGCACAAAGGCTCGCTAGCCGGTGTTGAAGGTGGTGCGTTTTGAGGCTCGCCAGCTATATGAAGGAATCATACCTGAGGCATCTTCGGGATATGTCCTTGAATTACTTCTTGCGTGCGTACAAAGGCTCGCCAACTATGTTAAAGGTGCGTTTTGAGGCTCGCCAGCTATGTTGAAGGTGCGTTCTGAGGCTCGCCAGCCATGTTGAATGGGATGCGTTTTGAGGCTCCCCAGCCATCGATGGTCGAAAGATCGACTCTGGGAAATAGCCTGTATGACTTCCATTTGAAAATCGGCACTCGCTGGGGAGTTAGGAACTTCTCAGGACTCGCTGGGGATATGAGTTGCTGCTCGTTGGGATGTAGCATGCGTCATGTGATCGACACGGTTGAAGCCCTTGGACTTGACGGGCCGCCCTTTGTTGGGAAGAACCCAATACTTAGCTGGAGTGTGTTTGTCTTCTCAAGATTATCTGCATGGTTAGTGACCACACAAATCCCCAGTCGCATAGACAAGCATGTAGCATGCAAGCATATAAGCACATTAGCATGTGAGCAGTTAGCATATAAGTAACCAGCATGCAATATCTCATGCGAGGGGGGATAAAGGTTTCGAAAGTTGTGAGGCTTAAAGGCGAGTCTTGTTACTCGTAGATCTGTGATTTAATAGATTGGAGACACGTGGCTGTTGGGACACTGACTCACACAGACGCATACTGATAGACTGACATATGGGCAGTCGTGAACGTGATGCCAACTCAGTATCGACACGACATGGGGGTGACTCTGACAGACTTTTCACATGTAAGTGCAACTCCTAGCCAAGAAAGGGTGACAACGCGTATCAAATCCCTGGAGTAGAAGGTTCGCTCGGCCGGGGAACATGAATTGATTAAATTCTCCCGACATCTTTGCCCTTGTTTGCTTGTTTGAGATCCCTTCTCGAGTTTTGATGATTTGGAGAGCGGAACCAAGACCTTGTCATTGTCCAAACCGAGCACTAGGCTATGTGCGGTTTTATTTTGAACCGTAGTTGAGACTCGAAAGATGTTTGAGGGTAAAGGATGGGTGACGTCTTGAAAGAGAAGCCTCCAGAGTGAGAAGGTGGGAATTTGACAAAACAAGGAATGGGCGACGTCTTAAGGAAGAAGCCCCCAGTAAAGAGGTATGAGATTAATTTTATGCAGCTGGGTAGGCTGGTTTTGAGGATTGATGTTGATGGTTGAGATTGAGATGGGTGTGCGGTTGTGTCCTTGTTGGGGGACTGCCTACGTATTCGCATGTTTGCGAAATCAAACCAGATCGTAGTTCTGAGCTGGTTTTTGAGGATTGGAAATGTTGTGAAAGGAGTTTGCGGTTGTGCCCTTGTAATAGGACTGCCTACGTATTCGCGTGTGTGCGAAATCAAACCAGATTGTAGTTCTGAATGTGTGTGCAATGGGTTGCAAATTGAAGGTGTGAAAATTAAATGTGTGTGGTTGTGCCCTCGTAATAGGACTGCCTACGTATTCGCGTGTTTGCGAAATCAAGCCAGATCGTAGTTCTGAATGTGTGTGCCTATGCGAGTTGTTAGGACCTTAAAGTTATTTTGAGGGGGTATGTTGTGTCCTTGAAGGACTGCCTACGTATTCACATGGTGTGAAATCAAACCAGATCGAAGTTTTGAATGTATGCCTAAGCGAGTTGTTAGGACCTTAAAGTGTGAGGGTCACGACGGTAAATGCCGTTTGGTGACTCGAAAAATGGATTTGAGATAATTTCTCCTTGATCATTAATCAAAGAGGTGTAATTTGTGAAAACGTTCTTTATCATGTGAGCACACTAAAAAATGGACCCTAAGGGTAGACTAGGTATGTCCCGTTCTCGGTAGCAAAGCATTCGAGGACTCCGTATCTGGGTCAGGGTGAAAATGGCTTCGACATTATGGAATGTGGAGCTTGGTAATAATAGGTTTGTTTGACATATAAAAATCTGGAGTTGAGGGTCACGACGGTGAGTTCCGTTTGGTGACTCGAAGGTTGATTGGAGAGAAATCCCTCTTGATCGTGAATCGAAGAGGCATAGTTTGTGAAAATGTTTCTTGTTACGTGAGCACACTAAAAAATGGACTTTAAGAATGAAATGGGCATGTCCCGTTCCGGGGAACAATGTTTTTTGAAGACTCCGTATATGGCTTCGACATTATGGAATGTGAAGCTTAGTAATAAGAGGTTTGTTCGACAGATAAAAATCTGGAGTTGAGGGTCACGACGGTGAATTCCGTTTGGTGACTCGAAAGTTGATTGGAGAGAAATACCTCTTGATCATGAATCAAAGAGGCATAGTTTGTGAAAACGTTTCTTGTTACGTGAGCACACTAAAAAGTAGACTGTAAGAAAGCAATGGGCATGCTCCGTTCCAGGGAGCAATGTTTTTTGAAGGCTCCGTATCCGGGTCAGGGTGAAAATGGCTTCGACATTATGGAATGTGGAGCCTTGTAATAATAGGTTTGTTTAACAGATAAAGATCTGGAGTTTGTATTTATGGTGTTTAGGCCGATGGATTACGGTTTGTAATGTGGTAAGGAATGGGGTCTCCGGCTTGATGTGGCCTGAGCACGAAATGGTTGGTAAATAATGTGGGATCAGATTCCCATGTTTGGACCTTCAAGGTTAAGGTGTGATATTACGAGCTTGAGAGGAATCCTCAGAAGCCTAGATATATCTCCCTGTAGCAGTCTCTAGAAAGACTTAGGAGTGAAGCAGTTTTGATTATGATCTTGAGGGGAATCCCCATGATCTAAGATAGGTCTCCCTGTAGCAGTCTCTGGAAGGACTTAAGGGTGAAGAAAGGTTGGGTTTGTTGTTAGTTGACGAGTCTTGAGCTCTTGTTTTAGCTCTTTGACGTTAGGTTTTGGTATTTTTGTGTTTTGAACTTGTTGGTCCCGGAGTTTGGAGGGAGAAACGTTGGTCATGGGCTTTGGACTTGTTGGTCCTGGACTTGGTATTTTGGATTGACTTGTTTGGTGTTTTGGACTTGTCGGTCCGGCATTTGGTGTGTTGGACTGACTTTGGTGTTTAGACTTGTTGGTCCTGGGCTTTGGACTTGTTGGTCTTGGACTTTGTATTTTGGTGTTGGATTCGCTGGTCCGAAGTTTTAAAAGTGATGGTTTGTAATTCCGTCGTTTGAAATTGTAGGAAAATAACGAATTTGAATTTCGCTATTTCGTTATTTGTTTGAAAAGGACGGTTTTATTTCCGTCATGTGGAATTGTGAGAAAATAACGAATTTGAATTTCGCTATTTCGTTTTTGTTTGAAAAGGACGGTTTTTAAATCCGTCATTCGAAATTGTGGGAGAATAACGAATTTTGAATTCCGTTATTTCATTTTTTTGAAAAGTGACGGTTTTGAATTTCGTCATTTGAAATTGTGGAAAAATAACGAATTTTGAATTCCGTTATTTCATTTTTTGAAAAGTGACGATTTTGCATTTCGTTTGGAATTTGTGGAAATAGCGAATTTGAATTTCACTATTTCATTTTTGTTTTTGGCTTTAGCCCAACATTTTGTTAGACGTTTGTTTGTGCTTTTGGGGATTTTGGCCTTTCGAGAAGGGTTTCAATCTGGTTTTGTTTTGATTTTGGCTTGGGCCTTGGCCTTGACGTTGGGTGAGTAGCCTTTGGCTTTGGCTTTGACTTTGATTTTTGCTTTGACTTTGACTTTGGCTTTGGCCTTGAGTGAATTGCTTTTGGCTTTGGTTTTTGCTTTGGCCTTGAGCTTTGGCTTTGGGGTGAATGGATATTGGCTTGGGCCTTTGATTTTGGCCTTTCGCTTTGGCTTCGGGTGATTGGCTATTGGCTTGGGCCTTTGATTTTTGGCCTTTCGCTTTGGCTTTGGCTGAAAGGATATTAGCTTGGGCTTTTGATTTTGGCCTTTCGCTTTGGCTTTTGGTGAAAGGATATTAGCTTGGGCCTTTGATTTTGGCCTTCGCTCTGGTTTTACTTTGGCTTTGGTTTTTGATTTATTGGTTCTTTGCCGTCCTTCGTTCGAGGCAGGTAAAGGTCCAGATGGGGATGTACCCGTTGGTGAGAGGTTGATATTTGGTGATGGGATGTTTTTGTGGGGAATGGGCTTGCCTTCCTATAACACCCCCATACTCCAAGTGCCTTACCAGGACCACTCAGGTATAAGGATGCCACCATCTCGATTTTCCGAGGCAATGATAATCATAAGACAATAACGAAACATACTTAAAAGTAAATAATGTATAAAGTGATTACATGCCAAAAGCCAAAACTGATAAAGAGATACAAGATTCCCAGACGGTCTACTACTAAAACTATCAAAGCTATAAAACATCGTCTGACACAGCGGAAGACTTCTAACTGCCACGTGATGACTCATCCCAGCTATCCCATACGCGTCATATCATACCTGCTCAATAACTGCTCACCACCCCCGAATGGATAACCACAGTTTTTAAAACATTTAAACGGGGTCAGTACTAATCACACAATTTATATAATCCAACAACACAACAAACAACACAGCTCAAACGGTCACACACACACAATCACACCACTCCCATCAATCTCCGTCACCGATCGTCCACCGGACTACCGCCCGATGGGGGACCGCAGCTGTTCCCACCTAAGCCCCCTCTCATCATACCGAGCGATAACCCTGTCCCATTAATGTGCACATCCCCTCCCGTGGCGGGTTCCACGGAGGGCGAAACTAGGGCGTGAAGCCACTCCCGCAAGTGACTCCACTCAGCGGAGAACGCATCACGAGAACCAGAGACAAACAATCACAACCATCAACAACAATCAATCAACAACCGTCACGAAACCAATCAACAAGCACTAATTACAGCACAATCACCACACATTATGTAACTAATACTGAGTAGGGAAACCCTACCTGGAAAGCAACATAATCATCAGACGATCTAGCAGCTGTCTCAAAACCTTTCCTCTACGAACCCTTCTCTTATACACATAATCATACAATCACTACCACATCAACATAAACATATAAAACCCCCAATCCCAAAATTAGGGTTTAACGAAACTTAGTTAAATATAACAAATTCGGTACGTAGATCTTACCCTCGACGCAAGGATCACAAAGATATAAAGAACAACAGGATCCGACACTTCTAGCTCCGGGATTTGCTAATAATGCGGCGAGAATGATTCAACATAACTTCTAATCTTCTCTTGAAGGTTTTTAGATTGTAAAAGTGTTTTGAGAAAAGTGACGAAAGCCTTATATATCATTCCCGCATTATTAATAAAACCCGTCAAAACATTACCCGTAAACCGAGCTACTCGATCGAGTAGCTGAGGTACTCGATCGAGTTCCCCCTTACTCGATCGAGTATCAACGTTACTCGATCGAGTACCCAACAGGTCAGAAACTATTTTAAAACGCAACACACCCTTACTCGACAGAGTAAGGCCTACTCGATAGAGTACCCAGAGACTCATAAAAACATAGTATTACAGTCTTCCCTCCTTAAAAAGAATTTCGTCCCCGAAGTTCAACCCATACATAAAAACAAACCTACCAACTCGACCAAGACACAACAACGCCACTAAAAACTCAAAACAAAACCTCATCCTATGAAACATGAACTCTTAACACCAACTCCACCAACCACGCCTACCTCCAAAACATGTCTCACGATATCTTATCAACTACATTATATCTCTCTCAACACTAACTCCATACACTACCAACACAAACGCTGCTAGCTCCGTAACACATCATCCACTAGATAAACCAATATCAAGATACTCATAACATCAAACGGAATGTTACATTCTACCGCCCTTAAAAAGGAACTTCGTCCTCGAAGTTTACTCACACTCATAACACCATCATCCAACTGTCATGACCTTTAATAAAATCAATCAAAAGAAATATCCGTCCTTTATGCTACACCAACACTCTACTTCCGTCCTTTATGCTACACTAACACTCTACTTTCAAATATACTACCATATGTACAACCATCAAAATCTCTTTTATCGCATCCTACTCCTCTTAAGATAAATGTTACGTCCTCGTAACTCACTAATACTAAATCCTAGCTATATCGTCTCATTATCCTCATCACCACCGCAAGTCAAAGATAACCACCTATAATCTAAACACTCGCCATGCATATATCCAAGGCTCTCTTACTTAAACGTTTCTCATACCTAAACTCATTCGGCACACCACCTAACCTATACCATAAAACTCGTAGCAAAATCACCATACTAACTCTCCATTATTACTGCAAAACAACATACCTCTCTATGTAAAGCACCTATCTCCTAAAAGCATAACTCACGATCCACACTCGTTACGTATACTCACAATAGATTATCAAGTTCTTTTCTTTCATTACCGCAAAACTCATACACAACTTAACATGACACTAATACCCAACACCCTACACTCACTATCCCAAAATCTGATTATGAACCACGTGCAGCGTCCAGATCAGTACAACACATGTTCCACTAATCACTTACCATGACTATGTCTAACGCCTCATCTTAAAACAAGGTCAAAAGTACCGTAACAACTTCTGACAACTGTGTCCCATCAACAAAATGTCACTATACCATGACAACAATAAAAACATATACAACTCTCTTTAATATCATACTCTACCCTGATTCCCAAACTTAACTGGTAAGGAACATGATTACAAAACAACTGTCTATCTGTACAAACTGAAACTCACAGGAAGTAACATTAAACAAAACAACAATCTATGTATGACTGGTATGTACTTTTGAAAACTCGTATCATAATCAACACCGTCACCAACAACCGCACCGCAGTGCGAAAAATACCCGCATCACAACACTAAATACCGTGCCCGGATCACCACCCGAGGCACCACAACCACATCGATAGTCATCACAACTTACACAAACCCATAAGCACTGACTCAACATAACTTCTTGGACTAGAAAACTTACTCAAATCCACTTTACTAACCCACAAAGCAACATACTGTATGAATTAAACAGATAATAACCTCATGAATATCATCTCCTTACCACATCACGGAATAACATATATCATGAATACATACAAGTATAACCAGTCATACCAGATCAATCAAATTATTACCTTTTTTAATATCATTTAATTAAATTACCGTGTCCATCATATATTATAGAACACTCAGATAACAACTTTATAACTATCACACCATACCACTTCCTGTGAGGTCAGAACCTCACACAAACATTTATACACATTATAGACCCGTAATCACATCCAACTGGTCAGTCCTGATCATGTAAGTTACCACTCGATAAAGGTTACCTGTCGCCCGAGCTTAACTCATAGTCCCCTCATAACATATTCCCCCATTCGCATAACCATCGCCTCATGCCAAGTATAACCATACCATTACTATTCAACTATTAGCACCCGCCTCATCTAACCACATCTTATACTTCCTTACAACCATACATATCAATCCGGCCTCTACAAAATCAACCTCATTAGAATTGCTACCTTTCTAACATACCATCGCCCTAAACCACTAGTGACAACACCACAATACCACCATTGCTCGTATATCAAACCTCTTACACTCATATCAAAACAACACGGTTTTTCTCCTATCTTTGGTTAACATCCCCAAATAAAGAACATCAAACCCATCAACAAATTACCTCAACATTATTCACAATACTATCCTTAATTGTATCGTCATCTAACTTTCAACCAAAAATCTCATATCGTGTAAATACTCCACCAACTCTTACTCCCTTAATTCCTCGAAACTCATTATTAATCATGTTGTCCTGAAGCTCCCATATAACCATTAACTAACATCCTCATGATAATATCACACATTTCGATGATTCCTTACCTATATCACATAACTCCGGTGAAAATTTTCCTTAGCTTACTTTTTACTCTTCTTTTCTCTTCACATTCAACAATACCATTTAATAGCTCAACTCTTTATTACTTCTATCTAATTCTTTAGTGCTCCGGTTACCTTCTCATTCCGCCAAAGCTCAAATCCCATTATTTCATGTCGATATCATCTCACTCTTTCTTACCATGGATCTTCTCTTATTATGCTATCGCTCACACTTGCCACTAACCTATCCATAAAATCAACGTTCACTGTTTAAACAACTTCATTTCATTCCGTTAATTGCCCAAGGAAATCACACCTTAGTTTCACCTCTTAATAAACCAAATCTCCCAAACTCACTCATTGTCTACAAGTCCACCTTGCGGCATGTCTCCATCTTAGTTCACTATAGACCACCATTCTCCATTCCTCTACAACGACCTTTCATTACAGATATTCTTAACCAACACAATCTATCTATCTCCCTCCATAATTCTTACACATCTCAAGTTGCTACTATCCACGTCCTTCCTGTCAACCCTTTAGTCTCACATTCCTTACACTTACATTACTCCTTACTCACATCCACTTGCCTTTACATCACTCAAATTCGCGAATATATCACTCACCATGTCTCACCAAAAGTTGCACCATGCCTCAATCATCTCATCAATGTTTTTTTTTTTTTTTTCCACTCCTCAGCACAACCACATATAGCTCATCTCCTCCCACCAAACTCATACTCACCATAAGGTGCCACCCACCACCCCATAAGATTGGGTAACTTACGTATCAAGACCAACATACATGTAAAACAATGCATAAAGAAGCAAAATAACAACTTTAAATTAAACATAATATGCAACTAAGTCCCAAGATAAACATATGACCCGAATCATGGGTCACTAGATCGAGTACCGGCCACTCGATCGAGTAAGGGACTTACTCGATCGAGTAGGTGAAGATCAGAAGCACGTAAAACAAATCACCAGGGCTACTCGATCGAGTAACTAACGTACTCGATCGAGTTCCCCTTACTCGATCGAGTTCCCACTTACTCGATCGAGTACCAAGGCTACTCGATCGAGTACCCCAATTCTCAGCACTGTCCAGTTTTCGTAAAACAGTCATAAATTACTCATTACTTGGTCGTTTTGAGCGTGTGACCTATCGTTAGAATCGTAAAAGCACAAGCTATCACCTCCATTTAGAATCACATCAAAATCATTTATGCATCTCAAGTTATAACAGTTTAAAGACAACCTCTTTATAATCGAAAAACACAACTACTTGATTTTACTTCCAAACAACTTAAACAACAACCAAGCAAACAATACCAGTCCAAAACTCATAAAACCAGTATTCATAATCATATGTTACTATTTTCAAAAGCCAAGCAACAAAATTAATCATGCACATAGATTATTTAACTTGTCAATCACGATTTACCCACATGCTTTTATTTTATAACTTTACGTACACAATAACATAATATACGACATAAAATCCCCTATTCAGATGTTACAAACATTGCAATATTATTAAAATCCATTACCCACATAAACATGTTCCACACATGAATTTCGTATTTTTATGCAATTACTTACTTAATCTCTTCCAACCAATTCATCCATTACAGCTACACACTTCTTACCACATATACACATGAACAATAGTGGACAAGTACATAAACTTATCATACAACCTTATGCAAACCAAATATACGTATACGACACAACATTCCTATGCACATGTTATTATTATGCCACATTATGAATCATCCATCCTGCAACATCATCATTCATCACATATTATCACATATGAACTACTTCCTTTTTCTACCACATCATTCATCATTCTCATATACTTTTCCTACAATTCAAAACAACATTGTAAACCAACTATCATGCTTTCAATCAATAGCTTACGAAATCACATCATCACCATCTTTTCTACATATTCCCCATTCTCCACATACATACATCCACTGATTCATGCCACACATCACCATATAGGTACACAATTTACAAGATAAACACATAGCGATCCCGACTCATATCCCATGGTGACCGGTTCAAAATTGTAGGGCGAGTTCGCGACTTTAGGACGTCTCCCAAGTCTTTGCATTAGCTCCTACAACTTTTACCCCGGGTTCATTTTAATTTGACTCCCTATATTCATTAGGTTCATTGGTTACAGGTTTCAGGATCGTCGCTCTGATACCATCTGTAACACCCCCATACTCCAAGTGCCTTACCAGGACCACTCAGGTATAAGGATGCCACCATCTCGGTTTTCCGAGGCAATGATAATCATAAGACAATAACAAAACATACTTAAAAGTAAATAATGTTTAAAGTGATTACATGCCAAAAGCCAAAACTGATAAAGAGATACAAGATTCCCAGACGGTCTACTGCTAAAACTATCAAAGCTATAAAACATCGTCTGACACAGCGGAAGACTTCTAACTGCCACGTGATGACTCATCCCTATCCCATACGCGTCATATCATACCTGCTCAATAACTGCTCACCCACCCCGAATGGATCACCACAATTTTTAAAACATTTAAACGGGGTCAGTACTAATCACACAATTTATATAATCCAACAACACAACAAACAACACAGCTCAAACGGTCACACACACACAATCACACCACTCCCATCAATCTCCGTCACCGACTGTCCACTGGACCAGCCCTGCTAGTGGGGGATCGCAGCCTTTCCCACCTAAGCCCCGCTCATCATACCGAGCGATAACCCTGTCCCATTAATGTGCACATCCCCTCCTGTGGCGGGTTCCACGGAGGGCAAAACTAGGGCGTGAAGCCACTCCCGCAAGTGACTCCACTCAGCCGAGAACGCATCTCGAGAACCAGAGACAAACAATCACAACCATCAACAACAATCAATTAACAACCGTCACAAAACCAATCAACAAGCACTAATTACAGCACCATCACCACACATTATGTAACTAATACTGAGTAGGGAAACCCTACCTAGAAAGCAACACAGTCATCAGACGATCTAGCAGCTGTCTCAAAACCTTTCCTCTACGAACCCTTCTCCTATACACATAATCATACAATCACTACCACATCAACATAAACATATAAAACTCCCAATCCCAAAATTAGGGTTTAATGAAACTTAGTTAAATATAACAAATTCGGTACGTAGATCTTACCCACGACGCAAGGATCACAAAGATATAAAGAACGACAGGATCCGACACTTCTAGCTCCGGGATTTGCTAATAATGCGGCGAGAATGATTCAACGTAACTTCTAATCTTCTCTTGAAGGTTTTTAGATTGTAAAAGTGTTTTGAGAAAAGTGACGAAAGCCTTATATATCATTCCCGCATTATTAATAAAACCCGTCAAAACATTACCCATAAACCGAGCTACTCGATCGAGTAGCTGAGGTACTCGATCGAGTTCCCCCTTACTCGATCGAGTATCAATGTTACTCGATCGAGTACCCAACAGGTCAGAAACTATTTTAAAACGCAACACACCCTTACTCGACAGAGTAAGGCCAACTCGATAGAGTACCCAGAGACTCATAAAACCGTAGTATTACACTTCCGTCATTGACCATGAACAAGGAGAGGTTCTGGTTTGTATCTAGGTTCGTCGTAGGATCCCTTTGATTGAGAGCTCGTTCTAGATCGGGCGCTAATGGAAGGTTTCTATTGCCAGACATGGAATAGGTAAAGAGAATGGACACGGAGTTTCGAGTCCTCCGCTTACTCGGTACGGAACGTCATTCGAGTGTACTCACACTGAATTGGACCATATTATTTGTTTTAAATCAATTCTCAAATCAATTCTTGTTGTCAACGGGAAATGGTAAAGAGGAGAGTATATGATAGTTGAAAATCGTGCTTTTATTTAAATAAATAACAGGTTAGCACAGACTCGATGAATACATGTGACTCATGGGGACAGCCCCCAGTTTGTCAATTAGTAATTAAAGGACAGACACTAGGATAGATATGAGAAAGCCTGAGACTCGGACTCAGACTCAATTGTAAATACGAACTCCTAATCATCACTTTCCTCTTCAAAGGTGTCATTCGCCGCATCTAGCGGCTTGAATGTCTCGTCTTGAGCATTGACCCACTTGAGCACTTCACTCTCGTTGTTGGGGATGATATGAGGACAAAAGTCAATGAGGCTCTCATCTCCTTGCAGAAAGAGATGTTCATGAGGGTTGTTTTCATCAATTGGTTGACCTAGGGATGAAGCTACCAGTTCATGGTTGTCGATCATGTTTTGAATAACATGTTTCAATTTGAAGCATGTTTCAGTGTCATGACCTTTTCTTTGATGATATTGACAATAGGCAGTGCCGTCCCAGAAACGGGTTTTCCTGCATTCAGACGGGTCCGGAGTGGGCCCGATTGGTTGTAGCTTCTCATCAGTCATGAGCTTTTGAAGAGCTGCGGCATAGGTTGTGTTAAGGTTGGTGAATGTCCTTTGAGAACGCTTAACCTTGCTATTTGACTTGAGACCTTCAGGAGGATTGTCTTGATTAAGAGGTGCAACTATGATTTTGCCAGCTTCAATCATATCTTGAATGGCATGCTTGAGTTTGAAACAAGTTTCGGTGTCGTGGCCCTTGCCTTGATGGTATTGGCAATAGGCATTACCATCCCAGGATCGGGCTCTTTTGTGTTCGGGTTTGTCCGGAGTCGGACCAATGGGTTATAACATTCCTTCTGAAACAAGTATCCTCAGAGCAGTGCCATATGCTATTCCCAGATCTGTGAATACCCTTTGATGTTTTCCCAAGGTTCCAACATTGGTGTTTTTTGGGACGTTTTTCTGAGTTTTGTTTTTGTTTTTGATTTTGTCAATTCTGGGTGGAAACGGGATTTGGTTGTTGCCAATGGGAAGTTTTTGGGATGCTGCTTGATATTTTGAAAGGGATGTTGGTGAGGTGATTTCATGTTCCTTGTTGGTAGGTTCGTGGATGTGGGAACAGCATCGAATGACTCCTCATTTTCAGCAGCTGTTGGTTGGTGAATGGAGGGTTGATTTTCTCTTTGGCGGTTAGGTTCATTTTCGGTAGTACCGACCCTTTTCTCCAAGTTAGCTACTCGAGTGTTCAATTCATCGATAGCAACTTGCAGCTTTGAGAATATGTTGTTGATGGAGACAGAGAGCATTATTATACCGCTTTGTATGCCATCCTCATCAATTGCATGAATTTTCTCATCGTCAGGAGAGATGAGGTGAGAGCAGTCTAGGGAAGATTCCTGACTGTGTCCAATAAGGTTTTATGGAGGGTTGTTTTTGTTGTTTTATGAGAGAGGTAATGGTAACTCGCCCTTTTCAATCATATCAAGGATGACACCTTTTAGGGGGAGACACATTTCAATGTCATGTCCACGACCCTGGTGATATTGGCAAAAGAGGTTTCCATTCCATCTTCGACCTCGCTTGTTTGGTAGAGGGTCGGGAGTTGGACCTATTGGTTTGAGCTTTCCTTTGGAGATTAGCCTTTCCAAGGCTGTGGCATAAGGCATACCTAAATCAGGGAAGGTCCTATGAGGTCGTCTGGTTTTGGTTGGTGGAGAACCAAAGGAATCGGCTTCAGTGGTTTTGATTGCTTTCCAACTAGGGTTGGTTTTGTCGTTGGCAAGTAGCCGGCTTTCAAGGAGCTTAACCCTTTCCTCAATATCAGAAGAGGGAAAATTCCCGGTTATCATTTTTTCCTCAACTTGGGAGAGACGAGTGCTCAAGTCTTCCACGGTAGCTAGTAGTCGAAGGACCATGTTGTTGGTTTCGGTAGAAGTCATGGCAGATGCAGATTGATTAGCTTCTTGAGTTTCTTGTTGAAGATTGATGGCACCCAAGGGATTCCTATTTGACATAACGATAGGCGTTATAACTTGTCTTGGCAAAGTATTGCACAAACAAAGGCAAGTGCGACACATATCTACAAAAGGCAGTTTTGTCGTGAAGACGCGACGGTGTGACTAGGTTATGAGTTCATTAAAGATCGTGAATGACCTCTTGCATTTGAACTCTTGGTGCATGACTTTGAACTTAGACTCGAGTGTCAACTTTGGCATAGTGATGCCTAGACAGACGACTTCTGACGATATTTGGAGATTTGTTGCTGGCGTGACGCTGTTGGACGAGACATGTGCACAAACTTGACCTTTGACCCGTAATGTGGGGGAAAGACGAGTTTAATACCCGATAGGTTTTGACTGTGCTAACGCCATTGGAGAGGCCTCAACAATTAGGCGACACGACCTAGACCAGAAGGTAGGCACTGACTTCGGCAGAGACTCGACGTTGTCTAGACGAATTGACTTGAAATCGACTCGACTCTAATCGACTCGAGGCTGAATCAGAAAGATGGACTGAAATTTTCGAAAATAGAAATTTTCAAAAAGATTCATTTGTCGTTTTATGGACGGCTTCCGAAGAGTAGGGATCTTTAGAAGGTTGGCCAGTTGAAAGGGTTGTCTTAGGTTTGTTTTCAAAAGACGGTTTGAGTTGAAATTGCGGCGGATCTGAAAACAATGTGTTGTTTTCGAAGACGGTTTTTGAAATTCCGAATCACGGATATGAAAATCAAAAATCAAAGAATTTGGAATCGTCATCACGATGGCCATGAAAACGGTTAAATTCGTTTTCAAAGAATTTTAAATTGGGTTGAAAATTTGAAAACAGTTAAATTTGTTTTCAAAGATTTGATTTTGAATTTGAAATTTGAAAATGGTTAAATTTGTTTTCAAATATTTGATTTTGAATTTGAAATTTGAAAACGGTTAAATTCGTTTTCAAATATTTGATTTTGAATTTGAAATTTGAAAACGGTTAAATTTGTTTCCAAAGATTTGATTTTGAATTGAAATTTGAAAACGGTTAGATTTGTTTTCAAATATTTGATTTTGAATTTGAAATTTGAAAACGGTTAAATTTGTTTTCAAAGATTTGAAATTGGATTTGAAATTTGAAAACGGTCAAATTTGTTTTCAAAGATTTGAAATTGGATTTGAAATTTGAAAACGGTCAAATTTGTTTTCAAATGATTTGAAATTGGATTTGAAATTTGAAAACGGTCAGATTTGTTTTCAAAAGATTTGATTTTGGAAATTATGAGGATTGAATTCGTCATTACGACGGGTTAGAAAAGCCAATTTTGAATTCGAAAACGAGATTTGAACTTTGGAAAGTTGCACGGGTTGAAATCGTCATTACGACGGTTTGAAAAACGTTTCTGTTTAAAAAATTGATTTCGAATTTTGAAAATTCGAAGGTAGAATTTGTCATTACGACGGCGTAAAAGGGTGCTTTGAATGCAACGGTCGGCGAGGGACCGAGGTTTGAAATGGCCATCACGATGACGTAAAGGGTGTTTTGAAAAGGTTTGTGAAAACCGAAGTTTGAAATCGTCATTACAACGGCATGAAAAGGTGTAATTGAAAATGGTTATAAAACCGGGTTTGAAAATCATCATTATGGCGGCCTAGAAAGGTGTGCAATGGTCGGCGGAAGACCGAGGTTTGAAACGGCCATTATAACGGCATGAAAAGGTGCTTTGAAACGGTTATGAAAAACTGGTCTTTGAAATCGTAATTACGACGGCATAAAAAGGTGTGTTAAAATGGTTGTAAAAAACCGGTTTTGAAAGTCGTCATTAGGACGGCATAGAAAGGCGTGTTGTTTGAAATACAACGGTCGGCGAAAGATCGAGGTTTAAAATGGCCATTATAATGGCGCAAAAGGGTGTTTTTTGAAAGTTTGAAAATGACACGGAAGGATTTATGATCACATAACACATAAGCACTCACAATTCATTATATTATGCATAATGCTGACACGGGTTTTGGCTTAAAAGGGTGGGTTACACACCAAGCAATTAAAACCCGATTTTCGAGAGGGATACCAATCCAAACAAAATGTGTAAGGAGGGTGCCCTAGCGTCGTGCTCGAAAGTGATGAAAGCTCTTTGACGAAACAGAAATGTATAACGTCAACGGTATGCTTGACTCAATCGGGATTCGAGACGCGGGGATGAGAAAACTCACGCCGACGAGACGAGCCAATTAGTCGAAAAAGTTTAGGTTATGGGCCCGGACAAGGAACCCGACTTATGACCGTAATATCAATTAATGCACTTTAACCACGACCTCGTTCGAGTTTCACCTCTAAGGATCACAAAGACACAAGTGTCCTAGTTTTCCCCAGCGGAGTCGCCAATATGTGGACATGGGTCACAGACCGGTCTGTGGATTTGGGCCTGTTGGGGTTGGTGTCCTTAACAGTTAGTGCAAGGACTTATAAACCTCTAAAAGGATCAAAGGGCATACTGTTGGTATTATTATCAGTTGATCCACGTTTATCAATAACGGTTGGCTTGCTAGATAAGTTTGACGTTATTGTCATACAGATGGCGGTGATCAACTGGTCCCTAAAAGTCACACCTATAGGATACGTTTGAGAGACGTGACAGTATGAAAATACAGTCATGTAGATGCCAATTTTGACTAACCAGTTAGTCTGAGTTATTTGACTAATATTTAGTCAAAACGTGATGTTGAGATATTATATTTAATACGGATTAAATATCATGGGCTAAGGCGAATTAACCAGTTAATTCGTAAAATTAAATATAAGCGTTTTATATTTGATTAATGTATATTGAATATAATTATACAATACTGTTTTGTCGGACACGTATTAATAATTCAGCTAACCCGTATTATTAGTTGATGCCTTGATTTCCGATAACCGATAACAGTTTATAATCAGACCGTGTCATATACACTTAGCGCATTTTGGACCGGACCACGATTTAAAACCAAGAGGAAGTGGAAGCCCACTTCCCCTTGGTGGGTTTCGGTTTTGCCGAGTGGGAGAGCACAAAAGGGAGGGTTTCTCCTCCCTTCTAACCTAATCATCATTTGCTAAAAATTATTAGGGTTTTGGGAATTGTGCCTCCCGAAATTCGGATCTCACATCCAACACAAATCACAAAAACTATCCTCTCAATATTGCAAAGGCAATTAGAGGATTTGATCTAGCACAAGGGCATATCTCGGACTATCTTGGGTGCATCGTTTAGGAGGAGGTCTAATTTGATCTCTCATTGCCTTATTGCACTAGGACCGAAGGTTATTTCTAATCTTTATCGTTTCATTGTTATTTTCGTTTTATGACTATAAACTACATATGAATTTTGCGTTATAATCCTACAATTAAAGGGTAGTATACGGATATTAACCCACAGGGCCACCTACCGATCTGCGGTCACGGGCCACCTGCACGCCAAGCCAATCTGTGGACATGCAGCGGTCTTTTGAAAGTCGCGCTCGGCGGCGTAAAAATGCTTTCGACCGGATCATTTTAGATCGATCGGTTTCGTCTGGGCAAAGGTCTCGAAACGATTAGAGATGTTCGGAGTCCCCACCAAGCATTTGTGGGATGCTTGGAACCCATTCGAATCCACTTTATACCTAGGTCAACCAAGGGAAAAAGCGGTGTTTGACATAGGTACTAAAGATAAGGACTCGTCCTCCTTTTAGCATTATATGCCTAAAATGACTCTTGTATGCCCTGGATAAGGCCATCCACTATCCAAAGGTTCTGAGTAAGGGGTGAGGGTACGTATTGGGAAGCCCTTTAGTCAGACAACCAATCCCGCCCGCGTTAGCGGCCTCTATTGATCGATCGTGGTTGTTTACGTGCGAAAGTTGATAAAACGGTGTAAATGCATGAATGCACATCCAAAATTTTTAACCTAACATGTGAGAATTTCCTAAGTCGGTTTGTTAATCCAAGTATCAAGTAATTGATGTCGAGTTGGATTTATATTGATTTGTATGTGAAAGCGTATATTAAACATCCATTTACCAAATTCGGGTTATGATGCTTAACACGATCCATTATTCGAAAAAGGGTGTCAAATGACAAAGTGTAAAAACGTAAGCTTGGAAATCTGATCCGTCATATATTCGGATTAACCGTAATCGGGATCGTCCTAGACAAGTGCTTAAAACGAGACAGAACAATGTCAGAAAGCCCCATTGGGGCGCGAGCCTATTGGCAAGGGAAGGGGCTCAGCCCAGGTTTATCAAAGATGAAAACAGGAGGCCTTGGGGCGTGAGCCATGAGCCGAACCAAGAGGCGTCTCCTGGTTGTAAAAAGGTTGTTTAAAACCATTTTTAAAAGGTTGTTAAAAAGGTTATTTAAAACCGTATTTGTGATGAATGATTGCAAATGTTATTTGTATGACTCGGAATAATTACTATTGTGTCAGTAATATTCGTTGTCGGATTTGCAACTTTGAAAAGCGTAATTTATAAATAAAAATGTAAAATGTTTGATTTGAACTAAATATGTTAAGTTCATTTCTTTGTAATTAGTCAAGTTTGTCATCGTACTCGGATTAAACCGACATGGTATAAAGAACTAAGGATGATTATGAATTATGACTAATATATTTACAAATGTAAACAAATGAGAAAAATGGTAAATAAAATAAAAGGGGGTTAAAATACCCTTTAATTTGTAATTAACCAATAATATCATCGAGTCACAGAATAAACCGTCATGGTATAAAGAACCAAGGATGATTTTTGTAATGGTCAAAATATGTTTATCACAAAAATGAATTACAATGGTAAATAAAAGAAAAGAATTTCCTTTAAAATGTAATTAACCAATTAATATCACCGAGTCACGAATTAAACCGTCATGGTATATGGAACCAAGGGTGATTATGATTTATGGTTAAAAAGTTTGTCATAAAAATGATTTGAAACATTTGAAATGGTAAAAACCGATTACAAATAAGAAATGAAATAAAGAGGAAAGACGAGAACAAACACGTTTGAGTCTGACCCGAGAACCCACAAGAGGCGCGAGCCTCTTTGCATGGCAAAGGGCTTCTGTCTCGGGCCAAAACTCCGTTTTGGCTCGCCTATCCTATATTTGAATCGTGTTGTGCATTGTTCATGTTTATAAGGTCATAAAAATAGTAAAGACATGAAATAAGTGAGTTGTTTACACCCTCAAACTTACGTGTATTGATGTTTGCGAAGTAGACGACTTTAGAGACGGTTTTCTCGTTGTGACTAATCGCGATCAAAGAAGTTTAAAAAGGTGCCTTAAAAAAGGATTTAGTTTTGAAAATGAGTTGAAAATATGTTAATTAAAACATGTTGATTAATGTTGAGTTGGTCGAATGCACGGTGACGGTACCAAACAAAATGTGTAAGGCTTGTGTTTATGATCGGTAGGTCGTAAACACGTGTCGATTTTGTGACTTAGGAAGTCGGGTATAGAAGTTTAAGAGAGAAGGAGGGGACGGACTCTCGCGTGAGTTTTTTGGTGGGTGAAGGGTGGTATTTATAGAGAAATGGGGATGGTAGCAAGTCGGTTAGGTTTACTTGCTGGCCAAGGGCATGCCTAAAGAGGCGCGAGCTACCTTGTGATGGAAAGGGGTGTATTGTCCCTTTCAATTTGGACGTGGCCAATTCTCCATCCATTGTTTGGTTTGTGGTATTCATATAAGATGTCATGTAACAATATGGGCATATAATAAGATGATTTTGGTGTTACTTGGGGTAGGTGTTTTGTGTGCTTGACTCGGGTTTGACCCGTGTGAGTCGGGATTTGAATTTCGAGTCGATTTTTTGCTCGGTGTCGGTTTTGACTCTAATTAGGGTCATTTTAATGGAAATGACATGATAAAGACATTCATGGCATTATTTTCGACATTCGAGATTTGGCTTGACTCGGGTTGCCTCAGGTTGACTCGAGTTGCGGGTTTCTGAGTCGGTTTTGGGTCCAAAGACGGTTTTAACTCTAAATAGTGTTATTTTAATGCAAATGAAGTTAGAAAACCATTTATGAAACCATTTTTCATATCCAAGTAGTGCATTAAACCGTCTCATGTTAGCCAATCCACGCACGCATACCAAAAACACGTTACAGTCCGATCATCATCGGGTGGTTTTTTGAAGGTGCAGATACTGGGTATCTACAAGTAGCCTTACATCTAGTTTCTTGCAAATAACAAAAGGAAAAGATAAGGGCATGCATTGGCCTTCTCTTAGCTCTCCACAAACCGGCACCCTCCCTCCTCTATAAGGGCCTGGCTCTTGTTTTTCATTTATTCTTATGCATATACAATATTGTATTGTGTAGTTTTCTCTCTAATCTCTCAAAAATTAGTTTTAGAAACTCTAAAAATTGTTCATCTTAATTCTAATATCACATAATATTATTACTAGTGTAGTAATAAACAAATTATTAGAATCATTTAAGGATACTAATATATAAATCTAGTTAATTTACATATTAGTTTTAAGGGTAATAGTGTTGGGTGCAATTGCTAAGGAGCATCTCTACATTTGAGGTTGGAGGATCATCCACTATTGTAAAGCTCAAGAACAAATAAGGAAGGTGTCCTTATTTGTGCCCTAATTTTCGAACTAACAACAATGTAAGAGCCATTGTTTTCTTATTATATTTCTAATTTTGTTATGCATGCACTAGATCTTAAGAACTCATATTAAAATATTAATTTTTTCACCATTAGAATAGACTAATAATAGGTATATAAACCTAACAATTGGTATCAGAGCATAGGATGTTGCATGCATAATCGATTTATAGTTTTTTCGAGTTATTAGTAACTTAATTAAAACTAATAATTTGTGATTTGTTAGATAAAGTCACGAAATCATAATGCATATTATATAATCTGGTCCTAAAATGGTATTTAAAATGCTAAAAATAGTTAAACTTAGTTTCTGACCTTGAAATTTTTATATGACCTCACATGCATATTTTACTTATTGTATGTAAAAGTTCGTATAAATTTGATTTATTTTGCATGATTTATGATTTTTATGAGATAAAAATGGATTAAATGGAGGTAAAATGGTTAAAAATAGTTAAACTTCGAAACAGGCTATAAAATTTTAATATGTTCTCACATGCATATTTTTTTCACTGTGTATAAAATTTAAGATGAACTTGATTCATTTTGCATGATTTATGAATTTTTAGTGTAAAAATGACATAAATAGTGACTAGTTTAGCATAACTAGCTAAAAGAAATTACATGGCATGAGAAAATTATTTTAGGTTGCATTTATGTCCCACTTATCAGATCTAAAGTTGTAAAATTAATTAGATTAATTTTTGTATGCTTTAGATGTTTTATTTGATAAAACCGATAAATTGCAACTACATTTTCTCGAAATTTGAAATTATTGTAATTTAATTTGGATTTATTTCATAAAAGTTAGGATTTTAGGGTCAAAATGAGCATAAAATTATATCAAGTTGAATTATTGTCAAAAATTGAGTAATGACTAATTTTTGAGTCCTAAAAGTGTTAGGATAATTAAATTGGACTAAAATTAGATTTTAGTATTACTTTACGATTTTAATAAGTTAAAAATCGTGAATTTCCATATAACCGGGTTATATAATCGATATAAGTTAAATAGGGCGATTTGGCACATAATTTGGCACGATAGACACATATTATAATGCTGCATATTTCATTGTTGAATGTCATATTTTTTTTATGTAATTTTGAATTATGTAATTTTATCTTAGTATGGCCTTAGTTTTAATCTATATTACCCATAATGTAAGGGGATATTGATTCGGTTATAATTTAATTGATATCGTATCACTTTTATTTTACTAGTTTTTCATATTACAAATGTATAATAGCTATGTATTTTATTATTATTACAATCCGAAGTTCCTTCAAGACGGTGCCATTCGGAAAGGCGTTCCGACGAAGACGGTGTTCTAGGGAGGCGTGCCACTTGAAGATTCAAGGGACCAAAGGAGTTGGTTTCCTAATATGTAATAGACTATTTGATTTTCTATTTTAGGAAGACCATACTAGGAATTTTATTTTGCTTTGCATTTCTTTTAATATGTTGCATGCATTTCCAAATCGCCATAACAACACATGCATATCATATCGAGTTTTCGACCGTGTCAATTAAAATTATCGATAATTCGACCTTTTAGCTCACATAAAATTGATAGATAATAAATTGACATGACCTCTCACTAATTTTAAAATTGAGATTAGCCTTACCAAATAGTAGGACCCATGAATCCCCATGACATTTGGGGTAGGTTCGGTTTTCCCGAGGTGCCTTCATTTATCATTGGGTAAGTGGGGTAATAAAACGTTATTACACGCGAAATTTGATTGGTCTCAACGGGATATTATGATTAGTCTTATGTTCCGGGGCTAGAGATGGGTTTTATGAAAAACATCGACCGAGAGTTCTAAAGTAGAATCAATTAAAGAGTTAATTCACAAAATTTATATAAGTATGGGATGTATCGGTTTCCCCGTGCCCGTATTTGTATAAATATGGATCTCGGAATCATTTATTATAGTTGGGTAGAGGTCACTATATAAATGCTAAACTTGTTTAAAATATTTACAAGTTTTTAAGACGATAAATGTTTATAATTCCCTCGTTTTCTATTTTGTAGTCAATTTGATTAATTAGCAATGACAACTCCAATTTCATCCGCATCAACTAGTGCAAATGCTCCACCACTCCCCAATGCTTCTTGGCTCCGATACTTTATGGATCGATGTAAACTTGAAAAGAATGGATCTAACTTCGCCGATTGGGATGCGCAACTCCGTTTGGCCGCGGAAGGTGTCGACAAGTTTCGTTACCTTACCGCCGCTCCCACCACACCTACTACTAGGTCAACCTCCGCCGTAAGGGAAGCCTATGAGGCCTACCTAAAAGAGTCGGCCGCTATCAAGAACGTCTTGATTTTCTCTATGGAGCCCGATCTCCAAAGGAGTGCTATTAAGATGAGTACGGCCTATGAGATCTATACCAAGCTTGTGACCATGTTTTCGCAAGCTCCTAGGATCATCCAATATGAGGCGGCCTCCGCATTTTTTGAAATCAACATCAAAGAGGGCCAAAAGGTTAGCCCTCATGTGCTCAGATTTATTGAGCTTGTTGAGACTCTTAAGATCCAAGGGGTTGACATTCCTGAACAAATCGTTATAGACCGAGTTTTACATTCCTTGAACAAAGTCAAAGCATATGTGCAGTTTAGGGTAAACTACAATATGCAAAATATGAAGACTTATCTCTATGAGTTGCACAAATTACTTGTGCAAGCCAAGAGAGATATGGGTCTTAATGTTTGCTCAACCAAGGATGTGCTCGCAATTAACAACAAGAGCAAAGGGAAATTTAAGAGTGGTAGTAAGAGCAAGAAACCCACTTCCTTCAAGGGAAAAGGAAAAGCAATTGAGAAAAGCTCTTCTAAAAAGGGTGCTACTTCCGAAGACAAATGCCATTATTGTAATGACATAGGACATTGGAATAGGAATTGCCCGAAGTATCTTGGAGATATCAAAGCTGGAAAGATTGTTCCAGTAGGTAATAAATAAAATTCTCCCTATCATTTATGTTTTGATTTCAATCTCAACTTTGGTATTTGGATACAAGTTATGATTCTTACCATTTTTAATTTGTTTTTAAGGGCATCCGAGCAAAGACAAAGGCAAAGACAAGCAAGCCTAAGGAGACTCTTCAAGGGAAGCTAGAGTAGCTGCCCATAGTAGAAGACCTATGGAAGCTTGGCCTTTATTTTGATAGTCTTCGTTTTATTGTTGTATTTTGAAGTTGTTGTTTTAGAACTCTTTTAATTTCCTAGTTGGACATGGAAATTAGTTTATTTCCTTTTATTTTCAAGAACAAGAAGTTGTATTTGAATTTTAGTGGCTTGGTTTTCAACCCAAGTCACTCGGTTTATGGGAATTTTTCTTTCTAAAACTTGTCATTATACACCTTTCATATCAAAACATAAATTATGTTGACTTAAATTATCATAAAAGAACTAGAACGATTGGATTATTGTAATTAGTTCATAAGCTATGCATTTGATTCTCACTTACGCTTTTGTGACTTAATATCACATCTTATTTAATATAAGAAAGAATGATTGTAAAGTCAAAAAGAGATATTTGAACTCTAAGAGGGAAATTTTATAAACCAATTGGCTTTAGCACTTATAACTAAGACTTGAGACCACTTTTAAGACTTCATACAAGCTATGGGAGGGCTTAAGACCTTAAGATTGTATATGACATGGATATGAATGAGTCCAATCCTTTACATTATAAGGATTAATCTACCTTGAAACTAGATTATAATGTCTTTACAAATGAGTGATCATTAAGGGTATAATATGCGATATTTTATTCCTTCACAATCAAAGTCTGAAATTGTTTGTTGCTTATAAGGCAATAGAAAAAAAGATGTATTTTTCAAAAGATAGAGTGGGAGAAAATTAGCAACAAACGTACGACTGGTTAGGAACTAGTGAGGAGACCAAAATAAAGCCTTCTTAAGTGAAACTCATGACACATGAGGAGACCAAAAGAAAGCTTTCTTAGGTAACTCTTTAGACTAGTGAGGAGACCAAAAGAAAATGTTCTTCAGATAATAAGGCTATGAAGTGGTTGAATCAAGAAATTTCAATTCTACTTTACATAAGAGTCGTATGAACCAAAGGAAAATCTATGCAAAAGGATAAAATTGTTTAGGGTTGCATAGATAGACACAAAAGATGTCTACAAAGCTAAGTTAACATGTAACTATGCTAAGATCCATGTTATCGTTGCTACACCTCATAGTGTGTATGATCAAGTTAGATGTTAAAATCAATTAATAAATATGTATTTAGAAAGGGGTGTGTGTGTGTGTGTGACATAAGCACAAGGTTTTAATTAACACTTAAAATAGCAATGATCTTTTCAATCATGTGAAAAGAAATAGTTTCACTCGAGTTATCGAGAAACCATGTGTATGTATGGATTTGAGTGGGAGTCAAAATTGCCATGTTTAGGCATCAAATTCAGTGAGAGAGATTGTCTTCCATATTGATGTCATATTACTCATTGAGAATATCACGCTAACACTACCATTGATGAGGGAGTGTTTTGATTTTCAATTCTCAATGAAAGATGACATATTGCATTCCAAAAATTCCAAATCTATTATGACATAAAGAATTTTAGATTGGCACTTAGATAAGTATCCTATATTGATAAGATTCTTTATCTGTTTAACATCAACAAGGTTGAGTAGGTTATTCATATTGATGAAAGTGGAATTACTATGATAGAGTCATAGTCGTTCACTGAACCTAATAAGTTGTTGATCACATAAAATCGATTGCTAATGTTTCCGCCATTAAAACGATCATGTATGCCATTATATGCACATGCGGTGATGTATTATATGCTTGGAGCATAATAAGTCAATGACAAGTTAATTCGAATGAAGGTCTTTTGAAAGCCTTAAAGAACATCCTTTAAGATTCTTCAAGAGAATTGGGGATTCGTTCTTATGTTTGGATGATATATTAAGTTGTGTGTTGAAGGATTGCACAAACTCCAGTTTCCAAACTTATAAGGATTTATCGAAATCCTAGGCTGATTTTATTGACTTAGGAGTAAGTGACTAGATAATTGTTTTACCTTCAAACATTGCAAGTTCTACAATAAGAATCTGAGTACATTGTGATAAGATGGTTAACAAAAGGAGTAAGAGTAGATCCCTCTACCATAGATTTTATCACAAGTTATATGATAACAGTGGGAGTATCTTCCAAGTATAAGAGCCCAAGTCTAGTAAGAACACTAGACATCTACTTAGATAAATTCATGTCATTAGAAATAACGTTCAATAGAAGGAAATAGCAATTCATAAAGTTAGAATGTATGGATACATGGTATATCCACTTACTAAGCTTTTATTAAAATTTAACTAGTGTAAAATGTACACTATAGATTATAAGATATGAAGTAGTAATAAGGTATTGACTATTCATATATGATAATCGCATTTATCGTTCGAGTTTCTTTAAACTCGTCCATTACTTTGTTATATCCAAATGGGTTGTTGAGACAATATTGAACCCCATTAAAGTTAACTGGATTGACATAGTATGCGCCCCTGATTACTTATAGGAGGTGACGTCTTGAAGTGACTATAGTGCGATGCGATTCATGGCAAGTTCAAGTGCCATAAGGTCATATGGGATGACTAGTCGATCACATAGCCAGACTGTATGAGACACTCTGTCGGGCAGTGACCGCTTATAGAGTTCTGGAAATTCATAAAGCCTGGTCGTGGCAAGAGCTACTTTAGTATTCTTATGAGTCAATTCTTTTGACTAGAGACGATTCGCCTAAGTTGGCACAAGTTTTTGATTGCCTTTGATTTATACTCTACGACTATCGTAACTGAAGTCAAATATGTGTATTTTGGGTCATGATGATCTGTGGCTAAACGAAGGGAATAGTGCGATAGGAGTTGTCCAACCCCTTGTCATGGTTGTTGAAAATCTCAGGGCCACTCGAGGAGAAGTGAACTGAAAATGCGTGGCCACGCTCGGAAGGTATCTATGATAGATAATTACGGTCAGATAGTTACTCTCCAGATTGAGGAAACCACTCAAGATATGATCAAATACAAGTACGACCTGCAAGACACCTTGCATTGAGTGGGAGATTGTAATAGGTGATAGGACAAGAGTTGGTCGTCATACATCCAATCAAACACATTTATAATACTCAACAAACAACTAGTTAGTGGTAAGTCAAGGTCGATCCATGGGACGGTGTGCTTTGGGTTCTAAGTCTATCTATCTCAATTTATGATAGTGTCACAATTTGTTTAAGTTTGTAGTTGTGTCCTAGACTAATGCAAGCGATAAAGTAAAGCAAACAATGAACTATGAAATGTAAACAAATGACTAAAAGCACTAGGATGTCATGGGGTCATAGGGGATTCATAGTGTTGATCATACAAACATGTTTGCAAAGTTGCAAGCAATTAATCTTGTAAAAGAACCGAGTTGGTTTATGTCTTACGGTTCATAGGAAGAGTTGGGTCCCGGAGCCGAATCGATTAGATTGTACAACACCTACAAGTCGACTTAATTTCCTCCTATTCAACTTCTATGCATGGTCTAGCAAGACTCGAGTTGGTTTATATATTACAAGTCTTGTTGAGTAGATATGAGATGGGTAAAAATGCAAGGATTCATAGGCTTAGCATTTCATCAAACATAACATGTGCATATGTTGACATCACAACAAGCAAGCAATTTAATTATGAAAACATATTAGATTAAGCATGATTAATCCCATGGTGGTTTCCCCTAATTATCCACTAATCCTAGTTAAGAGACTACTCACTTATTATCATGGTAAACATGTCATTAATGGTGTCAATAATCACAACAAGTGTAAACATGATAAGAGAATGAGGAAATAAACAATAAAGAGTAAAGGGTAAAAGAATTATACCAACTTAAGATGATCCAAATAATAAAGCAAAGAATAATAGAAGAAACTTGATTGATTGATGAAGAGATGTCAATTCTCCAATAATAACCCAAGAATATTCAATTACCCAATAATAAACTTGAATAATAAACTTGAACAGTAATTAAGGAAATATTAATGTGTAATTTGTGGAAAGATTAAAGAGTAATCTATTCTAATCTACTCCTAATCTAATCTAAGAGGAATTTCTAATATGGGAACTTGGTTAAGAGAGCTTGGTCTTTGATTATTACAAATGGGGTATTTATAGTGGGGATTAGGTGCACAAATTAGGGTTACTAAGGGCTTAAATGACGATTAAGTCCTTGAGGAATCGCTCCTCTCAAGAAAAGATGCGGGTCTCCTTTTGGCAAGTCTTTCAAAAATATGCGCATCTTGAATGGAGAAAGAAGAAGCCGGTTGCACTGGAAAGAAATCCGAGCGGCCAAGGGGTCGGGACGCTCGGATTGTTGGAGCAGAGGACGAGCGGATCAAGCATGGGATGCTCGGATAAAAAGGCTTCAAGACGAGCATCCTGGAGGGGGGGACGAGCGTCCTGTAGCAGACGAGCGGATTGGGTCTCAGGACGAGCGGATTGGCGGACAACTTCTTTGTTTGAGCTCAGATTGTAAAACGGACGTCATTTTCTCATCCGGACTTCTATTGGGGTGATTCAAAAGCCTAGATCACTTGATTTTTCGACGCCGTTTCATCTAGCATCATGTTAGAGCAAAAGGAGCAACTCTCGGATTGGTTCCGAGCAATTTCTTCTTGTATTGCCTTCCTTCTCTTCATCCTTACTTTTAACCCTATGATCCTTCTATATACTCTTTATTCCTACATCCTTGGTCATTATTCTTGCCTCCTCTTCTAACTAGTCCATCTAAATCATCAATAAGCTTCCAAATATGCACGAAAGACGGGAATTTACGCCTTATTATCTCATTTCCTATAAAACATATAAAATGCACTAGGAAAGCAAAATAGAAAGCATTTGACGGATAAAATGGTCATGAAATGTTATAATAGTATGCAAAATAGGTTCAATTAGAGGACTAAATATGCGCAAATAATGTTCACATCAAATATCCCCACACCGAACCTTTACTCGTCCCGAGTAAAGAGGTGACAAAAACTAGACCTTTATTTAAACTATCCTACTAATATAACCGATGTGAGACAGTTAACGGGTCTCACTCCGCCTCTTCAACTTACAGCAAGACATCCATGAGGTAGGGTTCCTTCTTGCAAGGCAAGGTGGGTCTTGCTAAAATGGCGACACATCCAAACATTAAAGCACACAAAATCAAGTAATGGATGCATCTACAAAAGAATAGCCACTTTCCTCATCTAAGTGGCGGAAATTATCTACAAGGGAGGCAATTTAAGGGTACACACTCCTTCATAGATGCAATTTCTTCAAACTACTAAGCCTAGAAGGATACCAATAATAAATCACCTCCAAGTTGTGTTAAGCTAGGGTACCTTTGTCCTCAGTCGTTAAATGCTTTTGTCAAGAATAGACTCCCTATGATGTTAGAAACACTGGAGGATTGCGGAATTCCCCCTCTTGCCTAGACAAGAAAAAGGGTCGTCCCCTCTCTACCATACACAAAAGTGGATACGATGGATAAAGGGATCGATAGTATTTAAGTTTCATTTGGCAGTTTGCTTTTGTTGTTATTCCCCCCCCCAATTTCTTGTGGCATATAACATTTGAGAACACTTTCTTTTTGCCATTTCTTTTGATTTTTGGCATTTCAATACTTGACAACTTTCAACTTTTGCATTTTCTTTTTGAACATTTTCAAAGTCACCCCATATGTAGTGAGGGTGCTTATATTTGAAACATAGGAGTTTTCATTTTTGTTACTCCTCTTTTGTTTTGATGCAATTTGCAAACTTTTTCTTTTCTTTTCATTTCAATTCTTGAATTCAAATTTGAACAATTTTTGTGCCCATTCCCTTTGATGACAAAATGTATGGTAGAACATGGATGAATGATGGTTGCATGGTTTCAAGGGACACCTTGGAATAAACGGTAGCTAAGGAATTATCACACCACAAGGTATTCTTAACTAGGCCTTAATCCATGGGTCAAAGGATACTAGCATGACACATCCTAGGGTGTTTTACAAGTATTCTAACAAGTAAAGTCTTAAGAAGAAAAATCATCTACTAGGGCCTATATACACTTGTCAAGCTTCCCAAATAGACGGTTTCACAAAATTTTCCTAAATGCGACTATATGCCATGATGCAACTAATATATATATACATCCTAATGCATATGTTTCTACCAACTAATATGCCAAATAATCTAAATGCAATACTAAATTCACATTGTTTTTACCGCATCAATCAAAATAAAGCCACATAGTCATTAACATAGAGAGGAGAAAGGAGATTGGAAATATCATATTATGCGGTCTTCGATATACTCATGTCTCGGATGTGGCGTAGTCAATCAATGTGAACAAGGATGAACAAACACAATATATACAAAACAATATATACAAATCTATACTAAAAAGGAATGAACATGTTTTTGGAATTTTTAAATTTTTATGAATTTTGTTTTTACGAAATTAAGACATTATTTTGAGATTTTTTTTGAAATTTTTCAATTTTTATGCATTTTTGGAATATAAATTCCTATCCCCCACTTTATTTTGGACATTGTCCTCAATGTACATTTAGGAGTAGGAATGAAAACGAAAGTACATGTTTTTGGATTTTTGAATAAATGCAATGATATGAATGAATGCATGCTCTTACTAAATGCAATTCTATATGACATATATAACAAATGAATGCAATCTAAACTACCATAGATTATGCATGTTGTCTATGTAAATGCTTAGGTCACCTATGATCAAACCTCCCCAAACCGATTTAAGCACTATTTCTAGTGTAGAAAAGAATGGGATTGGTCATTAGTGACTATGCATGAATTCTAATCTATATGCAACTATCTACATGAATTATGTTAGATATATTACAATGCAAATTATACTATATGAACTAAATAATATAGATGCAATATGAAATCTAATACAAATGCAAGCTAAATGTATATGTACATAACTAAATGCAGGTGTAAATGTAATGCAAAGTCAAAGGAAATGATATCTTACAAATGGTGGTTTGAGGGAGGACTCCACCAAACTCATCCCTTATTGCCATGGTTATTGATGTTGTCCATGTTACCCAATGCTCTCAATAACCGGTCAAAGGCCTGAGCACAATCTTCAAATAAGCAAAGATAGAACCATGGCCACTTCAAAATACAATAGAGCCAATCCTCCATAAGGGAATTTTCATTGAAATTTCTCCCCTTCATCTTGGCCTTTTCATCATAGCCTTTTTGGCTCTCCAAATTAGCAAGCTTAAAATTCTTGTCATCGGGAGGCTTCCATTCTCTCCCATCTCCCACAAATATGGTGATAGCATTTGGATTTATCAATCCTTCAAAAGTAGAAGGAGAATTCTCGTAACATTGATGATGAGGTAGCTTTGGAATTGAGATTGTGGGTGCCAAGTTTCTACAAGTAAGCTCATTTGCAATTTTGTTCTTGAGCTTTTCCACCAAGTACCCTTTATATGATGATTTGACTTTTTGGAGAAGATCCACCATATCATCTCCAACAATCATAGGTTCTATGGTGGGTGCAAAAAAGTCTTCATGGTCAATAGGAGAGAGGAATTCATCTTCTTCACGGAAGCATACCTCAAACTTCTCAAGGATGGGCTCCTTAAGTGAGGCAATCTCACAACTCCATTCCTCTTCTTCATTCCATGAGTCATTGCAAGACACGTATTCCTCTTCACCAACTCTTTCTCCAACACCTCAACATCCACTTCAAATGACACACCCTCATACTCACAAAGGTTAAGAGTATTTGGCTTACTCAACCTCAAATATTCCTCATCAAACATAACACTTTCATACTCACAAGAGCTCAAGGAGATTGGCTCTTCCCACTTCTCATCAAAGGTAACTTCTTCAAACTCGCACTCATGGTCTAAGGAATGGTAAGGAGTAGTTATTTGGGCTTCCTTTATTTGGGCAATTTGAATCTCCAACTCCTTACCTTGGGTAACAATGCCTTAAAGAACATTGTCCCTTTTTGGCTCTCTTCTAGCATTTGTTTGAATAAGTTTTGTTGATCTCCCATAATTTGGAGAATCACATTTTGAATGGGCTCATCTTCTAGTTGTGGGTGGGTGTGAAAGTGGTTGTATTGTGGCAATTGAAATTCATTATGAAGTGGGTATTGGGTGGGTGGTTGTTGTGGATATTGGGTGTGGGGATTTTGGTGGGAAAATTTGGGGTAGTAGTTAGGATTTTCATTGTATGAGGTGTAAGGTAGGTTTGTGTTGACTTGCTCCTTAAACTCCCCATACCCATAGTCATACTCAAAAGATCCACCACATACTCTATGTACCAAGTCTTGGGTCATCATCATAGCCAAGATAAAGATACAACTACAAACATGGAAACTACAAAAAAATGGTAAGAACAATCCTTGAGGAACATGTTCCTCAAGGTGAAAGCAAAATCAAAATAGACAAACGAGTAAGAACTTAATCACATAGCACCATCCCCGACAACGGCGCCATTTTGATAGGACAAGAGTTGGTCGTCACACATCCAATCAAACACATTTATAATACTCAACAAACAACTAGTTAGTGGTAAGTCAAGGTCGATCCATGGGACGGTGTGCTTTGGGTTCTAAGTCTATTTATCTCAATTTATGCTAGTGTCACAATTTGTTTGGGTTTGTAGTTGTGTCCTAGACTAATGCAAGCAATAAAGTAAAGCAAACAATGAACTATGAAATGTAAACAAATGAATAAAAGCACTAGGATGTCATGGGGTCATAGGGGATTCATGG
The DNA here is from genome assembly GCF_048544455.1 of Silene latifolia. Taxonomy (NCBI): domain Eukaryota; kingdom Viridiplantae; phylum Streptophyta; class Magnoliopsida; order Caryophyllales; family Caryophyllaceae; genus Silene; species Silene latifolia. The sequence continues at coordinate 66,151,646 of NC_133532.1, forward strand.
TGTTGATCATACAAACATGTTTACAAAGTTGCAAGCAATTAATGTTGTAAAAGAACTGAGTTGGTTTATGTCTTATGGTTCATAGGAAGAGGTGGGTCCCGGAACCGAATAGATTAGATTGTACAACACCTACTAGTCGACTTAATTTCCTCCTATTCAACTTCTATGCATGGTCTAGCAAGACTCAAGTTGGTTTATATCTTACAAGTCTTGTTGAGTAGATAAGAGATGGGTAAAAATGCAAGGATTCGTAGGCTTAGCATTTCATCAAACATAACATGTGCATAGGTTGACATCACAACAAGCAAGCAATTTAATTATGAAAACATATTAGATTAAGCATGATTAATCCCATGGTGGTTTCCCCTAATTATCCACTAATCCTAGTTAAGAGACTACTCACTTATTATCATGGTAAACATGTCATTAATGGTGTCAATAATCACAATAAGTGTAAACATGATAAGAGAATGAGGAAATAAACAATAAAGAGTAAAGGGTAAAGGGTAAAAGACTTATACCAACTTAAGATGATCCAAATAATAAAGCAAAGAATAATAGAAGAAACTTGATTGATTGATGAAGAGTTGTCAATTCTCCAATAATAACCCAATAATCTTCAATTACCCAATAATAAACTTGAACAATAATTAAGGAAATATTAATGTGTAATTTGTGGAAAGATTAAAGAGTAATCTATTCTAATCTACTCCTAACCTAATCTAAGAGGAATTTCTAATATGGGAACTTGGTTAAGAGAGCTTGGTCTTTGATTATTACAAATGGGGTATTTATAGTGGGGATTAGGTGCACAAATTAGGGTTATTAAGGGCTTAAATGACGATTAAGTCCTTGAGGAATCGCTCCTCTCAAGAAAAGATGCGGGTCTCCTTTTAGCTAGTCTTTAAAAAATATGCGCATCTTGAATGGAGAAAGAAGAAGTTGGTTGCACTGGAAAGGAATCTGAGCGGCCAAGGGGTCGGGATGCTCGGATTGTTGGAGCAGAGGACGAGCGGATCATGCACGGGACGCTCGGATCAAAAGGCTTCAAGACGAGCGTCCTGGAGGGGGGATGAGCGTCCTGTAGCAGACGAGCGGATTGGGTCTCAGGACGAGCGGATTGGCGGACAACTTCTTTGTTTGAGCTTAGATTGTAAAACGGACGTCATTTTCTCATCCGGACTCTTATTGGAGTGATTCAAAAGCCTAGATCACTTGATTTTTCGACGCCGTTTCATCTAGCATACTGTTAGAGCCAAATGAGCGACTCTCGGATTGGTTCCAAGCAATTTCTTTTTGTAATTCCTTCCTTCTCTTCATCCTTACTTTTAACCTTATGATCCTTCTATATACTCTTTATTCCTACATCCTTGGTCATCATTCTTGCCTCCTATTCATACTAGTCCATCTAATATCATCAATAAGCTTCCAAATATGCACGAAAGACGGGAATTTCCGCCTTATTATCTCCTTTCCTATAAAACATATAAAATGCACTAGGAAAGCAAAATAGAAAGCATTTGACCGATAAAATGGTCATGAAATGTTATAGTAGTATGCAAAATAGGTTCAATTAGGGGACTAAATGTGCGCAAATAATGTTATTATTATTATTATTATTATTATTATTATTATTATTATTATTATTATTATTATTATTATTATTATTATTATTATTATTATTGTTATTATTATTATTATTATTATTAATATTATTATTATTATTATTATTTATTATTATTATTATTTTTTATGGAATGATGCGTGCAGCTTTCATTAAAATAAAAATAAAAGTTTACATGAAATTGGTAGGGAGCCGAGAAACAATCTGGGCTCCCACACCCTTAGCAATAGCAAAGCTAAGTCTAGAAAAAATGTAAGCGGCCACCCGAGCCCCCGCATCTTGAGATACCGAGAATTTCTGGATCCGCTTGAGCAAGGCAACAGCATCCGAACCCAGCTCCTCAAGTGAAGAGAGAGAAAGGAAGGAAACCATAACCTGCTACCGCACACAAAACCCCATACTTAGCACACTTTCGCTGAGCAGCATCAGCGACAACGTAACCCGGCCAGGCACAAAATCCGCCATCCCAGTCTGAGTCAAAGGAGAAGAACCTGTCAAGTCAACGCACACATCACGCCCCCTGTCCCAAGGATAAAGCAATAAATCTGCAGGACGTAGAGAGCCACCATGTCCATCAACTAAACCGATATCAACCTCCTTTCCCGTAGTAATACCGGATCTATAGCAGATGTCGAAAAGCGTGTCCCGGACAAGGTTATACCGATGTTTAATGCCCACAGTACCAGTACAAGAAACAGTGTGGTGCCCAAAAACATCCTCCGCAAAAACCCGAGAGCAAGCCGGACAAGGCCTAGATACCGTGAATAACGGAACACCAAGACGATACCCGAGCACACTACGTTAAGTCCTCCCGTTCATAGTCTAACCCAACCCCGAGATAGGAACCGCACGTAACCAGTCAGAGGAGTGAGAACCCTGTTGGGACTGCCATAAAGCAAGCTGGCGTGGTGTCAAAGAGAAAACAGACTCTGAGGCAGCAGCAACCGTCGCGAAATAAATATCTGCCAATTTCTTCATAAGTTTGGGGGCAGCAATTTCACTAGGGTTACCTAAAATACCAGATCCTGTAGTCTCAGTAAACACCTGCGCGACATCATCAAAAGCAGGGCCAGCAGCTACTATACCAGAAGGGCCGAGGAGCTTAGCCTGCAAACTAGTAGGCTGCAAACGGGACGCAATAAAAGCATAAAATAAACATCTCCCACCGCATAGACACCAAGACCACCAAGCTGAAAAGGAAATGTAGCAAAGCGCCACTGCCAATCCCCAAAACCTGGCCCTGACGCTGTGACAATACGTTCCAAGCTAGAATGAAGAGCGGCATCAAATGGAAGATGGACAGACCCAAAAACACTCAAACTTTGTCATTTTGTACGTGGTACCCAACTTTTTAAGTTTGTGTACATGTTATTCTTGAGATTTGATTTTGAAGCACAACGTACCCTTTTTATCGTTTTAAAATTTTCAATTGAGCATAAATCATAGATCAAAAATCGGAATTGACTAATTTTTTTCTTCAAATTGATTACCTCTTCGCGATCTATAGATTGATAAAATGAAAATGGTCATTCGGAAATTTAAGATCGAAAATATGGTTGATTTGAGATTTTCGTTTAAAAAAACCCTATAAAATGTCCGTCGACAATTTTTTTTTCTCAAATCGTAGATTATGAGGAGATAATCATTTTAGGAAAAAAAATTGTTCGATTCTGAATTCCGGTCTAGGAGTTATGCGCAATTGAGTTTTTTTATAGCGACAAAAAGGGCATGTTGTACATGAAAATCAAACATGGAGGGTATCATGTACATAAACTTCAAAAGTTGGGTACCACGTGCAAAATGGCAAAGTTCGAGGGTACCATATGAATTTTCCGTTATTATTATTATTGTTGTTGTTATTGTTGTTATGGTTGTTATTGTTGTTGTTATTATTATTGTTATTATTGTTTTTATTATTATTATTATTATTATTATTATTATTATTATTATTATTATTATTATTATTATTATTATTATTATTATTATTATTATTATTATTATTATTGTTATTATTATTATTATTATTATTATTATTATTATTATTATTATTATTATTATTATTATTATTATTATTATTATTATTATTATTATTATTATTATTATTATTATTGTTGTTGTTGTTGTTGTTGTTATTGTTATTATTATTGTTGTTGTTATTGTTATTATTGTTATTATTATTGTTGTTATTGTTGTTATTGTTGTTGTTATTGTTGTTGTTGTTGTTATTATTATTGTTGTTGTTATTGTTATTATTGTTATTATTGTTGTTATTGTTGCTATTGTTGTTATGGTTGTTATTGTTGTTGTTATTATTATTATTGTTATTATTGTTTTTATTATTATTATTATTATTATTATTATTATTATTATTGTTGTTGTTGTTGTTGTTGTTGTTGTTGTTGTTGTTGTTGTTGTTGTTGTTGTTGTTGTTGTTGTTATTATTATTATTATTATTATTATTATTATTATTATTATTTTTTTTGCAAGAAGGGTATTACTCATATATTCCAAAAATTAGGAGTACAAGAGTTTTCTTACAAAGATATATCCCCTATACCATATACAAAACTCCTCCACTATCTATACAAGAGGAAAAAAACGACTATAAGTCTAAGAATTGAAAAGTGAATCTATGTCAAGGAAGATATTTTCAGGACCTCTACTCGTTAAAAGTGCAGTGACAGTGAACTTTAGCTCACTAAAAACAGCCTGGACAGACCTCTCTTGGTCCCTAAACACTCGTGCATTTCTCTCAGCCCAAACAGCGTAAACAAGACTGCCTACACTGCCGCTAATCAAGTGGTGCTTACTGCCCTGACCCCTTCGTTGTAAAGTAAGCAAGGAGCAGAGTGAAGTGATGGTGGTGGGTATCTGTATCCACTGCTGCAGAAGAGTCAGTAACCCTGCTGCATAAGGACAAGCAAAGAAAAGGTGATCTGCACATTCAGCTGCAGACTTGCATATGTAACATCAATTCACAATGGGAATCCCTCTAGTAATTAATAGGTCTTGAGTAGCTAGCTTCCTTTGAACAGCAAGCATGAGAATGATTTTGTGCCTTGGAAGGATAATATTCTTGTGAATAGCTTTATATACAGCTTGGACAGGATAAGAACATCGCAGATTATCATAACCTCTCTTCACAGAGAACTTATTATTATTATTATTATTATTATTATTATTATTATTATTATTATTGTTATTATTATTATTATTATTATTATTATTATTATTATTATTATTATTATTATTTTTATTATTGTTATTATTATTATTATTATTATTATTATTATTATTATTGTTATTATTATTATTGTTATTATTGTTATTGTTATTATTGTTGTTGGTTTTATTGTTGGTTTTATTGTTGTTGTTGTTGTTGTTGTTGTTGTTGTTGTTGTTGTTGTTGTTGTTGTTGTTGTTGTTGTTGTTGTTGTTGTTGTTGTTGTTGTTGTTGTTGTTGTTGTTGTTGTTGTTGTTGTTGTTGTTGTTGTTGTTGTTGTTGTTGTTGTTGTTGTTGTTGTTGTTGTTGTTGTTGTTGTTGTTGTTGTTGTTGTTGTTGTTGTTGTTGTTGTTGTTGTTGTTGTTGTTGTTGTTGTTGTTGTTGTTGTTGTTGTTGTTGTTGTTGTTGTTGTTGTTGTTGTTGTTGTTGGTGGTGGTGGTGTTGGTGGTGGTGTTGTTGTTGTTGTTGTTGGTGGTGGTGGTGGTGGTGGTGGTGGTGTTGGTGTTGTTGTTGTTGTTGTTGTTGTTGTTGTTGTTGTTGTTGTTGTTGTTGTTGTTGTTGTTGTTGTTGTTGTTGTTGTTGTTGTTGTTGTTGTTGTTGTTGTTGTTGTTGTTGTTGTTGTTGTATTGTTATTGTTGTTATTGCTATTGTTGTTATTGTTGTTGTTGTTATTGCTGTTGTTGTTGTTGTTGTTGTTGTTATGGTTGTTATTATTATTGTTGTTATTGTTGTTGTTGTTGTTGTTATGGTTGTTATTGTTGTTGTTGTTATTATTATTGTTATTATTATTATTATTATTATTATTATTATTATTATTATTATTATTATTATTATTATTATTATTATTATTATTATTATTATTATTATTATTATTATTATTATTATTATTATTGTTATTATTATTGTTGTTATTGTTGTTATTATTGTTATTTTTGTTATTGTTAATATTGTTGTTGTTATTGTTATTGTTGTTGTTTTTTGTTATTATATTATTGTTATTATTATTGTTATTATTTTTATTATTATTGTTATTATTGTTATTATTATTATTATTATTATTATTATTATTATTATTATTATTATTATTATTATTATTATTATTGTTATTATTATTGTTATTATTATTATTATTATTATTATTATTATTATTATTATTATTATTATTATTATTATTATTATTATTATTATTATTATTATTATTATTATTATTATTATTATTTTTGTAGGAATTTCGGATCTTCTCATTGAATGGACAAACAAAATGGATAGCTACAGATCCTAGAGGTCCTAAGCATCCTTCCTCGGAGATGATGAGATCTCCTAGAAAAAACAAAACGAAAATAACCATTCTACAATGGACAAAAAAAATTACATGTAATTAAGGTGGCCTTTACGAACAAAAATGATGTACTGAATTTCCTTAGCAGCTTCCATAGGAGTTCTAGTTTTGCCGCCGAAAATCCTAAGAATGCGTTCTTGCCATGTGTAGTAAATGGCAACTATCAAAGCACTTCTAATCACGCGTTTCCTCAAAGCCCTACCTCTGATGTGGGTTATGCTCCAATGAAGAACATCCCCTAAGTTACACGGAATAGCTGGCTGTGAGAGCCAACTCTTGAGGGCAGTCCAGAGCTGAGAAGACCATGAACAGGAAAAGAACAAGTGCTCAGTAGATTCACCACTATTCTCACACAAGGCACATCTATTTACATACATGAAGCCTTTATATTGGTAGTTATCGATGGTAAGGAGCTGGTTTAGAGCAACCAAAAGAGCAATGAACCATTGTTTTGGCAAAGCCATGCCCTCTGACACTGGTCGAATCCATGGATGTGTTCTTCCCTTAGGCCTGAAGAGGTTGTATATAGCATTCACATTGAAATTATTGATATGATGGACTTGCTCCAGGCGGTTAGGAACAAGTGAAGTGAAATCGTCCCTGCATTTTAGAACATTATGCCAGTACCATGAATGGGAGGCAGAATACTGAATAGACCAAAAATTTCTCCCCTTGAGAACATAGGCATCGACCCAACGAACCCAAATACTATGCGGCCTGTGATGGATTTTCCAGTATTATTATTATTATTATTATTATTATTATTATTATTATTATTATTATTATTATTATTATTATTATTATTATTATTATTATTATTATTATTATTATTATTATTATTGTTGTGATTATTATTATTGTTGTTGTGATTATTATTATTGTTGTTGTGATTATTATTATTGTTGTTGTTGTTGTTGTTGTTGTTGTTGTTGTTTTTTTTTTTTTTTTTTTTTTTTTGTAGTAGTAGTAGTAATAATAATTATAATTTATTATTATTATTATGAAGGGATGCGCGCAGCTTTCATTAAAATAAAAATAAAAGTTTACATGAAATTGGTGGGAAGCCGAGAGACAATCTGGGCTCCCACACCCTTAGCAATAGCAAAGCTAAGTCTAGTAAAAATGTAAGCGGCCACTCGAGCCCCGCATCCCGAGATAACGAGAATTTCGGATCCGTTTGAGCAAGGCAACAAAGATCCGAACCCAGCTCCCAAGTGAAGAGAAAGAGAAAGGTAGGAAACCATAACCCGCCATCGCGCACATACTTAGCACACTTTCGCCGAGCAAAGATCGGGCCGACAACCCGCCCGCCCAAAATATGCCAACCGGCCCGAGTCAAAGGTAAAGAACCCGTGGGTTCGACGCACACATCACGCCCCGTCCCAAGAATAAAGCAATACATCCGCAGGACGAAGAGAGCCACCATGCCCATCAACCAAACCGATATCAACCTCCTTCCCCGCAGTAATACCAGATCTATAGCAGATGTCGAAAAGAGTGTCCCGGACAAGGTTATGCCGATGTTTAACGCCCACAAGACCAGAGACAAGAAACAGCGTGGTCCCCAAAAACATCCCCAAAAAAAAACCCGAGAGCAAGCAGACGGGGCCTAGATACCGTGAATAATGGAACACCCAGGACGATACCAGGCACACTACGGTAAGTCCTCCCGTTCATAGTCCGACCCAACCCCGAGATAGGAACAACACGTAACCAATCGAGGAGTGAGAACCTGCCGAGGCGCCAGTAAAGCAAGCCGGGCGCGGTGTCAAAGAGAAAACAGACTCTGAGGCAGCAGCAACCGTCGTGAAATAAATGTCTGCCAATTTCTTCATAAGTTTGGGGGCAGCAATTTCACTAGGGTTACCTAAGATACCAGATCCTGTAGTCGCAGTAAACACCCGCGCGGCATCATCAAAGGCAAGGCCACCAGCTACAATACCAGAAGGGCCGAGGTGCTTAGCCTGCAAACCAGCAGACTGCAAACGGGACGCAATAAAAGCATAAAATAAAACATCTCCCGCCGCATAGACACAAAGACCACCAAGATGAAAAGGGAATGTGGCAAGGCGCCACTGCCAATCCCCAAAACCCGGCCCAGACGCGGTGACAATACGTTCCAAGCTGGAACGAAGAGCGACATCAAAAGAAAGATGGACCGACCCAAAAACACTAGGGGAGCAAGTACGAAGTGAGAAATAGAGCTTAGAAATACCAGTACAAGCTCGAAGTAGAAGCAACTCACACTACAGGTCCTTAATCCTCGCAACCAAGTCCATTAGCTCAATGATCTTAGATACTCTCTTCGCCACAATCTCACTGCCAAAATCAGGACAAGTAGTGACAGGTCCACCCAAAACTGTAACACCACGCAATGGCCGAGAAATAGAAGGGGGGAAAACCCCAGGAAGCCGACTCTGAGGATCCTCAACAGGCCAAAAGACCTCCGTCTTGGAGACATTAAGATGCAGTCCAAAACGAGGGCCATCCACCATAATCAAATCCAAGACCTTCCCCACCTCCAAAGTATCACCCACGATGGTGCCATCATCTAAGTACCACGCCTGCATAGTAAGGTCAAAAGTGTCCCAGATCTTGCATACTAAGGGATGCAAAACCAAAACGAAAAGCAAAGGGCCCAACGGATCACCCTGCTGGACACCCTGATAAGACCACAAGCAGTGCTCCCCATAAAAAAGACGGGCAGGGCTGGAATAACAAAACTCCACCCAACGGGAAAGAACCGGGCAACGACGGCGGATCTCCTGAAGCATGGTCGCACGATCAACAAGGTTGAACGCATTCTGGAACTCAACCAGCAACATAGAAAGCCCCACCTCAGCACCCCGAGCCTCAATGAGCCGGTTCAAGGCATGCAAGATAGCCTCTCCTCCACCGGACACACCCACCCCAAACTGAAGTCCATCAAAATAAGAAGATAAAGAAGGACCAACCATAAAAGCACCAACCTTAGAGACAAGCCGTCTCCAGACCGTACCAACAACAATAGGACGAACCCCACCACCCGGTTTAATGAGTGGCGTGAGAGGGGCGCTGGCAATGTACTCACCCAGAGGAAGAGGACACCGGCCCTCAAGAAAAAGATTAACCACCCTAGTAATAGAAGTGATCAAATAATCAGAGATAGCCACAACAGCGCCACTCAAATAGTCCATAAGGTGCTGGGCACGGAAACCATCCCGCCCACAAGAAGTACCGCGTAGGAAGCTCCGAATCATATCCAAAACCACCGCTGAAGAGGCAACCAGAGGATGATGATCCCCAGACAAAGGAGGCAATGAAGTAGGTGGTGCGACAGGATGCTTCTTACGCAAGGCCACAAGAGTGGCATCGGAATAGGTAGCGACCCCAGAGGAAGAAAGCACCCGAACAACAGCAGTATAATGACCATCACAAATCTTCCGCCGACATTGACGGAGGTTAAGCTCACTCAAATCCAGATCCTCCTCCACATGAAACAAAGAAGGACCCTCATCAAAACACTCCTACAACAGCTGCAAACTCCCCCCCCCCCCAGGTACCCCCAAGCAAGGATTGCCCTGGTAATACTCTCCTCCTGACGCTGGCGCCGAATAGCAGTCCTACACTCAACATTACTTTGAGGAACGAAAGTCTTAAGCAGACAAAGCGGTAAAACAAGCAAACGAACCCAGCGGGAGAGATCACTAGGGGAACTAGCAACATCATCCAGGGCTCCTTTCAAAGCCCGAGCAAACCCAAGACGACACTTAGGAGGAATATATTTCACGGTGCGAAGGCCCAAAGACAATAAACGATCAATAGAAGATATAGACCACTGAACAAGCTCAACACCATCATCAGAAGAAACCGAAGAAGAAGGAGCCAAAGGTCTCGGAATACCATAAATATGAAAACTGTAGAGGCCATCAACACACTCCGGATGCATCACAATATCACCCCGACTATGCCGACATCTAGCGCGAATGGTACGGGTCATAAAGCACACCCCACACAACCAGAGCCCCATCCGTCTCAAAACACTCTCGGCATTGAAATAAACAGTCAAACTATCAGTAAGAGTTGACGCGTAAGTTCAAACGCACCATTATGGCAATGTCGGTCTTGAAAATGTTTCTGCCAAGATGCCTTAGTAAGGCCCTTACCAAAACCATCCCGACACGCATGAAGACTCAAAAAAGGACAATGGTACCGCACAAGCTCATACATGAATGAAGCCCTCCTCACCTGCACAGTAAACAACCCACAGCCGTGACAAGATAGTACAGGCAGCAAGTGCTAGTAGTCGACCGGAGCTCCGGCAAAGACGACCACACAAAAACCCAACCACACTACACACACACGACAAACCCGAAACACACAAGCCACAACCCAAGCGATGGCAATGTACTGCCACTGAAACCACCAGGTCAGTAGTTAACACCAACCAGCAGCAAGGCAATGAACAACAATACACCGGCAGGTTGTAGAAAAACAAAAGGAAAAATTTGAAATAAAAGAAAGAAGAAAAACGGAAGCAAACCGCAGGCACGTGCAAAGAAGACTGCCGACGGGGGGTAGTTACTAGCCGGCCAATATCCTCCCTCCGACGTGATCAGAGGACCATTACCACCCCGAAACCGAAAGCAGTCGAAAACCCGAAAACCCGCAAAATAGATCACATTTACCAGTAAGAGCAACAACAGACCGGAGAAAGCCGCCGGAGAAGTGGTTGTTAGACGGAAATAACGACGAAGGCAGATGGGAGCAAGCGACAACAGCCACGGCGCACGAACCCTAAAATCAAAAGACGCCCTAAAAGATAAAAGAAACGATGCCTAACTGAAATTATTATTATTATTATTATTATTATTATTATTATTATTATTATTATTATTATTATTATTATTATTATTATTATTATTATTATTATTATTATTATTATTATTATTATTATTATTATTATTATTATTATTATTATTATTATTATTATTATTATTATTATTATTATTATTATTATTATTATTATTATTATTATTATTATTATTATTATTATTATTATTATTATTATTATTATTATTATTATTATTATTATTATTAAGATTTCGGATCATATGAGAATGGCACAAGCGTGAGAACCGTGAGAACGCGCGTCAGTCGTTGGATCTTGTCTGACGCGGCTAATCTAAGGGCCTATAACGCGCGCTGCTTTACCAAAACTTGAGGGCTTTGTCTTTCTTTTTCACTGAAATCTACCTCGCGCTTCTTCGTTAAGCTTTCAACCATGGAGTCCGACCTTCTTTGTTAAGCTTTCAACTATTTCTCTCTCCTTATTCTCTGTGGAGTTGCATTTTCGTCTTTCTGTTGGATTTTCTCTTACCTATTTCGTCATGAAGGTGAGTACTGTTTAGCTTCAAGCTTTTCTTGATTTCGTCGTTAATTTATGTAACTCTACTGTAATCTAAAATAATGTTTCTTATGTTCATTTTGCCGGATTATTTATTTTATTGATGAATTTTGAGTTCAGTATTGTTTTTAAAATCGAAATTTGTGTTTTCATTTGCATGCTATCGGAATTTGTATTTGTCGCATTGTTTGTTGATTTCGTAACTTGCTTATACATTTCGATTTGTTTGTTGTTCTTTAGTTTTATCTAATTTGTGCTTTTTTGAATTTTTGTTGAATTTAAAGTACTTTTAACGTACGTAGCATCAATTTAAGACCACATGCAAAAGGTCATAATTGAGTGCACATTATTGTTGTAGATCATGTACATTTCTGATGGGGCATATTCTGCACCGCTGACCAAGTCAAGATATTGAGCAAGGTCAAAGATATCCACAGCAAATCAACGACTTAGACAAATTTTTAGCCGATGCGGCCCCTCGGCTGTCGGCTGGTCTCGGATGGCAACCCGCCAAATGCCCGGGGCACATATCCGCGTACTCATATCCAAGAACCCTCGGTCGGCCTGCCATAGGTCCATCGGCCGAGGGTAGAACGGTCTTTTCACCTGCTAGCCACTTGGCCACTTGGCCACTACGTGACAAAAGGTGAAAGACTATAAATACTCCTCAACCTTCATTGAGGAAAGGATCCACATTTTAACCTAAGAAACACTATTCATCTGGTATTATCTTCCTTATCTCTCTACAATATACATTTAGTCAAGTAACAACAACTTATCCCATAAGTTTACTGACTTGAGCGTCGGAGTGAGTTCGCTCGGCCCCAAGCCGAGCCCTCGCTTGTTCATCGTTTCAGAGACCGAAAGGAGGATTCAAGCAAAGACGTCATTCTACGAGCTACGAGTGGTAACAAATATCGCTCGGAATTACACCCGGAACAATTGGCGCCGTCTGTGGGGAATCGCTGCTAGAAGCTAGTCACATTCATTCCCAAAAAAAAAAAAAAAAAAAAAAACAAAAACCCACCCAAAAAGCTAAGAGGATGTCGAAACAACAAGACGCAGTCGTGACCGACGAAACCGCACTCTACCAAGATGATACCTTCAACAATTGCCGAGTCGTGCGGCCTTCCACCGGCGGAGTAATCCAACCGGAGTTCGGGATGCCAATAATACCAGACACGCCGCTACCCGCCAACCAGGTCACCATCATGGGACATGTGGTTGACGTAGCAAACCGAAAATGCTCCCGGACCTAATTGGTAATACGCCCGCTCACACCGTCACGCCGACAAGAGCGGCGAAACCGTCCAGAGACCGGGGCTCGAAATGTGACTCCGAGAAATTTGAACGGAGCACTAGGAGAAGCCGACCCGTCAAGTCGCTGGGAGCCCAAAGTGGGCGCGGTAGACCTAAGTCCTTCCCGCACTCATGGGAGGATAGCGTCCCGCATTTTGCATGAACGAGGCTTACCCCAAAGGAGCTGAGGAGTCCGACTCGGCAGAGTTGGAGAAGAAGCCCGAGTCGAAGAAGGAGTCCTTCCCGCTACGAGGGGAGGAGCCGGACTAGGAACGCGAGGAGCCGATCGCCGCGTGTCGTTCGACACGTGGTCGACAGCCCCCGCGCGCCTACGTCCAAGAAGTCCAGTGCCAACTAAGCTCAAGTTGCCACCCATATCATACAAAGGAGATAGTGATCCAACCGACCACGCCGAGGCTTTCGAGTCTTACATGTCGGTATGGGAGCAGCCCGATGAGGTCCGGTGCCGAGTTTTCCCAACAACTCTGCATGGGATGGCTCAAAGTTGGTACAAGGGGCTTCCCGACGGCTCGGTATACTATTACGCCGACCTAAGGGACGCCTTTTTAGCCCAAAGACTCTTGCAACAAGAGAAGGGCCGTGGAGACGCGACCTCCTAACTATCAAACAGAGGGGGCGAGTCTCTACGAAGCTATGTGAAGAGATTCGACGGAAAGGTCCAGCAGATTCGAGAAATTAATCCCGAACTGGCGGCCTTCGCGCTGATGAAGGGCCTCCCAAGGGGAGACTTAAAAAACGAGCTCATTAAGTGCGGAGGCCTGGGTTTGGATGCCGCCAGGAAGATGGCCGACCAAGCCATCAAGGTAGAGGACTATCACAAGACCTGGGTAGGCCCCAGCGAGGCCGAGCACTCAGAAAAGAAGAGCCGCCGGGAGGACAACCCGGATGAAGGACGCCGTGACAACAATGGGTCACGGTCCGATGAAAGACGCCATGACAACAACGGGTCACGGTCTGATGAAAAACGCCGTGACAATAATAGGTCACTACCGACAAATCGCCAGAAACAGGGCTCGACGGCGCCGGGTGGAGTTCGGGAACGTACCACCGGAGGCGGTATAATGATAAAACCCCTCTCGTCGTATCGCCCGCCGAGGTCTTCGCCCGAGCAAAACGAGGGCCAGAAGTGGGAGAGACCCCCCAAGCCAAAAAGTGACGGTGACACGAGCCAGTACTGTGAGTACCACGGCCACACCGGCCATTTAACCAACGACTGCCGACATCTGAAGAATGCCATTGAAGAGCTGATCCGGAAGGGGAGCCTCGGCAAGTACGTTGCCAAAGGCCAAAAGACTGACGCCGGCAGTTCAGATAAGAAATCCGTCTTCGAACGGATAGGAGTGATCCATGTTGTCATCGGGGGCAACGAGAACGGAGGGTCCGCTCATGGGCACAAACGACACCTGAACGAGCTATATCAGGCCATCAACTTTGTGCCCAACACAGCGATCCTCTCTTCCAACATCCCCGACATGACTATTGGAAGGAAGGACTACGAAGGAGTCATCGCTCCTCACAGCGACCCACTTGTAGTCAATTTGGACATATCCAACCACCTGGTCAAGAGGTGCCTGATTGACACAGGCGCATACACGAACATCATGTTCAGGGAGTGCTTCCTCAGCCTCGGCCTGAAAGTCAAGGACTTGAGCCCCTGCACCAACCCACTATACGCCTTCTTCTGGGCGGCCGGTACCACTGGGATCAATCAGACTCCCGGTGACGTTCGGCGAAGGGAATGCGGCTAAGAATGTCCTAGCTGAGTTCGTGGTCATCGACGGCTCGTCCGCCTACAACGTTCTCATAGGCCGAGTCACCCTGAGCGAGGCCGACACAGTGATGTCCATCCGGCCCTAACATCGATGTATGTCTCGGACGGGGAAGCGCATAAGCTCGTCTCCAAAGACGAGAAAGACGAGGTGGTCAACGTCCGGATAGCGCGGAGGATGCAACATGCAATCCCTCAAAGTGGCAAAGAAATCAGAGAAAGGGAAAAGTCTATCCTTACAACAGGAGGGCGACCTCATGGATGTAACTAGCGGCTGACTGGGAAGGTGTGCCTTTGATGAGCCATTGGAACACCGATAACTAAGAAAATACTTTGTATAGCGGCGGAGGTGTCCAAACCCATTGTGGACACCCCAACGCACGATCATAACAAACAAATGAATCACCCAAGTTTTCCATCGAAGTGTTTGTCCCCTCCACAATTGCCACCAGGCGGGCACTCAAAGAGAAGAATTGCTATCGAGCCATAACCCCGATTACCCCGGCCTTAGCCGAGAGCGACGGGGACACAATGACCGATACGCTAGAAGAATTGCTATCGAGCCATAACCCCGATTACCTCGGCCTTAGCCGAGAGCGACGGGGACACAATGACCGATACGCTAGAACAATTGCTATCGAGCCATAACCCCGATTACCTCGGCCTTAGCCGAGAGCGACGGGGACACAATGACCGATACGCTAGAAGAATTGCTATCGATCCATAACCCCGATTACCTCGGCCTTAGCCGAGAGCGACGGGGACACAATGACCGATACGCTAGAAGAATTGCTATCGAGCCATAACCCCGATTACCTCGGCCTTAGCCGAGAGCGACGGGGACACAATGACCGATACGCTAGAAGAATTGCTATCGAGCCATAACCCCGATTACCTCGGCCTTAGCCGAGAGCCACGGGGACACAATGACCGATACGCTAGAAGAATTGCTATCGAGCCATAACCCCGATTACCTCGGCCTTAGCCGAGAGCGACGGGGACACAATGACCGATACGCTAGAAGAATTGCTATCGAGCTATAACCCCGATTACCTCGGCCTTAGCCGAGAGCGACGGGGACACAATGACCGATACGCTAGAAGAAATACTACCGAGTCATAGCCCCGATTATCTCGGCTTTAGCCGAGAGCAACGGGGACACAATGACCGAGAATGAAAGAGGAGGCGACCAATGTGTCATGTTTAAAAAGACGTTAAACACAGTGAGATATGCATTCTAACTGCCTCGGCCATGCCGACGGTAAAAACGAAGGCACTCAATTAATGACGCAAAAAGACAAGTGAAGAATGATGATCAAATCCCCGGCCAAAGCCGAGGACCGATAATAAAACTTTATTGAAAATAATTGCAAGGAGAGTACAGACGACGGCCGTCCCCATAAGGATAGCCTAAACTCTACCTACCAAAGCTTTACAAAAAGCGAGGAAACAAAAAAAAAAAAAAAGGTTACAGACTTGTGATTTGAAGCGCCAAAAGATGGCAGGGAGAGAAGGCTCAATAATTGGCCCCCGAACAGCTAAAGCTATCCGAGACGCCGGGTGAGTCTGGTGACGACCGCCCGTCTCCCTATGCCTCGTTTCGCCCTCCATCGCAGCAAAGAGCATCTTCGGTGGCCGGCTCGTAAGAGGGCTCGACGTTTTCAAGTGCCTTTAGCCCTCGGCCTCCTTCACCTTTGCATCATAGGCCGCCTTGGCCTCAACTATCTGAGCCGCCTTCGCCGCCTCCGTCTTCTCTCGCAGCCGCCGCGCCTCCGCAAAGACGCCCATCTCGTCCGTAAGCTGGTCAAATTTATCCCACGGGAAGGAGCCCTCGGGAACGAGCTTTTGATTGCCTCCCGGTCGCCTCCTCAGCCTGGTCCCGGAATTGGGCGCACATTTTAGGGAGAAGATCATCTTGAAGCATTTCAATATCCTTCTCCTTTTGAGCAAGGGTAGCCTGCGCGTCCCTGAGCGCCTCCGCCTGGTTATGGAACAGATCCTTCCACTCTTCCCTCTTGGCAACCACGGCGTCATAAGCGCCTTGTAGACCGTCCCGCTCCTCCATCATCTTGGCGGTGGCGGCATCGCTTCTCAACTTTGGCCCTCTCGGCCCCTAGCAGCTTCTCGCCATTTCCTCCACGCGCTTCTTGGCAAAGAAAGAGATCCAGTTTAGCCTTCCCGCTTCCCCTTTGCGGCGAGAGAGATCAAGTTTAAGCTTTGCGATCGGTGGCGCACTTGGGCCATGGTCTTCTCCCCGCTCCATGATGTGGGAGCCGGCTTGTTGGGTCCACTTGGCCAGCCTCTTATATAGTTTCACACCCCTCGCCACAAGCTCGAAGGGAGGAATCTTCCGAGCCGAGGAGTCAACGATGACATTTCGTCACCCGCCTTCTCAATAGCCTTCTCAGTCGCTTCCCTAATTGCCGTTCGGTGAGAACGGCGGCCGCCGAAGGAGGATCTACAAAAATTTACACAGAGCATCCATGTCACCATGCATTGACACATCGGAAAGCCGGTCATCTGGGATGTCCAACGAACCAGCTAAATCCGAACCACAAGTTAGATCCGTACGGTCGGACCCTCTTCGTACGAGGGCCGGTGAGTCGATCTTCTCCCAAAGAACGATGGAAGCAGACGGAGGCTCTTTTCTCTTCTTCGGAGGAGAAAGGCCCTTAGCAACGGTCACCGCCCCATCAGTGATTTCGATGACCTCCCACAGCTCCTTCGAACCACCGGGGTCGAAGAGGAGCCGGCATAGACGCCGCCGCCAACCTCGGACGTGCCTTCTTTGTTCTCTTTGGCACGCCTCCGAGAACCCTTGCTCGTGCCGCCGGATCCGGTGACTTCACCGCTTATCTATGAGTTCGTTGGGAGACGGTCTACGATCACGCAAGTCGGCCCGTAGGATACTGTTCAACGACCTTCCCGTCCTTATCAAGCCCCAACCTCCGCAAGGTCCTCTCGCATGATCCTGGCCAAACCGGTCGCAAGAAATCAAACAAAGGTTACATAAAAGGAGTAAAACAAAGCTCTGAAACAAGAGCATAACAGGCAAAGAGGGGCCTCACACCGACCCCACTCACCCCGGGCCGAGGGACGGTATGAGGCCGACGCGGCATAGCGACTCATCCTCGAAGAATAATCCGAGTCTGGGGCAGCCATCCCTTCTCAAAGATCAAACAAGTGATCGCCCGCTTCTCATCCGCAGAAGAGGGACCATCAAGCGTCCATCTTAACCTTACCCCGGAGATACATTCCTCATACTCTTCCCGGTCCTCACACCGCAAGTAAACAGGCTCGAAAACCGAGGCAATGGGTAGTCCTCCCAAGACTTGAACATACACCCATCGCCGTTGCCAGTCCTTGCAAGAAGTAAGTCTGGACACGGAGACGAAGCCTGGCTCCGCCTGCACGCTGTACCACCCCACTTTACCGGCGATTGACGGCCGTAGATGATGAAGGCGGCGGAATAAGTTGACTGTCGGGATCTCCCCCCTAAAAAGACAGAGCCACACAAAGCCGACTATCGTCCTCATGGCCAACGGATGCAGTTGGGCCACAGCGACGTTCATAGCTTTGATGATGGCCATGACGTATTTATTCAAAGGAAACCGTAACCCATACTCCAGGTGCCTGATGTACACGCCGATGTGACCCGGTGGAGGGCAACAGACCGCCTGACCCTCCTTAGGGATAACGATCTTGTACCCCTCACCGAAGGAGAAATGACCTCCGAAAAATGTTTCGCCGGAACAACTGGCGAACTTATGGGCCCAAGCACGGTCAAGACCAGTCGTGCAGGCCTCGCCATGATCCGGGATAGACAGCCTCTCACCATCAGACGGAGTCCTCTCATCATCATCAGCGTCATCATCCTCATCCTCCCACTCCTCCAAAATTGGTGGATCGACTACGGGAGAAGGAGACCTAGGGCCCCCAAACCTTATCGGGATGGCGTCTAGTATCCCCTCCCCATCAAGACGCGACGGGGAACCCCCCGGCGCAGAAGTGCTAGTCCCGACGTCAGCAGAAGACATAATAGCAATAATTACTGAACAAAATAAAAAGTGAAGAAATTTGTTTGTTTACCTTGAAGAAAAACACTCGCCAGAGTAACAACTCTGAAAATTAGAAGACAAAGAAGCCCTTGAAAGTTTAGAGAGAAGAAAATTTTGGAGAATGAAATTGGTGGCCAATTTCACGGAATAACTGCCCTATTTATAGGGAAAAGCCCATAAGGAAGGACCAATCAGCAAACAGCCCATGAAGCGTCAACCAATCAGCGTGCAAACACGTGTCGGACATGCAACCACGGGATGTCAATCGTTGCAACAGTTGAACGTCAATCAATGCAACAGTGACCAAGCGTCTTCAACACGCCCATTCACATCTCTCCGCCTATTCACCTTCCTCAGCAAATTCCCAAGCATCTGTCCTCCGCCGGCCACATGATCAACCAAGCTAGGTAGCGCCGGCCGGGGGCAAGCAAAAACAACCGGCTCTCTCAACCCTGGTCTCGGCCAGCGTCAGTTTCTTTTCCACATCGGATGCCCTTTACACATCCATGTGGAGGGGGGATATGGTACGGCCTAAGAAAGACCAGGCCGAGGTAAAAGAAGCCGACGCAGTAGAAGAAGCCGATGCAGAAAATTTTTTACAAATTACTTACGCAGAATATACGCTCAAACATACATCGGAGCCCATACCACGGCATAGACTACGCTGGGGGCAAATTGATGGGGCATATTCTGCACCGCTGACCAAGTCAACATATTGAGCAAGGTCAAAGATATCCACAAGCAAGTCAACGACTTAGACAATTTTAGCCGATGCGGCCCCTCCCTCGGTCACTGGTCTCGGATGGCAACCCGCCACCGGGGCACATATCCGCGTACTCATATCCAAGAACCCTCGGTCGGCCTGCCATAGGTCCATCGGCCGAGGGTAGAACGGTCTTTTCACCTGCTAGCCACTTGGCCACTTGGCCACTACGTGACAAAAGGTGAAAGACTATAAATACTCCTCAACCTTCATTGAGGAAAGGATCCACATTTTAACCTAAGAAATACTATTCATCTGGTATTATCTTCCTTATCTCTCTACAATATACATTTAGTCAAGTAACAACAACTTATCCCATAAGTTTACTGACTTGAGCGTCGGAGTGAGTTCGCTCGGCCCCAAGCCGAGCCTCGCCTTGTTCATCGTTTCAGGAGACCGAAAGGAGGATTCAAGCAAAGACGTCATTCTACGAGCTACGAGTGGTAACAAATATCTGCTCTGGAATTACACCCGGAACAATTTCAATAAAACTGATAGGACATTTCTTCGTGAAACGTGTACAACACAACAGAACTGATTAATATTACATGCAAAACTACTTTCAGTTATTGAAGCGCAAAGGCGATCCTGGAACTGTTACACGCCGTATTTCTCCGAGGTTGAACAACCTCAATCCTACTGTTGATGATCCTACTCCAACGTTCTCCCGTATTACCACCCGGATGTCACCTAGAAGTTTTGTTGATGTCCTTCGATACCTTGATTACAACCAATGGTGTGCTCTGGAAGAGATTGGTTTTTCTTCATTGTTTTGGCTAAGGGTTACAAGGCTTCCTTTACGCCTTGGTTATTGGTTAATTGAGAACTACAACCCGTATTCGGATTTCATCATTCTACCTGATAAACAGCGCTTTCGTGTTTCTGCTTCTTGTATTCATGATGCTGTTGGCCTCCCAATTGGAGGAAAACCTGTTTTACTTTCATCTTTGTAGTGATGAAGATGCAGAATGTGATGCGTTTTACGCGCATTGGAAAGCTCAATTTCATGTTGATGGTCAAGTGGATATCAAGACCCTTGCAGAGCATATTATTTGTCATGATGATTACAGTGATCAATTTAAGATTAATTTTGTGGTGCTTCTTTGTGTCTTTGTTAATGCGCAACAATCGAAGCCGTTCGTCAATCACCATGTACTAAAATCGCCGAGGAATGTGTCCGCCATTGGTCGGTCACCTTGATTGGTGTCAATTTGTCATGGAGAGTTTGCGGTATAACACAAAGGATTGGGTCAAGAAGGGGAAGAAGAATCACTTTGGTGGACCTCTCCTGTTTCTAATGGTACAAATCTTATGCGTTACATTTATTGTTAGTTATTATGGTTTTAAAACCTGCCATTTTCCAGTTATAATCCTGTTTTTACTTGCAGCTTGTTTATGTTGACCGTGTTGTCCATGAAAAACGATTCGTAGAAAGAGATTACTATACTCTTTTGAATTGGACATCTCACTTGCACTTTTCTCAAGGGAAAAGGAGATGGAAGCTGGTCAGTTTGGTCTTGGTCGTGTAAAAGGTCGATTGATGGAAAGAATTAGATTTTCTAATCCATGTAGACAAGTGGTTGAAAAAGTGCGGAGAGTGTCGAGGGATGTTAGTACTGATACAAAATCTCCAATTTCATACTCGTCTCCGGAGGTATATCCATTGATTCTTGAAGTATTCACTATTCCTTTTCAAGATTCACTTTGAAATATTTTCTTTGTACCTTCATAGTACTAAAGATGTACCTTCATAGTACTAAATATGTACCTTCATACTGTGCCTTGTCCAGGAGTTTGCGAGATGACTACATTGCTTCAAAGAAAGAGAGTCATGGAAGATATGGTTGTGTTAGATGAGAAATACGCGGTTGGTTTGCAATGTTTCCCAGGTGAAGAGTGTGTCAAACAGGCCCATTCGGCAACTGAATTTGTATATTTGACATATGGTGGTGGTACCGAAGATGTGTCGTGTGCACCGCCGTGGGAATCCAAAGACACTAGATGAGGATGAACAGTTTATTCTTTGTAGCAAATGCAGTGAGAAAGCGTACAAATTGAAACTTGCTCGTGCTAAACACAGAGAACAATGTGCTAAGTGGAGAAATTCATTTGTACCTCCACCGGTGAATTTTCGTTCGATTTAGGGTTGGAGAAAGACTTTGCTGAGAGTGAGGCAAGGTTAGCCGCAGCTAAAGGGGTTAAACGGGATTGCCGTGTCACTGGTGAATCTTCTTCAGCTACCAAAAGGGTTCATTTCATGGCAAGTCCTTCTTATATACCTCAATCCAAAGAACAAGCAACAGTCATCTCGTTTTGATCCGTTGTTTTTCGCTATCCAAGATGACACCAATGTGTTAACGCCTCTTACTGCGGTTCACCTTCAAGTGGGTGATTGTTTTCTCAGTGACCGGGGCATTAACAATCGTCGTTCCAGGTAATCTAAAATGTGAACTTGTTAAATTAACATTTTGTGAATGTCATTTTCACTGTTTCACTCCTGACAAGTAATTTGTTATATTTTTTGCTCTAGTGAGCACTTATATTCGTACAAGACTTATTTTGCAACGCGAATGCATTTGTGGTCATTAAAGCCGTCTCAACATGTTTCGAGTGTTGTCATTGATTGATGGTCATCATATTTGAATTGTAAAGAGGAAGAAAACAATCTTGGTACTCCGAAGCGGTTCTTTTTTACCACGCTTGTGCATGTAAGTACATTTACATACACTCTTAAATGCTGTGTGTAATATGTATTTTGAAATATTGTACTTCCCTCTTTCGTTACTTTCCCATGCAGTCTGTATTAGCGAAACCCAGCCCAGGTTTAAGTGATGAAAAAATTTATGAATTATTCGAGGCTCGTGCAAACATGGAGTTGCAGCTTTTTCCGGGAATAGAAATAGCTTCTATCGCACTCGTAAGTTGTTATTATTTGCTTGACATACTTTGCAATTTTCTTTGCCATTGTTGTATTGCATTTTAAAAAAATTGAGACATACTATTATCGCATAAGTTCTTTCTTTTTTAGATTAATTCCAACTACTAAACTCATTTGAACCTCAACTTGTATATACCCATTTTATATTAAAAATATTCAGATTAGGCCAAAGTAGGATAAATGGCCATTTAACACAATGTTAATGCTATAATTTCTCAATGTACTTTCTAAACGTCCTAAATGTACTTTTAAAATATTTACAATGTTAATGTTGTAATTTCTCAATGTGGGGAATATCTTATATGCATGAGCAGTTGAAACTATATGCACACGTTGGGAACATAGACCATGAGTCATACTATCATTCCATGTCTACATTCTGCTTTTGTTTTATTTCAACTGCTTGAGTCAAAGGGAATTTTCTTTGCGCTTGTATTAAATAAGGTCACTTTATATTGCAATGTCCTGTTCTCATTTTTTACATGTGCCTCATGATTAGTTAAAATGTACCCTTTGAAGAGTTTGACTGTACTTATGGTTGTACGTCATTTGTTTTGTAATTTCAGTTTTTTTTCCCAATTGTACACGAGAAACACTTTTTCGTATACGTGGTTGACCTGGTGAGGAAGCGTTTCGTCATTCTTGACAACTCACTCTCAGATGAAGATGCCATCAAGAAATATGGTGTATCTCCACCGTTAACAAGATGTTTGAATTTGACACATTTTTGTTGTTCTATTGACTTTTGACTATTAGTCACGCTTAACACTGGTTTACAATGTTTTGTCATAGATTGATGCTTTTGGAAGGTTTTTGGGTGAGAACCCAAAACTTCGACTCTAGCAACATTGTGTTGGCTATGGATCCTATTGTTGCAAAGCTTAGTTGGAGAAATAACTACAATGTTGATGACTGTGGTATATACACAATGAGACACATGGAAACATTTATGGGATTAATCTCTTGGAAATGTGGCCTGATGAAAAATGATGTGAGTGTTGGTTCTTATTTTAAAGAAATTCATGTTCATTGTGTTTTGCCTATCTTGTTAATTGTTGACTTTTTTGCAATGAGCGTGCTTAAAGTGTTACGATACAAATATCTATGCACATTACTTATGTTCGAGCACAACGATTGCCATGAAACTGTTGCTGATCATGCGAAGAAGGGTCATTTCTCTAAAGCTAGTGATTACATTTAATGTTCGGGATATTATCTACGCAGTATGTTAGAATTTGTCCGATGACATCATTGTTCATGTAGTATGATGTTTTAAATTCTAGTGTACGTTAGTATGTGTAATGATTTGTAATTGCATAAGCAAAATGTTGAATTTGTGAACCAATGTTTTGTTGCACTTAATTAAAGTACTTTTTTGTCTATTTTTGGCGTGCTATTTACTTGAACGTTATTATCTCCTTGAATAGCGACTGAATTAGCAAAATAATATAATGTACATTTCAGGTCTGCTTTTAAATTTCTTCTGTAAAACAGTACATGCACATTATAAACATACATAATGGACATTTGAATTAAATTGAAAGCACATTTATTACTATTATACATTGAAAACAGGGAAATAGGTCTAAAATCACTTCAAAGATCTATCTATAACGACATCATAATCTAAGTATATGAATGAACTTTTGAAGTTTTCTATCTTATTAAACGATCACATGCATTACAATTTAATTAATATTTCATGTTCTTTTTAAAATAATTTAATGTTCCTTTAAATATAATATAATGTACATTTTCCAACAGTGCTTAATGATATTTTAGTTGCACCTAATTATCAAAAAATGCACATTATGATCATAGATTATGGACATTTAGAACTTTTAGAAAATACATTGACAAATTATAACATTACCATTGTGTTAAATGGCCATATATCCTAATTTGACCTAATCTGAAGTTTTAAATTATAAAATGGGTATATAAAAGTAGAGTATCAAATGAATGGTTCTAGTAGTTGGAATAAACAAAAAAAGAAAAATAAAATAAAAAATGGACTTGCGGAATTATAGTATGACCCAATTTTTTTTAAAAAAACCGCCACTTTAAACTTCTTCTCTTTAATATCTTATTACTTTTTGATAAACCTGTCAATTAAATTGTACCTGCACGTTTTCTCATTCTCAGATCGTTCATTTACTCTTATCGCTCTCTATCGGAATGAAGGTTATACTCTTTGCCTTTAATTATTTGCTAAAAACAACTGTGTTTACTTTTCATCTGCTTCGAATTTAACATAGTTTCCTTAGCTGTTAATGTTCGAAGATGTTCATTATAAATTAGTCCTACTATTATTTCTCAGGTTCATCAATATGTCTAAATTTATACGCATTGTTTCCTAATGATTTTGATGTACTTTGCTATGGCTTAATATTTTTAAATGTTTAGGATGTATTTTCTTCATGTACTTTTTTAATGTTTAACATTTACTTTCTGGATACGTGTCCTTCATATCAATATGTCGGAATTTATACGAATTGTTTGCTAATGATTTTGATGTAGTTTGTTACTAATGTTTAGCATTTACATTCTGGATACATGTGCTTCATATTAATATGTTGGAATTTGTACACATTATTTCCTAATAATTTTGATGTTCTTTGCTATGGCTTAATATTTAGGATGTATTTTCTTCATGTACTTTCTTAATGTTTAGCATGTTCTTTCTGGATATCTGTATTTTTAAAGGCTTTATGTTTCTGTCTTATATGTTTTTTTTTCTCTTTTTATTTTTTTAAAAAAACAACATTTAAAACTGAAGAACACAGATGTCACTATGGTTGTGCAAATCAGTCCGATTCACCTCTCTTTGTCAACCTCCATCAAGATTCAACACAGACTCTTCTTCTCTTTGAGATAATTGAAGTTTCGACAGTCCTACAATAGGAGTAGTACATCATCCTAGCATTTGTCATACTTTACAAACAGTTGACAAAAAAATTCTTCACATTGCGATAATTGATGTTGCCGATGCCCTACAATAGACGAGATTATTAATCGTCCTAGAGTTCGCCGCACTTCGTGTAGCATCTTAAAAAACTCCTCTTATCCTTTGTTGATTGATGTTCCCGACAACCCCATTGAAGATGGGATTGTTGATCCATCTTAATCGGCCACGCATTAAACATTTGTGAGGGACAAACATGACATTGTTAGGGCTACCTTAGGAACAAGTCATGCGAGAAGTGCCACCGATAGAAATTCTTGCTCATTTAATCTGAAACACCAATTCAAACGTCATATCAAACAGACCAGGTTTTCAACAAAAGCCCACTTCGCTAGCAAACACATAGCGGCTCTTCGTAAAGTGAGAAAATTAATTGCTGAACGGAATAAGGATGCGCCTACAAACGCTATTTCGTGTCATTCGGTTTAGGTGTGTTCCCGAAGATGAGGACTCTTCTTGTTTATGCAGCACCAGAGCGGGGTAAAAAAGAAAGAAATTGTCCGCCGATCGTCCATCTTTATATCCGAAAAACAGGGGAATCAATATCATTTTAGTAAGAGTCCTTCCCGTGAACCTCTCCTTGATGCTATTGACGACACGAATCCCTTCATACCTTTGACATCAATGCAATATCGGATTTCAAATTATGTGTTCACGGCCACGGCTGTGGATAACAGTTGGTAATTACATAGAAGATTAAATATTTTATATTCATTTACATAGTTCATCTTTACATATCTCTTCGCTAATCATAATTCTATTATGTTTTTTGTGCAAGAATACGTTATTTGAGTTCAAAAATAATGTCCTTGGTTGGGATCAACTGTTGTCATTAAAACCGTATCACTATATCTCAAGCTTTGTTATAGATTCTTGGTCGGCATATCTAAACTACAAAGAAAAGGATGGGAATCCAACCAATCCCACACGATTCTTTTTAGTACACTTGCATATGTAAGTTTGGTCATTGTTTTCACGTGTTTCAGTTTACTATTTCCAACATTTTCACATTACTAAAATTTTATCTTCATTGTGCAGTTGTTATTAATGAAGAACACAGGTGCTTCTATTGATGATCATCGTTACAAACCTTTCAAGCGCCGCATCGAAGTAGAATTAAATGAGTTTGAGTGGATTGATCTTCCATCCATTGAACTAGTGAGTCCCTCACTTCATTTAGTAATTGAAATTAAATTGAAGATATCGTAGTAGTCTATTTAAATAGAAGTCAGTGAATGTACTGTCAAAGTTTTCAAAATGTGCTATTACTTAACATGAAATTAACCTTTATTTGTCAGTGACCTTACAATTGTTTCTTTCCCTGATGCTAGTTCTTCTTCCCTATTGCTCTTGAGAATCATTTTGTGTTGTACGTTTTCGACACGCCAAGGAAATGTCTCATTATTCTTGACAACCGCATTAGAAGGGGGAGTGTCTTAGAAGAGTATGGTGATAGTGTACTTGAACTGGTAAATTTACATTCTCCTCAACTATGAATTATTATCGTTCACTTGCATTGGTAAATTCATGTATATTATGGTTCACCTCGTCTAATTTTTATTATTGTGTTACAGGGTGATGCTTTTGCACGGTTTTTGGGTGAAAATCAATCAACTATGGAGAAAAGTAATATAGTAATGGGCATGGATCCTACAATAGCAATGCTTCCATGGAGAAATAACAGAAATATTTTTGACTGTGGTATTTACACCATGAGGCACATGGAAACATTTATGGGAATAGCCACTTGGGACTGTGGACTGTCCAAAATTGATGTGAGTTTTACATTTTAATTGTAACTTATTTAGAACAAATCAATGTTATTTTGTTGGTTATTAAATTCTAATTTCATGTTTTTTTTTTTTTTTTTTTTTTTGCAGATGAGATCGTTGACAATGCTGAGATTCAAGTACCTATGCACGCTACTAACATTTGAGCACAACAAACAACGTAACAAAGATTATTAGACATGCATTAGCATGTAACGACATTCACAAATAGTTCCTGAATATGATTTATTAGTTTGCTTTTGTACTTTTGATCTTTGGCGTATGTACATTGAAGTTGTACTGGATGTGCATTCACCCAAGGTACTTGTTATAATGTACATTCTATAATGATCAGTTGTCCATTTTAAAGAAAACAAATGTTCACCAAAATCAATGATCTTCTTGCTTTAATACGAGAATGTTCATTTTAAGGAAAACAATTTTACATCCTGTGTAACTTTCTTGCTTTAGGATCTCACAATTGATACAATTAATTTATATCGTGCGTGGTCATTTTAATACAAGAATGTTCATTTTAAGGAAAACAAAAAAATATACTCCGTATACACCAATAGCAATATTCGAAATTGAGTAAATATGTACAATTAGTACGTAGTATTTTAATTTAACAAAAAAGTATATCATATGTTGCACACAATTTTCCTACTTGCCCAAATAACCCCAACACACGTAAATCTAAGGTGGACCTAATAATACCCTATTATGGAAGTATAGGCAATTTATGTTCAATTATAAAACACACAATTAGGTGTAAATCTAAAATAGATAAAAGGAATACTTCTTTCAAACAATCTTTCCAAAGAAAATAGTTCTTTCAACTACGGAGTATTAGGTAACTTCTCCATAAATTTTGGTTATACTCCACCTTCGTTTTCAATACTTCTTCATTGTCAGGTAATCACGTTCATTTACTAAATTGTCCTGAATTTCGTCCATTCTTTTGCTGTATTTCTTAGGTAATTATACTTGGTTGATTTAAATCATTGACAAAATCACCTGAAAATCACGCCTCTTTTGTTGGTTACATTTTTCATCGTTTTCAATTTAATTGGATGTTCATGTCAAGTTTAATGGGATGTTATTTATTGTTTACAATTGTGTGAGATTTTACGTGTGTTGGGATAATTGGGGCAAGTACGAAAATTGTGTACAACATATGAAATACGAGTAATAGGTAAATTAAAATACTAATTGTACAATTTACTCAATTTTGAATATTGCTCACAGTGTTCATCGTTTAATTAATAGTGTTTTTAAAGTTTACAGTATGATGTTCTAAATGCTATCGTCCAATGAACATTTTGGCATAACCATTTTAAATCTGTCTACAGAGCAAATCATGTCATTATTTTGCTTGGGATTGGTAACAAATTTTGAAGAGGAAGACAGAAAACAATTCATTGCACATCATCTTGATGCAAAGAAGACAATGCTAGGATGGCTATTCAATGGGAAGGACGCCATAATTGCAGGGGTGGAGGATAACTATGCAAAAAACACAGTACTACAAGATGAAACTTACATGCTACAAATCTTTCAAAAAGTTAATCAAGCTGACAAACATAACATGGAAGCAGTATGCAAGTGTTGGGCTAAGATGTTTATCCTACACAATGAGGAAGCCCGTTTAAGAGAGGAATATGAAAGCAGATTACAGACAAGCATTTCATTTGGGGTTAGAACGACTACCAGGGATAATGTAGTGGTTTTCCGAAGGTGTCTTTGTTACTTGACAGACAATCTCTTAACAAGGAGGACATTGCACCTGTTTCAATATCATTTGGCACCGGAGTTAGAAAATCTTGTTGTTGTAGACAGTGAAGAAAAAGATTTTGACTCTATCCCAACGTCAATTTCCCGACCAGCGGTCGAACTTGCTTTTATTCTATTAAATCAAACCGAGTAATATTATATATAAACAGGTGAGGTACATTTGAGTATAAGTTTTATATTTACCTCATACCCCTTGTACCTACTGTTGATTTTCAATGTCCATTCAGAATATAAGAATATAAGTACATTCTCTTATTTGTTAATGATATTTCATTATATTGACGTAGTACCTTTTGTAATTTTTGAATTTTCGATACATCATGAAAAGAATTGTCCCATCACTGTATTTACAATGTCCATTACGTGCAATAACAATGTACCATTTAAATTAAATAATATAAATTAATGCATCTAATAATTACACTCTCAGATGCAAGTTGTAAAATAATTCAGGTGAAAAGACACCACTATTCATGATTATTTACTTAAATGAGACATGTGTCAAATGGAAGTTGTAAACTAATGCATGTGAAAAGACAAATAATACTACACTCATAAATTGTAACTTCTCCTATTCTTATCCAAAGCAGTTTATATGTAAAACTCACTATAAATACTTACCTAAACTACTGTGGTAATTACAAAATCTAAGGAATACTCATACAAACCGTCTTCTTTGCCTTAAAAGGTACTCTAATTTTATTTTGTTTTTTTTTTTTTGTTCTTATTATTTTTTCCCTGCAAAAGAAATGCATATCTTCATGTAAATAAGTATATCGAATATTATTGCAAGAATAATGCAGTAATGAATAGTAATATGCTCTGGTAATTTATTTCATACAAATAAATGTTTTTATATAATGTATTCCTGCCAATGTCCATTGTCATGCCTTCAAAGGAACATTTATTTTATTGATAATGTTCATAGGAAATATTGTTGTGCACTTTGATATAGCATATATAAAAAATGTATTGAATGTTAATGACAGTAAACGACACAATACTATTTAATTAATATTAGAAATACTTACAAAAGCCATTCAAGACTGTTTCAAAATCACTTTAAATATAAAACTCACTATAAATACTTGTCTAAACAAGTGTGCTAATTACAAAATCTATGGAATAATCATATAGAAAACGTCTTCACTCCCTTGAAAAGGTGATCTGGTTTATGTAATATAGTAGCCTATATAACATTCAGATTATTTCATTTATAAGTATTATTTGATTAATCAGTATGTTTTTTAATCTTGTGAAAAGAAATATATACTATAGTCCCCAGATGAATTTAAAGTTGTTTCAGGTCTGAAAATCAAACTGCATTTGTGGCTCGAACGTTTTGCCAAAATTAAGTATAGTAGATATTTCAATCTGGCAATGTGCTTAATATTTGCAGGAGAAGATTATTTTACCTTTTTCTTTGTAATCTGTTTTTCACAATAACATTGTTTGCTCTTTGCATGATTATACAATGTGAAAGCCTACGTTAATTTGTTTTACCCTACAGTATGGCCTTAAATATGGTTGAAGTTGGTACTTCCCATACTGCATTAAGTTTATTGTCACTCTTTTTAAAATACGTTTATTTTTTGCCTGAACCAGAATATGAGTTCGGTTACCAATATGGAAATAATGTCGGATATCGAGCAAAAACTCGCTAATGTTGAGTATGATCTCTTTGAAACTAAACGTGAAAGAGATTCTTTGGATCAACATCTTATTAAGGTGCTTGGTCAAAACGAAGTATTAGAAGAACATTAGGAAGCGCGTACGAGAAGCGGAAATAGCCGAAATGAATGCAAAGTCACTACAACGAGAGGTTGGGCATTCTTTGAAGCGCGAGATGAAGTTTATCACGGCTGAAAGAGACAGCATAGCCCGACAACTTGAAGCTAATAGACAAAAACAGTACATGAGGTGACATGGACCGTCGGGTTTCTCACCGGTGTCACGGTTGTACGAGAATCATATGCTCTTCTTGATGGTGAAAAAACTATACCTTGGCCAGTGATCGTGAAGGCTATGGAATTAATAGACGGTTATAAGAGACATCTAAAGGAGGACTTGCTGGAGGGTGAGAGCAATGTTCATCCATCTTTGCAGATAGAAACGCGAAAAGCGTTAAGAACTTTGATGTTAATTTATGTATAATTATAATATGCGGTTAAGTTTAGGAACATATGCGTTTTGATTAAGTATTATTGTCAGAACATATTAGCAGTTTATTATGAATGTTTATTTGAATCTAAATTATTATCATCTACCTAAGCTTTAACTGTTTAGAATTGACCCATTCTAATGTAAAGCCAGTTACAAGACTGATCAACTATAATGTACTTTCAACATTTTAAAAATGTCCATACTACTATGTAACGATGTACCAAAGCTTTAACCCCGCATTTCTTTCAAAGATTATCCTCTTAAAATAAGGGAATGGGTTTGAGGTTGAACTAAGGCACATTGTCGCCTAATGCAACCATAAATCCTTGACTGTCCGTTTTAAGATACTCAACCCCCTAATTTTAATCACGTCCCCCAAAAGGGTTCACTCGTCCCCTCTAGGGTGTCTTTTTGTCTTGCCGCCTTCGAATGAGAAGCAAGGGAAAGGGTTTAGGGTTTGATTAGGGGGATCCGCGGTAGCGGTCCGCCTAATCAAACCCTAAACCCTTTCCCGTCCCGTTTTAGGATACCCGGCCCCTCAAAAAAGGGTTCACTCGTCCCCTCTAGGGTGTCTTTTTGTCTTGCCGCCTTCGAATGATAAGCAAGGGAAAGGGTTTAGGGTTTGATTAGAGGGATCCGTGGTAGCGGTCCGCCTAATGAAACCCTAAACCCTTTCCCGTCCCGTTTTAGGATACCCGGACCCCCCAAAAAAGGGTTCACTCGTCCCCTCTAGAGTGTCTTTTTGTCTTGCCGCCTTCGAATGACAGCCAAGGGAAAGGGTTTAGGGTTTGATTAGGGGGATCCGCAGTAGCGGTCCGCCTAATCAAACCCTAAACCCTTTCCCGTCCCGTTTTAGGATACCCAACCCCTCAAAAAAGGGTTCACTCGTCCCCTCTAGGGTGTCTTTTTGTCTTGCCGCCTTCGAATGATAAGCAAGGGAAAGGGTTTAGGATTTGATTAGAGGGATCCGCGGTAGCGGTCCGCCTAATCAAACCCTAAACCCTTTCCCGTCCCGTTTTAGGAAACCCGGCCCCCCCAAAAAAGGGTTCACTCGTCCCCTCTAGGGTGTCTTTTTGTCTTGCCGCCTTCGAATGAGAAGCAAGGGAAAGGGTTTAGGGTTTGATTAGGGGGATCCGCGGTAGCGGTCCGCCTAATCAAACCCTAAACCCTTTCCCGTCCCATTTTAGGATACCCGACCCCCCAAAAAAGGGTTCACTCGTCCCCTCTAGGGCGTCTTTTTGTCTTGCCGCCTTCGAATGAGAAGCAAGGGAAAGGGTTTAGGGTTTGATTAGGGGGATCCGCGGTAGCGGTCCGCCTAATCAAACCCTAAACCCTTTCCCGTCCCGTTTTAGGATACCCGGCCCCCAAAAAAGGGTTCACTCGTCCCCTCTAGGGTGTCTTTTTGTCTTGACGCCTTCGAATGAGAAGCAAGGGAAAGGGTTTAGGGTTTGATTAGGGGGATCCGCGGTAGCGGTCCGCCTAATCAAACCCTAAACCCTTTCCCGTCCCGTTTTAGGATACCCAACCCCTCAAAAAAGGGTTCACTCGTCCCCTCTAGGGTGTCTTTTTGTCTTGCCGCCTTCGAATGAGAAGCAAGGGAAAGGGTTTAGGGTTTGATTAGGGGGATCCGCGGTAGCGGTCCGCCTAATCAAACCCTAAACCCTTTCCCGTCCCGTTTTAGGATACCCGGCCCCTCAAAAAAGGGTTCACTCATCCCCTCTAGGGTGTCTTTTTGTCTTGCCGCCTTCGAATGAGAAGCAAGGGAAAGGGTTTAGGGTTTGATTAGGGGGATCCGCGGTAGGCTTCCGCCTAATCAAACCCTAAACCCTTTCCCGTCCCGTTTTAGGATACCCGGCCCCTCTAGGGTGTCTTTTTGTCTTGCCGCCTTCGAATGACAAACAAGGGAAAGGGTTTAGGGTTTGATTAGGGGGATCCGCGGTAGCGGTCCGCCTAATCATACCCTAAACCCTTTCCCGTCCCGTTTTAGGATACCCGGCCCCTCTAGGGTGTCTGGCCGCCTTCAAATGAGAAGCAAGGATCCGCTTAATCCAACTCTAAACTCTTTCTCGTCCCGTTCCCCCCGCCCTTGTTATACTAAAAAAAAAAAAAAAAAAAAAGGTTTACTTGGTCCGTCGGGTGTCGTTTTTTTAAAATAAAAAAAAAAAAAAAATTATGTTGACGAGGGGGTCGAATCCCCCCGGGTCCATGCATTCTCGCACCAACACATGGAGCATGTAAGCCACCCCTTTCGAGGACTGTAGTGGCCAAGCTTCAAGGTAACTAACTAACTATTTTAGGGTATTAAAATGTATTTATCATTTCCTTTATTTTTTAACAGTTACATTATAATAGTAACTAACTACCTACAAGAAAAAAGAAACGGAGTAAAAAAAAAAGTAGTAACCAGTTTTTAGCTCAGTCGTTTTACATTACAAGTATAGACGTTGTCATAGGAGAATTGTTCAACGGTATAATTTTTAAGTTACGCCCAATTTCCTCCGTTATACTAAGGTATTTTCTTTTCAATTTCGTTTCTTCTCTATCATAACTTAATATAATGTTTAATTTGGATCACTTAATTGTTCAATAGCAGTATAATTTTGATGTTTTGATTTCTGATATTTATACTACTTTACTGTTAAAAATTAATTCGGATTAATGTGCTTGAATTATTTTTTCTACCTTTAGAAACACATTCGCATTGTTCTTCCCCAATTTTATATCTCTGAAGTATTCTTTTAACATTTACTTTCTAGTTTCTGTTAATTTTGAATTTTTAATTGAAGGAAATAATATATATTGTTCATACAGCTTTAAATTAATGTGCGTATTGTTTTTAATATAGAAATCTTTCCGAATCATCTAAAAGTACATTATCTTTGTGACTAATGTACATTTCCTAAAATTAGGTAACCGGTGATTATTTCTACATGTCAATTTTATATTTTCAATTGAATGTAATAATATAATACATTTAGTTTAAAATAATATGCCGTTTGTTTTTAATATAGGAACTGTTTCAAATATGTAAAGAACATTATATTTGTTATTAATGTACATTTCGTAAAATTAGGTAACTGATGATTATCTCTAATTGCGAATTTTTGGGTTTTTAATTGAAGGTAATAATATAATGGACATTCAGCTTAAATTAATGTGCCGTTTGTTATTAATATAGAAATTGTTCTGAATCATCTAAAAGAACATTATATTTGCGATTAATGTACATTTCCTAAAATTAGGTAACTGATGATTATCTCTAATTGTGAATTTTTGGGTTTTTAATTGAAGGTAATAATATAATGGACATTCAGCTTAAATTAATGTGCCGTTTGTTATTAATATAGAAATTGTTCTGAATCATCTAAAAGAACATTATATTTGCGATTAATGTACATTTCCTAAAATTAGATAACTGCTGATTATCTGTACTTGTTTCGTAATTTCATTTTATTATTACAGACTATGGAGCAGGAAGATAAAAAATCTGAAAAGCGGAGAAAAGTTACTTTTATTTTTTCACCACATGAAAGTTCCACTGATGGTAAAAATGAGTGTGCTCCATTTACAAGAAAGCGTAAATCTGCTACTATTAACAGTAAATCTAAGTCTATAAAATCTTTCGCAAAGAAGATAAATGAAGAAAGTGACGATGATCTTGCAGTTAAGAAACAAATTGTTTCTGTTAGTAAACAAATTGTTACTGCAAAGAAAGAAAGTCCTCAAAAGGGTAAAGTAAGTAATAAGATGGTATTGGGTTCCAAGTGTAAGCAGAAGTTTGATTTCTCTTCGTTTAAAAGTGCATATACGAGAATGTCTCCTACAGGAGTAGTTGAGGTAGTTGAACGTTTGTCATACGAACAGTGGTGCGCGCTAGAAGAGATTGGATTTAGTGGGCTGTTTTGGTTAAGAGTTCGTTCCATTCCTTTAAAGCTTGGGTCTTTGGTTAATTAAGCAAGTATAACCCATACCAAAATCAGATCGATCTTCTTGATGGTGAGAAGTTGTACTTGAAGGTTTCTGATGTAAGATCAACATTTGGATTTCCAATAGGCCCTAAAACAGTTGAATTATCAAAAACTCATACTGAATCAGAAGAGTTTCAAGAGTTTTATGGCAAATGGAAGCAACAATTTGGTATAAAAGATGGACAAGTTCCACTCAAAACGCTTGAGAATTGGTTGATAAATCATGATCATGGTGGTGATGAATTCAAGGTTAACTTTGTTGTGTTTGCTGTTTCTTTGCTAATGAGAAACACGCAAAAGCCTTTGGTTAATCATCATGTTTTAAAATCGTTGATGAATGTTGATGAAATCAAAGATTACAATTGGTGTTCCTTTTTGTTAAAAAGTTTACAAGAAAGCAAGATTGAGTGGGTGGAAAAGGAGACTCACTTCGGCGGGCCACTGTTGTTTTTGGAGGTAAAAAGTCCCAAAAAATATATTTGAAGTTCATAAATTAATTCAACATTGGAAGGTACGTTTTCATTCTCTTGTAATTAATTTTTTTTTTTTTTTTTTTTTTTGCAGCTTATCTATGTTGATCGCGTTGTTCATGTGGAACGAAAAGTTGAAAGAGATTATTATACGTTGGTAGGTTGGACTAGTAGTTTGTTAACATCGAGAGAGAAGGATGAGATGAAAAGCGGTATGTTTGGAAATGGTAAGTTGGAAGCACCAATGGAGGAGGTGGTTGACAATACAGGTGTCGAATCTGTCTATCAAACAAAGGACTACACGGAGGAGTATATTCTTGATCTTGCTAAATGTATAACTAGTTTAGCTCAGAACATATCATCTGTTAAGGCTAAGTTAGAAAAAGGAGCATCAATAATTAAGGAGAACAGACTGCTTTCGAAGCTTGTGTGATCATGCATTTAGTTTACTCAATTTGTCAAATGAGCACAGCCCGTGATAGTGAAAGTTTGTTGGTATTAATGTTTTTGATATTCCAGATGTTGTTTCGCTCTTGAGATTGATGTTAGTAATCATCCTTTGGTTGTTGAAGCTTTGAATAATGTAAACAGAACTTTAAAAAATAGTATTCAGGTTGAAAGCATGTCATTGAAGAGGCCGATTTTTTATACATACAAAAAGGTAAATATGTTGATCATATTTTTTGTTATATTATGTTAACTTGGTGCTTAAGTGTATTGTTCTTTAATTTGATACATTTCAACTATTCCAGAAGCCTTGTGCATTGAGAAAAGAAGGTGATTAGTTGACAATGGGAATGAAGATAACAAGGAAGGGGTGTCAAAAGGAGAGTCAGAAGAAAACAAAGTTGAATCAGTTGAGGTTGAAAATGGGAATGAAGACAACAAGAAAGAGGTGTCAAAAGGGGAGTGTGACAACAACAAAGAGGTGTCAGAAGAGGAGTGTGAAAATGGGAATGTTGACAACAAGAAAGATGATGACAAAAATGTACGAAATGATTCGAAGCATC
Organism: Silene latifolia; assembly: GCF_048544455.1. Classification (NCBI taxonomy): domain Eukaryota; kingdom Viridiplantae; phylum Streptophyta; class Magnoliopsida; order Caryophyllales; family Caryophyllaceae; genus Silene; species Silene latifolia. The sequence goes on from NC_133532.1 coordinate 66,188,204, forward strand.
TTTATGTTGATAGTGACGCGGAGAATGACGAAGAAGCCAATACGGATAATCTTATAAATACCCTTGTATGTAGCATGTTATCTGAAGATTATAGTGAAGAACCCAAGGCAATCACTCCCAATCCAAGCTTAGATATTAGTCTTTGAACTTGATTTACTAAGAGGAGACACTGACCCATGTACAGAGCCATCTAAGTTTCAGCACTGTATTGCTGACTACGTCTACTACACCAAGGGAAAAGGCACTGTTCTTGCTAGGTATATTTTATTCTACTCATTATGTTCCTTTTAATTAATCATTATGTACATTTCGTTTGGTTATTATGTGCATTATTAATAAAGATAATGTACATATGTGTAATTAATTGACTTGTTTTGTGTAACGTCCGAAAGTGAGAAGCTCTTTGAGTTTAAGAATGTCGTGGGTACCTGATATCTTTTTGCATCTCTAAAACCACCTCGGTATATAGCAGATCTTTGTGGTTGATTGTTGGTCACTTACTTGAATTTCAATGAAGTTGAAAGAAAATCTTGACACCACGTCGATTCTTTGCTTCAACCCTCGTATTTGTATGTAAAATTTTATTTCATTCTATGTTACAATAATTTTATGTTATACAAGTGTATATTAATAGAACAATATTATGTTGTGTGTAAAAAGCAAGCATTTCAAGGGCAAAGGAAAGAATTCAAATTTGAAAGAGAATTGGAAGTATTCAAGAGGCATTTTAGAAATGAGTTAAATCATGCTGGGATTATTGATGTGACAAAAGTTGATATGGTTAGCTCAAACAATATATATAGTCAATACAAAGTGTTTTCTGCTGCTAATTTTATGTCTGTTGTATCTTCTAATCATTTCTTATATAAAACAGTTTTTTTTCCCAATAATATCCGACAAGCATTTTTACCTGCTCGTATTCAATATGGAGAAGAACAAGTTTGTTATTCTTGATAATCAACAGCATGATGAAACCCCAAAAACTCGTTATGGAAACAAACCTTGGAATATGGTAATTGTCCAGTTGCCTTTCATTGGTTATTTTTTCTTTTACAATGTCATATTTTTTGCACGGTCTCTCTATATAGTTTGATCTGAATTTTTCCATGCAGCGTAATGCTTTGGCAGAATATTTCAATGACATTGGTGATTTGAAGGAAAGAGTAAGAGCAATGGAGCCTTTTGTATTGAAAATGCCTTGGAGAAACCATCAAAATGTTGTTGACTGTGGTATTTACACAATGAAACACATGGAAACGTACAAGGGGGTCAGTATTGGACTTGTGGGTTGACAAAAAACAACGTAAGTTTCTAAACAATTTATATCCAATAATTGTAAATGTACTTTTGGTTTAATTAAATGAACTTTCTTAAAGTATTAAAAGCACATTCTTGTTTACAAGTTACCTATCTTAAAGATATTTTTAACTTTTGTAGATGGATGGACTTCGAATATTGAGAATCAAATATCTTTGCACTTTGGTTTCATCCAAGTGAAACATTGTTTGTGATGACGTTTTAACAAAGGTGAAGCAGTATCAAGAGAAGCCCTTCCCAAAGAAACTGGATTCGTCTGATGAAGAATTCTACGAGGGTGATGAGACTGTTGGCGATGAGAAGATAGAAGATGAGGTAGTTGGAAAGAAAGAGAAGAGTACCGATGATATTGGTGTCCCTGACAACAATGAGACTGTTATGGTTAAGAAGAGAAGAATGGAGGTAGGTTGTACAGAAGGGAATATTATACCAGATGGCTATGATGCTTCTGAGAAGAATGAGAACATGACAGATGTGAGTAATACAAACGACAAGAGTATAAATGAGCATAATCTGTTGTGATGGTGACACTACCAAGGGCGAAGTCATCAACAATGAAAATGTTCATGAACATGAAAGAAGTCAACCGAGTCTCTCGAGCATCCTTTCAAATCGTAATTTACTAAGCACAGATACATGCATTATTACTCCTCTTCTTGAGTTTTAATTGCATTATTTGATTATGTGTCGTATAGTAGAGGAAAACATACCGATTTAGCCAGGTATATATATATATCTCTACTAATGTACAATATTTAAATTTAAAATGTTCTGTATCTTGTTTTGAGTTAACACTGGTAGTCCTGAACCAGGGAACTTCTTGTGCATGTGGGTGAAATTTCTCTTCGGCGTATTGAAATGGCAACGCTACGACAATCTAAATACTTAACGAGTGATGTGATCGATTGTTGGGCAAAACTTTTGAATGCCAAGGAATCTAGAAGAAACTCTTCCGAGCCTTATCGATTTTTTTTTTTCACCTTTTGTGTGTGTAAGTCAAATATTTATATAAACTTATTTCAACAAGTAAATTTTGTAATGTTTTTTCCCTTGATTAACATCAAAAACTTTACTTGTCTTGCATCTGAGATGATGCTTCATGGAGAAGTGGACACTTTGTTGAAAATTTTATCGTGATTAAGGAGATAATGAAAGAAGAGTTTACCCAATTCTCGGTTAACTTGGATAGAATTGATTTGGTTAGCATTGACAATATACACTCTTTCTGCATGTTATATTTAATTTGCTTGTTGCCTAATTAAATCTTTTAAAATCTACAGTTCTTCTTCCCAGTTATATATAAAAGGCATTACAATTTACTAGTCATTGACAGCAACAAGTATAAGTTCATCATCATTGATAATGTGTATCGTGACGGAAAACCAGAAGAATTTTTCCACAATAGACCACTGTCTTTTGTAAGATTCTATGCTCTCTTTTGCTTAACAGCACTACATACTGTTCTTATTCATTATTGTGAATGTACAATGACTTTACATAGAGTGTACCTTCCCCAAAAATTTTGTGTCTGTCTTAATTTTCTAATTTTTGTGATATTGTACCTCATAATTATTAGTGTCCTAATGTTTTTCTGCACCCCTTCTCCGCCAGCGTAATGTTCTAGCGGAATACTTGAAAGACATCGGTGTTTCAAAGGTAAAAGTTGATCGAATTAAAAAACTGCAGCCTATTCTTGCAAAGATGAAGTGGAGAAACAACACTAACAAGACTGATTGTGGTGTTTACGTTATGAGACATATGGAGACATTTAAGGGTAATCTAAATTGGACCTGTGGGCTTAAAAAAGGCGATGTGAGTTTCAGAAGTAATATAATTATTTTTAATACATAATTCAGTACACATTTGTACATGTTCTAATCCCTTGTTTTCTTTATTTTGCTAGGATGCTCCCCTACTGATTCTGCGGAAGAAATACATTTCATATATGATTTCAACAGAAGGCAATGTATGTTTTGATCTTTGTACTAAAGAAGGCAATGGATTTCCGTTCAAACCCAACGCCATGGGAAGAATATGATGATGAAGATGAGGAAGATCTTTGAATTGAAGCCGTAAAAACTTTTTTTAGTTTCGTTTGTGACATGTGTGTGAGTAATGTAACATATATTGAGGAAGTCATGAGTCGTACAACCTGAAGTTTGAAAAATTTTAATTCAAGAGAGTGTTATATTTAGGAAACAAATTTCAATAAAGTTTGTTATGTTCTTCTTTGAACAACAATAATGTTTATTGTGCAAAACGTCTTAAAATTATTGTACTCTGGGAAAACAATTCCAATCAAGTTGATGTTGTCCCTGCAGAACAACAATAATGAACCTTTAATACAAATGTAATATACTTTGGCTATAAGAGTAATGTATTTTGGCTATAAGAGTAATGTACATACAAGCCTTTAAGAATGTTCCTTGCAGAACAACAATAATGATGCTTTAATAAAAATGTAATATACTTTCCCTATAAGAGTAATGTACTTTGGCTATAAGAGTAATGTACATACAAGCCTTTAAGAATGTTCCTTGCAGAACAACAATAATGATGCTTTAATAAAAATGAAATATACTTTCCCTATAAGAGTAATGTACTTTGGCAGTATAATCGAATTGTGCATACAAGCCTTTAAGAATGTTCTCGTAGTGTATATTATGGATGTCTATCCTTGAATCAAAAATTTGCACCTTCCACTTCGTTATCAGATTCATCTTCTTCATCGTCGTCCTCCACATCATCAGATTCATCTCCTTCATCGTCGTCATCTTCATGGTAGTATTTGGTGAATATGCATCAAAATGTAAATTAAATATCAGATTTTATAAGGAGAAAATGGCCAAAATGAACAACTAAATTGATAATAGATTTAATGTAACCAAATATACATTGCTGAAATTTTTATCTGTGCCTTTAGAACAACCATAATGTTCATTGCACAAAGAGCTTATGTGCCTCCATATAAGATTGAAGATTTTGGAAGGTAAACACTATCCGCTATGCTTGTATAATTTAATAATTATTTAACATTAATGTAATATGCTTTAACAAGAAACCAACTTATAGATACCTGTCAGATGGTTTGTTTCTTTGCAAGTTCTAGAGTTGTGTCCTTGGCGGCCACATGTTTTGCAGTATCTCTTCTCTTTTCCTCTCTTCTTTAGGGCTTTTAACATTTGTGATTCAATTCTCTTGCCCTTGGTCCTACCCTTGTTTTTAGATTTTTTAGGAACATGAATCACCAACTTCTCAGGTATTTTGCAGCCCACATACTTTTCTATTTCTTTCATCTTGTCTTTCTTCTTTGCTGGTACACTTCTGTTACTAATCATATCCAATCTAATATCTCTCAGTTTTTCAATCAAAAGCTTCATGTCATTATCATCACACTCAGCTACGCTGACACAAGAATAAACCTCTTGCCACAGCTCAGTACTCAAACTTTTCCGGTCAGAAAACTTTTGAGAGACATCTATCAGTTTGCCATCTTTGTCAAAGACAGGCTTACTCATTGCAGCTTTTGTCCATCTTTGCGTTATGTACTGTTCTGGTATTTTCTGAAAATCTTGGTTGTGTAGAATCCAAAGGCAGTGCCTGCACAACAAGCCCATTCTCTGAAACATAGAATAAGAACAAGTAATCTCCATGTTATCTGGTGAATATGCTACGTTCCATGACTTATTTGGCATCTGCAAGTCTGTTAGAATATATATTTTTGTCTCATCAATCTTCTCCACATCTTTAAAACGGCAATCAGACAAAGCTGCAACCAATTCTGTTTGGAAGTCTTTGAAAATGTTGTGCGAGTACATTTCAGAAGCATGGACTTCAAGGTTTGACTTTGTTTTCCGTGGGATTTCAGAGTGTTTGTTGTCACTGTTCAATTTGGACTGCTTGTGTCTTTGTGCTTCCAAGGCACTCTCATAGCACACCCAAAACTCAACAAGGGTCAAATGAGGTGTGAGGAACCTGTCAAAGAAACTGTTTTCACTCTCAGACCTAGAAGTAACCCTCATCAAGCCAGACATTGAAACATCTTTAAAGTAGGCAGGGATCCACTGTTCCCTGAGATCGTACAAATCTGAAAACCACTCGTGTTCTACAAGTTGATAATCAGTCATTATCTTCCCCCATTGTTCTTCGAATTCATCAGGCTCAAGTTGGTTGTTCCAAACACACCTATTGAGCCTGGTCTTAAAATCCTCATCTTGAAACAGTTGATAACTGACTTTCTCTCTTAGTTTCTTCATTATGTGCCACATGCACATCGTGTGTTGACTCCTTAAACACTTCCGGGACCACCGACTTCATTGATTTGTCCCGATCGTAATTATAATTCTCGGTTGGCACCCGCCCATTGCTTCCAAAAATGTCTTGAACAGCCATGTATAACACTCAATACTTTCATCACCTAACAACCCAGCTCCAAACGTTATGCACCTTTTGTGGTGATCAACTCCTGTGAAAGGCACAAACACCATATCATACTTGTTTGTTCTATATGTAGCATCTGCTGATAAAACCTCACCGAACAGCATGTAGTTCTTTATGCAGATCGGATCTGCCCAAAACACTCCAGCCAGGCACTTGTTTTCATCTACTATAAAATCAAAGTAAAATGAACTGCATGTGTCTTTTCTCCTAATAAGATTTTCAACAAACATTTGTGCATCAAAATTACCAATGTAGGTTTTTATGTCCCTGACAAAGTTTTTGAAATCAACCTCAGTAGCCCCAATGTTGTTGTAACCTCCACACAACTCCTTCCAACCTCTATAGGCTTTCACACCACCTAGTTTTAGCACCTTTACCTTTGTGACAAATTGCTTCTGTACCTCTGTCATTTTTCGGTTTCCTTTCAAGAATATTGTAGATTCAGGCGAAGCAAGTGGATGGTTATGCGCTTCATCGAATATGGTAACAATATAAGTTCTATTTTCTTGGTTATTAAACTGCACTAATGCACGACAGTCAATTCTTGTAATCGGCCTCACACGGCTTATGTCTGTCACATCAGATTCTGCATCATTCTCAGCAGTATCGGTATCAGTATCAGTCCTCTTCCTTTTCCTACTTTCCTTTACACCTTGCCTATTGCAGACAACATTCCTTAATACAAAACTGTTTGGTAACTCATTGCCTTTAATCCTTTTTGTTGTTGCAAGTCTTGGCGTAAACCCACAGATTGTACAATATTCTTTGTAGAATAACTCTGCTGATTCTAGTGTTTCGAATACTTGTCCTACTTTAGGTTTCTTTTCCTCTGGACAGAATGGAATGTACTGGATTGCATTTAATGTTTCAATTATTGTCCTTGGTGTTTTAAAGCTGTTATTTGTAGAAGAAGACGTAGTTGCATCACTTGTACTCATTGTCTGGTTCAACAGTAGTTAAGTAAGTAAGTATATTAAATATTATTGCATCAATAATGCAGTAATCCAATTCTAATATGCAGTAATCCAAGTCTAATATGCTCATTGTCCATTATCATGCCTGTAAAGGAACATTTATTTTAATGATAATGTTCATAGGAAATATTGTTGTCCATTTTGATATAGCATATATATAATGTATTGAATGCTAATGACATTAAACAAAGAAATAGTCATAATATTATTTCATTAATATTAGAAAATATTTACAAAAGCCATTTCAGGCTTTCAAAATGGTAAAGCCTACTAAGGCTTATACTGAAAAAAAAAAAAAAAACACAAGATAATACCTAATAACAATAAATAGAAGATAACACAACATATTTCTAAACTAATCTAACAGTCGGAGTCATAATAATTCTCATCCCCAGACTGTTCCTCAATTTCATATTCTTCTTCTCTTTCCTTTAAAAATCGTCGTTCTTGTCTTTTGTGATGTCTAATTATTTCTGCACGATTAGTCATAGTCGTGCACATGCAGAATCTCTCAAGCATCCGATTATTCTTTGTGATAGTTATCACACCATTTTCATTTCCGTGAACCGCGCCTTGGTAATAATCCCTCTCCTTTACCTCTGGGTCGTTCCCTATAAGGAACCACTTTGACCAGCCCTTGCACACCATGGCCATGTTTTTCTTTTCTTCCCTCCCAAGTCGCTCAAACAAAATCTCGAGCAAATCCTGAGTAGTAAGCAATTGATGTAAAGGACGACTGGGAGATGGTACATCCATCTCCATAGGAATGTCATCTCCATCAAACCAGTTTGAAGAAAACTGACTTACTTTCCATTCCCTATAATAGGCCATGAAATTTTGTTTGTAACCATCATTCTTAAAGGGAACTATCAGGCATTTTGAGTAGTCCATTGTTTTTTTTTTTAAAGAAAATTAAGTACTTTTCTGAAGAGATTAAAAGTTTTGGTTATTGGAGAAGGTAGGATGGAAAACTAGTTGTATACTCTTGGGTTTATATAGTGGATTAATTGATTAAAAGAGATTAAATTCTGTGAACAGTTGTGTCTTTTCAACTGACACAAACATAATCATGGTAATTAATAAATTGGGTGAAGTTATCTATGTTAGTTTAATCTATTGCATAAAACAGTATATGGACATTATGAAAATACGTAATGGACATTTGAATTAAACTGAATTCACATTTTTTTCCAAATAATGTTTCATGTTCTTTCTTAAATAATTTAATGTACCTTTTAATATTATATAATGTACATTTTCCAAACAGTGCTTAATAATATTTTAGTTGTACCTAATTATCAGAAAATGCAAATTACGAATATATATAGTTGACAATTTATTTTATGGAACATGTTTTTTTATAATTAATATAATGTACATTTAGAAGTAATATTCAAATTAATGTGAATAATTGCGTCTTTTCACCACATAAGCAAGTTATTTCGTACAAATAAAGGTTCATATATAATGTATTCCTTCGAATGTCCATTATCATGCCTTTAAAGGAACATTTATTTTACTGCTAATGTTCATAGGAAATATTGTTGTCCATTTTGATAGAGCATATATAAAATGTATTGAATTCTAATGACAGTAAACAAACAAATAGACACAATACTATTTCATTAATATTAGTAAAATATTTACAAAAGCCATTTAAGGCTTTCAAAATGATAAAGCCTACTAAGGCTTATATTGAAAAAAAAAAAAAAACACAAGATAATACAAAAATAACAATAAAATAGAAAACTAACTTAATATATTTCTAAACCAATCTAATAGTCTGAGTCATAATAACCCTCATCACCAGACTGCTCCTCAATTTCATATTCTTCTCTTCGGTTTCTAAATTGTCGTGCTTGTTGTTTATGATGTCTAATTATTTCTGCACGACTAGATAGAGTCGTGCAACGGCAGAATCTTTCTAGGAGCCGCTGATCCTTTGTGATGATGATTATACCATTTTTCTTGTTCCCGAACCACCCCTCGATAATAATCCCTTTCCTTTACCTATGGGTCGTCCCCTATAAGGAACCACTTCGACCAGCCCTTGCACACCATTGCCATGTTTTTCTTTTCCTCCCTCCCAAGTCGCTCAAACAAAATTGGGAGCAAAGCCTAAGTAGTAAGGAAATAATGTAAAGGACTCGGGAGATGGTACATCCATCTCCACAGAATGTCATCTCCATCAAACCAGTTTGAAGAAAACTGGCTTACTTTCCAATCCCTATAATGGTTCATGAAATTTTCTTTGTGAGCATCATTCTTGTAGGCAACTATCGTGCATTTTGAGTAGTCCATTGTTTTTTTTTTAAGAAAATTAAATACTTTTCTGAAGAGATTAAAAGTTTTGGTTATTGGAAAAGGTTTTAGAAATGAAGGTAAGATGGAAAAGTAATTGTGTACCCCTTGGTTTATATAGTGGATTAATTCAGTAGAAGAGATTAAATTTGGTGAACAGTTGTGTCTTTTCAACTGGCACAAACATAATCATGGTAATTAATAAATTGGGAGAAGTTATCTATGTTAGTTAAATGTCTCGCATAAAACAGTATATTCACACTATAAATATACGTAATGGACATTTGAATTAAACTGAAAGCACATTTATTTTCCAAATAATGTTCCATGTTCTTTTTTAAATAATTTAATGTACCTTTTAATATTATATAATGTACATTTTCCAAACAGTGCTTAATGATATTTTAGTTGCACCTAATTATCAAAAAATGCAAATTATGAATATACTATAGATAGTGGACAATTTATTTGATGGAACATGTTTTTTTATAATTAATATAATGTACATTTAGAATTAATATTGAAATTAAGGTGAATAGTTGTGTCTTTTCACCACTTAAGCAAAACTTACAATCCGTCATTTGACATATTGAACAGTTGCAAGACCACTTGCAAAACGTAATTATTACATGCACATACTTATTATATATAATGCACATTTCACTAAAACTGATTGGACATTTCCTTATGAAACGTGTACAGCACAACACAACACAACACAACACATTATTTTTACATGCAAAATTACTTTTCAGTTACTTCAAATTGCACACTTTTCCTTTCTCATTATTTTTAGTACATTGTTTCTCACCACAAAGTACATTTGCGTTTATCATCCTTCTAAAACCAAACAAACAAACAAACTATACACCCTAATTTAACACTTTTCATTATAAAATTAATGTTTTTGTGGTTCTGTACATTACATCTAGTTAATTAAATTTAATCAAATCCGAAATTAAGTTGAATTTAATCAAATTCAACTTTAACATCATTATAAAATCAATTCAACAACGATTCAGAAACGAATTAAATAATATTGAATAAACATACCTCAATATTGACTGTAGAAAACAATAATTCCAGATGAATGACCAAATCAATTCCGATTTTTCTTACAAAGTTTTGATCTTGAAATAACTGAATAGCCGATGAATGCAAGAGTTTGAACAAATTGACTCTGATTTGCGCTTCGAACACAGCAATTGATGATGAATAAACGATTTTAGATCACTAAATTTGATATCGAAAGACAAAAATTTACAAATTAAGGAAGGATTAATGGTGAAATCGATTGATTTTGTTTCGTGTGGTTTGATTTTGTTACGTAGGCTTGATATTGCTGACATGTACACTCTTATTTTTTGTTTTTCGTGAAATTTTAAGAGCAGCGCGCGTTTAATCTCATTAGTGAGTCTTATTTGATGGACGGTTGAGAGCATTCTCACGGTTCTCACGATAAGCCCCGTTCTCAGGAACTCTACCCTTATTATTATTATTATTATTATTATTATTATTATTATTATTATTATTATTATTATTATTATTATTATTATTATTATTATTATTATTATTATTATTATTATTATTATTATTATTATTATTATTATTATTATTATTATTATTATTATTATTATTATTATTATTATTATTATTATTATTATTATTATTATTATTATTATTATTATTATTATTATTATTATTATTATTATTATTATTATTATTATTATTATTATTATTATTAATCTTGTTAATCTTGTTGTTGTTATTGTTGTTGTTATTGTTATTGTTGTTATTGTTATTATTTTTATTATTGTTATTGTTATTGTTATTGTTTTTATTATTGTTATTGTTATTGTTATTATTTTTAGTGTTGTTATTGTTATTGTTGTTATTGTTATTGTTATTGTTGTTATTGTTATTGATTGTTATTATTGTTATTATTAAGGGATGCGCGCAACTTTCATAGATAGAAATATAAAAGTTTTAATCCTCTCTCGATTTAAATTTTAAGTTTTTATAAAAGAATTCCGAAATTCGATTTTAAAATCCCTCAGTTTACCTTGACTTTCCATTACATTTTCGTTCTTCCTTTTTGTTTTTCATTTTCCCTTTTTTTATTCGCATTTTGAGGCGTGGGTTCACCCATGGACGGTTCGAAAGGTTGATTCATGTTAGCCGACCCCATATCATTTTGGCATTAAGGCTCTGTTGTTGTTGTTGTATTATTCCTACCCGACTAAAATATATTTTTATATAGAATAAGCTTTAAAATTATAGCTTTAATAAAAATCATGTTTAAAATAAAATTAATAAAATTAAATAATTTTAAAATATAAAATAAAGTAATAGAATGGTTAAATAAATTATAAGTGTCAAAATGAGAAATTTGCAGGTGTTAAAATCACCCCATCTTTTAAAAAGTTTCGTTCTCGAAACTTGAAAGTAGAAAATGAAATGTTATAAAGATAAAGCCGGACTTCTTGAAATCGGCAACCAAAGCATTAAAAGGTTACTTATTGTTAGAATTAAAAATTTCTTCAAAATTTCAAGTAGAATTTTTCAACAATACCAGATTTTCGTCAAAGGAACGGAAGTGTTCTTGTTGCGCATTCAATAACATCAACATTCCAAATCAAAGATAATGTCAAATACCAAATCATTTGCATAAATCAAAAATCAAAATACTTTCAAAAACATTTATGGAGAGTTTTCAAAACTATAAGTCTCCTTCATGGAACGAAATTGCTCTTGTCGTGCACACAAGAGCGCTAACTTTCCAAGTCAAAGACAAGTTTAAAACAAAAATCATTCACCGACAAGCGTAAAACAAGTTATTAAACGTCTCTAATAAATAGTTCTAACACCTGTCAACGTTAAAACTTAAGGAAAAGGTAATCCACTCAAATTTTCTTTTGTAAAAGCCAAATGAAAATTAAAAGATTCACTGTTAAACTAAAAAAGGAGTCAAATTCTTGAAAATATAACATTAAACTTTTGACAAAGAATCATAAATAAATCAAAGTTAGTTAGAAATTGAACAAAATTAAAAGTAATCTTGGTTTTAGCAATCAAAGATCATGATAAAGGAGTCTATACTCAAAGAACAACTAGGGAACTAAATCAAATTTTCATTTTCAAACCTTGAAAATAGGTAAAGTTTTGTAAAGGTAACATAAATTTTTAACAACAAACCAAAAATGGTAGCTTGAAATGTTTAGAAATTGTACGAAATGAAAAGTAACTTAGACAACATAAATACAAAGTACGCTAAGAGGATCCAAAATTAACCAACAAAGGATTTATGATGAACTTCCTAGAGGTAAGAGTCGAAGTAAGATCAACAAAGATGTCAAAGATAGAGTTTTCATAAGCCTCTAGACTCGAATCCGAAGGGAAAGCATGACGAAAAGAGTAGGATATGCACGAACGATAAAGCTTACGGTCAAGGAGGAGGGAAAGAGAACTAGGCAACAAGGAAACGCCGGATACTCAAATCTCAACTAACGACATCATCCTAAATGGTTCCTAAAACTTCTTAATAAATCAATTTCACAAGCACATTACCTCCAAGGAATCCTCAAGATAACTTACGCCACTCTACATCTAAGCTACTCCATGAACAAAGTACTTTACTACACTAGTGATTCAGCAACTCCCAATCGTTAAACATCCACAACGACCTCCACCAACCAAGATCAAAGCTACTAACAAAGTTATACTCATACCTAACAAATGTCGAAAGGTAACACCAATCTAAGTATGGTTATCAACATCCTAAAGGTATTTATTTCCAAACTCACATCATAAACTTCACCACATGTTTACTCCTAAAGTAACAACGTTCAACCTACTAAGCATTCAAATCCCAAACATAAACAACAAAGCCAAGTTCTATAACCTTAGTAACATAGGCAACTCACACTTAACACACAGAATCCACCAATCAATTATACTCTCATTATCAAGAAACTAGATATAAGAATCACTAAGTATGTCTCGTCACACTACCTAAGTCTTTCTAACATCACAACCTCTCAAAACCAGGGTTATGGGTCAACCACAAACAATCTCCCCAAAAGTCAAATTATCCAACCAAGATTAGCATCCCACAAAAGAAAGAGAACCAACAAAAAGGTGTCAAGGGAGGATCAACAAGGAACAAAGGACAAGTTGGGAGGGTACAAGAGTAGCTTCCAAGGTAAAAGAAAAGAGAGTTTAGAAGAAGTAATAAGCATCAAGAAGTGAAAGAATAAGGCAAGGTACACAAGAACGAGGGATGTCTTCAAGGAAGTAGAAGTATTCTTCAAAGGTTGAACAAAACTTCAATTCCCGACAAGAGGCACCAAGTCTTGATCGCTTCACGGTTATTGATCCAAGGGTACAAAAATCATTAATTGACAATCAACAAACATGTTAGAACCTACCACGAAGCATACACAAAGAGACTACCAACTTAGGTCATTATTTCTACCCATCTCTCATTTATTATTTAAGGTCAAGTTCAAATTTAAGTTTGAGGTACAAGTGTGTGCGTCGGGAGCAACATAGGCTCTGATACCAACTGTGAACCCCCGCAATAACAAGGAAAATATAACTAATAAGTTCAAGCGAAAATTAGGAAATTTTTGAAACTTTTAAAGTTTGAAGCGCGGGTTCATTAAAACCTAAAACATAAATAAAGAATGCGGAAATAAAGTTAAGTTTATACAAACGTGATAGTCAAAATGAGGGAAAACAATATATACAATAAAAGGTGAGTCTAAGCAATCCTAATAAACCGACTACTAGTCCAAGGTGCTCGCTAGCACACGTCTAATCCCACCGATGCATCTTCACAAACCTGTCATTCATGTAAACATGAATGCCACAGTCAGTGGGAAGTAACTCAAAGTTCTTCCAGCCACAAATTGTCAAAATGAACATAACCAAGAATTCAATTAAGTAAATCATGTAAGACACTTACAAAAGACATGAACATCAAGTTTATATTTGAACATGGCAATTAAATGAGATAGATAAACATTAGCGTAATAGTGACTCAACTATTCATGTTAAATAATTAAATAATGTGAAAGACAAGAATACGGTCATTTATACGAAAGTACGCATTTCAAGAAAATATGGCATAGATGTGAGATTTAGAATCCGAATCATATGAAGCAGTTAAGTAAGGGATCAATCAATGCAAATTACAAGAATAGAAACCGTAGCCATTACTTGGAAAACCACTTAGCAAACATTGCACGGGACGTGGCTACTAATGTCACAATCATACTTATGGCTTGCATCTCATCATTAGAACAGATGGGAACATCAATCCCAACGATCATATCGCAACTAGAGGGCTTATAGCTCACCCCTAGTATCCGATAGGACCAAGACAACAACACAAGGCATAACTCTTGCCTTAAATGACATATGAGAATATCTATACCAAGCAAGACCTTTACTACTCATTAAATATAATCTGACCAGACTCTTGGGAAAGTACAGTTCCCGATTCAACACGCGGCAGGACAGTCCGCATCGAATACTCGGATAATAGATCAAAAATCGAGAACCCACAATCGACAGGACAGTCCGAAAGATGCGGAAGAGATGAGCTAAACCCACAATCGGCAGGACAATCCGAAAGAGGCGTAAAGATAATTCAAGCAAAAAGGTATAGCATAAAGGCATTATCAAAGAATACGACCAACTACAAGTAATTATTTATAATAACTCTTTCACACTTGTATTATATTAACCAATATCTCATTTCATAAATAAATATACCGGGTTAAATAAAATATAACAAGCGAGAATGAATAATTTACGTTATGTAAAATACGAGATAAAATGTAAATAAGCATATGTGATTCATTCATAAGCCAACTCCATAATATAAAGTTGGCCTAATACTACAAGGATATGCAAACAAACCCAATTCACAAAACACAACCCAAGCATCTGATACAACCCAGAGTAGTACTGCTGCAATTAAGAGCGTGTGCAACACTGACTCCAAAGGGAATTACCAAGCTGACAATGCAAGGGATGAGGTCATAACAAATTCTGGTACTCTTAATTATGACATGAGGACAAACTAAGAAAACCTCCTTCCATGTGCACCGTTGGAGAGCATCTTAATTTAGGATTTTACTGAATTAATTAAGTGGTTGTAATTATCTCTATGGAGTAACAACCAAGTCATTCCTCTAATATATAAAGGGGAATATGCATTTGTTTTACACACACTTGAAATTAATATAATCATTCTCTTCTTCCTCTAAATTACATCTGTGAAATTCCATAGCCTATCACTTGAAATACCAGTGAACAGCTATACTGTTATCAAGTGGTATCAGAGCATTCATCCTCTACGACCTGTGCAATTTTCATTCATTCAACATTAGAGAAAATCCAAAAAAATACAACCCTTCTTTCCTTCCTCGTTACAGAAAAACTCGACACACAAAAACACTAATTACAATCCCTAAAGTGATAACAAAACCAAGAACACGTAAAATGATGACAATGGGTGAAGTTGAGGATCATGGTACTGGATCAGTGGAATACAAGTTCCTTTAGGAGCAGGTGGAGTCTCTAACAAACCAGTTGTCTACCTTGGCTCTGCGTTTGGATCAAAAGGCTGGTAATAGTTTCGCTTCCCCCGTTAGATCCCCTACTATTGCATTTCCCACTTTTAATGGTGAAGATGTAGATAGTTGGATCTTTAGATGTGATCAATTTTTTACTGTGGCTGATATTGCTGAACTTAAGAAAGTGACTTATGCCTCTGTTCAACTGGAGTCCAGGGCTTTAGCCTGGCATCAGACCTACACAAAAAATAGAACATCTATTATACCTTTGGGATGGGACGAGTATAGGCTTGCTATTAAGGCTAGATTTGGTGATCCATTTGAGGACCCTATGACTGAGATGTTGGCGCTGAAACAAATTGATAATGTTAAAACCTATCATGACTCCTTTGATTTAATCCTCAGTAAATTAAACCTACCCCCAGCCTATGCTTTGAGCTGTTTTATCTCAGGTTTGAAGGAGAATATAGCCAGCATGGTTAGGCTCCTTAAACCTAAGAGTGTACAGGAAGCTTATGGCTTAGCCAAACTACAAGAGTCATCCCTACAGCTCAACAACCAAACTACCAAACTTCAATCCACCCCTCCACCATCACAAAAACCACCCCTACTTCCCCACCCACCACGAAATTTTACCAACAGATTCCAAAACAACCACAAACCACCTACCATAACCCCCCAAACACCCAAATTCAAACCAGCCAATGCTGACATTGAAGCCAAAATGGCAAAGGGTCAGTGTTTCTACTGTGATGAGAAGTACACACCCCAACACGTCTGTAAGAATAGGAAGAGAACCTTATACTCCTTAGAACTGGAAGAAGAAGTGGAGGACCCTCCCTCAGTTAAAAGTGAGGAGGAACCAGTTCAGGGGTCAGGAGAAATTGCACAGATTTCAGTCTATGCCTTGGCTGGAAAGGCGCATTGTCAAACAATGAGGGTTCATGGCCAGATTGGGAGGAAAATACTGAGTCTATTGGTTGATAGTGGCAGCTCCCATAACTTTATTGATATAGGGTTGGCTGCAAGATTGGGACTGACTCTAACACCCATAGAGACATTCAATATTTCAGTGGCTAATGGGGGTAAACTCACCTGTTCACACCAAGTATCTCAACTATGCTGGAGAATCAGGGACAACAAATTTCAGGCTGATTTCTTTTCTATACCTCTAGGAGGTTGTGATGCAGTGTTAGGGGTTCAATGGTTAGAAACCTTGGGGCCAATAACATGGGACTTCAAAAAGTTAACAATGGAATTTATACAGAATCAAAAGAGAGTGGTGTTAAAAGGGGTGAGCAAAGTACAATTAAGAGAACCATCCTTGAAATATATGGTTAAGGCAGTGGAAGAAGGAGGCCAACTACTTGCTATGGTCCTTTCTGCTGACTAGGGAGTTGAGTTGTTTGCATTACATATGGCTGCACCAGAAGTGGAGCAGGCTGCTCTTCAATCTCTCTTAAACCAGTATCCTGATGTTTTTAAGGAACCTAAGGAATTACCACACTTTAGGGAGGGTCATAATCATAAAATATCTCTGAAAATTGAAGCTGAATCATTTAGCATAAGGCCATATAAATACCCTATGCTGCAGAAGAATGTTATTGAGAAGATGACAAGGGAACTCTTGGACAATGGGGTGATCCAACACAGCACCAGCCCATATGCATCTCCTGTGGTGTTAGTGAAAAAGAAGGATGGTACTTGGCGCATGTGTGTGGATTACAGGGAATTAAATAAGCACACTATAAAAGACAAGTTTCCAATCCCACTTATAGAAGAGCTCCTTGATGAACTCCATGGGTCCAAATACTTTTCTAAGATTGATTTGAGAGCTGGTTTCCACCAGATTCGAATGGCCCCAGAAGACATTAGAAAACAGCTTTCAGAACACATCATGGACACTTTGAGTATCTGGTTATTGATGTGGACGATGTCGTCGCTCATCCAATCAAACACATTTATAAAACTCAACAAACAACTAGCTAGTGGTAAGTCGAGGTCGATCCATGGGACGGTGGTTACTCAAATTATTCAATCTAATTATGGTTATGCTTGGGGTTGTCACAATTATAATGGGTTGATGATTCTAAGCTAATAAAGGCAATAAACAAGCAACAAAAGGAAAGATGTAAACAATTGATTAAAAAGCACTAGGGTGTCATGGGATTATAGGGGAATCATGGGATATGATCATACAAACATGTTCTCAAATTATAAGCAAGCAATTATTGTTGTGATGGATTGAGTTGGGTTATATCTTACAATCCTAGGAAAGTTTGGGTCCCGGAGCCGAATCGATTAGATTGTACAACACCTACAAGTCGACTTAATCTTCCCTACTCAACAACATGCATGGTGTAATGAGACTCGAGTTGGGTTATGTCTTACAAGTCTCATTGAAAAGATAGGAGATGATAGTAAATGCAAGGATTCATAGGCTTAGCATTTCATCAAACATAACATGTGCATGAGTTGAGATCAAAACAAGCAAGCAAATAAAACATGAAAGCATATTAATTTAAGCATGAATCATTCCCCATGTTGGTTTCCCCTAATCACCCATTAAACCCTAGCTAAGAGACTACTCACTCATCATCATATTGAACATGCTAGCAAGGTTGTCAATCATACTAACATAGTGAAACATGATGAACAAGTAAGAAAGATTAACAATAATTAAAACAAGGATTAAGAGAATTATACCTATGGAGATTCCAATAATAATAATGCAAAGAATAATAGAAGAACTTGATGATTGATGGAAGGTTGTCAATCTCCCAATAAACCCAATAATCTTCTAATTACCCAATAATAAACTTGAATTCCTCAATAATAAACTTGAACAATGATTAAAGGAAAGATTAATGTATATTTTGTGGAAAGATTAAATGATAATCTATTCTAATCTACTACTAATCTAATCTAAGGAAGGATTCCTAATATGAGAACTTGATTCTAATCTAATAAAACTTGATGGTTTGATTATTACAAATGGGGTATTTATAGTGGAAATTAGGGAGGATGCATTAGGGTTAACTAAGGGCTAAACTAGTAATTACACTTTTTAAGTTGAGCAAGGAGCCTCCGGGATTATCCGAGAGAAGGGCTTCTCCATTTCGTAGCTTGGCGAATCTGGGCGTCCTAGGGTGAAGACGGGCTGATTTGAAGTTCACGTAGCAAGGAAAATCCCCCTGTCCAGGAATCCGCCCGTCCCGAGCGAAATCCGAGCGTCCTGAGCTTCAACCCGAGCGGGTTGAAATTGACCCGAGCGGGTTCACAGTATCCCGCTCCAGATAGACTTGACCCGCGCGGGTTGAGCTGCTATTCCCTTTCTTTTTGCTTTTAAGCCTAAGATTCCTCCATATACTCTTTATTTATTCTTCCTTGGCCATCATTCTTGCTTCCTCTTCATACTTAGTCCATCAAATATCGTCAATAAGCTTCCAAATATGCACGAAAGACGGGAATTTCCGCCTTATTATCTTCTTTCCTACAAAACATGTAAAATGCACTAGGAAAGCAAATAGGAAGGATTTGACGGATAAAATGGTCATGAAATGTTATAAAAGTATGCAAAATAGGCTCAATTAGGGGACTAAATGTGCGCAAATAATGTTCACATCAAATATCCCCAAACCGAACCTTTACTCGTCCCGAGTAAAGAGGTGACAAAAACTAGACCTTTATTTAAACTATCCTAATAACATAGCCGATATGAGACAATTAGCGGGTCTCACTCCGCCCCTTCAACTCACAACAAGACAACCATGAGGTAGGATGCCTTCTTGCAAGGCAAGGTGGGTCTTGCCAAAATGGCGACACATCCAAACATTAAGCACACAAAAACACATAATGGATGCATCTACAAAAAGAATAGCCACTTTCCTCATCTAAGTGGCGGAAATTATCTACAAGGGAAGCAATTCAAGGGTACACAATCCTTCATAGATGCAATTTGTTCAAACTACTAAGCCTAGAAGGATACCAATAAATCACCTCCAAAAGGTGTCAAGCTAGGGTACCTTTGTCCTCAATCGTTAAATGCTTTTGTCAAGAGTAGACTTCCTATGGTGTTAGAAACACTGGAGGATCGCGGAATTCCCCCTCTTGCCTAGACAAGAAGAAGGGTCGTCCCCTCTCTACCATGCACAAAAATGGATATGATGGATAAAGGGATCAATAGATATTTGAGTTTCACTTTGGGAGTTTGCTTTTGTTTTTGTTTTTCCCCCCAATTTCTTGTGGTATTTGACATTTGAGAACACTTTCTTTGCCATTTCTTTTTGATTTTTGGCATTTCAATACTTGACAACTTTTTGCATTTCTTTTTGAACATTTTCAAAGTCACCCCAATTAGTAACGAGGGTGCCTTGTATTTGAAGCTTTTAGGAGTTCTATTTTTGCTCCTCTTTTCATTTGATGCATTTTTGCAAACTTTCTTTCACTTTTCATTTCATTGAACTCAAATTGATTTCTTTTTTGTTTTGTGCCCATTCCCTTTGATGACAAAAATGTGGTAGAACATGGATGAATGATGGATGCATGGTTTCAAGGGTCACCTTGGAATAAACGGTAGCCAAGGAGTTATCACACCACAAGGTACTCTTGACTAGGCCTTAATCCATGGGTCAAAGGATACTAGCATGACACATCCTAGGGTGTTTTACAAGCATTCTAACAAGCAAAGTCTTAAGAAGAAAAAGCATCTACTAGGTCCTATATACACTTGTCAAGCTTCCCAAGTAGACGGTTTCGCAAAATTTTTCTAACATGCAAACTACATGCCATGATGCAACTAGCATATAAACATCCTAATGCAAATGATTCTACCAACTAATATGCCATATAAACTAAATGCAAGTCCTAAATTCACATTGTTGTACCGCATCAATCAAAATAAAGCCACATAGTCATTAACATAAAGAGGAAAAACGAGATTGGAAAGATCATACCATGCGGTCTTCAATATCCTCATGTCTCGGATGTGGCGTAGTCAATCAATGTGAACAAGGATGAACAAACACAATATATACAATAACAATATATACAAGACTACACTACAAAGGAAATGAACATGTTTTTGGATTTTTCAATTTTTCAAATTTTTATGGTTTTTGTTTTTATGAAATTAAAAGACATATTTTTGTGATTTTTCGAAATTTTTCAATTTTTATGCATTTTTGGAATATAAATTCCCATCCCCCACTTTATTTTGGACATTGTCCTCAATGTACATGTAGGAGTAGGAATGAAAAAGAAAAGCATGTTTTTGGATTTTTGATTTTTTTGAAATTGAAGTACAAATGCAATGATATGGTATGAATGAATGCATGCTCTAACTAAATGCAATTCTATATGACATATATAACAAGTGAATGCAATCTAAACTATACTATATGATGCATGATAAATGCTTAAGTCACCTATGATCAAACCTCCCCAAACCGATTTAAACACTATTTCTAGTGTAGAAATGAATAGGTTTGGCCATTAGTAACTAAGCATGAATTCTAGTCTATATGCAACTATCTACATGAATCATGTGGGATAAATACAATGCAAACTAATCTAATCATGTGAGGTATAATACAATGCAAACTATACATGAGAAATAGGGAAAGAAAGGTCTCACAATCACGATCTCAATCAAAGCCTCTATCACTAAGGCCATCATCATCTTCATTACTTTCTTCTTCTTCTTCCCCTCCTCCTCCTTGGTCATCTTCATTCAAGCCTTGGTTTGGGAACACAAGGTGCGGTTGCACCCAAGAAGGCCTAGGACCATTAGGATCAATAAACCCTTGTTGTGCCATATGATAATATTGAGGATAGAGGGCGAAATAGTTGTCTTCTTGCCCTCGGTGCATCCTAACATCCATGTTGCTTATCATACCCATCAATATATCCATGGCCGATGGCGGGCTACTCGGGCGAGGGGGAGAAGGTGAAAAGGGTCGGTAGACATGGGGGTATGGAGGTATCTCCGCATACGAGGGCCGAACACCATGAAGGAATGGTGGAAATCCAAGGCTTGGACCTTGGGACGGTGATGGTGCATGGGAAGGAGTAGAAGGTGCCTCCTCACGTCTCCTAGGTGGTGGAACCCTAATCCTCTCAATGGGGAGGAGGTAGCTCGGCATGGGTGCAAGGTAACTCGACCTAGGTGTGATAGGAGGAAGGTCCCAACAAGGAAGGGTGAATGTAGTGCTTCCCTTGGTGTACCAATCAATACCTCCCAAATCATTATGTTTGCACCATTTGTGATGCCTAAAGATGACCCTCTCATTAAGTAAAGTATCTCCGGGTAGAGGCTCATATCTCCCATCATCATTAAACCCCGGACATAAAGCATCGGCCATCCTAGTCACAAGACCACCCATCACAATTCCCTTTGATTTTGTCTTACCCTTTGAAAGATTTCGAAATCGGACAAGTAATTCAAGAGCGGGATTAAAGTTGTACTTTGGCAAACCTTGGACATTCAAATATGACTCAAGAGAAGTCATGTCAAGTTGACTCACACATCCCGTGTCACTTCTACCATGAATAGTCCCCGCTATAAATTGATGCCACATTCTAATAACCGGGTGATGAATGTAAAAGGCATGACACCTCTTAAAACCCTCTAATTCCAACCCGGTGATTGCTCTCCACAAATGTGACTCCGTGAACCCCACGGGCTTTTCAAGGTCGGTCTCGGGTATCGCAAGCCCAAAGATTTCACCAAAGGTACCCAAATGCATTTGATGGGTCTCATTACACAACCTAAATTCCAAAGACACCCCATATGTCTCTCCTTCAAATACTTTGAGACTAGACAAGAATTCCAAGGTGAGGCTAAGGTAGGTTTCCTCATGCATATTAAATAAAGTCTCAAGACCCATTTCTCTAAATAAGGACTCGGTTCGTCCTTCAATACCAAGTTTATCCAAAGTTTGACGACAAATGAAACGAGTGGGTTCGAACTCCTTACCAAGTAGTTTCAAAAATCGCTTCCTTTGCTCATTTTTGATGAATACTACCTCCGGGAAATCATCAAGTTGCTCAATCTCCGGCACTAACTCCTCTTCTTGCATTTGGTACTCCGGTGGAGCATTAGAATTGCTTCCTTTCCTTCTTTTTGATCCCTTAGAAGTAGTAGCCTTACTCTTGCCCCAAAAATTCATTGTTGTAGCCTTGAAATCCACCAAGTATCACTACCCAAGAATGCCACAAATCTTCACAAATAAGAGCCAAACAACCTTGAAAATGCCTTACTAGAACACTAAAAGCAATGTAGTGAAGCTAGAAGGCAAAAATCAAACCCGAAAATTAATTGTTGCTCACGGATTTTTGGAGCTCCAATTTTTGAAATGATGAAAATGGGTGATTTTGAGCAAATAGAAGGTTGGAAAGTTGGTTTTTATTGTGTAGAAATGGTTTAGAATGATTTTTAGAGTAATTAGATGGTGATTTGGTTGAATTTTATGGTTATTTGGGTGAGTTTTGTGAGTTGAGGTTGAGTTTGAAGGTAGAAGATGAAGATGGTAGGTGAGCTTGAGTGTAGAGTGAATTTTATAGGCTGAAAACATGGCATTCACGGGTTAAAGGCTGAACACGGGTGGGGTAGCATTGTTTTGCCCGTGATTCTGTGAAAATGCAGCATGCAGAGGGTGGACCCGCTCGGGACAGAATGAACCCGCTCGGGTTGGCTTCGAACCCGCTCCAGATAATTTCAACCCGCGCGGGTTGAGAGCAAAGAAGGGCGTTTTTCTTAAAATCCGCCCGGATTCTTGGGCAGAGAATTTTTCTTCTTTTCTTGGCCTTCAACCCGCCCGGATTTATCTCGGGATGGACGTCTTTTTTGAAATTATGGCCCAACACCTTTCCCTTGATAACACACTTACTCACAAGCCCAATTTTTCCATTTTCTTCATTTCTTGACATTTTTCATCTTCTCATTTTTATGAATTTCCTTCAAAAACTCAATTAAAAATATGAGATCCCTCCCTTTCATCTCTCATGCAATTAAATGAATGCAAAACTACACTAAATGCATATATACAAATTAATGGTTATTGAGGAACTCCATCAAACCAAGGACTATCAATTAACAATTTCATGGAAAATTATCACTAGCACTCAAAGCACGTAGAAGTCGGTCAAATTCTTGGGAGTGGGACATGAATAGGCATGCATAGCAACACAAGATTATGTAATTGAAAAATGCCCAAGTAAAAGACCGAACAAGCATGTCAAGAGTATTATGACAAAAATCATAAGAAAAATGGATGGAAGGACCATGAAATGGGTAGTTGGTTGGCAATTGGTTCAACCCATCCTCCAAATAGTCAAAATCACCACATTCAATGCAAGTGCTCTCATTATCATCCAAGGTGATTTTAAGGGTGTCTATTTGAGGTTCCCAAATGTCCTCATCAAATTCCTCATCCCAACAAGGTCCATTATCAAAGGGGTTGTCATAGCAAGGCTCACCAAGCTCAACACAATTGTCTCCCTCAAATATGTCATCCTCAAAGGGTGAGTTTTCACTCAAGTTCACATCCATGTCATTCTCACTTTGCCCATTAACATCAAATTCCATGGAGGTTGATTTCATTGAAACACAAGAAGAGTAGGATGACGGCATCCAAGCATTAGTTTCACAATCAAAAATGTACTCCTCCTCATCATCACTCTCCTCATCTAGCACTCCATATTCCCAAGGTGGGGTAATTTTGTGGGCATAGTAGGTTGGCTCAAGGTTATAGGAAGGTTTCTCATCCTCACAAATCTCATTTTCATCATAGTTTTCCTCAATGAATTTTTGAAATGTGGCTTTTATCACTTCCATTCCTTCCTTGGCATTCTCAATGATGTCATGTATAGTTTGCTTAAGACAATAGGCGGTCATGAATTCAACAAATTCCCAAAATTCCTCACAACTCATCTCACATATCCTACCACCACTCAAGTGAAATGCCAAGTTGCGAGTTTCAAGGTTCATGCCATTATAAACAACACAACATGCTTCATAATTTGAAATAGTAAAACCATGATGCCAAGCATGAGTCATATAATCTTCAAATCTTGCAACATATTTATCAAATGATTCATTTTCATATTGCCAAAAAGTGAATGTAGACATGTTGGGCATGTGAAAAAGAACAAGTACAAGAAATAAATTCCCAAGGAACCAAAATTCCTCAAGAAGCACAACTAAAACTAGACAAAAGAACAATTCAAATAAACAACACCGTCCCCGGCAACGGCGCCATTTTGATGTGGACGATGTCGTCGCTCATCCAATCAAACACATTTATAAAACTCAACAAACAACTAGCTAGTGGTAAGTCGAGGTCGATCCATGGGACGGTGGTTACTCAAATTATTCAATCTAATTATGGTTATGCTTGGGGTTGTCACAATTATAATGGGTTGATGATTCTAAGCTAATAAAGGCAATAAACAAGCAACAAAAGGAAAGATGTAAACAATTGATTAAAAAGCACTAGGGTGTCATGGGATTATAGGGGAATCATGGGATATGATCATACAAACATGTTCTCAAATTATAAGCAAGCAATTATTGTTGTGATGGATTGAGTTGGGTTATATCTTACAATCCTAGGAAAGTTTGGGTCCCGGAGCCGAATCGATTAGATTGTACAACACCTACAAGTCGACTTAATCTTCCCTACTCAACAACATGCATGGTGTAATGAGACTCGAGTTGGGTTATGTCTTACAAGTCTCATTGAAAAGATAGGAGATGATAGTAAATGCAAGGATTCATAGGCTTAGCATTTCATCAAACATAACATGTGCATGAGTTGAGATCAAAACAAGCAAGCAAATAAAACATGAAAGCATATTAATTTAAGCATGAATCATTCCCCATGTTGGTTTCCCCTAATCACCCATTAAACCCTAGCTAAGAGACTACTCACTCATCATCATATTGAACATGCTAGCAAGGTTGTCAATCATACTAACATAGTGAAACATGATGAACAAGTAAGAAAGATTAACAATAATTAAAACAAGGATTAAGAGAATTATACCTATGGAGATTCCAATAATAATAATGCAAAGAATAATAGAAGAACTTGATGATTGATGGAAGGTTGTCAATCTCCCAATAAACCCAATAATCTTCTAATTACCCAATAATAAACTTGAATTCCTCAATAATAAACTTGAACAATGATTAAAGGAAAGATTAATGTATATTTTGTGGAAAGATTAAATGATAATCTATTCTAATCTACTACTAATCTAATCTAAGGAAGGATTCCTAATATGAGAACTTGATTCTAATCTAATAAAACTTGATGGTTTGATTATTACAAATGGGGTATTTATAGTGGAAATTAGGGAGGATGCATTAGGGTTAACTAAGGGCTAAACTAGTAATTACACTTTTTAAGTTGAGCAAGGAGCCTCCGGGATTATCCGAGAGAAGGGCTTCTCCATTTCGTAGCTTGGCGAATCTGGGCGTCCTAGGGTGAAGACGGGCTGATTTGAAGTTCACGTAGCAAGGAAAATCCCCCTGTCCAGGAATCCGCCCGTCCCGAGCGAAATCCGAGCGTCCTGAGCTTCAACCCGAGCGGGTTGAAATTGACCCGAGCGGGTTCACAGTATCCCGCTCCAGATAGACTTGACCCGCGCGGGTTGAGCTGCTATTCCCTTTCTTTTTGCTTTTAAGCCTAAGATTCCTCCATATACTCTTTATTTATTCTTCCTTGGCCATCATTCTTGCTTCCTCTTCATACTTAGTCCATCAAATATCGTCAATAAGCTTCCAAATATGCACGAAAGACGGGAATTTCCGCCTTATTATCTTCTTTCCTACAAAACATGTAAAATGCACTAGGAAAGCAAATAGGAAGGATTTGACGGATAAAATGGTCATGAAATGTTATAAAAGTATGCAAAATAGGCTCAATTAGGGGACTAAATGTGCGCAAATAATGTTCACATCAGTTATGCCCTTTGGGTTAACCAATGCCCCATCCACCTTTCAAGGTCCAATGAACAGGGTTTTTGGCCCATACTTAAGGAAATTTGCCTTGGTATTCTTTGATGATATTTTGCTATATAGCAAGGGGTGGTCTGAACATTTGGAACACATTAAACTCACACTAGAGTTGATGAGGAAGAACCAACTCTTTCCTAAACCATCCAAATGTTATTTTGGCACCACACAGGTGGAATACCATGGGCATGTGATCTCTAGAGCTGGCGTAGCAACTGACCCCACAAAAATTACAGCAGTTAAGGAGTGGCCAACTCCTAACACAGTAAATAAATTGAGAGGATTCCTTGGCTTGACAGGGTACTACAGGAGGTTTATTAAGGGGTATGGACCTATCAGCAAGCCTCTTACCAATTTGCTGAAGAAAAATGGGTTTAAGTGGTCCCCAGTAGCTGAAGAAGCTTTCAGCACACTCAAGGAAGCTATGATTACAACTCCTGTCCTAGCCCTCCCAGACTTTAGTCAGCCTTTTGTGGTGGAGACAGATGCCTCAAGAGAGGGTATTGGGGCTGTGTTGATGCAAGGTCATCATCCCATTTCTTTTATTAGCAAGGCATTATCACCTAGACATCAAGCCATGTCAGTTTATGAACGAGAACTATTAGCTATCATACATGCTGTCTCTAAGTGGAGTCAATATCTCACTGGAAGACATTTCATTATCAAGACTGATCACCAAAGTCTAAAGTATTTGTTAGAGCAAAGAATCACTAACCCTCTACAACAGAAGTGGCTAGCCAAGTTACTGGGGTTTCACTATGAAATAGCTTACAAGAAGGGCAAAGACAACATAGTTGCTGATGCTCTTTCTAGAATGCACAGTTCTGAGTTGAATGCACTGTACCTCAGCTCACTCAGCACTGACCTGTATGCCTCTCTACAGGAAGCTTGGAGCAAAGACCCTCAGCTGGTTAAAATGGTGGAAGAACTTAAAGCTAACCCTGATTCACATAAGGGGTACAGCTGGTCTGGAGAACAATTAAAATGGAAGGGCAGGTTGGTGGTAGGGAGACATGGTAATCTACCTCATAAGCTGCTTACCCTCATGCATGATACCTTACAAGCCGGACATTCTGGCATAGAAGCTACTTATCAAAGATTGAAGCAAAGGTTTTTCTGGAAGGGAATGAAGTCTGATGTACCGAAATATATACAACAGTGCCAGGTGTGCCAGTAATGCAAGCATGACACAGTTGCATCACCAGGAAAACTACAACCATTACCTATACCTGAATCAGTTTGGACTGACATTATTATGGACTTTGTGGAAGGATTGCCAAAGTCCATGGGGATGAACTCTATCATGGCGGTAATTGATAGGCTGAGCAAATATGGGCACTTTGTACCTCTAAGTCATCCATACACAGCTGCTGATGCCGCACAAGCCTTCTTTGATTACATTTATAAGTTACATGGGATGCCAGAGACTATAGTATCTGATAGAGATTCAATTTTCCCGAGTAACTTCTGGCAAGAGTTGTTTGCTGTGCATAGGGTCAGCTTGAACCTAACCTCATCCTACCACCCACAATCTGATGGCCAAACAGAAGTACTAAACAGAGGCTTAGAGACTTATCTCAGGTATTTTTGTAGTGAAGCACCCTTAGACTGGTGTAAATACCTGCCTGCTGCAGAATACTAGTACAACACAACATTTCATAGTGCCATTAAAGCAACTCCTTTTGAAGTCCTGTATGGGAAGCCCCCCCTGTCCATTTACCTTATATGCCTGGTGTTAGTAAGGTAGATGCAGTGGATCGAGTTTTGGTTGATATAGAAGAGACACTGCAGTCCGTTAAATTTAATCTAGCTCGAGCTCAGAACAGGATGCAGCAGCAGGCTAACAAAAAAAGGACTGGCAGAGAATTTGAAGTAGGTGACTATGTGTATTTGAAGTTGCATCCTTATAGACAACATTCTGTTTATGCTAGAGTCAACCAGAAACTGGCAAAGAAATATTATGGCCCTTATAAGGTCTTGTTGAGGATTGGGAAAGTGGCTTATAAGCTAGCCTTACCAGCAGGGTCCAAAATTCATCCCACCTTTCATGTTTCCTTACTCAAAAGGCATTATGGACCTAATCTAGCAGCTGCACCCTACCCCGAGGACCCCACTATTACTGAACCTGAGGCTGTCCTAGCCAGGAAGGTTGTTAAGAGAGGCAGAGTTAATGCAACTAAGGTTCTTATCAAGTGGAACACTTCCTCTATTGAAGATGCTACCTGGGAATTTTTATATGACCTACAGAAGAGATTTCCTCAATTTGATCCTTGGGGACAAGGATTCTCTGAAGAAGAGGGTATTGATACAACCCAGAGTAGTACTGCTGCAATTAAGAGCGTGTGCAACACTGACTCCAAAGGGAATTACCAAGCTGACAATGCAAGGGATGAGGTCATAACAAATTCTGGTACTCTTAATTATGACATGAGGACAAACTAAGAAAACCTCCTTCCATGTGCACCGTTGGAGAGCATCTTAATTTAGGATTTTACTGAATTAATTAAGTGGTTGTAATTATCTCTATGGAGTAACCACCAAGTCATTCCTCTAATATATAAAGGGGAATATGCATTGTTTTACACACACTTGAAATTAATATAATCATTCTCTTCTTCCTCTAAATTACTTCTGTGAAATTCTATAGCCTATCACTTGAAATACCAGTGAACAACTATACTGTTATCAGCATCAAATAAAGTAAAAGAGGAAATAAGGAGTATAATCATATACTCAATCTAAGGGTTGGCCCAACTACCTAAGGTATAAACAAGGCCCAATCAAATGAATACGGTAAGTCCGACATAAGAAGCATGTGAAATCCAACAAGTTCAACATGACAAACCCGACTGAGAAAGCATAACGAGCCCGGTTGAATTAACATATTAAGCCCAAATGAGAAAGCATAACAAGTCCAATACACCATAATCACTCACCCAATTACACAAAACAAGTACACCACAAGACGAGTTCATGAGCAAGTTTCAGACGGTAAATTTACGTCGACATTTCTACTTAAAACAACCACCAACACACACCACAATAGCCACCATTATCCACCAACTCAGCCGTGGACAACCAGGCCAAACCGCCCAATACACTCCCACGTCGAGGCCAACACCAAAGCCCAAAAGACAGATTTAGCAAACACTATAACAACCTAGCCAATATGGAACATTAACACGACATTAACAAGGTAAAAGCACGCACTTATATACATGAGACGGAAACGAAAGCAGTTAAACTAAGCAACCAACACCCAACCCCACGGTCAGCCCTTTTCACGGCTAAAACAGACCCACACCGTCAATGAACAACCTGCAAAATGACAATCAAAACAGAGCCCAAATCAGGCCGTGACATGCCACCCAACAATTACCATTTTGACTGCCCCCAACCACCATTTTGACCACCCCAAAACAGAGCATAAAACCAGCCAATATTAACACCAAAACTGTCCCAATTTCAGCACAAAAACCATCTTTCACGGCTCCAAGGACGACATCCAGACAATCCACTTCAAATAAGCATTTAAACAGACTAATAAAACCACATATTCGACCACACAAATTAGAGGGACTTAATGGACCAAACTTTATGACAAATAAGGGTATAAAACCGAGCTAGGGGACAAAATTTTTACATTTTTGTCGAGTAACCTATCACCGTTACCTTATAACTTCTTCAATCTCCGGGTGAATCATCTAAAAAGTACGAGCCTCCCTTCGGGTCTTCAAGTTCTTCAACTAGAAGAAAGAAAACGAGTTGTTTGAGTCACAAAACTGAGTTTGTCTTAAGATAGCATTTTTGAAATCTACACAAAACAGAAACTTTCTTACCTAGAAAGATGGAGGATTGAAAGGGAAAGCTAACGGCGCGAGAATTAAGGAATTTGGTCAAGAAAAGGAGACAAAATCCGAGTTCTAAGCTTGCACAAAAATGGCGATTTGGCTCACTGTTTGATTTTTGTTGTTTGTGCTGGTTATTTCAAGAAAAGAAGGGAGAAGGGAAAAATGAGATGTGGGTTGGGATTGGTCCACTGCTTTTTGTGAGTGTGTGAGAGTAAGAGTGTTTTTTTTTTATTAAATTAGTTAGGTGCAAAAGTAAGTGGTGTGTTGTTGGTATGTGATAGGTCGGGATTAGACTAGTCTCACATTTGAAAAAGTGACGATCTTGCTAGGTGGGTTTACGACTTAAATATACTATAACTTAAGACGAAAATTATTATTATTATTATTATTATTATTATTATTATTATTATTATTATTATTATTATTATTATTATTATTATTATTATTATTATTATTATTATTATTATTATTATTATTATTATTATTATTATTATTATTATTATTATTATTATTATTATTATTATTATTATTATTATTATTATTATTATTATTATTATTATTATTATTATTATTATTATTATTATTATTATTATTATTATTATTATTATTATTATTATTATTATTATTATTATTATTATTATTATTATTATTATTATTATTATTATTATTATTATTATTATTATTATTATTATTATTATTATTAGGGTAAATTGATAACTTATACCTAGTATAAGTCCACGTTTTAAATTTTATACCTAAGATATTTTTTTCAAAACTTATACCTAACTTCCTATTTTCCTTCATATTTAATACCAAATTTTACCTCCGACAAGAAAAATGACAAGATTCCGATTAAAATCAAGTTTTAATGACAAAATATGATGTTATTGCCAAATTTTCCCCTGATTCACTTCACCTAATGTTTCAACCTTACACTGCCGCCATCACTGCCCAGTACCACAGTCCCCTACATCTAACAACACCACTATCATCATCCAATACCGCCTCCATCTAACACCACCGCATCGTAGCTGCCCAATACCGCCTCAATCTAACACCGCCATCAACACCGTCCATGACGCACAATTACCAGCTACCTAGCACCACCACCAACATCCCGCAACACCGCTCACTCACCACCAGAATTGACCCACCACCTCAAGCATTGGCCATCATAAACACACACCACAAGCACGCCCGACACTTCCAAATCAGACCCACCTTTCACAAATCCACCATAAAACCCACTACCACAAGCCTCGACTGGATTAATGGTGATGAACAAGGGCGTTGGTGAGGGTTCATATGTTTTGGTTTTTGCGTTTAACTAGGGTAATTGATTGGCTGAATTTGTGGGCGAAGGCACATAGGAATTTGGTACTACTCGTGGCTGTCGGAGACTCGGAGGCGGCTGATTGATGACGTGACACAAAACCACAAATGGGAATCGATTCTTAATTGGTAGCAATATGCAGAGGGAGGTTGCGTGCGACGGAGTAAGATGCAGGTCGTCGGTAAGGGTGGTGGTCAAAAATCTTGATGGAATAAAGTGGTCGGATAACTAGTTGTAGGTATTGAATTATGGTGAAGGAGTGTAGAGGGGTTAAAGATTAAGGGCAAAGTGGTCACGTTGTCATTTTTTTCGCCGGAAATGCGACTTGGTATTAAGTTTGAATGAAATTGGGATGTTAGGTATAAGTTTTGGAAAAAAGTTATCTTAGGTATAAAGTTTGAAAAATGATAGTATTCGAGAAAAAGGACAATTTAGGAACAGGTGGTCGTGTGTCTCTTGTGCACTCTTACACAAGACACAACGGTTAATCATGATCATACCTCAGCTGATAACTTGTCCAAGGTAGCCAATTTGTGCTACAAAGCAATGCTAGCTATGATCCTATGCTTGGGAAGAATAGAATTACTCTTAATAGCTCTTGCCCAGGACTGATCTGGGTAATGAGTTCTCAAGAGATTGTAGGCCTTCCCCATAGAGTAACGTCCATTAGTAACACAGCTTGGAGAGCATCCTTTGCTTCAGTTATCCCCCCCTGTCATATTAATGCAGTAATCCCTAGCAGCTAGAATGCCTCTCAAAGACTCTGAAAAATTATCCTTTGCACCAACAGTCCAGATATTATCAGTTTGAAGGCAATAATGCTGTGTCCAGTTTGCTCAGAGACTAGAATTTGGACTATCAAGCAGCCAGACCCACCTAAGAGTTAGGCCCTATTCCATGCCATAAGCTCCTTAAGGCCAAATCCTCCTTCATCCCAGGGTGGACATATGCTTTTCCAACTTTTGAAGACCAACTTCTTAGCATCTCCATGAACCCCCCAAAAGAAATCTTTACAGAATTTGTTGATTAACTTTGCGGAGTAGTAAACCAGTACACCAGAAGTTTTCCAAGCAAAAAATAACTGAGTTTATAAGTTGAAGCCTCCCTGCATAAGACAACAATTTTGAAGACCAGTGATGGATAGCTCCTTGTACCTTGGTAATCAGCACACTAAAGATATCCTTAGTGAGTCTAGTGGTATCCATTGGTATACCCAAATATTTGAAGGGAAAAGTTCCTTCAGTATAACCAGTGTTATTCAGAATAGCAGCTTTCACAGTATCAGATGTCCCTCCAAAATAATACTGGTTTTATCTTTATTTGCAACTAATCCAGACCAGGCACCAAAAGTGTTAAGAGCATCAGTGACAACTTGGACAGATGGGACATCATCCCTAGGGAATATCATCAGGTCATCTGCAAAGATGAGATGGGTGAGCTGCATTCTGGCGCATTTACGGTGGTATGACACCTAGGGAGTGCTAGTAATAGTTCAAAGTTTCCTTGAAAGGATTTCCATGCTTAGGACAAAAAGGTAGGGTGATAGGGGATCTCCCTGCCTTAGTCCACTTTTGCCTTTGAAGAAGCCATGTGTTGATCCATTAACCTTAAAAAAGAACCAAGATCCAGATATACACTGCATAATCCAAGTGATAAATTGAGGAGGGAAGTTATAAATTGCCAAAATATTCCTCACATACTCCCACTGTAATGAGTTAAATGCTTTCCTAATATCTATCTTCATAAAACATCTAGGAGTTTTGTATTTTCTGCTGTATCCTTTAATCAGACTCTGAGTAAACATTATGTTCTCATGAATACTCCTTCCCTTGATAAAGGCTGCCTGTTTTTGCCCTATCAACTTTGGCAGAAGGTTTTGCATTCGTACAGCTAGTATTTTGCTGACTGATTTGTAAAAAGTCGAGCAACAAGAGATAGGCATGTAGTCCTGTACAGTAAGAGGCACCTCTTTTTTAGGGATGATAAAATATGATGTTATTGCCAAATTTGCCCCTAATTAACTTCACATAATGTTTCAACCTTACAATGCCGCCATCACTGCCCAGTACCACAGTCCCCTACATCTAACAACACCACTATCATCATCCAATACCGCCTCCATCTAACACCACCGAATCGTAGCTACCCAACACCGCCTCAATCTAACACCACCATCAACTCCGTCCATGACGCACAATTACCAGCTACCTAGCACCACCACCAACATCCCCCAACACCGCTCACTCACCACCAGAATTGACCCACCACCTCAATCATTGGCCATCACAAACACACACCACAAGCATGCCCGACACTTCAAAATCTGACCCACCTTTCACATATCCACCATAAAAACCACCACCACAAGCCTCGACTGGATTTGTGGTGATGAAACAAGGGCGTTGGTGAGGGTTCATATGTTCTGGTGGTTGCGTTTAACTAGGGTAATCGATTGGCTGAATTTAAGGGCGGAGGCGCATAGGAGTTTGGTATTGCTCGTGGCTGTCGGAGACTCGGAGGTGGCTGATTGATGATGTGACACAAAACCGCAAATGGGAATCAATTCTTGATTGGTAACAATAGGCAGAGGGAGGTTTCATGCGACGGAGTAAGATGCAGATCGTCGGTAAGGGTGGTGGTCATAAATCTTGATGGAATAAAGTGGTTGGATAACTAGGTGTAGGTATTGAATTATGGTGAAGGAGTGTAGAGGGGTTAAAGATTAAGGGCAAAGTGGTCACGTTGTCATTTTTTTCGCCGGAAATGCGACTTGGTATTAAGTTTGAAAGAAATTGGGATGTTAGGTATAAGTTTTGGAAGAAAGTTATCTTAGGTATAAAGTTTAAAAAATGATAGTATTCGAGAAAAAGGACAAGATACGAACAGGTGGTCGTGTGTCTCTTGTGCACTCTTACACAAGACACAATGGTTAATCATGATCATACCTCTAGCTGATAACTTGTCCAAGGTAGCCAATTTGTGCTCCAAAGCAATGCTAGCTATGATCCTATGCTTGTGAAGAATAAAATTACTCTTATTAGCTCTTGCCCAGAATTGATCTGGGTAATGAGTTCTCAAGAGATTGTAGGCCTTCCCCATAGAGTAAAGTCAATTAGTAACACAACTATGCAGAGCATCCTTTGCTTCAGTTATCCCCCCCTGTCATATTAATGCAGTAGTCCCTAGCAGCTTGAATGCCTCTCAAACACTCTGAAAAATTATCCTTTGCACCAACAGTCCAGATATTATCAGTCTGAAGGCAATAATGTTGTGTCCAGTTTGCCCAGAGACTAGAATTTGGACTATCAAGCAGCCAGACCCACCTGAGCAGTTGTGCCCTATTCCATACCATAAGCTCCTAAAGGCCAAATCCTCCTTCATCCCAGGGTGCACAGATGCTTTTCCAACTTTTGAAGACCAACTTCTTAGCATCTCCATGAACCACCCAAAATAAATATTTACGTAATTTGTAGATTAACTTTGCTACACCCATTGGGAGTAGTAAACCAGTACACCAGAAGTTTTCCAAGCCAAAAATAACTGAGTTTATAAGTTGAAGCATCCCTGCATAAGACAACAATTTTAAAGACCAGTGATGGATAGCTCCTTGCACCTCGGTAATCAGCACACTAAAGTTATCCTTAGTTAGTCTAGTGGTATCTATTAGTATACCCAAATATATGAAGGGAAAAGTTCCTTCAGTATAACCAGTGTTATTCAGAATAGCAGCTTTGACAGTATCTAATGTCCCCCATAAATAGATACTGGTTTTATCTTTATTTGCAAATAATCCAGACCAGGCACCAAAAGTTTTAAGAGCATCAGTGACAGCTTGGACAGATGGGACATCATCCCTAGTGAATATCATCGGGTCATCTGCAAAGATGAGATGGGTGAGCTGCATTCTGGGGCATTTAGGGTGGTATGACACCTGGGGAGTGCTAGTAATAGTTCTTAGTTTCCTTGAAAGGATTTCCATGCTTAGGACAAAAAGGTAGGGTGATAGGGGATCTCCCTGCCTTACTCCACTTTTGCCTTTGAAGAAGCCATGTGTTGATCCATTAACCTTTAAAGAGAACCAAGATCCAGATATACGCTGCATAATCCAAGTGATAAATTAAGGAGGGAAGTTATAAATTGCCAAAATATTCCTCACATACTCCCAGTGCAATGAGTCAAATGCTTTTCTAATATCTATCTTCATAAAACATCTAGGAGTTTTGTATTTTCTGCTGTATCCTTTAATCAGACTCTGAGTAAGCATTATGTTCTCATGTATACTCATTCCCTTGATAAAGGCTGCCTATTCTTGCCCTATCAACTTTGGCAGGAGGTTTTGCATTCATACAGCTAGTATTTTGTTGACTGACTTGTAAAAAGTTGAGCAAGAAGAGATAGGCTTGTAGTCCTGTACAGTAAGAGGCGCCTCTTTTTTAGGGAATGATAAAATATGATGTTATTGCCAAATTTGCCCCTAAGTAACTTCAAGTAATGTTTCAACCTTACACTGTCGCCATCACTGCCCAGTACCACAGTCCCCTACATCTAACAACACCACTATCATCAACCAATACCGCCTCCATCTAACACCACCGCATCGTAGCTACCCAACACCGCCTCAATCTAACACTGCCATCAACTCCGTCCATGACGCACAATTACCAGCTACCTAGCACCACCACCAACATCCCCCAACACCGCTCACTCACCACCAGAATTGACCCACCACCTCAAGCATTGGCCATCACAAACACACACCACAAGCATGCCCGACACTTCAAAATCTGGCCCACCTTTCACATATCCACCATAAAAACCACCACCACAAGCCTCGACTGGATTAATGGTGATGAAACAAGGGCGTTGGTGAGGGTTCATATGTTCTGGTGGTTGCGTTTAACTAGGGTAATCGATTGGCTGAATTTGTGGGCGGAGGCGCATAGGAGTTTGGTATTGCTCGTGGCTGTCGGAGACTCGGAGGTGGCTGATTGATGATGTGACACAAAACCGCAAATGGGAATCAATTCTTGATTGGTAACAATAGGCAGAGGGAGGTTGCATGCGACGGAGTAAGATGCAGATCGTCGGTAAGGGTGGTGGTCATAAATCTTGATGGAATAAAGTGGTCGGATAACTAGGTGTAGGTATTGAATTATGGTGAAGGAGTGTAGAGGGGTTAAAGATTAAGGGCAAAATGGTCACGTTGTCATTTATTTCGCCGGAAATGCGACTTGGTATTAAGTTTGAAAGAAATTGGGATGTTAGGTACAAGTTTTGGAAAAAAAGTTATCTTAGGTATAAAGTTTTAAAAATGATAGTATTCGAGGAAAAGGACAAGATAGGAACAAGTGGTCGTGTGTCTCTTGTGCACTCTTACACAAGACATAGCGGTTAATCATGATTATACCTCTAGCTGATCACTTGTCCAAGGTATCTAATTTGTGCTCCAAAGCAATGCTATCTATGATCCTATGCTTGGGAAGAATAGAATTACTCTTAATAGCTCTTGCCTAGGACTGATCTGGGTAATGAGTTCTCAAGATATTGTAGGCCTTCCCCATAGAGTAAAGTCCATTAGTAACACAACTATGGAGAGCATCCTTTGCTTCAGTTATCCCCCCTGTCATATTAATGCAGTAGTCCCTAGCAGCTAGAATGCCTCTCAAAGACTTTGAAAAATTATCCTTTGCACCAACAGTCCAGATATTATCAGTCTGAAGGCAATAATGCTGTGTCCTGTTTGCCCAAAGACTAGAATTTGGATTATCAAGCAGCCAGACCCACCTGAGCAGTTGTGCCCTATTCCATGCCATAAGCTCCTTAAGGCCAAATCCTCCTTCATCCAAGGGTGCACATATGCTTTTCCAACTTTTGAAGACCAACTTCTTAGCATCTCCATGAACCCCCCAAAAGAAATCTTTACACAATTTGTTGATTAAATTTGCTACACCCATTGGGAGTAGTAAACCAGTACACCAGAAGTTTTCCAAGCCAAAAATAACTGAGTTTATAAGTTGAAGCCTCCCTGCATAAGACAACAATTTTCAAGACCAGTGACGGATAACTCCTTGCACCTTGGTAATCAGCACACTAAAGTTATCCTTAGTGAGTCTAGTGGTACCCATTGGTATACCCAAATATATGAAGGGAAAAGTTCCTTCAGTATAACAAGTGTTATTCAAAATAGCAGCTTGGACAGTATCAGATGTCCCCCCAAAATAGATACTGGTTTTATCTTTATTTGCAACTAATCCAGACCAGGCACCAAAAGTGTTAAGAGCATCAGTGACAACTTGGACAGATGGGACACCATCCCTAGTGAATATCATCAGGTCATCTACGAAGATGAGATGGGAGAGCTGCATTCTGGGGCATTTAGGGTAGTATGAGACCTGGGGAGTGCTAGTAATAGTTCTTAGTTTCCTTGAATGGATTTCCATGCTTAGGACAAAAAGGTAGGGTGATAGGGGATCTCCCTGCCTTAGTCCACTTTTGCCTTTGAAGAAGCCATGTGTTAATCCATTAACCTTCAAAGAGAACCAAGATCCAGATATACACTGCATAATCCAAGTGATAAATTGAGGAGGGAAGTTATAAATTGCCAAAATATTCCTCACATACTCCCACTGCAATGAGTCAAATGCTTTCCTAATATCTATCTTCATAAAACATCTAGGAGTTTTGTATTTCCTGCTGTATCCTTTAATAAGACTCTGAGTAAGCATTATGTTCTCATGAATACTCCTTCCCTTGATAAAGGCTGCCGGTTCTTGCCCTATTAACTTTGGCAGAAGGTTTTGCATTCGTACAGCTAGTATTTTGCTGACTGACTTGTAAAAAGTCGAGCATCAAGAGATAGGCTTGTAGTCCTGTACAGTAAGAGGCACCTCTTTTTTAGGGAATGATAAAATATGATGTTACTGCCAAATTTGCCCCTAATTAACTTCACCTAATGTTTCAACCTTACACTGCTGCCATCACTGCCCAGTACCACAGTCCCCTACATCTAACAACAGTATTATCATCATCAAATACCGCCTCCATCAAACACTACCACATCGTAGCCGCCCAATACCGCCTCAATCTAACACCGCCATCAACACCGTCCATGACGCACAATTACCTGCAACCTAGCACCACCACCAACATCCCCCAACACCGCTCACTCACCACCAGAATTGACCCACCACCTCAAGCATTGGC
This sequence comes from Silene latifolia, assembly GCF_048544455.1. Lineage (NCBI taxonomy): Eukaryota > Viridiplantae > Streptophyta > Magnoliopsida > Caryophyllales > Caryophyllaceae > Silene > Silene latifolia. The sequence goes on from NC_133532.1 coordinate 66,227,227, forward strand.
CATCACAAACACACACCACAAGCACACCCGACACTTCCAAATCTGACCCACCTTTCATAAATCCACCATAAAACCCACCACCACAAGCCTCGACTGGATTAATGGTGATGATACAAGGGCGTTGGTGAGGGTTCATATGTTATGGGGGTTGCGTTTAACTAGGGTAATCGATTGGCTGAATTTGTGGGCGGAGGCGCATAGGAGTTTGGTACTGCTCGTGGCTGTCGGAGACTCGGAGGTGGCTGATTGATGACGTGACACAAAATCGCAAATGGGAATCGATTCTTGATTGGTAGCAATAGGCAGAGGGAAGTTGCGTGCGACGGAATAAGATGCAGATCATCGGTTAGGGTGGTGGTCATAAATCTTGATGGAATAAAGTGGTCGGATTACTAGTTGTAGGTATTGAATTATGGTGAAGGAGTGTAGAGGGGTTAAAGATTAAGGGCAAAATGGTCACGTTGTCATTTGTTTTGCCGGAAATGTGACTTTGGTATTAATTTGAAATAAATTGGGATGTTAGGTATAAGTTTTGGAAAAAAGTTATCTTAGGTATAAAGTTTGAAAAATTATAGTATTCGAGAAAAAGGACAAGATAGGAACAGGTGGTCGTGTGTCTCTTGTGCACTCTTACACAAGACACAACGGTTAATCATGATGATACCTCTAGCTGATAACTTGTCCAAGGTAGCCAATTTGTGCTCCAAAGTAATGCTAGCTATGATCCTATGTTTGGGAAGAATAGAATTACTCTTAATAGCTCTTGCCCAGGACTAATCTGGGAAATGAGTTCTCAAGATATTGTAGGCCTTCCCCATTGGTCCGTACTCACTTGGAGGTTTAGTTTTCGGTACTTGTCGTTAGGAGCACCTAGACCAAAATAATATTTATAGCTCCACAAACAACTCTACTCTTACTAAAGAGGTAAGTAAAGGTCGGATCCCAAGGGATGGGTATTGAAGTGAGATTTTCAATTGTAAGTAGCGATGTCTAGGGGTGTCACAATTTGGGGTTTGAATAGAAGATTACTAAACTAAATAGCAATAAAAGTAAACAAGCAAGATGATTAAAAAGAGATGTAAACAATTGATAAAAGGCACTAGGGTGTCTTGGGGTCATAGGGGATTCATGGGAATTGATCATACAAACATATTCTCAAATTATAAGCAAGCAATTATTGTTGTGATGGATCGAGTTGGTTTATATCTTACAATCCTAGGAAAGTTTGGGTCCCGGAGTCGAATCGATTAGATTGTACAACACCTACAAGTCGACTTAATCTTCCCTACTCAACTATATGCATGGTCTAATGAGACTCGAGTTGGTTTATGTCTTACAAGTCTCATTGAAAAGATAAGTGATGGGTAAAAAATGCAAGGATTCATAGACTCGCATTTCATCAAACATAACATGTGCATAAGTTGAGATTAAATTAACATATTAAATTAAGCATGAATCATCCCCCATGTTGGTTTCCCCTAATTACCCATTAACCCTAGTTAAGGAAACTACTCACTCATTATCATGTTGAACATGCTAGCAAGGTTGTCAATCATACCAACAAAGTAAAACATGATGAATAAATGGAGATTATTAACAATAATTAAAAAGGAATTAAGAGAATTATACCTACTAATGATTCCAATAATAAAGCAAAGAATAATAGAAGTACTTGATGATTGATTGGAAGGTTGTCAATCTCCCAATAATAACCCAAATAATCTTCAATTACCCAAAATAAAAGATGAACAAAAGAGAGATTAAGGAAATGAGATTTGTATTAAGACTTGATTAAAAGTTGATTACAAGATTAAAGAGAGATTAGGATGATATAAACTACACTAAAGTTTGATAAGAAGAACATGGTTATCTAATTAGACTAATGGGGTATTTATAGTGGGGATTAGGTACACAAAGTAGGGTTTACTAAGGGCTTAAATGACGATTAAGTCCTTGAGGAATCGCTCCTCTCAGAAAAATATGGGAGTCTCCTTTTTGCCGGTCTTTCCGAGATATGCGCATCCTTCATAGAACAAGAAGAAAACGGAATAGCTGTAACACAATCCGAGTGTCCAAGGCACGGGACGAGCGGATTGTCTGGCTGTTGGACGAGCGGATTCATTGGCTGGACGAGCGAATTGTGGTGTTTTTGGACGGGCGTCCCTCTGGCAAAGACGCTCAGATTCCTGGTCTTGGACGAGCGTCCCGAGGGCAATCCGCTCGGATTCTGAGTCAGCTTCTTCTTTTCTTCTTTTCTTCCTTCTTCTTCCTACAATCCTCGGGGATTTTGTCGGAGATACAAGGATCTTTTCTCATTATTGCCCAACTACTATAATATGTGCAAAGGCCTTCTAGTCTTGTCTTCTCTTTGATGCTTGGTCATTGAATTCAATTAATTTAGCTCTATTTTGCCATGAAAATGCAAGGTTTGCACTCCTTTCCTACCAAGGGGACAAAACCTCAAAGAATATGCAAAACAAAGGACTAAAGACAATAAATGACCCAAATATGCACTAAAAAGCATGGGAACAAGGCTAATTCGGGGACTAAATATGCTCAAATAATGGTCACATCAAATATCCCCAAACCAAACCTTTGCTCGTCCCGAGTAAAGAGGTGACAAAAACTAGGACCGTTATTTAAACTAACCTAATAGCATAGCCGATATGAGACAATTAGCGGGTCTCACTCCGCCCCTTCAACTCACAACAAGATAACCATGAGGTAGGATGCCTTTTTGCAAGGCAAGGTGGGTCTTGCCAAAATGGCGACACATACAAGCATTAAAGCACACAAAATCAAGTAATGGATGCATCTACAAAAGAATAGCCACTTTCCTCATCTAAGTGGAGGAAATTATCTACAAGGGAAGCAATTCAAGGGTACACACTCCTTTATAGATGCAATTTCTTCAAACTACTAAGCCTAGAAGGTTACCAATAAATCACCTCCAAATTGTGTCAAGCTTGTTAGATATTTAGATCTATATACTCAACATATTCATATATGTTTAATGTTAATTTAGTCATAAAATTAAATGGTGATCTTATGCATGCAAACAATAATCAATTAAAGAAGAAATCATCATCTTACATCGGTATTTCGGTTTATATGGGCACAAGAGAGTTCTCCTACTCTCTTGTTCTTGAGCTCTCCTTAAAGGATGAACAAGGATTCAAGAAGAGAATCCCTCCCAATGTTTTATACCCAAGATAACAACTTAATAAAATTAATACTATTATTACTAGAACAATATTAATTTTGCATAAAAATTGACCCAAAATATTTGTTTTGGTCTCTTAAAACCGGTTAAGAGAAGGAGAAAAGGGAAGAAGTTTTTATCTCTCTAAAACTCAATATTTTAGATTGTATGTGAATGAATAATACACACTAGTTATTCAAGTAGTGTATAAGATGAATTATAGAGCAAAACCTCTCTATTTTTCTCTTCTCAAAACCGATGGAAGGAGAGAAGAGAGGGAGCCAATGCATGCACAAGTTTGTCTTCACAAGAATAAGTAGGCATGCATGGCTAGTATTAGGCTAATATAATCATGTTTTCCACTAACTCAATTAACATAATATATTGCTAATACTACCCCATTATTTCGGTCCAAATAGATAAAATGGACTCCATTTTATTTTTGTCAATTTGTCAATTTGTCACATGTCATATGTCACATGAAATTGTTATGTATTTTTAACATATTAAAAATCAACGCATTAATAAAAATACGTCATATACAAAATCGACTTAGTAATTCATAATTACTTGTACCAAAATATTTTACCAATTATAAATCACAACATCTTGTTATTTATAATAATTTATTCATTCAAATGCAATTGTTTCCATAAACAATAATTTCATCTAAGTAATGAAACAATTCGATTACTTAGACCGTATCTTATTTAATCAAATTACAATGAGACACGTAAATATTACTTCCAAAATCGTCCGTCAATTTTAAGTAATTTAATTGACCCTTATCGTCATACGATCAATTAAATGATCAATTAAGTGTGTTACCCTTTAGGTATGACCTAAGGGAATCAACTGATCACCACCGTCGCACGACAGTAATTTCAAACTCTAGTCAGCCAATCATTACCGATATGTGTGGACTAGTTGACAGTAAAATATTACTTCCCAATTGTATTCTTTAAAATGAGATTTAAACATGTGATCATCATGATCAATAGTTGTGATCGCATTATTGTCGGAGGACACATATTCCAACAATCTCCCACTTGCCCTCGACAAGTGTGCATCACCAATTCGCTTGTCCTATTACTATCTCCCACTCAATGCAAGGTGTCTTTCAGGTCGTACTTGCAAGTGATCATATCGAGAGTGGTTTCCTCGATCTGGAGAATAACTGATTGACCGGATTTATCCACCATGGATTCATTCCGAGCGTGGCCACGCATTTCCAGTTCATTACTCCTCGAGTGGCCCTGAGATATTGTTATAACCCGGACTAGGGGTGGACAATTCTTATCGCACTCATTCCCTTCGACTAGCCACAACCATCATAACCCAAAATGTGCCCATTTGACCCCATTTACGAAGTTCGCAGTAACACAAATCAAAGTTAATTTGAAACTGTGCCATCTTAGGCGAATAGTCTTCAGTCAAAAGAATCGACTCATTTGAATACTATAGTAGCTCTTGCCACGACCAGGCTATATAAATTTGCCAGAACTCTATAAGCGGTCATAAGGCCCGACAAAGTGTTCCTAACAGTCTGCCTATGTGATCGACTAGTCATTCTCATATGACTCTATGGCACTTGAACTTGCCATCAATCGCATCACACTCTAGTCACTTCAAGACGTCACCTCATATAAGTGACTATGGGCAAATACTATGTTAATCCGTGTTCACTTTAACGGGGTTCAATTGTCACTACAACCCGTTTGGACGTAACAATGTATAAAGAAAAGATAAAAGACAAATGTGATTATAAACATGAACAAAAACAACACTTTTTATTTCATTTCAAAATCTAACATAAACTTGGTACACGTTTAAGTCCCATGGACTCAACATGTCCCTCATGCTTGGCCTGCGATAAAGGCTTGGTGAGCGGATCGGCTACGTTGTCATCCGTCCCAACCTTACAAATCGCTATTTTCTTTCTTTCAATGAAATCTCTTATTACATGATATTTTCTAAGTACATGTCTAGATCTATTACTAGACTTTGGCTCCTTAGCTTGGAAGATCGTCCCACTATTATCACAATAGAGAGTGATGGGATCATTGGCGGTAGGTACTACTTTTAGACCTTCCGTGAATTGCTTGATCCCACAGACTTCCTTGGCGACCGATCGCAATGTACTCACCTCCGTTGTTGAATCCATGATTCTGACTTCCTTGAAGCTTCTCCAGCTAACGGCACCACCATTGAGCATGAAAACGAAACCAGCTAGTGATTTCATGTCATCTCTATTCCTTTGAAAACTCGAGTCCGTGTATCCATTAACACGTAGCTCGCTGTCTCCTCCAAACACTAAGATGGAATCCTTAGTTCTTCTCAAGTACTTAAGGATGTTCTTGACGGCTATCCAGTGACTCTCACCTGGATTTCCTTGATATCTACTCGTCATGCTCAAGGCATACGAGATATCAGGACGTGTGCATATCATGGCGTACATGATTGATCCAACAGCGGAAGCATAAGGGATCATCTTCATGCGTTCAACATCATGGGGTTCGGAGGGAGATTGAGTCCTGCTCAGTATAGTCCCAGTTACTATAGGTTCCAAACCCCTTTTAGATTTGTCCATGCTGAACCGTCGTAGAATCTTATCAACATAAGATTCTTGACTTAGTGCCAATATCCTCTTGGATCTATCTCTATGAATTCGGATACCTAATATGCGTTGTGCCTCTCCTAAATCCTTCATTTGGAAGTGGTTACCTAACCACTTCTTAACAGAAGACAACATTGGAATATCATTTCCAATGAGTAGTATGTCATCGACATACAAGATTAGGAACACAACATTGCTCCCACTAAATTTCATGTATAAACATGGTTCCTCAACACTTCGAGTGAAACCATTCTCCTTTATAACATGATTGCATCGATGATTCCAACTTCTAGATGCTTGCTTAAGACCATAAATGGATCTCTTAAGTTTGCACACTTTGTTAGGATTCTTAGAATCAACAAAACCTTCGGGTTGTATCATGTACACCTCCTCTTCTAAATGCCCATTTAGAAAAGCGGTTTTGACATCCATTTGCCATATTTCAAAATCATGAAATGCGGCAATCACTAACAAAATCCGTATGGATCTTAGCATGGCTACGGGGGCGAAGGTCTCATCATAATGGAGACCTTGGACTTGGGTAAATCCTTTTGCCACTAACCTAGCTTTGTAGACATCATCATGTCCCTCTATGCCATTCTTGACTTTGAATATCCATTTGCATTGAAGAGGTCTTGCCCCTTTAGGCAAATCTACCAAGTCCCAAACTTGGTTTTCATGCATAGAATCCATTTCAGACTTCATGGCTTCAAGCCATAAAGAGGAATTTGGACTAGAGATTGCGGCCTTGTAGGTGGCGGGTTCGTCACTTTCTAAAAGCAACACATCGAGTGTTCCATCTTCTTCGATAAGTCCCACATATCGATCAGGATGGCGTATAACTCGGCCCATTCTTCTAAGAGGAGGAGGAATCACTGCGTTAGACGACGAAGGAACTTCTTCTTGCGTCTCTACCTCGGTTTGTGGCTCTTGAACTTCATCAAGTTCAAAATTTTCCCACTCTGTCTCTTAGACATAAATTCTCTTTCTAAGAAGACAGCCTCGCAAGACACAAAAACTTTGTTATCTTGAGGTTTGTAGAAGTAGTATCCTCGAGTATTCGAGGGGTAACCTACAAAGATGCATTTTTCGGATCTTGGGGCAAGCTTGTTGTCATTCTTTGTCTTGACGTAAGCATCACATCCCCAAATTTTCATGTAGGATAGATTAGGAACTCTTCATTTCCATCTCAAATGGAGTTTTACCGGTGGCCTTAGTAGGACTATTATTCAAAGATATAATTGCAGTTTGGATTGCAAATCCCCAAAACGAGTTTGGTAACTCGGTTTGACTCATCATGGATAGAACCATATCAAGTAGGGTTTGATTTCTCCTTTCGGCAACACCATTGAGTTGTGGTGTTCCAGGTAGAGAAAGTTGTGATATAATACCACAACCTTTCAAGTGTGAATCGAATTCAAGGCTAAGATATTCTCCATCACGATCGGAACGTAGTGCTTTTATCTTTTTGTCCAATTGGTTCTCTACTTGGTTTTGAAATTCTTTGAATATCTCAAACGCTTCACTCTTATGTTTCATTAAATAGATATACCCATGTCTACTCAAGTCGTCGGTGAAGGTTATGAAGTAGTCATAATTTCCACGAGTGGTGATACTCATTGGTCCATATACATCGGTATGTATGAGTCCCAATAGTTCACTAGCTCGTGTCCCTTTACCACTAAAAGGATTACGAGTCATTTTGCCAAGAAGGCAATATTCGCATGTTCCATATGATTAAAAATCAAATGGTGTAATCACATTAGTTGAAAATAATCTTTTGATGCGATTCTCGTTTATGTGACCTAATTGACAATGCCAAATCAACGCTTCACTTGGGTCACTTGATTTGAGTTTCTTTGATTGAATGTTATAGATATCATTAGTCGGATTTGAGGTCTCTAAAATGTAAATGCCATTGATAGAGGAAGCTTGGCCTATAACCAAGTCGTTCCTTGAAATAGTACAACGATTGTTCTTAATGACAAAACAAAAACCGACTATGTCTAGCATAGCGATAGAAATAATGTTCTTAGAGAGTGTAGGCACATAAAAACAATTATGTAAATACAACTCAAATCCATTAGGCAAAGCTAATACATAAGTTCCTTTGGATTCGGCCGCTACTCGAGCTCTATTTCCAAGGCGTAGATCCACATCTCCTTTGCTAAGCCTCTTCACGTCTCTTAAACCCTGTAAATGATTACAAAGGTGAGAACCACAACCGGTATAGTACCCATGTCGTAGTGGAAGTATAATTTATATCAATAACATAAATTTCGTTAAGAATTTTACCTTTTGGAACGATGATTCCTTCCCTTATATTTTGCAAATATACGGGACAATTCCTAAGCCAATGTCCCATACCATAGCAATAATGGCATTCATCATCAACTTCCTTGAAGTTTTTGGACTTTCTTTCCCTTCTTCTTGAACTTTTTGAACTTGGAAGCAAGAACTTGATTGCTTGAGCTCCCACTAGTTTTGGCATCTTTATCTTCCAGAGACAAAGATCCTATAGATTGTATGAGGCGGTCTTCCTGAGACTGAGTCACACGAGATCTAGTACTAGTTGGTGGTCTAGTAGAAGTGATGAAGTTTAGGTTTCCATCCGAAGCTATCCCAAAATGAAGTTCTCTAGTAGTGTCGACATCATTGTTGGAGCAAACGTCGTCAAAAACATTGTGATATGACTCAATAGTTATTGGTGCGGTAGCGTTTGATGGATTCATTGTAATGAACTACAAGTATGGAGGAAAGGAAATATTAACATTTGTCTTTTTAAATCATACTTGTAAATAGATTTTAACAAGATATGAGCATTTATATAGTGACCTCTACCCAACTATTATAAATGATTCCAAGACCCAAATTCATATCAACTTAGGCACGGGATAGCTGATGCAACCCTTATTAATATAACTCGGTGGATTAACGTTTAATCGATTCTACTTTTAGAACTCTTGGTCGATAAAAATTACTCTAATGTTTATCTATAGCCCAGAACACATGCGACTACGGTCACGAATACTTCCGTTGAGGTCAATCCAAATATCGAATAAATGTGTCCATGATCCAAATTCACATTAACTTGGGCACGGGATAGCCGATGCAACCCTCATCAATACGAATTCGGTGGATAGACATTTATCACCCACTTCCCCTACGTAACAAGGTTTGTACCCCGGGATAGCCGAGTGCACTCCCTCGCGAAATAGGTTTTCATGGTTTCTACTTTTGGTAAGGCTATGTCTCAATTGTTTATTTTAGCGAGAGGTCATGCCAATTTATTATCTATCACGTTTTAAGTGAACTAAAGCGGTGAACTACGATAATTCTAATTGACACGGTCGATGAACTCGATAAAATGATAATGCATGTTTTAGTTATGGCGATTTAGTGATGCATGCAACATATAAATAAAATGCAAAGCATAAAAATAAATCCTAGTATGGCCTTCCTAAAATAGAAAAACTATTTAACTTTTACATACTCGGAAACCAACTCCATTGGTCCCTTGAACTTCGGTTGTGGCACGCATCTCGAGGTAACACCGTCTTTATGCATCGCCTTCTTGAATGACACCGTCTTCAAGGAACTCCGGAATAAATAAACTACATAACAAATTACATAATTTCCTATTATACATTTGTAATTAAAATAAAATAAATCTATTAAATTACAAAACGGTGATACGAGATCACAATAAATTACAACCGAATCGATATTCCCATACATTTCGGGTAATATCAATAAAAACTAAGGCCATACTAAGTAAATACATAATTAAAAAATTACATAAAATAAAATTATGACAATCATAAATAAAATGCAGCATTATAAAATGTATGAACATGCCCAATTTTATGCTAAATTGCCTTTAAGTAGCAAATATCGTATATTTAACGGTTTTTACGGATTTGCGTGATTCAACGTTTTAAAATCACAATAAAATACATAAATTCATATTTATGCATAAGTTAATTACCCTAACCTCTTAGGACTCAAAATTAGTCTCCACTAACTATTTGACCATAATTAACTCATATTTCTTAAAATTGTTCATTAATGGACCTAAAAATACAATAAAAATGCTATAAACTTCAAATAAATCACAAAAATTCCAAATAAATCAAAATTTGAAATTTAAACTTATGAATATTCTGGAAAAATACCGTGACACTCATAATATTCAAAAACTTAGGTTAAAATTTCGTAATATTATTGGAAAAACTATGTTGCGGTTTATCGGATTTTTCAATAATTATCATAAAAACATGAGAAAAATTATATTCATCAACTTTTTAATTTTAGATCTGAAAAAGATAATAAAATGCAACATGTGACGTTTTTCCTTAGTCATGGAGTATGTTTTAGCAATATTTCACTAATTAAGTCACTATTTATGCTATTTTTCATCAAAAAATCATAAATCATGCATAAAGACTTCAATATAGCCTTTTATTTTACACACATCTTGTAAAATTGCATGTGACATTATACTAAATTTTAATGACCAGATTCGAAATTTATCTCATATTTACCTATTTTTCTTCTAAATCCGATTTTAAACATGAAAAATCCATTTTTCGAGCATAAGAACTCCAAAAATTCTGAACATTTACAGGTCATCTCAAAATAAAACATGTGATAACATATCCAAAAATCACTGGAAAATACGAAGTTTAGCTAATTTTAGTCCGAAAATGACATTTTAATCATAAAATCACATTTTTAATGTCATTATTGTATAAGATGAACAATAAAAATCCATAAAATAACCAAAATATCCTAAAAACATTTTAGGACCAGAAACTTTAACATGCATAAATTTATTTCATGATATAACATAATAACACAAATTTACAAGTTTTATATGTTAATCGTATAACTCGGAAAAACTATAACCGATTTGCATGCAAACAACCAAGGCTCATGATACCGCTTGTTAGATATTTAGATCTATATACTCAACATATTCATATATGTTTAATGTTAATTTAGTCATAAAATTAAATGGTGATCTTATGCATGCAAACAATAATCAATTAAAGAAGAAATCATCATCTTACATTGGTATTTCGGTTTATATGGGCACAAGAGAGTTCTCCTACTCTCTTGTTCTTGAACTCTCCTTAAAGGATGAACAAGGATTCAAGAAGAGAATCTCTCCCAAGGTTTTATACCCAAGATAACAACTTAATAAAATTAATACTATTATTACTAGAACAATATTAATTTTGCATAAAAATTGACCCAAAATATTTGTTTTGGTCTCTTAAAACCGGTTAAGAGAAGGAGAAAAGGGAAGAAGTTTTTATCTCTCTAAAACTCAATATTTTAGATTGTATGTGAATGAATAATACACACTAGTTATTCAAGTAGTGTATAAGATGAATTATAGGGCAAAAACTCTCTATTTTTCTCTTCTCAAAACCGGTGGAAGGAGAGAAGAGAGGGAGCCAATGCATGCACAAGTTTGTCTTCACAAGAATAAGTAGGCATGCATGGCTAGTATTAGGCTAATATAATCATGTTTTCCACTAACTCAATTAACATAATATATTGCTAATACTACCCCATTATTTCGGTCCAAATAGATAAAATGGACTCCATTTTATTTTTGTCAATTTGTCACATGTCATATGTCACATGAAATTGTTATGTATTTTTAACATATTAAAAATCAACGCATTAATAAAAATACGTCATATACAAAATCGACTTAGTAATTCATAATTACTTGTACCAAAATATTTTACCAATTATAAATCACAACATCTTGTTATTTATAATAATTTATTCATTCAAATGCAATTGTTTCCATAAACAATAATTTCATCTAAGTAATGAAACAATTCGATTACTTAGACCGTATCTTATTTAATCAAATTACAATGAGACACGTAAATATTACTTCCAAAATCGTCCGTTAATTTTAAGTAATTTAATTGACCCTTATCGTCATACGATCAATTAAATGATCAATTAAGTATGTTACCCTTTAGGTATGACCTAAGGGGATCAACTGATCACCACCGTCGCACGACAGTAATGTCAAACTCTAGTCAGCCAATCATTACCGATATGTGTGGACCAGTTGACAGTAAAATATTACTTCCCAATTGTATTCTTTAAAATGAGATTTAACATGTGATCATCATGATCAATAGTTGTGATCGCATTATTGTCGGAAGACACATATTCCAACAAAGCTAGGGTACCTTTGTCCTCAATCGTTAAATGCTTTTGTCAAGAATAGACTCCCTATGGTGTTAGAAACACTGGAGGATCGTGGAATTCCCCTTTTTGCCTAGACAATAAGAAGGGTCGTCCCCTCTCTACCATGCACAAAAATGGATACGATGGATAAAGGGATCGATAGTATTTGAGTTTCATTTGGGAGTTTGCTTTTGTTGTTGTTTTTCCCCCCAATTGCTTGTGGCATGTAACATTTGAGAACACTTTCTTTTGCCATTTCTTTTTGATTTTTGGCATTTCAATACTTGACAATTTCCAACTTTTTGCATTTTCTTTTGAACATTTTCAAAGTCACCCCATATGTAACGAGGGTGCTTATATTTGAAGAATTAGGAGTCTATTTTTGCTCCTCTTTTCATTTTTGCAAACTTTTTCTTTTCTTTTCTTTTCATTTCTTGAACTCAAATCAATTTCTTTTTGTGCCCATTCCCTTTGATGACAAGATGTGTGGTAGAATATGGATGATTGATGGTTGCATGGTTTCAAAGGTCACCTTAGAATAAACGGTAGCCAAGGAGTTATCACACCACAAGGTACTCTTGACTAGGCCTTAATCTATGGGTCAAAGGATACTAGCATGACACATCCTAGGGTGTTTTACAAGTATTCTAAAAAGCAAAGTCTTAAGAATAAAAAGCATCTACTAGGGCCTATATACACTTGTCAAGCTTTCCAAGTAGACGGTTTCACAAAATTTTTCTAACATGCAACTACATGCCATGATGCAACTAACATATATACATCCTAATGCATATGATTCTACCAACTAATATGCCAAATAATCTAAATGAAATCCTAAATTCACATTGTTTATACCGCATCAATCAAAATAAAGCCACATAGTCATTAACATAAAGAGGAAAAAGGAGATTGGAAAGATCATACCAGCCAGTCTTCAATATCCTCATGTCTTGGATGTGGCGTAGTCGATCAATGTGAACAAGGATAGACAAACATAATATATACAAACAATATACAAAACTATACTACAAAGGAAATGAACTTGTTTTTGGATTTTTAATTTTTCAAAAATTTTTTGATTTTTTCGAAATTTTTGATTTTTTTAGATTTTTGAATAAAAGTCAAGTTAGACTTCCGCATCTCCACACTAATATGGGCATTGTCCTCAATGGCCAATATGATAGGAAATTATGCAAGTATGATGCATGATTTATATACTAAATGCAAACTATACTAAGCTACACTACATGATGCATGGGTTTTTGTTTATGACGGAGAGCGTAATTCAGATTACCTCCCGTTGCATATGCATGTACTTCCCCAAACCAAGATAGACATTATTTCTAATGTCTTAAATTTCGAGGTAGTTCATGCACACGAAATGCAATGCATGAAACTATATATTGTCATTTTGGATTTTTCAAGTGGGAACAATAAAAAGAACACCTCAATGGGGCCAAGGTGTTAGTCCTCTGTGTTGCTAGGACTCTCCAAACAAACCAAAGACAAATATTGTACAAGTTAACAAAACATTAAATTCTTTCATGAAAATTGAAAAAAAAAAAGAGGGGATAAGGAAACTTCACTTAAGCTTGAGATGGGTGCCTCATGCCCGCTCCATCTAGCTATGAAGAGATCTTCTAGAGATCGCCATCATCCCCCTCTAGGTCACTATCCCATATTTCCTTGGATGCATCACTTGTATTAGGGTCCATGAACTCATCTTCTTCGCTATTAAGCTCCACCGTATTCCCACCGCAAGATTTGTCGCTCCCTTTATCTTGTTGCCCATTTGCCCTTCATTTGCTTTTTCCGAATTTGGGAAGAGTATATCGATTTGTGCCCAAGAGGGAAACGCTTCCTCCTCACTAATCTTCCCTTGTTGAATCATATCGTGGAATTGAGGGTAAAGTGCATAATAGTTGTCCATGGTAGCTTCATATTGTCAGAAATGCAAGTCTTGGAGAATTCCCATTACAAAGTCATCACGGGGGAGGATAAAGGGGTTAGGGTGGTTGTATGGTTGATATGGAAAAGGGTAGGGAGGTATCTTGATTTGCTCATCTTGATGTTGTTGCTCTTGTTGTTGTTGGGGATTTGGTGGTGGTGGTGCTTGCCTTGCTTGGATTGGGTTTGCCGGGATGAGGTAGGATGGGATCGGTGATAGAGGACCCCTTCTTGGTGAGATTCTTGGTAGACCGGTCATTGGTAGCTAGATTGGATCACTCCTCTTTGTTATCCACTTGATCCTTTTATCAACCCCCTCAAGGGTTATCCAATGATGATGCACAAGAAGGAGGTCTTCATTTATCCTTGTATTCCCGGAGAGAGGAGTGTACTCATTGTTCTCATTAAATTTTGGATTGAAATGCTTTGCAATCTTTGTAATGAGCCCTCCATTAACGATGTGTTTCATCCCATCATCATCTCCGTTTTTAAAGTTACCCCACTTCTCAAGTAGTACAAGAGGCGCATTAAAATGGTACCCACCCCTTCCTTGGATATCGAGATAAGACTCCATGAACACAAGATCGAGTTCGTTCATAATTGTCGGGTCCCGGCGTGCAAGGAGGGTGCCGGAAAGGAACCGGTAAGTGAGTCTCAAAATAGGGGTTTGAATGTGGAAAGCTAGACACTCCTTGATGTACATGAAATCTCGGCCGGTCATGGCTCTCCATAGGGGTGCAACACTATATTTCTTCGGTTTTAATGTCCGGGTAGGCGAGACATCAAGACCAAGCACATTAGCAAATTCCACTAGAGTCATCATTCTTGAAACACTTTCCAACCTAAATTCTATGCAATTCGTTCTATTCAAGGTTGTGATTTTTAAGAAGCTTAAAAATTCAAGAACAAGGGATCGGTAGGTTTGCTCGTGTATGTGAAATAGGGTAGAGAAACCAAACAACTCAAAAAGGGCTTCCATTTGATGGTAAATCCCAAGCTTCCTTAAAGTTCTATGGCATAAAAACTTAGTAGGGAGAATGTTCTTACGAAGAAGTCGGTGAAAAACGAGCCTTTGCACATCATTTACGAATTCAACATTAGAGAAGTCATCAAGCTTGGTAAGATCCACAATTTCTTCATGCTCTCTCCTTAGAGTGTTGATGTGAGAAGTAGAAGAGCTTCCTCTTACTCTTGGTCTTCTTCTATCCCTAAATGAAGATCCCTTTGGTCCCATTCTTTGATTGTGGAGTTGGAATTTTTGATTTGTTGAAGTATGGAGATGCTCTTTGTGGATTGAATCTTGCCTTTGAAACCCTAGAAATTTGGAGTTTTTGTTTTTGTGGAATGAAAGAGTGTTTGGGATATGCTTTGGAGTCATAAGAACGTGGGTTTTTATAATACAAGTGGAAGGAAGGGTGATGTGTCACAAATTGTGTGGTGGGGAGAATTAAAATTGTAAAAATCGGGAGTGAAGGCAGCAGGGAGACGAGCGGATTTGGGCCTGGGACGCTCGGATTCTCTCGTTTTGGGACGAGCGAATTCCTGGGAAGACGCTCGGATTCTCTTACAGTGGATTTTTCCAAAAATTGAAGAAGCCAAGACGAGCGGATTGAGCTTAGGACGAGCGTCTTTTCTGAAGTAGGACGAGCGTCTTTTCTTAAAGACGAGCGGATTCTGTTACAGGAACTTTTCTTAAAGTGTTGCAGCAAAAAGACGAGCGGATTCTTCTTCTGACGCTCGGATTCCTGCTGAACGAGCGGATTCTCAATAAGACGGGCGTCTTAGTTCAAACCGAGCAGATTTCCTCCTTAGACGCTCGGATTCCTTGCTGCGGATTCTCCTTGATTTCCTTGACTCCGATAAAAAGCTTCCCCACACTCGAAAACTAGTTCCTTCCTTCATCAAAAATCATTAGTGACCCTCCCTCACTCACTCTCATGGAAAGAATTTATGTTTATGATAAAAGGAATGCAATAAAATTATAAATACAAGTTAGTGGGGTTAGTATATTTACAAGTGGTGGTTTAGGGAGGACTCCACCAAACTCTCCTTTTGATGATTCCTTCAAGGATGAGGAGGCCCGAGGTAGGTGACCTTGACCTCTCCAATAAATGCTCCCACATAATATGGCTTCAATCTTTGACCATTGACCTTGAATTTGCTTCCATCTTACGCCTTGATTTCAAAATCCCCATACTTTCCAACCTCGGTGATCACATAGGGACCCATCCATCTAGAGTTCAACTTCCCGGGAAAGAGTCGATATCGGGAATTGAGTAGAAGGACTTTATCCTCTTTGTGCAAGGCTTTTTGCTTGATCCTCTTGTCATGGAGCAATCTTGTCCTTTCCTTGTAGATCTTGGCATTCTCATAAGATTGTAGTCGGAATTCTTGCAACTCTTGAATTTGTATCATCCTCTTTTGACCACTTAATTTGAGATCAAGGTTAAGGGCTCGGATTGCCCAAAAAGCTTTGTACTCTAATTCGATTGGCAAGTGGCATGCTTTTCCATAAACAAGCTTATAATGAGAGGCTCCTATGGGAGTCTTATAGGCCGTCCTATAAGCCCAAAGAGCGTCATCAAGCTTTGTGCTCCAATCCTTTCGGGTCTTGTTTACAACTTTCTCAAGAATTTGCTTGATCTCTCTATTCGAAACTTCAACTTGACCGCTTGTTTGAGGATGATATCCTAAGCCGGTTCTATGTTGAACACCATACTTGGTCAAAAGGGATGCGAGCTTTTTTTCATGAAAATGCGTTCCTCCATCACTTATGATTGCTCTAGGGACTCCGAATCTTGGGAAGATTATTTTCTTGAAGAGCTTGGTGACCGTCTTTGAATCATCGTTTGGGGTGAAAATTGCCTCCACCCACTTTGAGACGTAGTCTACGGCCACGAGGATATACTTATTTCCATTGGATGTCACAAACGGCCCTTGGTAGTCGATCCCCCAAATGTCGAAGATCTCCAACTCTAGTATGCCCCTTTGTGGTATTTCATTCCTCCAAGAGATATTCCCCGTCCTTTGACAAGTATCACAATGAATGATAAATTCCCTTGTGTCTTGGAACATCGTAGGCCAATAGAAGCCCGATTGAAGAATTTTTGAAATGGTTCTCCTTGCTCCATGGTGCCCACCGTAAGGTGACGAGTGGCATCCTTTTAAGATTCCTTGGACTTCCCATTGAGGGATGCACCTCCGGTAGAGCCCATCACTACACTCTTTGTAGAGATTTGGGTCATCCCAAAAGTACCTTTTTACTTCGAATAAGAACCTCTTCCTTTGGTTGTAGTTCAAATTTGGAGGGAGTACTCTTCCAACGATATAGTTGGCATAATTGGCAAACCATGGGGTGATGTGCCTTTCAAGTTGTGTTTGAATGGCCATCAAGATATCGTCGGGGAATGAGTCATTGATCGGCGTTTCTCCTTGTTCATCATGAAACCGGATCCTTGACAAGTGATCCGCCACTACATTTTCGGCTCCTTTCTTGTCTCTTATTTCCAAGTCGAATTCTTGAAGAAGCAAAATCCATCTCAACAACCTTGGTTTTGCTTCTTTCTTTATCAAGAGGTGTCGGAGAGCACGATGATCCAAAAAGACAATCACTTTGGATCCAAGTAAGTAGGAACGAAATTTGTCCAAAGCATAGACAATGGCAAGAAGCTCTTTCTCGGTGGTATCATAGTTCACTTGGGAGGGATCAAGAGTCTTGCTTATATAGTAGATGGCATGAAGAGCTCTTCCTACCCATTGCCCAAATACCGCTCCAACGGCGTAGTTACTATTATCACACATAATCTCGAACGGTAGTTCCCAATTTGGAGGTTGAATGATCGGTGCCGAGATTAGTGTTTCCTTGATTCTATTGAAGGCTTCAACACACTCATCAGTGAAATGGAATTGGGCATCTTTAAGTAAAAGTTGAGTGAGGGGTTTCGCTATTTTTGAAAAATCTTTTATGAAACGGCGATAGAAACCCGCGTGACCGAGAAAACTTCTCGCCCCTCTAACATTTACGGGAGGTAGGAGTTTCTCTATCCCCTCAACCTTAGCTTTATCGACCTCGATGCCCTTTTCCGAGATTAAATGACCCAAAACAATTCCTTCATTGAACATGAAGTGACACTTTTCCCAATTTAAAACAAGACCAACATCTTCACATTTTTGCAATACAAGAGAAAGATTATGCAAACATGAGTCAAAGTCTTTTCCATAAATGCTAAAATCATCCATAAAAACATCCATTATGGTCTCTAGGTAATCCGAGAAGACACTCATCATGCATCTTTGGAAAGTGGCGGGGGCATTACACAAGCCAAAAGGCATCCTCCTATATGCCAAATTGCCATAAGGGCATGTGAAGGTGGTCTTATGTTGGTCATCCGGGTGTATAGGGATTTGAAAGAATCCCGAATACCCGTCAAGGTAACAAAAGAACTTGTTGGAGGCTAACCTCTCAAGCATTTGGTCAATGAATGGTAGGGGGAAATGATCCTTTCTTGTTGCGGAATTCAATTTTCGATAGTCAATGCACATACGCCAACCGGTGAGCTTCCTTGTGGGTATTAGCTCATTCTTTTCGTTTGTCACAACCGTGGTACCTCCTTTCTTAGGTACCACTTGAACGGGGCTAACCCAGAAAGAGTCCGATATGGGATATATGATTCCCGCATCAAGTAATTTCATAACCTCTCCCTTGACAACTTCTTGAATGTGGGGGTTTAATCTCCTTTGAGATTGGATGGTAGGTCTATGGTCCTCCTCTAGATGAATTCTATGCATACAAAAGCTGGGACTTATCCCCTTCAGGTCATCTAGATTATAACCTATAGCCTTTTCATGTTGCTTCAACACATCAAGCAATTTTCCCAATTGGTTTTCATCAAGTCTATCATTAACAATCACGGGTTTGGTCTTTGATTCATCAAGGTAAGCATATTTCAAATTTGGGTTAAGGGGTTTTAAAGTAGGGATTTGTACCTCACTTTCCTCCTTTGAAGGTTCATTGAGAATTTGCTCCATTTCCATTAGACACTCCATTCTCATAGCATGTTCAACTTGTTCTTCGGTCTCATCAATCTCGTCATACTCGAATTCCATGACGAATTCTTCTTGCTCTTCGGCTTGTAAGATGTCGTCTAGGATTGATTGCTCATGTTCTATAGGTTGATATGCTTCCACAAGGATGTTATGTACTAATTCGGATTGCTCATGAGTAAATTCTTTGTTAGCTAGAGCGGCCTCAAAAAGATCTACCTCCAACTCCCAATACATATTTTTAGCCTCACTTGCTTCCAAGGCTTCCAATGCTTGCATGGGGTCTTTGAAGAAAGGTATACGTAAGTGGTCCTCTACAAAACAATCTATAAGATCCATCTTGCAAAATATCGAACAACTTGAAAACAAATAGAACAAACCTTGAGGAGTTTTACTTCCCCAAGGTAAAGTAAGACACAACTAATAACAATTTAAGAAAATCTAAATCAAGTTAACACCGTCCCCGGCAACGGCGCCATTTTTGGTCCGTACTCACTTGGAGGTTTAGTTTTCGGTACTTGTCGTTAGGAGCACCTAGACCAAAACAATATTTATAACTCCACAAACAACTCTACTATTAGTAAAGAGGTAAGTAAAGGTCGGATCCCAAGGGACATGTATTGAAGTGAGATTTTCAATTGTAAGTAGCGGTGTCAAGGGGTGTCACAATTTGGGGTTTGAATAGAAGATCACTAAACTAAATAACAATGAAAGTAAACAAGCAAGATGATTAAAAAGGGATGTAAACAATTGATAAAAGGCACTAGGGTGTCATGGGGTCATAGGGGATTCATGGGAATTGATCATACAAACATATACTCAAATTATAAGCAAGCAATTATTGTTGTGATGGATCGAGTTGGTTTATATCTTACAATCCTAGGGAAGTTTGGGTCCCGGAGCCGAATCGATTAGATTGTACAACACCTACAAGTCGACTTAATCTTCCCTACTCAACTATATGCATGGTCTAATGAGACTCGAGTTGGTTTATGTATTACAAGTCTCATTGAAAAGATAAGTGATGGGTAAAAAATGCAAGGATTCATAGGCACGCATTTCATCAAACATAACATGTGCATAAGTTGAGATCACAACAAGCAAGCAAATAAACTATGAAAACATATTAAATTAAGCATGAATCATCCCCCATGTTGGTTTCCCCTAATTACCCATTAACCCTAGTTAAGGAAACTACTCACTCATTATCATGTTGAACATGCTAGCAAGGTTGTCAATCATACCAACAAAGTAAAACACGATGAATAAATGAAGATGATTAACAATAATTAAAAAGGGATTAAGAGAATTATACCTACTAATGATTCTAATAATAAAGCAAAGAATATTAGAAGTACTTGATGATTGATTGGAAGGTTGTCAATCTCCTAATAATAACCCAAATAATCTTCAATTACGCAAAATAAAAGATGAACAAAAGAGAGATTAAGGAAATGAGATTTTTATTAAGACTTGATTAAAAGTTGATTACAAGATTAAAGAGAGATTAGGATGATATAAACTACACTAAAGATTGATAAGAAGAACATGGTTATCTAATTAGACTAATGGGGTATTTATAGTGGGGAATAGGTACACAAATTAGGGTTTACTAAGGGCTTAAATGACGATTAAGTCCTTGAGGAATCGCTCCTCTCAGAAAAATATGCGAGTCTCCTTTTTGCCGGTCTTTCCGAGATATGCTCAACCTTCATAGAACAAGAATAAAACGGAATAGCTGTAACACAATCCGAGCGTCCAAGGCACGGGACGAGCGGATTGTCTGGCTGTTGGATGAGCGGATTCATTGGCTGGACGGGCGTCCCTCTGGCAAAGACGCTCGGGTTCCTGGTCTTGGACGAGCGTCCCGAGGGCAATCCGCTCGGATTCTGAGTCAGCTTCTTCTTTTCTTCCTTCTTCATCCTACAATCCTCGGGGATTTTGTCGGAGATGCAAGGATATTTTCTCATTATTGCCCAACTACTATAATATGTACAAAGGCCTTCTAGTCTTGTCTTCTCTTTGATGCTTGGTCATTGAATTCAATCAATTTAGCTCTATTTTGCCATGAAAATGCAAGGTTTGCACTCCTTTCCTACCAAGGGGACAAAACCTCAAAGAATATGCAAAACAAAGGACTAAAGATAATAAATGACCCAAATATGCACTAAAAAGCATGGGAACAAGGCTAATTCGGGGACTAAATATGCTCAAATAATGGTCACATCACCCATAGAGTAAAGTCCATTAGTAACACAGATATGGAGAGCATCCTTTGCTTCGGTTATCCCCCCTGTCATATTAATGCAGTAGTCCCTAGCAGCTAGAATGCCTCTCAAAGACTCTGAAAAATTATCCTTTGCACCAACAGTCCAGATATTATCAGTCTGAAGGCAATAATGTTTTGTCCAGTTTGCCCAGAGACGAGAATTTGGACTACCAAGCAGCCAGACCCACCTGAGCAGTTGTGCCCTATTCCATGCCATAAGCTCCTTAATGCCAAATCCTCCTTCATCCCAGGGTGGACATATGCTTTTCCAACTTTTGAAGACCAACTTCTTAGTACTCCATGAACCCCCCAAAATAAATCTTTACAGAATTTGTTGATTAAATTTGCTACAACTATTGGGAGTAGTAAACCAGTACACCAGAAGTTTTCCAAGCCAAAAATAACTAAGTTTATAAGTTGAAGCCTCCCTGCACAAGACAACAATTTTGAAGACCAGTGATGGATAGCTCCTTGCAACTTGGTAATCAGCACACTAAAGTTATCCTTAGTGAGTCTAGTGGTATCTATTAGTATACCCAAATATATGAAGGGAAAAGTTCCTTCAGTATAACCAGTGTTATTCAGACTAGCAGCTTTGACAGTATCAGATGTCCCCCCAAAATAGATACTGGTTTTATCTTTATTTGCTACTAATCCAGACCAGGCACCAAAAGTGTTAAGAGCATCAGTGATAGCTTGGACAGATGGAACATCATCCCTAGTGAATATCATCAGGTTATCTGCAAAGATGAGATGGGTGAGCTGCATTCTGGGGCATTTAGGGTGGTATGACACCTGGGGAGTGCTAGTAATAGTTCTTAGTTTCCTTGAAAGGATTTCCATGCTTAGGACAAAAAGGTAGGGTTATAGGGGATCTCCCTGCCTTAGTCCACTTTTGCCTTTGAAGAAGCCATGTGTTGATCCATTAACCTTCAAAGAGAACCAAGATCCAGATATATATACACTGCATAATCCAAGTGATAAATTGAGGGAAGTTATAAATTGCCAAAATATTCCTCACATACTCCCACTGCAATGAGTCAAATGCTTTCCTAATATCTATCTTCATAAAACATCTAGGAGTTTTTTATTTCCTGCTGTATCCTTTAATCGGACTTTGAGTAAGCATTATGTTCTCATGAATACTCCTTCCCTTGATAAAGGCTGCCTGTTCTTGCCCTATCAACTTTGGCAGAAGGTTTTGCATTCGTATAACAAGCATTTTGCTGACTGACTTGTAAAAAGTCGAGCAACAAGAGATAAGCTTGTAGTCCTGTATAGTAAGGGGTACCTCTTTTTTAGGAATGAGAGTGATATTGGTAGAATTAGCATATTACCAGTCTTGAAAAAATATTGGACTGCAGTACAGTAGTCCTCTTCAACTTGAGCCTATGAGTGTTTGAAAAATCCAGAAGAGAAGCCATCAGGCTCTGGACTTTTATTAGAGTCAATACTAAATAGAGCATCCTTTATTTCCTGCTTAGTAACTGGAGCTAGTAAGGTAATCCAGTCCTCAGTAGTAAGGGAAGCTCCAGTGGAGAGGACACTAGCATCTAACTTCTTAACAGTACCAACAGTCCCCATTAAATCATTATAGTAGTCAACAAAGGCATTAGCAACATTCTCAAGCCCCTGCTGAGACTGACCATGCTGATCTTTTATGGAGCCAACAAGTTCCTTGAGTTTTGCGAGATGCAATTTGAGCATAAAAATAGGCAGAGCTGCAATCATTATGCTTGAGATGCTCAATCTTTGCTCGTTGTTGGACATCACTTCTCTCAGCTTTTTTCAAGTTTTTATAATTCTCTAACTTTTCTCTTTCCTGGAGAATTAAATCTGCAGAGTAAGGATCCAATTGTAGTCTCCTTTGACACTCAGTTAAGTCCTGCCAGGAGAGCTTAACCCTTTGCTGTATGTTAGAAAAATTAGATTTGTGCAAAGAAATTAAGCCTTGTTTAACAAGCTTTAGCTTGTAGAAGAGTTTGTAAATTGGATGGCCCTTAATATGAATGTCCCATGCTTGTTGAATAGTTGCTTCATAGTTAGGATGATTAACCCAACAGTTTAAAAAAACTAAATCTCCTAGCAATGGGGAGAGTTTTGAAAGCAGTCACTACTACAAATACAGGCAACTACAACGACCCTTTAACAACGCTTATTCACGAAAATCACCATAAGACGTTGTAGAATGGATGGCGAGAATTTTACCAAACTTAATTACAACGGTTCTGTATTGTTAACCGTTGTTATTGGTTTTAACAATGGGTCATACTTTCAAAACCGTTGTTAATATAAAAACTAATATCAACAGTTTACTATGTAATACATTTTAACCGTTGTTAATAATTTGGCGCAAAATTAATGAAAAGTAATCATAACGGTTATATTAGAACCCGTTGTTAATACTTTTTAACAACGGTTGTAGACTCAATAACCGTTGTTATTAATGTTATGAAAATCTTAAGAACAACAGATTGTTTTATTTTGTTGTACACTACAAAACACAAACACAAGCTAATACTGCTACTATATGCAAATATCATCCTCCATTCCTCCC
Source organism: Silene latifolia (assembly GCF_048544455.1). Classification (NCBI taxonomy): domain Eukaryota; kingdom Viridiplantae; phylum Streptophyta; class Magnoliopsida; order Caryophyllales; family Caryophyllaceae; genus Silene; species Silene latifolia. The sequence continues at coordinate 66,251,084 of NC_133532.1, forward strand.
TGATCGTCTCTCTCCGTCTTCATCTCCGTCACTGTTGTCACCGTCTTCTCTCCCTCATCGTGTTTATCAATCAGGTATATATGTTTCTTAGCTTATTAACTATTTCTTATTAAGCTTTTTAAGTTATATATAGATATAGGATTGTATGTTCAGTTTCCTGGCCTATGAATGTCGATTATTTTTGAATTTGTGATTTTTTTGGGTTATTATCTAATTTGTTGATAATTTAGCTTAATTGATTTCCTGAATTTCATTTATTTGTTTGCCTATTATTGGATTTTCTGAATTAGTTGCCTATGTATTACGAATGTAGAAAAATGACTCGAACTTGGATGATTGATGCAAATATGAGTTACCCCAACTATAAGGATGGTTTAGCTGAATTTTATGAAGTCGTTTCGAACAATTTGAAAAGTTCTTCTAGTATTCCATGTCCTTGTGAAAGATGTGGTAATATTAGGTATATGGCTTTTCCGGACGTTAAAATACACCTAGAAAAATGGAGATTTAGTCGATCCTATACACGTTGGATTTTTCATGGGGAACCATTAGAGGACAAGAATAGCTTTGAAGAAGATGATGAGGTATACGAAAGGCTAACTGATGATCCTGAGTTTGACGAGTTTTTTGAGTTGGAAGAGTTGGAAGCATAGAAGTTGAATGCTGGGTCTATAGATAATAAAGAGAATGATGATGAGTCGAATGCTTTTGAAGATGTGGGTGATGACACTATTAACTGGAATAACCTTAACAACATGTATGAGAAGTTGTGTGAGTCTGAAGCACCTCTGTATCCTGGTTGTAAGTTCACAAAAATGTCGGTTGTGGTGAAGTTGTATAATATCAAGGGAGCAAATGGGGTGAGTGACACGTGTTTCACTAGTTTTTTAGCCTTGATAAAGGAGTTGCTTCCAGATGGTAATGTTCTATCTGTTAAGACATATGAGGCGAAAAACTAATAAGAGGAGTGGGTATGAAATATGAGAAAATACATGCATGTCCAAATGATTACATAGTGTATATGGGAAATAGGAGATTCTTGTATCATGACCATTGTTATCGCAAGATGTAGAAAGCATTCAATGGAAAACAAGAATTTCGTCAACCTCCTAGAATTTTGAGTGGGCATGAAGTTTATCAAAAAGTAAAGCATATTGAGATAGATTATGGGAAGAAGAGCGGCTCTAAATTGTCTACTCATGGGGATAAGAAAAGATCCATATTTTTTGATAAACTTCCATATTGGCCTGACCTGGAGGTCAGGCACTACCTCGATTTCATGCACATTGAGAAAAATGTATGTGATAATATTATCAATACCCTTCTGAATGTTCCCGGTAAAACAAAGGATAACGCCGCAGCTAGGGAAGATATGAAAATGATGGGTATTAGGCTAGAGTTGGCACCACAGAAGAGAGGTAATCGTACATTTTTACCGCCAGTAGCTTATACCTTTTCACGGAATGAGAAAAAAGAGTTTTGTGCATGCTTGAATGGAATTAAAGTGCCACATGGTTATTCGTTGAACATCAAAAGCCTAGTGTCGATGCAAGACCTAATACTCACCGAGTTAAAGTCACATGACTGTCACACTTTGATGCAACAATTACTACCTATGGCTATTCTTTCCATTTTACCTGAAAAGGTAAGATATGTTATAACTAGATTCTGTCTCTTCTTCCAGTCGATATGCGAGAAAGTCAGCGATCCCGATGATGCGGATTAATTGTAGGACCTCGTTGTAACCTCTCTTTGTCAGTTGGAAATGTATTTTCCACCCTCTTTCTTCACTATCATGATTCATCTGATCATTCACTTGGTTAGGGAGATTTTGTACCTTGGGCCCGTGTACTTGAGATACCAGTATCCTTTCGAAAGATTGATGAAAGTCTACAAGGAATATACATCTAATTGGTATCGTTCGGAAGGTTGTATTGCCGAACACGCTATTTTAGATGAAGCTCTTTCATATTGTTACGCTCATCTCTCCCCTGAGGAGTTGATTGGCGTTCCTAAGAATCGTCATAGTGACTGGATGACCAGAAAAGGTATTAGGGGCCGGGTTGAAAAAATTGTGACACGTGAAATGTTGCATTTAGCACATACGTATGTGCTAAACAACGAAGATGAGGTGCAACCTTATATTCAACAACACAAAGATGAGCTCAAATACGATTACCCAAACAAGACCGAGAAGTGGATTTCAAACGAGCATACGAAGACGTTTGCAGAGTGGTTTTGGAATATTGTCTTAGAGTGTACGAATCAAACTGGTGATGACATCTCTACTAGGTTAGTACGTCTTGGTTTAGGTCCAAATGCCAGGGTCACCTTTTACAGCAGTTTTGCCATTAATGGATATACTTTTTACACCCCCGAGCAAGATGAGTTGAGCATAATGCAAAATAGTGGTGTGAGTTCTGAATTTGAGGCAATGCACTTTGCTACTTCAAAAGATAAAAAGCATATTTGGGGAAAATGCCTTTATTATGGTGTTATTCAAGAAATATTGGTACTAGATTACATTGATTTCACAATGCCTTTGTTTCAATGTAACTGGGTTGATAACAACATCCATTGTGTCCGAAAGGATAAGATGGGATTTACGTTGGTCAATCTGGGTAAGGTTGGCAATAATAAGGATGATCCTTTCATAATGGCATCCCAAGCTAAACAAGTGTTCTATGTCACCGGTCCTATGGATAAGAAGTGGTCTGTTTTACTGTCTATAAGGAGTAGAAGGAGTAGTCCATCCGATAATGGTGATGATGATCAAGATGTCGTTTTTGAGGGAATGGATCACTCTACCACTGTATTATTTCGACGATGTTGACACTGATCATGAGGACACTGAAAGCATCTATATGCGTGATGAACATGGTGAAGGTATTTGGGTTAACGAAGAAGCTATGACATCCAAGAAACATCCCTGATCCTGAGATGGTCTATAATGTAAGTTATTAGCTCTTACTTTTATTTTTATTTTTTAAATATATATATCTTCCTTTTAGTTTTTTTTTTAAATAACTATCTCCACTGAACAGATTAGTAGAAGGAACTGCATATTTAATACAAACGTAAAGCACTGATACACTCTCGATGATACTTATAAAACGCTACTGGAAATCTTACAAGACCACAGGGTTACACATTGCCTTTATTTAAGTTTCCTTTTCATACAGGCCCACGACACTGCTTATGATAGGCGGATACAGACACACACTGTTTGACACTCAACAAATAACACACGACGTTGCTTGGAAGTTTCAGCCACAGACACGGACACATTTTGTAAAGGTTTTAGGGGTACATTGCTGGGAAAACAGCCACAACCTGGTTATAGGCATCGACGCTTTCTGACCTGGCCGACTGCTGCCCATTAAAGATGGTTGCATACGGCACTTGGACATAGTCCATATTATTCTTAAGAAGCTCGGCATCCGAGTCTGTGGCTACCCAGAGGTATGGTTCGAGTGTTGATCTATTCGGAGCATTCCAGTCGTTCCTGCCATGGCCTCTGAGTTGAAACATCATGTCAAGCTTACATGTTGATTCTGCATGTGCAGGTGATGTTCCAAACTAAATGAGTAGACCCCCTTTGAATCCTTATGGCCCCCATTGTGGCTTAACTTTGCTGACCGAGTATCCCAGCTCAATAAGCTTATTCCTCAAAGGATTAAAGCTTTTGGCAGCAAGTTTTCCATTGTCTATATCTATGTGGCCTGGGGCATTCATCAGGATACAGTGATATGGACGACCAACATTTTGAGTCATTCTCAGACCAGTAATTTGATGGTTTATTTGTGAGTTGTGGGGAGCTAATGGGATGCCTCTTTTCTAAATTTATAGCAAGTTTGAGATGTGTTCTATTTAGCTTTTGGTAGCTTTAAAAAGCCAATATAAGCAATGGTCATTGTTAAAGATTCCCAAATTTGCATGGCATGGTAAATCCTGTAGATTTGCAGTATGAATGCATGCTGGTTTCGTCTTATTTTCTTGATCTTATTATTAGATGTGGATCTTGTTGTTAAAATTCTTTGAATAATATTGTAGTATATAGTGCTTATGCTGTTACAGTATGTATTGTTACAGGTTTGGACTGTAATGGAATTACAGTAATTTAAAAAAAAAAGTGTTAAACAATAACAAAGGTTATATTGACATTAACCGTTGTTAATACTTTCAACAACGGTTACATTGACATTACCTGTTGTTATTACTATCAACAACGGTTATAGTGACACTACCCGTTCTTATTATTTTCAACAACGGGTGTAGTACTTCTACCCGTTGTCATTGCTTTTTTAGACATATTTCATTTTGGCGCAAATTGGGTCAAAATATATTACAACGGGTATATTTTAACCGTTGTAATAAAGTTATGACAACGGTTGACTTTTATTGACCCGTTGTTATTAACATATCCCAACGGTTTTGTTTTAAGGACCCGTTGTCAATAGTTTGTCTTAATAAAAAAACTAATTTATAAACACATACAGCATACCACACACACACAACATCAGTTCAACCGTTGGTATCCTAAGTTTATTATTCTCTCTCGCCCGCTTTCTACATTCTCGTTGTCGGCCGTCGCCCAGTTTCCGACGCCCAAATTCTGTTGCCTTCCCTTATCATCCTACTCGTTGTTTTTATCATCATCATCATCATCAGGTATGTTCACTTTTGTGTTTCGTCATTAGGGTTTTAAGACGATCACCTTTTTTGTTTTTCATCTTCTTTGTTATCTTTATCATCCCGCATGATCTACTTGATTCCACTTATTAGGGTTTAGGATTTTAGAAGCTCAAACTGTTGTTTTAAATTTTCATTCCTCTTTAGGGTTTTAGATAATACTCTGCATGACGTTGTTAAGTTGTTCATTTACTATTTCATTCATATTTGGGTTTTAGGATTATCATGGGTGAAAAACGGAAAAGAAGTCAACAGAATAATAAGCCCGGGGATAATAATAAGCCTAGTGAGAGGGGTGCTACGAAGTGCCCTATACCCCTTGCAGCTGTAGCGGCTAAAAAGCCGCTTAAAATAAAATGGAACTCGAAGGGTTTCTCTACTGGTCTAAGTGCGGGGCATTTATCAACTTGTATTGGATGTTGCACAAGACAGTTTGTGCCTATCCATTTAGATGAAATTAGGAATTTGAATCCAAAATTGGCGGAGTTATACTTGGCTCGTATAAAGGAAGCCTTTGATATTGCCGAATGCCATGATAAGTATTTAATGCAGAAGGCAGGGTTTGTCTTAAGGTAGTGGAAGTGTGACTTTGCTAGGGATTGGTTGTATGTGGACAAGGCAACAGGGGAGATGCGTAAGAGCCCACCGGAAAACAAGTGTCCCACCATCAGTCAGGAACAATGGGATCTTTTCAAAGCGATTCGAACTAGTGAGAAGTTTCAGGTTAAATATCCTCACCTTTTAACGATTTACCTATCATTTTTTTAATTAATGAGTTCTTTATAATTTTTTTATTATCTCATCTACTTGTGCTTTTATATAATTTGAAGGTCGTTAGCAGAAGAAATCGGGCTAACATTTCATGCAAGAAGGGGAAATGGTATGGTTCTCGAGGCAGTTACAGATTGATAGAAGACAACCTCGTAAGTAGCATGCATTCCCCTGTTTATTTGATTTTTTAATCACACTTGGACTTGATACACATTTACATGTATAACTGTTACCATGTTAATGTGTAGGTGGCAAAGGGAGTGACCGACTTAGATCGGCATGTAACTTATAAAGTAGGGCACACGCCTAAAGGATCCCGGTCGTGTGACAAATATGATCAGGAAGTGTTGGCCAACATAGTAAGCATTATTTTATTAAGATGAGTTCATTACTAACTTTACTATTTTAGTCACAAATATAATTTTAAGTTTATTTAATATATTATAGGACAAGGTATTGAAGGAGGTAGAAGAAAGGAAATTCACTCCCAATGGTCGTGATGACGTTCTTGCTAGACCGATCAGCCGACCCGAACATCCAGGTCGATTGAGGGGCGTCCCGTTATAGGTTGGAGTCACGAAATATTATGGGACAACTGCCCCGAAAAAGAAGAAAAGGAAGACTAAGGCTGAGAAGGCTGACATGGTACCATTAATTCTATTATTTTCATTTAAGTTCACATGTTATTATTTTAAACAAATTGCTGAAACATTACAATCTTGGCACGCAGGTTCAGTTATTGGCATCCGTAATACTAAAGATGAATTATGGAGGCAAGCCTTCTGAAGAAGAATTGAAGATGATGGAGGATGTCATTAAAGGAGGTAAGGTACAACATATTGGTCAAGAGGCCGAGAACACTACTACCTTGGCAATACATGAGAAGGAAGTATCGGTCAACGAGATTCAGAAAGATCAGGTACCTAATGTTTCTGAAGTTGTAACAACTAAAGCCGATAAGGTAAATATATGAATTCCTTATATTTCTTTTCTTTTTTTTGGGTAAGATCAGGGGGTGTGTTCCCTGCCAGCTCTAATGCTATAATTTTTGACATCGTGCCATTGGTTAATTTTATTAGGTAAATGAGTCTGAAAAGGAGATGCAACTTGAGTTATCCGCCACAGCTGACAATAATCAGGGGATGCAACTTGAGAAGACGGCTGATGGAAAACAGCGGCATACATCCCCTTCAAATCAGTTCACAGTTTTCGGCAAGGTATGCATGAAGTCTTTAATTAGTTAAATATATATAAATTCTATTAAATTTTGGGATATAATATATAATGTATGTGTATTCTTCAGGCCGTAAACAGGAGGGTAGTTATTCTTGCTGACCCTAAATCCGAGATACCAATTGTGCGTGTTGGCCGGGCTCTCGTAGAAGTGCCCACCAAATCAGCGGAAAATTTATTAGTTCATGGCAAAAAACTTTTGCCGAATCATAGAAAAGTGGAGATAACTCAAGTATTTGAAGGCCATGAAAAATTTCAATTGCCCGTCCCAGTTCGTGACGACATTACCATTCTGGCAGATGCGGTTAGAAGTTTCGTCCAATGGCCTGAATCTCACATCTTCCTAGCTCGTTCGTCTCCGCCTCAACCGAAAGCAGTTGGGGTTAGAAAAAATACCTTTATATGTTAAATTTGTATATGTTAAATGTTTTTATATGTTAAATTTATATGTTATTTTTTTTGTAGGGAACAAAAAAGCTGGCTAAGGCGGATAAGCCTAAGTCCCAGACATGCCAACTACCTCGTCGAGATAACAACTTGATGAGGTATTTAATTAACTTCTCTATTTTTTTAAAAACCTCCCTTTATTTATATTTTTTCTGTATTAAAAAGCATGGAAATTTTTTGTAGGGAACAAAAAAGCCGGCTAAGGCGGATAAGCCTAATTCCCCAGACATGCCAACTACCTCGTCAAAACAACAACTTGATGAGGTATTTTATTAACTTCTCCATTTTTTTTAAAACCACCCTTTATTTATATTTTTTCTGTATTTCTAAAAAGCATGGAAATTTTGTGTAGGGGACAAAAAAGACGGATAAGCCTAAGTCCCCAGTCATAGCTGCTACTACTGCCTCATCATTGAAAGAGCAGGTTGATGAGGTATTTAGTTAAGTACTCTTTTATTTTTATTACTCCAACTAGATAGCTAGGATATGTTACCTTTGGATTTTTTATTATTTTAATTATCTACATGTATAGGCTGGTGGTAGTAGCATAAAATCAGAGAAGCATTATTTCCCTGCACTGAAAGATGTTAGGAGTATAAACTCCACAAAATTTTCTGGGAAGGAATTCATGCTAAAAGTAAGAACGGTGACGATGAGGAAACTGTATTTGGAGGCTAGCCATCGCATAACAAACGAGCAATTGATAATTATTCCGCTCGAGGAGGATATTTTAGGGGTTGAGCGCGAAGCAATTCTATCATGGGAGATGCTAGCCATTTGGGCTGGCCTAGACGAGATTGATGTCCAACACCTATTTGTTTGGATGAAGTAAGTTTCTTAATAAATCATTTCATATTCTAATATTATGACTACTAGATAGTATTTTAAATACCGGAATTAATACCGTAATAATGTAGGATATTGAAATTGAGAGTGATCCCCGAGAACAAGATTCCAGGTAATCTATACAGATTCCTGTGCCCCCTATGTTTTATCTATGCATATCACGTTGTTTTCGTTGGAAGATCGGGTAGATTATATTGCTCGTCAATTGGCGACAACCAAAAAGCTGGTTTTTGCCCCTTATAATGAAATCGGGAAATACATAATTAGGAGTTATCACACCACAAGGTACTCTTGACTAGGCCTTAATCCATGGGTCAAAGGATACTAGCATAACACATCCTAGGGTGTTTTACAAGTATTCTAACAAGCAAAGTCTCAAGAAGAAAAAGTATCTACAAGGGCCTTATATACACTTGTCAAGCTTCCCAAATAGATGTTTTCACAAAATTTTCTAACCATGCAAATTACATGCCATGATGCAACTAACATTTATACAGCCTATGCATATGCTTCTACCAACTAGTATGCCAAATAATCTAAATGCAATCCTAAATTCACATTGTTTATACCGCATCAATCAAAATAAAGCCACATAGTCATTAACATAAAGAGGAAAAAGGAGATTGGAAAGATCATACCATGCGGTCTTCATGATCCTCATGTCTCGGGTGTGGCGTAGTCGATCAATGTGAAAAAGGATAGACAAACAAACAAACAAGTATATACAATACTACACTATAAAGAACTGAACATGTTTTTGGTTTTTCAAATTTTGTGGGTTTTATGTTTATGAAAAAAAAAGACATGTTTTTGTATTTTTCAAAAAATTTCAATTTTTATTTATTTTTGGAATATAAATTTCCATCCCCCACTTTATTTTGGACATTGTCCTCAATGTACATGTAGGAGTAGGAATGAAATAAAAAGTACATGTTTTTTGAATAAATGCAATGATATGAATGAATGCATGCTCTAACTAAATGCAATTCTATATGCTATATATAACAAACGAATGCAATCTACACTATATTATATGATGCATGTTCTCACCTATGATCAAACCTCCCCAAACCGATTTAAGCACTATTTCTAGTGTAGGAGAAATGAGGTTTGGTCATTAGTGGCTATGCATGAATGCAACTAACTACATGAATCCTGTGAGATATATTACAATCCAAACTATACTATATGAACTAACTAATGCAATATGAAATATAATACAAATTCAAGCGAAGCTTAAACTAAATGCAATATAATTTAGAATACAATGCAACTATACATAAGAGATAGGGAGAGAAGAGTATCATACAATTGGAGATGGTGGGGTTGGCATCTCTCATTCGTCATCATCACCATCATCGCGGTATCTATACCTGCTAGAACCTCCTTGGTCATATCCTCCTTGACCAAAGTATCCCCCACCTTGACCACCAAAGTTCCCGGCTTGGTCCCCTTGATTAGGGAACAAAAGGTGCGGTGGAGCCCAAGATGGACGAGGGCCATTAGGGTCGATATACCCTTGTTGTGCCATTTGGTAGTATTGAGGATAAAAGGCCAAATAGTTGTCGACCCTCCCATCGTATACTCCAAGATGAACTTTCTTCATAAGATCCATCAAATCATTCATATCCGGAGTATTGGGGACTTGCGGTGTGAATGGCACATGAGGAGTGGGGTATGGTGGGATGGGCACAAAAGATGGTGGGGCATTACCCCTAACCGGCATTCCACGAGGTTGTTGAGGTTGGCGAGGTGCTTCTTCTCTTTGAGGGGGGTTGGGGTAGATTTCAATGTCGAGAAGGTAGCTCGGCGTAAGTGAATACCGGCTTAACCTCGGGTCGGTACCGGGTACATTGCACCCCGTAAGAACAATAGAGGAACACCCTTTTGTAAACCACTCTACCCTCCCGGTTTGAGTGTAGGTACACCACCGGTGGTGGTTGAAGACGACATCCTTATTAATTAAAGTGCTACCCTCAAGTCGCACATAAGCCCCATGAATGTTAAATCTGGGACAAAGATCATTAGCCAACATTGTAATTAGACCTCCCATCACGAAGGTCTTGATTTGGGAGCTCTCTTGAGCAAATTCGAAGAACCTTGTGAGCATCTCAAGGGGGGTGTCGAAGCTATAAGGCCTTGTCCCCCGAACATTTAGATAAGACTCTAGAAAGGTCAAATCAAGGAGAGTGCACCTATCTTGCTCAAATCTTCCATTAATAGTGCCGGCAATGAAGTGTTCGATGATTCGAATCACCGGATTTTGAATTGCGAAGGTATAACATTGTTTCAAATGTATGAAGTCCCTCTCGGAAATAGCCCTCCAAACTTGGTCCACACAAAGTCGGCGGGTTTGTCGGTGTTTTCCGTTGGCACAAGAAGACCAAAAATACTTGAAAATTGGTTGAGGGTTAATCTATGGTCGTGATTGCACAATCGGAATTCCATGCAAACAGTTCTTTGCATGTTTGTGACGATGCGAAGGCTACTCAAGAATTCCAGGGTAAGGCTAAGGTAGGTCTTTTCGTGGGCAGAGAATAGTTTTCCAAACCCCAAACAATCAAAGAACATTTCGGTATGATACCTTATACCTAGGACTTCTAACACTTTGGTATCATTGAATTAAGCCGGCTCATAATGCTTACCTAGCAATGTGGTGAACTTCTTGCGATGTTCATTGGAAGTGAAGATCACTTCCGGAAAGTATTCAAGTTGCTCCACCCCTCCGATCATCACAATGCGATTGCCTCTTGGTGGCGCCCCTCCTTGAGTGGATGAAGAGGAGCCCTTGCGCTTCTTGGTTGTGGACTCAACGAGCTTCTTGGCTTTTCCCTTGAGGTTCATCATTTTTGATTTGGGAGAGTTAGGGTTTGGTTGATTTTTGTGATGGGAGTGTTTGGGAGATGGAGATGTGAGATTTAGGTTTTGATAAGGTAAGGAAATGAGGGATGGTGGGGGTGTTTATATAGAAAAGGGGTGTGGGACGAGCGGCTGAGGGTTGGGCTCGGGCGGATTTCACAAGGCTTCAAAAGAATCCGAGCGTCTTGGTAGTCGGGACGAGCGTCTTTCAGCAGGGGTCCGAGCGTCTTGGCAAGAATCCGCTCAGATTCTGTTCCAGTGATTCTGCCTCTTATGATGTTGGGATAGGATGACCGTTTCGTTCTTGGGACGAGCGGCTTGAGCAGGACGAGCGTCTTACTCAGAATTCGCTCGGATTCTATTCCAGTGCAAAATTGATACGAGCGTCTTAACTACGACGAGCGTCTTATTTAGTAATCCGTTCGGATTTCAAGTCAGGACCAAACAACACCCATGAAGAGGCTGAGGATAAGCGGCTTGTCCTTGGGACGAGCGTCCCGTGCCGTTTTCCTCACTTCCCTATTCTTTTCTTTCAAAGATTATACCCTTGCACCCTTTTGTTATTCCTCCTTATCTTTTTCTGAAATTATGCTCAATAAATGGGTAAGAAACCCTCTCTCACTACTCTCATGCAAGAAATTTTAAGTAAAAGTGCGAAAATGTACAATATTATACAATGCAAAGGTTTAATAAATATCTTACAAATGGTGGTTTGAGATAGGACTCCACCAAACTAGTTCAAATTGTCGAAATTCTTTATCCATAGAGCTCAAGGCTCTTAGAAGGAGATCAAAGGCTTGTGAACAAACCCCAAATAAGTATAAGTATGGTTTGCTTAACTTCAAAACAAAGCTTGGCCAAAGAAATTTTTCATTCATTTTCTTTTTCATCTCTTTTTTAGCACTTGAGTATTTGTGATGCTTCAAACCAACTAGCCCATGATTCTTGTCAACATACGGCATGAAATGTGGTTCATGGTTGTCCGGAGATTTCCACTTATCACCTTCTTCTTCAGTTTCGGGGATGATGATAGCATTTTGATTATTCAATCCTTCCAAAGTAGAAGGAGAATTCTCATGACTTTGATGATCGAGTTCTTGAGGGGTTGACATTACAGATGCCAAATTTCCACAAGTAGCTTCATGTGCAAGATTCTTCTTGAGCTTTTCCACCAAGTACCCTTTGTATGATGTCTTGACCTTTTAGAGGAGATCCACCATATAGTCTTCAGGAATCATAGGTTCCATAATGGGTGTAAAGTAGTCTTCATAGGCAATAGGGAAGGGACATTCTTCTTCTTTATGATAAGATATCTCAAATTTCTCAAAAATAGGCTCCTCAAGTAGAGTAACCTCACAAACTTCCGCTTCCTTCTCCCATGAGTTCTTGCAAAATACGATTTTATCATCATAGCTATCTTCATAAGAATCATAGATGGGGGCTTCATTAAACTCTTTCTCCAACACCTCAATGTTCACATCAAAAGACACACCCTCATACTCACAAAGGTTAAGAGTATTTGGCTTACTCAACCTCATGTCTTCTTCATTGAACACAACACTTTCATAGTCACAAGAGCTCAAAAGAATTGGCTCTTCCCACTTCTCATCTTCCATATCAAAGGTCACTACTTCAAATTCACATTCATGATCAATATTTAAGGATCGGTGGGGAGTGGTTTCTTGGATTGCCTTTATTTGGGCAATTTGAATCTCCAACTCCTCTCCTTGGGTAACATTGCCTTGAAGAACATTGTCCCTCTTTTGACTTTCCTCTAGCATTTGTTTGAAGAAGTTTTCTTGATCTCCCATCATTTGGAGAATCACATTTTGAATGGGTTCATTTTTTTTGTGGGTGGGTGTGAAAGTGATTGTATTGTGACAATTGAAATTCATTATGAAGTGGGTATTGGGTGGGTGGTTGTTGTGGATATTGGATGTGGTGATTTTGGTGGGGAAAATTGGGGTAGTAGTTAGGATTTTTATTGTATGAATAATAAGGTAGGTTTGTGTTGACTTGCTTCTCAAACTCTCCATACCCATAGTCATACTCGAAAGATCCAACATGTACTCCATATGTCAAGTCTTGGGCCATCATAGCTAAGACAAGGAAACAACTACAACCAAGGAAACTACACAAAAACGGTAAGAATAATCCTTGAGGAACAAGTTCCTCAAGATTAAAGCACAAATAAAAATGGACAAACAAGTAAGAACTTAATCACATAGCACCATCCCCGGCAACGGCGCCATTTTGATGGACAAGAGTTGGTCGTCACAGATCCAATCAAACACATTTATATTCTCAACAAATAACTAGTTAGTGGTTAAGTCGAGGTCAATCCATGGGATGGTGTGCTTTGAGTTCTAAGTCTATCTATCTCAATTTATGCTAGTGTCACAATTTGTTTGGGTTTGTAGTTGTATTCTAGACTTATGCAAGTAATAAAGTAAAACAAGCAATAAAAGGAAGGGTGTAAACAAATGATTAAAAGTGCTAGGATATCATGGGTTCATAGGGGATTCATGGGAGTTAACCATACAAACATGTTCACAAAGTTTCAAGCAATTAATGTTGTAAAGGAACCGAGTTGGTGTATGTCTTACGGTTCTTAGGAAGAGTTGGGTCCCGGAGCCGAATCGATTAGATTGTACAACACCTACAAGTCGACTTACTTTCCTCCTAATCACTTCTATGCATGGTCTAACTATACTCGAGTTGGTTTATATCTTACAAGCCAAGTTGAATAGATAAGTGATGGTTGTAAATGCAAGGATTAATAGGCTTAGCATTTCATCAAACATAACATGTGCATAGGTTGACATCACAACAAGCAAGCAAATTAATTATGGAAACATATTGGATTAAGCATGATTATTCCCCATGTTTACTTCCCTTAATTACCCACTAATCCTAGTTAAGGAATCTATTCACCTATTATCATGAGAAACATGTCATTAATGGTGTCAATCATCACAACAAGTGTAAACATGATAAGGGCTTTAAGGAAATAAACAATAAAGAGTAAAGAGTAAAGAGTAAAGGAATTATAGCAAACTTGAGATGATCCAAATAATAAAGCAAGAATAAAAGAAGAGAACTTGACTAATTGATGAAGGGTTGTCAATCTTCCAATAATAACCCAATAGTCTTCAATTACCCAATAATAAACTTGAACAATAATTAAGGAAAGATTAATATGTGATTTATGGAAAGATTAAAGAGTAATTTATTCTAATCTACTCCTAATCTAAGAGTGCTTCCTACTATCTAATGTAATGTAATCTAATCTATGCTATGATATGATATATATGATATGATATATATGATATCCCCTGTTTGATTATTACAAGTGGGTATATATAGTAGTGCATCATTAGGTTAAATAAGGCAAAATTAGTAATTAACAATGCTAAGTTCTAAGTAGAGAAATGCAAGTATCCTCGAGGAGATGAGCATATTGTACTGAAGGTGTCACGGTCCGTTCGTGCCAAGGAGGGAGATGCTCGGATTCTGGGCAGGGGAGACAAGCGGCTCAATCGTCGGGACGCTCAGAGTGCTTAAGGAGGCGACGAGCGTCGTGAAGTTAGGACGCTCGGATTGTCCTTCAGAATGCTTTGCTTCTTCCTTTCACATACTTCTTATTCTTGCATTGCTGATCTTAGTTCTTGCCTCTCCTTCCATACTAGTTTATCCAATATCGTCAAAAAGCTTCTAAATATGCACGGGAGACGGGAATTTCCGCCTAATTACCTTCTTTCCTACAAAATATACGAAATGCACTAGGAAAGCAAAATAGAAAGCATTTGACGGATAAAATGGCTATCGAATGTTATAATAGTATGCAAAATAGGCTCAATTAAGGGAACAAATGCGCGCAAATATGAGTCACATCACTAAATCCAAACCGTGTTTGGTCTCTTCATCTCCTTCATTATTATTTCATATTTGTAATCGGTTTTTACCATTTCAAGTATTTTCAAACCATTTTTCTTTATGACAAGTTTTTAACCATACAACATTTTTCACCCTTGGTTCCTAATACCATGACGGTTAAATCCGTGTTTCGGTGATAATAATTGATTAATTACATTTTAAAAGGTATTTTAAAGCCTTTTATTTCATTTCTTTACATTTTGAAGGGTATTTCAAAGCATTTCCTCATTTCTTTGCATTTTCAAAGCAAATGTATTAGTCACCAACACAAAGTCATCCTTGGTTCTACATACCATGTCGGATTTTAACCCGAGTACGATGATGAATGTTGACTAATTATATACAAATGAACTTAAAACAATTATTTCATAGTAATTTTCAAAACTATTCATGTCAAGCTTGCAAAATCGAACCCGACATCGAATATTGTCAAAACAATGACGATTACTCAAGTCTCGTTCTTCAAATAAACACAAAAGCGGCCTAAACGGCCTTTTCAAATCAAGACGGGTTTAAACACCCATTTTTCAATACATTTTTATAAACCCTTTCAATGGTTAGTAGAAATTTTCCATCGTTTGTTGACCCGCACCTAAACAAGCCACTCTTTTTTCTATTTTCAAACCAGGGGAAGCCCCTTTTCATCGCCAACACGCTCGCGCCTCTTATGGTGGTCTGTTGCACACCAGGTCAGACCCATTAGCATCGCCAATAGGCTCGCGCCTCTTGTGGCTGCCTGATGCAGGGTCTGTTCCCCTTCCAGCATTTGTCCAGGACGATCATGACTTCGGTTAACCTGAATACAGGATGGTTTAGACGACGAATCTGCCCATTCAACATTATATTTGCAAAATGCCTTACTAAGACAAATGGATCACGTTATGCACCATAAACCTAATTCGGTAAATGGATGTTTAATTCCCGTCTTGCATGCAAATCAACAATAAATCGAACTTGACATCTTATGCTTGATACTTGGATTAAACAAACCGACATAGAAAGCTCACATGTTAGGTTCAAACTAGTGGATGCGCATTTATGCATTTACCCGTTTTATCAATTTTTGCATTTAACCAACCAAGATCGATCAGTAGAGGCCGCTACCGCAGGCGGGATTGGGTGTCTGATTGAAGGGCTTCCCAATACGTACCTTCACCTCTTACTCAGAAACATTGGATAGTGTACGACCTTATCCAGGGCGTACGAGAGTCATTCTAGAGATAGGATGCTAAAGAGGGACGATTCCTTATCTTTAGTGCCTATGTCAAACACTGCTTTGTGCTTCGTTTGACCGAGGTATAAAGTGGATTCGAACGGGTTCCAAGCATCCCATAAATGGTTGGTGGCGACTCCGAACATCTCTTGCATCATTTCGAGACCCTTGCCGAGACGAAACCGACCGATCTAAAACGATCCGGTCAAAAGCATTCTTACGCCGCCGAGCGTGGCATTCAAAAAGATCGCTGCCGTTGTCCACAGATCGGCTTGACATATGCAGGTGGGCCCATGTCCACGGATTGGCGACTCCGCTGGGGAAAACTAAGACACTTGTGTCTTTGTGATCGCTAGATGGTGAGACTCGAACGAGGTCTTGGTTGAAATGCATTAATTGATATTATGGTCATAGTCGGGTTCCTTATCCGGGCCGATAACCTAACTCTTTTCGACCAATTGGCTCGTCTCATCGGCGTGAGTTTTCTCATCCCGGCTTTTCGAATCCCGATTGAGTCAAGCATACCGTTGACGTTACACATTTTTGTTTCCTCAAGGAGCTTTCATCACCTTCGAGCACGAGGCTAGAGCACCCTCTTTACACATTTTGTTTGGATTGGTATCCCTCTCGAAAATCGGGGTTTGATCGCTTGGTGTGTAACACACCCTTTTAGCCAAAACCCGTGTCAGCATTATGCATAATATAATGAAACCGCGAGTGCTTATGTGTTATGTGATCATAAGTCCTTCCGTGTCATTTTCAAACTTTCAAAAACACTATTTTGCGCCGTTATAATGGCCATTTCAAACCTCGGTCTTTCGCCTACCGTTGCATTTCAATACGCCTTTCTAGGCCGTCATAATGGCGATTTTCAAACCCTGTTTTCTACAACCATTTCAACACGCCTTTTTAGGCCATCGTAATGACGATTTTCAAACCCGGTTTTCTACAACCATTTACAATATGCCTTTCTAGGCCGTCGTAATGACGATTTTCAAACCCGGTTTTCTACAACCATTTTAACACGCCGTTCTAGGCCGTCGTAAGGACGATTTTCAAACCCGGTTTTCTACAACCATTTCAAAACACCTTTTTACGCCGTTATAATCGCCGCGTCAAGACACGGATTTTAACCCGTCTCGCGCCGACAATGGCTCTTTCAAAACCCGAGGAAGGCACACACCCTTTTCTCGATACATTTTCAAGATCCCGAGGACAATGCACCGTCCCCGAGACCTTTTCAAACATTTCAAACATCGATTTTCAAAACATACAATTTTGAATTTCAAAAATCCTTCTCTGGAAACAATACATTGTTTTCCGAGACGACTCAAACTCAAACCGTCTTTTGAAAATAAACTTAAGACGAACCGTCAACTGACCGACTTGCGGAGATCCCTATTCTTCAGAAGCCGTCCGTAAAACGACAAACGAATCTTTTTGAAAATCTCTAATTTCGAAAATTTCAGTCCACCATTCCAATTCCGCCTCGTGTCTATCGACTCGAAGCAAACGCACTTATGGGTCTTTACGTATGAGTCGCCTCACCCTGAGACTCGTCCAACGGCGTCATGCCACTACGTTGGACGCAAGTCAAAGTTCTGATCAACACCGTCACGCTAAAAATCGAGTCAGCACCGAGGTACCACACACGGTCGTCCTCGTCCTGTTGAGTCTGATATTTGTTCCGTCCTTTGTCTTGTCTGCGTTCAGTCTTTGGACCGTGTCGGATTGAGTTGTAATGTGAGCCATTTTTTTGCCTCAGAACCATGGCCCCGTCTTTAACTTCGTCCATCAACAACAACGACAACAACATAGATGTCACAACTGCTCAGCTAGCCAGCCTGCTCACTGCTCTTACGGTCACCCTGGACTGTGTCGAGACCCGTATCGACACCCTAGAAAACAAGGAAACTGGAGAACACAACACTCCGCCTTTGACGAAAACTGAGAAAAGGCTCAAACTCTTGGAAGAACAACTCCTAGCCCAGGGTAATAACTTCCACCTCATGAACAATCGAAGATTTGAACCCGTTGGGGGTCAACTACCCGACAACTTTACCCTGACTGATGTGCCCAAATTCAAGGGAGTGGAGGACCCACTCAACCACATCCGAGCCTTCAAAGACTACATGGTCATAAAAGGGGTCAAACAGGAACTCTTCACCCGGATCTTTCCATCATCCCTAGAACCGATCCCTCGCCAATGGTACTACTCCCTTGACTCGAAGACCCTCACTACCTGGGATGAGGTTGCAGTCGAATTTGCTAAGCATTATGCTGACAATGTCGAAATTCAAGCCAATACCCGTACTCTTGAGGTCCTAACTCAAAAAGATAAGGAGGGATTCACAGAATTCCTAACCCGTTGGAGGAGGGTAAGCACTCAATTGGTCAGCAAGCCAAGTGAGTCAACTTTGGTAGAGAAATTTGTCAACAATCTCCGCCCGGTATATGCCAACTTATTGAGATACCAAAACATCAAGACATTCCAAGATCTACAAATCCTTGGGACCCGCATCGAAGACGACCTCCGAAAGGGTGTCCTAGACAAAACCACCGGTAGAGGCTACTAGGGATCCACATCAACCGGATCTCGCCCCTATGGTCAAACAAACAAAATTGACGAGGTCAACCTCCTAGAGCCAACCGCGAAAAGAAATGAGCGCCCTCAAAGAGTGTTCACCAACCTAGGGTCAACTTATGCAAGCGCGTTGAAAAGGCTTATGGACCAAGGGAAACTACAACCAATCGGACCTACGCCGGATCCATCTGATGCTAAGGAATCCCCTTTCCGGAACCCTAATGCCTACTGCCTAGTACCACCAAGGGAAATGTCATGACACAGAAACCTGTTTCAAGCTCAAACACGTCATTCAGGACATGATCGAGAAAGGGGAATTACCTTTACCTCCACCAACTAAACCAAATAACAAGACAAACCCTTTTCGAACCCATGCTATCTCCGATGATGAGCCAACTTTGGATTGCTCGCACCTCATCTTACCGATTGATGACGAGGTGAATGCCTTGGAGAAGGATGCCTCGGACGGGGTATTTGTGTTCAGCGCCGCAACCATGCTTGCCATGTTCCAACATGTCGAGGAGGCTATAGCCAGTCTCTCCGAAAGGATTACTCGGCTTGACGATGCTTACCACCGATTGATTTTCAATCCTCCAACACCACGCCCGAGGGAGGGTCCCCCAAACGCCTAAAACTACCCTCACCAGGAAGGATTGCTCTCGCGAGCATTCTGGCACGCACCCCACCATAATTACCCCCATAATAATTACCCTCATAAAAATTACCCTCACAAAAATTACCCTCACAAAAACTTCCCCCACAAAAATTGCCCACGAAAGAATACCCCTCCGAGGTACCCTCGAGATCCGGAAGTCAATGGTATCTGGAGAGATGACGCTGATAATGTCTATGTGGTCTCGGGAAAAGAGAAACAGGCAAAAGAAATCGGTCATCTTACCCGGTCCAGACGCCCCTATTAAAAGCCAACAGTCATCCCAACAATGAATGACCAGACTGTCCCAGACGTGGACGCTCAACCCAAGGTTCCCGAGAATTCAATCCTCAAGCAACTGCAGAAAGCAAAAGCCGAAATTTCAATTTTGCAACTGATCGCCACATCCTTCGAGGATCGGCAAGCTCTGCTCGAGCCTTGGGAAAATTGACTGTTCCCTCCACCTCCCCCCCTGAAGAAGTGGTAGCACACATGACAAGGGATGTCCTCGACCTGAACAACCCGGTCATCTTCTCTGATGAGGATATCCCTCCCTTTGGAGCCAACCGTAATCTGGCCCTATACATCACCGTGCAATGCCTCAAAAAGAATGTACCTATGGTTCTTGTGGATGACGAATCTGCGGTTAATGTCATTCCCCTCAAAACGGCTCATAAACTGGGTAAGAAAGAAGCTGACTTGGTCCCAACCAATCAAGGAGTACGCGCCTATGATGGCACTCGTCGTAAGGTCGCGGGGCTTATCACCCTAACCGTTATAACCGGGCCTTTGGAAAGGAATACCAGTTTTCAGTTGGTTGACATCGACGCCTCCTTTAACATGCTTCTGGGACGCCCCTGGATTCACGCCGTCAAGGCAGTTACTTTAACCCTTCATCATAAAATCAGGGTCCCCTTCAACGGGAAGACAATCTTGATACCCGCTTCCCCCGATCAAAGTCGTCATGAAAAAGGGAATAGCCTCCCAAGCCATTGAGGAGGAGGACAGTGAGATGTGGGGATTCCAAGCTGTGAATGCCATATCCGATGAATTAACACCCTTTGATTGTGACCCGTTTGCCAACCTCACAGTCAACCGCATTCTGATGTGCCAGGGTTACTTCCCCAGTTTACCCCTCAATCCGTTGAAGAGCACCTTACCTCCCTTGAAACAGGCTAAGGTCCCCAATATTCCCTTCGGGCTAGGCTATGAGCCTATCAATGAAGACATCCAGGAGATGAACCTCATAATTCGGAAGCGAAAGAAGCACGGAGTTATCCTCCGTCCTATCATCTGACCCTCAATGGATACTTTGTCCCCAAGGGAGAGTCCGAACTCTACCACGGCTTTCCTGAGCCGATATATGACTCTGTGGCAAAGGTTAGACACCCGGGTGTAGAAGTCTTCCAAGACTGCTACTTCATCCTCGACAACACCGAAGCTGCATCAACTAAGTCTAGGTCGACCCCGTGCCTCGACGGACAAGCTGTCACTCTCCTCTTCGGGGAAGATAACATCAAGCACCTCGACTATGAGGACATCATCAACATTGCTCTAAAGGACAAACAGTTTGACCCCACCACCTTAATCTATGATATTGATGATGTGACCATTATTTGAGCATATTTAGTCCCCGAATTAGCCTCGTTCCTATGCTTTTTAGTGCATAATTGGGTCATTGACTATCTTTAGTCCTTTGTTTTGCATATTCTTTGAGGTTTTGTTTCCTTGATAGGAGAGGAGTGCAAACCTTGCATTTTCATGGCAAAATAGAGCTAAATTGATCGAATCTAATGACCAAGCATCAAAGAGAAGACAAGACTAGAAGGCCTTTGTACATATTACAGTAGATGGGCAATGATGAAGAAATCCTTGCATCCCCGACTAAATCCCGGAGGATTATTGGAAGAAGAGAGGAAGAAAAGAAAGGCTGGGATGAGATCCACTCGTCCAACCATAAAGACGCCCATCCAAGACTGCAAAGATCCGAGTGTCTTTGCCATAGGGACGCCCATCCAACCACGCACCAATCCGCTCGTCCAAGCACCAATCCGCCCGTTCAGCCACCCCAGAATCCGCTCGTCCCGACCATTGGACGCTCGGATTGTCTTACAGGACCATACGTCCTCTTCTTGCTCCATGAAAGTGTTGGAATATGTGTCCTCCGAAAATAATGCGATCACAACTGTCGATCATGATGATCACATGTTTAAATCTCATTTTAAGAATACAATTGGGAAGTAATAATTTTTACTGTCAACTGGTCCACACATATCGGTAATGATTGGCCGACTAGAGTTTGACATTACTGTCATGCGACGATGGTGATCAGTTGATCCCCTTAGGTCATACCTAAAGGGTAACACTCTTAATTGATTATTTAATTAATCGTACGAAGATACGGGTTAATTAAATTACTTAAAATTGACGGACGATTTTTGAAGTAATATTTACGTGTCTCATTGTAATTTGATTAAATTAGATACGGTTTAAGTAATCGAATTGTTTTATTACTTAGATGAAATTATTGTTTACGGAAATAATTGAAACGGAATGAATTGATTATTATAAATACAGAATGTTGTATTTTATGACTCGGGAACCCATTACGGTACAAGTAATTATGAATTACTAGGTTAATTTTATAAGTGACATATTTTATTAATATGTTGATTTTTAATTGTTAAACATACATTTGATATACCTAATGTCATGAAACATGTTACATGTGACAAATTGACAAAATAATGTGTAAAATGGATTTCCCATTTTACACTATATGTACCGAAATTTAGGGTGTATTAGGAAAATATTGTGTTGATTAATTAAGTGGAAAACATAATCATTTAACCTAATACATAGCCATGCAAACCTAGTTGTTTTTGTGAAGAGCAACTTGATCATGCATTGGCTAATACCACCCCTCCCCCCCCCCCCCCTACCCGGTTTTTCATAGAGAAATGCCAGGGGGTTTTTCTCTATAACTTGTCTAATATACACTACTTGAATGCTAGTGTATTATTTATTCTACATCATCCAAAAATATAGATTTTTAGAAAGGGAAAAAAAATTATTTCTTATTCTCCCTTCTCTTAACCGAAATTAAGAGACCAAAATAAATATTTTGGGTCAATTTCATTTAAATTAATATTGTTCTAGTATTAATAATATTAATTTTATTAAGAGGTTATCTTGGGTATTATTCCTTGGGAGGGATTCTATACTTTAATCCTTTGTTCATTCATATTAGGAGAGCTCAAGGACAAGTGAGAAGGAGAACTCACTTGTGCCCAATAATCCGAAATTTCCAATGTAAGAATGATGATTTCTTCACTATATTTACTTATGTTTGCATGCATAAGATCTAATTAATTTTATGACTAAATTAAATGGAACATATAAGAATATGTCGAGTATTATGAGATATAGATTTCTAACAAGCGGTATCATGAGCCTTAGGTTGTTTGCATGCAAATCGGTTATAGTTTTTCCGAGTTATACGATTAGCAAATAAAACTTGTAAATTTGTGT
Organism: Silene latifolia; assembly: GCF_048544455.1. NCBI lineage: Eukaryota > Viridiplantae > Streptophyta > Magnoliopsida > Caryophyllales > Caryophyllaceae > Silene > Silene latifolia. The sequence goes on from NC_133532.1 coordinate 66,273,848, forward strand.
TTATTATGATATATCATGAAATCAACTATGCATGTTAAAGTTTCTGATCCTATAATTTATTTAGGATATTTTAGTAAATTTATGTATTTTTATTGTTCATTTTATATAATAATGGCATTAAAAATGTAATTTTATGATAAAAATGTCATTTTCGGACTAAAATTAGCTAAACTCCGATTTTTCCAGAAGTTTTTGGATATGTTTTCACATATATTATTTTTAGATGACCTGTAAATTTTCATAATTTTTGGAGTTCTTATGCTCGAAATATGGATTTTTCGTAATAAAATCGAATTTAAATGATAAAATAGGTTAATATGATAAATATTTTGAATCTGGTCATAGAAATTTAGTATGTTGTCACATGAAATTTTACAAGATGTGTGTAAAATAATTGGCTATTATGAAGTCTTTATGCTTGATTTATGAATTTTTGAAGAAAGATTACATATATAGTGACTTTAATTAGTATAAATTGCTAAAACATACTTCATGACTAAGGAAAAACATTACATGTTGAATTTTATCACCTATTTCAGATCTAAAAGTAAAAAAGTTAATAAATATAATTTTTCTCATATTTTTATGATAATATTTGATAAATCCGATAAACCGCAATAATGTTATTTTTCCGATAAATTTTGAAATTTTAACCTAAGTTTTTGAAAATTATGAGTGTCATGGTATTTTTCCAGAATGTTCATGAGTTTAAATTTCAAATTTCAAATTTATTTGAAATTTTTATGATTTATTTGAAGTTTATGGTTTTTATTGTAATTTTAAGTCCTTTATGAACAATATTAAGAAATGTAAAGTTAATTATAGTCAATATGTTAGTGAAGACTAATTTTGAGTCCTAAGATGGTTAGGGTAATTAACTAATACATAAATGTGATTTTATGTAATTTATTGTGATTTTAAAAGGTTAAATAACGCAAATCCGTAAAAACCAATTAATATACGATATTGGCTCCTTAAAGGCGATTTAGCATAAAATTGGGCATGTTCATACATATTATAATGCTGCATTTTATTTATGAATGTCATAATTTTATTTTATGTAATTTTGAATTATGTAATTTTACTTAGTATGGCCTTAGTTTTAAATTGGTATTACCCGAAATGTATGGGAATATCGATTCGGTTGTAATTTATTGTGATCTCGTATCACCGTTTTGTAATTTAATAGATTTATTTTATTTTAATTACAAATGTATAATAGGGAATTATGTAATTTGTTATGTAATTTATTTATTCCGGAGTTCCTTGAAGACGGTGCCACTCAAGAAGGCGATCCATTAAAGACGGTGTTACCTCGAGATGCGTGCCAAAACCGAAGTTCAAGGGACCAATGGACTTGGTTTCCGAATTTGTAATAGTTTATTAGATTTACTATTTTTAGGACGGCCATACTAGGATTTTTTTTTATGCTTTGCATTTTATTTATATGTCGCATGCATCGCTAAATCGCCATAACTAAAACATGCATTATCATTTTAATCGAGTTAATCGATCGTGTCAATTAAAATTATCGTAGTTCACCGCTTTAGTTCACTTAAAACGTGATAGATAATAAATTGACATGACCTCTCGCTAAAATAAACAATTGAGACTTAGCCTTACCAAAAAGTAGAAACCATGAAAACCTATTTCGTGAGGGAGTGCACTCGGCCACACCGGGGTACAAACTTTGTTACGTAGGGGAAGTGGGTGATAAATGTCTATCCACCGAATTCATGTTGATGAGGGTTTCATCGGCCACACCGTGCCCAAGTTAATGTGGGTTTGGATTATGGACACATTTATTCGAAATTTGGATTGAGCTCAACGGAAGTATTCGTGACCGTAGTTGCATGTGTTCCAGGCAATAGATAAATATTAGAGTAATTTTATCGACCAAGAGTTCTAAAAGTAGAATTGATTAAAGTGTTAATCCACCGAGTTATATTGATAAGGGATTCATCGGCCACACCGTGCCCAAGTTATTATGAATTTGGGTCTTGGAATCATTTATCTAAGTTGGGTAGAGGTCACTAGATAAATGCAATAAAACTTGTTTAAATTAAAATTTTTACGAGTGTTATTCTTATTTTGAAAACGACATATGTTTTATTCCTTTAATATTTGTTTTGTAGATCGCACCTATTTCTCATAACAAATGGCCACTCCAAACACCAACGCCACACCTCTCACTAATACTTCATGGCTCCGATCCTTCATGGATCGTTGTAAACTTGAAAAGAATGGGTCAAATTTCTCCGATTGGGATGCCCAACTCAAATAAGCCGCCCAAGGTGACGACAAGCTTCGTTACCTCACCGAGGCCTCTCCACCCAAACCTAATGCTAGGTCGAGTGCCGCTACTAGGGAAGCATATGAGGCTTACCACAAGGAGTCCGCCGCAATGAAAAATGTGTTGATCTTTGCGATGGAGGCGGATCTCCAAAGGAGAGCCTTTAAAATGGGCACCGCTAATGAAATCTATTCCAAGCTTGTGACAATGTTTTCACAAACTCCGAGGATCGTCCAATATGAGGCGGCCGCGGCATTCTTTGATCTCGACTTTAAAGAGGGCCAAAAGGTTAGCCCTCACGTGCTCAAATTAATGGAGCTAGTCGAGACTTTGAAGATTCAAAAGGTTGAAATCCCCAAAGAGCTCATTGTAGATAGGATTCTACACTCCTTATCCAAAGTCAAGGCATATGTTCAATTCCGGGTGAATTTTAACATGCAAGATAAGGACGTGTCTCTTGAAGAGTTGAACAAGTTACTTGTGCAAGCCGAAAGTGTAATACTCCGTATTTATGGTCTTGGGGGTACTCTATCGAGTAGCCCTTACTCTGTCGAGTAAGGGTATGTTGCAGAATAAAATAGTTTCTGACCTGTTGGGCACTCGATCGAGTAGCTCGGGCACTCGATCGAGTAGGGGGTACTCGATCGAGTACCTTGGGTACTCGATCGAGCGTCCGGTTTTACGGGGAGTTTTCGCGGTTTTGTTAATTATGCGATTAGGGTATTTAAACCAATTCGTCTTTGTTTTAAAACACTTTTACCAAAACCTAAAACTTGTTTAAGAGAGAAAGCAGCAGTTCTTCTTCCTAATCGCATCCTTAACGATTCCGGAGTTCGACGGTCGATTCTCGTTGTTTTTCGTGTTGTTGGATTCCTTGCGTCGAGGGTAAGCTTTTAACATAAGTTTTATAATGTTTTGATAAGGTAGTTGAAACCCTAATTTAGCAATTGGGGATTTTATGAGTAGGAATTGAATGGTAGTCTTTATGTGTTATGTATGATAGGAGGAGAGTTCGTAGAGGAGCCGTTTTGAGCATTTGTTTAGATCGTCTGCGTGTTTGCTTTCGGGTAGGATTTCCTACTCGTATTAGTCCCATAATGGGATATTGGTGATGTGTTGTAGTTAGTTATTTGATATGATTGTGATTGTGATTGTGAATGTGGTTATGGTTGTTGATGGCTCTCGAGATGCGTTCTCGGGTGAGTGGGGTCACTTGCGGGAGTGATCTCACGCCCTAGTTTCATATACCGTGGAACCCGCCACGAAGGATGTGCACATTAATGATACTGGGGTTATCGCTCGTACGATGAGCGGGGCTTAGGTGGGAACGGCTGCGGTCCCCCATGGTGGTCGGTCCAGTGGACGATCGGTGATTGAGACGGTTGGTTGGTGTGTGTGTGTGTGTGGCGGTTCATTTGTCTGTTTGCCTTATTACCGTTGTCTATATTGATTGTGTGATTAGTACCGACCCGGTGTTGTTTTGTAAAACTGCGGTGATCCATTCGGGGATGGTGAGCAGATATTGAGCAGGTATAGAGATGGTAATTGGATAGTGGGGATGGCCACGACATGACGATAGAGTCTTCTTTGTAGTTTAGTCTTTATTTACATTTCGGTTGAGAAAGCAGCAGTTTGAATAATGTATTGCACTTTCGAGTTTGGTTTCGAGGATTGTATTCTTTCATTAAACTATTATAATAAATGTTGTTTCTATTTTGTCTATTTGATTATCATACCTAAGGCAACCGAGATGGTGATGTCTCCATACCGAGTGGTCTGGTAAGGCACTTGGAGTATGGGGTGTTACAAATGGTATCAGAGCGACGATCCGAAACTCGTAACCAATGAACTTAATGAACATAGGGAGTCAATTAAAATGAACCCGGGGTAAAAGTTGTAGGAGCTAGTGCAAAGGCTTGGGAGACGTCCTAAAGTCGCCGGGGTCGCCCTACAACTTTGAACCGGTCACATGGGGGAAATGTGTGTTGAGTCATGTGTGTGCTTAGTAACTTGTGCAACAAGGTGATGAAGTATGTTGATTGTTTGGTGTTGAAAATAGGAGGTTGAGCATGTGAAAGAAAATGATTATATGTTGAAACATGTTAATGAGATGATAACATGTTGAATGATTTATGATGTGGCTCTAATAACATGATGATTTGATTTTATTGATAAGTAGAATAGATGCGTAGCATATTGATTATGATATCATGCGATTTTTTATAAAGTTAGCAATGCTAGTATGTGACGTAATATGCGGGTGGCCTTTACGTATTAGTGGTACTTGATCGAGTAAGACTGACTCGATCGGATAGGTTTTTAGCAAATTGAGTCCGAATCGCGTTTTGGGGCACTCGATCGAGTAACTAGGGGTACTCGATCGAGTAGGGGGTCACTCGATCGAGTAGCCTATATACTCGATCGAGTGGGTTAGAGATCAGAAGGTCTGTTTGGTTCTGGAGTTTGGGTACTCGATCGAGTACATAGGGGCACTCGATCGAGTAACCCGTCACTCGATCGAGTGGGTTTGGATACTCGATCGAGTAGGTTCTGGGCAGCGAGTTTTCGTGTTTTGAAGTTTAGTACGCATGTTCATGTTTACCCTTTCTTGTATACGTATAGTTTCAAGATGCCGCCCAAGAAAAATGCCTTGTACGCTAGAGCAGAGCTTATGACTATGGATGACATCGTTAAGATGTTAGAGCACCAGGACGCTCTTATCGAGACCCGAAGAAAGTGAACGAGGACAAGAATAAGGAAAAGGAGAAGGAAGTTGACCATGCTAAAGTCAGCCTTTATATTGCAAGGTTCAACCCAAAAGAGTACAAGGGAGTTGAGGAGCCTAACCTTCTCGATAGTTGGCCGAGGAGATGGAAAACATCTTTGGACTTAGTCCATTGTCAGGATGAGATGAGAGTGGATCGGCTGCATTTTATCCGAGGGAGGCGGTGGCAAGTGGTGGGATTCGGTGAAGGTGAGTGCTAAGGAGTTGTATACCAACCAAGGATTACCTGCTATACCTTGGGAGGAGTTTCGTAGGGCTGTGAGGAAGGAGTTCGTACCAGAACATGTGAGGAGTAAGTTGAGGGAGGAGTTCGACAAGTTTAAGATGACTTCTGAGATGTCTGTGGCTGAGTACTACAGACAGTTCAATGAGAAATCTAGATATCTTTGAGGACATGGGTTTGAGTGACGAGAATTTGGCTTTGAGGTTTGAGAGTGGACTAACCACGAAGATTATGGATAAGTTACCCGTGGGAGTCCTCACTGATGTGAAGGAGGCATATGAGAGGGTCGGGAGAGCCGAGAGACTAGTGGAGATGGCTCGGGAGAGGTCCGGTGGTGAGAAGAGGAAGTCGGAGAGCGAGGGTGGTGGCCAATCTAATTACAAGAAAGGCAACCACAATCGATCTAAGGGTTTTCTTCCGGATCCGGGTTTAGTCTTGGAGCTTCCTTTGGGAGAGGTCGTGGGAGTGTGAGCAGTGGGGAGTGACTGCTTTAGTTGTGGTGGCGTAGGCCACAAGAGACATGAGTGCACGAGTGCACCGGGATCTTTCCGGAGACTGCGCAGAGCTTTGCGAGCAAAAGACCGGCGGGATCATGGCCAAACCGGGAAGTCGAGCTACAGAGTGGAGGCAACCGCAACGGCGGTAATTCTTATCCGAAGACACCGATGAACAACAACAACAACCAAGGGTGGTGCTAAGCCGACCGCATCAAGCTAATCTTGTCCAGGAGGTGGGCGGAAGACCGATGGCAAGTTGTTCATGATGGAGAAGAAGGCGGTGAGGAGGATGCGCACGTTATCACCGGTACATTCCTTGTTAATGGTATTCCTACGTTTGTTTTGTTTGATTTGGGGGCTTCTCAATCGTTTGTGTCTTCGAGTCATGTAAAGCGATTGGGTTTGAGAGCATATGAGTACGTTAAAGAGCAAGTATTCATACCTTCGGGTGAGTCGTATCGTGTGGGAGGTTGTTTAGAGATGTATCTTTAATAGTTGGGCAAGTCGATTTCCCTGTAGACTTGCTAGAGTTTCCTTTTAATGGTTTTGAGATGATAGTTGGGATGGATTGGTTAGGAAAGTATAAGGCTAAGATAGACTGTCATCAAAAGAAAGTGTCCCTAAGAGGTCCTAAGGGTGTAAGTGTGTCTTATCGTGGGTTTCTAGTTAAACCCAAAGTTAAGTTGATTGCATTGTCACCTTGAAGTCGTATTCGAGGAAGGGATGTCCTACGATTTTGTGCCATGTGAGAGATGACCGGATAGAGAGCCCAGCGATTGACGAGATACCAGTGGTGGGAGAGTTTGCGAGATGTTTTTCAGAGGAGATTCCGGGGTTGCCACCGAAGAGGGAGATAGATTTCACCGTTGAGTTGAAGCCAGGGACGGGGCCAATCTCTAAGGCACCGTACCGTATGGGTCCTAAGGAGATGGAGGAACTTAGGAAGCAGTTGGATGATTTGATAGAGAAGGGATACATTAGACCAAGTGTATCGCCTTGGGGAGCACCAGTTCTGTTCGTAAAGAAGAAAGATGGGAGTATGAGGCTGTGCATAGATTATCGGGAGTTGAACCGTGTGACGATAAAGAACAAGTATCCTTTGCCAAGGATAGATGACCTGTTTGATCAGTTGAGTGGTGCAACGGTCTTTTCTAAGATCGATTTGAGGTCGGGGTACCATCAGGTAAAGATTAGAGATGTGGACATACCGAAGACAGCTTTCACGTCGAGGTATGGCCATTATGAGTATGTGGTGATGCCATTTGGGTTGTCTAATGCGCGGCGCAGTGTTTATGGACTTGATGAATAGGATCTTGAGACAGTTCTTGGATCGGTTCGTAGTGGTGTTTATAGATGATATCTTAGTCTACTCTAAGACTAAGGAGGAGCATGAGGAGCATCTGAGGATCGTGTTGCAGACTTTGAGAGATCATGAGTTGTATGCTAAGCTGTCTAAGTGTGAGTTTTGGTTGGAGAAAGTTGCTTTTCTAGGGCATGTAATTTCTAAAGATGGAGTAGCTGTGGATCCGGCGAAGATTGAGGCAGTGACAAAATGGGAAGCACCAAAGAATGTTGCGGAGGTTAGAAGTTTCTTGGGTTTATTTGGATACTACGGGCGGTTCGTGAAAGATTTCTCCAAGATAGCTAGACCGATGACTGCGTTGATGAGGAAAGAGAACAGGTTTCGTTGGGATGAGGGTTGTGAGAAGGCGTTCCAAACATTAAAGGAGCGTTTGACCACGGCTCTAGTCTTAGCATTACTGAAGGAAGCGAGAATTTTGAGGTTTATACCGATGCTTCGAAGAATGGGTTGGGATGTGTGTTGATGCAGAATGGCAAAGTGATTGCCTATGCTTCTAGGCAATTGAAGCCTTATGAGGAGAATTACCCTACTCATGACCTGGAGTTGGGTCTTTGTGGTGTTTGCTCTCAAGATTTGGAGACATTACGTATGGAGCAATCTTTAAGGTATTTTCGGATCACAAGAGTCTCAAGTACATCTTCACGCAGAAGGAGTTGAACATGAGACAGAGGAGGTGGATGGAGTTGATTGGCGACTACGACATGGAAATCATCTACCATGAAGGAAAGGCCAATGTTGTTGCTGATGCTTTGAGTAGGAAGAGTGTACATTCCTTGTGTACACCTCTATCTTTGATGAGGCCGAGGATGAGGTAGCGAGCTTTGGGATTCATATGATGCGAAAGGAGATGCTATGGGAGATATGACGAGTGCACATGGAGTTTTATGATGATATTCGAGGTAAACAGGCTTTGGATCCTAAGATGGTGGAGTGGGAGAGTGGGGTGGAGAAAGGGACAAAGTGTCCCGCTTTTCCATTCATGAGATGGTAGCTTGAGGGTTGATGGTAGGTGGTGTGTTCCTAATGACGAGGAGTTGAAAAAGACAATCATGATGAGCGCATTGCACACCATATTCGGTTCATCGGGTGGAGACAAGCTTTACAAGGATTTGAAGAAAACGTTTTGGTGGCCTGGGATGAAGAAAGAGATTCTTGAGTTTGTGTCCGTTGTTTGACATGCCAAAGGGTTAAAGGGGAACAGAGAAGACCACAAGGTAAGGTTCAGTCTTTGGAGGTGCTTGAGTGGAAGTGGGAATCCATTTCCATGGATTTCATTGTGGGTTTACCTAAGAGTCAACAAGGTAACAATATGATTTGGGTGATAGTGGATCGGTTGACCAAGTCCGCTCACTTTGTTCCAATGAAAGATACATGGACTAAGGCACAATTGGCTATGGCCTATCGAAAGAACGTCTTAAGTTACATGGAGTCCCTAAGGACATAGTGTCAGAGATGCGAGGTTTATATCGAGGTTTTGGAAGGAGTTGCAGGAATCGTTGGGAACGACTTTGAAGATGAGTACTGACATTTCATCCTGCGACAGATGGGCGACCGAGAGAACAATCAAGACTTTGGAGGACATGTTGAGAGCTTGTGTGATGGATTTTGGTGGTAGGCTGGGAGCGAGAGGTTGGACTTGATAGAGTTTTCTTACAACAACAGTTATCACACCAGTATAGGTATGGCACCGTTTGAGGCGTTGTATGGGAGGAGGTGTAGGAGTCCGATCTGTTGGGACGATAGTGCTGAGGCAGTGGTTTTAGGACCAGAGATGGTACATGAGATGGTAGAACAGATTAAGATGATCAGAGAACGGATGAGAGCAGCCCAGGATCGACAGAAGAGTTATGCGGATCTACATCGTCGGGACATCGAGTTTTGAGGTTGGGGACAAGGTTCTTCGAAAGTGTCCCCTATGCGTGGAGTTATGAGGTTTGGGAAGAAAGGCAAGTTAAGTCAGAAGTTTATAGGGCCTTATGAGATCTTAGAGCGAGTTGGGGAAGTGGCTTATCGGTTGGCTTTGAAATTTGCATTGGAGAGGGTGCATAATGTGTTTCATGTATCGCAGTTGCGGAAGTATGTGAGTGACCCGTCACATGTGTTAGAGGCCGAGAGCTTAGAGCTAGATGAGTCTTTATCATATCTTGAGGTACCTAAGCGGATCCTAGACCGAAAGGTTAGAAAGACCAGGAGTGGTGAGACCGTTTTGCTTAAGATCCTTTGGTCTAACCACGAGACCGAGGAAGCTACATGGGAGGCCGAGGACATAATGAAAGAGCGCTACCCTTTCCTTTTTGATCAGGTATGTATGGTTACGGGGACGTAACCTTGTTTCTTTAGGGGGGTAGGAGATGATCGCGAGAGTTTTTAGGAGTTCTATACACCTTTTATATGTTGTGTCGGGATGTTTGGCTTGGGTTTGTATCATGTTTTTGTTTGATGGTTGAGTCGGGAATGTTGAGGGAGTACCTTTGTTTTTGTTGTGGTTTGAACTTCGGGGACGAAGTTCCTTTTAAGGAGGGAAGACTGTAATACTCCGTATTTATGGTCTTGGGGGTACTCTATCGAGTAGCCCTTACTCTGTCGAGTAAGGGTATGTTGCAAGAATAAAATAGTTTCGACCTGTTGGGCACTCGATCGAGTAGCTCGGGCACTCGATCGAGTAGGGGGGTACTCGATCGAGTACCTTGGGTACTCGATCGAGCGCCGGTTTTTACGGGGAGTTTTCGCGGGTTTTGTTAATTATGCGATTAGGGTATTTAAACCAATTCGTCTTTGTTTTAAAACACTTTTACCAAAACCTAAAACTTGTTTAAGAGAGAAAGCGCAGATTCTTCTTCCTAATCGCATCCTTAACGATTCCCGGAGTTCAGACGGTCGATTCTCGTTGTTTTTCGTGTTGTTGGATTCCTTGCGTCGAGGGTAAGCTTTTAACATAAGTTTTATAATGTTTTGATAAGGTAGTTGAAACCCTAATTTAGCAATTGGGGATTTTATGAGTAGGAATTGAATGGTAGTCTTTATGTGTTATGTATGATAGGAGGAGAGTTCGTAGAGGAGCCGTTTTGAGGCAATTATTTAGATCGTCTGCGTGTTTGCTTTCCGGTAGGATTTCCTACTCAGTATTAGTCCCATAATGGGATATTGGTGATGTGTTGTAGTTAGTTATTTGATATGATTGTGATTGTGATTGTGAATGTGGTTATGGTTGTTGATGGCTCTCGAGATGCGTTCTCGGCTGAGTGGGGTCACTTGCGGGAGTGATCTCACGCCCTAGTTTCGCCTTCTGTGGAACCCGCCACAGAAGGGATGTGCACATTAATGATACTGAGGTTATCGCTAAATACGATGAGCGGGGCTTAGGTGGGAACGGCATTGCGGTCCCCCCATCGGCGAGGCTAGTCCAGTGGACGATCGATGATTGAGACGGTTGGTTGGTGTGTGTGTGTGTGGCGGTTAATTTGTCTGTTTGCCTTATTACTTGTTGTCTATATTGATTGTGTGATTAGTGCGACCCGGTGTTGTTTTGTAAAACTGCGGTGATCCATTCGGGGATGGTGAGCAGATATTGAGCAGGTATAGAGATGGTCTTGGATAGTGGGGATGGCCACGACATGACGATAGAGTCTTCATTTGTAGTTTAGTCTTTATTTACATTTCAGTTGAGAAATGACGAGTTTGAATAATGTATTGCACTTTCAGTTTGGTTTCGAGGATTGTATTCTTTCATTAAACTATTATAATAAATGTTGTTTCTATTTTGTCTATTTGATTATCATACCTCGGGCAACCGAGATGGTGATGTCTCCATACCTGAGTGGTCCTGGTAAGGCACTTGGAGTATGGGGGTGTTACAAAAAGGGACATGGGGTTAAATGTTAACCCACCTAAGGATGTGCTTAACATAAGCACCAAGAGCAAGGGGAAGTTCAAAACGAATGGGAAGAAGGGTAAGAAGAAAGCTCCCACTTTCGCCAAGGCTAAGCCTTTTGAAACTAGTACTTCCAAGACCAAGAAGGGTCCTCTTGACAAATGCCATTATTGTAATGGTGTTGTACATTGGAAGAGGAATTGTTCCAAGTATCTTGGTGACATCAAAGCTGGAAAGATCACTCCAGTAGGTATATGACTATCCTTTCTTTTATGTTTCTAATTCAACTATGGTATTGTGATACAAAGTTATGATAATGTATCCCCTTTTTATTGTAAATAGGGCCTCCACCAAGAAAGGACAAGGGAAAGGAAAAGCAAGCTTGAGAAACCATCAAGAAGTTAGGAGTAGCTTCCATGAACCTTGGCTTTTTATTGTCTTATTTTAATTTATGTTTCGTATTTTTAGAACCTTTTGATTTCCGTGTTCGACATGGAAATGTTTGATCCTTTCTAAACAATTGTTGTATTTTGGATTATGGTGACTTGGTTTGCAACCCAATTCAACCGTTTTATCGTATTTTTCTTGTTCTAAAAATTCATCTATATATGCTTGCACATAGAAACATATGATCATCCACTTAAAATGATCTAATAGACAACTATAATGATGGGATTCATTATATGTCCACAAGCTTAAGGCTTGTGTATGATCAATTATAAAGTGATGTTGAGTTGATGAACTCTCTTAAAGGAATGTTAATCACCAAGTACACTTATCAAATCTAAAACAATTAGTCAACTTATGAGATAGTCCTCCTTATACTTCAAAATCATTATTTGTGTCTCATAAGCTATCTTTGAATCTCTAGTGTATTTACTCTAAAGATAGAGTGGGAGAAAAATGAAGACACAAAGAACACAAAGCAAATTTGTGTACTTGTGTATATGAGATCTACGCAAGAAAGAATGATTTGTATACCTATATAGATAGTGTACACTAATAGATGAGATCTATGGTCTCGAATAGATGAAATCTCCATGACAAAAGAAACCAAGTAAAGTAATCAAAAGAATATGATCTCAAGATAACTACACGAGGAGACCAAAAGAAAGTTTTGCAAGATCAATGACTAATGTAAAGTCTTAACAAGAGATTTTACTAGTTTATGAGCGACTTTTGACCAATAGTTTCAATATTGATATTTACTTAAGAGTCTAAATGAAACAAAGTTGCACCCTAAAAAATAAATGTGATTTATGACTAAAAGTTGCAAAGAAAGATATGCCGATATCTACAAAAGCTAAATTAATTGTTAACCACGCTAGTGTCATTTCTTAACCTCATTATGAAAATGAAATTGTTAAACCTCCTTCCGAAAAGGGTATTTTGAGAAGCACGTATATTAAATGATATTCACATTTAAATAATGACATTGCCACGCATCATTATAAAATGAATGAGTTAGAGATTAAAATCTCTTTCCATAAGTTTAAGATTGAAACCTTATCAAAATAGGTATTTTGAAAGGATATGCTGAGAACATATATGGTTTTATCTTAATAACTTGGCAAAGCAAAATATATTTCAATTCTTGAAATATTTCGATTGAGTAGTCAATTGCGAAACATGTGGAATTAAGTGGGAGTTGGAAATTATCATGTGAAGACATGGAATTTAGTGTGAGCAATCATCTTGTAAAAAATTTATAACTCATTACTCATTGAGAATGACAAGCTAATACTATCTTTCACAAAGAAGTATTTGAGTTTTCAATTGTGGATGAAAATGGACTATGATGAATCCAATCACATCATGAGATGTTGGATAGGTATTGAGATATACACATCGAATCAACGAGAAACGTAGGTTATTCATGTCAATGAAAATGGAATTGCCATTAGCAGTCATGGTCGTTCATTGAACCTAAGAATGGTTGATCACATGATTATTAGTTACTAATGTTTCCGCCATTAGAATAATCATTCACATGTCCAATAATGAATCATATGCATAAGAGCATGATGAATCATTGGCAAGCCATAAAAGAATCGTCATGAATTCTCGAGGAGAACTAATGTGCGATTCCAGTGATGGACAGAACACTCTGTTATGTGCCAAGAGGTTGCACGTTTTAAAGTTAGATCACACGTAAGGATTTATGAAAATCCCAAGCTATACAAGATAAAAGGAGAAATAAGAAGCTTTGAAAATACTTAGTTGAAGTAAGAAGTTACTCAGAACTGATATTTTCTAATATGCTAGGACTTATGAGAAGTGCTAGGCTAATCATCTTGACAATTTTTGCAAGACCCTACAAAACGTATACCTTGTACATTGCGAAATGGTAGAACACTTGATTAGTGCAAGTTATATTATCCACCACAATTCGTTGGTTATGTGATAAACAACAAGAAAGTTCTTTCAAGATAAAGAACCCAAACCAAGGTTGGGAACCTATATGTGTACTTGGTAAGGTTCATGCTATGAGAGATAATATGAATATAAAGAATAATGAAATTAAAGAAGTTTGAACACATGGACACATGGTATGTTAAACTTCTATTGCAATCGACTAGTGTTTATACACTTACGATATACATCACAAGGTTGTAATATAGTATTGACTACCCAGATGTGATGTCGACATTTGTCGTTTGAGTTATTATTAACTCATCTTATACTTTGTTACATCCAAACGGGTTGTAGAGACAATTGAACCCCGTTAAAGTGAACACGGATTAGCATTGTATTCGCCCATAGTTACTTATATGAGGTGACGTCTCGAAGTAACTAGAATGTGATGCACTTGATGGCAAGTTCAAGTGCCATGAAGTCATGTGTGATGACTAGTCGATCACATAGGTAGACTGTTAGGAACACCTTGTCGGGCCTTATGACCGCTTATAGAGTTCTGGCAAATTTATATAGCCTGGTCGTGGCGAGAGCTACTATAGTATTCTAATGAGTCGATTCTTTTGACTAAAGACTGTTCGCCTAAGATGGCACAGTTTCAGATTAACTTTGATTTGTGTTACTACGACCTTCGTAAATGGGGTCAAATGGGCATATTTTGGGTTATGATGGCTGTGGCTAGTCAAAGGGAATAATTGCGATAGGAATTGTCTACCCCTAGTCAGGGTTATAAAATATCTCAGGGCCACTCGAGGAGTAATGAACTGGAAATGCGTGGCCACGCTCGGAAGATATCTATGATAGATAAATCCGGTCAATCGTTATTCTCGGATCGAGGAAACCACTCTCGATATGATCACTTGCAAGTACGACCTGGAAGACACCTTGCATTGAGTGGGAGATAGTAATAAGACAAGAGAATTGGTGACGCACACTTGTCGAGGACAAGTGGGAGATTGTTGTAATATGTGTCCTCCGACAATAATGCGATCACAACTGTCGATCATGATGATCACATGTTTAAGTCTCATTTTAAGAATACAATTGGGAAGTAATAATTTTTACTGTCAACTGGTCCACACATATCGGTAATGATTGGCTGACTAGAGTTTGACATTACTGTCGTGCGACGGTGGTGATCAGTTGATCCCCTTAGGTCATACCTAAAGGGTAACACTCTTAATTGATTATTTAATTAATCGTATGACGATACGGGTTAATTAAATTACTTAAAACTGACGGACGATTTTTGATGTAATATTTACGTGTCTCATTGTAATTTGATTAAATTAGATACGGTCTAAGTAATCGAATTGTTTTATTACTTAGATGAAATTATTGTTTACGGAAACAATTGAAATGGAATGAATTGATTATTATAAATACAGAATGTTGTATTTTATGACTCGGGAACTCATTACGGTACAAGTAATTATGAATTACTAGGTTAATTTTATAAGTGACATATTTTATTAATATGTTGATTTTTAATTGTTAAAAAGACATTTGATATACCCAATGTCATGAAACATGTTACATGTGACAAATTGACAAAATAATGTGTAAAATGGATTTCCCATTTTACACTATATGTACCAAAATTTTGGGTGTATTAGGAAAAATATTGTGTTGATTAATTAAGTGGAAAACATAATCATTTAACCTAATACATAGCCATGCAAACCTAGTTGTTTTTGTGAAGAGCAACTTGATCATGCATTGGCTAATACCACCCCCCCCCCCTCCTACTCGGTTTTTCATAGAGAAATGCCAGGGGGTTTTTCTCTATAACTTGTCTAATATACAATACTTGAATGCTAGTTTATTATTCATTCTACATCATTCAAAAATATAGATTTTTAGAAAGGGAAAAAAAATTATTTCTTATTCTCCCTTCTCTTAACCGAAATTAAGAGACCAAAATAAATATTTTGGGTCAATTTCATTTAAATTAATATTGTTCTAGTATTAATAATATTAATTTTATTAAGAGATTATCTTGGGTATTATTCCTTGGGAGGGATTCTATACTTTAATCCTTTGTTCATCCATATTAGGAGAGCTCAAGGACAAGTGAGAAGGAGAACTCACTTGTGCCCAATAATCCGAAATTTCCAATGTAAGAATGATGATTTCTTCACTATATTTACTTATGTTTGCATGCATAAGATCTAATTAATTTTATGACTAAATTAAATGTAACATATAAGAATATGTCGAGTATTATGAGATATATATTTCTAACAAGCGGTATCATGAGCCTTAGGTTGTTTGCATGCAAATCGGTTATAGTTTTTCCGAGTTATACGATTAACATATAAAACTTATAAATTTGTGTTTATTATGATATATCACGAAATCAATTATGCATGTTAAATTTTTTGATCCTAAAATGTATTTAGGATATTTTGGTAAATTTATGGATTTTTATTGTTCATTTTATATAATAATGGCATTAAAAATGTAATTTTATGATAAAAATGTCATTTTCGGACTAAAATTAGCTAAACTTCGATTTTTCCAGAAGTTTTTGGATATTTTTTCACATATATTATTTTTAGATGACCTGTAAATTTTCATAATTTTTGGAGTTCTTATGCTCGAAATATGGATTTTTCGTAATAAAATCGAATTTAAATGATAAAATAGGTTAATATGATAAATATTTTGAATCTGGTCATAGAAATTTAGTATGTTGTCACATGAAATTTTTCAAGATGTGTGTAAAATAATTGGCCATTATGAAGTCTTTATGCATGATTTATGAATTTTTGAAGAAAATTACATATATAGTGACTTTAATTAGTATAAATTGCTAAAACATACTTCATGACTAAGGAAAAACATCACATGTTGAATTTTATCACCTATTTCAGATCTAAAAGTGAAAAGTTAAGAAATATAATTTTTCTCATATTTTTATGATAATATTTGATAAATCGGATAAAACGCAACAATGTTATTTTTCGATAAATTTCGAAATTTTAACCTAAGTTTTTGAATATTATGAGTGTCATGGTATTTTTCCAAAATGTTCATGAGTTTAAATTTCAAATTTTAAATTTATTTGAAATTTTTATGATTTATTTGAAGTTTATGGCTTTTATTGTAATTTTAAATCCTTTATGAACAATATTAAGAAATGTAAAGTTAATTATAGTCAATATGTTAGTGAAGACTAATTTTGAGTCCTAAGATGGTTAGGATAATTAACTAATACATAAATGTGATTTTTTGTAATTCATTGTGATTTTAAAAGGTTAAATCACGCAAATCCGTAAAAACCAATTAATATACGATATTGGCTCCTTAAAGGCGATTTAGCATAAAATTGGGCATGTTCATACATATTATAATGCTGCATTTTATTTATGATTGTCATAATTTTATTTTATGTAATTTTGAATTATGTAATTTTACTTAGTATGGCCTTAGTTTTAAATTGGTATTACCCGAAATGTATGGGAATATCGATTCGGTTGTAATTTATTGTGATCACGTATCACCGTTTTGTAATTTAATAGATTTATTTTATTTTAATTACAAATGTATAATAGGAAATTATGTAATTTGTTATGTAATTTATTTATTCCGGAGTTCCTTGAAGACGGTGCCACTCAAGAAGGCGATCCATTAAAGACGGTGTTACCTCGAGATGCATGCCAAAACCGAAGTTCAAGGGACCAATGGAGTTGGTTTCCGAATTTGTAATAGTTTATTAGATTTACTATTTTTAGGAAGGCCATACTAGGATTTGTTTTTTATGCTTTGCATTTTATTTATATGTCGCATGCATCGCTAAATCGCCATAACTAAAACATGCATTATCATTTTAATCGAGTTTATCGACCGTGTCAATTACAATTATCGTAGTTCACTGCTTTAGTTCACTTAAAACGTGATAGATAATAAATTGACATGACCTCTCGCTAAAATAAACAATTGAGACTTAGCCTTACAAAAAGTAGAAACCATGAAAACCTATTTCGTGAGGGAGTGCACTCGGCCACACCGGGGTACAAACCTTGTTACGTAGGGGAAGTGGGTGATAAATGTCTATCCACCGAATTCATGTTGATGAGGGTTTCATCGGCCACGCCGTGCCCAAGTTAATGTGGGTTTGGATTATGGACACATTTATTCGAAATTTGGATTGAGCTCAACGGAAGTATTCGTGACCGTAGTTGCATGTGTTCCGGGCAATAGATAAATATTAGAGTAATTTTATCGACCAAGAGTTCTAAAAGTAGAATCGATTAAAGTGTTAATCCACCGAGTTATATTGATAAGGGATTCATCGGCCACACCGTGCCCAAGTTAATATGAATTTGGGTCTTGGAATCATTTATCTAAGTTGGGTAGAGGTCACTAGATAAATGCAATAAAACTTGTTTAAATTAAAAAATTTACGAATGTTATTATTATTTTGAAAACGATATATGTTTTATTCCTTTAATATTTGTTTTGTAGATCGCACCTATTTCTCATAACAAATGGCCACTCCAAACACCAACGCCACACCTCTCACTAATACTTCATGGCTCCGATCCTTCATGGATCGTTGTAAACTTGAAAAGAATGGGTCAAATTTCTCCGATTGGGATGCCCAACTCAAATTAGCCGCCCAAGGTGACGACAAGCTTCGTTACCTCACCGAGGCCTCTCCACCCGAACCTAATGCTTGGTCGAGTGCCGCTACTAGGGAAGCATATGAGGCTTACCACAAGGAGTCCGCCGCAATGAAAAATGTGTTGATCTTTGCGATGGAGGCGGATCTCCAAAGGAGAGCCTTTAAAATGGGCACCGCTAATGAAATCTATTCCAAGCTTGTGACAATGTTTTCACAAACTCCGAGGATCGTCCAATATGAGGCGGCCGCGGCATTCTTTGATCTCGACTTTAAAGAGGGCCAAAAGGTTAGCCCTCACCTTCTCAAATTAATGGAGCTAGTCGAGACTTTGAAGATTCAAAAGGTTGAAATCCGCAAAGAGCTCATTGTAGATAGGATTCTACACTCCTTATCCAAAGTCAAGGCATATGTTCAATTCCGGGTGAATTTTAACATGCAAGACAAGGACGTGTCTCTTGAAGAGTTGCACAAGTTACTTGTGCAAGCCGAAAGGGACATGAGGTTAAATTTTAACCCACCTATGGATGTGCTTAACATAAGCACCAAGAGCAAGGGGAAGTTAAAAAAGAATGGGAAGAAGGGTAAGAAGCAAGCTCCCACTTTCACCAAGGCTAAGACTTTTGAAGCTAGCACTTCTAAGACCAAGAAGGGTCCTCTTGACAAATGCCATTATTGTAATGGTGTTGGACTTTGGAAGAGGAATTGTTCCAAGTATCTTGGTGACATTAAAGCTGGAAAGATCACTCCAGTAGGTATATGACTATCCTTTCTTTTATGTTTCTAATTCAACTATGGTATTGTGATACAAAGTTGTGATAATGTATCCCCTTTTTATTGTAAATAGGGCCTCCACCAAGCAAGGACAAGGGAAAGGAAAAGCAAGCTTGTGAAACCATCAAGAAGTTAGGAGTAGCTTCCATGAAGCTTGGCTTTTTATTGTCTTATTTTAATTTATGTTTCGGATTTTTAGAACCTTTTGATTTCCGTGTTCGACAAGGAAATGTTTGATCCTTTCTAAACAATTGTTGTATTTTGGATTATGGTGGCTTGGTTTGCAACCCAAGTCACCCGTTTTATCGTAATTTTCTTGTTCTAAAAATTCGTCTATATATGCTTGCACATAGAAACATATGATCATCCACTTAAAATGATCTAATAGACAACTATAATGATGGGATTCATTATATGTCCACAAGCTTAAGGCTTGTGTATGATCAATTATAAAGTGATGTTGAGTTGATGAACTCTCTTACAGGAATGTCAATCACCAAGTACACTTATCAAATCTAAAACAATTAGTCAACCTATGAGATAGTCCTCCTTATACTTCAAAATCATTATTTGTGTCTCATAAGCTATCTATGAATCTCTAGTGTATTTATTCTAAAGATAGAGTGGGAGAAAAATGAAGACACAAAGAACACAAAGCAAATTTGTGTACTTGTGTAGATGAGATCTACGCAAGAAAGAATGATTTGTATACCTATATAGATAGTGTACACAAATAGATGAGATCTATGGTCTCGAATAGATGAAATCTACATGAAAAAAGAGACCAAGTAAAGTAATCAAAAGAATATGTTCTCAAGATAACTACATGAGGAGACCAAAAGAAAGTTTTGGAAGATCAATGACTAATGTAAAGTCTTAACAAGAGATTTTACTAGTTTATGAGCGACTTTGGACCAATAGTTTCAATATTGATATTTACTTAAGAGCCTAAATGAAACAAAGTTTCACCCTAAAAAATAAATGTGATTTATGACTAAGAGTTGCAAAGAAAGATATGCCGATATCTACAAAAGCTAAATTAATTGTTAACCACGCTAGTGTCATTACTTAACCTCATTATGAAAATGAAATGGTTAAACCTCCTTCCGAAAAGGGTATTTTGAGAAGGACGTATATTAAATGATATTCACATTTAAATAATGACATTACCACGCATCATTATAAAATGAATGAGTTAGAGATTAAAATCTCTTTCCATAAGTTTAAGATTGGAACCTTATCAAAATAGGTATTTTGAAAGGATATGCTGAGAACATATATGGTTTTATCTTAATAACTTAGCAAAGCAAAATATATTTCAATTCTTGAAATATTTCGATTGAGTAGTCAATTGCGAAACATGTGGAATTAAGTGGGAGTTGGAAAATATAATGTGAAGACATGAAATTTATTGGGAGCAATCATCTTGTAAAAAATTTATAACTCATTACTCATTGAGAATTACAAGCTAATACTATCTTTCACAAAGAAGTATTTGAGTTTTCAATTGTGGATGAAAATGGACTATGATGAATCCAATCACATCATGAGATGTTGGATAGGTATTGAGATATACACATCGAATCAACGAGAAACGTAGGTTATTCATGTCAATGAAAATGGAATTGCCATTAGCAGTCATGGTCGTTCATTGAACCTAAGAATGGTTGATCACATGATTATTAGTTACTAATGTTTCCGCCATTAGAATAATCATTCACATGTCCAATAATGAATCATATGCATAAGAGCATGATGAATCATTGGCAAGCCATAGAAGAATCATCATGAATTCTCGAGGAGAACTAATGAACGATTCCAGTGATGGACAGAACACTCTGTTATGTGCCAAGAGGTTGCACAATCTATACAAGCTAAAAGGAGAAATAAGAATCTTTGAAAATACTTAGTTGAAGTAAGAAGTTACTCAAAACTGATATTTTCTAATATGCTAGGACTTATGAGAAGTGCTAGGCTAATCATCTTGACAATTGTTGCAAGACCCTGCAAAACGTATACCTAGTACATTGCGAAATGGTAGAACACTTGATCAGTGCAAGTTATATTATCCACCACAATTCGTTGGTTATGTGATAAACAACAAGAAAGTTCTCTCACGATAAAGAACCCAAACCAAGGTTGGGAACCTATATGTGTACTTGGTAAGGTTCATGCTATGAGAGATAACATGAATATAAAGAATAATGCAATTAAAGAAGTTTGAACACATGGACACATGGTATGTTAAACTTCTATTGCAATCGACTAGTGTTTATACACTTACGATATACATCACAAGGTTGTAATATGGTATTGACTACCCAGATGTGATGTCGACATTTGTCGTTTGAGTTATTATTAACTCATCTTATACTTTGTTACATCCAAATGGGTTGTAGAGACAATTGAACCCCGTTAAAGTGAACACGGATTAGCATTGTATTCGCCCATAGTTACTTATATGAGGTGACGTCTCGAAGTAACTAGAATGTGATGCGATTGATGGCAAGTTCAAGTGCCATGAAGTCATGTGTGATGACTAGTCGATCACATAGGTAGACTGTTAGGAACACCTTGTCGGGCCTTATGACCGCTTATAGAGTTCTGGCAAATTTATATAGCCTGGTCGTGGCGAGAGCTACTATAGTATTCTAATGAGTCGATTCTTTTGACTAAAGACTGTTCCCCTAAGATGGCACAGTTTTAGATTAACTTTGATTTGTGTTACTACGACCTTCGTAAATGGGGTCAAATGGGCATATTTTGGGTTATGATGGCTGTGGCTAGTCAAAGGGAATAAGTGCGATAGGAATTGTCCACCCCTAGTCAGGGTTATAAAATATCTCAGGGCCACTCGAGGAGTAATGAACTGGAAATGCGTGGCCACGCTTGGAAGATATCTATGATAGATAAATCCGGTCAATCAGTTATTCTCCAGATCGAGGAAACCACTCTCGATATGATCACTTGCAAGTACGACCTGGAAGACACCTTACATTGAGTGGGAGATAGTAATAAGACAAGAGAATTGGTGACGCACACTTGTCGAGGACAAGTGGGAGATTGTTGGAATATGTGTCCTCCGACAATAATGCGATCACAACTGTCGATCATGATGATCACATGTTTAAGTCTCATTTTAAGAATAAAATTGGGAAGTAATAATTTTTACTGTCAACTGGTCCACACATATCGGTAATGATTGGCTGACTAGAGTTTGACATTACTGTCGTGCGACGGTGGTGATCAGTTGATCCCCTTAGGTCATACCTAAAGGGTAACATTCTTAATTGATTATTTAATTAATCGTATGACGATACGGGTTAATTAAATTACTTAAAACTGACGGACGATTTTTGAAGTAATATTTACGTGTCTCATTGTAATTTGATTAAATTAGATACGGTCTAAGTAATCAAATTGTTTTATTACTTAGATGAAATTATTTTTTACGGAAACAATTGAAATGGAATGAATTGATTATTATAAATACAGAATGTTGTATTTTATGACTCGGGAACTCATTACGGTACAAGTAATTATGAATTACTAGGTTAATTTTATAAGTGACCTATTTTATTAATATGTTGATTTTTAATTGTTAAAAAGACATTTGATATACCTAATGTCATGAAACATGTTACATGTGACAAATTGACAAAATAATGTGTAAAATGGATTTCCCATTTTACACTATATGTACCAAAATTTAGGGTGTATTAGGAAAAATATTGTGTTGATTAATTAAGTGGAAAACATAATCATTTAACCTAATACATAGCCATGCAAACCTAGTTGTTTTTGTGAAGAGCAACTTGATCATGTATTGGCTAATACCACCCCCCCCCCCCCCCCACCTCCTACCCGGTTTTTCATAGAGAAATGCCAGTGGGTTTTTCTCTATAACTTGTCTAATATACACTACTTGAATGCTAGTGTATTATTCATTCTACATCATTCAAAAATATAGATTTTTAGAAAGGGAAAAAAAATTATTTCTTATTCTCCCTTCTCTTAACCGAAATTAAGAGACCAAAATAAATATTTTGGGTCAATTTCATTTAAATTAATATTGTTCTAGTATTAATAATATTAATTTTATTAAGAGGTTATCTTGGGTATTATTCCTTGGGAGGGATTCTATACTTTAATCCTTTGTTCATCCATATTAGGAGAGCTCAAGGACAAGTGAGAAGGAGAACTCACTTGTGCCCAATAATCCGAAATTTCCAATGTAAGAATGATGATTTCTTCACTATATTTACTTATGTTTGCATGCATAAGATCTAATTAATTTTATGACTAAATTAATGGTAACATATAAGAATATGTCGAGTATTATGAGATATATATTTCTAACAAGCGGTATCATGAGCCTTAAGTTGTTTGCATGCAAATCGGTTATAGTTTTTCCGAGTTATACGATTAACATATAAAACTTATAAATTTGTGTTTATTATGATATATCACGAAATCAATTATGCATGTTAAATTTTCTGATCCTAAAATGTATTTAGGATATTTTGGTAAATTTATGGATTTTTATTGTTCATTTTATATAATAATGGCATTAAAAATGTAATTTTATGATAAAAATGTCCTTTTCGGACTAAAATTAACTAAACTTTGATTTTTCCAGTAGTTTTTGGATATGTTTTCTCATATATTATTTTTAGATGACCTGTAAATTTTCATAATTTTTGGAGTTCTTATGCTCGAAATATGGATTTTTCATGATAAAATCGAATTTAAATGATAAAATAGGTTAATATGATAAATATTTCGAATCTAGTCATAGAAATTTAGTATGTTGTCACATGCAATTTTTCAAGATGTGTTTAAAATAATTGGCTATTATGAAGTCTTTATGCATGATTTATGAATTTTTGAAGAAAATTACATATATAGTGACTTTAATTAGTATAAATTGCTAAAACATACTTCATGACTAAGGAAAAACATCACATGTTGCATTTTATCACCTATTTCAGATCTAAAAGTGAAAAGTTAAGAAATTTAATTTTTCTCATATTAAAGGGAAAATTTTATCGCACGGCAATTAGGCCTGCCCTACTTTACGGCTCCGAGTGTTGGGCCGTGAAACATTATCACATTCAAAAGATGAGTGTGGCGGAGATGCGCATGTTGAGGTGGATGTGCGGACATACAAGGAAAGATCGGTTAAGGAATTAGGTGATTAGGGAAAAGGTTAAAGTGGCGCCAATAGAGGACAAGATGATGGAAAACCGACTAAGATGGTTTGGCCATGTGAGAAGGAGACCTATGGACGCCTTTTGATTAGGAGGCTGGAGACTTGGAGAACAGAAAAGGTCCCTAGAGGCAGAGGAAGACCGAGAGAGACATGGTTGAGAGTGATAGAGCACGATATGAGAGTTCTGGGGCTTGAGGAGAGTATGGTGACGGAGAGGGCACAATGGAGGGAAAAGATACATGTGGATTTTTAGTATTTGATGTTTTTTGTCAGATTTAGTGTTTTTATTTATTTATTTAATTTAAGGAAATTAATTTATTTATTTTTCTCTCCTTTATTACACACTTTTTCAACAACCACTTTCTTATAGATTTTACCTGGTTCATTCCGGATCCTTAACTCTATTTCGGTTTTTAAAAATCGTTTTAATCTTTTCTCTCGATTTAAATTTTAATTTTTTATAAAAGAAAGACGGAATTCGATTTTAAAACCCCTAAGTTCACCTTGACTTTCCATTACATTTTCGTTCTCCCTTTTGTTTTTTATCTTCCCCTTTTTTATTCGCATTTTGAGGCGTGCGTTCACCCATGGACGGTTCGAAAGGATGATTCATGTCAGCCGACCCCAAAACATTTTGGGATTAAGGCTATGATGTTGTTGTTGTTGTTGTTGTTGTTGTTGTTGTTGTTGTTGTTGTTGTTGTTGTTGTTGTTGTTGTTGTTGTTGTTGTTGTATTTGATAAATCGGATAAACCGCAACAATGTTATTTTTCCGATAAATTTCGAAATTTTAACCTATGTTTTTGAATATTATGAGTGTCATGGTATTTTTCCAAAATGTTCATGAGTTTAAATTTCAAATTTCAAATTTATTTGAAATTTTTATGATTTATTTGAAGTTTATGGCTTTTATTGTAATTTTAAATCCTTTATGAACAATATTAAGAAATGTAAAGTTAATTATAGTCAATATGTTAGTGAAGACTAATTTTGAGTCCTAAGATGGTTTGGATAATTAACTAATACATAAATGTGATTTTTTGTAATTCATTGTGATTTTAAAAGGTTAAATCACGCAAATCCGTAAAAACCAATTAATATACGATATTGGCTCCTTAAAGGCGATTTAGCATAAAATTGGGCATGTTCATACATATTATAATGCTGCATTTTATTTATGATTGTCATAATTTTATTTTATGTAATTTTGAATTATGTAATTTTACTTAGTATGGCCTTAGTTTTAAATTGGTATTACCCGAAATGTATGGGAATATCGATTCGGTTGTAATTTATTGTGATCTCGTATCACCGTTTTGTAATTTAATAGATTTATTTTATTTTAATTACAAATGTATAATAGGAAATTATGTAATTTGTTATGTAATTTATTTATTCCGGAGTTCCTTGAAGACGGTGCCACTCAAGAAGGCGATCCATTAAAGACGGTGTTACCTCGAGATGCATGCCAAAACCGAAGTTCAAGGGACCAATGGAGTTGGTTTCCGAATTTGTAATAGTTTATTAGATTTACTATTTTTAGGAAGGCCATACTAGGATTTGTTTTTTATGCTTTGCATTTTATTTATATGTCGCATGCATCGCTAAATCGCCATAACTAAAACATGCATTATCATTTTAATCGAGTTTATCGACCGTGTCAATTACAATTATCGTAGTTCACTGCTTTAGTTCACTTAAAACGTGATAGATAATAAATTGACATGACCTCTCGCTAAAATAAACAATTGAGACTTAGCCTTACAAAAAGTAGAAACCATGAAAACCTATTTCGTGAGGGAGGTACAAACCTTGTTACGTAGGGGAAGTGGGTGATAAATGTCTATCCACCGAATTCATGTTGATGAGGGTTTCATCGGCCACACCGTGCCCAAGTTAATGTGGGTTTGGATTATGGACACATTTATTCGAAATTTGGATTGAGCTCAACGGAAGTATTCGTGACCGTAGTTGCATGTGTTCCGGGCAATAGATAAATATTAGAGTAATTTTATCGACCAAGAGTTCTAAAAGTAGAATCGATTAAAGTGTTAATCCACCGAGTTATATTGATAAGGGATTCATCGGCCACACCGTGCCCAAGTTAATATGAATTTGGGTCTTGGAATCATTTATCTAAGTTGGGTAGAGGTCACTAGATAAATGCAATAAAACTTGTTTAAATTAAAAAATTTACGAGTGTTATTATTATTTTGAAAACGCCATATGTTTTATTCCTTTAATATTTGTTTTGTAGATCGCACCTATTTCTCATAACAAATTGCCACTCCAAACACCAACGCCACACCTCTCACTAATACTTCATGGCTCCGATCCTTCATGGATCGTTGTAAACTTGAAAAGAATGGGTCAAATTTCTCCGATTGGGATGCCCAACTCAAATTAGCCGCCCAAGGTGACGACAAGCTTCGTTACCTCACCGAGGCCTCTCCACCCGAACCTAATGCTAGGTCGAGTGCCGCTACTAGGGAAGTATATGAGGCTTACCACAAGGAGTCCGCCGCAATGAAAAATGTGTTGATCTTTGCGATGGAGGCGGATCTCCAAAGGAGAGCCTTTAAAATGGGCACCGCTAATGAAATCTATTCCAAGCTTGTGACAATGTTTTCACAAACTCCGAGGATCGTCCAATATGAGGCGGCCGCGGCATTCTTTGATCTCGACTTTAAAGAGGGCCAAAAGGTTAGCCCTCACCTGCTCAAATTAATGGAGCTAGTCGAGACTTTGAAGATTCAAAAGGTTGAAATCCGCAAAGAGCTCATTGTAGATAGGATTCTACACTCCTTATCCAAAGTCAAGGCATATGTTCAATTCCGGGTGAATTTTAACATGCAAGACAAGGACGTGTCTCTTGAAGAGTTGCACAAGTTACTTGTGCAAGCCGAAAGGGACATGAGGTTAAATTTTAACCCACCTATGGATGTGCTTAACATAAGCACCAAGAGCAAGGGGAAGTTAAAAAAGAATAGGAAGAAGGGTAAGAAGCAAGCTCCCACTTTCACCAAGGCTAAGACTTTTGAAGCTTGCACTTCCAAGACCAAGAAGGGTCCTCTAGACAAATGCCATTATTGTAATGGTGTTGGACATTGGAAGAGGAATTGTTCCAAGTATCTTGGTGACATTAAAGTTGGAAAGATCACTCCAGTAGGTATATGACTATCCTTTCTTTTATGTTTCTAAGTCAACTATGGTATTGTGATACAAAGTTGTGATAATGTATCCCCTTTTTATTGTAAATAGGGCCTCCACCAAGCAAGGACAAGGGAAAGGAAAAGCAAGCTTGAGAAACCATCAAGAAGCTAGGAGTAGCTTCCATGAAGCTTGGCTTTTTATTGTCTTATTTTAATTTATGTTTCGGATTTTTAGAACCTTTTGATTTCCGTGTTCGACAAGGAAATGTTTGATCCTTTCTAAACAATTGTTGTATTTTGGATTATGGTGGCTTGGTTTGCAACCCAAGTCACCCATTTTATCGTAATTTTCTTGTTCTAAAAATTCGTCTATATATGCTTCCACATAGAAACATATGATCATCCACTTAAAATGATCTAATAGACAACTATAATGATGGGATTCATTATATGTCCACAAGGTTAAGGCTTGTGTATGATCAATTATAAAGTGATGTTGAGTTGATGAACTCTCTTAAAGGAATGTCAATCACCAAGTACACTTATCAAATCTAAAACAATTAGTCAACCTATGAGATAGTCCTCCTTATACTTCAAAATCATTATTTGTGTCTCATAAGCTATCTTTGAATATCTAGTGTATTTATTCTAAAGATAGAGTGGGAGAAAAATGAAGACACAAAGAACACAAAGCAAATTTGTGTACTTGTGTATATGAGATCTACGCAAGAAAAAATGATTTGTATACCTATATAGATAGTGTACACAAATAGATGAGATCTATGGTCTCGAATAGATGAAATCTACATGAAAAAAGAGACCAAGTAAAGTAATCAAAAGAATATGTTCTCAAGATAACTACATGAGGAGACCAAAAGAAAGTTTTGGAAGATCAATGACTAATGTAAAGTCTTAACAAGAGATTTTACTAGTTTATGAGCGACTTTGGACCAATAGTTTCAATATTGATATTTACTTAAGAGCCTAAATGAAACAAAGTTTCACCCTAAAAAATAAATGTGATTTATGACTAAGAGTTGCAAAGAAAGATATGCCGATATCTACAAAAGCTAAATTAATTGTTAACCACGCTAGTGTCATTACTTAACCTCATTATGAAAATGAAATGGTTAAACCTCCTTCCGAAAAGGGTATTTTGAGAAGGACGTATATTAAATGATATTCACATTTAAATAATGACATTGCCACGCATCATTATAAAATGAATGAGTTAGAGATTAAAATCTCTTTCCATAAGTTTAAGATTGGAACCTTATCAAAATAGGTATTTTGAAAGGATATGCTGAGAACATATATGGTTTTATCTTAATAACTTGGCAAAGCAAAATATATTTCAATTCTTGAAATATTTCGATTGAGTAGTCAATTGCGAAACATGTGGAATTAAGTGGGAGTTGGAAATTATCATGTGAAGACATGAAATTTAGTGGGAGCAATCATCTTGTAAAAAATTTATAACTCATTACTCATTGAGAATGACAAGCTAATACTATCTTTCACAAAGAAGTATTTGAGTTTTCAATTGTGGATGAAAATGGACTATGATGAATCTAATCACATCATGAGATGTTGGATAGGTATTGAGATATACACATCGAATCAACGAGAAACGTAGGTTATTCATGTCAATGAAAATGGAATTGCCATTAGCAGTCATGGTCGTTCATTGAACCTAAGAATGGTTGATCACATGATTATTAGTTACTAATGTTTCCGCCATTAGAATAATCATTCACATGTCCAATAATGAATCATATGCATAAGAGCATGATGAATCATTGCCAAGCCATAGAAGAATCATCATGAATTCTCGAGGAGAACTAATGAACGATTCCAGTGATGGACAGAACACTCTGTTATGTGGCAAGAGGTTGCACAATCTATACAAGCTAAAAGGAGAAATAAGAAGCTTTAAAAATACTTAGTTGAAGTAAGAAGTTACTCAAAACTGATATTTTCTAATATGCTAGGACTTATGAGAAGTGCTAGGCTAATCATCTTGACAATTGTTATAAGACCCTGCAAAACGTATACCTAGTACATTGCGAAATGGTAGAACACTTGATCAGTGCAAGTTATATTATCCACCACAATTCGTTGGTTATGTGATAAACAACAAGAAAGTTCTCTCACGATAAAGAACCCAAACCAAGGTTGGGAACCTATATGTGTACTTGGTAAGGTTCATGCTATGAGAGATAACATGAATATAAAGAATAATGCAATTAAAGAAGTTTGAACACATGGACACATGGTATGTTAAACTTCTATTGCAATCAACTAGTGTTTATACACTTACGATATACATCACAAGGTTGTAATATGGTATTGACTACCCAGATGTGATGTCGACATTTGTCGTTTGAGTTATTATTAACTCATCTTATACTTTGTTACATCCAAACGGGTTGTAGAGACAATTGAACCCCGTTAAAGTGAACACGGATTAGCATTGTATTCGCCCATAGTTACTTATATGAGGTGACGTCTCGAAGTAACTAGAATGTGATGCGATTGATGGCAAGTTCAAGTGCCATGAAGTCATGTGTGATGACTAGTCGATCACATAGGTAGACTGTTAGGAACACCTTGTCGGGCCTTATGACCCCTTATAGAGTTCTGGCAAATTTATATAGCCTGGTCGTGGCGAGAGCTACTATAGTATTCTAATGAGTCGATTCTTTTGACTAAAGACTGTTCGCCTAAGATGGCACAGTTTCAGATTAACTTTGATTTGTGTTACTACGACCTTCGTAAATGGGGTCAAATGGGCATATTTTGGGTTATGATGGCTGTAGCTAGTCAAAGGGAATAAGTGCGATAGGAATTGTCCACCCCTAGTCAGGGTTATAAAATATCTCAGGGCCACTCGAGGAGTAATGAACTGGAAATGCGTGGCCACGCTCGGAAGATATCTATGATAGATAAATCCGGTCAATCAATTATTCTCCAGATCGAGGAAACCACTCTCGATATGATCACTTGCAAGTACGACCTGGAAGACACCTTGCATTGAGTGGGAGATAGTAATAAGACAAGAGAATTGGTGACGCACACTTGTCGAGGACAAGTGGGAGATTGTTGGAATATGTGTCCTCCGACAATAATGCGATCACAACTGTCGATCATGATGATCACATGTTTAAGTCTCATTTTAAGAATACAATTGGGAAGTAATAATTTTTACTCTCAACTGGTCCACACATATCGGTAATGATTGGCTGACTAGAGTTTGACATTACTGTCGTGCGACGGTGGTGATCAGTTGATCCCCTTAGGTCATACCTAAAGGGTAACACTCTTAATTGATTATTTAATTAATCGTATGACGATACGGGTTAATTAAATTACTTAAAACTGACGGACGATTTTTGATGTAATATTTACGTGTCTCATTGTAATTTGATTAAATTAGATAAGGTCTAAGTAATCGAATTGTTTTATTACTTAGATGAAATTATTGTTTACGGAAACAATTGAAATGGAATGAATTGATTATTATAAATACAGAATGTTGTATTTTATGACTCGGGAACCCATTACGGTACAAGTAATTATGAATTACTAGGTTAATTTTATAAGTGAAATATTTTATTAATATGTTGATTTTTAATTGTTAAAAATACATTTGATATACCTAATGTCATGAAACATGTTACAAGTGACAAATTGACAAAATAATGTGTAAAATGGATTTCCCATTTTACACTATATGTACCGAAATTTAGGGTGTATTAGGAAAAATATTGTGTTGATTAATTAAGTGGAAAACATAATCATTTAACCTAATACATAGCCATGCAAACCTAGTTGTTTTTGTGAAGAGCAACTTGATCATGCATTGGCTAATACCCCCCCCCCCCCCAGCCTACCCGGTTTTTCATAGAGAAATGCCAAGGAGTTTTTCTCTCTAACTTGTATAATATACACTACTTGAATGCTAGTGTATTATTCATTCTACATCATCCAAAAATATAGATTTTTAGAAAGGGAAAAAAATTACTTCTTATTCTCCCTTCTCTTAACCGAAATTAAGAGACCAAAATAAATATTTTGGGTCAATTTTATTTAAATTAATATTGTTCTAGTATTAATAATATTAATTTTATTAAGAGGTTATCTTGGGTATTATTCCTTGGGAGGGATTCTATACTTGAATCCTTTGTTCATCCATATTAGGAGAGTTCAAGGACAAGTGAGAAGGAGAACTTACTTGTGCCCAATAATCCGAAATTTCCAATGTAAGAATGATGATTTCTTCATTATATTTACTTATGTTTGCATGCATAAGATCTAATTAATTTTATGAATAAATTAAATGGAACATATAATAATATGTCGAGTATTATGAGATATAGATTTCTAACAGAAAGATGCGCATATTTTTGGAAGACCGGCAAAAAGGAGACCCGCATCTTTTTCCGAGAGGAGCGATTCCTCAAGGACTTAATCGTCATTTAAGCCCTTAGTAAACCCTAATTTGTGTACCTAATCCCCACTATAAATACCCCATTAGTCTAATTAGATGAATGATGTTCTTCTTATCAATCTTTAGTGTAGTTTATATCATTTTAATCTCTTCTTAATCTTGTAATCAACTTCTAATCAAATATTAATACAAATCTCATTTCCTTAATTTCTCTTTTGTTCATCTTTTATTTTGGGTAATTGAAGATTATTTGGGTTATTATTGGGAGATTGACAACCTTCCAATCATTCATCAAGTACTTCTATTATTCTTTGCTTTATTTTGGAATAATTATTAGGTATAATTCTCTTAATCCCTTTTTAATTATTGTTAATCATCTTCATTTATTCATCATGTTTTGCTTTGTTAATATGATTGACAACCTTTTTAACATGCTAAGCTTGATAATGAGTGAGTAGTTTCCTTAACTAGGGTGAATGGGTAATTAGGGGTAACCAACATGGGGGATGATTCATGCTTAATTTAATAAGTTTTTATAATTTATTTGCTTGCTTGTTGTGATCTCAACTTATGCACATGTTATGTTTGATGAAATGCGAGCCTATGAATCCTTGCATTTTTTACCCATCACTTACCTTTTCAATGAGACTTGTAAGACATAAACTAACTCGAGTCTCATTAGACCATGCATATAGTTGAGTAGAGAGGATTAAGTCGACTTTTAGGTGTTGTACAATCTAATTGATTCGGGTCCGGGACCCAAACCTTCCTAGGATTGTAAGATATAAACCAACTCAATCCATCACAATAATAATTGCTTGCTTATAATTTGAGAATATGTTTGTATGATCAATTCCCATGAATCCCCTATGACCCCATGACACCCTAGTGCTTTTAATCAATTGGTTACATCTCATTTTAGTCATCTTGCTTGTTTACTTTTATTGCTATTTAGTTTAGTGATCTTCTTATCTCAACCCAAATTGTGACACCCCTAGACACCGCTACTTGCAATTGAAAATCCTACATCAATACCCGTCCCTTGGAATCCGACCTTTACTCGCCTCTTTACTAATATTAGAGTTGTTTGTGAAGTTATAAATATTGTTTTGGTCTACGTGCTCCTAACGACAAGTAACCGAAAATTAAGCTCCAAGCGAGTCCGACCAAAAATGGCGCCGTTGCCGGGGACGGTGTTAACTTGATTTGATTTTCTTAGATTGTTATTAGTTGTGTCTTTCTTTGCCTTGGGGAAGTAAAACTCCTCAAGGTTTGTTCTAATTGTTTTCAAGTGGTATGATATTTTGCATGTCTAGAAGATCACAAGGTAACTTGTTACCCATTGATCACGAGATTGAAAGGACTTTGACAACCAATAGAAGGCTTGCTAGAAACACTTTGAGAGGTATTGGTGAGGTTGTAGATATTCAACCAAATACTATTGAGTTCATCAACCCTTTTGTAAGAGAAGGTGAGGAGAACCCAACACAAAATCCAACACAAAATCAACCCACAATGCCTAAATTTTCATCACATTCCGTACCAACCGAGGAAAACCTACCCAATGGAACTCCCACACCACAACACTTAACCAGAAATTTCATTGCAAAATCCGCATTTATCCAATTAGTCGAAAGAAGCCAATTTGGGGGGATGCCTAGTGAAGACCCTCACTCTCACATTGAGACTTTTTGTGACTATTGTCATGCGATTTCACAAACCGGTGTGACTCAAGACCAAATTCGATGGGTCTTATTCTCTTTCTCTCTAATCGGCACCGCAAAACAATGGTTGAAGAGCCTTGATAAGACTACTCTTGGAAATGACTCTTGGAAGAAGTTGGCTCTAGCTTTCTACAAAAAATTCTACCCTACGGAAAAGACTAACATGCTAAGAGCTCAAATTACGGGTTTTAAGTAAAGGGATGAAGAATCTTTGTATGAAGCTTGGGAGCGGTTCAAAGGAATTAGTCGCTCATGTCCTCATCATGGATTTAGCGAGTGGTTTTTGGTACAACAATTTTGGAATGGTCTTTATGAAGACTCAAGAAACATTCTCAACATGGGATCAAATGGTATGTTCACCGAAGTTGACGATAATCAAACTTGGAACAAGATTGAGGAAATGGCGGTCCATAATTCACAATATAGTAGACCTCGCAAGGCTACTAGAGGAGGAAAGCATGAATGGATTCTATTACTCAATTGGGGGCTCAACTTAGTGCTCATATTGATACCATTAACTTGAAGTTTGAAAAGGCTATGGCTAAACTTGAAGAAGCCTCAAAATCACCAAAGCATCATGTTAATGCCATGGTAACATCTTCATCAATCCTAAGTGGGATATGTGAGAATTGTGGAACTTTGGGACATGACCAAAGTGAATGTAGGGGAACAAATGAACA
Organism: Silene latifolia; assembly: GCF_048544455.1. NCBI lineage: Eukaryota > Viridiplantae > Streptophyta > Magnoliopsida > Caryophyllales > Caryophyllaceae > Silene > Silene latifolia. The sequence continues at coordinate 66,307,913 of NC_133532.1, forward strand.
AGTGAATGCTTTTCAAGCATACAAGAGTGGTATCCCTTATTCCAAATATTACAATGAAAACACCAAATTCCACCCAAATCTCTCATACAAAAGCCAAAATGTTCAAAACCCTCAACAAACAAACACCCCACCTCCCATGAGAAACCAAAATCAAAGACCCTTTTTCAACCAAAACCAAGGTTATCAAAATCAAACTCTATACAATCAACAAAATGACCAAGGTTTTGATGTTCAAAAAGCGGTCCTCCAAATGCAAAAGAATCAACAAGAATTTTTCACTCAAATGCAAAAAGATAGCCAAGCAAAGGACATCACCATCAACAACATCCTAGCCCACACAAAAATGTTGGAAACTCAATTGACCCAACTAGCATCTTCAAACTCTCAAAGACAAAAGGGGCAATTACCACCTCAAGGTAATCCCCCAAGACATGAAACGGTTAGTCCCATTCACTTGAAGAGTGGTACGAGATATGTAGGACCAAAAAAGCAAGTTGAGGATGAAGTTGTGGAAGCTAGTGACAAAGAAGAAGTTGTGCGAAACTCTACGGAAGATGAACCAACAAAAGAAGAAGTTTCAAAGAAAAGTCAAGAAAAGGCCAAGGAGAAGGAGCCCATTGTGATTAGACTTCCATTCCCAAGTCGTCAAGCTAAGCCTATGTTTGATGACCAACTTGGAAAATTCATGGAAATTGTGAAGAATTTGGAAGTCTCGATTCCTTTTACGGAATTAATCAATCACGTGCCGGCCTATGCAAAGTACATGAAGGACATCCTTACAAAAAAGAAGTCGATCCGGAAGCTTGAAACTATCGCCTTCACTAAGGTGAGTAGTGAAATCCTTCAAGGGAGTTCACCTCCGAAACTTAAATAACCGGAAGGCTTCTCAATACCGTGTACCATTGGCGACACTGCGATCAACAAGGCTTTGTGTGATCTAGGAGAAAGCGTGAGTGTTATGCCATATTCGGTTAGTAAAAGGCTAGGGATGGGAGAGCTTAAATGTACCAACATCACACTCCAAATAGCCGATAGATCGACGAAGACACCGTTAGGGATATGGGAAGATGTTCCCGTGAGAATCGGCAAATTCTTCATCCCGGTGGACTTTGTCATTATTCACATGGAAGAAGACTCCAATATTCCGATCATCCTTGGTAGACCTTTCTTGCACACCGCGGGTGCGGTGATAGATGTGAAGCACAGAGAGCTTACTCTAGAAGTGGGAGACGAGACCATAACTTTCAATCTTGACAAGACCATGAGAGCTCCCCGTTTGCATGAACCATGCTTTATGGTTGATCACTATAGCCGGAAGGATGATAGGAAGAAATCGGAATTACAATGGAAAAATAAAGTTGATAATGCTCCATCAAAAGAGCAAGGAAATAGCAACAAAGAGAGCTTGAAAAGCTCACCCGTGACAAGTGAAGAGGATGGCCTCATTGGCCAAAACAAGAAAGGAGGAGAGTTGTCTCTATCAACTCAAGTAATTTTTAATGATCAAGTAGACGAAGTTTGCGGTCTTTGGGATGATGAGTTCGAAGGGATATTCAATCCCTACATTGGTAATGCTATGAACCAAGACCATCACGGAGAACAACAAGTGCAAAAATCTATTGAGGACCTTTATCATGACAATGAACAAGCTTTCGACTACTTCTTCAAGGTGTTGAGTAACATCAACAACACCTTGAACATGCCCCCTTGACATCTCATATTGGATGAGAGTTTGGTGGAGTCCTCCCTAAACCACTATTTGTAAATATTCTAACTCCCTAACTTGCATTTCAATTTTTACATTGCATTTTTGTCATTTTTGGACTTATATTTTTGTGCCTTGATCAAGATATTCATCATTTTTGAGAAAACTGAGGGAGGGACTTATGATTTTATTGATGTGTAGTGCTTTGACTTAGAGTGGGGATAGCAATTGCCTAGGCTATTCATGCCTTTGTAGTGCCCCTACAATGAAGAACACGAGAATTGAAGAATGAAAATGTTACGGGTTATGCAGTACCCACGGATGGACCTGAATCCGTGTGGTCAAGGAAGAATCCGAGCGGCCAAAAGGTGAATCCGCTCGTCGTCAAGGAATCCGAGCATCCAAGATACAATCCGCTCGTCTGGCAGAGCTGTAGAATTCAAAAAACTTGTCTGACACAGAATTCGAGCGTCCCAATTAAGAATCTGCCCCGATTCGACGCTCGTCTTACGAGAAGACGCGGTCTTTCTTTGTTGAATTTTAAAGCTTCTCCTCAGTAATGCATTCGAGCGTCCGTCCAGGAAGACGCTCGTCTCAAATTGAAAAATCCGCTCGTCTTTGCTGAAAGACACTCGTCTAGTGGCGTCATTTTCTGAGGCAAAACACGAAGAATCTGAGCGTCCCAGCCCTTGGTCCGCTCGTCCCCTGCTGCTGTTTCAAAAATAACGGGTCTTTTAAACCCTTTTTCCCTCATTCATTTTCATTTCTTCTACATTCAAACACTAACCACTACCCAAAAACCCCAAAAACCCTCATCCTCTACATCAACAAAACCAAATTTCCTCAACCAAATTCAACAAAATCAAATCCAAACTTCCTCACAACAATAATTAATCACTCCTTTTACAACAACAATTGATTTAAACACCAAAATCATCAACTTTTGAGTCGATTTTTAAGATACAAAGCAACATTCTTTCATCTTAAATCGATTTGGACATAACTAAAAATTGGAGATTTCAATCTTTCTTTGGTGTAATCAAGAATGGCAAGAACTAAAGGAGGTAACAAGGCACCCCCAAAGAAGACACTTTCAAAAAGGCAACAAACTCTTCAAGCAAAACAATTGTCAAAGGCATTGGTAGTCCATGAGGCAAGGTTGGAGGTTCAACAAGGTCCCCCTATGGAAGCTACAACATCAACAACTCCAGTCATTGAGCAATTATCCAATTATCCGGAGGTAATTTTCACTTCCGACTCTCATAGGGATAAATTTGTTCTCTTTGCTAAGAAGACCATTATGCCTAAAAAAATTATTTGTGAAGATGCTTTGACAAAGTTGGGTGTTCTTGAGCAAACCAAAACCTTATTTGAGGCTATGGGATTGGGTAAATTGTTTACCATGAAAGAATTGACATACCTGAAGGGTAAAATCCGTATAAAACCCTTGAATTATAGGACTATAACGTAAATTTAATACGTGATTTATTGTCATAAACGAAAAACAATGAAAAACGATAAAGCACAAGAATTAACCTTCGGTCCTAGTGCAATTCGGCAATGAGAGATCAAAGTAGATCTCCTCCTAATTGTTGCACCCAAGATCGTCTGAGAATATGCCCTTGTGCTAGAAATGTGTTCTCTAATTGCCTTGCAATATTGAGAGAACTTGATATGAGTTTTCTTTAGATGTGAGATCTGAATTTTGAGAGGAAAAATGTCTCTCAAAACCCTAATTCTTTTGCAAATGACAATTAGGTTAACAAGGAGGAGAGGCCCTCCTTTTTGTTCTTCTAATTCGGCCAAACCGAGCTCATCATGGGGAAGTGGGCTTCCACTTCCTCTTAATTTTAACTCGTGGTCCGGTTCGTAAATTGCTAAAATGTATATGACGCGGTTTTGTTATAAATTGTCATCGGTTATCGGTTATTAAAGCATCAACTAATAACACGGATTAGTTGAATTATTAATACATGTCCGACAAAGACAATATCGTATAATTAATTTATTCAATATACATTAATCAAATATAAATCGCTTTATATTTAATTTACGAATTAACCGCTTAATTCGTCTTAGCCATTTTTATTTAATCCGTATTAAATAATTATCTCAACATCGCGTTTGACTAATTATTAGTCAATATCTCCGACTAACTGGTTAGTCAAAATTTGGCATCAACATGACTGTATTTTCATACTGTCACATCTCTCAAACGTATCCTATAGGTGTGACTTTTAGGGACCAGTTGATCACCGCCATCTGTATGACAATAACGTCAAACTTATCTAGCAAGCCAACCGTTATTGATAAACGTGGACCAACCGATTATAATACAAAAGTATACCCTTTGATCCTTTTAGAGATTTATAAGTTCTTGCACTAATCGTAAAGGACACCAGCCCTAACAAGCTCCCACTTGTCCGTACAAGTGTATGTGCAATGACGTTATCCGCACTAACTGGAGGACACAGCTCCAACAAACTCCCACTTGTCCGTACAAGTGTACGTGCGATAACCGATTCTCATATTCATTTAAAATTTCTCCCACTCAATGTAAAACAATTTGCAGATCCGGATCCGCAAAGGTCGTATTTTACAATCGATCTGTATCTAGAGTGGTTTCCTCGACTAGAGAGTAACTCAACTGATAAAACGAATCCGTATCCGAGCATGGCCATGCATTTCGATTCTGACTCCTCAAGTGGCCCTGAGAAATATCGAGTACCTGATAAAGGCTGAATATTTTCTTCAACTCGACTCCTTCCGATCTAAGCACAACATGAAATGACCTAGAAAAAATCTACTTGGCCCCCTGTTACGGATGACCGTGAGAAAGAAACCAAAGTCACCCAAAATCTGCCTTAGTCTCAAGAGACAGTCGATAGGCAAAAGAATCGACTCTTAGGATCACCATGGAGGTCCTATCCACGACCGGGCACCGAATGTTATAAAACATTTAGGACTCCACGTCGATGTCACAATTGTGTCCTACGAAATATCCGTATAAATCGCCTCTGTGATTGGTCAGTCAACCGGTTGACTTATGGCTCGTTGAACCCACAATCAACCAACGTCACAAAATAATTGCCAGAGTTATCAGCTCATGTGGGCAATTAAGGACTAAAAATATAATGTTTGTTCAGTTCACTTTGTGGTGTTCAAAATTGTCGTACAAATCCACATGAAAAATAAAATATATAAATATCGAAACGATGATGTCGTATATAGTACAAAAGAGAATGAATCTAATCCATAAAAGAGTACTACAACTTAGGAACACGTTTAATTCCCATGGAATTAACGTGCCCTTCATGCTTATCTTGTCGTAATGGTTTAGTGAGAGGATCTGCTATGTTATCATCTGTAGCAATCTTTTCTATCACTTCTTCCTTTTGCTCCACGTAATCTCGGATTAGATGAGCTTTCCGTTGTACATGTCTAGACTTGTTGCTAGACTTTGGCTCCTTAGCTTGGAAGATGGCACCTCTATTGTCGCAATAGATGGTGATCGGGTCATTCGAACTAGGCACTACAGATAGTCCATGTAAGAATTGACGCATCCATATCGCTTCCTTTGTAGCTTCAGACGCGGCATAGTACTCAGACTCAGTCGTAGAATCTGCTGTAACAGTTTGTTTGGAACTCTTCCAGTGATCATAGCGCCATTAAGAGTAAAAACGAATCCAGATCGAGATTTCGAGTCATCTCGATCCGTTTGAAAGCTAGCATCTGCAGAACAAGATTCAGGTTGCGCATAGCTTTTGATCGCCTCCATAAGTCAATACCCAATCTTTAGTCCTCCGTAGGTACTTAAGAATGTTCTTGACAGCCATCCAATGTGATTCACCCGGATCTTTGTTGGAATCGACTTGTCATACTCAATGCATATGCCACGTCCGGACGTGTGCATATCATGGCATACATGATTGATCCTATAGCCGAGGCATAAGGAATCCGTGTCATGCGCTCTTTCTCTTCCGGTGTCTGGTGCACGAGACTTGCTCAAATGCACCCCCGGAGACATAGGAAGAAACCCCTTCTTGGAGTTAGTCATGCTGAATCTCTCTAGGACTTTGTCTATGTAAGACTCCTGACTGAGAGATAACATCCGGCGTGATCTATCTCGATAGATACGGATGCCCAGAATTCTTTGTGCCTCACCCAGATCTTTCATCTGGAAATGGTTTTTCAACCATACTTTCACCGAAGTTAAGAGAGGTATGTCATTCCCAATCAGGAGTATGTCATCGACATACAATATTAGGAAGACAATCTTGCTCCCACTCGACTTGATATAAAGACATGGTTCCTCGACCGATCGAGTAAAACCATTTTCTTTAATCACTTGGTCGAAGCGATGATTCCAACTCCGAGATGCTTGCTTAAGTCCATAAATGGAACGCTTAAGCTTGCACACTTTCTTAGGATTTTGTGGATCGATGAAACCTTCGGGTTGTACCATGTACAACTCTTCCTCCAAAAAGCCGTTTAAGAAGGCGGTTTTCACATCCATCTGCCAAATTTCATAGTCATGAAAAGCGGCAATCGCTAAGATAATCCGAATGGAACGCAGCATGACTACGGGTGCAAAAATTTCATCGTAGTGCAGACCTGGCACTTGGGTGAAACCTTTAGCAACTAGTCGTGCTTTATAGATATCTTGTTGACCTTCCACAAAATGCTTTATCTTGTAAAGCCATTTGCATTGAAGGGGACGAACCTTAGGTGTAAGTCAACAAGATCCCATACGTTGTTCTCATACATAGAGTCCATCTCGGATTGCATGGCCTCAAGCCATAGCTTTGAGTCGGAACTGGTCATGGCACCTTTATAGGTTGCGGGTTCACTACTCGTTAAGAGTAGAATGTCATCTATGTCATGTTCCTCGACCATACCAATGTATCTGTCCGGAGGAATAAAGACTCTTCCCGACCTCCTAGGTTCCTCAGGAATATTCACCGCAGCCGGGATTGAAGGAATTGGTTCCTCCAATGGTTGCTCGGTATTTGGTTCTGGAATCTCCGACAGGTCGAAGGTTCTATCACTCTTTGCATTCTCGAGAAATTCCTTCTCTAAGAATGTCGCACTAGCCGCAACAAAAACACGTTGTTCGGTTGGCGAATAGAAGTAATGACCAAGTGTTCCTTTAGGATAACCTATAAAGTATGTCTTGATCGATCGCGGGCTGAGCTTATCCTCGTGTCTCCACTTGACATAAGCCTCGCAGCCCCAAACCCGTATAAAGGACAAGTTAGGGACCGTTCCCTTCCATAGTTCATATGGAGTCTTGTCAACATGACTTTAGACGGACTTGGTTAAGTATTAGAGCAAGCGACAGAAGAGCATAACCCCATAATGAGTCAGGCAACACGGTGTGACTCATCATGGATCGAACCATATCAAGTAGTGTTCGATTTCTCCGTTCGGACACACCATTCAACTGAGGTGTTCCAGGTAGAGTTAACTGTAGGGCAATCCCACAGTCTTTAAGGTGTTGATCAAACTCGTGAGAAAGATACTCGCCACCACGATCTGAACGTAGTGTTATAATCTTTCTATCCAGTAGGTTCTGTACCCTATTCTGGTATTCTTTGAATTTCTCAAAGGATTCACTTTTATGCTTCATTAAGTAGACATAACCATATCTACTTAAATCGTCCGTGAAAGTGATGAAATACCTATAGCCTTCTCGTGCGGTGATTGACATAGGTCCACATACATCCGTGTGTATGAGTCCTAATAGGTCGCAGCGCATTCCAACACCTTTGAAGGAAATCCGAGTCATCTTACCGATGAGACATGATTCACACGTGCCAAATGATTGAAAATCAAAGGCCGAGATAGCTCCATTTTTGATGAGCTGTTTAACGCGTTTCTCATTAATGTGTCCCATACGGCAGTGCCATAGATACATTTGATCTTTGTCACCAACCTTTAACCTTTTATTCGTTACGTGTAATATTTGGTCGATCTAAAACATAAATTCCGTTCATGGAGACCGCCTTGCCATAAATCATATCGTGTAATGAGAAAATGCAAGTATTATTCTCTATTACAAATGAAAATCCAAGTTTGTCAAGTGCAGAAACTGAAATAATGTTTTTAGAAAGACTGGGTACATAATAGCAGTTATATAAAAATAACTCAAATCCGCTAGGAAGCTGGATCACGTATGTTCCCCTCGAGACGGCAGCCACTCGTGCTCCATTCCCGACACGGAGGTCCACCTCACCCTTTACGAGGGGTTCGATGTTTCGGAGCCCCTGCACATGATTACACAGATGAGAACCACAACCAGTATCAAGTACCCAAGTTCCGTAACTTGCGTGGTTAATCTCAATCATATGAATAAAAGTAGAAGAGGATGAAGACATACCAACAGGTTTAACGCGACCTGCCTTTAAGTCCTCATGATAAACAGGACATGTACGCCTCCAATGCCCAGTCTTGTGGCAATGATGGCATTCCATGTTTTCATTCTTGCTCTTTGTCGTGCCTGATGAGGTGCTCGACTCACCAGGCCCACTCTTACCTGAACCCGACTTCTTGAACTTCGGTTTACCTACTGTTAGGTTTGCCTTAGCTTTGCCCTTACCCTTGCCCTTGTTTGTCACGACGAGAACATCTTGTTTCATGCTCCCACTGAACTTCATGTCCTTCTCGGTCTGTATGAGAAGGGAGTGCAGTTCATGGGGACTTTTCTTCAAATCATTCATATAGTAATTGGCTCTAAAGAGCGCAAAACCATCGTGGAGTGAATGAAGCATGCGGTCAATCACAATGTTCTCGCTGATCTTACAATCAAGCGCCTCCAGTTTCTCGACATTCTCAATCATGCTGAGAATGTGTGGGCTAACCGGTTGGCCCTTCTGGAGTCTCGCATCAAAGAAGCGAGTGGTATGCTCATAGGTCACGATTCTCGGTGCTTTCGAGAATTCCTTAGTGAGCGTGGTGAAAATCTTGTTTGCACCTTGGGCTATGAAGCGTTTCTGCAAATTGGATTCCATTGCAAAAATGAGTACGTTTTTAATCGCACCCGCTTCCATGACGAAGTCGCTATACGTGGAGACCTCGTTAACTCGAGCCGTGGGGCCTGGGGCTGGCGGGAGGGGCTCAGTCAGATACTTGAGCTTCCCGTCAGCAGTGGCAGCATTCCGTAATGCCGCCTCCCATTCCGCGAAGTTTGATCCATCATTCTTCAGTCTAGTGGACTTATTCATCTGATTCATGAAGATCCGAAGCCAGGACTCACGGTCCAATGTGGCACTTGGCATTGGGTCATCGAGGATGCCAGCCATTATGTTATTAGCAGTTTAAAAGACGTGATCTACGCTGAAAAAAAAGGAAAACAAAAACGAAATAAGCAACTCATCGAGGTGATTTAAGTCTATTTAAAATTCATTTTAGACTCATTGCACTTGCATAATTGATCTCCCTCAAGAATGATACAAGTGATCCCAAGACTCAATTTCCGTAAATTGATAAGCCAACTGTTTAGCTAATTCTTCCGTAAGAACTCTTGGTCGATAGATTTCCGTAAATCCTATCTATAGTCCACCATGATCACAGGATCGTACGAGTGACCATAGCGTTGAGATAAAATAGGTCAATCGGTTCCAACTTACCCGACGTAGAAGGGGTCATATTATGCCTACCGACGAAGAAGGGACTCATTGGAGTTTGACCTATAAAGACCATTCTCAATTTTGGTTTATACGAGGAAGATCCCATCAACTAAGTTTAAATTCATTTTAAATGAACGAATAACTAGCAACTGCGTGAATGAATTAATTTAGATGATGGCTTAAATCGTGTGACATATGAATGTCATAGAAAACTAACGCGTGACCTCTATATGAGTCAGTTTTCATGCAATTATTAGGTGGTTTGGTTTTTAGGCGGAATATGATGCATACTATCGTTACAAGAAAATAAATAAAGTAATGCAATACGTAAATAAAAATTCCTAGTGTGGCCTATCCTAGTAAAAATAACATAATACAACTTTGAAATCCACCGTTGGACCCGAGAAGCTTGTCTTAATGTTCCATCTTTGTCCATGCAGCGGGAGTGAGCATCCGATCTCCATCTTTAGACTTCTTAAAATTACAATTAAAATTTACAAAATATAAACCAATTTACATTCTAAATAAAAACTGTAATTAAAAAAAATAAAAATGGAGATACGAGATCTCAAAATACAACCAAGACCGTGTTCCATCATTACGGTAACACGTTCTACTAAGGCCACACTATGTTACAACCGTTTGTAAATAAAATAAATACGTAATGTAAGCATTCAAAACATTCAAAAATAACGATAAAAAAAATGCATCAACTAAAAATTAAATTTATTCGTGACATAATTCCGTAATTATGTTAAAATTAATCCAAACCACCTTTAATGATTAAAATTATGTGACAAAACCGCTTTAATCAACTTAATTTTAATCCGTGATAATCCGTTACTTTAAATCGTTTTAAAGTAACTAAATTGTACGTGGGTGAACCGTTTCACTATCAAGCGAATGCATAAATCCGTATTATGCAAAAATGGCCGAAAAAAAACAAAACAAATTTTTTTTCGTATTATGCAAAAATGGCCGAAAAAAAACAAAACAATTTTTTTTTTTCTTCACGGCTGAGCGTGAACAGTACCCAAAAAAAATTTTTTTTTTTTTTTTTATAATGTTGCTGAATGCCGAGAGCAACAAAAGAAAAAAATTTCCGGCTCAAAAACGTGAGCGACAAAGATCAAAACAAAACGATTTGTTAAAACCCAATTGCAATTTAATCTAATCCGTATAGAATTGAAACTACAATTGATACATCTTTAACATATTGCAATAATTATCGATTAAAATTACAATATGCAAAGAACAAAATGAAAACAAAAGATCGTCTGATCCAGCAAGAAATGTGTGGCACGCATTTCTAAGCAAAAACAGAAAACAGGCCGAGAAATATCAACAATGGCCGCACGGTTTTCCAGAAAAAAAATTAGCCGAGACAAAATTTGTGCCGCACGAAATTTTATGTCAACAATCGATAGATCTTTAACATATTGCAATGAATATCGATTACAAAAACAATATGCAAAGATCAAAAAAGAAAACAAGATAAAACAACAACCATAACCGTGTAAACTGGACACGGTTCCCAAGACATAAAAACGCAACAAAAAAAAAAAAATTCCGAGACCAAATGGCTGCTGCCTCACGGTTTTCCAAGCAAAAAATTATCGATTCAAATTCGTTTGATGAAAAACACATAGAAAAATTTACGTGGCCTCGCTCTGATACCACTTGAAGGGTAAAATCCGTATAAAACCCTTGAATTATAGGACTATAATGCAAATTTAATACGTGATTTATTGTCATAAACGAAAAACAATGAAAAGCGATAAAGCACAAGAATTAACCTTCGGTCCTAGTGCAATTCGGCAATGAGAGATCAAAGTAGATCTCCTCCTAATTGTTGCACCCAAGATCGTCTGAGAATATGCCCTTGTGCTAGAAATGTGTTCTCTAATTGCCTTGCAATATTGAGAGAACTTGATGTGAGTTTTCTTTAGATGTGAGATCTGAATTTTGAGAGGAAAAATGTCTCTCAAAACCCTAATTCTTTTGCAAATGACAATTAGGTTAACAAGGAGGAGAGGCCCTCCTTTTTGTTCTTCTAATTCGGCCAAACCGAGCTCATCATGGGGAAGTGGGCTTCCACTTCCTCTTAATTTTAACTCGTGGTCCGGTTCGTAAATTGCTAAAATGTATATGACGCGGTTTTGTTATAAATTGTCATCGGTTATCGGTTATTAAAGCATCAACTAATAACACGGATTAGTTGAATTATTAATACATGTCCGACAAAGACAATATCGTATAATTAATTTATTCAATATACATTAATCAAATATAAATCGCTTTATATTTAATTTACGAATTAACCGCTTAATTCGTCTTAGCCATTTTTATTTAATCCGTATTAAATAATTATCTCAACATCGCGTTTGACTAATTATTAGTCAATATCTCCGACTAACTGGTTAGTCAAAATTTGGCATCAACATGACTGTATTTTCATACCGTCACATCTCTCAAACGTATCCTATAGGTGTGACTTTTAGGGACCAGTTGATCACCGCCATCTGTATGACAATAACGTCAAACTTATCTAGCAAGCCAACCGTTATTGATAAACGTGGACCAACTGATTATGATACAAAAGTATACCCTTTGATCCTTTTAGAGATTTATAAGTCCTTGCACTAACTGTAAAGGACACCAGCCCCAACAATACCCCTCCCTCACCTTGGAATTTTTGAGTTCCTTGAAAGTCACAAGGGTGGAGACTAGAACCCACATCAAGTTTCGTCTTCCAAATGTTGATAGACGCATCACTTATGGCAAATTGAGTAAGATTTTAGGCCTTAGCGATACCCCGAAATATACAAAGATCCCCGACAAGTATGACCCCGCTCCTCTTTGGGAGGCAATTTCCGGAAAGAAATTTGTGCGCTTTCATGATTGTCGTGCTCTATTAGTCCACCATCCGGGCATTAGAGTATGGCATAAAGTCATTGGGAATACTTTGATAGCAAGAAATGGCACTAATCATCTTACCAAGCTCGATTGTGTTCTTCTTGAGTCGGCCTTGAACATAGGAAGGGAATATACTAAGCCATATAATGCTCTAAGACTTTTGGTTGAACGATGGCTTAATGTCGATTATGGTAAATAGAGCACCGCTTTCATTGTGAATGGAGGACTAGTTACCCATTTGGCCAAGCACTTTAACCCAAACTTCAACAAAGACAACGCTTATGTGGCGGTTAAAGGAGGTCATCTCATTGACATGGACACCATGATTCACAAGTTTAAGTGGGTCAAGCATGATTCTCTTGACACCAAATATGGGTGGTTAACCAATGAAGCTAGATCCATCACCTTGCCTTCAAAGATTTGCCGATTGAGTGTTCACCGACCAAACTACCTTCTTCCACTCTCCGAGGAGACCGAGTACATTATTTAACAACAAAGAGACGAGATTGACGAGCCCTCCTCCTCCATTGTCACACCACCCTACCCATTTGAGTATCACGAGTTTAAACCCAAGGATGTCGTGGTAGGAAATGATTACATGACTCTACTCATGAGGGAAATTCACAAGCAAGCTTACAATGATAGAGTTGATGGTTACAAGGCCCAATATCCGCCCCTCCTACATCTAGCTAGACAAGGACTTCTTGATCCATCATGTCCTTTGCCTAGTTGGGCGGATAGGGAAGTTTTCTTTCCTAGCACCTCTAGTGATGGAAGACCGGGTGGAGAGGAGAATGTTGATGGTGAGGGTGTTGATGAAGAAGGTGAAGAAGAAGAGGTTCAAGAAAGTGTTCAAGAAGAAGAAGCTCAAGAAGAGGAAGAAGAAAGTGAGGAAGAGCAAGGAAGTGAAAGTGGGAGTGGAGATGATTCCACATCTATGGAGGAAGATGATGATAATGATGATATGATGGAGGATTAGCAAACCTTGGAGGCTCCTACATTCTTTCACCCCTCTTATGGTTTGTCTACTTCTTTTGTTTTCTTTATTTTATTTTGATCATTTGTTTGTGGAGTCCTAACAACATGGAGGACTAACACATTGGCTTCATTAAGGTGTTCTTTTCATTGTTCCCAACTTGTAAAATCCAAAATGACAATTTGTAGTTTCATGCATTGCATTCCATGTGCATGAACTACCCCGAAATTCAAAACGTTAGAAATAATGTCTATTTTGGTTTGGGGAAGTCCATGCATATGCATCGGGAGCTAATTTAAATTATGCTCTCCGCCATAACAAAAACACATGCATCATGTAGTGTAGCTTAGTATAGTTTGCATTTAGTTTAGAAATCATGCATCCTGCTTGCATAATTTCCTATCGTATTGGCCATTGAGGACAATTCCCATACTAGTGTTGGGATGGGAAATTCTAACTTGACTTTTATTCAAAAATCCAAAAAAATCAAAAATTTCGAAAAATCCAAAAAGATTGAAAAATTGAAAAAAATCAAAAACATGTTCATTTCCTTTTTAGTGTAATCTTGTATATATTGTTGTATATATTGTGTTTGTTCATCCTTGTTCACATTGATTGACTACGCCACATCCGAGACATGAGGATATTTAAGACCGCATGGTATGATCTTTCCAATCTCCTTTTTCCTCTTTATGTTAATGACTATGTGGCTTTATTTTGATTGATGCGGTAAAAACAATGTGAATTTAGGATTGCATTTAGATTATTTGGCATACTAGTTGGTAGAAGCATATGCATTAGGATGTATATATGTTAGTTGCATCATGGCATGTAGTTTTCATGTTAGAAAATTTTTGTGAAACCGTCTACTTGGGAAGCTTGACAAGTGTATATAGGCCCTAGTAGATGCTTTTTCTTCTTAAGACTTTGCTTGTTAGAATACTTGTAAAACACCCTAGGATGTGTCATGCTAGTATCCTTTGACCCATAGATTAAGGTCTAGTCAAGAGTACCTTGTGGTGTGATAACTCCTTGGCTACCGTTTATTCCAAGGTGACCCTTGATACCATGCAACCATCATTCATCCATGTTCTACCATACATTTTGTCATCAAAGGGAATGGGCACAAAAAGAAATTGTTCAAATTTGAGGTCAAGAAATGAAAAGAAAAGAAAAGAAAAAGTTTGCAAAATGCATCAAAAGAAAAGAGGAGTAACAAAAATGAAAACTCCTATGCTTCAAATATAAGGCACCCTCGTTACTAATTAGAGTGACTTTGAAAATATTCAAAAGAAAATGTAAAAAGTTGAAAAATTATCAAGTATTGAAATGCCAAAAATCAAAAGAAATGGCAAGCAATTGTACTCAAATGTCAAATACCACAAGAAATTGGGAGGGGGGGGGGGGAACAAACAACAAAATCAAACTCCCAAATGAAACTCAAATTTTATCGATCCCTTTATCCATCGTATCCACTTTTGTTCATGGTAGAGAGGGGACGACCCTTCTTCTTGTCTAGGCAAGAAGGGGAATTCCGCGATCCTCCAGTGTTTCTAACGCCATAGGGAGCCTATTCTTGACAAAAGCATTTAACGATTGAGGATAAAGGTACCCTAGCTTGACACAACTTGGAGGTGATTTATTGGTATCCTTCTAGGCTTAGTAGTTTGAAGAAATTGCATCTATGAAGGAGTGTGTACCCTTGAATTGCTTCCCCTTTAGATAATTTCCGCCACTTAGATGAGGAAAGTGGCTATTCTTTTGTAGATGCATCCATTACTTGATTTTATGTGCTTTAATGCTTGGATGTGTCTCCATTTTGGCAAGACCCACCTTGCCTTGCAAGAAGGCATCCTACTGATGTGAACATTATTTGCGCACATTTAGTCCCCTAATTGAGCCTATTTTGCATACTATTATAGCATTTCATGGCCATTTTATCCGTCAAAACCTGCCTATTTGCTTTTCTATCGCATTTCATATGTTTTGTAGGAAAGAAGATAATAAGGCGGAAATTCCCGTCTTTCGTGCCTATTCGGAAGCTATTTGACGATGTTTGATGGACTAGTATGAAGAGGAAGCGAGAACTAAAGACCAATTCCACAAGAATAAAAAGGAAGTGAAGAAATAGGATTCTGTCACAGAAGACGAGCGGCTTACCCACAAGACGCCCGTCCTGCAGTGACAACCCGTGCGTTCCAGCAACAAAGACGCCCGGATTCCTTAAAAGAATCCGAGCGGATTCCCACGAAGACGCCTGGGCACCACCTCAACAATCCGCCCGTCTTCCTCCTTGGACGCCCGGATTCCCTTACAGCAAATTTCTTTTCTTCAAGCTTCAAGAAAGATGCCCATCCTTCCAAAAAAGACTAGCGTTTCCCTGCTGTAAACTTAAAAGTGTAATTACTAATTTAGTCTTAGTTAACCTAATGAATCCCTACTATAAATACCCCATTTGTAGTAATCAAAAAGAGATCTCTCTTAGCTAGAACAAATCCTTCTTTAGATTAGATTAGGAGTAGATTAGAATAGACTACACTTTAATCTTTCCACAAATCTCACATTAATCTCTCCTTAAATTATTGTTCAAGTTTGTTACTTTTGGGTAATTGAAGATTATTGGGTTATTATTGGAGGATTGACAACCCTTCATCAATCAATCAAGTTTCTTCTATTATTCTTTGCTTTATTATTTGGATCATCTCAAGTTTGGTATAATTCCTTTACTCTTTACTCTTTATTGTTTATTTCCTCATTCTCTTATCATGTTTATACTTGTTGTGATGATCGACACCATTAATGACATGTTTCCCATGATAATGAGTGAGTAGTTCCATAGCTAGGATTAATGGGTAATTAGGGAAAACCAACATGGGATTGATTCATGCTTAATCTAATATGTTTTCATAATCAAATTGCTTGCTTGTTGTGATGTCAACTTTATGCACATGTTATGTTTGATGAAATGCTAAGCCTATGAATCCTTGCATTTTTACCATCTCTTATCTACTCCACTTGACTTGTAAGATATAAACCAACTCGAGTCTTGTTAGACCATGCATAGAAGTTGAATAGGAGGAAAGTAAGTCGACTTGTAGGTGTTGTACAATCTAATCGATTCGGCTCCGGGACCCAACTCTTCCTATGAACCGTAAGACATAAACCAACTCGGTTCCTCCACAACAATAATTGCTTGCTTATAATTGAGAACATGTTTGTATGATCAACTCCCATGATTTCCTTATGAACCCATAATATCCTAGCACTTTTAGTCATTTGTTTACATCCTTCCCTTTATTGTTTGTTTTACTTTATCGCTTCCATTATTCTAAAACACAACTACAAACCCAACCAAATTGTGACACTAGCATAAATTGAGATAGATAGACTTAGAACCCAAAGCACACCGTCCCATGGATTGACCTCGACTTACCGCTAACTAGTTGTTTGTTGAGTATTATAAATGTGTTTGATTGGATGTGACCCGACGACATCGCAACCACGATCAAAATGGCGCCGTTGCCGGGGACGGTGTTATGTGATTAAGTTCTTACTTGTTTGTCTATTTTGATTTTTGCTTTCACCTTGAGGAACTTGTTCCTCAAGGATTGTTCTTACCATTTCGTGTAGTTTCTATGCTTGTAGTTGTTTCCTTGTCTTAGCTATGATGACCCAAGACTTGACATATGGAGTAGGTGGTGGATCTTTTGAGTATGACTATGGGTATGGGGAGTTTGATAAGCAAGTCAACACAAACCTACCTTACTACTTATACATTGAAAATCCTAACTATTACCCCAACTCTCCTCACCAAAATCACCACATCCAATACCCACAACAACCAACCACCCAAAACTCACTTTACAACCAATTCCAAATGCCACAATATGAGCACTTTCACACCCACCCACAAAAAAAAGATGAGCCCAACTTTGACATCCAAGATATGGTTCTCCAAATGATGGGAGACCAACAAAATTTCTTCACACAAATTCTAGAGGAGAGCCAAAAAAGGAATAATGTTCTCCAAAGCATTGTTACCCATGGTGAGGAGTTGGCAATTCGAATTGCCCAAATGAAAGAATCCCAAGCAATCACCCCCACCGTTATTTGGACATTGAGCATGAATGCGAATTTGAAGTGGTAACTTTTGACATAAAAAGTGAAGAATGGGAAGAGCCAATCTCCTTGAGCTCTTGTGACTATGAAATTGTTGTGTTCGATAAGGAAGACATGAGGTTGAGTAAGCCAAGTACTCTTAGCCTTTGTGAGTATGAGGGTGTGTCCTTTGAAGTGAATGTTGAGACATTGGAGAAAGAGTTAAATGAAGCCCCCATCTATGATTCGTATGAAGATAGCAACAATGATGATGAGCCTAAAAGATGGACTCGTAATATCACCTTGCTTGAGGAGCCTATCCTTGAGACATTTGAGATACCCTATCATGAAGAAGAACGTCCTTCCCCTATTCCACATGAAGACTACTTGACACCTATCATGGAGCCAATAATCATTGAAGAGGATATGGTGGACTTCTCCAAAAAGCCAAGGTATCATACAAAAGCTACTTGGTGAAAAAGCTCAAGGAGAAGCTCGCTCGTGAAGCTACTTGTGGAGATTTGGCACCCACAATGACAACTTCTAAGGAACTCGATCATCAAAGCCATGAAAATTCTCCTCCCACCTTGGAAAGATTGAGAAATCAAAATACTATCATCATTAGCGGAATGGAAGAAGAGGTTGGTGAGTGGAAGTCTATGGATGAAAATGAGCCATACTTCATCGGAAAGAGTCATGGGCTTGTTTATTGGAAGCATTGGGAAGGCTCTAATGCCAAGGACAAAGCAAAAGAAAGAGCATTTTACAAGCTTCCTTGGCCAAATTTCATGTTCAAATGGAGCAACCCATACTTGTGTCTATTTGGAGCTTGTTCACAAGCTTTTGATCTCTTACTAAGAGCCTTGAGCTCTATGGATAAGAATTTCTACAATTTGAACAAGTTTGGTGGAGTCCTATCTTAAACCACCATTTGTATGATATTTCTTGGACCCCTTTACTTTGTATAATCATGTAAATTCTTGCATTTGCATTTGATTTCTTGTATGAGAGTAATGAGAGAGAGAGTCATCTTACATCTTTATTGAGCAAATTTCAGAAAAAGATAAGGAGGAATAGCAAATTGATGAAAGGGTATGATTGTGAAAGGAAAAGAAAGAAAGAAGAAGAAAAGAAGCAGAAGACGCCCATCCCGTGGCCTGGACGCCCGTCCAGGACCCTCGTCACTGAAATGGTTGGCACTGTCTCAGAATCCGGGCGGATTCACCACAAGACGCCCGTCCTGAAAGAAGACGCTCGTATTCCCCACGGGACGCCCGTCCTGAATGTCATCTGAAATAAGATTTTGAAACTGCCAGGAAATCCGAGCGTATTTCTGACAAGACGCCCGTCCCGAGCAAGACGCCCGTCTCAACACACAAGACCCCCGTTTTCTTCCTGCTCCCAAAATTGCTGAACCCCTATCTTAGAATCTGCACGGATTTGAAGGAAGACGCCCGTCTTCTAATGGCACAAGACGCCCGTCCCGCATGAAAGATGCCCGTATTGCTGCCTTTTTCTCAAATAATCCGGCCGGGTCCCACCCTTATCCGCTCGGATTCCCCTTTCTTCTATAAAATCACCCCTTTCTCCCTCATTTCTTCACCTTATAAAACCCTAAAACACTCATCTCCTTCCTCAACAACACTCCCCTCACATCAAAAGCCAACAAAACCCCCATTTCCTCAACTTCAAGATGATGAACCTCAAAGGCAAGGCCAAGAAGTTGGTTGAATCCACCGGAAGGAAACGCAAGGGATCATCCTCCTCAATTCCTCGAGAGGTAGCGCTACCAAGGAACTTCCGTCCCTTAATTAGAGGAGGAATTGAACACTTGAGTACTTCCAAGAGGTGCTTTTTGAATCTGATGACCACCGCATGAACTTTGTCAAATTGCTAGGTAAGAACTATGAACCCACTCAATTCATAGATACTAGGGTGTTGGAAATCCTTAAGATAAGGTACCCTACCGAGATGTTCTTTGACGGCCTTGGGATTGGAAAACTTTTCCATGCCCATCAGGAGACGTACCTTGGTCTCACCCTTGAATTTTTGAGTAGCCTTCGCATTGTAACGAATACCCGTACAACTGTGGGCATGGAGTTTAGGTTGTGCAACCTAGACCATAGTCTTTCCCTTGATCAATTTTCCTACATTTTCGGCCTTGAAGTGCCCACCAACTATACCGATAAACCCGATAATTTCGATGTGGACCATCTTTCGAGGGCTATTTCCGGGAGGAATTTTACCCGTTTAAAGCAATGTTATACCTTCGCCATTCAACATCCGGTGATTCGAATCACCGAGCGCTTTGTAGCCGGTACCATCAATGGGAGGTACGAACAAGATAGGTGTACTCTTATCGATTTAACTTTTCTTGAGTCCTATTTGAATGTTCGGGGGACGAGGCGCTATAACTTCAACACACCCCTTGAGATACTCACTAGGTTCAATGATTTTGCTCAAGGGACCACCCAACTCAAGACCTTCGTAATGGGAGGTCTAATTACTATTTTGGCCAACAACCTTTGTCCCGGGTTCCATGCCCAAGGGACCTATACTCCTCTTGAGGGGAGGACTTTGATTGATGAGCACACCGTCTACAACCATCACCGGTGGTGTAACTACACTCAAGACGAGAGTGTAGAATAGTACACCAAAGGATGCACCTCAATCATCCTTGAGGGTTGGAAGATAGCGGGCATTGACCCAAGATTGAGTCCATACTCGCCTCCACCAAGCTACCTCCTTGACATCCAAATTCTCGACAATCCCCCTCAAAGGGAAGAGCCACCCCGCCAACAACAAGTTCCTCGTGGGGCACCGGGAAGGCCTATTCGCCCACCCACCTATGTACCCATCCCACCATACCCTACCCCATATACCGAATTTGAACCGGAAATCCCCAATACCCCGGGCATTAATGATTTGATGGCGCTCATGAATAGAGTGGACCTCAGGGTATATGAAGGGAGGGTCGACAACTACTTGGCCCTTTATCCCCAATACTATAACATGGATCAACAAGGGTATGTTGACCCCAATGGTCCTAAGCCCTCTTGGGCCCA
The DNA here is from genome assembly GCF_048544455.1 of Silene latifolia. Classification (NCBI taxonomy): domain Eukaryota; kingdom Viridiplantae; phylum Streptophyta; class Magnoliopsida; order Caryophyllales; family Caryophyllaceae; genus Silene; species Silene latifolia. The sequence continues at coordinate 66,328,301 of NC_133532.1, forward strand.
ACCACAACACTTGTTCCCCAATCAAGGGAACCAAGCTTGGGATCGCGACGGCGGAGGGCATTCTAGCCAAGGTGGAGGGTACTCGGGTCAAGGAGGAGAATTTGACCAAGGAGGGTATTGGGGCCAACCAAGAGGGTATGACCAAGCCGGGAGCTCTCACCAATATGGCGACCAAGATGAGGAGGATGACGAGTAAAAGAGGCCTACCTCACCACCTCCATTTGTATGATACCCATCTCTCCCTCTCTCTTTTGTATATACATTGCATTTAGTGTAGTTTTCGCATGCAATTGTATCATATTTCATTTGCATTAGCTAGTTCATGTAGATAGTTGCATATAGATCAGAATTCATGCATAGTGACTAATGGCCAAACCTATTCATTTCTACACTAGAAATAGTGTTTAAATCGGTTTGGGGAGGTTTGATCATAAGTGACCATAGTTTAAAACATGCATCATATAATATAGTTTAGATTGCATTCATTTGTTATATATATCATATAGAATTGCATTTAGTTAGGCATGCATTCATTCATATCATATCATTGCATTTGTACTTTATTTCAAAAAAAATCAAAAATCCAAAAACATGTATTTCTTTTTTCATTCCTACTCCTACATGTACATTGAGGACAATGTCCAAAATAAAGTGGGGGATGGGAATTTATATTCCAAAAATGCATAAAAATTGAAAAATTCAAAAAATCACAAAAATATGTCTTTTAATTTCATAAAAACAAAATCCATAAAAATTTGAAAATTTGAAAAATCAAAAACATGTTCATTTCCTTTGTAGTGTAGTCTTGTATATATTGTCTTGTATATATTATGTTTGTCCATCCTTTTTCACATTGACTGACTACGCCACATCCGAGACATGAGGATATCGAAGACCGCATGGTATGATCTTTCCAATCTCCTTTTTCCTCTTTATGTTAATGACTATGTGGCTTTATTTTGATTGATGTGGTATAACAATGTGAACTTAGGACTTGCATTTCGTTTATATGACATATTAGTTGGTAGAATCATATGCATTAGGATGTTTATATGCTAGTTGCATCATGGCATGTAGTTGCATGTTAGAAACTTTTGCGAACCCGTCTACTTGGGAAGCTTGACAAGTGTATATAGGCCCTAGTAGATGCCTTTTCTTCTTTAGACTTTGCTTGTTAGAATACTTGTAAAACACCCTAGGATGTGTCATGCTAGTATCCTTTGACCCATGGTTTAAGGCCTAGTCAAGAGTACCTTGTGGTGTGATAACTCCTTGGCTACCGTTTATTCCAAGGTGACCCTTGAAACCATGCATCCATCCATCATCCATGTTCTACCACAATTTTGTCATCAAAGGGAATGGGCACAAAAAGAAATCAATTTGAGTTTAATGAAATGAAAAGTGAAAGAAAGTTTGCAAAATGCATCAAATGAAAAGAGGAGCAAAAATAGAACTCCTAAAGCTTCAAATATAAGCCACCCTCGCTACATATGGGGTGACTTTGAAAATGTTCAAAAGAAATGCAAAGAAAAGTTGAAAGTTGTCAAGTGTTGAAATGCCAAAAATAAAAAAGAAATGGCAAGAAAGTGTTCTCAAATGTCAAATGCCACAAGAAATTGGGTGGAAAAAACAAAAACAAAAGCAAACTCCCAAATGAAACTCAAATACTATCGATCCCTTTATCCATTGTATCCATTTTTGTGCATGGTAGAGAGGGGACGACCCTTCTTCTTGTCTAGGCAAGAAGGGGAATTCCGCGATCCTCCAGTGTTTCTAACACCATAGGGAGTCTATTCTTGACAAAAGCATTTAACGATTGAGGACAAAGGTACCCTAGCTTGACACAACTTGGAGGTGATTTATTGGTATCCTTCTAGGCTAAGTAATTTGAATAAATTGCATCTATGAAGGAGTGTGTACCCTTGAATTGCTTCCCTTGTAGATAATTTCCGCCACTTAGATGAGGAAAGTGGCTATTCTTTTGTAGATGCGTCCATTACTTATTTTGTGTGCTTTAATGCTTGGATGTGTCGTCATTTTGGCAAGACCCACCTTGCCTTGCAAGAAGGCATCCTACCTCATGGTTGTCTTGTTGTGAGTTGAAGGGGGGAGTGAGACCCGCTAATTGTCTTATGTGGACAAGTCCCTCGGGAACTGCGTCCGCGGGATCCACACTAGGCATAATCGACTCGAGGTTCTTTCGAATCGAATTAAGACAAATTAGAGTCGCCACCAAGTTTTATGGGAACCTGGAACCGTTCAAGTCAACTTTACACCTTTCGTCGAAAAGCATAAAGCCAATCGACTACGAGTGATTAAAGATAAAGACTTGTACCCTATATCACTCGATTTGAATGACTCTCGTAATCCAATGGTATTTAGACGGATCCACAAACCATAGATCTTGAGTAAGGGGTGAGGGTACGTGTTAGGAAGCCTATAAGGACACCTAACCCCGCCCGTCAATAACGGCCTCTACTAAGTCAAGTATCGGATTTCAAACAAGGTCGTAGCTACTACGATATATGATATGCAAACATCATTTTAAAACCCTAACATGTGAGGTTTCTATGTCGATTTAGATGCAACTAAACTAACTTTGTCAAAGTTATAATTTAGCATGTGGGTTGATTGATCTAACAACATACAAAACAAAGCAAACAAGGCTTGATGGGAATGGGGGAGCCGTTGGGATCTACCCTATTACAACCCAGGCATTTCATGCCGACACAACGAGAAATTAGAGATACAACTCGATCTAAATACAATTGCTATTTACGACACCATACACGACACATGGCCATTCGGCCCAGGAAAACGTGCACAAAGGGGTGGCCCACGATCTACATAACCCACGGCCTTGGGTCACTCCTCGTAATGCGTGCTTTCGCTTAATCTTATCGAATTAGACATTGGGTCACACACCAAAGCATGCATTAGCATAAATCGGGCCATGTTGCTTTAAACAACATGCGATTTACTACGCTCTTACATGAATTAGAGCACAACCATCTAACCAAACAAGACTAAGGTTTTCTAGAAATCATTTGACTCGATAACGGAAAATTAATTACAAACAAATTACAAAACACGACTCGATAAACAAAAATAATTACAAGATACGAAATAACGAGATAAAGATAAAAAAGAGCGAGAAAAGGACTACAAAAACACGGCCAAACACGACCTACATATCCTAGCCTACCCTAATCCTTAGGTTAGATTCATTAGGTTAGATATATTTGCAAAGCGATACGGGATGTACATTAGAAAACGATGATAAAAGAGGTCAGAAGGCTTCGCCTAAAACCGAGTGCTCTACACGGCCTAAAGGGTCGAATTAGGTCAAGTTCGCTAATTAAATTAACTCGTCGAGTGTTAATAAGAAGGTGCTAATCACGCACTCTTATACTAGCGAGAAATCATGTGAAAAGAGAGATGCATTCAATTAGATTAGAGAATTGTTAGTCGATTTTAATGCTTGTGTTGAAGCCACCTAACGTGTCTAATTAGGTTATTAAATTGATCTAATGTCGTCTAAATGAGTCATATGTTAACAATCAGAGGTCGAACTAACATGCGAAGGGTCCTAGGGTAGGTCGATTTGAACGAAACAGGCAAGGGGTCAAAGGCGAGGAACAAAGTTAGGATTCGTTTTATTAATGCCCTACCTTGAACACGAGGATATGTAAATGAGACAGGGGATACGACCGACCGATGTGGCGGATTTCTTTCCCATCTCAAGTCAACGCGGGTGTTCGTGGTGGTACTTTAACTCATACTCGGACTAAACTAGTTTCATAGTTAACGAAAACAAACGATAAACAAAGTAAAAACGAACTATAAAAAAACAAACATAAAATAACGAAATAAAAGGGAGAAGAGAAGGATTTGATGCACCCTCAACCTACATGTATCGTTGACACCGTCTTGGGTCGTAATCGATGGTAGATTTTATCTCGAGAGGCCGTCGTCGACGAAGGAACAAAGCAACAAACACGTTTTTTGTAAATCTGGACAGCAACTTTCAAACTGCAATTTCTCACTCGTTTCACGGTGAAAATTAGATTTAAAAGATGTTTTGAAAACTATAAAGAGAGGAGAACAAGTATCTTAAAACAATCCCTGCTCGTTTTGAATTATTGGGCACGAAAAATGAGCACAAACAGAACTGGACAGACAGGAAAAGCCGCGAAAACAGAGTGTATGACACTCTGTTTTTCGAGGGGATTCGTGTACTCACAAGGGCAATTTGGCTCGTAAATCTTTGTCTAAGATGTAGATGGATGTTGTGTGGTTAATTAGGAACAAGAAACTCGAATTTTGATGGAGGTTTGAGGGTTGAACGAAGGGTTCCAAAGAGGACACACAAACTGATTCTCAGTTTGTAAGTCGGTTTTGTCGAGGGTTTTTGAGAGGCAATTAGGGTTTGTTTCTGGAGTTTAAAGCTTTTGAATGACGGTTGTATGTATGGAGAACTTAGAGGAATGAATGTATGGTGAAGGGGGGTATTTATAAGGAGTTAAGGTAGGGTTTTAGAGGGGAGAGGCAGACGGGCTCGGTTTGCACATAGCTGCTGTCCAGCAGCTTTTGTGAGGGTTTGAGAGGCTTTTTGAGGGGTTTACTTGGTGGTTAAGCTAAGGTAATATGGGTAGGATACTAGGGTATGGGTTAGGGTTAATGGGCACGGGTTTTGGTGGTATTTGGAGCGGGTTTTGAGCTCGGGATTTAGCACGCAAAACAGGGGGGCTGCTCGTGTTTTATGCGGGCTGTTGGGGTGTGTTTGGGACGGGATTTGGGCCGTGGTTAAGGGGATTCGAACTGGGGTTGGATGGGTAGATGCTTAGGTTGGTTAGTGTACTCGAGATTTGTGCCAACTCGTAAAGAAAACGGGCCCAAAAACCGAGCTATAGTCGAGCTCCAAAACGTGTGGTTAAAACGAGTTTTCGATTTTCAAATTCGATTTTTCAAATCGATTAACACATTAAAATAAATGATTTTTCAAATCAAATACACTCATAAAATGATTTTTCAAATCAATTATTCATTTTATTTTCAATAAAATAAACTTGAGAAAATAAACTCAAAATAAAATAAAATGAATTCACCTTAAAAAAACTTTAATTTAAATATCATTTAAATTAATAAAATACTCCGTCGACAACGCTCATTCTACATCGTAAAACGAACCCAAATAATGACAATGACAACTAAAGAATACATGTGTCCTATCATCATCGGGTGTTTGTCGGGTTCTCTATAAATTCCAATATCGACGGATACGGGTATTTACAGAGCCCCCACTTTGACTTAGGCTTGGACAAGGCGAAAGTCAAAGTATACCCCAGGACCCTCTCGACCTGAGGATTCTTCGGGTCGTTTATAGTCCATTAGACTTGCGTATATAAGCTCGCCAGCCATAAGAAGAGATCATACCTGAAACTTCGCTGGGGATTAACTCTTGCTTCTGTTGCGTCAAATTGTCATCATTGGTCGTCGACCCATAAATTGCATATATGGTGGATTGAGCCTTATCCTTAGACGCCTACGTATCCGTTTCTGACGGAATCAAACCCGCGTCGTAGTTCGGCAACTGCTGACACATGCCCCAAGTTTATCATATGCTGGCATTTGTCCAAAATTCATCATCTGCTGACATTTGCCCGATATTTATCATCTGCTGGCACTTGTCCGAATGGGATGAGACTTCCCAAGGAGGTTGCCGCCGCTTTCATCATTTTCTTTCAGCTACAGAATTCTTCCATTTCATACTCTTGTATTGAATTGAATTCTTGGCGGATGCCATCCTTTACATCTTGATAATGGTCTCTGAAGCCAACGGCTTCAGAGCCCCCAGTTTGCAATGGCTCTAAAGTCGAAGACTTTAGAGCCCCCAGTTGAAGCATATCCTGCTATATTTGAAACACAAAAACGTACTAGCAATAATCATCACATAAGCACATTTGGATCATCGATCTTGAAATTGGACCATTCAAAAGATTGGGTCATCGACCCGAAAATTGAATTTGAAGATTTTGAATAATTGGGTCATCGACCCGAATTTCGAATTTGTCATCATTTAGAATATTGGGCCATCGGCCCTTCAAAAATTGAATTTTGAATTTTTGAATTTTGAAGGATTGGATCATCGACCCACAAAGATTCCACTACTTGGATCATCTATCCACAATTCGCAAAAAGTTTTTGGAATTTTGAAATTTTGAAATTTTTTGAAATCGAACCTTGATGGGTTAGCATGAAATGCGACTCAGACATTCTGTATGACCCATAAACAACGTGGGCGTAGCCCGCTACTGTAAAACAAAAAAAGGAAAATAAAACCGTAAGTGTGCCCGGGTTTTAATTCGATTATTGACTTGTTGGGGGTAGAAACGTAAATTGGCCAATCCGGCGCACCAAAAGATGGCAAATGGGAATCACAAGGTCGTCGAACTTGGGACGAAGATATCGTAGGGCATGGTCGTGCTCCCGAGGGCACATGGGAATCAAGATCACTTGGCATTGACAGGGTGGATTAAACTCACGGAGCAACAACGTTGGCTTCGCCCAGACACTAAACACAGACTGATTTTATGAGAACACTTAGACATCACACATCACTCTTGTTGGGAACATTCTGTCACTCTTCTCCTCGCCTCCTTTCTTTTCAGCTAGTTTTCATTATTTCTTGCCACCGCCTTCTTTCTTTTCAGCGGGTTTTTACTATTTTTCCTTCCACGCCTTCTTTCTTTTCAGCGGGTTTTTCATATTTTCTGTTCCCAATATAAACCCACATCTATGTGACTCAGCATCTTTGCCTAAACCATTAGATAAAGCTCATTCCGAGACTTGATACTATTCATCCGAACCTATATCCTTATCCTAGCCTATATCGAGTGCTAAGACTGACTCAAACAAAGGTGGCTTCATTTGGACTTGGTTAAGACCCGTAAGAAACCGACAAGATGACAACATGGTTGATGAGTGGATTGAATCCCTTATTCTGAAGGACTGCCTACGTATTCGCGTGGAGCGAAATCAAATCCGACGTAGTTCGATCAAGGTGCATAAACTTGGCATTTTGATTGTGTGTACACACTCGAAGGTTTCACCTAAGGTATCATGTCATATCCCATTCTAGCCTTTGTAAAAGCACCGTTAAATCCGTGTTTGGGGCTAGGTGTAAAAGGCTTGGATCTTTTGGGATGTGGAGCTTGGTAATAACAAGTTGGAATGGTTAACCATCATTATGAAGGTTTGTTTTGTGGTGTTAAGGCCAAGGGCTATGGCTGCTGATGTGGCTGGAATGGGTGTCTCGGGTTTGATGAACCACGAGTGCAAATGGGTTGAAAAATGATGTGGGTTCAAATTTCCATGTCTGGACCCTAAAGGCTGGGTGTAACAACACAAGCGGAATAATTCTCAAAATTCCCGACTATCCCTTTGTAACTGTCTCAGGAAGGACTTAGAGGGTAAAGAGGTTACTACTTAAGCTTTTGGGCTTCGCCCATTGAACTTCAACTATGGGTACTTGACTTGACTTCTGACTTCCGTAACTTCGACATTCAACCAAAAGCGTTCTGCAATGACTTCAACATCTTTTTTCTTTTTTCCTTTTTCTTTCATCACTTTTCATTTTTTTCATTTTTTTCATTTTTCTCTTTTTCTCATTTTTTCATTCTTTTTCTTTTTTCTTCTCTTCTTGAAAATGGTCTTCTATTCATTCCCTTAGTCACAAATGGATACACCTTTAAACCTGGGCTTCGCCAACTAAATTGGGTTAGAATTAACAATTCCTTGTTAGAACGGGTTGGTTTCTTCTCTCTTCGAGAGGGGGTGTTTTGTGGGGATGGGCTTGCCTTCCATCATCGATAGGGAAACCAAGAGCTAGTCCGGGTTCATCATAGAATCATCTAAAGGCTTGTGTTAAGCATTGGTTTTTATGGAGGTTTTCTACCGCCAGACATGGAATAGGTAAAGTAATCAAACACAGGATCCTAGTGTACCTTACATTTTGAAACGAGACATATTTCCACCCCAGGGATGCCTTTGAGTGTGTTGTGCATTTTATCATGTTTCCGGAATGATTGAGGATTGAAAACAAGAAACGAAGCTGGAACTTTTTATTGGAAAGACAAAAGCTTAACAGACTCGAAGGAACGTTTCCTAAGACACACCCTAAGTAATCGTGGAACAAACGACTCAACTTCAAGAAAAGAAAGTCCTAGACTCGACTCGACTAAGATAAGAAAACAGATCCCGACTCATAATTTTCAAATCTGGTCTTGAGCTTTCTCTTGTTCAGCTGTCAACTTAGATGCTCGGCTCTGGTTCTTGATCCCTATGATGGTCTGCCTCCATCCCGAGGTAGTCCTCTGAGGATCTACGCCAGTGATGTAGGTTCGTGAATCGAATTGTCTCTTATTAACTTCGTTAATGAGAGGAGTACATTCTAGAGCAAGACTCCCGACTTGAATTTCATTCTTCGGGTTTGGCAAGAATTTAAAGCAATCCACAAATATTTTCCCGAAAAACACCCCTTTCAAGTGACATGGGCGGATAAGACGGGAATAATCGACATTGTCTTCGACAGAAACAAAGTTGGCGTGATCGCCAAATGGATTGGTGATGTTATTGGGTTTAACAGTTGGGATCGGGAATGTTCCATTCTCAATCATGTCTTGGATTTCGTGCTTCAGTCGATAGCACCTTTCAGTATCATGGCCTTTCCCTTGATGAAAGGCACAGTAGGCATTTGGTTTATACCATTTACCTTGTTGATCAGCGGGAGGGTCCGGAGTTGTACCAATAGGCTTCATCTTTCCTTGGGCTATGAGCCTTTGGAGAGCGTATGTATAAGTGCATCCGATATCGGTGAATGCCCTAGGTGTTTGGCGCTGCGACTTCTTCGATTGCCCTTCTAAAAGATTGATGGCTTCATCAATATGGGTCGTTGCTGGGGCCTTGCCCTTAGACGATGAGGCCCCTTGGTACCCTTTCGGCCTTTCAGCCTCTGCCCTTACGACATCATCTTCTACCTTTATCCCGATTCTTATCAATTCTTTGAAAGAACCAAAATTCTGGTATTTCAGAGCATTACGGTAAACAGGTCGTAGATTCTTTACGAACTTATCTACCATTTAAACTTCATCAGGCTTCTTGGCTAGTTTCACGCTTTCAGCGCGCCATCTTGCAAGGAATTCAGTAAAGCCTTCTTTTTCTTTCTGTGTCATAACCTCCAGCGTTCTTATATTAGTTCGAATCTCGACATTGTCAGCATAGTGCTTACAAAACTCCACCGTGATATCTTCGAAAGTAGGGAAGTTCTTTAGGTCCAGATTGTAGAACCACGCCTTCGGGTGTTCATCCAGAGATTGAGCGAAAATTTCAGAGAGCATGTCAGCAGGTACTCCCTTCAGTGCTAAGTACCCCTTATAGGCCTTAACATGGTGGACCGGATCTTCTGTGCCCTTAAACTTTGGGATATCAGTGAGTACCATGTTTGTGGGCAACTTATCCTGAACTGGGGCATAGGCCCTAGCATTTTCGTAGTGGATGTTCTTCCCCTGGGAGAGTTTCAGACGGTCCTCAATGAACATGAACCGTTTCTTCAAATCAGTCAGAGGTGGGGTAGATGAAGAGGAATCTTCACCCAGCTTGGATTCGATCACATCCATTCTGGCCATCATGAGTTTCATGGCCTCGGTGAGCTTGTTGACAGCATCTTCCATTGCTTGACGTCGGGTTTTTGGCGGCCTTTCTACAAGAAAACCCCGAACTAAGTCAATATTCGAATGTAAGAGCCCCTGCACACTTAAGGACACGACACCAACTTGACTCAAGCAAAAACTCGACTTAAGACTGACTTACCAAAAGGTTCGACTTACGGTTGGATTTAGACCTCAATTCATTCTAGACTCGACAAAACGACATGACTCAAACTGTCATAGCACGATTCTAAACTGGACTCGGTGTGACTAAACCCGTGATTGGACCAACATAGTCCTTAGGTTCAAGTGAAACGCCCTAAATGGCCTAGCTTGGGCGTTTCTGTGGACTATCCTAGACCAATTGGTCGACCAACACGACTCGAATCCCAAGAAGTGGGCTTGGGCGACCCAACAAGGTCGTGTTCTAGACACTTGAGACGAAACACGCCTGGCCTAACACGGCCAGGACCCGGACACGACTCGACGCATTTCATGCTTGGTTAAGGTTCGAGAGGCATTTTGAATTGATTTTGAAAAACGAAGGATTGATTTGAAAATGAGATTTGAAATGGGCAGCACATCACCGGCTTATATAAAAGCTCATTTTGGGCCGAAAAATCTAGTCCTATTTGGGCAACATTCCGCGTTTTGAAAATCATGCTATTTTGACAGTAAGTTGTTCAAAAGTTCGGTTTTGAAATCGATACGGAAACTTTTTGAAAAGACTCGGGAAATTCATTTCGCACATTGTCATTCTCATGTTATAAGGATGTATGCTCCTAGACATCTCTAAGTCTCGGCAAGTCTTCTACAAGAAGGTCTACGCCCTCCATCCTTTTTGGGTCTTATAGAGCAAGAGCCTTTAGGTAGAGTACCTAGAAGAGCATCCCCACCATCAAGAACCACGACGAGGCGGAGCGGAAGCAAGCAATGTGCGAGTTCCTGGCATAGTGGGACGTCGCCCCCCACGCATCACAAAGAAACACTGGGACGGCCCGGGAAAGTCCTTAAGGGTTTATGCATAAATCGTAGCACTATGAGTAATGTTTTACGTTCCAATACTTTCTTTTCAAGTTTCACCTCGGAGGAAAAGACCCTAGAAACAAAGTGTAACTAGTCCTCTTTTCCCCAGTGAGTCGCCAAAAGCGTGGACAAGGCCCTCGGGAGGCTGCGTCCGCGGGATCCACACTAGGCATAATCGACTCGAGGTTCTTTCGAATCGAATTAAGACAAATTAGAGTCGCCACCAAGTTTTATGGGAACTTGGAACCGTTCAAGTCAACTTTACACCTTTCGTCCAAAAGCATAAAGCCAATCGACTACGAGTGATTAAAGATAAAGACTTGTACCCTATATCACTCGATTTGAATGACTCTCGTAATCCAATGGTATTTAGACGGATCCACAAACCATAGATCTTGAGTAAGGGGTGAGGGTACGTGTTAGGAAGCCCATAAGGACACCTAACCCCGCCCGTCAATAACGGCCTCTACTAAGTCAAGTATCGGATTTCAAACAAGGTCGTAGCTACTACGATATATGATATGCAAACATCGTTTTAAAACCCTAACATGTGAGATTTCTATGTCGATTTAGATGCAACTAAACTAACTTTGTCAAAGTTATAATTTAGCATGTGGGTTGATTGATCTAACAACATACAAAACAAAGCAAACAAGGCTTGATAAGAATGGGGGAGCCGTTGGGATCTACCCTATTACAACCCAGGCATTTCATGCCGACACAACGAGAAATTAGAGATACAACTCGATCTAAATACAATTGCTATTTACGACACCATACACGACACATGGCCATTCGGCCCAGGAAAACGTGCACAAAGGGGTGGCCCACGGTTTACATAACCCACGGCCTTGGGTCACTCCTCGTAATGCGTGCTTTCGCTTAATCTTATCGAATTAGACATTGGGTCACACACCAAAGCATGCATTAGCATAAATCGGGCCATGTTGCTTTAAACAACATGCGATTTACTACGCTCTTACATGAATTAGAGCACAACCATCTAACCAAACAAGACTAAGGTTTTCTAGAAATCATTTGACTCGATAACGGAAAATTAATTACAAACAAATTACAAAACACGACTCGATAAACAAAAATAATTACAAGATACGAAATAACGAGATAAAGATAAAAAAGAGCGAGAAAAGGACTACAAAAACACGGCCAAACACGACCTACATATCCTAGCCTACCCTAATCCTTAGGTTAGATTCATTAGGTTAGATAGATTTGCAAAGCGATACGGGATGTACATTAGAAAACGATGATAAAAGAGGTCAGAAGGCTTCGCCTAAAACCGAGTGCTCTACACGGCCTAAAGGGTCGAATTAGGTCAAGTTCGCTAATTAAATTAACTCGTCGAGTGTTAATAAGAAGGTGCTAATCACGCACTCTTATACTAGCGAGAAATCATGTGAAAAGAGAGATGCATTCAATTAGATTAGAGAATTGTTAGTCGATTTTAATGTTTGTGTTGAAGCCACCTAACGTGTCTAATTAGGTTATTAAATTGATCTAATGTCGTCTAAATGAGTCATATGTTAACAATCAGAGGTCGAACTAACATGCGAAGGGTCCTAGGGTAGGTCGATTTGAACGAAACAGGCAAGGGGTCAAAAGCGAGGAACAAAGTTAGGATTCGTTTTATTAATGCCCTACCTTGAACACGAGGATATGTAAATGAGACGGGGGATACGACCGACCGATGTGGCGGATTTCTTTCTCATCTCAAGTCAACGCGGGTGTTCGTGGTGGTACTTTAACTCATACTCGGACTAAACTAGTTTCATAGTTAACGAAAACAAACGATAAACAAAGTAAAAACGAACTATAAAAAAACAAACATAAAATAACGAAATAAAAGGGAGAAGAGAAGGATTTGATGCACCCTCAACCTACATGTATCGTTGACACCGTCTTGGATTGTAATCAGTGGTAGATTTTATCTCGAGAGGCCGTCGTCGACGAAGGAACAAAGCAACAAACACGTTTTTTGTAAATCTGGACAGCAACTTTCAAACTGCAATTTCTCACTCGTTTCACGGTGAAAATTAGATTTAAAAGATGTTTTGAAAACTAGAAAGAGAGGAGAACAAGTATCTTAAAACAATCCCTGCTCGTTTTGAATTATTGGGCACGAAAAACGAGCACAAACAGAACTGGACAGACAGGAAAAGCCGCGAAAACAGAGTGTATGACACTCTGTTTTTCGAGGGGATTCGTGTACTCTCAAGGGCAATTTGGCTCGTAAATCTTTGTCTAAGATGTAGATGGATGTTGTGTGGTTAATTAGGAACAAGAAAATCGAATTTTGATGGAGGTTTGAGGGTTGAACGAAGGGTTCCAAAGAGGACACACAAACTGATTCTCAGTTTGTAAGTCGGTTTTGTCGAGGGTTTTTGAGAGGTAATTAGGGTTTGGTTCTGGAGTTTAAAGCTTGTGAATGACGGTTGTATGTATGGAGAACTTAGAGGAATGAATGTATGGTGAAGAGGGGGTATTTATAAGGAGTTAAGGTAGGGTTTTAGAGGGGAGAGGCAGACGGGCTCGGTTTGCACATAGCTGCTGTCCAGCAGCTTTTGTGAGGGTTTGAGAGGCTTTGTGAGGTGTTTTCTTGGTGGTTAAGCTAAGGTAATATGGGTAGGATACTAGGGTATGGGTTAGGGTTAATGGGCACGGGTTTTGGTGGTATTTGGAGCGGGTTTTGGGCTCGGGATTTAGCACGCAAAACAGGGGGGCTGCTCGTGTTTTATGCGGGCTGTTGGGGAGTGTTTGGGATGGGATTTGGGCCGTGGTTAAGGGGGTTCGAACTGGGGTTGGATGGGTAGAGGCTTAGGTTGGTTAGTGTACTCGAGATTCGTGCCAACTCGTAAAGAAAACGGGCTCAAAAACCGAGCTATAGTCGAGCTCCAAAACGTGTGGTTAAAACGAGTTTTCGATTTTCAAATTCGATTTTTCAAATCGATTAACACATTAAAATAAATGATTTTTCAAATCAAATACACTCATAAAATGATTTTTCAAATCAATTATTTATTTTATTTTCAATAAAATAACCTTGAGAAAATAAATTCAAAATAAAATAAAATGAATTCACCTTAAAAAAACTTTAATTTAAATATCATTTAAATTAATAAAATACTCCGTCGACAACGCTCATTCTACATCGTAAAACGAACCCAAATAATGACAATGACAACTAAAGAATACATGTGTCCTATCATCATCGGGTGTTTGTCGGGTTCTCTATAAATTCCAATATCGACGGATACCGGTATCTACATCTTATATCGGTTATATTAGTAGGTTAGTTTAAATAAAGGTCTAGTTTTTGTCACCTCTTTACTCGGGACGAGTAAAGGTTCGGTTTGGGGATATTTGATGTGACCATTATTTGCGCACATTTAGTCTCCTAATTGAGTCTATTTTCCATACTATTATAGCATTTCATGGCCATTTTATCCGTCAAAACCTTCCTATTTGCTTTTCTATCGCATTTCATATGTTTTGTAGGAAAGAAGATAATAAGGCGGAAATTCCCGTCTTTCGTGCCTATTCGGAAGCTATTTGACGATGTTTGATGGACTAGTATGAAGAGGAAGCGAGAACTAAAGACCAATTCCACAAGAATAAAAAGGAAGTGAAGAAATAGGATTCTGTCACAGAAGACGAGCGGCTTACCCACAAGACGCCCGTCCTGCAGTGACAACCCGTGCGTTCCAGCAACAAAGACGCCCGGATTCCTTAAAAGAATCCGAGCGGATTCCCACGAAGACGCCCGGGCACCACCTCAACAATCCGCCCGTCTTCCTCCTTGGACGCCCGCATTCCCTTACAGCAAATTTCGTTTCTTCAAGCTTCAAGAAAGATGCCCATCCTTCCAAAAAGACTAGCGTTTCCCTGCTCTAAACTTAAAAGTGTAATTACTAATTTAGCCTTAGTTAACCTAATGAATCCCTACTATAAATACCCCATTTGTAGTAATCAAAAAGAGACTCTCTTATCTAGAACAAATCCTTCTTTAGATTAGATTAGGAGTAGATTAGAATAGACTACTCTTTAATCTTTCCACAAATCTCACATTAATCTCTCCATAAATTATTGTTCAAGTTTGTTACTTTTGGGTAATTGAAGATTATTGGGTTATTATTGGAGGATTGACAACTCTTCATCAATCAATCAAGTTTCTTCTATTATTCTTTGCTTTATTATTTTGATCATCTCAAGTTTGGTATAATTCCTTTACTCTTTACTCTTTATTGTTTATTTCCTCATTCTCTTATCATGTTTATACTTGTTGTGATGATCGACACCATTAATGACATGTTTCCCATGATAATGAGTGAGTAGTTCCATAGCTAGGATTAATGGGTAATTAGGGAAAACCAACATGGGATTGATTCATGCTTAATCTAATATGTTTTCATAATCAAATTGCTTGCTTGTTGTGATGTCAACTTTATGCACATGTTATGTTTGATGAAATACTAAGCCTATGAATCCTTGCATTTTTACCATCTCTTATCTACTCAACTTGACTTGTAAGATATAAACCAACTCGAGTCTTGTTAGACCATGCATAGAAGTTGAATAGGAGGAAAGTAAGTCGACTTATAGGTGTTGTAAAATCTAATTGATTCGGCTCCGGGACCCAACTCTTCCTATGAACCGTAAGACATAAACCTACTCGGTTCCTCCACAACAATAATTGCTTGCTTATAATTGAGAACATGTTTGTATGATCAACTCCCATGATTTCCTTATGAACCCATGATATCCTAGCACTTTTAGTTATTTGTTTACATCCTTCCCTTTATTGTTTGTTTTACTTTATCGCTTTCATTATTCTAAAACACAACTACAAACCCAACCAAATTGTGACACTAGCATAAATTGAGATAGATAGACTTAGAACCCAAAGCACACCGTCCCATGGATCGACCTCGACTTACCGCTAACTAGTTGTTTGTTGAGTATTATAAATGTGTTTGATTGGATGTGACCCGACGACATCGCAACCACGATCACCTACCTCATGGTTGTCTTGTTGTGAGTTGAAGGGGCGGAGTGAGACCCGCTAATTGTCTTATGTCGGCTATATTATTAGGATAGTTTAAGTAAGGGTCCTAGTTTTGTCACCTCTTTACTCGGGACAAGCAAAGGTTCGGTTTGGGGATATTTGATGTGACCATTATTTGAGCATATTTAGTCCCCGAATTAGCCTCGTTCCTATGCTTTTTAGTGAATATTTGGGTCATTTACTATCTTTAGTCCTTTGTTTTGCATATTTTTTGAGGTTTTGTTTCCTTGGTAGGAGAGGAGTGCAAACCTTGCATTTTCATGGCAAAATAGAGCTAAATTGATCGAATTTAATGACCAAGCATCAAAGAGAAGATAAGACTAGAAGGCTTTTGTACATACTATAGTAGATGGGCAATGATGAAGAAATCCTTGCATCCTTGACTAAATCCCGGAGGATTATTGGAAGAACAGAGGAAGAAAAGAAGAAAAGAAATGCTGGGACGAGATCCGCTCGTCCAACCATAAAGACGCCCGTCCAAGACTGCAAAGATCCGAGCGTCTTTGCCATAGGGACGCCCGTCCAACCACGCACCAATCCGCTCGTCCAAGCACCAATCCGCCCGTCCAGCCACCCCAGAATCCGCTTGTCCCGACCCTTGGACGCTCAGATTGTCTTACAGGCCCATACGTCCTCTTCTTGCTCCATGAAAGATGCGCATATTTTTGGAAGACCGGCAAAAAGGAGACCCGCATCTTTTTCTGAGAGGAGCGATTCCTAAAGGACTTAATCGTCATTTATGCCCTTAGTAAACCCTAATTTGTGTACCTAATCCCCACTATAAATACCCAATTAGTCTAATTAGATGAATGATGTTCTTCTTATCAATCTTTAGTGTAGTTTATATCATTCTAATCTCTTCTTAGTCTTGTAATCAACTTCTAATCAAATATTAATACAAATCTCATTTCCTTAATTGCTCTTTTGTTCATCTTTTATTTTTGGTAATTGAAGATTATTTGGGTTATTATTGGGAGATTGACAACCTTCCAATCATTCATCAA
Source organism: Silene latifolia (assembly GCF_048544455.1). Taxonomy (NCBI): domain Eukaryota; kingdom Viridiplantae; phylum Streptophyta; class Magnoliopsida; order Caryophyllales; family Caryophyllaceae; genus Silene; species Silene latifolia. The sequence continues at coordinate 66,345,121 of NC_133532.1, forward strand.
GTACTTCTATTATCCTTTGCTTTATTTTGGAATCATTATTAGGTATAATTCTCTTAATCCCTTTTTAATTATTGTTAATCATCTTCATTTATTCATCATGTTTTGCTTTGTTAACATGATTGACAACCTTGTTAACATGCTAAACTTGATAATGAGTGAGTAGTTTCTTTAACTAGGGTTAATAGGTAATTAGAGGAAACCAACATGGGGGATGATTCATGCTTAATTTAATACGTTTTCATAATTTATTTGCTTGCTTGTTGTGATCTCAACTTATGCACATGTTTTGTTTGATGAAATGCGAGCCTATGAATCCTTGCATTTTTTACCCATCACTTACCTTTTCAATGAGACTTGTAAGACATAAACCAACTCGAGTCTCATTAGACCATGCATATAGTTGAGTAGGGAGGATTAAGTCAACTTGTAGGTGTTGTACAATCTAATCGATTCGGCTCCGGGATCCAAACCTTCCTAGGATTGTAAGATATAAACCAACTCAATCCATCACAACAATAATTTCTTGCTTATAATTTGAGAATATGTTTGTATGATTGTTTTAGCCTGAATTCACCTGAAAGGATCCGGCCTGAAGATTTAGTAGTGTAGGTATCTAGTTCTAATATTGATGGAAAGATGTAAAATGATAGATGGAATAATTTATAAGAGAATAATAATGTTTATCTTGCTGGATCAATAGACTGATAATAACGAAAGTAAGAACACAGTGGAATAAGAATAACAAACTTGATTGTCTAAGCTTTTTTGTGTATTGTTTCGTGTCTCTTACAAATATTTCTCCCATCTATTTATAGTCTCTTTGTTCTAACGTTTACATTTGATCTTTACACTCCTCCTAGCCGTTAGAAACCACTTCCTAGTTATTAGGGCACATTCCCTATTAATCCGGTTGACCCATTCTTGTTTAATAACTTCCCCTTCTTCCTTTTTGCACGTTGCAGTATGTGGAGATGTTCACGTTCTTCTAGTTGGATTTGGTCTTCCGCAGAAATAGGGCTTGTGCATAATTGTCTTGTTGATTTGCTGATTGATTAGCCTGTAAGAGATTTCTTCTAGCCCTTTTGAGTAGCTTTCCTGTCAAATAATAACTGTAATTGCCCGGCCTCTGGTTGCCCCAATTAGCCTAATTAAGTCAGGCTAGACTGAAGTCAGACTAGGCTAAATTGGGCCTAACAATTGCCCCTTGACATTTTTCCCGTGCTGGGTCAGGTCAGGGGTGAGATGTCAATTTACCGGGCTCAAAAAATAAAAAAGAATCACAGTTGCTCAATGACTCTTAGACTTCTAGTGACCGTTAAACACTGCAACAGCTAGCTACGTGATGTCATGCTGACAGTTTTGCATTTTCTAGGGTTTTTGCACCGTTATTCTTCCCCTATAAATACGGTAATGATGATGAGTTTATTCTTTACCAAAATTCTTCTACTTCTCTTGCTATATTCTCTCTGAAATTCTTTCCTATTTCCCAGGAATTTTAGTCTGCTACTTGTAATTCTTCAATTAATTTTATTAATCTACCAGAAAAATTAATAAAACAATAAAGGATATGGGAGCCAAAAAACGTCCTGCTTCACAGAAGGCTGCGGCTGAACCTGAACCAACAGACACCCATGAGGAGGAGGTGGTTGAGATTTACCCTCCTGCTCGTGCTATAGCGTTTAAGTACCAGGATTCTGTTTTCTCTACTCTCCGATCTCTTGAATCTTCTTTCCCTGAAGAAAATCTGTTGAAAACGAACTATGATGGGGTTTTAAGGGAGAAAAAATTGATCCCTGAGTCAGCTGAAGTTTAGATCCCTGAATCTTGTCCAGTCAGAGTTAATTAGGTGTCACCTGGTTGGTTCTGCATCTATGAGTGGGCGTTCAAGGCTGGTTGTAAGTTGTCTTTTACTCCTTTAATGATTGATACTATTCGTGCCATGGAAGTATCACCTTTCCAAATTATGCCAATGGTTTGGAAACTTGTCCATTATATTGAAAATTTATGTGCTAAACATAACCTTGTGATTACTGTTAATGACATCAAGGCAGTGTATCATTTGAAAAATCCCTCTACTGGTCGTTTCAATTTGAGAATTAAGTCAAAATTGTCTCCATTAATTACTAACCTGGATTCTGGAGATGATAAAGGCTGGGTGAAGACATATCTGTTTATCCGGACTGACACTCTAGGATCAGTTCTGGATTATCTGAGATATCCCCCTCTGGAGAGTGGTAGGTTTTCTGTATTCCCAATTTGCATTTTACATTGTAAGAATTTGGAATATTTAAGTTTTACCTGTGTATTTTGTGGATGTTTGCAGCTCCTGACTAGAACTTTGATCCTCTTGATGAGGAATCCGTTTCAAGGATAGAGGCCTTTCTTACTCTTCCTGACGAAGAGAGGACTTAGCCTGGTAGTCTGGGCAGGGATTTGTTGCCCCGGTATATGAAGCCTAAGCCGAGTGTAGTCAGAGTACCTAAAGGCAAGCCTAGCTCCACTACTCTTTCCTTTATGTCTTCTTTATGTTTTTGTGTTGACTGCCATCTTTCTACTATTTCTTTCCTGATACTTATTTATATATTTTTTATATATTCAGTATATAGATCTTCTGCTGGATTGGCTAGCTTGATCTTTGCCGACTTGAAGGCTGGGGTTGCTAGGATTCTTTGGCGATCCAAGAGTCAAGAGGCTACTGGTAGTGGGAGTGACAAGACTCTTAATATTTTGGTTTCTGATATTCAGCCTCACAAGGAGCCGCCCAAGCTTGTGTCCCCAGAGGTTGTTCAGCCTTCTAAGAGGAGAAGAGAAGCTATCATTCCTGAGGAAGAGGGGAAAGAGAAAGAGCCTATTCAGGCCCAGCCAATCAGGAGTGTCAGGGAAGTGCCTATTCGGTTGGATGATATGGATGCTGCTCGGGCACAGATAAATGATTTTTCTGCCAATATGGGCGGCCAGCTCTTATCTGACAATGCCCTTGAGTCTTCTACTAAAGTCGTGTCTCTCTTGTCTTCTCTTGTGACAAAGGCTGCCGCTCTTGCTTCTCAAGCTAAGGAGGTTAGTTGCAAAGGGTTTTTTATTATTATGTATTCTTGTATTACCTTTTTCCCTTGGGTTTGGTTAATTCGTTTCCTTTCATTCTTCTATAGGGCTTGGATCTTTGGGTTGGTTCGCTTGGCTTAAGGGCCGGGCTAGAATTGCGGCTTGGAAGAGAAATTGGATAAGGTTAACCATGATTTACACACGTCCAGGGATAATGAGGTAGTACGTCGATCTCGGTGGGGTCGGCCGGGGAGGCATCTAAAAGGTCGCTTTGGTTTCGAGGTGGTGCAAAAAATCTTGAAAGTAGCCAAGGAAGAACTCAAAGCTGTAAGGGAAGAGCTTGAAGCCGTCAAGAGAGAGTTGGCTGCCGAGAAGCAGGCAATGCAGGATCAGCTGAGGAAAAATGAAGATCTTGGTGCTGAGAAGGAGCTGGTGGAGGCGCGGCTTGCTAATGCTGCTCAGTACTTCTTTGGAAAAGGCCGTGTTGATGCTATGAGGGATCCGGAATCTGACCGGGCTAAGTGGGATCCGGATAGGCATGAGGCAGCTCTGGACACCCAGTATCCTGATTTGGCCAATATGGGTCATGAAAAAGAAGTGGATTCTCCTCCTTCTAAGGAGAAATCTGCTGATCAGGAGATGGTGGAAGGTTGTTGGTCGGTTTCTGATTCGAAACCTGTTTAGACTTGTGTTTTTGTTTTTTGTTTTAGCCCATCCAGGGGGGATGTTCCTGGAATGGATACTTGTTACTTTTTAGGTGTGTGGTTTGTAGGGCTGGTATTTTTGGGATGAACATCTTGTCTCGGTTTTCAAATAATTGATCTTTGATGGTTTCTCTTTGTGTTTTGATAAGGCATATTTGTAGTGTTAGATGTGTACTGGATCTGGCCAGTTGTTCGACTGGATCGGGCAAGGTTTCCTTGCTTATTTGGATCTCGCCGATTCTTTGTGTCATGGGTGGGGTTATTGCACATGCGGAGGGCTTATGTCCCCCCACATGCGGAGGGCTTATGACCCATTTATGACTTACAATCCAGGAAAAGTTTTCCCAAGTTTGTATATTTAAATTGAGCTCAATATTTGAAGGCATGTTTTTGCAACTGAAAGTTGGATATTTTTTGTACATGAGTAGTTTGTATATTAGTGGAGTGGCCCTCAATCATAAAAATTTGTTTTAAGTAAGGTACATTATTTTAAACAAATATTGAAGATTCTACTTAGTAAAGAGAAAGACGAGAATATTAGCAAGTATTTAGGCACATAATGAAATGAATCATATAAGACATTTATTCATATAATGGCAAGTATCATACATTTAGTTGCATATCAGGTCAGGAAGAAAGTGATAAGGTAAAGATTATACCTGGGCTATGGGATATATTTTATATGTGAAATAATTTTAAATGTGCAACATTCCAAGCCCTGGGGATCATTTCGCCATCCAGGGTTTGTAGCCTGTAAGCGCCCTGGCCGACTATTGAGTCAATCAGGTAGGGACCTTCCCAGGTTGGGGCCAATTTGCCTGCATTTTTCTCCTTTGTGTTTTGAAAAACTTTTCTGAGGACGAGGTCTCCTATCCTGAATACTCTGGCTTTAATAGTCTTGTTGTAGCTTTTGGCCACTGTTCGCTGATAGGCTGCCATTCTAATGCTAGCTGCATCTCTCAGTTCTTCTGTTAAGTCCAGGCTATCCTCCATTAGAGGTGTATTGCTTGTTGTTGTATTCAGGCTGCACCTGGTTGATGGGATGTCGACCTCTCTTTGGGATTCTTGCTTCACACCCATAGACCAAGGAGTAGGGGGTTTGGCCTGTGGATGTTTTAGGCGTGGTCCGGTCAGCCCAAAGGACCAAGGGAAGTTCTTCAGCCCATCCACCTTTCGTTTTTTCTAGCTTCTTCTTTAGGCAACTGATTATTACTTTGTTGCTGGATTCCGCCTGGCCATTGGCTTTAGGATAACCTGGTGTGGAGGTCACCAGGTTGATGTTCCATTGAGCACAAAAGTTCTTTGTTCTTTTTCCCATCAGTGCGTGCCGTTGTCACATACTATTTCAGAGGGTATGCCATATCTGCATATGATGTTACGTTTGATGAATGCTATGACATCCTTTTCTTTGACTTGTCTGTATGAATCAGCTTCAATCCATTTGGAGAAGTAGTCAGTCATTGCTAGCATGAAAACTTTTTGCCCGGGTGCTTGAGGTAGTTTTCCTACTATATCCATGCCCCATTTCATAAATGGCCAGGGAGCGGATATGGAATGTAGCTCCTCAGATGGTTGGTGGATATATGGTCCATGAATTTGGCAGGCTTCACATTTAGAGCTGAATTCAAGCAATCGACCCTCGGGGTAGGCAGTAGTAGCCTGTTCTGAGTACTTTGCTTGCCAGGCTCCTTCCGCCTTTATTATTTCCACAGTATCCTCCATGGATTTCTGATAGTATCTGTTTAGCTTCTTGTGGTTCCAGGCATCTGAGGTATGGTCCTGCCTCCGATTTCTTGAAAAGCACATTGTTAATAATAGTATATGAAGCAGCTTTGATCTTAAGTGCTCTGGCATCTTGTTTATTCATGGAAGGATTCCCTGTTGGAGCCAATCATAGTAAGGTTTTGTCCATGAATGGGCAATATATATTGGGAAGCTTTCATCATGTTTATTTATTGCAGGTTCTAATAAATGTGCAATGGGGATTTTATCAAAATCAGGGGGGTTGAAGTTGGATCCTAGGCCGGCTAGGGCATCGGCCTGGGTATTCAAGTCCCTAGGTATTTGATCAATATTAAAATTACGAAATTTTCCTTTTAGATTTTGGACAACTTCTAAATAGAGCATCATTTTTGAGTCTTTTGCAGTATAGACTCCATTTACTTGGTTTGCAATAAGAAGGGAATCAGTGCGTACCTTTAAGTTTTGTACACCAAGGTCAATACATACCTTTAATCCAACTATTAGGGCTTCATATTCTGCCTCCTTGTTGGTAGCTTCGAATGCACAACTTATAGCTTGTACTATCTTATCCCCCTGTGGCGATTTTAGTACTACCCCTAGGCCGGTACTCCTCATATTGGCTGCACCGTCGATGAACAGGGTCCATTCTAGGTCTGTCTGGTTATTGGTCAGTTTGTTTACCTCTTTTAACAGGTCGGGTTCTAGGGCTGGACTAAAATCAGCCACAAAGTCTCCTAGTGCTTGTGACTTAATTGTTGTTCTTGGTTCAAAGGTTATGTTGTAGGTGCTTAGCTAGACTGACCATTTGCACATTCGTCCGGATAGTTCAGGTTTCCTAAGTACAAATTCGAAGTACGGTCTTAACTTGGTACAACTCATAATTAAAGCTAAAACTTATTTTTCAAGTAGGCCATACCTGATTTCTGCATCTAGTAGACTTTTACTTACGTAATAGACAGGGTGTTGTTGTCCGTCTACTTCTTTGACTAGGACTAACTGACAGTAGATCTCGTGAGCAATTATCTTGTCAAGGGTTCGTCTTTGACTGGTTTTGCCAACAAGGGTGGAGAGGATCGGTATGCTTTCAAATCTTCAAAGGCAGCTTGGTGGTCAGCGGTCCATTAGAAGTCTTTATTCTTCCTGAGCAGGTTGTAAAATGATTTGTACCTCTCTGATGACCTTGAAATGAACTTTGTTGTTTGTTATTCTTCTGTCGACTTTTGTATGTCTTTGACCGTTTTTGGTGGTTCTAGCTCCAGGATGGCTTTGATCTGTTCAGGGCTGGCTTCTATTCCTCTTTTTGTCACCATGTATGGTGCGTGTCATTTATATGATGTTTTACATCTCATTTTACACGCATTTCAGAGCTCATTTGTGTAGTTTAAGCTACCATTTCCCCTATTTCCGTCTACTTTCGTGTTTTTGTACATTATTGCAGAAATGTGAAGAATTCAACGGAAATCAAGCTAAATCCGTCCCCGAGTATCCTGCATTGCATTTGACGTGAAGTATTCACTTAAGGAACGAGCTTGGTGCGCATTTCAAGGCCCAAAAGACAAATCCACGAGATTATAGAAGTCATAGTACTAAGCGATCGATCGACTGACACCCTTAGTCGATCGACCATCCCACGGGATCCAGAAGCTACTGTTCAGCTCAGAGCAGTCGATCGACCGGTCACCTCAGTCAATCGACCGCACCGCTAATCAGACGTGAATAAGAAGATCGAGGAAAAGCAAGCCCATTGTGTTTTAGGTTTTGATAATAAGTGTTACGTATATTCCTATATAACGTAACTTAGGTTTTCAGAAGAATTATCTAGTTTTTACCTCGTTTTACATTGAGTTTTAGTTGCTCAAATAATTAGGGTTCGGGATATTATTTCGCATTGGATTTTCGTTGTGCTTTCAATCATTCCGTTACAATCCTTCTGCAATTTCGGTATTCCCTTACTCTTATTTCAGTTCATCTTTATTGCGTTGATAGTATAGAAATTGCTTGTTAGTTTCCCGAAACCGTAATCCTCGTTTTATGTTAATCGTTTGCTCTTTTATTTCAAGCATGAATTCTTCTGTTTATTTAGTCAATCTTATTGTTGTTATCAGTCTTAGTATGAGTAGCTAATTTATTCGTGCTAGGATGTAGGGGAATTATAGTGTAGGCGGCGTAGAATGAACACGGCCTTAATCGCGTGTCAGTCGATCGACTGCCATACCTGGTCGATCGACTGACCACGTGAGGTTTTACCTTCGTTTTAATTGTTTTAATTCTTTATTTGACGAATCGAGTGCACACGACTAGTTGAATGTTTAGGATGTGACTGACCCATTAGATCGAGAGATAGGGACAGTTTATTGACCACCAAATAAAATGACTAAACTATGCTGAGATCGAAAGATAGGTAAAGTTTTGATTGTTAGTCACTTTTCAGGACGAGAGTCAGTATTAGTGATATTAGGGACTTATCGCGAGATCGAAAGATGCTATCTATAAAGAGTGGACCGAGAGGACCTCTTGTTTCCCGCCTCATGTGTTTGATTTAGACCGACTTAGTTTGCTGCCGCCGAAACTATAGTGAACCGACCATCCTAGTACCCTTCTTTATATTTGATTTAATATATTTATTTATTTTAATTTTTATTGTTATTAGCTATAGACCAAATCGAATCAACCCCCATATTTGTTACCTTAGACTAAATTTAGACAACTTTTAATTACATTCGCCTCCTTGTGGTTCGACCCTGTTACCACTAGCCTAGGTTAGTTTTAATAGGAATTATAAATATTATTTTTGGTGCTCACAACGACGGGTATCAAATTTTGGCGCCGTTGCCGGGCAGGCAATTGTTCTAATTTTTAGTTGTTTTTATTTAGTCTTTCTTAGTTTAAGGGACATCTGTTCCTTAAACTTTTCTTATATTCTTTTTGTAGTTTCTTCTTATGCGCAGGTCACAGGGTGGTGAACTAGTACCGTTCAATCCTGAGATTGAGAAATCCTTGCGCGAGTTGAGACGATCATCAAGGGTGTTGTTGAGAGGAGGAAGAGCCGAGTACTCTGTTAAGTTATTACGAGAACGCCTGTTCGAGGAAGATCCACCTACATCTCCTGCTTCTATTTCTTGGTGAGAAAGTCACTTCTCCGTAAATTCCAGTCATGGTGAAGAAGCAACTATAGCAAGTCATTCGAGCCGACAGTAGAAAATCTTTACAAGGGATTCGAATTACCGGAGTGATAGGAAATTCGAACCGAAGCCTTCCTATATCAACTTAGTTGAGAGGAACGATTCGGGGAGCGCAAATGAAGATGCGGCCAAGCATATGGAGATATTTATCGACATCGCTTTGCTCTATACCCCACCAATCTGGTGTGACCCGGGACCGATAAAGGAGACTATGTTTATATTCTCACTCCGAGATCTTTGTAAGGGAGTGGTACGAGAGAGATCCGGGACCGAGCCGCTCATGGGATCACCGACGGAATTCCTTAGCCCTGGCATTTTACAAGAAGTACTTCTCTGCCACGAAGACTAATGCCATTAGAGCTCAGATCACGAGCTTTAAACAAGGGCCGGATGAGAATTTTCATGAGGCATGGGTCCGTTTCAAGAAGCTGGTGCGAACAATACCGCATCATGGGTTCGAAAAATAGAGTCTTTGGAATCAGTTCTATAACGGGCTGTATGGCGATCAGAGGGCTATTTTGGATGCTGCAGCCAATGGCCGATTTGCTGAAAATATGGGAGAGACTAAGGGGTGGAAGATCATTGATGACTTAGCCACCCATAAAGCGAGTATGAGAATTCGGGGGAATCAAAGGAGGAGTCTTGAATCTCATGCAGCCGCACTGAAGCTCTCAGCTGCGAGATTTGACAAGTATGAACTGGGAGGAGCTTCAAAAGGAGGTATTTACCAAGTGAATCTTTGTTTGGATGGTCCTTTAAATGTCGTAGAAGATGTGGAGCTGAGGGACATGTCTCAGAAAATTGTCCTAGTCCCTTCGAGTCTTGTGCTGCCTTTCAACATTATAGGCAGACAAACACCTACTATGAGCCTAATGTTCATCCCAACTTGAGGTGGAGTAGCCAGAATGTCCTAAATCCAACTCCACCTCCGCAGCAGCAGCAGCAGCAAGCTTATGTGCCCCCTCATCATAAGCAACAACAATATCAAAAACCTCCCTATGTGCCGCAGCAGCAACAATCTCAAAATTCTGACTTTGTTGAGTTGAAGAATATGTTGCAAAAGGAGTCCCAAGCTAGAGAGGCCGGAATGAAACTTTTAGAAAGCCAAATTGCTCAATTGGCTAGCAAGAGTACCACTCGAGCTCCGGGACACTTACCGACTCAAACTGACCAGAAAGAGACCCTAAATGCCATTACTTTGAGGAGCGGGTCTACCCTGGAGGGGCCTGCCATGGTCGAGGATGCCCCTGCAAAAGATGAGGCGAAACTGAGTCAGGATAAAGCTGTAACGAGTAATACAAAGAAAAAGGCATCGACCAGGTATATCAATCAATCGACTGATATACCCGGTCGATCGACTGAAGTGCGGGTTACAGGAGCTTCTGGAACTGTAGACCTCAGTTGATCGACTGAGCAAAGTGGTCGATCGACTGAGGCCGCTGTTGATATTGAGAAATTTCGTCCTCCAATGCCCAATAATTTGAGAGACCATTTGTTTCGGGGTACGACAACTCCGAAAGTGTTGGGGCAAGACCCGAGTGCTGATGGGTCCGTCCCGATTCCAAAGTACGACCCCATGTCGATCAATGGTTCCTATTTGAGACGGTCTGAAGAGGGGTCAAGCTTCAATAAGGAGAAGGTCGTGGACTTCCAGCCTAAGTCCACGGATGCCGGCATGCGTGATTTAGAGGAAAGGGCTAAGCTACTTCTTACAGCCCCATATCCAGAGAGACTAGTGCCGACAAAGGAATAGGTATCTTTCAATAAATTTGAAAATGTTGTTCGTAGTCTTAACGTACAAGTACCTTTCCTTGAATTAGTGAATCAAGTGCCCGCTTATATGAAGTTCATGAAGCAATTGCTTTCTAAAAAGAGGTCACTTGAAACCGTGCATCTTGTTGCATCGACCGAGGAAACTTGTTCTTATCTCGACTCACATTTGCACCCCATAAGCTAGAGGACCCGGGTAGCTTTTCCGTTCCTTGTAATATAGGTACCTTCTCTATTGAAAAGGCATTATGTGACCTAGGAGCTAGCATTAGCGTCATGCCTTTGAGTCTCGCTAGAAAGTTAAAATTGAATAAGTTTGCAGTCACGAACATGACCGTTCGGATGGTCGACCGATCTCATGGTCCACCTATAGGAGTCCTAGAAGACATCCTGTGCAAATAGGGAAGTTTTTCTTCCCTGTAGACTTTGTGGTCCTAGATATGCCCGAGGATGCCCACATACCTATCATTCTAGGCGGGCCATTTTCGCACACCTATTGGTGTAGTTATTGATGTTGGTTCTGGGACCCTGACCTTCAAAGTGGGGAAGCATTCTATTGTCTTCGCCCAAACAGCTAGGAAGAAGGACCCCATGTGGCCTGTCACCTTTAATACGGTTTCTGAAAAGAAATCTTACTTTATGCTTCCTGATATGCCTGTCCCTATTCCTATTCCTGTCATAACACCTCCACCCCAGACTGGGAGCAAGAAGGAGGAAGATTTTGTTGTTTTGGACATTGCAGGAGCTGGTTTGGGGAAGGAAGAGCCACGGGTTGCTCCAGCTGTGAAGGAGCAAATCGTTTCGAGAGGCGGTCTTGGATGCCTGAGTTATGGCACTGATGAGGAGCTTGAAGATGAGCCAGCCAAAGTGAGACAGTCCGACTTGGACTTTGATGAGCCGGAAGAGGTCATTGATTAGGGAGATGACAAAGCTGTTGATCTGTCAAGCTCTACGGATGCTGAAATTGAGAAAGGTGCAGCTGAGAAGATGAGCATCATTGAGGCTACCTCTTATAGCCAGAAGCCGACGAAGTGGGCTATACCGTGGTCGTTCTTGATCAACTACTGGTTGATCACGCGCTTTATCAAAAACTTTCATTTTATTGCTTTTAAACACTTTTTATTGCTTTTGTGTACGCGAGACTTCGCAATTTCATTATTTTGTTTAGGATTTTTAAGTGCTTTAGACTTTACTTTGGGTTTTGCGCAATTTTGGGCGCGTATTATTGTGCATTTACAGGTTTTTAGACCTCATTAGTTCAAGTAATTGAGCAAATACGAAGAAATCAGAAGTTACAGCAGTATTCCCAGTCGATCGACTGAGATATGTGGTCGATCGACTGGTCTGCAGTTCCAGAAGCTACTGTTCCCTTCACCTTGGTCGAACGACTGGGTGATGTGGTCGATCGACCACCCTGTACTGCGGTACCTGTTCACGACCTCTCCCCTGCTGTGTTTGGTCGATTTGCGGAATTGAGGGAGTTTTCTACTCCACTTTATCTTCCGTCAAATTATTTATTTCTTTTATTTTTCTTAATTGTGCACGTAATTACCGCTTCATTATTTTCTTCTCGATTTTATGCGTGGGTTTTGTTTGTCTTTCAGGTACTTATTGGTCGCACTGCTGGCTACTGAAACCTCCTAGCTTACGCTGGTTTGGGGAGGTTTACTTTGATGCGCTTAAAGTCTTGTGAATTTCTAAGTCTTTACTTCATGTCGTATTCATTTGTTTTCTCGCAAATTCCCGTTCCTCTTTTCTTCATTACATGATTTTGCACAATGGGGACATTGTGCGATTTGGTTTGGGGAAGGGTTTTGCGTCGCATATCATTTGCTTGCATTCACGTTTACATTTTGTTTTGCATTGTCCATTTCATTTCATATATATATAAAATTTCAAAAAGATTGAAAAATTTCATCAAAATTCAAAAAAAAATGCACGTTTATTTTAGCATATAGGTCGAGTCGGAATGGTAGTATTTCAATGATGACATTGCATTTGCATCTGTTTATGCCTAAGCCTTGCTTGATTGACATGTTATTAGTAGAATCGTATAAGTGCATATCTACGAGTTTTCGTTAGTTATTTGCTGAACTTGAGACTTGACTTAGAATTTTGGCAAGCTACATCATATTTCTGAGTTATTAGAGCTTATAACTGGTGACATCTATGACCAGTTTATCTAGGATGTGAGTAGTACTCCTTATGAGACATGTTACATAAATTTGCATAAATATGAACTTAATCTGCTTAATATTTGTGTGCATTCGGTTTGTGGTTTGTTGACATATGTGGTAGAGGTTTCCCTTTTCTCATTTTAACCATAAGCTCCACACTGCCAAAAACAGCCTTTTTGTCCCATTACTACATCCTACATTTAGCATGTCCTTTGTCAAGCTAGTAGTCTATGTTCTTGGGATTGTTACTTAGTTTTTGGTAGCATTTCTTCTTATTTGAGATTTTGTTGGGAAGATGAAATGAAGGAGGAAAGAAGTTAAAAGAAAAAAAAAATGATTCGAAAAGGAAAAAGAGTTCTGTACTGTTCAAAGCAGTCGATCGACTGAGTTTCAAAAGAAAAGAAGAAATCAGTTCGCATAAATTCAAAATCCTTATCTTATGGCGATTTTTGCTCCCATGTTGCATTAGTATCTTATGGGGAGTTGGTTGATAACTTTTATACTGGAGATTGTGAGTTTTGTGCTTGCTATAGCACCGTTTCGTTTGATTATGAGAACGAAGAAGGATGTTGCCATATGGTTCCGTTTTAGTACTAGCTTGATCACCTGTACCTCCACTTTCCCATAAATGTTTTGCCCCTTCTTACCCATACCTCACATATCCACATATATACCTCGGCATGTGTCATGGTCTTTTGTTGGTTGGAATGCATATGTACGGTCATAGAGATTATTTTCATATTAGATTGCAGGCATGTTCTAATAGGTCGTAGTTAGGTGAGAGTCTTTACAAAATGAATTCTTTCTATCCTCTTATATATTCACCTGTGCTTACGTGTGATATGAGCGACCCGTGAGAGTCCAATTTGATAAGTCTCTATAGTTGATGGTTCAGCAGTTTTTTAACGACTTCATAACTCGGTTGCATGATTCATAATTGCTAATTGATTGTCGGTTATTGCATTAAAAATGGTTTAGACTTTACATGTTGTAATTCGCTCTGAGATTGAACTCGTTCCATTTGGTCATTAGATCGAGTCTAGTTCTTGCTTGGGGACAAGCAAGGGTTTGGTTTGGGGAAGTTTGATGCGTGTCATTTATATGATGTTTTACACCTCATTTTACACGCATTTCAGTGCTCATTTGTGTAGTTTAAGCTACCATTTCCCCTATTTCCGTCTACTTTCGTGTTTTTGTACATTATTGCAGAAATGTGAAGAATTCAACGGAAATCAAGCTAAATCCGTCCCCGAGTATCCTGCATTGCATTTGACGTGAAGTATTCACTTAAGGAACGAGCTTGGTGCGCATTTCAAGGCCCAAAAGACAAATCCACGAGATTATAGAAGTCAATTACCAGCTAAAGCAGTCGATCGACTGGCACCCTTAGTCGATCGACCATCCCACGGGATCCAGAAGCTACTGTTCAGCTTAGAGCAGTCGATCGACCGGTCACCTCAGTCGATCGACCGCACCGCTAATCAGACATGAATAAGAAGATCGAGGAAAAGCAAGCCCATTGTGTTTTAGGTTTTGATAATAAGTGTTACGTATATTCCTATATAACGTAACTTAGGTTTTCAGAAGAATTATCTAGTTTTTACCTCGTTTTACATTGAGTTTTAGTTGATCAAATAATTAGGGTTCGGGATATTATTTCGCATTGGATTTTCGTTGTGCTTTCAATCATTCCGTTACAATCCTTCTGCAATTTCGGTATTTCCTTACTCTTATTTCAGTTCATCTTTATTGCGTTGATAGTATAGAAATTGCTAGTTAGTTTCCCGAAACCGTAATCCTCGTTTTATGTTAATCGTTTGCTCTTTTATTTCAAGCATGAATTCTTCTGTTTATTTAGTCAATCTTATTGTTGTTATCAGTCTTAGTATGAGTAGCTAATTTATTTGTGCTAGGATGTATGGGAATTATAGTGTAGGCGGCGTAGAATGAACACGGCCTGAATCGCGTGTCAGTCGATCGACTGCCATACCTGGTCGATCGACTGACCACGTGAGGTTTTACCTTCGTTTTAGTTGTTTTAATTCTTTATTTGACGAATCGAGTACACACGACTAGTTGAATGTTTAGGATGTGACTGACCCATTAGATCGAGAGATAGGGACAGTTGATTGACCGCCAAATAAAATGACTAAACTATACTGAGATCGAAAGATAGGTAAAGTTTAGATTGTTAGACACTTTTCAGGACGAGAGTCAGTATTAGTGATATTAGGGACTTATAGCGAGATCGAAAGATGCTATCTATAAAGAGTGGACCGAGAGGACCTCTTGTTTCCCGCCTCATGTGTTTGATTTAGACCGACTTAGTTTGCTGTCGCCGAAACTATAGTGAACCGACCATCCTAGTACCCTTCTTTATATTTGATTTAATATATATCTTTAGTTTAATTTTTATTGTTAATAGCTATAGACCAAATCGAATCAACCCCCATATTTGTTACCTTAGACTAAATTTAGACAACTTTTAATTACATTCGCCTCCTTGTGGTTCGACCCTGTTACCACTGGCCTAGGTTAGTTTTAATAGGAATTATAAATATTATTTTTGGTGCTCACTGTAATACTCCGTATTTATAAGTCTTGGGGTACTCTATCGAGTAGGCCTTACTCTGTCGAGTAAGGATAAGTTGCGAAATAAAATAGTTTCTGACCTGTTGGGTACTCGATCGAGTAGCTGGGGCACTCGATCGAGTAAGGGGGTACTCGATCGAGTACCTTGGGTACTCGATCGAGTGTCCGGTTTTACGGGGAGTTTTCTCGGGTTTTGTTAATTATGCGATTAAGGTATTTAAACATAGTCGTCATTGTTTTAAATCACTTTTACAAAACCTAAAACCCTGTTTAAGAGAGAAAGCAACCAGTTCATCTTCCTAATCGCATTCTTAGCAATTCCCGGAGTTCAGACGGTCGGTTCTTGTCGTTATTCGTGTCGTTGAGTTCCTTGCGTCGAGGGTAAGCTTTTAATATAATTTTTATAATGTTTTGTTAAGTTTGGTTAAACCCTAATTTAGAGATTGGGGGTTTTGTGTGTAGTATGTGATGTGTAGCCTCTATGTGTTATATGATAGGAGGAGGGTTCGTAGAAGAGGCTTTTTGACTCATCTGTTGATACCGTCTGATTTGTTGTGCTTTCGGGTAGGATTTCTACTCGGTATTAGTCCCATAATGGGATATTGGTGATGTGTTGTATTTGGTTGTTTGATATGATGATTATCTTTGTGTTTGTGGTTGTGATTGTTGTTGATGGTTCTCGAGGTGCGTTCTCGGCTGAGTGGGGTCACTTGCGGGAGTGACTTCACGCCCTATTTTCGCCCTTCGTGGAACGCCCACGGAAGGGGATGTGCACATTAATGGACGGGGTTATCGCTCGGTATGATGAGCGGGGCTTAGGTGGGAACGGCTGCGGTCCCCCATCGCGGTGGTCCGGTGGACGATCGGTGATTGAGATGATTGGAGTTGGGTTGGTTGTGTATGTGTGATTGATTAAGGTCATCTGCTTATCTTATTGTGACATGTATGTTAATTGTGTGATTAATCGACCCCCGTTTAAATGTTTTAAAATCGTGGTGATCCATTCGGGGTGGTGAGTGACGGTTGCTTAGCGGTATATCTTGGATACGCGTGGGATCTAGTCAGGATGGAGTCATCACATATCGAGTCTTTAGTCTTCATTTGTGTGTGTTAGGACGAGTTCCTTTCGATTGGTTTATAGTTTGAGAAACAGGTTGTATTTTGCTTACGATTGGTTTTGTAATGTAATCACTTAAACTTATTTAATAAAGTATGTTTCTTCATTGTCTTATGATTATCATGCCTCGGGTAACCGAGATGGTGGCATCCTTATACCTGAGTGGTCCTGGTAAGGCACTTGGAGTATGGGGGTGTTACAAATGGTATCAGAGAGACGATCCTGAAACCGGTAACCAATGAATCTAATGAATCTAGGGAGTCAATTAAAATGAACCCGGGTAAAGGTTGTAGGAGCTAATGCAAAGACTTGGGAGACGTCCTAAAGTCGCGAACTCGCCCTACAATTTTGAACCGGTCACCATGGGATATGTGTCGGGATCGTTATGTGCTTATTGTGTGTTGTGTGTATCTATGTAGTAGTATGTTGTATGAATTGATGGATGCATGCATGTGGAGGATGGGGATCCGAATTGAAAGATGATGATGACGTGAATTGTATGTTGGTTGATTGTAAAGCATGAAAGTATAAGGATTGATACATGTAATTTGGCATGTTATAATTATGTAAGGAAAAGTGTTTTGTCTATATATATATAAAGCGATGTGTAAGTATACATGTTGTTGTTGTCGTGTTGAGTAAAAAGTACGAAGAAGGTTGGGAGTGTGAATTGCACATGTCTTTGAGTGAATATGTTGAGCGAATATGGTGGATAAATATGTGGTATGATGGATGAATTAGTGGAAAAAGATGAATCATCGTGGAAGTAACATGTGAATAGGGGACTTGATGTCATGTATTTGTGATTTTGTTTACGAAAAGTGATAGAATAAAAACATGTGGGTAAGTCATAATTGGCAAGTTAGATAAGCTATGTGCATGATGAATGTTGTTGCTTGGCTTTTGAAAATAGTAACATATGAGTATGAATACTGGTTTTATGAGTTTTGGACTGGTTTTGTTTGCTTGGTTGTTGTTTAAGCTGTTTGGAAGTAAAAATCAAATAGTTATGTCGTCGATTCACAAAGTTGTCTTTAAACTGTTATAACTTGAGATTCATAAATAATTTTGATGTGATTCCAATTGGAGGTGATAGCTTGTCCTTTTACGATTCTAACGATAGGTCACACGCCCAAAACGACCAAGAAATGAGTGAGTTATGACTGTTTTACGAAAGCTGGACAGTGCTGAGAATTGGGGTACTCGATCGAGTATCCTTGGTACTCGATCGAGTAAAGGGGCACTCGATCGAGTACGTTAGTTACTCGATCGAGTAGCCCTGGTGATTTGTTTTACGTGCTTCTGATCTTGACCTACTCGATCGAGTAAGTCCCTTACTCGATCGAGTGGCCTGTACTCGATCTAGTGACCCCTGTTTTGGGTCATATGCTTATCTTTTGACTTCGTTGCATATTATGTTTAATTCAAAGTGGTTATTTTACTTCTTTATGCATTGTTTTACATGTATGTTGGTCTTGTGGTGTAAAGAGTGGCACCTATGATGAGTATGAGTTCGGTGGGGAGGACATGATTTATATCTGTTGTGATTGGTAAGACTTAATTGAGGCATAGAGCATGTTGTGTGAGACGAGATGAGTGACAAGATTGTATGTTGAGTAATGAAAATGTAAGTGAATGTGGGCAAGGCATGATGTAAGTTTAAGGAACGTGAGAATGAAAAGATTGAAAGAAAGGATGTGGATAGTAGCAACCTGAGATGTATAATAAATTATGGAGGGAGATGGTTAGAAATAGTGTTGAGTAAGAATATATGTAATGAAAGGTCGTTTTAGAGGAATTGAGAAGAGTGGTATATAGCGAACTTAATTAGACATGTCGCGACGTGGATTTGCAGATAGTGACTGAGTTTGGAAATTTGTGTTATCGAGAGACGAAACTACTGTGTGATTTCCTTGGGTAATTAACGGTATTAAATGAATTCTGATTTCTAGAGATGTACCAAGGGCGATGCAATTGTTTGAACATTAAACGTTGATTCTATGGATAGATTAGTGGCAAGTGTGAGTGATAGCATAATAAGAGAAGATCCATGGTAAGAAAGAGTGAGATGATGTCGGTAGAAGATAATGGAATTTGAGTTTTGGAGCAACGAAGGGGTAACTAGATTTCTAAAGAGTTAGCTAGAAGGAATAAGGAGTTGAACTATTAATGGTATTTTTGAGTATAACAAGAAAAGAAGGATAAAAGTAAGTTGAGAAAAGTTCACCGGAGTTATGTGACATAAAGTAAGGAATCATCGAGATGTATGATACTATCAAGGGTAAGTAAGTTAATAGTTATACAGAAGTTTCAGGACAACATGATTAATCATGAGTTTCGAGGAATTAAGGGAGTATGAAGTTGGTGGAGTATTTGCACGATACGAGATTTTTGGTGGAGAGTTAGATGATGATACAATTAAGGATAGTATTGGGAAGAATGTTGAGGTAATTTTGTTAATGGATTGGATGTTCGTTATTTGGGATGTCAACCAAAGATAGGAAACAAATCGTGATGTTTAGAGATGAGTGTAAGAGGTTTGATGCCCGGACAGCGGTAGTGTTATGGTTTGTGACTAGTGGTTAAGGGTAATGGTATATTAGAAAGGTAACAATTCTAAAGAGGTTGATTTTGCGAGAGACCAGTTAGTAAGTACGATTATGAAAGAGTATAAGATGTGGTTATATGAGGCGGTTGTTAGTAGTTGAGTATTAATGGTGTGGCTACATTTGGCGGAGGGTGATGGATATGCGAAAGGGAGAATATGTTATGGGGTGTATACGAGTTAAGCTCGGGCTGACGGGTAACCTATGTTGAGTGGTAACTTACGTGATCGGGATTGACTAGTTGGTTGTGATTACGGGTCTATGATATGTGTAAATGTTTGTGTGAGGTTCTGACCTCACAAGAAGTGGTATGGTGTGATAATTATAAAGTTGTTTTATGAATGTTCTGTAATATATAGGTTGGGCACGGTAATTTAATTAAATAATATCCAAAAAGGTAATAACTTGATTAATTTGACATGGCTAGTTATAATTTTATGTGTATTAATAACACATGTGTATTCCGTGAAATGGTAGAGATGATGTTCATGAGATGCTTATCTGTTTATCCATATAATATGTTGCGTGGTGATTTAATAAAGTGGATTTGAGTAAGTTTTCTTGTCTGAGAAGTTATGCTCAGTCAGTGTTTATGGGAATCGTATGCAGTTGTGATGTATATCGGTGTGGTTGTGGTGCCTCGGGTGGTGATCCGGGCACGGTACATAATGTTGTGATGCGGGTATTTTCGCACTACGGTGTGGCTGTTGGTGGCGGTGTTGTGATGCCGTCACCGGTTGTGGTGGAGTAGGCGGGATGATTATGATTCGAGTTTCGAAAGTGCATACCAGTTGTTCATAGTTTGTTGTTTTGTTTGATGTTGCTCCCTGCGAGTTTCAGTTTCTGCAGATAGACAGTTGTCTTGTTTATTGATGTTTTCTTTACCGAGTTAAGTTGGGAATGAGGGTATAGTATGATATGAAATAGAGTCGTATATGTTTTCGTTGTTGTCATGGTATAGTGTTGTTCTATTGATGGGACACGGTTGTGAGAGGTTGTTACAATAATTTTGATCTTGTTCTAGATAAGGCTTTAGTAGACATGGTAATGACAAGTGGTCCGTAGAACATGTGTGGTAATGATCTGAAAGCTGCAGGTGGTTCATAATCTTTTGTTGGGACAGTGAGTGTAGGGTGTTGGGGGAGTTAGTGTCATATTAGGTTATGTATGAGTCTTGCGGTAATGAAGGAAAGAACGGGAGGATCTAGTGTGAGTGTACGTAACGAGTGTGGATCGTGAGTTATGCGTTTGGGAGATAGGTGCTGTATATAGAGAGGTATGTCATGTTGCGGTAATGTGGAAAAGTTGAAGTTTTGGGTTAAGATAAAGATTTGGAGGTATAGGTTAGATGGTGTGACGAATGAGTTGAGGTATGAGAAATGTTTATGTATGGGAGCCTTGGATATAGGAATGGTGAGTGTTGGGTTTATAGGCGGTTATCTATGACATGTGATGGTGATGAAAATAATGAGAAGATATAACTAAGGATATAGTGTTAGTGAGTTACGAGGACGTAACATTTATCTCAAGAGGAGTAGGATGCGATAAAAGAGAATTGATGATTGTGCATGTCGTAGTATAATTCGAAGTGCATGTCGTAGTATAATTCGAAGTAGAGTTGTATATATTGTGGTTGATGTTGTTAAAAGGCCATGGCCGTGCTTGTAGTAGCGTGATGTTTAGGAGTGTGAGAATATTTCACTAGTGTTGACAGTTGAATGATGAGGTTATGAGTGTGAGTAAACTTCGAAGACGAAGTTCCTTTTAAGGGTGGTAGAATGTAACATTCCGTTTAATGTCTATGAGTGTCTTGATATTGGATTTGGTAGTGGATGATATATTATGGAGCTAGCAGCGTTAGTGGATGGTAGTGGGTAGTGTATGAAGTTAGTGTTGGGAGAGTTTATAATGTAGTTGATACGACATCGTGAGCGATATGTGGAGGTAGGAATAGTTGGTGGAGTTTGTGATAAGAGTTCATGGTTTTATGTTTTATAAGTTGGGGTGTTGTTTTGAGTTCTTGGTAGCTTTGTTGCGTCTTAACCGAGTTAGTATGTTTGTTTTCATGTATGGGTTGAACGGGGGACGAAGTTCCTTTTAGGAGGGAAGGCGTAATACTCCGTATTTATAAGTCTTGGGGTACTCTATCGAGTAGGCCTTACTCGTCGAGTAAGGATAAGTTGCGAAATAAAATAGTTTCGACTGTTGGGTACTCGATCGAGTAGGTGGGGCACTCGATCGAGTAAGGGGTACTCGATCAGTACCTTGGGTACTCGATCGAGTGTCCCGGTTTTTACGGGGAGTTTTCTCGGGTTTTGTTAATTATGCGATTAAGGTATTTAAACATAGTCGTCATTGTTTTAAATCACTTTTACAAAACCTAAAACCATGTTTAAGAGAGAAAGCAACCAGTTCATCTTCCTAATCGCATTCTTAGCAATTCCGGAGTTCGAGACGGTCGGTTCTTGTCGTTATTCGTGTCGTTGAGTTCCTTGCGTCGAGGGTAAGCTTTTAATATAATTTTTATAATGTTTTGTTAAGTTTGGTTAAACCCTAATTTAGAGATTGGGGTTTTGTGTGTAGTATGTGATGTGTAGCCTCTATGTGTTATATGATAGGAGGAGGGTTCGTAGAAGAGGCTTTTTGACTCATCTGTTGATACCGTCGATGTTGTGCTTTCGGGTAGGATTTCCTACTCGGTATTAGTCCCATAATGGGATATTGGTGATGTTCTGTATTTGGTTGTTTGATATGATGATTATCTTGTGTTTGTGGTTGTGATTGTTGTTGATGGTTCTCGAGGTGCGTTCTCGGCTGAGTGGGGTCACTTGCGGGAGTGACTTCACGCCCTAGTTTCGCCCTTCGTGGAACCCGCCACGAAAGGGGATGTGCACATTAATGGACGGGGTTATCGCTCGGTATGATGAGCGGGGCTTAGGTGGGAACGGCTGCGGTCCCCCATCGCGGGTGGGTCCAGTGGACGGTCGTGATTGAGATGATTGGAGTTGGGTTGGTTGTGTATGTGTGACAGTTAAGCATGTCGCTTATCTTATTGTGACATGTATGTTAATTGTGTGATTAATCTTGACGACCCCGTTTAAATGTTTTAAAAGCTGTGGTGATCCATTCGGGGGTGGTGAGCGGTTGCTTAGCGGTATATCTTGGATACGCGTGGGATCTAGTGGGGATGGAGTCATCACATATCGAGTCTTTAGTCTTCTTTGTGTGTGTTAGGACAGTTCCTTTCAGTTGGTTTATAGTTTGAGAACAGTTGTATTTTGCTTACAGTTGGTTTTGTAATGTAATCACTTAAACTTATTTAATAAAGTATGTTTCTTCATTGTCTTATGATTATCATGCCTCGGGTAACCGAGATGGTGGCATCCTTATACCTGAGTGGTCCTGGTAAGGCACTTGGAGTATGGGGGTGTTACACTCACAACGACGGGTATCAATGTAGCCTATGAATTTGTCTGCTGAGTCTCGAAAATGGCATTTTTGCGGATTTCGCTTCATGTTGAATTTCTCCAGTATTTGGAATGCTACTTCCCGGTCTTTGATGTGATCTTCTGCTTTTTTTGACTTGACTACCATGTCGTCGATGTAGACTTCCATGGTGTCTCCAATTTGATCTTTGAACATCATGTTGACTAATATTTGATAGGTTGCACCTGCATTTTTTAATCCAAAGGGCATGGCAGTATAACAATATACTCCTCTTTCAGTAATAAAGGCTGTGCTTTCCTGATCCGCGGGGTGCATCTTTATTTGGTTGAATCCACTGGAGGCATCCATGAATGTTAACATCTCGTGGCCTGCTGTGGCGTCCACCATTTCATCAATATGTGGCAGGGGGAATGGATCTTTTGGGCAGGCCTTGTTCAGGTCGGTGTAGTCCACACAGACTCTCCACTTGCCATTCTTCTTCTGGACAACTACTACATTTGCAAGCAAGTCGGGGTACTTCACTTCCCTGATCATTCCTATGTCCAATAGCTTGTCGACTTCTTGATTGATATTCTCATTTCTTTCTGCAGCAAATTTCCTCCTCTTTTGCTGTACAGGCTTCAAAGATTTGTCAATATTTAACTTATGGGTTATAATATCAGCATCTATGCCAGTCATATCAAAATGTGACCAAGCAAAACAAGACATTTTAGTTTTGAGGAAGCTGACCAGATTGGGCCTGGCCGACTCAGGTGCGTCTGACCCTACAAGTACCTTCTGTCGGGGAGTGCGGGTCGAGAATGACCTCTCTCCATTTCCATTTGTGATTGTGCAATATATTCTTTCCTGACAGAGGACTTTAATTGCTATGTAAGGGACTTACCTGACTTTGAGGGTTTAAAAGCTTGAGTGTAACATTCCTGGGCCGTCTTTTGTTCTCCCTTGATGGTGGTTATCCCCTATTCAGTTGGTATATTCACACATTGATGATATGTTGACGGGATTGCTTTGACGTTGTGGATCCATGGTCTGCCCAGGATTACGTTATACGAGGATAGGCAATCCATTACACCAAATCTTTCATAGGAAGCTACTCCTTCCACATAGGTTGCGAGCTAATCTCTCCCGGGGTGTTCTTTGTTTCTCATTGAATCCGACTAGGATCTTTGGATTTCTTGATGATTTTCTCTTCATCTATCTTCATAGCTTTGAGGACGTCGAGCATCACCAAGTTGATTGAACTGCCTCCGTCTATCGGGATTCTTGATACCTTAGCCGTGCCAATTTGCATGGTAATTACCAGGCTATCATGGTGTAGGTCTGATATTCCCTGCAAGTCTGAGTCATCGAAAGTAACGGCAGGAAATGACTTAGACCTGGTAGGGGGTTGAAGTTTAGACTCCCTGGAGATTCTTTTGGTAGCCGAGCTGGTTAAGCCATAGATTTCTGAGCCTCCGTTTATGAACTTGACTTCATAGATGGGGGGAGGAGGAGGAGGATCTCTGCTGTTTCCTGGATCTCTCTTGCCCGGTCCTTCCTCTTTGTTCTTGGGCTGCTGGATTAAGTCTTTCAGATAACCCTTCTTTAGGAGGTACGCCACTTGTTTCCTGAGTTGAATGCATTCTTCTGTGGTGTGTCTGATATCCTGATAAAAGTCACACCATCTTGTTGGGTCTTTCCTGGGGTTGTCAGATTTCTTGGGCCATCTAACCGTATCTCCCAGGCTTTCCAGGCGTTTGATCAATCCTGCAGTATTTATACAAAAGTTATATTCAGGAATAGTTGGTAGGCTAGAAAGGTTACCTTTATGTTCCTGTGCCATGTTGACTTCGGATCGTTCGGGCTGGAATAGGGTCTTGATCTGGGGTTGCCTCCTTTCTGGTAGGAGCTTTTCCTGTTAGTGTGTCCGTAGCTTTGCTTTCCTCCGGATGAGTTTGTTCTGAAGTTGAGATATTCTTCCAGTCTGACATGTTCTAAGGCGATGGAGTGAACAGTGGCAAAGGTTGGACAGGCTTTTTTGGTTAAGTCTGCGTAGATGTCACTGTCAAGCAGGACTCCTTATCTGAAAGCTTCTACCACTGTCTCTTCATCACACCTGGGAATGGCCTCCTTCTCTTTGATAAATCTGGCCAGGAATTCTTTGAGAGATTCTTCAGGGAGCTGTTTTACCTTGAACAAGTTACTAGGTCTCTTAGCCATGTCTCTGCTGCTTGCAAATTGTTGATTAAAGGCATTGACCAGGTCGGCAAAGCTCTTGATACTTCCATTTGGGATATTGATGAACCATTGCAACGCTGCTCCAGTCAGGGTTGTACCAAAACCTTTACACATATGAAAACCTGCCTGAGTTCACTGGGTATTGAGGCGGCTAACATCTTCTGTTTGAATATAGCAACGTGGTTTTGTGAATCAGAGGTTCCATCATAAGTTCTCATGGATGGGACGGTGAATTTCTTGGGGAGATCAATCTTTGCAATTTCATCTGCAAAGGGTGAGTAAGCGAAGCTGTCAATTTCCACCTCAGCCACAGGATCTGGCACTCCGGGTATATTTTCTATCTTGTTATGGAGTTTCTGAATTTTCTGAAGCATAGCCATCATTATTGCTGCCTCAGTTTTATTTGTTTCTTTGTCAGGAATGATCTGTGGACCGGATGAGCTGTCCTTCGCCGGAGTTCCAAAATTGGAGAAGTCAATGTGCTTGATGATGGATGAGAATGGGTTCCTGGCTCGAATCTGGTTTTGGAGCCTGAAGCCTGACTTTCCAATTTCTTTCTCAAGTTAGACTCAGATTCTTTAAGCCTTGTGATCTCAGCCTCTGCTTGAGCCGCCTGCTTTTGAATTGTTTCCAATTCTTTGATCTTAGCCAAGGCGGCTGCCAACTGTTGTTCTAGAGTAAGTTCTACCATTTTTATGTGTAAGTATTCAATGAAAAAATGATGAGGAAGATTTTTTAATTAATGAACTAGATGCCCCACGGTGGGCGCCAATTGTTTTAGCCTGAATTCGCCTGAAAGGATCCGACCTAAAGATTTAGTAGTGTAGGTATCTAGTTCTAATATTGATGGAAAGATGTAAAATTATAGATGGAATAATTTATAAGAGAATAATAATGTTTATGTAGCTGGATCAATAGACTGATAATAACGAAAGTAAGAACACAGTGGAATAAGAATAACAAACTTGATTGTATAAGATTTTTTGTGTATTGTTTCGTGTCCCTTATAAATATTTCTCCCATCTATTTATAGTCTCTTTGTTCTAACGTTTACATTTGATCTTTACACTCCTCGTAGCCGTTAGAAACCACTTCCTGGTTATTAGGGCACATTATTCCCTATTAATCCGGTTGACCCATTCTTATTTAATAACTTCCCCTTCTTCCTTTTTGCACGTTGCAGTATGTGGAGATGTTCACGTTCTTGTAGTTGGATTTGGTCTTCCGCAGAAATAGGGCTTGTGCATAATTGTCTTGTTGATTTGCTGATTGATTAGCCTGTAAGAGATTTCTTCCGGCCCTTTTGAGTACTTTCCTGTCAAATAATAACTGTAATTGTCCGGCCTCTGGTTGCCCCAATGAGCCTAATTAAGTCAGGCTAGACTTAAGTCAGACCAGGCTAAATTGGGCCTAACAATGATCAATTCCCATGAATCCCTTATGATCCCAGGACACCCTAGTGCTTTTAATCAATTGTTTACATCTCATTTTACTCATCTTGCTTGTTTACTTTTATTGCTATTTAGTTTAGTGATCTTCTTATCTCAACCCCAATTGTGACACCCCTAGACACCGCTACTTGCAATTGTAAATCCTACATCAATACCCGTCCCGTGGGATCCGACCTTTACTTGCCTCTTTACTAATATTAGAGTTGTTTGTGAAGTTATAAATATAGTTTTGGTCTAGGTGCTCCTAACGACAAGTAACCGAAAATTAAGCTCCAAGCGAGTCCGACCAACTGACCCAGAGAAAGCTACGCAAGGCTGGAGGAAATCTGTCAAGTGGACCGATCGTCAGGGCTGCATTCTCAAGATCACAACCAAAGAAGGCCCTATGTTCAAGGAGGGCAGTGAAGAAGAATCTGAGTCCGAGTCTGTTTTAGCTCCTAGCACTCCTGATGCCCCAGTCAAGGTCCCCTTCCCACTGTTTTATCACAAACTTATGGTTGCTTCAGAGGCTGAGTCAACTAGGGTCATCCCCACTCCCATGAAAGGTGACAACCTGGAGCTTGTTCGAGGGGCCACCTCCTATGTTGGGTCGCCTCTGACTGCCCATGAGATGTTTGTCCTATGCGATCTTTTCGCTCGAGTCAACCTAATGAACGTTAAGTTTGCTTATGACTCGTATTAATTTAACTACAATACAATTCTGAATGACTAGGAGGAATTTGACTTGAGTGACTACCCACCTCACCTAGCCAAAGAACTTGACAAGCGGGAAACTAGGACCCCCATCATTGAGCAGACCGAACCTATTAACGTAGGAACCGACAACACACCTCAAGAACTTAGGATAGGGACAACCCTTGAACCCTCGGAAAGACAGCTGTTCATTGACCTTATGCACGAATACAAGGACGTATTCGCTTGGTCCTACAGAGACATGCCTGGGATCGACAGGGAAATTGGGGAGCGCAGGATACCCATTAAACCCGGAGCTAAACCTGTAAAGCAGAAATTGTGCCGAATGCGTCCTGAATTGGCCCTGAAAATCAAGGAAGAAGTGGATAAACAGCTCAAGGCTGGGTTCATCAAAGTGTCCGAATACTCTAACTAGGTGGCCAACATCGTGCCTGTACCTAAGAAAGACAGAAGAATTCGGGTTTGCGTCGAATTCAGGGATCTGAACAAAGCAAATCCAAAGGACGACTTCCCTTTGCCACATGTTGACATTCTGGTGGACAATACCGCCGAGCATGCTCTCCTATCATTCATGGATGGGTATGCTGGATACAACCAGATCAAAATGGCTGAGGAAGACAAGCAGAAGACTGCATTCACTACACAGTGGGGTACATATTGCTACACTGTCATGCCCTTCGGTCTCATCAACGCCGGAGCAACCTATCAAAGAACCGCTACCACTCTCCTACATGATATGATGCACAAGGAGGTAGAGGTATATGTCGATGACATGATCGTCAAATCAAAAGAACGGGACGGCCACATCAACGCCCTTCGAAAATTCTTCGCTCGTCTGCGGAAATACAACATGAGACTAAATCCTCAGAAGTGTGCATTCGGGGTC
Organism: Silene latifolia; assembly: GCF_048544455.1. Taxonomy (NCBI): domain Eukaryota; kingdom Viridiplantae; phylum Streptophyta; class Magnoliopsida; order Caryophyllales; family Caryophyllaceae; genus Silene; species Silene latifolia. The sequence continues at coordinate 66,372,748 of NC_133532.1, forward strand.
ACCTCCGGAAATATCTTGGGACATGTCGTGAGTAAAAGAGGCATTGAGATTAATCCAACCAAAATTAAAGCCCTTCAACAAATGCCTCGGTCTAAGAACGAGAAGGAGAGTCGGGGATTTCTCGGTCGCTTCATAGCCAAACTCACCATAATTTGTGAACCAATCTTCAAGAAGCTTCGCGCCTCCGATCACACCGATTGGGATGAAGACTTTCAAAAGGCCTTCGACATGATAAAGGAAATCCTATCAAAACCACCTGTCCTCATGCCACCTCAACAAGGAATTCCCTTATCCCTGTACCTGACTGTTACCGACACAGCCATGGGAGCAATGCTAGCACAAACAGTCGACGACAAAGAACGAGCCATCTACTACATCAGCAAAAAGTTCATTGAGTATATGAGACAGGGTACACTCAACTGGAAAAGACATGCCTTGCCCTAGTATGGTCATCAAAGAAGCTGCGGCAGTACATGCTCAGCTACATGGTTCACATCTACTCCAAGATGGACCCAGTCAAATACATCTTCGAAAAACCCGTACTAAACGGAAGGCTGTATAGATGGACACTCATGATGTCCGAATTTGATCTCAAGTTCGTACCCTTTAAGGTTATCAAGGGAATGGCAGTCGCCGATTTCTTAGCAGAAAATCCCGTCAAGGAGGATCCAACGACCGACACATGGTCACTTCCTGACGAAGACATCCTTTGTGCCGACTCCGACGCATGGGACTTATACTTCGATGGTGCATCTAATCTGAGAGGTTTCGGGGTAATAATCCTTCTAATATCATCAGGAAGAGAACATGTTCCGATCTCAGTCAAACTAGACTTTCCCGTCACCAACAAAGCCGCCGAATATGAAGCATGCCTCATCGGCTTACAAGCAGCCATAACACTTGGTATCAAGAGACTGAGGGTTCACGGCGATTCCTCGCTCATCATCAATCAGGTGCCCGGATCATGGAAAATACGAAGCGACAACTTAGCTCCCTACCGAGCGAAAATCAATCAAGAGGCCGAGTTCTTCAACCAAGTCGACTACTTCCACTTGCCACGAGAGGAAAATCAATTTGCTGATGCCCTAGCAAAACTTGCCGCGCTCGCAACATACCTGACGACATGACATCGATGCCCCTATGTGTCGAGAGAAAGAGCGAGCTAGCTCATATTTGTGCCATCAACAACGACGAGGAAAACCATGACGAACCTTGGTACCAAGCCATCCTCAACTACAAAACCAAAAATGAATTCCCTCTCAACTCTGATCAAAGAGGACAAAGACCGTCCGTTTGCTTGCATCACAATTCGTGAGAAACCAAGAATAATTATACAAAAGAACACCCCAAGGGATTCTCCTCCTTTGCATCGACCATCACAAAGCTAAAAAAGTCATGGGAGAGGTCCACGACGGAGAATGTGGCCCTCACATGAGCGCAATGATGTTGACCTGAAAAATCATGCGGTTAGGTTACTATTGGACAACCATGGAAGCTGATTGCCGCAACTACGTCAAACATTGCCAAATCTTTGCCAACATACAACATATACCACCATCCCTTTTATATACCATGACATCACCCTGGCCTTTCTCGACCTGGGACATCGACATCATCGGGAAAGTCAACCCGATAGACACCAAAGGGCATTGCTTCGTCCTCGTCGCCATCGACTACTTCACCAAGTGGGTGGAAGCACAGTCCTATGTAGTCTTGACCGCCAAACAATTGGCCAAGTTCATCCAGAACAACATCATTTGCAGATATGGGGTACCCCATGAAATCATCAACGATCAAGGCTCTCACTCCCGGGCGGAAACACAAGCCTTGATGGACAAGTACAAGATCAAACGACATCGATCATCCCCCTACCGTCCCCAAACCAACGGAGCGGTAGAGGCAGCCAACAAAACTCTTGTCACCGATATCAAGAAGATGTAAGATAACTACCGCGATTGGCCGAACAAACTCCCATTCGCGCTCTAGGGATACCGAACCTCCATTCGAACACCGACAGGCACCACACCTTTCTATCTAGCATACGGTATGGAGGCAGTTCAGCCGGTAGTATTAGAGGTCCCTTCTCTACGCATCCTACTGGAAAGTCAAGTTCCTGAGGCGGAATAGACCGTCGAAGGTACGCGCAACTCACACTTCTCGACGAACGGCGGCTCAACGCCCTGCACAACGTCCAGCTATACCAATGACGTATACAACGCGCATTCAACAAAAAAGGTTAAACCCAGGAACATCAAGGAAGGCGACTTGGTCCTCAAGTCGGTTCGAGCACCATTACCCGTCGATCCGAGGGGAAAATTCAAACCCAATTGGGTCGGGCCATACCTGGTCAAGAAAATACTTTCGGGAGGCGCAGTGAGACTGAGTGACCTAGATGGGGAGGATTTTACAAACCCGACCAACCTAGACCAACTCAAGAAATACTACCCTTGAACCTTAGTATCCAACAACATCGCCCTAGCTTTACGACTAGCGACCACCTCAACCCCTTCAAGTCAAGTTCCTCAACGCGTTCTGATTTGAAATTACATATTTTATCGAGTCTAAGTTGCGGCACCTTGCCCGTTTCAAATGCCCTTTGATCTGTCAAACGCAACATCCATTTACACTCAAACAAAACCCACCTGAACTACGAGCATGGTTTGTATTCACCTTTTCTGGTGGATACGTAGGCAGACCTTTCTTATACAAGAGGGATACAACCACAAAACCCAAAAATTTTCTCAAAACATTCCGAACTACGATCATGGTTTAATTTCACGTTTTCAGGTGGATATGTAGACAGTCCTTTCTTACACAAAGAAGGATACAACCATCCCCATAATGAAAAAACAACTTGTTAAAGCTAAGGTGTCGACTAAGACACCTCACCTAGTAAAACTAGCACAAAATACACAATAAATTGCTAGTACAACATAATGATACAATGGGTAATGGAGATCTTGATTCTTCCATTCTACCCTTACCTTTTCCCTCGGGGTACATCTTCCCCTTGTTTTCCTTGTTGGCCCGCCTAGCATGAACTTCCTCTTCGGAACGGATCCTCAACAGATCTACAACAACGAAGGCCTCCGGTCTCTTACATGACCCCATACTCGGCCCAAGACGAGCCCATACGCGACCTACTACATCTTTGGGACCCGAGCTTCTCTTCTTTGGTGGCCTCATCACATCCGGGCTAGCTCCATCAACAAAATCATCAAAGAAGGCACGGTTAGCCTTTCCAACCTCTCTATACTTCAAGTCAACAACCTCGTCCTTACGAAATTTAGACCTTTCTTCCGAGGTTTGAGATCTTGACCACTTGACATAAGCGGGAGTCACCCATGTCGTGGCAACGGGGTTCGGTACCTCCCAAAGCGGCCGAGTGGCCCACCATCTTTCGAAGACCTCCACAAGCTCAGATTTTCGAAAAACACTCTCTTGGACGAGAGTATCTTGAGCGGGCACCTTTTGTTGACGCTACATTTGCCTCATGAGCCTTACGGGATAAATGAAGGAAGCAACCTTCAACCCACCACCATCAAAGAGCAAGAACTAGTAACCGGAGCGGGCAACCCCATGAAAGACCTCAAGTGCCACAATGGCACCACCCACCGGATGTGAGGACCGCCCCGGTCCACCAATCATGCGGCCCACTAGGCCTCGGTGGATGCAAAACTACTTGAGTACAATTTCTTCCTCATAGTAAGGTGACAGAAAGAATAAGAAGAAGAATCGGCCGGAGGCTCTACATACCTTAGCCTCTCCAATAGCCACACTAGGAGGATCCTTGGAGATCCAAACGAGGGAGCCTCTCCACAAGAGCCCTTCTTGTCCAAATCTTGGATGATCTCGCCAAGCACCAACCATGATGGATCTCTACCATGCTCCATTTGCTCTACCACGTGCACAAGGCTCATGCTACCATAGCATTTTGGCCCCTCCTTCTTCAAAGTATCAACAAAGAGGTACGCATGGACTAGGCAAAAGGCAAGAGCCCTTCTCCTACCCACCTCCGAGACATTGACATCCAACCGGTTTGAGAAAATGTTGATAAGAGCCAACATATCCACACCATGAGGAGCAAGGAGAAAATTGACTTGACTTGTTGACAAGACCAACATCGAACGGAACTTTTCCTTGTAACACAACCGAGTCGGAGGAAGCACCGGAACACAACCCGGCCACCCACCAATGGCTCCTACTTCATTGGTAAGAGGACAAATTTCGCCTTTCGGGAAAATGAAAACATGATGTTTCGAATCCCAAAACCGAGAGCATGCTTCAAGAAATGAGGATTGCACCTTGACTTGACGAAGCACCAACAATTGACCAACTCCCATGCAAGTGAGTTGATACATCTCAGGAGGTGACAAATCCCGACACCAATGCCGCAACCTATTTTCGAAAGCATCCATGAATAATTTTGTGGAAGAAGAAAAAAGGGTTTTGTAGAGATGTTTTTCGTGTTTCGGATCATGAAACATTGAAGCACAAACGTCCCTATTTATACAAAATAATCAGCGCCTTTTTTTCCGAAAAAAGGGGAGGCCGGCTTCTATCGCCAGTTGGATCGCGCCTCTTTGGGCTGTTCCTCAGGATTCCCACCTTGAATTGTCTCTTTCAAGTTATGTTTCTTCCTGACACTTCAAACCTACCGCCGCATGGCTCGCGCCTCTTCGGGCCAATCCAGGATGTTTTGTGTTTTCTCACACTCACATTTCCTTGTTTTCGCGTTTTACGAAATCCGACACGGTTTCCATGACGCAACTTTAAACATACGGGTATTTTTCTCTTTTTTTTAAGGGGGAAGGGCTAGCCGCCCCGATCCGTGACGGATCGTTTCCATGTCAGTCGAAATTCCGAAAATTTTTCGCTTTTTCGCATTTTCCACAAAAATCAAAAATTGATAAACACAACGTCAGTTTTCTTTAAAATTTCAAGCTCTCGCAAATCCGAGTCTTGATCTCACAAAAATCAATCAAATACACTCGCGAAAGTCTATTTTTAAATTCACCCATGGTGGTTTGAGTTTGAATTCCTCGAGTTACAAAACAATTTCGATGCGATTTAATTCAAAACACGAGCTAATTGCTCAATTTTCAAATTAATCCTTTTTGAGAAATCCAAACGTGACAACTTGTCGCGGAATTTTCAAAATTATTTTACAAATTTCAATTTGAACTTCGAGTCATCGTGGCTAATTTTGTTATTTTCAATCAAATGCTTTTTACGTGTTCACATTTTGCATATGTGCTACCTGTTGTCTGTTTTCTACACTAACGATGCAGGAACTAGTACGGAGCAAAGGGGAACTGACAGCCGACAGCGCTTCTCCAAAACACAACACAAAAAAAGCCAAAATCACAAATAAACCACAATCAAAAAACACATATATACAAAACGCCTCACGCAAAATGTAAATATGTACAAGCAAGAGTCCAAGACACGGACCGACAACTACGACTACTCAGTGCCTCCCGTCGGACCAGTCCCGGTCTCACGAGGAGTCCCAGCCAAGGCAGACACCACCTCCTGCTCGGGTCCCCTCTCCGGAGAACTCTCCAACGTCTCGTACTCCATCGTGACGCGGAGCTCCTCCGTCGCAGCCAACTGGGCCTGAGGGAAGCAATCTCCGCATCTCTTCTCCACAACCCGTCCTCGCGACGCCTCAACTCTCGGTCTCGACTGGTGATCACCAACCCCTACGCCTCAATCGTCGACCTGGCTGTGTCCAACTCAACACGGACCCGAACAAGCTCCGCAGTACCCAGCAAAACACAATACAGATCTTTGAGGTCTAACAACGTGAATTGCAACATAAAAATACACATAAAAAACATACAAAAAGTACATGTACGAGCCTAGACTCCCTCGCAGCCAGGTCACCAGCAAGTGCCCTACACCGGTTAGCCATCTACCACAAAGCCCGATGATTAGCGGTCGACACCTACAACCATGAAGGTCCTTCAATACAATGCAAGGCAAAACATAAAAGAGGAAGAGCTTTCAAATCAGGTACTCACCCTCAGAATAGTCAACCTCCAATCCATGCCAGCAACGGTCACCTCAGCTACCGTAAGCTTTGGCAGGTGCAACTGCAGCTCCTTCCCCCTGGCCCCTGAAAGGTGGTCTCTGCCGTGAAAACTGGGGCCCGGATTCTCATCAGCGCATCGACCCCCCTACAATTTGGGTCCACGTCAAGGATAACGAACCCTTCTATCAAAAGAAACTGAGAAAACAGAGAACAGAGAAAACATACCTCGATCGAGTACCAGGCAAGCCTCAACAACCGAAAGGTGTCGTAGTCGGCCTCCCGCAACAATAGCTCCTCACCTCCCTGGCCGTAAAGGTGCTCCTAAACCTCATCGGGTGTCGACTCCTAGAACAACACCCTAGGCGTGTCGACCGGTACCACGAAAGTCGCAGTAAAGCACTGACGAGCTAAACGCTCGCCCAGGTACCAAACCGGCTCGATCGCCATCTCGAGGTACAAACGCTGGGAACTGTGAGGTCACAAACGCTCCCTGACAGAGGCCGTCACGTCTGTGTAGTGCTCCCAAGGCCACCCAAAAAACTGCATTCGAACAAGAGCCAATCAATTAACTGGGGGCTTTCTAAGCTACCTAGTCATCCTATCTCTATCTGATTCTACAAGACAAAAGGGGTAAGAGAGAACAACTTACGTCAGCAACTCGAATAGCGTTCACGCGACGCCTACAGTCCTCGTAAGTCGACTTCTTCCGAGCCACCGTCCAGGCCCTCACAGCAGTGTAGGTCGAAGGGACGCCACCGTAGTCCCCGGGCGCAGAGGGATGAAGTAAGCATACAACCAAGCCTGTAACCGAACACAGTAAACACAAATCAGCCAATTTTTCAAAAATTGCCAAAATCAAAACCACAAATGAAAATCAAAATCCAACTCAACAAAAACTACAAAAAACGCTCGTACCTCCTAGATGAGGCCGACACCAACCAAAGCAGGGGCACTACCATCCCCCACTGCCTCCGGACGAACCGCAACATCCAAGTACCGGGTAAAACTCACCAAAGCCAGCGTGACCCAGTCAAACTGACCCAAAGTGTCGAGGTCAGCAAGAAGAGGAAGTGCCTTGGTCGACAAGCGCTCACCCTTTTCACCAAAGTACGTGGTACCCAAGAAGTACCACAACCACAACCGCGCCTCTTGCGCGTCAGCTCTAGCCTCAGCCTCCGGACTAGCCTACGGCGCCAGAGCATAGCCCACCGCTCTCCCCCTAAAGTGATTCCTTACATATGAGCTCGCGATCAAGTAATGAGTGATGTTAGAAGGCTCGGGCAAATCACTGCCGATCAAACGGGTAACCGCAGGAGAAGACACCCTCTCCGGTGTCTCCGTGAACTCAACGGGCGTTTCGCCACAAGGGAGGCCCGATATCATGGCAAACTCCTCTAAGGTCACACCGACCTCCCTGAACTCCATGTGGAACGACGATGTCGTATCCCAGTAATGATCTAACATGGCACGGATCAGACACAGGTTCGACCTAATCGAAGACCTTTAAATTTCCCGCCAAGCAGCCACCAATAGCCCCAAAGCCGACCTCTCTATAAACGCCCTCGTACCGGCTCGGAGAACGTCGTAGAAACCCAGACAAGTGGAGAAGCCTGAGAAAGTCCTCATGGTACCAATCTTCTGAAATCAAAACAAACAACGTCAGAACACCTATTCAGGTCCGACATGTCAAAAAACGAGAAAATTCGACAAAACGGTATTACTTACCAAGCCCTCGTGTGCACGGTAGGAGATGTGCATGTCTAGCCGAAGCAACAACTGGCTACCGTCAAAACCCTCGGCCCAAGCAGGCGTCGCCCGCAGGTTCAGCCCCCGCGGAGCTGTAACCCGTCTAGCCTCCCAACCCGCGACGTGAGCATCGTCCTCAACCGTCTCCGCTATCCGTCTCTTCTGCTCACAAGACTCCACATGACGAATATGAGGCCTCTCAACGACCCTAGCGACATTCCACAACTCCCGTCTGGTCGGTCGAGGAGCCCTCCTCCTAGCGACCCTCCTCCCGGAGGTGCCAGCCTCAAACCCTGTCTGAGCTCTCTCAACTCGAGTAGCCTCAACAACGGGCTCCTCCCGTGCCCCCAACGGCTCCTCCAGCACCAGCAGCCCCAATAACGGGTCCCTCACGGAACTCAACGGCTCCCTTAGCCCTGACAGCCTCCTCAGTGGGCCCCTCCTCCTCGAAAGCGTCCTCTACTACCACCGCAGGTGCACTAGCCGGAGTATTAACCGGCCCAGACCCAAACAGTTTCTCCAAAGTCTCAGCGATGGACCCGGTAGGCCCCGAACACTCCCCTGCAATCAAAAAGCAAACAGGTACGTCAGCCGAAATTTCGGCATTATGACGGCACGAAATGGACAAATCCAAAAAAAAAAACATGCAAAACAAACCAAGGGAAATCCCGCCCAAACCCAACCAAACAAAACAATCCACAAAAAACTGCAAAAAAAAATGACTCGCCCTTCTTTTCAAGCAAAAGACGAGTCAAAAGCAACAACAACAAAAACGGCACCTCACGACCCACACAAGGTCCGCCAACAATCAAATAAATATTCCCGACGCAATGGGATATTTTCCACGGTTAAAAAAGGCGATTTTACGCCGATTTGAGCGCAAACAGGTTAAAATTTCAAAACACGACCACGACGAGACAACGTGATTTTATCGCGTCTCAAAGCGACCTAAATTACCAATAAGGTCCATTTCAAAACAAACTGACTCAATTTAAGCTCAAACAGATGCTTACTCTGTCAAACATAAGACCGCTTCAAAAGCGAAAATTGCAATTTTGCCCACAATACCCCAACAAAGGTCTAATATGGCAAACTCGGTCTTCCCCGACTACAATACAACCTAGTGGGGCCCACAACTCAAGCAAACAAACTTGACATTGTGAAATGAGACGGTTTCCTCGTCTCATTCACGTTTTTCGAGCATAGGGAGCGGAAACGGGGACCAAAATGCAAACTAAAAGCACCCATATACTCCTAAACAAGTTTCTAACCTAAGGCAATCATCAATTTCACTCAAAAATGACTCAATCAAAAACGCCCAATTTGATTTTTCGAAACTTAGGGTTTCGCCTTAATTCAATCAACAAAACAACAAACAAATTCAAATGGATTCAAAATGAATTACATACCTTGAGATGACATTTCGACAAAGGCACGAAGACAAGCAAGGAACCAAAGCAAAAATGGCGATTTTTTTTTCGGGTTTTTGAGTTTGTTTGAAGAAGACGAAGTGAATGGGAACGTACTGATCCTCGCGTCTTTTTACGGAAAAAGGGAAGCTCCCTTCCTTCACCGAGTAGCTCGCACCTCATTGAGACGTCCCTATTTCATTCAGCGGAATTTTGGGCTTTGACCCAGTTCCACACACATTTTCTAAAATTTCAACGACGGCAATTAAAAACCGTCATTTCAAAAATAATAGTGAAAATTCAAAATTCACTATTTCTTCAAATTTCAACGACGACAATTAAAACTGTCATTTCAAAAATTATAGTGAAATTCAAAATTCACTATTTCTTCAAATTTCAGACGGTAATTAAAACCGTCAATCCAAAAATAATAGTGAAAATTCAAAATTCACTATTTCTTCAAATGTCAAGCGACGGCAATTAAAACCGTCATTTCAAAAAATGATAGTAAAATTCAAAATTCACTATTTCTTCTTGTTTCAACGACGGCAATTAAAAACCGTCATTTCAAAAAATGATAGTGAAATTCAAAATTCACTATTTCTTCAAATTTCAAACGACGGTAATTAAAACCGCCATTTCAAAAAATAATAGTGAAATTCAATATTCACTATTTCTTCAAGTTTCAACGACGGTAATTAAAACCATCATTTCAAAAATTATAGTGAAATTCAGAATTCACTATTTCTTCAAATGTCAAGCGACGACAAGCCCACACGGCTATTTCCCACGGTCGATCAATATACCTTCGACATGGCTGGCGGGCCTGACAAACGCATATGGCTGGCGGGCCTTACAAATGCATATGGCTGGCGAGCCTTACAAACGCACGTGGCTGGCAAGCCTTATAAACGCACGTGGCTGGCGAGCCTTATAACGCATATGGCTGGCAAGCCTTACCACGCACCGCGGCTGGCGAGCCCCTTCATATACGCACCGCGGCTGGCGAGCCCCTTCATATCCGCATCACAAGTTGCGAGCCTTTGTCCGCAAACAAGATACAACTCAAAGACGTATCCCGAAGATGCCTCAGGTACGACTCCTTATCACACCTGGCGAGCCTTTGTCCGCAAGAACGCGCAAGGACATATCCCGAAGATGCCTCAGGTATGACTCCTTCTTATGGCTGGCGAGCCTTTATACGTAGTCTAACGGACTTTAAACGGCCCGTACTGACAGTCGACAGACTCTAAACTGTTCCCGACGACAGGTCCTTGGCTCGCACCCTCGAGTCACCTTGGCATCAACCTTCCCAACGGCAGGTCCTTGGCCCGAATCCTTTCGAGCTGCCTCAACGTCGCTTCGGTCTCCAGTTTGTAATCTTCGATTGACCTGGGGGCTCAACTTTGACTTTTGCCTTGTCAAAGCCTCAGTCAAAGTGGGGGCTCTGTAGATACCCAGAATCTGTCGAGTCTCCAACAACCACCCGATGATTATCGGACTACAACATGCTTAGGAATCGCAGCGTTTGATCGACAGTTTGTGTACAACTTTACGTCGGAAAACTTAAAACGATTTCGAAAACAAACATTTCAAAACTTTTCAAAAGTACCTGGAGTGTTTAATACATGACGACGGGGTCGCAATAACACTAACTAGAGTCAAAACCGACACCGGACCAAAAACCGACTCAAAATTCAAATTCTGACTCCAACAACGTGTCAAACCGAGTCAAACACAAAAAACAAACCATTCAAATGCTTCTATGTTAAGTTTTCCCGAAATCTTACATAGTCAAGTACCAAACATGTTCATCCAAATCCTAGGATAGAACAAATGATAATTTCCTCGTGTGATAGTGACAAGACACCTCGAAGACGTGCGACATGGCTCGCGCCTCTTTGAGCAGCCCATGCAGCCACGTCGCTCAAAACTCACACAACCACTGATTTTCCTATAAATACCTCTCAAATGCCACCATTTGAAGGTTATGCGAGTGTCCGCCCCCTCTTTTCTCCCTTATAATTCTAGACTCGACTTCTTAAGTCACAATCCGACACGTGTTTACGACCACCGATCGTAAACACAAGCCTTACACATTGTTTGGTACCGCCATCATGCATTAAATCACTTGACCGACCATCTCGACCACTACACCATCACTAAAGTTAACAAAACACTCTTTTACTTACTAAAACGGTTTTTAAACCGAGTTTTCCGGCCAAACGAGTTGATACACTTACGTCGGTTTCTCGCCACAAGCCTAGCATATAAGTATGAGGGTATAAAAATCTTCTTTTATCATGTTTTTATTTGTTTCATGACTATAACATGCTAAAATCATGCATAACATGGTCCAAAACATGGGAAGAATGAGGCAAAACCGGATTTTTGGTTGAGGCAAAGCTACTTACGTAGCAGACAGGCTCGCGCCTAAAGCAGCTGCCCAACCTAAATCCAAACTGTGTTTGGTCTCTTCATCTCCTTCATTTTTGTTTCATATTTGTAATCGGTTTTTACCATTTCAAGTATTTTCAAACCATTTTTCTTTATGAATAGTTTTTAACCATAAAACATTTTTCACCCTTGGTTCCTAATAGCATGACAGTTAAATCCGTGTTTCGGTGATAATATTTGGTTAATTACATTTTAAAAGGTATTTTAAAGCCTTTAATTTCATTTATTTACATTTTGATGGGTATTTCAAAGCCTTTCCTCATTTCTTTGCATTTTCAAAGCAAATGTATTAGTCACCAACACAAAGTCATCCTTGGTTCTACATACCATGTCGGATTTTAACCCGAGTACGATAATGAATGTTGACTAATTATATATAAATGAACTTAAAATAATTAGTTCATAGTCATTTTCAAAATTATTCATGTCAAGCTTGCAAAATCGAACCCGACATCGAATATTTTCAAAACGATGACGATTATTCAAGTCTCGTTCTTCAAATCAACACAAAAGCGGCCTAAACGGCCTTTTCAAATCAAGACGGGTTTAAACACCCATTTTTCAATACATTTTTACAAACCCTTTCAATGGTCAGTAGACGTTTTCCATCGTCCGTTGACCCGCGCCTAAACAGGCCACTCTTTTTTCTATTTTCAAACCAGGGGAAGCCCCTTTGTATCGCCAGCAGGCTCGCGCCTCTTATGGTGGTCTGATGCAGACCAGGGCAGACCTATTAGCATCGCCAATAGGCTCGCGCCTCTTGTGGCTGCCTCATGCAGGTTCTGTTCCCCTTCCAGCATTTGCCTAGGACGATCCTGACTTTAGTTAACCCAAATACAGGACGGATCAGACGACGAATCTGCCCATTCAACATGATATCTGAAAAATGCCTTACTAAGACAAATGGATCACGTTATTCACCATAAACCTAATTCGGTAAATGGATGTTTAATTTCCGTCGTACATGCAAATCAACAATAAATCCAACTTGACATCTTATGCTTGATACTTGGATTAAACAAAACGACATAGAAAGCTCACATGTTAGATTCAAACTAGTGGATGAGCATTCATGCATTTACCCGTTTTATCAATTTTTGCATTTAACCAACCAAGATCGATCAGTAGAGGCCGCTACCGCGGGCGGGATTGGGTGTCTGATTAAAGGGCTTCCCAATACGTACCTTCACCTCTTACTCAGAAACTTTGGATAGTGGACGACCTTATCCAGGGCGTACGAGAGTCATTCTAGAAATAGGATGTTAAAGAGGGACGATTCCTTATCTTTAGTGCCTATGTCAAACACTGTTTTGTGCTTCTTTTGACCAAGGTATAAAGTGGATTCGAACGGGTTCCAAGCATCCCATAAATGCTTGGTGGCGACTCCGAACATCTCTTACATCGTTTCGAGACCCTTGCCGAGACGAAACCGACCGATCTAAAACGATCCGGTTGAAAGCATTCTTACGCCGCCGAGCTTGGCTTTCAAAAAGACCGCTGCGTTGTCCACAGATCGGCTGGGCATACGCAGATGGGCCCATGTCCACAGAAAGCGTGGGGTTTTGGCCGACTACCTAGAAGTCTAGATCACTTAGATTAGTTAATCACTTTATTTATTTCCGCTGCGAGTTGTATCAAATTTTATATTATGTCTAGTTTGGATAAGTTGTAATTATATGTAATCGCTAAGTTTTAATTAAAGCACTTTGGTATTATTGTACTTTGTTATTCACTAACTCGGGAAACCGAGATGGTAACAGTCCTATTTATTTAGGAATCTCTAGCTAAAGGCTCCTGAACAAATGGGGTGTTACAGATAAATTGGGAGACCCTCTAGAAACCGGAGAAGGGAACCAGGAGAAAAAAGAAAGGAGAATAGGTCTACTACAGTCAAGTGTAAGAAATGTAATTGTTTTGGACACAACACAAGGACATGTAAAGGAGGGTACACCGTAAATGAGAGAAGGCAGATGCTATGTACTACGACCAACTCAACTTCTACAAGTATGAAAATTTGCATCCAAGCCTCTACATCAAGAACGGGGAGAAAAGGAAGACACCGACTTAAAAGGAAGAACATTGGATCTTTTTTTTTTTTTGCGTAATACCTCATTCCTTTTTTTTTGCTTATGTTATTACCTAGTATCTTGCCTTATTGGCATAGATATAGGAGAACATTGTAATGAAATAATGCTACTACTCTTTAACTTCAGTTTGGAAATGGTGAAGCATGAAAGATGTATGCTTGTACTTACATGTTTTACTGTGTTTTCTAAAAAAGTACTCCGTATTATGCTTCATCTAAATGGTTATTTTGGAAATCCTCTTTTGCTTTATGCCAAAGATTGACTATGGCAGTCTAGTCCAAGGCAACTTTTAACATACCTGCGACTATGTTGGTAACTAATGTATATGTAGTTAATTTGTTACAGAGTGTAGTTCATAGCCAAATATTTGCCAGGTATTAATATTTTTCAGGTATTAATCCTCTTTTGCTAGATATTGAGAGAATGTAAGAAGTGCAAATAGGATGGTAAAAGATAAATGTATATGTAGTAGTGGGGATTGGGGAAGAATGGTAGAAGATGAATTTTGAGAATGAAGTAAAGAAAATGAAGTGAGTTTATATAAAAAGGAATTTGGAGGAAAAAAATGATGTTTGTTGGGAGGGAAACAAGTATTTGTCAGGTATTAAAAGTCTACTATCAACGTGTGACTTAACGTCAACAATTAACGGTGTAATGCTTAATTAGCTTAATGGTCATAAATGGTGTGTAATTAGAGAGTTAGAGGGTATGAGTGGGCTTTGCTGGAAATTAGGGGCACAAGTAGGGATAGCCCATACCTAAAGGGTATAAGTGAGAATACCCCCAAAAATAAAATAAATAAAACTATACACAAGGCCGTATTTTATACTTTAGTATACGATAATTCTCTCGTAGAACAGCCTATCCACTATAGTAATTGGAAAAAATAATACTCCGTAATAGAGCAACTCATGAATTATACCACCAATTGTACCAGTTGTACGGTGTAGAATCCGAGCTCTCTAATAAAGAATCCAAGTTCCATTGTAAAGAATACGAGCTTTATTAGATAGTATCTGATTTCATCCATTTACAAAATAAAAATATGACTTTGAATAAGTTCAGAAAAAATACACCTAAGCTCGATTTGTTTTACCTTGGTTGTACCATGCTCATATACAAAGGGATGTATAATCATATTTGTGGTAATAGAGTAGAGTTTTGTTTCATCATCGAAGCCTTTGATAGCCCTCCGAGAAATCAACTTAGACCCGAAATCGAGTTAAATTATGGGTAGAGGCGGCGGTGGCACTTCAAATAGGTTTCGCGCTATAAGAGATTATTAATCCTCTCTTAATATCCCCTTAATAGGCTCAATCCCTTTTTTATTTATAACTTAATCAATTAAGACGTTGAAAAGTTATTTAATTATGGTTATAGTTTAGGGATGTTACATAGACACGCAATTCAGGTAGTTTCTGGCGACGAAACCAACTTTTATAGTTAGAGATCATAGATTATAAATAATAATTAAATTTTCCGAGGCAACCGTCCCAGCTAAGCCCTTAATTTAGCCACGGGCTTCAACTAGGCGTGGTCGCCCCCGAACCCTGACAAATTTTAATTTTAAGGTTAATATTTTGAAACTTGGACACTAATATTGAAAGGACGATGATAGGGCGCCACCAGGTGGTACAAATCTCAGTACCACCCAATTATAATAATAATTTAAATTACCACTTTAAAAATTTATCTAGTATAATTAATGCAAAATTTTAAGGGGTAAAAATGTAAACATATGTGACATAGTTATCTAATTTTTTTTTTTGGGAAAATGTAAGTATATTAATTTAATCTTCCAAACAACATTACATCATTCCTTCTATTTCCCGGGCATTCTTACCCAGAATTACATAAACTTTTCACCCAACTACTAGCTCTGTGTGACAGTTGCCCGACCCTTAGCAATTTTAGGCGCATACATATACTAGCTCTAATCATTTTAGAAACTACAACAGGCCGAGGTACAACATTCTCTAACCTGCACTTGTTTCTAACTAACCAGATCTCATAAATGAGATTCGCAAGACAAGCTCCTATTACTTGTTTCTTGACCAAAGACCTGCTTTTAAACCGCAACCACCAGCTGATAACCTTCTGAGAAGGCAATCTGATCTTTAGCCATTCAGCTACTAGCTTCAAGCATTCTTGACTGTATGGGCACATAAAGAACAAGTGATTTAGATGCTCTGCAGCATTCCCACATAGCCTGCAGCAATTAACCTGAATGATCTCCATTTTCAGAAGTCTATCCTGAGTTAAAAGCCTTTTATGAGCAATCAACCAGATGAAGAACCCATGCTTAGGGAGGATAATTTTATTCTTTTGCCAAGGATGCCAAGGTACCACCTCCTCATTCCCCATTAACCATGTATAACCAGTCTGAATAGCATAATCCTGTCCTGATTGGCACCATTGATCATTGAGGATCAAAGGCTTAACTTGATTCTTGACCCAGCATATCCTTTTCCATGCCCAGCTAGCCCCAAGTGTAGGTTCATAGTCATCCCATCTGTTCTGCTTTACGTAGATGGCATGAACCCATCTTACCCATAAATGGTCAGCTTTTTGATCAATCCACCACACGTATTTTGCAAGGGAGGCAACATTCTATCTGTGCAGATTCTTAAAACCCAGCCCACCATATTTGTGATCCTTACAAACCTGTTTCCAAGAAACAAGAGCAGGGCTCTCACTATTATCACTGTCATGCCATAGAAAAGATCTGCAGGAAACCTCAATCTTATTCAACATTGTCTTGGGTAAGCTGAAAATGCGAGCCCAATAAGAATGTAAAGTGCTCAGTACAGACTTAATGAGGATAGCCCTACCAGCATATGACAGCTTTCTGGCACCAAGGCTAATGATCCTTTCAATAACTCTGTCCACTAAGCATTGACAGTCCAACACTCCCAATCTTTTAGGAACAATGCTGACCCCCAAATATTTAAATGGGAGGGCTCCTCTCTTAATCCCAAAGGACTCTTCAATGTTCTTTACCAGTGATTCAGGGACCCCATTACAGTACAGATTGGATTTGCCATTGCTCATCCTGAGTCTAAAAGCAACAGAGAACTTTCCAAAAACCCTAAGTAGAAGAGAAGAGGAACGAAGGTCACCTCTACAAAACAATAGCAAATCATCCGCAAAACAAAGATGGGTCAAACCCACTCTAGCACACAAAGGATGATATCTAAACCCCCTGAACTTTTTGAGATTATCTAGCAACCTGCTCAAATACTCCAAACAAATTGTAAACAATATGGGAGATAAGGGATCTCCTTGTCACAGCCCACGTTTACCCTTGAAAAACCAAAAATTTCACAATTTAGTGCCAGTGAATAGGAAGGAGAAGAGACACACTCCATAATAAGAGAAATGCTCTGTTGAGGAAAGCCCAGGGCAGCCAGCATGTCCTTGAGAAAGCTCCACTCAATAGAGCCATAGGCCTTCTGGAGGTCAATCTTCATCATTAATCTAGGTAAGCAGGTTCTTCTTTTATACAACTTAATAAGGTCCTGGCAGATTAGGATATTGCCTACAATATCCCTTCCAGGAATAAATGCACTTTGAGTGGGACTAATAATATCAGGCAAAATCCTATTCAATCTATTACAAATCACCTTTGCAAGACACTTATAGACTGTGTTGCAGCAGGCAATGGGCCTAAACTGCAATACAGTTTTAGGAACATCCACCTTAGGCACAAGGGTAATAATGGTATTATTGGATGCTTTACGGACATTCCCAGTGACAAAAGCATCCCTAACAGCTAAGCACACATCCTTCCCTAGCACAGTCCAAGCATCTTTGAAAAATTGACTGCCATAACCGTCAGGGCCTGGTGATTTATTGCTATCAATTGAAAACATTGCTTGTTTAATTTCCTCATCAGTAACAGGTGCAGTCATAATCATTTTATGCTCCTCAGAACAACACTTTCCAGTCCTTACAATACCACAATGGACTGGTTCAATAAGATTTGAAGTGCCCATCAATTCACAGTAGTATTGTTCAAAGGCTTTCTTCACAGCATCAGGAGAAGTACATAAATTGTTGCTGTGATCCTTAATCTGAAACACTCTATTTCTCATTCTTCTTCTTTTAATGCTTGAGTGAAAGAAAGCAGTATTAGAATCACCTTCTATGACCCAATTCTCTTTAGCTTTCTGAGCTAGATATATGTCTCTAGCTTTCATCAATTCAATCAACTCAGTGGAGCAATCCCTATCAGCCTGACACCATTCAGAGTTCAGATGATCTTTCATTTACTTCTCCTGGTAATGTTTCAAAGCCATTTCAGTGACTTGAGTAAGATTCTCAATATCACTGAAGTGCTCTCTATTAAGTTGCTTCAACCCGTGTTTCAACCCCTTCAATTTCTTCACAATCCTGAACATGGGAGATCCCTGAATCTCCACCTGCCACCCCTCCTTAACCAACTCACCAAACCCCTCAGCAAGGGACCCCATATTAAAGTATTTAAAGGCTGGCTTACTCTTAACCTTGGCCACTATT
Source organism: Silene latifolia (assembly GCF_048544455.1). Taxonomy (NCBI): domain Eukaryota; kingdom Viridiplantae; phylum Streptophyta; class Magnoliopsida; order Caryophyllales; family Caryophyllaceae; genus Silene; species Silene latifolia. The sequence continues at coordinate 66,391,002 of NC_133532.1, forward strand.
GTATTTATAACACAAGGACAGTGGTCAAAAAGACCTTCAGGAAGGAAATTTGCCACTACATCAGGAAGTACTTGCAGCCACTCCTCATTTACAAGAACTCTATCAAGTTTGCTATATACTTTGGAACTTGCTTCATGTTTATTGTTCCAAGTATAATAGGATCCATTTACTTTCAGTTCTTGTAATTGGCAGAACTCAACTGCATTCCTCATAGGAGCCATTTCAGCTCTAGTCAAAGAAGAACCACCAATGCTCTCATCTACATTCATAATGCTGTTAAAATCCCCACAAACCATCCAAGGCCCATTCACACAAGAGAAATAACCCCTGAGGTCCTCCCACAAAGGCTCCCTCTCATGAGCTCTATTAAAACCATAGACCATAGATAGCTAAAAGAACATCTGATTCACTTTATTCACCACTCTAGAGTGAATACATTGAGCAGAGATGTGTAAAACCTCAACATCATACAATTTAGGGTCCCATAACAACCAAACTCTACCTCCCCTATGGAAGCTATTATTAGTGCATATGAACCAGTCCACACACATATTATTCCTAGCTTTAATCCAGTTACACCCCTTTATTTTAGTTTCTAACAATTCAAATAGCCCTACATTATTTTGGTGCATAAACCCCCTTATTTCTTTTTGTTTATTATGGATATTTAGACCTCTAACATTCCAAAATCCTAAACTACCCATTCTCAGGTTGAATTAAGGACTTCACCAATTTCAGCTGACATTCAACTCTGGCCTTCCTGATAGACATAGATAAGGCATCCATAAAAGATAACCCCTGGGTGTAAAAATCCTGGTCTCACCTGCTTCATTCCTTAACATTCTAGTTATAAACCTCCTAGGCAATGATTTGTCTCCCTCCCCAGCCACACTCTCAGTGCCAGGTGACATCCTGCCTGGAACCTTAGTGGGTGCCCTCTCAACTGTTGGGGTAACCAGTTAGACCACATGTGTCACTAGTTTAGGCTACTGAATAGAAGTCTTACCAGGGTTAGAGGAAGACTGTGGTTTAGCTTTGGGTCTCCAGACTTTCTTTACTTTGGGTGCTAAACCTTTCCTGCAATGTTCTCCCATATTGCCCATTCCCTTGCATCTCTCACACGTGAGGGGTAGCCAGTCATATACCACCCTCACCTTATGAGTAATGCCAAGTTCATCCATGAAGACAACTTCAGTAGGAAAGGCCTGTCCAATTTTAACTTCCACCATAATTCCCGCATACCCCAGGAACGCCTTAGAGTTGGTGATGTCATCACAACGAATAAAATCACCAACAAGCCCACTGATTTTCCTCAAACTATTAGTTCCCCAGAATTTGACATCAAGGCCATATAATTTTATCCAAATTGGAACTAAAGTAACATCATGTTTAATCAATTCCGCATTTGGAGTCCATTCCTTCACAATTACTAGCTTGTTATCAAACATTAAGTGCCCATTATTAACAACTTCCATTTGTTTCGCCTTAGTTTGAAATCGTACTAGAAAAATACCATTCGGCATAAACGAAATACGATCACCACCAAAACTCTGCCACACACGCTAAACAAAACCAGAAATCACATTTCTAGGAGGATTCGCACCTAAAACATAGCAGTATACCGCCGTAGACCAATACTCAATCTCACCTGCAACGTCATCATGAGTCAATTGGAGAGGCGGTGAAACTGTAGCATCGATAGGTGCATCCACTGGTTCGTCCTCCATCTCGGATTCAACATCTTCAACAATTACGTCCAGTTCCGCATCGAATTCTCTCTGCGATAATTGAAGATCAATCTGTCGAGCAGAATTCGATGAACGAGAATTACTCCTACTAGTACTAGCAACAGAAAAATCAACTTGTTTTTGGTTTTTTTGGTGATTTAGATTGGAAGATTATTAGGGTTTTTCTTTTTCTTTGCCATTGCTTAAGGAAAAAGAAACCTGATTATTAGAGGCTTTTTATAGTTATATAATTACTGCTACCAATTCCAAATATTGACGTCAGAGATTGAAGTTCATCTATAATTTTGTCCATGATTCAACAGACAAAACTTTAGCAAAATTCTCAACAAATTGTTGTTCTAACTACCAATTACATCTGCATTCTCTAACAATTTTGTATACAAATTTCACTTTGTGTTATATGTTTAATTATTCGAACTATAGTTGAAGACGATGATCCGCCGTTCGGCCCCATCATGATCGACCCACTTATACTTTGTTGAAGATCTCCTCACGAATCCTTACTCTTGATCTTTCTACCAAGAAAAAAAATTATTACTATGATGAACAATGAATGAGAAAACTAAACTTCCAAATTTAGAAAATTAGAAAATTTGATAAATATATCCTCTGTGGTGCTCAAATTTTTTAGCGACACCCACTACTGCTATTTCATTTTCCAAGATAAAATAGCCTAAATTTTAATGAAATAATTTACTCATATCAAACAAATAAATAGGAACATTTGTGTGTAGCTATATTAATTGAAGAAGGCCATCTTTCTGACAAGTCAACCCATGATTTGGCCAAGCCAATGTTGTACGGGACTCGTTGACCTTGTAAACCCAATGGTTGTAAATTGGTACTTGACTTTTTGATCCAAATGTCAACTCAGTTTCCATTGTCTTACCATTAAGTTGCATCCCTACAAGGTTTGGCTCCCTTTGTAAATATCATTTTTAATTGGTTTCTCCCGTCTTTGTATATCACAATTTGGTCACGCTCATTAATTGCCCATCCCATGTTCTTGTCATATGTATACAATTGAGGGAAGAGAGGGGCTTCACCTCAATGATCAAATAATTTTCCGTTCTCTCATTTTGTAAGATTACATAAATAAAAATAGAGTAAATTAAAAATTACTCTCTTTTAGAATTATGTTTTCTAAAATTACTCCCTTATAAAAAAAATTTCTAAAATTACTCCCTTAATATGCACTTTTATCAAAAATTTCTTCAAAACTACAATTTAGGTGACTTATTACGTCTGTTTTTGAACTTATTCTCTATTGTTATATGTTTCAAATTATAAATTAGCTAAGACATAAACGAAATAAGTTCGTAAAATGAAAGAATAAGTAAGTTAAGTTGGTGGTTTGAAACAATTTTTGATAAAACTGCATTTTTGATATAATTTTTAAGAAAAAATGTTTTCTCACTTAAATCTCGAGGGATTATTTTGTAATTTTAAGTGAAAATATTACCAAAAATAGTAGTATGATAAAAAAAAATGGCATATTAATTAAAATAGCACAGTGTAGAGTATAAGATTTCGTTTGGCTCATTCAATTTAAATTGCATTGAGTTTATTATATTGCTGATTTGATTTATTGGTTAATACTCTGTATGAAACTTCTATATCACCATTAATGATGAAGGGTGAACATTGAACGATAGTTAACCTTTATCCATTGAATGATGAATGTTACTACACAGAAGCTACGAACAGCATTTTAGTTTCCAATAATACAAATTAAAATTTAAGCGACTATCTATATGGTTACAAAGCTGGAGTAATATTGGAACATCAAAGAGAATGAAATAAATAAGAGAATTGAATTAACATCAAATAATATCTGTGTTGGCATGTATAAATGTAAATATTTGTTGAACAGAGTTGGCTATATCCTCTGCTGTAAAACTTGCTTCACTCCCAACCTACAAAATCATTCAAGTGAATTAACATCATTTTTGAGAGCTTTATTATAATTCAGATTATTTCCCTAATTTCGACAACCAAAATCATGATATTTAAATTACGAAGAATATACCTTGACATTAAAAGAATAGAGAACAGTTTGCTCAATAGTAGTGATATTGGTATGAAGAATGGTTAACCGCAAATCCTCAAGAGCAGCAATGGCCCTAAGGAGTTGGCCTGGCCGTCTTCGAGACAATATCTTAATCAATGCATCAAACCCTAAGACCTTTACCTCCACATCTGCTATGCACGATTTGCTCTCTGCACTTTCTTCTTGTAGCATTAAACCTCCTGTAGGATCCATGGGGGCCACACCACTCCCCAGGTTTAGTTCATCATCTGGTGGAAATCCAAGTGGAATTTGTTGAGGTTGCTGGACTAGTCCCATTGCTGATGGTGAAGTCGCTTCTCCTCCTGGTGGTCGCGGTGGGCCTGGTGGTTGATCTCCGTAAAGTCTCCTCCTTTTTTGTGACTCTAGGCATTGTAGTAGTTGCTCTAGCTCTCTTACAAACTCTATTGCCCCACCAATTATTGATGCTTGATCTCCCTACACATGCATATTTAAGTATGAGTATGTTGTAGATTTCGACAGATGACAAGTGATGAGAGAATATAGGAGAAAGAAAGAATACCCTTTGCACATAAGAGCTAGGCATGAGAGACCTTAAAACTCTAAGATGCTCATTCATTTGCTTCCTTCGATTCCTCTCAACAGCAATATGAGTCATCCTTTGGCTCTCCACTTCCTCGGTCGTCTTGATGGTTCGAGGCCTTTTCCTCTTGCTACTACTCCCACTTTTCCCGCCTCCTCCTAACTCTACATTCTTATCTCCTCCACTTATCTCAATTCCATTATTCTCATCAGTATTATTATTGTTATTGGTGGTAGTATTGTTTGTATCATTACCAAGAAACTCAAGTTGAACCGGATTATCGTAATCACCGTCTTCTTCTTGTTGGTTGAAGCTAAACCCAGCATTAAAAGCAGTATCAAAATTATTAGTAGCAGCAGCATTAATGTTATTACTGAGGACCGGAAACTTGAGGAAATAAACAGGATCAACTCCTGTGCTATTTTCATCTCTGTTGACAATTTCTGTAGAAACATTTTGATTATGATTATGATTTTGTGGATAATCATGTTGAGAATTGTGAAGGGCCAACTTTGGGCCGAAATCTGCAAACTGCATGACATCTGCAAAGCTTAAGGTCCTGTCAACTGCTGCCATTTCTGAAGTCATTATCACATCGCTGGTTTCAAACATCAACTGTTGCTGTTGTTGTTGCCACTTTTGTTCCTATTCAAATACCAGACTTACACCATTAGTAAAATGTATCATGTATGTATGTGTGCATTTTACAATTTTACATCTAATTATCATAAAATGATGTGATCACCTGGTCATATGATTCAGAATGCCTGGCATGATGAAATACGGGATTATTTTGAGAAGAACAGTTAAAATTGGTTGCCAAAGTTCTTGCTGCTGTTTCTGGCACTTCCTGCACACCAAGCAGAGGACACACAGAGTACCCAATGAACAACATGATATTCAACCAAAGTTAAAGAAAATGGTGAAAAGAAATGTGAGGAAAGTATTATGTACAATTAAAATAAACTTAGTTTATAACATAAACATACTGAGTAGTTCTCTTCATTCTCCATCTGACTTTATATATACTTCCAATACTAATAATAAAATCCTTCAATTTTGTGTTTAACTTTTGTTTGGTACAATAACTTTAATCGTATAAACAACTCTTTGGTAAAACTCCTCAAATAAAGACAATTTTATGACATGCACCAATGTTTTTCATGTCTGCATGTCTTTATTGTACGTCCATCTCTTCTCCTACCTTGCCTTGTGCAAAATACCAACTTTTGTTTGATATTTTAAGTTAAAATTATGGTTTTGTCTTAATTTACACAAATATATATCAATTTGCATGATTTCGGATATAGATATAAAGTTTTTTGTTTATGAAGTAATAATCATAATAATAAGTTTACACAAGCGAGATATAAGCCACCAACAATTTGCATGGTGCGATGTTTTGTTTTTCTTTTAAGATTGTTGAAGATTATTATAAAAAAAAAGCCCTTATAAATAAGAAAAGAATATTTGTACGAAAAAGTCGAATTAAATAACGGAAGCTTAAAATAAATTTATGAAGATGATGAGCAAATGAAGAGAGGAGCCATGCATAGGTGAGTGTAACAATTCATGTCAAATAGTATAAGTAAAATCACATGCAAGGTTTTGCTTTACTACCGCAACTTTTATTATTTTGTTTAATTAATGAATATCACAGGCCAACAACGCTCTTGCATATCCTTTTAAACAAGGGTTGCTTTTTCATGATCCTAATTAAAGATTGTAAACGACGCTGTTCTTGATGACTTATAGCTGCTGCCTCATTCTTCTATTCAAACTTTGCCTCTTATGAATTTATTACTTGCGTGACATGGCTTATTATTTGTTATATTTGAATTTCTGGGTTTTGCTTTTGGACCTAGATCATGATATCCGTGACATTTACAAAATCTTCTATGGTACTATCCACAACTTTAATCCCAAAGCCTTTTCTAGATTTTGTGGCCGATCCAAAATGTATGTCGGGGGTTGGCAGGTTCAAACCTCATCTGAAATGACGAAACTTTATTGTATAAATTTTCATAACAAAACCACACAAAAAAATAAAAAATAAACCAACGAAAAGGCCTCAAAAGAAGATGAGTCCGGCCACGCGGCGGAGCAGCCTAGTCTAGCTACCCCACGCGACAGTGGCCGCCCGAAGCTGCTGTTGCCTTACCTAAACTGGTTTCGCCTCGTCACATGACCATTCCCGCGCATAGCGGCCCTGCCTAGATCGATATATCAAGCCTATATCTGACATCTCTTATCCTCTTCACTCGTTTCATCGCATTTCATTTACAAGGGTGTGTATCCCCGATCCACACCTTCGCACCTTTTAATGACCCCCTACTCAACGTCACTTCCAAAGACTCCGACTACACTTAAATTCGTACGTGTTTTAATAACTCAAACACCACTGATCCTCCCCTATTTAAGTTTGATCCTTAGTTCAAACAAATTAAACAACAAAGCAAACCAAACAAGTACATAAATGAAAATGTCTTGATGATTGAATTTCCACCTTAATGACATTACAAATTCCATGCATTCTAGAATTGGGGAGTCCTAAAGATTAACCCTTCAACTCATTTGAACATTTGAAGATAATACACATACAAGTTCAACTACTACTCTAAATGTTATTTCCAACACTATAAAGGTCATGTCTCCATATCCATTCATGAGCGCATACAAAAGCCAGACCCGAATTTCTTAACTCGGTTGCACTTCGCACTCACATAAATAGATCCTTTTAGTCATACACATATAAATGCACTTTATAAAAAAAAAGAGCTATATTAAGAAGTTATAAATGTACATAACTTATGGGTTAGGGTTCTCCACGCCAAATAATGCAATGGAAGGTATGATGTCGATATTTTTAAGCCTAAACCTAATATATCGAATGTCTGGGCCGGTATATCAGCTCAAGATAATGTCATTCGCGAGGGCATCAGCTATGTCGTGGGTAATGGGCGTACAACATTATTTTGGGACCACTCTTGGGTCGAGGGAGGATGTCTTTCCGACATGGCCATAGCTGATATTTGGGATACTATGCTAGGGACTACGGTAAGCCATATGAGGGACGAAGAATTGAGTTGGAAGTGGGACTTATTTGCGAGTTATTTACCAAATAAGAGTCTCCTGCAAATTGCCTCTTGCTCTCTCTCTCTCGCCGTCGCTGTACCTAAGTCTTGAGTATGCACTTTTCTGGAACGGTACTTCTCATGGGAAAGTTTCTATCAATTCGGCTTTGAATTTCATCAAAGCACCAGACCCCTTACCAGAACATAATCCAACTCAATGACGTGTTATTTGGAAACTTCCCATTCAACAACGTATTAGATAGTTCATTAGGTTGTCAGCCCATGGTAGGTTAATGTGTAATGTGAATAGGGTGCGACGGAATCTGTCTGATGACCCTCTTTGTCCCCGTTGTCTCGTTGCCAAGGAGAGTACTGGCCATCTTCTGTGTCATTGTTCCACTTCTTGTGCAATATGGAACTTGGTTGGTGATCTTGTTACTTGTCCGTCTTTCTTTTCGATCCAATTTTTGGACTGGATATCAAATAATGCTAGTAACATCATCTCCTTAACTTCGTTTGATTTGTTATGAAATTCGCTATCACTTGTTGGTGGTTTTAGAGATGAAGGAATAACGTTGTCTTTGGGAGAGAGACAAATAATCCCATTTATATGCTTCAATTTTTACAGCTTCGATTCGAGAACTCTAAAGCTGCCTTTGACAAGTTCTCGCTCTTGAATACTGACACGATTGGTCTCGAAAAGCTGCCTTTGACAAGCTCCTCCTCATGATTGGTTTCTCCTAAATACTGACAATTCTTCTAAGGGCAATCCGGGTCGAGCAGGTTGCGGAAGGATTATTAGGGATGATACTGGTAATTTCTTATCTGCTTATTTTTTCTCTTGTGGTTATTGCTCTTTGATCAGGGCTGAATTACTAGCCTTGCTCGTCGGTCTCGAAAAAGAAAAGGTTCTTCGTATAAGGCGTCTCCTAGTTCATATGGATATGAGCCATGTGTTAATCTAATTTCAAATGACAAATTGGTAAGCAATGGGTTACGCCAAATTTCCAGCGATGCAAGGAGTTGATTTGTGATGATAATTGGAGCGTCCAAGTGCAACATGTCTAGAAAAAACCTAATCGGGCTACCGATTGGCTAGCGAATCAAAGTATCATTTTGACTACAAGCATCACCTATCTAGATGTTCTTACTCCTCCTCTTCGATCAATCTTACGCGAAGACCTTTTAGGGGTAGTTTTGCCTCGTATTATTTCTAGTTATTTTTGCGATTCTTCCCTCTTATTGTATTCAAAAAAAATTTATACTTCTTGTGGACATGCCACTCGCACGTATCCAGTTGCGGCGGTCAACAAAAATTATGACAAGATCATTTTAGCTTAGTCAATTTGTCTTGATGAAGATCACTAATTAAGCAAATTGACAGGCTAGTCGTGTACCTACCAAAAATAACCAACTGGCACTAACTAATATAGCTAGGGAAGTCGGGTCGATCTCCACAGGGAGCCAAGATATCTGTTAGAGGTCCGTCTATTTGGTCACAAAATGGGGGGTTGAAATTGGTTTACTAAACTAATTAAGATTAAGGGAAGGAGTGGTAAAGAAGAGCAATAAAAAGGCAGAAAATGTGAATAAGAGTGATCAATAAAGAGGGAACGAACATGTCTGGATTTCGGCTCAATACGGTAGTCTAATGACTCAACTGAAAATAGTCTAGATAAATTACTGTGAGATGGATACTGGAAAGGTCCTTCCGGTCCACTTTCTATCCTAGATTTCCACTAACTTAACTTCCGTCATCGTCAGGGTAGTCTACTGTTCATAGCAGGTCTATTTAGTCCAATCTTCCGATCCAGGAATAAATTTAACCAGATTAAAGGGTAACTTAGAAGCGTGCACTCAACTAAGTCGGTATTATAATTAAATTGCCATGGGTACAGATTCTCACAATTAAGTCATCTAGCATATTCGCTACATCGTCATAATTTTACCATAGATCCCTTAATCCCAACATGAATGAATTTAGCTACTCATATCGTTAATGTTATCAATATTAATAATGATGAAATAATTAACATTATACACGATGAAATAATAATAAAATTGCATAAATAAAACTTAGGGCAGAAATTAAAGAAGAGAGAACAAAGGAATTAAAGTAAATAAAAGCAAGATTAAGATTAGAAGGAGAGAAGGATTACAATAACAAGAATTTCGGCGTAAAGAACAACGAGATCCAAGCAAAATAACCCAAAAGCAAAGTTTACAGTAGAAAAGGTTAGGGAAAGATTAAGAGTCAGAGTGGCGTAAAAAAGTATTAAGAGATAAAAAGAAGTGCTAATGACCTAATCACACGATGCTTAAATAGAAAATACAAAGTCCATAACTAAAATAAGCAACACGGGTTAATTAAGGCCCGTGAAAACTCCAATCCTCTCGATCGAGTAGTTTAGAACCACTCGATCGTGGACTTCAACATAAGATCCTTTCGATCGAGTAAAAATGTTAATCGATCAACGAACCAAAGTAGCCATATCAGGGCATAATGCAATATAAAACGGTGCAAAAGTGCATAGAAATACGTGCAAAATAAGGCTAAAAAGACTATATAAAATGTACGTATCAAATCTCCCCAAACCGAACCTTTACTCGTCCTCGAGTAAACTAAATGCAACTAATGGAACAGAAATGAAAACTCAGAGCTAGCTATAACTTGTCTACTTGAACCAATTTAATGCAACAGAAATCAACAGTTACAGCTACAGCAGTCAATACGCAAACGAGTTATAGGATGTCCAGAAATAAGGCTGACCTATCGACCTTGCAAGACCAACAAATTGGACTCTCACGTGGTCACTCTTCTCTCATGAAGCAAAGGGTGAATTATTATGTAAAACAGAGAGAGAGAGAGAAACAGTCACTCACCTAAACTGCGACCTACATAGCATGCACGCAACAAAAATGAAAGACGATTCGAGTACTAATGCACACATTCCAACCAACAATGTCCGTCACAGCCGAGGGCTTAAAAATAGTATAGGAAAGTGAGGTTCAGGTGAGAAAGGGCAAAATAAATAATGGAAATGTGGAGGTAAAAGCGCCAAGCTAGTTCTTAAACAGGACCATAAAAGACCGTCCGAATCTCAACTGACTGAAAAATAAACACAAGTGCCCTTCATTTGGCACACAACTCACCATCCAAATACACTATCTCCTTAAGAGATGTATTAATAGGAACAAAGGAGTGAGACGGTCACAAACTTCCCTTTTTTTAATACCGTCTTAATTAAACAATCAATACAAATCAAATAAATTTTTCACTTTTTTTTTTCTTCCTGACTTACACGGGAATCCAGTTTTTTTTCAATTTTTTTTCTTTTTCTTTTCTTTTCTCTTCATTCACGTTTTTCATTCCCTTTTTTTCAATTTCTTTTTTTTCATCCTCCCTTCCTTCATTCTCCACCAACTCCAATCAATATACACACGGGCCAAACTTGTAGACGGAAAAACATTCCACAAAAGACATTCTAAACTAGCTTGACTAGGCAGGCTCAGTTTTGGATGTAGCTAATGGGTCAAAAAGGCTAAATTTGGCTTAAGTGGAGCTAAATGGGTGAAAAATGTAAGAAAAGAGAAATTTGTAAGCACCTCCCTGCATGTGACACCGACCACAAACCCGAATGTATGCATTTGACAAGAAATCGAATGTCATAAAAGTGCAAAAATGATGAACATGCTATGCAAGGAGTACTACTCTCAATTCCTATATAAACCGGTCATGAATGTCACCAGTTATAAGGCTCTAAATCTCAGAAATTGTAAAGTAGGTTGCCAATTTATCAGGTCAAGTCTACATGGTCAGCTAAATTTGAACAAAAACTCGTAGATTATGCGTAAGACTGAGCTAATAACCGTCAATGAAAGTGCAAGGCTCAAGTAAAATGACAAGTTAAAGTGTAGTATGATCACAGAAATCAACCATTCCGACTCAACCTATATGCAAAAATAAACGTGAATATTTTATTAATTTTTTTGAATTTTCTAATTTTTTGGGATTTTATGATTTTATGAAATAAATAAATACAATGCAAGCTGAAAATAGAAATGTGAATGCAAAACAAATGCAAATGCAGACTCAAAGGATGCAATACCCTCCCCAAACCAAAACGCACAACTCCCTCTTTGTCCTCCAGCATACACCAGCAGATATATACGAGGGAGCGGGAATATACAACCAATAAATGAATGAAAACAATAAAATAAAAAGGAGACAAAAGAAAAAAGGAGACAAAAGAAAATAAAAGAACGAGAATGTACATACAAAACACGAATTTCCCCAAACCAGCCTGAAAACGGGGGCAGTGAGTAGACCAGTAGCTACTCGTCGGCCTCCTCTGTCACGTCCTCCACCGTCACAGTAAGTCCGGGTCCTCCTTGTGCTCTCTCCTTCTTCTCTGCTCAGCCTGAGCTCTCGCTGCCGCCGCTGCTGGGTCCTCCTCCTCGTCCTCCTCCTCACTAGCTGACTTAGGGTACCCCTCAGCTGGGTACCGGTAGAAGGACGGGTGAGGCCAACCCTCTGGAATGAGACGGTGTCGCCTTATGTGATACTTGGACAAAGGGAACAAAGTAAGAGCTATGTCCCTCTCCATACGAGCCTGTCTCTCTGCAATCTCAAGCAACAAACTGTCACGGCGCCCTTGGTCCATGACTGCAGACGCCTCAAACGGTGGAGGAGAAACAAAATTAGCCGGAAAAACCGGCTGTGCCTGGTCGGGCGCAGGAGTAGGAGTAAGGATCGGGGTAGGAGTGGCCGTGGAAGTCTGGCCACCCGTAGAAGGTGTGGATCCCTCTCCGGTCTCAGGTCGGCGCCGCTTCCTAGAAGCGGACATGGTAGTAGGTGGTCGGAGCGGTAGGTGGTACATGGGTAACGGTGATGGTAAAATGCCCCGTGCAACAGTGGGCAAAGGGACGAGGCGAGGTAGGGTGGTGCAAGGAAGGTCCTCGGACAAGGAACCACTAATCTTCCAAGTCCGGTAGTCTGAAGTCAGCCAAGTCATGGACAACATAGATGGTAGGTCCAGGTACCTACCTCCAACTATGTACGGTAAGTCACGAGGGAAGGCAGGGAAGAAAGAAAGGGCAAGAAAGGTGGCTATGCCACCGCAGACAGTGGTGCCCGTGGTCTTCTCCCCTACAGACTGAAAGTACTGGGCGGCTAGGTAAGCAATGTTGAGGACAAAGGGGCCCTCACTATCAATGTTCAGGTACCCGTCCAGAATATAAAGCTCGGTGTTAGTCACGTTGTTTGGCTCCTTACGACCGAAAATAGTACCTCCCATCAAACGTAGGAAGTACCGGGCAGGGGGGAGGTGGACCTGAGCGAGCTTTCGCTCCTCGTAGGTAGTTTGTGCCAAAGTCCGCCATAACTGACGGATGACCTTCCTAGGGGCGGCAGTGGCGCCCGTAAATGAAAGTCCAAGTCGAGTACCAAACTCCTCTAAAGTCAAAGAAAAGGTCCGGTTAAACAACCGGAAAGACACAGAAGCACAAGTGGGGGTAGCGTCGTGTGCCCTAGAGGAGAAGGTAAAGGAGCTGAAGAACTGAAGGGTTAGCTCCTTGAAGGTGTGGGCACTCATGGTCACAAGTCCATCCATCCCCGTACCCCTCAAAATCTCACAAACCGGCTCGTAAAACCAAGCCTCTCAAGTGACGAACGGCACAAAAAACGAGTAGGAATAAAGTCACAGTCAAGCAAAGCATAAAATCTAGTGCGATGAATACCGTTAACAAAGATTACCTGGGGGTAGTCGGGGTGCGAGTCGAGCGAATCATCCCCTCGGATGGTAACACGTCCAGCTGAACGGCCAGCAGTAGGTGTAGCTCGTGCACGACCCCGACCTCTAGAACCTGAAGTATAAGCCCGTCCTCCGATGGGACGAGGTACTAGAGCCGCCCTGTAAGTAGCTGTGACTGCGGGTGACCACGCAGCAGGGGTGGTCACCGTACCTGAGGTACTAGCTGTAGCTGCAACAGAAGAAGCAGTAGAAACCGACACAGAGGAAGAAGAGCTAGCAGCAGTGCTAACCAAAACAGAAGCTGTGATGGAGGTGGAAGCTGAGACGAAGCTAGCAGCAGTAACGACAGTACCAGCTGTAGTGACAAGGAACACGGGAGCAGCAGCAGTGGTACTACTAACGGGTGTGGAGACGGTGGTGGCAGCAGCGACCACCGTCTCAGTCAAGGACCGAGTAGCAGTCGAGCTCGAAAAGGCCATTGAGCTATGACAGGCTAGTCGTCTACCTACCAAAAATAACCAACTGGCACTAACTAATATAGCTAGGGAAGTCGGATCAATCTCCACAGGGAGGCAAGATATCTGTTAAAGGTCCGTCTATTTAGTCATAAATGGGGGTTTGAAATTGGTTTTCTGAACTACAAAGGCTTAAAGGAAAGAGTAGTAAAGAAAGAGCAGGAAAAATGTAGAAAATGTGAATAGGAGTGATCAATAAAGAGAGAACATGTCAGGATTTCGGTTCACTACGGGAGTCTAATGACTCAACTGCAAATAGTCCAGATAATTACTGTGAGACGGATGTTGAAAGGTCCTTCCGGTCCACTTTCTATCCTAGATTTCCACTAACTTAACTTCCGTCCTCATTAGGATAGTCTACTGTTCATAGCAGGTCTATTTAGTCCAATCTTCCGATCCAGGAATAAATTTAACCAGATTAAAGGGTAACTTAGAAGCGTGCACTCAACTAAGTCGGTATTATAATTAATTTGCCATGGGTACAGATTCTCACAAATAAGTCATCTAGCCTATGTTAGAAATTATTAATCTCATTAATTTACATATTCATATATGAATAAATATATTTATTCATAAAATAAATTCTAGATCTTATGCATGCAAACATAAATAAGATAAGAGAAGAAATCATTGTTCTTACTATATGATATCGGTTTTATGGGCACCAACAAGATCTCCTTCTTATTAGTTCTTGAGCTTTCCAACAATGGATGAACAACATTCAAGTTTAGAATCTCTCCCAAAAGCATATACCCAAGCAAACCTCTTAAAGACTAAAATAATATGATCTAGTATTAGGATTAGTCTTACTTAAAATTTTGACACAAAATATTAATTTGTTGTCCTCTATTTCGGTTAAGAGGAGAAGAGATTAGTGAGTTTTATTTCTCTAGGATTTTCACAAATAGTAGAGAGTTTTTGTCTATATCTTTCTTACTCTAGAAATTATAGATTTTTGAATGAAATAATCATTAAAGAGAAAACTCCTTCTCTTTTCTTTTGTTTTGGCTGAAAAAAGGCCTTGGGTAGGTTGCCCAATATTTTTCATTTTTGCTCTTCACAAGAGACTAGGCATGCAACCCTAGTTATAGGTTTGTTCTTCTCAAGATGTTTAGCCTTGCATGCCTACAACCTAGGGTTATGATTGTGTCTTCATTTAAATATAAACAACACAATATAAACTATATACTCCCACCCTTATTTTCGGTACATTTATAATATAGAGAATCCATTTTATTTTGTCATTTGTCAAATTGTGACATATGTGACATGTTACTTGACATGTGAAATTGTAATGTATTTTGAACATATTAAAAATCAACATACTCATAAAATATGTCATTTACAAAACCGACTAGTAATTCGTAATTACTTGTACCAAGACGGTTTAACAAATTATAAATTACAACGTCTTGTATTTATAATAAATTATTCATTCAATTTCAATTCCAAATTGTTTCGTAAACAATAATTTTATCTAAGTAATAAAACAATTCAATTACTTAGACCGTATCTAATATAATCGAATTACAATAAGACACGATAATTTTACTCACAAAATCATCCGTCAATTTTAAGCAATTTAATTAACTCGTATCGGCATACGATTAATTAAATAATCAATTAAGAGTATTTCCCTATAGGTATGACCTAAGGGGATCAACTGATCACCACCGTCGCACGACAGTAATGTCAAACTCTAGTCAGCCAATCATTACCGATATATGTGGACCAGTTGACTGTAAAATTATTACATCCCATATGTATGCTTAAAATGAGATTTAAATATGTGATCATCATGATCGACAGTTGTGATCGCATTATTGTCGGAGGACACATATTCCAACAATCTCCCACTTGTCCTCGACAAGTGTGCGTCACCAATTCTCTTGTCTTATTACTATCTCTCACTCAATGCAAGGTGTCTTTCAGGTCGTACTTGCAAGTGATCATATCGAGAGTGGTTTCCTCGATCTGGAGAATAACTGATTGACCAGAATTATCTACCATAGATACCTTCCGAGCGTGGCCACGCATTTCCAGTTCATTACTCCTCGAGTGGCCCAAAGATATTGTTATAACCTTGACAAGGGGTGGACAATTCCTATCGCACTTATTCCCTTCGACTAGCCACAACTATCATAACCTAAAATATGCCCATTTGACCCCATTTACGAAGGTCGTAGTAACATAAATCAAAGTTAATCTGTAACTGTACCACCTTAGGCGAATAGTCTTTAGTAAAAAGAATCGACTCACTAGAATACTATAGTAGCTCTCGCCACGACCAGGCTATATAAATTTGCCAGAACTCTATAAGCGGTCATAAGGCCCGACAAAGTGTTCCTAACAGTCTGCCTATGTGATCGACTAGTCATCTCACATGACTGTATGACACTGAATTTACCATCAATCGCATCACACTCTAGTCACTTCGAGACGTCACCTCATACAAGTGACTATGGGCGAATACTATGTTAATCCGGGTTCACTTTAACGGGGTTCAATATCGTCATACAACCCGTTTGGATGTAACAAAGTTAAATAAAAGAGTTTTAAAGTAAAACTCGAACGACAAATGCGATTATCACATATGAATAGTCAATGCCTGATTACTACTTCATATTCTATAATCCAGTTTTATCTTGAATGCAGTTGTTCATCTCAATTTAATTGAAATGACATGACTCATCATGTTAAGCCTATGAGAAGGCTTTGGTTAGTAGGTTTTATCAACTTCTTGTACCTTACTTAACCTTACTACACACTCGTTTTCCTTGTAATGTATACATTTTAATTACAAAACTTTCTGAGTACGTGTCGAGATCCAATCAAGACATAGGCCCTCTAGCCTTAGAATAGCTCCCACTGTTTTCACAGTGTGCGGGACTCATCCTTCTTGCACATCTCATGATTGCAAGTGTACTCAATTTCCGTTGTAAATATTCCTCATTGTTTTTATTGCCTAGAACGATTCTAGAAAATCTATTTCTTAAATAACATAGCCACAATGGTATCTTAACCATCCTGATGTATTTTGATTATGGTTTTGTCGGAAACCATGCGCAATCTCAATTGTCAATTGTCATTTGTGTAACACCCTTACACAAAATTGCATCATAAACACTTTGCTTTACTTCCTTAATGCTTCTGCAAGCACTTAAGGGTAATCTTTATGGCTTACTTGGTAAAGATTACTTAAATTCGATTTTGAAACAATTCATCATACTCAAAGTATATGAAGTGTTATACATCATTACTCATTTAATTGATCCGACAGCGGAAGCAAATGGAATCAATCAAATATGTTCAACTTGATTGAACTAGTCATGAATCTTATCAACATAAGACTTCTAATTTGACGCTAATATCATGTGGATTTATCTCCATAAATCCAGATATTAAGATGTATTATAATACTCCAAAAGTCTTAAATCATTCCCAATTATCAATATGACATCCATATATTAGACTAATTAAAATTTCCGTAACTCCCACTAATCTTCATGTATAAACATAACTTTTCAACTTATTGAGAAAAGTTTCATCACATGATCAAAATGTTGATTCCAACTCATTGATGTCCTACTTAAGACCCTCTCCTAAGTTTCACATTAACTTAGGATGACAAGAATCTAAAAAACTCAAGACATGTATTGAATACATTCCTTCTAATTGAAGAAGTTGGTTTTTGGATTTACTTGCTATATATCTCATCATAATGAACTACAATCCTTAGACTTATGCTTCTCAACTAGTGCAAAACCCTTTGCTACCAATCAAGCTTTGAAATGTCTCTTTATTAGTGCAAAACCCTTTGTCACTAATCAAGCCTTTTATTTCGGATTTTCATGGCTCTAAGCCTTGTATTGAGTTGTGACTTAAACATTCTCATGCAAGTCATATGTTCATTACTTTCTAGAAGTAATCAACTTGAATCAAACGATTTCTTTGTAAGTTATAAGCACTTTAATTTCTTAAAAGTAGTATGAATTCATCATCTTCAACAAGAGATGAATTTAACCTCCTAGGTTTTGAAGAAACAACGTCTTACACAAAACGTCTTCATGTAGCCAAGAAAGACCAGTTTCTTGCGATATAACATTCTTTGTGGCTCTCGAATAATTTCTCCCACTCTGTCTTCTAGAAATAAACTTGTATTCTAGAAAGACAGCTTTACGAGCCACAATCCCGTCGTACTCGTAATTATAGTAAGGAAAAATGAGCATTTGTTTCTTTTGAAAACTTACAAACATGGTACCCTACCATTTCATATCTCATATGATTCATTTTTATATTTAGCGGAAAAATAATTTAGACAAAATGATAAAATCCCCAAAATGATCAAGTAACTCAAAGTAACTTGATTGAAGTCCAAACCATATTGAATAGCATTTGATTTCTTATCCAACCACACATTGTCCCATAATGTGTGTTAAGAGAGATTAACTTGTGATACTATATCACATTTTATTTGGCTTATATCAAAGTCTTCACTTTAATAATCTCATCACGACTAAATCGTGATTCCTTGAACTCTTTGAACTTCTTCAAAGATTTCTCTATTTACCTTATTAAGTGAACACATTAGCGTCAACTTAAAGCGTTGGTAAAAGAAAATGATCAACCTATTTTGGATCAATGATTTACAACCTCGATCTCCTTTTCAACCAAAAGGCACGAGGCATCTTGCCTTGAATACAAGATACGCATATACCATAAGATTAACAATCTAATGGTTTCAAGAGTACTCGATAACTCTTTGCGTTCATCATTCCAGAATTTAATGTTTAATCTTGGGTTACCAATTTGAGTCTTGCATCATCTATATGATATATTATTCTAGTTTGTTTTAGAATATAATCACCTTGATAATGGGCTAGCCATACATCAACTCATGGTGTATAGGGTCACAAAAGTGAAACCTCTTTTGTATCTTAACAAGTTTATATTCTTATTTAGAGTTTATTCACTTAATAGTCATAATTAAGGTCGACAATAAACCCAAAACTAGATTGAGTACACAATGACTTTATCTCTCGACATCATTGTTTCTAGTCATCATATTCTAATCATCCTATGTATCAAACATAATGATGAAAACCACCATTGGTTTCTAATATTGACGAAGTAGTACTAGCAAAATTTATATTAATCAAATAAACATTTGTAGAAGAAAGTCTCATTAGATGTCCCACAACTAATTTGCTTATTGTTCAATAATTTGGGGTAGTTTCATTTCTAGTGTCCAACACTTCCAAAAGGAAACTATATCGATTGGAATTGATAGGTTTAGTCTTTACTTTTACCTTTGTCTTGTCAATTCCATTCTAATCTTTACTTCTTGAACCTCGTCCTATTCTTAACGGTTTAAGAGAATGCTCCCACTCATTTCAAAGAATCTTTACTTAGAGAAGCAAAATTGAATCTTATGAAGACTACTCTTCAATTCAATCGTTTTAGTCTTAAAATTTTCATTGAAGTGGTTGCGTTATCTTGGTCAATTACGATTTCTAAAAAATCTAGTTACCAAAACAATTTATCGTTTCAAGGTACTTAAATCAATTATGTATATGAAAAACAATCCATTGTAAGTAGATGTGTTAGTCAAGAATCAAAAAGCCTGTTTGATAATGAATAACTTTAATCTATACTCTTCACAAGAGATCCTTCCAATGGATAACACGAGTTTTAGAAGAAAAATTCAAGTTTTGTCTTTAGGTACGATGTTATAATCGAGATTTGAATCAAATCGAAATGATATCGTACATGAATTGTGGTAAAGAAATAGAACAATATGATAACGGAATAGTGGAAAACTTAACATTTATCGTTTTACTAATACTTGTAAATAACAAGTAAAGCATTTACATAGTGACCTCTACCCAACTATGATAAATGATTCCAAGATTCAAATTCATATTAACTTGGGCATCGGTAAAGCCGAAAACAACCCTCATCAATATAACTCGGTGGATTAACTCTTTAATAGATTCTACTTTTAGAACTCTTGGTCGATAAAATTATATTAATATTTATCTTTAGCCCGAAACACATCCGGCAACCGTCGAGAATACTTTCGTTGAGTTCAACCCAAATTTCGAATAAATGTGTCCATGATCCAAATTTACATCAATTTGCGCATCAGTAAAGCCGAATACAACCCTCATCTTTATAAATTCGGTGGGTAGACCTTTATCACCCACTTCCCCTACGTAACAAGGTTTGTACCCCGGTAAAGCCGAGTGCACTCCCTCACGAAATAGGTTTTCATGGTTTCTACTTTTTGGTAAGGCTAAGTCTCAATTTTTTATTTTAGCGAGAGGTCATCTCAATTTATTATATATCACGTTTTAAGTGAACTAAAGCGGTGAACTACGATCATTGTAATTGACACGGTCGATAAACTCGATTTAAAATGATGATGCATGTTTTAGTTATGGCGATTTAGCGATGCATGCAACATATAAATAAAATGCAAAGCATAAATTAAATCCTAGTATGGCCTTCCTAGAATAGTAAATCTAATAAACTATTACAAAATCGGAAACCAACTCCTTTGGTCCCTTAAACTTCGGTCTTGGCACGCATTTCAAGGCAATACTTTCTTTAATGGATCGCCTTCTTGAGTGGCACCGTTTTCAAGGTACTCCGGAAAAAATAAATAAATAATAAATTACATAATTTCCTATTATACATTTGTAATTAAAATAAAATAAATCTATTAAATTACAAAACGGTGATACGAGATCATAATAAATTACAACCAAATCGATATTCCCATACATTTCGGGTAATACCAATTAAAATTAAGGCCATACTAAGTAAAATTACATTATAAATTTCATAAAATTAAAATTATGACAATCATAAATAAAATGCAGCATTATAATATGTATGAACATGCCAAATTTTATGCTAAATCACCTTTAAGGAGCCAATATCGTATATTAATCGGTTTTTACGGATTTGCATGATTTAACCCTTTTATAATCACAATAATTACATAAAATTCATATTTATGTATAAGTTAATTATCCTAACCAACTTAGGACTCAAAATTAGTCTCCACTAACATATTGACAATAATTAACTTATATTTCTTAATATTGTTCATAAATGGACTTAAAATACAAAATAATGTCATAAACTTCAAATTAAATCATAAAAATTTCAAATAAATTAAAAATTCAAAATTTTAAACTCATGAACATTCTAGAAAAAATACCATGACACTCATAATATTCAAAAAACATAGGTTTAAAATTTCGAAAATTTATCGAGGAAAAACAATGTTGCGGTTTATCGGATTTATCAATTATTACCACAAAAATATGAAAAAAAAATATTTTTATCAACTTTTCACTTTTAGATCTGAAATATATGATAAAATGCAACATGTGACGTTTTTCCTTAGTCATGAAGTATGTTTTAGCAATTTTTACTAATTAAAGTCACTATTTATGTGATTTTTCATCACAAATTCATAAATCATGCATAAAGACTTAATTATAGCCAATTATTTTACACACATATTTTAAAATTACATGTGATAACATACTAAATTCCTATGACCAGATTCGAAATATAACCCATATCAACCTATTTTTCCATTTAAATGCGATTTTAACTTGAAAAATCCATATTTCGAGCATAACAACTCATTTTATTATTAAACTTTACAGGTCATCAATAGATAATACATGTGAAAACATATCCAAAAACCACTGGAAAAAACGAAGTTTAGCTATTTTTAGTCCAAAAATGACATTTTTATCATAAAAATCACATTTTAATGCTATTATTATATAAAATGAACAATAAAATCCATAAATAAACAAAAAAATCCTAAATAAATTTTAGGACCTCGTGATATTTCATAATAAACACAAATTTATAAGTTTTGTTTGTTAATCATATAACTCGAAAAAACAATAACCGATTTGCATGCAAACAACCCAAGGCTCTGATTCCACTTGTTAGAAATCATTAATCTCATTAATATACATATTCATATATGAATCAATATATTTAGTCATAAAATAAATTCTAGATTTTATGCATGCAAACATAAATAAGATAAGAGAAGAAATCATTGTTCTTACTATATGATTTCGGTTTTATGGGCACCAACAAGATCTCCTTCTTGTTAGTTCTTGAGCTTTCCTACAATGGATGAACAAGATTCAAGTTTAGAATCTTGAGATTTCGGATTAGTCTTACTTAAAATTTTGACACAAAATATTAATTTGTTGTCCTCTACTTCGGTTAAGAGGAGAAGAGATTAGTGAGTTTTATTTCTCTAGGATTTTCACAAATAGTAGAGATTTTTTGTCTATATCTTTCTTACGCTAGAAATTATAGATTTTTGAATGAAATAATTATCAAAGAGAAAACTCCTTCTCTTTTCTTTTGTTTTGGCCGAAAAAAGGCCTTGGGTAGGTTGCCCAATATTTTTCATTTTTGCTCTTCACAAGAGACTAGGCATGCAACCCTAGTTATAGGTTTGTTTTTCTCAAGATGTTTAGCCTTGCATGCCTACAACCTAGGGTTATTATTGTGTCTCCATTTAAATATAAACAACACAATATAAACTATATACTCCCACCCTTATTTTCGGTACATTCATAAAATGGAGAATCCATTTTATTTTGTCATTTGTCAAATTGTGACATATGTGACATGTTACTTGACATGTGAATTTGTAATGTATTTTTAACATATTAAAAATCAACATACTCATAAAATATGTCATTTACAAAATCGACTAGTAATTCGTAAATACTTGTACCAAAACGGTTTATCAAATTATAAATTACAACGTCTTGTATTTATAATAAATTATTCATTCAATTTCAATTCCAAATTGTTTCGTAAACAATAATTTTATCTAAGTAATAAAACAATTCAATTACTTAGACCGTATCTAATATAATCGAATTACAATAAGACACGATAATTTTACTCACAAAATCATCCGTCAATTTTAAGCAATTTAATTAACTCGTATCGGCATACGATTAATTAAATAATCAATTAAGAGTATTTTCCTATAGGTATGACCTAAGGGGATCAACTGATCACCACCGTCGCACGACAGTAATGTCAAACTCTAGTCAGCCAATCATTACCGATATGTTTGGACCAGTTGACTGTAAAATTATTACATCCCACATTTATTCTTAAAATGAGATTTAAACATGTGATCATCATAATCGACATTTGTGATCGCATTATTGTCGGAGGACACATATTCCAACAGCCTATTCGTTACATCGTCACATTTCTACCATATATCTCCAAATCCCAACATGAATGAATTTAGCTACTCATGCTATTAATGTTGTCAATATTAATAATAATGAAATAACTAATATAAGGCATGATGAAACAATAATAAAATTGCATAAACAAATTAGGGCAGAAATTAAGAGAATAGAACAAGAGAATTAAAGCAATAAGTGATGAAATTAAGATCAAAAGGAGAAAGAGATTACAATAGCAAGAATTCCGGCGTAAAGAACAACAAGATCCGAGCAAAATAATCCCAAAGCAAAGTTACAGTAGAAAAGTTTAAGGGAAATATTAAAGAGTAAAGTGGCATTCAGAAGTGTTAAACGTAATTAAAAAATGCTAATGACCTAATTAATCCACGCTTAAATAGAAAATAACAAAGTCCATAACTAAAATAAGCAACACGGGTTAATTAAGGCCCGTGAAACTTCTAATCCTCTCGATCGAGTAGTTTGAGACAACCCGATCGAGGACTTCAGCATATAAAACACTCGATCGAGCAGAAATGTTACTCGATCAAGGAAACCTGATATCCAACATTTCGATTGAGTACAATAAAGTACTCGATTGACCTCCTCAGCTTGTGAAACCACTCGATCAACCAAGAAAACCATTCGATCGAGGGTTCTTCCTCCAAAATCAGCTTCAACTCGTTGCCGACGGCTTTGTTGACCATTCCTTCACAAATCCCAATGCAGTGCTCTCGCTCTAAAGTTCCCGTCTCCTCAAAATGCATGCAAAACAGGACGAAAAGGGTACGATTCCACTACTTTCAGGTTCATCCCTGCAAAATAGACAAAACGAACCAATGTAGCCAATTCGGGGCATAATGCGATACAAAACGGTACAAAAGCATATAGAAATACGTGCAAAATAAGGCTAAAACGACTATATAAAATGCACGTATCAAATCTCCCCAAACCGAACCTTTACTTGTCCTCGAGTAAACTAAATGCTAACTAATGGAATGGAAATGAAAACTCAGAGCTAGCTATAACTTGACTACTTGAACCAATTTAATGCAACAGAAATCAACAGTTACAGCTACAGCAGTCAATACACAAACGAGTTATAAGATGTTCAGAAATAAAGCTGACCTATCGACCTTGCAAGACCAACAAAATCGGACTCTCACGTGGTCACTCTTCTCTCATGAAGCAAAGGGTGAATTATTATGTAAAAGAGAGAGAAACAGTCACTCA
Source organism: Silene latifolia (assembly GCF_048544455.1). Lineage (NCBI taxonomy): Eukaryota > Viridiplantae > Streptophyta > Magnoliopsida > Caryophyllales > Caryophyllaceae > Silene > Silene latifolia. The sequence goes on from NC_133532.1 coordinate 66,415,200, forward strand.
CCTAAACTGCGACCTACACAGCATGCATGCAACAAAAATGAAAGACGATTCGAGTACTAATGCACACATTCCAACCAACAATGTCCGTCACAGCCGAGGGCTTACAAATGATATGGGAAAGTGAGGTTCAGGTGAGAAAACGCAAAATAAATTATGGAAATGTGGAGGTAAAAGCGCCAAGCTAGTTCCTAAACAGTACCATATAAGACCGTCCGAACCTCAACCGACTGAAAAATAAACACAAGTGCCCTTCATTTTGCACACAACTTACCATCCAAATACACCATCTCTAATATATGAATAAGAACAGAGGAGTGAGACGGTCACAAACTTCCCTTTTTTAATACCGTCTTAATTAAACAATCAATACAAATCAAATAAATTTTCCAAACTTTCCTTCTTTTTCTTCTCTGAGCACACGTGAATCCACTTTTTTCATTTTCTTTTTCTTCTATTTTCTTTTTTCTTTCTTCATGTTTTTCCCTTTCTTTTTCTTTTTCAATTTTTTTCTCATCCTCCCTTCATTTCCACCAACTCCAATCAACATATACGGCCAAACTCGCAGACGAAAAGACATACCACAAAAGACATACTAAACTAGCTTGACTGGGCAGGCTCAGTTTTGGTTGTAGCTAATGGGTCAAAAAGGATAAATTTGGCTTAATTGGAGCTAAATGGGTTAAAAATTTTAGAAAAGGGAAAATTTGCAAGCACCTCCCTGCATGTGACATCGACCACAAAGCCGAATGTATGCATTTGACAAGAAATCGAATGTCAGAAAAATGCAAAAATGATGAACATGCTATGCAAGGAGTACTACTCTCAATTCTTATGTAAACCGGTCGTGAATGTCACCAGTTATAAGGCTCTAAATCTCAGAAATTGTAAGTAGGTTGCCAATTTATCAGGTCAAGTCTAAAGAGTCAGCTATATTTGAACAAAAACTCGTAGATTATGCGTAAGACTCAGCTAAGAACCATCAATGAAAGTGCAAGGCTCAAGTAAAATGACAAGTTAAAGTGCAATATCATCACGAAAATCGACCGTTCCGACTCAACCTATATGCAAAATAAACGTGAATATTTTATTAATTTTTTAAAGTTTTTCTAATTTTTTGGATTTTATGATTTTATGAAATAAATAAATACGATGCAAGCTGAAAATAGAAATGTGAATGCAAAACAAATGCAAATGCAGACTCAAAAGGATGCATTACCCTCCCCAAACCAAAACGAAAAACGCCCTCGTTGTCCTCCAGCATACACCAGCAGATATATACGGGGGAACGGGAATATAAAACCAATAAATGAATGAAAACAGTAAAATAAATAGGAGACAAAAGAAAATAAAAGAGCGAGAATATACATACAAAACACGAACTTCCCCAAACCAGCCTGAAAACTGGGGAAGTGCGTAGACCAGTAGCTACTCGTCAGCCTCCTCTGTCACGTCCTCCACCGTCACTGTGAAGTCCGGGTCCTCCTCCTGCTCTGCTCAGCCTGAGCTCTCGCTGCCGTTGTTGCTGCGTCCTCCTCCTCCTCCTCCTCCTCCTCCTCCTCCTCCTCACTAGCTGACTCAGGGTACCCCTCAGCTCGGTGCCGGTAGAAGGACGGGTATGGCCAACTCTCTGCAAGGGGACGGTGTCGCCTCATGTGATACTCGTACAGAGGGAAAAAAGCAAGAGCTATGTCCCTCTCCATACGAGCATGTCTCTCTACAATATCAAGCAACAAACCATCACAGCGCCCTTGGTCCATAACCGCAGACGCCTGAAAGGGTGGAGGAGAAACAAAATTAGCCGGAAGAACCGGCTGTGCCTGGTCGGGCGTAGGAGTAGGAGTAGGAGTAGAAATCGGGGTAGGAGTGGCCGTGGAAGTCTGGCCACCCGTGGAAGGTGAGGATCCCTCTCCGGTCTCAGCTCGACGCCGCTTCCTAGAAGCGGGCCAGGTAGTAAGGGGTCGGAGCGGTAGGTGGTACATGGGTAACGGTGGTGGTAACCTGCCCCTAACAGTGGGCAGGGGGACGAGGCGAGGAAGGGTGGTGCAAGGAAGGTCTACGGACAAGGAACCACTAATCTTCCAAGTCCGGTAGTCAGCAGTCAGCCAAGTCATGGACAACATAGATGCTAGGTCCAAGAACCTATCTCCCAGTATGTACGGTAAGTCACGAGGTAAAGCAGAGAGAAGAGAACGGGCAAGGAAGGTGGCTATGCCACCACAGACAATGGTGCCTGTGGTCTTCTCCCCCTGAGACAGGAAGTACTGGGCGGTCAAGTAAGCAATGTTGAGGGCAAAGGGGCCCTCGCTGTCAATGTTCAGGTACCCGCCCAGAATAGAAAGCTCGGTGTTAGTCACGTTGTTTGGCTCCCTACGACCAAAAATAATACTTCCCATCAGTCGCAGGAAGTAACGGGCAGGGGGAAGGTGCACCTGAGCGAGACGTCGCTCCTCGTAGGTAGTCTGTGCCAAATTCCACCAAAGCTGACGGAGGACCTTCCTAGGGGCAGCAGTGGCGCCCGTAAAGGAAAGGCCAAGTCGAGTACCAAACTCCTCCAAAGTCAAAGAAAAATTCTGGTTGAAAAACCAGAAAGACATAGAAGCACAAGTAGGGGCATCGTTGTGTGCCCCGAAGGAGAAGGTAAAGGAGCTGAAGAAATCAAGGGCCAGCTCCCTGAAGGTGTGGGCACTCATGGTCACAAGTCCAGCCATCCCCGTACCCCTCAAAATCTCACACACCGGCTCGTAGATACCAAGCCTCTCAAGTGACGAACGGCATAAAAAGCGAGTCGGGAGAAAGTCACAGTGTACTAAACGATAAAATCTAGTGCGATGAATACCGTTAACAAAAATTACCTGGGGGTAGTCGGGGTGCGAGTCGAGGGACTCGTCCCCTCGGATGGTAACACGGCCAGCAGAACGGCCGGCAGCAGGTGTAGCTCGTGCACGACCCCGGCCTCTAGAACCTGAAGTAGAAGCCTGTCCTTCGATGGGGCGAGGTACTAGAGCCGCCCGGTAAGCAGCTGTGACTGCGGGTGACCACGCAGCAGGGGTGGTCACCGTACCTAAAGTACTAGCTGAAGCTGCAACAGAAGAAGCAGTAGAGACCCGACACAGAGGAAGAAGGGCTAGCAGCAGTGCTAGCAAAAATAGAGGCTGTGACAGAGGTGGAAGCTGAGACGAAGCTAGCAGCAGTAACGACAGCACCAGCAGCGGTAACAAGGAACACAGGAGCAGCAGCTGCGGTACTAACGGTCGTGGAGACGGTGGTGACAGCAGGGACCACCGTCTCAGTCAAGGACAGACTAACAGACGAACTGGAAGAGGGCATTGAGCTACTGTCCATCCTAATTAGGTAAGGAAGGGGAAACGATAATCAATTAACAAGTAAACAGCGAGATTTCCCCTAAACAGTCGAAATTTTCGACTTAACAAACCTTAATTCCCAATTTTACCTCAATAATTCGAGACAAGCAGATAATTATCGATAGGTATAGGGAAAAACAATCATCAAATGAAGCAATGTAAACAGGAAATCCCAAAAACAGTCGAAAATTTCGACTATGATAAACCCTAAACCCTAATTTACCTTAATTGATAAAATTAAAGCAATTAAACAACAAGAGGGTAGAAGGGATACTTACTTGATGATTGAGACCTACAAAAGAAGCAATTAATCGACAAGAATGGTGTAAATTAGGCGATTTTCGAGCAAACACCGCAAACCCTAACTCCTCAATTGACCGCAAAAACCAACAACAATCAGAGGGAAAATAAGGAGGAAATGACGATTAATTAGCAATGAAGAGTTTGTAGGTGATTTATTTGGTAATGGTCAAGAAATTAGAGAGGATTTGGAGGATTTGATATGAGAAAGACGAAAAATTAAGAAATAAGGAATAAAGGATGAAAATAGGGAGTTTAAGAGTTACTTCCTGCGCGGGATTTTCAATTTCACTCGATCGAGTGATTTAAAATCACTCGATCGAGGAGTTTCAGCATCAGTTCACTCGATCGAGTAAAAAGTTACTCGATCGAGAACTCCCTCTTTTTGCCTTTTCGATCGAACATCTGTGAAGTCCTCGATCAAACCTTTTCCTGCAAATTCCCCTCGATCAAGTACAAAAAGTACTCGATCGAGTGTTTTTCTTCATGTGAGTCATCCAAGTTGCGTACAATCTCCCCAAACCTGCATAGAAACATTCGAAAACATATCCCAATATACCAAATCACAAAAATAACAGTCTATAGTCTTTCTAACTATGCTAAAAATGTCTAAATTCTAATTGTCCTAAAAAACACAATAAAGAAATTCAACGGAAATTTAAAATTAGTTTTTACAAATTGTTACACGGGGCATTTCCCCGCTCATTTCTCAAGACAATTCAGTAGCCCAACAGAGGGCTTCTGACTGGAGGACGTCCCTTCGGCATCATTAACCGTCCTCTTCATTCTCCACGAGCTTGAATTTGAACCAGTATGAGGAGAATAGTTGACGTCCACGTACGCACGAACTTTCCTCGTCCCTTTTTCCTTCTCACCAGCCTTGATGTTGTCATCCCCAATTTGATTGATTTTAATTGCACAATGACCCTTGACAGCTCCTGCATCTTTTTCATCTGTAACTGCAGCAAGGAAAACAGACGAATTCTCCTTATTTTTGCTCTCAATCTGAGGCATAGGGGTCACAATAGCAGCAAAAAATTCCAAATTTTCATCTGGAGTGTCAATATGAGGGTCAGTAGAGGAAAGGGCATTGCAAGGTTGAGCTTGCATGGGAGCCCTTCGAGACTTAGACTGATGGAGAATTAATTCCTCGTCTCTTACCTAAAATGTTAGTGTCTTACCGCCGACATCTATCACTGCACGAGCAGTGAATAATAATGGTCTCCCTAAAATAATAGGGGTGTGAGTGTCCTCGGGTATGTCAAGCACTACAAAGTCAACGGGAATAAAGAATCTCCCGATTTTAACAGGTATGTCCTCTTTGACACCTAACGGCCGTGATATACTACGGTCGGCCATCTGTACAGTCATGTTCGTGAAATTAAATTTAGTCAAACCAAGTCTCTTAGTAAGAGACAGAGGTAAGACGCTCACGCTAGCACTAAGATCGCATAGCGCGTTATCAATCAAATGGGTACCTATGTGACATGGAATCGAGAAACTACCCAGGTCTGACTGTTTAGGAGGTAACTTATTTTGAACTAGGGCAGTCCCTATATCGGTCAAAGATACCGTCTCATGATCATTAATTTGCCTCTTACGTGATAAAATTTCTTTCATAAATTTTAAATAAGAGGGTAGCGGTGTCAGCAATTCGGCGAATGGAACAGTGACTTGTAAGCTTTTCAGGAGCTCGGCAAATTTACCGAACTGTTGATTGGCCTTCGTGTTCTGTAATCGCCTCGGGAAGGGCACGGTAATAGGTATCTCGAGCCCTTTGTTTCTTTCTTCCAACGTATCAGCTGGATCAAGCTCCTTATCACTCGATCGAGACTTTTTGCCTCTCGATCGAGTTCTTCCACGTGAAATATCACTCGATCGAGCACTAGAAGGCTCTCGATCGAGGTCTTCAATATCAGCAGTGTTCGATCGAGCGAAATTACCACTCGATCGAACACTTTTTTCAGCAATATCACTCGATCGTGTGGTTTGGACTTCTCGATCGAGCTGTTCATTATCCAGTTCACTCGATCGAGTAATAATGCCACTCGATCGAGTCCTTTCAGCTTCAATTTTACTCGATCGCCCCCTGAAACCAGTCGATCGAGTATCTTCTTCGTGGTGAAGTCTTTTTCGACAACAAATGACTGATCATCATCATTTACCTCTTTCCTCGGGTCTGAAATACTCCTATCAACAGGTAATTTCGGTCCTTCATTTGAATGGGCGCTCCTCATATTAATCAGATTCACCGTCTCATGTGGATTCCTATCAGCTTGAGATGGCTGATGCGTGTCGTTCAACACCAAAAATAAATGCCAACAAGCCTATGCTATAAATAGCTAGGGAAGTCGGGTCGATTCCACAGAGAGGCTTTTCTATTAACTGTAGTCTAATCTGTCGGTCACAACTGGGGGGTTTTGATTTTGATATTATAACTACTAAAGATTAAGGGAAAGAGAAAATAAGGGTATGAGAGAAAAATAGGGAGAGACGTAAATGACACGGCTATCGCAACCCTATCAAAGATAAAACCTAACGGTCTCAACTAAAATGTAGCAGAGGCAGTCGAGTATCGAATCCACAGGGAGGTAATGTAACTATAGCTGTCTATTTCTAATCGTATGGTAACAATTGGGGGTTTGTTGAAATTGGTTCTAAACTACGAAGTTGAAAGGAAGAGATATAAAATAAAGAGCAGTAAAGGCAATAAAATACGATTAAACTATCAAGAAGAGAGGGACATGTCGGGATTTCGGTTCACTACGGTAGTCCAATAACTCAGCTGTAAATGATTCAGACGAACTAATGTGAGACGGATGTTAAAAGGTCCTTTCGGTCCACTTTATATCCTAAAATACCACTAACTTAACTTTCGTCCTCATTAGGGTAGCCTACTGTTTATAGCAGGCCTATTTAGTCCAATCTTTCGATCCAGGATTAATTTTAGCCAGTTTAATGGGTGACATAGAAGCGTGCACTCAACTAAAACGGGAATTACAGTTAAATTGCTATAGTGACAGAGTGTCGTGATTAATTCGTCTAATTCATCTACTAAATCGTCATCTTTCTACCGCAGATTCCCTAATCCCAACATGAAGGGAGTTTAGCTACTCATATCGGTGATTAAACTAACAGCAGACAAATTTCCAGCAGAAAACATAATGAATAAATAATAAATCGCAATAATGAAAATTAGGGCAAGGAGAAATAAGAACACAATTGGGAAATTAAAGCAACAAATGATTATTAGTATTAAAGGGAGAGAAAGGATTACAATCAGTGCGAATCCGGCGTAAAGAACAACTGAATCCGAGCAATAATAACCCCAAAGCAAATAACAGTGAAAGGAATAAAGGAACGTAGTAAAGTTTTCAGTGGAGAGTTGATAATATGATAGATAATCCTAATTAACCTAGTAATCCGTGCTTAAATAGCAAACAAAACAAGTTTATGCGAAGTAAAACATCACGCCGGCTAATTAAAGCCCAAACCCATAAAAACCACTCGATCGAGTGGATTAAACCACTCGATCGACTATCTTCTCAGCAAAAGTTACTCGATCGACCAAATGGTTACTCGATCGAGGACTTGGTCCTTGTGCAGCTTACTCGATCGACTGAGGAACAATTCGATCGACCATCAGGGGGTCTAGAAACCACTCGATCGACCAGCAAATAGCTCGATCGACTGATTTTGTCTTCATTTCAGCTCACGTCTTCACCCAAGTGTCTCGTAATACGTGCCATGACGCTTCCAAGTGCAGTATCTTACTCTGGGACAATCCCGTCTCCTCTAAATGCATGCAAAAAGGACACAAAGGAGTATGGTTCCACTACTTTCGCGATCATTCCTACAAAAAGGACAAAATACACCAAAGTAGCCAATTCGGGGCAAAATACTATAAAAAAAAGATAGAAATGCATAGAAATACGTCTTTGAAATAGGCTAAAAAGACTATACAATAGGCACGTATCAAATCTCCCAAACCAAACCTTTACTCGCCCTCGAGTAAACTCAAAACTAAACTAATGGAACGGAAATGATAACTCGTAGCTAGCTTAACTTGTCTACTTGAGCCAAATTAATGCAACAAAAATCAACGATTAAAGCCAAGCATCGAAGACATAAAACGAATTATAAGCTGTTCAGAAATAAAGCTGACCTATCGACCTTGCAAGACCAACAAAACTGGACTCTCACGTGGTCACTCTTCTCTCATGAAGCAAAGGGCAAATGTATTATGTAAAAGAGAGAAGAAAAGACAGTCACTCACCTAACTGCGACCTACATACCATGCATGCAACAAAAATGAAAGACAATTCAAGTACTAATGCACAAATTCCAACCGATAATGTCCGTCACAGCCGAGGGTTTGCAAATAATATGGGAATAGTGAGGTTCAGGTGAGAAAAGGCAAAACAAGTTATGGAAAAGTGGAGGTAAAAGCGTCAAGCTAGTTCCTAACAGGACCATAATGAAACCATCCGGATCTCAACTGACTGGAAAACTAAGTACAAGTGCCCTTCACTTGGCACAAAACTCACTAGACTCAAAGCACAATCTCCTCAAAAAATATGGGATAGAACGGAGGAGTCAGACGGTGACAAACTTCCTCTTTTAAAAACATCGTCTGAAACAACTAACTGAGACAAACAACCCTTTTCGATTGTACGTCTTCAAACATCTTCTCAACTCTGACAAGAGGGCACAACTGTTTTCACATTCTTCTATTCTTCTTCTTTTTTTTTTTTCTTTTTCTTACGTTTCAGCCTCTTTTTTTCTGTTTTTCATCATTTTTTTTTCTTTTCTTTCCTCCTTCCTTAATACAAACACCAACTCCAAACAAGAATTACGGACCAAACTGCAATGGAAAACATACCACAAAAGAACATACTAACTAGCTTGACTAGGCAGGCTTAGTTTGGAATGTAGCTAATGGGTCAAAAAGGCAAGTTTTGGCTAATGTGGAGCTAAATGGGTGAAAGATATAAAGAAAGGGAATTTGCAAGACCCTCCCTGCATGTGACACCAACCACAAACCTGAATATGTGCATTTGACGAGAAATTGAATGTCATAAATGTGCAAATGAGATGAACATGCTATGCAAGGAGTACTACTCTCAAAATTCCTAATGAACTGGTCATAAATGGCACCAGTTATGGCTCTAAAAACTCAGAATTTTTAAGTAGTTTACCAGTTTATAGGTCAAGTCTAAACAGTCAGCTTATATTTGAACAGAAATTCGTAGATTATGCGTATGACAAAGCTAATAACTATCAATAAAAGTGCAAGGCTCAAGTAAAATGACAAGTTATAGTGCAATTTCATCACGGGAATCTACCATTCCGACTCAAACTATATGCAAAAATAAACGTGAAATGTTTTTGAATTTTGAAAATTTCTAATTTTTTGGATTTTTTGATTTTTTATTGAAAATAAACAACAATGCAAGCTGAAAAATTAAACGTGAATGCAAAACAAATGCAGATGCAGACTCAAAAGGATGCAATACCCTCCCCAAACCAAAACGGACAACGCCCTCGTTGTCCTCCAGCATACACCAGCAGAAATATGGGGGAACGGGAGTATACAACCAACAAAATAAAAATAAAGGAGACAAGATGAAAAGAGTAAGAGGTACATACAAAAACGAACTTCCCCAAACCAGCCAGAAAACTGGGGAAGTGAGTAGACCAGTAGCTACTCGTCGTCGTCGGCACCGCCATCTCCCTGGTACTCCGACTCAACAAGACAAATTTCCCCAAACCAGCAACAAACTAGGGGAACCTCTAATCGTCATCTCCAGCCACATCCTCCGCACCTGGTGTAAACGGGGGATCCCTCGCCTCCTCTTGGGCAGCTCATTTGTGTGCTTTGCTCTCGCCCGCAACCGCACCTCTCGTGCTACCGGTGTCTCCTCCGCCTCGTCCTCTGAGTCAGAAGGGAGTGGAGGGTACCCACCCTCTGGGTATCGGTAGAAGGAGGGATGCGGCCACCCTGCTGGAATCGGTCGCCGTGCGCGGATATGGAACTCGTAGAGCGGAAATACAGCCAAGGCCATATCCCGTCTCATCTCAGTAAGGTACCTGCACATATCCAGAAGCAAGGCATCACGACGCCCTTGGTCCATGACCTCGGGCGCCCCTAAAACAGGAGGGCAAACAAAATTGGCCGGCAAGGCCGAACCAGAAGGAGGAGGGGTAAGTGGAGGCGCAGGCGTGGGAGTCTGTGTGGGTCCAGTCTGAGCCGGAGTCTGAACCTGAGGGCTAGATGACTCTCCGGCCTCCCGCTTCCTCTTCCGAGAAGAAGAAGTAGCGGTGAAGGTAAGGTGGTAAGTGGGTGGAGGTGGCCTCGCTCCCTCAGCAGCAGTCGGGAGCGGTAAAAGTGGAGGAAGGGTAGGGCACGGCAAGGTAACAGACGTGGAACCACAAATCTTCCACGTCCTCGCGCCCTTCTTCCTTGGGAACCAGGCGAAGTCAACCATGGCAGCCAAGTCAAGGTAAGCCTGCTTTTGAGGCGCAGTAAGTCCAGGCTCAGTGGGGTAAAGATGGCGGGCAATCCTAGTCACTAACCCGCCGCAGACAACAGAGGTCTTGACCTTCGTCCCAATTCCGTTCCAATGCTGAGCTACCAAGTAAGCAATGTTTAGAACAAACGGGGTACCGTAGTCAATGTTAAGGTACCCCGCGAGAATCGCTAGCTTAGTGAAGGCTCAGTGAAGCATGGCTAAGCATACATAGGAGTGCGATTTCAGTTAACAATCAGAAGTAAAAACCGGAACAAGATGCTAGCTAGACAGAATTCAACAGCAAAAAGCAAAGTGACAGTCGAAAAATTCGACTATCCTGAACTCATATCACAAAGATCATGTGAAATTCGAGTTAACATGTATTAAGCATCGAGGAATTATGATCATGATCATCAAGCAAGCTAATTAAGGGCATACAACATTATCAAGTCGAAAATTTCGACTAAAAGGGGATTTCTGAAACCCTAATTCAATTTCACCTCAAAAAGATCAAAGTAATTGAGATTAAAATGCAAGAGGAAGGAGGAAACACTTACTTGATGATAAAGGACCTACAATAAGCAATTAATCTTCAAATAAACAGGCAACAAAGGCGATTTATCGAGCTTAAAAACCGCAAACCCTAAGACCCTTTAAACACCGAGAAAACGGGCACAAATAAAGGGGAAATCAAGGGGCTTTTGAAGATTAATTAGCAAGGAAGGAATTGTAGGTGGCGGATTTGGTGATTTGGGCAAGTAAAAGTGGATTTGGGGAAGAAATTAATAATAAAATGGGGAAGGGGTTAGACGAAATTAGAGGATGAAATGAATTAGAAAAACAAAATAAGAGTTTAAGGTTAGAAAAACTCCCGTGTCCTATTCATTTCCACTCGATCGAGTAAATAAACTACTCGATCGAGGGATTTTTTTGATGTCCCTGTTGCTCGATCGATAAACAGCCACTCGATCGACCAGTTTCTCTTTTGGCCCTTCTCGATCGAGTAAATAAACCACTCGATCGACCATATTTTCACTCGATTGAATACAAAAAGTACTCGATCGAGGACTTCCTATTGTAGACTCTTGAATTTTCGTCTTTTCTTCCTTGAATTGCGTGAAGCTTCCCCAAACCTGCACAAAACACATCCAAAAATTTCCAAAAAACCAAATACGCAAAAACACAGTCTATAGTCTTTTACGTCTATGCTAAAAATTGTCTAAAACTAATTGTCCTAATTAAAATGCAATAAAACAAATTCAAAAGAAATTCAAAAATTGTCTATTACAAGGTGTTACACGGGGCATTTCCCCGTTTAATTATCATCAAATTTTAGTAGCCCCTTCGTGGGCTTCTGACTGGAGGACGTCACCTCAGCAACGCTGACTGTCCTCTTCATCTTCCATGAGCTTGAATTATCCTTTGAAACAGTAGGAGGAATGTAATTCCAATCTATGTAGGTTCGAACTTGCTTCGTCCTTGCTCCTCTGTCATCGTCTTTGGCATCCTTGCTTCCAATTTGATTGATAATGGTTGCACCATGTCCCTTGACAGCCCCATCCTTGCTTTCATCTGTACCTGCAGTAAGGAAAACAGACGAACTTTCCTCCTTTTTGCTCTCAATCTGAGGCGGAGGGTCAACAATAGCGGCACAATCCTCCAAACTTTCATTTGGAGTGTCAATAATAGGAACAATAGAAGAGAGAGCATTGCAAGGCTGGGCTTGCATGGGAGCTCTCCGGAACTTGGACTGATGAAAAATCAGCTCCTCATCCCCTACCGAAAAGTCAAAGTCTTCCCCACGCGTCTATTACCGCACGGGCGGTGGACAAAAATGGTCTCCCTAAAATGATAGGGTGTGTGAATCTTGGGGATGTCTAAGACGACAAAATCAACGGGAATAAAGAACTTCCCGATCTGAACAGTACGTCTTCTACTATACCTAATGGCCGTGATAGACTACGGCCGGCCATCCTGGACGATCATGTTGGTGCAACTCAGTTTTGTCAAACCAAGTCTCTTAGCCAGAGACAAAGGTAAGACACTTACGCTAGCGCCTAAATCGCATAGCGCATTATCAATCAATTGCATACCGATATGACACGGAATTGAAAAACTACCCGGGTCCGATTGCTTAGGGGTAACTTATTTTGAAATAGGTGACCCCACCTCGATCAAAGCTACGGTCTCACTGTCATTAATAGTCCTCTTACGTGCTAAAATTTCTTTCATAAACTTTAAATAAGAGGGTACCTTAGTCAGCAATTCAGTGAACGGCACGGAGACTTCCAAGCTCTTCAAAAGTTCGACAAATTTGCCAAACTGTTGATTAACTTTGGTATTCTGCAGCCGCCTCGGGAAGGGAACCGTGATTGGTATCTCGAGTCCCTTGTTTTCGCTTCAATGTATCTTAGGTGCAAGTTCGGTATCCTTTGGACGCTTCTTACCTCTCGAACGAGGTCTTTCCGGTGATTTCTCGCTTAAACGAGCACTAGCAGGCTCTCGAATAAGCTTCCTGTCATCAATACCACTCGATCGATCAACTTCTTCAGTCGATCGAGCAGTTTGTTCTTCAACAGCAGTCGATCGAGCAAAGTTTCTACTCGATCGACCAGTCTCATTATCTGCTTCACTCGATCGAGTAGGAACTCTACTCGATCGACCAGTTTGGTCCTCCTGTTCACTCGATCGAGTGGAAAAGTCACTTGATCGACCACTATCATCCTCAATTCTGCTCGATCGAACACCAGTCTTCAGTCGATCGAGTAGTTCCTTTGTCGTGAGCCCTTTTTCTCGACAAGACTAATCATTCACCATCGTAATGGCTTCCCTAGGGTCTCGATTTCTTCACGGTCCCTCATAAGAAAGACCGCTTCTCAATTCTATCAAGTTTACCATCTCATGTGGATTCTTCTCATTTTGAGTCGGTAATTGACCCGGCTTTCTCGAGGATTGATTTGCAGCAAGTTGGGCAACTTGAGTCTCAAGTGCCTTATATGACGCGTTTTGCTGTTGATTTTGTTGATCATTCAGCTGCAATTGCTTCGATATGGCTTGCATCATGGACTTAAGCTCACCCATTTCACTCACCCCACTAGAAGATGATGCACCTTGGTTAGGAGGGTTGAAAGAAGGAGGCTTCTGATAGCCCTGTTGATTCTTGTGTGGAGGAATATACGGCTGATGCGGAGGGGCAGTGGGATTGAGTACATTCTGACTACTCCACCTCAAATTGGGGTGGACATTCGGCTCGTAGTAACTGTTGTTCTGCCTGTAGTGTTGGAAGGCAGCGCATTGCTCAAAAGGACTGGGACAATGATCTGAGACATGCCCCTCTCCTCCACATCTTCTACAGACGAAAGGACCGTCTGTCATAGCATTAACCTGATACATTCCTCCCTTGGAAGCTCCTCCTAGCTCATACTTGTCAAACCTTGCAGTAAGAGCTTCAAGCGCAGCGTCAGAAGAAGATTCAGCAGCTCTTCTTTGATTTCCTCTCGAGTTCCCATATTCAGCCTTATGGATGGCCAAATCATCTATGATCTTCCACCCCTTGGTTGCTCCCAAGTTTTCAGCAAATCGGCCATTGGCTGCAGCATCCAAAATAGCCCTCGATCGTCGTAAATGAGACCATTATAGAAATGATTGCACAAGCTCCATTTTTCGAAACCATGGTGCGGTATGGTACGCACTAGCTTCTTAAATCGAACTCATGCCTCGTGAAAGTTCTCGTCAGGCCCTTGTTTGAAGCTTGTTATCTGAGCTCTAATGGCAATAGTCCTCGATGCAGAAAAATACTTCTTATAGAACGCTAAAGCCAGTGAATTCCAATCAGTTATGCCGTGAGCAGCTCGGTCCAAATCCCTATACCACTCCCTCGCAGCATCGCGGAGTGAGAAGATGAACATGGTTTCTTTTCTCTGATCTGCTGTCTCGCCAGCAGGTGGGGTATGGAGCAGCAGTAATCAATAAAGGTCTCCATGTGCTTCGCTGCATCCTCATTTGCAGCCCTACCGAACTGATTCTTCTCAACCATGTTAAGGTAAGAAGGTTTCGGCTCGAATTTCCTGGCTTCCCCTGGTAGCTCGAACCCCTTGTAGAGATCCTCAGCTGTGGGTTCAGAATGACTGGCAATGGTCGCTTCTTCGGCCATTTCGGGAAAGTCTTGAAAAATAACGGTTTCAACTGATGAGTGTGAAACTGGAGAAGAAGGTGGATTATCCTCGAACAGTTCGTTCTCGTAATAGTTGGAACGAGAACTAGGTTCTTCCTATGACTGTTGGTCTTGAAATAATCTCCTCTTTACGTGCAAAGATCTTTCAATCTCAGGATCGAATGGTAGTAGTGGACCACCCTGCGACCTGTGCATAAGAAGAAACTACAACAGAAAATAAGAATAGTCTAAGGAACGGGTGTCCCTTAGACTGAAAAGGACTAAAAATAAAGCAACTAATAAATTGAACAATTGCCTCAAGAACATGCGCCAAAAATTTGACACGGCTATCGCAACCCTATCAAAGATAAAACCTAACGGTCTCAACTAAAATGTAGCAGAGGCAGTCGAGTATCGAATCCACAGGGAGGTAATGTAACTATAGCTGTCTATTTCTAATCCTATGGTAACAATTGGGGGTTTGTTGAAATTGGTTCTAAACTACGAAGTTGAAAGGAAGAGAAATAAAATAAAGAGCAGTAAAGACAATAAAATACGATTAAACTATCAAGAAGAGAGGGACATGTCGGGATTTCGGTTCACTACGGTAGTCCAATAACTCAGCTGTAAATGATTCAGACAAACTAATGTGAGACGGATGTTAAAAGGTCCTTTCGGTCCACTTTCTATCCTAAAATACCACTAACTTAACTTTCGTCCTCATTAGGGTAGTCTACTGTTTATAGCAGGCCTATGTAGTCCAATCTTTCGATCCAGGATTAATTTTAGCCAGTTTAATGGGTGACATAGAAGCGTGCAGTCAACTAGGTCGGGAATTACAGTTAAATTGCTATAGTGACAGAGTCTCGTGATTAATTCGTCTAATTCATCTACTAAATCGTCATCTTTCTGCCGCAGATTCCCTAATCCCAACATGAAGGGAGTTTAGCTACTCATATCGGTGATTAAACTAACAGCAAACAAATTTCCAGCAGAAAACATAATGAATAAATAATAAATCGCAATAATGAAAATAAGGGCAAGGAGAAATAAGAACACAATTGGGAAATTAAAGCAACAAATGATTATTATTAATAAAGGGAGAGAAAGGATTACAATCAGTGCGAATCCGGCGTAAAGAACAACTGAATCCGAGCAATAATAACCCCAAAGCAAATAACAGTGAAAGGAATAAAGGAACGTAGTAAAGTTTTCAGTGGAGAGTTGATAATATGATAGATAATCCTAATTAACCTAGTAATCCGTGCTTAAATAGAAAACAAAACAAGTTTATGCGAAATAAAACATCACGCGGGCTAATTAAAGCCCAAACCCATAAAAACCACTCGATCGAGTGGATTAAACCACTCGATCGACTATCTTCTCAGCAAAAGTTACTCGATCGACCAAATGGTTACTCGATCGAGGACTTGGTCCTTGTGCAGCTTACTCGATCGACTGAGGAACAATTCGATCGACCATCAGGGGGTCTAGAAACCACTCGATCGACCAACAAACAGCTCGATCGACTGATTTTGTCTTCATTTCAGCTCACGTCTTAACCCAAGTATCTCGTAATGCGTGCCATGACGCTTCCAAGTGCAGTATCTTACTCTGGGACAATCCCGTCTCCTCTAAATGCATGCAAAAAGGACACAAAGGAGTATGGTTCCACTACTTTCGCGATCATTCCTGCAAAAAGGACAAAATACACCAAAGTAGCCAATTCGGGGCAAAATACTATAAAAACAGTATAGAAATGCATAGAAATACGTGCTGAAATAGGCTAAAAAGACTATACAATAGGCACGTATCAGTAAATAAACTATCAGATAGAGAGAGATATGCCAGGATTTCGGTCTGCTGTGCTCTACACACTATCGGAATAGCTAGGTCGGTAAGTTTATTAGTAGGAAGGGCTAGGTTATCTCCTTTCGGTCTCAAACCCGACTATACCTTTCGGTCTAAAGTCGCCCTAAGGTCATCCTATTTGACTTTCGCCCTCATAGGAGTAAATTATCAGAACTAAGCAAGTCTACCCTTCCAATCTTTCGATCCAGGTCGGGGGTTAACTAAACAGACGGTCTCCTGCGTGCACTCATTCAACCGAACTACAAATAAATTGCTTAGACCTGATTCCTACCGCATAACTACCCTAGTAGTCGTCCTAACATGCTTCTAACACAGTTTCCCTCATCCCGGCATATAAAGAAATTAGCTACGCATGCTAATTATATTAACTAACATAACTAATGATGAAATGCTAACGGAAAACATAATGTAACAACAGTATAAAGCAATGACGAGATTAAGGTAAGAATTAACAATGAAATTAAGAGAGCAACTATAAAACATAAATAAGAGAAGAGATTAAGGGAAAGAATTATACTATAATAGCAAATCCGGCGTAAAGAACAACCGATTCTCCGATCGTAAAATTCCAAGCAGTGAACAGTAAAAAGCAGTAAAAAATGTATGTGGAAAGTTGAATGATCGGTAAAAGATAATGCCCTAGCAACTCGTCTAATAGTTTATATAAGAAAACTCACGAGTTGATTTATTAACCTACGGGCTTTAATAGCCCACGTAAAGGAGAACCTCTCGATCGAGAGGTTAAGGCTCTCGATCGAGTGCAGGACAGCTCGATCGAGCACAGGTCAGCTCGATCGAGGGCTTGACAATTCGATCGAGCACAGGGCAGCTCGATCGAAGGCATGTGTTCCTCTTTGTTCTCGATCGACAGCCAAACGAGGTCGATCGAGGTCTTCAGTCACTTCTCAGCTTCCGTAGTAGTTCTGACTTGCTTAATTTGGTTGACTTTCATCTTCACGCTTTCCCATGCACGAGTCCTTTGTCTTCTCTTCCGTCCATCTTCCAGAAATGCTATCTCAAGGCCACTAAAGGTTGGTTTCCGCTACAAATCTGCAAAATAGCAACAGACGCACAAAGTAGCCTATTCGGGGTATAAAGTGACATAATATCACTCAAATACATAGAAATGCGTGCCAAAAGAGACCGTAAAAGTCTATATAATATGCACGCATCAAACTTCCCCGAACCAAACCTTTGCTTGTCCTCAAGCAAACCAAATGCAACTAAGGACCTAATGGAAAGGAGTAATTTTCAGAGCTAACTACTAGTCAATGCCAAACCGCTTTAATGCACAAAATCAACTACTGCTAAGCTCAAATTAAGCGAACAAATTTATGCATATCATGGAATTACATTGGATGTTCGACCTTGCAAGACTCATAAATTTGGACTCTCCCGGTTCACTATTCTCTCAGCAAAGCAAATGGTAAGTAAGAATATGTGTGCAGAGAAAGAAGAAATTACAGACTCTCACCTAGACTGCGACCAACACAACATGTAATGCTAACTAACATGAGTAATGATTCAATCACCGTACATACGCAAAACCACCGTTCAAGGACTATCACGTGCCGAACAATTGCATAATATGGATATGTGAGGCTCAATTGGTAAGAAGGGCAAAACAAATATGGAAATGTGAAGGTAAAATAGCCGAGCTAGATCCTAACCAAGACCATGATAAAATACATCCCACTCTCCCGATCATATAAATAACTCAATGCCTTATAATTTGGCATATACAACACAAAAATCCATAATAAAAATACCTCGTAAAGTATGAATAAGCATGAGAGGTAAAGAATACATTTTTTTTCTTTTTTTTTTTCTTTTCCAGCCATTTTTCTCTTCTTTTTTTTTTCTTTTTCTTTTTTTTTTTCCTTTTTGATGGCTGACACAGGACAACCCTCTCGATCGAGGAATGGTTCCACTCGATCGAGAGGTTCCAACTCAAATTTACTCGATCGACCACATGGGCATGTCGATCGAGAACTATTAGGACCATCAATGGCTCGATCGACTATAAAAGCTCTCGATCGAGTACTAACTTCAGCGTACTCCAACATTTCTCATTAAAACTCACTTCACAAAACAAAACGATCCATAAACTGTACAAATACAACAACTTCCTCTACTACTACCTAGCTCGGCACAATGGTAGGCTAAGTATGGGATGTAGTTAAGGCAACTGGCAGATATGGCTTAATGTGGAGTTAATGGGGCAAAACGAGAAAAGGGGAGATGCAATAGTTCTCAAAACACGTGATACCGACCACAACCCATACGTGCAGGCAAAAAGAAATCAAAACTCATATACATGCAATACAATGAAGTGCGGGGAGTAACTACTCTCAATTCCTAATGAAAACTGGTCATGAATGTCACCAGTTATGGCTCTATATCTCAGAATATATAAGTAGTTTGTCAAAATTACGAGTCAAGTCTAATAATCCGTAGTAAATGCCACAACAAAATTTGAGAAATCACTTTTTATTCTTGCTAAGCAGCTGTGAAAAGGCAAGGAATGGCGTATTTGACTGATAGCTCAATGTCATCATTAAAGAACTCCAATCCGACTCAACTATATGCAAAAGTAAACGCGATATTTTTGATTTTTTCTTTTTCTTTTTTTTTTTATTTGATGAAAAGCAAAGACATAAAGTAGTAAACGTGAATGCAAAACAAAAATGCAAATGCAGACGCAAAAGGATGCATATACCCTCCCCAAACAAAAACAGACAATGTCCTCCTTGTCCTCACAACTAGCTAACAGCAGCAAAAAGGGAGATGGGGTACGCAAACCTAATACATGTTCCTAAAATGCAATAAATAAATACAAAGATGGAAAAAGAAAAGAAGACGGTACTCACAAGACGGCTTCGCCAAACCAGCAACAAACTAGGGGAGCCTCTAATCGTCATCTCCAGCCACATCCTCCGCACTAGGTGTAAATGGGGGGTCCTGCTCCTCCTCTCTGGCAGCTCGCCGTGCCGCCTGCTCAGCCCGCAACCGCAACTCTCGTGCTACCGGTGTCTCCTCTACCTCGTCCTCGAGTCGAAGGAAGGGAGTGGAGAGTACCCACCCTCTGGGTATCGGTAGAAAGAGGGATGCGGCCACCCCTCTGGAATCGGTCGCCGTGCCCGGATGTGGAACTCGTAGATCGGGAAATAGGCAAGAGCCTGATCCCGTCTCATGTCGGAAAGGTACCTGCACATATCCAGAAGCAAGGCATCACGACGCCCTTGGTCCAAGACCTCGGGCGCCACCAAAGCAGGAGGGCAAACAAAATTGGCCGGCAAGGCCGAACTAGAAGGAGGAGGGGTAAGTGAAGGCGTGGGCGTGGGCGTGGGTGTGGGTGTGGGTGTGTGTGTGGGTCCAGCCTGAGACTGAGCAGGCTGAGCCTGAGGGCCAGAAGACTCTCCGGCCTCCCGCTTCCTCTTCTTAGAAGAAGAAGAAGTAGGGGTGAAAGTAAGGTGGTAGGAGGGTGGAGGTGGCCTCGCTCCCTCAGCAGCAGTCGGGAGCGGTAAAAGTGGAGGAAGGGTAGGGCACGGCAAGGTAACAGACGCGGAACCACAAATCTTCCACGTCCTCATGCCCTTCTTCTTAGGGAACCAAGCAAAGTCAACCATGGAAGACAAGTCAAGGTAAGCCTGCTTATGAGGCGCAGTAAGTCCAGGCTCAGTGGGGTAAAGATGGCGGGCTATCCTAGTCACTAACCCGCCGCAGACAACAGAGGTCTTAACCTTCTTCCCAATTCCGTTCCAATGCTGAGATACCAAATAAGCAATGTTTAGAACAAATGGGGTACCGTAGTCAATGTTGAGGTACCCCGCGAGAATTGCTAGCTCAGTGTTGGTCACGTTATTGGGCTCAGGTCGCCCAAAAATGGTCTCTCCCATAAGTCGCAAGAAGTAACGGGGAGCAGGTAAGTGTACGTGGGCTCCTCTGCGCGCGGGGTAAGGAGTGTGAGAAAGCGCAGCCCAAAGTGGCTGAAGGATGTCTCGAGGTGGCTCGATGGGGCCGTCACTAACGAGGCCTAGAACCTCCCCAAACCTGGCCAAAGTCCAATGGTGCGACTCATTTCGGAGTCGAAAGTGAATGCAAGGACTAGAATGGTTAGAAGCGTAAGAGTCGGTGTCAAAGGAGTAGGAGCTGAAAAACTCGTAAGTAGGGATACGAATAGCAGCTTCTTGCAAGGTAATCAGACCCGACATACCCGTCCCATTCAACAGACTACAGACTTCCTCATAAATTCCTAAGGTCTCTAGGTCAGTCCGTGCAATGAAACGGGTGGAGGAGAGGGGGCAACGAAGTAAAGCGGATAACCGAGTTCGGTGATCCGCGGAAGCAAAACGTACCGTGGGCAGCTCCGGTAAGGGAGTAAGAGCGGCCTCTCCTGTAACAATAGCCCCTGAAGGGCCGGAACTAATGGCTAGCTGACTAGCCTGCTGGCTCGGCTTAGGCGGCATCATACCAGGTTGCGGGAAACGAGGCGTGGCTCCTCGACCCAGCATAGAAAAGGGCCTGGCAGGGGCAGAGGCAGCAGGTGTCAGCCCTCCCACAGCCTTGGCTTGCGTGACCTCGGTGGCGGCTGTGGGTTCCTCCGTCACCGGAGTAGAAACAGAAATAGCCGAGGCGCATGGTGGGTAACCAACTTTGGAGTAATGATACCAAGGAAGGAGCGGCCGTCTGAGCACTAGCAGCGGTCTCAGGTACGGTCTCAGTGACGGGGATTTCTTTACTAGAATCCATAACTACAATAGCATCAAGAATAATAATTAAAATACGATTTCAATTCGGAAAATTCGTCCTAAACAATCACATAAACCCTAAATCACGAAAAGGGAAGGGGGATTGCAATTAATTGAAAGAGAAGAGTAAGGACGAACTTACTTGATGCTGGAATACCCACAAAAGCTTAATTAATCAAAGCAATAAACACAAATTCGAAAAATTCGAATTGACAAACCCTAAAAACCCGAAAAATCGAATTAATCGAAAAAGATGGAGTTTGGGAGAGGGCTTTTGATTAATTTGAGATGGTAAGTATGTGGGTAAATTATTGTAGAAGGATTTTGGGCAAGAAAAATCAATTTTGCAAGGTAATTGATCAATTGAAAAACGCAGGGGTGAAGAAATTGGGGTCGAGTAAAATGAAGAAGACGATCGAGAAAGAACTCCCTTTATATACCCGCGGAGCTTCTCGATCGAGTTACAAGTCTCTCGATCGAGAGCTTTAGCTCTCAGATCCTCTCGATCGAGTTAATTCATACCTCTCGATCGAGAGGTAGCTGTCCCTTGACCTTCTTCTTACTCGATCGAGATGGTATTCCCTCGATCGAGCTCTTTTGCTTCAAAAATCTTCTCGATCGAGATATGACTCCCTCGATCGAGCTCTTTCCCTGCTAGCACGCATATCAATGTATCATCTTTTGAGTGCGGCTTTCTGTACCTGCAAAATTAACAGTAAAAATATCCCAAAAACACCAGCAAATTGTCTGCAGTCCACAATTGTCTTCTACGCTAGAAATGTCTATAGTCTAAGTGTCTAACGTAAATAAAGAAGTTTTAAAAACAATAAAAGGAATTCAAAAATCTATTGTCTATTACAATTTGCACGGGGTTGCAAACCCGGCTATAGCTCAATTAAGTCCTTCAGGCCTCTGCTAGGCCTTTGGCTCACGGAGTTACCCTCAGCAGCGGTAACTTCCAACTTCCTTCTCCAGACATAAGTACCACTTTCCGACGAATGTCCCAGCTTTATTTCTTCCGCTAGAATACGTGTCATATTGCCACCGTCACCCTTTTCCATTCCAACATTGGAGCTCACTTCGCCTTGGTCAAGCGCCAAAGCTCCCCATCCAGGTCCTGTACAAGTAACGACAATAGCACTGTCCTCCTTATCGCTCTCATTCCGAGGCGGAGGTGTAAGTGTAACAGGTAGAGTAGCAACACGTGGGGACTCAATATCAACAACGGGGATGGAAGGTGACTCAATCATGGGTGGTGTATCAATACCAACCGCAGGAATAGCATGACACTCCAAAACACGCATGGAACCCCTATGAGTAGCGGGTTTAGCGAAAACCAATTCCTCACCACCGACATTAAACGTAAGAGTGCGCATCCCGACATCTATAACCGCCTGCGCAGTGTGCAAGAACGGTCTTCCCAAAATAATTGGGGTGTGATTATCTTCGGGTATGTCTAACACGACAAAATCAACAGGAATAAGAAATCTTCCTATTTGCACAGGAATATCTTGTAGCACTCCTAAAGGCCGTGACAAGGTCCGATCAGCCATCTGGACCGTCATGTTGGTGCAATGGAACTTAGTGAATCCTAACCGTTTGGCCAAAGACAAGGGTAACACGCTAACACTTGCTCCTAAATCATACAACGCATTATCAATTAATTGAACACCAATGTGACACGGTATCGAAAAACTACCCGGGTCAGCAAGCTTAGGTGGGGTCCTATTTTGGAGGTCTGCAGAGCACCCCTCCGTCAGAGCTACTGTCTCAACATCATCTATGGTCCTTTTACGTGTTAATACTTCGCGCATAAATTTTAAATATGAAGGTACCTTTTTTAGCAGCTCGATAAACGGGACACTCACGTTCAATCCTCGCACAAGTTAACCGAAACGAGCGAACTCAGGCTCCGTCTTCTTGACCCTCTTCAGGCGCCCTGGATATGGAGCATCTTCAATAGGTGCTCCGTTATGCGTGTCACGAATCAAAGCGTTATTAATCATACGCTTGCTCAATGGTCTCGATCGACCACTTTCATCATCAGAGTCTCTCGATCGAGTACAGTTCTTACTCGATCGAGGGACTTCACCAGCATTAGTGCTCGATCGAGCTATATCAGCTTCTCGATCGAGCTCTTTCTCTTCATTTCCTCTCGATCGAGGAACACAAGCCTCTCGATCGAGAGCTGTTGGACTGTCAGCAGCAATAACTTTGGAATTCGTGCCAGAGACATCAGTACCAGCAACATCAGTATCAAAATAAGTCAGTCCGCTTCTCAATGTTATCATATTCAGCGTTTCCTTTCTCTTTTCAGATTGGGAAGGCAACTGTCCGGGTTGCCTTGTGGATTGATTTGCGGCGACTTGAGCTATTTGGGACTCAAGCAATTTGATAGTAGCATTGGTTGCTTGGTCCGACCTACTCACTTGTGTAGCGAGAGCTTGAATCATGGATTTCAGCTCTCCTACTTCTGAAATTCCTCCAGATGAAGAACTTCCTTGCTGCGGAATTGGATATTGCGGAGGCTTTTGATAACCTTGTTTATGCGGTGGTAAATAAGCCTGTTGCTGCGGTGGAGGAGTAGGATTAAGGACATTTTGACTCGACCATCGCAGATTTGGATGGATATAACCTGAATTATACCCTTGACGGTACTGTTGGAAAAAGAAGACTTGCTCCTATCAAAAATGATCAATAGCAATGTGTCCCGGCTCACAGCATCTCTCACAAAGATTCGTATCGTCTTTCTTCAGCATGTGAACCGTTTGTTGACTTTCTGGAGACTGCATCTCCAATCGGTCAAACCTAGCATTAATCTTATCGAACTTAGCATCCATATCTTCACACTCGATATTAGCTATCGTCCGTGTACCACTCTGCGGATTCCCATATTCTGCGGTATGATTAGCCATTTCCTCGATAAGCTTCCAGCCCTTATCATCATCAACCTCGCGCTGGAATCTCCCATTGGCAGCAGCATCTAAAATAGCTCTATGATCATCATACAACCCATTATAAAATTGGTTGCACAAAAACCACTGTTGGAATCCATGATGGGGTACCGATCTCATAGCTTTCTTAAAGCGGCACCATGCTTCAAACAAATTTTCAGAACCCGTTTGCTTGAAATTAGTAATCTGGGCCCTCAATGCATTGGTCCTCTGCGGAGGAAAGTACTTCTTATAGAAGGCCAGAGCTAAAGTAGTCCAATCCGTGATACTGCGCTTCTCTATCCAAGTCATCAACCATTCCCTCGCGTTATCGGTCAGAGAAAAAGGAAAGAGAACTTCCTTTATCTTATCTTGGGTCACTCCCTTGGACGTGGGGATGGATGAACAATAATCAGCGAATCTTTCCATGTGCTTCCTAGGATCCTCACCCGGGACCCCCCGATACAAATTCCGTTCGACCAAATTGATGTAGGATGGTCGAATGTCAAAGGTATTGCCGTCCTCATCAGTGGACAACTTGAACCCCTTCGGAATATAATCAGCAGTAGGCTCCGAATGACTTGCGATATTAGGCATTTTGACTGGAATAATAGTCTCACGAATAGAAGTTTCCTCGATAACCGAACTGTCAGAAGTACTCAAGACTTCCTCCCGACGAACTCTTTCTAACTCCCTCTTTCTGCGTAAGAAGGACCTTTTGGGTTCAGGATCAGCCTCAACTAATTCACCCCTATGAGACCTGCGCATACACATCTACAAGGAAGTAAATAAGAACAGTCTTAAAGAAATAGAATTCCTTAAGACAAGACAGAAATAAACAATACAGATAATAAAAGTTGCCTCCCCGGCAACGGCGCCAAAGTTTGATGCGTGTCGTTCAACACCAAAAATAAATGCCAACAAGCCTATACTATAAATAGCTAGGGAAGTCGGGTCGATTCCACAGAGAGGCTTTTCTATTAACTGTAGTCTAATCTGTCGGTCACAACTGGGGGGTTTTGATTTTGATATTCTAACTACTAAAGATTAAGGGAAAGAGAAAATAAGGGTATGAGAGAAAAATAGGGAGAGACGTAAATAAACTATCAGATAGAGAGAGATATGCCAGGATTTCGGTCTGCCGTGCTCTACACACTATCGGAATAGCTAGGTCGGTAAGTTTATTAGTAGGAAGGGCTAGGTTATCTCCTTTCGGTCTCAAACCCGACTATACCTTTCGGTCTAAAGTCGCCCTAAGGTCATCCTATTTGACTTTCGCCCTCATAGGAGTAAATTATCAGAACTAAGCAAGTCTACCCTTCCAATCTTTCGATCCAGGTCGGGGGTTAACTAAACAGACGGTCTCCTGCGTGCACTCATTCAACCGAACTACAAATAAATTGCTTAGACCTGATTCCTACCGCATAACTACCCTAGTAGTCGTCCTAACATGCTTCTAACACGGTTTCCCTCATCCCGGCATATAAAGAAATTAGCTACGCATGCTAATTATATTAACTAACATAACTAATGATGAAATGCTAACGGAAAACATAATGTAACAACAGTATAAAGCAATGACGAGATTAAGGTAAGAATTAACAATGAAATTAAGAGAGCAACTATAAAACATAAATAAGAGAAGAGATTAAGGGAAAGAATTATACTATAATAGCAAATCCGGCGTAAAGAACAACCGATTCTCCGATCGTAAAATTCCAAGCAGTGAACAGTAAAAAGCAGTAAAAAAAGTATGTGGAAAGTTGAATGATCGGTAAAACATAATGCCCTAGCAACTCGTCTAATAGTTTATATAACAAAACTCACGAGTTGATTTATTAACCTACGGGCTTTAATAGCCCACGTAATGGAGAACCTCTCGATCGAGAGGTTAAGGCTCTCGATCGAGTGCAGGACAGCTCGATCGAGCACAGGTCAGCTCGATCGAGGGCTTGACAATTCGATCGAGCACAGGGCAGCTCGATCGAAAGCATGTGTTCCTCTTTGTTCTCGATCGACAGCCAAACGAGGTCGATCGAGGTCTTCAGTCACTTCTCAGCTTCCGTAGTAGTTCTGACTTGCTTAATTTGGTTGACTTTCATCTTCACGCTTTCCCATGCACGAGTCCTTCGTCTTCTCTTCCATCCATCTTCCAGAAATGCAATCTCAAGGCCACTAAAGGTTGGTTTCCGCTACAAATCTGCAAAATAGCAACAGACGCACAAAGTAGCCTATTCGGGGTATAAAGTGACATAATATCACTCAAATACATAGAAATGCGTGCCAAAAGAGACCGTAAAAGTCTATATAATATGCACGCATCAATGACAAATGACCCTGTTTCCCCGTGGATTGGTTCGCGGCTAATTGAGCAACTTGAGTTTCAAGTGACTTAATGGATGCTTCTTTCTGTTGGTCACTTAACTGCCATTGCTTTGTCAACGACTGCAACATTGACTTAAGCTCACCTAGCTCACTTACCCCACCTGAAGATGATGCACCTTGATTGGGAGGAGGAAAGGAAGAGGGCTTTTGAAAGCCTTGTTGAGCCTTATGAGGAGGGACATATGGCTGCTGCTGCTACGGTGGAGGAGTGGGATTGAGCACATTTTGACTTGTCCACCTCAAATTGGGATGGACTGCCCCTTGATTGTTGTAATAAGAACCCCCTCCTTGCCTGTATTGTTGAAAATCAAGGACCTGCTCTTTCTTAGTAAGACTTTTAATAGCAGTATGACCGTCATCTCCTCCACATCTCTCACAAATGACAGTTTCCTATCTGGTCAGCAACTGAACCGTCTATGGCTCCCCAGCATTTTGCAGCTCAAATCTATCAAACCTAGCATTTATGGCTTCCAACTGAGCTACAACTGCCTCGTCAACTGAATGGACTGTTCGAATACCGTCCCGTGGGTTCCCATATTCAGCACAATGGGTCGCCATATCCTCAATAATGGTCCATCTCTTATCATCATCAATATTCTTTTAAAATCTTACGTTGGATGAGGCGTCAAGTATCACTATGTGGTTATCGTACAACCCATTGTAGAACTGATTGGACAGAAACCACGGATCAAAACCATGGTGAGGAAGAGACCTCACCAATCTCTTGAACCAACACCAAGCTTCATAGAAAGTCTCATCAAGTGCCTGCTTGAAACTAGTAATGTTTGCCCTTAGCTGATAAGTGCGCTGTGGAGGGAAGTATCTTTTGTAGAAGGCAAGTGCGAGAGTTTCCCAGTTGGTGATACCAGCACCTGTACGGTCCAAATCGGTCAACCACTCACGGGCTGAGTCAGTCAGTGAAAAAGGAAATAACACCTCCTTTATCTTGTCTTGAGTTACTCCCTTTGTAGCGAGAATAGTAGAGCAGTAATCAGCAAAGACCTCCATGTGCTTCCTTGGGTCTTCACCCGCCACACCCCTAAACAAGTTTCTCTCCACCAGATTTATGTAAGACGGTCTAGTAACAACCCGGATTATAAAACAAAGGAAAAACCTTATATAGAGTAAATATTAGAGTACGATACTGATAAAAGGGTCAAGGTGGCGGAAAGACCTGACCAATCCGGTTCGCTACTAAATCCAAAACCAAGCTAATACATTGTTTAAAGGGTTCTTAAAACTTAAAAGCAAACTCCTATTTTATTATTAAGCTCGCTTCACACATTCCCCAAGCAAGCATCAACCAGTCAACAACATCTGATCTACCTGAGAAGGGGGTCGACAATTCAGTCGGGAGTAACTAGATACTCTCCCAGTCATGTTTACAACAATTGAATATAACCAACAATCATTAACAATTGAAATGCAAAACTAGTTAACATGTGAGACTATCTATACTCATGAAAGTCCGACATAACATGCCATTAAACGATAATATACTAGGACAATCTTATAATATGATGACAACTCCAAAGGAAACATGTCACGACACGTGCCAACGTAAACCATATAATGACCATGTATGAACCATAGAGAAAACATAACCACAATACATGTGACCAATCCAGACCACCAAGCACAATGTATAGAATGAACGTCGTTAGAGCGATTAACGAACTGCCTCTAACTAATGGAGCGATTAACGAACTGCCTCCATTCAATGTTATGGACCGATTAACGAACTGCACCCACAGTGGACCGATTAACGAACTGCATCCACACTATGTATAGCGTATAAACACTGCCTATATGCCTAAGACCTGACCAGACCTCTCGGTGAAACACAGAGCGATTAACGAACTGCCTCTGCTACACCGAACGACACTTGGGGAACAAAGCGTATAACGAATTGCCTCTGCTACCCCCGACCATAGACCATAACAAATCCCCGAAGGGTAGCCTTAGTTCATTCCGATAGTATATAACTGATACTATCGTCATCTATACACCAGCCAACCAACAAATGCACAGTATAACTGACTGTAACGATAATGCATGAACAACACCATGACACAACTCATGGAACAGTATAATTGACTGCCCTACTTATCATATGAATAGAGTAACCAACGACTCATGCACATATATTGACATACAATATAACTGAACACCACATAACATATGAGAAGAGTATTAACTATCAATGTTATAGTAACCTTAACCATAACATGAACTCTGGATGCGAGGTTATAGTAACCGCTACTATAACATCGGTATGTATAACTTGAAGTTATACTTACCTCAACCATAACCTTCGTACGTAACTCAAAGTTATACTAGTTCCAACTATAACCTTGAGCCATAAATCTCAGGGTATGTTAGTTTCAGCTATAACCTTAACTCGTATCCAATGTTATAGTAGGTTCAGCTATAACCTGGATTCATATTTCCAAGGTTATACCTGTTTCAGCCATAACTAGAGTAACATCCCAAAGTTGTACTAACTTCAGCTTTAACACTTGAATCATCATCAAGATTATACTAGCTTTAGCTATAACTTTGGAGAGCATCCTTGGCCGCCTATCATGCCGCCACTAGGGTTTATTCGTAAACCCTAATTGCGCTCATGAGACCCATAATAAACACATAACCAACATACGATATATAATTAATACATTAAAACATATACAAACATGCGAAAACAAAATTAACATGATAATAAATAATCTAACGCGTACCAATCATACAAGACAATCATTAAATCATATTAATTACATCAATTGGCATAAACACAATTAAAAGAAAACGCCTAGTTACCTTTTTATGAATTAAAGACCGCAATAAAGAAATCCTCATGAAAGACACGACCATCAAATCCTTGTTTCCAACACGTGTCAACATTCTCAATACCGATATCAAAGATGCACGAATCCAAATTCATGAAAACACCATAAAAGACTCTTCTTCTTCTTTACCCATTAAAAATAATATACCATAAAGGTAGGTCTAAAGGTCCATACAAATAATCCCCATAAAATTATTTGGAGATAAATATGATGTAGAGGTAAGAGCAAGGATTGTGGAAATATAATTTGTGTATGAGTTTGGAAGAAGAAAAGATATTGAACAATGAAGTAAAAGGGAGAAAAGAGAACAAAAGAGAGAAAGAGAGGAGAGGCGTGCGGCTGGGCATGCGTGGAAAATATAGAGCAGCTTGCTAGCTTGCTTAGGGTTTGTATTTATATAGGATTATAAGAGGGTTAACAAGTGGGCTTTTGGTCCATGAGCTCATACAATGGATTATCCTATTATGAATCAAATTAGATATTACTAAAACGCAAGTAGGCCTTATAATAGAAAAGTAGTTATTTAATTAAAATAGTAAAATCGTGCATGGACATTTTTAAACCAATCAAAAGTAGTCCAAAACGCAAAATAATAAAATAGAGAACAAAGACGATAAATATAAATATTTCCAAAATACATTCATCCACTTCGAAATAATTAATTTAATATAATACTTTTATAATAAAATGTTATTATGAAATACGGGGTGTTACAATCCAACCCCCTAAAAAGAAGTTTCGTCCTCGAAACTTGAATTTCAAAGATAAGATCAAAAAAAGGTAAGAATTACAAGTGATCATCAACAAAAGTCATCTCGGAATCCTAATCGTTGCGCACTCTGATCCATATTCAAACTCAAACCAAAGAAAAGTATCCCAAATCCTCAATGTTATTATCATCTCCATTCACTTTACAAACTCAAAAGTTATATCAGACTCCAACCATCGCAACCCAGACTGATCATTAAGCCAACATCTAATCTTCATATTTCAAATACTCATCCAATTACCATTAACCATCATAAGACATATGACCTCTCAAAATTGTGAACTCGTTACCACTCCAAATCCACGTAACCTTAACAAATACTCCAATTCTAGTTTACTATTCATCACAAGATATGACATTAACCAAAACCCAAACAGATAATTCTCTAAACAAAGAACATCTTTCAAATGAGAAAACTCTTCCATTCACGAGTGCCATTAAAATCATTACTACCATAAAATCCTCAAAGCAAGTAGTGCTTACTACCACTCATAACCCTTAAGCTGAAAAGGCTTCAACATATCTCAATTATTCCCGATATATATCTACTTTCTAAACTCATCAATCTCAAAGCTCAAACTCTTACTAAACTGTCAAAATTCTATCCATCCTCAATCTCATGACATAATCATTTTTCGCACTCTCAAGACCCAACAATTTCCTTTGAACACTCATGAACACGACATTACTATGCACCCAATAATCATGCACTATAGGTTAAGCTAGTACCTATTGTACCACAATACACTTATCCATCGATAACGCACTTCCATCAAAGCATAAAAATTTCACCATACAACTCTCATCACATGTGCTCATATAGTCGCCAAACTTATAACCTCAATTTGCAGTTACAGATTACTATCCATGAATATCATCTCAACATCACAAAACCACCACAATATCGTATGAATCTATGTCCTTCAATTAATCACTTATACTCTTAATGAAACATCTTTAATGTAATACTCCATATTTATAAGTCTTGGGGTACTCTATCGAGTAGGCCTTACTCTGTTGAGTAAGGTTAAGTTGCGTTTTAGAAAAGTTTATGTCCTGTTGGGTACTCGATCGAGTAGCTGGGGCACTCGATCGAGTAAGGGGGTACTCGATCGAGTACCTCGGGTACTCGATCGAGTAGCCGGTTTTACGGGAGTTTTCTCGGGTTTTGTTAATTATGCGATTAAGGTATATAAGCTTTGTCGTCATTATTCTAAATCACTTTTACAAAACCTAAATTACTGTTTAAGAGAGAAAGCAAGCAAGTTCTTCATCCTAATCGCATTATTAGCAATACCCGGAGTTTGGAAGGTCAGTTCTTAGCGCTAATTATACCGTTGAGTTCCTTGCGTCGAGGGTAAGATCTATGTACCCTTTTTATTGTCTTTCCTTTGATTTGGTTAAACCCTAATTTAGAGATTTGGGGGTTTTATGTGTAGTGTGTGATTTGGTAGCCTTTATGTGTTGTATGATAGGAGGAGGGTTCATAGAGGAAGCTTTTTGATTCAGCAGTAGAGACCGTCTGATTGTGTGCTTACCAGGTAGGATTTCCTACTTAGTATTAGTCCCATAATGGGATATTGGTTGATGTATTGTGTTTGGTTGTTTGATATAGTAATTGTATTGTGATTGTGGTTGTGATCGTTGTTGATGGTTCGCGAGGCGTGGCCTTGGCTGAGTGGGGTCACTTGCGGGAGTGGCTTCACGCCCTAGTTTCGCCTTCTGTGGAACCCGCCACAGAAGGGATGTGCACATTAATGGACAGGGTTATCGCTCACTATGTGGAGCGGGGATTTGGTGGGTACGGCTGCGGTCCCCATCGGGGCTGGTCAGTGGGATCGAGTGATTGAGATGATTGGATTTGGCGTGATTGTGTGTGTGTGTGACAGTTAAGTGTCTCATTTATCGTATTGTTAGTATATATTGAATTGTGTGATTAGTACTGACCCGGTGTTGTTTTGTAAACCTGCGGTGATCCATTCGGGATGGTGAGCAGATATTGAGCAGGTATGAGATGAGTACTGGATAGCTGGGATGCCACGACATGATGATAGGAGTCTTCCGCTGTAGCTTATTAGTTATTTACATTTCAGTTAGAACAGTCAGTTTGAGAACATGTATTGCATTTTGGTTTGGTTTTGAGAATTGTACTCTTCACTAAGTATTTATATTTAAACGTTGTTTCTTCATTGTTTATTTGATTATCATTGCCTCGGGTAACCGAGATGGTAATGTCTTCATACCTGAGTGGTCCTGGTAAGGCACTTGGAGTATGGGGGTGTTACAAATGGTATCAGAGAGACGATCTTGAATCCTGTAACCAATGAACCTAATGAACGTAGGGAGTCAATTAAAATGAACCTGGGTAAAAGTTGTAGGAGCTAATGCAAAGGCTTGGGAGACGTCCTAAAGTCGCGAAGTCGCCCTACAATTTTGAACCGGTCACATGGGGGGAGTGTTTGTCGAGTCGTATGTGTGTTTGGTTAACTTGTGTAAGAATGTGATGAAATGTGTGATTGTTGGATGTTGAAGTAGAAAGTTAAGAATGTGAAATAAAAAAATTGAAGATGTGTGGAAACTGTTGATGGTATGATAGCATGTTGAATGTTTTACAATGTGGCATTTAATAACATGATGAAGTGATCTCGTAGGTCGTATGAAAAGATGCGTAGCATGTTTAGTTATGATATAATGTGGTTTTATAAAGTTTAGCATGTTAGAGCATGACGTAGCATGCGGGTAGCTTTTATGAATTGGCATGACTCGATCGAGTGGGACTGACTCGATCGGGTGGGTTTTTGACGATTTTGAGTCCAGAATCGTGTTTTTGGGTACTCGATCGAGTAACTAGGGGTACTCGATCGAGTAGGGGGTCACTCGATCGCTACTCGGTCGAGTATGTTAGAGATCAGAAGGTCTGTTTGGGGTCTGATGTTTGGGTACTCGATCGAGTATATTGGGCACTCGATCGAGTAGCCCGTTACTCGATCGAGTGTGTTTGGGAACTCGATCGAGTAGGTTCTGGGTAGCGTGTTTTCATGTTTTGAGGTTTAGTACGTGTGTTTATGTCTACCCTTTCTTATATATAGTTTCAAGATGCCGCCCAAGAAGACTGCTTTGTACGCGAGAGCTGAGCTTATGAACATAGATGACATCGTTAAGATGTTGGAGCATCAGGATGCTCTCACCGAGGCTTTAAAGGCGTGGGGAAGGATAAGGATAAGGATAAGGAGAAGGAGGTTGATCATTCTAAAATCAGCCTCTATATCGCGAGGTTTAACCCAAAAGAGTACAAGGGAGTTGGGGAGCCTAACCTTCTTGATAGTTGGCTGAGAGAGATGGAGAACATATTATATTTGGTTCACTATCCTGACGAGATGAGGGTGGAACAGGCTGCGTTCTATCTGAGGGAGGCAGCTGGCAAGTGGTGGGATACAGTGAAAGTGAGTGCTAAGGAGATATATACAAACCAAGGGTTACCTGCTATACCTTGGGAGGAGTTCCGTAGGGCTGTGAGGAAGGAGTTTGTACCGGAACATGTGAGGAGTAAGTTGAGGGAAGAGTTTGACAGCTTTAAGATGACCGCTGAGATGTATGTGGGCGAGTACTACAGGCAATTCAATGAGAAGTCTAGGTATGCTGAGGATATGGGTTTGAGTGCGGAGAACCTAGCGTTGAGGTTTGAGAGGGGGTTGACCCCTAAGATTATGGATAAGTTACCCGTGGGAATCCTTACTGATGTTAAGGAAGCTTTTGAGAGGGCTGGGAGAGCTGAGAGATTGGTGGAGATGGCTCAGGAGAGGTTAGGTGGTAAAAAGAGGAAGTCTGAGAGTGAGGGTGGTGGCCAATCTAATCACAAGAAAGGAAACCACAATCAGTCTAAGGGGTTTTCTTCGGGTCGGGTTGATCTTTGGGGCTTCCTTTGGGCGTGGCCGTGGAAGTGTGAGTAATAGTTGGGGAGTGACCTGCTATAGCTGTGGTGGTGTAGGCCACAAGAGACATGAGTGCACAAGTGCACCGGGATCTTTTCAGAGACCTGCGCAGAGATTCGCGAGCAACAGACCGGCTGGATCATGGCCAAACCGGGGAAGTCAGAGTTACTAGAGTGGAGGCAATCGCAACGGCGGTAATTCTTATCAGAAACCACCAACGAACAACAACAACAATCAAGGGTCGGGTGCTAAGCCGACCACATCAGCCAGTACTGTCCAGGGAGGTGGGCAGAAGACCAGTGGCAAGTTATTCATGATGGAGAAGAAAGCAGCTGAGGAAGATGCGCACGTTATCACCGGTACTTTTCTTGTAAATGGTATTCCTACCTTTGTTTTGTTTTATTCGGGGGCTTCTCAATCGTTTGTGTCTTCGAGTCATGTTAAACAGTTGGGTTTGAGGGTATATGAGTCTGTTAGTGAGCGAGTTTTTATACCTTCAGAGGAGTCTGTCTCATGTGGGAGATTGTTTAGAGATGTATCTATGATAGTTGGGCAAGTTGATCTACCTGTAGACTTGCTAGAGTTTTCTTTTGACGGTTTTGAGATGATAGTCGGGATGGATTGGTTAGGAAAGTATAAAGCTAAGATAGACTGTCATCAAAAGAAAGTGTCTTTAAGAGGTCCTAAGGGTGTTAGTGTGTCTTATCATGGGTTTCTAGTCAAACCCAAAGTTAAGTTGATTGCAGCTGTCACCTTGAAGTCTTATCTGAGGAAGGGATGTCCTTTGATCTTGTGCCATGTGAGAGATGACCGGATAGAGAGTCCGACAGTTGATGAGATACCAGTGGTGGGAGAGTTTGCAGATGTTTTTCCAGAGGAGATCCCGGGGTTGCCACCAAAGAGGGAGATAGATTTCACCATTGAGTTGAAACCAGGGACGGGGCCAATTTCTAAGGCACCGTACCGTATGGGTCCTAAGGAGATGGAGGAGCTTAGGAAACAGTTGGATGATCTGATAGACAAGGGATACATTAGACCTAGTGTATCGCCGTGGGGAGCACCAGTTCTTTTCGTGAAGAAGAAAGATGGGAGTTTGAGGTTATGCATAGATTACAGGGAGCTGAACCGAGTGACAATAAAGAACAAGTATCCTTTGCCAAGGATAGATGACCTGTTTGATTAGTTGAGTGGTGCATCAGTCTTTTCTAAGATTGATTTGAGGTTGGGGTACCATCAGGTGAAGATTAGAGAGGTGGACATACCAAAGACAACTTTCACGTCGAGGTATGGCCACTTTGAGTATGTGGTGATGCCGTTTGGGTTGTCTAATGCACCGGCAGTGTTTATGGATTTGATGAATAGAATCTTCAGACAGTTCTTGGACCAGTTTGTAGTGGTATTTATCGATGATATCTTAGTCTACTCTAAGACTAAGGAGGAGCATGAGGAGCATCTGAGGATCGTGTTGCAAACTTTGAGGGATCATGAGTTGTATGCTAAGCTATCCAAGTGTGAGTTCTGGTTAGAGAAAGTTGCTTTTCTAGGGCATGTGATCTCTAAAGATGGGATAGCTGTGGATCCGGCGAAGATAGAAGCAGTGACAAAGTGGGAAGCACCAAAGAATGTTGCCGAGGTTAGGAGTTTCTTGGGTTTAGCGGGATACTACAGACGGTTCGTGAAGGATTTCTCCAAGATAGCTAGACCTATGACAGCGTTGATGAGGAAAGAGAACAGGTTTCGTTGGGATGAGAGTTGTGAGACGGCGTTCCAAACATTAAAGGAGCGTTTGACCACAGCTCTTATCTTAGCATTACCTGAAGGGACCGAGAACTTTGAGGTTTATACAGATGCCTCGAAGAATGGGTTGGGATGTGTGTTGATGCAGAATGGTAAAGTGATTGCCTATGCTTCTAGGCAATTGAAGCCTTATGAGGAGAACTACCCTACTCATGATCTGGAGTTGGGTGCAGTGGTGTTTGCTCTCAAGATTTGGAGACATTACCTTTATGGAGCAATCTTTAAGGTATTTTCTGATCACAAGAGTCTCAAGTACATCTTCACTCAGAAGGAGTTGAACATGAGACAGAGGAGGTGGATGGAGCTGATTGGCGATTATGACATGGAAATCATCTACCATGAAGGGAAGGCCAATGTTGTAGCTGATGCTTTGAGTAGGAAGAGTGTACATTCCCTGTGTACAGCTCTATCTTTGATGAGGCTGAGAGATGAGGTAGCGAGCTTTGGGATACATATGATGCAGAAAGGAGATGCCATGGGTGATATGACAGTACAGCTTGAGTTTTATGATGATATTCGAGGTAAGCAGGCGTTGGACCCTAAGATAGTGGAGTGGAGAGCTGGAGTAGAGAAAGGGACAGTGTCCCGGTTTTCTATTCATACAGATGGTAGTTTGAGGTTTGATGGTAGGTGGTGTGTTCCTAATGATGAGGAGTTGAAAAAGACTTTCATGACAGAGGCACATTGCACACCATATTCAGTACATCCGGGTGGTGACAAGCTATACAAGGATTTGAAGAAAACGTTTTGGTGGCCTGGGATGAAGAAAGAGACAGCTGAGTTTGTGTCCCGTTGTTTGACATGCTAGAGAGTTAAAGGGGAACAGCGACGACCACAAGGTAAGATTCAGTCTTTAGAGGTACCTGAGTGGAAGTGGGAATCCATTTCCATGGATTTCATTGTGGGTTTGCCAAAGAGTCAACAAGGTAACAACATGATTTGGGTAATAGTGGATCGACTGACCAAGTCAGCTCACTTTGTTCCAATGAAAGATACATGGACTAAGGCACAATTGGCTATGGCCTATCGAAAGAACGTGCTTAAGTTACATGGAGTCCCTAAGGACATAGTGTCTGACAGAGATGCGAGGTTTATATCGAGGTTTTGGAAGGAGTTGCAGGAATCGTTGGGAACAACTTTGAAGATGAGTACAACATTTCATCCTCGCGACAGATGGGCAGATCGAGAGAACAATCAAGACTCTTGAGGATATGTTGCGAGCTTGTGTGATGGATTTTGGTGGTAGCGGGGAGCAGAGGTTGGACTTGATAGAATTTTGTTACAATAACTTGACTATCACACTAGTATTGGTATGGCACCGTTTGAGGCTTTGTATTGGAGAAGATGTAGGAGTCCAATCTGTTGGGACGATAGTCTTTGAGGCAAAGTGGTTTTAGGACCGAGAGATGGTGCATGAGATGGTGGAACAGATTAAGATGATCGGGGAACGGATGAGAGCTCGGGATCGACAAAAGAGTTATGCAGATCTACATCGCCGGGATATAGAGTTTCAGGTTGGGGATAAGGTTCTTCTGAAAGTGTCTCCTATGCGTGGGGTTATGAGATTTGGGAAGAAAGGCAAGCTAAGTCAGAAGTTTATAGGGCCGTATGAGATCTTAGAGCGGGTTGGGGAAGTTGCATATCGTCTGGCTTTACCAGCTGCATTAGAGAGAGTGCATAATGTGTTTCATGTATCGCATCTGTGGAAGTATGTGAGTGACCCGTCACATGTGTTAGAGGCTGAGACCTTAGAGCTAGATGAGTCCTTATCATATCTTGAGGTGCCTAAACAGATTCTAGACTGAAAGGTTAGAAAGACTAGGAGTGGTGAGACAGTTCTGCTCAAGATCCTTTGGTCTAACCACGAGACCGAGGAAGCTACATGGGAGCCAGAGGAGGCTATGAAAGAGCGTTACCCTTTCCTTTTTGATCAGGTATGTATGGTTACGGGGACGTAACCTTGTTTCTTTTAGGGGGGTAGGAGATGATCGCGAATAGTTTTTAAGAGTTTTATACCCCTTTTATATGTTCTGTCGGGATGTTTGTCGGGATGAGTTGGGTTAGTAACATGTTTTATGTTGAATTTTGTTTGATTGTTGAGTCGGGAATGTTATGGGAGCACCTTTGTTTAGTAGTGGTTTGAACTTCGGGGATGAAGTTCCTTTTAAGGAGGGAAGACTGTAATACTCCGTATTTATAAGTCTTGGGGTACTCTATCGAGTAGGCCTTACTATGTCGAGTAAGGTTAAGTTGCGTTTTAGAAAAGTTTCTGACCTGTTGGGTACTCGATCGAGTAGCTGGGGCACTCGATCGAGTAAGGGGGTGCTCGATCGAGTACCTCGGGTACTCGATCGAGTAGCCGGTTTTACGGGAGTTTTCTCGGGTTTTGTTAATTATGCGATTAAGGTATATAAGCTTTGTCGTCATTATTCTAAATCACTTTTACAAAACCTAAATTACTGTTTAAGAGAGAAAGTAAGCAAGTTCTTCATCCTAATCGCATTATTAGCAATACCCGGAGTTTGGAAGGTCAGTTCTTAGCGTTGATTATACCGTTGAGTTCCTTGCGTCTAGGGTAAGATCTATGTACCCTTTTTATTGTCTTTCCTTTGATTTGGTTAAACCCTAATTTAGAGATTTGGGGGTTTTATGTGTAGTGTGTGATTTGGTAGCCTTTATGTGTTGTATGATAGGAGGAGGGTTCATAGAGGAAGCTTTTTGATTCATTGAAGAGAGACCGGTCGATTGTGTGCTTACAGTGTAGGATTTCCTACTCGTATTATTCCCATAATGGGATATTGGTTGATGTATTGTGTTTGGTTGTTTGATATAGTAATTGTATTGTGATTGTGGTTGTGATCGTTGTTGATGGTTCGCGAGGCGTGGCCTCTACCGAGTGGGGTCACTTGCGGAAGTGGCTTCACGCCCTAGTTTTGCCCTTCGTGGAACCCGCCACGAAGGGGATGTGCACATTAATGGACAGGGTTATCGCTCACTATGTGGAGCGGGGATTTGGTAGGTACGGCTGCGGTCCCCCCGCTGGCGGCTGGTCCGGTGGACGATCGGTGATTGAGATGATTGGATTTGGCGTGATTGTGTGTGTGTGTGAGTTAAGTCTGTCTGCTGTTTATCGTATTGTTAGTATATATTGAATTGTGTGATTAGTATCGACCGGTGTTGTTTTGTAAACTGCGGTGATCCATTCGAGGATGGTGAGCAGATATTGAGCAGGTATTGAGATGAGTCTTGGGATATTTGGGATGGCCACGACATGATGATAGGAGTCTTCCTTCTGTAGCTTATTAGTTATTTACATTTCAGTTAGAACAGTCAGTTTGAGAACATGTATTGCATTTTGGTTTGGTTTTGAGAATTGTACTCTTCACTAAGTATTTATATTTAAACGTTGTTTCTTCATTGTTTATTTGATTATCATTGCCTCGGGTAACCGAGATGGTAATGTCTTCATACTTGAGTGGTCCTGGTAAGGCACTTGGAGTATGGGGGTGTTACATTTAACCTCAGATACAACAAACAAACATCTATGTATCCTCAATGTAAAAACATCCTCAAACTTTCAAAGCTCAATATAACACCTTTAATACTCCGCCTCCAAAAGTCTATATGCTATCTCAATTAACACTCGCATACAACTATGTTACTAAGTTCTCAACCTCAAATAACCAAACATCAAACTCAAAGTATCTAACATCACTCGCCAAAGGATCCAAGCTTCCTCTACGAGATGATCACAAGTAGCTCTAAAGAGATTTCAACCATTTCCAAGTTACCATGAAAGAATAAATCATATACAAAGCAAAAGAAAACCTTTTCGTGCAATAACGCAAGGTAAAAGAACACATTATTTTGGGAAGTAAAAGCTTAGAGAGAAATCAATGTGAAAAGGGTAATTACAAAAGTTTAAGAAGAAGGAACTGGAGTTAAAATAAAGAACAAATGGAGAGCAATGATAGATGAAACAGACAGAGGACAAATATAAATTGAAAATTTTGGTCTGAAGGCTTAAATAGAAAAGGTAAGGTTAACATGTGCAAGGATGACAAGAATAGACGACTAAAAAACGGTCTTATTTTCTCAATGACACGACACCTTAAAACAAGATAAACAAAGCACGATAACCAGAGTCTTACAATTCTCGTACAATAATCACCTTAGGTAACAACGTCTCGAAACATCCTTTCATCGTATCTCCATAATACCTTCGGACCAACAAATCTATGTATAATTGCCTTTTATACCATCATAACATTCCTCATATTGTCAACTCTTAAGATCATAAACTCTCACAACCATCAACTCTCAAGTTCTTCCACTCTCAAGAACTCCATCAAATCAAACTTAATGAATCAATCCATAGCAATCTCTATAATCCTCAAAAGATGAACACCATGATACATTATAATCATCGTCAACATGGTCGCTCACTAAGGAAACGCTAGAACACTATAACATTAACATCTCACAAGTCCATAAATTAATGTTTGTCTCTCTTAAACAATCCTTTAAAACGTATGATCAGTAAATAACTCCTCAAAGGATAAATCATAAATATTTCATAAATCACTAATTGCTATTAATAATTCTTACTCCTCAATTATGGTATTCCAATTAAAAACGAGCATAGTCTCCAAAATCCCCTACGTGCTCAATCATAATTCCACGATAACTCTCAATTCATTTCCATTACTCTACTCTCGATCCATAAATAACTCACATAACCTTTTCCTTAACACAATACAAAGCTCGGTAATTCTCACGGTTAAGAACATAAGTCTCAACATTCCCAAACAATGCCATAAGAGAAATATACTCATTATGTCTCTCACTTCTTGTGAAACTATGAAACCACAATCATACGTCTTATGCCACATTTCATCACCCTCTATCATCAATAAGGATTTTCTCAATCATATAAAATAATATAACATCTATAATCCTAAAGGAAACATCGTCATCACAACCTTTATTCCCAAAGTAAACTTCCTCTCAACAACCTCTAAACCCAAAGTAAACTTCTTCCTTACCAAACTCATAACAATAAACGCTCTTTTCTTTCATACTTGAAAATCCCAACCTGCAATCAATCCTAACTTGATGCCTCAAGCAACCACAATGGAAACAGCCTCGAAATCTCCTCAAACAAGGACACAACACCACCAAATGATCCAAAAGGATGAAAGTACGATAGAGTAAAGCTCCGGCTATCAAGGATTAAAAAATTTGACCGACATATATCTAACAAAACACACGACACGTAACATGTAAAGGACATTTTCTAAAATTGACCGTCTTTAAAATCAACAAAGCATGCTCGACAAAGTCATACATGAACAACACATTTATACAAATAATGACAAAACAAAACATCAAGTCAAAAACAACATAATACATAAACTATGCATTAATACAATTAATAACGATAAACGTTAAGACATAAGCAAACAAATACATGAATAAAACATGTAATACAATTAAATAACGATGTGAAACAGTAAGACATAAATAAGCAAGTGCATAAAGAACATAAGTAACATAATTATTAACGATACGAAACATTAACGCATAAACAAACAGGTGCTTAATTGTTTCTACCCCATTTACTCTCACTCATTTACTAAGTCAATTTATTTTAGTCATTAACTACGCGAGAGTTGGGAGCGTGTTCGCTCTGATACCAACTGTAACAACCCGGATTATAAAACAAAGGAAAAACCTTATATAGAGTAAATATCAGAGTACGATACTGATAAAAGGGTCAAGGTGGCGGAAACACCTGACCAATCCTGTTCGCTACTAAATCCAAAACCAAACTAATACATTGTTCAAAGGGTTCTTAAAACTTATTAGCAAACTCCTATTTTATTATTAAGCTCGCTTCGCACATTCCCCAAGCAAGCATCAACTAGTCAGCAACATCTGATCTACCTGAGAAGGGGGTCGACAATTCAGTCGGGAGTAACTAGATGCTCTCCCAGTCATGTTTACAACAATTGAATATAACCAACAATCATTAACAATTGAAATGCAAAACTAGTAAACATGCGAGACCATCTATACTCATGAAAGTCCGACATAACATGCCATTAAAGATAACATACTAGGACAATCTTATGATATGATGACAACTCCAAAGGAAACATGTGACGACACGTGCCAACGTAAACCATATCATGACCATATATGAACCATAGAGAAAACATAACCACAATACATGTGACCAATCCAGACCACCAAGCACAATGTATAGAATGAACGCAGTTAGAGCGATTAACGAACTGCCTCAAACTAATGGAGCGATTAACGATCTGCCTTCATTCAATGGTATGGGCCGATTAACGAACTGCACCCACAGTGGACCGATTAACGAACAGCATCCACACTATGTATAGCGTATAACCACTGCCTATATGCCTAAGACCTGGCCAGACCTCTCGGTGAAACACAAAGCGATTAACGAACTGCCTCTGCTACACCGAACGATACTCGGGGAACAGAGGGTATAACGAACTGCCTCTACTACCCCCCCGACCATAGACCATAACAAATCCCCGAAGGGTAGCCTTGGTTCATTTCGATAGTATATAACTGATACTATCGTCATCTATACACCAGCCAACCAACAAATGAACAGTATAACTGATTTTAACGATAATGCATGAACAACATCATGACACAACTCATGGAACAGTATAACTGACTGCCCTACTTATCATATGCATAGAGTAACCAACGACTCATGTACATATATTGACATACAATATAACTGAACACCACACAACATATGAGACAAGTATTAACTATCAATGTTATAGTAACCTCAACCATAACATGAACTCTGGATGCGAGATTATAGTAACCTCTACTATAACTTCAGTATGTATAACTTGAAGTTATACTTACCTCAACCATAACCTTCGTACGTAACTCAAAGTTATACTAGTTCTAACTATAACCTTGAGCCATAAATCTCAGGGTATGTTAGTTTCAGCTATAACCTTAACTCGTATCCAATGTTATAGTAGGTTCAGCTATAACCTGGATTCATATTTCCAAGGTTATACCTGTTTCAGCCATAACTAGAGTAACATCCCAAAGTTGTACTAACTTCAGCTTTAACACTTGAATCATCATCAAGGTTATACTAGCTTTAGCTATAACTTTGGAGAGCACCCTTGGCCGCCTATCATGCCGCCACTAGGGTTTATTCGTAAACCCTAATTGCGCTCATGAGATCCATAATAAACACATAACCAACATACGATATATAATTAATACATTAAAACATATACAAACATGTGAAATCATAATTAACATGATAATAAATAATCTAACACGTACCAATCATACAAGA
This sequence comes from Silene latifolia, assembly GCF_048544455.1. NCBI lineage: Eukaryota > Viridiplantae > Streptophyta > Magnoliopsida > Caryophyllales > Caryophyllaceae > Silene > Silene latifolia. Next base: position 66,458,184 of record NC_133532.1, read on the forward strand.
CAATTATTAAATCATATTAATTACATCAATTGGCATAAACACAACTAAAAGAAAACACCTAGTTAACTTTTTATGAATTAAAGACCGCAATAAAGAAAACCTCATGAAAGACACGACCATCAAATCCTTGTTTCCAACACGTGTCAACGTCCTCAATACCGATTTCAAAGATGCACGAATCCAAATTCATGAAAACACCATAAAAGACTCTTCTTCTTCTTTACCCATTAAAAATAATAGACCATAAAGGTAAGTCTAAAGGTCCATACAAATAATCCCCATAAAATTATTTAGAGATAAATATGATGTAGAGGTAAGAGCAAGGATTGTGGAAATATAATTTGTGTATGAGTTTGGAAGAAGAAAAGATATTGAACAATGAAGTCAAAGGGAGAAAAGAGAACAAAAGAGAGAAAGAGAGGAGAGGCGTGCGGCTGGCATGCGTGGAAAATAGAGAGCAGCTTGCTAGCTTGCTTAGGGTTTGTATTTATATAGGATTATAAGAGGGTTAACAAGTGGGCTTTTGGCCCATGAGCTCATACAATGGATTATCCAATTATGAATCAGATTAGATATTACTAAAACGCAAGTAGGCCTTATAATAGAAAAGTAGTTATTTAATTAAAATAGTAAAATCGTGCACGGACATTTTTAAACCAATCAAAAGTAGTCCAAAACGCAAAATAATAAAATAGAGAACAAAGACGATAAATATAAATATTTCCAAAATACATTCATCCACTTCGAAATAATTAATTTAATATAATACTTTTATAATAAAATGTTATTATAAAATACGGGGTGTTACAGGTCTGATATCAAAGGTGTTGCCGTCCTCAGTCTGGAGGTTGAAACCCTTGGGAATAGAAGATGCTTTAGGCTCCGAGTGACTTGCAATATTCGACATCTTTACTGGTTGGTTAACATAAATAAGATTATCTTCTTCTAAAGATTGATCTTCTGCAAAAAGAAAATGCTGTAGCTCGGGCTCGAAAGTACTCAAGTCTTCCTTTCGAAGTTCTCTTTACAGACGGAGTCTATGCCTAAACAGTCTCTCTGGCTCAGAATCAGCTGAAATTAACTCCAGCCTGTTTGACCTGGGCATACACAACACTGAAAGAGATAAATGGGAACCGTCTCAAGGAATAAAAATTCCCTGAGACGGATAGAAATAAACGAATAACAGATACAGATAGGTTTATTGCCTCCCCGGCAACGACGCCAAAATTTGACAGGCTAGTGGTGTACCTACCAAAAATAACCAACTGGCACTAACTAATATAGCTAGGGAAGTCGGGTCGATCTTCACAGGGAGGCAAAATATCTGTTAAAGGTCCGTCTATTTGGTCACAAATGGGGGTTTTAAATTGGTTTTCTAAACTACAGAGGCTTAAAGGAAAGAGTAGTAAAGAAAGAGCAGTAAAAAGGTAGAAAATGTGAACAAGAGTGATCAATAAAGAGAGAACATGTCGGGATTTCGGTTTACTACGGTAGTCTAATGACTCAACTGCAAATAGTCCAGATAATTTACTGTGAGACGGATGTTGAAAGGTCCTTCCGGTCCACTTTCTATCCTAGATTTCCACTAACTTAACTTCCGTCCTCATTAGGGTAGTCTACTATTTATAGCAGGTCTATTTAGTCTAATCTTCCAATCCAGGAATAAATTTAACCAGATTAAAGGGTAACTTAGAATCGTGCACTCAACTAAGTCGGTATTATAATTAAATTGTCATGGGTACAGATTCTCACAAATAAGTCATCTAGCCTATTCGCTACATCATCACATTTCTACCATAGATCCCCTAATCCCAACTCGAATGAAGTTTGCTACACATGCTATTAATGTTGTCAATATTAATAATAATGAAATAACTAATATAAGGCATGATGAAACAATAATAAAATTGCATAAACAAATTAGGGCAGAAATTAAGAGAATAGAACAAGAGAATTAAAGCAATAAGTGATGAAATTAAGATCATAAGGAGAAAGAGATTACAATAGCAAGAATTCCGGCTTAACGAACAACAAGATCCGAGAAAAATAATCCCAAAGCAAAGTTACAGTAGAAACGTTTAAGGGAAAGATTAAAGAGTAAAGTGGCGTTCAGAAGTGTTAAACGTAATTAAAAGATGCTAATGACCTAATTAATCCACGCTTAAATAGAAAATAACAAAGTCCATAACTAAAATAAGCAACACGGGTTAATTAAGGCCCGTGAAACTTCCAATCCTCTCGATCTCAGTTTGAGACAACTCGATCGAGGACTTCAGCATATAAAACACTCGATCGAGCAGAAATGTTACTTGATCGAGGATACCTGATATCCAGCATTTCAATCGAGTACAATAAAGTACTCGATCGACCTCCTCAGCATGTGAAACCACTCTATCGACCAAGATAACCATTCGATCGAGGGTTCTTCCTCCAAAATCAGCTTCAACTCGTTGCCAACGGCTTTGTTGACCATTCCTTCACGCATCCCAATGCAGTGCTCTCGCTCTAAAGTTCCCGTCTCCTCAAAATGCATGCAAAATTGGACGAAAAGGGTACGATTCCACTACTTTCAGGTTCATCCCTGCAAAACAGACAAAACGAACCAAAGTAGCCAATTCGGGGCATAATGTGATACAAAACGGTACAAAAGCACATAGAAATACATGAAAAATAAGGCTAAAAAGAATATATAAAATTCACGTATCAAGCTACTATCCATCCTAATCAAGTAAGGAAGGGGAAACGATAATCAATAAACCAATAAACCGCAAAAAAAAAAACCCCTAATCAGTCGAAATTTCCGACTTAAGCATGAGTCTCAAATTCCAATTACTTCATAAATGCAGAAAAATGAGTAATCAACGATAAAGTAGAGGGAGACAATCGTCAATTGGAGCAATTAAACAAAAAACCCCAAATTTCAGTCGAAATTTTGACTTGTATAAACCCTAAATCGCAATTTACCTCAAAAATTCGAAAAAAAAGAGCAATTAAACAACAATGAGGCAAAGAGAATACTTACTTGATCAAAGAAACCTACAAATGAAGAAATTAATCGACAAGAACGATACAAAAATGGCAATTTTCGAACAAGAAACCGCAAAACCCTAATACCCGCAATTGACCGCAAAAACGCACAAAAATCAAAGAGGAAATAAGGGGGAAATGTCGAGGAATTAGCAAGGAAAAGATTGTAGGTGTTTGATTTGGCAATGGGCAAATATTTAGAGAGAATTTGTGAGTTTTTTTTCGCAAAAGGGGACGAAGAAATGAAAGAGAAATAAGAAAGAATGAAAAAATAGAGAGTTTAAGAGATACTTCCTGCGCGGTATTTTCAATTTCACTCGATCGAGTGATTTTAAATCCCTCGATCGAGGATTATGGTACTCATTTCTCTCGATCGAGTAAAATTATACTCGATCGAGTACTCCCTCTTTTGGCTGTTGCGATCGAGCACTTTGAAAGCTTTCGGTCGAGTCCTTTCTTGTAGAATCCTCTCGATCGAGTATAAAAAGTACTCGATCGAGTGCTTTTCTTCGTATAGCTCATCCAAATTGCGTAATATCTCCCCAAACCTGCATAAAAACACTCGCAAACATATCCCGATATACCAAATCACAAAATAACAGTATATAGTCTTTCTAACTATGCTAAAAATTTTCTAAATTCTAATAGTCCTAATAAATGCAATAAAGAAATTCAACGGAAATTTTAAAAAATAGTTTTTATAAATTGTTACACGGGGCATTCCTCGCTCAATTCTCAAAACAATTCAGTAGCCCCACGGACGGCTTCTGACTGGAGGACGTCCCTTCAGCATCCTTGATCGTCCTCTTTATTCTCCACGAGCTTGAATTTGAACCGTTAGGAGGAGAATAGTTGACATCCACGTATGCACGAACTTTTCTCGTCCCTTTTTCCTTCTCACCAGCTTTGACGTTGTCATCCCCTCTTTGATGGACTTTAATTGCACAATGACCCTTGACAGCTCCTGCATCTTTTTCATCTGTACCTACAACAAGGGAAACAGGCGAATTCTCCTCCTTTTTGCTCTCAGTCTGAGGCGGAGGGGTCACAATAGCAGCACAAAATTCAAAATTTTCATCTGGAGTGTCAATAGGGGAGTCAGTAGAGGAAAGGGCATTGCAAGGTTGAGCTTGCATGGGAGCCCTGCGAGACTTAGACTGATAGAAAATTAATTCCTCGTCTCCTACCTAAAATATTAGTGTCTTACCCCCGACATCTATCACTGCACGAGCAGTGAATAAAAATGGTCTCCCTAAAATAATAGGGGTGTGAGTGTCCTCGGGAATATCTAGCACTACAAAATCCGATTTTAACAGGTACGTCCTCTATGACACCTAACGGCTGTGATATACTATGGTCGGCCATCTGTACAGTCATGTTCATGCAATTAAATTTAGTCAAACCAAGTCTCTTACCAAGAGACAAAGGTAAGACGCTCACGATAGCACCAAGATCGCATAGCGCGTTATCGATTAAATGGGTACCTATATGACATGGAATTGAGAAACTATCCGGATCTGACTGTTTAGGAGGTAACTTATTTTGAACTAGGGCAGTCCCTACCTCGGTCAAATCTACCGTCTCATGATCATTAATATGCCTCATACGTGATAAAATTTCTTTCATAAATTTTAAATAAGAGGGTACCTGTGTCAGCAATTCGGCGATGGAATAGTGACTTGTAAGCTTTTCATGAGCTCGACAAATTTACCGAACTGTTTATTGGCTTTCGTGCTCTGTAATCGCCTCGGAAAGGGCACTATAATAGGTATATCGAGCCCTTTGTTTCTTTATTCCAACGTCTGAGCTGGATCAAGCTCCTTGTCACTCGATCGAGACTTTTTGCCTCTCGATCGAGTCCTTCCAGGTGAAATATCACTCGATCGAGCACTAACAGGCTCTCGATGGAGGTCTTCAATATCAGCAGTGTTCGATCGAGCAAAATTACCACTCGATCGAACAGTTTCCGCAGCAATATCACTCGATTGAGCTGTTTGTACCTCTCGATCGACCTGTTCATTATCCAATTCACTCGATCGAGTAAGAATTCCTTTCGATCGAGTCCTTTCTTCATCAGTTTTACTCGATCGACCCCCTGAAACTAGTCGATCGAGTATCTTCTTTGTGGTTAACTCGTTTTCAGCAATAAATGTCTGTTCATCGTCATTCACTTCCTTCCTCGGGTCTGAAATACTCCTGTCAACAGGTAATTTCGGTCCTTCATATGAATGACCGCTTCTCAAATTAATCAAGTTCATTGTCTCATGTGGATTCTTATCAGCTTGAGACAGCAAATGACCCTGTTTCCTCGTGGACTGGTTCTTGGCTAACTGAGCAACTTGAGTTTCAAGTGACTTGATAGATGATTCTTTCTGTTGGTCACTTAGTTGCTATTTCTTCGTCAACGACTGCAACATCGTCTTTAATTCAGCTAACTCACTTACCCCACCTGAGGATGATGCGCCTTGATTTGGTGGAGGAAAGGAAGGAGGCTTTTGAAAGCCTTGTTGAGCTTTATGAGGAGGGATATATGGCTGTTGCTGCTGTGGTGGAGGAGTAGGATTGAGTACATTTTGACTTGTCCATCTCAAATTGGGATGGATAGCCCCTTGGTTGTTATAATATGAACCTCCTCCTTTCCTGTATTTTTAAAAAGCAAGGACCTGTTCTTTCTCAGTAAGACAGTCAATAGCAGTATGACCGTCATCTCCTCCACATCTCTCACAAATGACAGTTTCCTGTCTAGTCAACATATGAACCGTCTGTGGCTCCCCAGTAGATTGCAGCTCCAATCTATCAAAACGAGCATTTATGTCTTCCAACTGAGCTATAACTGCCTTGTCAACTGAATGGACTGTTCGAATACCGTCCCTTGGATTCCCATATTCCACACAATGGGTCGCCATCTCCTCAATAATGCCCCATCCCTTATCGTCATCAATATTTTTCTGAAATCTTTCATTGGATGAGGCGTCCAGAATAGCTCTATGGTCGTCATACAACCCATTATAAAATTGGTTGCACAAAAACCATTGATCAAAACCGTGATGAGGAAGAGACCTCACCAATTTCTTGAACCTACACCAAGCTTCATAGAATGTCTCGTCAGGTGCCTGCTTGAAACTCGTTATTTTCCCCCTCAACTGATTAGTGCGCTGCGGAGGGAAGTATCTTTTGTAGAAGGCAAGCGCGAGAGTCTCCCAGTTGGTGATCCCAGCAGCTGTTCGGTCCAAATCGGCCAACCACTCACGGGCTGATTCAGTCAAAGAAAAAGGAAACAACACCTCCTTTATCTTGTCTTGAGTTACTCCCTTTGTAGCGGGAATAGTAGAGCAGTAATCAGTAAAGACCTCCATATGCTTCCTTAGGTCTTCACCCGCCACACCCCTATACAGATTTCTCACCACCAGATTTATGTTAGATGGTCCGATATCAAAGGTGTTGCCGTCCTCAGTCTAGAGGTTGAAACCCTTGGGAATAGAAGATGCTTTAGGCTCCGAGTGACTTGCAATATTCGGCATATTTACTGGTTGGTTGGCAGAAATGAGATTATCTTCTTCTAAAGATTGATCTTCTGCAAAACGAAAATGCTGTAGCTCGGGTTCGAAAGTACTCAAGTCTTCTTTTCGAAGTTCTCTTTGCAGACGGAGTCTATGACGAAATAGTCTTTCTGGCTCAGAATCAGCTGGAACTAACTCCGAACTGTTTGACCTGGGCATACACAACACTGAAAGAGATAAATGAGAGCTGTCTCAAGGAATAAAAATTCCCGGAGACGGATAAAAATAAACGAAAATAGAAACAGATAGGGCTATTACCTCCCCTACAATGGCGCCAAAATTTGACAGGCTAGTCGTGTACCTACCAAAAATAACCAACTAGCACTAACTAATATAGCTAGGAAAGTCGGGTCGATCTCCACAGAGAGGCAAGATATCTGTTAGAGGTCCGTCTATTTGGTCACAAAATGGGGGGTTGAAATTGGTTTACTAAACTAATAAAGCTAAAGGGAAAGAGTAGTAAAGAAGAGCAATAAAAAGGCAAAAAATGTGAATAAGAGTGATCAATAAAGAGGGAACATGTCGGGATTTCGGTTCACTACGGTAGTCTAATGACTCAACTGCAAATAGTCTAGATAAATTACTGTGAGACGGATACTGGAAAAGTCCTTCCGGTCCACTTTCTATCCTAGATTTCCTCTAACTTAACTTCCGTCCTCGTCAGGGTAGTCTACTGTTCATAGCAGGTCTATTTAGTCCAATCTTCCGATCCGGGAATAAATTTAACCAGATTAAAGGGTAACTTAGAAGCGTACACTCAACTAAGTCGGTATTATAATTAAATTGCCATGGGTACAGATTCTCACAATTAAGTCATCTAGCCTATTCGCTACATTGTCATAATTCTACCATAGATCCTCTAATCCCAACATGAATGAATTTAGCTACTCATATCGTTAATGTTATGAATATTAATAATGATGAAATAACTAACAATATACATGATGAAATAATAATAAAATTGCATAAATAAAACTTAGGGCAGAAATTAAAGAAGAGAGAACAAAGGAATTAAAGTAAATAAAAGCAAGATTAAGATTAGAATGATTACAATAACAAGAATTCCGGCGTAAAGAACAACGAGATCCAAGCAAAATAACCCAAAAGCAAAGTTTACAGTAGAAAAGTTTAGGGAAAGATTAAGAGTCAGAGTGGCGTAAAGAAGTGTTAAGAGATAAAAAGAAGTGCTAATGACCTAATTACACGATGCTTAAATAGAAAATACAAAGTCCATAACTAAAATAAGCAACACGAGTTAATTAAGGCCCGTGAAAACTCCAATCCTCTCGATCGAGTAGTTTAGAACCACTCGATCGAGGACTTCAGCATAAGATCCTTTCGATCGAGTAAAAATGTTACTCGATCGAGGAAAGCCTCAAATCAACACTTCGATCGAGTAAAATAAATTACTCGATCGACCTCCTCAGCATATAAAAGCACTCGATCGACCAAAATACTCCTCGGTCGAGTGTTCTTCCGCCAAAATCAGCTTCAACTCGTTGCAGACTGCTTCGTTGACCATTCCTTCACGCATCCCAATGCAATGTCTCACTCTAAAATCCTCGTCTCCTCAAAATGCATGCAAAACAGGACGAAAAGGGTATGATTCCACCACTTTTAGGTTCATTCCTACAAAACAGACAAAACGAACCAAAGTAGCCATTTCGTGGCATAATGCAATATAAAACGGTGCAAAAGTGCATAGAAATATGTGCAAAATAAGGCTAAAAAGACTATATAAAATGCACGTATCACAAATTATGATTGATGGAGTCACTATTAAACAATTATACAGTGCATTGACCATTCGAATCAACTATATCCCTTGGTCAAACAAAACACAAAGAAAAGATGACATATATACTAAAGATAAAGATTCGTTAGCATTCATGTCAAAAATGACTCTCTTATTCCATTGATAAAGACAACCACCACTACGCTAATTCCGAGCTTTATGAACGAACATATAACAACGGTTTACTACATATAATAACGGAACATAGATCACCGTTGCCCAAAAATTGACGAAAACCTCAAGCGCGCAATTTAGAGAAACGTTTTTCAGAGAAACTGTTATTAAATTAGTTTTACAATGGTTCCGCGTAGGTCCATTTTCTATTATTCTCAACGGTTTCAGCAATAATTGTTATAGATTATACTTGTCAACGGTTGGTTGGCAACCGTTATACTATTTTGTGTAACACCCCGTAATTTGATGGAATTTATATTTACATTTCGAACATTTTTAATAATTAATTATGACGTTTATGATTAATAATTGTGAATAAGACGGAATGATATAATAAAATAATAAATAATAAAATAATGAGACGGGATGACAATTAGGTAATAATAATATACAATAATTCATATAATAATAATAAACGATAAGTATGTTATAATAATAAGGGTAATTTGATAACTCATACATTAAATAAGTCACTTTTTTAAATTCTTTTAAATCTTATACCTAAAATAACATTTTCTTCCAAACTTGATACCAAATCTATAAAAAAGGCTTGAATTAACCGAAGATGTCTTAGTCTAGTGGTTAAGACGGAGGTATTGTGGACAATAAGTCCCAGGTTCGATCCCCCCCTCCCTCAATTGTAATGCGACTAATTGCGCGCTTCGTTGGACCAAAAAAAAAATTATTAACACATACATCCACGATTACCACCACTAAAAACCATCAAGTTATTAAGGGAAAAATCGTTAATTTAGTAATTTTTTTAAGATTTGGTATCAAGTGAAGATGTTGGACCATATAGCTTGTATGTTTATGTTTTGATGATATCAAGGTGTTTTACATTTTATATACTTGTTGCATGTAATAGTTTCTTAAGTATCTTAGGACTAACTTATTACGAGCAACAAAGAGGATTGTGACAATTGCATACGAAGTTCAAGCCTTCGTTCAAAGATTAAACAATTCAAGATTCATTCAAGTATCACGTGAAGACGAAGTTCATTTAAAGATTAATCAAGCTTGGATGATGACGTAGTCTATACTCGAAGATCTCTTTAAATATTAGAATAGTTTAGGTGATTATCTCATAATGATAATCAAGAATGACTTTCTTGATTAGTAAAGTTATAGCTTTGCAGCTATAACCTTATTAGTTAAAGAGCTCAATGTTATAGCTCTTCTACTATAACATTGAAATGCTGAGTTTTTATACACGACTAATAAACATTTCGAAAATTGTTTTATTATTGTTTAAAGTTTATCTTAAATGTATTAATGAAAGTATTTATTTTATAAAGCCGGTTTAGTAAGGAGTCCGGTTTTATGGTAAGCGTTAATTGGTGGTTATGTTGGATCAACTTATGAGTTGGACTTTACTACTAATTAGGGTTTCCTTATAGCCTCTCCTAAAACCTAAATTCTAATTATATATTAAGATTAGGGTTTGCATAATTCACGAGCTTATGAGCCGTGATATGCCGTGTTGCCTAAGAGATATTAGGTAAAGATTTTATTCTATAATAAGATCTTTACATATCTTATATATCTTCTTAATATATTTGTTTATGGTAAAAGATATTCTTGGTTTAGGAAATCTTATCATAATCTTAGAATTTATAGTAAAGATAATATTTAGAAAGATTATATTCCATCTTTTAAAATGTTCTTTATTATCTTTTAAGGCTTTTAGGAAAGAGATAATAAGAACATATAATTTGTAATTATATCTTATTATTTCGGCTATTAGGGTTTGTATAGAAACCGTGTAGCCTACCTCTTCCTTGCCTATAAATACTTTGCTATTTACAACATCTAAGATAGAGACCTTAAGCATAAAAATTGTTTTCATATTTAAAAAAGCAAACCGTGTGTTTTAAGCAGAAAAACCGATTTGCAATTTTGAAAGGTCGTGTGTCATAAAACTCGCATACTTGTTCTTCGTTTATCGTTATAAGATAATAGTGCTTAGATTGATTTCTTAACTTGTTCATTAACGTGAACCTTTGTTAGAATCATTAGTGCTTTCTTATTAGCGTAAGTTAGTCACTCGAGTATTTAACGGTACTCATTGAGTTCTGACTAGAGTTAGTTGTACGAGTTGGGTTAGTAAATTTGTAATCCGTAGAAAGGTACTAAATTTATTAATCGAGAATAGTGGACGTAGGTTTCGACTTGTGAAACTGAACCACTTCAAAAATCCGTGTGTCTCTTCTTCTTTCGTTTGTTTCGTTCTTTCGTTTATTTCGCTCATCATCGTTAGTTGATTAGTTAAAGTTTAATCAATAAACTTTAAATAATCGATTACATACGTACAATCGAAAAAGTTTTAAAAAGTTTTAAATCCTCAATTCACCCCCCCCCCTTCTTGAGTATTTTGGATCAATAGACTCTTCAATTGGTATCAGAGCCTCGTGCTCTTGATTGCCTAACCGCAAAGAGGCTGATCTATCTGTTTTTCATTTATCTTATCACTTTATATTCCCCTGCCTATCACGTGATAAATGGATTCCAAATATCTCAAGTGTCCCGTCTTTGATGGGAAGAATTACGGATTGTGGAAAAACATGATGACTCACTATGTGAAAGGACACGATTGGGAGTGCTGGAGGATCATTCAAAACGGACCGCACAAAATTCTTGTCGCATCCGAGGAAGGCACTACCTATGAAAAGAAAGAAGAGGACTATGTCGAGGCTGACTACAAGAAGGCCGAAAAGAACTCCAAAGCAATAAGTCTTCTGCAAAACGGAATGACTTCTCCCGAGTTCGATCGGTTCTCTTCATGTTCCACGGCCAAGGAGATATGGGATGGGCTCGAATTAGCTTATGAAGGTACTTCCATTGTTAGGAAGCACCGAATTGATTTGCTTATGCAAAAATATGAGCGATTCATCATGGAGCCAAATGAGTCCTTAGATAGTATGTCCGCAAGGTTTTCATGTATAATAAATGAATTAAAAAACCTAGGTAGGAAATTCTACCGAGGACATTGCTAGAAAGGTTCTTAGGAGCCTTACTAAGAAGTGGCGTGCTAAGGTCACCGCAATGGAGGAATCACGAGATCTTGAAACCCTATCCTATCAAGAACTCATTGGTGCTCTCATGGCCCATGAAATTACTCTTAACAAAGACGACGCTGAACAAAGTCGCAATAAGAGTATGGCCTTAAAGAGCGAAGAAGTGGACTCTGACCTAGAGGATGAAACTGTCTTGTTTGCACGACGTTTTAAAAATAAGATTTTTCGAAATAAACAAACAAAATCATCCTATAACAACAATAACAACAAGTCATTCAACAAAAAGGTTAATGACCCAAAGTCGTCTTTTGCTAATAGAGGTTTCTTCAAGTTTGGAGAATCTGGTCATATGATCAAAGATTGTCCAACATGGGAGAAGATAAAGGACAAGACGAAACGTGAGAAGACAAAGAGAGAATTCAAGCAAGTTATGATGGCTTCGTGTTGGGGAGACCTTGACTCAAAAGATGACAAGGAATGTGAAGACGACGAAGTTGCAAACCTTTGTCTCAGCAGTGTGAGTCTTGACCTAATCTCCGACAGTGACGATGAAAGCACAAATTCTCATTCAAACTATTGCTTTCTTGGAGAATCAGACGAAGACGACGATGAAGAGGAAGAAGTGAAAGAAAACAATCAATGGTATCTTGACAGTGGATGTTCAAGACACATGACCGGAGATAAGAATTTGTTTCTTTCACTCAAGCCCTTCAACGGAGGAAAAGTGACGTTCGGGGATAACAAAAAGGGAAAGGTTATTGGCGTTGGCAAAATCGGAATTTCTAAATCTCACGCAATAAGTGACGTTTATCTCGTGGATGGTCTAAAACACAATTTGCTAAGCATATCTCAACTATGCGACAAAGGTAACAAGGTAGTTTTTCATACTCATAGTTGTCGCATTATTATTGTAGGAACTTGCAACGTCATTCTTGAAGGCCACCGAAAAAGGAATGTGTATATGGTAGATTTAAATGATGTGCCTACTAACTCCTTTTCGTGTATGAAAGTTACACTTGATGATCCTTGTTTATGGCATAAACGGTTTGGTCACATTAGCTCACTAACCTTGAACAAGCTCAAGAAGTGGGACTTGGTGGAAGGGTTACCTAAAATCAAGTTCGACCAAGAAAAGATGTGTGACACGTGTGCAAGGTGCAAACAAGTAAGATCATCGTTTAAACCGAAAAGAGTAGTAAGCACAAATCAAGCCTTGGAATTAGTGAACATGGATTTATGTGGACCAATGAAGGTAAGGAGTAGAGGAGGATCCAGGTACGTCTTCGTTCTTGTAGATGACTACTCAAGGTATGTATGGCCTATCTTTCTTCATTCAAAAGATGAGACTTTTGATGAATTTGATTGTCTTATGAAACGTGTTCAAAACAACCGAATTTGACAACCAAACTTTTATAGAATATTGTAGAGTTAATGGTGTAGGTCATAACTTTTCTGCACCAAGAACTCCTCAACAAAACGGTGTCGTTGAACGTATGAATAGAACTTTAGAAGATATGACACGTACAATGCTTCTGTGTAGTGGTTTACCTCGTAATTTTTGGGCTGAAGCCATAAGCACTTCTTGCTACATCCATAATCGTGCTATGATCCGACCTATCCTCAAGAAAACCCCCTACGAACTTCTCAGAGGTCGAAAACCAAATATCTCCCATCTTCGTTGCTTTGGGAGCAAGTGCTTTGTGCATAACAACGGTAAAAACCGTTTAAGCAAATTCGACCCTAGAAGTGATGAGGCGATTTTCATAGGATACTCAGATCATAGCAAGGCTTACAAAGTCTTCAATAAAAGAACTCTCTGTATTGAAGAAAGTGTCCACGTTATTTTTGATAAAGATAACGTGTTTGATAAGCCTTTACAGGATGAGGAAGAAGACTTGGATGAACCCGACTTTCGTCTTTCAAGAGACGACCCCCCGGAATTGGAATTAGAGGATAACGAAATTGAGGGAATAAGTGATGAACTTATTCGTTTCTCAAAAGATAAAAAGGAGAAAGACAAAGTTATAGTTGATGATACTATAACATTGACTCAAGACAAGAACTCCCAAACCAATGTTATAGATGATGTTACTGTAACATTGAATCCAAATTAAGGTATTGAGTCCGAGGTTATAATCGGCTCAAATACAACACCTGGATTGGATTTAGGGGGAACTTCCTCTAATTCCGAACCAAATGAAGTCAGGACAAGCTCGAATAACGAGGAAGAACCGAGCACTTCAACGAAGTGGAAATACAAGAACCACACCCTATGGACAATATTCTTGGAAATATTAAGAAGGGTGTTCAAACAAGACGTTCCTTAAACAACTTATGCTCTTTCTACTCTTTCCTATCCATGATCGAACCAAAGAATATAAATGAAGCTCTCGCTGAATCAGATTGGATTATAGCCATACAAGAAGAGCTTCAACAGTTCGAAAGAAATAAGGTTTGGCATTTAGTTCCTAGACCAAAAGATCGTACAGTCATTGGAACTCGGTGGGTCTTCAGGAACAAATTAGATAATGCCGGAGTCATTGTCAGAAACAAAGCAAGATTGGTGGTCCAAGTATATAATCAACAAGAAGGAATAGATTATGACGAGACTTTCGTACCTGTTGCTCGTCTTGAAGCTATTAGACTTCTGATAGCATTCGCCGCACACAAGGGAATGAAGCTTTTCCAGATGGATGTCTGATGTGACCATAATTGGCGCATATTTAGCCCCCGAATTACCCTTGTTTCCATGCTTTTTAGTGCTTATTTGGGTCATTTCTTATCTTTAGTTCTTTGTTTTGCATATTCTTTGAGATTTTGATCCCTTGGTAGGAAAGGAGTAAGAATCTTGCATTTTCATGGCAAAACAAGACTAAATTGATCAAATTCAATGACCAAGCATCAAGGAGAGACATGATTAGAAGGCCTTTGTGCATATCATAGTAGAAGAGCAATGTTGAGAAAGGATCCTTGAGTCCCCAAGGAAATCCCCAAGGAATTTATGAAGAAAAGGGAAGAAAAAGAAGAAGTATCACGCTGACGACAATCCGAGCGGATTGTCGCAATCCGCCCGTCCCCGCCCTTGCACAATCCGAGCGTCCCCCGGCAGAATCCGCTCGGATTCCCCTCAAGCAATCCGCCCGGATTCCCAGAATCCGCTCGGATTCCATCGACCAAATCCGCCGTCCCGACCCTAATCCGCCGGATTCCTTCACAGCGGGTTGTCTTCTTCAAGCTACGAAAAGAGAAGCCCTTCTCTCCAAAAATACCGGCTTCTCCTTGCTCTACTTAAAAAGTGTAATTACTAGTTTAGCCCTTAGTTAACCCTAATGCATCCTCCCTAATTTTCACTATAAATACCCCATTAGTCTAATTAGAGGAGCATGTTCTTCTTATCAATAATTAGTGTAGTTAATATCAATCAAATCTCTCTTCAATATTGTAATCAAGTATTAATCAAGTTTTAATCCAAGTTTTAGTTCTTTAATCTCTCTTTTGTTCATCCTTTATTTTGGGTAATTGAAGATTATTTGGGTTATTATTGGGAGATTGACAACCTCTCAATCTAGCATTCAAGTACTTCTATTATTCTTGCTTTATTATTGGAATCATTAGTAGGTATAATCTCTTAATCCCTTTTTAATTATTGTTAATTACTTCCATTTATTCATCATGTTTCATATTGTTGGTATGATTGACAACCTTGCTAGCATGATCAACATGATAATGAGTGAGTAGTCTCTTAGCTAGGGTTAATGGGTGATTAGGGGAAACCAACATGGGGAATGATTCATGCTTAAATTAATATGCTTTCATATCTTATTTGCTTGCTTGTTTTGATCTTAACTCATGCACATGTTATATTTGATGAAATGCTAAGCCTATGAATCCTTGGATTTACTATCATCTCCTATCTTTTCAATGAGACTATTAAGACATAACCCAACTCGAGTCTCATTAGACCATGCATGTTGTTGAGTAGGGAAGATTAAGTCGACTTGTAGGTGTTGTACAATCTAATCGATTCGGCTCCGGGACCCAAACTTTCCTAGGATTGTAAGATATAACCCAACTCAATCCATCACAACAATAATTGCTTGCTTATAATTTGAGAACATGTTTGTATGATCATATCCCATGATTCCCCTATGATCCCATGACACCCTAGTGCCTTTAAATCAATTGTTTACACCCCTTTTTTATTCATCTTGCTTGTTTATTTTCATTGTTATTCTAGTTTAGTAACCTTCTACATCAACCCAATTTGTGACACCCCTTAGACACCACTAGTTACAATAGAAATATCATTTCAACTCCCGTCCCTTGGGATCCGACCTTTACTTGCCTCTTTACTAATTGTAGAGTTGCTTGTTAAGCTATAAATTGTGTTTTGATTCGACCGTGACCAACGACCACATCTATTTATTTGTGAATGCAAAACGGACCGATCAAAAATGGCGCCGTTGTCGGGGACGGTGTTTGTTTGATTTAGATTTCCTTTTTGTTATTAGTTGTGTCTTTCTTCGCCTTGAGGAAGTAAAAATCCTCAAGGTTTGTTCTAATTGTTTTTGAGTTGTTTGATATTTTGCATGTCTAGAAGGTTACAAAGTGATTTGTTACCTTTTGACCGTGAAATCGAAAGAACCTTGACGAACAATAGGAGACTTGTTAGGAGGAATTTGAGAGGTGTTGGTGAAGTTGTTCAACCCACTAGTGAGTTTGTCAATCCTTTCGCAATAGAAGGAGAAGAAAACCCATTACACAATACCCTACAAAATCCACCTACAATGCCAAAATTCTCGTCACACTCCGTACCCACCGAGGAGAATCTACCAAATGGTACTCCTACACCGCAACATCTCACCGGAAATTTTATTGCCAAGTCCGCCTTCATCCAACTAGTTGAGAGGAGTCAATTCGGGGGAATGCCTAGTGAGGACCCTCATTCTCATATGGAAACCTTTTGCGATTATTGTGATGCTATCTCTCAAACGGGCGTGACTCAAGACCAAATTAGATGGGTCTTATTTCCTTTTTCCTTAATCGGCACCGCAAAGCAATGGTTGTAGGGCCTTGATAAGGCCACCCTTGGAATAGATTCTTGGAAGAAGTTGGCTCTAGCTTTCTACAAAAAATTCTACCCACCGGAAAAGACCAACATGCTAAGAGCTCAAATTACGGGTTTCAAGCAAAGGGATGAAGAGTCTTTGTATGAAGCTTGGGAGCGGTTCAAAGGTATTTGTCGCTCATGTCCTCACCATGGACTTAGCGAATGGTTTTTGGTGCAACAATTTTGGAATGGTTTATATTAAGATTCTAGGAACATTCTCAATATGGGATCAAATGGAATGTTCACCGAAGTTGATGACAATCAAACATGGAACAAGATTGAGGAAATGGCGGTCGATAATTCACAATATAGTAGACCTCGCAAGGCTACTAGAGGAGGAAAGCATGAAGTGGACTCCGTTACTCAATTGGGTGCTCAACTTAGTGCTCACATTGACACAATCAACTTGAAGTTTGAACAAGCTATGGCTAGACTTGAGGAAAACTCAAAATCATCGAAGCATCATGTCAATGCCATGACGGCATCCTCATCAATCCCAAGTGGGATATGTGAGAATTGTGGAACTTTGGGTCATGACCCAAGTAAGTGTAGGGGAACAACCGAACAAGTTAATGCTTTTCAAGCTTACAAAAGTGGTACCCCTTATTCAAATTTTTACAATGAAAACACCAAGTTCCATCCAAATCTCTCATACAAAAGCCAAAATGTTCAAAACCCTCAAACAACATACACTCCACCACCCATGAGAAACCAAAATCAAAGACCCTTTTACAATCAAAACCAAGGTTACCAAAATCAAAATCCATACAATCACCAAAATGACCAAGGCTTTGATGTCCTAAAAGCGGTCCTCCAAATGCAAAAGAATCAACAAGAATTTTTCACCCAAATGCAAAAAGATAGCCAAGCAAAAGAAACCACCATCAACAACATTCTAGCTCACACCAAGATGTTGGAAACACAATTGACTCAACTAGCATCTTCAAGCTCACAAAGACAAAAGGGGCAATTACCACCTCAAAGTAATCCCCCTAGACATGAAACGGTTAGTGCCATTCACTTGAGAAGTGGTACAAGGTATGAAGCACCGAAGAAGCAAGTTGTGGATGAAGTTGTGGAAGCTAGTGAAAAGGAAGAAATTGTGCAAAACTCCAAAGATGGAGAATTATCAAAAGAAGAAAGTTCAAAGAAAAATGAAGACAAGGCCAAAGAGAAGGAGCCCATTGTGATTAGACTTCCTTTTCCAAGTCGTCAAGCCAAGCCCAAATTTGATGATCAACTTGGAAAGTTCATGGAAATTGTGAAAAATTTAGAAGTCTCAATTCCTTTCACGGAATTAATCAACCACGTTCCGGCCTATGCAAAGTACATGAAAGATATCCTCACAAAGAAGAAGTCGATCCGGAAACTTGAGACTATCGCCTTCACTAAGGTGAGTAGTGCAATACTTCAAGGGAGTTCACCTCCAAAGTTAAAGGATCCGGGAAGCTTCTCAATACCGTGTACCATTGGCGACACGACGATCAACAAAGCCTTATGTGATCTAGGGGCTAGTGTGAGTGTCATGCCGTACTCGGTAAGTAAAAGGTTGGGAATGGGAGAGCTTTAATGCATCAACATCACACTTCAAATGGCCGATAGATCGACGAAGACACCATTAGGGATATGGGAAGATGTCCCCGTGCGAATTGGGAAGTTTTTCATCCCGGTGGACTTTGTCATTGTTGATATGGAGGAAGATTCCAACATTCCAATCATCCTAGGAAGACCTTTCCTACACACCGCCGGTGCGGTGATTGATGTGAAACATGGAGAGCTCACTCTAGAAGTGGGAGATGAAAGCATAACTTTTAATCTTGACAAGACCATGAGAGCTCCTCGTTTGCATGAGCCATGTTTCATGATTGATCATTATAGCCGAAAAGATGAAAGGAAGAAATCGGAACTCCAATGGAGGAAGAAAATTGAAGATGCTCCATCCAAAGAGCAAGTGAATTGTGACAAGGAGAGCTTGCAAAGCTCATCAAAATCAACCAAGGAAGAAGAGGATGGCCTCATTGGCCAAGAAAAGAAATTGGGAGAGTTGTCCCCATCTAAGCAAGAGATTTTCAATGATCAACTCAATGAAGTTTGTGGTCTTTGGGACGACGAGTTTGAAGGGATTTTTAATCCCTACATTGGGCATGCCATCGATCATGATCAACAACAAGGGCCACGGTCTATTGAGGACCTCTACCATAATAATGAACAAGCTTTTGACTACTTCTTCAAGGTGTTGAGCAACATCAACAACACCTTGAACATGCCCCCTTGACATCTCATCAAGAATGAGAGTTTGGTGGAGTCCTCCCTAAACCACCACTTGTAAATATTTCTAACTCCCTAACTTACATTTCAATTCTTGTATTGCATTTTTGTCATTTTTGGATTTTTATTTACTTTGATCAAAATAATTGTCATGTAAGAGAGAAGTGAGGGAGGGACTAATGACTTCAATTGATGTGTAGTGCTTTACCTTAGTGTGGGGATGAAATTGCCTAGGCTATCCATGCCTTAGTAGTGCCCCCACAACGAAGAACACAAGAAATGAAGAAGAATGGAAGAATGGTAAAGGGAAATGCATTGTGCACGAATGGAATGAATCCGGGTACAAAGAATCAGAATCCGAGCGGATTCCCAAAAATCCGCCCGTCTTATGCAATCCGAGCGTCCTGCACAAAAGACGCCCGTCCTGAACTGAACTGAAGTTTGAAATTTTCCTGACTGTTAAAGAATCCGAGCGGATTCAGAAAAATCCGCCCGTCTTGAAGAATCCGTCCGTCTTGTAAAAAAGACGCCCGTCTTTGCAGCAAAGGAAAACAAGCAAAAATCTCTGGACTGAAATCCGTCCGTCTTTGAAGAAATCCGCCCGTCCCGTGTTCAGACAATCCGAGCGGATTGTACCAAATCCGCCCGTCTTTAGGCGAGCTTTTGCAAAGATTGAAGAAGCAGAATCCGCACGGATTGAGCCTAATCCGCACGGATTGCCCCTGCAGCTTTGAAAATTTCGGCCTCTTTATAACCCCTCCCACCTTCATTCATTCACTCATTCATTCATAAACACTACCCACAACATCAAAACCCTCATCCTCTCCATCATAAAAACAAAAACCCTCAATAACATTCAACAAAAACAAAACAAACCATCCTTCCCACAACAAATTAATCACTCAACCTTCAACAAAAATCAAAACCAAGAACAAAATCTTCAACCTTTGAGTCGATTTTTGTTTTCATAAAGGCAAAGCCTTTCACCTTCAAATCGATTTGGGCATCCTACATATTGAAGATTTTTCATTCTTTTCTTGGTTAAGCTCATCAATGGCAAGGACTAAGGGTGCAACAAAGCCAACCAAGGCACCAAAGGCTAAGGCACTCTCACAAAGGCAAAAGGCTCTTCAAACAAAGAAAGCTTTGGCTATGGTGGTGGCAACACCAAACTTGGAAGTACAACAACAACAACCTTCTATGGGACCATCAACATCCTCTACTCCGGTAATTAATCAACTTTTGCATTATCCGGAGGTAACTTTTATTTCCGATACCCATAGAAATACCTTTGTCAAGTTTGCTATGAAATCTATTCAATCCACCAAATTCATATGTAAAGATGCCTTGGAAAAATTGGGTGTTCTTGAACAAACAAAAGCCTTTTTCAAAGCCATGGGGTTGGAGAAATTATTTGGAACAAAGGAATTGACATACCCCTCCCTTGTCTTGGAATTTTTAAGTTTTTTGAAAGTCACCAAAGTTGAGAATAGGGAAAATATCGAGTTTCGTCTAGCTAATGTTAGTAGACGCATTACCTTTAAGGAATTGGGTGAAATTTTGGGTCTTAGTGATGAAGAAAGTTATTTCAAGAGTTATGGAAAGTATGACCCCGAACCTCTTTGGGAGGCAATCTCCGGGAAGAAATTTGAGGATTTTCATGCATGTCGTGCTCTTTTGGTCCATCATCCGGGCATAAGAGTATGGCACAAGGTTGTGGGAAATACCATAATTGCTAGGAAAGACACCAATCATTTCACAAGACTCGATTTTATTCTCCTTGAATCGGCTTTGAATATCGGAAGAATTCACACCAAGCCTTACAATTCTTTGAGGCTATTGGTTGATAGATGGCTTAATGTTGATAATGGGAAGAAGGGCACGACCGTAATTGTCAATGGCGGCCTAGTCACGGTCCTAGCTAAGCATTTTGATCCTAATTTCAACAAGGATAAGAAGTACAAAGCAAAGGAAGGTGGCCATCTTATTGATATGCATATTATGATTCACAAGTTCAAGTGGGTTGCCCATAACCCCCTTGACACTAAATATGGATGGCTAACTAGTGAAGCTAGATCGTTCACCTTGCCCTCGAAGATTTGTCGCCTAAGCATCCACCGGACCAATTATCTACTTCCCCTTTACGAAGAAGCCTAGTATATCATTCAACAACAAAAGGGTGATCTTGAAACCCCCTCCTCTTCCATTATCATACCACCTTACCCCTTTGAGTATGAAGAGTTCAAGCCGGAAGGAATTGAAATTGGGAAAGACTATGTGACTCTTCTCATGCAAGCAATGCACAAGCAAGCCCATGAAGATCGGAAAAATGCGTATTTGGCTCAATATCCACCCCTCCTACATCTAGCTAGGCAAGGACTCCTTGATCCATCTTGTCCTTTGCCTAGTTGGGCGGATAGGGAAGTCTTATTTCCGGGTGCATCTAGGGACGTGGTGGGAGATAATGAGGTTGTTGGAAATGATGAAGAAGTTGATGATAATATTGAGGAAGAAGCAATGGAAGGAGAAAGAAATGGTGAAGATGATGATGAGGAAGAAAGTGAAGAAGCAAATGACAAGGAAAGTGGCAATGTGACCACTTCTCATGAGGGAAGTGGTGATGATGATAGCATGATGGAAGACTAGCAAGCCTTGGAGACTCCTACACTCCCATGGTTTGTCTATATCTCTTTGTATTTTATTTCATTTTGATCATTGTTGGTTTAGTCCTAGCAACATCAAAGGACTCACACCTCGGTACCATTGAGGTGTTCTTATTGTTCCCATTTGTAAAATCCAAAATGACAAACTAGTTTCATGCATAGCATAGTGTGTGCATGAACTATACCCATCCTTGGACATTAGCAATAGTGTCTCACTCGGTTTGGGGAAGTTAATGCATACACAACGGGAGGTAATCTAAATTATCCTCTCCGTCATAACAAAAACCATGCATCATGTAGTGTAGCTTAGTATAGAATTGCATTTAGTATAGAAATCATGCATCATCTTTGCATAATTTCCATCATTTTGGCCATTGAGGACAATGCCCATATTAGTGTGGGGATGGGAATTCTAACATTTAACTCTTATTCAAAAACCCATAAAAATTGAAAAATTTCAAAAATCATAAACATTGAAAAAATTGAAAACCCAAAAACAAGTTCATTTCCTTTGTATATATTGTCTTGTATATATTGTGTTTGTTTTATCCTTGTTCACATTGATTGACTACGCCACATCCGAGACATGAGGATATTGAAGACCGCATGGTATGATCTTTCCAATCTCCTTTTTCCTCTTTATGTTAATGACTATGTGGCTTTATTTTGATTGATGCGGTAAAAACAATGTGAAATTAGGATTGCATTTAGTTTATTTGGCATATTAGTTGGTAGAATCATATGCATTAGGATGTATATATGTTAGTTGCATCATGGCATGTAGTTGCATGTTAGAAAAATTTTGCGAAACCATCTACTTGGGAAACTTGACAAGTGTATATAGGCCCTAGTATATGCCTTTTGTTCTTAAGACTTTGCTTGTTAGAATACTTGTAAAACACCCTAGGATGTGTCATGCTAGTATCCGTTGACCCATGGATTAAGGCCTAGTCAAGAGTACCTTGTGGTGTGATAACTCCTTGGCTACCGTTTATTCCAAGGTGACCCTTGAAACCATGCAACCATCATTCATCCATGTTCTACCATACATTTTGTCATCAAAGGGAATGGGCACAAAAAGAAATCAATTTGAGTTCAATGAAATGAAAAGTGAAAGAAAGTTTGCAAAATGCATCAAAAGAAAAGAGGAGCAAAAATAGACTCCTAAAAGCTTCAAATACAAGGCACCCTCGTTACTAATTGGGGTGACTTTGAAAATGTTCAAAGAGAAATGCAAAGAAAAGTTGAAAGTTGTCAAGTGTTGAAATGCCAAAAATCAAAAAAGAAATGGCAAGAAAGTGTTCTCAAATGTCAAATGCCACATGAAATTGGGGGGAAAAACAAAAACAAAAGCAAACTCCCAAAGTGAAACTCAAATATCTATTGATCCCTTTATCCATCGTATCCATTTTTGTGCATGGTAGAGAGGGGACGACCCTTCTTCTTGTCTAGGCAAAGAGGGGAATTCCGCGATCCTCCAGTGTTTCTAACACCATAGGGAGTCTACTCTTGACAAAAGCATTTAACGATTGAGGACAAAGGTACCCTAGCTTGACACATTTTGGAGGTGATTTATTGGTATCCTTCTAGGCTTAGTAGTTTGAACAAATTGCATCTATGAAGGATTGTGTACCCTTGAATTGCTTCCCTTGTAGATAATTTCCGCCACTTGATGAGGGAGTGGCTATTCTTTTTGTAGATGCATCCATTATATGTTTTTGTGTGCTTAATGTTTGGATGTGTCGCCATTTTGGCAAGACCCACCTTGCCTTGCAAGAAGGCATCCTACCTCATGGTTGTCTTGTTGTGAGTTGAAGGGGCGGAGTGAGACCCGCTAATTGTCTCATATCGGCTATATTATTAGGATAGGTTAGTATTGGTCCTAGTCTTTGTCACCTCTTTACTCGGGACGAGTAAAGGTTTGTTTTGGGGATATTTGATGTGACCATAATTGGCGATATTTAGCCCCGAATTACCCTTGTTTCCATGCTTTTTAGTGCTTATTTGGGTCATTTCTTATCTTTAGTTCTTTGTTTTGCATATTCTTTGAGATTTTGATCCCTTGGTAGGAAAGAAGTAAGAATCTTGCATTTTCATGGCAAAACAAGACTAAATTGATCAAATTCAATGACCAAGCATCAAGGAGAGACAAGATTAGAAGGCCTTTGTACATATCATAGTAGAAGAGCAATGTTGAGAAAGGATCCTTGAGTCCCCAAGGAAATCCCCAAGGAATTTATGAAGAAAAGGGAATAAAAAGAAGAAGTATCACGCGATCGACAATCCGAGCGGATTGTCGCAATCCGCCCGTCCCCGCCCTTGCACAATCCGAAAGCGCCCCGGTGGAATCCGCTCGGATTCCCCTCAAACAATCCGCCCCGGATTCCCGAGAATCCGCTCGGATTCCATCGACCAAATCCGGCCATCCCGACCCTAATCCGCCCGGATTCCTTCACAGCGCGGGTTGTCTTCTTCAAGCTACGAAAAGAGAAGCCCTTCTCTCCAAAAATACCGGCTTCTCCTTGCTCTACTTAAAAAGTGTAATTACTAGTTTAGCCCTTAGTTAACCCTAATGCATCCTCCTTAATTTTCACTATAAATACCCCATTAGTCTAATTAGAGGAGCATGTTCTTCTTATCAATAATTAGTGTAGTTAATATCAATCAAATCTCTCTTCAATATTGTAATCAAGTATTAATCAAGTTTTAATCCAAGTTTTAGTTCTTTAATCTCTCTTTTGTTCATCCTTTATTTTGGGTAATTGAAGATTATTTGGGTTATTATTGGGAGATTGACAACCTCTCAATCTAGCATTCAAGTACTTCTATTATTCTTGCTTTATTATTGGAATCATTAGTAGGTATAATCTCTTAATCCCTTTTTAATTATTGTTAATTACTTCCATTTATTCATCATGTTTCATATTGTTGGTATGATTGACAACCTTGCTAGCATGATCAACATGATAATGAGTGAGTAGTCTCTTAGCTAGGGTTAATGGGTGATTAGGGGAAACCAACATGGGGAATGATTCATGCTTAAATTAATATGCTTTCATATCTTATTTACTTGCTTGTTTTGATCTTAACTCATGCACATGTTATATTTGATGAAATGCTAAGCCTATGAATCCTTGCATTTACTATCATCTCCTATCTTTTCAATGAGACTTGTAAGACATAACCCAACTCGAGTCTCATTAGACCATGCATGTTGTTGAGTAGGGAAGATTAAGTCGACTTGTAGGTGTTGTACAATCTAATCGATTCGGCTCCGGGACCCAAACTTTCCTAGGATTGTAAGATATAACCCAACTCAATCCATCACAACAATAATTGCTTGCTTATAATTTGAGAACATGTTTGTATGATCATATCCCATGATTCCCCTATGATCCCATGACACCCTAGTGCCTTTAAATCAATTGTTTACACCCCTTTTTTATTCATCTTGCTTGTTTATTTTCATTGTTATTCTAGTTAGTAACCTTCTACATCAACCCAATTTGTGACACCCCTTAGACACCACTAGTTACAATAGAAATCTCATTTCAACTCCCGTCCCTTGGGATCCGACCTTTACTTGCCTCTTTACTAATTGTAGAGTTGCTTGTTAAGCTATAAATTGTGTTTTGATTCGACCGTGACCAACGACCACATCTATTTATTTGTGAATGCAAAACGGACCGATCAACGTCAAGACAACATTCTTGAACGGTTATTTATAAGAGGAAGTCTTCGTTGAATAGCCCCCTGGTTTTAAGAATATCAAATTTGAGGATCACGTTTTCAAATTAGATAAAGCCCTATACGGATTGAAGCAAGCACCTAGGGCTTGATACGACAGATTATCCAAATTTCTACTTGACAGTGGATTTAGTAGAGGATCCGTCGACAAAACTCTATTTCTGAAAACGGAGGGTTCGGACCTTTTGGTTGTTCAAATATACGTCGATGATATCATCTTTGGATCGACCAACCGAAGCCTATGCAAATATTTTTCTGAGTTGATGACTTCCGAGTTCGAGATGAGTATGATGGGAGAATTGAAATTCTTCCTAGGTCTGCAAATACAACAAACAAATGAAGGCATTAAGATCCATCAACAGAAATATATCAAAGAGTTGATTCGGAAATTCGGAATGGAAAATTCACACGCTATGCCTACTCCAATGGTCGAAAACAAGAAATTGACATTGGATGAAAACGGTAAATCATTTGACGAAACTACTTACCGTGGGATGATTGGGTCACTGTTATTTTTGACCGCAAGTAGACCCGATATTATGTTTAGCGTATGCGTTTGCACGAGATATCAATCATCTCCCAAAGAATCGCATATGACGGCCGTAAAACGGATTTTACGTTATTTGATTGGAACGGCCAACTTATACCTATGGTATCCTATGGAATGCAACTTTGACCTAGTCGGTTATTTTGATGCCGACTACGCAGGATGTTCTCTAGACAGAAAAAGCACGTCGGGTGTCGCCACGTTTGTCGGACCGTGTATCATCACGTGGGGTTCGAAGAAACAAAAATCGGTTGCTCTCAATCGGGTGAAGCCGAATATATTGCTGCAGGACTGGTATGTACTCAACTTTTATGGCTTAAGCAACAATTACGTGATTATGGTGTTGACGTAGGATGTATTCCTATTTTATGTGATAATACTAGTGCGATAATTATTTCTAAAAATCCCGCACAACATTCACGTACCAAACATATTGAAATAAGACACCATTTTATTAGAGACCATGTTGAGAAGGGGAATATAAAACTCGATTTGAGACTTTATAGTTGGAAATTGGTTTAATCAGTGGTACCTAAGTTTCTATATTTGTTCAATCTTTTTATGACTGACTAGTTAAGTTAAGATTGTATGACTGTGTCCGTATATTGCGTTGCATGAATAATTTCGTTATAGAAATATTTTTATCATAAAATTCTATTTGCTATTTAGAATTTAATTGATATACAAACTTATTCTTATCACAATAAACAAAACACACCATATATTTATCTTTCCAAATCATAAAAATCTCTCAAATAAGCTCACAAGTACACGGCTCATCTTTCCTATATCTAACCAACTTCCTAATTCATGTCTTATCACCATAAATTTCCATACTTATCACTTTCCTATTCCTAATTAAAGACACTTACCATATTTTACCTCCACTTGTTAACCCTAAAACCTACACCTATATCTACCCTTGCGTGTTACCCGTCCACCCATCCCCCACTTGCCTACTTTTATTTCTTCCAAATTTTTACCATCATTACACCTCTTCTCCTTTACTCAAACCATCACCATCATCCCCTTTTTCAACAAATCACCATCATCATGCATCCATCTCATGCAAAAAATACCCGATCCTCAACCCGTCACCACCAAAACCGTCCCTTTCCTAACCAAGCATCACCTTTACCACCACATGATCCTCATTCCACGAATCATTCTTCACCACAACCAAACTCAAACTCGCCCCTGTTTCGTAGTCGGGACGAATCGGTATCCGAAGGCAAAAGACGCCGTCATTTCAAGGGTAAAAATAAAGTTGTTGTTGATGATAGTGAAGCTATTGTGGAGGAACTCGAGGTGATAGTTCGGAATGGTGTTGCTCGTACTCTGCTTAGGGATGCTTCGAAAGCCGCGACAAAGGAAGGGTTGAATCGTGTTCGGCTTACTCATGATGAAAGCATCTTAGTTAATCGAGTTTTGAGGTATTCCATTCATGGTGGTCGGTATTATCCGAAATCTTGGTTGGTTAGTGCACCCGCTCTTGCTTTCTTTGTTAATTTTCTTGATTTTCAAGGGTGGAGTCACATTAGTCAGTTTTCGGGTCCTATTTACCTAGTTGAGGTGGTACAATTCTTTGCTAGTGTCTCAATCAAGAAAGGTGTCTTGCATGCGGTTGTTAATGGAGTCGATGTTACTGTCTCTGTTTTGGATTTTTGCTCTGCTTTTTCGGTTCCCGATGAAGGAATCGAATTAAATCCGAGTCTTGAGTGGTCTAATGTTGTGAGTGAGAAGGAGTTGTTAGTGAAAAAGTATTTTGAGGAGATGACGGAGGGTGTAAATATTGTGGTTCGTCCTCTCTCGGCTAAGATCAAGTTCCTCTTGAACTTTTTGTGGAACACAGTGGTGCCGAGGAGAGGCGGCCGTGATAAGGTGTCGAGTTATGAAGCGATAATGGTTTATTCTTGGTTGGAGGGTCAGAAGGTGAATTTGGGTAGTGTCGTTTTGCATCGTATAATTCAGACTAGTCTTACGGTCACTAAGGATAAGTTGAGCACTACAATTGATTTACCGTATGGTATGTGGATATCTCGTTTGTTGGAAATTAAGAGAGTGGTAGGGCCTGACAGTTACGGTGTTAGTGCTCGGGATTGTATGTGTGACAAGTTGATCAAGCTAATCGGTCTCGTTGTGGATGGACCCGAGTTGCACCTTGCAAAGGATGTTGAGAAAGCCCCGGTTGATTCGGGTTTAGGAGCTATGGAGTCGAAGTTGGAGGGATTTATGAGTGGTTTAATGGAAAAATTCGAGGAGCATTCAACTAATTTGGCCACGGCATTGTCACGGGTTGGACCATCTCGGTCTTTAGACTCGGGCTTGGATGCTAGTCGGGTGTACTCGTGGATGGAGGACGTAGACAAGCGGTTAGCGGGTTTTGAGAGGGAGTTGAAGGCTATTCGTGGGGAAGTGTTCCCACACGGTGATCGTCTCACTTTCCTTACGAGTCAGGGTGGTGCTTTGGTAATGCACGGGAAAGAGATGGCGGGTGATCAAGCTCTCACGTTTGAAGCTACAAAGGCTCTTTCCTTGAAGGTGCTTAATTTTGAAAGGAGCATTGGTACTCTTTCACAGTTGGTTCGGAGCTCGTTTGACCGTCTGGATGCTTTGGAGCACCGTACTAGACCCGACTACGTGAACCCGTATAAGACCCGCAACATCTGATTTCTTCTCGTCCTACCCTCATTAGCCCTTACCTTAATTAGCTTTACTTTTTATTTTTCTTAATGGTGTGTTAAACAAACTCTTATTCGGCCCATTTTGGCAATGTACTTGAGGTTATGGCCCAAGTGTTCTATTAGACATGTGTTCATTCGGCCCACTTTGGCTTTAAACATGTTTAATTCTTAGTTTGTATGCTAATTATCTTTTGGATGCTTCTAGTTTTGCGTGTTATTCTTATTTCTTATGACGTTTTTATCTCTTGTCTCGTCTTATATTATTCTAGTCATTTTTGATTTGTTCTTATCTTTTCGATGATGTCAAGAGGGGGAAAGAACGTCTATAGTAAGCATTTACCTAAGCTTGCTCCTTGTCAAGACCAATTGTCTCTTAAAGTCCTTAAACTTTCGGTTTTGAAAAATTGTCTTGATCTTGCGTTAATCTTTATTATCAAGATGACGGTATTATATTGAGGGGGAACTTTTTAATTAGTCACAATTTTAGGAGACTTGCCATCATCAAAAAGGGGGAATTTGTTGGACCATATAGCTTGTATGTTTATGTTTTGATGATGTCAAGGTGTTTTACATTTTATATACTTGTTGCGTGTAATCGTTTGATAAGTATCTTAGGACTAACTTATTACAAGCAACAAAGAGGATTGTGACAATTGCATAAGAAGTTCAAGCCTTCGTTCAAAGATCAAACAATTCAAGATTCATTCAAGTATCACGTGAAGACGAAGTTCATTTAAAGATTAATCAAGCTTGGATGATGACGTAGTCTTTACTCGAAGATCTTTTTAAAGATTAGAATAGTATAGGTGATTATCTCATAATGATAATCAAGAATGACTTTCTTGATTAGTAAAGTTATAGCTTTGCAGCTATAACCTTATTAGTTAAAGAGCTCAATGTTATAGCTCTTTTACTATAACATTGAAATGCTGAGTTTTTATACACGACTAATAAACATTTCGAAAATTGTTTTATTATTGTTTAAAGTTTATCTTAAATGTTTTAATGAAAGTATTTATTTTATAAAGCCGGTTTAGTAAGGAGTCCGGTTTTATGGTAAGCGTTAATTGGTGGTTATGTTGGATCAACTTATGAGTTGGACTTTACTACTAATTAGGGTTTCCATATAGCCTCTCCTAAAACCTAAATTCTAATTATATATTAAGATTAGGGTTTGCATAATTCACGAGCTTATGAGCCGTGATATGCCGTGTTGCCTAAGAGATATTAGGTAAAGATTTTATTCTATAATAAGATCTTTACATATCTTATATATCTTCTTAATATATTTGTTTATGGTAAAAGATATTCTTGGTTTAGGAAATCTTATCATAATCTTAGAATTTATAGTAAAGATAATATTTAGAAAGATTATATTCTATCTTTTAGAATGTTCTTTATTATCTTTTAAGGCTTTTAGGAAAGAGATAATAAGAAGATATAATTTGTAATTATATCTTATTATTTCGGCTATTAGGGTTTGTATAGAAACCGTGTAGCCTACCTCTTCCTTGCCTATAAATACTTTGCTATTTACAACATCTAAGATAGAGACCTTAAGCATAAAAATTGTTTTCATATTTAAAAAGAAAACCGTGTGTCTTAAGCAGAAAAACCGATTTGCAATTTTGAAAGGTCGTGTGTCATAAAACTCGCATACTTGTTCTTCGTTTATCGTTATAAGATAATAGTGCTTAGATTGATTTCTTAACTTGTTCATTAACGTGAACCTTTGTTAGAATCATTAGTGCTTTCTTATTAGCGTAAGTTAGTCACTCGAGTATTTAACGGTACTCATTGAGTTACAGCTAGAGTTAGTTGTACGAGTTGGGTTAGTAAATTTGTAATCCGTAGAAAGGTACTAAATTTATTAATCGAGAATAGTGGACGTAGGTTTCGACTTGTGAAACTGAACCACTTCAAAAATCCGTGTGTCTCTTCTTCTTTCGTTTGTTTCGTTCTTTCGTTTATTTCGCTCATCATCGTTAGTTGATTAGTTAAAGTTTAATCAATAAACTTTAAATAATCGATTACATACGTACAATCGAAAAAGTTTAAAAAAGTTTTAAATCCTCAATTCCCCCCCCCCCCCTCTTGAGTATTTTGGATCAATAGACTCTTCAATTGGTATCAGAGCCTCGTGCTCTTGATTGCCTAACCGCAAAGAGGCTGATCTATCTGTTTTTCATTTATCTTATCACTTTATATTCCCCTGCCTATCACGTGATAAATGGATTCCAAATATCTCAAGTGTCCCGTCTTTGATGGGAAGAATTACGGATTGTGGAAAAACATGATGACTCACTATGTGAAAGGACACGATTGGGAGTGCTGGAGGATCATTCAAAACGGACCGCACAAAATTCTTGTCGCATCCGAGGAAGGCACTACCTATGAAAAGAAAGAAGAGGACTATGTCGAGGTCGACTACAAGAAGGCGAGAAAAGAACTCCAAAGCAATAAGTCTTTCGCAAAACGGAATGACTTCTACCGAGTTCGATCGGTTCTCTTCATGTTCCACGGCCAAGGAGATATGGGATGGGCTCGAATTAGCTTATGAAGGTACTTCCATTGTTAGGAAGCACCGAATTGATTTGCTTATGCAAAAATATGAGCGATTCATCATGGAGCCAAATGAGTCCTTAGATAGTATGTCCGCAAGGTTTTCAAGTATAATAAATGAATTAAAAAACCTAGGTAGGAAATTCTGTACCGAGGACATTGCTAGAAAGGTTCTTAGGAGCCTTACTAAGAAGTGGCGTGCTAAGGTCACCGCAATGGAGGAATCACGAGATCTTGAAACCCTATCCTATCAAGAACTCATTGGTGCTCTCATGGCCCATGAAATTACTCTTAACAAAGACGATGCTGAACCAAGTCACAATAAGAGTATGGCCTTAAAGAGCGAAGAAGTGGACTCTGACCTAGAGGATGAAACTGTCTTGTTTGCACGACGTTTTAAAAATAAGATTTTTCGAAATAAACAAAGAAAATCATCCTATAACAACAATAACAACAAGTCATTCAACAAAAAGGTTAATGACCCAAAGTCGTCTTTTGCTAATAGAGGTTGCTTCAAGTGTGGAGAATCTGGTCATATGATCAAAGATTGTCCAACATGGGAGAAGATAAAGGACAAGACGAAACGTGAGAAGACAAAGAGAGAATTCAAGCAAGTTATGATGGCTTCGTGTTGGGGAGACCTTGACTCAAAAGATGACGAGGAATGTGAAGACGACGAAGTTGCAAACCTTTGTCTCAGCAGTGTGAGTCTTGACCTAATCTCCGACAGTGACGATGAAAGCACAAATTCTCATTCAAACTATTGCTTTCTTGGAGAATCAGACGAAGACGACGATGAAGATGAAGAAGTGAAAGAAAACAATCAATGGTATCTTGACAGTGGATGTTCAAGACACATGACCGGAGATAAGAATCTGTTTCTTTCACTCAAGCCCTTCAACGGAGGAAAAGTGACGTTCGGGGATAACAAAAAGGGAAAGGTTATTGGCGTTGGCAAAATCGGAATTTCTAAATCTCACGCAATAAGTGACGTTTATCTCGTGGATGGTCTAAATCACAATTTGCTAAGCATATCTCAACTATGCGACAAAGGTAACAAGGTAGTTTTTCATACTCATAGTTGTCGCATTATTATTGAAGAAACTTGCAACGTCATTCTTGAAGGCCACCGAAAAAGGAATGTGTATATGGTAGATTTAAATGCTGTGCCTACTAACTCCTTTTCGTGTATGAAAGTTACACTTGATGATCCTTGTTTATGGCATAAACGGTTTGGTCACATTAGCTCACTAACCTTGAACAAGCTCAAGAAGTGGGACTTGGTGGAAGAGTTACCTAAAATCAACTTCGACCAAGAAAAGATGTGTGACACGTGTGCAAGGTGCAAACAAGTAAGATCATCGTTTAAACCGAAAAGAGTAGTAAGCACAAATCAAGCCTTGGAATTAGTGCACATGGATTTATGTGGACCAATGAAGGTAAGGAGTAGAGGAGGATCCAGGTACGTCTTCGTTCTTGTAGATGACTACTCAAGGTATGTATGGCCTATCTTTCTTCATTCAAAAGACGAGACTTTTGATGAATTTGATTGTCTTATGAAACGTGTTCAAAACAAATATAAGACTAATCTTGTATCTATTCGTACGGATCATGGCACCGAATTTGACAACCAAACTTTTATAGAATATTGTAGAGTCAATGGTGTAGGTCATAACTTTTCTGCACCAAGAACTCCTCAACAAAACGGTGTCGTTGAACGTATGAATAGAACTTTAGAAGATATGGCACGTACAATGGTTCTATGTAGTGGTTTACCTCGTAATTTTTGGGCTGAAGCCATAAGCACTTCTTGCTACATCCATAATCGTGCTATGATCTGACCTATCCTCAAGAAAACCCCCTACGAACTTCTCAGAGATCGAAAACCACATATCTCCCATCTTCGTTGCTTTGGGAGCAAGTGCTTTGTGCATAACAACGGTAAAAATCGTTTAAGCAAATTCGACCCTAGAAGTGATGAGGCGATTTTCATAGGATACTCAGATCATAGCAAGGCTTACAAAGTCTTCAATAAAAGAACTCTCTGTATTGAAGAAAGTGTCCACGTTATTTTTGATGAAGATAACGTGTTTGATAAGCCTTTACAGGATGAGGAAGAAGACTTGGATGAACCCGACTTTCATCTTTCAAGAGACGACCCCCCGGAATTGGAATTAGAGGATAACGAAATTGAGGGAATAAGTGATGAACTTATTCGTTCCTCAAAAGATAAAAAGGAGAAAGACAAAGTTATAGTTGATGATACAATAACATTGACTCAAGACAAGAACTCCCAAACCAATGTTATAGATGATGTTACTGTAACATTGAATCCAAATCAAGGTATAGAGTCTGAGGTTATAATCGGCTCAAATACAACACCTGGATTGGATTCAGGGGGAACTTCCTCTAATTCCGAACCAAATGAAGTCGGGACAAGCTCGAATAACGAGGAAGAACCAAGCACTTCAACGAAGTGGAAATACAAGAACTCACACCCTATGGACAATATTCTTGGAAATATTAAGAAGGGTGTTCAAACAAGACGTTCCTTAAACAACTTATGCTCTTTCTACTCTTTCCTATCCATGATCGAACCAAAGAATATCAATGAAGCTCTCGCTGAATCAGATTGGATTATAGCCATACAAGAAGAGCTTCAACAGTTCGAAAGAAATAAGGTTTGGCATTTAGTTCCTAGACCAAAAGATCGTACAGTCATTGGAACTCGGTGGGTCTTCAGGAACAAATTAGATGATGCCGGAGTCATTGTCAGAAACAAAGCAAGATTGGTGGTCCAAGTATATAATCAACAAGAAGGAATAGATTATGACGAGACTTTCGCACCTGTTGCTCATCTTGAAGCTATTAGACTTCTGATAGCATTCGCCGCACATAAGGGAATGAAGCTTTTCCAGATGGACGTCAAGACAGCATTCTTGAACGGTTATTTACAAGAGGAAGTCTTCGTTGAATAGCCCCCTGGTTTTAAGAATATCAAATTTGAGGATCACGTTTTCAAATTAGATAAAGCCCTATACGGATTGAAGCAAGCCCCTAGGGCTTGATACGACAGATTATCAAAATTTCTACTTGACAGTGGATTTAGTAGAGGATCCGTCGATAAAACTCTATTTCTGAAAACGGAGGGTTCGGACCTTTTGGTTGTTCAAATATACGTCGATGATATCATCTTTGGATCGACCAACCGAAGCCTATGCAAATATTTTCCTGAGTTGATGACTTCCGAGTTCGAGATGAGTATGATGGGAGAATTGAAATTCTTCCTAGGTCTGCAAATACAACAAACAGATGAAGGCATTAAGATCCATCAACAGAAATATATCAAAGAGTTGATTCGGAAATTCGGAATGGAAAATTAACACGCTATGCCTACTCCAATGGTCGAAAACAAGAAATTGACATTGGATGAAAACGGTAAATCAGTTGATGAAACTACTTACCGTGGGATGATTGGGTCACTGTTATATTTGACCGCAAGTAGACCCGATATTATGTTTAGCGTATGCGTTTGCACGAGATATCAATCATCTCCCAAAGAATCGCATATGACGGCCGTAAAACGGATTTTACGTTGTTTGATTGGAACGGCCAACTTATACCTATGGTATCCTATGGAATGCAACTTTGACCTAGTCGGTTATTCTGATGCCGACTACGCAGGATGTTCTCTAGGCAGAAAAAGCACGTCGGGTGTCGCCACGTTTGTCGGACCGTGTATCATCACGTGGGGTTCGAAGAAACAAAATTCGGTTGCTCTCTCAACTGCTGAAGCCGAATATATTGCTGCATGACTGGTATGTACTCAACATTTATGGCTTAAGCAACAATTACGTGATTATGGTGTTGACGTAGGATGTATTCCTATTTTATGTGATAATACTAGTGCGATAATTATTTCTAAAAATCCCGCACAACATTCACGTACCAAACATATTGAAATAAGACACCATTTTATTAGAGACCATGTTGAGAAGGGGAATATAAAACTCGAATTTTGTAGTACTGAAAAACAATGGGCAGAAATTTTGACAAAATCATTAGCTAGAGAACGATTTGAGACTTTACGGTTGGAAATTGGTTTAATCAGTGGTACCTAAGTTTCTATATTTGTTCAATCTTTTTATGACTGACTAGTTAAGTTAAGATTGTATGACTGTGTCCGTATATTGCGTTGCATGAATAATTTCGTTATAGAAATATTTTTATCATAAAATTCTATTTGCTATTTAGAATTTAATTGATATACAAACTTATTCTTATCACAATAAACAAAACACACCATATATTTATCTTTCCAAATCATAAAAATCTCTCAAATAAGCTCACAAGTACACGGCTCATCTTTCCTATATATAACCAACTTCCTAATTCATGTCTTATCACCATAAATTTCCATACTTATCACTTTCCTATTCCTAATTAAAGACACTTACCATATTTTACCTCCACTTGTTAACCCTAAAACCTACACCTATATCTACCCTTGCGTGTTACCCGTCCACCCATCCCCCACTTGCCTACTTTTATTTCTTCCAAATTTTTACCATCATTACACCTCTTCTCCTTTACTCAAACCATCACCATCATCCCCTTTTTCAACAAATCACCATCATCATGCATCCATCTCATGCAAAAAATACCCGATCCTCAACCCGTCACCACCAAAATCGTCCCTTTCCTAACCAAGCATCACCTTTACCACCACATGATCCTCATTCCACGAATCATTCTTCACCACAACCAAACTCAAACTCGCCCCTGTTTTGTAGTCGGGACGAATCGGTATCCGAAGGCAAAAGACGCCGTCTTTTCAAGGGTTAAAATAAAGTTGTTGTTGATGATAGTGAAGCTATTGTGGAGGAACTCGAGGTGATAGTTCGGAATGGTGTTGCTCGTACTCTGCTTAGGGATGCTTCGAAAGCCGCGACAAAGGAAGGGTTGAATCGTGTTCGGCTTACTCATGATGAAAGCATCTTAGTTAATCGAGTTTTGAGGTATTCCATTCATGGTGGTCGGTATTATCCGAAATCTTGGTTGGTTAGTGCACCCGCTCTTGCTTTCTTTGTTAATTTTCTTGATTTTCAAGGGTGGAGTCACATTAGTCAGTTTTCGGGTCCTATTTACCTAGTTGAGGTGGTACAATTCTTTGCTAGTGTCTCAATCAAGAAAGGTGTCTTGCATGCGGTTGTTAATGGAGTCGATTGTTGTCGTCTCTTTTTTGGATTTTTGCTCGCTTTTCGGTTCCCGATGAAGGAATCGAATTAAATCCGAGTCTTGAGTGGTCTAATGTTGTGAGTGAGAAGGAGTTGTTAGTGAAAAAGTATTTTGAGGAGATGACGGAGGGTGTAAATATTGTGGTTCGTCCTCTCTCGGCTAAGATCACGTTCCTCTTGAACTTTTTGTGGAACACAGTGGTGCCGAGGAGAGGCGGCCGTGATAAGGTGTCGAGTTATGAAGCGATAATGGTTTATTCTTGGTTGGAGGGTCAGAAGGTGAATTTGGGTAGTGTCGTTTTGCATCGTATAATTCAGACTAGTCTTACGGTCACTAAGGATAAGTTGAGCACTACAATTGATTTACCGTATGGTATGTGGATATCTCGTTTGTTGGAAATTAAGAGAGTGGTAGGGCCTGACAGTTACGGTGTTAGTGCTCGGGATTGTATGTGTGACAAGTTGATCAAGCTAATCGGTCTCGTTGTGGATGGACCCGAGTTGCACCTTGCAAAGGATGTTGAGAAAGCCCCGGTTGATTCGGGTTTAGGAGCTATGGAGTCGAAGTTGGAGGGATTTATGAGTGGTTTAATGGAAAAATTCGAGGAGCATTCAACTAATTTGGCCACGGCATTGTCACGGGTTGGACCATCTCGGTCTTTAGACTCGGGCTTGGATGCTAGTCGGGTGTACTCGTGGATGGAGGACGTAGACAAGCGGTTAGCGGGTTTTGAGAGGGAGTTGAAGGCTATTCATGGGGAAGTGTTCCCACACGGTGATCGTCTCACTTTCCTTACGAGTCAGGGTGGTGCTTTGGTGATGCACGGGAAAGCGATGGCGGGTGATCAAGCTCTCACGTTTGAAGCTACAAAGGCTCTTTCCTTGAAGGTGCTTAATTTTGAAAGGAGCATTGGTACTCTTTAACAGTTGGTTCGGAGCTCGTTTGACCGTCTGGATGCTTTGGAGCACCGTACTAGACCCGACTACGTGAACCCGTATAAGACCCGCAACATCTGATTTCTTCTCGTCCTACCCTCATTAGCCCTTACCTTAATTAGCTTTTCTTTTTATTTTTCTTAATGGTGTGTTAAACAAACTCTTATTCGGCCCATTTTGGCAATGCACTTGAGGTTATGGCCCAAGTGTTCTATTAGACATGTGTTCATTCGGCCCACTTTGGCTTTAAACATGTTTAATTCTTAGTTTGTATGCTAATTATCTTTTGGATGCTTCTAGTTTTGCGTGTTATTCTTATTTCTTATGACGTTTTTATCTCTTGTCTCGTCTTATATTATTCTAGTAATTTTTGATTTGTTCTTATCTTTTCGATGATGTCCAGAGGGGGAAATAACGTCTATAGTAAGCATTTACCTAAGCTTGCTCCCTGTCAAGACCAATTGTCTCTTAAAGTCCTTAAAGTTTCGGTTTTGAAAAATTGTCTTGATCTTGCGTTAATCTTTATTATCAAGATGACGGTATTATATTGAGGGGGAACTTTTTAATTAGTCACAATTTTAGGAGACTTGCCATCATCAAAAAGGGGGAATTTGTTGGACCATATAGCTTGTATGTTTATGTTTTGATGATGTCAAGGTGTTTTACATTTTATATACTTGTTGCGTGTAATCGTTTGATAAGTATCTTATGACTAACTTATTACGAGGAACAAAGAGGATTGTGACAATTGCATAAGAAGTTCAAGCCTTCGTTCAAAGATCAAACAATTCAAGATTCATTCAAGTATCACGTGAAGACGAAGTTCATTTAAAGATTAATCAAGCTTGGATGAAGACGTAGTCTTTACTCGAAGATCTTTTTAAAGATTAGAATAGTATAGGTGATTATCTCATAATGATAATCAAGAATGACTTTCTTGATTAGTAAAGTTATAGCTTTGCAGCTATAACCTTATTAGTTAAAGAGCTCAATGTTATAGCTCTTTTACTATAACATTGAAATGCTGAGTTTTTATACACGACTAATAAACATTTCGAAAATTGTTTTATTATTGTTTAAAGTTTATCTTAAATGTTTTAATGAAAGTATTTATTTTATAAAGCCGGTTTAGTAAGGAGTCCGGTTTTATGGTAAGCGTTAATTGGTGGTTATGTTGGATCAACTTATGAGTTGGACTTTACTACTAATTAGGGTTTCCATATAGCCTCTCCTAAAACCTAAATTCTAATTATATATTAAGATTAGGGTTTGCATTATTCACGAGCTTATGAGCCGTGATATGCCGTGTTGCCTAAGAGATATTAGGTAAAGATTTTATTCTATAATAAGATCTTTACATATCTTATATATCTTCTTAATATATTTGTTTATGGTAAAAGATATTCTTGGTTTAGGAAATCTTATCATAATCTTAGAATTTATAGTAAAGATAATATTTAGAAAGATTATATTCTATCTTTTAGAATGTTCTTTATTATCTTTTAAGGCTTTTAGGAAAGAGATAATAAGAAGATATAATTTGTAATTATATCTTATTATTTCGGCTATTAGGGTTTGTATAGAAACCGTGTAGCCTACCTCTTCCTTGCCTATAAATACTTTGCTATTTACAACATCTAAGATAGAGACCTTAAGCATAAAAATTGTTTTCATATTTAAAAAGCAAACCGTGTGTTTTAAGCAGAAAAACCGATTTGCAATTTTGAAAGGTCGTGTGTCATAAAACTCGCATACTTGTTCTTCGTTTATCGTTATAAGATAATAGTGCTTAGATTGATTTCTTAACTTGTTCATTAACGTGAACCTTTGTTAGAATCATTAGTGCTTTCTTATTAGCGTAAGTTAGTCACTCGAGTATTTAACGGTACTCATTGAGTTACAGCTAGAGTTAGTTGTACGAGTTGGGTTAGTAAATTTGTAATCCGTAGAAAGGTACTAAATTTATTAATCGAGAATAGTGGACGTAGGTTTCGACTTGTGAAACTCAACCACTTCAAAAACCGTGTGTCTCTTCGTTCTTTCGTTTGTTTCGTTCTTTCGTTTATTTCGCTCATCATCGTTAGTTAATTAGTTAAAGTTTAATCAATAAACTTTAAATAATCGATTACATACGTACAATCGAAAAAGTTTAAAAAAGTTTTAAATCCTCAATTCACCCCCCCTCTTGAGTATTTTGGATCAATAGACTCTTCAATTGGTATTAGAGCCTCGTGCTCTTGATTGCCTAACCGCAAAGAGGCTGATCTATCTGTTTTTCATTTATCTTATCACTTTATATTCCCCTGCCTATCACGTGATAAATGGATTCCAAATATCTCAAGTGTCCCGTCTTTGATGGGAAGAATTACGGATTGTGGAAAAACATGATGACTCACTATGTGAAAGGACACGATTGGGAGTGCTGGAGGATCATTCAAAACGGACCGCACAAAATTCTTGTTGCATCCGAGGAAGGCACTACCTATGAAAAGAAAGAAGAGGACTATGTCGAGGCTGACTACAAGAAGGCCGAAAAGAACTCCAAAGCAATAAGTCTTCTGCAAAACGGAATGACTTCTACCGAGTTCGATCGGTTCTCTTCATGTTCCACGGCCAAGGAGATATGGGATGGGCTCGAATTAGCTTATGAAGGTACTTCCATTGTTAGGAAGCACCGAATTGATTTGCTTATGCAAAAATATGAGCGATTCATCATGGAGCCAAATGAGTCCTTAGATAGTATGTCCGCAAGGTTTTCAAGTATAATAAATGAATTAAAAAACCTAGGTAGGAAATTCTGTACCGAGGACATTGCTAGAAAGGTTCTTAGGAGCCTTACTAAGAAGTGGCGTGCTAAGGTCACCGCAATGGAGGAATCACGAGATCTTGAAACCCTATCCTATCAAGAACTCATTGGTGCTCTCATGGCCCATGAAATTACTCTTAACAAAGACGACGCTGAACCAAGTCGCAATAAGAGTATGGCCTTAAAGAGCGAAGAAGTGGACTCTGACCTAGAGGATGAAACTGTCTTGTTTGCACGACGTTTTAAAAATAAGATTTTTCGAAATAAACAAACAAAATCATCCTATAACAACAATAACAACAAGTCATTCAACAAAAAGGTTAATGACCCAAAGTCGTCTTTTGCTAATAGAGGTTGCTTCAAGTGTGGAGAATCTGGTCATATGATCAAAGATTGTCCAACATGGGAGAAGATAAAGGACAAGACGAAACGTGAGAAGACAAAGAGAGAATTCAAGCAAGTTATGATGGCTTCGTGTTGGGGAGACCTTGACTCAAAAGACGACGAGGAATGTGAAGACGACGAAGTTGCAAACCTTTGTCTCAGCAGTGTGAGTCTTGACCTAATCTCCGACAGTGACGATGAAAGCACAAATTCTCATTCAAACTATTGCTTTCTTGGAGAATCAGACGAAGACGACGATGAAGATGAAGAAGTGAAAGAAAACAATCAATGGTATCTTGACAGTGGATGTTCAAGACACATGACCGGAAATAAGAATCTGTTTCTTTCACTCAAGCCCTTCAACGGAGGAAAAGTGACGTTCGGGGATAACAAAAAGGGAAAGGTTATTGGCGTTGGCAAAATCGGAATTTCTAAATCTCACGCAATAAGTGACGTTTATCTCGTGGATGGTCTAAAACACAATTTGCTAAGCATATCTCAACTATGCGACAAAGGTAACAAGGTAGTTTTTCATACTCATAGTTGTCACATTATTATTGAAGAAACTTGCAACGTCATTCTTGAAGGCCACCGAAAAAGGAATGTGTATATGGTAGATTTAAATGCTGTGCCTACTAACTCCTTTTCGTGTATGAAAGTTACACTTGATGATCCTTGTTTATGGCATAAACGGTTTGGTCACATTAGCTCACTAACCTTGAACAAGCTCAAGAAGTGGGACTTGGTGGAAGGGTTACCTAAAATCAAGTTCGACCAAGAAAAGATGTGTGACACGTGTGCAAGGTGCAAACAAGTAAGATCATCGTTTAAACCGAAAAGAGTAGTAAGCACAAATCAAGCCTTGGAATTAGTGCACATGGATTTATGTGGACCAATGAAGGTAAGGAGTAGAGGAGGATCCAGGTACGTTTTCGTTCTTGTAGATGACTACTCAAAGTATGTATGGCTTATCTTTCTTCATTCAAAAGACGAGACTTTTGATGAATTTGATTGTCTTATGAAACGTGTTCAAAACAAATATAAGACTAATCTTGTATCTATTCGTACGGATCATGGCACCGAATTTGACAACCAAACTTTTATAGAATATTGTAGAGTCAATGGTGTAGGTCATAACTTTTCTGCACCAAGAACTCCTCAACAAAACGGTGTCGTTGAACGTATGAATAGAACTTTAGAAGATATGGCACGTACAATGGTTCTGTGTAGTGGTTTACCTCGTAATTTTTGGGCTGAAGCCATAAGCACTTCTTGCTACATCCATAATCGTGCTATGATCTGACCTATCCTCAAGAAAACCCCCTACGAACTTCTCAGAGATCGAAAACCAAATATCTCCCATCTTCGTTGCTTTGGGAGCAAGTGCTTTGTGCATAACAACGGTAAAAATCGTTTAAGCAAATTCGACCCTAGAATTGATGAGGCGATTTTCATAGGATACTCAGATCATAGCAAGGCTTACAAAGTCTTCAATAAAAGAACTCTCTGTATTGAAGAAAGTGTCCACGTTATTTTTGATGAAGATAACGTGTTTGATAAGCCTTTACAGGATGAGGAAGAAGACTTGGATGAACCCGACTTTCGTCTTTCAAGAGACGACCCCTCGGAATTGGAATTAGAGGATAACGAAATTGAGGGAATAAGTGATGAACTTATTCGTTCCTCAAAAGATAAAAAGGAGAAAGACAAAGTTATAGTTGATGATACAATAACATTGACTCAAGACAAGAACTCCCAAACCAATGTTATAGATGATGTTACTGTAACATTGAATCCAAATCAAGGTATAGAGTCCGAGGTTATAATCGGTTCAAATACAACACCTGGATTGGATTCAGGGGGAACTTCCTCTAATTCCGAACCAAATGAAGTCGGGACAAGCTCGAATAACGAGGAAGAACCAAGCACTTCAACGAAGTGGAAATACAAGAACTCACACCCTATGGACAATATTCTTGGAAATATTAAGAAGGGTGTTCAAACAAGACGTTCCTTAAACAACTTATGCTATTTCTACTCTTTCCTATCCATGATCGAACCAAAGAATATCAATGAAGCTCTCGCTGAATCAGATTGGATTATAGCCATACAAGAAGAGCTTTAACAGTTCGAAAGAAATAAGGTTTGGCATTTAGTTCCTAGACCAAAAGATCGTACAGTCATTGGAACTCGGTGGGTCT
Source organism: Silene latifolia (assembly GCF_048544455.1). Taxonomy (NCBI): domain Eukaryota; kingdom Viridiplantae; phylum Streptophyta; class Magnoliopsida; order Caryophyllales; family Caryophyllaceae; genus Silene; species Silene latifolia. Next base: position 66,500,902 of record NC_133532.1, read on the forward strand.
TCAGGAACAAATTAGATGATGCCGGAGTCATTGTCAGAAACAAAGCAAGATTGGTGGTCCAAGTATATAATCAACAAGAAGGAATAGATTATGACGAGACTTTCGCACCTGTTGCTCATCTTGAAGCTATTAGACTTCTGATAGCATTCGCCGTACACAAGGGAATGAAGCTTTTCCAGATGGACGTCAAGACAGCATTCTTGAACGGTTATTTACAAGAGGAAGTCTTCGTTGAATAGCCCCCTGGTTTTAAGAATATCAAATTTGAGGATCACGTTTTCAAATTAGATAAAGCCCTATACGGATTGAAGCAAGCACCTAGGGCTTGATACGACAGATTATCCAAATTTCTACTTGACAGTGGATTTAGTAGAGGATCCATCGACAAAACTCTATTTCTGAAAACGGAGGGTTCGGACCTTTTGGTTGTTCAAATATACGTCGATGATATCATCTTTGGATCGACCAACCGAAGCCTATGCAAATATTTTTCTGAGTTGATGACTTCCGAGTTCGAGATGAGTATGATGGGAGAATTGAAATTCTTCCTAGGTCCGCAAATACAACAAACCGATGAAGGCATTAAGATCCATCAATGAAATATATCAAAGAGTTGATTCGGAAATTCGGAATGGAAAATTCACACGCTATGCCTACTCCAATGGTCGAAAACAAGAAATTGACATTGGATGAAAACGGTAAATCAGTTGATGAAACTACTTACCGTGGGATGATTGGGTCACTGTTATATTTGACCGCAAGTAGACCCGATATTATGTTTAGCGTATGCGTTTGCACGAGATATCAATCATCTCCCAAAGAATCGCATATGACGGCCGTAAAACGGATTTTACGTTATTTGATTGGAACGGCCAACTTATACCTATGGTATCCTATGGAATGCAACTTTGACCTAGTCGGTTATTTTGATGCCGACTACGCAGGATGTTCTCTAGACAGAAAAAGCACGTCGGGTGTCGCCACGTTTGTCGGACCGTGTATCATCACGTGGAGTTCGAAGAAACAAAATTCGGTTGCTCTCTCAATCGCCGGGCCGAATATATTGCTGCAGGACTGGTATGTACTCAACATTTATGGCTTAAGCAACAATTACGTGATTATGGTGTTGACGTAGGATGTATTCCTATTTTATGTGATAATACTAGTGCGATAATTATTTCTAAAAATCCCGCACAACATTCACGTACCAAACATATTGAAATAAGAGACCATTTTATTAGAGACCATGTTGAGAAGGGGAATATAAAACTCGAATTTTGTAGTACTGAAAAACAATGGGCAGACATTTTGACAAAATCATTAGCTAGAGAACGATTTGAGACTTTACGGTTGGAAATTGGTTTAATCAGTGGTACCTAAGTTTCTATATTTGTTCAATCTTTTTATGACTGACTAGTTAAGTTAAGATTGTATGACTGTGTCCGTATATTGCGTTGCATGAATAATTTCGTTATAGAAATATTTTTATCATAAAATTCTATTTGCTATTTAGAATTTAATTGATATACAAACTTATTCTTATCACAATAAACAAAACACACCATATATTTATCTTTCCAAATCATAAAAATCTCTCAAATAAGCTCACAAGTACACGGCTCATCTTTCCTATATCTAACCAACTTCCTAATTCATGTCTTATCACCATAAATTTCCATACGTATCACTTTCCTATTCCTAATTAAAGACACTTACCATATTTTACCTCCACTTGTTAACCCTAAAACCTACACCTATATCTACCCTTGCGTGTTACCCGTCCACCCATCCCCCACTTGCCTACTTTTATTTCTTCCAAATTTTTACCATCATTACACCTCTTCTCCTTTACTCAAACCATCACCATCATCCCCTTTTTCAACAAATCACCATCATCATGCATCCATCTCATGCAAAAAATACCCGATCCTCAACCCGTCACCACCAAAATCGTCCCTTTCCTAACCAAGCATCACCTTTACCACCACATGATCCTCATTCCACGAATCATTCTTCACCACAACCAAACTCAAACTCGCCCCTGTTTCGTAGTCGGGACGAATCGGTATCCGAAGGCAAAAGACGCCGTCTTTTCAAGGGTAAAAATAAAGTTGTTGTTGATGATAGTGAAGCTATTGTGGAGGAACTCGAGGTGATAGTTCGGAATGGTGTTGCTCGTACTCTGCTTAGGGATGCTTCGAAAGCCGCGACAAAGGAAGGGTTGAATCGTGTTCGGCTTACTCATGATGAAAGCATCTTAGTTAATCGAGTTTTGAGGTATTCCATTCATGGTGGTTGGTATTATCCGAAATCTTGGTTGGTTAGTGCACCCGCTCTTGCTTTCTTTGTTAATTTTCTTGATTTTCAAGGGTGAAGTCACATTAGTCAGTTTTCGGGTCCTATTTACCTAGTTGAGGTGGTACAATTCTTTGCTAGTGTCTCAATCAAGAAAGGTGTCTTGCATGCGGTTGTTAATGGAGTCGATGTTACTGTCTCTGTTTCGGATTTTTGCTCTGCTTTTTCGGTTCCCGATGAAGGAATCGAATTAAATCCGAGTCTTGAGTGGTCTAATGTTGTGAGTGAGAAGGAGTTGTTAGTGAAAAAGTATTTTGAGGAGATGACGGAGGGCGTAAATATTGTGGTTCGTCCTCTCTCGGCTAAGATCAAGTTCCTCTTGAACTTTTTGTGGAACACAGTGGTGCCGAGGAGAGGCGGCCGTGATAAGGTGTCGAGTTATGAAGCGATAATGGTTTATTCTTGGTTGGAGGGTCAGAAGGTGAATTTGGGCAGTGTTGTTTTGCATCGTATAATTCAGACTAGTCTTACGGTCACTAAGGATAAGTTGAGCACTACAATTGATTTACCGTATGGTATGTGGATATCTCGTTTGTTGGAAATTAAGAGAGTGGTAGGGCCTGACAGTTACGGTGTTAGTGCTCGGGATTGTATGTGTGACAAGTTGATTGATCGGAGCCATTTAGTTCACAAATTAAGCAATTGTGGTCGTTGGTCAATGGTCGATACAAAACACAATTTATACTTCACAAACAACTCTACAAATTAGTAAAGAGGCAAGTAAAGGTCGGATCCCAAGGGACGGGTATTGAAAACGAAGATTTCTATTGCTACTAGTGGTGTCTAGGGGTGTCACAAGTTGGGTTGATGTAGAAGGTTACTAAACTAAAATAGCAATGAAAATAAACTAACAAGGTAAATGGAATAAGGGTGTAAACAATTGATTAAAAGCACTAGGGTGTCATGGGTTCATAGGGGATTCATGGGATATGATCATACAAACATGTTCTCAATTTATAAGCAAGCAATTATTGTTGTGATGGATTGAGTTGGGTTATATCTTACAATCCTAGGAAAGTTTGGGTCCCGGAGCCGAATCACATAGATTGTACAACACCTACAAGTCGACTTAATCTTTCCTACTTAACACATGCATGATCTAACGAGACTCGAGTTGGGTTATGTCTTACAAGTCAAGTTGAAGAGATAGTAGATGATAATAAATGCAAGGATTCATAGGCTTAGCATTTCATCAAACATAACATGTGCATGTATTAAGATCAAAACAAGCAAGCAAATAAGATATGAAAGCATATTGATTTAAGCATGAATCATCCCCATGTTGGTTTCCCTTAATCACCCATTAAACCCTAGCTAAGAGACTACTCACTCATTATCATATTGATCATGCTAGAAAGGTTGTCAATCATACTAACATAATGAAACATGATGAATAAATGAAAGTAATTAGCAATAATTAAAAAGGGATTAAGAGATTATACCTACTAATGATTCCAATAATAAAGCAAGAATAATAGAAGTACTTGAATCCTAGATTGAGAGGTTGTCAATCTCCCAATAATAACCCAAATGATCTTCAATTACCCAAAATAAAGTAAGAACAAGAGAGAGATTAAGGAACTAAAACTTGGATTAAAACTTGATTAATATTTGATTACAATATTGAAGAGAGATTTGATTGATATTAACTACACTAATTATTGATTAGAAGAACATGCTCCTCTAATTAGACTAATGGGGTATTTATAGTGAAAATTAGGAAGGATGCATTAGGGTTAACTAAGGGTTAAACTAGTAATTACACTTTTTAAGTTGAGCAAGGAGACTCCGGTATTCAATGAGAGAAGGGCGTCTCCATTTTGTAACTTGAAGGACGAAACCATGCTGATCGTGATCCGAGCGGATGGAGGTCGAGACGGACGGATGGGGCATGGACGATCCGAGCGGATCAAGGCAGAAGACGCTCGGATTGGGCCTGGGGCATCCGAGCGGATCCTGGGTAAGGACGCTCGGATTGAGGGAAGGCGGACGGACGGATCATGGATGATCCGTTCGGATTCTTCTACAGCGTCATTCCTTCTTCTTTTCTTTCCTTTTCTTCATAGAATCCTTGGGGATTTCCTTGGGGACTCAAGGATCCTTTCTCAACATTGATCTTCTACTTAGCTATGTACAAAGGCCTTCTAGTCTTGTCTCTCCTTGATGCTTGGTCATTGAATACGATCCATTTAGCCTCGTTTTGCCATGAAAATGCAAGATTCTTACTCCTTTCCTACCAAGGGATCAAAATCTCAAAGAATATGCAAAACAAAGATCTAAAGATAAGAAATGACCCAAATAGGCACTAAAAAGCATAGAAACAATGGTAATTCGGGGGCTAAATATGCGCCAATTATGGTCGCATCAAATATCCCCAAACCGAACCTTTGCTCGTCCCGAGTAAAGAGGTGACAAAGACTAGGACCAATACTAACCTGACCTAATAATAATAGCCGATATGAGACAATTAGCGGGTCTCACTCCGCCCTTCAACTCACAACAAGACAACCATGAGGTAGGATGCCTTCTTGCAAGGCAAGGTGGGTCTTGCCAAAATGGCGACACATCCAAACATTAAGCACACAAAATCAAGTAATGGATGCATCTACAAAAGAATAGCCACTTTCCTCATCTAAGTGGCGGAAATTATCTACAAGGGAAGCAATTCAAGGGTACACAATCCTTCATAGATGCAATTTGTTCAAACTACTAAGCCTAGAAGGATACCAATAAATCACCTCCAAAAGGTGTCAAGCTAGGGTACCTTTGTCCTCAATCGTTAAATGCTTTTGTCAAGAGTAGACTCCCTATGGTGTTAGAAAAACACCGGAGGATCGCGGAATTCCCCTCTTGCCTAGACAAGAAGAAGGGTCGTCCCCTCTCTACCATGCACAAAAATGGATATGATGGATAAAGGGATCGATAGATATTTGAGTTTCACTTTGAGAGTTTGCTTTCATTTTTGTTTTCCCCCCAATTTCTTTGGCATTTGACATTTGAGAACACTTTCTTTGCCATTTCTTTTTGATTTTTGACATTTCAATACTTGACAAATTTTTTTGCATTTCTTTTTGAACATTTTCAAAGTCACCCCAATTAGTAGCGAGGGTGCCTTATTTTTGAAGCTTTAGGAGTTCTATTTTTGCTCCTCTTTTCTTTTGATGCATTTTTGCAAACTTTCTTTCACTTTTCATTTCTTTGAACTCAAATCAATTTCTTTTTGTGCCCATTCCCTTTGATGACAAAAATGTGGTAGAACATGGATGATGGATAGAAGTATGCATGGTTTCAAGGGTCACCTTGGAATAAACGGTAGCCAAGGAGTTATCACACCACAAGGTACTCTTGACTCGGCCTTAAACCATGGGTCAAAGGATACTAGCATGACACATCCTAGGGTGTTTTACAAGCATTCTAACAAGCAAAGTCTTAAGAATAAAAAGCATCTACTAGGGCCTATATACACTTGTCAAGCTTCCAAAGTAGACGGTTTCGCAAAATTTTTCTAACCATGCAAACTACATGCCATGATGCAACTAGCATATATACATCCTAATGCAAATGATTCTACCAACTAATATGACATATAAACTAAATGCAAGTCCTAAGTTCACATTGTTTTACCGCATCAATCAAAATAAAGCCACATAGTCATTAACATAAAGAGGAAAAAGGAGATTTGGAAAGATCATACCATGCGGTCTTCAATATCCTCATGTCTCGGATGTGGCGTAGTCAATCAAAGTGAACAAGGATGAAACAAACATAATATATACAAGACAATATATACAAAGGAAAATGAACTTGTTTTTGGATTTTTCAATTTTCAAATTTTTATGATTTTTGAAATTTTTCAATTTTTATGGGTTTTTGAATAGAAGTTAAGTGTTAGAATTCCCATCCCCACACTAATATGGGCATTGTCCTCAATGGCCAAAATGATGGAAATTATGCAAGAGTGATGCATGATTTCTATGCTAAATGCAATTCTACACTAAGCTATTCTACATGATGCATGTTGTTTTGTTATGACGGAGAGGATAATTTAGATTACCTCCCGTTGCGTATGCATCAACTTCCCCAAACCAAGTAAGACACTATTGCTAATGTCGAGACATGGGGGAGTTCATGCACATGCTATGCTATGCATGAGACTAGATTGTCATTTTGGATTTTCAAAAATGGGAACAATAAAGAGCACCTCAAAGGAACCGAGGTGTGAGTCCTTTGATGTTGCTAGGACTAAACCAACAATGAGTCAAAGTTAAATAAAATACAAACAAACAAGATGCAAAGTTCTTTTCATGAAAAATAAAGATAAAGAGGAGAGATGAGAAAACTTCACTTGACCTAGTGATGAAGTAATCTCCTAGATATCGGCATCATCTCCTTCAATATCGGTATCCCAAATATCCCTAGAAGCATCACTCAAGTTTGGATCCATGAATTCATCTTCTTCGCTCTCAATCTTCACCGTATCACCTCCACAAGAGTCCCCACTCTCCTCTCCTTGCCTACCATGCGCACCTTCATTAGCCTTCTCCGAATTTGGAAAAAGTAACTCCATTTGAGCCCATGATGGAAAAGCTCCTTCTTCACTTATCCGTCCCTTTTGAACCATGTCGTGGTATTGGGGGTAAAGAGCATAATAGTTGTCCACCTTGGTTTCATATTGACGGTAGTGCAAGTCTTGCAAAATTCCCGTGACAAAGTCGTCACGGGGGAGGATGAAGGGATTTGGATGGTTGTAAGGTTGGTAGGGAAAGGGGTAAGGAGGCACCTTTATCTTTCCACTTTGAGTTTGTTGTTCTTGTTGTTGAGGTGGAGGAGCTTGTGGGGGTGGAGCTTGCTTTTCTTGACTTTGAATGAGGTAAGAGGGTATTGGGGACAAGCTTCCTCTCCTTGGAGAGATCCGAGGTAGGTCGGCCATAGGAAGATAGATAGGATCACTCCCTTTTGTCAACCATTTGATCCTTTTATCAATCCCCTCAAGGGTTATCCAATGGTGTTGGACAACAAGGAGGTCTTCATTAATTCTTGTTCCTCCCGAGAGTGGGGTGTACTCATTCTTCTCATTGAACCTAGGATTAAAGTGCTTTGCAAGCCTTGTTATGAGTCCACCATTTACTATATGCCTCTTCCCATCATCATCTCCATTCCGAAATTTCGCCCACTTCTCTAGCAAGACTAAGGGTGCATTGAGATGATACCCTTCTTTTCCTTGGATGTTTAGATAAGATTCCATGAACATGAGATCCATTTGATTCACTATAGCCGGATCGCGGCGGGCGAAGAGGGTACCCGAAAGGAATCGGTAAGTGAGTCGTAGGATCGGGTTTTGGATGTGAAAAGCAAGGCACTCCTTAGTAAGAATGAAGTCTCGGCCCGTCATGGCTCTCCATAAGGGTGCAACACTATAATTCTTGGGTCTTGATGTTCGGGTAGGCGAAACATCAAGCCCGAACACATTCGCAAATTCCACAAGTGTCATTGTTCTAGAGACATTTTCCAACCTAAACTCTATGCTAATCACCTTGTTTGAAGTTGTAATCTTTAAGCAACTCAAGAACTCGAGTACAAGAGACCGGTAAGTGGGTTCAAACATACGAAAGAGAGTCGAAAGACCAAAAACCTCAAATAAAGCCTCCACTTGGTGGAAAATTCCAAGCTTTCTCAAAGTAGAATGACACAAAAATTTAGTAGGAAGGATATTCTTACTTAGAAGCCGATGGAATACGATTCTTTGCACATCATTTAGGAATTCCACATTGGAGAAATCATTGAGTCTTGAAAGGTCCACAATCTCTTCATGTTCTCTTCTAATGGTGTTGAGATGAGAAGTAGAGGAACTCCCCACCATTCTTGGTCTTCTTGTGCTTCTAAAGGAGGATCTTCTAGGAGCCATTCTTGAGTTCTTTTGATTAGAGAAAGAGTAAGGTTGTTCTTTGTTGAGTGATTGTTGAAAACCCTAGATTTTGGGGGTTTTTGATTTTGTGGGTGAAAAGAGTGAATTGGATATGTATGGGAGTCATAAGGAGGGGGGGGTTTTATAGGGTAAGTGGAAGGAGTAGTGATGTGTTATTATATGGGTGGTGGGGTGTAATTTAATTGAGAAAAGACGGGCTGGAAAACGGGCAGGGAGACGAGCGGATTCACACTCGAGACGCTCGGATCCTTCGAAAATGGGACGGGCGGATTCCGAACCAGACGCTCGGATTCTGCCACAGAGTAAAAATTCCAAAAATCTTCCTCGCCTTAAGACGTGCGTCCCGAGCTCAAGACGCTCGGATTCTTCAGGGTTGAGACGGGCGTCTTCTTAGGAAGACGGACGGATTCTCTAACAGAGAATTTGCTTGAATTGCACAATGAGAAAAAGACGGCGTCTTTCCCATAATCCGTCCGGGTTTCCTCAGTCGGGCGTCTTCTTCCATGAGACGCTCGGATTGTTCACCAGTCCAGAAATCTTCAATTTCATAACAAAGCAGGACGTGCGTCTTTTCCCTCGGACGTCCGGATTCTTTCAGGACGGTCGGATTCCAGAGAATCCGCACGGATTCCAGCCACGAACTTTTGACTTTTTCTTCTTTCTTTCAATGCGTCCCCACACCTAGGAATTTGTTCCTTCCTTCATTCAAAAACTCATTAGTAACCCTCCCTCACTTGCGCTCATGAAAAGAATTTATGCTTATTAAACAAATGCAAGTAAATGATAAATACAAGTTAGAGGGTTAGTATATTTACAAATGGCGGTTTAGGGAGGACTCCACCAAACTCTCATTCTTGATGAGATGTCAAGGAGGAGGAGGACCGAGGTAGATGGCCTCGACCTCTCCAACGAATGCTCCTTCATAATATGGCTTCAATCTTTGACCATTTACCTTGAACTTGCTTCCATCTTCCGCCTTGAGTTCGAAATCTCCATATTTCCCAACTTCGGTTATCACATAGGGACCCATCCATCTAGAGTTCAGTTTTCCCGGAAAGAGTCGGTAGCGGGAATTGAATAGAAGGACTTTGTCTCCCTTGTGCAAGGCCTTTTGTCGAATTCTCTTATCATGAAGCAATTTTGTTCTTTCTTTGTAAATCTTTGCATTCTCATAAGATTGTAGTCGGAACTCTTCCAACTCTTGGATTTGAATCATCCTCTTTTGACCGCTCAATTTGAGATCAAGATTGAGCGCTCGGATTGCCCAATAAGCTTTGTATTCCAATTCGATTGGCAAATGACATGCTTTTCCATATACAAGCTTGTAGGGGGAGGCACCTATGGGAGTTTTATAGGCCGTCCTATAAGCCCAAAGAGCATCATCAAGCTTTGTGCTCCAATCTTTCCGAGTCTTGTTCACAACTTTTTCAAGAATTTGCTTGATCTCTCGATTTGAAATTTCCACTTGACCGCTTGTTTGAGGATGATATCCCAAGCCGGTTCGATGTTGAACACCATATTTGGTCAAAAGGGATGCAAGCTTCTTCTCATGGAAATGTGTTCCTCCATCACTAATGATAGCCCTAGGAACTCCAAATCGTGGAAAAATTATCTTCTTGAAGAGCTTGGTGACCGTTTTTGCATCATCATTTGGGGTAGCAATTGCCTCTACCCACTTTGAAACGTAATCTACGGCCACAAGGATATACTTGTTCCCATTGGATGTCACAAAGGGTCCTTGGTAGTCGATTCCCCAAACATCGAAAATCTCTACCTCTAGGATGCCCCTTTGCGGCATTTCGTTCCTCCAAGATATATTGCCCGTTCTTTGACAAGCATCACAATGAATGATGAATTCTCTTGTATCTTGAAACATTGTGGGCCAATAGAAACCCGATTGGAGAATTTTTGCAACGGTTCTTCTTGCTCCATGGTGCCCACCGTAAGGTGATGAATGACATCCTTCCAAGATTCCTTGGATTTCCCATTGAGGGATGCATCTCCGGTGGAGCCCATCACTACACTCCTTGTAGAGGTTTGGATCATCCCAAAAGTACCTCTTCACTTCGAATAGGAATCTCTTCCTTTGGTTGTGGTTCAAGTTAGGAGGGAGCACTTTTCCAACAATATAGTTAGCATAATCGGCAAACCATGGGGTGATGTGCCTTTCAAGTTGAGTTTGAATAGCCATCAAGATATCGTCGGGGAATGAGTCATTGATCGGTGTTTCTCCATTCTCATCATGAAACCGGATCCTTGACAAATGATCCGCTACTACATTCTCGGCTCCTTTCTTGTCTCTTATTTCTAAGTCAAATTCTTGAAGTAGCAAAATCCATCTTAACAACCTTGGTTTTGCCTCCTTCTTTATCAAGAGATGTCGAAGAGCACGGTGATCCGAAAATACAATCACCTTGGATCCAAGCAAGTAGGACCGAAATTTATCCAAAGCATATACAATGGCAAGAAGTTCCTTTTCGGTCGTGTCATAATTCACTTGAGAAGGGTCGAGGGTTTTGCTTATGTAATAGATGGCATGAAGAGCTCTCCCTACCCGTTGGCCAAGTACCGCTCCAACGGCGTAGTTGCTAGCGTCGCACATAATCTCAAAAGGTAACTCCCAATTTGGGGGTTGGATGATTGGTGCCGAGATCAATGCTTCTTTGATTCTATTAAAAGCTTCAACACACTCACAAGAATTGGAATTGGGCATCCTTAAGCAAAAGTTGAGTGAGGGGTTTTGCTATTTTAGAAAAATCTTTTATGAAACGACGGTAAAAACCCGCGTGACCGAGAAAACTTCTCACCCCTCTAACATTCACGGGAGGTGGGAGTTTCTCTATCACCTCGACTTTAGCTTTATCTACCTCGATGCCCTTTTCCGAAATCAAATGACCCAAAACAATTCCTTCATTAACCATGAAATGACACTTTTCCCAATTTAAAACAAGACTAACATCTTCACATTTTTGCAACACAAGGGAAAGATTATGCAAGCATGAGTCAAAGTCCTTTCCATAAACACTAAAATCATCCATAAAAACTTCCATTATGGTCTCTAGATAATCGGAGAAGACACTCATCATGCATCTTTGGAAAGTAGCGGGGGCATTACATAATCCAAAAGGCATTCTTCTATATGCAAAAGTGCCATAAGGGCACGTGAAGGTGGTCTTATGTTGGTCATCTGGGTGTATAGGGATTTGGAAGAATCCCGAATACCCGTCAAGGTAACAAAAGAATTTGTTAGAGGCTAACCTCTCAAGCATTTGGTCAATGAATGGTAAGGGGAAGTGATCTTTCCTTGTTGCGGAGTTTAATTTCCGGTAGTCAATGCACATACGCCAACCGGTGATCATTCTTGTGGGTATTAATTCATTCTTTTCATTTGTCACTACCGTAGTACCTCCTTTCTTAGGTACCACTTGGACGGGGCTAACCCACAAAGAATCCGATATGGGATATATGATTCCCGCGTCAAGTAATTTCATGACTTCTCCTTTGACAACTTCTTGCATGTGGGGGTTCAATCTTCTTTGGGGTTGAATGGTAGGTCTATGGTCGTCCTCTAGATGAATCCTATGCATGCAAAAGTTGGGACTAATTCCCTTTAGGTCATCTAGACTATAACCTATAGCCTTCTCATGTTGTTTCAACACATTAAGCAATTTACCCAATTGGTCATCATCAAGTCTATCATTAACAATCACGGGTTTGGTCTTTGACTCATCAAGGTAAGCATATTTCAAATTTGGGGGAAGGGGTTTCAAAGTAGGAGTTTGTACCTCCCTTTCCTCCTTTGGAGTGTCATTGAGAATTTGCTCCATCTCCATTAGACATTCCATTCTCATGACATATTCTTCTTCACTTTCATTAACCTCATCATATTCAAATTCCATGATGGGTTCCTCTTGCTCTTGAGTTTGTAGAATATCTTCTAGGATAGATTGCTCATCCTCTATGGGTTGACATGCTTCCACTAGAATATTATGCACCAACTCGGATTGTGCATGAGTGAGTTCTTTGTTAGCTAGAGCGGCCTCAAAGAGATCCACCTCCAATTCCCAATACATGCTCTTAGCCTTACTTGCTTCTAAGGCCTCTAATGCTTGCATGGGATCCTTGAAGTAAGGGATACTCAAGTGGTCCTCTACAAAACAATCTATGAAATCCATTCTTGCAAAATATCAAACAACTAGAAAACAATTAGAACAAACCTTGAGGAGTTTTACTTCCCCAAGGCGAAAAAGACACAACTAAAAACAATAAAAGAAATCTTAAATCAATTAAACACCGTCCCCAAGAACGGCGCCATTTTTGATCGGAGCCATTTAGTTCACAAATTAAGCAATTGTGGTCGTTGGTCAATGGTCGATACAAAACACAATTTATACTTCACAAACAACTCTACAAATTAGTAAAGAGGCAAGTAAAGGTCGGATCCCAAGGGACGGGTATTGAAAACGAAGATTTCTATTGCTACTAGTGGTGTCTAGGGGTGTCACAAGTTGGGTTGATGTAGAAGGTTACTAAACTAAAATAGCAATGAAAATAAACTAACAAGGTAAATGGAATAAGGGTGTAAACAATTGATTAAAAGCACTAGGGTGTCATGGGTTCATAGGGGATTCATGGGATATGATCATACAAACATGTTCTCAATTTATAAGCAAGCAATTATTGTTGTGATGGATTGAGTTGGGTTATATCTTACAATCCTAGGAAAGTTTGGGTCCGGAGCCGAATCACATAGATTGTACAACACCTACAAGTCGACTTAATCTTTCCTACTTAACACATGCATGATCTAACGAGACTCGAGTTGGGTTATGTCTTACAAGTCAAGTTGAAGAGATAGTAGATGATAATAAATGCAAGGATTCATAGGCTTAGCATTTCATCAAACATAACATGTGCATGTATTAAGATCAAAACAAGCAAGCAAATAAGATATGAAAGCATATTGATTTAAGCATGAATCATCCCCATGTTGGTTTCCCCTAATCACCCATTAAACCCTAGCTAAGAGACTACTCACTCATTATCATATTGATCATGCTAGAAAGGTTGTCAATCATACTAACATAATGAAACATGATGAATAAATGAAAGTAATTAGCAATAATTAAAAAGGGATTAAGAGATTATACCTACTAATGATTCCAATAATAAAGCAAGAATAATAGAAGTACTTGAATCCTAGATTGAGAGGTTGTCAATCTCCCAATAATAACCCAAATGATCTTCAATTACCCAAAATAAAGTAAGAACAAGAGAGAGATTAAGGAACTAAAACTTGGATTAAAACTTGATTAATATTTGATTACAATATTGAAGAGAGATTTGATTGATATTAACTACACTAATTATTGATTAGAAGAACATGCTCCTCTAATTAGACTAATGGGGTATTTATAGTGAAAATTAGGGAGGATGCATTAGGGTTAACTAAGGGTTAAACTAGTAATTACACTTTTTAAGTTGAGCAAGGAGACTCCGGTATTCAATGAGAGAAGAGCGTCTCCATTTTGTAACTTGAAGGACGAAACCATCTTTGTCTTCGTGATCCGAGCGGATGGAGGTCGAGACGGACGGATGGGGCATGGACGATCCGAGCGGATCAAGGCAGAAGACGCTCGGATTGGGCCTGGGGGATCCGAGCGGATCCTGGGTAAGGACGCTCGGATTGAGCTGGGCGGACGGACGGATCATGGATGATCCGTTCGGATTCTTCTACAGCGTCATTCCTTCTTCTTTTCTTTCCTTTTCTTCATAGAATCCTTGGGGATTTCCTTGGGGACTCAAGGATCCTTTCTCAACATTGATCTTCTACTTAGCTATGTACAAAGGCCTTCTAGTCTTGTCTCTCCTTGATGCTTGGTCATTGAATACGATCCATTTAGCCTCGTTTTGCCATGAAAATGCAAGATTCTTACTCCTTTCCTACCAAGGGATCAAAATCTCAAAGAATATGCAAAACAAAGATCTAAAGATAAGAAATGACCCAAATAGGCACTAAAAAGCATAGAAACAATGGTAATTCGGGGGCTAAATATGCGCCAATTATGGTCGCATCATTGATCAAGCTAATCGGTCTCGTTGTGGATGGACCCGAGTTGCACCTTGCAAAGGATGTTGAGAAAGCCCCGGTTGATTTGGGTTTAGGAGCTATGGAGTCGAAGTTGGAGGGATTTATGAGTGGTTTAATGGAAAAATTCGAGGAGCATTCAACTAATTTGGCCACGACATTGTCACGGGTTGGACCATCTCAGTCTTTAGACTCGGGCTTGGATGCTAGTTGGGTGTACTCGTGGATGGAGGACGTAGACAAGCGGTTAGCGGGTTTTGAGAGGGAGTTGAAGGCTATTCGTGGGGAAGTGTTCCCACACGGTGATCGTCTCACTTTCCTTACGAGTCAGGGTGGTGCTTTGGTGATGCACGGGAAAGCGATGGCGGGTGATCAAGCTCTCACGTTTGAAGCTACAAAGGCTCTTTCCTTGAAGGTGCTTAATTTTGAAAGGAGCATTGGTACTCTTTCACAGTTGGTTCGGAGCTCGTTAGACCGTCTGGATGCTTTGGAGCACCGTACTAGATCCGACTACGTGAACCCGTATAAGACCCGCAACATCTGATTTCTTCTCGTCCTACCCTCATTAGCCCTTACCTTAATTAGCTTTTCTTTTTATTTTTCTTAATGGTGTGTTAAACAAACTCTTATTCGGCCCATTTTGGCAGTGCACTTGAGGTTATGGCCCAAGTGTTCTATTAGACATGTGTTCATTCGGCCCACTTTGGCTTTAAACATGTTTAATTCTTAGTTTGTATGCTAATTATCTTTTGGATGCTTCTAGTTTTGCGTGTTATTCTTATTTCTTATGACGTTTTTATCTCTTGTCTCGTCTTATATTATTCTAGTCATTTTTGATTTGTTCTTATCTTTTCGATGATGTCAAGAGGGGGAAAGAATGTCTATAGTAAGCATTTACCTAAGCTTGCTCCTTGTCAAGACCAATTGTCTCTTAAAGTCCTTAAAGTTTCGGTTTTGAAAAATTGTCTTGATCTTGCGTTAATCTTTATTATCAAGATGACGGTATTATATTGAGGGGGAACTTTTTAATTAGTCACAATTTTAGGAGACTTGCCATCATCAAAAAGGGGGAATTTGTTGGACCATATAACTTGTATGTTTATGTTTTGATGATGTCAAGGTGTTTTACATTTTATATACTTGTTGCGTGTAATCGTTTGATAAGTATCTTAGGACTAACTTATTACGAGCAACAAAGTGGATTGTGACAATTGCATAAGAAGTTCAAGCCTTCGTTCAAAGATCAAACAATTCAAGATTCACTCAAGTATCACGTGAAGACGAAGTTCATT
Source organism: Silene latifolia (assembly GCF_048544455.1). Lineage (NCBI taxonomy): Eukaryota > Viridiplantae > Streptophyta > Magnoliopsida > Caryophyllales > Caryophyllaceae > Silene > Silene latifolia. The sequence continues at coordinate 66,516,563 of NC_133532.1, forward strand.
TAAAGATTAATCAAGCTTGGATGATGACGTAGTCTTTACTCGAAGATCTCTTTAAAGATTAGAATAGTATAGGTGATTATCTCATAATGATAATCAAGAATGACTTTCTTGATTAGTAAAGTTATAGCTTTGCAGCTATAACCTTATTAGTTAAAGAGCTCAATGTTATAGCTCTTTTACTATAACATTGAAATGCTGAGTTTTTATACACGACTAATAAACATTTCGAAAATTGTTTTATTATTGTTTAAAGTTTATCTTAAATGTTTTAATGAAAGTATTTATTTTATAAAGCCGGTTTAGTAAGGAGTCCGGTTTTATGGTAAGCGTTAATTGGTGGTTATGTTGGATCAACTTATGAGTTGGACTTTACTACTAATTAGGCTTTCCATATAGCCTCTCCTAAACCCTAAATTCTAATTATACTAGTATTGGTGCCCGGCTTCGCCCGGGCTGCCTCTACTTACCATTAATTTTTTTTTTCATAAATAAAATTATTTAAAGTTGCATAACCCATAAATTTATCATTAATATATTTTTCTATGACATATCCTAAAATTACGATGAAATAAATTTTGAGACAAATTCACTACTCCCGCTATTAATATTTTACTCTTATTAATGAAACAATAATAATAACATTTCAGTACTTGCCCGTAATCATTGTTACTTTCCCTACTCCCGCCGTAATTATTGTTACTGTCACTACTGCTACATTAATATTGATAATTTCACTACTCCCGCCGTAATTATTGTTACTTTCACTATTGCCGCATTAATATTAATTATTTCACTACTCCCGTTGTTGTTTCTACCACTTTCACTAATCTCGCTGATAATATTGTTACTTTTACTATTCAAATGAGTGATTACTATCATATAATTATATCCAATGTTACTACAATTCTTTTCTTTACTTACGAAATTACTTTTACTACTTAGGCATCCAATTTTAAGGGGATTATATATTTATATAAATATATTACATATATGTATTAAATCAAATCGAAAGAATTATGTAATGTAGTATAATTTATTTTAAGGAAATTGGTCATCTTAATTAATTATTTTATTTTAAGGAAATTGACCATGTTTAGGAAAATTATCAAGCTTCTATATAATTTAATTTTAACCCAAACTATATAATAATTGCATTGAGATCCCTCAATTGGGTCCATCACACGGTGCTATTGATTTAAAACTATATAGTATAATTAATTTGTATAACTTTCTTTAATTACATTGAAGTCCATTGGTTTCTGGATTTAATATATAGTATTGATATTAAGATTAGGGTTTGCATAATTCACGAGCTTATGAGCCGTGATATGCCGTGTTGCCTAAGAGATATTAGGTAAAGATTTTATTCTATAATAAGATCTTTACATATTTTATATATCTTCTTAATATATTTGTTTATGGTAAAAGATATTCTTGGTTTAGGAAATCTTATCATAATCTTAGAATTTATAGTAAAGATAATATTTAGAAAGATTATATTCTATCTTTTAGAATGTTCTTTATTATCTTTTAAGGCTTTTAGGAAAGAGATAATAAGAAGATATAATTTGTAATTATATCTTATTATTTTGGCTATTAGGGTTTGTATAGAAACCAGGTAGCCTACCTCTTCCTTGCCTATAAATACTTTGCTATTTACAACATCTAAGATAGAGACCTTAAGCATAAAAATTGTTTTCATATTTAAAAAGCAAAGCGTGTGTTTTAAGCAAAATAACCGATTTGCAATTTTGAAAGGTCGTGTGTCATAAAACTCGCATACTTGTTCTTCGTTTATCGTTATAAGATAATAGTGCTTAGATTGATTTCTTAACTTGTTCATTAACGTGAACCTTTGTTAGAATCATTAGTGCTTTCTTATTAGCGTAAGTTAGTCACTCGAGTATTTAACGGTACTCATTGAGTTACAGCTAGAGTTAGTTGTACGAGTTGGGTTAGTAAATTTGTAATCCGTAGAAAGATACTAAATTTATTAATCGAGAATAGCGGACGTAGGTTTCGACTTGTGAAACTGAACCACTTCAAAAATCCGTGTGTCTCTTCTTCTTTCGTTTGTTTCGTTCTTTCGTTTATTTCGCTCATCATCGTTAGTTGATTAGTTAAAGTTCAATCAATAAACTTTAAATAATCGATTACATGCGTACAATCGAAAAAGTTTTAAATCCTCAATTCACCCCCCTCTAGTATTTTGGATCAATAGACTCTTCAGAAGAAAATGTTATTTTAGGTGTAAGTTTTAAAGAAAATTATCTTAGGTATAAGATTTGAAGAGTTATTCAAGGTATAAGTTATCAAATAATAATAATGTTATAAATATGGTAATTAGTAATTTACTAATAGTTTCCTAAAGACGACCTTTTTACTAGTATAAAAGTAAGGCATTACCTACATAATATGTTTTATTCACATATTTTACACATAAAGGGAGATCTAGGGAAGAAAGAAAGGTGAACTTACCTTTTCTTATTGTCTCAAGGTAAGATCGTCATAAAATAATCAACTTGTATTTCTATTCGTTTTAATCAACCGTGTGACCACCATTGACCACGACTTTGACCACTAGGTCACCTATGGACCACCATGACCTGGCTTGACCTAGCTAGGACCGTCGACGACCTCTGAGGGTGGTTAATTGGGGTGTTGATTGTGGTGGTGTAGGGTTTTATCGCGGGTATAAACAAAGAATTCGAACCCTTAAACACAACCGACTTGACCTGGGTTGGCTGGGCCGGGTTCTTTGTGGTAAGTCGACTAGGGTGGAGGTGTTGGGGTGGCTAAAGGCGGCGACTTGGGTAGCTGTTGGTGCCAGGTGGTGGTTGTAAGATGGTTATGTCATATGTTGTTGTTGTGGGTGCCGTGAGTAGGTTAACTTGGGCGTGGTGGTTGGCCGTGACTGGTTGTGTTGGGTCGTGAGTGTCGTGGCTAGGGAGTCAGGAAGGGTTGCAGGTGGTGGTCAGTAGTGGCGTGAGGTGGTGTTACACGGGTTATGTGGGTTGTTTTCGTGTGCTGTGTTGTTGTTGTTGATATTGGGGGTGGTGTTGCTGGGACGTGAGATGGTGGTCGTGTCTGGTGGTTAGGGCAGGTGTTTGTATCGAGGTTGGGCTACTGGCGGTGGTGGTCGAGTTGGGTTGTGGTGGTGTCAAACCATGTAGCTAGGTTCCGAGTTCAGATTGTTGGGTTATTTTTTTGAAGATTGTTGGTGTTGTGGTTTGGCAGCAGATTTTGGTGGTGCAGCTAACCTTTGGTGTGAGGCTGGGTAGATGATGACAGTGGCTCACAGTGGAGCAAGAGGAAGAGTAGGATGTCGTGGCTAGGCGGGTGGTTTTGGGCGTGTTGTCGTGAGTGTTGGTAAGGATGTGTTTTGGTGTGGGTGTTTGTCATTATACGTGACTTTTAACACATTATTATATTGTGGTGTATGACATGGCCAGGGGGTGTTATTAGGTGTTTGTACTGGGATAGCACGAGTTTGTACATGGTTTGGTTTTAAGACGGGTTTTAATCACTAGTTTACGTAATAATTAATATAATTAATAATTAATTAATTCAATTGTTTTAGAATTTATATAATTAGAATAATTGGTATTTATAGTTATTATATTTTTTAGGTGACAGTTTCGTTGAAGGAATTCTTTTAAATAGGATTTAGCTGCGTTAATTGGATTTGTTGAAAAGGTAGGATAGCTAGTCAACTTGTCTTACTATTTAATTGATAAGAGGAATTGTGGAACTGTGTGGTTAATTGCCGTTGGATGAATTATCAAATGTGAATTATATGTCATTGGATTATACTTTTGTTGGTTGTTTATACATATCATAATTATTGCATACCTCAGACTCGTTCTGGGATGATTTTTGTTATCGGCATGACATTTGCATTGGATTCCTCAGTTTTATACTGGGATGGTGAATACCTCAACTACGGTTGGGATGTTGAATACATCAACTTCGGTTGGGATGATGAATACCCCGGGCCAGGGATTGGCGGGATGAATGGGTGTTTCGGGTGATGAGCTCTGTTGTATTTGCATTATATATCATATAATTTCACATTGTATTGTTGTTGGTTATTCCTACTCAACCTCATGGTTGACAGTGTATTCGTGAACACTTGTGATGAACCGTAACTTGGGAGCAGACTGGACAGGCACTTGAGTTAGCTGACTTGGGAGCTTATAGGGATGTGTGAGGACTTCGGACAGTCTACCTAGAAGTCTAGATCATATAGTTAATTACTCACTTTATTTAATTCCGCTGTGAGTTGTTAATATTGAGTTTTTAGTTAGACTAAATTATAATAAAACTTTAATCGCTACATTTTATCTAAAGTACTTTGGTTTGTCATACTTTATTATTCACTAAATCGGGAAACCGAGATGGTAACACTCTCATTTACTTGGGATGTCTTGCTAAAGGCTCCTAAATAAATGGGGGTGTTACACTTTGTCAACGGTTTGCTCAAACCGTTATTAAATTTAAGACAAGTAAGAACGGTTTTTCTCCGACCGTTGTTACATATTTGAAGAATTGCTCAAACCGTTATTCAATTTAAGATAAGAACAGTTTTTCTCCAGCAGTTGTTACATATTTGAAGAACGGTTATACTACAAACATTGTCATTTTATTTTGAAAATCAGTTCGATGAACCGTTGTCATAATTTGAACCACTATTTTATTAGCCAACTCTATTATATTTGACCAATTCTTGTAAAAAGATATAACTTTATCAGTATAACATGCATTATATCTTTTATTCAGAACTTTAATAGAGTATATATGTAGCTAGGCATGTAGCATGCATGCGCTATTGTGATACCCGGATTCTTTGGGACCCGCAAAAGTACCTTGGGATGCATGAGGAGACCTCAGTGTTAGTGGGAACTACTCGAAAGTAAGAGATGATCGTACACTAGATCCAGTGTTACCTAGACTAGACCTAGTGGGGCTGTAGTAGAGCGAGTAGGGTGTTTGCTTGATCGAGTGGCTCACACTTGGTCGATTAGGCGAGCACTCGACCGAGTGCCATTGTGCAGCACCCGATAAACACCAATTTCGTGATTACACCTTATCTTATCCAAATCATTTCTGCAGTGTCAAACCCCAGGCCTGACACAAAGACCGAGACTTTAAATTTGACTAACTGTTCTGGTGTTTTCAAGATGCAGTGAACTTTCAGAATTGGATTAAAAGTACCAACTGGACTGCTAAAATCATGAAATTTGTTGAGAAATTAGTTTAAGGATTAAACTAACTCTGATTAAAGTTTCAAGAATTTTGATGCAATCTAAGTATTTTTGGACGATTAAATAAGGTTGCCTGACAGAAGGAATCTGACAATTTGACACAGGGACAAAGTTTGAGACTGAACACGGAGCAAGGGATATAATTATCAACTCAAATCCCACAGAATACTCACAGGGAAGCAAGCTAACAATTTGAACAACTTAAACTGGAATTTATCACAGCCAGGCATAGATAAATACCAACTCAAGCCAACAACAAAGCCAAAAAAACCCACAGTCTGAGCATAGGATTGAATGAACCTCACTAACTGACTTTGTTCAACACCAACAGACTAAGCACATGATGTTAACAGGCCCGACTCTTAACTAAAGACTAAGCACAAGTTATAGAGATTTAAATTTGAGAGAAAACTCAGGTTTAATATTCATCAAAAGCTGCCTCAATGCAATTGGGGGAGAGGTCCTTATATAGGCCTCCCTCTTGGAAATTTGTTACAAATCTTAACCTAAAAATCTCATCCAAGGGCCAGGATTAGTTCTTAGGACATAAACAAGGTGCTGGAAATATTTTACATTATGACAAAATGATTTAAAGGAAACTGCAATAAAAACAACAGAAAACTGCAACTGAAACTGACAGGTTGCTTCCTTGGCTGGGAGTATAAGGACGAATGGGTGCAGTAGGTGCCTTGACTTCGGCTCTTAGGTGATATCTGAAATATGTAGAGACAAGCAAAAGCACCCCAACATCAGCTCCTTCTTTGTTTAGCCAGAAATGGCAATATGCCTTATGCTTTATGTCCTTTTCAGCAACTTGACTTTCAGTTTGATTTTCTCTTGGTTGTAGTGTGAATTTGTCCTGGCTCCTTAGGACTTTTCTGACCTTAGTTGATCAAGGTTTCAGCTGGCCAAGGTGGCAGCTAGTGGTTGAGCTTGAACTGGTACTTGTGACCTCCTAAAGCAGGCCTGACAATGGTTGTTGATAGGGTAGTGTGCTTGGGATTGTTGCCTGCTCCCTGATCAGTGTTGTCCAGGTTCTTGGCTCCTGCTGCAGCCTCTCCTGGTTGAACAGGGTTTGTCCTCAAGACTATAGCCTCCTCATCACCTGTGTCATAGTAAGGACTGAGATCTCCCACATTGAAAGTACCATGTACTCCATAGTCACCAGGTAAATCCACCTTGTAGGCATTTGATCCAATTCTTTCAACAATTTCAAATGGGCCATCAGCTCTTGGCATTAGTGATACGATCGTCAGGTACCAAAAAAAATACCTAAGTACAACTAACAGAAGCTAGCGGTAAGTAGGGTCGATCTCCACAGGGAGGCTAAGTATCTATCTACTAAGTACGTCTGTCGGGTCACAATTGGGGGGGTTTTTAACTTAGTTTTCTAAACTACTGAAGATGTGAGGTAAGATAAATAAAGACAAGAGCGATAAAGGTAAGAAAAAGCTAAGATGTGATCAGATAAGGAGAGATATGTCAGAATCAAGATTTAGGTTCACCATGGTAATTTACTAACTCAGTCATAAATAGTCTAGACAATCTACTGTGAAAAGGGAAAGGGAAAGGTCCTTCCGGTCAGCTATCCACCCTAGATTACTACTAACTTAACTTCCGTTCTCATAAGGGTAGTCTACTGTTCATAGCAGGTCTGTTCATTCCATTCTTACGATCTAGGAACGAATTTAACCAAATTAAAGTGGTTCAGAAGCGTGCACTCAACTAAACATGTTACAGTTATATTTCTATGGTCACAGATTCTCATAATTAATCATCTAGCCTATTCACAACACCGTCACTTTACTACCATGACTCCCCTAATTCTAACATAAAAGGATTTATCTACTCATGCTTTTGAAATTAATAACAATAACAATAATCATGAATATCCTAAGGGAAGACATAGTAAAGAGATTATAAGGAAGAAGCATATACTAATAATGATAATAATAAAGTAACAATTATAGAACAAGGAATTAAAGTAGAGAAATAAAGATTAGATTGAAGTTAAGAGTAAAGAGAGATACAAAAGAGCGAATCCGGCAATAAGAACAAGGTAGCAGCATAGATTAAGAGAGAAAACAATGATTAAGAGTAAAAACAGTATGATAAGATGTTTTTAACCTAATCCCGACTTCCTTTATATAGGGAAGGGATTATTAACATAAATTAAACCTAACACGGAATAAAAATCCCGAGTATATAAGCTAGTCACTCGATCGAGCAACTTTATATCACTCTATCGAACAAATCCAAGCTAAAACCTCTCGATCAAGGACTTTAGGTACTCGATCGAACACTTATCAAAAAGGAAACATTCGATCGAGAAGAAAAAGGACTCGATCGAACAAGATAGTACTCGATTGAGTACTTTCCAGCGCACAATTCCTGCTTCGCGCACTGAATTTTAAACGACCGTCATGTTAGAAATCTAGATCTATATACTCAACATATTCATATATGTTATATGTTAATTTAGTCATAAAAATAAATGGCGATCTTATGCATGCAAACAATAATTAATTAAATAAGAAATCATCATCTTACATTGTGATTTTCGGATCAAAGGGCACAAGAGAGTTATCCTACTCTCTTGTTCTTGAGCTCTCCTTAAATGGATGAACAAAAGGATACAAGTATAGTATCCCTCCCAAGGAATAATACCCAAGATATACTCTTAATAAAATTAATATTATCAATACTAGAATAACATTAATTTAAATAAAATGACCCAAAATATTTTGTCCTCTTGGATTTCGGTCAAGAGGAGGAAGAAGGAGGAAGAAAATATTTTTATCTCTCTAAAAATATTTTTGTGTTGATAAATGAATGAATAATACCCACACTTTTGCATGTAGTGAATAATAATCTTATTGAGCAAAAGACCCTTGGCTCTTTACAAGGGAAACCGGGTAGGAGGGTGGGAAGAAGGCCAATGCATGAGCTTGGTGCTCTTCACAAGATGCACTAGGTTTGCATGCCTAGTTATAGAAAATAATCATGTTTTCCACTAACTTAATTAACATAATATATATTGTTAATCACACCCAATATTTCGGTCCATTAGGAGATAAAATAGATTCCATTTTATCTTTGTCAATTTGTCACATGTCACATGTCATGTAAAATTGTTATGTATTTTTAACATATTAAAAATCAACGCATTAATAAAAATACGTCATATACAAAATCGACTTAGTAATTCACAATTACTTTTACCAATTATAAATCACAACATCTTGTATTTATAATAATTCATTCAATTTCAATTGTTTCCTTAAACAATAATTTCATCCAAGTAATAAAACAATTCGATCACTTAGACCGTATCTTATTTAATCAGATTATAATGAGATACGTAAATTTTACTTCCAAAATCGTCCGTCAATTTTCAAGTAATTTAATTAACTCGTAACGTTATACGATCAATTAAATGATCAATTAAGAGTAATATCCTTTAGGTATGACCTAGGGGATCAACTGATCACCACCGTCGCACGACAGTAATGTCAAACTCTAGTCAGCCAATCATTACCGATATGTGTGGACCAGTTGACGGTAAAATATTACTTCCCAAATGTATTCTTTAAAATGAGACTTAAACATGTGATCATCATGATCAACAGTTGTGATCGCATTATTGTCGGAGGACACATATTCCAACAATATCCCACTTGTCCTCGACAAGTGTGCGTCACCAATTCTCTTGTCCTATTACTATCTCCCACTCAATGCAAGGTGTCTTTCAGGTCGTACTTGCAAGTGATCATATCGAGAGTGGTTTCCTCGATCTGGAGAATAACTGATTGACCGAATTTATCCACCATGGATACATTCCGAGCGTGGCCACGCATTTCCAGTTCATTACTCCTCGATTGGCCCTGAGATATTGTTATAACCCTGACTAGGGGTGGACAATTCCTATCGCACTCATTCCCTTCGACTAGCCACATCCATCATAACCCAAAATATGCCCATTTGACCCCATTTACGAAGGTCGTGGTAACACAAATCAAAGTTAATCTGAAACTGTGCCATCTTAGGCAAATAGTCTTTAGTCAAAAGAATTGACTCATTAGAATACTATAGTAGCTCTTGCCACGACCAGGCTATATAAATTTGCCAGAACTCTATAAGCGGTCATAAGGCCCGACAAGGTATTCCTAACAGTCTGCCTATGAGATCGACTAGTCGTCTCACACGACTTTATGGCACTTGAACTTGCCATCAATCGCATCACACTCTAGTCACTTCGAGACGTCACCTCATACAAGTAACTATGGGCGAATACAATGTTAATCCGTGTTCACCTTAACGGGGTTCAATTGTCTCCACAACCCGTTTGGATGTAACAATGTATAAAGAAAAGATAAAAGACAAATTCGATTATGAACATGAACAAAAACAACACTTTTATTTCATTTCAAAATCTAACATAAACTTGGTACACGTTTAAGTCCCATGGACGCAACATGTCCATCATGCTTGGCCTGCGATAAAGGCTTGGTAAGCGGATAGGCTATGTTGTCATCCGTCCCAACCTTACAAATCGCAATTTCCTTTCTCTCAATGAAATCTCTTATTACATGATATTTTCTATGTACATGTCTAGATCTATTACTAGACTTTGGTTCCTTGGCTTGGAAGATCATCCCACTATTATCACAATAGAGAGTGATGGGATCATTGGCGGTAGGTACTACTCTTTGACCTTCCGTGAATTGCCTGATCCACACAGCTTCCTTAACAGCTTCTGATGTTGTAATGTACTCAGCCTCCGTTGTTGAATCCGCGATCACAGCTTCCTTGAAGCTTCTGCAGCTAACGGCACCACCATTAAGCATGAAAATGAAACCAGCTTGTGATTTCATGTCATCTCTATCTGTTTGAAAACTTGAGTCCGTGTAACCATTAACACGGAGTTCGGTGTCTCCTCCAAACACTAAGATAGAATCCTTAGTCCTTCTCAAGTACTTAAGGATGTTCTTGACAGCAATCCAGTGACTCTCACCTGGATTTCCTTGATATCTACTCGTCATGCTCAAGGCATACGAGACATCAGGGCATGTACATATTATGGCGTACATGATTGATCCAACAGCGGAAGCATAAGGGATCGTCTTCATGCGTTCAACATCATGGGGTTCGGAGGAAGATTGAGTCTTGCTCAATATCGTCCCGGTTACCATAGGTACCAATCCCCTTTTGGATTTGTCCATGCTGAACCGTCGAAGAATCTTATCAACATAAGATTCTTGACTAAGTGCCAATATCCTCTTCGATCTATCTCTATGGATCCGGATACCTAATATGCGTTGTGCCTCTCCTATATCCTTCATTTGGAAGTGGTTACCTAACCACTTCTTAACAGAAGACAACATCGGAATATTATTTCCAATGAGTAGTATGTCATCGACATACAAGATTAGGAACACAACATTGCTCCCACTAAATTTCATGTATAAACATGGTTCCTCAATACTTCGAGTGAAACCATTTTCCTTTATAACATGATTGAATCGATGATTCCAACTTCTAGATGCTTGCTTAAGACCATAAATGGATCTCTTAAGCTTGCACACTTTGTTAGGATTCTTAGAATCAACAAAACCTTCGGGTTGTATCATGTACACCTCCTTTTCTAAATGCCCATTTAGAAAAGCGGTTTTGATATCCATTTGCCATATTTCATAATCATGAAATGCGGCGATCGCTAACAAAATCCGTATGGATCTTAGCATAGCTACGGGGGCGAAGGTCTCATCATAATGGAGACCTTGGACTTGGGTAAATCCTTTTGCCACTAGCCTAGCTTTATAGACATCATCATGTCCCTCTATGCCATTCTTGACTTTGAATATCCATTTGCATTGAAGAGGTCTTGCCCCTTTAGGCAAATCTACCAAGTCCCAAACTTGGTTTTCATGCATAGAATCCATTTCGGACTTCATGGCTTCAAGCCATAAAGAGGAATTAGGACTAGAGATTGCGGCCTTGTAGGTGGCGGGCTCATCACTTTCTAAAAGCAACACATTGAGTGTTCCATCTTCTTCGATAAGTCCCACATATCGATCAGGATGGCGAATAACACGACTCGTTCTTCTAAGTGGAGGAAAGACAACCGTGTTAGACGACGAAGGAACATCTTCTTGCATCTATAACTCGGTTTGTGGCTCTTGAACTTCATCAAGTTCAAAATTTCTCCCACTCTGTCTCTTAGAAATAAATTCTCTTTCTAAGAAGACAGCCTCGCAAGACACCAACACTTTGTTATCTTGAGGTTTGTAGAAGTAGTATCCTCGAGAGGTCGAGGGGTAACCTACAATGATGCATTTTTCGGATCTTGGGGCAAGCTTGTTATCGGTCTTAGCCTTGACGTAAGCATCACATCCCCAAATCTTCATATAGGATATATTGGGAACCCTTCCCGTCCACATCTCACATAGAGTCTTTTCGGTGGACTTTGTGGGACTATTGTTCAAAGATCTAATTGCGGTTTGAATCGCAAATCCCCAAAACGAGTTCGGTAACTCGGTTTGACTCATCATGGATCGAACCATATCAAGTAAGGTTCAATTTCTCCTTTCAGCAACACCATTAAGTTGTGGTGTTCCGGGTGGAGAAAGTTGTGATATAATACCACAACCTTTCAAGTGTGAATCGAATTCAAGGCTAAGATATTATCCACCATGGTCGGATCGTAGTGCTTTTATCTTTTTGTTCAATTGGTTCTCTACTTCATTTTGAAATTCCTTGAATTTCTCAAAAGCTTCACTCTTATATTTCATTAAATAGACATGCCCATGTCTACTCAAGTCATCGGTGAAGATTATGAAGTAGTCATAATTTCCTCGAGCGGTGATACTCATTGGTCCACATACATCGGTGTGTACGAGTCCCAATAGTTCACTAGCTCGTGTCCCTTTACCACTAAAAGGATTATGAGTCATTTTGCCAAGTAGGCAATATTCGCATGTTCCATATGACTGATAATCAAATGGTGTAATCACATTACTTGAAACTAATCTTTTGATGCGATTCTCGTTTATGTGACCTAATCGACAATGCCAAACGAACGCTTCACTTGGGTCACTTGATTTGAGTTTCTTTGATTGAATGTTATAGATATCATTAGTCGGATTTGAGGTCTCTAAAATGTAAATGCCATTGACGGAAGAAGCTTGGCCTATAACCAAATCATTCCTTGAAATAGTACAACGATTATTCTTAATGACAAAACAAAAAACGTCCATGTCTAGCATGGCGATTGAAATAATGTTTTTAGAGAGTGTAGGCACATAAAAGCAATTATATAAATACAACTCAAATCCATTAGGCAAAGCTAAAACCTAAGTTCCTTTGGATTCGGCCGCTACTCGAGCTCCATTTCCAAGGCGTAGATCCACATCTCCCTTGCTAAGCCTCTTCACGTCTCTTAAACCCTGTAAATGATTACAAAGGTGAGAACCACAACCGGTATCTAGTACCCATGTCGTAGTGAAAGTATAATTTATATCAATAACATAAATTTCCTTAGGAATTTTACCTTTTGGAACGATGATTCCTTCCCTTATATTTCGCAAATATACGGGACAATTCCTAAGCCAATGTCCCATGCCATAGCAATAATGGCATTCATCATCAACTTGCTTGAAGTTTTTGACTTTCTTTCCCTTCTTCTTGAACTTTTTGCCCTTTATAGCAAGAACTTGATTGCTTGAGCTCCCACTAGTTTTGGCATCTTTATCTTCCAGAGACAAAGATCCTATAGATTGTATGAGGCGGTCTTCCTGAGACGGGCTCACACGAGATCTAGTACTAGTAGGTGGTCTAGTAGAAGTGATGAAGTTAAGGTTTCCATCCGAACCTATCCCAAAATGAAGTTCTCTAGTAGTGTCGAAATCATTGATGGAGCAAACGTCGTCAAGAATATTGTGGTAAGACTCAATAGTTATCGGTGCGGTAGCATTTGATGGATTCATTGTAATGAACTACAAGTATGGAGGAAAAGGAAATATTAACATTTGTCTTTTAATATCATACTTGTAAATAATTAACAAGAAATGAACATTTATATAGTGACCTCTACCCAACTATCATAAATGATTCCAAGATCCAAATTCATATCGACTTAGGCACGGTAGGGCCGATTCATCCTTTATCAATATAACTCGATGGATTAACGCTTAATCGATTCTACTTTTAGAACTCTTGGTCGATAAAATTACTCTAATGTTTATCTATAGCCCGGAACACATGCGACTACGGTCACGAATACTTCCGTTGAGCTCAATCCAAAATTTGAATAAATGTGTCCATGATCCAAATCCACATCAACTTGGGCACGGTAGGGCCGATTCATCCCTTATCAATATGAATTCGGTGGATAGACATTTATCACCCACTTCCCCTACGTAACAAGTTTTGTACCCCGGTAGGGCCGAGTGCACTCCCTCGCGAAATAGGTTTTCATGGTTTCTACTATTTGGTAAGGCTATGTCTCAATTGATTATTTTAGCGAGAGGTCATGTCAATTTATTATCTATCACGTTTTAAGTGAACTAAAGCGGTGAACTACGATAATTCAAATTGACACGGTCGATAAACTCGATTAAATGATAATGCATGTTTTAGTTATGGCGATTTAGCGATGCATGCAACATATAAATAAAATGCAAAGCATAAAATAAATCCTAGTATGGCCTTCCTAAAATAGAAAATCTAATTAACTATTACATATTCAGAAACCAACTCCATTGGTCCCTTGAACTTCGGTTGTGGCACGCATCTCGAGGTAACTCCATCTTTTGGGCTATATCAAAATTTTCTCTCTCTATAACAAACTCTTTCTTTTTTCTTCTTTCATGAAAACCGTTTTTCCTCAAACCCTGTTTTATCCTTACTTCTGATTCTTTTCATGGCGCGCACGCGTGCTCGGCAGCTTCAATCAAAGCCATCCATGGCTTCCGTGGACACTCAGAAATCTTCTGGTACCAATTTTGTGGAAAATGATGCAGAATCGGACGAACTTTTACATACCCAGGCTCCACGGAAGAATACTGTGAATGCTCTTATTCAATCCGCCATTGTTGGTAAAGGTTCTACTCCCTCTCTCGCTAAGAAGCCTGTTATTACTCCTGCTCCTTCTCGTATTGCGAATCTTGGATTTACTTCTGGTGCCGTGAGTACTTCTCGCTCTTCTCCCACAATTTCTCTTACGGATAATGCTCATACTGTTGTTTCTAATACAATTGTGAATTCTGAAACTGTTATTCCCATAATTCCTTCTGATAATGTTGAATTAAGACCTGCAACTGTTCTTGTGAATACTACTGTGAATAATCATACTAGTTTAGATACAAATAAAGTGGTTATGGAAGAAATCCCTATTGTTTCTGAAGTGCCTACTGTGGGAAAATCTGTCCCCAAAACAGCCATAGTGGGTGGAAACTAGTGTAAAGCTCTCAATACTCCTGCCAAATTAGGCATGAATCTCTTTTTTTGTGAAACAAGTGCTAAATCTTCTGAGGTTGATATTGATGGCTCTGATTATGCCGATGAACTAAAATTGTGGTCAAATACTCTAATGGGTAATGTTCTTGGTGGACGACCTACCCTGAAAACAGTACAGGAGTTTGTTACTAAGAGTTGGGCCAATATTGCATCTCCCACAGTTAAGTATTTTAAACAAAGGTGGTTCACTTTTAGATTTGATTCTGATGTTGCATTAAACAATGTTCTGAAGCAAGGCCCTTGGAATGTGGGTCATAATATCCTGATCTTGAAACAATGGAGTCCTTCCTTTTCTTTGGAGATGGACAGGGTTGCTAAGGTTCCCGTTTGGATCCTTTTCCCAGGCCTTGACCCTTTCTTATGGACTGATAAGGTAATGAGTAAGATGGCTAACAAAATAGGCAAGCCACTTTTTGCAGACCCAGCTACTACTTCTAAGGAAAAACTGTCTTTTGCTAGGGTGCTTGTTGAAGTAGATGTATCCCAGGAGCTTCCTTCTCATGTGGTTATTAACACCCCCCATCTGGGTCAGTATTCTCAAAAAGTTGTGTATGAATGGCTGCCCTACTATTGTAAATGTTGTGGTAAGTTGGGTCACACTTCTGTGAACTGTAAAAGGAATAAGACTGAGGATACTCCTTATGGGTCTGCTCCTTCCTCTCAGGGACCAGTTTCTCAGCAAAAGCATGTTCAGTCTCCTCAAAAAAGTGTGGCCACTGAGATTGTTCCTTCTGACCCTTTGGTTACTGATATCTTAGTCTCTCCCAATTCTTTCCAGATTTTAGGAGAGAACCCTGAAGTTGATCAAGTTGAGCTAGGTGGTACCTTAGTGTGGACAGCGGGCCGCCCACGGGGGCGCTTGGTGAGAAACGAAACAAGCGTTTGCATTTTGTATGGAGTCGCCACCAATTTTTATGGGAAATTGGAACCGTTCGAATACCTCATGTCATGTCAAGACACAAAGTAATGACATGAACACTAACCAATCGTTACCCTTAGCATTCTATGTCTAGAATGACTCTCGCGGATGCCAATGAACACGGGTGCTCACGGAGATCTGGAGTAAGGGGTGAGGGTACGTATTAGGAAGCTCTTTTGATCGAACACCTAATCCCGCCCGCCTCGATAGCGGCCTCTACTAATGATTAGGGAAGTTATTCGTACTCGATATATCGTCGGCTATATGCATGCAATGCAACATCCAAGTTTTAATCCTAGCATGTGAGAATTAATACTAAGTCGGTGAAACACGTAATTAGCAAACAATTGGGTCGAAGTAGGATTTAGTGTTGATTTACATGTGAAAACATACAAGCGATAAAAGAAATACAATAATTATAAATTACAATAATGAAAATTACATTAATTACATTGGAATAGGCGATTTATGTCGAAAATACCTTTAAAACGGATAATTTGAGAAAAACGAACAAAGGAATAAATTAACGAACACAACAGAAGGTGATATTACGGATACTAGTTAGTAAATACGTAGACTAATTAAACTAGGTCAAGGCAAAGACGGAGTTCAGGGACAGAACTCATCCTGGGAACAGCGCAGCAGATCGCGCCCTCGGAAGAGGCGCAGCGATTCTTTGCGTCTGCATTCCAAGGGTGAGTTCGGGCCGTGGAAGCGAATCGCAAACCGTTAACGTCGATTGGTAAATTTAAGGATTAATTACGATATTCATTCGGATGAAAGTGATTAACAGATTAATTACATGTGAATGATGGTCATAAAAGCGATAAACGTGAATGAGACGGAATTAAGATGGATTAATTACAAGATTGAACGATTAATTAGTGACATCGGTGAATGAAACAAACTAAACATGATGAATTAATGATAAATTAATGACGAACACGTGAATGAACAGATGAAAACTATATCAATGACAAATTCCAGAAACTCAATATGAACAAATTGAATCTCTCAAATCCGGGTTTGAATTTAATGACGAAAATCCGTAAATATGGATTATTTAGGATTTAAGTCGGATTGGATGATGATTTAAAATATACTAATGAATGATGAATTATATGATACAATATACATGTGAATTATCAGTGACGATTATATCAAAGAATTAACGGACAAACAAATAACAAATAAAAAAAGGCGAAATACAGAGGACGAGGAAGAAGAAAAGAAGCGAATGCGGCGGCCCCTCACGAAGAGGCGCGGCAGAATCGCGCTCCTTCAAGAGGCGCAGCGATTCTTTGCGTCTTTTCTCGACGTCTGTCTACTGGAAATCCGTAAAAAAGAGTTTTAAAGCACGGTTTTAGAAATCGGTTTTAATGGTGTTTTCGACATAAATCTTACAATGGATGATACGATAAACAAAATACAATAAATAAAAGAGGAATTATACACCCTCAGACTTACATGTTGACGGAACGAGATGAACTAAGATATCGACTAGTGAATGCTCGACGCGAATGCAAAGAGAGTGCCCTCGTAAGAGGAAAACGATTGATTAATTAAATTGATTGAGTGTAGTTGGTCAAATTGGTCGGTCATGCAACGGAGAGGCTGGTACCCGGAAAGATCCGAGCTTACGTGGTCGAAAGTTCAAGCACGTAGGCGCCAATTAGTAAGAACGAAGTCTAGAATGCAAAGGGAGAAGAGAAGGGCGGACACTCGCGTGAGAAATATGAGGAACGAAGGCTCCTATTTATACTAATCACGCGACGGAATTATGGTAAGACTAGGATACGGAAGGAAAGATCCGGAAATAACCGACTTAGGTTAAAACACGGAAACTTGGACAAAAAGAAAGCCCTGGGAAAAGGCGCAGCAGAGCTGCGTCCCTTGGAAGAGGCGCAGCACTTGCTGCGTCCTTTCCCGGGTAGGTTCCTCCTGCGCGTAGAAAACGCGTTTGACAGCCTGTCGTATTTTAGGCATAACTTTCTCTACAAGACTGGGAATAAGGTGATTTCGGTGGCGTTGGAAAGCTAGAAAAGAGATCTAGAACTTTCTGTGAAATAGGCCTGACCCATAAAAGTAGTTATGACCTCGTAAAACGGGCCCAAAGATCGGGTTGTCATTTTAGCTAAATGAAATGCACATTTTGTAATGTAAACTTTTAGTTTAGACCAATGAAGTGATATGAGACTCAAAATGAGATATAATCTCAACATTTTATGACATCCTAACCTTAGGCAAACAAGCACATTGCTTTGACTCGGGATTTGACGGTTTTAGGAAAGGAAGACGGTTTTTGACCCGGACTCCAAATGTACTCTAATTACTGCCAAAACGACCGTATCGGGACGTAGATGACAACTAAGAGGTAGACATTAATATTTGAGCAATCACTTGACGATAAACTTACGAACTGTCACAAATCGTTCCGCGTACCAAACATGCGGCCCAATCATCACCGGGTGGTTTGCGGGAGGTGCAGAAACGAGGTGTCTACAGAGCCCCCACTTTGACTGAGGCTTGGACAAGGCGAAAGTCAAAGTATAGCCATCAGGTCAATCGAAGATTACAACCTGACGACTATGGCGACGCGAGGCGGTTCAAGGGGTCTGAACCAAGGACCTGTCGTCGGGAACATTTTAGAGTCTGTCGACTATCGGGGAGGGTCGTTTAAAGTCCATTAGACTACGTAAGGAGGCTCGCCAGCCATAAGAAGAGACCATACCTGAGACTTCTTTCTCGAGATGCTTCCGGAGGTGCGTAGGAGCTAAGGGTAAGCGTAGGAGCTAAGGGTAAGACCTAAAGGATATGTAAGGATTGTGCTAGTGTGTGGGGCCCTAAAAGAAAGCATTGACGGGAAGGAGGCCTAAAGTAAGTTCAACTTAAGGGGTAACCAAGGTTTAGGTATAGGAACTCTATTGAAGTGTGATCCTAAAGGAATATGATCCTAAAAGGAAAAGGTGATCCTAAAGGAATATGATCCTAAAAGGTAAAAAGTGATCCTAAAGGAATATGATCCTAAAAGGTAGAAGTGTATGAACTCTAGGGAGTTTGGGAACCTAAAGAGCTAGGCGTATGAACCTGGGTGTGCGAACCTAAAAAGAAAGGCTGGTATGGGAACTTAAAGGCTTATGAACCTAAGAGGAATGGGGATCCTAGGGTTAAGTTTAGGAACTACTGGGATACTAATTCTTGCGTGCGTTTAAGCTTTCTGAGGCATGGGAACTCCAAAAGGATTTATGGGTTTATGAACCTAAGGACGTTGGTGTGGGAGCTTAAAGGCTCATGAACCTAAAGGAAGCCTTTTTGGGATCTAAGAATCTAGGGGTAAGAATCCTAACTTTGGGTTTACGAACCTAAGGAAGGAGGCACTGGTTTGGGAACTTCTGGAGAACAACACCATTGCCGAACTCCGCGGGGAAACAAGAAATATTGAAAGCAGCAGGACGTCGGTAGAAACTGCTGGGGAATCCGCTTGCGTCGGTCTCAAGCGAACTCTGGCAAAAACTTGAGGTTGAATCTGCTTGCGTCGGTCTCAAGCGAACTCTTGTTGGGGAATATATTGACGATTAGGAACATCTTGATCGCCATGGAAGAAATCTTGAGTGAGCAATACTGCAAAATACTGCTGCGCTGGGGACAAGGATTTGAGCAATACTGCAAAATACTGCTGCGCTGGAGAAAAGGATTTGAGCACTGCTTCTGATACTTACCTGCATGGATATTAGCCACACAAGAATGCAATCTAATATGCAAATAGAACATAAACACATATGCACGTAAGCAATTATCACATGGACCTCGAATGAGGAAACACATAGGTTTTGCAAAAGTTGTTTCTTTATAAAAGTCGTTTAAAACTTGTTCAAAGAAGTTTGTCGTTTGTAACGCGTTATGCATATTCAAATGGGCTTTAGACACGTGACTGACGCGGAATGTACACTTAGGTTGGACTGACGCGACACTAACTTAGATTTGACGCGACACATGGATGACTTTGACAGACTTTGCTTAAGTATGCACAACCCCTAGCCAAGTGTGGGTGACAATGCGTATCAGTTCCAAAGGTAGAAGAATCGCAAGAAAGATGAAGGCATATAAAGGCAAGGCATGAGCCATGGATCATCTGTCTACCAGGACTTCTTTCACTATCGTTTGCTATAAAAGAGACCCCTCTTGAGGCATGATAACTTGGAGAATTGATCTAAGATCTTTGTCTTTGTCCGGACCGAGTACTAGCTAGACTTAGAGGAATAAAGGAAGGGTGACATCTTGGAAGAGAAGCCCCCAGGATGAGAAGATGACTCTGGACTTTTGGTAAAAGAGAGGCTGGGTGACAATAAGGAGCCCCCAGTATAGAGGTGTTGGTTGTGGAAGGAATGTTAATTGAGGTTGGAAGTTTGAAAATTGAGGTTGGTTGAGGTGGTTGATAATTGAGATTGAAAGTTGGGATGGTTGGGTCCTTGAGGACTGCCTACGTATTCACGTGAAGTGAAATCAAACCAGATCGTAGTTCTGAGGTTTGGTTAATTTTGTTTGGGTGTTGTGGTTGTATCCTTCTTGTGTAAGAAAGGACTGCCTACGTATCCACCTGAAATGGTGAAATCAAACCATGCTCGTAGTTCAAGTGTGTGCCTAAGCTATGTTGTTAGGGCCTTAAAGTGCAGGGTCACAAGGGTGTATTCCTTTGGTGACTCAAAGAATCGATTTGAGATAAGTCCCTCTAATCATAGACCAAAGAGATGTAACTAATTTTATAAAAATTTCCTTGTCATGTGAGCACACTTAGTGGACCCTAAGGATGAATATGGGTATGTCCCGTCCTAGGTAGCAAAGTATTTGAAGACTCCGTGTATGGGTCAAGGTGAAACTGGATTGGATATTTGGAATGTGGAGCTCGGTAATAAGAGGCTTTGATGAACAAATCTCTGGAGCTTGATTTTGTGGAGTTAAGGCTTTATGGGATTATGTCTTGTAACGTGGCTTGGAAATGGAGTCTCTTGGCTTGACGTAGCCTGAGCACATAAAGGTGGGTTAAAATGACGTGGGATCAAGTTTCCATGTCTTGGCCCTAAAGGATGGGTATACTTGACGAGTTTGAGAGGATTCTCAAAATTCCTAACTATCTCCCTGTAACGGTCTCGAGAAGGACTTAGGGTGTGTGATGTGTGAAAGGCTAAGTGAGGGTGCTAACTAACCATCTTCATTGACGTCTTGATTCTGCCTAGACTTCAGCAGTATTCTATATAGCATTTGATTTCAGGCTTGTTCTTGATTCAGACTCAGATTCTTGGTCTGGAATATATCTCGGCTTTTGCTCAGATTCTTGATTCAGGTTTTGAAGGATAACCTTAACTTTGGATATTGACTTGCTTGACCGAGCTTTTTCTTTTGACTCATTTGTCTTGGATTACGCACATAACTGCGGCCTAGGAATATTGATCTTGGTCACTTCTCTTGATTGAGCCTTTGTCTTTGATCATGGCTTGTATCGTCTTGGATTTTCTTGTTACCATGAATTTGGGTTAGACTAGCACCTTTGGTGTGAAACGGGTTGGTTTTCAGTAACACGGGTTGTTTATTGTGGGAAATGGGCTTGCCTTCCGTCATGGATCGTTAACAAGGGAGACGGTCTGGATTCGTCCTAGAATCTCTTGAGATATGCTCGTCCTAAACTGAGGTATATTGTGGTTTCTATTGCCAGACATGGAATAGGTAAGAAAAGAACACGGAGTTTCAGGTCCTCTACAACATAGAACGGAACATCATTTAAGTGTACTCACATCGACTTGGAATGTGTGGTTGTTGTTGTTCATTTTTTAAAATGTCTCAAATCAATTCTTGTTGTCACAGGAAAAGGAAGAGATATGAAGAATATGTGGATTGAATATTGTACTTTTATTGAAATGGATAATGAATGTTTTTAACATAGATATGAGAAGACACGTGACTCGTGGGACAGCCCCCAGGTTGTCACTAGGAATGAAAATGGACACGAAGAAAGATACTAGAGCAAATATGAGATAGAAAGCCTAAGACTCGGACTCGGACTCGGACTTTGACGCGATCCTAGATCTAGACTCGTAATCATCGGCCCACGCTTAAACGTTTACTCTTCCAGTAACTGGCTTCGACATCCGGCTTTGAGCATTCACCCATTTGAGCACCTCGTCCTCATCATTGGGAACACTGAAAGGATAACAATCAAGAAGAGTTTCCTGATAAGTGGTATATCCATGAGGATCGCCTAAGCTACCTTGTGGGTTAAAGGTTGAGAGGGACAACCTCCCGCTTTCAATCATATCTTGGATTATATGCTTCAAACAAAAGCATGCTTCTGTATCATGTCCCCTACCACGATGATATTGGCAATATGCATTACTGTCCCATCTAGGTAGTATGTTTTCAGGGTCTGGAGTTGGACCGATTAGGTGTAATTTGCCCTGTGATACTAACATTTGTAGTGCTGCCGCATAAGTAATGCTAAGGTTAGCGAATGCTCTAGGAGCCCGTCTCGGTCTTCTGGGTGGGGCTTCCAAGAGTTTAGCCCTATCACACTTAATGTCAGCTTGAGCAAAGGTCGATTCATGGTACTTGTCGTTCTCGATATTATCCTGGATGATATTCTTTAGTTTGTAGCAATTCTCGGTGTCATGTCCCCTTCCTCTATGGTATTGACAATACGAATTGCCATCCCAAAACTTAGACTTCCTTTCCGGATCTGGGGTAGGCCCTATTGGTTCAAGAAGACCTAGAGAGGATAATTTGCTTAAGGCTAGGGCGTACGGTATGCCTAGACTTGTGAATGACCTGGGAGAGTTCTTCGACAAAGGCTCCATGAGGTTGACTTTGTTGATTTTGATGCTTGGATTAGAAGAACTAAAGATACATTGCTCAGTTTTTGCTTTAGGACTATTAGGTTGAGGGTTTGTCTGGAAGCTTTTCATCTTGAGAGGTTTGGCATCAAGCTTCTTACCCATTTCGGCAAACTGGTTCTCTATGTTGGAAAGTCGAGAGTTTAGATTATCAATGGCTCCTTCTATCTTGGAGAATTTGTTGTTGAAGGCAATGGAAAGCATGAGCATTCCACTTTGGATATCTTCGTCTTCGAGGACATTGATTTCTTCACTACCATGAGGAGCGAGGAGGTGAGAACAGTCTAGGGATGATTCTTCGTCATGTTTAATGATATTAGACCCAAGAGGGTCGATCTTCTTGGATTTCTTAGCGGAAGGTGGCTTAGGAAGCTTGCCCTCTTCGATCATATCTTCGATGGTGTGTTTCAAGAGAAAACACTCTTCAATATCATGGCCTCTACCTTGGTGATATAAGCAATATTTGTTGCCCTTCCAGAGGTTCACTTGTTTCTCTAAAGGTGGATCCGGAGTCGGTCCTATTGGATGTAGCATGCCTTGGGCAGAAAGTCTCCTCAAAGCATCGGCATAAGACATGCCTAAATCGGTAAGCACCCTTTGATGCCTCCCAGGTTTCTTTTCAGCTGTTTTTGGCTTTCTAGGACGATTGTTATTGCAAGAGGTAAGCTTTGGATGACCTAGACTAGAGGTTTCTCTAGGTGGTGTGTTCTTTTCCACCATTCCATTTTCAAGGGTGAGGACGCGAATGCTCAAATTTTCCACTGTAGCTTGAACTCGTAGGACCATGGCATAAACGTCCTGGAGAGACATGGTGATTGTGGCTTGATCTGCTTTGTGACCTTGTTGATTGACAGAACTTGCTGGATTCCTACTCGACAGAAATGACGCGCGTTACACTCGGTTCGACATGGGATCACGCATACTAAGGCAACAAATAAAGGAAGGGATAAGATGACACATCTAGACTTGACTTGTGAACTCGTGAAATGTCGTGAGCGACTTCTCGTGTTTGAATTCAAGGTGCTTGACTTTAATTTTAGACTCGAGTGTTAACTTTGACGGAGTGACATTGACCTTATTGACGGGATTGAAGACACGTGTTGATTCTGGACTCGAGGTTTGCTTATAGGTGTTAAGAAGACTGCTGTAGTTTAGACTCAAATATGAGGCCCATTGAGACTCGTGTGTTGAGCCTCGGAACGTGTGACTCGAGTGTTTAGATCCTAACTGAATTGGGGTAGGGGGTCCAAAATGACGGCGTGACGCCTTAGGACTTGACTCGAAGACCCAAAAATGTAAAGGAAAGCGGGTTTATGACTTGACGGAGTTTGGACTAGGATATAGTCCGTTTGAACTTTGACTCTAACTTAGCCCAATTGAATTTACATATTTACATTTACATGATTTGAAAACATGTTTTTTTTTTGGACTCTTTTTTTTTTGTTTTTTTTTTTTTTTTTTTTTTTTTTTCGTTTTTTTGTATTTTGTTTTGAAATGGGTTTTAGGCCCGAAGTTTGTCACGACAAACGGACAGAGTTTTGACCGGATTTTGTGCTAATTGAAAGCCTATTTCGAAATTTTGCTTGAAAATGGGTTTTGATTTTTGAAAAAATCGTCATGGTTTTGTTTAGAAATGGTGATCATGTAAGGTATACACATTTATACAAGCATTATAACGGGATGCTGAGTGCATTTAAGAGGGTTTTGGTTTAAAGGGTGGGTTGCCATACCGAACCATCAAACCCGAAGTCTGTGGAGAGGCTCGTGCCAAACAAGAGTAAGGCCGATTCCTAGTCCATTTCCTCAAGTAGTGAAGGCCCTTGACACAAACAAGAGTAAGCATCATGGTATGGATGACGTCAATCGCTATCCATCCTTAGGCCCAAATAAGAATTAGGACCGTTTAGACGGGACGATTGGTCGAATGGGTTGGGTTAGGCCTAGGAAGGCCGACTTAAACGGTCTAGGAAGACCGAGTTATGAAAACCGACAATTGTCTTGTACAAATTTATTCCCTAACCTTGTTCGAGTTTCACCCTAGCTATACGTAAGTGTATTATCCCCAGCGGAGTCGCCAAACTGTGGACAGCGGGCCGCCCACGGGGGCGCTTGGTGAGAAACGAAACAAGCGTTTGCATTTTGTATGGAGTCGCCACCAATTTTTATGGGAAATTGGAACCGTTCGAATACCTCATGTCATGTCAAGACACAAAGTAATGACATGAACACTAAGCAATCGTTACCCTTAGCATTCTATGTCTAGAATGACTCTCGCGGATGCCAATGAACACGGGTGCTCACGGAGATCTGGAGTAAGGGGTGAGGGTACGTATTAGGAAGCTCTTTTGATCGAACACCTAATCCCGCCCGCCTCGATAGCGGCCTCTACTAATGATTAGGGAAGTTATTCGTACTCGATATATCGTCGGCTATATGCATGCAATGCAACATCCAAGTTTTAATCCTAGCATGTGAGAATTAATACTAAGTCGGTGAAACACGTAATTAGCAAACAATTGGGTCGAAGTAGGATTTAGTGTTGATTTACATGTGAAAACATACAAGCGATAAAAGAAATCCAATAATTATAAATTACAATAATGAAAATTACATTAATTACATTGGAATAGGCGATTTATGTCGAAAATACCTTTAAAACGGATAATTTGAGAAAAACGAACAAAGGAATAAATTAACGAACACACGAGAAGGTGATATTACGGATACTAGTTAGTAAATACGTAGACTAATTAAACTAGGTCAAGGCAAAGACGGAGTTCAGGGACAGAACTCATCTGGGACAAAGCAAAGCAGATCGCGCTGCGCCCTGGAAGAGGCGCGGCGATTCTTGCCGCGTCTGTTCCAAGGGTGAGTTTCGCCGAAGTTGAATCGCAAACCGTTAACGTCGATTGGTAAATTTAAGGATTAATTACGATATTCATTCGGATGAAAGTGATTAATGATTAATTACATGTGAATGATGGTCATAAAAGCGATAAACGTGAATGAGACGGAATTAAGATGGATTAATTACAAGATTGAACGATTAATTAGTGACATCGGTGAATGAAACAAACTAAACATGATGAATTAATGATAAATTAATGACGAACACGTGAATGAACAGATGAAAACTATATCAATGACAAATTCCAGAAACTCAATATGAACAAATTGAATCTCTCAAATCCGGGTTTGAATTTAATGACGAAAATCCGTAAATATGGATTATTTAGGATTTAAGTCGGATTGGATGATGATTTAAAATATACTAATGAATGATGAATTATATGATACAATATACATGTGAATTATCAGTGACGATTATATCAAAGAATTAACGGACAAACAAATAACAAATAAAAAAGAGGCGAAATACAGAGGACGAGGAAGAAGAAAAAAGCGAGAAGCTGCGGCCTCACGAAGAGGCGCGGCAGAAGCTGCGCTCCTTCAAGAGGCGCAGCGATTCTTGCGTCTTTTTCGACGTCCGTCTCCGGAAACCGTAAAAAGAGTTTTAAAGCACGGTTTTAGAAATCGGTTTTAATGGTGTTTTCGACATAAATCTTACAATGGATGATACGATAAACAAAATACAATAAATAAAAGAGGAATTATACACCCTCAGACTTACATGTTGACGGAACGAGATGAACTAAGATATCGACTAGTGAATGCTCGACGCGAATGCAAAGAGAGTGCCCTCGTAAGAGGAAAACGATTGATTAATTAAATTGATTGAGTGTAGTTGGTCAAATTGGTCGGTCATGCAACGGAGAGGCTGGTACCCGGAAAGATCCGAGCTTACGTGGTCGAAAGTTCAAGCACGTAGGCGCCAATTAGTAAGAACGAAGTCTAGAATGCAAAGGGAGAAGAGAAGGGCGGACACTCGCGTGAGAAATATGAGGAACGAAGGCTCCTATTTATACTAATCACGCGACGGAATTATGGTAAGACTAGGATACGGAAGGAAAGATCCGGAAATAACCGACTTAGGTTAAAACACGGAAACTTGGACAAAAGAAAGGAAAAGGCGCAGCAGAGCTGCGTCCCTTGGAAGAGGCGCAGCACTTGCTGCGTCCTTTCCCGGGTAGGTTCCTCCTGCGCGTAGAAAACGCGTTTGACAGCCTGTCGTATTTTAGGCATAACTTTCTCTACAAGACTCGGAATAAGGTGATTTCGGTGGCGTTGGAAAGCTAAAAAAGAGATCTAGAACTTTCTGTGAAATAGGCCTGACCCATAAAAGTAGTTATGACCTCGTAAAACGGGCCCAAAGATCGGGTTGTCATTTTAGCTAAATGAAATGCACATTTTGTAATGTAAACTTTTAGTTTAGACCAATGAAGTGATATGAGACTCAAAATGAGATATAATCTCAACATTTTATGACATCCTAACCTTAGGTAAACAAGCACATTGCTTTGACTCGGGATTTGACGGTTTTAGGAAAGGAAGACGGTTTTTGACCCGGACTCCAAATGTACTCTAATTACTGCCAAAACGACCGTATCGGGACGTAGATGACAACTAAGAGGTAGACATTAATATTTGAGCAATCACTTGACGATAAACTTACGAACTGTCACAAATCGTTCCGCGTACCAAACATGCGGCCCAATCATCACCGGGTGGTTTGCGGGAGGTGCAGAAACGAGGTGTCTACACTTAGCAGCTTTTGGGGTTGTAGTGGGTTCAGTAGAGAGGAATGTAGACTCAGAATGCTCAATGCTAGGTCAGAGATCCTCTCTTGCTGAGCCTATTCCTCCTCAGAAAGCTTCTGAAATGCACTCAGGAAGCTCAACTAAGTCAAAGGGTAAAAAGACATCTAAAACTAAGTCTCAGGGTGTAACTAAATCTGTTTCTGGCCTGAAAGGCAAATCTTGACTAGGTGGTACCTCGGTTTCCATTCAGAATGATGGGTTAGTTGAGGGGAGGAATGTAGGCTCATCAAGCTCTCAGCTAGGCCAGAGATCCTCTTCTCACTTACCCCTCTCATCTGCTTTGGTTTCTGAAATGCATCAAGAATGTCCTATTCTTTCCCCTGGTTTGATAGAATCACCTGATCCTGGTGGTTTTGTTTCTCTAGGGTTAGTCCCTTAAAACCAAGGTAGTGAGCAATCTCCATTGTTGTCCCAGCAGAGGTCGATCGTGTTTCGATCTAATGAGTTCTCCAACTGATTTAGTGGATATTCATGGCTTTGTTTCCCCTCAATCAAGTTCCCAATGAAGATTGCCTCTTGGAATGTGCGTGGCTTAAATTGTCCTCTTAAACAGAATGTTGTCAGGGATTTTCTTACTCAAAATCACCTTGATGTAGTGGCTCTCTTGGAAACCAGAGTGAAAATTGGTAATGCTCCTCGCATTCTCAATACCAGTTTTAGGCATTGGGACTCTATTTGCAATTATGATCATCATTACGATGGGAGGATCTGGCTTCTCTATAATCCCTTTAATGTTACTGTTAGTGTGCACTCTATTGGTGATCAATGGATCAGTTATAGTGTGCTTCATAAAGTTTCCTCTACCTCTCTTAATCTTACTGTGGTGTATGGAAGCAATGATGCAGCTGAAAGAAATGCTCTTTGGACAGGACTGCAAGCTGCTAGTACTTCTAATCCTTGGTTGGTGATTGGGGACTTCAATGTTGTCAGATGCCCAGCTGAAAAGTTAGGCCCTCATCCTCCTATTCTTCATGAGATGATGGACTTTAATTCTTGTTTGATTTCCTGCAAAGTGGATGATATTGCTGGTACTGGTGCTGACATGACTTGGACTAATAAGCAAGATTCCTTGACTAGAGTTTGGTCTAAATTGGATCGAGCCCTTGTCAATCAGCAATGGATTGCCTCTTTTCCTACTTCTCATGCTCTCTTCATGGAGTCTGGTCTCTCTGACCATTCTCCTGTGGTGGTTCAGGTCCAGGAGGATATTAAAACTCATAAACGGTTTAGTTTTCTGAATAGCTGTATCCAGCATCCTAACTATGATTCAATTGTTAGAGATGCCTGGGCTCCCCCTATTGCTGGTAATCCTATGTTCAGACTTTTTACTAAACTTAAGAAGGTCAAACATGCTCTTACCTGCTTCCATAGAGAGAACTATAGTGACCTAACTGGTCGTGTTAAAGCTGCTAAAGTACAGCTTAAGGACTGCCAGCAGCAGCTATTGCAGGATCCTTTTTCTTCTTTCCTTATTGAAGCTGAAAGAGATTGCTTGGCTAACTATACTTCTCTCAAGAAAGCTGAATTGGCCATGCTTACTCAGAGAGCCAAATTGACTCATATTCAATCCTCAGATACTAGCTCCAAATATTTTTTTTGCCAAAATTGCTGAAAGAAAGCATCAGCAAAATATTGTTAATATTGTTGATCATAATGGTTTGCTTCATCAGGGGGCAGATAATGTTAGTCTTGCTTTCTAAGAGTACTACACTCAGTTGTTGGGTCAGACTGCTCCTGTCCATAATCTTGATGCCCAATTTATTGGTTAGGGACCTTGTGTTACTGAAGAAGATAAACTTAGACTGGTCCAAGACATTACTTCTTCTGAAATCAAAGCTGCTTTGTTTAGCATAGATTCCAACAGCAGTCCTGGGGTTGATGGATTTTCATCTGGTTTCTTTAAGTCCTCTTGGGATATCATCAATGGAGATTTCTGTGCTGCTATTCAAAGTTTTTTTTAGGCCTGGTTATAAGGCTAAGCAAGCCAACTCAACTTTAATTTCCCTGATTCCTAAAAAAGATACTGCAACTTTTGTCCTTGACTATCGACCCATTTCCTGCTGTACTGTTTTCTACAAAACAGTTAGTAAGATCCTTTCTAATAGGATTTAACCTCTCTTGCCTTATCTTGTTGGTGAGGAGCAAGCTGCGTTTGTTAAAGGCAGAAATATCTTTGAGAACATTATGCTTTTACAGTCTCTGATTAAAGATTATGCAAGGAAGGCTCTTTCTCCAAGGTGTTTAATTAAAGTTGATATTAAGAAGGCATTTGATTATATCCAATGGGATTTTTTATCCCAAATGCTTACTAGTCTGGGTTTCCCTCCTATTTTTTCTAAATGGATTATGGATTGTATCACCAACACATGGTATTCTTTTAAGATCAATGGAGGTATTGCTGGCTTCTTCCCTGGTAAGAGTGGCATAAGGCAAGGTGATCCCTTATCTCCATATCTTTTTGTCCTCAGTATGGAGATTCTTTCCAGATACCTAAGAATTCTTTGTGATCAAATGAATGTCTCCTACCATCCCAAGTGTAGCAAGCTTAATCTCAATCACCTTGTTTTTGCTGATGACTTGATGATATTTGTTAGGGGAGATGTCCCCTCAGTTGTGGCAGTTAAAGACACCCTTGTTAAGTTTGCTCTCCTTTCTGGTCTTCATGCTAATGTGGATAAAACCAACATCTATTTTGGGGGTGTATATCCTGAACTTGTTTCTGAAATTATCCAAGCAACAGGTTTCTCTAAGGGGCAGTTTCCCTTCAAATACTTGGGTATTCCTTTATCCACCTCCAGAATCTTTGTTAATATGTTTGATCCTCTTATAACTAAAATTCAGAAAAAAGTTTTCCATTGGTCTTCCCATGCTTTGTCTTATGCTTCTAAACTTCAGCTAATAAGCTCTGTGGTTTTTGGACTTGACAACTATTGGGGTGCTAGTATCCTTCTCCCTGTTGCTATTACCAAACGAGTTGAGCAACTCTGCAGACAATTTTTTTCGGGGATACCTGATTCTGGCAGGAAAATGGTCTTCAAGAGCTGGAAAAGTATTTGCTCTCCCTGGTCTGGTGGTGGGTTTAACATTAAGGATCTTTCCTCTTGGAATAGGTCTCTTCTTGTCAAATGGCTTGCTCTTCTTCTTGCTCTTGCTTCTAGTCTCTGGGCAAAATGGCAGCATGCTTATGTGTTAAAAGGAATGGATATCTGGTGTTTGCAAACTAAGGACTCTTTCTCTACTAGTATGAAGGGGATCCTGATAGTCCGAGATTTCGTTGTTGAGTCAGCTGGTTCTATTTAGAATGCTCAACATTTACTTCAATCCTGGGTTCAGGGTTCTCATTTCCATCTTCATCTAGCTTATGATTTCTCTAGGGCTGCTCCTGCTCAAGGAGACTGGACTAAGGGTCTTTCTTATTCGTCCATTTTCCCTAGTCATCGTATTACTTGCTCTATGGCTGCTCAGGGTCAGCTTGCCACTCAGGATAACATTAAAAAGCGGGGTTATCAGTTTGCAAACAGGTGCTGCTTTTGTCAAGCTAGTGAAGAATATCATGACCATTTGTTTTTCTCTTGTCCTTTCACTGCTCAGGTTTGGAGCTCTATCCTGAGTTGGATGAGCCTCCCTCAGTTTTCTTCTTCTTTACTTCATTTTCTTGTTGCCTGTCCATTTGGCAGCAGCAAAAACAACTGGAAAACTCACTGTTTTTATACTTCTCTTGCTGCCGCTGTTAATCAGATATGGTGGGAACGAAACCAACGATTGTTTTGCCATAAGACTACTGATGTAGCACGGATTCTATGCAAGATCAAGTGCTTAGTTTTGGCTAGACTTTCTATCAAATTTTCTCAGTCCTTATTTAGCCCTTTACTTAATCACCTAGTTCCTTAGTTGCTTTCTTTTAGTGAGTTTTGTTTCTTTAGTTGTTTTGGCAGTCTAGTGGATAATTTTTTGCAAGTGTAGTTTCATTCCTTATTGAAATGAAATGAGAATTTTTTGCAAAAAAAAAAAAAAAAAAAAAAAAAAAATTGACAATCATAAAAATGCAACATTATAATATGTATGAACATGCCCAATTTTAAGCTAAATCGCCTTTAAGGAGCCAATATCGTATATTATACGGTTTTTACGGATTTGCGTGATTCAACGTTTTATAATCACAAAAATTACATAAATTCATATTTATGCACAAGTTAATTACCCTAACCTCTTAGGACTCAAAATTAGTCTTCACTAATTACTTGACTATAATTAACTCATATATCTTAAAATTGTTCATTAATGGACTTAAAATTATAATAAAATGCTATAAAGTTCAAATAAATCACAAAAATTCCAAATAAATTCAAAATTTGAAATTTAAACTTATGAATATTCTGGAAATATACCATGACACTCATAATGTTCAAAAAACTTAGGTTAAAATTTCGTAAAATTATCGGAAAAACTATGTTGCGGTATATCGGATTTATCAATAAAAAACATAAAAACATGAGAAAAATATATTCATCAACTTTTTCAATTTTAGATCTGAAAAAGATAATAGAATGCAACATGTGACGTTTTTCCTTAGCCATGGAGTATGTTTTAGCAATTATTTACTAATTAAGTCACTATTTATGCTATTTTTCTTCAAAAATCCATAAATCATGCAAAAGACTTCAATATAGCCCATTATTTTACACACATCTTGTAAAATTTCTATGACCAGATTCGAAATTTATCTTATATTAACCTATTTTTCATCTAAACCCGATTTTAAACATGAAAAATCCATTTTTCGAGCATAAGAACTCCATTATGAAAATTTACAGGTCATCTAAAAATAATACATGTGATAACATATCCAAATATCACTGGAAAAATCGAAGGTTAGCTAATTTTAGTCCGAAAATGACATTTTAATCATAAAATTACATTTTTAATGCCATTATATTATAAGATGAACAATAAAAATCCATAAAATAACCAAAATATCCTAAAAATATTTTAGGACCAGAAACTTAACATGCATAAATTTATTTTATGATATTTCATAATAACACAAATTAAATGGTGATCTTATGCATGCAAACAATAATTAATTAAAGAAGAAATCATCATCTTACATTGTGATTTTCGGATCAAAGGGCACAAGAGAGTTCTCCTACTCTCTTGTTCTTGAGCTCTCCTTAAATGGATGAACAAAAGGATACAAGTATAGTATCCCTCCCAAGGAATAATACCCAAGATATACTCTTAATAAAATTAATATTATCAATACTAGAATAACATTAATTTAAATAAAATGACCCAAAATATTTTGTCCTCTTGGATTTCGGTCAAGAGGAGGAAGAAAATATTTTTATCTCTCTAAAAATATTTTTGTGTTGATGAATGAATGAATAATACCCACACTTTTGCATGTAGTGAATAATAATCTTATTGAGCAAAAGACCCTTGGCTCTTTACAAGGGAAACCGGGTAGGAGGGTGGGAAGAAGGCCAATGCATGAGCTTGGTGCTCTTCACAAGATGCACTAGGTTTGCATGCCTAGTTATAGAAAATAATCATGTTTTCCACTAACTTAATTAACATAATATATATTGTTAATCACACCCAATATTTCGGTCCATTAGGAGATAAAATAGATTCCATTTTATCTTTGTCAATTTGTCACATGTCACATGTCATGTAAAATTGTTATGTATTTTTAACATATTAAAAATCAACGCATTAATAAAAATACGTCATATACAAAATCGACTTAGTAATTCACAATTACTTTTACCAATTATAAATCACAACATCTTGTATTTATAATAATTCATTCAATTTCAATTGTTTCCTTAAACAATAATTTCATCCAAGTAATAAAACAATTCGATCACTTAGACCGTATCTTATTTAATCAGATTATAATGAGATACGTAAATTTTACTTCCAAAATCATCCGTCAATTTTCAAGTAATTTAATTAACTCGTAACGTTATACGATCAATTAAATGATCAATTAAGAGTAATATCCTTTAGGTATGACCTAGGGGATCAACTGATCACCACCGTCGCACGACAGTAATGTCAAACTCTAGTCAGCCAATCATTACCGATATGTGTGGACCAGTTGACAATAAAATATTACTTCCCAAATGTATTCTTTAAAATGAGACTTAAACATGTTATCATCATGATCAACAGTTGTGATCGCATTATTGTCGGAGGACACATATTCCAACACGTCATTTCTTCGTTACTTGGGTAAACAGAGCGTTTCCGGTGGCGTTGGAAATCTAAGAGGACATGCTTTAATCTCCAATTGGAATCACTTGAAACTCTATTGTAGAACTTGATATATGACTTTTAAAATTAGGCACTAGTATTTTGAAGTTCTTCCTTTGCTCGCCTAGCTTCCTTACTTCTATGCGCATCACAGTATAGTAGTTTTCAAGCTCCGACTCAACTCATCTCCTAAATGCACGCATAGGAACATGTTTTAAGCTTGATTATGCTCCTCTTTGGTTCATTCCTACAAATAAGACAAGAGAAACCAAAGTAGACAATTCGGGGGACAGTTGTAGCTAAATACTACTAATTATGCATAAAGATGCGTGCAAATATGGTACAAAAAGTCTATATAAAATGCACGCATCAAACTTCCCCAAACCAAACCTTTGCTTATCCCCAAGCAAACTATATACAAAACTAATGGAACAGAAAAGAAAACTCAGAGCTAGCTATAAATTGTCCACTTAAACCAATTTAATGCAGCAAACTAACACTCATAGCAAAAATGTCAAATGCAAACGAGTTGTAGGATGTTTATAATAGATATGAACTGTCGACCTTGCAAGACCTTTAAAAATGGACTCTCACGGGTCACTCTTCTCTCATGAAGCAAAGGGTAAGCATATGAATTGTAAGAGAAGAAAAAAAAAATAGTCACTCACCTAAACTACGACCCACATAAACATGCATGCAGCCAAAATGATAGACAATTCTAATCACCATACACACATTCGAACCAATCAAAGTCTGTCACACCCAAGGGCTTACGAAAATATGGTTTAGTGAGGCAATGGGTAAGAAAAGGCAAAAAAATTTATGGGATTTGTGAGGATATAGGCGGCCAAGCTAGTATCTAAACAAAACCAAATGGAACACATCCATTTCTAATCCATCAAAATTAAGCACGGTGCCTTTTAATTGGCATACAAACTCACCAACCCGAACATACTCCTCAATAGATATAAATAAAGCATAGGAGTGAAACCGTCAACAATCAAACATCCTTTTTTTTCTTTTTCTTTTTTTTCTCGGTTCCTTTTTTTTTTCTTTTGATTCACGTTTTTTTTTTCATTTTTCAATCCTTTTTTTTCATATATGTCATCCACCTTCCTCCATAAATTACCAACTCCCAATAACGAAACACGGACCAAACTTGGCACACAATAAACTATATACCGCAAAACATACACTAACTAGCTTGACAAGGCAGGCTAAATTTGGGATGTAGTTAAGGGTCAAAGAGGTAAATTTGGCTAAATGTGGAGTTTAATGGGTAAAAATGAAAGAAAGGGAAATTGTAAGCACGTCCCTGCATGTGACACCAACCACTAACCCGAATGTATGCAGGCAAAAAGCAATTGAATTTCTTATACGTACAAATTGATGAACATGTTATGTAAGGAGTAACTACTCTCAATCCTACATGAAACTGGTCATAAATGACACCAGTTTATACGACTCTAAAACTTAGAAATTATAAGTAGTTTGCCAAAATTTTCAGGTCAAGTCTATTTGTTCAGCTCAATTTAAACATTAACTCGTAGATATGCAAAATGACAAGCTAAAAAGATAATTAGTTTCTGCAAGGCTTAAGCAAAAGGACAAATTATAGTGCAGTTTCATCATTGAAATCTACCGTTCCGACTGAACCTACATGCTAAAATAAACGTGAATTTTTTTGATTTTTTCTAAAAAATTTCTATTTTTATGAGATTTTTGAATTTTATTAAAAATAAACAACAATGCAAACAGAAATTAAACGTGATAACAGAAATACAATAAAAACATAAATGCAGACACAGATATGGATGCATAACCTCCCCAAACCAAACCGTACAATGCCCTCGTTGTACTCAAAAATAGGGAAAGCAAATGGAAACTAAAAAGGAGAGAGTGAAGCTTGGAAAGCTTACAAAAGTACGCGAAGTATGGACCTCCCCAAACCAGCCAGCAACAAGGGAGGTTGCAAACAACGTCACAAGGCTCAAGTCACAGCAATAGTGTTCGATCGAGGTACAAAAGCACTCGATCGACTCAAATGGGCTGCAGAAGTTGCTCGATCGAGAACAAAAAGAACTTGATCGAGTGATCCTCGTGATTTACCTGCAAATACGAAAAAAACGCCCAAACAACTAACGAAGCAAGTTTAATCGTTCCAGTCTATCGTCCGAAAACCAATTATTACATGTCCAACAAAAACTTAAATGTTGGAAAATCAACTAAAAAGAAATTTAAACTCCGGGTTGCCTCCCGGTCAGTGCTAGTTTCAGATAGGTCCCAGCTCGACCTTCTTTCCTTCATCCACCCACGTAAATCAATGGCCCATAACAAGGGTGTTGACTGAATGAAGTCCCTTTAGCGTCCATCAGCTTAACTTTAGGCCTCCATACCATCGCATCAATAGGAGAACAACAACTTATTGCAGTATAATGGCCTCCACCTTTGGCTCTCTCGCACGCTTTCTTCTTGTACAGCCTAGCCTCATCCAATCCTCACATGGGTCATCAATCCACACTGTTTCAGTCTCCAAGGTTAACGTATGATGCCCACCTCCTGGGTCCGTCAACCTATCAGTACCTGCAGAAGAAGTAATAAGGGAATTAACCTTAATTGCAGAATCATCGTCCGAAATAAATTTAGACGACCATTTATTATTATCAGCAAAAAAGTTACACGATCGAGCACTTAAATAACTCGATCGAGGCATTTTTTCAACAATTTTACTCGACCGAACAACTTGTGTCACTCGATCAAAGGCCATGTTTTCCTCATTGCTCGATCGAGGGCTTTCGTCCTCCCGATCGAGTACTTCCTCAGTAATTTCACTCGATCGAGCAGAATAAGGCTCTCGATTGAGTGTTTGAACAGTGGCAGGCGTGGCTCCCTTGTATCCTTCCTCTTGAACAGTGTTTGCAGCATTAATATGCAGAATCGACCCTTCACAGGGAATACCAGTCCTAGTGCGAACAACATAGACTGTCTCGGGTCGCCTAGAAATTTGCTCGGCCAATACTTGAGCCAACTGAGCTTTAAGTGACTTGATAATGGCGTATTTACTTTGCATAACTTCTTGCACTTGAAGTGCAAGTGTCTTCACTATAGATGTCAACTCAGCAATTTCTTCTTTCTGCCTATTGGGAGGAGGAGTTTGTTGTGGCGGCGGCCAAATAAATGGAGACTTTTGATAGCCTCGTTGCTGGAACGTATGTGGCAGCACATATGCAAAGGGATTATTATATTGTCTACGTCGCCTGAACGCATAGACTACACTGCCATCCGCTAAACAAATGACAGCATCGTGCCACGCAGTACCACATCTCTCACAGTGGACCACCTGATGCGTCGTAGTATGGGACTGAGGTGGACTACCCCAAGATCGTCTACTCTCCAGCTGGTCAGATCTTACATTCTGAGCTTCAAACTGTGCAATAATTCTAGAGACCCTAGACATCTTCGCAGGAGAATCAAAGGTACTCACGCCTTCCCTTTGACGATCTTTCTCCTAGAATCCTGTTTAGGTAGGACCTGTAGGACCTATCAAAACAACACTTAAAGGAAAAAGATAAGAACTGCCTCAAGGAATAAATCCCTTGAGGCGCAAGACAGATGAAAATGAACAGATAAATAGGCTAATTGCCTCCCCGGCAACGGCGCCAAAATTTGATACGGTCGTCAGGTACCAAAAATAAATACCTAAGTACAACTAACAGAAGCTTGCGGTAAGTAGGGTCGATCTCCACAGGGAGGCTAAGTATCTATCTGCTAAGTACGTCTGTCGGGTCACAATTGGGGGGTTTTAACTTTGTTTTCTAAACTACTGAAGATGTAAGGTAAGAGAAATAAAGACAGGAGCGATAAAGGTAATACAAAGCTAAGATGTGATCAGATAAGGAGAGATATGTCAGGATCAGGATTTCGGTTCACCATGGTAGTTTAATAACTCAGTCAAAAATAGTCTAGACAATCTACTGTGAGAAGGGCAAGGGAAAGGTCCTTCCGGTCCGCTATCCACCCTAGATTACTACTAACTTAACTTCCGTTCTCATTAGGGTAGTCTACTGTTCATAGTAGGTCTGTTCATTCTAATCTTCCGATCTAGGAGCGAATTTAACCAGATTAAAGTGGTTTAGAAGCGTGCACTCAACTAAACATGTTACAGTTATATTGCTATGGTCACAAATTCTCACAATTAATCATATAGCCTATTCACAACATCGTCACTTTACTACCATGGCTCCCCTAATCCTAACATAAAAGGATTTAGCTACTCATGCTTTTGAAATTAATAACAATAACAATAATCATGAATATGCTAAGGGAAGACATAGTAAAGAGATTATAAGGAAGAAGCATATACTAATAATGATAACAATAAAGTAAGAATTAATGAACAAGGAATTAAAGTAGAGAAACAAACATTTTATTGAAGTTAAGAGTAAAGAGAGATTACAAAAGAGCGACTCCGGCAATAAGAACAAGGTAGAAGAGATTAAGAGAGAAAACAATGATTAAGAGTAAAAACAGTATGGTACTATGTTTTTAACCTAATCCCGACTTCCTTTATATAGGGAAGTGATTATTAACATAAATTAAACCTAACACGGAATAAAAATCCCGAGTATATAAGCTAGTCACTTGATCGAGCAACTTTATATCACTCGATCGAACAAATCCATGCTAAAACCTCTCGATCGAGGACTTTAGATACTCGATCGAACACTTGTCAAAAAGGCATCATTCGATCGAGTAGAAAAAGGACTCGATCGAACAAGATAGTACTCGATCGAGTACTCTCCAGCGCACAATTCCTACTTCGCGCACTGAACTTCAAATGGCCGCCATTTCTTCGTTACTTGAGCAAAGAGACCGTTTCCAGTGGCGTTGGAAAGCTAACAGGACAAGTTTCATCTCCAATTGGAATCACTTGAAAATCAGTTGTAGAACTCGAGATATGGCTCTTCAAAATAGGTACTAGTATTTTGAAGTTCTTCCTTTGCCCGCCTAGCTTCCTTACTTCTATGCGCATCACAATATAGTAGTTTCCAAGATCCGACTCAACTCATCTCCTAAATGCACGCATAGGAACATGTTTTAGGCTTGATTTTTCTCCTCTTTGGTTCATTCCTGCAAATAAGACAAGACAAACCAAAGTAGACAATTCGGGGGACATTTGTAGCTAAACACTACTAAATATGCATAAAGATGCGTGCAAATATGGTACAAAAAGTCTATATAAAATGCACGCATCAATTAGCTTGTTCGTTCTCCTAGTTGGGAACCTTTCTTTACTTAGATGAATCCAGACCAGATCCCCTGGCATGAACTCCTTCTTCCTTTGAGGGACTTTAGACTACTTCCTGTACCTTTCATTGGCCTTTTCAATCTGCTTCTTGACTGATTAATGAAGTTTTAGCATTTGTTCAGCTCTGGCCTTATCATCAAAGTTCATCTCCCCTCTTGGAATACTGGACAAGTCTAAGGGCATGAGTGGATTAACCCCATAGACTATCTCAAATGGACTATGACCAGTTACACCAGATGGTGCCCTGTTGAATATAAACTCAGCTTGTTACAATTTCAAATCCCAATCCCTCAAGGACTTGCTAACTATACATCTCAGTATCCTCCACAATGTCTTGTTGGTGACTTCATTTTAGCCATCAGTTTGAGGATGGTGAGATGTACTGAACAACAACTTTGTTTTTAGAAGCCTCCATAGGGTTTTCTAAAAATAACTCATGAATTTGGTGTCCCTGTCAGACACTATGGTCTTTGGTACCCCATGTAGCTTCACAATTTCCTGTAAATAGAGCTCAACAACACTGGCAGCATCCTCAGTCTTCTTGCATGCCACAAAATGAGCCATCTTGCTGAATCTATCAACAACTACCATCACAGAATCCTTACCCCTCTGAGTCCTGGGTAAGGCAACAATAAAATCCATGCTTACATCTTCCCATGACTTATCAGGCACTGGTAGAGGAGTATATGGACCAGCCTGGAAAGAGCTATTGGCTTGTTGACAGACTGAACATCTTCTAAGAATGACCTAGACATCTCTCATCATCCTGGGCCAGTAGAATTGATCCTGAAGAATGTCTAATGTTTTCTGGACCCCAAAGTGACCACCTAAGCCTCCTGAGTGAACTTCCCTTATCAATAGATCCTTGTAATAACCTATGGGCACACACAACTTATTGCCCTGGAAAAAGAATCCTTCCTGCAAGAGATACTTGCTCCCTGAGACCTTGTGTCCCTCAGTGTGAGTTATCCATTCTTCTGAAAAGTCAGGATCTATCTCTTTCATAAATTTAAACCCAAAGACTTTGTTTCCCATGACTGACAATAAGGAGTGCTGATACGTGCATATTGTATAGTCTTTTTAACCTATTTCAGCACGTATTTCCATGAATTTTTGTATTGTCTACATAGTATTATGCCCCGAATTAGCTACTTTGGTTCGTTTTGTCCGTTTTGTAGAAATGAACGCGAAAGTAGTGGAATCGTACCATTTTTCGTCCTTTTTGCATGCATTTTGAGGAGACGGGATTTTCCAGAGTAAGATACTGCATTGGAATGTGTGAAGGCACGGTTTACGAGGCAGTTGGGCACGAGT
Source organism: Silene latifolia (assembly GCF_048544455.1). Lineage (NCBI taxonomy): Eukaryota > Viridiplantae > Streptophyta > Magnoliopsida > Caryophyllales > Caryophyllaceae > Silene > Silene latifolia. Next base: position 66,556,741 of record NC_133532.1, read on the forward strand.
CTAAGCTGATTTGAAGGAAGAACATTCGATCGAGTGGTTTATTACTCGATCGAATGGTTTTTATAGCCTGGGTTGATCGATCGAGTAGTTTTTTACTCTATCAAGAAGTGCTGAAAAGAGAGGTTACTCGATGGAGTAACTATTCTACTCGATCGAGTAGATTTTCTGGAGTTTTGCTCGATCGAGTGGATTTATTCTACTCGATCGAGTGGTTTAGGCTTTCGTCGGCTTTAATTAGCCCGTGAACGTGTTTTAGTTGTTGGACTTAGTTTATTTTTTATTTAAACTTGTGCTAACTAGGTCATTAGCTATCTTTTTTCTTATGATCTATCATTTTAGCTTTGACAGGAAACACATTACGTTGCTTTTTCCCTTTTCTCTGTAACTTTGTCTTCGGGATTATTTCGCTCGGATTTTGTCGTTCTTTACGCCGGATTTTCACGATTATAATCTCTTTCTCCTTTCTTAATAATAATCTTTATTTCATTTGCTTTAATTCTTCGTTTTGCTTTATTTTAATTTCTGCCCTAATTCACTTTTATGCAATTTAATTATCGTTTTAATATGTTGAATGCTGGTCATTTATATGCTGTTAGTTTTGATAGTATAAATAGCGATATGAGTAGCTAAACTTGTTTCATGTTGGGATTAGGGGATCTATGGTAGAAATGTGACGATGTAGTAAGTAGGTTAGATGAATTAATTGTGAGATTCTGTCACTATAGCAATTTAACTGTATTTTACCGACTTAGTTGAGTGCACGCTTCTGAGTCACCCTTTTAATCTGGCTAAATTTAATCCTGGATCAGAAGATTGGACTAAATAGGCCTGCTATGAACAGTAGACTACCCTGGCGAGGACGGAAGTTAAGTTAGTGGTATTTTAGGATAGAAAGTGGATCAGAAGGACCTTTCAATATCCGTCTCGCATTAATTTGTCTAAGTTGTTTACAGTTGAGTCACTGGACTACCGTAGTGAACCGAAATCCTGACATGACCCTTCTCTATTTGATAGTTTAATTCTATTTTCCTGCCTTTACTGCTCTTTCCTTGCTTCTCTTTCTTCAAAACCTTTTAGTTTAGAAAACCAATTTAAACAACACCCCATTTGTGACCAAATAGACGGACTTCTACAGATATCTTGCCTCCCTGAGGAGATCAACCTGACTTCCCTAGCTATATAGTTAGTTTAGTTAGTTTATTTTTGATAGGTACACGACAGCCCTGTCAAATTTTGGCGCCGTTGCCGGGGAGGCAATTGCCCTATCTGTCTTTGTTTCGTTTATTTTATCCGTCTCAGGGAATTTTTATTCCTTGAGGCAGTTCTTATTTATTTTCTTTCAGTGTTGTTTATGCCCAGGTCAGACAGGTTTGAGTTAGTTGTTGGTGATTCGAGCCGTAAAGATGAGGCATAGACTCCGTCTGCAAAGAGAATCACGAAAGGAAGACTTGAGTACTTTCGAGCCAGAGCTACATCATTTTCTTTTCGCAGAAGACCAGTCTTTAGAAGAAGACATTCCTATTTCTGTCGATCAACCAGTAAAGATGCCGAACATTGTTAGTCACTCGAAGCCTAAAGCATCGTATATTCCTAAAGGTTTCAATCTCCAGACTGAGGATGGGAATACATTTGACATCCGTCCTTCCTATATCAATCTGGTGGAGAGAAATCTCTATAGAGGTGTGGCAGGTGAAGACCCGAGGAAGCATATGGAGGTCTTTACGGACTACTGTTCTACTATCCCCGCCACAAAGGGGGTAACTCAAGACAAGATTAAGGAAGTTCTGTTTCCGTTTTCTTTGACTGATGCAGCCAGGGAGTGGTTGACTGATTTGGACCGTACGGCCGCAAGGGTTACAAACTGGGAGACCCTTGCTCTTGCTTTTTATAAGAGATATTTCCCTCCACAGTGCACTAATCAGCTGAGGGCAAAGATTATGAGTTTCAAGCAGGCACCTGATGAGACTCTTTATGAAGCATGGTCCCGTTTCAAGAACTTTGTGAGGTCTCTTCCTCACCATGGTTTTGACCCGTGGTTTCTGTCTAACCAGTTCTACAATGGGTTGTATGATGATCACAGAACCATACTTGATGCGTCATCTAATGGGAGATTCCAAGAGAATACTGACGATGATAAGGGATGGGCCCTTATTGAAGAGATGGCGAACCACAGTGCTGAATATGGAAACCCGAGGAATGGTATTAGAATAGTTCATGCAGTCGATAAACAAGTTGTGGCTCAGCTAGAAGCCATGAATGCTAGATTTGATAAGTTGGAGTTACATTCTGCTGGGGAGCCTCAGACGGTCCATATGCTTACTAGAGGGGAGACCGTCACATGTGAGAGGTGTGGTAGCAACGATTGTCACACTCCTGTTGGCTGTCTTACAGAGAAGGAACAGGTCCTAGCCTTTCCACAATACAGGAAAGGAGCGGGTTCCTATTATAATAACCAAGGGGCAGTCCATCCCAATTTGAGGTGGATAAGTCAAAATGTGCTCAATCCTACCTCTCCTCTGCACCAGCAACAGTCATATATATGTCCCTCCACATAAGACTCAACAAGGCTTTCAGAAGCCTCCTTCCTTTTCTACACCTAATCAAGGTGCCTCGTCTTCTGGTGGGGTAAGTGAGATAGGTGAGTTGAAGACGATGTTGCAGTCTTTGACAAAGCAGTGGAAGTTAAGCGACTAACAAAAAGATGCTTCTATCAAGGCACTTGAAACTCAAGTTGCCCAGTTAGCCGCGAACCAGTCCACAAGGAAACCGGGTCATTTACCGTCACAAGCTGACAAAAATCCACATGAGACGGAGAATTTAATTAATTTGAGAAGTGGTCGTTCATATGATGGACCGGAAGTGTTGAAATCAGACCCGAGGAAGGAAATAATAGCTGATGAACAGTGTTCTGTCAAAGGAAATGAGCTAACGGCTATGTAAGTACTCGATCGACTAGTTTCTGGAGGTCGATCTAGTAACATTGTTGAAGAAAGTACTCGATCGAGTGGAATTTCTACTCGATCGAGTGAACAGGAAAAAGAAGATGTTCGATGGAGTGAGATTTCTACTCGATCGAGTGATGTTGTTGAAGAAACTACTCGATCGAATGGGATTTTTGGTCGATCGAGTAGTATGGATAAGGAAGAGCTTGATCGAGAGCCTGCTAGTGCTCGATCGAGTGAGAAATCGCCTGAAAGACCTCGTTCGAGGGGAAAGAAGCGTCCAAAGGATATAGAGCTTGATCCGGCTGACTGGTTGGAAGAGAGAAACAAGGGACTCGAGATACCCATCATGATTCCCTTCCTGAGGCGTCTGCAGAGTACTAAAGCTAATCAACAATTCGGCAAATTTGCCGAAATCCTGAGAAGCTTGCAGGTCACTGTGCCATTCGCCGAACTAGTTCAGAATAAGTACCCTCTTACCTTAAATTTATGAAAGAAATTTTATTGCGTAAGAGTCACATTCATGATCATGAGACGGTAGCTTTGACTGAGGTAGGGACGACCCTAGTTCAGAATAAGTTACCTCCCAAACAGTCAGACCCGGGTAGTTTTTCAATTCCGTGTCATATTGGTACCCATTTGATTGATAACGCGTTATGCGATCTTGGCGCTAGCGTGAGTATCTTACCGTTGTCTCTGGCTAAGAGACTTGGTTTGACAAAGTTTAATTGCACCAACATGACTGTTCAGATGGCCGACCGTAGCATATCACGGCCACTAGGTGTAATAGAAGACGTACCTATTAAGATCGGGAGGTTCTTTATTCCCGTTGTACTTGTCATCCCCGAAGATGCGCATACCCCTATTATTTTAGGGAGACCATTTTTATCTACTGCTCGTGCAGTAATAGACGTCGGGGGCAAGACATTGACTTTTCAGGTTGGGGACGAGGAGCTGATATTCCATCAGTCTAAATTCCGGAGGGCTTCCATGCAAGCTCAGCCTTGCAATTCCCTCTCTTCTATTGACCCTATTATTAACACTCCAAATGAAAATTTGGAGCATTGTGCTGCTATTGTTACCCCTCCGCCTCAGGTTGAGAGCAAAAAGGAGGAAAGTTCGTCTGTTTTCCTTGTTGAAGGTACAGATAAAAACAATGAAGGAGCTGTCAAAGGGCATTGTGCAATTAATGTCAGTCAAAGTGGGAGTGACAGTGTTAAAGCCGGTGAGAAAGGAGCAAGGATGAGAAAAGTTCGCGCATATGTGGATGTGAACTATTCTCCTCCGAATGATTCAAGTTCAAGCTCATAGAAGCTAAAGAGGACGATCAATGTTGCTGAGGTGACGTCCTCCAGTCAGGAGCCCTCCGAGGGGCTACTGAATTGCTTTGGGAAGTGAGCGGGGAAATGCCCCGTGTACCAACTTGTATAAACAATTTTTAATTTTTAGTTGAATTTCTTTTATTGCTTTTAATTAGGAGAATTAGAATTTAGACAATTTTTAGCGTAGATAAAGACTATAGACTGTTACTTTGCGTATTTGGTATTTTGGGATATTTTTGCAAGTGTTTTTATGCAGGTTTGGGGAATTTTATGCAAATTTAAAGGAAGAATGACGAATTAAAGAGCTCACACGAGGAAAAGAGCTCGATCGAGTACGTTTTGTACTCGATCGAGTGAAATGTGGTCGATCGAGTGATTCCATTTTAGTCGACCGAGTAAAGCAGAAATGGGGAGTTCTCGATCAAGTAAATTTCTACTCGATCGAGTAGATGGATCCATAAAATCCTCGATCGAGCAGTTCTAAACCACTCGATCGAGTGGATTCTTGCCCATTTGCCAAATCCGTCACCTACATTGTGCTTATTGTTGATTAGTCGTCATTTGCCCTCTGTTTTCTCTTTGATTTACGCCCATTTACACGGTCTATTGAGGGAATTAAGGTTTCGCAGTTTTCGATCAAAAAAATTGCCTAATTTGCTTATTTCTTGTCGATTAATTGTTCTTTGTAGGATCTCTAGCATCAAGTAAGTAATTCCTACACCTCATTGCACTTTAATTTTATTAATTATACCTTTCATGAAGTGTATTAGGAATTAGGGTTTCGATTTCAGTTTTGGGTCGAAATTTTCGACTAAATTTTCGTTTCCATTTTTAATTTACACTACTTGATGCTTAATTCTAATGCCTCATTGATTCCTACATGTTTAAATTCAATTTTAGCGAGAAATTTGCGATACGGGTTCAGTACAGTCGAAATTTTCGACTGTAAAATTGGCTTTTGTTGCTGTCACATGCTTAATTGCTTCGATTGTTACTTAATTTCATGCCATTGATGCCTGCTACCCCACCCCTATCGCTATTTACATGCTTTTATTCGAATATTTTGAGGAAAGTTGGGAATTTATGTGCTGAAAGTCGAATTTTTCGACTGGTTAGGGGAATTTTCATGCCGAATTAATGTTGTTTCACGCTGTTGCATGTCTTTTTCTTATCAATTCCCCTGCCCAATTTGCTTAGGATGGATTCTAGCTCGATGCCTTCGTCGAGCTCTTCTGCCAGTCCGACTTTGTCTCTGTCTGAGACGGTAGTCCCTGCTGTTACTACCGTCTCCTCCGCACGCCAAAGACTCTGTGTTCTTAGTTTCAGCCCGGCATCGTTTTTACGCGCCTAGCACTGCTGTTAGCTCTGTTTCAGCTGCTACCCTAGTCACAGCCACCACCACAGCTAGCACTACTGCTAGTCTTTCTTCTTCAGTGGTGGTCATAGCAGCCACAGCTTCTACTTCCACCACGACGAACTCACCTGCAGTTGCAGCTACTTTACGAGCAGCCCTAGTTCCTCGCACCGTCACTAGACGGGCTTCTACTTTGGGTTCTAGAGGCCGGGGCCGAGGTCGTGGACGTTCCTGTTCTACGCCAGCTCCTAGTACTTCTACTTCTGCTCCTCATTTTGGCACGGTCACTATCCGAGGGGACAACTCCCTCGACTCTCACCCCGACTACCCGCAGGTAATTTTCTTTAACGGTGTACATCGTAAGATGTTTTATAACCTCCTTGGCTGTGAGTTGGTACCTTCCCGTTTTTTAGATAAACCGGCACTTGAAAGACTCGGCATCTACGAGTCAGTTTGTGAGCTTTTACGGGGCACGGGGATGGCCGGACTCATTACTATGAGTGGCCGTACCTTTCTGGAGCTGAGTCTTGAGTTCCTCAGCTCCTTCACCTTCTCCTCCGGGGCACACGACGCTGCCCCCACTAGTTCTTCTGTGTCTTTCCGGTTGTTCAACCGGACTTTTTCGATGACTTTAAAGGAGTTTGGTAGCAGACTTGGACTTTCCTCTACGGGCGACGCTACCGCCCCTAGGAGGGTCATTCGTCAGCTTTGGCGGACCTTGGCCCAGACCACCTTTCCCGAGCGAAAGCTCACACAGGTCCACCTTCCCCCTGCCCGTTACTTTCTTAGATTGATGGGGAGCACCATTTTTGGCCGAAAGGAGCCAAACAACATCAACAACAACGAGCTCTCCATCTTAGGCGGTTACCTGAACATTGACTGCGAGGGTCCTTTTACCCTCAACATTGCCTATCTGACTGCCCAGTTACTTCCAGGCCCAGGGGCGAAGGTCACGGGATCTATTTCCTGCGGTGGCATAGCCACCATTCTTGCTCGTTCCCCTTTCCCTGTCTGGGCTCGTGACTTACAGTACCTCGAGGGAGAGAGGTATCTGAGTCTAGATGCCATGTATTCTCAGCATTGGCTGACCACAGACTACCAGACATGGAAGATAGACGGTTCCCTGTCTGTGGACTTACCTTGTGACACTCTCCCCCGTCTAGCCCCTTTGCCTACTGTCGCTAGGGGCGACCGACTTCCACCACTGCCTGACTACCACCTCCATCTCCGACCACCTCCCACTTTACCCGCTGCCAAGAAGCGGCATAGACTTGACACCGGAGAGGGGTCCACACCTTCTAGGAGTGTCCAGCCTTCCATGGCCACTCCTATCCCGACTCATACTCCTACTCCAACTCCCGCACCCGCCGACCAGACACAGGCACAACCGGTCCTACCGGTTAATTTTGTACCTCCACCACCCTTTGAGGCATCCTCGGTCATGGACCAAGGGCTTCGTGACGGTTTGTTAGTTGAGATTGCAGAGAGACAGGCTCGTATGGAGCGGGACTTGGCTTTGACTTTGTTCCCTTTATACGAGTATCACTTGAGTCGACACCGTTCGATCCCAGAGAGTTGGCCACACCCTTCCTTTTACCGGTACCCAGCTGAGGGGTACCCGGAGTCTGCTGAGGAGGAGGAGGAGGACGAGAACGCGGCGGCGGCGGCGGAGAGAACTCGAGCTGAGTAGAGGAGGAGAGAGCAGGAGGTCGACCCGGACTACACAGTGAGTGTGGAGGACGTGCGTGACAGCGACGAGGAGGCCGACGAGCAGCTACTGGTCTACTCACTTCCCCAGTTTTCTGGCTGGTTTGGGGAAGTTCGTGTTTTGTATGTACATCTCACTCTTTTATTTTTGCCCCCTTTTATTTTATTTTTCATTCTTTATTGGTTGTATATTCCCGTTCCCCTGTATATATCTGCTGGTGTATGCTGGAGGACAACGAGGGCGTTGTCCGTTTTGGTTTGAGGAGGGTATTGCATCCTTTTGAGTCTGCATTTGCATTTGTTTTGCATTCACGTTTATTTATTTCAGCTTGCATTGTTTATTTATTTCATTAAAAAAAATCAAAAAAACCAAAAATATTAGAAAATTTCAAAACAAATTCAAAAATTTTCACGTTTATTTTTGCAAATAGGTTGAGTCGGAACGATATATTTCCATGATGATATTGCAATATAACTTGTCATTTTTACTTGAGCCTTGCACTTCTGTTGATAGTTATTAGCTTTGTCATACGCATAGTCTCTGAGTTTCTGTTCAAATATAGCTGACTGTTTAGACTTGACCTGATAAATTGTTAAACTACTCCATAATTTCTGAGTTTTAGAGCCCATAAATGGTGACATTCATGACCAATTCATTAGGAATTGAGAGTAGTACTCCTTGTATAGCATGTTCATCGTTTTTGCACTTTTATGATATTCCATTTCTTGTCAAATGCACACATTCGGGTTTGTGGTTGGTGTTACATGCAGGGAGGTGCTTGCAAAATTTCCCCTTTTTCCTATATTTTTCACCCATTTAGCTCCACTTATGCCAAAACTTGCCTATTTTGTCCCATTAGCTACATCCCAAACTGAGCCTGCCTAGTCAAGCTAGTTTAGTATGTCTTTTATGGTATGATTTTCCGTCTGCAGTTTGGCCCGTATCTTTTTGTATGGAGTTGGTGTAAAAAGAAGATAGGAGAAAAAAAAAAGCAAAAAAAAAAAGAGAAGAAAATGTGAAGAGAAGAAAGAAAAAGAAAAAAAAAAAGTTTGAAAAAGTTTTATTTATATCATTTGATTCATTTAGACGGTGTTAAAAAGGAAAGTTTGTGACCGTCAAACTCCTCCATTCTTATTCCATATTTTTGAGAAGATTGTGTACGAGTTTAGTGAGCTGTGTGCCAAATGAAGGGCACTTGTACTCTATTTTTAAGTCAGTTGAGATTCGGATGGTTGATTATGGTCCTGTTAGGAACTAGCTTGACGCTTTTACCTCCACATTACCATAACTTGTTTTGCCTTTTCTCACCTGAACCTCACTATTCCCATATTATTTGTAAGCCCTCGGCTGTGACGGACATTATTGGTTGGAGTGTGTGCATTGGTACTTGAATTGTCTTTCATTTTTGTTGCATGCATGCTATGTAGGTCGCAGTTAGGTGAGTGACTGTCTTTCCTTCTCTCTTTTACATATAACATTCACCCTTTGCTTTATGAGAGAAGAGTGAACACGAGAGAGTCCGATTTTGTTGGTCTTGCAAGGTCGATAGGTTGGCTATATTTCCGAACAGCTTATAACTAGTTTGCGTATTGACTGCTTAGCTATAACTGTTAGTTTTTGTTGCATTAAATTGGTTCAAGTAGACAAGTTAAGCTAGCTCTGAGTTATCATTTCCGTTCAATTAGTTGAATTTTAGTTTACTCGAGGACGAGTAAAGGTTCGGTTTGGGGAGATTTGATACGTGCATATTGTATAGTCTTTTTAGCCTATTTCAGCACGTATTTCCATGCATTTTTGTACTATTTACATAGTATTATGCCCCGAATTGGCTACTTTGGTTCGTTTTGTCCGTTTTATAGAAATGAACGCGTAAGTAGTGGAATCGTACCATTTTTCGTCCTTTTTGCATGCATTTTGAGCAGACGGGATTTTTCAGATTGAGATACTGCATTGGAATGCGTGAAGGCACGGTTTACGAGGCAGTCGGGCACGAGTCTAAGCTTATTTGAAGGAAGAAAATTCGATCGAGTGGTTTTATTACTCGATCGAATGGTTTTTATAGCCTGGGTTGATCGATCGAGTAGTTGTTTACTCGATCAAGAAGTGCTGAAAAGAGAGGTTACTCGATCGAGTAACTATTCTACTCGATCGAGTAGATTTTCTGGAGTTTTGCTCGATCGAGTGGATTTATTCTACTCGATCGAGTGGTTTAGGCTTTCTTGGGCTTTAATTAGCCCGTGAACGTGTTTTAGTTGTTGGACTTAGTTTATTTTCTATTTAAACTTGCGCTAACTAGGTCATTAGCTATCTTTTTTCTTATGATCTATCATTTTAGCTTTCACAGAAAACACATTACGTTGCTTTTTCCCTTTTCTCTGTAACTTTGTCTTCGGGATTATTTCGCTCGGATTTTGTCGTTCTTTACGCCGGATTCTCACGATTATAATCTCTTTCTCCTTTCTTAATAATAATCTTTATTTCATTTGCTTTAATTCTTCGTTTTGCTTTATTTTAATTTCTGCCCTAATTCACTTTTATGCAATTTAATTATAGTTTTAATATGTTGAATGCTGGTCATTTATCTGCTGTTAGTTTTGATAGTATAAATAGTGATATGAGTAGCTAAACTTGTTTCATGTTGGGATTAGGGGATCTACGGTAGAAATGTGACGATGTAGTAAGTAGGTTAGATGAATTAATTGTGAGATTCTGTCACCATAGCAATTTAACTGTATTTTACCGACTTAGTTGGGTGCACGCTTCTGAGTCACCCTTTTAATCTGGCCAAATTTAATCCTGGATCGGAAGATTGGACTAAATAAGCCTGCTATGAACAGTAGACAACTCTGGCGAGGACGGAAGTTAAGTTAGTGGTATTTTAAGATAGAATGTGGACCGGAAGGACCTTTCCATATCCGTCTCGCATTAATTTATCTAAGTTGTTTACAGTTGAGTCAGTGGACTACCGTAGTGAACCGAAATCCTGACATGACCCTTCTCTATTTGATAGTTTAATTCTATTTTCCTGCCTTTACTGCTCTTTCCTTGCTTCTCTTTCTTCAAAACCTTTTAGTTTAGAAAACCAATTTAAACAACCCCCCATTTGTGACCAAATAGACGGACTTATACAGATATCTTGCCTCCCTGAGGAGATCGACCTGACTTCCCTAGCTATATAGTTAGTTTAGTAAGTTTATTTTTGATAGGTACACGACAGCCCTGTCAAGTGCCTCCTTGACAATGCATCTGCCACTACATTTTGCCTTCCCTCCTTGCATTTGCTGGAAAAAGTGAATGATTGCAAGAAATCCACCTACTTAGCATGCTTGTGGCTCAATTTGTGTTGACCATTGATGTATTTGAGGGCCTCATGGTCTGAATGCAACACAAATGGTTTAGGCTTCAGATAATGATTCCAATGCATCCGGGCTCTGATGATAGCATAAAACTCCTTATCATAGGTAGAGTATTTCAATTTAGCTCCATTTAGCTTCCCACTAAAATAGGCCACTGGCTTCTGAGCCTGAATTAAAACTGCTCTAATGACAACTTCAGTGGCATCACACTCCACTTCAAATAGCTGATCAAAATCTGGCAGCTTCATGATATGGGTTTCACACATTAATTTCTTAATTCTTTCAAAGGACTACTGAGCATTATCAGTCCATTGAAACTCTCCCTTCTTCATGCACTCAGTGATTGGTGCTACAACTGAGCTGAATTTTTTAACGAACCTTCTGTAAAAGGAAGCCAATCCATGGAATCCCCTAACTTCAGTAATTGTTTTAGGGACTGGCCAGGACTGAATTGCTTAGATTTTCTCCTGGTCCACCGATATACCCCTTCCAGATACAATGTAACATAGAAAGGTCACCTCTTCAACCATGAAGGTGCACTTTTCTAGCTTGCCAAACAGCTTCTACTCCCTGAGAATCTTAAAAACCACTTCAAGATGTCTGATATGATCTTCCCTGCTGCTGCTGTACACCAGCATGTCATCAAAGTACACCACATCAAACTGATCTAAGCATGGCCTCAACACCTCAGTCATCAACCTCATGAAATTGCTGGGTGCATTTGAGAGGCCAAATGGCATCACAAGCCACTCATATAACCCATGTTTTATCTTGAAGGCAGTCTTCCATTTATCTCCTTCTCTGATTCTCACCTGATGGTACCCTTGCCTGAGATAAATCTTGAAAAAAATTCTGGCACCACTCAGTTCATCAAGCATATCATCTAGCCTTGGAATTGGGAATCTATACTTGACAGTATTATTATTAATGGCTCTACTATCAAGACACATTCTCCATGTTCCATCTTTATTAGGAACAAGCAATGCAGGAACTGCACAAGGACTTAGGGATTCCCTGACAAAGCCCTTGCTCATAAGCTCCTCAATTTGGTATTGTAATTCCTTGGTAGCTGCTGGATCACTCCTGTAAGCAGGTCTGTTAGGCAGCACAACACTTGGTACAAGATCAATATGGTGCTCAAATCCCCTCAAGGGTGGCAGTCCACTAGGCAGTTCTTTTGGAAACACATCCCTGAACTTATGGATCAACGGTTCAATTTCTGCAGGCAACTCTGAACCCTCTCTTTCAATCACTTCCTTGGACAACAGAATCAATACAGGTTGCGCCTATTTTATTTCCTAGATCATGGCAGCCTCAGACAAGAACAACACACCACTGATCTCTTTTGGCATGTTTGGACTCCCATAGTTTCTTTGTTTTGGTGGTAAAAGGGGTCAGGGTGACCTTCTTACCTTCTTCTTTGAAGCTGTAAACATTCTCCTTCCCCTGGTGAGTTGTATTCCTATCAAACTCCCATGGCCTCCCTAACAGTTGGTGGAAAGCATCTATGGGTACAACATCACACAGTACCTCATCCTTGTACACTTTCCCAATATAGAATGGGACTAGACATTGTTTGTCAACCTTAACACCTGCTCCTTTGTTTAACCATCTGAGTTTGTAAGGATTTAAGTGATCCTGAGTCACCAAATTCAGCTGGTTGACCATGGTGATGGAAGCCACATTGGTACAGCTCCCTCCATCTATGATTAAGTTACAAACCCTTCCCTGAACTGTGCATCTACTCCTGAAGATCAGGGATCTCTGGTCAGCTTTTAAGGGTGCCTGTTGTGAGTGCATAACTCTCCATGAGACCAAGCTGTGCCCTGTATCAGGGTGAGCTACAACCTGATCTTGGCCTGATTCCTCCCTAGCTTCCATTTCCTCCCGTACTAGGCTCTCATCCTCCTCACACTCAACCAATTCTTCCCTTTCCCACTCTTCTACTTCCATTGCTGTCAGTTCCCTCTTAGAAGGACAATCCTTCCTGAAGTGGCCATATCCCTGACACTGAAAGCATTTGATGTTTTCCTCAGTCACAGGCGGGTTGGTTTTCTGGTTCATGGGGGCTTCCGTTTTATCTAGTGTAGGTGGTGCAACTGGTTTAGGTGTACTACCAATCCTGACACCAGTAAATGGTCGGAATGCAGGTCTAGTGGTAGTTTTAGACACTGCAGGCTTAGCCTTTCCCATTTTTCAACTCTCAAGGACAGGTTAACCACATCATCATAAGACCACAGGGGTTGCATCCTAACCTTTGTAGCAATATTCTTATCAAGACCCTCCAGAAACCTAGCAATCCTTTGCTCGGGGTTTTCATTAATCTCACATTGCAAGGTTAACTGCTCAAACTCCCTTAGGTAGGTCTCAACTGGTCTCTCATCTTGTCTAAGTTTGGACAGTTTAATAAAGAGATCTTCAGTGTAATCCTTGGTGACAAATTTACTCAACATCTTTTTCTTAAGCTTAGACCAAGACCTAAGTGGTTCTTTTCTTTCTCTAATCCTTTGGTGTTTCAGATTATCATACCAAAGAGAAGCATATCCCTTTAGTTTCTAGACAGCAACTTTAAAGGCCTTAACATCAGTGTAACCTTTATGCTCAAAAATTTTCTCAATATCCCTAATCCATTCTAACAAATCATCAGGATTTAGGCTACCATAAAATTCAGGGATTTCTACCTTTAGATGTTTGTTTGTATGCTTAGGAACCTCCTCTTGTGTTCTGATGCTCTCCTCAGATTCTGATTTCATATCCAGGTGGTGGTTGTCCTCTCCCTGCTCTCATAAAGAAGCCTCTGCCTCTACCTCTTCCTCTGAGAGGTGGTTGTCTTCTTGGATCATGGTTTGGAAACCTATCCATCATTATATTGACAACATTGAGTAGTGTGTCCACATTTCCGGCAAGATTTTCTATCCTGGTCTCAATACCAGCAAGTCTCTCTTCACTCATGGTTGTTTTTGTGTTTTTGTTGTAGGTAGAGATAATGAACTCACAGTTTCTCTCAACCCAAGACTAAGACAAAGGTGGAATTGTGTTAAACCTTGCTCTGATGACCAAATTGCAGTGTCAAACCCCATGCCTGACACAAAGACTGAGACGTTAAATTTGACTAACTGTTCTGGTGTTTTCAGGATGCAATGAACTTTTAGAATTGGATTAAAAATACCAAATGGACTGCTAAAATCATGAAATTTGTTGAGAAATTAGTTGAAGTATTAAACTAACTTTGATTAAAGTTTCAAGAATTTTGATGCACTCTAAGTATTTTTGGACGATTAAATAAGGTTGCCTGACAGAAGGAATCAGACAATTTGACACAGGGACAAAGTTTAAGACTGGACAAGGACCAAGGGATATAATTATCAACTCAAATACCACAGAATACTCACAGGGAAGCAAACTAATAATTTGTAAAACTTAAACTGGAATTTATCACAGCCAGGCACAGATAAATACCAACACAAGCCAACAACAAAGCCAAACAACTCACAATCTGAGCACAGGATTGAATGAACCTCACTAACTGACTTTGTTCAACACCAACAGACTAAGCACAAGAAGTTAACATGCCTGACTCTTAACTAAAGACTAAGCACTTGTTATAGAGATTTAAATTTGAGAGAAAACTCGGGTATAATATTCATCAAAAGCTGCCTCAATGCAGTTGGGGGAGAGGTCCTTATATAGGCCTCCCTCTTGGAAATTTGTTACAAATCTTAACCTAGAAATCTCATCCAAGGGCCAGGATTAGTTCTTAAGACATAAACAAGGTGCTGGAAATATTTTACAATTATAACAAAATGATTTGAAGGAAACTGCAATAAAAACAACAGAAAACTTCAACTGAAAGTGACAGGTTGCTTCCCCTGCTGCTGTGTTGCTTTGCCTGGGAGTATAAGGATGAATGGGTGCACTATGTGCCTTGAGTTCGGCTCTTAGGTGATATCTGAAATATGGAGAGACAAGCAAAAGCACCCCAGCATCAGCTCCTTCTTTGTTTAGCAAAAAATGGCAATATGCTTTATGCTTTATGTCCCTTTCAGCAACTTGACTTTCAGTTTGATTTTCTCTTGGTTGCAGTGTGAATTTGTCCTGGCTCCTTAGGAATTTTCTGACCTTAGTTGATCAAGGTTTCAGCTGGCGAAGGTGGCAGCTAGTGGTTGAGCTTGAAATGGTACTTGTGATCTCCCAAAGCAGGCCTGGTAGTGGTTGTTGATAAGGTAGTGTGCTTGGGATTGTTGCCTGCTCCCTGATCAGTGTTGTTCTGGTTCCTGGCTTCTGCTGCAATTTCCTCCATCTTCCTTCTTACTCTAAACTCTCTCCTTTCTCTCTAAAACCCTCTCAAACACACTTTCATGGGAATCAAGCTTGATTTGGTTGGATTGTTCATCCTCTTCTTTCCTTCCTCTTACTTTGATAGTTAAGATCCACCCTTATTTAATTAGTTTAAACCTCAATCTTTTGGGAGTTTTGTGGTGGTTAATTAATTAGTAATTAGGGCATGTTTTAGGGGTAGTTATTGGGTGATCATAAAGGGTTTTTTAGTGTATAATTGTGTAGGATATATTTGTGATAGTATTTCGTAGTTTGTATAGGATGAGACGGTTTCATGAGATGGAATCGGGTCGGATTCGATTAAGCTTATGAAGATTGCTAAAAGGTGAATTAATCCTACTCGGTTTCAATAATGTGTGTGGACATTTGTATGTCATTTGCATCATTTGCATATTATGAGTTGGATTTGCATCATGTGGTAATGCTTGAGGATTTTGGTGTGTCTCTTATGGTGTTGGATTTGCATTATAATACGTGGCATGATTGGCATTCATGATATATGAGAAAAGGCAAAATTGGTAAGAGTTATCCATATTCATTATGAAATAGGCATATTGGTATATTGTGATGCATTTAGTAATATATGTGACGGTTGGTAATTGTTGGTGGTGATTCTTGTTGTTAAGAAGACGTAAGATGGTTGGGAGACCGTCTTACGCTTGAGTTGCCTCTTGGAGATTCCCACTCCAAGAGGGGTGTGCACATAAAAGACTTGAGTACGGCGGGACTCGTGTGGGTGAGACACGACGTCTGGCAGGGGATCCGGCTGGCTTCCGGACCCGGTACGTCTGGGCGTGTCCCAGTACCTTTGTCTGAGGAGTGGTGTCATGGGCGTGTCCCTGGCACCGGTTGTTATGAGTTTGTCTGGGCGTGTCTCGGTACTGACTTTGTGATTATATAATAATATCTCATTCATATAATTGGCATGTTGCATATTTAACTATCATGTTGTGTCTTATATTTATTTATTGAAACTGACGTGTTGTGTGTCTATGTAATTGTCACCTTTTTCCGGGGTGGCCTGTGTCGATCCATATGATATTTCCAATCATATTGGTAGCAGGTTAAGTACAGGTTGTAATACTACAGTTTTATGTGTCTATGGGTACTCTATCGAGTGAGGCTTACTCTGTCGAGTAAGTAGCTTTTTACACAAAATAGTAGTCTGCCTGTAGGGTACTCGATCGACTAAGTTGGGGACTCGATCGAGTAAGGATCACTCGATCGAGTAATTCACTTACTCGATCGAGTAAGTGTGTCGGGTTGATTAGCCGGGTTTTGTTAATAATGCGGGATTAGTATATAAAGCTTTCGTCACTTTTCCTTAAACGCTTTTATCATCCTAAAACCTTTCTAGAGAAGTTGGAAAGTTACGTTGTTCGCTTTCACCGCATTATTAGCAAATCCCAAGGCTAGGAGTGTCGGATCATCTCGTTCTTAACGCCGTTGTGATCGTTGTGTCGAGGGT
The DNA here is from genome assembly GCF_048544455.1 of Silene latifolia. NCBI lineage: Eukaryota > Viridiplantae > Streptophyta > Magnoliopsida > Caryophyllales > Caryophyllaceae > Silene > Silene latifolia. The sequence continues at coordinate 66,573,229 of NC_133532.1, forward strand.
AAGCTTTTTATATAATTTTTATAATGTTTCGTTAAGATTGGTTAAACCCTAATTCGATAATATTGGGGGTTTTTGGGTGATTTGTATGATTGTAGTAGTAATGGTATGTATACGTGTTCTAGGAAGAGGTTTCGTTGAGGAAAGATTTTGATTAGCTCCTTAACCGTCTTTGGTGTTGGCATTCTAGGTAGGGTTTCTCTACTCAGTATTGGTTACATAAGTGTTGTTGGTAATTGTTGTTGTTGTTGTTGTATATCGTATTAGAATGGGATTCTGATTTGGTGATTGTTGATAGTATAATGTGATTATCGTTGTATAACTTGTCTGCAATCTTCGGAGTGCGTCCCTGGCTGAGTGGAGTCACTTGCGGGAGTGGCTTCACGCCCTTGGTTCGCCTTCTGTAGAACCCACCATAGAAGGGATGTGCACATTAATGAACATGGGTTTATTGCTCGATGGAGATGAGCGGGGCTTAGGTAGGAACGGCTGCGGTCCCCCACTGGCGGCGCGGATTACTTGTTGCGATGGGTACTCTGGCAGGGCTACACACTTCAGTGTGTAGTCAGATATGTGGAGATGAGATGGAGTTGTGGTGATTGGGTTATGCTGATTGAGTTGTTTGTAATACTGTTTCATTGCAGCTGTTGTGTTTATGTAATTAGTACTGACCCGTTTAAATGTTTTAAAAACTGTGGTGATCCATTCGGGGATGGTAAGCAGTAATTGAGCAGGTATGAGACGACGCGCATGGGTTAGCTGGGATGAGTCACCACGTTGCTGTTTTTAGAAGTCCTTCGCTGTGTCGAACACTCTTTAGTTGTTTAGTAGTTGATAGTTTTGAGAACCTTTGTATTTTCTTTTCACAGTTTTGGAGTTGGTTGTATCACTTTAAACTTTATTGTTATTTAAGTACATTTCGTTATTGTTCATTTGATTATCATTGCCTCGGGTAACCGAGATGGTAGAATTCTCATGCCTTAAGTGGTCCTGGTAAGGCACTTGTAGTATGGGGGTGTTACAAAGTGGTATCAGAGCGACGATCTTGAAACCTGTAACCAATGAACCTAATGAACATAGGGAGTCAAACTAAAATGAATCCGGGTAGAAGTTGTAGGAGCTAATGCAAAGACTTGGGAGACGTCCTAACGTCCCGAACTCGCCGTATAATTTTGAACCGGTCACCATGGGATATGAGCCGGGATCGTTATGTGTTTGCGTTGTGTGTTACGTATCTATATAGTAATGCGTTGTATGAATCGGTGGATGAATGTATGTGGAAGATAGGAGATGTGTAGTGAAGGGAGATGATGATATGAATATACATGTTGTTGATTGAATATATGAATGGCATGATAGTTTATTTATAACGTGGCATATTAGAAACATGGAAGGGAAGTTACTGTTGTTTGAGTATACAAAGAGATATGTATATATATGTTGTTGTTTGTCGTTTTGCATAAGATTATAGATAGTTGAAAGTGAGAGTTTGAACATGTGGGTAGTATACGAGTCTGCATGACTCGATCAAGTGGGGGCACTCGATCGAGTAGGTGAGTGACGCGATCGAGTGGGTGTAACTCGATCGAGTAGGTGGTTTTCCGTTTTTGGCCAGAAGTCTGTTTTTGGGCACTCGATCGAGTAGGATAGGGCACTCGATTGAGTGGGGTCAACTCGATCGAGTGGGAGGTTGGCTCGATCGAGTACGTTTTTGGGAGCTTTCTGGTCAGGTTCTAGAGTCGAGGCACTCGACCGAGTAAGTGGGCAACTTGATCGAGTGACCTTAACTCGATCGAGTGGGTTGTGGTACTCGATCGAGTGGGTTTTGCATAGGTCGTTTTCGTGTTTTGAGATATGGGATGTGTTTTCATGTTTACCGTTTCTTATATAGTTCCAAGATGCCGCCGAAAAGAAACACGTTGTATGCTAGGGCCGAAAACATGAGTGTGGACGAGATTGTTAAGATGTTGGAGCACCAAGATGCTCTTATTGGGCTTTGAAGAAAGTGGGGAAAGATAAAGAGGCGGGGCCATATCACTCTAAAATAAGTGTACATATAGCGAGATTTAATCCTAATGAGTACTTGGGAACCGGGGCGCCAATTCGGCTAGATAATTGGCATAGAGAGATGAAAAACATACTCAATTTGGTTCATTGCCTAGTGGAGCTTCGAGTGGAACAAGTTGTGTTCTACTTGAGGGAAGCAGCTGATGAGTAGTGGGACAAGGTTAAGGTGAGTGCTTTGGATTTATATGTGAAACAGGGGTTACTTGCGATACCATGGGATGAGTTTAAGAGAGCTATGAGGCGAGAGTTTGTGCCAGAGCATGTGCGTAGAAAGGTGACAGAGGATTTTGATGATTTTAAGATGACTTCTGACATGAGAGTTGCTGAGTACTACCATAAGTTCAACGAGAAATCTAGGTATGTTGAGGACATGGGGCTGAGCCAAGAAAACTTGGCATTGATATTTGAGAAGGGGTTGACACCCAAGATCATAGAAAAGTTACCGGTAGGAGTCCTTACTGATGTTAAGGAGGTGTATGAGCGTGCAGAGAAAGCTGAGAGGATGGTAGAGATGACAAAGGCGAACCGAGAGAGAACTTCTGAGAAGAGGAAGGCTGAGAGTGAGGGTGGTGGTCAGTCTAGTTACAACAGGGGCGGCCATAACCAGGTGAGATCTTACTCTTCAAGTTCGGGGTTTAGTGCTGGAGCTTCTTACGGGCGTGGCCGTGGTGGTGGTAGCAGCAGTTGGGGCTTGTCTTATTTTAACTCTGGCGGTATGGGCCACAAGAGGCATGAGTGTACCAGTGCTGTGAGTGGGGGTTTCCAGAGACCGTCACAGGGGCGTTTCTCTCAGGGTCCATCGCAGAGTTATGCTAGTAACAGGCCGGCTGGGTCATGGAATAAACAGGGTGGTCAGAGTAACAACAATGGTGGGGCTAACCTCAATGGCAGTAATTCATATCAGAGACCGGCGACGAACAACAACCAGGGGTCGGCTGCTAAGCCGTCTACCTCAGCTAGTACTGTCCAGGGAGGTGAACAGAAGAACAATGGTAAGTTGTTCATGATGGACAAGAAAGCAACTGAGGATGATGCTCACGTTATCACCGGTACTTTTCTTGTTAATGGAGTCTTTACCTTTGTTTTGTTTGATTCGGGAGCATCACAGTCGTTTGTATCATCGAGTCATGCTAAGCTTTTGGGTTTGAGTGAGTATGATTCTGTAAAAGAGGAAGTTTTTATACCGTCGGGTGAGTCTGTATCTTGTGGGCGGTTGTATAGAGGTGTGTCTATGATAGTTGGGCAGGTTGACCTACCAGTGGACTTGTTAGAGTTTCCTTTGGAGGGTTTTGAGATGATAGTTGGTATGGACTGGTTGGGTAAGTACAAGGCTAAGATAAATCGTCATCAAAAGAGGGTTTCTTTGAGAGGTCCTAAGGGATTAGTATGTCTTATCGTGGGTTTCTTGTCAAACCCAAAGTTAAGTTGATTGCAGCTGTGACCTTGAAGTCTTATATGAGGAAGGGGTGTCCGTTGATCTTATGCCATGTGAGAGATCATACTATGGAGAGTCCGACAGTTGAGCAAATACCAGTGGTGGTAGAGTTTCCAGATGTCTTTCCAGATGAGATCTCGGGGTTGCCACCGAAGAGGGAGATAGATTTCAGTGTTGAGTTGAAACCAGGGACGGGGCCAATCTCTAAGGCACCGTATCGTATGGGTCTTAAGGAATTGGAGGAGCTAAAGAAACAGCTGGATGATCTGATTGAGATGGGATACATTAGACCTAGTGTATCACTGTGGGGAGCACCAGTCTTGTTTGTGAAAAAGAAAGATGGGAGTTTGAGGTTATGCATCGATTATGGAGAGCTGAACAGGGTTGAAGTGAAGAACAAGTATCCTTTACCGAGGATAGATAATTTGTTTGATCAGTTGAACGGTGCAGCGGTCTTTTCTAAGATCGATTTGAGGTTGGGTTATCATTAGGTGAAGATTCGGGAGGAGGATATACCAAAGACAGCTTTTACATCGAGGTATGGTCACTATGAATATGTTGTGATGCCGTTTGGGTTGTCTAATGCACCTGCAGTATTTATGGATTTGATTAATCGGGTCTTCAGTCAGTTTTTGGATCGGTTTGTGGTGGTCTTTATCGACGATATTTTAGTCTTTTCTAAGACTAGGGAGGAGCATTGGTCGGACTCTCGAGAAGGTTTAGTTTTCGGTACTTGTCGTTAGGAGCACCTAGACCAAAACACAATTTATAACTTCACAAACAACTCTACAATTAGTAAAGAGGCAAGTAAGAGTCGGATCCCAAGGGACGGGAATTGAGATGAGATTTTCAATTGCAACTAGCGGTGTCTAAGGGTGTCACAATTTGAGGTTTGAAGTAGAAGATCACTAAACTAATGAAAGTAAACAAGTAAGATGATTAAAAAGGGATGTAAACAATTGATAAAAGGCGCTAGGGTGTCATAGGGTCATAGGGGATTCATGGGAATTGATCATACAAACATATTCTCAAATTTTAAGCAAGCAATTATTGTTGTGATGGATCGAGTTGGTTTATATCTTATAATCCTAGGAAAGTTTGGGTCCCGGAGCCGAATTGATTAGATTGTACAACACCTACAAGTCGACTTAATCTTCCATACTCAACTATATGCATGGTCTAATGAGACTCGAGTTGGTTTATGTCTTACAAGTCTGATTGAAAAGATAGGTGATGGGTAAAAAATGCAAGGATTCACAGGCTCGCATTTCATCAAACATAACATGTACATAAGTTGAGATCACAATAAGCAAGCAAATAAACTATGAAAACATATTAATTTAATCATGAATCATCCCCCATGTTGGTTTCCCCTAATTACCCATCAACCCTAGCTAAGGAAACTACTCACTCATTATTATGTTGAACATGCTAGCAAGGTTGTCAATCATACCAACAAAGTAAAACATGATGAATAAATGAAGATAATTAACATGATGAATAAATGAAGATAATTAACAATAATTAAAAAGGGATTAAGAGAATTATACCTACTAATGATTCCAATAATAATGCAAAGAATAATTGAAGTACTTGATGATTGATTGGAAGGTTGTCAATCTCCCAATAATAACCCAAATAATCTTCAATTACCCAAAACAAAGGATGAACAAGAGAGAGATTAAGAAAATGAAACTTGTATTAAAACTTGATTAAATGTTGATTACAAGATTAAAGAGAGATTTGATTGATATTAACTACACTAAAGATTGCTAAGAAGAACATGCTAATTTAATTAGACTAATGGGGTATTTATAGTGGGCATTAGTTACATAGATTAGGGTTTACTAAGGGCTTAAATGACGATTAAGTCCTTGAGAAATCGCCGATCTCCGGTCTCCTTTTCGCCGGTGTTAGAAAAATATGTGCATCCTTCCATGAAGCTTGTAGAAGACGAAATGGCTGACATGCAATCCGAGCGTCCAGGGCACGGGACGGGCGGATTGTGGTGATTCTGGACGGGCGTCCAGCTAGCGAAGACGGGCGGATTTGGGGTGTTTTGGACGGGCGTCCAGCTAGGGGAAGACGCTTGGATTATGGTTGCTGGACGGGCGTCTTGTGGACAATCCGCTCGGATTGTCTTACAGCTACTTTCTTTCCTCTTTTCTTCCTTTTTCTTCATAGAATCCTTGAGGATTTCGTCGGGGATGCAAGGATCTTTTCTCATCATTGCCCATCTACTATAGTATGTACAAAGGCCTTCTAATCTTGTCTTCTCTTTGATGCTTGGTCATTGAATTCAATCAATTTAGCTCTATTTTGTCATGAAAATGCAAGGTTTGCACTCCTTCCTACCAAGGTAACAAAACCTCAAAGAATATGCAAAACAAAGGACTAAAGACAGTAAATGACCCAAATATGCACTAAAAAGCATGGGAACAAGGCTAATTCGGGGACTAAATATGCTCTAATTATGGTCACATCAAATATCCTCAAACCGAACCTTTGCTCGTCCCGAGTAAAGAGGTGACAACGACTAGGACCATTATTTAAACTAACCTAATAGCATAGCCGATATGAGACAATTAGCGGGTCTCACTCCGCCCCTTCAACTCACAACAAGACAACCATGAGGTAGGATGCCTTCTTGCAAGGCAAGGTCGGTCTTGCCAAAATGGCGACACATCCAAACATTAAGCACACAAAATCAAGTAATGGATACATCTACAAAAGAATAGCCACTTTCCTCATCTAAGTGGCGGAAATTATCTACAAGGGAAGCAATTCAAGGGTACACACTCCTTCATAGATGCAATTTCTTCAAATTACTAAGCCTAGAAGGATACCAATAAATCACCTCCAAATGTGTCAAGCTAGGGTACCTTTGTCCTCAATCGTTAAATGCTTTCGTCAAGAGTAGACTCTCTATGGTGTTAGAAACACTGGAGGATCGCGGAATTCCCCCTCTTGCCTAGACAAGAAGAAGGGTCGTCCCCTCTCTACCATGCACAAAAATGGATACGATGGATAAGGGATCAATAGATGTTTGAGTTTCATTTTGGGAGTTTGATTTTGTTTTTGTTTTTCCCCCCAATTTCTTGTGACATTTGATATTTGAGAACACTTTCTTTTGCCATTTCTTTGATGTTTGGCATTTCAACACTTGACAACTTTTCAACTTTTCCGTGCATTTCTTTTTGAACATTTTCAAAGTCACCCCATATGTAGTGAGGGTGCCTTATTTTTGAAGCATTAGGAGTCTATTTTTGTCTTCTTTTCATTTGATGCATTTTGCAAACTTTCTTTCACTTTTTCATTTCATTTCTTTGAACTCAAATCAATTTCTTTTTGTGCCCATTCCCTTTGATGACAAAAAATGTGGTAGAACATGGATGAATGATGGATGCATGGTTTCAAAGGTCACCTTGGAATAAACGGTAGCCAAGGAGTTATCACACCACAAGGTACTCTTGACTAGGCCTTAATCCATGGGTCAAAGGATACTAGCATGACACATCCTAGGGTGTTTTACAAGTATTCTAACAAGCAAAGTCTTCAGAAGAAAAAGCATCTACAAGGGCATATATACACTTGTCAAGCTTCCCAAGTAGACGGTTTCGCAAAATTTTTCTAACATGCAACTACATGCCATGATGCAACTAACATATAAACATCCTAATGCAAATGATTCTACCAACTAATATGCCATATAAACTAAATGCAAGTCCTAAATTCACATTGTTATACCGCATCAATCAAAATAAAGCCACATAGTCATTAACATAAAGAGGAAAAAGGAGATTGGAAAGATAATACCATGCGGTCTTCAATATCCTCATGTCTCGAATGTGGCGTAGTCGATCAATGTGAACAAGGATAGAACAAATACAATATATAGAACAATATATACAAGTCTACACTACAAAGGAAATGAACTTGTTTTTGGATTTTCAAATTTTTCAATTTTTTTTGATTTTTTCGAAACTTTTTTATTTTTTTGGGTTTTTGAATAAAAGTTAAGTTAGAATTCCCCATCCCCACACTAATATGGGCATTGTCCTCAATGGCCAAAATGATGGGAAATTATGCAAACATGATGCATGAATTCTATACTAAATGCAAGCTACACTAATCTACACTACATGATGCATGGGTTTTGTTTATGACAGAGAGCGTAATTTAGATTACCTCCCGTTGCGTATGCATGTACTTCCCCAAACCGAGATAGACATTATTTCTAATGTCCTAAAGTATGGGGTAGTTCATGCACACAAGATGCAATGCATGAAACTAAATTTGTCATTTTGGATTTTCAAAACGGGAACAATGAAATAAGAACACTTCAATGGGGACGAGGTGTTAGTCCTCTATGTTGCTAGGACTCTCCAACTATTATCAAGATAAAAATAAATAAAACAAAGAAAGAAGTAGACAAAACTCAAGAGGGTAGGAGCCTCCAAAGCTTGCTAGTCCTCCACCATATCATCATTGTCATTATTTTCCTCCATAGAAGCGGACTCATCACCACTTCCCTCTTCACTTCCTTGCTCACTTCCTTCGTCATCTTCATTGGCCTGTTCTTCTTCATCTTCTACCTCTTCATCAACACCCTCATCATCATCAACCTCATCATCGACATTCCCATCTTCACCCGGTCTTTCACCCCTAGATGTACTTGGAAAGAAGACTTCCCTATCCGCCCAACTAGGCAAAGGACATGAAGGATCAAGTAGTCCTTGCCTAGCTAAATGAAGGAGGGGTGGATATTGGGCCAAGTATGCATCTACTCGATCATTTTAATCTTGTTTATGCATCTCTTGCATAAGTAGAGTCATGTAGTCATTGCCCACTTCAACATCTTTGGGTTTGAACTCTTGATATTTGAATGGATAGGGTGGTGTGACAATGGAGGAGGAGGGCTCTTCAATTTCGCCCCTTTGTTGACGGATGATGTACTCTGCGCTTTTTGAGAGTGGAAGTAGGTAGTTTGTTCTATGAGCACTCAAGCGGCATATATTGGAAGGCAAAGTGAAATATCTAGCATCATTGGTGAGCCACCCATATTTGGTGTCAAGAGGATTATGCTTGACCCACTTGTACTTGTTAATCATGGCATCCATGTCAATGAGATGACCCCCTCTTTTCGCCACATAGGTGTTATCCTTGTTGAAATTTGGATCAAAGTACTTGGCCAAGAGAGTAACTAGACCTCCATTTACGATAAAAGCGGTGCCTTCCTTACCACAATCAACATTGAGCCATCTTTCCACCAAAAGCCTTAGAGCATTGTAAGGCTTGGTGAATTCTCTTCCAACATTTAAGGCCGACTCAAGTAGCACAAAATCGAGCTTTGTAAAGTGATTAGTGTCTTTTCTTGCAATTATAGTATTCCCGATGACCTTGTGCCACACTATAATGCCCGGATGGTGGACTAATAGAGCGTGACAAGCATGAAAGTTCTCAAATTTCTTCCCGGAAATTGCCTCCCAAAGAGGAGCGGGGTCATATTTTTCGGGCTTCTTATGATAACGAGGTGTATCACTAAGACCTAATGCTTTACTCAAAACATCAAAGGTGATGCGCCTATTCACATTAGCAAGGCAAAACTCGATATATGTTCTAGTCTCTACCTTAGTCACTTTCAATGAACTCAAGAATTCCAAGGTAAGGGAGGGGTATGTCAATTCTCTTGTAGTGAACAATTTTCCCAACCCCATGGCTTCAAAGAAGACTTTTGTTTGTTCAAGGACACCCAACTTGTTCAAGGAATCTTCACATATGAAATTGGTGGGTAGAATGGATTTCTTAGCATACTTGGCAAATGTATCCCTATGGGAGTTAGAAATGAAAATTACCTCCGGATAGTTTAATAATTGAGCAATTTCCGGAGTTGTTGTTGTTGTTGCTTCCAAGGGAGGATTTCGTTGTTGTTGAACTTCCAAGATTGCACTAGCAACCACCATAGCCATTGAAGCTTTCTTTGCTTGAAGGCATTGTTGCATTTTTGAGAGTGTCTTTGCCTTGAGTGCCTTTGTTGATCCTTTTGTTCCTGCCATTGATGATTATACCAAGAAAAGATTGAAAATCTTCAATTTCCAATTATACCCAAATCGATTTAAGATGAAAGGATTTGCCTTTGTATTTCAAAAATCGACTCAAAGGTTGAAGATTTTGGTGCTTGGATTGATTATTGTTGGAAAAGGAGTGATTAATTGTTGTTGTAAGGAAGTTTGGATTTGATTTTGTTGAATTTGGTTGAGGATGAGGGTTTTTGTGATGGAGAGGATGAGGGTTTTGGCGTTTTGGGGTTTATGGGTAGTGTTTTGAATGTATGAATGAATGAATGAATGTGGGAAGGGTATTTAAAAACACTCGAAATTTTCAAACTGTAGGGGGAAGATGAGCGGCTTCCCTTCGGGATGCTCGGATTCTGCTTAATCTGGGTTCAGAAAATCTCGCCTAAAGACGGGCGTCTTTTAGTGAAGACGAGCGGATTCTTCAGTTCCAGGACGAGCGGATTCCCTTAAAGACGAGCGGATTCTGTTACAGGAATTCTTCTTGTTCTGCACTGGCAAAAAGACGGGCGTCTTCTTGCAAAGACGAGCGGATTCTTTCAGACGAGCGTCTTCTCTGCTGGGACGCTCGGATTCTCTAACAGTCCCAAATTTTCAACTTTGCAGCTCATTTGGACGGACGGTTTCAGCCATAGACGCTCGGATTCCCATAAGACGAGCGGATTCCCCTTAAGGACGCTCGGATTCCTCCTAGTCTACCCGGATTCAGTTCCATCCGTGCACTTGCATATCCCGTGTCATTTTCATTCTTCAAATCTCGTGTTCTTCATTGTAGGGGCACTACTAAGGCATGAATAACCTAGGCAATTGTTATCCCCATACTAAGCTAAAGCACTACACATAAATTAAATCATTAGTCCCTCCCTCACTTCTCTCAAAAAATGATAAATATCTTGATCAAAGCATAAAAACCCAAAAATGACAAAAATGCAATGTAAGAATTAAAATGCAAGTTAGAGAGTTACAAATATTTATAAATGGTGGTTTGGAGAGGACTCCACCAAACTCTCATCTTAGTGAGATGTCACATGGGCATGTCCAAGGTGTTTTTGATGTTGCTCAACACCTTGAAGAAGTAGTCAAAAGCTTGTTCATTGTCATGATAAAGATCTTCAATAGATCTTTTCCCTTGTTGTCCTTCATGTTGGTCTTTATCGATAGCATTACCAATGTAGGGATTGAAAATCCCTTCAAACTCATCGTCCCAAAGACCACAAACTTCATCTACTTGATCACTAAAGATCTCTTGAGTTGATAGAGACAACTCTCCCACTTTCTTGTCTTGGCCAATGAGGCCATCTTCTTCATTGCTTGACTTTGGTGAGCTTTTAAAGCTCTCTTTGTTACCATTTCCTTGATCTTTGAATGGAGCATCATCGATTTTCTTCTTCCATTGGAATTCCGACTTCTTCCTATCATCCTTCCGGCTATAATGATCAACCATAAAACATGGTTCATGTAAACGGGGAGCTTTCATGGTCTTGTCAAGATTGAAAGTTATGCTCTCATCTCCCACTTCTAGAGTGAGATCTCCATGCTTCACATCAATCACCACACCTGCGGTGTGTAAGAAAGGTCTACCTAGAATGATTGGAATGTTGGGGTCTTCTTCCGTCAACAATGACAAAGTCCACCGGGATGAAAAATTTCCCAACTCTTACGGGAACATCTTCCCATATCCCTAATGGTGTCTTCATCGATCTATCGGCCATTTGGAGTGTGATATTGGTGCATTTAAGCTCTCCCATCCCTAACCTTTTACTCATCGAGTACGGCATAACACTCACACTAGCCCCTAGATCACACAAGGCTTTGCTGATCGTGGTGTCGCCAATGGTACACGGTATTGAGAAGCTTCCCGGATCTTTAAGTTTTGGAGGTGAACTCCCTTGAAGTATTGCACTACTCACCTTAGTGAAGGCGATAGTCTCAAGCTTCTGGATCGACTTCTTTTTCGTGAGGATGTCTTTCATGTATTTTGCATAGGCCGACACGTGATTGATTAATTCCGTGAAAGGAATCGAGACTTCCAAATTCTTCACAATATCCATAAATTTTCCAAGTTGGTTATCAAATTTGGGCTTGGCTTGACGACTCGGAAAAGGAAGTCTAATCACAATGGGCTCCTTCTCCTTGGCCTTGTCTTCATTTTTCTTTGAAACTTCTTGTTTTGATGGTTCTCCATCCTTGGAGTTTTGCACAACTTCTTCTTTGTCACTAGTTTCCACAACTTCATCTTCAACTTGCTTCTTTGGTGCTTCATACCTCGTACCACTTCTCAAGTGAATGGCACTAACCATTTCATGTCTTGGGGGATTACTTTGAGGTGGTAACTCCCCTTTTGTCTTTGTGAGCTTGAAAATGCTAGTTGAGTCAATTGAGTTTCCAACATTTTGGTGTGGGCTAGGATGTTGTTGATGGTGATTTCCTTTGTTTGACTATCCTTTTGCATTTGAGTGAAAAACTCTTGTTGATTTTTTTGCATTTGGAGGACCGCTTTTTGAACATCAAAACTTTGGTCATTTTGTTGATTGTATGGAGTTTGATTTTGATAACCTTGGTTTTGGTTGTAAAAGGGTCTTTGATTTTGGTTTCTCATGGGAAGTGAGGTGTATGTTGGTTGAGGGTTTTGAACATTTTGGCTTTTGTATGAGAGATTTGGGTGGAATTTGGTGTTCTCATTGTAATAGTTTGAATAAGGGGTACCATTCTTGTATGCTTGAAAAGCATTCACTTGTTCATTTGTTCCCCTACATTCACTTTGGTCATGTCCCAAAGTTCCACAATTCTCACATATCCCACTTGGGATTGATGAAGATGCCGTCATGGCATTAACATGATGCTTTGGTGATTTTGAGGCTTCTTCAAGCCTAGCCATAGGTTTTTCGAACTTCCAATTGATGGTATCAATGTGAGCACTAAGTTGAGCACCCAATTGAGTAATAGAGTCCACTTTATGCTTTCCTCCTCTAGTAGCCTTGCGAGGTCTACTATATTGTGAATTATGGACCGCCATTTCCTCAATTTTGTTCCAAGTTTGATTGTCATCAACTTCGGTGAACATTCCATTTGATCCCATGTTGAGAATGTTTCTTGAGTCTTCATAAAGACCGTTCCAAAATTGTTGTACCAAGAACCACTCGCTAAGTCCATGATGAGGACATGAGCGACAAATTCCCTTGACTCGCTCCCAAGCTTCATACAAAGATTCTTCATCTCTTTGCTTAAAGCCCGTAATTTGAGCTCTTAGCATGTTAGTCTTTTCCGGTGGATAGAACTTTTTGTAGAAAGCTAGAGCCAATTTCTTCCAAGAATCAATTCTGAGAGTAGCCTTATCAAGGCCTTTCAACCATTGTTTTGCGGTGCCAATTAGAGAAAAAGGAAATAAAAGCCATCGAATTTGGTCTTGAGTTACACCGGTTTGAGAAATCGCATCACAATAATCACATAAAGTATCCATGTGAGAGTGAGGGTATTCACTAGGCATCCCCCCAAATTGGCTTCTTTCGACTAATTGGATAAATGCGGATTTGGCAATAAAATTTCCGGTTAAGTGTTGTGGTGTGGGAGTACCATTAGGTAGGTTCTCCTCGGTTGGTACGGAATGTGGTGAGAATTTAGGCATTGTGGGTTGATTTGGTGTTGGATTTTGTGTTTGGTTCTCCTCACCTTCTCTTGCAAAAGGGTTGATGAACTCAATAGTGTTTGGTTGAATATCTACAACCTCACCAATACCTCTCAAAGGTCTCCTAGCAAGTCTTCTATTGTTTGTCAAAGTCCTTTCAATTTCGTGATCAAAGGGTAACAAGTTACCTTGTGATCTTCTAGACATGCAAAATATCAAACAACTCGAAAATAATTAGAACAAACCTTGAGGAGTTTTACTTCCCCAAGGCAAAGAAAGACACAACTAATAACAATATAAGAAAATCTAAATCAAGTTAACACCGTCCCCGGCAACGGCGCCATTTTTGGTCGGACTCTCGAGGAGATTTAGTTTTCGGTACTTGTCGTTAGGAGCACCTAGACCAAAACACAATTTATAACTTCACAAAAAACTCTACAATTAGTAAAGAGGCAAGTAAAGGTCGGATCCAAGGGACGGGAATTGAGATGAGATTTTCAATTACAACTAGCGGTGTCTAAGGGTGTCACAATTTGGGGTTTGAAGTAGAAGATCACTAAACTAATGAAAGTAAACAAGCAAGATGATTAAAAAGGGATGTAAACAATTGATAAAAGGCGCTAGGGTGTCATGGGGTCATAGGGGATTCATGGGAATTGATCATACAAACATATTCTCAAATTATAAGCTAGCAATTATTGTTGTGATGGATCGAGTTGGTTTATATCTTACAATCCTAGGAAAGTTTGGGTCCTTGAGCCGAATCGATTAGATTGTAAAACACCTACTAGTCGACTTAATCTTCCCTACTCAACTATATGCAAGGTCTAATGAGACTCGAGTTGGTTTATGTCTTACAAGTCTGATTGAAAAGATAGGTGATGGGTAAAAAATGCAAGGATTATAGGCTCGCATTTCATCAAACATAACATGTGCATAAGTTGAGATCACAATAAGCACGCAAATAAACTATGAAAACATATTAATTTAAGCATGAATCATCCCCCATGTTGGTTTCCCCTAATTACCCATTAACCCTAGCTAAGGAAACTACTCACTCATTATCATGTTGAACATGCTAGCAAGGTTGTCAATCATACCAAAAAAGTGAAACATGATGAATAAATGAAGATAATTAACAATAATTAAAAAGGTATTTAGAGAATTATACCTACTAATGATTCCAATAATAATACAAAGAATAATAGAAGTACTTGATGATTGATTGGAAGGTTGTCAATCTCCCAATAATAACCCAAATAATCTTCAATTACCCAAAACAAAGGATGAACAAGAGAGAGATTAAGGAAATGAAACTTGTATTAAAACTTGATTAATTGTTGATTACAAGATTAAAGAGAGATTTGATTGATATTAACTACACTAAAGATTGCTAAGAAGAACATGCTAATTTAATTAGACTAATGGGGTATTTATAGTGGGGATTAGTTACATAGATTAGGGTTTACTAAGGGCTTAAATGACGATTAAGTCCTTGAGGAAATGCCGGTCTCTAGGGAGACTCCGGTCTCCTTTTCGCCGGTCTTAGAAATATATGCGCATCCTTCCATGAAGCTTGTAGAAGACGAAATGGCTGACAGGCAATCCGAGCGTCCAGGGCACGGGACAGGAGGATTGTGGTGATTCTAGACGGGCGGATTTGGGGTGTTTTGGACGGGCGTCCAGCTAGGGGAAGACGCTCAGATTGTGGTAGCTGGAAGGGCGTCTTGTGGACAATCCGCTCGGATTGTCTTACAGCTACTTTCTTTCTTCTTTTCTTCCTTTTTCTTCATAGAATCCTTGAGGATTTCCTCGGGGATGCAAGGATCTTTTCTCATCATTGCCCATCTTCTATATTATGTACAAAGGCCTTCTAATCTTGTCTTCTCTTTGATGCTTGGTCATTGAATTCAATCAATTTAGCTCTATTTTGCCATGAAAATGCAAGGTTTGCACTTCTTTCTTACCAAGGTAACAAAACCTCAAAGAATATGCAAAACAAAGGACTAAAGACAATAAATGACCCAAATATGCACTTAAAAGCATGGGAACAAGGCTAATTCGGGGACTAAATATGCTCTAATTATGGTCACATCAAGCATGCGGAGCATTTGAGGATCGTGTTGCAGACTTTGCGAGACAACCAGCTATATGCAAAGTTATCTAAGTGTGAGTTCTGATTAGAGGAAGTTGCTTTTCTGGGGCATGTGATTTCTAAGAAAGGTGTTGCTGTGGATCCTGGAAAGATAGAGGCAGTTACTCGGTGGGAAGCACCGAAGAATGTGGCTGAGATCAGGAGTTTTTTGGGTTTGGCTGGGTACTATCGACGGTTCGTGAAAGACTTTTTTAAGATAACCAGACCGATGACAGCTTTGATGAGGAAATAAAACAGGTTTCGTTGTGACGAAAGTTGTGAGACGGCGTTCCAAACCTTAAAGGAGCGTTTGACCGCAGCTCCAATCTTATCATTACCTAAAGGGAGTGAGAACTTTGAGGTGTATACAGATGCTTCAAAGAATGGGTGAGGTTATGTGTTGATGCAGAACGGGAAAGTGATTGCCTATGCTTCTAGGCAGCTGAAACCTTATGAGGAGAACTATCCGACACATGATCTATAGTTGGGTGCGGTTGTGTTTGCTTTCAAGCTTTGGAGGCACTATCTTTATGGGGTGACCTTTAAGGTGTTTTCAGATCACAAGAGTCTCAAGTACATCTTCACTCAAAAGAAGTTGAGCATGAGACATAGGAGGTGGATGGAGCTAATGTGGTTGCAGATGCCTTGAGCAGGAAGAGTGTACATTCTCTTTGGACAACTATGTCTTTGATGAGATTGAGAGATGAGGTAGGGAAGATGGGGATACATATGATATAGAAAGAGGATGCTATAGGGGAGTTGATAGTGGAGCCAGACCTTTATGATGATATTCGCAGGAAACAGGAGTTGGATCCTAAAATTGTGGAGTGGAGAGCGGGAATAGAGAAAGGGACAGTGTCTAGATACTCTATTCATACAGATGGCAGTGTGAGATTCGATGGGAGATGGTGTGTTCCTAGTGATGAGAAGTTGAAAAATATGATTATGACAGAGGCTCATTGCACACCATATTCGGTACATCCAGGCGGTGACAAGCTATATAAAGATTTGAAGAAGACTTTCTGGTGGCCTGGGATGAGAAAGGAAACAACTGAACTCGTGGCTCGTTGTTTGACATGTCAGAGAGTGAAAGGGGAGCAGCGACGACCACAAGGTAAGATTTAGTCTCTTGAGGTACCTGAGTGGAAGTGGGAGTCCATTTCTATGGATTTTATAGTGGGTTTGCCGAGGAGTCAACAGGGTAATAACATGATATAGGTTATAGTAGATCGTCTGACCAAGCCAGCTCACTTTGTGCCGATGAAAGATAATTGGACCAAGGCACAGTTAGCTTTGGCTTATAGGAAGCATGTGGTTCGTTTGCATGAGGTGCCTAAGGATATAGTGTCCGATAGAGATGCGAGGTTCATATCACGATTTTGGAAAGAGTTGCAGGAATTGATGGGAACTACCTTAAAGATGAGTACTCCGTTTCATCCTGCGACAGATGGCCAGACAGAGAGGACCATCAAGACTTTAGAGGATATGTTACGAGATTGTGTTATGGATTTTGGTGGTAGCTGGGAGCAGCGTTTGGACCTAATTGAGTTTTCTTATAACAACAGCTATCACACTAGTATAGGCATGGCACCATTTGAGGCTTTATATGGGAAGAGATGTAGGAGTCCGATTTGTTGGGATGATAGAGCTGAGGTAGTGGTTTTGGGGCCAGAGATGGTACAGGAGATGGTTGAACAGGTTAAGCTGATCAGACAGAAGATGAAAGCGACCCAGGATCGACAAAAGTGTTATGCAGATTTACATCGTCGTGACATAGAGTTTCAGGTTGGGGACAAGGTTTTTTTGAAAGTGTCTCCTATGCATGGGGTCATGAGATTTGGGAATAAAGGGAAGCTGAGCCAGAAGTTTATAGGATCATATGAGATTTTGGATCGTGTGGGTGAGGTTGCTTACCGGTTAGCTTTACCAGCTGCTTTGGATAGAGTGCATAATGTGTTTCATGTGTCTCAGCTACGGAAGTATGTGAGTGATCCTTCACACGTGTTAGATGTAGAGAAGAACGAGCTGGATGAGTCCTTGTCTTATCTTGAGGTGCCAAAACAGAATCTTGATCGCAAGTTTAGGAAAACTAGACATGGGGAAACAGTGTTGCTTAAGGTTCTTTGGTCTAACCATAAGGTTGAGGAGGCTACTTGGGAGGCGGAGGAGGCTATGAGGGAGCGGTATCCGTCTCTTTTTGATCAGGTATGTGTGGTTACAGGGACGTAACCATGTTTCTTTTAGGAGGATAGGAGATGGTCGCATAGAGTTTATGCATGTTTTATGTTGCTTTAGTACAGTCAGTAGTTGTCTTGAGTCGGGTTGAGTGTTATTTTGGAGGTGTGTTTTGAGTTTTGTTTTGCGTTTTGGTTATGTTGTGGTGTCGGAGTGGTGTTAGTGTGTTATGTTTTTCTTTACGGGTTGAACTTTGGGTACGAAGTTTTTTTTAAGGAGGGAAGACTGTAATACTACCGTTTTATGTGTCTATAGGTACTCTATCGAGTGGGGCTTACTCTGTCGAGTAAGTAGCTTTTTACGCAAAACAGTAGTCTGCCTCTAGGGTACTCGATCGAGTAAGTTGGGGACTCTATCGAGAAAAAGTCACTCGATCCAGTAAGTCACTTACTCGATCGAGTAAGTGTGTTTTACGGGTTAATTAGCCGGGTTTTGTTAATAATGTCGGATTAGTATATAAAGCTTTCGTCACTTTTCCTTAAACGCTTTTATCATCCTAAAACCTTTCTAGAGAAGTTGGAAAGTTACGTTGTTCGCTTTCGCCGCATTATTAGCAAATCCCAAGGCTAGGAGTGTCGGATCATCTCGTTCTTTACGCCGTTGTGATCGTTGTGTCGAGGGTAAGCTTTTTATATAATTTTTATGATGTTTCGTTAACCATGTTAAACCCTAATTCGGTAATATTGGGGGTTTTTGGGTGATTTGTATGATTGTAGTAGTAATGGTATGTATACGTGTTATAGGAGGAGGTTTCGTTGAGGAAAGATTCTAATTAGCTGCTTGACCGTATGTGGTGTTTGCATTCCAGGTAGGGTTTCCCTACTCAATATAGGTTACATAAGTGTTGTTGGTAATTGTTGTTGTTGTTGTTGTATATCGTATTGGCATTGGATTCTGGTTTGGTGATTGTTGATAGTGTAATGTGATTATCGTTGTATAACTGTCTGTGATCTTCGGGGTGCGTCCCTGGCTGAGTGGAGTCACTTGTGGGAGTGGCTTCACGCCCTTGATTCGCCTTCTGTGGAACCCGCCACAGAAGGGATGTGCACATTAATGAACATGGGTTTATCGCTCGATGGAGATGAGCGGGGCTTAGGTGGGAACGGCTGTGGTCCCCCACTAGCGGCGAGGAGTACTTGTTGCGATGGGTACTCTGGCAGGGCTACACAATTCAGTGTGTAGTCAGATATATGGAGATAAGATGGAGTTGTGGTGATTGGGTTGTGCTGATTGAGTTGTTTGTAATACTGTTTAATTGCAGCTGTTATTTTTATGTAATTAGTACTGACCCTGTTTAAATGTTTTAAAAACTGTGGTGATCTATTCAGGGATGGTGGGCACTTATTGAGCAGGTATGAGACGATACGCATGGGTTAGCTGGGATGAGTCACCACGTTGCTGTTTTTAGAAGTCCTTCGCTGTGTCGAACACTCTTTAGTTGTTTAGTAGTTGACAGTTTTGAGAACCGTTGTATTTTCTTTTCACAGTTTTGGAGTTTGTTGTATCACTTTAAACTTTATTTCTATTTAAGTACATTTCGTTATTGTCCATTTGATTATCATTGCCTTGGGTAACCAAGATGGTAGCATTCTCATGCCTTAAGTGGTCCTGGTAAGGCACTTGGAGTATGGGGGTGTTACACAGGTTGTTTGATGTCACGCGGGAGACGGGGCGAGCAACGGACTTGGAGTCGAGTAGCATAGATAGATGGGTTAGATGGTAGACAAGTTGTATAATGTCTAGTTCACATTTATTATTCATTTGTTCATCATTTATAATCACTAAACTTATTATTTATTTAAGTTGTTTCTTATTTGCAACTCCAATTTCACCGCCTCGGGAAATCGAGATGGTAACATCCTCCTATTGCCTTGGCCAGGCAAGAAGGGGGTGTTACAAAGTGGTATATGAAATACTACGGTTTTCTATGCTGTTGGGTACTCTCTCGAGTAGGGCTTACTCTGTCGAGTAAGTGAGTTTGGTTACGAAACAATACTCTATCTGATGGGTACTCGTTCGATTAAGTTGGTTTTTACTGGTTGTTTTTGACAGGTTTTGATAGCAACGTGAGAAAGATATATAAACTTAATCCGTCAGTTTCTTTTCATTTTTACACTTTTCTAAACTTCACAAAGATAAAACAAAGTTACGTTGCTTCTCTCTCTCTCTTTCATTGCTATGAAATCCTAAGGGCTAGAGTCGTCGGATCGTTGTGTTCTTTACGCCGTTAAGACCGTCGTATCGTGGGTAAGATCCTAGTATAGTTTTTATGTTGTTTCATTGATTTTGGTTGAAACCCTAATTGGATAAATTGGAGGTTTTGGGAGTATTGTGTTTATTAGATGGTGAATGTATGATTGTATGTTTGATAGGAGGTGATTTCGTTGAAGAACGATTCTGATTAGCTGATTATGATGATCTTGGTGTTTGTTTATTCCAGGTAGGGTTTCCCTACTCAGCTAATGATTACATATTTGTTGTTGATGGTTGTTTAATGTTGTTGATCTCTATCGTATTGGAATTGGTAATTGGTAATTGTTATTGTATAATGTGGTTGGTTGTGTAATTGTCTGTGGTTCGCAAGGTGCGCCATCGGCTGAGTGGAGTCACTTGCGGGAGTGGCTTCACGCCCTTAATTCTGCCCATGTGGAACCCGCCATAGAAGGGGATGTGCACATTAATGAACATGGGTTATCGCTCGGAATAGATGAGCGGGGATTAGGTGCGTACGGCTGTGGTCCCTCACTGGTGGCGTGGAATATCTGTTGCGATGGGTATTGTGGCAGTACTATACACTTTAGTGTGTAGTCAGGTGTGTGGAGTTATGACGGAGTTTGGGGAACTTGTGTGTGTTGTATCTTTTGTATTATGTTTTGTGTAATCAGTAAGTGACCCCGTTTAAATGTTTTGAAAACTGTGGTGATCCATTTGGGGATGGTGAGCAGTTGTTTAGCAGGTATACCTTGAATACGCGCGAGATCTAGCTGGGGATGGAGTCATCACATATCAGAGTCTTTAGTCTTCCGCTGTGTTTGTTAAGGCAGTTCCACTTAGTTGGTTTACAGTTTTGAGAACAGTTGTATTTTGCTTTACAGTTTTGGTTATGTAATCATTAAACATAATTATCTAAAGTATGTTCTTTTATGGTCAATTTGATATACATTGCCTCGGGTAACCGAGATGGTAGCACTTCCACGCATTAGGTGGTCTTGGTAAGGCACCTTGGTATATGGGGTGTTACAAAGTGGTATCAGAGAGACGATTTTGGAACCTGTAACTAATGATCCCAATGAATATAGAGAGTCAAATTAAAATGAACCCGGGTAGAAGTTGTTAGGAGCTAATGCAAAGACTTGGGAGACGTCCTAAAGTTGCGAACTCGCCCTACAACTTTAAACCGGTCACTATGGGGTGTCATGGGATCGCTATGTGTTTACTAATGTTCAATTGCATATGTTGGATGAATAGGTATATATGAACTTGTTGGATGAATGGTATGTGGTTGAATGAAGGATGTGGTGGAAATGATGAAAGTAATCGTATATGGTAATGTGATTTGTGGCTAAGCTACTTATTTACTGTTATTTCATATGTATATGTTGGATAAAGTGTATGATGGATGATTTGGTGAAAAAGGTGAAGTAATATTGCATAAGGATATGATTTCATGATTTAAGCATGTTTATATGATGGAAGTAATTTTTTATAATGTTCTTATGCTAGTAACATATGAATGGAGAATTTGATGTTATATATTATGTTATTGTTCTTACGTAAAGTTATAGAATAAAAGCATATGGGTAATACATGATTGACAAGTTGAATAATATATGTACATGATGGATGTTGTTGCTTGGCTTTTGAAGATAGTAACATGGGGTTAGGGATAATGGTTTTATGATCATTGAGTTGTTTTTGTTTACTTTGTTGTTATTTAAGTTGTTTGGAAGTAAAAATCAAATAGTTATGTTGTCCGATTACAGCGAAGTTGTCTTTAAACTGTTATAACCTGAGATGTATATATGATTTTGATGTGATTCCAATTGAAGGTTATAGCTTGTTCTTTTACGATTCTAACGATAGGCCGCACGCCCAAAATGACCTAGAAACAACTGAGATATGACCGTTTTACGAAAATTCAACAGTGCTGAGAATTGCGTAGGGTACTCGTTCGAGTACACCTCTTGTTACTCGATCGAGTACCCTTTACTCGATCGAGTAGCCCTGGTAATTTATTATACGTGCTTCTGATCTTCACCTACTCGATCAAGTAGGCTGTACTCGATCTAGTGACCCCTGTTTTGGGTCATATGCTCATCTTTTTACCTCGTCGCACATCTTATTTAATGGAAGGGTGTTCTTTTGCTTCTTTATGCATTGTTTTACATATGTGTTGATCTTGATGTGTAATTTACCTAATCTTATGATGTAAGAGTAGCACCTTATGATGGGTATGAGTTTGGTGGGGTGGACGGGAGTTATATGTGGTTGTGATGGATAGTGGAAAAAGAAAAGGGAAGGGAAGATTGATGAGTTTATTGAGGTATGGAGCATATTTTGTGAGATGTGGTGAGTGATATGATTGCGAGTTTGAATAATGTGAGGTAAGTGTATATGGGCAAGGAGTGATGTAAGTGTAAGGAACGTGAGATGGAAAAGGATGAGATGAGGGATGCGAATAGTGTCGTATTGGGATGTGTAAGGATTTATGGAGGGAGATGGTTAGGATTGTGATGGTTAAGGATATATGTGATGGAAGTTCGTTATAGAGGTATGGAAACGAATGGTGTATAGTGAGATCGAGTTATGCCGCGATGTGTAGGTAGTGGCCGAGTTTGGAAATTTGTATCATCAAGAGGTGAAACTCGTGTGTGATTTCCTTGGGCAATTAACGGTATGAAATGAGTTTTGGTTTCGAGAGGGAAAAAAAGGTGAGATTGGTGACAAGTGTCAGTGACAGTATGATGAGAGAAGATCCATGGTAAGAAAGAGAGAGATGGTGCTGATATAAAATAATGGGATTTGCGTTTTGGAGCAATGAAAGGATAATCGGAGCACTAAAGAGTTAGGTAGAAGGAATAAGGAGTTGAATTATTAATTGATTTTGTCGAGTGTAAAGAGAAAAGACTGAGGGGAGCAAACTAAAATAATGTTGACCGGAGTTATGCGATATAGAAGCAAGGAATCGTCGAGATGTATTATTATCATGAGGGTGGGAGTTAATGGTCATATAAGAGTTTCAAGATGACATGTTAGCCATGAGTTTTGAGGAATTAAGGGAGTAAGGAGTTGGTATAGTATTTGCACGACATGAGATTTTGGTGGAGAGTTGAGTGACGATACAATTAAGGATAGAATTGGGATGAATGTTCAGGTAATTTTTGTTAATGGATTAGATGTTCGATATTTGGGATGTTAACCGAAGATGGGAAAGAAACCGTGATATTTAGAAATGAGTGTAAGAGGTTTGTTATACGAACAGTGGTGGTGGTGTGGTGTTGTCACTAGTGCTTTAGGGTGATGATTAATAGGGAAGGTGGCCATTTTATAGAGGTTGATTTTGTAGAGGCCGGATTGGTACGTATGGTTGTGGGGAGTATACGATGTGATTATAGGAGGCGGTTGGTAGTACTTGGGTATTAATGGTACAGTTACATTTGTTAGGAGGTGATGGTTACGCGAATGGGAGAATGTGTTATGAAGGGCATGCGAGTTAAGCTCGGGCAAGAGATAAGCTTTATCAAGTGGTAACCTACGTGATCAGAATTGACTAGTTGGATGTGATTACGGGTCTATGATGTGTATAAATGTTTATGTGAGGTTCTGACCTCACGAGATGTGGTATGGTGTGATAGTTATAAAGTTCTTATCTGAATGTCCTGTAATATGTTGGGTACGGTAACCTAATGGAATGATATTCAAAAGTGATGGTTTGGGTGATCTGGCATGGCTAGTTATACTTGTATGTGTATTCATGATATATGTTTATTCCGTGTAATAGTATGGATGATATTCATGAGGTTCTTATCTGTTTATTCCATGTAATATGTTGTGTTATGATCTAGTAAAGCGGTTTTGATTAAGTTTTCTTATCCAGGAAGTTATACTGAGTTTGTGTTTATGGTATTTTATAAGTTGCAATGTCTATCGATGTGGTTGTGTGCCTCGGGTGGTGATCCGGGCAAGGTACTTCGTGTTGTGATGCGGGTGTTTTCGCGCTGCAGTGCGGCTGTTGGTGGCATCGTTGCGATGCCGTCATCGGTTGTGGTGGAGTAGACGGGATACTTATGAGACAAGTTTTCGAAAGGGTATACCAGTTATATAGATTATTGTTTTGTTTACTGCTGTTTCTTGTGAGTTTCGGTTGGACATATAGACTGTTGTTTTGTTTATTGCTGTTTTTTACTAGTTTTGGCTTGGGAGTGAGGGTAGTGTATGATATGGAAGAGAGTTGCGCATGTGGTCGTGGTTGTGATGGTATTGTGATATTCTGTTAATGGGGCATAGTTGTGAGAGGTTGTTAGAGTACTTTTGGTCTTGTTTTAGATGAGGCATGGGTTGACATAGTTGTTTCAAGAGATTTGTGGAGAGTGTACACTGAGCTGGAAGCGGCAAGTGGTTCGTAATATTTATTGGCACACTGAGTATAGAGTGTTGGGAATTAGTATCATGTTAAGTTATGGATGAGTTTTTCGGTAATAAAAGAAAAGAACTTGATGATTTAGTGTGAGTCTGTGTAACAATTGTGGATTGTGAGTTATGAGTATGGAGATAAGTGCATGTATAGAGGACTATGTCGTTTTGGCGGTAACAAGGAACAATTGGAGTATTGGTTATGCTAAGGATTTTATGGTATAGGTTAGGTGGTGTGCCGAATGAATTGAAGTATAAAAACCGTTAAAGTAAGAGAGCCTTGGATATAGGCATGGTTGTAAGTGTTGAGATTATAGGCGGTTATCATTGACATGCGGTGGTGATGAGAAGATACAACTAAGGATCTAGTATCAGTGAGTTACGAGGACGTAACATTCATCTTAAGAGGAGGAGGATGCGACAAAGAGAGTCTGATGGTTGTACATGTGCGGTATATTTGGAAGTTTAAGCCTTGGTGTAGAATAATGGATAGATTTATGTCATGGTTGATACTCATAAAGGTAATGGCAGTGCTTGTAGTAGTATGTCATTTATGAGTGTAAGAATACTTCGATAGTGTTGACAGTTGGGTGATGATGTTTATTAGTGTGAGTAAACTTCGAGGACGAAGTTCTTTTTAAGAGTGGTAGAATGTAATATTCCGTTTGGCGGTTGATCTTGCTTGGTGAATTGTCTTGATATTGGGATTTCTAGTAGATAATATGTTAGTGAGAGGGAGCTAGCGGCGTTTGTGGATGGTATTTGGTAGTGTATGGAGTTAGTGTAAAGAGAGACTATAATGTAGTTGATAAGATATCGCGAGCCATGTTGGGGAGGTAGGCATAGTTGGTGGAGTTGGTTTTAAGAGTTCATGTTTTATAGGTTGGGGTTTTATTTTGAGTTCTTAGTTGCGTTATTGTGTCTTGATCGAGTTAATATGTTTGTTTTTGAGTATGGGTTGAACTTCGGGAACGAAGTTCCTTTTTAAGGAGGGAAGCCTGTAATACTACGGTTCTCTATGCTGTTGGGTACTCTATCGAGTAGGGCTTACTCTGTCGAGTAAGTGAGTTTGGTTACAAAACAGTACTCTGTCAGATGGGTACTCGATCGAGTAAGTTGGTTTTTACGGGTTGTTTTTGACGGGTTTTGATAGCAACGTGGGAAAGATATATAAACATAATCCGTCACTTTCTTTTCATTCTTACACTTTTCTAAACTTCACAAAGATAAAACAAAGTTACGTTGCTTCTCTCTCTTTCATTGCTATGAAATCCTAAGGGCTAGAGTCGTCGGATCGTTGTGTTCTTTACGCCGTTGAGACCATCGTATCATGGGTAAGATCCTAGTATAGTTTTTATGTTGTTTCATTGATTTTGGTTGAAACCCTAATTTGGTAAATTGAGGGTTTTGGGAGTATTGTGTTTATTAGATGGTGATTGTATGTTTGTATATTTTATAGGAGGTGATTTCGTTGAAGAACGATTCTGATTAGCTGATTGTGAAGATCTTCGTGTTTGCTTATTCCAGATAGGGTTTCCTTACTCGGTTATTGATTACATAGTTGTTGTTGATGGTTGTTGATCTCTATCGTATTGGAATTGGTAATTGGTAGTTGTTATTGTATAATGTGGTTGGTTGTGTAATTGTCTGTGGTTCGCGAGGTGCGCCATCGGCTGAGTGGAGTCACTTGCGGGAGTGGCTTCACGCCCTTAATTCTGCCCATGTGGAACCCGCCATAGAAGGGGATGTGCACATTAATGAACATGGGTTATCGCTCGGAATAGATGAGTGGGGATTAGGTGGGTATGGCTGCGGTCCTCCACTGGCGGCGTGGAATATCTGTTGCGATGGGTATTCTGGCAGGACTACATAATTAATGTGTAGTCAGGTGTGTGGAGTTGTGACGGAGTTTGGGGAACATGTGTGTGTTGTATCTTTTGCATTATTTTTTGTGTAATCAGTAACTGGCCCCGTTTAAATGTTTTGAAAACTGTGGTGATCCATTTAGGGGTGGTGAGCAGTTGTTTAGCAGGTATAACTTGGATACGCCCGGGATCTAGCTGGGGATGGAGTCATCACATATCAGAGTCTTTAGTCTTCCGCTGTGTTTGTTAAGGCAGTTCCACTTAGTTGGTTTACAGTTTTGGGAACAGTTGTATTTTGCTTTACAGTTTTGGTTATATAATCGTTAAACTTAATTTTCTAAAGTATGTTCTTTTATGGTCAATTTGATATACATTGCCTCGGGTAACCGAGATGGTAGCACTTCCACGCATTAGGTGGTCTTGGTAAAGCACCTTGGTGTATGGGGGTGTTACAGTATCAGAGCCAGGTTTTGGAACCTAAACCAATGACCCAAAATGAACCTAGGTGTGTCTAATAAAATGAACCCGGCATGAGTACAATGGAAAATTGGGTTTGGATGAGCAGGCGCCCTCATATGAAAACTAGTGCTTATTGTCTCAGTTGATCACTACGTGGGTGGTTATGAGTATGGTGAACTCTATGTGGAATGTTTTATGGTTTCATGAGTATGTGATTAGCGTTAAGTTTATTGTATGGTTTAGTTGTTTCCAATGATGTGTGAATGTGTATGGAAGTTGAATGCCTGGATTAATGTGAGTAGCATTTTTCAGAATGATTAACATGTGTTGGCATAAGGATAATGATCTCGCTCTTTGAATTTATATTGCGTGTTAATGAAATGCTTACTAGCGCTAACAATAGTGTATGATTAGTAATGAATGTTGGTAGAATAACTACTCATTCTGCGGTAGTGTATCTAAGGCAATAAGTATAATGGCGTGTAAGCTAACACGGGACGAGCCATCGATTGCCGGTGTACTCCCAAACTTCCCCTTTGGTTCAGGGATACCGTTCTTCGAACCTTATACGAAATTGCAAGCCCATAAGAATCACTCGAGTGAGCACGAGCCAGCACTCGACCGAGAGGGCCGTTTTACTTGACCGAGTTGGTTCAATCCAGGGCCTGAAAATTACGATATTTGAACACTCGACCGACTGACTACTTCGGCTGTGATTTACACGGGTTGAACCCTTCTCTTCACATCTTATCTTCTTCATCCTTTCATTTCACCTCACAACAATCACTTCAAAACTTACCAAAAATCATTTTAGCAACTCCATTCTCCATACTTGGTGCTTAGAATCAAGATTCTTACTTCATTTGACCTCCTTAATTCTCACCATTTCAACAATGTAAGTGGTTACTCTTTCACTAATTTTCCCCAAATTGATTTTTCTAAGATCTATACTAAACTACTCAAGTTTTATAAATCATTTACATGTTTTTGTTTAATTTATGATAGTAATTGACATTCTACATCATTATAGTTGCTAAAAATCAAATTTTCTTGTTGAAATTTTGTCCACCATTGAAGAACACGAAATGCTTGGTAGTGAGCCTTAATTTGATTTTCTTGTGTTGTTGTTGGGCTTAGTTGGACAACAAAGGCCTACCCTTTGTTGTCCATATTGGATCTTTTGTTGTATGTGAAAATTTAGTCTTGAAATTTTCGAAATATAGATTGTTCATGCGCAAATTTTGATTTTTCATGTGTAAAACTTCGGTTAATTGTGCTGAAAGACTACTTTCCTTGTTGATGAAACTATGCATTGTCTTAAAACGGAAATTTCGTCTCAAAATCGTGCCCAAATTTTCGAAATTCACTATGAATATGACCAAAGTTTGATTTCTACATCTTAAACATGGTTTAATAGCATTATAAGGCTGTAACTTCATGAGCATTGTTACAACATGGTTTAACTCAAAAACTTCCGTCCTAAAATTTTAACCAAGTTCTCAACAATTCATATATTAGTATTTCAAGCTTAAATATTGAACTAATTGTGCTACAACAATTTAACTTTTGATAAGTAGAATAACATGTTATCTCAAAATGGGTAAATTGTTTTCAAATTTCCACCAAAATTTTCGAAGTATAGGCTAAGTGTGTAGGATTTTCGGTTTCTATGCTCCACAATTGGTGTAGTCCCGTCAAAATCGTGATCATTTTGCATTTCATAGTCTCTAATTAAAAGTTAAATCATTGCATCGTTGTACAAGAGTTTCGATTCCCCGGAAATTTGTAACGTGAGAAAGATTTTGGCTTGCTTGATGTACAAACGGAATCATGCTCAAATTTCTTCTAATTTGCCACTTATCAATTAAAGAAGTTGAGGAAACTTTCCATTCCTATTCAAAGATTGGTTTCGATTCTTACCTTTCCTATTCTATATCTTGTTGCGTGATTTCATTTTGTAGCATGTCATGGAACACAAGAAGCACCCGTGGAAGAAAAAACCGTCAACCCCAACCCGAACTGAAGGCACCACCCGCCATTACCCTTCTGCGATATCCGGGGAATAGAGTTTGAAAGTGAACCCCACAAAAATACCTTCCTAGCCTATGCCCAAAGGCGTATGAGTGTCACTAGGTGCGTGTCGAAGAGTGCTTTGGAAACCTTGGGGATAGAGGTGCAAGTACATGAAAGTTTTAGCGTCCTTGGCATGGAGGGATTATATAATGTGGTGGAAATAAGCTACCGCAATCTCACCCTTGAATTCTTGTGTTCATTTGCCTACAACAAAAGAGACCTCTCCGTGAGTTTACGACTCAAGAACACCTTCTCCAACCTATCTAATGATGTCTTTGCAAAATGAATAGGTGTAGGAAAAAGGACTACCTTTACCCATGACAAGGTGGAAAAGGAGATGAAGCCCACGAAGTACATTGATATTTATACGGGTAACTAACATACCGATGTGAGTGCAATGAAAATAAATGATGCGGAACACCCCATTTTGAAAGTTTTGCTTCGCCTTATGACCAATATCCTTTATGGGAGGAAGGATCCTAGCAAACTCAACTCCACCGAAGTGTTATTTTTAAGCTCTTACCTCAACCCATGTTATGATAGGCATTTGTACTTTAGCCCGGTGACCATGGTGAGCCTAGTGTTTGAGAGGATGACCAAGTCCGGCAAGTGCTCCTTTGATTGCGGTGCCCTAGTGACTAGATTAGCCAAGAATCTATTGGTTTATGAACCGGGCAATATTGATAGGCCTATGAGTGCGGGGGTGCCGTACGTTGACACTTCCTATATGAAGAACATGCTTTGGATTGTGGATAGGAGGGATAAGGACGGGTACTTGTGGAAAGTGAACACAAACTTGTACATAAAACTTCCCGTGCCTGGAAGGTTGCCCGAAACCTCCCACCTACTCGAGATGACCCCACCTCGTCCCCTGGCTCAATCTTATCTCATTACGGTTGAACTCAACTATGCTCTTGGTAATGAAGAAGCGGAATGGGCTAATACTCCGACAATGCTCCATGGACTCCCTTATCATTTGATGCATGATCCATCACCCTCATATATGCCCATGTCTTCACCGCCCCACGATTGCCCTTGGAATTATACATATGCCTCGTCATCTTCTCACATGCACATGCCTTCGCCACTTCGTGACCCTCCTAGGCATTCTATGCACATGCCTTCGCATATCGGGCAATAACCCAACCCCAACCGGCCTATGACCACCAATATCCTATGGTGGACCTTATCGATTGAGTGAACCACTCCCTAGTTCTAAGAGACATACATGAGTTTACCTACAACCAAGGTGTGAGACCCACTCAATGTCCTAGCTTTTGGTTCGGGGATGGGAATACTTCGAGGGTCTTCAAAGCCTATGGTATCCAACCATCGGATTGGGGTACTAGAATTCCTCACAATGAAGGACAATTGCTTGGCCCTTGGCGGGACCTCACTATGCCACTGAGAGTTTCTTTGGCGATGCTTATCAAGGAGGCGGAAGCGGTGCTTACCAAGAAGGTAGAGGCGGTGTTTACCAAGGAAGTGGAAGTGGAGCAGGAGCGTTAGGTTGGACATAGGGATCATGGATCATGATGGAGACTATGCTAATGTAGTGGTTGAGATTGCGGCAACGGACACCTCGTGAGAGACAAGGAGTGAGGATCGTATCACTCGAAGAGAGGAATCGTCGGTGAACAAAGAAGGACCCTTGATCCGGTGGGCAAAGAGACTTGGTAAGAGGAGGAAGTCCTCCGATTAGATTCGATGGTTTTGAGTTGGACTAGCTTAACATTTGCCTCGTATGAGACTTAAACATTTTATTTCTTGGTATGTAATCTTGGCCATAAGGCCAAAATGTGTTTACTTTGAGCTTTGAGATAGCCAATGGTGTGGTAGTCACCATTGGAGTTATTTGTGTTTATTTAATGGACTAGGTGGAAAATTGGAGGCCATTTCCCTTAATCTCGAGGCTGCCCAGCACCACTCGGCCGAGTGCCCCACTCACTCGACCGAGTGTCCCGTTACTCGATCGAGTGGCTCTTTCCACTCAACCGAGTAACCCGTTTATGCCCCATTTTGCATGTTTTGACCAAGTATTGGGTATATACCCATGTTTAGTGACCACAATGGTCCCTTGGTGAGTGGATGGACATAAAAGGGTTGACGTGATTGGCTTTCATGATTTGTTTACGTTTGACCATAGTACTTAGTGTGTTATTATTGTTTAAAAAGTAGTGTTATTATTTAAAATATAATTAATCAAGGTTATTTAACCAATGAATAGCAATGTGACGTGACTAAATGGACAACAAAATCATGAGATAATAGTAAGTGACGTGTAATGGTCTAATAACTTTATGAATTTCATGATAATTGCTTGTTACACCAACAAATCTTGTGATGCGTATAGACGGAATACTTACATAATGTGGAAATATACATAAATACGTATGTGCGATCCTGTAATAGGCTTGGCACGATATATACATGACATGAGGATAGTAATTGAATTCTACTAAAATATGTAACCTATTACGTGGTGCCCGTCATTTCGTTCCTTGTTATATGTTCGTAAGTAGCTTTTGAGTTTATCCATGTGTTCGAGCGTTGAACTTCGAGACGAAGTTCTCTTTTGGGGGGGGGGGGGGGGGGAGTAAATATAACAATCGAAAGTTAAAGAAGGAAACTAAGTGTTACAAGAGTGAAAATGTCAAGGGAACCTTGAGTCGGGAAGCGGTTGTATGTAAGAGAGTGAATACGGTAAAGGCTTGGGAAAGAGAGTAGACTAGAGAGTTAGCAACGAGACGGAGATAGAGACTTGAGAGAATGGTGGAAAAGAGAGAGTGAGGCGAACTTCGGGGACAAAGTTTATTTTAAGGGGGAAGATTGTAATACCCGGATTCTTTGAACTGACAAAAATACCTTGGGATGCGTGAGGACACCTCATTGTTGGTGGGAACTACTCGGAAGCAAGGGATGACCGTAAACTAGACCTAGTATGACCTAAACTAGACCTAATGGGGCTGCAGTAGACCGAGTAGATTGTTTATTTAATCAAGTGGCTCACACTCGGTCGAGTGGGGGAGCACTCGACCGAGTGAGTGGCACTAGACCTAGTGCCACTGTGCAGCACACGATAAACACCAATTTCGGGATTACAACTTACCTTATCCAAATCATTTCCTCCTTCTTCCTTCTTTCTCTAAACTCTCTCCCTTCTCTCTAAAATCCTTACAAACACACTTTCATGGGATTCGAGCTTGATTTGGTGGATTTTTCATCCTCTTCCTTTCTTCCTCTTACTTTATAAGTTAAGATCCACCCTTCTTTAATTAGTTTAAACCCTTATCTTTTGGGGGTTTTCTGGTGGTTAATTAATTAGTAATTAGGGTATGTTTTATGGATAATTAATGGGTGATAATAAGGGGTTGTGTAGTGTATAATAGTGTAGGATTTATTTGTGATAGCATTGTGTGGTTTGTATTGGATGAGATAGTTTAATGAGACGGAATCAGGTCAGATTCGAGAACTTATGAAGATTGCTAAAAGGTAGGTTAATCCTACTCGGTTTCAATAATGTGTGTGTACATTTGTATGTCTTTTGCATCATTTGCATATTATGACTTGGATTTGCATCATGTTGTAATGCTTGAGGATTTTGGTGAGTCTCTTATGCTGTTGGATTTGCAGTATAACATGTGGCTTGATTGGCATTCAAGATATATGACAAAAGGCAAAATTGGTAAGAGTTATGCATATTCATTATGAAATTGGCATATTGACATATTGTGATGCATTTAGTAATATATGTGACGGTTGGTAATTGTTGGTAGTGATTCTTGTTCTTGAGGAGACGTAAGACGGTTGGGAGACCGTCTTACGCTTTAGTTGCCTCTTGGAGCTTCCCACTCCAAGAGGATGGTACACATTAAAGACTTGAGTACGGAGGGACTCGCTTGAGTGAGACACGACATCTGGCAGGGGATCCATATCGCTTCCAAACCCGATACGTCTGGGCGTGTTCCGGTACCTTTATGTGAGGGGTGGTATCGTCGGCGTGTCCCTGGCGCCGGTACACCATCCCTAGTAGCCTTACTTTTGACATTAACAATGCCACCGAAGAACGGGAGACCCCTCCATTACCTCCCTCACCACGTGCCCCCGTTGAGCAATCTCTCACCTCGTTTCTCCACACCATGCATACAACGATGATGCCCCCACCTTATGCCGGGAACTTTGGCCAAGGCCAACTGATGTGACCAATATTTAAGCATATTTAGTTCCCGAATTAGCCTCGTTCCTATGCTTTTTAGTGCATAATTGGGTCATTTACTATCTTTAGTCCTTTGTTTTGCATATTCTTTGAGGTTTTGTTTCCTTGGTGGGACAGGAGTGCAAACCTTTGTAAATGGCAAAATGGAGTTAAATTGATCGAATCTAATGACCAAGCATCAATGTGAAGACAAGACTAGAAGGCCTTTGTAAATAATGGGCAATGATGAAGACGATACTTGCATCTCCGACAAGATCCTTAAGGATTATTGGAAGAAGAAAAGAAGAAGAGAAGAAAAGAAGAAAAAGGTTGTTGAACTAGAATCCGCCCGTCCCAGCATCGGGACGCTCGTCCAACCTCCACAATACGAGCGTCCCTCCAGCCTGTCCGCTCGTCCAACACCTCCATAATTCGAGCGTCCCACCTTCCAGTCCGCTTGTCCAACCCCCACAATCCGCTCGTCCCGACCCCTTGGCCGCTCGGATTGTCATCCAGTACAGCACGCGTTCTCCTTATTCTACTCGGGATGCGCATATTTCTGAAAGACTAGCAAAAAGAAGACTCGCATCTTTCTTCGAGAGGAGCATTTCCTCAACTTTTCTTAAGGGTCTTAATCTTCATTTAAGCCCTTAGTAACCCTAATTCATGTACCTAATCCCTACTATAAATACCCCATTGTACTAATTAGATTATCATCAATCCTTAATATAATTTATGTTCTTCTAATCTCTCTTTAATCTTCTAATCAACTTTTAATTAGGCATTAATACAAATCTCATTTCCTTAATTTCTCTATTGTTCATCATTTATTTTGGGGCAATTGAAGATTATTTGGGGTTTATTTGGAGGATTGACAACCTTCCAATCATTCATCAAGTACTTCTATTATTCTTTGCTTATTATTTTGGAATCATCATTAGGTATAATTCTCTTAATCCCTTTTTAATTATTGTTAATCATATTCATTTATTCATCATGTTTTGCTTTGCTAATATGATTGACAACCTTGTTAGCATGTTAAACTTGATAATGAGTGAGTAATTTCCTTAGCTAGGGTTAATGGGGAATTAGAGGAAACCAACATGGGGGATGATTCATGCTTAATCTAATATGTTCACATAATTTATTTGCTTGCTTGTTGTGATCTCAACTTATGCACATGTTATGTTTGATGAAATGCGAGCCTATGAATCCTTGCATTTTTTACCCATCACTTACCTTTTCAATGAGACTTGTAAGACATAAACCAACTCGAGTCTCATTAGACCATGCATTTAGTTGAGTAGGGAGGATTAAGTCGACTTGTAGGTGTTGTACAATCTAATCGATTCGGCTCTGGGACCCAAACCTTCCTAGGATTGTAAGATATAAATCAACTCGATCCTATCACAACAATAATTGCTTGCTTATAATTTGAGAATATGTTTGTATGATCAATTTCCATGAATCCCCTATGAACCCATGACACCCTAGTGCTTTTAATCAATTGTTTAAATCTCGTTTTAGTTATCTTGCTTATTCAATTACATTGTTATTAAGTTTAGTGCTCTTCTTATCTCAACCCAAATTGTGACACCCTTAGACACCACTACTTGCAATCGAAAATCCTAGATCAATACCCGTCCCTTGGGATCCGACCTTTACTTACCTCTTTACTAATAGTAGAGTAGTTTATGAAGTTATAAATATTGTTTTGGTCTAGGTGCTCCTAACGACAAGTAACCAAAAAATATAGTCCGACCAAAAATGGCGCCGTTGCCGGGGATGGTGTTAACTTGATTTGATTTTCTTTGATTGTTATTAGTTGTGTCTTTCTTTGCCTTGGGAAAGTAAAACTCCTCAAGGTTTGTTCTAATTATTTTTGAGTTGTTCGATATTTTGAAAGATGGATCTTATACATTGTTTTGTTGAGGACCACTTGAGTATACCTTTCTTCAAAGACCCCATGCAAGCATTGGAAGCCTTAGAAGCAACTGAGGCCAAAAATAAGCATTGAGAATTGGAGGTAGATCTTCTTGAGGCCGCTCTAGTCAACAAAGAACTTACTCATGAGCAATCCGAATTGATACATAACATCCTTATGGAAGCATATCAACCCATGGAACAAGAGCAAGCAATGATAGAGGACATCATACAAACCAAAGAGCAAGAGGAATTTATCATGGAATTTGAGTATGATGAGATTAGTGAGCTTGAATAACAAGTTGAATATGCCATGAGAATGGAGTGTCTAATGGAAATGGAGCAAGTTCTTAATGAACCTTCAATGGAGGAAAGTGAGGTACAAGTTCTGACTTTAAAACCCCTTCCCCCAAATTTGAAATATGCTTATCTTGACAAATCTAAGACCAAAACCGTGATTGTTAATGACAAACTTGATGAGAACCAATTGGGAAAATTGCTTGATGCGTTGAAACAACATGAAAAGGCTATAGGTTATAGTCTAGATGGCCTTAAAGGGATAAGTCCCAATTTTTGCATGCATAGAATTCATCTAGAAGAGGACCATAGACCTACCATTCAATCTCAAAGGAGATTAAACCCCCATATGCAAGAAGTTGTAAAGGAGAGGTTATGAAATTACTTGATGCGGGAATCATATATCCCATATCGGACTCTTTGTGGGTTAGCCCCGTTCAAGTGGTACCTAAGAAAGGAGGTACCACGGTGGTGACAAATGAAAAGAATGAGCTAATACCCACAAGGAAGATCACTGGTTGGCGTATGTGTATTGACTATCGAAAATTGAATTCCGCAACAAGAAAAGATCATTTCCCCCTACCATTCATTGACCAAATGCTTGAGAGGCTAGCCTCTAACAAGTTCTTTTGCTACCTTGACGGGTATTCGGGATTCTTTCAAATTCCTATACACCCGGATGACCAACACAAGACTACCTTCACGTGCCCTTATGGTACTTTTGCATATAGGAGAATGCCTTTTGGCTTGTGTAATACCCCCGCTACTTTTCAAAGATGCATGATGAGTGTCTTCTCCGACTACCTAGAGACCATAATGAAAGTTTTTATGGATGATTTTAGCGTTTATGGAAAAGACTTTGACTCATGCTTGCATAACCTTTCTCTTGTATTGCAAAAATGTGAAGATGTTAGTCTCGTTTTCAATTGGGAAAAGTGTCACTTCATGGTCAATAAAGGAATTGTTTTGGGTCATTTTATCTCGAAAAAGGGCATCGAGGTCGATAAAGCTAAGGTTGAGGTGATAGAGAAACTTCCACCTCCCGTAAATGTTAGAGGGGTGAGAGGTTTTCTCGGTCACGCGGGTTTCCATCGCCGTTTTATAAAAGATTTCTCAAAAATCACGAAACCCCTCACTCAACTCTTACTTAAAGATGCCCAATTCCATTTTACTAACGAGTGTGTTGAAGCCTTTAATAGAATTAAGGAAGCACTAGTCTCGGCACCGATCATTCAACCACCAAATTGGGAACTACCATTCGAGATTATGTGTGATGCTAGTAACTACGCCGTTGGAGCAGTTCTTGGCCAACGGGTAGGAAGGGCTTTACATGCTATCTACTATATAAGCAAGA
Organism: Silene latifolia; assembly: GCF_048544455.1. Lineage (NCBI taxonomy): Eukaryota > Viridiplantae > Streptophyta > Magnoliopsida > Caryophyllales > Caryophyllaceae > Silene > Silene latifolia. The sequence goes on from NC_133532.1 coordinate 66,609,595, forward strand.
CACTTGATTCTTCCCAATTGAAATATGATACCACCGAGAAAGAGCTCCATGCCATTGTCTATGCTTTAGACAAATTCCGTTCCTATTTACTTGGATCCAAGGTGATTATTTTTTCGGATCACCGTGATCTTCGACATCGATGGATTTTGCTTCTTCAAGAATTTGACTCTGAAATAAGAGATAAGAAAGGGGCCGAGAATGTAGTGGCGGATCACTTGTTAAGGATCCGGTTTCATGATGAAGAAGGAGAAACACTGATCAATGACTCTTTCCCTGATGATATCTTAATGGCCATCCAAACACAACTTTAGAGACATATTACCCCATGGTATGCCGATTATGCCAACTATATTGTTGGAAGAGTACTCCCTCCAAACTTAAGCTACAACCAAAGGAAGAGGTTCTTGTTCGAAGTAAAGGGGTACTTTTGGGATAACCCAAATCTTTACAAGGAGTGTAGTGATGGGCTCTACCAAAGGTGCATCCCTCAATGGGAAATTCAAGGAATTTTGGAAGGATGTCACTCATCCCCTTATGGTGGAAACCATGGAGCAAGAAGAACCATCGCAAAAATTCTTCAATCAGGTTTCTTTTGGCCTACTATGTTCCAAGATGCTAGGGAATTCATCCTTCATTGTGATGCGTGTCAAAGAACGGGGAATATCTCTTAGAGGAATAAAATGCCACAAAGGGGCATACTAGAGGTGGAGATCTTCGACGTTTGGGGATCAACTACCAAGGGCCATTTGTGACATCCAAAGGGAATAAATACATCCTTGTGGCCGTAGACTACGTATCAAAATGGGTGGAGGCAATTGCCACCCTAACCGATGATGCAAAAACAGTCACTAAGCTCTTCAAGAAAATAATATTCCCAAGATTCGGAGTCCCTAGAGCAATCATAAGTGATGGAGGAACACATTTTCATGAAAAGAAGCTCACATCCCTTTTGACCAAATATGGTGTCCAACATAGGACCGGCTTGGGATACCATCCTCAAACAAGCGGTCAAGTTGAAGTTTTGAATAGAGAGATTAAGCAAATTCTTGAGAAAGTTGTCAACAAGACTCGTAAGTATTGGAGCATGAAGCTTGATGACGCTCTTTGGGCTTATAGGATGGCCTATAAGACTCCCATAGGAGCTTCCCCTTACAAACTCGTCTACGGGAAGGCATGCCACTTGCCGATTGAGTTAGAGTACAAAGCTTTTTGGGCAATCAAAGCTCTTAATCTCAATCTCAAATTAAGCGGTCAAAAGAGGGTGATACAAATTCACGAGTTGGAAGAATTCCGACTACAATCTTATGAGAATGCCAAGATCTACAAAGAGAGGACAAAGTTGCTTCATCACAAGAGAATCAAGCAAAAAGCCTTGCACAAAGGAGATAAAGTCCTTATATTCAATTCCTGATACCGACTCTTTCCCGGAAAGTTGAACTCTAGATGGATGGGTCCTTATGTGATCACCGAGGTAGGAATATATGGAGACTTTGAGATCAAGTCGGAAGATGGAAGCAAATTCAAGGTCAATGACCAAAGATTGAAGCCATATTATGAGGGAGCGTTCATTGGAGAGGTCGAGGTCACCTGCCTCAGGCCTCCTCCTCCTTGAAGAGATCATCAAAAGGCGAGTTTGGTGGAGTCCTCTCCAAACCACCAGTTGAAAATATATTAATCCCATTAACTTGTAGTTTTAACTTTATTGCATTTCTATCTAAACCATGATTCTTGCCATGAGAGTAAGTGAGGGAGGGTCACTAATCATTTTTATGAATGAAGGAACTAGAATTCAAGTCTGGGAAACATTCCTATCGGAGTAAAGGAAAAGCAGGAGCAATCCGAGCGACCCGTGAGGAAGCCGCTCGTCCAGGCAAGCAATCTTAGCGTCCTCTTGGGAATCCGCTCGTTCTATGCGAGCTGAGAAGCAGCTGCTTTGTTCTGATCTAAGATCCGAGCGTCCACAGAGACAATCCACTCCTATGGTTCTGGACTGTCGTCGCATCAAGAATCCGCTCGTCCCGACAGTAACAATTTCTGGCATTTCTCCCTGGAAGAAGATCCGAGCGTCCTCCTTAGAATCCGCTCGTCCTACTCCAACCAGACGCTCGTCCCGACTAGCATACGCTCGTCCTGGCTACTTCAGAATCTGGGATCTGTCCTGGATAACAATCCAAGCGTCGCATCAAGAATTCGCTCATCCCAATGCCTAGAAATCCGAGCGTCCCGATGACAAATCCGCTCGTCTCCCCGCGTCTTATTTTCCAGATTTTCGCCAATTAAAATCTCCCCCACCACGCAATTTGTAACACCTAATCCTTCCTTCCACTTATAACATAAAAACCCCCTCTCTTATAACTCCAAATCATATCTCAAGCACTCATTCACCCAACAAAAACAAAAAACCCCAAAAGTCTTGTGGTGGAGATACAGTGGAGCTTGATAGTGAGGGTGATGAATTCATGGACTTCAATGGAAGTGATGCATCAAAAGGAGCTTGAGATAGCGACTTGGAGAGGGATGATGGCGATCTTTAGCAATCACTTCATAGCTAGATGGAGCGGGCAAGAGGCACCCATCAAAGCTTAAGTGAAGTTTCCTTTATCCCCTCTCTTTAAATTTTCATGAAAAGAATTTTGTGTTTTGATAACTTGTTGTACAATACTTGTTTCATTTTGTGGAGTCCTAGCAACATTAGAGGACTAACACCTTGGCTTCATTAAGATGTTCATTTTTATTGTTCCCAACTTTCAAAATCCAAAATGACAATTTGTAGTTTCATGCATTGCATTTTATGTGCATGAACTCCCCCAAAATTTGTGACATTAGAAATAATGTCTATTTTGGTTTGGGGAAGTTTATGCATATGCATTAGAAGCTAATCTAAATTATGCTCTCCACCATAACAAAAACACATGCATCATGTAGTGTAGTTTAGTGTAGTTTGCATTTACTTTAGAAATCATGCATATTCATATAAATTGCATAATTTCCTATCGTATAGGCCATTGAGGACAATGTCCAAACTAGTGTGGGGATGGGAAATTCTAACTTGACCTTTTTAAAAAAAATGATTAAAAATATTAAAATTTTTGAAAATTACAAAAATATGTCCTTTAATTTCATTAAAACAAAATACAAAAAAATTGAAAAATTGAAAAATCCAAAAACAAGTTCATTTTCTTTGTAGTGTAGTCTTGTATATATTGTGTTTGTTCATCCTTTTTCACATTGATTGACTACGGCACATCCGTGATATGAGGATATTGAAGATCGCATGGTATGATCTTTCCAATCTCCTTTTTCCTCTTTATGTTAATGACTATGTGGCTTTATTTTCATTGATGCGGTAAAAAATAGTGAATTTAGGATTGCATTTAGATTATTTGGCACACTAGTTGGTAGAAGCATATGCATTAGGTTGTATAAATGTTAGTTGCATCATGGCATATAGTTGCATTTAGGAAAAATTTTGTGAAACCGTCTATTTGGGAAGTTTGACAAGTGTATATAGGCCCTTGTAGATGCTTTTTCTTCTTAAGACTTTTCTTGTTAGAATGCTTGTAAAACACCCTAGGATGTGTCATGCTAGTATCCTTTGACCCATGGATTAAGGCCTAGTCAAGAGTACCTTGTGGTGTGATAACTCCATGGCTACCGTTTATTCCAAGGTGACCCTTGAAACCATGCAACCATCATCCATGTTCTACCACATTTTTGTCATCAAAGGGAATGGGCACAAAAATTGTTCAAAAATTTGAGTTCAAGAAATGAAATGAAAAGTGAAAATGTTTGCAATTGCATCAAAAGAAAAGAGGAGTAACAAAAATAAAAACTCTTATGCTTCAAATATAAGGCACCCTCACTACAAATGGGGTGACTTTAAAAATGTTCAAAAGAAAATGCAAAAAGTTGAAAATCGTCAAGTATCGAAAATGCCAAACATCAAAATAAATGGCAAAAAAAGTGTTCTCAAATGTTATATGCCACAAGAAATTGGGGGGAAAAACAACAACAAAGCAAACTCCCATATGAAACTCAAATACTATTGATCCCTTTTCCATCGTATCCACTTCTGTGCATGGTAGAGAGGGGATGACCCTTCTTTTTGTCTAGGCAAGAAAGGGAATTCCGCGATCCTCCAGTGTTTCTAACACCATAGGGAGTCTACTCTTGACGAAAGCATTTAACGATTGAGGACAAAGGTACCCTAGCTTGACACAACTTGGAGGTGATTTATTGGTATCCTTCTAGGCTTAGTAGTTTGAAGAAACCGTATCTATAATGGAGTGTGTACCCTTGAATTGCTTCCCCTTTGGACAATTTCCACCACTTAGATGAGGAAAGTGGCTATTCTTTTGTAGATGCATCCATGACTTGATTTTGTGTGCTTTAATGCTTGGATGTGTCGCCATTTTGGCAAGACCCACCTTGCCTTGCAAAAAGGCATCCTACCTCATGGTTGTCTTGTTGTGAGTTGAAGGGGCGGAGTGAGACCCGCTAATTGTCTCATATCGGTTATATTAGTAGGATAATTTAAATAAGGGTCCTAGTTTTTGTCACCCCTTTACTCGGGATGAGCAAAGGTTCGCTTTGGGGATATTTGATGTGACCAATATTTGATAATATTTAGTCCCCGAATTAGCCTCGTTCCTATGCTTTTTAGTGCATAATTGGGTCATTTACTATCTTTAGTCCTTTGTTTTGCATATTCTTTGAGGTTTTGTTTCCTTGGTAGGAGAGGAGTGCAAACCTTGCATTTTAATGGCAAAATGGAGCTAAATTGATCGAATCTAATGATCAAGCATCAAAGTGAAGACAAGAATAGAAGGCCTTTGTAAATAATGGGCAATGATGAAGACGATCCTTGCATCTCCGACAAGATCCTTGAAGATTGTTGGAAGAAGAAAAGAAGAAAAAAAGAAAAAGGTTGCTGAACTAGAATCCGCCCGTCGCAGCATCGGGACCCTCGTCCAACCTCCACAATCCGAGCATCCCTCCAGCCTGCCCGCTCGTCCAACACCTCTACAATCCGAGCGTCCCATCTTCCAGTCCGCTCGTCCAACCCCCACAATCCGCTCGTCCCGACCCCTTGTGTAACAACCCGACCCGCCACGGTCGTAACACAATCCCAATGCGATGGGATGCTCCATTTGGGCCAATTATTTGTCCTCACTTAAGCCCAAAAGAAGAAGGCCTTGTTACTAAGTGGTGAGTGGAATCTATTATAAGCTTCTCATGATCTCCTTATTCTTTCCAAGTGGGACTACTTTCCTCACATTTCATGGTGTGTTACATTCTCCCCCACTTAAGGGGCACAACGTCCCCATTGTGTCTGGAAGCGTAACCGCTACCCGGAATCCTCCCCCGCTAGATGGGTGATCATAATGGAGCGTATAACCACTGCCTCCGGGAGCGTATAACAACTGCCTCGGATCACCACACGGTCGCAGGGTTGCTCTGATACCACCTGTAATGACCCGACCCACCACAGTCGTAACACAATCCCAATGCGATGGGATGTTCCACTTGGGCCAATTATTTGTCCTCACTTAAGCCCAAAAGAAGAAGGCCTTGTTACTAAGTGGTGGGTGGAATCTATTATAAGCTTCTCATGATCTCCTTATTCTTTCCATGTGGGACAACTTTCCTCACATTTCATGGGGTGTTACACCTTGGCCGCTCGGATTGTCATCCAGTACAGCACGCCTTCTCCTTATTCTACTCGGGATGCGCATATTTCTGAAAGACTAGAAAAAAGGAGGCTCGCATCTTTCTTTGGGAGGAGCATTTCCTCAACTTTTCTTAAGGGTCTTAATCGTCATTTAAGCCCTTAGTAACCCTAATTCATGTACCTAATCCCCACTATAAATACCCCATTGTACTAATTAGATTATCATCAATCCTTAATATAATTTATGTTCTTCTAATCTCTCTTTAATCTTGTAATCAACTTTTAATTAGGCATTAATACAAATCTCATTTCCTTAATTTCTCTATTGTTCATCATTTATTTTGGGGTAATTGAAGATTATTTGGGGTTTATTTGGAGGATTGACAACCTTCCAATCATTCATCAAGTACTTCTATTATTCTTTGCTTATTATTTTGGAATCATCATTAGGTACAATTCTCTTAATCCCTTTTTAATTATTGTTAATCATCTTCATTTATTCATCATGTTTTGCTTTGTTAATATGATTGACAACCTTGTTATCATGTTAAACTTGATAATGAGTGATTAGTTTCCATAGCTAGGGTTAATGGGGAATTAGGGGAAACCAACATGGGGGATGATTCATGCTTAATCTAATATGTTCACATAATTTATTTGCTTGCTTGTTGTGATCTCAACTTATGCACATGTTATGTTTGATGAAATGCGAGCCTATGAATCCTTGCATTTTTTACCCATCACTTACCTATTTAATGAGACTTGTAAGACATAAACCAACTCGAGTCTCATTAGACCATGCATATAATTGAGTAGGGAGGATTAAGTCGTCTTGTAGGTGTTGTACAATCTAATCGATTCGGCTCCGGGACCCAAACCTTCCTAGGATTGTAATATATGAATCAACTCGATCCTATCACAACAATAATTGCTTGCTTATAATTTGAGAATATGTTTGTATGATCAATTCCCATGAATCCCCTATGAACCCATGACAGCCTAGTGCTTTTAATCAATTGTTTACATCTCGTTTTAGTTATCTTGTTTATTCAATTACATTGTTATTTAGTTTAGTGATCTTCTTATCTCAACCCAAATTGTGACACCCTTAGACACCACTACTTGCAATCGAAAATCCTACATCAATACCCGTCCCTTGGGTTCCGACCTTTACTTACCTCTTTACTAATAGTAGAGTAGTTTGTGAAGTTATAAATATTGTTTTGGTCTAGGTGCTCCTAACGACAAGTAACCGAAAAATATAGTCCGACCACCAACCCACCTTTGACTCGAACTATCCCTTGTCATATCTCATCCACCGGGTGAACACCGATCTTGTGTTGAGAAACATGCGCGAGGCGCTTATAACCAAGGAGTACGACCCGCTTACTGCCCTAGCTTTTGGTCCGGAGCCAGAGACACCTCCAGAGTCTTTAAGGCCTAGTATCCAACCATCGGATTGGGAGTACAACCTCCCTTTTGGTGTAGGACACTTGCGTGACCCATATATGGGTGATGCCGAGATCTATTTTGGCAATGTCTACCAAGGAGGTGGAAGTGAGACGGGAACATCTGCAGCGGCGGAGGGCATGGACCTTTCTGAGATGTGGAAAGAGGCGGCTTGTATGGGACTGGAAAAAGAAGAAGAAACTGAAGAAGAGGAGGAGGACAAGGAGAAGGAACAAGCGGAAGGAGGAAGCAAGACGGTGAAGAGTCATTCCGGGTGGGCAAATTAGGTGTCAAGCATTGGCAAGAAGAGGAAGCCCTTTGAGTAGTGACGGCTTTAAGATTCGGGACTCCTTAGGACTTTTCTTTATCGTTTAAAACTTTGAAAAATTTAATTCTAGTTATGTAAGCTGGCTATAAGGCCAAGACTAGTGGACCTTGTATGTTAGGATGGTGTGGTAATCACAGTTGGGACTCCATTACATGTATGCTCGACCATAGGAGAACTTGGAGGCTATTAATGGCCAAATATTTAGACTACCCAGTGACACTCGGCCGAGTGCCCTCTTCACTCGACCGAGTGGTGTTTCACTCGACCGAGTGACCCCTTCACTCGATCGAGTAGGCTGAAATACAGACCCGAGAAACCTCCTGTAAAGATCCTCACTCGACTGAGTGACACTTCCACTCGATCGAGTAACTGACTAATTCGACCGAGTACTAAGGGATTTGACCATTTCTAGGAATTTTAGACCACCTGTTGGCGTTTGACCTTGATTATGGACTATACCGACCTTCTAAGAGTCGAACGGCCATAGGAACCCCACACAATGGATTTTTATGAATTGTTTACATTTGATCTTGTCATTTGCTTGGGTAGTATACGAGAATAATTAAGCTACAAGTGATTATATGATAGCGTAAAGTGCATGAGATCATGTATGCATTCCGTAATAGTGGTGGATAAGTAAACAATAGTGGCGAGTACATGTCACATGACGAGTATTTAACACTAAAATGAGTAGTAGCGATTCAATACGATATGTAATTGATATGATGAATATAAAGAGTGGTAGGGCCTAGTCATGAATAGTATTCATATACGTGTATATACTTATAGTAATCATACACATCAAAACCCCATCAAATCAATATCGACCTTGGCCACGCATGACATATAGATATAGTGAAACAAGTCGAGATCCTTTGGGAAACACAACATTTGAAAAAAATAGTAGATTACTGGGAGAGTGTCATGTGAGACTTATAGCGAACTTCGGGACGAAGTTCTCTTCTAGGGGGAGTGAATATAAGAACTCGAAAAGTTTAGAAAAGAAAGAGCACGACACGTGAGAAAGTAATGAGAGTTAACAGGAGACCTAGGATAAATATGATATACGTGTGTAGAAATAAGGGTGATAATGGCAACAGAACACACGAGAACCGAGAACGAGGCTTGAGAGAAGACCGAGAAATAATTGGGAAAACAACGAGTGGCGAACTTCGAGGATGAAGTTCATTTTAAGGAGAGAAGATTGTAAGACTCGAACAATGTGGGACCCATAAAGGACCTAGGAACACGTGAGGGAACCCACATATTCTCGGAATTTAAGGATGTCCCCTCCCGCGAGACCAAGTAAGACCTAAACTAGACCTAGTAAGCTTCCAGTGGACCGAGTAGAACCTCGAGTGGTTCAAGTGAGTGGCACTCGGTCGAGTGAAGAGCATACTTGACCAAGTGAGTGTCACTCGGTCGAGTGAACCGGTCACTCGGTCGAGTGATAGTGTGTTGTACTCGAGAAACGATATTTCAGGATTTCATCTTATCCAAACCCTATCCCCTTCATTCTTCTTCTCTTTCCTTCTTACTCTAAAACTTTCTCCCATCTCCTTAAATGCTCCCTAAACTTTTCCCTTGGCCTTCAAGCTTGGATTGATGATGGAACACCCCTCCTAATCCCCGATCTACCTTTGTAAGTCGAAATCTCACCTTTTCCTCTTTGTCTTATGATTAATCTCGAGTTAGGGTTTACTAACTCAGATTAATGAGTATTTAGTCATATAATATGAGTAATTAATGACTAATAATAAGGGGTTTTGTATTGTATTATAGTATAGGGTGATTTGTGATAATTATATGATTTATGTAGGATGAGACGGTTTTATGAGATGGATACTTGGTGATTTCGACTAGCTTTTGGATTATGCTAAACGGTAGATTATCCTACTCGGTTTCAATATTGTGTATGCATATTTGGGTGTCTTTCCTTGCTTTTACATTCATGAGTCGGTTGGTATGTCATGTGAGTATTCGAAGGGTTGTAAATTCATAACATGTGGGATTGAATTCATGAATTAGTCATATGTTAAATGTTGTTCTTCTATTTGTCATGTATGGTTGCGATTATGTTGTGTTGGACGTCTTTGGTGGTGGTAACTGATTGTTGCGGAGACGTAAGACGGTTGGGAAATTGTCTTGCGATCGGGTCATCCCTTGGAGCTTCCCACTCTAAGGGGGATGTGCACATTAATGGCTTGAGTCACGGAGGGACTCGTGTGGTTGAGACACGACTTCTAGCAGGAGATCCGGTTGGCTTTGTGTGAGGCGGGGTGTCGTGGGCATATCCCTAGTACCGGCGGTTGTGGGTACGTCTGGGCGTGTCCCGATGCCGGTATGGTGATTGTATAATCAAGTCTCATTCACATAATTATGTCGCGTCTACACTTATCGAGTCATGTCCTATGTTTGTGTATTGAATCTGACGTTTGTTGTGTCCGTGTAAATGTCACCTATTTTCAGGGTGGTCTGTGTCGATCCATATGATATTTCTGATCATATGGGGAGCAGTTTTTTATAGGTTAGCCTTGGTAGCATGCGGGAGAAGGGACGAGTCATGATGACATTCGAGTCGAGCATATTTGATTAGATTAGTTTAGTAGTCATTAGTTGTATTATTCATTTCATTTATTCATTTATGTTTATGTTATCCACTAAATATTTCATTTTTATTAATTGTTTATTAATTGCAACTCTGATTTCACCGCCTCAGGAAACCGAGAAGGTAACATCTCCCAATTACCTTGGCCGGGTAAGAAGGGGGTGTTACAAAGTAGTATCAGAGCTTTGATTTTGGAACCTGAACGAATGAACCAAATTGAACCTAGGTGTGTCTAATAAAATGAACCCGACATGACTACAATAGGAGATTGGTTTTGGATGAGTGGGCGCCCTCATATCAAAACTACTGCTTATTGCCTCAGTTGGTTACTACGTGGGTGGTTACAAGTGAGGGTGAACGAGATAGACAATGTCGCGTGATTGCATGAATGATATGAATATTGTTAGACTCTTGCATGTTATGAGTTTCGCATGTGTATGGTAAGATACAAAAAACTTGATGAGTAAATTTACATGTCATGACACCTTTTTGAAGATGATAATTACATTCTCTTGAATCATACCGTGTATTTATCTAACGCTTGATAATGCTATCGTTAGTATATAATTTGTGAACGTTTTAGTAGAGTAAGTGCGAGTATGGATGTAGTAGATAAGGGACGGCGATCTTGATGTCGCATGAGCTAACTCGGGACGAGTCACCGATAGACGGTGGACTCCCGAACCCTGTATTGTCTTGCAGGAAATCTATCGACAAAATTTTATTGAGAATTTAGACCCAACGGAATCACTTGATCGAGTGCGTGTACCAACTCGACCGAGTAATCAAGCACTCGACCGAGTGGACCCTTGACTCGACCGAGTGGACCCAATTCCAGGAGGTAATACATTCTGGAAAAACCCGTCACTCGACCGAGTGTGTCTTCCACTAGACCGAGTAGAGTCGTACTCGACCGAGTACACTCGGCACTCGACCAAGTGGGTTCACACGGGTTGGACTACTCGGCTAAAATCCCTTATCTCCTTCATTTTTCATTCTTATCTTCATATATTCATCTCTTTCCTCACCAAAAGTTCCCCAAAAACCTCCATTGTTGTTCTATTTTGCTTGGAATTCATCCTATTACTCCACTTTTCTCGCCTAATTCCACTAATTGGTCAAGTTAAGCTTATTCAACTTCTTCCATCTTTTCCCCACTTTGAGTTTTGTTTAGATCTCCTCTTAAATCATTTGAGTTTGGTTAATTAGTTCTTCCTTTTATTTAATTCATGATACTAGTAAGCTTTTTACACCATTATTTGTGATCAAAATCAAATTTTTGTGATGAAAGTTTGTCCACCATTGATGAATTCGAAAATGGTGTTCTTGAGTCAATAATGGAATTTTGGTGATTGTTGTTGTGTATAATTGGACAACAAAGGCTTAACGTTTGTTGTCATGAATGGATCTTGTTTAATATGTGAAAATTTCGTCTTAAAACTTCGTCTTAAATTTTCGAATTTTAGACAACTCATGCCCAAATTTTGATTTTTCATGAGTAAAACGTAGTTTAATTGCCTTATAAGACTACTATATTGGTTGATAATGTAGTGTGCGGTCCCAAATGAAACAAATTTCGTCTTAAAACTTGGTAAAATTTTCCGGTTTCTCTTAAAAAACCCCATGAATAAGGTATTTTTGTGTCTTAAGGATGGTTCTACTATGTTGTTGGATTGTAAATTTTATAGTGGTTACTATTCCATGGGGTGAATTAAGGAAAAAATTTGTTTTAGAGAGGGGTTGTCAAAATTCTTGAAAATTCGACACTAACCATGTCAAAATTTTAACTTTTATGTTTACTACTTGGGTTGCTTTCTCATGACTTCTCCAAAACTTCAAACCATGATGCTTGAAGTAGCCTTACACTTAAAATTTGATCGGCTCAGACTTTAAAATGGCGAAGAAGCATTTCACTTGCCCGGATCTCTTTTAAAATTTTGCCAAACTAATACTCATTTTATCGAGTTTAACAAGTTAAATTGATGACAACAACATGTAACCTCTTAAGTAAGACTTTAAAGTGTTAAATTTTCAAAACTTGGACAAATGGCTAATATGATAAGAAATTAGTATAGTGTGTCATGGTTGAGTCAAGATTGGATAAGTTGGATGATGAACAAGAATACTACATGTGATTAAAGTCATGTTTTAAAACCATATTATATCACAAGAATTTTTAATTTCCGGAAAAGAATTTGTAACATAAGAAACTTTTGAAAGATTGGTTAAAATACAAAGAAAACTATATTGGAATTTCTTTTATTTGGTATCCATCAATTTGAAATGTCAAAAAAAAAATTCATTCTTATCCAAAATTTGCTTCATATTCTTACCTTTCCCATTCCATATCTTATGTGCGATTCTCTCTTGTAGCATGTCGAGGAACAATAGAACCGGTCGTGGAAGGAATGCTCGCCAACCTCAACAAGAGGCACCGCCTGCTATCACCCTCCCGGGCTACCCGTCAATAGCTTTTAGGAGTGACGAGCACCGAGATAGGTTTGAGGTGCTAGACACTAGGAGGATGGCCCCGACCCAGTGCACATCGGTAAGTACCTTAGAGGCCTTAGGGACAGAGAAGGAAGTGCATAACATATTTACGGTTCTCGGATAGGAGGGTTTGTACAACTTGGAGGAGATAAGCTACCATAACCTCACCCTCGAGTTTCTGAGCTATTTCACATATGATAAGGAGACCCATGATGTGAGTTTTAGGCTCAAGAATACCAGTTTCAACCTAGGTAGCGATGCCTTTGTCGACCACCTAGGAGTGGGTAAGCGAGTCGTGGGTTATCATGATAAGGTTGAGAAAGACAAGAAAGCTTCAAAGTATTTTCATCTTTACACGGGTAAGGAAAAGGTTAGTGTGAGTAACATGAAGAATGGTGACATCGAACACCCCGTCCTAAATATTTTCTTACGCTCCTCGACCAACCTCCTCTATGGGAGGAAAGACCCGAGCAAGCTCAACTCCATGGAGGTGTTGATATTGAGCTCCTACCTGAACCCCCGCCGTGAAAACCGCTTCCACTTCAATACCGTGTCTATGGTGTGTCTTTCCCTTGGGAGAATGGCCGAGTCGGACCAATGCTCCTTAGATTGTGGGGCCGTGGTAACTCGGTTGGCCAAGAACTTGCTAGCTTACGAACCGGGGACGGTGGATGCACCCATGTCCAAGGGAGTTGTTTATTTTGACCTTGAGTGGTTGAAAGCTTAGTATTGGGTTGTGGAAGAAGAGGAGAAGGACACCTATTCTTAGAGAGTTGATGAACATTGGCATATAAAGCTCCACGCTAGTGAAAGACTACCCCCGATTTCCCCTTTAGAAAGAGAGGGATCACCCCGCCCCAAGGCCCAACGGTACACCATCCCTAGTAGCCTTACTTTTGACCTTGACGATGCCACCGAAGAACGGGAGACCCCTCCATTACCTCCCTCACCACGTGCCCCCATTGAGCAATCTCCCACCTCGTTTCCGCATTCCATGCCTGCAACGATGATGCCCCCACCTTATGCCGGGAACTTTGGCCAAGGCCAACCCACCGTTTACTCCAACTATCCCTTGTCATACCTCATCCACCGGGTGATCACCGATCTTATGTTGAGAGACATGCATGAGGCGGCTTATAACCAAGGAGTATGACCCGCTCACCGCCCCAGCTTTTGGTCTGGAGCCGGAGACACCTCCGGAGTCGTTAAGGCCTATGGTATCCAACCATCGGATTGGGAGTACAACATTCCTTTCGGTCTAAGACACTTGCGTGACCCATATATGGGTGATGACGAGATCTATTTTGGCAATGTCTAACAAGGAGGTGGAAGTGAGACGGGAACATCCGCGGCGGCGGAGGGCATAGACTTTGATGAGGTGTGAGAAGAGGCGACTCATAAGGGACCGAGAGAAGAAGAGAAAAATGAAGAAGAAGAGGAGGAACAAGAGGAAGGAGGAAGCAAGACGGGTTTATGATTCGGGACTCCTTAGGACTTTTCTTTATCGTTTAAAATTTTGAACAATTTAATTCTTGTGATGTAAGCCGGCCATAAGGCTAAGAGTAGTGGACCTTGTTTGTTAGGATGGTGTGGAAATCACCGTTGGTACTCCATTATATGTATGCTCGACCATAGGAGAACTTGGAGGCCATTAATGGCCAAAAATTTAGACTACCCAGTGACACTAGGCCGAGTGCTCTCGTCACTCGACTGAGTGGTGGTTCACTCGACCGACTGACCCATTCACTTGATCGAGTAGGGCGACAGGCAGGCCCTGGAAACCTCCTGTAAAGACCCTCACTCAACCGAGTGACACTTCCACTCGACCGAGTGACTTTTACTCGACCTTGTAACTGACGAATTCGACCGAGTACTAAGGGATTTCACCATTTATAGGATTTTTAGACCACATGTTGGCGTTTCACCTTGATTATAGACTATACTGACCTCTTAAGAGTCGAACGACCATAGGAACCCCACACAATGGATTTTTATGAATTTTTTACATTTGATCTTGTCATTTGCTTGGGTGGTATACGAGAATAGTGAAGCTACAAGTGATTATAAGATAACCTAAAGTGCATGAGAACATGTATGCAATCCGTAATAGTGGTGGATAAGTAAACAATAGTGGCGAGTACATATCACATGACGAGTATTTAACACTAAAATGAGTAGTAGCGATTCAATACGATATGTGAATGATATGATGAATATAAAGAGTGGTTGGGCCTAATCATAAAGAGTATTCATATACGTGTATATACTTATAGTAATCATACACATCAAAACCCCATCAAATCAATATCTACCTTGGCCACGCATGACATATAAATATAGTGAAACAAGTCGTGATCCTTTGGGAAACACAACATTTGACAATATTAGTAGATTACCGGGAGAGTGTCATGTGAGACTTATAGCGGACTTCGGGATGAAGTTCTCTTCTAGGCGGAGTGAATGTGAGATTAACTCGGAAAATTTAGAAAAGAAAGAGCACGACACGTGAGAAAGTAATGAGGGTGAACTGGAGAATTAGAATAAATATGATATACGTGTGTAGCAATAAGGATGATGATGTCAACATAACACACGAGAACCAAGAACGAGGTTTGAGAGAAGACTAAGGAATAATTGGGAGAGAGAGCGAGTGGCGAACTTCGGGGACGAAGTTCATTTTAAGGATGGAAGATTGTAATACTCGGACAATTTGGGACCCACAAAGGACCTATGGACACGTGGGGGAACCCGCGTATACTCGAAAATAAAGGATGTGCCCTCCCACGATACCAAGTAAGACCTAAACTAGACCTAGTAGACTTCCAGTAGACCTAGTAGAACCTCCAACGGATCAAGGGAGTGTCTCTCGGCCGAGTGCAGAGCATACTCGACCGAGTGAGTGTCACTCGGTCGAGTGAACCGGTCACTCGGTCGAGTGACACTGTGTTGTACCTGTAGATACCCATATTTGTCGATATTGGCATTTGTAGAAATCTCGTCAAAACACCCGATGATGACAGAACGACATGTATTCAGTAGTTGGCATTGTCATTATTTGGAATTCGTTTTACGATGTAGAATGGGCGTCATCGATGAAGCGTTTTATTAATGATATTTAATTTAAATATTTTAATTCTTATTTAATTTAAACGATGTTTAAATTAAGAGTTTTAATTCATTTTATTTATTTAATTTGAATTTATTTTCTCAAGTTTGTTTTATTGAAAATAAAATAAATATTTGATTTGAAAAATCGTTTTATGAGTGTATTTGATTTGAAAAATTATTTATTTTAATGTCTTATTTTTATTTGAAAAATCGATTTCGAAAATTGAAAACTCGTTTTAATCACACGATTTGTGAGCTCGTTTTATGCTTGATTTGGGCTCGATTTTTGACGCACATTCGACCCAACTTCCTCTCCCATAACCCGCGTTCGATTCTTAGCCAAAAACTACCCCAAACCCTTTGTTTAACCCACCCAAATCTCGTTCCAAACATCCCCCCAACACAGCCCAATTCCTTCCTTTACCCGTGTTTGTATTGCCCATCGAAAGCCCTTCTAAACCGACTCAAATTTGGTCCAAACCCGCAACCCATCACCACCAACCCATGCTCCACATTACCCACAACAAACCAGCACCTAGACCACCTCGAAAAACTCCAACAAGTCTATCCAAAACAGGCCCCAAAACGAAACAGCCCACGACCCCCCTATTTTCGTTCAGCTCAAACCCGAGTCCAAAACCCGCTCCAAACACCACTTAAACCCATGCCTAATAACCCTACACCATACCCTAGTATCCTACCCATATTACCCTAGCTTAACCACCAAGAAAACCCCTCATACAAACCCCAAAACCCCACGAAATAGCTGCTGGACAGCAGCTATGCGCAGAGCAGCCCGTCTGCCTCTCCCCTTTTAAACCCTACTTTAACTCCCTATAAATACCTCCCATCTGCCATACATTCGATTCTCTAAGCTCTCCATACATACTACCATCACTCACCAGCATCAATCTCCACAAACAAACCCTAGTTGCCTCTCAAAACCATCGACAAAACCGATATACAAAACTGAAAATCAGTTTTTGTGTCCTCCTTTCAACCCTTCTTTCAACCATCAAACCTCCATTAAAGCTAGCATTTATTGCTCCTTATTAACCATATAACATCAATATACATCTTAGACAAATATTCACGAGCCAAATTGACTTTGAGAGCACACGAATCCCCTCGAAATACAGAGTGTCATACACTCTGTTTTCGCGGCTTTTCCTGTCTGCCCTGTTCTGTTTGTGCTCTTTTTCGTGACCAATACCTCAGAATGAGCTTGTTTTGTTTTAAGATATCCGTTATAATCTCTTTCTAGTTTTTAAAACATTTTTCAAATCTAATTTTCATCGAGAAACGAATGAGAAATTGCAGTTTGAAAGTTGCTGTCAAGGTTTACCAAAATACGTGTTGTTGCTTTGTTGCTCCGTCGACGACTGCCCCTCGAGATAAAATATACGATCGATTATGATCCATGACGGTGTCAACGATACATGTAGGTTGAGGGTGCTTAAAATCTCTCCTTTCTCCCTTTTAATTCCGTCTTTTAATTATGTTTATTACATCGTATTATTATCGTATAAATTGTTAATTATGAAATAATTAGTATAGATACGAGTATGAGTTAAAGTGCTAAGTTGAATACCCGCGTTGACTTGAGTTGGGGAAAGAAAGCCACTAGATTGGTCGGTCGTTTCCCCTTCTCATCTACATATCCTCGTATTCAGATTCGGACAGAACTAAACTGTTGGACCTTTAGTCCTAATTAATTATTTTGATAATGACAGTAATGATTTGTATATGGACTTAATATTATAAACATATGCGTGTAATTGTGTGCTCAAGTCTTAATATAGAAAGGAACAATTACAAAGACGCAAGCTTGAAGTTTGGACCAAGGAGGTACAACTTCGAAGATGCAAGCTTGAAGTTTGGACCAAGAAGGTACAACTTCAAAGACACTTGATCGTTGTATTCAAGCAAGATCAAGATCAGAAACCAATCACGAGACTCAAGATGAGTGACTTGTGAAGAGACGATTCGTGTATTGAAGATCTTCCGAAGATTAGATAGTATAGGTCGTCATCCGGTAATGGTTTTACTTTGTTTGATAAATGTTAGTAAAGTTATGACCTCACAGCTATAACTTTACTGCTAGACAAAAATGATACGTTAATTTTTGGAAAATATATTTTTAAATGTTTTATAAAAATGAAAGAGTATTTATATAATTGGAATTATTTAATTAGAATTTAAATTGAATGAACTATTGGTTTGTAATACGACATGTATGTCGTCATGCAACCTAGGGTTTCATTTAAATTCTATCTCGATTTGTTGTGGACTAGAGGAGGCCGAATTGGGCCCAAGGAAACCCTAGGGTTCGGCCAAAGCACACGGAAGGTTCTAGAGAACCGTGTCCATCCTATCACAACCAAGAAGGATCTAGAATGCCGTCGACTTGTTTCACAAGTCGTCTAGGGTTTTCACACCTAGAAACCCTAGATCTCTAACCTATAAATACTCTTCCTCATTCAACATTTAAAGATACTTTTGGAAAATTTATTTTTAAGCAAAAATATTCTTGTGCTTTAATTTTCATTATCTATTGCTTAAACAAAAGTTGCGCATCAAATTTGTCAATCACTCAAAGGAAAATCGTTATAGGATACTAAGTACACAAGGATATTATACTCACTCATTAACGTGAGATTAGTATTTATCGTTGTACTTTTCTTATTAACGTAAGAAGCAAAACTAGAGTATTTTAGCGATACTCAATCTGAGTTATAATCATAGTGTTGATTATACGAGTGGATTGATAATTTTTGTAATCCGTAGAAAGTTACTAAAAATTATTAATCGAGAATAGTGGACGTAGGTTTCGACTTGTGAAACTGAACCACTTCAAAATCCCGTGTCTCTCTCTATTTTATTGTTTTCGTTATTTTTGTATTGCTTGAAATAATTATTTAGTTGATTTTAATTCATAAAATCAAGTAATTAATTATCTATCATATATTTCGAAAAAGTAGGGTTACATTTTTAATACTCAATTCACCCTCCCCCCCCCCCCCCATTCTTTCGTATTCGATCAATAGACTCCACAATTGGTATCAGAGCCTCGTGCTCTTGATAGCCTAACCGCTAGAGTCTGATCTTTTTTTTTTTTTGAGTCTATTTATCGTTTTTCCGCTGCATTTAATTTTTATCAAATGGATTCCAAACACCTTAAGTGTCATATATTCAATGGGACGAACTATGGTTTATGGAAGAATATGATGACCCATTTCATTAAGGGTAATGATTGGGAGTGCTAGTTGATTATCAAGAATGGTCCTAATAAGATCTTACTTGCAACTACTGATGGCACTACCGTCGAAAAGAAGGAAGAGGATTATATTGAGGCGGATTATAAAAAGGCTGAGAAGAATTCAAAAGCAATAAGTTTGTTGCAAAATGTTATGATTACAACTGAATTTGATCGTTTCTCAACCAGTTCATCTGCCAAGGAAATATGGGATGGTCTAGAATTAGCCTATGAGGGAACCGCTGTTGTCAAAAAGCAACGTATGGCGAAAATACGAGCTGTTTGTCATGGAGCAAAACGAGTCAGTTGACAGCATGTCCTCTCGCTTTTCTAGTATCATTAATGAGTTAAAGAATTTAGGAAGAACATTTGACTCCGAGGAAATTGCTAGGAAAATTCTTAGAAGTATGTCTCGCAGATGGAGACATAAAGTGTCTGTTATAGAGGAATGTAAGGACCTAACTTCGTTATCCTATCAGGAGCTACTCGGAACCTTAATGACTCACGAGATTACTCTGAATCAGGATGAGGAGGATGCTGGTACAAGCAAGAAAATGGCCTTACAAGCTGAGTCTAGCAAAAAGAATGATTCTTCAGATATTGAAGATGAAACTGTGTTGTTTGTCAAACGAATTAGGAAAAATTTCGTCAATCAAAATCAAAATAAAACAAACAACAAAATAAAGCAAACTCTCAAGAAAACTTCTGAGTCAAAAGGGTCTTTCTCTATGATGTGACCATTATTTGCGCACATTTAGTCCCCTAATTGAGCCTATTTTGCATACTATTACAACATTCTATGACCATTTTATCCGTCAAATCCTTCCTATTTGCTTTTCTATCGCATTTCATATGTTTTGTAGAAAAGGAGATAATAAGGCGGAAGTTCCCGTCTTTCGTGCGTACTCGGAAGCTACTTGACGATACTAGATGGAATAGTATGAAGAGGAAACAAGGACTAAAGATCAATCCCACAAGAATAAAATGGAAGTGAACAAAAGGGAAGAAAAGAAGAAGAATCATTGCTGAAGAACAATCCGAGCGGATTGTCTCCAATCCGCCCGTCTGCTCACAACACAATCCGAGCGGATTTCCTCCAAAGACGCTCGGATTGCCCCGCCAGAATCCGCCCGGATTCCATCGAATCCGCTCGTCTTCCATCAACAGAATCCGCCCGTCCCGACCCCAATATGCACGGATTTCTTCACAGCATAATTTCGTCTTCTCCATCCTACAAAGAAAGAAGCCCTTCCTTCGAGAAATACCGGCTCCTCCCTGCTCCATTTAAAAAGTGTAATTACTAGTTTAGCCCTTAGTTAACCCTAATGCATCCACCTAATTTCTACTATAAATACCCCATTTGTAAATAATCAAGGGGGGGGGGGGGGGATCTTTTTAGCTAGAAAATCTATCCTTAGATTAGATTAGAGTAGATTAGAATAGATTACTCTTTAATCTTTCCACAAATTACACATTAATCTTTCCATAATTATTGTTCAAGTTTATTACTCAAGTTTATTATTGGGTAATTGAAGATTATTGGGTTATTATTGGGAGATTGACAACCTTCCATCAATCAATCAAGTTTCTCCTATTATTCTTGCTTTATTATTTGGATCATCTTAAGTTGGTATAATTCCTTTACTCTTTAATCTTTATTGTTCATTTCTTCATTCTAATTATCATGTTTATACTTGTTGTGATGATTGACACCATTAATGACATGTTCCCCATGATAATGAGTGAGTAGTCTCTTAGCTAGGATTAGTGGGTAATTAAGGGGAAAACCAACATGGGATTGATTCATGCTTAATCTAATATGTTTTCATAATCAAATTGCTTGCTTGTTGTGATGTCAACTTTATGCACATGTTATGTTTGATGAAATGCTAAGCCTATGAATCCTTGCATTTTTACCATCTCTTATCTACTCAACTTGACTTGTAAGATATAAACCAAATCGAGTCTTGTTAGACCATGCATAGAAGTTGAATAGGAGGAAAGTAAGTCGACTTGTAGGTGTTGTACAATCTAATCGATTCGGCTCCGGGACCCAACTCCTCCTATGAACCGTAAGATATAACCCAACTCGGTTCCTCCACAACACTAATTGCTTACAACTTTGTAAACATGTTTGTATGATCAACACCATGAATCCCCTATGACCCCATGACATCCTAGCACTTTTAATCATTTGTTTACATCCTTTATTTCGTTGCTTGTTATACTATATTGCTTTTATTAGTCTAGACACAACTACAAACCCAAATCAATCGTGATACTAGCATAAATTGAGATAGATAGACTTAGAACCCAAAGCACACCGTCCCATGGATCGACCTCGACTTACCGCTAACTAGTTGTTTGTTGAGTATTATAAATGTGTTTGATTGGATGTGACCCGACGACATCGCAGACTACATCAAAATGGCGCCATTGCCGGGGATGGTGCTATGTGATTAAGTTCTTACTTGTTTGTCTATTTTAATTGTGCTTTCACCTTGAGGAACTTGTTCCTCAAGGATTATTCTTACCGTTTTTGTGTAGTTTCCATGCTTGTAGTTGTTTACTTGGCTTAGCTATGATGATGATGACCCAAGACTTAACATATGGAGTATATGGTAGATTCTTTGAGTATGACTATGGGTATGGGGAGTTTGAGGAGCAAGTCAATACAAACCTACCTTATTATTTGTACAACGAAAATCCTAACCACTACCCCAATTTTTCCCACCAAAATCACCACACCCAATATCAACCACAACCACGCACCCAATACCCATTTCACAATGAACTTCAATTACCACAATACAACCACTTTCACACCTACCCACAACAAAAAGATGAACCCATTCAAAACATGATTCTCCAAATGATGGGAGATCAACAAAACTTCTTCAAACAAATGCTAGAAGAGAGCCGAAAAGAAGATAATGTTCTTAAAAACATTGTTATCTAAAGAGAGGAATTCGGGATTCAAATTGCCCAATTAAAAGAATCCCAAGCAATCACTCACCACCGTTCTTTGGACATTGAGCATAAATGCGAATTTGAAGTAGTGACCTTTGACATGGAAAATGAGAAGTGGGAGGAGCCAAGTTCCTTGAGCTCTTGTGACTATGAAAGTGTTGTGTTCAATGAGGAAGACATGAGGTTGAGCAATCCAAATACTCTTAACCTTTGTGAGTATGAGGGTGTGTCTTTTGATGTGAACGTTGAGGTGTTGAAAAAAGAGCTAAATGAAGCCCCCATTTATGATTCACGTGAAGATAGCAACAATGATGATGAACCTAGAGGAGGGACTCACAATTTCACCTTGCTTGAGGAGCCTATCCTTGAGGCATTTGAGATACCCTATCATGAAGAAGAACGTCCTTCCTTTATCCTTCATGAAGACCACTTGGCACCTATCTTGGAGCCAATGATCATTGAAGAGGATATGATAGACCTTCTTCAAAAGGCCAAAGTTTCTTACAAAAGCTACTTGGTGAAAAAGCTCAAAGAGAAAATTGCTCGTGAGGCTACTTGTGAAGATTTGGCACCCGCAATCTCAACTCCTATGGTTTCCAATCATCAAAGTCATGAAAATTCTCCTTCTACCTTGGAAGGATTGAAAAATCAAAATGCTATCATCATCACCAAAATTGAAGAAGAAGTTGGTAAGTGGAAGTCCACGGATGAAAATGAACCACACTTCATGCTTAGTGTTGACAAGAATCATGGGTTTATTTATTTGAAGCATCGGGAAAGCTCTAACGCTAAGGAGAAGGCAAGAAAAAGAACATTCTACAAGCCTCCTTGGCAAAATTTCATATTCAAATTGAGCAACCCATACTTGTGCTTGTTTGGAGCTTGTTCGCAAGCTTTTGATCTTTTATTAAGAGCTTTGAGCTCTATGGATAAGAATTTAAAATTGAACTAGTTTGGTGGAGTCCTATCTCAAACCACCATTTGTAAGATATTTCTTGAACCCTTTACTTTGTATAATATTGTACATTTACATTTTCATTTAATTTCTTGCATGAGAGAGAAGAGAGAGAGTTATCTTACATGTTTCATGAGAAAATTTTAGAAAAAGATAAGGAACAAGAGAAAATTGGTGAAAAGGGGTGCGTTATTCCACGAAAAAGGAAGAAGAAGAAGGAAAGAGACAGAAGACGCCCGGATCAAGAGGAGGACACCCGACCAAGATCCACGGGGAAGAAAAGGTTAAAACTGAAGGAGAATCCGTGCGGATTCGAGCAAATCCGCCCGTCCTGGACAATACGTCCGTCTTCTTCACGGGACGCCCGTCCCGTGTGTCATCCAGAAACAAGATTTTGAGCTGTGACAAAATCCGTGCGGATTGTTCATAATCCGCCCATCCCGATCAAGCTGCGCGTCCTAGGCACAATACGCCAGACTTTTCCCACTTCCCAGCCGAGGAAGTTTGCTGTGCTTGAATCCGAGCGGATTCTAGTAAAGACGCCCGTCTTCTTCTTCGACAATCCGCCCGTCCCGACGGGAATCCGCTCGGATTGTCCTGTTCCTTCGGATAAAACGGGTTTGATCCAACCTTATCCGTTCAGATTCCCTACTTCTTCTATATAATCACCCCCCTTTCTCCCTCATTTCCTCACCTTACCAAACCCTAAAACACTCATCTCAATCCTCAAAATCACCCTCCCATCCTCAAAAACTCCCGCATCACCAACATCCAAATGGCACCATTGATGAACACCAAAGGAAAGGCCAAGAAATTGGTTGAATCAATCGGGAAGAAGCGCAAGAGATCAACCTCTTCAACGCCACGAGAGGTAGTGCTACCAAGGAGCTCCCAACCCTTAATGAGGGGAGGCATTGAACAACTCAACCACTTTCAAGAGGTGCTCTTTCAATCCGACGACCACCGCCAAAAATTTGTCGAGCTACTAGGTAAGAAGTACGAAACCACTCAATTTGTAGACACTAGGGTGTTGGAAATCCTTAAGATAAGGTACCCTACCGAGATGTTCTTTAATGGCCTTGGCATCGGGAAACTTTTCCATGCCCATGAAGAGACTTACCTTAGTCTCACCCTTGAATTCTTGAGTAGCCTTCGCATTGTGGCGGTTACCCACAACAATGTGGGCATGGAGTTTAGGTTATGCAACCTAGACCATATTCTTTCTCTTGAGGAATTTGCCTATGTTTTCGGTCTTGAAGTACCCACTGACTATACCGAAAAGCTCGATAATTTTGGTGTGGACTTTCTTTGGAAGGCTATCTCCGGGAGGGACTTTACCCATATAAAGCGTTGCTATACCTTTGCCATCCAACATCCGGTGATTCGATTCACCGAGCGCTTTGTAGCCGGTTGCATCAATGGGAGCTACGAACAAGATAGGTGTACTCTCATCGACTTAACTTTTCTTGAGTCCTATTTGAATGTTCGAGCGGTGAGGCGTTATAACTTTAATACGCCACTTGAGATACTTACTAGATTCCATGATTTTGCTCAAGGGACCACCCAACTCAAAACCTTCGTGATGGGAGGTCTAATTACCATTTTGGCCCACCACCTTTGTCCCGGGTTCAATACCCGAGGAACCTATACTCCTCTTGAGGGGAGGACTTTGATTGATGAGCACACCATCTTCCACAGTCACCGATGGTGTAACTACACTCGAGATGGGAGTGTGGAGTGGCACACCAAGGGATGCACTTCAATGATCCTTGAAGGATGGAAGATACCGGGCATTGACCCAAGGTTGAGTCCATACTCTCCTCCACCAAGCTACCTCCTTGATATCCAAATTCTTGAAAATCCCCCTCAAAGGGAAGAGCCGCACCGTCAACCACCTCGTGGAGGGCCGGGAATACCTATTCGCCCACCTTCCTACGTACCTATCCCGCCATACCCTACTCCGTATACCGAATTTAAGCCGGAAATCCCCAATACCCCGGGTATTAATGATTTGATTGCACTCATGAATAGAGTGGACCTTGGGGTGCATAAAGGGAGGGAAGACAACTACTTGGCCCTCTACCCCCAATACTATAACATGGCTCAACAAGGGTATATTGACCCCGATGGTCCTAAGCCCTCTTGGGCACAACCGGAGCTCTTGTTCCCAAATTATGGGGACCAAGCTTGGGGTCGAGGAGACGGAGGGCATTCTAGCCAAGGTGGAGGGTACTCGGTCAAGGAGGAGGATTTGACCAATGAGGATATTGGGGCCAAGCGCCCGGATACGATCAAGCCGGGAACTCCCATGGTTATGGCTATGACCAAGATGAGGATGACGAGTGAAAGAGGCCTACTTCACCACTTCCATTTGTATGATACCCATCTCTCCCTCTCTCTCTTTTGTATATACATTGCATTTAGTGTAGCCTTTGCATGCATTTGTATTATATTTCACATTGCATTTACATTAGTTAGTTCATAGTATAGTTGCATTGTAATATAATTCATATAGATAGTTGCATATAGATTAGAATTCATGCATAGTTACTAATGACAGAACCTATTTATTTTCTACACTAGAAATAGTGTTTAAATCGGTTTGGGGAGGTTTGATCATAAGTGACCATAGTTTAAATCATGCATCATATACTATAGTTTACTTTTCATTCATTTGTTATATATGTCATATAGAATTGCATTTAGTTAGAGCATGCATTCATTCATACCATATCATTGCATTTGTACTTTATTTCAAAAAAATCAAAAAATCAAAAATTCAAAAACATGTATTTCCTTTTTATTCCTACTCCTACATGTACATTGAGGACAATGTCCAAAATAAAGTGGGGGATGGGAATTTATATTCCAAAAATGCATAAAAATTGAAAAATTTCGAAAAATCACAAAAATATGTCTTTTAATTTCATAAAAACAAAAACCATAAAAATTTGAAAAATTGAAAAATCCAAAAACAAGTTCATTTCCTTTGTAGTGTAGACTTGTATATATTGTTTTGTATATATTGTGTTTGTTCATCCTTTTTCACATTGACTGACTACGCCACATCCGAGACATGAGGATATTGAAGACCGCATGGTATGATCTTTCCAATCTCCTTTTTCCTCTTTATGTTAATGACTATGTGGCTTTATTTTGATTGATGCGGTAAAAACAATGTGAATTAGGACTTGCATTTAGTTTATATAGCATATTAGTTGGTAGAATCATTTGCATTAGGATGTATATATGTTAGTTGCATCATGGCATGTAGTTTGCATGTTAGAAAAAATTTTGCGAAACCGTCTACTTGGGAAGCTTGACAAGTGAATATAGGCCCTAGTAGATGCTTTTTCTTCTCAAGACTTTGCTTGTTAGAATACTTGTAAAACACCCTAGGATGTGTCATGCTAGTATCCCTTGACCCATGGATTAAGGCCTAGTCAAGAGTACCTTGTGGTGTGATAACTCCTTGGCTACCGTTTATTCCAAGGTGACCCTTGAAACTATGCATCCATCCATCATTCATCCATGTTCTACCACACATTTTGTCATCAAAGGGAATGGGCACAAAAAGAAATCAATTTGAGTTCAATGAAATGAGAAGTGAAAGAAAGTTTGCAAAATGCATCAAAAGAAAAGAGGAGCAAAAATAGACTCCTAAAGCTTCAAAAATAAGGCACCCTTCCTACATATGGGGTGACTTTGAAAATGTTCAAAAAGAAATGCAAAGAAAAGTTGAAAGTTGTCAAGTGTTGAAATGCCAAAAATAAAAAAGAAATGGCAAAAAGAAAGTGTTCTCAAATGTTATATGCCACAAGAAATTGGGGGGGGAGGGGAAACAACAATGAAAGCAAACTCCCAAAATGAAACTCAAATACTATCGATCCCTTTTCCATCTTATCTATTTTTGTGCATGCTAGAGAGGGGACGACCCTTCTTCTTGTCTAGGCAAGAGGGGGAATTCCGCGATCCTCCAGTGTTTCTAACGCCATAGGGAGTCTACTCTTGACAAAAGCATTTAACGATTGAGGACAAAGGTACCCTAGCTTGACACAACTTGGAGGTGATTTATTGGTATCCTTCTAGGCTTAGTAGTTTGAAGAAATTGTATCTATGAAGGAGTGTGTACCCTTGAATTGCTTCCCTTGTAGATAATTTCCGCCACTTAGATGAGGAATATGGCTATTCTTTTGTAGATACATCCATTACTTGATTTTGTGTGCTTAATGATTGGATGTGTCGCCATTTTGGCAAGACCCACATTGCCTTGCAAGAAGGCATCCTACCTCATGGTTGTCTTGTTGTGAGTTGAAGGGGTGGAGTGAGACCCGCTAATTGTCTCATATCGGCTATGTTATTAGGTTAGTTTAAATAAAGGTCTAGTTTTAGTCACCTCTTTACTCGGGACGAGTAAAGGTTCGGTTTGGGGATATTTGATGTGACCATTATTTGCGCACATTTAGTCCCCTAATTAAGCCTATTTTGCATACTATTATAACATTCTATGACCATTTTATCCGTCAAATCCTTCCTATTTGCTTTTCTATCGCATTTCATATGTTTTGTAGAAAAGGAGATAATAAGGCGGAAGTTCCCGTCTTTCGTGCGTACTCGGAAGCTACTTGACGATACTAGATGGACTAGTATGAAGAGGAAGCAAGGACTAAAGATAAATCCCACAAGAATAAAATGGAAGTGAACAAAAGGGAAGAAAAGAAGAAGAATCATTGCTGAAGAACAATCCGAGCGGATTGTCTCCAATCCGCCCGTCTGCTCACAACACAATCCGAGCGGATTTCCTCCAAAGACGCTCGGATTGCCTCGCCAGAATCCGCCCGGATTCCATCGAATCCGCTCGTCTTCCATCAACAGAATCCGCCCGTCCCGACCCCAATATGCACGGATTTCTTCACAGCATAATTTCGTCTTCTCCATCCTACAAAGAAAGAAGCCCTTCCTTCGAGAAATACCGGCTCCTCCCTGCTCCATTTAAAAAGTGTAATTACTAGTTTAGCCCTTAGTTAACCCTAGTGCATCCACCTAATTTCTACTATAAATACCCCATTTGTAAATAATCAAGGGTGGGGGGGGGATCTTTTAGCTAGAAAATCTATCCTTAGATTAGATTAGAGTAGATTAGAATAGATTACTCTTTAATCTTTCCACAAATTACACATTAATCTTTCCATAATTATTGTTCAAGTTTATTATTCAAGTTTATTATTGGGTAATTGAAGATTATTGAGTTATTATTGGGAAATTGACAACCTTCCATCAATCAATCAAGTTTCTCCTATTATTCTTGCTTTATTATTTGGATCATCTTAAGTTGGTATAATTCCTTTACTCTTTAATCTTTATTGTTCATTTCTTCATTCTAATTATCATGTTTATACTTGTTGTGATGATTGACACCATTAATGACATGTTCCCCATGATAATGAGTGAGTAGTCTCTTAGCTAGGATTAGTGGGTAATTAAGGGGAAAACCAACATGGGATTGATTCATGCTTAATCTAATATGTTTTCATAATCAAATTGCTTGCTTGTTGTGATGTCAACTTTATGCACATGTTATGTTTGATGAAATGCTAAGCCTATGAATCCTTGCATTTTTACCATCTCTTATCTACTCAACTTGACTTGTAAGATATAAACCAACTCGAGTCTTGTTAGACCATGCATAGAAGTTGAATAGGAGGAAAGTAAGTCGACTTGTAGGTGTTGTACAATCTAATCGATTCGGCTCCGGGACCCAACTCTTCCTATGAACCGTAAGATATAACCCAACTCGGTTCCTCCACAACACTAATTGCTTACAACTTTGTAAACATGTTTGTATGATCAACACCATGAATCCCCTATGACCCCATAACATCCTAGCACTTTTAATCATTTGTTTACATCCTTTATTTCGTTGCTTGTTATACTCTATTGCTTTTATTAGTCTAGACACAACTACAAACCCAAATCAATCGTGACACTAGCATAAATTGAGATAGATAGACTTAGAACCCAAAGCACGCCATCCCATGGATCGACCTCGACTTACCACTAACTAGTTGTTTGTTGAGTATTATAAATGTGTTTGATTGGATGTGACCCAACGACATCGCAGACTACATCACTCTAACCGTGGATGCTTCAATTTTGGTGATAATGATCACATGATCAATGATTGCCCTACATGGAAGAAAATTAAAGACAAAAATCAACGTGACAAAACAAAGAAGGAGTTCAAGCAAGTCATGATGGCTTATTGTTGGGGAGACTTGGACGCTGAAGATGACGAGTCCGAAGAAGAAGAAGAAGTTGCCAATCTTTACCTAAGCAACGTTAGTCTTGACCTAATCTCCGACAGCGACAATGAAAGTGATAGTTCTAATGCTGAGATGTGTCTTGTTGGAGATTCAGACTCAGATGAAGATGAAGAGGTAAGTTTTCTTGAACTCAAAAAGCAAGTTAAGAAACTTTCTAAGAGTGCTTTAATTAAGTATTTTGAACAAACCCTTGATCATTGTTATGAACAAAGTCTAGAGTTAAGTGACCTTAACGAACAAATCCTAGATATTGCTGAGGAAAATCAACTTCTGAAAGCTAAAGCCAAAAAGCTCAAATATAAAGTTACAGCTACTTCAGCTATAACTTCGGACATGACAAATGCTGAGAAAAACGCTCTCGAATCTAAAGTTAAGGCTAATGATGCTATAACTTCGGAGCTAAAACTCAACATTAAGAATCTTCAAGCTAAAGTTATAGCTAGTGATGCTAGAACTTCTGAGCTGGAGAAAATCAATGAGATTTTAAAATCTGAATTAGATGGTAAAGATAGTGTGGTTTCCGAACATAAGAAAAAAATTACATTTCTTTCTAAACAATTAGCAGAAGCCAAAGATAGCATGTCTAAACTTAGAGAGCAACATGATAATGAGAAACGTATCTTGAATGAACGTTTTGATAAATATCGTGAAGATATTAAGAAAAGTAACTCTTCCAAGGATTCGAGTGTAGATCATTCGAAATGTGAAAAAGAAATCTAGTCCTTGAAAGAATTACTCTTACATGCACGAAAAGTTCATGATAAGTGGGAAGGAAGCACAAAAGTTTTAAACTTCCTCACCAAACAATCTGATAATAACATGAAGATGGGACTTGGTCATGAATGCTATAGCCGTAGAGACCATGATAAATGCAAATCCAATCCTTCTGATCGTGATTTCAGAAAAAGAAAATATGTTAATCTTCCAGAATATTTCATTTGCAATTACTGTGGATCTACTCGAGATATTCGAGTCAACTGTGTCAAACTTGCTTTGGATAAGCAAAAGAATGTCAAATCTGTTGGTGAATTCATAGTTGAAGATGATGTCTTGACTATAGATGAATCTAATAACAATGAAGAACGTAATAATGAGTTTATATGGACTTATGATATGGCTTTCGATTACTCATCTCTTCCACCAAAAGCAAACAAAATGAATGAGAATCAAAAGCATACATTTAAGTCTAAAGTTCATAACACTAGGACAAAGCCTAGAGTATCTCATGTTCCATTTCCTAGACAAAGACCAAGACAACCCTATGTTAAAGCCAAAAGAATAATAAGACAAGTATGGGTTAGAAAGGATCAAATTTATAGTCACTAACCATAAAGGACCCAACTTAGCTTGGGTACCTAAAAGCCTTATTTGATTCATATGCAGGAAGTGGTGAAAGAAAATAATCTATGGTATCTCAACAGTGGATGTTCGAGACACGTGACAGGAGACATAAATCTTTTTCTTTCACTAGAGCCATATTTTGGTGGCAAGGTCACCTTTGGAGATAACAAGAAGGGCAGGATCATTGGAGTAGGAAAAATTGGAATTTCAACCTCTCATTCAATCGAGAATGTATATCTGGTAAGTGGTCTTATACATAACTTACTTAGTATTTCTCAATTATGTGACAAAGGTAACAAAGTTGTTTTTCATGCAAATGGTTGTCGTATCATAATTGAAGGTACTAATAATGTTCTGCTTGAGAGTCACCGTAGGAGGAATGTGTATATGATTAACTTAAATGTTGTCAATACAAATTCCTTCTTGTGTATGAAAGTAACCCTAGATGAGTCATGCTTGTGGCACAAGAGGTTTGCACACATTAGTCCAATTATTTTAAAGAAACTTAAGTCTATGGATTTAGTTGAAGGCTTGCCCTCAATTAAATTCGAGCAAGAGAAAATGTGTGACTCATGTGCCCGTTGCAAACATGTTAGATCCTCATTCAAACCTAAGAGAGTAGTCAGTACTAAACGACCACTTGAGTTTGTACACATGGATTTATGTGGACCTATGAAAGTTAGAAGCCGTGGTGGATCAAAGTATGTATTTGTTCTAGTCGATGATTACTCAAGGTATGTCTGGCCAATCTTTCTTTCCTCTAAAGATAAAACCTTCAATGAATTTGTGGTATTAATAAAGCTCGCCCAAAATAAATATGATAAAAAGCTTATTTCGATTCAGACGGATCACGGCACGAAATTTGATAAGCAATCGTTTATAGAATTTTGTAGGGAAAATGGTGTGGGGAATAACTTCTCTGCACCACGTACCCCACAACAAAATGGTGTCGTGGAACATATGAATCGAACCCTAGAGGATATGGCTCGTACTATGCTTTTGTGTAGTGGCCTTCCTAGAAGTTTTTGGGCAGAAGTTGTTAGTACCGCATGCGATGTGCACAATAGAGCTATGATCTGTCCAATTTTGAAAAAGACTCCCTATGAACTTTTAAGAGGGAGAAAACCCAATATATCACATCTCCGTTGCTTCGGGAGCAAATGCTTTGTTCACAATAATGGAAAAGACAATTTAGGAAAATTTGACCCCCGAAGTGACGAAGCTGTTTTTCTGGGATATTCGGATCATAGTAAAGTTTACAAAGTTTTCAATAAGATAACCTTGCACATAGACGAAAGTGTTCATGTTCACTTTGATTAAGATAATGTTTTTGATAAAGTTGGACATGAAGAAGAGGATCCAGATGAGCCCGATTTCTTTTTAGCCAGAGATGAACCATTAAATGATAATGAGAACATAGAAGGCATTAATGATGAACTAGATAACTCTGCAAACGATCCTAAGAGAAGTGATAAGTCCGTAGTTAATGATACTATCGACACTTCTCCAAATAAGGAAAGATATCTTGAAGTTATACCTAATGTTGTTATAACTTCCGATCCAAATCATGATAATTCTGATGAAGTTAATAATAATTTTGAAGAAGTCTCCAAGTCCAACTCAGGGGGAACAAATCATGATTCTTCGTATGTAGAAGGTGCGAGTTCATCAAATGATAATGAACCTAGAGTTCTCAAGAAGTGGAAACATCAAAGTTCCCATCCTTTGGACAAAATCCTAGGAAATCTAGAACAAGGTGTTAAAACTAGAAGGTCCTTGAATAACTTCTGCTCGTTCTTTTCTTTTCTGTCAACCATTGAACCTACCCATATCAAAGAAGCTCTTGCTGAACCTGATTGGATATTATCTATGCAACATGAGCTTCAACAATTCGAACGCAATAAGGTATGGCATTTAGTGTCACGACCTAGTGATCGAATTGTTATTGGTACGAGATGGGTGTTCAGAAATAAATTGGACGACGAAGGAATTATTACGAGAAACAAGGCATAGCTAGTTGTCCAAGGCTACAATCAACAAGAAGGGATCGACTATGATGAGACCTTTGCACCCGTAGCAAGACTTGTGGCTATTCGCCTCATTATCGCCTTTGCCGCTCATAAAGGGATGAAATTGTTCCAAATGGATGTTAAGATCGCGTTTCTTAATGGCTATTTGGAAGAAGAAGTTTTTGTTGAACAACCTCCCGGATTTTTAAATAGCAAGTTTCAAAACCATGTTTATAAATTAGACAAAGCCTTATATGGTTTGAAACAAGCTCCCAGGGCATGGTATGACAGGTTATCTAAGTTTTTATTACAAAATGATTTTAAAAGAGGATCTGTTGATAAGACCTTGTTCCTAAAATCCGAAGGTTCTAATTTACTTGTTGTGCAAATTTATGTAGACGATATAATATTTGGCTCTACTAATGTAAAATTGTGCACGTATTTTTCAGATCTATTGACTTCTGAATTTGAAATGAGCATGATGGGAGAATTGAAATTCTTCCTAGGGTTGCAGATTCAACAAACAAAGGAAGGTATGAAGGAAATGTAGATCTATATACATACTAACATACTCATATATGTTAAAACTAATTTGTCATAAAATTAATAGAGGTCTTATGCATGCAAACAATAAAGCAAATAAGGAAAAAATAATATCCTTACATTGAAATTTCGGTTCAAATGGGCACAAAAGAAATCTCCTTTTCTTTTGTTCTTGAGCTTTCCTTTAATGGAAGAACAAGGATTCAAATGTAGAATCCCTCCCAAAAGCATATACCCAAGAAATACATCTTAATAACCAATATTATTTAGATCTAGTAATAATATTAGTTTTTGCTATAAAATTGATACAAAATAAATTGTATTTTTGCTCTTGAAAATTTCGGTCAAGAGATGGAGTAATTTTTGTGACTTTATTTCTCTAGAATTATCATAAATTGTAGAGAGTTTTTGATGAATTTTCTTACACTAGAAAATTGGATGGGAAGAATGAATTATATTGTTAAGAGAAAAGCTCTTCTCTCTTTTCTTGTGGAGTGACCGAAAATTAGGCTTGGGTAGGATGCCCAATACCTTTTCATTTTGCTCTTCTCAAAAGCTTAGGTTTTGCATGCCTACTTGTTAGCTTTTATCATTGTGTTTATACTTAAACAATTAACACAATTTCCACTAACTCCTCCATTTATTTTAGAGTACACTCACATAAAATGGATGAGTCCATTTTATTTGTGATTTTGTCAATATATCACATGTGACACAATTCATGGCATCTTATTTATAAAATGTATTTTTAACTATTAAAAATCAACATATTAATAAAATATGTCACTTATAAAAATTATCATTGTAATTCATAATTACTTGTACCAAAAGTGTTTTCCGAATTATAAATTACAACATTCTGTTATTTATAATAATTTATTCATTCCGATTCAATTGTTTCTGTAAACAATAATTTCATCTAAGTAATAAAATAGTTCGATTACTTAGACCGTGTCTCATTTAATCATATTTACAATAAGATACGTAAATTATACTCACAAAATCATCCGTCAATTTTAAGCAATTTAATTAACTCGTATCGGTATACGATTAATTAATAATAATCAATAAAGAGTATTTCCCTATAGGTATGACCTAAGGGGATCAACTGATCACCACCGTCGCACGACAGTAATGTCAAACTCTAGTCAGCCAATCATTACCGATATGTGTGGACCAGTTGACTGTAAAATATTACATCCCATATCTATTCTTAAAATGAGATTTAATAATGATATTTAAATCATGTGATCGCACTAATGTTGAGGACACATTTCCCAACAATCTCCCACTTGTCCTCGACAAGTGTGCGTCACCAATTCTCTTGTCCTATTACTATCTCCCACTCAATGCAAGGTGTCTTTCAAGTCGTACTTGCAAGTGATCATATCGAGAGTGGTTTCCTCGATCTGGAGAATAACTGATTGACCGGATTTATCCACTCTGGATACCTTCCGAGCGTGGCCACGCATTTCCAGTTCATTACTCCTCGAGTGGCCCTGAGATATTGTTTTAACCCTGACAAGGGGGTGGACAATTCCTATCGCACTCATTCCCTTCGACTAGCCACAGCCATCATAACCCAAAATATGCCCATTTGACCCCATTTACGAAGGTCGTAGTAACACAAATCAAAGTTAATCTGAAACTGTGCCATCTTAGGTGAACAGTCTTTAGTCAAAAGAATTGACTCATTAGAATACTATAGTAGCTCTCGCCATGACCAGGCTATATAAATTTGCCAGAACTCTATAAGCGGTCACTGCCCGACAAAGTGTTCCTAACAGTCTGCCTATGTGATTGACTAGTCATCTCACATGACTCTATGGCACTTGAACTTGCCATCAATCGCATCACACTCTAGTCACTTCGAGACGTCACCTCATACAAGTGACTATGGGCGAATACAATGTTAATCCGGGTTCACTTTAACGGGGTTCAATTGTTTCTACAACCCGTTTGGATGTAACAAAGTATAATAAAAGAGTTTTAAAGTAAAACTCGAACGACAAATGCGATTATCACATATGAATAGTCAATGCCTGATTACTATTTCATGTTCTATAATCTAATTTGATCTTGTACGTAGTTGTTCATTTCAATTCAATTGAAATGACATGACTCATCATGTTTAGCCTTTGAGAAGGCTTTGGTTAGTAGGTTTTATCAATTTCTTGTACCTTACTCAACCATACTACATACTCGTTTTCCTTTGTAATGTATACATTTGCATTACAAAACTTTCTGAGTACGTGTCGAGATCCAATCAAGACATAGGCCCTCTAGCCTAAGAATAGCTCCCCTTTGTTTTCACAAAGTGTGCGGGACTCATCCTTCTTGCACATCTCATGATCGCAAGTGTACTCAATTTCCTTATAAATATCTCTCATTGTTCTTTATTTCCTAGAACGATTCTAGAAAATCTACTTCTTAATTAACATTGCCATAATGGTATCTTAACCATCCTAATGTGTTTTGATTATGGTTTTGTCGGAAACCATGCGCAATCTCAATTGTCAATTGTCACTTGTGTAACACCCTTACACAAAATTGCATCATAAACACTTTGCTTTACTTCCTTAATGTTTCTGCAAGCACTTAAGGGTAATCTTTATGGCTTATTTGGTAAAGATTACTTAAATTTGATTTTGAAAACAATTCATTATACTCAAAGTATATGAAGTGTTATACATCATTACTCATTTAATTGATCCGGCAGCGGAAGCAAATGGAATCAATCAAATATGTTCAATTTAATTGAACTAGTCATAAATCTTATCAACTTAAGACTTCTTACTGACGCTAATATCATGTGGATTTATCTTCATAAATCCGGATATTCAAGATGTATTATAATACTCCAAAAGTCTTAAATCATTCTCAATGATCAATATGTCATCCACATATCGGACTAATTAAAATTCCGTAACTCCCACTAAACTCCATGTATAAACACAACTTCTCGACTTATCGAGAAATGTTTTATCACATGATCAAAATGTTGATTCTAACTCATTGATGTCCTACTTAAGATCCTCTCTTAAGTTTCACATTATCTTAGGATTGCAAGAATCTATAAAACTTATGACATGTATTGAATACATTGCTTCTATTGAAGAAGTGGGTTTTAGATTCACTTGCTGTGTATTTCATAACCTTATAATGAAACACAATCCCTAAGAAGATCCAAATAGACTTAAGCATTTCAATTAGTGCAAAACCCTTTGCAACTAATCTTGCTATGAAATATCTCTTTATTAGTGAAAAACCCTTTGTCACTAATCAAGCCTTTTATTTTGGATTTTCATGGCTCTAAGCCTTGTATTGAGTTGTGACTTAAACACTCTTATGTAAGTCCTTAGTCGATTACTTTCCAGAAGTAATCAACTTGAATCAAACAATTTCTTTTGTAAGTTATAAGCTCTTTACTTTCTTAAAAGTAGCATGAATTCATCATTTTTAACAAGTGACGAATTTAACCTCCTAGGTTTTGAAGAAACAACGTCTTACACAAAACGTCTCATGTAGCCAAGAAAGACCAGTTTCTCGCGACATAACATTTTTTGTGGCATTCTTTGTGGCTCTTGAATAATTTCTCCCACTCTGTCTTCTAAAAATAAACTTGTATTTTAGAAAGACAGCTTCATGAGCCGCAAACCCATCGTGCTCGTGATAATTGCAAGGGAAAAATGAGCATTTGTTTCTGTAACACCCCGTAATTTCGGACCGTTATTTTATTGCAAAAGTAATTTATTAATCAAGTTGAATTTAATATTAATGTATTTGAAGTAATAATAATTCAATGAAATTTAATTCTATTATATTTTGAAGTAAAGTATTTATTTTGATAGTTTCGAAATGTTTAAAAATAGTTTAAACCATGTAAAAACCTTTTATTTCGAAATAAGGGCATATCGGGAAAAATGGCAATTCTTTTGAAAATTGGGCAAACGATTTTGGAAATGGGTCGTATGAGTACTCAATCTTCTTGTAATATCGTGTTTAAGAACTTTGGCGTTGTCGGAATTCGCGTTTAACAAACGGTTCTAATTATCGTCGAAACGAGCCAAAACCGACTAATAAAATTTCGCGGGAAAAATCCCGTCTCCTCTTCCCTTCCCACGGCTCACCTCCCCTTCCTCCTTCCCTTTGGATTTTTCTTTTGCCACTTCATTCTTCTTAGACATTCTAAACTATTCTAAACATAAAAACACCATTTTATATCAAAACCTAAGCTTTTCTAAGCTAATTTTCATCGTAATTTACTCGTTTCTACTCCAAATTTCATAAGGATTACATAGTTGGAATCCTCTCTTCATTTCCAACATCCTAGTATGTATTAAATTCATTTGCCCTAAATTTATTTTGTCCACCATTTTTAGGGTTTTGATTATTAGTGCTTATAATTGTGTTTTTATTGTTTATTTAGGTGAAGATTTAGAAGACGAGTTTGGAGACTCGTATATAGTTAAAGATAGTGGCTAGTTGGCATATTAGGGTTTGGTGTTCAAGGTGCTAATTGCTCATTTTGTTGCTAAAGGTAACATATTTCGAGTTACTCGACGAATTAATGTAACATTCTTTGCTTTTTGTATGATTTTGTGAATATTATTTGAGTAGTTTATTTCACATGAAAATATGTGTTAAATTCATGTCTTTTGTATGTTTAAGTTCACATATTAGTATGGAAATGAAATGGGAATGATTAATTGATGCTTCAGACGATGTTAAACTGAGCAAAAATGGAGAAATGGAGAGTTTGGGGGGGCGGCCCAGCAGACCCGGCAGGCCCGTGCAGGCCCACGGCAGGCCCTGGGTTGGCCCGGGTAGGCCCGTTGCTTGTTTCGCGGTTTTTCATGCGTTGTTCGTCGTTTCGGGTTCATTAATGTTATATTTAGTATAAGAAACATATGGGTAATCTTTTGAAATGAATAATGTTAGTAATGAATATAATGATGTTGGTAAAATTATGCTTATATTGGTAGTTTATACATGTTAGGATAGGTTATGATATGAAATTGTAATGAATAGGCTTAAAATGAATTTTATAGCGATAATTGTAATGTTTGGATGATTATGCCGAAAACTGAGCCCTTGGTCCGTTTGACTGAATCGATGTCAGTCAATTGTGTGATTGGTCAGCCGCGATTGAACCCGTACCTGTCGCAGGACTGGGGTTGCGGGTAAAAATCGGTTGGATGAAATTATTGTGAAAAATGGATATTTGGCCTTATTCTTGTTTTAGGCCATTTATTATGTTTTTAGTTCACATGTGTTGTTGGTTGAATTGAATGGTTTCTTATATTGTAGAAACGGCCTTAGATTCCCTGAAACCTTTAATATTGTTAATATTGCTTGAAATGGAATTGGTATTGAATACTTCTTGCAGGTTGTTGTGTTTGTCATAGATAGGTCTTTATAGTCTTTGACGAGTATATGTTCACTGCTTAATAGCCTTTGTGTTCCTGACTTGGTGGGTTTATATCCAAGTTGGGGCATGACCTCGTTACTTATTTTGAGGGTAAGTGGTCAGCTTAAGTACTAGCCAACCCTTTGGTGGACTCCTTAGGGTACTCACTTTGTTTTAAAAAAATTGTGGGTCTTGGGTGCGGTGGTGTGTATCCGCATGTCTAGGTCTGCGCAGATTTAGGACTAGGGTTGTGTTGTGTCTTGGCCATGTTTTGATAGAACCTCCGAGCCAAGATACCGGTTCGATTACCTTCCCTACCTCGTGGTATAGACTCGAGATTCTGAGTGACTATTGACGGTGCTAAGAACTTATGCCTGTCTTTGATATATTGCCCTTTCTTGTATGGTGATTTTATGAATTGTAATAGGTGAGATGCAAGCCGGTTACAATTGATAAAGTTTGGATTACTGCTTGTTATATGTTTCACATGATAGTTTAATTTGGTCAGTTTAGTGTTCATATGTTAGAATATTCGATAATTAATTGATTTATGATGTTGTTTACATGTTACATTACATGTTACATTAAATATGACATTTCGTGGCTGGGAGGACTCGAAGTTACTCCCCACTGAATTGTGGCTTTCGTGTTTGTATAAAATGCGATTGACAGGTTGATGATGATTAAATGGGGTACACGGACGAGCTAGCGAGCAAAGGAACCTTGGACTTAGTTTGGTTATATTTTGTAGTAAACCTTTAAACATATGGTTGTGTTTATATTTTGGAGGGACATATGTCTCCCTCTTTTACTTTGGTTTGTATCACTTTATTCTCACGACTTAGTATTGTTATGTAAATTAGTTTGTTAGTATTTGCAGGTTTTGGCACTCTTCATTTTGGAATGTTTGTGAATGGTTTAGAAAGGTTTTTAAAATTACAGGTTTTTATCTAGTTGAACCAATTACAAACATATCCTGTCAGTTTTTCTGTAGAATTTACGTGTTTATTTAACGCTTAAAATGAGGGTGTCACAGTTTCTTATGAAAAACTTACAAACATGGTACATTACCATTTCACATCTCATATGATTTAGTGGAAAAATTTAGACAAAATGATAAATTCCCAAAAAGGATCAAGTAACTCAAAGTAACTTGATTGAAGTCCAAACCATATCGAATAGCGTTTGAATTCTTATCCAACCACACATTATTCCATAATGCGTGCTAAGAGAGATTAATTTGTGATACAATATCACAATTCATTTGGCTTGTATCAAAGTCTTCACTTTGATAATCCCATCACGACTAAATCGTAATTCCTTGAACTCTTGAACTTCTTCCATGATTTCTCTATTTACCTTATTAAGTGAACATACTAGCATCAACTTAAATCGTTGGTAAAAGAAAATGATCAACCTATTTTGGATCGATGATTTACAACCTCGATCCCCTTTTCAATCAAAAGGCACGAGACATCTTGCTTTGAATACAAGATACGCATATACCATTAACAATCTAATGGTTTCAAGAGTACTCGATAACTCTTTACGTTCATCATTCCAAAATTTAAGGTTTAATCTTGGGTTACCAATTTGAATCTTACATCATCTACATGATATATCATTCTAGTTTGTTTTAGAATATAATCACCTTGATAATGGGCTAGCCATACACCAAATCGTGGTGTATAGGGTCACAAAAGTGAAAACCCTTTTTGTATCTTAACAAGTTTATATTCTTATTTAGAGTTTATGCACTTAATAGTCACAATTAAGTACAACTTTAAATCCAAAAACAAGATTGAGTACACAATTACTCTATCTTTCGACATTATTGTTGCTAGTCGTCATATTCTAATCATCCTATGTATC
Source organism: Silene latifolia (assembly GCF_048544455.1). NCBI lineage: Eukaryota > Viridiplantae > Streptophyta > Magnoliopsida > Caryophyllales > Caryophyllaceae > Silene > Silene latifolia. The sequence continues at coordinate 66,649,928 of NC_133532.1, forward strand.
AAGTACAATGATGAAAACCTCCACTGGTTTCTAATATTGACGAAGTGGTACTAGCAAAATTTATGTTTAATCAAATAAACATTTAAAGAAGAAGGTCCCATTAGATGTCCCACAACTAACTTGTTGATTCTTCAATAATTTGGGGCAGTTTCCTTTCTAGTGTCCAACATTTAAGACAATGGAAACTTTATCGGTCGGGATTGATAGGTTTAGTATCGTTATTCTCAACAACTTTACCTTTAAGATTACCTTCTATCAATTCCATTCTAATTTTACTTCTTGAACCTCGTCCTTTTCTTAACGGTTTAAGAGAATGCTCCCACTCATTTCAATGCGTCTTTGCTTTGAGAAGCAAAATTGAATTCATGAAGATTACTCTTCATTTGTTCGTTTTAGTCTTAAAACTTTCATTGAAGTGGTTGCGTTATTTTGGTCAATTACGAATTCTGAAAATCTAATCACCAAAACAATTTATCGCTTCAAGGTACTTAATTCAATTAAGCATATGAAACATAGTCCATTGTAAGTAGAAGTGTTAGTCAAGAATCAAAAACCTGTTTGATAATGAATAACTTTAATCTATACTCTTTACAAGAGATCTTTAGCAATGGTTCGTTTGAGGTTTTAGAAGCAAATTCAAATTTTATCTTTAGTTACGATGTTTTAATGGAGATTTGTATCAAAATCAAAATGATATCGTATATGAATTGTGGTAAAGAAATAGAACAATATAACAACGGAATAGTGGAAAACTTAACATTTATCGTTTTATTAATACTTGTAAACAACAAGTAAAGCATTTACATAGTGACCTCTACCCAACTATGATAAATGATTCCAAGACCCAAATTCATATTGACTTCGGCACGGTAGGGCCGATACATCCTTTATCAATATAACTCGGTGGATTAACGTTTAATCGATTCTACTTTTAGAACTCTTGGTCGATAATATTACATTAACATTTATCTTTAGCCCAAAACATATTCGACAAGGGCACGGTGGGGCCGATACATCCCTTATCAAAAACTTTTGTTGAGTTCAATCCAAATTTCGAATAAATGTGTCCATGATCCAAACCCACATTAACTTGGGCACGGTGTGGCCGATACATCCCTTATCAACATGAATTCGGTGGATAGACATTTATCACCCACTTCCCCTACGTAACAAGGTTTGTACCCCGGTGGGGCCGAGCGCACTCCCTCGCGAAATAGGTTTTCATGGTTTCTACTATTTGGTAAGGTTATGTCTCAATTAATTGTTTTAGCGAGAGGTCATGTCAATTTATTATCTATCACGTTTTAAGTGAACTAAAGCGGTGAACTACGATAATTTTAATTGACACGGTCGATGAACTCGATAAAATAGGATGCATGTTTTAGTTATAGCGATTTAGCGATGCATGCGACATAAGATAAAATGCAAGCATAAAAATAAATAAATCCTAGTATGGCCTTTCCTAAAATAGAAAAACTATTTAACTATTACATATTCGGAAACCAACTCCATTGGTCCCTTGAACTTCGGTTGTGGCACGCATCTCGAGGTAACACCGTCTTTATGTATCGCCATTCTTGAAGAAATCCGTCTTTGGGAACTCCGGAATGAATAAAATTACATAATAAATTACATAATTTCCTATTATACATTTGTAACTAAAATAAAATAAATCTATTAAATTACCAAACGGTGATACGAGATCACAATAAAAATTACAACCGAATCGATATTCCCATACATTTCGGGAAATACCAATTAAAATCTAAGGCCATACTAAGTAAAATTACATAATTCAAAAATTACATAAATTAAAATTATGACAATCATAAAGAAAATGCAGCATTATAATATGTATGAACATGCTCAATTTTACGCTAAATCGCCTTTAATTAGCCAATATCGTATATTACTCGGTTTTTACGGATTTGCGTGATTTCAACATTTTATAATCACAAAAATACATAAACTCATATTTATGCACAAGTTAATTACCCTAACCTTTTAGGACTCAAAATTTAGTCTTCACTAATAATTTGACCATAATTAACCCATATTTTATAAAATTGTTCATAAATGGACCAAAAATTACAAAAATAAGCCATAAACTTCAAATAAATCACAAAATTTCAAATAAATTCAAAATTTGAAATTTAAATTCATGAACATTCTGGAAAAATACCATGACACTCATAATGTTCAAAATCTTCGGTTAAAAATTTTGAAATTTTTCCGGAAAAACAATGTTGCGGTTTATCGATTTTAACAAAAATAATCATAAAAACATGGAAAAATATATTCATAAACTTTTCAATTTTAGATCTGAAAATGATAATAAAAAGCAACATTAGACGTTTTTCCTAAGTCATAGATTATGTTTTTATTAATTTTACACTAATAATGTCACTATTTATGCTATTTTTCTTCAAAAATCCATAAATCATGCAAAAAGACTTCTTTATAGCCAATTATTTTACACATATCTTGTAAAATTGCATGTGACAACATATTAATTTTCTATGACCAGATTCGAAATTTAACTCATATTAACCTATTTTTCACCTAAATCCGAATTTAATAATGAAAAATCCATTTTTTCGAGCATAACAAGTCCAAAAATTATGAAAATTTACAGGTTATCTCAAAATAATATATGTGACAACATATCCAAAAATAAATGGAAAATTCGAAGTATAGCTAATTTTAGACCAAAAATGACATTTTTACTCATAAAATCATATTTAAATGCCATTATTGTATAATATGAACAATTAAAATCCGAAAAATTGACCAAAATATCCTAAAACATTTTAGGACCAGAAATATTAACATGCATGAATTAATTTCGTGATATATCATAATAACACAAATTTTACAAGTTTTATTTGTTATTCTTATAACTCGGAAAAACTTTTAACCGATTTGCATGCAAACAACCGTGGCTCATGATACCGATTGAAGGAAATGTAGATCTATATACATACTAACATACTCATATATGTTAAAACTAATTTGTCATAAAATTAATAGAGGTCTTATGCATGCAAACAATAAAGCAAATAAGGAAGAAATAATATCCTTACATTGAAATTTCGGTTCAAATGGGCACAAAAGAAATCTCCTTTTCTTTTGTTCTTGAGCTTTCCTTTAATGGAAGAACAAGGATTCAAATGTAGAATCCCTCCCAAAAGCATATACCCAAGGAATACATCTTAATAACCAATATTATTTAGATCTAGTAATAATATTAGTTTTTGCTATAAAATTGATACAAAATAAATTGTATTTTTGCTCTTGAAAATTTCGGTCAAGAGATGGAGTAATTTTTGTGACTTTATTTCTCTAGAATTATCATAAATTGTAGAGAGTTTTTGATGAATTTTCTTACACTAGAAAATTGGATGGGAAGAATGAATTATATTGTTAAGAGAAAAGCTCTTCTCTCTTTTCTTGTGGAGTGGCCGAAAATTAGGCTTGGGTAGGATGCCCAATACCTTTTCATTTTGCTCTTCTCAAAAGCTTAGGTTTTGCATGCCTACTTGTTAGCTTTTATCATTGTGTTTATACTTAAACAATTAACACAATTTCCACTAACTCCCTCCATTTATTTCGGTACACTCACATAAAATGGATGAGTCCATTTTATTTGTGATTTTGTCAATATGTCACATGTGACACATTTCATGGCATCTTATTTATAAAATGTATTTTTAACCATTAAAAATCAACATATTAATAAAATATGTCACTTATAAAAATTATCATTGTAATTCATAATTACTTGTACCAAAAGTGTTTTCGGAATTATAAATTACAACATTCATTATTTATAATAATTTATTCATTCCGATTCAATTGTTTCTGTAAACAATAATTTCATCTAAGTAATAAAATAATTCGATTACTTAGACCGTGTCTCATTTAATCATATTTACAATAAGATACGTAAATTATACTCACAAAATCATCCGTCAATTTTAAGCAATTTAATTAACTCGTATCGGTATACGATTAATTAATAATAATCAATTAAGAGTATTTCCCTATAGGTATGACCTAAGGGGATCAACTGATCACCACCGTCGCAAGACAGTAATGTCAAACTCTAGTCAGCCAATCATTACCGATATGTGTGGACCAGTTGACTGTAAAATATTACATCCCATATGTATTCTTAAAATGAGATTTAATAATGATATTTAAATCATGTGATCGCACTATTGTTGAGGACACATTTCCCAACAAGGTATAATGATTCACCAACAGAAATATATCAAGGAACTAATTCAAAAATTCGGTATGGAAAATGCAAAATCTTACGATACACCTATGGTACCTGATAAGAAGTTAACTATAGATGAACATGGTAAGTGTGTCGATGAGACTACATATCGAGGTATGATTGGTTCACTTTTATATTTAACTGCAAGTCGTCCAGATATAATGTTTAGTGTGTGTGTGTCTATGCGCGATTTCAATCGTGTCCTAAAGAGTCACATATGATTGCAGTTAAACGTATCTTGAGATATTTAATTGATACATAAAATTTATATTTATGGTATCCACTTGAGTGTAATTTCGATCTAGTAGGATATTCAGATGCATATTATGCAGGATGCTCGTTAGATAGAAAGAGTACTTCAGGATTTGCTACGTTTGTTGGACCATGCATTATTACTTGGGGTTCAAAGTGTTGGGAAATGTGTCCTCAACAATAGTGCGATCACATGATTTAAATATCATTATTAAATCTCATTTTAAAGAATACAATTGGGAAGTATTTATATTGTCAACTGGTCAACATATATCGGTAATGATTGGCTGACTAGAGTTTGACATTCTCGTCGTCTTGCGACGGTGGTGATCGATTGACCCCTAGGTCATACCTATAGGGCAACACTCTTAATTGATTATTTAATTAATCGTATAACGTTACGAGTTAATTAAATTACTTGAAAATTGACGGACGATTTTGGAAGTAAAATTTACGTATCATATTGAAATGTGATTAAATGAGATACTGATCCGAGTAATCGAATTGTTTCATTACTCGGATGAAATTATTGTTTAAGGAAACAATCGGAATTGAATGAATTTTTGTAAATACGATTTATAAATTGGTAAAATATTTTGGCACAAGTAATTATGAAATTACTAAATCAATTTTTGTATGTGACGTATTTTTATTAATACGTTGATTTTTAATATGTTAAAAATACATAACAAATTTATGTGACATGTGACATGTAACATATTGTCAATTGACAAAAATAATATGGAATCCATATTAACTAAAAGTGCCGAAATAATAGAGGTGCATTAGCTAAAATTGTGTTTATATTTTAAATAGAAAACATAATGATGAAATAGCTAGGTAGCCATGCAACCCTATTCACCTTGTGAAGACCAATATGGGCATGCATTGGCTCCCCTAAAGCACCTCCACCCACCCGGTTTTCCAAGAGAGAAAAGGCAAGGGTTTTGTCTTATTTTTCTACATACACTACTTTGTTTTGGTGTGTGCATAATTCATTCCATCCATTAATCTAAAATAAGAGTTTTTAGAGAGATAAAAATCTCCCATCTCTTCCTCCCCTAAACCGAAATATTTCAAGTGTTTAATAATATTTTGGTTCAATTTTCTTCTAGATTTATATTATACTAGTTCTTATAATATCAATCTTAATTAAGAGAAAGCCTTGGGTATAAAGCTTAGGGAGAGATCCTACACTTGGATCTTGGTTCATCCATAAGGAAAGCTCAAGAACAAAAGAAAAGGAGATTTCTTTTGTGCCCAATAAAACCGAAATACTCATTGTAAGAACATGATTTCTTCTCTTTGTTATATTGTTTGCATGCATAAAATCCGTATTTAATTTTATGACAAATTATTTCGACATATATGAATATGTTAGTATGTATTTGAATCTACATTTCCTTCAATCGGTATCAGAGCCACGGTTGTTTGCATGCAAATTGGTTAAAAGTTTTTCCGAGTTATAAGAATAACAAATAAAACTTGTAAAATTTGTGTTATTATGAGATATCACGAAATTAATCCATGCATGTTAATATTTCTGGTCCTAAAATGTTTTAGGATATTTTGGTTAATTTTTCGGATTTTATTGTTCATATTTCACTATAATGACATTTAAATGTGATTTTATGAGTAAAAATGTCATTTTTGGTCTAAAATTAGCTATACTTCGAATTTTCAGTTGGTTTTTGGATATGTTGTTAAATATATTATTTTGAGATAACCTGTAAATTTTCATAATTTTTGGACTTGTTATGCTCGAAAAATGAATTTCTCATTATTAAATTCGGATTTAAGTAAAAAATAGGTTAATATGAGTTAAATTTCGAATCTGGTCATAGAAAATTAATATGTTGTCACATGCAATTTTACAAGATGTGTGTAAAATAATTGGCTATAAAGAAGTCTTTTTGCATGATTTATGGATTTTTGAAGAAAAATAGCATAAATAGTGACATTATTAGTTGAAAATTAATAAAACATAATCTATGACTTAGGGAAAACGTCTAATGTTGCATTTTATTATCATTTTCAGATCTAAAATTGAAAAGTTAATGAAAATAATTTTTCCATGTTTTTATGATTATTTTATTAAAAATCGATAAACCGCAACATTGTTTTTCCGGAAAATTTTCGAAATTTTTAACCTAAGATTTTGAACATTATGAGTGTCATGGAATTTTTCCAGAATGTTCATGAGTTTAAATTTCAAATTTCAAATTTATTTGAAATTTTGTGATTTATTTGAAGTTTAATAGCTTATTTTTGTAATTTTGGACCATTTATGAACAATTTTATAAAATGTTGGTTAATTATGGTCAAATTATTAGTGAAGACTAAATTTTGAGTCCTAAGAGGTTAGGGTAATTAACTTATGCATAAATATGAGTTTATGTATTTTTGTGATTATAAAATGTTGAAATCACGCAAATCCGTAAAAACCGAGTAATATACGATATTGGCTAATTAAAGGCGATTTAGCATAAAATTGAGCATGTTCATACATATTGTAATGCTGCATTTCTTTATGATTGTCATAATTTTAATTTATGTAATTTTTGAACTATGTAATTTTACTTAGTATGACCTTAGATTTTAATTGGTATTTCCCGAAATGTATGGGAATATCGATTCGGTTGTAATTTTTATTGTGATCTCGTATCACCGTTTTGTAATTTAATAGATTTATTTTATTTTAGTTACAAATGTATAATAGGAAATTATGTAATTTATTATGTAATTTTATTCATTCCGGAGTTCCCAAAGACGGATTTCTTCAAGAATGGCGATACATAAAGACGGTGTTACCTCGAGATGCGTGCCACAACCGAAGTTCAAGGGACCAATGGAGTTGGTTTCCGAATATGTAATAGTTAAAGAGTTTTTTTTCTATTTTAGGAAAGGCCATACTAGGATTTATTTATCTTTATGCTTGCATTTTATTTTATGTCACATGCATTGCTAAATCGCCATAACTAAAACATGCATCTTTATTTTATCGAGTTTATCGACCGTGTCAATTAGAATTATCGTAGTTCACCGCTTTAGTTCACTTAAAACGTGATAGATAATAAATTGACATGACCTCTCGCTAAAACAAACAATTGAGACATAGCCTTACCAAATAGTAGAAACCATGAAAACCTATTTCGCGAGGGAGTGCACTCGGCTACCCCGGGGTACAAACCTTGTTACGTAGGGGAAGTGGGTGATGAATGTTAATCCACCGAATTCATGTTGATAAGGGATGTATCGGCTACCCCGTGCCCAAGTTGATGTGGGTTTGGATAATGGACACATTTATTCGAAATTTGGATTGAACTCAACAAAAGTAATTGATAAGGGTTGCATCGGCTACCCCGTGCCCTTGTTGATGTGTTTTGGGCTATAGATAAACATTAGAGTAATTTTATCGACCAAGAGTTCTAAAAGTAGAATCGATTAAAAGGTTAATCCACCGAGTTATATTAATGAAGGTTGCATCGGCTACCCCGTGCCTAAGTTGATATGAATTTGGGTCTTGGAATCATTTATAATAGTTGGGTAGAGGTCACTATATAAATGTTCATATCTTGTTAATTTGCAAGTATGATTTAAAAAGACAAATGTTAATATTTCCTTTCCTCCATATTTGTAGTGCATTACAATGAATCCATCAAATGCTACCGCACCGATAACTATTGAGTCATATCACCATGTTCTTGACGACGTATGCTCCGACAATAATTTCGATACAACTAGAGAACTTCATTTCGGGATAGGTTCGGATGGAAACCTTAACTTCATCACTTCTTCTAAACCACCCACTACTACTAGACCTCGTGTGAGTCCGTCTCAGGAAGACTACCTCATACGATCTATAGGGTCTTTGTCTCTGGAAGATAAAGATGCCAAAGCTAGTGGGAGCACTAGCAATCAAGTTCTTGCTTCAAAGGGCAAGAGGTTCAAGAAGAAAGGAAAGAAAATCAAAAACTTCAAGCAAGTTAATGATGAGTGCCATTACTGCTATGGCATGGGACATTGGCTTAGGAATTGTCCCATGTATTTGCGAAATATAAGGGAAGGACTCATTGCTCCAAAAGGTACAATTCCTAAAGAAATTTATGTTATTGATATAAATTATACTTCCACTACGACATGGGTACTAGATACCGGTTGTGGTTCTCACCTTTGTAATCATTTACAGGGTTTAAGAGATGTGGAGAGGCTTAGCAAGGGAGATGTGGATCTACGCCTTGGAAATGGAGCTCGGGTAGCGGCCGAATCCAAGGGAACTTATGTTTTAGCTTTGCCAAATGGATATGAGTTGTATTTGCATAATTGTTTTTATGTTCCTACACTCTCTAAAAACATTATTTCAATCGCCATGCTTGACATGGACGGTTTTTGTTTTGTCATTAAGAACAATCGTTGTACTATTTCTAGGAATGATTTGGTTATTGGCCAAGCTTCTTCCATTAATGGCATTTACATTTTAGAGACCTCAAATCCAACAAATGATATTTATAACATTCAATCAAAGAAACTCAAATCAAGTGACCCAAGTGAAGCGTTCATTTGGCATTGTCGATTAGGTCACATAAACGAGAATCGCATCAAAAGATTAGTTTCGACTAATGTGATTACACCATTTGATTATCAATCATTTGGTACATGCGAATATTGCCTACTTGGCAAAATGACTCGTAATCCTTTTAGCGGTAAAGGGACACGAGCTAGTGAGCTATTGGGACTCATACACACCGATGTATGTGGACCAATGACTATCACCGCTCGTGGTAATTATGACTACTTCATAACCTTCACCGATGATTTAAGTAGATATGGGTATATCTATTTAATGAAACATAAGAGTGAAGCGTTTGAGAAATTCAAGGAATTTCAAAACGAAGTAGAGAACCAATTGAAAAAGAGGATTAAGGCACTACGATCCGATCGTGGTGGTGAATACCTTAGCCTCGAATTTGATTCACACTTGAAAGGTTGTGGTATCATATCACAACTTTCTCCACCTGGAACAGCACAACTAAATGGTGTTGCCGAAAGGAGAAATCGAACCCTACTTGATATGGTTCGATCCATGATGAGTCAAACCGAGTTACCTAACTCGTTTTGGGGATTTGCAATCCAAACTGCAATTCTATCTTTAAATAATAGTCCCACTAAAGCCACCGAAAAGACTCCATTTGAAACATGGAAAGGAAAAGTTCCTAATCTATCCTACATGAAAATTTGGGGATGTGATGCTTACGTCAAAACTAAACCCGGCAATAAGCTTGCCCCAAGATCTGAAAAGTGCATCTTTGTAGGCTATCCTTTGACCTCTCGAGGTTACTATTTCTATAAACCTCAAGAGAACAAAGTGTTTGTGTCTTGCGAGGCTGTCTTCTTAGAACGGGAATTTATTTCTAAGAGACAGAGTGGGAGAAATTTTGAACTTGATGAAGTTCAAGAGCCACAAACCGAGGTAGAGACGCAAGAAGATGTTCCTTCGTCGTCTAACGCGGTTGTACCTCCTCCACTAAGAAGGACGGGCCGAGTTATTCGCCATCCCGATCGATATGTGGGACTTATCGAGGAAGATGGAACACTCGATGTGTTGCTTATGGAAAGTGACGAGCCCGCCACCTACAAGGCCGCAATCTCTAGTCCTAATTCCACCTTATGGCTTGAAGCCATGAAGTCCGAAATGGATTCTATGCTTGAAAACCAAGTTTGGGACTTGGTAGATTTGCCTAAAGGGGCAAGACCCCTCCAATGCAAATGGATATTCAAAATCAAGAATGGCATAGAAGGACATGACGATGTCTACAAAGCTAGGCTAGTGGCAAAGGGATTTACCCAAGTCCAAGGTCTCCATTATGATGAGACCTTCGCCCCCGTAGCCATGCTAAGATCCATACGGATTTTGTTAGCGATCGCCGCATTTCATGATTATGAAATATGGCAAATGGATGTCAAAACCGCTTTTCTAAATGGGCATTTAGAAGAGGAGGTGTACATGATACAACCCGACGGTTTTGTTGATTCTGAAAATCCTAACAAAGTGTGAAAGCTTAAGAGATCCATTTATGGTCTTAAGCAAGCATCAAGAAGTTGGAATCATCGATTCAATGATGTAATAAAGGAAAATGGTTTCACTCGAAATGTTGAGGAACCATGTTTATACATGAAATTCAGTGGGAGCAATGTTGTGTTCCTAATCCTGTATGTCGATGACATACTACTCATTGGAAATGATATTCCAATGTTGTCTTCTGTTAAGAAGTGGTTAGGTAACCACTTCCAAATGAAGGATTTAGGAGAGGCACGCATATTAGGTATCCGAATCTATAGAGATAGATCCAAGAGGATATTGGCACTAAGTCAAGAGTCTTATGTAGATAAGATTCTTCGACGGTTCAGAATGGACAAATCCAAAAGGGGTTTGGTACCTATGGTAACCGGGACGATATTGAGCAAGACTCAATGTCCCTCCGAACCCCATGATGTTGAACGCATGAAGTTGATCCCTTACGCTTCATTTGTTGGATCAATCATGTATGCCATGATATGCACACGTCTCGATGTCTCGTATGCCTTGAGCATGACGAGTAGATATCAAGGAAATCCAGGTGAGAGTCACTGGATTCTTTGTCAAGAACATCCTTAAGTACTTGAGAAGAACTAAGGACTTTATCCTTGTGTTTGGAGGAGACACTGAGTTGCGTGTTAATGGATACACGGACTCAAGTTTTCAAACAGATAGAGATGACATGAAATCACAAGCTGGTTTCGTGTTTATGCTCAATGGTGGTGCCGTAAGCTGGAGAAGCTTCAAGGAAGTCAGAATGGATTCGACAACGGGAGGTGAGTACATAGCAAAGACATCGAAGCTCGCCAAGGAAGCTATGTGGATCAAGCAATTCACGGAAGGTCTAAAAGTAGTACCTACCGCCAATGATCCCATCACTCTCTATTGTGATAATAGTGGGACGATCTTCCAAGCTAAGGAGCCAAAGTCTAGTAATAGATCTAGACATGTACTTAGAAAATATCATGTAATAAGAGATTTCATTGAAAGAAAGGAAATTGCGATTTGTAAGGTTGGGACGGATGACAACATAGCCGATCCGCTCACCAAGCCTTTATCGCAGGCTAAGCATGATGGACATGTTACGTCCATGGGACTTAAACGTGTACCAAGTTTTTGTTAGATTTTGAAATGAAATAAAAGTGTTGTTTTTGTTCATGTTCATAATCACATTTGTCTTTTATCTTTAATTTATACATTGTTACATCCAAACGGGTTGTAGACACAATTGAACACCGTTAAAGTGAACACGGATTAACATAGTATTTGCCCATAGTCACTTATATGAGGTGACGTCTCGAAGTGACTAGAGTGTGAGGCGATTGATGGCAAGTTCAAGTGCCATAGAGTCATGTGTGATGACTAGTCGATCACATAGGCAGACTGTTAGGAACATTTTGTCGGGCCTTATGACCGCTTATAGAGTTCTGGCAAATTTATATAGCCTGGTCGTGGCGAGAGCTACTATAGTATTCTAATGAGTCGATTCTTTTGACTAAAGACTATTCGCCTAAGATGGCACAGTTTCAGATTAACTTTGATTTGTGTTACTACGACCTTCGTAAATGGGGTCAAATGGGTATATTTTGGGTTATGATGGCTGTGGCTAGTCGAAGGGAATGAGTGCGATAGGAATTGTCCACCCCTAGTCAGGGTTATAACAATATCTCAGGGCCACTCGAGGAGTAATGAACTGGAAATGCGTGGCCACGCTCGGAAAGTATCTATGATAGATAAGTCCGGTCAATCAGTTATTCTCCAGATCGAGGAAACCACTCTCGATATGATCACTTGCAAGTAAGACCTGAAAGACACCTTGCATTGAGTGGGAGATAGTAATAGGACAAGAGAATTGGTGATGCACACTTGTCAAGGACAAGTGGGAGATTGTTGGGAAATGTGTCCTCAACAATAGTGCGATCACATGATTTAAATATCATTATTAAATCTCATTTTAAAGAATACAATTGGGAAGTATTTATACTGTCAACTGGTCAACATATATCGGTAATGATTGGCTGACTAGAGTTTGACATTACTGTCGTGCGACGGTGGTGATCAGTTGACCCCCTAGGTCATACCTATAGGGCAACACTCTTAATTGATTATTTAATTAATCGTATAACGTTACGAGTTAATTAAATTACTTGAAAATTGACGGACGATTTTGGAAGTAAAATTTACGTATCATATTGAAATGTGATTAAATGAGATACGGTCTGAGTAATCGAATTGTTTCATTACTCGGATGAAATTATTGTTTAAGGAAACCATCGGAATTGAATGAATTTTTGTAAATACGATTTATAAATTGGTAAAATATTTTGGCACAAGTAATTATGAAATTACTAAATCAATTTTTGTATGTGACGTATTTTTATTAATATGTTGATTTTTAATATGTTAAAAATACATAACAAATTTATGTGACATGTGACATGTAACATATTGTCAATTGACAAAAATAATATGGAATCCATATTAACTAAAAGTGCCGAAATAATAGAGGTGCATTAGCTAAAATTGTGTTTATATTTTAAATAGAAAACATAATGATGAAATAGCTAGGTAGCCATGCAACCCTATTCACCTTGTGAAGACCAATATGGGCATGCATTGGCTCCCCTAAAGCACCTCCACCCACCCGGTTTTCCAAGAGAGAAAAGGCAAGGGTTTTGTCTTATTTTTCTACATACACTACTTTGTTTTGGTGTGTGCATAATTCATTCCATCCATTAATCTAAAATAAGAGTTTTTAGAGAGATAAAAAGCTCCCATCTCTTCCTCCCCTAAACCGAAATATTTCAAGTGTTTAATAATATTTTGGTTCAATTTTCTTCTAGATTTATATTATACTAGTTCTTATAATATCAATCTTAATTAAGAGAAAGCCTTGGGTATAAAGCTTAGGGAGAGATCCTACACTTGGATCTTGGTTCATCCATAAGGAAAGCTCAAGAACAAAAGAAAAGGAGATTTCTTTTGTGCCCAATAAAACCGAAATACTCATTGTAAGAACATGATTTCTTCTCTTTGTTATATTGTTTGCATGCATAAAATCCGTATTTAATTTTATGACAAATTATTTCAACATATATGAATATGTTAGTATGTATTTGAATCTACATTTCCTTCACAAAGAAGCAAAATTTTGTTGCAATGTCTACCACTAAAGTTGAATATGTATCTGCTGGACTGGTATGTTCTCAATTAATTTGGTTAAATCAACAACTACGTGATTATGGTGTAAATGTTGGTCGTATGCCTATTATGTGTGATAATACGAGTGCTATAGTGATTTCTAAAAACCCTGCTCAGCATTCGAGGACCAAACACATAGATATTCGACACCATTTTCTATGAGATCATGTAGAAAAGGGCAACATTTCACTTGAATTTTGTAGTACAGAAAGTCAATGGGTTGACATCTTGACTAAGCCGTTAGCTAGAAAACGCTTTGAGTTATTGAGATTAGAGATTGGTTTAATTAGCAATAAATAAATCCGTCTTAATTATGTCTGGGAACCTGAATGACTGGCTAGGAAAGATGAGATTGTACGATTGTGTCCGTATATTTTGTTGCAAGTTTAATTATGTTAAATAATATTTATTTTACGTATTATATCTTGCTTATGTGTATGATAATATTTTATATCTTGTATAATCACATATTCCCAAAACAAAATCGACAAAATCTATAATATATGGCCTAAGTATAATAAAGATATTTTCTATCTTATTATATTCTTTCACAAATATATCCTTGCCATATCCGTGTAACAAACTCTTCACAATCCTACCAAAGCACCAACACAAAGGATTCTTTCCTTATCTATATATAAAAAAAAAATTACCGAAAAAAAAGGAAGGTGCCGAAAAAAAAAAAAAGAATAGCATATTTACCTAAACCCAAATTCTCCATATTTACCAAAACATAAACTCTTTACCCTATTTAAACCCCTTTACCTTCTCAAAACTAACCATCACTTCATACATCTTCTCTAAACCCTAAATACTTCTACAAAATCTTCCACATCAACCATGGCACATCGCCCTACAACCCGTGTTCAATCCAAGAAACACGTTGACATTGGATAGAAAATAACCGGATCACCAACGTGAGCCGCTCGCTCCGTCACGCCACCAAGGCCGACGCCGCGGTCACCACCGAGGGACACCCAAACCTACACCTCCACTTTACCTATAATTAGCAAGAAGCGAAGGTTGATTAAAGGTAAGGGAAAATTGGTTTCGGAAACAGAGGTAAGCTCGAAAACTGAGAGCTATATGCTTCAAGATGGTTCTTCACATGTTCTTTACGCACAGCATATGGATGATTACACTAACACTGGACTGATAATCTTCGATTAACTCAAGTAGAACGAAGGAATATCAATCAGGTTGCTCAATATCGCATTCACGCGGGACGAGTATATTCGGTTGATTGGTTAAAGCAATATAAAGCACTTGGGTTCTTTAGGAATTTTCTCAAAGATCAAGGTTGGGAAAATATTGTTCCTGTAACTGGTCCAGTCTTTCCTATTGAGGTATATCAATTTTATGCTACTATTCAATTTAAGGAAAGAAATTTACTTGTTGTGGTTAATGAGACGTCTATACGTGTCTTAATTGGTGATTTTTGCGACTTGGGTCGAGTTCCTAGAGAGGGAATCAAAATTAACCCAAGCGTAGAATGGGGAAGTATGTCGCCTGATGAGAGATTAGTAGTGAAACGGTATTTCAAAAAAGATGCAACTTCGTCTGAAACTATTTTAACAAATAAATTATCGCCTTCTTTGAAATTCTTTTTAACCTTTATTTGGACTACTATTGTTCCACGCAAAGAAGGTCGAGATAAATTTGGTGTTCATGAGATGATTATTATGAAGGCTTGGCTTGAAGGAGAAAAGGTTAGTCTACCTATGCTTGTGTTTCATAAAATTATACAAGCTAGTGTAACGGCTAAGATGGACGTTCTAGCTTCTACTTTGAGTTTGCCTTATGAAAATTGGATTTCTCGTATTTTAGAGAAGAAAGGAGTTATTGGGAAGCACAGTTATGGAGTTATTGGATGTGATGAGATGAATGATCTTTATTTAAAATATATGAAGCTTGCTATTCATGGCTTGGAATTGTGTTTTGACTCTAAAGAAGGAGAAAAAGGAGGTAAAAGTAATAAATTTAGAGATGTTGGATTCTAAGATGGAATCAAATTTTACTAGTGTTCTTGGAAGACTTAATGAACAAGACAAGAAATTATGTGAGTTGTTTGATCTCATTGCAAAGGAGAGGAGAGTTGATTCTAGTGAACCGAGTAGTGTTAGCCTAGCACGATTAGACACCATGTTATCGCGGTTAGACACGCAAGTCGACCATGCTCAAAAGGCGGCCGTGCGCACACACTCCGAATCTACTCGTATGAGGGAAGGAATGGATAGTTTGGTTAAGTATGGGGATGAGCTTTTGCAATCGGGAAAGGAAATGAGGTCTGAGATGCATATAATATACGAAGCGGTGAAAGCTATGACTTTAAAGATTATTAATTTTGATGCTCGCTTAGCCGTTCAAGCCGCGGTCCTCGACCACTGTCACGCTCGACTTGAGGACTTGGAATATCGGACTCGTCCGAGCCCGTGATTACCTTGCCCCGAACCCGCCATGATTTCCAACCTAGCCTTAATTTTCCAATTCCTTTTCTCACAATAAAAGTCCACATTTATGGACATTAGCTTTTTAAATTCCGCATTTTATTTCTTGTGTGATTGCAGGTTTTGGATATTTTTATGCTAATTAAGAACTAGATTGTGTTTAATATAATATGTTTTTCATGATTACTTTTTGTCTCATGATTGATGTGACCATAATTAGAGCATATTTAGTCCCCGAATTAGCCTTGTTCTCATGCTTTTTAGTGCATATTTGGGTCATTTATTGTCTTTAGTTCTTTGTTTTGCATATTCTTTGAGGTTTTGATCCCTTGGTAGGAAAGGAATGCAAACCTTGCATTTTCATGGCAAAACGAGACTAAAATGATTGAATTCAATGACCAAGCATCAAGGAGAGACAAGATTAGAAGGCCTTTGTACATACTATAGTAGATGGGCAATGATGAGAAAAGATCCTTGCATCCCCGAGGAAATCCCCAAGGATCTTATGAAGAAAAAAGGAAGAAAAGAAGAAGAAACAAGATTGTCCAGCAATCCGTGCGGATTGTCCTGAAGACGCCCGTCCTCCACCACCACAATCCGTGCGTCTTCACTCCAAGACGCCCGGGCAGCAGCCCTAGAAGACGCCCGTCTTCTCCACAAGACGCCCGGGCAGAGACCACCGAATCCGCCCGTCCCGTGCTAAAGACGCCCGGATTCCCAGGCAGACCATTTCGTCTTCTTCAAGCTTCAAGAAAGATGCCCATCCTTCCAAAAAGACCGGCGTTTCCTTAAGTAGGGACTTAATCGTCATTTAAGCCCTTAGTTAACCCTAATTCCTACACCTAATCCCTACTATAAATACCCCCATTAGTCTAATTGGAAGAGCATGTTCTTCTTAGCAATCTTTAGTGTAGTTAATATCAATCAAATCTCTCTTTAATCTTGTAATCAACAATTTATCAAGTTTTAATACAAGTTTTATTTCCTTAATCTCTCTCTTGTTCATCCTTTATTTTGGGTAATTGAAGATTATTTGGGTTATTATTGGGAGATTGACAACCTTCCAATCAAGCAACAAGTACTTCTTTTATTATTTGCTTTATTATTGGAATCATTAGTAGGTATAATTCTCTTAATCACTCTTTAATTATTGTTAATCACTTTCATTTATTCATCATGTTTCACTTTGTTGATATGATTGACAACCTTGCTAGCATGTTCAACATGATAATGAGTGAGTAGTTCCTTAGCTAGGGTTAATGGGTAATTAGGGGAAACCAACATGGGGAATGATTCATGCTTAAATTAATATGCTTTCATAGTTTATTTTGCTTGCTTGTTGTGATCTCAACTCATGCACAAGTTATGTTTGATGAAATGTGAGCCTATGAATCCTTGCATTCTTTACCCATCACCTATCTTTTCAATGAGACTTGTAAGACATAAACCAACTCGAGTCTCATTAGACCATGCATGTTGTAGAGTAGGGAATACTAAGTCGACTTGTAGGTGTTGTACAATCTAATCGATTCGGCTCCGGGACCCAAACTTTCCTAGGATTGTAAGATATAAACCAACTCGGTCCATCACAACAATAATTGCTTGCTTATAATTTGAGAACATGTTTGTGTGATCAATTCCCATGAATCCCCTATGACCCCATGACACCCTGGTGCTTTTTATCAATTGTTTACATCCCTTTTAGTTCATCTTGCTTGTTTACTTTCATTGCTATTTAGTTTAGTGATCTTCTATTCAAACCCCAATTGTGACACCCCTAAGACACCACTAGTTACAATAGAAATCTCATCTCAATTCCCGTCCCTTGGAATCCGACCTTTACTTGCCTCTTTACTAATTGTAGAGTTGTTTGTGAAGCTATAAATTGTGTTTTGGTCTAGGTGCTCCTAACGACAAGTTACCGAAAAGACATAATCCCGACCAATGATATATTATTCTAGTTGTTTTATGTCTGTTCTCGTCTTTTCAATTGTGCCAAGAGGGGGAATTGTTCTTATGATTTGCGATCGTCTCAAGTTAATTCTCTCAAGGCGTTCAATTGTTATAACTTTGAAAAGATTATTAGTTTCTGCGCCCAACTGTTCTTTTGGGAAGTATTGTGTTGAGGGGGAACTAGACTTAGACACAAATCATAGGAGACTTGTCATCATCAAAAAGGGGGAATTTGTTGGACCTTTAGTCCTAATTAATTATTTTGATAAGGACAGTAATGATTTATATGTGGACTTAATATTATAAACATATGCGTATAATTGTGTGCTCAAGTCTTAATATAAAAAGGAACAATTACAAAGACGCAAGCTTGAAGTTTGGACCAAGGAGGTACAACTTCGAAGATGCAAGCTTGAAGTTTGGACCAAGAAGGTACAACTTCAAAGACACTTGATCGTTGTATTCAAGCAAGATCAAGATCAGAAACCAATCACGAGACTCAAGATGAGAGACTTGTGAAGAGACGATTCGTGTACTTAAGATCTTCCGAAGATTAGATAGTATAGGTCGTCATCCGGTAATGATTTTACTTTGTTTGATAAATGTTAGTAAGGTTATGACCTCACAGCTATAACTTTACTGCTAAACAAAAATGATGCGTTAATTTTTGGAAAATATATTTTTAAATGTTTTATAAAAAAATGAAAGAGTATTTATATAATTGAAATTATTTAATTAGAATTTAAATTGAATGAACTATTGGTTTGTAATACGATATGTATGTCCTCATGCAACCTAGGATTTCATTTAAATTCTATCTCGATTTGTTGTTGGCTAGAGGAGGCCGAATTGGACCCAAGGAAGCCCTAGGGTTTGTTGGAGCTAGTGTCCTCCACAGTTAGTGTGATAACATATATAAATCTCTTATAGGTTCACAAGGGTATACTTAGTATTTTATCAGTTGATTAACGTTTACTTAATAACGGTTGGCTTGCTAGAAGTTTGACGTTATTATCATACTGATGGCGGGGATCAACTGGTCCCTAAAAGTCACACCTAAAGGATGTATTTGAGAGATGTGATTATATGAAAATGTAATCACATTGATGCCTTATATGACGAAAAGGTTAGTCCATGTATTTGACTAAACAGTTAGTCAATGTGATGATGAGATGATTATTTAATACAATTAAATAATACCAGCTGAGACGAATTAATTGTTAAATTCGTAAATTAAATATAAACTGTTATATTTAATTAATGTATATAATATTAGCTTGAACGAATTAAGATGTTAATTCGTAATTAAACGTAATCGGTTATATTTAATTAGCAAATTATAAATATGCGATATTTATAGTTAAAGTATATATTATACGAGATTGTCATAATAAATTATTACAGACCGGTATTAATAAATCGACTACAAGCTGTTGTGTGTGGACTTATTAATTACGTGACGAAATAAATGACAATTGATAAAATATACGCATTTTATACAATGTAAAACCAACCGAAAATAAGGAGATTTCTCTCCTTATTTGGAGTTACACGGTTGGGGGAAAAAAGAAAGAAAAAAAAAATATTCCCCATTTCTCTCCTAATTCCGGTTATATTAGGTTAGAGGGAGCATCATTTTTGACTCATTTCATTTTTCTTAACAATTCTCACATCACACACAAAACCTAAAAAAAATTAGAAATTAGAGTTCATCTTTTCTAGCAAAAAGAGAGGCATTTCTCAAAACATTTTGGGTGCAGCGATTAGGGGAATATCGATTTCGATATTGTTCTTAGGCCATTTTGCTAGGACCAAAGGTTAATTCTAAATCTCTATATTCTTTTGTTTATGTAATTTCATTTATGACTAGCAATTTCATATTTATAATTTCGTTATAATCCGAAATTCTTGATGAAGTATACCGATATTTCCTACAAGTGGTATCAGAGCATAGGCCACAAAATTATTTTATATGATTTTCATAAATGAATTTAAACAAAAATTTTGTAGAAAAAAAAAATTATTACGGCCGAGAGAATTTTTTTTTTTTTTTGCCGTGAGTATTTTTTTTTTGCCGAAAGGTTTTTGGTTTTGATGTTTTTGTTTCCATTTTGATTTATTCATATTGTTGTTTTAATAAGTTAAGATGATAATATGATAAATTTGTAGATGTTTTTGATTTAATGAGAATTAAATTAAAATGTAAATGGAAATTGTTTTTAATTGTTGATGATTTATTTTTGCTATATAGTTTTGGCATAGAAGTTAATTTAATCATGTTCAAATCAATTGTGATGAATCAAATATACGGATAATCGATTTAATCATAATTTGGATATTCATTTTAAGAGGTTAAATTGAATCATCTAGTTTGAATCTATTTTTAAATTAAAAGATGATGTTTATGCCGATCTTGTTATATTAGCAACATTAAACTTTTTGTCCACATAAAAAAAAAATCCGAGAAAATAAGCAAAAACGGCTGAATGCCGTGGGTTATTTTTTTTTTAAAAAAAAAAGAAAAAAAATCTGTTTTTTTGTTTATTTTAGGGCACTATGCCGTGAGCATTGAAAAAGAAAAAAAACTATCTTTTTTGTTTTTTTTTTTTTGAAATGCCGAGAGCCTTTAATAAAAAAAAAATTGTTTTGTTTATTTTTGGCCAATTATCTTTATACATTATTTATAATGTATGATTGTTTGTTGTGAAAAGGTTCACAAATTTTAGATACCCTAATTATTTTAAAGAGGTTTAAAATAATGTTAGATTAATTCATATTATAGGTTAATGTGAATTAAGATTGAAATTATTGTGAGTAATTGAGGAATTGTCACATAATTTGATCATTTAAATAGGTAGTTTGGATAAATTACTCTACATAATTAAGGAATTATGTCTTGAATGATTAATTTATAGTTGATGCATTTTTATTTAGTTGAATGTTTTGTTGAATGGTTTATTTACGTATTTTTGCAATCGGTTGTAATTTGTAATATCTAGTGTGGCCTTAGTTAATTATGTTTTCGTAATGATGGAAACATAATTTTTATGTAATTTTGAGATCTCGTATCTCCTTTTGGTTTTCTTGAAGTATTATGGTTTTGAAATTAGAATGTAAATAGGTTTATTTTGTAATTTTTATTGTAATTTTGAGAGGACTAAAGATGGAGATTGGATTGCTCACTCCCGCTACATGGACCAAGATGGAACATCAAGACAAGCTTCTCGGGTCCTAGGAAGGATTCCAAAGTTGTATTTATGTTCATTTTGGTAGATAGGCCACACTAGGACTTTATTTTTGTTTTACGTTTTTCCATTCTTATTGCTTTTCTTCGCTTCATAGTTAGTGCATCATTTTCCGCCTAAACCAAACCACCTACTACTAAAATGTATGAAAATTGACTCATATAGTTTGATATTAGTCATCATGGACATAAAGATGTCACACAATTTTAAGCCATCATCTTAGTTTATTCATTCTCGTATGCTAGATATTAGTTCACTTAAAATGAATTAAAATAAAGTTGATGGGATCTTCCTCTAAAACTGAAATTGAGACTAGTCTTTATAGGCCAAACAGCTATGAATCCCTTCTTCGTCGGTAGGCATATAGGACCTTACTCTCCATATGACCCCTTCTACGTTGGGTAAGTAGTTTGTGTTGACTTAGTTTACCTCAACATTATAATCCAAAGAGTTTCTCGAGATTATGATGGACTATAGATAGAATTTACAGAAATTTATCAACCAAGAATTCTAAAAGTAGAATTAGCCAAAAGGTTGGCTTATCAATTTACAGATAATTGAGTCTTGGGATCATTTATATAATTCTTGAGGAAGGTCAATTGTATAAATGCTTGAGTCTTCGCGTTATAATAGTATTACATTAGACTTAAATCATAACGATGAGTATGCTTATTATATTTTTATTCTTCTTTTCGCAGTGTAGAATTCGTTTTATATTGATAATACTGCTTACAACAAATGGCTGGAAATAATGATATCCCTATGCCAAGTGCCACACTTGGACGCGAGTCCTGGCTAAAAGCTTTCATGGACCACATGAATCAGTTAACACGGCTGAAGAATGAGGGGTCCAACTTTGCGGACCGGGAGGCATCATTACGGAATCTTTGCCATTCCGACGGTAAGCTCAAGTACTTAACTGAGCCAATACCGCCAAACCCAGGCCCCAATGCAAGAGCTAACGAGTCAATTGCTTATAGTGACTTCATTATGGAAGCGGGTGCGATAAAGAACGTACTCATTTTTGCAATGGAAACCAATTTGCAAAGACGCTTCATTGCCCAAGGTGCAAACAAGATTTTCACCACGCTCACTAATGAGTTCTCAAAAGCACCAAGAATCGTTACTTATGAGCATACTTGTCGCTTCTTTGATGCGCAAACTCGAAGGGCCAACCGGTTAGCCCACACATTCTTAACATGATTGAGAATGTCGAGAAACTGGAGGCACTTGATTGCAAAATCAGTGAGAGCATAGTCATTGACCGTATGCTTCATTCACTTCATGATGGTTTTGCCCTCTTCAGGGTAAATTACTAAATGAATGACATGAAGAAAAGTCCTCATGAGCTACACTCACTTCTCGTACAGACCGAGAAGGATATGAAATTGAGTGGGAGCATGAAGCAAGATGTTCTCATGATTTCCAACAACAATAAGGGTAAGGGTAAAGCTCACGGCGACCTAACTGTAGGAAAGCCGAAGTTTAAGAAGTCAGGAAACGGTAAGAGTGGGCCTGGTGAGACTAGTGGCTCACTAGGCAAGGCAAAGAGCAAGGACGGTAATGTTGAATGCCACCATTATTACAAGACTGGACATTGGAGGAGGAACTGTCCCGTGTACCGTGAGGATATAAAAGCAGGCCGCGTCACTCCTGTTGGTATGTCATCTTATATTCATATGATTGAGATTAACCATGCAAGTTTCGGAAATTGGGTACTTGATACTGGTTGTGGTTCTCATCTGTGTAATCATTTGCAGGGCCTAAAAAACATCACACCTCTCGCAAAAGGTGATGTGGACCTGCGAGTCGGGAATGGAGCACGAGTTGCTCCAGTCTCAATGGGAACATATGTAATCCAGCTCCCTAGTGGTTTTGAGTTATATTTATATAACTGTTACTATGTACCCAGTTTATCTAAGAATATTATTTCTGTTTCCGTACTTGATAAAGACGGTTTTTCATTTTCAATAAAGGACAATAGCTGTATTTTCTCTTTTAATGAAATGGTTTATGGCAAAGCAAATTCCATGAATGGAATTTATATCTTAGATCAAACCACAGATATATTACATGTGAATAATAAGAAATTAAAGGTTGGTGACAAAGATAAAACTTATCTATGGCATTGTCGAATGGGACACATAAATGAAAAACGTGTAAAGAAACTCATCGAGAATGGGACAATTCCCACATTCGATTTTTCTTCATTTGGCACGTGTGAATCATGTCTTATCGGCAAAATGACTCGAATTTCCTTAAATGGTGTTGGAATGCGCGCTAGTGACCTATTAGGACTCATACATACTGATGTATGTGGACCATACATACTGATGTATGTGGACCTATGTCAATCACCGCTAGAGATGGCTATAGATATTTTATCACTTTCACAGACGATTTGAGTAGATACGGATATGTCTACTTAATGAAGCATAAAAGTGAGTCCTTTGAAAAATTCAAGGAATACCAGAATAAGGTTGAGAACCAACTGGGAAGAAAGGTTAAAGCACTCCGTTCAGATCGGGGTGGCGAATATCTTTCAAATGAGTTTGATCAACACCTTAAAGACTGTGGAATAGTTTTACAGTTAACTCCACCTGGAACACCTCAATTAAATGGTGTGTCCGAACGGAGAAATCGAACATTAATTGATATGGTTCGATCCATGATGAGTCACACGGTAGTACCTGATTCATTATGGGGTTTTGCTCTATTGTCAGCTGCTCTTATACTTAACCGAAGTCCGTCTAAAGCTGTCGACAAGACTCCATATGAAATGTGGAAGGGAACGGTCCCTAACTTGTCCTTTATTCGGGTTTGGGGCTGCGAGGCTTATGTCAAGTGGAGAAACAAGGATAAGCTCGGCCCGCGATCGGTCAAGACATACTTTATTGGTTATCCAAAAGGAATGTTTGGTCATTACTTCTATTCGCCTACCGAACATCGAGTTTTTGTTGCGGCTAGTGCGAAGTTCTTAGAGAAAGAATTTCTCGAGAACAAGTCAAGTAATAGAACCTTCGAGCTGTCGGAGATTCAAGAACCAACAACCGAGGAACAGATGGAGGAAGTTGTTCCTTCAAATGATGATACGGTTAATATTCCTCAGAAACCTAGAAGGTCGGGTAGAGTCTCTAATCCTCCAGACAGATTCAGGGGTATGGTCGAGGAAAATGATGTTTTGCTCCTAGAGAGTAATGAACCTGCTACCTATAAAGGTGCCATGACCTGTTCCGACTCTAAGCTATGGCTTGAAGCCATGCAATCCGAGATGGACTCCATGTATGAGAATGACGTATGGGATCTTGTTGATTTACCTAACAAGGTACGACCTCTTTAGTGCAAATGGCTTTACAAAATAAAGCATTTTGTAGACGGGCAACCAGATACCTATAAGGAACGACTAGTGGCAAAAGGTTTCACTCAAGTGCACGGATTGCATTATGATGAAAGTTTTTCACCCGTAGTTATGCTGCGTTCCATTCGGATAATCTTAGCGATTGCCGCTTTTCATGACTATGAAATTTGGCAAATGGATGTGAAAACCGCCTTCTTAAACGGTTATTTGGAGGAGGAGTTGTACATGGTACAACCCGAAGGTTTCATAGATCCTTAAAATCCTAAGAAAGTGTGCAAGCTTAAGCGTTCCATTTATGGACTTAAGCAAGCGTCTCGGAGTTGGAATCATCGTTTCGACCAGGTGATAAAAGAGTATGGTTTCACTCAATCGGTCGAGGAACCATGCTTATACATCAAGTTGAGTGGGAGAAAGATTGTTTTCTTGATATTGTATGTTGATGACATACTCTTGATTGGGAATGACATTCCTCTCTTATCTTCGGTTAAAGGATGGTTGAAGAACCATTTCCAGATGAAAGATCTGGGTGAGGCACAACGCATATTGGGAATCCGTATCTATCTAGATAGATCACGACGGATGTTATCATTGAGTCAGGAGTCTTATTTAGATAAGATTCTTGAAAGGTTCAGCATGAGCAACTCCAAGAAGGGGAACCTTCCAATGACGTCTGGGATGCATTTGAGCAAGTCTCAGTCACCCACGACACCTGAAGGGGTTGAACGCATGAGTCGTGTTCCTTATGCATCAGCCATTGGATCAATCATGTATGCCATGATATGTACACTTCCAGACGTGGCATATGCATTGAGTATAACGAGTCGGTACCAAGGCAATCCAGGTGAAACACACTGGATAGCTGTTAAAAACATCCTTAAGTACCTACGGAGGACTAAGGATTGGGTATTGACTTATGGAGGAGATACTAAGCTATGTACAATCGGTTACGCAGATGCTAGCTTCCAAACGGATCGAGATGATTCAAAATCTCAATCTGGATTCGTCTTTACTCTTAATGGTGCTGCGGTCAGCTGGAAGAGTTCCAAACTGGAAGTTGTAGCAGATTCTACTACTGAATCCGAGTACTATGCCGCTTCGGAAGCAGCAAAGGAAGCTATATGGATGCGTCAATTCTTACAAGGACTAACCATAGTTCCTAGTTCGAATGACCCGATCACCATCTATTGTGACAATAGAGGTGCCATCTTCCAGGCTAAGGAGCCTAAGTCTAGCAACAAGTCTAGACATGTACATCGGAAGGCTCACCTGATCCGTGATTATGTGGAGCAAGAGGAGATAGTGATTGACAAGATTTCTTCGGATGACAACATCGCGGACCCTCTCACTAAACCCTTGAAATATGATAAGCATGAAGGGCACGTTATTTCCATGGGAATTAAACGTGTTCCTGAGTTGTACTAGTTGATTATGGATTCGATACATTATCTTTTTCATATACTATTTATAACTTCATCGTATTATTTCATATTTTGTTTTTCATGTGGATTGGACGACAACATTGAACGCCACAAAGTGAACTCAATTACATTATATTTTTTTTGGTCCGTAATCGCCTACATGAGTTGGTAACTCTGGCTATTATTTTGTAAAGTTGATTGATGGTGGGTTCAACGAGCCATAAGTCAAACGGTTGGCTGATCGATCACAGATGCGAGTTATAACGATACCTCGTAGGACAAATTTTGACAACGTAATGGAGTCCTAAATGTTTAAAAACATTCGGTGCCAGGTCGTGGATTGGACGTCCATTGTGTTCCTAGAGTCGATTCTTTTGACTATCGACTGTCTCTTGAGATTAAGGCAGTTTTTGGGTGACTTTGGTTTCTTTCTCATGGTCGACCGTAACAGGAGGCTAAGCAGATTTTCACTGGGTCATTTCATACTATGCTTATATATGCAGGATTCGAGTTGAAGAAAATATCCAACCTTTATCAGGTTTAGTT
The DNA here is from genome assembly GCF_048544455.1 of Silene latifolia. Taxonomy (NCBI): domain Eukaryota; kingdom Viridiplantae; phylum Streptophyta; class Magnoliopsida; order Caryophyllales; family Caryophyllaceae; genus Silene; species Silene latifolia. The sequence goes on from NC_133532.1 coordinate 66,676,706, forward strand.
ATTTCTCAGGGCCACTCGAGGAGTTGTAACTGAAATGCATGGCCATGCTCGAATGATGATTCGTTTATCAGTTAAGTTACTCTCTAGTCGGGAAAACCACTCTTGAAATTGATCACTAGTAAAATACGACCTTTGTGAATATGGATTTTGCAAATTGTTTTACATTGAGTGGGAGAAATTTCAGGATATGAGAATCGGTTATCGCACATACACTTGTGAGGACAAGTGGGAGTTTGTTGGAGCTTGTGTCCTCCACAGTTAGTGTGATAACGTATATAAATCTCTTATAGGTTCACAAGGGTATACTTAGTATTTTATCAGTTGATTAATGTTTACTTAATAACGGTTGGCTTGCTAGAAGTTTGACGTTATTATCATACTGATGGCGATGATCAACTGGTCCCTAAAAGTCACACCTAAAGGATGTATTTGAGAGATGTGATTATATGAAAATGTAATCACATTGATGCCTTATATGACTAAAAGGTTAGTCCATGACTAAAAGGTTAGTCCATGTATTTGACTAAATAGTTAGTCAATGTGATGATGAGATGATTATTTAATACAATTAAATAATACCAGCTGAGACGAATTAATTGTTAAATTCGTAAATTGAATATAAACTGTTATATTTAATTAATGTATATAATGTTAGCTTGAACGAATTAAGATGTTAAGTCGTAATTAAACCTAATCGGTTATATTTAATTAGCAAATTATAAATATGCGATATTTATAGTTAAAGTATATATTATACGAGATTGTCATAATAAATTATTACAGACCGGTATTAATAAATCGACTACAAGCTGTTGTGTGTCGACTTATTAATTACGTGACGAAATAAATGACAATTTAAAAAATATACGCATTTTATACAATGTAAAACCAACCGAAAATAAGGAGATTTCTCTCCTTATTTGGAGTTACACGGTTGGAGCAAAAAAAGAAAGAAAAAAAAAAGATCTTCCCCATTTCTCTCCTAATTTCGGTTATATTAGGTTAGAGGGAGGATCATTTTTGACTCATTTCATTTTTCTTAACAATTCTCACATCACACAAAACCTAAAAAAATTAGAAATTAGGGTTCATCTTTTCTAGCAAAAAGAGAGGCATTTCTCAAAACATTTTGGATGCAACGATTAGGAGAATATCGATTTCGATATTGTTCTTAGGCCATTTTGCTAGGACCAAAGGTTAATTCTAAATCTCTATATTCTTTTGTTTATGTAATATCATTTATGACTAGCAATTTCATATTTATAATTTCGTTATAATCCGAAATTCTTGATGAAGTATACCGATATTTCCTACAGGTTCGGCCAAAGCACACGGAAGGTTCTAGAGAACCGTGTCCATCCTATCACAACCAAGAAGGTTCTAGAATGCCGTCGACTTTTTTCACAAGTCGTCTAGGGTTTTCACACCTAGAAACCCTAGATCTTTAACCTATAAATACTCTTCCTCATTCAACATTTAAAGAGACTTTTGGAAAAATTATTTTAAGCAATAATATTCTTGTGCTTTCATTTTCATTATCTATTGCTTAAACAAAAGTTGCGCATCAAATTTGTCTATCACTCAAAGGAAAATCGTTTTAGGATACTAAGTACACAAGGATATTATACTCACTCATTAACGTGAGATTAGTATTTATCGTTGAACTTTTCTTATTAACGTAAGAAGCAAAATTATTTAAGCTTGTGGAAACTCCTGTAACCACCACCCCGGAAATGCCAGAGCTTGAAAGGCGATTCAAGCTTATGGAAGACCAACTAAAGCTCTCTCAAGGGGAGAGCATCCACTACGAGAATGCTAGGGCTTATGCCCCAATCCAGGAGGAGCTCCCTAAGAACTTCGTGCCCATAGATATCCCTAAATTCAAGGGAACCGAAAATCCTCTGGAACACATTAAGTCCTATAAAAAGAACCTTGCTCTGAAGAGTGTGCCTGCGAGCATGCTAACTGCTATCTTTGCCCAATCCTTGGAGGAACATCCAAGGGCATGTTTTTACAACCTAGATCTAAAGATTTACCCCACGTTCGAAGATCTAACTACTGAGTTCTATAGGCATTATGCTGACAATGCCGAAATCCAGACAACAATGAGGACTCTCGAGGTTATGACCCAGAGAGAAAAGGAATGCTTTACTGATTTTTTGGCTCGTTGGCGCGCTTAAAACATGAAGTTGAATAAGAAACCCGAAGAGGTCGATATGGTCGATAAGTTTGTAAAAAATCTGCAACCAGCTTACCGTAATGAGCTAAAATATCAAAACTTTAGCACATTCAAAGACTTGACTCAAATTGGGAGGAAAATCGAAGATGACCTACGTACGGCGGAGTTTTCTAAACCCAAGGGATACCTTGGGGCTTCCTCCTCTAAATCGAAAGTAACTACTACTGCCAATCATGTTCAAGCTATTAATTTCCTAGGAGGAACTTCCAAGAAACCACAACGCTCTACTCCAAGAGTGTTTACTGACATTGGGTGTACTTATACGTATGCCCTTGAAAGACTCAAGGCCCAAGGGAAGCTATGTTAGAAAACATATTTTAAATATCACATATTTTGGTTTAAAGTTTTAGTCATAAAAATTTAAAGATCTTATGCATGCAAAACTAGAATAAGAGTAAGGAAAAATCGTTTCATACCATATGAATATTTCGACCAAATGGGCACAAATGAAGTCTCATACCTCACTTATTCTTGAGCTTTCCATATGTTAGGATGATCCTCCAAAAATCCCAAAGTAGAGATTCTCCTCTTGATTGCACCCAAGATTATCCCTTATCCCCACAAAATAATATTTGCTAGATATTTGTTTAGTAGTTTACCTTAAAATTGATTACTAACTCTCATATATTACACTAATAATATTAGTAATTTGATTGAACAATTTTGATTGAATCTTCTCATATTTTTGATGAAGAATAAAGAGAGGAGAGAGTAATGCATAAACTTTTGCATGTATTTTGAATGGACAAGTATATAGAATGAGTAGTGAACAAAAAGTCCTCTAAATGTAGAGGAGGTCACGGTTCAAGGAGGATAAAAGACCAACATCTTGTCCTTCACTTTTTCTTTTGTTTTTATCAAAACCTTAGGCATGTAAGGCTAGGTGTAGACTAGGCATCATTAGCTTATTTTATCTCATAAAATATTTCACCCACTAACACCCATCACTCTCATTATTTCGGTCCATGTACCATAAAATGGAGTACCATTTTATTTTGTCAATTTGTCATTTGTCACACAATATGTCACATGTAGTATGCTACATGTTATTAATTAATTTTAATGCACATTTATCACATAAATATCATTTTATAAATTAATTAAATTACATTTAACAAATTGACTAGTGATACTTGATCACATAAATAAAATGGGTCATAAAATTATAATTCACAACATCTTGTAATTATAATTAACCATTCATTATCATCTCTATTGTTTCACAAACAATAAACAATTCTAGTAATAAAATATTTCAATTACTAAAATAAATCTTATTTAATTCCATTATAATAAGATGATTATTCTCTCTCACAATATGAATTGTTCAATTTTAAGGAATTGATCAACTTGCATCGTCATACAATTAATCAACTTTACAGATAAGGGCATCATCCTTTAGGTGTGACCTTAAGGGATCAACTGATCACCACCGTCCCACGACAGTAGCGTCAAACTCTAGCAAGCCAATCGTTACCGATTTAAACAAGTGATCATCATGATCGACAATTGTGATCGCATTATTGTCGGGGACACTCCAACAATCTCCCACTTGTCCTCGACAAGTGTGCGTCACCAATTCTCTTGTCCTATTACTATCTCCCACTCAATGTAAGGTGTCTTTCAGGTCGTACTTGCAAGTGATCATATCGAGAGTGGTTTCCTCGATCTGGAGAATAACTAATTGACCGGAATTTGTCTACCATAAATACCTTCCGTGCGTGGCCACGCATTTCCAGTTCATTACTCCTCGAGTGGCCCTGAGATATTGTTTTAACCCTGACAAAGGGGTGGACAATTCCTATCGCACTATTCCCTTCGACTAGCCACAGCCATCATAACCCAAAATATGCCCATTTGACCCCATTTACGAAGGTCGTAGTAACATAAATCAAAGTTAATCTGAAACCGTGCCACCTTAGGCGAACAGACTTTAGTCAAAAGAATCGACTCATTTGAATACTATAGTAGCTCTCGCCACGACCAGGCTTTATAAATTTGCCAGAACTCTATAAGCGGTCACTGCCCGACAGAGTGTTCCCAACAGTCTGCCTATGTGATCGACTAGTCATCTCACATGACTCTATGGCACTTGAACTTGCCATCAATCGCATCACACTCTAGTCACTTCGAGACGTCACCTCATACAAGTGACTATGGGCAAATACCATGTTAATCCGGGTTCACTTTAACGGGGTTCAACATTGTCATACAACCCGTTTGGATGTAACAAAGTACAAGAAAAGAGTTTATAAAGTAAAAACTCGAACGACAAATGTGATGTTCAAATATGAATAGTCAATGCCTGATTACTATTTCATATTCTATAATCTAATTTGATCTTGTATGTAGTTGTTCATTTCAATTCAATTGAAATGACATGACTCATCATGTTTAGCATATGATTAGGCCTTGCTAAGTAGGTTTTAGCAACTCCCTGCTCAACCTTGCTACATACTTGTTTTCTAGACATAGGCTTTCTAGCCTTAGAATAGATCCCACTATTTTCACAGTGTGCGGGATCCATCCTCTTGCACATCTCATGATTGCAAGTGTACTCAATTTTCGTTGTAAATTTTTCTCAATGTTCTTTATTGCCTAGAACGATTGTAGAAAATCTATTTCTTAAATAACATAGCCACAATGGTATCTTAACCATCCTAATGTGTTTTGATTTTGGTTTTGTCGGAAACCATGCGCAATCTCAATTGTCAATTGTCATTTGTGTAACACCCTTACACAAAATTGCATCAAAAACACTTTGTTTTACATCCTTAATGCTTCTGCAAGCACTTAAGGATAATCTTTATGGCTTACTTGGTAACTATTACTTAAATTCAATTTGAAACAATTCATCATACTCAAAGTATATGAAGTGTTATACATCATTTCCTATTTAATTGATTCGCCAGCGGAAGCAAATGGAATCAATCAAATATGTTCAATTCAATTGAACCAGTCATGAATCTTATCAACATAAGACTCCTTATTTGACATTAATACATGTAGATTTATCTCCATAAATCCGGATATTAAAGATGTACTATATTTCTCCAAAGTCTTAAATCATTCGCAATGATCAATATGTCGACCACATATAAGAGTACTAAAATTTTCGTAACTCCCACTAAACTTCATGTATAAACACAACTTCTCGACTTATCGAGAAAAGTTTTATAACATGATCAAAACATTTATTCCAACTCATTGATGTCCTACTTAATACCCTCTCTTAAGTTTCACATTATCTTAGGATTGCAAGAATCTACAAAACTCAAGACATGTATAGAATACATTCCTTCTAATTGAAGAAGTGGGTTTTAGATTAACTCGCTATATATCTCATAATGAAACACAATCCCTAAGAAGATCCAAATAGACTTAAGCATTTCAACTAGTGCAAAACCCTTTGCTATCAATCAAGCTTTGATATCTAACAATTCACTTGGAATTTATTTCGGATTTTCATGGCTCTAAGCCTTGTATTGAGTTGTGACTTAAACACTCTCATGTAAGTCATATGTTCATTACTTTCCAGAAGTAATAAACTTGAATCAAACAATTTCTTTGTAAGTTACAAGCTATTTACTTTTTAAAAGTAACACTAATTCATCATTTTCAACAAGTGATGACTTTAACCTCCTAGGTTTTGAAACAACGTTTTACACAAAACGTCTCATGTAGCCAAGAAAGAAAAGTTTCTTGCGACATAACATTCTTTGTGGCTCATAACATTCTTTGTGGCTCTTGAATAATTTCTCCCACTCTGTCTTCTAGAAATAAACTTATATGCTAGAAAGACAGTTTCACGAGCCACAATCCCGTTGTACTCGTGATTATAGTAAGGAAAAATGAGCATTTGTTTCTTTTGAAAACTTACAAACATGGTACTCTACCATTTCATATCTCATATGAATCGTTTTAGATTTAGTGGAGAAATAATTTAGACAAAATGATAAAATCCCCAAAAGGATCAAGTAACTCAAAGTAACTCAAATTAACTTGATCGAAGTCCAAACCATACCGAATAGCGTTTGATTTCTTATCCAACCACACATTATCCCATAATGTGTGTTAAGAGAGATTAACTTGTGATACTATATCACATTTCATTTGGCTTATATCAACGTCTTCACTTTGATAATCCCATCACAACTAAATCGTGATTCCTTGAACTCTTTGAACTTCTTCAAAGATTTCTCTATTTACCTTATTAAGTGAACACATTAGCGTCAACCTATTTTGGATCAATGATTTACAACCTCGATCTCCTTTTCAACCAAAAGGCACGAGACATCTTGCTTTGAATACAAGATACGCATATACCATAAGATCTAATGGTTTCAAGAGTACTCGATAACTCTTTGCGTTCATCATTCCAGAATCTAAGGTTCAATCTTGGTTCACCAATTTGAGTCTTGCATCATCTACATGATATATCATTCTAGTTTGGTTTAGAATATAATCACCTTGATAATGGGCTAGCCATACATCAAATCATGGTGTATAGGGTCACAAAAGTGAAACCTCTTTTGTATCTTAACAAGTTTATATTCTTATTTAGAGTTTATGCACTTAATAGTCACAATTAAGTACAACTCTAAACCCAAAAACTAGATTGAGTATACAATGACTCTATCTCTCAACATCATTGTTGCTAGTCGTCATATTCTAATCATCCTATGTATCAAATACAATGATGAAAACCACCCCCGGTTTCTAATATTGACGAAGTATTACTAGCAAAATTTATGTCAATCAAATAAACATTTAAAGGGGAAGGTCCCATTAGATGTCCCACAACTAACTTGTTGATTCTTCAATAATTTGGGGTAGTTTCCTTTCTAGTGTCCAACAATTAAGACAATGGAAACTTTATCGGTCGGGATTGATAGGTTTAGTATCGTTATTCTCAATAACTTTACTTTTAACATTACCTTGTATCAATTCCATTCTAATTTTACTTCTTTAAAACCTTATCCTTTTCTTAACGGTTTAAGAGAATGCTCTCACTCATTTCAATGAGTCTTTGCTAAGAGAAGCAAAATTGAAATTCATGAAGGCTACTCTTCATTCGTTTGTTTAGTCTTAAAACTTTCATTGAAGTGGTTGCGGTATTTTGGTCAATTTTGATTTCAAACAAATCTAGTTACCAAAATGATGTAACGTTTCAAAGTACTTAACTCAATTAAGCATATGAGAAACAATTCATTGTAAGTAGATATGTTAGTCAAGAATCAAAAACCCTTTTGATCACGAATAACTTTTATCTATACTCTTCACAAGAGATCCTTAGCAATGGTTCATATGAGGTTTTAGAAGAAAATTCATATTTGTCTTTAGTTACGATGTTTTAATGGAGATTTGAATCAAAAATCGAAATGATATTGTATATGAATTGTGGTAAAGAAATAGAACAATATGATAACGGAATAGTGGAAAACTTAACATTTATCGTTTTATTAATACTTGTAAATAACAAGTAAAGCATTTACATAGTGACCTCTACCCAACTATGATAAATGATTCCAAGATCCAAATTCATATTAAATTAAGGCACGGTGTGCCGAAATACCCTTTATTAACATAACTCGGTGGATTAACTCTTTAATCGATTCTACTTTTAGAACTCTTGGTCGATAAAATTACATTAATATTTATCTCTAGCCCGAAACACATCCGGAAATCGTCGTGAATACTTTCGTTGAGTTCAACCCAAATTTCGAATAAATGTGTCCATGACCCAAATTCATATTAACTTTGGGCACGGTGTGCCGAAATACCCTTTATTAACATAAATTCGGTGGATAGACATTTATCACCCACTGCCCCTACGTAACAAGGTTTGTACCCCGGTGTGGCCGAGTGCACTCCCTCATGAAATAGGTTTTCATGGTTTCTACTTTTTGGTAAGGCTAAGTCTCAATTGTTTATTTTAGCGAGAGGTCATGTCAATTTATTATCTATCACGTTTTAAGTGAACTAAAGCGGTGAACTACGATAATTATAATTGACACGGTCGATTTACTCGATTAAAAATGATAATGCATGTTTTATTTATGGCGATTTAGCGATGCATGCAACATATAAATAAAATGCAAAGCATAAATAAAATCCTAGTATGGCCTTCCTAAAATAGTAAATCTAATAAACTATTACAAAATCGGAAACCAACTCTTTTGGTCCCTTGAACTTCGGTCTTGGCACGCATTTCAAGGCAACATTCTTTGATGGATCGCCTTCTCGAGTGGCACCGTCTTCAAGGAACTCCGAAATAAATAAATTACATAATAAATTACATAATTTCCTATTATACATTTGTAATTAAAATAAAAATAAATCTATTAAATTACAAAACGGTGATACGAGATCACAATAAATTACAACCGAATCAATATTCCCATACATTTCGGGTAATATCAATTAAAACTAAGGCCATACTAAGTAAAATTACATAATTTAAAAATTACATAAAATTAAAATATGACAATCATAAATAAAATGCAGCATTATAATATGTATGAACATGCCCAATTTTATGCTAAATCGCCTTTAAGGAGCCAATATCGTATATTAATCGGTTTTTACGGATTTGCGTGATTTAACCTTTTAAAATCACAATAATTACATAAAATCATATTTATGTACAAGTTAATTACCCTAAACATCTTAGGACTCAAAATTAGTCTCCACTAAAATTTGACAATAATTAACCTAAATTTCTTAATATTGTTCATAAATGGACCTAAAATACAAAATTATGTCATAAACTTCAAATTAAATCATAAAAATTTCAAATAAATTTGAAATTTGAAATTTAAACTCATGAAAATTCTGGAAAAATACCATGACACTCATAATGTTCAAAAACTTAGGTTAAAAATTTCGAAAATTTATCGAGAAAAACAATGTTGCGGTTTATCCGATTTATCAATTATTACCATAAAAATATGAGAAAAATATTTTTATTAACTTTTCCTTAGTCATGAGGTATGTTTTAGCATTTTTACTAATTAAAGTCGCTATTTATTTGATTTTTTATCAAAAATTCATAAATTATGCATAAAGACTTCACTATAGCCAAATATTTTACACAAATCTTGTAAAATTGCATGTGACAACATACTAAATTCCCATGACCAGATTCGAAATATAACACATATTAACCTATTTTCCCATTTAAATACGATTTTAAATTGAAAAATCCATATTTCGAGCATAACAACTCATTTTATCATGAACATTTACAGGCCATTAGTAGATAATATATGTGAAAACATATCTAAAAACCACTGGAAAAAACGAAGTTTAGCTATTTTTAGTCCAAAAATGACATTTTTATCATAAAAATCATATTTTAATGCCATTATTATATAAAATGAACAATAAAATCCATAAATTAAACCAAAATATCCTAAAAATATTTTAGGACCAGAAACTTTAACATGCATAATAAATTTCGTGATATTTCATAATAAACACAAATTTATAAGTTTTGTTTGTTAATCATATAACTCGGAAAAACAATAACCGATTTGCATGCAAACAACCTAAGGCTCTTGATACCGCTTGTTAGAAAACATATTCTAAATATCACATATTTTGGTTTAAAGTTTTAGTCATAAAAACTTAAAGATCTTATGCATGCAAAACTAGAATAAGAGTAAGGAAAATTCGTTTCATACCATATGAATATTTCGGCCAAATGGGCACAAATGAAGTCTCCTACCTCACTTGTTCTTGAGCTTTCCATATGTTAGGATGATCCTCCAAAAATCCCACAGTAGAGATTCTCCTCTTGATTGCACCCAAGATTATCCCTTATCCCCAATAAATAATATTTGCTAGATATTTGTTTAGTAGTTTACCTTAAAATTGATTACTAACACTCATATATTACACAAATAATATTAGTAATTTGATTGAACAATTTTGATTGAATCTTCTCATATTTTTTATGAAGATTAAAGAGAGGAGAGAGTAATGCATAAACTTTTGCATGTATTTTGAATGGACAAGTATATAGAATGAGTAGTGAACAAAAAGTCCTCTAAGAGCACCCACATTGGGCTCTTCATGCATTTTCACAAAATATGTGAGAATTGAAGTGACCATTAAATTGATTAAAAAAAATGCAAAAGAGGAGAGAGGTTATGTGAAAAATCTCACCTGTGCGAGAAGTTGTGAAGAGGCATTGATGGCCCACAAAAAGAATAAAAAATAAGAAAAGTGGGATTGTTGGAGTTGCACGTGTAGTGTGTCTCCCCCAACAGCTCTTTTGTTTATCACAACGGATACATGTCAACGGTAATATTGAGGGTAATTATTTTTTTATTTTTTTTTTGCAAAAAATAAAATAATCATAATTTATAATTTTTGATCCTCTATAAAATGAGCCAAAATATCAACATATTTTCTCACATTTCTTCTTCTATTTTCTCTCTACTTAATCTTTCTAAATATTATTTACTTTTAATATGAATCCTTATAATAATAATCATAACAATATGAATCCAAATTTTAATCATAATATAAATCCTACATATATGAATCCCAATATGAATAATAATATGAATCCTCCTAATATGAATCCCCCTAATATGAATCCTAATATTAATTATACTAATAATTATCATCCTTCTTAAATGCAACCACCTCATTCATTAGCGTATAATTATCATAGTTCTAATCCTAATTGTACTTATTCTCAACCAATTAGGCCTATAGCTACTTCATTTTCCTCATATTCGCAACCTGTTCGTCAAGCAAGAGATCCATCCCAAACTCCCCCAACTATCCACATTTCAAATGATAATGAAGTGGAAGTTGATACGGGGAATGACTCAACACCCACTTCGAATACCGTTAGATCTAGTTCTTGGCCAAAAGCAGAAGATGAAGCCTTAATTTCGTCATTCATGAGGGTTTCAGAAGACCCCATCGTTGGCACGGATCAAGCAAAGGAAGCACTTTGGAAAAGGGTTAAATTGTTCTACGATGAGGCCCAAGAAGCCAGACCCGGTGACTTGAAGAAACGAACTTGTGCTATGCTTGATGGCCGATTTCGAAGAATCTCAACCCAAGTCATGAAATGGAGTGTATGCATGGAATTAGCCACCCGGAGGAAGAGGAGTGGGATGAATGAAGACGATGTTATCGCTGAGGCTAGAGAATTATACAAACCAGGTAAATTCGCTTTGGAGCATGCCTGGAACATACTGAAACAGTATGAAAAATGGAAAATATTAATTTCTCCATACGCTAATGTGAGTTATGAGAATACTCCAAGTGGAGTTGATGGTAACGATGGAAGTAACAGTAGTGGGAAAAGAGTACGTCTTGAGGGTGAAGAGTACTCTACACCCATCTCTCTTGATGGCGAAACTATGGGTACTAAACGACCTGAAGGTGTCAAAGTTACGAAGAGAAATAGAGGGAAGAAGAAGGTTGATGGTAGTACTTCTGGAGTTGATTCTAATAATCAAGCCGAAGTTAATAAGATGAAAGAAATGTGGAATGAAACAACCGCCCGGGAGCATGACATTCAACAACGTAAACTGAAGGTTGACGAAGCGAAGATTATCTTACATCGAGAAAGGATGGAGTTTGATCAACGAAGAGAAGCAAGAATGAAAAAGGAAAACGATTTTAATACGCTTCAACAATTACTTAGGCAAACCAATTTGCCTCCCGAACTTGAAGATTATAAGCAACAGTTGCTACAATCATTTAAGAGTCATTAATTATGTTTAATAGTTTATTTACTTTTGAGTCGGTGTTTAGTTTTAATTGTTCAATGCTTTAATTAAGTTATGTTTTATTTTTTGTATGTTTTAATTGTTGTACGTTTTAATTGTTTGTTATTTATCCAATCTTATTTTTATTCTTATCTCTTACACAAAATCCGAACCTTATCCGTATCTCTTACACAAAATCTGAACCTTATCCGTATCTCTTACATGGAATCTTATCCTTATCTTTTATCTCTTACCTACAATCTTATCCAACGATCAAGATTAAATAACTCGGATATTAATCCAACGACTTAAAATGAAAAATATTATCTATAAATATAATAATACTCCAACACTTATTACTCATCTCTCATATTAATTTCTCTACATATATTCTCATATTTCTATTTCTCTCTTTATCTTTCTAATCTCCATACAGTTAGCATTTAAATATGGATCCTAATAATTTTAATAATATGGATCCAAATAATTTTAATAATATGGATCCAAATAATTTTAATAATATGGATCCTTATAATTTTAATAATATGGATCCAAATAATTTTAATAATATGGATCCTTATAATTTTAATAATATGGATCCAAATAATTTTAATAATATGGATCCTTATAATTTTAATAATATGGATCCAAATAATTTTAGTAATATGGATCCAAATAATTTTAATAATATGGATCCAAATAATTTTAATAATATGGATGATTTTAATTCCTCCTTGTTTAATTATTCCTCGGACGAACGTTTTGAAAAACGTTCGGAAGAATTTAGACAAAGGAGAGACATTTTATTTAATCAAGTTCTACAATCACTAAATCAACCATCTCAAATTCCTCGAAGACGACCTCGACGAAAAAGAAGGTATATTGAGAGGAATCGGGAAGATGGTCACGAACGACTATACAACGACTATTTATTGCTAACCGGTGTACACAAATGAGATGTTTATTGCAGATTTGAATGCGTAGATATTTGTTTCTGCGAGTGGTAAATGGTGTCCAAGCCGCTAGTGATTACTTTGTAGATAGACCCGATGCAATGGTAGGGGCGGTTTTACCTCGTTGCGAGAAATGCACTATGGCAATTAGAATGCTTGCGTATGGAGACTCTGCGAACGGGATTGACGAGTATTTAAGAGTTGGTGAATCAACCGCACGAGAGTGTTTCGAATATTTTACTAATGCAGTTATTTCACACTTTCGAAATGAATACTTAAGGATTCCAACTGTAGAAGACACTCAAAGGTTACTTCAAATCGGAGCATCTAGAGGTTTTCCAGGAATGTTGGGGACCATAGACTGCATGCATTGGAAATGGAAGAATTGCCCAAATGCTTGGAAAGGGCAATTTCAAGGGCGTAATTCAAGTCCGGCGGTAATTTTGGAAGCGGTTGCCTCACAAGATCTATGGATATGGCATTCCTATTTTGGTACTCCAGGTTCGGCAAATGATTTAAATGTTTTAAACCGTTCTCCAGTTTTTGATGCCTTATTAAATGGGTATGTGCCAAACGTTAATTATATGGTAAATGGCAATCAATATGATTGAGGTTATTATTTAACGGATGGTATTTACCCAAAATGGGCTACGTTCATTCAGTCGATAAGACATCCGCAAACACCCAAAGACAGGTTATTTGCAACTAAACAAGAAAGTGTTAGAAAAGATGTTGAACGGGCTTTTGGCGTATTACAAGCTCGATTTGCAGTGATACGTAATCTAGCGCGTTATTGGAGCAAAGAATTTCTTCATAAAGTAATGACAACTTGCATCATATTGCATAATATGATTGTTGAAGATGAGCGAGAGTCATACATTGGTTATAACAACATACAAGAGTACATTGATAATCATATCGATGACGAAGAACTTAGTGTTGATGCTCCCGCCTTTGAAATAGGATATATCGCAGATATACATCAATTTGTGGCAAATAGGAATGTTATGCAAGACCCACGAAGACATCAAGCTCTTAAAAAAGACTTAGTTGAACATATATGGCAACAATTTGGTTAATTAAGTTTTATGCTTGTAGTTAATTGTTCAATGCTTTAATTTAGTTGTGTTTTAATTGTTAAGTTTAATTGTGTATTTTTTATTGTTTATTATTATTATTAGTGAATGTAATTTATGTATGTTATCAATGTATCTGACAAAATCTTATCTTTTTTATTATCCAATCTTATAATTTTATCTTCATCTCTTACACACAATCTTAACTTTATCCTTATCTCTTACACAAAATCTGAAACTTATCCTTATCTTCTACACACAATCTTAACCTTATCTGTATCTCTTACACAAAATCTGAAACTTATCCTTATCTTTTACACACAATCCTAACCTTATCCTTATCTCTTACACACAATCTTATCCAACGGCCAAGATCAAAGAACCGATATATCCATCCAACGGCATAAAAAAATGAAAATTATCTATAAATAGAACAATACTCTACCACTACACATCTCTCATATTTTAATATCTTTTACATACAATCTTATTACTCTCTACTTCAAACAATATGTCAAACAATATTCAGAAAATGTTGGCTTTACAAAATGCAATTGATATTATTATAGAAGAAACTCAAAAACTATTTGTTCGCTTAAAAATTGTTCTGAGGGAAGGTGTTATATGGAATAAACTTAACCAAACCCCAAATTGTGTTATGCTTGTTAAAATTATTCGTGGAGAAATACCAAATGAATTGCTTAACCCTGGTTATGCTCACATGCAAAATGTCACTCGAGCTCATTTTTATTCCAAAGGGGGCAGTTGGTTATCATTGAAACAAGAGGTAGTAGATTTTTTCTCTAGGCTTGAAAATGTCTTAACATGTAGTGCGTTGATAGATATCTGTTGTGGGGGACAAACTTTATTCATCCCCCAAGAAGGAGAGCATTCCAAACTTATGTTATTGGACAACATATACAACGACTATTTAATGGATGAAGAAATTGCAGATCAGATGGAGAGAGCCAGGCAGAGAACGTTGCCATCATCCCCCTCTTCAGTTGATAGTTGCAACAGAGAATTTCCGTAGTCTGTTGTTGAAGTGTAGATGTTTATTTTTATGTTAACCTTGTATTAGGTTTCACTTTGTTTTAATTTTCTACTGCAATGTACTATTTTCTATCTTTATTTAAAATAAGAAAATATCCGTGTTAAATAATGACTCGAGATTAAATATTGTAAAAAAAAACGAAATTAAGTGTGAGTTTCAAATTTACCTTAATTTATATGCAAAAAAACCGTTAAAAAAAAAGATAATTGAATTTTCAATAATAACAATAAAAATTATAAAATATAAAATCGAAAATTTTATATGATTCGAAAGAATGAAAATGAAGTAAAAATAAATATAGTGTAAGATAGTGGAATGTTGAGGTGGATAGTGTGGGGTATTGTAAAGTATGAAAGAGAAGGAAAGTTAAGTATTTGTTGATGTGGTTGTTTTTTTGATTTTTTTTGGTGAATTTTGGTGGTGAGTGGAAAGGTGAGGTGGATGGTGAATTGGAGAGAGAATACGTGAAAAAGTGTAGAGTAAAAATTGGTGAAATTTTCACGATTGCGGATGGTCTAAATGTAGAGGAGGTCACGGTTCAAAGAGGATAAAAGACCAACATCTTGTCCTTCACTTGTTCTTTTGTTCTTATCAAAACCTTAGGCATGTAAGGCTAGGTGTAGACTAGGCATCATTAGCTTATTTTATCTCATAAAATAATTCACCCCTAACACCCATCACTCTCATTATTTCTGTCCATGTACCATAAAATGGGCTACCGTTTTATTTTGTCAATTTGTCATTTGTCACGCAATATGTCACATGTAGTATGCTATATGTTATTAATTAATTTTAATGCACATTTATCACATAAATATCATTTTATAAATTAATTAAATTACATTTAACAAATTGACTAGTGATACTTGATCACATAAATAAAATGGGTCATAAAATTATAATTCACAACATCTTGTAATTATAATTAACCATTAATTATCATCTCTATTGTTTCACAAACAATAAACAATTCTAGTAATGAAATATTTCAATTACTAAAATAAATCTTATTTAATCCCATTATAATAAGATGATTATTCTGTCTCACAAATTGAATTGTTCAATTTTAAGGAATTGATCAACTTGTATCGTCATACAATTAATCAACTTTACAGATAAGGGCATCATCCTTTAGGTGTGACCTTAAGGGATCAACTGATCACCACCGTCCCACGACAGTAACGTCAAACTCTAGCAAGCCAATCGTTACCGATTAATGTTGGTCAGTTGACTATATAATTGAATCATCCCTTACGTATTCTTAAAAATGAGATTTAAACATGTGATCATCATGATCGACAATTGTGATCGCATTATTGTCGGGGACATTCCAACAAGCTAAACCCAATCGGCCCAACTCCTGAACCACCCTTGGAACAACGACCCAAGTGGTACAGGCCGGAGGCATACTATGCCTACCACCAAGGGAAGGGGCACGATACAGAAAAATGTTTCCACCTCAAGCATGAAATCCAAGATATGATTGAGAATGGAGCAATCCCAATACCCACTGTGAAGCCCAATAATGTCACCAATCCATTTGGGGATCATTCAAATGCGGTGTTCGTCGAAGACAACATCGATGTGTCCCACCTAATCCGTCCTATATGCCGCCTAAATGGTTTCCTTGTGGGGAAACACTTCATTGATTGCTTTAAATATCTCCCAAGCATAGAGAACGAAGTTCGATTTGGGGATTTTGCCATCGACTGTACCCCTTAAATTCTCAGAAGTGCCAACGAAATCAATGGCATCTGGAATGATGATGAGGATGATGTGTACCTTGAGAAGGGCGCAACAATCCCCTATACTCGGGACGAAGTCCAAAAGCTAAGGAAAGAGGCTCTCAAGTCTAATCACTTGACACGAGCAGGCCGCCCATTTCGAGTGGAAAAGGCCACCAATGCTCCAACTACACAAGCTAAGGAACCTACTGTAGTCGAGGCCCTTAGTGAGGGGATAACCCAAGAGGTCCCTCTCATTAAGCAGCTACAAAAGACAAAGGCCGATGTTTCTATCTGGGAGCTCATTTTGAGTTCGTTCGAACATCGACAAGCCCTATTACAAGCACTAATGAGCATGAACGTGTCTCCAGATATTGCTCCAAATTACGTGGTGGCCCATGTTGTCCAAAATCCACCACGACTTGTCAATGCGGTAACCTTTTCTGATGAGGATCTACCCTCTATAGAGCCCAAATACGGCCTAGCCATGTACATTGCTGTGACTTGTCTTCAAAAGCATGTCCCTATGACCCTTGTCTATGACGGGTCAGCTGTTAATGTTCTACCACTAAGGACAGCACATGTTTTGGGCCTTGACAAAAAGGACCTCACTCCAACCACTCAAACGGTTCGAGCCTTTGATGGGACGATTCGCAAGGTAACAGGGATTGTTGATCGAGTAATTCAAATTGGGCTCATTGAAAGGAAGGTTAGTTGTCAGGTCATTGATATGGCCTCATCCTTCAACTTATTACTGGCAAGGCCCTGGATCCATGGAGTGAAAGCTGTATCCTTCACTTTGCAAAGAAAAATCAATATTCCTCTCAAAGGAAAAACTGTCACCATTGATGCTACCCCTATCGTAATAACTGGGGGGATCTGGCCTCAGAAGTAACACTCGATACCTAAAATGATGCTTGCGGGTTCGAGGTTATAAACGTGATCGACTCTTGTCCTGAATTAGAAAACATGGACTTGTATACTGGAAGTCATGTATGTGAAACCATTCTCAAAAATGGGAAGTACTTTGGTTTCTCTCTATACCCTTGAAAGGAGGATACCTTGGTACTAAAGATCGTGGTCCTTAAAGGAACGACGTTCGGGTTGGGATACAACCCCACTGAACAAGATCTCGAAAAGAAAAGAAGGATGGTTACAGACCGAAAACCTTATCCACTAACACTGAATGGATACTTCGTGAAAGCCGGAGAAGCAGAACGTTGTCTCAACTTTCCCAAACCTCTTTTTGACGAAAAGAGTAAGAAGTTGGTCCCCGGAATTGAAATATTCCAAGATTGTCACTACATTCCGGAGGATGTGCTATCCGTGACACCCAGAAAGGCCGGATCTACCCAAGTCGAAGACGGGAATGCCTTAGGTCTCCTTTTTGGGGAAGAGAGAGAAATGAAGAAAACAAACGAAGAGTTGGTTAGTATTATCCTGCGAAGCGATAGGTTCGATCCCTCTACCCCATCACTGATGTAGCTCCTAAAAGGACTATATGTGGATGGAGGAAAACTATCAAATGGACTGACAACATAGGTTTGCTCTTCAAGCTGACCACAGGAGAAGGAGATATGCTTAATCCAGATGATGATTGAGTCTGAGTCTGAGTCTGATAAGACTCTTAGGGTTGAGTCTAAAGAATCGAGTGTTGAAAACACCCCTTCCCCAGTCTTTCCTTTTGATGTACCTCCCCCTAGCTCTGGTATTCCGGGGCCTGTCCTGAATGCCACCCTCATTCCGCCACTAACCTCTGATCAGTTGGCTCAAATGTTAGCGCATTTCGCGCAGTTTCAAATTAATAATAAGATGAACCAGTTTGCTTACGACTCGTCTCCTTTACATTGCAATCCCATTTCTGAAAATGTTGGCTTTAATAATGACTTTGAGAATGAGGCCGGGAAGGGACAGGTTGAAGAAGAGGAAGAGGAGATAGTACCGCCTCCGCAATTGGGTAAGGGGTTGGAGGAATTCGACCAAAGAAACTCTGTTATCGAAGATACGGAAACCATTAATGTAAAAACCACCTTAGAACCTAGAGAACTCAAAATAGGTACCACTCTAGATCCTACAGAAAAACAAGGGTTCATAGATTTGTTGAATGAGTTCAAAGATGTCTTTGCATGGTCTTACAGAGACATGCCAGGAATCGATAGGGAAATTGCCGAACACAAAATCCCAATCAAGCCAGGGTTCAAACCAATCAAACAAAAATTACGTAGAATGCGTACTGAGTGGTCTTTGAAAGTCAAAAGATAAATTGATACACAACTCAAGGCCGGGTTTATTAAAGTATCCGAGTATTCAGATTGGCCAATGTAGTACCAGTACCTAAGAAGGATGGGAAAGTCCGTGTGTGTGTGGACTTCCGGGATTTGAACAAAGCTAGTCCGAAAGATGACTTTCCATTACCTCACCTCGATATCTTGGTTGATAATACCCCGAATCATGCCCTACTATATTTCATAAATGGGTATACTGGATACAATCAGATAAAGATGGCCGAGGAAGATATGCACAAAACCGCGTTTATCACGTAATGGGGAACCTATTGTTACACGGTAATGCCGTTTGGGTTGATAAATGCCGGGGCAACGTACCAAAGAACCGCGACAACGTTATTGCACAATATGATGCATAAGGAAGTTGAGGTTTATGTCGATGACATGATTGTGAAATCAAAGGAACGTGACGGTCATCCAAAGGCCTTACGAAAATTCCTTGAAAGATTACGGAAATATAACATGAGGTTGAACCCTCAAAAATGCGCCTTCGGGGTTACTTCCGGGAAGCCCCTAGGTCACATCGTCAGCCACCATGGTATTGAGATTGATCCTTTGAAAATCAAGGCCATTATGGAAATGCCTCATCCCAAAACTTAGAAAGAAATTCGAGGTTTCCTGGGTCGAATCCAATATATAAGCCGCTTTGTCTCGAAGTTGACAATGATATGTAAACCGATCTTTGAGAAATTGAAAGTCGTAGAACACGAGATGTGGGATGATGAATGTCAAGCCGCATTTGACAGGATCAAAGAAGTTTTGTCTGCTCCACCTGTGCTTAGTCCACCCATAGCCGGATTGCCACTATCCTTGTATCTAACAGTAACAGATACCGCGATGGGAGCAATGTTGGCCCAAACTGTGGAAAAATAAGAAAGGGAAATTTATTACATTAGTTAAAAGTTCTTAGAATATGAAGCTAAGTACACCACGTTAGAAAAAATATGCCTAGCCCCTAGTCTGGGCAACAAAGAAGCTGAGACACTATATGCTGTGTTATAGTGTCAGTATATACACCAGAATGGATCCAATCAAATACCTGTTTGAAAAACCAGTATTAAATGGCAGAATGTCGAGATGGACTCTCATGTTAGCTGAATTCAATCTTAAGTACGTACCCTTGAAAGCAGTGAAAGGAAGGGTTGTCTCCGACTTCCTCGCTGACAATCCAACAGAGGAAGACAGTGTTACGGACATGTGGTCTTTCCCAGATGAAAACGTGGTTCATGTCGAAGACGAAGTATGGGATATTTATTTCGATGGAGCATCGAGTAGCATGGGATATGGGGTCGGAATCCTCCTCATTTCACCAAAAGGAGAACATGTACTGTTAGAAATCTATATCTCATTACTTAACATATTCATATATGTTCTAATTAATTTAGTCATAAAATTAATAACAAATCTTATGCATGCAAACAATAATAAAATTAGAGAAGAAATCGTTTTCTCACCATATAAATTTCGGTCATCATATGGGCACCAACAAGATCTCCTTCTTGTTAGTTCTTGAGCTTTCCAATAATGGATGAACATTCAAAATCCCAAAGTAGAGATTCTCCTCTTGATTGCACCCAAGACTATCCCTTATCTCCACTAAATAATATTAACTAGATATTAGTTTAGTAGTTTACCTTAAAATTGATTACTAACACTCATATATTACATTAATAATTTTAGTAATCTTTTAGAACAATTTGAATCAAAACTCATCTTTTTGATGAAGATTAAAGAGAGAGAAGAGAGAAAAATACATGAACCTTTTGCATGTGTTATCTTAGAATGAATAATAAGAGAAAATAAAAAATCCTCTTAATGGAGTAGTGGTCACGGTTGGATGGAGTATATGGCATCTACTTTCCACTTTTTGTCTTCACAAGAAATAGATGTGTAAGAGTAGGTGTAAGGCTATTAGCTGTAGGCATCATTGTTTTTTTTTCTTTTTTTTTTTATCACATAAAATAAAATAACCACAACCCACTAACTCCTCCTCCATTTCGGCTTACTCATAATATGGACCACCATTTTATTTTGTCAATTTGTCAATTGTCACACAATATGTCACATGTAGTATGATACATGTTATTAATTAATTTAATGCGTATTTATCACATAAATATCATTTTATGAATTAATTAAATTACATCCAATAAATTGACTAGTGATACTTGATCACATAAATAAAATGGGTCATGTAATTATAATTCACAACATCTTTTAACTATAATTAACCATTCATTCTTATCTCTATTGTTTCTCAAACAATAAACAATTTTAGTAACAAAGCATTTTATTACTAAAATAAATCTTATTTAATTCCATTATAATAAGATAATTATTCTCTCTTACAAATCGAATTGTTCAATTTTAAGGAATTGATCAACTTGCATCGCCATACAATTAATCAACTTTATAGATAAGGGCATCATCCTTTAGGTGTAACCTTAAGGGATCAACTGACCACCACCGTCCCACGACAGTAACGTCAAACTCTAGCAAGCCAATCGTTACCGATTAATGTTCATCAGTTGACTATATAATTGAATCATCCCTTACGTATTCTTTTATATGAGATTTAATAATGATATTTAAATCATGTGATCGCACTATTGTTGAGGACACATTTCCCAACAATCTCCCACTTGTCCTCGACAAGTGTGCGTCACCAATTCTCTTGTCCTATTACTATCTCCCACTCAATGCAAGGTGTCTTTCAGGTCATACTTGCAAGTGATCATATCGAGAGTGGTTTCCTCGATCTGGAGAATAACTGATTGACCGGATTTATCTACTATAGATGTCTTCCAAGCGTGGCCACGCATTTCCAGTTCATTACTCCTCGAGTGGCCCTGAGATATTGTTTTAACCCTGACAAGGGGGTGGACAATTCCTATCGCACTTATTCCCTTCGACTAGCCACAGCCATCATAACCCAAAATATGCCCATTTGACCCCATTTACGAAGGTCGTAGTAACACAAATCAAAGTTAATCTGAAACTGTGCCATCTTAGGTGAACAGTCTTTAGTCAAAAGAATCGACTCATTAGAATACTATAGTAGCTCTCGCCACGACCAGGCTTTATAAATTTGCCAAAACTCTATAAGCGGTCACTGCCCGACAAAGTGTTCCTAACAGTCTGCCTATGTGATCGACTAGTCATCTCACATGACTCTATGGCACTTGAACTTGCCATCAATCGCATCACACTCTAGTCACTTCGAGACGTCACCTCATACAAGTGACTATGGGTGAATACAATGCTAATCCGTGTTCACTTTAACGGGGTTCAATGTTGTCTCTAAAACCCGTTTGGATATAACAAAGTATAAAAGGAGTTTTTAAAGAAAAACTCGAACGACAAATGCGATTATCACATATGAATAGTCAATGCCTGATTACTATTTCATGTTTTATAATCTAATTTGATCTTGTATGTAGTTGTTCATTTCAATTTAATTGAAATGACATGACTCATCATGTTTAGCCTATGGGAAGGCTTTGGTTAGTAGGTTTTATCAACTTGTTGTACCTTACTCAACCTTACTACATACTCGTTTTTCCTTTGTAATGTATACATTTGCATCACAAAACTTTCTGAGTACGTGTCGAGATCCAATCAAGACATAGGCCCTCTAGCCTAAGAATAGCTCCCACTGTTTTCACAGTGTGCGTGACTCTTCCTCTTGCACATCTCATGATTGAAAGTGTACTCAATTTCCGTTATAAATATCTCTCATTGTTCTTTATTGCCTAGAACGATTCTAGAAAATCTACTTCTTAATTAACATAGCCACAATGGTATCTTAACCATCCTAATGTGTTTTGATTATGGCTTTGTCAGAAACCATGCGCAATCTCAAATGTCAATTGTCACTTGTGTAACACTCTTACACAAAATTGCATCAAAAACACTTTGCATTATATCCTTAATGCTTTTGCAAGCACCTAAGGGTAATCTTTATGGCTTACTTGGTAATTATTTCTTGAATTCGATTTTGAAACAATTCATCATACTCAAAGTATATGAAGTGTTATACATCATTTCCTATTTAATTGATCCGGCAGCGGAAGCAAATGGAATCAATCAAATATGTTAACTCGATTGAACTAGTCATGAATCTTGTCATCATAAGAATCCTTATTTGACATTAATATCATGTGGATTTATCTCCAGAAATTCGTATATTAATGATGTATTATATTTCTCTAAAGTCTTAAATCATTCGCAATGATCAAAATGTCATCCACATATAAGACTATTAAAATTTCCGTAACTCCCACTAAACTCCATGTATAAACACAACTTCTCGACTTATCGAGAAAAGTTTTATAACATGATCAAAACATTGATTCCAACTCATTGATGTCCTACTTAAGACCCTCTCTTAAGTTTCACATTATCATAGGATTGCAAGAATCTACAAAACTCAAGACATGCATTGAATACATTCCTTCTAATTGAAGAAGTCGGTTTTAGATTCACTCGCTATGTATTTCATAATGAAACACAATCCCTAAGAAGATCCAAATAGACTTAAGCATTTCAACTAGCGCAAAACACTTTGCCACCAACCAAGCTTTGAAATCTCTCTTTATTAGTGCAAAAACCCTTTGTCACTAATCAAGCCTTTTTTTTTTCGGATTTTCATGGCACTAAGCCTTGTATTGAGTTGTGACTTAAACACTCTCATGTAAGTCATATGTTCATTACTTTCCAGAAGTAATAAACTTGAATCAAACAATTTCTTTGTAAGTTGTAAGCTCTTTGTGTCAAATGTAACATTAATTCATCATCTTCATCAAGTGATGGCTTTAACCTCCTAGGTTTTGAAGAAACAACGTCTTACATAAAACGTCTCATGTAGCCAAGAAAGACCAGTTTCTTGCGACATAACATTATCTGTGGCATTCTTTGTGGCTCTTGAATAATTTCTCCCACTCTGTCTTCTAGAAATAAACTTGTATTTTAGGAAGACAGCTTCACGAGCCACAAACCCGTTGTACTCGTGATTACAGTAAGGAAAGATGAGCATTTGTTTCTTTTGAAAACTTACATTCATGGTACCCTACCATGTCATATCTCATATGATTCGTTATAGATTTAGTGGAAAAACAATTTAGACAAAATGATAAAATCCCCAAAAGGATCAAGTAACTCAAAGTAACTTGATCGAAGTCCAAACCATATCGAATAGCGTTTGATTTCTTATCCAACCACACATTATTCCATAATGCGTGCTAAGAGAGATTAACTTGTGATTCTAAATCACATTTCCTTTGGCTTATATCAAAGTCTTCACTTTGATAATCCCATCATGACTAAATCGTGATTCTTTGAACACTTTGAAATTCTTCAAAGATTTCTCTATTTACCTTATTAAGTGAACACATTAGCATCAACTTAAATCGTTGGTAAAAGAAAATGATCAACCTATTTTGGATCAATGATTTACAACCTCGATCTCCTTTTCAACCAAAAAGCACGAGACATCTTGCTTTGAATACAAGATACGCATATACCATTAACAATCTAATGGTTTCAAGAGTACTCGATAACTCTTTGCGTTAATCATTCCAGAATTTAATGTTTAATCTTGGGTTACCAATTTGAGTCTTGCATCATCTTCATGATATATCATTCTAGTTTGGTTTAGAATATAATCACCTTGATAATGGGCTAGCCATGCATCAAATCGTGGTGTATAGGGTCACAAAAGTGAAACCTCTTTTGTATTTTTAACAAGTTTATATTCTTATTTAGAGTTTATGCACTTAATAGTCATAATTAAGTACAACTATAAATCCAAAACTAGATTGATTACACAAAGACTCTATTTCTCAACATGATTGTTGCTAGTCGCATATTCTAATCATCCTATGTATCAAGTATAAATGATGAAAACCACCACTGGTTTCTAATATTGACGAAGTAGTTCTAGCACGATTTATGTCAATCAAATAAACATTTAAAGAAGAAGATCCCATTAGATGTCCCACGACTAACTTGTTGATTCTTCAATAATTTGGGGTAGTTTCCTTTCTAGTGTCCAACATTTAAGACAATGGAAACTTTATCGGTCGGGATTGATAGGTTTAGTATCGTTATTCTCAACAACTTTACCTTTAACATTACCTTCTATCAATTCCATTCTAATTTTACTTCTTGAACCTCGTCCTTTTCTTAACGGTTTAAGAGAATGCTCCCACTCATTTCAATGCATCTTTGCTTTGAGAAGCAAAATTGAATTCATGAAGATTACTCTTCATTTGTTCGTTTTAGTCTTAAAACTTTCATTGAAGTGGTTGCGTTATTTTGGTCAATTTTGATTTCCAACAAATCTAGTTACCAAAATTAGAAACAATTCATTGTAAGTAGATGTGTTAGTCAAGAATCAAAAACCTGTTTGATAATGAATAACTTTTACCTATACTCTTTACAATAGATCCTTAGCAATGGTTCATATGAGGTTTTAGAAGCAAATTCAAATTTTGTCTTTAGTTACGATGTTTTAAAGGAGATTTGAATCAAAAATCGAAATGATATCGTATATGAATTGTGGTAAAGAAATAGAACAATATGATAACAGAATAGTGGA
The DNA here is from genome assembly GCF_048544455.1 of Silene latifolia. Taxonomy (NCBI): domain Eukaryota; kingdom Viridiplantae; phylum Streptophyta; class Magnoliopsida; order Caryophyllales; family Caryophyllaceae; genus Silene; species Silene latifolia. Next base: position 66,702,372 of record NC_133532.1, read on the forward strand.
AAACTTAACATTTATCGTTTTATTAATAGTACTTGTAAATAATTTAACAAGTAAAGCATTTACATAGTGACCTCTACCCAACTATGATAAATGATTCCAAGATCCAAATTCATATTAACTTGGGCACGGTAGGGCCGATTCATCCCTTATCAATATAACTCGGTGGATTAACGCTTTAATCGATTCTACTTTTAGAACTCTTGGTCGATAAAATTACATTAATATTTATCTTTAGCCCGGAACACATGCGACTACGGTCACGAATACTTCCGTTGAGCTCAATCCAAATTTCGAATAAATGTGTCCATGAATCCAAATCCACATCAACTTGGGCACGGTAGGGCCGATTCATCCCTTATCAACATGAATTCGGTGGATAGACATTTATCACCCACTTCCCCTACGTAACAAGGTTTGTACCCCGGTAGGGCCGAGTGCACTCCCTCGCGAAATAGGTTTTCATGGTTTCTACTTTTTGGTAAGGCTAAGTCTCAATTGTTTATTTTAGTGAGAGGTCATGTCAATTTATTATCTATCACGTTTTAAGTGAACTAAAGCGGTGAACTACGATAATTGTAATTGACACGGTCGAAATACTTTATTAAATGAAAATGCATGTTTTAGTTATGGTGATTTAGCGATGCATGCAACATATAATTAAAATGCAAAGCATAAAAATAAATCCTAGTATGGCCTTCCTAAAATAGAAAATCTAATTAACTATTACACATTCGGAAACCAACTCCATTGGTCCCTTGAACTTCGGTTGAGGCACGCATCCCGAGGCAACACCGTCTTTATGTATCGTCTTCTTTGAGTGACACCGTCTTCAAGGAACTCCGAAATAAATAAATTACATAACAAATTACATAATTTCCTATTATACATTTGTAATTAAAATAAAAATAAATCTATTAAATTACAAAACGGTGATACGAGATCACAATAAATTACAACCGAATCGATATTCCCATACATTTCGGGTAATACCAATTAAAAACAAAGGTCATACTAAGTAAAATTACTAAAGATAAAATTACATAAGATAAAATTACATAAGATAAAATTATGACAATCATAAATAAAATGCAGCATTATAATATGTATGAACATGCCCAATTTTATGCTAAATCGCCTTTAAGGAGCCAATATCGTATATTATACGGTTTTTACGGATTTGCGTGATTCAATGTTTTAAAATCACAATAAATTACATAAAATCATATTTATGTACAAGTTAATTACCCTAACCAACTTAGGACTCAAAATTAGTCTCCACTAACTATTTGACCATAATTAACTCATATTTCTTAATATTGTTCAAAAAAGGACTTAAAATTACAATAAAATGCTATAAACTTCAAATAAATCACAAAAATTTCAAATAATTCAAAATTTAAAATTTAAACTCATGAACATTCTGGAAGAATACCATGACACTCATAATATTCAAAAACTTAGGTTAAAAATTTCGAAAGTTATCGGGAAAAACAATGTTGCGGTTTATCGGATTTATCAATAAAAAATCATAAAAACATGAGAAAAATTATATTCATCAACTTTTCAATTTTATATCTGAAAAATATAATAAAATGCAACATGTGACGTTTTTCCTTAGTCATGAAGTATGTTTGAGCAATTATTCACTAATTAAGTCACTATTTATGCTATTTTTCATCAAAAATCCATAAATCATGCATGAAGACTTCATTATAGCCTATTATTTTACACACATCTTGTAAAATTGCATGTGACAACATACTAAATTTCTATGACCAGATTCGAAATATTTCTCATATTAACCTATTTTTCATTTAATTCGATTTTTATCATGAAAAATCCATATTTCGAGCATAAGAACTCCAAATTTTTTGAAAATTTCTAGATCATCTAAAAATAATATATGTGATAACATATCCAAAAACCACTTTAAAATTCGAAGTTTAGCTAATTTTCGTCCAAAAATGACATTTTTATCATAAAAATAACATTTAATGCCAATATAATATAAAATGAACAATAAAATCCATAAATTAACCAAAATATCCTAAATACATTTTAGGATCAGAAACTTTAACATGCATGAATTAATTTCGTGATATATCATAATAACACAAATTTACAAGTTTTATATGTTAATCGTATAACTCGGAAAAACTATAACCGATTTGCATGCAAACAACGAAGGCTCTGATACCGCTTGTTAGAAATCTATATCTCATTACTTAACATATTCATATATGTTCTAATTAATTTAGTCATAAAATTAATAACAAATCTTATGCATGCAAACAATAATAAAATTAGAGAAGAAATCGTTTTCTCACCATATAAATTTCGGTCATCATATGGGCACCAACAAGATCTCCTTCTTGTTAGTTCTTGAGTTTTCCAATAATGGATGAACATTCAAAATCCCAAAGTAGAGATTATTCTCTTGATTGCACCCAAGACTATCCCTTATCTCCACTAAATAATATTAACTAGATATTAGTTTAGTAGTTTACCTTAAAATTGATTACTAACACTCATATATTACATTAATAATTTTAATAATCTTTTAGAACAATTTGAATCAAAACTCATCTTTTTGATGAAGATTAAAGAGAGAGAAGAGAGAAAAATACATGAACCTTTTGCATGTGTTATCTTAGAATGAATAATAATAGAAAATAAAAAATCCTCTTAATGGAGTAGTGTTCACGGTTGGATGGAGTATATGGCATCTACTTTCCACTTTTTGTCTTCACAAGAAATAGATGTGTAAGAGTAGGTGTAAGGCTATTAGGTGTAGGCATCATTGTTTTTTTTTTCTTTTTTTTTTTTGTATCACATAAAATAAAATAACCACAACCCACTAACTCCTCCCCCATTTTGGCTTACTCATAATATGGACCACCATTTTATTTTGTCAATTTGTCAATTGTCACACAATATGTCACATGTAGTATGATACATGTTATTAATAAATTTAATGCGTATTTATCACATAAATATCATTTTATGAATTAATTAAATTACATCCAATAAATTGACTAGTGATTCTTGATCACATAAATAAAATGGGTCATGTAATTATAATTCACAACATCTTGTAATTATAATTAACCATTCATTCTTATATCTATTGTTTCTCAAACAATAAACAATTTTAGTAACAAAGCATTTTATTACTAAAATAAATCTTATTTAATTCCATTACAATAAGATAATTATTCTCTCTTACAAATCGAATTGTTCAATTTTAAGGAATTGATCAACTTGCATCGTCATACAATTAATCAACTTTATAGATAAGGGCATCATCTTTTAGGTGTGACCTTAAGGGATCAACTGACCACCACCGTCCCACGACAGTAACGTCAAACTCTAGCAAGCCAATCGTTACCGATTAATGTTGATCAGTTGACTATATAATTGAATCATCCCTTACGTATTCTTTTATATGAGATTTAATAATGATATTTAAATCATGTGATCGCACTATTGTTGAGGACACATTTCCCAACATGTACCTATATCCATCAAGTTAGATTTCCTCGCCACTAACAATGCCGCTGAGTACGAAGCATACCTACTGGGTTTGCGCAGTGCTATCAGTCTAAATATAAAGAGGTTACTGGTACATGGTGACTCATCTTTAGTCATTAACCAAGTAACAGGGTCGTGGAATATCAAAAGTAATAGTCTGGCACCTTACCAGGCTAAGATAGAGGAATTGGAAAAGTATTTCGAGGAAATACACTATGTGCATTTACCTAGAGAAGAGAATCAATTCACCGACGCTCTGTCTAAATTGGCAGCCATGGTTAACATCCCAGATCATATAGACAGCATGCCACTATATGTCGAACGAAGATCGGCACCATCATACATTAATGAGATTAATGGCACTGAGGAAGATGAGATCGAACCTTGGTACACATCAATCTTGAAATTCAAAGACACAGGAGAATACCCTGAAAACCTCGATGCTCGGGGAAAGCGAGTATTACGGATGCTCTCGACCCAGTTCGTCGAGGCTAATGGAGGGCAACTATACGAAAGACCGCGCAAGGTGTCTTATTGCAATGTATTGGTCAAAAGACAGCCGACAAAGTCATGGAGGAGGTTCATGACGGGGAATGTGGACCCCACATGAATGCTCACATGTTGACTCGTAAGATCATGAGACTTAGTTATTACTGGACCACAATGGAAGCAGATTGCCGACATTATGTTCGACATTTCCACAATTGCCAGATATTTGCAAATATACAGCATGTACCACCCTCTATGCTATATACCATGACATCACCTTGGCGTTTTTTAACCTGGGGGATCGACATTATAGAAAAGGTCAACCCTTCTGGGTCAGGAGGACATTGTTTCATTTTGGTCGCAATCGACTACTTCACGAAGTAAATAGAAGCCAAGTCTTATAAAGTGCTAAAAGCAAAGCAAGTAGCACAGTTCATTCAAAATGAGATCATTTGTCGATATGGGACACCCCACGAACTCATCAGTGATAACGGGACCCATTTCCAAGCTGAAACGGAGGTTATACTTGAAAAGTATAAAATCAAGCACCATAAGTCATCACCATACAGGCCACAGACAAATGGGGCTATAGAAGCTGCCAATAAAACACTTACATCCATTTTGAGGAAAATGTCTGATAACTATAAAGATTGGCCATTTAAGATACCCTTTGCCTTGTGAGGATATAGAACATTAATCAGAACAGCCACGGGGGCAACCCCATACTATTTGGTTTATGGGATGGAGGCAGTTCAGCCCATAGAACTAGAGGTACCATCCCTAAGAATATCACTTGAGAGCCAAGTTCCTGAAGCAGATTGGGTCCAAGCCAGATATGACTCTTAAGTTTTACTGGATGAACGACGCTTGAACGCATTGTATCAGGATCAACTCTATCAGAAAAGGATAGAAAGGGCTTTTAATAAGAAGGTGAAACCTAGAAAAATCAAAGAAGGAGATTTGGTGTTGAAATCGGTTCGTGCACTACTGCCAGTAGACCCGAGTGGTAAATTTAAACAAAATTGGGCAGGCCCGTATTTGGTGAAAAGAATTCTAACAGGAGGAGCGGTTCAGCTGACTAATCTAGATAGAAACGACTTTTCGAATCCTAGAAATATGGACCAGTTAAAAAAATACTATCGCTAAAGACCTCATTCTCAAATGTTATGAAATAAAATTCGGATTGCATTTGTATTTGAGTCTAGTTTCAAAGTCTGACATTCGTTATCTCTGTATTATGAATTATGAACTACGAACCCGGTTTGATTCTATTGAAAAGCAGATACGAAGGCAACTCTTTAAAAGAGTACAACCGAAATAATGTAATTCTAAATGCAAAACTGGGAATTTCTAATAAATAACATTTCCTTTATTTATTTTAATAATTCCGGGCGAAGGCCATAGTGTCTAAACCATCTAATAATAATAAAACATAATATAATGGCTACCTATCCCTCATATAGCCGAGTCATGTAAACCATCAAGAGACTAAGTCTCACCCATCTTCACTTTAGCTCGTTTCTTCGGAGGAACTGCACTTTCTTCACGCGGGCCCAGTCTATCTTTTGCACTTGATCGGGGACCCAACCTCTCAGCCAATGTCGGCCCATCATCGGCCTTTACCCCCAATCTTTTCCAAACACTTGAGACCTTAGGATCATCTTTAGGGTTTTTATCAGTTTTAGGTTCAGACTCGGTCGCAGTTAAATTCATTTCAAAGAATGCTCGATTTTTGAGGCTTTCCTTATAGTACTTCCAGTGTACAACATCATCCTTCTGAAGTTTCCTTCTGATTTCGGGGGAATTTCTTTGACCCATCTTAAGTATAAAGGAGACACCCATGTCGAGGGAATTAGCTTGGGCAGGCGCCATAAGGTCCTGCGGTGCCAGGCATAGAGCCACGCCTGGCAACGAGAGTGAGTGAGGTTGAAGGGCAGTCCTGGGGCGGTTTCCATCAAGGGAATCATTTGTGGCCAGCCAAATTTTCGAAGAACATGGTCCGGATAAATATAGATAGGGTGATCCAAACCCAATAGAGGAATATGTTTTGTCTTATCAACATCAGAAAGGCTTATGAAAGAGTCTATAGCCAGCCCAGGTAAGACCCACCGAACATAGAACCCTACACTAGTAGTCAACACTTCATGCTAATAAGCAGACTACCTATTCAATTTGCACCTCAGAGGCCGACTGATACAACACCTCACATGATACTTCTCGGGAAGGGCAGAACAATCAAACAATCTAAGGTGATCGAAGAGCCATACCTAGTAAAGGAAGGAAGTGAATAAGGAGAAAACAAAAAAAAAAACAAAAAAGAAAAAAAGAAAAAAACGACGAAGAAAAAAAGAAAAAAAAAACCGAACAAAAGAGCGAAAAGAAGAAGAAAACGAGAAGAAAGAGGGAAAAGAAGGGCAAAGCTTGTAGAAGTAGGGATGATTCAGTATAAGCAGCGGTCGGGTTAGCCTTTCTGATATCTAACCCTTTAATAGTCTCAGCCAAGATAATCTAAGCCGGATTTGAGTGGCTCTCCATCTGCTCTTGATGTGACCATAATTAGCGCACATTTAGTCCCCTAATTGAGCCTATTTTGCATACTATTATAGCATTTCATGGCCATTTTATCCGTCAAAACCTTCCTATTTGCTTTTCTATCGAATTTCATATGTTTTGTAGAAAAGGAGATAATAAGGCGGAAATTCCCGTCTTTCGTGCATATTTGGAGGCTACTTGACGATACTAGATGGACTAGTATGAAGAGGAAGCAAAGACTAAAGACCAATCCCGCAAGAATGAAATAGGAATGAGCAAAAGGGAAGAAAAGAAGGAGAATCATTCTTTGAAGAACAATCCGAGCGGATTGTCTCCAATCCGCCCGTCTCCACACTACACAATCCGAGCGTCTTGCTTTAAATCCGCTCGGATTGCCCGCGAGAATCCGACCGGATTGTCCCGAATCCGCCCCGGATTCCCCTACCTGAATTTGCCGTCCCGACACCAATCCGCACGGATTCCCTCACAAAGACGGTTGTCTTCTTCAAGCTACGAAAAGAGAAGCCCTTCTCTCGAAAAATACCGGCTTCTCCTTGCTCAAATCCCAAAAGTGTAATTACTAGTTTAGCCCTTAGTTAACCCTAATTGCATCCACCTAATTTCCACTATAAATACCCCATCTTTGTAATTAATCAGGTGTGTGGTTTTTAGGAGGAAATTCTCTTAGATTAGATTAGGAGTAGATTAGAATAAATTATCATTTAATCTTTCCATAAATTACACATTAATCTCTCCTTAATTATTGTTCAAGTTTATTATTCAAGTTTATTATTGGGTAATTGAAGATTATTGGGTTATTGGGAGATTGACAACCTTCCATCAATCATCAAGTTCTTCTATTATTCTTTGCATTATTATTTGGATCACCTTAAGTTGGTATAATTCCTTTACTCTTTAATCTTTATTTTTCATTTCTTCATTCTATTATCATGTTTATACTTGTTGTGATGATTGACACCATTAATGACATGTTTCCCATGATAATGAGTGAGTAGTCTTTTAGCTAGGATTAGTGGGTAATTAGGGGAAACCAACATGGGATTGATTCATGCTTAATCTAATATGTTCACATGATTAAATTGCTTGCTTGTTGTGATGTCAACTTTATGCACATGTTATGTTTGATGAAATGCTAAGCCTATGAATCCTTGCATTTTTACCATCTCTTATCTACTCAATTTGACTCGTAAGATATAAACCAACTCGAGTCTTGTTAGACCATGCATAGAAGTTGATTAGGAGGAAAGTAAGTCGACTTGTAGGTGTTGTACAATCTAATCGATTCGGCTCCGGGACCCAACTCTTCCTAAGAACCGTAAGATATAACCCAACTCGGTTCCCTCACAACATTAATTGCTTGCAACCTTGTAAACAAGTTTGTATGATCAACGCCATGAATCCCCCATGACCCCATGATATCCTAGCACTTTTAATCAATTGTTTACATCTTTCCTTTTATTGCTCGTTCTACTTTATTGCTTGCATTAGTCTAGACACAACTACAAACCCCATCAATTGTGACACTAGCATAAATTGAGATAGATAGACTTAGAACCCAAAGCACACCGTCCCATGGATCGACCTCGACTTACCGCTAACTAGTTGTTTGTTGAGTATTATAAATGTGTTTCATTGAGAGCCCCAACGACACTCTTATCAAAATGGCGCCGTTGCCGGGGATGGTGCTATGTGATTAAGTTCTTACTTGTTTGTCTATTTTAATTGTGCTTTCACCTTGAGGAACTTGTTCCTCAAGGATTGTTCTTACCGTTTTTGTGTAGTTTCCATGCTTTTAGTTGTTTACTTGTCTTAACCATGATGATGCAAGACTTGACAAATGGAGTATGTGTTAGATCTTTTGAGTATAACTATGGGTATGGGGAGTTTGAGGAGCAAGTCAACACAAACCTACCTTATTATTTTTACAACGAAAATCCTAACCACTACCCCAATTTTTCCCACCACAACCACTTTTACACCCACCCACAACAAAAAGATGAACCCATTCAAAACATGATTCTCCAAATGATGGGAGATCAACAAAACTTCTTCAAACAAATGCTAGAAGAGAGTCGAAAAGAAGATAATGTTCTTAAAGATATTGTTATCCAGAGAGAGGAGTTGAGGATTCAAATTGCCCAATTAAAAGAATTCCAAGCAAACACTCACCACCGTTCTTTGGATATTGAACATAAATGCGAGTTTGAAGTAGTGACATTTGACATGGAAGATGAAAAGTGGTAAGAGCCAAGTTCTTTGAGCTCTTGTGACTATGAAAGTGTTGTGTTCGATGAAGAGGACATGAGGTTGAGCAACCCAAATACTCTTCACCTTTGTGAGTATGAGGGTGTGTCTTTTGATGTGAACGTTGAGGTGTTGGAAAAAGAGCTAAATGAAGCCCCCATTTATGATTCGCGTAAGGATAGCAACAATGATGATGAGCCTAGAGGAGGGATTCGTAAAATCACCTTGCTTGAGGAGCCTATCCTTGAGGCATTTGAGATACCCTATCATGAAGAAGAACGCCCTTCCTTTATCCTTCATGAAGACCACTTGGCACCTATCATGGAGCCAATGATCATTGAAGAGGATATGTTAGACCTTCTTCAAAAGGCCAAAGTTTCTTACAAGAGCTATTTGGTGAAAAAGCTCAATGAGAAAATTGCTCGTGAGGCTACTTGTGAAGATTTGGCACTCATGATTTCAACTCCTATGGTATCCGATCATCTAAGTCATGAAAATTCTCTTCCTACTCATGAAGGATTGATAAATTCAAATGCTATCGTCATCACCAAAATTGAAGAAGAAGTTGGTAAGTGGAAGGCCATGGATGGAAATGAACCACACTTCATGCTTAGTTTTGGCAAGAATCATGGGTGTATATATTTGAAGCATCGGGAAAGCTCTAACGCTAAGGAGAAGCCAAGAAAAAGAGCATGCTACAAGCCTCCTTGGCCAAGTTTCATATTCAAATTGAGCAACCCATACTTATGCTTATTTGGAGCTTGTTCACAAGCTTTTGATCTTTTATTAAGAGCTTTGAGCTCTATGGATAAGAGTCTCTACAAATTGAACTAGTTTGTGAGTCTGCCTCAAGAACCACCGTTTGTAAGATATTTCTTGAACCCTTTTTCTTTGTATAAAATTGTACATTTACATTTGCATTTAACTTCTTGCATGGGAGAGAAGAGAGAGAGAGAGTCATCTTACATGTTTTATGAGCAAATTTCAGAAAAAGATAAGGAAAAAGAGAAAATCGGTGAAAAGGGGTATGTTGCTTCATCAAAAAGAAAGAAGGAAAAAAGAGAGAAGAAGAAGACGCCCGGATTCCAGCAAATCCGCCCGTCCAGGGCTCGCGGGAAAGAAAAAGTTGAAATATTTGAAGAATCCGTGCGGATTCTAGAAAATCCGCCCGTCCTGGATAATCCGTCCGTCTTCTTCACGGACGCCCGTCCGTGTGTCATCGAAGCAAGATTTTGAACTGTGTCAAAATCCGTGCGGATTATAGAAAATCCGCCCGTCCCGATCAAGCCGTGCGTCTTGAAGAAAATCCGCCCGTCTTTTCCCTGCTTCCCAGCCAAAGAAATTCTCTGTCCTAGAATCCGTGCAGATTCTACCAAAGACGCCCGTCTTCTTTCCCGACAATCCGCCCGTCCCGTCTTAAATCCGCTCGGATTGCATCATTTCGCGGATAAAACGGGTTTGATCCAATCTTATCCGTTCGGATTCCCTACTTCTTCTATATAATCACCCCCCTTCCCCCTCAAAGGGAAGAGCCACACCGTCAACCACCTCGTGGAGGGTCGGGTGCACCTTTTCGCCCACCTTCCTACGTCCCTATCCCGCCTTACCCCACTCCTTATACCCAATTCCAACCGGAAATCCCAAACACCCCGGGTATTAATGATTTGATGGCACTCATGAATAGAGTGGACCTTGGGGTGTATAAAGGGAGGGAAGACAACTACTTGGCCCTCTACCCCCAATACTATAACATGGCTCAACAAGGGTATATTGACCCCGATGGTCCTAAGCCCTCTTGGGCACAACCGGAGCTCTTGTTCCCAAATTATGGGGACCAAGCTTGGGGTCGAGGAGACGGAGGGCAATCTAGCCAAGGTGGAGGGTACTCGGGTCAAGGAGGAGGATTTGACCAAGGAGGATATTGGGGCTAAGCACCCGGATATGATCAAGCCGGAAGTTCTCATGGTTATGGCTACGATCAAAATGAGGATGACGAGTGAAAGAGGCCTAATTCACCACTTCCATTTGTATGATACCTATCTCTCCCTCTCTCTTTTGTATATACATTGCATTTAGTGTTGCTTTTGCATGCATTTGTATTATATTTCATATTGCATTTACAATTAGTTAGATCATTAGTATAGTTGCATTGTAATATATCTCACATAATTCGTGTAGATAGTTGCATATAGATTAGAATTCATGCATAGTCACTAATGACCAATCCTATTCTTTTCTACACTAGAGATAGTGTTTAAATCGGTTTGGGGAGGTTTGATCATAGGTGACCATAATTTACTAGAAATCATGCATCATATAGTATAGTTTAGATTGCATTCATTTGTTATATATGTCATATAGAATTGCATTTAGTTAGAGCATGCATACCATATCATTGCATTTGTACTTTATTTCAAAAATATCAAAAATCCAAAAACATGTATTTCTTTTTCATTCCTACTCCTACATGTACATTGAGGACAATGTCCAAAATAAAGTGGGGGATGGGAATTTATATTCCAAAAACACATAAAAATTGAAAAAATTTCGAAAAATCACAAAAATATGTCTTTTAATTTCATAAAAACAAAAACCATAAAAATTTGAAAAATTGAAAAATCCAAAAACATGTTCATTTCCTTTGTAGTGTAGTCTTGTTTATATTGTTTTGTATATATATTGTGTTTGTTCTATCCTTGTTCACATTGATTGACTACGCCACATCCGAGACATGAGGATATTGAAGACCGCATGGTATGATCTTTCCAATCTCCTTTCTCCTCTTTATGTTCATGACTATGTGGCTTTATTTTGATTGATGCGGTAAAACAATGTGAACTTAGGACTTGCATTTAGTTTATTTGGCATATTAGTTGGTAGAATCATATGCATTAGGATGTATATATGTTAGTTGCATCATGGCATGTAGTTGCATGTTAGAAAAATTTTGCGAAACCGTCTACTTGGGAAGCTTGACAAGTGTATATAGGCCTTAGTAGATGCTTTTTGTTCTTAAGACTTTGCTTGTTAAAATATTTTTAAAACACCCTAGGATGTGTCATGCTAGTATCCTTTGACCCATGGATTAAGGCCTAGTTAAGAGTACCTTGTGGTGTGATAACTCCTTGGCTACCATTTATTCCAAGGTGACCCTTGAAACCATGCAACCATCATTCATCCATGTTCTACCATATTTTTGTCAACAAAAGGGAATGGGCACAAAAAGAAATCAATTTGAGTTCAATGAAATGAAAAGTGAAAGAAAGTTTGCAAAATGCATCAAAAGAAAAGAGGAGCAAAAATAGAACTCCTAAGCTTCAAATACAAGGCACCCTCATTACTAATTGGGGTGACTTTGAAAATGTTCAAAAGAAAATGCAAAAAGTTGAAAGTTGTCAAGTGTTGAAATGCCAAAAATCAAAAAGAAATGGCAAAGAAAGTGTTCTCAAATGTCAAATGCCACAAGAAATTGGGGGGAAAAACAAAAACAAAAGCAAACTCCCAAAGTGAAACTCAAATATCTATTGATCCCTTTATCCATCGTATCCATTTTTGTGCATGGTAGAGAGGGGACGACCCTTCTTCTTGTCTAGGCAAGAGGGGGAATTCCGCGATCCTCCAGTGTTTCTAACACCATAGGGAGTCTACTCTTGACAAAAGCATTTAACGATTGAGGACAAAGGTACCCTAGCTTGACACAACTTGGAGGTGATTTATTGGTATCCTTCTAGGCTTAGTAGTTTGAACAAATTGCATCTATGAAGGATTGTGTACCCTTGAATTGCTTCCCTTGTAGATAATTTCCGGCACTTAGATGAGGAAAGTGGCTATTCTTTTGTAGATGCATCCATTACTTGTTTTGTGTGCTTTAATGTTTGGATGTATCGCCATTTTGGCAATCCCCACCTTGCCTTGCAAGAAGGCATCCTACCTCATGGTTGTCTTGTTGTGAGTTGAAGGGGCGGAGTGAGACCCGCTAATTGTCTCATATCGGCTATATTAGTAGGATAGTTTAAATAAAGGTCTAGTTTTAGTCACCTCTTTACTCGCGACGAGTAAAGGTTCGGTTTGGGGATATTTGATGTGACCATAATTAGCGCACATTTAGTCCCCTAATTGAGCCTATTTTGCATACTATTATAGCATTTCATGGCCATTTTTCCGTCAAAACCTTCCTATTTGCTTTTCTATCAAATTTCATATGTTTTGTAGAAAAGGAGATAATAAGGCGGAAATTCCCGTCTTTCGTGCATATTTGGAGGCTACTTGACGATACTAGATGGACTAGTATGAAGAGGAAGCAAAGACTAAAGACCAATCCCGCAAGAATGAAATAGGAATGAGCAAAAGGGAAGAAAAGAAGGAGAATCATTGCTGAAGAACAATCCGAGCGGATTGTCTCCAATCCGCCCGTCTCCACACTACACAATCCGAGCGTCTTGCTTTAAATCCGCTCGGATTGCCCCGCCAGAATCCGACCGGATTGTCCCGAATCCGCCCGGATTCCCCTACTTGAATCCGCCCGTCCCGACACCAATCCGCACGGATTCCCTCACAGCACGGTTGTCTTCTTCAAGCTACGAAAAGAGAAGCCCTTCTCTCAGAAAATACCGGCTTCTCCTTGCTCAAATCCCAAAATTGTAATTACTAGTTTAGCCCTTAGTTAACCCTAATTGCATCCACCTAATTTCCACTATAAATACCCCATCTTTGTAATTAATCAGGTGTGTGGTTTTTAGGAGGAAATTCTCTTAGATTAGATTAGGAGTAGATTAGAATAAATTATCATTTAATCTTTCCATAAATTACACATTAATCTCTCCTTAATTATTGTTCAAGTTTATTATTCAAGTTTATTATTGGGTAATTGAAGATTATTGGGTTATTGGGAGATTGACAACCTTCCATCAATCATCAAGTTCTTCTATTATTCTTTGCATTATTATTTGGATCACCTTAAGTTGGTATAATTCCTTTACTCTTTAATCTTTATTTTTCATTTCTTCATTCTATTATCATGTTTATACTTGTTGTGATGATTGACACCATTAATGACATGTTTCCCATGATAATGAGTGAGTAGTCTTTTAGCTAGGATTAGTGGGTAATTAGGGGAAACCAACATGGGATTGATTCATGCTTAATCTAATATGTTCACATGATTAAATTGCTTGCTTGTTGTGATGTCAACTTTATGCACATGTTATGTTTGATGAAATGCTAAGCCTATGAATCCTTGCATTTTTACCATCTCTTATCTACTCAATTTGACTCGTAAGATATAAACCAACTCGAGTCTTGTTAGACCATGCATAGAAGTTGATTAGGAGGAAAGTAAGTCGACTTGTAGGTGTTGTACAATCTAATCGATTCGGCTCCGGGACCCAACTCTTCCTAAGAACCGTAAGATATAACCCAACTCGGTTCCCTCACAACATTAATTACTTGCAACCTTGTAAACATGTTTGTATGATCAACGCCATGAATCCCCCATGACCCCATGATATCCTAGCACTTTTAATCAATTGTTTACATCTTTCCTTTTATTGCTCGTTCTACTTTATTGCTTGCATTAGTCTAGACACAACTACAAACCCCATCAATTGTGACACTAGCATAAATTGAGATAGATAGACTTAGAACCCAAAGCACACCGTCCCATGGATCGACCTCGACTTACCGCTAACTAGTTGTTTGTTGAGTATTATAAATGTGTTTGATTGAGAGCCCCAACGACACTCTTATCAGCTCCATGACCCCAATAAGCCTAGTTTGACCTTCACAAGAAGGGATCTCTATGCTTCCTTCAAAGCAATAAAGATGTAATAAGATAAGTCCAAAAACCTGACGACGGTAAACTGTAGGAATTGCAGGATCATAGGCTTTTTGGAACTTATGGGCCAGTGTGAGTAAATTTACTCTATTTCCTTTTACGATGCTACGGGCTTCGTCACGGGACAAGCCCAAATAATCTCGGTATTTCCTCTCCCAATCCGGAATGGGATCGAGAATTACAGGTTCTTGTACATTTTTCTACCCTCCTAAGACAGTGAATTCTTCAGGAAGTGGTCATAACTCACCTTCAGGAAAGGCAAAGACATGGTGAATGGGATCCCACTTCTTTAGGCATTCATCTAAGAAAATGGTTTGAGGCAATATTTGTTTTTGGCAAAGTATCTGTTGAATACCCGAGTCAAGAAATGCTTGAGTTTCTCGCCCTTTGAATTCTTGGGCCCAACCTTTCATCATTCCAATTAATGGATTCATAACTAGAAGAGTTTTGAAGAAGGATGTGAGAAAGAAAGAATTAGATTTGTGATTTCTCCTCATGCCTTAGTCTCTTTATATAGGAAAATAAGGGGACTAAAATAAGGAAAACTGAAGAAATAAGGAAACCTGAAAGAATAAGGAAACTTGGAGAATAAGGAAGCCTGAAGAAATATGGAAACCGAGGGAATTCAGGAAACCTAAGGGAAATAGGAAAACCTGCCTAAACAAGGATTGACCACCATGCTTTCGATCAAGGGGGAGGCCGTGGCACCCTTCAACCGGATTTTTATTTGTCCTTCTACATCCCTTGCGCGGATTTTTGTTGTCACATTTCGAAAGTCGGAACGGTTAATTTACATTTCTACCCTTATCAAGTCAAAATGTTTGAGTTAAAACCCGTACACACTTACGGCTTTTTAGTTTTATTTTTGTTTGAAGGTAGCGGGCTACGCCCACGTCAATCACGAGTCTCACCCTTTTGTCGCATTTCAGAATGCAAATCGAGTCTACCCTATCCTTTCCCTTTTTGAAAATCGGGATTTTAAAAACTTTTTTTCAAAGATCGATGATCATTTCCATTTCCAAAATGCTTATCCGAGTCGATGGCCCATTTTCAAGTCCATTTTCAAAATGTTTATCCGGGTCGATGACCCATTTTTCATTTCCATTTTCAAAATTTCCATTTCCATTTCTATTTTCAAATGTCTATCTGGGTCGATGACCCATTTTCAAATCCAATTCCAAAATTATTATCCGGGTCGATGGCCCATTTTCAAATCCTTTTTCAAGGATCGATGATCCAAATAGCAATACATCCCCAGCATGAAAATATTTTTCAAAATCCAGGCCTAAGGCCCATTTCAACAATGGTTGTTTCAAATCCAAGCTTCGGGTCGATGACTCAGTTAATCAAAAGGTTTCAACTTTCAAAGATCGATGATCTAAATTTGTGCTTATACGATATTATGATTATTGTTGTATTTTTTTTCCATGTTTCGAATGTAACAGGAGATGCTTCAACTGGGGGCTCTAAAGGCTTCGCCTTTAGACCCATTGCAACTAGGGGCTCCGAAGCCGTTGGCTTCAGAGACCGTTATCAAAATAAACGGATGACATCCACAATCCAAATCAAATCAAATTCAAATCGATCCAATTCAATACAAAGTGGAGGATTCCACAACTGAAAGGAAAACTTTGAAGGAATGGTTACCTCATTTGGAAAACCCCATTCCATTCTGGGCATAGATGAGTAGAATGTGTGCCAGCACAGTCGAACTACGATACGGGTTTGATTCCGTCACAACGGATACGTAGGCGCCTAAGGATAAGGCTCAACTCACCACCTTTTCAATGGGTCGATGACTACCGAAGATTAACCCCCAGCGAAGCTTCAGGTATGATCTCTTCTTATGTCTGGCGAGCTTATATACGCAAGTGTAATGGACTATGAACGACCCGCGGAATCCTCGTGTTGAAAGGGACCTGGGGTATACTTTGACTTTCGCCCTGTCCAAGCCTCAGTCAAAGTAGGGGCTCTGTAGATACCCATATCTGTCGATATTGGCATTTATAGAAATCCCGTCAAAACACCCGATGATGATAGGACGACATGTATTCACTAGTTGGCATTGTCATTATTTGGAGTTCGTTTTACGATGTAGAATGGGCGTCGTCGATGAAGCGTTTTATTAATGATATTTAATTTAAATGTTTTAATTCTTCTTTAATTTAAACGATGTTTAAATTAAGAGTTTTAATTCATTTTATTTATTTAATTTGAATTTATTTTCTCAAGTTGGTTTTATTGAAAATAAAATAAATATTTGATTTGAAAAATCGTTTTATGAATGTATTTGATTTGAAAAATTATTTATTTTAATGTCTTATTTGATTTGAAAAATCGATTTCGAAAGTTGAAAACTTGTTTTAATCACACGATTTGTGAGCTCGTTTTATGCTTGATTTGGGCCGATTTTCGACGCACTTTTGACCCAACTTCCTCTCCCATAACCCGCGTTCGATTCTTAGCCAAAGCCTACCCCAAACCCTTTGTTTAACCCACCCAAATCTCATTCCAAACATCTCTCTAACACAGCCCAATTCCTTCCTTTACCCGTGTTTGTATAGCCCATCGAAAGCCCTTTTAAACCGACTCAAACTTGGTCCAAACCCGCAACCCATCACCACCAACCCGTGATCCACATTACCCACAACAACCCAGAACCTAGACCACCTCTAAACACTTCCACAAGTCCATCCAAAACAGGCCCCAAAATGAAATAGCCCACGACCCCCCTGTTTTCGTTCAGCTCAAACCCGAGTCCAAAACCCGCTCCAAACAACACTTAAACCCGTTCCCAATAACCCTAAGCCATACCCTAGTTTCCTACCCATATTACCCTAGTTTAAACACAAGAAAACCCGTCATACAAACCCTAAAACCCCACAAAATAGCTGCTCGACAGCAGCTATGCGCATAGCAGCCCGTCTGCCTCTCCCCTTTTAAACCCTACTTTAACTCCCTATTTACCTCCGCTCTGCCATACATTAGATTCTATAAGCTCTCCATACATACTAACATCACTCACCAGCATCAATCTCCACAAACAAACCCTAGTTGCCTTACAAAACCCTTGACAAAACCGACATACAAAACTGAGAATCAGTTTGTGTGTCCTCCTTTCAACCCTTCTTTCAACCATCAAACCTCCATTAAAACTCGAGTTTCTTTCTCCTAATTAACCATATAACATCAATATCCATCATAGATAAATATTGACGAGCCAAATTGACCTTGAGGGCACACGAACCCCCTCGAAAAACAGAGTGTCATACACTCTGTTTTCGCGGCTTTTCCTGTCTGTCCAGTTCTGTTTGTGCTCGTTTTTCGTGACCAATACCTCAGAACGAGCTTGTTTTGTTTTATGATATCTGTTCTACTCTCTTTCTAGTTTTCAAAACATCTTTCAAATCTAATTTTCATCAATAACGAGTGAGAAATTGCAGTTTGAAAGTTGTTGTCCAGGTTTACCAAAAAACGTGTTGTTGCTTTGTTGCTTCGTCGACGACGGCCCCTCGAGATAAAATCTACGATCGATTATGACCCAAGTCGGTGTCAACGATATATATAGGTTGAGTGTGCATAAAAATCTCTCCTTTCTCCCTTTTAATTCCGTCTTTTAATTATGTTTATTACATCGTATTATTATCGTATAAATTGTTAATTATGAAATAATTAGTATAGATGCGAGTATGAGTTAAAGTGCGAATTTGAATACCCGCGTTGACTTGAGTTGGGGAAAGAAAGCCGCTAGATTGGTCAGTCGTTTCCCCTTCTCATCTACATATCCTCGTATTCAAATTTGGACAGAACTAAACCAACTAATTTGTTTTAATAAACGATGTTTATTGTATCTTGTTGTTGTTGAATGAAGGAGAACAGTATTAGTAATATGGATGTGCCGATGGATGGCCTTTGTATGTTGGATTTGTCTTCTGTTAGGATAAGAATTATTCTATGTTTATCGCATGACGAATTTAACATGTTTGATTGATTTAATTGATTTTATCTTGTTTAAATTAGTTTGATTTGAGCAGGATGATTGAATTTATGAACTACAATTGTCTTAATTTGTTAAAGTTTATGTCTTTGATTATTAAAGCATGTTAATTTGATTATCTTATCATGTTTTATTTAATTAATTCACATGTTTGTTAATCTGTCTTATGCTAAAGAGTAAGAATATCTCTTTCCTTCCTCTCTTTGTTTGTTTCTTGCTAGAATAGCTAAATGAACTTCATATGCTAAAATAACTTGACAAGTTAAATGCATTAAATCGACATAGAATGAAATTCACATGTTAGGGTTTAAATTAATGATTGCATACTCGCATGAGATATGTATCCAGAATAGCCATCGTTTTATTTAGTAGAGACCGTTATGTTAATTAATGAAATTAAAATAAACTTCCCAACACGTAATCTCACAAGAACTTAAAATCTCTACAATTTGGTTTCTAAATTCCATTTAAAAATTTAGTGGTGACTCTTTCAAAATCAAACGTATTTAATATGAAATAATAAACATAAAGTGGATGTAAATTCCCTTGTCCAAAGTACCCGAGAAAAGATATCTCGGGTTTTCATATTATCCAAACCCTATCCCCTTCATTCTACTTCTCCTTCCTTCCTTCTTACTCTAATACACTCTCCCTCTCTCTCTAAATGCTCCCTAAACTTTCCCCTTGGCCTTCAAGCTTGGATTGATGATGGAACACCCCTCCTAATCCCGGATCTATACCTTTGTAAGTCGAAATATCACCTTTTCCTCTTTGTCTTATGATTTATCTCGAATTAGGGTTTACTAAGTGAGATTAATAAGTATTTAGTCATGAAATATGAGTAATTAGTGACTAATAATAAGGGGTTTTGTGTTTTATTATAGTATACGGTGATTTGTGATAGTTATTATATGATTTATGTAGATGAGACGGTTTTATGCGATGGATACTTGGTGATTTCGACCCGCTTATGGATTATGCTAAAAGGTAGATTATCCTACTCGGTTTCAATATTGTGTATGCATATTTGGGTGTCTTTCCTTGCTTGTACATTCATGAGTCAGTTGGTATGTCATGTGAATATTCGAAGGGTTATTATTCATAACTTGTGGGATTGAATTCATGAATTAGTCATATGTTAAATATTGTTCTTCCATTTGTTATGTATGGTTGTGATTGTGTTGTGTTGGAGGTCTTTCATGGTGGTACTTGTGTAACACCCACATATACCAAGGTGCCTTACCAAGACCACCTAATGTATGGAAGTGCTACCATCTAGGTTACCCGAGTCAATGTATATCAAAAGCACCATACAAGAACGTACTTTATTAAATAAGTTTAGTGCGATACATAACCAAAACCAAAACTGTCGAATAAAATACTACTATTCCAAACATCAAAACCAACTAAAAGAAATATAAAGTTCAATGACACAGCGAAAGACTCTATGTGATATGTGGTGACTCGATCCCAGCTATCCCTTGCGCAATCCATCTCATACCTGTTCAATAACTTCTGACCATCCCCGAATGGATCACCATAGTTTTTAAAACAATTAAACGGGGTCAGTTATTGATTACACAATATAAGATAAAGCAATATCAACAATACATACAATCACCCAACTCCGGCACATCACCAATCACCTGACTAGCCTGAAGGTCTAGTCCTACCAGATTACGGCCGCAGCCAGTAATCCACACCGCCAGTGGGGGACCGCAGTCGTTCCCATCTAAGCCTCGCTCATCAATACCGAGCGCAAACCCAAGTTCCTTAATCTTCACATCCCCTCTTGTGGCGGGTTTCACAAGGGGCAAATCAAGGGCGTGAAGCCACTGCCACAAGTGACTCCACTCAGCCGAGGGCGCACCTCGCGAACCACAGACAAACACAACCAACCAATTATACATCAACAATTACCAATTACCAATTCCAATACGTTATAGATCAACAATATTTAACAACCATCAACAATCAAACAAACATCTAATACAATGTAACCAATAACTGAGTAGGGAAACCCTACCTGGAATAGCAATCACCAAGATCGTCACAATCAGCTAATCAGAAACGTTCCTCTACGAAATCACCTTCTATCAATCACACAATCATACAATGACCATCTAACAATCACAATACTCCCAAAACCCCCAAAATACCTAATTAGGGTTTCAACCAAAATCAATGAAATGACATAAAAAATCATACTAGGATCTTACCCACAACGCGACGGTTTCATCAGCGTAAAGAACTTAGAAATCCAAAGACACAAGCCTTGGGATTTGATAGAAATACGAAATAGAGAAGCAACGTAACTTGTTTAATCTTTGCGAAAGTTAAAGTAGGGTAAAAAGTGAAAGGAACTGACGATAGGTGTTTATATAACTTTCTCGCATTGCTAACAAAATCCGTCAAGAACAACCCGATCGAGTGACCCCTACTCGATCGAGTACCTATCAGACAGTACATTGTTTCATAACCAAAACTCACTTACTCGACAGAGTAAGCCTTACTCGATAGAGTACCCAACAGTACAGAAAACCGTAGTATTACAGTCTTCCCTCCTTAAAAATGAACTTCGTCCCCGAAGTTCAAATCCATACTAAAAAACAAACATACTAACTCAACCACGACACCACAACGCAACAAAAACTCAAAACAAAACCCCAACCACAACTCATACCGACTCAAAACAACCATTAACTGTACTAAAACTAACATAAAACCATACCAAAACCTTATATATGCGATCATCTCCTACCCCCCTAAAAGAAATATGGTTACGTCCCCGTAACCACAGATACCTGATCCAATAGAGACGGATACCGCTCCTTCATAGCCTCTTCCGCCTCCCAAGTATCTTCCATAACCTCATGATTAGACCATAGAACCTTGAGTAACACCGTTTCCCCGGACCTAGTTTTTCGAACCTTGCGATCAAGAATCTGTTTTGGCACCTCAAGATAAGACAAGGATTCATCCAACTCGATGTTCTCCACCTCTAACACATGGGAAGGATCACTCACATACTTCCATAACTGAGACACATGGAACACATTATGCACCCGATCCAAAGCTGGTGGTAACGATAACCGATAAGCAACCTCTCCCATACGATCCAAAATCTCCTACGGTCTAATGAACTTCTGGCTCAGCTTCCTTTTCTTACCAAACCTCATAACCCCACGCATCAGTGATACTTTCAGAAGAACCTAATCCCCAACCTGAAACTCGATGTCCCGACGGTGCAAGTCTGCATAGCTCTTTTGTCGATCTTGGGCCGTTTTCATCTTTTGCCGAATCACTTTAACCTATTCTATCATCTGCTATACCATCTGTGGTCCTAAAACCACTACCTCAGCTCTATCATCCTAGAAAATCGGACTCTTACACCTCCTCCCATACAAAGCCTCAAACGGAGCCATCCCAATACTCGTGTGGTAGCTTTTGTTGTAAGAAAACTCGATCAAATCCAACCTATATTCCCAACTACCACCAAATTCCATCACACAAACTCGCAACATATCCTCCAAAATCTTGATAGTTCTCTATGTCTGTCCATCTGTTGCAGGAAAAGCAGTACTCATCTTCAAGGTAGTTGTCATCATCTCCTGCAACTCTTGCCAAAACCGAGAAATAAACCTCGCATCTCGATCTGACACAATGTCCTTTGGGACTTCATGTAACCTCACCACAAGCTTCATGTACCCATTAGCAACCTGAACCTTACTCCATGTATCTTTCATTGGAATAAAGTGAGCTGACTTAGTCAAACGGTCAACTATCACTCATATCATGTTATTACCCTGTTGGCTCCTCGGTAAACCCACTATAAATTCCCTGGAGATAGACTCCCATTTCCACTCAGGTACCTCAAGAGACTGAGTCTTACCTTATGGTCTTTGGTGCTCTCTCTTAACCCTCTGACATGTCAAACATCAAGCCACGAACTCAGCTGTTTCTCTTTTCATCCCAGGCCACCAGAAAATCTTCTTCAAATCTCTGTACAGCTTGTCACCCCCCGGATGTACTGAATACGGTGTGCAATGAGCCTCTGTCATGATCACCTTTTTCAACTCTTCATCCCTAGGTACACACCATCTCCCATCAAACCGAACACTCCCATCTGAATGAATAGAGAACCGAGACACTGTCCTTTTCTCTACTCCAGTTCTCCACTCCCAAATCTTAGAATCAAGAGCCTGCTTCCTATGAATATCATCATAAATATCCGGCTCCACTGTCAAGTCCCCTCTAGAATCTGTTGGAGTAGTGTCCTTCACAATGAGTGCGTTTACATATTAAATCTCGTAAAAGGAATATCGGGGATTTATTTTGTTTATTTGTCAACTGGTCATCGTTAATCGGTAATGATTGGCTGACTAGAGTTTGACATTACTGTCGTGTGACGACGGTGATCAGCTGATCCCTTTAGGTCACACCTATAGGATGACGCCCAAATAGAATAAATTAATTGTTTGTATGAGATACGAGATAATTAATTCCTTGTATTACTTGACTTTTAATTAGTCACGTAAAAGTATTATTTGATGACGGGTTACGAACTCGGGACAAAAAGATTTATTATTTAATTATGAGATATTTAAATAATAAATGATTAGAATTTATTAATTAATTTTATGCGATATGTGTTTTTTTTGTTTTGAGATGGAATTAATTAGCTATTTAATTTTTACAAGAGGTTGTAAAATTAGCTAAGTGGGATAGTATCGACATATTGTATGTTGATAAAATGGTCTTATGATTACTTAATGGTTAAGTAGTCATTGGTAGGTAATTTGTATTATTAAGTGTTAAATAATTAAGTTAATATTTAATTATGTAAGATAATTAAATATAATACTTATAAGCATTTGTGGGGCAAATGTCGAAAACCGAAATGGACTCAAATATGTCCACTTATACCGGTTTTATGAGGACATCACAAGTGTCCATTAAGTGGCATTTTTCCACTTAATATTGTCTCCACATTTGCCTATAAATACCCATGCAAGTACACCATTTAAGATGTTGGAAAAATTTGAAGAAATTTTTGGTCTTTAAGGGTGCTTTGGCCGGTTTCTCTTCATCATCAAGAGACCAAATTTTCTTCTTATTTTGTTCATCATTTTCATCATAAAACACATATAAAAACTAACTAATAATATTATCAAAGTAATAATATTAATTAGTACATCAAATATACAATTACATGGTTACTACTATTATTAACTAGTTATTAATTTTAGTAGTATTTTGGGTTAATCTTGGGTGCCACCAAAGGAGATTACCTATATTGGTAATTGGTGTTCTTGGAGGATCATCCATAGTTGAATAGCTCAAGAACTATAAAGGTAGAAGACCTTTGTAGTGCCCATATTTGCCTTATAGCAATGTAAGGAATTTTTTTTTCTTAAGATGGTTTAAAACCATCTTTTATGCTTTTTATTTGCATGCATGTAGATTTAGACCACTTTAAATTAATTTGTAATTTTAATATCATAAGATGAGTATTAATTTGGTCTAAATAACTAACAAGTGGTATCAGAGCATTGTTAAATACATGCATGTTGTCTTAAGACGATTTTAGTAATTTATGAGATAAATTAATAAAATTGATATTATGTTACTAAAATTCGTTCTATCACATAATATAGTCTTGCATGTAAATAATCTGGTCTTAGGATGATATGGGACGAAAATTTGATTTTTGTTAAATTTTTCCACTTTTTTATAACTTAAATTGGCATAAAATTGAGTAAAAATGCATTAAAATTAATTAAGAGTTAATTAAATTGGGGTGCATGTTAATTTTATGCATATTTATTTATATATAACCACATGAATTTTCCATTTATGAGATAAGTAGATACTTTAGGTTAATGTGATTAATTTAGGTAGTTTATTGATTTTTATTTGATAAAAATGGGTAAATAATGGTTATTTTGTAAATAATATTGATTTCACTTTAGGGCTCGAAATTTCTGAATTTTTAGCTCCTGGAAATTGTTCCAAAATATACAAAATTTTATTTTAAGTCATTTCAATTTTTATGGTTTGATTTAGAATTAAATCGTAAAAATTATCGCTTTACCGATTAAATTGTGAAATCATTTTAAATAAAGTTTAAAATCAAAAAGTTTCACTTGCATGGCATTTTTGGTGTAAGACCAGAATGTTCATGGTTTTGAAATTTATTTTTCCATAAATTTTTATATTAAATGGAATTTTTGTATGATAATTGTGAATTATTATATCATTTTTTGTCACAATTGTGTTTTAATTCCCATATAAATTCAAGATAATTGTTGAGAATAATTATTTTGATATTAGACCAGATTAGTATGATAAGTAAGTGTTAAAAGTGTTTTAAGAATTGATTATAAATTTTTATTGGTAAAAATTTCGTCAAAGCAAGCTCAAATAATCGTTGTTGGTAAGTTAGACGATTTGGCATGTCATTTTCCATAATGCATTTTTTTATTCATTTAGATGAATGGTTTTTAGAATTATTGTTATGTAATTTTTCTTAATATGGCCATAGGTAGAAGTTGGTATTTCCCGAAATATAAGGGAATATTGACTTGTTTTGTAATTAATTGCGATTTCGCATCGCCTAATTTGTAATTAATTAATAGTTTTATTTTAAGTTTTTTACAAATTGTATAATAGGGTATTGTTATGTAATTTAATTATTAGTAATTAGATGAAGCTACTAAAGACGGAGTTTTCATGAAGACGGTGTTTTCGGAAAGGCGTTCCGAAATCCTAAAGAAGGAGGCCAATTTATGAAGACTTAAGGGACCAAGGAGTTGGTTTCCGAAGTGTAATAATTTTAGTTAATTAGATTAACTAGGTGGCCATATTAGGACTTGTTTGTTTTAATTCTTTTATGCATTCATGCCAAATCGTCACTACATGTTTTTTTTTTTTTGTTATCGATTTAATCGTCTAGCATTCACTAATTTTGTTCACTTAAAAGTGATAGACAATTAAATTGATAAGATCTCTCACATTTTGTTTAAAATTGAGATTAAGCCTTACCAAATAATAGCACCTATGAATCCCTTCTTCATTAGAGGTAGGTTCGGATCACCGAGGTACACTCTTTTTACGTTGGGTAAGTAGGGTAATAAAAGTTATTACGCGTGAAAATTGGTTGGACTCAACGGGATAAATATGGGTTGAATCGGTCCACCGTGCCCATATTTATTCTGGGGTTAAAAGATAGATTTTAAGAAAATCCATCAACCAAGAGTTCTAGTAGTAGAATCAGTCAAAATGTTGACTCACCAAATTTATATAAATATGGGTTGAATCGGTCCACCGTGCCCGTGTTTATATAAAATTGGATCTTGGAATCATTTATATAATTCAGTGGGAGATCATTATATAAATGGGAACTTGTTAAATAGTTTCACAAGGTAAATATTTCTAGACGATAAATGTTAATCTTTCCTTTATTTCCTTTGTAGTAATCACGATGACTTCTACTAGTGAAACCGCCACCATAGCTAGAGATTCATGGCTACGTTCTTTTATGGACAAATATGTATTAAAAGCCGACGGTAGTAATTCTAAAGATTGGGAAGAACAACTTCGATTAGGCTGCAGGTGTGATGGCAAATTACGCTACCTTGTCGATCCCTCTCCCCCTTCGCCTAGTACTAGGGCCACTGCCGATGTAAGGGAGGCTTTTTCAAAATATCAAAAAGAATCCGCTGCAATAAAAAATGTTTTGATTTTTTCAATGGATCCTGCTTTACAAAGGCAATGTGTCAAGTTTCGTGATGCACATGAAGTATTCTCGAGGCTTTCCACTATGTTTTCTCAAGCCCCGAGAATAATTCAGTATGACACATTTGTTCGTTTCTTTGAGGCTAACCTCAAAGATGGTCAACCTGTAAGTTCACACGTACTTAAAATGATTGAGTACGTGGAAACTTTAGAGGGGTTGGGATGCAAGATCCCCGACGAGCTTGTGGTGGACCGAGTGCTCCACTCTCTCTCGCACGTCAAGGGATTTACCCAATTTAGGTTAAATTACAATATGACAAACATGAGAAAGAGTTTACATGAGCTCCATTCTCTGCTTGTGCAAGCAGAGAAGGACATGGGATTGAGTGGGAGTACGAGGAAAGATGTGCTTGCGATTAACGTGAAGGGGAAGAAGCAGTTTAAGAGGAACGCAGGTAAGAAGCCCGTTCAGGTGGAGGGCAAAGGTAAAGCAATTGCGAATTGCTCTACCAAGCAAAAACTTATAAAGGGTAATCCTCTTAAAGATACTTGTAATTATTGTAATAACAAGGGACATTGGAGACGTAATTGTACAAAGTACCTGGATGACATAAAAGCTGGCATTGTGAAGCCGACATGTAATTTCTCAACTGAATCTTTTATTATTGACATAAATTATGCTTCAAATACAACTTGGGTATTAGATACTGGTTGTGGTTCTCACTTATGTAATCATTTGCAGGGCCTAAAAAGCATAAGAAAGCTAAACAAGGGTGATGTCGATCTCCGAATGGGAAACGGGTCTAAAGTAGCTGCCGTCTCTGTAGGAACTTATGTACTTAGTTTAGCTTCGGGGTTGGAGTTACATCTTAATAATTGTTATTTTGTACCAACGCTATCTAGAAATATAATATCCGTATCTGTGTTAGACATAGAAGGGTTTTCCTTTGTAATTAAAGACAAGTGTTGTACTTTTTCCCTTAATGGGATTGTATATAGTCAAGCTATTTCAATCAATGGTATTTATATTCTAGATAATTGTAACGATGTTTATCATTTAGATAATAAAAGACTCAAAACAGGTGATCCTGATCTATCTTATTTATGGCATTGTCGATTAGGACACATCAACGAGAAACGCATTAAAAGACTAGTGTCGACTGGTGTAATTAAACCTTTTGATTTCGAATCATTTGGTACATGCGAATCTTGTCTTCTTGGCAAGATGACTCGTTCACCTTTTCTAGGAAAGGATCTCGAGCTAGTGAGTTATTGGGTTTAATACATACCGATGTTTGTGGCCCAATGACAGTCACTGCTAGAGGTAATTATGACTATTTCATTACTTTTACCGATGACATGAGTAGATATGGGTATATCTACTTAATGAGGAATAAAAGTGAAGCTTTTTATAAGTTCAAAGAGTTTCAGAATGAAGTAGAAAACCAATTAAATAAGAAGATTAAAGCATTACGATCAGATCGTGGTGGCGAATATTTAAGCAATGACTTTAAAGATCACCTTATAAACTGTGGTATTGTATCTCAGTTAACTCCTCTTGGCACACCACAATTAAATGGTGTGGCTGAAAGGAGGAATCAAACTTTATTAGATATGGTTCGATCGATGATGAGTCAAACAGAGTTACCTAAGTCATACAATCACTTAATAAAAGTCCCACTAAAGCAACTGATATAACTCCATATGAGATATGGAAAGGAAAAGTCCCGAATCTGCGATACATGAAAGTATGGGGTTGTGATGCTTATGTCAAGAGTAAGTGACGATAAGCTTGCACCTCGTTCTGAAAAGTGTATTTTTGTAGGCTACCCTAAGGAAACTTGTGGATATTACTTCTACAATAGTAACGAGAACAAAGTGTTTGTGGCTCGTGAAGCTGCCTTTCTAGAAAAAGAATTTATTTCTAGAAGACAGAGTGGGAGAAAATTTGAACTTGACGAAGTTCAAGAGCCACAAACTGATATGACAATACAGGAAGATGTTCCTTCTACGTCTGAATCAGTTATTGTTCCTTCTGAACCTAGGAGGTCAGAAAGGGTTAGTCGCCAGCCTGATAGATACCTTGGTATTATCGAGGAAGATGGTGACTATGAGGTTTTACTTTTAGAAAGTGATGAACCCAAGACCTATAAAGCAGCTATTATGAGTTCTGACTCTAAGCTATGGCTCGAGGCCATGAAATCCGAAATGGATTCCATGTAGGATAATCAGGTATGGGACCTGGTTGACTTACCTAAAGATGTCCGACCTCTTCAGTGTAAGTGGATATTCAAGATTAAAATCAGCATGGATGGACATAAAGATGTCTACAAAGCTAGATTGGTTGCAAAAGGTTTCACTCAGGTTCATGGTTTACACTATGATGAAACTTTTGCACCAGTTGCTATGCTTAGATCTGTTCAGATAATGTTAGCGATTGCTGCATTTCATGATTATGAAATATGGCAAATGGATGTCAAAACCGCTTTCCTGAACGGGTTTCTGGAAGAGGAAGTGTTCATGACACAACCTGAGGGTTTTGTGGATCCTAAAAATCCTAACAAAGTATGCAAGCTTAAGAGATCCATATATGGTCTTAAGCAAGCGTCAAGGAGTTGGAATCATCGTTTTGATCATGTTATTAAACAGAATGGTTTTGATGTGATCATTATTTGCGCACATTTAGTCCCCTAATTGAGCCTATTTTGCATACTATTATAGCATTTCATGGCCATTTTATCCGTCAAAACCTTCCTATTTGCTTTTCTATCGCATTTCATATGTTTTGTAGAAAAGGAGATAATAAGGCGGAAATTCCCGTCTTTCGTGCATATTTGGAAGCTTATTGATGATATTAGATGGACTAGTATGAAGAGGAGGCAAGAATGATAACCAAAGACGTAGGAATAAAGTGTATATAGAAGGATCAAAAGGTTAAAAGTAAGAATGACGAGAGGGAAGGCATTACAAGAAGAAATTGCTCGAAAACCGAACCTAAGGTTGCTCCTTTGGCTCTGAAAATTTGCTATATGGAACGGCGTCGAAAAAACAAGTGATCTAGGCTTTTGAATCACTCCAATAGGAGTCCGGATGAGAAAATGACGTCCGTTTTACAATTCGAGCTCAAACAAAGAAGTTGTTCGCCAAGACGCCCGTCTTCCCCCAAAGACGCCCGTCTTCCTCAAGACGCCCGTCTTCCCCACAAGACGCCCGTCTTCTGGCTGGGAAAAACAAGAAAATTCACTGGAAGAGAATCCGCCCGTCTTCTCAGGAATCCACCCGTCTTCTCAAAATCCGCCCGTTCCGACCCAAAGACGCCCGGATTCCCTCACAGCACAATTTCGTCTTCTTCAAGCTTCAAAGAAAGACGCCCTTCCTTCGAAAAATACCGGCGTTTCCCTGCTCAAATCTCAAAAGTGTAATTACTAGTTTAGCCCTTAGTTAACCCTAATGCATCCACCTAATTTCCACTATAAATACCCCATTTGTAATAATCAAATTATCAAGTTTTTAGATTAGATCAAGTTTTCATTAGGTTAAATCAATCCTTCTCTTAGATTAGATTAGGAGTAGATTAGAATAGATTACTCTTTAATCTTTCCACAAATTACACATTAATCTTTCCATAATTATTGTTCAAGTTTATTATTCAAGTTTATTATTGGGTAATTGAAGATTATTGGGTTATTATTGGGAGATTGACAACCTTCCATCAATCATCAAGTTTCTTCTATTATTCTTTGCATTATTGTTTTGGAATCTCCATAGGTATAATCCTCTTAATCCTTGTTTTAATGATTGCTAATCTTTCTTACTTGTTCATCATGTTTTACCTTGTTAATATGATTGACAACCTTGTTAGCATGTTAAACTTGATAATGAATGAGTAGTCTCTTAGCTAGGATTAGTGGGTAATTAGGGGAAACCAACATGGGATTGATTCATGCTTAATCTAATATGTTCACATGATTAAATTGCTTGCTTGTTGTGATGTCAACTTTATGCACATGTTATGTTTGATGAAATGCTAAGCCTATAAATCCTTGCATTTACAACCATCTCTTATCTACTCAACTTGACTTGTAAGACATAAACTTACTCGAGTCTTGTTAGACCATGCATAGAAGTTAAATAGGAGGAAAGTAAGTCGACTTGTAGGTGTTGTATAATCTAACCGATTCGGCTCCGGGACCCAACTCTTCTTATGAACCGTAAGACATAACCCAACTCGGTTCCTCCACAACACTAATTGCTTGCAACTTTGTAAACATGTTTGTATGATCAATACCATGAATTCCCTATGACCCCATAATATCCTAGCACTTTTAATCATTTGTTTACATCCTTCCTTTTATTGCTTGTTCTACCTTATTGTTTGCATTAGTCTAGACACAGCTACAAACCCAACAAATTGTGACACTATCATAAATTGAGATAGATAGACTTAGAACCCAAAGCACACTGTCCCATGGATCGACCTCGACTTACCGCTAACTAGTTGTATGTTGAGTATTATAAATGTGTTTGATTGGTTGTGACCCGACGACATCGCACCATCAGGTTTTTCTCGAAGTGTTGAGGAACCATGTTTATACATGAAGTTTAGTGGGAGTAAAGTTGTTTTCTTACTTCTTTATGTGGACGACATATTACTCATTGGGAATGATGTTGATATGCTTGCTTCTGTTAAGAAGTGGTTGGGAAATCACTTCCAAATGAAAGATTTGGGAGAAGCTCAGCGCATCTTGGGTATCCGGATCTATAGAGATAGACCCAAAAGGATATTAACATTGAGTCAAGAAGCATATATCGATAAGATTCTTGACCGATTCAATATGAAAAACTCCAAGAAAGGTTTTCTACCTATGGGTAGTGGGATCACTTTGAGTAATTCACAGTGTCCTACTGAGCCTAAGGATATTGAACGCATGAAATCGATTCCCTATGCTTCCGCTGTTGGATCGATCATGTATGCTATGATGTGTTCTCGTCCTGATGTCTCGTATGCTTTGCGTATGACGAGTCGTTTTCAGAAAACTCCAGGTGAGAGTCACTGGATAGCCGTCAAGAATATTCTGAAGTACTTAAGAAGGACTAAAGATTCATTCTTAGTGTTTGGAGGAGAATCTGAATTACGTATAAGAGGTTATTCGGATGTCAGTTTCCAAACCGATAGGGATGCTTTGAAATCCCAGGCTGGTTTTGTCTTTTTGTTGAACGGAGGGGCAGTTTGCTGGAGAAGTATTAAAGAGTCTGTGACTGCTGATTCTACAATGGAAGCTGAGTACATTGCAGCCTCTGAAGCTGCAAAGGAAGCTGTTTGGATTAGGCAATTTTTAGAGGGACTGAAAGTAGTTCCGACCGCCGAAGTGTTGGGGTTGGTATCATAATCAGTTGAT
Organism: Silene latifolia; assembly: GCF_048544455.1. NCBI lineage: Eukaryota > Viridiplantae > Streptophyta > Magnoliopsida > Caryophyllales > Caryophyllaceae > Silene > Silene latifolia. The sequence continues at coordinate 66,734,155 of NC_133532.1, forward strand.
CCACGTTTATCAATAACGGTTGGCTTGCTAGATAAGTTTGACGTTATTGTCATACAGATGGCGGTGATCAACTGGTCCCTAAAAGTCGCACCTATAGGATACGTTTTGAGTAATGTGACGGTATGAAAATACAATCACATAGATGCAATTTTGACTAACCGGTTAGTCGAGTTATTTGACTAGTAATTAGTCTAATATGGGATGTTGAGATATTATATTTAATACGGATTAAATATCATGTGCTAAAGGCGAACTAACCAGTTAATTCGTAAAATTAAATATAAGCGTTTTATATTTAATTAAAATGTATATTGAATATAATTATACAATCTTTTGTTTTGTCGGACATGTATTAATAATTCAACTAACCCGTATTATTAGTTGATGCCTTAATTTCCGATAACCGATAACAGTTTATAATGAAACCGCGTCGTATACACTTAGCGAGCTATGGACCGGACCACGAGTTTAAGTGAAGAGGAAATGAAAAGCCCATTTCCCCTCTCTCACTCGGTTTGGCCGAGACTTACATAGACAAAAGGAGAGCTTCTCCTCTTGTCTAACCTAATTGATCATTTGCTAATCAAAATTAGGGTTTTGGGAATTGTGCCTCCTAAATCCCGGATCTCTCATCCAACTAAAAACTCACAAAACAATCCCCTCGATATTGCAAGGCAATTAGGGGATTCTCTCTAGCATAAGGGCATTACTCGGACATCTTGGGTGCAACGATTAGGAGGAGATCTAACTTGATCTCTCATTGCCTTTTGCACTAGGACCGAAGGTTATTTCTATATCTTTGTCGTTTCCTTGTTGTTTTCGTTTTATGACTATAAACTACATATAAATTTTACGTTATAATCCTTAATTCGAAGGGTAGTATACGGATATTAACCTACAAGTGGTATCAGAGCGAGGCCACGTAAATTTTTATATGTGTTTTTCATCAAACGATTGTTGAAACGATGAATTTTGGTTAAAATTTTGTCTCGGCACAATCTGTTTTTGGCTCGGCAAAAATTTTTTTGCTGCGTTTTTTTTGTTGTTTTTGTGCCTTGGGATCCGTGTCTTGTATACATGGATCGATAATTTTTTTGAAGCTAATTCCACACGGCTGGAATTTTTTTTCTCCTTCACGGTTTTTTCATTTTTTTTGCACGGCTGTTTTGATTTTCGTGCCATGTTTTCGTTATTGTTATCGATTTTATCTTTGCATATTATTTTGTAATCGATATTCAATATAATGTGTTAAAGATCTATCAATTGCTATTTCATTTCTATACGGATTAGGTGATATCGCAATTGGTTTTTATCAAATCGATAATTGTTTGTATAAAATTTTGATAAAACCGTGTGGCATGTTGGTCTCGACATTTCTACATGTCACGGCCTGTTTTGTGCATTGGGAACCGTGTCCAGTTTACACGGTTGTTTTGTGATGATTTTCTGTCTTGTTTTTGATTCGTTCTTTGCGAATTGTTGTTTTAAACGATAATTACAACAATATGTGAAGAACATGTCAATTGTAATTTTGTTTTAATCCGGATTAGGATAAATTGCAATTGTGTTTTTATCAAACCGTTTTGTTTTGATCCTTTTTGCTCACGTTTTGAGCCGCGTAAATTTTTTTTTTTGCCTCTTGTAGCTCTCGGCATTTCTGCCGGTTTATAAAAAAAAAAATTTTTTTGGCCCCTGGTACTGTTCACGTACAGTACAGAGAAGAAAAAAAAAAAAATTTTCTTTGTTTTTTTTTTCGGCCTTTTTAATGCATAAAACGTTTTTATGCTCTCGCTTGTTAGTGAAACGGTTCACCCACGTAAAATAAAGTTACTTTAACATGATTTATTGTAACGGATTATCTCGGATTAAAATTAACTTGACTAAAGCGGTTTTGTCATGTAATTTTAATTATCTTTGGTGGTTTGGATAAAAATTTAACATAATTACGGAATTATGTCACGAATAAATTTAATTTTTAGTTGATGCATTTTATTTTATCGTTCTTGTTTATATTTTGAATGTTTTGAATGCCTTTTAATTACGTATTTAATTATTTTGCAAACGGTTGTAACTTAGTGTGGCCTTAGTAGAACGTGTTACCGTAATGATGGAACACGGTCTTGGTTGTATTTTGAGATCTCGTATCTCCATTTTATTTCTTTTAATTACAGTTTTTATTTAGAATGTAAATAGGTTTATATTTGTAAATTTTAAATTGTAATTCTTGAGAAGACTAAAGATGGAGACCGGATGCTCACTCCCGCTACTTGGATAAAGATGGAACATCAAGACAAGCTTTTCGGGTCCAACGGTGGATTCCAAAGTTGTATTTTGTTCTTTTTACTAGGATAGGCCACACTAGGAAATTTTATTTACGTATTGCATTCATTTATTTATTTTATTGCAACGATAGTATGCATCATATTCCGCCTAAAAACCAAACCACCTAATAATTGCATGAAAAACTGACACATATAGAGGTCACGAGTTAGTTTTCTTTGACATTCGCATGTCACACGATTTTAAGCCATCACCTAAATTAATTCATTCACGCAAACGCTAGTTATTCGTTCACTTAAAATGAATTATAATTAAGCTGATGGGATCTTCCTCGTATAAACCAAAATTGAGAACGGTCTTTATAGGTCAAACTCCAATGACTCCCTTCTTCGTCGGTAGGCATACTATGACCCCTTCTACGTCGGGTAAATTGGAACCGATTGACCTATTTTATCTCAACACTATGGTCACTCGTACGATCCTGTGACTATGGTGGACTATAGATAGGATTTACGGAAATCTATCGACCAAGAGTTCTTCCGGAAGAATTAGCTAAACAGTTGGCTTATCAATTTACAGAAATTGAGTCTTGGGATCACTTGTATCATTCTTGAGGGAGATCGATTATGCAAGTGCATTGAGTCTACATGTTAAAATGAATTTTAAAATAGACTTAAATCACCTCGATGAGTTGCTTATTTCGTTTTGTTTTTCTTTCTTTTTCAGTGTAGATCACGTTCTTTAACTGCAAAATAACAAATGGCTGGTCACTTGAACGACCCAATGCCTAGTGCCACATTGGACCGTGAGTCCTGGCTTCGGATCTTCATGAATCAGATGAATCAGTCAACTCGACTGAAGAATGATGGATCAAACTTCGCGGACTGGGAGGCGGCATTACGGAATGCTGCCGCTGCTGACGGGAAGCTCAGATTTCTGCTTGAGCCCATGCCGTCACACCCAGGCCCCACGGCCGGAGTTAACGAGATCGACAAGTATAACGATTTCGCCTTGGAAGCGGGTGCGATTAAAAACGTACTCATTTTTGCAATGGAACCCAATTTGCAGAAACGCTTCATAGCCCAAGGTGCAAACAAGATTTTCACCACGCTCACCAAGGAATTCTCGAAAGCACCGAGAATCGTGACCTATGAGCATACCACTCGCTTCTTTGATGCGAGACTCCGAAAAGGGCCAACGGTTAGCCCACACATTCTCGGCATGATTGAGAATGTCGAGAAACTGGAGACCTTTAACTGTAACATCAGCGAGAACATTGTTATCGACCGCATTCTTCACTCACTCCACGATGGTTATTCGCAATTTAGAGCGAATTACTATATGAATGATTTGAAGAAAACTCCCCATGAACTGCACTCCCTCCTCGTACGGGGCCAGAAGGACATGAAGTTCGGTGGGAGCATGAAACAGGATGTTCTCGTTGTGTCAAACAAGGGCAAGGGTAAGGGCAAAGCTCGGCAAACCTAGCAGTAGGTAAACCGAAGTTTAAGAAGTCGGGTCCAGGTAAGAGTGGGCCTGGTGAGTCGAGCAACTCATCAGGCGCGACAAAGAGCAAAACCGAAAACATGGAATGCCATCACTGCCACAAGACTGGGCATTGGAGGCGGACATGTCCTGTTTATCATGAGGACATAAAAGCGGGTCGCGTTAAACCTGTTGGTATGTCTTCTTCTTCTACTTTTATTCATATGATTGAGATTAACCATGCAAGTTACGGAACTTGGGTACTAGGTGGTTCTCATCTGTGTAATCATGTGCAGGGCCTCCGAAAACTCGAGCCTCTCGTAAAGGGTGAGGTTGACCTGCGTGTTGGGAATGGAGCAAGAGTGGCTGCCATCTCAAAGGGGACATATGTGATCCAGCTTCCTAGCGGATTTGAGTTATCATTATATGATTGCTATTATGTTCCTAGTCTTTCGAAAAACATTATTTCAGTTTCTGCACTTGACAAACTTGGTTTTTCATTTGTAATAGAAAATAATGCTTGCATTTTCTCTTTACACAATATGATTTATGGCAAGGCAGTCTCCTTGAACGGAATTTATGTTTTAGATCAGACGACCGAAATATTACACGTAATGAATAAAAAGTTAAAGGTAGGTGATAAAGATCAAACATATCTATGGCACTGCCGCATGGGACACATTAATGAGAAACGCGTAAAACAGCTCATTAAAAATGGAGCTATCTCGGCCTTTGATTTTCAATCATTTGGCACGTGTGAATCATGTCTCATCGGTACGATGACTCGTATTTCCTTCAAAGGTGTTGGAATGCGCGCTGCTGACCTATTAGGGCTCATACACACGGATGTATGTGGTCCTATGTCAATCACCGCACGAGAAGGCTATAGGTATTTCATCACTTTCACGGATGACTTAAGTATATATGGCTATGTCTATTTAATGAAGCACAAAAGTGAATCTTTTGAGAAATTCAAAGAATACCAAAATAGGGCTGAGAACCTACTTGGTAGAAAGATAAAAACACTACGTTCGGATCGTGGTGGCGAGTATCTTTCTCACGAGTTTGATCAACACCTTAAAGGCGTGGGATCGCCCTGGTTAACTCCACTGGAACACCTCAAATTTGAATGGTGTGTCCGAACGGAGAAATCGAACACTACTTGATATGGTTCGATCCATGATGAGTCACACGGTTTTACCGGATTCATTATGGGGTTATGCTCTTTGTCATTTGCTCTAATACTTAACCAAGTCCGTCTAAAGTGTTGACAAGACTCCATATGAACTATGGAAGGGAACGGTCCCTAACTTGTCCTTTATACGGGTTTGGGGCTGCGAGGCTTATGTCAAGTGGAGACTTGAAGATAAGCTCGGCCCGCGATCGGTCAAGACATACTTTATAGGTTATCCTAAAGGATCACGTGGTCATTACTTCTATTCGCCAACCGAACAACGTGTTTTTGTTGCGGCTAGTGCGACATTCTTAGAGAAGGAATTTCTCGAGAATGCAAAGAGTGATAGAACCTTCGACCTGTCGGAGATTCCAGAACCAAACACCGAGCAACCATTGGAGGAACCTATTCCTTCAATCCCATTGCGGTGAATATTCTGAGGAACCTAGGAGGTCGGGAAGAGTCTCTATTCCTCCGAACAGATACATTGGTATGGTCGAGGAACATGATATAGATGACGTTCTACTCTTAACGAGTAGTGAACCCGCAACCTATAAAGGTGCCATGACTAGTTCTGACTCAAAGCTATGGCTTGAGGCCATGCAATCCGAGATGGACTCTATGTATGAGAACAACGTATGGGATCTTGTTGACTTACCTGCTAAGGTTCGTCCCCTTCAATGCAAATGGCTTTACAAGATAAAGCGTGCGTGGAAGGTCAACAAGATATCTATAAAGCACGACTTGTTGCTAAAGGTTTCACCCAAGTGCCAGGTTTGCACTACGATGAGATTTTTGCACCCGTAGTCATACTGCGTTCCATTCGGATTATCTTAGCGATTGCCGCTTTTCATGACTATGAAATTTGGCAAATGGACGTGAAAACCGCCTTCTTAAACGGTTTTGTGGAGGAAGAGTTGTACATGGTACAACCCGAAGGTTTCATCGATCCGAACATCCTAAGAAAGTGTGCAAGCTTAAGCGTTCCATTTATGGACTTAAGCAAGCATCAAGGAGTTGGAATCATCGCTTCGACCAAGTGATAAAAGAAAATGGATTCACTCGATCAGTCGAGGAACCATGTTTATATATCAAGTCGAGTGGGAGCAAGATTGTCTTCCTAATATTGTATGTTGACGACATACTCCGGATTGGGAATGACATACCTCTCTTAACTTCGGTGAAAGTATGGTTGAAAAACCATTTCCAGATGAAAGATCTGGGAGAGGCACAAAGAATTCTAGGCATCCGTATCTATCGAGATAGATCACGTCGGATGCTATCTCTCAGTCAGGAGTCTTACATAGACAAAGTCCTAGAGAGATTCAGCATGACTAACTCCAAGAAGGGGTTCCTTCCTATGTCTCCAGGGGTGCATTTGAGCAAGTCTCAGGCACCAGAGACACCGGAAGAGAAAGAGCGCATGACCGGATTCCTTATGCTTCGGCTATAGGATCAATCATGTATGCCATGATATGCACACGTCCAGACGTGGCATATGCATTGAGTATGACAAGTCGATTCCAACAAAGCATCCGGGTGAATCACATTGGCTGGTGTCAAGAACATTCTTAAGTACCTACGGAGGACTAAAGATTGGGCATTGACTTATGGAGGCTCTCAAAAGCAATGCGCAAATCGGTTACGCAGATGCTAGCTTCCAAACGGATCGTGATGACTCGAAATCTCGATCCGGATTCGTTTTTACTCTTAATGGCTTGATCAGTGGAAGAGTTCGAAACAAACTGTTACAGCAGATTCTACGACTGAGTCCGAGTACTATGCCGCGTCTGAAGCTACAAAGGAAGCGATATGGATGCGTCAATTCTTACATGGGCTATCTGTAGTGCCTAGTTCGAATGACCCGATCACCATCTATTGCGACAATAGTGGTGCCATCTTCCAAGCTAAGGAGCCAAAGTCTAGCAACAAGTCTAGACATGTACAACGGAAAGCTCATCTAATCCGGGATTACGTGGAGCAAAAGACAGTAGTGATAGAAAAGATTGCTACAGATGATAACATAGCAGATCCTCTCATTAAAGCATTACGACAAGATAAGCATGAAGGGCACGTTAATTCCATGGGAATTAAACGTGTTCCTAAGTTGTAGTACTCTTTTATGGATTAGATTCATTCGCTTTTGTACTCTATACAACATCATCGTTTTGATATTTTATATATATATTTTGTTTTTCATGTGGATTTGTACGACAAATTTTGAACACCACAAAGTGAACTGCAAGAACATTATATTTTTTTAGTCCTTAATTGCCCACATGAGCTGATAACTCTGGCAATTATTTTGTGACGTTGGTTGATGGTGGGTTCAACTAGCCATAAGTCAACAGGTTGGTGACCAATCACGAGGCGTTTTATACGGATATTTCGTAGGACACAATTGTGACATCGACGTGGAGTCCTAAATGTTTTATAACATTCGATGCCCGGTCGTGGATAGGACCTCCATGGTGATCCTAAGAGTCGATTCTTTTGACTATCGACTGTCTCTAGAGACTAAGGCGGATTTTGGGTGACTTTGGTTTCTTTCTCACGGTCATCCGTAAGTAAGGGGGTCAAGTAGATTGTTTTCGGGTCATTTCATCTTTGTGCTTAGATCGGAAGGAGTTCAAGTTGAAGGAAATATTCAGCCTTTATCAGGTACTCGATATTTCTCGGGGCCACTCGAGGAGTCAGAATCGAAATGCATGGCCATGCTCGGATACGGATTCGTTTTATCAGTTAAGTTACTCTCTAGTCGGGGAAACCACTCTTGATCCAGATCGATTGTAAAATACGACCTTTGTGGATCCAGATCTGCAAATTGTTTTACATTGAGTGGGAGAAATTTTAAATGAATATGAGAATCGGTTATCGCACATACACTTGTACGGACAAGTGGGAGTTTGTTGGAGCTTGTGTCCTCCAGTTAGTGCGGATAACGTCATTGCACATACACTTGTACGGACAAGTGGGAGCTTGTTGGGGTTGGTGTCCTTAACAGTTAGTGCAAGGACTTATAAATCTCTAAAAGGATCAAAGGGTATACTTTGTATCATAATCAATTGATCCACGTTTATCAATAACGGTTGGCTTGCTAGATAAGTTTGACGTTATTGTCATACAGATGGCGGTGATCAACTGGTCCCTAAAAGTCACACCTATAGGATACGTTTTGAGTAATGTGACGGTATGAAAATACAGTCACATAGATGCCAATTTTGACTAACCAGTTAGTCCGAGTTATTTGACTAGTAATTAGTCTAATATGGGATGTTGAGATATTATATTTAATACGGATTAAATATCATGTGCTAAAGGCGAACTAACCAATTAATTCGTAAAATTAAATATAAGCGTTTTATATTTAATTAAAATGTATATTGAATATAATTATACAATACTGTTTTGTCGGACATGTATTAATAATTCAACTAACCCGTATTATTAGTTGATGCCTTAATTTCCGATAACCGATAACAGTTTATAATGAAACCGCGTCGTATACACTTAGCGAGCTATGGACCGGACCACGAGTTTAAGTGAAGAGTAAATGAAAAGCCCATTTCCCCTCTCTCACTCGGTTTGGCCGAGACTTACATAGACAAAAGGAGAGCTTCTCCTCTTGTCTAACCTAATTGATCATTTGCTAATCAAAATTAGGGTTTTGGGAATTGTGCCTCCTAAATCCCGGATCTCTCATCCAACTAAAAACTCACAAAACAATCCCCTCGATATTGCAAGGCAATTAGGGGATTCTCTCTAGCACAAGGGCATTACTCGGACATCTTGGGTGCAACGATTAGGAGGAGATCTAACTTGATCTCTCATTGCCTTTTGCACTAGGACCGAAGGTTATTTCTATATCTTTGTCGTTTCCTTGTTGTTTTCGTTTTATGACTATAAACTACATATAAATTTTACGTTATAATCCTTAATTCGAAGGGTAGTATACGGATATTAACCTACACGAAGATCCTATCACTTTGTATTGTGATAACAGTGGGGCTATTTTTCAAGCAAAAGAGCCCAAGTCTAGTAACAAGTCTAGGCATGTACTTAGGAAATATCATGTAATTAGAGATTTAATCGAAAGGAAAGAAATTACAGTTTGTAAGGTTGGGACAGCTGACAACATCGCTGATCCTTTAACCAAGCCATTGTCTCAAGCTAAACATGATAGTCATGTAGTTTCGATGGGGTTGAGACGAATGCGAAGCTGTTGTAAATTATATGATATGTAATAATCAAAATATTGTATTTATTATTTCATATATGATAAGTTGCATTTATCGTTATATTCAGTTTTATGTCTGAATTTATATACTTTGTTTTCTCCAAATAGGTTGTAAAGACAATGTCGAACCCTATTAAGTGAACTGGATTAACATTGTATTTTGTCCCTAGTTACTTAATGAGGTGACGTCTCGGAGTGACCAGATTGTAAGGCGATAGATGACAGGTTCGACTGTCATATGGTCATAGTGATGACTGGTCGATTACATAGGCATATTGTGAGACAATTTGTCGGACAGTGACCGTTTATAGAGTCCTTTTGTTGCTAGGTCGTGGCGAGGAGTTCTATTTATTCCTTCGAGTCAATTATTTAGACTGGTGACTATTTGTCTGAGTTGGTACGGTTTTCCGGTGGCTTTGTTTTTTGTTCTAGGTCGCACCGTAAAAGGAGGCCGATGAGCATTTACTGGGTCATTGTGATCTGTATCATACGAAGAAAATAGGTCAACAGTATTGTCCTTTTAAGTCATATTTTATCTCAAGGCCACTCGAGGAGAGATGACTGTGAATGCGTGGCCACGCTCGGATGCGATCTATAGTAGATTATCCGGTCAGACAGTCATTCTCCTGATCGAGGAAACCACTTTATGATATGGTCACGTGCAAGAACGACCTGAAAGACATCTTGCATTGAGTGGGAGATATTATTGGACAAGAGAATTGGTAACGCACACTTGTGTCAGACAAGTGGGAGATTGTTGGAGTAGTGTCCTCCACAATGAGTGCGTTTACATATTAAATCTCGTAAAAGGAATATCGGGGATTTATTTTATTTATTTGTCAGCTGGTCATCGTTAATCGGTAATGATTGACTGACTAGAGTTTGACATTACTGTCGTGTGACGGCGGTGACCAGCTGATCCCTTTAGGTCACACCTATAGGATGACGCCCAAATAGAATAAATTAATTGTTTGTATGAGAACGAGATAATTAATTCCTTGTATTACTTGACTTTTAATTAGTCACGTAAAAGTATTATTTGATGACGGGTTACGAACTCGGGACAAAGAGATTGATTATTTAATTATGAGATATTTAAATAATAAATGATTAGAATTTATTAATTAATTGTTAATTAATTAATTTTATGGGATATGTGTTTTTTTGTTTTGAGATGGAATTAATTAGCTATTTAATTTTTACAAGAGGTTGTAAAATTAGCTAAGTGGGATTGTATCGACACATTGTATGTTGATAAAATGGTCTTATGATTACTTAATGGTTAAGTAGTCATTGGTAGTTAATTTGTATTATTTAAGTGTTAAATAATTAAATTAATATTTATTTATGTAAGATAATTAAATATAAGAATTATAAGCATTTGTGGGGCAAATGTCGAAAACCGAAATGGACTCAAATATGTCCACTTGTACAGGTTTTATGAGGACATCACAAGTGTCCATTAAGTGGCATTTTCCCACTTAATATTGTCTCCACATTTGCCTATAAATACCCATGCAATTACACCATTTAAGATGTTGGAAAAATTTGAAGAAATTTTTGGTCTTTAAGGGTGCTTTGGCCATTTTTTCTTCATCACCAAGAGACCAAATTTTCTTCTTATTTTGTTCATCATTTTCATCATAAAACACATATAAAAACTAACTAATAATATTATCAAAGTAATAATATTAATTAGTACATCAAATATACAATTACATGGTTACTACTATTATTAACTAGTTATTAATTTTAGTAGTATTTTGGGTTAATCTTGGGTGCCACCAAAGGAGATTACCTATATTGGTAATTGGTGTTCTTGGAGGATCATCCATAGTTGAATAGCTCAAGAACTATAAAGGTAGGAGACCTTTGTTGTGCCCATATTTGCCTTATAGCAATGTAAGGAATTTTTGTCTTAAGATGGTTTAAAACCATCTTTTATACTTTTTATTTGCATGCATGTAGATTTAGACCACTTTAAATTAATTTGTAATTTTAATATCATAAGATGAGTATTAATTTGGTCTAAATAACTAACAGAATCCCCTTTATGTATCACATGTATCGCCATCTTTTCCACCTCATCTCTCAACCTCATCAAAGACAAAGTTGTGCATAGAGAATGCACACTCTTCCTGCTCAACGCATCATCCACAATGTTTGTTTTCCCTTCATGGTATATGATATCCATGTCATAGTCCCCCTATAAGCTCCATCCACCTCCCTGTCTCATGTTCAGCTCCTTTTGAGTAAAGACGTACTTTCGACTTTTGTGATCTGAAAACACCTTAAAGGTCGCCCCATAAAAATAGTGCCTCTAAATCTTGAGAGCAAACACAACTTCATCCAACACTAGATCATGTTTCGGATAGTTCTCCTCATAAGGCTTCAATTACCTAAAAGCATAGGCAATGACTTTCCCATTCTTCATCAACACACAACCCAACCCGTTTATTGAAGCATATGTATACACCTCAAATTTCTCACACGCTTCAGGTAAAGCTAAGACTAGAGTCGTTGTCAAACGCTCCTTTAATGTTTGGAACGTCGTCTCACAACTTTCATCCCATCGAAACCTGTTCTCTTTCCTCATCAACATTGTCATAGGTCTGGCGATGTTTGAAAAGTCTTTCATGAACCGACAATAGTACCCTGCCAAACCCAAGAAACTTCTGATCTCTGCTACATTCTTTGGTGCTTCCCACTTAGACACTGCCTTTGTCTTTGTAGGATCCAAAGATACACCTTCTTTAGAAATTACATGCCTCAGAAAGGCAACTTCCTCGAGCCAGAACTCACACTTAGATAACTTTGCATACAATTGATTGTCGCGCAAAGTTTGCAACACCAACCTCAAGTGCTCCTCATGCTCCTCCTTAGTCTTGGAATGGAATAAGATATCATCTATGAAAACCACCACAAACCGATCCAAAGAGTGACTGAAGACCCGGTTCTTCAAATCTATAAGCATTGTGGTGCATTAGACAACCCAAACGGCATCACCACATACTCATAGTGACCATACGTCGATCGAAAAGCTGTCTTTGGTATGTCTTCATCCCAAATCCTCACCTGATGGTACCCTGATCGCAAATCAAGTTTTGAAAAGACTCCTGCCCCACTTAACTTCTCAAACAGATCATCTGTCCTTGGCAAAGAATGCTTGTTCTTCACTGTAACACTGTTTAGCTCCCTGTAGTCGATACACAACCTCAAGCTCCCATATTCTTTTTTCACAAACAGAACTGGTGCTCCCCCCGGCGATACACTAGGTCTAATGTATCCCTTATCTATCAAATCATCCAACTGCTTCTTCAGCTTTTCTAACTCTTTAGGACCCATGCGGTACGAGGCCAAAGAGATTGGTCTCGTCCCTAGTTTCAACTCCACACTGAAACCTATATCCCTCTTCGGTGGCAAACCTGGTATCTCCTCCAGAAAAAGATATGGAAACTCTCTCACCACTGGTATCTGATCAGCTATCGGCCCTACCATACTATGATCTTTCACATGGAATAGAATTAAAGGACACCCCTTCCTTAGATAAGACTTTAATGTCACCGCAGCAATCACTATGACTTTGGCGTTGATAACAAACCCATAATAAGACACACTAACTCCCTTAGTACCTCTCAATGAGACTCTCTTTTGGTGATAATCTATTCTAGCCTTGTACTTATCCAACCAATCCATACCAACTATCATCTCAAAACCATCCATAGGAAATTCTAACAAATCCACTAGAAGATCAACCTGCCCAACTATCATATATACACACTAATACAACCTCCCACAAGATACTGACTCACCTGACAGTATAAAAACCTCATCTTTTACAGACTCAAACTCTTTCAAACCCAAAAGCTTAGCATGACTCGACTATACAAAAGAGTGTGACACCCACGAATCAAACAAAACAAAGGTAGAAACATCATTAACAAGAAAGGTACCAGTGATCACGTGAGCATCATCCTCAGCAGCTTTCTTGTCCAACATGAATAACTTGCCATTGGTCTTTTGTCCACCTCCCTGAACTGTACTCGCTAAAGTAGATGGCATGGCAGCTGACCCCTGATTGTTGTTAGCTGCCGGTTTCTGATAAGAGTTACCGCCATTGTGGGTGGATCCACCATTGTTGCTACCCTGACCTCCTTGTTTATTCCATGACCCCACCAATCGGTTTCTAGCATAACTCTGAGACAGGCCCTGCGAAAATCTCCCTTACGATGGCCTCTGAAAACCTCTCCCCCCGACACTAGTATACTCATGCCTCTTGTGGCCCATACCGCCACAGTTGAAACAAGAGATACTCCAGCTGTTACTGCTACCACCACGACCACGCCCATAAGAAGCTCCACCACTAAAACCCGATCCCGATGAGTAAGCCATTGCTTGGTTATGGTTACCCTTCTTGTAGCTAGACTGACCACCTCCCTCACTCTCAGCCTTTCTCTTTTCATGACCTCTCTCCTTGTTCTTTTTGGCCATCTCGACCAATCTCTCAAGTCTCCCTGCTCGCTTATAAATTTCCTTAACATCTGTAAGGACCCCAACTGGTAACTTCTCCATTATCTGGTAGGTCAACCCCTTCTCAAACCTCAGTGCCAAGTTCTCCTGTCTCAGCCTTATGTCTTCTACATACCTCGATTTCTCATTAAACTTATGATAGTACTTTGCCACTGTCATATCCGAAGTCATCTTGAAAGCATCGAACTCCTCCCTCAGCTTACTACGAACATGTTCAGAAAAAAACTCTCGGCACATAGCTCTCTTGAACTCAGCCCATGGTATAGCTGACTTTCCCTGCTTCAGATAGAGATCTAGGGCACTCTCCCTTACCTTATCCCACCATTCCCCTGCAGCATCTCTCAAATAGAACACAGCTTGTTCCACTTTAAGTCCTCGGGATAATGAACCACATTCAAGATGTTCTCCATCTCCCTATGCCAATTGTCGAGCAAAATTGGCGCACCAGTACCCATATACTCCTTTGGGTTGAAGCGGGATATCGTCGTGCTTATCTTAGCAAAGTCTACCCCGGCATCTTTGTCTTTCCCAAATCTTTTTAAGGCCTCGGTAAGCGCATATTCATGCTCAAGCATCTTGGCTATATCATCCACACTTATCTCTTGCCCCCTAGCGTACATAGCAGATCTCTTTGGCGGCACATATTTGAGCTATAAGAGGATAGACAAATGTAAGCACATAGCCTACGGCTCCAAGCATATATGACTTGTACAACACTTACTCGATCAAGTAATAACACCCACTCGATCGAGTAAAGGTCACTCGATCGAGTTGCCCACTTACTCGATCGAGTACCTCAACTCCAGAACCTGACCAGAACGTACAACAAAACGTGCTCGATCGAGTCACTAACGTACTCGGTCGAGTAGCCACAACTCGATCGAGTACTCCTCTTACGCGATCGAGTTCCCTAAAATAGCAGCTACTGCCCAACGTTGTCATATACCCACTCGATCGAGTCCACCCTACTTGATCGAGTATCCCCCACTCGATCAAGTCAGGCCGAATTTTCTAGCTACCCGCATGCTTTAACTTAATAACTTTTCGCAACAAAAATATATATACATATACATCAAACGCAAACATCCTATTCACATGTTACTAGTAAGCCACATTATAAATCATCCATCATGCAACATTATTATCCACAACATATTATCATATGATCTACTTCACCTTTTTCCAGCACATTCTCCATTCCACCACAATCATTTTCCAACATTTCCATACAACATATTATTCAAAATATGCAATAGTACATTAGTAAACACATAGCGATCCCATGACAGCCCATAGTGACTGGTTCAACGTTGTACGGCGAGTTCACGACTTTAGGACATCTCCTAAGTCTTTGCATTAGCTCCTAACAACTCCAACCCGGGTTCATTTTAGTTTGACTCCCTAGCTTCAATAGGTTCATTAGTTACAGGCTCCGAAATCGTCGCTCTGATACCACTTTGTAACACCCCCATACACCAAGGTGCCTTACCAAGACCACCTAATGCATGGAAGTGCTACCATCTCGGTTACTTGAGGCAATGTGTATCAAAAGGACCATAAAATAAAGTACTTTGTTAAATAAGTTTAGTGCAATACATAACCAAAACCAAAATTGTCGAATGAAATACAAATGTTCCAAACATCAAAACCAACTAAGACAAATATAAATTTCAACGACACAGCGGAAGACTCTAAGTGATACGCGGTGACTCGATCCCAGCTATCCCCCATGCAATCCATCTCATAACTGCTCAATAACTACTCACCATCCCCGAATGGATCACCACAGTTTTTAAAGCAATTAAACGGGGTCAGTTACTGATTACACAATATCAGATAAAGCAATAACAACAATACATACAATCACCCAACTCCGGCACATCACCAATCACCTGACTAGCCTGAAGGTCTAGTCCTGCCTTATTACAGCCGCAACCAATAATCCATACCGCCAGTGGGGGACCTCAGCCGTTCCCACCTAAGCCGCGCTCATCAATACCGAGCGCAAACCCAAGTTTTTTAATGTGTACATCTCCTCTTGTGGCGGGTTCCGCAAGGGCCGAATCAAGTGCGTGAAGCCACTCCCGCAAGTGACTCCACTCAGTCGAGGGCACACCTCGCGAACCACGGACAAACACACCCAATAAACTGTACATCGACATTTACCAATTACCAATTCCAATACGATATAGATTAACAATATTAAACAACCATCAACAATCAACCAACATCTAATACAATGTAATCAATAACTCAGTAGGGAAACCCTACCTGGAAAAGCAATCACCAAGATTGTCATAATTAGCTAATCAGAAACGTTCCTCTATGAAATCACCTCCTATCAATCAAAGAATCATACAATTACCATCTAATAATCACAATAATCACAATACTCCCAAAACCCCCCAAAATACCCAATTAGGGTTGCAACCAAAATCAATGAAACGACATAAAAATCATACAAGGATCTTACCCACAGCACGACGGTCTCAACGGCGTAAAGAACTTAGAAATTTGACGACATAAGCCTTGGGATTTGATAGCAATGCGAAAAAGAGAACTAACGTAACTTGTTTTAATCTTTGTGGAAGTTAAAGTAGGGTAAAAATTGAAAAGAGCTGATGAAAGGTGTTTAAATATCTTTATCGCATTGCTAACGAAACCCGTCAAAAACAACCCATAAAACCGACTTACTCGATCGAGTTCCCCCTACTCGATCGAGTACCCATCAGACAGTATACTGTTTCGTAACCAAAACTCACTTACTCGACAGAGTAAGCCTTACTCAATAGAGTACCCAACATTACAGAAAACCGTAGTGTTACAACCTTATTGTTGAGGATACGTAAGACGGTTGGGAAATCCTCTTGCGCTCGGGTCGCCCCTTGGAGCTTCCCACTCCAAGGGGGGTGTGCATACTAATGGCTTGAGACATGGAGGGACTCGTGTGTTTAATACACGATGTCTAATAGGGGATCCGGTTTGATTCCGTACACGGTACATTTGGGCCTGTCCCGGTACCTTTGTGTTAGGCAGGGTGTCGTGGGCGTGTCCCTAGAACCGGTGGTTGTAGGTACGTCTGGGCGTGTCTTGGTGCCGGTAAGGTGATTATATAATCGAGTCTCATTCACATAATTATGTCGCGTCTACACTTATCGAGTCATGTCTTATGTTTGTAAATTGAAGCTGGCGTTTGTTGTGTCCGTGTAAATGTCACCTATTTTCGGGGTGGCCTGTGTCGATCCATATGATATTTATGATCATATGGGGAGCAGTTATTTACAGGTTATCCTTGGTAGCACGTGGGAGAAGGGACGAGTCGTGATAACATTCGAGTCGAGCATAGTTGTTTAGATTAGTTTAGTAGTCATGAGTTGTATTATTCATTTTATTTATTCATTTATGTTTATGTAATCCACTAAATATTTCATTTATATTAATTGTTTCTTAATTGCAAATCCAATTTCACCACTTCGGGAAACCGAGAAGGTAACATCTCTCAATTACCTTGGCCGGGTAAGAAGGGGGTGTTACATTAGTCGACCGAGTTGGTTCAATCCAGGGCCTGGAAATTCCGATATTTGAACACTCGACCGAGTGGACTTAAACTTGACCGAGTGACTACTCGAGCTGTTATTTACACGGGTTCAACCCTTCTCCTCACTTCTTATCTTCTTCATCCTTTCATTTCACCTCACAACAACCACTTCAAAACTTACCAAATATCATTTTAGCAACTCCATTCTCCTCATTTGGTGCTTACAATCAATAGTGGATTATACTTAATGAATGTTGGTAGAATAACTATTAATTCTATGATAGTGTATCAAAGCAATAAGCATAATGGCGTGTAAGGTAATACGGGACGAGCAACCAATGGCAGGTGTACTCCCAAACTTCCCCTTTGATTGCATGGATATCGACATACCGTCCGTCGAACCTTATATGAAATTGCAAGCCGAAAATAATCACTCGAGTGAGCACGAGCCAGCACTCGACCGAGTGGACCATTTTACTCGACCGAGTTGGTTCAATCCAGGGCTTGGAAATTCCGATATTTGAACACCCGACCGAGTGAACTCGGCCACTCGACCGAGTTAAATTCCACTCGACCGAGTGGACTCAGACTCGACTGAGTGACTACTTGGGTTGTGATTTACACGGGTTCAACCCTTCTCTTCACTTCTTATCTTCTTCATCCTTTTATTTCACCTCACAACAACCATTTCAAAACTTACCAAAAATCATTTTGCAACTCTATTCTCCTCCTTTGGTGCTTAGAATCAAGATTCTTACTTCATTTAACCTCCTTAATTCTCACCATTTCAACAATGTAAGTGGTTACTCTTTCACTAAAAATTGATTTTTCTAATATCTATACTAAACTACTCAAGTTTTGTGAATTGTTTACATGTTTTTCTTTAATTCATGATAGTAATTGACATTCTACATCATTATTGTTGCTAAAAATCAAATTTTCATTTTGAAATTTTGTCCACCATTGAACAACACGAAAATGCTTAGTAGTGAGCCTTAATTTGATTTTCTTGTGTTGTTGTTGAGTTTAGTTGGACAACAAAGGCCTAACCTTTATTTTTATTGTTGGATCTTGTGTTGTATGTGAAAATTTCGTCTTAAAACTTCGTCTTGAAATTTTTAAGTGTAGAGTGTTCATGCCAAAATTTTGATTTTTCATGTGTAAAACTTGGGTTAATTGTGCTAAAAGACTATCTTCCTTGTTGATGATGTAGAGTTCAACAGCCCAACCAATATACTCTAGAGAGGGGGGGGGGGTGAATAGAGTATGTACCGTTTTTCAAATATCTCGAAGATAGTTATGTACTTCTAATTCATGACTTATCAATTAAGTTCGAATGTATGAAGTATATAATGATTGTACAAACGATTTCATAACAATGTAAAAGAAATGATATGAAAATGATAAATAACACACGATATTTTAACGTGGTTCGGCGCGATTGAAAAACCTAAGTCCACCACTTTTTATTAATTGTTTATCACAAGCGCCTAATCCGGTCTAGCTAGCGTACAATAAACAACTAACCCCCACGATTAACCCTAATCGTGCTAATGAAGGATTTTATGCCTTCGGTGTGTGAGAAATGTGAAGCTCTCGATTTGTGAAGGATGTTAAGCCTTAGTGTTTACAGGATGTTAACCCTATGGTGCGTACGATGTTAAGCTTAGAAAGTTTGAATATGAAATACAATCGAATCTAAAACAGTACAATCAATTGTTTAGAACAGGATTGTAAAATTATGCACTTTTAAAAGATAAACTTTTGACACGAAAAGTACGTACTTTAAAGACTTCAACTTTCAAAAGCAATTAGCAAAATGAACGATTAAAAACAAAGCTTAAAGCAGCAGAAATAATTTTGCAAAATATCAATTTAATCAAGAAAGTTCGTATAAGTCGTGTGTATATATTTGAACTTTTAGATGTGCATTTATAATGAGGCACACACGAGTAAACGCAATAAACCTTTTGAATTAGGGTTTCTCGTGTGTTTCTTGATGCACACTTCAAATCTAGGTTTTTTTATAAAATAACAAAAGATAATCATTTTCAAAATATCTTGCCAAAGATAGATTTTAAATGAATAAAATACAAGCCATATTTTATGAAGGAATAACCGAAAATATTAAGTAAAATCTTTAACAAAAGTCGGTTAATTGTTATAAAGAAAAATAGAATATTTTTCATAATACAAAATATCTTTTCAAAGAGTAAGAATCTTGTTTGGATAAAACGAAATCTTAATATATGTTTAAGTTGAGAGATTTCATAATATCTTGTAAGCAAGATATACCAGAATCTTTCTTCAAAACATATACAAATCAAGATTTAATCCTAGCAAAGATTCCATATAATAAACGAGATATTATAGTTTTGAGATAATCAAAACGAGATAGAAAGAGTTTTAGAAAATAATTAAAATCTGAACTTACTGCGGGTCCTGAGGATACAGTCCCCTCAACGGAAGGATTCCGTTTCCTGAAGATATAGCAAAGTTCTTCAAAACTTGAGGTAACCGTTCCCTCGACTGAGGACGCCGTTCCCTCAAGATCAGGTTTACTTTGTGCATAGTTTTAAGATACTCTTTTACATGATATATCCTTAACCTAATTATAGGACTTCATGACGATCTCATAGATGTTACATCTTTACGTTGATCATCTTCATAATACGCTTCTCTTGAATCAAGTTTGAGTACTTAAATAATAAACACTACAAAACATACCAAGTTCATAAAAGCGTAAAATAAAATATCTTCGAAATAAAACGTTAACTTGACATGCTTCAAAACCCATCAAGACCAAGGGTCAACAGAGAAACTATGCATTGTCTTAAAACAGAAATTTTGTCTCAAAATCTTGCCCAAATTTTTGAAATTCACTATGAATATGACCAAAGCTTGATTTCTACATCTTAAACATGGTTTAATGGCATTATAAGGCTGAGAGAATGATGGGAAAGAGAAAGTGAGGCAAACTTTGGGGACGAAGTTGATTTTAAGGGGGGAAGATTATAATACCCCGAGTCTTTGGGACCCGCAAAAGTACCTTGGGATGCCTGAGGAGATTTCAGAGTTGGTGGGAACTACTCGAAAGCAAGGGATGACCGTACACGAGACCTAGTGTGACCTAGACTAGACCTAGTGGGGCTACAGTAGACCGAGTAGGGTGTTTACTTGATCGAGTAGCTCACACTTGGTCGAGTGGGCGATCACTCGGCCTAATGAGTGGCACTCGACCGAGTGGACTCGGCACACGACCGAGTGCCACTGTGCAGCACCCGATAAACACCAATTTCAGGATTACACCTTATCTTATCCAAATCATTTCCTCATTCTTCCTTCATACTTTAATCTCTTTTCCTTCTCTCTAAAACCCTCACAAACACACTTTCATGGGATTCAAGCTTGATTTGGTGATTTGTTCATCCTCTTCCTTCCTTCGTCTTACTTTGTAAGTTAAGATCTAGCCTTTTTTATGTAGTTTAAACCCTAATCTTTTTGGGGTTTTGTGGTGGTTAATCAATTAGTAATTAGGGTATGTTTTATGGGTAATTAATGGGTGTAGATACCCGTATCCGTCGATATTGGAATTTATAGAGAACCCGACAAACACCCGATGATGATAGGACACATGTATTCTTTAGTTGTCATTGTCATTATTTGGAGCTCGTTTTACGATGTAGAATGGGCGTCATCGATGAAGTATTTTATTAATTTAAATGATATTTAAATTAATGTTTTTTTTAAGTGAGTTCATTTTATTAATTTAAATGATATTTAAATTATGGCTTTTTTTAGGTGAATTCAATTTATTTTATTTTATTTTGAATTTATTTTCCCAAGTTTATTTTATTGAAAATAAAATAAATATTTGATTTGAAAAATCATTTTATGAGTATATTTGGTTTGAAAAATCATTTATTTTAATGTGTTAATTGATTTGAAAAATCGATTTTAAAATCGAAAAGAATTCGTTTTGAACATATGTTTTTGAGCTCGATTTTAGCTCGGTTTTTGAGCCCGTTTTCTTTACGAATTGGCACGAATCTCGAGTACACTAACCAACCTAGACCACTACCCATCCAACCCCAGTTCGAACCCCATAACCATGGCCCAAATCCCATCCCAAATCACCCCCAACAGCCCGCGCAAAACACAAACAACTCCCTGTTTTGCAGCTCAATCCCGAGCCCAAAACCCGCTCCAAATACCACCAAAACCCGTGCCCATTAACCCTAACCCATACCCTAATATCCTAACCATATTACCTTACCTTAATCACCAAGAAAACCCCCCATACGAACCCTAGAAAACCCCCCAAAAGCTGCTGGACAGCAGCTATGCTCAGCCGAGCCCGTCTGCCTCTCCTCCCTTTTAACCTACTTTAACTCCTTATAAATACGATCCCTTTACCATACATTCATTCCTCTAAGTTCTCCATACATACTACCTTCACTTACAAGCTTTAAACTCCAGAAACAAACCCTAATTTCCTCTCAAAAACCCTCCACAAAACCGACATCCAAACTGGAAACAGTTTGTGTGTCCTCTTCGAAATACAATTCGTTCCTCCTTCAAACATCCATTTAAATTCGAGTTTCTTGTTCCAAATTAACCATACAACATCCATCTACACATTAGACAAGGATTTACGAGCCAAATTGCCCTTGAGAGTACACGAATTCCCTCGAAAAACAGAGTGTTATACACTCTGTTTTCGCGGCTTTTCTTGTCTGTCCAGTTCTTTTTGTGCTCGTTTTTCGTGCCCAATAACTCAAAAAGATCAGGGGTTGCTTTAAGATCTCTGTTCTCCTCTCTTTCTAGTTTTCAAAACATCTTTTAAATCGAATTTTCATCGTGAAACGAGGGAGAAATCGCTGTTTGAAAGTTGTTGTCCAGATTCGATAAAAACGCGTGTTTGCTTTGATTCTTCGTCGACGACGGCCTCTCGAGATAAAATCTACCATCGATTACGACCCAAGACGGTGTCAATGATACATGTAGGTTGAGGGTGCATCAAATCCTCCTCTTTCTCCTTTTCTATTTCGTTTTTATGTTTGTTTTTCTTATAGTTTGTTTTGTTTGTTTATCGCTTTTTATTTATCGTTTAAATTAACTATGAAACTAGTTTAGTCCGAGTATGAGTTAAAGTACCACCATGAACACCGCGTTGACTTGAGATGGGAAAGAAACCGCTACATCAGTCGGTCGTACACCCCGTCTCATTTACATATCCTCGTGTTCAAGGTAGGGCATAAATAAAACGAATTTCTAACTTCGCTCCTCGTTTTTGACCCTTTGTTTGTCTCGGCCAATTCGACCCACCTTAGGACCCGTTGCATGTTAGTATGACTTCTGATTGTTAACATATAACTTATTTAGATGACGTTAGATCAATTCAATAACCTAATTAGACACGATAGGTGGCTTCGACATAAGCTTTAAAATCAACTAACAATTCTGTAATTCAATCGAATGCATCTCTCTTTCACATAATTTCTCGCTAGTATGAGAGTGCGTGATTAGCACCTTCTTATTGACACTCGATGAGTTAAATTAATTAGCGAATTTGACCTAACTTGACCCCTTTTAGGCCGTGTAGAATGCCCCTTTGCGCGACATCATCTCAACCGATCAACGTCGTTTTCAACTTGTTTTCTAATTTGTTTCGAGTTCGTTTCGCAATCATTTGATCTAACTAAGGAACCTGACCTAGGACCTAGGGTAGCCGTGTTTGGTTTGGCCGTGATTTGGCCGTGTCTTTTGGTCCTTCTGGTTTCGTCCGTTTTATGAATCGCTTGTTCTTTATTGCTTTATAACTTGTAATTCATCGTTTGTTCATCGAGTTATAATTTTCAAGTTAGTTTCCCTTTATCGAGTCAAAACCTCTTTCAAAAATCTTAGTTTTGTTTGGTTAGATGGTTGTGTCCCAATGCATGTAAGAGCATAGTAAATCGCATGTTGTTTAAAGCAACATGGCCCGGTTTATGCTAATGCATGCTTTGGTGCGTAGCCCTATGTCTAATTCGATGAGATTAAGTGAAAGCACACATCACGAGGAGTGACCCAAGGCCGTGAGTCATGTAAGCCGTGGGCCACCCCTCTTGTGCACGGTTTCCTAGGCCGATTGGCCGTGTAATGTGTCGTGTACGGTTCTGTATGTAGCAATTGTATTTAGATCGAGTTGTATCTTTAATTTATTGTTGTGTCGGCATGAAATGCCTAGTTTGTAATAGGTAGATCCCACGGCTCCCCCATTCCCCCTTAAGCCTTGTTTGCTTTGTTTTGTATGTTGTTAGATTAATCAACCCACATGCTAAATTACAACTTTGACAAAGTTAGTTTAGTTGCATCTAAAACGACATAGAAATTGTTGTCACATGTTAGGGTTTAAAACGATGTTTGCATATCATATATCGTAGTAGCTATGACCTTGTTTGAAATCCGACACTTGATTTAGTAGAGGCCGTTATCGACGGGCGGGGTTAGGTGTCCTTACGGGCTTCCTAACACGTACCCTCACCCCTTACTCAAGATCTATGGTTTGTGGATCCGTCTAAATACCATTGGATTACGAGAGTCATTCAAATCGAGTGATATAGGGTACAAGTCTTTATCTTTAATCACTCGTAGTCGATTGGCTTTATGCTTTTCGATGAAAGGTGTAAAGTTGACTTGAACGGTTCCAAGTTCCCAAAAAACTTGGTGGCGACTCTAATTTGTCTTAATTCGATTCGAAAGAACCTCGAGTCGATTATGCCTAGTGTGGATCCCGCGGACGCAGTTCCCGAGGGCCTTGTCCACAATGGGTGATAATAAAGGGTTTTGTAGTCTATAATAGTGTAGGATGTATTTGTGATAGTATTGTGTGGTTTGTATAGGATGAGACGGTTTCATGAGACAAAATCGGATCGGATTCGACTAAGCTATATGGTTATGAAGATTGCTAAAGGGTAGGCTAATCCTACACGGTTTTAATAATGTGTGTGAACATTTGTATAACTTTTGCATCATTTGCATATTATGAGTTGGATTTTCATCATGTGGTAATGCTTGAGGATTTTGGTGAGTCTCTTATGGTGTTGGATTTGCATTATAACATGTGGCATGATTGGCATTCATGATATATGAGAAAAAGGCAAAATTGGTAAGAGTTATTCATATTCATTATGAAATGGGCATATTGGCATATTGTGATGCATTTAGTAATATATGTGACGGTTGGTAATTGTTGGTGGTGATTCTTATTGTTGAGGAGACGTAAGATGGTTGGGAGACCGTCTTACACTTAAGTTGCCTCTTGGAGCTTCCCACTCCAAGAGGGATGTTCATATTAATGACTTGATTACGGAGGGACTCGTGTGGGTGAGACGCGACGTCTGGCAGGGGATCCGGTTTGCTTCCGAACCCGGTACATCACGTCGTGCCCGGTACCTTTGTGTGAAGAGTGGTGTCGTTGGCGTGTCCATGGCACCGGTGGTTATGAGTACGTCTGGGCGTGTCCCGGTACCGACATTATGATGTATAATCGTATCTCATTCATATCATTGGCATGTTGCATATTTAACTATCAAGTTGTGTCTTATGTTTATTTATTGAAACTGACGTGTTGTTTGTCTGTGTAATTGTCTTCTATTTCCGGGGTGGCCTGTGTCGATCCATATGATATTTCCGATCACATATGGAGCAGTTTAAGTACATGTTATTTGATGTCATGCGGGAGACGAGACGAGCAACGGACTTGGAGTCAAGTAGCATAGATAGATGGCTTAGATGGTAGACAAGTTGTATAATGTCTACTTCACATTTATTATTCATTTGTTCATCATTTGTAATCACTAAATTTATTGTTTATGTAAGTTGTTTCTTAATTGAAACTTCAATTTCACCGCCTCGGGAAACCGAAATGGTAACATCCTCTCGTTGCCTTGGTCGGGCAAGAAGGGGTGTTACAGTTATAATATTTAATTTGGACTGTAAATATGTCTTCATTAATGTTTTAGTTGAATATCAAAATTTATCAAACATTTACTTACTCTTTCGTTCATTCTCTCTCTCAAATATATATAATATGGTTGGTTTACTAGAACCACGATCACGTTCACGTTACGTCTTTCTTGTTACGTGCATTGTTCATAATCTTCAAGGGTGTAATGAAAGATTTTTCGTGAATGAAGGTTATGCCTCGTGACTGCGGTTACACTGCGGTTAAAAGAGTTCACCCTGTGTCAACAAACAGGCAGGATTTTCAAGGCTTTGCTTTTATCGAGTTTGACGGAGGCAACCTCCAAGAAAGCTTTCATCAGGCAAGAAAATTAGGGGCTAAATTTGAGGGACAAGATGCAGGAAAACTGGACTTCTATTTGGATGCTAGACAACAAGGCCCCTATTTATAGGTTGCCACCCATGTTAATCATCTTCTGTTGAGTCATTACAGGACACATCACAATCTAACCATTGTGCCTCTATCATGGGAGACAGGGGCACTGCCCCCTATGAGCGATGAATTGACGATATTCGGCCCAATATTTGTCGAACATAATGAAGATTATCCTTCGTCATCAGATTCTATTAATTAATTAAGTCTTTATTTTAATTTCTAACTATAAAAGTTGCATTATTTGTTGTTGTTGTTTTTTTTTCTAATGAACTGAAGCTTAATTATTCATGTCTTTTGTTATGTTTTCATTCGCGTATTTAAAAATTAAACAAACGACACAAGACAAAATTGAAATAAAAGCATACAAAGTAATTTGATCATAAAAATTATATCAAATAATAAAAAGAGAAAAACAAGCTAGTTAATAATCAGGAAACAGAGTGCGGAATCCATCGACAATATCGCTAAACATGTCTCTTTCACCTTGAACCCAATCCACCGAGTTGTTTTCCCATTCCAACGGCACTGTCCCTAACTCGTAATTCCGACCGTTTAGGTAAAAATACGACACTCGTCCACGGTCAACTTCATTCGTAGCCCATAAATATAAGCCTACCCGTTCATTATTGGTATCAAACCAGAGCCTTGAAGTATCATTGTTATAAAAAGCTCGATTTAGTTCGCGAACTTGACGGAAGCATTCTCGCTCCTCATCCCCGCTAAACTCGATGAGTGCGTAACCCTTGAAAGACCCATTATGCGAAAGAGTCGGGTGGATAGCTTGAACCAAATCCGATCCGGCAACCTGAATCACCCCTATTAACCAGTTAAGGTTATATGAGAGTATTCCCATCCCATCTCCGTCCTTTGTGTATGGGAGATTTTGAAAGAGGCACATCAAAGGTTTGACATACAAAATTCTAGATTGGGGTACGATACCTTCAATTGGTTCATACGATTCTTCATCAGATTCGAACAACGATCCTTCATCAGATGAATACGATGATGACGACATAATGAATATATAATTTGATTAAAAAAAAAGATTTTATATTTTTGTGAATAATAGAAGTTTAGGGTTCTAATTTATATAGGATGAAAGTTTAATTAGAGATGTATTGGAAACGATTTATATAAATAAAACATGAATAGTTCAATGTATATATAGGAAAACTCTAGTTTATTTGAAACGTTCTATTAAATAAAATATGAATAATTTCAATACATAGGAATTTAACATAGTTTAATTATATAATATGACAACGGTTTTAATAAAACCATGGTCAAATACTATTTATTAAAACAGTTTACATACAACCATTGTCAAATTACTATCTATAACAACGGTTTTTCTTGAACCGTTGTAAATTTTCGTGGTCAAAATTATCCTGTTTGACCATTACTATCCATTCACATTCATGCATACATATTTTCCAATAAATATGTACCAATTCATTGTTTAACTAACCACATCCACAAATTCATAGTTTAGTTAATTATCATTTATAATTTAATTAAAAAGTTTACACTTCGATCTTCATGTCATCGTCTTCTACACCCGCCGAATCACAATCAAACACCTGCTATGTCCATCCTATTTCGTGTATTATACATCACCTTCCAATCAAATTTAAAGAAAATAGTAAGGGTTCTTTGAAAAGTTTAACGTGGATGAGAGATATCCTTCATTAAGGCGGTTATACGAATGTTAAAAGGACCACCCAGCTTCGGCTAAAGATCGTGATTTTCTTGGGTACGCAATGATCGAGTTTGAAGGTTTTGGGAAGAAGCTCGAGTCTTTTCGTCAAGCGAGAAAACTCCAGGCAAGATACGAGAATCATAATGCTGGAAAAAATAATTATTATACGGATGATGGGTTACAAGCGCAATACTTATGGATTGCGACAGATCGTGACATTAATCTATTAAGAACATATCGGCACGATATTAACACCGTGCCTCGTTCATGGGAGGCGGAACAAGTGCCTCCTAATAATCCTCATATTGAACTTCCGATATTTAACTTAATTGCGTGGGAATTAGATGCTGATTTTAATTCTGATCAATTAATTATTATCAACTAGCATGACCCTATGCATGTAATGTTGAATTATTGAAAGTGTCTTTTCTTGTTATTGTTATGTATTTTCCTTTTCTTTTTTTTCTAATTAATGAAAAATTATTTTTACATATATTTTTCCAGTTATCTTATTAATTAATTAAATAAAAAATTAAATACGACATAATGTTACATGTATATAAACCAACTCTTATAAATAAATGTTAAAGTATCCTTTAATTAACATCATCCCCATCCATCACTCAAAATTGAAAAACCATAATGGTTGTCAACCTAGATTTAACTAACGAATAGTGGATTACACTAATGAACGCATCTATTGAACATCACCGGAACTATTGGAGTAAGAGGTGTGATGCAGTCCGGCTTATCAATCAAGCATCATCAGCCACATCACCATCTTCATACCATCATCGGCCTAATACTCACAACTTGACGGCCGCGAGAGATATGTTGAGTTGTAGTCCTCCTACCTTATCTCCACATGCAAGACATGTTCTTGCATACAATCAATCTGTTATTGCAAAATACTAGGTTAATGACTCGGACGTTAGCGGTATACCAAAGTGGCGTGGTTGGTGGTAGTGTGAGAAGAGCTTTTTACTATATTGTACCGGATTATTTTAAATCTATTGATGTATGATGAATGTAATGTATTTGGGTTATTACTAATAAAATCAATGATACGTTTATTGGACTTTTTCTTACTTGATTTGATTAATTTATTGAAATTCATATATCAGTAATCAATATTGCTCTTTGTCTCAACAGATTAATAACATTTATTTTTTTACTCATAATAAATTTATTTAAAAATAAAATGACAACAGTTTAAACCGTTGTCATAATTTTAAGCATTTCTTTTTTACCATTATTCATGATTTGACCAATGCATGCTCATATATGGACCGTTCATTATCTTAATAACATTTTTTTTACGCATAATAAATTTATATTTATATTTAAATAATCACACATTCTCATTATAGACGGCAGATATCTGTCTATAGTTATAGACGGGCCAAATATCCACCCACTTTAAGCATAAGACAAGCAACAAGTTGCATGGTGGGGCCCAAAAATGTCACTACTTTAAGCATATTTGACCCGTCTTTCACTTTAGACGGATATATCCGTCTATAGTGAGACTAATTGTTAAATAATACTGACAATGTTTTCCGCTTAACCGTTGTCAAAGTTTAACATATAAGAACGATTTTTTATCAACCATTGTCAATTCAGTATTCATGATTTAACAAGTGCATGCCTATATATGAACCGTTCATTATTTTTTGGTTTGAATCAACGTTGCATTATTGGTTGTTTGACCATTTTTACTAATTCAGAGCATGCAAATGAATAGTAATAATGCACGCCATATAGTGTATTCAACGTTGCATTTATTTGTTGTTTGAATGTAACGTATGGATGATATTATTCTAATTAAGTATAACCTTATACTATAAATAAATAGCCTAACATATGGAATACATAAAATCACTAATTATTCTAAATTTACCACAAATAGCATATAACATACTTTACTTAGATATTAATTATGTCATCGTCTACTTCATCTTTTGAAGGGTGGTACTCCTCAATCGGTTACCCGTTATATCAATCCGATTAAATGCGTAATACACTGTAACCCCCTAGAAATCTAGTGCAAGACAATGGCGGAAACATTGTCGAATCAGGATTAAAACACAATGACAAAATCTAAATAATCAAACTAAAATAATCCACGGGAAACATGCCTAAAAAGGTAAGTCGATACAACCGCTATTTTTGCTAAAAAAGTACTAAAAAATAAAACCTCAAAAGTATTTACCAAATCCAAAACAAATAAAATAAAATGCAGAGTAGGATCTCTACTACTCGCTAGCTCACTCTCCAATCCCAGCAAAACCAACACCTATCATGTTATATACATAACAACCACAATCAGTAGGGAGTAACTCAGGCGTTCTCCCAGCCACATTTCATCAAGTTAAAAAAGCAATGATAATATAACAAAATACTTAAAAACTGAAAATATTAATATATCTAACATAAGTTTAAAACATAATAAAGTAATAAACATTTGTAAACCAAACATAGTTCAAAAGGTTAAGTATAAGTTATCAATATCTCAATTCTTTATATTGAAATTAGTTTCAAAAACTAAGAGTTTGCAAATAAATCCAAGTACTTGGCTCAGAGGCTACATTTAAAGCATGTCCAACGTTCGACACCAATGTGTCCGGCTCAGAGGCTACCTTTAAAGCATGTCCAAGACACAACACACAAGTATCCGGCTCAGAAGCTACCTTTAAAGCATGTCCAAGACACAACACACAAGTATGTGACTCAGAGGCTACAATTAAAGCATGTCCAAGATACCTAAGCTTATTATTCTAAAACTTACACCTTACTCACTACATAAGTTATTCATACCCAATTCAAATGGTAGTCATTATCCAAATTCTTTACAAGGAAAACTTTTCTTAAAAAATCACCTTTCTAAACATGGAAACTTTCTAACTATAGTAACTTCCACATATGCTAACTTTGCAAAATTGGAAAGTTTTTTAAAATAGGAAATTCATAGAAATAGTAATTATTCGATATAGTAAATCGTTAAACTAGGTATTATATCAAAATAGCTATTAATAAACCTTGAGACATATATCCTAATTTATTATATAAAACTAGTGTAGACCCTGTGCATTACATGCACGGTATATATAGAGTTCTAGTTTTTAGTATATTATTTATTGATTATAAATTGACAATTCATTACTTTAGTAATGTTTCTCATTATTTTTTTTATTTGAGAAAATAAATTAAAACAAAATTAATCAAGAGATTTATGTAATGGCATGAATTTTACGTGAAATTAGGGATATTATTTTATATATCTTCCCATTTATCAAAATCTCTTTTCTTTCATAAAATGTCATTTTCAATCAAAAAAGAATTTATATATGTGTGTCGAAAAGAGTGGTCAAAATATTATTTAGGAGACAAGATAAAATAAATGGGAAGACTAAAAATGGAGAGGAGATTGTTTTTAATAACATATCTTTTAGTTATGACTTATTTTAAAAAGTGAACGAAATTTTTATCACAAAAACCTAGGAGAGACAAATCCTCTCTACGACATTTTTTTGTAGATAGGAAATTATATCAAAATAGGAAAGTAAATAAGAGTTTATATCAAAATAGGAAAGATTATTTTAGGCGGGAAAATGCGAAACTTTTCCTATTCATTTAGTATATAAGGGATGTCGAATTCATCTATAAGAGGACACTTAAAATAGAAATTTAATCCATTTATAAATGGCAAAGACCGAATTAGTAAAAAGGGTTTAACAAACAAAATTTACAGATTTTCGAAAATAGAATATGGCTGCTATAAAAATCATAACTAATTCTAGAAAAATCGAAATGAAGCAAGGCCAATTGAGTTGGATTTCTAAGACTCTTAGCTACAACATTTGTGAAATAACATTTTCAAAATGAGGATCTTAACAGGGGTTTAGAAACTGATCTTTCATGTCTGACAGAAATCTTCGTACAAAATGTATCGGTTCATAAGACGGATTTCACAAAATGTTTTGGGGCAAAGTAAAATTCTTAAATTATTAGACTCTTCAAATCTTATGTATAAAAAAGACCCAAAATAGTTTCCAAGGATAAAATAGTTTTACGAATCATTCTTTAGGCTACTTCCCGTTTTGCGAGTCTTTCAGCGCGCTGTTCATAAACATTTTATTGTGAACAAACGACACGTGAAAAAATTACGAAACTTTTCAGGTATAATATAGACTTGAAATAAACATGAGTCTCTTTTCAAAAATTTCAAATACGAAGATTTTATAAGGTGAAATAAATTAAACAAACCGATGAACAGATTAGAAAACGAACTGTAACTATTACTTAGTTTATCGCAAAAAAGCTAAATACTTCATAAAATCATTCCTAGGGTTAAAAATTACGAAAATCTATATATGAACTGTTTATATAAGTCTCGGCCAATATAATAATTTTCGTAAACAATATCCAAGAATTAAGACTAAAAACCGATTTACTCAATAATAATCAATAAAACAATAATCTCGTTAACACATGTGAATACGACAAATCTCATAAACATGAACTTTTGACAATAAAACTAATAACCAGAAATCAACATCTCATCACCCATAATTTTTGAACCAAAATAAAATATTAAAACATCGAAATTGAATAATACTTGCAACTCATATAACGAATTGAAATGTTGAGTCAGCCATCAAACGTTACCTTGTTCCCCAACCCAAATTGCTTTATCGTTAGTCTTCAATTGCCTCCTTCACAAATCCTTGAATTGGATTAATATTGGATGAATTAGAGTTTGAATGAAGAACAATAACTAGGCTTGAGTACACAATATACACGGCCAAGAAGAGGGGAATAAGGTGTTGAATGTTCTTATTTTTTGTAAAAGGCAGAAAAATGATGAAATGGCAAGAATGTTAAGTGAAGTATGCAATAATATCAATAATATCAATGAACCAAATGCTAGCAATATTCACGACAAAAAAAGCTAGGGTTACACTCAGTGTATAGAATCTTATATACACTACGAGTACCGTAATGACATGTGGCAATGATGGGATATGAAATGGGATTAGTCAGAATACAAAATCATTATGCTGATGTGGGTGGGATTTAATGATTATTATTATCCGCCACATCATTATCATGTCATCTTTAACCTGTTTTAGCAAGTCAAGAAATAAGCAAGTCTAGTTTCAGAAGACGGTAATAAAAGTTAAGTTTATTATGGGTTAAAATGCAATTCGGATTATTTTGAGAAGATGAGCAATAGGATGGATTATTCCTATCAATTAACTCTAATTAATATCCTGCCAATTATGGTAATGATTTCCGTTTACCATAATATTTATATTGGTAATATTATATCAATCTAATAATTTCCTTTTGTTATTTATTAATCGAATCTTACAAATCTGACATATTATCAAAATTTGACAAATTAGTAATTTATTTTATTTATTTTATCAGTATTATTATTATTATTATTTGACTATACATCGTTAAACTTTTGAAATTTTTTTACATGACATAAGTAAGATTATAAAATTATTTTAATGTAAAGTATTATCTTTAATTATGGTAAATATAATTCTTAATTAAAAACTAATAAAATTCTTAAAAATTTTCACTCTTCCCTCAAACCTTTCTCATAAAAAAATTCAACTCCAAATCTTTCCCAAATTCCCACCTTATCTAACACGGAGTATTAGATTCTAACACATGTCAAAATTTTATTGGGGTGTATAGAAAATTCTATACACCAGGTGTAACCGGGGTCTTTTGCCAAATTAGCCAGCTGCTCCAAACTATTTACCAAAATAACCAAATAGAAATTTGTGGACAAGGCCCTCAGGAACTGCGTCCTCGGGATCCACACTAGGCATAATCGACTCGAGGTTCTTTCGAATCGAATTAAGAAAAATTAGAGTCGCCACCAAGTTTTTTGGGAACTGGGAACCGTTCAAGCCAACTTTACACCTTTCATCGAAAAGCATAAAGCCAATCGACTACGAGTGATTAAAGATAAAGACTTGTACCCTATATCACTCGATTTGAATGACTCTCGTAATCCAATGGTATTTAGACAAATCCACAAACCATAGATCTTGAGTAAGGGGTGAGGGTACGTGTTAGGAAGCCCATAAGGACACCTAACCCCGCCCGTCGATAACGGCCTCTACTAAGTCAAGTATCGGATTTCAAACAAGGTCGTAGCTACTGCGATATATGATATGCAAACATCGTTTTAAAACCCTAACATGTGACAACAATTTCTATGTCGTTTTAGATGCAACTAAACTAACTTTGTCAAAGTTGTAATTTAGCATGTGGGTTGATTGATCTAACAACATACAAAGCAAACAAGTCTTAAGGGGAATGGGGGAGCCGTTGGGATCTATCCTTTTACAACCCAGGCATTTCATGCCGACACAACGATAAATTAAAGATACAACTCGATCTAAAATACAACGCTATACACAAAACCGTACACGACACATTACACGGCCAATTCGGCCTAGGGAAACGTGCACAAGGGGGGTGGCCCACGGCTTACATGACTCACGGCCTTGGGTAACTCCTCGTGATGCGTGCTTTCAATTAATCTTATCGAATTAGACATAGGGCCACACACCAAAGCATGCATTAGCATAAATCGGGCCATGTCTCTTTAAACAACATGCGATATACTACGCTCTTACACGAATTGGAGCACAACCATCTAACCAAATAAGACTAAGGTTTTTGAAGAAGCTTTTGACTCGATAAAAGTAAAACAAACTTGAAAGTTACAACTCGATGAACAAATTATAAATTACAAGCAATGAAACAACAAAGAACAATTGGTACAAAAAAACGAAGCAAGAAGGACAAAGAAATCGTCCACCCTCACGGCCAAACCACGGTCATCCTAGTTCCTAGGTCAAGTTCATTAGTTAATCAAATGATTGCGAAACGAGTTAGGAAACGAGTTAGAAAACAAGTTAAAAACGACGTTGATCGATCAAGAAAATATCGTGCGAGCGTGCATTCTACACGGCCTAAAGGGGTCGAATTAGGTCACGAAGCTACAAGTTTAACGCTACTCATCGAGTGTTAATAGGAAGGTGCTAATCACGCACTCCTATGCTAGCGAGAAATCAAGTGAAAAGAGAGATGCGTTCAATTAGGTTATAGATTTGTTAATCGATTTTTAAAGCTATGTCGATGCACCCTAACATGTCTAATTAGGTTATTTAATCAATCTAAAGTCGTCTAAGTGAATCATATGTTAACAAACAGGGGTCAAACTAACATGCGACGGGTCCTAGGGTAGGTCGAATTGGTCGGAACAAACGAGGGATCAAAAGCGAGGAACGAAGTTAGAAATCGTTTTATTAATGCCCTACCTTGAACACGAGGATATGTAAATGAGATGTGGTGTACGACCGACCGATGTGGTGGATTTATTTCCCATCTCAAGTCAACGCGGGTGTTCGTGGTGGTACTTTAACTCATACTCGGACTAAACTAGTTTCATAATTAATGATATTAAACGATAAACAAAAGGATAAACAAAAGGATAAACAATAAAAAAACAAACATAAAAGAACGAAATAAAAAGGAGAAGAGGAGGATTTGATGCACCCTCAACCTACATGTATCGTTGACACCGTCTTGCGTCGTAATCGATGGTAGATTTTATCTCGAGAGGCCGTCGTCGACGAAGGAATAAAGCAACAAACACGTTTTTTGTAAATCTGGACAACAACTTTCAAACTGCAATTTCTCACTCGTTTCACGGTGAAAATTAGATTTAAAAGATGTTTTGAAAACTAGAAAGAGAGGAGAACAAATATCTTAAAACAATCCCTGCTCGTTTTGAATTATTGGGCACGAAAAACGAGCACAAACAGAACTGGACAGACAGGAAAAGCCGCGAAAACAGAGTGTATGACACTCTGTTTTTCGAGGGGATTCGTGTACTCTCAAGGGCAATTTGGATCGTAAATATTTGTCTAAGATGTAGATGGATGTTGTGTGGTTAATTAGGAACAAGAAACTCGAATTTTGATGGAGGTTTAAGGGTTGAACGAAGGGTTCCAAAGAGGACACACAAACTGATTCTCAGTTTTGTATGTCGGTTTTGTCGAGGGTTTTTGAGAGGCAATTAGGGTTTGTTTCTGGAGTTTAAAGTTTTTAAGTGACGGTAGTATGTATGGAGAACTTCGAGACATGAATGTATGGCAGAGGGGAAGTATTTATAAGGAGTTTCGAAGGGTAGAAGTAGGGCAACAAGCAGTCGGGCCTGCTCTGTTTCGCTGCTGCTGTCCAGCAGCTATTGTGAGCTCGTGTAGGGTTTTGGAGGGGTGTTTCTTGGTGGTTAAGCTAGGGTAATATGGGTAGGATACTAGGGTATAGATTAGGGTTAATGGGCACGGGTTTAAGTGGTGTTTGGAGCAGGTTTTGGACTCGGGTTTGAGCTGAACGAAAACAGGGGGGTCGTGGGCTGTTTAGTTTTGGGGCCTGTTTTGGATGGACTTGTGGAAGTGTTTCGAGGTGGTCTAGGTGCTGGGTTGTTGTGGGTAATGTGGAGCACGGGTTGGTGGTGATGGGTTGCGGGTTTGGACCAAGTTTGAGTCGGTTTAGAAGGGCTTTCGATGGGCTATACAAACACGGGTAAAGGAAGGAATTGGGCTGTGTTGGGGGGATGTTTGGAACGAGATTTGGGTGGGTTAAACAAAGGGTTTGGGGTTGGCTTTGGCTAAAAATCGAACGCGGGTTATGGGAGAGGAAGTTGGGTCGAAAGTGCGTCGAAAATCGAGCCCAAATCATACATAAAACGAGCTCACAAATCGTGTGATTAAAACGAGTTTTCAACTTTCGAAATCGATTTTTCAAATCAAATAACACACTAAAATAAATGATTTTTCAAATAAAATACACTCATAAAACGATTTTTTAAATCAAATATTAATTTTATTTTTAATAAAATAAACTTGAGAAAATAAATTCAAAATAAAGTAAAATGAATTCACCTTAAAAACTTTAATTTAAATATCATTTAAATTAATAAAATACTCCGTCGACAACGCTCATTCTACATCGTAAAACGAACCCAAATAATGACAATGACAACTAAAGAATACATGTGTCCTATCATCATCGGGTGTTTGTCGGGTTCTCTATAAATTCCAATATCGACGGATACGGGTATCTACAGAGCCCCCACTTTGACTGAGGCTTGGACAAGGCGAAAGTCAAAGTATACCCCAGGTCCCTCTCGACCTGAGGATTCTTCGGGTCGTTTATAGTCCATTAGATTTGCGTATATAAGCTCGCCAGCCATAAGAAGAGATCATACCTGAAACTTCGTCGGGGATTAACTCTTGCTTCTGTTGCGTCAAATTGTCATCATTGGTCGTCGACCCCTAAAATGCATATATGGTGGATTGAGCCTTATCCTTAGGCGCCTACGTATCCGTTTCTGACGGAATCAAACCCGCGTCGTAGTTCGGCAACTGCTGACACATGCCCAAAGTTTATCATCTGCTGGCACCTGTCCGAAATTCATCATCTGTTGACACTTGCCCAAAGCTTATCATCTGCTAGCAGGCGCCTAAATGGGACGGGACTTTCCGAGGAGGTTGCCGCCACTTTCATCATTTGCTTTCAGCTATGGAATTCTTCCATTTCATACTCTTGTATTGAATTGAATTCTTGGTGGATGTCATCCTTTACATCCTGATAATGGTCTCTGAAGCCAACGGCTTCGAGCCCCTGATTTTGCAATGGCTCTAAAGTCGAAGACTTTAGAGCCCCCAGTTGAAGCATATCCTGCTATATTTGAAACACAAAAACGTACTAGCAATAATCATCACATAAGCACATTTGGATCATCGATCTTAAAATTGGATTACTTGAAAGATTGGGTCATCGACCCGAAAATTGAATTTGAAAATTTTGAATGATTGGGTCATCGACCCGAATTTCGAATCACTTAGAATATTGGGCCATCGACCCGAAGTTTAAATTTGACATCACTTGGTATGTTGGGTCATCGACCCTTCAAAAATTGAGTTTGAAATTTTGAATTTCGAAAGATTGGGGTCATCGACCCGAAAAAATTCCATTACTTGGATCATCTATCCATAATTCGCAAAAAGTTTTTGAAATTTCGGAATTCTTAAATCTTTGGCATTTTGAAATCGAACCTTGATGGATGAGCATGAAATACGACTCAGACACTCCGTATGACCCGTAAACAACGTGGGCGTATCCCGCTACCGTAAAACAAAAAAGGAAAATAAAACCCTAAGTGTGCACGAGTTTTAATTCAATTATGGACTTGTTGGGGGTAGAAAGGTAAATTGGCCATTCTGGCACCAAAAGATGGCAAATGGGAATCACAAAGTCGTCGGACTTGGTACGGAGATATCGTATGGCATGGGCGTGCTCCCGAGGGCACATGGGAATCAAGATCACTTGGCCTTGACAAGGTGGATTAAACTCACGGAGCAACAACGTTGGCTTCGCCCAGACACTAAACACAGACTGATTTTATGAGAACACTTAGACATCACACATGACTTTTGTTGGGAACATTCTGTCACTCTTCTCCTCGCCTCCTTTCTTTTCAGCGAGTTTTCATTATTTCTTGCCACCGCCTTCTTTCTTTTCAGCGGGCTTTTACTATTTTTTCTTCCGCGCCTTCTTTCTTTTCAGCGGGTTTTTCATATTTTCTGTTCCCAACACAAACTCACATCTATGTGACTCAGCATCCTTGCCTAAACCGTTAGATAAAGCTCATTCCGAGACTTGACACTACTCATTTAAACCTATATCCTTATCCTAGCCTACATCGAGTGCTAAGACCGACTCAAACAAAGGTGGCTTCATTTGGACTTGGTTAAGACCCGTAATAAACCGACAAGATGACAACTTGGTTGATGAGTGGATTGAATCCTTTAATCTGAAGGACTGCCTACGTATTCGCGTGAAGCGAAATCAAATCCGACGTAGTTTGATCTTGGTGCATAAACATGGCATTTTGATTGTGTGTACACACTCAAAGGTTTCACCTAAGGTATCATGTCGTATCCCATTCTAGCCTGTAAGGTACCGTTGTATCCCGCGTCTAGGGTTGGTACAAAAGGTTGTGATTCTTTGGGATGTGGAGCTTGGTAAAAATAGGTTCGCAAGGTAAACCATCATTCTGAAGGTTCGTTTTCTCGTGCTAAGGCCAATGGGTTATGGCTTACATCGTGGTTGGAAAAGGTGTCTCGGGTTTGATGAAACCCGAGTGCAAATGGGTTGCAAAACAAATGTGGGTTCAAATCTCCATATCTGGTCCCTAAAGGCTGGATGTAACAGCACAAGCGGAATGATTCTCAAAATTCCCGACTATCCCTTTGTAACTGTCTCAGGAAGGACTTAGAGGGTAAAGAGGTTACTACTTACGCTTTTGGGCTTCGCCCATTGAACCTCAACTATGGGTACTTGACTTGAATTCTGGCTTCCGTAACTTCGACATTCAACCAAAAAGCATTCCGTAATAACTTCAACATCTTTTTTCCTTTTTTCTTTTTCTTTCATCTTTTTTTCATTTTTCTTTTTTTTTTCATTTTTTTTTTCATTTTTTCATTTTTCCTCTTTTTCTCATTTTTCATTCTTTTTCATCTTTTTTTCTCTCTTTGAAAATGATCTTCTATTCATTCTCTTAGTCATAAATGGATACACCTTGAAAACTGGGCTTCGCCAACTAATTTGGGTCAGAACGAACAATTCCTTGTTAGAACGAGAGGGGATGATTTTGTGGGGATGGGCTTGCCTTCCGTCATCGATATGGAAAACAAGGAGCTAGTCCGGGTTCGTCCTAGAATCATCTAAAAGCTTGTCAAAAGCACTGGTTCTGATGGAGGTTTTCTACCGCCAGACATGGAATAGGTAAAGGAATCAAACACGGAATCCTAGTGTACCTTACATTTTGAAACAGGACATATTTCTACCCCAGGGATTCCTTTGAGTGTGTTGTGCGTTTTATCATGTTTCGGAATGATTGAGGATTGGAAACAAGACACATTTGGAAACGAAACTGCAACGTTTATTGGAATGAAAAATGCTTAACAGACTCGAAGGAACGATTCCTGGGACACACCCTAGGTCATCGCGGAACAAACGACTCAACTTCAAGAAAAGAAAGTCCTAGACTCGACTCGACTAAAATAATAAAATAGATCCCAACTCATAATTTTCAAATCTGGTCTTGAGCTTTCTCTTGTTCAGCTGTCAGCTTAGATGCTCGGCTCTGATCCTTGATCCCTTTGATGGTCTGCCTCCATCCCAAGGTAGTCCTCTGAGGATCTACGCCAGTGATGAAGGTTGGTGAATCGAATTGTCTTTTATTAACTTCGTTAATGAGAGGAGTACATTCTAGAGCAAGACTCCCGACTTGAATTTCATTCTTCGGGTTTGGCAAGAATTCAAAGCAATCCACAAATATTTTCCCGATAAACACCCCTTTCAAGTGTCATGGGCGGATAAGATGGGAATAATCGACATTGTCTTTGACAGAAACAAAGTTGGCGTGATCGCCAAATGGGTTGGTGATGTTATTGGGTTTAACAGTTGGGATCGGGAGTGTTCCATTCTCAATCATGTCTTGGATTTCGTGTTTCAGTCGATAGCACCTTTCAGTATCATGGCCTTTCCCTTGATGAAAGGCACAGTAGGCATTTGGTTTATACCATTTACCTTGTTGATCAGCGGGAGGGTCCGGAGTCGGACCAATAGGCTTCAGCTTTCCTTGGGCTATGAGCCTTTGGAGAGCGTATGTATAAGTGCATCCGATATCGGTAAATGCAATTGGTGTTTGGCGCTGCGACTTCTTCGATTTCCCTTCTAAGAGATTGATGGCTTCATCAATATGGGTCGTTGCTTGGGCTTTTGTCTTAGATGACGAGGCCCCTTGGTATCCTTTTGGCTTTTCAGCCTCTACCTTTATGACATCATCTTCTACCTTTATCCCGATTCTTATCAATTCTTTGAAAGAGCCAAAATTCTGGTATTTTAGAGCATTGCGATAAACAGGTCGTAGATTCTTTACGAACTTATCTACCATTTCAACTTCGTCAGGCTTCTTGGCTAATTTCACGCTTTCAGCGCGCCATCTTGCAAGGAATTCAGTAAAGCCTTCTTTTTCTTTCTGTGTCATCACCTCCAATGTTCTTATGTTGGTTTGAATCTCGACATTGTCAAGCATAGTGCTTTGAGTAACTCCACCGTAATATCTTCGAAAGTGGGGAAGTTCTTAAG
Source organism: Silene latifolia (assembly GCF_048544455.1). Classification (NCBI taxonomy): domain Eukaryota; kingdom Viridiplantae; phylum Streptophyta; class Magnoliopsida; order Caryophyllales; family Caryophyllaceae; genus Silene; species Silene latifolia. Next base: position 66,774,738 of record NC_133532.1, read on the forward strand.
GTCCAGTTGTAGAACCACGCCTTCGGGTGTTCATCCGGAGATTGGGCGAAAATTTCGTAGAGAGCATGTCGCGGTACTCCCTTCGGTGCTAAGTACCCCTTATAGGCCTTAACATGGTGGACTGGATCTTCTGTGCCCTTAAACTTTGGGATATCAATGAGTACCATGTTTGTGGGCAACTTATCCTGAACTGGGGCATAGGCCCTAGCATTTTCGTAGTGGATGTTCTTCCCTTGGGAGAGTTTCAGACGGTCTTCAATGAATTTGAACCGTTTCTCCAGATCAGTCAGAGGTGGGGTAGATGAAGAGGAATCTTCACCCAACTTGGATTCGATCGCATCCATTCTGGTCATCATGAGGTTCACGGCCTCAGTGAGTTTGTTAACAGCATCTTCCATTGCTTGAAGTCGGGTTTTTGGCGGCCTTTCTACCAGAAAACCCCGAACCGAGTCAATATTCAAATGTAAGAGCCCCTGCGCACTTAAGGACACGACACCAACTTGACTCAAACAAAGAGTCGACTTGAGACTGATTAACAAAAAGGTTCGACTCACGGTTGGATTTAGACCTTGATTCATTTTAGACTCGACAAAACGACACGACCCGAACCATCACAAATCGGTTCTAAACCGGACTCGGTGTAAACCCGTGATTTGACTAACATAGTCCTTAGGTTCGAGTGAAACGCCCTAAAGGGCCTAGCTTGGACGTTTCTGTGGACTATCCTAGACCAAATGGTCGACCCACATGACTCGAAGCCCAAGAAGTGGGCTTGGGTGACCCAACAAGGTCGTTTTCTAGACTCTCGGGGCAAAACACGCCTAGCCTAACACGGCCAGGACCCGGACACGACTCGACGCATTTCATGCTTGGTTAAGGTTCGAGAAACATTTTGGATTGAATTTAAAAAAATGAAAGATCGATTTGAAAATGAGATTTAAAATGGGCAGCATGCCGGCTATAAAAGCTCATTTTTGGCCGAAAATTCTGGTCCTACTTGGGCAGCATTCCGCGTTTTGAAAATCATGCTATTTTGACAGTAAGTTGTTCAAAAGTTCGGTTTTGAAATCGATATGGAAAGTTTTGAAAAGACTCGGGAAATTCATTTCGCACATTGTCATTCTCATGTTATAAAGATGTATGCTCCTAGACATCTCTAACTCTCGGCAAGTCTTCTACAAGAAGGTCTATGCCCTCCATCCTTTTTGGGTCTTATAGAGCAAGGGCCTTTATGTAGAGTACCTAGAAGAGCATCCCCACCATCAAGAACCACGACGAGGCAGAGCGGAAGCAAGCAATGTGCAAGTTCCTGGCATAGTGGGACGTCGCCCCCCACGCATCACAAAGAAACGCTGGGACGGCCCGGGAAAGTCCTTAAGGGTTTATGCATGAATCGTAGCACTATGAGTAATGCTTTACTTTCCAATACTTTCTTTTCAAGTTTCACCTCGGAGGAAAAGACCCTAGAAACAAAGTGTAACTAGTCCTCTTTTCCCAGTGAGTCGCCAAAGCGTGGACAAGGCCCTCGGGAACTGCGTCCTCGGGATCCACACTAGGCATAATCGACTAGAGGTTCTTTCGAATCGAATTAAGACAAATTAGAGTCGCCACCAAGTTTTTTGGGAACTTGGAACCGTTCAAGCCAACTTTACACCTTTCATCGAAAAGCATAAAGCCAATCGACTACGAGTGATTAAAGATAAAGACTTGTACCCTATATCACTCTATTTGAATGACTCTCGTAATCCAATGGTATTTAGACGGATCCACAAACCATAGATCTTGAGTAAGGGGTGAGGGTACGTGTTAGGAAGCCCATAAGGACACCTAACCCCGCCCGTCGATAACGGCCTCTACTAAGTCAAGTATCGGATTTCAAACAAGGTCGTAGCTCTTTGCGATATATGATATGCAAACATCGTTTTAAAACCCTAACATGTGACAACAATTTCTATGTCGTTTTAGATGCAACTAAACTAACTTTGTCAAAGTTGTAATTTAGCATGTGGGTTGATTGATCTAACAACATACAAAGCAAACAAAGCTTAAGGGGAATGGGGGAGCCGTTGGGATCTATCCTATTACAACCCAGGCATTTCATGCCGACACAACGATAAATTAAAAATACAACTCGATCTAAAATACAACGCTATACACAAAACCGTACACGACACATTACACGGCCAATTCGGCCTAGGGAAACGTGCACAAGGGGGGTGGCCCACGGCTTACATGACTCACGGCCTTGGGTCACTCCTCGTGATGCGTGCTTTCAATTAATCTTATCGAATTAGACATAGGGCCACACACCAAAGCATGCATTAGCATAAATCGGGCCATGTCGCTTTAAACAACATGCGATTTACTACGCTCTTACACGAATTGGAGCACAACCATCTAACCAAATAAGACTAAGGTTTTTGAAGAAGCTTTTGACTCGATAAAAGTAAAACAAACTTGAAAGTTACAACTCGATGAACAAATTATAAATTACAAGCAATGAAACAACAAAGAACAATTGGTACAAAAAAACGAAGCAAAAAGGACAAAGAAATCGTCCACCCTCACGGCCAAACCACGGTCATCCTAGTTCCTAGGTCAAGTTCATTAGTTATATCAAATGATTGCGAAACGAGTTAGGAAACGAGTTAGAAAACAAGTTAAAAACGACGTTGATCAATCAAGAAAATATCGTGCGAGCGTGCATTCTACACGGCCTAAAGGGGTCGAATTAGGTCACGAAGCTACAAGATTAACGCTACTCATCGAGTGTTAATAGGAAGGTGCTAATCACGCACTCCTATGCTAGCGAGAAATCAAGTGAAAAGAGAGATGCGTTCAATTAGGTTATAGATTTGTTAATCGATTTTTAAAGCTATGTCGATGCACCCTAACATGTCTAATTAGGTTATTTAATCAATCTAAAGTCGTCTAAGTGAATAATATGTTAACAAACAGGGGTCAAACTAACATGCGACGGGTCCTAGGGTAGGTCGAATTGGTCGGAACAAACGAGGGATCAAAAGCGAGGAATGAAGTTAGAAATCGTTTTATTAATGCCCTACCTTGAACACGAGGATATGTAAATGAGATGTGGTGTACGACCGACCGATGTGGCGGATTTCTTTCCCATCTCAAGTCAACGCGGGTATTCGTGGTGGTACTTTAACTCATACTCGGACTAAACTAGTTTCATAGTTAATGATATTAAACGATAAACAAAACGATAAACAAAACGATAAACAATAAAAAAACAAACATAAAAGAACGAAATAAAAAGGAGAAGAGGAGGATTTGATGCACCCTCAACCTACATGTATCGTTGACACCGTCTTGCATCGTAATCAATGGTAGATTTTATCTCGAGAGGCCGTCGTCGACGAAGGAATAAAGCAACAAACACGTTTTTTGTAAATCTGGACAGCAACTTTCAAACTGCAATTTCTCACTCGTTTCACGGTGAAAATTAGATTTAAAAGATGTTTTGAAAACTAGAAAGAGAGGAGAACAAATATCTTAAAACAATCCCTGCATATTTTGAATTATTGGGCACGAAAAACGAGCACAAACAGAACTGGACAGACAGGAAAAGCCGCGAAAACAGAGTGTATGACACTCTGTTTTTCGAGGGGATTCGTGTACTCTCAAGGGCAATTTGGATCGTAAATCTTTGTCTAAGACGTATATGGATATTGTGTGGTTAATTAGGAACAAGAAACTTGAATTTTGATGGAGGTTTGAGGGTTGAACGAAGGGTTCCAAAGAGGACACACAAACTGATTCTCAGTTTTGTATGTCGGTTTTGTCGAGGGTTTTTGAGAGGCAATTAGGGTTTGTTTCTGGAGTTTAAAGTTTTTAAGTGACGGTAGTATGTATGGAGAACTTCGAGACATGAATGTATGGCAGAGGGGAAGTATTTATAAGGAGTTTCGAAGGGTAGAAGTAGGGCAACAAGCAGTCGGTCCTGCTCTGTTTCGCTGCTGCTGTCCAGCAGCTATTGTGAGCTCGTGTAGGGTTTTGGAGGGGTTTTTCATGGTGGTTAAGCTAGGGTAATATGGGTAGGATACTAGGGTATGGATTAGGCTTAATGGGCACGGGTATAAGTGGTGTTTGGAGCAGGTTTTGGACTCGGGTTTGAGCTGAACGAAAACAGTGGGGTCGTGGGCTGTTTCGTTTTGGGGCCTGTTTTGGATGGACTTGTGGAAGTGTTTCGAGGTGGTCTAGGTGCTGGGTTGTTGTGGATAATGTGGAGCACGGGTTGGTGGTGATGGGTTGCGGGTTTGGACCAAGTTTGAGTCGGTTTAGAAGGGCTTTCGATGGGCTATACAAACACAGGTAAAGGAAGGAATTGGGCTGTGTTGGGGGGATGTTTGGAACGAGATTTGGGTGGGTTAAACAAAGGTTTTGGGGTAGGCTTTGGCTAAGAATCGAACGCGGGTTATGGGAGAGGAAGTTGGGTCGAAAGTGCGTCGAAAATCGAGCCCAAATCAAGCATAAAACGAGCTCACAAATCGTGTGATTAAAACGAGTTTTCAACTTTCGAAATCGATTTTTCAAATCAAATAACACACTAAAATAAATGATTTTTCAAATCAAATACACTCATAAAATGATTTTTCAAATCAAATATTAATTTTATTTTCAATAAAATAAACTTGAGAAAATAAATTCAAAATAAAGTAAAATGAATTCACCTTAAAAACTTTAATTTAAATATCATTTAAATTAATAAAATACTCCGTCGACAACGCTCATTCTACATCGTAAAACGAACCCAAATAATGACAATGACAACTAAAGAATACATGTGTCCTATCATCATCGGGTGTTTGTCGGGTTCTCTATAAATTCCAATATCGACGGATACGGGTATCTACAAAATTTTATTTACAAGAATGACTATTCAATTAACAAAGTTGCCAAATAAAGTTATGAACCAATATAAATAATTATGGCTGATTCAAACATTTCTTTTTCTTTTTACAATGGTTCGGTTTAGTCTAATGAACCAAAAACCAAAGTCAAAATTACTTAACCAAGACCTATGCCAACCATTGACGGAAGCTGCCAATCATTTTCAAAGCTCAATGGCATGCCATACATTAAGAAAGCTCAAAAGCTCATCTATCAACTTTCACAAATTCTCATTTAAGACGATCTCTATCCGTCTTAAATTAAAGACGAGACAAATACATATCAAATCACCTCACCTATTGCCTAGGAAATGGCAAAAATTTTATCTTAATATTTAATCCGTCTTAAGCATAAGATGGATAGTGCGCGTCTTATGCAAGACATACTATCAATTTTCCCTTTTTTTTTGTTGTGGTACAGTACATAGCACCATACTCCAAAATCCAAACTTGAGAATTAACAATAGACATCTATAGTGCACAATAGAGAATTAACAATAACAAACTTGAACCAACTCTTAATAAAAATTGTGATAGTTCATCCAGCATTTTTATAAGGTTGGTAATCATGAGGGGCATGTACATCCAACTGAAACCTACAATTCTCAGCATTCTCAAAGTATACCGGATCGACAAAGTCTTTATGTAGAGGCTCTTCATAATCAATTTCATCAGATTCAAGCAATTCAACATTATTGTCCCCAAAATTATTCGTCGTATCATTATTGTCATCAAAAGTTTAATTTTGTACCATATACGGTATAAGATCGACATTCACGTTCCTATACGCCCCTTGACTCAATAATTCAAGTAAGCTAGTAGCGGATGTGGCTGAATACATATTCATAGTCGATAGATGATGGAAATAAGCACACATATTGTAACACCCCCTTCTTACCCGACCAAGGTAATTGGGAGATATTACCTTCTCGGTTTCACGGGTAGTGAAATCGGAGTCGCAATTGAGAAACAATTAATATAAATAAGTATTTAGTGGATTACATATGCATAAGTGAAATAAATGAAATGAATAATACAACTCACGACTACTAAACTAGTCTAATCAACTATGCTTGACTCGAATGTCATCACGGCTCGTCCCGTCTCCCACATGCTACCAAAGCTAACCTGTAAACAACTGCTCCCCATATGATTGGAAATATCATATGGATCGACACATGCCACCCCGGAAATAGGTGACATTTACACGGACACAACAAACGTAAGTTTCAATACACAACATATAATACGACTCGATAAGTTCAGACACGACATAATCATATGAATGAGACTCGACTATGCAATCACCATACTGGTACCAGGACACGTTCAGACGTACCCACAACCACCGGTGCTAGGGACACGCCCACGACACCACATCTCACACAAAGGTACTGGGACACGCCCATATGTACCAGGTCCGAAAGCCAACCGAATCCCCTGCCAGACGGCATTTCTCAACCACACGAGTCCCTCCGTGACTCAAGTCATTAATGTGCACATCCCCCTTAGAGTGGGAAACTCCAAGGGGCGACCCGAGCGCAAGACGGTTTTCCAACCGTCTTACGTGTCCTCAATAATCAAGTACCACCACCAAAGACCTCCAACACAACACCAACACAATCATACATGACAAAGGGAAGAACAAAACTTTCGTATGACCAAATGCATGAATTCAATCCCATATTCATACTAACCGACTCATAAATGCATTAGTGAGGAAAGACACCCAAACATGCATACACAATTGAAACCGAGTAGGATAACCTACCTTTTTGCATAATCCTCAAGCTAATCGAAATCACCAAGTATCCATCTCATAAAACCGTCTCATCCTACATAAATCATGTAATAACTATCACAAACCACTATACTATAATACAACATAAAATCATTTATTATTAGTTACTAATTACTCATTTTACTTAACTAAATATTGATTAACATCTCTTAGTAAACCCTAACTCGAATTTACTCATAAGACAAAGTGTAAAGGGTGAGATTTCTACTTACAAGGGTAGATCGGGACATAGGAGATGTGTTCCACCATTAATCCAAGCTTGAAGGCCAAGGGAAGGGCACTTGGGAGCATTTTAGAGAGAAGGGAGAGGGTTTTAGTATAAGAAGGAAGAAGGAGAAGAATGAAGGGATTGGTGAAGGGATAAGATAAAATCCCGAAATATCATTTCTCGGGTACAGCTCAGCCACTCGACCGAGTGACCGGTTTACTCGACCGAGTGGCTCTCACTCGGTCGATTATACCCTCACTCGACCGAGTGTCGACTCACTTGGTCCACTTAGGGTTCTACTCAGTTCACTATAAGTCTACTAGGTCTATTTTAGGTCTTACTTGGTTATGTAGGAGGATTATCCTTTACTTCCGAGTACATATGGGTTCCCTTATGCGTCCCAAGGTCTAAGTATGGGTCTCATAAATGCCGTATATTACAATCTTTCCCCCTTAAAATGAACTTCGTCCCCGAAGTTCGCCACTCACTCTCTTTCCCAAATATTCCTTGGTCTATTCTCGAGCCTCTTTCTCGATTCTCGTGTGTTCTCTTGCCATCATCACTCTTATTGTTACACAATTATATCCTATATATCCTAGGTGTTGTTCGTTCTCACTACTTTGCCACGTATCGTGCTCTTTATTTTTCTCACTTTTCCGAGTTCTTACATTCACTCCCCCTAAAACGGAACTTCGTCCCGAAGTTCGCTATAAGTCTCATGAAACTCTCCCGGTAACCAACCATTATTACCATAAGTTGTGTATGATTACTATATGTATATATACATGTATATGAGTACTCTTTATGACTAGGCTCAACCACTCTTAATATTCAACATATCATTCACATATCATATCGAACCGCCACAACACGTACTAGTGTTACAATCTCATCATGTGCTGTGTATCTACTACTATTCTATATTTTTCCACTACTATTACCGAATGCATACGGATTTTCATGCCCTTTATGCCATCATATAATCATTTGTAGTTTGACTATTTTCTTATACCGCCCAAACAATTGACAAGGTCAAGAGTAAACAATTTATAAAGGTCTACCGTGTGGATTTTCTATGGTCAATCGACTCTTAGTAGGTCGGCATAGTCCAAAATCAAGGTCAAATGCGTTGTGGGTGGTCTAAAATTCCTAGAAAGGGTCAAATTCCAACGTACTCGGTCGAATTCAACAGTTACTCGGCTGAGTCAAAGTCACTCGGTCGAGTGGTCATGCCACTCGGTCGAGTAGGGGTATTTACAGGAAGGTTTCCCAGGTCAGTCTTTCTGCCTACTCGATCGAGTGGATCTGTTACTCGGTCAAGTGGATCTGTCACTCGGTCGAGTGGACCACCACTCGCTCGAGTGAGAAGGGTATTCGGCCGACTGTTACTGGATAGTCCAAATTTTCGGCCACTAATGGCCTCCAAGTTCCCCTATGGTCAAGTATACATGCAATGGAGTCTAAACGGTGTTTACCACACCATTCAATCACACAAGTTCTACTAGTATTGGCCTTATGGCCAGCTTACAACACGAAAATTAAAGTGTTCAAAGTTCTAAACGATAACAAAAAGTTTTAAAGAGTTCGAATCATAAAACCATCACTACGCGGAGGGCTTCCTCTTCTTGCCAATGCTTGACACCCATCTTACCCACCCGGAACGACTCTTCCCCACCTTGCTTCCTCCTTGGGCTTTCTCCTCCTCCTTATCCTCTTCTTCCTCTTCATTCACCTCCTCCTCTCCTGGTGCCCTACGAGCCGCCTCCTCCCATACCTCATCAAAGTCCATGGCCACTGCCACCGCGGCCGTTCCCGCCTCACTTCCACTTCCTTGGTAGGCATTGCTAGGATAGATCCCGGCATCACCCATATATGGGTCACGCAAGTGTCCCACGCTGAAAGGAAAGTTGATCTCCCAATCCAATGGTTGGATACCATAGGCCTTAAAGACGCCGAAGGTGTCTCCGGCTCCGGACCAAAAGCTAGGGTGGTGGGCGGGGCGTATGATACGTGCATTTCGTATAGTCCTTTTTGGCCTCTTATGCACGCATTTTCGTGTCATTCTCGTAGTTATGTATTGCAAAATGCCCTAAATAGGCTACTTTGGTTTTGTTTGCCTTAATTGCAGGAACAGACCCGAAAGTAGTGGACTCGTGCCTTTTTCCAGTCCTTTTAGCATGCATCTATGGAGATGGAAGGTTTGAAGCTAAAATGTTATGCCTCGGGAAGCGTGAAAGAGTCTCGGAAGCTAACCAATGAAGAACATGAGCTGTTTCAGTGGCTGAGTACTCGATCGGAGCTTATTCTACTCGATCGAGTGAAGATGGTGGTCAATAGTGTTCGATCGAGTCCCTGCTGAACTCGATCGAAATGTGGCATTTAGAGGTTACTCAATCGAACATGCTTTCTGTTCGATCGAGGGTTTTGGCTGAAGATGTGCTCGATCGAGGAGATTGAAATTCCTCGATCGAGTGCATTCTATCTGAACACGGGATTTTTATTTCGTGTTACACTTATCTAGTATCTTAAGTATGTTTTAGGTTAAAATAAATATCTTCCCTATATAAGGAAAGACGTAATTAGGTTTAAGGATTCTCTCTTATGCTCTTAACTACTCTTTAATCTCAGAAACTTAATTACTGCTTAGACAATTTTCTCTCCTTTGGTACGTTGCTTTTGTTCTATTGCCGGATCTCGAACTTTGTAATCTCTCTTTACTCTTTACACTTAATTTAATTCTTCTTTCGCACTCTAAATTACTAGTCTCTTAATTACTGTTTTAATTATTGTTTCTATAGTTTTATGCAATTTTATTCTCTTAATCCTTATATCATGTCTCTTGTTAATTCATTGATTGTTATTATTGCTTATTTCATTATGAGCATGAGTAGCTAATTCCCTTTATGTTAGGATTAGGGGAGCCATGGTAGTGAATAAATGATGTTGTAAGTAGATTAGATGGTTTGATTGTGAGAACTATTTTATAACAATATAATAGTAATTGTTTAGTTGAGTGCACGCTTCTAAACCAGTTAATCCGGTTAAATTCAGACCTAGATCGAGAGATTGGAATGAATAGACCTGTTATAAACAGTAGACTACACTAATGAGGGCGAGAGCTAAGTTAGTTGTACTTTAGGGCAGAAAGTGGGCCGAGAGGACCTTTCCTTTACCCTTCTCACATTAGACCGTCTGAGCCATTTATGACTGAATTGACTAATTACCATGGTGAAGCGACATCCTAGCATTCCTCTCCTTATTTGATTACATCTTTTATTTCTCTTTATTATTTTTACTGCTCTTTTCTCTTTGCCTTAATCTCATTTAGTTTAGAAAATAAATTCAAACACCCAATTGTTACCGTGACGGACTTAGATAACAGGTAGATATAAATAGCCTTCCTATGGAGTATGATACCCTACTTACCTCTAATATATATATTAGTTGAGCCAGTTGGTTTATTTTTGATAGGGTTGCGATAGCCGTGTCAGCGTACTCCTTGATTATAGGCCGCCTCTTGCATGTCTCTCAACACAAGATCGGTGTTCACTCGGTATATGAGGTACGACATGGGATAGTTGGAGTCCAAGGTGGGTGGGGTTTAGCCAAAGTTCCTAGCATAAGGTGGGGGCATCATAGTTGTAGGCATGGAGTGGGGAAGGGATGTGGGAGCTTGCTCGACGGGAGCATGAGGTGAGGGAGGTAATGGAGGTGCCTCCCGCTGCTCGGTAGCATCATCTAGGTCAAAAGTGAGGCTACTAGGGATAGAATACGTTTGGGCCTCGGGGAGGAGTGATCCCGCTCTCTCTAAAGGAGAAGTCGGGGGTAGGTCCTCACCAACGGGGAGCTTCATATACCACTCATCATCAACCCTTCAAGAATAAGTGTCGTCCTCCTCTCCATCTACCACCCAAGACTTAGCTCTCAACCAATCAAGATCAAAATAAACAACTTTCTTGGACATGGGTGCATCCACTGCCCCCGGTTCGTAAGCTAACAAGTTCTTGGCCAATATAGTCGCCAAGGCCCCACAATATAAGGATTATTGGTCCACCTCGGCCATCCTCGCAAGGGCAAGACACACCGAAGATACGGCATTGAAGTGGAGACGGCTTTCATGGCGGGGGTTAAGGTAGGAGCTCAAGATCAAGACCTCCGTGGAATTGAGTTTACTCGGGTCCTTCCTCCCATAGATGAGGTTGGTCAAGGAGCGCAAGAAAATCTTTAGGACGGGGTGCTCAATGTCACTAGTCTTCATATTACTCACACTAAGCTTTTCCTTTCTTGTGTAAAGATGATAGTACTTTGAAGCTTTCATGTCTTTCTCGACCTTGTCATGGTGACCCACCACTCGTTTACCCACCCCTAGATGGTCGGTAAAAGCATCACTACCTAGGTTGAAAGGGGTATTCTTGAGCCTAAAACTCACCTTATGGGTCTCCTTGTCATAGGTGAAGGAGCTCAAAAACTCAAGGCTGAGGTTGTGGTAACTTATCTTCTCCAAGTTGTAAAAACCCTCCAATCCAAGAACCGATAAGATCTTATGCACCTCCTTCTCTATCCCTAGAGCCTCCAAGGTACTTACCGACATGGACTTGGTCGGGGCCATCCTCCTAGTGGCTAGGACCTCAAACTTGTCCCGGTGCTCATCACTCCCAAAAGCTATAGACGGGTAGTCCGGGAGGGTGATAGCGGGCGGTGCCTCTTGTTGGGGTTGGCGAGCATTCCTTCCACGACCGGTTCTAGTGTTCCTTGCCATGCTACACGAGAATCACACACAAGATATGGAATAGGAAAGGTAAAAATTGGAAGCAAATGTTGGATGTGTGAGGATTTTCTCAACTTTTCAAATTGATGAATATCAAATGAGGAGAATTTCTAAGATAGTTGCTTTGCGAATTTTAACCAACTTTTCAAATTTACACATGTTACAAGTTCTTTTTTTCGGAAATTAAAGACTCGTGTGATATAATATGGTTTTTAAACATGACTATAACTACATGTATTATCCATAGCTGATAAGGTTATTTTCAGTCGTTTGCCTTAATCAAAATAAATCCTAGCTTAGTACTAACAAAATAGCTAGCGGTAAGTCAGGGTCAAATCCACAGGGAGGCGGTGATTATCTAGTTTGTTTATATTTAAATCTGTCTTAAAGTAACCAATTGTGGGGCTGTGATTGTTTGTATGCTAATCAACTAATTGCAAATAAAAAAGGACGAATAACAATAATATTAAAGAGTCTAGGGATCGGGTTCACTAGGTCGTCATCAAAGGGTAGAATTTAATTCATTGATTGAGCAATTTATATTGTTGAAAGTCATATGATCAGTCGATTCAATATTTCTTTTAGATCTAATTTAACATGCGATCGCTATCATTAAATTATCTCTATTCAATTATCGTGGCCTATACTAGTCTTAACCCAGTCGGTGATAATCCTAGTTTTTGCAAGACTAATTAATCAATTCTTATCAGTAATTAACTAATTAGAAGTAATACGATAATCAAACAACAATTAAGAGCAATTTAACAATCAATTCATAATAATCCCTTTTCTAACAACCTAGATCCCCTTTCACCCTAGATTAAAGGCTTAGCTACTCATATTAAAGGTAAGAACAACAATAATAGTAATGAAAAACAAGATGAACAATAATAACGATGAACAAGTAATTGAAATAATAATTGAAAAAAGATTAGAACAATACCGTAATTAAAGGCAATAGATCCGAACAATAATTAAACTATTTGAGAGAGTTTTCTAAGGTAGCTATACTAAACCTACCAAAAATAAAGCATACAATAACCAAGAGTACGAGTTTTGGTATTTATAGTAGTCATAACCAACTTAAGGAAATTTGCGGAATATTATGAAAACAAGTGGTTCCTCGATCGAGCCTAGGTGCACTCTGTCACGTACTTATTCTTCTGGAAGAGGAATACATGCACCACTCGTGCCAAGACACTCGGCTTAGTGTGAGTCAGGCCTTCAAAATGATATCACTTGAGAATATTTGAGAGAGAATTTCAAATGTACAAGAGTTGCAGCGGAAAGATTGAATATTATTAATAATAATGAGAGTTTGTACAATGCTTGAAATGCGGAAATAAAGATTACAATGTGTTTGCTAAATGATTACAAAGTTGTAGATTGAATGCAAATTGAATGAATGAAAATGATGGCCTAATGCCCTATTTATAGATGCCCAAAAGGGGTGGTTGGAGTGAAGGGGTGCGATGCTCGCTCCTCTTGGTAAATGGTGTGAATAAGGGGATAAAGATCCCCTTATTCCTCTTCAAATAGGTGCCCAAGTGAATGGAATGGAGTGAAGGGGTGCAACCTTCACTCCTCTTGAGAATTGGCGGCAAAAGGAGGGAGTGAACCATCACTCCTCTTCATGGTTGGCGGCAAGGGATAGGGTGAATGGGTGTGACTTCGTTCCTCTTCATGTTGGCGCCAAAAGGGATGAGTAAGGGGGGTGTATTTGGTGTGTGAGAGACGTAATGGATAAGGATGACAAGGGGGGGTGTATTTGTGTGTGAGAGAGGGAATGAATAAGGATGGATTACGATAAGGATAAGGTAGGGGGGATGTATGTGGACAAGGGACTTGGTTCAAGGCCCTAGGACACATCCCTTGGCGTATTCACATCTACTCGGCATGGTTGGACTTGTGGACTCCGTAGTTGCTTGTCCAGCTAACCTCAACTTGAAATGAACTGCCTCTACTGAGAGTGAGCTGAGTGAACTTGAGTGAGCTAGTCGTGAGCTGGAGTAAACTATTGTTGAGCTGCCCGGAGTTAGTGTAGGCTTCGTATATGCGAGTATGCTTTGTGTGAGCTACCATAAGCATCCTTAAGGCATCACGGGCGCTCGAAATGAGCGAACCGTGACATTCTCCCCCACTTGGAATGGTTGACCTCCTCGTCAACCCTTAATATGGTATGACCATGTCCGTAAATAGTATTCCTTTGGACTTCTTGTGGTTATGCCATTTCTTTAATGTTAGGGTTTGCTTGAGGTTATCCCTTGGTTTTTGTTCACGATCTTCTTGTCGGGTTTCCAAGGGATGCCTTCTTCTTTCGTCTCGATTCTTATGTTGGTGTTTGAACTTGGACCGTTGATACGCACTTGTACTTTCACTTGACTTGTGCTCGGCATCGTGATCCGTTCGTTGTTCTTGTTGGCATTCGGGTAGGCATTTAAAAAGTGATTGCCTCCACATCCGAAACAGTTGCCATTCTTCGGTCTCTTCTTTATCTTGGGTTTCCCTTTTTCTTTGTCGGGTTTCTTTGTCTCCTTGGGCTTCCCTCCCTTCTGGAGATCTTTCGTTTCTTCGGGTTTCTTTGTCTCCTTGGGATTCCCTCCCTTTCGGAGATCTTTCATTCCTTTAGATTTCCCTTCCTTGGGAATTCTCGTAACCTTGTCTTGAAATTCCTCGGTTATCTCCCCTTGAGATGTGCCCAAAATAACCTCCATTGGTCGAGTCTCTTGTCGGGATAAGTTGGCAAGGGAGCCTTGTTGGACCTCCTCTACTTTCACGTTGATGTCAAATGCTTGTTGTTCGGCATTGAGAATGAGTAGATCGGGGGTCCATCTCCAAGATCCCATTGTTCGTAGAAAATCGACACCAAGTAATACTTCGTCGCTTTCAACATTAGCGATCATAAAATCAGCCACTCCTTGCCAATCTCCGAGTTGAATAGGTACATTGTAGGCCATGCGGCATTCTAGATGCTCGGAATCGCCTTCTGGTTTGACAGTAGTCTTGACATAGGAATAGCGAATACAATCGTGGGCGGCCCTTTTAATGGTAAGGACGTTGTGTAACGACCTTGGATCTATTGATATTTTGGCCTCTACGTTTTGAATTTTTCCTTGAGTCATCCATAGAGAATTGAATGGTAGTACGTCACTTACGTCTATGGGCTTCTCTGGCATTGGTGTTTCATCGGTGAATTGTTCTTGTGTCGAATCTGAGATGTTTGCCGGTTGGATATGGCATTCCTTGTCTTGAATCTCATTGATTCGGATTTTGCCTTTTCCAACTCCTTTTGTACCCGAGTCTCCAAATTTGGAGTTCTTGGTGATGGTAGTCTTCTCCATCATTTTGATAAGGGTTTCCTTCATGGGGCACTTCCGCACAAAGTGAGGACCGTCACATAGAAAACAACATTTTTCACATGTATCTTTGTCTTTTTCCTTGGGGTTCCCCGCGAACCCCGTGCCTTTAGGATCGTCAGTTGCGTGTATTGTAGACAAACTACGATCTTGGCTTCTTCTTTTTGGATTGGGTACTAGCGGTACCCATATTCGGCCTTCCACCAGGATGGCCTTATTCCCTACAAACGTAACTGGCGCTACGGCCCGGATGAATTCCAGCCCCAAAACACAGGCATGGTCATCCATTGTTACGATGGTAAAGTCCACCGTTCCCTCCCAATCCCCCACTTGGATTGGTATATCACGAGCGGTTCCATGGATGGGTATAGACGCGGAATTCACGGCTTTCATGGTGCCGGTTCCCTGCCCGTACTCGATACCTAATCTTACGGCGACCCCCTTGGTCATAAAGTTGTGAGATGCTCCCGTGTCAAGCAGAGAGACAATGGGTGTGTCACTTACCCTTGCTTCAACAAACATTAAGTCATTGTCCCTGGTAGGCATACGGCCTTTCTTAGACGAAGTTTCTTTGCGATCACCAGCGTCCCAGTGCGCTCCGGATCTCTTCTTTGATTCTTTGGACATGACATTGAGTAAACGAAGTTTACTCATGGTAGCCTCCCCTTCATCGGATTACCCTTGATCCGCGTACGCCTTTGCCATGGCGCTTAATCTCTGCTTGCTTGGACAATCACGGGCAAAATGCGGCCCTCCGCATAGGAAACAATCAGGTTGTTTCTTGCTTTCGTTGGACTTCTCCTTGGACTTGCCCCTGTCGTCGTCCTTGGATTCATATGAAGTCCTACCACCCGTTGGCTTTGAACGATCTGAGGCATATCTTCCTCCACCGTTCCCCTTGAAATTCTTCGAGAAACCCTTGCTTGGTTCACTCAAACTTTCATATAATGATTCAGCAACCGCAATAGCGTCACTAAGAGTCTTCACACTCCTACGCTTGATTCTTCTTCGACCCATCATTGAAGACCATCCTTGAAATAGAGAAGAGAAAGTGATTCGGGCATACCGTCAATCTGAAGTAGGAGAGTAGTGAATTGCTTGATATACTCCCGAATAGATCCCGATTGCTTCAAATTTCTTAACTTTCTTGAGGCAAGTTCTCCGGCATTCTCAGGATAGAATTGTTTCTTGAAATCTGCCTTGAATCGTCCCATGTATCTATGGTACACGCATTCCTTTGGATGTCGATTTCTCTTCTTCTCCACCATAGGATTGCATCTTCGGTTAGGTACAAAGTTGCGGTGCTTATTTTTATTTTGTCGTCCTCCACGAGGACATTCTGGAAGTAGTGTTCCATACTCCATAGAAAGTTGTCAATTGTCTTGGAGTCTCGATCGCCACTATATTTGGGCGGCTTAGGAACTTTCACCCTTGGTGCGTTTTTCCTTCCCGCTCCCCCGTTTTCTCCATTTTCGAGAGAAACAACCTCGGCCCTTAAATTATCAACAACTTGTGCGAGTTCGTTGATCATATCAATTGCTTGCGTTAATTGGGGATTTGGCCTGTCGACTTCCAAAAATACAAGCCTTTCATTGACTTGTTGCATGGCTTCTCGACAAGCACCAATATCGCCTTCTATTTTGCCAAAGCGTGCCTCGGTTGCTGCCTTTGTGTTTTTGGCCTTCTCGGCCGTTGGGTTTGTGTTTATTTCCGCCCCCGACATTCTTCGATGGTGATATCAAAAATAACTTGAAGAAAATAAAATGAGATGTGATTTGGATGTGAACCTTTGTCTTGTAACCACGTTACTTTGATGTAAAACTTGGTTTGGAAAACCTCGTTTATTTGATGTAGATGAAGCGTGAATTGGTCGAAAACTGGCTCTGGTAACCACGTGTCACGGACTTATTCTTCTGGAAGAGGAATACGTGCGCCACTCATGCCAAGACACTCGGCTTGGTGCGAGTCAAGCCTTCGAAATGATATCACTTGAGAATATTTGAGAGAGAATTGCAAATGTACAAGAGTTGCAGCGGAAAGATTGAATATTATTAATAATAATGAGAGTTTGTACAATGCTTGAAATGCGGAAATAAAGATTACAATGTGTTTGCTAAATGATTACAAAGTTATAGATTGAATGCAAATTGAATGAATGAAAATGATGGCCTAATTCCCTATTTATAGATGCCCAAAAGGGGTGGTTGGAGTGAAGGGGTGCGATGCTCGCTCCTCTTGGTAAATGGTGTGAATAAGGGGATAAGGATCCCCTTGTTCCTCTTCAAATAGGCGCCCAAGTGAATGGAATGGAGTGAAGGGGTGCAACCTTCACTCCTCTTGAGAATTGGCGGCAAAAGGAGGGAGTGAACCATCACTCCTCTTCATGGTTGGCGGCAAGGGAGAGGGTGAAGGGGTGTGACTTCGTTCCTCTTCATGTTGGCGCCAAAAGGGATGAGTAAGGGGGGTGTATTTGGTGTGTGAGAGACATAATTGATAAGGATGACAAGGGGGTGTATATGTGTGTGAGAGAGGGAATGGATAAGGATGGATTAGGATAAGGATAAGGTAGGGGGGTGTATGTGGACAAGGGACTTGGTTCAAGGCCCTAGGACACATCCCTTGGCGTATTCGCATCTACTCGGCATGGTTGGACTTGTGGACTCCGTAGTTGCTTGTCTAGCTAACCTCAACTTGAAATGAGCTGCCTCTACTGAGAGTGAGCTGAGTGAACTTGAGTGAGCTAGTCGTGAGCTGGAGTAAACTGTTGTTGAGCTGCCCGGAGTTAGTGTAGGCTTCGTATATGCGAGTATGCTTTGCGTGAGCTACCATAAGCATCCTTAAGGCATCACGGGAGCTCGAAATGAGCGAACCGTGACAACTCGATCGAGGCACCAATTCCCAGATACCCCAACTCTCGACATTGAAAAGTTTATTTATTAGGTTGGTTCCTCGATCGAGCCCAAGGTGTACTTGATCGAGCATGAAGTTCCTCGATCGAGCCTCACTGTACTCGATCGAGGCACCAATTTCCTACTTCACGCACTGAATTTCAAACGGCCGCCATTTCTTCGTTTCTTGTCCGAAACAAGCGATTTTCATGTAGTTTGAAAGCTAAGAAGATAAGCTTTCATCTCCAGTTGGAATCACTTGAAAATTAGTTGTAGAACTCGAGATATGGCTCTTCAAAGTAGGCACCTGTAATAAGAAGCTCTTTTCTTCGTGTTTTCTTCTTAAATTCTCTTCCTCCATTCTTATGGATTCTCGTGACATGCTTCGTGTATCCCTTCATGTCAACTCCACGATGCCCGTTTTCATTCTTTTGCTCCTCAAATGCATCATTCCTGCATTAAACATCAAAAGGCGAAAGTATCGACATTCTAACATAAAAGGCATGTAAATGATATAAACTGGCACGAAAACCATATTAAAAGTAATTAAGGGGAGGCATAAATATGTATATAATTATGACTAATCAAACTCCCCCAAACCATCGCTTTGATTGTCCTCAAACAAAGCAACACACAATACAAAAGGCAATCATATAAATGACGAATAAACAACTCGGAGCTAATGTTTAATGCACATACAAATCCCAAGCTATACATATCTGTAACAAAGTAATGACCCAAGTATACCAATAAAACAAATTCAAAGGTACGGGAAATAGAAAACATAGCTCAAGTCTCAAGTCACCATACTATAGACAAATGCCAAATACCTTTCGATCTTGCAAGACAAATTAGTCGGATTCTCGCCGATTTCACTCATGCACTCATAAGTATATAGGGTGAGTTATATGTGAAGATAGAAAGAAGTAGAAACACTCACTCAACTTATGAAACATGCATGCAATCTAATGTGATAGGAATTTCCCTAACTAATATGCAATCATCGTATGCAGACAAAAGTACATGTATAAAGAACAATAAGGGTGGCAAATGGGTTAAAGTGATAGAAATGGTTTGTGCCAAAGCACGTTATGGATATGTGGAGCTAAGACGGTACTCGCAGCGCTAACCAAAACCAAATCTTAAAATAACAGATGAACCCAACTTAGAGAAATGATCTCAACTTTACAACGTATGAGTGTTAACAAACTACTCTCCAATTATGCATTAGACTCTAACAACCATCCTTTTGATCCTTGACAAAAACCAAATGAAGCAATCAATTTCTTTTCTTTTCTTTCTGTTTTTCTATTTTTTTTTTTCGATTTTTTCTTTCTTTTTTTTCCTTTTTCTTTTGCTTCATATTTTTCTTTTTCCAACACAAGGATACAACACAATTGCTAAATAATTCTACTACACCCACAATTGACAATAATAGTCTCATCCCAACTATAGTAGTAAAATAAACATGATAGACAAGTAACTGCGACTGTCCCGAAAAGGTAGGCAAATTCTTGGATTGTAGCTCATAGGATGTAATTTAAGATTGGCTACAAGAGTTCAAATGGGCTGACAAAAGGTAATGTAAGGCTTATTTGAACGATAAGAATCACCTATCCACATGTACTTAGTCAAATGAAAGCAATAAAAGTATCAAGAAATCAATGTCACACTTATGCAATTTGATATTACACATTCCACAAGGAGAAACCACACTCAAGCCTAATTGACAATGAGACCAGTTTATTGATGTTCCTGGCCTAGGAAGCTCTATAGACCTCAGAATTTAAGTAGTTTACCAACATAATTGTGTCAAATCTAATCAATATAAGGCATGTCAATAAGGTTAATACTTGAATTATGAGCTTAGTTTTCATGGCTAACGAGTCAAAACAATGTTCATGGACAATTATTTGGGATTCAAATGCAAAAACAATGCAATTTAACATCATTGTTATTTAATTCACCAAGACTCGACTTAAAACAAAGTAAAAACATGTTTTTGTGTTTTATAATTTTTTTAATTTTTATGGATTTTTGATATAAAAGCACACAACAATAAGTAAAGCACACAACATAATTAAACTCCTCCCCCAAACCTAAATGTCACAGTGTCCTCTTTGTGACGCCTAAAGCATAGTAATCACAAAAAAATCCAGCAACCTAAAGGACACAACTAACAGAAGGAAAGGAAAAGAAATAGACAATACAAGTAAAGAAGGTACAAGGGAAGAGAATACCGGGTAAGAGCTTATGATTCCCCCAAACCAGCTGCAAAAATAGAGGAAATTAATCATCCGCGCAATTCCTATCATCGCCAGCTACGAAAAATACCCAAAAAACGTGGTTACTCGATCGAGCCTCATCTTAATCGATCGAGGAACCATCTGGACGAATGACTTCCTGCATTTAAAATAAATACGTACACAAATTATAATCAATACAAGTTAAAGCTCGTAATAGTAAATCAAAAAGTAGCGTATGTGCTACACACAAGCATAAGTAGCACCAATAAATAGTCCAAGTAAAGAATAAAAACAATGAAAAATGTCCTGGCTCATCAAACTCAAAGTTTATAAAATATGAGCAAGCATGCCCATCACTCTTCAACTCCTCATCCATGGGTAGGAGATATGGCTCTTCATCTGTCATAGGAGCTTCCTCAAAGACTTTGATGGGCTCCTCTTTGAAAATTTCGGCCTCTAAAGCATCCAACTCAGCTTCTATGTCGACGCTCTCATCACAGTTATAAATCATCTCAGGAGGAGGATCATCTCCGTAAATCAGCTTCTCTATCTCATTCACTTCCTTGCTCCATGGATATGACGCAACAGCAGGGGCGTCAGGTGAATTCCTATCAAAACATAAAGCAAGACAATCATCAAAAGTAGGATCAAGAGCATTAATCATATGACAAGAAGCTTTTAAATCAGGAGGGCGTGATGCTTTGTCAAGACCAAAAGTGATAGTATCTTCTCCAATATTAAACGTATGACTCCCATGTCTAACATCTATAACCGCTCCTGCTGTATGCAAGAATGGTCGTCCCAGAATAATAGGAACACGAGAATCCTCAGCTATATCTATCACTACAAAATCGACTGGAATGAAAAACTTCCCTATCTTAACTGGCACATCTTCTAAGATACCCATAGGGTGCTTAACAGACCTGTCAGCCAATTGGATAGTCATATTAGTACATTTAAACTTAGTCATGTTTAATTGTTTGCAAATTTTATAAGGTATGACACTAACGCTCGCTCCTAAATCACATAAAGCATTGTCAATATTTAAAGGGCCTATAGTACAAGGAATAGAAAAACTCCCTGGATCCTTAAGCTTAGGTGGATAATTGGCTTATTACGCGGCGTAACATTCGTAAGTGAACGCGACAGTCTCCACTTCATCAAAAGACCGCTTCTTTGACAAAATTTCCTTTAAGAACTTAGCATAAGCCGGCACTTGAGCTACCAATTCAGTAAATGGCACTGTCACTTGAAGATTCTTTACTACCTCTATGAACCTTCCAAACTGTTGTTCATGTTTGGATTTCTGCAATCTTTGGGGAAAAGGTAGTTGAATTTTAATTGGCTCGGCTTCTTTTGCATTAGGATTACGTTTACAAACATCAACGTCAGTTACCGAGGTGCCTCGATCGAGCCCAGTAGTTACTCGATCGAGGAACCTATTTTTATCCATTGCCGTAGCTGAAACACTGTCAGAAGAGGTGCCTCGATCGAGCCCGGGGTGCACTCGATCGAGTAAGGAAGATCCTCGATCGAGCCCGTGTCTACTCGATCGAGGAACCTGGCTTTTCCTCGCTTTTTCGTCTTTCCTCTCAACCCGTGTTTGATCTTTGCAATTTTCTTTCTCGTCATCATTTAGCTCCAAATTCCCCAATCCCTTAGGATGCATGTAGGGAACCTCATCTTCCTTAGTGGGCATGTCCGGACCCTTATAAGAAGTACCGCTCCTCAAAGAAATAGAATTAACGTGCTCATGTGCTTGTTTACCTTGAGGAGGAAGCCCGGACTGTTTTGAAGGATTTTGAGCCGCCATTTGAGCAACTTGAGTATCCAACATCTTGTTATGAGCCATAAGTTTGGAGATTTGAGCCGTTTGCTTTTGTTGCATCATCAAAGATTGTTGCAATAGAGCTTTTAACTCCGACACGTCATTCTTAGAACTTGAGGAGGAGGTTGAAATTGTTGAAAACCTCCTTGATTTGGCCTTTGATAACCTTCTTGTGGTTGATTACCACGATTTGGAGGAATAATATATGGATTTTGTTGAGGAGCTTGAGCATAAGAATTCGGACTCCTTTCAGTGAAGAAGTTAGAATATGGAGTACCTTGCTTGAAAGACATGAAGGCATGAACTTGCTCAATGGTACTCATACACTTGGCCACAGTGTGGCCATCTATACCACATCTCTCGCAGGACACTTCTTGTTGAACCATATGAACCATCTCTGGCTTACCCAAAGACTGAGTAGTCTTCAATTCAGCTATTTGAGCCAATATAGTCTCCACCTGTGCCGCAACCGCACTATCTGAGCCACTTCCTCTCTTACTTCCTCTGGGGTTACCATACTCAGCTGTGTGAGTAGCTATCTGATCAATCAACTTCCAAGCATTACTATCATTAGTGTTATCTTGGAATCTCCCATTAGCAGCAGAATCAAGTAAAGCTCTATGATCATCATACAACCCGTTGTAAAACTGGTTGCAAAGGAACCAAATCTCAAAACCATGGTGAGGGACGGAGCGAACTAGTCTTTTAAAACGGATCCAAGCTTCATTAAAATCCTCAGTAGGACCCTGTTTAAAACTTGTAATCTGACTTCTCAATGCATTAGTTTTCTGTGGTGGAAAATAACTCTTGTAGAATGCAAGAGCTAGAGAACTCCAGTTGGTAATTGCGTCGGTCTCCATATCTAAGTCCCTTAACCACTCAGCTGCATCATCTCTCAAGGAGAAAGGGAATAAAGTTTGCTTGACCTGATCTTGAGACACCCGGTATCAAAGGAATAGAAACGACAATAAGTAACAAATTTCTCCATATGCTTTGCGGGGTCCTCTCCTTCTTTTCCTCCAAATAAATTCCTCTCTATCAAGCTTATGTAAGAAGGCTTGATCTCAAAAGTTCCCTTATCAGCGGTAGGGAGCTTGAAGCCTTTAGGAATGTAATCAACCGTGGGTTAGGAGTGACTTGCTAATGTAGGCATCTTTGGTGTTGTATAAGTCACAGCTGCAGAAATAAGTTTGTCCTCTTCTAAGGACGAGTCTACTGCGAAAGTATACCGCTCGTAGTCAAGTGTACTCAAGTCTTCCACTTGACTTTTTTCTCTTTGAAATTTTTGTCTGTAGCGAAAAGTCTTTTCTGGCTCGGGATCAAACGGTAGTATCTCTAACCTGTTAGACCTGGGCATACACGAAAACAACAAGAAAAGATAAAACTGTCTCAAGGAACTGAAGTTCCCTGAAACAAAAGAAAAAAATAAACAGAAACAAACAGAACAATTGTTGCCTCCCCGGCAACGGCGCCAAATTTGATAAGGTTATTTTCAGTCGTTTGCCTTAATCAAAATAGATCCAAGCTTAGTACTAACAAAATAGCTAGCGGTAAGTCAGGGTCGAATCCACAGGGAGGCGGTGATTATCTAGTTTGTTTATATTTAAATCTGTCTTAAAGTAACCAATTGTGGGGCTTTGATTGTTTGTATGCTAATCAACTAATTGCAAATAAATAAGGATGAATAACAATAATATTAAAGAGTCTAGGGATCGGGTTCACTAGGTCGTCATCAAAGGGTAGAATTTAATTCATTGATTGAGCAATTTATATTGTTGAAAGTCATATGATCAGTCGATTCAATATTTCTTTTAGATCTAATTTAACATGCGATCGCTATCATTAAATTATCTATATTCAATTATCGTGGCCTATACTAGTCTTAACCCAGTCGGTGATAATCCTAGTTTATGCAAGACTAATTAATCAATTCTGATCAGTAATTAACTAATTAGAAGTAATACGATAATCAAACAACAATTAAGTGCAATTTAATAATCAATTCATAATAATCCCTTTTCTAACAACCTAGATCCCCTTTCAATCTAGATTAAAGGCTTAGCTACTCATATTAAAGGTAAGAACAACAATAATAGTAATGAAAAACATGATGAACAATAATAACGATGAACAACTAATTGAAATAATAATTGAAGAAAGATTAGAACAATACCGTAATTAAAGGCAATAGATCCGAACAATAATTAAACTAAACTAAGTATTTGAGAGATTTTTCTAAGGTAGCTATACTAAACCTACCGAAAATCAAGCATAAAATAACCTAGAGTATGAGTTTTGGTATTTATAGTAGTCATAACCAACTTAAGGAAATTTGCGGAATATTATGAAAACAAGTGGTTCATCGATCGAGCCTAGGTGCACTCGATCGAGGCACCAATTCCCAGATACCCCAACTCTCGACATTGCAAAGTTTATTGATTAGGTTGGTTCCTCGATCGAGCCCAAGGTGTACTCGATCGAGCATGAAGTTCGTCGATCGAGCCTCAATGTACTCGATCGAGGCACCAATTCCTGCTTCGCACTCTAAACTTCAAATGGCCACCATTTCTTCGTTACTTGTCAGAAACAAGCTATTTTTACGGAGTTGGATAGCTAAGAAGATAAGCTTTTACCTCCAGTTGGAATCACTTGAAAATTAGTTGTAGAACTCGAGATATGGCTCTTCAAAGTAGGCACCTGTAATAAGAAGCTCTTTTCTTCGTGTTTTCTTCTTAACTTCTCTTCCTTCATTCTTATGGATTCTCGTGCCATGCTTCGTGTATCCCTTAATGTCAACTCCGCGATGCCCATTTCATTCCTTTGCTCCTCAAATGCATCATTCCTGCATTAAACATCAAAAGGCGGAAGTATCGACATTCTAACATAAAAGGCATGTAAATGATATAAACTGGCACGAAAACCATATCAAAAGTAATTAAGGGGAGGCATAAATATGTATATAATTATGACTCGTCAATAGCCATCCTTCAACTTGTCAACTCAACCATGACACACTACAGCTTAAAATTTTACTTAAACAATTACATGTTATTATTGTTGTTGATCAAATTTTGTTAAAGTTGGTGGAAGTAAAAATTTAGCTTGTCTAAATTTGAAAAGGATTCGGTTGAGTGAAATACTTCTTTGTCATGAGAAATTCTCTAAGTTGAAAAAGTAAGTAGTAACATAAGTAGTGAGTACAAATCAAAAATCGATATGGTTGGTGTCGAATTTTCAAGAGTTTGAGGCAAAATTTCTTTTAATCCCTCTTATAAGATAGTAACATTTATAAAATTCTCAATTCCACAACAAAAGAAAATCACTTTTGAGGTATAAAATGTTTTGTTCATGGGAGTTATAGAAAGAGTTGAGGAAATTTTCACCCAAGTTTTAAGACAAAAGTTGATTCCATTTTGGTTTACCTACTACATCATTAATCAAGATAGTAGTCTTATAAAGTAATTAATACTAAGTTATGTTCATGAAAAAACAAAATTTAGGCATGACTTGCCTAGAATTCAAAAATTTTAAGACGGAGTTTTAAGACGAAATTTACACATATTATACGAGATCCATTCATAACAACAAAAGCTAAGCCTTTGTTGTCTAACAATACACAACATATAATACCACTCGATCAGTGCAGACACGACATAATCATATGAATGAGACTCGACTATGCAATCATCATACCGGTACCAGGACACGCCCAGACGTACCCACAAACACCGGTGCCAGGGACACGCCCACGACACCACATCTCACACAAAGGTACCGGGACACGCCCAGACGTACCTGGTCCGGAAGCCAACCGGATCCTCTTCCAGACGTCGTGCCTCAACCACACGAGTCCCTCCGTGACTCAAGTAATTAATGTGCACATCCCTCTTGGAGTAGGAAACTCCAAGGGGCGACCTGAGCACAAGACGGTTTCTCAACCGTCTTACGTCTCCTTAATAATCAAGTACCACCACCAAAGACCTCCAACACAACATCAACACAATCATACATGACAAAGGGAAGAACAACACTTTCATATGACCAAATGCATGAATTCTATCCCACATTCATACTAACCGACTCATAAATGTATTAGTGAGGAAAGACACTAAAACATTCATACACAATATTAAAACCGAGTAGGATAACCTACCTTTTTGCATAATCCTCAAGCTAATCGAAATCTTCAAGTATCCATCTCATAAAACCGTCTCATCCTACATAAATCATGTAATAACTATCACAAACCACTCTATACTATAATACAACATAAAATCACTTATTATTAGTTACTAATTACTCATTTTACATAACTAAATACTAATTAACCTCTCTTAGTAAACCCTAACTCGAATTTACTCATGAGACAAAGAGGAAAGGGTGAGATTTCTACTTAAAAAGGTAGATCGGGACATAGGAGATGTGTTCTACCATTAATCCAAGCTTGAAGGCCAAGGGAAGGGAATTCGGGAGCATTTTAGAGAGAAGGGAGAGGGTTTTAGTGTAAAAAGGAAGAAGGAGAAGAATGAAGGGGTTGGTGTTGGGATAAGATGAAATCCCGAAATATCATTTCTCGGGTACAGCTCAACCACTCGACCGAGTGACCGGTTCACTCGACCGAGTGGCTCTCACTCAGTCGAGTTGATGTGACTCATATCTGAGCACATTTAGTCCCCAAATTAGCCTTGTTCCTATGCTTTTTAGTGCATAATTGGGTTATTTACTATATTTAGATTCCCACTTTGCATATTCTTTGAGGTTTTGTTTCCTTGGTAGGAGAGGAGTGCAAACCTTGCATTTACATGGCAAAATGGAGCTAAATTGGTCGCACCTAATGACAATGCATCAAGGGGAAGACAATACTAGATGGCCTATGTAGATAATGAAGTAGATTGGGCAATGATGAAAGGGTCCTTGCATCCCCGGATTGATCCTCGCGGATCATCAAGGAAGAAAATAAGAAAAGCTACCTGCCATGGGATCCGAGCGGATCAAAGATGATCCGAGCGTCTCCCTCCACCACCATCCGAGCGTCCCGTGCTGAAGACGTTCGTCCTGAAGCAAGATAATCCGAGCGTCTCCCCTGACAATCCGCTCGGATCTTACTACAGGGAACCCGTGCCTATGCTGAAGACGCTCGTCCCGTGCCAAGACTAACAAAACGGAGATGCTCATCTCCTTGGAGAGGAGCATTTCCTCAACTTTTCTTAAGGGTCTTAATAGTCATTTAAGCCCTTAGTAACCCTAATTTATGTACCTAATCTTTAGTATAAACCCCATTGTACTACTTAGATTAGCATGCTCTCTTAATACTTCCTTAATCAAGTTCTAATCATTCCTTAATCTTGTAATCAACTTCTAATCTAGTCTTAATACAAATCTCAATACTTAATCTTTCCTTAATTTCTTCATTGTTCTTCATTTATTTTGGGTAATTAGAAGATTATTTGGGTTTTATTGGAGGATTGACAACCTTCCATCAATCATCAAGTACTTCTATTATTCTTTGCATTATTATTTTGGAATCGCCATAGGTATAATTCTCTTAATCCTTGCTTTAATTATTATTAATCATTTTCATTCATTCATCATGTTTTGCCTTGTTAATGTAATTGACAACCTCATTAGCATGTTAAACTTGATCATGAGTGAGTAGTTTCCTTAGCTAGGGTTAATGGGTAATTAGGGGAAACCAACATGGGGAATGATTCATGTTTAATCTAATATGTTTTCATAATTTATTTGCTTGCTTGTTGTGATTTCAACTTATGCACCTCTTATGTTTGATGAAATGCGAGCCTATGAATCCTTGCAATTTTTACCCATCACTTATCTTTTCAATGAGACTTGTAAGCTTATACACAAACTCGAGTCTCATTAGACCATGCATATAGTTGGATAGGAAGGATTAAGTCGACTTCTAGGTGTTGTACAATCTTATCGATTCGGCTCCGGGACCCAAACCTCCTTAGGGATTGTAAGCTTATACACCAACTCGATCCCATCACAACACTAATTGCTTGCTTATAATTTGAGAATATGTTTGTGTGGACATGGGCCACGGGGGCACTTGGGAACAAGCGTTTGCATTTGTGGAGTCGCCACCAATTTATTGTGGAAAATTGGAAACCGTTCGAATACCTCGTGTCATGTCAAGACACAAAGTAGTGACATGAACACCAAGAACTCGGTACCCTTAGCATTCTATGTCTAGAAGGACTCTCGTGGATGCCAATGAACACGGATGTTCACAGATATCTGGAGTAACGGGTGAGGGTACGTATTAGGAAGTCCTTTTACTGAACACTTAATCCTTCTCGCCTCGATAGCGGCCTCTACTAATGATTAGGGAAGTTATTCATACTTGATATGTCGTCGATTATATGCATGCAATGCAACATCCAACGTTTTAATCCTAGCATGTGAATTAAACTAAGTCGATGAACAATTAATTAGCACTCATTAATGTCGAAGTAGGGTTTAGATTAATTACATGTGAAAAACAAGCAAATAAACCATACATGATAATAAATAAATAAATTACAATGGATATTTGAATTTACGTCATAATCATGCCCAAAAGAGTTTTATAAATAAAAAAACGAATAAATAAAATAAGGAAAAATAGAAAATTGGAAAAAATTAGGAAGTTGGAAAAATAAGGATATAAAAATAAGGGGAAATTGAAAAATAAGGAAATTTGGAAAATAAGGAAAATTTGAAGAAAATAGGAAATAAAATAAATTTGGAAAATAAAAAAAATAAAGAAATAAAATAGAGAATATGGAAAATATGTCGAACTATGGTGATAATAAGAACAATAGTTAACACTACAAAAAAAAACGTTTCGATGCGACGGACACATTGCGACGGAAGATTAACCCGTAGCAAATTTAAACCTGCGACGGACCTCAGAATCTGCGACGGACTTGCGACGGACTTTTCGTTGCAGCATATTTTCCCAGACCGCCAAATTTTCTCGACATGGGAAAGGTGCGCGACGGAATTTCCGTCGCTATATTAAAATAATAATAAATTCGCAAATTTGAAATGAAATTTCGTCGCAGGCATTTTTTAGTGTCCACCTGTACATCTCTTAAACATTTGGACTAATATTATTATTTTATTCTGCGACGGAAATTCCGTCGCAGGATTTATTATTATTTTATTTTTGCGACGGAAAGTCCGTCGCGCAGGCTTTCTTTATACGGCAATCGGCGGATCCCTTCTCCTTCATTATCACTCTTCAATTATTTACCCAAAAATTCCCTAAAACCCGTCTCCCTCAATCCCACCACCACCACTCCCACCACCATCACTCCTACCACCACCCTACTCCCCAAATCACTCCTCCTATTTCTCCTTTCTCCTTTCCCTTTTCCCCTTTCTTCTTCTTTCCCCTTTCTTCTCCTTTCCCCTTTCCCTTTTTTTTTTCTGCCGCCGCCGCTCCCTCCCCTTGTCTCCTTCTCTTAATTAATATAAGGTTTGTTTAATTTATTTTACTATTTTGATTAATTAGAGTTTATGGTTATTGTTTTGATTAATTATGATTAGTTTAGGATGCTTAGTATTATTAGGATTGTTTAGTTTAGTTGAAAGCCAATTTAGGATGTTTAGGATTGTTTAGTTTAGTTGAAAGCCAATTTAGGATGTTTAGTATTATTAGGATAGTGAAATTTAGTTAAAAGCCAATTTAGGATGTTTAAATCATTTTTATAATACTTAGTTTAATTAAGTTTAGGATTGTTAAAATAAATTAGTTTAATTAATATCCAATTTAGAATGTTTAGGATTATTAGGGTAGTTTAATTTAGTTAAAAGCCAATTTAGGATGTTTAAATCAATTTTATAATGCTTAGTTTAATTAAGTTTAGGATTATTAAAATGATGTTTAATTAAAAGACAATTAGGATATTTAGGATTATTAGGGTAGTTAATTTAGTTTAGTTAAAAGCCATTTTATGATGTTTAAACCAATTTTAGGATGCTTACTCTAACTTTGCTTAGTTTTATAAGGTTTATTAGTAATTATTAAGTTTGTTTTGATAAGTTGTGTACATTTGTGTCATGTGTATTTTTTTTACAAATATTAATTCATCTTATGCTTGTGTTGTGATTGTTAATATATTTTTGACCTAGTACCCGTTCAGGGATTACACATTAGGTGTAATTCTTGAATAGTCCCCGTTTTAGATTTGTCTTTGAATCTTTTATGCCATTTAGGTGGTAAATACTCAATTTTTTCTTGATTGTTATGAGACAAAATTTGGTTGACATTTCCTTTAATGTTCTCCGAATACATATGTAGAGTGAGAATTCATTCTAAATAATGTATTTGGAGAACTGTAAGGAAGTGCTGCCGAATTTTTGTCTCATTACAATCAAGAAAAAAAATTGGGTATTTACTAATGGTATGAAAGATTCAAAGATGGGTTTAGGTTGGAGAGATAAGGACCCCAATACTGAAAGTATTTTTTTGCAGGTTGTGGTTGTGGTTGTTGTTGTTGTTGTTGTTGTTGTTGTTGTTGTTGTTGTGGTCATTGTTGTTGTTGTTGTTGTTGTTGTTGTTGTTGTTGTTGTTGTTGTTGTTGTTGTTGTTGTGGTCGTTGTTGTTGTTGTTGTTGTTGTTGTTGTTGTTGTTGTTGTTGTTGTTGTTGTTGTTGTTGTTGTTGTTGTTGTTGTTGTTGTTGTTGTTGTTGTTGTTGTTGTTGTTGTTGTTGTTGTTGTTGTTGTTGTTGTTGTTGTTGTTGTATGAAAGATTCAAAGATGAGTTTATGAATGCTCTTACCATTTTTATTAATAATTTCTATTTACTAATATATATGTAGATTTGCAATGAAGAGATTAGAACAGCTGGATGTATCAAAGGTTGGATTCAATAAAAAATTAAGGAAGGAATTCGTAATAGGGGTTAATAAATTCATTGATTATGTTAAGCAACAAGACGAATTCATTAGAATTAAAGAAATTAGGTGTCCATGTAGTAAAAGCAAAAATAAAAAGTATTTAGTTGAACAAGAAGTACGAAAACACCTTGGTCTAAAGGGTTTTTGTGACAACTATTATGATTGGGTGTGTCACGGAGAGAAATTCCCCGTTGAGGAAGAGGAAATGGCAATGCCCTATGACAATCCTTATAGGGATATGGTAAAGGATGCGCTGCGCGATAGCATTGATCAAATTAGGGAAGAAGCTCTTAATGCCGAGGTGGTTGACGAATCTCCAAATCCCAATGTATAAGCCTTTTTTCAAATGTTAAAACGTGTCGAGCAACCTGTCTACGAGGGATGTCGACTCTCATTGCTACAGTCGGCTGCAAGGCTTGTCACTCTGAAATGTGAATTCAACTTGGCCCATAAATGTGTAGATGGTTTCACGTCACTCATGGGAGACCTTCTTCCTCAAGATCATATTTTGATGCGTAACTTCTATGAAACCAAAAATGTTCTCAAAGCTCTTCAACTTTCTCATGAAAAGATAGATGCATATTTTAATGGATGTATGCTTTTTTGGATGGACGACGCTCTTCTTGACAAGTGTAGAAAATGTGGTAGAGCTAGGTACAAAAGTGCAAAGAATGCAAATGGCAAAAGGGTCCCCGAAAATTTCTTAAATTATTTCCCAATAGGGCCACGTTTGCAACGAATTTATGCCACAAAAAACCTCGCGGAACAAATGCGTTGGCATTATGAAAACCCCCGAGTTAGTGGGACAATGTCTCATCCAAGTGACAGTGAGGCTTGGAAACATTTTTATCATCTTCATCCTTCTTTTACATCTGAGCCTCGGAATGTTAGACTTGGACTTTGCACCGATGGTTTCTCGGCTTTTGGGCCATTCGGGAACTTGTATTTATGC
Organism: Silene latifolia; assembly: GCF_048544455.1. Lineage (NCBI taxonomy): Eukaryota > Viridiplantae > Streptophyta > Magnoliopsida > Caryophyllales > Caryophyllaceae > Silene > Silene latifolia. The sequence continues at coordinate 66,806,604 of NC_133532.1, forward strand.
TGGCCGGTGATGCTTACACCTTACAATTTACCACCCTGGCTATGCATGAAAAGACAATTTATGTTCTTAACATTAATTATTCCTGGACCAAAGAGTCCTAAACAAAACCTTGACGTCTATTTAGAGCCTCTAATTCACGAGTTGAAGCAATTGTGGGACACGGGATTGTTTACATATGACGTGTCTAGGAAACAAAACTTCGACTTAAGAGCCGCACTCCTATGGACGATCAACGACTTTCCTGCTTGTGGTATGTTATCTGGTTGGTCAACTACTGGTGAGAATACATGTCCATGTTGTACGAAAAAAGAGACTAAATCGATTTGGCTTCAGCATAGCAGAAAATGGAGTTGGTTTGATTGTCATAGACAATATTTAGACACCGATCATACTTTTCACAAGGATAAGGTCCACTTTCGAAAAGGAAGAATAGAGAACGATGTTCTTTGGAACGAGGTTATCGGGCGAACAAGTGTGGGAATGTGTGAAAGATTTACCAAAAATCGTGGATGCATCTGACCATGAATTGAGAACGGTTAAAGCGAAACGAATTGGGTGGTGGAAACAAAGTATTTTTTGGGAGCTTCCATATTGGAGCACACTACTAATTCGACATAACCTTGATGTCATGCATATTGAGAAAAAAAATTTCGAACAACTAATTCACACGGTGATGGATAGAAAGGACAAGACAACCTTGAACCCAAATACACAAAACGACATGTTACAACTTTGTTCAAGGTCGCGAAAGGTGGATTCGGTCGTTTTGAAAATAGAGCAGAAGAAAGTGTTGTGTGATTGGATATGTAATTTAAAGTTTCCAGACGGCTATGTTTCAGATTTGAGAAGATGTGTCGATATGAATGAGTTGAAGCTACATGGCTTGAAAAGCCATGACTGTCATGTGTTTATGGAGCGTTTACTGCCGGTTGCTTTAAGGCACCTTCTCCCTAAAAATGATTGGAATGCCATAACTGAGATTAGTCAATTTTTCAGAGACTTGTGCACTTCATCAGTACAAATTAAAAAAATAACAAGTCTCGAGAAAAATATTGTCTATATAATCTGCAAATTGGAAAAAATACTTCCACCTTCATTTTTTAACTCAATGGAACATCTGCCAATTCATTTGCCATATGAAGTGAAAGTGGGTGGTCATGTGCAATATAGGTGGATGTATCCTTTTGAGAGGTAATATCAATATCTTTTACGAAGCCTTTTAAGGTTATTACTTAATGTCATTCATTCTTAACCAATTTTTTTATAGGTTCTTGAATCATTTGAAAAAAAAAATTGGAAATAAAGCTCGTGTTCAAGGGTCATTATGCAACGCATCTTTGCTTGAAGAAATAGCAAATTTTTGTTCTTTTTACTTTGAAGATCATATAGACACGAAGGCAAAAGACCTTGACATAGGTCAGAAAAAGGCGAAGTATTCTACCTTGCCCGAGCTATTTCAAGATCATGAGGGCACTACTTCTGGAAAATGTCGTGAAAGATTTTTGGAAGATAACGAATATGAACGTGCACACCTCTATGTTTTATCTAATTGTGATTCTGATGAGTTGAAACGTATGGAAAGGTAGGTGAAAAAATTTTTAATTATAAACGTTGTTTCAAGTAAAACATGCAAAAATTAATTCAAAACTTAATTCGGCATTTTTTAATAGGTTGTTTGAGGATTACATCAAAAGAGAATATCCTGAGGTTTCTATGGCCGAGGATATTTGGAACAAATTTGAAACAAAATTCCCTGACTGGCTTAGAGGTCAAGTAAGTAAATAATATATATTCTATAATGCTTATTTAAATTATATTATTATTTGGTAAATAATTGGTTCATTATCATTAATTCTAGGTAAATAATTTAAAAGATCCAGTTGTAGTTGCCTTAGCAAATGGACCTTCAAGAAAAGTAAGAACATGGAAGCGTTATTCCATCAATGGTTACCAATTTCGAGCTTTCATAGATGGGAAAGATTTGGAAAAGTCGACAATTAACAATGGAGTGTGTGTGATTTCGACTGAAGGAACTGACTACTATGGAACCCTAAATGAAGTTGTTGAGTTGTCTTATACTGGCGAGAAAAACCCTTACAACGTTGTTTTTTTCAAATTTAATTGGATAGATAACTCAGAAAGAGGAATGCAAGTACATAAGGAATATAAACTTGTGGATGTTAATCGGAGCAAAAAATTTCCAAAATATGACCCATTTGTGTTAGCATATCAAGTGGAACAAGTTTGCTATGCTCCTTATCCAAATATCAAAAGAGATAAAGATCAGTGGTCAGCAGTATTTAAAATAAAGGCAAGATCACAAGTTGATGCTCCTACTGATAAATCTATCTTTCAAGAAGATGTTAATAATGGTGATACAACATTGGCAATAATTGAAATAGAAGATGAGAATGAAAATGTGGAGGAGGAACAAGAAGAAATGCAAGGAGATGAAATAGAAGTACATAATGATGATATGCAAGAGGAGGAAGATGTGGAAGAGTTAGGAGAGGAGGCTTTGAAGAAGTATTTAGAAGAATATGATGATGAGGATTTTTTAGATTCGCTTTTTGAACGCAACGAAAACACTAATTTAAGTGATGATGATGATGATGACTAGGATTTATATTAGTTGTAGATGTTTTGTACCCTTTCTTTCAATCTTATTACTTTGTTGGTACTATTAGTTGTAGATGCCGTATGGCTTAATTTAATGAAATCTAGTTTGTTTTCATTCGATCTTACTTTTTATTCAATCTTATTTTTTTACTTTGTTGCTATTATTTGATTACTTGACCGAGAGGGAGTGAGTATTATTTAATTTCTTACTTTGTTGCTATTATATGATTATTTGATTTCTTACTTTGCCAATTTCTTATTTGGTTGCTATTATTTGATTATTTGATTTCTTACTTTGCCAATTTCTTATTTGGTTGCTATTATATGATTATTTGATTTCTTACTTTGCCAATTTCTTATTTGGTTGCTATTATTTGATTATTTGCCAATTTCTTACTTTGCCAATTTCTTACTTTGTTGCTATTATTTAATATTTTATTTTGTTGCTATTATTTGATTTCTAACAATGTTGAAGAATTTAGTTGGTTTCTATGGCGACGAGGAGACGAAGACATGGTAGTAATAGTAATGCAGGAAACCAAGGACATGAAAACGAGAATGAAGAAATACCAGCAGGTCATCAACTAGAACAACAAAATGTGCCAGTTGACAAAATTCATCTCGATTCTCTTGAGCAAGATGGCGTTTGGTAAGTATGTTATTTTTTCGCAATTAATTATTTTTATAACGATTTATATATATATATATATATATATATTAAGTCCATAAGTTCTATTATGAGCCATTGGATGGAGGGAGATGGAGGGATGAGATCAACCCCAAAAAAGTGTGTTTATAAGCTAATCTCATCATCTCTCTCCTCCTTCACTAATCCACTCTAATTAATCACTAATTTACTATATATTTCTTTTCCACTCATCCATTTCTTTCACCTGAAAAAAAAAATGACAATAAAAATGATCTCTTATAAGGCCCTTACATCCATTGGTTGATCTCATCCCTCCATCTCCCTCCATCCAATGGCTCATAATAGAACTTATGGACTTAATATATCTAAGGACCTTAGTTGATCTCTTATAAGGCCCTTACATCTATTGAGTCCCTAAGTCCTTATAAGGGCCTTTGGATGGAAGGGATGGAGGGATGAGATTACATCTCAATGGATGGCCATAAATCTCCCTCCCTAATCTCCCTTCCTAATCCATGTACAACTCCTTCCTAATTTGTATAACTCCATCCTCCTTCTAATTCTCCCAACTCACTTCCTCATTCACTCATCCTTTCTCACTTCTCTCATTCACTCTCTCTCTCTCTCATTTTCCTCCCACTCTCTCTAAACAAAAACCCAAAAAAAGAAAACCAAACTAAAAACAAAAAAAAAAACCAAAAGAACCACAAAACCACAAGCCGACAGCCACCACACCACCATTCACGAAAACAACCTGCTCCTTTCTCCGGCCTCCCCACCGGCCAACCAACCACCAGCCCGGCTCACCAAACTCGACACGCCAACCGACAACAACAACCACCAACCGCAACTACCGGCCTCCTCTAACTCTCCTCCACGACGGCCCTCGCCGGCCTCCCTCCTCCTCCTCTTCTTCTCCTTATTTTTTTTTTTGTTTTAGATCTGCGTGGTGGTGGTTTTTGGGGTGACGATTGTTGGTCGTTTTGCCGGCTGTTGGTGTGTGTCGGTGGTCGGTTGTATTATTGTTGTCGGGATAGTTGTCGTGTATTTAATTTCTGGTTTTTCATTTTATTTTTTTTTCGTATTTCAAATTTTTTTTTCGTATTGATATTGGTTAGATTTACGCCACTTATGTGTACATGACAACCTTCAGAATTAATAATTCATTCTTCATACGCCAGCTTTATTGATGCTGATTCTGAAATTGCGTGTTTGTTCTTTGTTTTTTTGATTTTTGTTATTTTGTTTTTTTGTTATTATTTGAGATTTGGTATTAATTTTGTGTGGTGTTTTTTTTTTAGATCTATTTTTTTTATTTTTATTTTTCTGATTTGGTATTTTAATGTTATTTATTATTGTTGGTATTTTTTTTGTTAGTGTTACATATTTGGTTTTATTTGGTTGTTATTGTTATTTGATTTTTTGGACTAAAGTTATACATCTTGTCTATTAAAGTTATACACTGCGTGCATTAGAGTTATACACACGATATTTAAATTTGGTTTTTTTTTATTGTTATTTGGTTTATTTCAGATTTCGGGTTGGGTTGGGTTGTTGGTTTTTTGGTTTTATTATTGTTATTTGGTTTTTTGTTTTTGTTATTATGAGTTTTTTTGGTTTTTGTTATTATTTAATTTTTTTTCAGATTTAATATTTGTTGATTAATTACGATTTTACATATTTATTTGGTTTTTATAAAAGTTATACTATTTACGACTAAAGTTATACACTTAAAACATTAAAGTTATACACTGGGTGCATTAAAGTTATACATCTTGTCTATTAAAGTTATACACTGCGTGCATTAAAGTTATACAAGACTAAAGTTATACAATTTTGGACTGAAGTTGTACTCTTATGGAATAAAGTTATACAATTTTGGACTAAAATTACACAAATTTAATTTGAAGTTATACAAATAAGGACTAAAGTTATACAAATAAGGACTAGAGTTATACAATTTTGGACTAAAGTTATACAAATTTGGACTACAATTATACAAAAAATGATTGAAGTTATACAAATGAGGACAAAAGTTATTCAAATAAGGACTAAAGTTATACAAAAATGGACTAAAGTTATACAAAAAAGGACTGAAATTATACAAAAATAGACCAAAGTTATACAAAAAAAGACTAAAGTTATACAAAAATTGGACTAAAGTCATACAACAATGGACTAAAGTTATACAAAAATTGAACCAAAGTTATACAAAAATGAACCAAAGTTATACAAAAAATTGGACTAAAGTTATACAAAAATGAACCAAAGTTATACAAAAATGAACCAAAGTTATACAAAAATAGACCAGAGTTATACAAAAATTCACCAAAGTTATACAAAAAATGGACTAAAGTTATACAAAAAATTGGACTAAAGTTATACAAAAATTTGACTAAAGTTATACAAAAATGAACCAAAGTTATACAAAAATGAACCAAAGTTATACAAAAATTGACTAAAGTTAGTCCATATTTGTATAACTTTATTCCATATTTGTACAACTTTAGTCCATTTTTGTATAACTTTGGTTCATTTTTGTATAACTTTGGTTCATTTTTGTATAACTTTTGTCCAATTTTTGTATAACTTTAGTCCATTTCTGTATAACTTTGGTTCATTTTTGTATAACTTTGGTTCATTTTTGTATAACTTTCGTCCTTATTTGTATAACTTTAGCCCATATTTGTATAACTTTAATCCATATTTGTATAACTTTAGTCCATTTTTGTATAACTTTGGTTCATTTTTGTATAACTTTGGTTCATTTTTGTATAACTTTAGTCCAATTTTTGTATAACTTTACTCTTTTTTTGTATAACTTTGGTCTATTTTTGTATAACTTTGGTTCATTTTTGTATAACTTTAGTCCATTTTTGTCTTAGATGAAAAAAAAGTATCTCACAAAAAAAAAACGAGATTTAAAACACGAAATCTTAAAAAAAACGTATAACAAGAAGAGATTTAAGAAAATGAATAAAAAATGAGAACTAACAAAATAAAAGACAACTAAAATAAAATTAAAGACAAAAAAAATAATGAATGGAAAAAAACAACTCAAAACATACAAATTAACACAAAACGGAAAAAAAAAAACGAGTTGAAAAAAAAAAAGTCAGCGGCGGTGGGGTGGCGGCGGCGGGTTGGTGGGTGGTTAGTTGGTGTCGGGTGGGGTGGTGGTGAATGAGGAAGAGAGGAATGAATGATTTATTTGAGTTTTTTGATTTATTTGGATTTTTTGGGTTTTTTATTTATTTGGATTTTTGGGTTTTTTTAATTTATTTGGCTTTTTTTTTTAGAGTTTGAGATAAGAGAGAAATGAAATGTGTAAGATGAAAGAGAAATGGATGAGTGGAAAAGAAATATATAGTAAATTAGTGATTAATTAGAGTGGATTAGTGAAGGAGGAGAGAGATGATGAGATTAGCTTATAAACACACTTTTTTGGGGTTGATCTCATCCCTCCATCTCCCTCCATCCAATGGCTCATAATAGAACTTATGGACTTAATATATCTAAGGACCTTAGTTGATCTCTTATAAGGCCCTTACATCCATTGAGTCCCTAAGTCCTTATATATATATATATATATATATATATATATATATATATATATATATATATATATATATATATATATATATATATATATATATATATATATTATTGTCATTTTTTTTTTCAGGTTTAGTGATGAATCCGTTGTGAACTTGATATCGAATAATATTGGATGCAACTACAAAGAACATGCTCCTAATTGGAAATCGGCGTCATCTACTCTAAAGAAGGATTGGTGGAATTGGTTTGAGGTATTAGCAATTGTTATTTAATTTAATATTAGGTATTTTATTCATTTATTTTATATTTATTTACAATGAAGTTTATTTTCTAACTTTATTGTTTATTGAACAGTGGCGTGTTAGTTACGATCCTCGCGACAAGGCAAGGGTTAAGAAGGCTTGGGAAGATGCCATGAAGACTCGTTTACGGCAAATGATTTATCGAGCTTATCATAAGGAAGAGCATGAAAAGCCGGATTGGATTAGTGTTGAGTTGCACCGTAGATTGAAGAATAGACCACTTGAAGATCCTAGTTTCACGGAAAGATCGGAACAGAATTTGGCCAACCGTAAGTCGGGAAGTGACGAGAAAGGGAAGGCGTTGGGTACTCACCTAATGGGTCGAAAAAACACATTGCAATATATGGACTCAATGGTAATTTCTTCGCTTCCTTTTTTAATTTATTACCTTTTTTTCTTTAACTTTATTTAAAGTTAGTAATTATATTTAACAAGTATCAAAATTGTAGGTTGATAAAGATGGGAAAGGAGAAATTCCGTCCGCTTTGCAGTTGTTGGAGAAGACAAAGAAGCATAGCACAAAGGGATGGTTATCCAAAAAAGGCAGTCAACTCTTCGTAAGTTACTATAATTATTTAATTTTTAATTCATTTTTTCAATCATGATTATTTAGTAGATGGTATCTAATCTTTCGTTTTTTATTGATATAGGGTAAAATCATCTCAAAGAAAACTCAGCTTCAGAGTCAAGGGGTCGAGAACATCGATGATAATGAGATTTATATTGAAGAACATGGAGGATTTGATAAGAAAGGTAGAGTACTTGGCGCGGGAAATGCAGCACCACAAATGTGGGAGCACCACCGCCGCTCGACTGGTAACCTCTTTTCTACTCCTCATACTCCGGGTTTTGTTGGTAGAGTCGCAAAAGAGAATGCCTGACTTAAGCAAGTCGAGGCCGAACAATCTCAAAGGCTTGCGGCAATAGAGGAGTTCTTGAGCCAACAAGGTTTTACTACTTAAACTTGTAACCCCGGAGGTGTATCTCAAGCTAGAAATGACTTTGATGATGATGGTGGCGACAATGCTAGGCCTACTCCTACTCCCGTGTATTGATTAGTAGTTGTTAGTTGATTAGTAGTTATCACTCCTACCCCGTAGTTTATGGACTTATTTAGCTTTCTTTGTTGAACAATTATTGTACTAAACGGTTGTAACCTTTTATTTTAAGTTAATGCGAAGACGTTGTTTGGAAATCTCGTCTTGAACGAGTTGTGAATTTGTCAATTGCTGGATTTTCTGTATGTTTGTAGGAAACCGGGAGTATATGTAATTGCTTTCAAAGCAATGGGGGAGCTGGAAAAGCGTTGTAAACCCCCTGGTTCATTCTACCCTGCGACGGAATTTGCGACGGATTTTCCGTCGCAAAGTTTGACTAATGGGTTGACTTTGGGGACACGTGGCCTTTATGAACAGTATTCTGCGACGGATTTTCCGTCGCAAATGTTGACTTTCTGGTTGACTAATGTGCCTCGTGGCTGTATGAATGATGAAGCTGCGACGGATTTTCCGTCGCATATTTTGACTTTCTGGTTGACCATTGTGTCTACGTGGCCTCCCATGAACAGTGAACTGCGACGGAATTTCCGTCGCAAGTCCATCTTTTGCGACGGGTTACTGCGACGCTTTGATCCGTCGCAGATTTTACTTTGCAACGGAATTCCCGTCGCAAAACTAAATTTTGCGACGAAATAAAGCGACGGAATAAATCCGTCGCAATTTCGTCGCAAGTTCTGTATTTGCGACGGGATTGGCATATTTGCGACGGAGTTTTCCGTCGCTATGGAACCTTTTCTTTGTAGTGTAATTAAAATCCTAATTAGAAACCCTACGTCAAAACGAGGAGAGATCAGAGGCAGAAGCCAACTCATAACAGGCGCAGCATCTGCTGCGTCCTCTGAAAGAGGCGCAGCACTTCCTGCGTCTGTTCTCCAGTTGGATTCTGACTGTGAAAGTCATACTCGTGGGTTGTTAATGTTCGTTAGTAAATTTAAGGCCGATTATTGATATTAGAACTCGAGTGAAAGTGATTTAATCAGATTACCTACATACTAATATTAATATAAGATGAATTAAAAGTGAGAATACAGCGGTTTAATAATTATACAACGTCGAAAACGGGTTTATATACAAATTCAAAGTTAATGGTGGAAACAAAAGAAAACAAAATATGAAAAATAAAGAGAAATATGTACAAAGACGAATTCAAGGGACTTGATACGGATAAATCGAGTCTCTAAAATCCGGGTTTGAATTTGTGACAAAAACCCGCAAATATTAATTATAAGGGATTTAAATCGAAAATTATTGAAAAGGATTCATAAAAACTAATTTGAAAATTATTAGGTGAAATAAGGGAAAGAACGAAGAAAGAAAAATAAAAGACGAAGGAACAACAACCCGAGGAAGAAGAAGAAGTGCATCAACTGAGAGCAGCCCCTGGAAGAGGCGCAGCAGATGCTGCGCCCTTTCCTGAAGACGCATCAGTTGATGCGATTCTTCCCCACGTCAGATCTGTGTTATTTTCGTTAGAAGGTTTTAAAAGGTGATTTTAAAAGACGGTTTTGAGCATGCTTATGATATAAATTCTTACATTAATTATAAAATAAAAAGTACAATAAATAAAATTGGGATTTTACACCTTCAGACTTACATGTTAGAGTCGCGAGATTTAACTAAAATCGGTTTTTAGTGGTAACTCGACTCAATCTATGCAAATATAAAAGTGCCCTTGAAAAAGGATTTAAAAACAAATTGATTTGATTAATTGAGTGGAGTTGGTCAAATTAGTCGGTCATGCAAAATGAGACTGGTACTCAGAAGGAACCGAGCTTACGTGGTCGAAAGTTCAAGCACGTAGACGTCAATAAGCAAGAGCACGGTCTTAGAATGCCAAGGGAGAAGAGAAGGGCGGACACTCGCGTGAGGAATATGAGGAACGAAGGTCCCTATTTATACTAATCACACGGAGGAATTAGGGTTTAGGAAAAGATACGGAAGGAAAGATCCGGAAACAACCGACTTAGGTTAAACATGGAAACTTGGACAAAAAGAAAGCTTGGAGAAAAGGCGCAGCAGGTGCTGCGTCCCTTGGAAGAGGCGCAGTACTTACTGCGTCCTTTCTCGGGTAGGATCCTTCTGCGCGAGAAAATGCGTTTGACAGCCTGTCGTATTTTAGGCATAACTTTCTCTACAAGACTCCGAATAAGGTTATGTTTGTGGCGTTGGAAAGCTAAGAGAAATATCTAGAAATTTCTGTGAAATAGGCCTGACCCAAAAAAGTCTTTAACACCTCGTAAAACGGGCCTAAAGTTCGGGTTATCATTTTAGCTAAATGAAATGCACATTTTGGTCATAGTATGCTCCTACAAATAACTCGAGTTGGTCATGGAGGAAGATATGCTATGTCAAGTTCATTTATCAAGAATCCTACCAAAATCACATCTGGGCCATGGATCAGGGAAGAGAATACTCTATTGCTAAAGGGTATGTTACCATCAGGGATAAGGGGGAGAGAGTTCAGTGGCATCAATTCGTCTGGAATAAATATACAATCCCTAAACATAGATTCCATACCTGGATTTATATGCATAAGGCTCTAAACACTAAGGATAAGCTTTGTAAATTCGGGATAAGTGACAATGATACCTGTGAGGTATGTGGTTCAGAGACTGAGACGGCTTCGCATCTGTTCTTTACATGTGTGTATAGCTCCAGAGTCCTTCATCTAGTAGGCGGATTGATTGGAGAGAGTATCCCAGCAGATGCTCCCACAGATTGGAGGAGAGGACTGAGGGGTTCTGGGATAAGGAAAGACTTCATTAACGTCATCATTAACGCATGCATCTATGGTATCTGGAAGCAACGAAACTTATGTAAACATGAATTAGCTCTGATTAATCCAATGAAATTGAGCAGGCAAATCGTGAAAGAGGTTACAGATCGTACCTTGAGCTCCAATGAGCTTCTGGGAGTGCGAGACAGAGATTGCCTGGAGGGATTGAGGAATGGCGCCTGATTGAATGCAGATGATTACAGGAGAATCGGGTTTGATTGAAGAAGGAGATGATTTTGAGCTAAAAGGGGAAAGTGACGATTCTCCTGGTGGATGTTGTCCAAATTAGGTGTGTGCCTGAAAGTAATGGGTAGTAGCTTTGGCTAGGGTTGGGGTTGTATTGGGCCGTTAACAGATTGATTCTTTTAGCTCTGGGATGGGTCTTTAGACCACTGGACTATTTGATGTATGGTCACGTTTTTTCAGTAATATACTTACACTTTACCGGAAAAAAAATGCACATTTTGTAATGTAAACTTTAAGTTTAGCCTAAAGAAGTGACATGAGACTCAAAATGAGATATACCCACAACATTTTATGACATCCTAACCTTAGGTAGACAAGCACATTGCTTTTGACTCGGGATTTGACGGTTTTAGGAAATGAAGACGGTTTTTGACCCGGACTCCAAATGTACTCTAATTACTGCCAAAATGACCGTAATGACAACCAATGGGTAGACACAAGTGTATGAGTTACCTTTTATTAACCGATTTACGAAACGTCATAAAATCGCGACATATGCTAAACATGCGGCCCAATCATCACTAGATGTTTGGCGGGAGGTGCAGAAACAAGGTATCTACAGAGCCTCCACTTTGACTGAGGCTTGGGCAAGGCGAAAGTCAAAGTATAGCCCTCAGGTCAATCGAAGATTACAACCTGACGACTATGGCGACGCGAGGCGGTTCAAGGAGTCTGAACCAAGGACCTGTCGTCGGGAACATTTTAGAGTCTGTCGACTTCCGGGGAGGGTCATTTAAAGTCCATTAGACTATGTAAGGAAGCTTGCCAGCCATAAGAAGAAACCATACCTGAAACACCCCTGGGTGAAACGAGACTGAAGGCGCTTCGGCAAAACTCTTGATCTGAAGATAACTTGATGTCTGAAAGCATTAGGGGGTACAGGGCATTCTGAAGAAACTTCTTAACACTTCTGAAGGCCAAATCTGAAGGATATCTCTCTCTAAGGGGAAGGCTGATGGATAACTCCCTGAAGGACTGAAAGGGGAACTGAAAAGAACTGAAGGTATCTTCTGAAGATTACTGAAGGAGTTATCTGAAGGGAGAACAGATGAAGGATTATCCTAAAAGTTGTCTGAAGGAAGAACATATGAAGCACTAAACTATCCGAAGGGTTATCTGAAGGTTATCTAAAGGGTTATCTGAAGGTTATCTGGAGGGATAAAGGATCATATGGGGGTATCTGCCTGTCTCTGTCCTCAAGCAAACTCTCACTGGGAATAAATCGATGATTATGGGGAATCTACCTATCTCTGTCCTCAAGGAAACTCTCGTTGGATGAGCAATACTGCAAAATACTGCTGCGCTGGAGAGAAATGACAATTAGGAACATCTTGATCGTCATGGAAGAAACCTTGGGTGAGCAATACTGTAAAATACTGATGCGCTGGACATAATAATTTGAGCAATACTGCAAAATACTGTTGCGCTGGGGAGAAGGAAGACTTGAGCGAAGCCCCCCGTTGGAGCGAGCACTGTTTCTGATACTTACCTGCATGGTTAGTAGCCACACAAGAATGAAATATAATAGGAAAAAATAGCACATAAACATATATGCACGTAAGCAATTATCACATGGACCTCAAATGAGGAAGCACATGGGTTCTCCAAAATTTTTTAAATAAAGGTGGAATTTGTAATGCGTTATGCATATTCAACGGGTTCTAGATGCACAACTTGACATGACTTCGACTCACTAGGACGCAAGACGATAGACTGACGCAACACTGACTTAGATTTGACGCGACACAGGGGATGACCTTGATAGACTTTGCCTAAGTATGCGCAACCTCTAACCAAGTGTGGGTGACAATGCGTATCAGTTCTAAAAGGTAGAATAATTGAGAGAATGATGAAGGCATATAAAGATAAGGCATGATCCGTGGATCAGCTGTCTACTTGGACACTCTCTGCTACCACTGTTTGCTGTAAAAGAGATCCCTCTTAAGGCACGATAACTTCGAGAATCGATCTAAGACCTTGCCATTGTCCGGACCGAGCACTAGTTTGACTTAAAGTAAGAGAGGAATAAAGGAAGGGTGGCATCTCGGAAGAGAAGCCCCCAGGATGAGAAGATGACTCTGGAGTTTGGTAAAAAGGAAATTGGGCGACAGGAAGGAGCCCCCCAGTAAAGAGGTATAAATGGAAATCGTGGTGAGGATGGTTGAAAGTTGATAATTGGGATGGTTGATAATTGAGGTTGATATTTGATAATTGAGATGGTTGATAATTGAGGTTGCAAGTTAAAAATGGGGGCGGTTGATAATTGAGGTTGCAAGTTAAAAGTGGGGACGGTTGTGTCCTTGAGGACTGCCTACGTATTCACGTGAAGTGAAATCAAATCAGATCGTAGTTTTGATGTTTGGTTAATTTTGTTTGGGTGTTGTGGTTGTATCCTTCTTGTGTAAGAAAGGACTGCCTACGTATCCACCTGAAGAGGTGAAATCAAACCATGCTCGTAGTTCAGGTGTGTGCCTAAGCTATGCTGTCAGGACCTTAAAGTGGATGGGTTAGGAGATTATATTCCTTTGGTGACTCGAAGAATCGATTTGAGATAACTCCCTCTGATTATAGACCAAAGAGGTATAATTAAGTTTGTAAAAAAATTCCTTGTCGTGTGAGCACACCAGAAGTGGACCCTAAGGATGAATTGGGTATGTCCCATCCTAGGTAGCAAAGTATTTGAAGACTCCGTGTATGGGTCAAGGTGAAATTGAATCGGATATTTGGAATGTGGAGCTTGGATATAAGAGGCTTTGATGAATAAATCTCTGGAGCTTGATTTTGTGGAGTTAAGGTTTTATTGGGCTATGGCTTGTAATGTGGCTTGGAAATGGAGTCTCTTGGCTTAATGTAGCCTGAGCACATAAAGGTAGGTTAATTGATGCGGGATCAAGTTTCCATGTATTGGCCCTAAAGGATAGATATACTTGACGAGCTTGAGAGGATTCTCAAAATTCCTGACTATCTCCCTGTAACGGTCTCGAGAAGGACTTAGGGTATGTGAAAGGCTAAGTAAGGGTGCTAGCTGACCATCTTCATCGATGTCTTGATAAAATTCAGCATTATCCTGTATTTGATTTCATACTCGTTCTTGATTTAGACTCAGATTCTGGATCTGGAATATATCTTGGCTTTTTTGCTCAGATTCTTGATTCGGGTTTTTAAGATAGCTTTGACTTTGGATATTGACATTGACTTGATTGATTGAGCCTTCTTCTTTGTCTTGGATTACGGGTATAACTACGGCCTCGGATATTGACCTCAGTTTCTCTTGATTGAGCCTTTTGTCTTTGATTATGGCTCGTATCGTCTTGGATTTGCTTGTTACCATGTATTTGGGTCATACTAGCACCTTTGGTGTGAAACGGGTTGTTCTTTAGTAACACGGGTTGTTTATTGTGGGGAATGGGCTTGCCTTCCGTCATGGATCGTTAACAAGGGAGATGGTTTGGATTCGTCCTAGAATCTCTTGAGATATGCTCGTATTAAACTAGGGTTATAGCAAGGTTTCTATTGCTAGACATGGAATAGGTAAGAAAATGGACACGGAGTTTCAAGTCCTCTACAACTTGGAATGGAACATCAACTAAGTGCACTCATATATGTTGACATGTGTTGTTGCTATTCGTTTTAAAAATGTCTCAAATCAATTCTTGTTGTCACAGGAAAAGGAAGAGATATGATAGAATATGTGGATTGAAAATTGTACTTTTATTGAAATGAATAATATATTTAACACAAACTCAAAAAGACATGACTCGTGGGACAGCCCCCAGGTTGTCACTAGGAATGGACACGAAGAAAGACACTATGACAAAATTATGGAATAGAAAGCCTAAGACTTGGACACAGACTTTTACACGATCGAGTACCAGACGCGTAATCATCGGCCCATGCTTGAACATTTATTCTTTTGGCAACTGGCTTTGGTATCTGACTTTGAGCATTCATCCATTTGAGCACCTCATCCTCATTATTGGGAACACTAGAGGGATAACAGTCAAGAAGAGTTTCTTGATAAGTGGTATATCCATGAGGATTGCCTAAGTTTCCTTGTGGGCTAAAGGTTGAGAGGGACAACTTCCCGCTTTCGATCATATCTTGGATCACGTGCTTGAACTTATGGGACACCTCATTATCATGTCCCATGCCCCTATGATATTGGCAATAGGCATTCTCATCCTAGAACCTAGACTTCTTTTCTGGATCTGGTGTAGGTCCTATAGGTTGAAGAAGAACTAGAGAGGATAATTTGTTTAAGGCTAGGGCATACGGTATGCCTAGAATTGTGAATGACCTACGAGGGTTGTTAGGTTTCCTTGATGAAGGCGTCATGAGGTTGCCTTTGTTGATTCTGATGCTTGGATTAGAAGAACTAAAGATAAGCGGCTCGTTTTTTGCTTTAGGACTGTCAGGTTGAGGGTTTGTCTGGACACTTTTCATCTTGAAGGGTTGGGCCTCAAGTTTCTTACCCATTTCAGCAAGCTGGTTCTCCATGTTGGAAACTCGAGAGTTTAGGCTACCAATGGCTCCTTCCATCTTGGAAAATTTATTGTTGAAGGCAATGGAAAGCATGTGCATTCCACTTTGGATATCGTCGTCTTCGAGGACATTGATTTCTTCGCTATCACGAGGATCGAGGAAATGAGAACAGTCTAGGAATGATCCTTCATCGTGCTTAATGGTATTAGACCAAAGAGGGTCGACCTTCTTGGATTTCTTGGATTGCCCGACAGAAGGTGGCTTAGGGAGCTTGCCCTCTTCGATCATATCTTGGATGGTGTGTTTCAAGAGAAAACACTCTTCAATATCATGGCCTCTACCTTGGTGATATAAGCAGTATTTGTTGCCCTTCCAGAGGTTCACCTGTTTCTCTAAAGGTGGATCCGGAGTCGGCCCTATTGGATGTAGATTGCCTTGGGCAGAAAGTCTCTTCAAAGCATCGGCATAAGACATGCCTAAATCGGTAAGCACCCTTTGATGCCTCCCAGGTTTCCTTTCAGCTGTTTTCGGCTTTCTAGGACGATGGTTATCACAAGAGGTAAGCTTTGGACGACCTAGATTAGAGGTTTCTCTAGGTGGCGTGTTCTTTTCCACCATCCCATTTTCAAGGGTGAGGACGCGAATGCTCAAATTTTCCACTATAGCTTGAACTCGCAGGACCATGGCATAAACGTCTTGGAGAGACACGGTGATTGTGGCTTGAGCTGCTTCGTGACTTTGCTATCTGACGGAACTTGCTGGATTCCTACTCGACATAAATGACGCGCATTACAACTCGATTCAACATGGGATCACGCATACTAAGGCAACAAACAAAGGATACACGAAGGAAAATATAGGAAGACGAGACGGAATAACTAGACTCTTGACTTGTGAAATCATGAAATGTCGTGAGTGACTTCTCGTGTTTGGACTCATGGTGTTTGACTTTGACCTTAGACTCGAGTATTGACTTTGACAGAGTGACATTTATGTGGTTGACTTGATTGACGACACGTGTTGATTCTAACTCGTGTGTTTTAGGATAGACTTGACTCGAGGTTCGGGTATGTGTGTCCCGAACGTGTCATTAGGAGAATTCGAGAGACGGATTTTGGAATGACTCGACGTGTTAGCCTCGAGTGTGTGAGTCGAGGTGTGAAAATGTTTAGATCCTAACTGAACTGGGGTAGGGGGATCCAAAATGACGGCGTGACGCCTTAGGACTCGACTTGAATTTGAAAAGACCCAAAGTGTAAAGGAAGACAGGTTTATGACTCGAAAGAGTTCTGACTAGGACATAGTCGGTTTGAACTTTGACTCTAACTTAGCCCAATTGAATTTACATATTTACATTTACATGGTTGGAAAAATATTTTGAATAAAACGTTTTTGGTTTTTTTCTGGATTTTTTTTTTTGCGGTTTTTTTACGGTTTTTTTTTATTTTGGTTTTTTTTTACTTATTTTCGGTTTTTTTTTTTTTTGTACTGGTTTTGAAATGGGTATTAGGCCCGACGTTTGACTTGACATTTGGACGGAGTTTCGGCTTATTTTTGCGCTGTTTTGAAAATGTTTATATTTTGAAAAGGATTTTATTTTACAAAAATTTGTCATGGTTTTGTTTACAAAAATGGTGATCACGTATATGATACAAACATTTATACGAATATTATAACGGTATGCTGAGTGCATTTACAAGGGTTTTGGCTTAAAAGGTGGGTTGCCATACCAAGCAATCAAACCCTGGTCTATGGAGAGGTCCGTGCCAAACATGAGTAAGGTCGGTTCCTAGTCCATTCCCTCGAGTAGTGAAAGCCCTTGATACAAACATGAGTATGTACCACGGTATGGTTGACGTCAATCGTTATTTATCCTTAGGCCCAGATAAGAATTTGGACCGTCCAGACGGGACGATTGGTGGAATGGGTTGGGTTGGGCCTAGGAAGGCCGAATAAAACGATCTAATAAGATCGAGTAATGAAAACCGACAACGGTCTCATATAAACTATTCCCTAACCTTGTTCAAGTTTCACCCTTGGCAACACGTAAGTGTATTACTCCCCAGCGGAGTCGCCAAACTGTGGACATGGGGCCACGGGGGCGCTTGGGAACAAGTGTTTGCATTTGTGGAGTCGCCACC
This sequence comes from Silene latifolia, assembly GCF_048544455.1. Classification (NCBI taxonomy): domain Eukaryota; kingdom Viridiplantae; phylum Streptophyta; class Magnoliopsida; order Caryophyllales; family Caryophyllaceae; genus Silene; species Silene latifolia. The sequence continues at coordinate 66,824,435 of NC_133532.1, forward strand.
AATTTATTGTGGAAAATTGGAAACCGTTCGAATACCTCGTGTCATGTCAAGACAGAAAGTAGTGACATGAACACCAAGAACTCGTTACTCTTAGCATTCTATGTCTATAATGACTCTCGTGGATGCCAATGAACACGGATGTTCACAGATATCTGGAGTAAGGGGTGAGGGTACGTATTAGGAAGTCCTTTTACTGAACACCTAATCCCGCCGCCTCGATAGCGGCCTCTACTAATGATTAGGGAAGTTATTCATACTTGATATGTCGTCGATTATATGCATGCAATGCAACATCCAACGTTTTAATCCTAGCATGTGAATTAAACTAAGTCGATGAACAGTTAATTAGCACTCGTTAATGTCGAAGTAGGGTTTAGATTAATTACATGTGAAAAACAAGCAAATAAACCATACATGATAATAAATAAATAAATTACAATGGATATTTGAATTTACGTCATAATCATGCCAAAAAGAGTTTTAGAAATAAAAGAAACGAATAAATAAAATAAGGAAAATTAGAAAATAGGAAAAAATAAGGAAATTGGAAAAATAAGGAAATAAAAATAAGGGAAAACTGGAAAATAAGGAAATTTGGAAAATAAGGAAAATTTGAAGAAATAGGAAATAAAATAAATTTGGAAAATAAAAAAATAAAGAAATAAAATAGAGAATATGGAAAATATGTCGAACTATGGTGATAATAAGAACAATAGTTAATTAAAATTCTAATTAGAAACCCTACGTCAAAACCAGAAGAGTTCAGAGGCAGAAGCCAACTCAGAACAGGCGCAACATCTGCTGCGTCCTCTGAAAGAGGCGCAGCACTTCCTGCGTCTATTCTCCAGTTGGATTCTGACTGTGAAAGTCATACTCGTGGGTTGTTAATGTTCGTTAGTAAATTTAAGGCTGATTATTGATATTAGAACTCGAGTGAAAGTGATTTAATCAGATTACCTACATACTAATATTGTTATAAGATGAATTAAAAGTGAAAATACAACGGTTTAATAATTATACAACGTCGGAAACGGGTTTATATACAAACTTAAAGTTAATGGTGGAAACAAAAGAAAACAAAATATGAAAAATAAAGAGAAATATGTACAAAGACGAATTCAAGGGACTTGATACGGATAAATCGAGTCTCTAAAATCCGGGTTTGAATTTGTGACGAAAACCCGCAAATATTAATTATAAGGGATTTAAATCAAAAATTATTGAAAAGGATTCATAAAAACTAATTTGAAAATTATTAGGTGAAATGAGGGAAAGAACGAAGAAAGAAAAATAAAAGACGAAAGGAACAAAAACCCGAGGAAGAAGAAGAAGTGCAAAGAATCAAAGCGGCCCCTGGAAGAGGCGCGCGAGATCTTTCGCGCCCTTTCTGAAAGGCGCATCAGTTGATGCGATTCTTCCCCACGTCATATCTGTGTTATTTTCGTTAAAAGGTTTTAAAAGGTGATTTTATAAGACGGTTTTGAGCATGCTTATGATATAAATTCTTACATTAATTATAAAATAAAAAGTACAATAAATAAAATTGGGATTTTACACCTTCAGACTTACATGTTAGAGTCGCGAGATTTAAATAAAATCGGTTTTTAGTGGTAACTCGACTCAATCTATGCAAATATAAAAGTGCCCTTGAAAAAGGATTTAAAAACAAATTGATTTGATTAATTGAGTGGAGTTGGTCAAATTAGTCGGTCATGCAAAACGAGACTGGTACTCAGAAGGAACCGAGCTTACGTGGTCGAAAGTTCAAGCACGTAGACGTCAATAAGCATGAGCACGGTCTTAGAATGCAAAGGGAGAAGAGAAGGGCGGACACTCGCGTGAGGAATATGAGGAACGAAGGTCCCTATTTATACTAATCACACGGAGGAATTAAGGTTTAGGAAAAGATACGGAAGGAAAGATCCGGAAACAACCGACTTAGGTTAAACATGGAAACTTGGACAAAAAGAAAGCTTGGAGAAAAGGCGCAGCAGGTGTTGCGTCCCTTGGAAGAGGCGCAGTACTTACTACGTCCTTTCTCGGGTAGGATCCTTCTGCGCGAGAAAACGCGTTTGACAGCCTGTCGTATTTTAGGCATAACTTTCTCTTCAAGACTCGGAATAAGGTTATGTTTGTGGCGTTGGAAAGCTAAAAGAAATATCTAGAATTTTCTGTGAAATAGGCCTGACCCAAAAAAGTCGTTAACACCTCGTAAAACGGGCCTAAAGTTCGGGTTATCATTTTAGCTAAATGAAATGTACATTTTGTAATGTAAACTTTAAGTTTAGCCTAAAGAAGTTACATGAGACTCCAAATGAGATATACCCACAACATTTTATGACATCCTAACCTTAGGTAGACAAGCACATTGCTTTTGACTCGGGATTTGACTGTTTTAGGAAATGAAGACGGTTTTTGACCAGGACTCCAAATGTACTCTAATTACTTCCAAAACGACCGTAATGACACCTAGATGACAACCAAGGGATAGACACAAGTGTATGAGTTACCTTTTATTAACCGATTTACGAAACGTCATAAAATCGCGACATGTGCTAAACATGCGGCCTAATCATCACTGGGTGTTTGGCGGGAGGTGCAGAAACGAGGTATCTACAGTTTGTATGATCAACTCCCATGAATCCCCTATGAACCCATGACACCCTGGTGCTCTTAATCAATTGTTTACACCTCATTTTAATCACTTTGCTTGTTTTTATTACTTTGCTTTCATATTGTTAATTAGTTTAGTTGATCTCTTATCTTAACCCAAATTGTGACACCCTAAGACACATCCATTTGCAATTGAAAATCCTACATCAATACCCGTCCCTTGAGATCCGACCTTTACTTGACTCTTTACTAAGAGTAGTTTGTAAAGTTATAAATATTGTTTTGGTTGGTAGCTTTTGACGACGAAGTTTTAGCCACACCAAAAATGGCGCCGTTGCCGGGGACGGTGTTAACTTGATTTGATTTTCATTAATTTTTTTTAGTTGTGTATTTCTTTACCTTGGGGAAGTAAAAGTCCTCAAGGTTCTTCTCACCTTTTTCTCTTAAGTATACTTTGCAAGATGGATATTATAGATTGTTTTGTTGAGGACCACTTAAGTATCCCCTTCTTCAAGGACCCTTTGCAAGCATTCACTACTACAAATCCAGGCAACTACAACGCCCCTTTAACAACGATTATTCACGAAAATCACAATAGACGTTGTAGAATGTATGGCGCGAATTTTACTAAAATCAATTACAACGGGTATGGTTATAAAAACCGTTGTTATTAGTTTTAACAACGGGTCACACATGCACAACCGTTGTTAATAATTTGGCGCAAAATTGGCGCAAAGTTAGTGAAAAGTAATCACAACGGTTACTTTTTTAACCCATTGTTAAAACATATTTCACAACGGGTGTTTTTTACAACCGTTGTTAAAACATATTTCACAACGGTTGTTGTTTAATAACCGTTGTCAATACCTTCCATACTATAAACCACACAAAGTAAGTCTGCTTTACAACCCACAAAACACAACCCTTAATACACAAACACAAACACAAATGAGACAAACAAACACAAAACACACACTTTCTCTTTCTCTCTTTCTCTCTTTCTCATCGTCGCTTTATCTTCTCGCCGTCCTTTGTTGATTTCATCGTCTCTTACGTTCGTATTTATCGGGTAAATCTCGCCATCCCGTTAGTTTCATCGTCATTATTTTCTTTTTCTATTTATTTATTTTGCATGTATGTGTTTTTATCGACCATTATGTTATTTGTTTAAGTATTGTTCGCATAATTAGTTAGTAAAACAATGAAGAAGCAAGATGAAGAAGCAAGATAAACATAATTAATATATATATATATATATATATATATATATATATATATATATATTTATAAATACATAAATTAAAAAAAAAATTACATATATAAAAATGCAATTCTTATATTTTCATAGAGGATCTTATTCTGCTCTATCGTATCCGTCCTCTCCTCCTTGGCTATTTGGAGGTTCCGTTCGCCAGATTGCTATATCGTCATATAGCCGCAATCTTCTTTGCTCCATCAAGCCATCTTCTTTGGCGTGCTTGATGCGGATCGAGCATCCGCAAGGTAGCTCCTAAAACTTTCCTCAATATGGAGGAACCGGCGGATGAAGCTGTTGTTGTTCTCGATCATGGTAAGAGTCTTAAGGATGAAATCATTCATTTTGTTGGAGTTTTTTGGAGTTTGTTTTTAAAGATTAAGTAGAGTTTGTTTTAGCAGTTAGGGTTTGGAGATGTATATATTGAGATAATGGAAATGTTAGTTGAGATAATGCAATGTATTTATACTAAGCAATGTGTGGGTTGAGTTGTTTTTTAATTAATATATATGTTAGGAAGTTGTGCCATAATCATCATCATTTCTCTCAATGCTGCTTCAAATCTTATTACTAACCCTTCTCATTCCATATTGTCCGTTCATATGCACAGTGATGTCAGTAATAATGCATGCATCGGAATTCTAACGGGCCGTAATTATGCATGCATCTAGTAATATTTAATTTAATTTTTTTTTATTTTTTAAGAACAAACAACAACGGTTATTTAAAAACAACCCGTTGTCTTTAGTTATAACAACGGTTTTGTATATTAAAACCCGTTGTTATAACTTTCCCCCCAAAATTGAGTCACACTTTCCACAACGGGTTTTTATATTTAAAACCGTTGTTAATATTTTTAACAACGGTTTCCTTAAGAAAACCAACCGTTGTTAAAACCTTTTACAACGGACGCTTTAACAACGTCCGCTTTTTTATATAACAACGGTTTTTGACCGTTGTTATAGCCTGTATTTGTAGTAGTGATTGGAAGCCTTGGAAGCAAGTGAGGCCAAAAATAAGCATTGGGAATTGGAAGTAGATCTCCTTGAGGCCGCTCTAGCCAACAAAGAACTTACTTATGAGCAATCCGTATTGATACATGACATTCTTGAGGAAGAATCCCAATCCATTGAAGATGGACAAACAATCGAAGATCATACCATACAAGCTGAGGAGCTAGATGAATTCGTCATGGAATTTGAGTATGATGAGGTTAATGAACTTGAAGAACAAGTCGAATATGCCATGAGAATGGAATGTGTAATGGAAATGGAGCAAATCCTTAATGAACCCTCAATGGAGGAAAGTGAGGTACCAACTTCAACTCTAAAACCCCTTCCCCCAAATTTGAAATATGCTTACCTTGATGAATCTAAAACTAAACCCGTGATTGTTAATGACAAACTTGATGAAAACCAATTGGAAAGTTTGCTTAATGTGTTGAAACAACACGAAAAGGCTATAAGTTATAGTCTAGATGACCTTAAGGGGATAAGTCCCAATTTTTGCATGCATAGAATCCATCTAGAAGAAGACCATAGGCCTACCACCCAATCCCAAAGAAGATTAAGCCCCCACATGCAAGAAGTTGTAAAAGCGGAGGTTATGAAATTACTTGATGCGGGAATCATATATCCTATATCGGATTCTTTGTGGGTTAGCCCCGTTCAAGTGGTACCTAAGAAAGGAGGTACCACGGTGGTAACAAATGATAAGAATGAGCTAAACCCCACAAGGAAGATCACCGGTTGGCGTATGTGTATTGACTATTGTAAATTGAATTCCGCAACAAGAAAGGATCATTTCCCCTTACCATTCATTGACCAAATGCTTGAGAGGTTAGCCTCTAACAAATTCTTTTGCTATCTTGACGGGTACTCGAGATTCTTCCAAATTCCGATACACCCGGATGACCAACACAAGACCACTTTCACATGCCTTTATGGTACTTTTGCATATAGGAGAATGTCTTTCGGGCTATGTAATGCCCCCGCTACTTTTCAAAGATGCATGATGAGTGTTTTCTCCGATTATCTAGAAACCATAATGGAAGTTTTTATGGACGATTTTAGTGTTTATGGAAAAGACTTTGACTCATGCTTGCTTAATCTTTCTCTTGTATTGCAAAAATGTGAAGATGTTAGTCTTGTTTTAAATTGGGAAGAGTGTCACTTCATGGTCAATGAAGGTATTATTTTGGGTCATTTAATCTCAGAAAAGGGCATCAAAGTTGACAAAGCCAAGGTTGAGGTGATAGAGAAACTCCCACCTCCCGTGAATGTTAGAGGGGTGAGGAGCTTTCTTGGTCACGCGGGTTTTTATCGCCGTTTCATAAAAGATTTTTCAAAAGTTACGAAACCCCTCACTCAACTTTTGCTCAAAGATGCCCAATTCCAATTCACTGATGAGTGTGTTGAAGCCTTTAATAGAATTAAGGAAGCACTTATCTCGGCACCAATCATCCAACCACCAAATTGAGAACTACCATTTGAGATCATGTGTGATGCGAGTAACTACGCCATTGGAGCGGTTCTTGGCCAACGGGTGGGAAAGGCTTTGTATGCTATCTATTACATAAGCAAGACTCTTGATTCCGCACAAGTGAGCTACGACACTACCGAGAAGGAACTCCTTGCCATTGTCTATGCTTTAGACAAATTTCGTTCCTATTTGCTTGGATCAAAAGTGATTGATTTCTCGGATCATCGTGCTCTTAGACATCTCTTGATAAAGAAAGAAGCAAAACCAAGATTGTTGAGATAGATTTTGCTACTCCAAGAATTTGATTTAGAGATAAGAGACAAAAAGGAAGCCGAGAATGTGGTAGCGGATCACTTGTCAAGAATTCGATTCCATAGTGATGAGGGAGAGATACCGGTCACTGACTCTTTCCCCGATGATATCTTGATGGCCATCCAATCACAACTTGAGAGGCACACCACACTGTGGTTTGCCGACTATGCTAACTACATCGTGGGAGGAGTCCTTCCTCCAAATTTGAACTATAATCAAAGAAAGAGATTCTTGTTTGAAGTGAAGAGGTACTTTTGGGACGATCCCAATCTTTACAAGGAATGTAGTGATGGACTTTACCGAAGATGCATACCTCAATGGGAAGATCAAGGTGTTTTGGAGGGATGTCATTCATCACCTTATGGAGGACATCATGGAGCACGAAGAACTATTGCTAAAGTCCTTCAATCGGGCTTCTTTTGGCCTACTATGTTTGAAGATGCTAGAGAATTTATTCTCCATTGTGATCCTTGCCAAAGAACCGGGAACATTTCTTGGAGGAATGAGATGCCACAACGAGGAATATTGGAGGTAGATATTTTTGATGTATGGGGAATTGACTACCAAGGACCATTTGTATCATCTCAAGGAAACAAGTACATTCTCGTAGTCGTTGATTATGTATCAAAGTGGGTAGAAGCAATTGCTACTCCAACCGATGATGCCAATATGGTTACCAAACTCCTCAAGAAAATTATATTTCCAAGGTTCGGAGTCCCTAGAGCAATCATAAGCGATGGAGGGACACATTTCCATGAGAAGAAGCTCACATCCCTTTTGGCAAAATATGGTGTTCAACATAGAACCGGCTTGGAATACCATCCTCAAACAAGCGGTCAAGTTGAAGTTTCAAATAGAGAGATCAAACAAATTCTTGAGAAGGTTGTTAACAAGACCCGTAAGGATTGGAGTATAAGGCTTGATGATACTCTTTGGGCTTATAGGACGGCCTATAAGACTCCCATAGGAGCCTCCCCTTACAAGCTAGTCTATGGAAAGGCATGCCATTTACCAATTGAGCTAGAATACAAAGCCTTTTGGGCAATCAAAGCTCTCAACCTTGATCTCAAGCTAAGTGGCCAAAAGAGGATAATACAAATCCAAGAATTGGAGGAATTCCGACTACAATCCTATGAAAATGCCAAGATCTACAAAGAAAGGACAAAGTTGCTTCATGACAAAAGAATCAAGCAAAAGGCCTTGCATAAGGGAGACAAAGTCCTTCTATTTAATTCCCGATATCGACTCTTTCTCGGGAAGTTGAATTCTAGATGGATGGGTCCCTATGTGATTACCGAGGTAGGGAAATATGGAGACTATGAGATAAAGTCGGAAGATGGAAACAAATTCAAAGTCAATGGGCAAAGGTTGAAACCATATTATGAGGGACCATTCATTGGATAAGTCGAGGTCATCCGCCTCGGGCCTCTCCCTCCATGAGAAAATCATCAAAGGAAGAGAGTTTGGTGGAGTCTTCTCCAAACCACCATTTGTAAATATACTAACTCTTTTCACTTGTATTTTTTAACTTTACTGCATTTTAATAAGAAGCATGATTCTTGACATGAGAGTAGGTGAGGGAGGGTCACTAACCCTTTTTGATGAATGAAGGATTTAAACATTCAAGTGTGGGAAAGCACTCTTATCAATGGAGGAAAAAGAAGACCAAATAAAGAGATTCCCACGGGCAGAGCTGAGCCCGTGAGAAAAACAGGCAACCCGAGCGTCCTGGGTGCTATCCGCTCGTCTTGGGATACCTGTAAATTGGAGAAACTGCACTGACAGGCAATCCGAGCATCTCCAGAATAAGTCGCTCGTCTTAGAGAGAATCCGCTCGTCCTAGCTGCTTCAAAACATGGGATTTTACCCTTACTACGGATCCGAGCGTCCCATAAGCGATCCGCTCGCCTCCTGCAGCTATGATCCGAGCGTCCCGTGCTCGATCCACTCATCTCCTTGCCGTGCTACTCTTCTATTTTCTCGACAATTAAAACACCTCCCCACCACACATTTCGTGACACCTCATCCTTCTTTCCTCTATAAAACATAAAACCTCCTCACATATAACCCACAACACATCAAAAGCATCCACTTATCTCTCTAATTCAAAGACCCCCAAAACCTAGGGTTTTCAAAAAGGACCCCAAATTACAAAGAGCATTCTCATCAACAAATCAAATTCAAGATCTATTTCAAGATGAGACCAACAAGGTCCTTACCTAGAGAAAGGAGGAGGGCTAGAAGAGTGATTGGAAGTTCCTCAACTTCCCACCTCAACACTCTAAGAAGGGAAAATGAAGAAGTTGTAGATCTCTCAAGACTTGATGAATTCTCAAACATTGAATTTGTTAATGATGTCCAAAGGCTTGTCTTTCATCGTTTACTCGGTAAGAATATTCTTCCAACTAAATTTGTTTTCCATGACACCTTGAGAAAACTTGGCATCTACGATCAAACCGAGGCACTATTCGAGCTATTTGGTCTTTCTTATATGTTCAATATGCATGAGCTCACCTATAGACCTTTGGTTCTTGAGTTTTTGAGCTTCCTAAAGATCTCCACTATAAATAATACAATTTCTGTGCAATTTCGTCTTGAGAATAAAACCCGGATGATGACATTGGTAGAATTTTCTAGTGTGCTAGGTCTCGATGTTTCGCCTACCCGAACATCTAGACCCGGAACTACTCTATAGCACCTCTTTGGCGAGCTTTAACCGGTCGCGACTTTACTTACATCAAAGAATGCTCGGCCTCATACATCAAAGACCCCATCATTCGATACACTTACCGGTTTCTAACGGGCACACTTCTAGCCCGCCGCGATCTCACGGTCGTCAACGAACTCAACCTTGTTTTCATGAAATCTTATCTCAAAATACAAGGGCGGACTGGTTACCACTTTAATGCACCCCTAGTACTCCTTGAGAAATGGGCCAAGTTTAGGAATGGGGATGATGATGGCAAAATACATATTGTTAATGGAGGGTTAGTAACCAAGCTTGCAAAACACTTTAACCCCAACTTCAATCACAACAATGCCTACACCCCTCTTCCCAGTAAAACAAGGATCGATGAAATGTTACTCCTACAACAACATCATTGGATAGCCCTTGAGGGCTTTGAAAAAAAAAGATAAAATGGATCATCAAAGGGAGCACCTTTATTTACCTTCCCATGGAAGGATTGACAAGAATTTCACCTAGAAGAGGACCCCTCTCTCAAGTCCCGTCTTACCTCATCCCGTCAAATGTGAACCGGACTAACCAAGACCAACCTCCTACTCCACCTCCACAACAAGCAAACGACAATGAAAAAGTTGTGATCCCACCATACCCCTTCCAATACCAACCTTACAACCACCCGAACCCTTTCATTCTCCCTAGGGATGATTTTGTTACGAGTATACTACAAGATATGCATCTACGGCAATTTGAGGCCAATGTGGATAACTACTATGCTTTGTATCCTCAATTCCACCGATTGGCCCGGCAAGGAAACATTAGTGAGGAGGGAATGCTTCCCTCTTGGGCCCAAATGAATATCCTCTTTCCGAATTCGGAAAACGCCAATGGTGGAGCGCATGGTCAAGAAGAAGAAGAAGAGGGTGAAAAATCGAGTGGTGGTGATACGGTGGAGTTAAATAGTGAGGAGGATGAATTCATGGACTTTCATGAGAGTGATGCATCAAGAGAGCCTTGGGATAGCGACTTCGGAGGGGATGATGATGACCTTTGAGGAATACTTCATGAGCTAGGTGGAGCGGGCATGAGGCACCCACCAAGGCCAAAGTGAAGTCTTTCTTTTCCCCCTCATTTCAATTTCATGACAAGAATTTCATGTTTTGTTAACTTATTTCATAATTGATTGTTTCATTCTTGGGTGTCCTCATAAAAAGAAGGACTATTATTCCACCTAGGCAACATTTGGGTGATGATAAATTAATTGCTCCCACCATGTAAAATCCAAAATGACAAGTTTAGTTGCATGCATAGCATTTTTATGCATGAACTCCCTCACTCTCACTTGGTTTGGGGAAGTTCAAGCATAAGCATTGGGAGTTAATTTAAATTATGCTCTCCAACCAAACAAAAATTCATGCATCATATAGCATAGCTTAGTTTGCATTCACTTTTGTTCATATATCATATAGTTTGCATTTAGTATAGAAATCATGCATTTTCATATAGTTTGTATAATTTCCTATCGTATTGGTCATTGAGGACAATGCCCATACTAGTGTGGGGATAGGAAATTCTAACATGACTTTTAAAACAAAAATGATAAAAATTGAAAGATTTTGAAAAATACAAAAACATGTCTTTTTATTCCATAAATCATAAAAACCATAAAAATTTGAAAAATTGAAAAACCCAAAAAAACATGTTCATTTCCTTTATAGTGTAGTCTTGTATATATATTGTGTTTCTATATATTGTGTTTGTCTATCCTTTGTCACATTGATCGACTACGCCATATCCGAGACATGAGGATATTGAAGACCGCATGGTATGATCTTTCCAATCTCCTTTTACCTCTTTATGTTAATGACTATGTGGCTTTATTTTGATTGATGCAGTATAAACAATGTGATTATAGGATTGTATTTAGATTATATGGAATACTAGTTGGTAGAATCATATGCATTAGGTTGTATAAATGTTAGTTGCATCATGAGATATAATTGCATTTAGGAAAAATTTTGTGAAAGCATCTATTTGGGAAACTTGACAAGTGTATATAGGCCCTTGTAGATACTTTTTCTTCTTAAGACTTTGCTTGTTAGAATACTTGTAAAACACCCTAGGATGTGTCATGCTAGTATCCTTTGACCCATAGATTAAGGCCTAGTGAAGAGTACCTTGTGGTGTGATAACTCCTTGGCTACCGTTTATTCCAAGGTGACCCTTGAAACCATGCAACCATCTTCCACATTCTACCGCATTTTGTCATCAAAAAGGGAATGGGCACAAAAATTGTTCAAAATTTGAGTTCAAGAAATGAAAAGAAAAGAAAAAGTTTGCAATTGCATCAAAAGAAAAGAGGAGTAACCAAAATGAAAACTTCTATACTTTAAATATAAGAAACCTCACTACAAATGGGGTGACTTTGAAAATGTTCAAAAGAAAATGCAAGAAAAGGTTGAAATTGGCAAAGTATTGAAATGCCAAACATCAAAAGAAATAGCAAAGAAAGTGTTCTCAAAAATGTCAAATGCCACAAATTGGGGGGAAAACAACAACAAAAGCAAACTCCCATATGAAACTCAAATACAAATGATCCCTTTATCTATCGAATCCACTTTTGTGCATGGTAGAGAGGGGATGACCCTTCTTCTTGTCTAGGCAAGAAGGGGAATTCCGCGATCCTCCAGTATTTCTAACACCATAGGGAGCCTACTCTTGACGAAAGCATTTAACAATTAAGGACAAAGGTACCCTAGCTTGACACAACTTGGAGGTGATTTATTGGTATCCTTCTACGCTTAGTAGTTTGAAGAAACCGTATCTATAATGGAGTGTATACTCTTAGATTGTTTCCCTTGTAGATAATTTCCGCCACCTAGATGAGGGAAGTGGCTATCCATTACTCGTTTTTGTGTGCTTTAATGCTTGGATGTGTCGCCATTTTGGCAAGCCCGACCTTGCCTTGCAAGAAGGCATCCTACCTCATGGTTCTCTTGTTGTTAGTTGAAGGGCGGAGTGAGACCCGCTAATTGTCTCACATCGGCTATATTATTAGGTTAGTTTAAATAAAGGTCCTAGTTTTTGTCACCTCTTTACTCGGGACGAGCAAAGATTCGGTTTGGGGATGTTTGATGTGACTCATATCTGAGCACATTTAGTTCCCGAATTAGCCTCGTTCCTATGCTTTTTAGTGCATAATTGGGTCATTTACTATCTTTAGATTCCCATTTTGCATATTCTTTGAGGTTTTGTTTCCTTGGTAGGAGAGGAGTGCAAACCTTGCATTTACATGGCAAAATGGAGCTAAATTGATCGCACCTAATGACCAAGCATCAAGGGGAAGACAATACTAGATGGCCTATGTAGATAATGAAGTAGATTGGGCAATGACGAAAGGGTCCTTGCATCCCCGGATTGATCCTCGCGGATCATGAAGGAAGAAAAGAAGAAAAGCTGCCTGCCATGGGATCCGAGCGGATCAAAGAAGATCCGAGCGTCTCCCTCCACCACCATCCGAGCGTCCCGTGCTGAAGACGCTCGTCCTGAAGCAAGATGATCTGAGCGTCTCCCCTGACAATCTGCTTGGATCTTACTACAGGGAACCCGTGCCTATGCTGAAGACGCTCGTCCCGTGCCAAGACTAGCAAAACTGATATGCTCATCTCCTTGGAGATGAGCATTTCCTCAACTTTTCTTAAGGGTCTTAATAGTCATTTAAGCCCTTAGTAACCCTAATTTATGTACCTAATCTTTAGTATAAATACCCCATTGTACTACTTAGATTAGCATGCTCTCTTAATACTTCCTTAATCAAGTTCTAATCATTCCTTAATCTTGTAATCAACTTCTAATCTAGTCTTAATACAAAACTCAATACTTAATCTTTCCTTAATTTCTTCATTGTTCTTCATTTATTTTGGGTAATTAGAAGATTATTTGGGTTTTATTGGAGGATTGACAACCTTCCATCAATCATCAAGTACTTCTATTATTCTTTGCATTATTATTTTGGAATCTCCGTAGGTATAATTCTCTTAATCCTTGCTTTAATTATTATTAATCATTTTCATTCATTCATCATGTTTTGCCTTGTTAATGTAATTGACAACCTCATTAGCATGTTAAACTTGATCATGAGTGAGTAGTTTCCTTAGCTAGGGTTAATGGGTAATTAGGGGAAACCAACATGGGGAATGATTCATGCTTAATCTAATATGTTTTCATAATTTATTTGCTTGCTTGTTGTGATTTCAACTTAGGCACATGTTATGTTTGATGAAATGCGAGCCTATGAATCCTTGCATTTTTTTACCCATCACTTATCTTTTCAATGAGACTTGTAAGCTTATACACCAACTCGAGTCTCATTAGACCATGCATATAGTTGGATAGGAAGGATTAAGTCGACTTGTAGGTGTTGTACAATCTAATCGATTCGGCTCCGGGACCCAAACCTTCTTAGGGATTGTCAGCTTATACACCAACTCGATCCCATCACAACAATAATTGCTTGCTTATAATTTGAGAATATGTTTGTATGATCAACTCCCATGAATCCCCTATGAACCCATGACACCCTAATGCTCTTAATCAATTGTTTACACCTCATTTTAATCACCTTGCTTGTTTTTATTACTTTGCTTTCATATTGTTAGTTAGTTTAGTTGATCTCTATCTCAACTCAAATTGTGACACCCTAAGACACATCCATTTGCAATTGAAAATCCTACTTCAATACTCGTCTCTTGGGATCCGACTTTTACTTGCCTCTTTACTAAGAGTAGTTTGTAAAGTTATAAATATTGTTTTGGTTGGTAGCTTTTGACGACGAAGTTTTAGCCACACCACGAGTGTACCCTCCCTCGACCGAGTGTTGACTTACTTGGTCCACTTGGGGTTCTACTCGGTCCACTGGAACTCTACTAGGTCTAGTTTAGGTCTTACTTGGTCTCGTAGGAGGATTATCCTTTACTTCCGAGTATATATGGGTTCCCTCATGCGTCCCTTGGTCTAAGTACGAGTCTCACAAATGTCGGGTATTACATGTATTCAAACCAGGTCAATCAACAATCAATTCTTTTCTATGAAGAGTACTGCAGAATCATATATTTACATACACGTACATATACAATAATGAGAACTATTGTACAAGCAACACTTTTCAAACATTAAATTACTATCAAAGAATAAGTTAGCATGAGAAATACTAAACGCTTGCTCTTTTGATGTAAACATATTTTCCTAAAAGACTACTTCGTAATTAACATTACAACACGTAATTAACATAATAATAAGAACATTAAACTGAATTATAAAAACGATACAATTAATGATTGTTAGATTATACTGTAAGTAGGTAAATAAGAAAAACGTACCGAAAAGAATCAAATATGATTAATAAGTTGAGTAGGATACCTTGTTGAAATATGCAGAAGATAATTAAATTGAAAACAAAGTGATGGCCTTGAATCCAATCAAGCAAAACGGCGGCAAAATTAGAGTGGAAGCCTCAAAGTTTTTTTTATCCTTTTTACCCTATGGAACCGGTTGGTTTACAAAAAGGTTGGATTTTTTATAGTTTTTTTTGTTAATTATGTGGTTTGATTTGGTTAACCATTTAATAAGTTTATTTTGGAAAATATAATGTCATTTTGGTTATTTTGGTAAATAATTTGGAATAAATGGCTAATTAGGCAAAAGACCCGTGTAACCGTATCATCTTCAATGAAGATATCAAGAAGATATTTTCCTCATAAGATTTTATCACAAATTATGTAAAGGAGGTAATGATTTGCCATTAGCAAAATATGCTCTAAATAAAAAGATAGCCAAAAGATGCCAACCATCTTGCAATATCTCGGTGGAAAGGCTTGGGCACCAGCTTAGTTTTTCGAAAATGTGATCTAAAATGATCATTGGAATAAAGGTCGATTCATTTTAGAAATCGGACTAAAAATCGATTAAGGTCAGGTGTAATTAAAATATTAAAGCAAAACTGTAAATAAAAGAACAAAATTTAAATCTTATAAATAAAAATAAAATAAATGAGATTACTGAACTTCAAGAATTAATAAGATGAAAAGGAATTTAATTGGAATAAATTCCACAGTACTACAAATTAATTCACAAAAGAAATAAAATACAAAATTTCAAATTAGAAAAATGGCGGGTATTACATACACAATCTTCCCGTCAAATATGATGCGGAGGGTAACCCATTTTCTAAGAGTCTTACATGGTTGAGGGACACGCTCCGTAATAATGGCTATTCAAATGTTAAAAAATTCCACCCAGCATGGACAAAAGATGGTGGTTTTCATGGGTATGCCTTGATCGATTTTCAAGGGGGTGGGATTGATGATTTTTGCCAAACAAAAAACTTGTTGCAAGGTATGCGTCACGTGATCATCAATTGGGGAAACATGAGTACTATAACGACAATCCTGATCGTTATGTTTACGGTGGTCTGTACTTATGGATTGTTGTTACTGAGAACAGTCATCTGCTGAGAAGGGAGTACCCGCACAATCTTACTACCGCACCGAAATCCTGGGAAGACGAAAAAGTACCTAATTTGGGTCACCGTTGTGATGCTGATATAGTAAAGTTGATTTATGATCAAGTTTATCCTGATTACCCACCCTCGAGTGAAGTTCCTGTTAGGAATCTTAACTAATTTGCAAGTCGTTTGTAGTTTGGGGGGAGGGGGGGTTTATATTGTTTTTTCCATTTCGTTTTGTAATATTTATTGTTTCTTTTTTTCCTTGTTTAATGTTCTATTTCTTTTGTGTACTGTATGTGTTTGTTTTCTGTTCTGTTTTAAATGTTTCAATGAAAATGCATGTTTGCTAATTGCTTGTTTTAATGAGTGCATGCGATATAAACTTTTAAATAGTTCTTATTACGTGTTCAAACGCTTAACATTGAAATTAAATAATTACCACGCTAATTAATTATGAAACAATAATAAAGATTTAGTTTACATTAAAAACACATAAATTTAAGGAAACAGTTAAAAAATTATTACAGAATTTATAAACATTTAAAATAAATAATCTGATATTATTATCATAAATAATATTAAAAAGATTCATTGTCTCGCAAAAAAATAAATATTAAAAAATTGACAACGGTTTAAATTGGACCGTTGTTGAATTAGTGACACTAGTTTAAAACCCGTGAACTTCACTGGCTGTTTTAGATAGATCATTACAATAAAGTTAATATATATTGTTAATAAAGTGAAAGTCATATTTGCCCCCAATCAATCTTTTATAAATATTAAATACTACAAATTAGAGTGGGTTTTATACAATCCTTATGCCATATTAATTTATGATAGGTTATGAGTTTAAAACAAATTTTATTCTATTTTATTTGATGATAATTATTATCACCAGTAAGTAATCAAGGGCATATAATTAAGGGCATGAAAATAAAAATGGGAAAGATTGAACTTCAGGGATGCCATGTATGAGAGTATTCCCTATTCTGTGATCTATCTTGTAGTAAATCTTTATTTGATTTAATGATAACAATCATCACTAATAAAGTTTTCAAGTAGACCCGTCAAATTCAAGCCCGACCCTGGCCCGTTTTTTCCAGGATCAAGAATTGGAAAATCTAGACCCGAACCCAAAATGATTCGTTAGTTTAAGGTCGAACCCGACCCATTGGATTAAAGATAAATCAAGAATATTATTAAACTATTAATATATATTACATTTGAAATAATAATTAAAAATAATTAGTTTTTGTACTATAAAGTATAAATTATAAAACTAATTAAAAAATCAATATTATATAATTTTTGTAACCTTTAATATTAAAATAACTTAATTTCTATAACTGTGATAATATAATTAATGTAATCATTTAATATGCTTAAAATATTAATATTGAATATGTTTTATTTTCTATAAATGTATTTTTTTTGATTTAAAAAATGGTAGAAAAAAGGCATTAGAAACTATTTTTGACCTGTATTTTGACTCTAACCTGACCCGTAGTCTACCCAACCGTTATTATGACCCGACCCGTATGACATGACCTGCCCGACCCATTTGACATGTCTAGATTCAAGGGTATATAATATAATGATGAGTATTTCTTTTTAAAAAAATATATGTGTATGATGAGAAGTGTAAATATAAAAGAAAATATTACCCAAAAAAAAAAGAAAATATAAATGCAAATATGATAAAAATTAAATGTAGATGTTAAGGAGCAAAAATTAGGACTGAATGGGTCATGACATGCTACTCTCTTATTGCAAATATTTCTTTCTTCTTTTAGTCTTAATTTGGTTAAATGGGTTAATGTCATAGTGTCACGTCCTCCATATGTGACAGTTTCAATACTGCTGATACTCAAATCCTCCAACTACCAAACACCGTCATTTCTCATAATCCTAGTTTATCACTCTCTTCTAAAATAGATGGCGCCACTTATGTCTGTACTCAAGTTCCTTGTGTTTCGAATACTCACCCGCCTTTCCTATTTTCAGCTTGTCCAAAGAAGGGTAAGATGTATTCTTCACCGTTTAACAAATTATCGTCTGCCCCTAGGACGTCTAAACTTTGCAGGAACTCTCCTATACGGTATGGGAAAATCAAAAGGAGAATTCTCACTTCCAGGAAGACATTTAGCCAAGGGGATGAATCTTCAAGACATAATTTATCTACTTTCTCTGCAAGTAGATCTCTCACCCATAAACTTCTATGTACTCGTGGCGCAAATATGTCTTGTTGCAGGTACTCCTCTGAAGCTCAGTTGATAAGGAAGAGGAAAGAAATGTTTGCCCAGTTGACCAACTCCGATCGTCCCCTAAAGAAGCCTACTTTGTTTATCACCCACCCCCCCCCCCGTTTAGTTTCTTATTCGAATAATGTAATAATAAAGTCCGACTCTGAGAGTCCGATATGAACGATGAAACTTTTCTTTCCTATTGCCAAAAAAAATAAAAAAAATATTGTACCGTTTTCACATTTCATAAATTAAAACGTTTTACAGAATCATTTGTCAAGTCTTTAAAAGAGTTAGTATGTTGCACTTAGACATTAATCTTGTTTGATGATCTCGTGTTAGTACTTAAACGTTATCTCTTCCGTTCAAGGTGTGAACATATATGAAATTTGTGAGTCTTGTAACAAACGGAGATAGAACAAAACCAAAGTCTGAGGATATAATTGTTCTGAGCAATCTAAGTCTTATTGCGGAGTAGTTTTAAGCATCAGAGACTTTCGACGGAGTAGCCCAAGGCAGAAGTCTTGGAGCATAGTAGCTTTAAGCAAATAGAAAGTCTTAGGATAGAGTTGTTCTAAGCAATCAAAGTCTTATTGCAGAATAGCTATAAGCATCAGACAGTTTTAAAAACACCGTTGCGTTTTGTCTATTTAAATTTTATTTCCGTTGCACTTTAACTCTCGATTTATTTACAGAACCAACTGTTGAATACGCTCACTTCTACTTCCTGAATTGTCGTTGTATACTTTTAACTTAATAGTTCTAAGTATCAACCACTCTTTTTATTTAAGTGTTGTCTAAAGTGTCTAAGAGTTTTAAAAGAAGCTTTCATTTCGTTTAAATTTTTAAATACATACTTAATTCACCCCCTCTCTCTCTCTCTCTCTCTCTCTCTCTCTCTCTCTCTCTTAGGTGTTCTCACCCTTGACTCTTCCCATAGCTGTGAACATTGGTTACCAAGCCCCTAGTTTTGATTCATCCGCGCTCGAACCGCGAAAAACACTAGATATTCTACCAACCTTCTAATACTTATGACGGTGGATAAAAGATGGGATAATACAAGGGAAACCAGACAGCATGGTCAGGACTTACGAGTGTGTGCAAGTAAGCTCAAGGGCTTGGTATTGGATCAATTTTGAAAGTTAGGGGGAGCTGGAATTACCATGCCGATTGTCCGACTCATAAATCTGAATTGGGATGTGCTTTTTCACATACGAATTTTACTTTCATATATATATTTTACAATTTTACCTTTGTCATTTTTTCTTATCATTACCCAAAACCAATTATCCACTTCTTCCCTTCCCACCCGCCGGCCTACCCTCCTTCCTCCCTACACTCTACCCCACCGTTCGACATACCCTCCGTGGTCCAACGTCCCAGTCAGCAAAGCTATTTTCAAAACCATTGGTCAGATTACCCACCATGTACAACCTTTGTGCCAGACAATTCTATTTTGACAACCATTTATGATTCTTTATGCATGAGTGCTGGGTTCTGTTGCTCGTAAAACGAAATACATCAATATCCCTTTAATGATTGTTGGCTTGTTGCTGCTCAATTCAAATATTCAATCAGGGCTTGGAATTTAATCAAGAAATGCACGGATTGTGCCAGCCACCATAAACTACCACTACCGCCAACGCTAATTCGATTGATTAAATAAAATTGAACAACCCTAATTTATCATTTAATAAACAAATAAAAAATGATTTAGATAAAACTCATACAACAAAATTAATAATTGATAAATAAATAAATTATTTCATTAAATGGAAATTTAGGATCCATTGTTCGAGTCCTTTATTACCTAGGTTTTGCCTACGTTTCATTAAATAATTTAGATTGAAAATTAATGAAAAAATGTATGTGAAAAAAGTAAAATCCGTATGTGAAAAAAGTAATTCCGTATAAATTATTTTTTTTTTTTTTTTTGACAACAGCAGGTGAATAACTTACAAAGTTTTACAGGCAACAACGTAAGCTACTCGACTAGGTAATACCAAAAACCCGATAGCTAAATCTAGCACTGCAAAGTCATACCTAAGAGAAACGTGAAAATTATTTAAAGCTAAAACAACAACATAAAGAAAATCTAGATCTGCGATGATAGGATGGATAATGGCGGAGGATTGGCCACGAACAACCGAACCAGCTTCAAAGGCATTCTTGACTTTCAGAAGGCATCGACGCCACCGAGCCGTCGAGTGACAATGACTAGGTGTACTTCCGCTCTTGCGAAAAGAACGAAGACATAAGAAGAGATGAGCAAGACGACAAAGTCCGCCATCAGCGGAGATAAAACTCCTACACCTAAGCGATTGAACCCTTCGACCAAAGGACCAACACCTTAAGAAGTCCACCATGCAATGAAGAAGGGACAAAGGCAGTCTATTAACCAAAACCCAGTCAAAGGAAGCAGGAAGACGACCGAACCAACCCACACCTCTCGCGACACGGGACAGGACACCCATAACCAAAGGGAGATAGTTATTGAAATAAACTGAGGAAACAAACAGCACCAAGAAAAGTGAGCCATTATCAAGAAGCAGGGACCACCACATCCGACCCAACCAACGACACTCCCAAAAACTCGACTCCAACCTATCCATCACGCCTCAAATCAACAAAAGGAAAGCCCAAGCTGCCGCAAACTCCCTCCGACAACAGAACAGGACGGTCACACAAAATAGTCCATAAATGGCCCAGCCGGCCCAACAAAGGCCACACCCAAGAAGGACACAAAGACAACCGACCAACAAACGATACCCCCCAGGATCGTCGGCTTGCATGCAGGAAACACCAACCCAACCCATAAGACGACACAGAAAACCAAACAAGACACTACAACGAAACCCGATTCACCCAACGACTCCTCCCAGGACCACCACTTAACAAGCAAACAGACCAAAAAAAAAACAAGACCGACAGAACAATAGGAAAAGGACATGGGACCGAATGGTGGGGGGAATGGGGTGATCACCAAAACAGACCCAAATCACAACGGATGAGCTATACCCATCAAACAAGACAGACAGACAAACAAGAAAACCAATCCAGAGGTGGGGGAATGGGGGGATCACCCTGGGTTGGAAACAAAGGACGACGGTGACAGGACAAGGGGACGGGGGACGGGAACGTCAGTGAAAAACCCAACCCAACAAGACCGATACAGACCACCGGAACTTACCAGGGGAAGGGGGGAAGGGGAAGCATGCAAGGCTTCAACGACAGGACAGGGGAACGAGAGAACGGCCGACACCATACCGTCGCAGCCAGAAGACCATCAGAACCATTCCCAGAAACGTCAACAGGATCGGAGAGAAAACAAGCAAAACGGGCGGAGAGAGAACTGAAGCATGATCGATCGCCGGAGATAGGCCAGGGAACGAGCCTATCTCCGGTGAAAAGGTAGGGGGAGAGCGAGGGGAAGTATGTGGTTAGGGGAGGCGGCGGCGCAAGGTAAGGATTTGGTTTTTGTGTTTTTTTTAGAGAGACGGAAGTTTAGAGAGAAGGCGTGAAGTAACTAAATGTTCTGTATAAATTATTGAGACGAGTAAGTTCATAGCACAGTACCGAATACTTGTGATGCACAAACTTTTCGGGTTTCCCTGGTATGTTTAAAGTTACCTCTGCAATCCATACTAGCCCAGTGAAATTCGGTACTACTATACCTGTGAAAACCAAGATTTAATAACACTTCCTTTTATGTGAATGGATTGAAATAATATAAATCCATGGTTCTAATCAATGAAATTCTCTTGTATAAGTTTCTATATATAATTGGCATTTGTTCACATGAGAATACCAGAGTGAGACTATACACTTGTTGCAAGCAGCTTCAAATAACTACAACCATGTATGAGACGAGACTAATAGACTATACAGAGCGACTTATAATTCTGAGACTTACAAAGATTATATCTCGAACCAAACGTGCCATCACTCTTGAGCTTAACCGGCCAAGTATATCGGCAATACTGATCACCGAAATGCCAGGCAACAATGGAAGAAGATCTCTTGTTACTCGAGCTATGTCAATGGCCTGACAATGTCCAAAAACAAGGTGTGAAACTATTTCTCTTATTTGCCTTTAGACTAAGCTACCACAGTCCACAAATGTAAAGAATATAAATAAAACGTGGGTTTATTTTCAAGTAACATTCAACTTCCAGAATTAGGAGGAGACTAATTCTGCAATTTCTCGCACTTAAATATGAAAATTGAAATCAAAGCATTTTTCATGTTCTATCGGCTATCGCTGATTACCAACAATCCAAAACAATGTAAAAGTAACAGCTGACCCTTTATTACCAATAATCCTGATTCATGGCAGTTTATAGAAGAAACGAAAAAATTACAAAATAAAGTATTTCTAGATTTTGAATTGTTTCTCTACCAACCAAGTTACTTCAACAATCTTTTTTTCTTCCAAAAACGTTTCTTAAGACCCTTGTATTATATCTCGGTCTGACACTTGCCACGGAATCAATCAGTGCGGCCTGATCTTGGTCGTTTCTCTATAATGCGGCCAATACTAACTTCAAATGTAGTCTAACCTTAACAACCTTGATAATTCAATCGTAATTCTATGTCATATACCGATATTTAAACCGATGCTTAGACTTCTTCGCAAAACAACAATCTAATATAACTCCATTTTTTTTATAAGGAAAATAAACTAGGTTAATCATATAAAATAAGATCAATCTAATAACATCCCTACGGATGGGAGAGTGACCAAAACTCCAAAGCGGAACACTTTTTTACCACCAATAGTTAGAACACAAACATTGAGGATGAAAGCTAGTAAAATTTGTCTGCGTAAAAATTTTGACCAGGACCAGACCTTTAAAGTAGACATATATGACTGACAGCTTCTCCTCTAAGCCAAAATGAAGAGCAAAACATTCTAGTCTCTAAAGAGGTAAAGGGATAGAATTTGTTACGGAAGTTTTTTATCTTAGCAAAAAAAGGGCATATTAATGACTAACAACACCCACTCTAAAATTAAATTCTTCACCATAGGATCAGTAAAAAAAATAACAAAGGACTGGAGAATGTAATTAAACAAACCTTTTTGCCGTATATATTGATCCACATGCAGCAAAATATGGGGATCATAGACAAAAAAGTGATAATAGGGTTTATTAGCATAGAGGACAATTTACTGCTGAGGTGTGAACGGCTGAAAAAAAGACTAGGTTTCACTCTTATTGGGTTTCATATTTTGTGTCTGCATTTCAGAGTTTCAC
Source organism: Silene latifolia (assembly GCF_048544455.1). Lineage (NCBI taxonomy): Eukaryota > Viridiplantae > Streptophyta > Magnoliopsida > Caryophyllales > Caryophyllaceae > Silene > Silene latifolia. The sequence goes on from NC_133532.1 coordinate 66,847,782, forward strand.
TATAACTCGATTGAATGGATGATATGTTCTATATGCTCTAATTTAAACTTTCAGTTAACAAAATCAATATGGAAGTAAGCGGAATAGATAAGACCTTCATGCACCGAGAAAAAACATGAGTGTATGGTTCAGTTAAACCCTTACACGTAGCAAATATTCATACCTCATTTGGCTTTCGTGATATAGAACTTCCCGCCGTAAGAAACTCAGCTATTTGTTGCACATTGTTAAGAATAACTTTGTCTTCCTCGGTGACAGAAGGTAGAAACGCTGTGGGCCTTATGGGCCCAAAGGCAGGAACTAGGCCCATTATTGGTGCACCATTTCCTATCCCAAGGACAGCCATCACTTTTACCAACTGCTCCCTTGTTACAGCATCTATACCTTTCACGATCTGGGTAGAAGCCACAACAAAATAAGCAAATATTACACAAGCATACAGGCTAGACACAGTTCAAAATTCACATCAAGTATAACCTACGAAATAAGTCACATCTATATGTCAGTAATCAGGCTACATACATACACATGTCTATTTACCATTTAACCTTTAATAGTTAAAATGGCAAGATATTCCTAAAAAACACAAGCATACTGCATAATGCATATACAATACAACAATTTAAATCTCTCCGCACAATACAACAACAACATTACCCCAGTGCCTCAATGGCTGTTTCCCTTGTGTTAGGGACACAAAGAGGCTGTTTCCGAATGACCCAAGATGAAAATTGCGTCGAGAACTGCATCGAAGGACCGCCACTTCACAAAAGAAAGAAGGGCAGCCACTTTAGTGAGCCATTTTGATTTATTCCATTATAATCCATAACCAAAGAGTAATGAGTCTTTGGCTCCATTGGAAATATGGAAACAAATCTCTCCGCACAATATCAGCAATAATTTAAAAGCTGAGTTTTTACACATCCAAGAGCCAAAGTTCACACAGAACTGACATAACCCATATCATCTCACAGCAACAGCAAAAGCCATAACCATCGAAGAATGAGGAGAATTTTGGATAGAAGAGCAATTTATTTGAAGACAAATATAGTCATAAAAATAACCGAGATGAATTATGAAACTGAAATTTTACCTCGTCCAAAAGAAATTCACGGAAAAAATTTCCCTTGTCAGATAAAAGGAACGATAAAGCTGCTCGTGTCTGAACTTGCTGCTCAGACCTTGATATATTAGAAGAAATAATAGGAAAGTCATTGCTCTTTTGGCTTTGAAGAATGCCAAGCTCAGCCATTCTACCATTCAAATTTTCTCCGCCTCCGCTTTTGGCAGCAGTAATAAAATTCTCAAAAGCTTGCATGACATCAATAAACCTCTCAGCATCAAAAACCCCTGATTTTCCATATATGGTGTAGCGAAGAGCGGTCCTTAAACGTGGAGATTCGTCAGTCAAGAGCCTCTGAGAAATTGAAATACAGGGAAGCAAAAGTTAAATTTCAAACGCAAAACTACAGCAGGGGAAAAGGGAATAAAGGGCAAGAAGAAAACCCTCACTTGGAGAGGGAGAGCAAAAAGGGCAGCAATACTACTGGATAAAAATTCAAAATAAATATCGAATGCAGCCTTGTTGCAGAGCTTGCACAACAGCGCAAAGCCGCAAACAGCTATCAGGTTTCCAAAAGTATCATATGCATACCTGTGCAATATATGGGTAGGCTTCGTCCACAATAGCAAAGTCGGGATCTCCAACCAACGCAATGCCTTCTAAAACCCCGATTGCTCGAATTATCAGAGCAAAATAAGGGGGTATTTTGAAGGGATAGTCAAATGTTATTTGTGCCAAATCTGACGCAAGTTCTTGGAAGTTGATGTTTTTTGCCCCACCTCCTTCAAGTGCTTGGTCAAAAACTTTTGCTAGAACTGGCAAAATGGGATCCAAATTAACGCCCTCTGGTATGAAACCCAACTTGACAAAATCCTTGACTATTGCATCATAATCTCGATGAATCAGATGAGCAATTGCTTCAATCATCCCATATTTTTGATCATCAGTTAATTTCGTGACCAATCCTGGTGCAACAGTGTTATATCATAAGACGTTTAATAATCAAGAGTATAAAACACGTAGCACAATCTTTTTCTCACGCAATAAAAAAACATGATCAAACAATGCCAAGTTGCCAACCAACAGAGATATCATTAGTGGACACTAGCATCAACAACAATGTTTTTTTAAAAGGCGATTTGCTTATGGATGACTATAAATAGAGGCTGGTTACTTGGTATTCAAACGCTCATGTGGACACGAGTATTTTAGGGGGTAGGACTGTAGCATACATAAAGGACACAAACCATCAGATCATAGTGAATCGCGATTACAGCAATAGAGATTTTAGGCGAGATTCCTCGTGAAGGAATATATGGACGCAAATTTAGGGACGCTTTCCTCTCAATAAAAAAACATTCTAGGTCTGATAGTGGTCCAACACTCCAACACCCAGACACTTGATTACAGGAGATCGGAAACTTTCCTGTAGATGAAATAATCCAATATCTAAAACCTAGAACAGAGTTTTAGTTGTTCTACAGGGCTTCTCCTGATCTCACAAAAAAAAGGGTATTGCTGTTTCATGGACGCTTTTTACTTAATCATGTATGGAATTTTCAATTTTTACCCCTTTACTTTTCGTACCATCTCTCTCTAAACTTCTATCCTCTTTCACGGTCTCACCATCTCACAAGGGCTGCCTACACCGCCACCTTGGGCTCATCTCTCTTCGCCGTCGCTCAACCAACGCCTTATTTGTCCAATAATCATGCCCCTGAGATACCAGCGCTCAACCACCTCACTCATTCCCGCAGCCACCACGGTCCACGGACACCACTATCCCACTCACAGCGACACACCTTACCACCCACGAAATTAGAAATGAAAGCAGCAGTACATATAAATGACTTTGAAAATCGAAACAATTGTTGACATCCTTCAAATAAATCAATCCCCACTAATAACGAAAATGAATCCTGAAACCCCTATTTACATCAGCACTTTTATTATGATTACGATTTAGCGGGTAGCGAGTAGTAATCCTTTTATTCCTTTCCATGAATAGCGACTTAAATTGTGGCCGCGAGCATCAGAGTACGATAGAACTATAGAAGTACGACGGTGGTCTGGTTCGGACGGTGATTGGGGGAAGCGTGAGCGACGACGAAGGAGAGATAGGTTGGATGGGTGGCTGTTTTGGGTAGAGTCAAGGTGGTTGTGAGGGCTAGTTGAGGCCTGAGGAGTGATAATAGTTAGGGACGAAGGGCAATGTAAGGAAATTTTATGAATAAATGTCCATGATTGAGTAAAAGGCGTACATGAAAGAGCAACTACGAAAAAAAATTATTCTAATGGCAATGGTTGCTTCTGCATTTCTTTCACAAACACCTAACTGGTTATCCTCTACTTTTTCTAGCATACTTTTCTTTTCGCGTATACTCCCTCAGTCCCCTCGTATAGTTTACTTTGCTTTTGAATCGGTTTCTTATGTAGGAACGTGCAAATGGGTTAGTCTCACTTTCATTCTCCACCACACAATACATGCCTAAATACAGAAACGTAAACCATTGGCAATGATGGAAAAATGGAATATGTGCCGGGATAGTGGGAGTAATTACTTTTTTGCACACAAAACTCGACATCTAACTTCATCAGAACACTATACGACGTCTCTATAGAACAGCATGTCCGTAACTTTGTAGGCAGAGGAACACAAAATATAATATTCGCAGTTTCAACAGTGTCCCGTTATAAAAGATAGTAAATCAAAATGCTTTCTTCAGTCAAATGAACCAGTCATGCTCAATAAGAGAGATGCAGCATAGCATCAAAATTAATTTTCTTTGTTGCTTGAGTATTCAGGAGATAAGCTAATAGCCAATCCAAATTTTAACAGTTAGCACACGTAGCTGGAGAAAAGCTCCCTTCCGTAATGTCAACACCAAATATTCAAGTTGCATGCAGGCTTACAGAACAATGGCACAAACGAAAATCTGATCAAATTCACTCTAATAATAGAACTACACTATCCATTTACAAGGGCATTTTAGGAAGCCTGCTTATTGGAGGAATCTTTACATAACAAATAAAAAATGCTGCGAAAATCAATAGCTTTGCAGGAGACGTAGAAGAAAATAGTCCTTATGACTCTTTCAAACAGACAGAAAAGAATTAAGCCACAAAAGAACACATCATCATAAAAGAAATGGTCATATTTCACTTATAAACAAAGGACAAGTTCAGGTACTCCCTAGCGGCAAATGTTAAATCCCTATTAGTCATTGTACTCTTGAACACAAAAGTTATCGTCAATAAGGCTGCAAAGCAATAAGAGTATAAGACATTGTGTTCCTCAAAGAGTACAAGTCTTAACAACAGGCCACATAATGCACAGAGAATTGAAATATGCATTTTAAATGGCAAGATCCAGGAATAGCTATTACCAAAATCAAGTATCGCCAATTTCCCGTCAGGAGTTCGAATCATATTCCCAGGGTGCGGATCAGCATGGAAAAAACCGGTATCAAGCAACTGCATATAATTCAATAATAAAATTAATATACTATTTATAAGTTTTACTCTAGAAGCACAGTTGCCTACATGCATACAAGGCAAATGTCAAGAACAACAAAACAAAATAAATAACTCGATATTACTCCCTTCATGCCCCCAAAAAAGTAAAGAACAAAAAAATTTGTATTGTTTCAACGTGATGAACCACTTCCATTACCCGCACTTAAAAAATGCGTCAAGTATCCTTTTGTAAGTGTACAAGTATAGCAACTTAACAGTTTTCATGCTGAGATGATCATTAACAGTAGAGATAGTACAATTCATTAAAAAAGCGTTTTCTATAGAATCTAAAATGCTAAGAACTCCACAATTAACGTAGTCTGTACGATAAACTCCTAAAGCTTATATGCTAAGAACTCCACAAATTAAGGTGCTTGTAGAGAACAGTCTTAGGATGGTTAGACAAGTAATCTCCTTGTACATATCGTAGGGTGCATGTAGAATTGAAGTTGAAGTGCCGTGGGAGAACTTTGTGTCGGTTTATGAGGCTATCTAGCACATAGCCTACAAGAGACCATGGTAACTAGTTCTTGCCCATGATGGAAATGGGCTACTAAGTTCAAGTGAATTGTAGATGAGTTATACAAGTCATGAGAAAGGCACACGCGGAAACCAATAAAAGAAATTTTCAAAATAAAGTTAAGAAAATGAGTTCAGTATGCTACGTTCTCATATATCCATCAGAACACAGAACTTGCCTGCCTACTGCCTACATTCTTCTGACTTGTAAGGCCCTTTTCAGCTAACTAGTTAATTACACCCTTTCTTGAAACTCAGACTGCATAATATCTTGAATTAATTTTTACCAAGTCTCATACATACATTAAACTATTTCCAGTTTCCACACCCAAAAGGTGCCTGAAGATGTCATAGGCAAATTAAAACACGTATAATTAGTTTGTAACTAGCTACGGTTGTCAAAAGAAACATGCAAAAGAAAATGGCAGAAGAGCACAAGACAGTAATGGATATCATAAGACAAACTATGGATAACATGTTGACATGAGATATACAAAATGATCATGGAAATTAATCAGATTAATATTAATATGTAATATGGTAAACGAAGACTCGCTATACCTGTTTCAGGTAGCATATAACCCCAACATTAACCAGTTCACCAACATCACTTTCTGTGCTTTGTGATAGTTTCTCACCATCAATCCACTGGGTTGTAAGAACCTTTCTTGAAGTATACTTCTGGTACGTTTTTGGTACAACCACCTGAAAGTGCCACCAATAAAATTTTGGCCCAAAGGAATAGAAAATTACTCCCATAAAAAATGAACTAAATGGAATGTTTGAAAGCTTTTCAATGATTGGAATGCTTCCCTTCCTTCCGAAAGGAAAGGAAAAGTAATTGTCTCAGACATTAATAAAGACGAGCATTCCAGAAAGAGATCTTGATAATTGTCAAGAGAACATAGTCGCTAAAAGGAAAAGTAATTGTCTCACACATCAATAAAGACAACCATAAAGGTTACTCATAACTAACCACAGGATAGTAAGTTTTTCCATATTCCAAGTCATTTGTCACCCCATAAGGGTTTTAGTGTTTTACCCTAGTCTCTCCATCTCATCTTGGGTGACTCTTTTGGAGTTTTCTTTTATGTCAATACTCACAAGAAAGAAACAAAATATTACAAGGAATAAAGGCCTCATTAAGTTATGCGTTAAGGTTTTGTAGGTGCAAATTGATATCTTACACACAAATTCTTGAATTTGACTGTTTTAGCCTTACTGTGGACCAACCCAATCAGCAATAAAATTAAACAAGTATTACATGAAACATATAGGTAAGTAGCACTAGTGCACTAAAAAGGTTTCATATAAGACTTATGCCAAAGCATATGACAAGAGAGGTAGCAGCTGTGCGGAAGTTAATACAGAAAGAATAAATAAGGGATCGAATATCAATAGGAAATATAGATGAATAACCTGAGGAAGATCCTTTCTCATCATTTCAGCAAACAGAGTTCCATTTTCACCTTCATTAACATAATCAAGCTCTTCAAAGAAACGAGCAGCCCACTCATCAACCAAACCAACCACGTCAACAGAGACCTGAAGTAAAATGTATTGACATGTTAGAAGAAACCATAGAGCATCCTGTCATGGTTACTAGACCATCATAAGAGGTCATGGTTCCACATGACGGCATCTCAGTTATCATAACTACATTGTGATGCAGACATGCCGTACATAAGTATAAGCACTCACTTGGTCATAATTTTGTCGTCAACTTCTTATGATAGCCTCATAAAATATAGGACTGACACAAAACAAACAATCAAAACAATTGATTGAGCCATATGTTGATTGCAAGTCTCCTCTAGTCCTCTCTCTTGTAATCGTAATGACAAGCTGGTTGATGTGAAGAATTAAGCATCATATTTTGACTGAAAGTTTAAAAGGAAGATGCTCAAGAGTTAGACATCCTCTAAGTTACAAACTACCAGCGCCCAGCTTCTCAAAATGAGGATACAAATATCCTCAACGCTTTGGCCCAAAAAGAGTAACTGAATGCCTGAAAAATACTGGGACCATCTCTAGTGCCATAGTTGGAAAGCGATTCCCCCTCCTTCCTCTCACCTAAACTGAAAAACAAGGACAACGAGGCTCCAGTGCCCAGCCAGGAGAAAACCATTACTTGCCATGAAGACCAATCAGCATGATCTGAAGGGATAGCAAGTAGACAATAGAGAACCTGTTGCTATGTTACTCCGATACTTCACTTAGTTGCTGTATTCCGTATCCGATACGTATTTCGTCGGATACGATACGGCACTTTGATACTTCATTTTAGACCAAGATATTGAAAATTTCGCACAAAATAGCCGTATCAGATACTCCAATACGTATTTTGGCGGATACGAGTACACGAGTCTGAGCGCACAACACAGACATTAAAGCTAGGACAGATATCAGGCCTGACTCAATCCAAAAATAAAATAACAATGGGTTTCTAAGAAAGATATTATGGGGAGTAAACCATTATGATCTAACTTTCAAAAGAGCGCGTTGAATGAAAACTGGATTAAAGCTATTTCCTTTTCTTCTCTATGCGAGCGAGGGTTCTGTTGAAACCCCTCAAAGTAGGGCTAAACTTGGAAAACCACTCACCACTGCAGAGACAAAGAAGTGCAAAGCACATCCACCTATAACAGATGGATCCTTTCTTAGAAAAAAATTCACTTGCTTATACGGCCAATTTAGGGTAAAACATTACTAAAGCTCTAAGGACCTGGTCATGATCATGTCCTCAACAGACGCTTACATTTGGAAAGTTTTATACAAGAATCTACAGGAATGAAGATTTGCTTACATCTTTATGCAATATAGTTTTTTTTATTAAAGACCTAAGAATCCTCAAATGTTTTCCGGAAAAAAACTACTCATTGGCATTATTAAGTTACCTGTTGGCTGATATGCTAAATTAACATGACAAAAAGAGTGAAAATCAAAATGTAAACCCATTATTTGACAATTGGATTAAAGTCCGTACTCTGTCCTTCTTTCACAGTTCAAGTATCACAGAAATCACAAGGAAACTCAGTTCTTGTGTATTAGAAGGGGTATCGAGAGATCACGAGGGAACTTACGAAGAACTAGTCCCAAGTTTCTGATGATGAATAAATCAATTGTAACTGTCTCCAGAACAAAAGGCCTCTGCACTTTGACAGCAACTAAATCCCCATTTTCTTTCAACCGACCTTTATAAACCTGTCCAAGGGAAGCTGGCACAGCAGTTTGCAGACAGATAAACATATTATCACCGATTCCTACCTGTACACAAAGTGTAAATAGCTTTTATAATTCAAACAACTAGTACAGAAATTACCAGCGGCAATGGGAGAAGGTGAAAGTTCATCATAAATTTCTTGCCAAGGTTTCCCAAGTTCCTCCTCGAGCAGAGCCATTGCAACATCATCCGGAAATGAAGGCACCTTTAAGCATTGTTAGATGAAAAGCATCAGAAGCATATAAAGAGGACCATCTAAAGATCCATATAGCAGCTTTGAAACCTGAGACAAACCTTCTTGACACAAAGACTTTTAAAAACAATCCTCAAAAGTTGAAAATAATATATCAATTAGCAAATAACCAACACCCTCTCCTATAATATTCCCGATGAATATTATTTCTAGACTTTTGCAAGAAAGCAATCATCAAGATAGGTGATTTTGAATGCATTCCGTGATCTAAAATCTTTTTCTAAAGAAAAACGAATACGATTTCCTCTACATCAACCACCTCATTTAGGCCCTGTTCTTTTGGACTTAAAGTCGCCCCCTTTAAGTTCAATTCAGCAAGACTAAGTTAAGTTCAGAAAAGTTAAGCTCGTATAAGTTAAGTTCAGCTCCTATTAAGTGAAGTTAACTTCAGTTCAGCTCTATAAGTTCAGTTCAGAAAAGTTAACTTCCTATAAGTTAAGTTAAGCAAAACTAAGTCCAAAAGAACAGGGCCTTAGTGTACCTACAATAGCAACAAACAATTTAAATACTAATTATGTCCAGATGGATAACATAGTTTTAGTAAATCACATCATTTTGGTAATAACCAAAGTTATACGTATATAACTCAATCATCAACATCGATCGCTGCATTATAGCCTATAGGCAACCAGAAGAAAAATCTTAGGACACATTAGCTCGAGCATACACAAAAAAAGGAAAGTAAAAACTTCAGCCATTACAAGAGTACACTCCTATAGAAACAAAATCACAAGGTAGAAAACATCATCACCAACGCAATGGTATAGACATTACCCAAGAAGGAAAATAACTATGACTTGAAGATAAAGATCACATATATGATAACTGCTGGAACTCTGGGAGTGCATAACAGTGACATCAATGCATAGCGTTGATCATACTGTGACTGATTTATAGGTTTTGAAAGGTCGGTAAGACCGCAATATCAACGAAAAATATGGCGCAATGCTTGAAATTAGGACAACACGACCTATATAGCGATCACGGTTGAAAATGATATTGAAAACCAGGCGTCTATGGACGCTTAGTTTTTCAAACATAGTCTGTCAGGTGGATAGAAATTCAAATGGTCAAAAGGCCACTTATCCTTGAATATAACAGTCTACCAGTAAACCTTACAAGCCCATCTCTAAAAGCCCACCATTGAACCATCTACGTTATTTTTTACAATACTTTGTCTATAATAAACGTATTTTAATGAAAATGGACGTGCACAAGTAAAAGATTTATGTTATTTTTGCAATAACTGATCTATAATGAAACATTATCGTTTTAGGGATGAAAATGACGGACATGCACACGTAAAAAATTGATTTCATTTCATCATCTCCAGCAGATAAAAAAATCCCTCTACCTGAAGAGTCAAAAGCTCAAGTGAAGGGTTATAGAGGGTAAAATTTTGTATTACAAAATAAGCTACAGAGTTAGGTCTTTATATTGTTAACTCTAAGAAAGATCAATATATGCTTCACCCTTTATATTTATATTGTTAACTGAATTCTTAGGGAGACAAGCAGGATAAGTAAAAAAGTAATACAACTTATATTGCAAGACCGTCTCTTCGTATAAGACCTTATAAGTAATTATGTTATACCTGAAAAGTAACTTCAATTCGTAAGTTTGTAAGTCATTATATATACTTTGAAAGTAACCAAATTATATTTAAGTTATTTTTCAATTAAAACATAGTTACTTTCAAGGTTACTTTTAAGTGACGGTATTACCGTAAAATTGTCAAAAAATAAGTAAGTGTTAAACATCTTCTAAGTTCTGAATACGATCATAAAACTGACTCTATTAGCAGTTCACAAAAAGAGAAACAAAAATGACACATATCTATTCTGGCTGCACAGCCTCATGTTGTCAAACTAGTGATTCTGTGATTGTTTACTTACTGATACGTGTCCCGCACTTACTTGCAGTAGTTATAAATTATAATCTATTTATTAAATCATATATGTTGTAAATTTTAAGCAACTAACATAAATATAATTTTAAAAAATTCAAAAAAGAGATAAAAAATCATACAAAGAGTCATATATTTCATCCTCTATACTCTTGATATAATTTTGTGCACGAAAAAGACCATTTTTTTCCTTTCCATAAGTAGACAAAACTCCAACTAAAACTATAATGCTAATTATTTTTTGAAGTATAAATAATTTGTTCACATTAAAGAAGTTACAATAAATAAATATAAATAACATTTATTGGAACAGATGCCTTCGTCAAAGATTGTCCATTTCCAGTGGAGTCAAAGCCTAATTATAATTAATCATTGGTTCTGGATTAGGATGGAATAAAGGAGAATGACTCGCTAAGGTGGTTGCAATTGTGAAGTACCAGTCCTTGAATGTAGTTCTCGACGCTGGGTCATTCGGAAACAACCTTTCGTGTTGCTAACACAAGGATAAGACTGCATACATTCAACTCCCCACTACCTCGTAATTTTCGGAAGCCATTGAGGCAGTAAGGTAATGTTGTTGTTATTGTTGATGTTGTCATCAAGCAGAGAGATATAGTACGGTAGAACAAAAAGTGACAAAGAAAGTGTCACCATTTAAATGTTAAATTTCCGGGTGAGTCGTTATTATGGATAAGTGAGAAAAAGGCGGAAATACTAAACTTATAGGTGAATAGGGGACATTGGTGTCACCAATAAAGATAGTGGAAACGAAAGCAGTAGTAGTAGGAAAGATGCAGATGGTGAAAGCTTATAGAAAGTAGTAATAATACAGTAAAGCAACGCAAACTACCTTGTCACAGAGCTTCTGGAGTTCAACCATTGCACTTGGTGAGAGTATATCAGGTCTGATGCTTAGTGCCTGTCCTAGTTTAATATAAGCAGGTCCCAAGGAGGTGACGATTTCCCTTAATTCAATGGCTCGCGCAACTTCATTCTGATTAAAAAGAAATCAGAAAGTAATATTTGGGATTAAGATAAATGAGAAGGGAGATAGTAGGAAGGAAGTGGTAAAGTAAATGGTACCTCCTTGACTTTTTTGTTAGCGACATCCCAAGCAAGATGAGAAAGAAATCCACCAGCAACAGAAAGCAACTGTATAATACGAGTAGCGACAGCACGAGGACGTTTGCCCCAATATGCAGAGATGATAGCAGGATCATAAACCAATGGCAGAAACTCGCTGCTTTCATCCACCTAAAACAAAACACAAACTAACATGTTGATGTTGGATGTATTGTTCATCCTACAAAGTGAGAGATTAATAAATAGAAAAATGATTGGACCTCAACCAAGCGAAGTTGGACATCATCGGCAGCGAACTGAGAATCGGACAAATTCTGACCGCGTAAACCACGCATAAGGATAGCCAAGTCTTCATTCTCCTCCATTTGGGCTCTTACTCTCTTAATCTCCTGCGACATTTCCCCAACTCTCTGCACAACATCATATTATTATTATTATTAACTCGAGTATTATACAAGTGATAATAATCATAAAGTATAATATACAAAACCGTTGAGATCCTCGGAGGGGAATTCCCATTGACAGGCGTCTTCAATTTGGGAGAAGTAGAAGAAGAATCCGAGATTTTGGGTGGTGTGGCAACCGCATACACTACATTTTTCCTACTAGTTCTATTAAAAGGTGGGATTGAATTCCTGAAATGATGGAAATTTAATTTACAAGGAATGTGAAAAGAAGAAGGATGATGTTGTTGAGGTTTACAGCAGATGAACTGGGAAGCCGCTGCTGTTGTATCCATCATGCTGATTCACTTCACAAAAACACAAATGGGTGTTACTGTTAGAGAGTGAATCTGTGTGTGTGTGTGTGTGTGTGTGATGTCTGATGAGTGAATCAAAATGGATGTTTGTTTTGTTTTGTTGAGCGAGGAAGTTAAACAAGAGGACGCCATGGATACAACACGTCTTTGTTTTTTTATATGAGTAGACTACCTGCTCCTACGTCCGCACTTTCTCCATCGTCTATTTTACCACCGCTCATAACGACACTTACAAATGATACTTTAATCGAAAACGGATCTATTTAAAATCAAGGAAGATAATTTTCTTATAAATTAGGATCTCAAACCATGATCTACAATTCGGCTATGAGATGAAAGTTCAGATATCACCGAGTGCCTCTTATTGTTTGGGAAAAGGTTACTGATGTGATCATTATTTACACATTTTTAATCCCTTAATCAACCTTATGTTGCATGCTATTATGGTCTTTTATAGTCATTTTCTTAGTCAATTGCTTTCTATTTGCTTTCCTAGTGCATTCTATATATCTTGTAGAAGATGAGCTAAAAGAAGCGGAATTCTAGTCTTTTGCGCACACTTGGGAGCTAGTGGACGACACTAGAAGAATAACATGAAGAGGAGGCGAAAATGACGGCCATTTTGATGAGCGAGTCGTTGTTCACTCCCAAACACATTTTTATTCAACTTAGTATAGAAAGCAAGTCGAAGTCGAACCCAAAGGACGGGAGTATCCAAATTGCTCAATCTAATTGTAGTTATACTAAGATTGTCACGGTTGAATTGGATTTTATAGTCTAAACTAATGAAAAGCAAGTAAATAGCAAGAATTAAATCTACAAGAAGGAAAACTAGGAAGAGTGGGTTCAAAAGGATGATTAAGGTAACTATAGAAAGTTGGGTCTCATTTTGATTGTAGTCTTACTTAGGCAAATGGTTTGATGCTCTCGATCTTACAACCCCACCATAGACCAACACGAGCTATTTCTGGCATACATAAGGTTGTGGACATGGGCCACAGGCCGGTCTGTGGATTTGGGCCACCTACCGATCTGCGGTCACGGGCCACCTGCACGCCAAGCCAATCTGTGGACATGCAGCGGTCTTTTGAAAGCCACGCTCGGCGGCGTAAAAATGCTTTCGACCGGATCGTTTTAGATCGGTCGGTTTCGTCTCGGTAAAGGTCTCGAAAAGATTAGAGATGTTCAGAGTCGCCACCAAGCATTTGTGGGATGCTTGAAACCCGTTCGAATCCACTTCATACCTAGATCAATCAAGGCAAAAAGTGGTGTTTGACATAGGTACTAAAGATAAGGAGTCGTCCCCCTTTTAGCATTCTATGCCTAAAATGATTCTCGTACGCCCTGGATAAGGCCATCCACTATCCAAAGGTTCTGAGTAAGGGGTGAGGGTACGTATTGGAAAGCCTTTTAATCGGACACCCAATCCCGCCCGCGTTAGCGGCCTCTACTGATCGATCGTGGTTGTTTAAGTGCAAGAGGTGATAAAATGGTGTAAATGCATGAATGCGCATCCAAAAGTTTTAACCTAACATGTGAGTATTTCCTAAGTCGGTTGTTTAGGCATGTACCAAGAAATTGGTGTCAAAGTTGGATTTAGATTGATTTGCATCTGAAAACGGAAATTAAACATCCATTTACCAAGTTCGGGTTATGATGCTTAACACGATCCGTTATTTGAAAAAATGTGTTTGAAAAACAAAGTATAAAATGCAAACTCGTCAATCTGATCCGTCACGTATTCGGATAAACTGTAATCGGGATCATCCTAGATAAGTACCAAAATAGGACAGGCAGCCCTGTTAAGGCGCGAGCCTATTGGCGAGGTAAAGGGGTCTGCCCAAGTTTGTAAAAGATGAAAACAGACGACCTCTTGGGGCGCGAGCCATGAGTCGACCCAAGGGGCGTCTTCTGGTTGTTAAAAAGGTTATGAAAAACCGTATTTTGTAATGAATGATTTGCAAATGTTGTTTGCATGCCTCGGAATAATTACTATTATGTTAGTAATACTCGTTGTCGGATTTGCAAGTTTGAAAAGCATAATAAAATGTGTAAAAGGAAAATGTTTGATTTGAACTAATTATGTTAAGTTCAATTATTTATAATTAGTCGATATTTGTCACCGTACTCGGATTAAACCGACATGGTATAAAGAACCAAGGATGATTATGAATCATGACTAATATGTTTGCAAATGTAAATAAATGAGAAAAATGGTAAATAAAAGAAAAGGGTGTTAAAATACCCATTAAAATGTAATTCACCATAATATCATCGAGTCACAGAATAAACCGTCATGGTATAAGGAACCAAGGATCATTTTTGTGATGGTCAAAATATTTGTCATAAAAATGAATTAAAATGGTAAAAACCGTAAAAGTAAAGCAGTAGAAATAAAAGAAAGTGTTGAAGGAAAGACGAACTCAAACACGTTTGAGTCTGACCTGGACACCCCATTGAGGCGCGAGCCTCTTTGCATAGCAATGGGCTTCTGTCTCAGGCCAAAACTCGGTTTTGGCTCGTCTAACCTATGTTTGAATCATGTTATGCATTGTTCATGTTTATAACGTTATGAAAAACAGTAAAGACATGAAATAAATGAGTTGTTTACACCCTCAAACTTACGTGTATTGATGTTTACGACGTAGACGACTTTAGAGACGGTTTTCTCGTTGTGACTACTCGCAATCAAAGAAGTTCAAAAGAGTGCCTTAAAAAAGGATTTTGTTTTGTAAATGAGTTGAAAATATGTTAATTAAAACATGTTGATTAATGTTGAGTTGGTCAAATGGGTCGGTCGAATGCACGGCGACGGTACCAAACAAAATGTGTAAGGCTTGTGTTTACGATCAGTAGGTCGTAAACACGTGTCGATTTTGTGACTTAGGAAGTCGAGTCTAGAAGTTTAAGACAGAGGTGAAGGGGCGGACGCTCGCGTGAGGATTGTGTTGTGTGAAGGGGTGGTATTTATAGAGAAATGTGGGGAGGTAGGTCGGTTGAGTTTGCTTAGAGGCTAAGCAGACACCCCATTGAGGCGCGAGTTACCTTGTGACTGAAATGGGTGTATTGTCCCTTTCAGAAATATGGATTTTGCATTTGTTCTAACCAATGTTTTGTTGGTTGTGATTTGTGGTCTTTGATGGTTGCTTAGCCGTGTAAGCTTCCTCTTTGTAACACCCCCATTTATTCGGGAGCCTTTAGCTAGACATTCCCAAATAAATAGAACTGTTACCATCTCGGTTTCCCGAGGTAGTGAATAACAAAGTACAACAATACCAAAGTACTTTAAATTAAAACTTAGCGATTACATGTTTATTACAATTAACCAACTAAAACTTAATATAAAATATTTACAACTTGCAGCGGAAATAATTAAAGTGATATAATTGTTCTATGTGATCTAGACTTCAATCACGGTCCAAGTCAAGCTCTCATCCCAATGCTCCCGAATCAGCTAATCTTGAGTACCTGTCAAATCTGCTCCCCATAAAACGGTTCACCGCAGGTGTTCACGAATACACTGTCAACCACGAGGTTGAGTAGGAATAAACTAAACAACAACAATAATAATCCAACCACAATTGACATCCTTCAAATTCTCATTACTTCATCCGTATAACTCACTTACATCACTGGCAGTAGCACAACTCCCTTAACACCGTGCTATGCTCAACTCAACTGGCAGTGGTACCCTCTTACCATGCACAATCGCGTAGTACCCTGTACTATGCAAATGGCGCGATAGTAATCACATACTATGCACAACTATCTCTGGCAGTAGTAATTACTTACTATGCACATCTGGCAGTAACGATTGCTCGCTATGCACAACTGGCAGTAACACCCTCCGTGTTATGCTCAACTAACTAATCAACTCTCAACAACAAATACTCAATAATAATACCGTCTTATTGCTCAACCAACATCTTAGCATACACAATTACTCTATTTCCAATAAATCACAATATTAACCTTCACCTCATAAATCGTCACATTTAAATATTCAATCACTGAACAATAAAACCGAGTTGAGTAGGAAATTCCTACCTTAAACGGGTGCAAATCCAATTGGCAAGGTACAGGTAATAACAGTTCTTTACCAAATCAGAACCTACATAATATATATACATATATGTCATACCGTTAAAATCAATTCTTCTTATAAGATACTCTTCCTTAAAATCATCTCAATAATAATTGACTCTCATTTAACAAATAACCCCTATTTAATAACACAATTAAAATATGATTTACACTCTCTGCAAAATGTTAATGTCACCTTCTAAATTAAATATTTAATCTAAGGATTCACTACCTCCTACATTTGGAATCCACTTGAACTCGTTTTATTTGTAACTCTTGTAACAAAACATTGATGTATGAGATACGTGCCCAATTATCCCAGACACAACCTTAACAAAACCAAATATTTATCCTTTTCCTTCCTGACAATTGCACCACGCACATATACTAGTGCGCTCGACAATTACGCAATCAGACACAACTACGCAAGACAACCACCACGCACTATAACACGTACAACCTCACTGCCGGCCACGCACAACACCCTTATTCTCCATGCCCGATGATGCGTGTATTTTATATAAGGTTTTTACCTCATTTTTACACGCATTTCTGTATTATTTATGTAGCATCTGGCTACAAATACCCCCGAATATTCTACTTTGGTTCGTTTTATGTAAATTGCAGGAATAAACCAAAGAGGAGCTAAATCGAGCCTTAATTCATCCCATTTGCATGCATTTATGGAGAACATGAGTCGGAGCTTGGAATCCAACACTTTGAAGACGCGTGAGCTGGTTTCGGAAGGTGTTATAATGTCTAAACGTGCCAAAATAGCTCGATCGACTACTTTTCTAGTCGATCGAATGCTTTATACACTGAAGGTTACTCGATCGAGCAGTTCGAGTATTCAAACGAGAAGACTTTACAAGGAGTTACTCGATCGAGTGGTTTATTTCCACTCGATCGAGGGGTTTAATGTTTAGTTGCTCGATCGAGAGGTTTATTTCCACTCGATCGAGTGATTCAAACTTGTATAGAGTTTTTCGCCTATTTTCGTATGGGCTTTTGTAATTAGGCTATGGATTAGGTTTGGAGAGGTATTTTCGTATGCTACAAAATATCGTAGACTGCGTAACTCCTCTCATTCACTTTTACTCTATCATCGGCTCTTTGTTTTCGGGATTTTACTCTCTTTCTACACTTTGCTACTCGGATTTGGATTTGCGATTGGTATTATTATTCCTTTTAATTCCTTAATCATATTTACTGTTATTTTGCTATCTCTCTTTTATTGTTTTCATCATTACTCTATTTCAATCCTTATTAGTTTTGTTATCATGTCTAGTTTCCATTATCTATATGTTATTGTTGTTGATTCGATGATGATGCATAGCTAATTCCCTCTTGCTAAGACTAAAGGGGATCCATGATTATGAAGGGATAGTAGTCGATTTATTAGGTTAATGCTGGTGTAGTCTTTGTTGTTAATCACGTAATTATCAGATGTCTGTCTAATTGAGTCGACGCAATTAGGCATTTATATCATAGTAAACCTTGACCTGGACCGAAAGGTTGGAAAGGGCGAGACTAGTAGCGAACAATAGGGCACTATAGTGAGGGCGAGAGCTAAGCTATTTGTGCTTTAGGGCGAATTGAGACCGAAAGGAGATATTCACTGCTCCTTAGACCGCACTTGAATTGACCCGAGACCTAGATTACTTGACCGAATGATCATGGTGAACCGTCTGTCTTAGCTGCTTTCTCTATCTGCTTAATTCCTTTTCTCTGCTTTATTCTCTTTCTTACTCTCAATTAGTCTAGAACAATACATTTAAAACCCCCCAATTTGGTTACCGTGACGAACTTAGACAAAGCTGACATTTTCCCATCTCCCTGTGGAGATCGACCCGACTTCCCTAGCTATATTAGTTAGAGCCAGTTGGTTATTTTTTATAGGTATACGACTGCCCTGTCAAATTTTGGCGCCGTTGCCGGGGAGGTGGCGCAATTTTGTTGCTTTACTTAAGTTTGTTTCTCGTCTCAAGGAATTTATTCCTTGAGACTGATCTCATTTCTGCAAAGTTTTGATTAGTTTTGCAGGTTATTTGTTGTGCTTTGTAAAGTCTATTTGCCAGAATGCCCAATATAGCCAGCCACTCAGAGCCTAATGTGGATTCGCTTCCAAAAGGTTTCCTATTACCCATTACTGATCCGGGAACCTTTGGAATCCACCCATCTTACATACAGCTGGTCGAGAGAAATCTCTTTAGGGGGGTACCTGAAGAAGATCCATGCATGCACATAGAGTTGTTTACGGAGTATTGCTCTACCATTCCTCTTTCTGCTGGGGTGACACAGGACAAAGTTAAGGGAGCTCTTTTTCCCTTTTCTTTAGCTGATGATGCCCGGGAATGGTTGAGAGATCTAGATAGGGAGGCAGCCAGTGTAACCGACTGGAGTTCCTTTGCTTTGGCCTTTTACAGGCGATATTTCCCACCGCAGCGTACCAATACCTTAAGAGCTCAGATTAGTTCTTTTGAGCAACTATCTACTGAAGACTTGGATGGGGCTTAGACTAGGTTCAAGAAGCTTGTCCGCTCTGTGCCTCATCACGGGTTCAAACGTTTGTGATACCGTCGTTTTGTATCAAAATTAAATTTATAATTCCAAACTAAAACTATAGCTAGTGATAGTAAGGGTCGAACCACAGAGAGACAAGGTTGATTTTGTTTGCTATTTCTCAGTCTATAAAAGTAACAATTAAAAGGGGGGTTTTGAAATTGGTTGACTAAATTGACTAATTGCTAAAACAAGAATCTCTCAACAAGATAAAAGGGAGATCGGGAACTTCGGTTCACCATGGCCAAAGTCAGGTCAATAAGGTAGCAGAGGTCCTATAATACGGTCTCAGGGAACACGAGCAAGCCTTTCGATCAATGCTCAAATTAACCTTACGGTCTATTAATTCTCCAGAATTTCTCAAAGCTTTCGCTCAAGGGAAATTCCAAATCTAACGATAATTCGAATTACTAATCTTTCAATCTAGTAAAAAGGTTTATCAAAAGACAACAAGACCAATACGGAAGAATTCATACTACAAAACAATCCTAATTTATGCCATGGCTCACCTCGTTCCCAATCAAAGAAATTAGCTATGCATAATTAAAACTATACTAATTACAAAATTAAAGGCAAAGAATAAATTCAACATGATTGAAATTTCTGAAATTAAGATGGGAATAAAGTAATTGGAATAACAAGAAATTAAAGAAGAAGAAATTTGCATAAACTTACTAATAAAAATCCATGAACAAAGTAATGTAATTGAATTCGAGGATTTCCATCTCCAAAACTAGATCTGAAAACTGAGTTCTTGAGTTATGAAAAGCATAACCTAATAATTGCTGTGTTCTACTGATTAAAAGATGCCAAAAGTTAATTACACGATGGGCTTTTAAAAGTCTAAAACCAAAAATCAAAGTTAGCACGCAGACTGGTCGATCGACCGGTCAGCATGGTCGATCGACTAGCGATAGCAGAACAGTAGCTTCTGCTGAACTTCAATGGTCGATCGACTGTACAGCATAGTCGATCGACTGGCTGGGCTGTGTAGAAACACTTCTTTTCTTCAAAAACAGCTCCTCACTCCAATGCACGCATCCCAGGGTGAGTAAATCTGAACCCTCTTCTTCCAAGCTTCCCTGAAGTTGCCTCCGGAGGACGATTTAGGCTTGAATTAGCTCACTTCCATTCATTCCTACAACAAATCATAGAAAATGCAAAGTAAACCGTTTCGGGAGAAATAGTAGCCTTAAGCTAACGATTATGCATGGAAATACGCGCCAAAACTACAGATAAAGTGTATAGAATATGCACGTATCAAATCTCTCCAAACTAAACCTTGCTTGTCCCCAAGCAAGCACTATGACCCGTATAAAAACTAAATGGAAAGGAATATATATCTCAGAGCTAACTACAAGTCAATGCCAAACCGTTTAATGCACATAGTCAACTACCGCAAAGCTCAAATCAAGTGAACAAATTTATGCATATCATGGAATTAAATCGGGCGTTCGACCTTGCAAGACTCATACATTCGGACTCTCCCGGGTCACTCTTCCCTCAACAAAGCAAATGGTAAGAATCTATGTAGAAGAGAGGGAAGAAAATTATAGACTCTCACCAAGACTGCGACTGACAAAACATGTATGCTTGACTAGTATGAATAATGATTCTAGCTACCGTATATACGCATAACCACCGTCAAGGACTATTACATGCCGAACTATTGCAAGATTTGGATATGTGAGGCTAAGTGGGAAAGAAAGGGCAAAACAATTATGGAAAAAGTGAAGGTAAGAGCCAAGCTAGTACCTATCAAACCATCAGAAACCGTATCCCGTTCCTCCAACTGAAAATATAAACCATGCCTTAATGACTAGGCAACACAATATCCCAAAACAAATACCTCCAAATCATGAAATAAGCACATGAGGCGTGTTCTCAATTCAACCAAATTATTATTTTTTTCAAATTTCTTATTATTCTTTTTTTTTTCTTTTTTTTTCTTCACTCTTTTTTTTTCAACTTCTGAGCTGGTGGTCGATCGACCAGTGATGGCACTCGATCGACCACCCCGTCACAACCAGTGCTCTCTGCCAGGTAAACATCCTCGTTTTTTTTTCATTTTTTTCTGACTTTTTTTCTTTCTTTCTTGTTTCCAGGCTGAAACATCTCCTTCTCTTCTTAAAAATACTCGCTCCAACATTACAAAAGCAAACCAAAACAGCTTATAATTCGACAAATTCCTCTACTACTTCCTAGCTTGGCACAATGGTAGGCTAAGTATGGGATGTAGTTGAGGGCAACTGGCAGTTATGGCTTATAGTGGAGCTAATGGGGTAAAGTGAGAAAGGGGAAGATGCAATAGTTCTCAAAACATGCAATACCGACCACAAACCAATGCGTATAGGCAATAAGCAATCAAAACTCATACACGTGCAAAACATGAAATGAAGGGAGTACTACTCTCAATCCTAAATTAACCGGTCATGAATGTCACCAGTTATAGGCTCTATATCTCAGAAAGTATAAGTAGTTTGCCAAAAGTAATGAGTCAAGTCTAATTACCCGAAATGAATTCCATAACAAAATTTGAGAAATCACTTTTAATTCTTGCTAAGCAGCTATGAAAAGGCAAGGAATGGCATATTTGACTAATAGTGCAAAATCATCATTAATAACTCCAATCCGACTCAACTATATGCAAAAGTAAACGTGATATTTTTGATTTTTATGAATTTTTTTTTTTTGAACTGAAAAACAAATGCAAACAGAAATGCACTAAACATGTGACTGAAATGCAATAAAAAAACAAATGCAGATGCAAAACAAAAGGCATATGCAAATACCCTCCCCAAACCAAAACGCACAATGTCCTCATTGTGCTCAGCAGCAAATCACCAGCAGAAATAGGGAAGAATAAAAGCATAATAAAATAGAAGGGAAACTAATAAAGAGGGATCGAAAACTCACAAGATACGACCTCCCCAAACCAGCCAAAAATGGGGAGGTAACCAGCATCTAATCACCACCGTCGTACTCCTCACCACTAGACTCACCGGACCCCGAGTCGCTCTCCTCGTCCGCCTCAGCAGCAGCGGCATTGGCTCTCCTGGAAGTGGAGGCACCAACAGTAGTAGTAGGAGGGGGTCTCCTGGCAGGCTGAGGGTAGCCGCCCACAGGGGGAACAAAGTAGGAAGGGTGAGTCCAAGCACCCTGTGGGAGCATCCCCGTCCGGGCTAACTCCTCGTAGATCGGGGCATGGGGCTAGAGCCGTGTCTAGCCCGTGTCTTTGGTCAAAGCTCCTGCACAAATCACCCAGCACACGTGACATTGCCCTTTGGTCCATGACCGCAGGGACAACCAAAGGAGTAGGGGGACGGAAAGTAGCCGGAAAACCGGTGGGAGCAGTAGTGGAGGTAGAGGGTGCCTGTGAAGTGGAGGCACGAGCTCTCCTCGAAGTGCTAGCAGTAGCAGTGGCCGCCACAAGAGGGAGCCTGTAACTAGGCAAGGGTGGCCGAGCGCCCCCGAACGGTGGTGAGGGGCGGGACAGAGGGTAGCCAAGGACGAGGATGGGGTCGCGAGATGAAAGAATCGATCTTCCACCGTCTCTGTCTATCGACCCAATGGATGCCCTCGCGTATGCAAGGTCCATGAAACGTAGGTCGGGTCAATAGGGCCTCCTCTCGAGGGAAAAGTAAAACAAGACGGTTGGCGATACGCGTCACCAATCCGCCACAAGCAATAGTGGTCAATGTGCCCTCACTAACGATCGAAAGTGAGCGGCAAGTAAAAAAGCGATGTTATAGATACGGGCTATCCGACTTTCAATGTTCAGATAGCCCACTAAAATAGACAGTTCGATGTTATTCACATTGTTTGACTCTTTACGGCCGAAAATGGTATTACCCATTAGCCGTAGAAAATAACGAAGAGGGGGCAAGTGGACGGAAGTGCCCGTCCTTTTAGGCCCGTAAAAGTCACTAATGCAAGACCACATGACTCGGTGAACATCAGAGGTATCCGAGGTTCTGACCTCGAAATAAAGACCCAAAAATCCAGCAAAATCGGCTAATGTCAAGGAGTAATTGACATTGAATAGCCGAAAAGAGATGCAAGCACTAGTCTTATTTTCCGCAAAAGAAGCTGAGTTAAAAGCATAAGACGAAAAGAACTCGAGGGTCAAAATGTAATACGTGAACTCAGCCATATCCACTAGACCCATCATACCTGTCCCGTTTAGCAGGGACACAACCGACTCATAACAGCCTAATTTCTCCAAAGTAGGTTTGTGAAGAAATCGGGTAGCTGTAACTTTCATTTTCGCAGCAAAAAGAGCAAACTTAGCACGCTGAGTAGAATTAGAAAAGATAACCTGCGGATAGTCAGGTAGACTATCCGTGGTGTCTTCAATCATCAGTGGCAGACCTCGTGGCCGCTTGGCCGCTCCTTGACTCGACTGCCCTTCAAACATGTGTTCCTTGCCTTTTGACATTGTTGTTACCTGCAAACAACCCATTAGCAACAAGAATCCCCTAACAGTGTCGAATTACGAAAACCCGAACAAAATCAGAATTTGAAAATCGATTTAGGGTTTCGAAATTTGGGGAAAAACGGCATCATCACCTCCTAGTTGCTAGATCATCACGAAAATCAAGGGGGAAAGGGGTAATACAAGCAAGTAAAGCATAAAAACAACAAGAAATCAACCCCTAAATCAATTATCCCAAATCGATATTTCCGTCTCAAGGGGACAATGCTCGAAAATTGGGCAAGATACTTCAGTAAAAGTCGAAAATAGAGCATGGAAAAAGGATTAGAGACATACCTTGAAGAAACTTGAAGATGAAAGCAAGAAAAATCAAGTCTAAGATGGGATTGCAGGTGAAAATCGCTAAAAGGGGGATGGAATTAGGGTTTGTTCTTGATTTTCTGATTTAGAGGGAGTGTAAGAGTGAATGAATGAAAAAGAAAAGAAGACTCCCTTATTAGTTTGCATTCTGAACCCGCGCTATGGTTGATCGACCAGTTGACACGGTCGATCGACCAGTCTCTCCTTTAAACAACTTCTGGACTTTTCTCCTCAGTCGATCGACCATATTTCCCAGTCGATCGACCAAGATCCGTACACAGTAGCCTCTGACCTGTTCCTTTTCAGTCGATCGACCACATTGCCCAGTCGATCGACTGAAAACACTGGCAATTTAGCTCAAATTCGTCAAAATTGTTTGCCAACTTAAATTGCTTTGCCTTTTCCTCTAATTTTACGCACTTTGCATAAAATATATTCCTGCAAAAATCATCAAAGGCGCACACTCTCCGAACCAAGAAATTTCTAATTAGAAAGAGATAAATAAGAAATAAAAAAAAAAACTCAAAATGCGAAAAAAATGAAATAACGAAATAAAACTCCTAATTACAAAAAATATTTACAAGCCGGGTTGCCTCCCGGTTAGCGCTGGTTTAAGAGGTCCCGCACGACCTTTTTACCTCACTTTGCATTATCCGATAACGGGTCGAAGTGCAATACCTCGACTTTCCCAACATACTCATGATCCGTGATAATGCTTCACATATTGGCCATTAACTTTGAACCTTTCTCCAACAGAGGTCTCCAATTCAACTGATCGAACTTTGTGACTGCTGTGACCGTGTAAGGGCCAGTCCACCTGGATTTCAGCTTACCAGGAAATAAACGGATACGAGCGTTAAAAAGAAGTACCTTATCGCCAATATGGAACTCGCGCTTGATGATTCTCTTGTCGTGCCAGCGCTTTGTTTTCTCTTTGTAGATCCTTGCATTGTCATAGGCGGCGTGACCCTAAATTCCTCTAGCTCATTCAGCTGTGTCATGCGTTTCTCATGAGAGAGGTTAGGATCCAAATTCAAATCACATATAGCCCACCAAGACTTACGCTCTAACTCCACAGGCAAATGACATGTCTTACCATAAATCAATCGGTATGGTGACATCCTGATTGGCGTTTTAAACGCGGTCCTATAAGCCCATAAGGCATCATCTAACTTAAGACTCCAATCTTTCAGTGATTTAGAAACAACTTTAGCTAAGACTTCTTTCAATTCTCTGTTAGAAACCTCAACCTGACCACTAGTTTGGGGATGATACCCCAAACCTCTACGATGTTGAACACCGAATTTAGTCAATAAAGCACTGAGTTGTTTCTCTTTAAAATGCATTCCACCATCGCTAATGACAACCCGAGGGACACCAAAATTAGGGAAAATAATCTTTTTAAACAGTTTAATCACGGCCTTTGCATCGCAATGGGGAGTAGCAATAGCTTCCACCCATTTGGACACATAATCTACAGCTACGAGGATATATTTATTACCTTGACTGCTCGGAAAGGGTCCTTGATAATCAATGCCCCAGACATCGAAAATCTCAACCTCAAGAATGCCTACCTGTGGCATCTCATGTCTCTTGAAATATTCCCGATCTTTGACAAGCATCGCACTCAGCAACAAAATTGCGACAATCTGCATCCAAAGTTGGCCAATAGAAACCAGATTGGAGTACCTTACCCACAGTCCGGGATGGACCATGGTGACCACCATAAGCAGAAGAGTGGCAAGCTTCTAGGATATCCTTCACCTCCCATTGAGGTACGCATCTCCGGATGAGACCGTCGGCGCATTCCTTGAAAACATAAGGATCATCCCAAAAGTATTGTCTAGCATCATAAGCAAACCGCTTCTTCTGCTGCCATGAAAGCTCGGGTGGTATCCTACCTGTCACAGCAAAGTTAGCAAAATCAGCAAACCACGGAGGTGGATAAGACCCTGAAGTAGTAATAGCTAACAGACTCTCATCAGGAAAAGAATCATTAATAGGTAACGAATCCTCCCTTTCTGTCAGCTGCAGACGAGATAAGTGGTCAGCCACCACATTCTCAGCTCCTTTCTTGTCTTTGATCTCCAAATCAAACTCCTACAAAAGGAGTATCCACCTCAAAAGCCTCGGCTTTGCATCTTTCTTGAGAAAGAGAGTCTTCAGTGCTGCATGGTCAGTATAAACAATAACCTTAGAACCTAACAAATAAGACCGAAATTTGTCTAAGGCAAAAACTACAGCTAGAAACTCTTTCTCAGTGGTAAAATAGTTGACTTGAGCCTCATCCAGAGTTCGGCTCGCATAGTATATGGCATTCAAAGCTTTATTCTTTATTTGTCCCAAAGCGCACCAATTGCATAATCGGCATCACACATAATCTCAAATGGAAGATCCCAATCAAATTTGAATGATTGGTGCAGAAACTAGAGTCTCCTTCAACCTGTTAAAAGCTAAAAGGCACTCATCAGTAAACTCAAAGACAACATCCTTAAGGAGCAATTGTGTAAGTGGTTTAGAAATTTTTGAAAAGTCCTTAATGAAACGCCGATAGAAACCGGCGTGACCAAGGAAACTCCTCACTCCTTTAACATTCACGGGAGGGGGTAATTGCTCAATCACCTGCACCTTTGCCTTATCAACATGTATACCTTTATCGTAAATCGATGCCCTAACACAACTCCCTCATTAACCATAAACTGACACTTTTCCCAGTTTAAAACAAGATTAACATCAATACAACGCTGCATGACTTTATCAAGGTTAGCTAAACAACGATCAAAGTCACTACCATAAACTGAGAAATCATCCATGAATACCTCCATAATGTTCTCTATATAATCAGAAAAAATCCCCATCATGCACCTCTGAAAGGTAGCAGAGGCGTGACACAATCCGAAAGGCATTCTATGATATGCAAAAACACCCTGTGGACAGGTAAAAGTTGTCTTACTCTGATCATCTGGATGAATAGGGATCTGAAAGAACCCTGAATATCCGTCTAGAAAACAGAAAAATTTGTTAGAGGCCAGTTTTTCAGTCATTTGGTCAACAAAAGGGAGGGGGAAATGGTCTTTCTTGGTGGCGGCATTTATCTGTCTATAATCAATGCACATCCGCCACCCTGTCACTACTCGAGTTGGTATTAATTCATTTTTCTCATTTTTAACCACGGTAGTCCCTCCTTTCTTCGGGACTACCTGAACTGGGCTAACCCACTTGGAGTTGCCAACTGTATAAATAATACCTGCATCGAGTAGTTTCATCACCTCAGCTATAACAACTTCCTGCATCTTCGGGTTCAACTTGCGTTGACCCTGTCTGTAAGGCTTGTGGCCTTCCTCCAGCTCTATCCTGTGCATACAAACATCGGGCCGATGCCCTTAATGTCATCCAAAGAGTAACCCAAAGCCTTCTGTTTTCTTAAGCACACACATCAAAGAGCATACCGTGGTCATCATTAAGCTTAGAGCTAACAATACCGGGTCTTGCTCCGTACCATCTAGAAAGACATACTTAAGATTAGGAGGAAGTGGCTTACGCTCTGGCACTTTTACCTCTACAAAGATAGACAGAATCGGCTTCAATGGTATAGCAAGTGTTTACCAAGTTCTCGTTGGCTAGGCTCAAGAGCATCTCATCTTCTTCCTCTGTGAGCTCATAGCTCTCCATTGAGGCTACTAAAGCATCTGGCTCCTCAGCATTCTCCACTGTAGTACCTACACACTCATCGAACCGATTAGATCGGCTAAGGGATCCTTGGCTAAGGATTCCCTCCAATTGTAACTAACGACCACATCAACAATATCAATGGAATAACACGTATCATCGTCGGCTGATCGCCTTGTGAGCAAGACTGAACTCAATGGTGTCATCCCCTACCTCTAAGGTGATGGTTCTGCGTTTGACATCTATTACAAATTGTTTGTATAAAAACAGTCTACCTAAAATAATAGGTATATGACTGTCCTCTGCAATGTCCAAAACAACGAAATCGACAGGAATAAAAAACTTACCCACTCGAACGGGTACATTCTCTAGAACTCCTATAGGTCTCTGAGTCGATCTATTTGCCATTTGAACGGTAATATCAGTCACCTTAAGTCTACCAATATTTAACCTTTCGCAA
Organism: Silene latifolia; assembly: GCF_048544455.1. NCBI lineage: Eukaryota > Viridiplantae > Streptophyta > Magnoliopsida > Caryophyllales > Caryophyllaceae > Silene > Silene latifolia. The sequence continues at coordinate 66,875,674 of NC_133532.1, forward strand.
ACAGAATACGGCATGACACTGACACTGGCCCCTAAGTCACAAAGGGCCTTTCCAATTTCGTGGTTACCTATAGTGCAAGGAATTGAAAAACTACCCGGGTCCTTTAATTTAGGTGGTACATTAATTTGCGAAAGAGCATTACATTCTTCCACAAAAGCAACATTACCATCATCACGAAAATTTCTCTTACGATTTAAAATATCTTTCATAAATTTAGCGTAAGAAGGTACCTGGGTAATTAAATCAGTGAAAGGGCGTTACCTCGAGATTCGGACCATCTCCGAAACTTACCAAACTTACGCTCCGACTTAGTATTCTTCAAACGTTAAGCACGGGATCGCAACACTGGCCGTAGGATCAACAACCTTTGGCTTCCGTAAGTTTAAAACTTCCGTCAAATCATCAATGAGTGAAGAATCATGCAAACTAGTTGACGTATTTGCATCCTGCACTGAAGACCCAGTCGATCGACCGGTATGAGTGGTCGATCGACCAACTTGGCTGGGCGTGAACAGTTCCTGTTCAGAATTAATTTCGTCAGGTGACCCAGTCGATCGACTGACAATGTTGGTCGATCGACTGCTTGTGCTGGGTGTGAATAGTTTCTGATCAGAAACTTTTTTATCTGACGCTTCAGTCGATCGACTGACAATGTTGGTCGATCGACCAGAAATACTGGCAGTTGAGCTCGTTTTTGCACCAGAAATTAAACTAGCCTCTTCATCATTTTCCGAGTCTCCTCTTGGCTTGTCGGGACCTTCATAAGAGAGGCCACTTCTGAGATTAATGGCATTAATCGTTTCAATTGGCCCTTCACATTTGTTTGAAGAATTTGCGACTTGCTTAGCCTCTATATTTTCCAACTGCTTCACAAAATTCTTTGAGGACTCAATCCCGGCTGCTTCCATATTCGCCACTTGAATCAAAAGAGTTTGGACCATTTCTCTCAACTCCGCGGTTTCATCCGAATTATGGACAGGAATTTCAACTCTTTCCTTGGAAGCTTCAGAGGCCTCGAGCCTCTCAAGACGGGCAGTAATAGAAGTAATGAGTGTCACGACGGTACTCATTTCATCACTTTGCTTCCGTGAATTCCCACGTGAACTCCCAAACTCAGCTCTATGGACCGCCATCTCCTCAATAGTGTTCCAACCTCTATTCTGACCGGTATTGTTTTAAAACCTACCATTCGCAGCTGCGTCCAGGATGACCTTGTAATCATCATATAAAGCATTGTAGAATAAGTTGCAAAGATACCACTGCTGGAAGCCATGGTGAGGGACAGCTCGGACCAAACTTTTGAAACGTCCCCATGCTTCACAAAAACCCTCATCAACTCCTTGCTGGAAGCTTGTGATTTTGCTTCTCAAGGCGTCAGTCTTTGAAAGTGGGAAGTACTTCTTGTAGAAGGCTAATGCTAGAGATGTCCAATCCGTGACTCCAGCCGCTACCCTATCAAGGTAGCGGTACCAATCTCGCGCCGAATCCTTCAAGGAGTATAAGAACATCAACCCCTTTACTTCATCCCGAGTCACCCCATTTGGTATAGGTATGGAACAATGGTGAGTCCGTGAAAATTTCCATATGCTTCAAGGGGTCCTCATCGGTAGACCAAAGAAACCGATTTCGCTCCACTAAATCGATATAAGAGGAACGAAATTCGTAGTTACCCGTAGTAGGGGTAGGTAACTGGTGCCCCTTTGGAAGATGGTGTTCCTTTGGCTGAAGATTATCATATATTGTAGCCATATTCGCAGAACTGAGAGTACTCAAGCCTTCCTCTCAAAAACCTGTCTTCTAACTGTGCAAAAGCAAAAATAGAAGCAAAGGTAAGCAACGGCCTCAAGGAACCAAAGTTCCTTGAGACAAAAAAAATAAACTAAAAATAAAGCAAATGAGAATTACACCGTCTCCCGAAAACGGCGCCAAAATTTGATACCGTCGTTTTGTATCAAAATTAAATTTATAATTCCAAACTAAAACTATAGCTAGTGATAGTAAGGGTCGAACCACAGAGAGACAAGGTTGATTTTGTTTGCTATTTTTCAGTCTATAAAAGTAACAATTAAAAGGGGGGTTTTGAAATTGGTTGACTAAATTGACTAATTGCTAAAACAAGAATCTCTCAACAAGATAAAAGGGAGATCGGGAACTTCGGTTCACCATGGCCAAAGTCAGGTCAATAAGGTAGCAGAGGTCCTATAATACGGTCTCAGGGAACACGAGCAAGCCTTTCGATCAATGCTTAAATTAACCTTACGGTCTATTAATTCCCCAGAATTTCTCAAAGCTTTCGCTCAAGGGAAATTCCAAATCTAACGATAATTCGAATTACTAATCTTTCAATCTAGTAAAAAGGTTTATCAAAAGACAACAAGACCAATACGGAATAATTCATACTACAAAACAATCCTAATTTATGCCATGGCTCACCTCGTTCCGAATCAAAGAAATTAGCTATGCATAATTAAAACTATACTAATTACAAAATTAAAGGCAAAGAATAAATTCAACATGATTGAAATTTCTGAAATTAAGATGGGAATAAAGTAATTGGAATAACAAGAAATTAAAGAAGAAGAAATTTGCATAAACTTACTAATAAAAATCCATGAACAAAGTAATGTAATTGAATTCGAGGATTTCCGTCTCCAAAACTAGATATGAAAACTGAGTTCTTGAGTTATGAAAAGCATAACCTAATAATTGCTGCGTTCTACTGATTAAAAGATGCCAAAAGTTAATTACACGATGGGCTTTTAAAAGTCTAAAACCAAAAATCAAAGTTAGCACGCAGACTGGTCGATCGACCGGTCAAAGATGGTCGATCGATCGGCGATAAGCGAACAAAGAGCTTCTTTGAACTTCAATGGTCGATCGATCTGACAAAGATAGTCGATCGATCGGGCCGGGGCTGTGTAGAAACACTTCTTTTCTTCAAAAACGCTCCTCACTCCAATGCACGCATCCGGGTGAGTAAACCAACCCTCTTCTTCCAAGCTTCCCGAAGTTGCCTCCGGAGGACGATTTAGGCTTGAATTAGCTCACTTCCATTCATTCCTACAACAAATCATAGAAAATGCAAAGTAAACCGTTTCGGGAGAAATAGTAGCCTTAAGCTAACGATTATGCATGGAAATACGCGCCAAAACTACAGATAAAGTGTATAGAATATGCACGTATCAGTTGGTTCCTTTGTAATTAGTTTTACAACGGACTATATCAAAACCAGAGAGCTATTCTTGATAGTGTAGCTAAGGGGAGATTCACGAAGAATGTTGAAGATGACCAAGGGTGGCGTCTCATTGAGAAGATGGCTATTCATGTCTCCGAATATGGAAATCCCCGAGGTAGTGAGCAAGTTAATGAGTTTGGGCAGCTGCAAAGTGGAAAGTCCTAGCAAAAGTCTAGGTAATGTGGAGATTACAGAAGCTACAGGTGAGAGTGCACAGGTTTGTTCGATTACTGAGCATGTGGATATATGTGGTAGATGTGGCATGGAAGGGCATAACCCTATTGAGTGTCTGGCGAGTATAGAGCGCGTCCTTGCTTATCAGAAATACAAGCAAGGAGTTCCTTTTTCTCAACTGTATGAAGAAATGAAGAATGTTTCTACTCTTTCTACGCCAGCGCCGCAACCGGTCTCTCCTTCTGCAAACGAGGAAATTGCCGAACTGAAATCCTTGATGTTGAATTTAACACAACAGTTTGGGGAGAAGTGCAATAGGAATGAAACCGTCATAGTGGAGTTGAGAGAACAAGTCGCGCAGTTAACACTCGCGAAAGACCAAGCCAACCTTCTACCGACATGCGATCCAGTTAGTGCAACGAATCTCCAAGGTGGCCTTACTCATGAGGGGCCAAAAGTACCAGAAGACGGGGTTTTGACAGCTGAAGATACCCCGGAAGATGATATGGATGAGTTTTTGGACGAAATCCTTGTTGCGTGTTGTCCAGACACTCGATCGAGTGAAAACACTACTCGATCGAGTGAAATAATTCATCCCGTCACTCGATCGAGTGATAATTATGGTCGATCGAGTAGTGCCCAAATTGCTGATGGTCGATCGAGTGATATTCTTACTCGATCGAGTAAAATTGCTGAGGAAATCACTCAATCGAGTGATAAGAATGATCGATTGAGAAAACCTGAAAAGAGATCACTCGATCGAGTGATAAAAATGGTCGATCGAGTGAATGCCTATATGAAACCACTCGATCGAGTGGTAAAAGTGCTCGATCGAGCACCAGAAGCAGCGGAGACCCTATTTTACTATCTAATTCCGCTACCGTGTCATCTTCCCCTGCTGCGGAGACGTCACGCACTGATAAAGGTAAAGAGAAAGTCGCGGGTCCACTCATTGCTACCAGAGTACCCTTCCCAGGTCGTCTGAAGGACGCGAAGATCGAGCGACAGTACGGTAGGTTTGTGGACGTTGTGAAGAACCTCCAGGTAACCGTCCCTTTTACTGAACTTGTTACCTAGGTACCTACTTACGCTAAATTTATAAAAGATATCGTGACGCGGAAGAGAGAGCCAAGTGAATTTGAGACGGTTTCATTTATGGAAGAGTCTAGTAATTTACTTTTAAATAAGGCTCCACCTAAAATGAAAGACCCAGGTAGCTTCTCCACTACCTGTATTATAGGCAATGTGGTTATTAATAAGGCTCTTTGTGATTTAGGAGCCAGCGTCAGTGTCATGCCCCTATCTGTCTGCAAGAAATTGAATATGAGTCATCTCAAAGTGACTAACATTACCCTACAGATGGCTGATAAATCTGTTTGGAGGCCCTTAGGTGTCTTAGAGGACGTGCCTGTGAAAATAGGCAAGCTCTTTATACCAGTGGATTTCATTATTTTAGATATAGCTGAGGACACCCGGACCCCAATTATCTTAGGAAGACCATTCCTTTGTACAGCTGGGGCCGTTATTGATGCCAAACAAGGGCGTTTGACTATTGCAGTAGGGGATGACGCGATCACTTTCAGTCTGCCTAGTACTTTGGCTCGGCCAATGATATTATTGACGAGTCTATTTATGACTTCTAGTCGGGTTCTTTCATGAAGGACCCACTAGAAGCTCTTATGCTTTTGGATGAGTGTGCAGATAGCCCAGATGACGATGATGCTGTGTTGGATTTGCTTATAGATGATTTAGATGACCGTGAACTCACCGACGCTGAGGGAGAGCAAGTGGAACAGATGATTAGCACTCTCTGCTCCATTGAGGTAAAGGTACCGGAGCGTAAGCCTATCCCTTCTCATCTGAAATATGTTTTCTTAGACGATACTGAGCAATATCCAGTCATTGTTAGTGCTAAGCTTGATAATGATCAGCTGACATCCTTGTTAGCTGTGTTTAAGAAAAACAGGAAAGCATTGGGTTATTCATTGGACGATATCTGGGGATTAGTCCCGATATTTGTATGCACAGGATAGAGCTGGAGGAAGATCACAAACCTTGCGAGACGGTGGTCGGCCACTTTGAACCGAGAAGATGCAGGATGTTGTGATGGCTGAGGTAATGAAGCTGCTCGACGCTGGTATTATCTATTTTGTTGTTCATTCTAAATGGGTGAGTCCAGTGCAGGTAGTCTCGAAGAAAGGAGGGACTACTGTGGTTAAGAATGATAAGAATGAGTTAATACCCACTCGAGTAGTGACTGGTTGGCGGATGTGTATAGATTACAGACAGCTTAATGCCGCCACCAAGAAAGATCACTTTCCCCTTCCTTTTATTGATCAAATGGTAGAAAGGTTAGCTTCTCATAAATTTTTCTGCTATTTAGATGGGTATTCCGGGTTCTTTCAGATCCCTATCCACCCAGACGATCAAGCTAAGACTACATTTACTTGTCCTCAGTGCGTGTTTGCTTATCGCAGGATGCCTTTTGGTTTATGTAATGCCCCTGCCACCTTCCAAAGGTGCATGATGGGGATATTTTCAGAGTTTATCGAGTCTATTATGGAAGTTTTCATGGACGATTTCAGTGTTTATGGAAGTGATTTTTCTAATTGTCTGTCTAACCTTGATAAAGTGTTGCAGCGCTACATTGAGGTTAATCTTGTGCTTAACTAGGAGAAATGCCATTTCATGGTCAACGAGGGAGCTGTCTTAGGGCACTTAGTTTCTGATAGGGGAATAGAGGTTGATAAAGCAAAGGTGGAAGTGATTCAGCAATTACCACCTCCTGTTAATGTTAAGGGGGTGAGGAGTTTCCTTGGCCACGCCGGCTTTTATCGCCGGTTTATCAAGGATTTCTCAAAAATTGATAAACCACTTACACAGCTACTACTTAAGGATGCCCCTTTTGTGTTTACTGATGAGTGTCTTTCTGCTTTTCACAGGTTAAAGCAGGCTTTAGTCTCTGCGCCGATCATACAGCCTCCCAACTGGGACTTGCCGTTTGAGATAATGTGTGATGCCAGTGACTATGCACTAGGAGCGGTGCTAGGCCAACGGAAATACAGAGCTTTAAATGCAATCTACTATGCGAGCCGAACTCTGGATGAGGCTCAAGTGAAGTACACTACCACTGAAAAAGAGCTGCTAGCTGTAGTTTATGCCTTAGAGAAGTTTCGTTCTTATTTGATTGGGTCGAAGTTCTGTTTTTTTACCGACCATGCAGCTTTGAGGCATCTCCTTGCTAAGAAGGAGGCTAAACCACGGCTATTGAGATGGATACTCCTCCTTCAGGAGTTTGATTTGCAGATTAAGGATAAGAAAGGAGCTGAGAACGTTGTAGCTGATCATCTGTCGCGACTGACGCGACAGGAAGGGGAAGATTCTCTACCTATTGATGACTCTTTCCCTGACGATACTTTATTTGCTGTTTTATCGTCTATTGTTAACCAAGAGCCCTGGTATGCAAATATAGCTAACCGTTGTCGGTGGCAAGCAAGCCGCCCGACCTTTCTCATCGCCAGAGAGGAAGCGTTTTCTGTATAACGCTAAGCAGTATTTCTGGGATGATCCTTATTTATTTAAGGAATGTGCAGACGGTCTCTACAGACGGTGTATTCCGCAGTGGGAGGCCAAAGTAGTCCTGGAAGGCTGTCACTCCTCTCCCTATGGTGGTCACCACGGTCTTTCGCGCACCGTGGCTAAGGTACTTGACCGGTTTTTACCGGCCTTCTTTGTTTCTTCGATGCTAAGTCTTTTGTTTGACTTGTGATGCTTGCCAACGATCATGGAACATTTCAAAGAGACATGAGATGCCACAAAATGGCATCTTAGAGGTTGAGGTTTTCGATGTCTGGGGCATTGACTTCCAAGGACCGTTCCCGTCTAGTAAAGGTAACATGTATATTTTAGTGGCTGTAGATTATGTGTCGAAATGGGTTGAGGCAATTGCTTCACCTCATTGTGATGCCAAGACCGTGATAAAAATGTTTAAAAAGGTCATATTTCCCCGATTTGGTGTCCCTAGGGTCGTCATTAGTGATGGGGGAATGCACTTTAAAGAAAAGAAACTAACTTCTATTCTGTCTAAAGTTGGTGTCCAACACTGACGTGGTTTGGGGTATCATCCCCAAACCAGTGGTCAGGTTGAGGTCTCTAATCGCGAGTTGAAAGAGATCTTGTCTAAAGTAGTTTCTAAATCACGGAAAGACTGGAGTCTTAAATTAGAAGACACATTATGGGCCTACAGAACTGCCTTTAAGACACCAATTGGTGCATCACCTTATAGGTTAGTTTATGGGAAATCATGTCACTTACCTGTTGAATTGAAATGTAAGGCTTGGTGGGCAATTCGTGAGCTTAACTTTGATCCTAAGTTGTGTGGTCAGAATCGTCTTTTGCAGCTAGATGAGTTGGAAGAATTTAGGCTTAATGCATATGATAGCTCGCGCATTTATAAAGAAAAGACGAAGAGATGGCATGACAAGAGGATTCTACCTCGGGAGTTTCATGTTGGGCAAAAGGTGCTGCTGTTTAATGTCCGATTGCGATTATTTCCTAGCAAGCTGAAGTCCAGGTGGAGTGGTCCTTATACGGTGACGGCTGTTACCAAATTTGGATCCGTGGAGCTCGAAGATTCCGAAGGTAGTAGGTTCAAGGTGAATGGGCAATATGTGAAGCATTATCACGAGGCAAATGAAGCAGACAATCGTGTTGGAGTCTTGTACTTCGACGAGCTTGACGCGCCAGTTAATTGATGCTAGAAAGGTCGTGCGGGACCTCTTAAACCTGCGCTCTCCGGGAGGCAGCCCGGACTGTTTTATTGTATTTTTGTTGAGCTTTTTATTTTTCTTTAGCTTTATGTTGAACTTTAGACACTGTTTTATGCACTCTATATACTCTCCTTGTTTTTCATGCGTGTTCTGCAGGTTACAGCACTCGATCGAGTAGTTTTCTTACTCGATCGAGCACTTTTGAAGTAATATTCACTCGATCGAGTGATATATATACTCGATCGACCAGCCGCATAATAACGTTCACTCGATCGAGTGATTCTTTTACTCGACCGAGTCCTTCCAGACACCCGTTCACTCGATCGAGCCATTCCAAGCTACTCGATCGAGTAGTTATGTCTTCCAGCTGCTACTTTACGTCTATGGAGCTACTGCTTGACTTTCTTTGACCTCCCATGTTCATGGTCGGTTTGGGGAGGTCCCTCTTCACGACGTTTTGTGAGTATTTCGACTCCACTTCTCCTTTTCTCCTCAATTTGCATTCCTTTCCCTATTTTTGGTACAATGAGGGCATTGTACGGTTTGGTTTGGGGAGGTATGTATCCATATCTGTGTCTGCATGTTTTTCTTGCATTTTCGTTTGCACGTTTCATTACTTTCGCATGCATTGTTGTCGTTTTTAATTCAAAAAAAAAAAATCATCATAAAATTCAAAAATTTTCACGTTTAATTTGAGTCGTAACGTTTGAACTTTGACGCTACATTGAATCCTTACTTTAGCCTTGCATATTCTTGACATTTAGTTGGCATGATTATGTGCATGATCTACAAGTTTTTGTTTCTCTTTTATCTGAACGAATAGACTTGACTCATATATCGGCAAGCTACATTACATTCTGAGGTTAGAGCTTTATAAACTGGTGACATTCATGACCGGTTTCATTTAGGATGTGAGTAGTACTCTCTTTAAGGCATGTAACATCAATTTGCATAAGCATGAGTCTAGTCTTCTTAACACCTGTATGCATTCGGTCTGTGGATGGTGACACATGTTAGGAGAGGCAGTTCCCTTTTATTTCATTCTACCCATGAGCCCCACATAACCAAATTGCCTTTTTGTCCTTTTAGCTACTATCTATATTTTTCCTACCCTAGCCGGGCTAGTGATGAGTAGTTGTTTGGAATGCTTTACTGCAGTTTGGTTATTTTTATCTGATTTTCAGAAGTTGGTGGAAGAATTGAAGGGAACTCGAAAGAAAAAAATGATGGATGAAAAGAAAAAAATGAAATGAAAAATGAATGAAAAAAATGGAAATATGAAAAAAAGAAAGAACAATCACGTGAGAAAAGGAAGAAAAAAAAAGAGAAATTGTACGGATGATTTTCACTCCCATGTCTAATTTATATCTTATGGGGAGTTGACAAGTATTGGTGTTTCGTGAGTTTAGTGCATGGAATTTGCACTGTTTTGTTTTGTTATATTGAGTACGAAGTTGGGATGCAGTTCAAAATTTGGATTTGTTGTTGCTAGCCTGGCTATTAACCCCACATATCCAAATTCATCTTAGCCCCTTCTTACCCATTACCTCACTTACCCAAATGTAAGTCCTCGGCATGTGTTTTGGTCACTAGTATGGTTGTAGAGACTTTATTCATGTTAACTGCATGCATGTTCTTAAAGGTCGAGTTAGGTGAGTGTCTTTACTTCTTTCTATCTTTCACATATATACTCACCTTGTGCCTAATTTTGAGTGATGAGCGACCCGTGAGAGTCCGATATCTTTTGAGTCTTGCAAGGTCGACGGTTCAGTAAGTTTGAAACATTGATTTAATTCGTTTGCACTTCTCATTTGCCACTTTGTTAGTTGTTGCATTAAACTGGTTTTGGTGGGTGATTTGTAGCTGATGCGTTGGTCCCGTTCCTCTGTTTATTCTTAGTTGCATTCATAATTTGCTTGGGGACAAGCAAAGGTTTGGTTTGGGGAGATTTGATGCGTGTATTTTATATAAGGTTTTTATGCGTTGGTCCCGTTCCTCTGTTTATTCTTAGTTGCATTCGAATGCTTTATACACTGAAGGTTACTCGATCGAGCAGTTCGAGTATTCAAACGAGAAGACTTTACAAGGAGTTACTCGATCGAGTGGTTTATTTCCACTCGATCGAGGGGTTTGATGTTTAGTTGCTCGATCGAGTGGTTTATTTCCACTCGATCGAGTGATTTAGCCTGTATTAGAGTTTTTCCGCCTATTTTCGTATGGGCTTTTATAATTAGGCTATGGATTAGGTTTGGAGAGGTATTTTCGTATGCTACAAAATACTGTAGACTGCGTAACTCCTCTCATTCACTTTTACTCTATCACTGGCTACTGTTTCTGGGATTTTACTCTCTTTCTACACTTTGCTACTCGGATTTGGATTTGCGATTGGTATTATTATTCCTTTTAATTCCTTAATCATATTTACTGTTATTTTGCTATCTCTCTTTTATTGTTTTCATCATTACTCTATTTCAATCCTTATTAGTTTTGTTATCATGTCTAGTTTCCATTATCTATATGTTATTGTTGTTGATTCGATGATGATGCATAGCTAGTTCCCTCCTGCTAAGACTAAAGGGGATCCATGATTATGAAGGGATAGTAGTCGATTTATTAGGTTAATGCTGGTGTAGTCTTTGTTGTTAACTGCTGCAATTATCTGTATCTGTCTAATTGAGTCGACGCAATTAGGCATTTATATCATAGTAAACCTTGACCTGGACCGAAAGGTTGGAAAGGGCGAGACTAGTAGCGAACAATAGGGCACTATAGTGAGGGCAAGAGCTAAGCTATTTGTGCTTTAGGGCGAATTGAGACCGAAAGGAGATATTCACTGCTCCTTAGACCGCACTTGCATTGACCCGAGACCTATATTACTTGACCGAATGATCATGGTGAACCGTCTGTCTTAGCTGCTTTCTCTATCTGCTTAATTCCTTTTCTCTGCTTTATTCTCTTTCTTACTCTCAATTAGTCTAGAACAATACATTTAAAATCCCCCAATTTGGTTACCGTGACGAACTTAGACAAAGCTGACATTTTCCCATCTCCCTGTGGAGATCGACCCGACTTCCCTAGCTATATTAGTTAGAGCCAGTTGGTTATTTTTGATAGGTATACGACTGCCCTGTCACCCGACACCATAACCGGACTACCTATACGACCTGACCACCACGAGAAAAATACGACAAAATTGTATCCAATACGGCCTGTACCAACAATGCACGCATAACAATATCAACTCCGACAAGCTCGGCTAACAATCGCAGATTAAGGCCCACACTTTGATTACCACGACTGCAACAAAAGACCAACGACCAGTACGCGTACAACCCAGCTAACCCGACTAAGTTATACTGACACCAACCCGAATCATAGCGTTAACCAGTCCTATTCCCGACTCTTAAAGCTGTCTGCTAACACCATAAAAGTAATCAGAAATACGTATCCGAACCCATCCTCCTGACCCAGTATGAAGCCCCCTCGACTTACATGAGAACAACTCAGAGCCGATCCCTAAACTAGACTCTCCTACTATACCCGACGCTAGTACACATACGTTCAGTTAATATGATGCCATGAAAGCTTATAATCGTTCATCAATCTATATTAAACAAAATATTTAAGAATTAACTAATTCAAATAAAATCGAAACGAACCGAAGGAGATGATACCTTCAGGACGGGAGTGATGACGCTCTCAACAAACGATGTAAAGGAGAGTATAAACTTATTCGAGTTCTCTAAAATATATATGCAAGAATGAAGAGAAAGGGGCGGAAGGTTTGCAGCGTATCGATCAACCGAAAGACAATATGTGAATGGTGAGAAAATTAGGGTTGAGAACTTAGCCTTCTTATATACTCCGTATCATGGGGGTGGGTTTAAGTACTAAATATAATAATAATAATAATAATAATAATAATAATAATAATAATAATAATAATAATAATAATAATAATAACAATAATAATAATAATAATAATAATAATAATAATAATAATAATAAAAATATAATACTATAAGATATAACTATTAATATTATACCTCATCTTTCCGACTCACCGCTATACTAACAAATTATATCATATATTACTATTATTATTGTTATGTCGTATAACGTTTTACTAAATAATTTTTATTAAAACATTCTTAAAATAATTATAATTATTATTGTCTTAAGTCCTAAAAGAATGGGGTATTACAGTCTTCCTCCCTTAAAATAAACTTCGTCCTGAAGTTCGCTCACAACTACTACCACAACACTCACCACAACACTCATAGACATTCTCATAACTAAGCATCATCCAACACAATTATCATATTACGATTATCAATCATGCCAATCTTATCACAACGTGTCACAACAATAACCCAAAACATTCGTAGTATCACACTCTTGGTTGATATTTGGGGTAAGTATTTTGTGTCTTTGACTCGGGTTTGACCCGTGTGTGTCGGGATTTGAATTTCGAGTCGGTTTTTGGCTCGGTGTCGGTTAGACTCTAAATAGGGTCATTTTAAAGGAAATGACATGATGAAGACATTGATGGCATTATTTTCGACATTCGAGATTTGGGTTTACTCAGGTTGACTTCAGTTGCGGATTTCTGAGTCGGTTTTGGGCCCGAAGACGGTTTTAACTCTAAATAGTGTTATTTTAATGCAAATGAAGTTAGAAAACCATTTTTAAAATCATTTTTCATATTCGAAAAGTGCATTAAACCGTCTCATGTATAGCCAATCCACGCACGCATATCAAAGACGCGTTACAGTCCGATCATCATCGGGTGATTTTTGGAAGGTGCAGATACTAGGTATCTACAGAGGCCCCACTTTGAATGAGGCTTGAACATGGCGAAAGTCAAAGTATGGTCTCCAGGTCAATCGAAGATTACAACCTGAAGACCATTGCGACGTCGAGGCGACTCAAAAGGGTTTGAGCCAAGGACCTGCCGTCGGGAAGGGCGACGTCGAGGCGACTCGGGGATTCGAGTCAAGGACCTGCCATCGGGAACAGTTTAGAGTCTGTCGACTTTCGATTCGGGTCGTTTAAAGTCCATTAGAATACGTATAAAGGCTCGCCAGCCATAAGAAGGAATCATACCTGAGGCATCTTCTGGATATGTCCTTGAATTGCTTCTTGTGTGCGTGCAAAGGCTCGCCAGCTATAGGAAGGAGTCATACCTGAGGCATTTTCAGGATATGTCCTTGAATTGCTTCTTGTGTGTGTGTGCAAAGGCTCGCCAGCTATGTTGAAGGTGCGTTTTGAGGCTCGCCAGCCATTGATGGTCGAATGATCGACTGTGGGAAATAGCCTGAAACATCGGGCTTATTTCAATATATTGCCTGGTAATGGCTTCCAACCAGGTTGACGTTGATATGTTCGACTAGGGAGCAATGAACTCCTACTTGATGGGTGCCCTAAACGAGCTCCGTGGGGATGAATTATGTAAGCAAGGCTCAATGGAAAACCATTTAGGGAGAGCGCTACGTCGAGATCATGAAAGACCTGTGTGACCTATATTTGAAAATCGGCACTCGCTGGGGAGTTGGAAACTTCTCATAACTCGCCGGGGAAATGCGTTGCCACTCGTTGGGAGGCAGCGTGTGCCATGTAATCAGCGGGGTTAAAGTTCTTGGACTTGATGGGTCGCCGTTTGTTGGGAAGAACCCAGTACCCACTTGGAGTGAGTTTGTCTTCTCAAGATTATCTGCATAGTTAGTGACCACACAAATCCGCAGTCGCATAGACAAGCACGTTGAATGCAAGCATACAAGCACGTAAGCACATAAGCATGTGAGCAGTTAGCACGTAAGCATATAAGCACATAAGTACATAAGCATGTGAGCAGTTAGCATATAAGCAACTAGCATGTAATATCTCACGCGAAGGGAGATAGAAGTTTCGAAAGTTGGGAAGCTTGAAGACGAGTCTTGTTACTCGTAGATCCATGATTTGATAGATTGAAGACACGTAACCGTTGGGATATTGACTCAGATAGACGCACATTGACAGACTGACAAATGGGCAGTCGTGAACGTAACACAAAGTTAGTGTCGACAAAACACGGGGGTGACTCTGACAGACTTTGCACATGTAAGTGCAACTCCTAGCCCAAGAAAGGGTGACAACGCGTATCAAGTCCCTGAGGTAGAAGGTCCGCTCGACTGGGGAACACGAATTGATTATCTTCTTTAGACATCCTCGCCTTCGTTTGCTTGTTTGAGATCCCTTCTCGAGGTATGATGATTCAGAGAGCGGAACCAAGACCTTGTCATCGTCCGAACCGAGCACTAGACTATGGGTGGTTTATTTTGGACTGTAGTTGACACTCAAAAGATGTTTGAGGTTAAAGGACGGGTGGCGTCTTGAAAGAGAAGCCCCCAGAGTGGAAAGGTGGGAATTTGACAAAACAAGGAATGGGCGACGTCTTAAGGAAGAAGCCCCCAGTAAAGAGGTATGATATTAATTTTTACAGCAGGGTGGGCTGCTTTTGAGGATTGATGCTGAAGGTTGAGATTGAAATGGGTATGCAGTTGCGTCCTTGTTGGGGGACTGCCTACGTATTCGCGTGTTTGCGAAATCAAACCAGATCGTAGTTCTCAGCTGGTTATTGAGGATTGAAAATTTGAAGAGTTGTGAAAGGAGTATGCGGTTGTGCCCTTGTAATAGGACTGCCTACGTATTCGCGTGTGTGCGAAATCAAACCAGGTCGTAGTTCTGAATGTGTGTTGATAATTGATTTTGAGGTGTATGGTTGTGTCCTTAAAGGACTGCCTACGTATTCACATGAAGTAAAATCAAACCGGATTGTAGTTCTGAATGTGTGTGTGCCTAAGCGAGATGTTAGGACCTTTAAGTGTTTTGAGGTGTATGGTTGTGTCCTTAAAGGACTGCCTACGTATTCACGTGAAGTGAAATCAAACCAGATCGTCGTTCTGAACGTGTGCCTAAGCGAGATGTTAGGACCTTAAAGTGTGAGGGTGACGACGGTAAATTCCGTTTGGTGACTCATCTGAATGTGTGCCTAAGCGAGTTGTTAGGATCTTAAAGTGTGGGGGTCACGATGGTAAACTCCATTTGGTGACTCTAAAATTTGATTTGAGATAATTCCTCCTTGATCATGAATCGAAGAGGTGTAATTTGTGAAAATGTTCCTTATCATGTGAGCACACTAAAAAGTGGACCCTAAGGGTAGATTGGGTATGTCCCGTTCTCCATAGCAAAGCATTCGAGGACTCCGTATCTGGGCCAGGGTGAAAAAGGCTTTGACATTATGGAATGTGGAGCTTGGTAATAAAAGGTTTGTTTGACAGATAAAAATCTGGAGTTAAGGGTCACGACGGTAAATTCCGTTTGGTGACTCGAAAGTTGATTGGAGAGAATTTCCTCTTGATCATGAATCGAAGAGGCATAGTTTGTGAAAATGTTTCTTGTTGTGTGAGCACACTAAAAAGTGGACCCTAAGAATGAAATGGACATGTCCCGTTCCGGGGAGCGATGTATTTTTGAAGACTCCGTATTTGGGTTGGGGTGGAAATGGCTTCGGCATTTTGGAATGTGAAGCTTGGTAATAAAAGGTTTATTTGATAGATACAAGTATGGAGTTTGTATTTTGTGGTGTTTAGGCCGGTGGGTTACGGCTTGTAATGTGGTGCGGAATGGGGTCTCTGGCTTGATGTGGCCTGAGCACGAAATGGTTGGTAAATAAAAATGTGGGATCAGAATCCCATGTCTGGACCTTAAAGGTTAAGGTGTGGTATTACGAGCTTGAGGGGAATCCTCAGAAGCCTAGATATGTCTCCCTATAGCAGTCTCTAGAAGGACTTAGGGGTGAAGTAGTTTTGATTATGATCTTGAGGGGAATACCTAGGATCCTAGATAGGTTTCCCTGTAGCAGTCTTTAGAAGGACTTAGAGGTGAAGTAGTTTTGGTTATGATCTTGAGGGGAATCCCCAGGATCCTTGATAGGTCTCCCTGTAACAGTCTCTGGAAGGACTGAAGGGTGAAGCAGTGTTGGGTTTGTTGTTAGTTAACGAGTCTTGAGCTCTTGTTTTAGCTCTTTGACATTAGGTTTTGGTATTTTTGTGTTTTGTACTTGTTGGTCCCGGAGTTTGGAGGGAAGAAACGTTGGTCATGGCCTTTGGACTTGTTGGTCCTGAACTTGGTGTTTTGGACTGACTTGTTTGGTGTTTTAGACTTGTTGGTCCGGGATTTTATGCGTTGGACTCGTTCGTCCTGGGCTTTGGACTTGTTGGTCCTGGACTTGGTATTTTGTACTCACCTGTCCAGGATTTTGTGTGTTGGATGCTTTCTTTGGATTTTGGCGTTTTTGAGAAAAGGGTTTCAATCTTGTTTTGTTTTGATTTTGGCTTGGGTTTTGGCCTTGATGTTGGGTGAGTAGCCTTTGGCTTTGGCTTTTGCTTTGAGTGAATTAACTTTGGTTTTTGCTTTGACTTTGACTTTGGCTTTGGCCTTAAGTGAATTGCTTTTGGCTTTGGTTTTTGCTTTGGCCTTGAGCTTTGGCTTTGGGTGAATGGATTTTGGCTTGGGCCTTTGATTTTGTCTTTCCGCTTTGACTTTGGGTGAATGGCTATTAGCTTGGGCCTTTGATTTTGGCCTTTCGCTTTGGCTTCGGGTGAATGGCTATTGGCTTGGGCCTTTGATTTTGGCCTTTCGCTTTGGCTTTGCTTTGGATATATTGGTTTTTTGTCGTCCTTCGTTCGAGGAAGGTAGAGGTGCAGACGGGGATGTACATGTTGGTGAGAGGTTGATATTTGGTGATGGGATGTTTTTGTGGGGAATGGGCTTGCCTTCCGTCATTGACCATGAACAGGGAGAGGTTCTGGTTTGTTATCTAGGTTCGTCGTAGGATCCCTTCGATTGAGAGCTCGTTCTAGATCGGGTGCTAATGAAAGGTTTCTATTGCCAGACATGGAATAGGTAAAGAAAATGGACACGGAGTTTCGAGTCCTCTGCTTACTCGACACGGAACGTCACTCGAGTGTACTCATATTGAATTGGAACATGTTGTTTGTTTTAAATCAATTCTCAAATCAATTCTCGTTGTCAAAGGGAAATGGTAAAGAGGAGAATATATGATAGCTGGAAATTGTGCTTTTATTTAGATAAATAAGATGTTAGCACAGACTCGATGAATACATGTGACTCATGGGGGCAGCCCCCAGTTTGTCACTTAGGAATAAAAGGACAGACACTAGGATAGATATGAGAAAGCCTAAGACTCGGACTCGGACTCAGACTCAATCGTAAATACGGACTCCTAATAATCATCTTCCTCCTTGATGGTCTCCTCCGCAACATCCAGCAGCTTGAATGTCTGGTCTTGAGCATTTACCCACTTGAGCACTTCACTCTCATTGTTGGGAATGATATGGGGACAATAGTCGACGAGGCTTTTATCTCCTTGTAGAAAGAGATGTTCATGAGGGTTGTTTTCATCACTTGGTTGGCATAGGAATGAAGCTATCAGTTCATGGTTGTCGATCATATTTAGAATAACATGTTTCAGTTTGAAACATGTTTCAGTGTCATGACCTTTTCCTTGATGATATTGGCAATATGCATTGCTGTCCCAGAAACGGGTTTTTCGGCATTCAAGCGGGTCCGGAGTGGGCCCGATTAGTTGTAGCTTCCCTTCAGTCATGAGGTTTTGAAGAGCTGCGGCATAGGTTGTGTTGAGTTTAGTGAATGTCGTTTGAGAACGCTCAACCTTGCTGTTTGACTTGAGACATCCAGAAGGATTATCTTGACTGAGAGGTGCAATTAGGATTTTGCCAGCTTCAATCATATCTTGAATGACATGCTTAAGTTTGATGCAGGCTTCGGTGTCATGGCCTTTGCCTTGATGATATTGGCAATAAGCATTAGGGTTCCAGAAACGGAATTTATTAGCCTCAGATGGATCTGGAGTTGGTCAAGTGGGTTGGAGCATTCCTTCTGAAGCAAGTATCTCCAGAGCGGTTGTAACACCCCCGTACACCAGGATGCCTTAACAAGGACCATTCCAATATATGAAGGTGTTACCATCTCGGTTTCCCGAGGAAGTAGATCAAATTAGACAATGAAAGAACATTTATAGTTAATAACTTTAACACTTTACAACCACGGTACAAAACTGAATACAAGAGATAACGATGACTACTATGAACTCATGCGTCTGACATCTATACCGGTAGCGTGGTGACTCGATTCCCTCCATGCCCAACAGCAACAACCAACTGAACCTGCTAAGTCAACTGCTCACCATCCCCGAATGGATCACCACAGTTTTGAAAACATAACACGGGGTCAATTACTGAGCAATTAAGATAAGACTAGTACGATAAATAACAAGCTGATCAACCACCACCCCGGTCTCCCGATCTCACACAGTAACCGACTACACACCAAAGAGTGTAGCCCTGCCATATTACCCATCGCAACAGGTAATCCTCGCCGTCAGTGGGTGACCGCAACCCATCCCCACCAAGTCCAGCTCCTCAATGAGCGACTAACAATCTCTGTCCCTTAATGTGCACATCCCCTCCCGTGACGGGTTCCACGGAGGGCGAATTAGGGTGTGAAGCCACTCCCGCAAGTGACTCCACCAAAATCACACACACCACAGCATCACATCTATCACAACACCACAACCGTCACAACACAACCACATCACCACCGTCACCACAACACCCATACTCCGATGATCAGCAGATAACAACAATTACAAAACAAACACAGTCTTAAATCAATTAACAGTAACTGAGTAGGTAAACCCTACCTCATCGCAAAACGTGAAAGACATCCATACACAGCCAAGAAAGACTCCAATATGCATCCTCCAACGATAACCATCCCCCATTATACAGCTATCCTTGAATCTATCAAAGAAGACACAAGGCAGAGACTTACCTAATAAGACGCATCGACGGCAACGTAGACGACAACCACGCACGCAACCTTCCTAAGTGAATCCCGTCTTTCCCATGATGGAGGTGTTGGCTAACTAGATGAGAGTGTATAGGGATAGGGGTGATAGGAGAGAGTAGCAGGCTAGGGTTAGAGAAAGAGAAACTGTCGAGAAATGAGGAAAAATGAAATGAATCTCGCGAACTTGTGTTTTATATTAACACGTCGACAACAGCCATACTCGGTCGAGTACTGGGGTACTCGGCCGAGTAGGCTCTACTCGGTCGAGTATAGGCGATACTCGGCCGAGTAGCCTCTACTAGGTCGAGTAAACAAATCCTATAAGACTCATGTTGCAAGCCTGGTCCCTTACCCATTCCTCCCTACGGTCTATCTTGGTCAACAGGGTCGGTCAACAGGGTCCTTGAATATCTTGGATATTACAGTCTTCCCCCCTTAAAAAGAACTTCGTCCACGAAGTTCAGCCCACACGCCACTCACCACAAGGTTACGCACTATGACACCATCCACCTACATAAAGGCATACGAACTTTGGCCATCCTGACACTACCACCACACCACATTATTCAAACAACAATCATCCATCACAACTATTCTTCCAAGTATTACCGGCCAACAACTATCACACACGCAACTTACGGAAAATAATGAATTCATATGCACCCTCTTGTTAAAGCAACACTACGACTAGCAATAATACACAACTACAAAACAATACCCAACCACAACAGTACACGTCACAAAAGTACACGTTCCGCACACCCATACAGAGTGGTTCAACGCACATTCATATCACTTAAATATAACATAGATACAACTTCAAGGAAACGTAAATGTAACTTCAATAACCTGTAACATGAATGTAGTTCCAAATACTAACATACATAACATACGTGTGATTTCAAGTATTATAGGCATAATGTAATCATTTGTTTCCGCGACATTACTCTTCCCCTCTTAAAGGAACTTCGTCCTCGAAGTTCACCACTAACCACCACTAACCACTTCCCGTAACCACAATTAACACATACGTCATAACCGCGACATTACTCACAAACCGTAAATGACCTTAATTAATGTTACAAAACTCAATCTATGACATTACACATTTATGACCCATAGCAACAGAATAATATGGCAATTAAGTATTCTATATACATCTAAAGATGATGTTATTGAATGATAGCAGCTTTATTCCTTAACTTTTCATTTTAGTCATATACCGACAACCAGTTTCACTCATCCAGTTGGACCTGTTATAACTGTAACCAAACATATATACGTATAAGACTCGTGACAGCTACAACATCTTCTGGTTAATGCGTTACATTCCCATATTATTTAAAGACTCATGCATCACCTTGAACAATTTAAGTTTCTTGATATTAACCACTGCCATATGACTAACATTCATAAATTGATATGTTATACAAGCAATTACATACCTGTGACGTGATCATAGTCCATTTTTGGACAATTGATTACACTAAGCGACACTATGAAGCACCCACACACTCTGTCATACAAATGTTCACATAAACCATACAATTCATAATTATCAAACACATAAGGTCCCTATAACAGTAATACTCGGCCGAGTATGAGTGGCTACTCGGTCGAGTATAATTGTATACTCGGCCGAGTAAGTTTTACTCAGTCGAGTAGTGTATATACTCGGTCGAGTTTTAACAGGCAGAGAGCTATGCAATTCAACATAACGCATTCTACGAACTTACCTGCAACCAAACTTACAACCACAAAGCCAAATATAACCAAATCCAACACGTCTCCACACGATAAGCTAAAATATAGAATGGCCTTATGGCCGGGTACAATCATCCAACAGTAAGTAATAAATCCAGAAAATAAACATCCAATACAAAAGAAACCAATCCAGGAAATATAACAAAAGGATCAAAAGCCAGGACCCTCCTCCATGTTATCGTCACCACCTGCACCAGAAGTGCCAGCACCTGAGCTACCTGCTCCTGGAAAACCTGCTACTGCTGAGTAATCCCCTCCTAGCTGGCTGCCATAGTTGGATCCCCACGGTCCCGCGAGGCAGCCAAACTCTGTCTACTCCGGTGGTCTCCAGAAACCAGGATCAACTCCGTAGCTGTGGAAGACTCCTGTGTCCACTCCAGGTCCTCTCCACCAGACAGGCTGTGCTAGCTGAGTCCCTATGCCCTGGTTATGGGCCATCTCGTGCATGTTGCGGAGCACCAAAGTAGTGGAGATCTGCTCAGCCAAGTCACTCGGCTGCATCCTGGGGTCATGCACGGTGGGATAGGGCGAGTACTGGTAAGAGTAGATGTCGGGGGCTGAGTAGCAAGGCTCAGTCACAACCGGGTCTGCTCTAGACTGTCTGACCCTACGGCGCTCACGAGGTGGGAGAGGTGCTTGCTGCTGTCCCTCAGGCACGTTGACCGGCTCAGGTAGGTCCTAAAGAATGGTAGGATCAATCAGATAGGTCTGGGGCTCAGGCCTAGGTATAGCACAGGGTTCCCACTCGGCCAAGTGGTCAACAACAGGGAGGTGGGCAGGGTCAGGAAGTACCATCCACATAAATCCCCTCACCCTCCAAGCATAAGACCCGTCATCCAACTTCCTCAACCATCTGTTCTGACGCCAATACTGGGCGTCCATGGTAGGAACGGTCTCCACATACTCATCCCCCTCAGGTGGTGGGGCCTCGAAATCAGCCAGTCGCTGAGCTAGGCGGGTCACTATGGCACCGCAAACAATGTGTCGGGTCTCAGACTGTGCCATACGCTCCAAACTAGAGCACACTATCCCGGGAGCACTATAATAGAATGGCTTCCTACGGTGCAAGTTAAGGTAAGACATAAGTAACATGACCTCATGAGAATTAAGCTTACTCACATCATCTCTCGCATACAACAAACAAGTTATCATCCTCAGGAAAATACGAAGGGAAACATGCTGCACATCATTGATCAGCATAGCACTGGCACTAGGGGCAGGTCGGCCAGTCAAGAAAGGAAGGTAAAGAGGGGCACCACTATTCTTAGCCACATCACTCAGGTATCCCGTCCCCTCCTCCTCCAAACCCAGATGGCCCGCAAACTCATCCAAAGTCAGCTCGTGATCCTCATTCATGAGACGGAAGGAGACAGTCTTCTCCTTCTTATCATACTCGTATGAGCTCAGGAATTCTAAGGTCAGATGGGGGTAGGACTTCTTCCTTAAATGATATAACCCCTCCATTCCCAAAATCTCAAATATATGAATTATGTCTCCCCTAATCCCTAAGGTTTCTAAAATCTCTGGGTTCACACACCGAGTAGGTCGGAAAAGACGCCTCATCAAGGCTACAAAGGCCTTGTGCTGCTTGAAATTAGAGAAAACTACCGATGGATATGCCTCCACCGGTGGGACTACAGGTCCACTGCTTGACTGACCCGTCTCAAGTTGGACGTTAGGACGGGTCCTCTTGTTGGGTAGACCTCTGGTTTTCACCATGCTGCAAAAGACAAGGCTTTAACAAAGGTTCTAGGCACACCAAAACTTTACCAAAAAAAATGAACCATTTTTACTGGTATAAAAATTTTGAGACGAACTTTTAAGGAAATTTTCTCAGCAAATCACCAAGTATTTTACTCAAAACACCAATACTTTACTCAAAACACCTTTACCAACACCAAGAGGCTTAAGACAGTGTGATAATCAAACAAAAGACAAGGTATATCGATTTTAGCAAACCCTAGAACTCGAAAATCCAATTTAAACCAAGAAATTGCTTTAATAACGGTATAATCGAGGTTTATATATGATTAAATTCAAAGAATAACACGAAGAGGACTTAATTTCAGTTACTTATGATGAAAATTCGAAATATTAACAAAATCATATCATAACTTCGAAAATAAAGGGAGAAATTGAGTTAAAACTCTACCTTGAATTGATTTGTGGCAAGTATGAACAAGTTGAACACCAAGAATTTAGCTAAAGAGCTTGAGGAAGGAGGAATATGGGGTTATAGAGAGAAGGAGATGAAGAGTTGGGAGGCGGAAATAGGAAGGAATGGGGCGAAAATAGGGTTTTGTATAACCCGGTTAGTCCCCGATAAAACAGTACTCGGTCGAGTACTTAGTATACTCGGCCGAGTATCGACTACTCGGTCGAGTATTCTACTTACTCGGTCGAGTTTTCGAGAACAGTAGCAATTTTAATTTCCACAAAATGGGCACTCGGTCGAGCACCTTCATATTCGGCCGAGTATGGTCTACTCGGTCGAGTATGGTCTACTCGGTCGAGTACGAAGTTCTACTCGGTCGAGTTTACAAGAATTGAGATAGAATTGAATCTTTAATGTTCCTGCAAAACAAATAGCATAGTACGGAGTTCCGTGCAACCGGCTCGTCACTGTTAGAGCTTACTTCTACCACATAGACACGCATCAACACAAATTTTTGCACATCCATTACCAAATCATTCATCATCTCCACCTACACATCTTGCTTTGCTATAAAACAATTTACATGTCATTCTAAGCACATGTAATCATTAACTACTGTACCTGCAAAGTTAAACTCACATCCCACGTCCTTACACATCTCACTAATCCTATTGCACTTACCTTAAGTCAAACACTTACAAGGTAGTAGTCATCACCTAACACAACCATTATCAAGCACATTAACTGACTTACCCCTGGTCACACCTTGAAACAATTCATTCACAATTCTAAACTTTTCCACGCACATAGAGACACATCATCCTAAACTCAAATGCACACAACGACCATCACAGAGTAACGACTCTTACTAGCTACCCTTTTTCCCGTGTCTGGCTTAAGCTCGATGGGGCCATGATTTTGAAATGAGGGCGCCTAATCACCCAAAATCTAGCATCGGCTGGGGCTCCCAACGCACATACACCAGGTTCATTTTAGTTGACACCCTACATTCATTAGATTCATTGGTTCAGGTTCCAAAACCTGGCTCTGATACCACTTTGTAACACCCCCGTACACCAGGATGCCTTAACAAGGACCATTCCAGTATATGAAGGTGTTACCATCTCGGTTTCCCGAGGGAGTAGATCAAATTAGACAATGAAAGAACATTTATAGTTAATAACTTTAACACTTTACAACCACGGTACAAAACTGAATACAAGAGATAACGATGACTACTATGAACTCATGCGTCTGACATCTATACCGGTAGCGTGGTGACTCGATTCCCTCCATGCCCAACAGCAACAACCAACTGAACCTGCTAAGCCAATTGCTCACCATCCCCGAATGGATCACCACAATATTGAAAACATAACACGGGGTCAGTTACTGAGCAATTAAGATAAGACTAGTACGATAAAAACAAGCAAATAAACCACCACCGCGGTCTCCCGATCTCACACAGTAACCGACTACACACCAAGGTGTGTAGCCCTGCCAGATTACCCATCGCAACAGGTAATCCTCGCCGCCAGTGGGTGACCGCAGCCATCCCCACCAAGTCCAGCTCCTCAATGAGCGACTAACAATCTCTGTCCCTTAATGTGCACATCCCCTCCCGTGACGGGTTCCACGGAGGGCGAACTAGGGTGTGAAGCCACTCTCGCAAGTGACTCCACCAAAATCACACACACCACAGCATCACAGCTGTCACAACACCACAACCGTCACAACACAACCACATCACCACTGTCACCACAACACCCATACTCCGATGATCAGCAGATAACAACAATTACAAAACAAACACAGTCTTAAATCAATTAACAGTAACTGAGTAGGAAAACCCTACCTCATCGCAAAACGTGAAAGACATCCATACACAGCCAAGCAAGACTCCAATATGCATCCTACAACTGAAGGAAATCATATTTTAAATATCACATATTTTAGTTTAAAGTTTTAGTCATAAAAACTTAAGGATCTTATGCATGCAAAACATATAAATAACTGTAGAGGAAAACCGGTTCCTTACATTGAATATTTCGGTTTATGGGCACAATTAAGGTCTCCTACCTTCACTTGTTCTTAAGCTATGATGAGTAATAGGATGATCCTCCAAAGACTTCAAGTATAGAAGCCACTCCTCTTGATTGCACCCAAGATTATCCCTTATCTCTACTAAATAATATGTGCTAGATATTTGTTTAGTAGTTTACCTTAAAATTTATTACTAATACTCATATATTACACTAATAATATTAGTAATCTTTTATGAACAATTTGAATCAAAAATCTCATGTTTTGATTAAGAAAAAGATGAATATGTGAGAGAAGAAAACTTTGCATGTCTTTTGAATGGACAAGCATAAAGAGAATGAGTAGAGGAAAATCAATCCTCTAATAATGGAGGAGGGTCACGGTTATGGGAGGTAGAGGACCAATATATGGTCCTTCCCTTTTTACTTTTGTTCTTATATAAACCTTAGGCATGTAAGGCTAGGTAAGTAGTGTTATGATGGTGTTATTTTAGCTTATTAAAATAAACTACCACCATCCACTAAACCCTCTTTATTTCGGTCCATATTCATAGAATGGACTACCATTTTATTTTTTCAATTTGTCATTTGTCACACAATATGTCACATGTAGTATGTTACATGTTATTAATTAATTGTAATCATATTTATCGCATAAATATCATTTTATAAATTAATTAAATTACATTCAACAAATTGACTAGTGATACTTGATCATATAAATAAAATGGGTCATTTAATTATAATTCACAACATCTTGTAATTATAATTAACCATTCATACTTTTCTCTATCGTTTCTCAAACAATAAGCAATTTTAGTAATAAAGCATTTTTATTACTAAAATAAATCTTATTTAATCCCATTACAATAAGATATCAATATTCTCTCTTACTAATTGAATCGTTCAATTTTAAGGAATTGATCAACTTGTATCGTCATACAATTAATCAACTTTACAGATTAGGGCATCATCCTTTATGTGTGACCTTAAGGGATCAACTGACCACCACCGTCACACGACAGTAACGTCAAACTCTAGCAAGCCAATCGTTACCGATTAATGTTGATCAGTTGACTATATAATGAATCATCCCCTACGTATTCTTAAAAATGAGATTTAAACATGTGATCATCATGATCGACAATTGTGATCGCATTATTGTCGGGGACACTCCAACAACAACGATAACCATCCCCCATTATACAACTATCCTTGAATCTATCAAAGAAGACACAAGGCAGAGACTTACCTAATAACACGCATCGACGATGACGTAGAAGACAACCACGCACGCAACCTTCCTAAGTGAATCCCGTCTTTCCCATGATGGAGGTGTAGGCTAACTTGATGAGAGTGTATAGGGATAGGGGTGATAGGAGAGAGTAGCAGGCTAGGGTTAGAGAAAGAGAAACTGTCGAGAAATGAGGAAAAATGAAATGAATCTCGCGAACTTGTGTTTTATATTAACACGTCGACAGCAGCTATACTCGGTCGATTACTGGGGTACTCGGCCAAGTAGGCTCTACTCGGTCGAGTATAGGCGATACTCGACCGAGTAGCCTCTACTAGGTCGAGTAAACAAATCCTATAAGCCTCATGTTGCAAGCCTGGTCCCTTACCCATTCCTCCCTACGGTCTATCTTGGTTAACAGGGTCGGTCAACAGGGTCCTTGAATATCCTGGGTATTACAGCGGTGCCATATGTTATTCCCAGATCGGTGAATACCCTTTGATGTTTTCCCATGGTTCCAACATTGGTGTTTTTGGGGATGTTTTTGTGAGTTTTGTTTTTGTCAATCCTAGGCGGAAGTAGGATTTGGTTGTTGTCAATGGGAAGTTTTGGGGATGTTATTTGATATTTTAAAGGGTATTTTGGTGAGGCAATTTCATGTTCTTTGTTGGTAGGTTTTTGGGTGTGGGAACCATCAGACGGTTCCTCATTTTCAGCATTTGTTTGTTGGGGAATTGAGTGTTGGTCTTCTCCTTGGTGGCCAGGTTCGTTTTCGGCATTACCATTCCTTTTCCCCAAATTAGCTACCTGAGTGTTCAAATCATCGATAGCCACTTGCAGCTTTGAGAATATGTTGTTGATGGAGACGGAGATCATAGGTATACCGCTTTGTAGTCCGTCTTCACCAATTGCACGAACTTTCTCATCGTAGGGAGGAACGAGATGAGAGAAACCCAAGGAGAGTTCCTGACTGTGTTCGATAGGGTTTTCTGGAGGGTTGTTTCTGTTGTTGGCAAGTAGTCGGCTTTCAAGGAGCTTAACCCTTTGCTCAATATTAGAAGAGAGAAGATTCCCGGTTATCATTTTGTCCTCAACTTGAGAGAGACGAGTGCTCAAGTTTTCCACGTTAGCTAGGAGTCGAAGGACCATTGACAGGGCAGTCGCATACCTATCAAAAATAACCATCTGGCTCTAACTAATATAGCTAGGGAAGTCGGGTCGATCTCCACAGGGAGATGGGAAAATGTCAGCTTTAATTAAGTCCGTCACGGTAACCAATTTGGGGGCTTTGATTTGGTTGTTCTAAACTAAAGAGATTGAGAAAGAGAAAAAGGCAGGAGAATAAAGATTAAGCAAACAAGGAAGAAGCAGCTAAGACAGTCGGTTCACCATGATCATTCAGTCAAGTAATCTAAGTCTCAGGTCAATGCAAGTATGGTCAAAGGAGCAGTGAATATCTCCTTCCAGTCTCAATTCGCCCTAAAGCACAAATAGCTTAGCTTCCGCCCTCACTACGGTGCCCTAATGTTCGGTACGAGTCTCACCCTTTCCAACCTTCCGGTCTAGGTCAAGGTTTACTAAAATAAAATGACTAATTGCATCAACTCAATTAGGCAGAAACAATTAATTGCAGCGATTAACAACAGAAACCACACAAGCACAAAACCTAATATGACAATTACTATTCCTTCATAATCATGGATTCCCTAGTCTTAGCAAGAGGGAATTAGCTACACATCATTATCGAGTCAACAATAACAATACATAGATAAAAAGAATTAAACATGATAGCAACGAAATTAGAGAGATTAAATGAGGCAATAACAATAGCAATAAGAGAAGGAAAGAATTAAAATAATAATTATGATTAAGAAATAAAAAGAAATAATAATACTGATTACGAATTCCGAATCCAAGTTCTAGAGTAGAAAAGTGTAGAGGAAAGAGAAGCAGTGGAAAAAATGAAGTAGAGGTAAGTGAGAAAGAGTTACGCAGTCTACCCTTTTAGTAGCACACGAAAATCTTCCCCTTAAACCTAATCCAAAGCCTAATTACCAAAAGCCCATACGAAAATAGGCGGAAAAATACAAATACAAGGCAAACCACTCGATCGAGTGGAAATAAACCACTCGATCGAGTGGAAAAAAACTTCTCGATCGAGTAAACTAAGCAAAATTCCCCTCGATCGAGTAGAAATACTACTCGATCGAGTAACTCCTTAATGCTGCCTGCTCGATCGAGTATACGAACTACTCGATCGAGTGATCTTCATGGTATAAAGCATTTGATCGACTAGATAAGTGGTCGATCGAGCTATTTTGGCACGTTAGGCACTATGACACCTTCCGAAATCAGCTCACGTGTCTTCAAAGTGATAGATTCCAAGCCCCGGCTCCTTGTTCTCCATAAATGTATACAAAAAGGGACGAGTTTGGGCTCGATTTATCTCCTCTTCGGTCTATACCTGCAATTTACACAAGACAAACCAAAGTAGACTATTCGGGGTATTTGTAGCAAAATGCCACGTAAAATAGTACAAAATTGCGTGTAAAAATGAAGTAAAAACCTTATATAAAATACACGCATCAAATCTCCCCAAACCAAACCTTTGCTTGTCCCCAAGCAAACTATGAATGCAACTAAGAATAAACAGTGGAACGGGACCAACGCATCAGCTACAAATCATCCGCCAAAACCAGTTTAATGCAACAACTAACATAGTGGCAAATGGTAAGTGCAAATGAATTGAATCAATGTTTCAAACTTACTGAACCGTCGACCTTGCAAGACCCCATTTACAAAGGTCGTAGTAACACGAATCAAAGTTAATCTGAAACTGTGCCACCTTAGGCGAACAGTCTTTAGTCAAAAGAATCGACTCATTAGAATACTATAGTAGCTCTCGCCACGACCAGGCTATATAAATTTGCGAGAACTCTATAAGCGGTCACTGGGCCCGATAAAGTGTTCCTAACAGTCTGCCTATGTGATCGACTAGTCATCTCATATGACTCTATGACATTTGAAATTGCCATCAATCGCATCACACTCTAGTCACTTCGAGACGTCACCTCATACAAGTGACTATGGGCAAATACCATGTTAATCCGAGTTCACTTTAACGGGGTTCAATATTGTCTCTACAACCCGTTTGGATGTAACAAAGTATAAAAGAAGTTTTTAGATTTAAAAACTCGAACGACAAATGTGATTATCTCATATGAATAGTCAATACCTGATTACTACTTCATATTTTTATAATCAATTTTCATCTTATATGTAGTTGTTTATCTCAATGCAATTGAAATGACATATGACATGACCTATCATGTTAAGCCTATGAGAAGGCTTTGGTTAGTAGGTTTTATCAACTTCTTGTACCTTACTCAACCTTACTACATACTCGTTTTCCTTTGTAATGTATACATTTGCATTACAAAACTTTCTGAGTACGTGTCTAGATCCAATCTAGACATAAGCTCTCTAGCCTTAGAATAGCTCCCACTTTTTTCACAGTGTGCGGGATCCATCCTCTTGCACATCTCATAATTGCAAATGTACTTAATTTCCGTTGTAAGCATCTCTCATTGTTCTTTATTGCCTAGAACAATTCTAGCAAACCCACTTCTTAAATAACATAGCCACAATGGTTCCTTAACCATCTTTAGGTGTTTCGAATACGGTTTTTGTCCGAAACCTTATACAATCTCAACAGTCATTAGTGTAAGCCCTTACACAAATTTGTGAATTGCAAAAACACTTAACTTTGCATCTTTAATGCTTCTTCAAGCACTTAAGAATAATCAATATGGCTATTTGGTAACTATTACTTAAATTTGATTTGAAACAATTCATCATACTCAAAGTATATGAAGTGTTATACATCATTACTCATTTAATTGATCCGACAACGGAAGCAAATGGAATCAATCAAATATGTTCAACTTGATTGAACTAGTCATGAATCTTATCAACATAAGACTTCTTATTTGACGCTAATATCATGTGGATTTATCTCCATAAATCTGGATATTAAAGTTGTATTATATATCTCCAAGTCTTAAATCATTCCCAATGATCAATATGTCATCCACATGTTAGACTAATTAAAATTACCGTAACTCCCACTAAACTTTATGTATAAACACAACTTCTCGACCTATCGAGAAACGTTTTATAACATGATCAAAA
Organism: Silene latifolia; assembly: GCF_048544455.1. NCBI lineage: Eukaryota > Viridiplantae > Streptophyta > Magnoliopsida > Caryophyllales > Caryophyllaceae > Silene > Silene latifolia. Next base: position 66,906,173 of record NC_133532.1, read on the forward strand.
CATTGATTCCAACTCATTGATGTCCTACTTAAGACCTTCTCTTAAGTTTCACATTATCTTAGGATGGCAAGAATCTACAAAACTCAAGACATGTATTGAATACATTCCTTCTAATTGAAGAAGTGGGTTTTAGATTCACTTGCTATATATATCTCATAATGAAACACAATCCCTAAGAAGATCCAAATAGACTGAAGCATTTGAACTAGTGCAAAACCCTTTGCAACCAATCAAGCTTTGATATCTAACAATTCACTTGGAATTTATTTCGGATTTTCATGGCTCTAAGCCTTGTATTGAGTTATGACTTAAACACTCTCATGTAAGTCATATGTTCATTACTTTCCAGAAGTAATCAACTTGAATCAAACAATTTCTTTGTTAGTTGCAAGCTCTTTACTTTCTAAAAGTAACGCTAATTCATCATCTTCAACAAGTGATGACTTTAACCTCCTAGGTTTTGAAGAAACAACGTCTTACACAAAACGTCTCATGTAGCCAAGAAAGACCAGTTTCTTGCGACATAACATTCTTTGTGGCTCTTGAATAATTTCTCCCACTCTGTCTTCTAGAAATAAACTTGTATTCTAGAAAGACAGCTTCACGAACCACAAACCCGTTGTACTCGTGATTATAGTAAGGAAAAATGAGCATTTGTTTCTTTTGAAAACATACAAACATGGTACCCTACCATTTCATATCTCATATGATTCGTTTTAGATTTAGTGGAAAAATAATTTAGACAAAATGATAAAATCCCCAAAAGGATCAAGTAACTCAAAGTAACTTGATTAAAGTCCAAACCATATCGAATAGCGTTTGATTTCTTTATCCAACCACACATTATCCCATAATGCGTGCTAAGAGAGATTAATTTATGATACTATATCACATTTTCTTTGGCTTATATCAAAGTCTTCACTTGGATAATCCCATCACGACTAAATCGTAATTTCTGGAACTCTTTGAACTTCTTCAAAGATTTCTCTATTTACCTTATTGAGTGAACACATTAGTGTCAACTTAAATCGTTGGTAAAAGAAAATTTTCATCCTATTCTGGATCAATGATTTACAACCTCGATCTCCTTTTCAACCAAAAACACGAGACATCTTGCTTTGAATACAAGATACGCATATACCATAAGATTAACAATCTAATGGTTCCAAAAGTACTCGATAACTCTTTGCGTTCATCGTTCCAGAATTTAAGGTTTAATCTTGGGTTACCAATTTGAGTCTTGCATCATCTACATGATATATCATTCTAGTTTGGTTTAGAATATAATCACCTTGATAATGGGCTAGCCATACATCAAATCATGGTGTATAGGGTCACAAAAGTGAAACCTTCTTTGTATCTTAACAAGTTTATATTCTTATTTAGAGTTTATTCACTTAATAGTCATAATTAAGGTATAAATATAAACCCAAAACTAGATTGAGTATACAATGTCTCTATCTCTCGACATCATTGTTGCTAGTCGTCATATTCTAATCATCCTATGTATCAAATACAATGATGAAAACCACCACCGGTTTCTAATATTGACGAAGTAGTACTAGCAAAATTTATGTTAATCGAATAAACATTAAAAGAAGAAGGTCCCATTAGATGTCCCACAACTAACTTGTTGATTCTTCAATAATTTGGGGTAGTTTCCTTTCTAGCGTCCAACAATTAAGACAATGGAAACTTTATTGGTCGTGATTGATAGGTTTAGTATCGTTATTCTCAATAACTTTACTTTTAACATTACCTTGTATCAATTTCATTCTAATTTTACTTCTTTGAACCTCGTCCTTTTCTTAACGGTTAAGAGAATGCTCCCACTCATTTCAATGAGTCTTTGCTTAGAGAAGCAAAATTGAATTTCATGAAGACTACTCTTTAATTCATTTGTTTAGTCTTAAAACTTTCATTGAAGTGGTTGCGGTATTTTGGTCAATTTTGATTTCCGACAAATCTAGTTACCAAAATGATGTAACGTTTCAAAGTACTTAACTCAATTAAGCATATGAAAAACAATTCATTGTAAGTAGATATGTTAGTCAAGAATCAAAAACCATTTTGATCACGAATAACTTTTATCTATACTCTTCACAAGAGATCGTTTCAATGGATAATACGAGGTTTTTAGAAGAAAATTCAAATTTTGTCTTTCGTTACGATGTTTTAATGTAGATTTGAATTAAAATCGAAATGATATCGTATAAATTGAGGTAAAGAAATAGAAAAATATGATAACGGAATAATGAAAACAAAACATTCATCGTTATAATAATACTTGTAAATAATTTAACAAGAAATGAGCATTTATATAGTGACCTCTACCCAACTATTATAAATGATTCCAAGATCCAAATTCATATTAACTTGGGCACGGTGTAGCCGATTCATCCCTTATCAATATAACTCGGTGGATTAACTCTTTAATCGATTCTACTTTTAGAACTCTTGGTCGATAAAATTACATTAATATTTATCTTTAGCCCAAAACACATCCGGCTATGGTCGAGAATACTTTTGTTGAGTTCAACCCAAATTTCGAATAAATGTGTCCATGATCCAAATTCACATTAACTTGGGCACGGTGTAGCCGATTCATCCCTTATCAACATGAATTCGGTGGATAGAAATTTATCACCCACTTCCCCTACGTAACAAGGTTTGTACCCCGGTGTGGCCGAGCGCACTCCCTCACGAAATAGGTTTTCATGGTTTCTACTTTTTAGTAAGGCTAAGTCTCAATTGTTTATTTTAGCGAGAGGTCATGTCAATTTATTATCTATCACGTTTTAAGTGAACTAAAGCGGTGAACTACAATAATTGTAATTGACACGGTCGATAAACTCGATATAAAATGCATGTTTAGTTATGGCGATTTAGCGATGCATACAACATATAAATAAAATGCAAAGCATAAAAATAAAATCCTAGAATGGCCTTCCTAAAATAGTAAATCTAATAAACTATTACAAATTCGGAAACCAACTCCTTTGGTCCCTTGAACTTCGGTCTTGGCACGCACTTCAAGGCAACACTTTCTTTGATGGATCGCCTTCTCGAATGGCACCGTCTTCAAGGAACTCCGGAATAATTAAATTACAAAATGAATTACATAATTTCCTATTATACATTTGTAATTAAAAATAAATCTATTAAATTACAAAACGGTGATACGAGACCACAATAATTACAACCGGATCGATATTCCCATATATTTCGGGTAATACCAATTAAAACTAAGGCCATACTAAGTAAAATTACATAATTCAAAAATTACATAAAATTAAAATATGACAATCATAAATAAAATGCAGCATTATAATATGTATGAACATTCTAGATTTTATGTTAAATCGCCTTTTAAGAGCCAATATCGTATATTTATCGGTTTTCATGGATTTGCGTGATTATAACTTGTTAAAATCACAATAATTACATAAATTCATATTTATGTACAAGTTAATTACCCTAACCATCTTAGGACTCAAAAATTAGTCTCCACTAACATTTTGACAATAATTAAACTTGATTTCTTAATATTGTTCATAAATGGACCCAAAAATACAAAATTATGCTATAAACTTCAAATTAAATTATAAAAATTTCAAATAATTTCGAAATTTAAACTCATGAACATTCAGGAAAAATACCATGACACTCATAATGTTCAAAACTTAGGTTAAAAATTTCGAAAATTTATCGAGAAAAACAATGTTGCGGTTTATCGGTTTTAACAATTATGACCATAAAAATATGAGAAAAATTATTTTCATCAACTTTTCACTTTTAGATCTGAAATATATGATAAAATTCAACATGTGACGTTTTTCCTTTAGTCATGAAGTATGTTTTAGCATTATTACTAATTATAGTCACTATTTATGTGATTTTTCATCAAAAATTCATAAATCATGCAAATAGACTTTATTATAGCCAAATATTTTACAAACATATTGTAAAATTGCATGTGACAACATACTAAATTTCCATGACCAGATTCAAAATATAACTCATATTAACCTATTTACCCATTTAAATACGATTTTAACTTATAAAATTCATATTTCGAGCAAAACAACTTATTTCAACATGAAAATGTACAGGCCATCAGTAGATAATATATGTGAAAACATATCCAAAAACCACTAGAAAATTCGGAGTTTAGCTATTTTTCGTCCAAAAATGACATTTTTCTCATAAAATTCATATTTTAATGCCAATAATATATAAAATGAACAATAAAAATCCATAAATCGTCCCATATGACCTAAAATCCATTTAGGACCATAAAATTTTAACATGCAAAATTATTTCGTGATTTATCTTCATAAATCCTAAATTTCAAGTTTTATTCGTTAATCGTATTATCTCGGAAAAACGATCTCGATCTTGCATGCAACAACCATAATGCTCTGATACCACTTGAAGGAAATCATATTTTAAATATCACATATTTTAATTTAAAGTTTTAGTCATAAAAACTTAAGGATCTTATGCATGCAAAACATATAAATAAGTGTAGAGGAAAACATGTTCCTTACATTGAATATTTCGGTTTATGGGCACAAGTAAGGTCTCCTACCTTCACTTGTTCTTGAGCTATGATGAGTAATAGGATTACCTCTAAAGACTTCAATTATAGAAGCCACTCCTCTTGGTTGCACCCAAGATTATCCCTTATCTCTACTAAATAATATGTGCTAGATATTTGTTTAGTAGTTTACCTTAAAATTTATTACTAATACTCATATATTACACTAATAATATTAGTAATATTTTATGAACAATTGAATCAAAAATCTCATGTGTTGCTGAAGAAAAAGATGAATATGTGAGAGAAGAAAACTGTGCATGTCTTTTGAATGGACAAGCATAAAGAGAATGAGTAGAGGAAAATCAATCCTCTAATAATGGAGGAGGGTCACGGTTATGGGAGGTAGAGGACCAATATATGGTCCTTCCCTTTTTACTTTTGTTCTTATCTAAACCTTAGGCATGTAAGGCTAGGTAAGTAGTGTCATGATGGTGTTATTTTAGCATATTAAAATAAACTACCACCATCCACTAAACCCTCTTTATTTCGGTCCATATTCATAAAATGGACTACCATTTTATTTTGTCAATTTGTCATTTGTCACACAATATGTCACATGTAGTATGTTACATGTTATTAATTAATTTTAATACATATTTATCACATAAATATCATTTTATAAATTAATTAAATTACATTCAACAAATTGACTAGTGATACTTGATCACATAAATAAAATGGGTCATTTAATTATAATTCACAACATCTTGTAATTATAATTAACCATTCATTCTTTTCTCTATCGTTTCTCAAACAATAAGCAATTTTAGTAATAAAGCATTTTTATTACTAAAATAAATATTATTTAATCCCATTACAATAAGATATCAATATTCTCTCTCACTAATTGAATTGCTCAATTTTAAGGAATTGATCAACTTGTATCGTCATACAATTAATCAACTTTACAGATTAGGGCATCATCCTTTAGGTGTGACCTTAATGGATCAACTGACCACCACCGTCCCACGACAGGAACGTCAAACTCTAGCAAGCCAATCGTTACCGATTAATGTTGATCAGTTGACTATATAATGAATCATCCCTTACGTATTCTTAAAAATGAGATTTAAACATGTGATTATCATGATCGACAATTGTGATCGCATTATTGTCGGGGACACTCCAACAACAACGATAACCATCCCTCATTATACAGCTATCCTTGAATCTATCAAAGAAGACACAAGGCAGAGACTTACCTAATAACACGCATCGACGGCGACGTAGACGACAACCACGCACGCAACCTTCCTAAGTGAATCCCGTCTTTCCCATGATGGAGGTGTAGGCTAACTAGATGAGAGTGTATAGGGATAGGGGTGATAGGAGAGAGTAGCAGGCTAGGGTTAGAGAAAGAGAAACTGTCGAGAAATGAGGAAAAATGAAATGAATCTCGCGAACTTGTGTTTTATATTAACACGTCGATAGCAGCTATACGCGGTCGAGTACTGGAGTACTCGGTCGAGTACTGGAGTACTCGGTCGAGTACTGGAGTACTCGGCCGAGTAGGCTCTACTCGGTCGAGTATAGGCAATACTCGGCCGAGTAGCCTCTACTAGGTCGAGTAAACAAATCCTATAAGCCCCATGTTGCAAGCCTGGTCCCTTACCCATTCCTCCCTACGGTCTATCTTGGTCAACAGGGTCGGTCAACAGGGTCCTTGAATATCCTGGGTATTACAGCGGTGCCATATGTTATTTCCAGATCGGTGAATACCCTTTGATGTTTTCCCATGGTTCGAACATCGGTGTTTTTGGGGATGTTTTTGTGAGTTTTGTTTTTGTCAATCCTAGGCGGAAGTAGGATTTGGTTGTTGTCAATGGGAATTTTTGGGGATGTTATTTGATATTTTAAAGGGTTTTTTGGTGAGGCAATTTCATGTTCTTTGTTGGTGGGTTTTTGGGTGTGGGAACCATTAGACGGTTCCTCATTTTCAGCATTTGTTTGTTGGGGAATTGGGTGTTGGTCTTCTCCTTGGTGGCCAGGTTCGTTTTCGGCATTACCATTCCTTTTCCCCAAATTAGCTACCTGAGTGTTCAAATCATCGATAGCCACTTGCAGCTTTGAGAATATGTTGTTGATGGAGACGGAGATCATAGGTATACCGCTTTGTAGTCCGTCTTCAGCAATTGCACGAACTTTCTCATCGTAGGGAGGAACGAGATGAGAGCAACCCAAGGAGAGTTCCTGACTGTGTTCGATAGGGTTTTCTGGAGGGTTGTTTCTGTTGTTGGCAAGTAGTCGGCTTTCAAGGAGCTTAACCCTTTGATCAATAGTAGAAGAGAGAAGATTCCCGGTTATCATTTTGTCCTCAACATGAGAGAGACGAGTGCTCAAGTTTTCTACGGTAGCTAGGAGTCGAAGGACCATTGACAGGGCAGTCGCATACCTATAAAAAATAACCATCTGGCTCTAACTAATATAGCTAGGGAAGTCGGGTCGATCTTCACAGGGAGATGGGAAAATGTCAGCTTTAATTAAGTCCGTCACGGTAACCAATTTGGGGGCTTTGATTTGGTTGTTCTAAACTAAAGAGATTGAGAAAGAGAAAAAGGCAGGAGAATAAAGATTAAGAAAACAAGGAAGAAGCAGCTAAGACAGTCGGTTCACCATGATCATTCAGTCAAGCAATCTAAGTCTCAGGTCAATGCAAGTATGGTCAAAGGAGCAGTGAATATCTCCTTCCAGTCTCAATTCGACCTAAAGCACAAATAGCTTAGCTTCCGCCCTCACTACGGTGCCCTAATGTTCGCTACGAGTCTCACCCTTTCCAACCTTCCGGTCTAGGTCAAGGTTTACTACGATAAAATGACTAATTGCATCGACTCAATTAGGCTGAAACAATTAATTGCAGCGATTAACAACAGAAACCACACAAGCACAAAACCTAATATGGCATTTACTATTCCTTCATAATCATGGATTCCCTAGTCTTAGCAAGAGGGAATTAGCTACACATCATTATCGAGTCAACAATAACAATACATAGATAAAAAGAATTAAACATGATAGCAACGAAATTAGAGAGATTAAATGAAGCAATAACAATAGCAATAAGAGAAGGAGAAAATTAAAGTAATAATTATGATTAAGAAATAAAAATAAATAATAATACCGATTACGAATTCCGAATCCAAGTTCTAGAGTAGAAAAGTGTAGAGGAAAGAGAACCAGTGGAAAAAATGAAGTAGAGGTAAGTGAGAAAGAGTTACGCAGTCTACCCTTTTAGTAGCACACGAAAATCTCCCCCTTAAACCTAATCCAAAGCCTAATTACCAAAAGCCCATACAAAAATAGGCGGAAAAATACAAATACAAGGCAAACCACTCGATCGAGTGGAAAAAAACTTCTCGATCGAGTAAACTAAGCAAAATTCCCCTCGATCGAGTAGAAATACTACTCGATCGAGTAACTCCTTAATGCTGCCTGCTCGATCGAGTATACGAACTACTCGATCGAGTGATCTTCATGGTATAAAGCATTTGATCGACTAGATAAGTGGTCGATCGAGCTATTTTGGCACGTTAGGCACTATGACACCTTCCGAAATCAGCTCACGTGTCTTCAAAGTGATAGATTCCAAGCCCCGGCTCCTTGTTCTCCATAAATGTATACAAAAAGGGACGAGTTTGGGCTCGATTTATCTCCTCTTCGGTCTATACCTTCAATTTACACAAGACAAACCAAAGTAGACTATTCGGGGTATTTGTAGCAAAATGCCACGTAAAATAGTACAAAATTGCGTGTAAAAATGAAGTAAAAACTTTATATAAAATACACGCATCAAATCTCCCCAAACCAAACCTTTGCTTGTCCCCAAGCAAACTATGAATGCAACTAAGAATAAACAGTGGAACGGGACCAACGCATCAGCTACAAATCATCCGCCAAAACCAGTTTAATGCAACAACTAACATAGTGGCAAATGGTAAGTGCAAACGAATTGAATCAATGTTTCAAACTTACTGAACCGTCGACCTTGCAAGACTCAATGATATCGGACTCTCACGGGTCGCTCATCACTCAAATTCAGGCATAAGGCGAGTATATGTGGCACTCACCTAACTCGACCTATAAGGACATGCATGCAGTTAACACGAATAAAGTCTTTACAACCATACATACGCATTCCAACCAACTAATGACCAAGACACATGCCGAGGACTTACATTTGGGTAAGTGAGGTAATGGGTATGAAGGGGCTAAGATGAATTTGGAAATGTGGAGTTAGTATCCAAACTAGCAGCACGGATCCAAATTATGAAACTGCATCCCAACTTCGTACTCAATATAATAATACAGAACGGTGCAAATTCAATGCACTCAACTCACAATACACCATAAACTAATCAACTCCCCATAAAATATAAATAAAACATGGGAGTAAAAATCATCTATACAATTTCTCATTTTTCATATATGATTTTTTTTTTTTTTTTCATATTTCCAATTTTTTTTTTCATTCTTTTTTTTTTTTTTTCATTCAGTTTTCTCTTTTCATTCCCTTCAATTCTTCCACCAACTTCTGAAATCAGATAAATATAACCAAACTGCAGTAAAGCATTCCAAACAGCTACTCATCACTAGCTTGGCTAGGGTAGGAAAGGTTATAGAATGTAGCTAGTAGGACAGGAAGGTAATTTGGCTATGTGGGGCTCATGGGTAGAATGAAATAAAAGGGAGCTGCCTCTCCTAACATGTGTCACCATCCACAGACCGAATGCATACAGGTATTAAGAAGACTAGACTCATGCTTATGCAAATTGATGTTACATGCCTTACATAGAGTACTACTCACATTCTAAATGAAATCGGTCATGAATGTCACCAGTTTATAAAGCTCTAACCTCAGAATGTAATGTAGCTTGCCAATATGTGAGTCAAGTTTATTCGTTCAGATAAGAGAGAAACAAAAACTCGTAAATTATGCACATTATCATGCCAACTAAATGTCAAGAATATGTAGGGCTAAGGTAGGGATTCAATGTAGCGTCAAAGTTAAAACGTTCCGACTCAATTAAACGTGAAAGTTTTTGAAATTTATGTGATTTTTTTGAATTTAAGAACGACAATGCATGCAGAAGTAAATAAACGTGCAAACGGAAATGCAAGAAAACATACAGACATAGATATGGATGCATACCTCCCCAAACCAAACCGTACAATGCCCTCATTGTACCAAAAATAGGGAAAGAAATGCAAACTAAGGAGAAAAGGAAAGCAAGGGTCAGAATACTTACAAGACGTCATGAAAAGGGACCTCCCTAAACCGCCCATGAACATGGGAGGTCATAAGAAGTCAAGCAGTAGCTCAACAGATGAAAAGTAGCATCTTGAAGACGAAACAGCTCGATCGAGTGAAATGGTGTCAGAAATGCTCGATCGAGTGAAATTATTACTCGATCGAGTATTTGTGGATTTGCAGCTTGTCGATCGAGTATAGATGTTAGTCGATCGAGTGATAATCAACTTAAATGTGCTCGATCGAGTTACTACACCTGCAAAACACGAGTAAAGAGCAGGGGAAAAGCAAAGGATGCATAGTTCAGCGTCTAAAGTTAAAAAAAAAACTAAATGCGAAGTAAAAAGTTCAAAAAAAATACAACAAAACAGTCCGGGTTGCCTCCCGGAGAGCGCAGGTTTAAGAGGTCCCGCACACCTTTCTAGCATCAATTAACTGGCGCGTCAAGCTCGTCGAAGTACAAGACTTCAACACAATTGTCTGCTTCATTTGCTTCGTGATAATGCTTAACATATTGCCCATTCACCTTGAACAGGTTTCCCTCGGGGCTTTCTAGCTCAACGGATCCAAATTTTTGTAACAACTGTCACCGTATAAGGACCACTCCACTTGGACTTTAGCTTGCCAGGAAATAATCGCAGTCGGGCATTAAACAGCAACACCTTTTGCCCGACATGAAATTCCCAAGGTAGAATTCTTTTGTCATGCCATCTCTTTGTCTTTTCCTTATAAATGCGCGAGCTATCGTAGGCATTAAGCCTAAACTCTTCCAATTCATCTAGCTGCAAAAGACGATTCTGACCACACAACTTAGGATCAAAGTTAAGCTCACGAACTGCCCACCAAGCCTTACATTCCAACTCAACAGGTAAATGACATGATTTTCCATAAACCAACCGATAAGGTGATGCACCAATCGGTGTCTTAAAGGCAGTTCTGTAGGCCCATAATGTGTCTTCTAATTTAAGACTCCAGTCCTTCCGTGATTTAGAAACTACCTTAGACAAGATCTCTTTAAGCTCGCGATTAGAGACCTCAACCTGACCACTAGTTTGGGGATGATACCCCAAACCACGCCGGTGTTGAACACCAACCTTAGACAGAATGGAAGTTAGTTTCTTTTCTTTAAAGTGCATTCCCCCATCACTAATGACGACCCTAGGGACACCAAATCTAGGAAATATGACCTTTTTAAACATTTTTATCACGGTCTTGGCATCACAGTGAGGTGAGGCGATTGCCTCAACCCATTTCGACACATAATCTACAACTACTAAAATGTACCTGTTACCTTTATTAGACGGGAACGGTCCTTGGAAATGAATGCCCCAGACATCGAAAACCTCAACCTCTAAGATACCATTTTGTGGCATATCGTGTCTTTTTGAAATATTCCCTGATCGTTGGCAAGCATCACAAGCTGAAACAAAAGACTTAGCATCAGCAAACAAAGAAGGCCAGTAAAACCAGACTGAAGTACCTTAGCCACGGTGCGCGATGGACCGTGGTGACCACCATAGGAAGAGGAGTGACAGCCTTCCAGGACTACTTTGGTCTCCCACTGCGGAATACATCGTCTGTAGAGACCGTCTGCACATTCCTTAAACAAATAAGGGTCATCCCAGAAATACTGCTGAGCGTTATACATAAAACGCTTCCTCTGCTGATGAGAAAGGTCAGGCGGCAGCTTGCCACTGACAACGTAGTTAGCTATATCTTCATACCAAGGTTCTTGGTTAATAATAGAAGACAATACAGCAAATAAAGAATCGTCAGGAAAAGACTCATCAATAGGTAAAGAATCTTCCCCCTCTTGTCGCGACAGATGATCAGCTACAACGTTCTCAACTCCTTTCTTATCTTTAATCTGCAAATCAAACACCTGGAGAAGGAGTATCCATCTCAATAGCCATGGTTTAGCCTCCTTCTTGGCAAGGAGATGCCTCAAAGCTTCATGGTCAGTAAAAACAGTAACTTCTGACCCAATCAAATAAGAATGAAATTTCTCTAAGGCATAAACTACAGCTAGCAGCTCTTTTTCAGTGGTGGCGTACTTCACTTGAGCCTCATCCAGAGTTCGGCTCGCATAGTAGATTGCATTTAAAGCTTTGTCTTTCCGTTGGCCTAGCACCGCTCCTAGTGCATAATCACTGGCATCACACATTATCTCAAACGGTAAGTCCCAGTCGGGAGGCTGTATGATCGGCGCAGAGACCAGAGCCTGCTTTAACCTGTTAAAAGCAGAAAGACACTCATCAGTAAATATAAAAGGGGCATCCTTAAGTAGAAGATGTGTAAGTGGTTTAGTAATTTTTGAGAAATCCTTGATAAATCGGCGATAAAAGCCGGCGTGACCAAGGAAACTTCTCACTCCCTTGACATTAACAGGAGGGGGTAATTGCTGAATCACTTCCACTTTTGCTTTGTCAAATTCTATTCCCCTATCAGAAACCAAGTGCCCTAAGACAACTCCCTCGTTGACCATGAAATGACACTTCTCCTAGTTAAGAACGAGATTAACCTCAATGCAGCGCTGCAACACTTTATCAAGGTTAGACAGACAATTAGAAAAATCACTTCCATAAACACTGAAATCGTCCATGAAAACTTCCATAATAGACTCAATATACTCTGAAAATATCCCCATCATGCACCTTTGAAAGGTAGCAGGGGCATTGCATAAACCAAAAGGCATCTTGCGATAAGCAAACACGCCCTGAGGACAAGTAAAAGTAGTCTTAGCTTGATCATCTGGGTGAATAGGGATCTGAAAGAACCCTGAATACCCGTCTAGATAGCAGAAAAATTTATGAGAAGCTAACCTTTCTACCATCTGATCAATAAAAGGAAGGGGAAAGTGATCTTTCTTGGTGGCGGCATTCAGCTGCCTATAGTCTATACACATCCGCCAACCAGTCACTACTATAGTAGGTATTAATTCATTTTTGTCATTCTTAACCACAGTGGTCCCTCCTTTCTTAGGGACTACCTGCACTGGACTCACCCATTTAGAATGACCAACCGAATAGATAATACCTGCGCCAAGCAGCTTCATTACCTCAGCCATCACAACATCTTGCATCTTCTGGTTCAGACGGCGCTGACCCTGTCTACAAGGTTTGTGATCTTCCTCCAACTCTATCCTGTGCATACAAATATTGGGACTAATCCCTTTGATATCGTCCAAGGAATAACCCAAATCTTTCCTGTTTTTCTTAAGCACAACTAACAAAGAAGTCAGCTGATCATTATCGAGCTTAACACTAACAATGACTGGATATTGCTCAGTATCGTCTAGGAAAAGATATTTTAGATGAGAGGGAAGAGGCTTACGCTCAGGTACCTTTACCTCAATGGAGCAAAGGGTACTGATCATCTGTTCCACTTGCTCTCCCTCATCGTCGGTGAGTTCACGCTCATCTAAATCATCCCTAAGCAAATCCAACACAGCGTCATCGTCATCTGGGTTATCTGCACACTCATCCAAAAGCGTAAGAGCCTCTAGTGGGTCCCTTGTAAAGGAACCGGACTAGAAGTCATAAAGAGACTCATCAATAATATCAACAGAATAACATGTATCCTCTATCATTGGCCAAGCCAAGGCGCTAGGCAGACTAAAAGTAATCGTGTCATCCCCTACTGCAAGAGTCAAATGCCCTTGTTTTACATCAATAATAGCCCCAGCTGTACAAAGGAACGGTCGTCCTAATATAATTGGGGTCCGGGTGTCCTCAGTTATGTCTAAAACAATAAAATCTACTGGTATAAAGAACTTGCCTATTTTCACAGGCACGTCCTCTAAGACACCTAAGGGTCGCCTAACAGATCTATCAGCCATCTGTAGGGTAATGTTAGTCAATTTAAGATGACCCATATTCAATTTCTTGCAGATAGATAGGGGCGTGACACTGACACTAGCTCCTAAATTACAAAGAGCCTTATCAATTACCTCATTGCCTATAATACAGGTAATAGAGAAACTACCCGGGTCCTTCATTTTAGGTGGAGCCTTATTTAAAAGTAAATTACTAGACTCTTCCAAAAATGAAACGGTCTTAAATTCACTTAGCTCTCTCTTATGTGTCATAATATCTTTCATGAATTTAGCATAAGTAGGTACCTGGGTAATAAGTTCGGTAAAATGGACAGTTACCTGGAGGTTCTTCACAACGTCCACAAACTTACCGTACTGTCGCTCGACCTTCACGTCCTTCAGACAACTTGGGAAGGGTACTCTGGTAGCAATGAGTGGACCCGCGACTTTCTCTTTACCTTTATCAGCACGTGACGTCTTCACAGCAGGGGAAGATGACACAGTAGCAGAATTAGATGTCAAAATAGGATCTCCGCTGGCTCTGGCGCTCGATCGATCACTTTTTTCACTCGATCGAGTCATTTTATCTTGGAAATTACTCGATCGAGCTGTTTGAACCACTCGATCGAGCTCTTGGATTTCTGGCTCACTCGATCGAGTACAATTTTCACTCGATCGAGTGACTTCATCTGCTAAACTGTTCGATCGAGAAGAATTCATTGGTCGATCGAGTTCTTCAAATTGAGCACTACTCGATCGAGTAGTGTTTATACTCGATCGACCATCTTGATGGAAAATTTCACTCGATCGAGTGCCAGGACAATATACAGCAGGGATATCATCCGTATACTCGTCTAGCTCTTCTTCCGGGGCATTATCAGCTGTCACAACCCCGTCTTTCGGCATTTTTGGCCCCTCATAAGCAAGGCTGCTTCGGAGATTAATGGCGTTAACTGGGTCATATGTCGGTGGATGGTTAGCTTGGTCTTTCGCGAGTGTCAACTGCGCGACTTGTTCTCTTAACTCCATGATAACAGTTTCATTCTTGCTGCATTTCTCCCCAAACTGTTGTGTTAAGTTCAACATCAAGGATTTCAGTTCGGCAATTTCCCCGTTTGTAGAAGGGGGGTTTGGCTGCGGCATTGGCGTGGAAGGAGTAGAAAAATTTGTCATTTCTTCATATAATTGAGAAAAAGGAACTCCTTGCTTGTATTTCTGATAAGCAAGGACGCGCTCTATTCTCGCCATATAATCAATGGGGTCATGCCCCTCCATGCCGCATCTACCGCATATCTCCACATGCTCAGTAATTGCACAAACTTGTGCACTCTCATCCATAACCTCCGTAATCTCCACATTACCTAGAATTTTGCTAGGACTCTCCACTTTAGCTGCTCCCAACTCGTTAACTTGCCCACTTCCTCGGGGATTTCCATATTCGGCAACATGGATGGCCATCTCCTCAATAAGACGCCACCCGTGATCATCCTCCACGTTTTTCGTGAATCTCCCCTTAGCTACACTATCAAGGATAACTCTCTGGTTTCGTATAACCCGTTGTAAAACTGGGTACATAGGAACCAACGCTTGAAACCGTGATGAGGCACAGAACGGACGAGCCTCTTGAACCTAGTCCAAGCCCCATCCAAATCTTCGGTGGACAGTTGCTCAAATGAAGTAATCTGAGCTCTCAAAGCATTTGTGCGCTGTGGTGGAAAATATCGCCTGTAAAAGGCCAAAGCAAGAGAACTCCAATCGGTTACACCGGTTGCTTCCCTATCTAAATGCCTCAACCATTCCCGGGCATCATCAGCTAAAGAAAAGGGAAAGAGAACTCTCTTAACTTTGTCCTGTGTCACCCCAGTAGCGAGAGGAATGGTAGAGCAATACTCTGTAATTGCTCTATGTGCCTACATGGATCTTCTTCAGGAACCCCCCTAAAGAGATTTCTCTCGACCAGCTGTATGTAGGATGGGTTGATTCCAAAGGTTCCCGATTCAGTAGTGGGTAGTAAGAAACCTTTTGGAAAGGAATCCATCGTTGGCTCTGAATGACTGGCTATATTAGGCATCCTAGCAAATAGAGTTTACAAAGCAGAGCAGGTGCGACAATGTTCTCTTATAGAACAGATAACTTGCAAACTAATCAAAAACTTTGCACAAATGAGATCAGTCTCAAGGAAAAAATTCCTTGAGACGAAAAACAAACTTAAATAAAGCAACAAAATTGCGCCACCTCCCCAGCAACGGCGCCAAAATTTTGATAGGGCAGTCGTATACCTATCAAAAATAACCAACTGGCTCTAACTAATATAGCTAGGGAAGTCGGGTCGATCTCCACAGGGAGATGGGAAAATGTCAGCTTTAATTAAGTCCGTCACGATAACCAATTTGGGGGCTTTGATTTGTTGTTCTAAACTAAAGAGATTGAGAAAGAGAAAAAGGCAGGAGAATAAAGATTAAGCAAACAAGGAAGAAGCAGCTAAGACAGTCGGTTCACCATGATCATTCAGTCAAGCAATCTAAGTCTCTGGTCAATGCAAGTATGGTCAAAGGAGCAGTGAATATCTCCTTCTGGTCTCAATTCGCCCTAAAGCACAAATAGCTTAGCTTCCGCCCTCACTATGGTGCCCTAATGTTCGCTACGAGTCTCACCCTTTCCAACCTTCCGGTCTAGGTCAAGGTTTACTACGATAAAATGCCTAACTGCATCGACTCAATTAGGCAGAAACAATTAATTGCAGCGATTAAGAACAGAAACGACACAAGCACAAAACCTAATTTGGCAATTACTATTCCTTCATAATCATGGATTCCCTAGTCTTAGCAAGAGGGAATTAGCTACACATCATTATCGAGTCGACAATAACAATACATAGATAAAAAGAATTAAACATGATAGCAACGAAATTAGAGAGATTAAATGAAGCAATAACAATAGCAATAAGAGAAGGAAAGAATTAAAATAATAATTATGATTAAGAAATAAAAATAAATAATAATACCGATTACGAATTCCGAATCCAAGTTCTAGAGTAGAAATGTGTAGAGGAAAGAGAAGCAGTGGAAAAGATGAAGTAGAGGTAAGTGAGAAAGAGTTACGCAGTCTACCCTTTTAGTAGCACACGAAAATCTCCCCCTTAAACCTAATCCAAAGCCTAATTACCAAAAGCCCATACGAAAATAGGCGGAAAAATACAAATACAAGGCAAACCACTCGATCGAGTGGAATTAAACCACTCGATCGAGTAAACTAAGCAAAATTCCCCTCAATCGAGTAGAAATACTACTCGATCGAGTAACTCCTTAATGCTACCTGCTCGATCGAGTATAAGAACTACTCGATCGAGTGATCTTCATGGTATAAAGCATTCGATCGACTAGATAAGTGGTCGATCGAGCTATTTTGGCACGTTAGGCACTATGTCACCTTCCGAAATCAGCTCACGTGTCTTCAAAGTGATAGATTCCAAGCTCCGGCTCCTTGTTCTCCATAAATGTATGCAAAAAGGGACGAGTTTGGGCTCAATTTATCTCCTCTTCGGTCTATACCTGCAATTTACATAAGACAAACCAAAGTAGACTATTCGGGGTATTTGTAGCTAAATACCACGTAAAATAGTGTAGAAATGCGTGAAAAAATGAGGTAAAAACCTTATATAAAATACACGCAACAACCATATTGTTGGTTTCAGCATAAGTCATGGCGGATGAAGGTTGATCAGCTTCTTGAGTTTCTTCTTGACGATCAACGGCACCCAAGGGATTCCTATTTGATATAACGATAGGCGTTATAACTTGTCTTGGCAAGGTATTGCACAAACAAAGGCAAGTGCGACACATATGTACAAAAGGCAGTTTTGTTGTGAAGACGCGACGGTGTGTCTAGGTTATGAGTTCATTAAAGATCGTGAATGACCTCTTGTGTTTGAACTCTTGGTGCATGACATTGAATTTAGACTCGAGTGTCGACTTTGGCTTAGTGATGCCTAGACATAAGACTTCTGATGAGATTTGGAGGTGTGTCGATGGCGTGACGCCGCTGGACAAGACATGTACACAAACTTGACCTTTGACCCGTAATGTAGGGGAAATGCTGGTTTAAAACCCGACAGGTTTTGGCTCTACTAACGCCATTGAAGCTGCCTCGACAATTAGGCGACACGACCTAGACCACAAGGTATGTACTAACTTCGGCGGAGACTCGATGTTATCTAGAAGACTTGACCTGAAATTGACTGGACTCTAATCGACTCGAAGCTGAATCAGAAAGGTGGACTAAAGTTTTCGAAAATAGAAATTTTTAAAAAGATTCATTTGTCGTTTTATGGACAGCTTCCGAAGAGCAGGGATCTTCAAAAGTCGGTCAGTTGAAAGGGTTGTCTTAGGTTTGTTTTCAAAAGACGGTTTGAGTTGAGATTGCGGTGGCTTTGAAAACAAAGTGTTGTTTCCGAAGACGATTTTTGAAATTCTGAATCGCGGATTTTAAAATCGAGAATTAAAGAATTTGGAATCGTCATCACAATGGCCATGAAAACGGTTAAATTTGTTTTCAGAGATTTGATTTTGAATTTGAAATTTGAAAACGGTTAGATTTGTTTTTAAAGATTTGATTTTGAATTGAAATTTGAAAACGGTTAAACTTGTTTTCAATGATTTGAAATTGGATTTGAAATTTGAAACCGGTTAAATTGGTTTTCAAAGATTTGATTTTGAATTGAAATTTGAAAACGGTTAAACTTGTTTTCAATGATTTGAAATTGGATTTGAAATTTGAAAATGGTTAAATTGGTTTTCAAAGATTTGATTTTGAATTGAAATTTGAAAACGGTTAAATTTGTTTTCAAATGGTTTGATTTTGGATTGAAATTTGAAAACGGTTAAATTAGTTTTCAAATGATTTGAAATTGGATTTGAAATCTGAAAACGGTTAAATTGGTTTTCGAAGATTTGATTCTGAATTGAAATCTGAAAACGGTTAAATTTGTTTTCAAAGATTTGATTTTGGATTGAAATTTGAAAACGGTTAAATTTGTCTCCAAAGGGTTTGGTGTTGGATTTGAAATTTGAACACGGTTAGATTTGTTTTCAAATGATTTGAAATTTGATTTGAAATCTGAAAACGGTTAAAATTGTTTTGAGATTTGATTTAAAATCTGAAAACGGTTAAATATGTTTCCAAAGATTTGATTTTGAATTGAATTTAAAAACGGTTAATTTTGTTTTCAAATGGTTTGAAATTGGAAAGTATGAAGATTGAGTTTGTCATTATGACGGTTAGAAACCGTTTTAACCTTTGAAAGACGGTATGCAAATAAAAAATTGTGAGAATTGAAATCGTCATTATGACGGCTTAGAAAAGCCAAATTTGATTTCGAAAACGAGATTTGAAATTTGGAAAGTTGCACGGGTTGAAATCGTCATTACGACGGTTTGAAAAACGTTTCTGTTTAAAAGTTGATTTCGAATTTTGAAAATTCGAGGGTAGAATTCGTCATTACGACGGGTAGAATTCGTCATTACGACGGCGTAAAAGGGCGCTTTGAGAAATGCAACGATCGGCGAGAGACCGAGGATTGAAATGGCCGTTACGACAACATAAAAGGGTACTTTGAAATGGTTTGTTAAAACCGAGGTTGAAAATCGTCATTATGACGGCCTAGGAAGGCGTGTCGAAATGGTTATAAAAACCGGGTTTGAAAATCGTCATTACGACGGCCTAGAAAGGCTTGCAACGGTCGGCGAAAGACCGAGGTTTGAAACGGCCATTATTACGGCGTAAAAAGGGTGTTTTTTGAAACGGTTGTAGGAAACCGGTTTTGAAAGTCGTCATTAGGACGGCATAAAAAGGTGCTTTGAAACGGTTGTAAAAACCAGGTTTGAAAATCGTCATTACGACGGTCTAAAAAGGCGTGCAACGGTCGGCGAAAGACTGAGGTTTGAAATGACCATTATAACGGCATGAAAGGGTGTTTTTGAAAATGACACGGAAGGACTTATGATCACATAATACATAAGCACTCGTAGTTTCATTATATTATGCATAATGCTGACACGGGTTTTGGCTTAAAAGGGTGGGTTACACACCAAGCAATCAAACCCCGATTTGCGAGAGGGATACCAATCCAAACAAAATGTGTAAGGAGGGTGCCCTAGCCTTGTGCTCGAAGGTGATGAAAGCTCTTTGACGAAAGAGAAATGTGTAACGTGAACGGTATGCTTGAGTCAATCGGGATTCAAAACGCGGGGATGGGAAAACTCACGCCGACGAGACGAGCCAATTGGTCGATAAAGGTTAGGTTGTGGGCCCGGACAAGGAAGCCGACTTATGACCGTAATGTCAATTAATGCACTTTAACCACGACCTCGTTCGAGTTTCACCTCTAAGGATCACAAAGACACTAGTGTCCTAGTATTCCCCAACGGAGTCGCCAAATCTGTGGACATGGGCCACGAGCCAGTCTGTGGATTTGGGCCACCTACCGATCTGCGGTCATGGGCCACCTATAAGCCAAGCCAATCTGTGGACATGCAGCGGTCTTTTAAAAGCCACGCTCGGCGGCGTAACAATGCTTTCGACCGAATCGTTTTAGATCGGTCGGTTTCGTCTCGGTAAAGGTCTCGAAACGATTAGAGATGTTCGGAGTCGCCACCAAGCATTTGTGGGATGCTTGGAACCCGTTTGAATCCACTTCATACCCATGTCAATCAAGGAAAAAAGCGGTGTTTGACATAGGTACTAAAGATAAGGAGTCGTCCCCCTTTTAGCATTCTATGCCTAAAATGACTCTCGTACGCCCTGGATAAGGCCATCCACTATCCAAAGGTTCTGAGTAAGGGGTAAGGGTACGTATTGGGAAGCCCTTTAATCGGACAGCCAATCCCGCCCGCGTTAGCGGCCTCTACTGATCAATCGTGGTTGTTTAAGTGCAAGAGGTGATAAAACGGTGTAAATGCATGAATGCGCATCCAAAAGTTTTAACCTAACATGTGAGTATTTCCTAAGTCGGTTGTTTAGGCATGTACCAAGAAATTGGTGTCAAAGTTGGATTTAGATTGATTTGCATCTGAAAACGGAAATTAAACATCCATTTACCAAGTTCGGGTTATGATGCTTAACACGATCCGTTATTTGAAAAAATGTGTTTGAAAAACAAAGTATAAAATGCAAACTCGTCAATCTGATCCGTCACGTATTCGGATAAACTGTAATCGGGATCGTCCTAGACAAGTACCAAAATGGAACAGAACAGTGCCAGGCAGCCCTGTTAAGGCGCAAGCCTATTGGCGAGGTAAATGGGTCTGCCCAGGTTTGTAAAAGATGAAAACAGACGACCTCTTAGGGCGCGAGCTATGAGTCGACCCAAGGGGCGTCTTCTGGTTGTTAAAAAGGTTTTGAAAAACCGTATTTTGTAATGAATGATTTGCAAATGTTGTTTGCATGCCTCAGAATAATTACTATTATGTTAGTAATACTCGTTGTCGGATTTGCAAGTTTGAAAAGCATAATAAAATGTGTAAAAGGAAAATATTTGATTTGAACTAATTATGTTAAGTTCAATTATTTGTAATTAGTCGATATTTGTCACCGTACTCGGATTAAACCGACATGGTATAAAGAACCAAGGATGATTATGAATCATGACTAATATGTTTGCAAATGTAAATAAATGAGAAAAATGGTAAATAAAAGAAAAGGGTGTTAAAATACCCATTAAAATATAATTCACCATAATATCATCGAGTCACGGAATAAACCGTCATGGTATAAGGAACCAAGGATGATTTTTGTGATGGTCAAAATATTTGTCATAAAAATGAATTAAAATGGTAAAAACCGTAAAAGCAAAGAAGTAGAAATAAAAGAAAGTGTTGAAGGAAAGACGAACTCAAACACGTTTGAGTCTGACTTGGACACCCCATTGAGGCGCGAGCCTCTTTGCATAGCAAGGGGCTTCTATCTCAGGCCAAAACTCGGTTTTGGCTCGTCTAACCTATGTTTGAATCGTGTTATGCATTGTTCATGTTTATAACGTTATGAAAACAGTAAAGACATGAAATAAATGAGTTGTTTACACCCCAAACTTACGTGTATTGATGTTTGCGACGTAGACGACTTTAGAGACGGTTTTCTCGTTGTGACTACTCGCGATCAAAGAAGTTTAAAAGAGTGCCTTAAAAAAGGATTTTGTTTTGAAAATGAGTTGAAAATATGTTAATTAAAATATGTTGATTAATGTTGAGTTGGTCAAATGGGTCGGTCGAATGCACGGCGACGGTACCAAACAAAATGTGTAAGGCTTGTGTTTACGATCAGTAGGTCGTAAACACGTGTCGATTTTGTGACTTAGGAAGTCGAGTCTAGAAGTTTAAGAGAGAGGTGAAGGGACGGACGCTCGCGTGAGGATTGTGTTGTGTGAAGGGTGGTATTTATAGAGAAATGTGTGGAGGTAGGTCGGTTGAGTTTGATTAGAGGCTAAGCAGACACCCCATTGAGGCGCAAGCTACCTTGTGACTGAAATGGGTGTATTGTCCCTTTCAGAAATTTGGATTTTGCTTTTGTTCTAACCAATGTTTTGTTGGTTGTGATTTGTGGTCTTTGATGGTTGCTTAGCCGTGTAAGCTTCCTCTTGGTTGATATTTGGGGTAGGTATTTTGTGTCTTTGACTCGGGTTTGACCTGTGTGTGTCGGGATTTGAATTTCGAGTCGGTTTTTGGCTCGGTGTCGGTTTAACTCTAAATTGGGTCATTTTAAAGGAAATGACATGATGAAGACATTGATGGCATTATTTTCGACATTCGAGATTTGGGTTGACTCGGGTTGACTCAGGTTGACTCGAGTTACGGGTTTCTGAGTCGGTTTTGGGTCCGAAGACGGTTTTAACTCTAAATAGTGTTATTTTAATGCAAATAAAGTTAGAAAACCATTTTTGAAATCATTTTTCATATTTGAGTAGTGCATTAAACCATCTCATGTATAGCCAATCCACACACGCATATCAAAAACACGTTACAGTTCGATCATCATCGGGTGATTTTTGGAAGGTGCAGATACTGGGTATCTACAAAGGTCGCTTTACTAGCAATATACAAGTTCTAATAAAATCCAAGGCCCTCGATCTTATGGGTGCATATAAAAAAGTAGATAATCATGCAAGGTGGACACAAGTATTTCATCAAAAATAAATAATGCATATGCTAGAAGCAATATAATAATCAACAATTGAACCCAACACATGAAGATTAACCCATAATCTTACCCATAATTCCCCACTAATACTAGCAAGGTTACTACTCACTAATCATCATGAGAAAGATGTAAACAACAACAACAAATAAGGAATCTAAACTAAGCATGATGATTGAGACAAGTAATTACCCGACTAAATAAAGGATTATCAAAGAAATAAAGAAATATTAGAAACAATACCAACCAACAAAGCAATAAGGGAGAATCCTTGAATAAAAGGTGAAGACTTGTCACTAATCTTTAAGCATAAACCCAAGAGATTTAAGACTAGACTAATCAACAAGTATTGAAAGATTGATTATTGAAATATTGATGTAAATAGAGGAAAGATTAAAACTAATCTAAAATGAGATATAAACTAAGGAGGTTTAATTTAATTTAGGAGAGCTTTGCTTCCTCTAAGAGGACTTAGAAAGCTTAACCCTAGAATGATTAAAAAGTGGTATTTATAGTAAGTACAAGATTAGGTTTAGAAAGGGTAGATTAGGGAGAAAGCGGAATAGGTGAAGTAAACAAATGCCATGCTCGAGCTGTAAAATAACTTATCCGAGTTGAGCACTTTTGGCCATACTGAGCTTTATCTCAAGAGGGTTGCAATCGTCTTGAGCGAGTTGCTGCAATAGGTCCTATCTCGAGTGGGATAGATATACCTCGGGCGGGATAGGCACTAGTTTCCCCCCTCTTTGCTTCTAATGGCTCCAAAACTCCTTGAGGGTGACTTGTAGCCAAATGGCTTCCACATACTCCTTCTAAACCTCGTACCTAACATCCTCGGGTCATCATTCTCGCCTCCTTTTCATGCTATTCTTATAGTGTCGTCAACTAGCTGCTAAGTGTGTGCAAAAGATGAGAATTCCGCTCTTTTAACTCCTTTCCTACAAGACATATAGAATGCACGAGTAAAGCAAATTGGAAACAATTGACACTACGCCAAATCTGGCAATCAATAAGGAGCGTATCACAACGGTTTAAAGTACTTAATAACGACATTTTCCAAATATTGGCGAAAACCTAGACCGCGATAATGAGAATAACGGTTTTCCATGAAAACCGTTGTTATTATAATGTGACAACGGTTATGACAACGACTACTTAACAAACCGTTATCAAAAACGTTTTAACGGTTTCCAAAAACGCGTTATAAAATCTCTCTTATCAACGGTTATTAGACAACCGTTACCAGTTTAAGAAAACGGCATTTCAAAAACCTTTACTAAATTAGCACCAGCAACGGTTTGTGGTACCCGTTGTTATGTTATAGATACGGGTTTCTTGTAACCGTTATCATTTTCAATTATGAAAGAACGGTTTTTCAATTCAACCGTTATCACTATTTGATTAGATTTCTCAGTTGCACCACTGCATGCAAAACTTTATCAGAAATTTAATAAATATTTAATTTGACCAAAATAATTCTATAAATATGTCTTCATAATGTTTTAGGTCAAAATCTAAATTATCAAACATTTACTCTTTAATTTCTCTCTAAATTTCTATGGCTGGTGTATCGGAGCTACAATCATGTTCTCGTTACGCACAGCCTTTTGATTGCATTTTCCATAATCTTCCGGTTCGTTATGATGTGAATGGAAAGGGTTTAAACCCTAATTTTGGGTGGTTACGCAAATGCTTCATGACTCCGGTTTCACTGCGGTTAAAAAAGTGTACCCTGTGTCTACAAACAAGCAAGGTTTTGTAGGCTTCGCTTTTATCGAGTTTGACGAAGCCAACTGCCATGATAATTTTCGTCAGGCAAGAAAATTAGGGGCTAGATTTGCGGGGAAAGATGCGGGGAAAGAGGACTTCTTTTCGGATGCTAGACAAAAGGGCCCTTATCTATGGATTGCGACCCATGTTGATCATCATCTGCTGACACATTACAGGAGGCATCACATTCCTGCCACCGTGCCTATGTCATGGGATAAAGAGGCATTCCACCTATGATGCCCGCTGATGATGAACTGTCGATCTACGACTTGATCTATGCCGAAATTGGGCATGAAAACTATACTAATACTTCATCAGATTCTAATTAAGTCTTTAATTATTATCTGACATTATGAGTTGTATTTTGATTATGGTGGTTATTTGAATTAAAGTTTAATTATTTATGTTATTTGTTATGTTTTATTACATCCTTACACTCAAAGGCAATCCACCAAATAAAATATTATAATGACCAACTTTCTACTTATAATAATAAAAAAGAATGGAAACGACATAATAAGATAATAATTGGAACCGTTATAATAATAATAATAATAAGACAAAATGATAACAATTCTTTGTTAAGCCGTTACCATATTACATATATCAACAACGGTTATTTTAAAGCCGTTGTCATATTACACCAATTAACAATGGCGTTTCTTAAAACCGTTGTAAAAACAGATCCACTGTGAAAACTGAAAAATTTGTGATTTTAGTTTACCAATACATGCCCTATTATTATTGGTTGTTTGACCATTATTTACCTCATGCATGCATGTACAATTACAACGGTTCTTATAAGAACCGTCTTAGATTATGCAACTCTAAAAATAAATGAAATTTTAAAGGTATTAATTATAGAATGACTGATGGTGAACAAGTCATCTTTATCGTCGTCGCCATCATTAATCTTTATAGCTTAAACAACGTAATTTCATTTTCATAGCTAATGGCTTATATATGGGTCGTACTTGGATGATTGATGGTGAAATTGGTGATCCCATTTATAATGATGGAATTGCTAAATATTACAATTTTGTTAGTGAAAATTTTCATCTCCACTCATCAATCCCCTGCCCTTGTAATAGATGTGGTAATATTAGGGTTTTGCCTATCCCAGATGTCAAAATAAACTTAGAAAATAATAGTTTCATTAGAGATCATAGGCGTTGGATTTTTCATGGAGAATTAGAGGATGAGGATGGGGAATCTGATGTAGAGGTAAATAATCATACACCTAAAGCTCATGGTTTAGATATAGGGGATGAGGGATATGATGTCTGTGTAAACAATCGTTCACCTACACCTGAAGTTGTTTTAGATGAGAAGTTTGCTGAAGATGATGGATTCGATGATTTTGAAGCTACTGGTGATAGGGAAATAAATGCTGATGATTTAATTGAGAAGTTGAGTCAATCTGAAATGCCTTTATTTACTGGTTGTATGAAGTATACCAAATTATCCGCGGTGGTAAAGTTATATTACTTGAAGGGGACAAATGGGTGGAGTGATAAGAGTTTTACGGATCTTCTAGCTTTGCTATGTGACATGCTTCCTGACGGTAATGTTCTTCCGAGTCGGACATATGAGGCTAAAAAAATAATTAGAGAATTGGGCATGGAATATGAGAAAATACATGCTTATCCCAATGACTGCATATTGTACCGTAAAGATTATGAGAACTTATCATATTGTCCGTGCTGCTCTGTATGGCGTTATAAGACTAAGGAAGGGATCTCATCTAAGGTGTTGTGGTATTTTCCAATAATACAAAGATTCGTAATGATTTATTTGAATGAACAAGATGCAAGAATGTTGTTTTGGCATAATAGTGGAAGGATTGAAGATGGAAAATTAAGACAACCAGCGGATGGTCAACAGTGGAAAGAGTTTGACGCTAACTATCTTGATTTCGCCAAAGAAGCAAGGAACTTGCGTCTAGCGCTCTCTACAGATGGAATAAACCCTCATGGAAACATGAGTACCCAACACAATACTTGGCCAGTTGCGTTGGTCATCTATAATTTGCCCCCATAGGTTTGCATGAAAAAGGAAGTATCTGATGTTGTCTTTGTTGATATCTGACCCTCGACAACCTGAAAATGACATAGATGTGTATTTGGAACCAGTTTTGGATGATCTGAAGATTCTGTGGGAAAGAGGGATACCAGTAACTGACGTTTCGGTGTACGACGATCTTTCTGGACATACTGCACATGGGAAAGAGGCTTGCCCATTATGTGTATGTGTGTGTGTGTGCGGGGGGGAGGGGGATGTTGAATCAAAATATTTGAAGCATTCTCGCAAGCATGTGTACAAGGGAAATCGTCTATGGTTATGCCCTGATCATCATTATGGTAAGCTTCAGAAGGCGTTTAATGGGTGTCCTGAGCAACGTGGGAGTCCTCAGATTTTGAATGGTCATGAAGTGTATGAGAAAGTGAAAGATATTGAGATAACGTATGGGAAGAAGGGACCTAAGTTGTCCACTCATGGTTATAAAAATAAAAACATATTTTTTACCAAACTTCCGTACTGGCGTGACCTCCCGGTTAGACATTGCCTAGATTTTATGCACATTGAAAAGAATGTTTGTGATAATATAATTAATAGTCTGCTGAATGTTCTGGGTAAGACAAAAGACAACAAGGCAGATAGGGATGATATGGTTGAGATGGGTATTAGGCCCGAGCTGGCAGCTAAAACAAAAGGAAATCGGACTTTTTTACCGCCTGCACCTCATACTCTTTCAAAAAAAGGAGAAAAAAGAGTTTTGAGAATGCTTTCATGGTATTAAGATGCCAGAGGGCTATTCGTCTAATATTAGAAGCCTTGTTTCGTTGCAGGACCTAAAAATTACTGGTTTAAAGTCACATGACTGTCATACATTGATGCAACAACTACTAGCTGTGGCCGTTCCTTCCATTTTACCGCCAAAGGTTCGACATGCTATAATTAGATTCTACTATTTTTTCAAATCAATCAACAGTAAAGTCATTGATCCCGATGAAGTAGAAACTTTGCAGGACATCCTCGTCACCAGTATTTGTCAGTTTGAAATATATTTCCCTCCCTCATTTTTCACTATCATGGTTCATTTGACTGTCCACCTAGTTCGAGAGGTTTTGTATCTCGGGCCAGTGTATTTGAGATATCAGTACCCATTCGAACGATTTATGAAAGTTTACAAGGATTACACACCTAATAAGTATCTTCCAGAGGGGTGTATTACTGAGCGAGCAATTATCGATGAAGCTCTTTCGTATTGTTACGTATACCTCTCCATGGATGAGTTAATTGGAGCTCCTACGAATCGTCATAGTGACTGGATGAATGGAAAAGGTGTAAGGGGTCGTGTTTCCAAGGATATGTCATCTGACATGCGACAAAGAGCTAATACATACATTCTTTTTAACGATTATCATGTCCAGCCTTACAGTATGGAACACCAGAGTTACCTTAAGGGAAAACACCCTAATAAGAACGAAAGGAAATGAGCATTACAAGCAATTTAGTGATTGGTTTAAGGATACTATTTACGATGATGACAACCCAATTGATGATTGCTCAACCAGCCTACGACATCTCGCTTTCGGTCTCGATGCTCGTGCAACTTTTTAAAGCGGGAATACGATCAATGGGTATACTTTCTACACCCGCATTCAAGATGAGGTGAGCACAATGCAGATTCTGAGGCAATATACATTGCTAGTTCAAAGGATACAAATCCTATTTTGGGTACAATGTAATATTATGGAGTTATTCAAGAGATATTGGTTTTAGACTACATGGATTTTGAGATACCTCTATTTCGGTGTAAGTGGGTTGACAACAATAATGGTGTTAGAAAGGATGATTTAGGATTCACATTAGTAAATTTTGACAAGGTTGGAAACAAGGACGATCCTTTTATATTAGCGTCACAAGCAAAACAAGTGTTTTATGTTACCGATCCTATAGATAAGAAGTGGTCAGTTGTTCTATCTTGCCATCGCCGAATCCCAGATGATGAAGACGTCGAATTTAAAGGACTTGATCATAGTGCTATATCGCAATTTGGTAATGATGTTGAAAATGTTAACATTCTAAACATATATACCCGGGATGATCATGATGAAGGTATTTGGGTTAATGAAAAGACTAGCAAATCCAAAAAACGTTCCCGGCGGCCGTGAAAATATCAGCAATCCAATAAAGATATCTTACGTCATGTGTAATTATTGTCTTGCTGTTATATATCAAACTGCTGTTGTAAACTTTTTCTGCTGTTGTAACAGGCGGGATAGGAAAAAATCGTACCAAATGATGCTTTATTTCTTGGCGGTAAAATCAAACAAAATGAATTATTAAATACCACGGTTATACCTAAACCGTTGTTCAAGACGTGTACAGTTATAACAGTTCAGGCCGTTGTTATCTATATAAAAATGATGCTTTATTTCTTGGCGGTAAAATCAAACAAAATGAAATATAAAATAAAACGGTTATACCTAAACCGTTGTTCCGGACGTGTACAGTTATAACGGTTCAGGCCGTTTTATGTATATAAAAATGATGCTTTATTTCTTGGCGTAAAAATCAAACAACATGAAAATATTACAGACAACGGTTATTTCTAACCCGTTGTAGATAGTACTAATCAGTTACAGTTTCAAACAAAACCGTAGTCTGTTTGGAAAGAAAATATAATGGTTTTGCTTATACCGTGTTTATTACTTTCCAATAAACAAGGTCTTGCAAGTATTGTGTTATTCACACATATATACTCTGAGCTCCCTCCCACATAATATCCTCAAACATTGAGCTTCCCCTTAACCACCAGCCTACCCCATCACCGTCGTAGTCATCGTCATTGCCGCCGCGAGATCAATCCGGATTCTCCTATTTAAAGAAGTAATAGACCCTCCTCTCTAGAGACTTGTTTTTTATTATAAGTATGCATTGTTATTATTTGTTTATTAATTTATGCTCTAGATATGGCCAAAAAGCGGAAAAGAAATGATGGAAATGCGTCAAGCGACAACTCGGGTGATGAGGATAATTTGTAACACACTGCGGGTCAAATGTGCCACAGGATTTCCCTTGAAGCAATAAATTCAAAGATACCTAATCCTTTACAATGGGATAAAGATACGGGGCTGTCATATGGTGAGAATGCCGGGTATTTTGCGAGTTGGATTGGTTGTTGTGTAAGACAGTATGTGCCTCTCGGTACGCCGCGTATCAGTGAACTGAGTAAAATACGGAACACCGTGCTAATAAACAGAATAAAGGTATGTATATACAATAATAAATGTTTTAGCTGAAATTAAGTTACTACTTAATATGTGTATTAGCCGAAACACTTGTACCAACTATGCTCATTATATATGCAGTTAGCTTACGTTGTCTCCGAAAAGTATGATAAGTACCTAAAAAAAAGACAGGGGATGTAATACTACGGTTTTATGGGTCTATGGATACTCTATCGAGTGGGGCTTACTCTTTCGAGTAAGTAGTTTTCTGCGCAAAACAGTAGACTGCCTGTAGGGTACTCGATCGAGTAAGTTAGGGACTCCATCGAGTAAGGGCCACTCGATCGAGTAAGTCACTTACTCGATCGAGTAAGTGTGTTTTACGAGT
Organism: Silene latifolia; assembly: GCF_048544455.1. NCBI lineage: Eukaryota > Viridiplantae > Streptophyta > Magnoliopsida > Caryophyllales > Caryophyllaceae > Silene > Silene latifolia. The sequence goes on from NC_133532.1 coordinate 66,936,416, forward strand.
TGATTAGCCGGGTTTTGTTAATGATGCGAGGTTAATGTAAAAGGGTGGCCGTCACTATTCTTAATCACTGTTAACCTTTCTAAAAACCTTTTTGAGAAAAAGAGAAGTTACGTAGTTCATGTTCTTCGCATTGTTAACAAATCCCAAGGCTAGGAGTGTCGGATTACCTCATTCTTTACGCCGTTGTGATCACTGTGTCGAGGGTAAGATTTTTATATAATTTTCATAATGTTTCGTTGAGTTTCTTTAAAACCCTAATTGGGTATTGTTGGGGGTTTTTGGGTGATTTGTATGGTTATGATGGTAATTGAATGTATGCTTGTTATAGGAGGAGGATTCGTTGAGGAAAGATTCTGATTAGCTGCTAGACCGTCTGTGGTGTTTGTATTCCAGGTAGGGTTTTCCTACTCAGTATTGGTTACATAGCGTTGTTGGTGTTGTTGTTGTTGTTGTTGTTGTTGTTATTGTTGTTGTTGTTGTTGTTGTTGTTGTTGTTGTTGTTGTTGTTGTTGTTGTTGTTGTTGTTGTTGTTGTTGTTGTTGTTGTTGTTGTTGTTGTTGTTGTTGTTGATTCCTTTATCGTATTAGCATTGGTTTTGGTACTTGTTGTTTGTATAAGGTGATTGTTATGTAACTTTATGTGATCTTCGGAGTGCGTCCCTAGCTAAGTGGAGTCACTTGGGGGAGTGACTTCACGCCCTTGATTCGCCTTCTGTGGAACCCTCCACAGAAGGGATGTGCACATTAATGAACATGGGCTTATCGCTCGATGGAGATGAGCGGTGCTTAGGTGGGAACGGCTGCGGTCCCCCACTGGCGGCAAGGAGTACTTGTTGCGATGGGTACTCTGGCAGGGCTACACACTTCAGTGTGTAGTCAGATATGTGGAGATGGGATGGAGTTGTGCTGATTCAGTTGTTTGTAACATTGTTTCATTGTAGCTGTTGTTTTATGTAATCAGTACTGACCCCGTTAATTGTTTTAAAAACTATGGTGATCCATTCGGGGATGGTGAGCAGTGGTTGAGCAGGTATGATGGCTTACGGGAGGAATAACTGGGATGGAGTCATCACGTGTCGTAGAGTCTTTCGTTGTGTCATGAGCTAGTTGCTTTAGTTATTTAATAGTTGACAGTTTTGACAACCTTTGTATTTTCTTTTGTAAGTTTAGGGATTTGGTTTGTATCACTTAAACTTATTACTATTTAAGAACGTTTCGTTATTGTCTATTTGATTATCATTACCTCGGGTAATCGAGATGATAGCATTCTCATAGCTTAAGTGGTCTTGGTAAGGCACTTGGGAGTATGTGGGTGTTACAAAGTGGTATCAGAGAGACGATCTTAAAACCTATAACCAATGACCCTAATGAACATAGGTAGTCCAACTAAAATAAACCCGGGTAGGAGTTATAGGAGCTAAAACAAAGACTTGGGAGACGTCCTAAAGTCGCAAACTCGCCTTACAACTTTGAACCGGTCACCATGGGATGTGAGTCGGGATCGCCATGTGTTTACCTTGTGTGTTATGTATCTATATAGTAATGTGTTGTATGAATCGGTGGATGCATGCATGTGGAGGATAGAAGACGTGTAGTGAAGGAAGATGATGATATATGTTGTTGATTGAATATATGAAAGGCATGATAGTTGATTTATAACGTGGAATATTAGAAACATAGAAGGGAGATTACTGTTGTTTGAGTATATAAAGAGATATGTATATATATGTTTGTTTGTCGTTTTGCATAAAAGTATAGATAGTGGGAAGTGTGAGATTGAACATGCGGGTACTATATGAGTCTGCATGACTCGATCGAGTAGGGGGCACTCGATCGAGTAGATGAGTGACTTGATCGAGTGGGTGTAACTCGGTCGAGTAGGTGGTTTTCCGCTGGGCAGTAGTCTTTTTTTTGGCACTCGATCGAGTGGGGTCAAATCGATCGAGTGGGAAGTTGGCTCAATCGAGTACATTTTTGGGAGCTTTCTGGTCAGGTTCTGGAGTCGAGGCACTCGATCGAGTAGGTGGGGGAAACTCGATCGAGTGACCTCAAAGAGATCGAGTGGGTTATGGCACTCGATTGAGTAGGTGCTGTACAGGCCGTTTTCGTGTTTTGAGATATGGGATGTGTGTTCATGTTTATCTTTTCTTATATAGTTCCAAGACGCCGCCGAAAATAAATGCATTGTATGCTAGGGCCGAAAACATGAGTGTGGATGAGATTGTTAAGATGTTGAAGCACCAAGATACTGTTACAAAGGCTTTGAAGAAAGTGGGGAAAGATAAAGAGGCGGGGCCAGATCACTCCAAAATAAGTATACATATAGCGAGATTTAATCCTGAGTACTTGGGAACCGGGGCGCCAATTCTGCTGGATAATTGGCATAGAAAGATGGAGAATATACTCAATCTAGTTCATTTCCCAGAGGAGCTTCGAGTGGAACAAGCTGTGATACCCGTCGTTGTAGGTACCAAAAATAAGATTTATATTTCCTATTAAAACTAACCTAGGCTAGTGGTAACAGGGTCGAACCAGAAGGAGGCGAATGTAATTTCAAATTGTCTAATTTAGTCTAAGGTAACGAAAGTGGGGGTTGAATTGATTTGGTCTATACTAATAGCAATAAAAGACAATAAACTAAATAAACGGATAAAACAGATAAAAGAAGGGGTACTAGGATGGTCGGTTCACTATAGTTTCGGCGGCAGCAAACTAAGTAGGTCTAAATCAAACACATGAGGCGGGAAACAAGAGGTCCTCTCGGTCCACTCTTAACAGATAGCATCTTTCGATCTCGCTATAAGTCCCTAATATCACTAATACTGACTCTCGTCCTGAAAAGTGACTTATAATCTAAACTTTACCTATCTTTCGATCTCAGCATAGTTTAGTCATTTTAATTGGTGATCTAACAACTGTCCCTATCTCTCGATCTAATGGGTCAGTCATATCCTAAACATTCAACTAGTCGTGCGCACTCGATTTGTCGAATAAAGAATTAAAACAATTAAAACGAAAGTAAAACCTCACGAGGTCAGTCGATCGACTGACACGCGATTCAGTCCGCATTATTCTACCCCGCCTACACTATGATTCCCCTACATCCTAGCACAAGCAATTTAGCTACTCATAACTACAGTGAAAACAACAGTAAGATTGATCATTAAATCTACGGAATTCATGATTAAGACGATTGAACAAATAGACAACATAAAACAATAATATCGGCTTTGGGAAACTAGCTAGCAATTTCTATACTATCAATGCGATAAAGATAAACTGAAATAGAACAGAAGGAATACCGAATTTGCAGAAGGATTGTAACGGAATGATTGAAAGCACAACGAAAATCCAATGCAAACCAATATTCCAAACCCTAATTATTTGATAAACTAAACTGAATGTAAAACTAGGTAAATTTCTCAATGAATATCTCTGGAAACTAGGTTACGTTATATAGCAAATATACGTAACACTTATTATTAAAACCTAAACACAATGGGCTTCAAGTTCCTCGATCTTTTAATTCTCTTCTGAAGCAGCGAAGTGGTCGATCGATCATGACACCTAGTCGATCGACTGAGATGCAGTGTACAGTAGCCTCTGGATCCCGTGAGTTGGTCGATCGACTGAAGGTAGTAGTCGATCGACTGCTTTAGCTGGTACTTGACTTCTATGATCTCGTGGATTTGTCTTTCGGGCCTTAAAATGCGCACCAAGCTCGTTCCTTAAGTGAATACTCCACGTCAAAATGCAATGCAGGATACTCGGGGACGGATTTAGCTCAATTTCCGTTGAATTCTTCACATTTCTGCAATAATGTACAAAAACACAGAAGTAGACGGAAATAGGGGAAACGGTAGCTTAAACTACACAAATGAGCTCTGAAATGCGTGTAAAATGAGGTATAAAACATCATATAAAAGACACGCATCAAACTTCCCCAAACCAAAACCTTGCTTGTCCCCAAGCAAGAAGTAGACTCGATCTAATGACCTAATGGAACGAGTTCAATCTCAGAGTGAATTACAACATGTAAAGCCTAAACAATTTTAATGCAACAACCAACAATCAATTAGTAATGTGAATCATGCAAACGAGTTATGACGTCGTTAAAAACTGCTGAACCATCAACCATAGAGACTTATCAAATTGGACTCTCACGGGTCGCTCATATCACACATAAGCATAGGTGAATTTAAGAGGATAGAAAGAATTCATATTGTAATGACTCTCACCTAACTACGACCTATAAAAACATGCCTGCAATATAATATGAAAGCAATCTCTACAACCGTACATATGCATTCCAACCAACAAAAGACCATGACTCATGCCGAGGTATATATGTGGACATGTGAGGTATGGGTAAGAAGAGGCAAAACATTTATGGAAAAGTGGAGGTACAGGTGATCAAGCTAGTACCAAAACGGAACCATATGGCAACATCCTTCTTCTTTCTCATAATCAAACGACACGGTGCTATAGCAAGCACAAATCTCACAATCTCCAGTATTAAAGTAATCTACTAACTCCCCATAAGATACTAATGCAACATGGGAGCAAAAATCGCCAAAAGATAAGGATTTTGAACTATGCGAATTGATTTCTTCTTTTCTTTCGAACCTCAGTCGATCGACCAGAATTGGCAGTCGATCGACTGCTATGAACAGTACAAAACACTCTTTTTTTTTCTTTTTTTCGAATCATTTTTTTCTTTTTGTTTCTTTTTCTTTCCTTTCAACTTTTTTTCCTCCTTCATTTCATCTCCCCAACAAAATCTCAAATAAGAGCAAATGCTACCAAAAACTAAGTAACAATCCCAAGAACATAGACTACTAGCTTGACAAAGGACAGGCTAAATGTAGGATGTAGTAAATAGGACAAAAAGGATATTTTTGGCAATGTGGAGCTTATGGGCATAATGAATAAAGGGAAACCTCTACCACATGTGTTAACAAACCACAAACCGAATGCATACAGGTATTAAGCAGATTAAGTTCATATTTATGCACATTTATGTAACATGCCTTATAAGGAGTACTACTCACATCCTAGATAAACTGGTCATAGATGTCACCGGTTATAGGCTCTAATAACTCAGAAATATGATGTAGCTTGCCAAAATCTAAGTCAAGTCTCAAGTTCAGCAAATAATTAACGAAAACTCGTAGATATGCACTTATACGATTCTACTAATAACATGTCAATTAAGCACGACTTAGGCAAAAACAGATGCAAATGCAATGTCATCATTGAAATACTACCGTTCCGACTCGACCTATATGCTAAAATAAACATGCAAATTTTTTGAATTTTTGAAATTTTTCAATTTTTTGGAATTTTGATGAAATTTTTCAATTTTTTGGTATTTTGTATGTATATATGAAATGAAAAAGCAATGCAAAACAAAATGTAAACGTGAATGCAAGCAAATGATATGCGACGCAAAACCCTTCCCCAAACCAAATCGCACAATGTCCCCATTGTGCAAAATCATGTAATGAAGAAAAGAGAAACGGGAATTTGCGAGAAAATTAAATAAATATGACATGAAGTGGAACTTAGGGACTCACAAGACTTTAAGCGCAGCAAAGGAAACCTCCCCAAACCAGCGTGAGCTAGGAGGTTTTAGTAGCCAGCAGTGCTACCAATAAGTACCTGAAAGATAAACAAAGTACCACGCATAAAATCGAGAAAGCAATGAAGAAGCGGTAATTATGTGCAAAGTTACGAAAATGGAAGAAATCAGAAATGAGTCGGGAAATAAAATAGAGTAGAAAACTCCCTTAATCCCGCAAAACGACCCAACACAGCAGGGGAAAGGTCGTGAACAGATCAAAGAAGCAAGTGGTCGATCGACCATAGATGGCGTCGATCGACCAAAGTGAACAGAACAAACTCCTGAAACAAGATCTCGGCCGATCGACCATGGAAGGCAATGATCGACCAGAAAGTCAGTCTGAACTTTCGATTTCTTCGTATTTGCTCAATTACTTGAGCTAATGGGGTCTAAAAACCTGCAAGTGCACAATAATATGCGCCCAAAATTGCGCAAAACCCAACCAAAGTCTAAAGCGTATAACATCCTAAGCAATAGAGATAAATGCGAAGTCTCGCGCACACAAAATACGGTAAATAGTCTTAAAAGCAATAAAGTAAATGTTTGATAAAGCATTTAATCAACTAATATTTGATCAAGAATGGCCATGGTATGGCCCACTTCGTCGGCTTCTGGCTACTAGAGGTAGCCTCAACGATGCTCATCTTCTTAGCCGCACCCTTCTTAGCTTCAACATCCGCCGAACTCAACGGGTCAACAACCTCTATATCACCCCAGTCAATGATCTCTTCGGACTCGTCAGAATCCATATCGGACTCTCTCACCTTGACCGGCTCGTCATCAACTTCCTCGTCAGTGCCATAGCTAAGGCAACCAAGACCTCCTCTTTGAATGATCGGCTCCTTCACAGCTGGAGCGACTTGGGGCCCTTCCTTCCCCAAACCAGCTCCTGCAATATCAGAAATAGACAAATCTTCCTCCAATTTGCTCCCAATCTGGGGCGGAGGGGTTATGACAGGAATAGGAGTAGAGATAGGCATGTCAGAAAGCACAAAGTAGGATTTCTTTTCAGAAACCGTATTACAGGTGACAGGCCACATGGGGTCCTTCTTCCTAGCTGTTTGGGCGAAGACAATAGAATGCTTCCCCACTTTGAAGGTCAGGGTCCCAGAATCAACATCAATAACTGCACCAGCAGTGTGCAGAAATGGCCTACCTAGAATGATAGGTATGTTGGCATCCTCAGGCATATCTAGGACCACAAAGTCTACAGGGAAGAAAAACTTCCCTATTTGCACGGGGATGTCCTCTAGGACGCCTATAGGCTGGACCGCAGATCGGTCAGCCATCTGAACGGTCATGTCTGTGACTGCAAACCTAGTCAATTTTAGCTTCCTAGTAAGACTTAAGGGCATGACGCTAATGCTAGCTCCTAGGTCACATAATGCCTTCTCAATAGAGAAGGTACCTATATTACAAGGAACGGAAAAGCTACCCGGGTCCTCTAGCTTATGTGGTGCAGTGTGGGTCAGATAAGAACAAGTTTCCTCAGTCAGTGCAACAGTATGCACGGTTTCAAGTGACCTCTTTTTAGAAAGCAATTGCTTCATGAACTTCATATAAGCGGGTACTTGATTCACTAATTCAAGGAAAGGTACTTGTACGTTAAGACTACGAACAACATTTTCAAATTTACTGAAAGATACCTGTTCCTTCATCGGCACTAGTATCTCTGGATAAAGGGGCTGTAAGAAGTAGCTTAGCCATCTCCTCTAAATCACGCATGCCGGCATCCCTGTACTTAGGCTGAAAGTCCACCACCTTCTCTTTATTGAAGCTTGAACCTTCTTCAGACCGTCTCAAATGTGAGCCATTGACCGATATTGGGTCGAACTTCGGAATCGGGACGGACCCATCAGCACTCGGGTCTTGCCCCAATACTTTCGGAGTTGTCGTACCCCGAAATAAGTGGTCTCTCAAATTATTGGGCATTGGAGGATGAAATTTCTCAATATCAGCAGTGGCCTCAGTCGATCGACCAGTGAGGTCAGTCGATCGACTGACTTGAACAGGACCAGAAGCTCCTGTAACCCGCACTTCAGTCGATCGACCGGGTATATCATTCGATCGACTGATATACCTGGTAGACGCCATTTTCTTTGTATTACTCGTTACAACTTTCTTTTGACTCGGTTCCGCCTCATTCTTTTCAGGGGCATCCTCGACCATAGCAGGCCCCTCCAGGGTAGACCCACTCCTCAAAGTAATGGCATTTAGGGTCTCTTTCTGGTCAGTTTGAGTCGGTAAGTGTCCCGGAGCTCGAGTGGTACTCTTGCTAGCCAATTGAGCAATTTGGCTTTCTAAAAGTTTCATTCCAGCCTCTCTAGCTTGGGACTCCTTTTGCAACATATTCTTCAACTCAGCAAACTCGGAATTTTGAGATTGTTGCTGCTGCGGCACATAGGGAGGTTTTTGATATTGTTGTTGCTTATGATGAAGGGGTACATAGGCTTGCTGCTGCTGCGGAGGTGGAGTTTGATTTAGGACATTCTGGCTACTCCACCTCAAGTTGGGATGAACATTAGGCTCATAGTAGGTGTTTGCCTGCCTATAGTGTTGAAAGGCAGCACAAGACTCGAAAGGACTGGGACAATTCTCTAAGACATGTCCCTCAGCTCCACACCTTCTGCAGACGAAAGGACCGTCTGACACAGCATTTACTTGGTAAATACCACCTTTTGAAGCTCCTCCCAGTTTATACTTGTCAAATCTCGCAGTGAGAGCTTCAAGTGCAGCTACAGAAGGAGATCCAGCACTCCTCCTTTGATTCCCCCGAGAATCCCCATACTTAGCCTTGTGGGTGGCTAAGTCATCAATGATCTTCCACCCCTTAGTCTCTCCCATATTTTCAGCAAATCGGCCATTGGCTGCAGCATCCAAAATAGCCCTCTGATCGTCATACAACCCGTTATAGAACTGATTGCAAAGACTTCATTTTTCGAATCCATGGTGCGGTATGGTTCGCACCAGCTTCTTGAAACGAACCCATGCTTCATGAAAATTCTCATCCGGCCCTTGTTTAAAGCTCGTGATCTGAGCTCTAATGGCATTTGTCTTCGAGGCAGAGAAGTACTTTTTGTAAAATGCCAGGGCTAAGGAATTCCAGTCGGTGATCCCATGAGCGGCTCGGTCCAGATCTCTGTACCACTCCCTTGCAGCATCGCGGAGTGAGAATATAAACATAGTCTCCTTTATCTGGTCCTGGGTCACACCGGTCGGCGGGGGTATAGAGCAGCAGTAATCGATAAATATCTCCATATGCTTGGCTGCATCTTCATTTACAGCTCCCCTGAACCGGTTCTTCTCAACTAGGTTGATATAGGAAGGCTTTGGTTCGAATTTCCTATCAGCTCCAGGTAATTCGAATCCCTTGTAAAGATTTTCGGCTGTCGGCTCAGAATGACTTGCTATAGTTGCTTCTTCAGCCATGACTGGAATTTCTGGAGAAGTGACTGTCGTTGAAGAAATAGAAGCGAGGAGATGTAGGTCGATCTTCTTCGAACAGAGCGTTCTCGTAGTAACTTGACAGAGTACTCAGCTCTTCCTCTGTCGGCAATATCCTTTGTGATCGTCTCAACTCGCGCAAGAATTTCTCAGTCTCAGGATTGAACGGTACTAGTTCACCACCCTGTGACCTGCGCATAAGAAGAAACTACAAAAAGAATATAAGAAAAGTTTAAGGAACAGATGTCCCTTAAACTAAGAAAGACTAAATAAAAACAACTAAAAATTAGAACAATTGCCTCCCCGGCAACGGCGCCAAAATTTGATACCCGTCGTTGTAGGTACCAAAAATAAGATTTATATTTCCTATTAAAACTAACCTAGGCTAGTGGTAACAGGGTCGAACCACAAGGAGGCGAATGTAATTTCTAATTGTCTAATTTAGTCTAAGGTAACGAAAGTGGGGGTTGAATTGATTTGGTCTATACTAATAGCAATAAAAGACAATAAACTAAATAAACGGATAAAACAGATAAAAGAAGGGGTACTAGGATGGTCGGTTTACTATAGTTTCGGCGGCAGCAAACTAAGTCGGTCTAAATCAAACACATGAGGCGGGAAAAAAGAGGTCCTCTCGGTCCACTCTTAACAGATAGCATCTTTCGATCTCGCTATAAGTCCCTAATATCACTAATACTGACTCTCGTCCTGAAAAGTGACTTATAATCTAAACTTTACCTATCTTTCGATCTCAGCATAGTTTAGTCATTTTAATTGGTGATCTAACAACTGTCCCTATCTCTCGATCTAATGGGTCAGTCATATCCTAAACATTCAACTAGTCGTGTGCACTAGATTTGTCGAATAAAGAATTAAAACAATTAAAAAGAAAGTAAAACCTCACGAGGTCAGTCGATCGACCAAGGATGTCAGTCGATCGACTGACACGCGATTCAGTCCGCCTACACTATGATTCCCCTACATCCTAGCACAAGCAATTTAGCTACTCATAACTACAGTGAAAACAACAGTAAGATTGATCATTAAATCTACGGAATTCATGATTAAGACGATTGAACAAATAGACAACATAAAACAATAATATCGGCTTTGGGAAACTAACTAGCAATTTCTATATTATCAATGCGATAAAGATAAACTGAAATAGAACAGAAGGAATACCGAATTTGCAGAAGGATTGTAACGGAATGATTGAAAGCACAACGAAAATCCAATGCAAACTAATATTCCAAACCCTAATTATTTGATAAACTAAACTGAATGTAAAATTAGGTAAATTTCTCAATGAATATCTCTGGAAACTAGGTTACGTTATATAGCAAATATACGTAACACTTATTATTAAAACCTAAACACAATGGGCTTCAAGTTTCTCGATCTTTTAATTCTCGTCTGAAGCAGCGAAGTGGTCGATCGATCATGACACCTAGTCGATCGACTGAGATGCAGTGTACAACAGCCTCTGGATCTCGTGAGTTGGTCGATCGACTGAAGGTAGTGGTCGATCGACTGCTTTAGCTGGTACTTGACTTCTATGATCTCGTGGATTTGTCTTTCGGGCCTTGAAATGCGCACCAAGCTCGTTCCTTAAGTGAATATTCCACGTCAAAATGCAATGCAGGATACTCGGGGACGGATTTAGCTCAATTTCCGTTGAATTCTTCACATTTCTGGAATAATGTACAAAAACACGGAAGTAGACGGAAATAGGGGAAATGGTAGCTTAAACTACACAAATGAGCTCTGAAATGCGTGTAAAATGAGGTATAAAACATCATATAAAAGACACGCATCAAGCTGCATTCTACTTGAGGGAAGCAGCTGGTGAGTGGTGGGACAAGGCTAAGGTGAGTGCTTTGGACTTATATGTGAAGCAAGGGTTACCTGCAATACCGGGGGACGAGTTTAAGAGAGCTATGAGGTGAAAGTTTGTGCCAGAGCATGTGCGTAGTAAGCTGAGGGAGGAGTTCGATGACTTTAAGATGACTTCTGACATGACTGTTGCGGAGTATTACCAAAAGTTCAACGAGAAATCTAGGTATGCTGATGTAACACCCTGAAATTTGAGTCAGCTTAGAAATACGTGGAAAAATATTTATAGAAAAATAAAATTTTATAAAAAAAAAAGAGAGAAAATGTAATGCAAAGTTTGAATTTGATTAGTAAAGAAAATCGTATATGGATTTGAAAATCAAATAGAATAACCCGATTACAACCTGAAGCTGAAAAGGGAAGGAAAAAAAAATGTACGATAACTATTATTTAGGACGCGTACCATGTATATAAAACGTTACTTCAAGTTGATGTACTCGGGAGTTAAGTTGTCTAACTTAGCGTTGGAAAGTGAGTAAGTATCGTATCGTAACGAAAATTGTCCTGACTACAAATAGAACCAACCTAATATATAATCTAGATCATCCTTGGCCATCCTTCTACGACCTTCCTGGATATCTAGTGATAAGAACCAAAAAAAAAAAATATAGAAAGAAGAGTGTAGAAGAGGAAGAATCGTGAGAGTAAGAAGAACAACAACAAGGGCAATTAATCAAGCTAATCAACTTATTTCATCCTCTTTTTCTCTAATCTTTGGTAAGTAAGTTATGAATCTTTATTCTAATCATAATATCTTAGCTTAATACTTACAAATTAGAGCTTATTATGTAAACATAAGACGGATTTAATCTAAGAAGGGAGGATTAGACAAAGGTGTGAGACGGTCTTAACAAGATAATTACAAATTCAAGGGTTAATTTCTTTGTCTTTGAATAGATGAAAGTTGTTTGGGTATGAGGAGATTCTGATTTTGTATGTTTAAGAACCTAATTAACCTTATTCAAGTAAATTAAGGAAAAATTTAAGATAATAATCACGTTTTAGATAAGTTTATACTATGAATATACTAAAAGCGAGTTGATTGATTTTTTTCCAGAAACTGGTCAGACTTGAATCCAGTTTTTCGACCTCAAAAACTCGAAACTGGGAAAATTTGCTCAAGGACAATAGTTTAGATATTTGTCTTAGCTATATATAAAGACCCGTTATAGCATCTAACTCTATGTGGTTTAAAAGTTATGGTTGTTTTGCCCAGATGACTCAAAACTGATTTTGTAGGTTGTAAAACTCGAAGGGCTGTAAAGATGGTACCATAACCTATGTAAAACGAATGATTTTGGAAAACCTTTGTACATAAGAAGTTTAGATCTTACTCTTAGCTTTCTATGAATGTAAGGATCGTCTTCAAACGATTTGTAAATCACGAGTTATGGTTTATTTGGTAAAGCTGGTCACTAATGTTACTGAACTAATCACCAGAAACAGAGTTTGGTTGAATGCAAGATTTAGACGAGAAAGATTCTACTTATGGGAATGTTCAGTGTGAGTTATTTCTCACAAATTGAATGTAGTTTCCAGAAAGGTAAGCCTCGTTTATAGGGGAGTTGTGGTTAAAGAGATATGCTTGTAGTAATGAATAAGGGTCAGAATCGGTGTAAATTACAGGAAGTTTGTAAAGAACTTTGAAACTTAAACCTAAATGTTTCAAATGGATAAGTTCTCCTAGATGAAGTTGTTCCTATAGATATTAGCTATTTGTATATCAAAACTCATGGTTAGAGGATAATAGTTTGGCTCACAACCCGCAGTGGCTAGCCGGGCACACAAAAATGCCCTTAGCGAATTATAGTTTGGCTCACAACCCGCAGTGGCGAGCCGGGCACACAAAAATGCCCTTAGCGAATTATAGTTTGGTTCACAACCCGCAGTGGCGAGCTGGGCACACAAAAATGCCTTTAGCGGATTATAGTTTGGCTCACAACACGCAGTGGCGAGCCGGGAATACGAAAATGCCTTTAGAGGATTATAGTGACGAGCCGAGCATACAAGTTCGAAGTTGCATAATGTGCTACTATTTGTTATTGTGAGATAAAAGTAATTATAAATGGGGCATTATAATGATTGTTATTCAATATTTCAAATAGTAATCCTTATATATTTTGTTTATACTCTTCTCTTGTGGGATGAGTTGTAAGTCATTAAGAGCTTGGAGTAAGGCTACAATGATAGAGAAATTGATTATATTAGAGGTCATGTTGATATATGGCTTAGGAGAGGAGCATAGTTGTAGAAATGAGTTACTAATATAGTTGGGAAAGAAAAAGATGAGCTAGAAAGACGTACTAGTACTTACAGATAATAAGTTTATTCACGTGAAAATGAAGTGGTTTATGTACGAGACTTTGTTATTAGTTTTGGGCCAAATTGGAATTGTGATTGTAAGGATTACACTTGATTTTGGCCATGAGATTTTGATAGCGACGATTATTAGTTTACTTTATGATGGTTATTTGTAATAATTGTGAATATTTATTTTATTGAAAGTTAATATATTTTGTTTTCAGGTCATTTGCTGTTGTTCAAAAAGGTTATTTCAAGTCGAGATTTTTATTAAAGACTTTGTAAAAGTTGTATTCATTTTCTATTATAGTTTTAAAAAGCATTTTGTAATAAGAGACTTTGTATATTAATTATAATATCCCTGTATATTTCGGCGAGTTTTGTATATAAACGTAATTTTTAATCGAGCTGAAAAATGGGGGTGTTACAATTGGTATCAGAGCCGATTCTTCCTTGGTTAGGTGTTGAGATCTTCATATCTTGGCACCACTTGTTTACAGTTTTGAACATTTTCTTAAATTTTGAGGCATGTTTATTTTTTGAAATATTTTAAGAATACGATATATAAGAATACTTTGAATTATAAAAATACGATGTATTCCTGATTAATTTGAAGTATTATATTATGAGACGGAATAATGATTGGGGTGGAATAATGAGCTGAGTTATTGGGTCAAGAGAGTGTATATTAAGTTAGTAATAGAAATATACTTTATTTTTGGTAGGATTAATATGGTGAGAAAGGTTATAGTAGTGTTTGATTATCATGTACTTGACAAGGAGAAATGGAGAATTGGTATTTTATAAGTAGTTTCCTTGTTTTATGTATATGTTTAGGGGTCATGAAATGCTAAGAGTACTATTAGGCAAATATTTTATAATGAAGTACATTGGATATTAAGGGTCAATCACGTATGGTAAAGTGATGATCATGATTGAAAGACCAATATTGATGATTTACGGTTTATAACTGAATAATTCTTTGTTTCAAACTAATGTTTATTTGTGTGAAAATATGTAGTTGGAGTATTTTTGAAATAACTATATTATTTTCTTTGTAAATTGAAAACTCATCCTTTCATTTTTTTTAAGTTTCGAGGACGAAACTCCTTTTTAGGGGGAGTGAATGTAACACCCTGAAATTTGAGTCAGCTTAGAAATACGTGAAAAAATATTTATAGAAAAATAAAATTTTATTAAAAAAAAAGAGAGAAAATGTAATGCAAAGTTTGAATTTGATTAGTAAAGAAAATCGTATATGGATTTGAAAATCAAATAGAATAACCCGATTACAACCTGAAGCTGAAAAGGGAAGAAAAAAAAATGTACGATAACTATTGTTTAGGACGCGTACCATGTATATAAAACGTTACTTCAAGTTGAAGTACTCGGGAGTTAAGTTGTCTAACTTAGCGTTGGAAAGTGAGTAAGTATCGAAACGAAAATTGCCCTGACTACAAATAGAACCAACCTAATATATAATCTAGATCATCCTTGGCCATCCTTCTACGACCTTCCTGGATATCTAGTGATAAGAACAAAAAAAAAAAAATATAGAAAGAAGAGTGTAGAAGAGGAAGAATCGTGAGACTAATAAGAACAACAACAAGGGCAATTAATCAAGCTAATCAACTTATTTCATCCTCTTTTTCTCTAATCTTTGGTAAGTAAGTTATGAATCTTTATTCTAATCTTAATATCTTAGCTTAATACTTACAAATTAGAGCTTATTATGTAAACATAAGACGGATTTAATCTAAGAAGGGAAGATTAGACAAAGGTGTGAGACGGTCTTAACAAGATAATTACAAATTCAGGGGTTAATTTATTTGTCTTTGAATAGATGAAAGTTGTTTGGGTATGAGGAGATTCTGATTTTGTATGTTTAAGAACCTAATTAACCTTATTCAAGTAAATTAAGGAAAAATTTAAGATAATAATCACGTTTTAGATAAGTTTAGACTATGAATATACTAAAACCGAGTTGATTGATTTTTTTTCCAGAAACTGGTCAGACTTGAATCCAGTTTTTCGACCTCAAACACTCGAAACTGGGAAAATTTGCTCAAGGACAATAGTTTAGATATTTGTCTTAGCTTTCTATAAAGACCAGTGATAGCATCTAACTCTATGTGGTTTAAAAGTTATGGTTGTTTTGCCCAGATGACTCAAAACTGATTTTGTAGGTTGTAAAACTCGAAGGGTTGTAAAGATCGTACCATAACCTATGTAAAACGAATGATTTTGGAAAAACTTTGTACATAAGAAGTTTAGATCTTACTCTTAGCTTTCTATGAATGTAAGGATCCTCTTTAAACGATTTGTAAATCACGAGTTATGGTTTATTTGGTAAAGCTGGTCACTAATGTTACTTAACTAATCACCAGAAACAGAGTCTGGTTGAATGCAAGATTTAGACGAGAAAGATTCTAATTATGGGAATGTTCAGTATGAGTTATTTCTCACAAATTGAATGTAGGTTCCAGAAAGGTAAGGCTCGTTTATAGGGGAGTTGTGGTTAAAGAGATATGCTTGCAGTAATGAATAAGGGCCAGAATCGGTGTAAATTACAGGAAGTTTGTAAAGAACTTTGAAACTTAAACCTAAATGTTTTAAATGGATAAGTTCTCCTAGATGAAGTTGTTCCTATAGATATTAGCTATTTGTATATCAAAACTCATGGTTAGAGGATAATAGTTTGGCTCACAACCCGCAGTGGCGAGCCGGGCACACAAAAATGCCCTTAGCGAATTATAGTTTGGCTCACAACCCGCAGTGGCGAGCCGGGCACACAAAAATGCCCTTCGCGAATTATAGTTTGGCTCACAAACCGCAGTGGCGAGCTGGGCACACAAAAATGCCCTTAGCGGATTATAGTTTGTGATCGGTCCGTTTCGTGTTCACAATTAAAGGTGTGGTCGTTGGGTCACGTCCGAATCAAAACACAATTTATAGCTTCACAAACAACTCTACAATTAGTAAAGAGGCAAGTAAAGGTCAGATCCCAAGGGACGGGTATTAAAATGAGATTTCTATTGAAACTAGTGGTGTCTTAGGGGTGTCACAATTTGGGTTGATGTTGAAGGTCACTAACTAAAATAGCAATGAAAATAAACAAGCAAGATGAATTAAAAGGGGTGTAAACAATTGATTAAAAAGCACTAGGGTGTCATGGGATCATAGGGGAATCATGGGAATTGATCATACAAACATGTTCTCAAATTATAAGCAAGCAATTATTGTTGTGATGGATTGAGTTGGGTTATATCTTACAATCCTAGGAAAGTTGGGGTCCCGGAGCCGAATCGATTACATTGTACAACACCTACAAGTCGACTTAATCTTCCCTACTCAACAACATGCATGGTCTAATGAGACTCGAGTTGGGTTATGTCTTACAAGTCTCATTGAAAAGATAGGAGATGGTGGTAAATGCAAGGATTCATAGGCTTAGCATTTCATCAAATATGACATGTGCATGAGTTGAGATCAAAACAAGCAAGCAAATAAAACATGAAAGCATATTAATTTAAGCATGAACCATTCCCCATGTTGGTTTCCCCTAATCACCCATTAATCCTAGCTAAGAGACTACTCACTCATTACAATGTTGATAATGCTAGCAAGGTTGTCAATCATACCAACAAAATGAAACATGATGAATAAATTAAAGTAATTAACAATAATTAAAAAGCGATTAAGAGAATTATACCTACTAATGATTCCAATAATAAAGCAAAGATAAAAGAAGTACTTGATGCTTGATTGAGAGGTTGTCAATCTCCCAATAATAACCCAAATAATCTTCAATTACCCAAAATAAAGGATGAACAAAAGAGAGATTAAGGAAATAAAACTTGTATTAGAACTTGATTAATTGTTGATTACAAAACTAAAGAGAGATTTGATTGATATTTACTACTCTAATTATTGATAAGAAGAACATGCTCTTCTAATTAGACTAATGGGGTATTTATAGTGGAAATTAGGGGGATGCATTAGGGTTAACTAAGGGCTAAACTAGTAATTATACTTTTTAGATTGAGCAGGGAGGAGCCGGTATTTTCCGAAGGAAGGGCTTCTTTCTTTGTAGCTTGGAGAAGACGAAAATGCGCTGTAGAGGAATCCGAGCAGATCAGGGTCGGGACGGGCGGATTCTGGCGATGGAACACGAGCGGATTCAAGAGAATCCGGGCGGATTGTGGTGGCTAAACCCGAGCGTCTTGGTGGAAAACCGCACGGATTGTGCAGGTGGAGGACGGCCGGATTGTAGACAATCCGCACGGATTGTGCCTCAGCAAGACTTCTTCTTCTTTTCTTCCCTTTTCTTCATAAATTCCTTGGGGATTTCCTTGGGGACTCAAGGATCCTTTCTCAACATTGCTCATCTATTATCATATATACAAAGGCCTTCTAATCTTGTCTCTCCTTGATGCTTGGTCATTGAATTCGATCAATTTAGTCTCGTTTTGCCATGAAAATGCAAGATTCTTACTCCTTTCCTACCAAGGGATCAAAATCTCAAAGAATATGTAAAACAAAGAACTAAAGATAATAAATGACCCAAATATGCACTAAAAAGCATGGGAACAAGGCTAATTCAGGGGCTAAATATGCGCTAATTATGGTCACATCAAATATCCCCAAACCGAACCTTTGCTCGTCCCGAGTAAAGAGGTGACGAAGACTAGGACCATTATTTAAACTAACCTAATAACATAGCCGATATGAGACAATTAGCGGGTCTCACTCCGCCCCTTCAACTCACAACAAGACAACCATGAGGTAGGATGCCTTCTTGCAAGGCAAGGTGGGTCTTGCCAAAATGGCGACACATCCAAACATTAAGCACACAAAATCACATAAAGGATGCATCTACAAAAGAATAGCCACTTCCTCATCAAGTGGCGGAGGCACTAAAGAGGAACAAATTTAAGAGCATGTAATCCTTCACAAATACTAGTTCAACAAATTACTAAGGCTAAGAGGATGGCACTAAATCACCTCCAAATGGTGTTAAACTAGACTACTTTCGTCCTCAATTTCCAAATGCTTTCGTCAAGAGCGATCGGATGGTGGTGGAATGATGATCCCTATGATGCTAGTAGCATATGATATGACAAGTCTCGAATTCTCTACAAAAGTAAAGGTCATGGATCGTCCCAAGCTCGACAAAGTGGCTTGACAAAAAGACTTTTAGGAAATGAAATGCTCAAATCTTTATACACAACGGGTGGATATGACTAGTATTCAAAATTGACCTCATTTCAACTTTCACATTTCAAAAATTTTAGATGAGGTTTGTCCCTTCCGGGCTAGTGTCCTTTGCTTTCGCCAATCGCTTATTAGGCAACCGGTTAACCTCTAGACAATAGCTTTTCGGGGTGATAGTCACTCTGTCTCTGGGCGGCCGAATTCACAACCGTGTGGGGGCCCAATTCAATGGATCCCGCTCCAAAGCACATCGAAGTGGTACGCCTCCATCAAAACAATTTAAATTTCTCAACATTCAACAATTCATAACATTTGAGGTTTCCTTGGCATTAAATTACTTCCACATGACAAAATTCCTTGAAATGAGCACTTCAAGCTTATTGATAGAAAATATTTTTGGGTTGCCTTACCACAAGGTCAATCAAGGTCACCTAGACAAGTTAACCAAGTCCACATCGCATCACGGGGTTGGATAGGTGACTCACATGCAAACCCTTGACTAGGCCTTGGGTCATGGGTCAAAAGATACTAGTATGACACTATCTAGGGTGTTTTACAACCATTCTAGTAGGCAAAGTCTTAAGTTGAACAAGTATTTGTAATGGCTTAGTTGCTCTTGTCAAAGTTCCTAATTAGGCATTTTTCAAAACATTTCTATCATGCAACTACATGCCATGATGCAACTAATATAAACATCCTAATGCAAGTGATTCTATCAACTAATATGACATATAAACTAAATGCAAGTCCTAAGTTCACACTGTTATATCGCATCAATCAAAATAAAGCCACATAGTCATTAACATAAAGAGAAAAAAGGAGATTGGAAAGATCATACCATGCGGTCTTCATTATCCTCATGTCTCGGATGTGGCGTAGTCAATCAATGTGAACAAGGATAGAACAAACACAATATATACAAAACAATATATACACAAGACTACAAAAGGAAATAAACATGTTTTTGGGTTTTCAATTTTCAAATTTTTATGATTTTCGAACTTTTTCAATTTTTTTGGATTTTTTGAATAAGAGTTAAATGTTAGAATTCCCATCCCCACACTAATATGGGCATTATCCTCAATAGCCAAAATGATGGAAATTATGCAAAGATGATGCATGATTTCTACACTAACTGCAATCTACACTAAGCTACACTACATGATGCATGGTTTTTGTTATGACGGAGAGGATAGCCAAAATACTTGGACTAGGTGATCTTCCAAGAATAGAAGGTGAAATTTCATGGTCTTGATGATGGGATGTCTTAGGAGTTAGGATAGTGGATGCCAAATTTCCACATATAGACTCCTTCTTAACCTTTTCTTTGAGCTTCCCCACTAAGTAATTATTGTATGACGATTTGACTTTCGTGAGAAGGTCCATAATGTCATCTCTAACTATCATGGGCTCCTAAGTGGGTGTGAAAAGGTTCTCATGAAGGCATTCCTCCTCTTCATCGAAGCAATCTTCAAACTTCTCAAGGATGGGTTCCTCAAGAAAGCTAATCCCATAACTCCATTCATCATTTGAGTACATATTTCCCTCATCATCTTCTTCCATAGATGCATCATCATCACTTTCTCTATATGAATCATAAATAGGGGCGTCACTTCTCCTCAATAATTCTTTCTCCAACACCTTAAAATCCACATCAAAATTCACACCCTCATACTCACAAAGGTTAAGAGTATTTGGCTTACTCAACCTCATATCTTCCTCATCAAATACCACAATTTCATACTCACAAGAGCTCAAGAAGATTGGCTCTTCCCACTTCACATCTTCTTCATCAAAGGTCATTGCCTCAAATTCACATTCATGTTCAATGCTCAAGGATTGGTGGGGAGTGTTTGTTTGGGTTGCTTTCATTTGTATAATTCGAATTGCTAACTCCTCACCATGGGTAACAATGCTTTGGAGAACATTGTTCCTTTTTTGGCTCTCCTCTAGAATTTGTGTGAAGAAATTTTGTTGGTCTCCCATCATTTGGAGAACCATATCTTGGATGTCAAAGTTGGGATCATCTTTTTGTTGTGGGTGGGTGTAACAGTGCTCATATTGTGGCATTTGGAATTGGTTGTAAAGTGAGTTTTGGGTGGTTGGTTGTTGTGGGTATTGGATGTGGTAATTTTGGTGGGGAAAGTTGGGGTAATAGTTAGGATTTTCAATGTATGAGTAGTAAGGTAGGTTTGTGTTGACTTCCTTCTCAAACTCCCCATACCCATAGTCATACTCAAAAGATCCACCACATACTCCATATGTCAAGTCTTGGGTCATCATAGCTAAGACAAGGAAACAACTACAAGCATGGAAACTACACAAAAACGGTAAGAACAATCCTTGAGGAACAAGTTCCCCAAGGTGAAAGCAAAATCAAAATAGACAAACAAGTAAGAACTTAATCACATAGCACCATCCCTGGCAACGGCGCCATTTTGATGGGTGATGTCGTCGGGTCTCCCAATCAAACACATTTATATTTCTCAACAAACTACTAGTTAGTGGTAAGTCGAGGTCGATCCATGGGATGGTGTGCTTTGGGTTCTAAGTTTATCTATCTCGATCTATGCTAGTGTCACAATTGATGGGGTTTGTAGTTGTATTCTAAACTAGTGAAAATAACAAAGTAAAGCAAACAATGAACTAGGAAATGTAAACAAATGACTAAAAATGCTAGGATATCATGGGGTCATAAGGGATTCATGGGAGTTGATCATACAAACATGTTTCCTACTAGATGCAAGCAATTATTGTTGTGATGGATCGAGTTGGTTTATATCTTACAATCCTAGAAGGTTTGGGTCCCGTAGCCGAATCGATTAGATTGTATAACACCTACAAGTCGACTTAATCCTCCCTATTCAACTATATGCATGGTCTAATGAGACTCGAGTTGGTTTATGTCTTACAAGTCTCATTGAAAAGATAAGAGATGGTTGTAAATGCAAGGATTCATAGGCTTAGCATTTTATCAAACATAACATGTGCATAAGTTGAAATCACAACAAGCAAGCAAATTAATCATGGAAGCATATTAGATTAAGCATGAATCATTCCCCATGTTTATTTCCCCTAATTACCCATTAATCCTAGCTAAGTAACTACTCACTCATGATCAAGTTTAACATGTTAATAAGGTTGTCAATCATACTAACAAAGCCAAACATGATGAACAAGTAAGAAAGATTAACAATAATTAAAACAAGGATTAAGAGAATTACACCTATGGAGATTCCAAAATAATAATGCAAAGAATAATAGAAGAACTTGATGATTGATGGAAGGTTGTCAATCTCCCAATAATAATCCAATAATCTTCAATTACCCAAAAGTGATGAACTTGAATAATAAACTTGAACAATAATTAAGGAGAGATTAATGTGAGATTTGTGGAAATATTGAGATTAATCTATTCTAATGTACTCCAAATCTAATCTAAGAAAGCTTGATTTAATCTAAGGAAACTTGATTCTAATCTCATAAAACTTGATGGTTTGATTATTACAAATGGGGTATATATAGTGGGGATTAGGTGTAAGAATTAAGGTTAACTAAGGGCTAAATAAGTAATTACATCTTTGAGTTTTAGGCAGGGAAACGCCGTATTTTTGGAAGGATGGACATCTTTCTTTGAAGCTTGAAGAAACGAAATTTGCTGTAAAGGAATCCGTGCGGATTGGTGTCGGGACGGGCGGATTGTAGCAGGGGAAGACGGGCGGATTTGGAGCAAGACGCTCGGGCAAAAAGAGGGGAAGACGGGCGTCTTTGTAAGAAGATGGGCGGATTCCTTCAGGGGACGAGCGTCTTCAGTCTCGGGACGCGCGGATTGGCGATTAGCTTCTTTGTTTGAGCTCGGATTGTAAAACGGATGTCATTTTCTCATCCGGACTCCTATTGGAGTGATTCAAAAGCCTAGATCACTTGTTTTTTCGACACCGTTCCATCTATTATATTTTCAGAGCCAAAGGAGCAACTCTTCATTTGGGTTCCGAGCAATTTCTTCATGCAATGCCTTCCTTCTCGTCATCCTTGCTTTTAACCCCTTGATCCTTCTATATACACTTTATTCCTACATCTTTGGTCATCATTCTTGCCTCCTCTTCATACTAGTCCATCTAATATCATCAATAAGCTTCCAAATATGCACGAAAGACGGGAATTTCCGCCTTATTATCTCCTTTTCTACAAAACATATGAAATGCGATAGAAAAGCAAATAGGAAGGTTTTGACGGATAAAATGGCCATAGAATGTTATAATAGTATGCAAAATAGGCTCAATTAGGGGACTAAATGTGCGCAAATAATGTTCACATCAATGACGCTCGTCCCAAATTCGAAAATCCGCTCGTCTTTGCTGAAAGACGCTCGTCCTATGGCGTCATTTCCTGAGGCAAAACGCGAAGAATCCGAGCGTCCCAGTCCTTGGTCCGCTCGTCCCCTGCTGCTATTTCAAATATAACGGGTCTCTTAAACCCTTTTCCCTCATTCATTTTCATTTCTTCTACATTCAAACACTACCCAAAACCCAAAAACCCCAAAAACCCTCATCCTCTACATCAACAAAACCAAATTTCCTCAATCAAATAAAACAAAATCAAATCCAAACTTCCCCACAACAAAAATTAATCACTCCTTTTGCAACAACAATTGATTCAAACACCAAAATCTTCAACTTTTGAGTCGATTTTTAAGATACAAAGCAACATTCTTTCATCTTAAATCGATTTGGGCATAACTAAAAATTGGAGATTTCAATCTTTCTTTGGTGTAATCAAGAATGTCAAGAACTAAAGGAGGTAACAAGGCACCCCCAAAGAAGACACTTTCAAAAAGGCAACAAACTCTTCAAGCAAAACAATTGTCAAAGGCATTGGTAGTCCATGAGGCAAGGTTGGAAGTTCAACAAGGTCCCCCTATGGAAGCTACAACATCAACAACTCCGGTCATTGAGCAATTATCCAACTATCCGGAGGTAATTTTCACTTCCGACTCTTATAGGGATAAATTTGTTCTCTTTGCTAAGAAGACCATTATGCCTACAAAATTTATTTGTGAAGATGCCTTGACAAAGTTGGGTGTTATTGACATACCCCTCCCTCACCTTGGAATTTTTGAGTTCCTTCAAAGTCATAAGGGTGGAGACTAGAACCCACATCGAGTTTCGTCTTGCAAATGTTGATAGACGCATCACTTATGGCAAATTGAGTAAGATTTTAGGCCTTAGCGATACCCCGAAATATACAAAGATCCCCGACAAGTATGACCTCGCTCCTCTTTGGGAGGCAATTTCCGGAAAGAAATTTGTGCGCTTTCATGATTGTCGTGCTCTATTAATCCACCATCCGGGCATTAGAGTGTGGCATAAGGTCATTGGGAATACTTTGATAGCAAGAAATGGCACTAATCATTTTACCAAGCTCGATTGTGTACTTCTTGAGTCGACCTTGAACATAGGAAGGGAATATACTAAGCCATATAATGCTCTAAGACTTTTGGTTGAATGATGGCTTAATGTCGATTGTGGTAAAGAAGGCACCGCTTTTATTGTTAATAGAGGACTAGTTACCCATTTGGCCAAGCACTTTAACCCAAATTTCAACAAAGACAACACTTATGTGGCGGTTAAAGGAGGTCATCTCATTGATATGGACACCATGATTCACAAGTTTAAGTGGGTCAAGCATGATTCTCTTGACACCAAATATGGGTGGTTAACCAATGAAGCTAGATCCTTCACCTTGCCTTCAAAGATTTGCCGATTGAGTGTTCACCAACCAAACTACCTTCTTCCACTCTCCGAGGAGACCGAGTACATTATTCAACAACAAAGAGGCGAGATTGACGAACCCTCCTCCTCCATTGTCACACCACCCTACCCATTTGAGTATCACGAGTTCAAACCCAAGGATGTCGAGGTAGGAAATGATTACTTGTCTGCTCATAAGGGACATGCACAAGGAAGCTTACAATGATAGAGTGGATGCTTACAAGGCCCAATATCCGCCCCTCCTACATCTAGCTAGGCAAGGACATCTTGATCCATCATGTCCTTTGCCTAGTTGGGCGGATAGGGAAGTTTTCTTTCCTAGCACCTCTAGTGGTGGAAGACCGGGTGGAGAGGATATTGGTGACGAGGGTATTGATGAAGAAGGTGAAGAAGAAGAGGTTAAAGAGAATGTTCAAGAAGAAGAAGTTCAAGAAGAAGAAGCTCAAGAAGAGGAAGAAGAAAGCGAGGAAGGGCAAGGAAGTGAAAGTGGGAGTGGAGATGATTCCACATCTATGGAGGAAGATGATGATAATGATGATATGATGGAGGATTAGCAAACCTTGGAGGCTCCTACATTCTTTCACCCCTCTTATGGTTTGTCTACTTCTTTTGTTTTCTTTATTTTATTTTGATCATTTGTTTGTGGAGTCCTAGCAACATGGAGGACTAACACCTTGGCTTCATTAAGGTGTTATTTTTATTGTTCCCAACTTGTAAAATCTAAAATGACAATTTTTAGTTTCATGCATTGCATTCCATGTGCATGAACTACCCCGAAATTCAAGACGTTAGAAATAATGTCTATTCTGGTTTGGGGAAGTCCATGCATATGCATCGGGAGCTAATTTAAATTATGCTCTCCGCCATAACAAAAACACATGCATCATGTAGTGTAGCTTAGTATAGTTTGCATTTAGTTTAGAAATCATGCATCATGCTTACATAATTTCCTATTGTATTGGCCATTGAGGACAATGCCCATATTAGTGTGGGGATGGGAAATTCTAACTTGACTTTTATTCAAAAATGCATAAAAAAATCAAAAATTTTGAAAAATCAAAAAAAATTGAAAAAACCAAAAACATGTTCATTTCCTTTGTAGTGTAGTCTTGTATATATTGTTTTGTATATATATATTGTGTTTGTTCATCCTTGTTCACATTGATTGACTACGCCACATCTGAGACATGAGGATATTGAAGACCGCATGGTATGATCTTTCCAATCTCCTTTTTCCTCTTTATGTTAATGACTATGTGGCTTTATTTTGATTGATGCGGTAAAAATAATGTGAATTTAGGATTGCATTTAGATTATTTGGCATACTAGTTGGTAAAAGCATATGCATTAGGATGTATAAATGTTAGTTGCATCATGGCATGTAGTTTGCATGTTAGAAAAAAATTGCGAAACCGTCTACTTGGGAAGCTTGACAAGTGTATATAGGCCCTAGTAGATGCTTTTTCTTCTTAAGACTTTGCTTGTTAGAATACTTGTAAAACACCCTAGGATGTGTCATGCTAGTATCCTTTGACCCATGGATTAAGGCCTAGTCAAGAATACCTTGTGGTGTGATAACTCCTTGGCTACCGTTTATTCCAAGGTGACCCTTGAAACCATGCAACCATCATTCATCCATGTTCTACCATACATTTTGTCATCAAAAGGAATGGGCACAAAAATAAATTGTTCAAAAATTTGAGTTCAAGAAAAGAAAAGAAAATAAAAAGTTTGCAAAATGCTTCAAAAGAAAAGAGGAGTAACAAAAATGAAAACTCATATGCTTCAAATATAAGGCACCCTCGTTACAAATTGGGGTGACTTTGAGAATGTTCAAAAGAAAATGCAAAAATTGAAAATCGTCAAGTATTGAAATGCCAAAATCAAAAGAAATGGCAAAAAGAAAGTGTTCTCAAATGTTATATGCCACAAGAAATGGGGGGGGGGACAACAACAAAGTAAACTCCCAAATGAAACTCAAATACTATTGATCCCTTTTCCATCGTATCCATTTTTGTGCATGGTAGAGAGGGGACGACCCTTCTTCTTGTCTAGGCAAGAGGAGGAATTCCGCGATCCTCCAGTGTTTCTAACACCATAGGGAGTCTATTCTTGACAAAAGCATTTAATGATTGAGGACAAAGGTACCCTATATTGACACAACTTGGAGGTGATTTATTGGTATCCTTCTAGGCTTAGTAGTTTGAAGAAATTGCATCTATGAAGGAGTGTGTACCCTTGAATTGCTTCCCCTTTCGATAATTTCTGCCACTTAGATGAGGAAAGTGGCTATTCTTTTGTAGATGCATCCATTACTTAATTTTGTGTGCTTTAATGTTTGGATGTGTCGCCATTTTGGCAAGACCCACCTTGCCTTGCAAGAAGGCATCCTACCTCATGGTTGTCTTGTTGTGAGTTGAAGGGGCGGAGTGAGACCCGCTAATTTTCTCATGTCGGCTATATTAGTAGGATAGTTTAAATAAGGGTCCTAGCTTTGTCACCTCTTTACTTGGGACGAGCAAAGGATCGGTTTGGCGATATTTGATGTGACCATCATTTGAGCATATTTAGTCCCCGAATTAGCCTCGTTCCTATGCTTTTTAGTGCATATTTGGGTCATTTACTATCTTTAGTCCTTTGTTTTGAATATTCTTCGAGGTTTTGTTTCCTTGGTAGGAGAGGAGTGCAAACCTTGCATTTTTATGGCAAAATAGAGCTAAATTGATCGAATTTAATGACCAAGCATCAAAGAGAAGACAAGACTAGAAGGCCTTTGTACATATTATAGTAGAGGGGCAATGATGAAGAAATCCTTGCATCCCCGACTAAATTCCGGAGGATTATTGGAAGAAGAGAGGAAGAAAAGAAAGGTTGGGACGAGATCCGCTCGTCCAGCGTAGCAAGACGCCCGTCCAACACTGTAAGGAATCCGAGCGTCTTTGTTATAGGGACGCCTGTCCAACCACGCCCCAATCCGCTAGTCCAAGTATCAATCCGCCCGTCCAGCCACGCCAGAATCCGCTCGTCCCGACCCTTGGATGCCCGGATTGTCTTACAGGCCCATACGTCCTCTTCTCCCCTCCATTAAAGATGCGCATATTTTCGGAAGACTAGCAAAAAGGAGACTCGCATCTTTTCTGAGAGGAGCGATTCCTCAAGGACTTAATCATCAATTAAGCCCTTAGTAAACCCTAATTTGTGTACCTAATTTCCACTATAAATACCCCATAAGTCTTCATTAGATTAAATCAATCCTTCTTTAGATTAGGTTAAGCTTTCATTAGGAGTAGATTAGAATAGATTACTCTTTAATCTTTCCACAAATCACACATTAATCTTTCCTTTAATTATTGTTCAAGTTTATTATTGAGTAATTCAAGTTTATTATTGGGTAATTAGAAGATCATTTGGGTTTATTGGGAGATTGGCAACCTTCCATCAATCATCAAGTACTTCTATTATTCTTTGCATTATTATTTTGGAATCTCCATAGGTATAATTCTCTTAATCCTTGTTTTAATTATTGTTAATCTTTCTTACTTGTTCACCATGTTTTGCCTTGTTAATATGATTGACAACCTTGTTAGCATGCTAAACTTGATAATGAGTGAGTAGTCTCTTAGCTCGGATTAATGGGTAATTAGGGAAACCAACATGGAGGATGATTCATGCTTAATTTAATATGTTTTCATAATTTATTTGCTTGCTTGTTGTGATCTCAACTTATGCACATGTTATGTTTGATGAAATGCGAGCCTATGAATCCTTGATATTTTTACCCATCACTTACCTTTTCAATGAGACTTTTAAGACATAAACCAACTCGAGTCTCATTAGACCATGCATATAGTTGAGTAGGGAGGATTAAGTCGACTTGTAGGTGTTGTACAATCTTATCGATTCAGCTCCGGGACCCAAACCTTCCTAGGATTGTAAGATATAAACAAACTCGATCCATCACAACAATAATTGCTTGCTTATAATTTGAGAATATGTTTGTATGATCAATTCCCATGAATCCCCTATGACCCCATGACACCCTAGTGCTTTTAATCAATTGTTTACATCTCATTTTAATCATCTTATTGTTTACTTTTATTGCTATTTAGTTTAGTTATCTTCTTATCTCAACCCAAATCGTGACACCCCTAGACACCGCTACTTGCAATCGAAAATCCTACATCAATACCCGTCCCTTGGGATCCGACCTTTACTTGCCTCTTTACTAATAGTAGAGTTGTTTGTGAAGTTATAAATATTGTTTTGGTCTAGGTGCTCCTAACGACAAGTAACCGAAAATTAAGCTCCAAGTGAGTCCGACGAAAAAGGTCGTGTATTTTATAAACTTGTGCATTCGTTCTTATTGTTATCGTTATAAGATAATAGTGATTAATTATTTGATTTCTTACTCATTCATTAACGTGAACTTTTAGTAGAATCATTAGTGCTTTCTTATTAGCGTAAGTTAGTCAATCGAGTATTTAACGGTACTCATTGAGTTACAGCTAGAGTTAGTTGTACGATTTGGGTTAGTAGATTTGTAATCCGTAGAAAGGTACTAAATTTATTAATCGAGAATAGTGGACGTAGGTTTCGACTTGTGAAACTGAACAACTTCAAAAACCGTGTGTCTCCTCTCTTTCGTTCGTTTGTTTATTTTGTTTTACCTTCATTAGTTGATTAGTTTAAGTTTATCAATAAACTTTAAATAATCAATTATATTCATACAATCGAAAAAGCTTTCAAAAGTTTTAAATCCTCAATTCACCCCCCCCCCCTCTTGAGTATTTCGGATCGATAGACTCTTCATTTGGTATCAGAGCCTCGTGCTCTTGATTGCCTAACCGCAAAGAGGCTGATCTATCTTGTTTTTATTTATCCTATCGTTTTATATTCCGCTGCCTATCACGTGATAAATGGATTCCAAATATCTCAAGTATCCCGTCTTTGATGGGAAGAATTATGGATTGTGGAAAAACATGATGACTCACTATGTGAAAGGTCATGATTGGGAGTGCGGGAGGATTATCCAAAACGGACCGCACAAAATTCTTGTAGCATCCGAGGAAGGCACTTCCTATGAAAAGAAAGAAGAGGACTATGTCGAGGCTGACTACAAGAAAGCCGAAAAGAACTCCAAAGCAATAAGTCTTCTGCAAAACGGGATGACTTCTACAGAGTTTGATCGATTTTCTTCGCGCTCTACGGCCAAGGAGATATGGGATGGGCTTGAACTAGCTTATGAAGGTACTTCCATTGTTAGGAAGCACCGAATAGATTTGCTTATGCAAAAATATGAGATATTCATTATGGAGCCTAATGAGTCCTTAGATAGTATGTCTGCAAGGTTTTCAAGCATCATAAACGAACTGAAAAACCTAGGTAGGAAATTCAGTACTGAGGACATTGCTAGAAAGGTTCTCAGGAGCCTGACTAAGAAGTGGCGTGCTAAAGTCACTGCAATGGAGGAATCACGAGATCTTGAAAACCTATCCTATCAAGAACTCATCGGTGCTCATGGCCCATGAAATTACTCTTAACAAAGATGACGCTGAACCTAGCCGAAATAAGAGTATGGCCTTCAAGAGCGAAGAAATTGACTCTGAATTAGAGGATGAGACTGTTTTGTTTGCACGCCGCTTCAAAAATAAAATATTTCAAAACAAACAAACAAAATCATCCTACAACAACAACAAGTCATCCAACAAAAAGGTCACAAAATCAAAGTCATCTTTTGGAAACAGAGGTTGCTTCAAGTGTGGAGAATCTGGTCACATGATCAAGGATTATCAAATATGGGAGAAGATCAAGGACAAGACAAAACGTGATAAGACAAAGATAGAATTCAAACAGGTTATGATGGCTTCGTGTTGGGGAGACCTTGACTCAGAAGATGACGAGGAATCTGAAGACGACGAAGTAGCAAACCTTTGTCTCAGCAGCATTAGTCTTGACCTAATCTCCGACAGCGATGATGAAAGCACAAACTCACACTCAAACTATTGCTTTCTTGGAGAATCAGATGAAGATGACGATGAAGAGGTAAGTTATCTTGAGCTTAAAAAACGCGTTAAGAAATTGTCTAAAGGTGCTTTAACTGAATTCTTTGAACAATCTCCGAATAAGTGTAACGTACAGGACTTGGAGCTAAAAGATCTAAAGGAACGTATTCTCGAAATTGCAGAAGAGAATCATACTCTGAAGGCCAAAGCTAATAAGTTAAAATCTAAGGTTATAGATGAGAAAGCAACAACGTTAGATTCTACTATGGCTGAAAAGAAGGAATTAGAGTCCAAAGTTATAGCTAATGAAGCTATAACTTCAGACCTAAAGCTTAACATCAAGCACCTTCAAGCCAAAGTTATAGCTAATTAAGCTATAACTTTAGAACTTAGAAAAGCCAAAGAACTTTTGGAAACTACGGTCACATCTGATGAAGCAGTGATCTTAGACCAAAAGAAAGAGATAGATTCCCTTTCAAAGCAATTAAAGGAACCTAAGACCGACATGATCAATGTTAAGAAATAACATTCCGATGTTGTATTCTGATGCGTGTCATTTATATGATGTTTTACACCCTATTTTACACGCATTTCAGAGCTCAATTGAGTAGTTTATGCTACTATTTCCCTTGTTTCGTGTATTTCTTCCTTTTCTTGTGATTTTGTAGGAATATGAAGATTTCAGTGGAAAATAAGCCGAATCCGTCCCTAAGAACTTAGCATTGCATTTGACATGAAGTATTGACTCGAGGGATGAGCTTGGTGCGCGTTTCAAGGCCTAAAGATAGCAAAAGCAAGGGTGCGTGTACGAGTTTAACAAGCAAAGAAGCATTTCACGATATTGCAGCCTCGTTCAGATGGCTATATCTCGAGTTATAGAGTAGATAATCGAGTGATTCCAATTGGAGGTGAACGCTTATCCTCTTATCTTTCCAAAGCCGCGTAGAACGCCTGATTTTACCAAGTAACGAAGAAATGGCATCTGTTTTAAGATCGGTGCGCGCTGCGCAGAATCGTCTTAATGCAGTCAGACAAAGACCTTTGGTCGATCGATCGCCTCAGTGGTCGATCGACCACCACGCGGGCTGATGCGCAAATTAAAAGATCGAGAATTAGAAAGCCCAATGTATTCTTAGGTTTAGGAATAAGAGTGCGTGATATTCCTATATAACTAACCTATGTTTTCAGAATAATCGATCAGTTCTTAGAGGAGAGACATTAGGTCTCGAGTTTAGCATAGTTTACATTCAAATACTTTAGTTTCTCAATAAAGTTCTTCTTTGCATCCGGATTTGTTCTTCCTGCTTTCTTTATTTCTGGTAATTCTTGCTCTGAATTTTGATCTTTCTTCGTAGTATAGAATTGTTAGTTAGAATCCCTAAGCCCTAATTTCTCTTTATGCGATTTTACTGTCTATTTAATTTAATTATGAATTCTGTTATTTGCATCGTTAGTTTTGTTTTCATTATTATCGTTGTTATGTCTAGCTAAATCAACCCCGCTAAGATGTAGGGGATCTATGGCGTAGATGGCATTAGAATAGGTGACCTCGCATTAGGGCTTGGTCGATCGATCGCTTAACCAATGGCCGATCGAATGGTTGGTCGATCGACTGGGATAGCTGGTCGATCGACTGACTTCGCGTCTGGTTTTGCATTGTTTGTTTCGTTAAGTGCCTTATCTTTCAATGAGACCGAGAGGAGACTTGATAGATTCTTAAACTTGACCATCCCGTAGATCGAGAGATAGGAATGGATAATAATTAACGAATTAAAACGACTAAATTGCTAAGATCGAGAGATAACGTGATTTAGTTTGCATTAGGAATCTTTAATCAAGAACGAGAGTTAGTATTAATGAGACTTAGGGATTAGTAGCATTGGCCGAGAGGTAGCTACTATTTAACATGGACCGAGAGGACTTGTTTTCCCCATCCTTCGCGACCGTATTTCGAGACTTACCTAGACTTATGTGCCATCGAAGCTGTAGTGAACCGACCGTCTTAGCATTTCTTTTATCATTGTTTACCGTCCTTATTTACTTTTACTTGTTTATTTAGTTTATGTTATTAGATTTAGTTATAATTTACATCAAAACCCCCCTCGTGTTACCGTTAGACTAAAATTAGAAACAACTATTATCTCCCTACCTCCCTGCGGATCGACCCGTACTACCGCTTGCTAGTTGTAGTTTGGAAAATTATAAATATTATTTTTGGTACTCACTTCGACAAGTATCAAATTTTGGCGCCATTGCCGGGGAGGCAGCGCTAGTTTTAGTTGTTTTTCATTTTAGTCTGTTTTTCGCCTCAAGGGAAGACTGAGTACCTTGAGGCAGTTCTTATCTTCTTCTTTAGTGTTGTTTATTTGCAGTACTTCAGAAGGGTGCACCCATGTTCCATTCTCAGGAGCAGCAGGTGCCGTTTTGTGGGCGATGCGGCGGAGCGGGACACACATCTGAGGCATGCAGGCACCCTAAGGAGAAGATGTTTGCTTTTCATCAACTTCAGCTCGAGAATTCATATAATTACTCTCCTACTCCACCACATCAACCATATGTGCCTCCTCATGAAGCCCCACCACCATCCACTCCGTCACAGCAAGAGTTGAAAAATGAAGTTGCAGAGTTGACGAGTCTAGTGCATCTGCTTATGGTGGAGGTACAGAAAAGCAATGCGGCGAATCAGGCCTTAATCACGAAGCTGATATCTCAAATTGCTACATTAGACAAGAATGCAGCTGAGATACCGAGTCAATTCCACTCTCTGAATCAGCGTATTGAAACCGTACATGCAATGACGCTGAGGAGCGGGTCCGCTCTTGATGGACCTAACAAAGCTGCTGGAAAAGGAAAGAAGAAAAAGAGCGAGAAAAAGACGGACAGCAGCAATTCCGGTCGATCGACCGCATCACCTAGTCGATCGACCACTCCGCGATCTTCAGTGACACCTTCTGATCTTTCTGTTCATTCTGGAAAATAAGAAGTCAGTCGATCGACCGACCACACTGGTCGATCGACCGATGATGTTGCTGATGATGAGCCAATTCGTCCTCCAATGCCAGATAACTTGAGGGATTTCTTGTTTCAGGATGAGACGACTCCGAAACTAATGAGGGAAGACCCAAATGCTGATGGGTCAGTTCCGGTTCCAAGGTATGACCCTACGACGGTTAATGGTTCATATCTGAGATGGTCTGAAGAAGGGTCAAGTTACAACAAAGACAAAGTAGTGGATTTTCAACCTAAGTCCATTGATGCCGGTATGAGAGACCTAGAGGAGAGGGCAAAGCTAATTTTGACAACCCCTTATCCAGAAAGACTAGTGCCGACCAAAGATGAGGTAACATTCGATAAATTTAAAGATGTCGTGCGTAGTCTTAACGTGCAAATTCCTTTCTTAGAGCTAGCTAATCAAATACCTGCATATATGAAGTTTATGAGACAATTACTAGCTAAGAAGAGGTCTTTGAATGTTGTGGAGTCAGTGCATTTAACTGAAGAGTCTAGTTCGTACTTAACTCACGCTGCTACTCATAAACTGTCTGACCCAGGTAGTTTCTCTGTCCCCTGCAATATTGGTACCTTCTCAATCGAGAAGGCGTTATGTGATTTAGGGGCTAGTGTCAGTGTTATGCCTTTGAATCTGGCTAAGAAGTTGGGATTGACTAGATTTGCCATTACTGACATGATGCAAATGGTCGACGTTCGCAGATTCAGCCAGAGGGGTCTTAGAGAATGTGCCTGTTCAAATTGAAAAGTTCTTTTTTCCTGTTGACTTTGTTGTTTTGGATATTCCTGAAGATGTCAACACCCCAATTATTTTGGGAAGACCGTTTTTGCACACTGCTGGTGCAATAATTTATGTAGGGGAAAGAACTTTGAGATTTAAGGTAGGGAAGCACTCTATTATGTTTGCCCAGTCCCCTAGGAAGAAAGACCCCATGTGGCCCATGACCTGTAATATGATTTCTGAAAAGAAATCTTATTTTGTGCTTTCTGACATTCCCACTTCCTTACCTGTACCTATTCCTGTTATGACACCTCCGCCCCAGATTGGGAGCAATATGGAGGACAATTCTCTTGTTTTGAATGTTGTAGGAACTGGTTTGGGGAAGGAGACGTCGCTCATTGCTCCAGCTGTAAAGGAGCCAATTGTTCAAAGAGGCGGTCTAGGATGTCTTAGCTATGGCACTGACGAGGAGCCAGATGAGGAGCACAAGAAGAAGAAGCCAGTCAAGATTGCAGAGTCAGATCTTGAGTTTGAGGAGCTAGAAGATGATGACCATGCTTGGGAAGATGCTAGAGATGATCCATTGAGTATTCCAGTCGGAGTAGAGTGGAGTCCAGCCTCTGAGATGAGCACTCCGGAAGCTACTTCATGTAGACAGAAGCCTTGGTCGGAGATTTTCCACAGTTTCCGTTGATCTATTTTATTGCTTTTAGACTATTTATCGTTTTTCGTGTGCGCGAGACTTCCCTTTTATTTATGTTTGCTTAGGATTTAAAACCTTTAGACTTTACATTTGGGTTTTGCGCAATTTTGGGCGCGTTATTATGTGTTTTTGCAGGTATAAAGACCATATTAGCTCTCTTTATTGAGCTAATTAGAGGAAATCAGAAAGTTACAGCGAGTTTACCAGTCGATCGAATGCCTACCATGGTCGATCGACTGAGGTGCGACTTCCAGGAGCTTCTGTTCCTGTTCATTCCGGTCGATCGACTGCCTGCTTTGGTCGATCGACCGTTGTCGCTGCTGTACCTGTTCACCACCTTTCCCCTGCTGTGTTTGGTCGTTTTGCGGAATTGAGGGAGTCTTTCCTCCTTTTTATTTTCCGACATTTTTCTGTTTTCTTCCATTTCTTCATCTTTTGCACATAATTACCGCTTCCACGTTGCTTTCTTGGTTTTATGCGTGGTATTGTTGTCTTTTCAGGTACCTATTGGTAGCACTGCTGGCTACTGAAACCTCCTAGCTCACGCTGGTTTGGGGAGGTTTCCTTTTTGCTGCGCTTAAAGTCTTGTGAGTTCCCGATTTCCACTTCATGTCTTGTTTGTTTAATTTAACGCAAATTCCCGTTTCTCTTTTTATTTCATTACATGATTTTGCACAATGGGGACATTGTGCGATTTGGTTTGGGGAAGGGTTTTGTGTCGCATTTCATTTGCTTGCATTCACGTTTACATTTTGTCTTGCATTGTTGTTTTCATTTCCCTTATATATACAGAAAAATTCAAAAAAAAATCGTAAAAAAAATAAAATCGAAAAATTTCAAAAATTTCAAATAAATTCACGTTTATTTTAGCATGTAGGTCGAGTCGGAATGGTAGTATTTCTATGACGACATTGCATTTTCATCTGTTTTACGCCTAAGCCTTGCTAATTGACATGTTATTAGTAGAATCATATATGCATAGTCTACGAGTTTTCGTTAAATTTCTTGCTGAACTTGAGACTTGACTCAGATTTTTAGCAAACTACATCATATTCTGAGTTTTAGAGCCTATAACTGGTGACATCTATGACCAGTTTATCTAGGATGTGAGTAGTTACTCCTTATGAGGCATGTTACATAAATTTGCATAAATATAAACTTAATCTGCTTAATAGCTGTATGCATTCGGTTTGTGGTTTGATGACACATGTGGTAGAGGTTCCCCTTTATTCATTTTACCCATGAGCCCCTCAAAGCCAAATTGCCTTCTTGTCCCATAAACTACATCCTATATTTAGCCTGCCTTTGTCAACCTAGTAGTCTTAGTTTTTGGGAATATGTTTATTGCGGTTTGGTTATACGCTCTCATTGAGATGATGTTAGAAAAAGAATGAAGGATGAAAAAGAATTGAGAAAGTTGAAAAGAAAAAAATAGAAAAGAAAAGAAGAAGGAAAAAATGATTCGAAAAAGAAAAAAAAGTGTGTTGTACTGAAGAGGGTGGTCGATCGACTGCTCCCTATGGTCGATCGACTGCAGCCCGAGAAAAAGAAAGAAAAATCACATGTTTCAATTATTTTGATTTGGTGATTTTCACTCCCATGTTATAATCTATATTCTTTGGGGAGTTGACTTTTATGGAAGTTGCGAGATTTGTGCTTGATAATTAGCACCGGGTTTTATTGTTGATTTTGAGCAAGAAGTTGGATGTTGTCATATGGTATTGTTTAGGTACTAGCTTGATCACCTATACTTCCACATTCCCATAAATGTTTTGCCTCTTCTTACCCATTACCTCACATATCCATATCTACCTCGGAATGTGTCATGGTCATTTGTTTGGTTGGAATGCGTATGTACGGTTGTAGAGATTACTTTTATATTAGATTGCAGGCATGTTCTTATAGGTCGTAGTTAGGTGAGAGTCTTTACAAATTTTACTTCTTTCTATCTTTTACATATATTCACCTTGTGCTTATTTGAGTGTTTTGAGCGACCCGTGAGAGTCCAATTTGATAAGTCTCTACAGTTGATGGTTCAGTGAATTTTTAACGACGTCATAACTCGTTTGCATGACTCACCTTGCTAATTGATTGTTGGTTATTGCATTAAATTGGTTTAGGCTAATCAGTTTGCATTTCGCTCTGAGATTGAACTCGTTCCATTAGGTTTTAGGATCGAGTCTAGTTCTTGCTTGAGGACAAGCAAGGGTTTGGTTTGGGGAAGTTTAATGCGTGTAATTTATATGATGTTTTACACCCTATTTTACACGCATTTCAGAGCTCAATTGAGTAGGTTATGCTACAATTTCCCTTGTTTCGTGTATTTCTTCCTTTTCTTGTGATTTTGTAGGAATACGAAGATTTCAGTGGAAAATAAGCCGAATCCGTCCCTAAGGACTTAGTATTGCATTTGTCATGGAGTATTGACTCGAGGAATGAGCTTGGTGCGCGTTTCAAGGCCTAAAGATAGCAAAAGCAAGGGTGCGTACGAGTTTAACAAGCAAAGAAGCATTTCACGATATTGCAGCCTCGTTCAGATGGCTATATCTCGAGTTCTAAAGCAGATAATCGACTGATTCCAATTGGAGGTGAAAGCTTATCATCTTAGCTTTCCAACGCCGTGTAGAACGCCTGATTTGACCAAGTAACGAAGAAATGACAGCTGTTTTAAGATCGGTGCGCGCTGCAGGAATCGTCAGAATGCAATTCTGTACAGCACCTTTGGTCGATCGACTGGCCTCAGTGGTCGATCGACCACCACGCGGGCTGATGCGCAAATTAAAAGATCAAAAATTAGAAAGCCCAATGTATTCTTAGGTTTAGGAATAAGAGTGCGTGATATTCCTATATAACTAACCTATGTTTTCAGAATAGTCGTTCAGTTCTTAGAGGAGAGACATTAGGTCTCGAGTTTAGCATAGTTTACATTCAAATACTTTAGTTTCTCAATAAAGTTCTTCTTTGCATCCGGGTTTGTTCTTCATGCTTTCTTTATTTCTGGTAATTCTTGCTCTGAATTTTGATCTTTCTTCGTAGTATAGAATTGTTAGTTAGAATCCCTAAGCCCTAATTTCTCTTTCTGCGATTTTATTGTCTATTTAATTTAATTATGAATTCTGTTATTTGCATCGTTAGTTTTGTTTTCATTATTATCGTTGTTATGTCTAGCTAAATCAACCCCGCTAAGATGTAGGGGATCTATGGCGTAGATGGCATTAGAATAGGTGACCTCGCATTAGGGCTTGGTCGATCGATCGCTTAACCAACGGTGGCCGATCGAGCTTTGGCATTGGTCGATCGACTGGGATAGCTGGTCGATCGACTGAATTCGCGTCTGGTTTTGCATTGTTTGTTTCGTTAAGTGCCTTATCTTTCAATGAGACCGAGAGGAGACTTGATAGATTCTTAAACTTGACCATCCCGTAGATCGAGAGATAGGAATGGACAATAATTAACGAATTAAAACGACTAAATTGCTAAGATCGAGAGATAACGTGATTTAGTTTGCATTAGGAATCTTTAATCAAGAACGAGAGTTAGTATTAATGAGACTTAGGGATTAGTAGCATAGGCAGAGAGGTAGCTACTATTTAACATGGACCGAGAGGACTTGTTTTCCCCATCCTTCGAGACCGTATTTCGAGACTTACCTAGACTTATGTGCCATCGAAGCTGTAGTGAACCGACCGTCTTAGCATTTCTTTTATCATTGTTTACCGTCCTTATTTACTTTTACTTGTTTATTTAGTTTATGTTATTAGATTTAGTTATAATTTACATCAAAACCCCCCTCGTGTTACCGTTAGACTAAAATTAGAAACAACTATTATCTCCCTACCTCCCTGCGGATCGACCCTTACTACTGCTTGCTAGTTGTAGTTTGGAAAATTATAAATATTATTTTTGGTACTCACTTCGACAAGTATCATATTCCTTCTTAACAAACGATTCCAAGACTTTCGAGATAACTTTAATAAAGACAATCATGTAGATCACACGAAATGTCAGGAGGAAATTAAAACCCTAAAAGACCTACTTCTACATGCTAGAAAGGTCCATGATAAGTGGGAAGGTAGCACAAAAGTCCTAAACTTCCTAACCGAACAATTTGACAATAATATGAAGATGGGGTTAGGACATGAGTGCTACAGCCGTAGAGATCACTCTAAATGCAAATCAACACCTTCGGACTTTGATTTCAGAAAAAGGAAGTATGCTGATCTTCCTGAATATCTGATTTGAAATTATTGTGGTCATACGGGAATGCCGACCATGCTAAAATTGTTGACACAGTTGATGAGAATGATGAAACCCCCATAAATGAACCAAACAAAGAAAAGGAACAATAAGTTTCGTTGGTTCTATGACATGGCCTTTGACTACACCAAGAAACCTAGCACTTCACAAAACCCTGGTCAACCTCAACCTAGTAAACCTATTCACAAGGGTAACAGTCATGATAGACCTAGAGGAATTCCCAGACCGAAGGAAAACCCTAAACCTAGAACTCCTCCTAAGCAAAATAACCCAAGAGTTAGAAAAACAGTCATTAGACAAGTTTGGGTTCGAAAGGATTTAGTATATAGAGTAACTAATCATAAGGCACCCAACTTAGCTTGGGTACCTAAAAACTGTATCTAATCCCTTCTGCAGGAAGTAGTGAAAGAAAACAATCAATGGTATCTTGATAGTGGATGTTCAAGACACATGACTGGAGATAAAGATCTATTTATTTCATTCAAGCCCTTCAACGGAGGAAAAGTGACGTTCGGGGACAACAAAAAGGGAAAAGTAATCGGCGTTGGCAAAATCGGAATTTCTAAGTCTCACGCGATCAGTGATGTCTATCTTGTGGATGGTCTAAAGCATAATTTGCTTAGCATATCTCAACTATGCGACAAAGGTAAGAAAGTTGTTTTCCATACTGATAGTTGTCACATTATAATTGAAGGAACTAGCAATGTTATTCTTGAAGGCCACAGGAAAAGGAACGTATATATGGTAGATTTAAATGTTGTGCCTACTAACTCTTTTTCATGCATGAAAGTTACACTTTATGATCCATATTTATGGCATTAGCGGTTTGGTCACATTAGCTCACTAACCTTGAACAAACTCAAGAAGTGGGACTTGGTTGAAGGGCTACCTAATATCAAGTTTGACCAAGAAAAGATGTGTGATACATGTGCTAGGTGCAAACAAGTAAGATCATCATTCAAACCTAAAAGAGTAGTAAGCACAAATTAAGCCTTGGAATTAGTACACATGGATTTATGTGGACCCATGAAGGTAAGAAGTAGAGGAGGATCCATGTACGTCTTCGTTCTTGTAGATGATTACACAAGGTATGTATGGCCAATCTTTCTTCATTCAAAAGACGAAACGTTTGATGAATTTGATTGTCATATGAAACGTGTTCAAAACAAATATAAGACTAATCTTGTATCTATTCGTACGGATCATGGCACTGAGTTTGATAACCAAGCTTTCATAGAATATTGTAGAGTTAATGGTGTAGGGCATAACTTCTCTGCACCAAGAACTCCTCAACAAAACGTTGTCTTTGAACGTATGAATAGAACTTTAGAAGATATGGCACATACAATGCTTTTGTGTAGTGGTTTACCTTGTAACTTTTGGGCTGAAGCCATTACTACTTCTTGCTATA
Organism: Silene latifolia; assembly: GCF_048544455.1. Taxonomy (NCBI): domain Eukaryota; kingdom Viridiplantae; phylum Streptophyta; class Magnoliopsida; order Caryophyllales; family Caryophyllaceae; genus Silene; species Silene latifolia. The sequence goes on from NC_133532.1 coordinate 66,976,764, forward strand.
TCCATAATCGTGCTATGATCCGACCTATCCTTAAGAAAATCCCCTACGAACTCCTTAGAGGTCGAAAACCTAATATCTCTCATCTTCGTTGCTTTGGGAGTAAATGTTTTGTTCATAATAATGGTAAAAACCGGTTAAGTAAATTTGACCCTAGGAGTGATGAGGCAATTTTCATAGGATATTCAGATCATAGCAAGGCGTACAAAGTCTTCAATAAGAGAACTCTTTGCATTGAAGAAAGAATACACGTTATTTTTGATGAAGATAACGTGTTTGATAAGCCCTTACAGGATGAGGAAGAAGACTTGGATGAACCCGACTTCCGTCTTTCAAGAGACGACCCCCCGGAACTGGAATTGGAGGACAATGAAATTGAGGGAACAAGTGATGAACTTGATCGTTCTTCAAAAGATAAAAATGAGAAAACCAAAGTTATAGTTGATGATACTATAACATTGACCCAAAATAAGGACTCGCAAACTAATGTTATAGGTGATGTTACTATAACATTGAATCCAAATCAAGGTGTAGAGTCCGAGGTAATAATCGGTTCTAATACGATACCCGGATTGGATTCAGGGGGAACCTCCTCCAATTCGGATCCAAATGAAGTTGGGTCAAGCTCAAATAACAATGAATAATCTAGTACTTGAACAAAATGGAAATACAAGAGCTCACATCCTATGGACAACATTCTAGGGAATATTAAGATGGGTGTGCAAACAAGACGATCCTTGAATAACTTATGCTCTTTCTACTCCTTTCTATCCATGATCGAGCCAACAAACATCAATGAAGCTCTTGCTGAATCGGATTGGATTGTAGCTATGCAAGAAGAGCTACAACAGTTCGAACGAAACAAAGTTTGGCATTTAGTCCCTAGACCAAAGGATCGATCTGTCATTGGAACAAGGTGGGTCTTTAGGAACAAATTAGATGATGCCGGAGTCATTATCAGAAACAAAGCAAGATTGGTGATTCAAGGTTATAATCAACAAGAAGGAATAGATTATGACGAGACTTTCGCACCTGTTGCCCGTCTTGAAGCTATTAGACTTCTGATAGCATTCGCAGTACATAAAGGAATGAAGCTCTTCCAGATGGACGTTAAGACAGCATTTTTGAATGGGTATTTACAGGAAGAAGTCTTCGTTGAACAACCCCCCGGATTTAAGAAAAGCAAATTTGAAGATCACGTCTTCAGGTTAGATAAAGCCCTATATGGATTGAAGCAAGCACCTAGGGCATGGTACGACAGATTATCTAAGTTTCTACTTGACAATGGATTCAATAGAGGATCCGTCGATAAAACCCTATTTTTAAAATCTGAGGATTCTGACCTCTTGGTTTTTCAAATCTACGTCGATGACATTATTTTTGGATCGACCAACCGAAGCTTGTGCAAATATTTTTTTGAGTTGATGACCTCCGAATTCGAGATGAGTATGATGGGAGAATTGAAATTCTTCCTAGGTCTACAAATACAACAAACCGATGAAGGCATTAAGATACATCAACAGAAGTATATCAAGGAATTAATTCGAAAATTCGGAATGGAAAATTCTCATGATATGCCTACTCCAATGGCCGAGAACAAGAAATTAACATTAGATGAAGACGGTAAATCAGTTGATGAAACTACTTACCGTGGAATGATTGGGTCACTGTTATATTTGACCGGAAGTAGACCCGATATTATGTTTAGCGTATGCGTTTGTGCGAGATATCAACCATCTCCCAAAGAATCGCATATGACGGTCGTAAAATGAATTTTACGATATTTAATTGGAACGGCCAAGCTGTATTTATGGTATCCAACGGAATGTAACTTCGATCTAGTCGGTTATTCCGATGCCGACTACGCAGGATGTTCTCTAGACAGAAAAATCACGTCGGGTGTCGCCACATTTGTCGGACCGTGCATTATTATATCGTTGCAGGACTGGTATGTACTCAATTATTATGGCTTAAGCAACAATTACGTGATTATGGGGTTGATGTAGGATGTATTCCTATTTTAAGTGATAATACTAGTGCGATAATAATTTCTAATCCCGCACAGCATTCACGCACCAAACATACTGAAATAAGAGACCATTTTATTCGAGACCATGTTGAGAAGGGGAATATAAAACTTGAATTTTGTAGTACGGAAAAACAATGGGCAGACATTTTGACAAAATCATTAGCTAGAGAACGTTTTGAGACTTTACGGTTAGAAATTGGTCTAATCGGTGGCACCTAAACTATCATAATTATTTCCTAACCGTATGACTGACTAGTTAAGACGAGATTGTATGTCTGTATTCATATTTTCCGCTGCAAGTACATTCTTATATAGTATTTTATTATTTTATGAGAATATTCCGTTTGCTAGTCTGTTATATTTTGTGTTGTATACAAACCATATCTTTCATTACTTATACATGCTAAGGTTTAGAGCTTCATAAACCAATGACATTCATGATTGGTTTCATTTAGGATGTGAGTAGTACTCCTTACATGGCATGTAACATTAAATTCCTTTACGTTTTACCTACTAACCTTACATTAGCCAAATTTGCCTTGTTTTGACCTATTTGCTCAACTACATTCCATATGGCCTACCCTTGTCAAGCGAGTCTTGTTGGTATATTTGGAAGTCTTGTAGTGGTCATTTCCATTTTACTTGAGGAGAAGAACTTGTTGATGTGAGTGAGTTTGTGCCATACTTCGCATGGCGCATCATGTGTTATGGTGGGTTGGAAAGTGGAATATGGTTACTTTTGGTTGTGATCACTGCTAGCTTGGCTTTTACCTCCACATATCCAAATTATTTTGCCCCTTCTTACCCAATTACCTCACCTCACATTCATATGTAAGTCCTCGGCATGTGTTTTGGAACTCGATTGGTTGGAGTGTATATGTATGGTTACTAGAGATATCTATCATGGTAGATTGCATGCATGCTTTTGTAGGTCGTAGTTAGGTGAGTGACTATTTTCCTTCTCTCCTACAAAATCATTACTAAACTTGGTTTGTATTACACACTCTATATTTATAGCTTGCTTATAATGAAGTCGTTCTTATGCTATAATATATGCTTTGGTTTATATATATTTCTTGCCTCGGTTGATATCATTCTAGTCGTTTTATATCTGCTCTCGTCTTTTCGATGATGTCAAGAGGGGAAGAAATGACAATGATTTAGTTATTTGCCTAAGCTTGCTCCTTGTCAAGACCTATTGTCTCTTAAGGTCCTTAAAGCTTTGGTATTGAATATAATTGTTTGATCTTGCGTTGATCTTTATCTATAAAGATAACGGTATTATATTGAGAGGGAACTACATACTTAGTCATAATTTAGGAGACTTGCTATCATCAAAAAGGGGGAATTTGTTGAACCATATAGGATATATGTTTATATTTTGATGATGTCAAGAGTGCTTTATATTCTATATACTCGTTGCGCGCAATTGTTTGTTTAGTCTTTTAGATTGGACTTACTAATCGCAAGCATTGAGGAATTGCGACGGAAGTATGATGCGTTTATATTATGATCAAGCCCTCAATTAAGGATCAAGATATTATAATATATTGAAGAATTATTCAAGCATTCATGAGAAGATGAAGCTCATTTAAAGATTGATCAAGCTTGAATGATGAAGTAGCCTACACTCGAAGATCTCCTAACGAAGATTAGAATAGCGTAGGTGATTATCTCGTAATGGTAACGTAAGAATGGACTTATTACATTGGTAAAGTTATGGCCTCACAGCTATAACATTACTTATATAAGAGCTCAATGTAATAGCTCTTCTACTATAACACTGAGATGTGAAGTTTATAAAACACACGACAAAATAGTTTTTAAATTGTTTTTGGAAAACCGTTTTAAATAGTTTAGTAAAAGTATTTATTTTACAAGGGAGCTTATTTTAATATTGAGTATGGTTTTACTATGAGCTTATAATTAGTAATTATGATTGAATCAACTTATGAGTTGAGGCATCTTGCTAATTAGGGTTTCTAGTTTCTACATACTCTAAAAAACCCTAAACCTAATTTATCTTACCTAGGGTTTTCGTGAAAGAGGATTGGGCTTATGAGTCGTTTCTTTCTCATACACGGTTACTCTTTGTACAAGTTAGGGTTTTATGTAAATCTTTATAATATTTGATTAGAGATTTAATATCTCTTTTATATTATTTTGATTTATTCTTTCCTAACTTATAAGATATTATTTTTGCAAAGATAGAAGGAAAAGATTGAGTAAATCTTTAAAATAATATTTGATTAGAGATTTGTTATCTCTTTATTATTTGATTTATTCCTTTCTATCTTATAAAAATATTAGGGATGAATGGTGATGCGTGAATAGTGCCACGTGAATAGTGCTATGAATAGTAAAACGTGAATAGAAATTTCTCTCTTGTGCAATAAGCCTTTGCTTGGATAATGGTTAAGGTATTAGGATAATATTTGTTAGAGATTTCTTTATCTCCTTATATTATCTTTCCTAATCTCCAAGATATTGGTGAGTTCTTAAGATAGGAAGATATTATCTATTAAGGCAAGTCTTGGAAAAGAATTAAGGAAAGGTTTAACCTAATTCTATCTTGCTTTACAAGACTTCCACGTCACTTAGGGTTTTTGTAAAACCAAAACCCTTGCTCCTCTTTTACTATAAATACTCCATACTTTACATCATTAAAAGTTAAGACCTTTGAGCATAACTTTAATTTATTTCAAAAAGCAAAACCGTGTTTTAATGCAAGAAAACTGTTTTGTTATTTTTCAAAAAAGGTCGTGTATTTTATAAACTTGTGCATTCGTTCTTATTGTTATTGTTATAAGATATTAGTGCTTATTTGATTTCTTACTCGTTCATTAACGTGAACTTTTAGTAGAATCATTAGTGCTTTCTTATTATCGTAAGTTAATCACTCGAGTATTTAACGGTACTCATTGAGTTACAGCTAGAGTTAGTTGTACGAGTTGGGTTAGTAAATTTGTAATCCGTAGAAAGGTACTAAATTTATTAATCGAGAATAGTGGACGTAGGTTTCGACTTGTGAAACTGAACCACTTCAAAAACCGTGTGTTTCCTCTCTTTCGTTCGTTTGTTTATTTTGTTTTACCTTCATTAGTTGATTAGTTAAAGTTTATCAATAAACTTTAAAAAATCAAATATATTCATACAATCGAAAAATTTTTCAAAAGTTGTAATCCTCAATTCCCCCCCCCCCCCCCCCCTCTTGAGTATTTCGGATCGATAGACTCTTCACGATCATTTGAGCTCTCAAATTTAATTATACATGTACGTTTATAACAAATAATTAATATAAATACATTACATATAAAATTATTCCTACGGTTTTGTGCTTTTAGTGCATGAAGTTTCTTCACATAAAGAATGTTTCATGAATAAAAGAATTAATTTGAGATGTTTCATGTTGTAATTATCAAAATAACTCTTCACCCATGTAAATGTTGCATGCGTTTTGCTCGTAAAAATCCTTCAATGTAACATCATCAAGTTGAATGCTTCAAGACTTGATGTTCAATGCACTAACTTCTACGAATATGCTTCTTTATTTTATCATTTGTAAAATGATGGTCTTGCCAACATTATTCGATAGTTGGCTTTCATTTTATTTTGGACGACTTCATTTTTATTTTGTGGACTTGGAGATTTTGAGTCTGAACTTGAAGTCCTTAATTGTTTTGCCAGTTTTTATTCATCGCCTCGCTTAGCTGTTTAGCTAATATCAACATCAAAATAGCTCCTTCCTACAAATAATTATATAATTGCAGTAAAATGTTATATGAAGGAATTTATTATTAAAATACACTATATTGCTTAAAATCAATGTAAAATTATGGAAAATAAGTATATAAAGTATAGTAAATTATATGCTTGGGGTTGTAAGAATCTTCCCAAAATGACCTTCCATGGCCAAGACTCGTCTCAAGTAGCCTCGTGATTCTCGGTGAGTGCCAAAATGATAGGAAAAATCCGACAATTGCTTCATTTTCTACAAAAACACAATAATGAATGCAAAACACCTAGAACACGGAATTAGCTCATAAAATCATTTTATAAAGTGCAATTTTCATGTAAAATCGAGCTAAAAGAGGGGTGAAAATAATATAAAAATACGACACATCAAATTCCCCCAAGCTAAGCCCTTGCTTGTCCTCAAGCAAGCATACAAATCAAGACAAAGGCAACGAGTCACTAAATCTCATCAATTGCAAATCCCAACATCAGCTAACAAGCACAATGAATCATAATCCTGAAACAACATGGGCATAGGGAGAATGCAAAAACATGGATGAGATTTACATGGCGGCGTCGCATGGAAGACTTCATCTAAACGTTTCGGCTCTTGCATGATCTTTTGACAATGGACTCTCGCGGTTCACTCATGAACACATCTGTATGTAAAAGGCAATTTATTTGAGTGGCACTCACCTACTCTGACTCATGAGAGTACGCCCGCAACCTAAAATGGTAATCATTCCACGTCCACAAGTCAAAGCAATCAAATGCAAGCATAGAAAGAAGCCAATGGTAAAAATAAGGTAAAGGGATATGGGTAAGAAGGGGGAACAATTGAATTATGGAAAGTGGTGCTAAGTTAAGCTAGCAACTAACAAAGACGTGCAAGGATGCTCAATCCAAACTCCAACCCAATCCCAAGTAGAGGACATGAAGCCAAAATAAGCAATTCGACTTCCTTTTAATTCAAAACAAAAGTAAACTTCCCAAAAATCATGATTAACAACATAAAAGTGATTTCACAAACCTCTTCTCTTCTTCTTCTTTATAATTTTCAACAAATTCATTTTTTTTTTCATTTTGATCATGCTTCTTTCTTTGATTTTCTTTCTTTTTGTCACTTTTTTCAACTTTCTTTTTTTTTTAATTCACTTTTTTTTTTCATTCTTCACAAATTTCACTTTATTTTTCTCAACTTCTCAATTTCCTTTCGTCCTCCTTTTTCAATCTCAAGATAACATTTCAAGTAGACACAAAGGTACGAAAATCAGTAATTCCGCCCAACCAAGCTCACAATGACATAAGCTGAGCAATATCCCAAATAAGCACCCAAACACAAATGAGAAAGTTAGTAGCTCAACAAGGTAGGCAAGTTTTTAATGTAGCTAGATATGAGGAAATGTGTGAGAGGGTTTCAAAATAGGCAACAATAGTCATGTGAACGGCTTCAAATGCTCGCAAAATATGAATGCAATGCTCGTTAGAAATGGGATAAAGACCATACTTATGCGTTTTGACATGACGTACACCATAAGGAGACCTACACACACCTAGATGAGACCGGATATAGATGCACCGGTCGTTAGAGGCTCTACCTTACCAATTTTTTAGGTTGCCAATGTCAAGATCAAGTCTACTAGATCTAAATTCCATCCACTCACTATGTCAAGACATCCCCATGTATGCAAAATCCCGTCGATAAGTACGAATCATTATCTATAAAGCTATAATTGGGATAAGCAAGGAGAGAAAATAGTAAGCTAAAGTGGGGGTAAGCATCACAAAGCCACAAGAGAAGAACGATTTTTCAAATTTTTGATTTTTTTTTCAACTAAACTACATGCAAAGCTAACTAATATGCTCTAACTAGATGCAAATTCCTCCCCCAACCTAAACATCACATTTTCCCCAATGTGCACATAAAAACAACCATCAAACCGTAGAAAACGGTTTTCAGCACATTATCCAGCAAGGTACAATACGTTTAAAGGGGAAAGGGAACGAAAAACTAAATGCAAAGGAAGGAAAGCTTACTAAACGATCTAGCCTCCCCCAAGCTAGTATGTACAAGGGGGTCATACATTTCGTCATCAAGAAAAGGGCCACCAGCAGAGGCTCGGCTCATCATTGGGTGCGTGATCACCTCCGGATCCCAACGCACCATCAAAGGAACTACCTCCAGCTTGGCAGTCACTAGCATAGTCATAAATACCCCTTGCACCACTTGAGCTGCCACCATAATAATCATAGCCTCCATAGCCACCTCCTAAGCCTTCAACTCCATAATCCGAACCACAATAGTATGGACTGGGTTATAAGTACCTGCAACATGATCAGAAGAAGACGGAAACCCACCCTCTGGCCAAGGATACAAGGATGGGTGAGGGCCCTCGAGTGGAATAACATCTCAACATCTTCTTCTTCTTCATAATTTGGCTCCTCTTGAGCTCTTCTTCTTTCACCTACAAATGACAATTCAAATAACAACTAAACTAAAAAAGAAGTCTGTAATTCTACGAGAGCAATAAATTTTAAAAAATTACAACAAAACACGGGTTGCCTCCCGAGAAGCGCTGATTTTATGTCCCGCACGACGTAATGAAGCTTGAGAATTAATTCGTCAAAGACGGAAGGTCCAAGAAAACTTCCTCCACAACTCCAATGATAGCATTCTCATGATAAATCTTCAAACGATGGCCATTGACTTTGAACTTCTCTCCATTGGTGGTCATTACTTCAATAAAGCCAAGCTTGTTGACATTAATGACGGTGTATGGTCCGGACCACTTTTGATACCCGTCGTTGTGAGTACCAAAGATAAAATTTATAATCTCCTATTAAGACTAACCTAGGCTAGTGGTAACAGGGTCGAACCACAAGGAGGCAGTTGTAAACTTTAGTTGAATTATGTTCAGTCTGAGGTAACTATTACGGGGGTTGATTTGAATTGATCTAAGGCTAAGAGCAAACAAAGATAATAAACTAAAAATACGATTTAAACAGATAAAAGAAGGGTACTAGGATGGTCGGGTCATTATAGCTTCGGCGGCAGCAAACTAAGTCGGTCTGAATCAAACACAGGTAAGGCGGGAAATAAAGAGGTCCTCTCGGTCCACTCTTAACAGATAGCATCTCTCGATCTCGCTATAGGTCCCTAATGTCACTAATACTAACTCTCGTCCTGAAAAGTGACTAACGGTCTAAACTATACCTATCTTTCGATCTTAGCACAGTTTAGTCAATTTAATTGATGGTCTAATAACCTCCCCTACCTTTCGATCTAATGGGTCAGTCACGAAATAGGTATCTAACTGGTCGCATGCATTCGATTCGTTAAATACAAGATTAAATTCAATTAAAACGAATATAAACCCTACGAGGTCAGTCGATCGACTGATAAGGTCAGTCGATCGACCAACACGCGAAACAGCCTTCCCTAATCTAATGCCGCCTACGCCATAAATCGCCTATATCCTAGCACTATAGAATTAGCTACTCATGACGAAAGTAATAACAACAACAAAGCTAATAATGATTACTGAGTTCATGCTTAAAGTAAATAACAATAATGATAACACGATAATTGGCTTTGGGGCACTAACTATCAAACCTATACTAATAACGAAAGTAAAACAATAAACTAAAATTAGAGCAGAATGAATACCGAGATTTAAGAGAAAGATTTAGAACAAAGGCAGAATTCCAATGCTAAAATCGATATCCCAAACCCTAGTTACTCGAAATAAACTGAAACTGAAAATACTGTATTGTGATAGAAACTTCGATCAAAACTTCATATCTAAACTGATGGTTTTATGTTACGTTATATAGCAATCAACGCAACATCTTATTTCCTAAACCTAAACTTCACGGGCTTCAAAGATTCACTGTAATACTCCGTATTTATAAGTCTTGGGGTACTCTATCGAGTAGGCCTTACTCTGTCGAGTAAGGGTAAGTTGCGTTTTAGAATAGTTTCTGACCTGTTGGGTACTCGATCGAGTAGCTGGGGCACTCGATCGAGTAGGGGGGTACTCGATCGAGTGCCTTGGGTACTCGATCGAGTGTCCGGTTTTACGGGGGAGTTTTCTCGGGTTTTGTTAATTACGCGATTAAGGTATTTAAACATATTCGTAATTGTTTTAAATCACTTTTTACAAAACCTAAAACCTGTTTAAGAGAGAAAGCAACTAGTTCTTCCTCCTAATCGCGTTCTTGACAATTCCGGAGTTCGACGGTCGGTTCGTATCGTAGTTCGTGTCGTTGGATTCCTTGCGTCGAGGGTAAGCTTTTAATATAATTTTTATAATGTTTTGTTAAGTTTGGTTAAACCCTAATTTAGAGATTGGGGGTTTTGTGTGTAGTTTGTGATGTGTAGCCTCTATGTGTTATATGATAGGAGGAGGGTTCATAGAAGAGACTTTTTGATACAGCTGTTGATACCGTCTGCGTGTTGTGCTTTCCGGTAGGATTTCCTACTCGGTATTAGTCCCATAATGGGATATTGGTGATGTGCTGTAATTAGTTGTTTGATATGATGATTGTGATTGTGATTGTGATTGTGATTGTGATTGGTTTCGATGGCTCTCGAGATGCGTTCTCGGCTGAGTGGGGTCACTTGCGGGAGTGATCTCACGCCCTAGTTTCGCCCTTCGTGGAACCCGCCACGAAAGGGGATGTGCACATTAATGGGACAGGGTTATCGCTCGTATGATGAGCGGGGCTTAGGTGGGAACGGCTGCGGTCCCCCAGCTGGTGGTGGTCCGGTGGACGGTCGTATTGAGATGATGGGAATTGGTTGGTGGTGTGTGTGTGTGTGTGTGACAGTTCATCTGTCTGTTTATCTTATTGTTGATGTATATTGAGTTGTGTGATTATCTTGACCCCGTTTAAATGTTTTAAAACTGTGGTGATCCATTCGGGGTGGTGAGCGGTTGCTTAAGCGGTATATCTTGGATACGCGTGGGATCTAGTGGGGATGGAGTCATCACATATCGAGTCTTTAGTCTTCATTTGTGTTTATTAGAACAGTTCCTTTCGGTTGGTTTATAGTTTGAGAACAGTTGTATTTTGCTTACAGTTGGTTTTGTAATGTAATCACTTAAACTTATTTAATAAAGTATGTTCTTCATTGTCTTATGATTATCATGCCTCGGGTAACCGAGATGGTGGCACCCTTATACCTGAGTGGTCCTGGTAAGGCACTTGGAGTATGGGGGTGTTACAAATGGTATCAGAGCGACGATCCCGAAACCTCGTAACCAATGAATCTAATGAATCTAGGGAGTCAATTAAAATGAACCCGGGGTAAAGGTTGTAGGAGCTAATGCAAAGACTTGGGAGACGTCCTAAAGTCGCGAACTCGCCCTACAATTTTGAACCGGTCACCATGGGATATGTGTCGGGATCGTTATGTGCTTATTGTGTGCTGTGTGTATTTATGTAGTAGTATGTTGTATGAATTGATGGATGAAAGATGATAATGATGTGAATTGTATGTTGGTTGATTGTAAAGCATGAAAGTATAATTATTGATACATGTAATTTGACATGTTATAATTACGTAAGGAAAAGTGTTTTGTCTATATATATATATAAAGCGATGTGTAAGTATACATGTTGTTGTTGTCGTGTTGAGTAAAAGTACAGAAGGTTAGGAGTATGAATTGAACATGTCTTTGGGTGAATATGTTGAACGTATATGGTGGGTAAATATGTGGTATGATGGATGAATTAGTGGAAAAAGATGAATCATCGTGGTATGATAACATGGTTCGGATTAAGCGGGTTATATAATGGAAGTTATTTTATAGTGTTGTTATGTTAGTAACATGGAATAGGATTTGTAATGTATGAGTATGATTTGTCTTACGAAAGGCTATAGAATAAAAGCATGTGGGTAGTGCATGATGAATGTTGTTGCTTTGTTTTCGAAAATAATAATATGTGATTGGGGCTACTGGTTTCATGAGTATTGGGTTGTTTTCGTTTAACTTGGTTGTTGTTTAAGTTGTTTGGAAGTAAAAATCAAATAATTATGTCGTCTGATTATAGCAAAGTTGTCTTTAAACTGTTATAACTTGAGATGCGTAAATGATTTTAATGTGATTCCAATTGGAGGTGATAGCTTGTTCTTTTACGATTCTAACGGTAGGTCACACACCCAAAACGACCAAGAAATGAGTGAGTTATGGCTGTTTTACGAAAACTGGACAGTGCTGAGAATTGGGTACTCGATCGAGTATCCTTGGTACTCGATCGAGTAAGAGGGCACTCGATCGAGTACCTTAGCTACTCGATCGAGTAGCCCTGTTGATTTGTTTTACGTGCTCCTGATCTTCACCTACTCGATCGAGTAAGTCCCTTACTCGATCGAGTGGCCTGTACTCGATCTAGTGACCCCTATTTTGGGTCATATGTTTATCTTTTGACTTCGTTGCATATTATGTTTAATTCAAAGGCGTTATTTTGCTTCTTTATGCATTGTTTTACATGTATGTTGGTCTTGATACGTAAGTTACCCAATCTTATGGTGAAGTGAGTGGCTTTGTGGTGAGTAGGAGTTCGGTGGGAGACATAAGTTATATGTGTTGTGATAAATAGTGGAAAAAGAAAAGGAAGATTGGTATGGTTTATTGAGACATAGAGCATGTTTTGTGAGATGAGATAAGCGAAATGTTTGTATGTTGAGTAATGTAAAAGTAAATGAATGTGGGCAAGGGATGGTGTGAGTTTATGGAACGTGAGAATGAAAAGATTGAAATGAGGGACGCAAATGGTGGCAGCTTGAGATGTGTAAAGAATCATGGAGGGGGATGGTTAGGAGTCGTGTGGGTCAAGAATATACATAGTGAAAGTTCGTTTTAAAGGGGTTGAGAAGAGGGGTATATAGTGAACTTTGTGGAGACATGTCGCGAGGTGGATTTGTAGACAGTGAGGGAGTTTGGGGAGATTTGGTTTATTAAGAGGTGAAACCACTGTGGGATTTCCTTGGGCAATTAACGGTATTAAATGAATTCTGATTTCTAAAGAGGTACAAAGGAGATGCAATTGTTTGGACAGTGAACGTTGATTTTATGGACAGATTAGTGGCAAGTGTGAGTGATAGCATAATAAGAGAAGATCCATGGTAAGAAAGAGTGGGATGATGTCGGTAGAAAATAATGGAATTTGAGTTTTGGAGCAACGAAGGGGTAACTGGATTTCTAAAGAGTTAGCTAGAAGGAATAAGGAGTTGAACTATTAATTGGTATTATTGAGTGTAAAGAGAAAAGAAGGATAAAAGTAAGCTGAGGAAAATATTCACCGGAGTTATGTGATATAAAGGTAAGGAATCATCGAAATGTGTGATATTATCATGAGGATGTTAGTTAATGGTTATATGGGAGCTTCAGGACAACATGTTTAATAATGAGTTTTGAGAAATTAAGGAAAGTAAGAAGTTAGTAGAATATCTGCATGATATGAGATTTTGGTGGAGAAATGGATGATGATTCAATTAAGGAAAATATTGGGAAGAATGTTGAGGTAATTTTGTTCATGGATTCGATGTTCGTTGTTTGGGATGTTAACCAAAGATAGAAAAGAAATCATGATGTTTAGAGATGAGTGAAGAGGTTTGATGTCCGGACAGTGGTAGTGTTATGGTCTTTGACTAGTGGTTAAGGGTAAGGGTATATTAGAAAAGTGGCAATTCTAAAGAGGCTGATTTTATAAAGACTGAATTGATAAAAGTATGGTTGTCAGGAAGTATAAGACATAGTCTTAGGAGGTGGTTTCTCATAATGAGTGTTAGCTGTATGGTTATGTATGGCGAAGATCTTTGGTGATGCGAATGGAAGAATGTGATGAGGGGCATGCGAGTTAAGCTCGGACAACAAGTAACCTTTGTTGAGTGGTAACTTACGTGGTCAGGATTGACTAGTTGGTTGTGATTACGGGTCTATGATATGTGTAAATGTTTGTGTGAGGTTCTGACCTCACAAGAAGTGGTATGGTGTGATAATTATAAAGCTGTTTTATGAATGTTCTATAATATATATGTTGGACACGGTAGTTTAATTGAATGATATCCAAAAAGGTAATAATTTGATTAATTTGACATGGCTAGTTATAATTTTATGTGTATTAATAACACATGTGTATTCCGTGAAATGGTAGAGATGATGTTCATGAGATGCTTATCTGTTTAATTCATATAATATGTTGCGTTGTGATTGAGTAAAGTGGATTTGAGTAAGTTTTCTTGTCCGAAAGGTTATTTCCGAGTCAGTATTTATGGAATTGTATGTAGCTGTGATGTCTATCGATGTGGTTGTGGTGCCTCCGGTGGTGATCCGGGCACGGTATTTAGTATTGTGATGCGGGTATTTTCGCGTTGTGGTGGGTGTTGGTGGCGGTGTTGTGATGCCGTCACCGGTTGTGGTGGAGTAGGCGGGATGATTATGATACGAGTTTTCGAAAGTGCATACTAGTTATACATAGATTGTTGTTTTGTTTCTTTGTTGTTCTTTGTGAGTTTTGGTTGAACATGTAGACAGTTGTCTTGCTTATTGATGTTTTCTTTACCAGGTTAAGTTAAGAATGAGGTAGAGTATAATATGAAATAGAGTTGAATATGTTTTCGTTGTTGTCATGGTATAGTGATGTTCTATTGATGGGACACGGTTGTGAGAGGTTGTTTCTGATAATTTTGATCTTGTTCTAGATAAGGCTTTAGTAGACATGGTAATGGAAAATGATTCGTGGAACATGTGTTGTAATGATCTGAAAGCGGCAGGTAGTTCATAATCTTTTGTTGGGACAGTGAGTGTAGGGTGTTGGGGGAATTAGTGTCATATTAAGTTATGTATGAGTTTTGCGGTAATGAAGGAAAGAACTTGAGGATCTAGTGTGAGTATAAGTAACGAGTGTGGATCGGGAGTTATGCTACGGAAGATAAGTGCTTTACATAGCGAGGTATGTAGGTTTGCAATGATAATGGAGAGTTAGTATGGTGATTTTGCTACGAGCCTTATGGTATAGGTTAGGGGTGTGCAGATTGATTTGAAGTATGAGAACTGTTGAAGTAAGAGAGCCTTGAGAAATAGGAGTGGTTATGGAAATGAGGTTATAGGCGATTATCTTTGACATGTGGTGGTGATGAGGATAATGAGATAATATAGCTAAGGGTTTAGTATTAGTGAGTTACGAGGACGTAACATTTGTCTTAAGAGGAGTAGGATGCAATAAAAGAGAGTTTCATGGTGGTGCATGCGGTAATATAATTGGAAGTAGAGTGTTAGCGTAGCGTAAAGGAGGGATTTGTTTTGTGGACAATACTTATAAAAGGCCATGGCCGTGCTTGTAGTACTGTGATGCTTCGGAGTATGAGAATATTTTATATAATGTTGACGGTTGGGGATGGTGTTATGAGTCCGAGTAAACTTCGAGGACGAAGTTCCTTTTAAGGATGGTAGAATGTAACATTCCGTTTGATGACTAGGAGTGTCTTGATTTTGGATTTGATAGTGGATGATATTATGGAGCTAGCAGTGTTAGTGGATGGTGGTTGGTTATGTATGAAGTTGGTGTCGTGAGAGATATATATGTGGTGGATGCGATATCGTGAGTCATGTTAAGGAAGTAAACATAGTTGGTGGAGTGGATGTTAAGAGTTCATGTTTTATGTTTGGTCGAGTTTTTGAGTTCTTAGTTATGTTGTTGTGTCTTGGTCGAGTTAGTATGGTTGTTTTTAGAGTATGGGTTGAACTTCGGGGACGAAGTTCTTTTTAAGGAGGGAAGACTGTAATACTCCGTATTTATAAGTCTTGGGGTACTCTATCGAGTAGGCCTTACTCTGTCGAGTAAGGGTAAGTTGCGTTTTAGAATAGTTTCTGACCTGTTGGGTACTCGATCGAGTAGCTGGGGCACTCGATCGAGTAGGGGGGTACTCGATCGAGTGCCTTGGGTACTCGATCGAGTGTCCGGTTTTACGGGGGAGTTTTCTCGGGTTTTGTTAATTACGCGATTAAGGTATTTAAACATATTCGTAATTGTTTTAAATCACTTTTTACAAAACCTAAAACCTGTTTAAGAGAGAAAGCAACTAGTTCTTCCTCCTAATCGCGTTCTTGACAATTCCCGGAGTTCAGACGGTCAGTTCGTATCGTAGTTCGTGTCGTTGGATTCCTTGCGTCGAGGGTAAGCTTTTAATATAATTTTTATAATGTTTTGTTAAGTTTGGTTAAACCCTAATTTAGAGATTGGGGGTTTTGTGTGTAGTTTGTGATGTGTAGCCTCTATGTGTTATATGATAGGAGGAGGGTTCATAGAAGAGACTTTTTGATACAGCTGTTGATACCGTCTGCGTGTTGTGCTTTCCAGGTAGGATTTCCTACTCAGTATTAGTCCCATAATGGGATATTGGTGATGTGCTGTAATTAGTTGTTTGATATGATGATTGTGATTGTGATTGTGATTGTGATTGTGATTGGTTTCGATGGCTCTCGAGATGCGTTCTCGGCTGAGTGGGGTCACTTGCGGGAGTGATCTCACGCCCTAGTTTCGCCCTTCGTGGAACCCGCCACGAAAGGGGATGTGCACATTAATGGGACAGGGTTATCGCTCGTATGATGAGCGGGGCTTAGGTGGGAACGGCTGCGGTCCCCCAGTGGTGGGTCCGGTGGGGATCAATATTGAGATGATGGGAATTGGTTGGTGGTGTGTGTGTGTGTGTGTGTGTGATTCATTTGTCTGTTTATCTTATTGTTGATGTATATTGAGTTGTGTGATTAGTACTGACCCCGTTTAAATGTTTTAAAAATCGTGGTGATCCATTCGGGGTGGTGAGCGATTTAAGCGGTATATCTTGGATACGCGTGGGATCTAGTGGGGATGGAGTCATCACATATCGAGTCTTTAGTCTTCATTGTGTTTATTAGAACAGTTCCTTTTCGGTTGGTTTATAGTTTGAGGACAGATTTGTATTTTGCTTACAGTTGGTTTTGTAATGTAATCACTTAAACTTATTTAATAAAGTATGTTCTTCATTGTCTTATGATTATCATGCCTCGGGTAACCGAGATGGTGGCACCCTTATACCTGAGTGGTCCTGGTAAGGCACTTGGAGTATGGGGGTGTTACATTCACGATCTTTCAATTCACGTCTGGAATAGAAGTCTGGTCGATCGACTAATAATCTTTGGTCGATCGATCGCTCCTCAAAAAAAAGAGCTTCGGATCCCGATATTTGGTCGATCGATCAAGGTGGTAGTCGATCGATCGGCCGAGCTGCTATTTGACTTCTCAAAACACGTGGACTTGTCTTTTGGGCCTTGGATTGCGCACCAAGCTCGTTCCTTAAGCAGTTCCTTTACGTCATTTGCAATGCAGATTACTCGGGGACGGATTTGGCTTGATTTTCCATTGAATTCTTCACATTTCTGCAATAAAGTACAAAATACGGAAGTAGACGGAAATAGGGAGAAATATAGCATAAACTACAAGAATGAGCTCTGAAATGCGTGTAAAATGGGATGTAAAACATCATATAAAAGACACGCATCAACTTTGATCGCAACTTTCCCGGAAAAATATTCATTCGGGAGTTAAACAAGAGCACTTTGTCACCAATTTGAAAATCTTTCTTGAGTATTTTCTTGTCATGCCAACGTTTTGTTTTCTCCTTATAAAGACGGGAGCTCTCATAGGCCTGCAAACGAATTTCATCAAGCTCATTAAGTTGCAATAACCTTTTCTCACCACATAAAAGTAGCATCGAAATTAAGCTCCTTGATTGCCCAGTATGCTTTTTGCTCCATCTCCACGGGTAAATGACAAGCTTTTCCATAGACCAACCTATATGGCGAGGTGCCAATAGGTGTCTTAAAAGCGGTCCTATATGCCCACAAGGCGTCATCTAACTTCATACTCCAATCCTTTCTTGACTTGGTAACAACTTTCTCAAGTATGTACTTAAGCTCACGATTTGAAACTTCAACTTGGCCACTTGTTTGTGGATAATAGGCCAAGCCTCTTCTATGATAAACTCCATACTTAACAAGCAATGCATCAAGTTGTTTTTCACCAAAATGCGTGCTACGATCACTAATCACCGCTCTAGGGACACCAAAGCGTGGAAATATGATTTTCTTGAACAAGTTTATTACATGACCAGCATCATTGGTTAGAGTAGAAATTGCCTCTACCCATTTAGAGACGTAGTCAACGGCGACTAAGATGTAACGATTACCCTTTGATGAAGGAAAAGGGCCTTGGTAATCAATACCATATACATCGAAAATTACAACTTCAAGTATCCCGGTTTGAGGCATCTCATGCCTCTAAGAAATAGAGCTGGTTCTTTGGCAAGCATCACATGTCATCACGAAATTATTGTTATCTTGGAACATGGTGGGCCAATAGAACCCAGATTGGAGAATCTTAGAAACGGTCTTAGATGGTCCATGGTGACCACCATAAGGGTAAGAATGACAACCTTCTAGAACACCTTTCACATCCCATTGTGGGATACATCTCCGATACAATCCATCGGAGCAATGCTTGAACAAATAAGGATCATCCCATAGATAAAACTTGGCATCATGCATGAACTTCTTCTTTTGTTGATATGAAAGGTTTGGGGCAACTCATGACCAACAAGGTAGTTGGAAATATCGGCATAACACGGAGTATTTGAATCCACCATCATCATCAAGGAGTCATCGGTAAAAGAATCAATAATTGGAATATTAATACATCCATCATCAAATCTCAAGCGGGAAAGGTGATCGGCAACAACATTTTCAGCCCCTTTCTTGTCACGAATCTCAGGATCAAATTCTTGCAAGAGCAAGATCCATCGAATAAGCCTTGGCTTTGCTTCTTTCTTTGACAGTAGATGTTTTAAGGCGGCATGATCGGAGTGGACAATGACTTTGGATCCAATCAGATAGGAGCGGAATTTGTCTAAGGCATAGACAATAGCAAGAAGCTCCTTCTCGGTGGTGGCATAGTTTATTTGAGCTTCAGCCAAAGTTTTGCTTGCATATTAGATAGCATGGAGCACTTTGTCCTTTCTTTGTCCAAGAACGGCACCTACCGCATAGTCACTAGCATCGCACATCAATTCAAATGGCAAATTCCAATCCAGTGATTGGATCATAGGTGCAGAGATCAAAGCCTTCTTAATCCTATTGAATGACTCAAGACAAGCATCAGTAAACACAAAAGGAGCATCCTTTAAAAGGAGCTCCGTAAGGGGCTTGGTAATTTTGGAAAAATCCTTAATGAAACCACGGTAGAACCCCGCATGGCCTAAAAAGCTCCTTACACCTTTAACATTCACGGGAGGGGGAAGTTGTTCAATAACTTGGACATTAGCACGATCCACTTCAATACCTCTTTCCGAAACAAGATGACCAAGCACCACTCCTTCATTCACCATGAAGTGGCACTTCTCCCAATTTAAAATCAAATCTACTTCTTCACATCTTTTCAAAACCTTGGTTAAGTTAGCCAAACATGCATCAAATGTAGTTCCATAGACACTAAAATCATCCATAAAAACTTCCATGATTGACTCAATAAAATCCGATAAAATACTAGTCATGCAACGTTGGAAGGTCGCGGGTGCATTACATAGACCAAAGGGCATCCTACGGTAGGCAAAGGTACCATAAGGGCAAGTAAAATTGGTCTTTTCTTGGTCATCGGGGTGAATTGGTATTTGAAAGAATCCCGAATAACCATCTAAGTAGCAAAAGTATTTATGACATGCCAACCTCTCTAACATCTGGTCAATAAAGGGCAATGGGTAATGGTCTTTTTTTGTGGCCAAATTCAACCTCCTATAGTCAATGCACATGCGCTATCCTGTCACAATTATAGTGGGGATGAGTTCATCTTTATCATTTTTTACTACAGTGGTCCCTCCTTTCATAGGAACCACTTGGACCGGACTTACCCATTTCGAATCGGAAATTGCATAAATAATTCCCGCATCCAAAAGTTTCATGACTTCCTTTTTTACCACGTCTTGCATGTTAGGATTTAAACGGCGTTGACCTTGGACACATGGTTTATGATCCTCTTCAAGATGATTTCTATGAATGCAAAAATTGGGGCTTTGTGGACATGGGGGCCACGGGGGCGCTTGGGAAACAAGCGTTTGCATTTGTGGAGTCGCCACCAATTTATTGTGGAAAATTGGAAACCGTTCGAATACCTCATACCATGTCAAGACACAAAGTAGTGACATGAACACCAAGAAGTCGTTACCCTTAGCATTCTATGTCTAGAATGACTCTCGTGGATGCCAATGAACACGGATGTTCACAGAGATCTGGAGTAAGGGGTGAGGGTACATATTAGGAAGCTCTTTTGATCGAACACCTAATCCCGCCCGCCTCGATAGCCGGCTCTACTAATGATAGGGAAGTTATCTATACTCGATATATCGTCGATTAAATGCATGCAATGCAACATCCAAGTTTTAATCCTATCATGTGAAAATTTAACTAAGTCGGTGAAAAATTAATTTAGCATACAATAAATGTCAAAGTAGGGATTTAAGCTCAATTATATGTGAAGCATACAAATGATACAATAAAAGAAATATAATAATGAAAATTAAAATAATTACAACGGATTCAATTGATTTATGTCGAAAATACTTCCAAAACGGATAATTTGAGAAAGAAAAGAATACAAGAATAAGCAAACAGGAATTAGGCGATAATACGATTAATAGTTAATTAAATACGTAAGCTAATTAAACTAGGCCAAGGCAGAACGGAAGTTCAGAGACATAAATCAACCTGGAACAGGCGCAGCAGAGCTGCGTCCTTTGGAAGAGGCGCAACAGTTGCTGCGTCTGTTCCAAGGGTGAGTTCTGGCTATGAAGCCGGAACTAGAAATCGTTAATGTTAATTGGTGAATGAAAGGATCAATTATGATATTCGACTCGGATGGAAGTGATTTAATGGATTAATTACATGCGAATGGGTCATAAAAGCAATAAAACATGGATGAGACGAATGCCAACGGATTAATTACATGAACGAAAGATTGATTAGTGACATAGGTGAACTAAATAGGTTAAATATGATAAATTAATGATGAATTAATGACGAATAGACAGATGGAAATGTATCAAAGGTCGGATTCCAGAAACTCAATATGAAAGAATTGAATCTCTACAACCCGGATTGATTTTAATGACGAAAACCCGCAAATATTGGATTACTTGGGATTTAAGTTGGGATTTAACGATGAATTATACGTATTAATGATGTTAAACAATATACATGTGAAATTATCATGCTATTATGTCAAAGAATTTAAGAACAAACGAAAACAAATTACGAACAACGAATTGACAGAGGACGGAGGAAGAAGAAAGGAAGCAGGAACTGCGGCAGCCTCACGAAGAGGCATAGCAGGTGCTGCGTCCCTTCGAAGAGGCGCAGCAGTTGCTGCGTCCTTTCTCAACGCTCATCTTCTGGTAATCCGTAAAAAAGGTTTTAAAGCATGGTTTTATAAATCGGTTTTAAGAAGTGTTTTCGACATAAACCTTACATGATGATTACAAAAAGTAAATAACAATAAATAAAGAAGGATTTACACCCTCAGACTTACATGTTTGACGAAACGAGATGAACTAAGTTAACGTTTAGTGATGCTCGACTCGAATGTAACGAAAGTGCCCTCGTAAGAGTAAAACGATTAAGATTAATTAAGTTGATTGATGTGAAGTTGGTCAAATTGGTCGGTCATGCAAACGAGGCTGGTATTCAGAAGGATCCGAGCTTACGTGGTCGAATGTTCAAGCACGTAGACGCCAAAAAGTAAGAACGTGGTCTAGAATGCAAAGGGAGAAGAGAAGGACGGACACTCGGGTGAGAAATATGAGGAGCGAAGGCTCCTATTTATACTAATCACGTGAAGGAATAGGGTTTTCGGAGAGACATTGGAAGTGAATCTCGAAAATATATGAAAAGATACGAAAAATACGCAGAAACGGACCTGAGAAGAGGCGCAGCAGTCACTACGTCTCTTGGAAGAGGCGCAGCACTTGCTGCGTCTGTTCCCAGGTGGTTTCCTCCTGCGGAAGAAAGATTTCTGTGTTTGGTTTATGGAATGACGGGATAATCTTATTTTCCTTAATATTTTGTATGAATATTACGGGAAATACTTTACCAAAGAATAAAAGATTGCGAAAGATTTATAAAATATGGATTAGAAATATCCGGAACATTCCAGCACATTCTGACTCGGGATTTTAGCGGTTATCAGAAAATGAAGACGGTTTTAGGCCCGGACTCCAAATGTACTCTAATTACTATCAAAACGACCGTATCGGCGCGTAGATGACAATTAAGAGGTATACATCAATGTTTGAGAAATCACTTGATGATAAACTTACGAACTGTCATAAATCATTCTGCGTACCAAACATGCGGCCCAATCATCACCGGATGGTTTGCGGGAGGTGCAGAAATGAGGTATCTACAGAGCCCCCACTTTGACTGAGGCTTGGACAAGGCGAAAGTCAAAGTATAGCCATCAGGTCAATCGAAGATTACAACCTGACGACTATGGCGACGCGAGGCGGCTCAAGGGGTCTAAGCCAAGGACCTGTTGTCGGGAACATTTTAGAGTCTGTCGAGTTCCGGGGAGGGTCGTTTAAAGCCCATTAGACTACGTAAAGAGGCTCGCCAGCCATAAGAAGAGATCATACCTGAAACTTCTTGAGAGACATTTCCGGAGGTGCATAGGAGCTCAGGGTAAGCGTAGGAGCTAAAAGATAAGGGCAAGCGTATGAGCTAAAGGGTAAGACCTAAAAGATAAGTAAGGATTGTGCTAGGGTGTGGGACCCTAAAGGAAAGCATCAACGGGAAGGAGGCCCAAAATATAATTTTAAACTGAGGGGTAACTAAGGCTTGAGTGTAAGAACTCTGCCGGTCTGGGAACCTCTGAAGAACGACACCTCTATCGCACTCCGTGGGGAAATAGGAAATATTGTGGGTAGCAGGACATAGGCGGGAACTGCTGGGAGAAATCTGCTTGGGTAGTCTTCAAACAAACTTCAGAATAACTCGAGAAGGACGATTGTATGTCGTAAACTCTCGTTGGGGAAAACCTTATCAGGAATTTATCTCCATGTCTCGAGAGGGATTGTCTATCCGCTTACTCTCGCTGGGGGAATATAATAAAGGCGTGTCGAAACACCTGTCAAAGAATACCTGCTCGTTGTGACAAGCCTGGTCTTGGAAGCAATTAATAATGTATGGTAGTCTACAGTTGGCTTAGAAATGTGGGTCTGAACGAAGAATTATCGTCAAACGCCAAAAAGATAAAATGGCAACGGGGAAGGGGCGCACCAAAGATGGGCCCACAAATAACGAACTCATAACGAATTTTTGAAAATTCGTATGAAGGGAAGCTAAGGAAGAGGCGCAACAAGAACTGCGTCTCTTGGAATAGGCGCGACACCTGCTGCGTCTGTTCTTGGAGGTGTCTTTTCGGCGTAAAAACGCGATGAAACAGAGGGTTTAACTCATTTGTTTCGAAACACAAATTCATCCATTTCTCTCTCAAACTTCAACCATTTCCGCCAAAATTTGATCCAAAAGCTTGCATTCGCCATGAATAATCAAGGGTATGTATATCATTCTTGCATTAATCTTCTATAATGGACGAATTGGATCGACAAAATTTAGGGTTTTCAACCTTAAAATGTCGAAAATTTGGGGCTTTTCCCCCAAATGATCTTTCCTTGTAAAATTGACCATGTAAATGGCTATATGGTAGTATAAGGATCATAACCATGTATTTGTTTCGAAATTTCGTTGAGTTTTGAGCATTTGAGTGAAATTGAGACGGTTTCACAGCTATACCGTAAATTGCTTCGAATTGCCCATTTGCGATGAAACTTGACATTTGGAATCCTTTAATGATGGGTAAACTTCCTACCATCTTGGAATTTTGGTTTGTGATGGCTTTTTCAGGACACTTTTCTAGGGCATAATCGTCGTTATAACAAAATGCTGCCGAAATTTCGGCTTGAACCCATGACTAGGCTTCAACTTAGGCTTGACTTAACCCAAATTACCACATGAGTGATCGGGTTTGTGGGAATACGGCCAAAGATGGCAAGAAAAGAGCGATTTCGGGCTTCTAAAATTTGAAAATCCCCTAATCAAGGCTCGTCGTCACTTGACGCGGCCTAAAATTACTTAATTTCGCAGTGACGAGGCTTCTACTTTTGGGAGAGCTCCAATGGAGATAGACACTGTTGTTGACGCTTCTCGTGCTCTCGAGGAGGCTTTTGCTGCGGCAGGGCAGCCGGGGAGGTTGCTGAGGAGGAGGAGGCCCCGAGACGGGCCAACGTGGGGCGAGGAGGTCAAGAGCTGAGGGGAGCACCTGCGTGGGCTGAGACCTGGGACAGCAGGCACTTGCTTTGGGCTGCAGAGGGTCACCTGTCCTATAGGACGGTGAAGAGCTTGGTAACCTTGAATTCATTATTCATCACTCATACTCTTTTGTTTCATTTGCTCCAATTTCTCTCCCAATTTCATTCAAACTAAAGATAGCTTTTGTTTCAAATCACAATAGGAGGCCGGGAACATCACACCGTTCTCGGGCTACATGATGGCTATGGAGTGCTACGAGAGGCTGTCAGCGGAGGAGCGGGCCATGATCAAGCGGGGAGCGTTCGGTGCCCTGGTGAAGGCTTGGAGGGATATCGCGAAGAGGAAGCTGCGGGCTAACCTTAGCCTGGTCCGCGCTTTCTTGGACCGATTCTGGATACGACTTCCACTTTTCACATGCCTTTTGATGAGGTGGGAGTCATGTTGGAGGACTACGGTATGATCTCTGGGCTGCCGTGTGGGAACGAGGAGGTGGACTGGCCGGAGACTGCCATGAGGGTGGACTCGGCCGAGGCTAGGAGGTTGATCGGCTGAAACTTGGCGCCGAAGGCTGCTACAGTGCCTTGTTTGGTGCCTATTTCTTATGTCCGAGACTACTTTGCAGGGAAGACCCCGGCACTGGTGGTGATCGACGGGAGAGAGACGGCTCCTCCTCCCTGTACAGTTGAGCAGAGAGTCCGCTTGTGGCTCTGGTGGTTCTTGTCTTCGATCTACCTCGGAGACAAGGGAGAGAGGCTGTCGATGAAGCTTCTTCCCTTTCTTTCTGACCTGAGCTCCCTAGGGCGTTGGGACTGGGTCACTGCTGGTTTTGCGGTCCTCATCCGCTTCTTGAGTGCCATGGTTCGTCCGGAGTTGATGGAGAAGGGGACTTCTCCTGGTGCTGTCGGCCCTGGACTACTGTTGGAGGTATGAACCTTCATTTGGACTAATAATCATTTCTTTTCCTTATTGAATTACGAAAGATCATTATTGACTATCTTGCTTCCAAGGCGTGGGTGTACTCCTACTTTCCGAGCCTCTCGCCCAAGAGGATGGAGCCGCTGGAGAAGGCCTATCCCGTCATGAGGGATTGGGTGATGTGTCGGACGAGGAGCAAGCGCTCCTCTCACGGTGTCTACCGGCGAGACGTGAAGGCTCTTCAGCTGGACAGTGTGAGCATCTCACTTATATTCGTTTTGCTTCTTTATTACTTTTTAACCGATCACAAGAATGATTTCTTGCGTGTCTTTTCCCAGTGGGTGCCCAGGCCTTGGGCGGAGTACGCTGGCGCTCCTCCTTTTGTGGCTGAGGTCCTTCGACCTAGGAGCTCGAGCCAGCTACTGCTGAGGACGTCGATGGGTCCTGTGTGGTACTTGGGCGAGCGCTTGGCTCGTCAGTGCTCTCGGGATGTCTTGACGGTTCCCATCGATCCTTCTAGGACGATGTTCAGGGAGCCTTCTGAGGCCGAGAAAGAGGTTGACTTGGCTGGCGTTGGTGGTAACGCCTTCCTGCTTCCTGGTGAGGACTACTCGGCGTTCCTCTACGGGAGGTTGGCGTACTGGCCAGTTGTGGTAAGTACTTTATCCTTCTTTACTTTCGATTTTTGAGAATACGATGAAAGATCATCGATTAATGAGAATCATTTGACTTTGCAGGAGGTCAAAGTGGCGGGCATCGAGCCCCTAGAGTACCCCGAGACCCTCGAGGGCACTGACGCGACCGGGAGGAGGACGATCTCCGAGCTGCGTGACTTTGACGTAACCGTGACGGATGCTGGCCTGGACGATTGGCAGGATCTGATTCGGAGGGTGAGCCTCTAATTTGTATGATGTTCTTGTGTAAGAACACGTTTGATTGTACTTATCCGATTATTAAGAACTTCTTTTTTGAAAATGCAGGTTGCTCCGTCCCGGTTTGTGACGTTACTGAGGGTGACCAACCGGTTGCGAGCTACTGCCGTCGAGGCACTTGTCAGCGGTCGAGGTCGTCAGGTATGAACCTTTCTTCATTTTTGAATTTTCTTATTTTCTTATGATTGTTTGAAATGATTGACATGAGCCAATTTTGTTGCTTGCAGAGGGAGCGTGAGCTGGAGCGAGGGCTTGCCCAGTCTCGGGAGGAGACAACTCATCTGCTGAGAGAGCTCGAGGTTCGCGATGCCAAGGTTACTGCTCTCGAGGCGAGAGTTGCGGAGTTAGGCGGCGACCAGCAGTAGCTTTGTTGTTTGTTGTTTTTGTTGGCTTTATTTTTGTACATTTGTACATTTTAGGACCTACATTTTGGACATTTGGACTTTGCTTGGGGCTCGAGCCCCCAGTTTGTTGTACATATCCCTTTTTTGGTTGCATATGATGGCCTGAGTGCCTTTGCTGCTGGGTTGTGTTGCTTGTACCTGCAGGTTAGCTTTGAACAGGTTTGGTAGATGACGGTTTACGCCGTCATGCTGCCGAAATTTACATAGAAATCACATAGAACATGTATGCATACATATGGCCTAAATTACCGCAAAACAAATGACTTGAAAATGCAAAAATGCAAAAAAATTAGTCGGAAATGACCGGACGGTAGGGAGGGTTACCCCCAAAAAAAGAAAACAATAAAAACGTATAAGTTTGAAATGGAAGGTGAAAAAATGAAAAGAAAATTAAAAGAAATGTACAAGTGTGCTAAAATGCCGAAAATGTCGATATTGTCTCGAAATGCGCATCCGCGAAATTAGAAAACACGAAATATGGCAATTTTGACGTATTTACCCAAAATAATAACCCGTATGAATAGGAAATTATTCGTTAAGGAATTTAGGAAAGATCCAACGCGGAAAATCACAGAAACATTGCTGAGGAAGAGGCGCAGCAGGAGCTGCGTCCCTTTGAAGAGGCGCAGCAGGTGTTGCGCCTGTTCCCAGGTGTTTTCGTCCTGGCTGATTTTAGGAAACAGATTTTAGTATAAATAGAGACGTCGATAGAGGTTTTATTCACACAATTCTTCCATCTCTTCCTCGTCTTATTACATAAAGTCCTCAAAAGAAACATTCATCATGAATACTTAAGAGATTCGTCTAAAATAATGGACCAACGAGTTTTCCAACATGGAAAAACACGACATGGGTGCTTATAATCTTGGATCATTGTTGAGTTTGAAGCTTATCAAGGTGGTCAAACCATTCATAGATGCTTGTCTTGATTATTGGGACCCGAATTATCATGTTTTTGCTTTCCCCGGAGGTGACATTTGCCCATTTCCTGAAGAAATTGCTGCGATCGGTGGATGGGACCCAGAACACTTGCCTGCTATTCCTTCTACTTCACAAGTGTATAAGAACAAGTTTAGGGACTTGCTTGGATTGACAAGAATTGAGGTGGATCGTCTAGTGACATCGAAAGGAGTGCGAATGTTGGACTTTATTGACCGATTCATTAACAAGGCCGACCCCACCGTCTCTTATGTTGCCAGGCGAAGGGCATTCGGATTTTGCTTGTTACATGTATACGTCCTTCAAGGGTATGTTGATGAAGATTTGAGAGGTGATCCCCGTCTCTTGGGCCTAGTTGAGCAAATGGAACTGCGCAGGAGCCCAGCTTGTTTATGCTTAGGAGAGATCTTATTGGGTTTGGATAACAGGAAAGCCAATCGCGACCTACCTTATTTGGGGAGTCCCATTATTCTGCAGGTAAAAGAACACTTTTCTTTTTCTCTTTTTCTTTTTTTTTCTTTTTTTTGTTTTTTGTTTTTTGTTTTTTTTTTTCGTTTGTTGTTTTTTTTTTTTCGTTTAATACCCACTTTTGGTAGGTCTGGCTTATGAAGCGCCTTCCATTGATCGAGCCCCCAGTTCATGTTCCTTCTTATCATGCTCGCTCGATTGCAATGAGGACCAGGCTTTACATGGTGGACTTCACTCGGGTCTGCAATTACTGGGAAAACAAACTAAAGAGTGATGATGGCCCTTTGATTAGATGGGTTGTACCATGGTGGCATCTCAAATCTGTCACTGGAGTATCTTCCTTGGATCCTACCCGATCTGTGCGCATTCTTGGCTTGGAGTTCATGGTATACATCTTCCCGGAGAGGCTGATGAGACAAGTTGGAGTGAAGCAGATGATCCCGAAGCTTGACATTGTCCCGCAGACTGCCGTGGCGCTTACTACAGAGAGCCGAAGGGAGTGGGCCATTAAATGGGCTCAAAGGAGCGTGTGGTTCTTGAACTCTTCTGTTAATGCCTTAGTGGTGTCAGACTTCTATCTGCGGTGGAGGAAAGCTACTACTCCAGAGGAGCGTGAGAGATTGAGGAAGCGTGAGCCCGTTGACTACAAGGTGCGCGAAGTGGAAAAGGAGAAAGAGAAGCATCTGACTGAGGGAGATGAGGAAGCCGGATTTCGAGTTGTTCATCCTTCGAAGAAACCGAAGACCTCTCCTATCGTGGACAAAGTGATTGACAAGAATGGGAAGGCTAGGCCTCGAGAAAGACCGTTGGTGATTAGGTCCGAAGTGGCGCAGGAGCGTCCGGCTCGAGGTCGTGACAAGAAGTATGACAAAAATGATAAGGGCAAAGGAAAGATGGAGGAATAGCCCAAGTCTTTATTATTATTTATTATTATTATTAATGTAATAAGAAGGGGGGGTTTTTAGAATCCGAGCCTATTTTTATTATTATTATGTAACGTATTATTATTATTATTATTAGGAATGAATGAAATAAAAGAGGTTAATTGGTTATGAAACCGTTGTGATTTTCTATTCATTATTCTTGTCGAATTCCAAATGCAATTGCAAATGTCCTTCTATTTACATTTTGAAAATTAATGGGTTGTATCCTATGAAGGATTGCCTACGTATTCATTTAAAAAATGAAATCAAACCCTTGCGCGTAGTTCGAGTAAATGTAAAAGAATAATTGTTCTAAACAAGAGCTTGTAATGAACTTAGAAGATAAGCATGAGCTTTTTCTTACTCTTAAGGTGAAATTTAGTTTATTTGATGATATGAGGATGACAAATTGTCAAAATGCAAGAGCATAGCGACATTAGCTTATTTTAGCTTGGCCGGGAGCCGTTTATTTTAGTGCCACAAGATCGACACATGAGGTTACGCGAGGCGCGTTTTTGTTCCTATTCTAGGCATAATACCGTTTCAGTTGGTTAAGGTTTATCGGGTTGGCGAATTCATTCCCATCTAGGTCTGTGATTCTAACCGCACCCCCTGGAAGTATGGACTTGACTAGAAATGGCCCGGCCCAATTAGGTTTGAATTTTCCCCGTGGATCGACAGGTAAAAGAGCTCTAACTGACTTGAGTACTAAGTCTCCTTCCTTGATGTTCCTTGGCTTGACTCTTTTGTTGAAGGCTCGTTTGATACGTGCTTGATATGTTTGGACATTGTGTAATGCGCGTAGCCTACATTCATCCAGAAGGATGAGTTCTTCGTATCTATCCCTCTTCCAATCGGCTTCCGGGATTTGACTTTCGAGTAAGATACGCAATGATGGTATTTCTAACTCGACTGGCTGTACAGCTTCCATGCCATAGGTCAAATAGAAAGGGGTGGCCCCAGTGGGCGTCCTAACTGATGTGCGATATCCCCACAAAACAAAGGGTATTTTGCTTGGCCAATCTCGATAGTTGTCAATCATTTTCTTGAGAATTGTGACAACGTTCTTGTTTGCTGCCTCTACCGCACCATTAGTCTGTGGTCTATATGGCGAAGAGTGGTGATGCCTAATTTTGTACTTGGCTAGCAATTGCTCAGTCTCGGCTTAGAAATGTGATCCATTATCACTAATGATCTCATGTGGGCAACCGTATCGACAAATGATGTTGTTTTGTATGAACTTTTCCACGTTTTTAGCCGTGAGACTAGTGTAGGAAGCCGCTTCTACCCATTTGGTGAAATAGTCAATTGCCACAAGGATGAAACAGTGACCTCCTGGCCCGGCTGGAGTTATCTTCCCGATTATATCAATTCCCCAGGCAGAAAATGGCCAAGGAGATGTCATCGTATAGAGCAATGAGGGAGGGACATGCTGTACGTTCCCGAAGATTTGGCAGTTGTGGCAATGTCTTACGTATTTGATGCAATCGGATTCCATTGTGGTCCAATAATACCCCAAACGTGTGATTTTCTTTGCCATCATGGGCCCACTCATGTGAGGACCTCATTCTCCGTCATGGACTTCTTCCATTACTTTTCGCGCCTGTGAATGATCAAGGCAATGTAGGATTACACCAAGAGGTGTTCTTTTGTATAACTCTCCTTGTATGAGAACGTATTGGGAAGCTAGTAGGCGTATAGCGCGTTGTCCCCTTTTGTCCATATCCGGTGGATAGGTACCGTTGAGTTTAAAACTTAGGATTGCTTGGAACCAAGGCTCCTCTGTGACTTCCTCTTCGTCAGTGATTTGGTGGACATAAGTTGGCTCTGATCGACGTTCGATGCACAAAGGCATTTCCACCATGTCATCTGGCATATTAATCAAAGATGCGAGTTTTGTAAGAGCATCCGCAAATTGATTTTCTTCCCGAGGTAGGTGTAGATAGGTCACGTGATCAAAGAATTGGGCGACTTGGTCTATTCTGGCTTCATAAGGTGCTAAGCTTTCGCTTCGGATTTTCCAAGATCTCTTACCTTGATTGATGATCAGGGAGGAATTCCCATGCACTCGGAGGTTTTTAATGCCTAAACTTACAGCCGCCTGTAGTCCAATGAGACAGGCTTCGTATTCTGCAGCATTGTTTGTCACCTCGAAGTCGAGTTTGACAGAGATTGGTGTATGCTCACCTTCAGGAGAAATGAGCAACACTCTTATTCCAAATCCTCTTAAGTTTGATGCTCCATCGAAGTAAAGGTCCCAGGAGTCTGCATCGGTTTGGAGTATATCCTCGTCTGGAAATGACCAAGTATCTATTATTTGTGCATCATTGATGGAGTTTTCTGCAAAGAATTCGGCAACGGCGCACCCTTTTATAACTTTCAGGGGCACATATTTGAGATCGAACTCTGAGAGCATCAAAGTCCATCTTGTTAGTCGTCCGTTGAGAACGGGTTTCTCGAAAAGGTATTTGACTGGATCCATTTTGGAGTATATTTTGACGGAGTAGCTAAGCATGTAATGTCGTAGCTTCTTCGTTGCCCACACAAGAGCGAGGCATGTCTTTTCGAGTTGTGAGTATTTGCACTCGTACTCCAAGAACTTCTTACTAAGATAGTAGATAGCCCTTTCTTCTTTTCCTACGGTTTGAGCTAGCATGGCGCGCATGGTTGTTTCAGTCACTGTGAGATATAAACCAAGAGGTTGATCTCGTTGAGGTGGCATGAGCACGGGTGGTTTAGCTAATATCTGCTTGATCCGGTCAAACGCCTTTTGACAGTCATCATCCCACATGGTGTGATCTGTTTTCTTGAGCTTTTTGAAGATAGGTTCACAGATCATGGTGAGTTTCGATTTGAATCGACTTATATATTGCACTTTTCCCAGGAATCCTCTGACTTCTTTCTCCGTTTGAGGTTGCGGCATTTCGATCAAGGCTTTGATCTTGGAAGGGTCTATTTCTATACCTCGTTGGCTAACGACGTATCCCAAGAGCTTGCCAGATGTTACTCCAAATGTGCACTTCTGAGGATAGAGCCTCATGTTGTACTTTCGTAGCCTTAAGAAGAATTTGCGAAGGTTCGCAATAAACCCCTCTCTATCCTTGGATTTGACAATCATGTCGTCTACGTATACCTCAACTTCTTTATGCATCATGTCATGTAGGAGTGTAGTTGCGGTGCGTTGATATGTATCTCCGGCGTTGATTAACCCAAACGGCATAATCGTATAGCAATAGGTTCCCCATTGAGTGATAAAGGCGGTCTTATGCATGTCTTCTATGACCATCTTGATTTGGTTATAACCCGCGTACCCTTCCATGAAGGATAGTAACGCGTGATCTGCGGTATTGTCCACCAATATGTCGATATGTGGTAGAGGAAAGTTATCTTTAGGACTTGCTTTGTTTAAGTCTCTAAAATCAACACAAACACGGATTCTCCCATCCTTTTTGGGTACGGGTACTATGTTGGCTACCCAGTCAGAGTACTCGGAAACTTTGATGAACTCGGCTTTGAATTGCTTATCGACTTCTTCTTTAATCTTGAGAGCCCATTCTGTCCTCATTCGACGAAGCTTCTGTTTCACGGGCTTGAAACCTTGCTTAATTGGGATTCTATGTTCGGCGATATCCCTGTCGATCCCTGGCATGTCTTTGTAGGACCAAGCGAAAACGTCCTTGAACTCGTGTAGGAGGTCTATGAAACAGGCCCTTTCGGTGGGGTTCAGGGTTGTCCCTATCTTAAGTTCTTGGGGTTCTAGTTCGGTTCCTACGTTGATGGGTTCGGTGTTCTCTATTACTGGTTCCCCTTCCCCCCTCTTGTAGTATTTCCTTGGCTATGTAAGGAGGTATGTCAATTGAGTCTGGGTCTGGGTCATCCTTAGTATCATCGTAAACAGAATTGCATTCAAGATAACACAAAAAGTAAGCAGAACCTGATTTATTCATATTAAAGTTTCAGAAAAGTTGAAACAAATAAGCCATCTGATCTATGGTCAGTTATTGGGGCATTTCCAAAACTACTGTTACTATTTGAGACTAAGCTAGGAGAAACAAAGGGAATGGGGATGACGACAGGAGGAGACTCTTTAGTGACTTCTCTAGACTCCGACTCTGAGTCAGACTCCGACTCTGACTCGAATTCATCGTCTTCTAGTTCTCCTTCAAACATCTCTCCTTCTCCAGTGGTGAACTTGAAGAGTCTTCCATGATTGTTGGTCCTCTTGCTTGATTTTCTCCATTCGTTCTGCTGATTCGCGTTTGTTTCTGTGATTAACGCGGTAGGGTTGAAGTGATTGTCTTGATGTATCATAGTAATGATCTCATCCTGCGCGGCTCTAACAAATCGATCCTCTCCAAATAGTAGACTAACAGCTTGTTCGTCTAAGCAAGGTGCTTGACGTGCTTTGATGGTAGGAACCGTTTCTGGAGGAATGAATTAGAAATTGTGAAAGATCTCGATCCCGGCTAGCTTCCTTTCGAGATAATGCCAAGGTTCGGGAAATCCGTGAAAGAGTTCTTGACTTCCTTCCTAACGAAGTATCCATTTAGGGTAGGGAGATAGGGTCGCATTTGGACTCCTACGTACTTACGGTTTTGAACTTGAGCGAGCATCTCGAGAACTTCCTCTTTAGTGGGTTTGTATCCTAGGCCAAGTGGTATCCTTTTTGAGTTGCCTTCCTTGTAGGGTGCGAAGGTGTTTCTTCGGACAGGGTTCAAAGGCATTCCAGGGAAGTATCCCTGGGATTTGAGTATGTGGTTGACCACCAAGTTGGAGTAGGGATCGTAGTATAGGGGTGCCAATTTGCTTTCTATGACACTTATGCTTTGAAAGCCCCCAAGTTCATGTACTGGATCCGCAAGGACTTGATTATTTGACTTCTTTTCGATTATAGCCTTGATGGGCTTACTTAAGTGATCGTCACCACTTTGCCGTTTAGTGGAATTTTGATCTTTTGGTGAAGGGTGGATGTTACCGCTTTGGAAGCGTGAATCCAAGGTCTTCCCAGAAGTATGTTGAAGGAAGCTTCGATGTCCACAATTTGGAAGTTAACCTTTCGCTCAATTGGCCCTGTGGCTATGGTTAGGTTAACGAGTCCTACGACCTTTCGTCGTGTACCATCATATGCACGGACACCTTGATTGGTAGGGGTCCAATCCGACTCTTTCATGCCTAGTTTGTATGCCGTTTTCAGGGGTATGACGTTGACCGCAGAGCCATCATCTACCAAGGTCATTGGCACATTCTTCTTTAAGCAAATGACGGTGATGTAAAGGGCCAAGTTGTGACTTGCGCCAAAGGGTGGCAAATCTTCGTCTGAGAAAGTAATAGGATTACTTAGCTTTGGTGATTCTTGGAAGACCAAGTTGACTACATCGTCGGGTGTGGAGTTATGCGCTAAATTTAGCTTAGCCAAAGATTGTAGTAAAGCTTGGCGATGTGGGAATGAGCATGCTACTAATTGCCAGACTGAAAGATCAGCCTTTGTCTTCTGTAATTGCTTGAGCAAATGATCAGTAGAGTCATCTTCATTATCATTTGGTGTGATAACGTTGGTTGGACCACTTTGAGTAGTACTTTGATATGGACACCCCGAACGAGTTAGGTGGTCCACATCTTGGTCTTCACCATTTTGGACTATTTCCTTGACTAGGGAGTGTTCGATGAGATACTCGTCTTCATCGTCATCGGCCCATACTCCATTGACTGTAGCTAGTTCCCTCATTCTCATGATCTCGTCCTCTAATTGTGTGACTTGATCGACTAGTTTACCAACCACGGCGACTATTTCTTGCATAGTGGCATTTTGAGAAAAGATTAATGGCGCATGTTCTTTGGGTGTCGCATTAGGGTCATGTAAAGTTGTCATCACATTTTCCAATTCCCAAACTTGCCTATCCACACTTCTTGCCCATGAGATGAAGTCGGCAATGGTAGGGGAAATGGTAGAGTAGAACCCTTCATTCTCGATCGCGTGGATCTTGTCTTCGATTGGAGAAATGAAGTGTGAACAATCTAAGGTAGATTCTTCACTTGTGATCACTAGAATTCCAAGAGGATTCTAAGTGTTGTTGGGCTTACCTCCTGGCGGTATTGGTAGTCGACCATCCTCTATCATGTCTTGAAGCACATTTTTCAATTTGTAGCATTTTTCTGTGTCATGCCCCTTACCCCTATGATATTCGCAGTATGAGTTCTCATCCCAGAACTTGGACTTCTTTTCAGGTTCGGGCGTAGGTCCTATGGGTTGGAGTTTTTCTTGTTTCATTAGCCTTTTTAGAGCATTGGAGTAAGTGTCCCCAATATTTGTAAATTTCCTTGGTGGGGCACTCTTCTTAGATGGCTCGAGGAGGTTAACTTTATCGGTCTTGCTAGTGGAGCCGTAAGAACGACTCGTTGGGCCTTGATATCCTCGACCTACCGTTTTGGACAGGAGCCCTTTACGGATGTCATCTTCGATCCTTGTTCCTAGTACGGTTAAGTCCTTGAAAGATTTAATGTTTTGGTACCTCAAATGATTGGCATAGATGGGCTTTAAGTTGTCCACGAAATTCTCTACAAGGGTAGCCTCATCCGGACGTTCAACTAATTGGGTACTAGTCTTCCGCCACCTACTTAGGAAGTCGGTGAAACCTTCTTTGTCATTTTGGGTAAGAACCTCTAAAGTGCGCATGTTAACTTGGATCTCAGCATTATCCGCATATTGCTTAGCAAACTCGACCGCGGCGTCTTCCCAAGTAGCGATCTTATTGTGTTCTAGAGAGTAGAACCATTGCTTTGGGATGGTGTCAAGAGAGGAAGGAAAGATCCTTAAGAACATCTCGGGTTTGATTCCTTTGATAGACATATAGTCCTTGAAAGCACGGATGTGGTTCAAAGGGTTTTCGTGCCCCTTGAATTTAGGGATATCCGTCATGTTGAAGTTGGTTGGCAACTTGGAACTCACGGCCTCATACTTGCGATTATTATCCCTATAAATGTCATCCCCTTTAAGATAGATCAATTGCTCCTCTATGCATTGGAGTCGTTTCTCAGCTGCAGTCATACCCATGGGAGGGTTTTCGTCCCTGAAGTCATTCACGAAGTCATTAACGACTTCGCTTTCCCGAGGAGGCAACCTCGTTTCTACGGTATAGATCCGGCCCTCGATGGTGTCAAGGTGATCATACACTTGGTCTTGAGTAACTTGGAGTTGAGCTAGTGCGATTAGGATTCAATCATTACTATCTTGGAGTTGATTGAAGTCGCTTGTTTCAGGCATCTTGGAAACTGGATAAGAGATCGACGACGAATCAAAACACGATCGACCATTCTAGCACACTTACTAAGAAAGAAATGTTTTGACTCGTGAAGTGGGTGTGTGCCACTTGTGTCAGTGAGCTTTTGAAGAAATGACAAGGTTTGAAAAATGTTGGTCCTAGTCAACTTTAGTGTAGTTGTAGAAGTGGACTCGAAGTGAGGTTTTGAAATGGGCTTGGGCACGAAATGTGACTCGACAAATGGACAGAGTTTTGACTCGGTTTTGCGCTAATCATTGGCCTTTTTCAAAATTTATATTTTAAAAGGATTTTGATTTTACAAAAATCGTCATGGTTTCGTTTAGAAATGGTGATCACGTAAGGTACAAACATTTATGCAAGCATTATAACGGGATGCTGAGTGCATTTAAAATGGTTTTGGTTTAAAGGGTGGGTTGCCATACCGAACAATCAAACCCGAAGTCTGTGGAGAGGCTCGTACCAAACAACAGTAAGGCCGATTCCTAGTCCATTTCCTCAAGTAGTGAAAGTCCTTGATACAAACAAGAGTAAGTACCATGGTATGGATGACATCAATCGCTATCCATCCTTAGGCCCAAATAAGAATTAGGACCTTTTAGACGGGACGATTGGTCGAATGGGTTGGGTTGGCCTAGGAAGGCCGAATAAAACGATCTAGGAAGACCGAGTTATGAAAACCGACAATTGTCTTGTATAAACTATTCCCTAACCTTGTTCAAGTTTCACCCTTTTGGCTACACATAAGTGTATTATTCCCCAGCGGAGTCGCCAAACTGTGGACATGGGGGCCACGGGGGCACTTGGGAAACAAGCGTTTGCATTTGTGGAGTTGCCACCAATTTATTGTGGAAAATTGGAAACCGTTCGAATACCTCATGCCATGTCAAGACAAAAAATAGTGACATGAACACCAAGAACTAGTTACCCTTAGCATTCTACGTCTAGAATGACTCTCGTGGATGCCAATGAACATGGATGTTCACAGAGATCTGGAGTAAGGGGTGAGGGTACGTATTAGGAAGCTCTTTTGATCGAACACCTAATCCCGCCCGCCTCAATAGCGGCCTCTACTAATGATTAGGGAAGTTATCTATACTCGATATATCGTCGATTATATGCATGCAATGCAACATCCAAGTTTTAATCCTAGCATGTGAAAATTTAACTAAGTCGGTGAACAATTAATTTAGCATACAATAAATGTCAAAGTAAGGATTTAAGCTCAATTATATGTGAAGCATACAAATGATACAATAAAAGAAATACAACAAAATACAATAATAAAAATTACAATAATTACAACGGATTCAATTGATTTATGTCGAAAATACTTCCAAAACGGATAATTTGAGAAAGAAAAGAATAAAGGAATAAGCGAACAGGAATTTGGCGATAATACGATTAATAGTTAATTAAATACGTAAGCTAATTAAACTAGGCCAAGGCAGAACGGAAGTTCAGAGACAGAAATCAACCTGGAACAGGCGCAGCAGAGTTGCGTCCTTTGGAAGAGGCGCAGCGGTTGCTGCGTCTGTTCCAAGGGTGAGTTCTGGCTGTGAAGCCGGAACTGCAAATCGTTAATGTTAATTGGTGAATTTAAGGATCAATTATGATATTCGACTCGGATGGAAGTGATTTAATCGATTAATTACATGCGAATGGGTCATAAAAGCAATAAAACATGGATGAGACGAATGACAACAGATTAATTACATGAACGAAAGATTGATTAGTGACATAGGTGAACTAAATAGGTTAAATATGATAAATTAATGACGAATTAATGACGAATAGACAGATGCAAATATATCAAAGGTCGAATTCCAGAAACTCAATATGAAAGAATTGAATCTCTACAACCCGGATTGATTTTAATGACGAAAACCCGCAAATATTGGATTTAACGATGAATTATACGTATTAATGATGTTAAATAATATACATGTGAAATTATCATGCTATTATGTCAAAGAATTGAAGAACAAATGAAAACAAATTATGAACAACGAATTGACAAAAGGACGAAGGAAGAAGAAAGGAAGCAGGAACTGCGGCAGCCTCACGAAGAGGCGCAGCAGGTGCTGTGTCCCTTCGAAGAGGCACAACAGTTGCTGCGTTCTTTCTCGACGGTCATCTTCTGGTAATCCGTAAAAAGGGTTTTAAAGCATGGTTTTATAAATCGGTTTTAAGAAATGTTTTCGACATAAACCTTACATGATGATTACAAAAAGTAAATAACAATAAATAAAGAAGGATTTACACCCTCAGACTTACATGTTTGACGAAACGAGATGAACTAAGTTAACGTTTAGTGATGCTCGACTCGAATTTAAAGAAAGTGCCCTAGTAAGAGGAAAACGATTAAGATTAATTAAGTTGATTGATGTGGAGTTGGTCAAATTGGTCGGTCATGCAAACGAGGCTGGTACTCAGAAGGATCCGAGCTTACGTGGTCGAATATTCAAGCACGTAGACGCCAAAAAGTAAGAACGTGGTCTAGAATGCAAAGGGAGAAGAGAAGGACGGACACTCGGGTGAGAAATATGAGGAGCGAAGGCTCCTATTTATACTAATCACGTGAAGGAATAGGGTTTTCGGAGAGACTTTGGAAGTGAATCTCGAAAAGATATGAAAAGATACGAAAAATACGCAGAAACGGACCTGAGAAGAGGCGCAGTAGTCACTGCGTCTCTTGGAAGAGGCGCAGCACCTGCTGCGTCTGTTCCCAGGTGGTTTCCTCATGCGGAAGAAAGATTTCTGTGTTTGGTTTATGGAATGACGGGATAATCTTATTTTCCTTAATATTTTGTATGAATATTACGGGAAATACTTTACCAAAGAATAAAAGATTGCGAAAGATTTATAAAATATGGATTAGAAATATCCGGAACATTCCAGAACATTCTGACTCGGGATTTTAGCGGTTATCAGAAAATGAAGACGGTTTTAGGCCCGGACTCCAAATGTACTCTAATTACTGTCAAAACGACCGTATCGGCGCGTATATGACAATTAAGAGGTAGACATCAATGTTTGAGCAATCACTTCACGATAAACTTACGAACTGTCACAAATCGTTCCGCGTACCAAACATGCGGCCCAATCATCACCGGGTGGTTTGCGGGAGGTGCAGAAATGAGGTATCTACAGGCTTAAACCCCTCAAATCATCAAGTGTATAACGAATGGCTTTCCTATATGTTCTCAACACATCAAACAATGAAGACAATTGACTCTCACTCAAGTGGGCAATAACTATGACCGGACACATTTCCGACTCGTCAAGAAAACCATATTTCAAATTCAAGGGGAGGGGTTTAAGCTCGGGTTTTTGTACCTCAACCTTGGTAGAAGTAGCAACCAAACATATGAATTGATAT
The DNA here is from genome assembly GCF_048544455.1 of Silene latifolia. Taxonomy (NCBI): domain Eukaryota; kingdom Viridiplantae; phylum Streptophyta; class Magnoliopsida; order Caryophyllales; family Caryophyllaceae; genus Silene; species Silene latifolia. The sequence goes on from NC_133532.1 coordinate 67,016,163, forward strand.
CTTTCCTCCAATGGTAGCTCCTCTCCATATAATTCCACCTCCAAAGCATCAATTTCTTCACTTCCAATATCTCCATCACCTGAAAAATATTCCAACAACAAGAGTGCCTCCAAAGGATCTTTGCTTAAAGATCGAGGCAATGAGTCATCTACAATAACATCAACAACATCCAAAACTTCAAGGGAATAACATGACTCCTCTAGCATTGGACTCTTCATAGCATTATTCAAATTATAAGTGACCTTGTCATCACCTACTTCCAATGTTAACTTACCATTCTTGACATCAATGACCGCGCCCGCGGTATGTAAAAATGGCCTTCCCAAAATGATTGGGATTTGTGAATCTTCGGCAATGTCAAGAACAATTAAATCAACCGGAATGAAAAACTTTCCAACTTTGACGGGCACACCCTCCAAAACACCCAAAGGGCGTTTTATAGAACGGTCCACCATTTGCAAGGTGACACTAGTACATTTTAAGACACCCATGTTTAGCCTTACACAAATTGAGTATGGCATCACACTCACACTAGCACCTAGATCGCATAAGGCTTTATCAATAGAGTAGGTGCCAATAGTGCATGGAATAGAAAAGCTACCAGGATCTTTTAACTTGGGAGGTGACTTATTTTGTAAAAGAGCACTACACTCGGCGGTGAACGCTATAGTTTCAACATTATCAAAAGTCCTCTTCCTAGTTAAAATGTCTTTCATGAACTTAGTATAAGAAGGGATTTGGGTGATTAATTCAGTAAAAGGAACGGTTAACTGCAAATTCTTCACCACTTCCATGAACTTACCAAATTGAGTCTCCTTTTGGGCCTTCTTTAATCTATCAGGGAAAGGTACTTGAATCTTTTCCGGGTCTTTGACTTGATCATCCTTCTTTGGAGGAACATCCTCCATATCTTCCACCACTATTGGCTCATCAACTTTCTTTAAAACATCCTCAACCTTTCTCGACCTATCAACCTTGTTGCCGTCTTCAACATCACCACTTTCCTCACCAACTACCCCACCATCATCGTTAGGCATAAGGGGTTCATCATAAGTGGTACCACTCCTCAAAGTGATAGTATTTGCGGTGTCATGAGGTTGTGCACCTTGAGGTGGTAATTGACCTTGTTGTCTTTGGGCACTTGAGGTGGCAAGTTGGGCTATTTGGGTTTTATACATTTTCATTGTTGCATCCCTAGCTTGATCGCTCTTTTGAATGTGGGTGGCCATATTCCTTTATGTCTCAACCACCTATGTCAACAAAGACTCAATCTTATTTGATCCTTTGTTGGATTGTTGGCAATTTGATGATTGACCTTGAGTTTGTTGATTTTGGAAGGGTTGTTGAAAGCTTTGTTGGAATTTTTTTTGATAATGAGGCCTTTGAATTTGATTTTGAAAACCCGGTGGGGGTGCTTGAAAATGCCTTGGTTGTTGTGGCACATTTTGGATTTGATGTTGTGGATTTAGCACATTGGTGCTCTTATAAGACAAGTTTGGATGATACTTTGTAGCTTCATTGTAGGTGTTGGAGAAAGGACTGAGATTTTGTCTAAAACTTTGAAAAGCATTCACCTCTTCAATATATGCCCTACACAAAGCGGCGCAATGTCCCGCACCTCCACAAGCTTCACACACCATCACTTGGCTAGTAACATTCACTTGTTCATGAGATTGGGATGAGCTTGCTCCTCGGTTGTCCATTTGTTGTTGGAGAAGAGCCACTTGAGCTTTAAAAAGAGATATAGTTGTATCCTCTTCCTTGTCTTTCAATGGGGTGTTACGAGAGTTGACGTATTGGGAATCATGCACCGCCATGGATTAAATGGTAGAATGAGCAAGTTTCGTATCAATTTGGTCAAACCTCCCGTTGTTAGCGGAATCTAGAACTCAACGAGACTCAGCACAACAACCATTATAAAATGTAATGGCAAGGAACCATAGATCTAACCCGTGATGAGGGCACTCTCTTTGCAACTCCTTATACCTTTCCCATGCTTCAAACAAACTTTCATGACCATTTTGACGGAATCCCGTGATTTGGCTTCTCAATTGTTGGGTCTTCTCCGGGGGAAAATACTTTTGATAAAATGCAAGAGCCAATAAATCCCAATCGGTAATTTCCATTGTGGCTCTATCAAGGCTATTAATCCACAACTTGGCTTTGTCTCTCAAAGAAAAAGAGAAAAGTATCTCCCTAATTTGATCTTGTGTAACCCCCGGTTGCCTAATCATCGAGCAATATGAAAGATCATAGATCCAAATTAGACTCTCTAATTAAAAACAAATTATCTCATAATATGTTCATTTAGTGATCTATGTAACATGCATGCAATATTAAATCATGAAAATGAAAGTTTAAGGAAAAACAATTTCCTTACATTGATTTTATGGTAAAATGGGCACAAACTAGTTCATCTTACTAACTTGTTCTTGAGCTTATACCAAATGGATGATCCTCCTTACAAATCTTCAAAGATAAGATCTCCTTCTTGTTGCACCCAAGAACTTACCCAAATAATTTTACAAGTATTAACTAGATACTAGTAAAATTTAACCCTTGATAATATGTTAATAATACTAACTTTCTTAGTATTAAATTTTTGTTTTACTAACAACTTAGTAAAATGATGCTTATTATTTTTAGAGAGATGTACCAAATTTTTGTTCACATGCATGAGTGAAAATGAGCTAGCTTACAAAAATGAACAAACAATATGGAGTATATTGTGGAGAAGTGGCGGGTGGAGTGTATCTAGTGAGGGAGTCCACTTCTTTTAATTTTTGTCCAATGTTATATCACATGCAAGTGATCATAAGATGACTTATGGAAAAGAAACAACAAGTAAAGTGAAATGATTATCTCTATAATCATCCACTACACTCCATTTACACGGTCTAATGTCCCATTTACGGGTCCATTTTGGTTCTTATATTTGTCGCACAGATACGTGTAAATTTTATTTAAACATCGTATCATGCTTAAATACATCCAATTAAATTCGTCTAAATCACTCCATAAATAATATGTGTACCGCTACACATATAGTTTACGTACCAATACTAATCACATTAGTCAACTAGTACCAATTTAATAATTAACTGCTTAATCATTAATTCCCGTCTCAAATAATTTATTATTCAATTATCGCATAATTAAATAATAATTTCCGTACCTCGAGTTCACAACTCGAAATCTCTCTTAAAATAATTGACTAACCTTTTAGTCTACAAATCAAGGGACTAAATAAATTGTATCTCATACAATTAATTAGTTGTCTATTGGGGTTCGTTCCTTTAGGTGTGACCGAAAGGGGTCAGTTGATCACCGCCGTCTCACGACAATAACGTCAAACTCTAGTCAGCCAACCGTTATCGATTTACGTTAATCAACTGATGAGGATCAAATAATTAAATATCTGATGATATTCCATTAATGAGATTTATTATGTTAACTAACTATTGTGGAGGACACTAACTCCAACAATCTCCCACTTGTCCGACACAAGGTGTGCGCTATCAATTCTCTTGTCCGTTTTAATCTCCCACACAATGGAAGGTGTCTTTCAGGTCGCACTTGCACATGAACACATCGCGAGTGGTTTTCTCGATCGGGAGTGTGACTACCTCACCGGAAAAATCTCTCACAGATTACTTCCGAGCGTGGCCACGCATTTGTAGTCATTAACTCCTCGAGTGGCCTTGAGATATAGTTACCCAAAGTGGGTGGACAATTCTTGTATGCCCTATCTATCCTATTGCACAATACAGCTCACCATGACCTAGTAAATGCCCTTTTGGTCTCCTTTCACGGCACGACCTAGGACAAAAACCAAAGTCACTCGGAAACTGCACTTGCTCAGATAATAGTCTCCAGTCAAAAGAATCGACTCATTAGAACATCTTAGAGATCCCCGCCACGACCAGGCGTCTATAATAGAACTTAGGGATTCTCTAAATGGTCTCTGTCCGGCAAAGTGTCATACACTCTGCCTATGTAATCGACTAGTCATCACGCATGACCTTATGGTGTTGAACAACCGTCAATCGACTTACAATCTAGTCACTCCGAGAGGTCACCTCATTAAGTGACTAGGGACTAAATACAATGTTCATCTTATTCACTTGAATATTGTTCAACATTGTCTCCACAACTTATTCAGATAAACAAGGTATTCCATTTTTTCAGTCAAACTGAAAAATTGAGTTCTTAAAGAAACTCTAACAATGAATGCGATCATCACTTATGTAAATATCAATACTCTATCCAATATTTACATAGCGATCTTCGGCAATTAAGGTATTGATGCCTGTCGTTGTGTGCACCAAAAATAATATTTATAGTCCAAACTACTACTATAGCTAGTGGCAGTCAGGGTCGAACCACAGGGAGGCGATGCAATTAATAGTTGTCTGTTTTAGTCTTTAAGGTAACAAGTGAGTGGGGGTTTGATTTGATTTGGTCTATAGCTAAAGGCAATAAAAGACAGTAAACTAAATAAACACATGAAATCAAATATTAAAAGGGTGCTAAGATGGTTGGTTCACTATAGTTTCGGCGGCAGTAAATTAGGTAGGTCTAAAACAAACACGTGAGACGGGAAAATAAGAAGTCCTCTCGGTCCATTCTTACAGGTAGCATCTTTCGATCTCGCTACAGGTCCCTAATCTCACTAATACTAACTTTCGTCCTGAAAAGTGACTAAAAAGGCCAAATTAACTCCTTTCGATCTCATTAATTTAGTCGTCTTAATTAGGTAAGCTATCTCCCTTCCCTATCTTTCGATCTTTATTGGGTCGGTCAATTCCTAGGCATTCAACTAGTCGCGTGCACTCGATTCGTCAAATATGGAAATTAAATTAATTAAAACGAAGCAAAACCTCACGAGGCCAGTCGATCGACCAGGGTGTGCGGTCGATCGACCATGGCGCGATTCCAGGTCTCCTATTCTAATGCCGCCTACGCTACAGATACACTACATCCTAGCACGAGGGATTTAGCTACTCATGACTACGACGAAAACAACAATAAGATTACGGAATAAAACTACTGAATTCATGATTGAAATAATTAAACAAACAAATAACATAAGACGATAATTTGAAGCCGGAAACTAATCTAGCAACTCTATACTATGAGCGAAATAAAGCAATAAAACTGAATAATAGAACAAAGAAGTACCGTGAGAAACAGAAGCAAAGAATTGCAGAATAAAGATCCAAAAACCGAATGCAAAAGTAAACTGTATTGAATACGAAATAATCTTTAGAACCCTAATTACTGATGGTAAAACTTGATAATCTAAAACTTAATGAAAACTGAATGATAAAAGCTTCCCCCTTATTCTGAAAACTAAAGCTACGTTATATAGGAATATACGTAACACTTATTCCTAAACCCTACATACAATGGGCTTCTAATTTCTCGATCTTTTAATTCACGCAGATTATTGTGTGGTGGTCGATCGACCATCGTGACGGTCGATCGATCGGATGTAATGAACAGGTGCTACTGAAACTCGTGTTCTGGTCGATCGACCGTAGGCATCAGTCGATCGACTGAAGTAGCTGATACTTGACTTCTAAATTCTCGTGGATTTGTCTTTCGGGCCTCGAAATGCGCACCAAGCTCGTTCCCTGAGTATTAAATACTTCACGTCAAATGCAATACAAGGTACTCGGGGACGGATTTAGCTTGATTTCCGCTGGATTCTTCACATTTCTGCAATAATGTACAAAAACACGAAAGTAGACGGAAATAGGCAGAATAGTAGCATAAACTACATAAATGAGCTTTGAAATGCGTGTAAAATGAGGTGTAAAACATCATATAAATGACACGCATCAAACTTCCCCAAACCAAACCCTTGCTTGTCCCCAACAAGAACTAGACTCGATCCTAAGATCTAATGGAACGAATTCAATCTCAGAGCGAAAACCAAACTGCAAAGCCTAAACCAATTTAATGCAATAACCAACAATCAAATAGCAATGTGAATCATGCAAACGAGTTATGTAGTCATTAAAAATTTGCTGAACCGTCAACTGTATAGACTTATCATTATTGACTCTAACGGGTCGCTCATATCACTCAATGAACACGGGTGAGTATATGTAAAAGATAGAAAGAATTAATTTTGTAATGACTCTCACCTAACTACGACCTATAAGAACATGCCTGCAATCTAATATGAAAATAATCGCTACAACCGTACATATGCATTCCGACCAAACAGATGACCATGACACATGCCGAGGTAAATATGGATATGTGAGGTATGGGTAAGAAGAGGCTAAGATAAATTTGGATAAAAACAGAGTTAAAAGCCAAGCTAGTAACTAAGGGAACCAAATTATAACAACATCCAACTTCTTGCTCAAAATTCCAATAAAACGAGTGCTAATAGCAAGCACAAATCTCACAATCTCCGATATAATCAACTCCCCATAAGATATGAATGCAACATGGGAGCAAAAATCGCTATTTAATAAAGACTTTGAATTATGCGATTTGATTTTCTTCTCGGGCTTCGGTCGATCGACCAATGAGTCCAGTCGATCGACCGTCCTCTACAGTACACATGCGTTTTTTCTATCTTTTTCGAATCATTTTTCTTCTCTTTTTTTTTTCTTTTTCATTTTCCCAACAACATTTCAAAATGAGCATTAACTACCAAAAATGAAGTAACAATCCCAAGAACATAAACTACTAGCTTGACAAGGGCAGGCTAAATGTAGGATGTAGTAACGGGACAAAAAGGCTATTTTTGGCAGTGTGAGGCTTATGGGGAAAACGAATAAAGGGAACCTCTTCCACATGTGTCAACTAACCACAAACCAAACACATACAGGTATTAAGAAGATTAAGTTCATATTTATGCACATTTATGTAACATGTCTCATAAGGAGTAACTACTCACAATCCTAGATAAACTGGTCATGAATGTCACCAGTTATAAGCTCTAAACCTCAGAAAATGATGTAGTTTGCCAAAAATCTAAGTCAAATTTCAAGTACAGCAAATATTTAACGAAAATTCGTAGACTATGCATATATGATTCTACTAATAACATGTCAACTTGCAAGGCTTAGGCATAAACAGCTGAAAATGCAATGTCATCATTGAAATACTACCGTTCCGACTCGACCTATATGCTAAAATAAACGTGAAAATTTTGAAATTTTTGAAAATTTTCATTTTTTTTGAATTTTCTGTATATATAAGAGAAAATAAACAACAATGCAAGACAGAAATGTAAACGTGAATGCAAGCAAATGAAATGCAATGCAAAACCCTTCCCCAAACCAAACCGCACAATATCCCCATTGTGCAAAATCAAATAATGAAATAAAAGGAAGACGGGAATTTGCGTGAAATTAACTAAACAAGACATGAAGTAAGGACTCGGAACTCACAAGACCTTAAGCGGAGCAAAAGGAAACCTCCCCAAACCAGCGTGAGCTAGGAGGTTTCAGTAGCCAGCAGTGCTACCAATAAGTACCTGAAAAGACAGAAAATACCGCGCATAAAACGAGAAAACGATTTATTGAAACGCAACATTAAGTGTAAAATAAAGAAACGGAAGAAAACAGAAACAAAACGGAGAATAAAGTGGAAAAAGACTCCCTCAACCTCCGCAAATCAATCAAACATAGCAGGGGAATGATCGAAAACAGGTACAACAACGAATTATGGTCGATCGACCACATCACCCAGTCGATCGACCAGGGTGAACAGGAACAGAAGCTCCTGGAAATCACAACTCAGTCGATCGACCACACAGGCCAGTCGATCGACTGCAAAACCTGCTGTAACTTTCTGATTTCTTCGAATTAGCTCAATAAATTGAGCTATCAAGGTCTATGAACCTGTAAAAACACACAATAACGTGCCCAAAATTGCGCAAAACCCAAAGTAACAGTCTAAAGCATATAAAATCCTAAGCAAACTTATTAAAATGCGAAGTCTCGCGCACACAAAAGCACTAAAAAGGTCCAAAAGCAATAAAATGAATGGTTTTGAAAAAGCCTTAATCAACTAATAGTTGATCAAGAACGGCCACGGAATGGCTCACTTGCTCGGCTTCTGGCTACAAGAAGTAGCCTCTACAGTGCTCATCTTCTCAGCTGCACTCTTCATAACTCCAACATCCGCAGAACTCAACGGATCAACGACTTCAGCATCTCCCAAATCAATGACCTCGTCCAGCTCATCAGAATCTAAGTCGGACTCCGTCACTTTGACTGGTTCCTCATCAGGCTCCTCATCAGTGTCATAGCTAAGACATCCTAGACCGCCTCTTTGAACGATTGGGTCCTTCACAGCTGGAGCAACATGCGGCTCTTCCTTCCCCATATCAGCTCCTGCAATATCCAAAACAGAAGAATCTTTCTCCAATTTGCTCCCAATCTGGGGCGGAGGTGTTATAGCAGAAACAGGCATAGAGACAGGCATATCAGGAAGCATAAAATAGGATTTCTTTTCAGAAACCGTATTACAAGTGACTGGCCACATGGGGTCTTTCTTCTTAGCCGTCTGGGCAAAGCCAATGGAATGCTTTCCTACTTTGAAGGTCAAAGTCCCTAAACTAACATCAATAACTGCACCAGCAGTGTGCAGAAATGGTCTACCCAATATGATGGGAATGTGGGCATCCTCGGGCATATCTAGTACAACGAAGTCAACAGGGAAAAAGAACTTTCCTATTTGCACGGGAATGTCCTCTAAGACTCCTATAGGCTGGACCGCAGATTGGTCATCCATCTGTACTGTCATGTTGGTAACTGCAAACCTAGTCGATTTCAACTTCCTACCAAGACTCAAAGGCATGACACTAATACTGTCTCCTAGGTCACACAAGGCCTTCTCTATAGAAAAGGTGCCAATACTACATGGGACTGAAAAGCTACCTGGGTCTTCTAGCTTATGAGGTGCAGTATGGGTCAGATAAGAACATGACTCCTGAGTTAGTGCGACAGAATGCACAGTTTCAAGTGACTTCTTCTTAGACAAAAGTTGCTTCATAAATTTCATGTAAGCAGGCACTTGATTGACTAACTCAAGAAAAGGAACTTGTACGTTTAAGCTACGAATAACATTTTCAAATTTATTAAACGATACTTGTTCCTTCGTCGGCACCAATCTCTCCGCATAAGTGGCTGGAAGAAGTAACTTAGCCCTCTCCTCTAAGTCTCTCATGCCGGCATCGGTGGACTTAGGCTGAAAATCCACTACCTTCTCCTTGTTGTAATTTGACCCTTCTTCAGACCGTCTCAAAAATGAACCATTAATCGTCATCGGGTCATACTTTGGAACCGGAACTGACCCATCAGCATTTGGGTCTTGCCTCAATATTTTCGGAGTAGTCGTACCCCGGAACAAGTAGACCCTCAAGTTATTTGGCATTGGAGGATGAAAAAACTCACCCACAGCAGCGTCGTCAGTCGATCGACCATGAATGTCAGTCGATCGACTGACGTCTACAGGAACAGTAGCTATAATTTTTCGCGGACTGGTCGATCGACTGGGTATGTCAGTCGATCGACTGACATACCTGCTGATCGTCTTTTTCTTGCTATTATTCGCCACTGACTTCTTCTTGCTTGGTTCCGCCTCATCTTTTTCAGTGACATCCTCCACCATAGCGGGCCCCTCAAGGGTGGACCCACTCCTCAAAGTAATAGCATTAAGGGTCTCCTTTTGATCCGTCTGCGACGGTAAATGTCCCAGAGCTCGAGTTGCACTCTTGCTAGCCAATTGAGCAATTTGGCTCTCTAACATCTTCATCCCGGCCTCTCTAGCTTGAGACTCTTTCAGCAACAAATTTTTCTATTCGGCAAATTCAGAGCCTTGGGACTGTTGCTGCTGCTGTAGAACATACGGAGGCTTTTGATATGGCTGCTGCTGCTTATGAGGGGTCACATAATTCTGCTGCTGCTGCTGCTGCTGTGGAGGTGGAGTCGGATTTAGGACATTTTGGCTACTCCACCTCAAATTTGGATAGACATTTGGCTCAAAAGAAGTGTTTGTCTGCCTATACTGTTGAAAGGCAGCACAAGACTCATAGGGATTAGGACAGTTGTCTGAAACGTGTCCTTCTCCTCCACATCTCTTGCAGACGAAAGGACCATCTGACACAGCATTCACATGATAGATCCCTCCTTTCGAAGCTCCTCCCAACTCGTACTTATCAAATCTCGCCGTGAGAGACTCTAACGCAGCTACAGAAGGGGATTCAGCACTCCTCCTTTGGTTTCCCGTGGAATTTTCCTACTCAGCTTTATGGGTGGCCAAATCGTCAATAATTTTCCACCCCTTAGTCTCTCCAACATTCTCCTGGAATCTACCATTTGCTGCCGCATCCAGGATAGCCCTCTGATCGTCATAAAGCCCATTATAGAATTGATTGCATAGGCTCCATTTCTCAAACCCATGGTGCGGAATAGTTCACACCAGCTTCTTGAAACGGGCCAATGCCTCATGAAAATTCTCATCCGGACCCTGTTTAAAGCTCGTGATCTGAGCTCTAATGGCATTTGTCTTCGAGGCAGAGAAATATTTCTTGTAGAATGCCAGGGCCAGCGACTTCCAATCAGTGATCCCGTTAGCAGCTCGATCCAGGTCTCTGTACCACTCCCTTGCAGCATCACGAAGAGAGAATATGAACACGGTCTCCTTCACCTGGTCCTGGGTCACACCGGTTGGTGGGGGTATGGAACATCAATAATCAATTAAAGTCTCCATATGCTTAGCTGCATCTTCATTTGCAGCTCCCCCAAATTGGTTTCTCTCAACCAAGTTGATATAGGACGGTTTCGGCTCGAATTTTCTGTCCGTCCCTGGTAATGCGAATCCCTTATAGAGATTCTCAGCTGTCGGCTCAGAGTGACTAGCTATACTTGCTTCTTCAGCCATGTCTGGAGATGTGACGGTCTCGGTTGATGAAGTAGAAATAGGAGATGAAGGTGGATCCTCCTCAAATAAAGCGTTCTCGTAGTAACTAGACAGAGTACTCAGCTCTTCCTCTGTCGGCAATACTCTAGATGATGGTCTCAACTCACGCAAAGTCTTCTGAATCTCAGGATTGAATAGCAGTAATTCACCACCCTGTGACCTGCGCATAAGAAGAAACTACAAGTAGAATATGAGAATAGTTTAAGGAACAGATGTCCCTTAAACTAATAGAAAGACTAAAAATAAAAACAACTAAAAATTTTAAACAATTGCCTCCCCGGCAACAGCGCCAAAATTTGATGTCTGTCGTTGTGTGCACCAAAAATAATATTTATAGTCCAAACAACTACTATATCTAGTGGCAGTCAGGGTCGAACCACAGGGAGGCGATGCAATTAATAGTTGTCTGTTTTAGTCTTTAAGGTAACAAGTGAGCAGGGGTTTGATTTGATTTGGTCTATAGCTAAAGGCAATAAAAGACAGTAAACTAAATAAACGGGTGAAATCAAAAATTAAAAGGGTGCTAAGATGGTCGATTCACTATAGTTTCGGCGGCAGTAAATTAGGTAGGTCTAAAACAAACACGTGAGACGGGAAAATAAGAAGTCCTCTCGGTCCATTCTTATAGGTAGCAACTTTCGATCTCGCTACAGGTCCCTAATATCACTAATACTAACTTTCGTCCTGAAAAGTGACTAAAAAGTCCAAATTAACTCATCTTTCGATCTCATTAATTTAGTCGTCTTAATTAGGTAGGCTATCTCCCTTCCCTATCTTTTGATCTTTATTGGGTCGGTTAATTCCTAGGCATTCAACTAGTCGCGTGCACTCGATTCGTCAAATATGGAAATTAAATTAATTAAAACGAAGCAAAACCTCACGAGGCCAGTCGATCGACCAGGGTGTGCGGTCGATCGACCATGGCGCGATTCCAGGTCTCCTTTTATAATGCCGCCTATGCTACAGATTCCTTACATCTTAGCACGAGGGATTTAGCTACTCATGACTACGACGAAAACAACAATAAGATTACGGAATAAAACTACTGAATTCATGATTGAAATAATTAAACAAACAAATAACATAAGACGATAATTTCGCCTTCGGGAAACTAATCTAGCAACTCTATACTATGAGCGAAATAAAGCAATAAAACTGAATAATAGAACAAAGAAGTACCGTGAGAAACAGGAGCAAAGAATTGCAGAATAAAGATCCAAAAACCGAATGCAAAAGTAAACTGTATTGAATACGAAATAATCTTTAAAACCCTAATTACTGATAGTAAAACTTGATAATCTAAAACTGAATGAAAAATGAAGGATAAAAGATTCCCCCTTATTCTGAAAACTAAAGCTACGTTATATAGGAATATACGTAACACTTATTCCTAAACCCTATATACAATGGGCTTCTAATTTCTCGATCTTTTAATTCACGCAGATTAGCGGTGTGGTCGATCGACCACTGTGACCGGTCGATCGACTGGACTGCAATGAACATGAGCTACTGAAACTCGTGTTCTGGTCGATCGACCATAGGCATCAGTCGATCGACTGAAGTAGCTGACACTTGACTTCTAAATTCTCGTGGATTTGTCTTTCGGGCCTCGAAATGCGCACCAAGCTCGTTCCTTGAGTAAATACTTCACGTCAAATGCAATGCAAGGTACTCGGGGACGGATTTAGCTTGATTTCCGCTGGATTCTTCACATTTCTGCAATAAAGTACAAAAACACGAAAGTAGACGGAAATAGGGAGAATAGTAGCATAAACTACATAAATGAGCTCTGAAATGCGTGTAAAATGAGGTGTAAAACATCATATAAATGACACGCATCAGGTATACTGCTCAATCACATTGAGATGACATAACCATCATGTCTACCTTATGCCAACGGCTTTGGTTAGAGGATTAGCAACAGTTGCATCACTCTAATTTTCATTGCTATTTTCCTTTGTTCTATGCAATCTTTTCATCACATAGAGCATTTCTAAGTACACGTCTAAACTAGGTTTTAGACTCTGGTTCTAAAGCCAGTCAAACACTCCCATTGTTTTCACAGTCTCTCCGGGAACGATATTCGGCTAACAGAACTACTCTAGTTCCATTAAAATCCGGATATCAATTATCTCTTTTACAACATCGGATGCTATAATGTACTTAGCTTTCCGTTCATGATTTGTACGTATAACACTTATGCATACACATCCTTCATATGACATCTTTTATGTATGACTTCTCATACATATTTGCTTTATACATGTATAACTTCTTATACATATTATTCTGTATGCACATAACACTCTTACATGCTAACCATTCCTTAACGAGGGCCATATCATCTTATAAGCATAGGAATATTTCCGGGTAATCCTTTTACACAAAATTCATAAATTCCTCCAAACTACAAGAGTAAATCCTCAGTGCTTCTCAAGTACTCAAGGATGCTCTTAATAATCATCTAGTTACACTCACTAGGAAATGATTGGTAATGACTTCTCATATTCTCAACATGATAAGTCCCGACGAGAGTAGATTTTAGCATATTTAATATATCCTGCAGCGGAAGCACAAGAGATTCTATTAATTGTTCAACAACTTGAACGAGTCAAGAATCTTATCACATTAGTCTCTTAAATATAATGCTAATATCCATAGAGATCTATCTCATTTGATCCGGATATTAATATTCGCTATGCTACTCTCAAGTATTCACCCGAGAATATTTCTAGTCACTAATATGTCAAACACATATTTAGACTAAGAAATATCACCATAGCTACATTTCTATTCATTAATATGTCAAGCACATATTTAGACTAAGAAACTTAATTTAGCTCCCACTAAACTCCATGTATTATAATGGTACCTCGACACTCGAGTAATACCATTTTGATAGACTACATGATTGAACCCAAAGTTCCAACTCTTTGACGTATGTAGATCACAAAAGGGATCTATCAAGCATGCTAGGCTTCTTAGCATTGACAACATCAACAAAACTTCTCCCAAGGAGAAAGTTTCATTATTCATTTGCCGAATCTCATCCTCATGAGAAGCTATATTTCTAAGAACATACGAATTGATAAAGGCATTTGGGTTGTCACAAAACTCTCTATAACAAACCCAAATTTTAAACATCTTATGTAACCTTTACGACAAGATCAAGGTAACCAACCAAAGTATTCACCTTAAATTAGGTCTCAAAAACATCTCGTGTTTTCTTCCTTATTGCATCGTGTGCAAGGATGTCAATTCGGATTGCATGGTGACACGCCATCACATAGAGTTCATACTTATAGAAAAGCCTTTGATGAGGGTTTAAGATTCATCACTTTTTAAAAGTAACGCAATATTATCGCAAAATTATCTCCTTATAACCACTGAGCCACAATAAAGAACGTCTTCTTGCATTGTCCTCCGTTTGTGGGTCTTGGACTTCCACAAGTTCAAAATTTCTCCCACTCTGTCTTCCATAAAATTGAAAATCTTTCTAGAAAGACAGCATTACGAGCCACAAACTCTTTGTTCTCGTTTTGGAGGAGTAAAAACCATGTGGTTTAATTTTGGATAACCCTCACAGATACACAAATTGGTTCTGAACATAAACATTTATGATCCCAAATGTATAAAAAGACAAGTTAGGGACTCTCCCTATCCATATCTCATATGGAGTCATTTAGGCTATTATAGTCGGGTTTTAAACTTTTAGTGAGAAAATAGCTTACAAAAATTGCGAAAAACCTCAACTATATCACATAAAGTTTGGTTTATCTTCTTGACTACACCATACTCTTTGGTGTCCTAAGGAAAAGGTATTATGTGAACTGGTTCACAATCTTCTTAGTGATTATCAAGGTCATTACTTGATATTACCCATTTAATCTTCAAAGTCATTACTTTGAAATTTCCGATCAACATTATGATCTTGACGTGCTTTTTGTTTACTACGTCATTTTGAAAATATTCCACGTTTCAAAAATCGCTTTTATGTCTTATTAAATAGATACGAGGTTTTCATATCTACTTAACATTACGGTAAAAGTAACCAAGTATGTATATTACCAACTATCGGCCTTACACATCCGTATGTATATGGTGAATCACCTCACTATTGTGTTTCTTTCTACAAAAGAAAACATAATACATGCACACATACCATAAGACTCACAATCAAATGGTTGTTCAATGTACTTTTCGTTTACTCGTTTGAAACGAATTTACTTGAGGTTTGATCAATTGGGTTCACCGGAATAGAGACTTTAAAATCTACAAGATAGTATAACATTTAGTTTTCGTGAAGAATGTAAAATTCCTCTAACTTAAGTGGTCTAAACCAACCACCAAGTTATCATAGGAGTAGGTACAACAATTTGTTTTAAATCACATAAGTGATGCCTTCTATGTATAAACATAGATGATTACATTCTTTTAAAACCAAATTTAGGTACATTTGTCTCCATCGAAATCATTGCTAATCTAGCACCA
Organism: Silene latifolia; assembly: GCF_048544455.1. NCBI lineage: Eukaryota > Viridiplantae > Streptophyta > Magnoliopsida > Caryophyllales > Caryophyllaceae > Silene > Silene latifolia. Next base: position 67,031,607 of record NC_133532.1, read on the forward strand.
TTTCGATACATAATGTCCTATGCTAGACGTCTTACGTTTTATCAATTCATGTAAACTTCTTTACAAAGAAATGACCCGTACTTGGTATCTCATACCAAGATAGTGGAACTAGCCTATCCATTGAGTAGATGTCTCTTTCAACTTTGTTCTATCGCATACATCTAGGGTTGATTCTTCTTAACTCCCACTCACTTTCACATTCCTCTTTGCTTCAATCAAGCAAAAATGAATCTCATTAAGACCTCTCTTCATGTCATTCGTGATATTTTATACACTTAGTAAGAGTGAATTACTATAAAGTGAGTGCAACATATGGCAAAATCTCAACTTCTTGCGAAATTGGACTACCTAACCGTTCAATTGTTATCATATGCCTAAACTCTTTAGCGCATAAACAATTGATTTGGCCTTTCTCGAAGTGAGCCATTTGACGGTATCATATTGGAGTATTCTTTGTGTTTTTGAAAACTCTTTTCGCAAACATTTAAATTACTCTTGAGTAATTAAAATTAATATGTCATCATCATGACGGAGGTGTCACTTTCGAAATCAAGACTCTCTTGATAAAATTTGACTCCCTTTTAAACTCGTAATATGAGTTTGCAACATGAAAACCCCTTTTTAAATATGTATGGATGTTAAGTTGTATAATAATCGCAATAATTGTTGTAAGCTTATGTAGGTGAATTAGTAAATCATGTTACCAATCATTGCTACCGAATTCTTTCAAAGAAACCGCTTCCTATGAAAGAACGAAACGAGTATAATAATAAATAGAGGATGAAGTGTGCGATGTCATAGTAAATACATTAATGAAAAAGAACGAAAAATAGGAAAAATTAACATTCAATGTTTTTAAAAATACTTGTGAAAAACATCATCAACAAGTTTTATCATTTATATAATGACCTCCCACTAAATTATATAAATGATTCCAAGACCCAAATATTAAACAAAAATGAGCATCGCTTGAGCGAAACATCCCATAATTGCGTAAATTCGGTAAGTCACGTTGACTAATTCTACCTCAAGAACTCTTGGTCGACTAATTTCCTCAAATTCTTCTACTAGCCCCGGAACACAATACCGTCTTATATCCCGTTGAGTCCAACCAACTTTGGCGCGTGATAACCGTTTACCACCCTACTTACTCAAGGTAAAAAGAGAACACCCCGCTTGGGCGAGCGTGACTCTAATGAACAAGAGATTCATAGGTGTTACTAATTGGGAAGGCTGATCTCAATTTTAGTTATGTGAGAGATCTTGTCAATTTAGTCATAAATTCCTTATAAGTGAATTAATTCGGTGAATGTAAATGACGTGAATTGACAACCGCGAAAATAAAAATGCATGTGAATGGCGATTTTGGCATGCGCGAAAATAAAACAAGCAAACATGTAAGCATATGAATAAATCCTAGTATGGCCACCTAGTTAATAAAAACTAGTCTATTACATTTCGGAAACCAACTCCTTGGTCCCTTGCCTCTTCATTCCATAAGTGGCTCTTTCTTGTGGGATTTGGAACACCTTCCAACTCCGTCTTGTTGTAATCCGTCTTTTGGAAACGCCGGTAAAAATAACTATTACAAATGAATTACATAGCTATTCCTATTATACATTAATTAATAAAAATAAACAAAACTATTAATTAATTACAAACCGACGATACGAGATCGTATTTAATTACAAACAAATCGATATTCCCATTCATTTCGGGTAATAACGATTAAAATTAACTAGGCCATACTAGGTACAACAAGATAAATGCTTTAAATAAATGACAATCATTCATTCAACTTAAATAAATATGCTTAAAATGTTGTAAAATGATGCCAAAATCGCCCTATCTATTATTCGTTGGTATTCATCTCGGTTTTTGTGGATTTAATCGATTTTTAACATGTAAAAATCAATAATCAACTCTTAAATCTCATTTAAGTTCAAACTAATTTTTTAAACTGTTTTGAACCTCAAAATTAGTCCTCACTAATTTTATGATAAATTATTTTTTTGATTTGGTGATATTTTGCTAATTTAATCGAAAAAATCATAATATTTAAGTAAAAATCCAAAATAATTGAACAATTACCCAAAAATTGAAACAAAAATTTTTAGTATTCTGGAACACTCCCAATAACACCAAAATGTCATAAAAAGTTCCCAAAAATTCCGGATAAATTTTATGAAGAAAAAGATCGATATTTATCGGTTTTTAACCACTAAAACCAATAAACATCAAAACAAAGTGAAAACACACATACAAAATCACTTTTGACATTTAAATAAAATTCTTAAATGTACATACACTTATCATGGGCAGAATCAAAAGTTTCAAACTTATGATTAATTAATCTGACTTTTATCGACTTTTAAATCAAAAAATCAATAAACATGCAAAAAATTCGAACCAACCTTCAACCTTTTGCATACAATAAGTAGAAAATATGCATGAACTACCATAAAAAATCCATGCATCAAATCAACTTTTAGCTAATTTTAGTCAATTTGTAACTAAAATACGGCATTTTGACTCGGTTTTCTACCAAAAAACATTAAAAATAGCAAAATAACTTCAAAAATCACCAAAAAATTCCACAAACCTATTGAGATCAGTAGGTATGCATGTCCCAAAAATTTTATGCTAAAACCTCTTCTAACACAATTTTTGAGTTTTTATAAATTATCACATAATTCATTAAAATGCTTAAAATCAGCATGCAAATTACAAGCCTATGCTCTGATACCACTTGAAAGATCATAGAACCAAATTAGACTCTCTAATTAAAAATAAATTATCTCATAATATGTTCATTTAGTGATCTATGTAACATGCATGCAATATAAAAGCATGAAAATGAAAGTTTAAGGAAAAACAATTTCCTTACATTGATTTTAGGGTAAAATGGGCACAAACTAGTTCACCTTACTAGCTTATTCTTGAGCTTATACCAAATGGATGATCCTCCTAAAAATCTTCAAAGAGAAGATCTCCTTCTTGTTGCACCCAAGAACTTACCCAAATAATTTTACAAGTATTAACTAGATACTAGTAAAATTTAACCCTTGATAATATGTTAATAATACTAACTTTCTTAGTATTAAATTTTTGTTTTACTAACAACTTAGTAAAATGATGCTTATTATTTTTAGAGAGATGTACCAAATTTTTGTTCACATGCATGAGTGAAAATGAGCTAGCTTACAAAAATGAACAAACAATATGGAGTATATTGTGGAGAAGTGGCGGGTGGAGTGTATCTAGTGAGGCAGTCCACTTGTTTTAATTTTTGTCCAATCTTATATCACATGCAAGTGATCATAAGATGACTTATGGAAAAGAAACAACAAGGAAAGTGAAATGATTATCTCTATAATCATCCACTATAGTCCATTTACACGGTCTAATGTCCCATTTACGGGTCCATTTTGGTTCTTATATTTGTCGCACAAATACGTGTAAATTTTATTTAAACATCGTATCATGCTTAAATACATCCTATTAAATTCGTCTAAATCACTCCGTAAATAATATGTGTACCGCTACACATATAGTTTACGTACCAATACTAATCACATTAGTCAACTAGTACCAATTTAATAATGAACTGCTTAATCATTAATTCCCGTCTCAAATAATTTATTATTCAATTATTGCATAATTAAATAATACCGTACCTCGAGTTCACAACTCGAAATCTCTCTTAAAATAATTGACTAACCTTTTAGTCTACAAATCAAGGGACTAAATAAATTGTATCTCATACAATAAATTAGTTGTCTATTGGGGTTCGTTCCTTTAGGTGTGACCGAAAGGGGTCAGTTGATCACCGCTGCTCCCCGACGACAATAACGTCAAACTCTAGTCAGCCAACCGTTATCGATTTACGTTAATCAACTGACGAGGATCAAATAATTAAATATCCGATGATATTCCATTAATGAGATTTATTATGTTAACGCACTATTGTGGAGGACACTAACTCCAACACAATAGTCGCAAAAATTTTGAACATGTAAATTAGGATCTTCCGTTGGACTCCCATCAAATTGCTTCCTCTCAACAAGGCTAATGAAAGCCGGCTTTATTTCAAAATCTGCCGCACCAATTTGGGTAGTAACAATGCCCCTAGGAAGCATTGTCGCGGTGGGCTTGGAGTGATCGGATAAACGAACCATCTTCTTGATTGGTGGTGTTGAACTAGAATCCCCCTATTCCTCAATAATTTGAATATCTTTTTCGTAAGATCTCCTCACACTTCCAAGTCCTTCAATAGATGTAGCTTCAGAAATCTCCTTAAAGAAGCGTAGTCGTCTATGCAAAGATCTTTCGGGCTTGGGATCGATTGGAAGTAATTCACCAATCCGAGAGGACCTGGGCATAAGACAACAACCTAGAGAAGATTGTGAGTAACGGTTTTAAGGAAAAAGTGCTCCTTAAGACAAAGAAAAACAAGATAGAAATGAACTAATCACAAAGCAAACAAAACCGTGCTCCCCGGCAACGGCGCCAAAATTTGGTCGGCTTATCGTGTACCTAAAAAAGATAAAATACCCTAGGCATAGCTACCAACAAATGAATGTAGTTAGGGAAGTAGGGGTCGATCTCAGGGAGACGGTGGATGCAATATGACAAGCTATGAGTAGAATTCTATCAAGGTCGGTCACGATTTGGTTTGGTTTGATTTGATTAAAGTAAAAGCAATGATGAAAAATAAGTTGTAAACAATTATGAATAAGGATCTAGGGGGAATGGGGTCACACATGTAGATTAGCATAAATCGATGTCAAATTAAACGAACATAAAATCAAATGGTTTTTAGGTTATTAGCAATTTCCTCTCAGTCTATTACCCAACCATAGAACGATTACTAACGAGCTCTCGCGCAAATTAGATCGAACTATTAAAACATACTTTGCCTAATTCAATTCCAGACTTTCGCTCTTAGGAAATGAATAACAAATTAATCAACGATCATGGCCAAGAATCAAAGATTAACAATATGAAACAAGCATGTATTATAAGCAACAATTTGATCGTATAATTCTCTAATTTAACATGTGTAAATGGCTAATCAAACATGGCTTCCCCTCCCCTAGATTAAGAAACTACTCACACATAATTACGAGTAGACTAACAACAATAAGATGAATAAAGATGAACATGGTAACAATATATAAACGGGTCAAATAATATCGTGAACAATATTAGAATATAATAAAGATAATTGATGTAAATAATGAGAGAATGAATAGAATTTAATATGGAACTAATTATTTTATTGTTTGTTGTTTATGTCTCTATGTTTTTTCGTTCTTCTCAAAAGCAAATCACCTCCATTATATAAAAGATTATTTGAGCTTTCAAATTTAATTATACATGTACGTTTAGAACAAATAATTAATATAAATACATTACATATAAAATTATTCCTACGGTTTTGTGCTTTTAGTGCATGAAGTTTCTTCACATAAAGAATGTTTCATGAATTAAAGAATTAATTTGAGATGTTTCATGTTGTAATTATCAGAATAACTCTTCACCCATGTAAATGTTGCATGCGTTTTGCTCGTAAAAATCCTTCAATGTAACATCATCAAATTGAATGCTTCAAGACTTGATGTTCAATGCACTAACTTCTACGAATATGCTTCTTTATTTTATCATTTGTAAAATGATGGTCTTGTCAACATTATTCAATAGTTGGCTTTCATTTTATTTTGGACGGCTTCGTTTTTTGTGGACTTGGAGATTTTGAGTCTGAGCTTGAAGTCCTTAATTGTTTTGCCAGTTTTTATTCATCGACTCACTTAGCTGTTTAGCTAATATCAGCATCAAAATAGCCCCTTCCTACAAATAATTATATAATTGCAGTAAAATGTTATAGGAAGGAATTTATTAATAAAATACACTATAATGCTTAAAATCAATGTAAAATTATGGATAATAAGTATATAAAATATAGTAAAATATATGCTTGGGGTTGCAAGAATCTCCCTTCCCTATCTTTTGATCTTTATTGGGTCGGTCAATTCCTAGGCATTCAACTAGTCGCGTGCACTCGATTCGTCAAATATGGAAATTAAATTAATTAAAACGAACCAAAACCTCACGAGGCCAGTCGATCGACCAAGGTGTGCGGTCGATCGACCGTGGCGCGATTCCAGGTCTCCTTTTCTAATGCCGCCTAAGCTACAGATTCCCTACATCCTAGCACGAGGGATTTAGCTACTCATGACTACGACGAAAACAACAATAAGATTACGAAATAAAACTACTGAATTCATGATTGGAATAATTAAATAAACAAATAACATAAGACGATAAGTTCGGCTTCGGGAAACTAATCTAGCAACACTATACTATGAGCGAAATAAAGCAATAAAACTGAATAATAAAACAAAGAAGTACCGTGAGAAACAGGAGCAAAGAATTGCAGAATAAAGATCCAAAAACCGAATGCAAAAGTAAACTGTATTGAATACGAAATAATCTTTAGAACCCTAATTACTGATGGTAAAACTTGATAATCTAAATCTGAATGAAAACTGAATGATAAAAGCTTCCCCCTTATTCTGAAAACTAAAGCTACGTTATTTAGGAATATACGTAACACTTATTCCTAAACCCTATATACAATGGGCTTCTAATTTCTCGATCTTTTAATTCACGCAGATTAGCGGTGTGGTCGATCGACCACTGTGACCGGTCGATCGACTGGACTGCAATGAATAGGAGCTACTGAAACTCGTGTTCTGGTCGATCGACCATAGGCATCAGTCGATCTACTGAAGTAGCTGATACTTGACTTCTAAATTCTCGTGGATTTGTCTTTCGGGCCTCGAAATGCGCACCAAGCTCGTTCCTTGAGTAAATACTTCACGTCAAATGCAATGCAAGGTACTCGGGGACGGATTTTGCTTGATTTCCGCTGGATTCTTCATATTTCTACAATAAAGTACAAAAACACGAAAGTAGACGGAAATAGGGAGAATAGTAGCATAAACTACATAAATGAGCTCTGAAATGCGTATAAAATGAGGTGTAAAACATCATATAAATGACACGCATCAGGTATACTGCTCAATCACATTGAGATGACATAACCATCATGTCTACCTTATGCCAACGGCTTTGGTTAGAGGATTAGCAACAGTTGCATCACTCTAATTTCCATTGCTATTTTCCTTTGTTCTATGCAATCTTTTCATCACATAGAGCATTTCTAAGTACACGTCTAAACAAGGTTTTAGACTCTGGTTCTAAATCCAGTCAAACACTCCCATTGTTTTCACAGTCTCTCCGGGAACGATATTCGGCTAACAGAACTACTCTAGTTCCATTAAAATCCGGATATCAATTATCTCTTTTACAACATCGGATGCTATAATGTACTTAGCTTTCCGTTCATGATTTGTACGTATAACACTTATACATACACATCCTTCATATGACAACTTTTATGTATGACTTCTCATATATATTTGCTTTATACATGTATAACTTCTTATACATATTATTCTTTATGCACATAAAACTCTTACATGCTAACCATTCCTTAACGAGGCCCATAACATCTTATAAGCATAGGAATATTTCCGTGTAATCCTTTTACACAAAATTCATAAATTCCTCCAAACTACAAGAGTAAATCCTCAGTGCTTCTCAAGTACTCAAGGATGCTCTTAATAATCATCTAGTGACACTCACTCGGAAATGATTGGTAATGACTTCTCATATTCTCAACATGATAAGTCCCGACGAGAGTAGCTTTTAGCATATTTAATATATCCTGCAGCGGAAGCACAAGAGGTCCTATTAATTGGTCAACAACTTGAACGAGTCAAGAATCTTATCACATTAGTCTCTTGACTATAATGCTAATATCCATAGAGATCTATCTCATTAGATCCGGATATTAATATTCGCTATGCTACTCTCAAGTATTCACCCGGGAATATTTCTAGTCACTAATATGTCAAACCCATATTTAGACTAAGAAATATCACCATAGCTACATTTCTATTCATTAATATGTCAAGCACATATTTAGACTAAGAAACATAATTTAGCTCCTACTAAACTCCATGTATTATAATGGTACCTCGACACTCGAGTAATACCATTTTGATAGACTACATGATTGAACCCAAAGTTCCAACTCTTTGACGTATATAGATCACAAAAAGGATCTATCAAGCATGCTAGGCTTCTTAGCATTGACAACATCAACAAAACTTCTCCCAAGGAGAAAGTTTCATTATTCATTTGCCGAATCTCATCCTCATGAGAAGCTATATTGCTAAGAACATACGAATTGATAAAGGCATTTGGGTTGTCACAAAACTCTCTATAACAAACCCAAATTTTAAACATCTTATGTAACCTTTACGACAAGATCAAGGTAACCAACCAAAGTATTCACCTTAAATTAAGTCTCGAAAAAATCTTGTGTTTCCTTCCTTATTGCATCGTGTGCAAGGATATCAATTCGGATTGCATGGTGACACGCCATCACATAGAGTTCATACTTATAGAAAAGCCTTTGATGAGGGTTTAAGATTCATCACTTTTGAAAAGTAACGCAATATTATCGCAAAATTATCTCCTTATAACCACCGAGCCACAATAAAGAATGTCTTCTTGCATTGTACTCAGTTTGTGGGTCTTGGACTTCCGCAAGTTCAAAATTTCTCCCACTCTGTCTTCCATAAACTTGAAAATCTTTCTAGAAAGACAGCATTACGAGCCACAAACTCTTTGTTCTCGTTTTGGAGGAGTAAAAACCATGTGGTTTAATTTTGGATAACCCTCAGAGATACACAAATTGGTTCTAAACATAAACATTTATGATCGCAAATGTATAAAAAGACAATTTAGGGACTCTCCCTATCCATATCTCATATGGAGTCATTTAGGCTATTATAGTCGGGTTTTAAACTTTTAGTTGGAAAATAGCTTACAAAAATTGCGAAAAACCTCAACTATATCACATAAAGTTTGGTTTATCTTCTTGACTACACCGTACTCTATGGTGTCCTAAGGAAAAGGTATTATGTGAAATGGTTCACAATCTTCTTAGTGATTATCAAGGTCATTACTTGATATTACCCGTTTGATCTTCAAAGTCATTACTTTGAAATTTCAATTCAACATTATGATCTTGACGTGCTTTTGGTTTACTACGTCATTTTGAAAATATTCTACGTTTCAAAAATCACTTTTATGTCTTATTAAATAGATACGAGGTTTTCATATCAACTTAACATTACGGTAAAAGTAACCAAGTATGTATATTACCAACTATCGGCCTTACACATCCGTATGTATATGGTGAATCACCTCACTATTGTGTTTCTTTCTACAAAAGAAAACATAATACATGCACACATACCATAAGACTCACAATCAAATGGTTGTTCAATGTACTTTTTGTTTACTCGTTTGAAACGAATTTACTTGAGGTTTGATCGATTGGGTTCACCGGAATAGAGACTTTAAAATCTACAAGGTAGTATAACATTTAGTTTTCGTGAAGAATGTAAAATTCCTCTAACTTAAGTGGTCTAAACCAACCACCAAGTTATCATAGGAGTAGGTACAACGATTTGTTTTAAATCACATAAGTGATGCCTTCTATGTATAAACATAGATGATTACATTCTTTTAAAAACAAATTTAGGTACATTTGTCCCCATCGAAATCATTGCTAATCTAGCACCATTTCGATACATAATGTCCTATGCTAGACGTCTTACGTTTTATCAATTCATGTAAACTTCTTTACAAAGAAATGACCCGTACTTGGTATCTCATACCAAGATAGTGGAACTAGCCTATCCATTGAGTAGATGTCTCTTTCAACTTTGTTCTATCGCATACATCTAGGGTTGATTCTTCTTAACTCCCACTCACTTTCACATTCCTCTTTGCTTCAATCAAGCAAAAATGAATCTCGTGAAGACCTCTCTTCATGTCATTCGTGATATTTTATACACTTAGTAAGAGTGAATTGCTATAAAGTGAGTGCAACATGTGGCAAAATCTCAACTTCTTGCGAAATTGGACTACCTAACCGTTCAATTGTTATCATATGCCTAAACTCTTTAGCGCATACACAATTGATTTGGCCTTTCTAGAAGTGAGCCATTTGACGGTATCATATTGGAGTATTCTTTGTGTTTTTGAAAACTCTTTTCGTAAACATTTAAATTACTCTTGAATAATTAAAATTAATATGTCATCATCATGACGGAGGTGTCACTTTCGAAATCAAGACTCTCGTGATAAAATTTGACTCCCTTTTAAACTCGTAATATGAGTTTGCAACATGAAAACCCCTTTTTAAATATGTATGGATGTTAAGTTGTATAATAATCGCAATAATTGTTGTAAGCTTATGTAGGTGAATTAGTAAATCATGTTACCAATCATTGCTACCGAATTCTTTCAAAGAAACCGTTGCCTATGAAAGAACGAAACGAGTATAATAATAAATAGAGGATGAAAGGAGGATGAAGTGCGCGATGTCATAGTAAATACATTAATGAAAAAGAACGAAAAATAGGAAAAATTAACATTCAATGTTTTTAAAAATACTTGTGAAAAACATCTTCAACAAGTTTTAGCATTTATATAATGACCTCCCACTAAATTATATAAATGATTCCAAGACCCAAATATTAAACAAAATGAGCATCGCTTGGGCGAAACATCCCATAATTGCGTAAATTCGGTAAGTCACGTTGACTAATTCTACCTCTAGAACTCTTGGTCGACGAATTTCCTAAAATTCATCTACTAGCCCTGGAACACAAGACCGTCTTATATCCCGTTGAGTCCAACCAACTTTGGCGCGTGATAACCGTTTACCACCCTACTTACTCAAGGTAAAAAGAGAACACCCCGCTTGGGCGAGCGTGACTCTAATGAACAAGAGATTCATAGGTGTTACTAATTGGGAAGGCTGATCTCAATTTTAGTTATGTGAGAGATCTTGTCAATTTAGTCATAAATTCCTTATAAGTGAATTAATTCGGTGAATGTAAATGACGTGAATTGACAACCGCGAAAATAAAAATGCATGTGAATGGCGATTTTGGCATGCGCGAAAATAAAACAAGCAAACATGTAAGCATATGAATAAATCCTAGTATGGCCACCTAGTTAATAAAAACTAGTCTATTACATTTCGGAAACCAACTCCTTGGTCCCTTGCCTCTTCATTCCATAAGTGGCTCTTTCTTGTGGGATTTGGAACACCTTCCGAAAATAAACTCCGTCTTGTTGTAATCCGTCTTTTGGAAACGCCGGTAAAAATAACTATTACAAATGAATTACATAGCTATTCCTATTATACATTAATTAATAAAAATAAACAAAACTATTAATTAATTACAAACCGACGATACGAGATCGTATTTAATTACAAACAAATCGATATTCCCATTCATTTCGGGTAATAACGATTAAAATTAACTAGGCCATACTAGGTACAACAAGATAAATACTTTAAATAAATGACAATCTTTCATTCAACTTGAATAAATATGCTTAAAATTCTGTAAAATGATGCCAAAATCGCCCTATCTATCATTCGTTGGTATCCATCTCGGTTTTTGTGGATTTAATCGATTTTTAACATGTAAAAATCAATAATCAACTCTTAAATCTCATTTAAGTTCAAACTAATTGTCCAAACTATTTTGAACCTCAAAATTAGTCCTCACTAATTTTATGATAAATTATTAGTTTGATTTGGTGATATTTTGCTAATTTAATCGAAAAAATCATAATATTTAAGTAAAAATCCAAAATAATTGAAAACTTACCCAAAAATTGAAACAAAATTTTTTAGTATTCTGGAACACACCCAAGAACACCAAAATGTCAGAAAAATTGCCCAAAAATTCCGGATAAATTTTATGAAGAAAAAGATCGATATTTATCGGTTTTTAACCACTAAAACCAATAAACATCAAAAGTAAAAACACACATACAAAATCACTTTTGACATTTAAATAATATTCTTAAATGTACATAAATTTATCATGGGCAGAATCAAAAGTTTCGAACTTATGATTAATTAATCTAACTTTTATCGACTTATAACTCAAAAAATCAATAAACATGCAAAAAATTCGAACCAACCTTCAACCATTTGCATACAATCAGTAGAAGACATGCATGAACTACCATAAAAAATCCATGCACCGAATCAACTTTTAACTAATTTTAGTCAATTTGTAACTAAAATACGGCATTTTGACTCGGTTTTCTACCAAAAAACATTAAAAATAGCAAAATAACTTCAAAAATCACCAAAAAATTCAACAAACCTTTTGAGATCAGTAGGTATGCATGTCCCAAAAATTTCATGCTAAAACCTCTTCTAACACAATTTTTGAGTTTTTATAAATTATCACATAATTCATTAAAATGCTTAAAATCAGCATGCAAATTACAAGCCTATGCTGTGATACCACTTGAAAGATCATAGATCCAAATTAGACTCTCTAATTAAAAATAAATTATCTCATAATATGTTCATTTAATGATCTATGTAACATGCATGCAATATAAAAGCATGAAAATGAAAGTTTAAGGAAAAACAATTTCCTTACATTGATTTTATGGTAAAATGGGCAAAAACTAGTTCACCTTACTATCTTGTTCTTGAGCTTATACCAAATGGATGATCCTCCTTACAAATCTTCAAAAAGAAGATCTCCTTCTTGTTGCACCCAAGAACTTACCCAAATAATTTTACAAGTATTAACTAGATACTAGTAAAATTTAACCCTTGATAATATGTTAATAATACTAACTTTCTAAGTATTAAATTTTTGTTTTAATAACAACTTAGTAAAATGATGCTTATTATTTTTAGAGAGATGTACCAAATTTGTGTTCACATGCATGAGTGAAAATGAGCTAGCTTACAAAAATGAACAAATAATATGGAGCATATTGTGGAGAAGTGGCGAGTGGAGTGTATCTAGTGAGGGAGTCCACTTGTTTTAATTTTTGTCCAATCTTATATCACATGCAAGTGATCATAAGATGACTTATGGAAAAGAAACAACAAGGAAAGTGAAATGATTATGTCTATAATCATCCACTACACTCCATTTACACGGTCTAATGTCCCATTTACGGGTCCATTTTGGTTCTTATATTTATCGCACAAATACGTGTAAATTTTATTTAAACATCGTATCATGCTTAAATACATCCAATTAAATTCGTCTAAATCACTCCGTAAATAATATGTGTACCGCTACACATATAGTTTACGTACCAATACTAATCACATTAGTCAACTAGTACCAATTTTATAATTAACTGCTTAATCATTAATTCCCGTCTCAAATAATTTATTATTCAATTATCGCATAATTAAATAATACCGTACCTCGAGTTCACAACTCGAAATCTCTCTTAAAATAATTGACTAACCTTTTAGTCTACAAATCAAGGGACTAAATAAATTGTATCTCATACAATTAATTAGTTGTCTATTGGGGTTCGTTCCTTTAGGTGTGACCGAAAGGGGTCAGTTGATCACCGTCGTCTCACGACAATAACGTCAAACTCTAGTCAGCCAACCGTTATCGATTTACGTTAAGCAACTGACAAGGATCAAATAACTAAATATCTGATGATATTCCATTAATGAGATTTATTATGTTGACGCACTATTGTGGAGGACACTAACTCCAACACAATAGTCGCAAAAATTTTGAACATGTAAATTAGGATATTCCGTTGGACTCCCATCAAATTGCTTCCTCTCAACAAGGCTAATGAAAGCCGGCTTGATTTCAAAATCTGCCGCACCAATTTGGGTAGTAACAATGCCCCTAGGAAGCATTGTCGCGGTGGGCTTGGAGTGATCGGATAAACGAACCATCTTCTTGATTGGTGGTGTTGAACTAGAATCCCCCTATTCCTCAATAATTTGAATATCTTCTTCGTAAGATCTCCTCACACTTCCAAGTCCTTCATTAGATGTAGCTTCAGAAATCTCCTTAAAGAAGCGTAGTCGTCTATGCAAAGTTCTTTCGGGCTCGGGATCGATTGTAAGTAATTCACCAATCTGAGAGGACCTGGGCATAAGACAACAACCTAGAGGAGATTGTGAGTAACGGTTTTAAGGAAAAAGTGCTCCTTAAGACAAAGAAAAACAAGATAGAAATGAACTAATCACAAAGTAAACAAAACCGTGCTCCCCGGCAACGGCGCCAAATTTTGGTTGGCTTATCGTGTACCTAACAAAGATAAAATACCCTAGGCATAGCAACCAACAAATGAATGTAGTTAGGGAAGTAGGGGTCTATCTCAGGGAGACGGTGGATGCAATATGACAAGCTATGAGTAGAATTCTATCAAGTTCGGTCACGATTTGGTTTGGTTTGATTTGATTAAAGTAAAAGCAATGATGAAAAATAAGTTGTAAACAATTATGAATAAGGATCTAACGGGAATGGGGTCACACATGTAGATTAGCATAAATCGATGTCAAATTAAACGAACATAAAATCAAATGGTTTTTAGGTTATTAGCAATTTCCTCTCAGTCTATTACCCAAACATAGAACGATTACTAACGAGCTCTCGCACAAATTAGATTGAACTATTAAAACATACTTTGCCTAATTCAATTCCAGACTTTCGCTCTTAGGAAATGAATAACAAATTAATCAACGATCATGGCCAAGAATCAAAGATTAACAATATGAAACAAGCATGTATTATAAGCAACAATTTGATCGTATAATTCTCTAATTTAACATGTGTAAATGGCTAATCAAACATGGCTTCCCCTCCCCTAGATTAAGAAACTACTCACACATAATTACGAGTAGACTAACAACAATAAGATGAATAAAGATGAACATGGTAACAATATATAAACGGGTCAAATAATATCATGAACAATATTAGAATATAATAAAGATAATTGATGTAAATAATGAGAGAATGAATAGAATTTAATATGGAACTAATTATTTTATTGTTTGTTGTTTATGTCTCTATGTTTTTTCGTACTTCTCAAAAGCAAATCACCTCCATTATATAAGAGATCATTTGAGCTTTCAAATTTAATTATACATGTACGTTTAGAACAAATAATTAATATAAATACATTACATATAAAATTATTCCTACGATTTTGTGCTTTTAGTGCATGAAGTTTCTTCACATAAAGAATGTTTCATGAATTAAAGAATTAATTTGAGATGTTTTATGTTGTAATTATCAGAATAACTCTTCACCCATGTAAATGTTGCATGCGTTTTCCTCGTAAAAATCCTTCAATGTAACATCATAAAATTGAATGCTTCAAGACTTGATGTTCAATGCACTAACTTCTACGAATATGCTTCTTTATTTTATCATTTGTAAAATGATGGTCTTGTCAACATTATTCAATAGTTGGCTTTCATTTTATTTTGGACGGTTTCGTTTTTTGTGGACTTGGAGATTTTGAGTCTGAGCTTGAAGTCCTTAATTGTTTTGCTAGTTTTTATTCATCGCCTCACTTAGCTGTTTAGCTAATATCAGCATCAAAATAGCCCCTTCCTACAAATAATTATATAATTGCAGTAAAATGTTATAGGAAGGAATTTATTAATAAAATACACTATAATGCTTAAAATCAATGTAAAATTATGGAAAATATGTATATAAAATATAGTAAAATATATGCTTGGGGTTGCATGAATCTCCCTTCTCTATCTTTTGATCTTTATTGGGTCGGTCAATTCCTAGGCATTCAACTAGTCGCGTGCACTCGATTCGTCAAATATGGAAATTAAATTAATTAAAACGAAGCAAAACCTCAGGAGGCCATTCGATCGACCAGGGTGTGCGGTCGATCGACCGTGGCGCGATTCCAGGTCTCCTTTTCTAATGTCGCTTAAGCTACAGATTCCCTACATCCTAGCACGAGGGATTTAGCTACTCATGACTACGACGAAAACAACAATAAGATTACGGAATAAAACTACTGAATTCATGATTGAAATAATTAAACAAAAAAATAATAATATAAGACGATAATTTCGGCTTCGGGAAACTAATATAGCAACTCTATACTATGAGCGAAATAAAGCAATAAAACTGAACAATAGAACAAAGAAGTACCGTGAGAAACAGGAGCAAAGAATTACAGAATAAAGATCCAAAAACCGAATGCAAAAGTAAACTGTATTGAATACGAAATAATCTTTAGAACCCTAATTACTGATGGTAAAACTTGATAATCTAAATCTGAATGAAAACTGAATGATAAAAGCTTCCCCCATATTCTGAAAACTAAAGCTACGTTATATAGGAATATACGTAACACTTATTCCTAAACCCTATATACAATGGGCTTCTAATTTCTCGATCTTTTAATTCACGCAGATTAGCGGTGTGGTCGATCGACCACTGTGACCGGTCGATCGACTGGACTGCAATGAACAGGAGCTAATGAAACTCGTGTTCTGGTCGATCGACCATAGGCATCAGTCGATCTACTGAATGAGCTAATACTTGACTTCTAAATTCTCGTGGATTTGTCTTTCGGGCCTCGAAATGCGCACCATGCTCGTTCCTTGAGTAAGTACTTCACGTCAAATGCAATGCAAGGTACTCGGGGACGGATTTAGCTTGATTTTCGTTGGATTCTTCACATTTCTGCAATAAAGTACAAAAACACGAAAGTAGACGGAAATAGGGAGAATAGTAGCATAAACTACATAAATGAGCTCTGAAATGCGTGTAAATGAGGTGTAAAACATCATATAAATGACACACATCAGGTACACTGCTCAATCACATTGAGATGACATAACCATCATGTCTACCTTATGCCAACGGCTTTGGTTAGAGGATTAGCAACAGTTGCATCACTCTAATTTCCATTGCTATTTTCCTTTGTTCTATGCAATCTTTTCATCACATAGAGCATTTCTAAGTACACGTCTAAACTAGGTTTTAGACTCTGGTTCTAAATCCAGTCAAACACTCCCACTGTTTTCACAGTCTCTCCGGGAACGATATTCGGCTAACAGAACTAATCTAGTTCCATTAAAATCCGGATATCAATTATCTCTTTTACAACATCGAATGCTATAATGTACTTAGCTTTCCATTCATGATTTGTACGTATAACACTTATACATACACATCCTTCATATGACATCTTTTATGTATGACTTCTCATACATATTTGCTTTATACATGTATAACTTCTTATACATATTATTCTTTATGCACATAACACTCTTACATGCTAACCATTCCTTAACGAGGCCCATAACATCTTATAAGCATAGGAATATTTCCGTGAAATCCTTTTACACAAAATTCATAAATTCCTCCAAACTACAAGAGTAAATCCTCAGTGCTTCTCAAGTACTCAAGGATGCTCTTAATAATCATCTAGTGACACTCACTCGGAAATGATTGGTAATGACTTCTCATATTCTCAACATGATAAGTCCCGACGAGAGTAGCTTTTAGCATATTTAATATATCCTGCAGCAGAAGCACAAGAGATCCTATTAATTGTTCAACAACTTGAACGAGTCAAGAATCTTATCACATTAGTCTCTTGACTATAATGCTAATATCCATAGAGATCTATCTGATTAGATCTGGATATTAATATTCGCTATGCTACTCTCAAGTATTCACCCGAGAATATTTCTAGTCACTAATATGTCAAACACATATTTAGACTAAGAAATATCACCTTAGCTACATTTCTATTCATTAATATGTCAAGCACATATTTAGACTAAGAAACTTAATTTAGCTCCCACTAAACTCCATGTATTATAATGGTACCTCGACACTCGAGTAATACCATTTTGATAGACTACATGATTGAACCCAAAGTTCCAACTCTTTGACATATATAGATCACAAAAGGGATCTATCAAGCATGCTAGGCTTCTTAGCATTGACAACATCAACAAAACTTCTCCCAAGGAGAAAGTTTCATTATTCATTTGCCGAATCTCATCCTCATGAGAAGCTATATTGCTAAGAACATACGAATTGATAAAGGCATTTGGGTTGTCACAAAACTCTCTATAACAAACCCAAATTTTAAACATCTTATGTAACCTTTACGACAAGATCAAGGTAACCAACCAAAGTATTCACCTTAAATTAAGTCTCGAAAATATCTCGTGTTTCCTTCCTTATTGCATCGTGTGCAAGGATATCAATTCGGATTGCATGGTGACACGCCATCACATAGAGTTCATACTTATAGAATAGCCTTTGATGAGGGTTTAAGATTCATCACTTTTGAAAAGTAACGCAATATTATCGCAAAATTATCTCCTTATAACCACTGAGCCACAATAAAGAACGTCTTCTTGCATTGTACTCAGTTTGTGGGTCTTGGACTTCCGCAAGTTCAAAATTTTTTCCCACTCTGTCTTCCATAAAATTGAAAATCTTTCTAGAAAGACAGCATTACGAGCCACAAACTCTTTGTTCTCGTTTTGGAGGAGTAAAAACCATGTGGTTTAATTTTGGATAACCCTCACAGATACACAAATTGGTTCTGAACATAAACATTTATGATCCCAAATGTATAAAAAGACAAGTTAGGGACTCTCCCTATCCATCTCTCATATGGAGTCATTTAGGCTATTATAGTCGGGTTTTAAACTTTTAGTGGGAAAATAGCTTACAAAAATTGCGAAAAACCTCAACTATATCACATAAAGTTTGGTTTATCTTCTTGACTACACCATACTCTATGGTGTCCTAAGGAAAAGGTATTATGTGAACTGGTTCACAATCTTCTTAGTGATTATCAAGGTCATTACTTGATATTACCCATTTGATCTTCAAAGTCATTACTTTGAAATTTCCGATCAACATTATGATCTTGACGTGCTTTTTGTTTACTACGTCATTTTGAAAATATTCCACGTTTCAAAAATCGCTTTTATGTCTTATTAAATAGATACGAGGTTTTCATATCTACTTAACATTACGGTAAAAGTAACCAAGTATGTATATTACCAACTATCGGCCTTACACATCCGTATGTATATGGTGAATCACCTCACTATTGTGTTTCTTTCTACAAAAGAAAATATAATACATGCACACATACCATAAGACTCACAATCAAATGGTTGTTCAATGTACTTTTCGTTTACTCGTTTGAAACGAATTTACTTGAGGTTTGATCAATTGGGTTCACCGGAATAGAGACTTTAAAATCTACAAGATAGTATAACATTTAGTTTTCGTGAAGAATGTAAAATTCCTCTAACTTAAGTGGTCTAAACCAACCACCAAATTATCATAGGAGTAGGTACAACAATTTGTTTTAAATCACATAAGTGATGCCTTCTATGTATAAACATAGATGATTACATTCTTTTGAAACCAAATTTAGGTACATTTGTCCCCATCGAAATCAATTCTAATCTAGCACCATTTCGATACATAATGTCCTATGCTAGACGTCTTACGTTTTATCAATTCATGTAAACTTCTTTACAAAGAAATGACCCGTACTTGGTATCTCATACCAAGATAGTGAACTAACCTATCCATTGAGTAGATGTCTCTTTCAACTTTGTTCTATCGCATACATCTAGGGTTGATTCTTCTTAACTTCCACTCACTTTCACATTCCTCTTTGCTTCAATCAAGCAAAAATGAATCTCATGAAGACCTCTCTTCATGTCATTCGTGATATTTTATACACTTAGTAAGAGTGAATTACTATAAAGTGAGTGCAACATGTGGCAAAATCTCAACTTCTTGCGAAATTGGACTACCTAACCGTTCAATTGTTATCATATGCCTAACCTCTTTAGCGAATAAACAATTGATTTGGCCTTTCTCGAAGTGAGCCATTTGACGGTATCATATTGGAGTATTCTTTGTGTTTTTGAAAACTCTTTTCGCAAACATTTAAATTACTCTTGAATAATTAAAATTAATATGTCATCATCATGACGGAGGTGTCACTTTCGAAATCAAGACTCTCTTGATAAAATTTGACTCCCTTTTAAAATCGTAATATGAGTTTGCAACATGAAAACCCCTTTTTAAATATGTATGGATGTTAAGTTGTATAATAATCGCAATAATTGTTGTAAGCTTATGTAGGTGAATTAGTAAATCATGTTACCAATCATTGCTACCGAATTCTTTCAAAGAAACCGCTTCCTATGAAAGAACGAAACGAGTATAATAATAAATAGAGGATGAAAGGAGGATGAAGTGCGCGATGTCATAGTAAATACATTAATGAAAAAGAACGAAAAATAGGAAAAATTAACATTCAATGTTTTTAAAAATACTTGTGAAAAACATCTTCAACAAGTTTTATCATTTATATAATGACCTCCCACTAAATTATATAAATGATTCCAAGACCCAAATATTAAACAAAAATGAGCATCGCATGGGCGAAACATCCCATAATTGCGTATATTCGGTAAGTCACGTTGACTAATTCTACCTCTAGAACTCTTGGTAGACGAATTTCCTCAAATTCATCTACTAGCCCCGGAACACAAGACCGTCTTATATCCCGTTGAATCCAACCAACTTTGGCGCGTGATAACCGTTTACCACCCTACTTACTCAAGGTAAAAAGAGAACACCCCGCTTGGGCGAGCGTGACTCTAATGAACAAGAGATTCATAGGTGTTACTAATTGGTAAGGCTAATCTCAATTTTAGTTATGTGAGAGATCTTGTCAATTTAGTCATAAATTCCTTATAAGTGAATTTATTCGGTGAATGTAAATAACGTGAATTGACAACCGCGAAAATAAAAATGCATGTGAATGGCGATTTTGGCATGCGCGAAAATAAAACAAGCAAACATGTAAGCATATGAATAAATCCTAGTATGGCCACCTAGTTAATAAAAACTAGTCTATTACATTTCGGAAACCAACTCCTTGGTCCCATGCCTCTTCATTCCATAAGTGGCTCTTTCTTGTGGGATTTGGAACACCTTCCGAAAATAGACTCCGTCTTGTTGTAATCCGTCTTTTGGAAACGCCGGTAAAAATAACTATTACAAATGAATTACATAGCTATTCCTATTATACATTAATTAATAAAAATAAACAAAACTATTAATTAATTACAAACCGACGATACGAGATCGTATTTAATTACAAACAAATCGATATTTCCATTCATTTCGGGTAATAACGATTAAAATTAACTAGGCCATACTAGGTATAACAAGATAAATACTTTAAATAAATGACAATCATTCATTCAACTTAAATAAATATGCTTAAAATGCTGTAAAATGATGCCAAAATCGCCCTATCTATCATTCGTTGGTATCCATCTCGGTTTTTGTGGATTTAATCGATTTTTAACATGTAAAAATCAATAATCAACTCTTAAATCTCATTTAAGTTCAAACTAATATTTCAAACTGTTTTGAACCTCAAAATTAGTCCTCACTAAATTTATGATAAATTATTAGTTTGATTTGGTGATATTTTGCTAATTTAATCGAAAAAATCATAATATTTAAGTAAAAATCCAAAATAATTGAAAACATACCCAAAAATTGACACAAAAATTTTTAGTATTCTGGAACACTCCCAAGAACACCAAAATGTCAGAAAAATTGCCCAAAAATTCCGGATAAATTTTATGAAGAAAAAGATCGATATTTATCGGTTTTTAACCACTAAAACCAATAAACATCAAAAGTGAAAACACACATACAAAATCACTTTTGACATTTAAATAATATTCTTAAATGTACAAAAATTTATCATGGGCAGAATCAAAAGTTTTGAACTTATGATTAATTAATCTGACTTTTATCGACTTTTAACTCAAAAAATCAATAAACATGCAAAAAATTCGAACCAACCTTCAACCTTTTGCATACAATTAGTAGAAAACATGCATGAACTACCATAAAAAATCCATGTTCCGAATCAACGTTTAACTAATTTTAGTCAATTTGTAACTAAAATGCGGCATTTTGACTCGGTTTTCTACCAAAAAACATTAAAAATAGCAAAATAACTTCAAAAATCACCAAAAAATTCAACAAACCTTTTGAGATCAGTAGGTATGCACGTCCCAAAAATTTCATGTTAAAACCTCTTCTAACACAATTTTTGAGTTTTTATAAATTAACACATAATTCATTAAAATGCTTAAAATCAGCATGCAAATTACAAGCCTATACTCTGATACCACTTGAAAGATCATAGATCCAAATTAGACTCTCTAATTAAAAATAAATTATCTCATAATATGTTCATTTAGTGATCTATGTAACATGCACGCAATATAAAAGCATGAAAATGAAAGTTTAAGGAAAAACAATTTCCTTATATTGATTTTATGGTAAAATGGGCACAAACTAGTTCACCTTACTATCTTGTTCTTGAGCTTATACCAAATGGATGATCCTCCTTACAAATCTTCAAAAAGAAGATCTCCTTCTTGTTGCACCCAAGAACTTACCCAAATAATTTTACAAGTATTAACTAGATACTAGTAAAATTTAACCCTTGATAATATGTTAATAATACTAACTTTCTAAGTATTAAATTTTTGTTTTACTAACAACTTTGTAAAATGATGCTTATTATTTTTAGAGAGATGTACCAAATTTTGGTTCACATGCATGAGTGAAAATGATCTAGGTTACAAAAATGAACAAACAATATGGAGTATATTGTGGAGAAGTGGCGGGTGGAGTGTATCTAGTGAGGGAGTCCACTTGTTTTAATTTTTGTCCAATCTTATATCACATGCAAGTGATCATAAGATGACTTATGGAAAAGAAACAACAAGGAAACTGAAATGATTATGTCTATAATCATTCACTACACTCCATTTACACGGTCTAATGTCCCATTACGGGTCCATTTTGGTTCTTATATTTGTCACACAAATACGTGTAAATTTTATTTAAACATCGTATCATGCTTAAATACATCCAATTAAATTCGTCTAAATCACTCCGTAAATAATATGTGTACCGCTACACATATAGTTTACGTATCAATACTAATCACATTAGTCAACTAGTACCAATTTTATAATTAACTGCTTAATCATTAATTCCAGTCTCAAATAATTTATTATTCAATTATCGCATAATTAAATAATACCGTACCTCGAGTTCACAACTCGAAATCTCTCTTAAAATAATTGACTAACCTTTTAGTCTACAAATCAAGGGACTAAATAAATTTTATGTCATACAATTAATTAGTTGTCTATTGGGGTTCGTTCCTTTAGGTGTGACCGAAAGGGGTCAATTGATCACCGCCGTCTCACGACAATATTGTCAAACTCTAGTCAGCCAACCGTTATCGATTTACGTTAATCAACTGACGTGGATCAAATAATTAAATATCTGATGATATTCCATTAATGAGATTTATTATGTTAACGCACTATTGTGGAAGACACTAACTCCAACACAATAGTCGCAAAAAATTTGAACATGTAAATTAGGATCTTCCGTTGGACTCCCATCAAATTGCTTCCTCTAAACAAGGCTAATGAAAGCCGGCTTGATTTCAAAATCTGCCGCACCAATTTGGGTAGTAACAATGCCCCTAGGAAGCATTGTCGTGGTGGGCTTGGAGTGATCGGATAAACGAACCATCTTCTTGATTGGTGGTGTTGAACTAGAATCCCCCTATTCCTCAATAATTTGAATATCTTATTCGTAAGATCTCCTCACACTTCCAAGTCCTTCAATAGATGTAGCTTCAGAAATCTCCTTAAAGAAGCGTAGTCGTCTATGCAAAGTTCTTTCGGGCTCGGGATCGATTGGAAGCAATTCACCAATCCGAGAGGACCTGGGCATAAGACAACAACCTAGAGGAGATTGTGAGTAACGGTTTTAAGGAAAAAGTGCTCCTTAAGACAAAGAAAAACAAGATAGAAATGAACTAATCACAAAGCAAATAAAACCGTGCTCCCCGGCAACGGCGCCAAAATTTGGTTGGCTTATCGTGTACCTAACAAAGATAAAATACCCTAGGCATAGCTACCAACAAATGAATGTAGTTAGGGAAGTAGGGGTCGATCTCAGGGAGACGGTGGATGCAATATGACAAGCTATGAGTAGAATTCTATCAAGGTCGGTCACGATTTGGTTTGGTTTGATTTGCTTAAAGTAAAAGCAAAGATGGAAAATAAGTTGTAAACAATTATGAATAAGGATCTTGGGGGAATGGGGTCACACATGTAGATTAGCATAAATCGATGTCAAATTAAACGAACATAAAATCAAATGGTTTTTAGGTTATTAGCAATTTCCTCTCAGTCTATTACCCAACCATAGAACGATTACTAACGAGCTCTCGCGCAAATTAGATCGAACTATTAAAACATACTTTGCCTAATTCAATTCCAGACTTTCGCTCTTAGGAAATGAATAACAAATTAATCAACGATCATGGCCAAGAATCAAAGATTAACAATATGAAACAAGCATGTATTATAAGCAACAATTTGATCGTATAATTCTCTAATTTAACATGTGTAAATGGCTAATCAAACATGGCTTCCCCTCCCCTAGATTAAGAAACTACTCACACATAATTACGAGTAGACTAACAACAATAAGATGAATAAAGATGAACATGGTAACAATATATAAACGGGTCAAATAATATCATGAACAATATTAGAATATAATAAAGATAATTGATGTAAATAATGAGAGAATGAATAGAATTTAATATGGAACTAATTATTTTATTGTTTGTTGTTTATGTCTCTATGTTTTTTCGTACTTCTCAAAAGCAAATCACCTCCATTATATAAGAGATCATTTGAGCTTTCAAATTTAATTATACATGTACGTTTAGAACAAATAATTAATATAAATACATTACATATAAAATTATTCCTACGGTTTTGTGCTTTTAGTGCATGAAGTTTCTTCACATAAAGAATGTTTCATGATTTAAAGAATTAATTTGAGATGTTTCATGTTGTAATTATCAGAATAACTCTTCACCCATGTAAATGTTGCATGCGTTTTGCTCGTAAAAATCCTTCAATGTAACATCATCAAATTGAATGCTTCAAGACTTGATGTTCAATGCACTAACTTCTACGAATATGCTTCTTTATTTTATCATTTGTAAAATGATAGTCTTGTCAACATTATTCAATAGTTGGCTTTCATTTTATTTTGGACGGCTTCGTTTTTTGTGGACTTGGAGATTTTGAGTCTGAGCTTGAAGTCCTTAATTGTTTTGCCAGTTTTTATTCATCGCCTCACTTAGCTGTTTAGCTAATATCAACATCAAAATAGCCCTTTCCTACAAATAATTATATAATTGCAGTAAAATGTTATAGGAAGGAATTTATTAATAAAATACACTATAATGCTTAAAATCAATGTAAAATTATGGAAAATAAGTATATAAAATATAGTAAAATATATGCTTGGGGTTGCTAGAATCTTCCCAAAATGACCTTCCATGGCCAAGACTCGTCTGAAGTAGCCTCGTGATTCTCGGTGAGTGCCAAAATGATAGGAAAAATCCGACAATTGCTTCATTTTCTACAAAAACACAATAATGCATGCAAAACACCTAGAACACGGAATTATCTCATAAAATCATTTTATAAAGTGCAATTGTCATGTAAAATCGAGCTAAAAGTGGGGTGAAAATTATATAAAAATACGACACATCACACCACACCAGCTTAGCTTCCACTGTCAAGAGTTTTAGTTGTCATTTTGTAGTTGTTGGTTTTTGGATAGTTCTTTAATGTCGGATTTTGAGACTATGTAAACTTTAAATCTTTCGTACTTCAATAAATGTGATTTGAGTTGTTGCTTTTGATATACTAACCTCGGGCAACCGAGATGGTAACAGCCATTCATGCTAGGGTAGTCCTTGGTAAGGTACCTTGGTATGAGGGGGTGTTACAAAAAAACCCCAAAAATTAAGGTTCATAAGACTAGAAAAAGGGGTAGATCTCAACTTACAAGGTGAAAGGATGAAGGAGAAGGTGAGAAATCCTCTAATACAAGCTTGAATCCCCTAATATGGTGTATGTGAGAGTTTCAGGGAGAAGGGAGAGAGTTTGGAGAGATAAAGAAGAAGATAGAATGGATGAGGATAAGGGGATAAGATTTCCTTATCCCATGTTCTGATTCAGCACCACTCGGTCAAGTGGCAAGTCCACTCGGTCGAGTGTCACTGACTAGGTCGCGTGTCACTCACTCGGTTGAGTGCCGGTCTACTCGATCGAGTGAACCTCACTCGGCCGAGTACGATGCAGTTCTCAACAATGACCAATTTTCGTAAAACAGTCATATCTTACTTGTTTCTTTGTCATTTGGGGCGTGTGACCTACCGTTGGAATCGTAAGAGAATAGGATATCTCCTCCAATTGGAATCATATCAATATCATGTCTAGATCTCAATGTATGACAGTTTTAAGATGACCCTTCTACAGACGGGCATTATCACAACTCCACTAAGTCTAATATAGGTTATACTCGGTCCGCTTGGTCTACTCGTTCGAGTGAACGCTTTAGAAACTACGAGGTATTATAATCTTCCCTTCTTAAAAAGAACTTCGTCCCCGAATTTCACACACGACTCTAATAAGGTACTACTAACTCTATAATCTATATCCCATCACAATCTCGGTCCTTACTCTCCTTTCACAAAGCCAAGGTAAGACTGTCTTGAAAGACACCCCATAAACTCGTAGCATCCACTCAATGGACAAGGTCAACCTCAGAAGTGACTCTCACTACCTCAACACCCTTAGTACTACCTATCAAGTTCCATAGTACCAACGTTACTAATCCACTAATCCCAAATCGATTCCCACACTAATCCAACATCGATTCCCAACACTCTTTCCTTAATTTTCAAATTATTACATCCACTCCCCCTAAAGGAGAACTTCGCCCAAAAGTTTGACTATCAAGCTCATAATGTGTTCTCATACGCTCATTACCAATTTCCACAAGTGACTATGTTCCAGGTTCAACACTCTCTCTTACTCATTGCAAATCCGTAATCAAATCTCATATCGTCTTATGCCATTGCTATAATTTTAATCTAGAAGCCTCCCAAACGTCAAAGCACAAGGTCCAACCCACGGTTTCAATCTATAATTCCATAACTAACTCCCAACTCAATTTGGTTATACGTATACATATCTATCACGGGGTATAACTCGATTATTATTACATATTTATGTCACGTCAAATCTCATGCCTTCACATGTATGCAAATCAAAACACCAATACACGGACTCTAGGAAACAGTCAATTAATGCAAAATTTCTCGTTATGTGGCTCAACAATGATCAACATTCCCATTTCCGGATATCATGCCACGCATATACCGCGTCAAATCTACCACATGATCATACATGTGTTTCCATATCCGTTCTCATTCATCAACAACACTTTCGCTCATACGGAAGGTCACAATCATTATCATGCAATGACCACTATGTGACACATAATTTGCTTGTTTCATCTTACTTTTACACATCAATACAAAACCACGTCAAATAACAAACATCAAACAAGATTATCACATCATTATTGTCATCCAATTACATATGTCAATTAACAACTTCCATTTAAATTTCACTCAAAAGTCACATAACGCAAACAATTGAGAAGGTCTCGTCCATATGGGGTCAGCATGTTCATCCGACACAAACCAACCATTATAAATTGTGAAAATAAGGGTATACACTCAATATTAGGTCGAGTATTAACAAAACAAGGGTCAAAGTAGACCACTCGATCAAGTATAGGAGGCCACTAGTCCGAGTACGCGACCACTCGATCGAGTAGACGGTACACTCGATCAAATGTCATCTGGGCATGAGGTTTAATTTTCAAACTCATTTCCAAGCTTCCCTATTTCATCACTCAATGAGGCATTAAAACAAGGTCACGATGTACACCGTGGGTGTTCCACCTGATGATTGAGAGGCAACTTTACAAACAACATCTATACTACCGCTCATAGGCCATAATTTCACCCTACTACTTTCACCCTCAATGCATACACACTTTGCTTAACCTGCCATACTACATTACACAAGAAATCAAGATACCTTAACGACATAATTGAGCCTACATGCTTTACATATCACACTCTCACTCTCTTAACCGCGAAAACCAAGCTTGGTATTACTAAGTCCACCATCATATATCTCAATTATTAAAATTCAAACTCATTCCTCGTATGTCACGGCCGTCAACGCGACCTCTTCACAAGGGTTCCCTTAAAATTTGTAACAATTTCTTATCGAATGTTGGATTACAGAACTTGTAAAACCTCCAGCTCTTCTCTCATTCTAGTATTCCCTCTCATTTTCCGGTTTTATAAACCTTTGTCACTATTTATTCGATTCATACCATTCCTCAAGTCAAATCTCAACACCATCCGAAACTTTTATCAACTTGTGTCCTTACTCTCTTTTCACTCTTGGTACCTCACTATTCTCTCATCATTCTATAAATCTTAACTCAAACCTATGCTATCCTAAGATACACGAGTCATACTCAATAAGCTCACTCTCACTTTGTCCTTTAAGTTATGTTCCCTAACTATGAGTCCGAACAACCGCTAAATATCCAACCTTGGTCGCACTCCACTCATTATTTATAGGTGGTCTCTCATGATCAACTCACTCAACTCAAAACTTTTCATAGGCTAGTATACCTTTCTAGGTTTCCCAAATTCTTAAACTCGATGACTAAATCCCATTTCACATATCCCGTCGAAGACACATGCCTAAGGGTTAGGGTCAGAAAATCGTTCTATTAGGCTCACACATAAACTCTATGTTCGGATATCCTCGTAATCACCGAAGGTACCTCCAGCTCTTGGCGAGCTTCCCTTGCTTGGTTGCTCCTGGCGTTACTTGATGACTTCGGCACGCCCCGGAATTAATTTCACATGCAACTTCCGGTTAGGGATGATGAGAATTACAACAATCCGGAATGGATACGAAAGAGGTAGGAAATAAAATAAATTGGAAGGGATAGAAAACTTTCCCAACGCTTAAATCGGTGACCAACACTTTAAAATAAACCCTTGACACGAGCTTGTCATTGAGATGAAGTTTACTTAACCCGAAGAATGGAATTAAAGAAATTATTGGATGGCTTCCTTTGTATTTTAAACAAACCACAAACTTGATTCATTAGTACACTTGAAATATGATGAATTTTGTAAAATTGATGCAAATTAACTCTAGCAATTTTACCAACTTTGTAAAATGTTCTTCCCTATTATGCAAATTATACTCAAACTTGACTAAAATGTGAATTATTATATTAAAACTCTAACATAACGATGATTTGTTTAAAATTTATTGAAAACTTTAATACGGAATAAGCCGATATAAGATGACACATGTCGCTATAAGCGAAGTTCAAAGTATTAAGAATCAATTAAGACAAGAACCTAACTTGGTAAAAGTCAAAATCCGGGTAGGTATACCACTCATTTTTGAAAAATTTAAGACGGATAAATCTCTCATTACTTCGCAAGATATTACAGTCAAAGCTTATGTATACTTGTCACAACCTTTCGAAAAGTTTCTCACCACATTAGGGCGGAAAAATTCAAATCATTTTATGATAAAATTCAACATTATTAATAAATATAAAGCCTTTGTTATCCAATTAGACCCAACAACGAACACAAAAATACAACTATTGACTCAAGAATACAAGTTTTTAAGCTCATCCAAGTTGGACAAAATTTCAACGTAAAAAAAATATTGATAAAATTTGAACAAATATGTGTAGATCTACCCAAATCAAGTTTGGAAAAAAAATGAATAAGTCAACACTCTTACGCGGTCAAAGTTGAGAAGACGGATAAAGAAAAGTGGAGTAACAAAGTGTAATCCAAATAATAAATTACCAACATGGAGTTTGAAATTATTTTAAGATAAACGGATGTCAAAGTTACGAGGTTTGAGGTAGAAACGAAGAAGATAAGATAGAGAAAAGCAAAAAAATTCACGAGTTTCTCAGCTCATCAGACCTACTCGGTCGAGTACTGAGGGAATTCGGTCAAGTGTTGCTCTACTCGGTCGAGTGACAGGTTACTCGGCCGAGTGGCAAATTTTCCGGAAGTTTTCCAGTTTCTGTAACTTGCTCACTCGGTCGAGTGACCAACCCACTCGATCGAGTACTGCCCTACTCGGTCGAGTCTGGTCTCGTACTCACTCGAGTGATCCTTTACGACTTTTAATTGTCGATTAAATTGAACTATGATATACCCTGCATCACAAAGAAAGGTTTGGGAGTCCACCGACCCTCGGTGATCCATCCCGAGTTAGCTCATGCGGCATCATACTCACCGTTTTAACACAGTACCTCCATACTCATAACTACTCAAAATCATCAACATTCATGCCTTAATGATAGAACTAACAAGTTTAAACACGCATATGATTTATCTAGATGCCAAGATTCGGGACTAACGTCCCTTATACCAACACACACCAATTGCTTCTAAAACATGTTATACACATTAGCCTACCCATCCATCTTTGACATATTATAATTTACCACACAAACCTCTATATCATGCAAGAAACTCAACAAAATCGTAACACACATATAATCATTCAACATATCACGTCACGTTTCCTGACTCGTAACCACCCATGTAGTTACCAACCGAAATAATAGGATCTAATTTTGAGATTAGAGATCCTACTCACCCAAAACCGACCTCGTATTGAACTCAAGTTGGGTTCATTTTCTTAGACACACCTAGGTTCATTTTTGGTTCATTGGTTTAGGTTCCAAAATCGTCGCTCTGATACCACTTTGTAACACCCCTTTCTTACTCGCTTAAGGTAATTGGGAGATGTTACCATCACGAATTCCCGAGGCAGTGAAATCAGAATTACAATTAAGAAACTTTATTAAATAAATAACAAGTTTAATTATTACAAACAAAAAATATTGAATAAAATACAACTCATGACCACTATACCCATCTAACCAACTCTACTCGTCTCGTGACTCATCAAGCTCGTCCCGTCTCCCCCGTACTATCCAAATAACTTGTACTTAACTTGCTCCAAATATGATCGGAAATATCATATAGATCGACACAACACGTCAGTTTCAATAAATGTAAAGTGTGACACGACACGAGTGTGTGAATATGCAACATGACTATGATATGAATGACATGCTAACAAAAAACCACCACCATGGTACTGGGACACGCCCAGATATACCGACAACCACACTGGTACCAGGACACGCCAAGACATACCAACAACCACAAACAGGTATCAATACACTCCCAGACGTACCGGGTCCGGAAGCCAACCGGATCCTCTGCCGGACATCGTGTCTCAATCACACGAGTCCCTCCGTAACTCAAGCCATTAATGTGCACATCCCTCTTGGAGTGGGAAGCTCCAAGAGGGGACTCAAGCATAACATGGTCTCCCAACCACCTTACATCTCCATAACAACAAGTAATCCACCATATCATCACCAACCTCCAATACACAAGATAATTATAACAAATGCAAGACGACACTTTATATGCCAAATACCGACTCATCACATCGTCTTAACCATCATTACATTGTGATACACAATAACCATTATGCTTATCCCCTTTATAACATGATTAGTGACTAAACATGTTATAATGCAATTACTCTAATTAGGTGAGATTAATTACAACATTAACCACTTAACATGTAACAACCACAATATTGAAACCGAGTAGGATTAACCTACCTCTTAGCATAACCCATAAGCTAGTCGAAATCACCAAGTATCCATCTCATAAAACCGTCTCATCCTACATAAATCACATATTAATTATCACAAATCACCCTATACTATAATACAACATAAAACCCCTTATTATTACCCACTAATTACCCATTTATTAACAATAATTACTAATCAACCCAATTAAAAATCCCCAAAAATTAGGGTTCATAATGAAGGAAAAGTAGATATATATACATAACATATTCATATATGTTTGTTAATTTACTCATAAAATTAATTGGTGATATTATGCATGCAAACTATAAACTATTTAAAAGAAGAAATCTTCATCTTACATTGTGATTTTCGGTTTATAAGGGCACAAGAGAGATCTCCTTCTCTCTTGTTCTTGTGCTTTCCTCAATGGATGAACAAAGACCCAAGTGTAGGATCTCTCCCAAAGCTTAATACCCAAAGCACACTCTTAATTAAAATTAATATTATAAATACTAGTACAATATTAATTTTGTAGAAAAATTGACCCAAAAAAATTGGTTTTATCTCTTAAAACCGGTTAGGAGAAAGAGAGGAAGGAAGGAGAAATATTTTATCTCTCTAAAATATTTTGATGAGATGAATGAATGAATGAACAACAATTACATTATTGTGTATAATAGGTAAAATAAGAGGAAAAACCAAAGTGGTTTTTCCTCTCCAAAAACCGGGTGGAAGAGGGGGTGGAGGGAGCCAATGCATGCTCTAGTTTGTCTTCAAGTTGACAACTAGTTTGCATGGCTAGTTTAGTAGGTAATCATGGTGCTTACCACTAACAAAAACAACTTAATATTTGCCTAATCCTCCTCTTAATTTCGGCACACATAGATAATATGGACTCCATATTATCTTTGTCAAAATGTCAATTTGTCTTATGTCACATGTCATATGTTAACATAAATTTGTTATGTATTTTTAACACATTAAAAATCAACGTATTAATAAAAATACGTCATATACAAAAATCGACTTAGTAATTCGCAATTACTAGTACCAAAATATTTTACCAATTATAAATCACAATAATTGTATTTATAATAATTCATTCAAATCCAATTGTTTCCTTAAACAATAATTTCATTTGAGTAATGATACAATTCGATTACTCAGACCGTATCTCATTTAATCAAATTTCAATGAGATACGTAAATATTACTTCCAAAATCGTTCGTCAATTTTAAATAAATTAATTGACTCGTAACGTTATACGATCAATTAATTGATCAATTAAGAGTGTTGCCCTTTAGGTATGACCTAGGGGATCAACTGATCACCACCGTCGCACGACAGTAATGTCAAACTCTAGTCAGCCAATCATTACCGATATGTGTGGACCAGTTGACAGTAAAATATTACTTCCCAATTGTATTCTTTATAATGAGACTTAAACATGTGATCATCATGATCAACAGTCGTGATCGCATTATTGTCGGAGGACACATATTCCAATAATCTCCCACTTGTCCTCGACAAGTGTGTGTCACCAATTCTCTTGTCCTATTACTATCTCCCACTCAATGCAAGGTGTCTTTCAGGTCGTACTTGCAAGTGATCATATCGAGAGTGGTTTCCTCGATCTGGAGAATAACTGATTGACCGGATTTATCTATCATAGATACCTTCCGAGCGTGGCCACGCATTTCAAGTTCATTACTCTTCGAGTGGTCGTGAGATATTGTTATAACCCTGACTAGGGATGGACAATTCCTATCGCACTCATTCCCTTCAACTAGCCACAGCCATCATAACCCAAAATATGCCCATTCGACCCCATTTACGAAGGTCGTAGTAACACAAATCAAAGTTAATCTGAAACTGTGCCATCTTAGGTGAATAATCTTTAGTCAAAAGAATCGACTCATTAGAATACTATAGCAGCTCTTGCCACGACCAGGCTATATAAATTTGCCAGAACTCTATAAGTGGTCATTAGGCCCGACAAAAAGTTCCCAACAGTCTGCCGATGTGATCGACTAGTCATCTAACATGACTCTATGGCACTTGAACTTGCCATCAATCGCATCACACTCTAGTCACTTCGAGACGTCACCTCATACAAGTGACTAGGGCAAATACTACGTTAATCCGTGTTCACTTTAACGGGGTTCAATTGTCACTACAACCCGTTTGGATGTAACAATGTATAAATTAAAGATAAAAGACAAATGTGATTATGAACATGAACAAAAACAATACTTTTATTTCATTTCAAAATCTAACATAGACTTGGTACACGTTTATGTCCCATGGACGCCATATATCCATCATGTTTAGCCTGCGATAAAGGCTTGGTGAGCGGATCGGCTATGTTGTCATCCGTCCCAACCTTACAAATCGCAATTTCCTTTCTTTCAATAAAATATCTTATTACATGATATTTTCTAAGTACATGTCTAGATCTATTACTAGACTTCGGCTCTTTAGCTTGGAAGATCATCCCACTATTATCACAATAGACAGTGATGGGATCATTGGCGGTAGGTACTACTCTTAGACCTTCCGTGAATTGCCTGATCCAAACAGCTTCTTTAGCAGCTTCTGATGCTGCAATGTACTCAGCCTCCGTTGTAGAATCCGCGGTTACAACTTCCTTGAAGCTTCTCCAGCTTACGGCACAACCATTGAGCATGAAAACGAAACCAGCTTGTGATTTCATGTCATCTCTATCTGTTTGAAAACTTGAGTCCGTGTATCCATTAACACGCAGCTCAGTGTCTCCTCCAAACACTAGGATAGAATCCTTAGTTCTTCTCAAGTACTTAAGGATGTTCTTGACGGCTATCCAGTGACTCTCACCTTGATTTCCTTGATATCTACTCGTCATGCTCAAGGCATACGAGACATCAGGATGTGTGCATATCATGGCGTACATGATTGATCCAACAGCGGAAGCATAAGGGATCGCCTTCATGCGTTCAACATCATGGGGTTCGGAAGGAGATTGAGTCTTGCTCAATATCGTCCCGGTTACCGTAGGTACCAATCCCCTTTTGGATTTATCCATGCTGAACCGTCGAAGAATCTTGTTAACATAAGATTCTTGACTTAGTGTCAATATCCTCTTGGATGTATCTCTATTGATCCGGATACACAATATGCGTTGTGCTTCTCCTAAATTCTTCATCTGGAAGTGGTTACCTAACCACTTCTTAACAGAAGACAACATCGGAATATCATTTCCAATGAGTAGTATGTCATCGACATACAAGATTAGGAACACAACATTGCTCCCACTAAATTTCATGTATAAACATGGTTCCTCAACACTTCAAGTGAAACCATTCTCTTTTATCACATGATTAAATCGATGATTCCAAATTCTAGATGCTTGCTTAAGACCATAAATGGATCTCTTAAGTTTGCACACTTTATTAGTATTTTTAGAATCAACAAAACCTTCGGGTTGTATCATGTACACCTCCTCTTCTAAATGCCCATTTAGAAAAGCGGTTTTGACATCCATTTGCCATATTTCATAATCATGAAATGCGGCGATTGCTAACAAAATCCATATGGATCTTAGCATGGCTACGGGTGTGAAGGTCTCATCATAATGGAGACCTTGGACTCGGGTAAATCCTTTTGCCACTAGCCTAGCTTTGTAGACATCATCATGTCCTTCTATGCCATTTTTTATTATGAATATCTATTTGTATTGAAGAGGTCTTGCCCCTTTAGGCAAATCTACCAAGTCCGAAGCTTGGTTTTCATGCATAGAATCCATTTCGGACTTCATGGCTTCAAGCCATAAGGATGAATTTGGACTAGAGATTGCTGCCTTGTAAGTGGCGGGCTCGTCACTATCTATAAGCAACACATCGAGTGTTCCATCTTCTTCGATAAGTCCCACATATCGATCGGGATGGCGAATAACTCGACTCGTTCTTCTAAGTGGAGGAGAGACAACCGTGTTAGACGACGAAGGATCATCTTCTTGCGTCTCTATTTCGGTTTGTGGCTCTTGAATTTCATCAAGTTCAAAATTTCTCCCACTCTGTCTCTTAGAAATAAATTGACTTTCTAAGAAGACAGCCTCGCAAGACACAAACACTTTGTTTTCTTGAGGTTTGTAGAAGTAGTATCCTTGAGAGTTCGAGGGGTAACCTACAAAGGTGCATTTTTCGGATCTTGGGGCAAGCTTGTTGTCGGTTTTTGCCTTGACGTAAGCATCACATCCCCAAATCCTCATATAGGATATATTGGGAACTTTTCCCGTCCACATCTCATATGGAGTTTTTTCGGTGGACTTAGTGGGACTATTGTTCAAAGATCTAATTGCGGTTTGAATCGCAAATCCCCAAAACGAGTTTGGTAAATCGGTTTGACTCATCATTGATCGAACCATATAAAGTAGGGTTCGATTTCTCCTTTCGGCAACACCATTGAGTTGTGGTGTTCCGGGTGGAGAAAGTTGTGATATAATTCCACAACCTTTCAAGTGTGAATTGAATTCATGGCTAAGATATTCTCCACCACGATCGGAACGTAGTGCTTTTATCTTTTTGTCCAATTGGTTCTCTACTTTGTTTTGAAATTCCTTGAATTTCTCAAACGCTTCACTCTTATGTTTCATTAAATAGACATACCCATGTCTACTCAAGTCGTCGGTGAAGGTTATAAAGTAGTCATAATTTCCACGAGCGGTGATACTCATTGGTCCACATACATCGGTGTGTATGAGTCCTAATAGTTCACTAGCTCGTGTCCCTTTACCACTAAAAGGATTACGAGTCATTTTGCCAAGTAGGCAATATTCGCATGTACCATATGACTGATAATCAAATGGTGTAATCACATTAGTCGAAATTAATCTTTTGATGCGATTCTCGTTTATGTGACCTAATCGACAATGCCAAATGAACGCTTCATTTGGGTCACTTGATTTGAGTTTCTTTGATTGAATGTTATAGATATCATTAGTCGGATTTGAGGTCTCTAAAATGTAAATGCCATTTATGGAAGAAGCTTGGCCTATAACCAATTCATTCCTAGAAATAGTACAACGATTGTTCTTAATGACAAAACAAAAACCGTCCATGTCTAGCATGGCGATTGAAATAATGTTTTTAGAGAGTGTAGGCACATAAAAACAATTATGTAAATACAACTCAAATCCGTTAGGCAAAGCTAAAACATAAGTTCCTTTGGATTCGGCCGCTACTCGAGCTCCATTTCCAAGGCGTAGATCCACATCTACTTTGCTAAGCCTCTTCACATCTCTTAAACCCTGTAAATGATTACAAAGGTGAGAACCACAACCGGTATCCAGTACCCATGTCGTAGTGGAAGTATAATTTATATCAATAACATAAATTTCCTTAGGAATTTTACCTTTTGGAGTGATGATTCCTTCCCTTATGTTTCGCAAATATACGGGACAATTCCTAAGCCAATGTCCCATGCCATAGCAATAATGACACTCATCATTAACATGCTTGAAGTTTTTGACTTTCTTTCCCTTCTTCTTGAACCTTTTGCCTTTGGAAGCAAGAACTTGATTGCTTGAGCTCCCACTAGTTTTGGCATCTTTATCTTCCAGAGACAAAGACCCTATAGATTGTATGAGGTAGTCTTCCTGAGACGGGCTCACACGAGATCTAGTAGTAGTAGGTGGTTTAGAAGAGGTGATGAAGTTAAGGTTTCCATCCGAACCTATCCCAAAATGAAGTTCTCTAGTAGTGTCGAAATCATTGTTGGAGCAAACGTCGTCAAAAACATTGTGGTATGACTCAATAGTTATCGGTGCGGTAGCATTTGATGGATTCATTGTAATGCACTACAAGTATGGAGGAAAGGAAATATTAACATTTGTCTTTTAAATCATACTTGTAAATAAATTAACAAGATATGAGCATTTATATAGTGACCTCTACCCAACTATCATAAATAATTCCAAGATTCAAATTCATATTAACTTGGACACGGTAGGGCCGATGAAACCCTTATCAATATAACTCGGGGGATTAACGCTTTAATCGATTCTACTTTTAGAACTCTTGGTCGATAAAATTACATAAACTTTTATCTTTAGCCCGGAACACATGCGACTACGGTCACGAATACTTCCGTTGAGTTCAATCCAAATTTCGAATAAATGTGTCCATGATCCAAATCCACATCAACTCGGGCACGGTATGGCCGATGAAACCCTCATCAACATGAATTCGGTGGATAGACATTCATCACCCACTTCCCCTACGTAACAAGGTTTGTACCCCGGTAGAGCCGAGTGCACTCCCTCACGAAATAGGTTTTCATGGTTTCTACTCTTTGGTAAGGCTATGTCTCAATTGATTTGTTTTAGCGAGAGGTCATGTCAATTTATTATCTATCATGTTTTAAGTGAACTAAAGCGGTGAACTATGATAATTGTATTTGACACGGTCGATGAACTCGATTAGATGATGATGCATGTTTTAGTTATGGCGATTTAGTGATGCATGCGACATATAAATAAAATGCAAAGCATACAAATAAATCCTAGTATGGCCTTCCTAAA
Source organism: Silene latifolia (assembly GCF_048544455.1). Classification (NCBI taxonomy): domain Eukaryota; kingdom Viridiplantae; phylum Streptophyta; class Magnoliopsida; order Caryophyllales; family Caryophyllaceae; genus Silene; species Silene latifolia. Next base: position 67,069,920 of record NC_133532.1, read on the forward strand.
ATAGAAAACAATTTAACTATTACATATTCGGAAACCAACTCCATTGGTCCCTTGAACTTCGGTTGTGGCACGCATCTCGAGGTAACACCGTCTTTATGTATCGCCTTCTTGAAGAAATCCGTCTTTGGGAAGTCCGGAATAAATAAAATTACATAATAAATTACATAATTTCCTATTATACATTTGTAACTATAATAAAATAAATCTATTAAATTACAAGACGGTGATACGAGATCACAATAAAATTACAACCGAATCGATATTCCCATACATTTCGGGTAATACCAATTAAAAACTAAGGCCATACTAAGTAAAAATTACATAATTCGAAATTACATAAATAAAATTATGACAATCATAAAGAAAATGCAGCATTATAATATGTAAGAACATGCCCAATTTTATGCTAAATCGCCTTTAAATAGCCAATATCGTATATTACCCGGTTTTTACGGATTTGCGTGATTCAACATTTTATAATCACAAAAATACCTAAATTCATATTTATGCTTAAGTTAATTACCCTAACCTCTTAGGACTCAAAATTTAGTCTTCACTAATTATTTGACCATAATTAACTCATATTTCTAAAATTTGTTCATTAATGGACTTAAAATTGTAAAAATAAGCTATACTCTTCAAATAAATCACAAAATTTCAAATAAATTCAAAATTCAAAATTTAAACTCATGAACATTCTGGAAAAATACCATGACACTCATAATGTTCAAAAAACTTAGGTTAAAAATTTCGAAATTTATCCGGAAAAACAATGTTGGGTTTATCGGTTTTAACAAAATAACCATAAAAACATGAGAAAAATTTATATTCATCAATTTTTCAATTTTAGATCTGAAAAAGATAATAAAATGCAACATATGATGTTTTTCCTTAGTCATAGAGTATGTATTATTAATATTTCACTAATTAAGTCACTATTTATGCTATTGTTCTTCAAAAAATCATAAATCATGCATAAAGACTTCAATATAGCCTATTATTTTACACACATCTTGTAAAATTTCATGTGACAACATACTAAATTTCTATGACCAGATTCGAAATTTATCTCATATTAACCTATTTTTCATCTAAATCCGATTTTAATAATGAAAAATCCATTTTTCGAGCATAAGAAGTCCAAAAATCATGAAAATTTACAGATCATCTCAAAATAATATATGTGATAACATAGCCAAAAATCAGTGGAAAATTCGAAGTTTAGCTAATTTTCGTCTGAAAATGACATTTTATTCATAAAATCATATTTTTAATGCCATTATAATATAATATGAACAATAAAAATCCATAAATTAACCAAAATATCCTAAAAACATTTTAGGACCAGAAATTTTAACATGCATAATGATTTTCGTGATTTATCATAATGACACAAATTTAACAAGTTTTATATGTTAATCGTTTAACTCGGAAAAACTTTTAACCGATTTGCATGCAAACAACCAAGGCTCTGATACCGATTGAAGGAAAAGTAGATCTATATACTTAACATATTCATATATGTTTGTTAATTTACTCATAAAATTAATTGGTGATCTTATGCATGCAAACTATAAACTATTTAAAAGAAGAAATCTTCATCTTACATTGTGATTTTCGGTTTATAAGGGCACAAGAGAGATCTCCTTCTCTCATGTTCTTGTGCTTTCCTCAATGGATGAACAAAGACCCAAGTGTAGGATCTCTCCCAAAGCTTAATACCCAAAGCACACTCTTAATTAAAATTAATATTATAAGTACTAGTACAATATTAAGTTTGTAGAAAAATTGACCCAAAAAAATTGGTTTTATCTCCTAAAACCGGTTAGGAGAAAGAGAGGAAGGAAGGAGAAATATTTTATCTCTCTAAAATATTTTTATGAGATGAATGAATGAATGAACAACAATTACATTATTGTGTATAATAGGTAAATAAGAGGAAAAACCAAAAACCGGGTGGAAGAGGGGGTGGAGGGAGCCAATGCATGCTCTAGTTTGTCTTCACAATGACAACTAGTTTGCATGGCTAGTTTAGTAGGTAATCATGGTGCTTACCACTAACAAAAACAACTTAATATTTGCCTAATCCACCTCTTAATTTCGGCACACATAGATAATATGGACTCCATATTATCTTTGTCAAAATGTCAATTTGTCTTATGTCACATGTCATATGTTAACATAAATTTGTTATGTATTTTTAACACATTAAAAATCAACGTATTAATAAAAATACGTCATATACAAAAATCGACTTAGTAATTCGCAATTACTAGTACCAAAATATTTTACCAATTATAAATCACAATAATTGTATTTATAATAATTCATTCAAATCCAATTGTTTCCTTAAACAATAATTTCATTTGAGTAATGATACAATTCGATTACTCGCACCTAGTATCTCATTTAATCAAATTTCAATGAGATACGTAAATATTACTTCCAAAATCGTTCGTCAATTTTAAATAAATTAATTGACTCAGAAACGTTATACGATCAATTAATTGATCAATTAAGAGTGTTGCCCTTTAGGTATGACCTGGGGATCAATCGATCACCACCGTCGCACGACAGTAATGTCAAACTCTAGTCACCAATCATTACCGATATGTGTGGACCGGTTTGATAAAATATTACTTCCCAATTGTATTCTTTATAATGAGACTTAAACATGTGATCATCATGATCAACAGTCGTGATAGCATTATTGTCGGAGGACACATATTCCAACACATAAGACTTAAAAAGGGGTAGATCTCAACTTATGAGGTGAAATGATGAAGGAGAAGGTGAGCAATCCTCTAATACAAGCTTGAATCTTCCAATATGGTGTTTTTGATGGTTTTAGAGAGAAGGGAGAGAGTTTGGAGAGATAGGAAAGAAGATAAAATGAATGAGGATAAGGGGATAAGATTTCCTTATCCCGTGTTCTGATTCAGCACCACTCGGTCGAGTGGCAAGTCCACTCGGTCGAAATCCACTCACTCAGTCGAGTGTCATTCACTTGGTCGAGTGCTGGTCCACTCGGTCGAGTGCGTCGCAGTTCTCAACAATGACCAGTTTTCTTAAAATAGTCATATCTCACTCGCTTCTTTGTCATTTATGGTGTGTGACCTACCGTTGGAATCGTAAGAGAACAAGCTATCACCTCCAATTGTAATCACATCAATATCATGTCTAGATCTCAATTTATGACAGTTTTAATATGACCCTTCTACAGACGTGCATTATCACAACTCCACTAAGTCTAATATAGGTTATACGCGGTACACTTGGTCTACTCGATCGATTGAACGCTTTAGAAAATAGGAGGTATTACAGTTTTGGCTTGCTATATTTGACATGGTCTTTAACCTGGTTGTGACAGGGTTAGGGCCAAGGTTGGCTGGCTGAGCTCTTGCTCTAATAGTAATTACTTGATTAAGTGTATGATGTAACTTATTAGAGGAGGATGATTATGCTTTCTTATGCTATTGGGTGATTTCTAAAAGGTAGAATATTTTTCTACTCAATTTCAGTAATATAAATGTTAGTCATGTGTTTCCATATGTCATTCTTATTGTTGTTAATTTTACATGCATTGTATTTGCATTATAACTTGTAATTGGGTGATTGTGTCTCAGTGGATGGTTGTAAAGGAGGGGGTTGCTTTATAAAATGTTAATTGGGGAGTATATCTTGAAGTATCACTTTGATTGTTGGTTCACATGAGTACATGGCTTAATTGACATCTATTTCATATATGAGAAAGAAGCATGTTTAATAATCATTGTACATGTGAAAATATCATGCTAGCATATTGTGTTGCATATTGAGATATATATGATTATGATGGATGTTGAAGGTTGTGGTGGAGTTCTAGTGGTGATATATGGTTGTTAAGGAGATGTAAGAGGGGTCGGGAGACCGTCTTACGCTCGATTCATCTCTTGGAGCTTCCCACTCCAAGAGGGATGTGCACGTTTATGACTTGATTATCGAGGGTCTCGTGTGGTGTCATAGCACCTGGCAAGGGTCCGGTTAGCATCCTGACTCGGTACCACGGATGTGTTCCGAGTACCAATTTTTGGGCTGATGTCCGGCTGTTTGGCAGGCAGTGCTAGGGTGCCGTCACCTGGTTGTTAGTCCCGTGGATGTGTTCCTGGTACTGGTGTGGTGGGGGTGGAGTGGTAACTTGTGTACTTCTTTGATCCATTCCATATTCACATTCATGAGTCAAGTGTTGAGTTTTGATATTATCGACGTGTGCTTGTTGTGTGTAATTGTGGCCTGCTTTAATTGGGGTGGCTTGTGATGAACCATATGATATTTTCGGTCATATGGGGAACACTTTGAGTACTGGTTTGGTTTTGGTACCTTGCGGGAGACGGGGCGAGCTACGGACACTTGTAGTCAAGTTGCATAGCTAGAGGTTACACGACATAGATTATAGTTGAGTTGTATAATGTATAGTTCACACTTGTTATTCATTTATTAGTATGTATATCATTAAACATGTCATTTATATATAAAATGTTATTTAACTGTTGTTTTGATTCACTGCCTCGGGAAACCGAGATGGTGACATCTCTTGATTACCTTGGTCGGGTAAGAAGGGGGTGATACAATCAGAGTGACAGTGTATGGTTCCAGAAATGGGGAATGTCATGGCCTTAATTGACATAACTTGTGTTGGTCATTTTGAGTTATTGCTCTATGGTTTGGAAGACTATTTGTATTAGTATATTTTGTTGATAAAGATAGTCTACTTTTCTATTTTTATCATTGATATATATATATATATATATATATATATATATATATATATATATATATATATATATATATATATATATTACCCACATTTCACCAAAAAAATAAACAAAAAAAAAAAAAAGAATTTAAAGACCAAAATTTCAATGTTGATTATCCCGAGGCATTGAAATCGGAATTACAATTAAGAAACTTCAGGAAATAAATAACAAGTTTAGTGATTACATAAATGTAAACAAATGAATAGGGTGAACTATACAAATTAGAACTCGACTACCATCCATGTCATCTATGCTATGCTACTCGACTCCGAGTCCAAGGCGCGGCCCAAATTCCGATCACGTCAACAACCAAAACCTATACTCAACCTGCTCCCCATATGATTGCAAATATCATATGGATTGACATAGGCCACCCTGGAAATAGGTGAGAATTACACAGACATACAAACGTCAGTTTCAATAAATGAATACAGTGTGACTCAACTCAAAATGTGTGAGTTTGCAACATGACTAAAACATGAATGAGACGCTATTGAACAACAACCACTCCCGCACCGGGACATGCCCAGACGTACCCACAACCACCACGGTACCGGGACACGCCCAAACATATCGACAACCACACTGGTACCGGGACACGCCCAGACATACCAACAACCACAAATAGGTACCGGGACACACCGAGACGTACTGGGTCCGGAAGCCAACCGGATCCCCTGCCACACATCATGTCTCAACCACACGAGTGCCTTCGTAACTCACGCCATTAATGTGCACATACCTCTTGGAGTGGGACGCTCCAATAGGCGACTCAAGCCTAAGACGGTCTCCCAACCGTCTTTTGTCTCCTCACTAACCAAGTAACACCACCAATGATCTCCAACATAACACAACAATGACCATACATGGAAAATGCAGCACAACACCAATTATATGACTAATCATAAACTCAATCCCAACATATCATGGATAAAACTTCCTCAAATACCAACATGTAATCCCAATCAACTCATACAAAAAAATGATGATGCAAGACACACAAATATGCACACAAAAATATTGAAACCGAGTAGGATAAACCACCTTTTAGCAATCATCACAAGCAACTCGAATCCCACATGATTCCGTCCTGCATGAACATCTTAATCCTATACAAATCATGTAATACTATCATAAATACATCCTACACTATTATAAACTACAAAACCCCTTATTACTACGTACCCACTAATTACCCATAATACATATAGTAACTAATTAATTACCCAATATAAACCCCAAAAAGTTAAGGTTTAAACTAATTAAAGAAAGGTAGATCTTAATTTACAATGTTGAGGGAGGAATAAAAAGGATGAAAAATCCATGAAAGTAAGCTTGAATCCCATGTAAGAGTGTTTGTGAGGGTTTTAGAGAGAAGGGAGAACATTTAGAGTGAGAAGGAAGAAGATAGAATGAATGAGGATAAGGGGATAAGATTTCCTTATCCCGTGTTCTAATTCAGCGCCACTCGATCAAGTGGCGAGTCCACTCGGTCGAGTGTCACTCACTCGATCGAGTGCCGCGTCTACTTGGTCGAGTGACCTTCACTCGTTCGAGTGCACACAGTTCTCAACAATGACCAGTTTTTGAAAAACAGTCATATCTCACTCGTTTCTTGGTCATTTTGGACGTGTGATCTACCATTGGAATCTTAAGAGAACAAGCTATCGTCACCAATTGGAATCACATTAATACCATGTCTATATCTCAAGTTACGACTGTTTTAAGAGACCCTTCTATAGGCGGACATTATAACAACTCCACTAATTCTAGTATAGGTTATACTCGGCCCACTCTATAGTCATACTTCACTCCCGATTAGACTCATCAAACCCGAGGGTCCTCTCACACATCCCAAGGTTTCTTTGGGGGTCCCAAAATATCCAGGTATTACACCTTATGCTCTTCTTGGGCGCTTATGACTCCTAGGCCACCGCTCATCTTCTGGGCTTCTGGTCTCCTTTTATTCGTCAAATCTTCTGGTTTTGAGTAGTCTCCATAGAGTCCTCCAAAAATGTCCCATGAACTTGACATCCCTATCTGAAACAATTGTCTTAGGAACCCCATGAAGTTTGAGTACCTCTTTGATGTAAAGATCAACAACACTCACTGCATCTTCAGTTTTGGTGCAGGCAATGAAATGTTCCATCTTGCTGAATCTATCAATCACCACCATGATTGAATCCTTGTCTCTCTGTGTCCTTGGAAGAGCTGTGATGAAGCCCATGCTGATATCTTCACAAGGTCTCTTTGGGACTGACAATGGTGTATAAGGACCAGTTTGAAAATAGGTTTTATACTACTGACATGGTGCACACCTCTTGATAACATCCTACACATCACCAAGCATCTTAGGCCAGTAAAACCGGTCCTACAAAATTTCACAAGTCTTATGCACTCCAAAGTGTCCGGTAAGACCATTGGAATGAGCCTCCTTGATCAGCAAACCCCTATAAGCTCCTTTAGGAATGCACAACACGTTTCCCAAAAATAGGAATCCACCTTGAACCAGATATTTGCTCTCCTTCAATCTTAATTTGACCTGATTGGTGTAAATTCCATTCTTCTTGAAAATATGGGTCTTCAGCATAGAATTATTTCATATATTCAAACCCCAACACCTTTTGCTCCATGATATTGAGCATCCGACCAAGATAATTAGAGCGTTACCATCTTGGTTTTCCGAGGTAGTGAAATCGGAATTACAATTAAGAAACTTTATTAAATAAATAATAAATTTAGTTATTACAAACGTAAACTAATGAATAAATAAAATACAACTCGAGGCATCTATACTCTTCTGACCAACTAGACTCATCTCGTGATATCATCAAGCTCGTCCTGTCTCCCGCGTACTATCTAAACAACCTGAACATAATCTGCTCCCCATATGACCAAAGGATATCATATGGATCGACACAGGGCACCCCAAAAGAGACAGGTGACAAATACACAGACACAACAAATGTCAGTAACGATAAAAGAAAGTGTGACACGACTCAAGTGCGTGAGTCAACAATATGACCATGATATGAATGACACACAATTATCCAACTGTCATACTGGTACCGGGACACGCCCAGACGTACCCACAACCACTGGTGCCACGAACACATCCGCGACACCCCAATCACACAAGATACTCCGAACACGTCGGTGGTACCAGGCCCAAGAGCGACTCGGGTCCCCTGCCAGACGTCGTGCCTCACCACACGCGTCCCTCTTAACTCAAGTCATTAATGTGCACATTCCTATTATGGTGGGAAACCCCAATAGGCGACTCAAGCAAAAGACGGTCTCCCAACCGCCTTCCGTATCCATAGAACAAGTAACCAACCAACAGCGCAATATCCTCCAATATACATGACAAACACAATGAATGCAAGATACCGTATAACATGCTAATTTCCGACTCATTAAATGCAATTAATGACAAATAACTCATTTAACAAATAGACAAATTATCGAAACTGAGTAGGATAAACCTACCTTTTCACAAGCTCCATAAGCAAACCGTCACCTAGTTAAAGTAATGAAATATATTTAATTACTAACTAATTTAATTAAATTAAATACGAACTAATTACTTAAATATAAACCCGTCTTAATTAAGCTATTCAAATCCCGACTCATACCCGTTATTTAATTATTAAATTCCGTCTTAAACTCTAATTAAATTAAATATATAATTAAATAAACAAAACATCGTCTTAAAGCTATACAAATTCCGTCTTAAAACTACCCGAACCACCACCTTGGCTCACCACTGTGGGCCACCTTCCCCCACCTTCGACCATGGTGGTTGGCTGCCACCACAGCCGCCCAAGGCAGCAGCCACAAGGCCACCACTAGCTGCCAATAACAAGCAACAACAACAAGCAACACCGAACAACAACACCATCACCACACATAACACCCTCTCTTTAACACCACCATAGAACCACCACCAGCCACACGGCTGACACCAGCCATCACCACCGTGTCCCTGCCCCTAGTCGACACCACCAACAACCCACAAGACCACCACAACTCCAAACGCGACAACAACAACAACAATGGCGACACACGCAAAATCCACACCCCTCTTTAATCCGCGATAACAGCCCGTACTGCCACCTACGTTGTTGGATCTTGTGTCCTCCACAGTTAGTGTGATAACGTATATGAATCTCTTATAGGTTCACAAGGGTATACTTAGTATTTTATCAGTTGATTAACGTATACTTAATAACGGTTAGCTTGCTAGAAGTTTGACGTTATTATCATACTGATGGCGGTGATCAACTGGTCCCTAAAAGTCACACCTAAAGGACGTATTTGAGAGATGTGATTATATGAAAATGTAATCACATTGATGCCTTATATGACTACAAGGTTAGTTCATGTATTTGACTAAAAAGTTGGTAATGTGATGATTAGACGATTATTTAATACAATTAAATAATACCAGCTGAGACGAATTAATTGTAAATTGTTAAAGTCGTAAATTGAATATAAACTGTTATATTTAATTAATGTATATAATGTTAGCTTAAACGAATTAAGATGTTAATTCGTAATTAAACGTAACCAGTTATATTTAATAAGCAAATTATAAATATGCGATATTTATATTTAATGTATATATTATACGATATTGTCATAATAAATGATGACGGAGCGGTATTAAGTGTGTGGACTTATTAATACAGGACGACATAAATGACAATTGATAAATAATACACATTTTATACATTTTGAGAACAACCAAAAATAAGAAGATTTTCTCCTTATTTTTGGTGGTTGGTGAAACCGAAAATAAGAAGATAATTCTCCTTGTTTTCTCGGTTGTTACACAAAAAAAAAGGAAGAAAAAATCTTCCCTTATTTACCTCCTTTTACACGGTTAAGAGGAGAGGATTTGGGGATCATTTTCTGAACTTTTTGACCTAATTCTCACATCACACAAAAACCTAAAAATTAGAAATTAGGGTTCATCTTTTCTAGCAAAAGAGAGGCATTTCTCATAGCATTTTGGGTGCAATAATTAGGAGAATATCGATTTCGATATTGTTCTTAGGCCAAATTGCTAGGATCAAAGGTTAATTCTAAATCTCTATTCTTTTGTTTATGCAATTTGTTTATGACTAGCAATTTCATATCTCATAATTCGTTATAATCCGAAATTTTCTTGTTGAAATATACCGATATTTCCTAGAAGTGGTATCAGAGCATAGGCCACGAAATTATTTTATATGATTTTCATAAATGGATTTAAACAAAAAGATTTTTGAAAAGAGAAAAAAAAAATTCTGCCGTTAGTTTTGTTTTTTTTTTTTTGCCGTGAGCAAAATTTTTTTTGGCGAGATGATTTTTGTTGATGTTTTTGTTCCATTTGATTTATTCATATTGTTGTTTTAATTTGTTAAGATGATAATATGATAAATTTGTAGATGTTTTGATTTAATAAAAAATTAAATTGAAATGTAAATGGAATTGTTTTGATTAATGATGATTATTTGTTTTTGCTATATAGTTTTTGGTACACATGATGTTAAATTGTTGTTTAAGGATCATGATTCATTAATTTGAATGTTGATGATTATGCCAATCTTGTTCTATTAGCAACTTTAAACAAATTTGTTCATCTAAATGTTTTTTTTTTTCGATAAGAAAAAAAAAACTGTTTTTTTTCGAATTATTGGGCTGTCAGCTGAGAGCTTTAAAAAAAAAATTGTTTATTTTTGGCCAATAATCTTTATACATTATTTATAATGTATGATTGTTTGTTTTGAAAAAGTTCACAAATTAAAGATACCCAATTATTTTAAAGAGGTTTAAAATAATATTGGATTAATTCATATCACTAGCTAATGTGAATTAAGATTGGAATTATTGTGAGTAATTGAGGAATTGTCACATAATTTTGATAATTATAAAATAGGTGGTTTGGATAAATTACTCTACATAATTAAGGAATTATGTCTTGAATGGTTAATTTATAGTTGATGCATTTTTATTTAGTTGTATGAATCGATTGAATGGTTTATTTACGGTTTTTTTGCAATCGGTTGTAATTTGTATTACCTAGTGTGGCCTTAGTTAATTATGTTTTCGTAATGATGGAAACATAATATCAATGTAATTTTGAGATCTCGTATCTCTTTTGGTTTTCTTTAGTATTATGGTTTTGAAATTAGAATGTAAATAGGTTTATTTTGTAATTTATTAATTGTAATTTTGAGAAGACTAAAGATGGAGATTGGATTGCTCACTCCCGCTACATGGACCAATATGGAACATCAAGATAAACTTCTCGGGTCCTAGGAAGGATTCCAAAGTTGTATTTATGTTCATTTTGGTAGATAGGCCACACTAGGACTTTATTTTGTTTTACGTTTTTCCATTCTTATTACTTTTCTTCGCTTCATAGTTAGTGCATCATATTCCGCCTAAACCAAACCACCTACTTAAATGCATGAAAATTGACTCATATAGTTTGATATTAGTCATCATGGACATAAAGATGTCACACAATTTTAAGCCATCATCTTAGTTTTTTCATTCTCATGCTAGATATTAGTTCACTTAAAATGAATTAAAATAAAGTTGATGGGATCTTCCTCTAAAACTGAAATTGAGACTAGTCTTTATAGGCCAAACAGCTATGAATCCCTTCTCCGTCGGTAGGCATATAGGACCTTACTCTCCATATGACCCCTTCTACGCTGGGTAAGTAGTTTGTGTTGACTTAGTTTACCTCAACATTATAATCCGAAGAGTTTCTCGAGATTATGATGGACTATAGATAGAATTTACAGAAATTTATCAACTAAGAAGTCTAAAAGTAGAATTAGCCAAAAGGTTGGCTTATCAATTTACAGATAATTGAGTCTTGTGATCATTTATATAATTCTTGAGGAAGGTCAATTGTATAAATGCTTGAGTCTTCGCGTTATAACAGTATTGCATTAGACTTAAATCATAACGATGAGTATGCTTATTATATTTTTTTCCTTTTCGCAGTGTAGAATTCGTTTTATATTGATAATACTGCTTACACCAAATGGCTGGAAATAATGATATCCCTATGCCAAGTGCCACACTTGGACGCGAGTCCTGGCTCAAAGCTTTCATGGACCACATGAATCAGTTCACACGACTGAAGAATGACGGGTCCAACTTTGCGGACAGGGAGGCGTCATTAGGGAATCTTTGCCATTCTTTGACGGTAAGCTCAAGTACTTAACTGAGCCAATACCGCCAAACCCAGGCCCCAATGCAAGAGCTAACGAGTCACTTGCTTATAGTGACTTCGTCATGGAAGCGGGTGCGATAAAGAACGTACTCATTTTTGCAATGGAAACCAATTTGGAAAGACGCTTCATAGCCCAAGGTGCAAACAAGATTTTCACCACGCTCACTAATGAGTTCACAAAAGCACCGAGAATCGTTACTTATAAGCATACCTGTCGCATCTTTGATGCAAAACTTCAGAAGGGCCAACCGGTTAGCCCACACATTCTTAACATGATTGAGAATGTCGAGAAACTGGAGGCACTTGATTGCAAAATCAGTGAGAGCATAGTCATTGACCGTATGCTTCATTCACTTCATGATGGTTTTGCCCTATTCAGGGCAAATTACTACATGAATGACATGAAGAAAAGTCCTCATGAGCTACACTCACTTCTCGTACAGACCGAGAAGGATATGAAATTGAGTGGGAGCATGAAGCAAGATGTTCTCATGATTTCCAACAAGAATAAGGGTAAGGGCAAAGCTCACGGCGACCTAACTGTAGGAAAGCCAAAGTTTAAGAAGTCAGGAAACGGTAAGAGTGGGCCTGGTGAGACTAGTCGCTCACCAGGCAAGGCAAAGAGCAAGGGCGGTGAAATTGAGTGCCACCATTGTCACAAGACTGGGCATTGGAGGAGGAACTGTCCTGTGTACCGTGAGGACATAAAAGCAGGCCGTGTCACTCCTGTTGGTATGTCATCTAATATTCATATGATTGAGATTAACAATGCAAGTTTCGAAACTTGGGTACTTGATACTGGTTGTGGTTCTCATCTGTGTAATCATTTTCAGGGCCTAAAAAACATCACACCTCTCGCAAAGGGTGATGTGGACCTGCGAGTCGGGAATGGAGCAAGAGTTGCTGCAGTCTCAAAGGGAACATATGTAATCCAGCTCCCGAGTGGTTTTGAGTTATATTTATATAACTGTTACTATGTACCCAGTTTATCTAAGAACATTATTTATGTGGGATTTATCTGTATGCATCCCTTTAAATATAAGGACTATAACGAATTAATCATGATGAAAGCATCTCATAAAATAAATTGCATAAACAAAAAGGGTAAAGAGATGACGAAATAACCTTCGGTCCTAGCTAATTCGGCCTATGAACAATATCGCAATGATATTCTCCTATCAGTTGCACCCAAGATGCTCCGAGAAATGCCCTTTGATTTTGCTAGAATCGATTCCAAAATTTTCTGAAAATTTTTTGGTTATTTTTGGGTTTTTTCTGATGAGAGGAGGCAAGAAGCAGTGAAAAATTAGGGTAGGATTATTAGGGTAGAACAATGAGCTCCCTCTTCCTCTTATTCTAACCGAAAAAGAGGAGTGAATGGGGAGATATTTTTACCCTCCTAATTTTCGGCCCAATGCTAACCGAAATAAGAGAGATCCATTTGAAATGACCCAGAAAATAACTCCTCGAGTGGCCCTGAGAGATAACTATACCTGATAAGGGTTAGATATTTTCCTCAACTCGAATCCTGCAGATGTAAGCACAGTATGAAATGACCCAGAAAAAAATCTACTTAACCTCCAGTTACGGCAGACCGTGAGAAAGAAACCAAAGTCACCCAAAAACTGCCTTAATCTCAAGAGACAGTCGATAGTCAAAAGAATCTTTTCTAGGAACACAATGGATGTCCTATCCACGACCTGGCACCGAATGTTTTTAAACATTTAGGACTCCATTACGTTGTCACAAAAAGTTGTCCTACGAGGTATCGTTATAATCTCGCATCTGTGATCGATCAGTCAAACGTTTGACTTATGCCTCGTTGAACCCACCATCAATCGACTGCACAATATACTAGCCGGAGTTATCAGCTCACATTGACGATTACGGACCAAAAAAAATATAATGTAATTCAGTTCACTTTGTGGCGTTCAATGTTGTCAGTACAATCCACATGAAAAACAAAATAATATAAAACGATGAAGTTATAAATAGTTTATGAAAAAGATAACGTATCAAATTCATAATCAACTACTATAACTCAGGTATACGTTTAATTTTCATGGAAATAACGTGCCCTCTATGCTTATCATACTTCAATGGCTCAGTAGTAGAATCTGCTACAACTTCCTGTTTGGAACTATTCCAGCTGACCGCAGCACCATTAAGAGTAACAACGAATCTAGACTGAGATTTCTAATCATCTCGATCCGTTTGGAAGCTAGCATCTGCGTAACCGATTGCGCATAGCTTAGTATCTCCTCCATAAGTCAATACCCTATCCTTACTCCTCCGTAGGTACTTGAGGATATTTTTAACAGCTATCCAATGTGTTTCACCTGAATTCTTTTGGTACCGACTCGTCATACTCAATGCATATGCCACGTCTGGACGTGTGCATATCATGGCATACATGATTGATCCTATTGCAAATGCATAAGGAACACGACTCATACGCTCAATCCCTTCAGGCGTCGTGGGTGACTGAGACTTGCTCAACTGCATCCCAGACGTCATTGGAATGTTCCCCTTCTTGGAGTTGGTCATGCTGAACCTCTCAAGAATCTTATCCAAATAAGACTCCTGACTAAGTGATAACGTCCGTCATGATCTATCTCGGTAGATACGGATTCCCAAAATGCGTTGTGCCTCACCCAGATCTTTCATCTGGAAATGGTTCTTCAACCATCCTTTAACCGAAGATAGGAGAGGAATGTCATTCCCAATCAAGAGTATGTCATCGACATACAATATCAAGAATACAATCTTACTTCCACTCGACTTGGTATATAAGAATGGTTCCTCGACCGATCGAGTAAAACCATACTCTTTTATCACCTGGTCGAAACGATGATTCCAACTCCGAGAAGCTTGCTTAAGTCCATAAATGGAATGCTTAAGCTTGCATACTTTCTTAGGATGTTCAGGATCTATGAAACCTTCGGGTTGCACCATGTACAACTCTTCCTCCAAATAACCGTTTAAGAAGGCGGTTTTTACATCCATTTGCCAAATTTCATAGTCATGAAAGGCGGCAATCGCTAAGATTGTAAGAATGGAACATAGCATGACTACAGGTGCAAAAATCACATCATAATGCAATCCATGCACTTGAGTGAAACCTTTTGCCACTAGTCGTGCCTTATAGGTATCTGGTTGCGCGTCTACAGAACGCTTTAATTTGTAAAGCCATTTGCACTGTAGAGGTTTTACCTTATTAGGTAAATCAACTAGATTCCATACGTTATTCTGATACATGGAGTCCATCTCGGATTGCATGGCTTCGAGCCATAGCTTTGAGTCGGAACAGGTCATGGCACCTTTATAGGTAGCGGGTTTATTACTCTCCAGGAGTAAAACGTCATTCTCCTCGACCATACAAATGTATAAATGGGAGGATTAGAGACTCTACCCGACCTCCTAGGTTCCTCAGGAATATTAACCGTATCATCAGTTGGAGGAACAACTTCCTCTATCTGTTCCTCGGTTGTTGGTTCTGGAACCTCCGACAGCTTGAAGGTTCTATTACTTGTCTTGTTCTCGAGAAATTCTTTCTCTAAGAACGTCGCACTAGCCGCAATAAAAACTCGATGTTCGGTAGGCGAAGAGAACTAATGACCAAATGTTCCTTTTGGATAACCTATAAAGTATGTCTTGACCGATCGCGGGCCGAGCTTATCCTCGTGTCTCCACTTGACATAAGCCTCGCAGCCCCAAACCCGAATAAAGGACAAGTTAGGGACCGTTCCCCTCCACATTTCATATGGAGTCTTGTCGACAACTTTAGTCGGACTTGATTAAGTATAAGAGCGGTGACAAAGAGCATAACCCCATAATGAATCAGGCACTACCGTGTGACTCATCATGGATCGAACCATATCCAGTAAGGTTCGATTTCTCTGTTCGGACACACCATTTAATTGAGGTGTTCCAGGTGGAGTTAACTGTAGTACGATTCCACAGTCTTTAAGGTGTTGATCAAACTCATTTGAAAGATATTCGCCACCCCGATCTGAACGGAGTGCTTTAACCTTTCTACCCGGTTGGTTTCGAACCTGTTCCGGTATTCCTTGAATTTCTCAAAGGACTCACTTTTATGCTTCATTAAGTACACATATCCGTATCTACTCAAATCGTCCGTGAAAGTGATAAAATATCTATAGCTATCTCTAGCGGTAATTGACATAGGTTCACAAACATCAGTATGTATGAGTCCTAATAGGTCACTAGAGCGCATTCCAACACCTTTGAAGGAAATTCGAGTCATATTGCTAATGAGACATGATTCACACGTGCCATATGTAGAAAGTTCGAATGCGGGAATAGTCCCATTATCGACGAGTTTCTTTTCGCGTTTCTCATTTATGTGTCCCATTCGACAATGCCATAGATAGGTTTGATCTTTGTCACCAACCTTTAATTTCTTATTATTCATGTGTAATTCTTCCGTGGTTTGATTTAAGATCTAAATTCCATTCATGGAAACTGCTTTGCCATAAATCATTTCATAAAAAGAAAATACAGCTATTATCCTTTATTGAAAATGCAAAACCGTCTTTAACAAGTACGGAAACTGAAATAATGTTCTTAGATAAACTGGGTACATAGTAACAGTTATAAAAATAACTCAAAATCACTAGGGAGTTGGATTACGTATGTTCCCTTCGAGGCTATGACAACTCGTGCTCCATTCCCGACTCGCAGGTCCACATCACCCTTTTCGAGAGGCATGATGTTCTTTAGGTCCTGCAAATAATTACACTGATGAGAACCACAACCAGTATCAAGTACCCAAGTTCCGAAACTTGCATGGTTTATCTCAATCATATGAATATAAGATGACATACCAACAGGAACGACGCGGCCTGCTTTTATGTCCTCACGGTACACGGGACAGTTCCTCCTCCAATGTCCAGTCTTGTGACAATGTTGGCACTCAATGTCACCGCCCTTGCTCTTTGTCTTGCCCTGTGAGCCACTAGTCTCACCAGGCCCACTCTTACCGTTTCCTGGCTTCTTGAACTTTGGCTTACCTACAGCTAGGTCGCCATGAGCCTTGCCCTTACCTTTACTTTTATTGGAAATCATGAGAACAACCTGCTTCATGCTCCAACTAAATTTCATATCCTTCTCGGTCTGTACAAGAAGGGAGTGTAACTCATGAGGACTCTTTTTCAAGTCATTCATGTAGTAGTTCGCCCTGAAAAGGGCAAAACCATCATGAAGAGAATGAAGCATTCGGTCAATGACAATGCTCTCACTGATTTTGCAATTAAGTGCCTCCAATTTCTCGACATTCTCAATCATGTTAAGAATGTGTGGGCTAACCGGTTGGCCCTTTTGGAGTTTCGCATCAAAGAAGCGATAGATATGCTCATAAGTAACGATTCTCGGTGCCTTTGAGAATTCGTTAGTGAGCGTGGTGAAAATATTGTTTGCACCTTGGGCAATGAAGCGTCTCTGCAAATTGGTTTCCATTGCAAATATGAGTACGTTCTTTATCGCACCCGCTTCCATAACGAAATCACTATAAGCGAGTGACTCGTTGACTCCTGCATTGGGGCCTGGGTTTACCGGTATTGGCTCAGTTAAGTACCTGAGCTTACCGTCAGCAATGACAGCATTCCGTAGTGCTGCCTCCCAGTCCGCAAAGTTGGACCCGTCATTTTTTAGACGTGTGAACTGATTCATGTTGTCCATAAAAACTTTCAGCCAGGACGCGCGATCAAGTGTTGCACTTGGCATTGGGATTTCGTTATTTCCAGCCATTTGTTGTAACAGTAAAATTAACGTGTTCTACACTGCGAAAATAAAATTGAATAATAAGCCTATGCATCGATTTGATTTTTAAGTCTAATGCAATACTGTTATAACGCGAAGACTCATGCATTTAGACAATTGACCTTCCTCAAGAATTATATAAATGATCCCAAGACTCAATTTCTGTAAATTGATAAGCCCACCTCTTGGCTAATTCTACCTTTAGAATTCTTGGTCGATAAATTTCTGTAAATTCTGTCTTTAGTCCATTATAATCACGAGAAACTCTTCGGACTATAATGTTGAGATAAACTAAGTCAACACAAACTACTTACCCAACGTAGAAGGGGTCATATTATGCCTACCGATGAAGAAGGTATTCATAGTTGTTTGCCCTTATAAAGACTAATCTCAATTTCCGTTTTAGAGGAAGATCCCATCAACTTTATTTTAATTCATTTTAAGTGAACTAATATCTAGCATGCGTGAATGAATAAATTAAGTTGATGGCTTAATAAGTATGTGACGTCTGTATGTCCATGAAAACTAACATACAATCTATATGAGTCAATTTTCATGCATTTTAGTAGTAGGTGGTTTGGTTTAGGCGGAATATGATGCATTAACTAGCATGTGAATGAAAAACAATAAAAATAGTAAAATGTAAAAACAAT
This sequence comes from Silene latifolia, assembly GCF_048544455.1. Taxonomy (NCBI): domain Eukaryota; kingdom Viridiplantae; phylum Streptophyta; class Magnoliopsida; order Caryophyllales; family Caryophyllaceae; genus Silene; species Silene latifolia. The sequence goes on from NC_133532.1 coordinate 67,088,387, forward strand.
AATAGAGTCCTAGTGTGGCCTATCCTATCAAAATGAACATAAATACAAGTTTGGAATCCATCCTTGGACCCGAGAAGCTTGTCTTGATGTTCCATCTTGATCCATGTAGCGGGAGTGAGCTCCAACCTCCATCTTTAGTCTTCTTTGAAATTACAATAAATAAAATTACATAATAAACCTATTTATTACATTCTAATTTCAAAAACTCAAAACTAAAGAAATAAAAAAAAAAGAGATTCGAGATCTCATAATTACATAAAAATTATGTTTCCTTCATTACGAAAACATAATTTGACTAAGGCCATACTAAGTATTACAAATTACAACCGATTGCAAAAATAAGTAAATTAAACCATTCAAACGATTCATTCAACTAAATAAAATGCATCAACTAAAAAAAATTAAACATGCAAGACATAATTCTTTAATTATGTAGATTAATTTTATCCAAACCACCCATTTAAATTATCAAATTAAGTGACAATTCCTCAATTAATCACATTAATTTCAATCTTAATTCATATTAAACTTGTAATATGAATTTAATCAAATCAAAATTTTATCTTGCTTTAAAATGATTAGGAATCCATGAATTATGAACCGCTTCACAATAATTAATTGGCCACAACAAACCCAAAAAAATTTTCTTTAAAATTTATCTCGGTAAAAACCGAAACAACCCAAAGAAAACTTTTTCGATTTTACACTAAAACCGAAAAAAAAAAAAAACAATTTTTTTTTTAAATCATCAAAGACGTGAACGAACTTGAGAAACCAAAAATTTTTTTTTACTTTTCTCTCTACTGGATAGACAAAACAACAAAAGCGACCCGTTTTATTTCTTTCTTCTAGCGGTTTTTTCAGAAAAACCATAACAAAACAAAATTATTTTTTTTATTCTCGCCACTTTGTGAAAGCGGTAACCACGTGAACGAGACAGGAAAAAAATTTTCTTTTCTCGGATGCTTTTCAAATCGGCATAAACAAAAACAGTAGTAAAAAACTTTGTCGGTTTTTCAGAGGGCGAAAGGAAAAAAGAATTTTTTTTCTTTTAAAAAATACTGTTCATCCGTGAACAGTAACGGAAACGAAAAAAAAAAATTCCACGGCTCAAAAAATAAATCCAGCCGATTACCTTTTGTTTTCGCAAACCCTAATTATTGTTTACAAACAATTTTATGAAAATCATCAAAATTAAAATTCGTGGCCTTGGCTCTGATATCACTTGTGTGATTTATTTGTATGCATCCCTTTAAATATAAGGACTATAACGAATTAATCATGATGAAAGCATGTCATAAAATAAATTGCATAAAAAAAAGGGTAAAGAGATGACGAAATAACCTTCGGTCCTAGCTAATTCGGCCTATGAACAATATTGCAATGATATTCTCCTATCAGTTGCACCCAAGATGCTCCGAGAAAAGCCCTTTGATTTTGCTAGAATCGATTCCTAAATTTTCTGAAAAATTTTAGGTTATTTTTGTGTTTTTTCTGATGAGAGGAGGCAAGAAGCAGTGAAAAATTAGGTTAGGATTATTAGGGTAGAACAATGAGCTCCCTCTTCCTCTTATTCTAACCGAAAAAGAGGAGTGAATGGGGAGATATTTTTACCCTCCTAATTTTCGGCCCAATGCTAACCGAAATAAGAGAGATCCATTTCTCTTTTTTCTGTTTTTCCAAAAATGTATAAAATGTGTTAAATTCTAGTGAGGATCGAACCCATGACCTCTTGGTTTGAGTACCCTCACTATTACCACTATGACACATTCATCTTGTTGATATTAAATATAACCGATTACATTTAATTACGAATTAACAGATTAATTCGTCCAAGCTAACATTACATACATTTAATTAAATATAACTTATTATATTTAATTTACTTAATTGATGATTAATTGTCTCAACTAATATTATTTAATCTTCATTAAATAATTGTCTCATCAACACATTGACTAACTGTTTAGTCATACAAGGCATCAATGTGATTATATTTCTATAACCACATCTCTCAAACACATCCTATAGGTGTGACCTTTAGGGACCAGTTGATCACCGCCATCTGTATGATAATAATGTCAAACTTTCTAGCAAGCCAACCGTTATTAGATAATCGTTAATCAACTGATTAAAATACGAAGTATACCCTTGTGAACCTTTAAGAGATTTATTAATGTTATCACACTAATTTGTGGAGGACACAAACTCCAACAATTTCTGTTTCCGTACTTGATAAAGACGGTTTTTCATTTTCAATAAAGGATAATAGCTGTATTTTCTCTTTTAATGAAATGGTTTATGGCAAAGCAGTTTCCATGAATGGAATTTATATCTTAGATCAAACCACAGATATATTACATGTGAATAATAAGAAATTAAAGGTTGGTGACAAAGATCAAACTTATCTATGGCATTGTCGAATGGGACACATAAATGAAAAACGTGTAAAGAAACTCATTGAGAATGGGACTATTCCCACATTTGATTTCTCTTCATTTGGCACGTGTGAATCATGTCTTATCGGCAAAATGACTCGAATTTCCTTCAAAGGTGTTGAAATGTGCGCTAGTGACCTATTAGGTCTCATTTATACTGATGTATGTGGACCTATGTCAATTACCGCAAGAGACGGCTATAGATATTTTATCACTTTCACAGATGATTTGAGTAGATACGGTTATGTCTACTTAATGAAGCATAAAAGTGAGTCCTTTGAAAAATTCAAGGAATACCAGAATAAGGTTGAGAACCAACTGGGAAGAACAGTTAAAGCACTCCGTTCAGATCGGGGTGGTGAATATCTTTCAAATGAGTTTGATCAACACCTTAAAGACTGTGGAATAGTTTTACAGTTAACTCCACCTGGAACACCTCAATTAAATGGTGTGTCCGAACGTAGAAATCGAACACTACTTGATATGGTTCGATCCATGATGAGTCACACGGTAGTACCTGATTCATTATGGGGTTTTGCTCTTTTGGCAGCTGCTCTTATACTTAACCGAAGTCCGTCTAAAGCTGTTGACAAGACTCCATATAAAATGTGGAAGGGAACGGTCCCTAACTCGTCCTTTATTCCGGTTTGGGGCTGCGAGGCTTATGTCAAGTGGAGACACGAGGATAAGCTCGGCCCGCGATCGATCAAGACATACTTTATTGGTTATCCAAAAGGAATGTTCGGTCATTACTTCTATTCGCCTACCGAACATCGAGTTTGCGGCTAGTGCGAAGTTCTTAGAGAAAGAATTTCTCGAGAACAAGTCAAGTAATAGAACCTTTGAGCTGTCGGAGATTCAAGAACCAACAACCGAGGAACAGATGGAGGAAGATGTTCCTTCAACTGATGATACGGTTAATATTCCCCCAGGAACCTAGGAGGTCGGGTAGAGTCTCTAATCCTCCAGACAGATACATTGGTATGGTCGAGGAAAATGACGTTTTACTCCTAGAGAGTAATGAACCCGCTACCTATAAAGGTGCCATGACCTGTTCTGACTCCAAGCTATGGCTTGAAGCCATGGAATCCGAGATGGACTCCATGTATGAGAATGACGTATGGGATCTTGTTGATTTACCTAACAAGGTACGACCTCTGCAGTGCAAATGGCTTTACAAAATAAAGCATTCTGTAGATAGGCAACCAGATACCTATAAGGCACGACTAGTGGCAAAAGGTTTCACTCAAGTGCACGGATTGCATTATGATTAAATTTTTGCACCCATAGTTATGTTGCGTTCCATTCGAATAATCTTAGCGATTGCCACTTTTCATGACTATGAAATTTGGCAAATAGATGTGAAAACCACCTTCTTAAACGGTTATTTGGAGGAGGAGTTGTACATGGTACAACCCGAAGGTTTCATAGATCCTGAAAATCCTAAGAAAGTGTGCAAGCTTAAGCGTTCCATTTATGGACTTAAGCAAGCTTCTCGGAGTTGGAATCATTGTTTCGACCAGGTGATAAAAGAGTATGGTTTCACTCGATCGGTCGAGGAACCATGCTTATATATCAAGTCGAGTGGGAGCAAGATTGTTTTCTTGATATTTTATGTCGATGACATACTATTGATTGGGAATGATATTCCTCTCTTATCTTCGGTAAAAGGATGGTTGAAGAACCATTTCCAGATGAAAGATCTGGGTGAGGCACAACGCATATTGGGAATCCGTATCTATCGAGATAGATCACGACGGATGTTATCATTGAGTCAGGAGTCTTATTTAGATAAGATTCTTTAAAGGTTCAGCATGACCAACTCCAAGAAGGGGAACCTTCCAATGACGTCTGGGATGCATTAGAGCAAGTCTCAGTCACCCAAGATACCTGAAGGGGTTGAACGCATGAGTTGTGTTCCTTATGCATCAGCCATAGGATCAATCATGTATGCCATGATATGCACACGTCCAGACGTGGTATATGCATTGAGTATAGCGAGTCGGTACCAAGGCAATCCAGGTGAAACACACTGGATAGCTGTTAAAAACATCCTTAAGTACCTACGGAGGACTAAGGATTGGGTATTGACAAGCTATGTGCAATCGGTTACGCAGATGCTAGCTTCCAAACGGATCGAGATGATTCAAAATCTCAGTCTGGATACGTTTTTACTCTTAATGGTGTTGCGGTCAGCTGGAAAAGTTCCAAACAGGAAATTGTAGCAGATTCTACTACTGAATGAGTACTATGCCGCTTGAAAAAAAGAAAGGAAGCTATATGGATGCGTCAATTCTTATAAGGAATAACCATAGTTCCTAGTTTGAATGACCCAATCACCATCTATTGTGACAATAGAGGTGCCATCTTCCAGGCCAAGGAGCCTAAGTCTAGCAACAAGTCTAGACATGTACATCGGAAAGCTCACCTGATCCCTGATTACGTGGAGCAAGAGGAGATAGTGATTGACAAGGTAGCTTCGGATGATAACATCGCGGATCCTCTCACTAAACCGTTGAAATATGACAAGCATGAAGGGCACGTTATTTCCATGAGAATTAAACGTGTTCCTGAGTTATACTAGTTGCTTATGAATTCGATACATTTTCTTTTTCATATGCTATTTATAACTTCATCGTATTATTTCGTATTTTGTTTTTCATGTGGATTGTACGACAACATTGAACGCCATAAAGTGAACTGAATTACATTATATTTGTTTTGGTCCGTAATCGCCTACATGAGCTGATAACTCTGGCTATTATTTTGTGAAGTTGATTGATGGTGGGTTCAACGAGCCATAAGTCAAACGGTTGGCTGATCGATCACAGATGCGAGTTATAACGATACCTCGTAGGACAATTGTGACAACATAATGGAGTCCTAAATGTTAAAAAACATTCGGTGTCAGGTCGTGGATTGGACTTCTATTGTGTTCCTAGAGTAGATTCTTTGACTATCGACTGTCTCTTGAGATTAAGGCAGTTTTGGGTGACTTTGGTTTCTTTCTCATGGTCGACCGTAACAGGAGGCTAAGCAGATTTTTTTCTGGGCCATTTCATACTGTGCTTATATCTGCAGGATTCGAGTTGAAGAAAATATCCAACCTTTATCAGGTTTAGTTTTTTCTCAGGGCCACTCGAGGAGTTGTAACTGAAATGCATGGCCATGCTCGAATGATGATTCGTTTATCAGTTAAGTTACTCTCTAGTCGAGAAAACCACTCTTGATACTGATCACTTGTAAAATACGACCTTTGTGAATACGGATTTTGCAAATTGTTTTACATTGAGTGGGAGAAATTTTAGGATATGAGAATCGGTTATCGCACATACACTTGTGAGGACAAGTGGGAGATTGTTGGAGCTTGTGTCCTCCATAGTTAGTGTGATAACGTATATAAATCTCTTATAGGTTCACAAGGGTATACTTAGTATTTTATCAGTTGATTAACGTTAACATAATAATGGTTGGCTTGCTAGAAGTTTGACGTTATTATCATACTGATGGCGGTGATCAACTGGTCCCTAAAAGTCACACCTAAAGGATGTATTTGAGAGATGTGATTATATGAAAATGTAATCACATTGATGCCTTATATGACTACAAGGTTAGTTCATGTATTTGACTAAAAAGTTAGTCAATGTGATGATGAGACGATTATTTAATACAATTAAATAATACCAGCTGAGACGAATTAATTGTTAAATTCGTAAATTGAATATAAAATGTTATATTTAATTAATGTATATAATGTTAGCTTAAACGAATTAAGATGTTAATTCGTAATTAAACGTAACCAGTTATATTTAATAAGCAAATTATAAATATAATAAGCAAATTATAAATATGCGATATTTATAGTTAATGTATATATTATACGATATTGTCATAATAAATGATGACAGACCGGTATTAAGTGTGTGGACTTATTAATACAGCACGACATAAATGACAATTGATAAATAATACACATTTTATACATTTTGAGAACAACCAAAAATAAGAAGATTTTCTCCTTATTTTTGGTGATTGGTGAAACCGAAAATAAGAAGATAATTCTCCTTATTTTCTCGGTTGTTACACACAAAAAAAGGAAGAAAAAATCTTCCCTTATTTACCTCCTTTTACATGGTTAAGAGGAGAGGATTTGGGGATCATTTTCTGAGCTTTTTGACCTAATTCTCACATCACACAAAAACCTAAAAATTCGAAATTAGGGTTCATCTTTTCTAGCAAAAGAGAGGCATTTCTCATAGCATTTTGGGTGCAACAATTAAGAGAATATCGATTTCGATATTGTTCTTAGGCCAAATTCCTAGGACCAAAGGTTAATTCTAAATCTCTATTCTTTTGTTTATGCAATTCGTTTATGACTAGGAATTTCATATATCATAATTCGTTATAATCCGAAATTTTCTTGTTGAAATATACCGATATTTCCTACATACGCCACCACCCACGACCACCCACCAACTCCTCTCACACCCCCTACTTTCACCGCCCAAAATCACCCAAGGTCAGGCCCACGACGGTGGTCAAAACACTAATCCTAGAACCGAGTCATATAACCCAACATACCCTAGATCTACTCGGTCACACGTGGGTATGGGTGGTCAACGGTGGTCAGGGTTGAGACGGTCGAATAAAATAATATATAAGCTAGTGAGACGGTCTTACCTTACGAACTCAAGGCGGAGGGACAAAATCTCTATTTTCTCTTCCTTTTTCTCTCTTTCTCCCATCTCTCATGTTTGTGGATTTTGTGAGATTACAAAAGGATAGGGTTGGGGTGGATAAGGTAGGGTATCTATGAGTTGAGTGCGGTATATACTACACGTATAGTATATCATATTATTATTATTATTATTATTATTATTATTATTATTAATATTAATATTCCGTCTGAAACACAATTCCTATAAAATATAACATAATATTATTATTATATAATTATAAAATACGGAGTATTACAATGTGTCTTCTAGACAATGCTTCAGCAACCACATTATCCTTTCCCTGAATAAACTTGCTGGAAAATGAGAATGATTGCACGAATTCAACCCATTTTGCATGCCTTGGATTTAATTTATGTTGACCATTGATATATTTGAGTGCCTCATGATATGAGTGTAACACAAAAGGTCTTGGCTTTAGATAAGGACTAATGATTGAGAGCCCTGGCAATAGCATAAAACTCCTTATCATAGGTAGAGTAATTAATCTTTACCCCATTTAACTTTTAACTGAAATAAGCCATAGGCTTGTGTCCTTGCATCAACACAACACCAATCCCCACTCCACTGGCATCACAATTTACTTCAAACAATTTAGTAAAATCTGGTAAAATGAGAACATGTGAGTTGCAGAGCAGCTTCTTAATCTCTTCAAAAGAGATCTGAGCTCTTTCATTCCACTTGAATTCTCCTTTTTTCATGACTCAGTGACTATTGTCATGACTGAATTGAATCCTTGAATGAACCTTCTGTAGAATGAAGTTAGGCCATGGAAACTCCTGACCTAAGTTATGATCTTAGGAGCAGGCCAAATTTTACTGGCTTCAATCTTTAGAGATCAACAGATATTCTTTTATCAGATATCACAAAGCCAAGAACTTGACCTCAGATTGCATATGATGCAAGAGCATACTCTGAAAGAGCAAGCAACACAGGTTACTTGAAAGGCAAGGAAGCTAGAGCTATCCACACGATTTCCTAAACCGTGTATTAACAATTATGTCAAGTTTTGTGATCATAATTTAGTTTCCTAAAACTAGTTTCCTAATTAGTTTAAGGTAATTGTTGTTTCTTTCCTAATTTCAGTAGAGGCAAAAATAAGGCAATAATGCCATTTAGAAGTCGGTTTCCTAATCACATGAGAGCTGTTTTTAGGACGTTTTTCCTCTTATGTATCAGGAGATCTTAGTCGGCCTACTCTACTATAAATAGAGGTCTTTATTTGTATTAAGTTTTATTCAATGGGAGTTTGAGAATTAATATAAGATTTTCTTGTTGGGTGCTTAATGCTTGCGAGTTATATGTTCTTTATTTCTTCTTTGCGAGGTTGAGATTTTAGTGTGATTCGATCCTTGCGAGGTGAGAGCCACCATTCATGTATATCTTCGAATTTTTTGCGAGGAAGGAGAGTTTATTCCGCTGCGTATTTTATTATTCAAAAATCAAACATCAAAATCTGAGTAGTTTTACATCAGTTTGGTAAAACATGTGCTTATTTTATATCAAAGTGTTATCCGATCAAGGTTTAGATTTATTTCTCAATAGATCTGTCTTGGGAGTTGAGTTTATCGTTGTCACTGATATTGTTATGTCTTGAAAAAAACTCAAACAAGCATTGAGGAAGTGGGAGGAATATGAGGAAGAATTGTTATTGGAGGATATAATAAGAAGAATCGACCATCTTTCATCCAAATACGAGAAGTGGGAGCGTGAACTTTATCAATCTTTTGGAACGAAGGAAGAAGAGATAAAGATTGAATCTTGTAAATTAGCTCACGAAGAAGAAGCAAAAAAGCATGGAGAGACGTCACAGAATAGTCTAGAAGACTGTCAGATTCAGAATGATGAAACAAAGGGACAAGGCGAGTTTATCACATATATTATTGAACCGGTAAGTGACGATGAACAATAAGAAGAATTTCTGGTTTGCAACTTAAATCTTCAAACTGATCTGATTAAAGAAGAAAAGAGTGTATCTTTTAATGATAATCATGAAAAATAGAAGCGCATAGAAGGCGCGTTTGCAGATGAAAATCGTTTTTTGAAGAGGAAACTCATGCAAAAGATACATCTTTATTTGACCCTAATCTGCCAGCTATTTTTGATGAAGAGAATGAAGATGTGTGATATGGTCGTTATGTACCAAAAATAAATAACTAAATATAACTAACAGAAGCTAGTGATAAGTAGGGTCGATCTCCACAGGGAGGCAAGGTATCTATCTGTAAGTCCGTCTATCTAAGTCACAAATGGGGGGTTTTAAATTGGTTTTCTAAAATACTGAGGATCAAAGGTCAAGAGAAATAAAGCAAGGGCAATAAAGTGAGAAAATGAGATATACATGATCAGATAAAGAGGTATGTCAGGATTTCGGTTCACCATGGCAGTTTATCGACTTAATGCAAATAGCCTAGACAATCTACTAAGAGAAGGGCAAGGGAAAGGTCCTTCCGGTCCGCTATCCACCCTAGAATTCCACTAACTTAACTTCCGTCCTCATTAGGGTAGTCTACTGTTCATCGCAGGTGTGTTTATTCCAATCTTCCGATCCAAGAACAAAGTTAACCAAATTAATGTTATTTAGAAGCGTGCACTCAACTAAATATGTTATAGTTATATTGCTATGGTGATAGATTCTCACAAGTAAAGCATCTAGTCTATTTAATTCATCGTCACATCGCTACCATGGACCCCCTAATCCTAACATAAAGGGATTAGCTACTCATGTTCTTAATGTGATCAACAATAATAACAATAAGCATACTATTTAGAGACATAATGAAGAAATAATAAATAAGCATAAACTAAAGAAGAACAAGAATAACAATAAGAGAACAAGAAATAAAAACAAGCAAAGTATTAAGATTAAGATTAAGAGAAAGGAAAGATTATAATCCAAATGAATCCGGCGTAAAGAACAATCCACCGTAATTATGAGCAAAAGTTGCAAAGTGATTAAGAGAAGTTCAGAGATTAAGAAGTATGTAAAACGTAGCTAAGAGATGTTTTATAACCTAATGACGACTCCTTTATATAAGGGAGCGAAAATTAACATAATTAAACCTATCACGGATTACTAAAACCCGTGTAACACAGCAAACTACTCGATCGAGTACTTTCAGACTACTCGATCGAGGTCTTCTCCAGCCAAACTGTTCGATCGAATAAAAAGGGATCTCGATCGAACTCTTCCAATAAAGCGCATTTCGATCGAGTATAAAGAACCACTCGATCGACCTCTAATATCTGCAAAAGTACTCGATCGACTTCCAGAACCTCTCGATCGAGTGCTTTCCACTAAGAACAGCCTTCAACTCGTCTTTGCAGCTTCATATGACCTTCCTTCACACATCCCGAGGTACGACTCTTGCTCTAACAACTCCGTCTCCTTATAATGCATGCTAAATGGGACGAATAAGAGACGATTTCGCTACTTCCGGGTCCATTTCTGCAATTAAGACAAAACAAACCAAAGTAGCCAATTCGGGGCATTTTGCAATACAAAGCGATACATATGGCATAGAAATGCGTGCAATAAGAGGGTAAAAAGTCTATATAAATTGTACTTATCAAATCTCCCCAAACCGAACCTTTACTCGTGTTCGAGTAAACTAAATGCAAACTAATGGAACGGATATTAAAACTCAGAGATAGCTATAACTTGTCCATTTAAACCAATTTAATGCAATAAAAAATTAACAGCTACAGCTATAGCAGTCAATACGCAAACGAGTTGTATGATGTCCATAAATAAGCTAACATATCGACCTTGGAAGACCATCAAAATCGGACTCTCGCGGGTCACTCTTCTCCCATGAAGCAAAGGGTTAATATATGTGTAAGAGAGAAAGAGAAAAAAGTCACTCACCTAAACTGCGACCCACATAACATGCATGCAACAAAAATGATAGACGATTCAAGTACTATACATACATTCCAACCAACAATGTCCGTCACAGCCGAGGGCTTACAAAAGATATGGGAGAGTGAGGTTACAGGTAAGAAAAGGCAAAACATATTATGGAAATGTGGAGGTAAAGCGTCAAGCTAGCACCTAAATAGGACCAGTTACGACTATCCAATTATCAGCTGACTAGAAATCAAGCACAAACACGCCCTTCCATCGATGCAAAACTCACTACCCAATACAATGCACAATCTCCTCAAAAAAAATACAAATAAGAGTGAAGGAGTAGACCGTCAGGATTTCGGTTCACCATGGCAGTTTATCGACTCAATACAAATAGCTTAGACAATCTACTGTGAGAAGGGCAAGGGAAAGGTCCTTCCGGTCCGCTATCCACCCTAGAATTCCACTAACTTAACTTTCATCCTCATTAGGGTAGTCTACTGTTCATAGCAGGTCTGTTTATTCCAATCTTCCAATCCAGGAACAAAGTTAACCAAATTAATGTTATTTAGAAGCATGCACTCAACTAAATATGTTACAGTTATATTGCTATGGTGCCAGATTCTCACAAGTAAAGCATCTAGTCTATTTAATACATCGTCACATCGCTACCATGGATCCCCTAATCCTAACATAAAGGGATTAGCTACTCATGTTCTTAATGCGATCAACAATAACAACAATAAGCATACTAATTAGAGACATAATGAAGGAATAATAAATAAGCATAAACTAAAGAAGAACAAGAATAACAATAAGAGAACAAGAAATAAAAACAAGCAAAGTATTAAGATTAAGATTAAGAGAAAGGAAAGATTACAATCCTAAGGAATCCGGCGTAAAGAACAATCCACCGTAATTAAGAGCAAAAGTTCTAAAGTGATTAAGAGAAGTTCAGAGATTAAGACGTATGTAAAGCGTAGCTAAGAGATGTTTTATAACCTAATGACGACTCCTTTAGATAAGGGAGCAAAACTTAACATAATTAAACCTATAACGGATTACTAAAATCCGTGTAACACAGCAAACTACTTGATCGAGGTCTTCTCCAGCCAAACTGTTCGATCGAATAAAAAGGGCTCTCGATCGAACTCTTCCAATAAAGCGCATTTCGATCGAGTATAAAGAACCACTCGATCGACCTCTAATATCTGCCAAAGTACTCGATCGACTTCCAGAACCTCTCGATCGTGTGCTTTCCACTAAGATTAGCCTTCAACTCGTCTTTGCAGCTTCATATGACCTTCCTTCACACATCCCGAGGTACGACTCTTTCTCTAACAACTCCGTCTCCTTACAATGCATGCTAAATGGGACGAATAAGAGACGATTTCGCTACTTCCGAGTCCATTTCTGTAATTAAGACAAAACAAACCAAAGTAGCCAATTCGGGGCATTTTGCAATACAAAGTGATACATATGGCATAGAAATGCGTGCAATAAGAGGCTAAAAAGTCTATATAAATTGTACTTATCAAATCTCCCCAAACCGAACCTTTACTCGTGTTCGAGTAAACTAAATGCAAACTAATGGAACGGATATGAAAACTCAGAGATAGCTATAACTTGTCCATTTAAACCAATTTAATGCAATAAAAAAATTAACAGCTACAGCTATAGCAGTCAATACGCAAACGAGTTGTATGATGTCCATAAATAAGCTGAAATATCGACCTTGCAAGACCATCAAAATCGGACTCTCGCGGGTCACTCTTCTCCCAAAAAGCAAAGGGTTAATATATGTGTAAGAGAGAAAGAGAAAAAAGTCACTCACCTAAATTGCGACCCACATAACATGCATGCAACAAAAATGATAGACGATTCAAGTACCATACATACATTTCAACCAACAATGTCCGTCACAGCCGAGGGCTTACAAAAGATATGGGAGAGTGAGGTTACAGGTAAGAAAAGGCAAAACATATTATTGAAATGTGGAGGTAAAGCGTCAAGCTAGCACCTAAACAGGACCAGTTATGACTATCCAATTCTCACCTGACTAGAAATAAATCACAAACACGCCCTTCCATCGATGCAAAACTCACTACCCAATACAATGCACAATCTCCTCAAAAAAAAATACAAATAAGAGTGAAGGAGTAGACCGTCAGGATTTCGGTTCACCATGGCAGTTTATCGACTCAATACAAATAGCTTAGACAATCTACTGTGAGAAGGGCAAGGGAAAGGTCCTTCCGGTCCGCTATCCACCCTAGAATTCCACTAACTTAACTTTCATCCTCATTAGGGTAGTCTACTGTTCATAGCAGGTCTGTTTATTCCAATCTTCCGATCCGGGAACAAAGTTAACCAAATTAATGTTATTTAGAAGCATGTACTCAACTAAATATGTTACAGTTATATTGCTATGGTGACAGATTCTCACAAGTAAAGCATCAAGTCTATTTAATACATCGTCACATCGCTACCATGGATCCCCTAATCCTAACATAAAGGGATTAGCTACTCATGTTCTTAATGCGATCGACAATAATAACAATAAGCATACTAATTAGAGACATAATGAAGGAATAATAAATAAGCATAAACTAAAGAAGAACAAGAATAACAATAAGAGAACAAGAAATAAAAACAAGCAAAGTATTAAGATTAAGATTAAGAGAAAGGAAAGATTACAATCCTAACGAATCCGGCGTAAAGAACAATCCACCGTAATTAAGAGCAAAAGTTCTAAAGTGATTAAGAGAAGTTCAGAGATTAAGACGTATGTAAAGCGTAGCTAAGAGATGTTTTATAACCTAATGACGACTCCTTTATATAAGGGAGCAAAAATTAACATAATTAAACCTATAACGGATTACTAAAACCCGTGTAACACAGCAAACTACTCGATCGAGGTCTTCTCCAGCCAAACTGTTCGATCGAATAAAAAGGGCTCTCGATCGAACTCTTCCAATAAAGCGCATTTCGATCGAGTATAAAGAACCACTCGATCGACCTCTAATATCTGCCAAAGTACTCGATCGACTTCCAGAACCTCTCGATCGAGTGCTTTCCACTAAGAACAGCCTTCAACTCGTCTTTGCAGCTTCATATGACCTTCCTTCACGCATCCTGAGGTACGACTCTTTCTCTAACAACTCCGTCTCCTTACAATGCATGCTAAATGGGAAGAATAAGGGACGATTCCGCTACTTCCGGGTCCATTTCCACAATTAAGACAAAATAAACCAAAGTAGCTAATTTGGGGCATTTTGCAATACAAAGCGATACATATGGCATAGAAATGCGTGCAATAAGAGGCTAAAAAGTCTATATAAATTGCACGTATCAATGGGTTTAGGTGAAGGGCGATTCCATCAAGAGAAGAAGCAAGCCAAAATTCTGATTCTTGCCTTGTACATAAGTTTCCCAACAATGAATTTAAAAGTGCTTACACATCTCCATTGGAATCCTATATAGATAATTTCTTATACGGTGATATAAGTAATGATACTGATTACTTTACTTCGTTGTTAATGGGGAAAATTGAAGATAAAATTAAAGTTTGTGAATTGAAATTTATTTTTGATAAATTCGTGCATGGACGGTGGCGGGGTGGAAGGCACGATATGTAATACTACGGTTTTCTCTGTCTATGGGTATTCTATCGAGTGAGGCTTACTCTGTCGAGTAAGTATGTTTTTACGCAAAATAGTAGCGGACATGATGGGTACTCGATCGAGTAAGTGTGATACTCGATCGAGTAAGGGGCACTCGATCGAGTAAGTCACTTATTCGATCGAGTAAGTGCGTCTTCGGGTTATTTTAGCCGGGTTTTGTTAATAACGCGTGATTAATATATTTCCGTCATTGTCTTTAATCACTCTTTCACCTTTCTAAAACCTTTCAAAAGAAAAGAAGTTACGTAGTTCTCTCTCGTCGCGTTGTTAGCAAATCCTAAGGTCTAGGATCGTCGGATTATCTTGTTCTTTACGCCGTTGTGATCATCGTGTCAAGGGTAAGCTTCTTGTATAATTTTTATAACATGTCGTTGAGTTTGGTTAAAACCCTAATTGGGTAGCTTTAGGGGTTTTGGGTGTATTGTGTGGATTTGGTGCTTCCTCGGCTGAGTGGAGTCACTTGCGGGAGTGGGTTCACGCCCTTGATTCACCTTCTGTGGAACCGGCCACAGAAGGGATGTGTACATTTAGGAACTTGGGTTTATCGCTCGGATGAGATGAGCGGGGCTTAGGTGGGAACGGCTGCGGTCCCCCAATGGCGGTGTGGAATACTTGTTGTGATCAATATTCTAGCAGGACTGCACACTTTAGTGTGTAGACAGGTGTGTGGTGGTATGATAGAGATTGGTTTGGTTTGATTTAATTGAATTGTTGTATTGCTTTGTTGTATCGTTTGTGTAATCAGTATTGACCCCGTTTAATTGTTTTGAAAACTGTGGTGATCCATTTGGGGATGGTGAGCAGGTATGAGATGGCTTGCGCGAGGGATAGCTGGGATGGAGTCATCATATAAGGCACTAGAGTCTTCCGCTGTGTCATGAACTTATTTTATTATAATTTGTTTTGTTTTGGAACATTTGATTTGGTTTTACGGTTTTGGCTTTGGATTGTAATCAGTTAAATTCATTTACTTAATTAAGTACATTTCGTTATTGTCTATTTGATATACATTTGCTCGGGTAACGAAGATGGTAGCACTTTCATACTTTAAGTGGTCTTGGTAAGGCACTTGGGGTATGAGGGTGCTACACGATAAGAATTGCCACGGACATGGAAAGTATAAGAAGAAGAGGTTGAAGATAATATGGCACAAGAAGAGCTTGGAATAAAAAAAAAGATGAATGAGCTTGAAACTTGCATCGAGGATGATGAGCTCAAATATGATTCGAGTGCATTACTATTCCTTATCAACGATCTTGCGTCCAGATTTAAGATTCATATTTGATCCGGGAGGTCGATGGTTAAAGAATCAGGTCGATTCTTTTTTGAAGAAGGGGAGTATGATGCAGGAGCATACTCGGAAAGAGAAAGCATCACAGGTTACTTGGAGGGCAAGGAAGTTAGAGTTGTCCACACGATTTCCTAAACCGTGTATTAGCAATTATGTCAAGTTTTGTGTTCATAATTTAGTGTCCTAATTAGTTTCAGGTAATTGTTATTTCTTTCCTAATTTCAGTAGAGGCAAAAATAAGGCAATTATGCCATATAAAAGTTGGTTTCCTAATCACGGGAGAGCTGTTTTTAGGACGTTTTTCCTATTATGTTCAAGGAGATATTAGTCGGCCTACTCTACTATAAATAGAGGGCTTTATTTGTATTCAGTTTTATTCAATGGGAGTTTGAGAATTAATACAACAATTTCTTGTTTTGTGCTTATTGCTTGCGAGTTATAAGTTCTTTATTTCTTCCTTGCGAGGTTGAGATTTTATTGTGATTCGATCCTTGCGAGGTGAGAGCCACCATTCGCGTATATCTTCGAATTTCTTGCAAGGAAGGAGAGTTTATTCACGTCATATCTTTATTGTTTTCGTTAATCTACAAATGAAAATCAAACAAAAACACAATTTATTCCGCTTGCTTATGCTATTGGGAGATTGCTAAAAGGTAGGATATTTTTCTACTCGATTTCAGTAATATAAATGTTAGTCATGTTTTTCCATATGTCATTCTTATTTTTGTTAATTTTACATGCATTGTATTTGCATTATAACTTGTAATTGGATGATTGTGTCTCAGTGGATGGTTGTAAAGGAGGGGATTGCTTTATAACATGTTAATTGGGAAGTATATCTTGAAGTATCACTTTTATTGTTGGTTCACATGAGTACATGGCTTAATTGACATCCATTTCATATATGAGAAAGAAGCATGTTTAATAATCATTGTACATGTGAAAATATCATGGTAGCATATTGTGTTGCATATTGAGATATATGTGATTGTGATGGATGTTGAAGGTTGTGGTGGAGTTCTGGTGGTGATATATGGTTGTTAAGGAGATGTAAGAGGGGTCGGGAGACCGTCTTACGCTCGATTCATCTCTTGGAGCTTCCCACTCCGAGAGGGACGTGCACGTTTATGACTTGAGTATCGAGGGGCTCGTGTGGTGTCACAGCGCCTGGCAGGGGTCCGGTTAGCGTCCTGGCTTGGTACCACGGATGTGTTCCGAGTACCAATTTTTGGGCTGCGGTCCGACTATTTGGCATGCAGTGCTGGGGTGCCGTCACCTGGTTGTTAGTCATGTGGATGTGTTCTTGGTACTGGTGTGGTGGGGGTGGAGTGGTAACTTTTGTTTTTATTTGATGCATTGCATATTCACATTCATGAGTCGTATCTTGAGTTTTGATATTATAGACGTGTGCTTATTATGTGTAATTGTGGCCTTCTTTAATTGGGTGGCTTGTGATGAACCATATGATATTTTTGGTCATATGGGGAACAGTTTGAGTATTGGTTTGGTTTTGGTACCTTGCGGGAGACGGGACGAGCTACGGACACTTGTAGTCAAGTTGCATAGCTAGAGGTTACACAACATAGATTATAGTTGAGTTGTATAATGTATAGTTCACACTTGTTATTCATTTAGTAGTATGTATATCATTAAACATGTCATTTATATATAAAAATTTACTTCATTGTTGTTCTGATTCATTGCCTCGGAAACCCGAGATGGTGACATCTCTTGATACCTTGGTCGGGTAAGAAGGGGGTGTTACAATCGGAGTGAGAGTATATGGTTCCCGAAATGGGGAATGTCATGGCCTTAATTGACATAAATTGTGTTGGTCATTTTGAGTTATTTCTCTATGGTTTGGAAGACTATTTGTATTAGTATATTTTGTTGATAAAGATAATCTACTTTTGTATTTTTAGCATTGATATATATATATATATCTATATATATATATATATATATATATATATATATATATATATATATATATATATATATATATATAGAGTCAAGATCTGGTGCAAACGATCACTCGGTGCAAACGGTGAGAACGACCTTATTAATAAACATTTAAAAAAGAAAAAAAAGGCTCGCACACACTCATAATGTAAACAGCATACACTCAAGTCTCTCTCATCCATACTGACGATGATATCAACCATCAGTCCAACTCTGGCAGTCCGCACCGGCACCAACTCCGTCACCGTCGTCCACCGTCGCCACCAAAAGACTCGCAATGCGCCGACGTCACCCACCGTCCACCGACCAATTATTCCCCGTTCGTTCTCCCCTTCGTCGGCGCTGAAATCGGAATTTCTCCATCAAACCATACACTCCTCTTAACTTTATACAATGGCCGCAAATTAAAACAGGAGGAAAACCACAACAAACCACCAAAATTGGAGAAATGAAGTCGATTCTCAAAAACCTCAATACTCCATTAATTTGATGCTTGACTGTTCTAATTTGCAAAAAATACACCTCCAAATCAGATTAACTTCAAAGTTCAAACAGACATTGAAAGTGCACCGGAGTGATGCCTGAGATGGAAAGTGATTGCCGGAGCAACAAATCAATTTAAGCTTCACGAAATTAGTGTATCTGGGTTCTATATTGATGTATCTCACACCAGTTTTTATGTACCTAGAAATTAATTTTGTGTATCTATGTTAGATACATTAAAACAATGGTTAGGTACATAAAAAATTGGTGTAGATGCATTGCAATAGACGGGAAATAAACGATGGGGAGGAGTGTTGGGGTTGGTGTCCCTAACAGTTAGTGCAAGGACTCATAAACCTCTAAAAGGATCAAAGGGCATACTTTTGGTATTATTATCAGTTGATCCACGTTTATCAATAACGGTTGGCTTGCTAGATAAGTTTGACGTTATTGTCATACAGATGGCGGTGATCAACTGGTCCCTAAAAGTCACACCTATAGGATACGTTTGAGAGACGTGACAGTATGAAAATACTGTCATGTAGATGCCAATTTTGACTAACCAGTTAGTCCGAGTTATTTGACTAGTAATTAGTCAAAATGTGATGTTGAGATATTATATTTAATACGGATTAAATATCATGGGCTAAGGCGAATTAAACAGTTAATTCGTAAATTGAATATAAGCGTTTTATATTTAATTAAATGTATATTGAATATAATTGTACAATATTGTCTTTGTCGGACATGCATTAATAACTCAACTAATCCGTGTTATTAGTTGACGTTTTAATGTCCGATAACCGATGACGATTTATAATAAACCGTGTCATATACATTTAGTGGATTTCGGATTGGGCCACGAGTTAAACATAAGGAGAAAACGGAAGCCCATTCCCTCCTTGATCCACTCGGCCAAACCGAGATTAGGAGAACAAAAGGAGAGCTCCTCCTCTTGTTTAACCTTATCATCATTAGTGAAAAATAATTAGGGTTTTGGAGATTAATTTTCTCTCTGAAACCGAGATCTCACATCTCGAAAACCTCACATCAAGTTCTCCCAATATTGCAAGGCAATCGGAGAACACCTTCTAGCACAAGGGCATATCTCGGACAAATCTTGGGTGCAACAATTAGGAGGGAATCTCGTTTGATTTCTGTTCTTTACGCCGTGCATCAAAGGACCCGAAGTTAATTCTTTACCTTTATCGTTTCTCCTGTATTTACGCTTTATGACAATATTTCACATGCTAAATTTACGTTATAGTCCTAAATTTAGAGGGTCTTATACGGATATTACCCTACAAGTGGTATCAGAGCGAGGCCACGTAAATTTTCATTGTGATTTTTCATAAAAAACGATTTTGAAACGATTGTTTTGTCTCGAAAACCGTGCCATGTATACACGGCTGAAATTTTTTTGAAACCGTGACTTGTTTTACACGGTTATTTCATCTTGTTTTTCAATTTGTTCTTTTACATATTGTTATTTTATACGGAGATTATAGCAATATGTCAAGTTTTGTCTTTTATAGAATTGTTTTGATGCGGTTTTGATCAAAATCAAAGTAGGTTTTGCATTGTCAAACTGTTTTCACGAGGGTTTTTGAATTTTCAGCCATGTTTGCATTCGATCGAGCGTATTTCTACTCGATCGAGTGCTATTTCTGTTTTGTTTTTGCTCGATCGAGTCCCTGTTGTACTCGATCGACCCCTTTTCAAAACCCCTCTGCTCGATCGAGATGTCCTCGTACTCGATCGAGCAGATTTGCTGATAAAAGTACTCGATCGACCACCAGTTTAGTCGATCGAGCACTTTCTGATTGGCCATCCTCTCGATCGACTTGCAGTTCAGTCGATCGAGCCCTTTTGTTCCTCGATCGAGCACTTATGTCCCTGGATCGAGGGATTTTGTTTTGGCAGCTTTGAAAATTTATTCTTTTTGCTTTAAATTTTCTTTTGGCCTTATTATGTACTTTATACGGATATTGTACACTCGCTATGATTGTGAAACGATTCACACACGTACCATTAAGTTATTTTAAAGCGTATTTAAAGTAACGGACTGTATTAGATTAAAATTAAATTGATAGAAGCGGTTTTATCACATGAATTTTAATCATTAAAAGGTGGTTTGGATAAATTTAACATAATTACAGAATTATGTCACGAATGAATTTGTTTTTAGTTGATGCATTTATTTTTCGTTAATTTTGAATGTTTTTGAATGCCTTTTATTACGTATTTAATTATTTTGCAAACGGTTGTAACTTAGTGTGGCCTTAGTAGAACGTGTTACCGTAATGATGGAACACGGTCTTGGTTGTATTTTGAGATCTCGTATCTCCGTTTTGGATTTTTCACTTGTAATTATAGTTTTTAATTAGAATGTAAATAGGTTTATATTTGTAATTTTAAATTGTAATTTTTGAGAAGACCAAAGATGGAGACCGGATGCTCACTCCCGCTACATGGATCAAGATGGAACATCAAGACAAGCTTCTCGGGTCCAACGGTGGATTCCAAAGTTGTTTTATGTTTTATTTTACTAGGATAGGCCACACTAGGAATTTTTATTTACGTATTGCATTCAATTATTTATTTTATCGTAACGATAGTATGCATCATATTCCGCCTAAAAACCAAACCACCTATTTATTGCATGAAAACTGACACATATAGAGGTCACGAGTTAGTTTTCTTTGACATTCGTATGTCACACGATTCATTATAAGCCATCACCCAAATTAATTCATTCACGCAGACGCTAGTTATTCGTTCACTTAATATGAATTATAATTTAGTTGATGGGATCTTCCTCGTATAAACAAAAATTGAGAACGGTCTTTATAGGTCAAACTCCAATGAGTCCCTTCTTCGTCGGTAGGCATAATATGACCCCTTCTACGTCGGGTAAGTTGGAACCGATTGACCTATTTTATCTCAACACTATGATCACTAAACGATCCTGTGATTATGGTGGACTATAGATAGGATTTAGAGAAATCTATCGACCAAGAGTTCTTACGGAAGAATTAGCTAAACAGTTGGCTTATCAATTTACAGAAATTGAGTCTTGGGATCACTTGTATCATTCTTGAGGGAGATCAATTATGCAAGTGCGAGAGTCTACATGTTTAAAATGAATTTTAAAATACACTTAAATCACCTCGATGAGTTGCTTATTTCGTTTTGTTTTTCTTTCTTTTTCAGTGTAGATCACGAAATTTTAAACTGCTAACAAATGGCTGGTTCTACTGATAACCCAATGCCAAGTGCCACATTGGACCGCGAGTCCTCGGCCGGATCTTCATGAATCGATGAATCAGTCCACTCGATCAAGAATGATGGATCAAACTTCGCGGACCGGGAGGCGGCATTACGGAATCGCGGCCGCCGACGGAAGCTCAAATATCTATTAGAGCCCATCCCGGCAAAACCCAGGTCCCACGGCTAGAGTCTTGAAATCACCAAGTTTAATGATTTACGTATGGAAGCGGGTGCGATTAAAAACGTACTCATTTTTGCAATGGAACCCAATTTGCAGAAACGCTTCATAGCCCATGGTGCGAACAAGATTTTCACCACGCTCACCAAGGAATTCTCGAAAGCACCGAGAATCGTGACCTATGAGCATACCACTCGCTTCTTTGATGCGAGACTCCGTAAGGGCCAACTGTTAGCCCACACATTCTCAGCATGATTGAGAATGTCGAGAAGTTGGAGACCTTTGATTGTAAGATCAGCGAGAACATTGTGATCGACCGCATACTTCACTCACTCCACGATGGTTATTCGCAATTTAGAGCGAATTACTATATGAATGATTTGAAGAAAACTCCCCATGAACCGCACTCCCTCCTCGCATGCAGGACCGAGAAGGACATGAAGTTCAGTGGGAGCATGAAACAGGATGTTCTCGTTGTGACAAACAAGGGAAAGGGTAAGGGCAAAGCTCAGGCAAACCTAGCAGTAGGTAAGGCGAAGTTCAAGAAGTCGGGTTCAGGTAAGAGTGGGCCTGGTGAGTCGAGAAACTCATCAGGCACGACAAAGAGCAAGAATGAAAACATGGAATGCCATCACTGCCACAAGACTGGGCATTGGAGGCGCACATGTCCTGTTTATCATGAGGACATAAAAGCAGGTCGCGTCAAACCTGTTGGTATGTCTTCTTCTTCTACTTTTATTCATATGATTGAGATTAACCACGCAAGTTACGGAACTTGGGTACTTGATACTGGTTGTGGTTCTCATCTGTGTAATCATGTGCAGGGCCTCCGAAATCTCGAGCCTCTCGTAAAGGGTGAGGTTGACCTGCGTGTCGGGAATGGAGCAAGAGTGGCTGTCGTCTCGAGGGGAACATATGTGATCCAGCTTCCTAGCGGATTTGAGTTATCATTATATGATTGCTATTATGTACCCAGTCTTTCGAAAAACATTATTTCAGTTTCTGCACTTGACAAACTTGGTTTTTCATTTGTAATAGAGAATAATACTTGCATTTTCTCTTTACACGATATGATTTATGGCAAGGCAGTCTCCATGAACGGAATTTATGTTTTAGATCAGACCACCGAAATACTACACGTAATGAATAAAAAGTTAAAGGTTGGTGACAAAGATCAAACGTATCTATGGCATCGCCGTATATGGGACACATTAATGAGAAACGCGTAAAACAGCTCATTAAAAATGGAGCTATCTCGGCCTTTGATTTTCAATCATTTGGCACGTGTGAATCATGTCTCATCGGTAAGATGACTCGGATTTCCTTCAAAGGTGTTGGAATGCGCGCTGCTGACCTATTAGGGCTCATACACACGGATGTATGTGGTCCTATGTCAATCACGGCACGAGAAGGCTATAGGTATTTCATCACTTTCACGGACGATTTAAGTAGATATGGATATGTCTACTTAATGAAGCACAAAAGTGAATCCTTTGAGAAATTCAAAGAATACCAAAATAGGGTACAGAACCTACTTGGTAGAAAGATAAAAACACTACGTTCAGATCGTGGTGGCGAGTATCTTTCTCACGAGTTTGATCAACACCTCAAAGACTGTGGGATTGCCTTACAGTTAACTCCACCTGGAACACCTCAATTGAATGGTGTGTCCGAACGGAGAAATCGAACACTACTTGATATGGTTCGATCCATGATGAGTCACACGGTATTACCTGACTCATTGTGGGGTTATGCTCTTCTGTCAGCTGCTCTAATACTTAAACGAAGTTTGTCTAAAGCTGTTGACAAGACTCCATATGAACTATGGAAGGGAACGGTCCCTAACTTGTCCTTTATACGGGTTTGGGGCTGCGAGGCTTATGTCAAGTGGAGACACGAGGATAAGCTCGGCCCGCGATCGGTCAAGACATACTTTATAGGTTATCCCAAAGGAACACTTGGTCATTACTTCTATTCGCCAACCGAACAACGTGTTTTTGTTGCGGCTAGTGCGACATTCTTAGAGAAGGAATTTCTCGAGAATGCAAAGAGTGATAGAACCTTCGACCTGTCGAAGATTCCAGAACCAAACACCGAGCAACCATTGGAGGAACCTGTTCCTTCAATCCCGGCTGCGGTGAATATTCCTGAGGAACCTAGGAGGTCGGGAAGAGTCTCTATTCCTCCGGACAGATACATTGGTATGGTCGAGGAACATGACATAGATGACGTTCTACTCTTAACAAGTAGTGAACCCGCAACCTATAAAGGTGCCATGACTAGTTCTGACTCAAAGCTATGGCTTGAGGCCATGCAATCCGAGATGGACTCTATGTATGAGAACAACGTGTGGGATCTTGTTGACTTACCTGCTAAGGTTCGTCCCCTTCAATGCAAATGGCTTTACAAGATAAAGCATTCTGTGGAAGGTCAACAAGATATCTAGAAAGCACGACTAGTTGCTAAAGGTTTCACCCAAGTGCCAGGTTTGCACTACGATGAAATTTTTGCACCCGTAGTCATGCTGCGTTCCATTCGGATTATCTTAGCGATCGCCGCGTTTCATGACTATGAAATTTGGCAAATGGATGTGAAACCGCCTTCTTAAACGGCTTTTTGGAGGAAGAGTTGTACATGGTACAACCCGAAGGTTTCATCGATCCACAACATCCTAAGAAAGTATGCAAACTTAAGCGTTCCATTTATGGACTTAAGCAAGCATCTCGGAGTTGGAATCATCGCTTCGACCAAGTGATTAAAGAAAATGGATTTACTCGATCGGTCGAGGAACCATGTTTATATATCAAGTCGAGTGGGAGCAAGATTGTTTTCCTAATATTGTATGTTGACGACATACTCCTGATTGGGAATGACATACCTCTCTTAACTTCGGTGAAAGTATGGTTGAAAAACCATTTCCAGATGAAAGATCTGGGAGAGGCACAAAGAATTCTGGGCATCCGTATCTATCGAGATAGATCACGACGGATGCTATCTCTCATCAGAGTCTTACATAGACAAAGTCCTAGAGAGATTCAAAGATGACTAACTCCAAGAAGGGGTTCCTTCCTATGGCTCCAGGGGTGCATTTGAGCAAGTCTCAGGCACCAGAGACACCGGAAGAGAAAGAGCGCATGACACGGATTCCTTATGCTTCGGCTATAGGATCAATCATGTATGCCATGATATGCACACGTCCGGACGTGGCATATGCATTGAGTATGACAAGTCGATTCCAACAGCATCCAGGTGAACCACATTGGCTGGCTGTCAAGAACATTCTTAAGTACCTACGGAGGACTAAAGATTGGGCATTGACTTATGGAGGCAAACAAAAGCTATCGCAAATTCTGTTACGCAGATGCTAGCTTCCAAACGGATCGAGATGACTCGAAATCTCGGGCCTGGATTCGTTTTTACTCTTAATGGCGCCGCAGTCACAGTGGAAGAGTTCGAAACAAATCACAGCAGATTCTACGATCGAGTCCGAGTACTATGCCGCGTCCGAAGCTACAAAGGAAGCGATATGGATGCGTCAATTCTTACATGGGCTCTCCGTAGTGCCTAGTTCGAATGACCCGATCACCATCTATTGCGACAATAGTGGTGCCATCTTCCAAGCTAAGGAGCCAAAGTCTAGCAACAAGTCTAGACATGTATAACGGAAAGCTCATCTAATCAAGGGATTACATGGAGCAAAAGGAAGTAGTGATAGAAAAGATTGCTACAGATGATAACATAGCAGATCCTCTCACTAAACCATTACGACAAGATAAGCATGAAGGGCATGTTAATTCCATGGGAATTAAACGTGTTCCTAAGTTGTAGTACTCTTTTATGGATCAGATTCATTCTCTCTTGTACTCTATACGACATCATCGTTTTGATATTTTATATATATATTTTGTTTTTCATGTGGATTTGTTCGACAAATTTTGAACACCACAAAGTGAACTGAACGAACATTATATTTTTCAGTCCTTAATTGCCCACATGAGCTGATAACTCTGGCAATTATTTTGTGACGTTGGTTGATGGTGGGTTCAACGAGCCATAAGTCAACCGGTTGACTGACCAATCACAGAGGCGATTTATACGGATATTTCGTAGGACACAATTGTGACATCGACGTGGAGTCCTAAATGTTTTATAACATTCGGTGCCCGGTCGTGGATAGGACCTCCATGGTGATCCTAAGAGTCGATTCTTTTGACTATCGACGGTCTCTTGAGACTAAGGCAAATTTTGGGTGACTTTGGATTCTTTCTCACGGTCATCCGTAACAGGGGGCCAAGTAGATTTTTTCTGGGTCATTTCATGCTGTGCTTAGATCGGAAAGAGTTCGAGTTGAAGGAAATATTCAGCCTTTATCAGGTACTCGATATTTCTCAGGGCCACTCGAGGAGTCAGAATCGAAATGCATGGCCATGCTCGAATACGGATTCGTTTTATCAGTTAAGTTACTCTCTAGTCGGGGAAACCACTCTAGATACAGATCGATTGTAAAATACGACCTTTGTGGATCCGGATCTGCAAATTGTTTTACATTGAGTGGGAGAAATTTTAAATGAATATGAGAATCGGTTATCGCACATACACTTGTACGGACAAGTGGGAGTTTGTTGGAGCTTGTGTCCTCCAGTGAGTGCGGATAACGTCATTGCACATACACTTGTACGGACAAGTGGGAGCTTGTTGGGGTTGGTGTCCTTAACAATTAGTGCAAGGACTCATAAACCTCTAAAAGGATCAAAGGGCATACTTTTGGTATTATTATCAGTTGATCCACGTTTATCAATAACGGTTGGCTTGCTAGATAAGTTTGACGTTATTGTCATACAGATGGCGGTGATCAACTGGTCCCTAAAAGTCACACCTATAGGATACGTTTGAGAGACGTGACAAGATGAAAATACTGTCATGTAGATGCCAATTTTGACTAACCAGTTAGTCCGAGTTATTTGACTAGTAATTAGTCAAAATGTGATGTTGAGATATTATATTTAATACGGATTAAATATCATGGGCTAAGGCGAATTAAACAGTTAATTCGTAAATTGAATATAAGCGTTTTATATTTAATTAAATGTATATTGAATATAATTGTACAATATTGTCTTTGTCGGACATGCATTAATAACTCAACTAATCCGTGTTATTAGTTGACGTTTTAATATCCGATAACCGATGACGATTTATAATAAACCGTGTCATATACATTTAGTGGATTTCAGATTGGGCCACGAGTTAAACATAAGGAGAAAACGGAAGCCCATTCCCTCCTTGATCCACTCGGCCAAACCGAGATTAGGAGAACAAAAGGAGAGCTCCTCCTCTTGTTTAACCTAATCATCATTAGTGAAAAATAATTAGGGTTTTGGAGATTAATTTTCTCTCTGAAACCGAGATCTCACATCTCGAAAACCTCACATCAAGTTCTCCCAATATTGCAAGGCAATCGGAGAACACCTTCTAGCACAAGGGCATATCTCGGACAAATCTTGGGTGCAACAATTAGGAGGGAATCTCGTTTGATTTCTGTTCTTTACGCCGTGCATCAAAGGACCCGAGGTTAATTCTTTACCTTTTTCGTTTCTCCTGTATTTACGCTTTATGACAATATTTCACATGCTAAATTTACGTTATAGTCCTAAATTTAGAGGGTCTTATACGGATATTACCCTACAAGGAGGTGAGGTATTTGTCACTGGCAAGATGCAGGAGATAAACGGCGTCGACGAATGAATCGGAAAAATATTTATAGGTACAGAGGAAATAGCGAGGGGATGAAAGACATTGGCGACAACTCCTGGTTGGTCATCGGAGATGCGTCGTCGCTTGTGACAGTCGACGATGGTGTGCCGTCATTGTTGAAACTCGTCGGCGGCGGCAGCTAGTAGGAGTGGGGGTATAGAGATAATAAATTGGAAATTTGAGGTAGGATAAATGGCCGGAGTTGCGCCGAGTGGTTGTCGGCGTCTGGTCGTGGTTGTTGTCGCCGAATTCTGGTCATGGTTGTGGCTGATCGGAATGTATGCTGGTGGTAGTGGATGAAATTAAGGAAGATAAGTTGGGATGGTGAGTGAAACAGAAATCGATTAGTTTGAGTTTTTTATAATGAAATCTGGGCCTTTTATATTTGTATAATCCAATGGTTGGTAACCGTTCTCACCGAATAATCGTTCTCACCGGATCCTAAATCTATATATATATATATATATATATATATATATATATATATATATATATATATATATATATATATACAATTTGCATCACATGAGTCCACCCTATCTTTTTGAGTCCCATGAGTCCACTTATGTATCACACGCTCTACACAAAATATCACGTTTTGTTTTGTTAAAAAAAGATGTGATATTGTTTAGTATAACCTATGATATTGTATCTGAGTCTGTGAGTCCAGTAAAAGAGTATCACGAGTTATACAAAACAGTATCACACCTTACAATAAACAATATCACTGGTTGTACTAGACAATATCACGGGTTATACTATACAATATCACACCACTGAACCTAAAATATGTCAAACTACTTCTCGATTCTTGAATAGTTTCAAATTGACTGGTTACTGTGGAATTGATAGCATTGAATAATGCAAAATGACTGGTTATTTACTGTCGATTATCTGACAAATAAGTCATCGCATCAATTATTCACGCAGTTCTTGATTCTTACTTCTCCTCCATAATTGAATTATGCAAAATGACTGGTTACTGTGGAATTGATAGCATATTGCGTAACTAGTTTCATTTCGTCCCAATTTTCTCTTTAAGGGCACTCTACAAGTCGATAGCTTCAGATGTGCATACACGCAGGTTAGAATTTCTTGTCTTCGGTAAACTTCAAATGTGTAGGCTAGAATTTCTTTTATCTGACATAAAGTTCTTTTAGTGTCCATTTATTTTTGATAGAGCCAAACATATATATGCGTTTTTATTTTTTGCCTGGGGAATTTAACGAAAGAGATTAAAATGACTTGTAAAAGTCTCAACTTTTCTTTTCCATGAAGTGGTAGATAATCGTCGTTTTTTGGTCATAAGCTGGTCGAAAGTAAACTTTCTTTTATTGTACTGTGTACACCTAACCTCGTTACCCCAATTATGAGCAGGAGCTAGTATCCTCACACTCCACTCGAGTCAGATAAGTTAAATGTTTTCAGTGAATGAAGGTGATTTTAGAATGCAAATGGCAGTGAGTATTATTTTGCCTTGTTAATTACACATAGTTACACTGCCTCGGGGAGATGCTGACGAATTTGAGTTGAAAATTTTGTTATTCAATTCGTGATATTATTGTGTACAACGTGTGATATATAAGTGGACTCATGGAACTCAAAAATATAGGTGGACTCACCGGATCTTGCCTATATATATATATATATATATATATATATATATATATATTACTCCCATTTCACACACAAAAAAAAAAAAACAAAAAAAAAAATAATAATTTAAAGACCAAATTTTAATGTTGATTATCCCGCAGTGAAATCGGAATTACAATTAAGAAACTTCATTAAATAAATAACAAGTTTAGTGATTACATAAATGTAAACAAATGAATAGGGTGAAGTATACAAATTACAAGTCGACTACCGTCCATGTCATCTATTCTATGCTACTCGACTCCGAGTCCAACGCGCGGCCCAAATCCCGATCACGTCTATAACCAAAACCTGTACTCAACCTGCTCCCCATATGATTAGAAATATCATATGGATCGACATAGGCCACCCTGGAAATAGGTGACAATTCCACAGACATACAAACGTCAGTTTCAATAAATGAATACAGTGTGACTCAACTCAAAATGTGTGAGTATGAAACATGACTAAAACATGAATGAGACACTATTGAACAAAAACCACTCCGGCACCGAGAGATGCCCAGGCGTACCCACAACCACCACCGAATCGGGACACACCCAGACATATCGACAACCACACTGGTACCGGGACACGCCCAGACATACCAACAACCACAAATAGGTACCGGGACACGCCCAGACGTACTGGGTCTGGAAGCCAACCGGATCCCCTGCCAGACGTCGTGTCCCAACCACAAGAGTCCCTTCGTAACTCAAGCCATTAATGTGCACATCCCTCTTGGAGTGGGAAGGTCCAATAGGCGACTCAAGCATAAGACGGTCTCCCAACCGTCTTCTGTCTCCTAAATAACCAAGTAACACCAACAATGATCTCCAACACAACACAACAATGACCATACATAGAAAATGCAACACAACACCAATTATATGACTCATCATGAACTCAATCCCAACATATCATGGATACAACTTCCTCAAATACCAACATGTAATCCCAATCGACTCATATAAAAAAATGATGATGCAAGACACATAAATATGCACACAAAAATATTGAAACCGAGTAGGATAAACCACCTTTTAGCATTCTTCACAAGCAACTCGAATCCCACATGATTCCGTCTCGCAAGAACGTCTTAATCCTATACAAATCATGTAATACTATCATAAATACATGCTACACTATTATAAACTACAAAACCCCTTATTACTACCCACTAATTACCCATAATACATATAGTAATTACTAATTAATTACCCAATACAAAACCCCAAAAAGTAAAGGTGTAAACAAATTAAAGAAAGGTAGATCTTAATTTACAAATTTTGAGGGAGGAAGAAAAAGGATGAACA
Source organism: Silene latifolia (assembly GCF_048544455.1). Taxonomy (NCBI): domain Eukaryota; kingdom Viridiplantae; phylum Streptophyta; class Magnoliopsida; order Caryophyllales; family Caryophyllaceae; genus Silene; species Silene latifolia. Next base: position 67,118,983 of record NC_133532.1, read on the forward strand.
ATCCATGAAAGTAAGGTTTAGAGAAGGGAGAACATAGAATGAATGAGGATAAGGGGATAAGATTTCCTTATCCCGTGTTCTAATTCAGCGCCACTCGATCGAGTGGCGAGTCCACTCAGTCGAGTGTCACTCACTCGATCGAGTGCCGAGTCTACTCGGTCGAGTGACCTTCACTCGGTCGAGTGCATGCAGTTCTCAACAATGACAAGTTTTTGAAAAACAGTCATATCTCACTCATTTCTTTGTCATTTTGGGCGTGTGATCTACCGTTGGAATCTTAAGAGAACAAGCTATCATCGGCAATTGGAATCACATTAATACCATGTCTAGATCTCAAGGTATGACAGTTTTAAGACGACCCTTCTATAGGAAGACATTATAACAACTCCACTAATTCTAGTATAGGTTATACTCGAGCCACTCTATAGTCATACTTCACTTCCGAGTAGACTCATCAAACCCGAGGGTCCTCTCACGCAACCCAAGGTTTCTTTAGAGGTCCCAAAATATCCAGGTATTACACCCTATGCTCTTCTTGGGCGCTTCTGACTCCTTCTAGGCCAACACTCATCTTCTGAGCTTCTGCTCTGATGTGACCAATATTTTGTTAGAATAATTAATCTCATTAATTTACATATTCATATATGTGACATTTTAATTTAGTCATAAAATTAAAACTAGATCTTATGCATGCAAACAAAAATAGACAAGAGAAGAAATCGTCTTTCTTACTATGGAATTTCGGATTAAAGGGCACAAGTAAGTTCTCCTTCTTACTTGTTCTTGAGCTTTCCTTAAAGTGGATGAACAAAGGATCCAAAATAGAATCCCTCCCAAATGTGAATACCCAAAGAAATCCCTTAATAACTAATATTATTTGTACTAGAAATAATACTAATCTTACTAAAAATTGACCCAAAATATTTATTTTGGTCTCTTGCAATTTCGGTCAAGAGGAAGGAATTTTGAAGATTTTATCTCTCTAATTTTTCATAAGATGTAGAGAGTAGTATATTTCTAACACACTAGAAATATTATATAAGGTAATGAATAATTAAAGAGAAAACAATAGTCTTTCTCTAGTGGGAATACCGGTTGGGGTATGGGTCATGGGGGAGCCAATGCATGAAAAAATTGCTCTTCTTAAAAGCTAGGTATGCATGGCTACTAGGTAGATTTAATTATTGTGTTTTCCACTCAAGATAAAACACAATATAAATCTTATACTCTCTCCCTTATTTCGGTATACCTAAAATAAAATGGGTAGTCCATTTTATTTTGTCACTTGTTAATTTTATCATATGTAACATATTACATGACATGTCACAATGTAATGTATTTTTAACATATTAAAATTCAACATACTCATAAAATATGTCATTTACAAAATCGACTAGTAATTCGTAATTACTTATACCAAAACGGTTTATCAAATTATAAATTACAACGTCTTGTATTTATAATAAATTATTCATTCAATTTCGATTTCAATTGTTTCGTAAACAATAATTTTATCCAAATAATAAAACAATTCGATTACTTAGACCGTATCTAATATAATCGAATTACAATAAGACACGTTAATCTCACTCACAAATCATCCGTCAATTTTAAGCAATTTAATTAACTCGTATCGGCATACGATTAATTAAATAATCAATTAATGGTATTTCCCTATAGGTATGACCTAAGGGGATCAACTGATCACCACCGTCGCACGACAGTAATGTCAAACTCTAGTCAGCCAATCATTACCGATATGTGTGGACCAGTTGACTGTAAAATATTACATCCCACATATATTCTTAAAATGAGATTTAAACATGTGATCATCATGATCAACAGTTGTGATCGCATTATTGTCGGAGGACACATATTCCAACAATCTCCCACTTGTCCTCGACAAGTGTGCGTCGCCAATTCTCTTGTCCTATTACTATCTCCCACTCAATGCAAGGTGTCTTTCGGGTCGTACTTGCAAGTGATCATATCGAGAGTGGTTTCCTCGATCTGGAGAATAACTGATTGACCAGAATTATCTACCATAGATACCTTCCGAGCGTGGCCACGCATTTCCAGTTCATTACTTCTCGAGTGGCTCTGAGATATTGTTATAACCCTGACATGGGGTGGACAATTCCTATTGCACTTATTCCCTTCGACTAGCCACAGTCATTATAACCCAAAATATGCCCATTTGACCCCATTTACGAAGGTCGTAGTAACATAAATCAAAGTTAATCTGAAACTGTGCCACCTTAGGCGAACGGTCTTTAGCCAAAAGAATCGACTCATTAGAATACTATAGTAGCTCTCGCCACGACCAGGCTATATAAATTTGCCAGAACTCTATAAGCGGTCATAAGGCCCGACAAAGTGTTCCTAACAGTCTGCCTATGTGATCGACTAGTCATCTCACATGACTCCATGGCACTTGAACTTGCCATCAATCGCATCACACTCTAGTCACTTCGAGACGTCACCTCGTACAAGTGACTATGGGCGAATACTATGTTAATCCGTGTTCACTTTAACGGGGTTCAATTGTAACTACAACCCGTTTGGATGTAACAATGTATAAAGAAAAGATAAAAGACAGATGTGATTATGAACATGAACAAAAACAACACTTTTTATTTCATTTCAAAATCTAACACAAACTAGGTACACGTTTAAGACCCATGGATACCATATGTCGATTGTGTTTAGCCTACGATAAAGGCTTGGTGAGCGGATCGGCTATTTTGTCATCCGTCCCAACCTTACATATCGCAATTTCCTTTCTTTCAATGAAATCTCTAATTACATGATATTTTCTAAGTACATGTCTAGATCTATTACTAGACTTTGGCTCTTTAGCTTAGAAGATTGTCCCACTATTATCACAATAGAGAGTGATGGGATCATTGGCGGTAGGTACTACTCTTAGACCTTCCGTGAATTGCCTGATCCATACAGCTTCCTTGGTAGCTTCTGATGCTGCAATGTACTCACAGCTTCCTTGAAGCTTCTCCAGCTAACATCACCACCATTAAGCATGAAAATGAAACCAGCTTGTGATTTCATGTCATCTCTATCCGTTTGGAAGCTTGAGTCCGTGTAACCATTAACACGGAGCTCGGTGTCTCCTCCAAACACTAAGATAGAATCCTTAGTTCTTCTCAAGTACTTAAGGATGTTCTTGACGGTTATCCAGTGACTCTCACCTGGATTTCCTTGATATCTGCTCGTCATGCTCAAGCCATACGAGACATCAGGACGTGTGCATATCATGGCATACATGATTGATTCAACAGCGGAAGCATAAGGGATCAACTTAACGCGTTCAACATCATGGGGTTTGGTGGGCGATTGAGACTTGCTCAAAATCGTCCCAGTTACCATAGGTACCAATTCCCTTTTTGATTTGTCCATGCTGAAACGTCGAAGAATCTTATCAACATAAGATTCTTGACTTAGTGCCAATATCCTCTTGGATCTATCTCTATGGATCCGGATACCTAATATGCGTTGTGCCTCTCCTAAATATTTCATTTGGAAATGGTTACCTAACCACTTCTTAATAGAAGACAACATTGGAATGTCATTTCCAATGAGTAGTATGTCATCGACATACAAGATTAGGAACACAACATTGCTCCCACTGAATTTCATGTATAAACATGGTTCCTCAACACTTCGAGTGAAACCATTCTCTTTTATCACATGATTAAATCGATGATTCCAACTTCTAGATGCTTGCTTAAGACCATAAATGGATCTCTTAAGTTTTCATACTTTGTTAGGATTTTTAGGATCGACAAAACCTTCGGGTTGTATCATGTACACCTCCTCTTCTAAATGCCTATTTAGAAACGCGGTTTTGACATCCATTTGCCATATTTCATAATCATGAAATGTGGCAGTCGCTAACAAAATCCATGGATCTTAGCATGGCTACGGGGGCGAAGGTTTCATCATAATGAAGACATTGGACTTGGGTAAATCCTTTTGCCACTAGCCTAGCTTTGTAGACATCATCATGTCCTTCTATGTCATTCTTGACCTTGAAAATCCATTTGCATTGAAGAGGTCTTGTCCCTTTAGGCAAATCCACCAAGTTCCAAACTTGGTTTTCATGCATAGAATCCATTTCGGACTGTTGGGAATAATTAATCTCATTAAATTTACATATTCATATATGTGACATTTTAATTTAGTCATAAATTAAACCTAGATCTTATGCATGCAAACATAAATAAGATAAGAGAAGAAATCATTGTTCTTACTATATGATATCGGTTTTATGGGCACCAACAAGATCTCCATGAATATGTAAATTTAATGAGATTAATTTTCCCAACAAGTGGTATCAGAGCCTTAGGTTGTCTGCATGCAAATCGGTTATTGTTTTTCCGAGTTATACGATTAACAAACAAAACTTATAAATTTGTGTTTATTATGAAATATCACGAAATTTATTTACATGTTAAAGTTTCTGTTCCTAAAATGTATTTAGGATATTTTGGTTTATTTATGGATTTTATTGTTCATTTTATATAATAATGACATTAAAATGTGATTTTTATGATAAAAATGTCATTTTTGGACTAAAAATAGCTAAACTTCGTTTTTTCCAGTGGGTTTTGGATATGTTTTCACATATATTATATAATGATGGCCTGTAAATGTTCATAATAAAATGAGTTGTTATGCTCGAAATATGGATTTTTCAAGTTAAAATCGTATTTAAATGAAAAATAGGTTAATATGAGTTATATTTCGAATCTGGTCATAAAATTTTAGTATGTTGTCACATGAAATTGTACAAGAGTTTTGTAAAATATTTGGCTATAATGAAGGCTTTATGCATGATTTATGAATTTTTGATGAAAAATCACATAAATAGTGACTTTAATTAGTAAAAATTGCTAAAACATACTTCATGACTAAAGAAAACGTCACATGTTGCATTTTATCATATATTTCAGATCTAAAAGTGAAAAGTTAATAAAAATAATTTTTCTCATATTTTTATGGTAATATTTGATAAATCCGATAAACCGCAACATTGTTTTTCTCGATAAATTTTCGAAATTTTAACCTATGTTTTTGAGCATTATGAGTGTCATGGTATTTTTCCAGAATGTTCATGAGTTTAAATTTCAAATTTTCAAATTATCTGAAATTTTTTATGATTTAATTTGAAGTGTATGGCAAAATTTTGTATTTTGAGTCCATTTATAAACAATATTAAGAAATATAAGTTAATTATTGTCAAATGTTAGTGAATACTAATTTTGAGTCCTAAGATGGTTAGGGTAATTAACTTGTACATAAATATGAATTTATGTAATTATTGTGATTTTAAAAGGTTAAATCACGCAAATCCATAAAAACCGATTAATATACGATATTGGCTCCTTAAAGGCGATTTAGCATAAAATTGGGCATGTTCATACATATTATAATGCTGCATTTTAGTTATGATTGTCATATTTTAATTTTATGTAATTTTTGAATTATGTAATTTTACTTAGTATGGCCTTAGTTTTAATTGGTATTGCCCGAAATGTATGGGAATATCGATTCGGTTGTAATTTATTGTGATCTCGTATCACCGTTTTGTAATTTAATAGATTTATTTTTATTTTTAATTACAAATGTATAATAGGAAATTATGTAATTTATTATGTAATTTATTTATTCCGGAGTTGCTTGAAGACGGTGCCACTCGAGAAGGCGATCCATTAAAAAAAGTATTGCCTTGAAATGCGTGCCAAGACCGAAGTTCAAGGGACCAAAGGAGTTGGTTTCCGAATTTGTAATAGTTTATTAGATTTACTATTCTAGGAAGGCCATAGTAGGATTTAATTTATGCTTTGCATTTTATTTATATGTTGCATGCATCGCTAAATCGCCATAACTAAACATGTATTTTAAATCGAGTTTATCGACCGTGTCAATTACAATTATCGTAGTTCACCGCTTTAGTTCACTTAAAACGTGATAGATAATAAATTGACATGACCTCTCGCTAAAAATAAACAATTGAGACCTAGCCTTACCAAAAAGTAGAAACCATGAAAACCTATTTCGTGAGGGAGTGCACTCGGCCACACCGGGGTACAAACCTTGTTACGTAGGGGAAGTGGGTGATAAATGTCTATCCATCGAATTTATGTTGATGAGGGATTTATCGGCTACACCGTGCCCAAGTTAATGTGGGTTTGGATCATGGACACATTTATTCGAAATTTGGATTGAGCTCAACGGAAGTATTCGTGACCGTTGTTGCACGTGTTCCGGGCTAAAGATATATGTTAATGTAATTTTATCGACCAAGAGTTCTAAAAGTAGAATCAATTAAAGAGTTAATCCACCGAGTTATATTGATAAGGGATTTATCGGCCACACCGTGCCCAAGTTAATATGAATTTGGATCTTGGAATCATTTATCATAGTTGGGTAGAGGTCACTATGTAAATGCTTTACTTGTTATTTACAAGTATTAATAAAACGATAAATGTTAGGTTTTCCACCATTCCGTTATCATATTGTTCTATTTCTTTACCACAATTCATATACGATATCATTTCGATTTTTGATTCAAATCTCCATTAAAACATCGTAACAAAAGACAAATATGAATTTGCTTCTAAAACCTCATATGAACCATTGCTAAGGATCTCTTGTAAAGTGTATAGATAAATGTTATTCGTGATCAAAAGGGTTTTTGATTCTTGACTAACATATCTACTTACAATGAATTATTTCTCATATACTTAATTGAGTTAAGTAGTTTGAAACGTTACATTATTTTGGTAACTAGATTTGTTTGAAATCAAAATTGACCAAAATACCGCAACCACTTCAATGAAAATTTTAAGATTAAACAAACGAATGAAGAGTAGTCTTCATGAATTTCAATTTTGCTTCTCTTAGCAAAGACTCATTGAAATAAGTGGGAACATTCTCTTAAACCGTTAAGAAAAGGATAAGGTTTTAAATAAGCAAAATTAGAATGGAATTGATACAAGGTAATGTTAAAAGTAAAGTTATTGAGAATAACGATACTAAACCTATCAATCCCGACCGATAAAGTTTCCATTGTCTTAATTGTTGGACGCTAGAAAGGAAACTACCCAAAATTATAAGGAAACTACCCCAAATTATTGAAGAATCAACAAGTTAGTTGTGGGACATCTAATGGGACCTTCTTCTTTAAATGTTTATTTGATTGACATAAATTTTGCTAGTACTACTTCGTCAATATTAGAAACCGGTGGTGGTTTTCATCATTGTATTTGATACATAGGATGATTAGAATATGACAACTAGCAACAATGATGTTGAGAGATAGAGTCATTGTGTACTCAATCTAGTTTTGGGTTTAGAGTTGTACTTAATTGTGACTATTAAGTGCACAAACTCTAAATAATAATATAAACTTGTTAAGATACAAAAGAGGTTTCACTTTTGTGACCCTATACACCATGATTTGATGTATGGCTAGCCCATTATCAAGGTGATTGTATTTTAAACCAAACTAGAATGATATATCATGTAGATGATGAAAGACTCAAATTGGTAACTGGTCGTGTTCCCTCGTGGGGTTTAGTTTTCAGTACTTGTTGTAAGGAGCACCTAGACCAAAACACAATTTATAACTTCACAAACAACTCTACAATTAGTAAAGAGGCAAGTAAAGGTCGAATTCCAAGGGACGGGAATTGAGATGAGATTTCTATTGCAACTAGTGGTGTCTAAGGGTGTCACAATTGGGGTTTGAAGTAGAAGATCACTAAACTAAATAGCAATGAAAGTAAACAAGCAAGATGAATTAAAAGGGATGTAAACAATTGATAAAAGACACTAGGGTGTCATGGGGTCATAAAGGAATCATGGGAATTGATCATACAAACATATTCTTAAGTTATAAACAAGCAATTATTGTTGTGATGGATCGAGTTGGTTTATATCTTACAATCCTAGGAAAGTTTGGCTCCCAGAGCCGAATCGATTAGATTGTACAACACCTACAAGTCGACTTAATCTTCCCTACTCAACAATATGCATGGTCTAATGAGACTCGAGTTGGTTTATGTCTTACAAGTCTCATTGAAAAGGTAGGTGATGGGTAAAAAATGCAAGGATTCATAGGCTCGTATTTCATCAAACATAACATGTGCATGAGTTGAGATCATAACAAGCAAGCAAATAAACCATGAAAGCATATTAATTTAAGCATGAATCATTCCCCATGTTGGTTTCCCTAATTACCGATTAACCCTAGCTAGGTGACTACTCACTCATTATCATGTTGAACATGTTAGCAAGGTTATCAATCATACCAACAAAGTGAAACATAATGAAAAATGAAAGTAATTAGCAATAATTAAAAAGGGATTAAGAGAATTATACCTACTAATGATTCCAATAATAAGCAAAGAATAAAAGAAGTACTTGATGCTTGATTAGAAGGTTGTCAATCTCCCAATAATAACCCAAATAATCTTAAATTACCCAAAATAAAGGATGAACAAAAGAGAGATTAAGGAAATAAAACTTGTATTAAAACTTGATTAATTGTTGATTACAAAACTAAAGAGAGATTTGATTGATATTAACTACACTAAAGATTGATAAGAAGAACATGCTCTTCTAATTAGACTAATGGGGTATTTATAGTGGGGATTAGTTACATGAATTAGGGTTAACTAAGGGCTTAAATGACGATACACTACTACAATTTTAAGCAAAGAGGACGCCCCTTAGAGTACGGTTGAGAACGGAACCGTCTTACATCAACCAATTAATATTGGCGCCTTTAGTAATCACATATGTAGCACGGTTAATAAAAAGATCCGTCCTCTTTTAAAAAGCAACAAGCACGGTTGGTCAATTTGACCGTCCTCTTAAATAAATTCAAGACGGTTAAGTCATTGAACCGTCCTCTTTATTATATATACACGACGGTTAAGTCATTGAACCGTCATCCTTTTTTTGATCAAAATTGAAATTCGCAACTCTGTGTCACTGTGTGTCTCTCTTATTCGATCAAACAAACCCTAACCATAACTGGCACAATCGTCTCTCATAATCAGTTCACCACCGCACTCTTCTTCATCGTGCCCCAATGCAACACCACTGCCCTCGTTAGCATCATCGCTCTAGGTCAGCACCACCGTTCTCCTTATCAGTTCTCTCCTTGATTGCAATCAATCACCCTTAGTCCCCATGATTAGTAACGCCACTACGACCGCTTATCTACCTACTTGCCGATCACTACGCTTCCACCCAGTCCGTCGCTGCACGCCTCAACTCCGGTACGCCCTTGATTCTTTTATGTATTTCTCGATCCGTTTTATTTTATGATTAGTGTGTATTAGTACTTCGCTATTTTCTCCTCGTCACGCCTATTCATCGTTATATTACTGATTGAATTTACAGGTAATCATTGTTATATGTACCCACTTGCCCTAAGTCACCGTATTCACACACACTTTTTGTTTTGATTGTGTACTACTCGAGGTCACGAACTAGTCTCCGCTAATCAATTACAAATATAATGCTAAGCGAAAATACAACCATGACGCAATGAAATTTTAACTTACTGGTAGTTCCTTTCAACAAGTGGGTATTTTATTTTAAAGTTAAGAATTATGTTAAGAACATATCTAACTTGCTTGGAATTGTTTTATCAACATGTGGGCATAATAAAATGAATAAATGGGATGCATATGTTACCCCTCATACTACTGATCCATTTGAGGTAATTTTAAAGTCATTTTGATTGTTTTTACCGCATATTTTTACTCCATTTATTAGTCCTCCAATGGATTAATGCGACATACGTTATGTTGCTTAGGAAGGATATAAGACTAGTATATTCCATTTTATGTAATATAAATTGAACATCATCGGTTCCGTTTACATATATTGGTAAAGTCTAGAGACCGGACATCATCTCGACTTGAGTGTTTGATTTTGCAAACCTGCTTCAGAAGAGATTTACTCCCTACTTACCAGTAAACCCATAGATTGCTCATTCACTTGCACTACGCTCCACTGTATACTGTCAGCTGAAGTGTATCTTGCAAACTGCACTAGAAGAGCCGCAATTTTTATTTTCATAGGAGTACCAAATTACGATTCTTATTATGCTTATTGTTAAGGAATTGATCATTAGAAGCGAAACCGGTATTTAGAGTTTAGAAGTGCTAGGTAATGATGCAATGGAACAAACTAGGAAAAAAGATCCAATACTTTCTAAAACTTTCAGTTTTTTCATTGTTGAGGGGCCGCCCTTGCCCGACTTTTTTCTCGCCACTATATACTTTGCTACTTTATTGGAGCTGACGTTGTAGTTTGTTCGTATGTGTACTCATAGAATAATTATCTCTGACATTGGTCTATATCAATAATGTACACATAATGTAATAGACATTCCTCAGTGCACCGGTTTGACTTCCATTGTCTAAAGCATTTCCAGATGCAATTTCTTTTCATTTTGTCTGTGTGAATATTTTCTAAATGCACTTATTTGATTGAATTGGTCTACAGGCCTATGACCCATCATCCCAGCATCAATGCAGCAATTGGGCTACTTTGAACTGGTGTGTTATTATTCAAAGATGGTTTGATAAACCATTCTGTTTTTCTCTGTTGGTTGTTGTCGCGTGTTGGTGACCAGTGAGATAATCTTTTGTGTAAATTACTTCAGGATTATATTTTTTCTAATCTGTTGCTTATGTATAGGTATAACTGAATTAAATGTGGAGCATATTATGAAGACTTGGGTACGGGTGAATTGCAATATTTGCAAGTTAGTGATGGTTTCTAACAATATTTTTTTAGTAATTGGCTAGTTCATAATTTGCTGCAATATTATTGATTTTGGGTGCTTGCAGATGACGCTCTGACAACACATGATACTTCACTTCCATTTTCTGATAGATAGAAATGGTTTACATCTTAACCCATACTGCCTTAAAACTGAAGCCGATTTTGTATGAAACTATGAAAAGATAGAAAGTAAGACTTAGGGTATCGATTATTGTAGATGAATATTGCTACCTTTTTTTGATTAATTTTTGTTCTAGTTTCTATGGAGAAAGGGTGGCGAAAGATGCAACGTTCATCTAATTCACTCTGTTTGGGCAAACTTCCAGACATCAACGAATAATGTAAGTTACGTATCCAAATTTGTCATTGGCTTTCAACTATTATGATTTGATTATTATGTCATTGTTATGGGTCTTCAGGCTTGCTTTTCACAATTCTTACCATTTATATTACGAGTACATTTTTAGTTAGAGTTAGGAGTGAACATGTGCTACCAAGATACTTGGGCAGCCCTTTTTGTAGAATATAGCGTTATTGCATTTGTAATTGAAAATAGTAGTTTTTCGAATATTTTAGAGGACACCGTTACAATATTAAGTTATTTTTAGAATTTCGATTTCAGTCTTACCTCTATAACTCATCGTGATAGTTATCATAATTCTCTAATAAGACACAAAATATTGGATAACAGTAGTAAAGTATTTGTTATTCTCATTGATACATAAAGTATTTGTTCCTTAAAGATTCCGCCAGAAAATAACTTTTGTGGATCAGATTTGTATTTTGTAAGTTGCAACTCTGATTTCTTAGTTGTACTGAAGTTGGCTTTTATGAACCAAGTAAGGCCATCCGAAAACTTTTGTGCAATTACAGTAGATATGTGAAACTCACGGTAACATGTAATTGTAGGTAGGATTTGAGTATGAAGTGAGAATGGCCTTTTATGGTCATTTTTTAAGTAAAGCGAGGGAATCGTTTTCCGGGTCTCGAACCATCTCCCTAGCATTTAGTCTGGGGTACCTCCTCTAGAACACAATTGATCATCTTCTATTAAGTTTTACGTGCAAAATTAATTGCTGATGATAAGTTGCCCTATTTTTTATGTAGTGAAAAACTTGAAGACAAATATTTGTTGTGCAGATAATTTTTTTGGAAACAGGTGGAGACATCTTTTTGGTGAGAGAGACTTTTGAGAACATGTTGGAGGTATCGTTGTGTGCTTGACTCCCTCGAGTTTCCAATTGTTCGCAGAGTTCCCAATGGCATTGGCATAACAGAATTTTTTTGGGAAAGTTCCCAAAAACCCAACTCGTGTTAGTGTTTGTGTTAAACGATCAATTGTCGATAGTATGTATTTTGCGGGTTGAAACTAATCCCATTTTGTTTGGTTGGATTTAGATAATAAAAAATTTGTTGGTTTTTCTGAAATGTAAAAGGATATACTTTAGCTATACGACTTTTAACGTATAAAGCATAATGAAAAGATTTTATTTTTAGAAAAAATCTAGTGGTGAGTGAGCATGAATTTGTGCCAAAATTGTGCTAGAAATATTAATAAATTACGCGCTAAATTTATTTCAAAGCCAATGCGAAGAAGACGGTTCCTTAATGAAGCGTGATGAAGATTAGCAAAATTTTGGCGCGCCATGTTTACAAAAGAAGACGGTTTAGGCACGGAAATGTCCTCTTAGATTATAAAAAGAAGACGGTTCACAACCACAACCGTCCTCTTATTAACTCCTAAAGAAGACGGTTTGACTTTCTGTCAATCGTCCTCTTAGGCAACGAGGACGGGTGATTTTAGGACGGTTCATTTAAGCTTTAAGGACGGTTTTTGACCGTTCTCTTTGTCCCTTTTTGTAGTAGTGATAAAGTCCCTTGTTGAGGAATCGCCGGTCTCTAGGGAGACTCCGGTCTCTAGAAAAAGATGTGCATCCTTCCTTAAAGCTTGTAGAAGAAGAAATGGGACTGTCTGGGAATCCGGGCGTCTTTAGCACGGGACGGGCGGATTTGGCAGCTTCTGGACGGGCGTCCAGGGGGTGAGGACGGGCGTCTTCTGGAGATTCTGCCCGGGCATCTTGTGGGGGAAGACGCTCGGATTGTGGGTGATGGACGGGCGTCTTCTGGGGAAGATGCACGGATTGTCAAGCAGTCTCGTTCCTTCTTGTTTTCTTCCTTTTTCTTCATAAAATCCTTGAGGATTTCCTCGGGGATGCAAGAATCTTTTCTCATCATTGCCCATCTACTATAGTATGTACAAAGGCCTTCTAATCTTGTCTCTCCTTGATGTTTGGTCATTGAATTCAATTAATTTAGCCTCATTTTGCCATGAAAATGCAAGGTTTGCACTCCTTTCCTACCAAGGACACAAAACCTCAAAGAATATGCAAAACAAAGAACTAAAGACAATAAATTACCCAAATATGCACTAAAAAGCATGGGAACAAGGCTAATTCGGGGACTAAATATGCTCTAATTATGGTCACATCAAATATCCCCAAACTGAACCTTTGCTCGTCCCGAGTAAAGAGGTGACAAAGACTAGGACCATTATTTAAACTAACCTAATAACATAGCCGATATGAGAGAATTAGCGGGTCTCACTCTGCCCCTTCAACTCACGACAAGACAACCATAAGGTAGGATGCCTTCTTGCAAGGCAAGGTGGGTCTTGCCAAAATGGCGACACATCCAAACATTAAGCACACAAAACAAGTAATGGATGCATCTACAAAAGAATAGCCACTTTCCTCATCTAAGTGGCGGAAATTATCTACAAGGGAAGCAATTCAAGGGTACACATTCCTTCATAGATGCAATTTCTTCAAACCACTAAGCCTAGAAGGATACCAATAAATCACCTCCAAGTTGTGTCAAGCTAGGGTACCTTTGTCCTAAATCGTTAAATGCTTTTGTCAAGAGTAAACTCCCTATGGCGTTAGAAACACTGGAGGATCGCGGAATTCCCCCTCTTGCCTAGACAAGAAGAAGGGTCGTCCCCTCTCTACCATGCACAAAAATGGATACGATGGATAAAGGGATTAATAGATATTTGAGTTTCATTTTGGGAGTTTGCTTTTGTTTTTGTTTTTTCCCCCAAATTTCTTGTGGCATATAACATTTGAGAACACTTTCTTGCCATTTCTTTTTGATTTTTGGCATTTCAACACTTGACAACTTTTCAACTTTTGCATTTTCTTTTGAACATTTTCAAAGTCACCCCATATGTAGTGAGGGTGCCTTATATTTGAAGCATTAGGAGTCTATTTTTGCTCCTCTTTTCATTTGATGCATTTTTGCAAACTTTCTTTCACATTTCTTTTCATTTCTTTGAACTCAAATCAATTTCTTTTTGTGCCCATTCCCTTTGATGGTAAAAATGTGGTAGAACATGGATGATGGATGCATGGTTTCAAGGGTCACCTTGGAATAAGCGGTAGCCAAGGAGTTATCACATCACAAGGTACTCTTGACTAGGCCTTAATCCATGGGTCAAAGGATACTAGCATGACACATCCTAGGGTGTTTTACAAGTATTCTAACAAGCAAAGTCTTAAGAAGAAAAAGCATCTACTAGGGCCTATATACACTTGTCAAACTTCCCAAGTAGACGGTTTCACAAAATTTTTCTAACATGCAACTACATGTCATGATGCAACTAGCATATATACATCCTAATGCAAATGATTCTACCAACTAATATGCCATATAATCTAAATGCAAGTCCTAAGTTCACATTGTTATACCGCATAAATTCAAAATAAAGCCACATAGTCATTAACATAAAGAGGAAAAAGGAGATTGGAAAGATCATACCATGCGGTTTTCAATATCCTCATGTCTCGGATTTGGCGTAGTCAATCAATGTGAACAAGGATAAAACAAACACAATATATACAAGACTACACTACAATGGAAATGAACTTGTTTTTAGATTTTCAAATTTTTCAAATTTTTATGGTTTTTCGAAATTTTTTGATTTTTTTGGATTTTTGAATAAAGCTAAGTTAGAATTCCCCATCCCCACACTAATATGGCCATTGTCCTCAATGGCCAAAATGATGGGAAATTATGCAAACATGATGCATGATTTCTACACTAAATGCAAGCTATACTAATCTACACTACATGATGCATGGGTTTTTGTTTATGACGGAGAGCGTAATTTAGATTACCTCCCGTTGCGTATGCATGTACTTCCCCAAACCGAGATAGACATTATTTCTAATGTCCTAAAGTTGGGGTAGTTCATGCACACAAGATGCAATGCATGAGACTAAATTATCATTTTGGATTTTCAAAAGTGGGAACAATGAAATAAGAACACCTCAATGGGGCCGAGGTGTTAGTCCTCTATGTTGCTAGGACTCTCCAACCATAGACAAAGTCAAATAATGTACAAGTTAACAAAACATAAACTTCTTTCATGAAAAGTGAAACTAAAGAGAGGAGATGAGGAAACTTCACTTAAGCTTGAGATGGGTGCCTCACGCCCGCTCCATCTAGCTATGAAGAGATCCTCTAGAGATCGCCGTCATCACCCTCTAGATCACTATCACATTGGTCGGAGTAAATCTTTTCGGTAACTTGTCATTAGGAGCACCTAGACCAAAACACAATTTATAGCTTCACAAACAACTCTACAATTAGTAAAGAGGCAAGTAAAGGTCGGATCCCAAGGGACGGGAGTTGAGATCAGATTTCTATTGCAACTAGTGGTGTCTTAGGGGTGTCACAATTGGGGTTGATGTAGAAGGTCACTAAACTAAATAGCAATGAAAGTAAACAAGCAAGATGAATTAAAAAGGGTTGTAAACAATTGATAAAAAGCACTAGGGTATCATGGGGTCATAGGGGATTCATGGGAATTGATCATACAAACATGTTCTCAAATTATAAGCAAGCAATTATTGTTGTGATGGATTGAGTTGGGTTATATCTTACAATCCTAGGAAAGTTTGGGTCCCGGAGCCGAATCTATTAGATTGTACAACACCTACAAGTCGACTTAGTCTTCCCTACTCAACAACATGCATGGTCTAATGAGACTCGAGTTGGTTTATGTCTTACAAGTCTCATTGAAAAGGTAGGTGATGGGTAAAAAATGCAAGGATTCATAGGCTCGCATTTCATCAAACATAACATGTGCATGAGTTGAGATCATAACAAGCAAGCAAATAAACCATAAAAGCATATTAATTTAAGCATGAATCATTCCCTATGTTGGTTTCCCTAATTACCCATTAACCCTAGCTAGGTGACTACTCACTCATTATCATGTTGAACATGTTAGCAAGGTTGTCAATCATACCAACAAAGTGAAACATAATGAAAAAATGAAAGTAATTAGCAATAATTAAAAAAAGATTAAGAGAATTATACCTACTAATGATTCCAATAATAAGCAAAGAATAAAAGAAGTACTTGATGCTTGATTGAGAGGTTGTCAATCTCCCAATAATAACCCAAATAATCTTCAATTACCCAAAATAAAGGATGAACAAAAGAGAGATTAAGGAAATAAAACTTGTATTAAAACTTGATTAATTGTTGATTACAAAACTAAAGAGAGATTTGATTGATATTAACTACTCTAAGAGTGGATAAGAAGAACATGCTCTTCTAATTAGACTAATGGGGTATTTATAGTGGGGATTAGGTGTAGGAATTAGGGTTAACTAAGGGCTTAAATGACGATTAAGTCCCTACTTAGGGAAACGCCGGTATTTTTGGAAGGATGGGCATCTTTCTTTGAAGCTTGAAAAACGAAGTTGTGCTGCCTTGGAATCCGTGCGTCTTAGGCTCGGGACGGCCGGGTTCGTGAGTTGCTGCCCGGGCGTCTTTGGGAGAAGATGGGTGTCTTCTGGTTGCTGCTGCCCGGGTGTCTTGTAAGGAAGACGCACGGATTGTGGCTGGGTGGACGGGCGTCTTCTTGAGAAGACGCACGGATTGTCATGCAGCGTGCTTTCTTCTTCTTTTCTTCCCTTTTCTTCTTAAAATCCTTGGGGATTTCCTCGGGAATGCAAGGATCTTTTCTCATCATTGCCCATCTACTATAGTATGTACAAAGGCCTTCTAATCTCGTCTCTCCTTGATGCTTGGTCATTGAATTCAATCAATTTAGCCTCGTTTTGCCATGAAAATTCAAGGTTTGCACTCCTTTCCTACCAAGGACACAAAACCTCAAAAAATATGCAAAACAAAGAACTAAAGACAATAAATGACCCAAATATGAACTAAAAAGCATGGGAACAAGGTTAATTCGGGGACTAAATATGCTCTAATTATGGTCACATCAAATATCCCCAAACCGAACCTTTGCTCGTCCTGAGTAAAGAGGTGACCAAGACTAAGACTCACTCCGCCCCTTCAACTTACAACAAGACAACTATGAGGTAGGATGCCTTCTTGCAAGGCAAGGTGGGTCTTGCCAAAATGGCAATACATCCAAACATTAAGCACACAAAAACAAATAATGGATGCATCTACAAAAGAATATCCACTTTCCTCATCTAAGTGGCGGAAATTATCTACAAGGGAAGCAATTCAAGGGTACACACTCCTTCATATATAAAATTTCTTCAAACTACTAAGCCTAGAAAGATACCAATAAATCACCTACAAATTGTGTCAAGCTAGGGTACCTTTGTCCTCAATCGTTAAATGCTTTTGTCAAGAGTAGACACCCTATGGTGTTAGAAACACTGGAGGATCGCGGAATTCCCCCTCTTGCCTAGACAAGAAGAAGGGTCGTCCCCTCTCTACCATGCACAAAAATGGATACGATGGATAAAGGGATCGATAGATATTTGAGTTTCACTTTGGGAGTTTGCTTTCATTTTTGTTTTTCCCCCCAATTTCATGTGGCATATAACATTTGAGAACACTTTCTTGCCATTTCTTTTTGATTTTTGGCAGTTCAAAACTTGACAACTTTCAACTTTTCTTTGCATTTCTTTTGAACATTTTCAAAGTCACCCAATATGTAGTGAGGGTGGCTTATATTTGAAGCTTTAGGAGTTCTATTTTTGCACCTCTTTTCATTTGATGCATTTTTGCAAACTTTCTTTCACTTTTCATTTCATTGAACTCAAATTTATTTCTTTTTGTGCCCATTTTTGGTCGGACTAAATATTTTCGGTAACTTGTCGTTAGGAGCACCTAGACCAAAACACAATTTATAGCTTCACAAACAACTCTACAATTAGTAAAGAGGCAAGTAAAGCTCGGATCCCAAGGGACGGGAATTGAGATGAGATTTCTATTGCAACTAGTGGTGTCTTAGGGGTATCTCAATTGGGGTTGATGTAGAAGGTCACTAAACTAAATAGCAATGAAAGTAAACAAGCAAGATGAATTAAAAAGGGTTGTAAACAATTGATAAAAAGCACTAGGGTATCATGGGGTCATAGGGGATTCATGGGAATTGATCATACAAACATGTTCTCAAATTATAAGCAAGCAATTATTGTTGTGATGGATTGAGTTGGGTTATATCTTACAATCCTAGGAAAGTTTGGGTCCCGGAGCTGAATCGATTAGATTGTACAACACCTACAAGTCGACTTAGTCTTACCTACTCAACAACATGCATGGTCTAATGAGACTCGAGTTGGTTTAAGTCTTACAAGTCTCAATGAAAAGATAGGTGATAGGTAAAAAATGCAAGGATTCATAGGCTCGTATTTCATCAAACATAACATGTGCATGAATTGAGATCATAACAAGCAAGCAAATAAACCATGAAAGCATATTAATTTAAGCATGAATCATTCCCCATGTTGGTTTCCCCTAATTACCCATTAACCCTAGCTAGGTGACTACTCACTCATTATCATGTTGAACATGCTAGCAAGGTTGTCAATCATACCAACAAAGTGAAACATGATGAACAATTGAAAGTAATTAGCAATAATTAAAAAAGGATTAAGAGAATTATACCTACTAATGATTCCAATAATAAAGCAAAGAATAAAAGAAGTACTTGATGCTTGATTGAGAGGTTGTCAATCTCCCAATAATAACCCAAATAATCAATTACCCAAAATGAAGGATGAACAAAAGAGAGATTAAGGAAATAAAACTTGTATTAAAACTTGATTAATTGTTGATTACAAAATTAAAGAGAGATTTGATTGATATTAACTACTCTAAGAATTGATAAGAAGAACATTCTCTTCTAATTAGACTAATGGGGTATTTATAGTAGGGATTAGGTGTAGGAATTACGGTTAACTAAGGGCTTAAATGACGATTAAGTCCCTACTTAGGGAAACGCCGGTATTTTTAGAAGGATGGGCATCTTTCTTTGAAGCTTGAAAAACGAAGTTGTGCTGCCTTGGAATCCGTGCGTCTTAGGCTCGGGACGGCCAGATTCGTGAGTTGCTGCCCGGGCGTCTTTGGGAGAAGACGGGCGTCTTCTGGTTGCTGCTGCCCGGGCGTCTTGTAAGGAAGACGCACGGATTGTGGCTGGGTGGACTGGCGTCTTCTTGAGAAGACGCACGGATTGTCATGCAGCGTGCTTTCTTCTTCTTTTCTTCCCTTTTCTTCATAAAATCCTTGGGGATTTCCTCGGGGATGCAAGGATCTTTTCTCATCATTGCCCATCTACTATAGTATGTACAAAGGCCTTCTAATCTTGTCTCTCCTTGATTCTTGGTCATTGAATTCAATCAATTTAGCCTCGTTTTGCCATGAAAATGCAAGGTTTGCACTCCTTTCCTACCAAAGACACAAAACCTCAAAAAATATGCAAAACAAAGAACTAAAGACAATAAATGACCCAAATATGAACTAAAAAGCATGGGAACAAGGCTAATTCGGGGACTAAATATGCTCTAATTATGGTCACATCAAATATCCCCAAACCGAACCTTTGCTTGTCCCGAGTAAAGAGGTGACAAAGACTAGGACCATTATTTAAACTAACCTAATAACATAGCCGATATGAGACAATTAGCGGGTCTCACTCCGCCCCTTCAACTCACAACAAGACAACCATGAGGTAGGATGCATTCTTGCAAGGCAAGGTGGGTCTTGCCAAAATGGCGACACATCCAAACATTAAGCACACAAAAACAAATAATGGATGCATCTACAAAAGAATATCCACTTTCCTCATCTAAGTGGCGGAAATTATCTACAAGGGAAGCAATTCAAGGGTACACACTCCTTCATTGATAAATTTTCTTCAAACTACTAAGCCTAGAAGGATACCAATAAATCACCTCCAAATTGTGTCAAGCTAGGGTACCTTTGTCCTCAATCGTTAAATGCTTTTGTCAAGAGTAAACACCCTATGGTGTTAGAAACACTGGAGGATCGCGGAATTCCCCCTCTTGCCTAGACAAGAAGAAGGGTCCTCCCCTCTCTACCATGCACAAAAATGGATACGATGGATAAAGGGATCGATAGATATTTGGGTTTCACTTTGGGAGTTTGCTTTCATTTTTGTTTTTTCCCCCAATTTCATGTGGCATATAACATTTGAGAACACTTTCTTGCCATTTCTTTTTTATTTTTGGCAATTCAAAACTTGACAACTTTCAACTTTTCTTTGCATTTCTTTTGAACATTTTCAAAGTCACCCCATATGTAGTGAGGGTGGCTTATATTTGAAGCTTTAGGAGTTCTATTTTTGCTCCTCTTTTCATTTGATGCATTTTTGCAAACTTTCTTTCACTTTTCATTTCATTGAACTCAAATTGATTTCTTTTTGTGCCCATTTTTGGTCGGACTAAATCTTTTCGGTAACTTGTCGTTAGGACCACCTAGACCAAACCACAATTTATAGCTTCACAAACAACTCTACAATTAGTAAAGAGGCAAGTAAAGGTCGGATCCCAAGGGACGGGAATTGAGATGAGATTTCTATTGCAACTAGTGGTGTCTTAGGGGTGTCTCAATTGGGGTTGATGTAGAAGGTCACTAAACTAAATAGCAATGAAAGTAAACAAACAAGATGAATTAAAAAGGGTTGTAAACAATTGATAAAAAGCACTAGGGTATCATGGGGTCATAGGGGATTCATGGGAATTGATCATAAAAACATGTTCTCAAATTATAAGCAAGCAATTATTGTTGTGATGGATTGAGTTGGGTTATATCTTACAATCCTAGGAAAGTTTGGGTACCGGAGCCGAATCGATTAGATTTACAACACCTACAAGTCGACTTAGTCTTCCCTACTCAACAACATGCATGGTCTAATGAGACTCGAGTTTGTTTATGTCTTACAAGTCTCATTGAAAAGATAAGTGATGGGTAAAAAATGCAAGGATTCATAGGCTCGCATTTTATCAAACATAACATGTGCATGAGTTGAGATCATAACAAGCAAACAAATAAACCATGAAAGCATATTAATTTAAGCATGAATCATTCCCCATGTTGGTTTCCCCTAATTACCCATTAACCCTAGCTAGGTGACTACTCACTCATTATCATGTTGAACATGCTAGCAAGGCTGTCAATCATACCAACAAAGTGAAACATGATGAACAATTGAAAGTAATTAGCAATAATTAAAAAGGGATTAAGAGAATTATACCTACGAATGATTCCAATAATAAAGCAAAGAATAAAAGAAGTACTTGATGCTTGATTGAGAGGTTGTCAATCTCCCAATAATAACCCAAATAATCTTCAATTACCCAAAATGAAGGATGAACAAAAGAGAGATTAAGGAAATAAAACTTGTATTAAAACTTGATTAATTGTTGATTACAAAACTAAAGAGAGATTTGATTGATATTAACTACTCTAAGAATTGATAAGAAGAACATGCTCTTCTAATTAGACTAATGGGGTATTTATAGTGGGGATTAGGTGTAGGAATTAGTGTTAACTAAGGGCTTAAATGACGATTAAGTCCCTACTTAGGGAAACGCCGGTATTTTTGGAAGGATGGGCATCTTTCTTTGAAGTTTGAAAAACGAAGTTGTGCTGCCTTGGAATCCGTGCGTCTTAGGCTCGGGACGGTCGGATTCGTGAGTTCTTTGCCAGCGTCTTTGGGAGAAGACAGGCGTCTTCGGTTTCTGCTTTGCCGGGCGTCTTGTAAGGAAGACGCACGGATTGTGGCTTGGTGGACGGGCGTCTTCTTGAGAAGACGCACGAATTGTCATGCAGCGTGCTTTCTTCTTCTTTTCTTCCCTTTTCTTCATAAAATCCTTGGGGATTTCCTCGGGGATGCAAGGATCTTTTCTCATCATTGCCCATCTACTATAGTATGTACAAAGGCCTTCTAATCTTGTCTCTCCTTGATGCTTGGTCATTGAATTCAATCAATTTAGCCTCGTTTTGCCATGAAAATGCAAGGTTTGCACTCCTTTCCTACCAAGGACACAAAACCTCAAAGAATATGCAAAACAAAGAACTAAAGACAATAAATGACCCAAATATGCACTAAAAAGCATGGGAACAAGGCTAATTCGGGGACTAAATATGCTCTAATTATGGTCACATCACCCATATTTCCTTGGATGCATCACTTGTATTCGGGTCCATGAACTCGTCCTCTTCACTTCCAAGCTCCACCGTGTCCCCTCCGCAAGATTTGTTGCTCCCTTCCTCTTGTCGCCCGTTTGCCCCTTCATTTGCTCTCTCCGAATTGGGGAAGAGTAAATCCATTTGTGCCGAAGAGGGAAATGCTCCCTGTGGACATGGCCCACCGGCAGGTCCGGTTCGATCTGCGGACATATAGCGGTCTTTTTGAAAGCCACGCTCGGCGGCGTAAAAATACCTTCGACCGGATCGTTTTAGATCGGTCGGTTTCGTCTCGGTAAGGGTCTCGAAACGATTAGAGATGTTCGGAGTCGCCACCAAGCATTTGTGGGATGCCTGGAACCCATTCGAAATCCACTTTATACCTCGGTCAAATCGAAGCACAAAGCAGCGTTTGACATAGGTACTAAAGATAAGGAAATTGTCCCTCTTTAGCATCCTATCTCTAGAATGACTCTCGTACGCCCTGGATAAGGTCGTCCACTATCCAAAGTTTCTGAGTAAGAGGTGAAGGTACGTATTGGGAAGCCCTTTAATCAGACACCCAATCCCGCCCGCATTTAGCGGCCTATACTGATCGATCTTGGTTGGTTGAATGCAAAAGTTGATAAAACGGTTTAAATGCATGAATGCGCATCTAATGATTTAAACCTAACATGTGAGAGCTTTCTAAGTCGGTTGATTTAATCCAAGTATCAAGTATAAGATGTCGAGTTGGATTAATGGTTGATTTGCATGCAAGACGGAAATTAAACATCCATTTACCGTATTAGGTTTAGGGTGCATAACATGATCCATTTGTCTTAGTAAGGCATTTTGCAAATATGGTTCGAATGGTCATCTGATCCATCCTATATCCGGGTTAACCGGAGTCGGGATCGTCCTAGACTAATGCTGGAAGGGAACAGGCCCTGTACCAGACGGCTATAAGAGGCGCGAGCCAGCCGGCGGTGTAAGGGGCCTCTCTCTGGTTTTGAAAATGAGAAAGAAAAGGCCTGCTTGAGGCGTGGGTTAGCCAATGGTTATATGCCGTGTTCTAACTATTTAGAAAACGTTATAAAACGTGTTGAAAATGGGTATTTGAACACGGTTTGATTTTTAAAGGGTCGTTTAGACCGCGTTTGTTGATTTGAAGAACTAGACTCGAAATATCATCATTATTTGATAATATTCGGTGTCGAGTTCGGTTTGACAAGCTTGACATGAATAGTTTTGAAAATGATTATGGACTAATTGTTTTAAGTCCATTTTGAATGTAATTAGTCGGTACTCATCATCGTACCCGGGTTAAAATCCGGCATGGTATGTATAACCAAGGATGACTTTGTGTTGGTGACTAATATGTTTGTTTGAAAATGTAAAGAAATGAAATAAAAGGCTTTAAAATACCTCTTAAATGTCATTAACCAAATATTATCACCGAAACACGGATTTAGCCGTCATGGTATGAAGAACCAAGGGTGAAAAATGCTTTATGGTTAAAACATGTGAAATGAAACAAAAAGGGTTTCGAAAATACTTGAAATGGTAAAAACCGATTATAAATATGAAAATGGATTAAGGGAAATGACGAAAACAAACACGGTTGATTTCTGGTCTGAATACCCCATTTAGGCGCGAGCCAGTTGGCGACCTAAGGGGCTTCTGCCTCAGACCAAAATTGGTTTTGGCTCGTTTATTCCATGTTTTGGTTCATGTTATACATGTTTTAGCATGTTAGAGTCATGAAACAAATGAAAACATAATAAAAGAGGATTTTTACACCCTCATACTTACATGTTTGGTTATGGCGAGTAACCGACGTAAGTGTAATAACTTGTTTGATCGGAAAAAACTCGGTTTAAAACCATTTTGGTAAGTAAAAAGAGTGTTTTAAAAGTTTAGTGATGGTGGTCGAAGTGGTAGGTCAAGTGGTTTAATGCACGATGACGGTACCAAACAATGTGTAAGGCTCGTGTTTACGATCGGTAGGTCGTAAATACGCGTCGGGTTGTGACTTAAGAAGTCGAGTCGAGAAATTTAAGGGAGAAAAGAGGGGGCGGACCCTCGCGTAAGTCTCAAATGGGTGGCATTTGAGAGGTATTTATAGGAGAATGAGTGGTTGTGTGAGTTTTGAGCGACGTGGCCACCTTGGCTGCTCAAAGAGGCGTGAGCCACGTCGCGGCACTTCGAGTTGTGTTGTCACTATCACAACAAACGCAATCATGATTTGTTCTATCCTAGGTTTTGTAGTCACATGTTTGGTACTTGACCAACATGAATCCCGGAAAACTTAGTATAGAAGGCTTGAAGATATTTTGTTTTTGTGGTTGACTCGGTTTGACTCGTTGTTGGAGTGGGGATTTGAATTTTTGAGTCGGTTTTTGGTCCGGTGTCGGTTTTGACTCTAGTTAGTGTCATTGAGAGACCCCGTCGTCGTGCATTAAACACTCCAGGTATTTTTGAAATGTTTTGAAATGTTTTATTTTCGAAATCGTTTTAAGTTTTCCGACGTAAAGTTGTACACAAACTGTCGATCAAACGCCGCAATTCCAAAACATGTTGTAGTCCGATAATCATCGGGTGTTTGTTGGAGTCTCAGTAGATACTGGGTATCTACAGAGCCCCCACTTTGACTGAGGCTTGGACAGGGCGAAAGTCAAAGTAGAGTCTCCAGGTCAATCGAAGATTACAACCTGAAGACCCAAGCGACGTCGAGGCGGCTCGAAAGGATTCGGGCCAAGGACCTGTCGTCGGGAAGGGCGACGCCAAGGCGACTCGAGGGTAAGAGTCCAGGACCTGTCGTTGGGAACAGTTTAGAGTCTGTCGACTTTCCTGTTCGAGTCGTTTAAAGTCCATTAGACTACGTACGAAGGGTCGCCAGCCATAAGAAGGAGTCATACCTGAGGCATCTTTGGATATGTCCTTGCATGGTTGCGGATGAATGCTAGCCAGCTGCGGTGCGTACGTGAGGAGGGCTCGCCAGCCGCGATATGTATGTGAGGAGGGCTCGCCAGCCGCGATGCGTAGTAAGGCTCGCCAGCCAAGACAAGGAAATGTACCCGAGGCATTTTCGGGATCTGTCCTTGGAAGAGTGCGGACGAAGGCTCGCCAGCCATGGTTCGTATGTGAGGAGGGCTCGCCAGCCGCGGTGCGTTGTAAGGCTCGCCAGCCGTGATGCGTATTAAGGCTCGCCAGCCAAGACAAGGAAATGTACCCGAGGCATCTTCGGGATGTATCCTTGAAAAGGTAAGGAAATATACCCGAGGCATCTTCGGGATGTATCCTTGAAAAGGTAAGGAAATGTACCCGAGGCATCTTCGGGATGTATCCTTGAAAAGGAAAGGAAATGTACCCGAGGCATCTTCGGGATGTATCCTTGAAAAGGTTGCGGATAAAGGCTCGCCAGCCAAATGTAACGGTCGGTTAATGGATCATGGGAATAGCCGCGTCGAATGGGCTTGTTTTGAAAGTAGCGAACTCGTGATGTCGCTGGGGAAATAGTGAATTTGGATTTTCACTATCACCGTTTTTGGAATGAGTGGGTTCCGCGAGGAAGCCCCCTGCTGGTATTTGAAGGAATAGTGAATTTGGAATTTTCACCATTCGTCGGCTTGAATTTGCAGTGGCGGTTTTGATCGCCGTTTGTTCTAATTTTGAAGGAAAATAGCTGTAACACCCCCATACTCCAAGTGCCTTACCAGGACCACTCAGGTATGAAGGTATTACCATCTCGGTTACCCTAGGCAATGATAATCAAATAAACAATTAAGAAACAACGTTTAAATATAAATACTTAGCGAAGAGTTACAATTCTCAAAACCAAACCAAAAGTGTAATACAATGTTCTCAAATTGACTGTTCTAACTGAAATGTAAATAAACTAATAAGCTACAGCGGAAGACTCCTATCATCATGTCGTGGCCATCCCAGCTATCCCAGTACTCATCTCATACCTGCTCAATATCTGCTCACCATCCCCGAATGGATCACCGCATGTTTACAAAACAACACCGGGGTCAGTACTAATCACACAACACAATATATATTAACAATAAGATAAACGGACAGCTTAACTGTCATACACACACAATCGCGCCAAATCCAATCATCTCAATCGATCGTCTCATGGACCACCCGCCGATGGGGGACCGCAGCCGTACCCACCAAATCCCCGCTCCACATAGTGAGCGATAACCCTGTCCATTAATGTGCACATCCCTTCTGTGGCGGGTTCCACAGAAGGCGAAACTAGGGCGTGAAGCCACTCCCGCAAGTGACTCCACTCAGCCGAGAACGCATCTCGAGAACCACAGACAAACAATCACAATCACAATATCAACAACCGTCTAAATACAATTACTATATCAAACAATCAATCTCAATACAACAATAATCATCCCATTATGGGACTAATACTGAGTAGGAAATCCTACCTGGTAAGCACACAATCAGACGGTCTCTACTGCTGAATCAAAAAGCTTCCTCTATGAAACCTCCTCCTATCATACGACATACAAATGCTACCAAATCACATACTATACAAAAACCCGCAAATCCCTATATTAGGGTTTAACCAAATTAAAGGAAAGACAACAAAAAGGGTACATAGATCTTACCCTCGACGCAAGGAACTCAACGGTATAAACAACGATAAGAACTGACCCTCCAAACTCCGAAAATTGCTAACAATGCGATTAAGATGGTGAACTTGCTTGCTTTCTCTCTTAAACAGTAATTTAGGTTTTGCAAAAGTGACTTAGAAACAATGACGGAAGGTTATATATCTTAATCGCATAATTAACAAAATCCGAGAAAACTCCCCGTAAAACCGGCTACTCGATCGAGTACCCAAGATACTCGATCGAGTACCCCCCCTACTCGATCGAGTATCCCAGCTACTCGATCGAGTACCCAACAGGTCAGAAACTTTTCTAAAACGCAACTTACCCTTACTCGACAGAGTAAGGCCCACTCGATAGAGTACCCAAAGACTCATAAATACGGAGTATTACAGTCTTCCCTCCTTAAAAAGAACTTCGTCCCCGAAGTTCAAACCACTACTAAACAAAGGTACTCCCATAACACTCCCGACTCAACAACCAAAACAAAACCCAACATAAAACTTTGTACTAACCCAACTCATCCCGACAAACATGCCGACACAACATACTAAAAGGGTATAAAAACGGTTTAAAACTCTTTGCGATCATCTCCTACCCCCCTAAAAGAAACAAGGTTACGTCCCCGTAACCATACATACCTGATCAAACAGAAAAGGGTATCGCTCTTTCATAGCTTCCTCTGGCTCCCATGTAGCTTCCTCGGTCTCGTGGTTAGACCAAAGGATCTTAAGCAAGACTGTCTCACCACTCCTAGTCTTCCTAACCTTTCGGTCAAGAATCTGCTTAGGCACCTCAAGATATGATAAGGACTCATCTAGCTCTAAGTTCTCTGCCTCTAACACATGTGATAGATCACTCACATACTTCCGCAGCTGCGATACATGAAACACATTATGCACTCTCTCTAACGTAGCTGGTAAAGCCAGACGATATGCAACTTCCCCAACTCGCTCTAAGATCTCATAAGGCCCGATAAACTTCTGACTTAACTTGCCTTTCTTCCCAAATCTCATAACCCCACGCATAGGAGACACTTTAAAAGAACCTTGTCCCCAACCTGAAACTCTATGTCCCTGCGATGTAGATCTGCATAACCCTTTTGCCTATCCTGAGCTGCCCTCATCCGTTCCCTGATCATCTTAATCTGTTCCACCATCTCATGCACCATCTCTGGTCCTAAAACCATCGCCTCAAAGACTATCGTCCCAACAGATTGGACTCCTACATCTCCTCCCATACAAAGCCTCAAACGGTGCCATGCCAATGCTAGTGTGATAGCTGTTATTGTAAGAAAATTCTATCAAGTCCAACCTCTGTTCCCAGCTACCACCAAAATCCATCACACAAGCTCGCAACATATCCTCAAGAGTCTTGATTGTTCTCTCAGTCAGTCCGTCTGTCGCAGGATGAAATGTTGTACTCATCTTCAAAGTTGTTCCCAACGATTCCTGCAACTCTTTCCAAAACCTTGATATAAACCTCGCATCTCTGTCAGACACTATGTCCTTAGGGACTCCATGTAACTTAAGCACGTTCTTTCGATAGGCCATAGCCAATTGTGCCTTAGTCCATGTATCTTTCATTGGAACAAAGTGAGCTGACTTGGTCAGTCGAACCACTATTACCTAAATCATGTTGTTACCTTGTTGACTCTTTGGCAAACCCACGATAAAATCCATGGAAATGGATTCCCACTTCCACTCAGGTACCTCTAAAGACTGAATCTTACCTTGTGGTCATCGCTGTTCCCCTTTAACTATTTGGCATGTCAAACAACGGGACACAAACTCAGCTGTCTCTTTCTTCATCCCAGGCCACCAAAACGTTTTCTTCAAATCCTTGTACAGTTTGTCACCACCCGGATGTACTGAGTATGGTGTACAATGCGCCTCTGTCATGATAGTCTTTTTCAACTCCTCATCATTAGGAACACACCACCTACCATCGAACCTCAAACTACCATCTGTATGAATAGAAAATCGGGACACTGTCCCTTTCTCTACTCCAGCTTTCCACTTAACTATCTTAGGATCCAACGCCTGCTTAACTCGAATGTCATCATAAAACTCAAGATGTACTGTCATATCACCCATGGCATCTCCTTTCTGCATCATGTGTATCCCAAACCTCGCTACCTCATCTCTCAACCTCATCAGAGATAGAGCTGTGCACAGAGAATGTACACTCTTCCTACTCAAAGCATCAGCAACAACATTGGCCTTCCCTTCATGGTAGATGATTTCCATGTCATAATCGCCAATCAACTCCATCCACCTCCTCTGTCTCATGTTCAACTCTTTTTGAGTGAAAATGTACTTGAGACTCTTGTGATCAGAAAATACCTTAAAGATTGCTCCATAAAGGTAATGTCTCCAAATCTTGAGAGCAAACACCACCGCACCCAACTCCAGATCATGAGTAGGGTAGTTCTTCTCGTAAGGTTTCAATTGCCTAGAAGCATAGGCAATCACTTTACCATTCTGCATCAACACACATCCCAACCCATTCTTTGAGGCATCCGTATACACCTCAAAGTTCTCGCTCCCTTCAGGCAATGCTAAGACAGGAGCTGTGGTCAAACGCTCCTTTAATGTTTGGAACGCTGTCTCACAACTCTCATCCCAACGAAACCTGTTCTCTTTCCTCATCAACGCTGTCATAGGTCTAGCTATCTTGGAGAAATCTTTCACGAACCGTCTGTAGTACCCAGCTAAACCCAGAAAACTCCTAATCTCAGCAACATTCTTTGGTGCTTCCCACTTTGTCACTGCCTCAATCTTCGCCGGATCCACAGCCACTCCCTCCTTAGAGATCACATGCCCCATAAAAGCAACTTTCTCTAACCAGAACTCACACTTGGACAGCTTAGCATACAACTCATGCTCCCTCAAAGTTTGCAACACGATCCTCAGATGCTCCTCATGCTCCTCCTTAGTCTTAGAGTAGACTAAGATATCATCGATAAACACCACTACAAACTGGTCCAAGAACTGTCTGAAGATTCTATTCATCAAATCCATAAACACTGTCGGTGCATTAGACAACCCAAACGGCATCACCACATACTCATAATGGCCATACCTCGACGTGAAAGCTGTCTTTGGTATGTCCACCTCTCTAATCTTCACCTGATGGTACCCCGACCTCAAATCAATCTTAGAAAAGACTGATGCACCACTCAACTGATCAAACAGGTCATCTATCCTTGGCAAAGGATACTTGTTCTTCACCGTCACTCGATTCAGCTCTCTATAGTCTATGCACAACCTCAGACTCCCATCTTTCTTCTTCACAAAAAGAACTGGTGCTCCCCACGGCGATACACTAGGTCTAATGTATCCCTTATCTATCAGATCATCTAACTGTTTCCTGAGCTCCTCCATCTCCTTAGGACCCATACGGTATGGTGCCTTAGAGATTGGCCCCATCCCTGGCTTCAACTCAACGGTGAAATCTATCTCCCTCTTCGGTGGCAACCCCGGAATCTCCTCTGAAAAAACATCTGCAAACTCTCCCACCACTGGTATCTCATCAACTGTCGGACTCTCTATCCGGTCATCTCTCACATGGCACAAGATCAAAGGACATCCCTTCCTCAGATAAGACTTCAAGGTGACAGCTGCAATCAACTTAACTTTGGGTTGGACTAGAAACCCACGATAAGACACACTAACACCCTTAGGACCTCTTAAAGACACTTTATTTTGATGACAGTCTATCTTAGCTTTATACTTTCCTAACCAATCCATCCCGACTATCATCTCAAAACCGTTTAAAGGAAACTCTAGCAAGTCTACAGGTAGATCAACTTGCCCAACTATCATAGATGCATCTCTAAACAACCTCCCACATGATACAGACTCACTCGAAGGTACATAAACTTGCTCACTAACAGACTCATATACCCTCAAACCCAACCGTTTAAGATGACTTGAAGATACAAATGACTGAGAAGCCCCCGAATCAAACAAAACAAAGGTAGGAATACCATTAACAAGGAAAGTACCGGTGATAACGTGAGCATCCTCCTCAGCAGCTTTCTTCTCCATCATGAATAACTTTCCACTGGTCTTCTGTCCACCTCCCTGGGACAAGATCTTGGCCTGATGTGGTCGGCTTAGCACCGACCCTTGATTGTTGTTGTTGTTCGTTGGTGGTTTCTGATAAGAATTACCGCCGTTGCGTTGCCTCCACTGTAACTCGACTTCCCGGTTTGGCCATGACCCAGCCCTGGTCTGTTGCTCGCATAGCTCTGCGCAGTCTCTGGAAAGATCCCGGTGCACTTGTGCACTCATGTCTCTTGTGGCCTACACCACCACACCCAGCGGCAGTCACTCCCCAACTACCACTAACACTTCCACGGCCACGCCCAAAGGAAGCCCCAAAGATCAACCCCGACTTAAGAAAACCCCTTAGACCGATTGTGGTTGCCTTTCTTGTGATTAGATTGGCCACCACCCTCGCTCTCAGACTTCCTTTTCTCACCACCTAACCTCTCCTGAGTCATCTCCACCAACCTCTCAGCTCTCCCAGCCCTCTCATAATCTTCCTTAACATCAGTAAGGACTCCCACGGGTAACTTATCCATAATCTTAGGGGTCAACCCCCTCTCAAACCTCAACGCTAGGTTCTCCTCACTCAAACCCATATCCTCAAAGATACCTAGACTTCTCATTGAATCGCCTCGTAGTACTCGGCCACAGACATCTCGGTCATCTTAAAATGTCAAACTCCTCCCTCAACTTACTCCTCACATGCTCCTAAGACGAACTCTTTTCTCACAACCCTACGAAACTCCTCCCAAGGTATAGCGGGTAAACCTTGGTTTGTATATATCTCCTTAGCACTCACTTTCATCGTATCCCACCACTTGCCACCGCCTCCCTCGGATAGAACGCACTGTTCCACCTCATCTCATCGGACAAGTGAACCAAATCTAATATGTTCTCCATCTCTCTCAGCCAACTATCAAGAAGGTTAGGCTCCCCAACTCCCTTGTACTCCTTCGGGTTAAACCTCGCGATATAGAGGCTGATTTTAGAATGATCAACCTCCTTCTCCTTATCCTTATCCTTATCCTTCCCCACAGTCTTTAAAGCCTTAGTGAGAGCATCCTGATGCTCCAACATCTTAACGATGTCATCTATGTTCATAAGCTCAGCTCTCGCATACAAAGCAGTCTTCTTGGGCGGCATCTTAAAACTATATATAAGAAAGGGTAGACATAAACACACGTACTAAACCTCAAAACACGAAAACACGCTGCCCAGAACCTACTCGATCGAGTTCCCAAACACACTCGATTGAGTAACGGGCTACTCGATCGAGTGCCCAACATACTCGATCGAGTACCCAAACATCAGACCCCAAACAGACCTTCTGATCTCTAACGTACTCGACCGAGTAGCTAGGCTACTCGATCAAGTGACCCCCTACTCGATCGAGTACCCCTAGTTACTCGATCGAGTACCCCAAAACACGATTCTAGACTCAAAATCGTCAAAAACCCACCCGATCAAGTCAGTCTCACTCGATCGAGTCATGCTAACTCAGAAACACTACCCGCATGCTATATAATATGCTAACATGATAAAAACTTTATAAAACCACATATTATATCATAACTAAGCATATAATGCTACGCATCTTTTCGTACGATCTACGAGATCATTGTATCATGTTATTAAATGCCACCTTGTAAACATGCAACATATCATTACTCCAACAACAAGTCTACATATATCATTAACCTTTCTTTCACATTCTCAACTTTCTACTTCAAACATCCAACAATCACACACACTTCATCACATTCTCACACAAGTTAACCAAACAACACATACGACCTGACACACCCCCTCCCCCCATGTGACCGGTTCAAAGTTGTAGGGCAAGTTCGCGACTTTAGGACATCTCCCAAGCCTTTGCATTAGCTCCTACAACCTTTACCCCGGGTTCATTTTAATTGACTCCCTATGTTCATTAGGTTCATTGGTTACAGGTTTCAGGATCGTCGCTCTGATACCATTTGTAACACCCCCATACTCCAAGTGCCTTACCAGGACCACTCAGGTATGAAGGTATTACCATCTCGGTTACCCGAGGCAATGATAATCAAATAAACAATGAAGAAACAACGTTTAAATATAAATACTTAGCGAAGAGTTACAATTCTCAAAACCAAACCTAAAGTGTAATACAATGTTCTCAAACTGACTGTTCTAACTGAAATTTAAATAAACTAATAAGCTACAGCGGAAGACTCCTATCATCATGTCGTGGCCATCCCAACTATCCCAGTACTCATCTCATACCTGCTCAATATCTACTCACCATCCCCGAATGGATCACCGCAGGTTTACAAAACAGCATCGGGGTCAGTACTAATCACACAACTCAATATATATTAACAATAAGATAAACGGATAGCTTAACTGTCATACACACACAATCACGCCAAATCCAATCATCTCAATCATCGATCATCTCTTTGGACCACCACTGCCCGCTGGGGGACCGCAGCCGTACCCACCAAATCCCCGCTCCACATAGTGAGCGATAACCCTGTCCATTAATGTGCACATCCCTTCTGTGGCGGGTTCCACAGAAGGCGAAACTAGGGCGTGAAGCCACTCCCGCAAGTGACTCCACTCAGCCGAGAACGTATCTCGAGAACCACAGACAAACAATCACAATCACAATATCAACAACCGTCTGAATACAATTACTATATCAAACAATCAATCTTAATACAACAACAATCATCCCATTATGGGACTAATACTGAGTAGGAAATCCTACCTGGTAAGCACACAATCAGACGGTCTCTCTCTTTGAATCAAAAGCTTCCTCTATGAAACCTCCTCCTATCATACGACATACAAATGCTACCAAATCACATACTATACAAAAACCCCCAAATCCCTATATTAGGGTTTAACCAAATTAAAGGAAAGACAACAAAAAGGGTACATAGATCTTACCCTCGACGCAAGGAACTCAACGGTATAAACAACGATAAGAACTGACCCTCCAAACTCCGGAAATTGCTACCAATGCGATTAAGATGGTGAACTTGCTTGCTTTCTCTCTTAAAAAGTAATTTAGGTTTTGCAAAAGTGACTTAGAAACAATGACGGAAGGTTATATATCTTAATCGCATAATTAACAAAATCCGAGAAAACTCCCCGTAAAACCGGCTACTCGATCGAGTACCCAAGATACTCGATCGAGTACCCCCCCTACTCGATCGAGTATCCCAGCTACTCGATCGAGTACCCAACAGGTCAGAAACTTTTCTAAAACGCAACTTACCCTTACTCGACAGAGTAAGGCTCACTCGATAGAGTACCCAAAGACTCATAAATACGGAGTATTACAATAGAAAATTTGAGTTTGCTATTGCGTTTGAAGTGACGGTTTATGTGCCGCCGTTGACGTTTGAAAGAAATAGTGAATTTGGAATCTTCACTATTGATTGAAGTGACAGTTTATGTGCCGCCGTTGACATTTAAAAGAAATAGAGAATTTGGAATCTTCACTATTGATTGAAGTGACGGTTTATGTGCCGCCGTTGACATGTGTGGTGAAAATAGTGGAATTCAAATCCCCACTACTATTTTGAAAATGACGGTTTTAATTGCCGTCGTCTAAAATTTGGAGAAATAGCGGTTTTTGTATTTTCGCCATTTTTTGAAATTGGAGGAAAATAGTGATTTTGAATTTTCGCTATTATTTTTCAAGTTGGCGGTTTTGATCGCCCTTTGCTTGAAAATAGCGAGTTTTAAATTTTCGCTATTTGTTTTGTTTGTTTTCGAGGAAATGACGACATTCATATCGTCAACGAAAATTTTGGAATTCGTCATGGAAAATTGGGCCAAAGGCCAAATTTCGCTGAAAAGCAAAGGGGAGGCCTGGTTTAGGCGCGAGCCATCTGGCGATGCAAGCCAGCTTCCCTATTTCTTGTTAAAAAGACGCAGGTTGAGCTGTAGATGATTATTCATCTTCAACCTCGAAAACTCGCCAAAATCGCCATTAAAGGACCTTCAAGCTTGCTTTCACTTGTGCAATTGTCAACGAATGTCATCTCAAGGTAAGTATTTCCTCTTGAATCCTTTCAAATTTGTTGATTGTTAGCTTAGTTGAATTAGGGCGGATTTTGCCCTAAAAAATCGAATTGGGCGTTTTTGATTGAGCCAATTTCGAGTGAAATCGATGTTTACATTAGGTTAGAACCCTGTTTAGGAGTATAGGGGTGCTTTTAGTTTGCATTTTGGTCCCCGTTCCCGCTCCCTATGCTCGAAAAACGTGAGTGAGGCGAGAAATCGTCTCATTTCACAATGCCAAATTTATTTGCTTGGGTAGTGGGTCCCACTAGGTTGCATTGTAGTTGGGAAAACCCGTATTTGCCATCTAAGGACCTTCGTTGGATATTTGTGGGCAAAATTGGATTTTTGCCTTTTGCGACAGTCTTACGTCTGACAAAATAAGCTCCTGTTTGGGCTTGAATTGAGTCAGTTTGCCTTGGATTGGACCTTATTGGTATCTTAGGTCACCTTGAGCCATGATAAAATCACGTTTGCCTTTTTGCGGTCGTTTTTGAATTTTTGACCGGCTCGGGCTCAAATTAGCGTATGAATTGCCTTTTTGAGCCGCAGAAAAATCCCCATTGTGTCGGGAATGTATTTTGGATTATTGGCAGATCTTGTATGGGTCATGAAATGCCGTTTTTGTGATTTTGACTCGTCTTTTGCTTGAAAAGAGGGGCGAGTCGTTTTTGTGTTTTTTTGTGAACCATTTTGTTTGGCTGGATTTTGGGCGGGATTGCCCTTGTTTCTGCATTGCAGGTTGTGTTTTTGTTTTTCGGTTTATCCATTTCATGTCGTCGTAATGCCGAAATTTCGGCTGACGTTTTTTTGTTGTTTTTTTTTTATCGCAGAGTATCATCTGGGACTGATGGGGCCCGTTGTTGAGTCTTTGGAGGAGGAAGTCGATCCCGGAGGGGAGATAGTGGCCGAGGAGGCTGCCGTATTCGAGGCGGTGGTGGAGGATGCTTCCGTAGAGGAGGATAGGCGGCTGATATGGCCGGTTTGTCCTTTTCGTTGTGGCTCATAGACAGGGTGGCTGATGAGTGGGGTTCAGTATCGGAATGTTGCATCGCATCATGGTCCTGGGCCTTCTCATTATCCGAAGTCTGCAAGACACTGTCTTCTTTTTTGTCATGGAGCAGGAGCGGAGGGTTATCGTCATGGTAACCTCCTCTGCTTTCACTGTTGCTCTTCTGTTTCACCTGTTGCTCTCTTTCTTTTCCGTTTGAGAGGATAGAGAGTGCTTAGTTCGGTAGGTGGCGGTTAGCCCCCAGTTCGTTGTTTTAGGCCAGCGTCTATATGATAGACGTTTGTTTTAGGCTAGTGTCTGTATGATAGACGTTTGTTTTAGGCCAGTGTTTGTATGATAGACGTTTGTTGATGTATTTTGCGTAAGGCGGTTTGTATATGTGTTTTTGGATTATGGTTTGTTTTGTGATTTTTGGCTTTTTGTGTTGTGTTTCGGAGGAGCGCTTGTCGGCTGTTGATTCTCCTTTTGCTTTGCACCAGTTCCTGCATCGTTAGTGTAGAAAACAGGCAACAGATAGCACATACGCATAAACGTAGACACGTAAAAGCATTTGATTGAAAATCACATAAAGCATTTGTTTGAAAATCAAAATTAACCAAGATGACTTGAAGTTAAAATTGAAATTTTAAAATCGACTCGAAAAATATAAAACTCAAACCGTCAGGAACGAATTTTAGAAAAGGATTTTTGCGAGTATATTTGATTTTTGATGTCAAGACTCGAATTTGTGAGTGCTTGAATTTTTGAGGAAAAATTGATGTCGTGTTATCAATTTTCGATTTTGATTTTTGTTTTGCGAAAAATTTCGGAATTTCGACTGACATGGAAACGATCCATCGCGGATCGGGGCGACTAGCCCTTCCCACCTTTAAAAAAAGAAAGAAAAATACGTATGTTAAAAGCTGCGTCATGGAAACCGTGTCGGATTTCGTAAAACGCGAAAACAAGGAAATGTGAGTGTGAAGAAACACAAAGTTTCCCGGATCATCCCGAAGAGGCGCGAGCAGCCCGGCGGGAGGTTTGAGGTGTCAGGAGAAAACACAAGTTGAAAGAGACAAGTCAACAGCGCGAATCCTGGAGAAGCCTCAAAGAGGCGCGAGCATCTTGGCAATGGAAGCCGGCTCTCCTCTTTTTCTGAAAAATGCGCTGATCATTTTGTATAAATAGGGACGTTTGCGCTTCATTGTTTCAGCATCCGAAACACAAAAACACCTCTACAAAACCTCTTCCTCTTCCACAAAAATATTTCATGGATGCTTTTGAGAACGCAATGTGACAATGGTGCCGGGATTTGTCGCCTCCCGAGATGTATCAACTCGATTGCATGGGAGTTGGTCAATTGTTGGTGCTTCGTCAAGTCAAGGTGCAACCTTCGTTTCTTGAAGCATGTTCTCGGTTTTGGGATTCGAAACATCATGTTTTCGTTTTCCCGAAAGGTGAGCTTTGTCCTCTTGCCGAAGAAGTTGGAGTCATTGGTGGGTGGCCGGGTTGTGTTCCGGTACTTCCTCCGACTCGGTTGTGCTACAAGGAGAAATTTCGTTCCATGTTGGGCTTATCAACAAGCCTAGTCAACTTTCTTCTTGCTCCACATGGTGTGGATATGCTGGCTCTTATCAACATCTTCTCGAATCGGTTAGATGCTAATGTCTCGGAGGTGGCTAGGAGAAGGGCTCTTGCATTTTGTCTTGTCCATGTGTACCTCTTTGTTGATGTCTTGAAGAAGGAGGGGCCAAGATGTCATGGTAGCATGACCCTCATCCATGTGATTGAGCAAATGGAGCATGGTAGAGATCCATCGTGGTTGGTGCTTGGAGAGATTATCCAAGCTTTGGACAAGGAAGGCTCTTGTGGAGAAGCTTCCTCTTTTGGATCGCCAAGGATCCTCCAAGTGTGGCTATTGGAGAGGCTAAGGTATGTAGAGCCTCCGGTTAATCCTTCTTCTTACTCCTTCCGTCACCTTACCATGAGGAAGAAGTTGTACCCGGATAGTTTTGCTTCCACCGAGGCCTATTGGGCCGCAAGATTGGCGGAGGAGGGTGGTCCTCATATCCGTTGGGTGGTGCCGTGGTGGCACTTGAGGTCCTTCACGGGGTTGCCCGCTTCGGGTGCTAGTCCTCGTTCTTTGATGGTGGTGGGCTTGAAGGTGGTTTCCTTCATTTATCCCGAAAGGCTCATGAGGCAAGTGGGGCGTCAACAAAAGGTGCCTGCTCAAGATACTCTTGTTCAAGAGAATGTTTTCCGGAACTCTGAGCTCGTGGAGTTCTTCAAAAGATGGTGGGCCACTCGGCCGCTTTGGGAGGTGCCAAACCCCGTTGCCACGACATGGGTGACTCCCGCTTATGTCAAGTGGTCACGTGCTCCGTCCTTGGAAGAGAGATCCAAATTTCGTAAGGACGAGGTTGTCGATTTGAAGTACCGAGAGGTTGGCAAGGCCAACCGTGCCTTCTTTAAGGAGTATGTTGATGGAGCCACTCCCGATGTGATGAGACCACTGAAGAGGAGGAATTCCGGCCCCAAGAATATGGTGGGCCGTGTATTGGCTCTTCTTGGGTCGAATATGGGGTCTTGTGCTAGACCGGAGGCCGTCGCCGTCTTAGATCCGTTAAGGATCCATTCCGAAGAGGAAATCCATGCTAGGCGGGCCAACAAGAAGAACAAGGGGAAGATGTACCCCGAGGGAAAAGGCAAGGGTAGAATGGAAGAGTGAAGACCTCCATTACCCACTTTATTATTATGTTGTATTATTGTTGTGAGTTTTTATTATGTTGTACTAGCTAGTTGTTGTGTCTTTTGTGCTAGTTTTACAATGTGAGGCGTGTTAGTGGACGCCTTAGCTTCGACAAGTTGTAGACTCGTCGAGCTTTATTTGTTGTTGAAATTGTAATCCTTCC
The DNA here is from genome assembly GCF_048544455.1 of Silene latifolia. NCBI lineage: Eukaryota > Viridiplantae > Streptophyta > Magnoliopsida > Caryophyllales > Caryophyllaceae > Silene > Silene latifolia. The sequence goes on from NC_133532.1 coordinate 67,157,924, forward strand.
CATTATTAATTAAATAAGAGGATTGCTCGTGTCGAAAATTGTGAACGCTTGTTTCTTCCATCCATTTTGTGAAGGCAATTCGATTTGAATCGTCCTAAACGTTTGCACTTGGGAAAGTGGTATTTTGCGGAAAGGGAGAAAGGCTCATTTTTGTATTTTTGTGGAAAAAGGAATGGTTTTTTTTCTTTCTCTATTTTGATGGGGATTTTTTTTGTATGTGGGGATGGTTATTTTATTTTATTGTGGGAATGGTTGTATCCTTCTTGTGTAAGAAAGGACTGCCTACGTATCCACCTGAAGAGGTGAAATCAAACCATGATCGTAGTTCGAAATATTTTGTGAATTTGAATTGGGTTTTGTGATTGTATCCCTCAGGCATAAGAGGGACTGCCTACGTATTCACCTGAAGAGGTGAAATCAAACCATGCTCGTAGTTTAGGGGGTTTGTTTTTGTTGTGCAAATGGACATTGCCTTTGACGGATCAAAGGACATTTGAAACGGGCAAGGTGCCGCAGCTTAGACTCGATAGAACATGCAATTTCAAATCAGAACATATTGAGGAACTTGACTTGAAAAGGGTTGAGGTCGGTGGCTAGTTGCAAAACTAGGCTAGGTTGTTGACTGATAGGGTTCAAGGGTAGTATTTCTTGAGTTGGTCTAGGTTGGTCGGGTTTGTAAAGTCCTCCCCGTCTAGGTCACTCAGTCTCACTGTGCCCCCCGAAAGTATTTTCTTGACCAGGTATGGCCCGGCCCAGTTGGGTTTGAATTTTCCCCTCGGATCGACAGGCAATGGTGCTCGAACTGACTTGAGGACCAAGTCACCCTCCTGGATGTTTATGGGTTTAACCTTCTTGTTGAATGCCCGTTGTATGCGTCGTTGGTATAGCTGGACGTTGTGCAAGGCGTTGAGCCGCCGTTCGTCTAGAAGAGTGAGTTGCTCGTACCTTCGACGGGTCCATTCCGCCTCAGGGACTTGACTCTCCAGTAGGATGCGTAGAGAAGGGACCTCTAACTCTACCGGTTGAACCGCCTCCATGCCGTATGCTAGGTAGAAGGGTGTGGCGCCTGTCGGTGTTCGAATGGAGGTTCGGTACCCCCAGAGTGCGAATGGGAGTTTGCTCGGCCAATCGCGGTAGTTGTCTTGCATTTTCTTGATGATGGTAACAAGGGTTTTGTTCTCTGCCTCCACCGCTCCGTTAGTTTGGGGACGATAGGGGGATGATCGATGTCGTTTGATCTTGTACTTGTCCAGCAAAGCTTGAGTTTCCTCCCGGAAGTGAGAGCCTTGATAGCTGATGATTTCATGGGGTACCCCATATCGGCAGATGATGTTGTTTTGAATGAACTTGGCCACTTGTTTGGCGGTCAAGACTGCATATGACTGCGCTTCCACCCATTTGGTGAAGTAGTCGATGGCGACGAGGACGAAGCAATGCCCCTTGGTGCCTATCGGGTTGACTTTCCCGATGATGTCGATGCCCCAGGTTGAGAAAGGCCAGGGTGACGTCATGGTGTATAAAAGGGATGGTGTTATATGTTGTATATTGGCGAAGATTTGGCAATTGTGGCAATGTTTGACGTAGTTACGGCAATCGGCTTCCATGGTTGTCCAGTAGTAACCTAGCCGCATGATTTTCCATGTAAGCATCATTGCACTCATGTGAGGGCCACATTCTCCGTCATGGACCTCTCCCATGACTTTTTTGGCTTTGTGATGGTTAATGCAAAGGAGGATAATTCCTTGGGGTGTTCTTTTGTAGAGTTGATTTTGGTTTATCACGAATTGTGAGGCAAGTAAACGGATGGCTCTTTGTCCTCTTTGATCAGAGTTGGGAGGAAATTCGTTTTTGGTTTTGTAATTGAGGATGGCTTGGTACCAAGGTTTATCATGGCTTTCCTCGTTGTCGATAATGGCACAAATGTGAGCTGGCTCGCTCCTTCTCTCGACACATAGGGGCATCGATGTCATGTCGTCAGGTATGTTGACGAGCACGACAAGTTTTGCCAGGGCATCAACAAATTGATTTTCCTCTCGCGGCAAGTGGAAGTAGTCGACTTGGTCGAAGAACTCGGCCTCTTGACTGATCTTCGCTTGGTAGGGAGCTAAGCTGTCAGATCAGATTTTCCATGATCCGGATACCTGATTGATGATGAGTGAGGAATCGCCATGGACCCTCAATCTCTTGATGCCAAATGTTATGGCTGCTTGTAGGCCGATGAGGCATGCTTTATATTCAGCGGCATTGTTGGTGACGGCGAAGTCTAGCTTGACCGAGATTGGAACATGTTCTCCCTCTGGTGATATTAGAAGGATTCCTACCCCGAAGCCTCTCAGATTAGATGCACCATCAAAGTATAGGTTTCATGCATCGGAGTCGGCACAAAGGATGTCTTCGTCAGGAAGTGACCATGTGTCGGTCGTTGGGTCCTCGTTGACGGGATTTTCCGCCAGGAAATCAGCGACTACTCTTCCCTTGATAACCTTGAGGGGTACAAACTTGAGATCAAATTCGGACAGCATGAGTGTCCATCTAGACAGCCTTCCGTTTAGTACGGGTTTTTCGAAGATGGATTTGACTGGGTCCATCTTGGAGTAGATGTGGACCGAGTAGCTGAGCATGTAATGCCGCAGCTTCTTTGTTGACCATACTAGGGCAAGGCATGTCTTTTCCAGTTGGGTATACCTCGTCTCGTACTCAATGAACTTTTTGCTGATGTAGTAGATAGCTCGCTCCTCGTTGCCAACTGTTTGTGCTAGCATCGCTCCCATGGCTGTGTTGGTAACAGTCAGGTACAGGGATAGAGGAATCTCCGGTTGAGGTGGCATGAGGACAGGAGGTTTGGATAGGATTTCCTTTATCCTGTCGAAGGCCTTCTGACAGTCGTCGTCCCAATCGGTGTGATCGGAGGCGCGAAGCTTCTTGAATATTGGTTCACAGATCATAGTGAGCTTGGCAATGAACCGGCTGATGTACTGGACCTGACCGAGAAATCCCCGAATCTCCTTCTTGTTCTTAGGCCGAGGCATTTGTTGAAGGGCTTTGATTTTGGTTGGATCATTCTCATTGCCTCTTTTGCTGATGACATGTCCCCAGAGTTTTCCGGAGGTGACCCCAAATGCACACTTCTGAGGATTTAGTATCATGTTATATTTCCGCAGACGAGCGAAGAATTTCCTGAGGGCACTGATGTGGCTGTCCCGTTCTTTTGATTTGTCAATCATGTCATCGACATATACCTCTACCTCCTTGTGCATCATATCATGTAGGAGAGTGGTAGCGGTTCTCAGATAGGTTGCTCCGGCGTTGATGAGGCCGAAAGGCATGACTATGTAGCAGTATGTACCCCACTGCGTAGTGAACACCGTCTTGTGCATGTCTTCCTCAGCCATTTTAATCTGGTTGTATCCGGCATACCCGTCCATGAATGATAGGAGAGCATGTTCGGCAGTGTTGTCCACCAGTATGTCATCATGCGGAAAAGGGAAGTCTTCCTTTGGGCTTGCCTTGTTCAGATCCCTGAAGTCGACGCAAACCCGAATTCTTCCGTCTTTCTTTGGTACCGGCACAATGTTGGCCACCCAATCCGAGTATTCAGATACTTTGATGAACCCGGCTTTGAACTGCTTGTCCACCTCTTCTTTGATTTTTAAGGCCCACTCAGGACGCATCCGGCGTAGCTTCTGTTTCACGGAGTTTAGCCGGGTTTGATGGGTATCCGGTGCTCTGCAATTTCTCGTCGATCCCGGTATGTCTCTATAAGACCGGGCGAATACGTCCTTGTATTCGTGGAGGAGGTCAATGAACTGCTGTCTTTTCGAGGGGTCCAGGGTTGTCGCTATCCTAAGTTCTTGAGGTGTATTGTCGGTTCCTACGTTAATAGGCTCGGTTTCCTCAATGATGGGGGTTCTGGTTTCCCGTTTGTCAAGTTCTTTGGCTAAGTGAGGTGGGTAGTCACTCAAGTCAAATTCCTCATAATCATTCAGAATTGCATTGCAGTTAAATTGAGACGAGTCATAAGCAAGCTTAGCGTTCATTAAGTTGACACGAGCGAAAACCTCGGAGAGGACAGACATATCGTGGTCAGTTAGAGGCGACACGACAGAAGAAGTGGCCCCTGGAACAGGCTCCAGGTTGTCACCTTTCATGGGGGTAGGGGTGACCTTAGTAGACTCAGCCTCTGAATCAGCCACGACTTTGTGATAAAATAGTGGGAAGGGGACCTTGACTGGGACTTCCGGAGTGTTAGGAGCTATAACAGACTCTGACTCCGACTCAGACTCAGATCCTTTTTCACTTTCCTCCTTGAACATAGGGCCTTCTCCAGTTGTGATCTTGAGAATGCGGCCTTGGCGATCGGTCCACTTGATGGTCTTCCTCCAGCCCTGGGTGGCTTTCTTTGAATCAGTATCGGAGATCAAGGCGGTTGGATCAAACTGATTGTCTTTCAGGGCGATGTTTATGATGTCCTCATAATCGAGGCGTTTGACGTTATCTTCCCCAAAGAGTAGTGTGACAGCTTGTCCGTCGAGGCATGGTGACGGTTTGGACTCAGTTGATGCAGCTTCGATGTTGTCGGGAATAAAGTAGCAGTCCTGGAAGACTTCCACTCCCGGGTATCTAGCCCTTGCCACAGAGTCATAGATCGGCTCCGGAAAGCCGTGGTAGAGTTCAGACTCTCCCTTGGGGACAAAGTATCCGTTGAGAGTCAGGTGGTAGGGACGGAGGGTGACTCCGTGCTTCTTGCGTTTTCGGATAAGGAGGTTCATCTCCTGGATGTCTTCATTGGTAGGTTCGTATCCCAGCCCAAAGCGAATGTTGGGGACCTTAGCCTGCTTCAAGGGAGACAATGGGTCCTTTAGTGGATTGAACAGCAAACCCGGGAAATAACCCTGACGCATCATGATACGGTTGATCGTGAGGTTGGTGAACGGGTCACACTCAGAGGTTGCAGGTTCATCAGTTATGGCGTTTACGACTTGGAAACCCCACATCTCATTATCGTCCTCCTCAATGGCTTGGGAGGCTACCCCTCTTCTCATAATTGCTTTGATTGGGGAAGCAGGGATCGTGATCGTTTTCCCGTTGGAGGGGACCCTGATCTTTTGGTAGAGCATTGATGTGACCGCCTTGACGGCGTGAATCCAGGGACGTCCCAGAAGTATGTTGAAGGACGCGTCAATGTCGACCACTTGAAAGCTGGTTTGTCTTTCTAATGGCCCGGTTGCGACGGTCAAAGTGACTATACCAGCGACCTTGCGACGAGTGCCGTCGTAGGCGCGTACTCCTTGATTCGTTGGGATTAAATCAGATTCCTTAATGCCCAGCCCGTGGGCAGTTTTGAGGGGAATGACATTCACGGCGGAACCGTCATCCACGAGGACCATCGGTATATTCTTCTAGAGGCATTTTACGGAGAAGACGACCGGATTACTCAGGTCAGGGGCATCTCTCGTCATGTTATGATTGGCTCCGAACAGGGGGATATCCTCGTCGGAGAAGACGACCGGATTACTCAGGTCAGGGGCGTCTCTCGTCATGTGTGCCACTATTTCTTCTGGAGAAGAGGTGGAGGGCACGGTTAATTTCCCCAAGGCCTGCAGCAAGGCCTGTCGGTGCTCAAAAGACATTGCGATTAATTGCCAGATAAAGATCTCGGCTTTTGCTTTCTGGAGCTGTTTCAGGATTGAGTTCTCGGGAGCCTTTGGTTGAGTGTCCACCTCTGGGACGATTTGGTCATTCGTTGTTGGAACGACCATTGGGTTGCTCGCATTTTGATAGGGGCGTCCGGACCGGGTGAGATGTCCGATTTCCCTCGTCCGCTTTTCCTTCCCCGGGATGACATAGACATCCTCAACATCATCCCGCCATATGCCGTTAATTTCAGGGTCTCGAGGATACCTTGGAGGGGTATTCCTCGGTGGGTAATTCTTGTGGGGAATATTTTTGTGAGGGCGATTTTTGTGAGGGTAGTTATTTTTAGGGTAGTTATTTTGAGGGTAATTCTCGTGAAGGTGGTTATTTTGAAGGTGATTTTCGTGGGGTCTATGCCAGAATGGTCGCGGGAGCAATCCATCCTGGGGTGGATAGTTTTGAATGCTTGGGGAATTCTCCCTCGGACGTGGTGCCGTGGATTGAAGATGAGTCGGCGGTAGGCGTCGTCGAGTCAGATGATTCTCTCAGAGAGGCTGGCTATGGCCTCTTCAACTTGCTGAAACATAGTGAGCATGGTGGCAGCACTGAACACGAACACTCCGTCTGAAGGGTCCTTTTCCACAACATTCACCTCGTCGTCAATTGGCAAGATGAGATGAGAGCAGTCTAGGGTCGGCTCATCATCAGAGATGGCGTGAATTCCCAGAGGATTCGTCTTGTTGTTCGGCTTAGTTTTTGGGGGTATAGGCAAATCTCCCTTCTCAATCATGTCTTGAATGAGGTGCTTGAGTTTGAAGCAATTTTCAGTATCATGCCCTTTCCCTCGATGATACTGGCAGTAGGCGTTGGGGTTCCAAAATCGGGATTTCTTGGCGTTGGCCGGGTCCGGGGTGGGCCCGATCGGTTGTAGCTTCCCTTGGTCCATGAGCCTTTTTAGGGCACTTGCATAAGTTGACCCTATGTTGGTGAACACTCTCTGGGGGCGTTCAATTTTCTTGGCAGATGGTTCGACGAGGTTGACCTCATCAATCTTGGTTGCCTGACCGTAAGGGCGAGATCCGGTTGAGGTGGATCCTTGATAACCCATGCCGGTAGTCTTTGCTAAGACACCCTTTCGGAGGTCGTCCTCCATACGTGTCCCCAGAATATGCAGATCTTGAAAAGTTTTGATATTTTGATACCTCAGCAGGTTGGCATAAACCGGGCGGAGGTTGTTGACAAATTTTTCTACCAGAGTTGACTCACTTGGCTTACTGACCAACTGAGTACTCACCCTCCTCCAACGGGTTAGGAACTCAGTGAATCCTTCCTTGTCGTTTTGGGTTAACACCTCGAGAGTATGGGTGTTGGCCTGGATCTCGACATTGTCGGCATACTATTTGGTAAACTCAACTGCGATCTCATCCCAGGTGGTAAGGTTTTTCGGGTCCAAGGAGTAGTACCATTGGCGAGGAATCGCCTCCAAAGAGGATGGGAAGATCCTGGTAAAAAGTTCCTGTTTGACCCCCTTAATGGCCATGTAGTCTTTGAAAGCACGGATGTGGTTGAGTGGGTCCTCCACACCCTTGAACTTAGGCACATCAATCAGGGTGAAGTTGTCAGGTAACTGGTCCCCAACAGGTTCGAACCTTCGGTTATTTTCAAGGTGGATATTGTTACCCCCGGCTAAGAGTTGTTCTTCCAAGAGTTTCAGCCTCTTTTCAGTCTCAGTCAGAGGTGGGGTATTGTGTTCCCCAATTTCCTTGTTCTCGAGGGCGTCGATACGGGTCTCGACGCGATCCAGAGTGACCTTAAGAGCGGTAAGCAGGTTGGCTAGCTGATCAGTTGTGACATCTCTGTTGTTATCATTGTTGTTGTGGTTGACAGACGAAGTCGAAGACGGGGCCATGGCTCTGCGGCAGAAAAACGGCTCACATTAAAACTCTATCCGACACGGTTCCAAGATTGAACGCAGACAACACAGAGGACGAGACCAAGATCGACTCAACAAGACGGGGTGACCGCGTGTGGTACCTCGGTGCCGACTCGATTTATGACGTGACGGTGTTTGACAGAACCTTTGACACGAGTCCAACATGACGGCGTGACGCCATTGGACGGGTCTCGTGGTGAGACGACTCATAAGTAAAGACCCATAAGTACGTTTGCTTTGACTCGATAGACACGAGGCGGAATTGGAATGGTGGACTGAAGTTTTCGAAAATAGGGATTTTCAAAAAGATTCATTTGTCGCTTTAATGGGCGGCTTCCGAAGATAGGAATCTCCGCAAGTCGATCAGTTGAAAAGGGTTTGTCTTGAGTTTATTTGAAAAATACGGTTTGAGTTTGAGTCGGCTCGAAAAACAGTGTATTGTTTCCCAAGACAGTTTTGAAATTCAAAATTGTATCTTTTGAAAATCGAGTTTGAAATGCTTGAAAAGGTCTCGGGGACGGTGCATGGTCCTCGGGATCTCGAAAGTGTCTCGAGAAAAGGGTGTGTGCTTTTCTCGGGTTTTGAAAGAGCCATTGTCGGCGCGAAACGGGTTAAAATCCGTGTCTAGACGCGGCGATTATAACGGCGTGAAAAGGTGATTTGAAACGGTTATAAAAAACCGAGTTTGAAAAATCGTCATTATGACGGCCTAGAAAGGCGTGTTGAAATGGTTATACAAAACCGGGTTTGAAAATCGTCATTACGACGGCCTAGAAAGGCGTGTTGAAATGGTTATACAAAACCGGGTTTGAAAATCGTCATTACAACGGCCTAGAAAGGCGTGTTGAAATGGTTATACAAAACCGGGTTTAAAAATCGTCATTACGACGGCCTAGAAAGGCGTGTTGAAATGGTTATACAAAACCGGGTTTGAAAATCGTCATTACGACGGCCGAGAAAGGCGTGCATCGGTCGGCGAAAGACCAAGGTTTGAAATGACCATTATAACGGCGCAAAAAGGTGATTTTGAAACTTTGCAAATGACACGGAAGGACTTATGATCAGGTAGCACATAAGCACTCACAGTTTCATGATATTATGCATCATGCTGACACGGGTTTTGGCTTAAAAGGGTGGGTTACACACCAAGCAATCAAACCCCGATTTGCGAGAGGGATACCAATCCAAACAAAATGTGTAAGGAGGGTGCCCTAGCCTCGGGCTCGAAAGTGATGAAAGCTCTTTGACGAAACAGAAATGTGTAACGTCAATGGTATGCTTGACTCAATCGGGATTCAAAACGCGGGGATGAGAAAACTCACGCCGACGGGACGAGCCAATTGGTCGAAAAGGGTTAGGTTGTGGGCCAGGACAAGGAACCCGACCGTGACCGTAATATCAATTAATGCATTCCAACCAAGACCTCATTCGAGTCTCACCATCTAGGGATCACAAAGACGTAAGCGTCCTAGTTTTCCCCAGTGGAGTCGCCAATCTGTGGACATGGCCTACCTGTAGGTCCGGTTCGATCTGCGGACATACATCGGTCTTTTTGAAAGCCACGCTCGGCGGCATAAAAATGCCTTCGATCGGATCGTTTTAGATCGGTCGGTTTCGCCTCGGTAAGGGTCTCGAAACGATTAGAGATGTTCGGAGTCGCCACCAACCATTTGTGGGATGCCTGGAACCCGTTCGAAATCCACTTTATACCTCGGTCAAATCGAAGCACAAAGCAGCGTTTGACATAGGTACTAAAGATAAAGAAATCGTCCCTCTTTAGCATCCTATCTCTAGAATGACTCTCGTACGCCCTGGATAAGGTCGTCCATTATCCAAAGTTTCTGAGTAAGAGGTGAAGGTACGTATTAGGAAGCCCTTTAATCAGACACCCAATCCCGCCCGCGTTTAGCGGCCTCTACTGATCGATCTTGGTTGGTTGAATGCAAAAGTTGATAAAACGGTTTAAATGCATGAATGCGCATCCAATGATTTAAACCTAACATGTGAGAGCTTTCTAAGTCGGTTGATTTAATCCAAGTATCAAGTATAAGATGTCGAGTTGGATTAATGGTTGATTTGCATGAAAGACGGAAATTAAACATCCATTTACCGTATTAGGTTTAGGGTGCATAACATGATCCATTTGTCTTAGTAAGGCATTTATCAAATATGGTTTGAATGGTCATCTGATCCGTCCTATATCCGGGTTAACTGGAGTCGGGATCGTCCTAGACTAATGTTGGAAGGGAACAGGCCCTGTACCAGACAGCTATAAGAGGTGCGAGCCAGCCGACGGTGTAAGGGGCCTCCCTCTGGTTTTGAAAATGAGAAAGAAAAGGCCTGCTTGAGGCGCGGGTTAGCCAACGGTTGTATGCCGTGTTCTGACTATTTAGAAAACGTTATAAAACGTGTTGAAAATGGGTATTTGAACCCGGTTTGATTTTGAAAGGGTCGTTTAGACCGCGTTTGTTGATTTGAAGAACTAGACTCGAAATATCATTATTATTTGATAATATTCGGTGTCGGGTTCGGTTTGACAAGCTTGACATTAATAGTTTTGAAAATGATTATGGACTAATTGTTTTAAGTCCATTTTGAATGTAATTAGTCGGTACTCATCATCGTACCCGGGTTAAAATCCGGCATGGTATGTATAACCAAGGATGACCTTGTGTTGGTGACTAATATGTTTGTTTGAAAATGTAAAGAAATGAAATAAAAGGCTTTAAAATACCTTTTAAATGTCATTAACCAAATATTATCACCGAAACACGGATTTAGCCGTCATGGTATGAAGAACCAAGGGTGAAAAATGCTTTATGGTTAAAACATGTGAAATGAAACAAAAAGGGTTTCGAAAATACTTTTTTTTTTTTTTTGCTAAAATGTAAGAATTCTCATTAATGATCAAATATCCGCATTACAAACTACTAAAGGATCATAAATTTTAGTGCTAAAATTACATCAAGTGCACTCTAGACAACCAAAGTTTATCCTTAACAGTGATAAACTGAGGACTTAAAACACGAATTCTAGTATGAATAACACGCCAAATATGCTCAACTATTAATTCAGGCCGTGAAACCTTAAAGAACAGCCTAGCTTCATTGCGTTGATTCCAGATAAGGTACCAATCTGCCAAAAGAATAGCAGTGGTCACCTGTTTCCTCAACCTTCTCCATCTCTTCTTCATAATACTCTGCAATTGATTAGTAGCATCTAGCCTAGCACCCAACTTCACAGCTAGATAACTATAAATTTCTTGACTGAATTTGCAATCTTGAAACAAATGGGCATGACTTTCAGTAGCAAGGCCACAGATACAGCAACTGTCATCAGTAGAAATCTGCAACTTGAATAACTTCTCCTTCAACATTAAAGCCTGACTTGAAATAAGCCAGGCAATGAAGCAATGCTTAGGAGGAGACACTGCATTCCAAACAGATCTATGACAGTCAACAACTGGTCTTTTTTCTCTCAACCAAGAATAGCACGACTTCACAGAATAGTCACCAACACCTATACTCCAAATTCCATCAGAAAACCCTTCCTTGATAGTATCACGAACATGACAAACTTTCCTCCAATGCCAACTGGTATCAGAGGAGGGATTATAGGATTGCCAGGACTGCCCTTTTAAATAAACATGATGCACCCACTGGACCCATAGCTTATCAGGCTTCACTGAAAGCCACCAGACCAGTTTGCCAATGGTAGCAACATTCCATATTGAACTGACTCTAAGACCAAGCCCCCCTTCCTTCTGAGGGACACAAACCTTATGCCAGGCAAGTAAAGGAGCTTTATTATGCTCAGTACCCCCTTGCCATAAGAAATTCCTGCAAATGGCATCAACTCTATTCATGACTCCCTTAGGCAACACAAATAAAGAAGCCCAGTAGTTATACATGGTAGAGAGCATTGATTTAACAAGGACAAGTCTCCCTGCGAAAGAAAGCTTCTTAGCTCCAAGGCACCTGATCCTCTCAACTATTTTATCAATGAGAACCCCACAATCACTCTTTTTTAGTCTACCTACTGTAATAGGGACACCAAGGTATTTAAAAGGCAAGGAGCCTTCTTTAATACCAGAAATAGACAAGATCTCCTTCTTTAGCCGAGATGGCACACCATTGAAATAAGCACAGGACTTCTGTGGGTTCATCTTAAGCCCTGAAGCTCTGGAAAAGGATTCATAAGCCCTCAGCAAGACCATAATAGACTGTGCATCTCCTTTAGAGAAAAGAAGCAAATCATCTGCAAACATCAGATGAGTAAGCCTCATAGGTTTGCAAAGGGGATGAAAGTGGAATGGCAGCTTCTCAGTAGCACAGTCAATGATTCTTGTGAAATATTCCATACATAGAGTGAAGAGTAGTGGGGACATGGGGTCACCTTGCCTCAGTCCTCTCTTGCCAGGAAAGAAACCAAATGTATCCCCATTCAGACTGAGAGTATAAGTAGCACTACTCACACATTCCATGATAAGCCTTCTAATAGAAACTGGAAAATTAAAAGCTTCAAGGATATCAGCTAAAAAATCCCAGCTAACTGAGTCATAGGCTTTCATCAAATCCATTTTAAACATACATCTAGCAGAGCAAGACTGTCTATTGTACAATCTCACCAGATCTTGGCACACCATTATATTTTCTAGTATACTTCTCCCTTTAATAAACCCTCCCTGATTCTTGCTAATCAACTCAGGTAAGACAAGAGATATTCTGTTGCACAAAATTTTTGAGACACACTTGTAGAGAACATTGCAGCAGGCAATGGGTCTGAATTGATGAACATAAGTAGGCATCTTGCATTTAGGTATCAGAGTAACATTGGTAGCATTCAACTGCTTGAGAAGTTTACCAGAATTAAAGACATCTTGAATCGCAAAGCACATACTTCATCACCAATAACAGTCCAAGAGTCCTTAAAGAAGGCACTGGAATAACCATCAGGTCCAGGAGCTTTATGATCAGGGATTGAAAAAATGGCTGTTTTACTCTCCTGATTGGTCACAGGAAGAACAAGAATATCCTGAAGACTAGCATCACACACCTGTCCTCTCTTGATAATCTGAAAATTAACTTTGTCAGTGGGTACATCAGTCCCCAAGAGCTCCTTGTAATAATTTAAGAAAGCATCTTTAACAGCCTGGGGTGCAGAATGCTCCTGACCCTTAGAATCTTTCACACAAAGGACCTGATTCCTGAGAACACGACTCCTTATGGCTCCATGAAAATACTTAGAATTGAAATCACCATCTTTACTCCATGCTAATTTGGCTTTCTGACTGAGAAAAGACATACAGTCAGCTTGCAATTTCTTGTACTCCTCCACAGCATGGGCTTCCATATACAACATTTGCTGATTACTAGGATCATCAATGAGATTGATCTGAATGGCCTCAATATTTCTTAAAGCTACAGCAGCTGCATTTTCAATATCAGCAAAATGATCTTTGTTGAACTGTCTTAGATGAACCTTCAAATTTTTCAATTTCCTAACCACTTGAAACATCTTAGTACCCTGACAATGCACAGTCCACCAGGCAGTTAACTTTGGAATAAAACTCTTATCTTTACCCCACATATTGTAATATTTAAAAGGTCTCTTGAAACTATCAGACTGATCAGAACTCTTAATAATACAAGGAGTGTGATCAAAGGTTCCTTCAGGAAGGAAATGAGCATACATGGAAGGCATCTTCTGACTCCACTCACTATTGATAAGTACTCTATCAAGTCTACTGAAAACTCTAGAGCTTGCATCCTGTTTGTTATTCCAGGTATAATAGGCCCCTTGAGCAGGGCTATCAATTAGACCACAAGCATCCAAACAACTCTGAAACTCATCAATCTGTGCATCAGTGCTAGACCCACCAAGTCTCTCAGAGTGAGATAAAACACAATTAAAATCTCCAGCAACCATCCAAGGTCCATTAATAATAGATGCAAACTTGATAAGTTGATTCCATAAACTTCTTCTATCCACCAGATCATTAAATGCATAAACCATAGAAACATAAAATTGAGTGGAAGAGGCAACTTCAGTAACTTTCATGTTGATGCATTGAGCTAAAAAATCATAGAAATCAAGAATAAAAATAGTTGGATTCCAAAGTATCCAAACTCTACCACCTTTGTGCCAACTATTATTAGTAGCAATACTCCAACCATCAACTATTAAGCCATTTATAATATTTAGAGACAAGGCCTTAACCTTTGTCTCAAGGAGCCCAAACAAACCTACTTTGTTCATATGCATGAACCATTTAACATGCTTCTGTTTGGGAGGACTATTTAGGCCCCTAACATTCCAAAACCCTAGGTTATGCATTCCTCACCACAAGGTGAGGACCATTACCACTTATCCCAATGCCTACCTTGGGTGTAGGAGTATTCAAGGTTTCCAGGAAGGTATGTTGCCCAAATCGTGAAGATACCCTCCTTCACTAATATCTTGTCTCCTGAGTCTTCCAATTGCGTAGCCTTGGCGGGAGCAGGAGCAGCCCCATAGAATATGTCCCGAGAGGAATGCCAAACTACGGGAGTTTGAAGTTGTGTCTCAACAGGGTAGCTTTGCTACAACCACCGCAGAGGAGATTGGACATGAGTCTTAACAGGTTTAGCTTTCGAACATTCTCGTAGCCTTGGTCTTAGGTTTCCAAACTTTGACAAGGGTTTCGATTATTAGTCACCACTGCCTGTGTTTTCTTAGATCTCCTACACTCAGCAGCAGTATGCCCAATACCTTTATAACCAACACACACCACATGCTTCCATTCAAACTCAACATCAATAATAACAAGGTCACCATGTTCATCTAAAAACTTAACTTTGTCAGGGAGAGGGTCGCCAATCATTAACTCAATCATAACTCTCGCATACCCAATCCTGGTTTTATCCTCTGTAGCCAAATCACGCTTAATAAACTTCCCAATAAGTCCAGAGATACGAGTAAGACCTTTACCCCAGAATTTCAGAGGGAGTTTATGTAACTTGACCCACACAGGTACAGATTTAACTTCGTGCTTAACAAGTTCTACATCAGGGGTCCAAGGCTTAACTATAAGGGGTTTATTGTCAAAAAGAAAGTGACCTTGCCTTAAGACAGCATCTTTAGCGGCCTTGGAGAGAAAGCGAACCATGAAAACACCATTAGGCAAAAAGGAGAGTTTATCTACCTTATGGTTAATCCATAGTCTCCTGATGTAGCCTTCAACAATATCCCAGGGAGGGTTAGCTCCTAGAATAAAATAGTAGACAGAATTCTTCCAGTAATCAAGCTCCACCTTCACCTCCTCAGCAGTAAATTGAAGAACTCCAGAAGGCTCCTCTTCAATAACTGGTAAAGCCGTGACGTTGTTGCTAGATTCCGCCTCTGCATTTCGGCCCTCTCCGCCTCCTCTGTTACATCTTCTACCAAGACCTCAAGGTTTAACGGGGGAATTCCAATAACTTCATGAATGGCTTTCTCCTTAAGAACATCCGCACTTGTAGGTCCTTGGTTTGTTTTGGTTAGAGCAGGAAATTCTTCATTACTAGTATGAGAAAGAAGATCAAATTTATTATTACAAACAGTTTCTGAATTTTTGTGAATTTTTGATGAATTTTTTGGTGTATATTTTGAAGGAGATTTTGCAGCCGTCATTGCTGAAATCTAGGGTTCTATTTTTTTGGATTTTCGCAGCTTTTTTCTCTCTCTATCTCTAACCTTTCATTTTTGGTTTCGAAAATACTTGAAATGGTAAAAACCGATTACAAATATGAAAATGGGTTAAGGGAAATGACGAGAACAAACACGGTTGATTTCTGGTCTGAATACCCCATTTAGGCGCGAGCCAGTTGGCGACCTAAGGGGCTTCTGCCTCAGACCAAAATCGGTTTTGGCTCGTTTATTCCATGTTTTGGTTCTTGTTATGCATGTTTTATCATGTTAGAGTCATGAAACAAATGAAAACCTAATAAAAGAGGATTTTTACACCCTCATACTTACATGTTTGGTTATGGCGAGTGACCGACGTAAGTGTAATAACTTGTTTGATCGGAAAAAACTCGGTTTAAAACCGTTTTGGTAAGTAAAAAGAGTGTTTTAAAAGTTTAGTGATGGTGTAGTGGTCGAAGTGGTAGGTCAAGTGGTTTAATGTACAATAAGGGTACCAAACAATGTGTAAGGCTCGTGTTTACGATCGGTAGGTCGTAAATACGCGTCGGGTTGTGACTTAAGAAGTCGAGTCGAGAATTTGAAGGGAGAAAAGAGGGGGCGGACACTCGCGTAAGTCTCAAATGGGTGGCATTTGAGGGGTATTTATAGGAGAATGAGTGGTTGTGTGAGTTTTGAGCGACGTGGCCACCTGGGCTGCTCAAAGAGGCGCGAGCCACGTCGTGGCACTTCGAGTTGTGTTGTCACTATCACAACAAACGCAATCATGATTTGTTCTATACTAGGTTTTGTAGTCACATGTTTGGTACTTGACCAACATGAATCCGGAAAAACTTAGTATAGAAAGCTTGAAGATATTTTGTTTTTGTGGTTGACTCGGTTTGACTCGTTGTTGGAGTCGAGATTTGAATTTTTGAGTCGGTTTTTGGTCCAGTGTCATTTTTTACTCTAGTTAGTGTCATTGCGAC
Organism: Silene latifolia; assembly: GCF_048544455.1. Classification (NCBI taxonomy): domain Eukaryota; kingdom Viridiplantae; phylum Streptophyta; class Magnoliopsida; order Caryophyllales; family Caryophyllaceae; genus Silene; species Silene latifolia. The sequence goes on from NC_133532.1 coordinate 67,174,121, forward strand.
CCCGTCGTCGTGCATTAAACACTCCAGGTATTTTTGAAATGTTTTGAAATGTTTTATTTTTGAAATCGTTTTAAGTTTTCCGACGTAAAGTTGTACACAAACTGTCGATCAAACGCCGCGATTCCAAAACATGTTGTAGTCCGATAATCATCGGGTGTTTGTTGGAGTCTCAGCAGATACTGGGTATCTACACTCCCTCCTCACTAATATTTCCCCTTTGAATCATATCGTGGTATTGAGGATAGAGAGCATAATAATTGTCCACGGTAGCTTCATATTGTCGAAAGTGCAAATCTTGTAGGATTCCCGTTACAAAGTCATCACGGGGAAGGATAAAGGGGTTGGGATGGTTATACGGTTGGTAAGGAAATGGGTAGGGAGGCACTTTGATTTTCTCATCTTGCGGTTGTTGTTCTTGTTGTTGTTGTTGTTGGGGATTTGGAGGTGGTGGTGCTTGCCTTGCTTGGGTTGGGTTTGGGGGGATGAGGTAGGATGGGATTGGTGATAAAGGTCCTCTTCTTGGTGAGATTCTTGGTAGGCCGGTCATTGGAAGGTAGATTGGATCACTTCCTTTCGTTATCCACTTGATCCTTTTATCAACCCCCTCAAGGGTTATCCAATGATGATGAATAAGAAGAAGGTCTTCATTTATCCTTGTATTTCCGGAAAGAGGAGCATACTCATTATTCTCATTGAATTTTGGATTGAAATGCTTTGCAATATTCGTAATGAGCCCTCCATTAACAATGTGTCTCATCCCATCATCATCACCGTTCCTAAACTTTGCCCATTTTTCGAGTAGCACAAGTGGCACATTGAAGCGGTACCCACCCCTTCCTTGGATATTGAGATAATACTCCATGAACATAAGGTCAAGTTCGTTCACTATTGCCGGATCTCGGCGAGCAAGTAGAGTGCCGGAAAGGAACTGGTAAGTAAGTCTCAAAATAGGATTTTGAATGTGGAAAGTTAGACACTCCTTGATGTACATGAAATCTCGGCCGGTCATGGCCCTCCATAGGGGTGCAACACTATATCTCTTCGGTTTTGATGTCCGGGTAGGCGAGACATCGAGACCAAGCACATTAGCAAATTCCACTAGAGTCATTATTCTTGAAACACTTTCCAACCTAAATTCTATGCATATTGTTCTATTCAAGATTGTAATCTTCAAGAAGCTCAAAAATTCGAGCACAAGGGATCGGTAAGTTTGCTCATGCATGTGGAAAAGGGTAGAGAGACCAAACACTTCAAAAAGGGCTTCCATTTGATGATAAATCCCAAGTTTCCTTAAAGTATCATGACATAAAAACTTAGTAGGGAGAATGTTCTTACGAAGAAGCCGGTGGAAAACGAGTCTTTGCACATCATTGACGAATTCAACATTTGAGAAATCATCAAGTCTTGTAAGATCCACAATTTCTTCATGCTCCCTTCTTAATGTGTTGATATGGGAGGTAGAAGAGCTTCCTCTTACCCTTGGTCTTCTCCTATCCCTAAAGGAAGATCCTTTTGGTGGCATTTCTTGATTATTGAGCTGGAATTTTTGATTTGTTAAAGTATAAAGATGCTCCTTGTGGATTGAATGTTGCCTTTGAAACCCTAGGAATTTGGGGCTTTTTGATTTTGTGGGGTAAAAGAGTGATTGGGATATGCTTTATAGTCATAAGGAGGTGGGTTTTCATAATACAAGTGGAAGGAAGGGTGATGTGTCACAAATTGTGTGGTGGGGTGTAATAAAAATAGGAAAAATCGTGGTTGATTTACCGCAGGAAGACGAGCGGATTCGAGCATAAGACGCTCGGATTCCGGCGTTTCGGGACGAGCGGCTTTAAGGGAAGACGCCCGGATTCTGTCACAGTTGATTCTCCAAAAATATGACGCCGCCAAGACGGGCGTCTCGACCCCAAGACGCTCGGATTTTCTGAAAGGAGACGGGCGTCTTTTCCCAAAGACGGGCGGATTCTGAGACAGTAACTTTCCTGAAATGCACTGGGAAAAAGACGGGCGGATTCCTCAGGTCGAGCGTCTTCTCTGTCAGGACGCTCGGATTCTTCGACAGTCCCAAAATTTCAATTTCATAGCCTAAAAGGACGGACGGATTCTGCCAAAAACGCCCGGATTCCAGCAGGACGGGCGGATTCCAGGGAAGACGCTCGGGTTCCTTGCTGCGGATTTTTCTTTGATTTCCTTGACTTCGACAAATGCTTCCCCACACTTGAAGATTGGTTCCTTCCTTCATTCAAAATTCGTTAGTAACCCTCCCTCACTTACTCTCATGAAAAGAATTTACGTTTATAATTAAAGGAATGCAATAAAATTATAAATACAAGTTAGAGGGTTAGTATATTTACAAGTGGTGGTTTAGGGAGGACTCCACCAAACTCTCCCTTTGATGGTTCTTTCAAGGATGAGAAGGCCCGAGGTAGGTGACCTCGACCTCTCCAATAAACGCTCCCTCATAGTATGGCTTCAACCTTTGACCATTGACTTTGAACTTGCTTCCATCTTCCGCCTTGATTTCAAAATCCCTATATTTTCCAACTTCGGTTATCACATAGGGACCCATCCATCTAGAGTTCAATTTTCCCGGAAAGAGTCAGTAGCGGGAATTGAATAGAAGGACTTTATCCCCTTTGTGCAAGGCTTTTTGTTTAATCCTTTTGTCATGGAGCAATTTTGTCCTTTCCTTGTAGATCTTGGCATTTTTATAGGATTGTAGTCGGAATTCCTCCAACTCTTGAATTTGAATCATCCTCTTTTGACCACTCAATTTGAGATCAAGGTTAAGTGCTCGGATTGCCCAAAAAGCTTTGTACTCCAATTCGATTGGCATGTGGCATGCTTTTCCATAGACAAGCTTGTAAGAGGAGGCTCCTATTGGAGTCTTATAGGCCGTCCTATAAGCCCAAAGAGCGTCATAAAGCTTTGTGCTCCAATCTTTTCGGGTCTTGTTCACAACTTTCTCAAGGATTTATTTGATCTCTCTATTCGAAACTTCAACTTGACCGCTTGTTTGAGGATGATATCCCAAGCCGGTTCTATGTTGAACACCATATTTGGTCAAAAGAGATGCGAGTTTCTTTTCATGAAAATGCGTTCCTCCATCACTTATGATTGCTCTAGGAACTCCAAATCTTGGGAAGATTATTTTCTTGAAGAGTTTGGTGACCGTTTTTGCATTATCATTTGGAGTGGCAATTGCCTCTACCCACTTTGAGACGTAGTCTACGGCCACAAGGATGTACTTATTCCCATTGGATGTCACAAAGGGACCTTGGTAGTCGATCCCCAAAACATAGAAGATCTCCACCTCTAGAATGCCCCTTTGTGGCATTTCGTTCCTCCAAGAGATATTCCCCGTTCTTTGACAAGCATCACAATGAATGATGAATTCCCTTGTGTCTTGAAACATTGTAGGCCAATAGAAGCCCGATTGAAGAATTTTTGCAGTGGTCCTCCTTACTCCACGGTGCCCACCGTAGGGTGATGAGTGACACCCTTCCAAGATTCCTTGGACTTCCCATTGAGGGATGCATCTCCGGTAGAGCCCATCACTACACTCCTTATAGAGGTTTGGGTCATCCCAAAAGTACCTCTTTACTTCGAATAGGAACCTCTTTCTTTGGTTCTGGTTTAAATTTGGAGGGAGTACTCTTCCAACAATATAGTTGGCATAATCGGCAAACCATGGGGTGATGTGCCTTTCAAGATGTGTTTGAATGGCCATCAAGATATCGTCGGGAAATGAGTCATTGATCGGTGTTTCTCCATGTTCATCATGAAACCGGATCCTTGACAAGTGATCCACCACTACATTTTCGGCTCCTTTCTTGTCTCTTATTTCCAAGTCAAATTATTGAAGAAGCAAAATCCATCTCAACAATCTTGGTTTTGCCTCCTTCTTTATCAACAGATGTCGGAGAGCACGGTGATCCGAAAAGACAATCACCTTGGATCCAAGTAAGTAGGAACGGAATTTGTCCAAGGCATAGACAATGGCAAGAAGCTCTTTTTCGGTGGTATCATAGTTCACTTGGGAGGGATCAAGAGTTTTACTTATATAATAGATGGCATGAAGAGCTCTTCCTACCCGTTGGCCAAGAACCGCTCCAACGGCGTAGTTACTAGCATCACACATAATCTCGAACGGTAGTTCCCAATTTGGAGGTTGAATGATTGGTGCCGAGATTAGTGCTTCCTTGATTCTATTAAAGGCTTCAACACACTCATCAGTGAAATGGAATTGGGCATCTTTAAGCAAGAGTTGAGTGAGGGGTTTCGCTATTTTTGAAAAATCTTTTATGAAACGGCGATAGAAACCCGCGTGACCGAGAAAACTTCTCACCTCTCTAACATTCGCGGGAGGTGGGAGATTCTCTATCACCTCAACCTTAGCCTTATCGACCTCGATGCCCTTTTCCGAAATTAAATGACCCAAAACAATTCCTTCATTGACCATGAAGTGACACTTTTCCCAATTTAAAACAAGATTAACATCTTCACATTTTTGCAATACAAGAGAAAGATTATGCAAACATGAGTCAAAGTCCTTTCCATAAACACTAAAATCATCCATAAAAACTTCCATTATGGTCTCTAGGTAGTCGGAGAAGACAGTCATCATGCATCTTTGGAAAGTGGCGGGGGCATTACATAAGCCAAAAGGCATCCTCCTATATGCAAAAGTACCATAAGGGCATGTGAAGGTGGTCTTATGTTGGTCATCCGGGTGTATAGGGATTTGAAAGAATCCGGAATACCCGTCAAGGTAACAAAAGAATTTGTTGGAGGCGAACCTCTCAAGCATTTGGTCAATGAATGGTAGGGGGAAATGATCCTTTCTTGTTGCGGAATTCAATTTTCGATAGTCAATACACATACGCCAACTGGTGATCTTCCTTGTGGATATTAGCTCATTCTTTTCGTTTGTCACCACCGTGGTACCTCCTTTCTTAGGTACCACTTGAACGGGGTTAACCCACAAAGAATCCGATATGGGATATATGATTCCTCCATCAAGTAATTTCATAACCTCTCCTTTGACAACTTCTTGCATGTGGGGGTTCAATCTTCTTTGAGCTTAAATGGTAGGTCTATGGTCCTCCTCTAGATGAATTCTATGCATTCAAAAGTTGGGACTTATCCTCTTAAGGTCATCTAGACTATAACCTATAGCCTTCTCATGTTGTTTCAACACATCAAGCAATTTTCCCAATTGGTTCTCATCAAGTCTATCATTAACAATCACGGGTTTGGTCTTTGATTCATCAAGGTAAGCATATTTCAAATTTGGGGGAAGGGGTTTTAGAGTAGGGATTTGTACCTCACTTTCCTCCTTTGAAGGTTCATTGAGAATTTGCTCCATCTCCATTAGGAATTCCATTCTCATGGCATATTCAACTTGTTCTTCGTTCTCATCAATCTCATCACCTTCGAATTCCATGACGAATTCCTCTTGCTCTTGAGCTTGTAAGATGTCTTCTACGATGGATTCCTCATATTCTATAGGTTGACATGCTTCCACAAGGATGTTATGCACTAATTCGGATTGTGCATGAGTAAGTTCTTTGTTAGCTAGAGCGGCCTCAAAAAGATCTACCTCCAATTCCCAATACATATTTTTAGCCTGACTTGCTTCCAAGGCTTCCAATGCTTGCATGGGATCTTTGAAGAAAGGTATACTTAAGTGGTCCTCTACAAAACAATCTATAAGGTCCATCTTGCAAAATAACAAACAACTCGAAAATAGTTAGAACAAACCTTGAGGAGTTTTACTTCCCCAAGGCAAAGAAAGATACAACTAATAACAATACAAGAAAATCTAAATCAAGTTAACACCGTCCCCGGCAACGGCGCCATTTTTGGTCGTGTTCCCTCATGGGGTTTAGTTTTCAGTACTTGTCGTTAGGAGCACCTAGACCAAAACACAATTTATAACTTCACAAACAACTCTACAATTAGTAAAGAGGCAAGTAAAGGTCGGATCCCAAGGGACGGGAATTGAGATGAGATTTTTATTGCAACTAGTGGTGTCTAAGGGTGTCACAATTGGGGTTTGAAGTAGAAGATCACTAAACTAAATAGCAATGAAAGTAAATAAGCAAGATGAATTAAAAGGGATGTAAACAATTGATAAAAGGCACTAGGGTGTCATGGGGTCATAGGGGATTCATGGGAATTGATTATACAAACATATTTTTAAGTTATAAACAAGCAATTATTGTTGTGATGGATCGAGTTGGTTTATATCTTACAATCCTAGGAAAGTTTGGGTCCCGGAGCCGAATCGATTAGATTGTACAAACACCTACAAGTCAACTTAATCTTCCTTACTCAACAATATGCATGAATCATTCCCCATGTTGGTTTCCCCTAATTACCCATTAACCCTTGCTAAGGAAACTACTCACTCATCATCATGTTGAACATGCTAGCAAGGTTGTCAATCATACCAACAAAGTGAAACATGATGAATAAATGAAAGTGATAAACAATAATTAAAAAGGGATTAAGAGAATTATACCTACTAATGATTCCAATAATAAAGCAAAGAATAAAAGAAGTACTTGATGCTTGATTGGAAGGTTGTCAATCTCCCAAAAATAACCAGAATAATCTTCAATTACCCAAAATAAATGATGAACAAGAGAGAGATTAAGGAAATAAAACTTGCATTAAAACTTGATTAAATGTTGATTACAAGATTAAAGAGAGATTTGATTGATATTAACTACACTAAAGATTGCAAAGAAGAACATGCTCTTCTAATTAGACTAATGGGGTATTTATAGTCCCTTGTTGAGGAATCGCCGGTCTCCAGGGAGACTCCGGTCTCTAGAAAAAGATGGGAATCCTTCCTTGAAGCTTGTAGAAGACGAAATGGGACTGCCTGGGAATCCGGGCGTCTTTAGCACGGGACGGGCGGATTTGGCAGCTTCTGGACGGGCGTCCAGGGGGTGAAGACGGGCGTCTTCTGAAGATTTTGCCCGGGCGTCTTGTGGTGGAAGACGCTCGGATTGTGGGTGAGGGACGGGCGTCTTCTGGGGAAGATGCACGGATTGTCAGGCAGTCTCGTTCCTTCTTCTTTTCTTCCTTTTTCTTCATAAAATCCTTGAGGATTTCCTCGGGGATGCAAGGATCTTTTCTCATCATTGCCCACCTACTATAGTTTGTACAAAGGCCTTCTAATCTTGTCTCTCCTTGATGCTTGGTCATTGAATTCAATCAATTTAGCCTCATTTTGCCATGAAAATGCAAGGTTTGCACTCCTTCCTACCAAGGACACAAAACCTCAAAGAATATGCAAAACAAAGAACTAAAGACAATAAATGACCCAAATATGCACTAAAAATCATGGGAACAAGGCTAATTCGGGGACTAAATATGCTCTAATTATGGTCACATCAGTAACCCAAGATTAAACCTTAAATTCTGGAATGATGAATGCAAAGAGTTGTCGAGTACTCTTGAAACCATTAGATTGTAAATCTTATGGTATATGCGTATCTTGTATTCAAAGCAAGAGGTCTCGTGCTTTTGGTTGAAAAGGAGATCGAGAATGTAAATAATTGATACAGAATAGGTTGATCATTTACTTTTACCAACGATTTAAGTTGACACTAATGTGTTCACTTAATAAGGTAATAGAGAAATCTTTGAAGAAGTTCAAAGAGTTCAAGGAATCACGATTTAGTCGTGATGGGATTATCAAAGTGAAGACTTTGATATAAGCCAAATGAAATATGAAATAGTATCACAAGTTAATCTCTCTTAGCACGCATTATGGGATAATGTGTGGTTGGATAAGAAATCAAACGCTATTCGATATGGTTTGAACTTCAATCAAGTTACTTTGAGTTACTTGATTCTTTTGGGGACTTTATCATTTGGTCTAAATTATTTTTCCACTAAATCTAAAACAAATCATATGAGATATGAAATGGTAAGGTACCATGTTTGTAAGTTTTTCAAAAGAAACAAATGCTCATTTTTCCTTACTATAATCACGAGTACAACGGTTTTGTGGCTCGTGAAGCTATCTTTCTAGAATACAAGTTTATTTCTAGAAGACAGAGTGGGAGAAATTATTCAAGAGCCACAAAGAATGCTATGTCGCAAGAAACTGGTCTTTCTTGGCTACATAAGACGTTTTGTGTAAAACGTTGTTTCTTCAAAACCTAGGAGGTTAAAGTCATCACTTGTTGAAGATGATGAATTAGTGTTACTTTTAGAAAGTAAATAGCTTGTAACTTACAAAGAAATTGTTTGATTCAAGTTGATTACTTCTGGAAAGTAATGAACATATGACTTACATGAGAATGTTTAAGTCACAACTCAATACAAGGCTTAGAGCCATAAAAATCCGAAATAAAAGGCTTGATTAGTGACAAAGGGTTTTGCACTAATAAAGAGATATTTCAAAGCTTGATTGATAGCAAAGGGTTTTGCACTAGTTGAAATGCTTAAGTCTATTTGGATCTCCTTAGAGATTGTGTTTCATTATGATGATATATATATAGCGAGTGAATCTAAAACCCACTTCTTCAATTAGAAGGAATGTATTCAATACATGTCTTGAGTTTTGTAGATTCTTGCAATCCTAAGATAATGTGAAACTTAAGAGAGGGTCTTAAGTACGACATCAATGAGTTGGAATCAACATTTTGATCATGTGATGAAACTTTTCTCAATAAGTTGAGAAGTTATGTTTATACATGAAGTTTAGTGGGAGTTACGGAAATTTTAATTAGTCTAATATAAGGATGACATATTGATCATTGGGAATGATTTTAGACTTTTAGAGTATTATAATACATCTTAATATCCGGATTTATGGAGATAAATCCACATTATATTAGTGTCAAATTAGAAGTCTTATGTTGATAAGATTCATGACTAGTTCAATCGAGTTGAATATATTTGATTGATTTCAATTGCTTCCGCTGCCAGATCGATTAAATAGGAAATGATGTATAACACTTCATATACTTTGAGTATGATGAATTGTTTCAAATGGAATTTAAGTAATATTTACTAAGTAAGCCATAAAAATTACCCTTAAGTGCTTCCAGAAGCATTAAGGATGTAAAGCAAAGTGTTTTTGATGCAATTTTGTGTAAGGGTGTTACACAAATGACAGTTGACAATTGAGATTGCACATAGTTTCCGACAAAACCATAATCAAAACACATTAGGATGGTTAAGATACCATTGTGGCTATGTTATTTTTCTAGAATCGTTCTAGGCAATAAAGAACAATGACAAATATTTAAAACGGAAATTGAGTACACTTGCAATCATGTGATGTGCAAGAGGGATGAGTCTCGCACACTGTGAAAACAGTGGGAGCTATTCTAAGGCTAGAGGGCCTATGTCTAGATTGGATCTAGACACGTACTCAGAAAGTTTTGTAATTCAAATGTATACATTACAAAGGAAAACGAGTATGTAGTAAGGTTGAGTAAGGTACAAGAAGTTGATAAAACCTACTAACCAAAGCCTTCTCATAGGCTTAACATGATGAGTCATGTCATATGTCATTTCAATTGGATTGAGATGAACAATTACATACAAGATCTAAATTGGATTATAGAATATGAAGTAGTAATCAAGTATTGACTACTAATATGATAATCACATTTGTCGTTTGAGTTTTTAAATCAAAAACTCTTTTTTATACTTTGTTACATCCAAACGGGTTGTGGAGACAATATTGAACCCCGTTAAAGTGAACCCGGATTAACATGGTATTTGCCCATAGTCACTTGTATGAGGTGACGTCTCGAAGTGACTAGAGTGTGATGCGATTGATGGCAAGTTCAAGTGCCATAGAGTCATATGAGATGACTAGTCGATCACATAGGCAGACTGTTAGGAACACTTTGTCGGGCCTTATGACCGCTTATAGAGTTCTGGCAAATTTATATAGCCTGGTCGTGGCGAGAGCTACTATAGTATTCTAATGAGTCGATTCTTTTGACTAAAGACTGTTCGCCTAAGGGCGGCACGGTTCAGATTAACTTTGATTTGTGTTACTACGACCTTCGTAAATGGGGTCAAATGGGCATATTTTGGGTTATGATGGTTGTGGCTAGTCGAAGGGAATAAGTGCGATAGGAATTGTCCACCCCCTTGTCAGGGTTAAAACAATATCTCAGGGCCACTCGAGGAGTAATGAACTGGAAATGCGTGGCCACGCTCGGAAGGTATCTATGGTAGATAATTCCGGTCAATCAGTTATTCTCCAGATCGAGGAAACCACTCTTGATATGATCACTTGCAAGTACGACCTGAAAGACACGTTGCATTGAGTGGGAGATAGTAATTGGACAAGAGAATTGGTGACGCACACTTGTCGAGGACAAGTGGGAGATTGTTGGAATATGTGTCCTCCGACAATAATGCGATCACAATGATCATGATGATCACATGTTTAAGTCTCATTTTAAAGAATACATGTGGGATGTAATATTTTCTGATCAATGGTCCACACATATTGGTAATGATTGGCTGACTAGAGTTTAACATTACTGTCGTGCGACGGTGGTGATCAGTTGATCCCCTTAGGTCATACCTATAGGGAAATACTCTTAATTGATTATTTAATTAATCGTATGCCGATATGGGTTAATTAAATTGCTTAAAATTGACGGGTGATATTGTGAGTAAAATTAACTTGTCTTATTGTAATTAGATTATATTAGATACGGTCTAAGTAATTGAATTATTTTATTACTTAGATAAAATTATTGTTTATGAAACAATTGAAATTGAATGAATAATTTATTATAAATACAAGACGTTGTGATTTATAATTCAATAAACCATTTTGGTACAAGTAATTACGAATTACTAGTCGATTTTGTATATGACATATTTTTATTAGTATGTTGATTTTTAATGGGTTAAAAAATGCATAAATGTGAGACATAAACATGTAACATGTTACATGTGACATTGTGACAAAATTGACAAATTGACAAAGATAAAATGAAACCCATTTTATCTTATATATACCGAAACAATGGAGGGAGTATGAGGATTAATATTGTGTTTTTATTTTAAATAGGAACATGATTATTACCTCTAGCGACTAGCCTTGCATGCCTATTTTCTTGGGTAGAAAAACAAGCCCATGCATAGGGTACTCTTCCCCCTCCAACCGGTTTTGGCATGAGAAAAAGGCAAGGGTTTTTCCTCTCTAATTTATTCATTCATTTTTGATATAGAATTTCTAGTGTAAGAAATTACTATTATTCTCTCTACATCTTATGAAAATTCTAGAGAAATAAACTTCACAAATACTCCCTCTTGAACCGATTTTTCAAGAGCAAAAGTTAAAATTTTTGTGTCAATTTTATTGTAAGACTTATATTATTTATAGTACAAAATAATATTAGTTATTAAGAGGTTTCCTTGGGTATATGCTTTTGGGAGAGATTCTAAACTTGAATCTTATTATCCATTATTGGAAAGCTCAAGAACTAACAAGAAGGAGATCTTGTTGGTGCCCATAAAACCGAAATCATATAGTACGAATAATAATTTCTTCTCTTATCTTATTTACGTTTGCATGCATAAGATCTAGGTTTAATTTTATGACTAAATTAAAATGTCACATATATGAATATGTAAATTTAATGAGATTAATTATTCCCAACACGGACTTCATGGCTTGAAGCCATAAAGAGGAATTTGGACTAGAGATTGCGGCCTTGTAGGTGGCGGGCTCGTCACTTTCTAAAAGTAACACATCGAGTGTTCCATCTTCTTCGATAAGTCCCACATATCGATCGGGGTGGCTAATAACTCGGCTCATTCTTCTAAGTGGAGGAGGAACAACCGCGCTAGATGACGAAGGGATATCTTCTTGCATCTCTACTTCGGTTTGTGGCTCTTGAACTTCATCAAGTTCAAAATTTCTCTCACTCTGTCTCTTAGAAATAAATTCTCTTTCTAAGAAGACGGCCTCACAAGACACAAACACTTTGTTTTCTTGAGGTTTATAGAAGTAGTAACCTTGGGTGTTAGAATAACCTACAAAGGTGCATTTTTCAGATCGTGGGGCTAGCTTATTGTCATTTATAGTCTTGACATAAGCATTACATCCCCAAATTTTCATGTAGGATACATTAGGAACTCTTCCTTTCCATATTTCAAATGGAGTTTTCTCGGTGGCTTTGGTGGGACAATTGTTCAAAGATCTTATTGCGGTTTGAATCGCAAATCCCCAAAACGAGTTCGGTAACTCGGTTTGACTCATCATAGATCGAAACATATCAAGTAGGGTTCGATTTCTCCTTTCGGCAACACCATTGAGTTGTGGTGTTCCGGGTGGAGAAAGTTGTGATATAATACCACAACCTTTCAAGTGTGAATCGAATTCAAGGCTAAGATATTCTCCACCACGATCGGATCGTAGTGCTTTTATCTTTTTGTTCAATTGGTTCTCTACTTCATTTTGAAATTCCTTGAATTTCTCAAAAGGTTCACTCTTATGTTTCATTAAATAGATATACCCATATCTACTCAAGTCATGGGTGAAGGTTATGAAGTAGTCATAATTTCCTCGAGCGGTGATACTCATTGGTCCACACACATCGGTATGTATGAGTCCCAATAGTTCACTCAATCGAGTTCCTTTACCGCTAAAAGGATTACGAGTCATTTTGCCAAGAAGGCAATATTCGCATGTTCCATATGATTGATAATCAAATGGTGTAATCACATTAGTCGAAATTAATCTTTTGATGCGATTCTCGTTTATGTGACCTAATCGACAATGCCAAATGAACGATTCATTTGGATCACTTGATTTGAGTTTCTTTGATTGAATGTTGTAGATGTCATTGGTCGGATTCGAGGTTTCTAAAATGTAAATGCCATTAATGGAAGGAGCTTTGCCTATAACCAAGTCGTTCCTTGAAATAGTACAATGATTGTTTTTAATGACAAAACAAAAACCATCCATGTCCAACATAGCGATTGAAATAATGTTTTTAGAAAGTGTAGGCACATAAAAACAATTATGTAAATACAACTCAAATCCATTAGGCAAAGCTAATACATAAGTTCCCTTGAATTCGGTCACTACTCGAGCTCCATTTCCAAGGCGTAGATCCACATCTCCTTTGCAAAGCCTCTTCACGTCTCTTAACTCCTGTAAATGATTACAAAGGTGAGAACCACAACCGGTATCCAGTACCCATGTCGTAGTGGAAGTATAATTTACATCAATAACATAAATTTCCTTAGTAACTTTACCTTTTGGAACGATGATTCCTTCCCTTATATTTCGCAAATATACGGGACAATTCCTAAGCCAATGTCCCATGCCATAGCAATAATGGCATTCATCTTCAACTTGCTTGAAGTTTTTCCCTTTCTTTCCCTTCTTCTTGAACCTTTTGTCCTTGGAAGCAAGAACTTGATTGCTTGAGCTCCCACTAGTTTTGGCATCTTTCTCTTCCAAAGACAAAGATCCTATAGATTTTATGAGGCGGTCTTCCTGAGACCGGCTCACAAGAGATCTTGTAGTAGTAGGATGTTTAGAAGAAGTGATGAAGTTTATGTTTCCATCCGAACCTATCCCAAAACAAAGTTCTCTAGTAGTGTCGAAATCATTGTTGAAGCAAACGTCGTCAAAAACATTGTGGCAAGACTCAATAGTTATTGATGTAGTAGCGTTTGATAGATTCATTGTAATGAACTACAAGTATGGAGGAAAAGGAAATATTAACATTTGTCATTTTTAATCATACTTGTAAATAATTTTAACAAGATATGAGCATTTATATAGTGACCTCTACCCAACTATTATAAATGATTCCAAGACCCAAATTCATATTAACTTAGGCATCGGTAGTTTCGAATACAACCCTTATCAATATAACTCGGTGGATTAACTCTTTAATCGATTCTACTTTTATAACTCTTGGTCGATAAAATTACATTAATATTTATCTTTAGCCCGAAACACATCCGGCAACCGTCGAGAATACTTTTGTTGAGTTCAACCCAAATTTCGAATAAATGTGTTCATGATCCAAATTTACATCAACTTGGGCATCGGTAAAGCCGAATGCAACCCTCATCTTTATAAATTCGGTGGGTAGACATTTATCACCCACTTCCCCTACGTAGCAAGGTTTGTACCCCGGTAAAGCCGAGTGCACTCCCTCACGAAATAGGTTTTCATGGTTTCAAATTTTTGGTAAGGCTAAGTCTCAATTGTTTATTTTAGTGAGAGGTCATGTCAATTTATTATCTATCACGTTTTAAGTGAACTAAAGCGGTGAACTACGATAATTGTAATTGACACGGTCGATTAACTCGATTAAATGATTATGCATGTTTTAGTTATGGCGATTTAGCGATGCATGTAACATATAAATAAAATGCAAAGCATAAATAAATTCCTAGTATGGCCTTCCTAAAATAGTAAATCTAATAAACTATTACAAATTCGGAAACCAACTCCTTTGGTCCCTTGAACTTCGGTCTTGGCACGCATTTCAAAGCAACAATTTCTTTGATGGATCGCCTTCTCGAGGGGCACCGTCTTCAAGGGACTCCGGAATAAATAAATTACATAATTTCCTATTATACATTTGTAATTAAAATAAAATAAATCTATTAAATTACAAAACGGTGATATGAGATCACAATAAATTACAACCGAATCGATATTCCCATACATTTCGGGTAATACCAATTAAAAAACTAAGGCCATACTAAGTAAAATTACATAATTCAAAAATTACATAAAATTAAAATATGACAATCATAAATAAAATTCAGCATTATAATATGTATGAACATGCCCAATTTTATGCTAAATCGCCTTTAAGGAGCCAATATCGTATATTAATCGGTTTTTACGGATCTGTGTGATTTAACCTTTTAAAAATCACAATAATTACATAAAATCATATTTATGTACAAGTTAATTACCCTAACCATGTTAGGACTCAAAATTAGTCTCCACTAACATTTGACAATAATAAAACTTGATTTCTTAATATTGTTCATAAATGGACCTAAAATACAAAATTATTCCATAAACTTCAAATTAAATCATAAAAATTTCAAATAATTTCAAAATTTGAAATTTAAACTCATGAACATTCTGAAAAAATACCACGACACTCATAATATTCAAAACTTAGGTTAAAAATTTCGAAAATTTATCGAGAAAAACAATGTTGCGGTTTATCGATTTTAACAATTAAGACCCTAAATTATGAGAAAAATTTATTTTTATTAACTTTTCACATTTAGATCTGAAATATATGATAAAATGCAACATATGAAGTTTTTTCTTAGTCATGAAGTATGTTTTAGTATTTTTACTAATTAAAGTCACTATTTATGTGATTTTTCATCAAAAATTCATAAATCATGCATAAGACTTCATTATAGCCAAATATTTTACACACATGTTGTAAAAGTTCATGTGACAACATAATAAATTTCCATGACCAGATTCGAAATATAACTCATATTAACCTATTTACCCATTTAAATATGATTTAAACTTGAAAAATCCATATTTCGAGCAATATAACTCATAATATCATGACAATTTACAGGCCATCAGTAGATAATATATGTGAAAACATATCCAAAAACCACTGAAAAAATTGAAGTTTAGCTATTTTTAGTCCAAAAATGACATTTTTATCATAAAAATCACATTTTAATGTCATTATTATATAAAATGAACAATAAAATCCATAAATAAACCAAAAATATCTTAAATACATTTTAGGACCAGAAACTTTAACATGCAAATAAATTTCATGATATTTCATAATAAACACAAATTTATAAGTTTTGTTTGTTAATCTTATAACTCGGAAAAACAATAACCGATTTGCATGCAAACAACCTAAGGCTCATGATACCGCTTGTTAGAATAATTGATGCGTGTCATTTATATGATGTTTTACAGCCTATTTTACACGCATTTCAGAGATCATTTATGTAGTTTAAGGCTACTATTTGCCCCATTTCGTCTACTTTCGTATTTTCATGTAATATTGCAGATTTATGCGGAAATGAGTAGATTTTGAGCCAAATCGTCCCCGAGTATCTTGCATTGCATCTGACGTGAAGTATTTACTCAAGGAACGAGCTTGGTGCACATTTCGAGGCCCGAAAGACAAATCCACGAGAAGTTAGAAGTCAAGAGTCAGCTAAAGCAGTCGATCGACCGGGTCCTATGGTCGATCGACCAACCCACGACTTCCAGTAGCTACTGTTCAGCATAGACCAGTCGATCGACCAGTCCCATCAGTCGATCGACCAAACCGCTACTTCAGACGTGAATCAATAGATCGAGAAACTTGAAGCCCAAAGCTATGTTAGGTTTGGGAATAAAGTTACTTTAGTTTGCAATATAACGTAACCTAGTTTACAGAGATATTCATTCAGAAAATTATCCAGTAACATTCAGTTTTTATTAAGTTTTAGAATATCGAATAATTAGGGTTCGGAATATTGTTTCGCATTGGATTTTCATTCGTGCTTTTAATCTTTCCGTTACAATTCCTCTGCAATTTCGGTATTCCTCTGCTCTTAATTCAGTTCATCTTTATTGCATTGATAGTATAGAAATTGATAGTTAGTTTCCCGAAGCCATAATTATCGTTTTATGTTGTTTACTTGTTTAATCGTTTCGAGCATGAATTCAGTAGAATTATCAGTCAATTTCATTGTTGTTATCATTCCTAGTATGAGTAGCTAATTTCATTGTGCTAGGATGTAGGGAATATATAGGATTAGGCGGCGTATAATAGTAGACTGAAATCGCGTGCCAGTCGATCGACCGCCGTACCTGGTCGATCGACTGGCCACGTGAGGTTTTGTTTCGTTTTAATTGTTTTAATTTCTATATTTGACGAATCGAGTGCACGCGACTAGTTGAATGTTTAGGATTTGACTGCCCATTAGGTCGAAAGATAGGGAAGGTTGATTGACCATCAATTAAAATGACTAAACTTTGTTGAGATCGAAAGATAGGTAAAGTTTAGGCTTTTAGTCACTTTTCAGGACGAAAGTCAGTATTAGTGATATTAGGGACTTGTAGCGAGATCGAAAGATGCTACTTGTTAAGAGTGGACCGAGAGGACCTCTTGTTTTCCCGCCTCATGTGTTTGATTTAGACCTACTTAGTATGCTGCCGCCGAAACTATAGTGAACCGACCATCCTAGTACCCCTTCTTTTATCTGTTGTGTCCGTCTATTTAGTTTGTTGCCTTTAGCTTTAGACCAAATCAATTCAACCCCCACATTTGTTACCTTAGACTAGAATTAGACAATTATTAATTACATTCGCCTCCTTGTGGTTCGACCCTGTTACCACTAGCCTAGGTTAGTTTTAATAGGAAATATAAATTTTATTTTTGGTACTCACAACGACGGGTATCAAATTTTGGCAAGGTTGCCGGGGAGGCATTTGTTCTAATTTTTAGTTGTTTTATTTTAGTCTTTCTTTTAGTTTAAGGGACATCCGTTCCTTAAACTATTCTCATATTTTATTTGTAGTTTCTTCTTATGCGCAGGTCACAAGGTGGTGAACTACTACCGCTCAATCCTGAGATTGAAAAGACCCTGCGCGAGTTGAGACGTTCATCTAGGATATTGCCGACAGAGGAAGAGCTGAGTACTCTATCTAGTTACTACGAGAACGAGCTATTTGAGGAGGATCCACATTCTTCTCCTGTTTCCACTTCTTCAGCTGAGACCGTCACATCTCCAGATTTTCCAGTCATGGCTGAAGAAGCGAGCATAGCTAGTCACTCTGAGCCGACAGCTGCGAATCTTTACAAAGGATTCGTCTTACCAGGGGAAGACAGAAAATTCGAGCCGAAACCTGCTTACATTAACTTGGTTGAGAGGAACCAATTCGGGGGAGCTGCAAATGAAGATGCAGCTAAGCACATGGAGACCTTTATCGATTATTGCTGTTCAATACCCCCACCAACTGGTGTGACTCAGGACCAGGTGAAAGAGACTATGTTTATATTCTCCCTTCGAGATGCTGCGAGGGAGTGGTATAGAGACCTGGATCGAGCTGCTAATGGGATCACAGACTGGACTTCGTTGGCCTTGGCATTTTACAAGAAATATTTTTCTGCCTCAAAGTCCAATGCGATTAGAGCTCAGATCACGAGCTTTAAACAAGGGCCGGATGAGAATTTTCACGAGGCGTGGGTTCGGTTCAAAAAGTTGGTGCGAACCATACCTCACCATGGATTCGAGAAATGGAGCCTATGCAATCAGTTCTATAATGGGCTGTACGACGATCAGAGGGCTATTCTGGATGCTGCAACTAGTGGCAGATTCCAGGAGAATATGGGAGAGACTAAGGGGTGGAAGATCATTGACGACTTAGCCACCCATAAAGCTGAGTATGGGAATTCGAAGGGAAATCAAAGGAGAAGTGCTGAATCTCCTTCGGTAGCTGCACTAGAGGCTCTCACGGCCTGATTCGATAAGTATGAGTTCGGAGGAGCTTCTAAAGGAGGGATATACCATGTGAATGCTGTGTCAGACGGTCCTTTCGTCTGCAAAAGATGTGGAGCTGAGGGGCATGTTTCAGAAAATTGTGCTAGTCCCTTTGAGTCTTGTGCTGCCTTTCAACATTATAGGCAGACAAACACCTACTATGAGCCGAATGTTCATCCTAACTTGAGGTGGAGTAGCCAGAATGTCCTAAATCAAACTTCACCTCCGCAGCAGCAGCAAAGCTATGCGCCCACTCACAAGTAACAACAATATCAAAAGCCTCCATATGTCCCTCAGAAGCAGCAACAATCCCATGGTTCTGATTTTACTGAATTTAAGAACTTGTTGCTGAAAGAGTCTCAAGCTAGAGAGGTCGGGATGAAGATGTTAGAGAGCCAAATTGCGCAATTGGCTAGCAAGAGCACAACTCGAGCTCCCGGACACTTACCAACTCAAACGGAGCAAAAAGAGACCCTCAATGCCATTACTTTGAGGAGTGGGTCTACCCTTGAGGGGCCTGCTAAGCTAGAGGATGCCCCTGAAAAAGATGAGGTGGAACCGAGTCAGAAGAAAGCTGGAACGAATAAGAACAAGAAAAAGACGAACAGCAGGTATGTCAGTCGATCGACTGACATACCCGGTCGATCGACTGAAGTGCGGCAAACAGTAGCTTCTGGTACTGTACAAGTCGGTCGATCGACTTGACTGAGGGCGCTGCTGAAGGTGATTCTTTTCGTCCTCCAATGCCAAATAACTTGAGGGATCACCTGTTTCGGGGTACGACAACTCCGAAAGTATTGAGTCAAGACCCGAATGCTGATGGGTCTGTTCCGGTTCCGAAGTACGACCCGATGACGATAAATGGTTCATTTCTAAGACGGACTGAAGAAGTGTTGAGCTACAACAAGGAGAAGGTGGTGGATTTTCAGCCTAAATCCACCGACGCCGGCATGAGAGACTTAGAGGAGAGGGCTAAGTTACTTCTTACAGCCCCCTATCCGGAGAGATTGGTGCTGACGAAGGAACAGGTATCTTTCAATAAATTTGAAAATGTTGTTCGTAGTCTAAACGTGCAAGTACCTTTCCTAGAATTAGTTAATCAAGTGCCTGCTTATATGAAGTTCATGAACCAATTACTTTCTAAAAAGAAGTCACTTGAAACTGTACATATTATCGCATTAACTGAGGAGACATGCTCTTATTTGTCCCATACTGCACCTCTTAAGCTAGAAGACCCGGGAAACTTTTCAGTCCCATGTAATATTGGCACCTTTCCTATTGAGAAAGCCTTATGTGACCTAGAAGCCAGTATTAGCGTTATGCCCTTGAGTCTTGCTAGGAAGCTAAAGTTGAATAATTTTGCAGTAACCAATATGGCAGTACAGATGGCTGATCGCTCTGCGGTCCAGCCAATAGGAGTCTTAGAGGACATCCCCGTGCAAATAGGGAAGTTTTTCTTCCCTGTTGACTTCGTGGTGCTTGATATGCCCGAAGATGCACACATACCTATCATACTAGGTAGACCATTCTGCGCACACCGCTTCTTTGGTGCGATTATTGATGTTGGTTCAGGTACTTTGACCTTTAAGGTAGGCAAGCATTCCATTGTCTTTGCCCATACATCTAGGAAGAAAGACCCCATGTGGCCTGTCACTTGCAATACGGTTCTGAAAAGAAATCTTATTTTATGCTTTCTGATATGCCTGTCTCTATTCCTACTCCTGTTGTAACACCTCCGCCCCAGATTGGGAGCAAAGTGGAGGATGATTCTTCTGTTTTAGACATTACAGGAGCTGTTTTGGGGAAGGGAGAGATGCATGTTGCTCCAGCTGTGAAGGAGCAAGTCGTTTCAAGAGGCAGTCCAGGTTGCCTTAGCTATGGCACGGATGAGGAGCTTGAAGATGAGCCAGTCAAAGTGAGAGAGTCCGACCTAGACTTTGATGAGCTAGAAGAGGTCATTGATTGGGGAGATGATGAAGCTATCGATCCGTTGAGCTCTACGGATGTTGAAGCTAAGAAGGGTGCAGCTGAGAAGATGAGCACCGTTGAGGCTACCTCTTTTAGCCAGAAGCCAGTCAAGTGGGCCATTCCGTGGCCGTTCTTAATCAACTATTAGTTGATTGAGACTTCTTCAAAACTTTTACATTTTATTTGCTTTTGAACCTTTTATTTATTGCTTTTGTGTGCGCGAGACTTCGCAATTTATTTCGTTTGCTTAGGATTTTAAACACTTAGGATGGTTACTTTGGGTTTTGCGCAATTTTGGGCACGTATTATTGTGCATTTGCAGGTTTTTAGACCTTATTAGCTCATGCTATCGAGCTAATTGAGAAATCAGAAAGTTACAGCAGTATTTCCAGTCGATCGACTGACCCTTATGGTCGATCGACTGAGCTGCACAGTTCTAGGAGCTTCTGTTCCTGTTCACCTGGTCGATCGACTGAGTGAGATGGTCGATCGACCGTTGCCTATCCTATTAACGACCTCTCCCCTGCTGTGTTTGGTCGTTTTGCGGAATTGAGGGAGTCTTTCCTTCTCTTTATTTTTCGACATAATTCTATTTTCTTCAATTTCTTCATCTTATGCACATTATACCGCTTGAAAAAATTGTTTTCTCGGACTTATGCGTGGTTCTTTTGTCTTTTCAGGTACCTATTGGTAGCACTGCTAGCTACTGAAACCTCCTAGCTCACGCTGGTTTGGGGAGGTTTCCTTTTGCTGCGCTTAAAGTCTTGTGAGTTCCAAGTCCTCACTTCATGTCATATTTCTTTATTTTCTCGCAAATTCTCGTTTCTCTTTTCCTTCATTACATGATTTTGCACAATGGGGACATTGTGCGATTTGGTTCGGGGAATGGTTTTGCGTCCCATATCATTTGCTTGCATTCACGTTTACATTTCAATTTGCATTTGTTTGTTTCGTTTCTCATATATACAAAAATTCAAAAAATTGAAAAAAACTTCAAAAAAAAATGCACGTTTATTTTAGCATATAGGTCGAGTCGGAACGGTAGTATTTCAATGATGACATTGCATTTGCATCTGTTTTTGCCTAAGCCTTGCTGATTGACATGTTATTAGTAGAATCATAAATGCATATCGACGAGTTTTCGTTAATTTACTTGCTGGACTTGAGACTTGACTTAGAATTATGGCAAACTACTTATATTTCTGAGTTATTAGAGCCTATAACTGGTGACATTCATGACCAGTTTATCTAGGATTGTGATTAGTACTCCTTATGAGACGTGTTTCATTAATATGCATAAATATGAACTTAATCTGCTTAATACCTGTATGCATTCGGTTCGTGGTTTGTTGACACATGTGGTAGAGGTCCCCTTTTCTCATTTTACCCATAATCTCCACACTGCCAAAATAACCTTTTTGTCCTGTTAACTACATCTTACATTTAGCCTGCCTTTGTCAAGCTAGTAGTTTAGTTTTTGGGGTTGTTACTTTGTTTTTGGTAGCATATGCTCATGTTTGAGATGTTGTTGGGAAATTGAAGGAAGGAAAGAAAAGAAAAGGAAAGAAAGAAAAAAGAAAAAAAATGATTCGAAAAAGAGAAAACAAAGGGGTCTGTACTGTTTAATGCAGTCGATCGACTGCCTCTTTTGGTCGATCGGCCGCTACCCGAGAAGGGAAAGAGAAGAAATCATTTTCGCACGATTCAAGTCTTTATTAAATGGCGATTTTTGCTCCCATGTTTCATTTATATATTATGGGGAGTTGATTTATTACGGAGATTGTGAGTTTTGTGCTTGCTATAGCACCGCATTGATTGAATTTTGAGCAAGAAGAAGGATGTTGTCATATGGTTTTGTTTCAGTACTAGCTTGATCACCTGTACCTCGACGTTTCCATAAATGTTTTGCCTCTTTCTGCCCATTACCTCACATATCCCATATTTACCTCGGCATGTCTCATGGTCATCTGTTTGGTTGGAATGTATATGTACGGTTGTAGAGATTACTTTCATATTATATTGCAGGCATGTTCTTATAGGTCGTAGTTAGGTGAGAGTCACTACAATATTACTTCTTTCCATCTCATACATTATTCACCTTGCGCTTATTTGAGTGATTTGAGCGACCCGTGAGAGTCCAATTTGATAAGTCTCTATAGTCAACGGTTCAGCAGTTTTTAACGACTTCATAACTCGTTTGCATGAGTCACATTGCTAATTGATTGTGGATTAAATTGGTTTAGGCTATTCAATTGCATTTTGCTCTGAGATTGAACTCGTTCCAATAGGTCATTAGATCGAGTCTAGTTCTTGCTTGAGGACAAGAAAGGGTTTTGTTTGGGGAAGTTTGATGCGTGTCATTTATATGAAGTTTTACACCCTATTTTACACGCATTTCAGAACTCATTTATGTAGTTTAAGGCTACTATTTACCCCATTTCGTCTACTTTCGTATTTTCATGTAATATTGCAGATTTATGCGGAAATGAGTAGTTTTTGAGCCAAATCCGTCCCCGAGTATCTTGCATTGCATCTGACGTGAAGTATTTACTCAGGGAATGAGCTTGGTGCGTATTTCGAGGCCCGAAAGACAAATCCACGAGAAGTTAGAAGTCAAGAGTCAGCTAAAGCAGTCGATCGACCGGGTCCTATGGTCGATCGACCAACCCACGGCTTCCAGTAGCTACTGTTCAGCATAGACCAGTCGATCGACCAGTCCCATCAGTCGATCGACCAAACCGCTACTTCAGACGTGAATCAATAGATCGAGAAACTTGAAGCCCAAAGCTATGTTAGGTTTAGGAATAAAGTTACGTTAGTTTGCTATATAACGTAACCTAGTTTAAAGAGATATTCATTCAGAAAATTATCCAGTAACATTCAGTTTTTATTAAGTTTTAGAATATCAAATAATTAGGGTTCGGAATATTGTTTCGCATTGGATTTTCGTTCGTGCTTTTAATCTTTCCGTTACAATTCTCTGCAATTTCGGTATTCCCCTGCTCTTATTTCAGTTCATCTTTATTGCATTGATAGTATAGAAATTGATAGTTAGTTTCCCGAAGCCACAATTATCGTTTTATATTGTTTATTTGTTTAATCGTTTCGAGCATGAATTCAGTAGAATTATCAGTCAATTTCATTGTTGTTATCATTCCTAGTATGAGTAGCTAATTTTATTGTGCTAGGATGTAGGGAATCTGTAGGATTAGGCGGCGTATAATAGTAGACTGAAATCGCGTGCCAGTCGATCGACCGCCGTACCTGGTCGATCGACTGGCCACGTGAGGTTTTGTTTCGTTTTAATTGTTTTAATTTCTATATTTGACGAATCGAGTGCACGGGACTAGTTGAATGTTTAGGATTTGACTGCCCATTAGATCGAAAGATAGGGAAGGTTGATTGACCATCAATTAAAATGACTAAACTTTGCTGAGATCGAAAGATAGGTAAAGTTTAGGTTTTTTGTCACTTTTCAGGACGAAAGTCAGTATTAGTGATATTAGGGACTTGTAGCGAGATCGAAAGATGCTACTTGTTAAGAGTGGACCGAGAGGACCTCTTGTTTTCCCGCCTCGTGTGTTTTATTTAGACCTACTTAGTATGCTGCCACCGAAACTATAGTGAACCGACCATCCTAGTACCCCTTCTTTTATCTGTTTTATCCGTCTAATTAGTTTGTTGCCTTTAGCTTTAGACCAAATCAATTCAACCCCCACATTCGTTACCTTAGACTAGAATTAGACAATTATTAATTACATTCGCCTCCTTGTGGTTCGACCTTGTTACCACTAGCCTAGGTTAGTTTTAATAGGAAATATAAATTTTATTTTTGGTACTCACAACGACGGGTATTAATAATTAATCTCATTAATTTACATATTCATATATGTGACATTTTAATTTAGTCATAAAATTAAAACTAGATCTTATGCATGCAAACAAAAATAGACAAGAGAAGAAATCGTCTTTCTTACTATGGAATTTCGGATTAAAGGGCACAAGTAAGATCTCCTTCTTACTTTTTCTTGAGCTTTCCTTAAAATGGATGAACAAAGGATCCAAAATAGAATCCCTCCCAAATGTGAATACCCAAAGAAATCCCTTAATAACTAATATTATTTGTACTAGAAATAATACTAATCTTACTAAAAATTGACCCAAAATATTTATTTTGGTCTCTTGCAATTTCGGTCAAGAGGAAGGAATTTTGGAGATTTTATCTCTCTAATTTTTTATAAGATGTAGAGAGTAGTATATTTCTAACACACTAGAAATATTATATGAGTAATGAATAATTAAAGAGAAAACATTAGTCTTTCTCTAGTGGGAATACCAGTTGGGGTATGGGTCATGGGGGAGCCAATGCATGAAACAATTGCTCTTCTCAAAAGCTAGGTATGCATGGCTACTAGCTAGATTTAATTATTGTGTTTTCCACTCAAGATAAAACACAATATAAATCTTATACTCCCTCCCTTATTTCGGTATACCTAAAATAAAATGGGTAGTCCATTTTATTTTGTCACTTGTTAATTTTGTCACATGTAACATATTACATGACATGTCACAATGTAATGTATTTTTAACATATTAAAAATCAACATACTCATAAATTATATCATTTAC
The DNA here is from genome assembly GCF_048544455.1 of Silene latifolia. Lineage (NCBI taxonomy): Eukaryota > Viridiplantae > Streptophyta > Magnoliopsida > Caryophyllales > Caryophyllaceae > Silene > Silene latifolia. The sequence goes on from NC_133532.1 coordinate 67,199,231, forward strand.
AAAATCGACTAGTAATTCGTAATTACTTGTACCAAAACGGTTTATCAAATTATAAATTACAACGTCTTGTATTTATAATAAATTATTCATTCAATTTCGATTTCAATTGTTTCGTAAACAATAATTTTATCCAAGTAATAAAACAATTCGATTACTTAGACCGTATCTAATATAATCGAATTACAATAACACACGTTAATCTCACTCACAAATCATCCGTCAATTTTAAGCATTTAATTAACTCGTATCGGCATACGATTAATTAAATAATCAATTAAGGGTATTTCCCTATAGGTATGACCTAAGGGGATCAACTGATCACCACCGTCGCACGACAGTAATGTCAAACTCTAGTCAGCCAATCATTACCGATATGTGTGGACCAGTTGACTGTAAAATATTACATCCCACATGTATTCTTAAAATGAGATTTAAACATGTGATCATCATGATCAACAGTTGTGATCGCATTATTGTCGGATGACACATATTCCAACATATTTGAGCATATTTAGTCCCCGAATTAGCCTCGTTCCTATGCTTTTTAGTGCATAGTTGGGTCATTTACTATCTTTAGTCCTTTGTTTTGCATATTCTTTGAGGTTTTGTTCCCTTGGTAAGAGAGGAGTGCATACCTTGCATTTTCATGGCAAAATAGATCTAAATTGATTGAATCTAATTACCAAGCATCAATGTAAAGACAAGACTAGAAGACCTTTGTAAAAAATGTAGTATATGGGCAATGATGAAGAAAATCCTTGCATCTCCGACAAGATCCCGGAGGATTGTTGGAAGAAGAAAAGAAGAAAAGAAGAAAAAGCTCACTGGACTGGAATCCGCTCGTCCCAGCACCAGGCCGCTCGTCCAAGAGCTCCACAGTCCGAGCATCCCACCTACCAAGCCGCTCGTCAACCACCGGCACAATCCGCTCGTCCCGACCTTTTGGACGCTCGGATTGTTCTCCAGTGCAGCCCGGCATCTCCTTGTTCTACTCGGGATGCGCATATTTTCGAAAGACTAGCAAAAAGGAGATTCGCATCATTCTTTGAGAGGAGCATTTCCTCAACTTTTCTTAAGGACTTAATCGTCATTTAAGCCCTTAGTAACCCTAATTTGTGCACCTAATCCCCATTATACTAATTAGATTATCATGTTCTTCCTATCAATCTTTAGTGTAGTCTATATTATTCTAATCTCTCTTTAATCTTGTAATCAAACTTTTAATCAAGTATTAATACAAATCTCATTTCCATAATTTCTCTACTGTTCATCCTTTATTTCGGGTAATTGAAGATTATTTGGGTTTATTTGGAGGATTGACAACCTTCCAATCATTCATCAAGTACTTCTATTATTCTTTGCTTATTATTTTGGAATCATCATTAGCTATAATTCTCTTAATCCCTTTTTAATTATTGTTAATCATCTTTACTTATTCATTATGTTTTGCTTTGTTGATATGGTTGACAACCTTGTTAACATGTTAAACTTGATACTGAGTGTGTAGTTCTTTTAACTAGGGTTAATGGGGAATTAGGGGAAACCAACATGGGGAATGATTCATGCTTAATCTAAAATGTTCACATAATTTATTTGCTTGCTTGTTGTGATCTTAACTTATGCACATGTTATGTTTGATGAAATGCAAGCCTATGAATTCTTGCACTTTTTACCCATCACTAACCTTTTCAATGAGACTTGTAAGACATAAACCAACTCGAGTCTCATTAGACCATGCATATTGTTGAGTAGGGAGGATTAAGTCGATTTGTAGGTGTTGTACAATCTAATCGATTCGGCTTCGGGACCCAAACCTGTTAGAAATTATTATTCTCATTAATTTACATATTCATATATGAATGAATTTATTTAGTCATAAAATAAATTCTAGATCTTATGCATGCAAACATGAACAAAAGGAGAAGAAATTGTCTTCCTTACTATAAAATTTCGGATCAAAGGGCACAAGTAAGATCTCCTTCTTACTTGTTCTTGAGCTTTCCTTATATGGATGAACAAAGATTCAAGCTTGGAATCCCTCCCAAAGATGAATACCCAAGATAACCTCTTAAAAGACTAATATTATTTGATCTAGAACAATATTAATATTACTAAAAATTGACCCAAAATATTGTTTTTGCTCTCTTGTTTTTCGGCCAAGAGAAGGAAAAATGATGGAGTATTTTCTATCTCTAAGTTCTAGTAATCTTAGAGAATGGAATAATCTTACACTAGAAAAATATGTAGTGTAAAAGTAGAATGATTATGGAAGAAAAGACTTGTTTTTCTAGGTGGAAACCGAGTGGAGGAAGAAAAAGAAGCCAATGCATGGCCAAGATGCTCTTCACAAAAGCAATTAGGCATGCATAGCTTGAAGTAGTGTAATCATTTTTCATTCCACTTAATTATTTAACATAATTTAAACATATACTCCCTCCATTTTTCGGCACTTATAAAATGTGAGGTCCATTTTATATTTTGTCATTTGTCAATTGTCACATGTCACTAGTCATGTGTAATTGTTATATATTTTTAACATATTAAAAATCAACGTATTAATAAAAATACGTCATGTACAAAATCGACTTAGTAATTCATAATTACTTGTACCAAAATGGTTTACCAATTATAAATCACAACATCTTGTATTTATAATAAATTATTCATTCAGTTTTAATTGTTTCGTAAACAATAATTTTATCTAAGTAATAAAACAATTTGATTACTTAGACCGTATCTTATTTAATCGAATTACAATAAGATACGTCAATAATACTCACAAAATCGTCCATCAATTTTAAGCAATTTAATTAACCCGTATCAGCATACGATCAATTAAATAATCAATTAAGAGTGTTACCCTTTAGATATGACCTAAGGGGATCAACTGATCACCACCGTCGCACGACAGTAATGTCAAACTCTAGTTAGCCAATCATTACCGATATGTGTGGACCAGTTGACTGTAAAATATTACTTCCCACATGTATTCTTAAAATGAGATTTAAACATGTGATCATCATGATCGACAGTTGTGATCGCATTATTGTCGGAGGACACATGTTCCAACAATCTCCCACTTGTCCTCGACAAGTGTGCGTCACCAATTCTCTTGTCCTATTACTATCTCCCACTCAATGCAAGGTGTCTTTCAGGTCGTACTTGCAAGTGATCATATCGAGAGTGGTTTCCTCGATCTGGAGAATAACTGATTGACCGGAGTTATCTACCATAGATACCTTCCGAGCGTGGCCACGCATTTCCAGTTCATTACTCCTCGAGTGGCCCTGAGATATTGTTTTAACCCTGACAAGGGGGTGGACAATTCCTATCGCACTCATTCCCTTCGACTAGCCACAACCATCATAACCCAAAATATGCCCATTTGACCCCATTTACAAAGGTCGTAGTAACACAAATCAAAGTTAATCTGAAATTGTGCCACCTTAGGTGAACAGTCTTTAGTCAAAATAATCGACTCATTAGAATACTATAGTAGCTCTCGCCATGACCAGGCTATATAAATTTGCCAGAACTCTATAAGCGGTCATAAGGCCCGACAAAGTGTTCCTAACAGTCTGCATATGTGATCGACTAGTCATCTCATATGACTCTATGGCATTTGAACTTGCCATCAATCGCATCACACTCTAGTCACTTCGAGACGTCACCTCATACAAGTGACTATGGGCGAATACGACCATGTTAATCCGGGTTCACTTTAACGGGGTTCAATATTGTCTCTACAACCCGTTTGGATGTAACAAAGTATAAAAGGAGTTTTCAGATTTTAAAAACTCGAACGACAAATGTGATTATCATATGAGTAGTCAATACTTGATTACTACTTCATATCCAATTTAGATCTTGTATATAGTTGTTCATCTCAATTCAATTGAAATGACATGACTCATCATGTTAAGCCTAAGAGAAGGCTTTGGTTAGTAGGTTTTATCAACTTCTTGGACCTTACTCAACCTTACTACATACTTGTTTTCCTTTGTAATGTATACATTTGCATTACAAAACATTCTGAGTACGTGTCGAGATCCAATCAAGACATAGGCCCTCTAGCCTTAGAATAGCTCCCACTGTTTTCACAGTGTGCGGGACTCATCCTTCTTGCACATCTCATGATTGCAAGTGTACTCAATTTCCATTGTAAGCATCCTCATTGTTCTTTATTGCTTAGAACGATTCTAACAAATCTATTTTTTAAATAACATAGCCACAATGGTACCTTAACCATCCTAATGTGTTTTGATTATGGTTTTGTCGGAAATAATTCATCATACTCAAAGCATATGAAGTGTTATACATCATCACTTATTTAATTGATCCGACAGCGGAAGCAAATGGAATCAATCAAATATGTTCAACTTGATTGAACTAGTCATGAATCTTATCAACATAAGACTTCTTATTTGACGCTAATATCATGTAGATTTATCTTCATAAATCCGGATATTAAACTTGTATTATAATACTCCAAAAGTCTTAAATCATTCCCAATGATCAATATGTCATCCTCATATTTGACTAATTAAAATTACCATAACTCCCACTAAACTTTATGTATAAACACAACTTCTTGACCTATCGAGAAAAGTTTTATAACATGATCAAAATATTGATTCCAACTCATTGATGTCCTACTTAAGACCCTCTCTTAAGTTTCACATTATCTTAGGATGGCAAGAATCGACAAAACTCAAGACATGTATTGAATACATTCCTTCTAATTGAAGAAGTGGGTTTTAGATTCACTCGCTATATGTATATCATCATAATGAAACACAATCCCTAAGGAGATCCAAATAGACTTAAGCATTTCAACTAGTGCAAAACCCTTTGCTACCAATCAAGCTTTGAAATCTCTCTTTATTAGTGCAAAACCCTTTGTCACTAATCAAGCCTTTTATTTCGGATTTTCATGGCTCTAAACCTTGTATTGAGTTGTGACTTAAACACTCTCATGTAAGTCATATGTTCATTACTTTCCAGAAGTAATCAACTTGAATCAAACAATTTCTTTGTAAGTTGCAATCTCTTTACTTTCTAAAAGTAACACTAATTCATCGTCTTCAACAAGTGATGACTTTAACCTCCTAGGTTTTGAAGAAATAACGTCTTACACAAAACGTCTCATGTAGCCAAGAAAGATCAGTTTCTTGCGACATAACATTCTTTGTGGCTCTTTGAATAATTTCTCCCACTCTGTCTTCTAGAAATAAACTTGTATTCTAGAAAGAGAGCTTCACGAGCCGCAAACCCGTTGTACTCGTATTATAAACTTGTATTATAGTAAGGGAAAAATGAGCATTTGTTTCTTTTGAAAACTTACAAGCATGGTACTCTACCATTTCATATCTCATATGATTCGTTTTATATTTAGTGGAAAAACAATTTGGACAAAATGATAAAATCCTCAAAAGGATCAAGTAACTCAAAGTAACTTGATTGAAGTCCAAACCATATCGAATAGCGTTTGATTTACACATTATCCCATAATGCGTGCTAAGAGAGATTAACTTGTGATACTATATCACATTTCATTTGGCTTATATCAAAGTATTCACATATTTTGGATCAACCTATTTGGGATCAATGATTTACAACCTCGATCTCCTTTTCAACCAAATGGCACGAGACATCTTGTTTTGAATACAAGATACGCATATACCATAAGATTAACAATCTAATGGTTTCAAGAGTACTCGATAACTCTTTGCGTTCATCATTCCAGAATTTAAGGTTTAATCTTGGGTTACCAATTTGAGTCTTACATTATCTACATGATGTGTCATTCTAGTTTGGTTTAGAATATAATCACCTTGATAATGGGCTAGCTATACATCAAATTATGGTGTATAGGGTCACAAAAGTGAAACCACTTTTGTATCTTAACAAGTTTATATTCTTATTTAGAGTTTATGCACTTAATAGTCACAATTAAGTACAACTTTAAATCCAAAAACTAGATTGAGTACACAATTACTCTATCTCTCAACATCATTGTTGCTAGTCGTCATATTTTAATCATTCTATGTATCAAACACAATGATGAAAACCACCATCGGTTTCTAATATTGACGAAGAGTATTAGCAAAATTTATGTCAATCAAATAAACATTTAAAGAAGAAGGTCCCATTAGATGTCCCACAACTAACTTGTTGATTCTTCAATAATTTGGGGTAGTTTCCTTTTTAGCACCCAACAATTAAGACAATGGAAACTTTATCGGTCGGGATTGATAGGTTTAGTATTGCTATTCTCAATAACGTTACTTTTAACATTACCTTGTATCAATTCCATTCCAATTTTACTTCTTAGAACCTTATCCTTTTCTTAACGGTTTAAAAGAATGCTCCCACTCATTTAAATGAGTCTTTGGTTAGAGAAGCAAAATTTAATTTCATGAAGACTACTCTTCATTCGTTCGTTTACTCTTAAAACTTTCATTGAAGTGGTTGCGGTATTTTGGTCAATTTTGATTTCCAACAAATCTAGTTACCAAAATGATTTAACGTTTCAAAGTACTTAACTTAATTAAGCATATGAGAAACAATTGTAAGTAGATATGTTAGTCAAGAATCAAAAACCCTTTTGATCACAAATAACTTCCATTTATACTCTTCACAAGCGATCCTTACAATGGATAATTCGAGGTTTTAGAAGAAAAATCATATTTGTCTTTAGTTACGATGTTTTAATGGAGATTTGAATCAAAAATCGAAATGATATCGTATATGAATTGCGGTAAAGAAATAGAACAATATGATAACGGAATAGTGGAAAACTCAACATCTATCGTTTTATTAATACTTGTAAATAACAAGTAAAGCATTTACATAGTGACCTCTACCCAACTATGATAAATGATTCCACGATCCAAATTCACATTAACTTGGGCACGGTGTGGCCGATGAATCCCTTATCAATATAACTCGGTGGATTAACTCTTTAATCGATTCTACTTTTAGAACTCTTGGTCGATAAAATTACATTAATATTTATCTTTAGCCCGGAACACATGCGACTACGGTCACGAATACTTCCGTTGAGCTCAATCCAAATTTCGAATAAATGTGTCCATGATCTAAACCCACATTAACTTGGCACGGTGTGGCCGATAAATCCCTCAGTAACATGAGTTCGGTGGATACACATTTATCACCCACTTCCCCTACGTAACAAGGTTTGTACCCCGGTGTGGCCGAGTGCACTCCTTCACGAAATAGGTTTTCATGGTTTCTACTTTTTGGTAAGGCTAAGTCTCAATTGTTTATTTTTAGCGAGAGGTCATGTCAATTTATTATCTATCACGTTTTAAGTGAAGTAAAGCGGTGAACTACGATAATTATAATTGACACGGTCGATAAACTCGATAAAATGATGATGCATGTTTTAGTTATGACGATTTAGCGATGCATGCAACATATAAATAAAATGCAAAGCATAAATTAAATCCTAGTATGGCCTTCCTAAAATAGTAAATCTAATAAACTATTACAAATTCGGAAACCAACTCCTTTGGTCCCTTGAACTTTGGTCTTGGCACGCATTTCAAGGCAATACTTTCTTTAATGGATCGCCTTCTCGAGTGGCACCGCCTTCAAGGAACTCCGGAATAAATAAATTACATAATAAATTACATAATTTCCTATTATACATTTGTAATTAAAAAATAAAAATAAATCGATTAAATTACAAAATGATGATACGAGATCACAATAAATTACAACCGAATCGATATTCCCATACATTTCGGGCAATACCAATTAAAAACGTAGGCCATACTAAGTAAAATTACATAATTCAAAAATTACATAAAATTAAAATATGACAATCATAAGTAAAATGCAGCATTATAATATGTATGAACATGTCCAATTTTATGCTAAATCGCCTTTAAGGAGCCAATATCGTATATTAATCGGTTTTTACGGATTTGCGTGATTTAACCTTTTATAATCACAATAAATACATAAATTCATATTTATGTACAAGTTAATTACCCTAACCAACTTAGTACTCAAAATTAGTCTCCACTAACATATTGACAATAATTAACTTATATTTCTTAAAATTGTTCATAAATGGACTCAAAAATACAATATTATATCATAAACTTCAAATAAATCATTAAAAATTTCAAATAAATTTGAAATTTGAAATTTAAACTCATGAACATTCTGGAAAAAATACCATGACACTCATAATGCTCAAAACATAGGTTAAAAATTTCGAAAATTTATCGAGAAAAACAATGTTGCGGTTTATCGGATTTATCAATTATTACCATAAAAATATGAGAAAATTATTTTTATTAACTTTTCACTTTTAGATCTGAAATGTGTGATAAAATGCAACATGTGACGTTTTTCCTTAGTCATGAAATATGTTTTAGCAATTTTTACTAATTAAAGTTACTATTTATGTGATTTTTCATCAAAAATTCATAAATCATGCATAAAGACTTCATTATAGCCAAATACTTTACACACATCTTGTAAAATGGCATGTGACAACATACTAAATTTCTATGACCAGATTCGAAATATAACTCATATTAACCTATTTTCCCATTTAAATACGATTTTAACTTGAAAAATTCATATTTCGAGCATAACAACTCATTTTATTATGACAATTTACAGGCCATCAGTAGATAATATATGTGAAAACATATCCAAAAACCACTGAAAAAATCAAAGTTTGTCTATTTTTAGTCCAAAAATGACATTTTTATCATAAAATCACATTTTAATGCCATTATTATATAAAATGAACAATAAAATCCATAAATAAACCCAAAAAATCCAAAATACATTTTAGGACTAGAAACTTTAACATGCAAATAAATTTCGTGATATTTCATAATAAACACAAATTTATAAGTTTTATTTGTTAATCGTATAACTCGGAAAAACAATAACCGATTTGCATGCAAACAACCTACACAAATTCTCATTGAAGACATGACATATTCGTCACAAGCTGAAGACGGATACCATTATACCTCACAATGTACCCACTTTTTCTCTCTCTGCAACACTATTCATGTGGTCCCCTTTCTCCACTAACCCATTTTGTTACCATTTTATCTCACAAAATATCCGTCACAAATGGTAACCCGTCACAAGGGAGACCAATTGAACAACCTAAGGCTCTTGATACCGCTTGTTAGAAATTATTATTCTCATTAATTTAAATATTCATATATGAATCAATTTATTTAGTCATAAAATAAATTCTAGATCTTATGCATGCAAACATGAACAAAAGGAGAAGAAATCGTCTTCCTTACTATAAAATTTCGGATCAAAGGGCACAAGTAAGATCTTCTTCTTACTTGTTCTTGAGCTTTCCTTATACGGATGAACAAAGATTCAAGCTTAGAATCCCTCCCAAAGATGAATACCCAAGATAACCTCTTAAAAGACTAATATTATTTGATCTAGAACAATATTAATTTTACTAAAAATTGACCCAAAATATTGTTTTTGCTCTCTTGTTTTTCGGCCAAGAGAAGGAAAAATGATGGAGTATTTTCTATCTCTAAGTTCTAGTAATCTTAGAGAATGGAAAAATCTTACACTAGAAAAATATGTAGTGTAAAAGTAGAATGATTTTGGAAGAAAAAACTTGTTTTTCTAGGTGGAAACCGAGTGGAGGAAGAAAAAGAAGCCAATGCATGGCCAAGATGCTCTTCACAAAAGAAATTAGGCATGCATAGCTAGAAGTAGTGTAATCATTTTTCATTCCACTTAATTATTTAACACAATTTAAACATATACTCCCTCCATTTTTCGGCACTTAAAAAATGTGTGGTCGATTTTATATTTTGTCATTTGTCAATTGTCACATGTCACTAGTCATGTGTAATTGTAATGTATTTTTAACATATTAAAAATCAACTTATTAATAAAAATACGTCATGTACAAAATCGACTTAGTAATTCATAATTACTTGTACCAAAACGGTTTACCAATTATAAATCACAACATCTTGTATTTATAATAAATTATTCATTCAGTTTTAATTGTTTCGTAAACAATAATTTTATCTAAGTAATAAAAGAATTTGATTACTTAGACCGTATCTTATTTAATCGAATTACAATAAAATACGTCAATAATACTCACAAAATCGTCCGTCAATTTTAAGCAATTTAATTAACCCGTATCAGCATACGATCAATTAAATAATCAATTAAAAGTGTTACCCTTTAGGTATGACCTAAGGGGATCAACTGATCACCACCGTCGCACGACAGTAATGTCAAATTCTAGTAAGCCAATCATTACCGATATGTGTGGACCAGATAACTGTAAAATATTACATCCCACATGTATTCTTAAAATGAGATTTAAACATGTGATCATCATGATCGACAGTTGTGATCGCATTATTGTCGGAGGACAAATGTTCCAACAAAACCTTACTAGGATTGTAAGATATAAACCAACTCGATCCTATCACAACAATAATTGCTTGCTTATAATTTGAGAATATGTTTGTATGATCAATTCCCATGAATCCCTTATGAACCCATGATACCCTAGTGCTTTTAATCAAATGTTTACACCTCTTTTTAGTCATCTTACTTGTTTACTGATACGTCTATGATGTACCTATCAAAAAAGTCAGGTCGATCTCCTCAGGGAGGCAAGATATCTGTAGAAGTCCGTCTATTAGGTCACAAATGGGGGGGGGGGGGGGGGGTTGTTTGAATTGTTTTCGAAACTAAAGGTTTTAAAGGAAGAGAAGTGGAGACAAGAGCAGCAAGGCAAGAAAATAGGATTAAACTATCAGATAGAGAAGAGACATGTCGGGAATTCGGTTCACTACGGTAGTCCACTGACTCAGCTGTAAACAACTCAGACGAATTAATGCAAGACGGATGTGGAAAGGTCCTTTCGGTCCACTTTCTATCCTAAAATACCACTAACTTAACTTTCATCCTCGCCAGGGTAGTCTACTATTCATAGCAAGCCTATTTAGTCCAATCTTTCGATCTAGGATTAATTTTAGCCAGATTAAAGAGATGACTCAGAAGCGTGCACTCAACTAAGTCGATAAATACAATTAAATTGCTATGGTGACAAAATCTGACAATTAATTCATCTATTTCATTTACTACATCGTCACATTCCTACCGCAGATCCCCTAATCCCAACATGCATTAAATTTAGCTACTCATATCTCTATTAATACCAAAACTAATAACAAAAGACGAATTAACAATAAACATGATGAAATAACAAATAAAATGCATAAAAGTAAATTAGGGCAGAAATTAAGTATGACTAAACGAAGAATTAAAGCAAACAAAAGAGAGATTATTATTAAGGAAAGAGAAAGGAATTACACTCGTGCGAATCCGGCGTAAAGAACAATCAAATCCAAGCAAAATAAATCCCAAAGTAAAGTTATAGTGAAGGAGAATAAGTAACGCAGTAATGTTTTATGAATTTTGATAGTAGAAAATTAGATAGAAATCCCCCCTCTAATAACCTTGTAACATCATGCTTAAATCGAAAATAACTAAGTTTATCGAAATAAAATAACTCACGGCCTAACTAAAGCCCATGACAGCAGAAACCACTCGATCGAGTGGAATAAAATCACTCGATCGAGTAAAACTCAGGAAAATCTACTCGATCGATTAGAATAGTTACTCGATCGAGTAACTCTCTTTTCAGCACCTTTGGATCGAGTAGAAAACTACTCGATCGACCAACTGGGGATGTAGAAACCACTCGATCGATTAAATGAACCACTCGATCGAGTCTTCTGTCTTCATTTCAGCTTAGACTCGTCACCGACTGCCTCGTAAAACGTGCCTTCACACTTCCCAATGCAGTATCTCACTCTGGAAAATCCCGTCTCCTCTAAATGCATGCAAAAAGGACAGAAAAAGGTACGATTCCACTACTTTCGCGTTCATTTCTACAAAACGGACAAAACGAACCAAAGTAGCCAATTCGGGGCAAAATACTATATAAACAGTATAAAAATGCATGGAAATACGTGCTGAAATAGGCTAAAAAGACTATACAATATGCACGTATCAAATCTCCCCAAACCGAACCTTTACTCGTCCTCGAGTAAACTAAAATGCAACTAATGGAACGGAAATGAAAACTCAGAGCTAGCTTAACTTGTCTACTTGAACCAGTTTAATGCAACAAAAGCTAACAGTTAAAGCTAAGCAGTCAATACGCAAACGAGTTATAAGCTGTTCAGAAATATAGCCAACCTATCGACCTTGCAAGACCAACAAAATCGGACTCTCTCGTGGTCACTCTTCTCTCATGAAGCAAAGGGTGAATGTTATATGTAAAAGAGAGAATAAAAGACAGTCACTTACCTAACTGCGACCTACATAGCATGCATGCAACAAAAAATGAAAGATAATTCAAGTACTAATGCACACACTCCAACCAATAATGTCCGTCACAGCCGAGGACTAACAAATAATATGGGAATAGTGAGGTTCAGGTGAGAAAAGGCAAAACAAGTTATGGTAATGTGGAGGTAAAAGCGTCAAGGTAGTTCCTAAACAGGACCATATAAGACCACCCGAATCTCAACTGACCGAAAAACTAAGTACAAGTGCCCTTCATTTGGCACACAGCTCACTAAACTCAAACACAATCTCCTCAAAAATATGGAATAAGAATGGAGGAGTCAGACGGCCACAAACTTCCCTTTTTTAAATACCGTCTGAATGAAACAACTGAAACAAGTCAAACCTTTTTTTTTCCAAACTTCTTTTTTTTTTTTTTTTTCACGTTTCCAGCTTTTTTTTTTTCATTTTTCATTTTTTTTCTTTCTTCCTTTCTTTCACGTTTTCCCTTTTTTTTTCTTTTTCTTTTCCCTTTTTTTCCTTCCTCTATTTACACCAACTCCATACAAAAGATACGGGCCAAACTGCAGATGGAAAGATCGTACCACAAAAGGACATACTAAACTAGCTTGACTAGGCAGGCTTAATTTGGAATGTAGCTAATGGGTCAAAAAGGCAAGTTTTGGCTTATGTGGAGCTAAATGGGTGAAAAATATAAGGAAAGGGAAATTTGCAAGCAACTCCCTGCATGTGACACCAACCACAAACCCGAATATGTGCATTTGACAAGAAATTGAATGTCATAAAAGTGCAAAAATGATGAACATGCTATGAAAGGAGTACTACTCTCAAATCCTAATGAACTGGTCATGAATGTCACCAGTTATGGGCTCTAAAACTCAGAATTTATCAAGTAGTTTGCCAATTTATCAGGTCAAGTCTAAACAGTCAGCTATATTTGAACAAAAACTCGTAGGTTATGCGTATGACAAAGCTAATAACTATCAACAAAAGTGCAAGGCTCAAGTAAAATGACAAGTTATAGTGCGGTTTCATCACGGAAATCTACCGTTCCGACTCAACCTATATGCAAAAATAAACGTGAATTTTTTTGGATTTTTTGAAATTTTTCTAATTTTTTGAAATTTTTCTAATTTTTTGAAATTTTAATGAAATAAATAACAATGCAAGCTGAAATAACTAAACGTGAATGCAAAACAAATGCAAATGCAGACTCAAAAGGATGCAATACCCTCCCCAAACCAAAACGGACAACGCCCTCGTTGTCCTCCAGCATACACCAGCAGATATATACATGGGAGTGGGAATATACAACTAATAAAGAATAAAAACAATAAAATAAAGAGGAGCCAAAATAAAAGAGTAAGAAATACATACAAAATACGAACTTCCCCAAACCAGCCAGAAAACTGGGGAAGTGAGTAGACCAGTAGCTACTCATCATCGTCCTCGTCACGGACGTCCTCCACCCTGAACTTCCGACCAGCCTCCTCCTCTCTCCTCCTCCGCTCCTCAGCTCGAGCTCTCTCCAATGCCACATCAGGGTCCTCGTCCTCCTCCTCCTCAGCAGACTCCGGGTACCCCTCAGCTGGGTACCGGTAGAAGGAAGAGTGTGGCCAACCCTCTAGGATCGGACGGTGTCGCCTCAAGTGGTACTCGTACAGAGGGTGCAAGGTAAGAGCCAAGTCCCTCTCCATACGAGCCTGTCGCTCTGCAATCTCAAGCAACAAACCATCACGGCGCCCTTGGTCCATGACCGCGGACGCCACAAAGGGTGGAGGTGGTACGAAAGTAGCCGGAAAAACCGGCTGAGCCTGTGTCTGGTCGGTGGGAGTGGAAGAAGGAGTAGGAGTGGGGGTAGGGGTCAGGATGGGAGTAACCGTGGAAGGCTGGGTACTCCCTGAAGGTGTGGACCCCTCTCCAGTCTCAAGTCGACGCTGCTTCTTGGCGGCGGGTAAAGTGGGGGGTGTTCGGAGTGTAAGGTGGTAGTCCGGTGGAGGTGGCAGTGGGCCGCCCCTAGCGACAGTAGGCAAAGGGGCTAGACGGGGGAGAGTGTCACAAGGTAAGTCCACGGACAAGGAACCATTTATCTTCCATGTCTGGTAGTCTGGGGTCAGCCAATGCTGAGAAAGCATGGCATCCAGACTCAGTAGCCTCTCTCCCTCGAGGTACTGCAAGTCACGAGGCCAGACGGGGAAGAGGGAACAGGCAAGAATGGTGGCTATGACACCGCAGGCAATAGATCCCATCTCCTTTAGCCCCTGGGCCTGAAAGTACTGGGCGGTCAGGTAGGCAATGTTGAGGGTAAAAGGACCCTCACGGTCAACGTTCAGGTAACCGCCCAGGATAGAGAGCTCGGTGTTTGTGATGTTGTTCGGCTCCTTTCGGCCGAAGATGGTGCTCCCCATCATCCTAAGAAAGTAACGGGCAGGGGGGAGGTGGACTTGGGCGAGCTTTCGCTAGGGAAAGGTGGTCTGGGCTAAGGTCCTCCAAAGCTAATGGTTGACCCTCCTGGGGGCGGTAGTGTCGCCCATAGAGGAAAGGCCAAGTCTGCGACCAAACTCCTCCAAAGTCATCGGGAAGGTCCGGTTAAACAACCGGAAAGACACTGAAGAACTAGCGGGGTCAGCATCGTGTGCCCCGGAGGAGAAGGTGAAGGGGCTGAGAAACTCAAGGCTCAGCTCCAAAATGGTACGGCCGCTCATAGTGATGAGTCCGGCCATCCCCGTGCCTCGTAGTAACTCACCAACTGACTCGTAGAAGCCGAGTGTCTCAAGTGCCGGTTTATCTAAAAACCGGGAAGGAACAAACTCACAGCCTAGGAGGTGATAAAACCTCTTACGATGTACGGCGTTAACAAAAATTACCTGTGGATAGTCGGGGTGAGAGTCAAGGGAGGTGTCCCCTCGGACAGTAACCGTGCCAGAAGGAGAAGCATCTGAAGTGGAGGGAGCGGCAGAAGTAGAAGTAGCAGGAGCTGGTGCAGAACGAGAACGCCCACGACCTCGGCCCCGGCCTCTAGAACCCAAAGTAGAAGCCCGCTCAGTGACGGTGCGAGGGACTAGGGCCGCTCTAAAGGCAGCTGAATCGCTAGGTGAGTCCACCACAGTGTGAAAACAAGTGGAGTAGAAGTAGTGGCTGCTGTGGCTACCACTGACGAAGAAAGGCTAGCAGTGGTGGTGGCCGTAACGGAAGTGGCAGCCGAAACAGAGCTAGCAGCAGAGCTAGCTGGGGTAAAAACGGTACCGGCAGCTGAAACTAGGAAAACAGGGGCTGCGGTACTAACAGTAGTGGAGGCGGTGGTAACAGCAGGGACCACCGTCTCACTCAGGGACGGACTAGATGTCTGGCTAGTAGAGGGCAGTGAGCTAGACTCCATCCTGTATACAAAGGGCAGGGGACATGATAAGATAACGGTGGCTAACAGCAAGAAAACTAGCATGTGACAACAAGACAGTCCCCATACAGTCGAAAAAAAATCGACTTTAGCCCAAGGATTCCCAAAATTCCTCAAAAATTTCGAATTAGAACATGCAAACAGCGATAGGGGCGGGATAGCAGTCAACAACTGCAGCAATTACGCAACAATTGAGGTTAACTAGGCATTTGACAGCAGCAAAAACCAATTTCCAGTCGAAAATTTCGACTGTAAGAGCCCCTAATTGCGAAACTCGTGTAAAATTCGAAATAATCATGCAACATACAGCGAGGATTAGGGATTAATCATCAAGCAAGATAGGCAAGGGCAAGCAATGACAGTATAAGTCGAAAAATTCGACTAATCAGAGAATTTCGAAACCCTAAGTCCAAATTTACCTCATAAAAATACGAAATAAACTAAATTAAATGTAATGAGGATGGATTAAATACACTTGATGAGAATAACCTACAAATTGCAATTAATCTTAAAAGAACAAGCTAAAAAGGCGATTTTTCGATCGAAAAGCCGCGAACCCTAAACCCGCTAATTAACCGTGTAAACGAGCAAAAATCAAGGGGGAAATAGAGGGCTTTGAAAGATTAATTAGCAAGCAAGAAAATGTAGGTGACGGATTTGGTATTAGAGCAATTAAAATGGGATTTGGGGGATTTTTCGCAAAGGAAGGGGAAGGAGACGAAAAAATTGGGGTTAAAATGAAATTAGAATCAAAAACAAAGAAGTTAAAGAAAAACTCCCTGTGTCCTTTCCTAATCTACTCGATCGAGTGGTTTAGAACCGCTCGATCGAGCACTTTGATGATCCATCTACTCGATCGAATAGAATTATACTCGATCGAGAACTCCCCATATATGCTTTACTCGATCGACTGAAAAAGAAGCACTCGATCGTCCATATTTCACTCGATCGAGTACAAAAAGTACTCGATCGAGCTCTTTTCTCGTGTAAGCTCTTTAATTTCGTCTTTCTTCCTTTGAACTTGCGTAAAAATTCCCCAAACCTGCATAGTAACACGTGCAATAATATCCCAAAATACCAAATACGCATAGTAACAGTCTATAGTCTTAAATCTACGCTAAAAACTGTCTAAAATCTAATTGTCCTAATTAAAAGTAATAAAAGAAATTCAACGGAAAATTCAAAAATTGTTTTTACAAGGTGTTACACGGGGCATTTCCCCGCTCACTTCCCAACGCAATTCAGTAGCCCCTTGGAGGGCTCCTGACTGGAGGACGTCATCTCAGCAACATTGATCGTCCTCTTCAGCTTCCATGACCTTAAACTTGAGTCATTTGGAGGAGAATAGTTCACATCCACATATGCTCGAACTTTTCTCACCCTTGCTCCATTCTCATCGGCTGTAGCATTATCACTCCTAGCTTGACTGACTTTAATTGCACATTGCCCTTTGACAGCTCCTTCATTGCTTTCATCTGTACCTGCAGCAAGGAAAACAGACGAACTTTCCTCCTTTTTGCTCTGAATCTGAGGCGGAAGAGTAACAATAGCAGCACAATACTCCAAAGTTTCATTTGGAGTGTCAATAATAGGGTCAATAGAAGAGAGAGCATTGCAAGGCTGAGCTTGCATGGGAGCCCTCCGGAACTTAGACTGATGGAATATCAGCTCCTCATCCCCTACCTGAAAGGTCAAAGTCTTCCCCCCGAAGTCTATAACTGCACGGGCAGTAGACAAAAATGGTCTCCCTAAAATAATAGGGGTATGTGCATCTTCGAGGATGTCTAAGACGACGAAGTCAACGGGAATAAAGAATCTCCCGATCTTAACAGGTACGTCTTCTATTACACCTAGTGGCCGTGATATACTACGGTCGGCCATCTGGACAGTCATGTTGGTGCAATTAAACTTTGTCAAACCAAGTCTCTTAGCTATAGACAACGGTAAGACACTCACGCTAGCGCCTAGATCGCATAACGCGTTATCAATCAAATGGGTACCTATATGACATGGAATTGAGAAACTACCCGGGTCTAACTGTTTTGGAGGTAACTTATTTTGAACTAGGGCCGTCCCTACCTCAGTCAAAGCTACCGTCTCATTATCACTAATATGCCTCTTACGCGTCAAAATTTCTTTCATAAATTTAAGGTAAGAGGGTACCTGTGTCAGCAGTTCGGCGAACGGTACAGTGACCTGCAAGCTTCTCAAAATTTCAGCAAATTTGTCAAATTGTTGGTTAACCTTAGTATTCTGTAGACGCCTCGGGAAGGGAACCGTGATGGGTATCTCGAGTCCCTTGTTTCTCTCTTCCAATGTGTCAGCCGGAGCAAGCTCTGTATCCTTTGGACGCTTCTTTCCTCTTGAACGAGGTCTTTCAGGTGATTTATCGCTTAATCGAGCACTAGCAGGCTCTCGATCAAGCTCTCCGTCATCCAAACTACTCGATCGACAAAAATTCTCATTCGATCGAGTAGTTTGTTCAATAGAATCACTCGATCGAGTGGAAAATTCACTCGATCGAGCAGTCGCCTTTTCCTGTTCACTCGATCGAGTAGAAAATCCAGTCGATCGAGCACTTTCTTCATCAATTCTACTCGATCGACCTCCAGAAACAAGTCGATCGAGTATTTTCTTAGCCGTCAGCTCATTTTCTTCGCCAGAACATTGTTCATCATCAGTTATAGCCTTCCTTGGGTCTGATTTTTGCATTTCCGGCCCCTCATATGAACGACCGCTTCTCAAATTGATTAAATTTACCATCTCATGTGGATTTTTCTCAGTTTGAGATGGTAATTGACCCTGCTTTCTTATGGATTGATTCGTGGCTAACTGGGCAACTTGAGTTTCAAGTGCCTTAATGGATGCATCTTTCTGTTGATCACTCAGCTGCCACTGCTTTGTAAAGGACTGCAACATAGACTTAAACTCACCTATTTCACTCACCCCTCCGGAAGATGATGCTCCGTGGTTGGCAGGAGAGAAGGAAGGAGGCTTGTGAAAGCCTTATTGATTTTTATGTGGAGGAACATACGGTTGCTGCTGGTGCGGAGGAGGGGTAGGATTTAGCACATTTTGACTAGTCCATCTCAAATTGGGATCGACTGCCCCTTGGTTGTTGTAATAGGAACCCCCTCCTTGCCTGTATTGTTGAAAGGCAAGGACTTGTTCCTTCTCTGTAAGACAGCCAACAGCAGTGTGACCATCATTGCTCCCACACCTCTCACATGTGACGGTCTCCCCTCTAGTAAGAACATGGACCGTCTGAGGCTCCCCAGCAGCATGTAACTCCAATTTGTCAAATCTAGCATTCATGGCTTCCAGCTGAGCCACAACCTGCTTATCGACTGCATGAACTATTCTTATACTATCCCTCGGGTTTCCATACTCAGCACTGTGATTCGCCATCTCTTCAATAAGGGCCCATCCCTTATCATCATCGGTATTTTCCTGGAATCTCCCACTAGATGACGCATCATGTATGGCTCTGTGGTCATCATACAGCCCATTGTAGAACTGGTTAGCTATAAACCATGGGTCAAAACCATGGTGAGGAATAGACCTCACCAATTTCTTGAATCGGGACCACGCCTTATATAAAGTCTCATCGGGAGCCTGCCTGAAACTGCTAATCTTGGCAGCAGATTGGTGCGCTGTGGAGGGAAATATCTCTTGTAAAAGGCAAGAGCAAGAGACTCCCAATCTGTAACCCCTGCAGCTGTGCGGTCCAAATCAGTCAGCCACTCCCTGGCTGAGTCGGTCAAAGAAAAAGGAAATAAGACCTCCTTAATCTTGTCTTGAGTTACCCGCTTTGTGGCGGGGATAGTAGAACAGTAGTCTGTAAAGACCTCCATGTGCTTCCTCGGGTCTTCACCTGCCACACCTCTATATAGATTTCTTTCAACCTGATTGATATAGGAAGGACGGATGTCGAATGTATTCCCATCCTCAGTCTGGAGATTGAAACCCTTTGGAATCGAGGTTGCTTTAGGCACCGAATGACTAGAAAGTTTTGGCATCTTTACTTGTTGATCGGTAAAAATAGGAATGTCTTCTGCGAAAAGAGAATGGTGTAGCTCTGGCTCGAAAGTACTCAAGTCTTCCTTTCGTGATTTTCTCTGCAGACGGAGTCTATGCCTGAATAATCTCTCAGTTCGAATCAATTTGAAACTAACTCAAACCTGTCTGACCTGGACATAAACAACACTGAAAGAAAATAAATAAGAACTACCTCAAGGAATAAAAATTCTCTGAGACGGATAAAATAAACGAAACAAAGACAGATAGGGCAATTGCCTCCCCGGCAACGGCGCCAAAATTTGATACGTCTATCGTGTACCTATCAAAAATAAACTAACTAAACTAACTATATAGCTAGGGAAGTTAGGTCGATCTCCTCAGGGAGGCAAGATATCTGTAGAAGTCCGTCTATTTGGTCACAAATGGGGGGGGGGGGGTTGTTTGAATTGTTTTCTCAACTAAAGGTTTTAAAGGAAGAGAAGTAGAGACAAGAGCAGCAAGGCAAGAAAATAGGATTAAACTATCAGATAGAGAAGAGACATGTCGGGAATTCGGTTCACTACGGTAGTCCAGTGACTCATCTATAAACAACTTAGACGAATTAATGCAAGACGGGTGTGGAAAGGTCCTTTTGGTCCACTTTCTATCCTAAAATACCACTAACTTAACTTTCATCCTCGTCAGGGTAGTCTACTGTTCATAGCAAGCCTATTTAGTCCAATCTTTCGATCTAGGATTAATTTTAGCCAGATTAAAGAGATGACACAGAAGCGTGCACTCAACTAAGTCGATAAATACAATTAAATTGCTATGGTGACAGAATCTCACAATTAATTCATCTATTTCATTTACTAATGGTCGGACTAAATCTTTTCGGTAACTTGTCGTTAGGAGCACCTAGACCAAAACACAATTTATAGCTTTACAAACAACTCTACAATTAGTAAAGAGGCAAGTAAAGGTCGGATCCCAAGGGACGGGAATTGAGATGAGATTTCTATTGCAACTAGTGGTGTCTTAGGGGTGTCACAATTGGGGTTGATGTAGAAGGTCACTAAACTAAATAGCAATGAAAGTAAACAAGCAAGATGAATTAAAAAAGGTTGTAAACAATTGATAAAAAGTACTAGGGTATCATGGGGTCATAGGGGATTCATGGGAATTGATCATACAAACATGTTCTCAAATTATAAGCAAGCAATTATTGTTGTGATGGATTGAGTTGGGTTATATCTTACAATCCTAGGAAAGTTTGGGTCCCGGAGCCGAATCGATTAGATTGTACAACACCTACAAGTCGACTTAGTCTTCCCTACTCAACAACATGCATGGTCTAATGAGACTCGAGTTGGTTTATGTCTTACAAGTCTCGTTGAAAAGATAGGTGATGGGTAAAAAATGCAAGGATTCATAGGCTCGCATTTCATCAAACATAACATGTGCATGAGTTGAGATCATAACAAGCAAGCAAATAAACCATGAAAGCATATTAATTTAAGCATGAATCATTCCCCATGTTGGTTTCCCCTAATTACCCATTAACCCTAGCTAGGTGACTACTCACTCATTATCATGTTGAACATGCTAGCAAGGTTGTCAATCATACCAACAAAGTGAAACATGATGAACAAATGAAAGTAATTAGCAATAATTAAAAAGGGATTAAAAGAATTATACTTACTAATGATTCCAATAATAAGCAAAGAATAAAAGAAGTACTTGATGCTTGATTGAGAGGTTGTCAATCTCCCAATAATAACCCAAATAATCTTCAATTACCCAAAATAAAGGATGAACAAAAGAGAGATTAAGGAAATAAAACTTGTATTAAAACTTGATTAATTGTTGATTACAAACTAAAGAGAAGTTTGATTGATATTAACTACTCTAAGAATTGATAAGAAGAACATCCACTTCTAATTAGACTAATGGGGTATTTATAGTGGGGATTAGGTGTAGGAATTAGGGTTAACTAAGGGCTTAAATGACGATTAAGTCCCTACTTAGGAAAACGCCGGTATTTTTGGAAGGATGGGAATCTTTCTTTGAAGCTTGAAAAACGAAGTTGTGCTGCCTTGGAATTCGTGCGTCTTAGGCTCGGGACGGCCGGATTTGTGAGTTGCTGCTCGGGCGTCTTTGGGAGAAGACGGGCATCTTCTGGTTGCTGCTGCCCGGGTGTCTTGTAAGGAAGACGCACGGATTGTGGCTTGGTGGACGGGCGTCTTCTTGAGAAGACGCACGGACTGTCATGCAGCGTGCTTTCTTCTTCTTTTCTTCCCTTTTCTTCATAAAATCCTTGGGGATTTCCTCGGGGATGCAAGGATCTTATCTCATCATTGCCCATCTACTATAGTATGTACAAAGACCTTCTAATCTTGTCTCTCCTTGATGCTTGGTCATTGAATTCAATCAATTTAGCCTCGTTTTGCCATGAAAATGCAAGGTTTGCACTCCTTTCCTACCAAGGACACAAAACCTCAAAGAATATGCAAAACAAATAACTAAAGACAATAAATGACCCAAATATGCACTAAAAAGCATGGGAACAAGGCTAATTCGGGGACTAAATATGCTCTAATTATGGTCACATCAAATATCCCCAAACCGAACCTTTGCTCGTCCCGAGTAAAGAGCAGACAAAGACTAGGACCATTATTTTAAACTAACCTAATAACATAGCCGATATGAGATAATTAGCGGGTCTCACTCCGCCCCTTCAACTCATAACAAGACAACCATGAGGTAGGATGCCTTCTTGCAAGGCAAGGTGGGTCTTGCCAAAATTGCGACACATCCAAACATTAAGCAAACAAAAACAAATAATGGATGCATCTACAAAAGAATAGCCACTTTCCTCATCTAAGTGGCGGAAATTATCTACAAGGGAAGCAATTCAAGGGTACACACTCCTTCATAGATGCAATTTCTTCAAACTACTAAGCCTAGAAGGATACCAATATATCACCTCCAAATTATGTCAAGCTGGGGTACCTTTGTCCTCAATCGTTAAATTCTTTTGTCAAGAGTAGACTCCCTATGGTGTTAGAAACACTGAAGGATCGCGGAATTCCCCCTCTTGCCTAGATAAGAAGAAGGGTCGTCCCCTCTCTATCATGCACAAAAATGGATACGATGGATAAAGGGATCGATAGAATTTGAGTTTCACTTTGGGAGTTTGCTTTTATTTTTGTTTTTCCCCCCAATTTCATGTGGCATATAACATTTGAGAACACTTTCTTGCCATTTCTTTTTGATTTTTGGCAATTCAAAACTTGACAACTTTCAACTTTTCTCTTCATTTCTTTTGAACATTTTCAAAGTCACCCCATGTGTAGTGAGGGTGGCATATATTTGAAGCATAGGAGTTCTATTTTTGCTCCTCTTTTCATTTGATGCATTTTGTTTTGCAAACTTTCTTTCACTTTTCATTTCATTGAACTCAAATTGATTTCTTTTTGTGCCCATTCCCTTTGATGACAAAAATGTGGTAGAACATGGATGATGGATGGGTGCATGGTTTCAAGGGTCACCTTGGAATAAAGGGTAGCCAAGGAGTTATCATACCACAAGGTACTCTTGACATGGCCTTAATCCATGGGTCAAAGGATACTAGCATGACACATCCTAGGGTGTTTTAAAAGTATTCTAACAAGCAAAGTCATAAGAATAAAAATCATCTACTAGGGCCTATATACACTTGTCAAGCTTCCCAAGTAGACGGTTTCGCAAAATTTTTCTAACATGTAAACTACATGCCATGATGCAACTAACATATAAACATCCTAATGCAAATGATTCTACCAACTATTATCACATATACACTAAATGCAAGTCCTAAGTTCACATTGTTGTACCCGCATCAATCAAAATAAAGCCACATAGTCATTAACATAAAGAGGAAAAAGGAGATTGGAAAGATCATACCATGCGATCTTCAATATCCTCATGTCTCAGATGTGGCGTAGTCGATCAATGTGAACAAGGGTAAGACAAACACAATGTATACAACAATATATACATGACGACACTACAAAGGAAATGAACTTGTTTTTGGTTTTTCAATTTTTCACATTTTTATGGTTTTTTGAAATTTTCAATTTTTTTGGATTTTTGAATAGAAGTTAAGTTAGAATTCCCCATCCCCACACTAATATGGGCATTGTCCTCAATGGCCATAATGATGGGAAATCATGCAAGCATGATGCATGAATTCTACACTAAATGCAAGCTACACTAATCTACACTACATGATGCATGGGTTTTTGTTTATGACGGAGAGGATAATTTAGATTACCTCCCGTTGTGTATGTATGTACTTCCCCAAACCGAGTTAGACATTATTTCTAATGTCCTAAGGTTGGGTGTAGTTCATGCACACACAATGCAATGCATGAAACTAAATTTGTCATTTTGGATTTTCAAAAGTGGGAACAATAAAATAAGAACACCTCAATGGGGCCGAGGTGTTAGTCCTCTATGTTGCTAGGACTACTCCAATCATGATCAAGATTAAATAAAATACGAGTTAACAAAACACAAACTTCATTTCATGAAAATTGAAACTTAATGAGAGGAGATGAGGAAACTTCACTTAAGCTTGTGATGGGTGCCTCTCGCCCGCTCCACCTAGCTATGAAGTAATCCTCTAGATATCGGCATCATCTCCTTCTAGATCACTATCCCATATCTCCTTTGATGCATCACTCATATTCGGGTCCATGAACTCGTCCTCTTCACTTTCAAGCTCCACCGTGTCCCCTCCGCAAGAATTGTTGCTCCCCTCCTCTTGTCTCCCGTTTGCCCCTTCATTTGCCCTCTCCGAATTGGGGAAGAGTAAGTCCATTTTTGCCCATGAGGGAAATGCTCCTTCCTCACTAATCTTTCCCTTTTGAACCATATCGTGGTATTGAGGATAGAGTGCATGGTAATTGTCCACGTTGGTTTCGTACTGGCGGTAGTGCAAATCTTGTAGAATTCCCGTGATAAAGTCGTCACGGGGGAGGATGAAGGGGTTGGGATGGTTATACGATTGATAAGGAACTGGGTAGGGAGGCACTTTGATCTTCTCATCTTGAGATTGTTGCTTTTGTTGTTGTTGTTGATTTGGAGGTGGTGGTGCTTGTCTTGGTTGGGTTGGGTTTGGAGGGATGAGGTAGGATGGTATTGGAGACAAAGGTCCTCTTCTCGGGGAAATCCGTGGTAGGCCGGTCATTGGTAGAAAAATCGTATCACTTCCTTTCGTTATCCATTTGATTCGCTTTTCAACCCCCTCAAGGGTTATCCAATGATGATGAATGAGAATAAGATCTTCATTTATCCTCGTGTTTCCCGAAAGAGGAGCATACTCATTATTCTCATTGAATCTCGGATTGAAATGCTTCGCAAGCCTAGTAATGAGTCCTTCATTTACAATGTGTTTCATCCCATCATCATCACCATTCCTAAACTTTACCCATTTCTCGATTAGCACTAGAGGTGCATTGAAGTGGTACACATTTCTTCCTTGAATATTGAGGTAGGATTCCATAAACACAAGGTCTAGTTGGTTCACGATCGCTGGATCTCGGCGAGCAAAGAGGGTGCCCGAGAGGAATCGATAAGTAAGTCTCAAGATCGGATTTTGAATATGAAAAGCGAGACATTCCTTGTTGTGTATGAAATCCCGGCCGGTCATGGCCCTCCACAAAGGTTCAACACTGTATTTCTTTGGCTTTGATGTCCGGGTAGGCGAAACATCGAGTCCAAGCACATTTGCGAATTCTACAAGGGTCATCATCCTTGAAACATTTTCCAACCTAAATTCTATGCAAATTGTTTTGTTCAAGGTTGTAATTTTCAAAAAGCTCAAAAACTCAAGCACAAGGGATTGATAAGTTTGCTCATACATGTGGAAGAGGGTAGAGAGACCAAATACTTCAAAGAGAGCTTCCACTTGGTGATAAATCCCAAGTTTCTTCAAGGTATCATGACATAAAAACTTAGTAGGGAGAATGTTCTTACTTAGAAGCCGGTAGAAGACTAGTCTTTGCACATCATTAATAAACTCAACATTTTAGAAGTCATCAAGTCTTGTAAGATCCACTATTTCTTCATGCTCCCTTCTTAATGTGTTGACATGGGAGGTAGAAGAACTTCCCCTCATCCTTGGTCTCCTCCCATTCCTAAAAGAAGATCTCCTTGGTGCCATTCCTTGATTTTTGAGCTGGGACTTTTGATTTGTTAAAGAATAAAGATGCTCCTTGTGGATTGAATGTTGCCTTTGAAACCCTAGCAATTTGGGGCTTTTTGATTTTGTGGGGTAAAAGAGTGATTTGGATTTGCTTTGGAGTCATAAGGAGGTGGGTTTTTATAATACAAGTGGAAGGAAGGGTGAAGTGTCACAAATTGTGTGGTGGGGTGTAATTAAATTAAGAAAAGTCGGGCTAAATCATCGTAGGAAGACGGGCGGGTTCGAGGAGAAGACGCTCGGATTCAAGCTCCTCGGGACGGGCGGATTCTGGGTAAGACGCCCGGATTCTTCCACAGTTAACTTTCCAAAAAATATGACGCCACAAAGACGGGCGTCTCGACCTCAAGACGCTCGGATTCTCCAATTGCAGGATGGGCGTATTCCGCTGAAGACGGGCGGATTCCTTTCCAGGGAATTTTCTTGAAATGCACAGGTAGAAAGACGGCCGGTTTTCTGCAAAGACGGCCGGATTCTTCAGGACGAGCGTTTTCCCCACTGAGATGCTCGGATTCTTCTACAGTCCCAAAATTTTCAATTTCTCAGTTTAGAAGGACGGACGGATTCTTCCCAGGCCGCCCGGATTCCAGCAAGACGGCCGGATTCCAGGGAACACGCACGTGTTCAGAATTCTTCCTTTGACTTCCTTTCCTTTCAAAAATGCTTCCCCACACTTGAAGATTAGTTCCTTCCTTCATTCAAAATTCGTTAGTGACCCTCCCTCACTTACTCTCATGAAAAGAGTTTATGCCTATAATTAAAGAAATGCAATAAAATTATAAATACAAGTTAGAGGGTTAGTATATTTACAAGTGGTGGTTTAGGGAGGACTCCACCAAACTCTCCCTTTGATGGTTTTTTCAAGGATGAGGATGCCCGAGGTAGGTGACCTCGACCTCTCCAATAAACGCTCCTTCATAGTATGGCTTCAACCTTTGACCATTGACTTTGAACTTGCTTCCATCTTCCGCCTTTAGTTCAAAATCTCCATATTTTCCAACTTCGGTTATCACATAGGGATCCATCCATCTAGAGTTCAACTTTCCCGGAAAAAGTCGATAGCGGGAATTGAATAGAAGGACTTTGTCCCCTTTGTGCAAGGCCTTTTGTCTAATCCTCTTGTCATGGAGCAATTTCGTCTTTTCTTTGTAGATCTTGGCATTCTCATAGGATTGTAGTCGGAATTCCTCCAACTCTTGAATTTGAATCATCCGCTTTTGACCACTTAATTTGAGATCGAGATTAAGAGCTCGGATTGCCCAAAAAGCTTTGTACTCCAATTTGATTGGCAAGTGACATGCTTTTCCATAGATAAGCTTGTAAGGGGAGGCTCCTATGAGAGTCTTATAGGCCGTCCTATAAGCCCAAATAGCATCATCAAGCTTTGTGCTCCAATCTTTTCGGGTCTTGTTCACAACTTTCTCAAGGATTTGCTTGATCTCTCTATTTGAAACTTCAACTTGACCGCTTGTTTGAGGATGATATCCCAAGCCCGTTCTATGTTGAACACCATACTTGATCAAAAGGGATGCAAGTTTCTTCTCATGAAAATGCGTTCCTCCATCACTTATGATTGCTCTAGGGACTCCAAATCTTGGGAAGATTATTTTCTTGAAGAGCTTGGTGACCGTTTTTGCATCATCATTTGGAGTGGCAGTTGCCTCCACCCACTTTGAGACGTAGTCTACGGCCACAAGGATTTACTTATTTCCATTGGATGTCACAAAGGGACCTTGGTAATCGATCCCCCAAACATCAAAGATCTCCACCTCTAGAATGCCCCTTTGTGGCATTTCGTTCCTCCAAGAGATATTCCCCGTTCTTTGACAAGCATCGCAATGAATGATGAATTCTCTTGTGTCTTAAAACATTGTAGGCCAATAGAAGCCCGATTGAAGAATTTTTGCAATGGTCCTTCTTGCTCCATGGTGCCCACCGTAGGGTGATGAGTGACACCCTTCCAAGATTCCTTGGACTTCCCATTGAGGGATGCATCTCCGATAGAGCCCATCACTACACTCCTTGTAGAGGTTTGGGTCATCCCAAAAGTACCTCTTCACTTCGAATAGGAACCTCTTTCTTTGGTTGTGGTTCAAATTTGGAGGGAGTACTCTTCCAACAATATACTTAGCATAATCGGTAAACCATGGGGTGATGTGCCTTTCAAGTTGTGTTTAAATGGCCATCAAAATATCGTCGGGAAATGAGTCATTGATCGGGGTTTCTCCATGTTCATCATGAAACCGGATCCTTGACAAGTGATCCGCCACTACATTCTCGGCTCCTTGTCTCTTATTTCCAAGTCAAATTCTTGAAGAATTAAAATCCATAGCAACAACCTTGGTTTTGCCTCCTTCTTTATCAAGAGATGTCGGAGAGCACGGTGATCCGAAAAGACAATCACCTTGGATCCAAGCAAGTAGGAACGAAATTTGTCCAAAGCATAGACAATGGCAAGAAGCTCCTTCTTGGTGGTATCATAATTCACTTGGGAGGGATCAAGAGTCTTGCTTATATAGTAGATGGCATGAAGAGCTCTTCCTACCTATTGGCCAAGAACCGCTCCAACGGCGTAGTTACTAGCATCACACATAATCTCGAACGGTAGTTCCCAATTTGGAGGTTGAATGATCGGTGCCGAGATTAGTGCTTCCTTGATTCTATTAAAGGCTTCAACACACTCATCAGTGAATTGGAATTGGGCATCTTTAAGCAAGAGTTGAGTGAGGGGTTTCGCTATTTTTGAAAAATCCTTTATGAAACGGCGATAAAAACCCACGTGACCGAGAAAACTTCTCACCCCTCTAACATTTACGGGAGGTGGGAGTTTCTCTATCACCTCAACTTTAGCTTTATCGACCTCGATGCCCTTTTCCGAAATTAAGTGACCCAAAACAATTCCTTCATTGACCATGAAGTGACACTTTTCCCAATTTAAAACAAGACTAACATCTTCACATTTTTGCAACACAAGAGAGAGATTATGCAAACATGAGTCAAAGTCCTTTCCATAAACACTAAAATCATCCATAAAAACTTCCATTATGGTCTCTAGATAATCGGAGAAGACACTCATCATGCATCTTTGGAAAGTGACGGGGGCATTACATAAACCAAAAGGCATCCTTCTATATGCAAAAGTACCATAAGGGCATGTGAAGGTGGTCTTCTGTTGGTCATCCGGGTGTATAGGGATTTGGAAGAATCCCGAGTACTCGTCAAGATAACAAAAGAATTTGTTGGAGGCTAACCTCTCAAGCATTTGGTCAATGAATGGTAGGGGGAAATGATCCTTTCTTGTTGTGGAATTCAATTTTCGATAGTCAATACACATACGCCAACCGGTGATCATCCTTGTGGGTATTAGTTCATTCTTTTCATTTGTCACTACCGTGGTACCTCCTTGCTTAGGTACCACTTGGACGGGGCTAACCCACAAAGAATCCGATATGGGATATATGATTCCCGCATCAAGTAATTTCATAACCTCTCCTTTGACAACTTCTTGCATGTGGGGGTTCAATCTTCTTTGAGGTTGAATGGTAGGTCTATGGTCTTCCTCTAGATGAATTCTATGCATGCAAAAATTGGCACTTATTCCCTTAAGGTCATCTAGACTATAACCTATAGTCTTCTCATGTTGTTTCAACACATCAAGCAATTTTCCCAATTGGTTCTCATCAAGTCTATCATTAACAATCACGGGTTTGGTCTTTGATTCATCAAGGTAAGCATATTTCAAATTTGGGGGAAGGGGTTTTAAAGTAGGAGTTTGTACCTCACTTTCCTCCTTTGGAGTTTCATTGAGAATTTGCTCCATCTCCATTAGACATTCCATTCTCATAGCATATTCAACTTGTTCTTCATTCTCATCAACCTCATCATATTCGAATTCCATGATGGATTCCTTTTGCTCTTGAGCTTGTAAGATGTCTTCTAGGATGGATTGCTCATCTTTTATAAGTTGATATGCTTCCACTAGGATGTTATGCACCAATACGGATTGTGCATGAGTCAGTTCTTTGTTAGCTATAGCGGCCTCAAAAAGATCTACCTCCAATTCCCAATACATATTTTTAGCCTCACTTGCTTCCAAGGCTTCCAATGCTTGCATGGGATCTTTGAAGAAAGGTATACTTAAGTGGTCCTCTACAAAACAATCTATAAGATCCATCTTGCAAAATATCAAACAACTTGAAAACAATTAGAACAAACCTTGAGGAGTTTTACTTCCTCAAGGCAAAGAAAGACACAACTAATAACAATATAAGAAAATCTAAATCAAGTTAACACCGTCCCCGGCAACAGCACCATTTTTGGTCGGACTAAATCTTTTCGGTAACTTGTCGTTAGGAGCACCTAGACCAAAACACAATTTATAGCTTTACAAACAACTCTACAATTAGTAAAGAGGCAAGTAAAGGTCGGATCCCAAGGGACGGGAATTGAGATGAGGTTTCTATTGCAACTAGTGGTGTCTTAGGGGTGTCACAATTGGGGTTGATGTAGAAGGTCACTAAACTAAATAGCAATAAAAGTAAACAAGCAAGATGAATTAAAAAAGGTTGTAAACAATTGATAAAAAGCACTAGGGTATCATGGGGTCATAGGGGATTCATGGGAATTGATCATACAAACATGTTCTCAAATTATAAGCAAGCAATTATTGTTGTGATAGATTGAGTTGGGTTATATCTTACAATCTTAGGAAAGTTTGGGTCCCGGAGCCGAATCGATTAGATTGTACAACACCTACAAGTCGACTTAGTCTTCCCTACTCAACAACATGCATGGTCTAATGAGACTCGAGTTGGTTTAAGTCTTACAAGTCTCATTGAAAAGATAGGTGATGGGTAAAAAATGCAAGGATTCATAGGCTCACATTTCATCAAACATAACATGTGCATGAGTTGAGATCATAACAAGCAAGCAAATAAACCATGAAATCATATTAATTTAAGCATGAATCATTCCCCATGTTGGTTTACCCTAATTACCCATTAACCCTAGCTAGGTGACTACTCACTCATTATCATGTTGAACATGCTAGCAAGGTTGTCAATCATACCAACAAAGTGAAACATGATGAACAAATGAAATTAATTAGCAATAATTAAAAAGGGATTAAGAGAATTATACCTACTAATGATTCCAATAATAAGCAAAGAATAAAAGAAGTACTTGATGCTTGATTGAGAGGTTGTCAATCTCCTAATAATAACCCAAATAATCTTCAATTACCCAAAATAAAGGATGAACAAAAGAGAGATTAAGGAAATAAAACTTGTATTAAAACTTGATTAATTGTTGATTACAAAACTAAAGAGAGATTTGATTGATATTAACTACTCTAAGAATTGATAAGAAGAACATCCTCTTCTAATTAGACTAATTAGGTATTTATAGTGGGGATTAGGTGTAGGAATTAGGGTTAACTAAGGGCTTAAATGACGATTAAGTCCCTACTTAGGGAAATGCCGGTATTTTTGGAAGGATGGGCATCTTTCATTGAAGCTTGAAAAACGAAGTTGTGCTGCCTTGGAATCCGTGCGTCTTAGGCTCGGGACGGCCGGATTCGTGAGTTGCTACACGGGCGTCTTTGGGAGAAGACGGGCGTCTTCTGGTTGCTGCTGCCCGGGCGTCTTGTAAGGAAGACGCACGTATTGTGGCTTGGTGGACGGGCGTTTTCTTGAGAAGACGCACGGATTGTCATGCAGCATGCTTTCTTCTTCTTTTCTTCCCTTTTCTTCATAAAATCCTTGGGGATTTCCTCGGGGATGCAAGGATCTTATCTCATCATTGCCCATCTACTATAGTATGTACAAAGGCCTTCTAATCTTGTCTCTCCTTGATGCTTGGTCATTGAATTCAATCAATTTAGCCTCGTTTTGCCATGGAAATGCAAGGTTTGCACTCCTTTCCTACCAAGGACACAAAACCTCAAAGAATATGCAAAACAAAGAACTAAAGACAATAAATGACCCAAATATGCACTAAAAAGCATGGGAACAAGGCTAATTAGGGGACTAAATATGCTCTAATTATAGTCACATCAACTACATCATCACATTCCTACCGCAGATCCCCTAATCCCAACATGCATTAAATTTAGCTACTCATATCGCTATTAATATCAAAACTAATAACAAAAGACGAATCAACAATAAACATGATGAAATAACAAATAAAATGCATAAAAGTAAATTAGGGCAGAAATTAAGTATGATTAAACGAAGAATTAAAGCAAACAAAAGAGAGATTATTATTAAGGAAAGAGAAAGGAATTACAATCGTGCGAATCCGGCGTAAAGAACAATCAAATCCGAGCAAAATAAATCCCAAAGTAAAGTTACAGTGAAGGAGAATAAGTAACGCAGTAATGTTTTATGAATTTTGATAGTAGAAAATTAGATAGAAATCCCCCCTCTAATAACCTAGTAACGTCATGCTTAAATAGAAAATAACTAAGTTTATCGAAATAAAATAACTCACGGGCTAATTAAAATCCATGACGCAGAAACCACTCGATCGACTGGAATAAAACCACTCGATCGAGCAAAACTCAGGACAATCTACTCGATCGAGTAGAATAGTTACTCGATCGAGTAACTCTCTTTTCAGCACCTTTGGATCGAGTAGAAAACTACTCGATCGACCAACTGGGGATATAGAAACCACTCGATCGAGTAAATGAACCAGTCGATCGAGTCTTTTGTCTTCATTTCAGCTTAGACTCATCACCGACTGCCTCGTAAACCGTGCCTTCACGCTTCCCAATGCAGTATCTCACTCTGGAAAATCCCGTCTCCTCTAAATGCATGAAAAAGGGACAGAAAAAGGTACGATTCCGCTACTTTCACGTTCATTTCTACAAAACGGACAAAACGAACCAATGTAGCCAATTCGGGGCAAAATACTATATAAACAGTATAAAAATGCATGGAAATACGTGCTGAAATAGGCTAAAAAGACTATACAATATGCACGTATCATTTACTTTTATTGTTATTTAGTTTAGTGATCTTCTTATCTCAACCCAAATTGTGACACCCCTAGACACCACTACTTCCAATCAAAAATCCTACATTAATACCCGTCCCTTGGGATCCGACCTTTACTTGCCTCTTTACTAATAGTAGAGTTGTTTGTGAAGTTATAAATATTTTTTTGGTCTAGGTGCTCCTAACGACAAGTAACCGAAATCTAAGCTCAAAGCGGACCGACCAAAAATGGCGCCGTTGCCGGGGACGGTGTTAACTTGATTTGATTTTATTTGATTGTTATTAGTTGTGTCTTTCTTTGCCTTGGGGAAGTAAAACTCCTCAAGGTTTGTTCTATTTGTTTTCAAGTTGTTTGATATTTTTCATGTCTAGAAGATCACAAGGTAACTTGTTACCCATTGATCACGAAATTGAAAGGACTTTGGCAACCAATAGGAGACTTGCTAGAAATACTTTGAGAGGTATTGGTGAGGTTATAGATATTCAACCAAATACTCTTGAGTTCATCAACCCTTTTGCAAGTGAAGGTGAGGAGAACCCAACACAAAATCAACCACAAAATCAACCCACAATGCCTAAGTTTTCATCACATTCCGTACCAACCGAGGAGAACTTACCCAATGGTACTCCCACACCACAACACTTAACCGGAAATTTTATTGCAAAATCCGCATTTATCCAATTAGTCGAAAGAAGCCAATTTGGGGGGATGCCTAGTGAAGACCCTCATTCTCAGATGGAGACTTTTTGTGACTATTGTGATGCGATTTCACAAACCGGAGTGACTAAAGACCAAATTCGATGGGTCTTATTTCCTTTTTCTCTAATTGGTACCGCGAAACAATGGTTAAAGAGCCTTGATAAGGCTACTCTTGGAATTGACTCTTGGAAGAAGTTGGCTCTAGCTTTCTACAAAAAGGTCTACCCTCCGGAAAAGACTAACATGCTAAGAGCCCAAATCACGGGTTTTAAGCAAAGGGACGAAGAATCTTTGTATGAAGCTTGGGAGCGATTCAAAGGAACTTGTCGCTCATGTCCTCATCATGGACTTAGCGAGTGGTTCTTGGTACAACAATTTTGGAATGGTCTTTATGAAGACTCCCGAAACATTCTCAACAAGGGATCAAATGGTATGTTCACCGAAGTTGACGATAATCAAACTTGGAACAAGATTGAGGAAATGGCGGTCCATAATTCACAATATAGTAGACCTCGCAAGGCTACTAGAGGAGGAAAGCATGAAGTGGACTCTATTACTCAATTGGGTGCTCAACTTAGTGCTCATATTGATACCATCAACTTGAAGTTTGAAAAGGCTATGGCTAAGCTTGAAGAAGCCTCAAAATCACCAAAGCATCATGTTAATGCCATGGTAGCATCTTCATCGATTCCAAGTGGAATATGTGAGAATTGTGGAACTTTGGGACATGACCAAAGTGAATGTAGGGGAACAAATGAGCAAGTGAATTCTTTTCAAGCATACAAAAGTGGTACCCCTTATTCCAACTATTACAATGAAAACACCAAATTCCATCCAAATCTCTCATACAAAAGCCAAAATGTTCAAAACTCTCAACCAACATACACCCCACCTCCAATGAGGAACCAAAATCAAAGACCCTTTTACAACCAAAACCAAGGTTACCAAAATCAAACTCCGTGCAATAAACAAAATGACCAAGGTTTTGATGTTCAAAAAGCGGTCCTCCAAATGCAAAAGAATCAACAAGAATTTTTCACTATGCAAAAAGATAGCCAAGCAAAAGACATCACCATCAACAACATCCTAGCCCACACAAAAATGTTGGAAACTCAAATGACCCAACTAGCATCTTCAAGTTCTCAAAGACAAAAGGGGCAATTACCACCTCAAAGTAATCCCCCAAGACATGAAACGGTTAGTGCCATCCACTTGAGGAGTGGTACAAGGTATGAAGGGCCAAAGAAGCAAGTTGCGGAGGATAGTGACAAGGAAAGAGTTGTGCAAAACTCTATGGAAGAAGAACCCACCAATCAAGAAGTTTCAAAGAAAAATGAAGAAAAAGCCAAAGAGAAGGAGCCCATTGTGATTAGACTTCCATTCCCGAGTCGTCAAGCTAAGTCTAAGTTTGATGACCAACTTGGAAAATTCATGGAAATTGTGAAGAATTTAGAAGTCTCGATTCTTTTCACGGAATTGATCAATCACGTTCCAGCCTATGCAAAGTACATGAACGACATCCTTACAAAGAAGAAATCAATCCGGAAGCTTGAGACTATTCCCTTCACTAAGGTGAGTAGTGCCATCCTTCAAGGGAGTTCACCTCCAAACCTCAAGGATCCGGGAAGCTTCTCCATTCCATGCACTATTGGTGACACTACAATCAACAAAGCTTTATGTGACCTTGGGGCAAGTGTTAGTGTCATGCCATATTCGGTTAGCAAGAGGCTAGGAATGGGAGAACTCAAGTGCACCAACATCACGCTTCAAATGGCGGATAGATCGACAAAGACACCTTTAGGGGTATGGGAAGATGTTCCCGTGAGAATTGGAAAATTCTTCATCCCGGTGGATTTCGTTATTGTTGACATGGAAGAAGACTCCAACATTCCTATTATCTTAGGAAGACCTTTCTTGCACACCGCGGGAGCGGTGATCGATGTGAAGCATGGAGAGCTCACCCTTGAAGTGGGATATGAAACCATTACTTTCAATCTTGACAAGACCATGAGAGCTCCCCGATTGCATAAGCCATGTTTTATGGTTGATCACTATAGCCGGAAGGATGATAGGAAGAAGTTGGAATTTCAATGGAGAAAGAAAGTGGATGAGGCCCCATCAAAAGAGCAAGGAAATTGCAACAATGAGAGCTTAAAAAGCTCACTCATGACTAGTGAAGAGAAAGGCCTCATTGGCCAAGACAAGAAAGAAGGAGAGTTGTCTTTATCAACTCAAGACTTTTTTAGTGAGCAAGTAGACGAAGTATGCGGTCTCTAGGATGATGAGTTTGAAGGGATATTCAATCCCTATATTGGTAATGTTATGACCCAAGACTATCATGGAGAACAACAAGTGCAAAGATCTATTGAGGATCTTTATCATGATAATGAGCAAGCTTTCAACTACTTCTTCAAGGTGTTGAGTAACATCAACAACACCTTGAACATGCCCCCTTGACATCTCACATTGGATGAGAGTTTGGTGGAGTCCTCCCTAAACCACTATTTGTAAATATTCTAACTCCCTAACATGCATTTCAATTATTCTATTGCATTTTTTGTCATTTTTTGGATTTACATTTTTGTGCCTTGATCAAGATATTCATCATTTTGAGAGAACTGGCGGAGGGACTTATGAATTTATTGATGTGTAGCACTTTGACTTAGTGTGGGGATAGTAATTGCCTAGGCTATTCATGCCTTTGTAGTGCCCCTATAATGAAGAATACAAGAATTGAAGAATGAAATGACACGGGTTACGAAGCACCCACTGATGGACCTGAATCCGTGTGGTCAAGGAAGAATTCGAGCGGCCTGAGCGATAATCCGCTCGTCCTGAAGAAATCCGAGCGTCCAAGCCAGCATACGCTCGTCTGGTGAAGCTGCAGAAATTAAAATTTGGGTCTGACTGTTAATCCGAGCGTCCCAGCCAGAAAGACGCTCGTCTCAGTCTGGACGGTCGTCCATCAAGAAAGGAATTCGAGCGTCCTAAGCAGAAGACGCTCGTCTCAGCTGAAGGAATCCGCTCGTCATTCCTGCGGTCCGCTCGTCCAGCTGCGTCTTTTCTGAACCATTTTTTGAAGAATCTGAGCGTCCCGACCCCTGGTCTGCTTGTCTCCCACTACAGCTTCAAAATTAACGGGTCTTTTTAAACCGTCCTCTCCCATTCATTCTCATTTCTTCAAAATACAAACACTACCCAAAATCCCAAAACCCCAAAACCCTCATCCTCTATCAACAAAAACAAATTCCCTCATCCAAATTCAACCAAATCAAATCCAAACTACCTCACAACAAAAATTAATCACTCCTTTTGCAACAACAAGTGATTCAAACGCCAAAATCTTCAAATTCTGAGTCGATTTTTAGGATATAAAGCAACATTCATTCATCCTAAATCGATTTGGGCATTACTAGAAATCGAAGATTTCAATCTTTCATTGGTGTAATTAAGCAAAGGAGAATGGCAAGAACAAAAGGTGGAAATAAGGCACCCCAAAAGAAGACACTTTCCAAAAGGCAATTAGTTCTTCAAGCAAAACAAGTATCAAAGGCATTAGTAATCCA
This sequence comes from Silene latifolia, assembly GCF_048544455.1. Taxonomy (NCBI): domain Eukaryota; kingdom Viridiplantae; phylum Streptophyta; class Magnoliopsida; order Caryophyllales; family Caryophyllaceae; genus Silene; species Silene latifolia. The sequence continues at coordinate 67,236,519 of NC_133532.1, forward strand.
TGAGGCAAGGTTGGAGGTTCAAGAACAAAATCCCCCTATGGAAGCTACTACTCAACTCCGGTCATTGAACAATTATTCGATTATCCGGAGGTAATTTTCACTTCCGACTCTCATAGGGAGAAATTAATTCTCTTTGCTAAGAAAACCATCATGCCTACTATGTTTATTTGTGAAGATGCATTGTCAAAGTTGGGTGTCCTTGAACAAACTAAGACCTTTTTCGAGTCTATGGGGTTAAGTAAATTGTTTACAATGCACGAATTGACATACCCCTCCCTTACCTTGGAATTTTTGAGTTCTTTGAAAGTCACAAGGGTGGAAGACTCGAACCGTCATTGAGTTTCGTCTTGAAAATGCTGATAGATGCTTATCTTATGACGAATTGGGTAAGATATTTGGCCTTAGTGATAGTGCAAAATTTACAAAGATGCCTACGAAGTATGACCCCGCTCCTCTTTGGATGGCAATTTCCGGAAGGAAATTCACAGGTTTTCATGATTGTCGTGCTCTCTTAGCCCACCATCCGGACAATAGAGTATGGCATAAGGTCATTGGGAATACTTTGATAGCTAGAAATGGCACAAATCATCTTACCAAACTCGATTTTATTCTTCTTGAGTCGGCTTTGAACATTGGGAGAGAATTTACCAAGCCATACAATGCTTTACGACTTTTGGTTGATCGATGGCTTAATGTTGATTGTGGCAAAGAAGGCACGACCTTTATTGCCAATGGAGGAATAGTTACCTATTTGGCTAAGCATTTTAACCGGGATTTCAACAAGAACAACACTTGTGCACCGGTAAAAGGTGGCCATCTTATCGATTTGCCCACCATGATTCTAAAGTTTAAGTGGGTCAAGAACGATACTCTTGACAACAAGTTTGGGTGGTTAACAAATGAAGCTAGATCCTTCACTTTGCCTAGTAAAATTTGCCGATTGAATGTTCACCAACCGAACTACCTTCTCCCACTCTCCGAAGAGACCGAGTCCATCATTCAACACCAAGGAGACAAAGTTACCGAGCCCTCCTCCTCCATTATCACCCCACCTTACCCATTTGAGTACCACAAGTTCAACCCCAAAGATGCCAAGGCGGGAAATCATTACTTGACTCTACTCATGAAGGAAATGCATAAACAAGCTTACAATGATAGAGTTGATGCTTACAAGGCCCAATATCCTACCCTTCTACATCTAGCTAGGAAAGGACTTCTTGATCCATCTTGTCCATTGCCTAGTTGGACGGATAGGGAAGTATTCTTTCCTAGCACTTCTAGTGGTGGTAGACCGGGTGGAGAGGAAATGGTTGTTGATGAGAGTGGTGACCAAGAAGGAGAAGAAGAAGAAGTTCAAGATGAAGAGGAAAGTGAGGAAGAACAAGGAAGTGAAAGTGAGAGTGGACATGATTCCACATCTATGGAGGTTGATGATGCCTCAAGCAAAGATGATGATGATGATGATACGATGGGTGAGGACTAGCAAACCTTTGGAGGCTCCTACATTCTTACACCTCCCTTATGGTTTGTCTACTTCTCTTGTTTTTATTTTATCTTGATCATTTTGAGGAATCCTAGCAACATTGGAGGACTAACACCTTGGCATCATTAAGGTGTTCATTTTTATTATTCCCGACTTGAAAAATCCAAAATGACCATTTTTAGTTTCATGGATTGCATTCCATGTGCATGAACTCCCCCGAAATTCTTGACATTAGAAATAATGTCTATTTTGGTTTGGGGAAGTCCATACATATGCATTGGGAGCTAATCTAAATTATGCTCCCCGCCATAACAAAAACACATGCATCATGTAGTGTAGTTTAGTGTAGTTTGCATTTAGTTTAAAAATCATGCATTTTCATTGTATAATTTCCTATCGTATTGACCATTGAGGACAATGTCCATACTAGTGTGGGGATGGGAAATTCTAACTTGAATTTTATAAAAAATCCAAAAAAATCAAAAAATTTCGAAAAATCCAAAAAAATTGAAAAATTGAAAATCCAAAAACAAGTTCATTTCCCTTTGTAGTGTAGTCTTGTATATATATTTTTTTGTATATATTGTGTTTGTTCATCCTTTTTCACATTGATCGACTACGCCACATCCGAGACATGAGGATATTGAAGACCGCATGGTATGATCTTTCAAATCTCCTTTTTCCTCTTTATGTTCATATTAGTAGGTAGAAGCATATGCATTAGGATGTATAAATGTTAGTTGCATCATGGCATATAGTTTGCATGGTTAGAAAATTTTGCGAAACCGTCTATTTGGGAAGCTTGACAAGTGTACATAGGCCCTAGTAGATGCTTTTTCTTCTTAAGACTTTGCTTGTTAGAATACTTGTAAAACACCCTAGGATGTATTATGCTAGTATCCTTTGACCCATGGATTAAGGCCTAGTCAAGAGTACCTTGTGGTGTGATAACTCCTTGGCTACCGTTTATTCCAAGGTGACCCTTGAAACCATGCAATCATCATCCATGTTCTACCACAATTTTGTCATCAAAAAGGGAATGGGAATAAAAATTGTTCAAATATTGAGTTCAAGAAATGAAATGAAAAGTCAAAAAGTTTGCAAAATGCATCAAAAAGAAAAGAGAAGTCCAAAAATAAGCACTCCTATGCTTCAAATATAAGGCACCCTCGTTACTAATTGGGGTGACTTTGAAAAAGTTCAAAAGAAAATGCAAAAGTTGAAAGTTGTCAAGTATTGAAATGCCAAACATCAAAAGAAATGGCAAAAAGAAAATGTTCTCAAATGTTATATGTCACAAGAAATTGGGAGGAAAAACAACAACAAAAGCAAACTCCCAAATGAAACTCAAATCCTATTGATCCCTTTATCCATCATATCATTTTGTGCATGGTAGAGAGGGGACGACCCTTCTTCTTGTCTAGGCAAGAGGGGGACTTCCGCGATCCTCCAGTGTTTCTAACACCATAGAGAGTCTATTCTTGACAAAAGCATTTAACGATTGAGGACAAAGGTACCCTAGCTTGACACAACTTGGAGGTGATTTATTGGTATCCTTCTAGGCTTAGTAGTTTGAAGAAACCATATCTATGAAGAAGTGTGTACCCTTGAATTGCTTCCCCTTTAGATAATTTCTGCCACTTAGATGAGGAAATTGGCTATTTCTTTTTGTAGATGCATCCATTACTTGATGTGCTTTAATGATTGGATGTGTCGCCATTTTGGCAAGACCCACCTTGCCTTGCAAGAAGGCATCCTACCTCATGGTTGTCTTGTTGTGAGTTGAAGGGGCGGAGTGAGACCCGCTATTTGTCTAATATCGGCTATATTAGTAGGTTAGTTTAAATAAGGGTCCTAGTTTTGTCACCTCTTTACTCGGGACGAGCAAAGGTTCGGTTTGGGGATATTTGATGTGACCAATATTTTAGCATATTTAGTCCCCGAATTAGCCTCGTTCCTATGCTTTTTATTGCATATTTGGGTCATTTACTATTTTTAGTCCTTTGTTTTGCATATTCTTTGAGGTTTTGTTCCCTTGGTGGGAGAGGAGTGCATACCTTGCATTTTCATGGCAAAATAGAGCTAAATTGATTGAATCTAATGACCAAGCATCAAAGTAAAGACAAGACTAGAAGACCTTTGTAAATAATGTAGTAGATGGGCAATGATGAAAAAATCTTTGCATCTCCGACAAGATCCCGGAGGATTTTTGGAAGAAGAAAAGAAGGAAAGAAGAAAAAGCTCACTGGACTGGAATCCGCTCGTCCCAGCACCAGGCCGCTCGTCCAAGAGCTCCACAGTCTGAGCGTCCCACCTACCAAGCCGCTCGTCCACCACCTGCACAATCCGCTAGTCCCGACCTTTTGGACGCTCGGATTGTTCTCCAGTGCAGCCCGGCTTCTCCTTGTTCTACTCGGGATGCACATATTTTCGAAAGACTAGTAAAAAGAAGACTCGCATCTTTCTTCGAGAGGAGCATTTCCTCAACTTTTCTTAAGGACTTAATCATCATTTAAGCCCTTAGTAACCCTAATTTGTGCACCTAATCCCCATTATACTAATTAGATTATCATGTTCTTCCTATCAATCTTTAGTGTAGTCTATATTATTCTAATCTCTCTTTAATCTTGTAATAAAACTTTTAATCAAGTATTAATACAAATCTCATTTCCTTAATTTCTCTATTGTTCATCCTTTATTTTGGGTAATTGAAGATTATTTGGGTTTATTTGGAGGATTGACAACCTTCTAATCATTCATCAAGTATTTCTATTATTCTTTGCTTATTACTTTGGAATCATCATTAGGTATAATTCTCTTAATCCCTTTTCAATTTTTGTTAATCATCTTTACTTATTCATCATGTTTTGCTTTGTTGATATGATTGACAACCTAGTTAACATGTTAAACTTGATAATGAGTGAGTAGTTCTTTTAACTAGGGTTAATGGGGAACTAGGGGAAACCAACATGGGGAATGATTCATGCTTAATCTAATATGTTCACATAATTTATTTGCTTGCTTGTTGTGATCTCAACTTATGCACATGTTATGTTTGATGAAATGCGAGCCTATGAATCCTTGCATTTTTTACCCATCACTTACCTTTTCAATGAGACTGTAAGACATAAACCAACTCGAGTCTCATTAGACCATGCATATAGTTGAGTAGGGAGGATTAAGTCGACTTGTAGGTGTTGTACAATCTAATCGATTCGGCTCTGGGACCCAAACATTCCTAGGATTGTAAGATATAAAACAACTCGATCCTATCACAACAATAATTGCTAGCTTATAATTTGAGAATATGTTTGTATGATCAATTCCCATGAATCCCCTATGAACCCATGACACCCTAGTGCTTTTAATCAATTGTTTACACCTCTTTTTAGTCATCATGCTTGTTTACTTTTATTGTTATTTAGTTTAGTGATCTTCTTATCTCAACCCAAATTGTGACACCCCTAGACACCACTACTTGCAATCGAAAATCCTACATCAATACCCGTCCCTTGGGATCCGACCTTTACTTGCCTCTTTACTAATAGTAAAGTTGTTTGTGAAGTTATAAATATTGTTTTGGTCTAGGTGCTCCTAACGACAAGTAACCGAAATCTAAGCTCAAAGCGGACCGACCATGCTCTCCTCTTATTCGTCAAATCTTCTGGTTTTTAGTAGTCCTCCAGAAATGTCCCATGAACTTGACATCCCTATTTGAAACAATTGTCTTAGGAACCCCATGATGTTTGAGTAGCTCTTTGAAGTAAAGATCAACAACACTCACTGCATCTTCAGTTTTGGTGCATGCAATGAAATGTTCCATCTTACTGAATCTATCAATCACCACCATGATTGAATCCTTATCTCTCTGTGGCCTTGGAAGAGCCGTGATGAAGTCCATGCTGATGTCTTCACAAGATCTCTTTGAGACTGGCAATGGTGTATAAGGACCAGTTTGAAAATAAGACTTAGACTACTGACATGGTGCACACCTCTTGATAACATCCTACACATCACCAAGCATCTTAGGCCAGTAAAACCGGTCCTGCAATATTTCATAAGTCTTATGCACTCCAAAGTGTCCGGTAAGACCATTGGAATGAGCCTCCTTAATCAGCAAACCCCTATAAGCTCCTTTAGGAATGCACAACCCGTTTCCCAAAAACAGGAATCCACCTTGAACCAGATATTTGCTCTCCTTCTTAATTTGACCTGATTGGTGTAAATTCCATTCTTCTTGAAAATCGGGGTCATCAGCATAGAATTCTTTCATGTATTCAAACCCCAACACCTTTTGCTCCATGATATTGAGCATAATGTATGTAACACCCTGATTATCCGGCCAAGATAATTGGAGCGTTACCATCTCGGTTTCCCGAGGCAGTGAAATCGAAATTACAATTAAGAAACTATATTAAATAAATAATAAATTTAGTTATTACAAACGTAAACTAATGAATAAATAAAATACAACTCGTGGCATCTATACTCTTCTGACTAACTACACTCGTCTCATGAAATCATCAAGCTCGTCCCGTCTCCCGCGTACTATCCAAACTACCTGAACATAATCTGCTCCCTATATGACCAAAGGATGTCATATGGATCGACACAGGCCACCCCAAAAGAGACAGGTGACAAATACACAGACATAAAAAATGTCACTAACGATAAAAGAAAGTGTGACACGACTCAAGTGCGTGAGTCAACAATATGACCATGATATGAATGACACACAATTATCCAACTGTCATACTGGTACCGGGACACGCCCAGACGTACCCACAACCACTGGTGCCAGGAACACGTCCGCGACACCCCAATCACACAAGATACTCCGAACACGTCGGTGGTACCAGGCCCAAGAGCGACTCGAGTCCCCTGCCAGACGTCGTGCCTCACCACACGCGTCCATCCAAACTCGTCATTAATGTGCACATTCCTATTGGCGTGGGAAACCCCAATAGGCGACTCAAGTGAAAGACGGTCTCCCAACCGCCTTCCGTCTCCATAGAACAAGTAACCAACCAACACCGCAATATCCGCCAATATACATGACAAACACAATGAATGCAAGATATCGTATAACATGCCAATTTTCGACTCATTAAATGCAATTAATGACAAATAACTCATTTAACAAATAGACAAATTATCGAAACTGAGTAGGATAAACCTACTTTTTTGCAAGCTCCATAAACAAACCCGATCCAATAAAAATTCCACTTCATAAAACCGTCACCTAATTAAAGTAATGAAATATATTTAATTACTAACTAATCTAATTAAATTAAATAAGAATTAATTACTTAAATATAAACCATCTTAACTAAGCTATTCAAATCCCGACTCATACCTATTATTTAATTATTAAATCCCGTCTTAAACTCTAATTAAATTAAATATATAATTAAATAAACAAAACATTATCTTAAAGCTATACAAATTCCATCTTAAAACTACCCGAACCACCACAATGGCTCACCACTGTGGGCCACCTTCCCCCACCTTCGACCATGGTGGTTGGCTGCCACCACAGCCGCCTAAGGCAGCAACCACGAGGCCACCATCAACCGCCAATAACAACCAACAACAACAAGCAACACCGAACACCAACACCAACGCAACACACGACACCCTCCCTTTAACACCACCATACAGCCACCACCGGCCACCACGGCTGACACCAGCTATCACCACCGTGTCCCTGCCCCTAGTCGACACCACCAACAACCCACACGACCACCACAACTCCAAACGCGACAATAATAATAACAATAACAATGGCGGTCATACCTTACGACGGGGGTCAAAACAACAGTCTTAGAACCGAGTCATATATCCCAACATACCCTAGATCTACTCGGTCAAACGTGGGTATGGGTGGTCAATGGTGGTCAGGGTTGAGACGGTCGAATAAAATAATATATAAGCTAGTGAGACGGTCTTACCTTACGAACTCGAGGCGGAGGGACGGAATCTCTATTTTGTCTTCCTTTTTCTCTCTTTCTCTCATCTCTCATGTGTTAGAAATCTAGATCTCTTAACATAACATATTCTTATATGTTTCAAATTTATTTAGTCATAAAATAAATTCTAGATCATGCATGCAAACTAAAATAAAAGGAGATAAGAAAATCAATTTCTCACCAAATAAATTTCGGTCATATTGGGCACCAACAAGATCTCCTTCTTGTTAGTTCTTGAGCATTCCAATATTGGATGAACATATATGACCTCAAAATAGAAGCCCTCCAATTAGTTGCACCCAAGACTATCCCTCAAACCCACAATCTAATATGTACTAGATATTTATATTGTGGTTTACCTTAAAATTGATTACTAACACTCATATATTACATTAATAATTTTAGTAATCTTTCATGAACAATTTGGATTAAAATCTCATCTTTTTGATGAAGATTAAAGAGAGAGAAGAGAGAAAATGCATGAACCTTTTGCATGCAATATTGAATGAATTATTAAGTGAATTAAGAGAATAAAATTCTCTCTAATACACCCATAAAACCGGTTGGCTCTTATGGTAATAGACCATAATTATTTTTCTTTTTGTCTTCACAAGACAAATGTGTAAGCCTTTGTCCATAGTCTTGTCACTATCAAGCATATTGGACAAATGAATAAGACAAATGGAAAAAGACAAAATTTCCCACAAGCTCATCAAATTTTGGTTTATCTATAGTGTAATATGGAGTCCATTTTATTTTTGTCAATTGTACAATTGTATGTCATGAGACATGTGACATGTCTTATGTCATGTTTTAATTTAAAATGCATATTTAAAAAATTAAATATCATTTACAAATTAAATAAATCATATTTAACAATTGACTAGTAATATAAAATTACTTTCTCATAAAAATGGTCATTTAATTACTAGTTAGTATAATTCACAATATCTTGTAATTATAACTAACTTATCATTCTCACCTCGCGTGTTTATAAACACCGATTAATATTAGTAATATAACTTCTTAAATTACTAAATAAAATCTAATTTAATCACATTATAATAAGATGTCATTTTCTCTCTTATGATAATTTGTTCAATTTTAAGGAATTAATTAATCTGTATCGGTATACAATTAATTAACCTTTTCAATTAAGGGAATCGTCCTTTAGGTGTGACCTCAAGGGATCAACTGCTCACCACCGTCGCATGATGAGCGAATAATGTCAAACTCTAGCCTTGACCAATCATTACCGATATGTGTGGACCAGTTGACTATATATATAATGTATCATCCCTTCCGTATTCCTGTAATGAGATTTAATAATGATATTTAAATCATGTGATCGCACTGTTGTGGAGGACACATTTCCCAACAATCTCCCACTTGTCCTCGACAAGTGTGCGTCACCAATTCTCTTGTCCTATAACTATCTCCCACTCAATGCAAGGTGTCTTTCGGGTCGTACTTGCAAGTGATCATATCGAGAGTGGTTTCCTCGATCTGGAGAATAACTGATTGACCGGAATTTATCCACTATGGATACCTTCCGAGCGTGGCCACGCATTTCCAGTTCATTACTCCTCGAGTGGCCCTGAGATATTGTTTTAACCCTGACAAGGGGGTGGACAATTCCTATCGCACTTATTCCCTTCGACTAGCCACAGCCATCATAACCCAAAATATGCCCATTTGACCCCATTTACGAAGGTCGTAGTAACACAAATCAAAGTTAATCGAAACTGTGCCATCTTAGGCAAATAGTCTTTAGTCAAAAGAATCGACTCATTAGAATACTATAGTAGCTCTCGCCACGACCAGGCTATATAAATTTGCGAGAACTCTATAAGCGGTCCTTTGCCGACAAAGTGTTCCTAACAGTCTGCCTATGTGATCGACTAGTCATCTCACATGACTCCATGGCACTTGAACATGCCATCAATCGCATCAAACTCTAGTCACTTCGAGACGTCACCTCATACAAGTGACTATGGGCAAATACAATGTTAATCCGTGTTCACTTTAACGGGGTTCAATGTTGTCTCTACAACCCGTTTGGATGTAACAAAGTACAACAAAAGAGTTTTAAAGTAAAACTCGAGCGACAAATCACGATTATCACATATGAATAGTCAATGCCTGATTACTATTTCATGTTCTATAATCTAATTTGATCTTGTACGTAGTTGTTCATTTCAATTCAATTGAAATGACATGACTCATCATGTTTAGCCTTTGAGAAGGCTTTGGTTAGTAGGTTTTATCAATTTCTTGTACCTTACTCAACCTTACTACATACTCGTTTTCCTTTGTAATGTATACATTTGCATTACAAAAATTTCTGAGTACGTGTCGAGATCCAATCAAGACATAGGCCCTCTAGCCTAAGAATAGCTCCCACTGTTTTCACAGTGTGCGGGACTCATCCTTCTTGCACATCTCATGATTGCAAGTGTACTCAATTTCCGTTATAAATATCTCTCATTGTTCTTTATTGCCTAGAACGATTCTAGAAAATCTACTTCTTAATTAACATAGCCACAATGGTATCTTAACCATCCTAATGTGTTTTGATTATGGTTTTGTCAGAAAGCATGTGCAATCTCAATTGTCAATTGTCACTTGTGTAACACCCTTACACAAAATTGCATCATAAACACTTTGCATCATAGCCTTAATGCTTCTGCAAGCACTTAAGGGTAATCTTTATGGCTTACTTGGTAAAGATTACTTAAATTCGATTTTGAAAATAATTCATCATACTCAAAGTACATGAAGTGTTATACATCATTTTCTATTTAATTGATTTGGCAGCGGAAGCAAATGGAATCAATCAAATATGTTCAACTTGGTTGAACTAGTCATGAATCTTATCAACATAAGACTTCTTATTGACGCCAATATCATGTTGATTTATCTTCATAAATCCGGATATTAAAGATGTATTATAATACTCCAAAAGTCTTACATCATTCGCAATGATCAATATGTCATCCACATATAAGACTAAATAAAATTTCCGTAACTCCCACTAAACTTCATGTGTAAACACAACTTCTCGACTTATCGAGAAATGTTTTATCACATGATCAAAATGTTGATTCCAACTCATTGATGTCGTACTTAAGACCCTCTCTTAAGTTTCACATTATCTTAGGATTGCAAGAATCTACTAAACTCAAGACATGTATTGAATACATTCCTTCTAATTGAAGAAGTGGGTTTTAGATTCACTCGCTATGTATTTCATAATAATGAAACACAATCCCTAAGAAGATCCAAATAGACTTAAGCATTTCAACTGGTGCAAAACCCTTTGCAGCCAATCAAACCTTGAAATCTGTCTTTATTAGTGCAAAACTCTTTGTCACTAATCAAGCCTTTTTTATTTCGGATTCTCATGGCTCTAAGCCTTGTATTGAGTTGTGACTTAAACACTCTTATGTAAGTCATTTTTTTATTACTTTCCATAAGTAATCAACTTGAATCAAAACAATTTATTTGTAAGTTGTAAGCTCTTTACTTTCTTTAAAGTAACATGAATTCATCATCTTTAACAAGTGACGAATTTAACCTCCTAGGTTTTGAAGAAACAATGTCTTACACAAAATGTCTCATGTAGCCAAGAAAGACCAGTTTCTTGCGACATAACATTCTTTGTGGCATTCTTTATGGCTCTTGAATAATTTCTCCCACTCTGTCTTCTAGAAATAAACTTGTATTTTAGAAGAAAGACTGACTTCACGAGCCGCATAAAATCAAGTCGTACTCGTGATAATTGAAAAGGGAAAAATGAGCATTTGTTTCTTGTGAAAACTTACAAACTATTTCGGCAACCCTTACCATTTCATATCTCATATGATTCGATTTAGTGGAAAAATAATTTAGACAAAAATGATAAAATCCCCAAAAGGATCAAGTAACTCAAAGTAACTTGATTGAAGTCCAAACCATATCGAATAGCGTTTGATTTCTTATCCAACCACACATTATTCCATAATGCGTGCTAAGAGAGATTAACTTGTGATACTATATCACATTTCCTTTGGCTTATATCAAAGTCTTTACTTTGATAATCCCATCACGACTAAATCGTGATTCCTTGAACTCTTTAAACTTCTTCAAAGATTTTTCTATTTACCTTATTAAGTGAACACATTAGCGTCAACTTAAATCGTTGGTAAAAGAAAATGATTAACCTATTTTGGATCAATGATTTAAAACCTCGATCTCCTTTTCAACCAAAAGGCTTGAGATATCTTGCTTTGAATACAAGATACGCATATACCATTAACAATCTAATGGTTTCAAGAGTACTCGATAACTCTTTGCGTTCATCATTCCAAAATTCAAGGTTTAATCTTGGGTTACCAATTTAAGTCTTGCATCATCTTCATGATATATCATTCTAGTTTGGTTTAGAATATAATCACCTTGATAATGGGCTAGCCATACATCAAATCGTGGTGTATAGGGTCACAAAAGTGAAACCTCTTTTGTATCTTAACAAATTTGTATTCTTATTTAGAGTTTATGTACTTTAATAGTCACAATTAAGTACAACTCCAAACCCGAAAACTAGATTTATTACACAATGACTCTATCTCTCGACTTCATTGTTGCTAGTCGTCATATTCTAATCATCCTATGTATCAAACATAATGATGAAAACCACCACCGGTTTCTAATATTGACGAAGTAGTACTAGCAAAATTTATGTTTAACCAAATAAACATTTAAAGAAGAAGGTCCCATTAGATGTCCCACAACTAACTTGTTGATTCTTCAATAATTTGGGGTAGTTTCCTTTCTCGTGTCCAACATTTAAGACAATGGAAACTTTATCGTTCGTGATTGATAGGTTTAGTATCGTCATTCTCAACAACTTTACCTTTAACATTACCTTGTATAAATTCCATTATAATCTTTACTTCTTGAACCTCGTCCTCATCTTAACGGTTTAAGAGAATGCTCCCACTTATTTCAATGAGTCTTTCCTTTGAGAAGCAAAATTGAATTCATGAAGATCACTCTTCATTTGTTCGTTTTAGTCTTAAAACTTTCATTGAAGTGGTTGCGTTATTTTGGTTAATTACGATTTCTTGACTAAACTAATTACCAAAACAATTTATCGCTTCAAGGTACTTAATTCATTTAAGTACATGAATAAACAATCCATTGTAAGTAGATGTGTTAGTCTAGAATCAAAAACCTGTTTGATAATGAATAACTTTAATCTATACTCTTTGCAAGAGATCCTTAGCAATGGTTAATTTGAGGTCTTTTAGAAGAAAATTCAAATTTTGTCTTTAGTTATGATGTTTTAATGGAGTTTTGAATCAAAAATCGAAATGATATCGTATATGAATTATGGTAAAGAAATAGAACAATATAATAACGAAATAATGGAAAACTTAACATTTATCGTTTTATTAATACTTGGAAAAACAAGTATAACATTTACATAGTGACCTCTACCCAACTATGATAAATGATTCCAAGATCCAAATTCATATTAACTTGGGCACGGTGTGGCCGATACATCCCTTATCAATATAACTCGGTGGATTAACTCTTTAATCGATTCTACTTTTAGAACTCTTGGTCGATAAAATTACATTAACATTTATCTTTAGCCCAAAACACATCCGACAAGGGCACGGTGTGGCCGATACATCCCTTATCAAAAACTTTTGTTGAGTTCAACCCAAATTTCGAATAAATGTGTCCATGATCCAAATCCACATCAACTTGGGCACGGTGTGGCCGATACATCCCTTATCAACATGAATTCGGTGGATAGACATTTATCACCCACTTCCCCTACGTAACAAGGTTTGTACCGGCCGAGTGCACTCCCTCACGAAATAGGTTTTCATGGTTTCTACTCTTTGGTAAGGCTATGTCTCAATTGTTTATTTTAGCGAGAGGTCATGTCAATTTATTATCTATCACGTTTTAAGTGAACTAAAGCGGTGAACTACGATAATTATAATTGGCACGGTCGATAAACTCGATTAAAAGATGATGCATGTTTTAGTTATGGCGATTTAGCGATGCATGCAACATATAAATAAAATGCAAAGCATAAATGTAATACCCGGTATTTTAATATGATATTATATTAGGCCGAGTTACCAGCTGGGTCGTGTAGTGGATTTGTGACTCGGGTAATTATGTGACTCGGGTTTTAATTAATCTAACTAGGCTAGGCCCGTATCGTCTTAATAGCACCTATCCTATATGTATAACTCATATAACCAAACCCTAATCTCCCTATCACCATATTCACTTTAACCATGAGAAAAGAGAGAAAAGAGAGAAGAGGGAGCCGTGTGTGAAGGGAGCCGCGTGAGGCATTGCGAGGCGATTTCTCAGCCTATTCTCATCCTATTTCGTAAGTAGACTATCCTAATACCTCTTTATTCAATTATTAGCATAATTATAGTAGTAGTGGAATAATTTTTGTAACCCTAGAAATTGGTTTGGGGGTTTTGATTATAAATTGTATGAGATAAATGAATAGAATAGTTACAGCAATTTACAGATTCGTTGGTCTGTGTTGTTTGAGTGTTTTACCTGTCTTAAAGTCATGGGATGCAAAAATTTAAAGAAGATACTCATGTTTATTCCAAACCTAGTTTATGCCTGTGAAAATTGGTAGTATTTCACCGTGTAGTTGTTTCTGAAGAAATTATTTGTGAACGTCTATCTAAAAAGTCCGCGAATCAGTAGAGGCTGAAAGATTACTTCTAAAACATAATTTAGATATTGAATTGGTGTTGGGTCTTTTTCATATATTTAATTTAAAGAGTTTAGATAAGTTAGGCGTTGGTTTTACTTAAAAATCATTTGCCAAACTCGTTTTATGAATCAATACTTTTTATGCGACGGTTTCTGTCAGTTTTTGGAAATCAGTCTGAAAACCCTTGATAAGTTTGGAATTTGAGAAAAACACGTTAGATATAATTTGTAGCTAAGACTCATGGGGTTCCACTTCAATTGGCCTTGCATCAATTCGAATTTTCTGGAATTAGTTATTCATTTTATACCGAGTCTGCCATGTGCAGGAAAATCAGGGAAAGTCGTGTTTGTTCCTTAAGTTGATATTCCTATTAAATTACGATGAGTCTAGGTTATGTGAATGATTAATTGACTGAGTAGGTGGTAATTATACATAATTATGTTATGTAGGTGATGGATATGTGAAGGATCATAATTGATTGCTTGTGCGTGCTTGGATTGCAAAAAGGTAGGGAAATACACTTGACTTATTATCGTTGTTGTTGAATGGTGTTGATTTGTTGTGTTTCGTATGACCAAGTTGTGAACGTTGACTTATTTCGTGGTTGTTGCTTTATGTTATGACTCATATACTGGATTGTGATTGATCGAGTTGATCGTATTGAGTATACTATCACAACATTTTGTAGCTGGCATGATTTTATAATTGATCAGTTCAATGGAATACATATTGCATTGCATTGTTTACTGTTAAGCATTTCATGTGCATTGGAGTTGGAGGATAGTGTGGTGGTGACGAGGTTGTGATACGTTGTGATGTTGTGATAAGGCCCGGGCGGGTTCTGCAGGACACCGCCCTGGATAACCTCATTGCGAGTGGTATATCGACGACGGTCGATTGATAGTCTGCTAGGGGATCGGTATGGTGGGCGTTCGGGTTATGAGATATGAGTTGAGATGGAGGTGGAGGTGACGGAGGAGCATGCATATCATATTTTGTTGTTTCATTGTATTCCCTACTCAACCTCGTGGTTGACCCTGTGTATTCGTGAACACCTGTGACGATCCAAATATTGGGGAGCAGATTTGACTGGTTTATGAGATAGGATGGGAGCTTGATGGGCGTGAGACACTGGATCAGAAGACTTAGTAGCTAGATCATCATTTAGAAGACTTTCACTTTTATTTATGTTAGTTCTTTGTAATTTGATGTAAATGAGGTTTTGTAAAAAGGTTAAGTTAAATAAATTATGTAATTTGCCTTGGAGTTTAATTTGTTATTCACTACCTCGGGAAACCGAGATGGTAACAGTCCGGTTTATTAGGGAATGTCTTTCTAGAGGCTCCTTTATAAATCGAGGTGTTACAAAGTGGTATCAGAGCGAACGATCCTCAGGCCTAAACCAATGAACCCAATGAACGTAGGATGTGTCTAAATAAAATGAACCCCTGGGAATAAACTGTTAGGAGCTCACAGTGCGGTTAAGAAGGCGCCCTTAATGCGTGCTCTTTTGCCCTCTCGTTTTGAACAGGTAACCCGAGAGAAATCGAGTGAATGGGGTAGTTAGAAGGAAAACCTTGGATATAATCGAGTGGGTGTACACCTTAAGACATATATATTCTAACCACTCTGCAGGACAACGTTACGGTAAGTATTTTGTATGAATGATGACGTGATCATATGATGTTGTGGAGATGAGAAATAAATTTTCGTGTTCAGGTTGATAAACAATGAAGTGTTGGATTGTGGTAATCGTGAGCGTAGAAATAATTGCGAATTGATGATATTTATCTGGATGGATGTTGAATGACGTGTTGATAGTGATATTATGTCTAATGATATGCGGTTATGTGATCCCGAAGCCATGCTAGTATAGTATTGTGATAGTAATCAGAAACACTATTGAATTGCATGTTTCTAGTCATAGCAATCGTGATTTAGATGTAAGGAGTAGATCGAGATGCGAAGGGATTCTATGGGATAGATGTTTACGTAAGTACAAAGTGTGAGATTTAAGTTGGGATGGGTTAGTATACATAGTATGTTCATAAGAGCTTGTAACATAGTAAAGAATGACCTAGTGCTGAAACTCGTTTTGTTTGATTTTACTCTTTAATTGACCTTACTTCCATTTCTTTTCTGTTTATTGACTATGGATGAAAATTTTATGGGAGATATCCTAGGGAGTTAGTGTTCATTTGGCGTTGGTTTCATGCTTATAGGATATACGGATTGGGAGTAATAAATATTTTAGTGGGCTGTGGTCAGGAAGTTCCTGTGCAGTGATGTTTTGACCAACGATTTTGTAAAAATCCTCATTTAAATTGTATTAATAATTTTTGCATAATTCCAACTCCATCGATCAGAATATTCGCATATGTTTTTAAATTGATAAGGCACAAAAATTCTTGATGTATCTATATTAAATGGTAAGTTTTTCAAACTGACCCAAGTTTCGGACCAATTGCTGTCACATACTTGTTTGGACCAACTGAGTTGTAAAATCCTTTAAAAATTGAATTCTTGAGCTTTGGACCTCATTCTTTTTCTCACGAATTATTAACTCTCTTTATGTTATAAAAAGTAATATAACTCAAGTTTTCGTTGAACGGTTATTTATTCGTGATTTTTGGAAGTTACAACGTGAATCATAACTTTTAAAATGTGAATTCTATGTTGAGTTTTCATACAGTTGTTCGATTATTTCATGAGCCTTATTAATGTGAAATTATAGTGTCCTTATATGATGATAGTAGCACACATATTCATTGGTTATGTATCTTAACAAGTGATAAAAACAAAATTAAAGTTTAGTTTATAACATTGTTGGCATGATAGTATGTGTGAAATTGAATAGCTTAATCTGATCCTTAATCGAGGGTGAAATATTTTATACGAGTCCAGTTGTTGCATATTTTATATATGTTTGGCATGTTGTAATATCTCTGGTGTGTTCATCATATTTGTATAGTGGTCGGATATATATAAATATAAAACTATATTGTCATATCTTGGTAAAGTTGGTGGCGTTAAATGTTACTTGATTGTTCTAATATACTCGCGTGAATATTTATAATAATTATATTTAAATGTTTACACATGGATGGTAGTAATGAGTATGTCTAAATGTTCACACATGTAGGATGTCATCTGAGTTCTCATGTCTTTTATGTGAGTCTGTGTGCCTATAGTTATACTTATTACTTTCATTGCATTAATTTATTTCAGTTGAACCTAAACTTATGATATGATAATAAAATAGTGTTGTTGTTCCTTATTGGATATGTTCATAGTTGTATTGTCATGAAATGCTAAGGTGATTGTTGCAATTGTCACGATATTTGAAATATAGTTGATATAGTTACGATATTTGAAATATATTCTCGAACCGTCGAATTATAATGAGATAACCCTTTGATGATTCACATGTCATGCGTATGTTTAAATGATAGTCGTTATAGTTACGTTTAATTGAGCCGCGAGTTGCCTATTTGTTCAAACCGTGCAAACCAGAGAACTTGTTCACCTTACTAATCTTTTGTCATAGATAATGTTTTACAAGTTATATGATGGTATATGTACATGTTTAAGTTGTTTATGCGATATCTTTTATTTTTGCTGAAAATGAATTATACTGAGTTGATGGATACAATTGAATGGTATGGTTGCTAAAATGTTAAACATATGTGTGATATGGAAGTAATTTTGTTGTTATTGTGAATCATATAACTATTAATACTCAATTGTAATTTCAGTTGTTTGACTTCTACATTATTAAGTTAATTACTCATGACGCCTTGATCGATGGTTCCGTAAGGAGTTTAACTGGGAATTTTATAGTGTGCCTCCGATCTAAACTAATAATTTTCTTATATTGACTATATGGTTAGACTCTTGTCTAGTTCTTATGACGTGATAAATCGTTTTAAAATTTAACATGTAATTGAGTTGGTACTTATACTTTTGTGTGACCATGCAACCTGTGATAAATAGATTTGTAATAAAGAGGTAAAATTTTGATTGAACACAGTTAATTTGTAGTTACTTGCTTTACATTATGGTACGAATCGTATGCTTTGATGAGACGTCACCAGGGAATGTGTACTATCTAAAAGGTCTCCGATTAAATGCTGTAGTCGTGTTAGCCGTGAATATAACTGAGTAAAGAAGTGCAACTAAAGTCCTGATGTTGAGGTAATAGTCGTTCATTAGTAAAGATAGGACAGAAACGAATAAGATGAACCTGTAAATTATGAAATATGAGTCGACACCTAAGCTTGTATTGTTTGAAGGAATTGAGTTAAGTTTATCTGATTTTGAGTTAAATGGATTCTATGGACGGCTCTGTTATAATATTTATGTTAAGAAAGTTATTCACCGTCCAGTATGAAAGTAAAAGTTTTGAAAATGAAGTTAAATTTTGTCGTGTGAGTATAAATTCGGAATGAGATTTCGGCCGATTGTCCGGTTGTATGGTTTCATGATATTTGCTAGTCTGGAGGAATGAAGCTAGAACGGAGTCACAAATAGTGGGTTAATTTAGTCATGTTGTTCGTTCATGTAGTGATTTAAGTGAGTTGTGTGTTAACATGGTATGTTGATATTAGCATGATATGTAATGAATATTTGTAAAATTGGTGTAGTTAAATACATTTAATCTTTTATGTCATTGTATTGGGTGCAGTTTAAATATGTTTAACACCAAGAACAAAATTTTATGTATGATAGTCTTGTATGTTAACTTTCCAATATCGCTGTTTACTCGCTTGACTGACTCGACCAATAAGCTTGTAAAATTTGCCAATCAATGTGCATTCGTCATTCGTGAATAAATCCCAACCCTTTGTTATGAGGATTAAAGATATTTCTAGGACGATAAGTGCTGCGAAACTGGTTGTCTTCATTTTATGGGTGATTCTGTGTCTTGACCTAAATCGGTACAGTTATGTAAAGGAAAGTCAGACTTGACCTATTTAGGTTACAAATTTTCATAAATCGATTTATTAAGTTTTGACCCTAATTCTTTTCTTATGTTAATTGATTCCCTATGTTTCTAAGGTATGAGATTACAATGATTAGTGAAATGAATAATTACTAATGATTTTTACTGGTAACCTTGTAAAGCATTGTTCCATTCATAATTTGATTATTCACAAGAATAAATGTTACCAATATTTCTTGGAAAATATGCTATTTGACATGAACCATATGTGAGCACCTAAGCATCTTCATCTTTGTAACCTGAGTAGTAATGTATAAATTAGATTGACAAGCAGATCCTGTGAATGTTATTGCATGTATTGATTGATATGAAGAGTGTTTAGATTAATCTTTTGAAATGTCTTAAGTTATTCAACGTGGCTTTTGCTCCGATCCGTGGCGATGTGTTGTAGCAGCAGTAACTGTAGCTTCCTTGAGGGAGCTTGTATATTGATTGTCTTTAGTAGGGATTAGTTAACTTGAGCGTGAGTTGTGAATCTTTTATCCTCTTTCAGTTGTTAGCAGTAGTTTGAGAACTTTTGTTATAATAATGAAGGTTACGGGGACGTAACCATGTTTAAGGAGGGTAGGATTGTAAAATCTTTATACTTTCATGTGTGATTTCTCAGTTTGGCTATATTGGTTATGCGTTGTGTGGGTTATGTTGGAGTGTTACATGATGTGTTTCTGTTATGGTTAAACTTCGGGGACGAAGTTTATTTTAAGGAGGGTGGAATGTAATACTGCGTTTAATATTCAATTTGGAGGGTGCCTTACATACTTTTGTATATGCGTTTCATAATTCGTTTGCGTTGGTTGGTAGAGAGGGTAAACTTCGGGACGAAGTTTCTTTTAAGGAGGGTAGACTGTAATACCCGGTATTTTAATATGATATTATATTAGGCCGAGTTACCAGCTGGGTCGTGTAGTGTATTTGTGACTCGGGTAATTATGTGACTCGGGTTTTAATTAATCTAACTAGGCTAGGCCCGTATCGTCTTAATAGCACCTATCCTATATGTATAACTCATATAACCAAACCCTAATCTCCCTATCACCATATTCACTTTAACCATGAGAAAAGAGAGAAAAGAGAGAAGAGGGAGCCGTGTGTGAAGGGAGCCGCGTGAGGCATTGCGAGGCGATTTCTCAGCCTATTCTCATCCTATTTCGTAAGTAGACTATCCTATTACCTCTTTATTCAATTATTAGCATAATTATAGTAGTAGTGGAATAATTTTTGTAACCCTAGAAATTGGTTTGGGGGTTTTGATTATAAATTGTATGAGATAAATGAATAGAATAGTTACAGCAATTTACAGATTCGTTGGTCTGTGTTGTTTGAGTGTTTTACCTGTCTTAAAGTCATGGGATGCAAAAATTTAAAGAAGAGACTCATGTTTATTCCAAGCCTAGTTTATGCCTGTGAAAATTGGTAGCATTTCACCGTGTAGTTGTTTCCGAAGAAATTATTTGTGAACGTCTATCTAAAAAGTCCGCGAATCAGTAGAGGCTGAAAGATTACTTCTAAAACATAATTTAGATATTGAATTGGTGTTGGGTCTTTTTCATATATTTAATTAAAGAGTTTAGATGAGTTAGGCGTTGGTTTTACTTAAAAATCATTTGTCAAACTCGTTTTATGAATCAATACTTTTTATGCGACGGTTTCTGTCAGTTTTTGGAAATCAGTCTGAAAACCCCTGATAAGTTTGGAATTTGAGAAAAACACGTTAGATATAATTTTTAGCTAAGACTCATGGGGTTCCAATTCAATTGGCCTTGCATCAATTCGAATTTTCTGGAATTAGTTATTCATTTTATACCGAGTCTGCCATGTGCAGGAAAATCAGGGAAAGTCGTGTTTGTTCCTTAAGTTGATATTCCTATTAAATTACGATGAGTCTAGGTTATGTGAATGATTAATTGACTGAGTAGGTGGTAATTATACATAATTATGTTATGTAGGTGATGGATATGTGAAGGATCATAATTGATTGCTTGTGCGTGCTTGGATTGCGAAAAGGTAGGGAAATACACTTACTTATTATCGTTGTTGTTGAATGGTGTTGATTTGTTGTGTTTCGTATGACCAAGTTGTGAACGTTGACTTCTTTCGTGGTTGTTGCTTTATGCTATGACTCATATACTGGATTGTGATTGATCGAGTTGATCGTATTGAGTATACTATCACAACATTTTGTAGCTGGCATGATTTTATAATTGATCAGTTCAATGGTATACATATTGCATTGCATTGTTTACTGTTAAGCATTTCATGTGCATTGGAGTTGGAGGATAGTGTGGTGGTGACGAGGTTGTGATACGTTGTGATGTTGTGATAAGGCCCAGGCGGGTTCTGCAGGACCTGCCCTGGATAACCTCAGCTGTTGTAGCTGGTATATCGACGACGGTCGATTGATAGTCTGCCGGGGATCGGTATGGCTGGGCGTTCCGGGTTATGAGATATGAGTTGAGATGGAGGTGGAGGTGACGGAGGAGCATGCATATCATATTTTGTTGTTTCATTGTATTCCCTACTCAACCTCGTGGTTGACCCTGTGTATTCGTGAACACCTGTAACGATCCAAATATTGGGGAGCAGATTTGACAGGTTTATGAGATAGGATGGGAGCTTGATGGGCGTGAGACACTGGATCAGAAGACTAGCTAGATCATCATTTAGAAGACTTTCACTTTTATTTATGTTAGTTCTTTGTAATTTGATGTAAATGAGGTTTTGTAAAAAGGTTAAGTTAAATAAATTATGTAATTTGCCTTGGAGTTTAATTTGTTATTCACTAACTCGGGAAACCGAGATGGTAACAGTCCGGTTTATTAGGGAATGTCTTTCTAGAGGCTCCTTTATAAATCGGGGTGTTACAATAAATTAAATAAAATCCTAGCATGGCCTTCCTAAAATAGAAAATCTAATTAACTATTACATATTCGGAAATCAACTCCATTGGTCCCTTGAACTTCGGTTGAGGCACGCATCTCGAGGTAACACCGTCTTTATGTATCGCCTTCTTGAAGAAATCCGTCTTTATGGAACTCCAGAATAAATAAATTACATAATAAATTACATAATTTCCTATTATACATTTGTAATTAAAATAAAATAAATCTATTAAATTACAAAACGGTGATACGAGATCACAATAAAAATACAACCGAATCGATATTCCCATACATTTCGGGTAATACCAATTAAAAACTAAGGCCATACTAAGTAAAATTACATAATTCAAAATTACATAAAATAAAATTATGACAATCATGAATAAAATGCAGCATTATAATATGTATGAACATGCCCAATTTTATGCTAAATCGCCTTTTAAGGAGCCAATATCGTATATTACACGGTTTTTACGGATTTGCGTGATTCAACATTTTAAAATCACAAAAATTACATAAATTCATATTTATGCATAAGTTAATTACCCTAACCACTTAGGACTCAAAATTTAGTCTTTACTAATTATTTGACCATAATTAACTCATATTTCTTAATATTGTTCAAAAAAGGACTCAAAATTACAATAAAATGCTATAAACTTCAAATAAATCACAAAAATTTCAAATAAATTCAAAATTTGAAATTTAAACTCATGAACATTCTGAAAAAATACCATGACACTCATAATATTCAAAAACATAGGTTAAAAATTTCGAAAGTTATGGGGAAAAACAATGTTGCGGTTTATCGGATTAATCAATAAAAATCATAAAAACATGAGAAAAATTATATTCATCAACTTTTCAATTTTAGATCTGAAAAATATAATAAAATGCAACATGTGACGTTTTTCCTTAGTTATGAAGTATGTTTTAGCAATTTTTCACTAATTAAGTCACTATTTATGCTATTTTTCATCAAAAATCCATAAATCATGCATGAAGACTTTATTATAGCCTATTATTTTACACACATCTTGTAAAATTGCATGTGACAACATACTAAATTTCTATGACCAGATTCGAAATATTTCTCATATTAACCTATTTTTCATTTAAATTCGATTTTTAACATGAAAAATCTATTTTTCGAGCATAAGAACTCATAAAATTATGAAAATTTCCAGATAATCTAAAAATAATATATGTGACAACATATCCAAAACCACTTGAAAATTCGAAGTTTAGCTAATTTTCGTCCAAAAATGACATTTTTATCATAAAAATCACATTTTAATGCCAATATTATATAAAATGAACAATAAAATCCATAAATTAACCAAAATATCCTAAATACATTTTAGGATCAGAAACTTTAACATGCATAAATTATTTTCGTGATATATCATAATATCACAAATTTACAAGTTTTATTTGTTAATCATATAACTCGGAAAAACAATAACCGATTTGCATGCAAACAACCTTGAGCTCATGATACCGCTTGTTAGAAATCTAGATCTCTTTACATAACATATTCTTATATGTTTCAAATTTATTTAGTCATAAAATAAATTCTAGATCTTATGCATGCAAACTAAAATAAAAGGAGATAAGAAAATCAATTTCTCACCAAATAAATTTCGGTCATATTGGGCACCAACAAGATCTCCTTCTTGTTAGTTCTTGAGCTTTCCAATATTGGATGAACATATATGACCTCAAAATAGAAGCCCTCCAATTAGTTGCACCCAAGACTATCCCTCAAACCCACAAACTAATATGTACTAGATATTTATATTGTGGTTTACCTTAAAATTAATTACTAACACTCATATATTACATTAATAATTTTAGTAATCTTTCATGAACAATTTGGATTAAAATCTCATCTTTTTGATGAAGATTAAAGAGAGAGAAGAGAGAAAATGCGTGAACCTTTTGCATGCAATATTGAATGAATTATTAAGTGAATTAAGAGAATAAAATTCTCTCTAATACACCCACAAAACCGGTTGGCTCTTATGGTAATAGACCATAATTATTTTTCTTTTTGTCTTCACAAGACAAATGTGTAAGCCTTTGTCCATAGTCTTGTCACTATCAAGCATATTAGACAAATGGAAAAAGACAAAATTTCCCACAAGCTCATCAAATTTCGGTTTATCTATAGTGTAATATGGAGTCCATTTTATATTTGTCAATTGTACAATTGTATGTCATGAGACATGTGACATGTCTTATGTCATGTTTTAATTTAAAATGCATATTTAACAAATTAAATATCATTTACAAATTAAATAAATCATATTTAACAATTGACTAGTAATATAAAATTACTTTCTCATAAAAATGGTCATTTAATTACTAGTTAGTATAATTCACAATATCTTGTAATTATAACTAACTTATCATTCTCACCTCGCGTGTTTCGCAAACACCGATTAATATTAGTAATATAACTTCTTAAATTACTAAATAAAATCTAATTTAATCACATTATAATAAGATGTCATTTTCTCTCTTATGATAATTTGTTCAATTTTAAGGAATTAATTAATCTGTATCGGTATACAATTAATTAACCTTTTCAATTAAGGGAATCGTCCTTTAGGTGTGACCTCAAGGGATCAACTGGTCACCACTGTCGCACGACAGTAATGTCAAACTCTAGCCAGCCAATCATTACCGATATGTGTGGACCAGTTGACTATATATATATAATGTATCATCCCTTCCGTATTCTTGTAATGAGATTTAATAATGATATTTAAATCATATGATCGCACTGTTGTTGAGGACACATTTCCCAACATCATGTTTGTGGATTTTGGGAGATAACAAAAGGATAGGGTTGGGGTGGATAAGGTAGAGTATCTATGAGGTGAGTGCGGTATATACTACACGTATAGTATATCATATTATTATTATTATTATTATTATTATTATTATTATTATTATTATTATTATTATTATTATTATTATTATTATTATTATTATTATTATTATTATTATTATTATTATTATTATTATTATTATTATTATGCCGTGTCAAACACAATTCGTATAAAATATAACATAATATTATTATTATATAATTATAAAATACAGAGTATTACAATGTATCTTCTAGACAATGCTTTAGCAACCACATTGTCCTTTCCCTGAATAAACTTGCTGGAAAATGAGAATGATTGCACGAATTCAACCCATTTTGCATGCCTTGGATTTAATTTATGTTGACTATTGATATATTTGAGTGCCTCATAATATGAGTGTAACACAAAAGGTCTTGGCTTTAGATAATGACTCTAATGATTGAGAGCTCTGGCAATAGAAGAAAACTCCTTATCATAGGTAGAGTAATTAAGCTTTGCCCCATTTAACTTTTCACTAAAATAAGTTATAGGCTTGTGTCCTTGCATCAACACAACACCAATCCCCACTCCACTGGCATCACAATTTACTTCAAACAATTTAGTAAAATCTAGTAAAATGAGAACATGTGAGTTGCAGAGCAACTTCATAATTTCTTCAAAAGAGCTCTAAGCTCTTTCATTACACTTGAATTCTCCTTTTTTCATGCACTTAGTGACTGGTGTCATGACTGAACTGAATCCCTGAATGAACCTTCTGTAGAATGAAGTTAGGCCATGGAAACTCCTGACCTAAGTTATGCTCTTAGGAGCTGGCCAAATTTTAATGGCTTCAATCTTTAGAGATCAACAGATATTCCTTTATCAGATATCACAAAGCCAAGAACTTGACCTCAGATTGCATATGATGCAAGAGCATAATCTGAAAGAGCAAGCAACACAGGTTACTTGAAGGGCAAGGAAGTTAGAGCTATCCACACGATTTCCTAAACCGTGTATTAACAATTATGTCAAGTTTTGTGATGATAGTTTAGTTTCCTAAAACTAGTTTCCTAATTAGTTTAAGGTAATTGTTGTTTCTTTCCTAATTTCAGTAGAGGCAAAAATAAGGCAATTATGCCATTTAGAAGTCGGTTTCCTAATCACGTGAGAGCTGTTTTTAGGACGTTTTTCCTATTATATTTCAGGAGATCTTAGTTGGCCTACTCTACTATAAATAGAGGCCTTTATTTATATTAAGTTTTATTCAATGGGAGTTTGAGAATTAATATAAGAGTTTCTTGTTGCGTGCTTAATGTTTGCGAGTTATAAGTTCTTTATTTCTTCCTTGCGAGGTTGAGATTTTAGTGTGATTCGATCCTTGCAGGCAAAGGAACGAATTAAGCAAGGGAAAAACGCAAGATTCAAACACAACAATCACCAAGTTGAAAGCACAAAAGAGAGATTTAGAAGGTTAGGGTTTTGATTAAATGAAGAATGAAGAAGAAAAGAATTAGGGAAATAGGTATAAGTTCCCGTGTTCAGCGGTAGTGTAGCGACTTACTCGATCGAGTAAGTATGTTACTCGATCGAGTTGGAGCTACTCGGTCGAGTTTTCGTAGGAAATTCCAACTTTTTCGACATAATAGCTTCCTAACTAGATCGAATGAGGTCTACTCGGTCTAGTAGGCACTCGTACTCGGTCAAGTAAGGCTAGGTATGTTATCGGAAATATAAGATTAACTAAATATTCCTGCAAAACAGCAACGCGTGTCGATTCCAAAATGAATTTGGAAATCGTCACAGATTATTATACTCATTAACGATGAATTACTATCACACAAATACAACGTATCGATCTAACAAACCTATCACTTGGTGCAACCCGTTTAACTTCATTCCATGACAATATTACGCAACCAACTGGCTGCACTATTAGCTTTCACATGTATACATTCAACACGCTTCTTTTCACCTATGATCATACAATCGTGACTACAACAAAATAACTTCTAATCACGTCGCTCTAAACATACGTCTAACATGTATCATTCCTTATCATTCAAGTGTACTAACAGTCTAACCATGACACACAATAATTATCAAGTAGCTTACTTAACTTAATTACATCACATTGCGGAAGAATTCAACCATTCATCTATCACATCCTCCAAGTACTACTTGGACAGTTGCTACGTCTCATTCAAAACTTACTAATTACCATCATTACCACATACCATACTCACAATTTCTTTCATGTCAAGTACTATTACCAACTATTTGGAATACACATTACCAACACCACATCATACACGCTGTCACGTATTATAAACATATCACCACTTCCATTGCTACTCAACTATAGATTCTCACAGTCCTAATCACAATTATACACACTAGCATCCATGAAGACTCCACCACAAACATCTCTACATCACTATTATACACACTAGGCACATAATTCCCGACTCGATGTTCCTATAACCGGTGACTGGCTTAAGCATAATGGGGCCATGATTTTGAAATGAGGGCGTCTACTCACCCAAAATCTAGCATCAGCTCGGGCTCCCAATACACATACACCAGGTTCATTTTTATTAGACTCATTACGTTCATTAGGCTCATTTGTTACAGGTTCCAAAATCGTCGCTTTGATACCACTTTGTGACACCCCCATATACCAAGGAGCCTTAACAAGACCTTCCTTAGCATATAAGGGCGTCACGACCTCGTTGCCCGAGGACAGTAATAATCAAATGTCGATTAAAGAACAACTAAGTTACATTACAGTGATTAACAAACTAAGATATACAAAGATACAACTCGGACTACTATCAACTATGTGATCTACACTTCTGTCATGACTCGTGAAAGACTCATCCCGCCAAGTATCCAGCTATCATCCAAGACATCACCTGCTAAGACTGACTGCTCACCATAAGGGATCCCGGCAGACACAACAGAAACAAACAAGAAGACAAAACCACACAAGGTCATTAACTGAAGAGACACACCAACCACTGACATAACAATGCAGACACAACATCACACACACCAGCCACATCTCCACCAATCAATCATCGTCACCGACTGTCCACTAGACCCGCCACGCGGTGGGGACCGCGATCGTTCTCCCACCTAAGCCCCGCTCATCATATCGAGCGATAACCCTGTCCCATTAATGTGCACATCCCCTCCCGTGGCGGGTTCCACGGAGCGCGAAGCTAGGGCGTGAAGCCACTCCCGCAAGTGACTCCACTCAGCCGAGAACGCACCTCGAGAACCAGAGACGAATAACACAATCAGCTGTACCACAACAACGACAACGAAACAACACAATACCAACCAACTATCACAATCAGACCACCACACCGACACTACAGCAATCAAATCACATCAAAAGACACTCTAAACATTCAACAGTACTGAGTAGGTGAACCTACCTTTAGCGCACCGGAGGGATTCCACTTCCGATCACAAGATGGCAAACCACCACGCAACACACTTATACTAACAATACATTCATCTATCACAGCCACTACAACCCTAACTGGAAAAAACAACGACATGATGATGACGATGACTTACCTACGCATAATAATACGGCGACAAGACCACTACCCGACTCAAGTAAACCATCCCTATGGCATAAGCATCCTCAAGGACCCCAAAGGAAGGAACTATGGTGGAAGGAATGAGAAGGGATGACATTTAGGTCTTGGTAAGAGGCGGAAATGATTTGCGGTTATATGAAATACGATATATAAATCCTCGCTGTAAAGACGCTACTCGATTGAGTAAGTAACTTACTCGATCGAGTGGCCCATACTCGATCGAGCCTCCGGGCTACTCGATCGAGTAGCCTCGACTAGATCGAGTATCACACACCCAAAGCTTACTATGTCACAAGACATCGCTCGTAAGGTTTCCCAAAGGCCAAGACATGTCACTAAGGTCGGTCAACGTCAGTCAATGGGTCCCTAAAAGGACGGGTATTACAATCTTTCCCTCTTAAAAGAACTTCGTCCCCGAAGTTCGACTCATCCCCTCCCGAACATCACGATAAAGAAACCAAGGTTGACACCACCATTTACCCGACACGGTCAACACACTACTACAAATACAGGCAACCACAACGGCCCTTTAACAACGCTTATTCACGAAAATCATCAAAACACGTTGTAGAATTGATTCCGCGAATTTTACCAAACTTAATTACAACGATTCTGTGTTGTTAACCGTTGTTATTGGTTTTAACAACGGGTCATACTTGAAAAACCGTTGTTAATGAAAAAACTAATAACAACGATTAAATTTTAACCATTGTTAATGGTTTGGCGCCAAATTAGTGAAAAGTAATCACAACGGTTATATTAGAACTCGTTTTTAATACTTTTTAACAACGGTTGTAGACTCAATAACCGTTGTTATTAATGTTATGAAAATCTTAAGAACAACATATTGCTTTATTCTACTATACGCTACAAAACACAAACACAAGCTAATCTTTGCTACTATATCATCCTCCATTCCTCCCTCGATCGTCTCTCTGTCTGTCTTCATCTCCGTCTTTGTTGTCACCGTCTTCTCTCCCTCATCGTGTTTATCAATCAGGTATATATATGTTTCTTAGCAACGCTTATAGGTATAGGATTTTTTGGGTTATTATCTAATTTGTTGATAATTTAGCTTAATTGCTTTCCTGAATTTCGTTTATTTGTTTGCCTATTATTGTATTTTCTGAATTAGTTGCCTATTATTACGAATGTAGAATAATGACTCGAACTTGGATGATTGATGCAAATATGAGTGACCGCACCTACAAGGATTGTTTAGCTGAATTTTATGAATTCGTTTCGAACAATTTGAAAGGTTCTTCTAGTATTGCATGTCCTTGTGAAAGATGTGGTAATATTAGCTATATGGCTTTTCCGGACGTTAAAATACACCTAGAAAAGTGGAGATTTAGTCGATCCTATACACGTTGGATTTTTCATGGGGAATCATTAGAGGAAGAGAATAACTCTAAAGAAGATGATGTTGAGGTACACGAAAGGCTAACTGATGATCCTGAGTTTGTCGAGTTTTTTGAGTTGGAAGAGTTGGAAGTAGAGAAGTTGAATGATGGGTCTATAGATAATGAAGAGAATGATGATGAGTCCATTGCTTTTGAAGATGTAGGTGATGACACTAGTAATCGGGATGACCTTAACAACATGTATGAGAAGTTGTGTGAGTCTGAAGCACCTCTCGTATCTGGTTGTAAGTTCACAAAAATGTCGGTTGTGGTGAAGTTGTATAATATCAAGGGGGCAAATGGGGTGAGTGACACGTGTTTCACTAGTTTTTTAGCCTTGATAAAGGAGTTGCTTCCTGATGGTAATGTTCTACCTGTTAATACATATGAGGCGAAAAAACTAATAAGAGGAGTGGGTATGAAATATGAGAAAATACTGTTGGAATATGTGTCCTCCGACAATAATGCGATCACGACTGTTGATCATGATGATCACATGTTTAAGTCTCATTATATTGAATACAATTGGGAAGTAATTTTATTATCACAATGTCAGCTGGTCAACATATATCGGTAATGATTGGTGACTAGAGTTTGACATTCGTTGTCGTGTGACGGTGGTGATCGATTGACCCCTAGGTCATACCTAGAGGGCGATACTCTTAATTGATTATTTAATTAATCGTATAACGTTACGAGTTAATTAAATTACTTGAAAATTGACGGACGATTTTGGAAGTAAAATTTACGTATCATATTGAAATGTGATTAAATGAGATACGGTCTGAGTAATTGAATTGTATCATTACTCGGATGAAATTAATGTTTAAAGAAACAATCGAAATTGAATGAATTATTATAAATACAATCTGTTGTGATTTATAAATGGTAAAATATTTTGGCACAAGTAATTATGAAATTACTAAGTCGATTTTTGTATGTGACGTATTTTTATTAATACGTTGATTTTTAATATGTTAAAAATACATAACAAATTTATGTCACATATGACATGTGACATATTGACAAATTGACAAAAATAATATGGAATCCATATTATGTAAAGTGCCGAAAAATTGGAGGAGTATTAAGCTAATTAATTGTTTTATTTAGTGGTAAACATAATGATTAAAAAGCAAGTCTGGCCATGCAAGCCTATTGTTCATTGTGAAGAACAATTTTTCCATGCATTGGCTCCCCTAAAGCCCTCCTCTTACACGGTTTTGGGAAGAAAAACCCATCATTGTTTTTCCTATAATTTTACCTAATAATATACTAAGTGTAGTGTATTATTATTCATTCAACTTATCATCCAAAAATTAGTTCTAGTGAGAAGAAAAATCCTCCTCTTCTTCTCTCATAAAAACCGAAATATTCAAGTGTTAAATAATATTTTGGTTCAATTTTCTACCTTGATTAATATTATACTAGTATTTGTAATATTAATTAAATTAAGAGAAAGCCTTGGGTATAAAGCTTAGGGAGAGATCCTACACTTGGATCTTGTTCTTCCATAAGGAAAAGCTCAAGAACAATAGAGAAAGGTGATCTCTCTTGTGCCCATTTAACCGAAATCATCAAAGTAAGGACATGATTTCTCCTCTATTTTATTATTGTTTGTATGCATAAAATCCGTTTTAATTTTATGACAAATTAATTTAGACATATATGAGTATTTTAGTTTGTATATGAATCTACATTTCCTTCAATCGGTATCAAGAGCCACGGTTGTTTGCATGCAAATCGGTTAAAAGTTTTTCCGAGTTATAAGAATAACAAATAAAACTTGTAAAATTTGTGTTATTATGAGATATCACGAAAT
Source organism: Silene latifolia (assembly GCF_048544455.1). Taxonomy (NCBI): domain Eukaryota; kingdom Viridiplantae; phylum Streptophyta; class Magnoliopsida; order Caryophyllales; family Caryophyllaceae; genus Silene; species Silene latifolia. The sequence goes on from NC_133532.1 coordinate 67,268,294, forward strand.
CAATCCATGCATGTTAATATTTCTGGTCCTAAAATGTTTTAGGATATTTTGGTCAATTTTTCGGATTTTTATTGTTCATAATTTACAATAATGACATTTAAATGTGATTTTATGAGTAAAAATGTCATTTGTCACATATATTATTTTGAGATAACCTGTAAATTTTCATAATTTTTGGACTTGTTATGCTCGAAAAATGATTTTTTCATTATTAAATTCGGATTTAGGTGAAAAATAGGTTAATATGAGTTAAATTTCGAATCTGGTCATAGAAAATTAATATGTTGTCACATGCAATTTTACAAGATGTGTGAAAAATAATTGGCTATAAATAAGTCTTTTTGCATGATTTATGGATTTTTGAAGAAAAATAGCATAAATAGTGACATTATTAGTGGAAAATTAATAAAACATAATCTATGACTTAGAAAAAACGTCTAATGTTGCATTTTATTATCTTTTTCAGATCTAAAATTGAAAAGTTAGTGAAAATAATTTTTCCATGTTTTTATGATTATTTTATTAAAAATCGATAAACCGCAACATTGTTTTTCCGGAAAAAATTTCGAAATTTTTAACCTAAGATTTTGAACATTATGAGTGTCATGGTATTTTTCCAGAATGTTCATGAATTTAAATTTCAAATTTTGAATTTATTTGAAATTTTGTGATTTATTTGAAGTTTAATAGCTTATTTTTGTAATTTTTGGTCCATTTATGAACAATTTTATAAAATATGGGTTAATTATGGTCAAATTATTAGTGAAGACTATATTTTGAGTCCTAAGAGGTTAGGGTAATTAACTTATGCATAAATATGAGTTTATGTATTTTTGTGATTATAAAAATGTTGAAATCACGCAAATCCGTAAAAACCGAGTAATATACGATATTGGCGAATTAAAGGCGATTTAGCATAAAATTGAGCATGTTCATACATATTATAATGCTGCATTTTCTTTATGATTGTCATAATTTTAATTTATGTAATTTTTGAATTATGTAATTTTACTTAGTATGGCCTTAGATTTTAATTGGTATTTCCCGAAATGTATGGGAATATCGATTCGGTTGTAATTTTTATTGTGATCTCGTATCACCGTTTTGTAATTTAATAGATTTATTTTATTTTAGTTACAAATGTATAATAGGAATTATGTAATTTATTATGTAATTTTATTCATTCCGGAGTTCCCAAAGACGGATTTCTTCAAGAATGGCGATACATAAAGACGGTGTTACCTCGAGATGCGTGTCACAACCGAAGATCAAGGGACCAATGGAGTTGGTTTCCGAATATGTAATAGTTAAAGAGTTTTTCAATTTTAGGAAAGGCCATACTAGGATTTATTTATCTTTATGCTTGCATTTTATTTTATGTCACATGCATCGCTAAATCGCCATAACTAAAACATGCATTTTTATCTTATCGAGTTTATCGACCGTGTCAATTCAAATTATCGTAGTTCACCGCTTTAGTTCACTTAAAACGTGATAGATAATAAATTGACATGACCTCTCGCTAAAACAAACAATTGAGACATAGCCTTACCAAATAGTAGAAACCATGAAAAACTATTTCGCGAGGGAGTGCACTCGGCTACCCCGGGGTACAAACCTTGTTACGTAGGGGAAGTGGGTGATGAATGTTAATCCACCGAATTCATGTTGATAAGGGATGTATCGGCTACCCCGTGCCCAAGTTGATGTGGGTTTGGATAATGGACACATTTATTCGAAATTTGGATTGAACTCAACAAAAGTTATTGATAAGGGTTGCATCGGCTACCTCGTGCCCTTGTTGATGTGTTTTGGGCTATAGATAAACATTAGAGTAATTTTATCGACCAAGAGTTCTAAAAGTAGAATCGATTAAAAGGTTAATCCACCGAGTTATATTGATAAAGGTTGCATCGGCTACCCCGTGCCTAAGTCGATATGAATTTGGGTCTTGGAATCATTTATCTAGTTGGGTAGAGGTCACTAGAAAAATGCTTAAAACTTGTTTAAATCATACATTTTACAAGTATTATTAAAACGACAATTGTTTTACTCCTTATATTTTGTTTTGTAGACCACTTCTTTTTCATAACAAATGGCAACACCAACTCCTAATGCTACACCTCTCGCTAGTTCATCTTGGCTCCGATCCTTTATGGATCGATGTAAACTTGAAAAGAATGGGTCAAATTTCTCCGAATGGGATGCCCAACTCAAATTAGCCGCCGAAGGTGACGACAAGCTTCGTTACCTTACCGAGGCCTCTCCACCCGAACCCTCCACTAGGTCCACCGCGGCCACTAGGGAAGCATATGAGGCTTACCAAAAGGAGTCCGCCGCAATGAAAAATGTCTTAATATTTGCGATGGAGGCGGACCTCCAAAGGAGAGCCTTCAAAATGGGCAATGCTAATGAGATTTACTCCAAACTTGTGACCATGTTTTCACAAACTCCGCGGATCGTCCAATATGAGGCGGCCGCGGCATTCTTTGATCTCGACTTCAAAGAGGGCCAAAAGGTTAGCCCTCATGTGCTCAAACTCATGGAGCTTGTCGAGACCTTGAAAATTCAAAAGGTTGAAATCCCTAAATAACTCATCGTAGATAGGATTCTACACTCCTTGTCCAAAGTCAAGGCATATGTGCAATTCGGGTGAATTTTAACATGCAAGACAAGGATGTGTCTCTTGAGGAGTTGCACAAGTTACTTGTGCAAGCCGAGAGGGACATGGGGTTAAATGTGAACCCTCCCAAGGATGTGCTTAACATAAGCACTAAGAGTAAGGGGAAATTCAAGAAGAGTGGAAGGAAAGGTAAAAAGCAAGCTCCCACATTCACCAAAGCTAAGTCTTGTGAAGCTAGCACCTCCAAAGTCAAGAAGGGTCCTCTTGATAAATGCCATTATTGTAATGGCATGGGTCATTGGAAAAGAAATTGTTCCAAATACCTTGGTGATATCAAAGCTGGAAAGATCACTCCAGTAGGTAAATGACTAACCTTCTTTTATGTTTCTAATTCAACTATGGTATTATGATGCAAAGTTGTGATAATGTATCTCCCTTTTTATTGTAAATAGGGCCTCCACCAAGCAAAGACAAGGGAAAAGAAAAACAAGCATGAGAAACCATGGAGAAGCTAAGGATAGCTTTTATGGAGCTTTGTTTTTCATTGTCTTATTTTAAGTAATGTTTTGGATTTTTAGAACTTTAAGTTTCCATGTTTGACATGGAAAGGTATTTTGGATAATGGTTTGTATTTTGGATGATGGTGACTTGGTTTGCAACCCAAGTCACCCGTTTTATCATTTATCCTTTTAATGTTCTAAATTTCATCTTTAAAATGCTTGCGTTTTGAAACATAAGATTATTCACTTAAAGTGATCTAATAGACAAATATAATGACGGGTTTCATTATATGTCCACATGCTTAAGGCTTGTGTATGATCATTTATGAAGCGATTTTGAGTCTATGAACTCTCTTAAAGGAATGTCAATCACCAAGAACACATATGAAATCAATAACTATTAGTCTATCTATGAGATAGTTCTCCTTATACTTCAACATCATTAATTTGTGTCTCATATGCTATCTTTGAATGTTTAGTGTATTTATTCTAAAGATAGAGTGGGAGAAAAATGAGGACACAACACACGAGGCGATATTAAACTTGTGTACTTGTGTAAATGAGATCTACGCAAAAGAAGAATGATTTGAATAGAGGTATGTCTATTTATATAGTATACCCATTAGATGAGATCTATGGTCTCAAGTAAGTTCTATATGACTAATGAGACCACGAGAAGTACTCGAAAGAAATATTCTTAAGATTACTACGTGAGGACACCAAAAGTAAGTTTTGGAAGAAATGACTAATGTAAAGTCTCAAGTAAGTTCTATATGACTAATGAGACCACGAGAAGTACTCGAAAGAAATATTCTTAAGATTACTACGTGAGGACACCAAAAGTAAGTTTTGGAAGAAATGACTAATGTAAAGTCTTAACAATTTTGACTAAGTTTATGAATATTTGATCAATAGTTTCAACCTTGAGATTTACTTAAGAGCCTAAATGAATCATAGTAACATACTAGTTATGATCGAGTTGCAAAGATTGATATACCGATATCTTCAATGGCCAAAATTTTAACCACGCAAATGTCATTGCTTAACCTCATTATGAAATGGTTAAACCTCCTTCCAAAAGGGTATTTTCGAAGGACGTATTCTAGATATTATTTATATTTGAATAATGACATTGCTACACATCATTATGACATGGGTGTGTTGGAGATTTAAAAATCTCTTTCCGTAAGGTTAAGGTGAGACCACTTCAAAATAGGTGTTTTGAAAGGATATGATGGGAACATATATGGTTTTATCCTAATAACTTGGCAATGCAATTTATATTTCGATTGAGAAGTCAATTTCGAAATGTGTAGAATTGAGTGGGAGTTAAGAAATTCTCATGTGAAGACATGGAATTTAGTGGGAGCTATCATCCTTGAATGTTTACAACTCATTACTCATTAAGGAATGACGAGCTAATATCTTCTTTCATAAAGAAGCTTTTGAGTTTTCAATTCAGGATGAAAATGGACAACGATAAATCCAATTACATCAAGGGATGTTGGATTAGTATTAAGAGATACACATCGTATCAACATTCGCATAGGTTATTCATATAGATGAAAATGGAATTACCATTAGCAGTCATGGTCGTTCATTGAACCTATGAACAGTTGATCTCATGATTATTAGTAACTAATGTTTCCGCCATTAGAATAATCATGTACATGTCCAATTATGAATCATGTGCATAAGAGCATGATGATGGATGGTAAGCCATAATAGAAACGTCATGTATTCTCAAGAAGAATCCGATGAGCGATTTCGGTGTTTAACGGAATACTCCATTATGTGATAAGAGGTTGCACATATTGTAGAAAATCCGAGCACATATGAGGATTTAAGAGAATCCCAATTCTTTCAAGCCTAGAAAGAGAAATGAGAAGTTTATGGAAAGATGCTTGGTTAAATAAGAGGTTATTCAAAAATCAATCTTTCCTAGTTAAGCTAGGACTTGTGAGAAGTGCTAAGCTGAATAATCTTGTCAATTGTTACAAGATTCTACAAAACATATACCTAGTGCATTGTGTATGGATGGAATACTTGATCAGTACAAGTTATTTTATTCATCACAAATTCGTTCGTTATGTGATAGTCGATAAGAAAGTTCTTTCTAGTTAAAGAACCGAAACCAAGGTCGGGAACCTTGATGTGTACTTGGTAAGATTCATGCTGTGAGAGAGAACATGAATGTAAAGGAGATTGCAAGTGTAAGAAGTTTGAACACATGGACACATGGGATGTTAAACTTCTATTGCAATCAATAAATGTTTACACTGACGATATACATCACAAAGTTGTAATATGATATTGACTACCCGAGTGTGATGTCGACATTTGTCGTTTGAGTTATTATTAACTCACCTTGTACATTGTTATATCCAAACGGGTTGTAGAGACAATTGAACCCCGTTAAAGTGAACATGCATTAACATTGTTTTTGCCCATAGTTACTTATATGAGGTGACGTCTCGAAGTGACTAGAGTGTGATGCGATTGATGGCAAGTTCAAGTGCCATAGAGTCATGTGAGATGACTAGTCGATCACATAGGCAGACTGTTAGGAACATTTTGTCGGGCCTAATGACCGCTTATAGAGTTCTGGCAAATTTATATAGCCTGGTCGTGGCGAGAGCTACTATAGTATTCAAAATGAGTCGATTCTTTTGACTAAAGACTATTCACCTAAGATGGCACAGTTTCAGATTAACTTTGATTTGTGTTACTACGACCTTCGTAAATGGGGTCAAATGGGCATATTTTGGGTTATGATGGTGGTGGCTAGTCGAAGGGAATAAGTGCGATAGGAATTGTCCACCCCTAGTCAGGGTTATAACAATATCTCGGGGCCACTCGAGGAGTAATGAATTGGAAAATGCGTGGCCACGCTCGGAAGGTATCCAGTGGATAAATCCGGTCAATCGGTTATTCTCGGATCGAGGAAACCACTCTCGATATGATCACTTGCAAGTACGACCTGAAAGACACCTTGCATTGAGTGGGAGATAGTAATAGGACAAGAGAATTGGTGACGCACACTTGTCGAGGACAAGTGGGAGATTGTTGGAATATGTGTCCTCCGACAATAATGCGATCACGACTGTTGATCATGATGATCACATGTTTAAGTCTCATTATATTGAATACAATTGGGAAGTAATTTTGTTACTGTCAACTGTTCAACATATATCGGTAATGATTGGCTGACTAGAGTTTGACATTACTGTCGTGTGACGGTGGTGATCAGTTGACCCCCTAGGTCATACCTAGAGGGCGATACTCTTAATTGATTATTTAATTAATCGTATAACGTTACGAGTTAATTAAATTACTTGAAAATTGACGGACGATTTTGGAAGTAAAATTTACGTATCATATTGAAATGTGATTAAATGAGATACGGTCTGAGTAATTGAATTGTATCATTACTCGGATGAAATTAATGTTTAAAGAAACAATCGAAATTGAATGAATTATTATAAATACAATCTGTTGTGATTTATAAATGGTAAAATATTTTGGCACAAGTAATTATGAAATTACTAAGTCGATTTTTGTATGTGACGTATTTTTATTAATACGTTGATTTTTAATATGTTAAAAATACATAACAAATTTATGTCACATATGACATGTGACATATTGACAAATTGACAAAAATAATATGGAATCCATATTATGTAAAGTGCCGAAAAATTGGAGGAGTATTAAGCTAATTAATTGTTTTATTTAGTGGTAAACATAATGATTAAAAAGCAAGTCTAGCCATGCAAGCCTATTGTTCATTGTGAAGAACAATTTTTCCATGCATTGGCTCCCCTAAAGCCCTCCTCTTACACGGTTTTGGGAAGAAAAACCCATCATTGTTTTTCCTATAATTTTACCTAATAATATACTAAGTGTAGTGTATTATTATTCATTCAACTTATCATCCAAAAATTAGTTCTAGTGAGAAGAAAAATCCTCCTCTTCTTCTCTCATAAAAACCGAAATATTCAAGTGTTAAATAATATTTTGGTTCAATTTTCTACCTTGATTAATATTATACTAGTATTTGTAATATTAATTAAATTAAGAGAAAGCCTTGGGTATAAAGCTTAGGGAGAGATCCTACACTTGGATCTTGTTCTTCCATAAGGAAAAGCTCAAGAACAAGAGAGAAAGGTGATCTCTCTTGTACCCATTTAACCGAAATCATCAAAGTAAGGACATGATTTCTCCTCTATTTTATTATTGTTTGTATGCATAAAATCCGTTTTAATTTTATGACAAATTAATTTAGACATATATGAGTATGTTAGTTTGTATATGAATCTACATTTCCTTCAAATACATGCATGTCCAAATGATTGCATATTGTATCGGAAAGTATATCAAAACTTAACCAATTGCCCTAAATGTTTGGAGTGGCGTTATAAGGATAAGGAAGGATCCCGGCTAAGGTGTTGTGGTATTTTCCATTGATACCAAGAGTCATAAGGATTTATGCGAATCCCGATGATGCAAAAATGTTAACTTGGCATGAAACAGGAAGAATAAATGATGGAAAGCTAAGACACCCGACAGATGGTAAGCAATGGAAATCGTTCGACGCTAAGTATCCCGAGTTCGGCAATGAACCTAGAAACTTACGTATAGCGCTGTCCACTGATGGAATGAACCCACACGGAAACATGAGTAGCCAACATAGTACTTGGCTAGTAGTGTTGGCTATTTATAACTTACCTCCATATGTGTGCATGAAAAGAAAGTATTTAATGTTGTCGTTGTTAATTTCCGGCCCTAAACAACCTGGAAATGATATAGATGTATATTTGGAACCTCTTCTAGATGATTTGCGATTGTTGTGGGATAGTGGGATAGAAGTATTTGATGCATATAAGAACGAAACTTTCAATTTGAGAGCGATGTTATTGTGTACAATATCTGACTATCCGACTTATGGCGACCTTTCTGGGCACACAGTTCATGGGAAATAGGCTTGTCCATTGTGTGGAGAGGATATCGAGTCTGAATACTTGAAGTCTTCTCGTAAGTATGTGTATATGGGAAATAGGAGGTTCTTGTATCATGACCATTGTTATCGCAAGATGCAGAAAGCATTCAATGGAAGACAAGAACTTCGTCAACCTCCTAGAATTTTGAGTGGGCATGAAATTTATCAGAAAGTAAAGCATATTGAGATAGATTATAGGAAGAAGAGCGGCTCTAAATTGTCTACTCGTGGGTATAAGAAAAGATCCATATTTTTTGATAAACTTCCATATTGGCCTGACCTGGAGGTCAGGCATTGCCTCGATTTCATGCACGTTGAGAAAAATGTCTGTGATAATATTATCAATACCCTTCTGAATGTTCCTGGTAAAACAAAGGATAACACCGCAGCTAGGGAAGATATGAAAATGATGGGTATTAGGCTAGAGTTGGCACCACAGAAGAGAGGTAATCGTACATTTTTACCGCCAGCAGCTTATACCCTTTCACGGAATGAGAAAAAAGAGTTTTGTGCTTGCTTGAATGGAATTAAAGTGCCACATGGTTATTCGTCGAACATCAAAAGCCTAGTCTCGATGCAAGACCTAAAACTCACCGGGTTAAAGTCACATGATTGTCACACTTTGATGCAACAATTACTACATGTGGCTATTCGTTCCATTTTACCTGAAAAGGTAAGATATGCTATAACTAGATTCTGTCTCTTCTTCCAGTCCATATGCGAGAAAGTCATCGATCCCGATGATGCGGATTCATTGCAGGACCTCGTTGTAACCTCTCTTTGTCAGTTGGAAATGTATTTTCCACCCTCTTTCTTCACTGTCATGATTCATCTGACCATTCACTTGGTTAGGGATATTTTGTACCTTGGGCCCGTGTACTTGAGATACCAGTATCCTTTCGAAAGATTGATGAAAGTCTACAAGGACTATACATCTAATCGGTATCGTCCGGAAGGTTGTATTGCTGAACGCGATATTTTAGACGAAGCTCTTTCATATTGTTACGCTCATCTCTCCCCTGAGGAGTTGATTAGTGTTCCTAAGAATCGTCATAGTGACTGGATGACCGGAAAAGGTATTAAGGGCCGGGTTGAAAAAATTGTGACACGTGAAATATTGCATTTAGCACACACGTATGTGCTAAACAACGAAGATGAGGTGCAACCTTATATTCAACAACACAAAGATGAGCTCAAATACGATCACCCAAACAAGACTGAGAAGTGGATTACGAACGAGCATACGAAGACGTTTGCAGAGTGGTTTAGGAATATTGTCTTAGAGTGTAATGATCAAACTGGTGATGACATCTCTCCTAGGTTACTACGTCTTGGTTTAGGTCCAAATGCCAGGGTCACCGTTTACAACAGTTTTGCCATTAATGGATATACTTTTTACACCCGCGAGCAAGATGAGTTGAGCACAATGCAAAATAGTGGTGTGAGTTCTGAATTTGAGGCAATGCACTTTGCTACTTCAAAAGATAAAAAGCCTATTTGGGAAAATGCCTTTATTATGGTGTTATTCAAGAAATATTGGTACTAGATTACATTGATTTCACAATGCCTTTGTTTCGATGTAACTGGGTTGATAACAACATCCATTGTGTCCGAAAGGATAAGATGGGATTTACGTTGGTCAATCTGGGTAAGGTTAGCAATAATAAGGATGATCCTTTCATAATGGCATCCCAAGCTAAACAAGTGTTCTATGTCACCGATCCTATGGATAAGAAGTGGTATGTTTATCTTGTCTATAAGGAGTAGAAGGAGTAGTCTATCCGATAATGGTGATGATGATCAGGATGTCGTTTTTGAGGGAATGGATCAGTCTACCACTGTATCTTATTTCGACGATGTTGACACTGATCATGAGGACACTGAAGGCATCTATATGCGTGATGACCATGGTGAAGGTATTTGGGTTAACGAAGAAACTATGACATCCAAGAAACGTCCCCGATCCTTAGATAGTTCATCAGGACACAGTGATATGGACGACCAACATTTTGAGTCATTTTCAGACCAATAATTTGATGGTTTAATTTATTGGTAAATCAATAATGGTCATTGTTAAATAAAAATTCCCAAATTTGCATGGCATGGTAAATCCTGTAGCTTAGATATGCAAGTATGCATGCATCTTTGGTGTTGTCTTATTTTCTTGATCTTATTATTAGATGTGGATCTTGGTGTTGAAATTCTTTGAATAATGTTGCAAAGATATGGTGCTTACAACATTAAAGTATGTATTGTTACAGGAGTTTGACTGTAATGGAATTGATAATTTTAAAAAAAAAAGGTTCAACAATAACAACGGTTATATTTAAATTACCCGTTGTTAATACTTTCAACAACGGGTATAGTTACATTACCCGTTGTTATTACTTTCAACAACGGTTGTAGTACCCCTACCCGTTGTCATTGATTTTTTTGACATATTTCATTTTGGCGCAAACTTGGTGAAAATATATTACAACGGGTATATTTTAACCGTTGTAATAAAGTTTTGACAACGGTTGACTTTTATTGACCCGTTGTTATTAACATATAACAACGGTTTTTCTTTGAGCACCCGTTGTCAATAGTTTGTCTTAATAAAAAACTAATTTACAAGTACATACAGCATACCATACACAAACACACACAACATTAGTTCAACCGTTGGTATCCTGAGTTAATTCTTCTCTCTTCCTCGCTTTCTACATTCTCGTTGCGGCGCCGCCGCCCAATTTCCGACGCCTTGATTCCGTTGCCTTCCCTTATCATCCTGCTCGTTCTCTTTATCATCATCATCATCAGGTATGTTCACTTTAATTTTGTGTTTCGTCATTAGGGTTTTAAGACGATCATCTTTTTTCTTTTTCATGCATCTGTTTGTTTTTCGTCTTCTTTGTTATCTTTATCATCCCGCATCATCTACTTCACTCCTCTTATTAGGGTTTAGGATTTTAGAAGCTCAATCTGTTGTTTTAAATTTTCATTCCTATTAGGGTTTAGGGTTTTAGATAATACTCTGCATGTACGTTGTTAAGTTGTTCATTTCCTATATCATTCATATTTGGGTTTTAGGATTATCATGGGTGAAAAATGTAAAAGAAGTCAAAAGAATAATAAGCCTGAGGATAATAAGCCTGGTGAGAGGGGTGCTACGAAGTGCCAGAAAGTCCTTGCAGCTATAGCCGCTAAACAGCCGTTAGAAATAACATGGAGCTCGAAGGGTTTCCCTACTGTTCCAAATGCGGGTTATTTCTCCAGTTGGATTGGATGTTGCACAAGACAGTTTTTGCCTATTCATTTAGATGATGTTAGAACTTTGAATCCAAAATTGGCGGAGTTATACTTGGCTCGTGTAAAGGAAGGCTTTATTATACCCGATGAAAGCCATGATAAGTATTTAATGCATAAGGCGGCGGATGTCCCACGGGCGGTGGAGGTGTGACGTTGCTAGGGATTGGTTATATGTGGACAAGGCAACGGGGGAGATGCGTAAGAGCCCACCGGAAAACAAGTGTCCCACCATCATCAGAACAATGGGATCTTTTCAAAAATATGAGAACTACCGAGAAGTTTCGAGTTAAATATCCTCGCCTTTTAACGATTTACCTATCATTTTTTTAATTAATGAGTCCTTTATATAATATTTTTATTATCTCATCTACTTGTGCTTTTATATAATTATTTGAAGGCCGTTAGCGGAAGAAATCGTGCTAACATTTCATGCAAGAAGGGGAAATGGTATGGTTCTCGAGGCGATTCTGAGAAAGATAGAAGAGAACCTCGTAAGTAGCATGCATTATTCCCGGGAGACTTTTTTTTTAATCACACTTGGACTTGCATTGATACACATTTACGTGTATAAATGTTACCATGTTAATGTGTAGGTGGCAAAGGGAGTGAAAGAGGTGGATCGGCATGTAACTTATAAAGAAGGGCACACGCCTAAAGGATCCGGTCGTCGCGTGACAAATATGATGAGGAAGTGTTGGCCAACATAGTAAGCATTATTTTATTAAGACGAGTTCATTACTAACTTTATTATTTTAGTCACAAATATAATTTGAAGTTTATTTAATATATTATAGGACAACGTATTGAAAGAGGTAGAAGAAGGAAATTCACTCCCAAAGTGGTCGTAATGACGTTCTTGCTAGAGCGATCGGCCGACCCAAACATCTAGGTCGTTTGAGGGGCGTCCGTTACGAGGTTGGAGTAACGAAATATTATGGGACAAGCCCGATAAAGAAGAAAAGGAAGACTAAGTCCGAGAAGGTGACATGGTACCATTTATTCTATTATTTTCATTTAAGTTCAATTCACATGTTATTGTTGGGATAAAAATTGCGGACACATTACATTCTTGCACGCACTTGATTAATGGCATCCGTACTACTAAAGCTGAATGCTGGAGGCAAGCTTTCCGAAGAAGAAGTGAAGATGATGGAGGATGTCATTTCTAAAGGGGGTAATAATAAGGTACAACAGATTGGTCAAGAGGCCGCTACTACCTTGGCAATACATGAGAAGGAAGTATCGGTCAATGAGATTCAGAAAGATCAGGTACCTAATGCTTCTGAAGTTGTAACAACTAAAGCCGATCAGGTACCTAATACTTCCTTATTTTTCTTTTCTTTTTTTTTGGGTAAGATCAGGGGGTGTGTTCCCTGCCAGCTCTAATGCTATAACTTCTGACATGGTGCCATTGGTTAATTTTATTAGGTAAATAATGGGTCTGAAAAGGAGATGCAACTTGAGAAGACGGCTGATGGAAAACAGCATACATCCCCTTCAAGTCAGTTCCCTGTTTTCAGTAAGGTATGCATGAAGTGTTTAATTAGTTAAATTTATATGAATTCTATTAAATTTTGGGATATAATAATGTATGTGTATATTCTTCAGGCCGTAAACAAGAGGCCAGTTATTCTTGCTGGCCCTATAACCGAAAAGCCACATGTGCGTGTTGGCGGGGTCTCGTAGAAATGCACACCAAATGCAGCTAGAAATGAAAGCGTAGTTCATGGCGAAAAACTTTTGCCGAATCATACCAAAGTAGAGATAACTACAGTCTTTCCAGGCCATGAAAACTTTCAACTGCCTGTCCCAGTTCGTGACGACATTACCATTCTGGGAGATGCGGTTGGAAGTTTCATCCAATGGCCTGAAACTCACAACTACTTGGCTCGGCCGTCTTCGCCTCAGCAGTGGAAAGCAGTTGGGGTTAGAAGAAATACCTTTATATATATGTTAAATTTTTTATTGTTGAATGTTTTTATATGTTAAATTTATATGTTATTTTTTTTTTGTAGGGAACAAAAAAGTCGGCTTTGGCTGATAAGCCTAAGTCCACAGACATGCCAACGACCTCGTCGAGACAACAACTTGATGAGGTATTTAATTAACTTCTCCAGTTTTTTAAAAACCTCGCTCCCTTTATTTATATTTTGTCTGTATTTATAAAAAGCATGGTAATTTTGTGTAGGGGACAAAAAAGCCTTATAAGCCTAAGTCCCCAATCTTACCTGCTACTACTACCTCATCATTGAAAGAGCAGGTTGACGAGGTATTTAATTAAGTACGCTTTTATTTTTATTACTCCAACTAGGATATGTTACCTTTGGATTTTTTATTATTTTAATTATCTACTTCATGTGTAGGCTGGTAGTAGTAGCACAAAATCAAAGACTCATTCTTTCCCGGACCTGAAAGAAGTTAGGAGTTTAAACTCCACACAATATACTGGGAAGGATTACATGCAAAAAGTAAGAACGGTGACGATGAGGAATCTGCATGAGGAGGCTGGCCATCGCACAGCCACCGAGCAATTGATAGTTATTCCGCTCGAGGAGGATATTCTAGGGGTTGAGCGCGAAGCACTTCTATCATGGGATATGCTAGCCATTTGGGCTGGCCTAGACCAGATTGATGTCCAACACCTATTTGTTTGGATGAAGTAAGTTTCTTAATAAATAATTTCATATTCTAATATTCTGACTACTAGATAGTGTTTTAAATACCGGAATTAATACCGTAATAATGTAGGATATTTAAATTGAGAGTGATCCCCGAGAATAGGATTCCAGGTGATCAATACGGATTCCTGTGCTCCTTTGTTTTATCTTTATTTGTTACGGAATTCTCGTTCGAAGATCGGGTTGATTATATTGCTCAGCAATTGGCGACAACCAAAAAGCTGGTTTTTGCCGCTTATAATGAAAAAGGGTAATAAGCAAATTAATATTACGTTTCCCCCTACAATTGCATTTTCATAACTAATATATATATATATGTACTTGTTAATAATGATGATGTCTCTTGATGTAGGACTCATTGGGTGCTAGCAGCCATCATGCCGACAAGGAATAAAGTTTTCTGGTTGGACTCTTTACATAATCAACCAAGCGAGACTTTTAAGCACTTGATTAATAAGTAAGTTTATAATACTGATTTATTTATAATAACATTAAGTTTCAATTTTTATTTATAGCAAAAAGCTCATTTTTGCCCCTAAAAAAATGAGTGTCTGCTTCCTTTTGTTATTTTTAAAATAAGGGCCTTTGAGAAGAGAAGAGCTAACGAGCAGGATCAACCCACGAAAGCTTCTGATGATGGCCCTAATTTTATTACGATAACAGGGGTACGTGCTCAAATACAATACATTAAGTGCAAAAATCTGTGTTTAATACTAATACAATACCTAAAATTCAAGATTCTGATGTGAGCCTTCTCTCGTCTGTTTGTTTTTTTATGTAATAATTGGCCCCTCGCCAGCCAGATAGCATACAATGTGGATACTACGTTTGTCGGTTCATGTTGGAGATTATTAGGTGAAGATATATCAATATTCCAGAAAAGGTTAGTAATTTAATAATGTGTTTATTACTTTTTTTAAATTAGAGCTAATGTTGTCTTACTTGCTGCTATATATACGATGATGTTGCTATGCAGTAATTGATGTTGTTACAATAATGTCTTCTCTTTGTTTTTTCCGCAGTATGTAATCAACCCGTCACAACAGATTGAGCAGTACTCAAGTATAGATATAGACGAGGTAAGGGACATGTTGGGCAAACACGTCTTAGAAAATAGAAATGCATGATACTCGAGTTTAGATCGGCTTATTAGTAAATTTTTGTTGAAGTTAGGGAATGATTAGTTCATGTAAATTCAACTCCTTGTAAGTATATATATATATATATATATATATATATATATATATATATATATATATATATATATATATATATATATATATATATATATATGATCTTGTTGTGGTTGAATTGAATCTATTGAGTTCGATGAACCCATTTGTGATTTATCTTTGTGTCTTTGGTATATGGTGCTGCTGATATATGCAGGTTTTTGAATGGCATGAAACAAATTTAATTTTTCAAAACATTAGGAGTTCGTAATAAAAACGGTTACTAAAAAAAACCGTTGTGAAGACCTTTCGCAACGGTAAATAAAAAAACACCGTTGTGAATGACTTTCACAAATACCGCGCATAATATTCAACAACAGGTTTTAAACGAAGAACCGTTGTTAAAAGTCTTCACAATTTTGGAGGTAAAGTTACAACAACGGGTTTTAAACTAAGAACCGTTGTTACTTACAATTTCAACAACGGGTATGTAGCATAAACCCGTTGTTAAAAGACTTCACAATTTTGGAGGGAAAGTTACAACAACGGTTATACATATGACAACCGTTGTTATATTATTCCCTCCAAATTTTTGAAACACTTTCCACAACGGAGAACACCCAACAACAACGGCTTTTAACCGTGGTGAATGCTTTCGACAACGGTTTCATTAAATAACCAAACCGTTGTAAATACCTTCTACAACGGCCGCTTTAACAACGTCCGCTTTTTGTTTTTACAACGGTTTTTACCCGTTGTTATAGCCTGTATCTGTAGTAGTGACATAACTGTTTAGAAATACTATCCCACTACGTATGTCCGTCAAACATCATCATCATCATCCACCTTAGCACACAACACACACATGATCCTCAACGAATCACTAACTTCCTTTTTGAATTAATGAATGCATACCAACCATAAGGACGACCAAATCGACTAACACTTATACTACTACATCATATTATTCAAACATGCACCAACACGATCACGAGACTATACTTTCATTCATCACCGGCCAACAACTACCACTTACAAAACACACAACACAACGGTCTTATCACAGATTCACAACAACACATGTTCCTGATTTACACCACATATGTTTCATTATACTCGATTACTTCAACCGCACAATACCATTCTGCTAATAACATTAAATTCTCAAGTCATCATAACGAATAACTACTGAAATATAGTATACACCATGTTATCTCATTCAACAATTAAAAATTCTTGCCCAATTATACCATAACCACTTATGAAGCTATCCAAACAATCATATAAAACTATTCAAACAATCATTCACGTACTTTAGAATACCACCAAAGATACTGAACAATTGTTATAATTACATCATTTTTCTTTGCGACATTACTCTTCCCCTCTTAAAAGGAACTTTGTCCCCGAAGTTCACCGGCAAGCAACTTCCCTGTCCCTCAAACCGATACAGATGATATTACTTGACATTACTCAGAAACTACGAAACGACATTGACTCACCCTGACATAACCCACATTTGTCATTATATGATTACAACTCATACAAACATAAAACCACCAAAATTAGGTAGCACGCCGCAAGATCTATTATTACAACTTAACAGCAAGGTCCCAATTACTTGTTATACAATCATACCGGACATGCAACAACATCACAAACATAGTATTCCACTTATCCCGTTCGACTTGATCTAGGCTACAAAGTAATACAAATACCACCAAGAATTGTACAATTTGACCAAGATGCACATTCGACTCATGACGGCAACGATACTTTCTTGACATTACACAAACATGACCCATATGACACATATGTATGTGAAATTAAGTCAACTTGAACAAAACCACCGCACCTTATATTACTTACCTCAATGTGAATTATAGTTCGAACTAAAATACATGGCATTGAAAATGGCATCCATAACACGGCCACATGCAATTATATAATCAACGGTGAAGCCAAACAATGTTACTACATACACACAATAAAATTTAACATAACAACATTCAAAAATATAATGATTCAAACAAATCTCATCTCGAAAAGTTCCTGTAACAGTGACACTCGATCGAGTTGGTCAGGCACTCGATCGAGCTGGCCTTACTCGATCGAGCTCATCAGCTACTCGATCGAGTAGGCTGAGATCAGATTACTTCTCCAATGTCACACCTGCAGCTACTCGATCGAGTTACCACAGGTCGATAAGTCCCCTAAACGTCCAATTAACAATTGAACAAGCATATAAACATGTTTCAAGATGTGCTCCCGACCCTAAAATCCTGCATAACATGTCTAAAACTACTCAAGTACGGCCTTATGGCCAACCAAACAAACCAAAGGTCCACAAAAGTACCTACTGTAAACCAACGTAATATCCACTACAACCATGAAACAAAGAAGAAAGAAAATGGAGTATATCACTCCTCCTGCTGCTCCTCCATGACCTCATCATCACCGCCACCACCAGAAGTGCCTGCTCCTGCCACATCGTGACCCGTACCACCACCAACACCTGCATCTGCCCCCATGCGCCAAGGGGCCAAACAACCATATGGATACGACTGAGGCTCTCCCCAAGTAGACCTCTCTACGCCGAAAGAGTGGAATACCCCACTGTCGTCCCCAACACCCCTCCACCACATAGGTTGTGCTGCCTCAGTCCCAATGCCCTGCACATACGCCATCTCATGGAGGTTCTGGAGCATCAAGGTCGCTGACACCCTCTTTGTGAGGTCGCTCACTCGTGTCTCCGGGCTATAAAAAGGATGGTAACCGGGATACCGGTACTGTGGCGGCACTGGATACTCCGGCTGCGCTGGCTGAGTCTCAGCCACCCTCTCCCTTACTCGGCGTGGCCCCCTCCCGATTCTAGGCTGGGCATCCTCCGGTCTCACATTCTCCCCCTTCCTCGGCTCGGGCATCACCTGTAGGATCTCAGGGTCAATGAGGTACTTATGTCTCGCTGGACGCTCCTCCTCCTCCTCATCAGAATCGGCAGCTATAACTGCCGGTGGTAAGGGCTCAGTCGCAGGTAGGTGCTCAGGAGCTGGTAGCCGCATCCAACTCATACCCCACACACTCCTTGCCAAACTGCCATCCCCCAAGGTTCTCAACCATTTCTGGTCAAGGAAGTACTCACGGTCCAAGGTATGTACCGTGGTGGTCAGAGGAATATAGGTCGAGGAGGTCTCAAAGGATGTCAGCCTCTCTGCCAACTGAGTGGCAATGGCACCACAACTCAGGAGTCGGGTGTCAGACGAGGCCATAAGGGCTAAACTAGCACACACAAAAGCAGGGGCACTAAAGGTGACAGGCTGTGACCGGGCAGGGTTAAGATAATACACTAGGAGCAACAACTCATGTGAGTTTAGCTTACTCACATCCTTCCTCTCGTAGAGCTGTGGACAGCGGGGGCCACGGGGGCGCTTGGGAAACAAGCGTTTGCATTTTGTATGGAGTCGCCACCAATTTTTATGGGAAATTGGAACCGTTCGAGTACCTCGTGTCATGTCAAGACACAAAGTAAAGACATGAACACTAAGCAATCGTTACCCTTAGCATTCTATGTCTAGAATGACTCTCGTGGATGCCAATGAACATGGGTGTTCACAGATATCTGGAGTAAGGGGTGAGGGTACGTATTAGGAAGCTCTTTTGATCGAACACCTAATCCCGCCCGCCTCGATAGCGGCCTCTACTAATGATTAGGGAAGTTATTCATACTTGATATACCGTCGGCTACATGCATGCAATGCAACACCCATTGTTTTGATCCTAACATGTGAGAATTAATACTAAGTCGGTTGACACGTAATTAGCATACAATTGGGTCGAAGTGGGATTTAAGTTCAATTACATGTGAAAACATACAAGCAATAAAAGAAATACAATAATTATTAATTACAATAATGAAAATTACATTAATTACAATGGATAGGCGATTTATGTCGAAAATACCTTTAAAACGGATGATTTAAGAAAAAGAATAAAAGAATAAATTAAATAAACTAACGAACAGGAATTAGCGTGATATTACGGTTAATAGTTAATTATACGTAAACTAAATAACTAAGTCAAGGAAGAAACGGAGTTCAGGGACAGAACTCAGCCAGGAACAGGCGCAGCAGAGCTGCGTCCTTTGGAATAGGCGCAGCAGACGCTGCGTCTGTTCCTTGGCTCAGTTTTGAATGTGAAGCCGTGATTGCAAGCCGTTAATGTTAATTGGTGAATTTAATGATCGATTGATGATATTTACTCGGATGAAAGTTATTAATAGGTTATTTAACATATGAATGGGTCATGAAAACAGCAAAACATGGATGAGACGGATGCAAACGAATTAATTACAAGATGGAATAATGACAGAAGTGAAAAATATTAATGAGTCAAACAAATTAATTCAATTGATTAAGTTAGATACGATGGATTAATGACGAATATATGATGAATACAACGAAAGACAAGTGAAAACTATATCGAAGACGAATTCCAGAAACCCAATATGGATGAATTGAATCTCTACAACCCGGAATCGAATTTAATGACGAAAACCCGCAAATATTAGATTATTTGGGATCTAAGTCGGATTTATGATGATTAAAACATATTAATGATGATGATTGTAATATACATGTGAATTATATACTGTAACGATGAAGAATTAACAAACAAACGAAACAAAAGAAAGAAACTTTGACGAACAACAGAGGACGAACGAAGAAGAAAGGAAGCGAGGAATCGCGGCGGCCCTCACGAAGAGGCGCGGCGAGAATCGCTCGCTCCTTCGAAGAGGCGCAGCAGTTGCTGCGTCCTTTCTCGACGGTTATCTACTGGAAATCCGTAAAAAGAGGTTTTAAAACATGGTTTTAGAAATCGGTTTTAATGGTATTTTCGACGTAAACCTTACATTTGATTACACAAAAAGGTAAATACAATAAATAAAAGAGAGATTTACACCCTCAGACTTACATGTTGACGAAACGAGAAGGACTAAGATATCGATTAGTGATGCTCGACGCGAATGCAAAGAAAGTGCCCTCGTAAGAGGAAAACGATTAGATTTGATTAAGTTGATTGATGTGTAGTTGGTCAAATTGGTCGGTCATGCAAACGGGGACTCTGGTACTCAGAAGGATCCGAGCTTACGTGGTCGAAAGATCAAGCACGTAGACGCCAAAAAGTAAGAACAAAGTCTAGAATGCAAAGGGAGAAGAGAAGGGCGGACACTCGCGTGAGAAATATCAGGTCAATCGAAGATTACAACCTGACGACTATGGCGACGCGAGGCGGCTCAAGGGGTCTGAGCCAAGGACCTGTCGTCGAGAACATTTTAGAGTCTGTCGACTATCGGGGAGGGTCGTTTAAAGTCCATTAGACTACGTAAGGAGGCTCGCCAGCCATAAGGAGAGACCATACCTGAGACTTCTTTCTCGAGATGCTTCCGGAGGTGCGTAGGAGCTAAGGTTAAGCGTAGGAGCTAAGGGTAAGACCTAAAGGATACATAAGGATTGGTGCTAGGGTGTGGGACCCTAAAGGAAATCATCGGCGGGAATGAGGCCTAAAGTAAGTTCAACTTAAGGGTAACTAAAGCTTGGGTATAGGAACTCTATTGGTTTGGGAACTTGAAGGCTTATGAACCTAAAAGGATTGGGATCCTATAGTTAAAAAATCCTAATTTCGGGTCTACGAACCTAAGAAAGAAGGCTTTGGTTTGGGAACTTCTGGAGAACGACACCTTTGTCGCACTCTGTGGGGAAACAAGAAATATTGTGAGTAGCAGGACACAGGCGGGAACTGCTGAGAGGAAATCTGCTTTGGGTAGTCTTTGGGAAATAATTGCGAGTAGCGGGACACAAAGTGGAACTGGCGAGAGGAAATCTGCTTAGGTAGATGTCAATCCTCGTGTCTTGAGAGAGACAGTACGTCTGCTTACTCTCGCTAGAGACACGATTGGGAGTTATTCTTCTTGTTATGAGAGGGAAAGTATATCCGCTTACTCTCGCTGGAGACATAATGAAGGTGTGTCGAATTCTGTGAGGGAACCAATGCTCGTTGCGACAAGCAAAAGGTCTTGGAAGGAATAAATGATGTGCGGTAGTCTGCTGCGGGCTTGGAAATGCGGGCCGGAACGAAAGAAAATCGCCAAACGGACCAAAAGAATGAAAATAACATCGGGGAAGAGGCGCACCAAAGATGGGCCCACAAATAACGAATTCATAACGAATTTTTGAAAATCCGTACGGAGGGAACAAAAGGAAGAGGCGCAGCATGAGCTGCGTCTCTTGGAAGCGGCCTTGCCGCCTTTGCGTCTATTCCCAATTTGGTTTTCTGCGTAAAAACGCGAAAATCAGGAGGCTTTGTATTCATTTGCTCGAAACATAAATCACACATTTCTCTCTCAAATCTTCACCATTTCCGCCAAGGTTTGATTCAAAAGCTTGCATTAATCATGACTAATCGAGGTATGTGTCTCAATCTTGCATTAATCATCCACATTCGTCCGATTTTGAGCCGAAAAATCTAGGGTTTACGACCCATTCGATCGAAAATTTGGGGCTTTTCCCCCCAAACGCATTTGTTTGGTCAAATTGACATTAGAAATGGATAATAGGAAATATTAGGAACATAACCATGTATTTGTCTCGAATTTTCATCAAGTTTTGAGCCTTCGAGTGAATTTTGAGACGGTTTTACAGCTGAACCGTAGATTGTTTCGAAAAATAGCCTTAGGATTGCCCATTTGCGATGAAACTTGATATTTCGGATCCTTGAATGATGGGTAAACTTTCTACCATTTCGGAATTTTGGTTCGTTACGGCTTTTTCAGGACACTTTTCAGGGGCATAATCGCCATTATAACGAAATGCTGCCGAAATTTCGACTCGAACCCGGAACTAGGCTTCGAATTAGACTTGACTTGACCCAATTTATCACATGAGTGATCGGGTAGGTGGGAATATGGCCAAGGATGGCGAAAAAGGGGCGGTTTCAGGGCTTCCGAAGGCTCGAAAATCCCTTAACCAAGGCTTGTCGTCATGTGACGCGGCCTAAATTTGCTTTAATGTTGCAGGTGATGAGGCTTCTACTTCTGGGAGAGCTCCCATGGAGATCGACGCTGCCACTGTCGAGGAGGCTTTGGAGCAGGCCTTCACCGCTGCGGTGATGGCTGCCGGGGACGAGGCTCACGAGGAGGAGGCCGTCGAGGAGGAGGAGGCCCCGAGACGGGCCAACGTCGGACGAGGAGGTCGTCAGCTGAGAGGGGCTCCCGCGTGGGCTGAGACTTGGGAGAGCAGGCACCTAGTGTGGGCTGCAGAGGGTCACCTGTCCTACAGGACGGTGAAGAGTTTGGTAAATAGGAATTCACTACTCACTACTCATCCCCTTTCATTTTTTTTGTCCAACTTTCTTTCAAATTTCATTCAAAACTAAAGATAGCTTTGTTTCAAATCACAATAGGAGGCCGGGAACATCAGGTCATTCTCGGGTTACACGACAAAGCAATGGAGCACTACGGTGTCGGCGGAGGAGAGGGCCATGATCGAGCGTGGAGCGTTCGGTCCTTTGGTTCAGGTCTGGAGGGATATCGCGAAGAGGAAGTTGCGGTCTAACCTTAGCCTGGTCCGTGCTTTCTTGGACCGATTCTGGGATACGACTTCCATATTTCACATGCCTTTTGGTGAGGTGGGAGTCACTTTGGAGGATTACGGCATGATTTCTGGTCTACCGTGCGGGACCGAGGAGGTGGTGTGGCCGGAGACTGCCATGAGGGCGGACTCGACCGAGGCGAGGAGATTGATCGGCTGGAACTTGTCGCCGAAGGCTGTTACTGTGCCGGGTTTGATACCCAGTTCCTACGTTCAAGACTACTTTGCGGGGAAGACCCCGGCGCTGGTGACGATTGATGGGAGGGAGACGGCTCCTCCTCCCTGTCTGGAGCGCAGAGGGCTCGTCCGTGGCTCGGTGGTTTCTGTCTTCGATTTACCTCGGAGACAAGGGCGAGAGGTTATCGACGAAGCTTCTTCCCTTCTTTTTCGACCGAGTTCCCTAGGACGTTGGGACTGGGTCACTGCTGGTTTTGCGGTCCTCATCCGCTTCATGAGGGCCATGGTTCATCTGGAGTTGATGGAGAAGGGGACTTCTCCTGGTGCTGTCGGACCTAGACTACTGTTGGAGGTATGAACCTTCCTTTAGACCGAAGTAAATTCCTTTTCTTTATCAAATTACGAAAGATCGTCATTTCATTATTTTGCTTTGCAGGCGTGGCTGTACTCCTACTTCCCGAGTCTCGCGCCTAAGAGGACGGAGCCGCTGAAGAGGGCCTATCCCGTGGTGAGGGATTGGGTGATGTGCCGAACGAAGAGCAAGCTTTCTTCTCACAATGTCTACCGGCGGGATGTGAACGCTCTTCAGCTGAGTAGCATGAGTATCCCACTTATATTTGCTCGTGCTTCTCATATTTGCTTTTAATTGATCGTAGGAATGATCCTTTTTATCTTGTCTCAGTGGGTGCCCCGACCTTGGGCGGAGTACGCTGGAGCGCCTCCTTTTGTGGCTGAGGTCCTTCGACCTAGGAGCTCGGGCCGACTACTGTTGAGGACGTCGATGGGTCCTGTGTGGTACTTGGGCGAGCGTTTGGCTCGTCAGTGCTTGCGGGACGTGTTGACGGTTCCCGTAGATCCTCCCAGGACGATGTTTAGGGAGCCTTCCGAGGCTGAGAGGGAGGCGGACTTGGCTGGTGCCAGTGGCGACGACCTTCTTCTCCTTGGCGAGGACTACTCAGCGTTCCTTTACGGGAGGTTGGCGTACTGGCCGGTAGTGGTGAGTATCTTTTATTTTTACTTTTGATTTGATTTTTGAGAGTCATGATGAAAGATCATCGATTGATGGGAACCATTTGTCTTTGTAGGAGGTCGAGGCGGCGGGCATCGAGCCCCCAGAGTACCCCGAGACCCTCGAGTACACTGACGCGACCGGGAGGACGACGATCTCCGAGCTGCGTGACTTTGATGTAGCTGTGACGGATGCTGGCCTGGACGACTGGCAGCATCTGATTCGGAGGGTGAGCCTCTAACTTGTATAACCTTTGTGTAAGAACACACTTGATTGAGTTTGTTAATGTGTTGAGAATTTCTTTTTGAAAATGCAGGTTGCGCCGTCTCGGTTTGTGGCGTTGTGGAGGGTGGCCAACCGGCTGCGAGCTACTGCCGTCGAGGCACTTGTCGGCGGTCGAGGTCGTCAGGTATGAACCTTACGCCTATTTCATTTTTGATTTTTTGATTTTTTGATTTCGCTTGAAACAATTGACATGAGCCAATTTATTGTTTATAGGGTGGCCGCGAGCTGGAGCGAGAGCTGACCCAGTCTCGAGAGGAGACAGCTCGCTTGTTGAGGGAACTCGAGGTTCGGGACGCCGAGATCGCCGTTCTTGAGGCGAGAGTTGCAGAGTTGGAGGGCGCCCAGCAGTAGTTTTGTGTAGCTTTTGTCGTATTTTGCACATTTGTACATTGACTTTGAACATTTTTTGGACTTTGTTTGGGGCTCGAGCCCCCAGTTTGTTGTACATTTCCTTCATTTGGTATATATACAACGGCCTGAGTGCCTTTGTTGCTGGGTTGTGTTGCTTGTATCTGCAGGTTAGTTTCGAACATGTTTGGTAGATGACGGTTTGCGCCGTCATGCTGCCGAAAATTACATAGAAAACATGCAAAACGTACATTTTTATATACATATGGCCTTAATTAGCGCAAAATGAGTGACTAAAAAGAATGCAAAAATTTTGCCGGAAATGACCGGACGGTAGGGAGGGTTACCCCCTAAAAAAAGAAAAAAAAGAGAAATATATAAGTTAGAAATGTAGATTAAAGAATAGAAATCAATATATACAAGTTGAAATTCGTTAAAAAAGAATTAAAATGAAAATTATTTCCTAAAATGAAGATGAAATTTATTTCCTAAAATGAAAATATACAAGTGTGATATAATGGCAGAAATGTCGATGTCGCCTCGAAATGCGTGTCCGCGAAATTAGGAAACCTGAAACATGGTAATCTTCCCGTATTTACCAAAATAATAACCCGTAGGAATAGGAAATTATTCGTTATGGAATTAGGAAAGATCCAACGCGGAAAATCACAGAAGTGAAGCTGAGGAAGAGGCGCAGCATGAGCTGCGTCCTTTTGAAGAGGCACAGCAGGTGTGCTGCGCCTGTTCCCCAGGCGGTCTATTCTGACGGATTTTTGGAAACAGCAATTAGTATAAATAGAAGCGTCGATGGAGCTTTTATTCACGCAAATCTTCCGTCTATTCTTCGTCTAATTACACAAAATTCTCAATCCAAAATTTTCATCATGAATACTTTGGAGATCCGCTTGAAGGAATGGACCAACGAGTTTTCAAATATGGAGAAGCATGATATGGGCTCTTATAATTTTGGATCGTTGTTGAGTTTGGAACTCATCAAGGTTGTGAAACCGTTTTTGGATGCTTGTCTTGACTATTGGGACCCAAATTACCATGTTTTTGCGTTCCCTGGAGGTGATATTTGCCCCTTTCCTGAAGAAATTGCTGCTATTGGTGGATGGGACCCCGAACATTTGCCTGCCATTCCTTCTACTTCTCAAGGGTACAAAAGCAAATTTAGAGATTTGCTCGGATTGACTAGACTTGAGGTGGACCGTCTAGTTACCTCAAAAGGTGTGAGAATGTTGGACTTCATAGATCGATTCATCAACAGGGCTGACCCCACCGTTTCTCATATTGCTAGGCGGAGGGCATTTGGCTTTTGCTTGTTGCATGTGTATGTCTTCCAGGGGCATGTTGATGAAGACTTGAGAGGTGATCCCCGTCTTTTGTGCCTTGTTGAGCAGATGGAACTGCGTAGGAGCCCAGCTTGCTTATGCTTGGGAGAGATCATATTGGGCTTGGATAATAGGAAATCCAACCGCGATCTGCCGTTCTTGGGGAGTCCCGTCATTTTGCAGGTAAAAGACACCTTTTTCTTCCTTTTTTTTTTCTTTTTCGTTTTTTTTTTTTTTTTGATGTCTAATACCTGTTTTTGGTAGGTTTGTCTTATGGAGCGGCTCCGATTGATCGAGCCCCCAGTTCATGCGCTTTCCTATCATGCCCGTTCGATCGCGATGAGGACAAGGTTGTACATGGTGGACTTCACCCGGGTCTGTGATTATTGGAAGAACAAGCTGAAGAGTGATGATGGTCCCTTGATTAGGTGGGTCGTTCCGTGGTGGCACCTCAAGTCCGTCACTGGAGTGTCATCTTTGTCCCACTAGGTCGGTGCGCATTCCTGGATTGGAGTTTATGGTGTGCATCTTCCCGGAAAGGCTGATGAGACAAGTTGGGCTGAAACAGACGATCCCGAGGCTCGATACCGTCCCGCAGACTGCTATGGCGCTTACTACAGAGAGCCGAAGAGAGTGGGCTATCAAATGGGCCCAAAGAAACATGTGGTTCTTGAATTTCTCCGCCAATGCTTTATGGGTGTCGGATTCTTACCTGAGGTGGAGAAAGGCTACAACTCCGGAAGAGCGCGAGAAGTTGAGGAAGCGCGAGCCCATCGACTACAAGGTGCGCGAGGGAGAGAAAGAGAAAGAGAAGCATCTGACAGAGGGAGAAGAAGAAGCCAGGTTTCAAGTCGTTCATCCTTCGAAGAAACCGAAGACTACTCGTGTCGCAGAGATGGTGATTGGCAAGAATGGAAAAGCTAGGCCTCGAGAAAGACCGTTGGTGATTAGGTCTGAAGTGGCGCAAGAGCGTCCGGCTCGAGGCCGTGACAAGAAATACGACAAGAATGACAAGGGCAAGGGGAAGATGGAGGAATAGCCCGAATCTCTTTATTATTATTTGATTAGTATTATTATTATTGTTGTAATAAAAAGGTGGGGTTTTTAGAATCCTAGCCTATTCTATTTTTATTATGTAGCATATTATTATTATTTAGAAAATGAATGAAATAAAAAGGTTAAGTGGTTATGAAACCGTTGTGATTTTCTATTTATTATTCTTGTCGAATTTCAAATGCAATGCAAATGTCCTTCTATTTACATTTTAGATATAATGGGTTGAATCCCGTGAAGGATTGCCTACGTATTCACTTAAAAAGCGAAATCAAACCCTTGCGCGTAGTTCGAGTAAATGTAAAAGAATAATTGTTCTAAGCAAGAGCTTGTAATGAACTTAGAAAAGAAGCATGAGCTTTTGCTTACTCTGAAGGTGCGAATTTAGTTTATTTGATGATATGAGGATAACGAATTTGTCAAAATGCAAGAGCACAGTGACATTGGCTTATTTCAGCTTGGCCAGGGGCCGTTTATTTAATGCCACAAGAGCGACACGTGGGGTTACGCGAGGCGCGTTTTCATTCCTATTCTAGGCATAGTATCGTTTCAGTTGGTCAAGGTTTGTTGGGTTTGAAAACTCATTCCCATCTAGGTCTGTGATCCTAACCGCACCCCCTGGGAGTATGGATTTGACTAGAAATGGTCCGGCCCAATTAGGTTTGAATTTTCCCCGTGGGTCGACAGGTAAAAGAGCTCTAACCGATTTAAGCACCAAGTCTCCTTCTTTGATGTTCCTTAGCCTAACCCTTTTGTTGAAAGCTCGTTTGATACGAGCTTGATATGTTTGGACATTATGTAAGGCGCGTAGCCTACGTTCATCCAGGAGGATGAGCTCTTCATATCTATCCCTCTTCCAATCGGCTTCCGGGATTTGACTTTCTAGTAAAATACGCAAGGATGGTATTTCTAGCTCGACTGGTTGTACAGCTTCCATGCCGTAGGTCAAATAGAAAGGAGTAGCCCCAGTGGGCGTCCTGACAGATGTACGATACCCCCATAAAGCAAAGGGTATCTTGCTTGGCCAATCTCTATAGTTGTCAATCATTTTCTTGAGGATTGTGACAACATTCTTGTTTGCCGCCTCTACCACGCCGTTAGTCTGTGGTCTATAGGGCGAAGAGTGGTGATGCTTAATCTTGTATTGGGCTAGCAATTGCTCGGTTTCAGCTTGGAAATGTGATCCGTTATCGCTAATGATCTCATGTGGGCAACCATATCGACAGATGATGTTGTTTTGTATGAATTTTGCCACATTTTTGGCCGTAAGACCAGTGTAGGAAGCCGCTTCTACCCATTTGGTAAAATAGTCGATTGCTACTAGAATGAAACAGTGACCTCCTGTTTCGGCTGGGGTTATCTTCCCGATTATGTCAATTCCCCATGCAGAAAATGGCCAAGGAGATGTCATTGTATAGAGCAATGAAGGAGGGACATGTTGTACATTCCCGAAGATTTGGCAGTTGTGGCAATGTCTTACGTATTTGATGCAATCGGATTCCATTGTGGTCCAATAATATCCCAAACGTGTGATTTTCTTTGCCATCATGGGCCCACTCATGTGAGGACCGCATTCTCCGTCGTGGACTTCTTCCATCACCTTTCGTGCCTGTGAATGATCGAGGCAACGTAGGACTACACCAAGAGGTGTTCTTTTGTATAATTCTCCCTGCATGAGAATGTATTGGGAAGCTAGTAGGCGTATAGCACGTTGTCCCCTCTTATCCATATCTGGTGGATATGTACCATTAAGCTTAAAATTCAGGATTGCTTGGAACCAGGGTTCCTGCGCGATTTCCTCTTCATCGGTGATTTGGTGGACATAAGTCGGCTCTGACCGTCGTTCGATGCACAAAGGCATTTCTACCATGTGATCTGGCATATTGATCAAAGATGCAAGTTTCGCAAGAGCGTCTGCAAATTGATTTTCCTCCCGAGGTAGGTGTAGGTAGGTTACGTGATCAAAGAATTGAGCGACTTGGTCTATCCTAGCCTGATAAGGTGCGAGGCTTTCGCTTCGGATTTTCCAAGATCCTGTAACTTGGTTAATGATTAGTGATGAATCCCCATGTACTCGGAGATTTTTAATGCCTAAGCTCACTGCCGCTTGTAGTCCAATGAGACAAGCTTCGTATTCTGCAGCATTGTTTGTCAACTCGAAGTCGAGTTTGACAGCAATTGGTGTATGCTCGCCTTCAGGAGAAATGAGCAACACTCCTATTCCGAATCCTCTTAAGTTTGATGCTCCATCAAAGTACAGTCCCAGTGAGTCTACATCGTTTGGAGTATATCCTCGCCTGGAAATGACCAAGTATCTATTGTTTGTGCGTCATTGATAGGATTTTCTGCGAAGAATTCGGCGACGGCGCGACCTTTTATAACCTTCAGTGGCACGTATTTGAGGTCAAATTCTGAGAGCATCAGGGTCCATCTTGCTAGACGTCCGTTGAGGACGGGTTTCTCGAAGAGGTATTTGACTGGATCCATTTTGGAGTATATTTTGACGGAGTAGCTAAGCATGTAATGACGTAGCTTCTTCGTTGCCCACACAAGAGCGAGGCATGTCTTTTCGAGTTGCGAGTATTTGCACTCGTATTCCAAGAACTTCTTACTAAGATAGTAGATAGCTCTTTCTTCACTTCCTACGATTTGAGCCTTGACATGGCACCCATGGCCGTTCGATTCTTGTGAGATATAAACCAAGAGGTTGATCTCGTTGTGGTGGCATGAGCACTGGTGGTTTAGCCAATATCTCCTTGATCCGGTCGAATGCCTTTTGACAATCGTCATCCCACATGGTGTGGTCTGTTTCTTTGAGTTTCTTGAAGATAGGCTCACAAATCATCGTAAGTTTCGATATGAATCGACTTATATACTGCACTTTTCCCAGGAATCCTCTGACTTCTTTTTCTGTTTGAGGTTGTGGCATTTCGATCAGAGCTTTGATTTTGGAAGGATCTATTTCTATACCTCTTTGACTAACGACGTATCCCAGGAGTTTGCCAGATGTTACCCCGAATGTGCATTTCTGAGGATTGAGTCTCATGTTGTACTTTCGTAGCCTTGCGAAGAACTTGCGAAGGTTCGCAATATGCCCTTCTCTTTCCTTGGATTTGACAATCATGTCGTCTACATATACCTCAACCTCTTTGTGCATCATGTCATGTAAGAGTGTAGTTGCGGTGCGTTGGTATGTAGCTCCGGCGTTGATCAATCCGAACGGCATTACCGTATAGCAGTAGGTTCCCCATTGGGTGACGAATGCGGTTTTATGCATATCTTCCATGGCCATCTTGATTTGGTTATAACCCGCATACCCATCCATGAAGGATAGTAATGCGTGGTCCGCAGTATTGTCTACCAATATGTCGATGTGAGGTAGAGGGAAGTCATTTTTTGGACTTGCTTTGTTTAAGTCCCTAAAGTCAACACAAACGCGGATTCTCCCATCCTTCTTGGGTACGGGTACTATGTTAGCTACCCAGTCAGAATATTCGGAAACTTTGATGACTCCGGCTTTGAATTGTTTGTCAACTTCTTCCTTAATCTTTAGAGCCCATTCCGTTCTCATTCGTCGAAGCTTCTGTTTCACAGGTTTGAAACCTGGCTTAATCGGAATCCTATGTTCAGCGATATCCCTGTCGATCCCTGGCATATCTTTGTAGGACCAAGCGAAAACGTCTTTGAATTCATTTAGGAGGTCTATGAAATCGGCCCTTTCGGTAGAGCTCAAGGTAGTCCCTATCCTAAGTTCTTGGGGTTCTAGTTCGGTTCCTACGTTGATGGGTTCGGTGTCCTCTATTACTGGTCCCCCTTCCCCTTCCTGTAGTATTTCTTTGGCTACGTAGGGAGGTATTTCGATTGAGTCTGGGTCTTGGTCATCCTCAGTATCATCGTAAACAGAATTGCACTCAAGATAACACAAAGAGTAAGCAGAACCTGATTTATTCATATTAAAATTGGAGTAAAGTTGAAACAAAGAAGCCAACTGATCCATGGTCAGTGGCGGCAAAGGGACAGTGGTTGGGGCATTTCCCGAACTACTGTGACTACTCGAGACTAAGCTAGGAGAAACGAAGGGAGTGGGGATGACGACAGGAGTAGACTCTCTAATGATTTCTCTAGACTCCGACTCTGACTCCAACTCCGACTCGAACTCATCGTCTTCTGGTTCTCCTTTGAACATCTCTCCTTCTCCAGTGGTGAGCTTGAAGAGTCTTCCTTGATTGTTGGTCCATTTGATAGATTTTCTCCATCCTTTCTGCTGTTTCGCGTCGGTTTCTGTGATCAACGCGGTGGGGTTGAAGCGATCGTCTTGAAGTATCATGGTAATGATCTCATCCTGCGCGGCCCTAACGAATCGATCTTCTCCAAACAATAGGCTAACAGCTTGTTCGTCTAAGCAAGGTGCTTGACGGGTTTTGACGGTAGGAACCGTTTCTGGAGGGATGAAGTAGCAATCATGAAAGATCTCGATTCCGGCTAACTTCCTCTCGAGGTAATGCCAAGGTTCGGGAAATCCGTGAAAGAGTTCTAGACTTCCTTCTTGAACAAAGTACCCATTTAAAGTAGGGAGATAGGGCCTCATTTGGACTCCTACGTGCTTGCGGTTTTGGACTTGGGCGAGCATTTCGAGAACCTCTTCTTTTGTGGGTTTGTACCCTAGTCCAAGTGGTATCCTTGTTGAGTTGCCTTCCTTGTATGGTGCGAAGGTATTCTTCCGAATAGGGTTCAAAGGCATTCCAGGGAAGTATCCCTGGGTTTTAAGCATGTGGTTGACCACCAAGTTGGAGTAGGGGTTATAGTATAAGGGTGCCAACTCACTTTCTATGACACTTACACTTTGGAAGCCCCCAAGTTCGTATATAGGATCTGCAAGGACTTGATTGTTTGATTGTTTTTCGATTATTGCCTTGATGGGTGACGAAGTGATCGTCACCACTTTGCCATTTAGTGGGATCTTGATCTTTTGATGAAGGGTGGATGTTACCGCTTTGGAAGCGTGAATCCATGGCCTTCCCAGAAGTATGTTGAAGGAAGCCTCGATGTCCACTATTTGGAAGTTAACCTTTCGTTCAATTGGTCTTGTGGCTATGGTTAAATTAGCAAGTCCTACTACTTTTCGTCGTGTACCGTCATATGCACGCACACCTTGATTGGTAGGGGTCCAATCCGACTCTTTCATGTCCAGCTTGTATGCCGTTTTGAAGGGTATGACGTTGACCGCGGAGCCATCATCCACCAAGGTCATTGGCACATTCTTCTTTAGACAAATGACAGTGATGTATAGAGCAAGGTTGTGACTAGCGCCAGAAGGTGGCAAATCTTCGTCCGAGAAAGTAATAGGATTACTTAGCTTCGGTGATTCTTGGAAGACCAAGTTGACTACATCTTCAGGAGTGGAGTTATGTGCTACGTTTAGCTTGGCCAGAGCTTGCAGTAAAGCTTGGCGATGTGGGAATGAGCTTGCTATTAATTGCCAGAATGAAAGATCAGCCTTTGTTTTCTGTAATTGCTTGAGCAAGTGATCAGTGGAGTCATCCTCGTTGTCACTTGGTGTGACAACGTTGGTTGGACCGTTTTGAGTAGTGTTTTGATACGGACGACCCGAACGAGTTAGGTGGTCCACATCTTGGTCTTCACCATTTTGGACTATTTCCTTGACTAAGGAGTTTTCAATGAGATACTCGTCCTCATCATCATCGGCCCAAACCCCATTGATTGCAGCTAGTTCCTTCATTCTCATGATATCACCCTCTAGTCGTATGATTTGATCGACTAGTTTATCAACCACGGTGATTATTTCTTGCATAGCGGCATTTTGAGAGAAGATTAGTGGCACATGTTCTTCGGGTATTGCGTTGGGATTGCGTAAAGTTGTTACCATGTTTTCTAGTTCCCAAACTTGTCTATCCACACTCCTTGCCCATGTGATGAAGTCGGAAATGGTAGGGGAGATAGTAGAGTAGAGCCCTTCATTCTCGATTGCATGAATTTCATTTTCGATGGGAGAAATGAGGTGTGAGCAATCTAAGGTAGATTCATCACTTGTGATCACTAGAACTC
The DNA here is from genome assembly GCF_048544455.1 of Silene latifolia. NCBI lineage: Eukaryota > Viridiplantae > Streptophyta > Magnoliopsida > Caryophyllales > Caryophyllaceae > Silene > Silene latifolia. The sequence goes on from NC_133532.1 coordinate 67,301,475, forward strand.
CAAGAGGATTCTGAGTGTTGTTGGGCTTACCTCCCGGTGGTATTGGGAGTCGACCATCTTCAATCATGTCTTGAAGCACGTTTTTCAACTTGTAGCATTTTTATGTGTCGTGCCCCTTGCCCCTATGGTATTCAAGACGAATTCTCGTCCCAAAACTTGGACTTCCTTTCGGGTTCGGGAGTAGGTCCAATGGGTTGGAGTTTACCTTGCTTCATTAACCTCTTTAGAGCGTTGGAGTAAGTGTCCCCAAGGTTTGTGAATTTCCTTGGTGGGGTAGTTTTCTTGGATGGCTCGAGAAGGTTAACTTCATCGGTCTTACTAGTAGAGCCGTATGAACGACTTGTGGACCCTTGATATCCTCGACCTACCGTTTTGGACAAGAGTCCTTTACGGATGTCATCTTCAATCCTTGTCCCTAGTACGGTCAAGTCTTTGAAAGTCTTGATGTTTTGGTATCTCAAATGATTGGCATAGATGGGCTTGAGATTATCCACAAACTTCTCCACAAGAGTAGCCTCGTCCGGGAGTTCTACTAGTTGAGTGCTAGTCTTCCTCCACCTACTTAGGAAGTCGGTGAATCCTTCTTTGTCATTTTGGGTAAGAACCTCTAGAGTACGCATGTTGACTTGGATCTCGGCATTATCCGCATATTGCTTGGAGAACTCGATTGCGGCATCTTCCCAAGTAGCGGCCTTCTTGTGATCTAAAGAGTAGAACCATTGCCTTGGGATGGTATCAAGAGATGAAGGAAAGATCCTTAAGAACATCTCGGGTTTGATGCCTTTGATAGACATGTAATCCTTAAAGGCCCGAATGTGGTTCAAAGGGTTCTCGTGTCCCTTGAACTTAGGGATATCCGTCATACTAAAGTTAGTTGGCAATTTGGAATTGACGGCCTCATACTTGCGATTGTTCTCCCTATAAATGTCATCACCCTTAAGGTACATCAATTGCTCCTCTAGGTATTGGAGTCTTTTCTCCCACTACTGGTCATCCCCATGAGAGGATTTTCATCCTTGGATTCGTTGTCAGAGTCACGTAGTACTTCACTTTCATGAGGAGGCAACCTTCCCTCTACGGCATAGATACGGCCCTCGATGAGCTCAAGGCGGTCATAGGTTTGTTCTTGAGTAGCTTGCATTTGGGCCAACGCGGCTAGGATTCGATCATTACCATTTTGAAGTTGGTTGAAGTTTGTTTCATCACTTGATCCAGGCATCTTGGAAACTGGATAAGAGATCGGCGACGAATCAAAACACGATCGACCATTCTAACACACTTGCTAAAAGAAGAAATGTTTTGACTCGTGAAGTGGGTGTGTGCCACTTGTGTTGAGTGAACTTTGAAGAAAGACAGGTTTTTTTTTGAAAATGTGTGTCCTAGTCAACTATGGTGTAGTTGTAGGAGTGGACTCGAAGTGAGGTTTTGAAATGGGCTTGTGGCCCGAATTTTGACACGACAAATGGACAAAGTTTTGACCGGATTTTGCGCTAATTAAAAGCCCATTTCGAAATTTTGCTTGCAAATGGGTTTTGATTTTTTGAAAAATCGTCATGGTTTTATTTAGAAATGGTGATCATGTAAGGTATACACATTTATACAAGCATTATAACGGGATGCTGAGTGCATTTAGAAAAGGTTTTGGTTTAAAGGGTGGGTTGCCATACCGAACCATCAAACCCGAAGTCTGTGGAGAGGCTCGTGCCAAACAAGAGTAAGGCCGATTCCTAGTCCATTTCCTCAAGTAGTGAAGGCCCTTGATACAAACAAGAGTAAGCATCATGGTATGGATAACGTCAATCGCTATCCATCCTTAGGCCCAAATAAGAATTAGGACCGTTTAGACGGGACGATTGGTCGAATGGGTTGGGATGGGCCTAGGAAGGCCGAATAAAACGGTCTAGGAAGACCGAGTTATGAAAACCGACAATTGTCTTGTACAAACTATTCCCTAACCTTGTTCAAGTTTCACCCTTGGCTACACGTAAGTGTATTATCCCCAGCGGAGTCGCCAAACTGTGGACAGCGGGGGCCACGGGGGCGCTTGGGAAACAAGCGTTTGCATTTTGTATGGAGTCGCCACCAATTTTTATGGGAAATTGGAACCGTTCGAGTACCTCGTGTCATGTCAAGACGCAAAGTAAAGACATAAACACTAAGCAATCGTTACCCTTAGCATTCTATGTCTAGAATGACTCTCGTGGATGCCAATGAACACGGGTGTTCACAGATATCTGGAGTAAGGGGTGAGGGTACGTATTAGGAAGCTCTTTTGATCGAACACCTAATCCCGCCCGCCTCGATAGCGGCCTCTACTAATGATTAGGGAAGTTATTCATACTTGATATACCGTCGGCTACATGCATGCAATGCAACACCCATTGTTTTGATCCTAACATGTGAGAATTAATACTAAGTCGGTTGACACGTAATTAGCATACAATTGGGTCGAAGTGGGGTTTAAGTTCAATTACATGTGAAAACATACAAGAAATAAAAGAAATACAATAATTATAAATTACAATAATGAAAATTACATTAATTACAATGGATAGGCGATTTATGTCGAAAATACCTTTAAAACGGATGATTTAAGAAAAAGAATAAAAGAATAAATTAAATAAACTAACGAACAGGAATTAGCGTGATATTACGGTTAATAGTTAATTATACGTAAACTAAATAACTAAGTCAAGGCAGAAACGGAGTTCAGGGACAGAACTCAGCCAGGAACAGGCGCAGCAGAGCTGCGTCCTTTGGAATAGGCGCAGTAGACGCTGCGTCTGTTCCTTGGCTCAGTTCTGACTGTGAAGCCGTGATTGCAAGCCGTTAATGTTAATTGGTGAATTTAATGATCGATTGATGATATTTACTCCGATGAAAGTGATTAATAGGTTATTTAACATATGAATGGGTCATGAAAACAGCAAAACATGGATGAGACGGATGCAAACGAATTAATTACAAGATGGAATAATGATAGAAGTGAAATATATTAATGAGTCAAACAAATTAATTCAATTGATTAAGTTAGATACGATGGATTAATGACGAATATATGATGAATACAACGAAAGACAGGTGAAAACTATATCGAAGACGAATCCCAGAAACCCAATATGGATGAATTGAATCTCTACAACCCGGAATGGAATTTAATGATGAAAACCCGCAAATATTAGATTATTTGGGATCTAAGTCGGATTTATGATGATTAAAACATATTAATGATGATGATTGTAATATACATGTGAATTATATACTGTAACGATGAAGAATTAACAAACAAACGAAACAAAAGAAAGAAACTTTGACGAACAACAGAGGACGAACGAAGAAGAAAGGAAGCAGGAACTGCGGCAGCCTCACGAAGAGGCGCAGCAGAGGCTCGCGCTCCTTCAAGAGGCGCGGCGATTCTTGCGTCCTTTCTCGACGGTTATCTACTGGAAATCCGTAAAAATAGGTTTTAAAACATGGTTTTAGAAATCGGTTTTAATGGTATTTTCGACGTAAACCTTACATTTGATTATACAAAAAGGTAAATACAATAAATAAAAGAGAGATTTACACCCTCAGACTTACATGTTGACGAAACGAGAAGGACTAAGATATCGATTAGTGATGCTCGACGCGAATGCAAAGAAAGTGCCCTCGTAAGAGGAAAACGATTAGATTTGATTAAGTTGATTGATGTGTAGTTGGTCAAATTGTTCGGTCATGCAAACGGGGAGGCTGGTACTCAGAAGGATCCGAGCTTACGTGGTCGAAAGTTCATGCACGTAGACGCCAAAAAGTAAGAACAAAGTCTAGAATGCAAAGGGAGAAGAGAAGGGCGGACACTCGCGTGAGAAATATGAGGAGCGAAGTCTCCTATTTATACTAATCAGGTGAAGAAACTAGGGTTTCGGAGACTCTTTGGAAGTGAATCTCGGAAAGATATGAAAAAGATACGAGAAATATTCAGAAAAGGGCCTGGGAAGAGGCGCAGCAGCCACTGCGTCTCTTGGAAGAGGCGCAGCACCTGCTGCGTCTGTTCCCAAGTGGTTTTCTCCTGCAGAAGAAAGATCTTCGTGTTTGAGTTTTGGTAGGACGGAAATAATTCGGTTTTCCTTAATATCTTATGTGAATATTACGGGAAATTGCTTATTAAAAGATAAAATTTATGAAATATGGAATAGAAATATCCGGAACATTCCAGAACATTCTGACTCGGGTTTTAGCGGTTAACAGAAAATGGAGACGGTTTTAGGCCCGGACTCCGATTGTACTCTAATTACTGTCAAAACGACCGTATCGGGACGTAGATGACATCTAAGAGGTAGACATTAATATTTGAGCAATCACTTGACGATAATCTTACGAATTGTCACAAATCGTTCCGCGTACCAAACATGCGGCCCAATCATCACTGGGTGGTTGGCGAGGGGTGCAGAAATGAGGTATCTACAAGAGCAGACATGTCATAGCACGGAGAAAGATCTTCAAAGTGACATGTTGAATATCATTGATCAACATGTTACTCGAAGTAGGAGCTGGTTTACCGGTGAAGCATGGCATGACGCTACTAACCCCACACTCAGACGGATATCACGGAGAGCTCCCTTGGCGGGTTTAGCCAAGCCAAGGTGAGTTGCAAACATATCCATTGTCAACATAAAACTTATGTTCATAAGGTGGAACTCAACAGTTTGTTCTACCGCATCGTACTTAAACGAACTCATAAACTCAAGAGTCAAGAAAGCATAAGAGTGCTTACGGAGGTGGTATAACCCAGTCATCTCCAAAGTCTCGAAAATGTGCCTGACATTGGTATCAATCCCCAAGTCAGTCAAAAGAGTCGTGTCTATGCAACGGGTAGGTCTCATCTTTCGTTTCTGCAAGGCCACAAAATTACCCCTTTGGGTAAAGTCCACAAAGACTACGGACGGGTACTCCGGTACCGCTTGGACCATAGGTCCACTCCCCTCTCCTACCTCGGGCTCAGAAGCCCTCCCCCTCTTGCTCTGACGGGTTCCCACGGTTGGTCTCGGCATCTGTTTTAACATATGGCTTAAATATACAAACCACATATAGTTGAAAAACATGCAAGGCATTCATGTATAATCATAGAAAGGAGCAACTAAGTGTTGGAATATGTGTCCTCCGACAATAATGTGATCACAACTGTTGATCATGATGATCACATGTTTAAGTCTCATTATAAAAAATACAATTGGGAAGTAATATTTTACTGTCAACTGGTCCACACATATCGGTAATGATTGGCTGACTAGAGTTTGACATTACTGTCATGCGACGGTGGTGATCAGTTGATCCCCTAGGTCATACCTATAGGGCAACACTCTTAATTGATCATTTAATTGATCGTATAACGTTACGAGTCAATTAAATTATTTAAAATTGACGGAAGATTTTGGAAGTATTATTTACGTATCTCATTGAAATTTGATTAAATGAGATACGGTCTGAGTAATCGAATTGTATCATTACTCAGATGAAATTATTGTTTAAGGAAACAATTGAATTTGAATGAATTATTATAAATGCAATTCATTGTGATTTATAATTGGTAAAATATTTTGGTACAAGTAATTGCGAATTACTAAAGTCGATTTTTGTATATGACGTATTTTTATTAATACGTTGATTTTTAATATGTTAAAAATACATAACAAATTTATGTAACATATGACATGTGACATAAGACAAATTGACATTTTGACAAAGATAATATGGAGTCCATATTATCTATGTGTGCCGAAATTAAGGGAAGAATTAGGCTAATATTGTGTTGATTAAATTAGTGGAGAACATGATGATTACCTAAAGACTAGCCATGCAAAACCTATTGTTCATTGTGAAGAGCAACTAGAGCATGCATTGGCTCCCTCCACCCCCTTCTTCCATCCGGTTTTTAGAGAGGAAAAATCACTTTGGTTTTTCCTCTTATTTTACCTAATACACACAATAATGTAATTGTTGTATCATTCACTCATTCATTCATCAAATATTTTAGAGAGATAAAAAGATTTCTCCTTCCTTTTCTTCCTCTCTCAACCGGTTTTGGGAGTAAAACCAAATATATTTTTGGGTCAATTTTTCTTACAAAATTAATATTGTCTAGTATTCATAATATTAATTTTATTAAGAGTGTGCTTTGGGTATTAAGCTTTGGGAGAGATCCTACACTTGGATCTTAGTTCTTCCATAGAGGAAAGCACAAGAACAAGAGAGAAGGAGATCTCTCTTGTGCCCTTATAAGCCGAAAATCCAATGTAAGATAAAGGTTTCTTCTTTATATTGTTTATAAGTTTGCATGCATAAGATCACTTATTATTTTATGACAAATTAAAATAAAACATATATTAATATGTTTAGTATATAGATCTACTTTTCCTTCAATCGGTATCAAGAGTCTTGGTTGTTTGCATGCAAATCGGTTAAAAGTTTTTCCGAGTTATATGATTAACATATAAAACTTGTTTAATTTGTGTTATTATGATATATCACGAAAATCATTATGCATGTTAAATTTTCTGGTCCTAAAATGTTATTAGGATATTTTGGTAAATTTATGGATTTTTATTGTTCATATTATACAATAATGGCATTAAAAATATGATTTTATGTATAAAATGTCATTTTCGGACTAAAATTAGCTAAACTTCGAATTTTCCAGTAATTTTTGGATATGTTATCACATATATTATTTTGAGATGACCTGTAAATGTTCATGATTTTTGGACTTCTTATGCTCGAAAAATGGATTTTTCATTATTAAAATCGGATTTAGATGAAAAATAGGTTAATTTGAGATAAATTTCGAATCTGGTCATAGAAATTTAGTATGTTGTCACATGAAATTTTACAAGATGTGTGTAAAATAATAGGCTATATGGAAGTCTTTATGCATGATTTATGATTTTTTGAAGAAAAATAGCATAAATAGTGACTTAATTAGTGAAATATTAATAAAACATACTCTATGACTAAGGAAAAACATCACATGTTGCATTTTATTATCTTTTTCAGATCTAAAATTGAAAAGTTGATGAATATAATTTTTCTCATGTTTTTATGATTATTTTGTTAAAAACCGAAAACCGCAACATTGTTTTTCCGGATAAGTTTCAAAATTTTTAATCTAAGTTTTTGAACATTATGAGTGTCATGGTATTTTTCCAGAATGTTCATGAATTTAAATTTTGAATTTTGAATTTATTTGAAATTTTTGTGATTTATTTGAAGTTTATAGCTTTTTATTATAATTTTGAGTCCATTAATGAACAAATTTTAGAAATATAAGTTAATTATGGTCAAATAATTAGTGAAGACTAAATTTTGAGTCCTAAGAGGTTAGGGTAATTAACTTATGCATAAATATGAATTTGTGTAATTTTTTGTGATTATAAAATGTTGAAATCACGCAAATCCGTAAAAACCGAGTAATATACGATATTGGCTAATTAAAGGCGATTTAGCATAAAATTGGGCATGTTCATACATATTATAATGATGCATTTTCTTTATGATTGTCATAATTTTATTTATGTAATTTTTGAATTATGTAATTTTTTTTTACTTAGTATGGCCTTAGTTTTTAATTGGTATTACCGAAATGTATGGGAATATCGATTCGGTTGTAATTTTATTGTGATCTCGTATCACCGTTTTGTAATTTAATAGATTTATTTTATTTTAGTTACAAATGTATAATAGGAAATTATGTAATTTATTATGTAATTTTATTCATTTCGGAGTTCCCAAAGACGAATTTCTTCAAGAAGGCGATACATAAAGACGGTGTTACCTCGAGATGCGTTCCACAACCGAAGTTCAAGGGACCAATGGAGTTGGTTTCCGAATATGTAATAGTTAAATAGTTTTCTATTTTAGGAAGGTCATACTAGGATTTATTTTTATGCTTTGCATTTTATTTATATGTCGCATGCATCCCTAAATCGCCATAACTAAAACATGCATCATCATCTAATCGAGTTTATCGACCGTGTCAATTAGAATTATCGTAGTTCACCGCTTTAGTTCGCTTATAACGTGATAGATAATAAATTGACATGACCTCTCGCTAAAACAATCAATTGAGACATAGCCTTACCAAATAGTAGAAACCATGAAAACCTATTTCGTGAGGGAGTGCACTCGGCCACACCGGGGTACAAACCTTGTTACGTAGGGGAAGTGGGTGATAAATGTCTATCCACCGAATTCATGTTGATAAGGGATGAATCGGCCACACCGTGCCCAAGTTAATGTGGGTTTGGATCATGGACACATTTATTCGAAATTTGGATTGAACTCAACAAAAGTTTTTCGATAAGGGTTTTATCGGCCACACCGTCCCCTTGTTGAATGTGTTTTGGGCTAAAGATAAATGTTAATGTAATATTATCGACCAAGAGTTCTAAAAGTAGAATCGATTAAACGTTAATCCACCGAGTTATATTGATAAAGAATGAATCGGCCCCACCGTGCCTAAGTCAATATGAATTTGGGTCTTGGAATCATTTATCTAGTTGGGTAGAGGTCACTAGAAAAATGCATAAAACTTGTTTAAATTATAAATTTTTACGAGTATTATTGTTAAAACGACATTTGTTTTACTCCTTCTATTTTGTTTTGTAGACCACTTCTTTTCTCATAACAAATGGCAACACCAACCTCTAACGCCACGCCTCTCGCTAATTCATCATGGCTCCGATCCTTCATGGATCGATGTAAACTTGAAAAGAATGGGTCAAATTTCTCCGATTGGGATGCCCAACTCAAACTAGCCGCTCAAGGTGACGACAAGCTTCGTTACCTTACCGAGGCCTCTCCTCCCGAACCTACTACTAGGTCGACCGCCGCCACTAGGGAAGCATATGAGGCTTACCATAAGGAGTCTGCCGCAATGAAAATTGTCTTGATATTTGCGATGGAGGCGGATCTCCAAAGGAGAGCCTTTAAAATGGGCACCGCTAATGAGATTTACTCCAAGCTTGTGACAATGCTTTCACAAACTCCGCGGATCGTCCAATATGAGGCGGCCGCGGCATTCTTTGATCTCGACTTCAAAGAGGGCCAAAAGGTTAGCCCTCATGTGCTCAAACTTATGGAGCTTGTCGAGACCTTGAAAATTCAAAAGGTTGAAATCCCCAAAGAACTCATTGTAGATAGGATTCTACACTCCTTGTCGAAAGTCAAAGCATATGTTCAATTCCGGGTGAATTTTAACATGCAAGACAAGGATGTGTCTCTTGAAGAATTACACAAGTTACTTGTGCAAGCTGAAAGGGACATGGGGTTAAATGTGAACCCACCCAAGGATGTGCTTAACATAAGCACTAAGAGCAAGGGGAAGTTCAAGAAGAATGGGAGGAAGGGTAAGAAACAAGCTCCCACTTTCACCAAAGCTAAGGATAATGATGCTAGCACTTCAAAAATAAAGAAGGGTCCTCTTGATAAATGCCATTATTGTAATGGTATGAGACATTGGAAAAGAAATTGTTCCAAATACCTTGGTGATATTAAGGCTGGAAGATCACTCCAGTAGGTAAATGACTATCCCTTCTTTTATGTTTCTAATTCAACTATGGTATTATGATACAAATTTGTGATAATGTATCTCCCTTTTTATTGTAAATAGGGCCTCCACCAAGCAAAGACAAGGGAAAAGAAAAGCAAGCATGAGAAACCATTAAGAAGCTAGGAATAGCTTTCATGGAGCTTTGCTTTTTATTGTCTTATTTTATTCATGTTTTGGATTTTAGAACCTTTAAGTTTCCGTGTTCGACATGGAAAGGTATTTTGGATAATAATTGGTTGTATTTTGGATAATGGTGGCTTGGTTTGCAACCCAAGTCACCCGTTTTATCATTTTATCCTTTGTTCTAAAATCCGTATTTAAATGCTTGCTCTTAGAAACATATGATTATTCACTTAAAGTGGTCTAATAGACAAATATAATGACGGGATTCATTATATGTCCACATGCTTAAGGCTTGTGTATGATCATTAACAAAGTGATTTTGAGTCTATGAACTCTTTTAAAGGAATGTCAATCACCAAGTACACTTACGAAATCTAAAACTATTAGTCAATCTATGAGATAGTTCTCCTTATACTTCAACATCATTATTTGTGTCTCATATGCTATCTTTGCATCTCTAGTGTATTTATTCTAAAGATAGAGTGGGAGAAAAATGAGGACACAACTCACACCAAGATAAGTTTGTGTACTTGTGTAAATGAGATCTACGCAAGAGAGAATGATTTGAATGTAGGTATATCTATTTATATAGTATACCCAATAGATGAGATCTATGGTCTCAAGTAAGTTCTATATGACTAAAGAGACTAAGTGAAGTAATCATAAGAGTATGTTCTCAAGATAACTACACGAGGAGACCAAAAGAAAGTTTTGGAACAAAATGACTAATATAAAGTCTTAACAAGAGTTTTGAGACTAGTTTATGATAAATTTTGACAAATAGTTTCAACCTTGAGATTTACTTAAGAGCCTAAATGAATCAAAGTAACATCCTAGTTATAAGCGATATTTTTGACTAGAGGTTGCAAGGATTGATATACCGATATCCTCAATTGCTAAAGGTTAAACCACGCAAAAGTCATTACTTAACCTCATTATGAAAATGAATTGGTTAAACCTCCTTCTAAAAGGGATATTTTGAAGGACGTGTATTAGATATTACTTATATTTGATAAATGATATTGCCACACATCATTATGACATGAATGTGTTAGAGATTTAAAATCTCTTTCCATAAGGTTAAGATGAGACCTCTTCGAAATAGGAATTTTGAAAGGATATGATGGGAACATATATGGCTTCATCTTAATAACTTTGCAAAGCAACATACATTCCAATTTTGAATTTTTTCGATTGAGTAATCAATTTCGAAACATGTGGAATTAAGTGGGAGTTTAGAAATTATCATGTGAAGACATGGAATTTAGTGGGAGCTATCATCCTTTGAATGGTTACAACTCATTACTCATTAGGAATGACGAGCTAATATCTTCTTTCACAAAGAAGTATTTGAGTTTTTAATTCTGGATGAATATGGACTATGATGAATCCAATTACATCAAGAGATATTGGATTAGTATTAAGATACACATCGAATCAACGAGATACGTAGGTTATTCATTTAAATGAAAATGGAATTGCCATTAGCAGTCATGGTCGTTCATTGAACCTAAGAACGGTTGATCTCATGATTATTAGTAACTAATGTTTCCGCCATTAGAATAATCATGCACATGTCCAATAGTGAATCATATGCATGAGAACATGATGTTTCATTGGTAAGCCATACAAGAAACTTCATGAATTCTCGAGGAGAATCCGATGAGCGATTTCAGCGTTTGACAGAATACTCTGTTATGTGTCAAGAGGTTGCACATATTATAGAAAATCCGAACACACGTAAAGATTTATGAAAATCCTAAACTTTTCAAGCCAAAAGGAGAAATAAGAAGTTTGGAAAGATATTTAGTTGAATAAGAAGTTACTCAAAACTAATCTTTCCTAATATGCTAGGACTTGTGAGAAGTGCTAGGCTAATCATGTTGACAAATTGTTGCAAGACTCTACAAAACATATATCTAGTGCATTGTGTGTGGATGGAGTACTTGATCAGTACAAGTTATATCATTCACCATAAATTCGTTCGTTATGTGATAATCGATAAGGAAGTTCTTTCAAGATAAAGAACCAAAACCAAGGTCGGGAACCTTGATGTGTACTTGGTAAGGTTCATGCTATGAGTGATAACATGAATATAAAGGATAATACGATTAAGAAATTTGAACACATGGACACGTAACATGTTAAACTCCTATTGAAATCAACAAGTGTTTACACACTTACGATATGCATCACAAGGTTGTAATATGGTATTGACTACCCGAGTGTGATGTCGACATTTGTCGTTTGAGTTATTATTAACTCACCTTATACATTGTTATATCCAAACAGGTTGTAGAGACAATTGAACCCCGTGAAAGTGAACATGGATTAACATTGTATTTGCCCATAGTCACTTCTATGAGGCGAAGTGACTAGAGTGTGATGCGATTGATGGCAAGTTCAAGTGCCATAGAGTCATGTGAGATGACTAGTCGATCACATAGGCAGACTGTTAGGAACATTTTGTCGGGCCTTATGACCGCTTATAGAGTTCTGGCAAATTTATATAGCCTGGTCGTGGCGAGAGCTACTATAGTATTCAAATGAGTCGATTCTTTTGACTAAAGACTATTCGCCTAAGATGGCACAGTTTCAGATTAACTTTGATTTGTGTTACTACGACCTTCGTAAATGGGGTCAAATGGGCATATTTTGGGTTATGATGGCTGTGGCTAGTTGAAGGGAATGAGTGCGATAGGAATTGTCCACCCCTAGTCAGGGTTATAACAATATCTCAGGGCCACTCGAGGAGTAATGAACTGGAAATGCGTGGCCACGCTCGGAATGTATCCATGGTGGATAAATCCGGTCAATCAGTTATTCTCCAGATCAAGGAAACCACTCTCGATATGATCACTTGCAAGTACGACCTGAAAGACACCTTGCATTGAGTGGGAGATAGTAATAGGAAAAGAGAATTGGTGACGCACACTTGTCGAGGACAAGTGGGAGATTGTTGGAATATGTGTCCTCCGACAATAATGCGATCACAACTGTTGATCATGATGATCACATGTTTAAGTCTCATTATAAAGAATACAATTGGGAAGTAATATTTTACTGTCAACTAGTCCACACATATCGGTAATGATTGGCTGACTAGAGTTTGACATTACTGTCGTGCGACGGTGGTGATCAGTTGATCCCCTAGGTCATACCTATAGGGCAACACTCTTAATTGATCATTTAATTGATCGTATAACGTTACGAGTCAATTAAATTATTTAAATTGACGGAAGATTTTGGAAGTATTATTTACGTATCTCATTGAAATTTGATTAAATGAGATACGGTTTGAGTAATCGAATTGTATCATTACTCAGATGAAATTATTGTTTAAGGAAACAATTGAATTTGAATGAATTATTATAAATGCAATTCATTGTGATTTATAATTGGTAAAATATTTTGGTACAAGTAATTGCGAATTACTAAAGTCGATTTTTGTATATGACGTATTTTTATTAATACGTTGATTTTTAATATGTTAAAAATACATAACAAATTTATGTAACATATGACATGTGACATAAGACAAATTGACATTTTGACAAAGATAATATGGAGTCTATATTATCTATGTGTGCCGAAATTAAGGGAAGAATTAGGCTAATATTGTGTTGATTAAATTAGTGGAGAACATGATGATTACCTAAAGACTAGCCATGCAAAACCTATTGTTCATTGTGAAGAGCAACTAGAGCATGCATTGGCTCCCTCCACCCCCTTCTTCCATCCGGTTTTTAGAGAGGAAAAACCACTTTGGTTTTTCCTCTTATTTTACCTAATACACACAATAATGTAATTGTTGTATCATTCACTCATTCATTCATCAAATATTTTAGAGAGATAAAAAGATTTCTCCTTCCTTTTCTTCCTCTCTCAACCGGTTTTGGGAGTAAAACCAAATATATTTTTGGGTCAATTTTTCTTACAAAATTAATATTGTCTAGTATTCATAATATTAATTTTATTAAGAGTGTGCTTTGGGTATTAAGCTTTGGGAGAGATCCTACACTTGGATCTTAGTTCTTCCATAGAGGAAAGCACAAGAACAAGAGAGAAGGAGATCTCTCTTGTGCCCTTATAAGCCGAAAATCCAATGTAAGATAAAGGTTTCTTCTTTATATTGTTTATAAGTTTGCATGCATAAGATCACTTATTATTTTATGACAAATTAAAATAAAACATATATGAATATGTTGAGTATATAGATCTACTTTTCCTTCACTAAGTACACACTTTCACCAACAATCCCAAAATTATAAGCATAGACTCTCAAATTTACTAGCAGACGGTCTCAAAGCTGTAAAGATTTTGACATCTAAGGTACCAATTATCATCATCACTATCACGTCTGGAAATCATACTTTCAAAATAACTTCATAAACAACCAAATTTCACAAAAATACAAAATGAATTTCGGTTTGGGGCACTTTTAAGATAGAGTTTTAAGGCAAATTTTTGAGGGAAAATCATCAAAATCAACTCCAAACATGATATGTATAACATATATTACCCAATTTTCAGCCTTTTACATACAAAAGATAACCAAAATTCAAATCAAAATCGCAAACCCTAGAAATTTCGAGTCATATAAACTCCTAATTTGATTCGATTTTTGCATAACCAATGTCAATATTCAACAAAGTGAAGCAACTAGATCATATTACAACAATTACAAACATGATTTGGCACATATAAATCGATTTTTCAGCAGTTATCAACATCCTACATGCTTCTAATTAATCAAAAACATCAAAATAGGATAAATATTCATACCTTGATTGATTAGTAGGCAAAGGAACGAATTAAGCAAGGGAAAAATGCAAGATTCAAGCACAACAATCACCAAGTTGAAAGCACAAAAGAGAGATTTAGAAGGTTAGGGTTTTGATTAAATGAAGAATGAAGAAGAAAAGAATTAGGGAAATAGGTATAAGTTCCCGTGTTCAGCGGTACTGTAGCGACTTACTCGATCGAGTAATTATGTTACTCGATCGAGTGGCCTCCACTCGATCGAGTTGGAGCTACTCGGTCGAGTTTTCGTAGGAAATTCTAACTTTTTCGACATAATAGCTTCCTAACTAGATCGAATGAGGTCTACTCAGTCTAGTAGGTACTCGTACTCGGTCAAGTAAGGCTAGGTATGTGATCGGAAATATAAGATTAACTAAATATTCCTGCAAAACAGCAACGCGTGTCGATTCCAAAATGAATTTGGAAATCGTCACAGATTATTATACTCATTCACGATGAATTACTATCACACAAATACAACGTATCGATCTAACAAACCTATCACTTGGTGCAACCCATTTAACTTCATTCTATGACAACATTACGCAACCAAATAGCTGCACTATTAGCTTTCTCATGTATACATTCAACACGCTTCTTTTCACCTATGATCATACAATCGTGACTACAACAAAATAACTTCTAATCACGTCGCTCTAAACATACGTCTAACATGTATCATTCCTTATCATTCAAGCGTACTAACAGTCTAACCATGACACACAACAATTATCAAGTAGCTTACTCAACTTAATTACATCACATTGCGGAAGCATTCAACCATTCATCTATCACATCCTCCAAGTACTACTTGGACAGTTGCTACGTCTCATTCAAAACTTACTAATTACCATCATTACCACATACCATACTCACAATTTCTTTCATGTCAAGTACTATTACCAACTATTTGGAATAAACATTACCAACACCACATCATACACGTTGTCACGTATTATAAACATATCACCACTTCCATTGCTACTCAACTACAGATTCTCACAGTCCTAATCACAATTATACACACTAGCATCCATGAAGACTCCACCACAAACATCTCTACATCACTATTATACACACTAGGCACATAATTCCCGACTCGATATTCCCATAACCGGTGACTGGCTTAAGCATAATGGGGCCATGATTTTGAAATGAGGGCGCCTACTCACCCAAAATCTAGCATCAGCTAGGGCTCCCAATACACATACACCAGGTTCATTTTTATTAGACTCACTACGTTCATTAGGCTCATTTGTTACAGGTTCCAAAATCGTCGCTTTGATACCACTGTGTGACACCCCCATATACCAAGGAGCCTTAACAAGACCTTCTTTAGCATATAAGGGCGTCACCACCTCGTTGCCCAAGGACAGTAATAATCAAATGTCGATAAAAGAACAACTAAGTTACATTACAGTGATTAACAAACTAAGATATACAAAGATATAACTCGGATTACTATAAACTATGTGATCTACACTTTTGTCATGACTAGTGAAAGACTCATCCCGCCAAGTATCCAGCTATCATCCAAGACATCACTTGCTAAGACTGACTGCTCACCATAAGGGATCCCGACAGACACAACAGAAACAAACAAGAAGACAAAACCACACAAGGTCAGTAACTGAAGAGACACACTAACCACTGCCATAACAATGCAGACACAACAGAACACACACCAGCTACATCTCCACCAATCAATCATTGTCACAGACTGTCCACTGGACCAGCCCTGCCAGTGGGGGACCGCAGCCGTTCCCACCTAATCCCCGCTCATCATACCACGCGATAACCCTGTCCCATTAATGTGCACATCCCCTCCCATGGCGGGTTCCACGGAGGGCAAAACTAGGGCGTGAAGCCACTCCCGCAAGTGACTCCACTCGGCCGAGGACGCACTTCGAGAACCAGAGACAAACAACACTATCAGCTGTTTGGTGGATAAGTTGGATGAGGATACCCGACCCTGAGCACCTTCCCGTGACCGAGATTTTACCTATGGCAGTGGTGACAGCAGATTCTGATGATGAGGAGGAGGTACCTGATAGGCAGTTTTACCTCATTGATGCTGATATTTTGGAGGTTATGCATGAGCCGACCAAGGGGGATCAGGCTAGACCCGAGGATAGACAGCCTAGGGTGGGGAGAGGATCGCGACGGGTGACAGAGAGGATGGCTGAGACCCAGCTAGAGCAGCCTGTGCCTCCACAATTTCAGTTTCCCAGTTACCTTTCCTTCTTCATCCCTGAGATGAGAGTGAGTGAGCTCACGGAGAGGGTGTCTGCTACCTTGACACTCCGGAACCTCCATATGATGGCTTATGTTCAGGGCATCGGGACCGAGGTGGCTTAGCCGGTGTGGTGGAGAGGTGTTGGAGATGACAGCGGGGTCTTCCATTCCTTTGGCGTGGAACGGTCTACTTGGAGAGAGCCTATGAGTTACCCCTACGGTTGCTTGGAACCATGGTGAGTGGGAGCCGATTCTGGCACTGGTGGCATCGCGGGTGAGGGTACAGCTAGAGCAGGCACGTCTGGAGGCGGTGGTGGAGATGAGATGATGGATGGGCAGACTTTGGAGTGATGATGCTCCTTTATTTCTATCTTGTTTACATGGATTTGTAGTTGTTGATACTTGTTTCGTTTGGTGCTTTTATTAGACTTTGAATTATATTTTGGCCATAAGGCCGCCCGTTGGATGCTTTTCAGACTTTCTATGCAGGATGTTGGTGTCGGGAATACGTTCCTGACTCATGTATATGCTGCCTTGGACTTACAAGTGGTGAATTGGGGTCGAAATGACCTGTGACTAGACCTGGCAAAACGGGTCACTCGGGTCGGGTACGGGTCGGGTCAGTTTGGGTCGGGTCATTTCGGGTCTGCCACATATTTCGGGTCGGGTTGGGTCGGATCGGGTCACTTTCGGGTTGCGGGTCAATTTCGGGTGACCTGTTGTCGGGTCATTTTGGGTCGGGTCATTTTCGGGTATAGGTCATTTTGGGTCGGGTTGCTTTTGAGTTAATGGCTAAACACTTAAGTTAATACTATTTTGATTAAGAAATGCTATTTTGCAAAGTTAACCATTTATTAGGGATTATTGTAACCAATGAAACTTTATTTTGATATATATAATATTAATATGAGTTAGTACTAGTCGTTTCGGGTCACTTCAAGTCATTTGGGATCAGGTCAGTTATGTGTCGGGTCTTTTCGGATTGAGTCACCTCGGGTCGGGTCAACATTGGGTCAGACAATGTTTGGGTCGGGTCTGGGTCGGGTCGGGTCAATTCGGGTTTCGGGTCATATTTGGGTCAAGCAAGTTCGGGTCATTTTCGGGTCTCGGGTGAGCCTTTTCGGGTCGGGTCATTCGGGTCTGACCCATTTTGCCAGGTCTACCTGTGACTACTCGATCGAGTGCCCCTCACTCGATCGAGTAACTACAGGGGTGACATCTGGGGTGCATTCTGATCTCGGCCAACTCGATCGAGTAACTGATGAACTCGATCGAGTAAGACCATCTCGATCGAGTGCCTTACGAGCTCGATCGAGTAACCCTGAAATAGCTATAATTCTTTTTAACACTCGCTCGTATCATCGTGTTGGTGGTTCTTGTGATAATGTTTCTTGTTGTGGGTGTGTTATATCATTATTCCGTCTCAACGGTGGCTATACAGTTGTAAATATTTGTATGATTTATACAATTTCGGTGATATTTATATAATTTCGTATGCTAAATCAAATTGTCTCAGGTAACGTAGTGTATAATGGTTATAATCCTTATTGCATAATTTGTATGGTTGTATACGAAAGTAATTGATGTCATGGTTGATAGTCAATGATAGAATGCCTAATTGTGTGGTTCACTTTGCCAATAGTTTCATATATATGAGTCATATGTATATAATGTCAAGAAAGTGTCGTAGTTGACATGAGTCAAAATGCGTAATATGGTTCATTCTTAATGTCTATATGGAATAATATTTATCGACTGGTGTATTCGTAAAGTTGTTTTGTTGGTGAACTTCGGGGACGAAGTTCCTTTTAAGAGGGGAAGAGTAATATCGCAAAAGAAAATGACAGAATTATGAAAATTTTATAGTATTTTTATGACATTTTAAAGTATTTTAAATGGTTGTTTGGGTAATTTTGTAATCGTTATTCTATAATTGAGTAGCAGTTTGTAATTGTTGAATAGAATAGCATGTTGTTGTATCTTGTTTTCAAGTAATTGTTCACTACGTTGTCATGAAGTTGGATGTTAATAGAAAATAGTAGAGTTGTTGTTAGTAGAATTGTGTTGTATGGTTGAGTAATAGAGTGGAATGAATGATGTGTTGTTGTGTATCAGTAATAGGACTGTCGTCTTTGAGTGTTTTGTAATTGATAGTTGATGGCAAGTAATCGTTAGAGGAATAGTCTGGTAGTTGTAGTGGTTTATATTTGAGTAGTAACAGTAGATGGGTGCAAGTAGTAGTCGAGTTAGTTGTTCTTGTGTACAATGGGCGTGTGGTGATTCAATAGGAAGTTGATGACTAGATAGAAAGTCGTGTTGTGTATTATGTGCTAAGATAGATGATGATGATGGTTGATGAACATTTATAGAGGGATGATCTTTCTCAACGTTTGTGTTGACCTGTGTCGGACGAACAATGGGGGTTGCCTACTTGCCTTGGGTCCTTTTGTTTTGTGTGGTGGGGGAGGATGAGTCGAACTTCGGGGATGAAGTTCTTTTAAGGGGGGGAAGACTGTAATATGCGTCCTTTTAGGGGCCCGTTGACCGACGTTGACTGACCCTAGATGCCAATCTTGACCATCGAAAACCTTACGAGTGAGGACTTGTGACGTTGTGAGCTTTGGTTTGTGTTTTACTCGATCTAGCTGAGGCCACTCGATCGAGTACAAGTCACTCGATCGAGTAAGTTGGTTACTCGATCGAGTAACGGGTTTGCAACGGGGAATTATAAATCATTAATCGTGAAACCCCAAATCATTTCTCTACCTTCTTCCTAAACCTAAATGTCGTCACCTCTCTTCTCCTTCACCGTGATTCACCTCCTTGATGCCTTTTGTGAGTGAGAACACCTAAGGGATGAGATGCTTGAGTCGAGTAGCGGTCTTGACGCCGGATTGCTGTGTAATAGGTATGTCGTCGTCATCATCATCGTCCTTCTTGTTTTCAGTTACATTTATAGAGGTAGCAATAGATAGTTGTGATAGTTGTATAGGTGGTTTTCATAGTTGATTAGTATCTTGTGATCGGACGCGGAATCATTGCGGTTTGCTAAAGGTAGGTTCGCCTACTCAGGACTGTTGATTGTCTAGAGAGTCTTTTGTTGTTTTGTAATTGAGTTGGTGTCACTGGGATGATTGGTTGTGGTAGTTGTAAATGTTGTGTTGGTATATTAGTTGGTGATTGTTGTTGTACAGCTGATTGTGATTGTTTGTCTGTGGTTCTCGAGGTGCGTCCTCGGCTGAGTGGAGTCACTTGCAGGAGTGGCTTCACGCCCTTGATTCGCCTCCTGGAACCCGCCACAGAAGGGATGTGAACATTAAGGAACATGGGTTATCGCTCGGATAGATGAGCGGGGCTTAGGTGGGAACGGATGCGGTCCCCCACTGGCAGGACTGGACCTTCGGGCAGTCAGAGGTGTGTGGTTGGTTGGAGGAGGTGTGGTGTGTGTGCCGTTGTACTTGTGTTGTGTCTGCTTTCGTGTGTCTGTTGTCTCAGTCGCTGACCTTGTCTGGTTTTGTTGTGTTGTCTATTTGTGTTGAGTCTGCCGTGATCCACTATGGTGAGCAGGCAGTCTTAGCAGGTTGATGTTGGATCATAGCTGGGTGCTTGGAGGGACGAGTCTACCACGAGTCATGGCAGAGATAGTTTCACATAGCTGATAGTAGCCTTGAGTTGTATCTTTTATATCGTCAGTCGGTTGTTAATAACTTGTAACATAATATAAACGTTCTTTTATCGACATTTGATTATTACTGTCCTCGGGCAACCGAGATGGTAATGCCCTTATTTGCTAAAGAAGGTCTTGTTAAGGCTCCTTGGTAGATGGGGTGTTACAGAGCTAGCCTCCCCCCAAGCTAGTATGTATACGGGGACTCTTCCATTCATCAATAATTCAAGAAAAGGGCCAAAAATTGAAAGTTTGATGAAGGAATGATGTTTGCAAGTGATTTAGCAAAAAAAAAAAAAAAAATTATGGAAAAAGTTGCGTCCCCGATCGGGGTTGACCAAGTTTAGGCCAATTTTAACTTTTATCCGTAATTCTTAATTTCGTCCCGTTGATGAAAATTACGACCCCGAACGGGTTTCTGGCATGGGGAAGCGTGGATAACCTCATCGAGACTCCTTTTCCTCATTTTTCACCTATAAATCATAAAACAAAATACCGTCAAGTCTAGTAATTTTATTTCTATTTCTACGAAAGCATTAAATTTGCGGAAAATTAAAAACAAAAACAAATAAAAGCGATTTTCCGAAATGAATATCCATTGCCCTCTAAAAAGCGTGTCAACGCCCTTAGAAGTTGATCATATTCCTGCGCATGAGCAATACACAAGCATATGTAAGCAATTGATAAGATATAAGCATTAAAGATCAAAGTCAAGAAAAGATTAATCTTATCAAAATGCCCATGAGAGATTTCAAATAGAACCACCGTACTCCACTCGTCAGTAAGAGATGGAGCATCATGCTTAAGACCATAAAAATAACCGTTAGTGCATAAATTATAATCATGAATGGTCTCAAATTGGTGGTATGGAAACTCTAAGTGTTAGGACTCATCAAAAATGGGGGGTGCATCCCACTTAACCTCTATATTAGCATCACTAAGTCCTCCATCAACTTCGAATGGGTCAACTACATCCCATGTGAAAGGATTTTCAAAGGTTTCACATGTCACGGGTAAAATCTCATCCTTTTCATTATATTCAGTCTCAACATCATCCATGGTAAGTGTCTCATCTACTACAAGGTCATTTTCTTCAACATTAGTCTCTAAATTTTCCATTGGGGTGACATCAAGGGGAATTTTAAAAGAAATAGTCGGATCATCGTCATCATCATCCAATAATTCAAAATCATTAGATTGAAAAGACTCGCATTGGGGAGGTAGAAAAGCAAAATGAGAGAAGATAGGCTCACGTCGTCTCGGTTTCTTTTGAGAATTTTTTTCCAAACGAGCATGCAACACTTTAAGCTCTTCTTCGATGCGCCAATAATGGAATTGGCGTGCTAATTCCCGATATTCGGAAGCCATGAAATCTAAGAAATTCTAAAGTTCCGGCCCAACCATGTAGTAGAGACTCTCATTACTCAACTTTAGAGCCAATCCACGGGTCTCAGAATCCATGCCACCAAGCACGAAATGACCCAAGTAATCACCATCAAGGACATGTCCAAGGGAGATGAGACCATCGAAAAGTAGTAGAATCGGTCAAGATAGTCGGGAA
Source organism: Silene latifolia (assembly GCF_048544455.1). NCBI lineage: Eukaryota > Viridiplantae > Streptophyta > Magnoliopsida > Caryophyllales > Caryophyllaceae > Silene > Silene latifolia. Next base: position 67,323,450 of record NC_133532.1, read on the forward strand.
AAGGCTCATCTTGGAGTTGTGGGATGAATTCGTAACTCATTATGAAAGGCCAAGCTTTATTACCTACAAAATAGGCACTAAAACTACAAAGAAATCGTGAGAAGATCTCAAGGAACAAGTGTTCCTTGAGACAAAATAAAACAAGATAAAATTCAACAACTAATTAGCAAACAAAACCATGCTCCCCGGCAACGGTGCCAAAGTTTGATAGGCTATCGCACACCTATACAAAAATAAATACCCTAGATACAAATGAATGTAGTACGTAGGGGTCGAATCCACAGAGAGACGGTAGTTGTTAATTAGTTGTTATGGAGTGAAATTTATCAAGGTCGGTTATTGTATGATTGGTTGATTAGGATGATGGAAGAAAATAATGATAAAGAAATAGTCTAGGGAGGTCGGGTCACACATGCAAATTATGTAAATGCTTAAATTAAACATAGGAGTTGATGAATCGTTAATTGTTTAGGCTTAGAGACACCTACATCACGATATTAGTGTCAACCATAAACCGGGTCCTAGAGAAACTCTCGTTTATGACTAGGTCGTCCTACTACACATGCTTAGTCTAATCCGATTCCGTGCCTCTCGACTTATAGAACGAATTAACAAACTTAATCAATGAATAAGGCCTTTAAACAAAGATTAAAAGTGGCGGTTTAAACATGTGATAGAAACAATGAAACGATATTACAACATCCTAGTTTATCATGTTACAAATACTTTTTATGCATGGCTCCCTTCATTCCCTAGACAAGGTAGACTACTCTAGTATAATGTAAATGTAAAATAAACTAATGACAATTGAAATGATAAACATAATGAAAATAGGAATAGAATTACCTTGAAATGAAAATGGAAATGGAAATGGAATTGAAGAACAATGTAAATATAAATAACTTGAATATAACTTGAAATGAAAATTGTAATATAAATTGAAATGATTAAAGGAAATTGTTTATAGTAAATCTAATCTAAACTAAACTTGAAACTATACTAAGAACATGAAAGTAGTGTAGAAAATACTAAGAAAAATGGTGTGTAAAGGTTGTGTAGAAGATGTATTGATCAACACCCTTTATATAAGAATAAGGAAGTAAAATTTGCAAAGGAATCAAAAATGGCATCCTAAGCACACTCTTAATTTTCTTCAATTCTTGAGTAATTGTCAAGGGGATCCAATGTGAGCCATTAATATTATCTTTAAGCACCCGGTTAATTGCACATTTAGCATCCAAAGAGCATCCTAAGATAAGCATCCAAGGCATTCTCTCATCTTCTCTACTTGGGCTTTAACACTTGATTTTATGCTTGGGCTCATTTCTTTATTTTTCTACTAACATAAGTTAGTGTCATTTTTCCTTGGACCAACACTACTTATAAATTGTCATGCCATGATCAAGCTTGCCTCTACTCAGCCTTATAAATTTCGATGTTTGCTAAAATGACGGGTAAAAGCTTCCAATCGCATATATTTCTACAAAATGTAACAAATACGAGCAATACACCTAGAATGCAATATTAGCTCACAAAAACACCAAATAAAGCGCAATAGTCAAATAAATCGAGCTAAAATAGGGGGTTAAACTATATATAAAGTGGACACATCACAGGGGGTTTGGTTAGTGTCCTGGCTCGGTACCACGGATGTGTTTCGAGTACCTATTTTTTGAGCTGTGGTCCGGCTGTTTGGTGGGCGGCGCTGGGGTGCCGTCACCGGTTGTTGGTACCGTGGATGTGTTCCTGGTACTAGTGTGGTGGTTGTGGATGGGTAATTTGTTTATTTCTTTGATGCATTGTATATTCACATTCATGAGTCGTGTCTTGAGTTTTGATATTATCGAAATTGGCGTGTGCTTGTTGTGTGTAATTGTCGCCTGCTTTAATTGGGGTGGCTTGTGATGAACCATATGATATTTCTCGTCATATGGGGAACAGTTTGATTTTTGAATACTGGTTTAGTTTTGGTACCTTGCGGGAAACGAGATGAGCTACGGACACTTGTAGTCAAGTTGCATAGCTAGAGGTTACACGACATAGATTATAGTTGAGTTGTATAATGTATTGTTCACATTGTTATTCATTTATTAGTAAGTAATTCATTAAACATGTCATTTATATATAAAATGTTACTTAATTGTAGTTCTGATTTACTGCCTCGGGAAACCGAGATGGTGACATCTTCTGATTACCTTAGTCGGGTAATAAGAGGGTGTTACAGTCGGAGTGACAGTGTATGGCTCAAGAAATGGGGAATGTCATAGCCTTAATTGACATAAATTGTGTTGGTCATTTTTAGTTATTGCACTATGGTTTGGAAGACTGTTTGTATTAGTATATTTTGTTGATAAAGATAGTCTACTTTTGTATTGTTATCATTGATATATATATATATATATATATATATATATATATATATATATATATATATATATATATATATATATATATATATATATACAATGTAAAGTTCTCCTAAGTCCTTAATATCTTTTGAGTCCCTAAGTCTTTATTAAGGCCCTTGGATTAGCAAAATGGAGAGTGGAGATTTGCCTACTTGCGTGAAAAAAAAAAAGGAAATAGGTTGAGGAGGAGAGAGGGTGTGTGTGTCAGTACTATTGTCTATTACCCACTGTGCACACACAAATACATGCATAATCATTCAACAACCTTCCTCAACACAATTCTAAACAAACTCCACCAAAACACAATTTGAAAAAAACTCATCTTCCTGGCGATAATTTAGAGCAATTAAAACTTCTGAAAATAAAAATCCTACATTCTTCCTTTATCATCTTCCTTTATCATCCTCCATTCTCACAAACAAACAACAAGACCACCGTCCAACGTAAAAAAAATGACGAATTTGCAAATGATTCCATTTGGCGATGGTAATTTTTGGATTCTTTATTTGTTTTCTTCATTCAAAGTTAGGTTATATTTCTTTTTTTATCAAAACATTAGGTTAAATATCAACAGTAGCTTAAATATGAGAAGGAAGTGTATTTTAGGTTATTTTTGAAGCTTGTTTTTTATTATTTGAAATCTGTAAATCCATTCTTTCAACATGAACTCCAGCATTATAGAGTTCAACATCAACTCTGTGAAGCAGAAGTTAAACTTCTCGACGTTGGAGTTATTTATCTGGTAGGTAGTGTCACATTTGTTATGAATTGCTTCCGTATTTCAGTTTCTTATTTGTAAGAGTCAATATAGTATCTGCAACGTTACAGTAAAAAGACGAATAAAGTGTAACTGTAATATTCAAAAGTGTAATACTGACGGATGAAAGAGTAATTTCAGGATTCACAAAACTGTAATTATAATGGTCGTAAATGTAATTTTAACTACAAATAGTGTGATTTTAAGCAACAAAAGTATAATTGTAATTCTTTTAACTGTAATTGTAAATTTGAAATTCAAAGGTGTAATATTTGTATCTGTAATTGTAATTGTAAAAATTGTACTTATAACAGATAAAAGTGTTATTTTAACAGCTAAAAGTGTTATTATAACAGACAAAAGTTCTAAATTTGTAAAATGAATTCTAATAGGAAAAAGTATAATTGTAATGAGAAACGTGTAATTTTGACTAGTAAAAGAGTGATTGTAACAGACAAAATCTGTAAGTTTTTAAACTGTAATTCTAATAGTAACAAGTATAATTGTAACAGACAAAAGTGTAATTTTAACAACCAAAGGGTTATTGTAACAGAAAAGCTGTAAATTTTTAAACTGTAATTGTAATAGTAAAAAGTATAATTCTAACAGACAAAAGTGTAATGATAACAAAAAAAAAGTGTAATTCTAACGAAGCTATTAGTTTAACAAATATATGGGTTACTTTAAGTTGTTATGAAAACAATTGATAATAATGACACTATTGACAGATAATATTGAGCACAATGGAAAACGAACGCCGAACGAGGAAGAATTTTGCAGGGACGTTGAAGCTAAGTTCACCCCCTATGTTGGTCAGGAATTTCTGGAAATAGAGGAAGCAGTGACATTTTAAAGAATTTATGCTGTTGCTTGTGGTTTTGATGTGCGTAAGTACACGACTAAGAGATGGCGTGGCGGAGAAATAAAATCTAAACTGTTGGTTTGCAACCGGGAGGGGTTCAAATATAAGGGACAATTGGAGTGTAGTGGCCGCCAGGACTCAGGTAGGAGACACAAAGTCAGGCGCGTTTGGTGCAAAGCGAGGATTAGGCTATTCATGAGGAATGGGGAATTAATAATTAACAGATTCCACAGTGGCCACAACCATGAACTCGTATCAGCCAGAGATAGAGAGTTTCAAAAGTTGGCATGCAACATAACAGACTATCACAAAATGATGATCCTTTATAATTCAAGGGTGAGTATTCCAGGTTTGCTGAAGTTAGCCTTCGCCTTCTTGAACTTACAGTTTTGTTGGTTAGAATTACACTTAGTTTGAGTCATTGGAATTCTACATTTGTCTGTTAATATTACACTTTTGTGTGTTACAATTATACATATATCCGTCAAAATTACAATTTATTTTGTCAAAATTACAGTTTTCTTGATTAAAATTACACTTTTGTTGATTAAAATTACACTTGTATATGTTATAATTTCACTTTATTTTGTTAGAATTACACTTTTGTCTGCTAAAATTACACTTTATGCTGCTAATATTACACTTTTTCTTGTTAAAACAACACTTTTGTTTTTTGAATTTATACTTTTGTATCTGTTTAAATTACGTTTTTGTTGATCAAAATACATACATCTAAAAGATTGTTAATAATCAACAGCTGAAGATAGGAGCAACGAAGACTTACAAAATTTTGAAGGAACATGTTAATGTGTTTGAAAACATCAGAGCTAGTTTAAATGATTTTAAGGACTTTCACAGAGATGTGAAAAGCTACATTCATGAACGGGACGGTCAGATGTTCGTTGACCACTTTAAGGAATTGGTTGTTAATAGGCCAGGGTTCTTCTTTGACTATGATGTTGATTCTGACGGTAGCCTTGTAATTTAAGCAATTACTGATTAATATCGCAATTACAATTGTAGTGTAATTGTAGTGAAAGAAAGAGTAACTTTAAAACATGTAAATTAGCCTTGACAAATCAACAAATAACACTTACATCTACAGCCCGAGCTTTCAACTCCTCGTCATCATCAACACCAGATGGGAGTTCAATCTCGATGAACTTCTTCCTTTCTGAAGTTGAAGTCACTTGTAATGCCGCATCACTAACCACATTGCCAATGGCCAACACTTTGCTATCATTAGGCACCCCGCCAATGCTTAACAGTTCCTTTTGAAGGCACCGAGGATACTTGACCAAGGACCAAGTTTGCCGACCCAAACGGTTCTTGTCAAGCTCTCCATGCAGTCTTTCAAAAAGCGTCTGCCGGTCCCAGTGCTTAATGAAAGGGAGGCTATGGGGACAACGTACCACGGAAATCGAAACGTTGAAAATACGTAATCATTAAGAAGGGGATACAACCAAGCAGGGTCTGTTTATTTTCACCAGTAGCTGCCGCGGCCTTCACCAAATTTTCCAGGACATAACTACACCAATCGTACTGCGTAATAGCGTTCACATCTTCAACGGCTCTCAAAAGCTTGAAGTCAATCCCTCTGTATGAAGTTGGAGTTAGGAATGATGACATGGCGAGCAGAACAAACAGCCTGCAGAATTGAGGACCTCCTTTTTTGTATTTTTTTCTTAAGATATCTTGGAAGACAATTCCTAAATTAATGCCTTCGTTAACCCCTTTTATGTTGTAAGCTTTCCGCCATTTATCTTTCAATTGCTTGTTCCCCGGCACTTGAGAATCCTTTTGGCGGCCCGTAGGTACTAGATCAACTGTTTTAGGACTAAGTGGTAACATAAAACAGCCATACACGTCATGCTTGGTGACCATGAACTCCTTATCTTTAGCTGCCCGAAAAATATACGATTCGCCACTGAATGCTTTGAGAAAATCTTTAACATGACCCATTGGATATGTTTTGAGCTTAAGCTCCAAAATACCACCGAAACCGATCCTCCGTACCGCATCTCGCTGGGCATCATTAAGCTTTTCAACGAGCTCAACAAGCTGCTTCGGCCGGCACATGACAGACACCTTTGCTATTTTGTTCTTGGCTGGTTTGGCCTCAACGTGATCTGACATCTGTTGAAAAAACCAGTATTAATTAACAATGTGACATATAGACCTTACATAACACAAAATACAAATAACGGTAATTTTAAGTTTTTCAACCAGCTCAACAAGCTGCTTCTTCAAATTGACAGACACCTTTGCTTTTTTGGTGTTGCCTGATTTAGCCTCATTTCCATCTGACATCTGTTAACATTACAAAAAAATTAATTTTAGCAGACAAAAGTAAAATTATAACAAAAAAAGTGTAATTGTAGCAGCATAAATGTAATTTTAGCAGACACAAGTGTAATTCTAACAATATAAAGTGTAATTTAAACAGGCAAAAGTAAAATTTTAACAAAAGAAAGTGTAATTGTAGCAGCTTAAAGTGTAATTTTAGCAGACAAAAGTGTAATTCTAACAAAATAAAGTATTATTTTAACAGGGAACAGTGTAATTTTAACAAAAAAAAAGTTTAATTGTAGCAGCATAAAGTGTTATTTTAGCAGGCAAAAGTGTAATTCTAACAATATAAAGTGTAATTTTAACAAACAAAAGTACAATTTTATCAAAAAAGTGTAATTGTAGCATCTTAAAGTGTAATTTTAGCAGACAAAAGTATAATTCTAACAAAATAAAATGTTATTTTAACAGACAAAAGTGTAATTTTAACAAAAAAAAAAGTGTAATTTTAGCAGACAAAAGTGTAATTCTAACAATATAAAGTGTAATTTTAACAGACAAAAGTACAATTTTAACAAAAAAAAGTGTAATTGTAGCAGCTTAAAGTGTGATTTTAGCAGACAAAAATATAATTCTAACAAAATAAAATGTTATTTAAACAGACAAAAGTGTAATTTTAACAAAATAAAGTGTAATTTTAGCAGACAAAAGTGTAATTCTAACAAAATAAAATGTTATTTTAACAGGCAACAGTATAATTTTAGCAAAAAAAAAGTGTAATTTTAGCAGCATAAAGTGTTATTTTAGCAACAAAAGTGTAATTCGAAAAAAAGGGTAATCAAAAGTGGGATTTTTCAAAAAAAAAAACTCTGGATAAACTGTAATTTTAACAGAGAAAGAGTAATTGTAAGCAACAAAAGTGGGATTTTTCAAAAAACTCTGGGTAATCTTAATGAATATGAACATAACAATCAAAAAGACCTAACATATGTGCTAAAAATCTGAATGCATGTGCTTCAAAGGAATAGTACAACATAACACACTGGGTAATCAAAATGTATGTGCTAAAATAGATAAGTAAATGTCCTAAATGTGCTAAAAATAACTGGGTAATCAAAATGAAGAAAGCAAATACAGTGATCAAATAGAACAGTACAACAATAATGGCGACCAAATACAGTGATCAAATACAGTGCAATTACATAACAATGCCCAATAAATTAAAAAAAAACGTCTAAATAAATGAAGAGAAAAAATCATAAAACTCTAAAAACCAAAAAAAAAACCTTCTGAAGTAATCTGAATGGACGAAAATGGCAGGTTGCAAGTGAGTGAAGAAAATGGAGAAGAAACCGATAATAAGGTAACAAAAAAGCGATAAAATTGGGGGATTTTGAGAGCAGTTTCGTACTTAGGCGGTTGAAATTACTGTGGTTTAATTTGGGGGAAATATTTTGGGGGAAATTTAATTTTTAATAATTCAGAGGAATGATACATAGGGGGAAGTCAGTAAGACGTGTGTGATGTTTGATTGACAACCTGCATGCATGTTAATAACCTATGAGAGGTAGGATAAGAGAGGTAATTGTTTTAGCCATTAGAATAATATTATTAGTTGCTTTTTACTTTTAATCTAAGCCATTCAATAACATGACCTAAGGGTAGACAATGGAACTCATGGACTCACATGTAAGACATGGATTAGTTTATCTTATTACTATATAGTGTAAAGTTCTCCTAAGTCCTTAATATCTTTTGAGTCCCTAAGTCTTTATTAGGGCCCTTGGATTAGCAAAATATAGAGTGGAGATTTGCCTACTTTAAAGCCAATATTGGCGTGAAAAAAAAAGGAAATAGGTTGAGGAGGAGAGAGGGTGTGTGTGTCAGTACTATTGTCCATTACCCACAGTGCACACACAAACACATGCATAATCATTCAACAACCTTCCTCAACACAATTCTAAACAAACTCCACCAAAACACAATTTGAAAAAAACTCATCTTCCTGGCGATAATTTAAAGCAACTAAAACTTCTGAAAATAAAAATCCTACATTCTTCCTTTATCATCTTCCTTTATCATCCTCCATTCTCACAAACAAACAACAAGACCACCGTCCAACGTAAAAATTGACGGATTTGCAAATGATTCCATTTGGCGATGGTAATTTTTGGATTGTTTATTTATTTTCTTCATTCAAAGTTAGGTTATATTTCTTTTTTTATCAAAAGATTAGGTTAAATATCAACAGTAGCTTAAATATGAGAAGGAAGTGTATTTTAGGTTATTTTTTAAGCTTGTTTTTTATTATTTGAAATCTGTAAATCCATTCTTTCAACACTAACTCCGGCATTATAGAGTTCAACATCAACTCTGTGAAGCTGAAGTTAAACTTCTTAACGTTGGAGTTATTTATCTGGTAGATAGTGTCACATTTGTTATAAGTTGCTTCATATTTCAGTTTCTTATTTGTAAGAGTCAATATAGTATCTGCAACGTTACAGTAAAAAGACGAATAAAGTGTAACTGTAATATTCAAAAGTGTAATACTGACGGATGAAAGAGTAATTTTAGGATTCACAAAACTGTAATTATAATGGTCGTAAATGTAATTTTAACTACAAATAGTGGGATTTTAAGCAACAAAAGTATAATTGTAATTCTTTTAACTGTAATTGTAAATTTGACATTCAAAGGTGTAATATTTGTATCTGTAATTGTAATTGTAAAAATTGTAATTATAACAGATAAAAGTGTTATTTTAACAGCTAAAAGTGGTATTATAACAGACAAAAGTTCTAAATTTGTAAACAGTAATTCTAATAGGAAAAATTATAATTGTAACAGAGAAACGTGTAATTTTGACTAGTAAAAGTGTGATTGTAACAGACAAAATCTGTAAGTTTTTAAACTGTAATTCTAACAGTAACAAGTATAATTGTAACAGACAAAAGTGTAATTTTAACAACCAAAGGGTTATTGTAACAGAAAGCTGTAAGTTTTTAAACTGTAATTGTAATAGTAAAAAGTATAATTCTAACAGACAAAAGTGTAATGATAACAACAAAAAAGTGTAATTCTAACGAAGCTATTAGTTTAACAAATATATGGGTTACTTTAAGTTGTTATGAAAACAATTGATAATAATGACACTATTGACAGATAATATTGAGCACAATGGAAAACGAACGCCGAACGAGGAAGAATTTTGCAGGGACGTTGAAGCTAAGTTCACCCCCTATGTTGGTCAGGAATTTCTGGAAATAGAGGAAGCAGTGACATTTTATAGAATTTATACTGTTGCTTGTGGTTTTGATGTGCCTAAGTACACGACTAAGAGATGGCGTGGCGGTGAAATAAAATCTAAACTGTTGGTTTGCAACCGGGAGGGGTTCAAACATTTAGGGACAATTGGAGTGTAGTGGCCGCCAGGGCTTAGGTAGAAGACACAAAGTCAGGCACGTTGGGTGCAAAGCGAGGATTAGGCTATTCATGAGGAATAGGGAATTAATAATTGACAGATTCCACAGTGGCCACAACCATGAACTCGTATCAGCCAGAGATAGAGAGTTTCAAAAGTTGGCATGCAACATAACAGACTATCACAAAATGATGATCCTTTATAATTCAAGGGTGAGTATTCCAGGTTTGCTGAAGTTAGCCTTCGCCTTCTTGAACTTACAGTTTTGTTGGTTAGAATTACACTTAGTTTGAGTCATTGGTATTCTACATTTGTCTGTTAATATTACACTTTTGTGTGTTACAATTATACATATATCCGTCAAAATTACAATTTATTTTGTCAAAATTACAGTTTTCTTGATTAAAATTACACTTTTGTTGATTAAAATTACACTTGTATATGTTATAATGTCACTTTATTTTGTTAGAATTACACTTTTGTCTGCTAAAATTACACTTTATGCTGCTACAATTACACTTTTTCTTGTTAAAACAACACTTTTGTTTTTTGAATTTATACTTTTGTATCTGTTTAAATTACGTTTTTGTTGATCAAAATACATACATCTAAAAGATTGTCAATAATCAACAGCTGAAGATAGGAGCAACGAAGACTTACAAAATTTTGAAGGAACATGTTAATGGATTTGAAAACATCGGAGCTAGTTTAAATGATTTTAAGAACTTTCACAGAGATGTGAAAAGCTACATTCATGAACGGGACGGTCAGATGTGCGTTGACCACTTTAAGGAATTGGCTGTTAATAGGCCAGGGTTCTTCTTTGACTATTATGTTGATTCTGACGGTAGCCTTGTAATTTAAGCAATTACTGATTAATATCGCAATTACAATTGTAGTGTAATTGTAGTGAAAGAAAGAGTAACTTTAAAACATGTAAATTAGCCTTGACAAATCAACAAATAACACTTACATCTACAGCCCGAGCTTTCAACTCCTCGTCATCATCAACACCAGATGGGAGTTCAATCTCGATGAACTTCTTCCTGTCTGAAGTTGAAGTCACTTGTAATGCCGCATCACTAACCACATTGCCAATGGCCAACACTTTGCTATCATTAGGCACCCCGCCAATGCTTAACAGTTCTTTTTGAAGGCACCGAGGATACTTGACCAAGGACCAAGTTTGCCGACCCAAACGGTTCTTGTCAAGCTCACCATGTAGTCGTTCAAAAAGCGCCTGCCGGTCCCAGTGCTTAATGAGAGAGAGGCTGTGGGGACAACTCGTACCACGGAAATCGAAATGTTGAAAGTACGTAATCATTAAGAAGGGGATACAACCAAGCGGTCATTTATTTTCACCGAGAGCGCAATGCCTTCACCAAATTTTCCAGGACATAACTACACTAATCGTACTGCGTAATAGCGTTCACATCTTCAACGGCTCTCAAAAGCTTGAAGTCAATCCCATTTGTATGAAGTTGGAGTTAGGAATGATGACATGGCGAATGTAACAAACGACTGCGAATTGAGGACCTCCTTTTTTGTATTTTTTTCTTAAGATATCTTGGAAGACAATTCCTAAATTAATGCCTTCGTTAACCCCTTTTATGTTGTACGCTTTCCGCCATTTATCTTTCAATTGCTTGTTCTCCGGCGCTTGAGAATCATTTTGGCGGCCCGTAGGTACTAGATCAACTGTTTTAGGACCAAGTGGTAACATAAAACAGTCATACACGTCATGCTTGGTGACCATGAACTCCTTATCTTTAGCTGCTCGAAAAATATACGATTAAATCTTTGAATGCTTTGAGAAAATCTTTAACATGACCCATTGGATATGTTTTGGGCTTAAGCTCCAAAATACCACCGAAACCGATCCTCCGTACCGCATCTCGCTGGGCATCATTAAGCTTTTCAACGAGCTCAACAAGTCGCTTCTTAGTAGGCACTTGACAGACACCTTTGCTATTTTGTTTTTGGCTGGTTTGGCCTCAACGTGATCTGACATCTGCTGAAGAAACCAGTATTAATTAACAAAGTGACATATAGACCTTACATAACACAAAATAAAAATAACAGTAATTTTAAGTTTTTCAACCTGCTCAACAAGCTGCTTGTTCAACTTGACAGACACCTTTGCTTTTTTGGTGTTGCCTGATTTAGCCTTATTTCCATCTGACATCTGTTAACATTACAAAAAAATTAATTGTAGCAGACAAAAGTAAAATTCAAACAAAAAAAAGTGTAATTGTAGCAGCATAAAGTGTAATTTTAGCAGACACAAGTGTAATTCTAACAATATAAAGTGTAATTTTAACAGGCAAAAGTAAAATTTTAACAAAAAAAAAGTGTAAATGTAGCAGCTTAAAGTGTAATTTTAGCAGACAAAAGTGTAATTCTAACAAAATAAAGTATTATTTTAACAGGCAACAGTGTAATTTTAACAAAAAAAAAAAGTTTAATTGTAGCAACATAAAGTGTTATTTTAGCAGGCAAAAGTGTAATTCTAACAATATAAAGTGTAATTTTAACAGACAAAAGTACAATTTTAACAAAAAAGTGTAATTGTAGCATCTTAAAGTGTAATTTTAGCAGACAAAAATATAATTCTAACAAAATAAAATGTTATTTTAAAAGACAAAAGTGTAATTTTAAAAAAAAAAGTGTAATTTTAGCAGACAAAAGTGTAATTCTAACAATATAAAGTGTAATTTTAACAGACAAAAGTACAATTTTGACAAAAAAGTGTAATTGTAGCAGCTTAAAGTGTGATTTTAGCAGACAAAAGTATAATTCTAACAAAATAAAATGTTATTTTAACAGACAAAATGTAACACCCCCATACTCCGAGTGCCTTACCAGGACCACTCAGGTATGAAGACATCACCATCTCGGTTGCCCGAGGCATGATAATCAAATAGACAAAACAGAAACAACATTTATTATGAGTAGTTAAATGAATAAGTACAATCCTCGAAACCAAACTGAAAGTACAATACATTATTCCAAACTATCTTTCTCAATCGAAATATAAATGAAACTAAACTACAGCGGAAGACTCTATCGTCATGTCGTGGCCATCCCAACTATCCCAAAGATCATCTCTATACCGCTCAATATCCGCTCACCATCCCCGAATGGATCACCGCAGTTTACAAAACAACACCGGGTCAAGTGACTAATCACACAATCAATATAGACAACAACAATAAGACAAAAGACACTGAACCGCCACACACACACACATCCAACCAACCGTCTCAATCACCGATCGTCCACCGGACCCGCCCAAAGTGGGGGACCGCAGCCTGTTCCCACCTAAGCCCCGCTCATCGTACGAGCGATAACCCTGCTCATTAATGTGCACATCCCTTCTGTGGCGGGTTCCATAGAAGGCGAAACTAGGGCGTGAGATCACTCCCGCAAGTGACCCCACTCAGCCGAGAACGCATCTCGAGAACCATCAACAACCACAACCACAATCACAATTACAATCACAATCACAATTATCATATCAAACAACTAATTACAAAGACATCACCAATGTCCCATCATGGGACTAATACGAGTAGGAAATCCTACCGGAAAGCACAACACGCAGACGGTATCTACAAATTTGTCTCAAAACGCCTCTTCTATGAACTCTCCTCCTACCATACAACACATAGATACTACTATTCAATTACTATTCATAAAAACCCCCAATTCCTAAATTAGGGTTTCACTAATCTTAACAAAACATTATATAAATTACATTAAAAGCTTACCCTCGACGCAAGGAATCCAACGACACGAACTACGATGCAAACCGACCGTCTGAACTCCGGGAATTGTCAAGAACGCGATTAGGAAGAAGACAAGTTGCTTTCTCTCTTAAACAGTTTTTAGGTTTTGTAAAAAGTGATTTAGAACAATGCCGAATATGTTTATATACCTTAATCGCGTAATTAACAAAACCCGAGAAAACTCCCCGATAAACCGGGACACTCGATCGAGTACCCAAGGTACTCGATCGAGTACCCCTACTCGATCGAGTGCCCCACCTACTCGATCGAGTGCCCAACAGTCGAAACTATTTTATTCTCGCAACATACCCTTACTCGACAGAGTAAGGGCTATCCATAAAGGAACCCCAAGAAATATTAATACCGGGTATTTCAATCTTTCCTTCCTTAAAAAGAACTTCGTCCCCGAAGTTCAAACCACTACAAAAACAAAGGTACTCCCTCAACCTTCCCGACTCAAAAGCCAAACAAAACATGATACAAACCCAAGACAAACATCCCGACACAACATACCAAAAAGGTGTATAAAACTCTTAAAAACTCTCGCGATCATCTCCTACCCCCCTGAAAGAAACAAGGTTACGTCCCCGTAACCATACATACCTGATCAAAAAGGAAAGGGTAACGCTCTTTCATGATATCCTCGGCCTCCCATGTAGCTTCCTCGGTCTCGTGGTTAGACCACAGGATCTTAAGCAAAACTGTCTCACCACTCCTAGTCTTTCTAACTTTTCGGTCTAGGATCTGCTTAGGTACCTCAAGATATGATAAAGACTCATCTAGCTCCAAGCTCTCTGCCTCTAACACATGTGACGGGTCACTCACATACTTCACGGTGCTGCGATACATGAAACACATTATGCACTCTCTCCAAAGCGGCCGGTAAAGCCAAACGATAAGCAACCTCTCCAACTCGCTCTAAGATCTCATACGGCCCTATAAACTTCTGACTTAGCTTGCCTTTCTTCCCAAATCTCATAACTCCGCGCATTGGAGACACTTTCAGAAGAACCTTGTCCCCAACTTGAAACTCTATGTCCCGACGATGTAAATCTGCATAACTCTTTTGTCGATCCCGAGTCGCTCTCATCCTTTCCCCGATCATCTTAACTTTCCACCATCTCATGTACCATCTCTGGTCCTAAAACCACTGCCTCAGCACTATCGTCCCAACAGATTGGACTCCTACATCTCCTCCCATACAAAGCCTCAAACGGTGCCATACCAATACTAGTGTGATAGCTGTTATTGTAAGAAAATTCTATCAAGTCCAACCTCTGCCCCTACCACCAAAATCCATCACACAAGCTCGCAACATATCCTCAAGAGTCTTGATTGTTCTCTCGTCGCCCATCCGTCGCAGGATGAAATGCTATACTCATCTTCAAAGTCGTTCCCAACGATTCCGCAACTCCTTCCAAAACCTCGATATAAACCTCGCATCTCTGTCAGACACTATGTCCTTAGGGACTCCATGTAACTTAAGCACGTTCTTTTGATAGGCCATAGCCAATTGTGCCTTAGTCCATGTATCTTTCATTGGAACAAAGTGAGCTGACTTGGTCAAGCGATCCACTATCACCCAAATCATGTTGTTACCTTGCTGACTCTTTGGCAAACCCACAATAAAATCCATGGAAATGGATTCCCACTTCCACTCAGTGCACCTCTAAAGATCGAATCTTACCTTGCGGTCTTCTCTGTTCCCCTTTAACTCTCGGCATGTCGACAACGGGACACAAACTCGGGTTTGTCTCTTTCTTCATCCCGTGCCACCAAAACGTTTTCTTCAAATCTTTGTATAACTTGTCTCCACCCGGATGAACTGAATATGGTGTGCAATGCGCCTCTGTCATGATTGTCTTTTTCAACTCCTCATCATTAGGAACACACCACCTACCATCAAACCTCAAACTACCGTCTGTATGAATAGAAAACGGGACACTTTGTCCCTTTCTCTACTCCCGCTCTCCACTCAACTATCTTAGGATCCAAAGCCTGTTTACCTCGAATGTCATCATAAAACTCCATATGTACCGTCATATCACCCATGGTATCTCCTTTCTGCATCATATGAATCCCAAAGCTCGCTACCTCATCCCTCAATCTCATCAAAGATAGAGATGTACACAAGGAATGTACACTCTTCCTACTCAAAGCATCAGCAACAACATTGGCCTTCCCTTCATGGTAGATGATTTCCATGTCATAATCGCCAATCAACTCCATCCACCTCCTCTGTCTCATGTTCAACTCCTTTTGAGTGAAGATGTACTTGAGACTCTTGTGATCGAAAAATACCTTAAAGGTCGCCCCATAAAGGTAATGTCTCCAAATCTTGAGAGCAAACACCACCGCACCCAACTCCGGATCATGAGTAGGGTAGTTCTCCTCATAGGGCTTCAATTGCCTAGAAGCATAGGCAATCACTTTACCATTCCGCATCAACACACAACCTAGCCCATTCTTGAAGCATCGGTATAAACCTCAAAATTCTCACTCCCTTCAGTAATGCTAAGACAGAGCGTGGTCAAACGCTCCTTTAATGTTTGGAACGCCGTCTCACAACTCTCATCCCAACGAAACCTGTTCTCTTTCCTCATCAACGCTGTCATCGGTCTAGCTATCTTGGAGAAATCTTTCACGAACCGTCCGTAGTATCCAGCTAAACCCAAGAAACTCCTAACCTCAAGAACATTCTTTGGTGCTTCCCACTTTGTCACCGCCTCAATCTTCGCCGGATCTACTGACTACCCCATCTTTAGATATCACATGCCCTTAAAAGCCACTTTCTCTAACCGTAACTCACACTTGGACAAACTTTAGCATACAACTCATGCTCCTCAATGTCCGCAACACGATCCTCAAATGCTCCTCATGCTCCTCCTTAGTCTTAGAATAGACTAAGATATCATCAATAAACACCACTACAAATTGGTCCAAGAACTGTCTAAAGATCCTATTCATCAAATCCATAAACACCGCCGCGCATTAGACAACCCAAACGGCATCACCACATACTCATAATGGCCATACTTCGACGTGAAAGTTGTCTTCGGTATGTCCACCTCTCTAATCTTCACCTGATGGTACCCGACCTCAAATCAATCTTAGAAAAGACTGTTGCACCACTCAACTGATCAAACAGATCATCTATCCTTGGCAAAGGATACTTGTTCTTTATCGTCACTCGGTTCAACTCTCTGTAATCTATGCATAACCTCAAAGTTCCATCTTTCTTCTTCACAAATAGAATCGGTGCTCCCCACGGTGATACACTAGGTCTAATGTATCCCTTCTCTATCGATCATCCAATCGCTTCCTAAGCTCCTCCATCTCCTTAGGACCCATACGGTACGGTGCCTTAGAGATTGGCCCCGTCCCCGGCTTCAACTCAACGGTGAAATCTATCTCTCTCCTCGGTGGTAACCCCTAATCTCATCAGAAAACGTCAAGCAAACTCTCCCACCACCGGTATCTCATCAGTTGTCGGACTCTCTATCCGGTCATCTCTCACATGGCATAAGATCAAAGGACATCCCTTCCTCAGATAAGACTTCAAGGTGACAACTGCAATCAACTTAACTTTGGGTTTGACTAGAAACCCACGATAAGACACACTTACACCCTTAGGACCTCTAAGGGACACTCTCTTTGATGACATGAGTCTATCTTAGCTTTATACTTTCCTAACCAATCCATCCCAACTATCATCTCAAAACCGTTAAAAGGAAATTCTAGCAAGTCTACAGGGAAATCAACTTGCCCAACTATCAAGGATACATCTCTAAACAACCTCCCACATGGTGGACTCACCCGAAGGTATGAACTTGCTCATTAACGGACTCATAAACTCTCAAACCCAACTGTTTTACATGACTCAAGACACAAACGACCGAGAAGCCCCCGAATCAAACAAAACAAACGTAGGAATACCATTAACAAGGAATGTACCGGTGATAACATGCGCATCTTCCTCAGTTGCCTTCTTGTCCATCATGAACAACTTCACATCGGTCTTCCGCCCACCTCCCGGACAAGATCTTGGTGATGCGGTCGGCTTTGCACCGACCCTTGATTGTTGTTGTTGTTCATCGGTGTCTTCTGATAAGAATTACCGCCGTTGCGGTTGCCTCCACTCTGGTAGCTCGACCTCCCGGTTTGGCCATGACCCCTGGTCCGTTGCTCGCAAAACTCGTGCAGGTCTCTCGAAAAGATCTCGGTGCGCTCGTGCACTCATGTCTCTTGTGGCCTACGCCACCACATCCAAAGCAGTCACTCCCACTGTTACTCACACTCCCTCGGCCTCGCCCCAAAGGAAGCCCCAAAGACTAAACCCCGATCCGAAGAAAACCCCTTAGATCGATTGTGGTTGCCTTTCTTGTAATTAGATTGGCCACCACCCCCGCTCACCGACTTCCTCTTCTCACCACTGGACCTCTCCGAGCCATCTCCACTAGTCTCTCGCTCTCCCGGCCCTCTCATACGCTTCCTTTACATCGTAAGGACTCCCACGGGTAACTTATCCATAATTTTCGTGGTTAGCCCGCTCTCAAACCTTAAAGCCAGATTCTCATCACTCAAACCCATGTCCTCAAAGATATCTAGATTTCTCATTGAACTGCCTGTAGTACTCGGCCACGACATCTCAAAGCAGTCATCTTAAACTTATCAAACTCCTCCCTCAACTTACTCCTCACATGTTCCTAAGACAAACTCCTTCCTCACAAACCCCTACGAAACTCCTCCCAAGGTATAAAGGTAACCCTTGGTTGGTATACAATTCCTTAGCACTCACCTTCACCGAATCCCACCACTTGCCACCGTGCCTCCCTCGATAAAAATGCAGCCCGATCCACTCTCATCTCATCGGGACGGCGAACTAAATCTAGTATATTCTCCATCTCCCTCAGCCAACTATCAAGATGGTTAGGCTCCTCAACTCCCTTGTACTCCTTCGGGTTAAACCTCGCAATATAGAAGCTGACTTTAGCATGATCAACCTCCTTCTCCTTACTCTTATCCTTGTCCTCATTCACTCTCTTCGGGGTCTCGTAAGAGCGTCCCGGTGTTCCAACATCTTAACGATGTCATCCGTAGTCATAACCTCAGCTCTCGCGTACAAAGCATTTCTCTTGGGCGGCATCTTGAAGCTATAGAAGAAAGGAATAAACATAAACACGCGTACTAAACCTCAAAACACGATAACGCGCTGCATAGGACCTACTCGATCGAGTATCCAAACCCACTCGATCGAGTAACGGCCTACTCGATCGAGTGCCCCCATGTACTCGATCGAGTACCCAAACTCCAGAACCAAACAGACCTTCTGATCTCTAACCCACTCGATCGAGTATCTAGGCCACTCGATCGAGTGCCCCCCTACTCGATCGAGTACCCATAGCTACTCGATCGAGTGCCCCAAAACGCGATTCTGGACTCAAAATCGCTAGAAACCCACCCGATCGAGTTAGTCTCACTCGATCAAGTATCACTAATACGTAAAGGTTACCCGCATGTTACGTCATATACTAACATGCTAAACTTTATAAAAACCGCATGATATCATAAATTATATGCTACGCATCTATTCTACTTATCAACAAAAATCAATTCATCATGCTATGAAAGCCACATTGTAAACACTCAACATGTTATTCCAACCATACATTACTTTTCTTTCACATGCTCAACCTCCTACTTCAACACCAAACAATCAACACACTTCATCACTTTGTTGCACAAGTTAAACAAGCACACATATATTCGACAAACACTTTCCCCCGTGACCGGTTCAAAGTTGTAGGGCGACCCCTTGCGACTTTAGGACGTCTCCCAAGCCTTTGCACTAGCTCCTACAACTTTTACCCCGGGTTCTTTTTAATTGACTCTCTCTATGTTCATTAAGTTCATTGGTTACAGGTTTCAGGATCGTCGCTCTGATACCATTTGTAACACCCCCATACTCCGAGTGCCTTACCAGGACCACTCAGGTATGAAGACATCACCATCTCGGTTGCCCGAGGCATGATAATCAAATAGACAAAACAGAAACAACATTTATTATGAGTAGTTAAATGAATAAGTACAATCCTCGAAACCAAACTGAAAGTACAATACATTATTCCAAACTATCTCTGTTCTCAATCGAAATATAAATGAAACTAAACTACGGCGGAAGACTCTATCGTCATGTCGTGGCCATCCCAGCCTATCCCAAAGATCATCTCTATACCGCTCAATATCCGCTCACCATCCCCGAATGGATCACCGCAGTTTACAAAACAACACCGGGGTTAGTACTAATCACACAATCAATATAGACAACAACAATAAGACAAAAGCATGCAATTTGAACCGCCACACACACACACATCCAACCAACCGTCTCAATCACCGATCGTCCACCGGACTGGAGCCGCTGCGTGGGGGACCGCACTGTTCCCACCTAAGCCCCGCTCATCGTACGAGCGATAACCCCGCTCATTAATGTGCACATCCCTTCTGTGGCGGGTTCCACGAAGGCGAAACTAGGGCGTGAGATCACTCCCGCAAGTGACCCCACTCAGCCGAGAACGCATCTCGAGAACCATCAACAACCACAACCACAATCACAATTACAATCACAATCACAATTATCATATCAAACAACTAATTACAAAGACATCACCAATGTCCCATCATGGGACTAATACCGAGTAGGAAATCCTACCCGGAAAGCACAACACGCAGACGGTATCTACAGCTGTCTCAAAACGCCTCTTCTATGAACTCTCCTCCTACCATACAACACATAGATACTACTATTCAATTACTATTCATAAAAACCCCCAATTCCTAAATTAGGGTTTCACTAATCTTAACAAAACATTATATAAATTACATTAAAAGCTTACCCTCGACGCAAGGAATCCAACGACACGAACTACGATGCAAACCGACCGTCTGAACTCCGGGAATTGTCAAGAACGCGATTAGGAAGAAGACAAATTGCTTTCTCTCTTAAACAGGTTTTAGGTTTTGTAAAAAGTGATTTAGAACAATGCCGAATATGTTTATATACCTTAATCGCGTAATTAACAAAACCCGAGAAAACTCCCCGATAAAATGGGACACTCGATCGAGTACCCAAGGTACTCGATCGAGTATTTCCTTACTCGATCGAGTGCCCCTGACTACTCGATCGAGTGCCCAACAGGTCAGAAACTATTTTATTCTGCAACATACCCTTACTCGACAGAGTAAGGGCTACTCGATAGAGTACCCCCAAGACATATAAATACGGAGTATTACACAAAAGTGTAATTTTAACAAAAAAAAAAGTGTAATTTTAGCAGACAAAAGTGTAATTCTAACAAAATAAAGTGTTATTTTAATAGGCAATAGTATAATTTTAGCAAAAAAAAGTGTAATTTTAGCAGCATAAAGTGTTATTTTAGCAACAAAAGTGTAATTCTAAAAAATGGGTATTCAAAAGTGGGATTTTTTAAAAAAAAAACTCTGGATAAACCTGTAATTTTAACAGAGAAAGAGTAATTGTAAGCAACAAAAGTGGGATTTTTCAAAAAAACTATGGGTAATCTTAATGAATATGAACATAACTATCAAAAAGACCTAACATATGTGCTAAAAATCTGAATGCTTGTGCTTCAATGGAATAGTACAACATAACACACTAGGTAATCAAAATGTATGTGCTAAAATAGATAAGTAAATGTCCTAAATGTGCTAAAAATAACTGGGTAATCAAAATGAAGAAAGCAAATACAGTGATCAAATAGAACAGTACAACAACAATGGCGACCAAATACAGTGATCAAATACAGTGCAATTACATAACAATGCCCAATAAATTAAAAAACACGTCTAAATAAATGAAGAGAAAAAATCATAAAACTCTAAAAACCAAAAAAACAAAATTACCTTCTGAAGTAATCTGAATGGACGAAAATGGCAGGTTGCAAGTGCGTGAAGAAAATGGAGAAGAAACCGATAATAAGGTAACAAAAAAGCGATAAAATTGGGGGATTTTGAGAGCAGTTTCGTTCTTAGGCGGTTGAAATTACTGGGGTTTAATTTGGGGAAAATATTTTGGGGGAAATTTAATTTTGAATAATTGAGAGAAATGATAAATGGGGGGGAAGTCAGTAGGACGTGTGTGATGTTTGATTGACAACCTGCATGCATGCTAATAACCTATGAGAGGTAAGATGAGAGAGGTAATTGTTTTAGCCATAAGAATAATATTATTAGTTGCTTTTTACTTTTAATCTAAGTCATTCAATAACATGATCTAAGGGTAGACAATGGAACTCATGGACTCACATGTAAGACATGGACTTAGTTTATCTTATTACTATATAGTGTAAAGTTCTCCTAAGTCCTTAATATCTTTTGAGTCCCTAAGTCTTTATTAGGGCCCTTGGATTAGCAAAATGGAGAGTGGAGATTTGCCTACTTTAAAGCCAATATAAGCGTGAAAAAAAAAGGAAATAGGTTGAGGAGGAGAGAGGGTGTGTGTGTCAGTACTATTGTCTATTACCCACTGTGAACACACAAACACATGCATAATCATTCAA
Source organism: Silene latifolia (assembly GCF_048544455.1). Lineage (NCBI taxonomy): Eukaryota > Viridiplantae > Streptophyta > Magnoliopsida > Caryophyllales > Caryophyllaceae > Silene > Silene latifolia. The sequence continues at coordinate 67,345,554 of NC_133532.1, forward strand.
CAACCTTCCTCAACACAATTTGAAAAAAAACTCATCTTCATGGCGATAATTTAGAGCAACTAAAACTTCTGAAAATAAAAATCCTACATTCTTCCTTTATCATCTTCCTTTATCATCCTCCATTCTCACAAACAAACAACAAGACCACCGTCCAACGTAAAAAATGAAGGATTTGCAAATGATTCCATTTGGCGATGGTAATTTTTGGATTGTTTATTTATTTTCTTCATTCAAAGTTAGGTTATATTTCTTTTTTTATCAAAACATTAGGTTAAATATCAACAGTAGCTTAAATATGAGAAGGAAGTGTATTTTAGGTTATTTTTTAAGCTTGTTTTTTATTATTTGAAATCTGTAAATCTATTCTTTCAACATGAACTCCAGCATTATAGAGTTCAACATCAACTCTGTGAAGCTGAAGTTAAACTTCTCGACGTTGGAGTTATTTATCTGGTAGATAGTGTCACATTTGTTATGAGTTGCTTCATATTTCAGTTTCTTATTTGTAAGAGTCAATATAGTATCTGCAACGTTACAGTAAAAAGACGAATAAAGTGTAACTGTAATATTCAAAAGTGTAATACTGACGGATGAAAGAGTAATTTCAGGATTCACAAAACTGTAATTATAATGGTCGTAAATGTAATTTTAACTACAAATAGTGTGATTTTAAGCAACAAAAGTATAATTGTAATTCTTTTAACTGTAATTGTAAATTTGACATTCAAAGGTGTAATATTTGTATCTGTAATTGTAATTGTAAAAATTGTAATTATAACAGATAAAAGTGTTATTTTAACAGCTAAAAGTGTTATTATAACAGACAAAAGTTCTAAATTTATAAACAGTAATTCTAATAGGAAAAAGTATAATTGTAACAGAGAAACGTGTAATTTTGACTAGTAAAAATGTGATTGTAACAGAGAAAATCTGTAAGTTTTTAAACTGTAATTCTAATAGTAACAAGTATAATTGTAATAGACAAAAGTGTGATTTTAACAACCAAAGGGTTATTGTAACAGAAAAGCTGTAAGTTTTTAAACTGTAATTGTAATAGTAAAAAGTATAATTCTAACAGACAAAAGTGTAATGATAACAACAAAAAAGTGTAATTCTAACGAAGCTATTAGTTTAACAAATATATGGGTTACTTTAAGTTGTTATGAAAACAATTGATAATAATGACACTATTGACAGATAATATTGAGCACAATGGAAAACGAACGCCGAACGAGGAAGAATTTTGCAGGGACGTTGAAGCTAAGTTCACCCCCTATGTTGGTCAGGAATTTCTGGAAATAGAGGAAGCAGTGACATTTTATAGAATTTATACTGTTGCTTGTGGTTTTGATGTGCGTAAGTACACGATTAAGAGATGGCGTGGCGGTGAAATAAAATCTAAACTGTTGGTTTGCAACCGGGAGGGGTTCAAACATAAGGGACAATTGGAGTGTAGTGGCCGCCAGGACTCAGGTAGGAGACACAAAGTCAGGAGCGTTGGGTGTAAAGCGAGGATTAGGCTATTCATGAGGAATGGGGAATTAATAATTGACAGATTCCACAGTGGCCACAACCATGAACTCGTATCAGCCAGAGATAGAGAGTTTCAAAAGTTGGCATGCAACATAACAGACTATCACAAAAGGGTGAGTATTCCAGGTTTGCTGAAGTTAGCCTTCGCCTTCTTGAACTTACAGTTTTGTTGGTTTGAATTACACTTAGTTTGAGTCATTGGAATTCTACATTTGTCTGTTAAAATTACACTTTTGTGTGTTACAATTATACATATATCCGTCAAAATTACAATTTATTTTGTCAAAATTACAGTTTTCTTGATTAAAATTACACTTTTGTTGATTAAAATTACACTTGTATATGTTATAATTTCACTTTATTTTGTTAGAATTACACTTTTGTCTGCTAAAATTACACTTTATGCTGCTACAATTACACTTTTTCTTGTTAAAACAACACTTTTGTTTTTTGAATTTATACTTTTGTATCTGTTTAAATTACGTTTTTGTTGATTAAAATACATACATCTAAAAGATTGTCAATAATCAACAGCTGAAGATAGGAGCAACGAAGACTTACAAAATTTTGAAGGAACATGTTAATGGGTTTGAAAACATCGGAGCTAGTTTAAATGTTTTTAAGAACTTTCACAGAGATGTGAAATGCTACATTCATGAACGGGACGGTCAAATGTTCGTGGACCACTTTAAGGAATTGGCTGTTAATAGGCCAGGGTTCTTCTTTGACTATGATGTTGATTCTGACGGTAGCCTTAGTAAAGCTATATGGGCCGACGGAATCGCTAGAAGGAACTACTCAGTTTTTGGGGATGCAGTGTCGTTCAATCTGACGTATTCCACCAATAAGTATAACATGTCCTTCACACCTTTCACCGGGGTTGATCACCATAAACGATCAGTCACTTTCTGTGGAGCGCTTGTTCCTCATGAAGATGCAGACTCGTTTAAATGGGTTTTCACCCGTTTTTTGACTGCGATGGGTGGGAAAGAACCTAATTATATTATCACCGATCAGGATCCTGGTATTCTTAAAGCAGTGCCATTGGTGTTCAAGACAGCGCGCCACCGATATTGTATGTGGCATATCATGAACAAGGTGCCAAGCAAGTATGGAGTGACGAGAGACGATTATTCGGTCTTTGTAAAGAAATTGAATGCCATAATATGGGATGAAGACATTGAAGCGGCAGAGTTCGATGCAAAATGGGAAGAAATTGGCAGAGAACACAATGTTAATAACATTGGCTGGTTCCAAGAAATGTACGCTAAAAGGAAGCAGTGGGTTATGGCTCATTGTAGGGACCTAGATATGGGGGTGTTATGAGGACAACCCAAAGATCAGAAAGCGAAAATAGTTTTTTTAAGAGATTTGAGAGTAAGTCAGGATCATTAGTTGAGTTTTCGATGCGTTTTGACAGCGCGATGGACCAAGCAAAAGACACACGTAAAAAAGATTGACAACGTAATGAGACACACTTTTCCCTGTGATATCAACGCATCTAGCTATCGAAGTGCACGGGGCGCAAGTGTACAGTCATAAAGTATTCGAGGAATTTCAAGAAGAGGTCAAGTACTCAATCGGTACTTGTAAAAGCAGAGGATTCACTGAGTGTGACTCTTTAGAGGTGACCACTGTAAGAGATGCAAACAGGGACAGAAATTATGAGGTCACATACTGCCCAGGTATCATTCTGTAGCATTTGTTTGATAAAATTATATTTTTATCCGTTAAAATTACACTTTTGTTGATTAAAATTACACTTTGGGTTGTTAAAATTACACTTTTGTTGATTACACTTTGGGTTGTTAAAATTATACTTTGGGTTGTTAAAATTATACTTTTATCCGTTAAAATTACACTTTTGTTGATTAAAATTACACTTTGGGCTGTTAAAATTACACTTGTCTTAAAATTACACTTTATGCAACTAAAATTACACTGTTGCCTTTTAAAATTACATTTATATTTTGTGTTATGTAAGGTCTATCTGTCACTGCTATGCCGGTTAGAATTACACTTATGCCAGTTAGAATTACACTTTTGTGTATTACAGTCACACTTTCTTCTAACTGATTTAACTAACATATTACTCTATATTGTTGAACTAGATACATTGAAAGCCACTTGTAGCTGCAGAATGCTTGAGAGGAAAGGCATTCTTTGCCGGCATGTCATATGGATTTACTCATCAAACGGAGTGAAGATTATTCCAGAACAATGTGTTGTTAAAAGATGGTGTAAAGATGCAAGGTTGTCTAAAATGTTCGATTGTAATGGTGAAGCAACTGAGGACGTTGATATAATAGATGGAAAACAGATTGCGATGTCAGTTATGTGATCAGAGATTCATCAGACAGTTGGTATGCTCATGGGCAAATTGAAGAATGATGTCGACAACTTTTCTAGTCTAATTAGACAGTTTAAGGAGACACTTTCACCATTAGGATCACCATTGAATAAACAACAACAGTTGAAGAAAATTCTTGGTTGTTCTCCTAGTCAGGAGATAACCTTTTTGCCGCCCAAGAAATCCAAAAACAAGGGAAGCAGAAAGAGAATGTTGTCGATGAAGGAAAAAGCAGTTGCTTTGGCAAGGAAGCCAAAACGTATGTGTAAAAATTGCAAGCGATTAGCTAACCATGACAAAAGGAACTGCCCTAATCCTTTCGCAGAGCACCCACCGTTGTCGCAATCGTCAGAGTCCTCGTCGGAACGGGAAGAAGAAGAAGAAGAAGAAGAAGAAGAAGAAGAAGAAGAAGAAGAAGAAGAAGAAGAAGAAGAAGAAGAAGAAGAAGAAGAAGAAGAAGAAGAAGAAGAAGAAGAAGAAGAAGAAGAAGAAGAAGAAGAAGAAGAAGAATCAATATAATACCTAATAAGCAGTACATTTTTTTGGGGATGTCTACGCAAAATACGAGGTACAACATGATGTTTCGTATTGTGTTTAGACATCAAACAGCCAGGAAGGCAACTGGTCGCCATTGGTATTACAATGTATTTTGTTGAAGTATTTTGAATTGGACAAAACAGTTATAATGTGCAACACCAGAACTTGAAATTTTTCACTCTTGACTATTATGACAATTTATGTTCTTAGAATTACAGATATCTAGGAAATAAAATTGCAATGGCCTCATATCTGCTTAGGGTAGGATTGTTATGATCAGAATTACACTTAAACTCATTATAAGGGACAAAAATTATGAGGTCACATACTGCCCAGGTATCATTCTGTTAAAATTATACTTTTATCCGTTAAAATTACACTTTTATCCGTTAAAATTACACTTTGGGTTGTTAAAATTACACTAAAACAACATAAATATTATTGCACCATCTATTAACAACATAACTATATTTGCTTAGGGTAGCATTTGTTTGTTAAAATTATAATTTTATCCGTTAAAATTACACTTTTTTTGAATAAAATTACACTTTGGGTTGTTAAAATTACACTAAAACAACATAAATATTATTGCACCATCTATTAACAACATAACTATATTTTCATAAAACACCTTGTCTTATAGAATGTTAAAAGCTAGCAATAAGCATCTGCTAACATTGTTTACACAAAAATTAACTGTCTAGATTAAGGTTGCTAACATCTGATAATGATACCAAGTATGAAATAAATGTTTACATAGGCAAGGCAATATTCCCACAAAAACTTGACTATTAGATTAAGGTTGTTATTTTTTCACATTGGCACGGGGCAATCTACGCTTCTGTTGTAATACCTTCCACAATTTGTCCTTCGTGCTAACAAAAGCTTTGACCTTCTCGAGCACACCTTCGCGCAAGACGTTCATGTCTGCTAGAACGAGGGTAGCTATAAGCTGGATCACCAAATAGCGCCTTGATTTCTTCTTCTCGAGGTCTTCATGCTGAAAAGGAAGACCCTCGTATAAGAGCATTGCCATTATGGTGAATAGACCCAACTCTAGTTAGTTGAGAGTAGGTGACACCCCGCTGAAAGGTATCTGGCGTAACGCATAATTAGGAATTTCCCGTGCTCTAGTGTTCTTCTTTTCCTTATCCCGTGATTCTAAATAATAATCACTCGCGCTAGCTCGCATATGTACATAATTACCTCAAAAAAACTGATTGAAAAAAAATAGATAGCATTTGGAAGAAAGGGATGGACGATAACTTACAATTAAACGCGCTGCTTTTCCAAACTACGACTTTTGCAAATCAGAATGCCTTTGCCCGAATCCAAATAAGTCGATGAATTTGATTTGTGATTGATACATACGCATGCGAAATGGTCGTCAATGCAGAACGGGACAAATAGCAAGTCTATTTTCAAGTTGACGGTTTGCTCACTGTCGACGATGAAGGTGTCCCAGAGTGGTACAAAGTTGTCATAGTTGTTGTCACGATTGTGTGCCTGGTTGTTCAAACGTTCCAAGCAATACCAACAGTATATCCTTTTAAAGGCAATAGTGAACATGATTAATGTGGTTACTTTCTCACCTAAAATTACACTATTGTTCCTTAAAATTACACTTCAGACGGTTAATATGACACTTTTGTTGATTAAAAGAACAAAAGTGAAACATTCACATAATCTAACTGCAATTTAGAAAAGTGGCATTCTAACTAACAAAGGTGTAATAGAAGTGGATATAAATATTATGCAATGGTTAATGGAAGTACCATGTGACGTATACCAAAGAATGACATCCTCATTTGGTCGCCATATTCCTCCTTTTCCAAATGGTTCATCAATATCGACCAACACTCGATGACATTCAACGAAATAAGGTTTTCAGGCACCAAGGACATAATGTCAGCTCTCCGAAGCATGGCGTGTCGGGTGTACCAGACCAGCTGTTCACTGCACTCCATAATATTAAAGAACTCGTTAATTAAAATAGACTAAATGTGAACATTAATGTGAGTATGAGCCATTATTAATTCAGATTAACCGACCATTCATCAAAATAGTGGTCATCTAACAAGCAATAGTCGGCAACATGCTTTCTGCTTTGTTTAATATCCTTGATTAACGCTTGGTTGCTCCGGAGCATCTTCGACACCACATTTGTGTTGATACCACCTCTACCACAGTCGAGAGAGCAGCCCAACCCGTCCCCCTTTCCACGAGGATGGCTCTTAACAGAGGATAGGGCTTTACCAGACGGAATGCGCATGGTAACAGGTGTCGCCTCCATAACGGGCTCTTCAGATTCAGTTACGCAAGCATGTTTTGTGGATTGCGGCCCTATGTCACCATCTGTTTTCCTCTTAACAACATTCAACTTTCTTGTCAACGGATGTCCAGCAGTTGCTTTGAAATAACTAACCCGCATCAAGATGTCTTCTCTGATACTGTTAATGTCACAGAGGACGAGTGTTGCAGCAATCTCAGCACGGTATAAACTCATAGCATCCTCTTTCCCGAGGTCACATTGAAAACGGTTTCCGCGGTAAAACATCATATGTAGCATCATGAAAACACCACAGTCATTTCTCGAATACCCTTGACCTTGCCAACTGAACTCAATGTTCACGATCTTAAACCCGCTGACCTTTGCTCCCTTAGACAGCCCTTTAGACACCAAATACTTCCCCATTATATTTGCCTGAACATGAATACGCGTGAGTGTGTTAACGTAGTATGACCCATATAAATTGGTTGACTTTTGGATATCGGACACTTACCAAAATACGTGCTATCCTTCCGTAAGGGATCGTTTCTAATGGGTCATCGTATGTGCGGTTTTCGAGGTACTCAATCTGCTCGGTGAGAAAGTTGATGCACACGTAGCTGTAATGATCACCGTCACCAGATAACACGGGCAGAAAGATCTGCATCGTGTGTCGCCGAGATCGAAGAAAGGAATCCTTAAAAATCATGATTTAGATTACATGTTTTGTTACATACCATGTCCGTGTCAAGTTGGAATGGTGCACGATGTGTTTAGCCAGGTATCCCAGCCACCAAAAATGTCTTCGTCTTTGTTCAATACTTTCCCAAGCTTTTGAGCCTTCCAAATATACCTTGCGGGGTCCTTTAATTTGAAAAGTTTTAAATGCGTGATCAGATAATTAAAAGAGCTATTTTATAAAAATAAAGTGAAACTTTAACCCAAAAAAGTGTAATTGTAACACGCAACAGTATACTGTTAACACAGAAGGGTAATCTTAAAAGTATAATTTAAACAATAAAAAGTGTAATTCTAACCGCCAAAAGTATCATTTTAACGGACAAATGTGTAATTTTAACTTACAGTGTGACTTAGGCCAAAGAAAAAACGGGATATGTCCGAAGGTTTCATGATGTGGTTGAGTAGCAAGCACCAACCATCAATAACGCTTGTCATGATTTACTGCCCAGGGTTCAAAGTTCCAATGTCTTCCCGGGTAATGAAATAAAACTCGCTAAATTGGACCAATCGTTCACTACAACAAAAACATTTACTTAGTCAACAAATATATATAATTAGGAATGTTAAGGGCCCCTTGTAAAAAATAACACACTTACAACTCGGAAAACGCGTCTGACTGATTGAACGCATAGTCAATCAAGTATTTCATGTCACTAAACATTGGCACTAGGAGCTCCTGACTGAATGCTAGGTTTCTCGTCGCAAAGCACAATTCAGGAGCAGGTGCCCCACAATCAATAGTACACCCAAGGTTCTCAATGACGTGATCCATGCACGGTAAGGGCTCGCTCGAGTGAAGTAAAAAAGGATGGTAGCTCAGATCACTGTGAGGGACGTATGGTACCGGGATAGGAATGCCAGCGTTCTCTGCCTCTGGTACTACATCAGTTGTTACCTCTCCATGGTCGATAGTCCCTTCCAAAGACTTCACGGCATCATCCTCCACTGTCGCATCTGTAATAAAAATAGTGTAATTTCATCATCAGAAAGTAAGTGTAACTCTAGCAACTTAAAGTATAATTTTAGTAGACAAAAGTATAATTCTCACAAAATAAAGTGTTATTTTAACAGACAAAAGAGTAATTTTAACTAAAAAAAGTGTAATTTTACCAGACAAAAGTGTAATTCTAACAAAATAAAGTGTTATTGTTACTAAAAAAAAAGTGTAATTTTAGCAGACAAAAGTGTAATTCTAACAAAATAAAGTGTTATTGTAACTAAAAAAAGTGTAATTTTAGCAGACAAAAGTGTAATTCTAAAAAAATAAAGTGTTATTTTAACTAAAAATTGTGTAATTGCAGCAGACAAAACTGTAATTCTAACAAAATAAAGTGTTATTTCAACAAAGTGTCACTTTAACTATAAAAAGTGTAATTTTAATTGTCAAAGTAGTAATTTTTGTGAAAAAAAATATAACTTCATCCATGGCACTTCTAAACTCTAAAGGTCAATAGATTACCTCCATGATCCTTCAGTGCAGCCCCATCCACCACCTTCTCCACCACTGTCTGAGGACTTACATCCAAATTTGGCTCACCATTCTTCCACCCTGGTTGTTTTTCAACATGCACAGATGTTGGGTCCTCCTGGAACAGCGCGTTTACATCCGTACTAGAATAGACGGTACTTGTCCATTCTACGTCCATAAATTCCTTTGCCTGTAACGCATATACATATTCCGGCTGCTCGTTACCCTTTAACGACCGCTCATCAGTCGTGGCGCATCCGCCGTTTCCGGCCCCATCTTCATAATGTTGAGTTTCTTCTGAGGCATGTTCGGTTGCGCGCTCTGCTTCACATATCTCGTGATCAAGAAAAGGCGAGTGACAGGTGGGGCAACTTCTTTGTTCGAACTTCCACCAACGCATTTTCCGCCTTCTCGGACTCCCCAAAGATCGTGCCCACTAAATTCCAAAGATTTAGTCTCCACTTGTCAGACAAAGATCGTCTAATGTTGCAGTAACCACTGTTGTACTTGCACATTAGAGACCAAGCTCAGCATTACCCTTCCCAATCCGGTCATCATCCTTGTCCGTCTCGGCATTCACATCTTCACTCACATGCACAACCGTTCCCGTAGCATCAGGGGCCACTTTCGACAATTCTGGTACCTCTCCAATTCCTTGGTCTTCTCGCCGGCATTTCACTCGGCGCTCCGCTTCAAAAATCTCCGATCGAAAATAGAACCGAGTGATGGTTGGATCAGCGTCGGTGGGCCCATCCTCCTCAATTTTCTTATCAGCTATCTGAGGTTCCACAGCAACAAGCACCTCCATTTCCATAGTCTGCTCTTGTTCCTTTGCAGCAGCAGCATTCGCATAGAACTTCTTCTCAGCATCATCAACCTCTTCTTTTGAATAATACTCTTCAAGAATTTTCCGGTCAAATTTAGGTGGTTCGTCAACGTCCACCTCCTTCCCCACTACCTTCCTCCTTTTGTAAATAACGTAAATTTCCCGAGTACTACCAATGTCCACGTTAGTGTCGTTACTGTCATCCTCTCTGTTAGCAACGTCCTTAAATTCAGTCGTGTTGTAAAATTGCACCGCCTCCATTATCTGTTGTGTAGACACCTCCCGTGCTTTGTCACTGGCTAGTTCATCACGATCAATTGAGGCGGCTACCCCGCCTTCGAAGTCTGTACCAACATCTACAGTCACCTCTTTCTCATTATCGTATCCATCATCCTCCATATCATCACCATCCTCCTCATCCTCCACATCATCACCATCCTCGTCATCTCCCTCGTCCTCATCACAATTGTCCTCCTCTTCATCATCATCACCACCTTGCTGCTCGTATCCCTCATCATCTACCTCCTCATTCTGATACTGAACACCTGGACTTTGTTGCAGCACAGGTGATGCCTGTCGTTGTGTGCACCAAAAATAATATTTAACATACCTATTAAAACTAACAGAAGTTAGTGGTAACAGGGTCGAACCACAGAGAGGCGGGGGAGTTTATAGTTGCTTTCAATTTTAGCCAAAGGGTAACAATGAGGGCGATTTTGATATGATTAACAACTAAACTAAATGCAAATAAAAATAAATAAGACAATAAAAATAAGCAATAAAAATAAAGATGTGAACAAATAATGAAAAGGAGCTAGGATGGTCGGGTCGCTACAGCTACGATGGCTCATAAGTCTAGGTAAGTCTCGAAATACGGTCGCGAAGGATGGGGAAAACAAGTCCTCTCGGTCCATGTTAAATAGTAACTACCTCTCGGCCTATGCTACTAATCCCTAAGTTTCATTAATACTAACTCTCGTTCTTGATTAATGATTCCTAATGCAAACTAAATTACATTATCTTTCGATCTAGCAATCTAGCCGTCTTAAATCTTTAATCTAAGTCCTTCCCTATCTTTCGATCTACGGGTTGGTCAAAACTAAGCATCTAACAAGTCTCCGCTAGGTCTCATTGATAGATATTGCACTTAATGATTCAAACGAAGCAAATCAAACACGAAGTCAGTCGATCGACCAGCTACCCCAGTCGATCGACCAACCGACTCAGTCGACCAACCAGATAAGCCAGTCGGTCGACTAAGCCCTAATCCGAGGGTGCCTATTCTAATGCCATCTATGCTAATAGCTCGCCTACATCCTAGCAAGGGTGATTTAACTACACATACTAACAACAACAATAATAATGTAATTTGCGATTAAAGGAATAGAATTCATAATTAAACTAGAAGAACAATTGAATTGCATAAAGCGTTAATGACGGCTTCGGGATATCTATACTAGCAATTCTAAACTAAAAGGTAAATAAAGTAAACTGTAAATTAAAAGGAATAATACCGAAATAGCAAGGCAGATGAAGATCCGAAGCAAAGCTTTATTGAGAAATAAAGAATGAATAACAATCTAATGTATTGAATTATTGTAAGCTAATGATAACCTAATAGAAACTGAATGTATAATACAGGAGAGGAGTATTACGTTATATAGCAAAGTCACGTAATACTCTCCCAAAAACTAATTACATATGGCCTTTAATCACGTCTTTTAAATTGCGCATCAGCATCGTGGAGTGGTCGATCGACCATAGTAGGCAGTCGATCGACCAAGAGTGCTGTACAGTAATGCATTCTGACGATTCCTGCAGCGCGCACCGATCTTAAAAAAGCTGCCATTTCTTCGTTACTTGGTCAAATCAGGCGTTCTATGCGGCGTTGGAAAGCTAAGAGGATAAGCTTTCACCTCCAATTGGAATCACTAGATTATATGCTCTAGAACTCGAGATATAGCCATCTGAACGAGGCTGCAATATCGTGAAATGCTTCTTTGCTTGTTAAACTCGTACGCACCCTTGCTTTTGCTATCTTTAGGCCTTGAAATGCGCACCAAGCTCATTCCTCGAGTCAATACTCCATGTCAAATGCAATGCTAAGTACTTAGGGACGGATTCGGCTTATTTTCCACTGAAATCTTCATATTCCTACAAAATCACAAGAAAAGGAAGAAATACACGAAACAAGGGAAATAGTAGCATAAACTACTCAATTGAGCTCTGAAATGCATGTAAAATAAGGTGTAAAACATCATATAAATGACACACATCAAACTTCCCCAAACCATACCCTTGCTTGTCCCCAAGCAAGAACTAGACTCGATCCTAAAACCTAATGGAACGAGTTCAATCTCAGAGCGAAATGCAAACTGTCAAGCCTAAACCAATTTAATGCAATAACCAACAATCAATTAGCAATGTGAATCATGCAAACGAGTTATAAAGTCGTGAAAAACTGCTGAACCGTCAACTCTAGAGACTTATCAAATTGGACTCTCACAGGTCGCTCAAATCACTCAAGTAAGCACAGGTGAATATATGTAAAGATGGAAAGAAGTAAATGTAATGACTCTCACCTAACTACGACCTATAAGAACATGCCTGCAATCTAATATGAAAGTGATCTCTACAACCGCACATATGCATTCCAACCAAACAGATGACCATGACACATGCCGAGGTAAATATGGATATGTGAGGTAATGGGTAAGAAGAGGCAAAACAATTATGGGAATGTGGAGATATAGGCGGCCAAGCTAGTACCTAAACAAAACCATATGACAACATCCAACTTCCTGCTCAAGATTTTCAATAAAACCGGTGCTAATTAGAAGCACAAATCTCACAACTTCCATAAAAGTCAACTCCCCAAAGAATATAAATGATAACATGGGAGTGAAAATCACCAACTCATAATAATTGAAACATGTGATTTTTTCGATTTTTCTTTTTCTGCTGCAGTACTCAGTCGATCGACCACTTGGTTCGGTCGATCGACTGACCTCTTTTTTCGAACTCTTTTTTTTTTCTTTTTTCTTTTTTTTTTCAATTCTATTTTCTCTTTCTTTCTTTCCTCCTTTCAACATTCCACCAACCTTCTTATACAGAGCAATATAACCAAGATGCAATAAACACATTCCCACATCTACCAATACTAGTTCGGATAGGGTAGGCTAAATAATGGTATATAGCTTATGGGACGAAAAGGGAAATTTGGCTATGTGAGGCTTATGGGTAAAATGAGAAAAGGGATGACCTCTTCCACATAAGTCAACAAACCACAAACCGAATGCATACAGGTATTAAGCAGATTAAGTTCATATTTATGCATTTTGATGTAACATGTCTTATAAGGAGTAACTACTCACATCCTAAATAAACTGGTCACAGATGGCACCAGTTATAAGCTCTAAATCTCAGAAAATAATGTAGTTTGCCAAAATCTAAGTCAAGTCTCAAGTTCAGCAAGATATGTAACGAAAACTCGTAGATATGCATATACGATTCTACTAATAACATGTCAGTTAGCAAGGCTTAGGCATAAAACAGCTGCAAATGCAATGTCATCATTGAAATACTACCATTCCGACTCGACCTATATGCTAAAATAAACGTGCAATTTTTTGAAATTTTTCAATTTTTTTTGAATTTTCTAAATATATAAGAGAAATGAAATAAACAATGTAAACTGAAATGCAATAAACGTGAAATGGAAATGCAATAAAACATGTGAATGCAATGCAAAACCCTTCCCCAAACCAAATCACACAATGTCTCCATTGTGCAAAATCATAGAAAAGAAGCAAAAGGGAAATGGGATTTGCAATAACTAAACAAGACATGAAGTTAAACTCGGAAACTCACAAGACTTTAAGCGCAGCAAAAGGAAACCTCCCCAAACCAGCGTGAGCTAGGAGGTTTCGTGAGAGCGTGATGCTACCAACAAGTACCTGAAAAGACAAACAAAAGTACCGCGCATAATTTCCGAGAAAGCAATTTATGAAACGCAAAATTATGTGCACAATAAGGAAACGGAAGAAAACCGAAATAAATCGGAGAATAAAGTGGAGAAAAGACTCCCTCAACTCCGCAAATCGACCAAACACAGCAGGGGAATGATCGAAACAGTCAAAGAATGGAAACGGTCGATCGACCACCTTACCCGGTCGATCGACCAAGATGACGGGAATGAAGCTCGGAATCAGAGCGCTCGATCGATCGACCAAGATGGCAAGTCGATCGACTGAAATAGCTGCTGTAACTTCCTGATTTCTTCGAATTATCTCAATAAATTGAGCTAACAAGGTCTATAAACCTGCAAATACACATAATAGCGCGCCCAAAAATTGTGCACAGCCCAAAGTAACAGTCTAAAGGTCATTAAATCCTAAGCAAACCAAATTAAAGAGCGAAGTCTCGTGCACACGAAAAACGATAAATAGTTTAAAAGCAATAAATTGTCTTAAAAAGATCTAAGAAACGAATAGGTCAGCGGAAACTGCGGAAAATCTCCGACCAAGGCTTCTGTCTACATGAAGTAGCTTCCGCAGTGCTCATCTCAGAAGCTGGACTCCACTCTACTCCGACTGGAATACCCAATGGATCATCTCTAGCATCTTCCCAAGCATGGCCATCATCTTCTAGCTCCTCACACTCAAGATCCGACTCCGAAATTTTGACTGGCTCCTTCTTCTTGGGGTCCTCATCTGGCTCCTCATCAGTTGCATAGCTAAGATATCCTAGACTGCCTCTCTGAACAATGGGCTCCTTCACAGCTGGAGCGATTAGCGGTTCTTTCTTCCCCAAACCGGTTCCTACAACATCCAAAACAGAAGAATTGTCCTCCAATTTGCTCCCAATCTGGGGCGGAGGTGTCATAACAGGAATAGGTACAGGTAAGGAAGTGGGAATGTCAGAAAGCACAAAATAAGATTTCTTTTCAGAAATCATATTACAGGTCATGGGCCACATGGGGTCTTTCTTCCTAGGAGACTGGGCAAACATAATAGAGTGCTTCCCTACCTTAAATCTCAAAGTTCTTTCCCCTACATCAATTATTGCACCAGCAGTGTGCAAAAACGGTCTTCCCAAAATAATTGGGGTGTTGACATCTTCAGGAATATCCAAAACAACAAAGTCAACAGGAAAAAAGAACTTTTCAATTTGAACAGGCACATTCTCTAAGACCCCTACCGGCCGAATCGCTGTAACGGTCACCATTTGCACGATCATGTCGATGAATGAGTGAATCTAGTTAATTTCAACTTCTTAGCCAGACTCAAAGGCATATCACTGACACTAGCCCCTAGATCACATAATGCCTTCTCAATTGAGAAGGTACCAATACTAGATGGGACAAAAAAACTACCTGGGTCAAACAGTTTATGAGTAGCAGTGTGAGTTAAATACGAACTAGACTCTTCAGTTAAATGCACTGACTCCACAACATTCAAAGACCTTTTCTTAGCTAGCAATTGTCTCATAAATTTCATATATGCAGGTACTTGATTAACTAGCTCTAAGAAAGGAATTTGCACGTTAAGACTACGCACGGCATCTTTAAATTTGTCGAATGTTACCTCATCTTTGGTCGGCACTAGTCTTTCTGGATAGGGGGCTGTCAGAAGTAGCTTTGCCCTATCCTCTAGGTCTCTCATACCGGCATCAGTGGACTTAGGCTGAAAATCCACTACCTTGTCTTTGTTGTAACTTGACCCTTCTTCAGACCGTCTCAGATATGAACCATTAATCGACATCGGGCCATACTTCGGAACCGGGACTGACCCATCAGCACTCGGGTCTTGCCTCAATATTGTCGGAGTTGTCGTACCCCGAAACAAGTGATCCCTCAAATTATTGGGCATTGGAGGACGGAATGGTTCGTCATCAGCTGCTTCCTCAGTCGATCGACCATGTTGGTCAGTCGATCGACTGGTTTCAACAGTACCAGAAGCTATGTCATTTCGCGGACTGGTCGATCGACTGGGTGATGTGGTCGATCGACCGTGTTTACTGTTGATCGTCTTTTTCTCGCCCTTTTTCTTCTTTCCTTTTTCAGCAGGTTTCTCGGGTCCATCGAGAGCAGACCCGCTCCTTAGCGTCATTGCATGTACGGTCTCAATACGCTGATTCAGAGAGTGGAATTGACTCGGTATCTCAGCTGCATTCTTGTATAATGTAGCAATTTGAGATATCAGCTTCGTGATTAAGGCCTGATTTGCCGCATTGCTTTTCTGTACCTCCACCATAAGCACCTGCACTAGACTCGTCAACTCGCAACTTCGTTTTTCAACTCTTCTTTGTGACGGAGTGGATGGTGGTGGGGCTTCATAAGGAGGCACATATGGTTGGTGCGGTGAAGTAGGAGCGCAATTATACGAATTGTCGAGGTGAAGTTGATGAAAAGCAAACATCTTCTCCTTAGGGTGCCCGCATGCCTCGGATGTGTGTCCCGCTCATTGCATCTCCCACAAAACAAAGACTGCTTGCTCCCGAGAATGGAACATGAGTGGACTCTTCAAATCCGCAAATAAACAACACTAAAGAAGAAGATAAGAACTGCCTCAAGGTACTCAGTCTTCCCTTGAGGCGAAAAACAGACTAAAATGAAAAACAATTAAAACTAGCGATGCCTCCCCGGCAACGGCGCCAAAATTTGATGCCTGTCGTTGTGTGCACCAAAAATAATATTTATAATACCTATTAAAACTAACGGAAGTTAGTGGTAACAGGGTCGAACCACAGAGAGGCGGGGGAGTTTATAGTTGCTTTCAATTTTAGCCAAAGGGTAACAATGAGGGCGATTTTGATATGATTAACAACTAAACTAAATGCAAATAAAAATAAATAAGACAATAAAAATAAGCAATAAAAATAAAGATGTGAACAAATAATGAAAAGGAGCTAGGATGGTCGGGTCGCTACAGCTACGATGGCTCATAAGTCTAGGTAAGTCTCGAAATACGGTCGCGAAGGATGGGGAAAACAAGTCCTCTCGGTCCATGTTAAATAGTAACTACCTCTCGGCCTATGCTACTAATCCCTAAGTCTCATTAATACTAACTCTCGTTCTTGATTAATGATTCCTAATGCAAACTAAATTACATTATCTTTCGATCTAGCAATCTAGCCGTCTTAAATCGTTAATCTAAGTCCTTCCCTATCTTTCGATCTACGGGTTGGTCAAAACTAAGCATCTAACAAGTCTCCGCTAGGTCTCATTGATAGATATTGCACTTAATGATTCAAACGAAGCAAATCAAACACGAAGTCAGTCGATCAACCAGCTACCCCAGTCGATCGACCAACCGACTCAGTCGACCAACCAGATAAGCCAGTCGGTCGACTAAGCCCTAATCCGAGAGTGCCTATTCTAATGTCATCTATGCTAATAGCTCGCCTACATCCTAGCAAGGGTGATTTAACTACACATACTAACAACAACAACAATAATGTAATTTGCGATTAAAGGAATGGAATTCATAATTAAACTAGAAGAACAATTGAATTGCATAAAGCGTTAATGACGGCTTCGGGATATCTATACTAGCAATTCTAAACTAAAAGGTAAATAAAGTAAACTGTAAATTAAAAGGAATAATACCGAAATAGCAAGGCAGATGAAGATCCGAAGCAAAGCTTTATTGAGAAATAAAGAATGAATAACAATCTAATGTATTGAATTATTGTAAGCTAATGATAACCTAATAGAAACTGAATGTATAATACAGGAGAGGAGTATTACGTTATATAGCAAAGTCACGTAATACTCTCCCAAAAACTAATTACATATGGCCTTTAATCACGTCTTTTAACTTGCGCATCAGCATCGTGGAGTGGTCGATCGACCATAGTAGGCAGTCGATCGACCAAGAGTGCTGTACAGTAATGCATTCTGACGATTCCTACAGCGCGCACCGATCTTAAAACAGCTGCCATTTCTTCGTTACTTGGTCAAATCAGGCGTTCTATGCGGCGTTGGAAAGCTAAGAGGATAAGCTTTCACCTCCAATTGGAATCACTAGATTATCTGCTCTAGAACTCGAGATATAGCCATCTGAACGAGGCTGAAATATCGTGAAATGCTTCTTTGCTTGTTAAACTCGTACGCACCCTTGCTTTTGCTATCTTTAGGCCTTGAAACGCGCACCAAGCTCATTCCTCGAGTCAATACTCCATGTCAAATGCAATGCTAAGTACTTAGGGACGGATTCGGCTTAATTTCCACTGAAATCTTCATATTCCTACAAAATCACAAGAAAAGGAAGAAATACACGAAACAAGGGAAATAGTAGCATAAACTACTCAATTGAGCTCTGAAATGCGTGTAAAATAGGGTGTAAAACATCATATAAATGACACGCATCAACAGGCGCTGATTTCACGGAATCATTTATTCGTTCAGCTATCTCCTGCATTTCCACAGCATAATCCTTCATCCTTTGGCTTTAAAAGAATGATTGCGTGCATTGTGTAGCGAAAGGGTCACTAGAATAGTTCAGACCTCCTGTTAACCTTTTGAGCGTCATGGCTGCATCTGCATACCATGAATAGAAGACAGTAGCATTCCTTTGCATCTTCAAGTAAAGCTCGTGCACATCCTACACTCAAAAAAAGATAATTGGACAAGTGTTCAGTCAAAAGTGTTCATTCAAAAGTATAATTTTAACTTTGAAAAGTGTAATTCTAACGGCCAAAAGTATAATTTTAACGGACAAAAGTGTAATTGTAACATACAAAAGTATAATTTTAACTGTAAAAAGTATAATTTTAACGGACAAAAGTGTAATTTTAACAAACAAAAGTGTAAATTAAACAGTCAAAATTGTAATTTTAACTTTAATAAGTGTACTTCTATCTGATAAAAGTATAATTTTAACTGGCAACCTTGTAATTTAAGCAGTTACTAATTAATATTGCAATTACAATTGTAGTGTAATTGTAGTGAAAGAAAGAGTAACTTTAAAACATGTAAAGTAGCCTTGACAAATCAACAAATAACACTTATATCTACAGCCCGAGCTTTCAACTCCTCGTCATCATCAACACCAGATGGGAGTTCAATCTCGATGAACTTCTTCCTGTCTGAAGTTGAAGTCACTTGTAATGCCGCATCACTAACCACATTGCCAATGGCCAACACTTTGCTATCATTAGGCACCCCGCCAATGCTTAACAGTTCCTTTTGAAGGCACCGAGGATACTTGACCAAGGACCAAGTTTGCCGACCCAAACGGTTCTTGTCAAGCTCACCATGTAATCTTTCAGAAAGCGTCTGCCGGTCCCAGTGCTTAATGAGAGGGAGGCTGTGGGGACAACTCGTACCACGAAAATCGAAACGTTGAAAGTACGTAATCATTAAGAAGGGGATATAACCGAAGCGGTCTCGTTTATTTTCACCGAGGCTGCGCGCCTTCACCATATTTTCCAGGACATAACTACACCAATCGTACTGCGTAATAGCGTTCACATCTTCAACGGCTCTCAAAAGCTTAAAGTCAATCCCGCTGTATGAAGTTAGAGTTAGGAATGATGACATGGCGAGCAGAACAAACTGCCTGCATAATCAAGGACCTCCTTTTTTGTATTTTTTTCTTAAGATATCTTGGAAGACAATTCCTAAATTAATGACTTCGTTAACCCCTTTTATGTTGTACGCTTTCCGCCATTTATCTTTCAATTGCTTGTTCTCCGGCGCTTGAGAATCCTTTTGGCGGCCCGTAGGTACTAGATCAACTGTTTTAGGACCAAGTGGTAACATAAAACAGTCATACACGTCATGCTTGGTGACCATGAACTCCTTATCTTTAGCTGCCCGAAAAATATACGATTTGTCGCTGAATGCTTTGAGAAAATCTTTAAGATGACCCATTGGATATGTTTTGAGCTTAAGCTCCAAAATACCACCGAAACCGATCCTTCGTACCGCATCTCGCTGGGCATCATTAAGCTTTTCAACGAGCTCAACAAGCTGCTTCGGCCGGAACTTGACAGACACCTTTGCTATTTTGTTCTTGGCTGGTTTGGCCTCAACGTGATCGACATCTATTTGAAGAAACCAGTATTAATTAACAATGTGACATATAGACCTTACATAACACAAAATACAAATAACAGTAATTTTAAGTTTATCAACCTGCTCAACAAGCTGCTTCTTCAACTTGACAGACACCTTTGCTTTTTTGGTGTTGCCTGATTTAGCCTTATTTCCATCTGACATCTGTTAACATTACAAAAAATTATTTGTAGCAGACAAAAGTAAAATTCTAACAAAAAAAAGTGTAATTGTAGCAGCATAAAGTGTAATTGTAGCAGACATAAGTGTAATTCTAACAATATAAAGTGTAATTTTAACAGGTAAAAGTAAAATTTTAACAAAAAAAAGTGTAATTGTAGCAGCTTAAAGTGTAATTTTAGCAGACAAAAGTGTAATTCTAACAAAATAAAGTATTATTTTAACAGGCAACAGTGTAATTTTAACAAAAAAAAAAGTGTAATTGTAGCAGCATAAAGTGTTATTTTAGCAGACAAAAGTGTAATTCTAACAATATAAAGTGTAATTTTAACAGACAAAAGTACAATTTTAACAAAAAAGTGTAATTGTAGCAGCTTAAAGTGTAATTTTAGCAGATAAAAGTATAATTCTAACAAAATAAAATGTTATTTTAACAGACAAAAGTGTAATTTTAACAAAAAAAAGTGTAATTTTAACAGACAAAAGTGTAATTCTAACAATATAAAGTGTAATTTTAACAGACAAAAGTACAATTTTAACAAAAAAAGTGTAATTGTAGCAGCTTAAAGTGTAATTTTAGCAGACAAAAGTACAATTCTAACAAAATAAAATGTTATTTTAACAGACAAAAGTGTAATTTTAACAAAAAAAAAGTGTAATTTTAGCAGACAAAAGTGTAATTCTAACAGAATAAAGTGTTATTTTAACAGGCAACAGTGTAATTTTAGCAAAAAAAGTGTAATTGTAGCAGCATAAAGTGTTATTTTAGCAACAAAAGTGTAATTCTAAAAAAAGGGTAATCAAAAGTGGGATTTTTCAAAAAAAAAAAAAAAAAAAAAACTCTGGATAAACTGTAATTTTAACAGAGAAAGAGTAATTGTAAGCAACAAAAGTGGGATTTTTCAAAAAAACTCTGGGTAATCTTAATGAATATGAACATAACAATAAAAAAGACCTAACATATGTGCTAAAAATCTGAATGCATGTGCTTCAATGGAATAGTACAACATAACACACTGGGTAATCAAAATGTATGTGCTAAAATAGATAAGTAAATGTCCTAAATGTGCTAAAAATAACTGGGTAATCAAAATGAAGAAAGCAAATACAGTGATCAAATAGAACAGTACAACAACAATGGCGACCAAATACAGTGATCAAATACAGTGCAATTACATAACAATGCCCAATAAATTAAAAAAAAAAATCTAAATAAATGAAGAGAAAAAATCATAAAACTCTAAAAACCAAAAAAAAATTACCTTCTGAAGTAATCTGAATGGACGAAAATGGCAGGTTGCAAGTGAGTGAAGAAAATGGAGAAGAAACCGATAATAAGGTAACAAAAAAGCGATAAAATTGGGGGATTTTGAGAGCAGTTTCGTTCTTAGGCGGTTGAAATTACTGGGGTTTAATTTGAGGGAAATAGTTTGGGGGAAATTTAATTTTGAATAATTGAGAGAAATGATAAATGGGGGGAAGTCAGTAGGACGTGTGTGATGTTTGATTGACAACTTGCATGCATGCTAATAACATATGAGAGGTAGGATGAGAGAGGTAATTGTTTTAGCCATTAGAATAATATTATTAGTTGCTTTTTACTTTTAATCTAAGTCATTCAATAACATGATCTAAGGGTAGACAATGGAACTCATGGACTCACATGTAAGACATGGACTTAGTTGATCTTATTATATATATATATATATATATATATATATATATATATATATATATATATATATATATATATATATATATATAGAGAGAGAGAGAGAGAGAGAGAAGGGATCAACTAAGGTCCTTAGATATAATAAGTCCATAAGTCCTAATGTGAGCCATTGGATGGAGGGAGATGGATGGCCAAGATCAACCTCCAAAAGTGTGTTTATGTACTAATATCATTCATTCTCTCCTCCTTCACTAATCTTTCTAATTAATCACTAATTCACTATAACTTCTTTTCCTCTCATCCACTTTTCTCACATATCACACAACTCATCTTCTCTCTAAAACCCAAAAAAATAAAAACCCAAAAAATCCAAATAAATAAAAAACCCAAAACCCAAATAAATAAATAAAACCCAAAAAATCCAATTAAATCAAAAAACCCAAAAAATCCAATTAAATCAAAAAACCCAAATAAATCATTCATTCTTCTCTTCCTCATTCACCACCACCCACCACTATCCCACCCGACACCAACTCACTACCCACCACCGCCGCCACCACACCGCCGCCACCGCACCGCCGCCACCTTTTTTTTTTTTTTTTTTTTTTTTTTTTTTTTTTTTTTTTTTTTTTTTCGTTTGGTGTTTATTTTCATGTTTTGAGTTGTTCTTTCCATTCATTTTTTGTTGTTGTCTTTTATTTTCTTTTATTTTGTTACTTCTCGTTTTTTATTCATTTTCTCAAATCTCTTCTTGTTATACTTTTTTTTTAAGATTTCGGGTTTTAAATCTCGTTTTTTTTTTATGAGATACTTTTTTTTCATCTAAGATCTACTAAAATATTTTTCATAAAATTTGTTGTTTTAATCTTAGCCATATAAAAATTCTCATAATTTGTTGTTTTAATCTTAGCCATATAAAAATTCTTATAATTTTTTGGACTAAAGTTATACAAAAATGAACCAAAGTTATACAAAAATGAACCAAAGTTATACAAAAATGAACCAAAGTTATACAAAAATGGACTAAAGTTATACAAAAATTTGGACAAAAGTTATACAAAAATGAACCAAAGTTATACAAAAATGAACCAAAGTTATACAAAAATCGACCAGAGTTATACAAAAATGCACCAAAGTTATACAAAAATTGGACTAAAGTTATACAAAAATGAACCAAAGTTATACAAAAATGAACCAAAGTTATACAAAAATGAACCAAAGTTATACAAAAATGGACCAAAGATATACAAAAATGGACTAAAGTTATACAAATATGGATTAAAGTTATACAAATGTGGGCTAAAGTTATACAAATAAGGACTAAAGTTATACAAAAATGAACCAAAGTTATACAAAAATGGACTAAAGTTATACAAAAATTTGGACAAAAGTTATACAAAAATGAACCAAAGTTATACAAAAATGAACCAAAGTTATACAAAAATCGACCAGAGTTATACAAAAATGCACCAAAGTTATACAAAAATGGACTAACTTTAGTCAATTTTTGTATAACTTTGGTTCATTTTTGTATAACTTTGGTTCATTTTTGTATAACTTTAGTCCAATTTTTGTATAACTTTGGTCCAATTTTTGTATAACTCTGGTGCATTTTTGTATAACTTTGGTTCATTTTTGTATAACTGTAGTCCAATTTTTTGTATAACTTTAGTCCAATTTTTGTATAACTTTGGTGCATTTTTGTATAACTCTGGTCGATTTTTGTATAACTCTGGTTCATTTTTGTATAACTTTGGTTCATTTTTGTATAACTTTAGTCCATTATTGTATGACTTTAGTTCAATTTTTGTATAACTTTAGTCTTTTTTTGTATAACTTTGGTCTATTTTTGTATAACTTCAGTCCTTTTTTGTATAACTTTAGTCCATTTTTGTATAACTTTAGTCCTTATTTGAATAACTTTTGTCCTTATTTGTATAACTTCAATCATTTTTTGTATAATTGTAGTCCAAATTTGTATAACTTTAGTCCAAAATTGTATAACTTTAGTCTTTATTTGTATAACTTTAGTCCTTATTTGTATAACTTCAGTCCAAATTTGTGTAATTTTAGTCCAAAATTGTATAACTTTATTCCATAAGAGTATAACTTCAATCATAAAATGTATAACTTTAGTCATAAAATGTATAACTTTAGTCATAAAATGTATAACTTTAATCGTAAATAGTAAAAAAATCAAACAATAAAAAAATAAAATCAAAACATAACACAAATCATAAAATCAAACAAATAAAAAAACTTGAATAACAATAATAAAAACCAAATAACAATAATAACAATAACAAAACAAAAAACCAAATAACAATAATAAAACCAAAAAACCAACAACCCAACCCAACCCGAAATCTGAAATAAACCAAATAACAATAAAAAAAAACCAAATTTAAATATCGTGTGTATAACTCTAATGTATAACTTTAGTCCAAAAAATCAAATAACAATAACAACCAAATAAAAAAATAACAACCAAATAAAACCAAATATGTAACACTAACAAAAAAAATACCAACAATAATAAATAACATTAAAATACCAAATCAGAAAAAAAAAATAAAAAAAAAACAAACGAAACAATGATAACAATGAAACAAACCAAAAAATTTAACAATGAAAACAATGAAAAAAAAACCCACAGGAAAACAATGAAAACAATGAAAACAAGGAAAAAAGTAACCAAATCACAGGAAAACAAAAAAAAACAAAACAAACAAAAAAGTAAATCTGAAAAGTGAACAAAAAAAACAAGAAGCGAGGAGAAGAAGAGAGAGGTGCCGCGACAGAGGGGAGAGGAGGAGGAAGGCGGCAAAGGCGTCGTGGAGGCCGCAGAGGGGGTGGGTTTGTTGTTGGCGTGTTGGTTGTCGTGATGGTCGTGGGTCAGCGTGGGGGTGGGTTGTGTGACGGTTGGCGTGTTGTTGGCGTGGTTGTGTGACGGATTCTTGGTGTGAGGTGGTTGGTGAGGCCGTGGTCGTGGGAGTTGGTGGTCGTGGTCGTGGGGGTCGGGTGGGGGTTTGTTGTGGGTCGAAAAAACCCACCATACCGGGTGGTGTGTGGCGGTGTGTGGCGGGTTGTGGGTCGGTTTGTGGTGTGTGGTGGGGTTGTGGTGGGTCGGGTGTGGTGTTTGGAGGAGGTGGGGTTGTGGTGGGTGTTTGTGGTGTGTGGCGGCTTTTTTTTTTTTTTTTTTTTTTTTTGGTTTTTATTTTGTATCATGGTTTTTTTTTTTGTTTAGAGAGGGTGGGAGAAAATGAGAGAGAAAGAGTGAATGTGAGAAATGAGAGAGGATGAGTGAATGAGAAAGTGAGTTGGGAGATTAGAAAGTGGAAGGAGTTATAAAAAATTAGGTAGAGTTATACACAGTTAGGGAAGGAGATTAGGGAGGGAGAATTGTGACCCTTCAATGAGATGTAATCTCATCCCTCCATCCCTTCCATCCAAAGGCCCTTATAAGGACTTAGGGACTCAATGGATGTAAGGACCTTAGAAGAACCACTCTCTCTCTCTCTCTCTCTCTCTCTCTCTCTCTCTCTCTATATATATATATATATATATATATATATATATATATATATATATATATATATATATATTACTAACATTTCACCAAAAAAAAACAAAAAAAAAAGAATTTAAAGAGCAAAATTTCAATGTTGATTATAGCAAATCAATGTTGATGTTAGAAAATGAAGCTTATTCTAAGTGTCTTCGGAGTATTTTTTTTGTTTGGGTACTAAATAAATTTTATTTTGTGTTCCTCTTTGCACTTTGAGGTTCCTTTTGCATCCCATTTGATTGTTTTCTCAGGGACGTTGTCCTTATGATTTTGGGTTTTTTGTCTCCATTACTGCTTAGTCCCAATCTAGTTGGCTTGTGTTTTATTTGTATATTTGTTTTGGGTTTCAATTTATCAGTCTAGTGGAAATTTTATTGTTCTTTGTGCCCTTTTTTAGCAATATTTCTTCTCGGTGATTTGAAAATTCTTGATTTTCTATTACCGTTTCGCATCCGTATGGATGTTATAGGTTGATCTAGATCAGCCAAGTTTCTTTACCTAATAAAAAAAAAAATTTAAGATCTAAAGATAGACTACGTTGTAGTTGTTTAAGTAGAGTATGTGTGTTGTTTGCTCTGATGAATGCTTCCTTATATATACAATCTCAACCGGTTTCTTACAACTACTTCCTTAGTGGGGAGTAGTTTGATAACCGTTGAATTGGCAACTCCTTATGCTCTTCTTGGGCGCTACTTACTCCTTCTAGGCCAACGCTCATTTTCTGGGCTTCTGCTCTCCTCTTATCCATCAAATGTTGGACTAGACCCAATATTTATTCATTAGGTAATAGACTCAACTACCTTTAATGTAATAAATTTTGTACCCTTACTAAATTGAGTGCTAACAAATTACTCCCCCCCCTCCTCTAAGCATTTAAAGGTTCTTAAAATCAGAACCTTTCAACGCTGAATCATCTTTTCATGCTAAGCGTTTTTACTGACATAGGTTTATTATGCCAAAATTTTCATCCTTTGATCCGAAAACACCAACCTTTGCAAAATCCAGTACATATCACTGGATCTTTCCACTTTAACTTGGCAAAATTTTGCTAAACCAAAAGAGATGCACCCGATCCTAGTGCAAACAAATGATTAACATTTTCCTTCTTCTTTTGTCAAGGTTGGAAACTCTCTTCTTTCTCTGGTAACTTTCTTTTGTAACTTTTAGGAATTATACCAAATTCTAAAGTCATTTTATTCAATCACTATTTTTGAGAGAAAAAATAACAAGGCGCAAACAAAATGATCTCGACTATAGGTGGTCTTTTTATAATAATGCAACGTTCATTTAGTTTCAAAATAAACCCCCACTATTAATATCACCATCTCATAATAGACTTGAGTTTTTTGTAATCTGTTATCTCAGGTAAAAACTGATATGGCAAGTTTTTAACTTAAAAAAAAGGTTAATTGATGAGAATAATCCAAACTATTACTCATCTTCTCAAAATAACCTCAACTAAGATATATCCTAGGATAAACTCATCTTTTGATACTAGGTTAATTTTAGTATATAGGGGATGCGAGTAAAATTTGTATAAATACATATATAAGTAAAATGTTTAATAAAAACAAAATATTGACCCAACTATGAAAGTTTTAGTACTCCGTATTTGAGAATATATTCAGATTCATAATATGTTAGGTAACATGTATACTCGTAAAATAACTTCGAAAACTTAGGACCAACTTATAGCCAAGAATATTTTTGTATGTAAGCCTATTTGAGCAGGCACAACATTTAGGCGTAATTTTTTTAAGAGACTTATTCTTTTAGTTAATAATAAATAAATAAATAAATAATAAAGAGATGTTTTCATTACACATTTTCATTTTGAAATAGTATTGTAAATGAGAATTCAAGTAAAGTGATGAAGGATAATCATGGAAAAGATTGTATAATTTGCAGATGTGCATAATTTTAAAGTGTAATGTCTAATTTAAAAAAGTAAACTGATAATAAAGTATTGCATAATCAAATTAGTGATTGTCTTCTTGTAAAATAGGTAACATATAACATATAATATAAATATAGTATAAATTAGTGATTCAAGTCCACACGTCTAATATGTTGGGCTACTTCTAAGGTCCACTATTTACAATTTTATTTCCAATCTTGTGCTGATTGTATCCGAAAAAAAGGCCCAACTTAGAAGAGATGCTCTTAGGCGGAAAAACTAAGAGAATTTTTATTCTCTTAGTAGTAAGGGAGATTCTCAAAATAGTTCACCTGACCGGCTACCTAATTAACAGGTAATTCCCTTTTTTACTCTGAAAATATAAGACCAATAATTCAACATTTCTCCTTATGCATAGATTATTCTGTAATACCATGGTTTTATGTACCTACGGAACTCGGTCGAGTGGGGGATAATCGACCAAGTGTGTCTATTTGAGTTTTGAGTCAGAAATCTGTTTTGGGAGAACTTGACCGAGCAGGTGATACTCGGTCGAGTTGGGCGTACTCGGTCGAGTATGTCCGTCACTCGACCGAGTACCGGTTCAGTTACGGTCATTTCTGAGGTTTGATTAAGATAATTAGAGAGGCATATATAAGTAGTGTTATCAGACTAAATCATTTTATAATCACTCTTAATCATCTTTTCACAAACTCTAATCAACGTAGCATTGCTTCTCCTATTATTCTAATCATTCTCAAGGCTAGAGTCATCTGATTTGGGGGTTTTTCATCTCTTCCCACGTAGATTGAATTAGTAAGTTTTATGTCTTTATTAGTTTTCATGTTGGTTATAGTTATGCAAACCCTAATTGGGTAATTTGGGGATTTTGAGGTAGTAATCGTATTATGTGTTGTATATTGATTGATTGTTGTTATAATAGGCGAGGAATTTGTAGAAGAGGCGTTCTAGCTTGATTTGCTAAGTTTTTGCTTGGATCTGATAAGGTAGGGTTTCCTTACTCAGTAGGTTGCATAATTAAATTGATTGTTTGTGATTGACTGTTGACATGTGATTGTTAATTGGAGTTGATGGAGGTTGGTTGGTTTGTGATGATGGTTGGATGATTGTTGTGAAAGTATGTTGGAGATATGGTTCCACACTCATGTTCGCCTCTTTTGACTCCCATCACAAGGGAGATGTGCACATTAAGGAGCTGGGATCGCTCGTTGCGATGAGCGGGGATTTGGTGGGCAAGGCTGCGATCCCCCACTGTCGGTGTGGGTTACCTGTTGCGATAGGTAACCTGGCAGGGCTACACACTTTAATGTGTAGTCAGTGATTGGTGGTTGTTGGAGTTGGAGATCGACTGATTGTGTTGTTATGTTTGTTTCCGTTGCGTATATTGATTTGGCTATACAGTTGACACTACTACAAGAACGGGTTATAGAGGCGCTAAGGTAGAAGCGCTTACAAAAAAAAGTGCTAGAGTACATTAAGTAAGCGGAAAAAAGAGGCGCTTTTCAATAGCGCCTTACCTAATGATGAAGACGTGAGACTTTTAGCACTCACCCAGTCATCCCACTCTAAATCCCATATAAAACACAACCCTACTTGAAAAAAAAAAAATCTCCACCCACCACCCATATCTTCATATGTGCAGCGGTTTATTACTTCACAATTGCAATCAAAGTTATCAAATTCTAATAAAAATCACAATATAAGGTATGATTGCTTCCTCCTCTATCATTTTATTCAATTTGGATCTTGATTCTACTGTTATTTTTTTCTCGTATTAAATATTTGAGTTTTTCCCCTTTTCTTTAGGGTTAACAATTCAATTATGTATCTATATTTCTAGAAGATTATATTTAATGGGCCGGAAATCTTGTCGTTTATGTATCTCAGAAAAATTAATCACTATTGTTTTGCTCTAGTTTAATACAAATTTGATTTAGGTAGCCGTGCTTAATTGGGTAAAATCAAATTGCTTGAATTTGAAGCTGATGATATGTGGATCTGGGTTTAGTGTTACTTTTATTAATTAAATTCGCTTTTAATTTCAATGAAGTCGATTTATGTATGAATCATCATAGCCTATAATTTGGGGATAATATAAGTTCTTTTAATCGCACAATGACATGTTGGGGAAATTGAAGTTTAGCCGAATAGTTTTCATTAAAATGAAACTTGTAGGTTTGGAGAATAATCAACTTGTAGTCTCAAAATATTCACAACCTGCAGGTGCAGTGGTAAAATGTGCAATTGATTAGAAAAGGTTAGTAAAGACCAAAAATAATGGTGGTTGTATAATACTTCGAATAGAATATTACAATGTTACTTTTCTAACTTGATATTTTGAGATGATTGTGATGTATAGTTATATTGAAGGTGATGTTGCATGACAAACTCTTTATTTTGATTGGTTTCTGAATGAATATAATATGAGCTTTTGGTGGTGCTAGCTATGAAATGGAATGATAATTAATCAATCTTGGATTATAAGTTTTTAACAGACATGGATGGAGTGTTTTCGTATGATAAGTTAGTATAACAATCCAAGAAAATAAAGATTACACTACTTGATGTAAACTGTAAAGTCTTCCTCATGTTATCTGGTATAGTTGTATTCATATTTCATATAGATAGTCAGTCATATTTTCCTGGTAGATGTTTTATACTCCGTAGTTAGCTTCTTCAGTTATGGATGAGTGGTAAATAGCGTATTTCTATTTAAAATTTGCAGGAGGATCAAACAAGAGAAACTCGACACGTAGAACATATTTGCGTCAAATTTCATTACTTTATCGAGAAAGCCTTTTTTGATAGGTTTTACTATTCTTCTAATTGACGTGTACATCGATCGTCGTTTAGTATTTGCAACCTCTCAGTTTATTATGAGAACACAATAGGTGTTCTAATTAGTTTTTTTTATGTTAAATGACTTCATATCTCCTAATTTATCTCTTTTACTTGTTATTGCTGGTGAAAGTTTCTAAGACGACAACAAAATTGACAATGGAAGCAGTGGAATGTAGCTTAACATAACAATCATTTAGTTTTAGAGTAGTAATCTTCAGGGAGTTTGATGAATAGAAGCTCGTACAAATTAGTACCTACAGCCTGGTAACTAATATCAGTGTAAAAGTCCTAGATTCGATTTTCTTTTTGTTTAATATATAGTTGGGAATGTATTTAACACTATTTTTTATATTGAATGAAATTAGTTTTTGATAAATTCATGTAAATATGTATATTTTTGATGTGAAAGCTGATTATTTAGAATTCTGTGACCGGTCAAATGTGTAATGAGAGCATATGGTAGACAAGCAAAATTATGAGGGTGTACTACTAAAACGACTCTAGCAGGTAACGACGCTAGTAAGCGCTGTTGAATCACTTTTTATAGCGCCTCAACTTAGCGGCGCTTTTATTTCATTTTTACCGACGCACTAAATTAGCGCTGCTAAAAGTGCTAGCGGCACAAGCAAAGCCGACGCTTTTTACAGCGTCGGTAAAACCCTTAGCGGCGCTATTTAACGCTGCAAAAGGTATCAAAAAAACATCGCTAAAGCCCATTCTCCTAGTAGTGTAACTGACCCCTTTTTATGTTTTCAAAACTGTGGTGATCCAGTCGAGGATGGTGAGCAGTTGACTAGCAGATGATGGATGTTATGATAGCTTGCGGGGCATGGACGGGCGGAGTCATCACTGTTGTCTCGATTAGTTGTTGCCAAGTTAGCTTTATGACTGGTTTTTAGTTGTACCATTTGAAGTTTTTGACTTGTAACCGTTTCTTTACAGTTATTTTAATAAAGTTGTTTCATTATGGTTTCTATGATGCATACTACCTCGGGTAACCGAGATGGTAGCACCCTTATAAGTTAAGGTGATCCTTGGTAAGGCACTTTGATATGTTTGGGTGTTACATATTCACCATTACCAACCCACACACTCCGCAACCATATCTCAACACCAAGCCCTCGCCACCGGCGACCACCAGTCCACCACCCCACTATTTCTCAACACCAAGCGACAACCACTACTCCCTAACATTAACACTATCACTAAGCTCCACCTTTCACTCACCAATTGAACCCATCATCTCAATCATCTACGTATCAGAATTGAATTAACCTCTGACAATCCGCAACACCCCAACATTCACACTCACCTACAGCCGTCGAACTCCAACAATCGAGCACCACCCATTCACTAGCCTTCCCTCTGCCTCACTCGTCCACCATGGTTCAGGCCGCTGCTCCTTGCCAATATGTCATCACCTACCTCAATTAGATCAAGCCGAGTCTTCCTTGCAGTACTATTGCTACTGGCCGCAACCGACATTGGTTTGAATCCATTTGATTTGCACCATTCTAGCCTTCACTAGCCACCACGGCTATAGCCCAAATCGACCAAACCAGATGCAGCTCACAACTTGGGTTTAACCTCTTCACAAATGGGTTCACCATAACCGTCCCCGCGTAATGTGGTTGCATCGGATAGGTGGTTTGGGTGCATGACATAGTGGTGAATGGTGATGGGAAGGTTTGTCATTGAAGGGGAATTGAAGATGTTATGGTAGGTCATCGGCGGAAGGATGGTGGTGACAGTAAAGGGGAATTAGAAGGTGGTGGCAGTATAAGGGTGGATGAGAGAGGATGAGTTTTGGAGGGTTTATAATTATATTAATAAGATGCAAACTTGCATACAAAAAAAATGGGATCCAGATGGTGGTGTACTTGTTTTTGGTAATGGGATTGTTAATGAAGAAGAAAGAAGATGGTTTTAAACAAAAAGAAAAAAATACTACCGGATAGTTTACCTGCCTTTATAGGTCAGAAATGCTTTAAGTGCAGTAGGAGTAAATGAGGTTGATGTTAGAAATCAATATCTCATTACATGACATATTCATATATGTTTTAATTTTAGTTTAGTCATAAAATTAAAAGGTGATCTTATGCATGCAAACAATAAGGAATAAGAAAAAAATCATCATCTTACATTGAAGATTTCAGATTTTGGGCACAAGTAAGATCTCCTTCTTACTTGTTCTTGAGCACTCCAAAATGGAAGAACAAGGATTCAAGAGTAGAATCCCTCCCAAGGAATTATACACAAGGTAAACTCTTAACAAAATTAATATTATTATTACTAGAACAATATTAATTTAAAATAAAAATGACCCAAAAATATTTATTTTGGTTCTCTTAATTCGGCTAAGAGAAGGAAAAAAGGGAAGATTTTATCTCTCTCTAAAATTCTTATTTTAGATGAATAATGATGAATGAATGAATATTATTTTTACAAGAGTAGTCTATATGAAAAATAAGACAAAAACTCTTTGCATGGAGGGTGGAAAA
The DNA here is from genome assembly GCF_048544455.1 of Silene latifolia. Lineage (NCBI taxonomy): Eukaryota > Viridiplantae > Streptophyta > Magnoliopsida > Caryophyllales > Caryophyllaceae > Silene > Silene latifolia. The sequence goes on from NC_133532.1 coordinate 67,378,018, forward strand.
ACCGGGTATGGGAGGGAGCATTAGGCCAATGCATGGCATGTTCTCTTACCCATAAAAGTAGGCATGTAAGAGTAGGTATTAGTGTGATGATTACACTTTTAAATAAAATATAAAACACACTTAATACCCTACTCCACCCTTATATTTCGGTACAAATAGTGTAACATGGAAAGTCCATTTTACACATTATTTTGTCAATTTGTCACATGTAACATGTTTCATGACATTAGGTATATAAAATGTATTTTTAACAATTAAAAATCAACACATTAATAAAATATGTCACTTATAAAATTAACCTAGTAATTCATAATTACTTATACCGAAATGAGTTCCCGAGTCATAAATTACCACATTCTGTATTTATAATAATCAATTCATTCTGATTCAATTGTTTTCGTAAACAAAATTTCATCTAAGTAATAAAACAATTCGATTACTTAGACCGTATCTTATTTAATCAAATTATAATGAGATACGTAAATATTACTTCCAAAATCGTCCGTCAATTTTAAGTAATTTAATTAACTCGTATCGTCATACGATCAATTAAATAATCAATTAAGAGTGTTACCCTTTAGGTATGACCTAAGGGGATCAACTGATCACCACCGTCGCACGACAGTAATGTCAAACTCTAGTCAGCCAATCATTACCGATATGTGTGGACCAGTTGACAGTAAAAAATTACTTCCCAATTTGTATTCTTTAAAATGAGATTTAAACATGTGATCATCAGGATCAACAGTTGTGATCGCATTATTGTCGGAGGACACATATTCCAACAATCTCCCACTTGTCCTCGACAAGTGTGCGTCACCAATTCTCTTGTCCTATTACTATCTCCCACTCAATGCAAGGTGTCTTTCAGGTCGTACTTGCAAGTGATCATATCGAGAGTGGTTTCCTCGATCTGGAGAATAACTGATTGACCGGATTTATCCACCATGGATACATTCCGAGCGTGGCCACGCATTTCCAGTTCATTACTCCTCGAGTAGCCCTGAGATATTGTTATAATCCTGAATAGGGGTGGACAATTCCTATCGCACTTATTCCCTTCGACTAGCCACAGCCATCATAACCCAAAATATGCCCATTTGACCCCATTTACGAAGGTCGTAATAACACAAATCAAAGTTAATCTGAAACTGTGCCATCTTAGGCGAATAGTCTTTAGTTAAAAGAATCGACTAATTAGAATACTATAGTAACTCTCGCCACGACCAGGCTATAAAAATTTGCCAGAACTCTATAAGCGGTCATAAGGCCCGACAAGGTGTTCCTAACAGCCTGCCTATGTGATCGACTAGTCATTCTCATATGACTCTATGGCACTTGAACTTGCCATCAATCGCATCACACTCTAGTCACTTCGAGACGTCACCTCATATAAATGACTATGGGCAAATACTATGTTAATCCGCGTTCACTTTAACGGGGTTCAATTGTCTCCACAACCCGTTTGGATGTAACAATGTATAAAGAAAAGATAAAAGACAAATTTGATTATGAACATGAACAAAAACAACACTTTTATTTCATTTCAAAATCTAACATAAACTTGGTACACGTTTAAGTCCCATGGACGCAACATGTCCATCATGCTTGGCCTGCGATAAAGGCTTGGTGAGCGGATCGGCTATGTTGTCATCCGTCCCAACCTTACAAATCGCAATTTCCTTTCTTTCAATGAAATCTCTTATTACATGATATTTTCTAAGTACATGTCTAGATCTATTACTAGACTTTGGCTCTTTAGCTTGGAAGATCGTCCTACTATTGTCACAATAGAGAGTGATGGGATCATTGGCGGTAGGTACTACTCTTAGACCTTCCGTGAATTGTCTGATCCACACAGCTTCCTTGGCGACTTCGATCCGCAATGTACTCAAACCTCCGTTGTTGAATCCGCGGTCACGAGCTTTCTTGAAGCTTCTCCAGCTAACGGCACCACCATTGAGCATGAAAACGAAACCAGCTTGTGATTTCATGTCATCTCTATCCGTTTGGAAACTTGAGTCCGTGTAACCATTAACACGGAGTTCGGTGTCTCCTCCAAACACTAAGATAGAATCCTTAGTCCTTCTCAAGTACTTAAGGATGTTCTTGATGGCTATCCAGTGACTCTCACCTGGATTTCCTTGATATCTACTCGTCATGCTCAAGGCATACGAGACATCAGGACGTGTGCATATCATGGCGTACATGATTGATCCAACAGCGGAAGCATAAGGGATCATCTTCATGCGTTCAACATCTTGGGGTTCGGTGGGAGATTGAGACTTGCTCAATATTGTCCCAGTTACCATAGGTACCAATCCCCTTTTAGATTTGTCCATGCTGAACCGTCGAAGAATCTTATCAACATAAGACTCTTGACTTAGTGCCAATATCCTCTTGGATCTATCTCTATGGATCCGGATACCTAATATGCGTTGTGCCTCTCCTAAATCATTCATTTGGAAGTGGTTACCTAACCACTTCTTAAAAGAAGACAACATTGGAATATCATTTCCAATGAGTAGTATGTCATCGACATACATACAAGATTAGGAACACAACATTGCTCCCACTGAATTTCATGTATAAACATGGTTCCTCAACACTTCGAGCGAAACCATTCTCCTTTATAACATGATTGAATCGATGATTCCAACTTCTAGATGCTTGCTTAAGACCATAGATGGATCTCTTAAGCTTGCACACTTTGTTAGGATTCTTAGAATCAACAAAACCTTCGGGTTTTATCATGTACACCTCCTCTTCTAAATTCCCATTTAGAAAAGCGGTTTTGACATCCATTTGCCATATTTCATAATCATGAAATGCGGCAATCGCTAACAAAATCCTTATGGATCTTAGCATGGCTACGGGGGCGAATGTCTCATCATAATGGAGACCTTGGACTTGGGTAAATCCTTTTGCCACTAGCCTAGCTTTGTAGACATCATCATGTCCTTCTATGCCATTCTTGACTTTGAAAATCCATTTGCATTGGAGAGGTCTTGCCCCTTTAGGCAAATCTACCAAGTCCCATACTTGGTTTTCATGCATAGAATCCATTTCGGACTTCATGGCTTCAAGCCATAAGGAGGAATTAGGACTAGAGATTGCGGACTTGTAGGTGGCGGGCTCGTCACTTTCTAAAAGCAACACATCGAGTGTTCCATCTTCTTCGATAAGTCCCACATATCGATCGGGATGGCGAATAACTCAGCCCGTTCTTCTAGGTGGAGGAGGGACAACCACGTTAGACGACGAAGGAACATCTTCTTGCGTCTCTACTTGGGTTTGTGGCTCTTGAACTTCATCAAGTTCAAAATTTCTCCCACTCTGTCTCTTAGAAATAAATTCCCTTTCTAAGAAGACAGCCTCGCAAGACACAAACACTTTGTTATCTTGAGGTTTGTAGAAGTAGTATCCTCGAGAGGTCGAGGGGTAACCTACAAAGATGCATTTTTCGGATCTTGGGGCAAGCTTGTTGCCGGTCTTTGCTTGACGTAAGCATCACATCCCCAAATCTTCATATAGGATATATTGGGAACCCTTCCCGTCCACATCTCACATGGAGTCTTTTCGGTGGTCTTTGTGGGACTATTGTTCAAAGATCTAATTGCGGTTTGAATCTCAAATCCCCAAAACGAGTTTGGTAACTCGGTTTGACTCATCATGGATCGAACCATATCAAGTAAGGTTTGATTTCTCCTTTCGGCAACACCATTAAGTTGTGGTGTTCCGGGTGGAGAAAGTTGTGATATGATACCACAACCTTTCAAGTGTGAATCGAATTCAAGGCTAAGATATTCTCCACCATGATCGGATCGTAGTGCTTTTATCTTTTTGTTCAATTGGTTCTCTACTTAATTTTGAAATTCCTTGAATTTCTAAAAAACTTCACTCTTATATTTCATTAAATAGACATGCCCATGTCTACTCAAGTCATCGGTGAAGGTTATGAAGTAGTCATAATTTCCTCGAGCGGTGATACTCATTGGTCCACATACATCGGTGTGTACGAGTCCCAATAGTTCACTAGCTCATGTCCCTTTACCACTAAAAGGATTACGAGTCATTTTGACAAGTAGGCAATATTCGCATGTACCATATGATTGATAATCAAATGGTGTAATCACATTACTTGAAATTAATCTTTTGATGCGATTCTCGTTTATGTGACCTAATCGACAATGCCAAATGAACGATTCACTTGGGTCACTTGATTTGAGTTTCTTTGATTGAATGTTATAGATATCATTAGTTGGATTTGAGGTTTCTAAAATGTAAATGCCATTAATAGAGGAAGCTTGGCCTATAACCAAGTCATTCCTAGAAATAGTACAACGATTGTTCTTAATGACAAAACAAAAACCGTCCATGTCTAGCATAGCGATATAAATAATGTTTTTAGAGAGTGTAGGCACATAAAAACAATTATGTAAATACAACTCAAATCCATTAGGCAAAGCTAATACATAAGTTCCTTTGGATTCGGCCGCTACTCGAGCTCCATTTCCAAGGCGTAGATCCACATCTCCTTTGCTAAGCCTCTTCACGTCTCTTAAACCCTATAAATGATTACAAAGGTGAGAACCACAGGGGTATCCAGTACCCATGTCGTAGTGGAATTATAATTTATATCAATAACATAAATTTCCTTAGGAATTTTACCTTTTGGAACGATGATTCCTTCCCTTATATTTCGCAAATATACGGGACAATTCCTAAGCCAATGTCCCATGCCATAGCAATAATGGCACTCATCATCAACTTGCTTGAAGTTTTTCACTTTCTTTCCCTTCTTCTTGAACCTTTTTCCCTTTGAAGCAAGAACTTGATTGCTTGAGCTCCCACTAGTTTTGGCATCTTTATATTCCAGAGACAAAGATCCTATAGATTGTATGAGGCGGTCTTCCTGAGACCGGCTCACACGAGACCTTGTAGGAGGTTTAGAAGAAGTGATGAAGTTTAGGTTTCCATCCGAACCAATCCCAAAATGAAGTTCTCTAGTAGTGTTGAAATCATTGTTGGAGCAAACGTCGTCAAAAACATTGTGACAAGACTCAATAGTTATCGGTGCGGTAGCGTTTGATGGATTCATTGTAATGAACTACAAGTATGGAGGAAAAGGAAATATTAACATTTGTCTTTTTAATATCATACTTGTAAATAAATTAACAAGATATGAGCATTTATATAATGACCTCTACCCAACTATTATAAATGATTCCAAGATCCAAATTCATATTAACTTGGGCACGGTAGGGCCGATTCATCCCTTATCAATATAATTCGGTGGATTAACACTTTAATCGATTCTAGTTTTAGAACTCTTGGTCGATAAAATTACATTAACTTATATCTTTAGCCCGAAACACATGCGACTACGGTCACGAATACTTCCGTTAAGCTCAATCCAAATTTCGAATAAATGTGTCCATGATCCAAATCCACATCAACTTGGGCACGGTAGGGCCGATTCATCCCTTATCAACATGAATTCGGTGGATAGACATTTATCACCCACTTCTCCTACGTAACAAGTTTTGTACCCCGATAGGGCCGAGTGCACTCCCTCGCGTAATAGGTTTTCATGGTTTCTACTTTTTGGTAAGGCTATGTCTCAATTGATTATTTTAGCGAGAGGTCATGTCAATTTATTATCTATCACGTTTTAAGTGAACTAAAGCGGTGAACTACGATAATTCTAATTGACACGGTCGATAAACTCGATTAAGAGATGATGCATGTTTTAGTTATGGCGATTTAGCGATGCATGCAACATATAAATAAAAATGCAAAGCATAAATTAAATTCTAGTATGGCCTTCCTAAAATAGAAAATCTAATTAACTATTACATATTCGGAAACCAACTCCATTGGTCCCTTGAACTTCGGTTTTGGCGCGCATCTCGAGGTAACACCGTCTTTATGTATCGCCTTCTTGAGCGACACCGTCTTCAAGGAACTCCGGAATAAATAAATTACATAACAAATTACATAATCCTATTATACATTTGTAATTAAAATAAAATAAATCTATTAAATTACAAAACGGTGATTCGAGATCACAATAAATTACAACCGAATTGATATTTCCATACATTTCGGGTAATACCAATTAAAAACTAAGGCCATACTAAGTAAAAAATTACATAAAATAAAATTACATAAAATAAAATTATGACAATCATAAATAAAATGCAGCATTATAATATGTATAAACATGCCCAATTTTATGTTAAATCGCATTTAAGGAGCCAATATCGTATATTTAACGGTTTTTACGGATTTGCGTGATTCAACCTTTTAAAATCACAATTAATTACATAAATTCATATTTATGCACAAGTTAATTACCCTAACCACTTAGGACTCAAAATTAGTCTCCACTAACTATTTGACTATAATTAACTCATATTTCTTAAAATTGTTCATTAATGGACCCAAAATAACAATAAAATGCTATAAACGTCAAATAAATCACAAAAAATTCAAATAAATTCAAAATTTGAAATTTAAACTCATGAACATTCTGAAAAAATACCATGACACTCATAATGTTCAAAAAATTAGGTTAAATATTTTGAAATATTTATCGGAAAAATTATGTTGCGGTTTATCGGATTTATCAATTATAATCATAAAAACATGAGAAAAATTATATTCATCAACTTTTTAATTTTAGATCTGAAAAAGATAATAAAATGCAACATGTGACATTTTTCCTTAGTCATGAAGTATGTTTTAGCAATTATTCACTAATTAAGTCACTATTTATGCTATTTTTCATCAAAAATTCATAAATCATGCATAAAGACTTTATTATAGCCTATTATTTTACACACATCTTATAAAATTGCATGTGACAACATACTGAATTTCTATGACCAGATTCGAAATATTTCTCATATTAACCTATTTTCATTTAAATTCGATTTTTATCATAAAAAATCCATATTTCGAGCATAAAAACTCCAAAAATTCTGAAAATTTACAGGTCATCTAAAAATAAAACATGTGATAACATATCCAAAAACCACTGGAAAATTCAAAGTTTATCTAATTTTAGTCCGAAAATGACATTTTAATCATAAAATCACATTTTAATGCCATTATTATATAAGATAAACAATAAAAATCCATAAATTAACCAAAATATCCTAAATACATTTTAGGATCAGAAACTTTAACATGCATAAATTATTTTCGTGATATATCATAATAACACAAATTTACAAGTTTTATATGTTAATCGTATAACTCGGAAAAAACTATAACCGATTTGCATGCAAACAACCAAGGCTCTTGATACCGCTTGTTAGAAATAAATATCTCATTACATGACATATTTATATATGTTTTAATTTTAATTTAGTCATAAAATTAAAAGGTGATCTTATGCATGCAAACAATAAGGAATAAGAAAGAAATCATCATCTTACATTGAAGATTTCAGATTTTGGACACAAGTAAGATCTTCTTCTTACTTGTTCTTGAGCACTCCAAAATGGAAGAACAAGGATTCAAGAGTGGAATCCCTCCCAAGGAATTATACCCAAGGTAAATTCTTAACAAAATTAATATTATTATTACTAGAACAATATTAATTTAAAATAAAAATGACCCAAAAATATTTATTTTGGTTCTCTTAATTCGGCTAAGAGAAGGAAAAAAAGGGAAGATTTTATCTCTCTCTAACATTCTTATTTTAGATGAATAATGATGAATGAATGAATATTATTTTTACAAGAGTAGTCTATATGAAAAATAAGACAAAAACTCTTTGCATGGAGGGTGGAAAAACCGGGTATGGGAGGGAGCATTAGGCCAATGCATGGCATTTTCTCTTACCCATAAAAGTAGGCATGTAAGAGTAGGTATTAGTGTGATGATTACACTTTTAAATAAAATATAAAACACACTTAATACCCTACTCCACCCTTATATTTCGGTACAAATAGTGTAACATGGAAAGTCCATTTTATACATTATTTTGTCAATTTGTCACATGTAACATGCTTCATGACACTAGGTATATAAAATGTATTTTTAACAATTAAAAATCAACACATTAATAAAATATGTCACTTATAAAATTAACCTAGTAATTCATAATTACTTATACCGAAATGAGTTCCCGAGTCATAAATTACAACATTCTGTATTTATAATAATCAATTCATTCTGAATCAATTGTTTTCGTAAACAAAATTTCATCTAAGCAATAAAACAATTCGATTACTTAGACCGTATCTTATTTAATCAAATTATAATGAGATACGTAAATATTACTTCCAAAATCGTCCGTCAATTTTAAGTAATTTAATTAACCTGTATCGTCATACGATCAATTAAATAATCCATTAAGAGTGTTACCCTTTAGGTATGACCTAAGGGGATCAACTGATCACCACCGTCGCACGACAGTAATGTCAAACTCTAGTCAGCCAATCATTACCGATATGTGTGGACCAGTTGACAGTAAAAAATTACTTCCCAATTTGTATTCTTTAAAATGAGATTTAAACATGTGATCATCATGATGTTGTGATCGCATTATTGTCGGAGGACACATATTCCAACAGATGATATCATGGGTTATTTTCAGTTATATTGAAGTTTGGATTATTGTGAGAAGATGGCCAATAGTTTGTATTATTCTTATCAAATAACCCTAAAAAAATCTTAAAAGATAGAGCAGAAGACCAGTCCACCCGGCCGATACCCCTATTTACTGATTTCCCCACCATCTTTTCCCGTAAACCACCGTACTACATAACCATGCTCTCCCAACACACAACCCCCATGTCTCCCCCAGTCCCACGACGACCACGCACACACACCGCAACACCATTAACGCTACTCATCGGAGCCCCACGACTACTGCCATCTTTGTAGATGACCATCAAGGCGACCACGACTTTCCTTATGATGCGAACCTCATCCATGCAAGCAACTTCCACTGCACCTCCTTCTGTCCATTTTATTTCCCGTCATTCGTCGAATTGAATCGCTAAGATATTTCATGTTTGGTGTAGTCGTTGATAAAGATAAAGGAGGAGAAAGAAGGAGGGTGGTGGCTGCATGATCTAATGGTTTTGGGGGTGACAGTTAATAGGTTGTATTAGGGCGTAGTGGTGGTTTATGGTTAAGGTGTTGGGGAGGACGTGCACTGGGGTAGTTATGGTGATCGTGGGGATAATTGTAGGTGGTCTAGGGGAGGGTGTAACCGTGAGGGTTGTTGTGGGCGGATGGTGGTAGTGTTAGTGATATAATGAATGGCGAGGGAGAAAGGATGAATGAGTGGGTTTGTGACGGAAGTAAGAGGATGTGACTTGTTTAGCAGGTATTCGGTAACTCAAGTTTGTTATGGGAGATGGATCAATAGTAGACCTGATAAACAGATCGGGTAGTGTCGGGTTCGTGTTTGTGTCGACCCACTGACATAAATGGGTATCGAGCCTCAACCATAACACATTAATTTCATGTCGGGTTCATGCCGTGTTTTCATGTCATGTCAATATTTGAAAATTGTAATGTCAATATTTGGAAAGTGTAAGTACAACTATGTGATGGAGAATCAAGACAAATTAGGATTAATTTAGTAATTAGGTCATTCGTGTCGGGTTTGTGTTTAGAGAGCTCAACCTAAACCCAACCCAATTAAATCTCGTATCCTGTTCGTGTCGATCCACTTACATAAATGAGTCACTGAGCTTCAACCAAAACCTGTTAATTTTATATCGGGTTTTCGAGTCGTGTCATTTTTTGTCGGCTCTAGTTAATAGAAAGGTTTATTGCGAGTAAAGTAATGATTGAATTATCGTAGGAAAACGACTTATAGTTGAGATTATTGTTGTTAAATAATCCAAATAAAAGAAGTGTTGTAATAGGTCTAATTTTAAATAGTCGTAAATAGAACCCGTAGTTAAACTTATGCTACTATTGTATCTCAAAATGGCAAAACAAATGAAAAAACTCACTGTTGCTTTCGATGAAAAATCATAGTGCTTCAAGGGTGATTAGCTTTGTAATGTGAATATTAATATAGTTAGTCTTGTTGAAGACGGGTCGGAGCAAGTGACGGGTAATGCCACTCACAAAATGGATAGGGGGGACAAGGTGGTGCACCCCATGTGCTTCTCTCTTTCCTCTATTTAGGTCATTTGTACGAGGAAATGGTATCCGTCACTCCAAAGTGACGGATACATGCCGTCTTCAATGAGATTTTGTGATATTAATAATACTAAAATGATAAGCAAATACACACAAAATATGATTATTAGTTGGAAATTAGAAGTTTCTAATGCAAAGATGCGAGAATAATACTTAAGCATAGAGATTAGTCAATTGGTTATGTCTGGATACATTCCAATGAGATTTACCAGATCTTACTATACTTTTCTCATAAAAAGTACGACCTCCTATTTATTATAATCTTACGTATTTTTTAAAACGGATTATTTAAGTAATGTTTCCCTTTTTATTTTTGGTAACTTTTACTCTTATTTTATTATACAACTCTTTTACTCCTATTTTATTACTTTTCTTAATATTTTGACCCAATAAGTCCTTAATTAATTCCTAATAATCCATTCCTCTCTCCTAACATCAATCCACTAATGTCCTTTATTTATTTTTAATAGTGTTCATTAAGTATCGTGTCAAAGACAAAGGGAAAGATTATATTGGTTAGGAGAAGTATTACCTTTAATAATTAATAAACCTCCGAAAATTTAGGTCCTTAAATTAATAAATCTTTGGGTTTTTTGTCAAAAACTACCTTATATTTAGAGGTATTTGTAAAAATACTACCTTATATTATTTTTCTTGTTTTAGACTACCTTTGTTTTCTCATTTTTTGGTCAATAACTACCTACGCTAAGAGTCTAGACATATTTGGTCTGTTTTGCGGCTTTAACCTGTCTCACTTGACTTTTTTATGTTTTAATCTTACTTAGGCCTGATTTTGGGAAGTGATGATTTACTTACGCTTAACTTTAGTGGATGTTTGTAGTTGTTATTGAAATGTGAAATTCATAAATTTTTCTTATCTAAAGTCAAATTGTTGATTGAATGCGATTGATCATTGTTGTTTGATATTAACAAAGACATATGAGATTGGTTAATGTCGCTAAATCGACCAAATCTTGCTATATTTTCGGCATAGGTAGTTATTGACCAAAAAATGAGAAAACGAAGGTAGTCTAAAACAAGAAAAATAATATAAGGTAGTATTTTTACAAATACCCCTAAATATAAGGTAGTTTTTGACAAAAATCACTAAATCTTTTAATGTTTTTGTTTGCCGAGAACACACCTGGCGGCATTTTGTTTCACATCTATCCCCATCATCATCATCATCATCATCCGATTAAAATTAAAAAATAATCTAATCAAAATTGGGCTAATCCGATGATCAAATCATCATAATTCTTCTTCAATCCGTACAACACAACTGTACTTACCGCCATTGATCAATTCTCAATTCTTCGGATTTGAATTTTATACTTTCCTTTGTGGTTGGTGAACTCTCCAATTATATATACCTAAAGTTTTCTAAAAAAAGTATGATAATTAAATCAGTCGAGTTGAATTGAGCTGTAAATGTGACGTAATTGGTCGGTATTTTGGCTGCTAAATGTAGATTAATTTATTAATTTAGGGTTTTGAGTGGTGAAAAAGGAACGAAAAATGGTGACTGGAACGATATTTCATTGTAAGAAGAATTCATGGCCTCCAGAAGAGTACGTTAGTAAAATCGCTTTGCAGTTGGTAAGTCTTTTTTCTTTTGTTATTCCGATGTTAGCTAGTTTAGCTGGTAAAGCCGTGATGAGTCACCCGTGTTAGTTAGAACAGACAATTGCGTATCTATTGTTTAGCTGATTTTAGTTTTTAGCTTGAGTTTACGCTATTACAACCCTTGCAATTTGCAAATGTTAGCTAGCTTAGCTGATAAAGATTTTAGACGGGGTGTTCCGTGTTCAAAGATATTTGGAACTTGGGTTTTGCATGTTATCAATTTGGTTATGTTGGAAATTGTATATAAGTTTTAACTCTCCTAACCGATGCTAATTAGCCTAGGCGGTACTGTATCCCAAAATTATTGTCCCCTCTTAGTTTTGACCATTAGTTGGTCCAATTATATTCAAAAAAGTATGGGGACGATATATAGATGGAATGGAAGGAGTGTATGTTTAGCTAGCTAGGTTGTGTCCAAAGAGATAAGTTTGGACCTCCATTTCATTTCTTCATCAATATTGTAGAATTTTAGTGATGGTTGGTCTGTTTGCGTACATGCTTACATATTCTTGTGTGTAGCTGGATTATGACAGTGCGGCTCCGCCAAGGCACGCATGGAGGAGGAGGTTAAACAGCCATGCTAACCTTCTTAAGGAATTTAGTGTTACATTTATAGAGGCAATAAAGCTGGTAATGTATTGGTTCTGATTTTTTTTATACTGTTTCATTTTCATTAGTAGGGGCAGAAAACTGTGGACTGGTTATTTGTTTTGTAACACTAATTCTCTCTCTTTATAAGCTGTAGTGGATTTGTTTTACCTTATGATTGTTCAATGTAGGTTCGGCTTGGCATCCGTTTGTGGTCGTATGTTAGGGAAGAGGCATCATACGGAAGGGTACTTTACTCCTTATGTGTAGATGATGCTGTTTGTCCTTTATGCTTTAATGAATTTAATCACCAACTCTTCGTAACCATTGATACAGAAAGCTCCAATTGACCCTTTTAGCAAAGAAAAGACAAAGCCATCAGCATCCCAAGGAGTACCATTGGGAGGAATGGGGTATCTATCAGCCTCATTTATGTGAATTGTCTTTACCTGCATTTGATTTTGGTTAATACCATGTGTTGTTGCCTAATTGCATTGTTAAGACTCTGTATTGTTACTTAATTTCCTTGCAGGAGTGGCAGCATATCCAGAGGTTTTAGGGGAGAGTTCAAACACTGGCAAATTATTCCTGGTTTATGTGATGCTTCCCCTGTCATGGCTGACCAGTTTTCTGTAATGTTCTACCCTAGACCATGAATCTGTTTTTTGGTCTTCTATATTTTATGACATCTGCTGAATATACTTAACTGTATTCATAGTTAAAGAAATGTATCGAGTAGTGCTGATAGAGCAAACTAGGCTGCAATAAAATTGTAGGTTAACTGACGAACAGGGTACATTTATACCACACAGTCTATGTCTGAGCTTCTGCATTTCTTGAAATTTCAAGACCTGGCTTAGATGAAATGTCCATACCCATGACCAAGTGTGTCTCATACTTTTTTGAGAGAAACAAAGAGTTACGTAAATGCATTTAACATTCATAATACTACTCGTTCCATTTGGATGTATACTTTTTCTTGCGAGACAGTCTAAAAAAGTTAGGGTAATTGTGTACTTTCCTTAATTCTCCCCTGCTCATATTTCCATTTATCAGTCCTCACCCTTCCCCTTTCGCGAGATAAAAAACACCAACATAATCACCCACATCACCCCACCCATCACTCCTTGGTAGACCATCAGTCAACCCCTACCATCTCCAACCACTTATGGCCCAATTGATCCCTAGCTCCTTCCCAGCCTTGGCCGATCTCTCTTAGCTCTTCCCTTGTTGACCGCCTTAGCTTTTCTCTAGACCCTACCTTGGTTGACCTCCCATAACCAGCCTTTTTGCCCTCGCTGTATTACCATTCGCTGTCTGTTACTCGTGTGCATAACTTGTTAGTCATATGTATGCCACAATGACCGTGAAAGACTGTGATGACCAATTCCCAAATCAAGTGTCCCAACCATTATTTAATTTTTTTTAGTATGGAGTTTCACAAGTTTTTTTAATGCAAGACTGTTGTGTTGGTTTAAACTAAATTGCTTGCATTAATATTAATACAATTTGTTTTGCTATTCCAGATTTTTATATCACGCGATGGAGGAAATAAAAAGTACGCATCAGTCTTGGCTCCTGGACAACATGAAGGGTTACGGTAAGTTTATAACTCATGAAACATATATATTCAGACAAAGCACATTCTTGTTGGCTGTACTAACCTAAAAATTTTCTCTCTCCCCTCTTTGTGGCAGATTAAAAGCTTAAGCTTTTAGATATTACTTGAGGGTATTCTTTTTAAGTTTTCTTTGCCTTTATCATTTGGCTATTGATAGGCATGGTCTTATGCATTGTTAATTGATAGATGAGAGCTAGAATGAATAGTCTCTCATGTTCTGCCATTCTTCCGTAAATAACTTCCTTTACCAGAAATGTTCGAAAGTTTATTGAAGAAGTATACCAAATTTATTCATTTAAAAAAGGTTTTTTTTTGTCAGAAACTACCTTTTATTTAGGGTCATTTGTGAACAACTACCTTTTTTTTTTTTTGGCTTTCCACTATCCTTTATTTCTTCTTTTTGCAAAAGACTACCAAAAAACCACTTCCGGCAAAAAAAAGTCAACTTTCCGGCGTTGACTTGCTCTTTTCTTCCTTTTTGACCATAGAACCCAAATTGTTCCCTTTGTTCACCCAACAAAATTTGAAAAAGCTCCTCTCCATATCCAGTGCCCTATCAAAAGTCTTCTTCAAAGCAATACCAATGCATCAACCATCTCAATCTCCCTCTTCATCTCCGTCGTCACCTTTACTGCCACCGATGTCACCTTCACCTCTGCCCTTACATTTCGACAACCCTAAAGACTACTCATGATTCATGAACCTAATGTCCATCTCAGTCATATAAAAGTACTCTCTTTATGTCTTCGTGGTGAAGATGGTGGGCATAATAAAACTAATGGAGATATAAACAAGTGATCCTGAGAGTGAATCATTGATGATTTTCGAATAGTTAACACTAGGAGTTGATTTTGCCCATAATAGATCATAATTGGGGAAGAAGAATTTACCATGTTCAGATAAATGTCGATGGTGATTTTGTTTTGATGAATTAGGATTTTGATTCAGGTAAGAGATGGACAAATTGAGGTGATTAATGTTGGGGTTAATCAATCTTTATCGTCAATTATTAGGTTTATGAAGTACAAAATTAGATTTAACATGAAAATGGCAAGTCAACGCCGATAAGTTGACTTTTTTTCACTGGAAGTGGAAGTGGATTTCTGGTAGTCTGTTGCAAAGAAAAGAAATAAAAGGTAGTGGAAAGCCAAAAAAAAAGGTAGTTGTTTACAAATGACCCTAAATAAAAGGTAGTTTATGACAAAAAAACCCTTTAAAAAATGCTCAAATATATGGTATTGTAATAGATCTTGGTTGTGAGGACTGTTTATCCTTCATGACTCAACACAATATTAGGAGTAACACTTAAAAACCCTGCATTGATTGGCTTGTCGCCTTTAAAAAAAGCCCTTCAGCTATCTATAAGAAATTCCCTGGGAACTCAGATGTTCCTATTCGGTTGGGGAACTCAGATGTTCCTATCCAACCGAAGGCACCAAACTTAGTTGTTTCAGTCAAAACAGTCACCTTTGCATATATCCAAGAAGCTCCGGACGTATACTGTCCTTATTGAAATAGGATGGATGATGAGTCACGCCTTCTCCTTGAAAGTGTCCTGTGTATGCGTCGGCAGCCCACTTGAGGTTAAGGTCTCTGTTCTCTAGAGAGATAATGTTGATCCTCTATGTTTTAGAGAGATGTTTCATGATTGATTACCTTGAATAACTAAACCGTTGGGGCCCACTTTCGCCGACTAGTAACCTAATTTCCGACTAATAAGCACTCTGCACAAGACACCTCAACAAAATCTAAACCATACCTAACTGAGCATACTCTTATTTGTGTCTGACACTATGCTCATTCAGTGATTACATTGCTGTAGTAATTATAAGAAATTTATTGCATCTTAAAACAGGATACTGCTGTGCACTGAGTAAACTCTGTACATTTTTTTGGCGACTGGTCATCGTACTTCGCGAAGCACAAAAATGAGCTAGCAAGGCACTTGATTTATTATCTCACTATTTCAGCTAAATTCGTGTCGTTAACCTCTGCAGGAAATCTGGTGATCAGGGTATTTCTTCTTGGGGTTGGAATTTGACTGGTCAGCATTCGTCCTATCATGCTCTATTTCCAAGGGCATGGACTATATATGATGGTAAGTGCATTGCTTCCCTTTTACTTGTTTAGCACTGGCAATTTATGTCTCCAAAAAAGTTGAAATATTTACTTAATGTAGGTGAACCTGATCCGGAACTAAAAATCTCTTGTCGTCAAATATCACCGTTTATACCACATAACTATAGGGATAGCAGCCTTCCTACCGCCGTCTTTGTTTATACGGTAGGTCAATTGAACAAGTTTCTGCATTTCTCACGATTATATAACGTTATGAGGTCTCTTAAAATGGTTATGAGCTTTTTCTGCAGTTGGTAAACACTGGAAAGGAAAGGGCCAAAGTCAGCCTTCTCTTCACTTGGGCTGTAAGTTTGCCATACTTGTGCTGCATATTACACACTATTTTGACAATCGTGGAATCTCAATAGATTGTGTACGTTTTTATGACAGAATTCAATGGGAGGAGTCACCCATCTTTCTGGAGATCACGTGAATGAACCATTTGTGTGAGTGAAAGACTATTTGCTCTGATATTTGTATTAATGATTTTGTTCAACTGTGAACTAATGTCGTATATATATATATTTTTTTTTTTTTTTTTTTTTTTTTTTTATCATAGTGGCAAAGATGGAGTTTCTGGTGTCCTCCTGCACCACAAGCAAGTAACTTAACTCTACTGACTGTATATTATTTTGATTGACTGTTGCGTTTAAAGTCTTTAAAGGGTTGTAAGAGAATGAGTATCATGTATTCAATGCTGCTGATACAAAGACTAGTAATACGCCAACACTATTCAATGAATGAAGTTTATTTTAAAATGACGCTGTGAAGCTGTCAACTATGCTTCTAATTTTCCAAGGAATCTCATTGAAGCGTTTGTTACAAAACAGTGATGTATATACCTAATTTACCTGTCCTGAGAAATGAAGCTTCTAACATGATGCAGGACCGTGAAGGATAACCCACCAGTGACTTTTTCAATTGCTGCAATTGAAACACAGAATGTAAGTGTGACTGTTCTGCCATGCTTTGGTTTAGCAGAGGGAAGCCGTATCACTGCAAAGGATATGTGGACGAAAATGTCACAGGTACTTTTTACAATTTATGATATTGATTTAATTAAAATTTGAATTGGTCTAGCCAGTGTACCTTCTTATGAACCTTGCATTAACATGATGGTCATCCTAGTAATATCCTACAAGTTGTCTATCTTACTTTTCGGCATTAAGAAAAAATTGATAAGAATGAGTCGATAATAAAATTCGGAGTTTCTGAAAGGAAGATGACAAAAGCTCTAGTAATCAAAGAAAACAAACAAATCAACTGCAAAAGTTATCCGGGGAAAACACCTCAGATGAGCATTGCCGCAGAACCACCCATTGAGTAATCAACATTATGACATATACATCGAAGTCAGCATGGTGTGTAACTGTATATTATAATGGAGTTCCTCTTACTGTTTTCGTTTCCTTGTTTTGCTTGCACTGAAGGATGGGCAATTTGACCGTGACAATTTCGATGCTGGACGTAGCATGCCATCCTTACCCGGAGAAACACTTTGTGCTGCAGTTTCAGCTTCTACATGGGTGGAGCCTCATGGAAAGTGTACTGTTGCGTTCAGTGTTGCATGGTCTTCCCCTAGAGTAAAATTCTCTAAAGGCAGTTTTTATCACAGGTACATTTAGGCTTTTAGAGCATTCTCCTGTAAAATTCTTGCATAGTTATCTTTCTATATATAGCTTTTCAGTTTCTTGTTCAAAATTAGTTCTGTGTGGGGCCACTTATTCTTAAACTAATGATGCTTCATGATACGAAGCAGGTCTCCTGTGCAATAATTACCATCATATTGAAAAAAATTGGCATCTTTTCTTAGGTCCTTCCCTTACACTCTCTTATCACTGTTATTGTAGGCGGTATACAAAGTATTTTGGTACTTCGCAAAGGTCAGCTGAGGAATTGGTACACTATGCACTTACAAGTATGTATCACAACCATGAACCGTAATTCTTGAGAGAACAACTATTACGTTCTCTAGTTTCACTCATTATCTTAGATATGATTATCACCTGATTCTTGTCAGACTACAAGCGATGGGAGGAGGATATTGAAAAATGGCAAGATCCTGTTTTGAAGGATGAGAAACTACCAGAATGGTAAGCAACAGTTGTCACCGAGAGTCAGTTCAGTTGCTTACTTCTTTATCTCATACGTGATACTATCATGGTACAAAACTTGGGCCACAATACCGCATCATGACTGATTTATAAGAGTTTTGAAAGTTGCTTCATACATTAGCTTTTGGGACCGGTTTCTGCTGCATATATGGCACAATGGCCAATTTCAAGATCAATTCTCTAACTGTGATGTAATATTATGGATATAACTTATCTTCGCTATACCGTTTTTTTCCTGAATTTTAAGTGTAATATAAAAATATGTAGTAGTGTACCATTGAGAGTCCCGACTTTTGCTGCTGTGTTGCTAAGTCGATTTTCGAGTCAATGTTTTCTAATTTACGTTTGCCATTGGAGACTTATGTATCTTCGGTACAATTATTTTTGTCGTGTTCATTTTCTTAGCCAAGTTCTCTTTCTTCGTGCAGGTATAAATTTACTCTATTCAATGAATTGTACTTCCTAGTAGCAGGAGGGACCGTTTGGATAGGTACTAATTAACACTTATAGGCTTTTTGCTTATCTTGCCACTCTAGGAAGCAGAATGATTCTGGTGGCCGAGTATTATTGTTTTTTTTTTTTTTTTTAAATTGTTGGAGTATTGTTTCCATTTGCACGGGAACCAAAGACATTGTTCTTCGGGTCTGGATCATGAGGAAATAATTAAAATGACTCCCTAAACTGGATGCACTTCTTTTTATTGAGTAGTAGCCATTTGATACAGCCATCAGATAGTTCTCATCATGGGTCATCCGAAACAGCCTCTTTGTGTTAACACATGTACAAGGCTGCTTTCACTTGACCCCCTTACCTCACCATTTGCGTTAGTGTAATGTTGCCAAGCTTGCCCATGCTTCTTCTTGCAGACTCTTCTTTACCTGTTGAAAACTCGGTTAGTGATAAAGCACGTCTAAAAACTGAAGAGAACGCGAAGACCACTGCAACTTCGGCGAAAGTGGACCCCAATGGTTTAGTTATTGACCATACAAGTGGAACATACTCTGGTGATGTTGTTGCTGCTGTGGAGGATCGTGGAAAAGGGCATGCTGTAGCAGAAGAGCCAGTAGTGACCTTGAATGAACATTCGTTGGCGAGACCCCAGGATGATTGTGATGATGTGGGAAGGTTTCTTTATCTAGAGGGAGTAGAGTACATCATGTGGTGCACATATGATGTGCACTTCTATGCATCCTTTGCACTTCTTGATTTATTTCCCAAAATCGAACTTAGTATTCAGCGTGAATTTGCAAAAGCTGTCTTATCTGAGGATGGTAGAAAAGTAAAGTTCCTAGCAGAAGGCAACTCAGGAATCCGTAAGGTACGAGGGGCTGTTCCTCATGACTTGGGAATGCATGACCCATGGCACGAGATGAATGCATACAATATACATGATACTAGTAAATGGAAAGATTTAAACCCCAAGTTTGTGCTTCAAGTATATCGAGATTTTGTGGCTACAGGCGACATGTCATTTGGAATCGATGTCTGGCCTTCTGTCCGTGCTGCCATGGAGTATATGGAGCAGTTTGACAGAGACAATGATGGCCTCATAGAAAATGATGGGTTCCCGGATCAAACATATGATACTTGGACAGTTCATGGTGTCAGTGCTTATTGTGGCTGTTTGTGGCTTGCTGCCCTCCAGGCTGGTGCGGCTATGGCTTTTCAACTTGGTGATAGGGAGTTCGGTGAGAAATGTAAGAGAAAATTTTTGAAGGCTAAAGTTGCGTTTGAAGCCAAGTTGTGGAATGGTTCTTATTTCAACTATGACTCTGGATCAAGTAGTAATAGTAAATCTATTCAAGCGGACCAGCTAGCTGGTCAATGGTACACAGCATCCTCAGGCTTGCCTAATATATTTGATGACCATAAAATCAAGAGCACTCTGCAGAAAATATTTGATTACAATGTGTTGAAAGTTAAGGGAGGTCGAATGGGTGCAGTTAATGGAATGCATCCCAGTGGGAAAATAGATGAGACTTGTATGCAGTCACGAGAAATTTGGACTGGTGTTACCTATGCAGTGGCTGCAACTCAGATTCTTTCAGGAATGAGAGAGCAGGGCTTCACTACTGCAGAAGGAATTTTTATTGCAGGCTGGTCTGAAGATGGATATGGGTAAGAAGCAATTTGTTCTGATGATTTTCAGCTTTTACTTCAATTTTCTCTTAGATTCATTTGTAGACATACACATGTTTATGGCATGTAAAAGTTCTGAAGAATTGACAGTGTTCATGTTTGCCATCTGTGCAACATGAACCACTGGTTGATTCTTGTTCAGCAACTTACCTCAGGTTATATGTAACCGTCATATATATGATTGCATTGTCACGCTTCTGTCTTCCTAGTGCCAAACCTTCTGTTATTTGTCATCACAATTTTATTGCTGTGTATATGGTCATCTATTAATTTAGCTAACCAATAGATTTAGTAAAGATTCCTATGTGGATCCCTTTCTCCCCCCTTCCAAATCTCCCCCAAAAAATCACTTTCATCTAAAGTGTCCTAGAGTCTACAACAACATTACGCCAATCCCTCAAGGGCTTCTGCAAATCGTGCAGTAGGAGGGATCGGATGTACACTGGCTTTTATGTGGTCAGTTTTGTCACTTGTGTGTAATGTGGAGTAAAACTTTGGTGCTGACTATGAACAATATATGTAAAGGGACAAATGCTAGAGCAAGGAGGTCTTATTTTATAAGACCATTAATTAACAGACAATTTATGAATCCTTTCCCCATCCCACTTCTCCTGAAGCGCCAGCACCTTTCCTCTTGAACACCTAGCCCAGCACCCATAGACATACCACGGCACAACAACCCCTAGTTTAACCCATTTAGTAAAACGGTTCACCACTCATCTCCCTGAGTGTCTTTTGATAGCCGACCTGATGGCGAAGCCAATAGAGTAACTCAAAAATGGGTTAGATTCGATTTTCTGCCATCATGTGGCAACGTCAAAAATCAAACCGTCCAACCCTTTTTTGCGCAGTAACTGATTGAAGGCTGTTGGAAGGTAGACATGGCAAATAGGCCATTTGGATCGATTAAGGCAATTCGGGTGCACATCATCCGTGTATGTTTTGCATTCCAGTTGGCTTATGTTTGGGTACGTTCAATATTTGCGTCAGATTGTGTTAATTTGGTCTATAGTATTGTTCAAGTTCCGCGGTTTGGGTCTGGTTTGTACAGGTGGATTGGGTCATTCCCAAGGTTAGTTTTGCTAGATCTAGCCTGAATGGGAGGGTTGGATTGAGGAGGGGGCGCTGATCTCTAGACTGTTTGAGTTGGCGCTAACACAGTTTTATGCTACAAAATAGAGTTTCTACTGTGTTACGATTATAGTTTGAGCTTTGACTTTGATTATGCTTGTTTTACCTCCTGCATAACTGAATTGGTCTTTGAAGACATGTCTTTTTTTTCTTGACAACTTCTGACTTGGTGAACTCCGTTTAAATTTTGTTGGATCTTTTGTTTCTTTGAGAAATTTCAGTATAACTTCTTGTTTACGCCAATCACAAGTCCCTTTGGGAGATCAGGGGATGTGTAATTTACAAATGTTTGTCTTCACATGTTTTCTCACTGGGCAGATATTGGTTCCAAACTCCAGAAGCATGGACAATGGATGGTCATTTTCGATCACTAATATACATGAGACCTTTAGCAATATGGGGAATGCAGTGGGCTTTAACAATGCCCAGAGTAGTTATTGAGCCTCCCAGGATCAACTTGATGGACAGGATTGATCTCTCACCCTTCGGTTCAAGATCCTCTAGATTCGATGCAGGTGTAAGAAAGGCTGCTAGAAAAAAACCGAGTTGTTTCGGTAATTCCGTCTTTCATTGTGCATGTTAAGTGGTAACTCCAGTTCTACCACACTGTACGTACCGAAGGCTTTTGGTGGAAAGCTTTTCCGGACATCTCTTTCGCCTGGTCATCTTCACCTTCACTTGTTGAGCCTGTAGCAACAGTTATTTGGCCGGGACAAAAAGAGGAAATATTAGTGGATTGTCTTACAGAGATGGCCCCAGACTAGCTACTTACTGTCTACACTCTACACGTAAGTGAGCGAAACTTGAAAATTTCTATTTGTTTTAATGCTCGGAGTTATATTTATTATCTAAACTAGCTCGGGACTTGGGTTGAAAGTATTTATCAGAGTACGCGTTCCACATGTTTTCTACAATGGCAAGCAATTTTGCTGAATTGCCAATGATTTTTAATGTTCTTTTAGTGATTGAGCTAAAAAAGTGTACAATATTCTTAAATGTACCAATTGTTGATAAATATTTTCAACCCAACCCCATCTGGATAATAAGTTCAGGCGTTGAAACCAAAAAGTAAAAGAAAAGAAATTGTTCCATTTGGGGTATTGAATAATCATAATTCATAAGGTGTCTGTATCGTCTCTGGCAATTGGAGCGTCCAGTTCGGTTTGAGTTATGAGCGTGTTCACTTAGCGATTTTGGGTTAAGTGTGTTAAATTTCTTTTTGTCATTAACATTGGACTTATGGTCATTTATTGTTCACTGTTTATAGTAATCCATTTTTCCACTTTCCATTTTCATCATAAATACAGTTAAAACGTCCAAAAAAAAAAATTGCTTTCATTGTTTTTTATCTTTTGCATCATTTAAATTAGTTTCACTGTTTCGAAGTAGAGAAGGTACTCCATCCCTTATATACACCTTGTTTGGATACCAAATATGGAGGGAAAGAGGGAAGAGAAAGGAAGGAAACTTCAGGGAAGGGGATGTGGAATGGTGATTGAGAGTTTTCGCTCCAAATCTTTTCTATGATGGAGAGGAAACATTTTGCCTTGCAGCTCTAAATCCTTCCACCCCCCTTTTGGAGGAAACCAAAAGGGGGTTGCCGGCTGTGGTGAATGTTGGTAGGGGAAGGTTGTGGTGGTTGAAGGTGAATGGGGTTGGGGGAGTGGATGGTTGTGGACTAGGTAGCACGGACACTCCTCCTAACTAGCCGTCCCGTGTCCGACACCGTGTCGGACACCCGACACTCATCGGACACACGCCTAAACATGTTATAGTTTATACGAGGAATAAATTCTCAAATAAGATTGATTAGAAGATTTGTTTGGGTGCGAAATTAGAATTAGTTATAGTTAAGGTCGAATTTTATCTTCAGTTACCTAAATTTAGTATCAAATACATTAAATTTAGAATCAAACACATTACAATAATAAAATCATACGTTATTTATAACCATAAAATATGTTTTTTTTATTAAATTTAAATAGCGTGTCCCGTGTCCTAAATTTCATGGGATGCCGTATCACGTGTCCGTGTCGTGTCCGTGTCGGTGCTACTTAGGTTGTGGATACAGTATAATTTCTTCCTTTTACCTTTTTTTATTATATTCTTTATTTACAATCTTTTAAAAAAATATTTCTTGTTATAAATAACGATAAAAATAGGGGATTGATAATGCCCCAACCCTTTTTGTTAATGTCACACCAATACAAGGCAAATCTAAGAGAGTGTTAATATTCACCGTCTCCCAAAAACGAGTGACATTAGTAATTTTGTTATGGCATTATGCCTTCCCAAAAAAATATAGTAGTAATAGGCATATAGAAAGAGAGTAGAGGGAAGAAATGTTATATTAATCTTGATGCACATCATATGAGAAATGACATCTATTTATAACTAAGTACGCGGAGATGAAACACATGCAATGTTTTATGAGTTGTAACAGCCTAAATAAATACATAATGTATAACGTGCATCCACAACACTCCCCCTTGGATGTACGTTATCTAAAATATCAGATGTCTCACATTGCACATATACTATTGCCTCATTAAAAACCTTACCAGGAAAACCCAGTGGGATGAAACCATGGTTAAGGGAAAAAGAGTGCAATGGTATTTTACTCCCCCTCATTATTACATCCTTGGATTTTGCTGACTTGATCCATGCTGTGATGAAAATTATGTCTTTGAAATAATATATATCCATATTTGATGAGCTTGGTATCTTCACCAATAGGAATTACCGATCATTTCAATCATCACACTTCTTCAAAGCTCTAATGGTGATTTATATTGAGTCTTGAGTTTGTACTTCAAATAATATGTTGACTCTTATAATTGGATATAATTTCAACCATTCTCATTAGTAACCATAACTTTGATGGCTTATATTATTGTCATATCAACATCACTATAACCATGCATATAGTGTATTTATGGACTTATTATGCTACCTCGTTAAAAACTTTCCTAGAAAACCCAAAGGGATAAAAAACCTAGTCGAAGGGAAAAAGAGTGTAGCGGTCATCAATTAGCTTGTTCTCTTCTAGAGAATCAACTTGATCATTGAAGTCATTTAAAATCTTCAATTATTTTCTTTGCTAAATCATCTGATCATATAGATCGATATTCTCAATATAAATATTTAATGCATTATCGGATCATTATGGTACTTCTGGACCATAATTTATTGCATATATTTAGCAAAGAGTATAGAATCACATAAATTCTCATAGATGCTCGAACTTCAGGTTAAGATAGTATCTACTTATTTCACAATAAACTCTTCAAGAGCATTGGTGTTCAATATCCGCACAATATCCGCAATTACTGCGTAGAGGTTCATATATCTAATCATATGTGCAGAAACTCAATTGATCAACCACACTATCAATTGATATAATTTACAATAGGCTCCTTCATGGAGTTCTCAATTATATGTATAATATTTCCACTTATACATTTATTCTTATAGGAGAAAAGATATCAACAAAGTGCATGCATATGATGTATACCTAAGTTCTAGATTATATGCTCTATAATAACACAATGATGTAATTGATATGTAATAATGTAGCTAATATGCAAATGATGATGAATTTACATTCTATATGCACATGGTGACATAAATATCTGAATAATAATAGATAGTCTAAACGGAAAAATAATGGTACCACATACTTATATTCAGATATCATTGAAAAGTACTGATAATATCAAGAAATAACGAAATTATATTGATATATTTATGGAACCGATAAATTTCCGCGCGAAGTTTGATGGACTATATAATGGGGATCTTGTATATGAAAATGAAAGTCCATAGCAATTGTCGACACAATCGATGATCAGAAATGAGCTTATAGACCTGAAGTCTATCTTGGACCTGAAGTCCATCCATGAACAAGGCTGTCATTTGGACCCGTTTGACCCGTCGATTGGCATGCGGGTCGGGTCGATTATGCCCCCATCAAGTTGCATCATTTGTAATAAATGACATCTAGATACTTGCATTTACATGGATCATGCATTCATTCATTCATGCATTGCATTTCGCATTGGTATTCCGATTTTCAATATTCAAAAACCCAAGAATAAGCTTGTACTTTCCAATATTGAAAATCCAAAAACAAGTTCTTATTTTTCAATAAAACCTTATTTCAAAAAACAAGAACATGTTTTTACTTTTGATTTCCTACTCCTACCTTGTACATTGATAACGATGTCTAAAATAAGTGCGGGGATGAGAATCTATAAATATTATTAAAAGGGTAAACCTTAAAAGCCACGTAGACAATGCCACATCCCATTACTAAATGCCACCTTGCATAACCAAAATTTCACGTCACCAATTATACAAAGCCACGTCATTATTTCTTATTGAAAAAGAAAAAAAATTTAAACCATTAAATGCAAATAGCATAACAAACATTAACTTTGGTTTTTTAAATTTTTAGATAAATTAAACAACCAATAAAAATAAATCCATACTAAATTTAAATTTTTTACGTTTATTGTTAGAATATTTTAAGCAACAAATAAATATCACATAATTATAATTTTACACCATTTATAAAATAATAAATAATTTGTAAATAATAAGAGCAAATAATAACATACTTAACATTAAACATTATATTTTACTTTTTAAAACTAGAATAGATTAAACGAAAAATTAAAAATTTACATCACTCCAATTTTAAACTGTTTATATGTGCAACTCCCTCTTAAATCTTATTGAAATAAACTTGTTCAATTTTGTTAAATTTGATAAATAAATAAATCTATAAATATAATTTATAAATAAAAGGCAAGGCAAAATATCCACCTCTTTTAGTTTCGTAAGATAATTCCCTAAACAATTCTCATGTAATGTGAATTTTGCAAAAAAAAAAAAAAAAAAAAAACTTTTACATTTTATTTCTATTTACTCTATATTTATGTCTATAATAAATATGCTAATAATGAAAACGAATACTCAAAAGTCATGAAACCTTTCTACATATTTATGTATATATTAACTTTGATAATAATAATAATAATAATAATAATAATAATAATAATAATAATAATAATAAAAAGTCTAAAAGTCATAAAATGCATCCTCATTTGCTATATAAATGTTTTATGGAAGACAACATTTGTGAGCCAAAATTGAAGCCAAAATTTTTTTTACCCCTATTGCCAAAAGAATTGTATGTATGTGTCAATAATCTTTCTTATTATTGTATCAACATCAAGGTAAGTGTATTAAGGTTTTTAAATTAATAATTTATTTATTTATTTTTAAGTTCGATTGGTTTGAAGTAATCTCCACATTTTTAACCTTAATATATATGTAATTTTGTTTTCATTTAGAGACTATCATGATTTGTGGAGTTGAACTATTCAAAGGTAAATATACTTATATCTTTATAATTCAATGCCTATTTCTTACCTTATTTAAGAGAAAACTTAAATTTATAACGACAAGGTTAATATTACATAAATCAAATTCCACCATTTTATTTGTTATTAATCACTCAGTGGATTTTTTTTTGTATGGATAGTTAATTGGAGAAAGAAGACTATATGAAAAAGAGTGGTAAGAGAAAACTTAAATTAATAACGATAAGGTTAATATTACATAAATCAAATTCCACCATTTTATTTGTTATTAATCACTCAGTGGATTTTTTTTTGTATGGATAGTTAATTGGAGAAAGAAGACTATATGAAGAAGAGAAATACTATAATTGCTTAAACGAATACTCCCCTCATTATACTCAATACCATGTTATAAACTAACTACAAGATTGACAACATAAATGTGAATGAGTAATTACTTTTAGGTTCATAATTTTTTTTTATCATTTAACTCATTTTATCTTTTATGCAAAATTTTAAAATTTAGGATTTTTGATAAATTGATATAAACGATATATTAAGATTATCATTTATTAAACTTCATAATTATGCTACTATTAGAAAATATGATTTATGAGAATTAAAAGATTGAGAAGATAAAAAGTCCTATAATTCTATATCTTTTTAACTCCTTATATTTCGAGATTTATTATTCTAAAAAAAAGGGATCAATAATTTAATATTATGGATTAATTTACTCTTTCGTCTTCACGTACTAACTTTATTGGCCTAAATGACAAAGGGACATTCAAGCTTTCACATAGAAAATTTAGTACATAATCTATACAATCTAATTAAAAGGTAATCTTAAGCATTTATTGAATTACTGGACTTATTAAAGGTAATTTTTTTTTAAAACCACATGTTATTAGTATATTAATCAAATAAACAACTAAAGTACAATATATAGTTTTGAAAATAAACCAGTTGTAAAAGAAATAAGACACTAACCGACTAACGTTTATGTATTCCAAGACTATATTTTTTAAATGGATCAACTAATTGCTCAGACAAGTCTAAATAAAAAGATAAAAATAACAAAGTTAAAACAGATAAACCCGTGAATTTCACGGGTCACAAACCTAGTTTACATTCAAAAAACTATAAAAATTTGATTTTTTTTGAAAAATCTCAAAAATATGTCTTTTATTTAATAAAACAAAACACTCTAAAAATTTGAAAAATTTCAAAAGCCAAAAATATGTTCTTTACTTTAGTAGTGTAGAATTGTATATACTTGTGTGTGTGCTTTTTTGTTGTTCTCTTCTCTCATAGGTACAACACTCTATTTGAGACATATCTTAAGGCAACATGTGAACCGAATATCACTGTCATGATACATTTCATGTGTGATTATGTACAATATGGCAATAATCTCAATGTTCATTACCTTTACTCTCAATGACCAATTTATAACTTGATATGCTTCAGATCGAGTCAAATCCGTTTATAGTCAAATCAAAAATTTCAATGTATAAAACGTATCTAAAATGAATCATCATTTTTATTTTATGAACCAAAATATATATAATATTTAAATGAATATAAATCATCATTCTTAGTTTTTGAACCTCTATTTAAATTAATATAAATCATAAAAAACGAATCATCATTTTAAAAACGAATAATTGAACTTCAGGTTCAATTGCGGATCACACTACTTGTTTTTTTGACCAACTTTTTCTTATCAATCTTCCCTTAATGTGGTAAAAACTATCTATTCTAGATAGATTTAAGGGGCAATAAATGTAACTCCCCGGCCTAAACTAAGGGTTAGGAGCGGTTACTCACGGTAGCTCGCCAGTACATGGCTCACAAATCAACACAGGTTCTTTCCAGCGCATTTTGTCCTCACTCATGCGCATCCTTGAAATCCTCCCAGGAGGTCACCCATCATAAGACTACTCTCAGTCAAGCGTCTGTAGAGTTGTTTCGCATGGATAAGCAAAAAAGCAAGTGCAATTTGTTGATATGAGTATTACTTTCAATCCCTTTAAGCACTAGTCATATTTTAAGCCTATCAATGGAGCTCTTCAAGGGGGTACCCCACCCGAATAATGTCTTCGGTTCAGTGGAATATTACACACCACCACTTGAAGAATACAACGTCCTCGTTGCGCCTGACAGCATCTGACCGCAGCTGAGCCAAACTCAGAATTGTCCCCCGCTAGGTTGGTGACTTGGGTACTCCAGACCACAGGCTCACCAGACGGTCTCAGGGGTGCTATGATAATACCACTTGTAACACCCCGGCCCAAACCAAGCTCGGGAGCGGTCACTCACGGTAGCTCGCCAGGCTGTGTACATGGCCTACGGATCAACACAGGTCATTCCAGCACATTTTGTCCTCACTCATGCGCATCCCGGAAACCTTCCCAGGAGGTCACCCATCCTAAGACTACTTTCAGCCAAGCATGCTTAACCGTGGAGTTCTTTCGCATGGATAATCAGAAAAGAAAGTGCACTATGAGTAGTACTTTCAATCCCTTTAAACACTAGTCATATTTTAAGCCTATCAATAGAGCTCTTCAAGGGGGTACCCCACCCGAATAACGTCTTCGGTTCAGTGGAGTATTAGAATAAATATTCATATCTACCTTAAACACATTTGATATCATTCTTTATAGAGTTTAATCAACTAGTTCTCCTTAGGAAAACAAAACATTGGGAGTTCAATATTACACAGTTGGTTTTTTTTATGTGCTGAAATAGTTATGCCCCAAGGAGATCGCTTCATCCATTTGAAAATCAATTGTGCTTCATAAAATTGCACATGTGGACTTCCGGCCACTGAAATTTTATTCTTCTTTTGTGGACTTCTGGCCACTCCTACAATATCAACAATACATTATTTTATCAATAAGATCTCCAATATTAAAATCATACTCAATCTCATTTGTGCGTCTCGCTATTCACTTAATTAAAAAACAAGATGAGAGTTTTCAGCACGTTATTATCCTTTTTTTCAAGATAAAATTCTGGTTTATCAAAATGGGTATAATGATAACCCGGATGACCTTAATCATCACATTTTTAAACATTTTAGATCAAGTTTCCTTTTGCCCATAATTCATGTCGCTTTTTCTTTTGACTGTGTATCGATACTTTGACTTTTACACCACCACATTATTAGTTGACTATACTCATCATGCTAATCTTCTTGTTAGCTATATTTAAATATACTCAAATAATTTTATTTTTCATCTAGCCAGATAAACGATGTGAAGTAAGACACAAATTTAATATTCCTTTCGGGAATTGAACTATATTAGTTCACTGTGAGTAATTATTTTATAGTAAATATATCATATGACCAACAAGCGTAATTGTCTACATTTATATTACGCATATTATTGACTTCTAAAGTTATTATCAAATATTTTCAATGCACTTTATAGTATCATAAATTTGTGCAAACTGGTCATATTCATTCTCAAATGCTTAGGATTCAAATCTTCCCTTCCTTCAGGGGTGACGGATATATGGTAACTTTCAAATTGATTGAAGTGTCAACCATTTATTTTATTTATTCCACCATATACATATATTGGTCGCATTCTCAAGATGTCAATGTCATTACTATTGTATCTATCGTAGATGGGATAATTTTTATTTTAAAATACACATATCAAACTCGATGATATATATCCATGTTCACGTACTCGACCAATATAGGTGACATCATCTTTATCCTTTTCTCAATTTATCATATGATATCAAATTCGCTTCAGTGAAGATGTTTGAACAATTAGATGGGATTTACGATTTTTTTTCTTATATTTTGTGATTTGAAAGAATTTTATACTTTGTCCAATTTACCAAATATCCATTATTTCAAAAATGTTCCTACAAGCAACATTATATATGCTCTTTTGGAGGCTTTCATAATTTGTACCATGATAATATATAAAATATATCTTTACACTATCAATGTATCAAAATATCACCTGAATAACATTTAGTAAAATATATTATTTTATAACTACTGGTCAATAATTAATCACAACCTCATCAGGTATATTTAAAAATATAAGTATTTTTCTCATGGTATTATCAAAGAACATATCATAAATTTGGCAATAGACGTATGACATCTGGATATTTGTCTCGAATAAATATGGCATAATTTATAAGATTAAGAATCAGAGATTTGAAACCCAACTTCCGATTCTGAACATAATATCAACTCAAACCTATGGTGGATCAATTAACTCGCTGGTTTTAAGCTCGTGCTGATAACGTGTTATAAATAAAGATAAAAATATAGTAGTAATATGCATAGAGAAAGAGAGTAGAGGGAAGAAATGTTGTATTGATCTTGATGCATCATATACATGAGAAGTGACATTTATTTATAACTACGTACACGGAGATGAAACATATGCAATGTTTCTGTGTATAACAGCCTTAATAAGAATATTTATAATAGTTGGGCCTCAACCATTACCTTAAGGTTTTGGTTGAGATGGTTCATCTTTCATGGTATCAGCTTCCTAGGTTAAAATCGATCTCACAAATCGATTTTAACCTAGGAAGCTGATACCATGAAAGATGAACCATCTCAACCAAAACCTTAAGGTGATGGTTGAGGCCCAACTATTATAAATATTCTTATTAAGCCTAAATAAATACATAATGTATAATGTGCATCCATAATTACATATGTTTTACAACACTAGTTGTTGTACGGCGCGCTTCGCGCACCGTACCCCAAGATAGTTATACCGAGATATTTCAATACCTTGAGAGTAGCAAGGTTATGAAAGTCGATAAAAAAACACGCTCAATTGAGACCACTTTTTTGGCGACCATCTCTAGAAAAGGCGTGGCGTCAAAAACGCAATTTTGTTATAGAGTGTATTTCTTTGTGAAAGGTTAGGCACCAAATTTTATAATTAGATTTGATCATTGCATTAACTAATCAGTTTCATTCCAAGTATTGGATTAAATTAGCTATGAAGAAACATATTTATCAACAAATAACCACATATAAGCTTATGGCTTCACTGGCGGTACCCAAGATATTGATAAATACAAAGTTATATTTTAGGGTGACCCGATTACATGACAATGAAGATAATAAATATTACGGAGTAAAATTTTTATTTTGGAAATAAAGAGATGCCTTCTTGAGAGAAACAAAATTACATAAAACGTGTTGTTGAATCACGAATTTTGAATGTGCGATGAGAATAACAAGGGTATTGTTTATGTACTATTGACTTATGGAGACGAGGTAAATTTGGCAGCACCTAATATTGCCGAAAATGTCTACACCGCAACAACACATCTTATTTATTTAACAAATGAAACAGTGTCGAACATGTCAAACATCGCAGCAACAAACTATTTGTAGTAGCTCTTCATGCCTTCTTAAGCTCGTACTCCATTATCTATCTTTAGTGCCCTGTATTAGAAAACAAATTGAATGTCATTCAACAAAACAAAATCTCACATTATAGTTCAAAGATAACTGTCATTAGAGTTCCATTGAGGTCTAGGTATTGGTTAAAAAGGAGTTAACCTGATTTTTTTTTTCGTGAAAAATAAACAATAGACAAACTTGCTTCTCTACGAAAATGGTTATTTGAAATTTCTTTTATGCACAGTTTATCAATGGGTTATATATGAGGGCAAGAATTATTGTTGAACAATTCATTTTTTTTTCCGATAGAGGCCAAGTGTTTATCACCAAGTTCGTTTAGTACCGCGAACCTATGTACCACTGTTCTCTTTTAATTCAAGAATGGTTACTTTGTCAAGTTAATTGACCGGAATTAAGTAGCCTCGCTCCAGCTATATATTAAACCACACGAATTTCAGCACAAAGCAATATCACCTACTTTTAGCGTACCTTAATCTTGGAGTGCCTTTATGGCAGCCTATCCGTGTTTCAAGGGGTGCCAACGACAACCAGGAGACAGTATCAGTGATATAACCTGCAATCAAATAGATCAAGGACCATCACCAGCGACCAAGGGCTAAAACTGAAAAAGGTTGAGGAAAGAAGGAAAGGGAGAAGTATGAAAATCAATGAAATAAACAAAGTCGAAGAAAGAGGACATTCCCTCACCCCACAATATGTCATCTTCTCTCCTCAACCCTCCCCCCTCCCTCTTTCTTCAACAATATGAATGCCCCACTCTTCCCCCTTGCTCTCTTCTCTCAGCTAGAAAATATGACATTACTTACTACCCACCTCCAAGTTCATTTAGCACCTCCAAATTCATTTAGCCGACTTACAAAATGGTTAAACATTTAACTTGATAATCTTATCTACTCATCCAATTAAAAATACCAAGCTACACTAAAATTCTCTCTTCTTTCATCAGCATGTAGTACTTCCCCTCCCTCTTCCCTCAGCTCACAGAATAATTTGTTGAAGATAAACTTGACATTTTTTGCAGCCTGGAAATTATCATGTCTCATAACTCCTTGCATAATTCCTCTCTGAGATTGCTAGTCATTTAAAAAACGTAATGCAATTAATTTACGAGACATAGTAACATAGAAAGCAAGAAACACAGTTTCTTATTTAGTCTAAATACAGCGGCCATGAGTTAGATACAAACCGTATCTATGGATACCCAATAGTTGATAACATAACACATTTTATCGTCAAACCTTATATTATTACCTTAAGAATTTGCAGGAGCACAGCTAAAAAGTTTGAATTTTTCAAACTTAATTTACTTTTCTTTCAAATATTCAATCTTATTCCAGCATTAAAAATGTTTTAGGCCCAAACTAAAAATCATAGTCGTCCGGTTGATGAATCCTTCCATTTTATCACAAATAACCCTACTATTTTTTTTAACTCAGAACTTCACCAAAACTATGAATCCATTATTGTGTCGCCATTTCATCAAAAAAGAAAGAAACAGTCCAGCCTTCGCACTTGCACATACCTATAAAGCCTATAATCAATCTCAATTACCCCAAACATCTACTTAAGTCATATACGTTTGCTAGTTTACCATAATTTCTATCTACCATAAGATATCCCCTCCGTCCATCCCAAACCACAAAGGAAAACATTTTTTTTTTAGATTCTCAATCTTGTTCTCAAATTTCATCTATTTCTATCTATGGTCAAATTCTATCTAGCCGAGAAATAAGCCACTTGAATTACAAGGAATGCCAAATAAATGTTGTGGCAGAAATATATAGTCTTTGACCAATCAACTACTTATCTAAGACAACTACCTACACCTATAGTCGTAGTTTCATAAAACGCTAATTGACCATTTTCAAAACAGCAGTGGCTCAAATGTTCAATAACATAATGAGTTACAAAGTGATGATGACTTCAGTGATGTACTCAACTCACCGGATTGAAATACCATATATTTGGCATCAAGCTAGCTTGAAGTAACAATTTGCCAGAACAGTTGTCCTAAACATCACATTATTCAAGACCACCACTAAACCTATCAAATTATAGTGATCAACCCATCTGTCAAATCATTAGTACATTTATTTACATACTAACCCATTTATTCTATATTAGTAAAAATTAAGAACATACATCACTTAACGAATCTGTAGGATAACCGTAAGTGAAAACAATCATCGTAGAGGGGCTGTCAAAATAATTCATGCAATGTTGATTCAATAAAAAGTTTTCTTAGCATAGAATGGTACCCGAGCTTAGCTCGGTCTTATCCGAGATACGAACAACTCCCCATAGTCTTGTTGATTCATCCAGCAATACTGATTTCCCAACATTGACCATGCCTAAGAAGAAAAGAAATACTCAATAATTATTTCTAATACCTTTGGTTTCTACCCTCATTTATTTTCCTTCCCTATTACTCTCCTATCCCTTCAATTATTTTGACTCACCTGTATTACCGATCACCGTCCTCTGTCTATCACCTAACCTATGCTTACTGTTTTATAATATGGATTATCTATCTGAAGTATGTTCTTTTTTGAAGAAATGATCTTCAACTTTTTTAGTTTTAACATAAATTGCTTGCTTAGGTGCATGCCTGTAAGGAATTGATTCATCTCCTGCTGTAGTTGATCAAGATTATTCCCTATCAGTCCTCAGAATGTTTTTTGTCTATTTAACAGCTTTATCCAAAGCAATGGCAATATCATCATCGCGTAAAAGGGCTAATTCAAAGAGGATTGATCGGATCAGTGAGCTACCGACCATCTGTTGTGTCACATTTGAACATTTCTTCCCACAAGATCTGCTAATATTAGTTTCTCTTTTAGGCGAGTTAGCCTAATTCCCCATAGCTATTTCTCCCAACCATTCGACATTCATAAACACCCAAAAATGCAAAGGTTTATTAAGAGTATTATCTACAGAGGACATAAACTAAATGTCATTCAAAATAATTTCCTAAATAAATATAAACATTGACCCCCTTTTTAGTTTCTATGTCGCTAACCATCACAGAATTAAGGGTGGCCTTTGAGACAACATAAATAACAACCTAAATGTCAAGCTACCTAAGTGTCAACAAGCGCACTGACAATGTAAACATTGTTTGCGATAATTGTGCAGCACACCGGCTCAACAACAAATCAACAACAAAGGGGATAAGTTCACTAAATAAAGCCTAAAAAGCAAACATACTACCTTGTGTATCCGTCAGAACTCTGCTAGTGTGACCTTGCTCCCTGAAAAATCCAAACCCAAATAATAATATGTAAGAGAGCCGAGCAAAGGCCACGAAAAAGTAGAAAGCTCATTTCTAAAGTAAAGAGGCACAATAGACCTTCGGGTTTATCGTCTACTCTTTCTTTGCTTTTAAAAAGGTATAGAAATGTGAATTTCTGTTCAAGTTTTTCGATGGGGTGTGCTTTGAGAGATTATATCTATGACCTTATTATTACGGTGCTGAATTTTTGTGTGCATAATGATTGTTTACTTATTTTTGTCGTCCCCGTTCCAGTTTCACCGAGCTTTTACCAGGCTTAGAGTGGTCGCATACCAAGTACTATAATACTTATTCTCCTTTGTACGTATCTGAAGTATACTTACCTTTGAGTGGCCAAAATCACATATTTTCAAACGAGGTGACGAGCTTCCATCTAAAAGGGTACTTTTCCCGATTAATATCTCTATGACATATTCGCTGAGCAAAAGCAAACACAAGTGAATTAATAACAGAAAATAAGAGCTCATATCAGTGCCCAAATAAAACATCGTGTTTTCGACAACCAAACAAATGCATGGTAATATGAACAATTCGATACTACCTGTTGGTCTAGAATGCCTCAATGACGTAAAGAAAAGTTTGTCTAATAACGGACACAAACAAAAACTTGTAGACAAAGAAAAATAAGAGTTCAGGAAAGAAAGTCAAGCTATAAATCGAAGTCCGTTTAGTACCAGCATCACTTTATAGGCCCTAAGGTTGCTTGCTATTGCCCTTTTTTTCTATACGAATGGATTTGTGAAATGTCTTTCCATTGGATATGTGAAACCACATATCCAAGCACATACAATGAGTAGTCGAGTAGGGTCTCAAAAGCCAAATAAAGGATCTTAACAAGCTAATTTAATTTGCAAAATCATACATTATATCAATATAATTAAAATTCATATATATTATTAGGAACTATGTATAGTCTACTATACATATTAAGATACAATACTTACTTTGTTTGCCATATGAAAGCACAAATTTACACACGCGCACACGCACACTGGTCGGACTAAATCTTTTCGGTAACTTGTCGTTAGGAGCACCTAGACCAAAACACAATTTATAGCTTCACAAACAACTCTACAATTAGTAAAGAGGCAAGTAAAGGTCGGATCCCAAGGGACGGGAATTGAGATGAGATTTCTATTGCAACTAGCGGTGTCTGAGGGGTGTCACAATTTGGGTTGATGTAGAAGGTCACTAAACTAAATAGCAATAAAAGTAAACAAGCAAGATGAATTAAAAAGGGTTGTAATAAATTGATAAAAAGCACTAGGGTATCATGGGGTCATAGGGGATTCATGGAAATTGATCATACAAACATGTTCTCAAATTATAAGCAAGCAATTATTGTTGTGATGGATTGAGTTGGGTTATATCTTACAATCCTAGGAAAGTTTGGGTCCCGGAGCCGAATCGATTAGATTGTACAACACCTACAAGTCGACTTAGTCTTCCCTACTCAACAACATGCATGGTCTAATGAGACTCGAGTTGGTTTATGTCTTACAAGTCTCATTGAAAAGATAGGTGATGGGTAAAAAATACAAGGATTCATAGGCTCGCATTTCATCAAACATAACATGCGCATGAGTTGAGATCATAACAAGCAAGCAAATAAACCATGAAAGCATATTAATTTAAGCATGAATCATTCTCCATGTTGGTTTCCCCTAATTACCCATTAACCCTAGCTATGGAACTACTCACGCATTATCATGTTGAACATGCTAACAAGGTTGTCAATCATACCAACAAAATGAAACATGATGAATAAATGAAAATAATTAGCAATAATTAAAAAGGGATTAAGAGAATTATACCTACTAATGATTCCAATAATAAAGCAAAGAATAAAAGAAGTACTTGATGCTTGATTGAGAGGTTGTCAATCTCCCAATAATAACCCAAATAATATTCAATTACCCAAAATAAAGGATGAATAAAAGAGAGATTAAGAAAATAAAACTTGTATTAAAACTTGATTAATTGTTGATTACAAAATTAAAGAGAGATTTGATTGATATTAACTACACTAGAGATTGCTAAGAAGAACATGCTCTTCTAATTAGACTAATGGGGTATTTATAGTGGAGATTAGGTGTAGGAATTAGGGTTAACTAAGGGCTTAAATGAAGATTAAGTCCCTACTTAAGGAAACACCGGTATTTTTGGAAGGATGGGCATCTTTCTTGAAGCTTGAAGAAGACGAAGTTGTGTTGCCTTGGAATCCGTGTGTCTTTAGCACGGGACGGCCGGATTCGAGGGTCTCTGCCCGGGCGTCTTGGGGAGAAGACGGGCGTCTTCTGGGGTTGTTGCCCGGGCGTCTTGTGGTGAAGACGCTCGGATGGTGGAGGTGGAGGACGGGCGTCTTCAGGACAATCCGCACGGATTGCTGGACAGTCACATTTCTTCTTCTTTTCTTCCCTTTTCTTCATAAAATCCTTGGGGATTTCCTCGGGGATGCAAGGATCTTTTCTCATCATTGCCCATTTACTATAGTATGTACAAAGGTCTTTTAATCTTGTCTCTCCTTGATGCTTGGTCATTGAATTCAATCAATTTAGTCTCGTTTTGCCATGAAAATGCAAGGTTTGCACTCCTTTCCTACCAAGGACACAAAAGCTCAAAGAATATGCAAAACAAAGAACTAAAGACAATAAATGACCCAAATATGCACTAAAAAGCATGGGAACAAGGCTAATTCGGGGACTAAATATGCTCTATTTATGGTCACATCAAATATCCCCAAACCTAACCTTTGCTCGTCCCGAGTAAAGAGGTGACAAAGACTAGGACCATTATTTAAACTAACCTAATAACATAGCCGATATGAGACAATTAGCGGGTCTCACTCCGCCCCTTCAACTCACAACAAGACAACCATGAGGTAGGATGCCTTCTTGCAAGGCAAGGTGGGTCTTGCCAAAATGGCGACACATCCAAACATTAAGCACACAAAAACAAATAATGGATTCATCTACAAAAGAATAGCCACTTTCCTCATCTAAGTGGCGGAAATTATCTACAAGGGAAGCAATTCAAGGGTACACACTCCTTCATAGATGCAATTTCTTCAAACTACTAAGCCTAGAAGGATACCAATAAATCACCTCCAAGTTGTGTCAAGCTAGGGTACCTTTGTCCTCAATTGTTAAAGGCTTTTGTCAAGAGTAGACTCCCTATGGTGTTAGAAACACTGGAGGATCGCGGAATTCCCCCTCTTGCCTAGACAAGAAGAAGGGTCGTCCCCTCTCTACCATGCACAAAAATAGATACGATGGATAAAGGGATCAATAGATATTTGAGTTTCACTTTGGGAGTTTGCTTTCATTTTTGTTTTTCCCCCCAATTTCATGTGGCATATAACATTTGAGAACACTTTCTTGCCATTTCTTTTGTTTTTTGGCATTTCAACACTTGACAACTTTCTTTGCATTTCTTTTGAACATTTTCAAAGTCACCCCATATGTAGTGAGGGTGGCTTATATTTGAAGCTTTAGGAGTTCTATTTTTGCTCCTCTTTTTATTTGATGCATTTTTTTGCAAACTTTCTTTCACTTTTCACTTCATTGAACTCAAATCAATTTCATTTTGTGCCCATTCCCTTTGATGACAAAAATGTGGTAGAACATGGATGATGGATGGATGGATGCATGGTTTCAAGGGTCACCTTGGAATAAACGGTAGCCAAGGAGTTATCACATCACAAGGTACTCTTGACTAGGCCTTAAACCATGGGTCAAAGGATACTAGCATGACACATCCTAGGGTGTTTTACAAGTATTCTAACAAGCAAAGTCTTAAGAAGAAAAAGCATCTACTAAGGCCTATATACACTTGTCAAGCTTCCCAAGTAGACGGTTTCGCAAAATTTTTCTAACATGCAACTACATGCCATGATGCAACTAACATATAAACATCCTAATGCAAATGATTCTACCAACTAATATGACATATAAAGTAAATGCAAGTCCTAAGTTCACATTGTTATGCCGCATCAATCAAAATAAAGCCACATAGTCATTAACATAAAGAGGAAAAAGGAGTTTGGAAAGATCATACCATGCGGTCTTCAATATCCTCATGTCTCGGATGTGGCGTAGTCGATCAATGTGAACAAGGGTAAAACAAACACAATATATACAATAATATATACACGACTACACTACAAAGGAAATGAACATGTTTTTGGTTTTTCAATTTTTCAAATTTTTATGGTTTTTTGAAATTTTCAATTTTTTTGGATTTTTGAATAGACGTTAAGTTAGAATTCCCCATCCCCACACTAATATGGGCATTGTCCTCAATGGCCGAAATGATGGGAAATCATGCAAGCATGATGCATGAATTCTACACTAAATGCAAGCTACACTAATCTATACTACATGTATGCATGGTTTTTGTTTATGACGGAGAGGATAATTTAGATTACCTCCCGTTGTGTATGTATGTACTTCCCCAAATCGAGTTAGACATTATTGCTAATGTCCTAAGGTTGGGTGTAGTTCATGCACACACGATGCAATGCATGAAACTAAATTTATCATTTTGGATTTTCAAAAGTGGGAACAATAAAATAAGAACACCTCAATGGGGCCGAGGTGTTAGTCCTCTATGTTGCTAGGACTACTCCAACCATGATCAAGATAAATAAATAAAACAAAGAAGTAGACAAACCTCAAGAGGGTAGGAGCCTCCAAAGCTTGCTAATCTTCCATCATATCATCACTATCATCATCTTCCTCAATAGAAGTGGACTCATCACCACTTCCCTCTTCACTTTCTTGTTCACTTTGTTCATCATCCTCTTCTTCTTCTTCACTAGCCTCTTCATTGATGCTTGAACCAAGAAAAGAGTGAAAATCTTCAATTTCCAAGTGTACCCAAATCGATTTTAAGATGAAAGGCTTTGCCTTTATAAATTTAAAAATCGACTCAAAGGTTGAAGATTTTGTGCTTGGTTTGATTTTTGTTGAAAGAGGAGTGATTAATTTTTGTTAGAAGGATGTTTTGATTTGATTTTGATGAATGTGGTTGAGGAAATCTTGTTTTTGTGATGGAGAGGATGAGGGTTTTGAGTTTTGGGGTTTATGGGTAGTGTTTTGAATGAAGGAATGAAGTAATGAATGTGGGAGGGGGTTTATAAAAGACCCGAAAATTTTGAAATGCAGGGGGAAGACGGGCTACTTTCTTTCGGGACGCCCGGATTCTGTCTGTTCTGGGTTGGGAAATCCTTGCCTAAAGACGGGCGTTGAGCAAAGACGCTCGGATTGTTCAGCTGCGGGACGGGCGTCTTTCAGTGAAGACGTGCGGATTCCTTTCCAAGGATTTTCTTGTTTTTCTCAGCCAAAAATACGGGCGTCTTTTCTTGTAGGACGGGCGGATTCTTTAACAGTCCCAAAATTTCAAAAATTCAGCTCATTAAGGACGGGCGAATTCGGATTAAGACGCCCGGGTTGCCTGAAGACGGGCGAATTCTCTTGAAAACGCTCGGATTCTGCCCCTTTTACCCGGATTCAGTTCAATCCGTGTACTTGCATATCCCGTGTCATTTTTCATTCTTCAAAATCTCGTGTTCTTCATTGTGGGGGCACTACTAAGGCATGGATAGCCTAGGCAATTGCTATCCCCACACTAAGCTAAAGCAGTACACATCAATTGAAATCATTAGTCCCTCCCTCACTTCTCTCAAACATGATAGTTATCTTGATCAAGGCATAAAAATCCAAAAATGACAAAAATGCAATATGAGAATTAAAATGCGAGTTAGGAGTTAGAAATATTTACAAATGGTGGTTTAGGGAGGACTCCACCAAACTCTCATCCTTAGTGAGATGTCATGGGGGCATGTCCAAGGTGTTGTTGATGTTGCTCAACACCTTGAAGAAGTAATCAAAAGCTTGTTCATTGTCATGATAAAGATCTTCAATAGATCTTTGCCCTTGTTGTCGGTCTTGATCGATATCATTACCAATATAGGGATTGAAAATCCCTTCAAATTCATCTTCCCAAAGACCACACACTTCATCTACTTGATCACTAAAGATCTTTTGAGTTGATAGAGACAACTCTCCCATTTCTTGGCCAATGAGGCCATCTTCTTCATTGCTTGACTTTGGTGAGCTTTTCAAGCTCTCTTTGTTACAATTCACTTGCTCTTTGAATGGAGCATCTTCAATTTTCTTCCTCCATTGGAGTTCCGACTTCTTCCTATCATCCTTCCGGCTATAATGATCAATCATAAAACATGGTTCATGCAAACGGGGAGCTCTCATGGTCTTGTCAAGATTGAAAGTTATACTCTCATCTCCCACTTCTAGAGTGAGCTCTCCATGTTTCACATCAATCACCGCACCCGCGGTGTGTAAGAAAGGTCTTCCTAGAATGATTGGAATGTTGGAGTCTTCTTCCATATCAACAATGACAAAGTCCTAGGGATGAAAAATTTCCCAATTAAATGCACGGAACATCTTCCCATATCCCTAATGGTGTCTTCGTCGATCTATCGGCCATTTGGAGTGTGATATTGGTGCATTTAAGCTCTCCCATCCCTAACCTTTTACTCACCGAGTACGGCATAACACTCACACTAGCCCCTAGATCACATAAGGCTTTGTTGATCGTGGTGTCGCCAATGGTACACGGTATTGAGAAGCTTCCGGGATCCTTGAGTTTTGGAGGTGAACTCCCTTGAAGTATTGCACTACTCACCTTAGTGAAGGCGATAGTCTCAAGCTTCCTGATCGACTTCTTCTTTGTGAGGATATCTTTCATGTATTTCGCATAGGTAAGACGTGATTGATTAATTCCGTGAAAGGAATTGAGACTTCCAAATTCTTCACAATTTCCATAAATTTTCCAAGTTGGTCATCAAATTTGGGCTTGGCTTGACGACTTGGAAAAGGAAGTCTAATCACAATGGGCTCCTTCTCCTTGACCTTGTCTTCATTTTTCTTTGAGATTTCTTCTTTTGATGGTTCTCCATCCTTGGAGTTTTGCACAATTTCTTCCTTGTCACTAGCTTCCACAACTTTATCCTCAACTTGCTTCTTCGGTGCTTCATACCTTGTACCACTTCTCAAGTGAATGACACTAACCGTTTCATGTCTTGGGGGATTACTTTGAGGTGGTAATTGCCCCTTTTGTCTTTGTGAGCTTGAAGATGCTAGTTGAGTCAATTGGGTTTCCAACATTTTGGTGTGAGCTAGGATGTTGTTGATGGTGGTTTCCTTTGCTTGACTATCCTTTTGCATTTGAGTGAAAAACTCTTGTTGATTCTTTTGCATTTGAAGGACCGCTTTTTGAACATCAAAACCTTGGTCATTTTGTTGATTGTATGGAGATTGATTTTGGTAACCTTGGTTTTGGTTGTAAAAGGGTCTTTGATTTTGGTTTCTCATGGGAGGTGGGGTGTATGTTGTTTGAGGGTTTTGAACATTTTGGCTTTTGTATGAGAGATTTGGATGGAATTTGGTGTTTTCATTGTAATAGTTGGAATAAGGGGTACTACTCTTGTATGCTTGGAAAGCATTCACTTGCTCATTTGTTCCCCTACATTCACTTGGGTCATGTCCCAA
Organism: Silene latifolia; assembly: GCF_048544455.1. Lineage (NCBI taxonomy): Eukaryota > Viridiplantae > Streptophyta > Magnoliopsida > Caryophyllales > Caryophyllaceae > Silene > Silene latifolia. Next base: position 67,421,188 of record NC_133532.1, read on the forward strand.
AGTTCCACAATTCTCACATATCCCACTTGGGATTGATGAAGATGCCGTCATGGCATTAACATGATGCTTTGGTGATTTTGAGGCTTCTTCAAGTCTAGCCATAGCCTTTTCAAACTTCAAATTGATGGTATCAATGTGAGCACTAAGCTGAGCACCCAATTGAGTAACAGAGTCCACTTCATACTTTCCTCCTCTAGTAGCCTTGCGAGGTCTACTATATTGTGAGTTATGGACCGCCATTACCTTAATTTTGTTCCAAGTTTGATTGTCATCAACTTCGGTGAACATTCCATTTGATCCCATGTTGAGAATGTTCCTTGAATCTTCATATAAAGATTCTTCATCCCTTTGCTTAAAACCCGTAATTTGAGCTCTTAACATGTTAGTCTTTTCCGGTGGATAGAACTTTTTGTAGAAAGCTAGAGCCAACTTCTTCCAAGAATCAATTCCGAGAGTAGCCTTATCAAGGCTCTTTAACCATTGTTTCGCGGTGCCAATTAGAGAAAAAGGAAATAAGACCCATCGAATTTGGTCTTGAGTTACACCGGTTTGAGAAATCGCATCACAATAGTCACAAAAGGACTCCATATGAGAGTGAGGGTCTTCACTAGGCATCCCCCCAAATTGTCTTCTTTCGACTAATTGGATAAATGCGGATTTGGCAATGAAATTTCCGGTTAGATGTTGTGGTGTGGGAGTACCATTGGGTAGGTTCTCCTCGGTGGGTACGGAATGTGATGAAAACTTAGGCATTGTGGGTTGATTTTGTGTTGTATTTTGTGTTGGGTTCTCCTCACCTTCTCTTGCAAAAGGGTTAATGAACTCAATAGTTGGTTGAATGTCTACAACCTCACCAATACCTCTCAAATTTCTCCTAGCAAGTCTTCTATTGGTTGTCAAAGTTCTTTCAATTTCACGATCAAAGGGTAACAAGTCACCTTGTGACCTTCTAGACATGCAAAATATCAAACAACTCGAAAACAATTAGAACAAACCTTGAGGAGTTTTACTTCCCCAAGGCAAAGAAAGACACAACTAATAACAATATAAGAAAATCTATATCAAGTTAACACCGTCCCCGGCAACGACGCCATTTTTGGTCGGACTAAATCTTTTCGGTAACTTGTCGTTAGGAGCACCTAGACCAAAACACAATTTATAGCTTCACAAACAACTCTACAATTAGTAAAGAGGCAAGTAAAGGTCGGATCCCAAGGGACGGGAATTGAGATGAGATTTCTATTGCAACTAGCGGTGTCTTAGGGGTGTCACAATTTGGGTTGATGTAGAAGGTCACTAAACTAAATAGCAATAAAAGTAAACAAGCAAGATGAATTAAAAAGGGTTGTAAACAATTGATAAAAAGCACTAGGGTATCATGGGGTCATAGGGGATTCATGGGAATTGATCATACAAACATGTTCTCAAATTATAAGCAAGCAATTAATGTTGTGATGGATTGAGTTGGGTTATATCTTACAATCCTAGGAAAGTTTGGGTCCCGGAGCCGAATCGATTAGATTGTACAACACCTACAAGTCGACTTAGTCTTCCCTACTCAACAACATGCATGGTCTAATGAGACTCGAGTTGGTTTATGTCTTACAAGTCTCATTGAAAAGATAGGTGATGGGTAAAAAATGCAAGGATTCATAGGCTCGCATTTCATCAAACATAACATGCGCATGAGTTGAGATCATAACAAGCAAGCAAATAAACCATGAAAGCATATTAATTTAAGCATGAATCATTCCCCATGTTGGTTTCCCCTAATTACCCATTAACCCTAGCTATGGAACTACTCACTCATTATCATGTTGAACATGCTAGCAAGGTTGTCAATCATACCAACAAAATGAAACATGATGAATAAATGAAAGTAATTAGCAATAATTAAAAAGGAATTAAGAGAATTATACCTACTAATGATTCCAATAATAAAGCAAAGAATAAAAGAAGTACTTGATGCTTGATTGAGAGGTTGTCAATCTCCCAATACTAACCCAAATAATCTTCAATTACCCAAAATAAAGGATGAAGAAAAGAGAGATTAAGAAAATAAAACTTGTATTAAAACTTGATTAATTGTTGATTACAAAATTAAAGAGAGATTTGATTGATATTAACTACACTAGAGATTGGTAAGAACAACATGCTCTTCTAATTAGACTAATGGGGTATTTATAGTGGGGATTAGGTGTAGGAATTAGGGTTAACTAAGGGCTTAAATGACGATTAAGTCCCTACTTAAGGAAACGCCTGTATTTTTGGAAGGATGGGCATCTTTCTTGAAGTTTGAAGAAGACGAAGTTGTGCTGCCTTGGAATCCGTACGTCTTTAGCACGGGACGGCCGGATTCGAGGGTCTCTGCCCGGGCGTCTTGGGGAGAAGACGGGCGTCTTCTGTGGTTGCTGCCCGGGCGTCTTGTGGTGAAGACGCTCGGATTGTGGAGGTGGAGGACGGGCGTCTTCAGGACAATCCGCACGGATTCGGGATGATCACATTTCTTCTTCTTTTCTTCCCTTTTCTTCATAAAATCCTTGGGGATTTCCTCGGGGATGCAAGGATCTTTTCTCATCATTGCCCATCTACTATAGTATGTACAAAGACCTTCTAATCTTGTCTCTCCTTGATGCTTGGTCATTGAATTCAATCAATTTAGTCTCGTTTTGCCATGAAAATGCAAGGTTTGCACTCCTTTCCTACCAAGGACACAAAACCTCAAAGAATATGCAAAACAAAGAACTAAAGACAATAAATGACCCAAATATGCACTAAAAAGCATGGGAACAAGGCTAATTCGGGGACTAACTATGCTCTAATTATGGTCACATCACACAGACACATGCTTAGTTATATACTTATATGGATTTTAGGGTTATTTCCATTGAAATCTCAAATGGTGCGACATAAAGCTCAATAGAATGCGTATTTGTACTGCCAAATATTATTAAGATACAGTACTTACTTTGCTTGCCATATGAAAAAAAAAAAAAAACACACACACACACACAGAAACATGCTTCGTTATATTCTTATATGAATTTTAGGGTTATTTCCATTGAAATCTCAAATGGTGCGACATAAAGCTCAACAAAATGCACATTCGTAATGCCTAATATTATTCTACCCAAAATTCCAAAAAAAAAAAAAAAAAGTACACAAAACTGAAGGGAGTGGACTACCTTGGAGGCATTGAGTCTAGGGTAGGGGCTTTCACTTCTAGCAGTTTCTCTACATCTTCAATAATTCTCTGATTTGTCAATGTTTTGTTGTTGGGTGAAGTTTGAGCATTTGTTTTGTTGATCACCTTTAATGGAGTATGGACCAACCTTATCTGTAAGGTCTTTCACGAGTTTTTTAACAGGATCCATGTTGAGCTGAAAAGGAAGGAAATATATTAAACTGACGAATATTATGTTGCATTTACAATCTGGAATTGGCAGAAAATTAACCAGGTTTTGAGCCTAGAACTCTATACTAAGTTCACCTTAATGAGAACAATATTTAACGAGCTAAAATTTAAAAGTATTATATGGGATTGTATGGCTAATAAGTAACAAACTTAAGCGGGCACCTGGGGAGCGACGCGTTGTGTCCTTTTTCTGTTTTAGTCTCTCTCTAACTAACAAACTTAAGCACTTGTGATGCTCCCCTTAATTCAAACATTATATGAGCACCTAACTCGACCGACCATTAACCTCAAAGCAGATCTTGTTCTAGAAGACCAACTATGACATAGGTACTTGATTTTTTTTTCTTCAGATAGCAAATTCAGCAAGCAACACCCTATCTTCAGTAACGGAAGATCCAATTTGATAACTACTTGGAAACAACAGCGCATAATAGCTAGATGGGCTCATGCATACTTTGGTTATAAGTTTCAAGGCGGCCTCCTTTTTTTGTTTTTTTTTTTGCCTTATTCATCTTACAACGCACTACGCAACAACACAATTGTAAAGAAATAGGGCAGCGCGTACTTCCAAATATACAACCTTCCTCGTATCATTTAGTATAACTTCTTTCTCCAAACCTTTGTGTCAGAAACATATACGACTCAAGCAAACAGACGGAGCTACCTACCTCCTCACCATTCTGAAACATCAACTCTGATTCAACTACTTTCTCCTTTTTTTTTTTTTTTTTTTTTTTTTTTTTTTTAACTTTTTACTGGTGTCAGGCATATTGAGCTCATAGCCCATAATTCTTAGCAAGCACCTAAGCAAAACAATGCTACGTGAAATGTACATAGTTATATTGGTTGACCTTTTATCCACACAATAATGCCCCAAACTTTGATTGCCAGAACATTGAACATTATATTCTTTTAAGTTATTGTAAGATTAATATTCACTCTAAAACCCTAAAACTTCCATGTATTGCTAATCTTGTTGTAAGCCGGTTATACCCAAGACTTGCTAAAAAAATTCAGCCGGGAAGGGAGTACCTTTGGACACTATCATATCATCTAGAACAACCTAGGTCATTCACATATTACTCATAGTCATTGTTTGTATACCAATGGGATGAATATGTCAAACTGGAAGAAACCATATGAAATTAACATAAATCAAGCCTCGATACAAATCGATCCAGCTTAACCCAATTCGAAAAATAGGAAGGAAAATGTAAAAAAAAAATAAGTATATACCTGGAGAATGTGGAGCTTGCGACATCAGGTTTAATGTTCCTTTGCGGAGTTGGCGGCATCAGCGGCAATAACCTTTGCAGTATTTTCCCAAACCTCTCCATGGTTTAGTTGTTGATGCAATTAGTTTGGTATCTGAAAAATAGATGAGAAAATGATTCCATTTTTTTAAGGATTACATACCCAATTTGATAAAATTAAGATCAAACAAGTTAAATAAAACCCCAGATCAAACAATAAACCCATCAAATTCAATACTTACCTTACTTAGATCAAAATCAAACAAGATAAATAAAACTCAAAGATCAAACAACACAGCCATAAATGAAATTAATAAACATGGGTGGCAAAAATATACCTTTCAATTACTTGCGCTAAGTTCATTATGTTAGTGTGACATTAGGTTTCTATTCATTTTTTTTCTGGAAAGATTTCAGGAAAGGGGTGGTTGTGGCCTTGTGGGGAGAGAATGAGGATGAGATAAAAAGAGTTCAGGAAAGAAAAAAAAAAGGAAAAAGGCGTGGTTGTGGGGAGTGATGAGAAAAATGAATAAACTGAGAGAGAGGATAAGCTCGGGATGGGTCATAAAACGACTAAATTTACGCCTGACAGCCCGTTAGCTTAAGCCCGCAGCAAAGTCAAGCAAAAAAACACTATTCATTAGGAATAGTAACATGTCTTACTCATATTTTAGTAAGGTGTATAGATTTATTTATTATTTTTATCTAAAATTTATTCTATGTAGTACAAGTTTTTGTAAATTCTCTATTTGTTTTTCCTAAACGTTTTTTCTATAGATATTTATCTTGAAGCATTTTTATTATTTTTTCCCTAAAATTTTATCCATTGTGGTACTCCGCGTAGTTTTTTCAGTACGATGGTGGTACAGTGGATGATTTTGGTAGGGAGAGAAGAAATAGGTGTTAGGCAAAAGAGGAGGGAGATGACAGAGATTGGATGAATTTGAGAGAATTGGAAATGATGGGGGCACTTTGGCCAAAAAAATATACAGACGAATAAAAAGGGTTATTTCATGAAAATAATAGAAAAAATTATAATTATGAATTTAATTAAAAGATTAGAATTTAATTATAAGAATATATATTTATTAAGAAGATAATAATTTAATGACGAAAATTCTATTTATCTTCTTATTTAAGTAGATGCCTTTTGGAGGGAAAAGTAAGAGAATTTTAGTCTCTTTGTAATATTAATAAAAGGGGATGAAAAAAATTGATATTGTATTTGTTAGCTTAGATAACTTGTTACGTTTGTTTACTTTTTCTTTTTTGAGAAAGAAGTTAATAAAGGTAAACAAATGATTAATATGTAGGGCGTATATTCTTTCATCTCATCAATAGTTGTAAAAAACAATTACTGGAACTATTTTGGTATGAGCATAAGTTGTCGAGCTGTCTGTTCAGAAATTTTAGGGTACGACGATTGTACTTGTGTAATTTCATAGTAAATTTTTAGTAAATAATGACCACTTTGAAAAAAAAATGGTCATTTAGTAATAAAAACCAGTAAGTATTTAACGTAGAATGGTAACTGTTTATCAAAAAGTGACCACTTTTTTTGTCATTGCATGTACAGTCGTAGAATAGTTTTTGCGCAGGGTTAGTAGCTTTGCTATAGACGTGGCATACACGGAAGTGATCACACGTGTACTTGTTAGTTAAAACAAGAGTTTTTTTTTTTTGGTCAAACACAACCTTTTTAAGAAAAACTTTCAAACACCACCTTTAATAATTATTTTTGGCAAACACGACATCAGAGTTTGACCACTTGAAATGGGATGACTTTCAGTCAATGTTTGGGATAAGAAACGAGGTCGTTTTAAGGTGTTATTAGACTCGTTGGAAAGGTGGGAGTACACGCTGTCCAAGGGTTATCAACACGGTGGTCAAAAGTAGCTTTATGTGGGGTCGATTGGCGCGTAAAGTAAGGCTGGTCACAGAGGGTTGCTGTAAGTCAAAGTATGATTTTTTCGTGGGTCAATTCACTCCCCTCGAACCACCACCAAACAAAACATCAGACTTCAACAACCTTAAAACATTAAAAGACCCGCGAAAAATTCCCTGACCATTCCCTCTAAACCCAGACTTCAACAACCTTATGTGACCAACCTTACTTTAAACAAAAACTGACCCCACATAAGGAAATCCTGACCACCGTGTTAACAACCCTAGGAAAGCGTGTACTCCCACCTTTCTAACGAGTCCAAGATCACTTGAAACCGACCTCAACCGACCTCGTTTGCTATCTCAAACATAGACTGAAAGTTACCCCATTGCAAGTTGTCAAACTCTGGTCAAAATATTCAGTCCCCCACCAAATATCGTGTTCGACAAAATTTTTTTATTAAAAAGCTGTGTTTCACAAACTTTTTTTCGAGGTGATGTTTGGGTTTTTTTTAAGGGTTAAGTTTGAAAAAAAACCTTGAAACTATTTCAAAATCAGCAATTGTTTTATTGTGCTATAGTATAGAACAAACTTTATACTCCCTCCAAGTATCTCATTTCTTTCCTATTTCCTTCTTCATTCATGTCACATTTTCTTCCCTCTATCCTTGGGTTCTGTGTTTTATATAGTCCAAATTCAATTATAAGTGGGGTTGTGTGTTTTGTATAGTCTAAACTCATTTATTTAATTCTTGTACATAAAAGAAAATTGAAGAAACAAGAGACTTGGAGGGAGTAGACGAAATTAGCCTAACAAAAAAGTGTGATGGTAAAAAAAAAAGGAACTCTTCCCAACCGAAGCAACAATGAACCATATATTCATCATTGTTGTAAACCTAATTTCTACCACCTCCGCGATATTTGCCATGTTATTTCTAGAACCACCGATCACACAACTCTTAAGAGCTTACGACCCCACTACTGATCACCATGGTTTGAAATATGATTTAAGTTGTACCACATTTTAACAGGAAAATTTTACATAAAATGTTTCAAGTTGAAGACTTATGGTCTTCACTCGAGAAATTTGAGATTTTAAGTTGATGATCGAGTTTTTACCGTCAATACTCGCACCAAACGTTAACCCAATTATAGTAGTATAATCGGGTCGAACCACAAGGATGGGTGGAGTTCCACTTAATTTGATTTAGTCTAAGTCTAGTCTAAAATAAGGAGGGTGGTGAAATTGATTAAACTATAACTAAAGCAGTTGAAAGCAAGTAATTAAGATGGTAAGATGTAAACAATTGATAGAAACTAAGGTTGAACAATTCTCCTAAGCAAGTCTAAGCAAGTAAGGGTGTCGATGGTTACGGGTAATTATTGGCCAAGAAAGCTAATTTCTTAAACTCTCCTAAAAATGGACACAAAGTTCTCACAAGACATCCAAATTCATTGCAAACATACTATCAAGCATCTATGTAAACTTTCATTCAACAAGACACTACGCAAAAGTTGGAGAAAGATGTTAGTTTCATAAACCTATTATTAGAAATTTCTAATAGTGATTAATTAACATTTTAATATAGTCATTATGGATCTTGTGCATGCATAACTAAATAATGAGAATAAGGAGAAAAATGATTTCTTTACAATGAGGAGGGTACGAAAAAGGGCACAAGCATTGTAATACTACGGTTTTCATAGGCTGGTACTCGACCGAGTATGGCCTACTCGATCGAGTGAAGTGTGTCGTGTCCCTGTTTGGCTACTGCCCAGGAACACTTGGCCGAGTATGTTGAATACTCGACCGAGTAGAGGGTACTCGGCCGAGTATACTCAATACTCGACCGAGTATCCGGTCTGACGAGTGTTATTTCCACGGTTTAGATTAAAATGATTAGAGATTATATATAATCGATCGTCAGTTTCTAAAGCCATTTTCTTCCAAAACATAAACTACGTTTCATTCTCCTCTAATCATCTTCATCAATTCCAAGGCAAAGGTCGTCGATTGTGGGTTCTAGCATCTTATTCCGTGTCAATCGTCGTAGTGACGATGTGGTATTTGTTATGCATTTGTATGATTGATTGCAGCGTAGCGAATTGCGAAAAGGTAGGGTTTCCCTACTCAGTTCCTGTTTAATTGATTTGAGATTATGTTGTTTTGCGTATGATTGCTTGTCTGCTGATCATCGTTGGAGTGCTGGTGCGGTGTTGGTGTGGTGATAGTGTTGGTGTTGTGTTGATTGTGGTGGAGTCACTTGCGGGAGTGGCTTCACACCCTAGTTCGCCCTCCGTGGAACCCGTCACGGGATTTAGGTGGGGATTGGCTGCGGTCCCCCACTGGCGACGAGGGCTACCTGTTGCGATGGGCAGTCTGGTCGGGCTACACACTTCGGTGTGTAGTCGATTACCATGTGAGATCGAGAGACTGGGGTTGGAGGATGATCAGCTGGTTGCTTTATACACTTGTCTTATGATACGTGCCTAATGTATAGTCTTTTTAGCCTATTTCAGCACGTATTTCTATGCATTTCTATACTGTTTTTATGGTATTTTGCCCCGAATTGGCTACTTTGGTGTATTTTGTCCTTTTTGTAGGAATGATCGCGAAAGTAGTAGAACCATACTCCTTTTTGTCCTTTTTGCATGCATTTAGAGGAGACGGGACTTTCCCAGAGTGAGGTACTGCATTTGGAAGCGTCGTGGCACGCATTACGAGGCATTCGGACGCAGACGTGAGCTGAAATGAAGACTAGTCACTCGATCGAGTGGTTTTCACACCCTCTGCCACTCGATCGAGTGGTTTTCATATGCCTAGATGGTCGATCGAGTAACATATCACTCGATCACTAAGTTGCACAAGGACCATTTACTCGATCGAGTGATTTCTTGGTCGATCGAGTAACTTTTGCTGGAGAGTTGGTCGATCGAGTGGTTTTAATCCACTCGATCGAGTGGTTTCGTCATTATGGGCTTTTAATCAGTCCGTGTGATGTTTTATTTCGAAGCTTTAGTTAATTTTTCTATTTAAACCTATGTTAACTAGGTTAAACATCTATCTTTTATCTAGCTTTTACTTTATCTTTCACAGTAGACAACTTTACTACGTTACTTTATTCCTTTTCACTGTTACTTTGCTTTGGGGTTATTATTGCTCGGATTCAGTTGTTCTTTACGCCGGATTCGCACTGATTGTAATCCTTTCTCTCCCTTTATTAATAATAATCATTTGTTGCTTTAATTTCTCATTTGTGTTCTTATTTCTCTTTGCCCTAATTTTCATTATTGCGATTTATTGTTTATTTATTATGTTTTCTGCTGGAAATTTGTCTGCTGTTAGTTTAATAACCGATATGAGTAGCTAAACTCCCTTCATGTTGGGATTAGGGAATCTGCGGTAGAAAGATGACGATTTAGTAGATGAATTAGACGAATTAATTACGAGACTCTGTCACTATAGCAATTTAACTGTAATTCCCGACCTAGTTGAGTGCACGCTTCTATGTCACCCATTAATCTGGCTAAAATTAATCCTGGATCGAAAGATTGGACTAAATAGGCCTGCTATAAACAGTAGACTACCCTAATAAGGACGAAAGTTAAGTTAGTGGTATTTTAGGATAGAAAGTGGACCGAAAGTACCTTTTAACATCCGTCTCACATTAGTTAAATCTCGAATCATTCACAAATGGTGAGTTATTGGACTACCGTAGTGAACCGAAATCCCGACATGTCCCTCTCTTCTTGATAGTTTAATCGTATTTTATTGCCTTTACTGTTCTTTATTTTATTTCTCTTCCTTTCAAACTTCGTAGTTTAGAACCAATTTCAAACAAACCCCCAATTGTCACCATAGGATTAGAAATAGATGACTATAATTACATTACCTCCCGTGGATTCGATACTCGATCGCCTCGCTACATTTTAGTTGAGACCGTTAGGTTTTATCTTTGATAGGGTTGCGATAGCCGTGTCAAATTTTGGCGCCGTTGCCGGGGAGGCAATTGTTCAATTTATTAGTTGCTTTATTTTTAGTCCTTTTTCGGTCTAAGGGACACCCGTTCCTTAGACTATTCTTATTTTCTGTTGTAGTTTCTTCTTATGCGCAGGTCGCAGGGTGGTCCACTACTACCATTCGATCCTGAGATTGAAAGATCTTTGCACGTAAAGAGGAGATTATTTCAAGACCAACAAATCGGAGGAAGAATCGTTCCAACTATTACGAGAACGAACGTTCGAGGATAATCCACCTTCTTCTCCGATTTCACACTCATCGTTGAAACCGTTATTTTTCCGGACTTTCCCGAAATGGCCGAAGAAGCGACCATTGCAGTCATTCGAACCCACAAAGTGAGGATCTTTACAAGGGGTTCGAGCTACTGGGGAAGCCAGAAATTGAGCCGAAACCTTCTTACCTTAATATGGTTGAGAAGAATCAGTTCGGTGGGGTTGCAAACGAAGATGCAGTGAAGCACATGGAGACTTTTATTGATTATTCTTTGCTCCATACCCCCACCGCCTTTGGCGTGACGGATCGATCGATAAAAGAAACCATGTTCATCTTCTCACTCCGCGATGTTGCGAGGGAGTGGTATAGGGATTTGGACCGAGAGCCGCTCACGGTATAACCGATTGGAATTCACGGCTTTAGCGTTCTATAAGAAGTATTTTTCTCGCATCGAGGACTATTGCCATTAGAGCTCGGATAACGAGCTTCAAACAAGGGCCTGACGAGAACTTTCACGAGGCATGGTTTCGATTTAAGAAGCTAGTGCGTACCATACCGCACCATGGTTTCGAAAAATGGAGCTTGTGCAATCATTTCTATAATGGTCTGCGTACGACGATCGAGGGCTATTTTGGATCTGCGCCCAATGGCCGATTTTTGAAAACTTGGGAGCAACCAAGGGGTGGAAGATCATAGATGATTTGGCCATCCATAAGGTTGAATATGGGAACTCGAGAGGAAATCAAAGAAGAGTCTGCGATCTGAATCTTCTTGTCATTGCGCTTGAAGCTCTTATCGCAAGGTTTGACAAGTATGAGCTAGGAGGAGCCTCCAAGGGAGGGATGTATCAGGTTAATGCTATGACGGACGGTCCTTTCGTCTGTAGAAGATGTGGAGGAGAGGGGCATGTCTCGATCATTGTCCCGGTCCTTTTGAGCAATGCGCGCCTTCCAACACTACGGGCGAGAACAACGATTACTACGAGCCGAATGTCCACCCCAATTTGAGGTGGAGTAGTCAGAATGTACTCAATCCCACCGCCCTCCGCGCATCGCCGTATATTCCTCCACACAAGAATCAACAGGCTATCGAAGCCTCCTTCTTTCAACCCTCCTAACCAAGGTGCATCATCTTCTAGTGGGGTGAGTGAAATGGGTGAGCTTAAGTCCATGATGCAAGCCATATCGAAGCAATTGCATCTGAATGATCAACAAAATCAACAAAGAAACGCGTCATTTAAGGCACTTGAGACTCACGTTGCCCAACTTGTCGCAAATCAATCCTCGAGAAAGCCGGTCAATTACCGATTCAAAATGAGAAGAATCCACATGAGACGGTAAACCTGATAGAATTGAGAAGCGGTCTTTCTTATGAGGGACCATAAGTGAAGAAATCAGACCCTAGGGAAGCCATTACTGATGGTGAACGATTGTCTTTGTCGAGAAAAAAAGGGCTCACAACAAAGGAACTACTCGATCGATCAAGACCGGTGTTCGATCGAGCGAGTAATGAGGATGATATTGGTCGATCGAGTGACTTTTCCACTCGATCGAGTGAGAAGGAGGAACAATCGTCGATCGAGTAGAATTCCTACTCGATCGCGTGAAGCGAGATAATGAGATTGGTCGATCGAGTAGAAACTTTGCTCGATCGATCATTGCTGTTGAAGAAGAAACCGCTCGATCGATCAAGAAGTTGATCGATCGAGTGGTATTGATGACGGGAAACTTATACGAGAGCTCGCTAGTGCTCGTTTAAGCGAGAAATCACCCGAAAGACCTCGTTCGAGAGGTAAGAAGCGCCCAAAGGATCGAACTTGCTCGGAAGACACTTTGGAAGAGAGAAACAAGGGACTCGAGATACCAATCACGGTTCCCTTCCCGAGGCAGCTCTGAGAATACCAAAGTTAATCAACAGTTTGGCAAATTTGTCGAACTTTTGAAGAGCTTGGAAGTCTCCGTGTTGTTTCATCAATTGTCGACTAAGGTACCCTCTTATTTAAAATTTATGAAAGAAATTTTAGCACGTAAGAGGACTATTAATGACAATGAGACCGTAGCTTTGATCGAGGTGGGGTCGGCCCTATTTCAAAATAAGTTACCCCTAAGCAATCAGACCGGGTAGTTTTTCGATTCCGTGTCATATCGGTATGCAATTGATTGATAATGCGCTATGCGATTTAGGCGCTAGCGTAAGTGTCTTACCTTTGTCTCTGGCTAAGAGACTTGGTTTGACAAAACTGAGTTGCACCAACATGACTGTCCAGATGGCCGACCGTAGTCTATCACGGCCATTAGGTATAGTAGAAGACGTACCTGTTCAGATCGGGAAGTTCTTTATTCCCGTTGATTTTGTCGTCTTAGACATCCCCGAAGATGCACACACCCCTATCATTTTAGGGAGACCATTTTTGTCCACTGCCCGTGCAGTAATAGACGTCGGGGGGAAGACTTTGACCTTTCAGGTAGGGGATGAGGAGCTGATTTTTCATCAGTCCAAGTTCCGGAGAGCTCCCATGCAAGCCCAGCCTTGCAATGCTCTCTCTTCTATTGTTCCTATTATTGACACTCCAAATGAAAGTTTGGAGGATTGTGCCGCTATTGTTGACCCTCCGCCTCAGATTGAGAGCAAAAAGGAGGAAAGTTCGTCTGTTTTCCTTCTGCAGTGCGGATGAAAGCAAGGATGGGGCTGTCAAGGGACATGGTGTAGCCATTATCAATCAAATTGGAAGCAAGGATGCCAAAGAAGATGACATAGGAGCAAGGACGAAGAACGTTCGAACCTACATAGATTGGAATTACATTCCTCCTACTGTTTCAAAGGATAATTCAAGCTCATGGAAGATGAAGAGGACAGTCAGCGTTGCTGAGGTGACGTCCTCCAGTCAGAAGCCCACGAAGGGGCTACTGAAATTTGATGGGAATTAAACGGGGAAATGCCCCGTGTAACACCTTGTAATAGACAATTTTTGAATTTCTTTTGAATTTGCTATATTGCGTTTTAATTAGGACAATTAGTTTTAGACAATTTTTTAGCATGGACGTGAGACTATAGACTATGCTTTTGCGTATTTGGTAATTTGGGAAACTTTTGGATGTGTTTTTATGCAGGTTTGGGGAAGCTTCACGCAATTCAAGGAAGAAAAGACGGAAATTCAAGAGTCTACAAGAGGAAAGTCCTCGATCGAGTACTTTTTGTACTCGATCGAGTGAAAATATGGTCGATCGAGCTGTTTTTCCAGTCGATCGAGTAAAGCTGAAGAGGGATTGGTCGATCGAGTAGAAACTCTACTCGACCAAGCTGCTGGACCATAAAAGCCCTCGATCGAGTGATTTAAAATCACTCGATCGAGTGAAATGAACAGTGGACACGGGAGTTTTTTATCTTAAACTCTTCATTTCCTATTTCTATTTCATTTCACCCTAATTTTCGTCTAAGCAAACCCCTTATGTGCGATTGATTTCCTCCCCAAATCCCCATTTTCTTGCCCAAATCACCAAATCCGCCACCTACAATCCCTTCCTTGTTAATTAATCTTCAAAAGCCCCTTGATTCCCCCTCTAATTGTGCTCGTTTTCTCGGTGTTTAAAGGGTTTTAGGATTTGCGGTTTTAAGCTCGTTAAATCGCCTTTATTGCTTGTTTATTTGAAGTTTAATTGCAAATTGTAGGTCGTCTATCATCAAGTAAGTGTTTCTTCATTCCTCTTGCATTTTAATTTCAATTATTTCGAATTTTATGAGGTAGAAGTAATTTAGGGTTTCGAAAATCCATGTTCAGTCGATTTTTTTCGACTTAATTGCTTTTATATGCCCTTAATTAGCTGCTTGATGATCTTATCCCAATTCCTTGATGTTGTTGCTTGCTTAATTCGAATTTTGCGCGAGATTTCCGCGATTAGGGCTCTTAAGTCGACTTTTTCGACTGTCAGACGGTCTTTATGCTGCCTTGCTTTGTTTAACCTCGTTCTTTCTTACTTACTATCGTTGTTAATCGCTTTTTCCGTCCCCTATCGCCATTACTTCTTTGGAATTGCCGGGAAACCTTGTACCGTGAGTCGGAATTTTCGATCGCTAGGAGTCTTACATGCTTCCATATGCAGTTTTCATGCTGTTTTGGCCTCCATTAGCAATCATTACGTTGTCACATTATCACCACTCATGTGCTGCCATTTCGAATTTGTTGAGGATTGTTGGGAATGCTATCTTTGTAGAGTCGATTTTTTTCGACTTTTAGGGACTTACATTTGTCACATGTCTTTGGTTAACGCGTTGTTTTAGCCACGGTTAGCGGCCATTCTTTCTTATCATGTCCCTTGCTTTGATTACAGGATGGAGTCTAGTACTTTACCTTCGCCGCAGTACCACCTCCAAATCCGTCTTTGAGCGAGTCGATGGCCCCCTGCTGTTGCCACTAGCTCCACTTTAGTCTGCAGCCCCCCAGTCTTCCTTGTTTGTTCTTTGGGACAATTTACGCTCCAGCCCGGCTCGGTGGGAGCTCGATTCAGCTACTCCAGCCCACCACTTCGCCACCACTTCTACACTGTGGCACACACACAGACCTCACCGCCTTCGAGCCGCTTTAGTTCCTTACACGGTCCGAGAGCAGGCCGCGCTGCGTTCCAGAGACGGAGGCCGGGGTCGTCGACTAGTCAAGGCTACACCAGCCCCAAGCATTTCCACCTCCACCACAGCTAGCCCTTCCTTCCGTCGCCCGCCGCTTCGCTTCTACTTCACCGCCGACCCGCCTACATCGAGACGATTCATCGTCCGAGGGGACACTTCCCTGGACTCTCACCCGGACTACCCACAGGTATTATTCGTCAATGCTTTACATCGCGATAAATTTTATAACCCTTGAAGTGTGAACATATGCCTTCCCGATTTTTAGACAAATCGGCATTAGAGAAACTTGGCCTTTACGAGTCGGTGTGTGATTTATTACGGGTCACGGGGATGCCTGGCCTCATTACCATGAGGGGCCACACCTTCTTAGAGCCGAGTCTCGAGTTTCTCAGCTCTTTTACCTTCTCCTCGGGGCATACGCTCGACCCCGATCGCTCGTCGGTCTCTTTCCGATTATTTAAGGACCTTTCGAATGCCCCCGGCCGAGTTTGGTAGGTTGCTAGACCTTACCTCCTCGGGTGTGACGTCAGACTCGAGGAAGGTTTACAAGGTGTCCGGCGGTGCTTTGGCCTGCACCCGCTTTCGGGAGCGAAAGCTCCACCAGGTCCACCATCCCCCGTCCGTTGTTTTCTCGTAATCATGGGGAGCTCTATTTTCGGCCGAAAGGAGCCGAATAACATCACGAACCGCGAGCTCTCCATCCTGGGCGGTTACCTGAATGTCGACTGTGAGGGTCCTTTTACCTTCAACATTGCTTACCTCACCACCCAGTACCTCCACGACCAGGGGAAGAAGGAGACGGGAACCATTGCCTGCGGTGGCATAGCCACCATTCTTGCCCATCGCCTTTTCTCCCCTTGGCCTCGTGACTTGCAGTACCTCGCGGGAGAGAGGTCACTGAGTCTGCCTGCCATGCTTGCTCAGCATTGGCTTACCCCAGACTACAAGACTTGGAAGATTGACGGCTCCTTGTCTGTTGACTTACCTTGTGAGTCTCCCCGTCCCGAGCCCTTACCTCATCGTACCTAAGGGCCACCGTCGCCCGCCTTGCCCTTACTTCACCTTCTGCCTCGTCCATCCCCCGATGAGCCCGCCGCTAAGAAGCGGCGAGTTGAGACTAGAGAGGGGTCTACACCTGCAGGGAGTACCCAGCCTTCCACGGCTACTCCCGATCCGACCCCTACTCCCACTGTTACTACTACTCCTACTCCTGCCCCACCTCCCACTGACCAGACCCAGACCCAGACTCAGACTGAGCCGGTCTTTCCGGCTACTTTTAGACCACCTCCTCCCTTTGTAGTGCCCACGGTCCAGGACCAAGGGGGCGCATTTTACGGTCTGTTGATTGAGCTTGCAGAGCGTCAGGCTCGTATGGAGAGGGACTTAGCTTTGACGCTACACCCTCTGTACGAGTACCACTTGCGGAGACACAGACCGATCCCCGAGGGTTGGCCACACCCTTCCTTCTTCCGGTTCCCAGCTGAGGGGTACCCGGTGTCAGAGGACGAGGAGGAGAGCGAGGACCCAGAGATGGAGATGGCGACGACGACGAGTAGCTACTGGTCTACTCACTTCCCCAGTTTTCTGGCTGGTTTGGGGAAGTTCGTGTTTTGTATGTTTTCTTACTCTTTTATTTTGTCTCCTTTATTTATTGCTTTCACTTTTTTTTATTGGTTGTATATTCCCGTTCCCCATATTTCTGCTGGTGTATGCTGGAGGACAACGAGGGCGTTGTCCGTTTTGGTTTGGGGAGGGTATTGCATCCTTTTGAGTCTGCATCTGCATTTGTTTTGCATTCACGTTTAATTTTTCAGCTTGCATTGTTGTTTATTCTCAAAAAAAAAAAAAAAAAAATCCAAAAAAATTAGAAAATTTCAAAAATTCAAAAACATTTCACGTTTATTTTTGCATATAGGTTGAGTCGGAACGGTAGATTCCCGTGATGAAATTGCACTATAACTTGTCATTTTACTTGAGCCTTGCACTTTTATTGATAGTTATTAGCTTTGTCATACGCATAATCTACGAATTTCTGTTCAAATATAAGTTGACTGTTTAGACTTGACCTATAAACTGGAAAACTACTTAAAAAAATTCTGAGTTTTTAGAGCCATAACTGGTGCCATTTATGACCAGTTTATTAGGAATTTTGAGAGTAGTACTCCTTGCATAGCATGTTCATCTCTTTTGCACATTTATGACATTCAATTTCTCGTCAAATGCACATATTCGGGTTTGTGGTTGGTGTCACATGCAGGGAGGGTCTTGCAAATTCCCCTTTCTTTATATCTTTCACCCATTTAGCTCCACATAAGCCAAAACTTGCCTTTTTGACCCATTAGCTACATTCCAAACTAAGCCTGCCTAGTCAAGCTAGTTAGTATGTTCTTTGTGGTATGTTTTCCATTGCAGTTTGGTCCGCAATTCTTGTTTGGAGTTGGTGTTTGTATTAAGGAGGAGGAAAGAGGAAAAAAAAGAAAAAAAAAGAGAGAAAGAAAACGTGAAAGAAAGAAAAAGAAAAAAAAATATATGAAAAACAGAAAAAAAAGAGCTGGAACGAAAAAAAGAAAGAAAAAAAATTGTGAAAACAGTTGTGCCCTCTTGTCAGAGTTGAGAAGGTGTTTGAAGACGTACAATCGAAAAGGGTTGTTTGTCTCAGTTAGTTGTTTCAGACGATGTTTTTAAAAGAGGAAGTTTGTCACCGTCTGACTCCTCCGTTCTATCCCATATTTTTTGAGGAGATTGTGCTTTGAGTCTAGTGAGTTTTGTGCCAAGTGAAGGGCACTTGTACTTAGTTTTCCAGTCAGTTGAGATCCGGATGGTTTCATTATGGTCCTGTTAGGAACTAGCTTGACGCTTTTACCTCCACTTTTCCATAACTTGTTTTGCCTTTTCTCACCTGAACCTCACTATTCCCATATTATTTGCAAACCCTCGGCTGTGACGGACATTATCGGTTGGAATTTGTGCATTAGTACTTGAATTGTCTTTCATTTTTGTTGCAAGCATGCTATGTAGGTCGCAGTTAGGTGAGTGACTGTCTTTCCTTCTCTCTTTTACATAATACATTTGCCCTTTGCTTCATGAGAGAAGAGTGACCACGTGAGAGTCCGATTTTGTTGGTCTTGCGAGGTCGATAGGTCACTTTATTTCGAACAACTTATAATTCGTTTGCGTATTGACCGCTTGGCTTAAAGCGTTGATTTTTGTTGCATTAAATTGGTTCAAGTAGACAAGTTAAGCTAGCTCTGAGTTATCATTTCCGTTCCATTAGTTTAGTTTTGAGTTTACTCGAGGGCGAGTAAAGGTTTGGTTTGGGAGATTTGATACGTGCCTAATGTATAGTCTTTTTAGCCTATTTCAAAGACGTATTTCTATGCATTTCTATACTGTTTTTATGGTATTTTGCCCCGAATTGGCTACTTTGGTGTATTTTGTCCTTTTCGTAGGAATGATCGCGAAAGTAGTAGAACCATACTCCTTTTTGTCCTTTTTGCATGCATTTAGAGGAGACGGGATTGTCCCAGAGTGAGGTACTGCATTTGGAAGCGTCGTGGCACGCATTACGAGGCATTTGGACGCAGACGTGAGCTGAAATGAAGACTAGTCACTCGATCGAGTGGTTTTCACACCCTTTGCCACTCGATCGAGTGGTTTTCATATGCCTAGATGGTCGATCGAGTAACATATCACTCGATCACTAAGTTGCACAAGGACCATTTACTCGATCGAGTGATTTCTTGGTCGATCGAGTAACTTTTGCTGGAGAGTTGGTCGATCGAGTGGTTTTAATCCACTCGATCGAGTGGTTTCGTCATTATGGGCTTTTAATCAGTCCGTGTGATGTTTTATTTCGAAGCTTTAGTTAATTTTTCTATTTAAACCTATGTTAACTAGGTTAAACATCTATCTTTTATCAAGCTTTTACTTTATCTTTCACAGTAGACAACTTTACTACGTTACTTTATTCCTTTTCACTGTTACTTTGCTTTGGGGTTATTATTGCTCGGATTCAGTTGTTCTTTACGCCGGATTCGCACTGATTGTAATCCTTTCTCTCCCTTTATTAATAATAATCATTTGTTGCTTTAATTTCTCATTTGTGTTCTTATTTATCTTTGCCCTAATTTTCATTATTGCGATTTATTGTTTATTCATTATGTTTTCTGCTGGAAATTTGTCTGCTGTTAGTTTAATCACCGATATGAGTAGCTAAACTCCCTTCATGTTGGGATTAGGGAATCTGCGGTAGAAACATGACGATTTAGTAGATGAATTAGACGAATTAATTACGAGACTCTGTCACTATAGCAATTTAACTGTAATTCCCGACCTAGTTGAGTGCACGCTTCTATGTCACCCATTAATCTGGCTAAAATTAATCCTGGATCGAAAGATTGGACTAAATAGGCCTGCTATAAACAGTAGACTACCCTAATAAGGACGAAAGTTAAGTTAGTGGTATTTTAGGATAGAAAGTGGACCGAAAGTACCTTTTAACATCCGTCTCACATTAGTTCGTCTGAATCATTCACAGCTGAGTTATTGGACTACCGTAGTGAACCGAAATCCCGACATGTCCCTCTCTTCTTGATAGTTTAATCGTATTTTATTGCCTTTACTGTTCTTTATTTTATTTCTCTTCCTTTCAAACTTCGTAGTTTAGAACCAATTTCAAACAAACCCCCAATTGTCACCATAGGATTAGAAATAGACAGCTATAATTACATTACCTCCCTGTGGATTCGATACTCGACTGCCTCTGCTACATTTTAGTTGAGACCGTTAGGTTTTATCTTTGATAGGGTTGCGATAGCCGTGTCATCTTATTTTAATTATGCAGTAACTGACCCCATTGTTGTTTTATAAAATCTGTGGTGATCCATTCGGGGATGGTGAGCAGATTGTGACAGGTGATGCGCTTGTTGAGCTTGAGGCAGTCATGGGGGAGTCACCACGCTGGATTAGTTATCAGTGTCAAGAGTCTTAGCTGTTGTTTTGTAGTTGCTAGCATTTGGATATTACTTTTGTTGGATTTTTGTGACGATGTAACTTTAATAACTTTTGTACCTTAATAAATCTGTTTGCACTGTTGCTTTTGATATATACTTACCTCGGGCAACCGAGATGGTAACAACCTTTCATGCTAGGGTAGTCCTTGGTAAGGTACCTTGGTATGAGGGGGTGTTACAAAGTAGTATCAGAGCCGACGATTCTGGCACCTAAAACTAATGAACCCAATGAACTTAGGGAGTCTAAATAAAATGAACCCGGGGAGAGTTGTTTGGAGCTACCGCAAAGACTTGGGAGACGTCCCGAAGTCGCACTAAGACCCTTACTATCTCTAACCGGTCACATGGGGGAGTCTTGGAAACTGTTGTATGTCTAGTCATGTGTGTGTAGTACTTGTGGCATGAGTGTTGTGCATGGTTGAATGAAATGATGAAGGAAGTGGAATGTGATAGTTGCTGAAAGATGTATCGAAAATTTGTTGATGTTAAACTTTGAGCATGAAATATGATTGGCATGTTAAGTGTTTATCATGTGGCTTTCAAAAGGGTAGTGATACATGTGTATATGATCATGATGATGTTGATGTTTGGTTTGTTGGTAGTAGCATGTGATTAAGGTCACGCGTCTATATATATGAATGTCGTGTTTAATTTTCATGTGAGTATGATAAAGGTTCATCTATGTACTGGTTTCTTGAAGTATTGGGTCGTTATTGTTTGTTTTATTCATGTTTAAGTTGTTTTGTTAAGAAAATTGATTTGTATGAAAACCGATTTTAGAAGGGTTGTCTTAAAACTGTCATAAGTCGAGTTCTAGAAATGATATTGATGTGATTCTAATTGGAGGTGATAGCTTGTCTTCTTACGATTCTAACGATAGGTCACACGCCCAAAATGACCACGTAACGAGTGAGATATGACTGTTTTACAAAAACTGGACGGTGCTGAGAACAGTGCCGATACTCGACCGAGTAGACCCTACTCGGCCGAGTATCTTTCATACTCGACCGAGTATTCCATATTCGGACGAGTAATCTTTCTGTGATAAGGCTTTTCAGCTTCTGGAGTCGTGAACTCGGCCGAGTAGTCTCATTACTCGACCAACGCCTTGTACTTGATCGAGTACCTCTTTGGGCGGTCATTTTGAGTCGATGGCTATGTTCTTACATTTGTTTTGAGTCGTAGGGTATGTACACATGCATGTTTTGGGTCTTAAAGAATTCTTTTATATATATGACGGTCTTGATACGTAAGTTACCAAATGTTATGATATGGTGAATGTCTGCTTATGAGGGACATGTGTTGGATAGGGAGAACATGTGTTATATGTGGTTGTGAGGGATAGTGGAAAAAGGAAAGGGAAGAATGATGAGATAATCGAGGTAAAGAGCATGTTTTGTGAGATATGGTGAGTGATATAGTCGTGTGTTGAGTAATATAAAAGTAAGTGTTTATGGGCAAGAGTGATATAAGTGTAAAGAAATGTGAGAATGCAAAGGTTGAGATGAGGGATGCGGATAGTGTTAAATTGGGATGTGTACGAGTTTATGGAGGGAGACAGTTAGTATTGTGTTGGTTAAGGATATATGTGATGAAAGGTCGTTATAGAGGGATGGAAACGAATGGTGTATAGTGAGATCGAGTTATGCCGCGATGGGTAGATAGTGGTCGAGTTTGGGAATCTGGAATATCAAGAGGTGAGCCTAGTGTGTAATTCTTTGGGCAATTAATGGTATGAGGTGAATTTTTGGTTTCTAGAGATACGAAAGGGAGATACGACTAATTGAAGAGTAACCGTTAGTGTGTGGACTTGATGGTGACAAGTGTGAGTGAGTAGTATGATGAGAGAGGATCGGTGATAAGGAAGAATGAGAAGATATTTATATGAATTAATGGAATTTGAGTTGTGAAGCAACACGAAGGTAATCAAATAACAAAAAAGTTAGGTAGAAGAAGGAAGGAGATGAATTATTAGTTGGTATTATTGGATGGAAGTAAGTTGGGAGAACGTTGAT
Organism: Silene latifolia; assembly: GCF_048544455.1. Taxonomy (NCBI): domain Eukaryota; kingdom Viridiplantae; phylum Streptophyta; class Magnoliopsida; order Caryophyllales; family Caryophyllaceae; genus Silene; species Silene latifolia. Next base: position 67,443,624 of record NC_133532.1, read on the forward strand.
CAAAGTTGTAGGACATGAAAATAAGGAATCATGGAAAGGCACGATATCATGAGAGGCTGTGAGTTAATAGTTATATAGGAGTTCAGGACGACATGTTAGCCGTGAGTTTCGAGGTATTAAGGGACTAAGAAGCTGGTAGAGTGTTTGCACGATATGAAATTTTTGGTGGATAATTAGGTGACGATACAATAAAGGATAGAATTGGGTATAATGTTGAGGTAAATTTTGTTGATGGATTTGATGTTCATTATTCGGGATGACAACCAAAAAGCGGAAATGAATTGTTATATAAAGAAGTGATATTAAAAGAGCGGTCACATGAAGGATGGTGGTGTCGTATTGTTGTCACTAGTGGTTGAGGATGATGTTACATTAATGAAGTTAGTTGTTCTAATGGGGTTGATTTTGTGGAGACTTATTAGTATGTATGGTTGTGAGGGAGTATAAGATGTGGATATATGAGGTGTTCGCTGGAAGTTGAGTACTGATGATATGGCTACGTTCGCCGGGTGGTGATAATTGTGTGTATGAGAGGATATGTTATGAAGGGCACTTGAGTTAAGTCTGGATTAGAGTTATTCATTATCAAGTGGATTGGCTAGTTACATTCGATTATGGGTCCATGATATGTGTAAATGTTTGTGTGAGGTTCTGACCTCATGAGTCATGGTCTGGATAATATTCAGAAGGTTGGTATTTGTGATTCCTTTTATCATGTTGCGTCGTGATCTAGTAAAGCGATTTTAAGAAAGTCTTCTGGTCAAGGAAGTTGTGCTGAGTCAGTGTTATGAGATTGTAAAAGTTGTGATGAGTATCGATGTGGTTGTTGTGCACTATGCACGGTAATTCGTGTTGTGAGACGAGTATTTTTCGTGTTGTCATAGATTGTTGTTTTATTACTACTGTCTGCTGTCAGGGTCGGTCTGGGCATATAGAGTGCTGTTTTGTTTATTAATGTTTCTTATCAGTTTCGGCATCGGTTTGAGGGTAGAGTAGGTTATGTAAGAAAGTTGAGTATGTTTCCGTTGTTGTCATGGTATAGTGATTTTATGTTTTGGGACATAGTGGTGGTAAGAGTTTTGTGGAATAGGGGTGTGCTGAGTTAGAAGCGACAAGTGGCTCTTGACCTTTATTTGGGACGGTGCGTGTAGGGTGTTGGGAACTAGTATTATGTTAAGTTATGGATGCGTTTTATGGCAATAAACAGGAGACTTGGGGATCTAGTGTGAGTGTATGTAACAGTTGTGGATTGTGAGCTAAGATTATAGAGGTGAGTGTATATGTATATAGAAGTATGTCGCTTTATGGTAATGTGGAAGAGATGGAGTAGTGGTTTTACGGAGGATTTTATGATATATGTTATGAGTACAGAATAATTGGAGGCACGAGAACTGTTAGAGAAAGAAAGCTCTGGATATATGAATGGTTGTAGATGTTGAGGTTATAGTGGGTTATCGTTGACATGCGGTGGTAATGAGGCTTATGAGAGGTATAGCAAAGGACCTAGTATTAGTGAGTTACGAGGACGTAACATTCATCTTAAGAGGAGTAGGAGGAGACAAGAGAGTTGATGGTCATACGGTTGCAATTGGAAGTTTGAGTGTTGGTGTAGAATAAGGATGGATTGTGTGATGGTCGATTTTATTACAGGTAATGACAGTGCTTGTAGTAATATGGTGTTTAGGAGTGTGGGTAAACTTCGATAGTGTTAACGGATTTGGGTGATGGTGTTTATGTGTGTGAGTAAACTTCGAGGACGAAGTTCGTTTTAATGGTGGTAGAATGTAACATTCCGTTTTGGTGGTTGATCTTGGCTGGTGGATCGTCTTGGTATTGAGTTTTCTTGTGAACGTTATGGAAGTAAGACAGAGTTGGCAACACTTATGTTGTGGGTATCCGATAGTATTATGGAGTTAGTATTGGGAGACTATGCTGTAGCTGAGACGATATCGTAAGCCATGTTGTGGAGGGAAGCGTGGTTGGTGGAGTTAGTGTTAGGTGTCCATGTTTTATAGGTCGGATTGGAACTTCGGGGACGGTGTTCTTTTTAAGGGGGGAAAACTATAATACTATGGTTTTCATAGGCTGGTACTCGACCGAGTATGGCCTACTCAGTCGAGTAAAGTGTGTCGGGTTCCCTGTTTGGCTACTGCCCAGGAACACTCGGCCGAGTATGTTGAATACTCGACCGAGTAGAGGGTACTCGGCCAAGTATACTCAATACCTGACCGAGTATCCGGTATGACGGATGTTATTTCCGCGGTTTTGATTAAAATGATTAGAGATTATATATAATCGATTGTCAGTTTCTAAAGCCATTTTCTTCCAAAACATAAACTACGTTTCATTCTCCTCTAATCATCTTCATCAATTCCAAGGCAAAGGTCGTCGATTGTGGGTTCTATCATCTTATTCCGTGTCAATCGTCGTAGTGACAATGTGGTATTTGTTATGCATTTGTATGATTTATTGCAGCGTAGCGGATTGCGAAAAGGTAGGGTTTCCCTACTCAGTTCCTGTTTAATTGATTTGAGATTATGTTGTTTTGCGTATGATTGCTTGTCTGCTGATCATCGTTGGAGTGCTGGTGCGGTGTTGGTGTGGTGATAGTGTTGGTGTTGTGATGATTGTGGTGGAGTCACTTGCGGGAGTGGCTTCACACCCTAGTTCGCCCTCCGTGGAACCCGTCACGGGAGGGGATGTGCACATTAAGGGACAGGGTTATCGCTCGTTGATGAGCAGGATTTAGGTGAGGATTGGCTGCGGTCCCACACTGGCGGCGAGGGCTACCTGTTGCGATGGGTAGTCTGGCCGGGCTACACACTTCGGTGTGTAGTCGATTACCGTGTGAGATCGAGAGACTGGGGTTGAAGGATGATCAGCTGGTTGCTTTATACACTTGTCTTATTTTAATTATGCAGTAACTGACCCCGTTGTTGTTTTATAAAATCTGTGGTGATCCATTCAGGGATGGTGAGCAGATTGTGACAGGTGATGTGCTTGTTGAGCTTGGGCCAATCATGGGGGAGTCACCACGCTGGATTAGTTATCAGTGTCAAGAGTCTTAGCTGTTGTTTTGTAGTTGCTAGCATTTGGATATTACTTTTTGTTGGATTTTTGAGACGATGTAACTTTTATAACTTTCGCACCTTAATAAATGTGTTTGGACTGTTACTTTTGATATGTACTTACCTCGGGCAACCGAGATGGTAACAGCCTTTCATGCTAGGGTAGTCCTTGGTAAGGTACCTTGGTATGAGGGCGTGTTACAAGTAAGGTCTCCTACCTTTACTTGTTCTCGAGCTATATCACAAAAGGATGATCCTGCTAAACCTCAAGTGTAGAGGTCCTCCAAAGATTGCACCCAAGACTCTTACCCAAACACTAGTATAAATATTAACTAGATATGGTATACTAGTGACCTTAAATTTAATCTAATATTAATCTAATTACTACCATAGTAATCTTGTGATTTTATTAGAATATTATCACAAATTTTGAACATAAAAACCATTTTTTATGAGAGAGGAACATAGAGTTTTCATAAGAATAAGAATGAAAAGAAAATGAGAACCCTCTCTCATTTTGATGGGTGGGGCGGTTTGCATGAGTTAGGGAAGAACAAATTTTTCTTCTCAAGGTTCGTTTTTGTCTTAACAAGAAGGCTAGGTCTAGGCCTAGAAATAAAATATGTTCTTAGTCTCATGATTGTGTCTTAAGCTTCTTAAACACATTTGTCCACAACACTAATATTCCCTCTCAAATTTTCAGTCCATTTCACATAAAATGGATTCCATTTTATCTTTCACAATTTGTCAATTGTCATATAAAGTGTGGCATGTGACATATGACATGTTATTAGACAGTGTATGCATATTTAACAAAATAAATATCATTACATAATCAATTAATTACACTTAACAATTTAAGTAGTAATTAACAATTGTATGTATATAAAATGGGTCATTTTGAATTTAGTTAATATAATATACAACAATTTGTAATTATTGCTAACTAATTAAACTTATCTCCAATGTTTCATAAACATTAATCAATTTAGTTAAAATGTAGGATAGATTAATGTGAGAATAGAGGGCATAGGTTGGATTATTGTTGTGAAATAACCCTTTTATTTAATCATATTACAATAAGATATAAAACTCTCTCTTATAAATAAAATTTGTCAATGTAAGGAATTAATTAATTTGTATCGATATACAATTAATTAACTTTACAGTTTGGGAATCGTCCTTTAGGTGTGACCTTAAGGGATCAACTGATCACCACCGTCAAACGACAGTAATGTCAAACTCTAGTTAGCCAATCATTACCGATAAATTTTGATTAGTTGACTATATAATTGAATCATCCCTTATGTATTCTTATTCTGAGATTTGATTATGTGATCGCACTATTGTTGAGGACACATACTCCAACAATCTCCCACTTGTCCTAACAAGTGTGCGTCACCAATTCTCTTGTCCTATTACATCATCTCCCACTCAATACAAGGTGTCTTGCAGGTCGTACTTGCATTTGATCATATCTAGAGTGGTTTCCCCGATCTGGAGAATAACTGTCTGACCGGAATTATCTACCGTAGATACCTTCCGAGCGTGGCCACACATTTTCAGTTCACTACTCCTCGAGTGGCCCTAAGATTTTAGATAACCCTGACAAGGGGATGGACAATTCCTATCACACTATTCCCTTCGTATAGCCACAGTTCATCATGACCCAAAAGATACCCATTTGACTTCAGTTACGACGGTCGCAGAGCATAAATCAAAGCCAATCAGAAACTGTGCCAACTTGGGCGAACCGTCTTTAGTCAAAGAATCTACTCATAAGAATACTATAGTAGCTCTTGCCACGACCAGGTTGTATATGAAGTACCAGAACTCTATAAGCGGTCACTGCCCGACAGAGTGTCCCATAAAGTCTGCCTATGTGATCGACTAGTCATCCCTTATGACTCTATGGCACTTGAAATTGCCATCAATCGCATCACACTCTTGTCACTTCGAGATGTCACCTCATATAAGCAACTAGGGGCCAATAATATGTTAATCCAGTTCACTTTAATAGGGTTCAACGTTGTCCTTACAACCTATTTGTTGGGAAATGTGTCCTCAACAATAGTGCGATCACATGATTTAAATATCATTATTAAATCTCATTTTAAGAATACATATGGGATGTAATATTTTATAGTCAACTGGTCCACACATATCGGTAATGATTGGCTGACTAGAGTTTGACATTACTGTCGTGCGACGGTGGTGGTCAGTTGATCCCCTTAGGTCATACCTATAGGGAAATACTCTTAATTGATTATTATTAATTAATCGTATACCGATACGAGTTAATTAAATTGCTTAAAATTGACGGATGATTTTGTGAGTATAATTTACGTATCTTATTGTAAATATGATTAAATGAGACACGGTCTAAGTAATCGAATTATTTTATTACTTAGATGAAATTATTGTTTACAGAAACAATTGAATCGGAATGAATAAATTATTATAAATAACAGAATGTTGTAATTTATAATTCGAAAACCACTTTTGGTACAAGTAATTATGAATTACAATGATAATTTTTATAAGTGACATATTTTATTAATATGTTGATTTTTAATGGTAAAAATACATTTTATAAATAAGATGCCATGAAATGTGTCACATGTGACATATTGACAAAATCACAAATAAAATGGACTCATCCATTTTATGTGAGTGTACCGAAATAAATGGAGGGAGTTAGTGGAAATTGTGTTAATTGTTTAAGTATAAACACAATGATAAAAGCTAACAAGTAGGCATGCAAAACCTAAGCTTTTGAGAAGAGCAAAATGAAAAGGTATTGGGCATCCTACCCAAGCCTAATTTTCGGCCACTCCACAAGAAAAGAGAGAAGAGCTTTTCTCTTAACAATATAATTCATTCTTCCCATCCAATTTTCTAGCGTAAGAAAATTCATCAAAAACTCTCTACAATTTATGATAATTCTAGAGAAATAAACTCACAAAAATTACTCCATCTCTTGACCGAAATTTTCAAGAGCAAAAATACAATTTATTTTGTATCAATTTTATAGCAAAAACTAATATTATTACTAGATCTAAATAATATTGGTTATTATGAGTATTCCTTGGGTATATGATTTTGGGAGGGATTCTATACTTGAATCCTTGTTCTTCCATTTGGAGAGCTCAAGAACAAGTGAGTAGGAGAACTCACTTGTGCCCATAAGAACCGAAATTACAATGTAAGGGTGATTTCTTCTTTATTTTGCTACCTTGTTTGCATGCATAAGACCCATATTTAATTTTATGACAAATTAATTTATAACATATATGAGTATGTTTATGTATATAGATCTACATTTCTTTCAATCGGTATCAAGAGCCACGGTTGTTTGCATGCAAATCGGTTAAAAGTTTTTCCGAGTTATAAGAATAACAAATAAAACTTGTAAAATTTGTGTTATTATGATATATCACGAAATTAATTCATGCATGTTAATATTTCTGGTCCTAAAATGTTTTAGGATATTTTGGTTAATTTTTCGGATTTTAATTGTTCATATTATACAATAATGGCATTTAAATATGATTTTATGAGTAAAAATGTCATTTTTTGGTCTAAAATTAGCTATACTTCGAATTTTACATTGATTTTTGGATATGTTGTCACATATATTATTTTGAGATAACCTGTAAATTTTCATAATTTTTGGACTTGTTATGCTCGAAAAATGGATTTTTCATTATTAAATTCGGATTTAGGTGAAAAATAGGTTAATATGAGTTAAATTTCGAATCTGGTCATAGAAAATTAATATGTTGTCACATGTAATTTTACAAGATGTGTGTAAAATAATTGGCTATAATGAAGTCTTTTTGCATGATTTATGGATTTTTGAAGAAAAATAGCATAAATAGTGACATTATTAGTGTAAAATTAATAAAAACATAATCTATGACTTAGGAAAAACGTCTAATGTTTCTTTTTATTACCATTTTCAGATCTAAAATTGAAAAGTTTATGAATATATTTTTCCATGTTTTTATGATTATTTTTGTTAAAATCGATAAACCGCAACATTGTTTTTCCGGAAAATTTTCGAAATTTTTAACCTAAGTTTTTGAACATTATGAGTGTCATGGTATTTTTTCCAGAATGTTCATGAGTTTAAATTTCAAATTTCAAATTTATTTGAAATTTTGTGATTTATTTGAAGTTCATAACTTATTTTTGTAATTTTTGGTCCATTTATGAACAATTTTATAAAATATGGGTTAATTATGGTCAAATTATTAGTGAAGACTAAATTTTGAGTCCTAAGAGGTTAGGGTAATTAACTTATGCATAAATATGAGTTTATGTATTTTTGTGATTGTAAAATGTTGAAATCACGCAAATCCGTAAAAACCGAGTAATATACGATATTGGCTAATTAAAGGCGATTTAGCATAAAATTGAGCATGTTCATACATATTATAATGCTGCATTTTCTTTATGATTGTCATAATTTTGATTTATGTAATTTTACTTAGTATGACCTTAGATTTTAATTGGTATTTCCCGAAATGTATGGGAATATCGATTCGGTTGTAATTTTATTGTGATCTCGTATCACCGTTTTGTAATTTAATAGATTCCTTTTATTTTAGTTACAAATGTATAATAGGAAATTATGTAATTTATTATGTAATTTTATTCATTCCGGAGTTCCCAAAGACGGATTTCTTCAAGAATGGCGATACATAAAGACGGTGTTACCTCGAGATGCGTGTCACAACCGAAGTTCAAGGGACCAATGGAGTTGGTTTCCGAAATGTAATAGTTAAATAGTTTTTCTATTTTAGGAAAGGCCATACTAGTATTTATTTACTTTTATGCTTGCATTTTATTTTATGTCACATGCATTGCTAAATCGCCATAACTAAACATGCATTGTCTTTTATCGAGTTTATCGACCGTGTCAATTAGAATTATCGTAGTTCACCGCTTTAGTTCACTTAAAACGTGATAGATAATAGATTGACATGACCTCTCGCTAAAACAATCAATTGAGACATAGCCTTACCAAATAGTAGAAACCATGAAAACCTATTTCGCGAGGGAGTGCGCTCGGCCCCACCGGGGTACAAACCTTGTTACGTAGGGGAAGTGGGTGATAAATGTCTATCCACCGAATTCATGTTGATAAGGGATGTATCGGCCACACCGTGCCCAAGTTAATGTGGGTTTGGATCATGGACACATTTATTCGAAATTTGGATTGAACTCAACAAAAGTTTTTGATAAGGGATGTATCGGCCCCACCGTGCCCTTGTCGAATGTGTTTTGGGCTAAAGATAAATGTTAATGTAATATTATCGACCAAGAGTTCTAAAAGTAGAATCGATTAAACGTTAATCCACCGAGTTATATTGATAAAGGATGTAGCCCCACCGTGCCTAAGTCAATATGAATTTGGGTCTTGGAATCATTTATCATAGTTGGGTAGAGGTCACTATGTAAATGCTATACTTGTTATTTCAAGTATTTATAAAACGATAAATGTTAAGTTTTCCACTATTCCGTTTTTTATATTGTTCTATTTCTTTGCCACAATTCATATACGATATCATTTCGATTTTGATACAAATCGCCATTAAAACATCGTAACTAAAGACAAAATTTGAATTTGCTTCTAAAACCTCAAACGAACCATTGCTAAGGATCTCTTGTAGAGAGTATAGATTAAAGTTATTCATTATCAAACAGGTTTTTGATTCTAGACTAACACATCTACTTACAATGGATTGTTTTTCCATGTACTTAAATGAATTAAGTACCTTGAAGCGATAAATTGTTTTGGTAATTAGTTTTGTCAAGAATTCGTAATTGACCAAAATAACGCAACCACTTCAATGAAAGTTTTAAGACTAAAACGAACAAATGAAGAGTAATCTTCGTGAATTCAATTTTGCTCCACAAAGCAAAGACTCATTGAAATGAGTGGGAGCATTCTCTTAAACCGTTAAGATGAGGACGAGGTTCAAGAAGTAAAAATTATAATGGAATTGATACAAGGTAATGTTAAAGGTAAAGTTGTTGAGAATGACGATACTAAACCTATCAATCCCGACCGATAAGTTTCCATTGTCTTAAATGTTGGACACGAGAAAGGAAACTACCCCAAATTATTGAAGTATCAACAAGTTAGTTGTGGGACATCTAATTGAACCTTCTTCTTTAATTGTTTATTTGATTAAACATAAAATTTTGCTAGTACTACTTCGTCAATATTAGAAACCAATGGAGGTTTTCATCATTGTACTTGATACATAGGATGATTAGAATATGACGACTAGCAACAATAATGTCGAGAGATAGAGTAATTGTGTACTCAATCTAGTTTTTAAAGTTGTACTTAATTATGACTATTAAGTGCATAAACTCTAAATAAGAATATAAACTTGTTAAGATACAAAAGAGGTTTTCACTTTTGTGACCCTATACACCATGATTTGATGTATGGCTAGCCCATCATCAAGGTGATTATATTCTAAACCAAACTAGAATAATATATCATGAAGATGATGCAAGACTCAAATTGGTAACCCAAGATTAAACCTTAAATTTTGGAATGATGAACGCAAAGAGTTATCGAGTACTCTTGAAACCATTAGATTGATAATGGTATATGCGTATCTTGTATTCAAAGCAAGATGTCTCGTGCCTTTTGATTGAAAAGGGGATCGAGGTTGTAAATCATCGTTCCAAAATAGGTTGATCATTTTCTTTTACCAACGATTTAAGTTGACGCTAGTATGTTCACTTAATAAGGTAAATAGAGAAATCTTGGAAGAAGTTCAAGAGTTCAAGGAATTACGATTTAGTCGTGATGGGATTATCAAAGTGAAGACTTTGATACAAGCCAAATGAATTGTGATATTGTATCACAAATTAATCTCTCTTAGCACGCATTATGGAATATTGTGTGGTTGGATAAGAATTCAAACGCTATTCGATATGGTTTGGACTTCAATCAAGTTACTTTGAGTTACTTGATCCTTTTTGGGAATTTATCATTTTGTCTAAATTTTTCCACTAAATCATATGAGATGTGAAATGGTAATGTACCATGTTTGTAAGTTTTTCATAAGAAACAAATGCTCATTTTTCCCTTGCAATTATCACGAGCACGACGGGTTTGCGGCTCATGAAGCTGTCTTTCTGAAATACAAGTTTATTTTTAGAAGACAGAGTGGGAGAAATTATTCAAGAGCCACAAAGAATGCCACAGAGAATGTTATGTCGCAAGAAACTGGTCTTTCTTGGCTACATGAGACGTTTTGTGCAAGACATTATACATTGTTTCTTTAAAACCTAGGAGGTTAAATTCGTCACTTGTTAAAGATGATGAATTCATGCTACTCTTAAGAAAGTAAAGAGCTTATAACTTACAAAAGAAATTGTTTGATTTAAGTTGATTACTTCTAGAAGGTAATGAACATATGACTTACATAAGAGTGTTTAAAGTCACAACTCAATACAAGGCTTAGAACCATGAAAATCCGAAACGAAAAGGCTTGATTAGTGACAAAGGGTTTTGCACTAATAAAGAGATATTTCATAGCAAGATTAGTTGCAAAGGGTTTTGCACTAATTGAAATGCTTAAGTCTATTTGGATCTTCTTAGGGATTGTGTTTCATTATAAGGTTATGAAATACACAGCAAGTGAATCTAAAACCCACTTCTTCAATAGAAGCAATGTATTCAATACATGTCATAAGTTTTATAGATTCTTGCAATCCTAAGATAATGTGAAACTTAAGAGAGGATCTTAAGTAGGACATCAATGAGTTAGAATCAACATTTTGATCATGTGATAAAACATTTCTCGATAAGTCGAGAAGTTGTGTTTATACATGGAGTTTAGTGGGAGTTACGGAATTTTAATTAGTCCGATATGTGGATGACATATTGATCATTGAGAATGATTTAAGACTTTTGGAGTATTATAATACATCTTGAATATCCGGATTTATGAAGATAAATCCACATGATATTAGCGTCAGTAAGAAGTCTTAAGTTGATAAGATTCATGACTAGTTCAATTAAATTGAACATATTTGATTGATTCCATTTGCTTCCATTGCCGGATCAATTAAATGAGTAATGATGTATAACACTTCATATACTTTGAGTATAATGAATTGTTTTCAAAATCAAATTTAAGTAATCTTTACCAAGTAAGCCATAAAGATTACCCTTAAGTGCTTGCAGAAACATTAAGGAAGTAAAGCAAAGTGTTTATGATGCAATTTTGTGTAAGGGTGTTACACAAGTGACAATTGACAATTGAGATTGCGCATGGTTTCCGACAAAACCATAATCAAAACACATTAGGATGGTTAAGATACCATTATGGCAATGTTAATTAAGAAGTAGATTTTCTAGAATCGTTCTAGGAAATAAAGAACAATGAGAGATATTTATAACGGAAATTGAGTACACTTGCGATCATGAGATGTGCAAGAAGGATGAGTCCCGCACACTGTGAAAACAGTGGGAGCTATTCTTAGGCTAGAGGGCCTATGTCTTGATTGGATCTCGACACGTACTCAGAAAGTTTTGTAATGCAAATGTATACATTACAAAGGAAAACGAGTATGTAGTAAGGTTGAGTAAGGTACAAGAAATTGATAAAACCTTCTAACCAAAGCCTTCTCAAAGGCTAAACATGATGAGTCATGTCATTTCAATTGAATTGAAATGAACAACTACGTACAAGATCAAATTAGATTATAGAACATGAAATAGTAATTAGGCATTGACTATTCATATGTGATAATCGCATTTGTCGTTCGAGTTTTACTTTAAAACTCTTTTATTATACTCTGTTACATCCAAACGGGTTGTAGAGACAATTGAACCCCGTTAAAGTGAACCCGGATTAACATTGTATTCGCCCATAGTCACTTGTATGAGGTGATGTCTCGAAGTGACTAGAGTGTGATGCGATTGATGGCAAGTTCAAGTGCCATAGAGTCATGTGAGATGACTAGTCGATCACATAGGCAGACTGTTAGGAACACTTTGTCGGGCAGTGACCGCTTATAGAGTTCTGGCAAATTTATATAGCCTGGTCGTGGCGAGAGCTACTATAGTATTCTAATGAGTCGATTCTTTTGACTAAAGACTGTTCACCTAAGATGGCACAGTTTCAGATTAACTTTGATTTGTGTTACTACGACCTTCGTAAATGGGGTCAAATGGGCATATTTTGGGTTATGATGGTGTGGCTAGTCGAAGGGAATGAGTGCGATAGGAATTGTCCACCCCTAGTCAGGGTTAAAACAATATCTCAGGGCCACTCGAGGAGTAATGAATTGGAAATGCGTGGTCACGCTCGGAAGGTATCCGAGTGGATAAATCCGGTCAATCAGTTATTCTCCAGATCGAGGAAACCACTCTCGATATGATCACTTGCAAGTACGACCTGAAAGACACCTTGCATTGAGTGGGAGATAGTAATAGGACAAGAGAATTGGTGACGCACACTTGTCGAGGACAAGTGGGAGATTGTTGGGAAATGTGTCCTCAACAATAGTGCGATCACATGATTTAAATATCATTATTAAATCTCATTTTAAGAATACATATGGGATGTAATATTTTACAGTCAACTGGTCCACACATATCGGTAATGATTGGCTGACTAGAGTTTGACATTAATGTCGTGCGACGGTGGTGATCAGTTGATCCCCTTAGGTCATACCTATAGGGAAATACTCTTAATTGATTATTATTAATTAATCGTATACCGATACGAGTTAATTAAATTGCTTAAAATTGACGGATGATTTTGTGAGTATAATTTACGTATCTTATTGTAAATATGATTAAATGAGACACGATCTAAGTAATCGAATTATTTTATTACTTAGATGAAATTATTGTTTACAGAAACAATTGAATCGGAATGAATAAATTATTATAAATAACAGAATGTTGTAATTTATAATTCGGAAACCACTTTTGGTACAAGTAATTATGAATTACAATGATAATTTTTATAAGTGACATATTTTATTAATATGTTGATTTTTAATGGTTAAAAATACATTTTATAAATAAGATGCCATGAAATGTGTCACATGTGACATATTGACAAAATCACAAATAAAATGGACTCATCCATTTTATGTGAGTGTACCGAAATAAATGGAGGGAGTTAGTGGAAATTGTGTTAATTGTTTAAGTATAAACACAATGATAAAAGCTAACAAGTAGGCATGCAAAACCTAAGCTTTTGAGAAGAGCAAAATGAAAAGGTATTGGGCATCCTACCCAAGCCTAATTTTCGGCCACTCCACAAGAAAAGAGAGAAGAGCTTTTCTCTTAACAATATAATTCATTCTTCCCATCCAATTTTCTAGCGTAAGAAAATTCATCAAAAACTCTCTACAATTTATGATAATTCTAGAGAAATAAACTCACAAAAATTACTCCATCTCTTGACCGAAATTTTCAAGAGCAAAAATACAATTTATTTTGTATCAATTTTATAGCAAAAACTAATATTATTACTAGATCTAAATAACATTGGTTATTATGAGTATTCCTTGGGTATATGCTTTTGGGAGGGATTCTATACTTGAATCCTTGTTCTTCCATTTGGAGAGCTCAAGAACAAGTGAGTAGGAGAACTCACTTGTGCCCATAAGAACCGAAATTACAATGTAAGGGTGATTTCTTCTTTATTTTGCTACGTTGTTTGCATGCATAAGACCCTTATTTAATTTTATGACAAATTAATTTATAACATATATGAGTATGTTTATGTATATAGATCTACATTTCCTTCACTATTTGGATATAACAAAGTAATAAAAGAGTGTTAATAAAACTCAAACGATGAATGTATTATCACATATGTAAAATTGATACCATATCAATTACTATATAATCTATAATCCATACTTAATATTGTATATAACTATACATCTTAACTCAATTGAAATGACATGACTTATCATGCTTAGCCTATGAAAAGGCCTTGGTTAGCAAGTTTTAGCAACACTTTGCACTTTCCCTAACCTTACTATATACTATTTTCCATGGTCATGTATAATCTGTATTATAAGACCTTTTTAGTACATGTCCAGATCCAATCTATAGATAGGCTCCTTAGCCTTGGAATAACTCCCACAGTCCTCACAGTGTGCAGGGATAAGACCTTTGGTTATTGGAACGAACTACCATAGTTCCTCCAATTCATTAAATCGAATCCTAATATCATCCCCTCCTTCTTGCATATCTCATTATTGCAAGTGTACTCAATTTCCGTTGTAAATCTCTCATTGTTATACTGCCTAGAACGTTTCTAGCATATCTGCTCCTTAAATAATCATAGCCAAGATGGTTCTCTAACCATCCTGGTGTGTTTAGAATATGGTTATCTTGTAACTCCTTGCACATAAATCCATATCATTTCTAATCACTTAGCTTCATTTCTTTAGTGCTCCATGAGTACTAACCAATGAACTATATGGCTATATAAAGACTTCTCTCAAAAATTCGATTTTTAACTATTTGTCATACTCTAAGTATACGAATTATAAGAATGACGATACATCTTAGCGTAATGAATTAATCCCGCAGCGGAAGTAAGTGGATTCAATTTCTACATGTTCAACACCTTTGAACTTGTCTAGACTTTTATCAATATAAGAGTATTCATTTAACGCTAATTTCCTCTTGGATCTATCTTTATAGGTCTGGATATCTTAGAGATGTATTATTCCTCTCCTAAGTCTTTCATCATTCACAATGATCAATATATCGTTTACATATAAGACTATTAACACCACCTTACTCCCACTAAACTTCATGTATAAAAATAACTACTCGACAATTCGAGAAGGGTTTATCACATGACCAAAACATAAAATTCAACTCTTTGACATCTACTTAAGACTAAGACTTCTTCTTAAGTTCGCATCCTAACTTAGGATAGTTGCGATTTACAAAACTTATGCAAGATGATTTTAAAGTCCAACTATATCAAATCATATCCGAATACAATGAAGCATTGTTATTGCATGCAAAACCATTTGCCACCAACTAACCAAGCTAAATAAACATTTTCATGTTTATGCTTATTTCGGGCTCTTGAGGAGTTGAGACTAGATAAAGCATCTTAATGAGTTACAGGAATGTTACTTTCAAAAGGTAACATGACTCCTGTCAACTTAGTTTCGAAAAATCTTTACTGATTTCGACCAAGAAGAAACTTTTTCCTACGTCTTATGCTCAATTTGTGGCTCTTGAACTTTTTCTCCCACTCTGTCTTTTAGAAATAATCCTCTTTTCTCAAAAGACAGCATCACGAGCCACAAACCCTTTGTTCTCGTGATCATGTAGGAAAAATGAGCACATTTTTGTTATCGAAACAACCTACAACTTAGGTACCATGCCTAATCATATCATATATGAATTGTATAGAATTGCTTTTACTATGTTTTGTTATAGTGGGAAATATGTACTAGACAAATTCGTAATAGAAACTACCTCCAAATATACCGTAAAGATTTAACCATATCATAGAGGATTATATGTATCCTTCTTGGTATCACTTCTAACACACCTTATCTTAATTGGGTGTGAATATGAAAGTGATCTTGTGATACCATATCACACTCTATTTGGTATCTCTTAAACAAGTTGTCGGGGGTTCGATTCCTGACTCTTGCGAATGAAAAAATCAAACTTGGGAGGGGTCAACCCATTAAATTGCCTTCAGTACCCCGAAGGAGATTGCCCCAGCTGTCGGTAGGGGATACTCCTGGTCAATACAAAAAAAAACACTCTATTTGGTGCAAATCAAAGTCATTACTTTGTTGTACCCTATCTTGATGAAGTACTTATACTTCGGTTTTCATAATCTCTTCTTACCTCATTAAGTGGATACCTAGTATCTACCTAAATCGTCGGTAAAAGAGATGAAGCAATAATGTCCTTTTCTGATTGATATTGTATTCAACCATACACCTGAATGTGTACTTAGGGTGAATATTTCGCTTTATTCGATATCTTTTCAATAAAAGGTCACGAATTATCTTGCTTTGAATACAAGATTTATATGTTCCATGAGATTCCTAATCAAAATGGTTTGGAACACTAGTCAAAACTAGTTTCTTAATGCGACTTTCAATCGAAAACGGAGATATGATTGGGGTCACCAACTTGAGTCTTTTATATGACATTAATTTCTAGTTTATATTAGAATATAATCACCTTGATTTATATGGTCCAACCATAAATCTAATCGTGGTATGTAAGAGTATAACACTTATTTTAATTTGATAATAGTAAAACCCTTTACCTTTTGCACAAAACTCTAATTATATTCTTATTTAGAGGTGGTGTATAACAATTATTGAAGTACAACTCTAAATTCAAAACTAGTTTGAGTACAATATAACCTTTATATGTCTATTTATGAAATGGCAACTACCTTAGTTCCACTCTTATGTAAAGTGTCTATGTCATAAAAATGGAGGCATAAAATGCATTGGGGTCATACACCCAATTTCCTTGATCTTTACTTATTTGGGGTTTGTATATAGTTTAGTGTCCAACACTTTCTGTAACACCCCGTAATTTTGGACCGTTATTATATTACGAGAGTAATTTATTAATCAAGTAGAATTTAATATTAATGTATTTGAAGTAATAATAATTCAATGAAATATAATTCTAATATGTTTTGAAGTAAAGTATTTATTTTGATAGTTTCGAAATGTTTAAAAATAGTTTAAACCATGTAAAAATCTTTTATTTCGAAATAAGGGCATATCGGGAAAAATGGCAATTCTTTTGAAAATTGGGCAAACGATTTTGGAAATGGGTCATATGAGTACTCAATCTTCTTGTAATCTCGCGTTTAAGAACTTTGGCATTGTCGGAATTTGCATTTGACAAACGGTTCTAATTATCATTCGAAACGAGCAAAACCGACTAATGAAATTCCGCCAAATCCCGCTCCTCTTTCTCCTTCCCACGGCTCACCTCCCTCTTCCTCCTTTCCTTTTGATTTTTCTTTTCCAACTACATCTTCCTAGGACATTCTAAACTATTCTAAATTAAAAACACCATTTTCATCTTAAAACCTAAGCTTTCTAAGGTAATTTTCATCATAATTCACTCATTTCTACTCCAAATTTCATAAGGATTACATATTTGGAATCCTCTCTTCATTTCCAACATCCTAGTATGTATTAAATTCATTTGCCCTAAATTTATTTTGTCCACCATTTTTAGGGTTTTGATTATTAGTGCTTATAGTTGTGTTTTTTATTGTTTATTTAGGTGAAGATTTAGAAGACGAGTTTGGAGACTCGTATATTGTTGAAGATAGTGGCTAGTTTGTATATTAGGGTTTGGTGATCAAGGTGCTAATTGCTCATTTTGTTGGCTAAAGGTAACATATTTCGAGTTACTCGACGATTAAATGTCACATTCTTTGCTTTTTGTATGATTTTGTGAATGTTATTTGAGTGGTTTATTTCACATGAAAATATGTGTTAAATTCATGTCTTTTGTATGTTTAAGTTCACATATTAGTATGGAAATGAAATGGGAATGATTAATTGATGCTTAAAACGATGTTAAAATGAACAAAATTGGAGAAACGGAGGGTTGGGGGTGGCGGCCCAGCAGGCCCGGCAGGCCCACGGCAGCCCTGGGTTGGCCCGGGTCGGCCCGTTGCTTGTTTCGCGGTTTTTCATGCGTTGTTCGTCGTTTTGGGCGCATTAATGTTATATTTAGTATAAGTAACATATGGGTAGTCTTATGAAATGAATAATGTTAGTAGTAAATATAATGTTGATGGTAAAGTTATGCTTATATTGGTAGTTGGCACATGTTAGGATAGGTTATAATATGAAATTGTAATGAATAGGCTTAAAATGAATTTTATAGCGATAATTGTAATGCTTGGATGATTATGCCGAAAACTGAGCCTTAGTCCCTTTGACTGAATCGATGTCAGTCAATTGTGTGATTGGTCAGCCGCGATTGAACCCGTACCTGTCGCAGGACTGGGGTTGCGGGTAAAAATTCGGTTGGATGAAAATTATTGTGAAAAATGGATAATTGGCCTTATTCTTGTTTTAGGCCATTTATTAAGTTTTTAGTTCACATGTGTTGTTGGTTGAATTGAATGGTTTCTTATATTGTAGAAACGGCCTTAGATTCCCTGAAACCTTTAATATTGTTAATATTGCTTGAAATGGAATTGGTATTGAATACTTCTTGCAGGTTGTTGTGTTTGTCATAGATAGGTCTTTATAGTCTTTGACGAGTATATGTTCACTGCTTAATAGCCTTTGTGTTCCTGACTTGGTGGGTTTATATCCAAGTTGGGGCATGACCTCGTTACTTATTTTGAGAGTAAGTGGTCAGCTTAAGTACTAGCCAACTCTTTGATGGACTCCTTAGGGTACTCACTTTGTTTTAAAAAAAATTGTGGGTCTTGGATGCGGTGGTGTGTATCCGCATGTCTAGGTCTGCGCAGATTTAGGACTAGGGTTGTGTTGTGTCTTGGCCATGTTTTGATAGAACCTCTGAGCCAAGATACCGGTCCGATTACCTTCCCTACCTCGTGGTATAGACTCGAGTTACAGAGTGACTATTGACCGTGCTAAGAACTTATGCCTGTCTTTGATATATTGTCCTTTCTTGTATGGTGATTTTATGAATTGTAATAGGTGAGATGCAAGCCGGTTACAATTGATAAAGTTTGGATTACTGCTTGTTATATGTTTCACATGATAGTTTAATTTGGTCAGTTTAGTGTTCATATGTTAGAATACTCGATAATTAATTTATTTATGATGTTGTTTACATGTTACATTACATGTTACATTAAATATGACATTTCGTGGCTGGGAGGACTCGAAGTTACTCCCCACTGAATTGTGGCTTTCGTGTTTGTATAAAATGCGATTGACAGGTTGATGATGGTTAGATGGGGTACACGGACGAGCTAGTGAGCAAAAGAACCTTGGACTTAGTTTGGTTATATTTTGTAGTAAACCTTTAAACATATGGTTGTGTTTATATTTTGGAGGGACATATGTCTCCCTCTTTTACTTTGGTTTGTATCACTTTTTTTCTCGCGACTTTAGCTATGTTATGTAAATTAGTTTGTTAGTATTTGCAGGTTTTGGCACTCTTCATTTGGAAATGTTTGTGAATGGTTTAGAAAAGTTTTTAAAATTACAGGTTTTATCTAGTTGAACCAATTACAAACATATCCTGTCGCTTTTTCTCAGAGAATTTACGTGTTTATTTAACGCTAAAAAATGAGGGTGTCACAGTTGGTATCAGAGCATGTTGCTCCCGACGCACGTTTGTGCACCCCACTTAAAATCACTTGACCTTTAAATAATAAACTTGAGAGATGGGTAGGATGGGTAGATTTAGGATTTTATGTGGTAGTCTGTTTGTGATTGCTAATTGTTAAGTACTAATTAAATTTTCTCTTTTGCAAGATGGCTCCGCCAAGAAGAGTTGATGATGCTATTTTACAAGCTCTTACTCTAATCCTCCAAAACCAACAAAATCAGCAGAATCAACAAGCTCCTCCTCCCCCGCCTCCTGAGGGTACTCCAGGCACCTATACTTGGGTGGCTAACCAATTAACCCGAATCAACACTCCCACATATGGTGGAGAAATTGATCCAGTTGCTCTTACGGGGTGGTTTCGAGAGTTAGGGAAAAGCTTTACGTTGTATGATGTTAAGAAGGAACATAAAGTGAAGCTGGCATCTCACTTCCTAGTACGAGAAGCTGATCGATGGTGGTCCATGATTGGGCCTACCGTTTCATCTGAACCGGGATTTGACTGGGAACGTTTCAAGGAATTAGTGGAGGCCCGATTCTATCCGCAAGAACTTAAATGCAGGTTGAAGGAATTCATGGAATTAAAGCAAGGAAGCCTTCCTGTTCAGGCCTTCACTGATAAATACAACGAGTTGGCACATTATGCAACTAGATTGGTGAAGGATGACAACGAAAAAGCATTCTTTTATCTTGAAAAGCTCTCTCCTAAAATCGAAAGTATGGTCCGACGGGACTCCACCAGCTTTGTTTCAATTTACAATGATGCTTTATGGGCTGAGAATTCACTGAAAGACATTGAAAATGAAGCTCGTGCAACCGGGGTTCCGATCTTGGCAAGAGGCCTTTATATCCATCTTCTAGGCCCTATGCTCCTTCACCTGTGTTCACCTCTTCTCCCTCTTACCCAAACAAGAGGAAATTTGATCCTACTGTGCCGATTAACCCGGGGTGGTCAATCTTGACTTTTAACAACAATAAAGGTGCTAAAGACCGAGTGTGCTATAATCGCAAGAAACCAAAGACATCCTGGTAAATGCTTCGTTGATCCTATCATATGCTTTTCTTGCAACAAACCGGGCCACAAGGCCAATGTTTGCCCGGAGAAGAAGGTGACGGCTCCTACTACTCCTGCTGCCCCAGAGAGGCCGAAAGGCCGGATTTTTGTCATGAGCCGAGCAGAAGCTGAGGCACACCCTGATATCATTACTGGTACATTTTCTATTTTTGATGTTCCTTGTTTGGTACTATTTGATACGGGTGCCTCTTTATCTTTTATTTCAATGAAACTCTCCGATAAGTTATCACTTGAATCATCACATGAAGAAAGCACATCTATATCCTTACCCTCTGGTGATGTCTTTTCCTGTTCTAAAATCTATCCGAGAGTTCCTATTTCTATCGCGGGATCTATATTTCCAGCAAATCTTTTCCGATTTCCGCTTGAGGAGTTTGATGTCATTTTGGGCATGGATTGGTTACATACTTATCATGCTCGATTTGAATGTCGGGACCAGAAAATAATTCTTACAAGCCCTTCAGGTCACCGTGTGTCTTATCAAGTGGTTAAAAGACAAACCGGTGCTAAATTAATTTCTGCTATGAAGTTTGTCGATGCGATGAAAAAGGGTCATCAAGCCTTCTTGTGTATGGTGACTACTTCAGATTCTTCCTCTCTGCCTCCTAAAGAGAACGTTCCGGTGGTGTGTGAATTTCCTGATGTTTTTCCTGATGAGCTACCGGGGATTCCTCCTGAAAGGGAAGTTGAATTTACTATTGATCTTATTCCTGGTACCGGCCCTATTGCTAAAGCTCCTTATAGGTCGGGCACCGTCTCGAAATGAAAGAGTCAAGGCTCAATTTGGATGATTTGATTGCCAAAGGTTTTATCCGACCTAGCTCTTCACCTTGGGGTGCTCCTGTTCTCTTTGTAAGAAAGAAGGATGGATCTATGCGGTTATGCATAGATTATCGTGAACTTAACCGGGTTACTATCAAGAATAAATATCCTCTTCCTAGAATTGATGATCTTTTCGACCAACTCCGAGGTGCTTCCACTTTTTCTAAAATTGATCTTCGTTCGGGCTATCATCAAATTCCAGTCCGAGAAGCTGACATTCCTAAAACGCTTTCAGTACGAGATATGGTCATTTCGAGTTTACGGTGATGCCATTCGGATTGACCAATGCTCCAGTAGTATTCATGGATCAGATGAACCGTACTTTCAGAGAACACCTTGACAAATGCGTTGTGGTGTTCATTGATGATATCCTGATCTATTCTAAATCTGAAGAAGAACATACCAAACACCTTCGTGCTATTTTGGAGATTTTGCGCCGTGAAAAATGGTATGCTAAATTCTCTAAATGTGAATTCTGGTTATCTAAAGTGACCTTCCTTGGGCATGTTATTTCGAAAGAGGGCGTTATGGTAGATCCCGCCAAAATTGAAGCCGTTGTTAATTGGAAAAGTCCGACCAATGTTTCTGAAATCCGTAGTTTCCTTGGCTTGGTAGGTTATTATCGGCGGTTTGTGAAGGATTTTTCAAAGATTGCTAGGCCGATGACTCGATTCTTGTCAAGAAAGAGTCTAAATTTGTGTGGTCTGAGGAGTGTGAAAATGCCTTCCAGGAACTGAAAAAGAGGTTGACTACCGCTCCGGTGTTGACCTTACCTAAAGAAGGAGTGGACTTTGATGTTTACTGTGATGCTTCTAAGCATGGTATAGGTTGTGTCTTGATGCAAAAAGGGAAAGTCATTGCGTATGCCTCTCGATGACTTAGAGTTCATGAAGTTGACTACCCGACTCATGATCTTGAATTAGTCGGTGGTGCATGCTTTGAAGATTTGGAGACACTACCTCATTGGAGTCCATTGCAACATCTACACCGACCACAAAAGCCTGAAATACCTCTTTACCCAGAAAGATCTGAACATGAGGCAAAGAAGATGGTTGGAATTGGTGAATGACTATGATGCCGACCTAATTTATCACGAAGGAAAAGCTAATGTGGTGGTTGATGCTCTTAGCAGTAAAAATCCCTGTCATTCTTTGAATTCTTTTCGGGAATTACCTCTTGAACTTGCTTTAGAACTTCAAAAATTGGGAATAAGTCTTGTAAAAAGGGGCTCTAATCATCTTAATGCCATGTCGGCCCGAACTCGACTTCTACCGTGAGATCCGTGCTTGCCTTCCCGATGATCCTACTTTCAAATCCATTCGAGCTAAAATTCAACTTGGGCAAGCTAAGGATTGTAAGATTGACGATGATGGGTATCTTCGTTATCAAGGTAGAATCTATGTTCCGGAGGCAGCTAATTTGAGAAAAAGAATTCTTGATGAAGCACACCTCTCTCCTTACTCCGTTCATCCGGGAGGTACCAAAATGTACAAAGATTTGAGATTACAATTCTGGTGGCCTAGGATGAAGATTGAAGTTATGGAGTATGTCAATAAATGCCTCACCTGCCCGGAAAGTAAAGATAGAGCATCAAAAGCCCGGGGTTTGCTTCAACCCTTGGATGTTCCTCTTTGGAAATGGGAGTCTATTTCCATGGATTTTGTGATGGCTTTACCCAGGACTTCCACTGGGAAGAATGCTGTTTGGGTGGTGGTAGACCGATTGACTAAGTGTGCTCAGTTTATTCCCATCAAAGAGACCTGGAGATTAGAAGTTCTAGCTCGTGTCTATGTGGATGAAGTAGTGCGCTATCATGGGGTTCCTAAAGATATAGTTTCAGATCGGGACCCTCGATTTTGTTCTCGTTTCTGGACTGCATTACAGGAGGCCTTGGGTAGTAAACTATTGATGAGCACTGCTTTTCACGCCGCCACTGATGGTCAAACCGAGAGAACAATTCAAACTTTAGAGGATCTTCTTCGTGCCCGTGCCTTAGATTTCCAAACTTCTTGGGAGAAATGTTTACCTCTGGTTGAGTTCTCTTACAACAAATGACTATCAAGCCTCCATTAAAATAGCACCATATGAAGCTCTGTACGGTAGAAAATGCCGTACTCGATCTGTTGGGATCAAACCCAAAATGTTCCAATGTTAGGACTTGATTTGGTGACCGAGTCCATTGAA
The DNA here is from genome assembly GCF_048544455.1 of Silene latifolia. Taxonomy (NCBI): domain Eukaryota; kingdom Viridiplantae; phylum Streptophyta; class Magnoliopsida; order Caryophyllales; family Caryophyllaceae; genus Silene; species Silene latifolia. The sequence continues at coordinate 67,467,121 of NC_133532.1, forward strand.
CAAGTTAAAATCATTCGGGAGCGGATGAAAGCCGCTCAGGACCGTCAAAAATCATATGCTGATGTCCGTCGTCGACCACTTTCTTTTAAGGTTGATGATCAAGTATTCCTTAAAGTGTCACCTATGAAAGGGGTGAAACGGTTTGGCGTAAAAGGGAAGCTGAGCCCTAAATATATTGGACCTTTCCGGGTGATTGAAAAGATTGGTCCTGCTGCTTACCGTTTAGAATTGCCCCCAAATCTGAGCAAGGTTCACAATGTCTTCCATGTTTCTCAGTTGAGGAAGTACATTAGTGACCCTAGCCATATCATCCAAGAAGAGATTCCTGAGTTGTAGCCTAACTTGGCGGTTGAAGAAAGGCCAATTCGGATTCTTGAAAAAGCCAACAAGCAACTTAGGAGCAAAGTTGTACCTCTAGTCCGAGTTCTTTGGCGTTGTGGAAATGTCGAAGAAGAGACTTGGGAGACTGAAGCTTCTATGTTAGCTAAATATCCTGAATTATTCTCGTAAGGTATTCCTTTTTCTTACTCTTTTTCCGCGTTACTAAGCCATATTTAATCATAATTAGTAAAGATATTATTCTTCTTATAGAATTTTAAACTAAAATTTTGAAAATGCTTTTATGATTTTTAATGGTTTTAACATTAATGAGTGTTAAATCTCGTTATTGGTGACGTCCCAATAATGGGATTTCTCATTTATTGGTGTAGAAATATTTTTTTTTATATCTTGATATGAATGTGGATGTTCTTGTCTGATCAACAAGAGTATCACCGTTTCATTGAAAAGATACCTATATTTTTCTTATGATTATATTATTAAGATGTTGTTTACTATAATTTCTCCTTCTAAGTTTCGAGGACGAAACTTTTTTAAAAGGAGGGGTGATTGTAACACCTCGTAATTTCGGACCGTTATTATATTACGAGAGTAATTTATTAATCAAGTAGAATTTAATATTAATGTATTTGAAGTAATAATAATTCTATGAAATATAATTCTAATATGTTTTGAAGAAAAGTATTTATTTTGATAGTTTCAAAATGTTTAAAAATAGTTTAAACCATGTAAAAATCTTTTATTTCGAAATAAGGGCATATCGGGAAAAATGGCAATTCTTTTGAAAATTGGGCAAACGATTTTGGAAATGGGTCATATGAGTACTCAATCTTCTTGTAATCTCGCGTTTAAGAACTTTGGCATTGTCGGAATTTGCATTTGACAAACGGTTCTAATTATTGTCGAAACGAGCCAAAACCGACTAATGAAATTCCGCCAAATCCCGCTCCTCTTTCTCCTTCCCACGGCGTACCTTCCTCTTCCTCCTTTCCTTTTGATTTTTCTTTTCCAACTACATCTTCCTAGGACATTCTAAACTATTCTAAATTAAAAACACCATTTTCATCTTAAAACCTAAGCTTTCTAAGGTAATTTTCATCATAATTCACTCATTTCTACTCCAAATTTCATAAGGATTACATATTTGGAATCCTCTCTTCATTTCCAACATCCTAGTATGTATTAAATTCATTTGCCCTAAATTTATTTTGTCCACCATTTTTAGGGTTTTGATTATTAGTGCTTATAGTTGTGTTTTTTATTGTTTATTTAGGTGAAGATTTAGAAGACGAGTTTGGAGACTCGTATATTGTTAAAGATAGTGGCTAGTTTGTATATTAGGGTTTGGTGTTCAAGGTGCTAATTGCTCATTTTGTTGGCTAAAGGTAACATATTTCGAGTTACTCGACGATTAAATGTCACATTCTTTGCTTTTTGTATGATTTTGTGAATGTTATTTGAGTGGTTTATTTCACATGAAAATATGTGTTAAATTCATGTCTTTTGTATGTTTAAGTTCACATATTAGCATGGAAATGAAATGGGAATGATTAATTGATGCTTAAAACGATGTTAAAATGAACAAAATTGGAGAAACGGAGGGTTGGGGGTGGCGGCCCAGCAGGCCCACGGCAGCCCTGGGTTGGCCCGGGTCGGCCCGTTGCTTGTTTCACGGTTTTTCATTCGTTGTTCGTCGTTTCGGGCGTATTAATGTTATATTTAGTATAAGTAACATATGGGTAGTCTTATGAAATGAATAATGTTAGTAGTAAATATAATGTTGATGGTAAAGTTATGCTTATATTGGTAGTTGGCACATGTTAGGATAGGTTATAATATGAAATTGTAATGAATAGGCTTAAAATGAATTTTATAGCGATAATTGTAATGTTTGGATGATTATGCCGAAAACTGAGCCTTAGTCCCTTTGACTGAATCGATGTCAGTCAATTGTGTGATTGGTCAGCCGCGATTGAACCCGTACCTGTCGCAGGACTGGGGTTGCGGGTAAAAATTCGGTTGGATGAAAATTATTGTGAAAAATGGATAATTGGCCTTATTCTTGTTTTAGGCCATTTATTAAGTTTTTAGTTCACATGTGTTGTTGGTTGAATTGAATGGTTTCTTATATTGTAGAAACGGCCTTAGATTCCCTGAAACCTTTAATATTGTTAATATTGCTTGAAATGGAATTGGTATTGAATACTTCTTGCAGGTTGTTGTGTTTGTCATAGATAGGTCTTTATAGTCTTTGACGAGTATATGTTCACTGCTTAATAGCCTTTGTGTTCCTGACTTGGTGGGTTTATATCCAAGTTGGGGCATGACCTCGTTACTTATTTTGAGAGTAAGTGGTCAGCTTAAGTACTAGCCAACCCTTTGGTGGACTCCTTAGGGTACTCACTTTGTTTTAAAAAAAATTGTGGGTCTTGGATGCGGTGGTGTGTATCCGCATGTCTAGGTCTGCGCAGATTTAGGACTAGGGTTGTGTTGTGTCTTGGCCATGTTTTGATAGAACCTCTGAGCCAAGATACCGGTCCGATTACCTTCCCTACCTCGTGGTATAGACTCGAGTTACAGAGTGACTATTGACCGTGCTAAGAACTTATGCCTGTCTTTGATATATTGTCCTTTCTTGTATGGTGATTTTATGAATTGTAATAGGTGAGATGCAAGCCGGTTACAATTGATAAAGTTTGGATTACTGCTTGTTATATGTTTCACATGATAGTTTAATTTGGTCAGTTTAGTGTTCATATGTTAGAATACTCGATAATTAATTTATTTATGATGTTGTTTACATGTTACATTACATGTTACATTAAATATGACATTTCGTGGTGGGAGGACTCAAGTTACTCCCCACCGAATTGTGGCTTTCGTGTTTGTATAAAATGCGATTGACAGGTTGATGATGATTAGATGGGGTACACGGACGAGCTAGTGAGCAAAAGAACCTTGGACTTAGTTTGGTTATATTTTGTAGTAAACCTTTAAACATATGGTTGTGTTTATATTTTGGAGGGACATATGTCTCCCTCTTTTACTTTGGTTTGTATCACTTTTTTTCTCGCGACTTTAGCTATGTTATGTAAATTAGTTTGTTAGTATTTGCAGGTTTTGGCACTCTTCATTTGGAAATGTTTGTGAATGGTTTAGAAAAGTTTTTAAAATTACAGGTTTTATCTAGTTGAACCCATTACAAACATATCCTGTCAGTTTTTCTGTAGAATTTACGTGTTTATTTAACGCTAAAAAATGAGGGTGTCACACTTTCTCTCTTGAACCTCGTTCTATCCTTAACGATTTAAGATAGATGCGGTCTTCTTATAGCTCCCACTTACTTCTAAGAATTCTCACTTAATGAAGACTATTCTTCATTTAATTCCTAGTTAAACCCTCATTAGGGTTAACTCTATGAAGTGTTGTGGTATTTGGTCACAATGATTTCTACAAATCGATTTGCCAATTGATGTTAACATCGTCACGTCCTTAACTATTTAAGCGCAAAATGACAAGTGTTTAGTTTTGAGCAATAAGATTGTTGAACCATGGATGCATAGAAGATATTATCAAAACATATTTTGACTAAGTACTACTTCTATTGATACTCTTCACAAGAGATTATAGGTATGTAAGGAATTTTAAGATGCTAATCTTATATTTGCATAGGACGATTCCTATCGAGTTCTATGGAATAGAATGATTCATATGGAGCTAGCCCATTACCTATGATACGGTTCATTTGCGGATTTAGAAAGAGATTCTATTTGTCGTTAGTAATAGTGGTTTAGCGGAGACTCGTGTTATATTCGAATGATATCGTATATGAGTAGGAGCGATGAAATAGAACAACATTAGAACAACGAAATAGTGGGAAAAGAAACATTCATCGTTAATATATGAAAATATTTTAGCATGTTTTAGCATTTATATAATGACCTTCACCCAATTATATAAATGATTCCGAGATCCAAATCCATATTAACTCGGGCACGGGGAAACCGATACATCCCTCATGAATATAACTCGGTGGGTTAACTCTTTAACCGATTCTACAATTAGAACTCTCGGTCGATGAAATTACGTTAAGTTCATCTCTAGCCCCAGAACGTAAGACTAGTCTTCATGTCCCGTTGAGTCCAACCAAATTTCACGTGTAATAACGTTTTATTACCCCACTTACCCAATGAAAAATGAAAGCACCCCGGAAAAACCGAACCTATCCCAAATGTCACGGGGATTCATGGGTCCTACTATTTTTTTTTTTGGGAAAATGTAAGCTTGTCATTAAAATCATAAAAAAGTCCCTTACAACACAAATTCTTTCAATACAGAATGCATCTCACTACACAAATAGCTAATGACTACTTATGTAGTTCGCCCAATTCCTAACCCTGCCATTCCTACATGGTACCTCATACTGATTAATTATCAACTTCACTTCACGTTTAATGCTATTGACAACCACCTGAGGATGTGATAGACACCCCTCAAGTCTGCATTTGTTACGAGCAAACCAAATATGGGCAAGTAGTGAGGCAAGAATCATAGCCACTGCCTGCTTGAACCATATAGATCACGCCTCCAAGCAGTATCCACCATTCAATGCAATCCTTCTCTCGGTAAGTCCACTAAGCACCGGCAGCACTGTGAGCTCCAAACAAAGTCTCGCTATATCTACACCACCGGAAAACAGATGTTCATGACATTCCAGCGTCTCTCCACATAGATAGCAGCAATTGTTCTGAATTATATTCATTTTGAGCAACCTGTCTTGTGTTAGAAGCCTATTCTGTGCTACTAACCAGCACATGAACACATGCCGAGGAATAATCATCCTATTGAGCATCCAAGGACACCACTGGACCTTATCTCCAACTGGTTTAAGCCAGTGATACCCCTCCTTTAAACTGTACTGCTCTACAGTGGGATCAGTGAATAACTTAGATTTATAAATATTCTTGACTTGGCAAATCTTTCTCCAAGCCCAGCTGCTGCCAGTCCCTGGTTCATAGTCCTTCTATGTTGTAGATTTGATATAGACAACATGAACCCAACGAACCCAGAGGTGATCAGCCTTCATTGCAATCCACCAGACATATTTAGCAATAGCAGCAACATTCCAAGCATGGAGATCCTTAAAACCCAGTCCCCCTTGTTTCCTAGGTTGACAGATGGTAGCCCAAGAAACTAAGGCAGGACTTTCCTTATGATTAGAGCCATACCAAAGGAAAGATCTGCAAACTGCTTCAATCTTGCTTATGACAGTTTTAGGTAGGATGAAAATCCTTGCCCAATAGCAATGTAAAGAGCTAAGCACGATTTGATCAAGACAACCCTACCAAAGATATGAGAGCTTTCGAGACCCTAAGCTTCTAATTCTGTCCACAATTTTATCTACCAAGCACTCACAATCAAGAACAGAGAGCCTCTTGGGAGACACATTCACACCAAGATATTTAAAAGGGAGCTGCCCCTTCTTCATACCAGTCTGCTTCTCAATTTCAGAGACCAAACTCTCATCAATCCCATTATAGTAAAAATTAGACTTCCCATTATTCATTTCCAGACCTGATGCTGTAGAGAAATGATCAAAAGCAGCCAACATAAGGCCAACAGACCCCCTATCACCTCTACAAAACAAAATCAGGTCATCAGCAAAGCATAAATGGGACAATTGGATCCTGTTGCAAAGGGGATGAAATTTAAATTTATGATGCTGATGCACCACACCTAGGACCCTGCTCAAATAATCCAAACATAGGGTAAAAAGAAGAGGAGACAAAGGGTCTCCTTGCCCGAGCCCTCTCCTGCCTTTAAAGAACCCAAATGTTTCACCATTGAGAGAAAGAGAATAGGTGGGGGTTGTGATGCACTGCATAATGATCTTGGTGAACGATTCAGGAAACCCAGTAGCTTGAAGCATCTCCAGGACAAAAGACCAAGCCACTGAGTCATAAGCTTTCTGAAGATCCACCTTCATTAACACCCTAGGAGAACAACTTTTCCTTTTATAGAGATTGATTAAATCCTGACAAATGAGAATGTTCCCAACAATATCCCTTCCTTTTATAAAAGCCCCTTGACTAGGACTAATGATATCAGGCAGGACCTTACTAATTCTATTACATAGCACCTTTGACAAACACTTATAAATAGTATTACAGCAGGCAATGGGCCTGAACTGTAAGATTGTTTCAGATAGTGGCACTTTAGGAATAAGTGTAATGGTAGTGGCATTGCATTGTTTGAGGAGCTTTCCTGAATGAATGGCTCCTTGTACTGCAGCAACAACATCAGCTCCAACAATATGCCAGTTATCTTTAAAAAATTGGCTACTATAACCATCAGGACCAGGTGCCTTGGTCCCTGGAATATCAAACATAACCACCTTTACTTCCTCAGCAGTTATAGGAGCTGACAACATGAGACAGTGGGCCTCAGTTACACACTTCCCATACTTGATTACTTTCCTATTAATAGGTTTAACATATTTTTCAGTCCCCAACAATTGCTGATAGTAATGAATGAAAGCAGCCTGAATACTCTCAGTAGTTGAGCACAGGACATGATTTACATCTGCAACTTGGAACACTCTATTTTTTGCCCTCCTCCTTCTAATGCAGGCATGGAAGTAAGAAGTATTATCATCACCATGCTTCAACCAGTCACACTTTGCTTTCTGACTCAGGAATTGATCTCTGGCCTTCCTAAGTTCCTCAACCTCTTTAGCACAAATTCGTTCAATCTTACAAAGATCCTCATTCAAAGGGTCCCCTACCAACATTTCCTGAGCTTGTTTTAATGACAACTCAGCAACATGTGTGAGGTTAACAATATCCCCAAACTGATCCTTGTCCAATTTTTTCAACTGATATTTAAGTCCCTTCAATTTAGTGACTACCTTAAACATAGCAGTACCATGACAAACCAAATTCCACCCCTCTTTCACAATATCAGGATAATCTGGTGCCATGGACCACATATTAAAGTACTTAAATGGAGCTCCCTTTCTCTGAACAGAACCATCAAAATTGATAAGGCAAGGGCAATGATCAAACATTCCCTCGGGCAAGAAGTGAACATAACTGTCAGAAAACATAATAGCCCAATCATCATTAATCAACACTCTATCAATTCTGCTATAGATTTTCTCTCCATCCTCATGCTTATTTGACCAAGTATAGAAGGCCCCCCTTGCACTAAGGTCATCCAACTGACAGTCCTGGACTACCTGGAGCAAAGGTTGAAGTTCAGCATTAGTAACAGGAGCACCCCCAATCCTCTCATTCCTAGCAAGGACAGCATTGAAGTCCCCCCCTACTAGCCAAGGACCATGAATAACCCTCTGATAACACCTCAGACTACTCCAAAGATCCTCCCTATCAGCTGCCTGATTCAAGCCATAGACAACAGTGAACCAGAAGCTATTCTTTCGAATTTTATCCCTAACTTTGGTATGAATGCACTGAACAGTGATATCACACACATCTACCTCAAAATAGTTGGGATTCCAAATTAACCAAATCCTACCACCTTTATGAAGACTAGTATTAGAGCATATAGACCAGTCATCACAAATATTTATTCGAACATTTTCCCAATTTTTAACTTTAACTTTTGTCTCTAACAAACCAAATAACCCTACATTATTATGGAGCAAGAATCTCCTTATTTCCTTCTGTTTATTAGGATTATTCATACCTCTAATATTCCACATACCACAACTACCCATTATCACCTCCTATCTTACTACCTTCCCCTCTTTCAAATGGACTAGTCCCTATGCCCAGTCTTGAGTGCTGGAGAGAATGAGTTAGAGACTCCATGAAAGACAATCCTCCATGAGTAAACCTCCTCTTTTCACCAGTCTCAGTTCTCATGAGCTTGGCCATAAACCTTCTAGGCATAGAACTCCCCACATTAGGTGTCTGCTGAACCAGGACTGGGGTCAAAGCAATCATCGGTGCAGTGTCTTTGCTACACAAATCACCGCAGAACCCCAGTTTGTTGAACAACAGCTCTCTGCACTTTTGGAGCAGGTTTAGGTTGAGGACCAGGACCAGGTTTAGCAGGTGCCTTTTTTGGTCTCCAAACCTTCTTCCCCACTCGGTTCAAGACCTTACCCCCGCATTTTTCAAAGCAAGATGTCCCATCCCCTTACAGCCTAGTACAAGTTAGTGGGAGCCAATCATATACAACCTTAAGGGATTGAACTTTACCATGTTCATCAACAAATTGTATCTCGAGGGGAACCGTTGGTCAATCGCTACTTCAATCATAATCCGAGCAAAACCGGAAAATTTGTGTGAAAAGTAGCATCATCACACTTGATGAATTTACCCACAACCCGCATAACTTCTTAAGACTCTCCTGCCCCCAATACTTCACATCCAACCCAAACAATTTCATCCAGATGGGAATTTTCTGAACATCATGTTTAATGAGTTCAGTTTCAGGGGTCCATTCATTTACTATTACAGGTTTATTATCAAACATCAAATGTCCATTATTCAAAACGAATTGTTGTTGCTCTTTTGTTTTGAATCTAACCAGGAAAATCCCGTTAGGAAGGAAAGAAATCTTATCAATACCCTGTGCTTGCCAAACCCTCTTCGCAAAACCAGTGAGGACATTACTGGGAGGGTTAGCACCAAGCACGTAGCAATACACGTAGTGGACGTAACGAAATCTCACCACCCACGTCTTCCTTGGTAATTGTGACCGGCGTGGTGACCGGAGACGACGCCGATTCCTCCTGTTCGATTCTTCATCCTTCTCTAAAATGGCTTCAAGGTCGAATCAAATTCTGCGATGAAAATTGAGTCATCGATGATGAGACTTACCCTTATTCTCGTGTATTAAAAGTAGGATCAACATGTTTTTTTGATTTTTGATTGTTTTTCGTAGCAGAGATTTGAGGATTTTTGGTAACTTTCTTTGATCGAGCAATTGCTTGATAAGGAAGCTAACTCAGAATTTTAGAGAATTTTCTATCTCTAGTTTCTCTCTCATCCTCTTTTTTTTATCTTTTATATCCTTTTTTTTTGGGTCCTATTATTTGGTAAGGCTTAATCTCATTTTTTTTTAATATGTGTGAGGTCAAGTCAATTTATTATCTATCAAATTTTAAGTGGACTAAATTGTTGAACTAACGATAATTATAATTTACACGGTCGAATACTCGATATAATATGCATGTTTAGTTTATGGCGATTTGGCAATGCATGCAAACATATAAAGGAAAAATGCAAAGCAATAAATAAATTTCCTAGTATGACCTTCCTTAAATAGAAAATCTAATATTCTATTTACAAATTCGAAAACCAACTCCATTGGTCCATTGAACTTCAAGTGGCACGCTTGCAAGAACACCGTCTTCGTCAGAACACCTTTCCGAATGGCACCGTCTTGAAGGAAACTCCAGGATTACAAATATTACAAATATAGTAATGAAATTACATACCTTTTCTATTATAAATTTATAAAATGAAAAACTAATAAAATAAAAGTGATACGAGATCACATTTAATTACAACCGAATCAATATCTCCTTACATTACGGAAAATATTGATTAAAGACAAAGGCCATACTAAGATAAAATTACATAATTCATAATTATATAAATAAAATGACATTCATCAATAAAAATGCAGCATAATTATATGTGATTAACATGCCAAATTAAAATGTCAAATCGCCTTACTTAAACCTTATATCTTATATAATCCGGTTTTATGGAAATGCGTGATAATAACTTATTAAAATCACAAATCAATACTTAAATAAAATTTAATCCCAAATTAATTATCCTAACCTTCTTAGGACTCAAAAATTCGTCTCCACAAAATATTTGACAATAATTTAACTTGGTTTTGTATTATTTCTTATTTAAACTTCTTTTAATCATAATAATTATGAAATAATTCCCAATAAATCATAAAAATTTGAAAAATTTCGAAATCACATTTTTGCATATACGGGAATATTACCAAGATTCCAAAAACTCAATAAAATATGCTCTCAAAATATTTATAATTTACTTCATTAATAAATCGTATAAATAATAACTTTTACCATTTAATTCCAAATTAAACATAAAAATTATGAAAAACTCAAAATCAAAATTTTTAACATTCTTAAATAATTTCCAGAATCTGGAAATGGCAAAATTGCAACCAAAAATTTTGAATTATTTTTTATGACTAATAAAGTTGCCTTTTTATCGATTTTATCATATAAAAATCAATAAACATACCAAATCAATCAAAATTAATCATGCAGCTTTAGATCTGATGTCCATATCATATATACAACATTAGGAAAAAATTTCATGCCATAAAAATTCATTTTAGCTATTTTTGCTAAAAATAGTCACTATTTATATCATTTTAACCATTAAAATTATAAATCATGCATAATAAATCATATTTATCTCAGATTTTACATACAATCTGTAAAATATGCATGTGACATCATATTAAAGTTTCGTGGCTTGTTTTGAAGTTTAAATATTTTTAGTCATTTATCCTCCATTTATACCATTTTTATCATATAAAAATCATAATTCATGCAATATTAATGACATTAATACGAAATTTTACATACAATACATAAAATATGCATGTGAGGTCATACTAAAATTTTATGGTCAGTTTCAAAGTTCATACTAAAAATCATTAAAATAAGCAATAATCATCCATAAATCATCAATATGACCTAAAACTATTTTAGAACTAGAATGTATCACATGCATGTAAATTTCATGGCCTATCTTATATGTCACAAATTTCTAGTTTTTATTTTGTTATCAAATAACTCATATAAAACCATAAAATGATATGCATGCAACAGCAAAGCTCTTGATGCCAATTGTTAGTTTCATAAACCTATTATTAGACATTTCTAATAAGGATTAATTAGCATTTTAATATAGCCATTATGGATCTAGTTCATGCATAACTAAATAATGAGAATAAGGAGAAAAATGATTTCCTTACAATGAGGAGGGCACGAAAAAGGGCACAAGTAAGGTCTCCTACCATCACTTGTTCTTGAGCTATATCACAAAAGGATGATCCTCCTAAACCTCAAGTGTAGAGGCCCTCCAAAGATTGCACCCAAGACTCTTACCCAAACACTAGTATAAATATTAACTAGATATGGTATACTAGTAACCTTAAATTTAATCTAATATTAATCTAATTACTACCATAGTAATCTTGTGATTTTATTAGAATATTATCACAAATTTTGAACATAAAACCAATTTTTATGAGAGAGGAACAAAGAGTTTTCGTAAGAATAAGAATGAAAAGAAAATGAGAACCCTCTCTCATTTTGATGGGTGGGACGGTTTGCATGAGCTAGGGAAGAACAAATTTTTCTTCTCAAGGTTCCTTTTTGTCTTAACAAGAAGGCTAGGTCTAGGCCTAGAAATAAAATATGTTCTTAGTGTCATGATTGTGTCTTAAGCTTCTTAAACACATTTGTCCACAACACTAATATTCCCTCTCAATTTTTCTGTCCATTTCACGTAAAATGGATTCCATTTTATCTTTCACAATTTGTCAATTGTCATATAAAGTGTGACATGTGACATATGACATGTTATTTGACAATGTATGCATATTTAACAAATTAAATATCATTACATAATCAATTAATTACACTTAACAATTTAAGTAGTACCAAGTGTAGATCCCGTGCAAATGTGCGGTAAATGTAGGCATTTTAATTTTTAGTGTATTAGTTATAGATTTTAGATTTATATCTCGCGATTTTTTTTATAAAAAAACAACTAATATTAAAATTAATCAAAAGAATTGAATAATTTCATGAATTGTGTTTATTATGTTAATATTTTAACTGCATCAAATTTATTAAAAAAAAACTTTTTTCGTCACGAAGTTAATAATAGGAGATACATTTTTTATGTATAGATTATTTTAAATAGAAAATTAGTTTAATAAATGAAAATCTAATTTGTTTCCATATATAAGTTTGAGCACTTTGGAGGGAAAACTTTAGAGAAGTTGTATTCTCTTATATATAGGAGGATTTATACTTTTAAAATTTGCACCTCATTAATATTTATCAGTTCACTCCATTGTATTTTGATATGAAACAAAAAAATTGAAATGGAAAACTAATAAAAAATTTTATTTAAGAACTGAATTTTTTTTAGTGAATGTTTTTTTGTCACGAAGCTAATAGTAAGCATGTGTCAAGTTATTTTCTATAGTAATAATTATTGCATTACTGAAAAAATATACCAACTTATACATTATAATTTAATATCAATTTAATATTATTTTAATGAAAAAATCATAATTATGAATTTATTTTAAAAAAAATAGAGTTTATTTATAAGAATATATTCATTAAAAAGATAATAATGTGATGAAAGAGAATTTTATTTATTACCTTATTTAGCTAGATGCTTTTTGGAGGGAAAACTAAGAGAATTTTTATTCTCTTAGTAGTAGGGGGGATTAACAATTGTATGTATATAAAATGGGTCATTTTGAATTTAGTTAATATAATCTACAACAATATGTAATTATAGCATACTAATTATTCTTATCTCCAATGTTTCATAAACATTAATCAATTTAGTAATATAACATTTTAATTACTAAATTGAATTTTATTTAATCATATTACAATAAGATATAAAACTCTCTCCTATAAATAAAATTTGTTCAATTTAAGGAATTAATTAATCTGTATTGATATACAATTAATTAACTTTACAGTTTGGGAATCGTCCTTTAGGTGTGATCTTAAGGGATCAACTGATCACCACCGTCAAATGACAGTAATGTCAAACTCTAGTTAGCCAATCATTACCGATAAATGTTGATCAGTTGACTATATAATTGTATCATCCCTTATGTATTCTTATTATGAGATTTGATTATGTGATCGCACTATTGTTGAGGACACATAATCCAACAAAAGAGATGAACTTTCATTAACTCATTTCTACAAACACATTCTATGCATGTTAACAAAAACTATATAATTTACCCAATTACCAACATTACCAACCCATATTTAGCCCTTAATCCATACTTAGGTTTCCCCTAAACCCTAGAAGGGCACTACTCACACATACTTGAAAGACACATCCAAACAATTGGAGAAAAGTAAGTAAACATAGTGATAAACATGAAATCAAATGAAACAACAACTGAATATGAAATAGAAATTTAAACAATTGAAGTTTTAAACCAAAAGGAAGGAACTTGTACCAACAAAATGAAAGATTGAATCTTTGATTGATAAATGGAAGATGTTCTTCAACAAACTTTAATTACAAACCAAGTACTCAAATGTAAACTATTGTAGCTAAACAAGTAAGTAATTAAGGCTTAATTATGGAAAAATTAAAACTTGGATTAATGAAGGTTGCATAAATTTAGGAGAGTTTTTCAGATCTTGGGTAATGTGCGAATGAAATAGGGAGGGGGTATTTATATTTTACAACCAAAAATTTAGGTCAAAAATTACAAAGAATGGAAAATAGAGTCAGGGTGGGTGAGCCGGCCTAACGGCCGCCGGTGACCCACCTGGGTGGGAGACTCCTGTATCATTCTCTTTAAATTCTTGGTCATTAAGGTTTCCCTGCTGGTGGGCCGGCCGGCTGGGAATCTTATGTATTATTTCTTCATCCTTGAAGTAGTCAGGTATGGACGGTCGGTGGCCCACCCAGCTGGGAGTCCTCTGCTTCATTTCCTCCATTTATTCTTCCTTGACTTATGAGGGCATGCCCATCTGGTAGACCGGCTGCCGGCCGACCGGCTGGGAGGCTCTTCTCAGCTTTCTCCTCTGTTATTTCCTATGCAAACCTCAAGACTTCCTAACTTGCTCCCATTTCTTCCTTTCCGTCTCAAATCCTACAATGTGAGACATAAAATCATAGAACGAGAAATAAGGGAACAAAATGCAAGTAGTAGGCATCAAAATCGACCAAAGCGCATATGAAAAGAAGGGAGAATTAAGACCAAATAAATACATATCAAAATTCTCCACACTTAAGTCTTACTCGTCCCCGAGTAAGTGAGCAAAATTCTCGACTCTTATTCATCCCTCTCCCTAGTTCAAGCTAATAATATCCGATGAGAGGCAATTAATGGGCCTCCTCCGTCCCTTCAACTCACAACGAAACACGATGAGGTACGTGATTCCTTGCAAGGAAAGTGGGGGCTTGCGGAAAAACTTGACACATCCAACATTTAGGCATATAAACAACAAATAGGACACATCAATCAAAAAGTCAACCGTTCTCCTAATCTAGGCGGACGGTTTTTCTCAAAAATTAAAGGTTTAGGTTGGAACATACCGTCTCATAGTCTTGGCGGGGTGTCAACCCCATAAGAATGGCCAAAGCAACCTAAGTGTGACCACCAAATGTCTAAGAAACAAATTCAAAGGCGGGAAATCGGAAAACATAGCCTAACCTCCAAGATTGACATGACACGACTCAAGATTCGACCATACATGACCCATGACTAAGAGGACCTAGACTACCGGCTTCCTCGCGGTTTTCACTCATCACTCAATTGAAGAACGGGTGATTTTTGTGACAAAAAGTAACTAAAATCACTCAACTACACTACTCATGAGACATGCCCACAATCTAATGTGGAATCCCCTCCTCCACAACCATATATGAGATGCAAAAAGAGAAAAATGTGCACAAAATGAAACAAGGGTTGTAATGGCCTAGGCAAGGGTCGGATCGGGGTTGGTGTAAGCACCGTTATAGGTGATGAGGAGATACGTATTGAGAAGTTGTCAAAATCCCATTCCTCTCGACTTTATTGCAACAAATGAGCAATGTCTACAATATAACAAGAATTTGGTTTCCCAAAATCAACCAAAATTTGTGTAAACCCGACTCACTTTGTAAAAATCATCAAATGCCTTTTTTATTGCAACAAATGAGCATCGTCTACACGGTAACATGAATTTGGTTTCCCAAAATCAAACAAAAATTGTGTAAACCCGACTCACTTTGAAAAATCATCAAATGCCTTTTTTTATTAAGCAACGTCTTTTCTATCCTTTTTATGATGAGTGAGTGTTGTTGCTCGACTTTTTTCTTTCTCATACACGAGTAACAAAGATATCAAGTATTTTTGTTCTTTTCATAATTTTCTTATTTTCTACTTTCTCTTCTTGATTTTCAAAAACCTCTTTATTCGAGTACAAACCAAATGAGGACCATTATTCTGACTCAAACAAGCTTAGCTAGAGCTCATTGACTAGGACGTCAAGTACCCTTCAACTTATGACTAAACACCTATTGGCAACATTCTCGGTTAAGAGAGGTTGTTTATGGGGTGTAGTTGGTTTTTGTAGGTACGCCAAAAAGGAAGGCTAAGGCTCAAAAGGGTTACACAAAAAGCGGTCCTAATCTAAAGGGTCAAAAATAGGTATATTTGGCAATTGCAAGGCTAAAAAAAGATTGAAATGCAACGAAATGTTTTAAGTTATGCACACCAAATAAACATCTCATGGTCGATAAGGAAAGGACGCCACACTTTTGCGTCGTGGCGTGACATGCCTCGCAAGGAGCCTACTCACAACCTAAAGGAGACCGGGTATGGATGCACCGGTCTATCGGAGGCTCTAAATCTCACATGTAAGTGGCTACGTCAAAGTCTAGGCCTAGACTATGGTCTTTGGTCTCATATGGCGGTCAAAACACGTCGGTCAAGTCTCATTTCCCGAGAAAATACCCTAACAATGGAGTCACGAGGTGCAAGCCACCGGGAGGGGGAAGACACGGCCAAGACGGTATCATCATTGAGGGTATCATGCTTCCTTCCTAGACCACGTTTAGTTAAAAATATGTAAAAACTCAACGCAAAACATAAGGAAATACTACACACATTTACATGTTACAAATGCATGCAGAAATAAAATGACACGAAATTGAAACGTGCAACAAATTTGTCTAATTCCTAGCAGCACATCAACAAGAGAAACAACAAGTTCCCTAAGGGAACATCCAAAGCACAAAATCCCGTCCTCCTCCATATATTCAACAAAATAAAGGAAAAGGGTGGTAGAGGAGAAAGAGATAGGAACGATTATACCAAGCGTCTTCTAATCTCCTTTTGCTTTAAGTGTTTCAAGTGTCTGTGACACATCTTAAACAAAACATATATATACAATGCCTATATTTTTGGAATTTTTTAAATTGAGGTATTTTTTTGTAATTTTCTCAAATTAACAAGTTAATATATACAAATATATATATATATATAAACATATACTATTTTCCTGCCCACACTTAAAATTTACATCGTCCTCGATGGAACGAAATGTATGGAAGAAATAGGGAAAATAAAAGGCATGTTTTTGTATTATTGAAAATTTTCTTAAAATTAAAAACTTGTTTTTGTGATTTTTGAAATTTTCTGTAAAATTGAAATAACATGTTTTTTTTGATTTTTTTTGGGCCTCCTCCCCACACTTGATATTTACAACCTCCATTGACGGGGGAAATATGGTTAAGAGGCAATTTGTTTGAATTAAAAGAACATATTTTTGGATTTTTGAATAATGGAATTTCCTCCCCACACTTATTTATTTACATAATTTCCAATGGAAATAAACGTGTGGAGGAAATTCGAAAATGAAATACATGTTTTTTAAAGATTTTTCTATTTTTCAAGTTTTTTTTTGTGTTTTTTTAAATAAGGATGCAATACATGTTTCTAACTAAATGCAAAAATTGAAGTACGATGCAAATTACATTACATGAATGCAATCCTATATATGACAAAATATTACAAGAATTTAAATGCTAATGCACTCCTATATGAATGCAACTATATGAAACTAGTCCTAAGATATTACAAGTGAGCTAAATGCAAACTAATCTAATTATGCATGAGAGATTAGGATTAAGGGGGTCATACTTGTGTTTTGGATCCCTATGGAGCAAGGTAAGCCAACTGAGAACCGGTGTCAAAACCCGATTCCTCACCATCATCATCATCATCATCCCCGAACTCCTCTTTCCGGATGAGATCATCCGTGTTCATCGGGATTGGGTTCGAACCCGACCCGAAATCACCTCCTATGTACGCACCTCCCGAACCGGACCCACCACCGGTCTCAACCCCACCGAAAATAGAAGGTGTATCTCCACACCTTGTAGCATCGTGCCCCTCTCAATGAGGAGCCGGAGAAGGGAATGTGGTTGGCTAAAGTAGTCTTGTTGGAAGTTGATGTCTCCATAGACAAAGGACCCGTTGGTAGGATGCCCCTTGTCCGGGGCAAGGTAGTAGGAGGGGTGAAGGCCAGACGGGTGCTTGTATCCCCTCCTCATATTGTAATACCTCAGATTTATGAGCTGTTGGGTACTCTATCGAGTAGGGCTTACTCTGTCGAGTAAGTTAGTTTTGCGTCATGGAGTGAGTACTGCCTCTAGCGGTAACTCGATCGAGTAAGTCAGGTTTTATACGGGTTTTGCTGGGTTTTGATAGCAATGCATGAAATGATATATAAACTACCTACGTCAGTTCTTTTTACCTTTTACCTAATATCTAAACATTTTACACTGAACAGAAAGCAACGTCGATTCTTTTTCTCTCATTGCTATCAAATCCAAGGGCTAGAGTCGTCGGATTTCGGAGTTCTTTATACCATTGAGACCGTCGTATTATGGGTAAGATCCTTGTACCGTTTTTATGTTAATTCGTTAGTTTTCGTTAAACCCTAATTGGGTGAATTGGGGGTGCTTGGGAGTATTTTTGATGATAGATTGTAATTTTATGATTATATGTTGATAGGAGTTGATTTCGTTGAGAAACGCTTTTGATCCGCTGCTTGTGTTGATTTTGGTGATTGCATTCTAGGTAGGGTTTCCTTACTCAGTTATTTTATACATGATTATAAGATGGTTGATGGTTGATTGACATGTGAATATATTGTAATTGGTTTTGGTAATGTTGATCAGGTAATTGGTTGTTGTTGATTGTCTGTGGTTCGCGAGGTGTGCCCTCGGCTGAGTGGAGTCACTTGCGGGAGTGGCTTCACGCCCTTGATTCTCCCCTTGTGGTTCCCGTCACAAGGGGGATGTTCACATTAAGGAACATGGGTTATTCGCTCGATGGAGATGAGCGGGGCTTAGGTGGGAACGGCTGCTGTCCCCCCATTGGCGGTGTGGAATATCTGTTGCGATGGATATTATGGTAGGACTACACACTTTAGTGTGTAGTCAGATGATTGGTGATGTGATGGTGTTGGAGGATTGTGGTTGTGTAACTGTCTGTTGTATTGTCTTATATCGTTGAACAGTAACTGACCCCGTTTAATTATTTTGAAAATCGTGGTGATCCATTCGGGGATGGTGAGCAGTGTTTAGCAGGTATGGCTTGGATGCGCGCGGGTTAGCTGGGGATGAGTCACCACGAGTCAGCTAGTAGTCTTCTACTGTTGTGTCAAGACATTTTTATTAATTCAGTTTGATTTTGGTTTGGAACAGTTATTTTGTACCTTTCCATTTTGGTTTGAATGTAATCATTTTAAATATTTGCTTAAAGTACGTTTCTTGATGGTCACTTTTGATTACTATGCCTCGGGTAACCGAGATGGTAGCATTCTCATGTATTATGTGGTCGTGGTAAGGCACGTTGGTGTATGGGGGTGTTACACATATTATCATCGTACATGGGGAATTGACCAATTGATTGGTCAACGTAGATCCGGTCTAACTGTTCTTGCATGGCAAGCCGCTCACTTGCGGCCGTTTGAAGTCCCAAGTTCTGTTGTTCATGAACTCCACAAGGTTGTCGTGACATGTGAATTGTTGCAGAGGAGGTGGTTGTTGGCTAGATGGCCCCTCCCTTTGATGGAAGGACCAAGGTGGAGGTGGTTGGAAGGGGCGGGGTTGAATGAAGTAGGTGGCAAGTTGTAGTGCATTGCCGTTTGGGTTGGTTGTTGGTGGTCACAACCATAGACAATAGGAGGATCCTCTTGCGGAGCATCACCTTCGGGCACCGCTTAAATTTCAAGTAAATAGTGCTTGAGGCCTGACACTATCTTCATTTTCTGCGCATTTGGAAGGGGCGCCGAATTTCTATCAACTACCATAACCCGGATTTGCCATTATTGAAGGCGGTCAACCGGGTTCCTCATTACCATTTAAGGCTAATTTCAATGTAGTCCTTGGTGAGGTGAGTGCCCTCGTCAATGGATTGGATGTTGTTCAAATTTAGAGCCCGAATGAATCCCTTAGCAATATGGGTGATGATGCCACCCGCACAAATAGGGACCATTTGACCCGGAGAGTTAGCCAATTTGTGCAAATGAAGGGCCATATGATGCGCTACACAAATTTGGAACGGTTTCGGGTTTCGGTAGAGGTAGGAGTCCAAATTTCTAGCTCCTCCGTACGGACATTATGAGGTTTGTAGGACGGTGACGCATCAAGCTCGAAATTTTTTGCGAAGTCCGACAAAGTTATACTATAGTCTTTGCTCATTAGTCGGAAATGGAGAAAAGCTACCTTTCCCGACTGTTTGTGCTTGTCGATTTTAAGGTCCCATCATACATATTTTTCATATCGACGCCTTTAAACAATTAAACCGATATTTTATCTAAACTGAGGTCCCGCATCGAAGGACGATCAATAAAACGCGTAGGGTGAAGGGCTCGTTGTTTAAATAGCACAAACTTACCTTTTTGCGTGATTGAGGTGAATTGGAGTCCCGGAAAATCTTGATCAGGACTCGTATCCGAAGCCGCCGCCGTAAACATATTTGCTTGAACAAGTGCTAAATCGCCCCGACGAACCCGTTTCTTTGGCGTCATGGTTGTTGTTAGAAGATGGGTAGTGATTGGGGTGGAAGGGGTGGTTGGTTGTGAAGGATTAATGGAGATTTGAGGGAGAGTTATGTTTTTAGAGAGAAGAAGAAGGAGAAAATAATGAGGAGAAGTGATGCGTCGTGTGTGTTTTAAATGATTCAGGGGCTCCCAGCCGGTGGGCCGGCTCGAAGTCTGGGGTTATTTTGAAAAATATCGAAAACATGCAGGAGACTTCCAGCCGGTCAGGCGACCGGCCGCC
Source organism: Silene latifolia (assembly GCF_048544455.1). Classification (NCBI taxonomy): domain Eukaryota; kingdom Viridiplantae; phylum Streptophyta; class Magnoliopsida; order Caryophyllales; family Caryophyllaceae; genus Silene; species Silene latifolia. Next base: position 67,487,553 of record NC_133532.1, read on the forward strand.
GGTCACCCGGCTGAGAGTCTATGCGTTCTTGCCTTGATCAATTTTTTTCACTTATATGTGCTCCCAGCCGTGGACCAGCTGCTAGCCGATCCGCAAGGAGTTGCCTTCTCTTCTTTTTCCGCAAATGGTGATGTTTATGGGGAGTCCCAGGCGGCCGACCGGCTGCCGGCTGGGAGCTTTTCTCTCCTCAAAATTTTAAGATTTTCTTCAATAGGGGTACCGGCTCCCGTTCTGCCGGTTCACACTCCCCCCCACTTCGTTCCTTCAATTTTTGGACAAACTTACAAGGACTTCTCTGTAAGGGTACCTACGGTCGGTTGGCTAGCTGGGAGTCCCCTTCTTCAATTTTAACCAATTTTTGAATTTCAACAATCAAGAGGTTCCCAGCCTGTAAGGGTACAGGCTACCCGTGGCCAGGCTGGGAGCCCCTTTTCTTCATGTTTTCCTCTTCTTTTTAAATTTCGAATCCAAACATCTTCACTTAGACTTGTTTTTCGTGTTTTCCACTCTCAAGCCGACGCATCATGTCAGGAACTGGGCTAAGTGGAGGGTATGCTTGTGTTTCACATTTCCTAAACAACAATAGCGGCGTGATATCCCGTCACTAAATCCAAACTTGCACAAGACGAAAAATTTCCCAAATGCTCTCATGAGCTATACATGCAATATTTACAAAAAATGGTGGTTCTTGAAGAACTCCACCAAAGCTATCATTTGAAATTGTTTTCAATCTGACTCCTCATCGGGGGGTGGGTCGCCGAGGTAGAGCACTTCAATCGTTCCGTTCTCATCTTCATTGTAGTACCGCTTCACCCTTTGGCCATTGACTTTGAAGCTTCCTCCGTCCTCCGTCCTCACTCCATAGCTCGAAGGCACCACAAGGGGAGATATGTATTACTTTGATGGGCCCCGACCAACGTGATCAGAGCTTTCCCGTAAATACATTGACTTTCGAATTAAAAAGGAGCACTAGGTCTCTCACACTCACATCCTTGTTGACAACCTTGGCATCATGCCATTTCTTTGTTTGGTCCTTGTAGATTTTAGAGCTTTCATACGCTTCCATCCTTAACTCTTCAAGCTCATTCATTTGGAGAAACCTTATTGCACTGACCGAGTCGATGTTAAAGTTCATTTCCTTCTAGGCCCACCATGCTTTATGTTCTAGCTCCACCGGCAATTGGCAAGCCTTCCCATGAACAAGTTTGTAGGGTGTGGTGCCAAGAGGTGTCATGAGTGCCGTTCTCAAGGCTCATAATACGTCCGATAGCTTTTGAGACCAATCCTTGTGACTTTTATTGGCCACTTTCTCCAAAATAGCTTTAATTTGGCAGTTAGAAACCTCCACTTACCCACTCGTTTGAGGGTGGTAGGCAAGGGCGGTTTTGTGCCGCACCCCATGTGTTTCTAGCAAAGCCTTAAATGTGCTCTTACGAAAATAAGACCCATCATCGCTTATCACTACCCTTGGGGTTCCAAACCTTGGATACATGGTTCCTTTGAAGTTTCATCACAACATTACTATCATTTTTTTGATAAAGCCACCGCCTTAATCCATCAGGACACATAGTCCACCGCAAATAGGATGTACTCATTTCCGCAAGAGTTTGGAAAAACGGCCCATAAAATCTATGCACCAACAATAAAAAAAGCTCGATCTCCAAGATGTTTGTGAGTGGCATCTCATTTCGCTTCCCAACACTATACCAAATAAGACCTTCAATAACGGTCAAATAATGCAATTACCGTTTTTAAATAGAAACACGGGACCGTTATTGCAACGACGGTTGTTAAATATATATCACGGTTGTACGAATAACACGCGACCGTTATATAACATCAAGAACCGTTATAAAATCTTTTAAGAAACCGTTATTAAATCTTAAGAACGGTTTCAAATCCATTGTCGTAGTTTACTATTGACAACGTCTTATCGTTCCAAAACCATTGTTAAATATTGTATATGATAACGGTTCATTTCGTTATCTTATTTAATTGAATGTCAAAATTTAAAAACGGCTTTATTGCGTGTAAAACCGTTGTTATATTCATCTGTTGACAACGATATGTAACCGTTATCTATTTTTATTGATGAAATTTTGACAACGGTTCTGCTTAAATAAACCGTTGTAAAAGTTTTGAACTTGACAACGGTTATCATTCGTTATCTTATATTTTTGGCGGTTTGAATGGGAGGAAAAATATGTCAACGGTTATTTATCTAAATAAAACTGTTGTCAAATAATTGTTTGCAACGGGTTGTTTTTAACCGTTATCGTTTTTGATTTTTTTTCTTTTTAAAAAAAATGATTTTAGCTTGTTCTAGCAGCTGCAGAAATGCTATTTTTTCAGCTGGTACTGAAAAATAGCATTCCAGCAGCAGTGTAGTGAAAAAATTCAATCATGTATCAAAATATTACACCCCGCGATCAATTTAACCCAGTTTAAAAACAGCACAAATAGGATGATCAAAAGCCAAAATACAACTTCCTCAGAAAAACAAAAGCCAATACACAATGGCTTTATATATACACACTCGTACATAAAATATGAGAAAACTATTGAGACTCCGCTAATGAAACAACATAAGTGGGCCACATATTTCTCATCTGGTTGATGTCCTCGAGCAAATATTCTGGGGCTTTGTTGAGTATTAGTGGAAACTACAATTCAAAATATACATAATCAAAATAGATATAATACATGGAAGTATACAGAATTGAACTCAATTTACGTCTGAAATAGTTTTTAAATCACACTAATCGGTATTGGAATGGTAGATAGTTTTCTGTTGATAACCTTCCACATGGACTGACAAACGTAAAAGGCGTATTGTTTGTCGTCTGGTGCTTTAGGAGACTATTATATAAATCACACACAAATCAACTGAATTAGATAATCAACTTCTCGCATAAACATTAATTAAATGATACGAGTAATTATTAAGAATACACTTACTAATGGTGTGATAAAATTGGGAACAACGTTGCTTTCATATTTCCCAAGTGGACATAATGTTTTTTTTGCTTCAAAAACACTAATTCATAAATATACACACATGCCATTATTATTTGCATATATATGGCTCAAGTCATACAATAACAAATGACATTATTGAAGGTTGTAAACTTACTCAGTTATCATCCTTACACAACTGTAAGAGGGTTTGCCTTCGCGAGAGTCAATCAAGTACATTGTTTTTGTTTCCACTTGGATTGCCAGTAGCACCCAATGCTTCCTATTCAATTTTGGACATTGAACTGTTTGCTCATTTACACACATTTAAGCATGTTAATAATAAACTTATAGAACCGTGATTCATTACAATAATCACGTGCTATATATACATATTCTCATTGTAGGGGGCAAGCCATAGTTTTTTAGACGACATCAACCAACGAGCGATACTATTGATTTTTTTATTCGTATGAAATTCTGTGCACAGAGAACGCCTTAGGACTCAAGAATCCGTAGGCGTGAATTGGGAACTTCCACTCAGCAATCTGATTATTCAGCTACCTATTACGCCACATGGAACGAAAAATGTTATTGTAATTGATAATTTAAACAAACATCATTATTCGTAAATGGAAATGACTAAATAGTTTTATTAATAAAACTTACTTTATACAAATAAAAATGTGAACAACATTTAAATTGTCAAGGTCGACGAATTCCATCCGTTGCTTCGGGTCCAGTTGATGTGACCATAATTAGAGCATATTTAGTCCCCGAATTAGCCTTGTTCCCATGCTTCTTAGTGAATATTTGGGTCATTTATTGTCTTTAGTTCTTTGTTTTGCATATTCTTTGAGGTTTTGTGTCCTTAGTAGGAAAGGAGTGCAAACCTTGCATTTTCATGGCAAAATGAGGCTAAATTGATTGAATTTAATGACTAAGCATCAACGAGAGACAAGATTAGAAGGCCTTTGTACATACTATAGTATATGGGCAATGATGAGAAAAGATCCTTGCATCCCCGAGGAAATCCTCAAGGATTTTATGAAGAAAAAGGAAGAAAAGAAGAAGGAACGAGACTGCCTGACAATCCGTGCGGGTTGCCTAGAAGACGCCCGTCCCTCACCCACAACCCGTGCGTCTTCCTCCAAAAGACGCCCGGGCAAAAGCTCCCAAAGACGCCCGGGCAGAAGCTGCCAAATCCGCCTGTCCCGTGCTAAAGACGCCCAAATTCCCAGACAGTGCCATTTCGTCTTCTACAAGCTTCAAGGAAGGATGCACATCTTTTTCTAGAGACCGGAGTCTCCCTAGAGACCGGAGTCTCCCTAGAGACCGGCGATTCCTCAACAAAGGACTTAATCGTCATTTAAGCCCTTAGTTAACCCTAATTCATGTACCTAATCCCCACTATAAATACCCCATCAGTCTAATTAGAAGAGCATGTTCTCCCTAGCAATCTTTAGTGTAGTTAATATCAATCAAATCTCTCTTTAATCTTGTAATTAACATTTAATCAAGTTTAAATACAAGTTTTATTTCCTTAATCTCTCTCTTGTTCAGCCTTTATTTTGGGTAATTGAAGATTATTTGGGTTATTATTGGGAGATTGACAACCTTCCAATCAAGCATCAAGTACTTCTTTTATTCTTTGCTTTATTATTGGAATCATTAGTAGGTATAATATCTTAATCCCTTTTTAATTATTGTTAATCACTTTTATTTATTCATCATGTTTCACTTTGTTGGTATGATTGACAACCTTGCTAGCATGTTCAACATGATAATGAGTGAGTAGTTTCTTTAGCTAGGGTTAATAGGTAATTAGGGGAAACCAACATGGGGAATGATTCATGCTTAAATTAATATGCTTTCATAGTTTATTTGCTTGCTTGTTGTGATCTCAACTTATGCACATGTTATGTTTGATGAAATGTGAGCCTATGAATCCTTGCATTTTTTACCCATCACCTATCTTTTCAATGAGACTTGTAAGACATAAACCAACTCGAGTCTCATTAGACCATGCATATTGTTGAGTAGGGAAGATTAAGTCGACTTGTAGGTGTTGTACAATCTAATCGATTCTGCTCCGGGACCCAAACTTTCCTAGGATTGTAAGATATAAACCAACTCGATCCATCACAACAATAATTGCTTGCTTATAACTTGAGAATATGTTTGTATGATCAATTCCCATGAATTCCCTATGACCCTATGACACCCTAGTGCCTTTTATCAATTGTTTACATCCCCTTTTAATTCATCTTGCTTGTTTACTTTCATTGCTATTTAGTTTAGTGATATTCTACTTCAAACCCCAATTGTGACACCCTTAAGACACCACTAGTTACAATAGAAGTCTCATCTCAATTCCCGTCCCTTGGGATCCGACCTTTACTTGCCTCTTTACTAATTGTAGAGTTGTTGGTGAAGTTATAGATTGTGTTTTGGTCTAGGTGCTCCTAACGACAAGTACTGAAAACTAAACCCCACGAGGGAACACGACCACCAGTACGGCTATATCAGTTGCGCCCATAATTTCCTCTTAAATGTTAGTCACGATTACATCCCCTCTAGGTGACTTCTTTACAACCAGGTTATGCAAAGCCTTCGGCGAAGCAGTTTTCATTTTTTTCTTATATTCACGCGATTCATAATAAGAATCATAAGCAGGCTTGACTGCAACAACTTCCGTTGATGTAGTAGTAATTGCTTTAGCTGCCACCATGGCTTTGCTTAACTTCTGCAAATGTAAAGATTAAAGTAATTACAATGTGTTAATATTCGTACCCTAATATATTTAAAGAACAAGTAATAATTAACGTCTACGTATAGGTACCTCGGGGATGACAACATTGATGAGGTTGTTAGGCCATTGCACATAAGAGCTTAGGGCTTCTTTCAAATAAGTGATCTCCTCATTAGGAAATGGTACTTTTACTTCCCCATACTCGTCTTTATATAATTTGGACACTTTCACTTTCCTGCAATTGTGAAGAAGGGGTTGTAGGAAATAATCTGTATACTTCCCTTTAACATGAAGGATTATAACGATTCAATAAAGATGATCTAAGGTCATAAAATAAAATACATAAACAAAAGTAAAAGGATTTAGAATTAACCTCAGGTCCTAGCAAAATTGGCCTAAGAACAATATCAAAACTGATATTCGCCTATTAGTTGCACTCAAGACGATCTGAGATATACCCTTTGATTATGCTAGAAATCAATCTAAAATTTTCTGTAAAATTTTATTGTCTTTGTGTTTTGTGATGAGAAAGAGGAGGCAAGGTCAGAAAAAGTATTAGGGTAGAAATAATTCTCCCCTTTTCTCTTATATAGACCGAATTACTAATTCAATTAGGAAATATATTATTCTCCTAATTTTCGGCCAATAATGACCGAAATAATGAATAAAAATTTCCTTATTTTTGGTCTTTCCAAAAATATATAAAGTGTGTTAAATTGTCATCTAGTGAGGATCGAACCCATGACCTCTTGGTATGTGTACCCTCACTATTACCACTATGACACATTCAACTTGTTGATATTAAATACAACTGATTATATTTAACTACGAATTAACAGATTAATTCGTCCAAACTAACCTTATATATATTTAATTAAATATAACTTATTATATTTAATTTACGAATTGATTGATTAATTGTCTCAACTTAATATTATTTAATTTTCATTAAATAATTATCTCATCAACACATTGACTAACTTTTTAGTCATTTTGGACATCAATGTAATTATATTTTTATAACCACATTTCTCAAATACGTCCTATAGGTGTGACCTTTAGGGACCAATTGACCACCATCTGTATGATAATAACGTCAAACTTTCTAGCAAGCCAACCGTTATTAGGTAAACGTTAATCAACTGATTAAATATATGAAGTATACCCTTGTGAACCTGTAAGAGATTTACAAATGTTATCACACTAATTTGTGGAGGACACCAGCTCCAACAAACTCCCACTTGTCCTCACAAGTGTATGTGCGATAACCGATTCTCATATCCTTTATAATTTCTCCCACTCAATGTAAAACAATTTGCAAATCCGAATTCACAAAGGTCGTATTTTACAAGCGATCAGCATCAAGAGTGATTTTCCCGACTAGAGAGTAACTTAACTGATAAACGAATCAACATTCGAGCATGGCCATGCATTTTAGTTATAACTCCTCGAGTGGCCCTGAGAAATAACTATACCTGATAAGGGATGGATATTTTCCTCAACTCAAATCTTGCAGATGTAAGCACGGTATGAAATGACCGGAAAAAATCTACTTAGCCCCGATTACGGTGAGATCTGTGAGAAAGAAACCAAAGTCACCCAAAGACCGCCTTAATCTCAAGAGATCGTTGATAGTCAAAAGAATCGACTCTAGGTACACAATAGATGTCCTATCCACGACCTGGCACCGAATGTTATAAAACATTTAGGACTCCATTACGTTGTCACAAATAAAAATTGTCCTACGAGGTATCGTCATAATCTCGTATCTGTGATCGATTAGTCAACCGTTTAACTTATGGCTCGTTGAACCCACCATCAATCGATTGCACAATATAATAGCCGGAGTTATCGGCTCACATTGGCGATTACGGACCCAAACAAATATAATGTAATTGATTCACTTTGTATGCGTTCAATGTTGTCAAGATAATCCACATGAGAAACAAAATATTATATATATAAAACGATGAAGTTATAAATAATATATGAAAAAGATAATGTATCAAATCCATAATCAAGTACTACAACTTAGGAACATGTTTAATTCCCATGGAATTAACATGCCCTACATGCTTATCATAATTCAACGGTTTGGTGAGAGGATCTGCGATGTTATCATCCGTCGCAATCTTGTCAATCACTATCTCTTCTTGCTCCACGTAATCACGGATCAGGTGAGCCTTCCGAAGTACATGTCTAGATTTGTTGCTAGACTTTGGCTCCTTAGCCTGGAAGATGGCACCTCTATTGTCACAATAGATGGTGATTGGGTCATTCGAACTAGAAACTACCGAAAGCCGTTGTAGGAATTGACGCATCCATATCGCTTCCTTTGCTGCCTCCGAAGCGGCATAGTACTCGGATTCAGTAGTAGAATCTGCTACAACACTGTTTGGAACTCTTCCACTGACCGCAAAGCACCATTAAGAGTGAAGACGAACCCGGACCGAGATTTTGAATCATCTCGATCCGTTTGGAAGCTAGCATCTGCAGAGGTTGCGTATAGCTTAGTATCGCCTCCATAAGTCAATACCCAATCCTTAGTCCTCCGTAGGTACTTGAGGATATTTTTTGATCGCTATCCAAAGTGTGTTTCACCGGAGTCTTTTGGTACCGACTCGTCATACTTAATGCATATGCCACGTCTGGACGTGTGCATATCATGGCATACATGATCGATCCTATTGCAGATGCATAAGGAACACGACTCATGCGTTCAATCCCTTCAGGCGTCGTGGGTGACTGAGACTTGCTCAACTGCATCCTAGTCGTCATAGGAAGGTTCCCCTTCTTGGAGTTGGTCATCTTTGAACCTCTCAAGAACCTTATCCAAATAAGACTCCTGACTAAGTGATAACGTCCGTCGTGATCTATCTCGGTAGATACGGATTCCCAAAATACGTTGTGCCTCACCCAGATCTTTCATCTGGAAATGGTTCTTCAACCATTCTTTAACCGAAGAAAGGAGAGGAATATCATTCCCAATCAAGAGTATGTCATCGACATACAATATCAAGAATACAATCTTGCTCCCACTCGACTTGATATATAAGCATGGTTCTTCGACCGATCGAGTGAAACCATACTCTTTTATCACTTGGTCGAAACGATGATTCCAACTCCGAGAAGCTTGCTTAAGTCCATAAATGGAACGCTTAAGCTTGCATACTTTTTTAAGATGTTTAGGATCTATGAAACCTTCGGGTTGCACCATGTACAACTCTTCCTCCAAATAACCGTTTAAGAAGGCGGTTTTCACATCCATTTGCCAAATCTCATAATCATGAAATGCGGCAATCGCTAAGATTATCTGAATGGAACGTAGCATGACTACAGATGCAAAAATCTCATCATAATGCAATCCTTACACTTGAGTGAAACCTTTTGCCACAAGTCGTGCCTTATAGATATCTGGTTGCGCGTCTACAGAACGCTTTATTTTGTAAAGCCATTTGCACTGTAGAGGTTTCACCTTTTTAGATAAATCAACTAGATCCCATACATTATTCTCATACATGGAGTCCATCTCGGATTGCATGGCTTCGAGCCATAGCTTTGAGTCGGAACAGGCCATAACACCTTTATAGGTTGCGGGTTCATTACTTTCTACAAGTAAAACGTCATTCTCCTCGACCATACCAATGTATCTGTCCGGAGGATGAGAGTCTCTACCCGACCTCCTAGGTTCCTCAGGAATATTAACCGTATAATCAGTTGGAGGTACAGCTTCCTCCATCTGTTCCTCGGTTGTTGGTTCTGGAATCTCCGACAGCTCGAAGGTTCTATTACTCGACTTGTTCTCGAGAAATTCTTTCTCTAAGAACGTCGCACTAGCCGCAACAAAAACTCGATGTTCGGTTGGAGAATAGAAGTAATGACCAAATGTTCCTTTTGGATAACCTATAAAGTATGTCTTGACCGATCGCGGGCCGAGCTTATCCTCGTGTCTCCACTTGACATAAGCCTCGCAGCCCCAAACCCGAATAAAGGACAAGTTAGGTACCGTTCCTTCCACATTTCATATGGAGTCTTGTCGATGACTTTAGACGGACTTCGGTTAAGTATAAGAGCGGTGACAAAAGAGCATAACCCCATAATGAATCAGGCACTACGGTGTGACTCATCATGGATCGAACCATATCAAGTAAGGTTCAATTTCTCCGTTCGGACACACCATTTAATTGAGGTGTTCCAGGTGGAGTTAACTGTAGAGCGATTCCACAGTCTTTCAGGTGTTGATCAAACTCATTTGAAATATATTCGCCACCCCGATCTGAACGGAGTGCTTTAATCTTTCTACCCATTGGTTCGTACCCTATTCTCGGTATTCCTTGAATTTCTCAAAGGATTCACTTTTATGCTTCATTAAGTAGACATATCCGTATCTACTCAAATCGTCCGTGAAAGTGATAAAATATCTATAGCCATCTCTAGCGGTAATTGAAATAGGTCCACATACGTCCGTATGTATGAGTCCTAATAGGTCACTAGCGCGCATTCCAACACCTTTGAAGGAAATTAGAGTCATCTTGCCAATGAGACATGATTCACACGTGCCATATGTAGAAAATCCGAATGAGGGAATAGTCCCATTATCGACGAGTTTCTTTACGCGTTTCTCATTTATGTGTCCCATTTGACAATGCCATAGATAGGTTTGATCTTTGTCACCAACCTTTAATTTCTTATTATTCATGTGTAATACTTCCGTGGTTTGATCTAAGATATAAAATCCATTCATGGAAACTGCTTTGCCATAAATCATTTCATTAAAAGAGAAAATACAACTATTATCCTTTATTGAAAATGTAAAACCGTCTTTAGCAAGTACGGAAACAGAAATAATGTTCTTAGATAAACTGGGTACTTAATGTGATTTATTTAATGATAACTCAAAACCACTAGGGAGTTGGATTACATATGTTCCCTTCGAGGCAGCAGCTACTCGTGCTCCATTCCCGACTCGCAGGTCCACATCACCTTTTTCTAGATGTATGATGTTCTTTAGGCCCTGCAAATCATTACACAGATGAGAACCACAACCAATATCTAGTACCCAAGTTCCGAAACTTGCATGGTTAATCTCAATCATATGAATATAAGATGACATACCAACAGAACGACGCGCCCGCCTTGATGTCCTCACGGTTGACGGGACAGTTCCTCCTCCAATGTCCAGTCTTGTGACAATGGTGGCACTCTATGCCACCGCCCTTGCTCTTTGTCTTGCCCTGTGAGCCACTAGTCTCACCAGGCACACTCTTACCGTTTCCTGGCTTCTTAAACTTTGGCTTACCTACAGTTAGGTCGCCATGAGCCTTGCCCTTACCTTTACTCTTGTTGTGAATCGTGAGAACATCCTGCTTCATGCTCCCACTCAATTTCATATCCTTCTCGGTCTGTACGAGAAGGGAGTGTAGCTCATGAGGACTCTTTTTCAAGTCATTCATGTAGTAGTTCGCCCTGAAAAGGGCAAAACCATCGTGAAGAGAATGAAGCATTCGGTCAATGACAATGCTCTCACTGATTCTACAATTCAGTGACTCCAGTTTCTCGACATTCTCAATCATGTGAAGAATGTGTGGGCTAACCGGTTGGCCCTTCTGGAGTTTCACATCAAAGAAGCGATAGGTATGCTCATATGTGATGATTCTCGGTGCCTTTGAGAACTCATTAGTGAGCGTGGTTAAAATCTTGTTTGCACCTTGGGCAATGAAGCGTCTCTGCAAATTGGTTTCCATTGCAAAGATGCGTACGTTCTTTATCGCACCCGCTTCCATAACGAAATCACTATAAGCGAGTGACTCGTTGGCTCCAGCATTTGGACCTGGGTTGACCGGTATTGGCTCAGTTAAATACCTGAGCTTACCGTCAGCAATGACAGCATTCCGTAGTGCCGCCTCCCAGTCCGCAAAGTTGGACCCATCATTCTTCAGTCGCGTGGATTGATTCATTTGGTCCATGAATACTTTTAGCCAGGATGAACGATCTAGTGTGGCACTAGGCATTGGGATTGCGTTATTTCCAGCCATTTGATGTAACAGTATTATTGATAATTAGCGTGTTCTACACTGGGAAAGAAGAATAAAATAATAAGCATGCATCGTTTTTATTTTAAGTCTAATGAACTAATGTCATAACGCGAAGACTCAAAAAACATTTATACAATTGACCTCCCTCAAGAATTATATAAATGAACCCAAGACTCAATTCTCTGTAAATTGATAAGCTAACCTGTTAGCTAATTCTACCGTTAGAATTCCTGGTCGATAAATTTCTGTAAATTCTATCTTTAGTCCATCATAATCACGAGAAACTCTTCGGACTATGATGTTGAGGTAAACTAAGTCAACACAAATACTTACCCAACGTAGAAGGGGTCATATTAGGCCTACCGACGAAGAAGGGACTCATAGATGTTTGCCTTTATAAAGACTAATCTCAATTTCCGGTTTTTAGAGGAAGATCCCATCAACTATTTTTAATTCATTTTAAGTGAACTATTATCTAGCATGCGAGAATGATTTAAACTAAAGTGATGGCTTAAAGACTGTGACATCTGCATGTCCATGAAAACTAACATACAACTATATGAGTCAATTTTCATGCATTTTAGTAGTAGGTGGTTTGGTTTTAGGCGGAATATGATGCAATTACTAGCATTTGAATGAAAAGCAATAAAATGAAAAACGTAAAAAAAAACAGTAAAAGTCCTAGTGTGGCCTATCTTATCAAAATGAACAATAAATACAAGTTTGGAATCCATCCTTGGACCCGAGAAGCTTGTCTTGATGTTCCATCTTGATCCATGTAGCGGGAGTGAGCTTGAATCTTCATCTTTAGTCTTCTTTGAAATTAAAATAATTAAAATTACATAATTGACCTATTAATTACATTCTAATTTCAAATCCCAAAACTAAAATAAAGGAGATTCGAGATCTCATAATTACATAAAAATTATGTTTCCTTCATTACGAAAACATAATTGACTAAGGCCACACTAAGTATTACAAAATACAACCGATTGCAAAAATAAATACGTAAATAAAATTCATTCATTCGATTCATTCAACAAAATTAAAAGCATCAACTAAAATAAATTAAACATTCATTACACAATTCATTAATTACGTTGATTAATTTATCCAAACCACCTATTTAAATTAAATTAAGTGACAATTCCGCAATTTAATCACATTAATTTCATTTCAATCCATATTAAACTTGTAATATGAATTCTATCCATCAAAATTTTAAACCGCTTTAAAATAACTCGGTATCATAAAATTGTGAACCGATTCACAATAACTAATTGACCAAAATAAAAAAAAACCAAAATCCAATGCTTTAAATATATCTCGGCCAAAAAAAAAAAAAACTTTCCTATTACCACTATGACACATTCAACTTATTGATATTAAATACAACTGATTATATTTAACTACGAATTAACAGATTAATTCGTCCAAACTAACCTTATATATATATATTTAATTAAATATAACTTATTATATTTAATTTACGAATTGACAGTTAATTCGTCTCAACTTAATATTATTTAATTTTCATTAAATAATTATCTCATCAATACATTGACTAACTTTTTAGTCATTTTGGGCATCAATGTAATTATATTTTTATAACCACATTTCTCAAATACGTTCTATAGGTGTGACCTTTAGGGACCAATTGATCACCGCCATCTGTATGATAATAACGTCAAACTTTCTAGCAAACCAACCGTTATTAGGTAAACGTTAATCAACGGATTAAATATACGAAGTATACCCTTGTGAACCTGTAAGAGATTTACAAATGTTATCACACTAATTTGTGGAGGACACCAGCTCCAACAGGGGTATACCATGAACCTTAACTTGTTGAAGCCAGTCGTAAGCGAACACGTAACCTCTGGCAACAGCAACTTTCTGTTTCCCCAGTAAATAGAACAGACGACAAGCCACCTTGTAATCGCCCTTCACGACAGCTTTAATCAATTAGTACACATACATTCACTACCTTTAATAAATTTCATAAGTAAAAAAGGTGTACTGAGATGAATAATTATAAACTAGAAGCTATTACCTTTTTTGGTGTAGAGAAGAACGTCTGATCATCAACTACCTCAATCTCATCCTGTGTCACGGCCTTCCTGGCTTCCTCTTCCTCTTAAACTGCCTGATATCGATCCTCGGCTCCCACCTCAGTCTCCTTTGCCATTTCCTTCTCGCTTGCCATGTCCTCCTCGGCTTCCTTCTTTACATTAACACTTGTCCATATAACACGTACTGATTTTACAAATCATATAACACATTGTATACATATTGATGTGATCAATATTTGAGCATATTTCGTCCCCAAATTAGCCTCGCTCCTATGTTTTTTAGTGCATATTTGGGTCATTTACTATCTTTAGTCCTTTGTTTTGCATATTCTTTGAGGTTTTGTTTCCGTGGTAGGAGAGGATTGCAAACCTTGTATTTTCATGGCAAAATAGAGCTAAATTGATCGAATCTAATGACCAAGCATCAAAGAGAAGACAAGACTAGAAGGCCTTTGTACATAATGTAGTAGATGGGCAATGATGAAGAAGATCCTTGCATCCCAGACAAAATCCCGGAGGATTGTTGGCAGAAGAAAAGAAGAAAAGAAGAAAAGGAAGCTGAGGCGGAACCCGCTCGTCCAAACCATCGGCACGCCCGTCCAACAGCTTCCCAGGACGCTCGTCCAAGCCACCCAGACGCCCGTCCAGCAACTCCCCAATCTGCCCGTCCCGACCCTTGGACGCTCGGATTCTACTCCAGAGGGACACATCCTCTTCTTCCTTCCATTGAAGATGCGCATATTTTTGGAAGACTAGCTAAAAGGAGACCCGCATCTTTTCTTGAGAGGAGCGATTCTTCAAGGACTTAATCGTCATTTAAGCCCTTAGTAACCCTAATTTGTGCACCTAATCCCCACTATAAATACCCCATTAGTCTAATTAGATTATCATGTTCTTCTTATCAATCTTTAGTGTAGTTTATATTATTCTAATCTCTCTTTAATCTTGTAATCAACTTCTAATCAAATATTAATACAAATATCATTTCCTTAATTTCTCTTTTGTTCATCTTTTATTTTGGGTAATTGAAGATTATTTGGGTTTATTGGGAGATTGACAACCTTCCATCAATCATCAAGTACTTCTTTTGTTCTTTGCATTATTATTTTGGAATCATCATTAGGTATAACTCTTTTAATCCCTTTTTAATTATTGTTAATCATCTTCATTTATTCATCATGTGTTGCTTTGTTAATATGATTGACAACCTTGTTAACATGTTAAACTTGATAATGAATGAGTAATTTCCTTAACTAGGGTTAATGGGTAATTAGGAGAAACCAATATGGGGGATGATTCATGCTTAATTTAATATGTTTTCATAATTTATTTGCTTGCTTGTTGTGATCTCAACTTATGCACATGTTATGTTTGATGAAATCCGAGCCTATGAATCCTTGCATTTTTTACCCATCACTTACCTTTTCAATGAGACTTGTAAGACATAAACCAACTCGAGTCTCATTAGACCATGCATATAGTTAAGTAGGGAGGATTAAGTCGACTTGTAGGTGTTGTACAATCTAATCGATTCGGCTCCGGGACCCAAACCTTCCTAGGATTGTAAGATATAAACCAACTCGATCCTATCACAACAATAATCGCTTGCTTATAATTTGAGAACATGTTTGTATGATCAATTCCCCATGAATCCCCTATGACCCCATGACACCCTAGTGCTTTTAATCAATTGTTTACATCTCATTTTAGTCATCTTGCTTGTTTACTTTTATTGTTATTTAGTTTAGTGATCTTCTCATCTCAACCCAAATTGTGACACCCCTAGACACCACTACTTGCAATCGAAAATCCTACATCAATACCCGTCCCTTGGGATCCGACCTTTACTTGCCTCTTTAATAATAGTAGAGTTGTTTGTGAAGTTATAAATATTGTTTTGGTCTAGGTGCTCCTAACGACAAGTAACCGAAATCTAAGCTCAAAGCGGACCGACCAAAAATGGCGTCGTTTCCGGGGACGGTGTTAACTTGATTTGATTTTCTTTGATTGTTATTAGTTGTGTCTTTCTTTACCTTGGGGAAGTAAAACTCCTCAAGGTTTGTTCTAATTATTTTCAAGTTATTTGATATTTTGCATGTCTAGAAGATCACAAGGTAACTTGTTACCCATTGATCACGAAATTGAAAGGACTTTGACAACCAATAGAAGACTTGCTAGAAACACTTTGAGAGGTATTGGTGAGGTTGTAGATATTCAAGCAAATACTATTGAGTTCATCAACCCTTTTGCAAGAGAAGGTGAGGAGAACCCAACACAAAATCGATCACACAATCAACCCACAATGCCTAAATTTTCATCACATTCCGTACCAACCGAGGAGAACCTACCCAATGGTACTCCCACACCACAACACTTAACCAGAAATTTCATTGCAAAATCCGCATTTATCCAATTAGTCGAAAGAAGCCAATTTGGGGGGATGCCTAGTGAAGACCCTCATTCCCACATGGACACTTTTTGTGACTATTGTGATGCGATTTCACAAACCGGAGTGACTCAAGACCAAATTCGATGGGTCTTATTTCCTTTTTCTCTAATTGGCACCGCAAAATAATGGTTGAAAAGCCTTGATAAGACCACTCTTGGAATTGACTCTTGGAAGAAGTTAGCTCTAGCTTTCTACAAAAAATTCTACCCTCCAGAAAAGAATAACATGCTAAGAGCTCAAATTACGGGTTTTAAGCAAAGGGACGAAGAATCTTTGTATGAAGCTTGTGAGCGATTCAAAGGAATTTGTCGCTCATGTCCTCCTCATGGACTTAGCGAGTGGTTCTTGGTACAATAATTTTGGAATCTTCTTTATGAAGAATCGAGAAACATTCTCAACATGGGATCAAATGGTATGTTCACCGAAGCTAACGATAATCAAACTTGGAACAAGATTGAGAAAATGGCGGTCCATAAATCACAATATAGTAGACCTCGCAAGGCTACTAGAGGAGGAAAGCATGAAGTGGACTCTATTACTCAATTGGGTGCTCAACTGAGTGCTCATATTGATACTATCAACTTGAAGTTCAAGAAGGCTATGGCTAAACTTGAAGAAGCCTCAAAATCACCAAAGCATCATGTTAATGCCATGGTGGCATCTTCATTAATCCCAAGTGGGATATGTGAGAATTGTGGAACTTTGGGACATGACCAAAGCGAATGTAGGGAACAAATGAGCAAGTGAATGCTTTTCAAGCATACAAAAGTGGTACCCCTTATTCCAACTATTACAATGAAAACAACAAATTCCACCCAAATATCTCATACAAAAGCCAAAATGTTCAAAACCCTCAACCAACATACACCCCACCTCCCATGAGAAACCAAAATCAACGACCATTTTTCTACCAAAACCAAGGTTATGAAAATCAAACTCCATACAATCAACAAAATGACCAAGGTTTTGATGTTCAAAAAGCGGTCCTCCAAATGCAAAAGAATCAACAAGAATTTTTCACTCAAATGCAAAAAGATAGCCAAGCAAAAGACATCACCATCAACAACATCCTAGCCCACACAAAAATGTTGGAAACCCAATTGACCCAACTAGCATCTTCAAATTCTCAAAGATAAAAGGGGCAATTACCACCGCAAAGTAATCCCCCAAGACATGAAACGGTTAGTGCCATTCACTTGAGGAGTGGTAGGAGATATGAAGGACCAAAGAAGCAAGTTGAGGATAAAGTTGTGGAAGCTAGTGACAAGGAAAGAGTTGTGCAAAACTCTAGGGAAGAAGAACCTACCAATCATGAAGTTTCAAAGAAATGTTAAGAAAAGGCCAAAGAGAAGGAGCCCATTGTGATTAGACTTCCATTCTCGAGTCGTCAAGCTAAGCTTAAGTTTGATGACCAACTTGGAAAATTCATGGAGATTGTGAAGAATTTAGAAGTCTCGATTCCTTTCACGGAATTGATCAATCACGTTCCGGCCTATGTAAAGTACATTAAGGACATCCTTACGAAGAAGAAATCAATCCGGAAGCTTGAGACTATTGCCTTCACTAAGGTGAGTAGTGCCATCCTTCAAGGGAGCTCACCTCCAAAACTCAGAGATCCGGGAAGCTTCTCCATTCCATGCACTATTGGTGACACTACAATCAACAAAGCTCTATATGACCTTGGGGCAAGTGTTAGTGTCATGCCATATTCGGTTAGCAAGAGGCTAGGAATGGGAGAACTCAAATGTACCAACATCACGCTTCAAATGGCGGATAGATCAACAAAGACACCTTTAGGGATATGGGAAGATGTTCCCGTGAGAATTGGAAAATTCTTCATCCCGGTGGATTTTGTTATTGTTGACATGAAAGAAGACTCCAACATCCCTATTATCTTAGGAAGACCTTTCTTGCACACTGCGGGAGCGGTGATCGATGTAAAGCATGGATAACTCACCCTTGAAGCGGGAGATGAAACCATCACTTTCAATCTTGACAAGACCATGAGAGCTCCTCGATTGCATAAGCCGTGCTTTATGGTTGATCACTATAGCCGGAAGGATGATAGGAAAAAGTTGGAATGGAAAATGAAAGTGGATGATGGTCCATCAAAAGAGCAAGGAAATAGCGACAATGAGAGCTTGAAAAGCTCACTCATGATAAGTGAAGAAGATGGCCTCATTGGCCAAGACAAGAACGAAGGAGAGTTGTCTCTATCAACTAAAGAAATTTTTAATGATCAAGTAGACGAAGTTTGTGGTCTTTGGGATGATGAGTTCGAAGGGATATTCAATCCCTATATTGGTAATGATATGAACCAAGATCATCATTGAGAACAACAAGTGCAAAAATCTATTGAGGACATTTATCATGATAATGAGTAAGCTTTCGACTACTTCTTCAAGGTGTTGAGTAACATCAACAACACCTTGAACATGCCCCCTTGACATCTCACATTGGATGAGAGTTTGGTCGAGTCCTCCCTAAACCACCATTTGTAAATATTCTAACTCCCTAACTCCCTAACTTGTATTTTAATTATTACATTGCATTTTTGTCATTTTTGGGTTTGTATTCTTGTGCCTTGATCAAGATATTCATCATTTTGAGAGAAGTGAGGGAGGGACTTATGATTTTATTAATGTGTAGTGCTTTACCTTAGTGTGGGGATAGCAATTGCCTAGGCTATTCATGCCTTTGTAGTGCCCCTACAATGAAGAACATGAGAATTGAAGATTGATAATGACACGGGTTACGAAGTACCCACGGATGGACCTGAATCCGTGTGGTCAAGGACGAATCCGAGCGTCCAAACGGATAATCCGCTCGTCCTGAAGAACCCGAGCGTCCAAGGTCACCGGACGCTCGTCTGGTAGAGCTGCAGAATACAAAAGACTGGTCTGTAAAAGAATCCGAGCGTCTCAGCTGAGAATCCGCTCGTCTCATTTTGGACGGCCGTCCTTCACAAAAGACGCTCCTCTTTTTAGTGGCAAAAATCTGGGATTTTATCTGTAAAGGAATCCGACCGTCCACCTAGAAAGGCGCTCGTCCCTACCCAGGAATTCGCTCATCTTAGAAGCAAGACGCTCGTCCTGTGGCGTCTTTTCCTGAGCCAAACATTAAAGAATCCGCCCGTCCCAATGCCTGGTCCGCTCGTCCTCTACTGCACTTTCAAATATAACGGTTCATTTTAAACCCCTTTCTCCCATTCATTCTCATTTCTTCAACATACAAACACTACCCACTACCTAAAAACCCCCAAAACCCTCATCCTCTCTATCAACAAAATCAAATTTCCTCAACCAAACTCAACAAAATCAAATCCAAACTTCCTCACAACAAAAATTAATCACTCCTTTTGCAACAACAAGTGACTCAAACACCAAAATCTTCAACCTTTGAGTCGATTTTTAGGATACAAAGCAACATTCATTCATCCTAAATCGATTTGGGTATAACTAAAAATTGAAGATTTCAATCTTTTATTGGTGTAATCAAGCAAAGGAGAATGGCAAGAACTAAAGGAGGTACAAATGCACCCCCAAAGAAGACACTTTCCAAAAGGCAACTAGCTCTTCAAGCAAAACAATTGTCAAAGGCATTGGTAGTCCATGAGGCAAGGTTGGAGGTTCAACAACAAGGTTCCCCTATGGAAGATACAACATCAACAACTCCGGTCATTGAACAATTATCTAATTATCCGGAGGTAACTTTCACTTCCGGCTCTCACAGGGAGAAATTCGTTCTCTTTGTAGGGAAATATCCGTAAAATTCCCTTAAAATTAAGGATTATAACGCAAATTTAACATGTGAATAATTGTCATAAACGAAAAACAAGAGAAAACGATAAGAGAATAAAATCAACCTCGGGTTCTTTGTGAATTCGGCCGAAGAACAGAAATCAATATAGATTTCCTCCTAATCGTTGCACCCAAGATCGTCTGAGACTATGCCCCTTGTGCTAGAAATTGCTCTCTAATTGCCTTGCAATATTGAGAGAGCCTTTTGTGAAGTTTTGATGAGAGATTTAGGATTTTCAGAGAAAAATGCTCCAAAATCCCTAATTTTCTTTCAAATGAGATGATTAGGTCAAAAGGAGAGAAAGCTCTCCTTTTGTTCATTCTCGGCCAAACCGTGACGTAGGGAGGGAGTGGGCTTTCCACTTTCTCCTTATTTTAACTCGTGGTCCGACTCGAATCACTGAATGTATATGACGAGTTTTAATTATAAATTGTCACTCGATATCGGATAATAAAATATCGACTAGTAACATGAATTAGTCGACATATTAATACATGTCCGACAATGACAATATTGTATAATTAATTAATTCAATATACATTAATCAAATATAATCGTTTATATTCAATTTACGAATTAACCGCCTAATTCGCCTTAGCCCGTATTATTTAATCCGTATTAAATAATTATCTCAACATCGCGTTTGACTAATTATTAGTCAATAACTCCGACTAACCGCTTAGTCATATTTAGGCATCAACATGACTGTATTTTCATACCGTCACATCTCTCAAACGTATCCTATAGGTGTGACTTTTAGGGACCAGTTGATCACCGCCATCTGTATGACAATAACGTCAAACTTATCTAGCAAGCCAACCGTTATTGATAAACGTGGACCAACTGATAATAATACAAAAGTATACCCTTTAATCCTTTTATAGATTTATATGTCATTGCTCTAACTGTGGATGACACCAGCCCCAACAAGCTCCCACTTGTCCGTACAAGTGTACGTGCAATAACGTTATCCGCACTAACTGGAGGACACCGACTCCAACAAACTCCCACTTGTCCGTACAAGTGTATGTGCGATAACCGATTCTCATATCCATTTAAAATTTCTCCCACTCAATGTAAAACAATTTGCAGATCCGTATCCGCAAAGGTCGTATTTTACAATCGATCTGTATCAAGAGTGGTTTCCCCGACTAGAGAGTAACTTAACTGATAAAACGAATCCGTATTCGAGCATGGCCATGCATTTCGATTCTGACTCCTCGAGTGGCCCCGAGAAATATCGAGTACCTGATAAAGGCTGAATATTTCCTTCAACTCGACTCTTGCCGATCTAAGCACAGCATGAAATGACCCAGAAAAAATCTACTTGGCCCCCTGTTACGGATGACCGTGAGAAAGAAACCAAAGTCACCCAAAATCTGCCTTAATCTTAAGAGACAGTCGATAGTCAAAAGAATCGACTCTTAGGATCACCATGGAGGTCCTATCCACGACCTGGCACCGAATGTTATAAAACATTTAGGACTCCACGTCGTTGTCACAATTGTGTCCTACGA
The DNA here is from genome assembly GCF_048544455.1 of Silene latifolia. NCBI lineage: Eukaryota > Viridiplantae > Streptophyta > Magnoliopsida > Caryophyllales > Caryophyllaceae > Silene > Silene latifolia. Next base: position 67,509,134 of record NC_133532.1, read on the forward strand.
GATATCCGTATAACTCGCCTCTGTGATTGGTCAGTCAACCGTTTGACTTATGGCTCGTTGAACCCACCATCAACCAACGTCACAAAATAATTGCCAGAGTTATCAACTCACTTGGGCAATTAAGGACCAAAAATATAATGTTTGTTCAGTTCACTTTGTGGTGTTCAAAATTGTCGTACAACTCCACATGAAAAACAAAATATATAAATATCAAAATGATGATGTCGTATAGAGTACACAAGAAAATGAATCTAATCCATAAAAGAGTACTACAACTCAGGAACACGTTTAATTCCCATGGAATTAACATGCCCTTCATGCTTATCTTGTCGTAATAGTTTAGTGAGAGGATATGCTATATTATCATCTGTAGCAATCTTTTCTATCACTACCTCCTTTTGCTCTACGTAATCTCGGATTAGATGAGCTTTCCGTTGTACATGTCTAGACTTGTTGCTAGACTTAGGCTCCTTAGCTTGGAAGATGGCACCTCTATTGTCGCAATAGATGGTGATCGGGTCATTCGAACTAGGCACTATAGATAGTCCTTGTAAGAATTGACGCATCCATATCACTTCCTTTGCAGCTTCAGACGCGGCATAGTACTCGGACTCAGTCGTAGAATCTGCTGTAACACTTTGTTTGGACTCTTCCGGTGATCAGCAGCGCCATTAAGAGTAAAAACGAATCCAGTCGAGATTTCGAGTCATCTCGATCCGTTTGGAAGCGGCATCTGCAGAACCGGTTGCGCATAGCTTTTGATCGCCTCCATAAGTCAATGCCCAATCTTTAGTCCTCCGTAGGTACTTAAGAATGTTGTGTGACCATCCAATGTGATTCACCGGATCTTTGTTGGAATCGACTTGTCATACTCAATGCATATGCCACGTCCGGACGTGTGCATATTATGGCATACATGATTGATCCTATAGCCGAAGCATAAGGAATCCGGGTCATGCGCTCTTTCTCTTCCGGTGTCTCTGGTGCCTGAGACTTGCTCAAATGCACCCCTGGAGCCATAGGAAGAAACCCCTTTTTGGAGTTAGTCATGCTGAATCTCTCTAGAATCTTGTCTATATAAGATTCCTGACTGAGAGATAACATCCGACGTGATCTATCTCGATAGATACGGATGCCCAAAATTCTTTGTGCCTCACCCTGATCTTTCGTCTGGAAATGGTTCTTCAACCATACTTTACCGAAGTTAAGAGAGGTATGTCATTCCCAATCAGGAGTATGTCATCAACATACAATATTAGGAAGACAATCTTACTCCCACTCGACTTGATATATAGACATGGTTCCTTGACCGATCGAGTAAATCCATTTTCTTTTATCACTTGGTCGAAACGATGATTCCAACTCTGAGAAGCTTGCTTAAGTCCATAAATGGAACGCTTAAGCTTGCACACTTTCTTAGGATGTTCAGGATCGATGAAACCTTCGGGTTGTACCATGTACAACTCTTCCTCCAAATAACCGTTTAAGAAGACGGTTTTCACATCCATTTGCCAAATTTCATAGTCATGAAAAGCGGAAATCGCTAAGATAATCCGAATGGAACGCAGCATGACTACGGGTGCAAAAATTTCATCGTAGTGCAAACCTGGCACTTGGGTGAAACCCTTAGCAACTAGTCGTGCTTTATAGATATCTTGTTGACCTTCCACAGAATGCTTTATCTTGTAAAGCCATTTGCATTGAAGGGGACGAACCTTAGCAGGAAAGTCAACAAGATCCCATACGTTGTTCTCATACATGGAGTCCATCTCGGATTGCATGGCCTCAAGCCATAGCTTTGAGTCGGAACTAGTCATGGCACCTTAAAAGGTTGCGGGTTCACTACTCGTTAAGAGTAGAATGTCATCTATGTCATGTTCCTCGACCATACCAATGTATCTGTCCGGAGGAATAGAAACTCTACCCGACCTCCTAGGTTCCTCAGGAATATTCACCGCAGCCGGGATTGAAGGAACTGGTTCCTCCAATGGTTGCTCGGCATTTGGTTCTGGAATCTCCGATAGCTCGAAGGTTCTATTACTCTTCGCGTTCTCGAGAAATTCCTTCTCTAAGAATGTCTCACTAGCCGCAACAAATACACGTTGTTCGGTTGGCGAATAGAAGTAATGACCAAATGTTCCTTTAGGATAACCTATAAAGTATGTCTTGACCGATCGCGGGCCGAGCTTATCCTCGTGTCTCCACTTAACATAAGCCTCGCAGCCCCAAACCCGTATAAAGGACAAGTTGCGGACCGTTCCCTTCCATAGTTCATATGGAGTCTTATCAACAGCTTTAGACGGAGTTCGGTTAAGTATTAGAGCAGCTGACAGAAGAGCATAACCCCATAATGAATCAGGTAATACGGTGTGACTCATCATGGATCGAACCATATCAAGTAGTGTTCGATTTCTCCGTTCGGACACACCATTCAACTGAGGTGTTCCAGGTGGAGTTAACTGTAAGGCGATCCCACAGTCCTTAAGGTGTTGATCAAACTCGTGTTAAAGATACTCGCCACCACGGTCTGATCGTAGTGTTTTAATCTTTCCACCCAGTTGGTTCTGTACCCGATTCTGGTATTCTTTGAATTTCTCAAAGGACTCACTTTTATGCTTCATCAAGTAGACATAGCCATATCTACTTAAATCGTCCGTGAAAGTGATGAAATATGTATAGCCTTCTCGTGCGGTGATTGACATAGGTCCACACACATCCGTGTGTATGAGTCCTAATAGGTCAGCAGCGCGCATTCCAACACCTTTGAAGGAAATTCGAGTCATCTTACCAATGAGACATGATTCACACGTGCCAAATGATTGAAAATCAAAGGCCGAGATAGCTCCATTCGTATGATTTTGTTTAACGCGTTTCTCATTAATGTGTCCCATACGGCGGTGCCATAGATAAGTTTGATCTTTGTCACCAACCTTTAACTTTTTATTCATTACGTGCAATATTTCGTGGGTCTCGATCTAAAACATAAATTCCATTCATGGAGACCGCCTTGCCATAAATCATATCGTGTAATGAGAAAATGCAGCTATTATTCTCTATTACAAATGAAAAACCAAGTTTGTCAAGTGCAGAAACTGAAATAATGTTTTTGGATAGACTGGGTACATAATAGCAGTTATATAAAAATAACTCAAATCCGCTAGGAAGCTGGATCACATATGTTCCCCTTGAGACCATGACCACTCGTGCTCCATTCCCAACACGCAGTCCACCTCACCCTTTACGAGGGGTTCGATGTTTCGGAGCCCCCGCACATGATTGCACGAGATGAGAACCACAACCAAGATCTAGTACCCAAGTTCCGTAACTTGCGTGGTTAATCTCAATCATATGAATAAAAGAAGAAGAAGAAGACATACCAACAGGAGTAACGCGACCTGCTTTTATGTCCTCATGGTATACAGGACATGTACGCCTCCAATGCCCAGTCTTGTGGCAATGATGGCATTCCATGTTACCTGTCTTGCTCTTTGTCGCGCCTAGTGAGGTGCTCGACTCACCAGGCCCACTCTTACTTGATCCTGACTTCTTAAACTTCGGACACCCTCGCTACGTCCGCCCGAGCTTTGCCCTTACCCTTGCCCTTGTTTGACACAACGAGAACATCCTGTTTCATGCTCCCACTAAACTTCATGTCCTTCTCGGTCTGTACGAGAAGGGAGTGTAGTGCATGAGGACTTTTCTTCAAATCATTCATATAGTAATTGGCTCTAAAGAGCGCAAAACCATCGTGGAGTGAATGAAGCATGCGGTCAATCACGATGTTCTCACTGATCTTACAATCAAGTGCCTCCAGTTTCTCGACATTCTCAATCATGCTGAGAATGTGTGGGCTAACCGGTTGGCCCTTCTGGAGTTTCGCCTCAAAGAAGCGACAGGTATGCTCATAGGTCACAATTCTCGGTGCTTTCGAGAATTCCTTAGTGAGCGTGGTGAAAATCTTGTTTGCACCTTGGGCTATGAAGCGTTTCTGAAAATTGGATTCCATTGCAAAAATGAGTACGTTCTTTATCGCACCCGCTTCCTTGACGAAATCGCTATACGTGGCGATCTCGTTAGCTCCAGCCGTGGGGCCTGGGTTTGGCGGGATGGGCTCTACCAGATATTTGAGCTTCCCATCAGCAATGGCAGCATTCCGTAATGCCGCCTCCCAGTCTGCGAAGTTTGATCCATCATTCTTCAGTCTAGTAGACTGATTCATCTGATTCAGGAAGATCCGAAGCCAGGACTCACGGTCCAATGTGGCACTTGGCATTGGGTCGTCCGTACGGCCAGCCATTTTGTTATTAGAAGTTTAAATGATCGTGATCTACACTGAAAAAAAAAAGGAAAAACAAAACGAAATAAGCAACTCATCGTGGTGATTTAAGTCTATTTAAAATTCATTTTAACGTGTAGACTCATTGCACTTGTATAATCGATCTACCTCAAGAATTATACAAATGATCCCAAGACTCAATTTCCGTAAATTGATAAGCCAACTGTTTAGCTAGTTCTACCGTTAGAACTCTTGGTCGATAGATTTCCGTAAATCCTTTCTATAGTCCACCATAATCACAGGATCGTACGAGTGACCATAGTGTTGAGATAAAATAGGTCAATCAGTTCCAACTTACCCGACGTAGAAGGGGTCATATTATGCCTACCGACGAAGAAGGGATTCATTGGAGTTTGACCTATAAAGACTATTCTCAATTTTTGGTTATACGAGGAAGATCCCATCAACTTAGTTTTAATTCATTTTAAGTGAACGAAAAACTAGCATTACGTGAATGAATTAACTTAGGTGATGGCTTATAAATTCGTGTGACATCTGTATGTCATAGAAAACTAACGCGTGACCTCTATATGAGTCAGTTTTCATGCAAATATTTGGTGGTTTGGTTTTAGGCGGAATATGATGCAAACTATCGTTACGATGAAAAACATAAAACAAAATTAAAACGTATATAAAAGTCCTAGTGTGGCCTATCCTAGCAAAATGAACATAATACAACTTTGGAATCCACCGTTGGACCCGAGAAGCTTGTCTTGATGTTCCATCTTGATCCATGTAGCGGGAGTGAGCATCCGATCTCCATCTTTGGTCTTCTCAAAATTACAATTTAAAATTTACAAAATATAAACCTATTTACATTCTAAATTAAAACTGTAATTACAAGGAAAAATCCAAAACGGAGATGCGAGATCTCAAAATACAACCGAGACCGTGTTCCATCATTACGGTAACACGTTCTACTAAGGCCACACTAAGTTACAACCGTTTGTAAAATTAAATACGTAATAAAAATATATATATATATATATATATATATATATATATATATATATATATATATATATATATATATATATATATATATATATATATATATATGGTATTCAAAAGTAACGATAAATAAAAATGCATCAACTAAAACAAAATTTATCCGTGACATAATTCTGTAATTATGTTAAATTTATCCAAACCACCTTTTAACAATTAAAATTATGTGACAAAACCGCTTCTATCAACTTAATTTTAATTCATGATAATCCGTTACTTTAAATTGCTTTAAAATAACTAAATGGTACGTGAGTGAACCGTTTCACTATCAAGCGAGTGCACAAAATCCGTATTATGTACATATCATGGCCGAAAAAAAATAAAAACACGATTTTTTTTTTCTTCTTTCACGGCTGGACCGTGATCAAAACACAATTTTTTTTTTTTTTTTTTTTTTTTTTCAGCAGCTCATGCCGAGAGCATTGGTAAAACCAAACATAATCGATTTGACAAAAAAACATCAATAGCAATTTAAACCTAATCCGTATTAAATTAAATCTGCAATTGACAAAACCTTAACATATTGCTATAAAGACGGATTATAATAACAATATGCAAAAACAAATCGAAAAACAAAACCTATTGTTTGATCAGTTCGGCCGACTTGAAAACAACAGCACGAAAAAAAAAAACAACCAGCCGTGTAAAAAGAAAATCTGCCGCACGGTTTTCAATGCAAAAAAAATTATCGATTCAAATCGTTTTATGAAAATCACAATGAAAAATTTACGTGGCCTCGCTCTGATACCACTTGTAGGGAAATATCCGTAAAATTCCCTTAAAATTAAGGATTATAACGCAAATTTAACATGTGAATAATTGTCATAAACGAAAAACAAGAGAAAACGATAAGAGAATAAAATAAACCTCGGGTCCTTTGTGAATTCGGCCTAAGAACAGAAATCAATATAGATTTCCTCCTAATCGTTGCACCCAAGATCGTCTGAGACTATGCCCCTTGTGCTAGAAATTGCTCTCTAATTGCCTTGCAATATTGAGAGAGCCTTTTGTGAAGTTTTGATGAGAGATCTAGGATTTTCAGAGAAAAATGCTCCAAAAACCCTAATTTTCTTTCAAATGAGATGATTAGGTCAAAAGGAGAGAAAGCTCTCCTTTTGTTCATTCTCGGCCAAACCGTGACATAGGGAGGGAGTGGGCTTTCCACTTTCTCCTTATTTTAACTCGTGGTCCGACTCGAATCGCTGAATGTATATGACGGGTTTTAATTATAAATTGTCACTCGATATTGGATAATAAAATATCGACTAGTAACATGAATTAGTCGACATATTAATACATGTCCGACAATGACAATATTGTATAATTAATTAATTCAATATACATTAATCAAATATAATCGTTTATATTCAATTTACGAATTAACCGCTTAATTCGCCTTAGCCCGTATTATTTAATCCGTATTAAATAATTATCTCAACATCGCGTTTGACTAATTATTAGTCAATAACTCTGACTAACCGCTTAGTCATATTTAGGCATCAACATGACTGTATTTTCATACCGTCACATCTCTCAAACGTATCCTATAGGTGTGACTTTTAGGGACCAGTTGATCACCGCCATCTGTCTGACAATAACGTCAAAATTATCTAGCAAGCCAACCGTTATTGATAAACGTGGACCAACTGATAATAATACAAAAGTATACCCTTTAATCCTTTTAGAGATTTATATGTCATTGCACTAACTGTGGAGGACACCAGCCCCAACACTCTTTGCTAAGAAAACCATCATGCCTACTAAGTTTATTTGTGAAGATGCATTGTCAAAATTGGGTGTTCTTAAACAAACCAAAACCTTCTTTGAGTCTATGGGATTGGGTAAATTGTTTACGATGAAAGAATTGACATACCCCTCCCTCACCTTGGAATTTTTAAGTTCTTTGAAAGTCACAATGGTAGTGGAGACTCGAACCAACATCGAGTTTCGTCTTGAAAATGTTGATAGACGCATAACTTATGGCGAATTGGGTAAGATATTAGGCCTTAGTTATAATCCGAAATATACAAAGACTCCTATCAAGTATGACCCCGCTCCTCTTTGGATGGCAATTTCCGGAAAGAAATTCGTGCGCTTTCATGATTGTCATGCTCTCTTAGTCCACCATCCGGGCATTAGAGTATGGCACAAGGTCATTGGGAATACTTTAATAGCTAGAAATGGCAAAAATCAGCTTACCAAACTCGATTGTATTCTTCTTGAGTTGGCCTTGAACATTGGGAGGGAATTTACCAAGCCATACAATGCTCTAAGACTTTTGGTTGAATGATGGCTTAATGTCTATTGTGGCAAAGAAGGCGCCGCCTTTATTGTCAATGGAGGACTAGTTACCCATTTGGCTAGGCATTTTAACCGGGATTTCAACAAAAACAACACTTATGTGCCGGTTAAAGGAGGCCATCTTGTTGATATGGACACCATGATTCACAAGTTCAAGTGGGTCATGCACGACACTCTTGACGACAAATATGGGTGGTTAACAAATGAAGCTAGATCCTTCACCTTGCCTTCCAAAATTTACCGATTGAATGTTCAACGACCGAACTACCTTCTCCCACTCTCTGAAGAGACCGAGTATATCATTCAACAACAAAGGGGCGAAATTGCCGAGCCCTCCTCCTCCATTATCACCCCACCTTACCCATTTGAATATCAAGAGTTCAAAACCAAGGAAGTCGAAGTGGGAAATGACTACTTGACACTACTCATGAGGGAAATGCACAACCAAGTTTACAATGATAGAGTGGATGCTTACAAGGCCCAATATTCGCACCTCCTACATCAAGTTAGGCAAGGACTTCTTGATCCGTCTTGTCCTTTACCTAGTTGGGCGGATAGGGAAGTATTCTTTCCTAGCATTCCTAGTGGTGGTAGACCGGGTGGAGAGGAGATGTTTGTTGGAGAGGGTGGTGACCAAGAAGAGGTTTAAGAAGAAGAGGTTCAAGAAAAAAAAGCTCAAGAAGAGGAAGAGGAAAGTGAGGAAGAACAAGCAAGTGAAAGTGAGAGTGGACATGATTCCACATCTATGGAGGTTGATGATGCCTCAAGAGATGATGATGATGATGATGATACAATGGGTGAGGATTAGCAAACTTTGGAGGCTCCTACTTTCTTACACCTCCCTTACGGTTTGTCTACTTCTCTTGTTTTTAATTTTATCTTGATCATTTATTTTGTGGAGTCCTAGAAACATTAGAGGACTAACACCTTGGCTTCATTAAGGTGTTCTTTATCTTTGTTCCCGACTTGTAAAATCCAAAATGACAATCTTTAGTTTCATGCATTGCATTCCATGTGCATAAACTCCCCCGAAATTTATGACATTAGAAATAATGTCTTTTTTGGTTTGGGGAAGTCTATGCATATGCATCGGGAGCTAATTTAAATTATGCTCTCCGCCATAACAAAAACACATGCACCATATAGTGTAGTTTGCATTTAGTTTAGAAATCATGCATATTCATTGCACAATTTCCTATCGTATTGGCCATTGAGGACAATGCCCATACTAGTGTGGGGATGGGAAATTTTAACTTGACTCGACTTTTATTGAAAATTCAAAAAAAAAAAAATATCAAAAATTTCGAAAAATCCAAAAAATTTGAAAAATTGAAAAAATCAAAAACATGTTCATTCCTTTTTAGTATAGATTTGTATATATTGTGTTTGTTCATCCTTGTTCACATTGATCGACTACGCCACATCCGAGACATGAGTATATTGAACACCGCATGGTATGATCTTTCCAATCTCCTTTTTCCTCTTTATGTTAATGACTATGTGGCTTTATTTTGATTGATGCGGTAAAAACAATGTGAATTTAGGATTGCATTTAGATTATTTGGCATATTAGTTGGTAGAAGCATATGCATTAGGATGTATATATATGTTAGTTGCATCATGGCATATAGTTGCATTTAGGAAAAATTTTGTGAAACCGTCTATTTGGGAAGCTTGACAAGTGTATATAGGCTCTAGTAGATGCTTTTTCTTCTTAAGACTTTACTTGTTAGAATATTTGTAAAACACCCTAGGATGTGTCATGCTAGTATCCTTTGACCCATGGATTAAGGCCTAGTCAAGAGTACCTTGTGGTGTGATAACTCCTTGGCTACCGTTTATTCCAAGGTGACCCTTGAAACCATACAACCATCATTCATCCATGTTCTACCATACATTTTGTCATCAAAGGGAATGGGCACAAAAAGAAATTGTTCAAAAAAATTGAGTTCAAGAAATGAAATGAAAAGTCAAAAAAGTTTGCAAATGCATCAAAAGAAAAGAGGAGTAACAAAAATAAAAACTCCTATGCTTCAAATATAAGGCACCCTCGTTACTAAATGGAGTGACTTTTAAAATATTCAAAAGAAAATGCAAAAAGTTGAAAAGTTGTCAAGTATTGAAAAGCCAAACATCAAAAGAAATGGCAAAAAGAAAGTGTTCTCAAATGTCAAATGCCACAAGAAATTGGGGGGAAAACAACAACAAAAAGCAAACTCCCAAATGAAACTCAATTACTATGGATCCCTTTATCTATCGTATCCATTTTTTGTGTATGGTAGAGAGGGGACGACCCTTCTTCTTGTCTATGCAAGAAGGGGAATTCCGCGATCCTCCAGTGTTTGTAACACCATAGGGAGTCTATTCTTGATAAAAGAATTTAACGATTGAGGACAAAGGTACCCTAGCTTGACACAACTTGGAGGTGATTTATTGGTATCCTTCTAGGCTTAGCAGTTTGAAGAAACCATATCTATGAAGGAGTGTGTACCCTTGAATTGCTTCCCCTTTAGATAATTTCCACCACTTAGATGAGGAAAGTGGCTATTCTTTTGTAGATGCATCCATTACTTGATTTTGTGTGCTTTAATGCTTGGATGTGTCGCCATTTTGGCAAGACCCGCCTTGCCTTGCAAGAAGGCATCCTACCTCATGGTTGTCTTGTTGTGAGTTGAAGGGGCGGAGTGAGACCCGCTAATTGTTTCATATCGGTTATATTAGTAGGATAGTTTAAATAAAGGTCCTAGTTTTGTCACCTCTTTACTCGGGACGAGCAAAGGTTCGGTTTGGGGATATTTGATGTGATCAATATTTGAGCATATTTCATCCCCGAATTAGCCTCGTTCCTATGATTTTTAGTGCATATTTGGGTCATTTACTATCTTTAGTCTTTTGTTTTGCATATTCTTTGAGGTTTTGTTTCCTTGGTAGGAGAGGAGTGCAAACCTTGCATTTTCATGGCAAAATAGAGCTTAATTGATCGAATCTAATGACCAAGCATCAAAGAGAATACAAGACTAGAAGGCCTTTGTACATAATGTAGTAGATGGGCAATGATGAAGAAGATCCTTGCATCCCCGACAAAATCCCGGAGGATTGTTGGAAGAAGAAAAGAAGAAAAGAAGAAAAGGAAGCTGAGGCGAAATCCGCTCGTCCAAACCCTCGGGATGCCCGTCCAGCAGATTCGCAGGACGCTCGTCCAAGCCACCCAGACGCCCGTCCAGCAACTCCCCAATTCGCCCGTCCCGACCCTTGGACGCTCGGATTCTACTCCAGAGGGACACGTCCTCTTCTTCCTTCCATTGAAGATGCACATATTTTTGGAAGACTAGCTAAAAGGAGACCCGCATCTTTTCTTGAGAGGAGCGATTCCTCAAGGACTTAATCGTCATTTAAGCCCTTAGTAACCCTAATTTGTGCACCTAATCCCCATTATAAATACCCCATTAGTCTAATTAGATTATCATGTTCTTCTTATCAATCTTTAGTGTAGTTTATATTATTCTAATCTCTCTTTAATCTTATAATCAACTTCTAATCAAATATTAATACAAATCTCATTTCCTTAATTTCTCTTTTGTTCATCTTTTATTTTGGGTAATTGAAGATTATTTGGGTTTATTGGGAGATTGACAACCTTCCATAAATCATAAAGTACTTCTTTTATTCTTTGCATTATTATTTTGGAATCATCATTAGGTATAACTCTTTTAATCCCTTTTTAATTATTGTTAATCATCTTCATTTATTCATCATGTGTTGCTTTGTTAATATGATTGACAACCTTGTTAACATGTTAAACTTGATAATGAATGAGTAGTTTCCTTAACTAGGGTTAATGGGTAATTAGGGGAAAATAATATCGGGAATGATTCATGCTTAATTTAATATGTTTTCATAATTTATTTGCTTGCTTGTTGTGATCTCAACTTATGCACATGTTATGTTTGATGAAATGCGAGCCTATGAATCCTTGCATTTTTTTCCCATCACTTACCTTTTCAATGAGACTTGTAAGACATAAACCAACTCGAGTCTCATTAGACTATGCATATAGTTAAGTAGGGAGGATTAAGTCGACTTGTAGGTGTTGTACAATCTAATCGATTCGGCTCCGGGACCCAAACCTTCCTAGGATTGTAAGATATAAACCAACTCGATCCTATCACAACAATAATCGCTTGCGTATAATTTAAGAACCTGTTTGTATGATCAATTCCCATGAATCCCCTATGACCCCATGACACCCTAGTGCTTTTAATCAATTGTTTACATCTCATTTTAGTCATCTTGCTTGTTTACTTTTATTGTTATTTAGTTTAGTGATCTTCTCATCTCAACCCAAATTGTGACACCCCTAAACACCACTACTTACAATCGAAAATCCTACATCAATACCCGTCCCTTGGTATCCGACCTTTACTTGCCTCTTTAATAATAGTAGAGTTGTTTGTGAAGTTATAAATATTGTTTTGGTCTAGGTTCTCCTAACGACAAGTAACCGAAATCTAAGTTCAAAGCGGACCGACCAAAAATGGCGCCGTTTCCGGGGACGGTGTTAACTTGATTTGATTTTCTTTGATTGTTATTAGTTGTGTCTTTCTTTGCCTTGGGGAAGTAAAACTCCTCAAGGTTTGTTCTAATTATTTTCAAGTTATTTGATATTTTGCATGTTTAGAAGATCACAAGGTAACTTGTTACCCATTGATCACGAAATTGAAAGGATTTTGACAACCAATAGAAGACTTGCTAGAAACACTTTGAGAGGTAATGGTGAGGTTGTAGATATTCAACCAAATACTATTGAGTTCATCAACCCTTTTGCAAGAGAAGGTGAGGAGAACCCAACACAAAATTAATCACACAATCAACCCACAATGCCTAAATTTTCATCACATTCCGTACCAACCCAGGAGAACCTACCCAACGGTACTCCCACACCACAAAAATTAACCGGAAATTTCATTGCAAAATCCGCATTTATCCAATTACTCGAAAGAAGCCAATTTTGGGGGATGCCTAGTGAAGACCCTCATTTCCACATGGAAACTTTTTTTGACTATTGTGATGCGATTTCACAAACCGGAGTGACTCAAGACCAAATTCGACGGGTCTTATTTCCTTTTTCTCTAATTGGCACCTTAAAACAATGGTTGAAAAGCCTTGATAAGGCCACTCTTGGAATTGACCCTTGGAAGAAGTTGGCTCTAGCTTTCTACAAAAAATTCTACCCTCCGGAAAAGACTAACATGCTAAGAGCTCAAATTACGGGTTTTAAGCAAAGGGACGAAGAATCTTTGTATGAAGCTTGGGAGCGATTCAAAGGAATTTAGCGCTTATGTCCTCATCATGGACTTAGCGAGTGATTCTTGGTACAACAATTTTGGAATCATGTTTATGAAGACTCGAGAAACATTCTCAACATGGGATCAAATTGTATGTTCACCGAAGTTGACGATAATCAAACTTGGAATAAGATTGAGGAAATGGCGGTCCATAATTCACAATATAGAAGACCTCGCAAGGCTACTAAAGGAGGAAAGCATGAAGTGGACTCTATTACTCAATTGGGTGCTCAACTTAGTGCTCATATTGAAACTATAAACTTGAAGTTCGAGAAGGCTATGGCTAAACTTGAAGAAGCCTCAAAATCACCAAAGCATCATGTTAATGCCATGGTGGCATCTTCATCAATCCCAAGTGGGATATGTGAGAATTGTGGAACTTTGGGACATGACCAAAGCGAATGTAGGGGAACAAATGAGCAAGTGAATGCTTTTCAAGCATACAAAAGTGGTACCCCTATTCCAACTATTACAATGAATACACCAAATTCCAGCCAAATCTCTCATACAAAAGCTAAAATGTTAAAAACCCTCAACCAACATACACCCCACCTCCCATGAGAAACCAAAATCAACGACCATTTTTCTACCAAAACCAAGGTTATCAAAATTAAACTCCATACAATCAACAAAATGACCAAGGTTTTGATGTTTAAAAAGCGGTCCTCCAAATGCAAAAGAATCAACAAGAATTTTTCACTCAAATGCAAAAAGATAGCCAAGCAAAAGACATCACCATCAACAACATCCTAGCCTACACAAAAATGTTGGAAACCCAATTGACCCAACTATCATCTTCAATTTCTCAAAGACAAAAGGGGCAATTACCACCTCAAAGTAATCCCCCAAGATATGAAACGGTTAGTGCCATTCATTTGAGGAGTGGTACGAGATATGAAGGACCAAAGAAGCAAGTTGAGGATGAAGTTGTGGAAGCTAGTGACGAGGAAAGAGTTGTGCAAAACTCTAGGGAAGAAGAACCCACCAATCAAGAAGTTTCAAATAAATGTGAAGAAAAGGCCAAAGAGAAGGAGCCCATTGTGATTAGACTTCCATTCCCGAGTCGTCAAGCTAAGCCGAAGTTTGATGACCAACTTGGAAAATTCATGGAGATTGTGAGGAATTTAGAAGTCTCGATTCCTTTCACGGAATTGATCAATCACGTTCCGGCCTATGCAAAGTACATGAAGGACATCCTTACGAAGAAGAAATCAATCCGGAAGCTTGAGACTATTGCCTTCACTAAGGTGAGTAGTGCCATCCTTCAAGGGAGCTCACCTCCAAAACTCAAGGATCCGGGAAGCTTCTTCGATCCATGCACTATTGGTGACACTACAATCAACAAAGCTCTATGTGACCTTGGGGCAAGTGTTAGTGTCATGCCATATTCGATTAGCAAGAGGCTGTTGGAATATGTGTCCTCCGACAATAATGCGATCACAACTGTTGATCATGGTGATCACATGTTTAAATCTCATTTTAAGAATACATGTGGGATGTAATATTTTACAGTCAACTGGTCCACACATATCGGTAATGATTGGCTAACTATAGTTTGACATTATTGTCGTGCGACGGTGCTGATCAGTTGATCCCCTTAGGTCATACCTAAAGGGTGACACTCTTAATTGATTATTTAATTGATCGTATGTCGATACGGGTTAATTAAATTGCTTAAATTTGACGGACGATTTTGTGAGTATAATTGACGTGTCTTATTGTAATTAGATTAAATAAGATACGATCTAAGTAATCAAATTGTTTTATTACTTAGATAAAATTATTGTTTACGAAACAATTGAAGCTGAATGAATAATTTATTATAAATACAAGACGTTGTGATTTATAATTAATAAACCGTTTTGGTACAAGTAATTATGAATTACTAAGTCGATTTTGTACATGACGTATTTTTATTAATACGTTGATTTTTAATATGTTAAAAATACATTACAGTTACACATGACTAGTAACATGTGACAATTAACAAATGACAAATATTAAATGCACCTCCCATTTTATATAAGTGCCGAAAATGGAGGGAGTATTAGGTTTAAATTGTGTTAATTATTTTTAAGTGGAAAACATGATGATTACAACCTAATATAGCCATGCATACCTATGATTTCTTGGGTAGAAAAACAAGCCCATGCATTGGCTCTCCTCCACCCTCCCACCGGTTTTCCAAAGGGGATTATAGAGGGTTTTTCCTCTAATTATTCATTCACAATTTTTACAACATATTTCTAGTGTTAGAAATTATTCTACTCTCTAACATTACTAGAACTTAGAGATAGAAAATACTCCATTTCTTCCCTTCTCTTGGCCGAATAAACAAGAGACAAAAATAAATATTTTGGGTCATTTTAGTAAGATTAATATTGTTCTAGATCTAATAATATTAGTCTTTTAAGAGGTTACCCTGGGTATAAACTTTTGGAAGGGATTCTATTTTGGATCCTTTGTTCATCCATTATAAGGAAGCTCAAAAACAAGTGAGAAGGAGAACTCATTTGTGCCCAAAAATCAGAAACTACAATAGTAAGAAGTGACGATTTCTTCTCTACTTTTGTTCAAGTTTGCATGCATAAAATCTAGTTTAAATTTTATGACTAAATTAAAATGTCACATATATGAATATGTTAAGTAATGGAATTAGTGAATCCTAACAAGCGGTATCATGAGACTTAGGTTGTTTGCATGCAAATCGGTTTATAATTTTTCCGAGTTATATGATTAACATACAAAACTAATTAATTTGGTTTAATGAAGATAAACCTAAAAATAACCTTGCATGTTAAAAGTTTCTGTTCCTAAGTGATGTTTAGGACATTTTGGTTTATTTATGGATTTTATTGTTCATTTTATATAATATTGGCATTAAAATGTGATTTTTATGATAAAAATGTCATTTTTGGACGAAAATTAGCTAAACTTTGAATTTTTCAGTGGTTTTTGGTTATTTTTTCACATATATTATCTACTGATGGCCTGTAAATTTTCATGATAAAATGAGTTGTTTTGCTCGAAATATGGTTTTTTCAAGTTAAAATCGTATTTAAATGGGTAAATAGGTTAATATGAGTTATATTTCGCATATGATCATGGAAATTTAGTATGTTGTCACATACAATTTTACAAGATGTGTGTAAAAATATTTGGCTATAATGAAGTCTTTATGCATGATTTATGAATTTTTGATGAAAAATCACATAAATAGTGACTATAATTAGTAATAATGCTAAAACATACTTCATGACTAAAGGAAAAACGTCACATGTTGAATTTTATCATATATTTCAGATCTAAAAGTGAAAAGTTGATAAAAATAATTTTTCTCATATTTTTATGGTCATAATTGTTAAAACCGATAAACCGCAACATTGTTTTTCTCGATAAATTTTTGAAATTTTTAACCTAATTCTTGAACATTATGAGTGTCATGGTAATTTTTCCAGAATGTTCATGAGTTTAAATTTCAAATTTTGAATTTATTTGCAATTTTTATGATTTAATTTGAAGTTTATAGCAATTTTGTAATTTTTAGGTCCATTTATGAACAATATTAAGAAATCTAGGTTAATTATTGTCAAAATGTTAGTGGATACTAATTTTGAGTCCTAAGATGTTTAAGGTAATTAACTTGTACATAAATATGAATTTATGTAATTATTGTGATTTTAAAAGGTTAAATCACGCAAATCCGTAAAAACCGATTAATATACGATATTGGCTCTTTAAAGGCGATTTAGCATAAAATCTAGCATGTTAATACATATTATAATGCTGCATTTTATTTATGTTTGTCATATTTTAATTTTATGTAATTTTGGATTATGTAATTTTACTTAGTATGGCCTTAGTTTTAATTGGTATTACCCGAAATGTATGGGAATATCGATTCGGTTGTAATTATTGTGATCTCGTATCACCGTTTTGTAATTTAATAGATTTATTTTTATTTTAATTACAAATGTATAATAGGAAATTATGTAATTTAATTATTCCGGAGTTCCTTGAAGACGGTGCCATTCGAGAAGGCGGTCCATCAAAGAAAGTGTTGCCTTGAAGTGTGTGCCAAGACTGAAGTTTAAGGGACCAAAGGAGTTGGTTTCCGAATTTGTAATAGTTTATTAGATTTACTATTTTAGGAAGGCCATACTAGGATTTTATTTATGCTTTGCATTTTATTTATATGTTGCATGCATCGCTAAATCGCCATAACTAAACATGCATTTTAAATCGAGTTAATCGACCGTGTTAATTACAATTATCGTAGTTCACCGCTTTAGTTCACTTAAAACGTGATAGATAATAAATTGACATGACCTCTCGCTTAAATAAACAATTGAGACTTAGCCTTACAAAAAAGTAGAAACCATGAAACCCTATTTCGTGAGGGAGTGCACTCGGCCTTACCGGGGTACAAACCTTGCTACGTAGGAGAAGTGGGTGATAAATGTCTATCCACCGAATTTATGTTAATAAAGGGTTATTCGGCACACCGTGCCCTAAGTTAATATGAATTTGGATCATGGACACATTTATTCGAAATTTGGATTGAACTCAACGAAAGTATTCACGACGATTTCCGGATGTGTTTCGGGCTAGAGATAAATATTAATGTAATTTTATCGACTAAGAGTTCTAAAAGTAAAATCAATTAAAGAGTTAATCCACCGAGTTATGTTAATAAATGGTATTTCGGCACACCGTACCCCAAGTTAATATGAATTTGAGTCTTGGAATCATTTATCAAGTTGGGTAGAGGTCACTAGATAAATGCAAATAAAACTTGTTTAAATTAAAAATTTACGAGTGTTATTATTATTTTAAAACGACAAGTGTTTTATTCCTTCTATTTTGTTTTGTAGACCACTTTTATTTCTCATAACAAATGGCCGCACCAAACACCAACGCCGCACCTCTCACTAATGTTTGATGGCTCCGATCCTTCATGGATTGTTGTAAACTTGAAAAGAATGGGTCAAATTTTTCCGATTGGGATGCCCAACTCAAATTAGCCGCCCAAGGTGACGAAAAGCTTCGTTACCTCACCGAGGCCTCTCCGCCCGAACCTAATGCTAGGTCGAGTGCCGCCACTAGGGAAGCATATGAGGCTTACCACAAAGAGTCCGCCGCTATGAAAAATGTGCTAATTTTTGCTATGGAGGCGGATCTCCAAAGGAGAGCCTTTAAAATGGGTACCGCTAATGAAATCTATTCCAAACTTGTGACAATGTTTTCACAAACACCGAGGATCGTCCAATATGAGGCGGCATCGGCATTCTTTGATCTCCATTTCAAGGAGGGCCAAAAGGTTAGCCCTCACGTGCTCAAATTGTTGGAGCTAGTCGAGACCTTGAAGATTCAAAATGTTGAAATCCTCAAAGAGCTCATTGTAGATAGGATTCTACACTCCTTATCCAAAGTCAAAGCATATGTACAATTCCGGGTGAATTTCAATATGCATGACAAGGACGTGTCTCTTGAAGAGTTGCACAAGTTACTTGTGCAAGCCGAAAGAGACATGGGGCTAAATGTTAACCCACCTAAGGATGTGCTTAATATAAGCACTAAGAGCAAGGGGAAGTTCAAGAAGAATGGGAAAAAGGGTAAGAGGCAAGCTCCCATGTCCACCAAGGCTAAGACTTTTGAAGGTAGCACTTCCAAAACCAAGAAGGGTCCTCTTGATAAATGCCATTATTGTAATGGTGTTCGACATTGGAAGACGAATTGTTCCAAGTATCTTGGTGACATCAAAGCTGGAAAGATCACTCCAGTAGGTAAATGACTATCCTTTCTTTTATGTTTCTAATTCAACTATGGTATTTTGATACAAAGTTGTGATAATGTATCCCCCTTTTATTGTAAATAGGGCCTCCACCAAGCAAAGACAAAGGAAAAGAGAAGCAAGCTTGAGAAATCATGAAGGAGCTAGGAGTAGCTACCGATGAAGCTTGGCTTTTATTATTGTCTTTATTTTAATATGAATTTTAGAACTATTTTGATTTCCGTGTTCGACATGGAAATGGTTGATCCTTTCTAAACAATGGTTGTATTTTGGATTATGGTGGCTTGGCTTGCAACCCAAGTCACCCCTTTTATCGTATTTGTTTGTTCTAAAATTCGTCTTTATATGCTTGCACATAGAAACATATGATCATCTACTTAAAGTGATCCAATAGACAACTATAATGATGGGATTCATTATATGTCCATAAGCTTAAGGCTTGTGTATGATCAATCATAAAGTGATGTTGAGTTGATGAACTCTTCTAAAGGGATGCCAATTACCAAGTACACTCATCAAATCTAAAATCTATTAGTCAATCTATGAGATAGTCCTCCTTCTACTTCAAAAATCATTATTTGTGTCTCATAAGCTATCTTTGAATATCTAGTGTATTTATTCTACAAATAGAGTGGGAGAAAAATGACGACACAAAGAATACAAAGGATAATTTGTATGCTTGAGTAAATGAGATCTACGAAAGAAAGAATGATTTGTATACCTAAATAGATAGTATACACGAATAGATGATATCTATGGTCTCAAATAGATGAGATCTACATGATAAAAGAGACCAAGTGAAGTAATCAAAAGAATATGTTCTTAAGATAACTATACGAGGAGACCAAAAGAAAGTTTTGATAGAAAATGACTAAAGAAAAGTCTCAACAAGAGATCTTGCTAGTTTATGACCTAGATATAAATAGAGTTTCAATATTGATATTTACT
The DNA here is from genome assembly GCF_048544455.1 of Silene latifolia. NCBI lineage: Eukaryota > Viridiplantae > Streptophyta > Magnoliopsida > Caryophyllales > Caryophyllaceae > Silene > Silene latifolia. The sequence goes on from NC_133532.1 coordinate 67,528,866, forward strand.
TAAGAGCCTAAATGAAACAAAGTTGCATCCTTGAAAATAAATGAGATTTATGATTAAAAGTTGCAAAGAAAGATATGCCGATATCTACAAGAGCTAAGTTAATTGTTAACCACGCTAGTGTCATTACTTAACCTCATTATGAAAATGAAATGGTTAAACCTTCTTCCAAAAGGGTATTTTGAAAAGGACATATATTAAATGGAATTTCACATTTAAATAATGACATTGCTACGCATTATTATAAAAATGAATGAGTTAGAGACTAAAAATCTCTTTCCATAAGTTTAAGATTGAAACCTTTTCAAAATAGGTATTTTGAAAAGATATGTTGGGAACATATATGGTTTTATCTTAATAACTTGGCAAAGCAAAATGTATTTCAATTCTTGAAATGTTTCGATTGAGTAGTCAAATATGAAACATGTGGAATTGAGTGGGAGCTTGAAATTTTCATGTGAAGACATGAAATTTAGTGGGAGCAATCATCTTGTAAAATTTATAACTCATTACTCATTGAGAATGACGAGCTAGTACTATCTTTCACAAAGAAGTATTTGAGTTTTCAATTCTGGATAAAAATGGACTAAGATGAATCCAATCACATCATGGGATGTTGGATAGGCATTGAGACATGCACATCAAATCAACGAGGAACGTAGGTTATTCATATCGATGAAAATGGAATTACCATAAGCAGTCATGGTCATTCATTGAACCTAAGAATGGTTGATCACATGATTAAAGATTACTAATGTTTCCGCCATTAGAACAATCATGCACATGTCCAATAATGAATCATATGCTTAAGAGCATGATGAGTCATGGGTAAGCCATAGAAGAATCGTCACGAATTCTCAAGAAGAACTAATGAGCTATTCTAGTGTTTAGAAGAATACTCCGTTATGTGATAAGAAGTTGCACATATTGAAGTTTTCAAAAACATATAAGGATTTATGAAGATCCTAAGCTAATTAAGCTTAAAGAGAAATAAGAAGTTGGAAAGATACTTAGTTATAGTAAGAAGTTACTCAAAACTAGTATTTTCAAAATTGATAGGACTTATGAGAAGCGCTAGGCTAATCATCTTGACAATTGTTGCAAGATCCTACAAAACATATACCTAGTACATTATGAATTGAAAAAACACTTGACTAGTGCAAGTTATGTCATCTACCATTATTCGTTTGTTATGTGATAAACAACAAGAAAGTTCTCTCAAAGTAAAGAACCTGTACCTAGTTTGGGAAACTAGATATGTACTTGGTAAGATTCATGCTATGTGAGACAAACATGAAAATAGAGGAAAATGCAATTCAAGAGTTTGAACACATGGACACATGGTGTGTTAAACTCATGTTGCAAACGACTAGTGTTTACACACTTACAATATACATCACAAGGTGGTAATATGGTATTGACTACCCGAATGTGATGTCGACATTTGTCGTTTGAGTTACTATTAACTCACCTTATACTTTGTTACATCCAAACGGGTTGTAGAGACAATTGAAGCCCGTTAAAGTGAACACGGATTAGCATTGTATTCGTCCATAGTCACTTATATGAGGTGACGTCTCGAAGTGACTTGAGTGTGATGCGATTGATGGCAAGTTCAAGTGTCATAGAGTCATATGAGAATGACTAGTCGATCACATAGGCAGACTGTTAGGAACACTTTGTCGGGCTAATGACCGCTTATAGAGTTCTGGCAAATTTATATAGCCTGGTCATGACGAGAGCTACTATAGTATTCTAATGAGTCAGTTCTTTTAACTAAAGACTGTTCGCCTAAGGTGGCACAGTTTCAGATTAACTTTGATTTATGTTACTACGACCTTCGTAAATAGGGTCAAATGGGCATATTTTGGTTTATGATGGATGTGGCTAGTCGAAGGGAATAAGTGCGATAGGAATTGTCCACCCCTTGTCAGGGTTATAACAATATCTTAGGGCCACTCGAGGAGCAATGAACTGGAAATGCGTGGCCACGCTCGGAAGGTATCTATGGTAGATAATTCCGGTCAATCAGTTATTCTCCAGATTGAGGAAACCACTCTTGATATGATCACTTGTAAGTACGACCCGAAAGACACCTTGCATTGAGTGGGAGATAGTAATAGGACAAGACAATTGGTCACGCACACTTGTCGAGGACAAGTGGGAGATTTTTGGAATATGTGTCCTCCGACAATAATGCGATCACAACTGTTGATCATGATGATCACATGTTTAAATCTCATTTTTAGAATACATGTGGGATGTAATATTTCTGATCAATGGTCCACACATATCGGTAATGATTGGTGACCGAGTTTGACATTCCTGTCGTGCGATGGTGGTGATCAGTTGATCCCCTTAGGTCATACCTAAAGGGTGACACTCTTAATTGATTATTTAATTGATCGTATGTCGATACGGGTTAATTAAATTGCTTAAAATTTACGAACGATTTTGTGAGTATAATTAACGTGTCTTATTGTAATTCGATTAAATAAGATACGGTCTAAGTAATCAAATTGTTTTATTACTTAGATAAAATTATTGTTTACGAAACAATTGAAACTGAATGAATAATTTATTATAAATACAGGACGTTGTGATTTATAATTGATAAACCGTTTTGGTATAAGTAATTATGAATTACTAAGTCAATTTTGTACATGACGTATTTTTATTAATACGTTGATTTTTAATATGTTAAAAATACATTACAATTACACATGACTAGTAACACGTGACAATTGACAAATGACAAATATAAAATGGACCTCCTATTTTATATAAGTGCCGAAAATGGAGGGAGTATTAGGTTTAAATCGTGTTAATTATTTTTAAGTGGAAAACATGATGATTACAACCTAATATAGCTATGCATACCTATGATTTCTTGGATAGAAAAACAAGCCCATGCATTGGCTCTCCTCTACCCTCCCCACCGGTTTTCTAAAAGGGATTATATAGGGTTTTTCCTCTAATTATTCATTCACAATTTTTACAACATATTTCTAGTGTTAGAAATTATTCTACTCTCTAACATTACTAGAACTTAGAGATAGAAAATACTCTATTTCTTCCCTTCTCTTGGCTGAATAAATAAGAGACCAAAATAAATATTTTGGGTCATTTTAGTAAGATTAATATTGTTCTAGATCTAATAATATTAGTCTTTTAAGAGGTCACCTTGGGTATAAACTTTTGGGAGGGATTCCATTTTGGATCCTTTGTTCATCCATTATAAGGAAGCTCAAGAACAAGTGAGAAGGAGAACTCATTTGTGCCCAAAAATCCGAAACTACAATAGTAAGAAGTGACGATTTCTTCTCTACTTTTGTTCAAGTTTGCATGCATAAGATCTAGTTTTAATTTTATGACTAAATTAAAATGTCACATATATGAATATTTAAGTAATGGTATTAGTGAATCCTAACAGAGGCTAAGAATGGGAGAACTCAAATGTACCAACATCACGCTTCAAATGGCGGATAGATCAACAAAGACACCTTTAGGGATGTAGGAAGATGTTCCCGTGAGAATTGGAAAATTCTTCATCCCGGTGGATTTTGTTATTGTTGACATGGAAGAAGACTCCAACATTCCTATTATCTTATGAAGACCTTTCTTGCACACCGCGGGAGCGGTGATCGATGTAAAGCATGGAGAACTCACCCTTGAAGCGGGAGATGAAACCATCACTTTAAATCTAGACAAGACCAAGAGAGCTCCCCGATTGCATGAGCCGTGCTTTATGGTTGATCACTATAGCCGGAAGGATGATAGGAAGAAGTTGGAATGGAAAAAGAAAGTGGATGATGCTCCATCAAAAGAGCAAGGAAATAGCGACAATGAGAGCTTGAAAAGCTCACTCATGACAAGTGAAGAATATGGCCTCATTGGCCAAGACAAGAACGAAGGAGAGTTGCCTCTATCAACTCAAGAAATTTTTAATGATCAAGTAGACAAAGTTTGCGGTCTTTGGGATGATGAGTTCGAGGGGATATTCAATCCCTATATTGGTAATGCTATGAACCAAGACCATCATGGAGAACAACAAGTGCAAAAATCTATTGAGTACCTTTATCATGATAATGAGCAAGCTTTCGACTAATTCTTCAAGGTGTTGAGTAACATCAACAACACCTTGATCATGCCCCCTTGACACCTCACATTGGATGAGAGTTTGGTGGAGTCCTCCCTAAACCACCATTTGTAAATATTCTAACTCCCTAACTCCCTAACTTGTATTTTAATTATTACATTGCATTTTTGTCATTTTTGGGTTTGTATTTTTGTGCCTTGATCAAGATATTCATCATTTTGAGAGAAGTAAGGGAGGGACTTATGATTTTATTAATGTGTAGTGCTTTACCTTAGTGTGGGGATAGCAATTGCCTAGGCTATTCATGCCTTTGTAGTGCCCCTACAATGAAGAACACGAGAATTGAAGAATGATAATGACACGGGTTACGAAGTACCCACGGATGGACCTGAATCCCTGTGGTCAAGGAGGAATCCAAGCATCCAAACGGATAATCCGCTCGACCTGAAGAACTCGAGCATCCAAGGTCACCGGACGCTCGTCTGGTAGAGCTGCAGAATACAAAAGACTGGTCTGTAAAAGAATCCGAGCGTCTCAGCTGAGAATCCGCTCGTCTCATTCTGGACTGCCGTCCTTCACAAAAGATGCTCGCCATTTTAGTGGCAAAAATCTGGGATTTTCTCTGTAAAGGAATCCGAGCGTCCACCCAGAAAGACGCTCGTCCCTACCCAGGAATCCGCTCATCTTAGAAGGAAGACGCTCGTCCTATGGCGTCTTTTCCTGAGCCAAACATTGAAGAATCCCCCCGTCCCAATGCCTGGTCCGCTCGTCTTCTCTTGTACTTTCAAATATAACGGTTCATTTTAAACACTTTTCTCCCATTCATTCTCATTTCTTCAACATACAAACACTACCCACTACCCAAAAACCCCAAAAACCCTCATCCTCTCTATCAACAAAATCAAATTTCCTCAACCAAACTCAACAAAATCAAATCCAAACTTCCTCACAACAAAAATTAATCACTCCTTTTGCAACAACAAGTGATTCAAACACCAAAATCTTCAACCTTTGAGTCGATTTTTAGGATACAAAGCAACATTCCTTCATCCAAAATCGATTAGGGTATAACTAAAAATTGAAGATTTCAATCTTTCATTGGTGTAATCAAGCAAAGGAGAATGACGAGAACTAAAGGAGGTAACAAGGCACCTCCAAAGAAGACACTTTCCAAAAGGCAACTAGCTCTTCAAGCAAAACAATTGTCAAAGGCATTGGTAGTCCATGAGGCAAGGTTGGAGGTTCAACAACAAGGTTCCCGTATGGAAGCTACAACATCAACAACTCCGGTCATTGAACAATTATCTAATTATCCAGAGGTAACTTTCACTTCCGACTCTCATAGGGAGAAATTCGTTCTCTTTGCTAAGAAAACCATCATGTCTACTAAGTTTATTTGTGAAGATGCATTGTCAACATTGCGTGTTCTTGAACAAACCAAAACCTTCTTTGAGTCTATGGGATTGGGTAAATTGTTTACGATGAAAGAATTGACATACCCCTCCCTCACCTTAGAATTTTTAAGTTCTTTGAATGTCACAAGGGTGGAGACTCGAACCAACATCGAGTTTCGTCTTGAAAATGTTGATAGACGCATAACTTATGGCGAATTGGGTAAGATATTAGGCCTTAGTGATAATCCAAAATATACAAAGACTCCTATCAAGTATGACCCCGCTCCTCTTTGGATGGCAATTTCCGGAAAGAAATTCGTGCGCTTTCATGATTGTCGTGCTCTCTTAGTCCACCATCTGGGCATTAGAGTATGGCACAAGATCATTGGGAACACTTTGATAGCTAGAAATGTCACAAATCATCTTACAAAACTCGATTTTATTCTTCTTGAGTCGGCCTTGAACATTGGGAGGGAATTTACCAAGCCATACAATGCTCTAAGACTTTTGGTTGAATGATGGCTTAATGTCGATTGTGGCAAAGAAGGCACCGCCATTATTGTCAATGGAGGACTAGTTACTCATTTGGCTAGGCATTTTTACCGGGATTTTAACAAAAAAAACTTATGTGCCGGTTAAAGGAGGCCATCTTGTTGATATGGACACCATGATTCACAAGTTCAAGTGGGTCAAGCACGACACTCTTGACGACAAATATGGGTGGTTAACAAATGAAGCTAGATCCTTCACCTTTCCTTCCAAAATTTGCCGATTGAATGTTCACCGACTGAACTACCTTCTCCCACTCTCCGAAGAGACCGAGTATATCATTCAACAACAAAGGGGAGAAATTACCGAGCCATCCTCCTCCATTATCACCCCACCTTACCCATTTGAATATCAAGAGTTCAAACCCAAGGAAGTCGAAGTGGGAAATGATTACTTGACACTACTCATGAGGGAAACGCACAAGCAAGTTTACAATGATAGAGTGAATGCTTACAAGGCCCAATATCCGCCCCTTCTACATCTAGCTAGGCAAGGACTTCTTGATCCGTCTTGTCCTTTGCCTAGTTGGGCGGATAGGGAAGTATTCTTTCCTAGCATTCCTAGTGGTGGTCGACCGGGTGGAGAGGAGATGGTGTTTGGAGAGGGTCGTGACCAATAAGAGTTTCAAGAAGAAGAGTTTCAAGAAGAAGAGGTTCAAGAAAAAGAAGCTCAAGAAGAGGAAGAGGAAAGTGAGGAAGAACAAGCAAGTGAAAGTGAGAGTGGGCATGATTCCACATCTATGGAGGTTGATAATGCCTCAAGAGATGATGATGATGATGATACAATGGGTGAGGATTAGCAAACTTTGGAGGCTCCTACATTCTTACACCTCCCTTATGGTTTGTCTACTTATCTTGTTTTTAATTTTATCTTGATCATTTATTTTGTAGAGTCATAGCAACATTAGGGGACTAACACCTTGGCTTCATTAAGGTGTTCTTTATCTTTGTTCCCGACTTGTAAAATCCAAAATGACAATCTTTAGTTTTATACATTGCATTCCATGTGCATAAACTCCCCCGAAATTCATGACATTAGAAATAATGTCTATTTTGGTTTGGGGAAGTCCATGCATATGCATCGGGAGCTAATTTAAATTATGCTCTCCGCCATAAAAAAAACACATGCATCATATAGTGTAGTTTGCATTTAGTTTAGAAATCATGCATATTCATTACACAATTTCCTATCATATTGGCCATTGAGGACAATGCCCATACTAGTGTGGGGATGGGAAATTTTAACTTGACTTGACTTTTATTCAAAATTCAAAAAAAAACAAAATCAAAAATTTCGAAAAATCCAAAAAATTTGAAAAATTGAAAAAATCAAAAACATGTTCATTCCTTTTTAGTATAGATTTGTATATATTGTGTTTGTTCATCCTTGTTCACATTGATCGACTACGCCACATCCGAGACATGAGGATATTGAACACCGCATGGTATGATCTTTCCACTCTCCTTTTTCCTCTTTATGTTAATGATTATGTGGCTTTATTATGATTGATGCGGTAAAAACAATGTGAATTTAGAATTGCATTTAGATTATTTGGCATATTAGTTGGTAGAAGCATATACATTAGGATGTATATATGTTAGTTGCATCATGGCATATAGTTGCATTTAGGAAAAGTTTTGTGAAACCGTCCATTTGGGAAGCTTGACAAGTGTATATAGGCCCTAGTAGATGCTTTTTCTTCTTAAGACATTGCTTGTTAGAATACTTGTAAAACACCCTAGGATGTGTCATACTAGTATCCTTTTACCCATGAATTAAGGCCTAGTCAAGAGTACCTTGTGGTGGATAACTCCTTGGCTACCGTTTATTCCAAGGTGACCCTTGAAACCATGCAACCATAATTCATCCATGTTCTACCATACATTTTTTCATCAAAGGGAATGGGCACAAAAAGAAATTGTTCAAAAAAATTGAGTTCAAGAAATGAAATGAAAAGTAAAAAAAGTTTGCAAATGCATCAAAAGAAAAGAGGAGTAACAAAAATAAAAACTCCTATGCTTTAAATATAAGGCACCTTCGTTACTAATTGGGGTGACTTTGAAAATATTCAAAAGAAAATGCAAAAAGTTGAAAAGTTGTCAAGTATTGAAAAGCCAAACATCAAAAGAAATGGAAAAAAGAAAGTGTTCTCAAATGTCAAATGCCACAAGAAATTGGGGGGAAAAACAACAACAAAAAGCAAACTCCCAAATGAAACTCAATTACTATTGATCCATTTATCTATCGTATTCATTTTTTGTGCATGGTAGAGAGGAGACGACCCTTATTCTTGTTTAGGCAAGAAGGGGAATTCCGCGATCCTCCAGTGTTTCTAACACCATAGGGAGTCTATTCTTGACAAAAGCATTTAACGATTTAGGACAAAGGTACCCTAGCTTGACACAACTTGAAGGTGATTTATTGGTATCCTTCTAGGCTTAGTAGTTTGAAGAAACCATATCTATGAAGGAGTGTGTACCCTTGAATTGCTTCCCCTTTAGATAATTTCCGCCACTTAGATGAGGAAAGTGGCTATTCTTTTGTAGATGCATCCATTACTTGATTTTGTGTGCTTTAATGCTTGGATGTGTCGCCATTTTGGCAAGACCCACCTTGCCTTGGAAGGCATCCTACCTCATGGTTGTCTTGTTGTGAGTTGAAGGGACGGAGTGAGACCCGCTAATTGTCTCATATCGGTTATATTAGTAGAATAGTTTAAATAAGGGTCCTAGTTTTGTCACCTCTTTACTCGGGACGAGCAAAGGTTCGGTTTGGGGATATTTGATGTGATCAATATTTGAGCATATTTCATCCCCGAATTAGCCTCGTTCGTATGCTTTTTAGTGCATATTTGGGTCATTTACTATCTTTAGTCCTTTGTTTTGCATATTCTTTGAGGTTTTGTTTCCTTGGTAGGAGAGGAGTGCAAACCTTGCATTTTCATGGCAAAATAGAGCTAAATTGATTGAATCTAATGACCAAGCATCAAAGAGAAGACAAGACTAGAAGGCCTTTGTACATAATTTAGTAGATGGGCAATGATGAAGAAGATCCTTGCATCCCCGACAAAATCCCGGAGGATTGTTGGCAGAAGAAAATAAGAAAAAGAAGCTGAGGCGGAATCCGCTCGTCCAAACCATCGGGACGCCCGTCCAGCAGCTTCCCAGGACGCTCGTCCAAGCCACCCAGACGCCCGTTCAGCAACTCCCCAATCCGCCCGCCCCGACCCTTGGACGCTCGGATTCTACTCCAGAGGGACACGTCCTCTTCTTCCTTCCATTGAAGATGCGCATATTTTTGGAAGACTAGCTAAAAGGAGACAAGCATCTTTTCTTGAGAGGAGCGATTCCTCAAGGACTTAATCGTCATTTAAGCCCTTAGTAACCCTAATTTGTGCACCTAATCCCCACTTTAAATACCCCATTAGTCTAATTAGATTATCATGTTCTTCTTATCAATCTTTAGTGTAGTTTATATTATTCTAATCTCTCTTTAATCTTGTAATCAACTTCTAATCAAATATTAATACAAATCTCATTTCCTTAATTTCTCTTTTGTTCATCTTTTATTTTGGGTAATTGAAGATTATTTGGGTTTATTGGGAGAAAGACAACCTTCCATCAATCATCAAGTACTTCTTTTATTCTTTGCATTATTATTTTGGAATCATCATTAGGTATAACTCTTTTGATCCCTTTTTAATTATTGTTAATCATCTTCATTTATTCATTATGTTTTGCTTTGTTAATATGATTGACAACCTTGTTAACATGTTAAACTTGATAATGAGTGAGTAGTTTCCTTAACTAGGGTTAATGGGTAATTAGGGGAAACCAACATGGGGGATGATTCATGCTTAATTTGATATGTTTTCATAATTTATTTGCTTGCTTGTTGTGATCTCAACTTATGCACATGTTATGTTTGATAAAATGCGAGCCTATGAATCCTTGCATTTTTTACCCATCACTTACCTTTTCAATGAGACTTGTAAGACATAAACCAACTCGAGTCTCTTTAGGCCATGCATATAGTTAAGTAGGGAGGATTAAGTCGACTTGTAGGTGTTGTACAATCTAATCGATTCGGCTCCGGGGCCCAAACCTTCCTAGGATTGTAAAATATAAACCAACTCGATCCTATCACAACAATAATTGCTTGCTTATAATTTGAGAACATGTTTGTATGATCAATTCCCATGAATCCCCTATGACCCCATGACACCCTAGTGCTTTTAATCAATTGTTTACATCTCATTTTAGTCATCTTGCTTGTTTACTTTTATTGTTATTTAGTTTAGTGATCTTCTCATCTCAACCCAAATTGTGACACCCCTAGACACCACTACTTGCAATCAAAATCCTACATCAATACACATCCCTTGGGATCCGACCTTTACTTGCCTCTTTAATAATAGTAGAGTTGTTTGTGAAGTTATAAATATTGTTTTGGTCTAGGTGCTCCTAACGACAAGTAACCGAAATCTAAGCTCAAAGCGGGCCGACCACATATAAGACATAAATATTATTACCTCTTTTTCCTCCTCCTGCTCCTCCTCCTCCTCCTCCTCTGCTTCGTTTATGACTTCTTGAACCATATCCAACTCTTTTTCTGATGGCTTTTCCCCAGTTTCCAACATTCTCACCATCAACCTGGCTATTTTCTGTAGCTGTGTAGTAGAAATTAATGTCAACATATATAAATATAAATTACGTTGGTTCAAATACAGTATTTATATATTACCTTCTGGGAATCATCACCACTTCGAGTAGTCTTCCCAAAATACTTAGTGATACCAACATGTGTCGATACCCCTCTCACACGACCTGGATGCTCTGCTTTGTCGATTGCCCCAGAAAGAATGTCATCACGTCCTTCAGGCTTCCATTTTCCTTCTTGTACCTCCTTCTCACAGATCCTCTACATACACATAAAACCATTAAGCAACTCACAATTATATAACTCCGACCACCAGTGGTAGGAGTGACATATTTATTCAAACTTACAATTTTGTCTTTGATGTCCTTATCATATTTAGTTTCCGTATTTCCATTCTTAGGAGTGCAACCTTCCACCCAAGCGTCGTGACGACTGAATTTTTCAAGCTTTGCCTACAAATCATTCATCACATTGATATCCTCTCAAAATATGTATGATTACTATGATCATAGATAACATCCGACTAAAACACCTAATTGTCTAATACTACAAGAATTATGTACTTACAAGTTTCTTCTTAATCAATCTATAACCACCCTGCGAGCTGTAAAAGACGGTCTTTTTCTTTGAAATGTTCGTCTTGTTCCTCTCACTCATAGCCTTCATCAAATAAATTGTATCTAGAAACGTAAGCATGACCAAACACTAAATTAAGTATACTTTTTTACTTATTATTATTAAGTAACCTTAAACTTGTCAGACTGCCTATAAGCGATATAGCTATCCCGATGGTCTTGACTGACATACGGCTACTTCTTTGTTGGTGGGTTCTTGTTTATCTCCCTGATTTCCTGGTTGAACAAGTGCTTCTCAACAATCTTTAACTTCCAAGAACTGAGCGCTTCCCCTGTCTTTTTTTTAGGTACTTATCATACTTTTCGGGGACAACGTAAGCTAACTGCATATATGATGAGCATAGTTGTTACAAGTGTTTCGGCTAATACAAATATGAAGTAGTAACTTAATTTTAGCTAAAACATTTATTATTGTATATACATACCTTTATTCTATTTATTAGCATGGTGTTCCGTATTTTACTCAGTTCACTGATACGTGGCATACCGAGAGGCACATACTGTCTTACACAACAACCAATCCAACTCGCAAAATACACAGGATTATCACCATATGGCAGCCCCGTATCTTTATCCCACTGTAAAGGATTAGGTATCTTTGAATTTATTGCTTCTAGGGAAACCCTGTGGTGCATTCGACCCGCAGTGTGTTGCAAATTATTCTCATCACCTCAATCGTCGCCTGACGCATTTCCATCGTTAAAGCAGAAATTAATAAACAAATAATAACAATGCAAATTTATAATAACAAACAAATCTCTAGTGTGGAGGGTATATTACTTCTTTGAAGAGGAGAATCCGGATTGATCTGGCGGCGGCAATGGCGATGATGACGATGACTGCGACGACGATGGGGTAGGCTGGTGATTGAGGGGAAGTGACACGGCTGTCGCAACCTATCAAAAATAAAACCAACTGGCTCTACTAATGCAGCAGAGGTAAGTCGGATATCGTATCCACAGGGAGGCGGTCACTATTTACATGCCATTCGGTCTGTCTAATGTCACAAAACGGGGGGTTTGAGTATTTGAACTAAACTAATAAAAGTAAGATATGAAATAGAAGATTGATCAGATAAAGAGAAATATGCCAGGATGTCGGTTTACCATGGTATTATACAAATCAGCTAAAGGTAGGTCAGTCGATCTGATGTTAGAAGGGTAAAGGAAAGGTCCTTTTGGTCCGCTTTCCATCCTAAAATACAGCTAGCTTAGCTTTCACCCTCACTAGTGTAGTCTATTGCTTATAACAGGTCTATTCATTCCAATCTTTCAATCTAGGTCTGAACTTAACGAGATTAACTAATTCAATTGCATGCATTCAACTAAACGATTATAATTATATTGCTAATGAAACAATTATCACATTAACTCTCCTAAACCAACTATCGCATCATCGCTATACTATCTTGGCTCCCCTAATCCTAGTATTAAGGGATTAGCTATGCATAAACATAACAAGAACAAAAGATAAAGAAATAAACATTGCAGATGGAAAAGAGTAAAGAGAGAATTACAAATTAAGATCCGGAAAAGAAGAGTAGTCGAACAATATGAAAAGCACCAGAAAGTGTGATTAAGAGATGATCCCCCCAAAACCTAATTATGTCTCTCCTATTTATAGGAGAGACAATTATTCAACATAAAACATAAAAGATCTCGCGAATTAAAAGCTAGTCACTCGATCGAGCATTTTGGAACTGTTCGATCGAGAAACATTCCCCAAAAACATCTCGATCGAGTAAATAGACTCCTCGATCAAGGAACTCCAAAATAACACTTCTCGATCGAACACTTAAGGTATTCGATCGAGTGTTATCATCCTCCAGAAGCGTTCGATCGAGGACTATGGTAAGCAAAACATCTCGATCGATGATTCCCCATTGCAGCAGCTCATTGTTTCGTTAATTTAGCTTCTGAAGCTGCTTCACGCATCCCAAGACAGTAGTATTTCCGCTCCAATTCAAATCATCTTCTAAATGCAAGCAAAACGGACGATAAAAGGCTTGATTCTGCTACTTTCGTGTCCATTCTTGCAAATAAACCAAAGTAGAATATTCGAGGCATTTCGTAGCATAGAACTACGAGAACTACATGAAAATACGTGCATAAGAGACCTAAAAAGGACTATATAAAATGCACGTATCAAACTCCCTAAACCGAACCTTTACTCGTCCTCGAGTAAACTAAATGCAAAGTAATGGAACGGAAAAGAAAGCTCAGAGCAGGCTTTAAGTTGTCCACTTAAACCGATTTAATGCAAGCAAACTAATACTTATAGCGAAGCAGTCAAATGCAAACGAGTTGTAAGATGTTTATAATAAAGCTGTACTGTCGACCTTGCAAGGCCTTTAATGATGGACTCTCAAGGGTCACTCTTCTCTCATGAACCAAAGGGTAAGCATATGAATTGTAAGAGAAGAAGAGAAATAGTTGCTTACCTAAACTACGACCCACATAAACATGCATGCAGCTAAAATGATAGACAATTCTAACTACAATACATACATTCCAACTAAACAAGGTCCGTCACAGCCGAGGGCTTACAAAAATATGGTAAAGTGAGGTAATGGGTAAGAAAAGGCAAAACATTTCTGGAAATGTGAGTCTATAGGCGACCAAGCTAGTACCTGAACAGAACCAAATGGAAACATCCATCTCTTATCCATCAAAATTAAGCACATTGCCCTTAACTCGGCATACAAACTCACTAAACCGAATAGAATCAACTCCTCAAAAGATATAATGATCGCATATGAGCAAAACCGTCAACAATCGAACTTTTTTTTTTTCATTCCTTTCTTCACGTTCTTTTTCTTTTCTTTTTCAACTTCTTTTTTCTTCTTCTTTTTCCTCCTTCTTTCTTTCATAAATTACCAACTCCAAGTAATCAGATACAGGCCAAATTTGGCATAATAAATTATATACCGCAAAACATACACTAACTAGCTTGACAAGGCAGGCTAAATCTGGATGTAGTTAAGGGTCAAAAGGCAAATTTGGCTAATGTGGAGTTAACTGGGTAAAAATGAAAGAAAGGGGAATGTAAGCGCCTCCCTACATGTGACACCAACCACTAACCCGAATGTATATAGGCAAAAAGCAATTAAATTTCATATACGTGCAAATTACTGAACATGTTATGCAAGGAGTAACTACTCACAATCCTACATGAAACTGGTCATATATGACACCAGTTATTAGGCTTTAAAACCTTAGAAATTATAATTAATTTGCCAAAATTATCAGGTTAAGTCTATTTGTTCAGCTGTATTTTAACATTAACTCGTAGATATGAAATAAGACAAAGCTAAAAGATACAGTTTTATGCAAGGCTTAAGTAAAGGATAAATTATAGTGCAATTTCATCATTGAAATATACCGTTCCGACTCAACCTATATGCAGAAGTAAACATGAAAATTTTCTATTTTTTGGAATTATCCAATTTTTTTAGATTTTTGAATAATGAAATTAAAATAAACAATGCATGCAAAAATTAAACGTAATAAAAGAAATGCAATAAAAACATAAATGCAGACACAGATATGGATGCATGCCCTCCCCAAACCAAACCGTACAATGCCCTCATTGTACCCAAAAATAGGGAAAGGGAATGAAAACTGAAGAGAAGAGAGTGAAACTGCCGAAAAACTCACAAAAACACGCGAAGTAGGGACCTCCCCAAACCAGCCAGCAACATGGGAGGTCGCAAAACAGCTCTTTAACAGCATCATTGGAAGTAAATCAAAACAAACGAACTCGATTGAAAGGATATAGTACTCGATCGAGGAACAGGAGCTGCAAAAGTGGTCGATCGAGGAAAGGGAAATTACTCGGTCGAATGGTCGTCATCTGTAGTTGCTCGATCGAGAAGAGGAGTGTTCGACCGAAGGGCTCAAGCACTCGATTAAGCAGAAAATTGTTCGATCAAAAGCTCCTTATTGCGCGAACTCCTAGGCGTCAATAAAACACCTGCAAAGACGCAAATAGCTACCACAAAAACGACCAAAAACCAAGTCTAAATTGTTCACAGTCTATGATTTGAAAACCAATTATTACACACAACAAAACCGAAATGTTCGAAAATCAACTAAAAATCTTAAACTCCGGGTTGCCTCCCGGACAGCGCTAGTTTCAGAAAGGTCCCAGCTCGACCTTCTTTTCTTTTCTTCAACAACCATTCCAATTGAGCCCAGTCAAAACAGCTCAAAGCACGCAGCAACCAATCAAATAACTGCGCATGTGCTACACAAAACTGTAAGTAGCACCATAATATAATAATAACATAGGAAATTAAAATGTACAACCATTTAAGCCTAACGATTTTCCTATAACAGCTTCCAAAATTATCCACAAAATAATTCTGCCCTCCAGTTATGGGCGGAATATAAAAGCTCAAATTAACCATAGGTGGGAAATAAGAGAGTTCATGAGCATTTAAAAGCAATCTAAGGTACCGTCTCAACCTAACAAATTTGTCCAACCAGGAGAGGGTGGAGCATCAAAACAGAAAGCAAAAGTCACATGAGGTAGTTTACTATCAGTCATAACATTCATCAAGAAATTATCAATATCTACCTTAGGTCAGTCACTCCTAACGTCGGAATCATTGGCAAAAGAGTATATTACCTCTACCGCGCTAGGAACAGTCACTGACTCAGCTACCTCCTCATTCCCCTCCTTTATGGATTCCGTCCCGTAAATTGCAGCCTCTAAAGCGTCCAGCTCGGCTTTCCAAATGGGGGATTCACCATAACCATTGTCTTCGTCCAAATCGTCATCCAAAACGAACCCATATGACATAGCAATTCTCTCTGTGGCCATTATGTTCGATCGAGCAAATAGAGTACTCGATCGAGAACTCACCTCCTGAATATTACTCGATCAAACAAACAAATCTGCTCGATCGAGGTCTTCCTCGTGAAAAGTGTTCGATCGAGCAATGTAATCCATTCGATCGATCGCTTCCTTATATAATCCACTCAATCAAACACTGTAACTAGTTCGATCGAGTGATTGTTGCTGTACAGTGCTGAAGTCTTTGTATGATGCTTCGTTTTCAGATAGATCTTCATATTCCCAGTCATACATATCATTATTGTCAATAGGCAACTCAGGTCCTTCATAGGAAAGACCGCTTTCGGTATAGGTAGCGTAAACCTTCTCTGCGTGCCTAAAGTTCGACTCAGCAGCTAACTGAGCTATTTGAGACTCAAGTTCATTGATTTGAGTTTCCATAAATCTATCATCTTCTTGCACTTGAAGTGCAAGTGCCTTCACCAAAGACTTCAATTCAGCAATCTCTTCTTTCTGTTTATCAAGAGGAGCTTGTTGTTGCGGTGGCCAAACGAATGGAGGCTTTTGATAGCCTCGTTGCTGAAGTGGATGTGGTGGCACATATGCATAGGAGTGACTAGCTTGTCTATGCTGCCTAAACGCATAGACTTCGTTGTTCCCCGCCAAGCAAATAATAGCTTCGTACCTAGCAGTACCACATCTCTCACAGTGCACCACCTGTTGCGCCATAGGATGGAACATAGGTGGAAGATCAAAGGTACTCAAGCCTTCCCTTTGATGATCTTTTACCTAGATTTGCCTAGGTAGGACCTGTAGGACCTATCAAAACAGCACTAAAGGAAAAGATAAGAACTGCCTCAAGGAATAAATTTCTCGAGGCTAAAGACAGACAAAAATAAAACAAGCAAATAAAATAATAGCCTCCTCGGCAACGGCGCCAAAATTTGATACGGCTGTCGCAACCTATCAAAAATAAAACCAACTGGCTCTACTAATGCAGCAGAGGTAAGTCGGATATCGTATCTACAGGGAGGCGGTCACTATCTACTTGTCATTCGGTCTGTCTAATGTCACAAAACGGGGGGTTTGAGTATTTGAACTAAACTAATAAAAGTAAGGGATGAAATAGAAGATTGATCAGATAAAGAGAAATATGCCAGGATGTCGGTTTACCATGGTATTATACAAATCAGCTAAAAGTAGGTCAGTCGGTCTGATGTGAGAAGGGTAAAGGAAAGGTCCTTTTGGTCTTCTTTCCACCCTAAAATACAGCTAGCTTAGCTTTCACCCTCACTAGTGTAGTCTGTTGCTCATAACAGGTCTATTCATTCCAATCTTTCGATCTAGGTCTGAACTTAACCAGATTAACTAATTCAGTTTCATGCATTCAACTAAACGATTATAATTATATTGCTAATGAAATAATTCTCACATTAAATCTCCTAAACCAACTATCGCATCATCGCTATACTATCATGGCTCCCCTTGTGGACACGGGGCCCACGGGGGGCGCTTGGGAACAAGCGTTTGCATTTGTGGAGTCGCCACCAATTTTTATGCGAAATTGGAACCGTTCGAATACCTCGTGTCATGTCAAGACACAAAGTAGTGACATGAACACTAAGAACTCGTTACCCTTAGCATTATATGTCTAGAATGACTCTCGTGGATGCCAATGAACACGGATGTTCACAGAGATATGGAGTAAGGGGTGAGGGTACGTATTAGGAAGTCCTTTTACTGAGCACCTAATCCTGCCCGCCTTGATAGCGGCCTCTACTAATGATTAGGGAAATTATTCGTAGTTGATATGCTGTCGATTATATGCATGCAATGCAACATCCATTGTTTTAATCCTAGCATCTGGGAATTAACTATGTCGGTGGGCAAGTAATTTAACACTCATTAATGTCGAAGTAGGGTTTAGATTAATTACATGTAAGAAACAAATAAGTAAATCATCCATGATAAATAAAATAAATAAATGAAATATTTAAAATTACAATAATTACAACGGATTTAATGATTTACGTCAAAAATATATTTAAAACGGATAATTTGAGAAAAACAAGAGAAAATAAAATAGAAAACGCGGACAGATTAATGCGATACTACGAATATTAGTCGATTAATACGTAACTAATGAATTAGGTCAAAGCAAGAATGGAAGTTCAGAGACAAAACTCAACCCGGAACAGGCGCAACACTGCTGCGTCCCTTGGCAGAGGCGCAATGGTTACTACGTCTGTTCCTGAGGTGAGTTCTGGCTGTGAAGCCAGAATTGCCATTTGTTAATGCTCGTTGGTGTATATAATGGTTGATTATGGATATTTGACTCGGATGAAAGTGATTTAACGTATTATTTACATATGAAATTGTCATAAAAGGAATAAAACATGGGTAAAAACGGATTAAAACTAATTAAAACGAATTATAATTAATTAGAATTAACTAACACGAATTAGGTTAAATTATGAAGTTGGAAACGATGCGAAATACGTGATAGACAGGTGAAAACATGTACAAAAGTCGAATTCCAGAAACTTGATATGAACAAATCGAATCTCTAGAAATCCGAGTTTGATTTAATGACGAAAACCCGCAAATATTGATTATTAAGAATTTAAGTCGGAAGTAAAGCATAACAAATATTAAAAATATGTTAGAATTTCTTTATAATAATGAAATAAGAAGAAAATAAGAAAAGACGAAACAAAAGAGACGAAATAACAAAGAACAAAGGAAGAAGAAGAAAGGCAGGAACTGCGGCAGCCTCAGGAAGAGGCGCAGCAGATGCTGCGACTCTTCGAAGAGGCGCAGCAGTTACTGCGTTTCTTCTCGACGTCTGTCTTCTGTTAATCCGTAAAAACCGATTAATAAAGGGGTTTTAGAAGTCGGTTTTAAACATACTTTTGACGTAAATCTTACATTAACTGGTACAAAAATAAAAAATACAATAAAGATGAGATTTACACCCTCAGACTTACATGTTTGACAAAACGAGAATAACTAAGTTAAGGTTTTAGTGATTGCTCGACTCGAATGTATGAAGAAAGTGCCCTCGTAAGAGGATTTAGACTAAATTGATTATGGTGTAGTGGTCAAATTGGTCGGTCATGCAATGTGACTGGTACTCAGAATGATCTGAGCTTACGTGATCGATTGATCAAGCATGTAGACGTCAATAAGCTTAAAGCATGGTCTTATAATGCAAAGGGAGAAGAGAAGGGCGGACACTCGCGTGAAAAATATGTGGAACGAAGGTCCCTATTTATACTAAAAAATATGAAGAGTTCTGGAATGACTCAAACTTTGGAAACAAATCATGGAAAAATATGAAAATATGTAGAAAAGGGCTAGGGAAGAGGCGTAGCTGCTATTGAGATCCTTCGAAGAGGCGCAACAGGTGTTGCGTCCTTTCCCCAGAGGTTTCCTCCTGCGGAAGAAAGATTTTCGCGTTTCTTTTATGGAATTGCGGTAGATCTCAACTTCCTTATTCTTTAAAATATGATTTTCGAGATATATTTTACCAAAATATTATAAATTAAATTATGAAATAAGAAAATCCAGAATATTCTAGAACATTCCGACTCGGCTTTTGAAACGGTTTATTAGAAAATGAAGCGGTTTTTTACCCGGACTGCAAATGAACTCTAATTACTGTCAAAATGACCGTATCGGCGCGTAGATGACAACCAAGGGGTAGAAAAAAGTATTTGAGCTATCACTTGATGATAAACTTACGAACTGTTATAAATCGTTCTGCGTACCAAACATGCGGCCCAATCATCACCGGTTGGCTTGCGGGAGGTGCAGAAATTTTAGAGCCTGTCGACTATCGAGGAGGGTCATTTAAAGTCCATTAGACTATGTGAGGAGGCTCGCCAGCCATAAGAAGAGACCATACCCGAGACACCCCTGGGTGAAACGAGACTGAAGGCGCTTCAACAAAACTCTTTGATCTGAAGATAACTTGGTTTCTGAAGGCGTTAGGGGTCATAGAGATTCTGAAGGTTACTTGAAAGGATTATCTGAAAATTGTATGAAAGGATCATGATATTGTGAACAACAGGACTTTGGTAGAAACTACTGGGGGAATCTGCTTGCGTCGGCTTCAAGCGAACTCTCGTTGGGGATTCTTGTCTTTGATTGCATCGTTTCAGGGAATCTGCTGCCGTCTGCTTCCAAACAAACTCCATCTCTCGAGAAGTACAATCGGCTATCATGGACTCTCGGTGGACGAAAAGGCGAAATCCGCTCGTTGTTGCAAGCAAAGTCTAGATGAAATACTGCGACGGTTCATAGTCTACTTGAAAATAAAATACTGCGACAGTTCACAGTCTGCTTGGAAATAAAATACTGCGACAGTTCACAGTCTGTTTCAAAATAAAATACGGTGACAGTTCACAATCTGCTTCAAAATATGGGTCCGGACCAAAAATAAATGTCCAATAGACCAAATATATGATATATGGTGTTGAAGAAGAGACGCACCAAAGATGGGCCCACTTATAACTAACTTATAACGATCATTTGAAAATTGAACTGGAAAGGGTCTGGGGAAGAGGCGCAGCAGGAGCTGCGACTCTTGGAAGAGGCGCAGCAGATGCTGCATCCTTTCCTGGGTTCGTCCCCGTCTGAGTAAAAACTCGCGAAAACCCGTGTTTTATTCATTATAACAAAACACAAATTCTTCTTAAACTATCTCAAATTCCAACCATATTTCGTCAAAACTTGATCAATCCACTCCATTAATCATGACTAATAGAGGTATGTGTCTTATCTTTTCTTAAATTCGTGTATTTGCTCGGTTTTGATTGAAGAAATTAGGGTTTTTAATACCCAAATTTCGAAAATTTGGGGGTTTTCCCCCAAATGGATTTGTCTTGTGAAATTGACATTAGAAATGGATAATAGGAAATGTTAGGAACATAACCATGTATTATTTTTGAATTTTCGTCGAGTATTGAACATTTGAGCGACTTTGAGACGGTTTCTCAGCTGTTTCGAAAATTGCTTTGAAAATGCCTTTAGGATTGCCCATTTTTGATGAAATTTGGTTTTTGGAATCCTTGTGTGATGGGTAAACTTCCTACCATGTCAGATTTTTGATTTGTGATAGCTTTTTCAGGACACTTTTTTAGGGCATAATTGCTATTGTAGCGAAATGCTGCCGAAATTTCGACTCAAACCCATGACTAGGCTTGGACTTAGACTTGACTTGACCCAATTTCCCATATGAATGGTCGGGTTTCAAAAGGAATGGCCAAAGATGGTGATAGATATACCTTTTCTGGGCTTGAAAAGGCTTGAAACCACCGTTATCGAGGCTTGTTGTCATTCGACGTGGCCTAATTTTTTCTTTGACTTTGCAGGTGACGTTCCTTCAACATTGGGGAGGGCTCCCATGGACGTAGAATTCGAATTTGACCCCTCTCGTACTCTTGAGGAGGAGGTTGAGGAGGTAGTGTAGGAGGAGGTTGAGGAGGTCCCTTGGCGGGCCAACATAGGGCGTGGTGGTTGCCAGCTGTTGGGGGCGCCCGAGTGGGCTGAGAAATGGGATGGTCGACATCTCATTTGGGCGGCAGAGAGCACCTGTCTTACAGGACGGCTCGGAGTTTGGTGAGCTTCAAACTTGTCATTTCTTTATCGTATTTCCTTTTTGTTTGCCGTTTCATTTACTTGCCGATCTCGTGCTAAAGATAGCTTTTGAACTGGATTGATGCAGGAGGTCGGGAAGTTGAGGTCTTTTTCCGGCTACATGACGATGATGGAGGCCTACGAGAGTTTGACGGAGGAGGAGAAGGCCATCATCGAGTTGGGAGCCTTCAGAGTCTTAGTGGGAGCGTGGAGGGCGATCAAGGGAACAAAGCTTCGGGGTAACCTTTGCCTGATCCGAGCTTTCCTCGATCGGTACTAGGACACGACCTCGACATTTCACATGCCTTTTAGAGAGGCTGGGGTCACTTTGGAGGACTACGGCATGATCTCTGGTCTGTCATGTGGTGAGGAGGCTGTGGTGTGGCCGTTGACGGCCATGAGGGTGGACTCGGCTGAGTCCAGGAGCCTGATCGACTTTAACCTAACAGAGGGTGCTTTCAGCATTCCTGGGTTAGTGCCGAGCACTTACGTCAGGGACTACTTCGCGGGGAGGACCCCGACGTTGGTGACGATGGACGGGAGGGGGGTGGCCCCTCCGGCTTGTACTACGGAGCAGAAGGCCCATTTGTGGCTTTGGTGGTTCTTGTCTTCACTTTACCTTGGAGTTAAGGGGGAGAGGCTGTCGACGAAGCTTCTTCCTTTTCTTGCTGACTTGAGTGACCTAGGTTGTTGGGACTGGGTCACTCCTGGTTTTGCGGTCCTCACTCGCTACATGAGGGTCATGGTTCGTCCTGAGTTGTTGGAGAAGGGGACTTCTCTTGCTACGGTTGGTCCTCGGCTGCTGTTGGAGGTATGAATCTCCATTTTGCATTATGAAAGATCATTAATTCTCCATGTATTTATTTTACTTCTATCGAATCATGAAAGATCATTATCAATTGTCTTGTTTTGTAGGCGTGGGTGTACTCCTACTTTCTGGGCTTCGCGCCCAAGAGGACGGAGCCGGAGCCGAGGGTGTACCCAGTTGTAAGGGACTGGGTGGTGTGTCGTAGGAAGAGCCAGCGTTGTTCTTACGATGTTTGTTGACGGGTCATAAATGCCCCAAAGTTGAGTGACGTAAATATCTTCAACTACCTTTCTCTTTATTGTTATCTTCATTTAGGAGCAATCATAGGAATGACTCCCCTTTCCCGTTTAGAGCCGACCATAGGAATGACCTTTCGTTTACTTGTTTTAGTGGGTGGCCATACCTTGGGTAGGCTACCCTGGCGCTCCGGCCTTCGTGGCTGAGGTCCTTCCACCTAGGAGCTCGAGTCGGTTGCCGCTGAGGACGTCCATGGGACAGGTGATACCTGGGCTAGCGTTTGACTCGTCAGTGCTCTCGTGACACTTTCACGGTTACCATCGATCATCCACGAACAATATTTAGGGAGCCTTCTAACGCTGAGAGGGAGGCTGACTTGGCGGGTGCTAGCGGTGACGCTCTTCTCCTTCCTGGTGAGGAGTACTCCAAGTTTGTCCACCGTAGGTTGGCGAACTGGCCGATTGTGGTAAGTACTTTTCTTTCCCTTCTTGAGTTATTTTGATGAACTGACTAATGATCGTCAAATGAAGAACTTCATTTGAACTTGCAGGAGATCGAGGTGGCAGGCGTCGAGGCCCCAGCGTACCCGAAGACTCTTGAGTACACTGACGCGGTGGGGAGGACGACGATCTCCGAGATCCGTGACTTCGGTGAGGAGGTGACGGATGCTGGTCTAGAGGAGTGGAAGCACTTAGTAAGGAGAGTAAGCCCCCAACTTCGGTTACCTTTTGTTATTTCCATTGCATGAGAATACATTTGTTTATTTCATAAGAATGTATTCGTTCTTCTGAAAATCTTTTGTTTACTAAAATGCAGGTGGCGCCGTCTCGGCACATGGCGTTGTGGAGGATGGACAACCGGTTGCGGGCCACGGCCGTCGAGGCACGCGTAGGCGGCCGAGGGCGACAGGTATGAACCTCTCTTTTCTTTATTTCAATTCACATTCTATTGCCATTTCTTGTGCTTGTTTTGAAATGATTGAAATGAGGCATTTCTTTATCATTTGCAGAGGGAGCATGACCTGGAGCGCGAGTTGGCGCAGTCCGGAGAGGAGGCAACTCGCCTGCTGAGGGAGTTGGAGGTCCGAGATGCTGAGATTGCTTCCCTCGAGGCGACTGTAGCTGAGCTAGGTGGCGATTAGGAGTAGCTACCCTTCTTCTTTGTGCTGTTGTCTTGTATATACTTTGTACATTCCGGACTTCATTTTTGATTTTTTCGAACTTGTCTCGGGCGGAAGCCCCCAGTTGGATGTACATATCGTTTTTGGCTGTATATATGATGGTATGAGTGCCTTTGCTGCTAATTGTTTGCTGTTCCCGCAGGTTAGCTTAAAATACAGGTTTGGTAGATGACGGTTTGCGCCGTCATGTTGCCGAAATTTACACAGAATTTACTCATAAATATACATAATGTAAGTGGCTTAAATTAGCGCAAAATGAGTAAAAAGCAAAAAAGTGCCCGAAAATGAGCAAAAACTGACTCGAAATGTTAAAAAATGACTAGACGGTAGGGAGGGCTACCCCCTAAAAAAAAATTAAAAGAAATGTATTAGTTTGAAATGTAGTGAAAATGAGGAGTGAAATGATTCCCCAAAAACAAAAAGAAAATAAAATAAAATGGGTAAATGTGCTTGTTTGGCGAAAATGTCGATTTCATCTCGAAAAGCGAACCCAATAAATTAGGAAACATAAAAAAAAATTGGTAATTTGACGGAATTACCAAAATAATATCCTATAAGAATAGGAAATTATAGCTAAAAACAAATTAGGAAAGATCCAAATCTGAATACCACGGAAATCTGGCTGCGGAAGAGGCGCAGCAAGAGCTGCGACTCTTCGAAGAGGCGCAGAAGATGTTGCGCCATTTCCCCAGTTGGTCTGTTCTCAACCGAAATTAGGAAATTGCATTTAGTATAAATAGAGACCTCGGGGAGGCTTTAATTCACACAATTCCTCCATCTTTATTCCGCCTATCTCATAAAAACTCGCATACCTTCTAAAAAAATCAAAATTATGGATGCCTTCGAAAACCGTCTAAAGGAGTGGACAAATGAGTTCACAAGTGTGGAGAAATATGACATGATTGCATTTAATTTGGGATCGATTTTGAGCCTCAAGTTAGTGAATATTGTGAAGCCATTCTTGGATGCCTGTCTCGACTATTGGGACCCTAATTTCCATGTGTTCGCCTTTCCGGGAGGCGATATATGTCCTTTCCCTGAGGAAATAGCTGCTATAGGAGGATGGGATCAGGAGAATGCACCCGCTGTTCCTCTTAGCTCTCAAGGGTATAAGAGTAAATTCAGAGACTTGCTCGGACTGACCAAGGCTGAGGTTGACCGTCTTGTAACCTCGAAAGGAGTCCGCATGTTTGACTTCATTGACCGATTTATAGATAGGAAAGATACTTCTATTTCTTATGTTGCGAGACGCAGAGTGTTCGGGTTTTGTCTATTGCATTGTTATGTCCTTCGAGGACATGTTGACAGTGAGATGAGAGGGGATCCCCGTTTCTTGAGCATAGTGGAACAAATAGAGCTGCGCAAGAGTCCAGCGTGCCTTTGCTTATTAGAGATCATTCTGGGGCTGGGCAACAGAAAAGCCAACCGCGAGCTTCCTTATTTGGGAAGTCCCGTCATTCTACAGGTAAGAACCTATTTTTCTTCTTTTCAACCGTTTTCTCTCTTTTCTGCTTTTTTTATTTTTTGTTTTTTTCTTTCGGTTGAAATTAATTCCCGTCATCCTTTGTAGGTTTGGCTGATGGAGAGGTTGCGTTTGATCGAGCCCCCAGTTAATGCGCTAGGATACCATGCTCGGTCGATTGCAATGAGAACTAGGCTCTACATGGTGGACTTCACTCGGGTTTGCAACTATTGGGAAAACAAGCTGAAGAATGAGGGAGGTCCCTTGATCCGTTGGGTTGTGCCATGGTGGCATCTTAGGTTAGTCACTGGAGTGTCATCTCTAGACCCAACTCGGTCAGTTCACGTTCCCGGCTTGAAGTTCATGGTCTGTATCTATCCTGAGAGGTTGATGAGGCAAGTGGGCCTTAAGCAGAAGATCCCTAAGCTTGACACTATTCCTCAGACTGCGTTGGCGCATACTACCGAGACTCGTCGAGAGTGGGACCTCAAATGGGCTCAAAGGAACATGTGGCTCATACCTACTCCTATTAGCTCCTTATGGGTATCTGACTCGTACCTGTAATGGAGGAAGGCTGCTACATCCGAGGAGCGTGAGATATTGAGGAAGCACGAGCCTGTTGACTACAAGATTCGCGAGGTAGCAAAGGAGAACCAGAAGTACTTTACTGAAGAGGAGGAAGAGGCCGGATTCCGAGTCATTCATCCGTCGAAGAAACCGAAGACCGCTTCTGCCGTAGAAATGGTGGTGGATCAAAATGGCAAGTCTAGACCGCGAGAGAGACCTTTGGTGATTAGGTCTGAGATAGCACAAGAGCGCCTGGCTTATGGCCGAGACAAGAAGTATGACAAAAATGACAAAGGCAAAGGGAAGATGGAAGAATAGCCTTAGTCGTATTATTATTTATTATTATTGTTATTTGTGATAATCGGCGGGGTTTTTAGAATCCTAGCCTAGCATTTATTTCCAGCATTTTATATTATGTGGCATATTAGTATTATTTATGGGAAAAAAAAGTGAATAAAAGATTAATTAGTTTAGAAACCATTGTCATTTTCTTTTATTATTCTTGTCGAATTTCAAATGCAAATGCAAATGTCCTTCTATTTACATTTTAAAATAATGGGTTGTATCCTGTGAAGGATTGCCTACGTATTCATTAAAAAAAATGAAATCAAACCCTTGCGCCTAGTTCGAGTAAATGTAAAAGAATAATTGTTCGAAGCAAGAGCTTGTAATGAACTTTTTAGAAAATAAGCAAGAGCTTTACTTACTTCTAAATAACAATTCAAATTATTTGATGACGTGAGGATGTCGAAATGTCAAAACGCAAGAGCGTAGTGACATAAGCTTTCTTTCAACGGGCCAAGGGCCATTTTATTTTGTGTCGCAGGAGCGACACGTGGGTGTTACGCGAGGCGCGTTTCTTGTGCTACACTAGGCATAATATCGTTTCAATTGGTCAAGGTTAGTTGGGTTAGCAAATTCCTTCCCATCTAGGTCTGTAATCTTAACCGCACCCCTCGAGAGTATGGATTTGACTAAGAATGGTCGGGCCCAGTTGGGTTTAAACTTTCCACGCGGGCCGACAGGTGACAGGCTAAATGTCATATGCCTATCAAATGTAAATTTATAATCACTTACTTACTAAACTACTAAAACAGTAATATAGCGAAAGTAAGGGTCGAACCCACAAGGAAAGACTAAATTAATTAAAGTGTCTAAGAGTATAGAGTAAAGTAACCAGTTTAGGGGGAATTTGAATTGCTTGATTAACTAGAGAACTAATATTGAGCAAATAATAAAATAGATGAATTCAAATGGTTTAAAAGGTCTTAGACCCAAGCATTTATCCACACTCAATAACAATTGATCATTGTATGATGGTTTCAATTACTAAACTTGATTACTCTATCATGAATGCAAAATTCCAATTCTCCTTACGAATAGTCGATTAAAATGAATCCCGTTCTAAATAAACCCTAACTATTATACAAACCTAACAATCCATTTCAAGGTTTAATTCAACAGCAGCAATATAATTTAGAGAATTCAATAGAGAATAAATAGCGCATACAATTCAGTTGCACTTTAGATATTTATGTGAATCGCTTCTAAGTACTAATATCAACGTATCCCGTTCAATACTAATTCTTAGATGTTACTAGTGTCAAGTTAATCAATAAATCCTATTCAATCAACAATACTAACAATAGAATGAAGAAATCGACTACTAGTTGCGCACCTAGCAATTATCAATCAACATTCATATAATTAAGAGTTAAGAAATCACAATAATCAAGAAGAGAAATTAAAACATTCAAACTCACAATCGGATTAGAATGCTTCAATCGCGTGAATCCAAGGGGAAAGATTAGTTACACATAGTCTTGATGAAAATAACAATAGGGTTTTTTCTCTCAAAGTTGTGTTCTTTTTTTCCTAAAACTAAAATACTAAGTTATATAGTAACTAGGTAAAATAATTAGATTAGGAAATAAAGCAATAATAATAATAGAACTCATCGGAATAAACAGACTAAAATAAATAAACAAACACGAGTCTTAAAGCTGAATCACGAACACGAGGACTGTCGGATGTAAGTCGCGTGTTGGTCGCGCGTCGGTCGCGCTTAGGTCGCGCCTCGGTCGCGCTTAGGTTGAATGCAGGTCGCGCAATAGCTGCTGCCGCCCCTTCCCTTTTTGATTTAAGCGCGCTCAATTAGTCCACCTTAAGCGCACACGTCTCAGATATCTTCATAGGTATCCGGGCCCATCTCTCCTCGGACTTGGACTCCGTTTTAAACATATAAAACCAACCCACATGATCTTCTTCATCTTTTCCAGGCTTATTTCTCAATATTTGGATCCAAGTTCCGCCAACGTTACAACTTAAAGCATTGTACCATTATAATTTATTAAGGACCGCCTTTGTCACTTGAACTTCACTAATTCGACCCTCTTAATAAATACTAATACCGTCTCATCAACTTCCTCACACTTAGATATTTACTCGTCCTCGAGTAAACTCAAAAGACCCAATAAATTAAACCAACACCAATCCACGGAAGCATGGTAAAAATCAACAAGACTCACAATGAGACTTATAAAGATGGTCTCCAATATTGTAATGGGACATCAAATTTTTTCATTTTTCCTAGATCCCTCATTTTGCTTAGAGTGCCCGCCCTTGCGGATTTTCACTCTAGCTTATCATTCTTTTTCAACTCACACTACTCTCAGTGGCACGCAACTCGATTCTTCATTTTACCCAGAGCGCCTTTTCGGGTTTTCACTCCGTCCTCGGCCACATCCCAATCTTGTCTAGGCGCCCTTCCGGGTTTTCACCTAGCCGGGATTAATATTTTTCTTTCTTTTTCACTTTTTTTTTTCATTTTTCAATTTTTTTTGGTAATAGAAATAACTGAAATAAAGCACACCACACAAGTACAATGAATTATAAATCGAAACGACTCTCCCTCCCCACACTTGAATGAAACATTGTCCTCAATGTTGCAAAGACACAATATAGGGAAAAGGAGAACAAACCTCAGTCAAACGACTCAATAGACATGCCAATCCTCTAACACCGAGTGAAATGGAGCAATTCATACACCACACCACCTCCCCACACTTGGCCATTAGCATCCTCCATAAAGTACAATAACAACAAGGCCAACAAAAGACAAGAGTAACCAAAGAAGAGTAACGCCCCTTATTACTCCAATCCTAACCAAAGACCAAATAGCACAGGGGAAACAAGAGACAACACAACACCAAGCTTATTTGGTCTTACATATACGCCTTTACTCCAAATCAACAAGCCATCCAACCGCAATAGCAAGGTGCCCACAACAACGCACCGCGGTTTCTCCACACCATAGCCTCTATCCTACCCAATTAACCTTCTATGTCACCCTTCTTATGTCGCCAACACCATAAAATATTCAATAGTAGCTCAAGAGGTTCCGATTACTTTTTTTTTTTTTGGATTTTCGATTTTTTTCAATCTTTTTTTTTGCAAGGTTGCACACACAAATCTATGGGTTGCCTCCCAGAAGCGTTGTTGTTTTACGTCGTTGGCTAGACATCTCGCGGAGTGGTAAACCACCCGACTTAAGCTGAGATAGAAATTTTACCATAACTCACCAGTGGACCATAAAATGAGTGAAATGTCAAGTCACGTGCGGAACAGCTTAATGCCCTTAGTAACCTATCAAACATGTTAGCCCACAAAAACGAGAAGTGACAATATTATTGTAAGAACAGCTGAAACCATACATGTACAAAAGAGGTATAAACATGCAAATAATTTTCTTTACCTCTATTCTTCTCAAAATTAGCTACCATGTCACGATATGGCTCCTTATATGATGAGGTTGATATAGGGATAGTCAAGTAAGGAATGGGGATAATATAAATTTTTTGAGGGACTAATAAAGATTGAGTCTCAAAAGGTGGAATGGGTGATTCCTCCTTGTGAATATAACACTCATTAACTACCCCGTCCTCTTCTTCCCCCACCTTTTTATCAAACTCCATGCTAAAGAATTCACCAAGTGTAGGAAGGTTATCTTTCATATTATTAAAAACAAGTATCTCCTCTTCTTCCACCCCGCTCAATATGGTCTCATCACATGACACAAACACCCCCTCTTTATCATGCTCAACAATCACATTTGAAAAATCATCAACGATCGAAACATTACTCAAATCACTTTGCATCAATGAATTATCAACATGTGTCATCTCAATATTAGTGCAAGATGAGTCAACAAGCATAGAAATAGGGGAAGGGGGTGAAGAATGTATCACATCATATTCATCTTCCGCATTATCCCAAAAACCATCATCATCACTGTCAACATCACATTCTTTATAAGAGTGCTTCACTTCAGGTTCAAGGGAAAGGGAGTCATAAAACTTATCAACATGCTCATTTTGTCACTTAATATAATAAGAATCAAGTTCTTCTTGTGTCACAGGCATATCAAAGTGGTTAGTCACTTGTTCAGCACGGTCCTCTAAATCTTGACTAACTAGGTTAGTCTCACATGGGGAGGGATTAACATTAGCACAAGAGGAATTCATATCAGCCATATAAGCACGTATCATGTCTTCAGTAGACATAGGTGAGTTATTATGATAATTCAAAGCACCAGAATAGAGGGGTTGGGGTTGTATAGGAAGTGAATTGTATCGCTCCCATTCTTCAGTGTCATGAGCCAAATATTGAAAAAGTTCCCACTTTTCCTCATAGCTCAACCCATTAATGAAGTTTCCCCCACTCAAAGAATTCACATGACCAAGAGTCTCCTTATTCAAACCATTATAAATTACATGACAAAGCTCCCATGTTCGATAAGGATGACGACATTTTATAACATATTCATGGAGCCTATTGAAATATTTATAAAACAGTTCATGCTCATATTGGGGAAAATATTTAGTATCCATCTATCTATCTAATAAACTAAGACAAAATTAATTAACTAAAACTCTCTACACTAATACACAAAAATTAACTATTGCCTTCCCCGGCAACGGCGCCAAATTTGACGGGCTAAATGTCGTATACCTATCAAATATAAATTTATAATCACTTACTTACTAAACTACTAAAACAGTAATATAGCGAAAGTAAGGGTCGAACCCACAAGGAATGACTAAATTAATTAAAGTGTCTTAGAGTATAGAGTAAAGTAACCAGTTTAGGGGGGATTTGAATTGCTTGATTAACTAGAGAACTAATACTGAGCAAATAATAAAATAGATGAATTCAAATGGTTTAAAAGGTCTTAGACCCCAGCATATATCCACACTCCATAACAATTGATCATTGTAAGACGATTTCAATTACTAATCTTGATTACTCTATCATGAATGTAAAATTCCAATTCTCCTTACGAATAGTCGATTAAAACGAATCCCGTTCTTAATCAACCCTAACTATTAAACAACCCTAACAATCCAGTTCAAGGTTTAATTCAACAGCAGCAATATAATTTAGAGAATTCAATAGAGAATAAATAGCGCATACAATCCAGTTGCACTTTAGATATTTATGTGAATCGCTTCTAAGTACTAATATCAACGTATCCCATTCAATACTGATTCTTAGATGTTTCTAGTGTAAAGTTAATCAATAAATCCTATTCAATCAACAATACTAACAAAAGAATGAAGAAATCGACTACTAGTTGCAGACCTAGCAATTATCAATCAACATTCATATAATTAAGAGTTAAGCAATTCACAATAATCAAGAAGAGAAATTAAAACATTCAAACTCACAATCGGATTAGAGTGCTTCAATCGCTTGAATCCAAGAGGAAAGATTAGTTACACATAGTCTTGATGAAGATAACAATAGGGTTTTTTCTCTCAAAGTTGTGTTCTTTTTTTTTCTAAAACTAAAATACTAAGTTATATAGTAACTAGGTAAAATAATTAGATTAGGAAATAAAGCAATAATAATAATAATAATAGAACTCATCGGAACAAACCGACTAAAATAAATAAACAAACACGAGTCTTAAAGCTGAATCACGAACACGAGGACTGTCGGATGTAAGTCGCGTGTTGGTCGCGCGTCGGTCGCACCTAGGTCGTGCTCAGGTTGAATGCAGGTCGCGCAATAGCTGATGC
The DNA here is from genome assembly GCF_048544455.1 of Silene latifolia. Taxonomy (NCBI): domain Eukaryota; kingdom Viridiplantae; phylum Streptophyta; class Magnoliopsida; order Caryophyllales; family Caryophyllaceae; genus Silene; species Silene latifolia. Next base: position 67,560,970 of record NC_133532.1, read on the forward strand.
CGCCCCTTCCCTTTTTGTTTTATGCGCGCCAATTAGTGCACCTTAAGCGCACACGTCTCAGATATCTTCATAGGTATCCGGGCCCATCTCTCCTCGGACTTGGACTCCGTTTTAAACATATAAAACCGACCCACAAGATCTTCTTCATCTTTTCCAGGCTTATTTCTCAATATTTGGATCCAAGTTCCGCCAACGTTACAACTTAAAGCATTGTACCATTATAATTCATTAAGGACCGCCTTTGTCACTTGAACTTCACTAATTTGACCCTCTTAACACATACTAAAACCGTCTTTTCAACAGGTAGTAGAGCTCTGACTGATTTGAGGACTATGTCTCCTTCTTTGATGTTTATGAGCTTAACCCGTTTGTTGAAGGCTCGTTTGATACGTGCCTGATATGTTTGCACATTACGTAATGCGCGCAACCTTCATTCATCCAAGAGGATGAGTTCTTCATATCTGTCCCTTTTCCAATCAGCTTCTGGAATTTTACTTTCAACTTGGATGCATAAAGACGGGATTTTTAATCCAACTGGTTGCACGGCTTCCATGCCATAAGTCAAGTAGAAAGGAGTAGCCCCAGTGGGCGTCCTGACTGATGTGCGATAACCCCATAATTCTAATGGTATCTTGCTTAGCCAATTGCGATAATTGTCTATCATTTTCTTGAGGATAGTCACGACATTCTTGTTTGTTGCCTCTATCGCGCCGTTAGTTTGAGGTCTGTATGGCGAGGAATGGTGGTGTTTGATCTTGTATTTGGCTAACAATTGCTCTGTCTCAGCCTAGAAATGTGATCCATTGTCACTGATGATCTCATGTGCGCAACCATATCGACAGATGATATTGGTTTGTATGAACTTTGCCACGTTCTTGGCGGTGAGGCTACTGTAAGATGCCGCTTCGACCCACTTAGTAAAATAGTCGATAGCTACCAAAATGAAACAGTGCTTCCACTTCCAGCTTGAGTGATTTTCCTGATGATATCAATTCCCCAAGCAGAAAATGGCCAAGGAGATGTCATGGTGTAAAGCAGTGAAGAGGGAACATATTGCACATTCCCGAAGATTTGGCAGTATGGCAGTGTCTGACGTACTTGATACAATCCGACTCCATCGTGGTCCACTAATAACTTAGACGCATTATTTTCTTCACCATCATGGGTCCACTCATGTGAGAGCCACATTCTCCATCATGAACTTCTTCCATCACTTTTTATGCCTGTGAATGATCGAGGCAACGCAAGACTACACCAACAGCGTTCTTTTATACAATTCTCCCTATATGAGGAGGTATTGAGAGGCTAATAGGCGTATATCACGTTGTCCTCTCTTGTCCATATCTGGTGGATACATACCATTGAGCAACTGGATAAGTTTAGAATGGCTTGAAACCAAGGTTTCCCTGGATTTTCTTCCTCATCTGTAATTTGGTATACATAGGATGGTTCTGACCGTCGTTCACATGTTGTCTGGCATATAATATGCAAGTTTTGCAAGAGCATCTGCAAATTAATTCTCTTCGCGAGGTAGGTGTAGATAAGTGATCTGATCGAAGAATTGTGCAACTTGATCTATTATAGCTTGATAGGGTGCTAGACTTTCACTTCGAATTTTCCAAGATCCAGTAATTTGGTTGATGACCAAGGATGAGTCTCGGTGGAATCGAAGGTTCTTGATGCCTAAACTTATTGCCGCTTGTAGACCAATGAGACAACTTCATATTCTGCTGCGTTATTTGTAGACCAATGAGACAGAGAATGGTGTATGCTCACCTTCAGTAGAAATGAGCAACACTCATATCCCAAATCCTCTTAGATTTGATGCTCCATCGAAATAAAGGTCCCAGGAGTCTATACTAGTTTGTAATATGCCCTCATCTGGAAATGACCTCATGTCTATCGCTTGAGTGTCATTGATAGGATTGTCTGCGAAGAATTCGGCAACGGCGCGTCCCTTAATAACTTTCAGAGGTACATATTTGAGATCGAACTCTGAGAGCATTAAGGTCCACCTTGCCAATCGACCATTCAGAACGGGTTTCTCGAAGAGGTATTTGACAGGATCCATTTTGGAGTACACCTTGATAGAGTAGCTAAGCATGTAATGTTGTAGCTTCTTTGTCGCCCACACAAGAGCGATGCATGTCTTTTCGAGAGGTGTGTACTTGCACTCATATTCTATGAACTTCTTACTAAGGTAGTAGATAGCTCTTTCTTCTTTCCCACCAGTTTGTGCGAGCATAACCCTAATGGCTGTTTTGGTCACGATGAGATATAATCAAAGAGGTTGATCTCGTTGGGGAGGCATTAGCACTGGTGGTTTGGCTAATATCTCTTTGATCTTATCAAATGCCTTTTGACAGTCGTCATTCCATATGGTGTGATCTATTTTCTTGAGCTTTTTGAAAATGGGTTCGCAGATCATAGTAAGCTTTGATATGAATCGGCTTATATATTGGACCTTGCCTAGAAATCCCTTAACCTCCTTCTCTGTCTGGGGTTGTGGCATTTCAATTAGAGCCTTGATCTTCTATAGATCAATTTCTATTCCTCTTTGACTAACGACGTATCCCAGGAGCTTTCCCGATGTTACCCCGAATGCACACTTTTGAGGATTAAGCCTCATGGTGTACTTGCGCAATCTTAGAAAGAACTTGCGAAGGTTATCAATATGCCCTTTCCTGTCCTTGGAGTTGACAATCATGTCATCGACGTATACTTCTACTTCTTTATGCATCATGACATGTAGCAAGGTGGTCGCGGTGCGTTGGTATGTAGCTCTAGCATTGATGAACCCAAATGGCATAACATTATAACAATAGGTGCCCCATTGAGTGACGAAGGCTATCTTATGCATGTCTTCTATGACCATTTTGATCTGGTTATACCCTGCATATCCGTCCATGAAGGATAACAACGTGTGGTCTGTTATATTATCCATCAGTATGTCAATGTGCGGTAGAGGGAAGTCGTCTTTGGGACTTGCTTTGTTTAAGTCTCTGAAATCAACACAAACTCGAATTCGCCCATCCTTTTTGGGTACGGGGACTATGTTAGCCATCCAGTCTGAATACTCGGAAACTTTGATGAACCCGGCTTTGAATTGTTTATCGACTTCTTCTTTGATTTTAAGAGCCCATTCGGTCCTCATTCGATGAAGCTTCTGCTTTACTGGTTTGAAACCTGGTTTGATTGGAATTCTTTGTTCTGCAATATCCCTGTCGATCCCTGGCATGTCTTTGTAGGACCAAGCAAAAACGTCCTTGAACTCGTGTAGGAGGTCTATGAAATCGGCCCTAAGTTCTTGGCGTTCTAGTTCGGTTCCTACGTTGATGGGTTCGGTGCTCTCTCTAACTGGTGCCCCTTCCCCCTCTTGTAATATTTCTTTAACTATGTGGGGAGGTAAGTGAATTGAGTCTGGGTCAGGATCATCCTCATTGTCATCGTAAATAGAATTGCATTCAGAATAACACAAAGAGTAAGCAGAATCTGATTTGTTCATATTAAATTTTGAAAAGAGTTGAAACAAAGAAGCCATCTGTTCAGTGGTCAGTGGCGGTAAAGGGATAACTGATGGGACATTTCCCAAGCTACTATTACTACTCGACGCTATGCTAGAAGAAACAAGGGGATTGGGAGTGACGACAGGAGGAGACACTCTAGGGACTTCTCTAGACTCAGACTCTGATTTCGGCTCCGGCTCCGACTTCGACTCTGACTCAAATTCGTTGTCTTCAGGTTCTCCCGTGAATATCTCTCCTTCTCCAGTGGTGACTTCGAAGAGCTTTCCTTGGGTATTTGTCCACTTGATAGACTTTCTCCATCATTTCTACTGATTTGAATTGGCTTTGGTGATCAATGTTGTGGGTTTGAAGTGGTCATCCTGAAGTATCATGGTAATGATCTCATCCTGTGCGGCTCTAACGAATCGGTCCTCTACAGACAGAAGGTTACCAGCCTGTTCGTCTAAACAAGGTGTTTAACGAGTTTTGACGGTAGGAACCATTTCTGGAGGACTGAAGTAGCAATCGTGGAAGACCTCGATTCTAGCTAGTTGCATTCCTTTGTAGTACCAAGGTTCGGGAAACCCATGGAAGTATTCTTGATTCCCCTATCTAACGAAAAATCCATTTAGGGTAGGGAGGTAAGATCGCATTTGGATTCCTTTGTTCTTACGATTCTGAAATTGAGTAAGCATTTCCAAAGCTTCTTCTTTCGTGGGTTTGTACCCTAATCCTAGTGGTATCTTTTAAGAGTTTCTGTAACACTCGCGAATTTCCCATATTGACATTTAAAATTTATTTAACCGTTCAATTACCTTATTTTATATTTTTTAATTAATTTAATTAATTCATCTTAAGCACGATTTTCATGAAAAGAATATTTTAAAGTTTATTTTATAGGAAAATACGTTGGTCGGATAATAATAGTGACAATAATAATGACCGTAATAATAATAATTCCCGTCTTAACTTCCTTCTAGCTATAGACCGTCAGATTTCCACTTGTGAGACTAATGTTTTTTCGACCAATCCTATGTGGACAACACACTCACCTACCCTCTTATACCTACCTTTAAATATCTCCTTTATATATTATTATATATTTTAAATAATTCTTTTTATTATTATTATTAATATTATTATTAATATTAATATTATTATTATTATTATTATTTTTTTTTTTTCGCCGTCTTATAAAAGTTTTGATATTTGCCTCAATCTTTTCTTTTTCTTGCCCCTTGATAAAGATCTCGAAGACCCGGTGGAAGACTCAAGCTTTGGGGACTGTTTATTCGAAGAATAAGGAGCGTTTAAGGTAACGGTGATAGGTTACTCGACAAAATGTCATATTTCGCCCTTTTTACTCGGTTGTATACTCTTATTTATCGTACAGTTTGGTTCATTATGTCCTTCTCATATGTGTGTTAGAATATGTGGATTTAGCGGTCGTTTTTCCTAGCTTGTTTCTTCTAAATGAAATCGGGTATGGAGGGTTGTTTTCAAATGTATTACCAGTTCGTTAAATGAGAATCAACGAACTTAAAAAGCTTAGTTGAGATTTAAGGTATTCGATCGAGTCTTATCATCCTCCAGAAGCGTTCGCTCGAGGACTATGGTCAGCAAAACATCTCGGTTGATGATTCCCCACTGCAGCATCTCATTGTTTCGTTAATTTAGCTTCCGAAGCTGCTTCACGCATCCCAAGACAGTAGTATTTCTGCTACGATTCAACTTATCTTCTAAATGCAAGAAACACGGACGATAAAAGGCTTGATGCTGCTACTTCCGGGTCCATTCTTGCAAATAAAGCAAAACAAACAAAAGTAGAATATTCGGGGCATTTCGTAGCATAGAACTACGAGAACTACATGGAAATACGTGCATAAGAGACCTAAAAAGGACTATATAAAATGCACGTATCAAATCTCCCTAAACCGAACCTTTCTCGTCCTCGAGTAAACTAAATGCAAAGTAATGGAACGGAAAAGAAAGGTCAGAGCAGGCTATAAGTTGTTCACTGAAACCGATTTAATGCAAGCAAACTAATACTTATAGCGAAGCAGTCAAATGCAGACGAGTTGTAAGATGTTTGTAATAAAGCTGAACTGTCGACCTTGCAAGACCTTTAATGACGGACTCTCACGGGTCACTCTTCTCTCATGAACGAAAGGGTAAGCATATGAATTGTAAGAGAAGAAGAGAAATAGTCGCTCACCTAAACTACGACCCACATAAACATGCATGCAGCTAATCTGATAGACAATTCTAACTACCATACATATATTCCAACCAAACAAGGTCTGTCACAGCCGAGGGCTTACAAAAATATGGTAAAGTGAGGTAATGGGTAAGAAAAGGCCAAACATTTCTGGAAATGTGAGGGTATAGGCGGCCAAGCTAGTACCTGACAGAACCAAATGGAAACATCCATCTCTTATCCATCAAAATTAAGCACAATGCCCATTAACTCGGCATACAAACTCACCAAACTGAATAGAATCAATTCCTCAAAAGATATAATGATCGCATAGGAGCAAAACCGTCAACAATCGAATTTTTTTTTTTTTTTCATCATTCATTTTTTTCATTCTTTTCTTCACGTTCTTTTTCTTTGCTTTTTCAACAACAACCTGAACCCTTATAATTGTATATGTCCTGAACAAGGGTTTGGGTATAACCGTTTTATTTTATATTTCATTGTGTTTGATTTTACCTCCAAGAAATAAAGCATCATTTGGTATATGCCAGCTAATTACAATATGTTTCTTAGCAAATCATGCTTATTTCCATTAATTTAAAGTACAAGTTTACACATAAAGAATACAAACTACCAACATACATAATAAACTAGGTAAATAACAATTAGAAGAAGAAATTTGACAATTAACTTAAGCAATGCCTTATTATTTTTGAGTTCTACGATATCCATGGTTAGCTTCTTGCATTCTTCTTTTGCCTTCAGTATTTCACTGTCATTTCCCCGCTTCGATTCTTCAAGTTGATATAGTATACTTCTCACTTGAGTAATCTCGATATCTATGCTCTTCTCATTCACTAACTTGTTTATAACCTTCCTCTGCCACTTAGTCATTGGTTCATTAACCCACTTGAAGTAATTGCATCCACGCATTTTAGTCTCGGAATTATAGGATTTGCAAGTAAGAAACTTTCTTCTCGGATTTTGCAAAGTCCAAGAAGTCCGCAATGCTGCCTGAACTGAGCAATTACATGTCCCTGTTGAAATAGAGGAAGAAGAAGAGCTACCACTTGACATAATTTGAGTAATAAGAGAGAGAGAGAGAGAGAGAGAGAGAGAGAGAGAGAGAGAAGGTTATTTAAAATATGTTATTCAGCAATTGCATAATTTAACACGGTTCTTATAAGAACCGTTGTAATTATCTTATTAATATCTTCCAATTTTCATTTATTTTTAGAGGTGTTTATATTCTAACATGGTTCTTATGCACTACCATTGTCATTATATTATATGTTATTGTTTCATTCATTTGTCTGTTTGTAAGTTATTTAAAATCTATGTTAATAAGCATTTGCATGTAATAAAGACTATAACTATATATTAAAAAGAGCATATTATACAATGGCGCAAAAAAAAAAAAACAGTACAACAAGGGGAAAAAAAGGAAACACAATAAAAAATAAAAAAACCACAAAAACAAACAGCTAACTAATTAGTAAATTAATTAAACACCCTAACAGGAGTTTGATTAGGAGGTGGGTACTGAGGATAAACTTGATTATAAATCAAGCTTACTACATCGGCATAAAGACGGTGATCAAAATGAGGCACTTCTTCGTCTTCCCATGATTTCGGTACATTAATAAACCTGTACGATATGAATTTTCTCATCAGATGAGCGTCCTCAGTGGTGGCAACCCATAAGTAAGGCCCAGCGTGTACATAACAATCCTTAGGGTCGTCGCCATAAAAGTCACTTTTGCCCCTTTGATGGTCACGTGATGCATACCTTGCAGCGAGTTGTTTTGCTTGTCGAAAACCGTCAAGACCATCCCCTCGAAACACGATCAGAGCATAGCCAAGAAACCCACGACCAGAAATCCAAGCCGAGTGGATTGCCCTAACATTTGAAAACCCATTCTCAATGAGGATGTCCCTCAATGGGTTAAGAGACTTAGAAGCTGGCTTCCCAGCAGCATCGCGTATGACTTGTATTAATTGTGCATGCATGCATGAGGTGAATAATGGTCAAACAGCCAATAATAATAGGGCATGCATTGGTAAAACCATAAACTTTTCAGTTTTCACAGTGGATCTGTATTTACAACGGTTATAAGAAAAATCGTTGTTTATTGGTGTAATATTTCAACGGATTTACAATAACCGTTGTTGATATATGAAATATGATAACGTCTTAACAAAGAACCATTATCATTTTGTGTTATACATACGGTCAAACAATCAATACTGCAACTTTGAATTAGAAAAAGTAAAAATTACAGGGCATGCATTAGTCAAATCACAAACACTAGATAATCACAAATAATTAAACAATTATTTTCAAAACGGGTTCTGTCCAACCGTTGTTGATATATGTAATATGATAACGGCTTAACAAAGAACCATTATCATTTTGTGTTATACATATGGTCAAACACACAATACTGCAACTTTGAATCAGAAAAAGTAAAAATTACAAGGCATGCATAAGTCAAATCAATACCGTTGTGTTTTTAGTCATTGGACAACAGTTTTTTGATAACCGTTTTGTTTTTACTAATTGGACAACGGTTTTTTGATAACCGTTGTGTTCTTACTCATATGAACCTCTTGCAGGACCCCCAAGTATATTTATGTACGTGAAACCCTTTACGTGCATCATTCACAATCTACCGTATACAGAGGATGGTCATGGAAATGCTATACTATCATGGAAAGGCTATACTATTCACAATCTATACTATCATATAGCCTTGACTGGTTAATAGGTTTGATTCGGTTAGCCGGATTGAATTTGGGTCAAACTATCTACCCGGACAATGATGCGCATGATGGCTTCGGGCGGTGCGCCCTCATCGAGTTTGGCGGGGGTGAGGAGCGGGAATGCTTTCGTCAGGCTCAGAAACTTGAGCGGGCATTCTATAACAATGACTCTTCGAGACTCTGGTTTGATCACGATGATCAGCGGGTAGGCCCATATTTATGGGTTGCGAATGAATCTGATCATCTCCTACTACTTCCGATTTTGCACCGCCAAGGTCGCATTGCCGAGCAGGGGACAATGCCGTTGAAATGGGAAAACAACTGTGTGGATTGGGCTGAAGGTGAAAGAGACATATATGGTGATATTGTCTCTGAATTCCAGAGGATGGGGTAAAAAAACATACTCCCTTCATTCAACTCCACACTACACATTTGCTTTTTCACGTTTGTCAACGCTTGTTTTACGAGATAAATATCTTTAGCTTGATATTTTAATGTACTCCTAAAACCCTAAGTCATTACAATAAAAGTTAGATAATTTTCTAGTGTTATTGTCTCTAAATTCCAGAGGACGGGGTAACAAAAAACAGAAATAATTAAACTTTAATTCAAACCACCACCATAATCCAAATACAACTTACAATGCCAGATAATAATTAAAGACTTAATATTAGAATCTGATGAAGTATTAGGATAGTCATCATGAATTTCGGTATAGAGAAAGTCTTAGATCAACCCTTCATTATCACCGGGAAGTGCAGGTGGAATGGCCTCTTTCTCCCATGACATAGGCACGGTGGCAAGAATATAATGCTTCCTACAATGTGTCAGCAGTTGATGATCAAGATGGGTCGCAACCCATAGATAAGGGCCTTGTTATTTATCATCCGAATAGAAGTCCTCTTTCCCCGCATCTTACCCCGCAAATTTCGCCCCTAATTTTCTTGCCTGACGAAAACTATCATGGCAGTTGGCTTCGTCAAACACGATAAAAGCGAAGGCTACAAAACTTGTTTGTTTGTAGACTCAGGGTACACTTTTTTAACCGCGGTGAAACCGGAGTCATGAAGCATTTGTGTCAACCACCCAAAATTAGGGTTTAAACCCTTTCCATTCACACCATAATGAACCGGCAGATTAGGGAGAATGCAAGTAAAAGGCTGTGCGTAACGAGAATGTGATTGTAGCTCCGATACACCAGCCATATTTTTTTTAGAGAGAAACTAAAGAGTAAATGTTTGATAATTTAGAATTTGATCTAAAACATTATGAAGACATATTTATAGAATTATTCTGGTCAAATTGAATATTATTGGTCAAATTGAATATTTATTAAAGTTTCGATAAAGTTTTGATTGCAGTAGTCAAACTGAAAAATCTAATCAAATACTGACAACGGTTGAATTGAAAAACCGTTATTTCATAATAGAAAATAATAATGGTTACGAAAAATACGTAGCTATAACAGAAAAACGAGTAACAAAAATCGTTGATGGTGTTAATTTAGTAACGGTTTTCGAAATGCCGATATCTTAAAATGGTAACGGTTTTCTAACAACCGTTGATAAGAGTGATTCTATAACGAGTTTTTGGAAACCGTTAAAACGTTTTCGACAACAGTTTGTTAAGCGGTCGTTTTCAAATTATAATAACAACCGTTTTCGAGGGAAACCGTTATTCCTATTAGTGCGGTCTAGGTTTCCGCCAATATTTGGAAAATGGTAATCTAAGTGTCGTTATTAAATGCATTAAACCGTTATGATACGCTCGTTATTGATTGCCAGATTTGGCGTAGTGCAATATTCCCGGTCCTTTGACATGAATTACAAGATTTCACCACTATAGAATGTCCTTAAACATAGTAGGCCGATAAAACCCGCCTTGCAACACTTTGGCAATGGTTCTTGAAGTAGCCAAATGTCCACCGTAGGCCGAGTTATGTAGCATATCAACAATCTCAAGTCCTTCTTCTTTGGACACACATCTCCTAAACATACCATCCACACACTTGCGGAACAAGAGAGGATATTTCCAAAAGTATGTCTTCGCATCATGCTTCAATTTTGTTCTTTCCCTAGCTTCCATTTCATCGGGAATAAAGCCACTAACCACATAGTTCACCAAATCCGCAAACCATGGTACGTTAACACTCACTTCCATCAATGCATCTTCTCTTAAGCATTCGTCTATCGGTTCACTCTTATCAATTATCCCATGGTCATCCACCGTAAGCCTTGACAAATGATCGGCCACCATATTTTCGGCCCCGACTTTGTCTCTTATTTCTAGATCGAATTCTTGAAGCAATAGAACTCATCTCAATATTCTAGGTTTGGCATCCTTCTTCACCATTAGTTGTCTCAAGGCGGTGTGGTAGGTGTAAACCACTGCCTTGGACCCCACAAGATATTGCTAGAACTTCTCAATGGCATGAACTATGGTGGTGTGGTAGGTGTAAACCACTACCTTATGACTCGTATCAACATCACAATGTCACATCTCTCAGTATAATAATCAACGCTATCTCATAATGACCACAGTGAAGGCATCAGAACACCGCCACCAAAAGTGTAATACTACGGTTTTATGAGTCTCTGGGTACTCTATTGAGTGGGCCTTACTCTGTCGAGTAAGGGTGTTTTGCGATTTAAAATAGTTTCTGACCTGTTGGGTACTCGATCGAGTAACCTTGGTACTCGATCGAGTAGGCGGCACTCGATCGAGTACGTCAGTTACTCGATCGAGTAGCCCGGTTTGCGGGTAATGTTTTGTCGGGTTTTTTTAATAATGTGAATTAATATATAAACACTTCCGTCACTTTCATAATACGCTTTTACAAACCTAATTACTTTCAAAAGAGATTTCAACCTACGTACTTCGCACTCATCGCATTATTGACAAATCCCGGAGCTTGGAAGGTCGGAATTCATCTTTCTTTACATCTTTGTGATCCTTTTGTCGAGGGTAAGATCTACGTACCGAATTTGTTATATTTAATTAAGTTTCGTTAAACCCTAATTTTGGGAATTGTGGGATTTGTGTTAGTTTTGTGTGGTTAGTGATATATATGATGGTATGTTAGGAGGAGGATTCGTAGAGGAGGCTTTTGATAACAATTTGTTGAGATCGTCGATTTGTATTGCTTTCCAGGTAGGGTTTCCCTACTCAGTATGAGTCCCATAATGTGTTGGTGGTGATTTGTGATTGTGATTGTTATCATACGAGTATTGTGACGGTTGTTGCTTTTGATTGCTGATTAGTAGTTGTGATTGTTTGTATCTGTCTGTGTTCTTCGGGGTGCGTCCCTGGCTGAGTGGAGTCACTTGCGGGAGTGGCTTCACGCCCATTATTCGCCTTCTGTGGAACCCGCCACAGAAGGGATGTGCACATTAATGGATTTGGGTTTATCGCTCGACAGAGATGAGCGGGGCTTAGGTGGGAATGGCTGCGATCCCCCACTGGCGGCGAGGAGTAACCTGTTGCGATGGGTACTCTGGCAGGGCTATACACTTTAGTGTGTAGTCAGTATTGTGGAGTTGGTGATGGAGTTCGGAATACATCTGTGAAGATTGATTTGTGTTGTTTGTTGTTTTGTTGAGTTATATAAATTGTGTGATTAATCGACCCGTTTATTGTTTTAAAATCGCTGTGGTGATCCATTCGGGGATGGTGAGCGATTTGTTGAGCAGTATGACTCGAGATACATGGGCTAGCCGGGATGTGTCACCTTGGATGATAGAGTCTTCATTTGTAGCTTTAGTAGTTTGTCAGACATTTTCATTTAGTTGATTAGACAGTTGTTTTGAGAACATGTAACCCGTATTTTTGGGCATTTGGTTTTGGATTGTATTCTTTCACTAAACTTATACTATTTAAATGTTGGTTCGTTATTGTCTTATGATTTTCATTTCCTCGGGTAACCGAGATGGTAACAGCTTTATACTTGAGTGGTCCTGGTAAGGCACTTGGAGTATGGGGGTGTTACAAAATGGGCACTCGATCGAGTAGGGGAGGTAGTCGATCGAGTGGGTCTGACTTGATCGAGTGGGTATTTTGACGTTTTTATGATCAGAAGCGTGTTTTGGGGTACTCGATCGAGTACATAGGGGCACTCGATCAAGTAGGGGGTCACTCGATCGAGTGGCTGTGATACTCGGTCGAGTATGTTAAAGATCAGAAGGTATGTTTTGGGTCTGAAGTCGGGGCACTCGATCGAGTATGGTGGGCACTCGATCAAGTAGCCTTTACTCGATCGATTAGGTTTTGGCACTCGATCGAGTAGGTTCTGAGTAGTTTGTTTTTGTGTTTTGGGTTATAGTACATGTGTTTATATCTACCTTTTCTTATATAGTTTTAAGATGCCGCCAAAGAAAACCGCTTTGTATGAGAGAGTTGAGAGCATGAACATCGACGATATAGTTAAGATGTTGGAGCATCAAGATTCTCTTACGGAGGCCCTAAAGAGAGTGGGGAAGGATAAGGAGGTTGATCACTCTAAGATCAGTCTTTATATAGCGAGGTTCAACCCGAAAGAGTACAAGGGGACTGGGGAGCCAATTCTTCTTGATAATTGGCATCATGAGATGGAGAACATTCTGGACCTGGTACAATGTCCTGATGAGATGAAAGTAGAACAAGCTGCGTTCTACTTAAGGGAGGCAGCTGGTGAGTGGTGGGACAAGGTGAAAGCGAGTGCTAGAGAGTTGTATACGAAGCAGGGCTTACCTGCTATACCTTGGGAAGAGTTCCGGAGGGCTTTGAGGAGAGAGTTTGTACCTGAGCATGTGAGGAGTAAGCTGAGGGAAGAGTTTGATGGGTTTAGGATGACATCTGATATGTCAGTTGCTGAGTACTACAAACAGTTTAATGAGAAGTCTAGGTATGCTGAGGACATGGGTTTGAGTAAGGAGAACCAAGCGCTGAGATTTGAGAGGGGGTTGACCCCCAGGATTATGGACAAGTTACCCGTGGGAGTCCTTACTGATGTTAAAGAAGTTTATGAGAGGGCTGGGAGAGCTGAGAGGTTGGTGGAGATGGCCCGGGAGAGAAGTAGTGAGAAAAGAAAGGCTGAGAGTGAAGGTGGTGGCCAATCTAATTACAAGAAAGGCAACCACAGTCAGGCTAGAGCGTTTTCTTCTGGTTCAGGGTTTAGTCCTAGGGCTTCCTTTGGGCGTGGCCGTGGAAGCGGTAGTGGTAGTTGGGGATGACCTGCTTTGGCTGTGGCGGTGTAGGCCACAAGAGACATGAGTGCACGAGTGTAGCTGGAGCTTTTCAGAGATCGGCTCAGGGGAGCTATTCTCAGGGGCCGGCACAGAGTTATGCGAGTAACAGACCGACTGGGTCATGGTCTAACCGGGGAGGTCAGAGCAACCAGGGTGGAGGTAACCGCAGTGGCGGTAATTCTTATCAGAAACCAGCTACAAACAACAACAACAATAAGGGGTCCGGTGCTAAGTCGACCACTTCAGCCAGTACTGTCCAGGGAGGTGGACAGAAGACCAGTGGAAAGCTGTTTATGATGGACAAGAAAGCAGCTGAGGACGACGCACATGTTATCACTGGTACTTTTCTTGTTAACGGTATTCATACCTTTGTTTTGTTTGATTCGGGGGCGTCTCAGTCGTTTGTATCTCCGAGTCATGTTAAACGGTTGGGTTTGAGGGTATATGAGTCTGTAAGTGAGAAAGTTTGTATACCTTCGGGTGAGTCTGTATCATGTGGGAGGTTGTATAAGGATGTATATATGATAGTTGGGCAAGTTGATCTACCAGTAGACTTGCTAGAGTTTCCTTTAGACGGTTTTGAGATGATAGTCGGGATGGATTGGTTGGGAAAGTACAAAGCTAAGATAGACTGTCATCAAAAGAAAGTGTCTTTGCGGGGTCCTAAGGGTGTTAGTGTGTCTTGTCGTGGGTTTATGGTCAAACCCAAAGTTAAGTTGATTGCAGCTGTGACCTTGACGTCCTATCTGAGGAAGGGATGCCCATTGATCTTGTGCCATGTGAGAGATGACCGGATAGAGAGTCCGACAGTTGATCAAATACCAGTGGTGGGTGAGTTTGCAGATGTCTTTCCAAAGGAGATTCTGGGGTTGCCACCGAAGAGGGAGATAGATTTCACGGTTGAGTTAAAACCGGGGACGGGGCCAATCTCTAAGGCACCGTACCGGATGGGTCCTAAAGAGATGGAGGAGCTCAGGAAACAGTTAGATGATCTGAAAGAGAAGGGATACATTAGACCTAGTGTATCACCGTGGGGAGCACCAGTTCTTTTTGTGAAGAAAAAAGATGGGAGATTGAGGTTGTGCATAGATTACAGGGAGCTGAACCGAGTGACATTGAAGAACAAGTATCATTTGCCAAGGATAGATGACCTGTTTGATCAGTTGAGTGGTGCATCAGTCTTTTCCAAGATTGATTTGAGGTCGGGGTACCATCAGGTGAAGATTAGAGAGGTGGACATACCGAAGACAGCTTTCACGTCGAGGTATGGCCATTATGAGTATGTGGTGATGCCTTTTGGGTTATCTAATGCACCGGCTGTGTTTATGGATTTGATGAAGAAAATCTTCAGACAGTTTTTGGACAAGTTTGTGGTGGTGTTTATCGATGACATCTTAGTCAATTCCAAGACTAAGGAGGAGCATGAGGAGCATCTGAGGATTGTGCTGCAGACCTTGAGGGAGCATGAGTTATATGCTAAGCTGTCCAAGTGTGAGTTATGGTTAGAGAGAGTTTCTTTTCTGGGGCATGTGATCTCTAAGTATGGAGTAGCTGTGGATCCGGCAAAGATTGAGGCAGTGACAAAGTGGGAAGCACCAAAGAATGTTGCTGAGATTAGGAATTTCTTGGGTTTAGCTGGATATTAAAGACGGTTCGTGAAGGATTTCTCCAAGATTGGTAGACCTATGACAGCTTTGATGAGGAAAGAGAACAGGTTCCGTTGGGATGAGAGTTGTGAGACGGCGTTCCAAACATTAAAGGAGCGTTTGACCACAGCTCCTATCTTAGCATTGCCTGAAGGGATTGAGAACTTTGAGGTTTATACAGATGCCTCAAAGAATGGGTTGGGATGTGTGTTGATGCAGAACGGTAAAGTGATTGCCTATGCTTCTAGGAAATTGAAGCCTTATGAGGAGAACTATCCTACACACAATCTAGAGTTGGGTGTAGTGGTGTTTGCTCTCAAGATTTGGAGACATTACCTTTATGAGGCGACCTTTAAGGTATTTTCTGATCACAAGAGTCTCAAGTACATCTTCACTCAAAAGGAGTTGAACATGAGACAGGGGAGGTGGATGAAGCTGATTGGCGATTATGACATGGATATTATCTACCATGAAGGGAAAGCCAATGTTGTTGCAGATGCTTTGAGTAGGAAAAGTGTACATTTTTCGTGTACAGCTTTATCTTTGATGAGTTTGAGAGATGAGGTGGGGAAGTTTGGGATACATATGATGCAGAGAGGGGATGCCATGGGAGATTTGACAGTACAGCCTGATCTTTATGATGATATTCGAGGTAGACATGCGTTGGATCCTAAGATGGTAGAGTGGAGGGCTGGAGTAGAGAAAGGGACAGTGTCTCGATTCTCAATTCATACATATGGTAGTCTGAGGTTTGATGGGAGGTGGTGTGTCCCTAATGATGAGGAGCTGAAAAAGACAATCATGACAGAGGCACATTGTACACCGTATTCAGTACATCCAGGTGGTGACAAGCTATACAAGGATTTAAAGAACACGTTATGGTGGCCTGGTTTGAAGATAGAAACAGCTAAGTTTGTGATCCGTTGTTTGACATACCAGAGAGTTAAAGGGGAACAACAACGACCACAAGGTAAGATTCAGTCTTTAGAGGTACCTGAGTGGAAGTGAGAATCCATTTATATGGATTTTATCGTGGGTTTGCCGAAGAGTCAACAGGGTAACAACATGATATGGGTAATAGTGGATCGACTGACCAAGTCAGCTCATTTTGTGCCAATGAAAGATACATGGACTAAGGCACAATTAGATATGGCTTATCGGAAGAATGTACTAAAGTTGCATGGAGTCCCTAAGGACATAGTATCTGACAGAGATGCGAGATTTATCTCAAAGTTTTGGAAAGAGTTGCAGGAATCTTTGGGAACAACGTTGAAGATGAGTACAACATTTCATCCTGCGACAGACGATCAGACTGAGAGAACAATAAAGACTCTTGAGGATATGTTACGAGCTTGTGTGATGGACTTTGGTGGTAGCTGGGAACAGAGGTTATATTTGATTGAGTTTTCTTATAACAAAAACTATCACTCTAGTATTGGTATGGCACCGTTTGAGGCCTTATATGGGAGGATATGTAGGAGTCCGATTTGTTGGGATGATAGTGCTGAGGCAGTGGTTCTAGGACCAGAGATGGTACATGAGAGGCTTGAGCAGATTAAGATGATCAGGGAAAGGATGAGAGCGGCCCAGGATAGGCAAAAGAGTTATGCAGATCTACATCGCCGGGATATAGAGTTTATGGTTGGGGACAGGGTTCTTCTGAAAGTGTCTCCTATGCGTGGGGTCATGAGATTTGGCAAGAAAGGCAAGCTAAGTCAGAAGTACATCGGGCCTTATGAGATCTTAGAACGGGTTGGAGAGGTTGCTTATCGTTTGGCTATACCAGCTGCGTTGGAGAGAGTGCATAATGTGTTTCATGTGTCCCAGTTGCGCAAGTATGTGAGTGATCCGTCCCATGTGTTAGATGCAGAGAGCATAGAGATAGATGAGTCCTTGTCCTATCTTGAGGTACCTAAGCATATTCTTGACCGGAAGGTTAGAAAGACTAGGAGTGGTGAGACAGTTTTGATCAAAATCCTTTGGTCTAATCACGAGACTGAGGAAGCTACATGGGAGGCAGAGGAGGCCATGAGAGAGCGTTACCCTTTCCTTTTTGATCAGGTATGTGATGCGTGTCTTTTATATAAGGTTTTTGCCTCATTTTCACACGCATTTCTGTACTTTTTGTGTAGCATCTAGCTACAAATGCCCCCGAATATTCTACTTTGGTTCGTTTTATGTAATTTGCAGGAATTAACCGAAGTGGAGCTAAACCGAGCCCTAATCCGTCCTATTTGCATGCATTTATGGAGAATGAGGAGCCGGAGTTTGGGAATCTAACACTTGGAAGACGCATAAGCTGGATTCGGGAAGTGTTTCAAGGTCTAACGTGCTTAAACAGCTCGATCGAGTAGTTTTTATGCTCGATCAAATGCTTTATATGCCCAAGGATGCTCGATTGACCGCTTTCGAGTATACACAAGAGGAGACAAAGCAAGAAGTGCTCGATCGAGTGGTTTATTTCCACTCGATCGAGTGATCTGGTCTTAGTTTGCTCGATCGAGTGGTTTATTTCCACTCGATCGAGTGGTTTGTCCTGCTTTTGTTTATTTTCCGCCTAATTAGTTTATGGGCTTTTGTAATTAGTCCATAGATTAGGTTTGGATGGATTTTTCGTATAAGATAGAGTAGAGGGACTACGTTACTGTCTCTCTTCTCTGGTCGTTCGTTCACTTTTCACTCGATACTTTGTTACTGTGGATTGGATTTTTCTCTTCCTTTATACTTTACTACTCAGATTTGGATACGATTGGTATTATTATTCTACTTTAACCTCTTAATTCTTAATCACTGCTTAAATTCTTTCTTCCCTTTATTGTTGTCATAATTACTTTAATTCAATCTTTATTAGTTTACTCATCATGTTTAGTTTTAATTATCTATTTGTTGTTGTTGTTAATTCGATGATAATGAGTAGCTAATTCCCCTCTGCTAAGATTATAGGGGATCCATAATTATGAAGGGATAGTAATTGATTTATTGGGTTAATGATGGTATAGTCTTTGTTGTTTAAATGCTGCAATTATCTGTATCTGTCTAATTGAGTCGACGCGATTAGGCATTTATATCTCAGTGATCCTTGACCTGGACCAAAAGGTTGGAAAAGGCGAGACTAGTAGCGAACAATAGGGTATTGTATTGAGGGCGAAAGCTAAGCTATTTACGCTTTAGGGCGAATTGAGACCGAAAGGAGATATTCATTGCTCCTTAGACCGTATTTGCATTGACACGAGACCTAGATTACTTGGTGAATGATTATGGTGAACCCTTTGTCTTAGCTGTTTCTCTTTGTCTGCTTAATTCCTTTCTCTTATTTTCTCTTCCCTATTCTTATTAGTTTAGAATATCACATTTAAAACCCCCCAATTTGGTTACCTTGACGAACTTAGATTTAGCTGACAATTTCCTACCTCTCCGTGGATTCGACCCGACTTCCCTAGCTATATTAGTTAGAGCCAGTTGGTATTTTTTGACAGTGTGCGATGCACTGTCAAATTTTGCGCGCCGATTCTTAGGGGAGGTGGTTCAATTTTGTTGTTTAATTAAGTTGTCTCTCGTCTCAAGGAATTTATTCCTTGAGGCTGATCTCATTTCTGCAAAGTTTTGATTAGTTTGCAGGTTAGTCGTTGCTTTGAAAGTCTATTTGCCAGAATGCCTACGATTACTGAGCATATAGAGCCATGTGGTAGATGTGACACGGAAGGGCATGACCTTATTGGATGCATGGAAAGTGTAGAGCGCGTCCTTGCTTACCAGAAATACAAGCAGGGAGTTCCTTTCTCTCAGTTGTATGAAGAAATAAAGAATGTCTCCTTCTGCAAATGAAGAAATTGCCGAATTAAAATCCATTGTGATGAGCATATCACAACAGTTTGAAGAAAAGTGCAATAGGAAAGAAACGGTTATAGCGGAATTGAGAGAACAAGTCGCGCAGTTAACACTCGCGAAAGACCAAGCCGAGCTTCTACCGACGTGCAATCCAGTTAGTGCAACGAATTTCCAAGTTGGTCTTACTCATGAAGGGCCAAAAGTACCAGAAGACGAGGTGTTGATAGCTGAAGATGCCTCGGAGGATGATATAGACGAGTTTTTGCAAGAAATACTTGTTGCGTGCAATGCAGACACTCGATCGAGTGAAAAATCAACTCAATCGAGTGAATTTATTCATCCCATCACTCAATCGAGTGATAATTATAGTCGATCAAGCATTGCAGAAGTTGAAGATGGTCGATCGAGTGATATTCTTACTCGATCGACTAAATTTGCTGAAGAAATCACTCGATCGAGTGATAAAGATGGTCGATCGAGTGATTCAAAAAAGGACATCACTCGATCGAGTAAGGAAATTGGTCGATCGAGTATATTGCAATGTGAAACCACTCGATCGAGTGGTAATTCTGCTCGATCGAGTACCAGAAGTGGCGGAGGTCCTATTTTACTATTCAATTCCGCTACCGTGTCATCTTCCCCTGTTGTGGAGGTGTCACGCATCGATAAAGGTCAAGAGAAAGTTGCGGGTCCACTCATTGCTACCAGAGTGCCCTTCCCAGGTCGTCTGAAGGACGCAAAGATCGAGCGACAGTACGGTAAGTTTGTGGACGTCGTGAAGAATCTCCAGGTAACTGTCCCTTTCTCCGAACATGTTACTCAGGTACCTACTTACGCTAAATTTATGAAAGATATTGTGACGCGTAAGAGAAATTTAAGTGAATTTGAGACGATTTCATTTATGGAAGAGTCTAGTAATTTGCTTTTAAATAAAGGTCCACCTAAAATGAAAGACCCGAGCAGCTTTTCTATTACCTGTATTATAGGCAACATGGTCATTGATCAGTTTCTTTGTGATTTAGGAGCCAGTGTTAGCGTCATGCCTCTTCCCGTCTGCAAGAAACTGAACATGAGTCATTTTAAAGTGACTAACATTACCCTACAGATGGCTGATAGATCTGTCAGGAAGCCCTTAGGTGTCTTAGAGGACGTGCCTGTGAAAATAGGCAAGCTCTTTATCCCAGTTGATTTCATTGTTTTAGATATAGCTGAGGACACCCGGACCCAAATTATCTTGGGAAGACCATTCCTTTGTACAGCTGGGGCCGTTATTGATGTCAAACAAGGGCGTTTGACTCTTGCAGTAGGGGATGATGCGATCACCTTCAGTCTGTCTAACACTTTGGCTCGGCCAATGATAGAGGATACTTGCTATTCAGTTGACATGATTGACGAGTCTATCTATGACTTCTGGTCGGGTTCTTTTATGAAGGACCCACTAGAAGCTCTTATTCTTTTTGATGAGTGTGCAGATAACCCAGACGACGATGACGCTGCGTTGGGTTTGCTTGTTGATGATTTAGATGAGCATGAGGGAGAGCAAGTGGAACAAATGAATAGCACTCTTTGCTCCATTGAGGTAAAGGTACCGGAGCGTAAGCCTCTCCCTTCTCATCTTAAATAGGTCTTTTTAGACGATACTGAGCAATTTCCAGTCATTGTTAGTGTTAAGCTTGATAATGATCAGCTGACTTCTTTGTTAGCTGTACTTAAGAAAAACAGGAAAGCAATGGGTTACTCACTGGACGATATCTAGGGGATTAGTCCCGATGTCTGTATGAACATGATAGAGCTGGAGGAAGATCACAAACCTTGCAGACAGGGTCAGCGCCGGCTGAACCAGAAGATGCAGGATGTTGTGATGGCTGAGGTAATGAAGCTGCTGGATGGAGGTATTATTTATTATGTTGGTAATTCTAAATGGGTGAGTCCAGTACAGGTGGTCCCGAAGAAAGGAAGGACAACTGTTTTTAAGAATGAGAAGAATGAATTAATACCTACTCGAGTAGTAACTGGTTGGCGGATGTCCATAGATTACAGACAGCTCAATGCCGCCACCAAGAAAGATCACTTTCCCCTTCCTTTTATTGATAAAATGGTAGAAAGGTTAGCTTCTCATAAATTTTTCTGCTATTTAGACGGGTATTCAGGGTTCTTTCAGATCCCTATCCACCCAGACGATCAAGCTAAGACTATATTTATTTGTCCTCAGGGCATTTTTTCTTATCGCAGGATGCCTTTTGGTTTGTGTAATGCCCCTGCTACCTTTCAAAGGTGCATGATGGGGATATTTTCAGAGTATATTGAGTCTATTATGGAAGTTTTTA
Source organism: Silene latifolia (assembly GCF_048544455.1). NCBI lineage: Eukaryota > Viridiplantae > Streptophyta > Magnoliopsida > Caryophyllales > Caryophyllaceae > Silene > Silene latifolia. Next base: position 67,582,459 of record NC_133532.1, read on the forward strand.
TGGACGATTTCAGTGTATATGGAAGTGATTTTTCTAACTGTCTGTCTAACCTTGAGAAAGTGTTGCAGTGCTGTATTGAGGTTAACCTTGTGCTGAACTGGGAGAAGTGCCACTTTATGGTCAACGAGGGAGTAATTTTAGGGCACTTAGTTTCTGATAGGGGAATAGAGGTTGATAAAGCAAAGGTGGAAGTGATTCAGCAATTACCACCTCCTGTTAATGTTAACGGGGTGAGGAGTTTCCTTGGTCACGCTGGCTTTTATCGCCGGTTTATCAAGGACTTCTCAAAAATTGCTAAACCACTTACACAGCTGCTACTTAAGGATGCCCCTTTTGTGTTTACTGATGATTGTCTTTATGCTTTTAACATGTTAAAGCAGGCTTTAGTCTCTGCGCCGATCATACAGCCTCCCGACTGGGACCTGCTGTTTGAGATTATATGTGATGCGAGTGACTATGCACTAGGAGCGGTGCTAGGCCAAAGGAAAGACAAAGCTTTGAATGCTATCTACTATGCAAGACGAACTCCGGATGAGGCTTAAGTGAAGTACACTACCACCGAGAAAGAGCTGCTAGTTGTAGTTTATGCCTTAGAGAAGTTTCGTACTTATTTAGTTGGGTCAGAAGTTACTGTTTTTACTGACCATGCAGCTTTGAGGCATCTCCTTGCTAAGAAGGAGGCTAAACCACGGCTATTGAGATGGATACTCCTCCTTCAGGAGTTTGATTTGCAGATTAAGGATAAGAAAGGAGCTGAGAACGTCGTAGCTGATCACTTGTCGTGACTGATGCGACAAGAAGGGGAAGATTCTCTACCTATTGATGATTCTTTTTGTAGGTTAATATCCGTATACTACCCTTTAATTGTAGGATTATAACGCAAAATTCATATGTAGTTTATAGTCATAAAACGAAAAACATGATGAAAACGATAAAGATGTAGAAATAACCTTCGGTCCTAGTGCAAAAGGCAATGAGAGATCAAGTTAGATCTCCTCCTAATCGTTGCACCCAAGATGTCCGAGTAATGCCCTTGTGCTAGAGATAATCCCCTAATTGCCTTGCAATATCGAGGGGATTGTATTGTGAATTTGTGTTGGATGAGAGATCCGGAATTTTGGGAGGCACAATTCCCAAAACCCTAAATATTTTTGTCAAAAAAAATTAGGTTAGACAAAGAGGAGAGAACTCCCCTTATGTCTTGTGATGGCTCGGCCAAACCGTGGAGAGGGAGCCTCATGGGCTTTCTAATTTCCTCTTCACTTAAACTTGTGGTCCGGTCCATAGCTTACTAAGTGTGTACGACGCGGTTTCATTATAAACTGTTATCGGTTATCGGAAATTAAGGCATCAACTAATAATACGGGTCAGTTGAATTCTTAATACATGTCCGACAAAACAATATTGTATAATTATATTCAATACACATTTAATTAAATATAAAACGTTTATATTCAATTTTACGAATTAACTGATTAATTCGCCTTTAGCCCATGATATTTAATCCGTATTAAATATAAGATCTCAACATCACATTTTGACTAATTTATTAGTCAAATAACTCGAACTAATCGGTTAGTCAAATTTGGCATCTACATGATTGTATTTTCATACCGTCACATCACTCAAGACGTATCCTATAGGTGTGACTTTTAGGGACCAGTTGATCACCGCCATCTGTATGACAATAACGTCAAACTTATCTAGCAAGCCAACCGTTATTGATAAACGTGGATCAACTGATTATGATACAAAGTATACCCTTTGATCCTTTTAGAGGTTTATAAGTCCTTGCACTAACTGTTAAGGACACTAACCCCAACAAGCTCCCACTTGTCCGTACAAGTGTATGTGCAATGACGTTATCCGCACTAACTGGAGGACACAAGCTCCAACAAACTCCCACTTGTCCGTACAAGTGTATGTGCGATAACCGATTCTCATATTCATTTAAAATTTCTCCCACTCAATGTAAAACAATTTGCAGATCTGGATCCACAAAGGTCGTATTTTACAATCGATCTGTATCTAGAGTGGTTTCCCCGACTAGAGAGTAACTTAACTGATAAAACGAATCCGTATCCGAGCATGGCCATGCATTTCGATTCTGACTCCTCGAGTGGCCCTGAGAAATATCGAGTACCTGATAAAGGCTGAATATTTCCTTCAACTCGAACTCCTTCCGATCTAAGCACAGCATGAAATGACCCAGAAAAAATCTACTTGGCCCCCTGTTACGGATGACCGTGAGAAAGAAACCAAAGTCACCCAAAATCTGCCTTAGTCTCAAGAGACAGTCGATAGTTAAAAGAATCGACTCTTAGGATCACCATGGAAGTCCTATCCACGACCGGGCAACGAATGTTATAAAACATTTAGGACTCCACGTCGATGTCACAATGGTGTCCTACGAAATATCCGTATAAATCGCCTCTGTGATTGGTCAGTCAACTGGTTGACTTATGGTTTGTTGAACCCACCATCAACCAACGTCACAAAATAATTGCCAGAGTTATCAGCTCATGTGGGCAATTAAGGACTGTAAAATATAATGTTTGTTCAGTTCACTTTGTGGTGTTCAAAATTTGTCGTACAAATCCACATGAAAAACAATATATATATAAAAATATCAAAACGATGATGTTGTATAGAGTACAAAAGCGAATGAATCTAATCCATAAAAGAGTACTACAACTTAGGAACACGTTTAATTCCCATGGAATTAACGTGCCCTTCATGCTTATCTTGTCGTAATGCTTTAGTGAGAGGATCTGCTATGTTATCATCGTAGCAATCTTTTCTATCACTCTGCCTTTTGCTCCACGTAATCCGGATTAGATGAGCTTTCCGTTGTACATGTCTAGACTTGTTGCTAGACTTTGGCTCCTTAGCTTGGAAGATGGCACCACTATTGTCGCAATAGATGGTGATCGGGTCATTCGAACTAGGCACTACAGAGAGCCCATGTAAGAATTGACGCATCCATATCGCTTCCTTTGTAGCTTCGACGCAAAGATAGTACTCGGACTCGGTCGTAGAATCTCTGTAACAGTTTGTTTCGAACTCTTCCGGTGACTCAGCGCCATTAAGAGTAAAAACGAATCCCGACCGAGATTTCGAGTCATCACGATCCGTTTGGAAGCTAGCATCTGCAGAATCGGTTGCGCATAGCTTTTGAGAGCCTCCATAAGTCAATGCCCAATCTTTAGTCCTCCGTAGGTACTTAAGAATGTTCTTGACAGCCAACCAATGTGATTCACCTGGATCTTTGTTGGAATCGACTTGTCATACTCAATGCATATGCCACGTCGGGACGTGTGCATATCATGGCATACATGATAGATCCTATTGCCGAGGCATAAGGTATCCGTGCCATGCGCTCTTTCTCTTCCGGTGTCTCTGGTGCCTGAGACTTGCTCAAATGCACCCCTGGAGCCATAGGAAGGAACCCCTTCTTGGAGTTAGTCATGCTGAATCTCTCCAGGACTTTGTCTATGTAAGACTCTGGATCGAGAGATAGCATCCGTCGTGATCTATCTCGATAGATACGGATGCCTAGAATTCTTTGTGCCTCACCCAGATCTTTCATCTGGAAATGGTTTTTCAACCATACTTTCACCGAAGTTAAGAGAGGTATGTCGTTCCCATTTCAGAGTATGTCGTCAACATACAATATTAGGAAGACAATCTTGCTCCCACTCGACTTGATATATAAACATGGTTCCTCAACCGATCGAGTGAATCCATTTTCTTTTATCACTTGGTCGAAGCGATGATTCCAACTCCTTGATGCTTGCTTAAGTCCATAAATGGAACGCTTAAGCTTGCACACTTTCTTAGGATGTCTTTGGATCGATAAAACCTTCAGGTTGTACCATGTACAACTCTTCCTCCAAAAAGCCGTTTAAGAAGGCGGTTTTTACGTCCATTTGCCAAATTTCATAGTCATGAAACGCGGCAATCGCTAAGATAATCCGGATGGAACGCAACATGACTACGGGTGCAAAAATCTCATCGTAGTGCAAACCTGGCACTTGGGTGAAACCTTTAGCAACTAGTCGTGCTTTGTAGATATCTTGTTGACCTTCCACGGAATGCTTTATCTTGTAAAGCCATTTGCATTGAAGGGGACGAACCTTAGCAGGTAAGTCAACAAGATCCCATACGTTGTTCTCATACATAGAGTCCATCTCGGATTGCATGGCCTCAAGCCATAGCTTTGAGTCGAAACTAGTCATGGCACCTTTATAGGTTGCGGGTTCACTACTCGTCAAGAGTAGAACATCATCTATATCATGTTCCTCGACCATACCAATGTATCCGTCATGCGGAGGAATAGAGACTCTTCCCGACCTCCTAGGTTCCTCGGGGATATTTACGCAATGTAGGGATTGAAGGAATAGGTTCCTCCAATAGTTGCTCGGTGTTTGGTTCTGGAATCTCCGACAGGTCGAAGGTTCTATCACTCTTTGCATTCTCGAGAAATTCCTTCTCTAAGAATGTCGCACTAGCCGCAACAAAAACACGCTGTTCGGTTGGCGAATAGAAGTAATGACCACGTGATCCTTTAGGATAACCTATAAAGTATGTCTTGACCGATCGCGGGCCGAGCTTATCTTCGTGTCTCCACTTGACATAAGCCTCGCAGCCCCAAACCCGTATAAAGGACAAGTTAGGGACCGTTCCCTTCCATAGTTCATATGGAGTTTTGTCAATGACTTTAGACGGACTTCGGTTAAGTATTAGAGCGGTGACAAAAGAGCATAACCCCATAATGAATCGAGGTAAAACCGTGTGACTCATCATGGATCGAACCATATCAAGTAGTGTTCGATTTCTCCGTTCGGACACACTATTCATTTGAGGTGTTCCGGTGGAGTTAAGCGTAGGGCGATCCCACAGTCTTTAAGGTGTTGATCAAACTCGTGAGAAAGATACTCGCCACCACGATCTGAACGTAGTGTTTTTATCTTTCTACCAAGTAGGTTCTGTACCCTATTTTGGTATTCTTTGAATTTCTCAAAGGATTCACTTTTGTGCTTCATTAAGTAGACATAACCATATCTACTTAAATCATCCGTGAAAGTGATGAAATACCTATAGCCTTCTCGTGCGGTGATTGACATAGGACCACATACATCCGTGTGTATGAGCCCTAATAGGTCAGCAGCGCGCATTCCAACACCTTTGAAGGAAATACGAGTCATTTTACCGATGAGACATGATTCACACGTGCCAAATGATTGAAAATCAAAGGCCGAGATAGCTCCATGTTTGATGAGCTGTTTTACGCGTTTCTCATTAATGTGTCCCATACGGCAGTGCCATAGATACGTTTGATCTTTGTCACCAACCTTTAACTTTTTATTCATTACGTGTAATATTTCCGTGGTCTGATCTAAAACATAAATTCCGTTCATGGAGATCGCCTTGCCAGTAAATCATATCGTGTAATGAGAAAATGCAAGTATTATTTTCTATTACAAATGAAAAACCAAGTTTGTCAAGTGCAGAAACTGAAATAATGTTTTTCGAAAGACTAGGAACATAATAGCAATCATATAATGATAACTCAAATCCGCTAGGAAGCTGGATCACATATGTCCCCTTTGAGATGGCAGCTACTCTTGCTCCATTCCCAACACGCAGGTCCACCTCACCCTTTACGAGGGGTTCGATGTTTTGAGCCCCCGCACATGATTACACGAGATGAGAACCACAACCAAGTATCAAGTACCCAAGTTCCGTAACTTGCGTGGTTAATCTCAATCATATGAATAAAAGTAGAAGAGAGAGAAGACATACCAACAGGTTTAACACGACCTGCCTTTAAGTCCTCATGATAAACAGGACATGTACGCCTCCAATGCCCAGTCATGTGGCAGTGATGGCATTCCATGTTATCTTTCTTGCTCTGATACCACTTGTAGGTTAATATCCGTATACTACCCTTTAATTGTAGGATTATAACGCAAAATTCATATGTAGTTTATAGTCATAAAACGAAAAACATGATGAAAACGATAAAGATGTAGAAATAACCTTCGGTCCTAGTGCAAAAGGCAATGAGAGATCAAGTTAGATCTCCTCCTAATCGTTGCACCCAAGATGTCCGAGTAATGCCCTTGTGCTAGAGATAATCCCCTAATTGCCTTGCAATATCGAGGGGATTGTATTGTGAATTTGTGTTGGATGAGAGATCCGGAATTTTGGGAGGCACAATTCCCAAAACCCTAAATATTTTTGTCAAAAAAAATTAGGTTAGACAAAGAGGAGAGAACTCCCCTTATGTCTTGTGATGGCTCGGCCAAACCGTGGAGAGGGAGCCTCATGGGCTTTCTAATTTCCTCTTCACTTAAACTTGTGGTCCGGTCCATAGCTTACTAAGTGTGTACGACGCGGTTTCATTATAAACTGTTATCGGTTATCGGAAATTAAGGCATCAACTAATAATACGGGTCAGTTGAATTCTTAATACATGTCCGACAAAACAGTATTGTATAATTATATTCAATACACATTTAATTAAATATAAAATGTTTATATTCAATTTTACGAATTAACTGATTAATTCGCCTTTAGCCCATGATATTTAATCCGTATTAAATATAAGATCTCAACATCACATTTTGACTAATTTATTAGTCAAATAACTCGAACTAATGGTTAGTCAAATTTGGCATCTACATGACTGTATTTTCATACCGTCACATCACTCAAGACGTATCCTATAGGTGTGACTTTTAGGGACCAGTTGATCACCGCCATCTGTATGACAATAACGTCAAACTTATCTAGCAAGCCAACCGTTATTGATAAACGTGGATCAACTGATTATGATACAAAGTATACCCTTTGATCCTTTTAGAGGTTTATAAGTCCTTGCACTAACTGTTAAGGACACTAACCCCAACACTTTTCCTGACGATACTTTAATTATTGTTATATCGTCTATTGTTAACCAAGATCCTTGGTATGCAGATATAGCTAACTTCGTTGTCAGTGGCAAGCTGCCGCCTGACCTTTCTCATCAGCAGAGGAAGCGTTTTCTGTACAACGCTAAGCAGTACTTCTGGGATGATCCTTACTTGTTTAAGGAATGTGCAGACGGTCTCTACAGACGGGTGTATTCCGCAGTGGGAGACCAAAGTAGTCCTAGAGGGCTGTCACTCCTCTTCATATGGTGGTCACCACGGCCCATCGCGCACCGTGGCTAAGGTACTTCAGTCTGGTTTTTACTGGCCTTCTTTGTTTGCTGACGCTAAGTCTTTTGTTTCAGCTTGTGATGCTTGCCAACGATCATGGAACATTTCAAAGAGACATGAGATGCCACAAAACGGCATCTTAGAGGTCGAGGTCTTCGATGTCTGGGGCATTGATTTCCAAGGACCGTTCCCATCCAGTAAAGGTAACAGGTATATCTTAGTGGTTGTAGACTATGTGTCAAAATGGGTTGAGGCAATTGCCTCACCTCATTGTGATGCTAAGACCGTGATAAAGATGTTTAAAAAGATCATTTTACCCCGATTTGGTGTCCCTAGGGTCGTCATTAGTGATGGGGGAATGCATTTTAAAGAAAAGAAACTCACTTCTATTCTGTCTAAAGTTGGTGTCTAACACCGGCGTGGTTGGGGTATCATCCCCAAACTAGTGGTCAGGTTGAGGTCTCTAATCGTGAGCTGAAAGAGATCTTGTCTAAGGTAGTTTCTAAATCACGGAAAGACTGGAGTCTTAAGTTAGATGACACATTATGGGCTTACAGAACTGCCTTTAAGACACCAATTGGTGCATCACCTTATAGGCTAGTTTATGGAAAATCGTGTCACTTACCTGTTGAATTGGAATGTAAGGCTTGGTGGGCAATTCGTGAGCTTAACTATGATCCTAAGTTGTGTGGTCAGAATCGTCTTTTGCAGCTAGATGAGTTGGAAGAGTTTAGGCTTAATGCCTATGATAGCTCGCGCATCTACAAAGAAAAGACAAAGAGATGGCATGACAAGAGAATTCTACCTCGGGAGTTCCACGTTGGGCAAAAGGTGCTGCTGTTTAATGCCCGATTGAGATTGTTTCCTGGCAAGCTGAAGTCCAGGTGGAGTGGTCCTTATACGGTGGATGTTTGTTACCAAATTTGGATCCGTGGAGCTCGAAGATTCCGAAGGTCATAGGTTCAAGGTGAATGGCCAATATGTGAAGCATTACCACGAGGCGAATGAAGCAGACAATCGTGTTGAAGTCTTGTATTTTGACACGCTCGACGCGCCAGTTAATTGATGCCAGAAAGGTCGTGCAGGACCTCTTAAACCAGCGCTCTCCGGGAGGCAGCCCGGACTGTTTTATTGTACTTTTGTTGAACTATTTATTTTTCTTTAGCTTTATGTTGAACTTTAGACGTTGTTTTACGAACTTTTTATGCTTTCTTTGCTTTGAAATGCGTGTTTTGCAGGTTACTTCACTCGATCGAGTAGTTTTCTACTCGATCGAGCTCTTTTTGAGGTATTTGTCAGTCGATCGAGTGGTATTTTACTCGATCGACCAAAGCAAAAATCGCATCTACTCGATCGACTGGTTTTCTACTCGATCGAGTCCTTCCATTCACCAGTTTACTCGATCGAGCTGTTCCAAGTTGCTCCATCGAGCGATTTAAATCTTCGGCGGCTGTTTTACGTCTATTGAGCTACTGCTTGACTTTCTTTGACCTCCCATGTTCATGGTCGGTTTGGGGAGGTCCCTCCTTATGACGTTTTGTAAGTTTTCCGACTCCACTTCTCCTTTTCTCTTTAGTTTGCAATTCTTTCCCTATTTTTGGTACAATGGGGGCATTGTACGGTTTGGTTTGGGGAGGTATGCATCCATATCTGTGTCTGCATGTTTTCTTGCAATTTCGCTTGCACGTTTAATTTATTTTTGCATGCATTGTTGTTTTAATTAATTAAAAAAAGTCATAAAACTCAAAAAAAAAATTCAGAAAAATTTCAAAAATTCAAAAAAAATCACGTTTAATTTGAGTCGGAACGTTTGAACATTAACGCTACATTGAACCCTTACTTGAGCCTTGCATATTCTTGACATTTAGTGGCGTGATTATGTGCATAATCTACGAGTTTTTGTTTCCTTCTTATCTGAACGAATAGACTTGATTCATTATGTCAGCAAGCTACATTACATTCTGAGGTTAGAGCTTTCTAAACTGGTGACATTCATGACCAGTTTCATTTAGGATGTGGGTAGTACTCTCTTTAAGGCATGTAACATCAATTTGCATAAGCATGCGTCTAGTCTTCTTAATACCTGTATGTATTCGGTCTGTGGATGGTGACACATGTTAGGAGAGGCAGTTCCCTTTATTTCATTCTACCCATGAGCCTCACATAGCCAAATTGCATTTTTGTCCTATTAACTACTTTCTATAATACTTCCTACCCTAGCCGAGCTAGTGACGAGTAGTCGTTGGAATGTTTTATTGCAATTTGGTTATTCTATCTGATTTCAAAAGATGGTGGAAGAACTGAAGGGAATGAAAGAAAAAGAATTGTTGAAAAAAAAATGGAACGAAAAAGAAAAAAAAAAGAGAATGGAAAATGGAAATAAGAAAAGAAGAAAAAGAAAGAAAAATCATATGGATAAGAAAAAAAAAAGAGAAGTTGTATAATGATTCTCACTCCCATGTTCTATCTATACTTTATGGGGAGTTGACAAGTATTGGTGTTTAGTGAGTTTAGTGCATGGAATTTGCACTGTTTTATTTTGTTATATTGAGTATGAAGATGGGATGCAGTTATAGTTGGATTCGTTGTTGCTAGCCTGGCTATTAACCCCACATATCCAAATTCATTTTAGCCCCTTTTTACCCATTACCTCACTTACCCAAATGCAAGTCCTCGACATGTGTCATGGTCATTAGTATGGTTGGAATGCATATGTACGGTTGTAGAGACTTTATTCATGTTAACTGCATGCATGTTCTTATAGGTCGAGTTAGGTGAGTGTCTTTACTTCTGTCTATCTTTCACATATATACTCACCTTGTGCCTAATTTTAAGTGACGAGCGACCCATGAGAGTCCGACATCTTTTGAATCTTGCAAGGTCGACGGTTCAGTAAGTTTGAAACATTGATTCAACTCGTTTGCACTTTTCTTTTGCCACTTTGTCAGCTATTGCATTAAATTGGTTTTAGTGGGTGATTTGTAGCTGATGCGTTGGTCCCGTTCCATTGTTTATTCTTAGTTGCATTCATATTTGCTTGGGGACAAGCAAAGGTTTGGTTTGGGGAGATTTGATGCGTGTCTTTTATATAAGGTTATTGCCTCATTTTTACACGCATTTTTATATTTTTTATGTAGCATCTAGCTACGAATGCCCCCGACTATTCTACTTTGGTTCGTTTTATGTAATTTGCAGGAATTAACCGAAGAGGAGCTAAACCGAGCCCTAATCCGTCCTATTTGCATGCATTTATGGAGAATGAGGAGCCGGAGTTTGGGAATCTAACACTTGGAAGACGCATATGCTGGATTCGGGAAGTGTTTCAAGGTCTAACGTGCTTAAAAAGCTCGATCGAGTAGATTTTATGCTCGATCGAATGCTTTATATGCCCAAGGATGCTCGATCGACCACTTTCGAGTATACACAAGAGGAGACAAAGCAAGAAGTGCTCGATCGAGTGGTTTATTTCCACTCAATCGAGTGATCTGGTGTTAGTTTGCTCGATCGAGTGGTTTATTTCCACTCGATCGAGTGGTTTGTCCTGCTTTTGTTTATTTTCCACCTAATTAGTTTATGGGCTTTTTTAATTAGTCCATAGATTAGGTTTAGGATGGATTTTTCGTATAAGATAGAGTAGAGGGACTACGTTACTGTCTCTCTTCTCTGGTCGTTCGTTCACTTTTCACTCGATACTTTGTTACTGTGGATTGGATTTTTCTCTTCCTTTATACTTTACTACTCAGATTTGAATACGATTGGTATTATTATTCTACTTTAACCTCGTAATTCTTAATCACTGCTTAAATTCTTTCTTCCCTTTATTGTTGTCATAATTACTTTAATTCAATCTTTATTAGTTTACTCATCATGTTTAGTTTTAATTATCTATTTGTTGTTGTTGTTAATTCGATGATAATGAGTAGCTAATTCCCCTCTGCTAAGACTATAGGGGATCCATAATTATGAAGGGATAGTAATTGATTTATTGGGTTAATGCTGGTATAGTCTTTGTTGTTTAAATGCTGCAATTATCTGTATCTGTCTAATTGAGTCGACGCGATTAGGCATTTATATCTCAGTGATCCTTGACCTGGACCGAAAGGTTGGAAAAGGCGAGACTAGTAGCGAACAATAGGGTATTGTAGTGAGGGCGAAAGCTAAGCTATTTACGCTTTACGGCGAATTGAGACCGAAAGGAGATATTCACTGCTCCTTAGACCGTATTTGCATTGACCTGAGACCTAGATTACTTGACTGAATGATTATGGTGAACCGTTTGTCTTAGCTGTTTCTCTTTGTCTGCTTAATTCCTTTCTCTTATTTTCTCTTCCCTATTCTTATTAGTTTAGAATATCACATTTAAAAACCCCCCAATTTGGTTACCTTGACGAACTTAGATTTAGCTGACAATTTCCTACCTCTCTGTGGATTCGACCCGACTTCCCTATCTATATTAGTTAGAGCCAGTTGGTATTTTTGACAGGTACACGACAGACGTGTCAGTATGTATGGTTACGGGGACGTAACCTTGTTTCTTTTAGGGGGGTAAGAGATGATCGCAAAGAGTTTATAAGAGTGTTTATACCCTGTTTGGTGTTGTGTCGGTATGTGTCGGTATGTTTATTGTGGTTGAGTCGGGTTGAGTTTGGTTGGTAACATGTTTTTATGTTGAGTTTTGTTTTGGTTGTTGTGTCGGGAGTGTAGTAGTGTGTCTTTGTTTTGTTGTGGTTTGAACTTCGGGGACGAAGTTCTTTTTAAGGAGGGAAGACTGTAATACTACGGTTTTATGAGTCTCTGGGTACTCTATCGAGTGGACCTTACTCTGTCGAGTAAGGGTGTTTTGCGATTTAAAATAGTTTCTGACCTGTTGTGTACTCGATCGAGTAACCTTGGTACTCGATCGAGTAGCCGGCACTCGATCGAGTACGTCAGTTACTCGATCGAGTAGCCCGGTTTGCGGGTAATGTTTTGCGTGTTTTGTTAATTATGCGAATTAATATATAAAAACTTCCGTCACTTTCATAATACGCTTTTACAAACCTAATTACTTTCAAAAGAGATTTCAACCTACGTACTTCGCACTCATCGCATTATTGATAAATCCCGGAGCTTGGAAGGTCTGAATTCATCTTTCTTTACATCTTTTTTATCCTTGCGCCGAGGGTAAGATCTACATACTGAATTTGTTATATTTAATTAAGTTTCGTTAAACCCTAATTTTGGGAATTGGGGGATTTGTGTTAGTTTTGTGTGGTTAGTGATATATGTGATGTTATGTTAGGAGGAGGATTCGTAGAGGAGGCTTTTTGATAACAGTTGTTGAGATCGTCTGACTGTATTGCTTTCCAGGTAAGGTTTCCCTACTCAGTATTAGTCCAATAATGTGTTGGTGGTGATTTGTGATTGTTGATTGTTATAATACAAGTATTGTGACGGTTGTTGGTTTTGATTGCTGATTAGTAGTTGTGATTGTTTGTATCTGCCTGTGTTCTTCGGGGTGCGTCCCTGGCTGAGTGGAGTCACTTGCGGGAGTGGCTTCATGCCCATTATTCGCCTTCTGTGTAACCCGCTACAGAAGGGATGTGCACATTAATGGATTTGGATTTATCGCTCGACGGAGATAAGTGGGGCTTAGGTGGGAACGGCTGCGGTCCCCCACTGGCGGCGAGGAGTAACCTGTTGCGATGGGTACTCTGGCAGGGCTACACACTTTAGTGTGTAGTCAGTGTTGTGGAGTTGGTGATGGAGTTCGGAGTACATCTGTGACGATTGAGCTGTGTTGTTTGTTGTTTTATTGAGTTATATAAATTGTGTGATTAGTACTGACCCCGTTTATTATTTTAAAAACTGTGGTGGTCCATTCAGGGATGGTGAGCGGTTGTTGAGCAGGTATGAGTCGAGATACATGGGCTAGCTGGGATGTGTCACCTTCAGATGATAGAGTCTTCCGTTGTAGCTTTAGTAGTTTGTCAGACATTTTCATTTAGTTGATTAGACAGTTGTTTTGAGAACATGTAACCCGTATTTTTGGGCATTTGGTTTTGGATTGTATTATTTAACTAAACTTATACTATTTAAATGTTGTTTCGTTATTGTCTTATGATTATCATTGCCTCGGGGAACCGAGATGGTAACAGCTTTATACCTGAGTGGTCCTGGTAAGGCACTTGGAGTATGGGGGTGTTACAAAAAGCCTGCTGGACCGCAGCACGAGGTACCCGCAACGCAACATGGAGTACCTGAGTCTGCATCGCAACGCGAAACCGGTAACCTAAACCATTAATGTGCACACCCTCCTGGAAGGTGAGGGGCCCTTCAAGGAGCGATCTCAAGCATGAGGTCGGTTCCCACACCTCCTCATTAATTCACCACACACTATATCACAAGAGTAACCATGACGTAACCAACCATACTTGTTAATGTGATCAATATTTGAGCATATTTAGTCCCCAAATTAGCCTCGTTCCTATGCTTTTTAGTGCATATTTGGGTCATTTACTATCTTTAGTCCTTTGTTTTGCATATTCTTTGAGGTTTTGATTCCTTGGTAGGAGAGGAGTGCAAACCTTGCATTTTCATGGCAAAATAGAGCTAAATTGATCGAATCTAATGACCAAGCATCAAAGAGAAGAGAAGACTAGAAGGCCTTTGTACATAATATAGTAGATGGGCAATAATGAAGAAGATCATTACATCCCCGACAAAATCCCAGAGGATTGTTGGAAGAAGAAAAGAAGAAAAGAAGAAATGGAAGCTGAGCCAGGATCCGAGCGACTCAACCATCGGGATGCCCGTCCAGCAGCTCCCCAGGACGCTCGTCCTTACCACCAGGCCGCCCGTCCAAAAGCTCCCCAATCCACCCATCCCGACCCTTGGACGCTCGGATTGTACTCCAGAGAGACACGTCCTCTTCTTCCTTGCATTAAAGATGCGCATATTTTTGGAACACTAGCTAAAAGGAGACCCGCATCTTTTCTTGAGAGAACGATTCCTCAAGGACTTAATCGTCATTTAAGCCCTTAGTAACCCTAATTTGTGCACCTAATCCCCACTATAAATACCCCATTAGTCTAATTAGATTATCATGTTCTTCTTATCAATCGTTAGTGTAGTTGATATTATTCTAATCTCTCTTTAATCTTGTAATCAACTTCTAATCAAGTATTAATACAAATCTAATTTCCTTAATTTCTCTATTGTTTATCTTTTATTTTGGGTAATTGAAGATTATTTGGGTTTATTGGGAGATTGACAACCTTCCATCAATCATCAAGTACTTCTTTTATTCTTTGCATTATTATTTTGGAATCATCATTAGGTATAATTCTCTTAATCCCTTTTTAAATATTGTTAATCATCTTTATTTATTCATCATGTTTTGCTTTGTTAATATGATTGACAACCTTGTTAACATGTAAAACTTGATAATGAGTGAATAGTTTCCTTAACTAGGGTTAATGGGTAATTAAGGGAAATTAACATGGGGGATGATTCATGCTTAATTTAATATGTTCACATAATTTATTTGCTTGATTGTTGTGATCTCAACTTATGCACATGTTATGTTTGATGAAATGCGAGCCTATGAATCCTTGAATTTTTTACCCATCACTTACCTTTTCAATGAGACTTGTAAGACATAAACCAACTCGAGTCTCATTAGACCATGCATATAGTTGAGTATGGAGGATTAAGTCGACTTGTAGGTGTTGTACAATCTAATCGATTCGGCTCCGGGACCCAAACCTTCCTAGGATTGTAAGATATAAACCAACTCGATCCAATCACAATAATAATTGCTTGCTTATAATTTGAGAATATGTTTATATGATCAATTCCCATGAATCCCCAAGGAACCCATGACACCCTAGTACTTTTAATCAATTGTTTACATCTCATTTTAGTCATCTTGCTTGTTTACTTCTATTGTTATTTAGTTTACTGATCTTCTTATCTCAACCCAAATTGTGACACCCCTAGACACCACTACTTGCAATCGAAAATCCTACATCAGTACCTGTCCCTTGGGATCCGACCTTTACTTGCCTCTTTACTAGTAGTAGAGTTGTTTGTGAAGTTATAAATATTGTTTTGGTCTAGGTTCTCCTAACGACAAGTAACCGAAATCTAAGCTCAAAGCGGACTCGACCAAAAATGGCGTCGTTGCCGGGGACGGTGTTAACTTGATTTGATTTTCTTTGATTGTTATTAGTTGTGTCATTCTTTGCCTTGGGGAAGTAAAACTCCTCAAGGTTTGTTCTAATTGTTTTCGAGTTCTTTGATATTTTGCATGTCTAGAAGATCACAAGGTAAGTTGTTACCCATTGATCACGAAATTGAAAGGACGTTGACAACCAATAGAAGACTTGCTAGGAATACTTTGAGAGGTATTGGTCAGGTTGTAGATATTCAACCAAACACTATTGAGTTCATCAACCCTTTTGCAAGAGAAGGTGAGGAGAACCCAACACAAAATCAATTACACAATCAACCCACAATGCCTAAGTTTTCATCACATTCCGTACCAACCGAGGAGAACCTACCCAATGGTACTCCCACACCACAACACTTAACCGGAAATTTCATTGCAAAATCCGCATTTATCCAATTAGTCGAGAGAAGCCAATTTGGGGGGATGCCTAGTGAAGACCCTCATTCCCACATGGAAACTTTTTGTGACTATTGTGATGCGATTTCACAAACCGGAGTGACTCAAGACCAAATTCGATGGGTCTTATTTCCTTTTTCTCTAATTGGCACCGCGAAACAATGGTTGAAAAGCCTGGATAAGGGTACTCTTGGAATTGACTCTTGGAAGAAGTTGGCTCTAGCTTTCTACAAAAAATTCTACCCTCCGGAAAATACTAACATGCTAAGAGCTCAAATTACGGGTTTTAAGCAAAGGGACGAAGAATCTTTGTATGAAGCTTGGGAGCGATTCAAAGGAATTTGTCGCTCATGTCCTTATCATGGACTTAGCGAGTGGTTCTTGGTACAACAATTTTAGAATGGTCTTTATGAAGACTCAAGAAACATTCTCAACATGGGATCAAATGGTATGTTCACCGAAGTTGACGATAATCAAACTTTGAACAAGATTGAGGAAATGGCGGTCCATAATTCACAATATAGTAGACCTCGCAAGGCTACTAGAGGAGGAAAGTATGAAGTGGACTCTATTACTCAATTGGGTGCTCAACTTAGTGCTCATATTGATACCATCAACTTGAAGTTTGAGAAGGCTATGGCTAAGCTTGAAGAAGCCTCAAAATCACCAAAGCATCATGTTAATGCCATGGTGGCATCTTCATCAATCCCAAGTGGGATATGTGAGAATTGTGGAACTTTGGGACATGACCAAAGTGAATGTAGGGGAACAAATGAGCAAGTGAATGCTTTTCAAGCATACAAAAGTGGTACCCCTTATTCCAACTATTACAATGAAAACACCAAATTCCACCCAAATCTCTCATACAAAAGCCAAAATGTTCAAAACCGTCAACCAACATACACCCCACCTCCCATGAGAAACCAAAATCAAAGACCCTTTTTCAACCAAAACCAAGGTTATCAAAATCAAACTCCATACAATCAATAATATGACCAAGGTTTTGATGTTCAAAAAGCGGTCCTCCAAATGAAAAAGAATCAACAAGAATTTTTCACTCAAATGTAAAAAGATAGCCAAGCAAAAGACATCACCATCAACAACATCCTAGCCCACACAAAAATGTTGGAAACTCAAATGACCCAACTAGCATCTTCAAACTCTCAAAGACAAAAGGGATATTCAATCCCTATATTGGTAATGCTATGAACCAAGACCATCATGGAGTACAACAAGTGCAAAAATCTATTAAGGACCTTTATCATGATAATGAGCAAGCTTTCGACTACTTCTTCAAGGTGTTGAGTAACATCAACAACACCTTGAACATGCCCCCTTGACATCTCACATTGGATGAGTGTTTGGTGGAGTCCTCTCTAAACCACCATTTGTAAATATTCTGACTCTCTAACTTGTATTTCAATTATTACATTGCATTTTTTTCATTTTTGGATTTATATTTTTGTGTCTTGATCAAGATATTCATCATTTTGAGAGAAGAGAGGGAGGGACTTATGATTTTATTGATGTGTAGTGCTTTTCCTTTGTGTGGGGATAGCAATTGCCTAGGCTATTCATGCCTTTGTAGTGCCCCTACAATGAAGAACATGGGAATTGAACAATGAAAATGACACGGGTTACGAAGTACCCACGGATGGACCCGAATTCGTGTGGTCAAGGAGGAATCCGAGCGGCCAAATGGAGAATGCTCTCGTCCTGAAGAACCCGAGCGTCCAAAGTCACCAGACGCTCGTCTAGTAGAGCTGCAAAATTCAAAAACTGGTCTGTAAAAGAATCTGAGCGTCTCTGCTGAGAATCCGCTCCTCTCATTCTGGACGGTCGTCCTTCACAAAAGACGCTCGTCTTTTCAATAGCAAAAATCTGGGATTTTCTCTGTAAAGGAATCCGAGCGTCCACACAGAAAGACGCTCGCAGCTAAGAATCCGCTCGTCTTAGAAGCATGACGCTCGTCCTGTGGCGTCTTTTCCTGAGCCAAACATTAAGGAATCCGAGCGTACCGACACCTGGTCTGCTCGTCCTCCCCTGCACTTTCATATATAACAGTTGATTTAAACCCTTTTTCTCCCATTCACTCTCATTTCTTCAACATACAAACACTACCCAAAACCCAAAAACCCTCATCCTCTCCATCAACAAAATCAAATTTCCTCAACCAAATTCAACCAAATCAAAACCAAACTTCCTCACAACAAAAATTAATCAATCCTTTTGCAACAACAAGTGATTCAAACACCAAAGTTTTCAAACCTTTGAGTCGATTTTTAGGATAGAAAGAAGCATTCATTCATACTAAATCGATTTGGGTATCACTAAAAATTGAAGATTTCAATCTTTCATTGGTGTAATCAAGCAAAGGAGAATGGCAAGAACTAAAGGAGGTAACAAGGCACCCCAAAGAAGACACTTTCTAAAAGGCAACTAGCTCTTCAAGCAAAACAATTGTCAAAGGCATTAGTAGTCCAAGAGGCAAGGTTGGAGGTTCAACAACAAGATCCCCCTATGGAAGCTACAACATCAACAACTCCGGTCATTGAACAATTACCCAATTATCCGGAGGTAACTTTCACTTTCGACTCTCATAGGGAGAAATTCCTTCTCTTTGCTAAGAAAACCATCATGCCTACTAAGTTTATTTGTGACGATTCATTGTCAAAATTGGGTGTTCTTGAACAAACCAAAACCTTCTTTGAGTCTATGGGGTTGGGAAAATTGTTTACAATGAAAGAATTGACATACCCCTCCCTCACCTTGGAATTTTAAAGTTCTTTGAAAGTCACAAGGGTGGAGACTCGAACCAACATCGAGTTTCGTCTTGAAAATGTTGATAGACGCATAACTTATGGTGAATTGGGTAAGATATTCGGCCTTAGTGATAACCCGAAATATACAAAGACTCCTATCAAGTATAACCCCGCTCCTCTTTGGATGGCAATTTCCGGAAAGAAATTCGTACGCTTTCATGATTGTCGTGCTCTCTTAGTCTACCATCCGGGCATTAGAGTATGGCATAAGGTCATTGGGAATACTTTGATAGCTAGAAATGGCAAAAATCATCTTACCAAACTCGATTGTATCCTTCTTGAGTCAGTCTTGAACATTGGGAGGGAATTTACCAAGCCATACAATACTCTAAGACTTTTGGTTGAACGATGACTTAATGTCGATTGTGGCAAAGAAAGCACCGCCTTTATTTTCAATGGAGGACTAGTTACCCATTTGGCTAAGCATTTTAACCGCGATTTCAACAAAAACAATACCTATATGCCGGTTAAAGGAGGCCATCTTGTTGATATGGACACCATGATTCACAAGTTCAAGTGGGTCAAGCATGACACTCTTGACGACAAATATGGGTGGTTAACAAATAAAGCTAGATCCTTCACCTTGCCTTCCAAAATTTGCCGATTGAATGTTCACCGACCGAACTACCTTCTCCCACTCTCCGAAGAGACCGAGTATCTCATTCAACAACAAAGGGGCGAAATTGTCGAGCCCTCCTCCTCCATTATCACTCCACCTTACCCATTTGAATACCAAGAGTTCAAACCCAAGGATGTCGAAGTGGGAAATGATTACTTGACACTACTCATGAGGGAAATGCACAAGCAAGCTTACAATGATAGAGTGGATGCTTACAAGGCCCAATATTCGCCCCTCCTATATCTAGCTAGGCAAGGACTTCTTGACCAGTCTTGTCCTTTGCCTAGTTGGGCTGATAGGGAAGTATTCTTTCCGAGCATTCCTAGTGGTGGTAGACCGGGTGTAAAGGAGATGGTTGTTGAAGAGTATAACAACCCGACCCACCACTATCGTAACACAACCCAATAAGATGGGTGTGCACTTTTGGGCCAGTTATTTGTCCTCACTTAAGCCCAAAAACACAAGGCCTTGTTACTAAGTGGTGGGTGGAATCCCTTATAAACATATCACAACCTCCTCAATTCCCCGATGTGGGACAACCTTACTCTCAATAACTTGGGGTGTTACAATCTCCCCCACTTAAAGAACACAACGTCCTCGTTGTGCCTCCAACTTGACCGCAGCCAAGCCCAGAATCCTCCCTCGCTAGGTGTGTGACCCGAGTACTCCCGACCACGGGCTCACCACACGGTCGCAGGGTCGCTCTGATACCATTTATAACAACCCGACCCACCACTATCGTAACACAACCCAATAAGATGGGTGTGCACTTTTGGGCCAGTTATTTGTCCTCACTTAAGCCCAAAAACACAAGGCCTTGTTACTAAGTGGTGGGTGGAATCCCTTATAAACATATCACAACCTCCTCAATTCCCCGATGTGGGACAACCTTACTCTCAATAACTTGGGGTGTTACAAAGAGGGTGGTGACCAAGAAGAGGTTCAAGAAGAAGAAGCTCAAGAGGAGGAAGAGGAAAGTGAGGAAGAACAAGCAAGTGAAAGTGAGAGTGGACATGATTCCACATTCATGGAGGTTGATGATGCCTCAAGAGATGATGACGATGATGATACGATGGGTGAGGATTAGCAAACTTTGGAGGCTCCTACATTCTTACACCTCCCTTATGGTTTGTCTACTTCTCTTGTTTTTATTTTATCTTGATCATTTATTTTGTGGAGTCCTAGCAACATTGGAGGACTAACACCTTGGCTTCATTAAGGTGTTCTTTATCTTTGTTCCCAACTTGTAAAATCCAAAATGACAATCTTTAGTTTCATGCATTGCATTCCATGTGCATAAACTCCCCCGAAATTCATGACATTAGAAATAATGTCTATTTTGGTTTGGGGAAGTCCATGCATATGCATTGGGAGCTAATTTAAATTATGCTCTCCGCCATAACAAAAACACATGCATCATGTAGTGTAGCTTAGTATAGTTTGCATTTAGTTTAGAAATCATTCATATTCGTTGCATAATTTCTTATCGTATTCGCCATTGAGGACAATGCCAATACTAGTGGGGATGGGAAATTCTAACTTGACTTTTATTCAAAATCCAAAAAAAAAAAAATCAAAAATTTCAAAAACTCCAAAAAATTTGAAAAATTGAAAATCCAAAAATAAATTCATTTCCTTTGTAGTGTAGTTTTGTATATATTGTTTTGTATATATTGTGTTTGTTTATCCTTGTTCACATTGATTGACTACGCCACATCCGAGACATGAGGATATTGAAGACCGCATGGTATGATCTTTCCAATCTCCTTTTTCCTCTTTATGTTAATGACTATGTGGCTTTATTTTGATTGATGCGGTATAAACAATGTGAATTTAGGATTGCATTTAGACTATTTGGCATATTAGTTGGTAGAAGCATATGCATTAGGATGTATAAATGTTAGTTGCATCATGGCATATAGTTGTATTTAGAAAAAAATTTGTGAAATCGTCTATTTGGGAAGCTTGACAAGTGTATATAGGCCCTAGTAGATGCTTTTTCTTCTTAAGATTTTGCTTGTTCGAATACTTGTAAAACACCCTAGGATGTGTCATGCTAGTATTCTTTGACCCATGGATTAAGGCCTAGTCAAGAGTACTTTGTGTTGTGATAACTCCTTGGCTACCGTTTATTCCAAGGTGACCCTTGAAACCATCCAACCACCATTCATCCATGTTCTACCACATTTTGTCATCAAAGGGAATGGGCACAAAAATTATTTAAATTTGAGTTCAAGAATTGAAATGAAAAGTCAAAAAGTTTGCAAATGCTTCAAAGGAAAGGAGGAGTAAAAAAAAAATTAAAACTCATATGCTTCAAATATAAGGCACCCTCGTTACTAATTGGGGTGACTTTGAAAATGTTCAAAAGAAAATGAAAAAGTTGAAAAGTTGTCAAGTATTGAAATGCCAAATATCAAAAGAAATGGCAAACAGAAAATGTTCTCAAATGTCAAATGCCACAAAAATTGGGGAAAAAACAACAACAAAAGCAAACTCCCAAATGAAACTCAAATACTATTGATCCCTTTATCCATCGTATCCATTTTTGTGCATGGTAGAGAGGGGACGACCCTTCTTCTTGTCTAGGCAAGAAGGGGAATTCTGCGATCCTCCAGTATTTCTAACACCATAGGGAGTCTATTCTTGACAAAAGCATTTAACGATTGAGGACAAAGGTACCCTAGCTTGACACAACCTGGAGGTGATTTATTGGTATCCTTCTAGGCTTAGTAGTTTGAAGAAAGCATATCTATGAAGGAGTGTGTACCCTTGAATTGCTTCCCCTTTAGATAATTTCCGCCACTTAGATGAGGAAAGTGGGTATTCTTTTTGTAGCTGTATCCATTACTTGATTTTGTGTGCTGTAATGATTGGATGTGTCGCCATTTTGTCAAGATCCACCTTGCCTTGCAAAAAGGCATCCTACCTCATGGTTGTCTTGTTGTGAGTTGAAGGGGCGGAGTGAGACCCGCTAATTGTCTCATATCGGCTATATTAGTAGGATAGTTTAAATAAGGGTCCTAGTTTTGTCACCTCTTTACTCGGGACGAGCAAAGGTTCGGTTTGGGGATATTTAATGTGATCAATATTTGAGCATATTTAGTCCCCAAATTAGCCTCGTTCCTATACTTTTTAGTGCATATTTGGGTCATTTACTATCTTTAGTCCTTTGTTTTGCATATTTTTTGAGGTTTTGTTTCCTTGGTAGGAGAGGAGTGCAAACCTTGCATTTTCATGGCAAAATAGAGCAAAATTTATCGAATCTAATGACCAAGCATCAAAGAGAAGATAAGACTAGGAGGCCTTTGTACATAATGTAGTAGATGGGCAATGATGAAGAATATCCTTGCATCCCCGACAAAATCCCGGAGGATTGTTGGAAGAAGAAAAGAAGAAAAGGAAGCTGAGCCAGGATCCGAGCGACTCAACCATCGGGACGCCTGTCCAGCAGCTCCCCAGGACGCTCGTCCATACCACCAGGCCGCCCGTCCAAAAGTTCCCCAATCCGCCCGTCCCGGCCCTTGGACGCTCGGATTGTACTCCAGAGAGACACGTCCTCTTCTTCCTTCCATTGAAGATGCGCATATTTTTGGAAGACTAGCTAAAAGGAGACCCGCATCGTTTCTTGAGAGGAGCGATTCCTCAAGGACTTAATCGTCATTTAAGCCCTTAGTAGCCCTAATTTGTGCACCTAATCCCCACTATAATACCCCATTAGTCTAATTAGATTATCATGGTCTTCTTATCAATCTTTAATGTAGTTTATATTATTCTAATCTCTCTTTAATCTTGTAATCAACTTCTAATAAAGTATTAATACAAATCTCATTTCCTTAATTTCTCTATTGTTTATCTTTTATTTTGGGTAATTGAAGATTATTTGGGTTTATTGGGAGATTGACAACCTTCCATCAATCATCAAGTACTTCTATTATTCTTTCCATTATTATTTTGGAATCATCATTAGGTATAATTCTCTTAATCCCATTTTAATTATTGTTAATCATATTCATTTATTCATCATGTTTTACTTTGTTAATATGATTGACAACCTTGTTAACATGTTAAACTTGATAATGAGTGAGTAGCTTCCTTAACTAGGGTTAATGGGTAATTAAGGGAAATTAACATGGGGGATGATTCATGCTTAATTTAATATGTTCACATAATTTATTTGCTTGCTTGTTGTGATCTCAACTTATGCACATGTTATGTTTGATGAAATGCGAGCCTATGAATCCTTGCATTTTTTACCCATCAATTACCTTTTCAATGATACTTGTAAGACATAAACCAACTCGAGTCTCATTAGACCATGCATATAGTTGAGTAGGGAGGATTAAGTCGACTTGCAGGTGTTGTACAATCTAATCGATTCGGCTCTGGGACCCAAACCTTCCTCGGATTGTAAGATATAAACCAACTCGATCCTATCACAACAATAATTACTTGCTTATAATTTGAGAATATGTTTGTATGATCAATTCCCATGAATCCCCTATGAACCCATGACACCCTAGTGCTTTTAATCAATTGTTTACATCTCATTTTAATCATGTTGCTTGTTTACTTCTATTGTTATTTAGTTTACTGATCTTCTTATCTCAACCCAAATTGTGACACCCCTAGAAACCACTACTTGCAATCGAAAATCCTACATCAATACCCGTCCCTTATGATCCGACCTTTACTTGCCTCTTTACTATTAGTAGAGTTGTTTCTGAAGTTATAAATATTGTTTTGGTCTAGGTGCTTCCAACGACAAGTAACCGAAATCTAAGCTCAAAGCGGACTCGACCACTTGTAACACCCGCGAATTTTCCATTTTAGCGTTTATAATTTAATTAACCATTCTATTACTTTTTATATATTTTTAAATTTCTTAATTCAATTAATTTAATTTTAAACATAGTTTTTATAAAAATCATATTTTTTTAAGACTTAGATTATATAATAATAATAATAATAATAATAATAATAATAATAATAATAATGATAATAATAATGATGATAATAATGATGATAATAATAATAATAATAATAATAATAATAATAATAATAATAATAATAATAATAATAATAATAATAATAATAATAATAATAATACTAATACTAATAATAATACTAATACTAATACTAATACTAATAGTAATCTAATAATAATACTAATACTAATACTAATAGTAATACTAATAGTAATACTAATAGTAATAGTAATAGTAATATTAATAATAATAATAATAATAATAATAATAATAATAATAATAATAATAATAATAATAATAATAATAATAATAATAATAATAATAATAATAATAATAATAATAATAATAATAATAATAATAATAATAATAATAATAATAATAATAATAATAATAATAATAATAATAATAATAATAATAATAATAATAATAATAATAATAATAATAATAATAATAATAATAATAATAATAATAATAATAATAATAATAATAATAATAATAATAATAATAATAATAATAATAATAATAATAATAATAATAATAATAATAATAATAATAATAATAATAATAATAATAATAATAATAATAATAATAATAATAATAATAATAATAATAATAATAATAATAATAATAATAATAATAATAATAATAATAATAATAATAATAATAATAATAATAATAATAATAATAATAATAATAATAATAATAATAATAATAAACCAAGTGGTGTTAGTCCAGTGGGAGGAGGGTTAAACCTTGAAACTTGCAGAAATACAGGAGTTGAGAGGTCCCGGGATCGACTACCAGCTGGGCGATGATCACTTGGCCACTGCAGCCCCCGAAGGGGGTGGCTTACATGGTCCATGTGGTGGTGCCTGAATGCATGGGCCCGGAGGGGATTCAACCCCCTCGTCATAAAAATTAAATAAAATAATAATAATAATAGTTTTCGTCTTAAGTTATAGTAGACTTGAGACGTATTTTGGTCTAGTAAAAGATTGTCATATTTCTCTTGTGAGACTAGATTAATTCGGACCAACCACATTTTGACAACACACGCCCACTTTATACTCTACCCTTTTAAATACTCATTTTTAAACTCTCACACACACAACTTCACCCGCCCTCCTTCTTCCTCTCTTGTCTTTTTCGTACATCACACAGTAACACCAACAACTTGAAAACACCATTGACATCCAACCTTCAAACCTAGATTTCTCCCTCATTCCTCAACCGTTTTAACTAATTCTTGCGTCATTCTCTTCCGGTTTTTGTCCTTCGACATTCTAGGTAAGAAAGTTCCACTCTTGTGGATGTTTCATTTTCGGCCATCTTACAAAAGTTTAGGTTTTTAGCTTTAACGTTCCGTTTTCTTGCTTCTAGGTGAGGGTTTGAAGACCCGGATGGAGACTCGTGCTTTGTGGACGACTTACTGGAAGATTAAAGAGCTTTCGAGGTAACGGTGATAGGTTACTCGACAGTGTGTCGAAATTTCATCCTTTATCTCGGTTTTATACTCTTATTTGTCTTAAAGTTTGGTTATTTATGCTTTCCTCATATGTGTGGTTGAATGTGTGGATATAGTAGTCATTTTACATGCTTACTTATGTTATTTTCATAACTTGTTCCTCCATGTATTTTCAGGTATGGAGGTTTGTTGTTGGGCGAATATGACCGTCTTCGTATGGCCTGTTTTCATGGATTTTCGAGTATTGTTAGGATGAGTGTAGTGGTTGTTATTCATGTTTTAGTTGTGCTTTGTCTCCGTCTCAAACTCGTCTTCCATGCCGTCTTAATATTGACTCGATATGGACTGATTAGGACTCTGTTTTGGAGCCGTGAAATGATCGATTTGGACTTTGTTTTGGAACGATTTTTGTTGTCTTTCGGGACTAATTTCAGCTTAATTTATACATGTCAAATTCATCTTGTTTATACTTGAAAAACTCGTGTTAAATGTCTCGACATGGTCCGTGTCTGGCACGATTTGTGGTGGCTGTGTGGGCTGCTATTTAGCGGGTAAATGGTGGCTATTACGGGGTGCGTAAGTGGTTGCTTTGATTCGTAATGTCGATGTGAATTCTCATCCCAAACATGCTCAAGAACTCGTCTTGTTATTTACATGTATTATTACTTTGGGTAAGTGATTGTTGTGGTTTGGTCGACCGACTTTGGAGGTGTTGGCCATGGGTGGTGGCTGACCGTAGGGCAGGCGGTGGAAGAGGCTGGTAGAGGCTGATGGTTGACCGTGGGCTAGTGGCTTGGCCACGGCCTGGTTGCCTTTGGGGTGGTGACGGGTGGGGTTATGTGCTACACCCATTGTTCCCTTCTTCCTTGTTTTAGGCGGTGTTGGTTTTGTTAAATTGGGCTTATTTTTATTTGATGTTATTAGGTCATATTGTGTTGTATTTTGTTAAATTGGACTTGTTTATATTTTATGCTATTGGGCCATATTGTGTTGTGTTTTGTTAAATTGGGCTTGTTTATACTCTATGTTATTGGGCCAGTTTTATAAGATGGTGTAGACTTATGAATGACCCACTTGTAGCTATTTACGTTTCATCTCGTATTTTACATAACGTAAATTATTCATTACCGTTTGTTATATTTTATTCAACTGGCATGTATAGTTATGAAAGGAAATGCTTATCAATATAATACAAGTATGAAAGATTTATTATAAATAAGTACTTGTAAGGAGTCGTATTCTTATGATAATGCCTTTATGCTATACCTTACTGCTTGACTTATCTTTACGCCCTACTTGTGCCGATCTGCCAAGTATGGGTTTAACTCATATCTTCCGCCTCTTTCGGACCTTCTAGCCGAATGTGGGTTCTCGACTTTCGATCTGTCGTTCGAGTCTTGGTTGCGGACTGTCATGCCGCATGTCGAATCGGGACCTGTCCTGTCCCGAGAGTCTGGCCAGATTTAGACTAGGACTGAGTCATTGTGATCTTTATTGTCGTCCTACCAGGGGAATTATATCTAACGAGTAGTAAAGGTCTTGCTTGGTTATAGTTATTGATATATGTCATTCAAGGTAAGAGCTACGTCTTGTATTTATCGGATGTGAGGGTCTTGGTCCTATTGGATACCAGAGGTGAGATGCAAGGCTTCTAGTTACAATATGATCGCCGGGATTGATGTTCCCATCCGTTCTTATGGTGAGATGCAAACCATAAGTATGAATGTGACATTAGTAGCCATGTCCCGTGCAATGTTTGTTAAAAGGTTTTCAAAGTAATGGCTATGGTGTCCGTTCAGGTATTTTGTATTGATTGATCCCTTAATTATCTACTTCATATGATTCGAATCCTAATCTCATATCTATGTCATATTTCCTTGAAATGCGTGCTTTTGTCTAAATGACCGTATTCTTGTCTTTCATATTATTTAATTATCTCAAATGAATAGTTGAGTCTCTATTATGCTAATATTGATCTATCTTATTTCCCTCTCATTTAATTGTCATGTTTAAATATAGATTTTGATGTTCGTGTCATTTGTAATTATCTTACATGATTTACCTATTTGAGTTCCTTGTTATGTTTGTTTTGACAATTTGTGGCAAGGAGAACCTTGAGTTACTCCCCACTGACTGTGGCTTTCATGTTTACATGATTGACGGGTTTGTGAAGATGCATTTGTGGAGTTTAGACGTGTGAGCTAACGAGCACCTTGGATTAGTAGTCTATCTAGTAGGATTGCTTAGACTCACTCTTTATCGTCTCACTCGAGGGATATATTTTCCCCCATTTTTTTACTATCATGTTTGTATGAACATAAATTTATTTCTGCATACTTTATCTATGTTGTAAGTTTTATTGAACCCGTGGTTTAAACTTTTAAAAGTTTCAAAAATTTCCTAAAATTCTGCATTTTCTTATTGTATTTTCTTAGCTATATTGCGGGGGTTCACAATACTCATATCACTAAAGGCTACCACAACAACACATACCAAATCCGTGTAACAACACAATTTCCATGACACAACAACACAACGATTACATGTATAATGAAAACCGAGTAGGGAAAACCCCACCTTTTAGCATACTCCATAAGCAATACAAGACAAGCAAGACTTCGTCTCATAAAACCGTCTCATCCTACATAAATCATATAATAACTATCACACTATATTCTTTATGCTTATATAATACATAACCCCTTATTATTACCCTCTGATTACCCATATCAATGATATTATTCACTAATTAATTAGCCATAACAAAACCCCCAAACGTTAGGGTTCATAAGAAAGGGAAAAGGGTAGATCTTTACTTACAAGGTGAAATGAAGAAGAATAAGGTGCATAATATTCTAGTCCAAGCTTGAATCTCATGGAAGAGTGTTAAGGAGGGTTTTAGAAAGAAGGGAGAGGATTTGGAGTGATAGTGTAACACCCACTTCTTACCCGACCAAGGTAATTGGGAGATGTTACCATCTCGGTTTCCCGAAGCAGTGAAATCGGAATTACAATTAAGAAACTTCATTAAATAAATGACATGTTTAGTTATTACCAACATAAACCGATGAATAAATTAAATACAACTCGTCTATGACTATGTCACCCATGCTACACTACTCGACTCCGAGTCCAAGGCGCGGCCAAAATCCTGATCACGTTAACAAGCAAAACCTATATTTAACTTGCTCCCCCATATGATCGAAAATGCCATATGGATCGACATAGGTCACCCTAGAAATAGGTGATAATTACACAGACACACAAACGTTAGTTTCAATAAATAAAGTGTGACACAACTCTAAGTGTGTGCGTATGCAACATGACTATAATATGAATAAGACTCTATCAAACAACTACCACCACGGTATCAGGACACGCCTAGACATACCGACAACCACACTGGTACCGAAACACGCCCACATATATTAACAACCACAAATAGGTACCGGGACACGCGCAGATGTACCGGGTCTGGAAGCCAACCGGATCCCTTACCAAACATCGTGTCTCAACCACACGAGTCCCTCCGTAACTCAAACCATTAATGTGCACATCCCTCTTGGAGTAGGAAGCTCCAAAAGGCGACTCAAGCGTAAGATGGTCTCCTAACCGCCTTAAGTCTCCATAACAACAAGTAAATCACCAAGTCCTCCGACACACAAGGCAATACAATACATGCAAGATACTGTATAACATGCTAGTTACCGACTCATTCAATGCAATTAACCAATATCATGTTATAATGCAACAGCCATTAAAATACGACTCACATGACCATTCAAACATATATTTAAACTGAGTAGGATTAACCTGCCTGTTAATAAGCTCCATAAGAAAACCCAAATCCAATAATAATACCACTTCATAAAACCGTCACCTAATTAAAGTAATTAAATACGTTTAATTACTAATTAATCTAATTAAATTAAATAAACAAAACCCGTATTAACACACTACCCAAACCCGTTCCGACACTCGGTCAACTCCCCACTACCACCACCTACTGCCCCCACCGTGGCCACCATCACCAACCACGGTGGACCACGGCCGGCAGCCACCACGACTATCCAACAACAACAACAACACGACAACCTCAACAACAACAACAACCACACGACAACACCACCACCTTAGCCACCACCGGCCATGGTCGACTGCGCCAACCACCCCTACCTTGTCCCCCGACCACGGCGAGTCCAGCAGCAGGAACAACGACCGCAACACTCGACCACAACCACGAACCCGAGCCCGAGCCCGAACACCCTCTTTTCTACCCTAGTTCCCGACTACCACAACCACCCTACCCACCACCCAAGACCACCACTAGCTTCTCCTATCTACCCTCGACAAAACCACCACAAAACCAACCCAGGTCAGTCATTGTAAGAGGGTTAAAAATTCGTCTTAAGACGGTCACACACAACAACTATAAATAACCAAATAAAACTCGGTCAAACCCATATTGGGTGGTCAACGGTGGTCTAGGGTGGTTAAGGTTGAGGCGGGTCAAATAAAATAATATCTAAGCTAGTGAGACGGTCTTACCTTACGAACTCGGGGTGGAGGGACGGGATCTCATACTCTCCTCTTTCTCTTTTCTCCCTCATCTTTTATGTGGATTTTGGTGGATATTATGAGATTATGTTAGGATAAGGGTGGGGTAGATAAGGTAGGATGGAGTATATAAGGTGGACGGAAGTTTCTAACAACCGTCACAATTACTACCGTCCCGAGTTAATTATCATCGTATATCATTATTGCCAATATTATTATTATTATTATTATTATTATCATTATTATTATTATTATTATTATTATTATTATATTATTACGTCTCATACATAATTCGGATAAAATACAATATAATATTATTAATAAAATTATAAAATACGGGGTATTACAGTCTTCCCCCCTTAAAATGAACTTCGTCCCCGATGTTCGCCCCACTCTCTCCTTTCCTCAAGTCTCTTCAAATCTCATCACTGGTTCTCAAGTACTCTCTCAAGGTTCTTACTATCATCATTCTCATTATGCCAATAGGATTCTCACCTCTCTCACCAGGCTAACAACAGCTCACACATTTTCCTTTATTGTATATCTTTTCTTTACTCATACGCTATTCAGGTGCATATTACGCTCGTTTTCCTGCTTTAAATTCCCAATTTTTCCATTCACTCCCCCTAAAAGAGAACTTCGTCCCAAAGCTCAACTGTCAATCCTCATAGTGTGCTCTCGTACGGTCATTACTAAATTCCACAAATGACTATGCTCCAGGTTCAACACTCTCTCTTACTCATTGCAAATCCATAATAAAACTTCATGTAGTTATAATTATATTGATATAATCCTCCATCTACAAGCTTCCCAAAGGTCAAGTGTCTGGTCAAGTGTCAGGTCAAACCCACTATTCCAATCTATAATCCCATAAATAACTCCCAACTCATGTTGGTTATGTATACATATCTATCACGGGGTATAACTCGATTATTACTAAGTATCTATATCACATCAAATCTCATTCATTATATGTATGCACATCAATCACGAATATGCGGATTCCATGAACAATCAATTAATGCAAAAATTACTCGAAATATGACTAAACCATGATACCATTCCTATTTCCGGAAATCATGCCACGTATATACCGCGTCAAATTCACCACATGATCACACATGTGTTTCCATATCTGTCCCCATCTATCATCAACACTTTCACTCAAACGAAAAATTACAATCACAATCATGCAAACGACCACTATGCAACAGATAATTTGCATTATTCATCTTACTTTTACAAAACGAAATAAACTCACGTTGATTAACATGCATTAAACAAGATTATCGTATCATTTCAATCATCAATCATCTCATGTTGATTCAACTATTTCCATTTACTTGCAAAATGCCAAACCATGTAATTAAACATAAATAATTCAGAAATATCACCCATGTAAGGTTAACATGCTCATCCAAACACAAGTTACCTAATATAAACTGTGAAAATAAGGGTACACGCTCAATATTTGGTCAAATATCAACAAAACAAGGGTCAACGCAGGTCACTCAGTCGAGTGTAGGAGGCCACTCGGTCGAGTGTCACCTGGGCAGAATGTTTTCATTCTCAACTTGGTTCAACTTTTCTATTTCATCCCACAAATGCTAATAGACTCCGATGGTGATTAATACACCATCAAACAACCAAATTAGAAGAAACTCATGGCCTTATGGCCATTATTATAACTGTAACTGATACCGTCGTCAGGTACCAAAAATAAAATACCTAGTTACATGATCGGTCCGTTTCGTGTTCACAATTAAAGGTGTGGTCGTTGGGTCACGTCCGAATCAAAACACAATTTATAGCTTTACAAACAACTCTACAATTAGTAAAGAGGCAAGTAAAGGTCGGATCCCAAGGGACGGGTATTGAAATGAGATTTCTATTGCAACTAGTAGTGTCTAAGGGGTGTCACAAATTGGGTTGATGTAGAAGGTCACTAAACTAAAATAGCAATGAAAATAAACAAGCAAGATGAAATAAAGGGGTGTAAACAATTGATTTAAAAGCACTAGGGTGTCATGGGATCATAGGGGAATCATAGGAATTGATCATACAAACATGTTCTCAAATTATAAGCAAGCAATTATTGTTGTGATGGATTGAGTTGGGTTATATCTTACAATCCTAGGAAAGTTTGGGTCCCGGAGCCGAATCGATTAGATTGTACAACACCTACAAGTCGACTTAATCTTCCCTACTCAACAACATGCATGGTCTAATGAGACTCGAGTTGGGTTATGTCTTACAAGTCTCATTGAAAAGATAGAAGATGGTAGTAAATGCAAGGATTCATAGGCTTAGCATTTCATCAAATATAACATGTGCATGAGTTGAGATCAAAACAAGCAAGCAAATAAAACATGAAAGCATATTAATTTAAGCATGAATCATTCCCCATGTTTGTTTCCCCTAATCACCCATTTAACCCTAGCTAAGAGACTACTCACTCATTATCATGTTGATCATGCTAGCAAGGTTGTCAATCATACCAACAAAATGAAACATGATGAATAAATGAAAGTAATTAACAATAATTAAAAAGGGATTAAGAGAATTATACCTACTAATGATTCCAATAATAAAGCAAAGATAAAAGTACTTGATGCTTGATTGAGAGGTTGTCAATCTCCCAATAATAACCCAATAATCTTCAATTACCCAGAATAAAGGATGAACAAAAGAGAGATTAAGGAAATAAAACTTGTATTAGAACTTGATTAATTGTTGATTACAATACTAAAGAGAGATTTGATTGATATTAACTACTCTAATTATTGATAAGAAGAACATGCTCTTCTAATTAGACTAATGGGGTATTTATAGTGGAAATTAGGGAGGATACATTAGGGTTAACTAAGGGCTAAACTAGTAATTTCACTTTTTAGATTGAGCAGGGAGGAGCCGGTATTTTTCGAAGGAAAGGCTTCTTTCTTTGTAGCTTGGAGAAGAGGAAATCGTCTTGTCTTTGGAATCCGGGCGGAATAAGGTCGGGACGGGCGGATTCTAGCGATGAAATCCGAGCGGATTCAAGAGAATCCGGGCGGATTGTGGAGGTGGGATCCGAGCGTCTTTGTGGAAAGCCGCACGGATTCTGCAGCTGGAGGACGGCCGGATTGGGAACAATCCGCACGGATTGTGCCTCAGCAAGACATCTTCTTCTTTTCTTCCCTTTTCTTCATAAATTCCTTGGGGATTTCCTTGGGGACTCAAGGATCCTTTCTCAACATTTCTCTTCTACTATAATATGTACAAAGGCCTTCTAATCTTGTCTCTCCTTGATGCTTGGTCATTGAATTCGATCAATTTAGTCTTGTTTTGCCATGAAAATGCAAGATTCTTACTCCTTTCCTACCAAGGGATCAAAATCTCAAAGAATATGCAAAACAAAGAACTAAAGATAAGAAATGACCCAAATATGCCTTAAAAAGCATGAGAACAAGGCTAATTCGGGGGCTAAATATGCGCTAATTATGGTCACATCAAATATCCCCAAACCGAACCTTTGCTCGTCCCGAGTAAAGAGGTGACAAAGACTAGGACCATTATTTAAACTAACCTAATAACATAGCCGATATGAGACAATTAGCGGGTCTCACTCCGCCCCTTCAACTCACAACAAGACAACCATGAGGTAGGATGCCTTCTTGCAAGGCAAGGTGGGTCTTGCCAAAATGGCGACACATCCAAACATTAAGCACACAAAATCACATAATGGATGCATCTACAAAAGGAATAGCCACTTCCTCATCAAGCGGCGGAGGCACTAAAGAGGAACAAATTTAAGAGCATGTAATCCTTCACAAATACTAGTTCAACAAATTACTAAGGCTAAGAGGATGGCACTAAATCACCTTCAAATGGTGTTAAACTAGACTACTTTTGTCCTCAATTTCCAAATGCTTTCGTCAAGAGCGATCAGATGGTGGTGGAATGATGATCCCTATGATGCTAGTAGCATGTGACATGACAAGTCTCGAATTCTCTACAAAAGTAAAGGTCATGGATCGTCCCAAGCTCGACCAAGTGGCTTGACAAAAAGGCTTTTTGGGAATGAAATGCTCAAATCTTTATTCACAATGAGTGGATATGACTAGTATTCAAAATTGTCCTCATTTCACTTTCACATTTCAAAAATTTAAGATGGGGTTTGTCCCTTCCGGGCTAGTGTCCTTTGCTTTCGCCGATCGCTTATTAGGCAACCGGTTAACCTCTAGACAATAGCTTTTCGGGGTGATAGTCACTCTGTCTCTGGGCGGCCGAATTCACAACCGTATGGGGGCCCAATTCAATGGATCCCGCACCAAAGCACATCGAAGTGGTACGCCTCCATCAAAACAATTAAATTTCTCAACATTCAACAATTCATAATATTTGAGGTTTCCTTGGCATTAATTACTTCCACATGACAAAGTTCTTTGAAATGAGCACTTCAAGCTTATTGATAAAATATTTTTGGGTTGCCTTACCACAAGGTCAATCAAGGTCACCTAGACAAGTTAACCAAGTCCACATCGCATCACGGGGCTGGATAGGTGACTCACATGCAAACCCTTGACTAGGCCTTGGGTCATGGGTCAAAAGATACTAGTATGACACTATCTAGGGTGTTTTACAACCATTCTAGTAGGCAAAGTCTTAAGTTGAACAAGTATTTGTAATGGCTTAGTTGCTCTTGTCAAAGTTCCTAATTAGGCACTTTTCAAAACATTTCTAACATGCAACTACATGCAATGATGCAACTAATATAAACATCCTAATGCAAGTGATTCTATCAACTAATATGACATATAAACTAAATGCAAGTCCTAAGTTCACATTGTTATACCGCATCAAGCAAAATAAAGCCACATAGTCATTAACATAAAGAGGAAAAAGGAGATCGGAAAGATCATACCATGCGGTCTTCATTATCCTCATGTCTCAGATGTGGCGTAGTCAATCAATGTGACCAAGGATAGAACAAACACAATATATACAAGACAATATATACAAGACTACAAAAGGAAATAAACATGTTTTTGGGTTTTCAATTTTCAAATTTTTTTTGATTTTTGAATAAGAGTTAAATGTTAGAATTCCCATCCCCACACTAATATGGGCATTGTCCTCAATGGCCAAAATGATGGAAATTATGCAAAGATGATGCATGATTTCTACACGAAATGCAATCTACGCTAAGCTACACTACATGATGCATGGTTTTTGTTATGACGGAGAGGATAATTTAGATTACCTCCCGTTGTGTATGCATTAACTTCCCCAAACCGAGTTAGACACTATTGCTAATGTCCAAGGATGGGTGTAGTTCATGCACACACTATGCAATGCATGAAACTAATTTATCATTTTGGATTTTGAAAGTGGGAACAATAAAATGAGAACACCTCAATGGTACCGAGGTGTGAGTCCTATAAAGTGCTAGGACTACTCCAACAATGATCAAGAACAATAATTAAAACAAAGAGAGAAATAGACAAACCATGAGAGGGTAAGAGTCTCCAAGGCTTGCTAATCTTCCATCATATCATCACCATCATCACTTTCCTCATTAGAAGTGGTCACATTGCCACATCCCTCTTCATTTTCTTCTTCACTTTGCTCATCATCCATTTCATCATCCTTTTCTCCTTCTCCACTTGCTTCCTCATCAATGTTATCATCAACTTCTTCATCATTACCAACAACCTCATTGTCACCCGAAACGACACTAGATGCACCCGGAAATAGGACTTCTCTATCCGCCCAACTAGGCAAAGGACATGATGGATCAAGTAGTCCTTGCCTAGCTAAGTGTAGGAGGGGTGGATATTGAGCCAAGTAAGCATTTTTCCGATCCTCGAAGGCTTGCTTGTGCATTCCTTGCATGAGAAGAGTCAAATAATCATTTCTAGCTTCAACTCCTTCCGGTTTGAACTCTTGATACTCAAAAGGGTAAGGTGGTATGACAATGGAAGAGGAGGGAGTTTCAAGATCACCCTTTTGTTGTTGAATAATATACTCGGCCTCTTTTGAAAGGGGAAGTAGATAATTGGTCCGGTGGACGCTTAGACGGCAAATCGTTGAAGGCAAAGTGAACGATCTAGCTTCACTAGTGAGCCATCCATACTCGGTGTCAAGAGGATTATGGGCAACCCACTTGTACTTGTGTATCATAGTATGCATATCAACAAGATGACCACCCTCCTTTGCTTTGTACTTGTTATCCTTGTTGAAATTAGGATCAAAGTACTTAGCTAGGATAGTGACTAGGCCGCCATTGACAATAATGGTAGTGCCCTTCTTCCCACAATCAATGTTAAGCCATCTATCTACCAAGAGCCTCAAAGAGTTGAAAGGCTTGGTGTGTACTCTTCCAATGTTCAAAGCCGATTCAAGAAGAATAAAATCAAGTTTGGTGAAATGGTTGGTATCTTTCCTTGCAATAATGGTGTTTCCTATGACCTTGTGCCATACTCCTATGCCCGGATGGTGGATCAAAAGAGCACGACTCGCATGAAAGTCCTCAAATTTCCTCCCGGAAATTGCCTCCCAAAGAGGGTCGGGGTCATACTTTCCATAATTCTTAAAATAACTCGGCTTATCACTAAGACCCAAAATTTCACCCAATTCTCTAAAGGAAATGCGTCTACTAACATTAGCTAGACGAAGCTCGAGATTCTCCCTACTCTCAACTTTGGTGACTTTCAAAGAACTCAAAAATTCCAAGGTAAGGGAGGGGTATGTCAATTCTTTTGATTCAAACAATTTCTCCAACCCCATTGCTTTGAAAAAGGCTCTAGTTTGCTCAAGAACACCCAATTTTTCTAAGGTATCTTCACATATAAATTTGGTGGATTGAAATGATTTCCTAGCAAACTTGGCAAAAGTATTTCTATAGGTTTCGGAAATAAAAGTTACCTCCGGATAATGCAAAAGTTGATCGATTTCCGGAGTAGAAGGTGTTGTTGCTCCCATAGAAGATTGTTGTTGTTGTTGCACTTCCAAGTTTGGTGTTGCTACCACCATAGCCAATGCTTTCTTTACTTGAAGAGTCTTTTGCCTTTGTGAAAGTGCCTTAGCCTTTGGTGCCTTTGTTGCCTTTGTTGCTCCCTTAGTCCTTGCCATTGATGAATTAACCAAGAAAAGAATGAAAAATATTCAATTTGTAGTATACCCAAAATGATTTAAAGGTGAAAGGCTTTGCCTTTATGAATTCAAAAATCGACTCAAAGGTTGAAGATTTTGTGCTTGGTTTTGATTTTTATTGAAAAAGGAGTGATTGATTTGTTGTTAGAAGGATGATTTAATTTGATTTTGGTGAATGTAGTTGAGGAAATTTGATTTTGTGATGGAGAGGGTGAGGGTTTTGATGTTGTGAGTAGTGTTTATGAATGAATGAATAAATGAAGGTGGGAGGGATTATCAGAGACGGGCGGATTATAGTGCAAGACGCCCGGAATATCTTACAGGCAAAAATCTTCCAAAATCTCAGCTTATAAAGACGTGCGTCTTCAACTCAGTACGCTCGGATTACTGAAGACGGGCGGATTCTCTTGAATCCGTTCGGATTCGACCCCTTGTACCCGGATTCAGTTCCATCCGTGCACAATGCATATCCCTTGTCATTCTTCCATTCTTCTTCAAATCTTGTGTTCTTCATTGTGGGGGCACTACTAAGGCATGGATAGCCTAGGCAATTGCCATCCCCACACTAATATAGAGCACTACACATCAATTAAAATTATTAGTCCCTCCCTCACTTCTCTCTTACATATGACAATTATCTTGATCAAAGTAAATAAAAATCCAAAGGTGACAAAAATGTAATGCAAGAATTGAAATGTAAGTTAGGGAGTTAGAAATATTTACAAATGGTGGTTTAGGAAGGACTCCACCAAACTCTCATTCTTGATGAGATGTCAAGGGGGCATGTCCAAGGTGTTGTTGATGTTGCTCAACACCTTGAAAAAGTAATCAAAAGCTTGTTCATTATCATGGTAGAGGTCTTCAATAGACCTTGGCCCTTGTTGTCGGTCTTGATCGATGGCATTACCAATGTAGGGATTAAAAATCCCTTCAAATTCGTTGTCCCAAAGACCACAAACTTCGTTAAGTTGATCATTGAAAATCTCTTGATTTGATGGAGACAACTCTCCCAAATTCTTGTCATGGCCAATGAGGCCATTCTCTTCTTCCTTGATTGATTTTGATGAGCTTTGCAAGCTCTCCTTCACTTGCTCTTTGAATGGAGCATCTTCAATTTTCTTCTTCCATTGGAGTTCCGATTTCTTCCTCTCATCCTTTCGGCTATAATGATCAATCATGAAACATGGTTCATGCAAACGAGGAGCTCTCATAGTCTTGTCAAGATTAAAAGTTATGCTTTCGTCTCCCACTTCTAGAGTGAGCTCACCATGTTTCACATCAATCACCGCACCCGCGGTGTGTAGGAAAGGTCTTCCTAGAATGATTGGAATGTTGGAATCTTCCTCCATATAAACAATGACAAAGTCCACCGGGATGAAAAACTTCTCAATTCGCGCGGGGACATCTTCCCATATCCCTAATGGTGTTTCCGTCGATCTATCGGCCATTTGGAGTGTGATGTTGGTGCATTTAAGCTCTCCCATCCCCAACCTTTTACTCACCGAGTACGGCATGACACTCACACTAGCCCCTAGATCACATAAGGCTTTGTTGATCGTCGTGTCGCCAATGGTACACGGTATTGAGAAGCTTCCCGGATCCTTTAATTTTGGAGGTGAACTCCCTTGAAGTATTGCACTACTCACCTTAGTGAAGGCGATAGTCTCAAGTTTTCGGATCGACTTCTTCTTTGTGAGGATATCTTTCATGTATTTCGCATAGGCCGGCACGTGATTGATTAATTCCGTGAATGGAATTGAGACTTCCAAATTCTTCACAATTTCCATGAACTTCCCAAGTTGGTCATCAAATTTGGGCTTGGCTTGACGACTTGGAAAAGGAAGTCTAATCACAATGGGCTCCTTCTCCTTGACCTTGTCTTCATTTTTCTCTGAACTTTCTTCTTTTGATGATTCACCATCTTTGAAGTTTTGCACAATTTCTTCTTTATCACTAGCTTCCACAACTTCATCCTCAACTTGCTTCTTCGGTGCTTCATACCTTGTACCACTTCTCAAGTGAATGGCATTAACCGTTTCATGTCTAGGGGGATTACTTTGAGGTGGTAATTGCCCCTTTTGTCTTTGTGAGCTTGAAGATGCTAGTTGAGTCAATTGTGTTTCCAACATCTTGGTGTGAGCTAGAATGTTGTTGATGGTGGTTTCCTTTGCTTGACTATCTTTTTGCATTTGAGTGAAAAATTCTTGTTGATTCTTTTGCATTTGGAGAACCGCTTTTTGGACATCAAAACCTTGGTCATTTTGGTGATTGTATGGGTTTTGATTTTGGTAACCTTGGTTTTGATTGAAAAAGGGTCTTTGATTTTGGTTTCTCATGGGTGGTGGAGTGTATGTTGTTTGAGGGTTTTGAACATTTTGGCTTTTGTATGAGAGATTTGGATGGAATTTGGTGTTTTCATTGTAATAATTGGAATAAGGGGTACCACTCTTGTATGCTTGGAAAGCATTCACTTGTTCATTTGTTCCCCTACATTCACCTTGGTCATGTCCCAAAGTTCCACAATTCTCACATATCCCACTTGGGATTGATGAAGATGCCTTCATGGCATTAACATGATGCTTTGATGATTTTGAGTTTTCTTCAAGTCTAGCCATAGCTTGTTCAAACTTCAAGTTGATTGTGTCAATGTGAGCACTAAGTTGAGCACCCAATTGAGTAACGGAGTCCACTTCATGCTTTCCTCCTCTAGTAGCCTTGCGAGGTCTACTATATTGTGAGTTATGGACCGCCATTTCCTCAATCTTGTTCCATGTTTGATTGTCATCAACTTCGGTGAACATTCCATTTGATCCCATATTGAGAATGTTCCTAGAATCTTAATATAAACCGTTCCAAAATTGTTGTACCAAGAACCATTCGCTAAGTCCATGGTGAGGACATGAGCGACAAATTCCCTTAAACCGCTCCCAAGCTTCATACAAAGATTCTTCATCCCTTTGTTTAAAACCCGTAATTTGAGCTCTTAGCATGTTAGTCTTTTCCGGTGGGTAGAATTTTTTGTAGAAAGCTAGAGCCAATTTCTTCCAAGAATCTATTCCGAGGGTGGCCTTGTCAAGGCCCTTCAACCATTGTTTCGCGGTGCCGATTAGAGAAAAAGGAAATAAGACCCATCTAATTTGGTCTTGAGTCACACCGGTTTGAGAGATTGCATCGCAATTGTCGGAAAAGATTTCCATATGAGAATGAGGGTCTTCACTAGGCATCCCCCCAAATTGGCTCCTTTCAACTAATTGGATGAAGGCGGATTTGGCAATAAAATTTCCGGTTAGATGTTGTGGTGTAGGAGTACCATTTGGTAGATTCTCCTCGGTGGGTACGGAGTGTGACGAGAATTTAGGCATTGTAGGTTGATTTTGTGGGGTATTGTGTAATGGGTTCTCCTCTCCTTCTATTGCGAAAGGGTTAACGAACTCACTACTGGGTTGAACAATCTCACTAATACCTCTCAAATTC
Source organism: Silene latifolia (assembly GCF_048544455.1). Taxonomy (NCBI): domain Eukaryota; kingdom Viridiplantae; phylum Streptophyta; class Magnoliopsida; order Caryophyllales; family Caryophyllaceae; genus Silene; species Silene latifolia. Next base: position 67,623,331 of record NC_133532.1, read on the forward strand.
CTCCTAGAAAATCTCCTATTGTTCGTCAAGGTTCTTTCAATTTCACGGTCAAAAGGCAACAAATCACCTTGTGACCTTCTAGACATGCAAAATATCAAACAACTCGAAAACAATTAGAACAAACCTTGAGGAGTTTCACTTCCCCAAGTCGAAGAAAGACACAACTAATAACAATAAAAGAAATCTAAATCAAGTAAACACCGTCCCCGGCAACGGCGCCATTTTTGATCGGTCCGTTTCGTGTTCACAATTAAAGGTGTGGTCGTTGGGTCACGTCCGAATCAAAACACAATTTATAGCTTCACAAACAACTCTACAATTAGTAAAGAGGCAAGTAAAGGTCGGATCCCAAGGGACGGGTATTGAAATGAGATTTCTATTGCAACTAGTAGTGTCCAAGGGGTGTCACAAATTGGGTTGATGTAGAAGGTCACTAAACTAAAATAGCAATGAAAATAAACAAGCAAGATGAAATAAAGGGGTGTAAACAATTGATTTAAAAGCACTAGGGTGTCATAGGATCATAGGGGAATCATGGGAATTGATCATACAAACATGTTCTTAAATTATAAGCAAGCCATTATTGTTGTGATGGATTGAGTTGGGTTATATCTTACAATCCTAGGAAAGTTTGGGTCCCGGAGCCGAATCGATTAGATTGTACAACACCTACAAGTTTACTTAATCTTCCCTACTCAACAACATGCATGGTCTAATGAGACTCGAGTTGGGTTATGTCTTACAAGTCTCATTGAAAAGATAGAAGATGGTAGTAAATGCAAGGATTCATAGGCTTAGCATTTCATCAAATATAACATGTGCATGAGTTGAGATCAAAACAAGCAAGCAAATAAAACATGAAAGCATATTAATTTAAGCATGAATCATTCCCCATGTTGGTTTCCCCTAATCACCCATTTAACCCTAGCTAAGAGACTACTCACTCATTATCATGTTGATCATGCTAGCAAGGTTGTCAATAATACCAACAAAATGAAACATGATGAATAAATGAAAGTAATTAACAATAATTAAAAAGGGATTAAGAGAATTATACCTACTAATGATTCCAATAATAAAGCAAAGATAAAAGAAGTACTTGATGCTTGATTGAGAGGTTGTCAATCTCCCAATAATAACCCAATAATCTTCAATTACCCAAAATAAAGGATGAACAAAAGAGAGATTAAGGAAATAAAACTTGTATTAGAACTTGATTAATTGTTGATTACAATACTAAAGAGAGATTTGATTGATATTAACTACTCTAATTATTGATAAGAAGAACATGCTCTTCTAATTAGACTAATGGGGTATTTATAGTGGAAATTAGGGAGGATGCATTAGGGTTAACTAAGGGCTAAACTAGTAATTACACTTTTTAGATTGAGCAGGGAGGAGCCAGTATTTTTCGAAGGAAGGGCTTCTTTCTTTGTAGCTTGGAGAAGAGGAAATCGTGCTGTGCTGGAATCCGGGCGGAATAAGGTCGGGACGGGCGGATTCTGGCGATGGAATCTAAGCGGATTCAAGAGAATCCGGGCGGATTGTGGAGGTGGGATCTGAGCGTCTTTGTGGAAAGCCGCATGGATTCTGCAGCTGGAGGACGGCCGAATTGGGGACAATCCGCACGAATTGTGCCTCAGCAAGACATCTTCTTCTTTTCTTCCCTTTTCTTCATAAATTCCTTGGGGATTTCCTTGGGGACTCAAGGATCCTTTCTCAACATTGCTCTTCTACTATAATATGTACAAAGGCCTTCTAATCTTGTCTCTCCTTGATGCTTGGTCATTGAATTCGATCAATTTAGTCTTGTTTTGCCATGAAAATGCAAGATTCTTACTCCTTTCCTACCAAGGGATCAAAATCTCAAAGAATATGCAAAACAAATAACTAAAGATAAGAAATGACCCAAATATGCACTAAAAAGCATGAGAACAAGGCTAATTCGGGGGCTAAATATGCGCTAATTATGGTCACATCATTACACTAACAGAAGCTAGCAGTAAGTAGGGTCGATCTCCACAGGGGAGGCGGTCACTATCTACTTGTCTATTCGGTCTGTCTACGTCACAGTTGGGGGTTTTGAATTGAATAAAACTAAACTAAACAAGATTAAGGGAAGAGAATTAATGATAAGAGAAATTAATAGGAAAGAGAGAAAACTAGGATGTCGGGTTATCAACGAACGTCAATTAATTACAGCTAAGGTCACAAATTAGTCGATGTGTCGGTTTAAGGGAAACGAATATCTCCTTCCGGTCTCAATTGGCCCTAAAATTCTATTAGCTTAGCTTCAGCACTCACTAAAGCATTCTATTGTTCACTGCAGGTCTCACCCCTTCCAACCTTCCGGTTTAGGTTAAGGCTTACCAAAGTTAAAAAGGCTAAGTGCATCGATTCAATTAGCTAGATACAGTTTAAGGGAGTGATTAACAACATAGAGTTAACAACAATGAATGATCTATAGACCTAATTAGCAATTAACAATGATCCATCGACTCCCCTAAATCCTAGCAGGGTAATTAGCTAGACATAGGTAAAGTAAAACAAGAACAAAAGATAAGAAAGTAACAAACATTAAATAAAGAGAGTAAAGGGAAAGAGAAAATTACAGAATAAGATCCGGGAAAGAACAGAGAAAAGAGGTGTTTAACAGTGAAAGGAGAGAAAGAGAAGTATGAAGTGTGATAGAGTCGTCAAGGAACAGCGTCCAAGATCCCCCTAAGTGATTGTCGTCATTCCTATTTATAGGAAATAAAATTTATTGGACCTAGAAACGAAAAAAAGCTAAAAGGCCCGAGCCCATAGAAAACCACTCGATCGAGCGGTTTCAAACTACTCGATCGACCTGATCCTCAGCCATACCACTCGATCGAGCAGAAAAAGCACTCGATCGAGGAAACCCTAAAAAGCTCATTTCGATCGAGTAAATATTGTACTCGATCGAGGTCTTCTTCTATCCGAAAGCACTCGATCTACCTCAAAAGCCTTCGATCGAGTGATATCTAACTCAGCCAGCAAAATGTTTCGTTAGTTTCAGCTTCGACTTGTCCATTTAACTTCTGAAATGACTTCACGCGTCCCGTAACAACAGTATTTCCGCTCCAAATCTACTCATCCTCCAAATGCATGCAAAACGGACGATAAAAGGCTCGATTCCACCACTTTCAGGTCCATTCCTGCAAATAAGGCAAAACAAACCAAAGTAGAATATTCGGGGCATTTCGTAGCATAAAACTACGAGAATAGCATAGAAATATGTGCATAAAAAGGCCTAAAAAGACTATATAAAATGCACGTATCAAATCTCCCCAAACCAAACCTTTACTCATCCTCGAGTAAACTAAATGCAAACTAATAGAACGGAAAAGATAGCTCAGAGCTAGCTACAAATGCCCACTTAAACCAATTTAATGCAAGCGAACTAATACTCATAGCAAAGACTGTCAAATGCAAACGAGTTGTAAGATGTTTATGATAAATCTGAACTGTCGACCTTGCAAGACCTTTAATGATGGACTCTCACGGTCACTCTTCCCTCCTGAAGCAAAGGGTAAGCATACGAATGTAAGAGAGAAAGAAATATAGTCGCTCACCTAAACTACGACCCACATAAACATGCATGCAGCTAATATGATAGACAATTCTAGCTACCATACATACATTCCAACAAAACAAGGTCCTGTCATAGCCGAGGCTTACAAAAGTATGGTAAAATGAGGCAATGGGTAAGAAAAGGCAAAACATTTATGGGAATGTGGAGGTATAGGCGGCCAAGCTAGTACCTAAACAAAACCAAATAACAACATTCGATTCTTACACAATTATAGAATTAAGCACATGTGCCCTTCATTTGGCACCAAAATTAACCAAACCGAACCGAACATACTCCTCAGTAGATATAATTAAAGCATAGGAGCCGAAACCGTCAATAATCAACATCTTTTTTTTCTTTTTCATATTTCTTTTCACGGTTTCCTTTTTTCTTTTCCATCACGTTTTTTTCTTCTCTTTTTTTTTTCATTTTTTTTTTCAATTCTTTTTTTTTTCAATTTACTTTTCTCATCTTCCTTTTCATCATAAATTACCAACTCCAAATCATTAGATACAAGCCAAACTTGGCACAATAAACAATATACCGCGAAACATACACTAACTAGATTGACAAGGCAGGCTAAATTTGGATGTAGTTAAGGGTCAAAAGGCAAATTTGGCTAATGTGGAGTTAAATGGGTAAAAATGAAAGAAAGGGGGATGTAAGCACCTCCCTGCATGTGACACCAACCACTAACCCGAATGTATGTAGGCAAAAAGCAATTGAATTTAATATACGTGCAAATTAATGATACATGTTATGCAAGGAGTAACTACTCACAATCTTACATGAAACTGGTCATAAATGACACCAGTTTATAAAGCTCTAGTTCCTTAGAAATTATAAGTAGCTTGCCAAAATTTTCCGGTCAAGTCTATTTGTTCAGCTAAATTTCAACATTAACTCGTAGATATGCAAAATGACAAAGCTAAAAAGAATAATAGTCTATGTAAGGCTTAAGCAAAAAGACAATTGCAATGCAATATCATCATAGAAATCTACCGTTACGACTTAACCTATATGCTAAAATAAACGTGAATTTTTGAAATTTTTGAAATTTTTCTATTGTAATGAGATTTTTGAATTTTTTAAAAATAAACAACAATGCATACAGAAATTAAACGTGATAACAGAAGTGCAATAAAAACAATATGCAGACATAGATATGGATGCATAACCTCCCAAAACCAAACCGTACAATGCCCTCATTGTACCCAAAAATATGGAAAGGAAATGCAAACTAAAAAAGAGAGAGTGAAAATGGGACTCGGAAAACTTACAAAAATACGCGAAGTGGGGACCTCCCGAAACCAGCTAACAACATGGGGGGGTCGCAAACAGCTGCAGAACAGCGTCACAAGAAGCTAATCCAAGCAGAAGCACTCGATCGAGAGAGTAGATTACTTGATCGAGTGACTTGGGCATTTAAAACAGTTCGATCGCGGAAGAAGGGCGCTCGATCGAATGATCCTCTTTGGCAGGCACTCGATCGAGAAGAAGTTGTGTTCGATCGAGTGAAATCAGCAGCAAAAGGGTTCGATCGAGTATATAAAGTACTCGATCGAGCCATCTTCGGTAGACTCTTGCAAAGCCGCAATAAAACAGCCCGCAAAACTACCAAAACAAGATTGGCCGATCCAGTCTATGGTTTAAAAACCAATTATTACACACACAAAACTGAAATGAAATGTTTGAAAAACAACAAAAAATTAAATCTCCGGGTTGCCTCCCGGGTAGCACTAGTTTCAGTCAGGTCCCAGCTTGACCTTCTTTTCTTCGAGCCTCTCTAATTTAGCCTGGTCAAAACAGCTCAAAGCATGCAGCAACCGATCAAATAGCTGCGTATGTGCTACACAAAACTGTAAGTAGCACCATAGTAGAATAATGACATAGGAAATTGAAATATACCACCGTTTAAGTCTAACAAATTTCCTATGACAGCTCCTAAATTTATCCACAAAATAAAGGAGCTCAGTAGAAATTAACAATAAACTAAGGTACCGTTTTAGTTTAACAAATTTCGGATGACAAGAATGGTGAGAAATTGTTAAATTGTTTGTCCAGCCGGGAGGGGGTAGACTATCGGAAGAAAAAAAATTAGGAGTCATATGAGATAGCGTACTATTAATACCAACAATAATAAAATTATCGTTAACTACCTCAGGTTGGTTGCCCTCAAAGTCGGAATCATTAATAAAAGAATATATTACCTCTTCCGTGCTATGAGCAATCACCGACTCAGTTGTCTTCTCGTTACCCTCCTCTGTGGGTTCCGTCCCGTAAATCGCAGCCTCAAGCGTATCCAGCTCGCCTTTGAACATGGGAGATTCACCGTAACCATTGTTGTTGTCAAAATTGTCATCCAAAACGAACCAAGATGATGTTGCATTTCTCTCCATGGCCAAACTAGTCGATCGAGTAAAAATAGTACTCGTTCGAGAGCTTCCCTCCTTAATTTTACTCGATCGAGTACATGAAACAGCTCGATCGAGAACTTCCTCAAAACAGTTGTTCGATCGAGTGGTATAATTTGTTCGATCGAACATTTTCTCGGGTATTTCACTCGATCGACCACTATAATCATTTTGATCGAGCACTTGTTGTTGTACAACGCAGAAATCTTTAAGTAATGCGACAATTCCGAATAGATCTTCGTAATCCGAGTCATCCAAATTGTTAGTAGCGCTAGGCAACTCGGGTCATTCATGGGAAAGACCACTCTAGGTGTAGGTGAAGTATACCTTCTCTGGTTGCCTAATATTCGACTCAGCAGCTAGCTGAGCTATTTGAGACTCCAGCTCAATGAGTTGAGCTTCTTTACGTCTATCGTCTTCTTGCTGTCGGAGTGCATCTTAACCAAAGATTTTAGCTCAGCAACGGCTTCTTTCTATTCATCAGGAGGAGGATCTTGTTGTTACGGTGGCCAGACAAATGGAGGCTTTTTATAGTCTTGTTGATAAAGCAGATGTGGTGGCACAATTGCAGCGGAATGGCTAGCTTGTCTACGCTGCTTGAACGCATAGACCTCATCGTTTTCCGATAATCAAACAACAGCATTGTGCCCAGCAGCACCACATCTCTTACAGTAAACCACCTGCTATGCCATAGGGTGGAACATAGGTGGGAGATCAAAGGTACTCAAGCCTTCCCTTTAACAATCTTTTACTTAGAACTGTCTAGGTAGGACCTGTAGCACCTATCAAAACAGCACTAAAGAAAAAGATCAGAACGACCTCCAGGGATAAATCCCCTGAGGCTAAAGACAGACAAAAATAAATAGGTAAATAAAGTAGTTGCCTCCCCGACAACGGCGCCAAAATTTGATACTGTCGTCAGGTACCAAAAATAAAATACCTAGTAACACTAACAGATGCTAGCAGTAAGTAGGGTCGATCTCCACAGGGAGGCGGTCACTATCTACTTGTCTATTCGGTCTGTCTACGTCACAGTTGGGGGTTTTGAATTGAATAAAACTAAACTAAACAAGATTAAGGGAAGAGAATTAATGATAAGAGAAACTAATAGGAAAGAGAGAAAACTAGGATGTCGGGTTATCCACGAACGTCAATTAATTACAGCTAAGGTCACAAATTAGTCAATGTGTCGGTTTAAGGGAAACGAATATCTCCTTCCGGTCTCAATTGGCCCTAAAATTCTATTAGCTTAGCTTCAGCACTCACTAGAGCATTCTATTGTTCACTGCAGGTCTCACCCCTTCCAACCTTCCGGTTTAGGTTAAGGCTTACCAAAGTTAAAAAGGCTAAGTGCATCGATTCAATTAGCTAGATACAGTTTAAGGCAGTGATTAACAACATAGACTTAACAACAATGAACGATCTATAGACCTAATTAGCAATTAACAATGATCAATCGACTCCCCTAAATCCTAGCAGGGTAATTAGCTAGACATAGGTAAAGTAAAGCAAGAACAAAAGATAAGAAAATAACAAACATTAAATAAAGAGAGTAAAGGGAAAGAGAAAATTACAGAATAAGATCCGGGAAAGATCAGAGAAAAGAGATGTTTAACAGTGAAAGGAGAGAAAGAAAAGTATGAAGTGTGATAGAGTCGTCAAGGAACAGCGTCCAAGATCCCCCTAAGCGATTATCGTCTTTCCTATTTATAGGAAATACAATTTATTTGACCAAGAAACGAAATAAAGCTAAAAAGGACTGAGCCCATAGAAAACCACTCGATCGAGGAAACCCTAAAGAGCTCATTTCGATTGAGTAAATATTGTACTCGATAGAGGTCTTCTTCTATCCAAAAGCACTCGATCGACCTCAAAAGCCTTCGATCGAGTGATATCTGACTCAGCCAGCAACATCTTTCGTTAGTTTCAGCTTCGACTTGTCCATTTAACTTCCGAAATGACTACACGCGTCCCGTAACAGCAGTATTTCCGCTCCAAATCTACTCATCCTCCAAATGCATGCAAAACGGACGATAACAAGCTCGATTCCACCAATTTCAGGTCCATTCATGCAAATATGGCAAAACACATTCGGGGCATTTCGTAGCATAAAACTACGAGAATAGCATAGAAATACGTGCATAAAGAGGCCTAAAAAGACTATATAAAATGCACGTATCAGTAACACCCCCATCTACCAAGGAGCCTTAACAAGACCTTCCCTAGCAGATAAGGGCGTTACCATCTCGGTTGCCCGAGGACAGTAATAATCAAATGTCGATAATAGAAAAATTATATTATATTACAAGTGATTTAAACCAAACAAACGATACAAAAGATACAACTCTTGATAACTACCAACTAGGTGAAACTATCTCTGCCGTGACTCGTGATAGACTCGTCCCTCCAAGCACCCAGCTATGATCCATACACCAACCTGCTAAGACTGACTACTCACCAAAGTGGATCACGGCAGGCACAACACAAAAAGACAACACAACAAAACCACACAAGGTCAGTTACTGAGGTAACAAGTACAAAAGCAGAGACAACATAATTACAGCAATACATACACACTACCTCCTCCAACCAACCACACATCTCTGACTGCCTGGAGGTCCAGTCCTGCCATTGGGGGACCACAGCCGTTCCCACCTAAGCCCCGCTCATCTATCCAAGCGATAACCCATATTCCTTAATGTGCACATCCCCTCTGTGGCGGGTTCCACAGAGGGCGAATCAAGGGTGTGAAGTCACTCCCACAAGTGACTCCACTCAGCCGAGGACGCACCTTGAGAACCACAGACAAACAATCACAACCAACTAAACAATCACCAATCACCAACTCCTAATCCAATACAATGTTAATCAATCAACCGTAACCAACCATCAACAAAGACACTAAACCAACTATACAACAAAAATAGACACTTTAGACAACCAACAGTACTGAGTAGAAGAACCTACCTTTAGCAAACCGCAGCGATTCCGCGCCCAATCACAAGATAACAATCAACCACCAAAACCACCTATACAACCACCATAACCATCTATTGCTACTACCATAACCATAACTGAAATCAAGGGAGACGATGATGATGATGATGACACATACCTAAGCAAAGCAATCGGGCATCAAGACCACTACCCACTCAAGCATCCCATCCCTAAGGTGTAACCACTCTCAAAGGCCTCGAGGAGATGAACCATGGTGAAGGAGGAGTTAAATGACGGCATCTAGGTTTAGGAAGAAAGGCAGAGAAATGATTTGGTTTTCATGATTTACGTTTTATAATTCCCCGCAGAAAACCCGTTACTCGATCGAGTAACTTACTTACTCGATCGAGTGGCCTCTACTCGGTCGAGTTCCCAAGCTACTCGATCGAGTAGCCTCCGCTAGATCGAGTAACACGAACTCAAATACTCACAACGTCAGAAGGTTTCACTCGTAAGGTTTCCGAAAGTCTAGATAGGCGTCTCAGGTCAGTCAACGTCGGTCAACGGGTCTCTAAAAGGACGGTTATTACAGTCTTCCCCCCTTAAAAAGAACTTCGTCCCTGAAGTTCAACTCATCCTCCCCCCATGACACAAAGCAAAAGGAACCAAGGCAAACTACCACTATCCATCCTGACACGGGCCAACACAGCCGTTCATGAATACAGATATGAATGTTCATCAACCATCATCAAAATCTACCTTAGCACACATTACACAACATGGCTTCCTATCAAATCACCAAACTTCCTATCAAATCACCAAACTTACATTATATAAAAGAACAACCAACTCGACTACCATCACTTGTACTTATCTCATGTCATTGCTCAAATATAAACGACTATTTGTTTATTCCTCCATCAATTACTTCTTACCAATCAACCATTCATCAAACACCCAAAAGCAATAGATTATCGATCATTTACACACAAACAACCTATCATTCATTTACATTAATCCCTTCAAGTCATTTCCATTACTCAATCATGCAACAGCAATTCAATTATTTAACAACTACCATTCAATTATATAACAACTTTGTGAACAATTTATTGTAAACAAAAAACAACAACATGATAATTTAATCAACAATTGCCAACAATTATACAATAATCACTACTAATTACTCAAACAACTACTTAAAATACTATAAGATTGTCATAATTAAGTCATTTTCCCATGCGACATTATTCTTCCTCTCTTAAAAGGAACTTCGTCCCCGAAGTTCACCATCAAAACAACTGTAACTATTACACAAGGCGATAAATTTTTATTCCACATTGACATTACGAACAACTAATGCTATACGTTGAGACTCATGACGACCATGATACTCCTTTGACATTACATAGATATGATTCATTTATATGAAAACCATCGGAATAGAGAACCACATAATTACACATTCTGTCATCCATTATCATACCTGACATCTATTAAATTTTATGTGACCATACAAAATATGCAACGAGAATTATAATCATTATACGATATATTACTTGAGGTAATTCGATTTAGCATGCATAAATGTATAAACCACACATATATTTACAACCGTATAAACCACCATTGAGACGCGACAATGTTGTCACCCACCAAAACAAGGAACAATTATCACAAGAACCACAAGCTTGAAGATCCAAACAAATTTAAGACGAAATTACCATCCTACAGGGGCACTCGATCGAGATTGCGAGTTACTCGATCGAGTCCAGCAGCTACGCGATCGAGTACGTCGAGATCAGAATGCATTTTTTAACCACCCCTACAATCACTCGATCGAGTGAGGGGCGCTCAATCGAGTAGCCACGGGTCACATTCCTCCAAATTTCCGCCCCGAGATACCTAGAAAACACATATATAAGTCGGAATTTCAATTCCGACACCAAGCACCTGCATAAAAGTACCAAAATTATCCAACATACGGCCTAATGGCCACAATACAAACCAAAGTCTAACAAATGTACCAACCAAACCAAGTACTAACTAAGACAAATCCATGAAACAAAGTGTATATAAGACAAGGCAAGAGTGTCACTCCACGGCCGGCTCCTCCATCTCCTCGTCTCCTCCTCCTCCTCCGGATGTGCCAGCTCCTCATGTTTCCCCGCCTGAGGTGTCTCCAATCCCTGAATATGCTCCCACGCGCCAAGGTGCCAAGCAACCGTAAGGGTAACTCTGAGGCTCTCCCCAAGTAGACCGATCCACCCAAAAGAGTGGAAGACCCCACTATCATCACCAACACCTCTCCACCACACCGGCTGGGCTGAGGTGGTCCCAATGCCCTGTACATAAGCCATCTCTTGTAGGTTCCGGAGCGTCAAGGTGATAAATACCCTCTCCGTGAGCTCACTCTCCCTCATCTTAGAACTAAAGAACAAAGGATAGCTGGGTAATTGATGCTGTGGAGGCACGGGTTGCTCTGGCTGGGTCTCAGCAGCTCTCTCCCTCACCCGTCTCGGTCCCCTCCCCACTCTAGGCTGCCTATCCTCGGGTCTAGCCTACTCCTTCTTAGTAGGCTGATGCATAACCTCGAAAATATCGGCATCAATGGGGTAATACTGCCGAGTAGGAACCTTCTCATCATGATCAGAATCTGAAGCCACTACCACTGCCGTGAAGGGCTCAGTCGCAGGAAGGTGCTCGGGGTCGGGTATCCTCATCCAGCTCATCCCCCATACTTTCCAAGCCAAACCACCACACTCCAAAGTTCTCAACCATTTCTGTTCGAGGAAGTAGTCTCGGTCCAGGGTAGGCATAGACAGGTCCATGGGTATAAGGGCCAAGGAGGCCTCAAAGGTGGTCAACCTCTTCGCCAACCGTGTGGCATTGGCACCACAGCTCAAGTAACGGGTCCCAGAGGTGGCCATCAAAGCTACGCTAGCATAGACTACGGTCGGGGCACTGTAAGAAACTTTCGGGGCACAAGTGGGGTTAAGGTAGGCAACAACCATCATCACCTCATGTGAGTTAATCTTACTCACATCCTTTCGGTCATAGAGCAAACAAGTTAAGGCACGAAGAAAGATCTTCAAGGTGACATGTTGAACATCGTTTATCAACATGTTGTTAGAGGTGGGGGCGTTCTTACCGGTAAAGCAAGGCATGTAACTATTGGCTCCACACTCAGTTGGGATATCACTAAGGGCTCCCTTCTCCGGTCGAGCAAGGCCAAGGTGGGTAGCAAACATATCCATGGTCAAGAGGAAACTAGTGTTCATGAGACGAAACTATATGGTCTTAGCCGCCGCATCATAGAGGAAAGAGCTCATGAACTCTAAGGTCAAGAAGGAGTAGGAATGTTTTCTAAGAAAGTACAAACCGATCAAACCCAAAGTCTCAAATATATGCCTCACATTCGTCTCCACACCTAGGTCCTCTAAGATTGTGGTGTCGATGCAACGGGTTGGTTTCATGCGATATTTTTGTAACTTGACAAAAGCATCTCTTTGCTTGAAATCAGCAAAGACGATGGTAGGGTACTCAGGCACATGTGGGACTGTGGGTCCCTGACTCCCCTCACCAAGCTCAGGCTCAGAAGCCCTCCCCCTCTTACTTTGACGGGTACCAACTGCAGGTCTCGGCATCTGTTTCAACACATACTTTAGGCACACAAACGAACACTTACTCTAAGATAAATAAACTTTTCATGCATACTCATGGAAGAAGAAACAACTATGTACACACTTTCACCAAAATAATCAAAAGGTTCAAACATACTAATTCCAAAATTCATATCAGACGATCTTTATAGCTATTAAAATATGAAAACTGCAACATCAATTAACAAACCAACTACAAATTAAGGTATTAGTCTTGTCAAAATAGCTTCACAAATGATGGAGCGGGTCGTTGTCCACCATCAAACACATTTATACCCAACTACTAGTATAGCAAGCAAGTCGGGGTCGATCCACGGGACGGGGGTACTGAAATTGTTCAATCTAATTGTAGTTATGCTAAGGGTTGTAACAATTGATTTGGGTTGATGATTCTAAACTAATGAAAGCAATGGAATAAAACAAGCAATAGATTAAGAGATGTAAACAAGTAATAAAGGATACTAGGATATCATGGGATCATAAGGGAATCATGGTAAGATAGCATAAATGAGTTATATAGATACAAGGAATTTATTATTGTTGGAATTAAGTTAGTTCATGTCATATAATTCATAAGAAGATTTGGGTCCCGGAGCCGAGTCATTTGTGACTTTAAAACACCTACAAGTCGACTTAATTCTTCCTATTAAACTATATGCATGATATACCAATTCCTAAGGAAACTTATCTCTCGGAGCCGAGTCGGTTAAGACTTTACAACACCTACAAGTCGACTTGGGTTTTCCCTATTTCAACTATAAGCAAGGTCTAACAAGGCTTGAATTGGTTTATATCTTACAAGCATTGTTGAATAGATAAGAGATGGGTAAAAAATGCAAGGTTTCATAGTCTAGCATTTCATCAAACATGTCATGTGCATAAGTTGAAGAACAATAAGCAAGCATTCATATAAACTCATTAAGCATAAATCTATCCCATGATTAACTCCCCTAATCCCCCACTAATCTTAGTTAGGTAACTACTCACTCATTATCATGGAAGACATGTTATCAATGGTGTCAATCATCACAACAAGTATAAACATGATTAAAGAGTGAGGAAATAAACAATAAAGAGTAATGAGATTATACCAAACTTAAGATGAACAATTGGAAAGGAAAGAATAATAGAAGAAAACTTGATTGATTGATGAAGAGTTGTCAATTCTCCAATAATAACCCAATAATCTTCAATTACCCAATAATAAACTTGAACAATAATTAAGGAAAGATTAATGTGAAATTTTGTGGAATGATTGAGATTAATCTATTCTAACCTACTCCTAATCTAATCTAAGAATGCTTAATTTAATCTAATAAAACTTGGTTATTAGCTAGGTAATACAATGGAGTATATATAGTGGTACATCATTAGGTTAAGCAAGGGTAGTTTAGTAAATAACAATGCTTAAGTGTTGAATAGAGCTTTGCAAGTCCCGAGGGACATGCGCGGATTGAGTAACAACTTCCAAGGAAATCCGCGCATCCTCGCCTGAAGCACGGTTGGTCCTGTAAGTGGATCCGCTCGGACTGGCATCGGCATGCTCGGATTGTGGTCTGGTACGTGCGTCCTGAGCATGGGACGCTCGGATCCTAGGCTGAGACGCTCGTCCTGAGCTCGGGATGCTCGGATCCTAAGACAGGGTTCTTCGTTATTCTTGACTACCTAACAATCCGCTCGTTCTGAGCTTGAGATGCCCGTCCTGAGTCTGGGACGCGCTGATCAAAGGTCAGGTTGTCTATTTGAGCTCGGATTGTAAAACAGACGTCATTTTCTCATCCGGACTCCTATTGGAGTGATTTAAAAGCCTAGACCACTTGACTTTTCGACGCCGTTTCATCTTACATAGTTTTAGAGCCAAACAAGCAACTCTTGGTTTGGTTCCAAGCAATTTCCTCTTGTAATGGCTTCCTTCTCCTTGCTTTTAAGCCTATGATCCTTCTATATACTATTTATTCCTACGTCCATGGTCATCATTCATGCCTCCTCTTCATACTAGTCCATCCAAGATCGTTATCAAGCTTCCAAATATGCATGGGAGACGGAAATTCCGCCTCATTATCTCCTTTCCTATAAGACATATAAAATGCACTATGAAAGCAAAATAGGAAGGAATTGAGGGATAAAATGGCCATGAAATGGTATATTAGTATGCAAAATAGGTTCAATTAGGGGACTAAATGTGCGCAATTAAGAGTCACATCAACAAATAAGCACCCATCATAAAGGATTGGGGCGATTTTCAGTTTGGGGCACTTTTAAGACGGAGTTTTAAGATAAAATTTTGGATAAAACTAATCAAAATCTGCACCAAACATGATATCCACAACATACATTACTCAAATTTCCCCCTTCCATATGCAAAATACAAACAAAATTCAATTTGAATCCCAAACCCTAGAAATTTCGGTTCCCACATACCCCCATATTGATTCGATTTTTCTACTTCTAGCATCAAAAATCAACAATTTGTTACAACAATTATAAGCAAGAATACATGTATATAAATCGAATTTTTAGAAAAATCCAACTCTTTATATTGTTCTAATTGACTAAAAACAAAGAAAATGATGAACATTCTTACCTTGAATGATTAGCAAGTGGAAAGGACGAAATAAACAGGAAGAAAACCAAGGAAACAAGCACAAAATCACCAAGTTTTTGAGAGAAAGAGAAAGATTAGAGGAAAATTAGGGTTTAAAGGTATGAAGAAATAAGAAGAAAGGAGTTGAGAAGAGTATAAGAATCCCGTCGTTTACCGGGTACTGTACACTTACTCGATCGAGTAAATAGGTTACTCGATCGAGTGGCCTCTACTCGGTCGAGTTTTCGCTGACAGTTCCAACTTTTTCAACCTAATAACTCTATAACTAGATCGTGTAAGGTCTACTCGGTCGAGTAGGCACTCGTACTCGGTCAAGTAAAACTAGGTACGCGGTCAAAAGTTACGAGTTTAGTTAACGATTTCTGCAAAACAACAACTCGTGTCGATTCCAAAGTATATTTGGAAATCCTCACAGATTATTTCATCCAATCACGACACATTATTACTACTCAATCGTACTCAAATATTTTACTTGAACATTACACACATCATTCCATCCTATAACAATCATTATGCAAGACAATTCACTATAATATCAACTTATACCCATATATAAATAACACATTACTTCACATTTGTTTACGCATTTGCAAATTCAACTATCCGACTTATGTGTACACTACACTAAGCATCCACCTTGCAATAAACCATCATATATTACTCAAGTTTGCTAAAATTCCAAGCATGTCACAACAATTCATCAACCAAATATCTAACATAATCATGCCATATCACAAGAATACGCAACAACATTCATCCATTAAATTTTCAAACATTACTTGCCCACTTATACTAATTAGAAGGCATATAGAATCTCGACTTACAACCCGTTATTAGCATCACATTATCCAACATTAACATGCACCTATTAGCACTTTAACCATCTTTATCACATCCACACACGCTTCCAATCATTCACAAATCTTCGCAGTTCATCATCACCACTTACACGCACCAAGCATTACCATAGACTCCATCACAAATATTTCTAACTTATTCATCATACACACTTATGCACACAATTCCCGACTCGATATCCCGATACTCATTGGCTGGCTTAAGCATATTGGGGCCATGATTTTGAAATGAGGGGGCCTAATCACCCAAAATTAAGCATCAGCTGGGGCTCCCAACATACATACACCAGGTTCATTTTATTAGACTCACTACGTTCGTTGGGCTCATTAGTTAAAGGTTCCAAAATCGTCTCTCTGATACTACTTTGTAACACCCCCATCTACTAAGAAGCCTTAACAAGACCTTCCCTAGCAGATAAGGGCGTTACCATCTCGGTTGCCCGAAGACAGTAATAATCAAATGTCAATAATAGAACGATTATATTATATTACAAGTGATTTAAACCAAACAAACGATACAAAAGATACAACTCGTGATAACTACCAACTAGGTGAAACTATCTCTGCAATGACTCGGGATAGACTCGTTCCTCCAAGCACCCAGCTATGATCCATACACCAACCTGCTAAGACTAACTTCTCACCATAGTGGATCGCGCCAGACACAACACAAAACGACAACACAATAAAACCACATAAGGTCAGTAACTGAGGTAACAAGTAAAAAAGCAGACACAACACAATTACAGCAATACATACACACTAACTCCTCCAACTAACCACACATCTTTAACTATCCGAAGGTCCAGTGATGCTAGTGGGGGAATGCAGCCATTCCCATCTAAGCCCCGCTCATCTATCCGAGCGATTGATAGGACAAGAGTTGGTCGTCACACATCCAATCAAACACATTTATAATACTCAACAAACAACTAGTTACCGGTTAGTCGAGGTCGATCCATGGGATGGTGTGCTTTGGGTTCTAAGGCTATCTATCTCAATTTATGCTAGTGTCATAATTTGTTTGGGTTTGTAGTTGTGTTCTAGACTAATGCAAGCAATAAAGTAAACTAAGCAATAAAAGAGAGATGTAAACAAATGATTAAAAGTGCTAGGATATCATGGGTTCATAGGGGATTCATGGTGTTGATCATACAAACTTGTTTACAAAGTTGCAAGTAATTAATGTTGTGAAGGAACCGAGATGGTTTATGTCTTACGGTTCATAGGAAGAGTAGGGTCCCGGAGCCGAATCGATTAGATTGTACAACACCTATAAGTCGACTTACTTTCCTCCTATTCAACTTCTATGCATGGCCTAACAAGACTCGAGTTGGTTTATATCTTACAAGTCAAGTTGAGTAGATAAGAGATGGGTAAAAATGCAAGGATTCATAGGCTTAGCATTTCATCAAACATAACATGTGCATAGGTAGACATCACAACAAGCAAGTAATTTAATTATGAAAACATATTAGATTAAGCATGATTAATCCCATGTTGGTTTTCCTTAATTACCCACTAATCCTAGCTAAAGACACTACTTACTTATTATCATGGTAAACATGTTATTAATGGTGTCAATCATCACAACAAGTGTAAACATGATAAGAGAATGAGGAAATAAACAATAAAGAGTAAAGGGTAAAAGAATTATACCAAACTTGAGATGATTCAAAATAATAAAGCAAACAATAAAAGAAGAGAACTTGATTGATTGATGAAGAATTGTCAATTCTCCAATAATAACCCAATAATTTTCAATTACCCAATAATAACAAACTTGAACAGTAATTAAGGAAAGATTAATGTGTAATTTGTGAAAGGATTAAAGAGTAATCTATTCCTAATCTAATCTAAGAGATTTTTCTAATGTGGAAGCCCCCTTTTGATTATCATCCAAATGGGGTATTTATAGTAGTGCTTCATTAGGTTAACTAAGGCTAAACTAGTAATTAACATTTGTAAGTTCTAAGCAGGGAATCGATAGTCTTTCGGAGAGGTGGGCATCTTTGCTGTGGACGCCACGATCCGCTCGTCCAGGAAGGGAATCCGCTCGGATTGTTGCAGGGGTGGACGAGTGTCTTCAAGGCTTGGACGCTCGGATTCAGGGTCTCTTGGACGGGCGTCTTGTCTCCTTGGCCGCTCGGATTCTTCTTCAGAATCCTTTCCTTCATTTACTTCTCACTCTTAAGAGATTAGTCTTTAGTTCTTGCCTTTCCTTCAATACTCGTTCAACCAAGATCGTCAATGTCCTTCCAAATAAGCTCAAGAGACGGGAATTTCCGCCTAATTGTCTCCTTTCATACAAATCAAGCATAAAGCGATAGGAAAGATAAATAGGAAGCATTTGACGGATAAAATGGCTATGGAATGTTACATTAGTATGCAAAATGGGCTCAATTAGGGGACTAAATGTGCGCAAATAATGTTCACATCAAATATCCCCAAACCAAACCTTTACTCGATTCGAGTAAAGAGGTGACTAAAATTAGACCTTTATTTAAACTATCCTACTAATATAGCCGATATGAGACAATTAGCGGTTCTCACTCCGCTCCTTCAACTCACAACAAGACAACCATGAGGTAGGATGCCTTCTTACAAGGCAAGGTGGGTCTTGCCAAAATGGCGACACATCCAATCATTAGAGCATACAAAATCAAGTAATGGATGCATCTACAAAAGAATAGCAACTTTCCTCATCTAAGTGGCGGAAATTATCTACAAGGGAAGCAATTCAAGGGTACACACTCCTTCATCGATGCAATTTCTTCAAACTACTAAGCATAGAAGGATACCAATAAATCACCTCCGAGTGGTGTCAAGCTAGGGTACCTTTGTCCTCAATCGTTAAATGCTTTTGTCAAGAATAGACTCCCTATGGTGTTAGAAACACTGGAGGATCGCGGAATTCCCCTTCTTTCCTAGACAAGAAGAAGGGTCGTCCCCTCTCTACCATGCACAAAAATGGATACGATGGATAAAGGGATCGATAGTATTTGAGTTTCACTTGGGAGTTTGATTTTGTTGTTTGTTTTCTCCCCAATTTCTTGTGGCATATAACAATTGAGATCACTTTCTTTTGCCATTTCTTTTGATTTTTGCCATTTCAATACTTGACAACTTTTCAACTTTTGCATTTTTCTTTTGAACACTTTCAAAGTCACCTCAATTAGTAACGAGGGTGCCTTATATTTGAAGCATAGGAGTTTGTATTTTTGTTACTCCTCTTTTCTTTTTGATGCAATTTGCAAACTTTTTCAATTTCTTTTCATTTCATTTCTTGAACTCAAATTTTTGAACAATTTCCTTTTGTGCCCATTCCCTTTTGATGATAAAATGTGGTAGAACATGGATGAATGATGGTTGCATGGTTTCAAGGGTCACCTTGGAATAAACGGTAGCCAAGGAGTTATCGCACCACAAGGTACTCATGACTAGGCCTTAATCCATGGGTCAAAGGATATTAGCATGACACATCCTAGGGTGTTTTACAAGTATTCGAACAAGCAAAGTCTTAAGAAGAAAAATCATCTACTATGGCCTATATACACTTGTCAAGCTTCCCAAGTAAACGGTTTCACAAAATGTTTCTAACATGCAACTATATGACATGATGCAACTAACATAAATACATCCTAATGCATATGATTCTACCAACTAGTATGCCATATAAACTAAATGCAATCCTAAAATCATATTGTTTCATACCACATCAATCAAAATAAAGCCACATAGTCATTAACATAAAGAGGAAAAAGGAGATTGGAAAGATCATACCATGCGGTCTTGAATATCCTCATGTCTCGGATATGGCGTTGTCAATCAATGTGAACAAGGATGAACAAACACGATATATACAAAATAATATATACAAGACTATACTACAAAGGAAATGAACTTGTTTTTGGGTTTTTCAATTTTTCAATTTTTTTGAATTTTTCGAAATTTTTCAATTTTTATGCATTTTTGGAATATAAATTCCCATCCCCCACTTTATTTTGGACATTGTCCTCAATGTACATGTAGGAGTGGGCATAAAAAGGAAATACATGTTTTTGGATTTTTGATTTTTTTGAAATGAATTACAAATGCAATATGGTATGAATGCATGCATGCTCTAACTAAGTGCAATTCTATATGACATATATAACAAATGAATGCAATTTAAAATACACTAAATGACACATGCTTTATAGTAAAATATGGTCACCTATGATCAAATCTCCCCAAACCGATTTAAACACTATCTCTAGTGTAGAAAATAATAGGATTGGTCATTAGTGACTATGCATGAATTCTAGTCTATATGCAACTATCTACATGAATCATGTGAGATATAATACAATGCAAACTATACTATACGAACTAACTAATGTAAATGCAATATGAAATATAATACAAATGTGTAAGCTAAACTAAATGCAATGTATATACAAAAGAGAGAGGGAGAGAAAAGTATCATACAAATGGAGGTGATGAGGTAGGCATCTTTCACTCGTCATCCTCATCTTGGGGATAGCCATACCAGTGAGAGCTTCCTCCTTGGTCATACCCTCCTCCTTGACTAGAGTGCCCTCCGCCTTGGCCACTAAAATTCCCGGCTTGGTCCCCTTGATTAGGGAACAAAAGGTGTGGTTGGGCCCAAGAGGGCCGAGGGCCATTAGGGTCAATATACCCTTGCGGTGCCATTTGATAGTACTGGGGATAAAGGGCCAAGTAGTTATCGACCCTCCCTTCATGCACCCCGAGATCAGCTCTATTCATAAGGTTCATCAGGTCATGAATACCCGGGGTGTCGGGGATTTGCGGCTCGAATTGCGTATAAGGAGTAGGGTACAGTGGGATGGGCATATAGGAAGGTGGGGGAATATGCCTCGCCGGTATCCCACGAGGTATTTGTGGTTGGCGGGGTGCTTCTTCCCTTTGAGGGGGGGGGGGGGGGGTTGCCGATGATTTGGATGTCGAGAAGGTAGCTTGGCCTAAGAGAATACGGGCTCAATCGCGGGTCGGTACCCGGTATATTCCACCTCGAAAGAATAATGGAGGAGCACCCTTTTGTGAACCATTCTACACTCCCGCCTTGAGTGTAGACACACCACCGGTGGTGGTTGAAGACGGCGTCCTCATCAATCGAAGTACTCCCCTCAAGAGGAGCATAAGTCCCACCGGCGTTGAAGCCGGGGCAAAGGAAGTTAGCCACGATGGTAATTAGACCTCCCATCACGAAGGTCTTGAGTTGGGTGTTCCCTTGAGAACATTCATAAAACCTTATAAGCACCTCAAGGGGGGTATTAAAGTTGTATCGTCTCGTCCCCTGGACGTTTAGATAGGACTCAAGGAATGTTAAATCAATGAGAGTGCACCTATCTTGTTCATATCTCCCATTGATGGTGCCGGCTATGAAATCCGCCGTGATCCGAAGCACCGGGTGCTGGATAGCAAAGGTATAGCATTGTTTTTGGTGAATGAAATCCCTCCCGGAAATAGCCTTCCAAAGTAGGTCCACGTCGAAATCGGCGGGTTTGTCGGTATAGTCGGTTGGTACAACAAGACCGAAAATGTGAGAAAATTGATCAAGTGTAAGGCTATGGTCTAGGTTACACAACCGGAACTCCATGCTCATGTTGGTTCGAGTGTTCGTGACAATACGGAGGCTACTCAAAAATTCCAGGGTGAGACTAAGGTACGTCTCCTCATGGGCATGGAATAATTTCCCAATCCCTAAGCCATCAAAGAACATTTCAGTGTGGTACCTTATCCCAAGGATTTCTCACACTCTATTATCAATAAACTGAGTGGGTTCATAGTGCTTACCTAGCAACTCGACGAATTTTTTACGGTGGGCATCGGAGGTGAAGAGTACCCCCGAAAAGTACTCAAGTTGCTCTATCCCTCCTCTCATGATGGGGCGGAAGTTCCTTGGCGTCATCTTTTCTTGTGGGGATGAAGAGGATGAGCCCTTGCGTTTCCTAGCGGCAGATTCAACAAGTTTCTTAGCCTTGCCCTTGAGGTTCATCATCTTGAATTGGGAAGATAGGGGTTTTGTTGGCTTTTATTGTGAGGGGAGTGTTTTGGGGATGAATATGAGTGATTTAGGGTTAGATAAGGTGAGGAAATGAGGGAGAAAGGGGGTGTTTTTTTAGAATAGAGGAGTGAGACGAGCGGATTTGGGTAGGGTCTGGGCGGATAATCCGAGAAAAATGCAAGAATCCGAGCGTCTTCCTTGTCGGGACGAGCGTCTTACAGAAAATCCGCCCGATTTCGTTACAGGGACTTTGGTTGTTCTGAAGTAGACAAAAGACGAGCGTCTTGTTACCTAGACGAGCGTCTGAATTTGGACGAGCGACTTTTATAGAATTCGCTCGGATTCTGGCACAGTCCCTAAATTTCCTTCAGGTGTCTTTCAGGACGAGCGTCAAGAGGAGAATACGAGTGTCTTTTTAGTGGACGAGCGTCTTTGTCCAAATCCGCTCGGATTTCAAAACAATGTTGAACAGTTCCCTGAGGAGGGCTTTGGACGAGCGTCCAGCCCTCGGGACGAGCGTCTTTTCGCTGTTTCTCTTTCTTTTCTTTCTTTCCATTGCAATATCACACCCTTGCACCCGATTGTTATTCCTCCTTATCTTTTTCTGAAATTTTGCTCAATAAAAATGTAAGAAGACTCTCTCTCTCACTACTCCCATGCAAGGAATCAAACAAAAATACGAAAATGTACACTATTATACAAAATGGAGTTTCAAGAAATATCTTACAAATGGTGGTTTGAGATAGAACTCCACCAAACTAGTTCAAATTGTAAAAATTCTTGTCCATAGAGCTCAAGTCTCTTAATAGAAGATCAAAAGCTTGTGAAGAAGCTCCAAATAAGCACAAGTATGGTTTGCTTAACTTCAAGACGAAACTTGGCCAAAGGAATTTGCCATTCGTTATTGTTTCCTTCTTCTTCTTGGCACTTGAATGCTTGCAATGTTTGAAACCATTTAGCCCACGATTCTTGTCATTATGAGGTAAGAAGTATGGTTCATGGTTGTTCGAAGACTTCCCCTCATCACCTTCTTTTTCCGTTTTGGTGACGATGATAGCGTTTGAATTTATCAATCCTTCAAGAGTAGAAGGAGGATTCTCATGATCTTGATGACCGAGTCCCTTGGGAGTTGACATTGTGGGTGCCAAATTTCCACAAGTAGCTTCTCGTGCAAGTTTATCTTTGAGCTTTTCCACCAAGTACCCTTTGTATGATGCTTTGACCTTTTGAATAAGGTCCACCATATGCTCTCCAACAATCATTGGCTCCATGGTAGGTGCCAAGTAGTCTTCATGGGAAATAGGGAAAGGACATTCATCTTCATGATAGGATATCTCGAATGTCTCAAGGATAGGCTCCTCAAGAAAGGTGATATTACAGATCCATTCCTCTCGGTCCTTGTAAGACACGTATTCTTCATAAGCCCTTTTTATGGTTTTGTCATCACCGATATCTTCATATGAATCATAAGTGGGCGCTTCATGCAATTCTTTCTCCAACATCTCAACATTCACATTAAAGGACACACCCTCATACTTACAAAGGCTAAGAGTATTTGGTTTACTCAACCTTGTGTCTTCTTCATCAAACATCACACTTTCATACTCACAAGAGCTCAAGGAGATTGGCTCTTCCCATTCTTCATTTTCCATGTCAAAAGTTACTACTTCAAATTCACATTCATGATCAATGTCCAAAGAATGGTGGGGAGTGATTGCTTGGGATTCTTTCATTTGGGTAATTTGAATCTCCAATTCCTCACCTTGGGCAACAATGCCTTGAAGAACATTGTCCCTCTTTTGGCTCTCCTCTATCATTTGTTTGAAGAAGTTTTGTTGATCTCCCATCATTTGGAGAATCACATTTTGAATGGTTTCATCTTCTTGTTGTGGGTAGGTGTGAAAGTGGTTGTATTGTGGCAACTGAAATCCATTATAGAGTGGGTATTAAGTGGGTGGTTGTTGTGGATATTGGATGTGGTGATTTTGGTGGGAAAATTTGGGGTAGTGGTTAGGATTTTCATTGTACAAATAATAAGGTAGGTTTGTATTGACTTGCTTCTCAAACTCCCCATACCCATACTCAAAAGATCCATCACATACTCCATGAACTAAGTCTTGAGCCATCATAGCTAAGACAAGGAGACAACTACAAGTATGGAAACTACATAAAAACGGTAAGAAAAATCCTTCAGGAACAAGTTCCTCAAGGTGAAAGCAAAATCAAAATAGACAAACAAGTAAGAACTTAATCACATAGCACCATCCCCGGCAACGACGCCATTTTGATAGGACAAGAGTTGGTCGTCACACATCCAATCAAACACATTTATAATACTCAATAAACAACTAGTTAGCGGTAAGGCGACGTCGATCCATGGTACGGTGTGCATTGGGTTCTAAGTCTATCTATCTCAATTTATGCTAGTGTCACAATTTGTTTGGGTTTGTAGTTGTGTTCTAGACTAATGCAAGCAATAAAGTAAACTAAGCAATAAAAGAGAGATGTAAACAAATGATTAAAAGTGCTAGGATATCATGGGTTCCTAGGGGATTCATGGTGTTGATCATACAAACTTGTTTACAAAGTTTCAAGCAATTAATGTTGTGAAGGAACCGAGATGGTTTATGTCTTACGGTTCATAGGAAGAGTTGGGTCCCGGAGCCGAATCGATTAGATTGTACAACACCTACAAGTCGAATTACTTTCCTCCTATTCAACTTCTATGCATGGCCTAACAAGACTCGAGTTGGTTTATATCTTACAAGTCAAGTTGAGTAGATAAGAGATGGTAAAAATGCAAGGATTAATAGGCTTAGAATTTCATCAAACATAACATGTGCATAGGTTGACATCACAACAAGCAAGCAATTTAATTATGAAAACATATTAGATTAAGCATGATTAATCCCATGTTGGTTTCCCTTAATTACCCACTAATCCTAGCTAAAGAGACTACTCACTTATTATCATGGTAAACATGTCATTAATGGTGTCAATCATCACAACAAGTGTAAACATGATAAGAGAATGAGGAAATAAACAATAAAGAGTAAAGGGTAAAAGAATTATACCAAACTTGAGAAGATTCCAAATAATAAAGCAAAGAATAAAAGAAGAGAACTTGATTGATTGATGAAGAGTTGTCAATTCGCCAATAATAACCCAATAATCTTCAATTACCCAATAATAACAAACTTGAACAGTAATTAAGGAAAGATTAATGTGTAATTTGTGGAAGGATTAAAGAATAATCTATTCCTAATCTAATCTAAGAGATTTTTCTAATGTGGAAGCCCCCTTTTGATTATCATCCAAATGGGGTATTTATAGTAGTGCTTCATTAGGTTAACTAAGGCTAAACTAGTAATTAACATTTGTAAGTTCTAAGCAGGGAATCGCTAGTCTTTCGGAGAGGTGGGCATCTTTGCTGAGGACGCTACGATCCGTTCGTCCAGAAGGGGAATCCGCTCGAATTGTTGCAGGGGTGGACGACCGTCTTCAAGGCTTGGACGCTCGGATTCAGGTCTCTTGGACGGGCGTCTTGTCCACTTGGCCTCTCGGATTCTTATTCAGAATCCTTTCCTTCATTTACTTCTCATTATTAAGAGTTTAATCTTTAGTTCTTGCCTTTCCTTCAATACTCGTTCAACCAAGATCGTCAATGTCCTTCCAAATAAGCTCAAGAGACGGGAATTTCCGCCTAATTGTCTCTTTTCATACAAATCAAGCACAAAGCGATAGGAAAGCAAAATAGGAAGCATTTGACGGATAAAATGGCTATGGAATGTTACATTAGTATGCAAAATGGGCTCAATTAGAGGACTAAATGTGCGCAAATAATGTTCACATCAGCGATAATCCATGTTCTTAATGTGCACATCCCCTTTATGGCAGGTTCCACAGAGGGCAAATCAAGGGCGTGAAGTCAATCCCGCAAGTGACTCCACTCAGCCGAGGACGCACCTCGAGAACCACAGACACACAATCAAAACCAAGTGAATAATCAACAATCACCAACTCCTATTCCAATATAATGTTAATTAATCGACCGCAACCAACCATCAACAAAGAAACGAAACCAACTATACAACAACAATAGACACTCTAGACAACCAACAGTACTGAGTAGGAGAACCTACCTTTAGCAAACCGCAGCGATTCCGCACCCGATCACAAGATAACAATCAACCACAAAAACCACCTGTACAACAACCATAACAATCTATTACTACTACCATAACCATAACTGAAATCAAGGGAGACGATGATGATGATGACATATACACAAATAAAGCAATCTGGCATCAAGACCGCTACCTGACTCAAGCATCCCATCCCTAAGGTGTAACCACTCTCAAAGGCATCAAGGAGATAAACCATGGTGAAGGAGGAGTGAACTGACGACATCTAGGTTTAGTAAGAAAGCTAGAGAAATGATTTGGTTTTCATGATTTACGATTTATAATTCCCCGCTGAAAACCCGTTACTCGATCAGGTAACCCACTTACTCGATCGAGTGGCCTCTACTCGATCGAGTTCCCAAGCTACTCGGTCGAGTAGCCTCCGCTAGATTAAGGAACACGAATTCAAATACTCACAACGTCACAAGGTTTCACTCGTAAGGTTTCCGAAGATCTAGATAGGCGTCTCAGGTCAGTCAACGTCGATCAACATGTCTCTAAAAGGACGGGTATTACAACAACCCAACTAAAACCAAACATGATACAACATAATATTTAAAATCTGTTTCACAAGCATTGCATCCCCCTTTACCCGGTGGTTACACTTACACTATCCCACAGACATGGCCCTAACTACCCATTATTCTTAAGGACTAATAAAAACATCACCCCTCAAATGAACACTATAACAAGATCACGATGTATACCACAGAAATTTTTCCTGACGATTGGGAGGCAATTTTACCAACAATATCATTTGGGTGCATTGGTGCCACCACTATCATCTGTAGGAACTGGACTGTTGGACTGTGGTGCCATGATAGACCACTTCAACAGTATGGAAAACCATTTTTGCTGTAAGAGATGAATTTGTTAGTCAGGTTGGTTCCATTGTAGATGCTCAAAACTGTTTAAGGGACTAGAATAGGAATGGTAAGCAGCAACTGTACCAGTTCTATTCTATGTTCCATGGGAGACACCCTAATCTTCAATGGGCTAAACCTATCATGGATGGAGTAATAATGCCAAGGCATGTTGTGCTTGTTAGGATGGCAGTGCAAAAGGGTCTGGCCACTACTGATAACCTGAATAGGAGGGGAATGCACATTGTGAACATATGCTACCTTTGTTTGGTTGCAGCTGAAGATAATCAACACTTGTTCTTCTTATGTCCTTTTTCTTTGGCAGTATACAAAGAAGTGATGCCCTGGTTAGGGGTCACTAGAAGGCCACTTTGCCTTCAATAGGAACTGCTCAAGCTGTCAAGATATCGAGGTAAGGGATGGGGCAAAAAAATGGGCACGGTGTAGTATGGCTACAACTGTGTACTTCTTATGGCAGGAACGTAATTGGCGAATTTTCAAAGGGGTCTCACGCACAATAGCACAAGTAGTTTATCAAATTAAATTTTAGGTTTCTATTCGATTGTATGCTAATATTAATGGTAGCTTATTAGAGGAAGTTGTAGAGAAAATGCTTAGTCAGATTGGGCATTTTGTTATCTAGTGGTTATACTTTGTAAGAAATTCTCTTTTTCTAATGAGAAGCTTATTTATTCCAAAAAATAATAATAATAATAATTTACCAACAATATCTAAACTACCACTCATAGGGTCAAAGTCTCACATAACTACTTTCACACTTATACACACCTACTTAAACCAAACGGTCATGCAAAATAAGATAAGTAATCAACATACTCTAACCACACAATTGGCCCACATGCATCACATATCGCACTCTACGGTTCATAACCATGGAGACCAATTTGGTAGTGCTACATCTACAACTCTATCTCGCAAAATAACATCCCCGAAAAACCGACTCTCAATGGACAACCTCGTCTTTTATTTTATAAAATAATACTCCCCCGAAAAACCATCGGTATAATATAATATAACCATTAATTACCACATCACACGTGTACAATAACCTTCTAATAGTTTCACCATTCATTTCTTACTACGACTTTTACTAGACACCTCTCACCGTCCAATCTCATTGATCACCTCATTCTACCCCTAAATACCTCAATTGCTTTATCATTATTCCACAGTTCAAATCTCAATCAATCATCAACCAAAATTTACAAATCATAATAACATTCCTCAACATATATTTCAACCTCATTCGTTACCCGTAAATCCAAACAATCGACAAATATTCTATCTAGACTACACATCGCTCATTATCCACAAATATCTCATACCATCATCTTTCTCAATCTCAAGACACTTCATGTAAGCTAAAGTCACTTTCATGTGCTACTAATTGCCAAACATGAATCATACACCTATCTATTTATACGGTTCAAATCCAACTCAAATGAAAACTTACATTAATCCCAATAAAACACATGTCTTACACTCATAACTCTCAAACACAACACCACTCATAAAAAAATATTAGAATTTGCCCAACTACCCTCATATAAGTTCACCGACTCACTCTCGTTTCACATCTTCTCAATCAAAACCACGGGTGCCTACACGTCTTCACTCATCAAAACTATACAATACACAAGGTAAATCAAGCAAAATAGTACATTATTAACAAGGATCATAACACCACAAAACAAGGAATCATACTTCAAGTACAAAATTTAAAAGTTAATCATGTATACTATGATGCAAATTTTAAGGCAAGATTTTCAATTTAAAACAACACATGACATTATTAACAAAATTGAAATCTTATTAATCAACTAAATCTAGAAAATTTTGAAACAAAATTTTCAAAATTTGAGACCATGCTTAATCTCCTTAAATATTATTTGAATCTTTATTACAACATTAGATAAGAATGAAGTATAAAAATCAAGAATAGGTCATTTTTCGATACAACTAATATACATGTCAAAATTTGAAGCTATTTGTAAAGCAAAACTTCTAGTTTAATGTAACACAACACAACATCAATAAGAACTAAGTAACAAGAAACAATGGTATCATGTTTTGAGCGCTAGGATTAAAATCATTCATTTTAAAATGAAATTTTAAAATATTTTGGGGTAACATCTTAAGATGGAATTTTGTTTCATGATAATACATGCCGCTACCAACAAAGGAAATCAAAACTTAAGTGCGATAAGGTTCGTAAGCTTCATTAGTCGACTAAACCAAGTCTTTAAACACGAAAAATAAAAACTTACGCATGAACATTAAGCATTCAAACTTTTCGGAACAAAATTTTCAAGACAAGATTTCAAACATATGACAAGAATTAGAAATAACAATCAACTTTAGTCCTTGTTAAACAATCAATCGTGCATCAAACATCAAATCAGTTTATTAGTTAAGAACATATATTTTCGAGGTCATAAAAAAGATTTGGGCAAAAATTCGACATGAAAATTTTATACTTGACATCATAAATGATGTAAAAAGATGAATAATATAATGAATCAAATTAAACATGCCATTAATTGACAAAATTGGGGGAATTAGCGTAGATTTAAAGAAAATCTAATTGGAACAAATTAAGGGCAATGTGTAATACTATGGTTTTCCTAGGTTGGTACTTGGCCGAGTATGGCCTACTTGGTCGAATAAAGTGTGTCGTATATACTGTTTGGCTACTGCCCAGGAACACTCGGTCGATTATGTGGAATACTCGACCGAGTAGAGGGTACTCGGCCGAGTATACTTTATACTCGACCGAGTATCCGGTTCGTCGAGTGTTATGTCCGCGGTTTGATTTGGAAATGATTAGTTATATAAAAACGTAAATCAGTTTCTAATTACACTTACAAAACCTAATCACTCAACGACGCTCTAATCCTCTCCAAATCTCTCCCTAGTGTGTGTGTGTGTGTGTGTGTGTGTGTGTGTGTGTGTGTGTGTGTGTGTGTGTGTGTGTGTGTGTGTGTGTGTGTGTGTGTGTGTGTGTGTGTGTGTGTGTGTGTGTGTGTGTGTGTGTGTGTGTGATCGTTAGAAAGTACATTCATCCTTTGTATCATCGTCGGTAAGTCCTCGTTTCTATAATTCGTTGGTTAATTTTCTAGGGTTTGGCTTTAATTGTGATTTGGGGAAAATGGGGTTTTGCATATAGTGATTGTTGTTATGTGATTGTTGTTAAGCGGAGACTTCGTAGTGGAGTCGTTCTAGATCACTTGCTTATATTTCTTGAAGTTGTGCTAAGGTAGGGTTTCCCTACTCAGTTCATGTTTAATTGATTTAAGTTGTATTGCGATTGTGGTAATTGTTGTTGTGATTATCTGCTATTGTTGGAGTATTGGAGTTGGTGTTGGGTTGTGATGATTGATCATGATGATGGTTTGCGAGGTGCATCCTCGGCTTAGTGGAGTCACTTGCGGGAGTGGCTTCACGCCCTGGTTTCGCCCTCCGTGGAACCCCCCACGGGAGGGAATGTGCACATTAATGGATATGTTTATCGCTCGTTGATAAGCGGGGTTTAGGTGCGGATTGGCTGCAGTCCCCCAGTGGCGGCGAGGATTACCTGTTGCGGTGGGTAATCTGGTAGGGCTACACACCTTGGTGTGTAGTCAGTGATTGTGTGTGTTCGGGAGAAGGGGTGGATGTTGAACAGCTAATTACCTTGTTATACTTGTCTTACTTTAATTATTCAGTAACTGACCCCGTTGTTATTTTATAAAATCTGTGGTGATCCATTCGGGTATGGTGAGCAGATTGTGACAGGTGATTCAATCGTTTAGCTTTGGGGCAGTCATGGGGAGTCGCTACACAAGCTTAGCTTCCGCTGTCAAGAGTTTTAGTGTCTTTTGCTGTTGTTGAATTCATAATAGTACTTTGTTTGAGATTTATTTGAGACGATGTAAACTTTACTCTTTCGTACTTTAATAAATGTGTTTTGGATTATTGTTTTTGATATATTAACCTCGGGCAACCGAGATGGTAACAGCCTTTCATGCTAGGGTAGTCTTTGGTAAGGTGGCTTGGTATGAGGGGGTGTTACAAAGTGGTATCAGAGCCGATGATTCCGGCACCTAAAACTAATGAACCCAATGAACTTAGGGAGTCTAAATAAATTAACCCAGGGAGAGTTGTTTGGAGCTACCGCAAGGACTTGGGAAACGTCCCGAAGTCGCACTAAGACCCTTACGATCTCAAACCGGTCACCAGGGGGAAATTGTTGTGTGTCAAGTTAATGTATGTGTGTGGTACTTAGAACTTGAATGGTTGGATAATGCGGTAGAAGAAGTATTATGTGGTAGCATGTGAAAATGTGGTGAGATTTGTTGATATGGATTTTAGTATGAATGTGTGGGCATTGATACAGTCGTTTCTGTACCAAAAATAAATACCTAAATATAACTAACAGAATCTAGCGATAAGTAGGGTCGATCTCCACTGGGAGGCGGTCACTATTCACTTGTCTACTCGGTCTGTCTGATGTCACTATTGGGGGTTTTGAAATATTTGAAATAAACTAATAAGATTAAGGAAAGAGAAAAATTAATAAGAGAAATTAACAGAAGAAAGAGAGAACTAGGATATCAGCACATCAATGAATGTCGGTCAATTGCAGTCAAGGTCACAGATTATTCGATGTGTCGGTCTAAGGGGCAACGAATATCTTCTTTCGGTCTCAATTCGCCCTAAAATGCTATTAGCTTAACTTTCGCCCTCACTAAAGCATCCTATTGTTCACTGCGGGTCTCACCCCTTCCAACCTTTCGGTCTAGGTCAAGGCTTACCAAGGTTAAAAAGGCTAATTGCAACGATTCAACTAGCAGGATACACTTATAGCAGCAATTAACAACATAGACAAACAGCTACGACAAATGTATAAACCTAATTAGCAATTTAACATCGATCCATTGAATCACCTAATCCTAGCACGGTAATTAGCTTGACATAAATAAATAGAGAACAAGAATAAAAGGGAGAGATAAAGAAGAAATAGGCATTAAATAAGAGTAAAGGGGATAAATTACAGAAGTAATGATCCGGAAATAAAGAGAGGTAAATAGCAGAAGAAAAGCAGCGTCCGAACCCCCTAAACATGTTCTATCGTCGTCCTATTTATAAAGGAGACGAGTCTATTAAACCTAATGACAAAATAAAACAAAAAGCCCGAGCCCATAAGAGAATCCAGTCGATCGAGTGATTTAAAACCACTCGATCGAGCAACTCAGAGCTCAAACCGTTCGATCGAGTAAAAGTATCACTCGATCGACTAAACCTTAATATGAATCTGTTCGATCGACCATAGATTCTACTCGATCGAATTCTTATTCCTAATAGAAGCACTCGATTGACTAGAAATGTACTCGATCGAGTGACTCTGACTTCAGAAGCTCATAATTCCGTTAGTTTCAGCTTTGACTTGTCCTTTTTAGCTCCCGAAATGGCTTCACGCATCCCGAGACAGCAATATCTCCGCTCCAAATTCACTCTTCCTCCAAATGCATGCAAAACGGACGATAAAAGACTCGATTTCACTACTTTCTGTTCCATTCCTGCAAATTAGACAAAATAAACCAAAGTAGCATATTCGGGGCATTTCGTAGCATAAAACTACGATAATAGCATTGAAATACGTGCATAAAAAGGCCTAAAAAGACTATATAAAATGCACGTATCAAATCTCCCCAAACCAAACCTTTACTCGTCCTTGAGTAAACTAAATGCAAACTAAAGGAACAGCAAAGATAACTCAGAGCTAGCTACAAATGCCCACTTAAACCGATTTAATGCAAGCAAACTAACACTTATAGCAAACAGTCAAATGCAAACGAGTTATAGGATGTTTATAAAAAAAAAGTAAACCGTCGACCTTGCAAGACCTTTAAAAATGGACTCTCACGGGTCACTCTTCTCTCATGAAGCAAAGGGTGAACATATATATGTAAGAGAGGAAGAAAATAGTCGCTCACCTAAACTACGACCCACATAAACATGCATGCAACCAATATGATAGACAATTCTAGCTACGTACATACATTCCAACCAAACAAGGTCCGTCACAGCCGAGGGCTTACAAAAATATGGTAAAGTGAGGCAATGGTTAAGAAAAGGCAAAACATTTATGGGAATGTGGAGGTATATGTGATCAAGCTAGTACCTAAACAAAACCATATAACAACATCCATTTCCAACTCAATTATAGAATTAAGCACAGGTGCCCTTCATTTGGCATAAAACTCACCAAACCGAACTGAAAATGTTCCTCAAATCATATAAGTAAAGCATAGGAGCAGAAACCGTCTACAATCTTTTTTCTTTTTTTTCTATTCTTTTTCACGGTTTCTTTTCTTCGCATTTTTTTTTCTTCGAATTCTTTTTTTTCATTTTTCAAGTTTTTTTCATCAACCTCCTTTCTTCATCGAATACCAACTCCAAGTCGATGGATACAAGCCAAATTTGGCACAATAACTTATATACCGCAAAACAATCTAAACTAGCTTGACAAGGCAGGCTAAATTTGGATGTAGCTAAGTGTCACAGGCAAATTTGGCTAATGTGGAGTTAAATGGGTAACAATGAAAGAAGAGGAAATTGTAAGCACCTCCCTGCATGTGACACCAACCACTAACCCGGATGTATGTAGGCAAAAAGCAATTGAATTTCATATACGTGCAAATTTTTTTTTTTTTTTTTGGAAAAATGTAAGCATTTCATTAATGATCATAAAACCACTCTTACAATTTGTCACCCCTTACATTTTTGCCTTTGAGCTAGGCCAAATGCACTCATACATCATCAGTTACTACAGATTTTGTTAAACCAATCATTTGTTTTAGCGAATTTAGACAAATGCCTACACCTACTTAGTCTCATCTGAATATCCTTCTTGCATCTCTTCATCACCACCACTGGCATAGGAACTAACTCTTCAAGTCGACATTTGTTCCTGCACCACCAAATGAAATAAACTGCTGCAGCCAACACAGCAGCAATAGCTTATTTCTGTTGCAACGATCTGCATCTCAGTTGCACCCACCATGACAAAAAGTTCTTATCTGGGAGCTGCAGCTGAAGCCAGTCAGATAAAAAAACCAAACATCTTCTACTGAAGGAGTATTGGAAAAACAGATGCTCCATACTTTCTTTGTCATCACCACAAAGATAGCAGCAATTCAGATGAGTGATCCCCATTCTAACCAGTCTATATTGTGTTAGGAGTCGTCTATGAGCTAGTAACCAAATAATAAAACCATGCTTTGGGACAATCAGACTGTTGGAAGTCCAAGCATGCCAAGAGACATCCCTCCCCTCATCAACTAGCCATCCATATCCTAGCTTGATAGTATAATCAGTAAGAGTATCATTGAACATATGATGTTTAACTAGGTCTTTAACCCAGCAGATTTTCCTCCATGCCCAGCTAACTCCACTGCCAGGTACATAATCCTCCCATTCT
This sequence comes from Silene latifolia, assembly GCF_048544455.1. Lineage (NCBI taxonomy): Eukaryota > Viridiplantae > Streptophyta > Magnoliopsida > Caryophyllales > Caryophyllaceae > Silene > Silene latifolia. Next base: position 67,657,962 of record NC_133532.1, read on the forward strand.
TTGTCTTTAATATAAACTGCATGAATCCAGCGGACCCATAAATGATCAGTTTTTTGAGCAATCCACCAGACATATTTTGCAACTGCAGCTATATTCCAGCAGTACAGGTTTTTCAATCCAAGCCCACCCTTCTTTTTTGCCTTGCATATTTGCTCCCAAGCAACCAAAGCTGGGCTCTCCTTGAAATCATTGCCATGCCAAAGAAACTGCCTGCATAAGGAATCAATCTTAGCAAGAATGGTTTTTGGCAGGATGAAAATTCGTGCCCAATAATTGTGGAGGGTACTTAAGACAGCCTTGATCAGCACCACTCTACCAGCATATGACAGTTTTCTTGGCCCCAAACTTCGTATTCTGGTAGTTACATTATCAATGAGGCACTGACAGTCATTTACACCCAGTCGTTTAGGAGATATGTTCACTCCCAAATATTTGAACGGGATTTTGCCACTGTGCATTCTAGAGATCCTAATCATCATTGCCATGGTGTGCTTGTCAACCCCATTACAATACATCTCAGATTTTCCTTGATTCATAACCAAACCAGAGGCTAAAGAGAAGGTCTTAAAAGCTCTCAGCATCAGCAGAACATATGAAACATCACCTCTGCAGAACATCACCAAGTCATCTGCAAAGCATAAGTGACTTAGCTGCACTCTTTTACAGAGTGGGTGATATCTAAACTCAGTCCTCCTCTGAACCCACAATAATATCCTACTGAGATAGTCCAGGCAAATAGTGAAGAGAAGGGGGGAAAGGGGATCCCCTTGACTCAGTCCACGTTTCCCTTGAAAGTACCCAAAAACATTCCCATTTAAAGCCATAGAAAAGGTGGGAGTACTCACACATTGCATAATGAGCTCTATCCAATGACTGGGGAAGTTAAGAGCACTCAACATTTGTCTCAGGAAGGCCCATTCAACAGAGTCATACGCCTTTTGTAAGTCAATCTTCATCATTACTCGAGGGGAGCAAGCTTTTCTTCTATACAGTATTATTAAGTCTTGACAAATAAGAACATTTCCCACAATGTCCCTTCCCTTGATGAATGCACTTTGAGAGGGACTAATTATCTCAGGCAAAATAGTATTCAATCTATTACAAATAACTTTTGTAACACATTTATAAATGGTGTTACAGCATGCTATTGGCCTAAATTGAGTGACATGCTCAGGAACATCCACCTTTGTTATCAGAGTGAGAACAGTTGCATTACAAGCTTTCAGAAGTTTTCCAGACTTAAAAACATTCTTTACAGCAGCAATAACATCCTTCCCTATGATGGTCCACGCATCTTTGAAAAACTGGTTACTATATCCGTCTGGTCCAGGAGCTTTAGTACCAGGAATGGAGAAAAGTGCAGTCTTAATTTCAACATCAGTGATAGGAGCACTTAAGATAACATGATGAGCTGTAGTTAAGCAAGGCCCATGCCTGACAACCTTCACATTAACAGGTTCTACAGGTTTGGAAGTGCCTAATAACGTGCCATAATACTCTTCAAAAGCACCCTGAATCTCCTTCTGCTCAGTGCATAACACACCATGCATATTCGTAATCTGGTAAACTCTATTCTTCATTCTTCTATGTTTAATACTAGCATGAAAGAATGCAGAATTAGAATCTCCCTCGTCCATCCAAGTTTCCTTTGATTTTTGTTGGAGGTATTGAGTACAAGCATTTTTAAGAAATCTCAGTTCCTGTGAACAGGCATGTTCAGCATTACAAATTTCCTGATTCAAAGGGTCAAGTCTAAGCTGCTTCTGAAACCCCTCAAGAGCAACTTTAGTCACATGGGTGATGTTCTCAATGTCACTGAAGTTATGTCTATACGGCTGCTTTAAGCTATGTTTCAAGGTTTTTAGCTTCTGAGTAACCTGAAACATAGGGTTACCATTCACAGTTTTCTTCCAATGAGTCTCAACCACCATAAGGAAGTCATCCACCAGAGACCACATATTGAAGTACTTGAAAGGGCTACCCTTCCTCTCTCTTTTTTCCTGGAAGGAGATCACACATGGGCAGTGATCAAAAAGGCCTTCAGGGAGAAAATTGGCAAAACAATCAGGGAAATCATTCAACCAATCAGCATTTACCAACACTCTATCAATTTTGCTATAGACTTTGGACCCATTTTCATGCTTATTGTTCCATGTAAAAAAAGATCCAAGAGTCTTCAATTCAGTTAAGTCACAACTGACAGTCATCAGCTTCATAGGGAGAACATCATGCCATTGCACCTCAGCTCCACCTATCCTCTCATTCAGATGCATAAGGCTATTAAAATCCCCACACACCATCCATCTACTGTCTACTCTTTTCCCAAGTGAGATTAAGGACTCCCAAAGAGTCTCCCTATCCTTATCCTTATTAAAGCCATAGACAATGGTAAACAAGAATTGACAGTCCCTAGTTTTATCAAACACCTTAGCATGTATTAATTGAGTTGTAACATGCTGCACATTAACCACAACCTGAGAAGGCTGCCAAATTAACCAGATCCTACCCCCTTTGTGGTAGCTACTGTTAGTGCAAATAGCCCATGAAACACACACAACGTTTTTAACTTTTATCCAATTACTACCTCTAATTTTAGTTTCTAATAATCCAAAAAGCCCAAATTTATTCTGGTTGAGAAACCACTTTATTTCTAATTGTTTATTCATGCTATTCATGCCCCTTATGTTCCAAAACCCCATCTTAACCATTATCAGCTTGTATCCTTCTCAAACCACGTTTTCCAGCACTCGCACTCCTAGAAATTGTCATGTTTAAAGAATCCAGAAAGGACACACCAGAACCTGAAGGTTGGCTAGTATCAGCTGTCTCATGTCTCATCATCCTAGTCAAAATCTTCCTAGGAAATGAGCTCATCTCAACTCGCTTTGGCACAGGTACAGCAGGTGTAACAATTGGAGTTACAGTCGGCTGGACCACAGGAGTACACACATTCTTCTGTACCACCTGTGCTCTGGGTGTGCCTGCAGGTTTTGGTTGAGGGTTCAGCACCGCAGGTTTCACAGGCTGGGGTTTGGGTTTCCAGACCTTCCTCTGGGCTTTGTGCCCTTCACCCTTCCTGCATTGTTCTGCAGTGTGCCCCATACCCTTACATTGTACACAAGAGACAGGCAACCAGTCATAGTCTACCCTCACCTTTTGCAACAATCCCAATTCATCAACAAAGCTTAGCTCCTTTGGGAAGTTTTGTCCAATTTGGACCTCAATCAAAATTCTGGCATACCCAAAGAAGCTACGCTTTGAAGTGGCGTCATCACACTTGATGAATTTGCCAACTTCTCCACTCAATTTCTTCAGGCATTCTTTACCCCAGAATTTGATCTCCAAACCGTACAGTTTCATCCAAACAGGAACCTGCTTCACATCATGTTTGATAAGAGCTATATCTGGACTCCATTCCTTAATGATAACAGGTTTACTATCAAAAAGAAGGTGTCCATTGTTTAGCACCTGCTATTGTTGCTCCTTAGTTTTAAAACGCACAATGAAAATTCCATTTGGTAAGAACGACACCTTATCAACACCATGAGACTGCCAAACCCTTTTGACAAACCCTGAGATCACAGAACTGGGTGCGTTTGCCCCTAGGATATAGCAGAAAACAGAAGTGGACCAGTATTGTATCTCACCGTCAACGTCCTCCTTGTTGAGTTGTAACAGAGGTCGAACAGAGTCCTCCACAGTCGCGGATTCCTCCTCCTCATCTCCATCAGTTTCCTCCTCAATAGGCTCCAAATCCACCTCAAAATGCAAAGGCGAAACCCGTAAAGCAGGTCTCCCTCCCATTTTTGGTGAATTCATCGTAGAATTATTACTATTCATATTACTATTAGCAGCTTTAATCGCTGACTTATTGTGATTATTTTGATTATTACTATTACTACTTTGAGGATTAATATTTTGATTGAGATTTTTAGTTGGTTTCTTCTTCCTCGCCATTGCTGAAGGTGGAAGAAATCAGTTAGAATCTTTCCTTCTCTCTAGATTCTCTCTCATCTTCAAAAATATCGTTTCCTTTTAATTTTACATATACGTGCAAATTAATGAACAGGTTATGCAAGGAGTATACTACTCAAAATCCTACATGAAACTGGTCACAAATGACACTAGTTTATACGGCTCTAAATCTTAGAAATTATAAGTAGCTCGCCAAAATTTCAGGTCAAGTCTATTCGTTCAGCTATATTTTAACATTAACTCGTAGATATGCCAAAGACAAAGCTAAAAAGATAATTAGTTTAATGCAAGGTTTAAGCAAAAAGACAATTGCATTGCAATTTCATCACTGAAATCACCCGTTCCGACTCAACCTATATGCAAAAATAAACGTGAATATTTTTGAATTTTATGAATTTTTCTAATTTTTAGGAAATTTTGAATTTTGTAGAAATAAACAACAATGCATAAAGAAATTAAACGTGATAACAGAAATGCAATAAAAACAACATGCAGACACAGATATGGATGCATAACCTCCCCAAATCAAACCGTACAATGCCCTCATTGTACCAAAATTGAAAGGAAACGCAACCTAAAAGAGAAAAAGTGTAAATACGGAAAGCTTACAAGAATACGCGAATAAGGGACCTCCCCAAACCAGCCAGCAACGTGGGAGGTCGCTAAATAGCCCAAATGTCGTCACATGAAGTGAATCCAAGTCAAAGGGCATTCAAAACAGCTCGATCGAGAGGAATAGCAGGCGATCGAACGGTTTCTCTCTTTGCAGGTACTCGATCGAGTAGAATAAAAGTACTCGATCGAGTAAAACAGCAGCAAAAGCTCTCGATCAAGTACAAAAGGTACTCGATCGAGTCATCCTCAGTAGAAACCTACAAAGACGCAATAAAATAGCCCGCAAAACTAACAAAACAAGCAAAACTGAAATAATCTATGGTACGAAGACCATTTATTACAACTAAAACTGAAATAAAATGCAATGTTTGAAAAACAACCAAAAATAAAATCTCTCCGGGTTGCCTCCTGGGTAGCGCTAGCTTCAGACAAGTCCCAGCTCGACCTTCTTTTCTTCGACAGCTGCTCCAGTCAGTCAGAATGAAAGCAACTCAAAGCGCGCAGCAACCGATCAAACAGCTGCGCATGTGCTACGCAAAAATGTAAGTAGCACCAAAGTGGGATAAAGAAATAGGAAATAAAAATGTACGACCGTTTAAGTCTACCAAATTTCCTATGAGAGCTCCTAAATTTGTCCACAAAATGAAGGAGCTCACGAGCAATTAATAATGATCTAGGGCCCCGTTTTAGATTAACAACTTCAACATGACAAGTACGGTGAAAAACAGCTAAATTATTTGACCAACTGGGAGGGGGTATATTAATAAAATATGAAGCATGAGTCAAATGAGGTATTGTACTATTCAAACAAACAATAATAGAATTATCGTTAACTACCTCGGGTTGGTTGCTCTCAATGATGGAATCATAGATAAGGAAATTTATTACCTCTTCCGTGCTAGGAGCAATTACCGACTCAGCTGCCTCCTCGTCACCCTCCTCAGTGGATTTCATCCCGTAAATCGCAGCCTCAAGTGCATCCAACTCGGCTTTGAATAGGGGAGATTCACCGTATCCATTTTTATCATCAAAATCGTCATCTAAAACAAACCAACATGACGAATCAATGCTCTCGCTGGCCAAACTACTCGATCGAGTAGAATTAACACTCGATCGAAGGCTTTCATTATGATTTTCACTCGATCGAGTGCATTGAACTGCTCGATCGAACGTTTTTTCTGGAAATTCACTCGATCGACTAATATAAGTCACTCGATCGAGTGATTCTTGCTGTACAGTGCTGAAATCCTCGTCTAAGGCAGTGAAATATGATAGAACTTCGTAATCCGAGTCATAAAATCATCCTCAGCATTGGGCAACACAGTTTATTCATGGGAAAAACCGCTCTCGGTAAAGTATACCTCTTCTGGTTTCCTACTATCTGACTCAACAGCTAGCTGAGCTATTTGAGACTCCAGCTCAATGAGTTGAGCTTCTATACGTCTATCATACTCTTGCCTTTTGGATGCAAGTGTCTCTAACAAAGATTTCAGCTCCGCAATCTCTTCTTTCCGTATATCAGGAGGATCTTGTTGTTGCGGTGGCCAGACAAACGGAGGCTCTTGATAGCCTCGCTGATAGGGTAGATGCGGCGGCACAACTATAGAGGAATGGCTAGCTCGTCCCCAAAGCCTGAACTCACAGACCGCGTCATTCTCTACCATGCAAAAGGCTGCATGGTGCTCAGCAGCACCACATCTCCCGCAGTAAATCACCTGTTGCGCCATATAATGGGACATAGGTGACGGGTCAAAGATACTCAAGCCTTCCCTTTGACGATCTTTCACCTATAACTGTCTAGGTAGGACCTGTAGAGCCTATCAAAACAGCACTCAAGGAAAAAGATAAGAACTGCCTCAAGGAATAAATCCCTTGAGGCTAAAGACAGACAAAAAGAAACAAGTAAATAAATAGTTGCTTCTCCGGCAACGGCGCCAAAATTTGATACGGTCGTTTCTGTACCAAAAATAAATACCTAAATATAACTAACAGAAGCTAGCGATAAGTAGGGTCGATCTCCATAGGGAGGCGGTCACTATTCACTTATCTACTCGGTCTGTCTGATGTCACTATTGGGGGTTTTGAAATATTTGAACTAAACTAATAAGATTAAGGAAAGAGAAAATTAAAAAGAGAAATTAACAAAAGAAAGAGGGAACTAGGATATCAGCTCATCAATGAATGTCGGTCAATTGCAGTCAAGGTCACAGATTAGTCAATGTGTCGGTCTAAGGGGCAACGAATATCTCCTTTCGGTCTCAATTCGCCCTAAAAGGCTATTAGCTTAACTTTAGCCCTCACTAAAGCATCCTATTGTTCACTACGGGTCTCACCCCTTCCAACCTTTCGGTCTAGGTCAAGGCTTACCAAGGTTAAAAAGGCTAATTGCAACGATTCAACTAGCGGGATACAATTATAGCAGCAATTAACAACATAGACAAACAGCTACGACAAATCTATAAACCTAATTAGCAATTTAACATCGATCCATTGAATCACCTAATCCTAGCAGGGTAATTAGCTAGACATAAATAAATAGAGAACAAGAATAAAAGGGAGAGATAAAGAAGAAATAGGCATTAAATAAGAGTAAAGGGGAAGGATAAATTACAGAAGTAATGATCCGGAAATAAAGAGAGGTAAATAGCAGAAGAAAAGCAGCGTCCGAACCCCCTAAACATGTTCTATCGTCGTCCTATTTATAGAGTAGACGAGTTTATTAAACCTAATGACGAAATAAAACAAAAAGCCCGAGCCCATAAGAGAATCCACTCGATCGAGTGATTTAAAACCACTCGATCGAGCAACTCAGAGCTCAAACCGTTCGATCGAGTAAAAGTATCACTCGATCGACTAAACCTTAATATGAATCTGTTCGATTGACCATAGATCCTACTCGATCGAATTCTTATTCCTAACAGAAGCACTCGATCGACCTGAAATGTACTCGATCGAGTGACTCTGACTTCAGCAGCTCATAATTCCGTTAGTTTCAGCTTTGAAATGTCCTTTTTAGCTCCCGAAATGGCTTCACGCATCCCGAGACAGCAATATCTCCGCTCCAAATTCACTCTTCCTCCAAATGCATGCAAAACGAACGATAAAAGACTCGATTTCACTACTTTCTGTTCCATTCCTGCAAATTAGACAAAATAAACCAAAGTAGCATATTCGGGGCATTTCGTAGCATAAAACTACGATAATAGCAAAGAAATACGTGCATAAAAAGGCCTAAAAAGACTATATAAAATGCACGTATCGGGCATGTTACGTGTTTACTACATGGCTTTTAAAAATTTATGATGTAATGTATGTTTCTTTGAGTAGAAAAGCATGTATAGCATACGTTTACGGAGAGTAGTAACTCGTTTTTGGCCTGACTCGGCCGAGCAGAGCAGGTACTCGACCGAGTAGGGAGTACTCGGCCGAGTAACCAAGCACTCGACTGAGTGTTGTTTAGCAGTGCGTAGCAGTAGCTACTGGTCGTGTTTACTAGACCGAGTATCCTAGTACACTCGACCGAGTAGAGCATACTCGACCGAGTACTGTTCAAACTCGACGAGTATGACTTCTGTGTTTTTAATGTTGGCTACTGGAGTGGATTACTCGACCGAGTATCAGTGATACTCGACCGAGTAGTCCTTACTCGACCGAGTATCTCACCATACTCGGCCGAATGCTTCTTTGGCGGAGGGTCGTTTAAATTTTGAGCCGTAGGCTTTTGTCCTTACGCTTCCTTGTTTCTTATCAGCTCAAAATGCCGCCAAAGAGGTCAGCCGTGTATATCCAAGCATCTGATATGTCAACAGATGAGGTAGCCCGTATGATCGAGCAGCAAGAGGCACTCCTTGAGGCTCTTAAAAATGTGGGTAAGAGGGCGGAGAAACGGGTGGATGCTACCTACCTGAGCACTATCATCGCTCGCTTTAACCCACCTACTTATGAGGGTGTCGGGGAACCAAAGTTGCTCGAAAACTGGCATCGTGAGATGGAGAGTCTTCTGGAGGTTGTTAAGTGTCCACCAAAGTTAGCTGTTGAGCAGGTAGTCTACTACCTAAGGGGTGAGGCTGTATGGTCGCAGAACGTCAAAGAAGATGCCAGAGCTTTCTACCAGGGTGAGGGTCTAGGTGTTATACCATGGTCGGGCTTGAAGAGCGCTATGAGAGAACATTTTGTGCCGGAGCATATCCGTCACATGATGAGATCCGAGTTCGATTCCTTTACTATGACTGAGGACATGACAGTCACCGAGTATTACCACCGGTTCCTTGAGTTATCTCGCTATGCGGGAGACATGAAGTTAGGGCAGAGGGGTTAGGCTCTTCGTTTTGAGAGGGGGTTGGCACCCAAGGTCATGAACCGGTTACCAGCTGGGGTTATCACCGATCTGAAAGATGTGTACTTGAGGGCTTGACAAGCTGAGAGGTTGGTAGATCTCTCTAAGGAAGCTACTGAGAGAACTACTGCTAAGAAGAGGAAAGCGGAGAGTGGGAATAGCAACCAGTCGGGTAACAAGAAAGGCAACTTTGGTCAGGCAAGGGCTTTTTCAGATGGAGCTGGGTTTTCTGGAGGATCACGAGCTTGGGGTAGGGGTGGTAGACGGAGTGTGAGTGACAACTCCAACCTTTCTTGCTTCAACTGTGGTGGCATAGGCTAGAAGAGACGTGATTGTACGAGTGCCAGAACTAGAGGAGGCTCGAGAGCTTTTCAGGGGAATTTCTCAAAGCGTCTAAGTCAAAGTCTTGCTAGCAACATGCCATCTGGGTCGTGGGGTAACCGTGGGGGACAGAACAACAATGGCGGTTTTAACCATAACAGTGGAGGATCTTACCAACGCCCGAACAACAGTGCCACCCAGGATTCGACAGCTAAGCCGAGTACTTCTAACTCCTCGGTCCAAGGTGGAGGTCAGAAAAGCAGCGGGAAGCTCTTCATGATGAGCAAGCAAGAAGCTGAGAACGATGAACATGTAGTTACGGGTACCTTTCTTATTCATAATACACCGTCTTTTGTTTCGTTTGACTCTGGGGTAACACACTCTTTTGTGTCTAGAGGCCATGCTTTGTCTATGGGTTTGGGGGAGTTTGAACTTGTAAAAGATGATATGTTTATACCTTCTAGGGAGTGGGTGTCATGTGTTAAGTTGTATAGGAGTGTGACCATGTTGGTTGAAGGGTTAGACTCACACTCCGTCGGGATGGACTGGTTGGGTAAGTATTATGCCAAGATAGATTGTCGGCAAAAGAAAGTGTCTTTAAAGGGTCCTAAGGGTATAAGGGTGTCTTATAAGGGGTTTGTTGTGAGGCCTAAGGGTAAGTTCATCGCGGTAATGACTTCAAAGTCATGTTTGAGGAAACAATGTCCCTTGATTCTTTGTCAAGTGAAAGATCGATGGGTGAAGCTGCTAACAGCTTCCGATATACATGTGGTGGGAGAGTTTAGTGATGTATTTCCAGAAGAGATACCGGGGTTACCGCCAAAGAGAGATATCAACTTCAACGTGGAGCTTAAACCGGAAACGGGTCCTATATCTAAAGCACCATATCGTATGGCACCTAAAGAACTGGAAGAGTTGAAGAAACAGCTGCATGATCTGTTAGACCAGGGGTATATCCGGCCTAGTGTGTCACCATGGGGAGCACCGGTATTATTTGTAAAGAAGAAAGATGAGAGCATGAGGCTATGTATCGACTAAAGGGAGCTTAATCGTGTCACGGTGAAGAACAAGTATCCTTTGCCTAGGATTGATGATCTGTTCGACCAACTGAGTGGAGCAGGGGTGTTCTCTAAGATCGATCGGAGGTCAGGTTATCCCCAGTTGAGGATAGAAGATGAGGATATTCCCAAGACAGCTTTCGGGTCCGGTTATGGTCATTATGAGAATGTGGTGATGCCTTTTGGTTTGACGAATGCACCAACAGCTTTCATGGATTTGATGAACCGGGTTTTTAGTCCGTTCTTGGACAGGTTTGTGGTTGTCTTCATTGATGATATCTTAGTCTACTCTAAGACTAAGGAAGAACATAAGGAGCACCTGAAGCTAGTTCTGCAGACTTTGAGAGACAATCAGCTTTATGCCAAGCTATCCAAGTGCGAAATCTGGTTGGAGGAGGTGGCTTTTCTAGGTCATGTGATATCTAAGAAGGGTGTGTCCGTGGATCCTAGCAAGATTGAGGTAGTGATCAAGTGGGAATCACCGAAGAATGTTGCTGAGATTCGGAGTTTCTTGGGTTTAGCTGGTTACTACAGGAGGTTCGTGAAGGACTTTTCCACGATAGCACGGCCCATGACCGCTTTGGTGAGGAAAGAGACCAGTTTTCGATGGGATAAGAGTTGTGAGATGGCGTTCCAGACCTTAAAGGAGCGTTTGACCACAGCTCCTATTTTAGCTTTGCCAGAGGGATGTGAGAACTATGAAGTATACACCGATACTTCAAAGAACGGTTTGGGTTGTGTGCTGATGCAGAATGGGAAGGTGATAGCTTATGCGTCGAGGCAACTGAAATCGTATGAGGAGAACTACCCTACTCATGATTTGGAACGGGGTGCAGTTGTCTTTGCTCTTAAGATCTGGAGGCACTACCTTTACGGGGCAACCTTTAAGATGTTTTCAGATTATAAGAGTCTAAAATATAACTAAACTCAGAAAGAGCTTAACATGCGTCAGAGGCAATGGATGGAGCTAATCGGGGACTATGACATGGAGATTATCTATCACGAGGGTAAGGCTAACGTTGTTGAAGATACCTTGAGTAGGAAGAGTGTTCATTCGTTGTGTACAGCTATGTGTTTGCTGAAGCTGAGGGATGAGATGTCCAAGATGGGGATCTGTATGATAAGGAAAGGGGGTGCCATCGGGGATTTGACGATTGAGCCGGATTTGTATGAAAACATCAAGAGTAAACAAGAGCTTGATCCTAAAATCCAAGAGTGGAAGTCTAGGGTGGAGAGTGGCACAGTTTCCAGGTTTTCTATCCACACAGATGGGAGTGTCCGTTTCGATGGGAAATGGTGTATTCCTGATGATGTAGATTTGAGGAGGGTAATCATGACTGAGGCTCATTGCACTCCTTATTCGGTTCACCCAGGGGGTGACAAGCTATATAAAGATCTCAAGAAGACTTTTTGGTGGCCTAATATGAAGAGAGATGTAGCCGAGTTCGTGGCTAGATGTTTGACCTGCCAGAGGGTCAAGGGTAAGCAGCGGAGACCACAAGGTAAGATTCAATCTCTTGAGGTACTTGAGTGGAAGTGGGAGTCGACCTCTATGGACTTTATTGTGGGGTTACCTAGGACACAGCAAGGTAAGAATATGATTTGGGTGATTGTCAAACGGTTAACAAAGTCAGCTCACTTCATTCCTATGAAGGATACCTGGACTAAGATGCAGCTAGCCTTGAGTTACAGGAAACATGTGGTCCGGTTACGTGGTATACCTAAGGATATTGTGTCAGATCAAGACCTGAGAGGACATGTTAAGAGCTTGTGGCATGGAGTTTGTGGGAAGTTGGGAGGATAGATTAGATCTGATCGAATTTTCATACAACAACAGCTACCATACTAGCATCAAGATGACACCTTTCGAGGCTTTGTACGGCAGGAAGTGTCGAAGTCCAGTTTGTTGGGATGACAGTTCTGAGTCGGTGGTTCTAGGACCATGGATAGTATAGGATATGGTTGAACAAGTTAGGCTAATTCATCAAAAGATGAAAGCAACTCAGGATCGTCAGCAGAGTTATGCCGACTTGCACCGCAGGGACATCGAGTTCGCAGTGGGTGACAAAGTCTTTCTGAAAGAGTCACCAATGCGAGGAGTGATGAGGTTTGGGAAGAAGGGTAATTTGAGCCAGAAGTTTATCGGTCCATATGAGATTTTGGATCGTGTAGGTGAGGTAGCCTACAGGTTAGCTTTACCACCAGCTTTGGATCGAGTCCACAATGTCTTTCAAGTTTCATAGCTCCGGAAGTATGTGAGTGACCCGTCACATGTGCTTGAGGTTGAGAACATAGAGCTTGATGAGTCCTTGTCCTATGCCGAGGTTACTAAAGAGATACTAGACCGCAAAGTACGCAAGACAAGGAATGGTGAGACCGTCTTACTCAAAGTGCTTTGGTCTAATCATAATGTGGAAGAGGCCACATGGGAACCAGAGGAGGCCATGAGGAAACGTTTTCCTAACCTTTTTGATCAGGTATGGTTGGTTATGGGGACGTAACCGTTGTCTTTTTAGGGGGGTAGGAGATGGTTGCATGTTGTTTTTGGGTTAGTTTGATTCGGCTTAGTAATGTTTTAGTAGTGTTTTATGACGTTTTGTGTTAGTATATCTATGCTTAAATTGTTTGGTGTGTTGTGTTGGGAGGCTGTTGGTTGTGTTTGGTTGTAGAGTGTGAACTTCGGGGACGAAATTCTTTTTAAGGGAGGAAGACTGTAATACAACGGTTTTCCTAGGTTGGTACTCGGCCGAGTATGGCCTACTCGACGTACTCGGTCGAGTAAAGTGTGTCGTATATCCTGTTTGGCTACTGCCCAGGAACACTCGGCCGAGTATGTGGAATACTCGACCGAGTAGAGGGTACTCGGCCGAGTATACTCTATACTCGACAGAGTATCCGGTCTGTCGAGTGTTATGTCCGCGGTTTGATTTGGAAATGATTAGTTATATAAAAACGCAAAATCAGTTTCTAATTACACTTTTACAAAACCTAATCACTCAACGACGCTCTAATCCTCTCCAAATCTCTCCATAGTGTATGTGTGTGATCTTTAGCAAGTACATTCATCCTTTGTATCGTCGTCGGTAAGTCCTCGTTTCTATAATTCGTTGGTTAATTTTCTAGGGTTTGGCTTTAATTGTGATTTGGGGAAAATGGGCTTTTGCATATAGTGATTGTTGTTATGTGATTGTTGTTAAGCGGAGATTTCATAGAGGAGCCGTTCTAGATCGCTTGCTTGTGTTTCTTGCAGTTGTGCTAAGGTAGGGTTTCCCTACTCAGTTCTTATTGAATTGATTTAAGTTGTATTGCGATTGTGGTAATTGTTGTTGTGATTATCTTCTGTTGTTGGAGTATTGGAGTTGGTATTAGGTTGTGATGATTGATGATGATGATGATTCGCGAGGTGCGTCCTCGGCTGAGTGGAGTCACTTGCGGGAGTGGCTTCACGCCCTGGTTTAGTCCTCCGTGGAACCCGCCACGGGAGGGGATGTGCACATTAATGGACAAGGTTATCGCTCGTTGATGAGCGGGGTTTAGGTGGGGATTGGTTGCAGTCCCCCACTGGCGGCGAGGATTACTTATTGTGATGGGTAATCTGGCAGGGCTACACACCTTGGTGTGTAGTCAGTTATTGTGTGTGATCGGAAGACGGGGTGGATGTTTTAACAGATAATTACCTTGTTGTACTTGTCTTACTTTAATTATTCAGTAACTAACCCCGTTGTTGTTTTATAAAATCTGTGGTGATCCATTCGGGGATGGTGAGTAGATTATGACAGGTGATGCAGTTGTTTAGCTTTGGGGAAGTCATGGGGAGTCGCCACACAAACTTAGCTTCCACTGTCAAGAGTTTTAGTGTCTTTTGTAGTTGTTGATTTCATAACAGTACTTTGGTTGAGATTCTTTGAGACAATGTAAACTTTACTCTTTCGTACTTTAATAAATGTGTTTTAAATTGTTGCTTTTGATATACTATCCTCGAGCAACCGAGATGGTAACAACCTTTCATGCTAGGGTAATCCTTGGTAAGGTACCTTGGTATGAGGGGGTGTTACACAATGAGCAAAGCACTCACATTGTTTAATTACCAAGAATTAAAAGAACAAAATGGAGTAGAAAGTTAAGTCTAAGTAACCAGCATCAACAATGGAGTTTTGGGAAAAATCTTAAATGTATTTCGGTATTTTGATTATGAAAAATGAAGAAATTCAAGAAACAAGGTAATAATAAAAATCTTGTGAATTTCACAACCCAGAGAATGGCACTCGGTCGAGTGCCTTCTCAACTCGGCCGAGTGACTCACTTCCAGAAATTTTCAAGTTTCTGGAAATTGTTCCACTCGGTCGAGTGGTAGGGTTTACTCGGTCGAGTGACTGGTACTCGGTCGAGTACTAGCTCGCACTCGGTTGGTTGCCTCCCTATGGTTTGCAATTTCCGACTAAAGATTACTTCTTATACTAGCGACTACTTTCCTAACACTATTACCAATCACACTCTAACTATAGCATTAGTGAAATTCAAATATATATGCGATATTAACATGTCAAATGACGGGGCTAGTGCCCCTCACACACTAGCTCGTAATTACCATTTTTAAAACATGTTATACACATTACTCTTTTCATCCTATTTTCACATATTAACATAACAAAAATAAATAACTACATCATGTAAGAATCCTATAAACTATGCAAATTACAGTTTAAAAACTCATCACATTCAAACACGTAACACTCATACAAATGAATGCATTTCACATGAAAAAAAAAATATTCTCTACTCGTATCACATATATCTTACTATAGTAAACATTCAAATTTCATCGTTCCCACTATCACATGTTATCATTCACCACACAACCTCTATATCATGCAAGATGCTCAACAAAATTAGAACACAAGTATAATCATGCAACATTTTGTTTCACGCTTCCCGACTCATAACCACCCACATAGTGACCAACCGAAACAATATGATCTAGTTTTGAAATGAGGGATCCTTCTCACGCAAAATCGACCTCCTATTGTACTCATGTCGGGTTCATTTTATTAGACACTCCTAGATTATTTTGGTTCATTGGTTTAGGTTCCAATATCATCGCTATAATACCACTTTGTAACCATTCTTACCCAGTCAAGGTAATTGGAAAATGTTACCATCTCGGTTTTCCGAGGCAGTGAAATCGGAATTACAATTAAGAAACTTCATTAAATAAATAGCATGTTTAGTTATTACAACCATAAACTAATGAATAAATGAAATATAACTCGTCTATGACTATGTCATCCATGCTACACTACTCGACTCCGAGTCCAAGGCGCGACCCAAATCCCGATCATGTCAACAAGCAAAACTTGTACTTAACCTCGTCCCCATATAAGCGGAAATATCATATGGATCGACACAGGTCACCCCGAAAATAGGTGACAATTACACAGACATACAAATGTCAGTTTCAATAAATAAAGTGCGACACAGCTCAAAGTGTGTGTATGCAACATGACTATTATATGAATGAGACGATATTAAACCATCACCACCACGGTATCGGGACACGCCCGGATATACCGACAACCACACTGGTACCGAGACACGCCCAAACATAGCAACAACCACAAACAGGTACCAGAACACGCCCAGACGTACCGGGCCCGGAAGCCAATTGGATCCTCTACCAGACATCGTGTCTCAACCACACGAGTCCCTCCATAACTCAAGCCATTAATGTGCACATCCCTCTTGGAGTGGGAAGCTCCAAGAGCTGACTCAAGCGTAAGACGGTCTCCCAACCGCCTTACGTCTCCATAAAAACAAGTAAACCACCAAGTCCTCCGACACACAACGCAATTCATTAAATGCAAGATGTCGTATAACCTGCCAGTTACCGACTCATTTAATGCAATTAACCAATATCATGTTATAATGCAATTACCATTAAAATATGACTTACATGACCATTCAAACATATATTAAAACTTAGCAGGATTAACCTACCTTTTCGCAAGCTCCACAAGCAAACCTAAATCCAATAATAATACCGCTTCATAAATCGTCACCTAATTAACGTACGTTTAATTACTAATTAATCTACTTATATTAAATATATAATTAAATAAATAAAGCCCATCTTAACACACTAAACAAAACTTGTTCTGACACTCGGTCAACTCCCCGCTACCTACCACCTACTGCCCCCACCGTGGCCACCACCACCAACCACGGTGGACCACTGCCGGCAGCCACAATGACTATCTAACAACAACAACACGATAACCTCAACAACAACAACAACAACCACACGACAACACCCCCACTATAGCCACCACCGGCCACTGTCGGCCGCGTTAATAACTCCCACTGTGTCCCCCGACCATGGCGAGTCCAACAGCAGTAATGACGACGGCATTAACCACCAGCAACGACCGCAACCCTCGACCAGCACCACGAACCCGCGCCCGAACACCCTTTTTTCTACCCTAGATCCCGACCACCACAACCACCCTACCCACCACCCAAGACCACCACTAGCTTCTCCTCACTACCCTCGACACAACCACCACAAAACCAACCCAGGTCAGTCATGGCAAGAGGGTTAAAAATTCGTCTTAAGACAGTCACACAACTACTACAAATAACCAAATAAAACTCGGTCAAACACATATTAGGTGGTCAACGGTGGTCTAGGGTGTTCAAGGTTAAGGGGGTTTAAATAAAATAATATATAAGCTAGTGAGACGGTCTTACCTTATTAACTCGGGGCGGAGGGACGAGATCTCATAATCTCCTCTTTCTCTCTTCTCCCTTATCTTTTATGTGGATTTTGGTGGATATTATGAGATTATGTTAGGATAAGGGTGGGTGGATAAGGTAGGATGGAGTATATAAGGTGGGTGGAAGTTTCTAGCAACCGTCACAATTACTACCGTCTCGAGTTAATTATCATTGTATTTCATTATTACCAATAGGGATATTCTACATGGTACCCCTCAAATTTTCGACTTTCTACATGGTACCCCTATACTTTTTAAAACATACATGGTACCCCTAATTGTTGTCATTATCACTAAGTGTACCTCTAAACTTTATTTTCCATCAATTAAACTCGGTTTTAGGCGTTAGGTAATGACTTGGGTGCGTAATCAAACTTGTCATTTATTATCCCATGACATAAGGACTTTATTAGGCTCAATATCCATCTCGATCCTAATATTTATTGATATATATAGGCTAAAAAAATTTTGACGTAAAATTTATTGATTCCTTACCAAATTATCACGTCCAAAGATGGATATTGAGCCTAATAGAGTCCTTATGTCATGGGATGATAAATGACAAGCTTGATTACGCGTCCAAGTAATCACTTAACGCCTAAAACTGAGTTTAAGTGACGGAAAATAAAGTTTAGGGGTACACTTAGTGATAATGACAACAATTAGGGGTACCATGTATATTTTAAAAAGTGTAGGGGCACCATGTAGAAAGTCGAAACATTGAGGGACACCATGTAGAATATCCCTTACCAATATTATTATTACTATCATTATTATTATATTATTCCGTCTCATACATAATTCGTATAAAATATAATATTATATATATAATTATGAAATATGGGGTATTAAAGATAGAGAGAAAGAGGGAAAAGAATTAGGTTTAGGTGGAAATAGATCCCGTCTTAGGTTTTATCGCCCACTAAGGAGCTGCACTCGGTCAAATGCCGCTTGTACTCGGCCGGGTGGCACCTGCTCGGACCAATATGACCTGTACTCGGTCCACTGTATGCTCACTAGGTCTAGTGTATGTTCTACTTGGTCTAGTGTGCAACCATTCATTACTCTCAAGTAACTTCTTGTTTAGCCAAAATGTCCTCTCACGCATCCCAAGGTTATTTACGGGTCCTAAATTATGCGGGTATTACAGTGAACCTAGTGACTAGTGGCCAGGCACGATGGGGTTTGTTGTAGCTATGGTCCTGTAGACCCAAGGGT
Organism: Silene latifolia; assembly: GCF_048544455.1. Classification (NCBI taxonomy): domain Eukaryota; kingdom Viridiplantae; phylum Streptophyta; class Magnoliopsida; order Caryophyllales; family Caryophyllaceae; genus Silene; species Silene latifolia. Next base: position 67,676,255 of record NC_133532.1, read on the forward strand.
AAGGCGTGGGTAGGGGTGGTCATCGGTCTGGCATCGGACCGAACAGGACTAAAGTTTGTGGACCGAAGACCAAACAAGGGTAAAATGTTGGACCGTGGACCGAACCATACTTTTATTGGTCCGGTCCGGTCAGGACCAAAAAAATGCATGGACTGGACCGGACCGGATCATATGGACCAAATAACGGATTGGGTTCTTTGCTTTATTATTTCTACGATGAATTTAATTTATATTAGGGAGTTAGAGTTTAGTTTGTTAATCCGTATGATAGTAGAATATGTCAAAAAAAATACATAACAAAATACTAATGTCATATTAAGAGAAATATTTATTAATTAAACATTTTTAATGATTTTCTTTACATATTTTTGGTCCACGGTCCGGTCCGCGGTCTACTCGGTTTGGTCCAGGACCGGACCAAAGAACAAACTAACGTAAATAGGTGGACCGTGGACCGGACCAAATAAAGCATGGTTCGGTCTGGTCCAGACCAAATTAGGCAGCCCGGTCCGGTCTTTTGTTTGGACCGTCGAATGAACACCCCTAGGCGTGGGGTCCTGTGACTCGTGTTGAGACGAGATGATAGTGGTGGTGATTTGTATTTTGGTTGTCTTATTTACTGCTGCAGGCATGAACTTGGTTTAATATTCATTGTTTTAATATTACATTGTTTAGTTATCCTACTCAACCCTTTGGTTGACGTTTTTATGTTTCTGTTGAAAAAATAAAATTGTCGCCTGCTTTAATTAATGGCGTCCTTTAATGAAACATTTTATATTTCCGGTTAAATGGGGAGCATTTTAATTTACACGTTAGATTTTGAGAAGCTTGAATGGATGCTTGGGCTGGGACACGAGATGGCAACACACGGAGTCTAGTTATTCACATCGAAACATTTAGACATTGTTTAGTCTTTGATGCAAAATACGATGCAGCTCAGCAACAAATTGAAGAAAATGAATAGACTCCACGATTGTTCAATAGGAAGCCAGACTCAGCTACGAGTTCAGCAATGGCTTCATTCAATTACTTAGACGCCAAGTTTAGTACTTTTATTGGACGTCAAGGAAAGTATGTGGAGCAAGAGAAGGAAGTCCGTAGAGCTAAAGAAAGTGCATAGACAAGCACAATATTGGTTGTCATATCTTTCCTAATTAAGTTTTCCTAATTAGTAGCTTATTCGGTTTTAGGAAAGTTTCCTAGTTTCCTAAATCTGATCTAGTTTAATTATTATGTTCTTATTTATTTTAGTTAATTTTCCTAAGATTCTAAGGAGTGCATAATAAGGCAATATAGTTGTCATAGAAAACGTGTTTCACAAGTATGGGTTAAGGAAAGTCAGTCTAAGGAAGCTTGTTTCCTTATTCCTTTTATTAGTCAGTTATTAGCTCATATATAAGGAGGTCTTGTGTTGGTATTTAACAGAGGGATTGAGTTATTAAGAAATAAAGCAGAAGTTTTTCCGTTTACATAATTTGTAAACCCTAGGTTCGACGCATTTCGTTCCAAACCTTGTTCTTGTTTGACGCGTTTCAGACATTAACACGATTGTTAGCAATAAGTCTTGTGAATCAATCACCATTGGTTGAGTTATAGGTCTAGCTCACGAAAATATCCATTATTTTCTTTTGTTTCGTTTAAAATATAAAAACATATAAAAATTACACGTTCGAATTTACAATCAGACAGTCATTAATGACGTCCAAATTGTTCCAGAATTGATAAATTCGACAATCAGACAGTTCCAGCAGCTGTCCAATTAAGTTAAATCCGTTGAAAACTCACGAATCTTATTCTTTCGAGTAATTTTCGTATCAGTCTTTCCGCTGCACTGTAATAATTTATTTTACTCAGTTAATTCAGTTTGGGATTTGTAATAAAACCAATTTGAGACAGTTTGTTTTAATTAATTTAAAGTACTTGGTATTTGCTTGTCTTTCGTATTTACTACCTTAGGCAACTGAGATGGTAACACTTCTATTTACTTGAAATGTCTTGCCAAAGGGTCCTGAATAATTGAGAGTGTTACAATAATAATAGAGTTAATGTATTTTAGAAAATAGATAACAAAATACGTTGCAGAAGGGAAGGGTTTCAGAATGCGTAAAAGGAGAAGACGATGTAAATTAAGGTGATGATGCCAAGACATTTAGTGGTTGATAATAATCTAAAAATCCATCACACGCACTCATAATATTAAAATTCATCACCGCCGATATACACAAATCACAAATACTCTGTAGTATTTTACATCTAAACGAACACTAAATAGTGAACATTAAATTATGAGAATGAACGAATGATACAATACTAAAGGAACAATTTTTATTTAGGTGTCAAGATTCAAATGCAATGACTTGAGAGTCATGGCGGTCAAGAGATACCATGTTTATAAAGAGAGCAGGGAAAAACAATAAACGAGTGGAGATCGAATTTAGTGACAAATCTTCATTTTTCCTTTTATAGCTTAGAAATTAATTGGCCTTTAATTGGCAATGGATAATTGTATTAAGTATGGGGTAGTATTGGCTACAAATGGAATAAGAAGAGACGTTTTTTTGCAGCACTAAAAATAGTAACTTACACAGTATAAACCTGACTCTCATTTTCTTGAGGGAATAAGAAGAGAAATTAATGGATTAAAAAGCTACGGATTTCACGGGTTTATTTTAGGACTTTTGAACCCTCACTCCTTTAAATTAAATGGTAGTTATGAGACTTAAACATTAGAAATTAGAGAGACAATGGAGTAACTTAAACGGTTTTGTTTATTTGAGGGTGTGTTGAGTAGTTGTTAATCCATTGTGAGAGATCCACGTGGCTTTAAAATAACTCCTTGAGTTAGGTTTTTTATATACTAAGGGGTCGTTTGGTTCAACAATTTGGAATGGAATGGAATGGAGTTTGATAGTATAGTAGTATGGGGTTCTAAATCCATACTTGCCTAATCTTGTTTGGTTCACCATAAATTATAGAAGGGAGGAATGGAGTTTGAATCCAAGGTAGGAGGATGGGTATGGGATTCCAAGGGGTTGGGATGGAGTTAGAATACATTGGGTATCTAACTCCATTCCAAATCACCCCAACCAAACACTAGAATGGATTGAATCCATTCCAATCCATTCCAAAAGCTCCAACCAAACACCCCCTAAATAGATAGATATTTCCTGGTTATAATGGTTGATATAGTTGAGTCATTGAGGCTTAGGGGTAGGAGATTACAGGAGAGGGGGCGACAAGGAATGAGGTTTGATAGTGGAGTGGGGCACCTCAAGAAGTTTTAGGTCGTGCGGTGGCACGGGGAGTAATGTCACCAGAGGAGTGCGGCGACATGAGTGGGCAAAGATAAAATTGCCCGCATGAGTAGTCGAAGGCAAAACTCCATGGACATGTTGTTGGAAGAAAGCTATCAAGAACTTGAAAAGAAATATGAAAGGGAAGGGAGGGTAGAAATGAGATATGAAAAAAGCGGGGGAACTAACATGTCAAATCGAATACGGTTATGGTTAAATAGAAGTAGTATTCCCTGTAAGCCCCTGTTCTTTTAGAATTAAAGTCATTCCCTTTATGTTCAGTTCCGATCCTATAAATTCAGTTCAGATCATTTCAGATCTTATAAGTTCAGTTCAGATCCTATAAGTTTTGTTCAGTTCAGATCCTATAAGTTCAGAAAAGTTCAGATCCTATAAGTTCAGTTAAGAAAAATTCAGATCTTATAAGTTCAGTTCATAAAGTTTAGATCTTATATGTTCATATCAGAAAAATTCATAAAAATTTATGTTTACCTTCTTTAGATTATGTTAAACTAAAACTTATTAAATTAAATTATTCAATAATAACTTAAACACAACATTACGAAATAATTAGAACACGTGTTAGCCAATTTTCCCAAACCACTATCTCACTTCTCCTACACCACCGTGTTATACCTCGGACCATCATCTGCTTTATACTCAAAGTTATGATCACCACTTGATTCGTCGACCACTATCTCACTTCTCCTACACCACCGTGTTATACCTCCGGTGACACCAATTTTGAGTGAGGTCTTGAATTTTGAAGTTTAGATCTCATATGTACATGAAAATCAATTTAGTTTTTCATAGCTACCTATACCATTGGAGTTTCAGGAGAATATTGAACAAATTCAAATGGCCGTCGTCGGAGACGGAGATGCAGGCGAATGTATTGTGCACAAATGGCGGGCGTCGATGGTGGTATTGTGGATTTAAAAGATAGTGGCAGTGGTGGTGGTGGTAAACTTGAGTTGACAGTAGCCAGAGTTTTTTCCGTCGACGTTGAAGGTGATAGGTTCATAGGTATTACTTATGACGTATAGCAATGGAGTGGATAAATCATCATGTTGTTAAATAATAATAATAATAATAATAATGATGATGATGATGATGATGATGATGATGATGATGATGATGATGATGATGATGATGATGATGATGATGATGATGATGATGATGATGATGATGATGATGATGATGATGATGATGATGATGATGATGATGATGATGATGATGATGATGATGATGATGATGATGATGATGATGATGATGATGATGATGATGATGATGATGATGATGATGATGATGATGATGATGATGATGATGATGATGATGATGATGATGATAATAATAATAATAATAATAATAATAATAATAATAATAATTAACTAGATGTAATGGATGATCCTCCTAAATCCCAAGTACTGAGATCCTCCTCTTGTTACACCCAAAACAATACCCTTAAAACTAATATACTAATTAACTAGATTAGTATACTAGTATCCTTAAAATAGTTCTAATAATATCTATATTACTACACTACTAATCTTATATTTATGATAATATTAGATGAACAATTTGATATATTCTAAAACTTGTTTTAGAGAGAAGTGGGAGAGAAAAGATGAGAATGATATGAAATGATGTTATAAGAAATAATATAGAGAATAATTTCTCTATATAAGAGAAGGGGGAACCGGTGGTGGGGGGAAGGAAGGCCAATGCATGGCTTCTTGCCTTTTCTTTTTCTCTTCTCTAAACCTTAGGCATGTAAGGCAGGTAAGTAGAGTGATCATAATTATGTTTATTTTAGCTATTAAAATAAATCACCTACCATCCTCTAATCCTTCATCATTTCGATCCATAAAATGGACATCCATTTTATTTTATCAATTTGTCATTTGTCAGACAATATGTCACATGTAATATGTAATATGTTATTAATTAATTTAATGAATATTTATCAAATAAATATCATTATATACATTAACTAAATTACATATAACAAATTGTCTAGTAATTCTCAATTACATGGTATAAAATGGGTTATGTTAATATAATTCACAACATTTTGTAATTACTATTAACCATTCATTCATATCTCAATTGTTTCATAAACAATAATGAATTTTAGTAATAAAATCTTTTAATTACTAAAATAAATCTTATTTAATCAATATTACAATAAGATATCAATATTCTCACTCTCAAATGAATTGTTCAATTTTAAGGAATTAATTAACTTGTATCGACATACAATTAATCAACTTGTCTATTAAGGGAATTGTCCTATAGGCGTGACCTTAAGGGATCAACTGATCACCACCGTCAAACGACAGTAATGTCAAACTCTAGTTAGCCAATCATTACTGATTAATGTTGATCAGTTGACTGTATAAATGAATCATCCCTGACGTATTCTTACTATGAGATTTATTTTGATTTTAAATCATGTGATCGCACTATTGTTGAGGACACATACTCCAACAATCTCTCACTTGTCCGAGACAAGTGTGCGTCACCAATTCTCTTATCCTATTACAATCTCCCACTCAATGCAAGGTGTCGTGTAGGTCGTACTTGCATTTTATCATATCTTGAGTGGTTTCCTCGATCTGGAGAGTATCTGTCTGACAGAAATCATCTACCGTAGATACCTTCCGAGCGTGGCCACGACTTTTTAGTTCACTACTCCTCGAGTGGCCCTGAGAATTCAAGCAACCCTGACAAGGGGGTGGAGAATTCCTATATCATTATTCCCTTTGTTTAGCCACAGATCATCATGACCTAAAATACACTCATTTGACCTCAGTTACGACAGTCGTAGAGTATAAATCAAAGCCAATCATAAACTTGTGCCAACTTGGGCGAACAGTCTCTAGTCAAAAGAATCGACTCATAAGAATACTATAGTAGCTCTTGCCACGACCAGGCTTCTAGAATTTCCAGAACTCTATAAGCGGTCGCTACCCGATAGAGTGTCCCATATAGTCTGTCTATGTGATCGACTAGTCATCCCATATGACCCTATGGCACTTGAACTTGCCATCAATCGCATGACACTCTAGTCACTTCGAGACGTCACCTCCTATAAGTAACCAGGGGCACATACTATGTCAAACCAGTTCACTTCAATGGGGTTCAACACTGTCTCAACAACCCATTTGGATATAACATAGTAATTGATGAGTTTAAAGAAACTCGAACAATAAATGCGATTATCATATATGAATAGTCAATACCTTATTACTACTTCATATCTTATAATCTATAGTGTACATATTACACTAGTTAAATTGCAATAAAAGCTTGGTAAGTGGATATACTATGTATCCATACATTCCAACTTTATGAATTGTTATTTTCTATTATTCAATGTTATTTCTATGACATGAATTTATCTATGTAGATGTCTAGTCTTCTTACTAACTTGGGCTCTTATACTTTCGAAGATGCTCCCACTGTTATCATATAACTTGTGATAAAGTCTTTGGTAGAGGGATTTACTCTCATTCCCTACGTTGACCATCTTATCATAATGTACTTAGATTCTATTTGTAGAATTTGCAATGATTGATACTAGAACATTTTTCTAGTCACTTACTCCTAAGTTAATAAAATCAGCCTAGGATTTCGAGAAATCCTTATAGGTTTGGAAACTAGAATTTGTGTAACCCTTCAACACACAACTTAGTATATCATCCAAACATAAGAACGAGTCCTCAATTCTCCTCAAGAATCTTAAAGGATGTTCTTTAAGACTTTCAAAAGACATTCATTCGAATAAACTTGTTATTAACTTATTATGCTCCAAGCATATGATTCATCATGACATGTGCATATAATGGCATACATGATCGTTCTAATAGCGGAAATATTAGCAATCGATTTCATGTGATCAACAACTTATTAGGTTCATTGAACGACTATGACTCTATCATAGTAATTCCACTTTCATCAATATGAATAATCTACTCAACCTTGTTGATATTGAATAGATAAGGAATCTTATCAATATAGGATACTTATCTAAGTGCCAATCTAAAATTCCCTATGTCATAATAGATTTGGAATTTTGAAATGCAATATGTCATCTTTCATTGAGAATTGAAGACCAAAAGACTCCCTCATCAATGGTAGTGTTAGCGTGATATTCTCAATGAGTAATATGACATCAATATAGAGGACGATCTCTCCCACTGAATTACATGTCTAAACATGGCAATTTGGACTCCCACTCAAATCCATGTATACATATGGCTTCTCGACAACTCAAGTGAAAACTATCTTCTTATCATATGATTGGAAAGATCATTGCAGTCTTAAGTGTTAATTAAAACCTTGTGATTATGTCACACACACACCCCTTTCTAAATACCTATTTAGAAATTGGTTTTAACATCTAACTTGATCATATACACTATGAGGTGTAGCAATGACAATATGGATCTTAGCATAGTTACACATTACCTTAGCGTTTGTAGACATCTCTTATGTCTGTCTATGCAACTTTTAAACAGATTTACCCTATTGCACAAATTTTACTTTGGTTCATACGGCTCTTTTGTAAAATAGAATTGAATTTTCTTGATACAACCACTTATAATCTAATTATCTTAAGAACAATTTCTTTTAGTCTCTTCACTAGTCTGATGATTTACCTAAGAAAGCTGTCTTTTGGTCTCCTCACTAGTTCCCAACTAGTTGTATGTTTGTTGCTATTTTTCTCTCACTCTATCTTTTGAAAAATACATCTATTTTTCTCGAAAGATAGCCTAATAAGCAACAGACAATTTTAGACTTATGTTAGTGAAGGAAGAAAATATCGTATATTATAACCTTAATTGATGACTCTTTTGTAAAGGTATTATAATCTAGCTTCAAGGTAGACTAGTCCTTATAGAGTAAAGGACTGGACTCATATCCATGTCAAACATAATCTTAAGATCTTAAGCCCTCCCATAGCTCGTATGGAGTCTTATAAGTGGTCTCAAGTCACAGTTATAAGTGGTGTAGCCAATTGGTTTATAAAATTTTCCTTTTAGAGTTCAAATAACTCTTTTTGACTTTATAATCATTCTTTCTTATATCAAATAAGAAGTGATATTAAGTCACAAAAGCATAAGTGAGAATTAAATTCATGCTTATGAACTAATTACAATGATCCCATCGTTGTAATTCTTTTATGATTAGTTTAAGTCAACATAATTTATGTTTTGATATGAAAGGTTTATAATGACAAGTTTTTAGAACGGAAAAATTCCCATAAACCGAGTGACTTGGGTTGCAAACCAAGCCACTAAAATTCAAATACAACTTTTTGTTCTTGAAAACAAAAGGAAATAAACTAATTTCCATGTCTAACAAGTAAATTAAAAGAGTTCTAACACAACCAAGTTCAAAATACAACAATAAAACGAAGACTATCATAATAAAGGCCAAGCTTCCATAGGTCTTCTACTATGGGCAGCTACTCTAGCTTCCCTTGAAGAGCCTCCTTAGGCTTGCTTGTCTTTGCCTTTGTCTTTGCTTGGATGCCCTTAAAAACAAATTAAAAAGGGTAAGAATAACAACTTGTATCCAAATACCAAGGTTGAGATCAAAACATAAATGATAGGGAGAATTTTATTTATTACCTACTGGAACAATCTTCCCAGCTTTAATATCTCCAAGATACTTCGGGAATTTCTCTTCCAATGTCCTATGCCATTACATTAATGGCATTTTTCTTCGGAAGTAGCACCCTTTTTAGAAGAGCTTTTCTCGATTACTTTTCCTTTTCCTTTGAAGGAAGTGAGTTTCTTGCTCTTATTAGCACCCCTCTTAAATTTCTCTTTGTTGTTGTTGTTAATTGCGAACACATACTTGGTTGAGCTAACATTAAGATCGACCCATATCTCGCTCGGCTTGCACAAGCAACTTGTGCAATTCATGGAGAGAAGTCTTCATGTTTTGCATATTGTAATTTACCCTAAACTGCACATATGCTTTGACTTTGTTCAAGGAATGTAAAACTCGATCTATAACGAGTTGTTCGGGAATATCAACCCCTTGGATCTTAAGAGTTTCAACAAGCTCAATCAATTTGAGCACATGAGAGCTAACCTTTTGGCCCTCTTTAATGGTGATTTCGAAAAATGCGGAGGCCGTCTTATATTAGAATATGCTAGGAGCGTGTGAAAACATGGTCACAAGCTTGGTGTAAATCTCATAGATCGTGCTCATCTTAATAGCACTCCTTTGGAGATCGGACTCCATAGAGAAAATCAAGACGTTCTTGATAGCGGCCGACCCTTTTAGGTAGGCCTCATATGTTTTCCTTACGGTGGGGGTTGACCTAGTAGTAGGTGTGGTGGGAGCGGCTTCGGTAAGGTAACGAAGCTTGTCGTCACCTTCTGCGGCCAAACGGAGTTGCGCATCCCAATCGGCGAAGTTTGAACCATTATTTTCAAGTTTACATCGATCCATAAAGGATCGGAGCCAAGACGAATTTGGGAGTGGTGGAGCGTTTGCACTAGTCGACGTGGAAGAAATCGGAGTAGTCATTGCTTACTAATCAAAGTTGATTACAAAATAGAAAAATGAAGGAATTATAAATACTTATCGTTTTAAAACTTGTAAATATTTTAAAACAAGTCTTAGCATTTTCATAGTGACCTTTACCCAACTATTATAAATGATTCCGAGATCCAAAATTCATATTAACTTGGATGTGAGCCAACGGGCCCTCAACACCTTTACTAAAATAACTTAGTGGGTTAACCTTCTTAAACCGATTATACAATTAGAACTCTCGGTCGATGAATTTACGTTACGTTCATCTTTAGCCCGAACCTATTGCGGCTACGGTCGCAAAATACCTTCGTTGTGATCAACCAAATTTTTGAAGTGTAATAACTATTTATTACCCCACTTATCCAACGTCAATAGAAGCACCCCGAAAAATCTAATTGTACCCCTTGTGAAATTGAGATTCATGGGCTCCTACTATTTGGCAAGGCTAAGTCTCAATCTTTTAAAAGTAAAGGTTTTGTCAATTTATTATCTATCAATTTTAAGTGAGCTAAAAGTTGAATTTTCGATAATTAATTGACACGGTCGAGGACTCGATATGATATGCATGTGTTGTTATGGCGATTTGGCAATGCATGCAACATATTAAAAGAAATGCAAAGCAAAATAATAAATTCCTAGTATGGCCTTCCTAAAAAAGAAAATCAAATAATCTATTACAAATTCGGAAACCAACTCCTTTGGTCCCTTGAATCTTCAAGTGGCACGCCTCCCTAGAACACCGTCTTGGTCGGAACGCCTTTCTGAATGGCACCATCTTGAAGAAACTCCGGAATTACAAATAATAATAAAATACAAAGCTATTCCTACTATACATTTGTAATATGAAAAACTAGTAAAAATAAAAGTGATATGAGATCACATTATTAAATTACAACCGAATCAATATCGCCTTACATTACGGGTAATATCGATTAAAACTAAGGCCATATTAAGATAAAATTACATAATTCAAAATTATATAAATAAAATATGACATTCAACAATAAAATATGCAGCATTATAATATGTGTCTATCATGCCAAATTATGTGCCAAATCGCCCTATTTAACTTATATCGATTGTATAACCCGGTTTTATGGAATTTCATGGTTTTAACTTATTAAAATCGCTAAATAATACTAAAATCTAATTTTAGTTCAAGTTAATTATCCTAACACTTTTAGGACTCAAAAACTAGTCATTACTCAATTTTTGACAATAATTCAACTTGATGTAATTTCATGCTCATTTTGACCCTAAAATCATAACTATTACTCCTCCTGTCTCAATCATTTGTTATCTATTGTATTTAGCACAAATACCAAGGAAATGCAAGTGGATGTCTAAAAAGTAATATAATATTATTATTTCATCCACTTGTACATTACCTTTTACATATAAAACTTACCAAAAGTAAAAATAGATAACAATTCACTGATACACCCCAAAATGGAAATAGATAACAAATGACCGGGACGGAGGGAGTATGAAATAAATCCAAATTTAATTACAATAATTTCAAAATTTGAATTTTAATTTTTTGAACATTCTAGAATATATACATGACACTCATAATGTCAAAAATCATGGTTAAAATTTGTGGGACTTATCTGTATGCATCCCTTTAATTTAAGGATTATAACGAATCATAAAGTGATGAATACTAGTCATAAAATTAAATTGCATAAACAGAAACATAAAGGATTAAGAAATAACCTTCGGTCCTAGCAAAAACGGCCTATGAACAATATCAAAGTTGATATTCGCCTATCAGTTGCACCCAAGACGATATGAGAAATGCCCTTTGATTATGCTAGAATCAATCCAAAAATTAACTGATTAATTTTTAGGTTTTTTTTGTGTTTTTCGTAGAGATGAGAGGCAAGAGTGAGATAGATAAAATTAGGTTAAAAAATTTACTCCTATCTCTCCCTTTAACCGTGTATGAGAGAGAGATTAGGATAGAATTTTTTTACTAATTACTCTGCCCATAATCCGAAATTAGGAGAGTTATTTCTCTTATTTTCGGTTATTCCAAAAATGTATAAAATGTGTAAATTGTCATCTAGTGAGGATCGAACACATGACCTCTTGGTTTGAGTACCTTTACTATTACCACTATAACACATTCATCTTGTTGATATTAAATATAAATGATTACATTTAATTACGAATTAACATATTAATTCGTCCAAGCTAACATTACATACATTTAATTAAATATAACTTATTATATTCAATTTACGAATTTACAGTTAATTCGTCTCAACTAATATTATTTAATCTTCATTAAATAATTGTCTCATCAACACATTGACTAACTGTTTAGTCATATAAGGCATCAATGTGATTATATTTCTATAACCACATCTCTCAAACACATCCTATAGGTATGACCTTTAGGGGACCGTTGATCACCGCCATCGTATGATAATAACGTCAAACTTTCTAGCAAGCCAACCGTTATTAGGTAATCGTTAATCAATTGATTAAAATACGAAGTATACCCTTGTGAACCTGTAAGAGATTTACAAATGTTATCACACTAATTTGTGGACACAAGCTCCAACAAACTCCCACTTGTCCTCACAAGTGTATGTGCGATAACCGATTCTCATATCCTAAAATTTCTCCCACTCAATGTAAAATAATTTGCAAATCCATATTCACAAAGGTCGTATTTTACAAGCGATCATCATCAATAGTGGTTTCCCCAACTAGAGAGTAACTTAACTGATAAACGAATCAACATTCTAGAATGGCCATGCATTTCAGTTACAACTCCTCGAGTGGCCCTGAGAAATAACTAAACCTGATAAGGGTTGGATATTTTCCTCAACTAGAATCCTTCAGATGTAAGAACAATATGAGATGACCCAGAAAAAATCTACTTAGCCTCCAGTTACGGCAGACCGTGAGAAAGAAACCAAAGTCACCCAAAAACTGCGTTAATCTCAAGAGACAGTCGATAGTCAAAAGAATCGACTCTAGGAACACAATGGATGTCCTATCCACGACCTGGCACCGAATGTTTTAAACATTTAGGACTCCATTACGTTGTCACAAAAATTTGTCCTACGAGGTATCGTTATAATCTCGAATTTGTGATCGATCAGTCAACAGTTTGACTTATGGCTCGTTGAACCCACCATCAATCGACTGCACAATATAATAGCCGGAGTTATCAGCTCACATGGGCGATTACGGACCAAACAAATATAATGTAATTCGGTTCACTTTGTGGCGTTCAATGTTGTCAGTACAATCCACATGAAAAACAAAATATTATAATAAAACGATGAAGTTATAAATAGTATATGAAAAAGATAATGTATCAAATCCATAATCAAGTACTACAACTCAGGAACACGTTTAATTCCCATGGAAATAACGTGCCCTACATGCTTATCATAATTCAACGGTTTAGTGAGAGGATCCGCGATGTTATCATCCGTCGCAATCTTGTCTATCACTATCTCCTCTTGCTCCACGTAATCACGGATCAGGTGAGCTTTCCGATGTACATGTCTAGATTTGTTGCTAGACTTTGGCTCCTTAGCCTGGAAGATGGCACCTCTATTGTCACAATAGATGGTGATCGGGTCATTCGAACTAGGAACTACCGTAAGTTCTTGTAAGAATTGACGCATCCATATCGCTTCCTTTCTTTGCCTCCGAGCGGCATAGTACTCGGATTCAGTAGTAGAATCTGTTACAACACTCTGTTTGGAACTCTTCCAGCTGACCGCAGCACCATTAAGGGTGAAGACGAACCCGGACTGAGATTTTGAGTCATCTCGATCCGTTTGGAAGCTAGCATCTGCGTAATCGATTGCGCATAGCTTAGTATCGCCTCCATAAGTCAATACCCAATCCTTAGTCCTCCGTAGGTACTTGAGGATGTTTTTAACAGCTATCCAGTGTGTTTCACTGGAGTCTTTTGTGCGACTCGTCATACTCAATGCATATGCCACGTCTGGACGTGTGCATATCGCATACATGATCGATCCTATTGCAGATGCATAAGGAACACGACTCATGCGCTCAATCCCTTCAGGCGTCGTGGGTGATTGAGACTTACTCAACTGCATCCCAGTCGTCATTGGAAGGTTCCCATTCTTGGAGTTGGTCATGCTGAACTTCTCAAGAATCTTATCCAAATAAGACTCCTGACTAAATGATAACATCCGTCGTAATCTATCTCGGTAGATACGGATTCCCAAAATGCGTTGTGCCTCACCCAGATCTTTCATCTGGAAATGGTTCTTCAACCATTCTTTAACCGAAGATAGGAGAGGAATGTCATTCCCAATCAGGAGTATGTCATCGACATACAATATCAAGAATACAATCTTGTTCCCACTCGACTTGATATATAAGCATGGTTCTTCGACCAATCGAGTGAAACCATACTCTTTTATCACCTGGTCGAAACAATGATTCCAACTCCGAGAAGCTTCTTGCATACTTTCTTAGGATGTTCAGGATCTATGAAACCTTCGGGTTGCACCATGTACAACTCTTCCTCCAAATAACCATTTAAGAAGGCGGTTTTCACATCCATTCGCCAAATTTCATAATCATGAAAAGCGGCAATCGCTAAGATTATCCGAATGGAACGCAGCATAACTACGGGTGCAAAAATTTTATCATAATGCAATCCGTGCACTTGAGTGAAGCCTTTTGCCACTAGTCGTGCCTTATAGGTATTTGGTTGCCCGTCTACAGAATGCTTTATTTTGTAAAGCCATTTGCACTGAAGGGGTTTTACCTTATTAGGTAAATCAACTAGATCCCATACGTCATTCTCATACATGGAGTCCATCTCGGATTGCATGGCTTCGAGCCATAGCTTTGAGTCGAAACAGGCCATATCACCTTTATAGGTAGCGGGTTCATTACTCTCTAAGAGTAAAACGTCATTCTCCTCGACCATACCAATGTATCTGTCCGGAGGATGATAGACTCTACCTGACCTCCTAGGTTCCTCAGGAATATTAACCGTATCATCAGTTGGAGGAACAACTTCCTCAATCCGTTCCTCGGTTGTTGGTTCTGGAATCTCCGACAGCTCGAAGGTTCTATTACTCGTCTTGTTCTCGAGAAATTCTTTCCCTAAGAGCGTCGCACTAGCCGCAACAAAAACTCGATGTTCGGTAGGCGAATAGAGGTAATGACCAAATGTTCCTTTTGGATAACCTATAAAGTATGTCTTGACCTATCGCGGGCCGAGCTTATCCTCGTGTCTCCACTTGACATAAGCCTCGCAGCTCCAAACCCGAATAAAGGACAAGTTAGGGACCGTTCCCTTCCACATTTCATATGGAGTCTTGTCGACAGCTTTAGTCGGACTTCGGTTAAGTATAAGAGCAGCTGACAAAAGAGCAAAACCCCATAATGAATCAGGCACTACCGTGTGACTCATCATGGATCGAACCATATCAAGTAACGTTCGATTTCTCCGTTCCGACACACCATTTAATTGAGGTGTTCCAGGTGGAGTTAACTTTAGAACGATTCCACAGTCTTTAAGGTGTTGATCAAACTCATTTGAAAGATATTCGCCACCCCGATCTGAACGGAGTGCTTTAACCTTTCTACCCAGTTCGTTTTGTACCCTGTTCTGGTATTCCTTGAATTTCTCAAAGGACTCACTTTTATGCTTCATTAAGTAGACATATCCGTATCTACTTAAATTGTCCGTGAAAGTGATAAAATATCTATAGCCATCTCTAGCGGTAATTAACATAGGTCCAAAAACATCAGTATGTATGAGTCCTAATAGGTCACTAGCGCGCATTCTGACACCTTTGAAGGAAATTCGAGTCATTTTGCCAATGAGACATGATTCACACGTGCCATGTGTAGAAAATTCGAATGCGGGAATAGTCCCATTATCGACGAGTTTCTTCACGCGTTTCTCATTTATGTGTCCCATTCGACAATGCCATAGATAGGTTTGATCTTTGCCACCAACCTTTAACTTCTTATTATTCATGTGTAATACTTCCGTGGTTTGATCTAAGATGTAAATTCCATTCATGGAAACTGCTTTACCATAAATCATTTCATTGAAAGAGAAAATACAGCTATTATCCTTTATTGAAAATGAAAAACTGTTTTTAGCAAGTACGGAAACAGAAATAATGTTCTTAAACAAACTGGGTACATAGTAACAGTTATTTAAAAATAACTCAAAACCACTAGGGAGTTGGATTACATATGTTCCCTTTGAGACAGCAGCAACTCGTGCTCCATTCCCGACTCGCAGGTCCACATCACCTTTTTCGAGAGGTATGATGTTACAGATGAGAAACACAACCAGTATCAAGTACCCAAGTTCCGAAACTTGCATGGTTAATCTCAATCATATGAATATAAGATGACATACCAACAGGAACGACGCAGCCTGCTTTGATGTCCTCACGGTACACGGGACAGTTCCTCCTCCAATGTCCAGTCTTGTGACAATGGTGGCACTCAATGTCACCGCCCTTGCTCTTTGCCTTGCCCTGTGAGCCACTAGTCTCACCAGGCGCACTCTTACCGTTTCCTGGCTTTTTAAACTTTGGCTTACCTACAGCTAGGTCGCCATGAGCCTTGCCCTTACCTTTACCCTTGTTGGAAATCGTGAGAACATCCTGCTTCATGCTCCCACTCAATTTCATATCCTTCTCGGTCTGTACGAGAAGGGAGTGTAGCTCATGAGGACTCTTTTTCAAGTCATTCATGTAGTAGTTCGCCCTGAAAAGGGCAAAACCATAATGAAGAGAATGAAGCCTTCGGTCAATGACAATGCTCTCACTGATTTTGCAATCAAGAGCCTCCAGCTTCTCGACATTCTCAATCATGTGAAGAATGTGTGGGCTAACCGGTTGGCCCTTCTGGAGTTTCGCATCAAAGAAGCGACAGGTATTCTCATATGTAACGATTCTCGGTGCTTTTGAGAACTCGTTAGTGAGCGTGGTGAAAATCTTGTTCGCACCTTGGGCAATGAAGCGTCTCTGCAAATTGGTTTCCATTGCAAACATGAGTACATTCTTTATCGCACCCGCTTCCATAACGAAGTCACTATAAGCGAGTGACTCGTTGACTCCTGCATTGGGGCCTGGGTTTACCGGTATTGGCTCAGTTAAGTACCTGAGCTTACCGTCAGCAATGGCAGCATCCCGTAGTGCCGCCTCCCAGTCTACAAAGTTGGACCCATCGTTTTTCAGACGTGTGAACTGATTCATTTGGTCCATGAATATTTTCAGCCAGGACTCGCGTCCAAGTGTGGCACTAAGCATTTGGATTGCGTTATTTCCAGACATTTTATTGTAACAGTATTATCAAAATAAACGTGTTCTACACTGCGAGAAGAAGAATAAAAATAATAAGCATGTGCATCGTTTATATTTTTAAGTCTAATGAACTATTGTCATAACGCGAAGACTCAAAACATTTATACAATTGACCTCCCTCAAGAATTATATAAATGATCCCAAGACTCAATTCTCTGTAAATTGATAAGCTAACCTTTTAGCTAATTCTACCGTTAGAATTCTTGGTCGATAAATTTCTGTAAATTCTATCTTTAGTCCATCATAATCACGAGAAACTCTTCGGACTATGATGTTGAGTTAAACTAAGTCAACACAACTACTTACCCAACGTAGAAGGGGTCATATTATGCCTACCGACGAAGAAGGGATTCATAGTTGTTTGCCCTCATAAAGACTAATCTCAATTTCCGTTTTAGAGGAAGATCCCATCAACTTTGTTTTGATTCATTTTAAGTGAACTAATATCTAGCATGCGTGAATGAATAAACTAAGGTGATGGCTTAATAACATGTGACATCTGTATGTCTATGAAAACTAACATACAACCTATATGTGTCAATTTTCATGCATTTTCGTAGTAGGTGGTTTGGTTTTAGGCAGAAAAATGATGCATAACTATCATGTGAATGAAAAGCAATAGGAATGAAAAACGTAAAAACAATAATAAAATCCTAGTGTGGCCTATCCTATCAAAATGAACATTAAATACATATTTGGAATCCATCCTTGGACCCGAGAAGCTTGTCTCGATGTTCCATCTTGATCCATGTAGCAGGAGTGAGCTCCAATCTCCATCTTTTGTCTTCTTTGAAAATTACAATAAATAAATTTACATAATAAACCTATTTATTACATTCTAATTTCAAAACCCAAAACTAAAGAAAAATAAAGGAGATTCGAGATCTCATAATTACATAAAAATTATGTTTCCTTCATTACGAAAACATAATTAACTAAGGCCACACTAAGTATTACAAATTACAACCGATTGCAAAATACGTAAATAAATTCATTCAACGATTCATTCAACAAAAGAGAAGCATCAACGAAAAAAAACTTAAACATACAAGACATAATTCATTAATTATGTAGATTAATTTTCCAAACCACCTCAATTAATCACATTAAATTTAATCTTAATTCATATTAAACTTGTCATATGAATTTAATCCATCAATATTTTAAACTGCTTTAAAATAATTTGGTATCTTAAAATTGTGAACCGTTTCACAACAATTAATCATACATTGTAAAGGTAATGTATAATTAATATTGGCCAAAACAAACAGAAAACAAAATCCCTTTTTTTTATATGTCTCGGCTAATCAAGGAAAAACAAAACAAGTTTTTTTTTTTCGGCAATAGCAGCAAAAACAAAAAAAACAGCCCTTTTCTTATTTTGTACACGGTTTTATCTGTAAAAACCGAAACAAGATAATTTTTTTTTTTTTTTTAAATCTGTCCTCTGTGAACAGTAACAGGAAAAAAATTTCTTTTCTCGGATGTTTTTCAAATCGGCATAAACAAAAACAGCCGCAAAAAAAAACTTTAATCGGTTTTTCAGGAGAAACCGAAAGAAAAAAACAGAAAATATTTTTTTTTTTAATAATACTGTTCATCCGTGAACAGTAACGGAAACGGGAAAAAAAAATATTTCACGGCTCAAAAAAAATCCAGCCGATTATATTTTTTTCTCGCAAACCCTAATTATTGTTTACAAACAATTTTATGAAAATCATCAAAATTAAAATTTGTGGCCTTGGCTCTGATACCACTTGTGGGATTTATCTATATGCATCCCTTTAATTTAAGGATTATAACGAATCATAAAGTGATGAATACTAGTCATAAAATTAAATTGCATAAACAAAAACATAAAGGATTAAGAAATAACCTTCGGTCCTAGCAAAAACGGCCTAAGAACAATATCAAAGTTGATATTCGCCTATCAGTTGCACCCAAGACGATATGAGAAATGCCCTTTGATTATGCTAGAATCAATCCAAAAATTAACTGATTAATTTTTAGGTTTTTTTTGTGTTTTTCGTAGAGATGAGAGGCAAGAGTGAGATAGATAAAATTAGGTTAAAAAATTTACTCCTATCTCTCCCTTTAACCGTGTATGAGAGAGAGATTAGGATAGAATTTTTTTACTAATTACTCTGCCCATAATCCGAAATTAGGAGAGTTATTTCTCTTATTTTCGGTTATTCCAAAAATGTATAAAATGTGTAAATTGTCATCTAGTGAGGATTGAACCCATGACCTCTTGGTTTGAGTACCCTCACTATTACCACTATGACACATTCATCTTGTTGATATTAAATATGACCGATTACATTTAATTACGAATTAACATATTAATTCGTCCAAGCTAACATTACATATATTTAATTAAATATAACTTATTATACTCAATTTAAGAATTTACAGTTAATTCGTCTCAACTAATATTATTTATTCTTCATTAAATAATTGTCTCATCAACACATTGACTAACTGTTTAGTCATATAAGACATCAATGTTATTATATTTCTATAACCACATCTCTCAAACACATCCTATAGGTGTGACCTTTAGGGACCAGTTGATCACCGCCATCTGTATGATAATAACGTCAAACTTTCTAGCAAGCCAACCGTTATTAGGTAATCGTTAATCAACTGATTAAAATACGAAGTATAACCTTGTGAACCTGTAAGAGATTTACAAATGTTATCACACTAATTTGTGGAGGACACAAGCTCCAACAAAATTTTCGAATTTATTTCGAGATATTATAGTTGCAATTTTTCCGTTTTATCAAATAAAACATCTAAAGTATAAAAAAATTAATCTAATCAATTTTACAACTTTAGATCTAATAAGTGGGAAATAAATTCAACCTAAAATAATTTTCTCATGCCATGTAATTTGTTTTAGCTATTTATGCTAAAATAGTCACTATTTATGTTATTTTTACTCTAAAAATTCATAAATCATGCAAAATGAATCAAGTTCATCTTAAATTTTACACACAGTGAGTAAAATATGCATGTGACAACATATTAAAATTTCATGGCCTGTTTCGAAGTTTAACTATATTTAACCATTTTACCTCCATTTAATTCCTTTTTATCTCATGAAAATCATAAATCATGCAAAATAAATCAAATTTATACGACATTTTACATACAATAAGTAAAATATGCATGTGAAGTCATATAAAATTTCAAGGTCAGAAACTAAGTTTAACTATTTTTAGCATTTTAAATACCATTTTAGCCATTAAAATGTAATAAAAATAACTAAAAATCATTAAAATGAGCAATAAAATACTATAAATCATAAAAATGACCTAAATACATTTTAGGACCAAAATATACAACACGCATTAAGATATCGTGGCTATATCTAATAAATCACAAATTTTTAGTTTTAATTAAGTTACTAATAACTCGAAAAAACTATAAATCAATTATGCATGCAACATCCTATGCTCTGATACCAATTGTTAGGTTCATATACCTATTATTAGACTCTTCTAATAGTAAACTAATTAATATATTAACTTAAGTTCATTAAGATCTAGTGCATGCATAACTAATTAAGAAATAAAATAGGAAAAACAATGTTCCTTACATTGTTATAAGGCACGACATAAGGTCACCTTCCTTATTTATTCTTGAGCTTAAATGTAATGAATGATCCTCCTAAATCCCAAGTATTGAGATCCTCCTCTTGTTACACCCAAAACAATAGCCTTAAAATTAATATACTAATTAACTAGATTAGTATACTAGTATCCTTAAAATAATTCTAATAATATCTATATTACTACACTAGTAATCTTATATTTATGATAATATTAGATAAACATTTTGATATATTCTAAAACTTGTTTTAGAGAGAAGTGGGAGAGAAAAGATGAGAATGATATGAAATGATATAAGAAATAATATAGAGAATAATTTCTCTATATAAGAGAAGGGGGGGACCGGTGGTGGAGGGGAAGGAAGGCCAATGCATGGCTTTCTTGCCTTTTCTTTTTCATGTAAGGCTAGGTAAGTAGAGTGATCATGATAATGTTTATTTTAGTTATTAAAATAAATCACCCACCATCCTCTAATTTTTCATCATTTCGGTCCATAAAATGGACATCCATTTTATTTTGTCAATATCATTTGTCACAGAATATGTCACATGTAGTATGTAACATGTTATTAATTAATTTAATGCATATTTATCAAATAAATATCATTATATACATTAATTAAATTACATATAACATATTGTCTAGTAATTCTCAATTACATGGTATAAAATGGGTCATGTTAATATAATTCACAACATTTTGTAATTACTATTTGATACCGTCGTTTAGTATCAAAGTTAAATTTATAAATCCGAACTAAAACTATAGATAGTGATAGTAAGGGTCGAACCACAGGGAGGTAGGGAATTATTAGTTGCTTTCTATTTTAGTCTAAGGGTAACAATGAGGAGGGTTTTGATTGATTTATAATTAAACTAAATGCAAATAAATAAATAGGTAAATGAAACTGACGATGTAAACGATGATAAAAAGGATGCTAAGACGATCGGTTCATTGGAGCTATGACGACGCAAGTCATAGGTAAATCTGAAATAATCACGTAAGGTGGGAAAATAAGAAGTCCTCTCAGACCAACTTAACAAGTAGCGCCGCTCAGCCTAAGCTACTAGTCCCTAGGTCTCACTAATACTAGCTCACGCCCTGAAAGGTGATTCCTAATGCCTAAATTTTACTTATCTTACGATCTTAGTATAATTTAGTCGTTCAATTGGTAGTCTATTGCCCTCCCCTCTCTTTCGATCTAATGGGTCAGTCAATTCCTAAGTATATAACAAATAGCCTCTCGGTCTTTTATCAAAAATTGCAATTAAATCAATTGAACAATGCAAATTCTTACGCGATGCAGTCGATCGACTAGTTGGGGCAGTCGATCGACCAGGTTTTCAGTCGATCGACTATTGACATCATTCGATCGACCAAACCCCGAAACAGGTCTACCTATTCTACGTCGTCTATGCCACAAATTCCCTCACATCTTAGCAAAGGGTGATTACCTACGCATATTAAAATCGATAACAACAACGAAATTGAAATAAACGATATGGGAAAACATAATTTGAATGATTAAAGCAATAAAACGTAATAAAGGGGCTATGGTTCGGGATTCTAATCTATCAATTCTATGCTAATGACAAAATAAAGTAGAAACTGAAATTAAGGACAAAATAATACCGAAGTAGGAAGCAAGAATTGAATCCGAAAGCAAGCAAGGAACTTATTTGAGAAATTAATGTAAACTAAAGAACCCTAAATTTTTGATGATGAAAACTCCATCATCAAACTGAAAGCTAAAGCTACGTTATATAGGAGTATCACGCAACTCTTATTCCTAAACCTAATATACAATGGGCTTAAGCTAAATCTCGTCTTTAAATTCTCGTCAGACTCGTGGAGTGGTCGATCGACCACTTGGACCAGTCGATCGACCAACACTATTGTCTGCATTGAATTGCATTCGACGATTCTCGCGCACACCGATCTTAAAATAGCTGCCATTTCTTCGTTACTTGGTCAAATCAGGCGTTCTACGCGGGGTTGGAAAGCTAAGAGGATAAGCTTTCAACTCCAGTTGGAATCACTCGATTATATGCTCTAGAACTCGAGATATAGCCAGCTGAAGCATCCTGCAATGTCGAGAAGCATTCTGACGGTCTATAGACCATGTAGGTCAGTCTATAGACCACTGTAGCTGGCAATCCGCTTCTAAAACTCACGCAAATACACCTTTCAGGCCTTGAAATGCGCACCAAGTTCATTTCTCGAGCTTTCCCTTCATGTCAAATGCTATGCTAAACACTTTGGGACGGATTTGGCTCATTATCTACTCAATTCCGCAATAATCTGCAATATTACATAAAAAGGCGGAAGTCGGCGAAAAAGGGCAAATAGTAGAATAAACTACTAATAATAGACATAAAATGCGTGGAAATAAAGATGTAAAGCATCATATTATAGACACCCATCAAACTTCCCCAAACCAAACCTTTACTTGTCCCCAAGCAAACTAAATGCAAAACTAAATTTAGATAGAAAGGAGCAAAATATGGACAAACTGAAAATCGTCTACTTAAACCGATTTAATGCATATGAATCAACTACTAATAGCTCAATGTCATGCAAACGAATTTATGCATATTTCGAAAAGATGTTGAACGTTTGATCTTGCAAGACTTTCAAGATTGGACTCTCCCGGGTCACTTTTTTCTCAACAAAGCAAATAGTAAGCAATTTATATGTAAGAGAGAAAGAGACTAAAGTCGCTCACCTAGACTCAACCAACATGATCATGCGTGCAATATAGTATGATAAGTAATTCTAGTTACCGTGCACATACATTCCAACCATTCAGGGTCCATCACATGCCGAATACTTGCAAAGATTTGGATAAGTGAGGCTATGGGTAAGAAGAGGCAAACAATATGGGAATGAGAGGGAAATGGCCAAGCTAGCATCCTAACAAACCGAATAAAACATCCACTTCTAACTCAATGAAATAAACTCAAACGCCTTAATGAATTAGGCAAACACTTCACTAATCCAAATAACACTCCTCATAAAATGTAAAGAAACATAGGAGTAAACTTTTTTCTTTTTTTTTTCTTTGCCGTTTCTTTTTCTTTTGTTTTCTTTTTTTTTCGTTTTTTTTCTCCGTTTTTTCGGCAGTCACTATTTTTCAATTTTTTTATTTTTCTTTTTTTTTTCTCCTTCATTCATTACCAACTTCATAGAGTGCAAATCGAGCCAAAATTGATACAATACAACGAATACCACTAAAACTACTAAACTAGCTCAGCAAAGGGTAGGCTTAGTTTATGGATTGTAGCTAAAGGGTCAACTGGCAATTTTTGGCTAATGTGAAGCTAATGGGTAAAATGAACAAAAGGGATTTTCGCAAGCATTCTCCAAACATGCAATACCAACCACTAACTCGAATGTATGCAGGCAAAAAGAAATTAAATGTCATACTTATGCAAATTAATGTTACACGATATGCAGGGAGTAACTACTCATAATCCTAAATGAAAATGGTCATGAATGACACCAGTTTATAAAGCTCTAATTCCTTATAAAGTTTTGTAGTTTGCCAAAATTTCAAGTCAAGTCTAATTGTTCAACAAATTTTGAAACGAAATTCGAGATATTGCAAAAACTTTTGCTAAAAGATGTGATAAAATGCAGGGTTTAAGCAAATGACAACTATCAGTAATGAATACTCCAATCTGACTCAACCTAATATGCAAAATTAAACATGATATTTTTGAATTTTTCAATTTTTTGGATTTTATGTATATATAGGGGAAAATAAACAACAATGTAAGAAAAAAAATGAAAACGTGAATGCAAGAACATATGGAATGCAACGCAAAACCCTTCCCCAAACCAAATCGCACAATGTCCCTATTGTGCAAAATCATATAATGAAATAAAAGGAAGACGGGAATTTGCGAGAAAATTAAGTAAACAAGACATGAGGTGAAGACAAGGAGACTCACAAGACTTTAAGCGCAGCAAAAGGAAACCTCCCCAAACCAGCATGAGCTAGGAGGTTTCAGTAGCCAGCAGTGCTACCATAAAGTACCTGAAAAGAAACAAAACATACCGCGCATTATCCAAGAAAACAAAATTGAAACGGTAATTATGTGCAAAGAATTAAAAGAACGAGGTATAGCAACTACAGTGGTCGATCGACCACTCTAACCAGTCGATCGACCAAATTACCTGGAACAGTAGCTTCTGTGCTGCGCGAATCAGTCGATCGACCACTCTAATCAGTCAATCGACCAAGTTACCTGACGTGAACAGTTCCTGCTCACGAATTAACTCAATGAATTGAGTTAACTTGGTCTAATAACCTGTAAATGCACATAAAACGCGCCTAAAATTGCGCAAAAACCCAAAGTAACTGTCTAAGTCGAGCTAATTATTAAAGCACACAAAACAAATAAAGCTAAATGTTTCAAAACCAAATCAAACAAAATGTTTAAACTTCGGGTTACCTCCCGGTAGCGCTAGATTAGACGGTCCCAGCTCGACCCTCTTTTCCTTCAAACAGCCACTCCAAATAAGCCCAGTCAAAACAGCTCAAAGCACGACGCAACCGATCAAATAACTGCGCATGTGCTACACAAAACTGTAAGTAGCACCATAAAATAGTAGTAGCATAGGAAATTAAAATGTAATAACATCTGAGTCTAACAAATTTCCTATGACAGCTCCTTAAAACATCCACAAAATTATTTTTCCCTCTAGATAAGGGCGGAATGTAAAAGCTCAAATTAACAGCAGGTGGAAAATTAGCGAGCTCAGTAGCATTTGACTAAAAAACAACGCGAGTAGAATTAAAATGCTCAGACAGGTAAGAAATGTGAGGTACAGGAGTCTGGTCAACTAGGGGAGAAGGTGGATAATCGTCCCAAATGCATGGGGCGGTAAAGTCAAATGGGTCAATCGGGTCCTCTATAATAGGTTCATCTATATTATTGTCATACACATCCCAATTAACCTCAAGACTGTCAAAATTTTCCTCCTCACTCTCCTTATCGCTAGACTCATCAAGTTGGAAGTTCTCAAAGAGATCCTCCAAATCGACCCCACTATCAGTGCAAGAATCATAAAGGGGTTCTAAACTATCCTCATAAAAAGGATTGTCAACTACGCTAATGGTCTCCTCTATGTCTCCGTCAGCATTTTCTAGATTGGTTTCTAAGGTTTCACCTACCCCCTCATCTGAGTCAACATGAAGAGAAAAGTTGGGTTTAAGTGTTTCAGCAGCAAACCAATCAAAAAATTCTAATACCTCAATTACGGGGAGTCCTGTGAAATCCCCTTTTCCAATAGAATTTAGGTATGCTCGCGTAGGGTCAGTCACTCCATGGATGATAGTAAAGCATGTTTGGAGTTCAGAGAATGCATCTTGTTTGGGATCGACCCACTCCATAAGCCTGGCGAAATAAGCGCCAAAAATTTCGTTCTCTTCCAGCGGAAATCTCAAATAGAACGACATGAGAACGGTCTCAAGGAACCGAGGTTCCCTGAGACTAAAGAAAGAAAGACTTAAATTAAAAACAACTAAAAATTAGCGCTCCTCCCCGGCAATGGCGCCAAAATTTGATACCGTCGTTTAGTATCAAATTAAATTTATAAATCCGAACTAAAACTATAGATAGTGATAGTAAGGGTCGAACCACAGGGAGATAGGGAATTATTAGTTGCTTTCTATTTTAGTCTAAGGGTAACAATGAGGGGGGTTTTGATTGATTTATAATTAAACTAAATGCAAATAAATAAATAGGCAAATGAAACTGACGATGTAAACGATGATAAAAAGGATGCTAAGACGATCGGTTCATTGTAGCTACGACGACGCAAGTCCTAGGTAAATCTGAAATAATCACGTAAGGTGGGAAAATAAGAAGTCCTCTCAGACCAACTTAACAAGTAGCGCCGCTCAGCCTAAGCTACTAGTCCCTAGGTCTCACTAATACTACCTCACGCCCTGAAAGGTGATTCCTAATGCCTAAATTTTACTTATCTTACGATCTTAGTATAATTTAGTCGTTCAATTGGTAGTCTATTGCCCTCCCCTCTCTTTCGATGTAATGGGTCGTTCAATTCCTAAGTATTTAACAAATAGCCTCTCGGTCTTTTATCAAAAATTGCAATTAAATCAATTGAACAATGCTAATTCTTACGCGATGCAGTCGATCGACTAGCTGGGGCAGTCGATCGACTATTGACATCATTCGATCGACTAAACCCCGAAACAGGTCTACCTATTCTACCTCGTCTACGCCACAAATTCCCTCACATCTTAGCAAAGGGTGATTACCTACGCATATTAAAATCGATAACAACAACGAAATTAAAATAAACGATATGGGAAAACATAATTTGAATGATTAAAGCAATAAAACGCAATAAAGGGGCTATGGTTCGGGATTCTAATCTATCAATTCTATGCTAATGACAAAATAAAGTAGAAACTGAAATTAAGGACAAAATAATACCGAAGTAGGAACAAGAATTGAATCCGAAAGCAAGCAAGGAACTTATTTGAGTAATTAATGTAAACTAAAGAACCCTAAATTTTTGATGATGAAAACTCAATCATCAAACTGAAAGCTAAAGCTACGTTATATAGGAGTATCACGCAACTCTTATTCCTAAACCTAATATACAATGGGCTTAAGCTAAATCTCGTCTTTAAATTCTCGTCAGACTCGTGGAGTGGTCGATCGACCACTTGGACCAGTCGATCGACCAACAACGCTATAAAGAATTGCATTCTGACGATTCCTGCAGCGCGCACCGATCTTAAAACAGTTGCCATTTCTTCGTTACTTAGTCAAACCAGGCGTTCTACACGGCGTTGGAAAGATAAGAGGATAAGCTTTCACCTCCAATTGGAATCACTCGAGTATCTGCTATATAACTCGAGATATATCCATCTGAAGCAGCCTGCAATGTCGAGAAGCATTCTGACGGTTTATAGACCATGTAGGTCAGTCTATAGACCACTGTAGCTGGCAATCCGCTTCTAAAACTCACGCAAATACACCTTTCAGGCCTTGAAATGCGCACCAAGTTCACTTCTCGAGCTTTCCCTTCATGGCAAATGCTATGCTAAACACTTTGGGACGGATTTGGCTCATTATCTACTCAATTCCGCAATAATCTGCAATATTACATAAAAAGGCGGAAGTCGACGAAAAGGGGCAAATTGTAGAATAAACTACTAATAATAGACATAAAATGCGTGGAAATAAAGATGTAAAACATCATATTATAGACATACATCACTATTAACCATTCATTCATATCTCAATTGTTTCATAAACAATAATGAATTTTAGTAATAAAATCTTTTAATTACTAAAATAAATCTTATTTAATCAATATTACAATAAGATATCAATATTCTCACTCATAAATGAATTGTTTAATTTTAAGGAATTGATTAACTTGTATCGACATACAATTAATCAACTTGTCTATTAAGGGAATTGTCCTATAGGTGTGACCTTAAGGGATCAACTGATCACCACCGTCAAACGACAGTAATGTCAAACTCTAGTTAGCCAATCATTACTGATTAATGTTGATCAGTTGACTGTATAAATGAATCATCCCTTATGTATTCTTATTATGAGATTTAATTATGATTTTAAATCATGTGATCGCACTATTGTTGAGGACACATACTCCAACATGTACAACACTTACAAGTCGACTTAGTCTCCTCCTATTCAACTCTATGCATGATTTAATGAGGCTCGAGTTGGTTTATATCTTACAAGCCTCATTGAAGAGATAAGGGATGGTAAAAAAATGCAAGGTTTCATAGTCTAGCATTTCATCAAACATGATACGATCGTTATGTACCAAAAATAATACCTAAATATAACTAACAAAAGCTAGTGATAAGTAGGGTCGATCTCCACAGGGAGGCAAGGTATCTATCTGAAAGTCCGTCTATCTAAGTCACAAATGGGGGGTTTTTAAATTGATTTTCTAACTACTTAAGATTAAAAAGAAAGAGAAATAAAGCAAGAGTATTAAAGCGAGAAATTGAGAGGTAAGTTATCAGATAAAAGAGGTATGTCAGGATTTCGGTTCACCATGGCAGTTTATCGACTCAATCGTAAATAGCATAGACAATCTACGGTGAGAAGGGCAAGGGAAAGTTCCTTTCGGTCCGCTATCCATCCTAGACTATTACTAACTTAACTTTCGCCCTCATTAGGTAGTCTACTGTTCATAGCAGGTCTGTTCTCCCCAATCTTTCGATCCAGGGGCGAATTTAACCAGATTAAAGTTATTTAGAAGTGTGCACTCGACTAAACATGTTACAGTTACATTGCTACGGTGACAGATTCTCACATGTACATCGTCTAGTCTATTCACTACATCATCACAATTCTACCATGGATCCCCTAATTCTAACATAGGGAAATTAGCTACTCATGTTCTTAGGGCAGTCAACAATAACAACAAAGAGCATGCTAATAAGAGACATAATAAAGAGATGATAATAAAGCATAAACAAGAATAAAGGAACAACTAATGAGAGCAAACAAGATTTAGATTAAAGAGAAAAGAATGATTACAATCCAAATCCGAGAGACAAGAGGCAGAAAAGTTTCAGCAGTCAAAAGAGAGCAAAGAGCGTAATTAAGCAAAGTTTTAGAAGTGTCAAAAGTTGTTTTATGAACTAATAATCACTTCCTTATATAGGCAAGCAAAATTATTAGCAAAATAAACCTAACACGGATTAGTTAGCCCGTGTAAACTAGCAAACTACTCGATCAAGTCATTTCAGACCACTCGATCGAGGACTTCTCCAGCATAGTTGCTCGATCAAGCACTTGAGGCTCTCGATCGAGTATTCCCATAAAAGTACATTTCGATCGAGTATATAAATCACTCGATCGACCTTCAGTTTCTGCCAAACCACTCGATCGAACTCCAGAACATCTCGATCAAGTGCTTTCCACTGAGAACAGCCTTCAACTCGTCTTGGTAGCTTCATATGACCTTCCTTCACGCCTCCCGAGGTACGACTCTTGCTCTAATGTCTCCGTCTCCTTACAATGCATGCTAAATGGGACGAATAAGGGACGATTCCGCTACTTCCGGGTCCATTTCTGCAATGAAGACAAAACAAACCAAAGTAGCCAATTCGGGGCATTTTGCAATACAAAGGGATACAAAAAGGCATAGAAATGCGTGCAATAAGAGG
Source organism: Silene latifolia (assembly GCF_048544455.1). Lineage (NCBI taxonomy): Eukaryota > Viridiplantae > Streptophyta > Magnoliopsida > Caryophyllales > Caryophyllaceae > Silene > Silene latifolia. The sequence goes on from NC_133532.1 coordinate 67,706,265, forward strand.
CTAAAAATTTTATATAAATTGCACGTATCAAATCTCCCCAAACCGAACCTTTACTCATCCTCAAGTAAACTAAATGCAAACTAATGGAACGGATATGAAAACTCAGAGCTAGCTATAACTTGTCCACTTAAACCAATTTAATGCAATCAAAAATTAATAGCTACAGCTACAGCAGTCAATACGCAAATGAGTTGTATGATGTCTATAAATAAGCTGACCTGTCAACCTTGCAAGACCATACAAATCGGACTCTCGCGGGTCACTCTTCTCTCATGAAGCAAAGGGTGAATATATGTGTAAGAGAGAAAGCGAAAACAGTCACTCACCTAAACTGCGACCTGCATAACATGCTGTTGGAGTAGTGTCCTCCACAATGAGTGCGTTTACATAATAAATCTCGTAAAAGGAATATCAGGGATTTATTTATTTATTTGTCAGCTGGTCATCGTTAATCGGTAATGATTGGCTGACTAGAGTTTGACATTCTTGTCGTGTGTGACGGCGGTGATCGGTGATCCCTTTAGGTCACACCTATAGGATGACGCCCAAATAGAATAAATTAATTGTTTGTATGAGATACGAGATAATCAATTCCTTGTATTATTTGACTCTTAGTTAGTCACATAAATGTATTATTTGATGCCGGGTTACGAACTCGGGACAAAGAGATTTATTATTTAATTATGAGATATTTAAATAATAAATGATTAGAATTTATTAATTAATTGTTAATTAATTAATTTTATACGATATGTGTATATGTTTTGAGGTACATTCAATTAGCTATTAAATTTTACAAGAAGTTTTAAAATTAGCTAAATGGGTTAATATTGACACATTGTATGTTGATAAAATGGTCTTATGATTACTTAATGGTTAAGTAGTTATTGGTAGTTAATTTATATTATTTAAGTGTTAAATAATTAAATTAATATTTAATTATGTAAGATAATTAAATATAAGACTAATAAGCATTTGTGGGGCAAATATCGAAATCCGAAATGGACCAAATACAGTCCAATTGTTCCGGTTTTTTTAGAGGACTACATGTGTCCATTAAGTGGCAAATTCCACTACATTTTGTTCCCCATATTTGGCTATAAATACCCATCTCTTCACCTCATTTTCATAGTTGAAAAAATTTGAAGAAAATTTGGTCCTTTATTTTTGTGCTTTGGCCGGTTTTCATCATCACCAAAAAGACCAATATTTCTTCTTATTTTCTTCATCATTTTTCATCTTAAAAACACATATAAAAACTTACTAATAATATTATCAAAGTAATAATATTAATTAGTACATCAAATATACAATTACAAGGTTACTACTATTATTAACTAGTTATTAATTTTAGTAGTTTTTGGGTTGATTCTTGGGTGCCACCAAAGGAGATTACCTATATTGGTAATTGGTGTTATTGGAGGATCATCCTTATTGCATTAGCACAAGAACAACATCAAGGAAGGAGTCCTTGAGTTGTGCCCATTTTGCCTTATAACAATGTAAGGAATTTTTGTCTTAAGATGGTTTTAGACCATCTCTTTTATACATTCTTTTGCATGCATGTAGATTTAGACCACTTTTAATTAAATTGTAATTTTAATATCATAAGATGAGTATTAATATGGTCTAAATAACTAACAAGTGGTATCAGAGCATTGTTAAATACATGCATGTTGTCTTAAGACGATTTTAGTAATTTATGAGATAAATTAATAAAATTGATATTATGTTACTAAAATTCATTTTATCACATAATATAGTTTTTCATGTAAATAATCTGGTCTTAGGATGATATGGGACGAAAATTTGATTTTTGTTAAATTTTTCCATTTTTTATAACTTAATTTGGCATAAAATTGAGTAAAAATGCATTAAAATTAATTAAGAGTTAATTAAATTGGGTTGCATGTTAATTTTATGCATATTTATTTAGAAATAACCACATGCATGTTCTATTTATGAGATAAGTAGATACTTTAGATTAATGCGATTAATTTAGGTAGTTTATTGGTTTTTATTTGATAAAAATGGGTAAATAATGGTTGTTTTGTAAATAAATATTGATTTAATTTTGGGGCTCGAAATTTATGAATTTTTAGCTCCTCGAAATTGTTCCAAAATGTACAAAATTTTATTTTAAGTCATTTCAATTTTTATGGTTTGATTTAGAATTAAATCGTAAAAATTATCGCTTTACCGATTAAATTGTGAAATCTTTTTAAATAAATTTTAAAAACAAAAATTTTCACTTGCATGGCATTTTTGGTGTAAGACCAGAATGTTCATGGTTTTGAAATTTATTTTTTCCAAGAATTTTTATATTAAATGGTATTTTTGTATGATAATTCTGAATTATTATATCATTTTTGTCACAATTGTGTTTTAATTCCCATATAAATTCAAGATAATTGTTGAGAATAATTATTTTGATATTAGACCAGATTAGAATGATGAGTAAGTCTTAAAATTGTTTTAAGAATTGATTATGAATTTTTATTGGTAAAAATTCCGTCAAGGCAAACTCAAATGATCATTGTTGGTAAGTTAGACGATTTGGCATGTCATTTTTCATAATGCATTTTATTATTCATTTAGATGAATGGTTTTTAGAATTATAATTATGTAATTTTTCCTAATATGGCCATAGGTAGAAGTTGGTATTTCCCGAAATGTAAGGGAATATCGACTTGTTTTGTAATTAATTGCGATTTCGTATCGCCTAATTTGTAATTAATTAATAGTTTTTATTTTAATTTTATTACAAATTGTATAATAGGTTATTGTTATGTAATTTAATTATTAGTAATTAGATGAAGCATCTAAAGACGGAGTTTTCATGAAGATGGTGTTTTCGGAAAGGCGATCCGAAATCCTAAAAAAGGAGGTCTATTTATGAAGACTCAAGGGACCAAGGAGTTGGTTTCCGAAGTGTAATAATTTTAGTTAATTATATTAACTAGGTGGCCACATTAGGACTTAATTGTTTTAATTCTTTTATGCATTCATGCCAAATCGTCACTACATGTTTTATTTTTGTTGTTATCGATTTAATTGTCTAGCATTCACCAATTTAGTTCACTTAAAAGTGATAGACAATTAATTTGATAAGATCTCTCACATTTGTTTAAAATTGAGATTAAGCCTTACCAAATAATAGCACCTATGAATCCCTTCTTCATTAGAGGTAGGTTCGGATCACCGAGGTACACTCTTTTTACGTTGGGTAAGTAGGGTAATAAAAATTATTACGCGTGAAAATTGGTTGGACTCAACGGGATAAATATGGGTTGAATCGGTCCACCGTGCCTATATTTATTACGGGGCTAAAAGATAGATTTTAAGAAAATCCGTCAACCAAGAGTTCTAGTAGTAGAATCAGTCAAAGTAGTTGACTCACCAAATTTATATAAATATGGGTTGAATCGGTCCACCGTGCCCGTGTTTATATAAAATTGGATCTTGGAATCATTTATATAATTCAGTGGGAGATCATTATATAAATGGGAACTTGTTAAATAGTTTCACAAGTTAAATTTTTCTAGACGATAAATGTTAATCTTTCCTTTATTTCCTTTGTAGTAATCACGATGGCTTCTACTAGTCAAACCGTCACCATAGCTAGAGATTCATGGCTACGTTCTTTTATGGACAAATATGTTTTAAAAGCCGACGGTAGTAATTTTAAAGATTGGGAAGAACAACTTCGATTAGCTGCCGCATGTGATGGCAAATTACGCTACCTTGTCGATCCCTCTCCCCCTTCGCCTAGTACTAGGGCCACTGCCGATGTAAGGGAGGCTTTTACAAATTATCAAAAGGAATCCGCTGCTGTTAAAAATGTTTTGATTTTTTCAATGGATCCTGCTTTACAAAGGCAATGTGTCAAGTTTCGTGATGCACATGAAGTATTCTCGAGGCTTTCAACTATGTTTTCTCAAGCCCCGAGAATAATTCAGTATGACACCGCTGTTCGTTTCTTTGAGGCTAACCTCAAAGATGGTCAACCTGTAAGTTCACACGTACTTAAAATGATTGAGTACGTGGAAACTTTAGAGGGGTTGGGATGCAAGATCCCCGACGAACTTGTGGTGGACCGAGTGCTCCACTCTCTCTCGCACGTCAAGGGATTTACCCAATTTAGGGTAAATTACAATATGACGAACATGAGAAAGAGTTTACATGAGCTCCATTCTCTGCTTGTGCAAGCAGAGAAGGACATGGGATTGAGTAGGAGTACAAGGAAAGATGTGCTTGCGATTAACGTGAAGGGGAAGAAGCAGTTTAAGAGGAACGCAGGTAAGAAGCCCGTTCAGGTGGAGGGCAAAGGTAAAGCAATTGCGAATTGCTCTACCAAACAAAAATCCAAAAAGGGTAATCCTCTTAAAGATACTTGTAATTATTGTAATAACAAGGGAAATTGGAGACGTAATTGTACAAAGTACCTGGATGACATAAAAGCTGGCATTGTGAAGCCGACATGTAATTTCTCAACTGAATCTTTTATGATAGACATAAATTATGCTTCAAATACAACTTGGGTATTAGATACTGGTTGTAGTTCTCACTTGTGCAATCATTTGCAGGGCCTAAAAAGCATAAGAAAGCTAAACAAAGGTGATGTCGATCTCTGAATGGGAAACGGGTCTAAAGTAGCTGCCGTCTCAGTAGGAACTTATGTACTTAGTTTAGCTTCGGGTTTGGAGTTGCATCTTAATAATTGTTATTTTGTACCAACGCTATCTAGGAATATAATATCCGTATCTGTGTTAGACACAGAAGGGTTTTCTTTTGTAATTAAAGACAAGCTTTGTACTTTTTCCCTTAATGGGATTGTATATAGTCAAGCTATTTCAATCAATGGTATTTATATTCTAGATACTTGCAACGATGTTTATCATTTAGATAATAAAAGACTCAAAACAGGTGATCCTGATCTATCTTATTTATGGCATTGTCGATTAGGACACATCAACGAGAAGCGCATTAAAAGACTAGTGTCGACTGGTGTAATTAAACCGTTTGATTTCGAATCATTTGGTACATGCGAATCTTGTCTTCTTGGCAAGATGACTCGTTCACCTTTTCTAGGAAAAGGATCTCGAGCTAGTGAGTTATTGGGTTTAATACACACCGATGTGTGTGGCTCAATGACAGTCACTGCTAGAGGTAATTATGACTATTTCATTACTTTTACCGATGACATGAGTAGATATGGGTATATCTACTTAATGAGGTATAAAAGTGAAGCTTTTGATAAGTTCAAAGAGTTTCAGAATGAAGTAGAAAACCAATTAAATAAGAAGATTAAAGCATTACAATCAGATCGCGGTGGGGAATATTTAAGCAATGACTTTAAAGATCACCTAATAAACTGCGGTATTGTATCTCAGTTAACTACTCCTGGCACACCACAATTAAATGGTGTGGCTGAAAGGAGAAATCGAACTTTATTAGATATGGTTTGATCGATGATAAGTCAAACAGAATTACCTAAGTCATTCTGGGGTTTTGCCATTTTATCTGCTGTACAATCACTTAATAAAAGTCCCACTAAAGCAACTGACAAAACTCCATATGAGATATGGAAAGGGAAAGTCCCGAATCTGCGATACATGAAAGTATGTGGTTGTGATGCTTATGTCAAGAGTAAGTCTGACGATAAGCTTGCACCTCGTTCTGAAAAGTGTATTTTTGTAGGCTACCCTAAAGAAACTTGTGGATATTACTTCTACAATAGTAACGAGAACAAAGTGTTTGTGGCTCGTGAAGCTGTCTTTCTAGAAAAAGAATTTATTTCTTGGAGACAGAGTGGGAGAAAATTTGAACTTGACGAAGTTCAAGAGCCACAAACTGATATGACAATACAGGAAGATGTTCCTTCTACGTCGAATCGATTATTGTTCCTTCGAACCTAGGAGGTCAGAAAGGGTTAGCCGCCAACCTGATAGATACCTTGGTATTATCGAGGAAGATGGTGACTATGAGGTTTTACATTTAGAAAGTGATGAACCCAAGACCTATAAAGCAGCTATTATGAGTTCTGACTCTAAGCTATGGCTCGAGGCCATGCAATCCGAAATGGATTCCATGTACGATAATCAGGTATGGGACCTGGTTGACTTACCTAAAGATGTTCGACCTCTTCAGTGTAAGTGGATATTCAAGATTAAAATCGGCATGGATGGAGATAAAGATGTCTACAAAGCTAGATTGGTTGCAAAAGGTTTCACTCAGGTTCATGGTTTACACTATGATGAAACTTTTGCACCGGTTGCTATGCTTAGATCATTCGGATAATGTTAGCGATTCTTGCATTTCATGATTATGAGATATGGCAAATGGATGTCAAAACCGCTTTCTGAACGGGTTTTACGGAAAAGGAAGTGTTCATGACACAACCTGAGGGTTTTGTGGATCCTAAGAATCCTAACAAAGTATGCAAACTTAAGAGATCCATTTATGGTCTTAAGCAAGCGTCAAGGAGTTGGAATCATCGTTTTGATCATGTTATTAAACAGAATGGTTTTTCTCGAAGTGTTGAGGAACCATGTTTATACATGAAGTTTAGTGGGAGTAAAGTTGTTTTCTTACTTCTTTATGTGGACGACATATTACTCATTGGGAATGATGTTGATATGCTTGCTTCTGTTAAGAAGTGGTTGGGAAATCACTTCCAAATGAAAGATTTGGGAGAAGCTCAGCGCATCTTGGGTATCCGGATTTATAGGGATAAATCCAAAAGGATATTAGCATTGAGTCAAGAATCCTATATCGATAAGATTCTTGACCGATTCAATATGAAAAACTCCAAGAGAGGTTTTATACCTATGGGCAGTGGGATCACTTTGAGTAAGTCACAGTGTCCTACTGAGCCTAAGGATATTGAACGCATGAAATCGATTCCCTATGCTTCCGCTGTTGGATCGATCATGTATGCTATGATGTGTTCTCGTCCTGATGTCTCATATGCTTTGAGTATGACGAGTCGTTTTCATAAAACTCCAGGTGAGAGTCACTGGATAGCCGTCAAGAATATTCTGAAGTACTTGAGAAGGACTAAAGATTCATTCTTAGTGTTTGGAGGAGAATCTGAATTACGTATAAGAGGGTATACGGATGCCAGTTTCCAAACCGATAGGGATGATTTGAAATCCCAGGCTGGTTTTGTTTTTTTGTTGAACGGAGGGGCGGTTTGTCAAGAAGTTTCAAAGAGTCTGTGATCTGCTTGATTCTACAACCGAAGTGAGTACATTGCGACCTCGAAGCTGCAAAGGAAGTTGTTTGGATTAGGCAATTTTAGAGGGTGAAAGTAATTCCATTGCCGAGGATCCTATCACTTTGTATTGTGATAACAGTGGGGCTATTTTTCAAGCAAAAGAGCCCAAGTCTAGTAACAAGTCTAGACATGTACTTAGGAAATTTCATGTAATTAGAGATTTAATCGAAAGGAAAGAAATTACAGTTTGTAAGGTTGGGACGGTGACAACATCGCCGATCCTTTAACCAAACCTTTGTCTCAAGCTAAACATGATAGTCATGTAGTTTCGATGGGGTTGAGACGAATGCGAATCTGTTGTAAATTATATGATATGTAATAATCAAAATATTGTATTTATTATTTCATATATGATAAGTTGCATTTATCATTATATTCAGTTTTATATCTGAATTTATATACTTTGTTTTCTCCAATAATGTCGAACCCTATTAAGTGAGCTGGATTAACATTGTATTTTGTCCCTAGTTACTTAATGAGGTGACGTCTCGGAGTGACTAGATTGTAAGGCGATAGATGACAGGTTCGACTGTCATATGGTCATAGTGATGACTGGTCGATTACATAGGCATATTGTGAGACAATTTGTCGGACAGTGACCGTTTATAGAGTCCTTTTGTTGCTAGGTCGTGGCGAGGACTTCTAATTATTCCTTCGAGTCAATTCTTTAGACTGGTGACTATTTGTCTGAGTTGGTACGGTTTTCCGGTGGCTTCGGTTTTTGTTCTAGGTCGCACCGTAAAAGGAGGCCGATGAGCATTTACTGGGTCATTGTGATCTGTATCGAATGAAGAAAATAGGTCAACGGGATTGTCCTTTTATGTCATATTTTATCTCAAGGCCACTCGAGGAGAGATGACTGTGAACGCGTGGCCACGCTCGGATGAGATCTATAGTAGATTATCCGGTCAGACAGTCATTCTCCTGATCGAGGAAACCACTTTATGATATGATCACGTGCAAGAACGACCTGGAAGACATCTTGCATTGAGTGGGAGATATTATTGGACAAGAGAATTGGTAACGCACACTTGTGTCAGACAAGTGGGAGATTGTTGGAGTAGTGTCCTCCACAATGAGTGCGTTTACATAATAAATCTCGTAAAAGGAATATCAGGGATTTATTTATTTATTTGTAAATTTGGTCATCGTTAATCGGTAATGATTGGTGACTAGAGTTTGACATTTCTTGTCGTGTGACGGCGGTGATCGGTGATCCCTTTAGGTCACACCTATAGGATGACGCCCAAATAGAATAAATTAATTGTTTGTATGAGATACGAGATAATCAATTCCTTGTATTATTTGACTCTTAGTTAGTCACATAAATGTATTATTTGATCTTAGGGTTACGAACTCGGGACAAAGAGATTTATTATTTAATTATGAGATATTTAAATAATAAATGATTAGAATTTATTAATTAATTGTTAATTAATTAATTTTATACGATATGTGTATATGTTTTGAGGTACATTCAATTAGCTATTAAATTTTACAAGAAGTTGTAAAATTAGCTAAATGGGTTAATATTGACACATTGTATGTTGATAAAATGGTCTTATGATTACTTAATGGTTAAGTAGTTATTGGTAGTTAATTTATATTATTTAAGTGTTAAATAATTAAATTAATATTTAATTATGTAAGATAATTAAATATAAGACTAATAAGCATTTGTGGGGCAAATGTCGAAATCCGAAATGGACCAAATACAGTCCAATTGTTCCGGTTTTTTTAGAGGACTACATGTGTCCATTAAGTGGCAAATTCCACTACATTTTGTTCCCCATATTTGGCTATAAATACCCATCTCTTCACCTCATTTTCATAGTTGAAAAAATTTGAAGAAAATTTGGTCCTTTATTTTTGTGCTTTGGCCGGTTTTCATCATCACCAAAAAGACCAATATTTCTTCTTATTTTCTTCATCATTTTTCATCTTAAAAACACATATAAAAACTTACTAATAATATTATCAATGTAATAATATTAATTAGTACATCAAATAAACAATTACAAGGTTACTACTATTATTAACTAGTTATTAATTTTAGTAGTTTTTGGGTTGATTCTTGGGTGCCACCAAAGGAGATTACCTATATTGGTAATTGGTGTTATTGGAGGATCATCCTTATTGCATTAGCACAAGAACAACATCAAGGAAGGAGTCCTTGAGTTGTGCCCATTTTGCCTTATAACAATGTAAGGAATTTTTGTCTTAAGATGGTTTTAGACCATCTCTTTTATACATTCTTTTGCATGCATGTAGATTTAGACCACTTTTAATTAACTTGTAATTTTAATATCATAAGATGGGTATTAATATGGTCTAAATAACTAACACATGCATGCAACAAAAATGATAGACGATTCAAGTACCATACACACATTCCAACCAACAATGTCCGTCACAGCCGAGGGGCTTACAAAAGATATGGGAGAGTGAGGTTACAGGTAAGAAAAGGCAAAACAGATTATGGAAATGTGGAGGTAAAGCGTTAAGCTAGCACCTAAACAGGACCATTTAAGACTATCCAATTCTCAGCTGTCTAGAAATCAAGCACAAGTGCCCTTCATTGGCACACAACTTACTACCCAATACATTATCTCCTCAAAAAGATACAAATAAGAATGGAGGAGTAGACCGTCACAAACTTCCATTTTTTAGCACGGTCTAATTTCTACTTTAAATCAACCAACTTTTTCTTCTTTTTTCTTTCTTTCTTTTTCTTCACTGATTTCGCGTTTTTCCTTTTTTTTCCTTTTTTTTTCTTTTTTTTTCCACGTCCCTTTTTCATTCTTCCTTTCCAATTTTTTTCTTTTTCACCAACTCCGTACAAATTAAAGTGAGCCAAACTCGCAACAAAATGAAACATACCGCAAAAATTACACTAAACTAGCTTGACTGGCAGGCTAAATTTGGGTGGAGCTAAATGGGTGAAAATGAAAGAAAGGGATATTGTAAGCACCTCCCTGCATGCGACACCGACCACAAACCCGAATGTAAGCAAGCAACAAGCAATCGAATCTCATAAATGTGCAAAAATGATGAACATGTTATGCAAGGAGTACTACTCTCAATTCCTACATGAACTGGTCATGAATGACACCAGTTATATGGCTCTAAAACATAGAAATTGTAAAGTAGGTTGCCAATTTATCAGGTCAAGTCTACACAGTCAGCTATATTTTCAACATTAACTCATAGATATGCGCATGACTAAGCTAATAACTGTCGATTAGATGCAAGGCTTAAGTGATATGACAAGTTAAAGTGCAATTTCATCATGGAAATCTACCGTTCCGACTCAACCTATATGCAAAATGAAACGTGAATATTTTTTTTGAATTTTGAAATTTTCTAATAAATTTTTTTGAATTTTGATGATTTTTTGAAATAAATAGATACAAATGCAAACAGAAAAGTAAACGTGAATGTAAAAACAATGCAAAATGCAGACTTAAAGGATGCATTACCCTCCCCAAACCAAAATGGACAACGCCCCCGTTGTCCTCCAGCATACACCAGCAAATATATAATGGGAAAGGGATATATACAACCAATAAATGAATGATTAACAATAAATAAAAAGGAGACGAAAATAAATAAAAGAGCAAAAAGTACATATAAAATGACGAACTTCCCCAAACTATCCAGAAAAATGGGGAAGTGAGTAGACCAGAAACTAATCGTCGCCCTCCTCCTCCTCCTCTACCACCACGAAGCCAGGATCTCGCTCATGCTCCCTCCTCCTCCCCTCCTCACCTCGGGCTCTCTCCTCTTCCTCAGTTGTGTCTGCCTCGCTGGCTGGCTATGGGTACCCCTCCGGCAGGTACTGGTAGAAAGAAGGGTGTGACCAGCCCTCAGGAACGGGGCGTCCTCGTCTCATGTGATACTCGTATAGAGGGAACAAGGTAAGTGCAATGTCCCGCTCCATACGAGCCTGCCTGGTAAGCAACTCGAGAAGCAAACCGTCATGACGTCCTTGGTCAATGACCTCGGACGCCTCAAAAGGTGGAGGAAGAATAAAATTAGCCGGGTAGACCGGCTGTGTAGTAGAAGGAGTGGGAATAGGGATCGCTTGAGGCGTGGGCGTGGAAGACTACCCAGCCTCGGTCTGTGTGGATCCCTGTCCAGTCTCAGGTCTCTTTCGCTTCTTAGCAGCGGAAGTAGTGGTAGGTGGAGCGAGTGGAAGGTGGTAAAAGGGCAAAGGTGGAGGTATCCTACCCCTAACAGTAGGTAAAGGGACAAGACGGGGTAGGGTGGTGTAAGGTAAGGTCTCGAACAAGGAACCACAAATCATCCAAGTCCGCTGGTCAGAAGCTAGCCAAAACATAGACAGCATGGCAGGAATATCAAGGTACCTATCAGTATTGACATGTACCAGCTAACGAGAGAAGTCAGGGAAGATAGAACGGGCAAGAAAGGTAGTTATGCCACCGCAGACAATGGTGCCCGACTTCTTCTTCCCAACATTGTTAAAATACTAAGCAGTCAAATAGGCGATGTTAAGAACAAAGGGGCCCTCGCTATCAATGTTTAGATAGCCCCCGAGAATTGACAACTCGACATTGTTAATGTTGTCGGGCTCTTTACGGCCAAAAATCGTCCCACCAATGAGACGCAAAAAGTAACGGGCCGGGGGAAGGTGGACATGAGCGAGTATGCGCTCCTCAAAGGCTATATGTCCCAAAGTCCTCCAAAGAATACACAGGACCTTCCTAGGAGGGTCCGACTCACCCTGGGAAGAAAGACCTAACTTACTACAAAACTCAGCTAAGGTCCAGGTCGTAGTCCGGTTAAACAACCGGAAGGAGACACACGAGCTACCCTGGTCAGTGGCGTAGGCAGCTGCAGAAAAAGTGAAGGAACTAAAAAACCCGGGGGTCAGCTCCTTATAGGTCGTGGCACTCATGGTAATCAGTCCAGACATCCCCACCCCGTTCAATATCTCAACTACAGGCTCGTAAATTCCTAACTTCTCAAGCGATTTCCGGCAAAAAAATTTGGTCGAAGCAAAGTCACAACTCTCTAAGTCAAAGAAATGGGTACGATGAATATCATTAACGAAACGTACCTCTGGGTAGTCAGGATGCGGGTCAAGAGACTCATCGACATGGAACGTGACACGTCCGGCAGTAGGTGTGCCTCGTCCTCGATCCCATCCACGCCCTCCAGTACCTGAAGAAGAAGCCTGTTCAGTAGCGGGGCGAGGTACTAGGGCAGCCCGGAAAGCAGCTGTGACAGCTGGTGACAACGCACCAGGGGTCGTCACCGTAGAAGAGACGATACCAGAAGTAGACGCAGTGGCAGCCGAAGTAAAGGTAGCAACAAAGCTAGCAGCAGTACTAGCAGAACTAACAGTGGAAACAGTAGTACAAACGACGGTGGTGACAGCAGGGACCATCGTCTCAGTCAAGGATGGGGCAACAGTGGAACTAGTCGAAGGGAAAATGCTACTATCCATCCTAATCAATCAAGTAAGGGAGAAATAAATCAAACAAACACAGAAACACGAATTCCCCTAATTGAAAACGGATTTTCGAAAAGCCTAAACGCTAATCCTTCAATTATGTCGAAATAGGTAGTAAATCAACAATAATTAAAGGAGAAAGCTTACTTGATTGAAGACTCACAAGAAATTGCAAAGAAATCGACAAAAATCCCAAGAACAATCGGATTTTGAGTAAAATCCGAATAAACCCTAATTATCCAATGAATCAACAAAAACGACGAAATTGAAAGGGGAAATAGAGGGCAATGGTCGATCTTAGTGAAATGAATACAATATGGGTAATTGATTTGATATCAGGGGAAGATTAATGAGGAATTTGGGGAGATTTCGCAGGATAAATCGCATAAAGAGGAGGGAAAAGTGTTAGAATGAAAATAAAGGATGAAAATAGAAAAAAGGAATAACTCCCTGCGTATAATAAGCGTATTCACTCGATCGAGTGATTTGAAACCACTCGATCGAGGACTGTGGCATCCACTTTGTTTGATCGAACAAAGATCCACTCGATCGAGAATTCCTCATTTTTAACATTTTGATCGAGTGTCTGAAACCACTTGATCGAGTTCTTTTTCTGGGCAATCCTCTCAATCGAGTACAAAAAGTACTCGATCGAGTTGTTTTCCTATGGAACACGTTCCAATGCGACTTATCTTCCCCAAACCTGCATAAAAACACGCAAAACAATTCCCACAAATACCAAATCACAAAAAAATAAGCAGTCTATATTCGGTTTTTGCTAAAACTAACTAAGCTAATGTCTAACAGTCTAAGACGCAATTAAAAAGTCTTAACGGAAATTCAAAACTACAAATTAATACAACGGGGCATTCCCCGCTCATCGTCCAAAACACTGTAATAGCCCACAAGAGGGCTTCTGACTGGAGGAGGTCTCTTCAGCATCTCGGACCGTCCTCTTCGATCGCCACGAGGTTGAATTTGAACTGGTGGAAGGGTAATAGTTGGCATCCACGTACGCCCGAACTTTCTTCTTCCTCTTGACATTCCCATCGATATTGGCGACATCTCCATCACTTTGATTGACTTTAACTGTACTTTGATAGTTAGCTGATAGGATAGGAGTTGGTCGTCACACATCCAATCAAACACATTTATATTCTCAACAAAACAAGTAGATAGTGGTTAAGTCGAGGTCGAACCATGGGACGGTGTGCTTTGGGCTCTAAGTCTATCTATCTCAATTTATGCTAGTGTCACAATTGATGGGGTTTGTAGTTGTGTTTTAAACTAATGAAAGCAATAAAGTAAAACAAACAATTAAGCAAATAGAGGTGTAAACAAATATTAAAGAGGACTAGGATATCATGGGGTCGTAGGGGATTCATGAGAATTGACCATACAAACATGTTCACAAAGTTGCAAGCAATTAATGTTGTAAAGGAACCGAGTTGGTTTATGTCTTACGGTTCTTAGGAAGTGTTGGGTCCCAGAGCCGAATCGATTAAATTGTACAACACCTACAAGTCGACTTACTTTCCTCCTAATCACTTCTATGCATGGTCTAACAAGACTCGAGTTGGTTTATATCTTACAAGTCAAGTTGAATAGATAAGTGATGGTTATAAACGCAAGGATTCATAGGCTTAGCATTTCATCAAACATAACATGAGCATAGGTTGACATCACAACAAGCAAGCAATTTAGTTATGAAAACATATTAGATTAAGCATGATTAGTCCCATGTTGGTTTCCCCTAATTACCCACTAATCCTAGTTTAGTAACTACTCACTCATTATCATAGGAAACATGTCAACAAGGTTGTTAATCATATTAACAAGTATAAACATGATAAGAGCTTAAGGAAATAAACAATAAAGAGTAAAGAGTAAAGGAATTATACCAAACTTGAGATGATCCAAATAATAAAGCAATGAATAAAAGAAGAGAACTTGATTGATTGATGAAGGGTTGTCAATCCTCTAATAATAACCCAATAATCTTCAATTACCTAATAATAAACTTAAATAATCAACTTGAACAATAATTAAGGAAAGATTAATGTGTAATTTGTGGAAAGATTAAGGAGTTATCTAATCTAATCTACTCTTAATCTAGTCTAAGAGGTTTTTATAATGTGGAAGCCCCTTTGTTTATCATCAAAACAGGGCATTTATAGTAGTGCCTCATTAGGTTAACTAACGCTAAACTAGTAATTAACAATTCTAAGTTCTAAGAAGGGAATCGCAAGTATTTCGGAGAGATGGGCATCTTTGCTGAAGACGCCATGGTCCGCTCGTCCAAGAGGTAAGACGCTCGGATTGTTGCATGGAGGGACGAGCGGCTGAGGAGTCGGGACGCTCGGATTGCGAGCTCCTTGGACGAGCGTCTTAGCTCCTTGGACGCTCGGATTCCTCTTGAGAATGCTTCCCTTCGCATACTTCTTATTCTTACAATGTTGGTCTTTAGTTCTTGCCCTTCCTTCAATACTCGTTCAACCAAGATCGTCAATGTCCTTCCAAATAGGCTCAAGAGACGGGAATTTTCCGCCTAACTGTCTCCTTTCCTACAAATCAAACACAAAGCAATAGGAAAGCAAAATAGGAAGCATTTGACGGGTAAAATAGCTATGAGACGCAATAATAATATACAAAATAGGTTCAAGTAGAAGACTAAATTTGCGCAAATATGAGTCACGTCAAATATCCCCAAACCTAACCTTTACTCGTCCCGAGTAAAGAGGTGACAAAAACTAGGACCCTTATTTAAACTATTCTACTAATATAGCCGATATGAAACAATTAGCGGGTCTCACTCCGCCCCTTCAACTCACAACAAGACAACCATGAGGTAGGATGCCTTCTTGCAAGGCAAGGTGGGTCTTGCCAAAATGGAGACACATCCAATCATTAAAGCACATAAAATCAAGTAATGGATGCATCTACAAAAAGAATAGCCACTATCCTCATCTAAGTGGCGGAAATTATCTAAAGGGGAAGCAATTCAAGGGTACACACTCCTTCATAGATGCAATTTCTTCAAACTACTAAGTCTAGGAGGATACCAATAAATCACCTACAAGTTGTGTCAAGCTAGGGTACCTTTGTCCTCAATCGTTAAATGCTTTTCTCAAGAATAGACTCCCTATGGCGTTAGAAACACTGGAGGATCGCGGAATTCCCCCTCTTGCCTAGACAAGAAGAAGGGTCATCCCCTCTCTACCATGCACAAAAATGGATACGATGGATAAAGGGATCGATAGTGTTTGATTTTAATTTGGGAGTTTGGTTTTGTTGTTTGTTTCTCCCCCCAATAATTTCTTGTGGCATATAACATTTGAGAACACTTTCTTGCCATTTCTTTGATGTTTGGCAATCTAATACTTGACAATTTTTCAACTTTTGCATTTTCTTTTGAACATTTTCAAAGTCACCCCAATTTGTAACGAGGGTGCCTTATATTTGAAGCATAGGAGTTTTCATTTTTGTTACTCCTCTTTTCTTTTGATGCATTTGCAAACTTTTTCTTTTCTTTTCTTTTCATTTCTTGAACTCAAATTTTTTTTGAAGAATTTTTGTTTGTGCCCATTCCCTTTGATGACAAAATGTATGGTAGAACATAGATGAATGATGGTTTCATGGTTTCAAGGGTCACCTTGGAATAAACGGTAGCCAAGGAGTTATCACACCTCAAGGTACTCTTGACTAGGCCTTAATCCATGGGTCAAAGGATACTAGCATGACACATCCTAGGGTGTTTTATAAGTATTATAACAAGCAATGTCTTAAGAAGAAAAAGTATCTACTAGGGCCTATATACACTTGTCAAGCTTCCCAAGTAGACGGTTTCACAAAATTTTTCTAACATGCAAACTACATGCCATGATGCAACTAACATATATACATCCTAATGCATATGCTTCTACCAACTAGTATGCCAAATAAACTAAATACAATCCTATAATCAAATTGTTTATACCGCATCAATCAAAATAAAGCCATATAGTCATTAACATAGAGAGGAAAAAGGAGATTGGAAATATCATACCATGCGGTCTTCAATATCCTCATGTCTCGGATGTGGCGTAGTCAATCAATGTGAAAAAGGATTGACAAACACAATATATACAAACAATATATACAAGACTACACTACAAAGGAAATGAACATATTTTTGGATTTTTCAATTTTTCAAAAAATTTTATGGGTTTTGTTTTTATGAAATTAAAAAGGCATATTTTTGTGATTTTTCGAAATTTTTCAATTTTTATGCATTTTTGGAATATAAATTCCCATCCCCCACTTTATTTTGGACATTGTCCTCAATGTACATGTAGGAGTAGGAATAAAAAGGAAATACTTGTTTTTGGATTTTTGATTTTTTTTTTTGAAATAAAGTACAAATGCAATGATATGATATGAATGAATGCATGTTCTAACTTAATGCAATTCTATATGACATATATAACAAATGAATGCAATCGAAACTACACTAAATGATGCATGCTTAGTGCTTAAGTCACCTATGATCAAACCTCCCCAAACCAATTTAAACATTATTTCTAGTGTAGAAAAGAATAGGATTGGTCATTAGTGGCTATGAATTCTAATCTATACGCAATTATTTTACATGAATCATGTGAGATATAATATAATGCAAATTATACTATATGAGTTAACTAATACAAATGCAATATGATATATAATACAAATGTAAGTGAAGGCTAAACTAAATGCAATGCACTATACAAAGGAGAGGGAGAGAAGAGAATCACACAAATGGAGGTGGTGAGGTAGGCATCTCTCACTCGCCATCATCATCTTGGTGGTAGCCATACCTACTAGAGCTTCCTCCTTGGTCATACCCTCCTCCTTGACCAGAGTATCCTCCACCTTGACCATCAAAGTTCCCGGCTTGGTTCCCTTGATTAGGGAACAAAAGATGTGGTTGAGCCCAAGATGGTCGAGGGCCATTAGGGTCGATATACCCTTGTTGTGCCATTTGGTAGTACTGAGGATAAAGGGCCATGTAGTTATCGACCCGCCCATCGTGTACTCCGAGATCAACCTTCTTCATAAGTTACATCAAGTCGTACATATCCGGAGCATCGGGGATTTGTGGTGTGAATGGCGTATGAGGAGTAGGGTATGGTGGGATAAGGACATAGGATGGCGGGGGAATGGGCCTTGCCGGTATCCCACGAGGTTGTGGAGGTTGGCGGGGTACTTCTTCACTTTGAGGGGGGTTGGCGAGGATTTGGATGTCAAGAAGGTAGCTCGGCCTAGGTGAATATGGGCTCAACCTTAGGTCGATACCAGGTATATTCCACTCTGAAAGAACAATAGAGGAACACCCTTTTGTGAACCATTCTACACTCCCATTTTGAGTGTAGGCACACCACCGGTGGTGGTTGAAGACGGCGTCCTCATCAATCAAAGTACTACCCTCAAGAGGTGTATAAGTCCCATGGGTGTTGAACCCGGGACAAAGGTAGTTTGCCAAGATAGTAATTAGACCTCCTATCACGAAGGTCTTAAGTTGGGAGTTCCCTTGAGAGAAATCATAGAATCTCGTAAGCATCTCAAGGGGGGTATTGAAGTTGTATCTCCTTGTTCCCCAGACATTTAGATAGGACTCAAGGAATGTCAAATCGAGGAGAGTGCACCTATCTTGCTCATATCTTTCATTAATGGTGCCGGCTACGAAACGTTCGGTGATGCGAATCACCGGGTGTTGAATAGCAAAGGTGTAGCATTGTTTTTGGTGAATGAAATCCCTCCTGGAAATAGCCTTCCATACTAGGTCCACATCAAAGTCGGAGGGTTTGTTGATGTTGTTTGTTGGTACAATAAGACCAAAAATTTGAGCAAATTGGTCAAGTGATAGGCTATGGTCAAGGTTGCACAACCGGAACTCCATACCAACATTGACCCTTGTGTTCGAAGCAATACGAAGGCTACTCAAAAATTCCAAGGTAAGGCTAAGGTACGTCTCTTCATGGGGATGGAATAATTTCCCAATCCCCAAACCGTCAAAGAACATTTCGGTTTGGTACCTTATACCTAGGGTTTCTAACAACCTAGTGTCAATAAACTGAGTCGTTTCGTAATGCTTACCTAGCAACTTGACGAACTTAGTGTGGTGACCATCGGATGTGAAGAGTACCTCCGGAAAGTACTCGAGTTGCTCCACCCCTCCTCTTATCACGGGATGAAAGTTTCTTCATACCATCATTTGTTGAGGGGATGAAGAAGATGAGCCCTTGCGTTTCTTGGTAGCGGCTTCAACAAGCTTCTTGGCTTTTCCCTTGAGGTTCATCATTTTTGATTTGGTTTTTGTTGTGAAGGGAGTGTTTTGGGGATGAAGATGAGTTATTTTGTTTAGATAATATGAGGAAATGAGGGATGGTGGGGGTATTTTTATAGAAAAGAGGGGTGGGACGAGCGGCTAAGGGTCGGGCCTGGGCGGATAACCCGAGGAAAACGCAGAAATCTGAGCGTCTTCATGGACGGGACGAGCGTCTTCCTCATGCGGTCCGAGCGTCGAAAGAAAAATCCAAATCCGCTTGGATTTTGTTACAGGGGTCCTGCTTCTTCTGGGAGGAACAAAAGACGAGCGTATTGTTTTTGGGACGAGCGGCTGAAATTGGACGAGCGTCCTCCTTCGAAATCCGCTCGGATTCTAGTTCAATCCCAAAATTTTCTTCAGGTATCCTACAGGACGAGCGTCCAACTTAGAATACGGGCGTCTTTCTCTGTACGAGCGTCTTGGGCAACAATCTGCTCGGATTTCGTGTCAGAACTAAACACCACCTGGAGGGAAGCTGAGGACGAGCGTCCAGGCCTCGGGACGGTCGTCTTCCGCTGCTTTTCAGACTTTTCTTTCTTTTCTTTTGCAAGATCGTACCCTTGCACCCTTTTGCCTTTCCTCCTTATCTTTCTCTGAAATTTTGCTTAATAAGAATGTAAGAAAACTCTCTCTCACTACTCTCATATAAGAAATTGTAAATAAAAATGTGAAAATGTACAATATTATACAAGGTAAAGGTCCTAGAAATGTCTTACAAATGGTGGTTTGGGATAGGACTCCACCAAACTAGTTCAAATTGTAGAAATTCTTGTCCATAGAGCTCAAGGCTCTTAATAGAAGATCAAAAGCTTGTGAACAAGCTCCAAATAAGCATAAGTATGGTTTGCTTAACTTCAAGACGAAGCTTGGCCAAGGGAATTTGTCATTTATTATTGTTTTCTTTCTCTTCTTGGCACTTGAATATTCACGATGCTTCAAACCAATTAGCCCATGATTCTTGTCATTATAAGGTAAGAAGTATGGTTCATGGTTGTCCGGAGACTTCCACTCACTACCTTCTTCTTCAATTTTGGTGATGATAGCGTTTGAATTTATCAATCCTTCAAGAGTAGAAGGAGAATTCTCATAGCATCGATGATCGAGATCCTTAGAAGTTGACATTGTGGGTGCCAAATTTCCACAAGTAGCTTCATGTGCAACTTTCTTTTTGAGCTTTTCCACCAAGTACCCTTTGTATGAGGCTTTGACCTTTTGAAGAAGGTCCACCATATCATCTCCAACAATCATTGGCTCCATGGTGGGTGCTAAGTAATCTTCATGGGCAATAGGGAAGGGACATTTATCCTCATGATAAGATATCTCAAATATCTCAAGGATAGGCTCCTCAAGGAGAGCAACCTCATAAACTTCCACTTCCTTATCCCATGAGGTCTTGCAAAAAAACGATTTTATCATCATAGCTATTTTCATAAGAATCATAGATGGGGGCTTCATTTAACTCTTTCTCCAACATCCCAATGTTCACATCAAAAGACACACCCTCGTACTCACAAAGGTTAAGATTATTTGGCTTACTCAACCTCATGTCTTCTTCATTGAACACAACACTTTCATACTCACAAGAGCTCAAGGAGATTTGCTCTTCCCACTTCTCATTTTCCATATCAAAGGTTACTATTTCAAATTCACAATCATGATCAATGTCCGAGGAATGGTGGGGAGTAGTCACTTGGGACTCTTTCATTTGGGCAATTTGAATCTCCAATCTCTCACCTTGGGTAACAATGCCTTGAAGAACATTGTCCCTCTTTTGGCTTTCCTCTAGCATTTGTTTGAAGAAGTTTTGTTGATCTCCCATCATCTGGAGAATCACATTTTGAATGGGTTCATCTTCTTGGTGTGGGTAGGTGTGAAAGTGCTCATATTTTGGCATTTGGAATTGATTGTAAAGTGAGTTTTGGGTAGGTGGTTGTTGTGGATAATAGATGTGGGGATTTTGGTGGGAAAAGTTGGGGTAGTATTTAGGATTTTCATTGTATGAGTAGTAAGGTAGGTTTGTGTTGACTTGCTCCTCAAACTCCATATACCCATTGTCATGCTCAAAAGATCCACCACATACTCCATGAGTCATGTCTTGAGCCATCATCATAGCTAAGACAAGGAGACAACTACAAGCATGAAAACTACATAAAAATGGTAAGAACAATCCTTGAGGAACAAGTTCCTCAAGGTGAAAGCACAATTAAAATAGACAAAAAAGTAAGAACTTAATCATATAGCACCATCCCCGGCAACGGCGCCATTTTGATAGGACAAGAGTTGGTCGTCACACATCCAATCAAACACATTTATATTCTCAACAAAACAACTAGATAGTGGTTAAGTCGAGGTCAATCCATGGGACGGTGTTCTTTGGGCTCTAAGTCTATCTATCTCAATTTATGCTAGTGTCACAGTTGATGGGGTTTGTAGTTGTGGTTTAAACTAATGAAAGCAATAAAGTAAAACAAACAATAAAGCAAATAGAGGTGTGAACAAGTATTAAAGAGGACTAGGATATCATGGGGTCGTAGGGGATTCATGAGAGTTGACCATACAAACATGTTCACAAAGTTGCAAGTAATTAGTGTTGTAAAAGAACCGAGTTGGTTTATGTCTTACGGTTCTTAGGAAGAGTTGGGTCCCGGAGCCGAATAGATTAGATTGTACAACACCTACAAGTCGACTTACTTTCCTCCTAATCACTTCTATGCATGGTCTAACAAGACTCGAGTTGGTTTATATCTTACAAGTCAAGTTGAATAGATAAGAGATGGTTATAAATGCAAGGATTCATAGGCTTAGCATTTCATCAAACATAACATGTGCATAGGTTGACATCACAACAAGCAAGAAATTTATTTATGAAAACATATTAGATTAAGTATGATTAGTCCCATGTTGGTTTTCCCTAATTACCCACTAATCCTAGTTTAGTAACTACTTTATCATAGGAAACATGTCAACAAGGTTGTTAATCATATTAACAAGTATAAACATGATAAGAGCTTAAGGAAATAAACAATAAAGAGTAAAGAGTAAAGGAATTATACCAAACTTGAGATGATCCAAATAATAAAGCAAAGAATAAAAGAAGACAACTTGATTGATTGGTGAAGGGTTGTCAATCCTCTAATAATAACCCAATAATCTTCAATTACCCAATAATAAACTTGAATAATAAATTTGAACAATAATTAAGGAAAGATTAATGTGTAATTTGTGGAAAGATTAAGGAGTAATCTATCTAATCTACTCCTAATCTAGTCTAAGAGGATTTTCTAATGTGGAAGCCCCTTTGAATATCATCAAAATGGGGTATTTATAGTAGTGCCTCATTAGGTTAACTAAGGCTAAACTAGTAGTTAACAATTCTAAGTTCTAAGAAGGGAATCGCAAGTATTTCGGAGAGATGGGCATCTTTGCTGAAGATGCCATGGTCCGCTCGTCCAAGAGGTAAGACGCTCGGATTGTTGCATGGAGGGACGAGCGGCTGAGGAGTCGGAACGCTCGGATTGCGAGCTCCTTGGACGAGCGTCTTAGCTCCTTGGACGCTCGGATTCCTCTTCAGAATGCTTCCCGTCGCATACTTCTTATTCTTGCAATGTTTATCTTTAGTTCTTACCCTTCCTTCAATACTCGTTCAACCAAGATCGTCAATGTCCTTCCAAATAGGCTCAAGAATGGGGAATTTTCCGCCTAATTGTCTCCTTTCCTACAAATCAAACACAAAGCAATAGGAAAGCAAAATAGGAAGCATTTGACGTGTAAAATAGCTATGAGACGCTATAATAATATGCAAAATAGGTTCAAGTAGGGGACTAAATGTGCTCAAATATGAGTCACATCATTAGTATATCTCCAACATCCACTCTATCTGTACCTGCAGCAAGGAAAATAGTAGAATGGTCCTCCTTTTCGCTCTCAGTCTTAGGTGGAGGGGTTACAATAGCAGCGCAATATTCAATATTCTCAGCTGGAGTATCTAAAGCTGGGTCAATAGAGGGTAAGGCATGGCAAGGTTGAACTTGCATGGGCGCCCTACGAGATTCAGACTGATGAAATTTTAGCTCCTCATTTCCTACCTGAAATGTAAGGGTCTTTCCTTCGACCCCAATTACTGCACGTGCAGTAAATAAAAATGGTCTCCCTAAAATAATAGGAGTATGAGTGTCCTCGGGTATGTCAAGAACCACAAAGTCTACGGGAATAAAGAACCTTCCGATTTTGACAGGTATGTCCTCTATAACTCCTAGTGGTCGTGATGTACTACGATCGGCCATCTGAACGGACATATTAGTACAGTTAAACTTGGTCAAACCAAGTCTCTTAGCGAGAGACAAAGGTAAGACGCTCACGCTAGCTCCTAGATCGCATAGCGCGTTATCAATCAAATGGGTCCCTATATGACATGGAATTGAAAAGCTACCCGGGTCTGATTGTTTGGGTGGTGTCTTATTCTGAACTAAGGGGGTCCCTACTTCAGTCAAAGCCACCGTTTCATGGTCATTTATATATCTCTTACGCGATAAAATTTCTTTCATGGATTTCATGTAAGAGGGTACCTGGGTAAGCAATTCGGCGAAAGGAACGTTGACGTGAAGGCTTTTCAGGAGCTCAACAAAATTTTCGAACTGTTGGTTGGCCTTATTGTTCTGCAATCGCCATGGAAAGGGCACCGTGATAGGAATTTCGAGCCCATTTATTCCTTTCTTCTAATGTCTCGACAGGTTCAAACTCATTTCTGTTCGATCGATCTCTTTTACCTCTCGATCGAGGTCTTTCAGCAGCTTTTTCACTCGATCGAGCCCTTTCAGCTGCTCGATCGAATCCTTCATTATCAGCATTGTTCGATCGAGGCACAATTTCACTCGATCGAACATTTTTCTCAGAATTTTCACTCGATCGAGCTATTTCTGTTGGAATATGTGTCCTCAACAATAGTGCGATCACATGATTTAATATCATAATTAAATCTCATAATAAGAATATGAAAGGGATGATAAATTAAATAGTCAACTGATCAACATTAATCGGTAACAATTGGCTTGCTAGAGTTTGACGTTACTGTCGTGGGACGGTGGTGGTCAGTTGATCGCTTAAAGTCACACCTAAAGGATGATTCCCTTATCAGTAAAGTTAATTAATTGTATGTCGATACAAGTTGATTAATTCCTTAAATATGAACAATTTATATTTATGAGAGGAAATATGTATCTTATTGTAATGTGATTAAATAAGATCCTATTTAGTGGATTAATATGTTAATTTACTAAATTATGTTGAGGTTTTATAAATGTTTTGAGGTAGAAGTAATTAGTTATTTACATTTACAAGAGGTTGTAAATTTAACTAACTAGCTATTATGGACCCATTATATGTTGATATAATGGTAAGATGTTACTCAAAAGGTTGAGTGAATATATGATTATTAATTTGTCACATAATTGTTGTATGATCAAATTAATATTTAATTATGTAATATAATTAAACATAAGACTTATAAGCATTTGTGTGACAAATATTATAAGACAAAAAATGAACCATAAGAGCTCATGTGTGTCGACCAAATGGGGTGGATGCTTGAATTTCTGGCTTTGTCATTTAGTTGTTGGAAAGATACTCTAACAAGTTATGACATAGTTTAAAGCTAGTCTACACCTACACACTAAAAAGCATCTTGCATGAGACAAAATTGAAAAGACCAAAAATGCTCCATATAGAGCATTTTGGATGGTAGGAATAAGAAGACAGGGAAGTTGTTCTTCTCATTTTTCTTACACTACTTTTCTCTAAAAATATTCACATGCAAAACCTCTTACATGCTTATTTTTCATTCACCAAAACTTGAGAAGTTTAATCTAAATTGTTCAAATGAGATTACTAATATTATTAGTATAATATATGAGTATTAGTAATCAATTTTAAGGTAGATTACTAAACAAATATCTAGCACATATTATTTAGTAGTGATAAGGGTTAAATCTTGGGTGCAATCAAGAGGAGAATCTCTACTTTGGGATTTTTGGAGGATCATCCAACATATTAAGCTCAAGAACAAATAAGGAAGGTGACCTTATTTGTGCCCATTAATTTCGAACCAATATACAATGTAAGGGACATTGTTTTTCTTATAAATCTCTCATTTTGTTATGCATGCACTAGATCTAAAGAACAAATAATTAAGAATTTAATTAGTTCAGTATTAGAGGAGTCTAATAATAGGTATATGAACCTAACAAGTGGTATCAGAGCATAGGATGTTGCATGCATAATCGGTTATTGTTTTTCCGAGTTAAAATGTTAACATATAAAACTAAAAATTTGTGATTTATAAGAGTAGATCACGAAATAATTATGCATGTTATATATTCTGGTCCTAAAATGTGTTTAGGTCATTTTTATGATTTATGGAAATTTATTACTCATTTTAATGATTTTTAGTGATTTTATTACATTTTTACTAGTAAAATGAACTTTATTCACTAAAATAAGTTAACCTTCACTATTGGCTGTGGTATTTTAGTATGACCTCACATGGATATTTTATGTATTGCATGTAAAATATCATATTAATGTGATTAATATTTCATGATTTATGAATTTTTAGTGTAAAAATAGCATAAATGGAGGTTAAATGACTAAAAATGGTTAAACTTACTCTCTGACCTTGAAATGTTTATATGACCTCATATGCATGTTTTAAAAGTTGTGTGTAAAATCTCGTATTAATTGGATTAATATTGCATGATTTATGATTTTTATGATATATAAAAGAGGAAACATGGTTAAAAATAGTTAAATTTCGAATTAGGCCATGAGATTTTAATATGTTGTCACATGCTTGATTTAAAGAGTGTATGTAAATTTCGAGATGAAATAATTTCATTTTGCATAATTTATGAATTTTTAGTGTAAAAATAGCATAAATAGTGACTATTTTAGCTTAAATAGCTAAAATGAATTGCATGGCATGAGAAAATTATTTTAGGTTGCATAAATATCCCACTAATCAGATATAAGGTTGTAAAATTGATTGGATTAATTTTTGGATACTTTAGATGTTTTATGAGATAAAACCGATAAAATGCAACTATATTTTCTCAAAATTAATTATAAAATTTTAACCATGATTTTTGATATTATGAGTGTCATGGATATATTCCAGAATGTTCAAAAAATTTAAAATTCAAATTTTGAAATTATTTTAATTTAATTTGGATTTATTTCATAAATATTATGATTTTAAGGTAAAAAATGAGCATAAAAAATTAAATCAAGTTGAATTATTGTCAAAAATTGAGTGATGACTAATTTTTGAGTCCTAAGAGTGTTAGGATATTTAACTTGAGCTTAGATGTGATTTAAGTGTTAATTTGTGATTTTAAGAAGTTACGATCACGCATTTCCATAAAACCGGGTTATATAAATGATATAAGCTAAATAGGGCGATTTGGCACATAATTTGGCATGATAGATACATACTATAATGCAGGATATTTCAATTGTTGAATGTCTTTTATTTATATAATTTTGAATTATGTAATTTTATCTTAGTATGGCCTTAGTTTTAATCGATATTACCCGTAATGAAAGGGAATATTGTGTAGATACCTCATTTCTGCACCTCTCGCAAACCACCCGGTGATGATTGGGTCGCATGTTTGGTACGCGGAACGATTTGTGACAATTCGTAAGATTATCGTCAAGTGATTGCTCAAATATTAATGTCTACCTCTTAATTGTCATCTACGTTCCGATACGGTCGTTTTGACAGTAATTAGAGTACATTCGGAGTCCGGGCCTGAAACCGTCTCCATTTTCTGATAACCGTTAAGTCCCGAGTCAGAATGTTCTGGAATGTTCCGGATATTTCTAATCCATATTTCATAAATTTTATCTTTTAGTAAACAATTTCCCGTAATATTCACACAAGATATTAAGGAAAACCGAATTATCTCCGTCCTACCATAACTCAAACACGGAAATCTTTCTTCTGCAGGAGGAAACCCCTTGGGAACAGACGTAGCAGGTGCTGCGCCTCTTCCAAGAGACGCAGTGGCTGCTGCGCCTCTTCCCAGGTCCTTTTCTGCATGTTTCTCGTATCTTTTTCATATCTTTACGAGATTCACTTCCAAAGAGTCTCCGAAACCCTAATTCCTTCACGTGATTAGTATAAATAGGAGCCTTCGCTCCTCATATTTCTCACGCGAGTGTCCGCCCTTCTCTTCTCCCTTTGCATTCTAGACTTTGTTCTTACTTTTTGGCGTCTACGTGCTTGAACTTTCGACCACGTAAGCTCGGATCCTTCCGAGTACCGGCCTCGTTTGCATGACCAACCAATTTGACCAACTACACCAATAATCAACTTAATTAACTTAATCGTTTTCCTCTTACGAGGGCACTTTCTTTGCATTCGCGTCGAGCATCACTAATCGATATCTTAGTCCTTCTCGTTTCATCAACATGCAAGTCTGAGGGTGTAAATCTCTCTTTTATTTATTGTATTTTAATTATTGTATCACAATTGTAAGGTTTACGTCGAAAATACCATTAAAACCGATTTCTAAAACCATGCTTTAAAACCTCTTTTTTACGGATTTCCAGTAGATAACCGTCGAGAAAGGACGCAAAGAAGCGCTGCGCCTCTTGAAGGAGCGCGATTCTGCTGCGCCTCTTCGTGAGGCTGCCGCGGTTCCTGCTTCCTTTCTTCTTCGTTCGTCCTCTGTTATTCGTCAATCCCTTCTTTTGTTTCGTTTGTGTGTTAATTCTTCGTCATAGCATGATAATCTCATATGCATATCACAATCTACATCATTAATATGTTTTAATCATCATAAATCCGACTTAAATCCCAAATAATCCAATGATTGCGGGTTTTCGTCATTAAATTCGGTTCCGGGTTGTAGAGATTCATCATATATTCGTCATTAATCCATCATATCTAACCTAATTTGTTTGACTCATTAATATTTTTCACTTCTGTCATTATTCCATCTTGTAATTAATTCGTTTGCATCCGTCTCATCCATGTTTTACTGTTTTCATGACCTCTTCATATGTTAAATAACATGTTAATCACTTTCATCCGAGTAAGTATCATCAATCGATCATTAAATTCACCAATTAACATTAACGGCTTGCAATCACGGCTTCACGGCCTTAATCGAGCCAAGGGCAGGCGCGCGTCGTCGCGCTACTCAAAGGACGACTCTGCTGCTGCTGTTCTGGCCGAGTTACGTCCCTGAACTCCGTGTCTGCCTTGACCTAGTTTGTTTAGAATACGTATTAACTAACTATTATCCGTAATATCACGTTGATTCCTGTTTGTTAATTTATTTTGATTCATTCTTTTATTCTTTTTTCCCAAATCATCCGTTTTAAAGGTATTTTCGACATAAATCGCCTATTCCTTTGTAATTATTGTAATTTTCATTATTGTAATTCATAATTATTGTATTTCTTGTATTGCTTGTATGTTTTCACATGTAAATCAACCCTAAATCCTACTTCGACCCAATTGTTTGTTAAACTACGTGTTTACCGACTTAGTATTAATTCTCACATGCTAGGATTAAAACTTGGATGTTGCATTGCATGGATATAGCCGACGATATATCAAGTACGAATAACTTCCCTAATCATTAGTAGAGGCCGCTATCGAGGCGGGCGGGATTAGGTGTTCGATCAAAAGAGCTTCCTAATACGTACCCTCACCCCTTACTCCAGATCTCTGTGAACACCCGTGTTCATTGGCATCCACGAGAGTCATTCTAGACATAGAATGCTAAGGGTAACGATTGCTTAGTGTTCATGTCACTACTTTGTGTCTTGACATGACACGAGGTATTCGAACGGTTCCAATTTCCCATAAAAATTGGTGGCAACTCCATACAAAAATGCAAACACTTGTTCACCAAGCGCCCCCGTGGCCCATTGTCCTGATTTGGCGACTCCATTTGGGGATAATACACTTACGTGTAGCCAAAAGGGTGAAACTTGAACAAGGTTAGGGAATAGTTTGTACAAGACAATTGTCGGTTTTCATAACTCGGTCTTCCTAGACCGTTTTATTCGGCCTTCCTAGGCCCAACCCAACCCATTCGACCAATCGTCCCGTCTAAACGGTCCTAATTCTTATTTGGGCCTAAGGATGGATAACGATTGACGTCATCCATACCATGATGCTTACTCTTGTTTGTATCAAGGGCCTTCACTACTTAAGGAAATGGACTAGGAATCGGCCTTACTCTTGTTTGGCACGAGCCTCTCCACAGACTTCGGGTTTGATGGTTCGGTATGGCAACCCACCCTTTTAAGCCAAAACCCTTTTAAATGCACTCAGCATCCCGTTATAATGCTTGTATAAATGTGTATACCTTACGTGATCACCACTTCTTAAACATAACCGTGACAATTTTTCAAAAATCAAAACCCATTTTCAAACAAAATTTTGAAATAGACTCTTAATTAGCGCAAAATCCGGTCAAAACTCTGTCCGTTTGTCGTGTCAAAATTCGGGCCACAAGCTCATTTCAAAACCTCACTTCGAGTCCACTCCTACAACTACACTATAGTTGACTAGGACACACGTTTTCAAAAAACTTGTCTTTCTTCAAAGTTCACTCAACACAAGTGGCACACACCCACTTCACGAGTCAAAATATTTCTTCTTTTAGCAAGTGTGTTAGAATGGTCGATCGTGTTTTGATTCGCCGCCGATCTCTTATCCAGTTTCCAAGATGCCCGGATCAAGTGATAAAACAAATCTCCACCAACTTCAAGATGGTAATGATCGAATCCTAGCCGCGATAGCCCAAATTCAAGCTACTCAAGAACAAACCTATGACCGCCTTGAGCTCATCGAGGGCCGTATCTATGCCGTGGAGGGAAGGTTGCCTCCTCATGAAAGTGAAGTACTACGTGACTCTGACAACGAATCCAAGGATGAAAATCCTCTCATGGGGATGACTGTAGCTGAGAAGAGACTCCAATACCTAGAGGAGCAATTGATGTACCTTAAGGGGGATGACATTTATAGGGAGAATAATCGCAAGTATGAGGCCGTCAGTTCAAAATTGCCAACTAACTTTAGTATGACGGATATCCCTAAGTTCAAGGGACACGAGAACCCTTTGAACCACATCCGTGCCTTCAAGGATTACATGTCTATCAAAGGCATCAAACCCGAGATGTTCTTAAGGATCTTTCCTTCATCTCTTGATACCATCCCAAGGCAATGGTTCTACTCTTTAGACCACAAAAAGGTCGCTACTTGGGAAGATGCCGCAATCGAGTTCTCTAAACAATATGCGGATAATGCCGAAATCCAAGTCAACATGCGTACTCTAGAGGTTCTTACCCAAAACGACAAAGAAGGGTTCACCGACTTCCTAAGTAGGTGGAGGAAGACTAGCACTCAACTAGTTGAACGCCCGGATGAGGCTACCCTTGTGGAGAAGTTTGTGGAAATCTCAAACCCATCTATGCCAATCATTTGAGATACCAAAACATCAAAACTTTCAAGGACTTGACCGTACTAGGGACAAGGATTGAAGATGACATCCGTAAAGGACTCTTGTCCAAAACGGTAGGTCGAGGATACCAAGGTTCCACAAGTCGTTCATACGGCTCCACTAGCAAGACCGATGAAGTTAACCTTCTCGAACCATCCAAGAAAACTACCCCACCAAGGAAATTCACAAACCTTGGGGACACTTACTCCAACGCTCTAAAAAGGCTAATGAAGCAAGGTAAACTCTAACCCATTGGACCTACTCCCGAACCCGAAAGGAAGTCCAAGTTCTGGGACGAGAATTCGTACTGTGAATACCATAGGTGTAAGGGGCACGACACAGAAAAATGTTACAAATTGATAAACGTGCTTCAAGACATGATCGAAGATGGTCGACTACCAATACCACCGGGAGGTAAACCCAACAACACTCAGAATCCTCTTGGAGTTCTAGTGATCACAAGTGATGAATCTACCTTAGATTGCTCACACCTCATTTCTCCAATCGAAAATGAAATTCATGCAATCGAGAATGAAGGGTTCTATTCTACTATCTCCCCTACCATTTCCGACTTCGTCACATGGACAAGGAGTGTAGATAGGCAAGTTTGGGAATTAGAAAACGTGGTAACAACTTTACGCAATCCCAACGCAACACCCGAAGAACATGTGCCACTAATCTTCTCTCAGAATGCTACTATGCAAGAAATAATCACCGTGGTTGATAAACTAGTCGATCAGATCATACGACTAGAAGATGATATCATGAGAATGAGGGAATTAGCTACAATCAATGGAGTTTGGGCCGACGATGATGAAGACGAGTATCTCATTGAAAACTCCCTAGTCAAAGAGATAGTCCAAAATGGTGAAGACCAAGATGTGGACCACCTAACTCGTTCGGGTCGTCCATATCAAAGCACTACTCAAAATGGTCCAACCAACGTCATCATACCAAATGACAACGAAGATGACTCCACTGATCATTTGCTCAAGCAATTACAGAAGACAAAGGCTGATCTTTCAGTCTGGCAATTAGTAGCAAGCTCATTCCCACATCGCCAAGCTTTACTGCAAGCTTTGGCCAAGCTAAATGTAGCGCATAACTCCACTCCTGAAGACGTAGTCAACTTGGTCTTCCAAGAATCACCAAAGCTAAGTAATCCTATTACTTTCTCAGACGAAGATTTGCCACCTTTTGGCGCTAGTCACAACCTTGCTCTATACATCACTGTCATTTGTCTAAAGAAGAATGTGCCAATGACCTTGGTGGATGATGGCTCCGCGGTCAACGTCATACCCCTCAAAACGGCATACAAGCTAGGCATGAAAGAGTCAGATTGGACCCCTACCAATCAAGGTGTGCGTGCATATGACGGTACACGACGAAAGGTGGTAGGACTTGTCAACCTAACCATAGCCACGGGACCAATCGAACGAAAGGTTAACTTCCAAATAGTGGACATTGAAGCTTCATTCAACATACTTCTGGGAAGGCCTTGGATTCACGCTTCCAAAGCGGTGACATCCACCCTTCATCAAAAGATCAAGATCCCACTAAACGGCAAAGTAGTGACGATCACTTCGTCACCCATCAAGGCGATAATCGAAAAGCAATCGAACAATCAAGTCCTTGCGGATCCCGTATATGAACTTGGGGGCTTCCAAAGTGTAAGTGTCATAGAAAGCGAGTTGGCACCCTTATATTATAATCCCTACTCTAACTTGGTGGTCAACCACATACTCAAATCCCAGGGATACTTCCCTGGAATGCCTTTGAACCCTATTCGGAAGAATACCTTCGCACCATACAAGGAAGGCAACTCAACGAGGATACCACTTGGACTAGGGTACAAACCGACAAAAGAGGAGGTTCTCGAAATGTTTGCCCAAGTCCAAAACCGCAAGCGCGTAGGAGTCCAAATTCGACCCTATCTCCCTACTTTAAATGGGTACTTTGTTCAAGAAGGAAGTCTAGAACTCTTTCACGGATTTCCTGCGCATTATCTCGAGAGGAAGTTAGCCGGAATCGAGATTTTTCACGATTGCTACTTTATCCCTCCAGAAACGGTTCCTACCGTCAAAACCCGTCAAGCACCTTGCTTAGACGAACAAGCTGTTAGCCTATTGTTTGGAGAAGATCGATTCGTTAGGGCCGCGCAGGATGAGATCATTACCATGATACTTCAAGACGATCGCTTCAACCCCACCGCGTTAATCACAGAAACCAACGCAAGACAGCAGAAAGGATGGAGAAAATCAATCAAGTGGACCAACAATCAAGGAAGACTCTTCAAGCTCACCACTGGAGAAGGAGAGATGTTCAAAGGAGAACCAGAAGACGATGAGTTCGAGTCGGAGTCGGAGTCAGAGTCGGAGTCTAGAGAAGTCATTAGAGAGTCTACTCCTGTCGTTACCCCCACTCCCTTTGTTTCTCCTAGCTTAGTCTCGAGTAGTCACGAGTAGTTCGGGGGAATGCCCCAACCGTCGTCCCTTTCCGCACGGACCATGGATCGGTTGGCTTCTCTGTTTCAACTCTACTCAAATTTTAATATGAATAAATCAAGTTCTGCTTACTCTTTGTGTTATCTTGAGTGCAATTCTGTTTACGGTGATACCGAGGATGACCAAGACCCAGACTCGATCGAAATACCTTGCTACGTAGCCAAAGAAATACTACAGGAAGGGGAAGGGGGACCAGTAATAGAGGACACCGAACCCATCAATGTAGGAACCGAACTAGAACCCCAAGAACTTAGGATAGGGACTACCTTGAGCTCTACCGAAAGGGCCGATTTCATAGACCTCCTAAATGAATTCAAAGACGTTTTCGCTTGGTCCTACAAAGACATGCCAGGGATCGACAGGGATATCGCTGAACATAGGATTCCGATTAAGCCAGGTTTCAAACTGTAAAAATGAAGCTTGACGAATGAGAACGAGAATGGGCTCGAAGATTAAGGAAGAAGTTGACAAGCAATTCAAAGCCGGGTTCATCAAAGTTTCCGAGTATTCGATTTGGGTAGCCAACATAGTACCCGTACCCAAAAAGGATGGGAGAATCCGCGTTTGTGTTGACTTTAGGGACCTAAACAAAGCAAGTCCAAAAGATGACTTCCTTCTACCTCACATCGACATATTAGTGGACAACACTGTAGACCACGCGTTACTATCCTTCATGGATGGGTATGCGGGTTATAATCAAATCAAGATGGCCATGGAAGATATGCATAAGACCGCATTCGTCACCCAATGGGGAACCTATTGCTATACGGTAATGCCGTTTGGATTAATCAACGCCGGAGCTACATATCAACGCACCGCAACTACGCTCCTACATGACATGATGCACAAAGAAGTTGAGGTATACGTAGATGACATGATTGTCAAATCCAAGAAAAGAGAGGGACATATTGCGAACCTTCGCAAGTTCTTCGCAAGGCTACGAAAGTACAACATGAGGCTCAATCCCCAGAAATGCACATTCGGGGTAACATCTGGCAAACTCCTGGGATACGTCGTTAGCCAACGAGGTATAGAAATAGATCCTTCAAAAATCAAAGCTCTGATCGAAATGCCACAACCTCAAACAGAAAAAGAAGTCAGAGGATTCCTGGGAAAGGTGCAGTATATAAGTCGATTCATATCGAAACTTACGATGATCTGTGAGCCTATCTTCAAGAAACTCAAGAAAACAGACCACACCATGTGGGATGATGATTGTCAAAAGGCATTTGACCGAATCAAAGAGATATTGGCTAAACCACCAGTGCTCATGCCACCACAACAAGATCAACCTCTTGGTTTATATCTCACAGTAACCGAAACGGCCATGGGTGCCATGCTGGGTCAAACTGTAGGAAGTGAAGAAAGAGCTATCTACTATCTCAGTAAGAAATTCCTGGAGTACGAGTGCAAATACTCACAACTCGAAAAGACATGCCTCGCTCTTGTGTGGGCAACGAAGAAGCTACGCCATTACATGCTTAGCTACTCCGTCAAAATATACTCCAAAATGGATCCAGTCAAATACCTCTTCGAGAAACCCGTCCTCAACGGACTTCTAGCAAGATGGACCCTGATGCTCTCCGAATTCGACCTCAAATACGTGCCACTGAAAGTTATAAAAGGTCGCGCCGTCGCCGAATTTTTCGCAGAAAATCCTACCAATCACGCACAAACAATAGATACGTGGTCATTTCCAGACGAGGATATACTCCAAACTGATGTAGACTCCTGGGACCTATACTTTGATGGAGCATCGAACTTAAGAGGGTTCGGAATAGGAGTGTTGCTCATTTCTCCTGAAGGCGAGCACACACCAATTGCTGTCAAACTCGACTTCGAGGTGACAAACATTGCTGCAGAATACGAAGCTTGTCTCATTGGACTACAAGCGGCAGTGAGCTTAGGCATCAAAAACCTCCGAGTACATGGAGATTCATCACTGATCATCAACCAAGTTACAGGATCTTGGAAAATCCGAAGCGAAAGCCTCGCACCCTATCAGGCTAGAATAGACCAAGTAGCTCAATTCTTCGATCACGTAACCTACCTACACCTACCTCGGGAAGAAAATAAATTTGCAGACGCTCTTGCGAAACTTGCATCTTTGATCAATATGCCAGATCACATGACGGAAATGCCTTTGTGCATTGAACGACGGTCAGAGCCGGCTTATGTCCACCAAATCACCGACGAAGAGGAAATCGCACAGGAACCCTGGTTCCAAGCAATCCTGAATTTTAAGCTTAATGGTACATATCCACCGGATATGGACAAGAGGGGACAACGTGCTATACGCCTACTAGCTTCCCAATACATTCTGATGCAAGGAGAATTATACAAAAGAACACCTCTTGGTGTAGTCCTACGTTGCCTTGATCATTCGCAGGCACGAAAGGTGATGGAAGAAGTCCATGACGTAGAATGCGGTCCTCACATGAGTGGGCCCATGATGGCAAAGAAAATCACACGTTTAGGATACTACTGGACCACAATGGAATCCGATTGCATCAAATACGTAAGACATTGCCACAATTGCCAAATCTTCGGGAACGTGCAACATGTCCCTCCTTCATTGCTCTACACAATGACATCCCCTTGGCCTTTTTCTGCATGGGGAATTGACATAATCGGGAAGATAACCCCAGCCGGAACAGGAGGTCACTGTTTCATCCTAGTAGCGATCGACCATTTCACCAAATGGGTAGAAGCGGCTTCCTTAACTGGTCTTACAGCTAAAAATGTGGCAAAGTTCATACAAAACAACATCATCTATCGGTATGGTTGCCCACATGAGATCATCAGCGATAACGGATCACATTTCCAAGCTGAGACCGAGCAATTGCTAGCCAAATACAAGGTTAAGCATCACCACTCTTCGCCCTATAGACCACAGACTAACGGCGCAGTAGAGGCAGCAAACAAGAATGTTGTCACGATTCTCAAGAAAATGATTGACAACTATACAGATTGGCCAAGCAAGATACCTTTTGCTTTATGGGGGTATCGTACATCTGTTAGGACGCCCACTGGGGTTACTCCTTTCTATTTGACCTACGGCATGGAAGCCGTACAACCAGTCGAGCTAGAAATACCATCCTTGCGTATTTTACTCGAAAGTCAAATCCCGGAAGCCGATTGGAAGAAGGGTAGATATGAAGAACTCATCCTCCTGGATGAACGTAGCTACGCACCTTGCATAATGTCCAAACATATCAAGCACGTATCAAACGAGCTTTAAACAAAAGGGTTAGGCCAAAAAACATCAAAGAAGGAGACTTAGTGCTTAAATCGGTTAGAGCTCTCTTACCTGTGGACCCACGGGGAAAGTTCAAACCTAATTGGGCCGGACCATTTATAGTCAAATCCATACTCCCAGGGGGTGCGGTTAGAATCACAGACCTAGACGGGAATGAGTTTTCAAACCCCACAAACCTTGACCAACTGAAACGGTACTATGCCTAGAATAGGAGTGAAAACGCGCCTCGCGTAACCCCACGTGTCGCTCTTGTGGCACTAAATAAACGGCCCCTGGCCAAGCTGAAACAAGCTAATGTCACTGTGCTCTTGCATTTTGACAAGTTCGTCATCCTCATATCATCAAATAAACTAAATTCGCACCTTTAGAGTAAGCAAAAGCTCATGCTTCTTTTCTAAGGTTCATTACAAGCTCTTGCTTCCAACAATTATTCTTTTACATTTACTCGAACTACGCGCAAGGGTTTGATTTCGCTTTTTAAGTGAATACGTAGGCAATCCTTCACGGGATTCAACCCATTATATCTAAAATGTAAATAGAAGGACATTTGCATTGCATGTGAAATTCGACAAGAATAATAAGTAGAAAATCACGACGGTTTCATAACCATTTAACCTTTTTTATTTCATTCATTTTTCTAATAATAATAGTATGCTACATAATAAAAATAGAATAGGCTAGGATTCTAAAAACCCCACCTTTTTTATTACAACAATAATAATAATAATCAAATAATAAAGACTCGGGCTATTCCTCCATCTTCCCCTTGCCCTTGTCATTCTTGTCATATTTTTTGTCACGACCTCGAGCCGGACGCTCTTGCTCCACTTTAGACCTAATCACCAACGGTCTTTCTCGAGGCCTAGCTTTTCCATTCTTGCCAATCACCATCTCTGCGACAGGATTAGTCTTTGGTTTCTTCGAAGGATGAACAACTTGAAACCCGGCTTCTTCTTCTCCCTCTGTTAGATGCTTCTCTTTCTCTTTCTCTCCCTCGCGCACCTTGTAGTCGATGGGCTCGCGCTTCCTCAATTTCTCGCGCTCTTCCGGAGTTGTAGCCTTTCTCCACCTCAGATAAGAATCCGACACCCATAAAGCATTGGCGGAGAAATTCAAGAACCACATGTTTCTTTGGGCCCATTTAATAGCCCACTCTCTTCGGCTCTCTGTAGTAAGCGCCATAGCAGTCTGCAGGACGGTATCGAGCCTAGGGATCGTCTGTTTCAGCCCAACTTGTCTCATCAGCCTTTCCGGGAAGATGCTGAAGGAAATGTAGATCTATATACATACTAACATACTCATATATGTCGAAATTAATTTGTCATAAAATTAAATACGGATTTTATGCATGCAAACAATATAATAAAAGAGAAGAAATCATTTTCTTACAATGAAATTTCGGTTCAAATGGGCACAAAAGAAATCTCCTTTTCTTTTGTTCTTGAGCTTTCCTTTAATGGAAGAACAAGATCCAAGTGTAGGATCTCTCCTTAGGAATAATACCC
Organism: Silene latifolia; assembly: GCF_048544455.1. Classification (NCBI taxonomy): domain Eukaryota; kingdom Viridiplantae; phylum Streptophyta; class Magnoliopsida; order Caryophyllales; family Caryophyllaceae; genus Silene; species Silene latifolia. The sequence continues at coordinate 67,744,150 of NC_133532.1, forward strand.
AAAGCTTAACTCTTAATCTAATTAATATTGTTTGAGCTAGTATAATATTAATCTCATGAAAAATGAACCAAAAATTTGTTTGGTTTAGACTCCTAAAACCGGGTAGGAGATGTGGAGAGGAAGAGTATTATTTTTATCTCTCTAAAAATAATTTTACATGGTTGAATGAATAATAATAATCACCCACACATACATATGGTGAATAATAATTATTTTAAGTAAAAGAACTCTTGTTCTTTTCTATGTAGAACCGATTGGGAGGGAAGGAGAGCCCAATGCATGGGCTAATTTTTCTACCCAAGAAATGTAGGCTTTCATGGCTACACATAGGTAGATCATCATTGTGTTTTCTCTTATTAAAATAATTAACACAATTTTTCCACTAAAACCCTCTTAATATTTCGGTACTTATAAAATGGAAAGTCCATTTTATATTTTGTCATTTGTCAATTTTGTCACATGTTACATGTTACATGACATGTAACAATGCAATGTATTTTTATCATATTAAAAATCAACGTATTAATAAAAATACGTCATATACAAAAATCGACTTAGTAATTCATAATTACTTATACCAAAATATTTTACCAATTTATAAATCATATTTATAATAATTCATTCAATTCCGATTGTTTCTTTAAACAACAATTTCATCCGAGTAATGAAACAATTCGATTACTCGAATAGTATCTCATTTAATCATATTTCAATTTGATACGTAAATTTTACTTCAAAATCGTCCGTCAATTTTTCAAGTAATTTAATTAACTCGTAACATTATACGATTAATTAAATGATCAATTAAGAGTATTGCCCTATAGGTATGACCTAGGGGTCAACTGATCACCACCGTCACACGACAGTAATGTCAAACTCTAGTCGGCCAATCATTACCGATATATGTTGACCGAGTTGTGATAACAAAATTACTTCCCAATTGTATTCTTTAAAATGAGATTTAATAATGATATTTAAATCACATGATCGCACTATTGTTGCGGACACATTTCCCAACAATCTCCCACTTGTCCTCGACAAGTGTGCGTCACCAATTCTCTTGTCCTATTACTATCTCCCACTCAATGCAAGGTGTCTTTCGGTCGTACTTGCAAGTGATCATATCGAGAGTGGTTTCCTCGATCCGGAGAATAAGCGATTGACCGGACTTATCTATCATAGATACTTTCCGAGCGTGGCCACGCATTTTCAGTTCATTACTCCTCGAGTGGCCCTGAGATATTGTTTTAACCATGACAAGGGGTGGACAATTCCTATCGCACTTATTCCCTTCGACTAGCCACAGACCATCATAATCCAAAATATGCCCATTTGACCCCATTTACGAAGGTCGTAGTAACACAAATCAAAGTTAATATGAAACCGTGCCATCTTAGGCGAACAGTCTTTAGTCAAAAGAATCGACTCATTTGAATACTATAGCTCTCTCTCGCCACGACCAGGCTATATAAATTTGCCAGAACTCTATAAGCGGTCATTAGGCCCGACAAAAAGTTCCTAACGATCGCCTATGTGATCGACTAGTCATCTCACATGACTCTATGGCATTTGAACTTGCCATCAATCGCATCACACTCTAGTCACTTCGAGACGTCACCTCATACAAGTGACTATGGGCGAATACAATGTTAATCCGTGTTCACTTTAACGGGGTTCAATTGTCACTACAACCCGTTTGGATGTAACAAAGTATAAAAGGAGTTTTTAAAGAAAAACTCGAACGACAAATGCGATTATCACATATGAATAGTCAATGCCCGATTACTATTTCATATTCTATAATCTAATTTGATCTTGCATGTAGTTGTTCATTTCAATTCAATTGAAATGACATGACTCATCATGTTTAGCCTATGAGAAGGCTTTGGTTAGTAGGTTTTATCAACTTCTTGTACCTTACTCAACCTTACTACATATTCGTTTTCCTTTGTAATGTATACATTTGCATCACAAAACTTTTGAGTACGTGTCGAGATCCAATCAAGACATAGGCTCTCTTAGCCTAAGAATAGCTCCCACTTTGTTTTCACGGTGTGGGGGACTCATCCTTCTTGCACATCTCATGATCGCAAGTGTACTCAATTTCCGTTATAAATATCACTCATTGTTCTTTATTGCCTAGAACGATTCTAGAAAATCTACTTCTTAATTAACATTGCCACAATGGTATCTTAACCATCCTGATGTGTTTTGATTATAGTTTTGTCGGAAACCATGCGCAATCTCAATTGTCAATTGTCACTTGTGTAACACCCTTACACAATATTGCATCATAAACACTTTGCATCATAGCCTTAATGCTTCTGCAAGCACTTAAGGGTAATCTTTATAGCTTACTTGGTAAAGATTACTTAAATTCGATTTTGAAAACAATTCATCATACTCAAAGCATATGAAGTGTTATACATCGTTTCTTTTTAATTGATTTAAATGAGGCAAATGAAATCAATCAAATATGTTCAATTTAATTGAACTAGTCATGAATCTTATCAACATAAGACTTCTTCGACGCGCTAATATCATGTGGATTTATCTTCATAAATCCGGATATTCAAGATGTATTATAATACTCCAAAAGTCTTAAATCATTCTCAATGATCAATATGTCATCCACATATCGGACTAATTAAAAATTCCGTAACTCCCACTAAACTCCATGTATAAACACAACTTCTCGACTTATCGAGAAATGTTTTATCACATGATCAAAATGTTGATTCTAACTCATTGATGTCCTACTTAAGACCCTCTCTTAAGTTTCACATTATCTTAGGATTGCAAGAATCTACTAAACTCAAGACATGTATTGAATACATTCCTTCTATTGAAGAAGTGGGTTTTAGATTCACTTGCTACGTATTTCATAACCTCATAATGAAACACAATCCTTAAGAAGATCCAAATAGACTTAAGCATTTCAATTAGTGCAAAACCCTTTGCAACCAATCTTGCTTTGAAATATCTCTTTATTAGTGCAAAACCCTTTGTCACTAATCAAGCCTTTATTTCGGATTCTCATGGCTCTAAGCCTTGTATTGAGTTGTGACTTAAACACTCTTATGTAAGTCATTCGTTCATTACTTTCTAGAAGTAATTAACTTGAATCAAACAATTTCTTTTGTAAGTTATAAGCTCTTTACTTTCTTAAAAGTAGCATGAATTCATCATTTTTAGCAAGTGATGAATTTTAACCTCCTAGGTTTTGAAGAAACAATGTCTTACACAAAACGTCTCATGTAGCCAAGAAAGACCGGTTTCTTGCGACAACGTTTTACACAAAACATCTCACGTAGCCAAGAAAGACCAGTTTCTTGCGACATAACATCTTGTGGCTCTTTGAATAATTTCTCCCTCTGTCTTCAAAATAAACTTGTATTTTAGAAAGACTGACTTCATGAGCCGCAAAACCCGTCGTACTCGTGGTAATTGAAAAGGGAAAAATGAGCATTTGTTTCTTGTGAAAACTTACAAACATGGTACCCTTACCATTTCATATCTCATATGATTCGTATTAGTGGAAAAATAATTTAGACAAAAATGATAAAAACCCCAAAAGGATCAAGTAACTCAAAGTAACTTGATTGAAATCCAAACCATATCGAATAGCGTTTGATTTCTTATCCATCCACACATTATTTCATAATGCGTGCTAAGAGAGATTAACTTGTGATACTATATCACATTTCCTTTCGCTTATATCAAAGTCTTCACTTTGATAATCCCATCACGACTAAATCGTGATTCCTTGAACTCTTGAACCTCTTCAAAGATTTCTCTATTTACCTTATTAAGTGAACATATTAGTGTCAACTTAAATCGTTGGTAAAAGATAATGATCAACCTATTTTGGATCGATGATATACAACCTCGATCACCTTTTCAACCAAAAGGCACGAGACATCTTGCTTTGAATACAAGATACGCATATACCATTAACAATCTAATGGTTTCAAGAGTACTCGATAACTCTTTGCGTTCATCATTCCAAAATTTAAGGTTTAATCTTGGGTTACCAATTTGAGTCTTACATCATCTTCATGATATATCATTCTAGTTTGGTTTAGAATATAATCACCTTGATGATGGGCTAGCCATACATCAAATCATGGTGTAAAGGGTCACAAAGGTGAAAACCTCTTTTGTATCTTAACAAGTTTATATTCCTATTTAGAGTTTATGCACTTAATAGTCATAATTAAGTACAACTTTAAATCCAAAAACTAGATTGAGTACACAATTACTCTATCTCTCGACATTATTGTTGCTAGTCGTCATATTCTAATCATCCTATGTATCAAGTACAATGATGAAAACCTCTACTGGTTTCTAATATTGACGAAGTGGTACTAGCAAAATTTATGTTTAATCAAATAAACATTTAAAGAAGAAGGTCCCATTAGATGTCCCACAACTAACTTGTTGATTCTTCAATAATTTGGGGCAGTTTCCTTTCTTGTGTCCAACATTTAGGACAATGGAAACTTTATCGGTCGGAATTGATAGGTTTAGTATCGTCATTCTCAACAACTTTACCTTTAACATTACCTTGTATCAATTCCATTTACTTCTTGAACCTCGTCCTCATCTTAACGGTTTAAGAGAATGCTCCCACTCATTTCAATGAGTCTTTGCTTTGAGAAGCAAAATTGAATTCATGAAGATTACTCTTCATTTGTTCGTTTTAGTCTTAAAACTTTCATTGAAGTGGTTGCGTTATTTTGGTCAATTACGAATTCTGACAAAACTAATTGCCAAAACAATTTATCGCTTCAAGGTATTTAATTCAATTAAGTATATGAAACATAATCCATTGTAAGTAGAAGTGTTAGTCATGAATCAAAAACCTGTTTGATAATGAATAACTTTAATCTATACTCTTTACAAGAGATCCTTATCAATGGCTCATTTGAGGTTTTAGAAGCAAATTCATATTTGTCTTTAGTTACGATGTTTTAAGGAGATTTGAATCAAAATCAAAATGATATCGTATATGAATTGTAGTAAAGAAATAGAACAATAATAACGGAATAGTGGAAAACTTAACATTTATCGTTATAATAATACTTGTAAATAACAAGTAAAGCATTTACATAGTGACCTCTACCCAACTATGATAAATGATTCCAAGACCCAAATTCATATTGACTTGGGCACGGTATGGCCGATGAAACCCTTATCAATATAACTCGGTGGATTAACGCTTTAATCGATTCTACTTTTAGAACTCTTGGTCGATAAAATTACTCTAATATTTATCTATAGCCCGGAACACATGCAACTACGGTCGCGAATACTTCCGTTGAGCTCAATCCAAATTTCGAATAAATGTGTCCATGATCCAAATCCACATCAACTTGGGCACGGTATGGCCGATGAAACCCTCATCAACATGAATTCGGTGGATTTGACATTTATCACCCACTTCCCCTACGTAACAAGGTTTGTACCCCGGTAGGGCCGAGTGCACTCCCTCACGAAATAGGTTTTCATGGTTTCTACTATTTGGTAAGGCTATGTCTCAATTAATTGTTTTAGCGAGAGGTCATGTCAATTTATTATCTATCACGTTTTAAGTGAACTAAAGCGGTGAACTACGATAATTCGAATTGACACGGTCGATAAACTCGATAAAATAACAATGCATGTTTAGTTATGGCGATTTAGCGATGCATGTGACATAAAATAAAATGCAAGCATAAAGATAAATAAATCCTAGTATGGCCTTTCCTAAAATAGAAAACTATTTATCTATTACATATTCGGAAACCAACTCCATTGGTCCCTTGAACTTCGGTTGTGGCACGCATCTCGAGGTAACACCGTCTTTATGTATCGCCATTCTTGAAAAAATCCATCTTTTGGAAACTCCGGAATGAATAAAATTACATAATAAATTACATAATTTCCTATTATACATTTGTAACTAAAATAAAATAAATCTATTAAATTACAAAACGGTGATACGAGATCACACTAAAAATTACAACCGAATCGATATTCCCATACATTTCGGGAAATACCAATTAAAATCTAAGGCCATACTAAGTAAAATTACATAATTCAAAATTACATAAATTAAAAATTATGACAATCATAAAGAAAATGCAGCATTATAATATGTATGAACATGCTCAATTTTTATGCTAAATCGCCTTTAATTAGCCAATATCGTATATTACTCGGTTTTTACGGATTTGCGTGATTTCAACATTTTATAATCACAAAAAATACATAAACTCATATTTATGCATAAGTTAATTACCCTAACCTCTTAGGACTCAAAATATAGTCTTCACTAATAATTTGACCATAATTAACCCTTATTTATAAAATTGTTCATAAATGGACCAAAATTACAAAAATAAGCCATTAAACTTCAAATAAATCGAAAAATTTCAAATAAATTCAAAATTTGAAATTTAAACTCATGAACATTCTGGAAAAATTCCATGACACTCATAATGTTCAAAATCTTAGGTTAAAAATTTCGAAAATTTACCGGAAAAACAAAGTTGCGGTTTATCGATTTTTTAATAAAATAATCATAAAAACATGGAAAAATTATTTTCACTAACTTTTCAATTTTAGATCTGAAAAAGATAATAAAATGCAACATTAGACGTTTTTCCTAAGTCATAGATTATGTTTTATTAATTTTCCACTAATAATGTCACTATTTATGCAATTTTTTTTCAAAAATTCATAAATCATGCAAAAAGACTTCTTTATAGCCAATTATTTTACGCACATCTTGTAAAATTGCATGTGACAACACATTAATTTTCTATGACCAGATTCGAAATTTAACTCATATTAACCTATTTTTCAATTAAAACCGAATTTAATAATGAAAAATTCATTTTTCGAGCATAACAAGTCCAAAAATTATGAAAATTTACAGGTTATCTCAAAATAATATATGTGACAACATATCCAAAAACCAAGTGAAAATTCGAAGTATAGCTATTTTTAGACCAAAAATGACATTTTTACTCATAAAATCACATTTAAATGCCATTATTGTAAATTATGAACAATAAAAATCCGAAAAATTAACCAAAATATCCTAAAACACTTTAGGACCAGAAATATTAACATGCATGTAATAATTTCGTGATATATCATAATAACACAAATTTTACAAGTTTTATTTGTTATTCTTATAACTTGGAATTTAACCAATTTGCATGCAAACAACCGTGGCTCTTGATACCGATTGAAGGAAATGTAGATCTATATACATACTAACATACTCATATATGTCGAAATTAATTTGTCATAAAATTAAATACGGATTTTATGCATGCAAACAATATAATAAAAGAGAAGAAATCATTTTCTTACAATGAAATTTCGGTTCAAATGGGCACAAAAGAAATCTCCTTTTCTTTTGTTCTTGAGCTTTCCTTTAATGGAAGAACAAGATCCAAGTGTAGGATCTCTCCTTAGGAATAATACCCAAAGCTTAACTCTTAATCTAATTAATATTGTTTGAGCTAGTATAATATTAATCTCATGAAAAATGAACCAAAAATTTGTTTGGTTTAGACTCCTAAAACCGGGTAGGAGATGTGGAGAGGAAGAGTATTATTTTTATCTCTCTAAAAATAATTTTACATGGTTGAATGAATAATAATAATCACCCACACATACATATGGTGAATAATAATTATTTTAAGTAAAAGAACTCTTGTTCTTTTCTATGTAGAACCGATTGGGAGGGAAGGAGAGCCCAATGCATGGGCTAATTTTTCTACCCAAGAAATGTAGGCTTTCATGGCTACACATAGGTAGATCATCATTGTGTTTTCTCTTATTAAAATAATTAACACAATTTTTCCACTAAAACCCTCTTAATATTTCGGTACTTATAAAATGGAAAGTCCATTTTATATTTTGTCATTTGTCAATTTTGTCACATGTTACATGTTACATGACATGTAACAATGCAATGTATTTTTATCATATTAAAAATCAACGTATTAATAAAAATACGTCATATACAAAAATCGACTTAGTAATTCATAATTACTTATACCAAAATATTTTACCAATTTATAAATCATATTTATAATAATTCATTCAATTCCGATTGTTTCTTTAAACAACAATTTCATCCGAGTAATGAAACAATTCGATTACTCAGACCGTATCTCATTTAATCATATTTCAATTTGATACGTAAATTTTACTTCCAAAATCGTCCGTCAATTTTTCAAGTAATTTAATTAACTCGTAACATTATACGATTAATTAAATGATCAATTAAGAGTATTGCCCTATAGGTATGACCTAGGGGTCAATCGATCACCACCGTCACACGACGGTAATGTCAAACTCTAGTCGCCCAATCATTACCGATATATGTTGACCGATTGTGATAACAAAATTACTTCCCAATTGTATTCTTTAAAATGAGATTTAATAATGATATTTAAATCACATGATCGCACTATTGTTGAGGACACATTTCCCAACAGATGCATACCATAAACTCCAATCCGGGAATGCGCACGGACCTAGTAGGATCCAAAGAAGACACTCCAGTGACGGACTTGAGGTGCCACCACGGTACGACCCACCTGATCAACGGGCCATCATCGCTCTTCAGCTTGTTCTTCCAGTAATCGCAAACCCGCGTGAAGTCCACCATATACAACCTTGTCCTCTTCGCGATGTCCCTCCAGACCTGAACCAAAGGACCGAACGCTCCACGCTCGATCATGGCCCTCTCCTCCGCCGACAGCCGCTCGTAGTTCTCCATCAATGTCGTGTAACCCGAGAACGACCGGATGTTCCCGGCCTCCTATTGTGATTTGAAACAAGGCTATCTTTAGTTTTGAATGAAATTTGAAAGAAATTTGAACAAAAGAATGAAAAGGGATGAGTAATGAGTAGTGAATTCCTATTTACCAAACTCTTCACCGTCCTATAGGACGGGTGACCCTCTCCCGACCCACACCGGTGCCTGGTCTCCCAAGTCTCAGCCCACGCAGGAGCTCCTCTCAGCTGACGACCTCCTCGTCCGACGTTGGCCCGTCTCGGGGCCTCCTCCTCGTGAAACTCGTCCCCAGCAGCCATCACCGCAGCGGTGAAGGCCTGCTCTAAAGCCTCCTCAACAGTAGCAGCGTCGATCTCCATGGGAGCTCTCCCAGAAGTAGAAGCCTCATCACCTGCAACATTAAAGCAAATTTAGGCCGCGTCACGTGACGACAAGCCTTGGTTAAAGGATTTTCGAGCCTTCAAGGCCCTGAAACCTATCTTTTCTTGCCATCCTTGGCCATATTCCCACCAACTCGATCACTCATGTGGTAATTTGGGTCAAGTCAAGTCTAATTCGAAGCCTAGTTCTGGGTTCGAGTCGAAATTTCGGCAGCATTTCGTTATAACGGCGATTATGCCCTAGAAAAGTGTCCTGAAAAAGTCGTCACAAACCAAAATTCTGAGATGGTAGAAAGTTTACCCATCATTCAAGGATCCCGAATATCGAATTTCATTACAAATGGGCATTCCTAAGGCTATTTTCGAAGCAATTTACGGTTCAGTTGTAAAACCGTCTCAAATTTCACTCAAAGGCTCAAGACTTGATGGAAATTCGAAACAAATACATGGTTATGTTCCTAATATCACCTACTATCCATTTCTAATGTCAATTTGACAAGGCAAATGCGTTTGGGGGAAAAGCCCCAAAATTTCGATCAAAAGGGTCATAAACCCTAGATTTTTCGGCTCAAAATCGGATAAATGTAGAAGATTAATGCAACATTGAGACACATACCTCGATTAGTCATGTTTAATGCAAGCTTTTGGATCAAACCTTGGCGGAAATGGTGAAGATTTGAGAGAGAAATGAGTGAATTGTGTTTCGAGCAAATGAAGCAATCCCTCTGATTCTCCGCGTTTTTACGCAGAAAAGCCAATTTGGGGAACAGACGCAGCAGGCGCTGCGCCTCTTCCAAGAGACGCAGCTCTTGCTGCGCCTCTTCCTTTTGTTCCCTCCATACGGATTTTTTAAAAATTCGTTATGAGTTCGTTTTTGTGGGCCCATCTTTGGTGCGCCTCTTCCCCGATGTTATTTCACTCTTTTGGTCCGTTTGACGATTTTCTTTCGTTCCGGCCCGCATTTCCAAGCCCGCAACAGATTGTCGCACGATCATTTGTTCCTTCGCAAAATTCGACACACCTTCATTATGTCTCCTAGCGAGAGTAAGCGGATATACTTTCCCTCTCATGACAAGAAGAGTAATTCCCAATCATGTCTCCAGCGAGAGTAAGCGGACGTACAGTCCCTCTCAAGACATGAGGATTAACATCTACCCAAGCAGTTTTCTCTCAGCAGCTCCCACATGTGTCCTGCTACTCGCAATATTTCTTGTTTCCCCGCGGAGTGCGACAAAGGCGTCGTTCTCCAGAAGTTCCCAAACCCAAAGCCTTCTTTCTTAGGTTCGTAAAGCCGAAATTAGGATTTTTTTAACTATAGGATCCCAATCCCTTTTAGGCGCATAAGCCTTCAAGTTCCCCAAACCAATAGAGTTCCTATACCCAAGCTTTAGTTACCCTTAAGTTGAACTTACTTTAGGCCTCCTTCCTGTCAATGCTTTCCTTTAGGGCCCCATACCCTAGCACGATCCTTATATATCTTTTAGGTCTTACCCTTAGCTCCTATGCTTACCCTTAGCTCCTATGCACCTCCGGAAGCATCTCGAGAAGAAGTCTCAGGTATGGTCTCTTCTTATGGCTGGCGAGCCTCCTTACGTAGTCTAATGGACTTTAAACGACCCTCCCCGATAGTCGGCAGACTCTAAAATGTTCCCGACGACAGGTCCTTGGTTCAGACCCCTTGAGCCGCCTCTCGTCGCCATATTCATCAGGTTGTAATCTTCGATTGACCTGATGGCTATACTTTGACTTTCGCCTTGTCCAAGCCTCAGTCAAAGTGGGGGCTCTGTAGATACCTCATTTCTGCACCTCTCGCAAACCACCCGGTGATGATTGGGCCGCATGTTTGGTACGCGGAACGATTTGTGACAATTCGTAAGATTATCGTCAAGTGATTGCTCAAATATTAATGTCTACCTCTTAATTGTCATCTACGTCCCGATCTGATCGTTTTGTGATAATTAGAGTACATTCGAGTCAGGGCCTGAAACCGTCTCCATTTTTCGATAACCGTTAAGTCCGAGTCGAGAATGTTGGAATGTTAGGATATTTCTAATCCATATTTCATAAATTTTATCTTTTAGTAAACAATTTCCCGTAATATTCACACAAGATATTAAAGAAAACCGAATTATCTCCGTCCTACCATAACTCAAACACGGAAATCTTTCTTCTGCAGGAGGATACCCCTTGGGAACAGACGCAGCAGGTGCTGCGCCTCTTCTAAGAGACGCAATGGCTGCTGCGCCTCTTCCCAGGTCCTTTTCTGCATGTTTCTCGTATCTTTTTCATATCTTTCCGAGATTCACTTCCAAAGAGTCTCCGAAACCCTAATTCCTTCACGTGATTAGTATAAATAGGAGCCTTCGCTCCTCATATTTCTCACGCGAGTGTCCGCCCTTCTCTTCTCCCTTTGCATTCTAGACTTTGTTCTTACTTTTTGGCGTCTACGTGCTTGAACTTTCGACCACGTAAGCTCGGATCCTTCGAGTACCCGGCCTCCCGTTTGCATGACCAACCAATTTGACCAACTACACCAATAATCAACTTAATTAACTTAATCGTTTTCCTCTTACGAGGGCACTTTCTTTGCGTTCGCGTCGAGCATCACTAATCGATATCTTAGTCCTTCTCGTTTCGTCAACATGTAAGTCTGAGGGTGTAAATCTCTCTTTTATTTATTGTATTTTAATTATTGTATCACAATTGTAAGGTTTACATCGAAAATACCATTAAAACCGATTTCTAAAACCATGCTTTAAAACCTCTTTTTTACGGATTTCCAGTAGATAACCGTCGAGAAAGGACGCAGCAACTGCTGCGCCTCTTCGAAGGAGCGCAGTTCCTGCTGCGCCTCTTCGTGAGGCTGTCGCAGTTCCTGCTTCCTTTCTTCGTTCGTCCTCTGTTATTCGTCAATCCCTTCTTTTGTTTCGTTTGTGTGTTAATTCTTCGTCATAGCATGATAATCTCATATGCATATCACAATCATCATCATTAATATGTTTTAATCATCATAAATCCGACTTAAATCCCAAATAATCCAATGATTGCGGGTTTTCGTCATTAAATTCGATTCCGGGTTGTAGAGATTCAATTCATCCATATTGGGTTTCTGGGATTCGTCTTCGATATAGTTTTCACCTGTCTTTCGTTGTATTCATCATATATTCGTCATTAATCCATCATATCTAACCTAATTTGTTTGACTCATTAATATTTTTCACTTCTGTCATTATTCCATCTTGTAATTAATTCGTTTGCATCCGTCTCATCCATGTTTTACTGTTTTCATGACCTCTTCATATGTTAAATAACATGTTAATCACTTTCATCCGAGTAAGTATCATCAAGCGATCATTAAATTCACTAATTAACATTAACGGCTTGCAATCACGGCTTCACAGCCAGAACTGAGCCAAGGAACAGACGCAGCGTCTGCTGCGCCTATTCCAAAGGACGCAGCTCTTTGCGCTTTGTTCTCGGCTGAGTTACGTCCCTCGAACTCCGTTTCTGCCTTGACCTAGTTTGTTTAGACTACGTATTAACTAACTATTATCCGTAATATCACGCTGATTCCTATTTGTTAATTTATTTTGATTCATTCTTTGATTCTTTTTTCCCAAATCATCCGTTTTAAAGGTATTTTCGACATAAATCGCCTATTCCTTTGTAATTATTATAATTTTCATTATTGTAATTCATAATTATTGTATTGCTTGTATTGCTTGTATGTTTTCACATGTAAATCAACCCTAAATCCTACTTCGACCCAATTGTTTGTTAAACTACGTGTTTACCGACTTAGTATTAATTCTCACATTCTAGGATTAAAACTTGGATGTTGCATTGCATGCATATAGCCGACGATATGTCAAGTACGAATAACTTCCCTAATCATTAGTAGAGGCCGCTATCGAGGCGGGCGGGATTAGGTGTTCGATCAAAAGAGCTTCCTAATACGTACCCTCACCCCTTACTCCAGATCTCTATGAACACCCGTGTTCATTGGCATCCACGAGAGTCATTCTAGACATAGAATGCTAAGGGTAACGATTGCTTAGTGTTCATGTCACTACTTTGTGTCTTGACATGACACGAGATATTCGAACGGTTCCAATTTCCCATAAAAATTGGTGGCGACTCCATACAAAAATGCAAACGCTTGTTCACCAAGCGCCCCCGTGGCCCATTGTCCACATATTGATTCGGTTGTAATTTAATGTGATCTCGTATCACTTTTATTTTTACTAGTTTTTCCATTTTACAAATGTATAATAGGAATAGCTTTGTATTTTTATTATTATTTGTAATTATGGAGTTTCTTCGAGACGGTGCCATTCGGAGAGGCGTTCCGACGAAGACGATGTTCTTGGGGAGCGTGCCACTTGAAGATTCAAGGGACGAAAGGAGTTGGTTTCCGAATATGTAATAGATTATTTGATTTTCTATTTTAGGAAGGCCATACTAGGAATTTTCTTACTGCTTTGCATTTCTTTTAATATGTTACATGCATTGCCAAATCGCCATAAACAACAACATGCATATCATATCGAGTCATCGACCGTGTCAATTACAATTATCGTAGTTCACCGCTTTAGTTCACTTAAAACATGATAGATAATAAATTGACAAGACCTCTCACTTTCAATAATTGAGAATTAGCCTTACCAAATAGTAGAAACCATGAATCCCAATTTCATAAGGAAGTAGATTCGGCTCACCGGGGTACTAAACTTGTTACGTTGGGTAAGTGGGTAATAAGATGTTATTACATCGAAATTTGGATTGAGCTCAACGGAAGTATTCGTGACCGTAGTCGCATGTGTTCCGGGCTAAAGATGAAAATTAGAGTAATTTTTATTGACCGAGAGTTCTAGAAGTAGAATCGATTAAGAGGTTAATCCACCGAGTTATATTAATAAGGGATGACTCGGCTCACCATACCCGTATTAATATGAATTTGGATCTCGGAATCATTTATAATAGTTGGGTAGAGGTCACTATATAAATGCAATACTTGTTTACAAGTATTATTAAAACGATAGATGTTAATTATTTCCTTCATTTCCGTTTTTGTAGTTAATTATACGCAATTAATTCATCTAATACTCCTACACCAATCACCTTTGATTCATGGCTCCAATCATTCGATGAAAATTGCTCCGAGTATGACAATGATACGATTAGAGAATTACGTGTTGCCATTGGTCAGGATGAAAATTTTTGCTTCTTTACCACCTCCACACCACCCACTCCAATATTAATGCCCACCACCTTGGTAAGAAAATCTTGTGAAGAAAATATCGCTAAACCCAAGGCATCCTTGTTTGAAGAAACAAGGAGAAGTATTAAATTCAGTGGGAGTTCTAGCAAGAGTGTCCTTGCAAATGAAAGGTGTATTGGTATTATTAAAGGGAAGACAAAGATGGGTGAGAAACCCAAACCTGATAATGAATTGTAAATTGATAGTGGGACTACCAAAACCAAGACCAAGAAGGATGCCCAATCTGATGAAGAATGTCATTATTGTAATATCATGGGCCATTGGAAGCGAAATTGCCCCAAGTATTTTGGAGATATCAAATTTGGACTTGTTACTCCAAGTGGGACTTGGAAATGTGGAAAAGCTAAACAAGAGTGATGTAAATCTCCGACAAGGAAATAGAGCTAAGGCAGCCGCCACTTCGAGAGGGAATTATGTACTTATTTTTGCTAATAGCTTTGAGTTGTAATCTACATAATAGTTATTATGTACCCACTTTGTCTAAAACATTATTTTCATTTCTATGTGAGACATGAAAAGATTTATATTTTGCCATCAAAGATGTATTTTGTTGAAAATAGACATGGTTGTGAGCCATGTCACTTATCTTTATGATATACAAGTTTTAGACACTTCCAACTCAAGCAAAGATATCTTCATAATACAATCCAAAAGACTCATAACTAATAATCCAAATGATTTGTACATTTGGCTTTTTTTCGATTAGGTCACATAAATGAGAAACGCAGTGAAAGCTAATGTCGACTAGATTTTACGAACCATTTGATTCTCAATCATATGGAATATGTGAATCTTGTCACCTTTGCAAAATGATTTGTACTTCTTTTAGTGGTAAAGGGACATGAGCAAGTGATTTGTTGGAACTAATACATGCCGATGTATGTGTCCTAATGAGCATCACCGCAAGGGGAATTTATGACTACTTCGTCACTTTTACTGATGATTTAAGTAGATATGGGTATATTTACTTAATCAAAAATAAAGTGAAGCATTTGAGAAATTTAAATAATTTCTAAATGACGTAGAGAACCAATTGAACAAAGAACTAAAGCATTACGATCCGATCGTAGTGGCAAAGATCTAAGTAATGAATTTGATTTATTAAACTATGGATTATGACCTAGTGTCACTACCTATAAGATCAAACTACTATGAGTCGGTTTGATTATTGAACTCAATATTGGGAATTTGCAATCCAAAACACACGTAATTCTAAACAGATGGTCAACCTGGAAATACCTGAAATAGAGAGTCTATTTAACATATGACATGGATCAGACTGGCATATAACATGAATCACGCTGCCATGATAGGGATGGCCTTTTGTGAGCTAATGCATAGTCTAGAAAAACTCCTAATACTCCACCATACATATTTGTATCTCACAAAGCTATCTCTCAAGAAGATAGATGTATTTCTGAGAGATAGAGTGGGAGTAGATTGGATAGTTACAAACATGTGTTATAGTGTCACTTTGTGAAAGTAATGGAACTATAAAGTGGGAGTATAGTTAAACTATAATCTATAAAGATATATTGGGAGCATAGTTCAGTGGGAGTTTATCGCGCATGTATTATTGGTTAAAATGTTGCTTTGCGAAAGCAATGGTACTATGACCTTGTCCCAAATCAACCTTGTTATATACGAGCCATAGCATTACAATCCGAAAATTGTTACTCAAGAGTAGATTTACTTTAAGGCGAGGGTCTCTTTAAAGGTGAATAGAGCTTTAGAGTACTCAAATGCATAATATTGACATAAAGATGTTGATCATGATAAATTATGTTAGGAATCGCCGCATTTCATTTTAATGAAGAATGGCAAATAAAAATTTGCTTTTCTAAAATGGGAATTTAGAAAAGGATGTGTTTGGAACACAAAACCTTAGATAAAGATCTAAGAATCCTAACATATTATGCGTAGCTTTCTTAAGTGATTCTAGAATGGTTTTAAGCAAGCATTAAAGGATTATACTTTTCGTTCATGTGATAATAGTGAATGGTTTCATTCACATGATTGAAGAATCATGATTATACCTGAAATTAAGTGGGAGCTAGAATTGTTTTTTCCATGTCTTATATGTTTATAACATATTACTTATTGAGAATAATGTACCAATTCTCTCTTCTGTGAAAGAGTGATTGGAGACTTGGAAAGGGATGCAAAGTATTCTAGATTTTGAATTTATGTGAGAGAATATTGGCATAGAATTGAGAGTCTTATGAGGATAAGATCTTTCGTATCTGTTGTACATCAACAAGGATGAATGGGCTATTCATGTTGATGGAAGTGGAATTACTATGATGGAGTCATAGTCGTTCACTGAACCTATTAAGTTGTTGATTACATGAAATCAATTGCTAATTTTTCCGCCATTAGAATGATCATGTATGCCAACAGACGCACATGCCATGATGTAATATATGCTAAGAGCATAATAAGTCAATAACAAGATAATTCCCATGATATGGCTTGTGAGAGCCTTAAAGAACATCCTTGAGATTCTTGGGAAGAATTAAGGATTCGTTCATATGGTTGGATGATAAACTAAGTTATGTGTTGAAGGGTTGCACAAACTATAGTTTCTAAACCGAAAAGAATTTGTTGAAATCCTAGGATGTCTTATTGACTTAGGAGTAAGAGACTAGAAAAGTGTTTTAGTTTCGCGCATTGCAAATTCTACAAAAGGAATCTAACTAAATTGTGATAAAATGGTCAACGTAGGGATTAAGGATGAATCCCTCCACAAATGACTTTATCACAAGTTATGCGATAACAGTGGGAGCATCTTTCAAGTTAAAGAGCTCAAGTCTAGTAAGAAGACTAGACAAATATTTAGAGATAAATTCAATTTATTAGAAATAACATTGAATAGAAGGAAATAACAATTGAAAAAGTTGGAATATATGGATATAGGGTATATCCACTTGCCAAGCTTTTATTGCATTTTAACTAGTGTTAATGGTACACTATAGATTATGAGATATGTAGTAGTAATAGTGGATTGACTATTCATATATGATAATCGCATTTATTGTTTGAGTTTCATTAAACTCACCCGTTATCTTGTCGTATCCAAATGGGTTATAGAGACAAATTGAACCCCATTAAAGTGAACTAGATTGACATAGTACTCGCCCCTGGTTACTTGTATGAGGTGACGTCTCGAAGTGACTAGAGTGTGATGCGATTGATGGCAAGTTCAAGTGCCATAGAGTCATATGGGATGACTAGTCGATCACATAGGCAGACTGTATGGGACACTCTGTCGGGAAGTGACCGGTTATAGAGTGCTGGTAATTCATAAAGACTGGTCGTGGCAAGAGCTACTATAGTATTCTTATGAGTCAATTCTTTTGACTAGAGTCTATTCGCCCAAGTTGGCACAAATTTCAGATTAGCTTTGATTTATGCTCTACGACTGTCGTAAATGAGGTCAAATGGGTATATTTTGGGTTATGATGAACTGTGGCTGAACAAAGGGAATAGTGCGATAGGAATTGTCCACCCCTTGTCAGGGTTGTTTGAAATCTCAAGGCCACTCGAGGAGTAGTAAACTGGAAATGCGTGGCCACGCTCGGAAGATATCTATGGTAGATAATTCCAGCCAGACAGTTACTCTCCAGATCGAGGAAACCACGCAAGATATGATCAAGTGTAAGTACGACATGCGAGACACCTTGCATTGAGTGGGATATTGTAATAGGACAAGAGAATTGGTGACGCACACTTGTCTCGAACAAGTGGGAGATTGTTGGAATATGTGTCCTCAACTATAGTGCGATCACATGATTTCATATCATAATTAAATCTCATAATAAGAATACGAAAGGGATGATAAATTAAGTAGTCAACTGATCAACATTAATCGGTAACGATTGGCTTGCTTGAGTTTGACGTTACTGTCGTGGGACGGTGTGTAGGAAATATCGGTATATTTCATCAAGAAAATTTCGGATTATAACGAATTATGATATATGAAATTGCTAGTCATAAACGAATTTCATAAACAAAAGAATAGAGATTTAGAATTAACCTTTGGTCCTAGCAATTTGGCCTAAGAACAATATCGAAATCGATATTCTCCTAATTGTTGCACCCAAAATGCTATGAGAAATGCCTCTCTTTTGCTAGAAAAGATGAACCCTAATTTCTAATTTTTAGGTTTTTGTGTGATGTGAGAATTAGGTCAAAAGAAGTTCAGAAAATCATCCCCAAATCCTCTCCTCTTAACCGTGTAAAAGGAGGTAAATAAGGGAAGATTTTTTCTTTCTTTTTTTTGTGTAACAACCGAGAAAAATAAGGAGAATTATCTTCTTATTTTCGGTTTCACCAACCACCAAAAATAAGGAGAAAATCTTCTTATTTTTGGTTGTTCTCAAAATGTATAAAATGTGTATTATTTATCAATTGTCATTTATGTCGTCCTGTATTAATAAGTCCACACACTTAATACCGGCCCGTCATCATTTATTATGACAATATCGTATAATATATACATTATCTATAAATATTGCATATTTATAATTTGCTTATTAAATATAACTGGTTACGTTTAATTACGAATTAACATCTTAATTCGTTTAAGCTAACATTATATACATTAATTAAATATAACAGTTTATATTCAATTTACGAATTTAACAATTAATTCGTCTCAGCTGGTATTATTTAATTGTATTAAATAATCGTCTCATCATCACATTGACTAACTTTTTAGTCAAATACATGAACTAACCTTTTAGTCATATAAGGCATCAATGTGATTACATTTTCATAAAATCACATCTCTCAAATACATCCTTTAGGTGTGACTTTTAGGGACCAGTTGATCACCGCCATCAGTATGATAATAACGTCAAACTTCTAGCAAGCCAACCATTATTAAGTAAACGTTAATCAACTGATAAAATACTAAGTATACCCTTGTGAACCTATAAGAGATTTATATACGTTATTACACTAACTGTGGAGGACACAAGCTCCAACAATCTCCTACTTGTCCTCACAAGTGTACGTGCGATAACCGATTCTCATATCCTAAAATTTCTCCAACTCAATGTAAAACAATTTGCAAAATCCCTATTCACAAAGGTCGTATTTTACAAGTGATCAATATCAAGAGTGGTTTTCCCGACTAGAGAGTAACTTAACAGATAAAAGAATCATCATTCGAGCATGGCCATGCATTTAAGTTACAACTCCTCGAGTGGCCTTGAGAAATAACTAAACCTGATAAAGGTTGGATATTTTCTTCAACACGAATCCTGTAGATATAAGCACAGTATGAAACGACCCAGAAAAAATCTGCTTAGCCTCCTGTTATGGTCGACCATGAGAAAGAAACCAATGTCACCCAACAATTGCCTTAATCTCAAGAGACAATCGATAGTCAAAAGAATCGACTCTAGGAACACAATAGAAGTCCAATCCACGACCTGGCACCGAATATTTTTAAACATTTAGGACTCCATTACGTTGTCACAATTGTCCTACGAGGTATCGTTATAACTCGCATCTGTGATCGATCAGCCAACCGTTTGACTTATGGCTCGTTGAACCCACCATCAATCAACTTCACAAAATATTAGCCAGATTTATCAGCTCATGTAGGCGATTACGGACCAAAACAAATATAATGTAATTCAGTTCACTTTGTGGTGTTCAAGGTTGTCGTACAATCCACATGAAAAACGAAATATGAAATAATACGATGAAGTTATAAATAGCATATGAAAAGAAATGTATCGAATTCATAAGCAACTAGTACAACTCAGGAACACGTTTAATTCCCATGGAAATAACGTGCCCTTCATGCTTATCATATTTCAATGGTTTAGTAAGAGGGTCCGCGATGTTGTCATCCGAAGCAATCTTGTCAATCACTATCTCCTCTTGCTCCACGTAATCAAGGATCAGGTGATCCTTCCGATGTACATGTGTAGACTTGTTGCTAGACTTAGGCTCCTTAGCCTGGAAGATGGCACCTCTATTGTCACAATAGATAGTGATTGGGTCATTCGAACTAGGAACAATGGTTAGTCCTTGTAAGAATTGACCCATCCATATAGCTTCCTTTGCTGCTTCTGAAGCGGCATAGTACTCGGATTCAGTAGTAGAATCTGCTACAACTTCCTGTTTGGAACTCTTCCAGCTGACCGCAGCACCATTAAGAGTAAAGACAAATCCAGATTGAGATTTTGAATCATCTCGATCCGTTTGGAAGCTAGCATCTGCGTAACCGAGTGCACATAGCTTAGTATCTCCTCCATAAGTCAATACCCAATCCTTAGTCCTCCGTAGGTACTTAAGGATGTTTTTAACAGCTATCCAGTGTGTTTCACCTGGATTGCATTGGTACCGACTCGTCATACTCAATGCATATGCCATGTCTGGACGTGTGCATATCATGGCATACATGATTGATCCTATGGCAGATGCATAAGGAACACGACTCATGCGTTCAACCCCTTCAGGTGTCTTGGGTGACTGAGACTTGCTCAAATGCATCCCAGACGTCATTGGAAGGTTCCCCTTCTTGGAGTTGTTCATACTGAACCTTGCAAGAATCTTATCTAAATAAGACTCCTGACTTAATGATAACATCCGTCGTGATCTATCTCGATAGATACGGATTCCCAATATGCGTTGTGCCTCACCCAGATCTTTCATCTGGAAATGGTTCTTCAACCATCCTTTTACCGAAGATAAGAGAGGAATGTCATTCCCAATCAAGAGTATGTCATCGACATACATTATCAAGAAAACAATCTTGCTCCCACTCGACTTGATATATAAGCATGGTTCCTCGACCGATCGAGTAAAACCATACTCTTTTATCACATGGTCGAAACGATGATTCCAACTCCGAGAAGCTTGCTTAAGTCCATAAATGGAACGCTTAAGCTTGCACACTTTCTTAGGATTTTCAGGATCTATGAAACATTCGGGTTGTACCATGTACAACTCCTCCTCCAAATAACCGTTTAAGAAGGCAGTTTTCACATCCATTTGCCAAATTTCATAGTCATGAAAAGCGGCAATCGGTAAGATTATCCGAATGGAACACAGCATAACTACGGGTGCAAAAATTTCATCATAATGCAATCCGTGCACTTGAGTGAAACCTTTTGCCATTAGTCGTGCCTTATAGGTATCTGGTTGCCCGTCTACAGAATGCTTTATTTTGTAAAGCCATTTCACTGCAGAGGTCGTACCTTGTTAGGTAAATCAACAAGATCCCATACGTCTTCTCATACATGGAGTCCATCTCGGATTGCATGGCTTCAAGCCATAGCTTGGAGTCGGAACAGGTCATGGCACCTTTATAGGTAGCGGGTTCATTACTCTCTAGGAGTAAAACGTCATTTTCCTCGACCATACCAATGTATCTGTCTGGAGGATTAGAGACTCTACTCGGCCTCCTAGGTTCCTGGGGAATGTTAACCGCATCATTAGTTGAAGGAACATCTTCCTCCAACCGTTCCTTGGTTGTTGGTTCTTGAATCTCCGACAGCTCGAAGGTTCTATTACTTGACTTGTTCTCGAGAAATTCTTTTTCTAAGAACTTCGCACTAGCCGCAACAAAAACTCGATGTTCGGTAGGCAAATAGAAGTAATGACCAAACATTCCTTTTGGATAACCAATAAATTATGTCTTGACCGATCACGGGCCGAGCTTATCCTCGTGTCTCCACTTGATATAAGCCTCGCAGCCCCAAACCCGAATAAAGGACAAGTTAGGGACCGTTCTCTTCCACATTTTATATGGAGTCTTGTCGACAGCTTTAGACGGACTTCGGTTAAGTATAAGAGCAGCTGACAAAAGAGCAAAACCCCATAATGAATCAGGTACTACCGTGTGACTCATCATGGATCGAACCATATCAAGTAGTGTTCGATTTCTCCGTTCGGACACGCCATTTAATTAAGGTGTTCCAGGTGGTGTTGATCAAACTCATTTGAAAGATATTCGCCACCCCGATCTGAACGGAGTGCTTTAACCTTTCTTCCCAGGTTGTTCTCAACCTTATTCTGGTATTCCTTGAATTTTTTAAAGGACTCACTTTTATGCTTCATTAAGTAGATATATCCGTATCTACTCAAATCATCCGTGAAAGTGATAAAATATCTATAGCCGTCTCTTGCGGTGATTGACATAGGTCCACATACATCAGTATGTATGAGTCCTAATAGGTCATTAGCGCGCATTCCAACACCTTTGAAGGAAATTCGAGTCATTTTGCCGATAAGACATGATTCACACGTGCCAAATGAAGAAAAATCAAATGTGGGAATAGTCCCATTCTCGATGAGTTTCTTTACACGTTTTTCATTTATGTGTCCCATTCGACAATGCCATAGATATGTTTGATCTTTGTCACCAACTTTTAATTTCTTATTATTCACATGTAATATATCTGTGGTTTGATCTAAGATATAAATTCCATTCATGGAAACTGCTTTGCCATAAACCATTTCATTAAAAGAGAAAATACAGCTATTGTCCTTTATTGAAAATGAAAAACCGTCTTTATCAAGTACGGAAACAGAAATAATGTTCTTAGATAAACTGGTTACATAGTAACAGTTATATAAATATAACTCAAAACCACTCGGGAGCTGGATTACATATGTTCCCTTTGAGGCGCAGCAACTCTTGCTCCATTCCCGACTCGCAGTCCACATCACCCTTTGCGAGATGTGTGATGTTTTTAGGCCGCAAATGATTACACGAGATGAGAACCACAACCGAGTATCAAGTACCCAAGTTCCGAAACTTGCATGGTTAATCTCAATCATATGAATATAAGATGACATACCACCAGGAGTGACGCGGCCTGCTTTTATGTCCTCACGGTACACGGGACAGTTCCTCCTCCAATGCCCAGTCTTGTGACAATGGTGGCACTCAATGTCACCGCCCTTGCTCTTTGACTTTCCTTGTGAGCCACTAGTCTCACCAGGCCCACTCTTACCGTTTCCTGACTTCTTAAACTTTGGCTTTCCTACAGTTAGGTCACCGTGAGCTTTGCCCTTACCCTTATTCTTGTTGGAAATCATTAGAACATCTTACTTCATGCTCCCACTCAATTTCATATCCTTCTCGGTCTGTACGAGAAGTGAGTGTAGCTCATGAGGACTTTTCTTCATGTCATTGATGTAGTAATTTGCCCTGAATAGGGCAAAACCATCATGAAGTGAATGAAGCATACGGTCAATGACTATGCTCTCACTGATTTTGCAATCAAGTGCCTCTAGTTTCTAGACATTCTCAATCATGTTAAGAATGTGTGGGCTAACCGGTTGGCCCTTCTGGAGTTTCGCATCAAAGAAGTGACAGGTATGCTCCTAAGTAACGATTCTCGGTGCTTTTGAGAACTCATTAGTGAGCGTGGTGAAAATCTTGTTTGCACCTTGGGCAATGAAGCGTCTTTGAAAATTGGTTTCCATTGCAAAAATGTGTACGTTCTTTATCGCACCCGCTTCTATAACGAAGTCACTATAAGCAATTGACTCGTTAGCTCTTGCATTGGGGCCTGGGTTTGGCGGTATTGGCTCAGTTATGTAATTGAGCTTACCGTCAGCAATGGCAGCATTTCGTAATGATGCCTCCCAGTCCGCAAAGTTGGACCCGTCATTCTTCAGTCGTGTGAACTGATTCATGTGGTCCATGAAAGCTTTTAGCCAGGACTCGCGTCCAACTGTGGCACTTGGCATAGGGATATCATTATTTCCAGCCATTTGTTGTAAGCAGTATTATCAAAATAAAACGAATTCTACACTGCGAAAAGAAGAAGAGAAATATAATAAGCATACTTATCGTTATGATTTAAGTCCAATGCAAAAACTGTTATAATGCGAAGACTCAAGCATTTATACAATTGACCTCCCTCAAGAATTATATAAATGATCCCAAGACTCAATTGTCTGTAAATTGATAAGCCAACCTCTTGGCTAATTCTACTATTAGAATTCTTGGTTGATAAATTTCTGTAAATTCTATCCATAGTCCATCATAATCACGAGAAACTCTTCGGACTATAATGTTGAGGTAAAATAAGTCAACACAAACTACTTACCCAACGTAGAAGGGGTCATATGGAGAGTAAGGTCCTATATGCCTACCGACGAAGAAGGGATTCATAGTTGTTTGGCCTATAAAGACTAGTCTCAATTTTTAGAGAAAGATCCCATCAACTTTATTTTAATTCATTTTAAGTGAACTAATATCTAGCATGTGAGAATGAATAAACTAAGATGATGGCTTAAAATTGTGTGACATCTTTATGTCCATGATAACTAACATCCAAAATATATGAGTCAATTTTCATGCATATTAGTAGGTGGTTTGGTTTAGGCGGAATATGATGCACTAACTATGAAGCGACGAAAAGCAATAAGAATGAAAAACGTAAAACAAAATAAAGTCCTAGTGTGGCCTATCTACCAAAATGAACATAAATACAACTTTCGAATCCTTCTTAGGACCCGAGAAGCTTGTCTTGATGTTCCATCTTGGTCCATGTAGTGGGAGTGAGCAATCCAATCTCCATCTTCAGTCTTCTCAAAATTACAATAAAAATTACAAAATAAACCTATTTACATTCTAATTTCAAAACCATAATACTTAAAGAAAACCAAAGGAGATACGAGATCTCAAAATTACATTAAAATTATGTTTCCATCATTACGAAAACATCATTAACTAAGGCCACACGAGGTAAAACAAATTACAACTGATTGCAAAAAAACGTAAATAAACCATTCAATCGATTCATACAACTAAATAAAAATGCATCAACTATAAATTAACCATTCAAGACATAATTCCTTAATTATGTAGAGTAATTTATCCAAACCACCTATTTTATAATTATCAAAATTATGTGATAATTCCTCAATTACTCACAATAATTCCAATCTTAATTCACATTAGCTAGTGATATGAATTAATCCAACATTATTTTAAACCTCTTTAAAATAATTGGGTATCTTTAATTTGTGAACTTTTTCACAACAAACAATCATACATTATAAATAATGTATAAAGATTATTGGCCAAAAATAAACAAAAAACATTTTTTTATTAATTGCTCTCGGCAAATAAAAAAAAAAACAAAACAAAAACAGTTTTTTTTTTTTATCTCGGCATTTAGCCCTAAAAACAAAAAAAAACAATTTTTTTTTCTTTCTCTCGGCTTTTAGCCCTAAAAAACGAAAAAATAGTTTTTTTTTTTTTCTTTTAGAAAACACACGGCATTCAGCCGTTTTTTCTTACTTTCCTCGAAAAAAAAAAAAATTTATGTGGAAAAAAAGTTTAATGTTGCTAATATAACAAGATCGGCATAAACATCATCTTTTAATTTAAAAAGGATTCAAACTAGATGATTCAATTTAACCTCTTAAAATGAATATCCAAATTATGATTAAATCGATTATCCGTATATTTGATTCATCACAATTGATTTGAACATGATTAAATTAACTTGTATGCCAAAACTATATAGCAAAAACTAATCATCAACAATTAAAAATAATTTCCATTTACATTTTAATTTAATTCTCATTAAATCAAAACATTTACAAATTTATCATATTATCATCTTAACTTATTAAAACAACAATATCAATAAATCAAATGGAAACAAAACATCAAAAACCCAAAAAAAATTCATCTCGGCAAAAATTTTTATTCGGCCGAAACAAAAAAAAATTTCTTCAAATATTTTTTTGTTTAAATTCATTTATGAAAATCATATAAAATAATTTCGTGGCCTATGCTCGGATACGACTTGTAGGAAATATCGGTATATTTCATCAAGAAAATTTCGGATTATAACGAATTATGATATATGAAATTGCTAGTCATAAACGAATTGCATAAACAAAAGAATAGAGATTTAGAATTAACCTTTGGTCCTAGCAATTTGGCCTAAGAACAATATCGAAATCGATATTCTCCTAATTGTTGCACCCAAAATGCTATGAGAAATGCCTCTCTTTTGCAAGAAAAGATGAACCCTAATTTCTAATTTTTAGGTTTTTGGGTGATGTGAGAATTAGGTCAAAAGAAGTTCAGAAAATCAACCCCAAATCCTCTCCTCTTAACCGTGTAAAAGAAGGTAAATAAGGGAAGATTTTTTCTTCCTTTTTTTTGTGTAACAACCGAGAAAAATAAGGAGAATTATCTTCTTATTTTCGGTTCCACCAACCACCAAAAATAAGGAGAAAATCTTCTTTTTTTTGGTTGTTCTCAAAATGTATAAAATGTGTATTATTTATCAATTGTCATTTATGTCGTCCTGTATTAATAAGTCCACACACTTAATACCGGTCCGTCATCATTTATTATGACAATATCGTATAATATATACATTAACTATAAATTTCGCATATTTATAATTTGCTTATTAAATATAACTGGTTACGTTTAATTACGAATTTACATCTTAATTCGTTTAAGCTAACATTATATACATTAATTAAATATAACAGTTTATATTCAATTTACGAATTTAACAATTAATTCGTCTCAGCTGGTATTATTTAATTGTATTAAATAATCGTCTCATCATCACATTGACTAACTTTTTAGTCAAATACATGAACTAACCTTTTAGTCATATAAGGCATCAATATGATTACATTTTCATATAATCACATCTCTCAAATACATCCTTTAGGTGTGACTTTTAGGGACCAGTTGATCACCGCCATCAAAATGATAATAACGTCAAACTTCTAGCAAGCCAACCGTTATTAAGTAAACGTTAATCAACTGATAAAATACTAAGTATACCCTTGTGAACCTATAAGAGATTTATATACGTTATCACACTAACTGTGGAGGACACAAGTTCCAACACGGTGGTAGTCAGTTGATCCCTTAAGGTCACACCTAAAGGATGATGCCCTTATTAGTAAAGTTAATTAATTATATGTCGATACAAGTTGATTAATTCCTTAAATATGAACAATTTATATTTATGAGAGGAAATATGTATCTTATTGTAATGTGATTAAATAAGATTCTATTTAGTGGATTAATATGTTAATTCACTAAATTATGTTGAGGTTTTATAAATGTTTCGAGGTAGAAGTAATTAGTTATTTACATTTACAAGAGGTTGTAAATTTAACTAACTAGCTATTATGGGACCCATTATACGTTGATATAATGGTAAAATATTACTCAAAAGGTTGAGTGAATATATGATTATTAATTTGTCACATAATTGTTGTATGATCAAATTAATATTTAATTATGTAAGATAATTAAACATAAGACTTATAAGCATTTGTGGGACAAATATTATAAGACAAAAATTGGACCGTAAGAGCTCATGTGTGTCGACCAAATGGGGTGGATGCTTGAATTTTTGGCTTTGTCATTTAGTTGTTGGAAAGATACTCCAACAACTTATGACATAGTTTAAAGCTAGTCTACACCTACACACTAAAAAGCATCTTGCATGAGACAAAATTGAAAAGACCAAAAATGCTCCATATAGAGCATTTTGGATGGTAGGAATAAGAAGAGAGGGAAGTTGTTCTTCTCATTTTTCTTACACTACTTTTCTCTAAAATTATTCATATGCAAAACCTCTTACATGCTTATTTTTCCTTCACCAAAACTTGAGAAGTTTAATCTAAATTGTTCAAATGAGATTACTAATATTATTAGGGTAATATATGAGTATTAGTAATCAATTTTAAGGTAGATTACTAAACAAATATCTAGCACATATTATTTAGTAGTGATAAGGGTTAAATCTTGGGTGCAATCAAGAGGAGAATCTCTACTTTGGGAGTTTTGGAGGATCATCCAACATATTAAGCTCAAGAACAAATAAGGAAGGTGACCTTATTTGTGCCCATTAATTTCGAACCAATATACAATGTAAGCGACATTGTTTTTCTTATAAATTTCTCATTTTGTTATGCATGCACTAGATCTAAAGAACAAATAATTAAGAAGTTAATTAGTTCACTATTAGAGGAGTCTAATAATAGGTATATGAACCTAACAGTTTCAGCCTCTCGATCGAATCTCTGATTATCCACTTTACTCGATCGACCCTCAGAACTTCTCGATCGAGCATTATCTTCAGCAATTCTGCTCGATCGACCTTCAGAAATCAGTTGATCGAGTATTATCTTCGGATGAAGCATGGTTTCAGCAATGGACGACTGTTCATCGTCAGCAACGACATCCTCCGGGTCTGATATGTCCTCAACAGTTGACAATTTGGGTCCTTTATAAGAAACACCAATGCGCAAGTTAATCAAATTTATCGTCTCATGTGGATTCTTCTCGGATTGAGATGGTAAGTGAATCGGCTTTCTCGTGGATTGGCTAGCGGCCAGTTAAGCAACTTGGGTTTCGAATAACTTAATTGATGCCTCTTTTTGTTGGTCACTCATCTGCATCTGCTTAGTCAATGATTGGATCATCGACTTCAACTCAGCTAACTCACTAACTCCACTAGAAGAAGCTCCTTGATGCGGCGGTGGAAAGGATAGAGGCTTTTAAAAGCCTTGTTGAGCTTTATGAGGAGGGATATAAGCTTGTTGCTGCTGCGGAGGAGGAGTAGGATTAAGCACATTCTGACTGGTCCACCTCAAATTAGGATGGACTCCACTTTGATTATTATAATAAGAACCTCCTCCTTGCCTATATTGCTGAAAGGCAAGGACCTGCTCCTTCTCTGTCAGACAGTCAACAGCAGTGTGACCGTCATTACTCCCACATCTCTCACAAGTAATGGCTTCCTGTCTGGTCAACAAGTGAACCGTTTGTTGATCACCAGCAGCTTGCAACTCTAACTTATCAAAACGGGCATTCATGGCTTCTAGCTGAGCCACAACTGCATTATCAACTGAATGAACCGTGCGAATACCATCTCTCGGGTTCCCATACTCAACACAATGGGTAGCCATCTCCTCAATAATTCCCCATCCTTTGTCATCATCATTGTTCTTCTGAAACCGCCCATTAGATGAGGCGTCCAATATAGCACGGTGGTCGTCATACAACACATTATAGAACTGATTGCACAAGAACCACTGATCAAAACCATGATGAGAAAGAGACCGCACCAACTTCTTGAAATGACACCAAGCTTCGTAAAAATTCTCATCAGGTGCCTGCTTGAAACTTGTAATTTTTCCTCTCAGCTGATTGGTACGTTGTAGAGGAAAGTACCTTTTATAAAAGGCAAGGGTAAGAGTCTCCCAGTTGGTGATACCGGCTGCAGTATGATCAAGATTAATGAGCCACTTATGGGCTCCATCGGTCAAAGAAAAAGGAAATAAGACCTCCTTAATCTTATCCTGGGTCACTCCCTTAGTGGCGGGAATGGTAGAGCAATAGTCAGTAAAGACCTCCATATGTTTACGCGGATCTTCACCCGCCACAACCTGAAACAGATTCCGTTTGACCAAACTAATATAGGACGGTCGAATGTCGAAAGTATTACCATCCTCGATCGCAAGCTTGAAACCTTTGGGGATCGAGGCAGCTGTGGGCTCTGAGTGACTCGCAATATTAGGCATCTTTATTGGCTTGATGGCAGAAATAGAGTTGTCTTCTTCACAAGACGGGTCTTCTGCAAACAGAAAATGTTGTATCTCGGGTTCAAAAGTACTCAAGTCTTCCTTTTGAATCTTCCTTTGCAGTCTTAGTCTATGCCGAAAGAATCTCTCTGGCTCAGGATCAGCAGGAACTAATTCTGACCTGTTAGACCTGAGCATACACAACACTGAAGGAAATAAGTGAAACTGTCTCAAGGAATAAAACTTCCCTGAGACGGAAAGAAATAAACGAAACAACTCGGACAGACAGGGCTATTGCCTCCCCGACAACGGCGCCAAAATTTGATACGGTCGTTATGTACCAAAAAAAATACCTAAATATAACTAACAGAAGCTACTGATAAGTAGGGTCGATCTCCTTAGGAAGGCAAGGTATCTATCTGAAAGTTCGTCTACCTAAGTCACAAATGGGGGGGTTTTTAAATTGGTTTTCTAACTACTCAAGATTAAAAGGCAAGTGAAATAAAGCAAGAGTATCAAAGCGAGAAATTGAGAGGTAAGTGATCAGATAAAAGAGGTATGTCGGGATTTCGGTTCACCATAGCAGTTTATCGACTCAATCGTAAATAACCTAGATAATCTACGGTGAGAAGGGAAAGGTCCTTTCGGTCCGCTATCCACCCTAGACTACTACTAACTTAACTTTCACCCTCATTAGGTAGTCTACTGTTCATAGCAAGTCTGTTCTCCCCAATCTTTCGATCCAGAGGCGAATTTAACCAGATTAAAGTTATTTAGAAGCGTGCACTCGACTAAACATGTTATAGTTATATTGCTACGGTGACAGATTCTCACATGTACATCGTCTAGTCTATTCACTACATCGTCACAATTCTACCATGGATCCCCTAATCCTAACATAGGGAAATTATCTACTCATGTTCTTAGGGTAGTCAAAAATAACAACAAAGAGCATTCTAATAAGAGACATAATAAAGAGATGATAATAAAGCATAAACAAGAATAAAGGAACAATTAATGAGAGCAAACAAGATTTAGATTAAAGAGAAAAGAATGATTACAATCCAAATCCGAGAGACAAGAGGCAGAAAAGTTTCAGCAGTCAAAAGAGAGAGAAGAACGTAATTAACAAAAGTCTTAGAAGTGTCAAAAGTTGTTTTATGACCTAATAATCACTTCCTTATATAGGGAAGCAAAATTATTAGCAAAATAAACCTAACACGGATTAGTTAGCCCGTGTAAACTAGAAAACTACTCGATCGAGTCATTTCAGACCACTCGATCGAGGACTTCTCCAGCATAGTTGCTCGATCGAGCACTTGAGGCTCTCGATCGAGTAATCCCATAAAAGCACATTTCGATCGAGTATATAAATCACTCGATCAACCTTCAGTTTCTGCCAAACCACTCGATCGAACTCCAGAACATCTCGATCGAGTGCTTTCCACTGAGAACAGCCTTCAACTCGTCTTGGCAGCTTCATATGACCTTCCTTCACGCCTCCCGAGTTACGATTCTTGCTCTAATGTCTCCGTCTCCTTACAATGCATGCTAAATGGGATGAATAAGGGATGATTCCACTGCTTCCGGGTCCATTTCTGCAATTAAGACAAAACAAAACAAATTAGCCAATTCGGGGCATTTTGCAATATAAGGCAATACAAAAAGGCATAGAAATGCGTGCAATAAGAGGCTAAAAAGTCTATATAAATTGCACGTATCAAAACATTACATGTGCATAGGTTGAAACCACAAAAAGCAACCAAATTAATTATGAGAACATATTAGATTAAGCATAGATCAATCCCCATGTTTGTTTTCCCTAATTCCCCATTAACCCTAGCTAAAGGACTACTCACTCATGATCAAATTTAGAATGCTAAAAAGGTTGTCAATCATACTAACAAAGCAAAACATGATGAATAAAGTAAAGTGATTAACAATAATTAAACAAGGGTAAAAAGAAATTATACCTATGGAGATGATCCAAATAATAAAGAAAAGAATAATAGAAGTACTTGATGAATGATGGAAGGTTTTCAATCCTCCAAATAAACCCAAATAATATTCTAATTACCCAAATAAAAGGAAGAACAATTGAGAGATTAATGAAAGATTAAGATGTGATTAATAATGGAAAGTGTATTACAACTAAATTAAGACTAAATTAAGAGAGGATTAAGAGATGATTGTTGTATTAAGAGTTGATTAAAAGATGATTCTAATTTAGGTAGTACAATGGGGTATTTATACTAATATTAAGTACAAGGATTAGGGTTACTAAGGGCTTAAATGACTATTAAGACCCTAAAAGAAGCTTGAGGAATTGAAACTCACGAGGGACATGCGCGGATCATCTTTGCAAGTACCACCAGGATCCTCTTGTCCTAGCCTGAAGCACGGGCTGTCCTGTAAGAAGATCCGCTCGGATCGTTGCTCTGTTACGCTCGGATCCAGCTCTGGGATGCTCGGATCGTTGCTTCTCTGAGCTCGGGCCGCTCGGATCGTGGCACAGGATACTTTTCTTCTTTGGCTTTTCAACAATACGCGGGGATCTTGTTGGGGATGCAAGGATCTTTTCATCATTGTCCATTTCACTTTATTTGTCTACTTAGGCCTCTAGTGTCGGTCTTCTCTTTGATGCTTGGTTATTAGATGCGATCCATTTAGCTCCATTTTGCTCCATATATGCAAGGTTAGCAATCATCTACTACCAAGGACACAAAACCTCAAAGAATATGCAAAATGGGAAACTAAAGATAAGAAATGACCCTAATATATGCTAGAAAGCATGGAAACGAGGCTAATTCGGGGACTAAATGTGCTCAAATATGAGTCACATCAAACATCCCCAAACTGAACCTTTGCTCGTCCCGAGTAAAGAGGTGACTACAACTATGACCTTTATTTAAACTAGCTTACTAATATAGCCGATATGAGACAATTAGCGGGTCTCACTCCGCCCCTTTAACTCACAACAAGACATCCATGAGGTAGGGTGCCTTCTTGCAAGGCAAGGTGGGGCTTGTCAAAATGGCGATACATCCAAGCATTAAGCACACAAAAGTAATTAATGGATGCATCTAGAAAAATGAATAGCCACTTTCCTCATCCAAGTGGTGGAAATTATCTAGAAGGGAAGGAATCTAAGGGTACACACTTCATCATAGATATGGTTTCTTCAAGTTACTAAGCCTAGGAGGATACCAACAAATCACCTCCGAGTTGTGTCAAGCTAGGGTACCTTTGTCCTCAATCGTTAAATGCTTTCGTCAAGAGTAGACTTATGGTGTTAGAAACACTCTAGGATCACGAAATTCCCCTTCTTACCTAGACAAGAAGAAGGGTCGTCCCCTCTCCACCATGCACAAAAGGGGGATCAATGGAAAAAGGGATCAATAGTTTTTGAGTTTCATAATAGGAGTTTGCTTTTGATTTTGTTATTCCCCCCAATTTCTTTTGACATTTTTTAGAACAATTTTTTTTGCCATTTCTTTGATGTTTGGCAATTTTAATGCTAGACAATTTTCAACTTTTGCATTTTTGAACATTTTCAAAGTCACCCTAATTTGTAACTAGGGTGCTTATATTTGAAGCATAGGAGTTCTTGTTTTTGTACTCCTCTTTTCTTTGATGCAATTTGCAAACTTCTTGATTTTCATTTTGGTATTTGAACTCAAATTGATAATCTTTGTGCCCATTCCCTTTTTGTTGACAAAATGTGATAGAAGTGGAAGATGGTTGCATGGCTTCAAAGGTCACCTTGAATAAACGGTAGCCAAGGAGTTATCACACCACAAGGTACTCTTGACTAGGCCTTAATCCATGGGTCAAAGGATACTAGCACGACACATCCTAGGGTGTTTTATAGGTATTCTAATGAGCAAAGTCTCAAGAAGAAAAAGTATCTACAAGAGCCTTATATACACTTGTCAAGTTTCCCAAATAGATGTTTTCACAATTTTTTTCTTAAAATGCAACTACATGCCATGATGCAACTAACATTTATACAACCTAATGCAAATGCTTCTATCAACTAGTATGCCATATAAACTAAATGCAACTCCTAAAATTACATTGGTTTGCACCGCATCAACCAAAATAAAGCCACATAGTCATTAACATAGAGAGGAAACAGGAGATTTGGAAAGATCATACCATGCGGTCTTCATATTCCTCATGCCTCGGATGTGGCGTAGTCGATCCAATGTGATAGGAGGACAAACAAACACAATTATATACACAATATACAATTCTATACTACAAAGGAAATGAACATGTTTTTGGATTTTCAAATTTTCAAATTTTTATGGTTTTTGTTTTATGAAATAAAAGAACATATTTTTGTGTTTTTTCGAAATTTTTCAATTTTTATCAATTTTTATTTTAAATGTTAAGTTAGAAATTCCCATCCCCACACTAGTATGGGCATTGTCCTCAATGGCCAATACGATAGGAATTTATGCAATGCAAGCTAAATGGAAATGCATGGCTTCTACATTAATATGCAAACTATATGACATATATACAAGTGATGCATTCTAATCTATCCTATATGATGCATAATTTTATTAGTTGGAGAGCTAATTTGGATTAACTCTCATTCCTTGTGTTTGAACTTCCCCAAACCGATCAAGACACTATTTCTAGTGTCAAAATAGGGAAGTACATGCATAAGGCAAGTATGCAATGAATGAAACCCAATTGTCATTTTGGATTGTACAAGTGGGAACAATAAATGAGACACCTCAATGGAACCGAGGTGGGAGTCCTTTAACTGTTGCTAGGACTCAAAACAAATGATCAAGATTAAAATTTTAAAAACAAGAGATATAAACAAAGCTAAAGGAGGTGTAGTGATAGGGTGATGTCATCGGGTCACATCCAATCAAACACATTTATAATATTCAACAAACAACTAGTTAGCGGTAAGTCGAGGTCGATCCATGGGACGGTGTGCTTTGGGTTCTAAGTCTACCTATCTCAATTCATGCTAGTGTCACAATTTGTTTGGGGTTTGTAGTTGTGTCTAGACTAATGCAAGCAATATAATAAACCAAGCAATAAAAGAAGGATGTAAACAATTAGTTAAAGATGCTAGGATGTCATGGGGTCATAGGGAATTCATGGTTTTAGTCATACAAACATGTTTACAATTATATGCAAGCAATTAGTGTTGTGGAGAAACCGAGTTGGTTTATGTCTTACTGTTCATAGGAAGAGTTAGGTCCCGGAGCCGAATCGATTAGATTGTACAAAACCTACAAGTCGACTTACTTTCCTCCTATTCAACTTCTATGCATGGTCTAACAAGACTCGAGTTGGGTTATATCTTACAAGTCAAGTTGAGTAGATAAGAGATGGTTGTAAATGCAAGGATTCATAGGCTTAGCATTTCATCAAACATAACATGTGCATAAAGTTGACATCACAACAAGCAAGCAATTTAATCATGTGAACATATTAGATTAAGCATGAATCAATCCCATGTTGGTTTCCCTTAATTACCCACTAATCCTAGCTAAAGGACTACTCACTCATTATCAAGTTTAACATGTTAATAAGGTTGTCAATCATACTAACAAAGCCAAACATGATGAACAAGTAATAAAGATTAACAATAATTAAAACAAGGATTAAGAGAATTATACCTATGGAGATTGCAAAATAATAATGCAAAGAATAATAGAAGAACTTGATGATTGATGGAAGGTTGTCAATCTCCCAATAATAACCCAATAATCTTCAATTACCCAATAATAAACTTGAATAATAAACTTGAACAATAATTATGGAAAGATTAATGTGTAATTTGTGGAAAGATTAAAGAGTAATCTATTCTAATCTACTCCTAATCTAATCTAAGGAAGGATTTTTCTAGCTAAAAAGATGTGTCAAAGGATTATTACAAATGGGGTATTTATAGTGGAAATTAGGTGGATGCATTAGGGTTAACTAAGGGCTAAACTAGTAATTACACTTTTGAGATTTGAGCAGGGAGACTCCGGTATTTTTCGAAGGAAGGGCGTCTTTCACGGAGCTTGAAGAACACGAAAATTGCTGTAAAGGAATCCGTGCGTATTGGAGTCGGGACGGGCGGATTCTGACTGGGGAAAACGGGCGGATTCAGTTGAATCCGGGCGGATTCTGAAAATGCAATCCGGGCGGATTTAGGAGAAGACGCACGGATTGTAGTTCACGTAGAAAGGAAAAGTTTCCTGTCCAACAATACGCCCGTCCCGAGCGAAATATGGGCGTTCTGGGCTTCAACCCGAGCGGGTTGAATTTGACCCGAGCGGGTTGAGCTGTATCTTGAGCTCGGATTGTAAAACGGACGTCATTTTCTCATCCGGACTCCTATTGGAGTGATTCAAAAGCCTAGATCACTTGTTTTTTCGACGCCGTTCCATCTAGCATACTTTCAGAGCCAAAGGAGCAGCCCTTGGTTCGGTTTTCGAGCG
The DNA here is from genome assembly GCF_048544455.1 of Silene latifolia. Classification (NCBI taxonomy): domain Eukaryota; kingdom Viridiplantae; phylum Streptophyta; class Magnoliopsida; order Caryophyllales; family Caryophyllaceae; genus Silene; species Silene latifolia. The sequence goes on from NC_133532.1 coordinate 67,780,633, forward strand.
ATTTCTTCTTGTAATGTCTTCCCTCCCGTCATTCTTACTTTTAACCGTTTGATCCCTCTATATACACTTTATTCCTACATCTTTGGTCATCATTCTTGCCTTCTCTTCATACTAGTCTATCTAATATCATCAATAAGCTTCCAAATATGCACGAAAGACGGGAATTTCCGCCTTATTATCTCCTTTTCTATAAAACATATGAAATGCGATAGAAAAGCAAATAGGAAGGTTTTGACGGATAAAATGGCCATGAAATGCTATAATAGTATGCAAAATAGGCTCAATTAGGGGACTAAATGTGCGCAAATAATGGTCACATCAAATATCCCCAAACCGAACCTTTACTCGTCCCGAGTAAAGAGGTGACTAAAACTAGACCTTTATTTAAACTATCCTACTAATATAGCCGATATGAGACAATTAGCGGGTCTCACTCCGCCCCTTCAACTCACAACAAGACAACCATGAGGTAGGATGCCTTCTTGCAAGGCAAGGTGGGTCTTGCCAAAATGGCGACACATCCAAACATTATGCACACAAAATCAAATAATGGATGCATCTACAAAAGAATAGCCACTTTCCTCATCTAAGTGGCGGAAATTATATACAAGGGAAGCAATTCAAGGGTACACACTCCTTCATAGATGCAATTTCTTCAAACTACTAAGCCTAGAAGGATACCAATAAATCACCTCCAAGTTGTGTCAAGCTAGGGTACCTTTGTCCTCAATCGTTAAATGCTTTTGTCAAGAGTAGACTCCCTATGGCGTTAGAAACACTGGAGGATCGCGGAATTCCCCCTCTTGCCTAGACAAGAAGAAGGGTCGTCCCCTCTCTACCATGCACAAAAATGGATACGATGGATAAAGGGATCGATAGATATTTGAGTTTCACTTTGGGAGTTTGCTTTTGTTTTTGTTTTTCCCCCCAATTTCTTGTGGCATATAACATTTGAGAACACTTTATTTTGCCATTTCTTTTCATTTTTGGCTTTTCAACACTTGACAACTTTTCACTTTTCTTTTGAACATTTTCAAAGTCACCCCATATGTAGTGAGGGTGGCTTATATTTGAAGCTTTAGGAGTTCTATTTTTGCTCCTCTTTTCATTTGATGCATTTTTTGCAAACTTTCTTTCACTTTTCATTTCATTGAACTCAAATTGATTTCTTTTTGTGTCCATTCCCTTTGATGACAAAAATGTGGTAGAACATGGATGATGGATGGATGGATGCATGGTTTTAAGGGTCACCTTGGAATAAACGGTAGCCAAGGAGTTATCACACCACAAGGTACTCTTGACTAGGCCTTAAACCATGGGTCAAAGGATACTAGCATGACACATCCTAGAGTGTTTTACAAGTATTCTAACATGCAAAGTCTTAAGAAGAAAAAGCATCTACTAGGGCCTATATACACTTGTCAAGCTTCCCAAGTAGACGGTTTCACAAAATTTTTCTAACATGCAACTACATGCCATGATGCAACTAACATATATACATCCTAATGCAAATGATTCTACCAACTAATATGCCAAATAATCTAAATGCAAGTCCTAGGTTCACATTGTTATACCGCATCAATCAAAATAAACCCACATAGTCATTAACATAGAGAGGAAAAAGGAGATTGGAAATATCATACCATGCGGTCTTCATGATCCTCATGTCTCGGATGTGGCGTAGTCAATCAATGTGAAAAAGGATAGAACAAACACAATATATAAAACAATATATACACGACTACACTACAAAGGAAATGAACTTGTTTTTGGTTTTTCAATTTTTCAATTTTTTTATACTTTTTATTTTTATGAAATTAAAAGACATATTTTTGTGATTTTTCGAAATTTTTCAATTTTTATGTATTTTTGGAATATAAATTCCCATACCCCACTTTATTTTGGACATTGTCCTCAATGTACATGTAGGAGTAGGAATAAAAAGGAAAAACATGTTTTTGGATTTTTGATTTTTTTTTTTTTTTTGAAATAAAGTACAAATGCAATGATATGATATGAATGAATGCATGCTCTAACTAAATGCAATTCTATATGAGATATATAACAAATGAATGCAATCTACACTATACTAGATGATGTATGATAAATGCTTAAGTCACCTATGATCAAACCTCCCCAAACCGATTTAAACACTTTTTCTAGTGTAGAAATGAATAGGATTAGTCATTAGTGACTATGCATGAATTCTAGTCTATATGAAACTATCTACATGAATCATGTGAGGTATATACAATGCAACTATACTATATGAACTCACTAATGTAAATGTAATATGAAATATAATACAAATGTAAGCTAAATGTATATGCAAGGTCAAGGGAAAGGGTATCTTACAAATGGTGGTTTGAGGGAGGACTCCACCAAACTCATTCCTTGATGCCATGGTTATTGATCTTGTCCATGTTGCTTAATGCTCTCAATAACCGATCAAAGGCTTAAGCACAATCCTCAAATAAGCATGAATACGGTTTGTTCCAATTCAATATGAAGCTTGGCCAAGGGAGCTTGTCATCCATTCTCTTCTTCACCTTACCCTTAGCACTTGAGCCTTTGAAGTGCTTCAAACCAATAGGCCCATGATTCTTTTCAACATAAGGTATGAAGTATGGCTCATTTCCATCCGGAGACTTCCACTTACCACCTTCTCTTTCACTTTCGGTGATGATGATAGCATTTGAATTTTTCAATCCTTCAAGAGTAGAAGGAGAATCCTTATGACCTTGATGACCGAATACCTTAGAAGTTGACATTGTGGATGCCAAATTTCCACAAGTAGCATCACGTGCAAGTTTCTCTTTGAGTTTTTCCACCAAGTACCCCTTGTATGATGCTTTGACCTTTTGAAGAAGGTCCACCATATCCTCTCTAACAATCATTGGCTCCATGGTAGGTGCCAAGTAGTCTTCGTGGACAATAGGGAAGGGACATTCATCTTCATAATAAGATATCTCAAATACTTCAAGGACAGGCTCCTCAAGCAAGGTGATATCACAAGTCCATTCCTCTCCCCTATTCCAAAGGTCCTTGTAAGACATGTATTCTTCATAAGCTCCTTCCTTAGGCACGTCATCATCTCTATCTTCATACGAATCATAGATAGGGGCTTCATTCCTCTTCACAAACTCTTTCTCCAACACCTCAACATCCACTACAAATGACACACCCTCATACTCACAAAGGTTAAGAGTATTTGGCTTACTCAACCTCATATCTTCATCATCAAATACCACACTTTCATACTCACAAGAGCTCAAGGAGATTGGCTCTTCCCACTTCTCATCAAAGGTAACTCCTTCAAACTCACATTCATGGTCAATGTCTAAAGAGTGGTGAGGGGTAGTTAGTTGGGTTTCTTTTATTTGGGCAATTTGAATTTCCAACTCCTCACCATGAGTAACAATGCCTTGAAGAACAATGTCCCTTCTTTGGCTCTCTTCTAGCATTTGTTTGAAGAAGTTTTGTTGATCTCCCATCATTTGGAGAATAACATTTTGAATGGGTTCATCTTCTTGTTGTGGGTAGGTGTAAAAGTGGTTGTATTGTGGCATTTGGAATTGGTTGTAAAGTGAGTTTTGGGTGGTTGGTTGTTGTGGGTATTGGATGTGGTGATTTTGGTGGGGAAATTTGGGGTAGTAGTTAGGATTTTCATTGTATGAGGTGTAAGGTAGGTTTGTGTTGACTTGCTCCTCAAACTCCCCATACCCATAGTCATACTCAAAAGATCCACCACATACTCCATGTACCAAGTCTTGGGTCATCATTATAGCCAAGATAAAGATACAACTACAAACATGGGAACTACACAAAAACGGTAAGAACAATCCTTGAGGAACAAGTTCCTCAAGGTGAAAGCAAAATCAAAATAGACAAACAAGTAAGAATTTAATCACATAGCACCGTCCCCGGCAACGGCGCCATTTTGATAGGGTGATGTCGTCGGGTCACATCCAATCAAACACATTTATAATATTCAACAAACAACTAGTTAGCGGTAAGTCGAGGTCGATCCATGGGACGGTGTGCTTTGGGTTCTAAGTCTACCTATCTCAATTCATGCTAGTGTCACAATTTGTTTGGGGTTTGTAGTTGTGTCTAGACTAATGCAAGCAATATAATAAACCAAGCAATAAAAGAAGGATGTAAACAATTAGTTAAAGATGCTAGGATGTCATGGGGTCATAGGGGATTCATGGTTTTAGTCATACAAACATGTTTACAATTATATGCAAGCAATTAGTGTTGTGGAGAAACCGAGTTGGTTTATGTCTTACGGTTCATAGGAAGAGTTGGGTCCCGGAGCCGAATCGATTAGATTGTACAACACCTACAAGTCGACTTACTTTCCTCCTATTCAACTTCTATGCATGATCTAACAAGACTCGAGTTGGGTTATATCTTACAAGTCAAGTTGAGTAGATAAGAGATGGTTGTAAATGCAAGGATTCATAGGCTTAGCATTTCATCAAACATAACATGTGCATAAAGTTGACATCACAACAAGCAAGCAATTTAATCATGTGAACATATTAGATTAAGCATGAATCAATCCCATGTTGGTTTCCCTTAATTACCCACTAATCCTAGCTAAAGGACTACTCACTCATTATCAAGTTTAACGTGTTAATAAGGTTGTCAATCATACTAACAAAGCCAAACATGATGAACAAGTAATAAAGATTAACAATAATTAAAACAAGGATTAAGAGAATTATACCTATGGAGATTCCAAAATAATAATGCAAAGAATAACAGAAGAACTTGATGATTGATGGAAGGTTGTCAATCTCCCAATAATAACCCAATAATCTTCAATTACCCAATAAAAAATTTGAATAATAAACTTGAACAATAATTATGGAAAGATTAATGTGTAATTTGTGGAAAGATTAAAGAGTAATCTATTCTAATCTACTCCTAATCTAATCTAAGGAAGGATTTTTCTAGCTAAAAAGATGTGTCAAAGGATTATTACAAATGGGGTATTTATAGTGGAAATTAGGTGGATGCATTAGGGTTAACTAAGGGCTAAACTAGTAATTACACTTTTGAGATTTGAGCAGGGAGACTCCGGTATTTTTCGAAGGAAGGGCATCTTTCACGGAGCTTGAAGAACACAAAAATTGCTGTAAACGAATCCGTGCGTATTGGACTCGGGACGGGCGGATTCTGACTGGGGAAAACGGGCGGATTCTGAAAATGCAATCCGGGCGGATTTAGGAGAAGACGCACGGATTGTAGTTCACGTAGAAAGGAAAAGTTTCCTGTCCAGGAATACGCCCGTCCCGAGCGAAATATGGGCGTTCTGGGCTTCAACCCGAGCGGGTTGATTTTGACCCGAGCGGGTTGAGCTGTATCTTGAGCTCGGATTGTAAAACGGACGTCATTTTCTCATCCGGACTCCTATTGGAGTGATTCAAAAGCCTAGATCACTTTTTTTTCGACGCCGTTCCATCTAGCATACTTTCAGAGCCAAAGGAGCAGTCCTTGTTTCGGGTTTCGAGTGATTTCTTCTTGTAATGCCTTCCCTCCCGTCATTCTTACTTTTAACCTTTTGATCCCTCTATATACACTTTATTCCTACATCTTTGGTCATCATTCTTGCCTTCTCTTCATACTAGTTCATCTAATATCATCAATAAGCTTCCAAATATGCACGAAAGATGGGAATTTCCGCCTTATTATCTCCTTTTCTACAAAACATATGAAATGCGATAGAAAAGCAAATAGGAAGGTTTTGACGGATAAAATGGCCATGAAATGCTATAATAGTATGCAAAATAGGCTCAATTAGGGGACTAAATGTGCTCAAATAATGGTCACATCATGTAGGAAACTCACAATGGAATAGGTTGAATTCAACCCCGCATATGTGGCATCCTCTACATAGCTTGTCAACCCTCAATTGTCGCTCATGGCGACATCATCATCACCGGCATCATTGCCATCATCATCATCATCATTGCTTTCATCATCAACTTCTTCATTATCTTCTTCATCATCCTCCTCCATTGATTTGGAGGATTCACCTTCTTCATCATCAACTTTGGAACTTGAACCTTGCTCTTCTTCTTCTTGGCATGAATCATTACCTTCCCCGTCTTCAACAACAACAATCTCCTTTCCACTAGCCACCCGATTATCCATTTTGGCATCTTGAGAAGCACTTGGGAAGAATACCTCCTTATCCGTCCAACTAGGCAAAGGACATGAAGGATCAAGGAGTTCTTGCCTAGCTAAATGTAGTAGGGGTGGATATTGGGCACGATAAGCATTCACTCGATCTTCATGAGCTTCTTTATGCATTTGTTGCATTAGTTGGGTCAAATAGTCATTGCCTACCATGACATTAGAGCCACTTGGTTTGAATTTTTGGTAGGTAAAGGGATATGGTGGAGTCACAATGGATGAGGAGGAGGAGGGTTTTTGCATTTGGTTCCCTTTGTTGCTTAATGATCACTTCGGCTTCCTCGGAGACGGGTAATAGGTAGTTTGGTCTACGGACGAAGAGACGGCAAATCGCCAAAATTTGATACCTGTCGATGTGTGTACAAAAATAATATTTATAATTTCCAAACTACAACTACCAAGCGGTAGTAAGGGTCGATCCGCAGGGAGGTAGGGAGTTCTAATTGTCTTAATTTTAGTCTAAGATTGAGGGGTTTTGATTGAATTATAACTAAGTCTAAATGCAAAAATAAATAAGCAAGCAATAAGAAATGGGTGTAAACAAATGATAAAAAGGAGCTAAGATGGTCGGTTCACTATAGCTATGATGGCACATAATCCTAGGTAAGTCCGAAATACAGTCGTGTAGGATGGGTATAACATGTCCTCTCGGTCCAAGTTAACTAGTAGCTCCTTTCGGCCTATGCTACTAGTCCCTAGGTCTCACTAATACTAGATCTCGTCCTGAAAAGTGATTCCTAAAGTTTAAATTACTTATCTTTCAATCTTAGCAATTTAATCGTCTTAATTCATTAATTAATGCCCTCCCCTATCTCTCGATCTACGGGTTGGTCAAAACTAAGCATCTAACAAGTCTCTTCTCGGTCTCATTGTTAAATATTGCACTTAACGAATCAAACGATGCTAATCAAACACGGGTCTGGTCAATCGACCAGCTACCTCAGTCGACCGACCACACGGCATAGTCGATCGACCAGTTAAGCCAGTCGATCGACCCTGCCCTAATTCGGGGTCACCTATTCTACGCCATCTACGCTATAGCTCCCCTACATCTTAGCATGGGGTGTTTAGCTACTCATACTGGAATTAATAATGATAACGAAACTAAAGATGCAAATAATAGGATTCATAATTAAATTAAATAAACAGTAAAACCACATAAAGGAAGGAATTAGGGCTTAGGGATTCTATCTAATCAATTATAATCTATAAAGAAAGAACAAAATTCAGAGAAAGAATTACCAGAAACAAAGAAAGCAGGAAGAACAAACCCGGATGTAAAGAAGAACTTTATTGAAATACTTAAGAAAACCGTAAACTAAGTATGATAAATATGAATCCCTAATACAAACTAATGAATGAATGATCCTTAAGCAGTAGGAAGAGTTATGTTATATAGAAAATATCACGTAACTCCTTCTCCAAACCTAATTACAAATGGGCTTAGATTAAAATCCTTTAATTCTCGTTCTTTTAAATTTCACGTCAGAGTCGTGATGTGGTCGATCGACCACTGAGACCAGTCGATCGACCAAGGGTGCTGTACAGTATGCATTCTGACGAATTCTGCAGCGCGCACCGATCTTAAAACAGCTGCTATTTCTTCGTTACTTGGTCAAATCAGGTGTTCTACGCGGCGTTGGAAAGCTAAGAGGATAAGCTTTCACCTCCAAGTGGAATCACTCGATTATCGGATCTAGAACTCGAGATATAGCCATCTGAATAAGGCTGCAATGTCGAGAAGCACTTCTTCGCTTGTTTAAGCTTTGAAATTTGTACGCTACCATGCTTTTGCTATCTTTTAGGCCTTGAAATGCGCACCAAGTTCATCTCTTGAGTCACTAATTCATGTCAAGTCCTATGATAAATACTCGGGGACGGATTCGGCTCATTTTCCGCTGAATTCTTCACATTTCTGCAATATTATACAAAAACACGAAAGTAGACGGAGATAGGGAAAATAGTAGCATAAACTACATATTTGAGCTATAAAATGCGTGTAAAATAGGGTGTAAAACATCATATTTAGGACACGCATCAACCGGCATCGTTGCCATCATCATCATCATTGCTTTCATCATCTACTTCTTCATTATCTTCTTCATCATCCTCCTCCATTGATTTGGAGGATTCACCTTCTTCATCATCAACTTTGGAACTTGAACCTTTCTCTTCTTCTTCTTCGCATGAATCATTACCTTCCCCGTCTTCAACAACAACAATCTCCTTTCCACTAGCCACCCGATTATCCATTTTGGCATCTTGAGAAGCACTTGGGAAGAATACCTCCTTATCCGCCCAACTAGGCAAAGGACATGAAGGATCAAGGAGGTCGTGCCTAGCTAAATGTAGTAGGGGTGGATATTGGGCACGATAAGCATTCACTCGATCTTCGTGAGCTTCTTTATGCATTTGTTGCATTAGTTGGGTCAAATAGTCATTGCCTACCATGACATTAGAGCCACTTGGTTTGAATTTTTGGTAGGTAAAGGGATATGGTGGAGTCACAATGGATGAGGAGGAGGAGGGTTTTGCATTTGGTTCCCTATGTTGGTTAATGATCACTTCGGCTTCCTCGGAGACGGGTAATAGGTAGTTTGGTCTACGGACGAAGAGACGGCAAATCTTACTAGGCAAGACAAAGGACTTAGCTTCTTTGATGAGCCACTCATACTTGTTGTCAAGATTGTCATTCTTGACCCAATGGAATTTGTTGATCATAGTGTTCATATCAAGGAGGTTTCTCCCTTTAACCGGTTTGTATGTTTTATCTTTGTTGAAATTCAGGTTAATGTGCTTAGCTAACCATGTTACTAAGCCTCCGTTTACAATGAACGCCGCTCCATCTTTCCCATTATCAATCTCAAGCCACCGATCAAGTAATAGTTGAAGAATGTTGTACTTTTGGGTGAACTTTCCATTGATATTCATGGTGGACTCAAGGAAGAAAAAATCAAGCTCGGGAAAGTGATTGGTGCCTTTTCTAGCAATCAAGGTATTGCCCACAAACTTATGTCATACTCTTATGCCCGGATGGTGAACATATAAAGCATGGCACTCCCGGAAAGAGTCAAATTTTCGCCCGGTAATTGCTTTCCAAAGGGGTGCGGCATCATATTTCAAAGGCTTTTTATCAAATTCATAAAATTGTAAAAGACCAAATACTTTACCAAACTCACTCAAAGCCATTTTTCTACTCTTGTTCTCAAGACGGAATTCTACATATCATCAAGTCTCTATCTTAGACACCTTCAATGAGCTTATGAACTTGTAGATACCCGGTATCTGCTGAGACTCCAACAAACACCCGGTGATTATTGGACTACAACATGTTTTGGAATCGCGGCGTTTGATCGACAGTTTGTGTACAAATTTACGTCAGAAAACTTAAAACGATTTCGAAAATAAAACATCTCAAAACATTCAAAAATACCTGGAGTGTTTAATGCACGATGACGGGGTCACAATGACGCTAACTAGAGTCAAAACCGACACCGGACCAAAAACCGACTCAAAAATTCAAATCCCGACTCCAACAACGAGTCAAACCGAGTCAACCACCAAAAACAAAACATTTCAAACCTTCTACCTTATGTTTTCCCGGATTCATGAATGGTCAAGTACCAAACATGTGACTACAAAACCTAGGATAGAACAAATCATGATTGCGTTTGTTGTGAAAGTGACAACACAACTCGAAGAACCGCGACGTGGCTCGCGCCTCTTTGAGCAGCCCAGGTGGCCACGTCGCTCAAAACTCACACAACCACTCATTCTCCTATAAATACCCCTCAAATGCCACCCATTTGAGACTTACGTGAGTGTCCGTCCCCTCTTTTCTCCCTTAAAATTCTCGACTCGACTTCTTAAGTCACAACCCGATGCGTATTTACGACCTACCGATCGTAAACACGAGCCTTACACATTGTTTGGTACCGTCATCGTGAATTAAATTACTTGACCGACCATTTCGACCACTACACCATCACTAAACATCTAAAACACTCCTTTTACTTACCAAAACGGCTTTAAATCGAGTTTTTTCTGATCAAACAAGTAGTTACACTTACGTCGGTCACTCGCCATAACCAAACATGTAAGTATGAGGGTGTAAAAATCCTCTTTTATTATGTTTTCATTTGTTTCATGACTATAACATGCTAAAACATGCATAACATGAACCAAAACATGGAATAAACGAGCCAAAACTGATTTTTGGTCTGAGGCAGAAGCCCCTTAGGACGCCAACAGGCCCGCGCCTAAATGGGGTGCTCAGACCAGAGATCAACCGTGTTTATTCTCGTCATTTCCCTTTAATCTATCTTCGTATTTGTAATCGGTTTTCACTATTTTAAGTATTTTCGAACCCTTTTTGTTTTACTTCACTTGTTTTAACCATAAAACATTTTTCACCCTTGGTTCTTCATACCATGGTGGTTAAATCCGTGTTTCGGTGATAATATTTGGTTAATGACATTTAAAAGGTATTTTAAAGCCTTTTATTTCATTTCTTTACATTTTCAAACAAACATATTAGTCCCCAACACAAAGTCATCCTTGGTTCTATATACCATGCCGGATTTTAACCCGGGTACGATAATGAGTATCGACTAATTACATTCAAATGGACTTAAGACAATTAGTCCATAATCATTTTCAAAACTATTCATGTCAAGTTTGTCAAATCGAACCCGACACCGAATATTATCAAAATAATGATGATTATTCGAGTCTAGTTCTTTAAATCAACAAATGCGGTCTAAACGGCCCCTTCAAGTCAAACCGGGTTCAAACACCCATTTTCAATATGTTTTATAACGTTTTCTAAAAGGTCAGACCACGGCACATAAACCGTGTCCTAACCCGCGCCTAAACTGGCTCTCCATTTCTCATTTTCAAAACCAGAGGGAGGCGCCTTACACCGCCGGCTGGCTCGCGTCTTATATAGTCGTCTGGTACAGGGCCTGTTCCCTTCCAGCATTAGTCCAGGAGGATCCCGACTCTGGTTAGCCAGGATATAGGACGGATCAGATGACTATTCAAAATCGTGTTTGCAAAATGCTTTACTAAGACAAATGGATCATGTTATGCACCCTAAACCTAATACGGTAAATGGATGTTTAATTTCCGTTTTGCATGCAAATCAATCATTAATCCAACTCGTCATCTTATACTTGATACTTGGATTAAATCAACCGACTTAGAAAGCTCTCACATGTTAGGTTTAAATCATTGGATGCGCATTCATGCATTTAAACCGTTTTATCAACTTTTGCATTCAACCAACCAAGATCGATCAGTAGAGGCCGCTAAACGCGGGCGGGATTGGGTGTCTGATTAAAGGGCTTCCCAATATGTACCTTCACCTCTTACTCAAAAACTTTGGATACTGGACGACCTTATCTAGGGCGTATGAAAGTCATTCTAGAGATAGGATGCTAAAGAGGGACGATTTCCTTATCTTTAGTACCTATGTCAAACGCTGCTTTGTGCTTCGATTTGACCGAGGTATAAAGTGGATTTCGAACGGGTTCCAGGCATCCCACAAATGCTTGGTGGCGACTCCTAACATTTCCAATCGTTTCGAGACCCTTACCGTGACGAAGCCGACCGATCTAAAGCGATAAGGTCGAAAGCACTTTTACGCCGCCGAGCGTGGCTTTCAAAAAGACCGATGTATGTCCACAGATCGAAGTGGGCTTACAGGTGGGCCATGTCCACAGATTGGCGACTCTGCTGGGGAAAACTAGGACACTTACGTCTTTGTGATCCCTAGATGGTGAGACTCGAACGAGGTCTTGGTTGGAATGCATTAATTGATATTACGGTCACGGCCGGGTTCCTTGTCCAGGCCCACAACCTAACCCTTTTCGACCAATTGGCTCGTCACGTCGGCGTGAGTTTTCTCATCCCCGCGTTTCGAATCCCGATTGAGTCAAGCATACCATTGACGTTACACATTTCTGTCTCGTCAAAGAGCTTTCATCACTTTCGAGCACGAGGCTAGGGCACCCTCCTTACACATTTTGTTTGCATTGGTATCCCTCTCGCAAATCGGGGTTTGATCCCTTGGTGTGTAACCCACCCTTTTAAGCCAAAACCCGTGTCAGCATAATGCATAATATAATGAAACTGTGAGTGCTTATGTCCTACTTGATCATAAGTCCTTCCGTGTCATTTTCAAAATCACCTTTTTGCGCCGTTATAATGGCCGTTTCAAACCTCGGTCTTTCGCCGACCGATGCGCGCCTTTCTAGGCCGTCGTAATGACAGTTTTCATACCCGGTTTTGTATAACCATTTTAAACACGCCTTTCTAGGCCGTCGTAATGACGATTTTTCAAACCCGGTTTTTATAACCATTTCAACACACCTTTCTGGGCCGTCGTAATGACGATTTTTCAAACCCGGTTTTGTATAACCATTTCAGATCACCTTTTTACGCCGTTATAATCGCCGTGTCTAGACACAGATTTTAACCCGTTTCGCGCCGATAATGGCTCTTTCAAAACCCGAGAAAAGCACACACCCTTTTTCTCGAGACACTTTCGAGATCCCGAGGACCATACACCGTCCCCGAGACCTCTTCAAACATTTTCAAACTCGATTTTCAAAACATACAATTTTGAATTTCAAAACCGTCTTGGGAAACGATGCACTGTTTTCCGAGCCAACTCAAACTCAAACCGTCTTTTGCAAATAAACTTAAGACAACCCTTTCAACTGATCGACTTGCGGAGATTTCTATCTTCGGAAGCCGTCCATTAAAGCAACAAATTAATCTTTTTGAAATTTTCTATTTTCAAAAACTTCAGTCCACCATTCCAATTCCGCCTCGTGTCTATCGAGTCAAAGCAAACGTACTTATGGGTCTTTACTTATGAGTCGTCTCACCACGAGACCCGTCCAATGGTGTCAAAAGTTCGGTCAAACACCATCACGTCATAAATCGAGTCAGCACCACGGGACCACACACGGTCACCCCGTCCTATTGAGTCTAATCTTTGTCTCGTCCTTTGCGTTGTCTGTGTTCAGTCTTGGAACCGTGTCATATTGAGTTGTAATGTGAGCCGTTTTTCTGCCTCAGAGCCATGGCCCCATCTTCAGCTTCGTCCAACAACAATGACAACAACAGAGTTATCACAACTGATCGGCTAGCCAGCCTGCTTACCGCTCTTAAGGTCACCCTGGATCGCGTCGAGACCCGTATCGACGCCTTGGAGAACAAGGAAACTGGGGAACATAATACCCTACCTCTGACTGAAACTGAGAAGAGGCTGAAACTCTTGGAAGAACAACTCCTAGCCCTGGGTAACAATATCCATCTTGAGAACAACCGAAGGTTCGAACCTGTTGGGGACCAGTTACCTGACAACTTCACCCTGACCGATGTTCCTAAGTTCAAGGGAGTGGAGGACCCACTCAATCATATCCGTGCTTTCAAGGACTACATGGCCATTAAAGGGGTCAAACAGGAACTTTTTACCCGGATCTTCCCATCCTCTTTGGAGTCGATTCCTCGCCAATGGTACTACTCCCTTGATCCGAAAAACATCACTACTTGGGATGAGATCGCAGTTGAGTTTGCCAAAGAGTATGCTGACAATGTCGAGATCCAGGCCAATACACGTACTCTCGAGGTGCTAACACAGAACGACAAAGAGGGGTTCACCGAGTTCCTAAACCGTTGGAGGAGGGTGAGTACTCAATTGGTCAGTAAGCCAAGTGAGTCAACTTTGGTGGAAAAAATTGTCAACAATCTCCGCCCAGTTTATGCCAACCTACCGAGGTATCAGAATATCAAGACTTTCCAAGATCTGCAGATTCTGGGGACGCGTATTGAGGACGACCTCCGAAAGGGTGTCTTAGCCAAGACCACTGGCAGAGGTTACCAGGGATCCACCTCAACCGGATCTCGCCCTTACGGCCAGACAAACAAGATTGATGAGGTCAACCTCGTCGAACCATCTGCTAAGAAAACTGAGCGCCCCCAGAGAGTGTTTATCAACATAGGGTCGACTTATGCAAGTGCCCTGAAAAGGCTCATGGACCAAGGGAAGTTACAACCGATCGGACCCACCCCGGATCCGACCGATGCCAAGAAGTCCCGGTTCTGGAACTCCAACGCCTACTGTCAGTATCATCGAGGGAAGGGGCACGATACCGAAACTTGCTTCAAGCTCAAGCACCTCATTCAAGACATGATTGAGAAAGGAGATTTTCCTTTACCCCCACCAACTAAGCCGAATAACAAGACGAATCCTTTGGGAATCCACGCTATCTATGATGATGAGCCGACCCTAGACTCCTCTCACCTCATCCTGCCAATTGACGACGAGGTGAATGCTTTGGGAAAGGATCCTTCAGACAAAGTGTTTGTGTTTAGTGCTGCCACTATGCTCACTATGTTTCAACAAGTTGAAGAGGCCATAGCCAGCCTCTCTCAGAGAATCACCCGACTCGACGATGCCTACTGTCGACTCATTTTCAATCCACCGCCACCGCGCCCAAGGGATAATTCCCCGAGCATTCAAAACTACCCACCCCGGGATGGATTGCTCCCGCGACCATTTTGGCATAGACCTCACGAAAATCACCCTCATAATAACTACCCTCAAAATAACTACCCTCACAAAAACCATCCTCACAAAAATATCCCCCACAAGAACTACCCACCGAGGAACACCCCTCCAAGGTATCCTCGAGACTCCGAAATTAATGGCATATGGAGAGATGATGTTGAGGATGTCTATATCATCCCAAGGAAGGAGAAACGGGCAAAAGAAATCGGACATCTCACCCGGTCCGGACGTCCCTATCAGAATCCGAACAGTCCAACGGTCGTTCCAACAACGAATGACCAAATCGTCCCAGAGGTGGACACTCAACCAAAGGCCCCCGAAAACTCAATCCTGAAACAGCTCCAGAAAGCGAAAGCCGAAATTTCAATTTGGCAATTGATCGCAACGTCTTTTGAGCATCGACAAGCCTTGCTGCAGGCCTTGGGAAAATTAACCGTGCCCTCCACCTCTTCCCCAGAAGAAGTAGTGGCGCACATGACGAGGGACGCCTCTGATCTAAACAACCCGGTCGTGTTCTCCGACGAGCACATCCCTCCGTTCGGAGCCAATCATAACCTGGCCCTGTATATCACCGTACAATGCCTCCAGAAAAATATACTCATGGTCCTCGTAGATGACGGCTCTGCGGTGAATGTCATTCCTCTTAAGACTGCCCAGAGGCTGGGTATCAAGGAAGCTGATTTGGTCCCAACGAATCAAGGAGTACGCGCCTACGACGGCACTCGTCGCAAGGTCGCTGGGCTTATCACTCTAGCTGTCGCTACCGGACCACTGGAAAGACAAACCAGTTTTCAAGTGGTCGACATCGACGCTTCTTTTAACATGCTCCTGGGACGTCCCTGGATTCACGCCGTTAAGGCGGTCACCTCAACTCTCCACCAGAAGATCAGGGTCCCCTTCAACGGGAAAACGATCACAATTCCCGCTTCCCCGATCAAGGCAGTTATAAGAAAGGGGATAGCCTCTTAAGTCATTGAGGAGGACGACAACGAAATGTGGGGGTTCCAAGCCGCAAACGCCATAACTGATGAATTGACGCCCTCTAATTGTGACCCATTCACCAACCTCACGGTCAACCGTATTATGATGCGCCAGGGTTATTTCCCGAGTTTGCCGCTCAATCCACTGAAGGACCCATCAACTCCCTTGAAACAGGCTAAGGTCCCCAACATTCCCTTTGGGCTAGGATACGAACCTACCGACGAAGATATCCGGGAGATGAACCTCCTAATCCGAAAATGCAAGAAGCACGGAGTCATCCTCCGTCCCTACCATCTGACTCTCAACGAATACTTTGTCCCCGAGGGAGAATCCGAGCTCTACCATGGCTTTCCGGAGCCAATCTATGACTCTCTGGTGAAGGCTAGGTACCCGGGAGTGGAAGTCTTCCAGGACTGCTACTTTATTCCCGACAACATCGAAGCCGCATCAACTGAGTCCAAGCCATCACCATGCCTTGACGGACAAGCTGTCACACTCCTCTTTGGGGAAGATAACGTCAAACACCTCGACTATGAGGACATCATCAACATCGCCCTGAAGGACAATCAATTTGATCCAACCTCCTTGATCTCCGATACTAACCCGGAGAAGGCTACACAGGGCTGGAGGAAGACCGTCAAGTGGATCGATCGCCAAGGCCGCATTCTCAAGATAACAACTGGATAAGGCCCTATGTTGAAGGAGGGAAGTGAAGAACGATTTGAGTTTGAGTCTGAGTCGGAGTAAGAGTCTGTCATAGCTCCTAACACTCCTGATGTCCCAGTCAAGGTCCCCTTCCCACTGTTTTATAACAAAGTTGTGGTTGATTCAGAGGCTGAGTTTGCTAGGGTCACCCCCACTCCCATGAAAGGTGACAACCTGGAGCCTGTTCCAGGGGCCACTTCCTCTGTTGCATCGCCTCTGACTGGCCACGAGATGTTTGTCCTTTCCGAGCTTTTCGCTCATGTTAACTTAATGAACGCTAAGTTTGATTATGACTCGTCTCAATTTAACTACAATGCAATTGTGAATGACTACGAGGAATTTGACTTGAGTGACTACCCGCCTCACCTAGCCAAAGAACTTGACAAAAGGGAAACCAGAACCCCCATCATTGAGGAGACCGAACCTATTAACGTAGGAACCGACAATACACCTCAAGAACTTAGGATAGGGACAACCCTGGACCCCTCGGAAAGACAACAGTTCATTGACCTCCTCCACGAATACAAGGACGTGTTCGCCTGGTCTTACAGAGACATGCCTGGGATTGACAGAGAAATTGCAGAGCACCGGATACCCATTAAACCCGGGGCTAAACCTGTGAAGCAGAAGCTACTCCGGATGCGTCCTGAGTGGGCCCTAAAAAATCAAGGAAGAGGTGGATAAACAGTTCAAGGCTGGTTTTATCAAAGTATCCAAATACTCGGATTGGGTGGCCAACATTGTGCCCGTACCAAAGAAAGAAGGAAGAATTCGGGTTTGCGTCGACTTCAGGGATATGAACAAGGCGAGTCCAAAGGACGACTTCCCTTTGCCACATGTTGACATTCTGGTGGACAATACCGCCGAGCATGCTCTCCTATCATTCATGGACGGGTATGCTGGTTACAACCAGATTAAAATGGTTGAGGAAGACATGCACAAGACTGCGTTCACTACACAGTGGGGTACATATTGCTACACGATCATGCCCTTCGGCCTCATCAATGCCGGAGCAACCTATCAAAGAACCGCTACTACTCTCATACATGACATGATGCACAAGGAGGTGGAGGTATATGTCGATGACATGATTGTCAAATCAAAAGAACGGGACGGCCACATCAATGCCCTCCGGAAATTCTTCGCTTGTCTGCGGAAATACAACATGAGACTAAATCCTCAGAAGTATGCATTCGGGGTTACCTCCGGAAAACTCTTGGGACATGTCGTCAGCAAAAGAGGCATTGAGATTGATCCAACCAAAATCAAAGCCCTTCAACAAATGCCTCGGCCTTGGAACGAGAAGGAGATTCGGGGATTTCTTGGCCAGGTCCAATACATCAGCCGCTTCATTGCCAAGCTCACTATGATTTGTGAACCGATATTCAAAAAGCTTCGTGCCTCCGATCACACCGATTGGGACGACGACTGTCAGAAGGCCTTCGACAGGATAAAGGAAATCCTATCCAAACCTCCTGTCCTCATGCCACCTCAACCGGGGATTCCTCTATCCCTATACCTGACTGTTACCAACACGGCCATGGGAGCAATGTTAGCACAAACAGTTGGCAACGAAGAACGAGCCATCTACTACATCAGCAAAAAGTTCATTGAGTACGAGACGAGGTATACCCAACTGGAAAAGACATGCCTTGCCCTAGTATGGTCAACAAAGAAGCTGCGGTACTTCATGCTCAGCTATACGGTCCACATCTACTCCAAGATGGACCCGGTCAAATATATCTTCGAAAAACCCGTACTAAACGGAAGGCTGTCTAGGTGGACACTCTTGCTGTCCGAGTTTGATCTCAAGTTTGTACCCCTCAAGGTTATCAAGGGAAGAGCAGTTGCCGATTTCCTAGCAGAGAATCCCGTCAACGAGGATCCAACGACCGACACATGGTCACTTCCTGATGAGGACATCCTTTGTGCTGACTCCGACGCATGGGACCTATACTTCGATGGTGCATCTAATCTGAGAGGCTTCGGGGTAGGAATCCTTCTAAAATCACCAGAGGGAGAACATGTTCCGATCTCGGTCATGCTAGACTTCGCCGTCACTAACAATGCCGCTGAATATGAAGCATGTGTCATCGGCCTATAAGCAGCCATCACACTTGGCATCAAGAGATTGAGGGTCCACGGCGATTCCTCACTCATCATCAATCAGGTATCCGGATCATGGAAAATTCGATCTGACAGCTTAGCTCCCTACCAAGCGAAGATCAGTCAAGAGGCCAAATTCTTCGACCAAGTCGACTACTTCCACTTGCCACGAGAGGAAAATCAATTTGCCGATGCCCTGGCAAAACTCGCCGCGCTCGTCAACATACCTGGCAACATGACATCAATGCCCTTATGTGTCGAGAGAAGGAGCGAGCCAGCTCACATTTGTGCTATTATCAACGATGAGGAAAGCCATGACGAACCTTAGTACCAAGCCATCCTCAATTACAAAACCAAAAACGAATTCCCTCCCAACTCTGATCAAAGAGGACAAAGAGCCATCCGTTTACTTGCATCATAATTCGTGATAAACCAAAATCAACTCTACAAAAGAACACCCCAAGGAATTCTCCTCCTTGCATTGAGCATCACAAAGCCAAAAAAGTCATGGGAGATGTTCACGACGGAGAATGTGGCCCTCACATGAGTGCAATGATGCTTACACGGAAAATCATGCGGCTGGGTTACTACTGGACCACCATGGAAGCCGATTGTCAGAACTCACGTCAAACATTGCCACAATTGCCAAATCTTCGCCAACATACAACACATACCACCATCCCTTTTGTACACCATGACATCACCCTGGCCTTTCTCAACCTGGGGCATTGACATCATCGGGAAAGTCAACCTGATAGGCACCAAGGGGCATTGCTTCGTCCTCGTCGCCATCGACTACTTCACCAAATTGGTGGAAACGCAGTCATATGCAGTCTTGACCGCCAAACAAGTGGCCAAGTTCATTCAAAACAACATCATCTGCCGATATGGGGTACCCCATGAAATCATCAGCGATCAAGGCTCTCACTTCCGGGCGGAAACTCAAGCTTTGTTGGACAAGTACAAGATCAAGTGACATCGATCATCCCCCTACAGTCCCCAAACCAACGGAGCGGTGGAGGCAGCGAACAAAACTCTTGTCACTATTATCAAGAAAATTCAAGACAACTACCGCGATTGGCCGAGCAAACTCCCATTCGCACTCTGGGGATACCGAACCTCCATTCGAACGCCGACAGGCGCCACACCCTTCTACCTAGCACACGGTATGGAGGCGGTTCAACCGGTAGAGTTAGAGGTCCCATCTCTACGCATCCTACTGGAGACTCAAGTCCCTGAGGCGGAATGGACCCGTCGAAGGTACGAACAACTCACTCTTCTTGACGAACGACGACTCAACGCCTTGCACAACGTCCAGTTATACCAACGACGTATACAACGGGCATTCAGCAAGAAGGTCAAACCCAGAAACATCCAGGAGGGTGACTTGGTCCTCAAGTCAGTTCGAGCACCATTACCCGTCGATCCGAGGGGAAAATTCAAACCCAACTGGGCCGGGCCATACCTAGTCAAGAAAATACTTTCGGGGGGCGCAGTGAGACTGAGTGACCTAGATGGGGAGGATTTTACAAACCCAACCAACCTAGACCAGCTCAATAAATACTACCCTTGAACCATAACAACCAACGACCTGGCCTAGTTTTACAACTAGCAACGACCTCAACCCTTTTCAAGTCAAGTTCCTCAACGCGTTCTGATTTGAAATTGCATGTTTTATCGAGTCTAAGCTATGGCACCTTGCCCGTTTCGAATGTCCTTTGATCTGTCAAATGCAACGTCCATTTGCACTAAAACAAAACAACCCCCTGAACTACGAGCATGGTTTAATTTCACCTCTTCAGGTGGATACGTAGGCATTCCCTCTTATGCATCAGGGATACAACCACAAAACCCAATCAAAATTCACAAAACATTTCGAACTACGATCATGGTTTGATTTCACCTCTTTGGGTGAATACGTAGGCAGTCCTTTCTTACACAAGAAGGATACAACCATCCCCACATACAAAAATCCCTATCAAAAAAAAGAGAAAAGGGAAAATCATTCCCCTTTTCCACAAAAATACAAAAATGAGCCTTTCTCCCTTTCCACAAAATACCACTTTCCCAAGTGCAATTGTTTAGGACGATTCAAATTAAATTGCCTTCACAAAATGGATGGAAGAAACAAGCGTTCACAATTTTCGACACAAGCAATCCTCTTTTTTAATTAATAATGGGAGGGATTACAATTTCAACAAATAGAGCTCGACGAGTCTACAACTTGTCGAAGCTAAGGTGTCAACTAAAACACCTCACATAATAAAACTAGCACGAAACACACAATAACTAGCTAGTATAACATAATAAAAACTCACAACAATAATACAACATAATAATAAAGTGGGTAATGGAGGTCTTCACTCTTCCATTCTACCCTTGCCTTTTCCCTCGGGGTACATCTTCCCCTTGTTCTTCTTATTGGCCCGCCTAGCATGGATTTCCTCCTCAGAAAGGATCCTCAACGGATCTAAGACAGCGACGGCCTCCGGTCTAGCACAAGACCCCATATTTGACCCAAGACGAGCCAATGCACGACCCACTATATTCTTGGGGCCAGAACTCCTCATCTTAGGTGGTCTCATCACATCGGGGGTAGCTCCATCAACATACTCCTCAAAGAAGGCACGGTTGGCCTTGCCAACCTCTCGTTACATCAAGTCGACAACCTCGTCCTTACGAAATTTGGATCTCTCTTCCAAGGACGGAGCACGTGACCACTTGACATAAGCGGGAGTCACCCATATCGTGGTAGCGGGGTTTGGCACCTCCCAAAGCGATCGAGTGGCCCACCACCTTTCGAAGAACTCCACAAGCTCGGAGTTCCGGAAAACATTCTCTTGGACAAGAGTATCTTGAGCGGGCACCTTTTGTTGCCGCCCCATTTGCCCCATGAGCCTTTCGGGATATATGAAGGAAACAACATTCAAACCCACCGCCATCAAAGAACGAGGACTAGCACCCGAAGCAGGAAACCCCGTGAAGGACCTCAAGTGCCACCACGGCACCACCCAACGGATATGAGACCACCCTCCTCCGCCAATCTTGCAGCCCAATAGGCCTCGGTGGAAGCGAAACTATCCGGGTACAACTTCTTCCTCATGGTAAGGTGATGGACGGAATAAGAAGAAGAATCAACCGGAGGCTCTACATACCTTAGCCTCTCCAATAGCCACACTTGGAGGATCCTTGGGGATCCGAAAGAGGGAGCCTCTCCACAAGAGCCTTCCTTGTCCAAAGCTTGGATAATCTCTCCAAGCACCAACCATGATGGATCTCTACCATGCTCCATTTGCTCAATCACATGGATAAGGGTCATGCTACCATGGAATCTTGGCCACTCCTTCTTCAAGACATCAACAAAGAGGTACACATGTATAAGGCAAAATGCAAGAGCCCTTCTCCTAGCCACCTCCGAGATATTAACATCTAATCGGTTTGAAAAGATGTTGATAAGAGCCAACATATCCACACCATGTGGCGCAAGAAGAAATTTGATTTGGCTTGTTGATAAACCGAGTCGGAGTAAGCACCGGAACACAACCCGGCCACCCACCAATGGCTCCAACTTCTTCGGCAAGAGGACAAAGCTCACCTTTTGGGAAAACGAAAACATGGTGTTTCGAATCCCAAAACCGAGAACATGCTTCAAGAAATGAAGGTTGCACCTTGACTTGACGAAGCACCAACAATTGACCAACTCCCATGCAAGCGAGTTGAGAGTTGATACTTTTCGGGAGGCGAC
The DNA here is from genome assembly GCF_048544455.1 of Silene latifolia. Taxonomy (NCBI): domain Eukaryota; kingdom Viridiplantae; phylum Streptophyta; class Magnoliopsida; order Caryophyllales; family Caryophyllaceae; genus Silene; species Silene latifolia. The sequence continues at coordinate 67,802,958 of NC_133532.1, forward strand.
AAATCCCGACACCATTGTCGCAATGCGTTCTCAAAAGCATCCATGAAATATTTTTGTGGAAAAAGAAGAGGTTTTGTAGAGATGTTTGGTGTTTCGGATGATGAAACAATGAAGCGCAAACATCCCTATTTATACAAAAGGATCAGCGCATTTTTCAAAAAAAAGGGAGAGCCGGCTTCCATCGCCAGGCTGCTCGCGCCTCTTTGGACCTTCCCCAGGATTCCCGTTGTTGACTTGTCTCTTTCAACTTGTGCTTTCTCCTAACACCTCAAACCTCCCGCCGGAAAGCTCGCACCTCTTCAGGATGATTCAGGATATTTTGGGTTTCCTCACACTCACATTTCCTTGTTTTCGCGTTTTACGAAATCTGACACGGTTTCCATGACGCAGCTTTAAACATACGGATTTTTCTTTTATTTTTAAGGGGGGAAGGGCTAGTCGCCCCGATACGCGATGGATCGTTTCCATGTCAGTCGAAATTCCGAAAATTTTTCGCTTTTTTCGCAATTTTCCATCAAAATTAAAATCGAAGATTGATAACACGACATCAATTTTCCTCAAAATTCAAGCACTCACAAATTCGAGTCTTGACCTCAAAAGTCAAAAATCAAATATACTCGTGAAAATCCTTTCCTGACGGTTTGAGTTTGAATTTTTCGAGTCAATTTCAATAATTTCGACGCAATTTAATACACGACGCAAGTTAATTGCTCAAATTTTCGAATCAATTCCTTTTGAATTCGAACGTGACGATTTGTCACGGAATTTTCAAAATTCATTTCAAAATTTCAATTTTAACTTCAAGTCATCTTGGTTAATTTTGGTTTTCAATCAAATGCTTCTACGTGTTTACGTTTATGCGTATGTGCTATCTGTTGCTTGTTTTCTACACTAACGATGCAGGAACTAGTGCAAAGCAAAAGGAGAATCAACAGCCGACAGCGCTCCTCCGAAACACAACACAAAAGGCCAAAAATCACAAAATAAACCACAATCCAAAAACACATATATATAAACCGCCTCACGCAAAATGTAAATATGTACAGACAAGAGTCCAAGACACGGACAAACTACAACAACTACTCGACGTCTCCCGTCGGACCAGTCCTGGTCTCACTAGGAGTCGCTGTAATACTCCGTATTTATGAGTCTTCGGGTACTCTATCGAGTAGGCCTTACTCTGTCGAGTAAGGGTAAGTTGCGTTTTAAAATAGTTTCTGACCTGTTGGGTACTCGATCGAGTAACTAGGATACTCGATCGAGTAAGGGGGTACTCGATCGAGTAGCCGGTTTACGGGGAGTTTTTCTCGGGTTTTGTTAATTATGCGATTAAGATATAAAACCTTCGTCGTCTTTATACTAAACACTTTTGCAAAACCTAATTTACTGTCAAAGAGAGAAAAGCAAGTACGTTCATCATCTTAATCGCATTGTTAGCCAATCCCGGAGTTTGGAAGGTCGGTTTTCATCGTTTGATATACTGTTGAGATCCTTGCGTCGAGGGTAAGATCTATGTACCCTTTTTATTGTCTTTCCTTTGATTTGGTTAAACCCTAATATAGGGATTTGGGGGTTTTTGAGTAGTATGTGATTTGGTAGCATTTGTATAGAGGAGGTTTCGTAGAGGAAGCTTTTTGATACAGCTGTAGAGACCGTCTGATAGTGTGCTTTCCAGGTAGGATTTCCTACTCAGTATTAGTCCCATAATGGGATGATTGTTGATGTGTTGAGATTGATTGTTTGATATAGTAATTTTATTGTGACGGTTGTGATTGTGATTGTGATTGTTGTCTATGGTCCTCGAGGCGTGTCCTCGGCTGAGTGGGGTCACTTGCGGGAGTGGCTTCACGCCCTAGTTTTGCCTTCTGTGGAACCCGCCACAGAAGGGATGTGCACATTACTGGACAGGGTTATCGCTCATTATGAGGAGCGGGGATTTGGTGGGTACGGCTGCGGTCCCCCACTGGCAGGACTGGTCCAGTGGACAGTCGGTGATTGAGATTGTTGGAATTGGTGTGGTTGTGTGTGACAGTTAAGCTGTCTGTTTATCTTGTTGTTGATATATATTGAGTTGTGTGATTAGTACTGACTCCGGTTGTTGTTTTGTAAACCTGCGGTGATCCATTCGGGGATGGTGAGCAGATATTGAGCAGGTATGAGATGAGTCTTGGGATAGTTTGGGATTGCCACGATATGATGATAGAAGTCTTCATTGTAGCTTAGCGTTTCTTTACATTTCGGTTAGAACAAGAAATGATCGGTTTGAGAACATGTATTTGTACTTTTGGTTTTGGTTTCGAGATTGTAACCTTTCACTAAGTACTTCTATTTAAACGTTGTTTCTTTATTGTTTATTTGATTATCATTGCCTCGGGTAACCGAGATGGTAATATCTTCATACCTGAGTGATCCTGGTAAGGCACTTGGAGTATGGGAGTGTTACAAATGGTATCAGAGAGACGATCCTGAAACCTGTAACCAATGAACCTAATGAACATAGGGAGTCAATTAAAATGAACCCCGGGTAAAGGTTGTAGGAGCTAATGCAAAGGCTTGGGAGACGTCCTGAAGTCACGAACTCGCCCTACAATTTTGAACTGGTCACATGGGGGTGTATGTCAAGGTCGTATGTGTTGTTTGGTTAACTTGTGTGTGAATGTGATGAAGTGAGTGTAACTGTTGGAGAAGTAGAAAGCTGAGAATATGAAAGAAAGGTTGATGATATATGTAGACTTGTTGTTGGAATGAAAACATGTTGGATGTTTACAATGTGGCATTTAATAACATGATATAATGATTTCGTAGATCGTATGAAAAGATGCGTAGCATTATATGCTTAGTTATGATATAATGATGGTTTTATAAAGTTTTTAGCATGTTAGCATATGATATAGCATGCGGGTAGCGTTTCTAAGTTAGCATGACTCGATCGAGTAGGACTGACTTGATCGGGTGGGTTTTTTACGATTTTGAGTTCAGAATTGTGTTTTCGGGCACTCGATCGAGTACCTCGGGCACTCGATCGCTCGGTCGAGTATGTTAGATATCAGAAAGTCTGTTTGGGGTCTGATGTTGGGGCACTCGATCGAGTATAGTAGGCACTCGATCGAGTAGCCTGTTACTCGATCGAGTATGTGTGGGAACTCGATCGAGTAGGGTCTGGGCAGCTTCTTTTCGTGTTTTGGAGGTTTTGGCGCGTATGTTTATATCCACCCCTTTTCTGTTATAGTTTCAAGATGCCGCCCAAGAAGACTGCTTTGTATGCGAGAGCTGAGCTTATGAATATAGATGACATCGTTAAGATGTTGGAGCATCAGGATGCTCTTACTGAGGCTTTAAAGACTGTGGGGAAAGATCAGGATAAGGATAAGGAGAAAGAGGTTGATCACTCTAAAATCAGCCTCTATATAGCGAGGTTTAACCCGAAAGAGTATAAGGGAGTTGGGGAGCCGAACCTTCTTGTAGCTGGCTTAGAGAGATGGAGAACATATTAGATTTGGTTCACTGTCCTGATGAGATGAGAGTGGAACATGCTGCATTCTATCTGAGGGAGGCGGTGGTAAGTGGTGGGATACGGTGAAAGTGAGTGCTAAGGAGTTGTATGTGAACCAAGGTTTACCTGCTATACCTTGGGAAGAGTTTCGTCGGGCTATGAGAAAAGAGTTTGTACCGGAACACGTGAGGAGTAAGTTGAGAGAAGAGTTTGACAGTTTTAAGATGACCACTGAGATGTCTGTGGCCGAGTACTACAGGCAGTTCAATGACAAGTCTAGGTATGCTTAGGATATGGGTTTGAGTGAGGAGAATTTGCGCGAGGTTTGAGAGGGGTTGACCCCAAGAGTATGGATAAGTTACCCGTGGGAGTCCTTGCGATGTTAAGGAAGCTTATGAGAGGGCTCGAAAAGCCGAGAGGTTGGTGGAGATGGCTCGGGAGAGGTCGGGTGGTGAGAAAAGGAAGTCCGAGAGCGAGGGTGGTGGCCAATCTAATCACAAGAAAGGCAACCACAATCGTCCTAAGGGGTTTTCTCCGGGTCGGGGTTGATCTTTGAGGCTTCCTTTGGGCGTGGCCGTGGAAGTGTTAGTGGTAGTTGGGGAGTGACTGCTATAGCTATTGTGGTGTAGGCCACAAGAGACATGAGTGCACAAGTGCACCGGGAACTTTCCGAGACTGCGCAGCTATGCGAGCAATAGACCGGGCTGGGTCATGGCCAAACCGGGAAGTCGAGTTACAGAGTGGAGGCAACCGCAACGACGGTAATTTTATCGAAACCACTAACGAACAACAACAACAATAAAGGGTCGGGTGCTAAGCCGACCACATCACCAAGATCTTGTCCAGGAGGTGGAAAGAAGACCGGTGGAAAGTTATTCATGATGGAGAAGAAAGCAGCTGAGGAGGATGCACACATTATCACCGGTACTTTTCTTGTTAATGGTATTCATACCTTTGTTTTGTTTGATTCGGGGGCTTCTCAGTCGTTTGTATCTTCGAGTCATGTTAAACGGTTGGGTTTAAGGGTGTATAAGTCTGTCAGTGAGAAAGTTTTTATACCTTCGGGTGAGTCTGTATCTTGTGGGAGGTTATATAGGGATGTACCTATGATAGTCGGGCAAGTTGATTTCCCTTTAGACTTGCTAGAGTTTCCTTTTGACGGTTTTGAGATGATAGTTGGGATGGATTGGCTGGGAAAGTATAAAGCTAAGATAGACTGTCATCAAAAGAAAGTGTCTTTAAGAGGTCTTAAGGGCGTTAGTGTGTCTTATCGTGGGTTTCTAGTCAAACCCAAAGTTAAGTTGATTGCAGCTGTCACTTTGAAGTCATATCTGAGGAAGGGATGTCCTTTGATATTGTGCCATGTGAGAGATGACCGGATAGAGGGTCCGACAGTTGATCAGATACCAGTGGTGGGAGAGTTTGAGGATGTGTTTCCAGAGGAGATTTCGGAGTTGCCGCCGAGAAGAGAGATAGATTTCACAGTAGAGTTGAAACCAGGGACGGGGCCAATCTCTAAGGCACCGTACCGTATGGGTCCTAAGGAGATAAAGGAGCTTAGGAAGCAGTTGGATGATTTGATAGAGAAGGGATACATTAGACCTAGTGTATCGCCGTGGGGAGCACCAGTTCTTTTTTTGAAGAAGAAAGATGGGAGTCTGAGGTTGTGTATAGACTATAGAGAGTTGAACCGAGTGACGGTGAAGAACAAGTATCCCTTGCCAAGGATAGATGACTTGTTTGATCAGTTGAGTAGTGCATCAGTCTTTTCTAAGATTGATTTGAGGTCGGGGTATCATAGGGTGAAGATTAGAGAAGTGGACATACCGAAGACAGCCTTCACGTCGAGGTATGGCCATTATGAGTATGTAGTGATGCCGTTTGTGTTTTCTAATGCACCGGCAGTGTTTATGGATTTGATGAATAGGATCTTTAAACAGTTTTTGGACAAGTTTGTAGTGGTGTTTATCGATGATATCTTAGTATACTCCAAAATTAAGGAGGAGCATGAGGAGCATCTGAGGATCGTGTTGCAAACTTTGAGGGAGCATGAGTTGTATGCTAAGCTATCCAAGTGTGAGTTCTGGTTAGAGAAAGTTGCTTTTCTGGGGCATGTGACCTCTAAGGAGGGAGTAGCTGTGGATCCAGCGAAGATAGAAGCAGTGACAAAGTGGGAAGCACCAAAGAATGTTGCTGAGATCAGAAGTTTTCTGGGTTTAGCTGGGTACTACAGACGGTTCGTGAAAGATTTCTCTAAGATAGCTAGACCTATGACAGCGTTGATGAGGAAAGAGAACAGGTTTCGTTGGGATGAGAGTTGTGAGACGGCGTTCCAAACATTAAAGGAGCGTTTGACCACAGCTCCTGTCTTAGCATTGCCTGAAGGGATCGAGAACTTTGAGGTTTATACAGATGCCTCAAAGAATGGGTTGGGATGTGTGTTGATGCAGAACGGTAAAGTGATTGCCTATGCTTCTAGGCAATTGAAGCCTTATGAGAAGAACTACCCTACTCATGATCTGGAGTTGGGTGCGGTGGTGTTTGCTCTCAAGATATGGAGACATTACCTTTATGGAGCAATCTTTAAGGTATTTTCTGATCATAAGAGTCTCAAGTATATTTTCACTCAAAAGGAGTTGAACATGAGACAGAGGAGGTGGATGGAGCTGATTGGCGATTATGACATGGAAATTATCTAACATGAAGGGAAGGTCAATGTAGTTCTTTGATGCTTTGAGTAGGAAGAGTGTACATTTCTCGTGTACACTCTATCTTTGATGAGGCCGAGAGATGAGGTAGCGAGGTTTGGGATACATATGATGCAGAAAGGAGATGCCATGGGTGATATGACGGTGCGGCTTGAGTTTTATGATGACATTGGAGGTAAGCGGGCGTTGGATCCTAAGATAGTTGAGTGGAGAGCGGAGTAGAGAAAGGGACAGTGTCTCGATTCTCTATTCACACAGATGGTAGTTTGAGGTTTGATGGTAGGTGGTGTGTTCCTAATGATGAGGAGTTGAAAAAGACTATCATGACAGAGGCACATTGCACACCGTATTCAGTACATCCAGGTGGTGACAAGCTATATAAGGATTTGAAGAACACGTTTTGGTGGCCTGGAATGAAGAAAGAGACAGTGTGTGTTTGTGGCCCGTTGTTTGACATGCCGTAGAGAGGTAAGGGGGAACAATGACAACCACAAGGTAAGATTCAGTCTTTAACGGCACTGAGTGGAAGTGGGAATCCATTTCCATGGATTTTATCGTGGGTTTGCCAAAGAGTCAACAAGGTAACAACATGATTTGGGTAATAGTGGATCGACTGACCAAGTCAGCTCACTTTGTTCCAATGAAAGATACATGGACTAAAGCACAATTGGCTATGGCCTATCGAAAGAGCGTGCTTAAGTTACATGGAGTCCCTAAGGACATAGTGTCTGACAAAGATGCGAGATTTATATCAAGGTTTTGGAAAGAGTTGCAGGAATCGTTGGGAACAACTTTGAAGATGAGTACAGCATTTCATCCTGCGACAGACGGACAGACTGAGAGAACAATCAAGACTCTTGAGGATATGTTACGAGCTTGTGTGATGGATTTTGGTGGTAGCTGGGAACAGAGGTTGGACTTGATAGAATTTTCTTACAATAACAGCTATCACACTAGTATTCGTATGGCACCGTTTGAGGCTTTGTATGGGAGGAGATGTAGGAGTCCGATTTGTTGGGACGATAGTGCTAAGGCTGTGGTTTTAGGACCAGAGATGGTGCATGAGATGGTGGAACAGATTAAGATGATCAAGGAACGGATGAAGGCAGCTCAGGATAGGCAAAAGAGTTATGCGGATCTACATCGCCGGGACATAGAGTTTCAGGTTGGGGACAAGGTTCTTTTGAAAGTGTCTCCTATGCGTGGGGTTATGAGATTTGGGAAGAAAGGCAAGTTAAGTCATAATTTTATCGGGCCTTATGAGATCTTAGAGCGAGTTGGGGAAGTTGCATATCGTCTGGCTTTACCAGCTGCGTTAGAGAGAGTGCATAATGTGTTTCATGTATCGCAGCTGCAGAAGTATGTGAGTGATCCGTCACATGTGTTAGAGGCAGAGAACTTAGAGCTAGATGAGTCCTTATTTGAGGTGCCTAAGCAGATTCATGACCGAAAGGTTAGGAAGACTAGGAGTGGTGAGACAGTTTTGCTTAAGATGCTTTGGTCTAACCACGAGACTGAGGAAGCTACATGGGAGCCAGAGGAAGCCATGAAAGAGCAATACCCTTTTCTTTTTGATCAGGTATGTATGGTTACGGGGACGTAACCTTGTTTCTTTTAGGGGGGTAGGAGATGATCGCGAAGAGTTTTTAAGAGTTTTATACCTTTTTTTTGTATGTTGTGTCGGTATGTATGTCGGGATGAGTTGGGTTAGTAACATGTTTTATGTTGAGTTTTGTTTTGGTTGTTGAGTTGGAAGTGTTAAGGGAGTACCTTTGTTTAGTAGTGGTTTGAACTTCGGGGACGAAGTTCTTTTTAAGGAGGGAAGACTGTAATACTCCGTATTTATGAGTCTTCGGGTACTCTATCGAGTAGGCCTTACTCTGTCGAGTAAGGGTAAGTTGCGTTTTAAAATAGTTTCTGACCTGTTGGGTACTCGATCGAGTAACTAGGATACTCGATCGAGTAAGGGGGTACTCGATCGAGTACTTTGGGTACTCGATCGAGTAGCCGGTTTACGGGGAGTTTTTCTCGGGTTTTGTTAATTATGCGATTAAGATATATAACCTTCGTCGTCTTTATACTAAACACTTTTGCAAACCTAATTTACTGTCAAAGAGAGAAAAGCAAGTACGTTCATCATCTTAATCGCATTGTTAGCAAATCCCGGAGTTTGGAAGGTCGGTTTTCATCGTTTGATATACCGTTGAGATCCTTGCGTCGAGGGTAAGATCTATGTACCCTTTTTGTTGTCTTTCCTTTGATTTGGTTAAACCCTAATATAGGGATTTGGGGGTTTTTGAGTAGTATGTGATTTGGTAGCATTTGTATGTTGTATGATAGGAGGAGGTTTCGTAGAGGAAGCTTTTTGATACAAGTTTGTAGAGACCGTCGATAGTGTGCTTTCCAGGTAGGATTTCCTACTCAGTATTAGTCCCATAATGGGATGATTGTTGATGTGTTGAGATTGATTGTTTGATATAGTAATTGTATTGTGACGGTTCTGATTGTGATTGTGATTGTTGTCTATGGTCCTCGAGGCGTGTCCTCGGCTGAGTGGGGTCACTTGCGGGAGTGGCTTCACGCCCTAGTTTCGCCTTCTGTGGAACCCGCCACATAAGGGATGTGCACATTAATGGATGGGGTTATCGCTCATTATGAGGAGCGGGGATTTGGTGGGTACGGTGCGGTCCCCATCTGGCGGGGATCTGGTCCAGTGGACGATCGGTGATTGAGATTGTTGGAATTGGTGTGGTTGTGTGTGTGATTAAGTCTGTCTGTTTATCTTGTTGTTGATATATATTGAGTTGTGTGATTAGTAATACCGACCCGGTTGTTGTTTTGTAAACTGCGGTGATCCATTCGGGGATGGTGAGCAGATATTGAGCGGTATGAGATGAGATCTTGGGATATTTGGGATTGCCACGATATGATGATAGAAGTCTTCCGCTGTAGCTTAGCAGTTCCTTTACATTTCAGTTAGAACAGTAAACAGTCAGTTTGAGAACATGTATTTTTACTTTTGGTTTTGGTTTCGAGATTGTAATCTTTCACTAAGTACTTCTATTTAAACGTTGTTTCTTTATTGTTTATTTTGATTATCATTGCCTCGGGTAACCGAGATGGTAATATCTTCATACCTGAGTGGTCCTGGTAAGGCACTTGGAGTATGGGGGTGTTACAGTCGCCGCCAACGCAGACACCACCACCTGCTCAGACTCCCTCTCCGGAGAACTCTCCAGCGTCTCCTGCTCCATCATGACGCGAAGCTCCTCCGCCGCAGCCAACTGGGCCCTAAGAGAAGCAATCTCCGCGTCCCGGCTCCGCAGCTCGTCCTCACGACGCCTCAACTCCTGGTCCCGACGAGTGATCCCCAACCCCTGGGCCTCGATCATCGACCTAGCTGCCTGCAACTCAGCACGGACCCGAGCAAACTCCGCCGGATCCGCAGTGCCCTACAAAACACAATAACAGATCCTCAAGATCTAAAAACATGAAATACAACACAATATACACAAAAACAGCACACAAAAGTACCTGAGAAAGCCGAGCCTCTCTCGCAGCCAGGTCACCAGCAAGCGCCCTCCAGCGGTTAGCCATCCGCCACAGGTCTTGATGACTAACAGTGATCACCTACAAAACAAAATGTCCTTCAATACAATGTAAGGCAAAATATAATTGAGGAAAGCGTTCAAGTCAGGAACTCACCCTCAGAACGATCAACCTCCACTCCATGCCACCATCGGTCACCTCGGTCGCCGCGGGCTCCGGTAAGCGCAACTGAAGCTCCTCGCCACCCGGCCCCTGAAAAGTTGTCTCCGTCGGGAAAGCTGGGGGCTGAGTCCTCATCAGCAGGTCGACTCCCTACCATTTGGATCCACATCAAAGATGACAAACCCTCATATCAAGAGAGGCAATGAAAACAAAAGAAAAGAGGAAAACATACCTCGATCGGGTACCAAGCAAGCCTCGATAATCGGAAGGTGTCATAGTCAACGTCCCGCAACAATAGCTCCTCACCTCCCTGACCGTGAAGGTGCTCCTCAACCTCATCAGGGGTCGACTCCTGGAACAACACCCTAGGCGGGTCAACCGGCACGACGAAGGTCTCGGTAAAACACTGGCGAACTAAACGCTCGCCCAAGTACCAAACTGGCTCAATCGCCATCTCCCAAGTACAGACGCAGGGAGCTGCGAGGCCGCAAACGCGCCCTGATGGTAGCCGGTACACCCGTGTAGTGCTCCCAAGGCCGCCCAACAAACTGCATTCAAGACAAAGCTACTCAACCAACTGGGGGCTTCATAAGCTACCTAGTTATCATATCTCTATCTATTTCTATAAAGGAGAAGGGGAAGAGAGCAAGAACTTACGTCAGCAACCCGAAGCTTGTTCACGCGACGCCTACAGTCATCGTAAGTCGACTTAATTGACTTCTTCCGAGCCACCGTCCAACCCCTCACAGCAGGGTAGGTCGAGGGAACACCGTTTGTGGTCCCCGGACGCAGAGGAGTGAAATAAGCATACAACCAAGCCTGTAATCAAACACAGCAAACACAAATCAGCCAATTTCTCAAAAATTGCCAAAATCAAAATCAAACTCAGAAAAAAAAAAAAATATTTACCACAAAAAATACTCATACCTCAAAGATGAGGCCGAGACCAACCAAAGCAGGAGTACTACCCGCTCCCACTGTCTCCGGACGCACCGCCGCGTGCAAGTGTACCGGGTGAAACTCGCCAAAGCCGGCGTAACCCAGTCAAACCGACCCAAAGTGTCAAGGTCGGTGAGGAGAGGAAGCACCTTGGTAGACAAGCGCTCACCCTTGTCACCAAAGTACGTGGCACCCAAGAAGTACCACAACCATAGCCGCGCCTCCTTCGCGTCGGCCTCAACCTCTGCCTCCGGGCTCTCCAACAGCGTCGGAGTGACATGTGCCACCCTCCCAGTGAAGTGGTCCTTCACGTACGAATTCGCGATCAAGTACGGAGTAACGTCGGAAGGCTCCGGCAAAGCAGTACCGATCAAAGCAGTGACCGCAGGAGAAGACACTCTCTCCGGCATCTCGGTAAACTCAATGGGCAACTCGCCACAGGGAAGGCCGGATACCATGGCAAAGTCCTATAAGGTCACGCCAACCTCCCTGAACTCCATGTGGAACGACGACGTCGTATCCCAGTACCGATCCATCATGGCGCGGATCAGACACAGGTTTGCCCTAATCGAAGACCTGTGAGTGTCCCGCCAGGCGGCCACCAATGCCCCAAAAGCCGACCTCTCTATCAACGCCCTCGTCCCGGCTCGGAGAACGTCGTAGAAACCCAAGCAGGTAGAGAAGCCCGAGAAAGTCCTCATGGTGCCAATCTTCTGAAATCAAAAACAAACAACGTCAGAATGCCTATTCAGGCCCGAACTTCAAATGTGATAAAATTCAATCGGGGAACACGACTCACCAAGCCCTCGTGAGCACGGTAAGAGAGGTGTCTGTCCAGTCGAAGAAACAACTGGCTGCCGTCAAAGCCCTCGACCCAGTCAGGCGCCGCCCGTAAAAGCAACCCTCGCGGAGCTGTAACTCACCTGGCTCTCCAACTCGCGACGTCAGCATCGTCCTCGGCTATCTCCGCACTCCGCTTCTTATGGCCATGGGACTCAACGTGGTGGGTAGGGCCTAGCTCAACGACCCTGGCCACGTTCTGTAACGAGCGTCTGGTCGCTCGAGGACGACGCTCCCTCGAAGAAACCCTCCTCCCGGAGGTACCAGCCTCAGACCCAGTCTGAGCTTTCCCAGTGACAGTAGCCCCAACAACGGGCACCTCACACTCCTCGACGGCCCCGGTGGCCCCAACAGTCTGCTCAGGAGGTCTCTCCTCCTGAGTAACGTCCTCCACAACCACGGCGGGCGTGCTAGCCGGAGTGCTAACCGGGCCCGTCCCGAACAACTGCTCAAAAGTCGCAGCAAGGGACTCGGCCTGTCCCGAACACTCTCCTACAAATAAAAAAAACGTCAGCCGAAATTTCGGCATTACGACGGCATGAAATGGATAAATTCAAAAAACACAACCTGCAATACAAAACAAGGGCAATCCCGCCCAAAATCCAACCAAACAAAACCATTCACAACAAACATCACAAAAAACGACTCGCCCATCTTTTCAAGCAAAAGACGAGTCAAAACCACAAAAACGGCATTTCAAGACCCCTACAGGGTCCGCCAACAAACCGAAATACATTCCCGACGCAATGGGATATTTTTCTACGGTTCAAAAAGGCAATTCATACGCTAATTTGAGCCCAGACCGGTCAAAAATTCAAAAACGACCGCAAAAAGGCAAACGTGATTTTATCACGCCTCAAGGTGACCTAAATTACCAATGAGGTCCATTTCAAGGCAAACTGACTCAATTCAAGCCCAAAAAGACGCTTATTTTGTCAGATGTAAGACCGTCACATAAGGCAAAAATCCAATTTTGCCCACAATATCCAACGAAGGTCCATGATGGCAAATACGGGTTTCCCAACTACAATGCAACCTAGTGGGACCCACGACCCAAGCAAATAAACTTGGCATTGCGAAGTGAGACGGTGTCTCACCTTACTCACGTTTTTCGAGCATAGGGAGCGGGAACGGGGACCAAAATGCAAACTAAAAGCACCCATATACTCCTAAACAGGTTTCTAACCTAATGCAAGCATCAATTTCACTCGAAATGGGCTCAATCAAAAACGCCCAATTCGATTTTTTAGGGTAAAATCCGCCCTAATTCAATCAAGCTAAAGATCAACAAATTTGAATGGATTCAAGAGGAAATACTTATCTTGAGATGACATTGTGGATTATGGCACGATTAGAAGCTAGCAAAGGTCCTTCAATGGCGATTTTGGCGGGTTTTTGGTGTCGAAAGGAAGAAGACGAGATGATGAATGGTATGCAGCCTGAACTCGCATCTTTTACAGAAAAACGGGAAGCCCCTTTGATTCGTCAGGTGGCTCGCACCTCAATCAGGTGTCCACTTGCTTTTTCAGCGAAATTTGGGCTTTAGTCCAATTTCCACATAACAAATTCGGATTTTTATTGACGATATTGAAAATCGTCATTTCCTCAAAAAAAAAGCAAATAGTAAAAATTTAAATTCGCTATTTTCAAAAATTTCAAGCAAACGGCGACCAAAACCGCCAATTTCAAAAATAATAGTGAAATCAAATTCACTATTTTCCTCCAATTTCAGAAATAATAGCGAAGATTCGAAAACCGCTATTTCTTCAAATTTTAAGCGACGGCAATTAAAACCGTCATGCTCAAAATAATAGTTGGAAATCAAATTCACTATTTCCATTAAATGTCAATGGCGGCACATAAACCGTCACTTCAATCAATAGTGAAGATTCCAAATTCACTATTTCCATCAAATGTCAACGGCGGCACATAAACCGTCACTTCAGTTAAATAGTGAAAATTTCAAATTCACTACCAGCAAGGGGCTTCCTCGCGGAACCCGCTCATTCCAAAAACAGTGATAATGAAAATCCAAATTCACTGTTTCCACGGCGGCATTACGAGTTTGCTACTTTCAAGACAAGCCCTTTTGACGCGGCTATTCCCTTGATCCATTAATCGATTACCATTGGCTGGCGAGCCTTTGTCTGCAATCCTTCAAGGACAGATCCCGAAGATGCCTCGGGTACATTTCCTTACCATTGGCTGGCGAGCCTTTGTCCGCAACCATTTCAAGGGCAGATCCCGAAGATGCCTCGGGTACATTTCCTTACCATGGCTGGCGAGCCTTTGTTCGCAACCATTTCAAGGGCAAATCCCGAAGATGCCTCGAGTACATTTCCTTGCCATTGGTTGGCGAGCCTTTGTCCGCAACCATTTCAAGGGCGGATCCCGAAGATGCCTCGGATACATTTCCTTGCCATTGGCTGGCGAGCCTTTGTCCGCAATCCTTCAAGGACAGATCCCGAAGATGCCTCGGGTACATTTCCTTCCCATTGGCTGGCGAGCCTTTGTCCGCAACCATTTCAAGGGCAGATCCCGAAGATGCCTCGGGTACATTTCCTTACCATGACTGGCGAGCCTTTGTCCGCAACCATTTCAAGGGCAGATCCCGAAGATGCCTCGGGTACATTTCCTTACCATGGCTGGTGAGCCTTTGTCCGCAATCCTTCAAGGACAGATCCCGAAGATGCCTCGGGTACATTTCCTTGCCATTGGATGGCGAGCCTTTGTCCGCAATCCTTCAAGGACAGATCCCAAAGATGCCTCGAGTACATTTCTTTACCATTGGCTGGCGAGCCTTTGTCCGCAACCTCTCAAGGACAGATCCCGAAGATGCCTCGGATATATTTCCTTACCACAGCTGGCGAGCCTTTGTCCGCAAAAGTTTAAGGACATATCCTAAGATGCCTCAGGTATGACTCTTTTCTATGGCTGGCGAGCCTTTGTACGTAGTCTAATGGACTTTAAACGACCCGCACGGACAGTCGACAGACTCTAAACTATTCCCGACGACAGGTCCTTGGCTCGTACCCTCGAGTCGCCTTGGCGTCGCCCTTCCCGACGACAGGTCCTTGGTCCGAATCCTTTCGAGCCGCCTCGACGTCGCTTGGGTCCCCAGGTTGTAATCTTCGATTGACCTGGGGGCTCTACTTTGACTTTCGCCCTGTCCAAGCCTCAGTCAAAGTGGGGGCTCTGTAGATACCCGGTATCTGCTGAGACTCCAACAAACACCCGATGATTATCGGACTAAACCATGTTTTGGAATCGCGACGTTTGATCGACAGTTTGTGTACAACTTTACGTCGGAAAACTTAAAACGATTTCGAAAATAAAACATCTCAAAACATTTCAAAAATACTTGGAGTGTTTAATGCACGACGACGGGGTCGCAATGACGCTAACTAGAGTCAAAACCGACACCGGACCAAAAACCGACTCAAAAATTCAAATCCCGACTCCAACAACGAGTCAAACCGAGTCAACCACCAAAAACAAAACATTTCAAACCTTCTACCTTAAGTTTTCCCGGATTCATGAATGGTCAAGTACCAAACATGTGACTACAAAACCTAGGATAGAACAAATCATGATTGCGTTTGTTGTGAAAGTGACAACACAACTCGAAGAACCGCAACGTGGCTCGCGCCTCTTTGAGCAGCCCAAGTGGGCACGTCTCTCAAAACTCACACAACCACTCATTCTCCTATAAATACCCCTCAAATACCACCCATTTGAGACTTACGCGAGTGTCCGCCCCCTCTTTTCTCCCTTAAAATTCTCGACTCGACTTCTTAAGTCACAACCCGACGCGTATTTACGACCTACCGATCGTAAACACGAGCCTTACACATTGTTTGGTACCGTCATCGTGCATTAAATCACTTGATCGGCCATTTCGACCACTACACCATCACTAAACATCTAAAACACTCTTTTTACTTACCAAAACGGCTTTAAACCGAGTTTTTTCCGATCAAACGAGTTGTTACACTTACGTCGGTCACTCGCCATAACCAAACATGTAAGTATGAGGGCGTAAAAATCCTCTTTTATTATGTTTTCATTTGTTTCATGACTATAACATGCTAAAACATGCATAACATGAACCAAAACATGGAATAAACGAGCCAAAACTGATTTTTGGTCTGAGGCAGAAGCCCCTTAGGTCGCCAACTGCCCCGCGCCTAAATGGGATGCTCAGACCAGAGATCAACCGTGTTTGTTCTCGTCATTTCCCTCTAATCCATCTTCATATTTGTAATCGGTTTTCACCATTTCAAGTATTTTCGAACCCTTTTTGTTTTACTTCACTTGTTTTAACCATAAAACATTTTTCACCCTTGGTTCCTCATACCATGGCGATTAAATATGTGTTTCGGTGATAATATTTGGTTAATGACATTTAAAAGGTATTTTAAAGCCTTTTATTTCATTTCTTTACATTTTCAAACAAACATATTAGTCCCCAACACAAAGTCATCCATGGTTCTACATACCATGCCGGATTTTAACCCGGGTACGATAATGAGTATCGACTAATTACATTCAAATGGACTTAAGACAATTATTCCATAATCATTTTCAAAACTATTCATGTCAAGTTTGTCAAATCGAACCCGACACCGAATATTATCAAAATAATGATGATTATTCGAGTCTACTTCTTCAAATCAACAAATGCGGTCTAAACGGCCCCTTCAAGTCAAATCGGGTTCAAACACCCATTTTGAATACGTTTTTATAACGTTTTCTAAAAGGTCAGAGCACGGCACATAAACCGTGTCCTAACCTGCGCCTAAACAGGCTCTCCATTTCTCATTGTCAAAACCAGAGGGAGGCCCCTTACACCGCTGGCTAGCTCGCGCCTCATATAGCCGTCAGTATGTGGTCATTCCTTCCAAAGATTAGTCCGGGGACGATCCCGACTCCGGTTAGCCTGGATATAGGACGGATCAGATGACTATTCAAAATCGTGTTTGCAAAATGCTTTACTAAGACAAATGGATCATGTTATGCACCCTAAATCTAATACGGTAAATGGATGTTTAATTTCCGTCTTGCATGCAAATCAATCATTAATCCAACTCGACATCTTATACTTGATACTTGGATTAAATCAACCGACTTAGAAAGCTCTCACATGTTAGGTTTAAATCATTGGATGCGCATTCATGCATTTAAACCGTTTTATCAACTTTTGCATTCAACCAACCAAGATCGATCGGTAGAGCCGCTAAACGGGCGGGATTGGGTGTCGATTAAAGGGCTTCCCAATACGTACCTTCACCTCTTACTCGAAACTTTGAATAGTGGACGACCTTATCCGGGCGTCACGAGAGTCATTCTAGAGATAAGATGCTAAAGAGGGACGATTTCCTTATCTTTAGTAGCTATGTCAAACGCTGCTTTGTGCTTCGATTTGACCGAGGTATAAAGTGGATTTCGAACGGGTTCCAGGCATCCCACTAATGCTTGGTGGCGACTCCGAACATCTCTAATCGTGTTGAGACCCTTACTGGGACGAAATCGACCGATCTAAAGCGATCCGGTCGAAAGCATTTTTACACCGCCGAGCGTGGCTTTCAAAAAGACCGATGTATGTCCACAGATCGAAGTGGGCTTGCAGGTGGGCCATGTCCACAGAACTCCATGGTCAATGAAGGGTAAGTTAATTCTTCCATTTCAAAGAGGGCTAACAACCTCATGGACTCGAAAAATGCTCTAGTTCTCTCAAGCACACCCAATTTTTCCAAAGTGTCTTGACATATAAACTTGGTAGCCACAATAGTCTTTCTAGTAAGGGATAAAAATGCATTCCTATGAGCATCGGTTAAGAAAGTTACCTCCGAAAAATTTGGCAATTGTTCTATAGCCGGAGTAGGTGTGGTAGCTTTCTCAATAGGAGTTGCGATTTCTTGGATTTCCACCCTTGGTTGGACAACTACCAAAGCCTTAGATGCAAGAAGGGCTTTTTGTCTCTTTGATAAATTTGGAGTTTTGGGTGCCTTGGTTCCGCCTATTGTTCTTGCCATTGTATTCTCCTTCTTAAATTGGTATCAACAAACCAAGATTGTGCTTGAATGCTCCTTGTTTCCTCAGACTTCAATCAATTCCTCAATCAATTTTAGGATTTTTGAATTTTTGCCCAAACCCTGTAAAATTGATTCAATTTGTGAGGAATTTGATGTTTAGATGGTCTTTTGTTGATAAAGGAGTGATTTAATCTTGTTTTGAGCAAGTTTTATTTGGATGGTGGTCAATTTTGTTGAGAAATTGGTGTTTCTGAATTGGTTGATTTAGGGTTTTGAGGGAGAAAAGGTTTGTGTTTGTGAAAGATAGAAATGAATTGGGAAGAAGGAGATTGTCCCGTGTTATGCTTAAGTAGCAGCTAGGGACGCGCAGATCAGACATGGGACAATCGGATCAGCTTACAGGATTTCCTGAAATTGCAAACCCGTGCCAGGACTCGCGGATCCGTCTCATCTCGAGCGGATTCCTTCTGGGGACGCTTGGATTCTCCTGGGGATGTGCAGATTTCTTTACAGGGAAATTTAATAAACTTGAAGCATGCTAGGACGTGCGGATTGGCGCCAAGACGAGCGTCCTGATAATGATCTGCTCAGATTTTCTTACAGCTCATTTTCCTCAATTCAAACTTTCCCAGTACCCGCGTCCTAAGGCCAGGACGCTCGGATTCTTCTTTGGAATGCCCGGATCCTCTTCAGTTCCCACGAGCTCAGTTCTGCCCGTGGGGATTCTTTTTTGTAATACCCGCCCTTTTAGAGACCCGTTGACCAGCGTTGACCGGCCTTGGGAGCAGTAATAGTCCTTAGAAGTGCGTAGCAAAGTTATCCTGTGTTTTGAGTTATGGGTGGTACTCGATAGAGTAGAGGCTACTCGATCGAGTAGCTAGGATACTCGATCGAGTAGGGGCCACTCGATCGAGTAAGTGGGTTAGTCGATCGAGTAGCGTCTTTTCAGCGAGGGTTTATAATCGTGTTTTGTTAAAACCGCAAATCATTTCCGCCTCATTTCTTCAGATCTTTAGGTCGCCTCTTTCCCTTCCCTTCACCATATACCTTCCATGGGAGCCTTTGAAGGTCCTTGTGCCTTAGGAGTACATAGCTTGAGTCGGGTAGCGATCCTTTGCCAAGTTTCCTCATGTAGGTATGTCGTCATCATCATCCGTATCTTTGTCTTTTCAGTTAGGGTTAGTTTGGTAGTGATAGATGATTGTCTTGTGTATATAGGTGTTGCTTGATTGCTGGATATTGCGTGTATGGGCTTGGATTCGTTGCAGTCGCTTAAAGGTAGGTTTGCCTACTCAGTATCTGTGGATGGTCTAGTGTGTCGGTCATTGTGTCGTGGTTGTTGCGTTGTGTGGTGTTTGTGTGGCAGAGTATATGCGGTAATCGGTTGGTGTATACAGTTTATTGGTTAATGTTGTATTGCAGCTGTCTGTGATTGATTGTCTCTGGTTCTCGAGGTGCGTCCTCGGCTGAGTGGAGTCACTTGCGGGAGTGGCTTCACGCCCTAGTTTTGCCCTCCGTGGAACCCGCCACGGGAGGGGATGTGCACATTAATGGGATAGGGTTATCGCTCGGTATGATGAGCGGGGCTTAGGTGGGAACGGCTGCGGTCCCCCACTGGCAGGGCTGGTCCAGTGGACAGTCGGTGACGGAGATTGATTAGAGTGAGTATGATTGTGTGTGACTGGTTGTGTTTTGTTTTATGTTGATGGTTGATGTGGGTTAATGTTATATCTTATTTTCAGTACTGACCTTGTGTGGTTGTTTTGTTTGTTTATGTGTCTGTCGTGATCCCTTATGGTGAGCAGTCAGTCTTAGCAGGTGTTGATGTGGTTGATAGCGGGAGTCCTGGCGGGGATGAGTCGTCATGAGTTCTGATAGAGACAGTGCGTAGCTGACGAGTTGTATCTTTATTTTTTTAGACGGTTGTAACACTTGTAAATTTAACTATTACTGTTCTTTTATCGACTTTTGATGATTACTTACCTCGGGCAACCGAGATGGTAACGCCCTTATTTGCTAAGGAAGGTCTAGTTAAGGCTCCTCGGTATATGGGGGTGTTACAAAGTGGTATCAGAGCGACAATTTTGGAACCTGTAACCAATGAACCTAATAAATGTAGTGAGTCTAATAAAATGAATCTGGTGTATATGTAATGGGAGCCCCAGCTGATGCTAGATTTTGGGTGAGTAGGCGCCCTCATTTCAAAATCTTTGCCCCATTGTGCTTAAGCCAGTAACCGGGTATGGGAATATGGAGTTAATAAGTATGTACCTAACGTGTATGTTGGTTATGTTGGAAATTGTTTGTGGTCGAGTCTTTATTGAAGTTGATATTGGTACAATAGTTACGTTAGAATCGTGTATGGTGAATTGGTGATGGAGTGGAGGAGCGTATGTGATGATAATAAGGAACGTATAAGGTTTTATGTGATAGAAGTGCGTGAAAAGTGTAGAAGTGTATGCTGTAGAATGAAATATGGTGATTTTGGTGTTTGTTTCAGGTCGTTAGTGATGGTGATCCTATAAGAGTTTATAAGTCTTACCGTAGCCATAATAATGATAGCTAAAGAAATGTTGAGATATAGTATGAGACATATCAAGATAGTAGTGAGTATATGCAATGTTTAATGATTGAAAGTTTCCGCTGTGTGGTGATTAATTTGTGTAAAATAATTTGTTTATGTTGAAACTTGAACATGATACTAATGCACTTGGATAACGTATGGAAAAATTTATCGTTAACTATGTGTTTTGATTAACGTAAGTATAGGTTGCTAGCAATGTGGTAAGACGAGTTTAGACATGATACAATGACATAATTGCGTATACGGATGACTCGGTAGTAGGTAAACCATGTTGTGTGAAGTTTGTTGTAGCGTAATGTGATATGAATCCTATCTGATGAGACAGTATGACATTTGAGTAGTAATGATAATATATGAGTGAGTACGATAACCAGTGACGGTTTCCGAACTTGGTTTTGAATCGACACGTAATATTGTTTTGCAGGAATCTTCAGTTAGTTTCGTAATTCTGACCGTGTACTCAACCTTAATTGACCGAGTGCGAGTGCTTACTAGACCGAGTAGACCTCACTCGATCTAGTTAGGAAGTTATGACGTCGAGATGTAGGAATTTTCTGCGGATACTCGACGAAATAGCACCTAATCGATCGAGTAGAGGGCACTCGATCGAGTACCCTAGGCAATCGATCGAGTAGGCTACAATACAGTGGCTTTTACGGGTTTCTTAAAACCCTTAATCCTTCTCATTCTTCTTATTCTTTCTTCCTATTTCGAAACCCTAACCTCTCAAAAACTCTTATATCTTTGTGGTTGTGGTGATTAATTTGGGTACTTTTCTCTGTTTGATCTCGTTCATTCACCTCCTATTTGATCAAGGTATGAATTTCTTTCCTATTTTCATGTTTTCGTCACTTAGAATCTATTGGAATGATAGAATAATCTGAAATTTCGATTCATATGGGCAAAAAGTTGCTTGTGATTGTTGTAATATGATCCACATGCTTCCCTTCCATGATTATTGATGTTTATGGTGCTAAAAATAGAATAGAAATTGCAAATTTAGGGACGAATTTTTCTAGGGTTTGTGAAATCAAATTGACTTTTGGGTGTTCTCTACATGTTGGATGATGAAATTGAGTAGTATATGTTGCATATATCATGTTGGAAGTTGGATTTTGTGATTTTCACCTTAAAATTTGCCTTAAACTCCGTCTTAAAAGTGCCCCAAATTGAAATTCGTTTTCTATAATAGAGATTTTATGCCGAATATGAATGATTGTGTAAGAGTTAAACCTTTGATATAGTAGTAGTGAAGTTAATTCTTGCTAAATATGTCAATTTGTTACAGCTGTAGAGACCATCTGACTATTTAATTGAGGAGTTTGCTCATAATGTAAAATGTTGGTGATGATGTGTACCTAGTTGCCTTTCTATGAGCGTACATGAATGTTTCGCATGTTTTCAAGTATATATGGAGTAGTATTTGAGCCATGTCTTGACAGTTGAAGTAGTCGAGTAAATCATGTTAGCCATGCTAAAATTTTCACAGCTATAGAGATCGTCTGAAATGCTATGAACTGAATTCATATATATAATTTGGGAATTGGTTGGTGAAATAGTGTACATAGATGATTATTCAATGCTCAATGTGTGTAAATTACATGTTTTAAGTGCCTATGCAAGTATGTGTAAATTGTATGCTGAAACAGATGCCGAGACTGAACCTGAAGATCCGTCAAAGTAAGAGGGGGAGGGCTTCTCAGCCCGAAATTGGGGAGGGTAGCGGACCGGTCGTACCGTCTGTACCCGAGTATCCTTCGGTAGTCTTTGTGGACTACAAATAGAGAGAGAGAATTGTAGCGTTACAGAAACGCAAGATGAGACCCACCCGTTGTGTGGACACCACACTTCTTGATGACCTGGGGATTGAGACGGATGTCCGTCATATCTTTGAGACCTTGGGGTTCATGGGGTTGTATCGTTTGAGGAAGCATACCTATCCTTTTCTGACTTTGGAATTCATGAGCTCGTTTAAATACGAGCCAGCTCAACAGTCTGTTGAGTTCCGTCTTATGAACACGAGTTTTATGTTGACCATGGACCTTTTTGCTTCTCACCTTGGTTTGGCTAAGCCTCCCAAGGATTCCATCAGCGAGATTCCATCTGAGTGCGGGGTTTGCTGCCTTATGCCTTGTTTGTCTAGGAAGTCAGCTCCCATCTCCAATAACATGTTGATTAACGATGTTCAACATGTCACTTTGAGGATCTTCCTTCGTTCTATATCGAATCTTCTTTATGAGAGGTCGGATATGAGTAAGCTGAATAATCACGAGTTGTTGCTTTTGATGTCTTATCTTAACCCGGAGCGGACTGAGAGGGTGGTCTTTAATGCTCCTGCCATGGTCTGTGCTAGCCTTGCTTTGATGGCTACTTCTACCACTCGGTACTTGAGTTGTGGTGCTCTGGCCACCCGATTAGCTGAAAAGCTAGCCTCCTTGGAGGCTTATTATGAGTACGTTCCCCTATTTACACCGGTGCCTACCATGGACAGAGACTACTACCTCGACCTGAAATGGTTGAGAACCTTGGAGGATGGTAGCCTAGCATAGAGGGTGTGGGGTATGAGCTGGATGAGGATACCGGCTCCTGAGCACCTTCCACCGAGTGAGCCTTTGGACGCGGTTAATTCTAATGAGGAGGACGAGGATGCACCTCGACAGTTACAGACATACCTCATTGACGACACGATCCTTCGGGTGATGCCTGAGCCGAAGAAGGGGGAGAACGTGAGAGTGGCGGAGGATAGGCCCAGGTTGCGGAGAGGACCTCGTCGTGTGAGGGAGAGGACAGCTGAGACCAGACCACAACCAGCAGCACCAGAGCAGCACCCTTTTCCTTGTTACCCCTACCTCGATACCCCAGAGACACGTTCGAGCTACTTGGCAGAGAGAGTGTCATCTACTTTGACACTCTGGAACATGCATGAGATGGCGTATGCTCAGGGTATTGGGACCGAGGGACCACATCCAGTGTGGTGGAGCGGAGTTGGGGACTATAGTGGGGTTTTCCACTCCTACGGAGTGGACATGGCGGCATGGGGGACACCTCAGTCCTTTGCCTTTGGTGGTTTGACCCCATGGTATGAGAGTCCAGGCGCTGGAGCAGGGGTCGATGCGGGTCTTGGGTCATCAGGAGCAGGCACCTCGGGAGGGGATGGTGGTGGAGATGAGATGATGGACGAGCAGCAGCAGCAGCAGCAGGAGTGATACTCCTTTCTTTCTCTTTGTTTATGGTTGACTGTATTGGATGGTAGTAGGTATTTTAGTTAGTACTTTTTACATTTGGTTTGTATGGATGGCCATAAGGCCGTAATTGCTTGGTTTAAACTTGTTGCAGGATTTTGAGGAGTCGGGTTGTCATCCCGACTCGCGTTTATCTGACATCTTATATATATATATATATATATATATATATATATATATATATATATATTGTTATGACGGGAATATCTCCAAGGTTTTGACCTATGGCCACTCGATAGAGTGCCCCTCACTCGGTCGAGTAGCTGCAGATGTGACGAGGAGGGAGTATTCTGATCTCAGGCTACTCGATCGAGTAGCCAAGACACTCGATCGAGTAGCGGGCACTCGATCGAGTACCCTATATACTTGATCGAGTAGCACTGTTACAGGAACTTTTCGTTAATTAAAATTGTTTTAATGATTATATCATTATAA
This sequence comes from Silene latifolia, assembly GCF_048544455.1. NCBI lineage: Eukaryota > Viridiplantae > Streptophyta > Magnoliopsida > Caryophyllales > Caryophyllaceae > Silene > Silene latifolia. The sequence continues at coordinate 67,826,945 of NC_133532.1, forward strand.
GTTTTGAGGTTTAATATGGTTGTTTATGATTAGTAACATGTTTGAACCGTTAATTTCATATGTTGGGAGTCGTGTTTGTGTTTTGGATGCGTATTCGTAACGAACAATGCAAGTAGTAATTGGTTCTTATTGCATTCATTTTAGATCCGTAATGTCTACTAATTATATTTCACCGGAGTTGTGTCATTCCATATACATATACAAATGATATATACATGCATTCGTGACTGTGGCAAATTATTCGAATATAGTTGCATATGCTTTTATGAATTAATGGTTGTATGATTAGTGAGTAATGGCAATAACGAATCATATGGGCTGGGCACATGTCAAGAGATAAGTTTTAAGTAATATGTGTAGTAATTCAGTGTTGAACTTCGGGAACGAAGTTCCTTTTTAGAGGGGAAGAGTAATGTCGCAAAATAAAAAGGCCGATATTGCAATCTTTTGTTGTTTGTTTATAATGTTTTCTATTATTTCGGTTACATTTCTTGTATGAAACTATAATTGTTTTCACTTGTTCGTGAGTAATTGTATGTTGAAGTAAAAGTTGATAGGGCGCTTTAAAAGACGGTCATAAAGAGATAGTTATGATGTCATGTGTTGGAATAGAATCGTATCGTTGAGTAACATAGTGGTGTTAATGTGACATGTTTCGTGTTAATGGTTGTTATTAGTGAAAGTGTTATCTCATAGTGCGTGGCTAAGAGTTGTGAGCAGCAGTGTAGTCGTTGGTTGTGTTGGTCCATGTTGTGAGGTTGGTATTTCAAGTGGTAGCTTGTAGAAGTCGATCTATATGGAGCGCTAGACAGTTGATGATGATGACATGAAGGATAGTGTTTCCGGGGAGTAGTGACCTATGTAGGAAGAGTAGTGGTGTCGTTTTGTTTCCGTATCTTGTGCTTTGGGATAGGTGAGTTGAACTTCGGGGACGAAGTTCTTTTTAAGGGGGGAAGACTGTAATACCCGCCCTTTTAGAGACCCGTTGACCAGCATTGACCGACCTTGGGAGCAGTAATAATCCTTAGAAGTGCGTACCAAAGTTATCCTGTGTTTTGAGTTATGGGTGGTACTCGATAGAGTAGAGGCTACTCGATCGAGTAGCTAGGATACTCGATCGAGTTAGGGCCACTCGATCGAGTAAGTGGGTTACTCGATCGAGTAGCGTCTTTTCAGCGAGGGTTTATAATCGTGTTTTGTTAAAACCGCAAATTATTTCCGCCTCATTTCTTCAGATCTTTAGGTCGCCTCTTTCCCTTCCCTTCACCATATACCTTCCATGGGAGCCTTTGAAGGTCCTTGTGCCTTAGGAGTACATAGCTTGAGTCGGGTAGCGGTCCTTTGCCAGGTTTCCTCATGTAGGTATGTCGTCATCATCATCCATATCTTTGTCTTTTCAGTTAGGGTTAGTTTGGTAGTGATAGATGATTATGTTGTGTATATAGGTGTTTCTTGATTGCTGGATATTGCGTGTATAGGCTTGGATTCGTTGCAGTCGCTTAAAGGTAGGTTCGCCTACCAATTTCTATGAATGGTCTAGTGTGTCGGTCGTTGTGTCGTGGTTGTTGCGTTGTGTTGTGTTTGTGTGGCAGAGTATATGCGGTAATCGGTTGGTGTATACAGTTTATTGGTTGTTGTTGTATTGCAGCTGTCTGTGATTGATTGTCTCTGGTTCTCGAGGTGCGTCCTCGGCTGAGTGGAGTCAATTGCGGGAGTGGCTTCACGCCCTATTTTCGCCCTCCGTGGAACCCGCTACGGGAGGGGATGTGCACATTAATGGGACAGGGTTATCGCTCGGTATGATGAGCGGGGCTAAGGTGGGAACGACTGCGGTCCCTCACTGGCAGGGCTGGTCCAGTGGACATTCGGTGACGGAGATTGATTGGAGTGGGTATGATTGTTTGTGACTGGTTGTGTTTTGTTTTATGTTGACGGTTGATGTGGGTTAATGTTGTATGTTATTCTCAGTACTGACCTTGTGTGGTTGTTTGGTTTGTTTATATGTCTGCCGTGATCCCTTATGGTGAGCAGTCAGTCTTAGCAGGTGTTGATGTGGTTGATAGCGGGAGTCCTGGCGGGGATGAGTCGTCATGAGTTCTGATAGAGACAGTGCGTAGCTGACGAGTTGTATCTTTATTTTGTTAGACGGTTGTAACACTTGTAAATTTAACTATAACTGTTCTTTTATCGACTTTTGATGATTACTTACCTCGGGCAACCGAGATGGTAACGCCCTTATATGATAAGGAAGGTCTAGTTAAGGCTCTTCGGTATATGGGGGTGTTACACTTTTCCTATATCATTCTCTCTTCTTTTCCTTTGTTAAATGTTGCGGGTGCACTACGAAGGATCGGTTAGCCTAGGCATTTGCCATCCCCACACTTGATCAAACACTACACATTAAAACACGTTAAAATACCTCCCTCACTTACTCTCTTGTCAAAAATCTTGATCAAAGCACAAAAATGCAAATCCAAAAATGACAAAGATGCAATAAAGGAAATAAAATGCTAGTTAAGAGGGTTAGAATATTTACAAATGGTGGTTTAGGGAGACCTCCACCAAACTCTCATTATAGGATGAGATGTCAAGGGAGCAAAGCCAAGGTGTTGTTGATGTTGCTCAACACCTTGTAGAAGTAGTCGAAGGCCAATGGTGGTGACCCGAGTCAAGATGATGACAAGGATCAACAAAGACTTGGTCTAAGGTCATAGAATTTCCAATATAAGGATTGACTAATCCTTCAAATTCGTCATCCCATAGACCACAAACTTCACTAGCTTGTTCCCCAATGGTTTCATGAGTTGACAAGAGCAACTCTTCTTTCTTGTTGTCATGGCCAATGAGGCCTTCTTCATTGCTTGTCATGATGGGTGAGCTATTCAAGATCTCATTATTGTTGAAAATTACATGCTCTCCGAATAGAGCCACTTGAAGGTCATCCACTTTCTCCCTCCATATGGGTGGTGTTACTTTACCCGTAGCTTGATCTTTGCATAGATATGCTAACTTCTTTCTATCACATTTTCGGCTATAGTGATCGACCATGGCTCATGTAGTCGGGGAGCTCTCATTGTTTTGTCAAGGTTAACAGTGATTGTCTCATCCCCCACTTCAATTGTGAGCTCTACATGTTTCACATCAATTACCGCTCATGCGGTATGCAAGAAAGGTCTTCCTAAAATTATAGGAATGTTGGAATCCTCCTCCATGTCTACAATGACAAAGTCTACCGGGATGAAGAACTTGCCAATTCTCACGGGCACATCCTCCCATACCCCTAAAGGTATCTTTGTTGATCAATTCGCCATTTGAAGAGTAATGTTGGTGCATTTGAGCTCTCCCATTCCTAGCCTCTTACACACCGAGTATGGCATGACACTTACACTTGCTCTAAAATCACATAATGCTTTGTTGATTGTAGTGTCGCCAATGGTGCATGGAATAGAAAAACATCCCGGATCTTTGAGTTTTGGAGGGGAACTTCCTTGAAGAATAGCACTACTCAATTTGGTAAAGGCAATAGTCTCCAACTTTCGGATGGATTTCTTGTTGGTAAGAATATCTTTCTTATACTTTGCATAGGCTGGAACATGATTGATCAATTCCGTGAATGGGATTGAGACTTCTAAGTTCTTCACAATTTCCATGAATTTTCCAAGTTGCTCATCAAATTTAGGCTTAGCTTGACGAATTGGGAATGAAAGTCTAATCATAATAGGCTCTTTTTCCTTAGCCTTCTCTTCATTCTTGTTCTTTGAAACTTCATTGGTGGAAGGATCTACCTCCTTAGAGTTCTCCACAACAGTTTGCTTGTCATTAGCATCCACAATATCTTCATCAATTGGCCTCTTTGGCCCTTCATATCTGTATCACTCCTCAAATTGATGGCACTAACCGTCTCATGTCTTGGGGGATTACTTTGAGGTGGTCATTGCCCCTTTTGTCTTTGAGAGCTAGAAAATGCTAATTGAGTCATTTGAGTTTCTAGTATTTTGGTGTGGGCAAGTATGTTGTTGATGGTGATTTCTTTGACTTGGCTATCTTTTTGCATTTGGGTGAAGAATTCTTGTTGGTTCTTTTGCATTTGGAGCACCGCCTTTTGAACATCAAAGCTTTAGTCATTGGATTGGTTGTAGGAAGGTTGATTTTGATAACCTTGGCTTTGGTTGAAAAAGGGTCTTTGAGCTTGATTTCTCATTGGAGGTGGGGTGTATGTTGGTTGGGGGTTTTGGACATTTTGGCTCTTGTATGAATGATTTGGATGGAATTTGGTATTCTCATTATAGTAGTTAAAATAAGGGGTGCGACTCTTGTATGCTTGGAAAGCATTCACTTGTTCATTTGTTCCCCTACATTCACTTTGCTCATGTCCTAAAGTTCCACAACTTTCACATACTCCACTTGGAATTGAGGATGATGCCACCATAGCATTGACATTTTGTTTGGGTGATTTGGAAGCTTTATCAAGCTTAGCCATGACCTTCTCAAACTTCAAATTGATGGTGTCGAGATGGCACTTAGTTGAGCACCCAATTGTGTGATGGAATCTACCTCATGCCTTCCTCCTCTAGTGGCCTTTCGAGGCCTACTATATTGGAAATTATGAACCGCCATCTCTTCGATTTTGGCCCATGTTTGATTGTCATCAACTTCGGTAAACATCCCATTGGATCCCATATTGAGAATATTGCGGGAATCTTCATATAAACCGTTCCAAAATTGTTGCACAAGGAACCACTCACTAAGCCCATGGTGTGGACAAGAACGACAAGTGTCCTTAAATCTCTCTCATGCTTCATATAATGATTCTTCATCCCTTTGCTTGAACCCAATGATTTGGGCTCTCAACTAGTCTTCTCCGGAGGATAGAATTTCTTGTAGAAGGCAAGTGCTAACTTCTTCCATGAATCAATACCAAGGGTAGCCTTGTCTAGGCTCTTCAACCATTGCTTTGCGGTACCGATCAAAGAAAAAGGAAAAAATACCCATCGGATTTGGTCTTGAGTAACTCCGGTTTGAGAAATTGAATCACAATAGTCACAAAAAGTCTCCATATGTGAACGAGGGTCTTCACTAGGCATCCCTCCAAATTGACTTCTCTCAACTAATTGTATGAATGCGTATTTGGTAATGAAATTATCGGTTAAATGTGGTGGTGTAGGAGTACCATTTGGTAGGTTCTCCTCGCTTGGTACGGAATATGATGAAAATTTAGACATTGTGGCTTGATTTTGTGGTTGGTTTTGAATTGGGTTATCATATCCTTCTCTTGGAAAAGGGTTGACAAACTCAATGTTATTTGGTTGTATATCCACAATCTCACCAATACCTACAACTCTTGAATTACTTCTAGCACCTCTTTTATTGTTGGTTAAGGTCCTTTCAATCTCGAAATCAATAGGTAACAAATTACCTTGTGATCTCCTAGTCATGCAAAATATCAAACAACTCGGAAACAATTAGAACAACCTTGAGGAGATTGACTTCCTCAAGGTAAAGAAAGACACAACTAAAAACAATTAACGAAAATCAAATCAATTGAACACCGTCCCCGGCAACGGCGCCATTTTTGGTGTGACTAGAACTCGTCGTCAAAGCTATCAACCAAAATAATATTTATAATTTCACAAACTACTCTTAGTAAAGAGGTAAGTAAAGGTCGGATCCCAGGGGACGGGCATTGATGTAGGATTTTCAATTGCAAGTAGCTATGTCTAAGGGTGTCACAATTGGGGTTGAGATGAGGTGTATTCTAAACTAATCAAGAAGATGAATATAAATTAATGAAAACAAAGTAAAACGGGTAAAAGGGGTTTGTAAGCAAATGATTAAAAGCACTAGGGTGTCATGGGTTCATAGGGGATTCATGGGAGTAGATTATACAAACATGTTCTCAATTAGATGCAAGCACTTATTGTTTTGATGGGATCGAGTTAGTGTATATCTTACAATCCTTAGAAAGATTTAGGTCCCGGAGCCGAGTCTGTAATACTCCTTATTTATGAGTCTTGGGGTACTCTATCGAGTAGGCCTTACTCTGTCGAGTAAGGGAGTTTTGCAAAATAAAATAGTTTCTGACCTGTTGGGTACTCGATCGAGTAGGGGGTACTCGATCGAGTACCTGGGCTACTCGATCGAGTAGCCGGTTTACGGAGGTTGTTTTCTCGGGTTTTGTTAATTATGTGATTAAGGTATATAATCTTCTCGTCATTCATTCTAATTACTTTTCTAAAACCTAAATCACTGTGAGAAGAGAAAGCAAACTACGTTCATCACCTTAATCGCATTGTTAACAAATCCCGGAGCTTGGAAGGTCGGATTTCACTTGTCTTTACACCGTTGTAATCCTTGCGTCGAGGGTAAGACCTTTATACCGTTTTTATTGTATTTCGTCAAAGTTAGTTAAACCCTAATATTGGGAATTTGGAATTTTGTTGTGTTATGTGCATAGTAGTAATTATGTGCTTGTATAATTAGGAGGAGGATTCGTAGAGGAAGCTTTTTGACTTCAAATTTGTGAGATCGTCGACAATTGTGCTTTCCGGTAGGGTTTCCCTACTCGGATTACTTACATGTGGTGTGGTGTTGTCTTTGTAATTAGTATAATTGGTTAATTCAGACGATGTAGTGATTGTGATTGTGATTGTTTGTCTGTGGTTCTCGAGATGCGTTCTCGGCTGAGTGGAGTCACTTGCGGGAGTGGCTTCACGCCCTAGTTTCGCCCTTCGTGGAACCCGCCACGGAAGGGGATGTGCACATTAATGGGACAGGGTTATCGCTCGGTATGATGAGCGGGGCTTAGGTGGGAACGGCTGCGGTCCCCCACTGGCAGGGCTTGTCCAGTGGATAGTCGGAGACAGAGATGGAGTGGAGTGCTTGATCATATATGATTTTTTGAGTTGTATTGGTTACTGTATTGTTGATTATACCTCTTGTGTAAATAGTACTGACCCCGGTGAATGTTTTGAAAACCTGCGGTGATCCATTCGGGGATGGTGAGCAGATATTGAGCAGGTATGACATGAGTCTTTGGGATCTTTGGGATTGCCACGATCGGATGATAGAAGTCTTCATTTGTAGTTTAGCGAGTTTTTTCATATACATTTCGATTAGTTCGATGAGACAGCCCGTTTTGAGAACATGTATTAGTATTTGGTTTGGTTTTTGGATTGTAACCTTTCGCTAAAGTATTACTATTTAAATATCGTTTCATTATTGTTTATTTGATTATCATTGCCTCGGGTAACCGAGATGGTAACGTCCTTATACCTGAGTGGTCTTGGTAAGGCACTTGGAGTATGGGGGTGTTACAAAATGGTATCAGAGAGACGATCCTGAAACCTGTAACCAATGAACCCAATGAATATAGGGAGTCAATTAAAATGAACCCGGGGTAAAGGTTGTAGGAGATAATTCAAAGGCTTGGGAGACGTCCTAAAGTCGCGAACTCGCCCTACAATTTTGAACCGGACACCTGGGGGGGAATATCTGTTAAGTCGTATGTGTTGTTTGTTCGCTCGTGTGTGGATGTGATGAGGTGTGTTCTAAATGTTGGATGTTTGAAGTAGAAGTTGAGAATATGAAAGAAATTGAAGAGAAATATATATATATATATATATATATATATATATATATATATATATATATATATATATATATATATATATATATATATATATATATATATATATATATATATATATATATATATATATATATATATAGAATCGTGTTGGAATGCGAAGCATGTTGAGTGATTACTATGTGGCATTAATAACATGATATAATTGTTTGTTAATCGCATGAGCAGTTGAGTAGCATAGTATGCATAATGAAGAAGTAATATCGTGTTTATAAGTTGTTTTACATGTTGGAATATGTCATAGCATGCGGGTAGCATATTCGAGTTAGCATGACTCGATCGAGTGGGACTGACTTAATCGGGTGGGTTTTTGACGTTTTTACGACCAGAATCGAGTTTTAGGGTACTCGATCGAGTAACTAGGGGTACTCGATCGAGTAGGGGGTCACTCGATCGAGTAGCCTGGCTACTCGGTCGAGTATGTTAGAAGTCAGAAGGTCTGTTTGTGTTCTGAAGTCGAGGTACTCGATCGAGTATGGGAGGCACTCGATCGAGTAGCCTCTTACTCGATCGAGTAGGTTGGGACACTCGATCGAGTAGCATCTGGGTAGCCTGTTTTCGTGTTTTGAGGTTTAGTACATGTGTTTATGTCTACCCTTTCTTATATATAGCTTCAAGATGCCGCCTAAGAGAAACGCTTACTATGCGAGAGCTGAGTCCATGAATACGGATGATATTGTTAAGATGTTGGAGCACCAGGATGCTCTTACGGAGGCCTTAAAGAAGGTGAATAAGGATAAGGAGGTTGATCACTCTAAGATCAGCCTTTACATAGCTAGGTTCAACCCAAAAGAGTACAAAGGGACCGGGGAACCAAACCTTCTTGACAACTGGCATCGTGAGATGGAGAATATACTGGACCTGGTTCATTGTCCTGATGAGATGAGAGTAGAGCAAGCTGCGTTCTATACGAGAGAGGCGGTGGTGAGTGGTGGGATAAGGTGAAAGTGAGTGCCGAGAGAGATGTATGCTAACCAAGGCTTACCCTGCTATACCTTGGGATGAGTTCCGTAGGGCTATGAGAAAAGAGTTTGTGCGAGAGCATGTGAGAAGCAAGGCGAGGGAGGAGTTCGATGGGTTCAAGATGACATCGACATATCTGTGGGTGAGTACTATAAGCGGTTTAATGAGAAGTCTAGGTATCTTTGAGGACATGGGATTGAGTGATGAGAATCTCTGGCTGAGGTTTGAGAGGGGTTGACCCCTAGGATAATGGATAAGCTACTCGTAGGAGTCCTTGCGATGTTAAGGACGCTTATGAGAGAGGCGGGAGGGCTGAGAGGTTAGTGGAGATGGCTCAGGAGAGGTATGGTGTTGAGAAAAGAAAGGCTGAGAGTGAGGGTGGTGGCCAATCTAGTCATAAGAAAGGCAACCACAATCAAGCTAAGGGGTTTTCTGCTGGGTCAGGGTTTAGTGTCGGGCGTGGCCGTGTGGGTAGCAGTAACAGTTGGGGTATGACTTGCTTTGGCTGTGGCAGTGTCGGCCACAAGAGACATGAGTGCACGAGTGTGCCTGGAGCTTTTCGGGGGGACGGGTCGGGAAGTTATTCTCGGGGACCGGCACGAGTTATGCGAGCAACAGACCAAGTGGGTCATGGTCCAACCGGGGGAGCCAGAGCTATCAGAGTGGAGGTAACCGCAACGGCGGTAATTCTTATCAGAAACTAGCTACGAACAACAACAACAACAACAACAATCAGGGGTCGGGTGCTAAGCCGGCCACATCAGTCAGTACTGTCCAGGGAGGTGGACAGAAGACCAGTGGAAAGGTGTTCATGATGGACAAGAAAGCAGCTGAGGAGGATGCACATGTTATCACTGGTACCTTTCTTGTTAACGGTATTCATACCTTTGTTTTGTTTGATTCGGGGGCTTCCCAGTCGTTTGTATCATCGAGTCATGTTAAAAGGTTGGGTTTGAAAGTTTATGAGTCTGTAAGTGAGAAAGTTTTCATACCTTCGGGAGAGTCTATAGCTTGTGGGAGGTTGTTTAGAGATGTGTCTATGATAGTTGGGCAAGTTGATTTACCTGTAGACTTGCTAGAGTGTCCTTTTAACGGTTTTGAGATGATAGTCGGGATGGATTGGCTGGGAAAGTATAAAGCTAAGATAGACTGTCATCAAAAGAAAGTGTCTTTGAGAGGGCCTAAGGGTGTTAGTGTGTCTTATCGTGGGTTTTTAGTCAAACCCAAAGTTAAGTTGATTGCAGCTATCACGTTGAAGTCTTATCTGAGGAAGGGATGTCCCTTGATCTTGTGCCATGTGAGAGATGACCGGATAGAGAGTCCGAAAGTTGACGAGATACCAGTGGTGGGAGAGTTTGCCGATGTTTTTCCTGACGATATTCCGGGGTTGCCACCGAAGAGGGAGATAGATTTCACCGTTGAGTTGAAACCGGGGACGGGGCCAATCTCTAAGGCACCGTACCGGATGGGTCCTAAAGAGATGGAGGAGCTCAGGAAGCGAGTTAGATGATCGATAGAGAAGGCATACATTAGACCTAGTGTATCGCCGTGGGGAGCACCGATTACTGTTCGTGAAGAAGAAGGATGGGAGTTTGAGGTTATGCATAGATTACAGAGAGAGCTGCAACCGAGTAACGGTGAAGAACAAGTATCCTTTGCCAAGGATAGATGACTGTTTGATCGGTTGAGTGGTGCATCGGTCTTTTCCAAGATTGATTTGAGGTCGGGGTACCATCAGGTGAAGATTAGAGAGGTGGACATACCAAAGACGGCTTTCACGTCGAGGTATGGTCACTATGAGTATGTGGTGATGCCGTTTGGGTTATCTAACGCACCGGCCGTGTTTATGGATTTGATGAATAGAATCTTCAGACAGTTTTTGGACAAGTTCGTGGTGTTGTTCATCGATGACATCTTAGTCTACTCTAAGACTAAGGAGGAGCATGAGGAGCATCTGAGGATCGTGTTGCAGACGTTTAGGGACCATGAGTTGTATGCTAAACTGTCCAAGTGTGAGTTCTGGTTGGAGAAAGTTGCTTTTCTGGGGCATGTGATCTCTAAGGAGGGAGTAGCTGTGGATCCGGCAAAGATTGAGGCAGTGACAAAGTGGGAAGCACCAAAGAATGTCGCTGAGGTTAGGAGTTTCTTGGGTTTAGCTGGATACTACAGACGGTTCGTGAAAGATTTCTCCAAGATAGCTAGACCTATGACAGCGTTGATGAGGAAAGAGAACAGGTTTCGTTGGGATGAGAGTTGTGAAAAGGCGTTCCAAACATTAAAGGAGTGTTTGACCACAGCTCCTATCTTAGCATTGCCTGAAGGGATCGAGAACTTTGAGGTTTATACAGATGCCTCAAAGAATGGGTTGGGATGTGTGTTGATGCAGAAAGGTAAGGTGATTGCCTATGCTTCTAGGCAATTGAAGCCGTATGAGGAGAACTACCCTACACATGATCTAGAGTTGGGTGCGGTGGTGTTTGCTCTCAAGATTTGGAGACATTACCTTTATGGGGCGACCTTTAAGGTATTTTCTGATCACAAGAGTCTCAAGTACATCTTCACTCAAAAGGAGTTGAACATGAGACAGAGGAGGTGGATGGAGTTGATTGGCGATTATGACATGGATATTATCTACCATGAAGGGAAAGCCAATGTCGTTGCAGATGCTTTGAGTAGGAAGAGTGTACACTCCATGTGTACAGCTCTATCTTTGATGAGGTTGAGAGATGAGGTGGGGAAGTTTGGGATACATATGATTCAGAGAGGAGATCTTTGTGGGAGATTTGACGGTGCGCCCTGATCTTTATGATGATATTCGAGGTAAACAAGCTTTGGATCCTAAGATGGTTGAGTGGGAGAGTGGAGTAGAGAAAGGGACAGTGTCCCGATTTTCTATTCACACAGATGGTAGTTTGAGGTTTGATGGTAAGTGGTGTGTCCCTAATGATGAGGAGCTGAAAAAGACAATCATGACAGAGGCACATTGTACACCATATTCAGTACATCCAGGCGGAGACAAGCTATACAAGGATGTGAAGAACACGTTTTGGTGGCCTGGGATGAAGAAGGAAATAGCTGAGTTTGTGGTCCGTTGTTTGACATGCCAGAGAGTTAAAGGGGAACAGCGACGACCACAAGGTAAGATTCAGTCTTTGGAGGTACCTGAGTGGAAGTGGGAATCCATTTCTATGGATTTTATCGTGGGTTTACCGAAGAGTCAACAGGGTAATAACATGATATGGGTGATAGTGGATCGACTGACCAAGTCAGCTCACTTTGTTCCAATGAAAGATACATGGACTAAAGCACAATTGGTTATGGCTTATCGAAAGAATGTGCTTAAGTTACATGGAGTCCCTAAGGACATAGTGTCTGACAGAGATGCGAGGTTTATATCACGGTTCTGGAAAGAGTTGCAGGAATCTTTGGGTACAACTTTGAAGATGAGTACAGCTTTTCATCCTGCGACAGACGGTCAGACTGAGAGAACAATCAAAACTCTTGAGGATATGTTACGAGCTTGTGTGATGGACTTTGGTGGTAGCTGGGAACAGAGGTTAGATTTGATAGAGTTTTCTTACAACAACAGCTACCACACTAGTATAGGCATGGCACCGTTTGAGGCGTTATATGTGTAGGGTAATATCCGTATAATACCCTTTAATTATAGGATTATAACGCAAAATTTACATGTGATTATAGTCATAAAACGAAAAACATAATGAAACGATAAAGATATAGAAATAACCTTCGGTCCTAGTGCAAAAGGCAATGAGAGATCAAGTTAGATCTCCTCCTAATCGTTGCACCCAAGATGTCCGAGTAATGCCCTTGTGCTAGAGAGAATCCCCTAATTGCCTTGCAATATCGAGGGGATTGTTTTGTGAGTTTGTGTTGGATGAGAGATCCGGAATTCGGGAGGCACAATTCCCAAAACCCTAATAATTTTTAGCAAAATGAATTAGGTTTTTCCAAAGGAGAAAACTCTCCCTTTTGTTCTCCTAAAACCGGCCAAAGAGTGAGAGGAGCCCAAATGGGCTTTTCATTTTCTCTTCACTTAAACTCGTGGTCCGGTCCATGACTCGCTAAGTGTATATGACGCGGTTTCATTATAAACTGTTATCGGTTATCGGAAATTAAGGCATCAACTAATAATACGGGTTAGTTGAATTATTAATACATGTCCGACAAAAAAATATTGTATAATTATATTCAATATACATTTAATTAAATATAAAACGCTTATATTCAATTTTACAAATTAATTGCTTAATTCGCCTTAGCCATTTTTATTTAATCCGTATTAAATAAAATATCTCAACATCACATTTTAACTAATTATTAGTCAAATAACTCAGACTAACTGGTTAGTCAAATTTGGCATCTACATGACTGTATTTTCATACTGTCACATCACTCAAAACGTATCCTATAGGTGTGACTTTTAGGGACCAGTTGATCACCGCCATCTGTATGACAATAACGTCAAACTTATCTAGCAAGCCAACCGTTATTGATAAACGTGGATCAACTGATTATGATACAAAGTATACCCTTTGATCCTTTTAGAGATTTATAAGTCCTTGCACTAATCGTTAAGGACACCGGCCCAACAAGCTCCCACTTGTCCGTACAAGTGTATGTGCAATGACGTTATCCGCACTAACTGGAGGACACAAGCTCCAACAAACTCCCACTTGTCCATACAAGTGTATGTGCGATAACCGATTCTCATATTCATTTAAAATTTCTCCCACACAATGTAAAACAATTTGCAGATCTGGATCCACAAAGGTCGTATTTTACAATCGATCTGGATCTAGAGTGGTTTCCCCGACTAGAGAGTAACTTAACTGATAAAACGAATCCGTATCCGAGCATGGCCATGCATTTCGATTCTGACTCCTCGAGTGGCCCCGAGAAATATCGAGTACCTGATAAAGGCTGAATATTTCCTTCAACTCGACTCCTTCCGATCTAAGCACAGCATGAAATGACCCAGAAACAATCTACTTGGCCCCCTGTTACGGATGACCGTGAGAAAGAAACCAAAGTCACCCAAAATCTGCCTTATTCTCAAGAGACAGTCGATAGTCAAAAGAATCGACTCATAGGATCACCATGGAGGTCCTATCCACGACCGGGCACCGAATGTTATAAAACATTTAGGACTCCACGTCGTTGTCACAATTGTGTCCTACGAAATATCCGTATAAATCGCCTCTGTGATTGGTCGGTCAACTTTGTTGACTTATGGCTAGTTGAACCCACCATCAACCAACGTCACAAAATAATTGCCAGAGTTATCAGCTCATGTGGGAAATTAAGGACTGAAAAATATAATGTTCGTTCAGTTCACTTTGTGGTGTTCAAAATTTGTCGTACAAATCCACATGAAAAACAATATATATATAAAAATATCAAAACGATGATGTTGTATAGAGTACAAAAGCGAATGAATCTAATCCATAAAAGAGTACTACAACTTAGGAACACGTTTAATTCCCATGGAATTAACGTGCCCTTCATGCTTATCTTGTCGTAATGCTTTAGTGAGAGGATCTGCTATGTTATCATCTGTAGCAATCTTTTCTATCACTACTTCCTTTTGCTCCACGTAATCCCGGATTAGATGAGCTTTCCGTTGTACATGTCTAGACTTGTTGCTAGACTTTGGCTCCTTAGCTTGGAAGATGGCACCACTATTGTCGCAATAGATGGTGATCGGGTCATTCGAACTAGGCACTACGAGATAGCCCGTGTAAGAATTGACGCATCCATATCGCTTCCTTTGTAGCTTCAGACGCGGCATAGTACTCGGACTCGGTCGTAGAATCTCTTTAACAGTTTGTTTCGAACTCTTCGGTGATCTGCGGCGCCATTAAGAGTAAAAACGAATCCAGGACCGAGATTTCGAGTCATCACGATCCGTTTGGAAGCTAGCGTCACAGAACCGGTTGCGCATAGCTTTTGTTCGCCTCCATAAGTCAATGCCCAATCTTTAGTCCTCCGTAGGTACTTAAGAATGTTCTTGATGACCAACCAATGTGATTCACCTGGATCTTTGTTGGAATCGACTTGTCATACTCAATGCATATGCCACGTCGGGACGTGTGCATATCATGGCATACATGATAGATCCTATTGCCGAGGCATAAGGTATCCGTGCCATGCGCTCTTTTTCTTCCGGTGTCTCTGGTGCCTGAGACTTGCTCAAATGTACCCCTGGAGACATAGGAAGGAACCCCTTTTTGGAGTTAGTCATCTTTGAATCTCTCTAGGACTTTGTCTATGTAAGACTCTGGCGAGAGATAGCATCCGTCGTGATCTATCTCGATAGATACGGATGCCTAGAATTCTTTGTGCCTCTCCCAGATCTTTCATCTGGAAATGGTTTTTCAACCATACTTTCACCGAAGTTAAGAGAGGTATGTCATTCCCAATCAGGAGTATGTCGTCAACATACAATATTAGGAAGACAATCTTGCTCCCACTCGACTTAATATATAGACATGGTTCCTCGACCGATCGAGTAAATCCATTTTCTTTTATCACTTGGTCGAGGCGATGATTCCAACTCCTTGATGCTTGCTTAAGTCCATAAATGGAACGCTTAAGTTTGCACACTTTCTTAGGATGTTTTGGATCGATGAAACCTTCGGGTTGTACCATGTACAACTCTTCCTCCAAAAAACCGTTTAAGAAGGCGGTTTTCACGTCCATTTGCCAAATTTCATAGTCATGAAAAGCGGCAATCGCTAAGATAATCCGAATGGAACGCAGCATGACTACGGGTGCAAAAATCTCATCGTAGTGCAAACCTGGCACTTGGGTGAAACCTTTAGCAACTAGTCGTGCTTTGTAGATATCTTGTCGACTTTCCACAGAATGCTTTATCTTGTAAAGCCATTTGCATTGAAGGGGACGAACCTTAGCAGGTAAGTCAACAAGATCCCATACGTTGTTCTCATACATAGAGTCCATCTCGGATTGCATGGCCTCAAGCCATAGCTTTGAGTCAGAACTAGTCATGGCACCTTTATAGGTTGCGGGTTCACTACTCGTTAAGAGCAGAATGTCATCTATGTCATGTTCCTCGACCAGACCAATGTATCTGTCTGGAGGAATAGAGACTCTTCCCGACCTCCTAGGTTCCTCAGGAATATTCACCGCAGCCGGGATTGAAGGAATAGGTTCCTCCAATGGTTGCTCGGTGTTTGGTTCTGGAATCTCCGACAGGTCGAAGGTTCTATCACTCTTTGCATTCTCGAGAAATTCCTTCTCTAAGAATGTCGCACTAGCCGCAACAAAAACACGTTGTTCGGTTGGCGAATAGAAGTAATGACCACGTGTTCCTTTAGGATAACCTATAAAGTATGTCTTGACCGATCGCGGGCCGAGCTTATCTTCAGGTCTCCACTTGACATAAGCCTCGCAGCCCCAAACCCGTATAAAGGACAAGTTAGGGACCGTTCCCTTCCATAGTTCATATGGAGTCTTGTCACAGACTTTAGACGGACTTCGGTTAAGTATTAGAGCGGTGACATAAGAGCATAACCCCATAACGAGTCGGGCAACACGGTGTGACTCATCATGGATCGAACCATATCAAGTAATGTTCGATTTCTCCGTTCGGACACACCATTCAATTGAGGTGTTCCAGGTGGAGTTAACGTAGGGCGATCCACGGTCTTTAAGGTGTTGATCAAACTCGTGAGAAAGATACTCGCCACCACGATCCGAACGTAGTGTTTTTATCTTTCTACCAAGTAGGTTCTGTACCCTATTTTGGTATTCTTTGAATTTCTCAAAGGATTCACTTTTGTGCTTCATTAAGTAGACATAGCCATATCTACTTAAATCATCCGTGAAAGTGATGAAATACCTATAGCCTTCTCGTGCGGTGATTGACATAGGACCACATACATCCGTGTGTATGAGCCCTAATAGGTCGGCAGCGCGCATTCCAACACCTTTGAAGGAAATACGAGTCATCTTACCGATGAGACATGATTCACACGTGCCAAATGATTGAAAATCAAAGGCCGAGATAGCTCCATTTTTAATGAGCTGTTTTACGCGTTTCTCATTAATGTGTCCCATGCGGCAGTGCCATAGATATGTTTGATCTTTATCACCAACCTTTAACTTTTTATTCATTACGTGTAATATTTCGGTCGTCTGATCTAAAACATAAATTCCGTTCAAGGAGATCGCCTTGCCATAAATCATATTGTGTAAAGACAAAATGCAAGCATTATTTTCTATTACAAATGAAAAACCAAGTTTGTCAAGTGCGTAAACGAAATAATGTTTTTCGAAAGACTAGGAACATAATAGCAATCATATAATGATAACTCAAATCCGCTAGGAAGCTGGATCACATATGTCCCCTTTGAGATGGCAGCCACTCTTGCTCCATTCCCAACACGCAGGTCAACCTCACCCTTTACGAGAGGCTCGAGATTTCGGAGGCCCTGCACATGATTACACAGATGAGAACCACAACCAGTATCTAGTACCCAAGTTCCGTAACTTGCATGGTTAATCTCAATCATATGAATAAAAGTAGAAGAAGAAGACATACCAACAGGTTTAACGCGACCCGCTTTTATGTCCTCATGATAGACAGGACATGTCCGCCTCCAATGCCCAGTCTTGTGGCAGTGATGGCATTCCATGTTCTCGGTTTTGCTCTTTGTCGCGCCTGATGAGGTGCTCGACTCACCAGGCTCACTCTTACCTGAACCCGACTTCTTAAACTTCGGTTTACCTACCGCTAGGTTTGCCGAGCTTTGCCCTTACCTTTCCCTTTGTTTGACACAACGAGAACATCCTGTTTCATGCTCCCACTGAGCTTCATGTCCTTCTCGGTCTGTACGAGAAGGGAGTGCAGCTCATGGGGAGTTTTCTTCAAATCATTCATATAGTAATTCGCTCTAAATTGCGAATAACCATCGTGGAGTGAATGAAGTATGCGGTCGATCACAATGTTCTCGCTGATCTTACAATCAAAGGTCTCCAGCTTCTCGACATTCTCAATCATCTTTGAGAATGTGTGGGCTAACCGGTTGGCCCTTCGGAGTCTCGCATCAAAGAAGCGAGTGGTATGCTCATAGGTCACGATTCTCGGTGCTTTCGAGAATTCCTTGGTGAGCGTGGTGAAAATCTTGTTTGCACCATGGGCTATGAAGCGTTTCTGCAAATTGGATTCCATTGCAAAAATGAGTACGTTTTTAATCGCACCCGCTTCCATACAAAAATCATTAAACTTGGTGATTTCAAAGGCGGCTCTAGCCGTGGGACTGGGTTTGCGGGAGGGGCTCTAATAGATATTTGAGCTTCCCGTCGCAGCGGCAGCATTCCGTAATGCCGCCTCCCAGTCTCGAAGTTGGATCCATCATTCTTGATCGAGTAGCGATTCATCCGATTCATGAAGATCCGAAGCCAGGACTCACGGTCCAATGTGGCACTTGGCATTGGGTTATCAGCGAGAACCACCATTTGTTATTTGCAGTTTAAAGAACGTGATCTACACTGAAAAAGAAAGAAAAACAAAACGAAATAAGCAACTCATCGAGGTGATTTAAGTCTATTTAAAATTCATTTTAACGTGTAGACTCAATGCACTTGCATAATTGATCTCCCTCAAGAATGATACAAGTGATCCCAAGACTCAATTTACGTAAATTGATAAGCCAACTGTTTAGCTAATTCTTCTGGAAGAACTCTTGGTCGATAGATTTCCGTAAATCCTATCTATAGTCCACCATCGTCACAGGATCGTACGAGTGACAATAGTGTTGAGATAAAATAGGTCAATCGGTTCCAACTTACCCGACGTAGAAGGGGTCATATTATGCCTACCGACGAAGAAGGGACTCATTGGAGTTTGACCTATAAAGACTATTCTCAATTTTTGTTTATACGAGGAAGATCCCATCAACTAAATTCTAATTCATATTAAGTGAACGAATAACTAGCGTTTGCGTGAATGAATTAATTTGGATGATGGCTTAAAATCGTGTGACATGCGAATGTCAAAGAAAACTAACTCGTGACCTCTATATGTGTCAGTTTTCATGCAATAATTAGGTGGTTTGGTTTTTAGGCGGAATATGATGCATACTATCGTTACAATAAAATAAATAAATGAATGCAATACGTAAATAAGAATTTCCTAGTGTGGCCTATCCTAGTAAGAAGAACAAAATACAACTTTGGAATCCACCGTTGGACCCGAAAAGCTTGTCTTGGTGTTCCATCTTTGTCCATGTAGCGGGAGTGAGCATCCGGTCTCCATCTTTTGTCTTCTCAAAAATTACAATTTAAAATTTACAAATATAAACCTATTTACATTCTAAATAAAAAACTGTAATTAAAAGAAATAAAATGGAGATACGAGATCTCAAAATACAACCAAGACCGTGTTCCATCATTACGGTAACACGTTCTACTAAGGCCACACTAAGTTACAACTGTTTGCAAAATAATTAAATACGTAATTAAAAGGCATTCAAAACATTCAAAATATAAACAAGAACGATAAATTAAAATGCATCAACTAAAAATTAAATTTATTCGTGACATAATTCCGTAATTATGTTAAATTTTTATCCAAACCACCAAAGATAATTAAAATTACATGACAAAACCGCTTTAGTCAAGTTAATTTTAATCCGAGATAATCCGTTACAATAAATCGTTTTAAAGTAACTTTAATTTACGTGGGTGAACCGTTTCACTAACAAGCGAGAGCATAAAAACGTTTTATGCATTAAAAGGCCGAGAAAAAAAAAACAGAAATTTTTTTTTTTTTTCTCTGTACTGCTGTACGTGAACAGTACCAGAACCCAAAAAAAAAATTTTTTTTTTTTTTTTTAAATTGCTTTAACCGAGAGCATCAAAAGGCAAAAAAAAAAATAATTTCATGGCTCAAAATCGTGAGCAACAAAAGATCAAAACAAACGGTTTGATAAAACACAATTGCAATTTATTCTAATCCGGATTAAAACAAAAATACAATTGACATGTTCTTCACATATTGTTGTAATTATCGTTTAAAACAACAAATCGCTAAGAACAACACGTAAACAAAACCAAAAATCGACAATGCAACCGTGTAAACTTGACACGGTTTCCAACGCAAAAAAAAACAGTCCGTGAAAAAAAAAATAGCCGAGACAAACAGCCACACGGTTTTTCGATTTGCAATTGATAGATCTTTACATACTATAATGAATATCGATTACAAATAATATGCAAAGATTAAATCAAAACCGAAAACAAGACAAAATCAACCAACAACCGTGTACATGGACACGGTTCCCAAGAAAAAACGCAGCAAATTTTTTTTTTTTTTTTATTTTAAAAATTGCCGAGACAAAAAAGGGGCAGCCGTGGCCAATTTTTTGAACAAAATTCATCGTTTCAACAATCGTTTGATGAAAAACACATATAAAAATTTACGTGGCCTCGCTCTGATACCACTTGTAGGGTAATATCCGTATAATACCCTTTAATTATAGGATTATAACGCAAAATTTACATGTGATTATAGTCATAAAACGAAAAACATAATGAAACGATAAAGATATAGAAATAACCTTCGGTCCTAGTGCAAAAGGCAATGAGAGATCAAGTTAGATCTCCTCCTAATCGTTGCACCCAAGATGTCCGAGTAATGCCCTTGTGCTAGAGAGAATCCCCTAATTGCCTTGCAATATCGAGGGGATTGTTTTGTGAGTTTGTGTTGGATGAGAGATCCGGAATTCGGGAGGCACAATTCCCAAAACCCTAATAATTTTTAGCAAAATGAATTAGGTTTTTCCAAAGGAGAAAACTCTCCCTTTTGTTCTCCTAAAACCGGCCAAAGAGTGAGAGGAGCCCAAATGGGCTTTTCATTTTCTCTTCACTTAAACTCGTGGTCCGGTCCATGACTCGCTAAGTGTATATGACGCGGTTTCATTATAAACTGTTATCGGTTATCGGAAATTAAGGCATCAACTAATAATACGGGTTAGTTGAATTATTAATACATGTCCGACAAAACAGTATTGTATAATTATATTCAATATACATTTAATTAAATATAAAACGCTTATATTCAATTTTACAAATTAATTGCTTAATTCGCCTTAGCCATTTTTATTTAATCCGTATTAAATAAAATATCTCAACATCACATTTTAACTAATTATTAGTCAAATAACTCAGACTAACTGGTTAGTCAAATTTGGCATCTACGATTGTATTTTCATCATTGTCACATCACTCAAAACGTATCCTATAGGTGTGACTTTTAGGGACCGGTTGATCACCGCCATCTGTATGACAATAACGTCAAACTTATCTAGCAAGCCAACCGTTATTGATAAACGTGGATCAACTGATTATGATACAAAGTATACCCTTTGATCCTTTTAGAGATTTATAAGTCCTTGCACTAACTGTTAAGGACACTAGCCCCAACAATATGGAAGGAGATGCAGGAGTCCGATTTGTTGGGACGACAGTGCTGAGGCAGTGGTTCTAGGACCAGAGATGGTACATGAGATGGTTGAACAGATTAAGATGATCAGGGAACGCATGAGAGCGGCTCGGGATCGACAAAAAGAGTTATGCAAATCTACATCCGGGATATAGAGTTTCGGGTTGGGGATAAGGTTCTTCCGAAAGTGTCTCCTATGCGTGGGGTTATGAGATTTGGGAAGAAAGGCAAGCCGAGTCAGAAGTTCATCGGTCCTTATGAGATCTTAGAGCGAGTTGGGAGGTTGCTTACCGTCCGGCTTTACCGCCGCTTTAGAGAGAGTGCATAATGTGTTTCATGTATCGCAGCTGCGGAAGTATGTGAGTGACCCGTCACATGTGTTAGAGGCGGAGAGCATAGAACTAGATGAGTCTTTATCATATCTTGAGGTACCTAAGCAGATCCTTGACCGGAAGGTTAGGAAGACTAGGAGTGGTGAGACAGTGTTGCTTAAGATCCTTTGGTCTAACCACGAGACAGAGGAAGCTACATGGGAGGCAGAGGAGATCATGAGAGAGCGCTACCCTTTCCTTTTTGATCAGGTATGTTTGGTTACGAGGACGTAACCTTGTTTCTTTTAGGGGGGTAGGAGATGATCGCAAAGAGTTTTTAAGAGTTTTATACCCTTTTTATGTTGTGTCGGTATAGTTGTTGTCGTTGAGTCGGGTTGAGTTTGAGTTAGTAACAAGTTTTTATATTGAGTTTGTTTCGATTGTTGAGTCGGGAGTGTGGTAGTGTGAGCCTTTGTTTTGTGTTGGTTTGAACTTCGGGGACGAAGTTCTTTTTAAGGAGGGAAGACTGTAATACTCCGTATTTATGAGTCTTGGGGTACTCTATCGAGTAGGTATTACTCTGTCGAGTAAGGGAGTTTTGCAAAATAAAATAGTTTCTGACCTGTTGGGTACTCGATCGAGTAACTGCGATACTCGATCGAGTAGGGGGGTACTCGATCGAGTAGCCGGTTTACGGGGGTTGTTTTCTCGGGTTTTGTTAATTATGCGATTAAGGTATATAATCTTTTCGTCATTCATTCTAATTACTTTTCTAAAACCTAAATCACTGTGAGAAGAGAAAGCAAACTACGCTCATCACCTTAATCGCATTGTTAACAAATCCCGGAGCTTGGAAGGTCGGATTTCACTTGTCTTTACACCGTTGTAATCCTTGCGTCGAGGGTAAGACCTTTATACCGTTTTTATTGTATTTCGTCAAAGTTAGTTAAACCCTAATATTGGGAATTGGGGATTTTGTTGTGTTATGTGCATAGTAGTAATTATGTGCTTGTATAATTAGGAGGAGGATTCGTAGAGGAAGCTTTTTGACTTAATTTGTGAGATTGTCGACAATTGTGCTTTCCGGGTAGGGTTTCCCTACTCGCATTATTACTTACATGTGGTGTGGTGTTGTTACGTAATTGGTATAATTGGTTGATTCGAGACGATGTAGTGATTGTGATTGTTTGTGCGTGGTTCTCGAGATGCGTTCTCGGTGAGTGGAGTCACTTGCGGGAGTGGCTTCACGCCCTAGTTTCGCCCTTCGTGGAACCCGCCACGGAAGGGGATGTGCACATTAATGGGACAGGGTTATCGCTCGGTATGATGAGCGGGGCTTAGGTGGAAACGGCTGCGGTCCCCCACTGGCAGGGCTGGTCCAGTGGACAGTCGGAGACGGAGATGGAGTGGAGTGCTTGATCATATATGATTGTTTGAGTTGTATTGGTTACTGTATTGTTGATTATACCTCTTGTGTAAATAGTACTGACCCCGATGAATGTTTTGAAAACCTGCGGTGATCCATTCGGGGATGGTGAGCAGAGATATTGAGCGGGTATGACATGAGTCTTTGGGATAGTGGGATTGCCACGATCGGATGATAGAAGTCTTCCTTTGTAGTTTAGCGGTTTTCATATACATTTGATTAGTTGATGAGAGGCAGTAGTTTTGAGAACATGTATTAGTATTTGGTTTGGTTTTTGGATTAACCTTTCGCTAAAGTATTACTATTTAAATATCGTTTCATTATTGTTTATTTGATTATCATTGCCTCGCGTAACCGAGATGGTAACGTCCTTATACCTGAGTGGTCCTGGTAAGGCACTTGGAGTATGGGGGTGTTACAGAGTCATCTAGACTGTACAACACCTACAAGTCAAATTAGTCTCCTCCTATTCAACTCTATGCATGGTCTAATGAGGCTCGAGTTGGTTTATATCTTACAAGCCTCATTGAAGAGATCAGGGAAGGTCTAAAAATGCAAGGTTTCATAGTCTAGAATTTCATCAAACATAACATGTGCATAGGTTGAAATCACAACAAGCAAGCAAATTAATTATGAGAAAATATTAGATTAAGCATAGATCAATCCCCATGTTTGTTCCCCCTAATTCCCCATTAACCCTAGCTAAAGGACTACTCACTCATGATCAAGTTTAGCATGCTAATAAGGTTGTCAATCATACTAACAAAGCAAAACATGATGAATAAAGTAAAGTGATTAACAATAATTAAATAAGGGTAAAAAGGAATTATACCTATGGAGATTATCCAAATAATAAAGCAAAGAATAATATAAGTAGTTGATGAATGATGGAAGGTTGTCAATCCTCCAAATAAACCCAAATAATTTTCTAATTACCCAAATAAAAGGAAGAACAATTGAGAGATTAATGAAAGATTAAGATATGATTAATAATGGAAAGTGTATTACCACTAAATTAAGAGAGGATTAAGAGATGATCGTTGTATTAAGAGTTGATTAAAAGATGATTCTAATTTAGGTAGTACAATGGAGTATTTATACTAAAATTAAGTACAAGGATTAGGGTTACTAAGGGCTTAAATGACTATTAAGACCCTAAAAGAAGCTTGAGGAATTGCAACTCACGAGGGACATGCGCGGATCATCTTTGCAAGTACCACCAGGATCCGCTTGTCCTGGCCTGAAGCACGGGCTGTCCTGTAAGAAGATCCGCTCGGATCGTTGCTCTGTTACGCTCGGATCCAGCTCTGGGATGCTCGGATCGTTGCTTCTCTGAACTCGGGCCGCTCGGATCGTGGCACATGATACTTTTCTTCTTTGGCTTTTCAACAATCCGCGGGGATCTTGTTGGGGATGCAAGGATCTTTTCATCATTGTCCATTTCACTTTATTTGTCTACTTAGGCCTCTAGTGTCAGTCTTCTCTTTGATGCTTGGTTATTAGATGCGATCCATTTATCTCCATTTTGCTCCAAATATGCAAGGTTAGCAATCATCTCCTACCAAGGACACAAAACCTCAAAGAATATGCAAAATGGGAAACTAAAGATAAGAAATGACCCTAATATATGCTAGAAAGCATGGAAACGAGGCTAATTCGGGGACTAAATGTGACTCATATCAAAAACTGACATAAGTGAATTGATTAAAAGATAAGAAAACATGACTTCTATCAACGTTAATTATTCTTATATATCTAAAAATCTAAAAATAAAATAAAAAATATGGATCTGGGTAGGGTCTGAATCTTAGCTACCAGATCCATATCCATATCCACGTAAATTTTTCTAGATCCATATCCGACCCATATCCATTAAATCCATAAAAATGAGATCTATATCCGCTCCATGAGGGTTCAATCCAGCGAATATACGTAGAGCCTTCGATCCAATGCCATCCCTACTCACAACTCACAAGCAAAGTGGAGAGTATATATGACATTAAATCTGTGGCGACGGTTATTCAACTAACGGTTCATCTAATCAATACACACTTATTTTCCTTTATTCATATACATACATTATTTGACTTTGTCTTGTCTTCTAGTCTATATCACTTTAAACCTTGTCATTTATATCATCCAATTCACATAAATCTACAACTTTGTTTTTTCTATAAACAAATTCCTGTCATTTTCTATGAATGAATGAATATACCTCTCAATCATTCACCCTTTTAGCTTCATTGTGTTCATAATAATAATAATAATTATTATTATTATTATTATTATTATTATTATTATTATTAATATTTTGACATCTTGTTAGTTGCACACTCATTTGGGTTTATCTCATTCAATAAATGTCAAAGCTTTAATCTTTTACCTTGAATTATTAGCTTCCTTTTCTGGGTATTTTTTTTTTTTTATATTTCTTTTGCTTCTCTAAGTTGCTGTTACCTGAATGAAGCACTTTACTCTACTTATAAGTAACTGAAATCTGCCATTGTTTAATGTCTACATTATTATTATTATTATTGTTATTGTAATTGGTAACCCTCACATGCATTGTCCACCCATCATTTTGTTTCTATTTCTATTATTTTAATTCTGATTGAATCTGTTCGTCAATGCCTGTAATCTGTGCCTGTGGGTTAGGATTTCAATCTATTATAGTATGAATTCTGATTTATTTGTCCATTTATACAAGAATCTTGTTCCTTGACTTGGGAAACATCTAGGATTTGTTGGGTTTTCTGTAACTGTCTAAAATTTGGCGAAAATGGGTAATTTTAAGCTCAGATTGGCCTTATGTATGGCTTTCCTAATCCTGTTTAGTGGGAGCATTAGTGCAACCAATTATCTAATAGACTGTGGATCTTCCAACGACACAACAGTCGGTAATCGTGTGTTTATTGCTGATAAACACTCATCAAAGTTTCTCTCAACTCCACAGAAAATTTTGGGGAAGGCTTCTTCTAACTCTTTGCCAACTTCTCCTACTTCACCCCTTTTTCAAACTGCTAGAATATTTACCGGAAACTCAGTATATACCCTTCCTATCACCCAATCAGGGCGGTATTTCATTCGCCTATATTTCTTCCCATTTGATTACGGTACCTACACAATGAGTACTGCTAATTTCAGTGTGTCTGCTCAAGAATTCAATCTTCTTGGTGATTATACTCCACATAAATCTCCTTTAGTTAAAGAGTACTCTCTCAATGTTACATCAAATAATCTCATGATCACAATCGATCCATCCAGGGGGTCTTTCGCCTTCCTTAATGCTTTAGAAGTTATTTTAGTCCCGGATTCTCTCATCATTGATCATGCTACCTTAATAGACCCTGCTGGAAGCTACAATGGCCTAACTAGACTAGCATTAGAGACGGTTTTCAGGCTAAACATGGGAGGCCCAATGGTAAATTTTGATAATGATACTCTTTGGAGAACATGGGTTCCTGATGACGGTTTTTTGGTGAATAAAGCTTCTGCTGTTAATAAGAGTAATATTAAGGCTGTTAGGTATGCTAAAGGATTCGCAACAAAATATACTGCTCCAGCTTCTGTTTATGGCACTGCCAAGGTGATGAATTCAGAGGATAATCCTTTCGCTAATTTTAATGTGACGTGGGAGTTTATGGTGGCGCCGGGGTTTCAGTATCTTGTTCGGTTTCACTATTGTGATATAGTGAGCAAGGCCTTGTTTCAGCTGGTCTTTAGTGTTTACCTCAACAACTGGTTTGTTTCTCCACAGCTCGATCTTAGCAAAGTGACGAGGGCTCTGGCTACTCCTTATTTTTTCGATGCTGTCACACCTTTAGCAAAAACCAACAAGCTTCGGATATGTATTGCTCCATCCACTGTGGTCAATGTTTACCCCAATGCCATTTTGAATGGGCTCGAAATTTTGAAAATGAGCAATTCTAAGGGCAGTCTTTTCCTTATAGAAAAGAGCTCGAGAGTTAAAGTAGGACTGATAGTGGGTATTGTTGTTGGAGGGTTTTGTGTTCTTGTATTGGCATGCATCCTTTTTCTCCTTTGTAGAAGAAGCCAAAGGAAACTGACCCGTCAAGGTCTTTCAAAATCTTGGATTCCTTTATCTCTTGGAAGAACTTCCCACTCTACGGGAAGCAAGTTTTCTAATACCGCTACAAGCATTGATTCCAATTTGGGTTATAGAATCCCTTTTGCAGTAGTTCATGATGCCACTAGCAACTTTGATGAAAGTAGAGTTATCGGAATAGGCGGGTTTGGAAAGGTTTATAAGGGAACCTTGGGTGATGGTACAAAAGTTGCTGTTAAGAGGGGCAACCCTCGGTCGCAACAGGGTCTTGCAGAGTTTAGAACTGAAATCGAATTGCTTTCACAATTTCGACACCGTCATTTGGTTTCTTTGATTGGATATTGTGATGAGAAAAATGAGATGATTCTTATTTACGAGTACATGGAGAATGGGACAGTCAAGAGTCACTTATATGGGTCAGACCTTCCTAGTCTGAGTTGGAAGCAGAGAATTGAGATTTGCATTGGGGCAGCTAGAGGCCTGCATTACCTCCACACTGGGTATGCAAAAGCCGTGATTCATCGAGATGTAAAATCTGCTAATATTTTACTCGATGAAACTTTCATGGCAAAAGTGGCTGATTTTGGGTTGTCAAAAACGGGCCCAGAGCTTGACCAAACCCATGTCAGTACTGCTGTAAAGGGTAGTTTTGGATACCTTGACCCTGAATATTTTCGAAGGCAACAGTTGACCGAGAAATCAGATGTTTATTCATTTGGGGTGGTCTTATTTGAAGTCCTTTGTGCAAGGCCGGTTATAGACCCGACACTTCCCAGGGAAATGGTGAATTTAGCTGAGTGGGCTATGAAATGGCTGAAAAAAGGACAACTTGACCAAATCATAGACCCTACTCTTGCCGGCAAAATAAAACCCGATTCTCTGAGAAAGTTTGGGGAAACAGCTGAGAAATGTCTTGCTGATTTCGGGGTTGACAGACCTACAATGGGGGATGTGCTATGGAACTTGGAGTATATACTTCAACTACAAGAAGCAGTTATTCTAGATGATCCTGAAGATAATAGTACCAACATGATTGGGGCGCTATCTCCACAAATCCGCAACTTCACTGAGAATCAAGACAGTGTAACTTCAGTACAACAGGAAATAATTACAACTGATGATGATGCTTCTGGTGTTTCAATGAGCCAGGTTTTCTCACAGATAGTCAAACCTGAGGGCCGATGAATGTTTGAGGATTCTTTCTTGTATATTATTCCACTTACAACTAGCTCACATTCAGTCATGGACCTCTCAAGTAGTTACAATAGTAAGTTGAAACTAATTAGTTTCAGTATACATCAGTTATATACAAATTTCGAAAGAACTGGTATCCATGGAGTTACTCGCTCCTATGTTTTGATAGGGTATGTTACTTCGACTCCTTGTTTATTTGGCTGTTTGACTCTTTATTTATTGCGCCACCTTGCGTATGACTTGACGCTCGAGGCTATGGATATCATTGTAATACGGTTTTACACAATATTTATTGTTAAATGAGTTCTATTAATTGCTACTTTAATGTGCGTTAACTCAGTTATGTGTTAATCCGTTTTACACAAACCATATGTTTAATGTTTCAACTTGTCAGTGTAACTAAAAAGTGCCTTGACTAACAGGCAGTTACTTAAAATTTGTCATACTAGATTTGGGGTCCGGTTTCGCCCGGGCTACCTTTTTTTAACTTCAAATTTTATTTTCAATGAAATAAAATATATTGGAGGTGTCTAACTCACACGTTTACTATTAGTAATATATTTTTCTATAGCATATCTTTGTAATTATGATGAAATGTAAAATTTATTTTCAAATTATGAGACACATTCACTGCCCCGCTATTAATATTATTACTTTCACGACATTCTTTGTTAATATCATTACGTTCACTACTCCCGTGGTTACTATTGTTTCTTTTACTAATTCCTCTAATTTTTTTCTATCAAATTCATTATTCCCGCTAATTTTATCCGGCGTATATTTAAATAAATAAAATATTTCCTTGAGTCGATTGGTTATTTAATTGTTCATATTTTTTCTCATTGCTATCACTGTTACTTTCACTACATTCGTTGTTACATTCACTACTCCCACAATCATTATTATAACTGTCACTACTCTCACATTAATACTGTTAAATTTTTATTAATCTCGTTGCTGCACTATTACTTTGACTACATTTAATTTAATTTATAATTTTATGATGATACTAATTAATTCCTTAAGCTGGGCATGTTAATTTTAAGGAAAATTACTATATTATTGTATTTTCTAAAATTAATTACTATATCTTATGCCTTTCCTCATCTCTTTCTTCTTCATCTCCATTTACCTCGCCAAATATTTGTCCAAATAAATATAGTTGTACATCTAACTCAAAGATTAGTGTTATTTACAAAATTCTAGTATGGTTAATATGGTATTCAATTTCATAACTATAAAATGATCATCAATCTAGGTTTAAGGCATAAATTAATGTATGGTATGTAACTTAATTATGTATGATATGTAACTAATTAATTTAACAATAAAAAAATGTAAGACGGTCTCACAATGTGTGACAGTCCCATTATATAAAAAAACAACTGATATATTGCCATTAAATGAATAATTTATTTTATATATAAAAGTGGATCGTCTCACGGTGTAAAATCGTCTTATTTCATGAGTTATGTTATTTTTTAATTAATAAACTGTTAACAAGTCTAACTAAAATTGTAATACCCCGTATGTTACAATTATATATTTTATATTATTTATACGAATTATGTATGAGACGGAATATATAATAATAATAATAATAATAATAATAATAATAATAATAATAATAATAATTTATTATTATTATTATTATTATTATTATTATTATTATTATTATTATTATTATTATTATTATTATTATTATAAGACGGTAATTATAATAATGATAATAATACATCGTACGAATACATGTATACACTCCCACCTACCACTATATATACCCCCACCTTATCCATCCTCACCTTATCCACTCAAAATCTCAACACAATCTTCCACCCATCAAATTAAAAGAGAGAAAGAAGAGAGAAAGAGGGATTAGAAGAAAATGGAGATTTTGTCCCTCCGCCTGGAAATCCTAATGTAAAACCGTCTTAAACTTATTTATATATTATTTGATTAATACCGTTAACCCGCCTTGACCTCGACTCACCTCTGACTGTCATTGACCACCGATGACCACCAAAAAACCGTGTTTGACCGTGTACTTATATGGGTTTTTGTTGTTGTTATGCGACCGTCTTAAGACGGATTTTTGACCCCTATTTGGTGGACGACTTGGGCTGCCCTTGGGTGGATATGGTCGTGGGTTGAGAGGGGAGTCTAGTGGTGGTCATGTGTGATGGAATGGGTGGCGTTTGGGTGGTAGAAATTGGGGTTAAAGAGGGGCATACGGGTTGGGTCATTGTTGTCGTATTGTTGTTGTTGCTGCGGTTGTGGTTACTTTTGCTGGTGTTGGTGGTCTCGGCTAGTGGTGGCTCAGTCGTGGGGTCAAGCCGTGACCACCGTGGTGGTGATGGCCCCACGGTGGCGGCTGTTTTGGTGGGTTTTGTCGATGTTTGTGGGTGTGTAGGGTGGTGTTGTTGGGCTGCTTTGCTACTGTTTTGCGGCGGTTTTAGGTGGTTGCCGTGGACCACCATGGCTGCTGGTGGTGTCCCAAGGTGGCAGCGGTAAGCGGGTGGTGATTAGTTGTTGTTTCGGGGTTGGTTGGTGGTTCAAGCACGGTTCAAACCGTGTGTTTGTATGTGGGATAACGGGTTTTAATTATTGTATAATGGGTATGAGTCGGGATTTGACCCATATGGTTAGCGAGTAATTGAGACGGGATTTAAATAGCTTAAGACAGGTTTTTATTTAATTAATTGAATTCGTATTTGATTAAATTAGATTAGTTAGTAATTAATTATATTTAATTACTAAATTTAGGTGACGGTTTTTGTGGAAGATTATTATTATTTGGATTGCTTACGGAGATTTGTTAAAAAGTAAGTTAATCCTACTCAGTTTCATTAAATATTTGAATGGTCATGTGATTCGTATTTTAGCGGTCTTTGCATTATAACATGATATTTGTTAAGGTGACTTGATGAGTCGATAATTGGCATATTGTGCGGTGTCTTGCATGTATTGTATTGTCTTGTATGTCAGAAGACTTGGTGGATTACTTGTTGTTATGGAGACGTGAGACGGTTGAGAGACCGTCTCACGCTCGGGTCGCCTATTGGAGCTTCCCACTCTAAGAGGGACGTGCATATTAATGGCTTGAGTTACGGAGGGACTCATGTAGTTGAGACATGATGTCTGGCAGGAGATCCCGTTGGCTTTCGGACCGGTAAGTCTGGGCGTGTCCCGGTACCTATTTGTGGTTGTTGGTATGTCTGGGCGTGTTCCGGTACCAGGGTGGTTGTTGTGGGAAATAATCTGTATACTTCCCTTAAACTAGAAGGATTATAACGAGTTTAACAATGATGATCAATGGTCATAAACAAAATACATAAACAAAGTATAAAGGATTTAGAATTAACCTTCGGTCCTAGCAAAATTGGCCTAAGAACAATATCAAAATTGATATTCGCCTATTAGTTGCACCCAAGACGATATGAGATATGCCCTTTGATTATGCTAGAAATCGATCTAAAATTTTCTGTAAAATTTAGTTGTTTTTGTGTTTTTTTTATGAGAGAGGAGGCAAGGTCAAAGAAAAGAATTAGGGTAGAAGAATTCTCACCCTTTCTTTCTTATAGTAGCCGAATTAAGAAGTCAATTAGGAAAGAATAAATCTCTCCTAATTTTTTTTATATGTTGAATTGTCATCTAGTGAGGATCGAACCCATGACCTCTTGGTTTGTGTACCCTCACTATTACCACTATGACACATTCATCTTGTTGATATTAAACATAACTGATTATATTTAATTACGAATTAACAGATTAATTCGTCCAAGCTAACATTAAATATATTTAACTAAATATAACTTATTATATTTAATTTACGAATTGACAGTTAATTCGTCTCAACTTAATATTATTTAATTTTATTAATAATTATCTCATCAACACATTGACTAACTTTTTAGTCATTTTGGGCATCAATGTGATTATAATTCTATAACCACATTTCTCAAACACATCCTATAGGTGTGACCTTTAGGGACCAGTTGATCACCGACATCTGTATGATAATAACGTCAAACTTTATAGCAAGCCAACCGTTATTAGGTAAACGTTAATCAACTGATTAAATATACGAAGTATACCCTTGTGAACCTGTAAGAAATTTACAAATGTTATCACACTAATTTGTGGAGGACACAAGCTCCAACAAACTCCCACTTGTCCTCACAAGTGTATGTGCGATAACCGATTTTCATATCCTATAAAATTTCTCCCACTCAATGTAAAACAATTTGCAAATCCGAATTCACAAAGGTCGTATTTTACAAGCGATCAATATCAAGAGTGGTTTCCCCGACTAGAGAGTAACTTAACTGATAAACGAATCAACATTCGAGCATGGCCATGCATTTCAGTTACAACTCCTCGAGTGGCCCTGAGAAATAACTATACCTGATAAGGGTTGGATATTTTCCTCAACTAGAATCCTGCAGATGTAAGCACAGCAGATGTAAGCACAGTATGAAATGTCCCAGAAAAAATCTACTTAGCCTCCAGTTACGGCAGACCGTGAGAAAGAAACCAAAGTCACCCAAAAACTGCCTTAATCTCAAGAGACAGTCGATAGTCAAAAGAATCGACTCTAGGAAGACAATGGATGTCCTATCCACGACCTGGCACCGAATGTTTATTAAACATTTAGGACTCCATTACGTTGTCACAAAAAGTTGTCCTACGAGGTATCGTCATAATCTCGTTTCTGTGATCGATCAGTCAACCGTTTGACTTATGGCTCGTTGAACCCACCATCAATCGAGTGCACAATATAATAGCCGGAGTTATCAGCTCACATTGGCGATTACGGACCAAACAAATATAATGTAATTCAGTTCACTTTGTGGCGTTCAAATGTTGTCAGTACAATCCACATGAAAACCAAAATATTATATATAAAACGATGAAGTTATAAATAATATATGAAAAAGATAATGTATCAAATCCATAATCAAGTACTACAACTCAGGAACGTGTTTAATTCCCATGGAATTAACATGCCCTACATGCTTATCATAATTCAACGGTTTGGTGAGAGGATCTGCGATGTTATCATCCGTCGCAATCTTGTCAATCACTATCTCTTCTTGCTCCACGTAATCACGGATCAGGTGAGCTTTCCGAAGTACATGTCTAGATTTGTTGCTAAACTTTGGCTCCTTAGCCTGGAAGATGGCACCTCTATTGTCACAATAGATGGTGATCGGGTCATCGAACTAGAAACTACCGAAAGCCCTTGTAAGAATTGACGCATCCATATCGCTTCCTTTCTTTGCCTTGAGCGGCATAGTACTCGGATTCAGTAGTAGAATCTGCTATAACACTCTGTTTGGAACTCTTTCAGCTGACCGCAGCACCATTAAGAGTGAAGACGAACCCGGACTGAGATTTTGAGTCATCTCGATCCGTTTGGAAGCTAGCATCTGCGTAACCGGTTGCGCATAGCTTAGTATCGCCTCCATAAGTCAATACCCAATCCTTAGTCCTCCGTAGGTACTTGAGGATATTTTTGACTGCTATCCAGTGTGTTTCACCTGGAGTCTTTTGGTACCGACTCGTTATACTCAATGCATATGCCACGTCTGGACGTGTGCATATCATGGCATACATGATCGATCCTATTACAGATGCATAAGGAACACGACTCATGCGCTCTATCCCTTCAGGCGTCGTGGGTGACTGAGACTTGCTCAATTGCATCCCAGTCGTCATAGGAAGGTTCCCCTTCTTGGAGTTGGTCATGCTGAACCTCTCAAGAACCTTATCCAAATAAGACTCCTGACTAAGTGATAACGTCAGTCGTGATCTATCTCGGTAGATACGGATTCCCAAAATGCGATGTGCCTCACCCAGATCTTTCATCTGGAAATGGTTCTTCGACCATTCTTTAACCGAAGATAGGAGAGGAATGTCATTCCCAATCAAGAGTATGTCATCGACATATAATATCAAGAATAAAATCTTGCTCCCACTCGACTTGATATATAAGCATGGTTCTTCGACCGATCGAGTGAAACCATACTCTTTTATCACTTGGTCGAAACGATGATTCCAACTCCGAGAAGCTTGCTTAAGTCCATAAATGGAACGCTTATGCTTGCATACTTTCTTAGGATGTTTAGGATCTATGAAACCTTCGGGTTGCACCATGTAGAACTCTTCCTCCAAATAACCGTCTAAGAAGGCGGTTTTCACATCCATTTGCCAAATCTCATAATCATGAAATGCGGCAATCGCTAAGATTATTCGAATGGAACGTAACATGACTACAGGTGCAAAAATCTCATCATAATGCAATCCTTGCACTTGAGTGAAACCTTTTGCCACAAGTCATGCCTTATAGATATCTGGTTGCTTGTCTACAGAACGCTTTATTTTGTAAAGCCATTTGCACTGTAGAGGTTTTACCTTATTAGGTAAATCAACTAGATCCCACACGTTATTCTCATACATGGAGTCTATCTCGGATTGCATGGCTTCGAGCCATAGCTTTGAGTCGGAACAGGCCATAGCACCTTTATAGGTTGCGGATTCATTACTTTCTAGAAGTAAAACATCATTCTCCTCGACCATACCAATGTATGTGTCCAGAGGATGAGAGTCTCTACCCGACCTCCTAGGTTCCTCAGGAATATTAACCGTATCATCAGTTGGAGGTACAACTTCCTCCATCTGTTCCTCGGTTGTTGGTTCTGGAATCTCCGACAGCTCGAAGGTTCTATTACTCGACTTGTTCTCGAGAAATTCTTTCTCTAAGAACGTCGCACTAGCCGCAACAAAAACTCGATGTTCGGTAGGCGAATAGAAGTAATGACCAAATGTTCCTTTTGGATAACCTATAAAGTATGTCTTGACCGATCGCGGGCCGAGCTTATCCTCGTGTCTCCACTTGAAATAAGCCTCGCAACCCCAAACCCGAATAAAGGACAAGTTGGGGACCGTTCCCTTCCACATTTCATAATGGAGTCTTGTCGACAGCTTTAGACGGACTTCGGTTAAGTATAAGAGCGGCTGACAAAAGAGCATAACCCCATAATGATTCAGGCACTACTGTGTGACTCATCATGGATCGAACCATATCAAGTAAGGTTCGATTTCTCCGTTCGGACACACCATTTAATTGAGGTGTTCCAGGTGGAGTTAACTGCAAAACGATTCCACGAGTCTTTCGGTGTTGATCAAACTCATTTGAAAGATATTCGCCACCCCGATCTGAACGGAGTGCTTTAATCTTTCTACCCAGTTGGTTCTGTACCCTATTCTGGTATTCCTTGAATTTCTCAAAGGACTCACTTTTATGCTTCATTAAGTAGACATATCCGTATCTACTCAAATCGTCCGTGAAAGTGATAAAATATCTATAGCCATATCTAGCGGTAATTGACATAGGTCCACAAACATCCGTATGTATGAGTCCTAATAGGTCACTAGCGCGCATTCCAACACCTTTGAAGGAAATTAAAGTCATCTTGCCAATGAGACATGATTCACACGTGCCATATGTAGAAAATCCGAATGCGGGAATAGTCCCATTATCGACGAGTTTCTTCACGCGTTTCTCATTTATGTGTCCCATTTGACAATGCCATAGATAGGTTTGATCTTTGTCACCTACCTTTAATTTCTTATTATTCATGTGTAATACTTCCGTGGTTTGATCTAAGATATAAATTCCATTCATGGAAACTGCTTTGCCATAAATCATTTCATTAAAAGAGAAAATACAACTATTATCCTTTATTGAAAATGTAAAACCGTCTTTAGCAAGTACGGAAACAGAAATAATATTCTTAGATAAACTGGGTACATAGTGTGATTATTTAAAGAAAACTCAAAACCACTAGGGAGTTGGATTACATATGTTCCCTTCGAGGCGGACAACTCGTGCTCCATTCTCGACTCGCAGTCCACATCACCTTTTTCGAGAGGTATGATGTTCTTTAGGCCCTGCAAATGATTACACAGATGAGAACCACAACCAGTATCTAGTACCCAAGTTCCGAAACTTGCATGGTTAATCTCAATCATATGAATATAAGATGACATACCAACAGGAACGACGCGGCCTGCCTTGATGTCCTCACGGTAGACGGGACAGTTCCTCCTCCAATGTCCAGTCTTGTGACAATGGTGGCACTCTATGTCACCGCCCTTGCTCTTTGTCTTGCCCTGGGAGCCACTAGTCTCACCAGGCGCACTCTTACCGTTTCCTGGCTTCTTAAACTTTGGCTTACCTACAGCTAGGTCGCCATGAGCCTTGCCCTTACCCTTCCCTTTGTTGTAAATCGTGAGAACATCCTGCTTCACGCTCCCACTCAATTTCATATCCTTCTCGGTATGTACGAGAAGGGAGTGTAGCTCATGAGGACTCTTTTTCAAGTCGTTCATATAGTAGTTTGCCCTGAAAAGGGCAAAACCATCATGAAGAGAATGAAGCATTCGGTCAATGACAATGCTCTCATTGATCTTACAATTCAGTGCCTCCAGCTTCTCGACATTCTCAATCATGTGAAGAATGTGTGGGCTAACTGGTTGGCCCTTCTGGAGTTTCGCATCAAAGAAGCGACAGGTATGCTCATATGTAACGATTCTCGGTGCCTTTGAGAACTCGTTAGTGAGTGTGGTGAAAATCTTGTTTGCACCTTGGGCAATGAAGCTGATGTAACCATTATTTGAGCACATTTAGTCCCCTAATTGAGCATATTTTGCATACTATTATAACATTCTATGGCCATTTTATCCGTCAAAACCTTCCTATTTGCTTTTCTATCGCATTTCATATGTTTTGTAGAAAAGGAGATAATAAGGCGGAAATTCCCGTCTTTCGTGCATATTTGGAAGCTTATTGATGATACTAGATGGGCTAGTATGAAGAGGAAGCAAGGACTAAAGATCAATCCCACAAGAATAAAATGGAAGTGAACAAAAGGGAAGAAAAGAAGAAGAATCATTGCTAAAGAACAATCCGAGCGGATTGTCTCCAATCCGCCCGTCTCCTTACAGCACAATCCGAGCGGATTTCCTCCAAAGACGCTCGGATTGCCCCGCCAGAATCCGCCCGGATTCCTTCGAATCCGCTCGTCTTTCATCAGCAGAATCCGCCCGTCCCGACTCCAATACGCACGGATTTCTTCACAGCATAATTTCGTCTTCTCCAACCTACAAAGAGAGAAGCCCTTCCTTCGAGAAATACCGGCTCCTCCCTGCTCCATTTAAAAAGTCTAATTACTAGTTTAGCCCTTATTTAACCCTAATGCATCCACCTAATTTCCACTATAAATACCCCATTTGTAAATAATGGAAAGGGGGATCCTCTTGAGCTATAAAATCTATCCTTAGATTAGATTAGGAGTAGATTAGAATAGATTAATCTTCAATCTTTCCACAAATTACACATTAATCTCTCTTTAATTATTGTTCAAGTTTATTATTCAAATTTATTATTGGGTAATGGAAGATTATTGGGTTATTATTGGGAGATTGACAACCTTCCATCAATCATCAAGTTCTTCTATTATTCTTTGCATTATTATTTGGATCACCTCAAGTTTGGTATAATTCCTTTGCTCTTTAATCTTTATTGTTCATCTCTTCATTCTATTATCATGTTTATACTTGTTGTGATGATTGACACCATTAATGACATGTTTCCCATGATGATGAGTGAGTAGTTACTTAGCTAGGATTAGTGGGTAATTAAGGGAAACCAACATGGGATTGATTCATGCTTAATCTAATATGTTCACATGATTAAATTGCTTGCTTGTTGTGATGTCAACTTTATGCACATGTTATGTTTGATGAAATGCTAAGCCTATGAATCCTTGCATTTTTACCATCTCTCATCTACTCAACTTGACATGTAAGATATAAACCAACTCGAGTCTTGTTAGACCATGCATAGAAGTTGAATAGGAGGAAAGTAAGTCGACTTGTAGGTGTTGTACAATCTAATCGGTTCGGCTCCGGGACCCAACTCTTCCTAAGAACCGTAAGATATAACCCAACTCGGTTCCTCCACAACATTAATCGCTTGCAACCTTGTAAACATGTTTGTATGATCAACACCATGAATCCCCTATGACCCCATGATATCCTAGCACTTTTAACCATTTGTTTACATCCTTCCTTTTATTGTTTGTTTTACTATATTGCTTGCATTAGTTTAGACACAACTACAAACCCAAACAAATTGTGACACTAGCAGAAATTGAGATAGATAGACTTAGAACCCAAAGCACACCGTCCCATGGATCGACCTCGACTTACCGCTAACTAGTTGTATGTTGAGTATTATAAATGTGTTTGATTGGATGAGTGACGACATCGTTCGGATCAAAATGGCGCCGTTGCCGGGGATGGTGCTATGTGATTAAGTTCTTACTTTTTTGTCTATTTTGATTTTGCCTTCACCTTGAGGAACTTGTTCCTCAAGGATCGTTCTTACCATCTTTGTGTAGTTTCCATGTTTGTAGTTGTATCTTTATCTTACCTATGATGATGACCCAAGACATGTGTTATGGAGTATGTGGTGGATCTTTTGAGTATGACTATCGGTATGGAGAGTTTGAGGAGCAAGTCAACACAAACCTACCTTACTACTCATACAATGAAAATCCTAACTACTACCCCAATTTTTCCCACCAAAATTACCACACCCAATATCAACAACAACAACCCACCCAATACCCATTTCACAATGAACTTCAATTGCCACAATACAACCACTTTCACACCTACCCACAACAAAATGATGAACCCATTCAAAACATGATTCTCCAAATGATGGGTGATCAACAAAACTTCTTCAAACAAATGCTAGAAGAGAGCCAAAAAGAAGATAATGTTCTTAAAAACATTGTTATCCAAATAGAGGAATTGAGGATTCAAATTGCCCAATTAAAAGAATCCCAAGCAATCACTCACCACCATTCTTTGGACATTAAGCATAAATGCGAGTTTGAAGTAGTGACCTTTGACATGGAAGATGAGAAGTAGGAGGAGTCAAGTTCCTTGAGCTCTTGTGATTATGAAAGTGTTGTGTTCGATGAAGAAGACATGAGGTTGAGCAATCCAAATACTCTTAACCTTTGTGAGTATGAGGGTGTGTCTTTTGATATGGACGTTGAGGTGTTGAAAAAAGAGTTGCATGAAGCCCACATTTATGATTCATGTGAAGATAGCAACAATGATGATGAACCTAGAGGAGGGACTCACAATATCACCTTGCTTGAGGAGCCTATCCTTGAGGCATTTGAGATACCCTATCATGAAGAAGAACGTCCTTCCTTTATCCTTCATGAAGACCACTTGGCACCCATCATGGAGCCAATGATCATTGAAGAAGATATGATAGATCTTCTTCAAAAGGCCAAAGTTTCTTACAAGAGCTACTTGGTGAAAAAGCTCAAAGAGAAAATTGCTCGTGAGGCTACTTGTGAAGATTTGGCACCCGCAATCTCAACTCCTAAGGTATCCAATCATCAAAGTCATGAAAATTCTACTTCTACCTTGGAAGGATTGAAAAATCGAAATGCTATCATCATCACCAAAATTGAAGAAGAAGTTGGTAAGTGGAAGTCCACGGATAAAAATGAACCACACTTCATGCTTAGTGTTGACAAGAATCATGGGTTTATTTATTTGAAGCATCGGGAAAGCTCTAACGCTAAGGAGAAGGCAAGAAAAAGAACATTCTACAAGCCTCCTTGGCCAAATTTCATATTCAAATTGAGCAACCCGTATTTGTGCTTATTTGGAGCTTGTTCACAAGCTTTTGATCTTTTATTAAGAGCTTTGAGCTCTATGGACAAGAATTTCTACGATTTGAACTAGTTTGGTGAAGTCTTATCTCAAACCACCATTTGTAAGATATTTCTTGGACCCTTTACTTTGTATAATATTGTAAATAATTATGTTTACATTTCTTGCATAAGAGAGAAGAGAGAGAGGGTCATCTTACATGTTTCATGAGCAAATTTCAGAAAAAGATAAGGAAAAAGAGAAAATCAGTGAAAAGGGGTGTGTTGTTTCACGAAGAAGAAAGAAGAAGAAGGAAAGAAACAGAAGACGCCCGGATCGAGAGGAGGACGCCCGACCAAGACCCACGGAAAAGAAAAAGGCTAAAACTGAAGGAGAATCCGTGCGGATTCGAGCAAATCCGCCCGTCCTGGACAATACGTCCGTTTTCTTCACGGGACGCCCGTCCCGTGTGTCATCCAGAAGCAAGATTTTGAGCTGTGAAAGAATCCGTGCGGATTGCTCATAATCCGCCCGTCCCGATCAAGCCGCGCGTCTTAGGCGCAATACGCCCGACTTTTCCCACTTCTCAGCCGAGGAAGTTTGCTGTGTTTAAATCCGAGCGGATTCTAGCAAAGACGCCCGTCTTCTTCCTCGACAATCCGCCCGTCCCGACAGAAATCCGCTCGGATTGTCCTGTTCCCCCGGATAAAACGGGTTTGATCCAACCTTATCCGTTCGGATTCCCTACTCCTTCTATATAACCACCCCCCTTTATCCCTCATTTCCTCACCTTACCAAACCCTAAAACACTCATCTCAATCCTCAAAATCACCCTCCCATCCTCAAAAACACCCCCATCACCAACATCCAAATGGCACCATTGACGAACACCAAAGGAAAGGCCAAGAAATTGGTTGAATCATTCGGGAAGAAGCGCAAGGGATCAACCTCTTCAACACCACGAGAGGTAGTACTACCAAGGGGCTCCCAACCCTTAATGAGGGGAGGCATTGAACAACTCAACCGCTTTCAAGAGGTGCTCTTTCAATCCGACGACCACCGCCAAAAATTTGTCGAGCTACTAGGTAAGAAGTACGAACCTACTCAATTTGTAGACACTAGGGTGTTGGAAATCCTTAAGATAAGGTACCCTACCGAGATGTTCTTTAATGGCCTTGGCATTGGGAAACTTTTCCATGCCCATGAAGAGACTTACCTTAGTCTCACCCTTGAATTCTTGAGTAGCCTTCGCATTGTGGCGGATACCCACAACAATGTGGGCATGGAGTTTAGGTTATGCAACCTAGACCATATTCTTTCTCTTGAGGAATTTGCCTATGTTTTCGGTCTTGAAGTACCCACCGACTATACCAAAAAGCCCGATAATTTTGGTGTGGACTTTCTTTGGAAGGCTATCTCCGGGAGGGACTTTACCCATATAAAGCGTTGCTATACCTTTGCCATCCAACATCCGGTGATTCGATTCACCGAACGCTTTGTAGCCGGTTGCATCAATGGGAGGTACGAACAAGATAGGTGTACTCTCATCGACTTAACTTTTCTTGAGTCCTATTTGAATGTTCGAGTGGTGAGGCGTTATAACTTTAATACGCCACTTGAGATACTTACTAGGTTCCATGATTTTGCTCAAGGGACCACCAAACTCAAAACCTTCGTGATGGGAGGTCTAATTACCATTTTGGCACACCACCTTTGTCCCGGGTTCAATACCCGAGGAACCTATACTCTTCTTGAGGGGAGGACTTTGATTGGTGAGCACACCATCTTCCACAGTCACCGATGGTGTAACTACACTCGAGATGGGAGTGTGGAGTGGCACACCAAGGGATGCACTTCAATGATCCTTGAAGGATGGAAGATACCGGGCATTGACCCAAGATTGAGTCCATACTCTCCTCCACCAAGCTACCTCCTTGATATCCAAATTCTTGATAATCCCCCTCAAAGGGAAGAGCCACATCGTCAACCACCTCGTGGAGGGCCGAGAATACCTATCCGCCCACCTTCCTACGTACCTATCCCGCCATACCCTACTCCATATACCGATTTGGCCGTGCAATCCGGTACCCCGGGCATTAATGATTTGATGGCACTCATGAATAGAGTGGACCTTGGGGTGCATAAAGGGAGGGAAGACAACTACTTGGCCCTCTACCCCCAATACTATAGCATGGCTCAACAAGGGTATATTGACCCCGATGGTCCTAAGCCCTCTTGGGCACAACCGGAGCTCTTGTTCCCAAATTATGGGGATCAAGCTTGGGGTGGAGGAGACGGAGGGCATTTTAGCCAAGGTGAAGGGTACTCGGGTCAAGGAGGAGGATTTGACCAAGGAGGATATTGGGGCCAAGCCCCCGGATACGATCAAGCTGGGAGCTCTCATGGTTATGGCTATGACCAAGATGAGGATGACGAGTGAAAGAGGCCTACTTCACCACTTCCATTTGCATGATATCCATCTCTCCCTCTCTCTCTCTTTTGTATATACATTGCATTTAGTGTAGCTTTTGCATGCATTTGTATTATATTTCACATTGCATTTACATTAGTTAGTTCATAGTATAGTTGCATTGTAATATAATTCATATAGATAGTTGCATATAGATTAGAATTCATGCATAATTACTAATGGCCGAACCTATTCGTTTCTACACTAGAAATAGTGTTTAAATCGGTTTGGGGAGGTTTGATCATAAGTGACCATAGTTTACTAGAAATCATGCATCATATAGTATAGTTTAAATTGCATTCATTTGTTATATATGTCATATAGAATTGCATTTAGTTAGAGCATGCATTCATTCGAACCATATCATTGCATTTGTACTTTATTTCAAAAAAATCAAAAATCCAAAAACATGTATTTCTTTTTCATTCCTACTCCTACATGTACATCGAGGACAATGTCCAAAATAAAGTGGGGGATGGGAATTTATATTCCAAAAATGCATAAAAATTGAAAAATTTCGAAAAATCACAAAAATATGTTCTTTAATTTCATAAAATCAAAAACCATAAAAATTGAAAAATTGAAAAATCCAAAAACATGTTCATTTCCTTTGTAGTGTAGTCTTATATATATATTATTGTATAAATTATGTTTGTCTATCCTTGTTCACATTGATTGACTACGCCACATCCGAGACATGAGGATATTGAAGACCGCATGGTATGATCTTTCCAATCTCCTTTTTCCTCTTTATGTTAATGACTATGTGGCTTTATTTTGATTGATGCGGTATAAACAATGTGAACCTAGGACTTGCATTTAGTTTATATGTCATATTAGTTGGTAGAATCAATTGCATTTAGATGTTTATATGTTAGTTGCATCATGGCATGTAGTTGCATGTTAGAAAAATTTTGCGAAACCGTCTACTTGGGAAGCTTGACAAGTGTATATATAGGCCCTAGTAGATGCTTTTTCTTCTTAAGACTTTGCTTGTTAGAATACTTGTAAAACACCCTAGGATGTGTCATGCTAGTATCCTTTGACCCATGGATTAAGGCCTAGTCAAGAGTACCTTGTGGTGTGATAACTCC
The DNA here is from genome assembly GCF_048544455.1 of Silene latifolia. Classification (NCBI taxonomy): domain Eukaryota; kingdom Viridiplantae; phylum Streptophyta; class Magnoliopsida; order Caryophyllales; family Caryophyllaceae; genus Silene; species Silene latifolia. The sequence goes on from NC_133532.1 coordinate 67,870,352, forward strand.
TTGGCTACCGTTTATTCCAAGGTGACCCTTGAAACCATGCATCCATCCATCATTCATCCATGTTCTACCACACATTTTGTCATCAAAGGGAATGGGCACAAAAAGAAATCAATTTGAGTTCAATAAAATGAAAAGTGAAAGAAAGTTTGCAAAATGCATCAAAAGAAAAGAGGAGCAAAAATAGAACTCCTAAAGCTTCAAATATAAGCCACCCTCACTACATATGGGGTGACTTTGAAAATGTTCAAAAGAAATGCAAAGAAAAGTTGAAAGTTGTCAAGTGTTGAAATGGCAAAAGTCAAAAAGAAATGGCAAAAAGAAAGTGTTCTCTAATGTTATATGCCACAAAAAATTGGGGGGAAAAACAACAATGAAAGCAAACTCCCAAAATGAAACTCAAATACTATCGATCCCTTTATCCATCGTATCCATTTTTGTGCATGGTAGAGAGGGGACGACCCTTCTTCTTGTCTAGGCAAGAGGAGGAATTCCGCGATCCTCCAGTGTTTCTAACACCGTAGGGAGTCTATTCTTGACAAAAGCATTTAACGATTGAGGACAAAGGTACCCTAGCTTGACATAACTTGGAGGTGATTTATTGGTATCCTTCTAGGCTTAGTAGTTTGAAGAAATTGTATCTATGAAGGAGTGTGTACCCTTGAATTGCTTCCCTTGTAGATAATTTCTGCCACTTAGATGAGGAAAGTGGCTATTCTTTTGTAGATGCATCCATTATGTGATTTTGTGTGCTTAATGTTTGGATGTGTCGCCATTTTGGCAAGACCCACCTTGCCTTGCAAGAAGGCATCCTACCTCATGGCTGCCTTGTTGTGAGTTGAAGGGGCGGAGTGAGACCCGCTAATTGTCTCATATCGGTTATATTAGTAGGTTAGTTTAAATTAAGGTCTAATTTTTGTCACCTCTTTACTCGGGACGAGTAAAGGTTCGGTTTGGGGATATTTGATGTAACCATTATTTTAGCACATTTAGTCCCCTAATTGAGCCTATTTTGCATACTATTATAACATTCTATGGCCATTTTATCCGTCAAAACCTTCCTATTTGCTTTTCTATCGCATTTCATATGTTTTGTAGAAAAGGAGATAATAAGGCGGAAATTCCCGTCTTTCGTGCATATTTGGAAGCTTATTGATGATACTAGATGGGCTAGTATGAAGAGGAAGCAAGGACTAAAGATCAATCCCACAAGAATAAAATGGAAGTGAACAAAAGGGAAGAAAAGAAGAAGAATCATTGCTGAAGAACAATCCGAGCGGATTGTCTCCAATCCGCCCGTCTCCTTAGAGCACAATCCGAGCGGATTTCCTCCAAAGATGCTCGGATTGCCCCGCCAGAATCCGCCCGGATTCCTTCGAATCCGCTCGTCTTTCATCAGCAGAATCCGCCCGTCCCGACTCCAATACGCACGGATTTCTTCACAGCATAATTTCGTCTTCTCCAACCTACAAAGAGAGAAGCCCTTCCTTTGAGAAATACCGGCTCCTCCCTGCTCCATTTAAAAAGTGTAATTACTAGTTTAGCCCTTAGTTAACCCTAATGCATCCACCTAATTTCCACTATAAATACCCCATTTGTAAATAATGGAAAGGGGGATCCTCTTGAGCTAGAAAATCTATCCTTAGATTAGATTAGGAGTAGATTAGAATAGATTAATCTTCAATCTTTCCACAAATTACACATTAATCTCTCTTTAATTATTGTTCAAGTTTATTATTCAAATTTATTATTGGGTAATTGAAGATTATTGGGTTATTATTGGGAGATTGACAACTTTCCATCAATCATCAAGTTCTTCTATTATTCTTTGCATTATTATTTGGATCACCTCAAGTTCGGTATAATTCCTTTGCTCTTTAATCTTTATTGTTCATCTCTTCATTCTATTATCATGTTTATACTTGTTGTGATGATTGACACCATTAATGACATGTTTCTCATGATGATGAGTGAGTAGTTACTTAGCTAGGATTAGTGGGTAATTAAGGGAAACCAACATGGGATTGATTCATGCTTAATCTAATATGTTCACATGATTAAATTGCTTGCTTGTTGTGATGTCAACTTTATGCACATGTTATGTTTGATGAAATGCTAAGCCTATGAATCCTTGCATTTTTACCATCTCTCATCTACTCAACTTGACTTGTAAGATATAAACCAACTCGAGTCTTGTTAGACCATGCATAGAAGTTGAATAGGAGGAAAGTAAGTCGACTTGTAGGTGTTGTACAATCTAATCGATTCGGCTCCGGGACCCAACTCTTCCTAAGAACCGTAAGATATAACCCAACTCGGTTCCTCCACAACATTAATCGCTTGCAACCTTGTAAACATGTTTGTATGATCAACACCATGAATCCCCTATGACCCCATGATATCCTAGCACTTTTAACCATTTGTTTACATCCTTCCTTTTATTGTTTGTTTTACTATATTGCTTGTATTAGTTTAGACACAACTACAAACCCAAACAAATTGTGACACTAGCATAAATTGAGATAGATAGACTTAGAACCCAAAGCACACCGTCCCATGGATCGACCTCGACTTACCGCTAACTAGTTGTATGTTGAGTATTATAAATGTGTTTGATTGGATGAGTGACGACATCATTCGGATCAAAATGGCGCCGTTGCCGGGGATGGTGCTATGTGATTAAGTTTTTACTTGTTTGTCTATTTTGATTTTGCCTTCACCTTGAGGAACTTGTTCCTCAAGGATCGTTCTTACCATCTTTGTGTAGTTTCCATGTTTGTAGTTGTATCTTTATCTTACCTATGATGATGACCCAAGACATGTGTTATGGAGTATGTGGTGGATCTTTTGAGTATGACTATGGGTATGGGGAGTTTGAGGAGCAAGTCAACACAAACCAACCTTACTACTCATACAATGAAAATCCTAACTACTACCCCAATTTTTCCCACCAAAATTACCACACCCAATATCAACAACAACCACCCACCCAATACCCATTTCACAATGAACTTCAATTGCCACAATACAGCCACTTTCACACCTACCCACAACAAAAAGATGAACCCATTCAAAACATGATTCTCCAAATGATGGGTGATCAACAAAACTTCTTCAAACAAATGCTAGAAGAGAGCCAAAAAGAAGATAATGTTCTTAAAAACATTGTTATCCAAAGAGAGGAATTGAGGATTCAAATTACCCAATTAAAAGAATCCCAAGCAATCACTCACCACCATTCTTTGGACATTGAGCATAAATGCGAGTTTGAAGTAGTGACCTTTGACATGGAAGATGAGAAGTGGGAGGAGTCAAGTTCCTTGAGCTCTTGTGATTATGAAAGTGTTGTGTTCGATGAAGAAGACATGAGGTTGAGCAATCCAAATACTCTTAACCTTTGTGAGTATGAGGGTGTGTCTTTTGATATGGACGTTGAGGTGTTGAAAAAAGAGTTGCATGAAGCCCACATTTATGATTCATGTGAAGATAGCAACAATGATGATGAACCTAGAGGAGGGACTCACAATATCACCTTGCTTGAGGAGCCTATCCTTGAGGCATTTGAGATACCCTATCATGAAGAAGAACGTCCTTCCTTTATCCTTCATGAAGACCACTTGGCACCCATCATGGAGCCAATGATCATTGAAGAAGATATGATAGATCTTCTTCAAAAGGCCAAAGTTTTTTACAAGAGCTACTTGGTGAAAAAGCTCAAAGAGAAAATTGCTCGTGAGGCTACTTATGAAGATTTGGCACCCGCAATCTCAACTCCTAAAGTATCCAATCATCAAAGTCATGAAAATTCTCCTTCTACCTTGGAAGGATTGAAAAATCGAAATGCTATCATCATCACCAAAATTGAAGAAGAAGTTGGTAAGTGGAAGTCCACGGATGAAAATGAACCACACTTCATGCTTAGTGTTGACAAGAATCATGGGTTTATTTATTTGAAGCATCGGGAAAGCTCTAACGCTAAGGAGAAGGCAAGAAAAAGAACATTCTACAAGCCTCCTTGGCCAAATTTCATATTCAAATTGAGCAACCCGTATTTGTGCTTATTTGGAGCTTGTTCACAAGCTTTTGATCTTTTATTAAGAGCTTTGAGCTCTATAGACAAGAATTTATACGATTTGAACTAGTTTGGTGGAGTCTTATCTCAAACCATCATTTGTAAGATATTTCTTGGACCCTTTACTTTGTATAATATTGTAAATAATTATGTTTACATTTCTTGCATAAGAGAGAAGAGAGAGAGGGTCATCTTACATGTTTCATGAGCAAATTTCAGAAAAAGATAAGGAAAAAGAGAAAATCAGTGAAAAGGGGTGTGTTGTTTCACGAAGAAGAAAGAAGAAGAAGGAAAGAAACAGAAGACGCCCGGATCGAGAGGAGGACGCCCGACCAAGACCCACGGAAAAGAAAAAGGCTAAAACTGAAGGAGAATCCGTGCGGATTCGAGCAAATTCGCCCGTCCTGGACAATACGTCCGTTTTCTTCACGGGACGCCCGTCCCGTGTGTCATCCAGAAGCAAGATTTTGAGCTGTGAAAGAATCCGTGCGGATTGCTCATAATCCGCCCGTCCCGATCAAGCCGCGCGTCTTAGGCGCAATACGCCCGACTTTTCCCACTTCTCAGCCGAGGAAGTTTGCTGTGTTTGAATCCGAGCGGATTCTAGCAAAGACGCCCGTCTTCTTCCTCGACAATCCGCCCGTCCCGACAGAAATCCGCTCGGATTGTCCTGTTCCCCCGGATAAAACGGGTTTGATCCAACCTTATCCGTTCGGATTCCCTACTCCTTCTATATAACCACCCCTCTTTATCCCTCATTTCCTCACCTTACCAAACCCTAAAACACTCATCTCAATCCTCAAAATCACCCTCCCATCCTCAAAAACACCCCCATCACCAACATCCAAATGGCACCATTGACGAACACCAAAGGAAAGGCCAAGAAATTGGTTGAATCATTCGGGAAGAAGCGCAAGGGATCAACCTCTTCAACACCACGAGAGGTAGTACTACCAAGGGGCTCCCAACCCTTAATGAGGGGAGGCATTGAACAACTCAACCGCTTTCAAGAGGTGCTCTTTCAATCCGACGACCACCGCCAAAAATTTGTCGAGCTACTAGGTAAGAAGTACGAACCTACTCAATTTGTAGACACTAGGGTGTTGGAAATCCCTAAGATAAGGTACCCTACCGAGATGTTCTTTAATGGCCTTGGCATTGGGAAACTTTTCCATGCCCATGAAGAGACTTACCTTAGTCTCACCCTTGAATTCTTGAGTAGCCTTCGCATTGTGGCGGATACCCACAACAATGTGGGCATGGAGTTTAGGTTATGCAACCTAGACCATATTCTTTCTCTTGAGGAATTTGCCTATGTTTTCGGTCTTGAAGTACCCACCGACTATACCAAAAAGCCCGATAATTTTGGTGTGGACTTTCTTTGGAAGGCTATCTCCGGGAGGGACTTTACCCATATAAAGCGTTGCTATACCTTTGCCATCCAACATCCGGTGATTCGATTCACCGAACGCTTTGTAGCCGGTTGCATCAATGGGAGGTACGAACAAGATAGGTGTACTCTCATCGACTTAGCTTTTCTTGAGTCCTATTTGAATGTTCGAGTGGTGAGGCGTTATAACTTTAATACGCCACTTGAGATACTTACTAGGTTCCATGATTTTGCTCAAAGGACCACCCAACTCAAAACCATCGTGATGGGAGGTCTAATTACCATTTTGGCACACCACCTTTGTCCCGGGTTCAATACCCGAGGAACCTATACTCCTCTTGAGGGGAGGACTTTGATTGATGAGCACACCATCTTCCACAGTCACCGATGGTATAACTACACTCGAGATGGGAGTGTGGAGTGGCACACCAAGGGATGCACTTCAATGATCCTTGAAGGATGGAAGATACCGGGCATTGACCCAAGATTGAGTCCATACTCTCCTCCACCAAGCTACCTCCTTGATATCCAAATTCTTGATAATCCCCCTCAAAGGGAAGAGCCACATCGTCAACCACCTCGTGGAGGGCCGGGAATACCTATCCGCCCACCTTCCTACGTACCTATCCCGCCATACCCTACTCCATATACCGAATTTCGGCCGGCAATCCCCGGTACCCCGGGCATTAATGATTTGATGGCACTCATGAATAGAGTGGACCTTGGGGTGCATAAAGGGAGGGAAGACAACTACTTGGCCCTCTACCCCCAATACTATAGCATGGCTCAACAAGGGTATATTGACCCCGATGGTCCTAAGCCCTCTTGGGCACAACCGGAGCTCTTGTTCCCAAATTATGGGGATCAAGCTTGGGGTGGAGGAGACGGAGGGCATTCTAGCCAAGGTGGAGGGTACTCGGGTCAAGGAGGAGGATTTGACCAAGGAGGATATTGGGGCCAAGCCCCCGGATACGATCAAGCTGGGAGCTCTCATGGTTATGGCTATGACCAAGATGAGGATGACGAGTGAAAGAGGCCTACTTCACCACTTCCATTTGCATGATATCCATCTCTCCCTGTCTCTCTCTTTTGTATATACATTGCATTTAGTGTAGCTTTTGCATGCATTTGTATTATATTTCACATTGCATTTACATTAGTTAGTTCATAGTATAGTTGCATTGTAATATAATTCATATAGATAGTTGCATATAGATTAGAATTCATGCATAATTACTAATGGCCGAACCTATTCGTTTCTACACTAGAAATAGTGTTTAAATCGGTTTGGGGAGGTTTGATCATAAGTGACCATAGTTTACTAGAAATCATGCATCATATAGTATAGTTTAAATTGCATTCATTTGTTATATATGTCATATAGAATTGCATTTAGTTAGAGCATGCATTCATTCGAACCATATCATTGCATTTGTACTTTATTTCAAAAAAATCAAAAATCCAAAAACATGTATTTCTTTTTCATTCCTACTCCTACATGTACATCGAGGACAATGTCCAAAATAAAGTGGGGGATGGGAATTTATATTCCAAAAATGCATAAAAATTGAAAAATTTCGAAAAATCACAAAAATATGTTCTTTAATTTCATAAAATCAAAAACCATATAAATTGAAAAATTGAAAAATCCAAAAACATGTTCATTTCCTTTGTAGTGTAGTCTTATATATATATATTATTGTATATATTATGTTTGTCTATCCTTGTTCACATTGATTGACTACGCCACATCCGAGACATGAGGATATTGAAGACCGCATGGTATGATCTTTCCAATCTCCTTTTTCCTCTTTATGTTAATGACTATGTGGCTTTATTTTGATTGATGCGGTATAAACAATGTGAACCTAGGACTTGCATTTAGTTTATATGTCATATTAGTTGGTAGAATCATTTGCATTAAGATGTTTATATGTTAGTTGCATCATGGCATGTAGTTGCATGTTAGAAAAATTTTGCGAAACCGTCTACTTGGGAAGCTTGACAAGTGTATATATAGGCCCTAGTAGATGCTTTTTCTTCTTAAGACTTTGCTTGTTAGAATAATTGTAAAACACCCTAGGATGTGTCATGCTAGTATCCTTTGACCCATGGATTAAGGCCTAGTCAAGAGTACCTTGTGGTGTGATAACTCCTTGGCTACCGTTTATTCCAAGGTGACCCTTGAAACCATGCATCCATCCATCATTCATCCATGTTCTACCACACATTTTGTCATCAAAGGGAATGGGCACAAAAAGAAATCAATTTGTGTTCAATAAAATGAAAAGTGAAAGAAAGTTTGCAAAATGCATCAAAAGAAAAGAGGAGCAAAAATAGAACTCCTAAAGCTTCAAATATAAGCCACCCTCACTACATATGGGGTGACTTTGAAAATGTTCAAAAGAAATGCAAAGAAAAGTTGAAAGTTATCAAGTGTTGAAATGCCAAAAGTCAAAAAGAAATGGCAAAAAGAAAGTGTTCTCTAATGTTATATGCCACAAGAAATTGGGGGGAAAAACAACAATGAAAGCAAACTCCCAAAATGAAACTCAAATACTATCGATCTCTTTATCCATCGTATCCATTTTTGTTCATGGTAGAGAGGGGACGACCCTTCTTCTTGTCTAGGCAAGAGGGGGAATTCCGCGATCCTCCAGTGTTTCTAACACCGTAGGGAGTCTATTCTTGACAAAAGCATTTAACGATTGAGGACAAAGGTACCCTAGCTTGACACAACTTGGAGGTGATTTATTGGTATCCTTCTAGGCTTAGTAGTTTGAAGAAATTGTATCTATGAAGGAGTGTGTACCCTTGAATTGCTTCCCTTGTAGATAATTTCTGCCACTTAGATGAGGAAAGTGGCTATTCTTTTGTAGATACATCCATTATGTGATTTTGTGTGCTTAATGTTTGTATGTGTCACCATTTTGGCAAGACCCACCTTGCCTTGCAAGAAGGCATCCTACCTCATGGCTACCTTGTTGTGAGTTGAAGGGGCGGAGTGAGACCCGCTAATTGTCTCATATCGGTTATATTAGTAGGTTAGTTTAAATAAACGTCTAGTTTTTGTCACCTCTTTACTCGGGACGAGTAAAGGTTCGGTTTGGGGATATTTGATGTAACCATTATTTTAGCACATTTAGTCCCCTAATTGAGCCTATTTTGCATACTATTATAACATTCTATGGCCATTTTATCCGTCAAAACCTTCCTATTTGCTTTTCTATCGCATTTCATATGTTTTGTAGAAAAGGAGATAATAAGGCGGAAATTCCCGTCTTTCGTGCATATTTGGAAGCTTATTGATGATACTAGATGGGCTAGTATGAAGAGGAAGTAAGGACTAAAGATCAATCCCACAAGAATAAAATGGAAGTGAACAAAAGGGAAGAAAAGAAGAAGAATCATTGCTGAAGAACAATCCGAGCGGATTGTCTCAAATCCGCCCGTCTCCTTACAGCACAATCCGAGCGGATTTCCTCCAAAGACGCTCGGATTGCCCCGCCAGAATCCGTCCGGATTCCTTCGAATCCGCTCGTCTTTCATCAGCAGAATCCGCCCGTCCCGACTCCAATACGCACGGATTTCTTCACAGCATAATTTCGTCTTCTCCAACCTACAAAGAGAGAAGCCCTTCCTTTGAGAAATACCGGCTCCTCCCTGCTCCATTTAAAAAGTCTAATTACTAGTTTAGCCCTTAGTTAACCCTAATGCATCCACCTAATTTCCACTATAAATACCCCATTTGTAAATAATGGAAAGGGGGATCCTCTTGAGCTAGAAAATCTATCCTTAGATTAGATTAGGAGTAGATTAGAATAGATTAATCTTCAATCTTTCCACAAATTACACATTAATCTCTCTTTAATTATTGTTCAAGTTTATTATTCAAATTTATTATTGGGTAATTGAAGATTATTGGGTTATTATTGGGAGATTGACAACTTTCCATCAATCATCAAGTTCTTCTATTATTCTTTGCATTATTATTTGGATCACCTCAAGTTTGGTATAATTCCTTTGCTCTTTAATCTTTATTGTTCATCTCTTCATTCTATTATCATGTTTATACTTGTTGTGATGATTGACACCATTAATGACATGTTTCCCATGATGATGAGTGAGTAGTTACTTAGCTAGGATTAGTGGGTAATTAAGGGAAACCAACATGGGATTGATTCATGCTTAATCTAATATGTTCACATGATTAAATTGCTTGTTTGTTGTGATGTCAACTTTATGCACATGTTATGTTTGATGAAATGCTAAGCCTATGAATCCTTGCATTTTTACCATCTCTCATCTACTCAACTTGACTTGTAAGATATAAACCAACTCGAGTCTTGTTAGACCATGCATAGAAGTTGAATAGGAGGAAAGTAAGTCGACTTGTAGGTGTTGTACAATCTAATCGATTCGGCTCCGGGACCCAACTCTTCCTAAGAACCGTAAGATATAACCCAACTCGGTTCCTCCACAACATTAATCGCTTGCAACCTTGTAAACATGTTTGTATGATCAACACCATGAATCCCCTATGACCCCATGATATCCTAGCACTTTTAACCATTTGTTTACATCCTTCCTTTTATTGTTTGTTTTACTATATTGCTTGCATTAGTTTAGACACAACTACAAACCCAAACAAATTGTGACACTAGCATAAATTGAGATAGATAGACTTAGAACCCAAAGCACACCGTCCCATGGATCGACCTCGACTTACCGCTAACTAGTTGTATGTTGAGTATTATAAATGTGTTTGATTGGATGAGTGACGACATCGTTCGGATCAGAAGCGTCTCTGCAAATTGGTTTCCATTGCAAAGATGAGTACGTTCTTTATCGCACCCGCTTCCATAACGAAATCACTATAAGCGAGTGACTCGTTGACTCCTGCATTTGGGCCTGGGTTGACCGGTATTGGCTCGATTAAATACCCGAGCTTACCGTCGCCAGATGGCGACATTCCGTAGTGCCGCCTCCCGTCGCAAAATTGGACCCATCATTCTTGATCGAGTGGATGATTCATTTGGTCCATGAACATTTTAATCCAGGACGAACGATCTTGTGTGGCACTAGGCATTGGGATTGCGTTATTTCCAGCCATTTGTTGTAACAGTATTATTGATAATAAACGTGTTCTACACTGCGAAAGAAGAATAAAATAATAAGCATGTGCATCGTTTTTATTTTAAGTCTAATGAACTAATGTCATAACGCGAAGACTCAAAACATTTATACAATTGACCTCCCTCAAGAATTATATAAATGACCCCAAGACTCAATTCTCTGTAAATTGGTAAGCTAACCTTTTAGCTAATTCTACCGTTAGAATTCTTGGTCGATAAATTTCTGTAAATACTATCTTTAGTCCATCATAATCACGAGAAACTCTTCGGACTATGATGTTGAGGTAAACTAAGTCAACACAACTACTTACCCAACGTAGAAGGGGTCATATTAGGCCTACCGACGAAGAAGGGATTCATAGATGTTTCCCCTTATAAAGACTAATCTCAATTTCCGTTTTAGAGGAAGATCCCATTAACTTTATTTAAATTCATTTTAAGTGAACTATAATCTAGCATGCGAGAATGATTAAACTAAAGTGATGGCTTAAAGTCTGTGACATCTGCATGTCCATGAAAACTAACATACAACCTATATGAGTCAATTTTCATGCATATTAGTAGTAGGTGGTTTGATTTTAGGCGGAAAATGATGCAATTACTAACATGTGAATGAAACGCAATAATAATGAAAAACGTAAAATAAAAACAGTAAAAGTCCTAGTGTGGCCTATCCTATCAAAATGAACAATAAATACAAGTTTGGAATCCATCCTTGGACCCGAGAAGCTTGTCTTGATGTTCCATCTTGATCCATGTAGCGGGAGTGAGCTTGAATCTTCATCTTTAGTCTTCTTTGAAATTACAATAAATAAAATTACATAATCGACCTATTTATTACATTCTAATTTCAAAACCCAAAACTAAAATAAAGGAGATTCGAGATCTCATAATTACATAAAAATCATGTTTCCTTCATTACGAAAACATAATTTGACTAAGGCCACACTAAGTATTACAAATTACAACCGATTGCAAAATTAAATACGTAAATAAAATTCATTCATTCGATTCATTCAACAAAATTAAAAGCATCAACTAAAATAAATTAAACATACATTACACAATTCTTTAATTATGTTGATTAATTTATCCAAACCACCTATTTAAATTAAATTAAGTGACAATTTCTCAATTTAATCACATTAATTTCATTCTTAATCCATATTAAACTTGTAATATGAATTCTATCCGTCAAAATTTTAAACTGCTTTAAAATAACTCGGTATCTTTAAATTGTGAACCGATTCACAATAACTAATTTGGCCAAAATAAATAAATAAAAAAAAAACAAAATCCAATTTTTCTTCCTTTTGGGTCTCGGCAAAAAGGAAAACATTTTTTTTGTTTTTATTTGTAAACTCAGCTCACGGCTGACAAAAAAAAAAAACAGCCAATAATTTTTTTTTTTCCGGAAATAAGGCAAAAACAAGGAAAGAAAAAAACTTTCCTTTTCTTTTTCTTTTAGATTCGGCAAAAAAAGAAAAATAACCCAAAAAAAACAGTTTTTTTTTTTTATGAACACTGTTCACGGTGAATAGTACCGAACAGGAAAAAAAAAACAACAACAACGGCAAAAAAAAATAAAACAGCCGTCACAAAAAAAACTTGCGGCAAGAATTGCCCCAAAACAAAACCGATGAAGAAAATGTTTACAGTTGCCATATAGAACGTGATTTAGCAAGTGAATTAATGAACATGATTAATCTTATATGCTAAAACTATATAGCAAAAACAAGTTCTTGTCTCATCGACATGATTATTACATTAACAATTTAATTTAATCCGAATTAAATCAAGGTATCTACAAATTCATTTTATTATCATCTTAACATATTAAAACAATAATTCATATGAATCAAATGGAAATAAATCATCAACAAAGGAAAAACAGGCCGAAAAAAAAAACTATCGGCACAAAAAAAAAAAAAAATTCAGCGGAAAACCCTAATTTTTTTTTTTTCGAAATCCCCATTGTTTACATACATATTTTATGAAAATCATCAAAAATAAAATCGTGGCCTAATGCTGTGATACCACTTGTGGGAAATAATCTGTATACTTCCCTTAAACTAGAAGGATTATAACGACTTTAACAATGATGATCAATGGTCATAACCAAAATACATAAACAAAGTATAAAGGATTTAGAATTAACCTTCGGTCCTAGCAAAATTGGCCTAAGAACAATATCAAAATTGATATCCGCCTATTAGTTGCACCCAAGACGATATGAGATACGCCCTTTGATTATGCTAGAAATCGATCTAAAATTTTCTGTAAAATTTAGTTGTTTTTGTGTTTTTTTGATGAGAGAGGAGGCAAGGTCAAAGAAAAGAATTAGGGTAGAAGAATTCTCACCCTTTCTTTCTTATAGTAGCCGAAATTAGGAGTCAATTAGGAAAGAATAAATCTCTCCTAATTTTCGGCCTAACTTGTAACACCCCCATATCCAGAGGAGCCTTAACTAGGCCTTCCTTAGCATATAAGGGCGTTACCATCTCGGTTGCCCGAGGAAAGTAGTTATCAAACGTCAATAAAAGAACTATTAAGTTATATTACAAGTGATTCAAACCAAAATACAATACAAAGGTACAACTCAAAGACTACCCGCTATGACCATCATATCTCGTGAAGACTCATCCCTGCCCGGACCTCAGCTATCAACAACATCAACACCTGCTAAGACCGACTGCTCAACATAAGGGATCACGGCAGACACATAACAAACAAACAACCAAACAAGGTCAGTACTGAGATAAGATAAGACAATGGCAACTGAAATCAACAATACAAATAATACTACTTGACCCAACCACAATCACAACAATCCAACCAACTCTGTCACTGACTGTCCACTGGACCAGCCCTGCCAGTGGGGGACCGCAGCCGTACCCACCAAATCCCCGCTCATCAAATCGAGCGATAACCCTGTCCATTAATGTGCACATCCCCTTCCGTGGCGGGTTCCACGAAGGGCGAAACTAGGGCGTGAAGCCACTCCCGCAAGTGACCCCACTCAGCCGAGAACGCATCTCGAGAACCATCAACAACGACCACAACTATCACGATACAATAATTATATCAAACAACGAAACACAACACAACCACAATATCCGACACACTAGACCATCTACAGAAACTGAGTAGGCGAACCTACCTTTAAGCAACCGCAACCAATCCACGCCGACAGATAACATATCCAGCGACCAAGCAAAGCCTATAACCACCATACAAATATCTATTACTAACAAGCAAACCCTAACTATAGAGACAAAGGCACGGATGATGACTATGACATACCTATTAGGGAGAAACTCAGCAAAAGACCGCTACCCGTCTCAAGAGGCGCTCTCCTAAGGCTCAAGAATCTTCACAAAGGTTTCCATGGAGGTTTTGAGGTGAAGGGAAGGGAAAGAGGTGACTGAAAGATAGGAGGAAAGTGGCGGAAGTGATTTGCGGATTTAACAAAACGCGATATAAAACCCTCGCTGAAAACCCGACACTCGATCGAGTACCCAACATACTCGATCGAGTAACCTAGCTACTCGATCGAGTAGCCTCTACTCTATCGAGTACCACCCTTATCACGCACCCCAAGATGGTTTTGGCATACTTTCCTAAGATTACTCCCGCTCCCAAGGACAGTCAATGATGGTCAAAGGGACCCTAAAAGGGCGGGTATTACATAACTGACCGAAATAAGGAGATTATTCTCCTTATTTTTGGTCTTTCCAAAAATATATAAAATATGTTGAATTGTCATCTAGTGAGGATCGAACCCATGACCTCTTGGTTTGTGTACCCTCACTATTACCACTATGACACATTCATCTTGTTGATATTAAGCATAACTGATTATATTTAATTACGAATTAACAGATTAATTCGTCTAAGCTAACATTAAATATATTTAACTAAATATAACTTATTATATTTAATTTACGAATTGACAGTTAATTCGTCTCAACTTAATATTATTTAATTTTATTAAATAATTATCTCATCAACACATTGACTAACTTTTTAGTCATTTTGGGCATCAATGTGATTATAATTCTATAACCACATTTCTCAAACACATCCTATAGGTGTGACCTTTAGGGACCAGTTGATCACCGCCATCTGTATGATAATAACGTCAAACTTTCTAGCAAGCCAACCGTTATTAGGTAAACGTTAATCAACTGATTAAATATACGAAGTATACCCTTGTGAACCTGTAAGAGATTTACAAATGTTATCACACTAATTTGTGGAGGACACAAGCTCCAACAGTTGTCAGTATGTCTGGGCGTGTCCCAGTACCGTTGTGGTTGTGGGTACGTTTGGGCGTGTCCTGGTACCGGAGTGGTTGTTATTTGATAGCATTTCATTCATATTATAGTCATGTTGCATACTCACACACCTTAAGTTGTGTCATACTTTATTTATTGAAACTGGCGTTTGTGTGTCTGTGTAATTGTCACCTATTTCCGGGGTGGCCTGTGTTGATTCATATGATATTTCCGATTATATGGGGAGCAGGTTGAGTACACGTTTGCTTGTTGACTTGATCGGGATTTGGGCCGCACCTTGGACTCAGGGTCGAGTAGTGTAGCATGGACGACATAGTCGTAGACGAGTTGTATTTCATTTATTCAATTGTTTACATGTATGTAATAACTAAAGATATCATTTATTTAAAGAAGTTTCTGAATTGTAATTCCGATTTCACTGTCTCGGGTAACCGAGACGGTAACATTTCCTAATTATCTTGGTCGGGTAAAAAGGGGGTGCGACAAAGTGGTATCAGAGCGACGATTTTTGAACCGAAACCAATGAACCAAAATGAATATAGGTGTGTCTAATAAAATGAAGCCGACATGAGTATAATACGAGGTCTTTTTGGGTGAGAAGGATCCTTCATTTCAAAACTAGATCCTATTGTTCCGGTTGGTCACTACGTGAGTGGTTATGAGTCGGAAAACGTGAAGTGAAATGTTGCATGAATATACCTGTGTTATAGTTTTGTTGAACATCTTGCATGATATAGAGGTTGTGTGGTAAATGATAATATGTAATAGTTGAAATGATGGAATTAAATGTTTACTTAAGTGAGATATATGTGATACGAGTAAATGACTGTTTCATATGAAATGCATTCATTTGTATGAGTGTTGCGTGTTTGAGTATGATGAGTTTTGAAGCCGTAATTTGCATAGTTGATAGGATTCTTACATGATGTAGTTATTCCTTTGGTCGTATATGTTAATATGTGAAAATTTGATGAAAAGAATAATATGTATAACATGTTTTGAAAATGGTTATTATGAATCAGTGTGTGAGGGGCACTAGCCCGTCATTTGGCATGTTAATATCGCATATATGTCTGAATTTCACTAATGGTATAGTTAGAGTGTGATTAGTAATAGTTGTTAGTAAAGTAGTCGCTAGTATAAGAAGTAATCCTTAGTCGGAAATTGCAAACCATAGAGAGACACCTAGCCGAGTGCGAGCTAGTACTCGACAGAGTGAACCCTACCACTAGAACCAGTGGAACAATTTCCAGAAACTTGAAAAATTTCTGGAAGTGATTCACTCGATCGAGTGGACTGTCACTCGACCGAGTGCCATTTTCTGGGTTGTGAAGTTCGGAAGATTTGTATTATTACCTTGTTTCTTGCATTTATTCATCATTTATCATAGCAAAAATACCAAATCTCTTTTAATCCTTTTTCTAAAACTCCATTGTGGATGATTATTGCTTGGACTTAAGCTTTCTACTCAATTTCCTCTTAATTCTTTCTAATTAAACAATGTAAATTGTTTTCTCATCACTCTTAATTTGTTCCAATTTGATTTCATTTATATCCATGCGATTCCTCCAAATTTTGTCAATTAATTGCATACTTTGTTTGATTCATGATATTAATCACCTTTTTATACCATTTATGATGTCAAGTGTAAAATTTTATATTGAATTTTGCCCGAAAATTTTATGAATCCGAAAATAGTATTCTCGAGTCAATAATTTAATTTGTGTTTATTGCTTGGTCAATTGTTTAGAAAGGACTAAAGTTGATTGTTTTTGCTAACTCTTGTCATATGTTTGAAATTGGTCTTGAAAATTTTGTCCCGAAAATTTTGAAACTTTAATGTTCATGCGTAAGTTTTGATTTTTCTTTGTTGATAACGGCATGTATCATCTTGAATCAAAACATCATCTTAAAATATTTCTCAAAAATCTTTTGAAATTTCATCTTAAAGTGAACGATTTTGATCTTTGCACTCAAAACATGATCCGATTGTTTCTTGGTATTTAATACTTATTGATGTTGCATTGTGTTGTATTAAGCTAGCAATGTTGCCTCACAAAATGTTTCAAGTTTTGGCATTTATGTTAGTTATACCGACAAATTCGATTTTTATACCCCATTTTCGTATAATTATGTCATAAGGTTCAAATGTGGTTTAATGATGTTAGCATGGTCTCAAAATTTGAAAATGTTGTTTTAAAGTTCTCTTGAATTAATTGAGTAATAATACTTTAATTTCCATTAGTAATGCTATATATTGTCTTACGATGGTAATTTCGCCTTAAAATCGCCTTATATCTCCAGTGCATCTATTTCCTTTCGCATCGCTTCTCGCCACAAGGGGTCTCGTTCAGCTTCATGGTAGAAAGTAGGCTCTCGGTTCTCATCGAGTTTTGGTATGAATGCCTTGTGAGATTGCGAGAAATAATTGGTAATAACTTAATTAACTAATGGATAACGCGTACCTGATTCCGAGGATTTCGTTTGTGCGTGATGAGCATCGACAGTAGGGTAAATTATGCTCGTTGATTTGCAATAATAATCCTTTTTCCATATCGGCTCAAACTTCTCTCGAGCTCCTCTGCCAAGTTGTTTTTCATGAGGTATATCATTCGTTTGCTCCTCCCTGACTTCTTCATTGATTTCCAATTCATTATTGTTCACCTCATTGTTATTTGTCACCTCAATTTCATTTGATGTATTTTCAATGGCATGTTCATTTTCATCATTTTCATTGATGCTGCCTGTCGCTGTGCTTGACTCGTGATGCTGCTCAACATGGTCACTGCTCCCCCTTGCTACGTGGGGTACCTTATCATTAACATCAAAAATATTCGAGACACCCGGATTACCTCTTAATGTACTGATGTCCCGTTGTTGTGAGGTCATCTCACCTTCCGTCACCAAATAAGGGTAAGTGTGCTAGTAAAAAATGATATCTCGTGACACAAAAACTCGCTTTCCTTTAAACCATACACCTTCCACCCCTTTTTGCTATGAGGATAACCGATAAAAATGCATCGGTTTCCCCGTTCCCCGAATTTGTCTCGTGGTTTGTCCTTATTGTGAACATAACAAAGGCAACCTAAGACCCTCAAATTTTCGAGGTTTGGTAGTTTATGATAAAGAATTTCATACGGTGTTTTCCCATTTAGCAAAGGCGTGGGTGTTCTATTGATCAAATACGCTGCAGTCAATATACATTCACCCCAAAAATGAATAGGTAACCCGCCTTGAAACCGCAATGCCCTCGCTTTTTCAAGTATATGATGGTGTTTCCTCTTGACCCGTCCATTTTGTTTTGGTGTATCGGTATTGCTAGTTTGAAACAAAATTCCATTTTCTCGACAATAATGTTGCATTGGTCCATACAACAATTCCGTCCCATTATCACTCTGAATTATTTTGACACATGTTTTGAATTGGGTCTTGACCATTTGGCAAAATGATTTCATCAAGTCAGTGGCCTCACTTTTCTCTTTCATTAAATACACCCATACTCCCCGACTATGATCATCGACTATGGTCAAAAACTAATGCGCACGGGTCAAACTAGCTACCCGATACTTTCCCCAAATATCACAATGTATTAAACCAAATAAAGTGTCACACCTTTTATATTGATTTTAAAAGAATTTCGAGCTTGTTTTGCCTTACAACACGAGTCACAAACCTCATTTGAAGTCCAATTTAAATTGCACCCGACTAAATCCGAAAAACGATTAAAAATTCCCTTAGAAGGATGTCCTAGCTTCTTGTGCCATAACCTTCCTTCCTTGGTCACTCCGGAATGAGCTGTCACCTCGAGTTTGCTTGGCCGATAATAATATACCCCTTGTCGATGCTCACACCGTCCAATCTCCAACCTCGTATTCCGGTCCTGCATTTCACAATAGTCGGGATAAAAAATTATTACGCAATTATTTTCACACAATTGTTGGACAGATATGAGATCACAAGTAAGAGTAGCTACAAATAGGACATCTTTCAAAACAAAGTTCTTGCTTAATCGAAATGTCCCATGGACGTTGGCCTGAACTTGTCTCCCGTCGGGTAGGCTTACAGTCAATGGGTCTTCGTTCCAAATATTTTCTAGAAGATCGCGTCTCCCTGTCATATGGTGGGATGCTCTGCTATGTATCAACCATTCAACATTAATAGTTAATTTCATACCTTACAACTTCTCATTACCATTAGGACTTGCCATCAACAAGCTTCTTAGCCTTTCGATTTCTTCACTGGTGAAAGGTATATTTTGCTTTGCTGACTCTCCTTCTTTCGGTCCCGAGGAGCTGCCTACGGCATTAGCCTGATAGTTTCCTTTTCCACGACCTCTGCCTCTACCTCGATTTCCTATCCCACGGCCTCCTCTTCTTCCGCGTCCCCTCTCACGTACTTTCACCACCTCGTATCCATGCTTGTCATAGCAGTTTTCCTCGGTGTAATAGTATTTTTTACAGTGAGTGCATTGGGGTGGCGCATCTCCTCCCTCTAACTCTTCTTTTGCCGTGAAACCTCTAACTGTTCCTCCATAATTCTTGACTGCCATCGCTGCTTCTTCATGCTCCTCTTTCACTTTGGTGACTGAGGTGGGGCGTTCTTCCCTCAAGACCAAGGCATAGGCAGGAGGTAATGTGGTTATCGGGTCCTCCATTAACAAGTTAGACCGTATATTTCCATATAATTTAGTGTCTAATCTCATTAAAAATTGATGTACATTTTATTCCTCGCGTTCCTTTGCAATTGAGGCCGCTGCTCCGTAAGTACAGTTTTTGATCTTACTGTAATTTGCCAGTTCGTCCAAAATCACCTTCAGACGCGTGTAGTACTCAACCACGGAATCCCGTCCTTGCTTGTATTCATTCAATTCACCCTTTAACTGATGAACCCTAGGAGGGTTTCCCGCTGAGTATCTTTCACGCAGCTCGTTCCAAATGTCTTCGATGGATTGAGTAAAAGTAATACTCAGATGTAACTCCGGGTCTATTACATTCTGAAGCCATGCTCTTAGCATCGCGTTACACTGGCGCCATGCCACCAACTCGATACTGTCTTCCTCTTCATCACTCTCCGGCTTCTTGACATTCCCTTCGATGAATGCCAGTTTGTTTTTCGCATCAAGTCCGTTCTTCACGGCCTCTGCCCATATATCATAATTATTACCATCAAAGATAATTTGTGTGACATTGAAACTCGGGTTATCCGAAGGGTGAAGATAAAGAGGCGATGTCATAGGGATCGTCTTTGGACTTCCCTCCATTCCTCCTTTTAATTTGTCGTCACTACCAGGCATGTTGTAGTCGACTTTGCTTTGAATCTTCGTTTTGAGAATTTATGTGTTTTTTTTTTGTGTTTTTTGTTTCGGATCTTTCAACTGCTCTGATACCATGTGAAATTTTAGTCGATGTAGGAAACGATAATATTCTTATTCATATCAAATGCAAGGGAACAAACTGTTACATATATACAACTCTCCTAAGCTTTCATAAGATTTACCCTATTATCTTATTGCCTAAGTTAACATATATATTACCTAAACTACATAGGATTATATACACCAAATAATATACAAGATCAGAATAATATCAATGAGATATTATTCTTACAAAGTCATGTTGGATCTTGTTGTATTCGATCAAATTTGGTCTTGTATGTTTGTATCAGGTTTTGGTGTGTTTTGGATGTGTTGATTTTTGAGTAATTTACGAGTAAGGGTTAGTTTAGCATAGGATACATTCATGATGGATTGGTTCAATCTGGATTTCTTGTTAGATTTGGGTTAATTTGTTTGGGTATAGCGTTTAGGCGGTGATTAGTTTGGCCAGTTCTCGTTTTGTCTTTCTTCCCATGAATGTATTTTATATTTTTCCTTCTGTTTACCTTCTAGTTCGAATCAGAAGCTTTATCTTTTCCACGCATCCTTATTTTGATCAATTTAGCCGACTCCATTTATTATAGTTTGTTGAAATCAAACTTACCATTGCATAAAACATGCAAAACTAAACAGTTAATTTTCTGCATTTTGATCATTGGGTTGACCAAACAATACGGAGTATGTTTTATTGAATCACAAAATTTATTTTCTTCTAAGTTGGTAGTCATTCTTTTACTAAATTATGTGGTACTAAAGGCCAAATACCACAACTTTCAGCCTTAACGCTTTTTTTCCGGAGACTGCCAAAGGAATAATTGTGGTATTTCTGTCGAAATCTTTCTAGTACTGGAAGATGAGGTGCAACAATTCAATAATAAAACGAAATAAAACAGGATCCTGTATACGGCTATAAGTAATCGAAACAGTTGTATTGAAGATATGTATGTATGTATGTATGTATGTAAAGCAGAAAAGAAAAGAGATTTGGACCTATAGATAGCCGGCTATAAAGCATGATCTTGGTACGAATAACGGTTCTGATCAATGACAGCCAGAAACCTGTCTCTTGGAAGCTTCAACTAGATCATTCCTCATCCTCAAACTAATCCATTAGTTAATCTTGATCTTAATCTTTCTCTTGGTAATTTCAAGTTTGTTATAAATAATGTTTTGTGATTTGTTTAATTTCTCTAAGTTCGAAGAATTACAAGTTTTTAGTTAATTACTTTGTTAATAAGTACTCCTTAGCAGATAACATTATTATGGATGGATAGGAGTATAATGGTACATAAGATTAATGGATTAGAATATTTGATCGAAGTAGTAACTTTAGTTTGAAGATCAGAGTTTAATTAATCCTTTTGTTTGTTTGACTTTGGTTACGAATTACGATCACATGGTAAATTATTTGATGACTTTGGGCACTTAGATCACAACAGCATCTACACTGGTGCATTCACCACCTTTACTTTTTTCTAGCAACATTCGTGCTCAGGTTTGTCCCTGACATACTTGCCATATTTGATCAACTGCCAGCTTAATTTAGGTGTTGGTTAACATATTTTTTTTGTTTTTATATTTCTCTTTTGCTTATAAAATATAACCTTACAAATGATTTTGTATTGGTATGCGGGCTATGGCCTGGGGACAGTGCTCTTGATTGCATGTGGTACGAAAAGAAGCAAGAACTTGACCACTAATTTGATTTTATGCTAGATAATCAATTTACTCTATTTCTCAATGTTTAGCCTTTCGTAGATTCGATTTATCCATTTTTAAGTTTAGAGATGGTTTTTTCTTGTTGAATGAATTTTTGGAAATGGCAACAACATGACTTCTATACTAGATAATGAGTTTCCCCTTTTCTGTTTTGCTCAAACCTTATCTGTTCTTTTGTTTTTTTATCAATACCTTGGCCCCTTGGTCATATTTTGTTCTAGAAGAACTGGACTTGATGTTTGCTTGGTTCAGCTGACAAGAATCTTATAAGTCCGACATTTCGTGTTCATGGGCTTTCTCTCTTCTTAAGGGCATGCAATTTTTACTAATGCACTGGTATATTTTCAAGAAATTTAGATAAAATGGGTTAGCTTATTCACCTTCTTTATCTTTTTTCCACTAAGAGTAGCAGACTTTCTGATAAAATGGGTTACCTTATTCGTCTTCTTTATCTTGTAGAATCAAACATTGCTTTATGAGATTATCTATATGATTATGTGCTTTTCTGTGAGTCGCGACTTATGATTATCAAGTACAAGAAAAAGATGGTGTCCAAATTCATAGAAGATTTGAGGCCCAGATAAAGACAGGCTATAATGATTCACCTTTTGAAGAAATTAATTTTAGATAAAGGGCTCGTAGTTTGGCAGTTTAAATGGAATAAAGGAATCTGCTATAAATGAAAACCTGTTTTGTCCTCTTACGGCTAATTGGCACTGTAACACCCCCATCTACCAAGGAGCCTTAACAAGACCTTCCCTAGCAGATAAGGACATTACCATCTCGGTTGCCCGAGGACAGTAATAATCAAATGTCGATAAACGAACAATTATATTAAATTACAAGTGATTAAACAAAATAAAAGATACAACTCGTGACATCTATCAACTATGTAAAACTATATCTGCCATGACTCGTGGTAAACCCGTCCCTCCAAGCACCTAGCTATGATCCAGACATTAACCTGCTAAGACCGACTGCTCACCATAGTGGATCACGGCAGACACAACACAATAAGCAAACACAACAACACCACACAAGTTCAGTAACTCAAGGAACAACCATAAGCAGACACAACAAAACACAGCAACATACATACACCACTTCCTCCAATCACCCATACACCTCTGACTGCCCGAAGGTCCAGTCCTGCCAGATTACGAATCGCAACCGGTAATCCACACCGCCAGTGGGGGACCGCAGCCGTACCAACCTAATCCCCGCTCATATAATCCGAGCGATAACCCATGTTCCTTAATGTGCACATCCCCTTCTGTGGCGGGTTCCACAGAGGGCGAATCAAGGGCATGAAGCCACTCCCGCAAGTGACTTTACTCAGCCGAGGACGCACCTCGCGAACCAGAGACAAACAAACAAGAACGACCAACTACAACCAATCCATACTACCAACAAAAACACCAAAACCACTTAGACAATATAATCGACGTACTACACAACCAGCAGCAGTGAGTAGAAAAACCTACCTCTAGCAAACTGCAGCGATTCCGCACACGACCGTAAGACAACAAGCAACCACCATAACCACCTATAACAAACATTATAACCATCTATTATTACTACCAAAATCACAAACGAAACCAAGGAAGACGATGATGATGATGATGACAACATACCTATACAGAACATTCCGGCGACAAGACCGCTACCCAACTCAAGCTTCCCATCCCCAATATGTCTCCACTCTCAAATGCTCCAAAGAGATGAATCATGGTGAATAATAAAGGATATGACGACATCTAGGTTTAGGAGAAAAGGTAATGAAATGATTTGGGTTTCACGATATCACAATTTATATTTCCCCGCTGAACTCCCGTTACTCGATCGAGTAAGCAACTTACTTGATCGAGTGGCCTCTACTCGATCGAGTGACAAAGCTACTCGATCGATTAGCCTCCACTAGATCGAGTTACCATAACTCAAAGGGTCATAACGTCACAAGGTTAGCTTGTAAGGTTTCTGAAGGTCTAGATAGGTGTCTAAGGTCAGTCAACGACGGTCAACGGGTCTCTAAAAGGACGGGTATTACAGTCTTCCCGTCTTTAAAAAGAACTTCGTCTCTGAAGTTCACTCAACCTCCCCCACGACACAAGCTGAAAAGAAACTAAGGCAACTGACAACCATCCACCCCGACAAGGACAAACACAACCATTCGTATATACTACCCAGTTATGAATGCTCACCACCCATCATCATCATCTACCTTAGCATACATCATCCAATATGACTTCGTATCGAGTCATCAAACATGCATTATACATGAGAACAAACCAACACAACCGTTACTTCATTGCACGATTCCCTATCTCATACACAAACTACCTGATACCACTATTCCGTTTACTCATCCAATAATTAAGCATCACAACAATTAATTACCAATCTTCAAAATGTAGTAAGTTATCCACCACTTATACAATAAGCAAGTTAACATTCATTTTAAATCATTTCCACAAAACTAATATTACTCTTTTAAATCATTTATTTTACTCAACAATGTAACAATTCAATTACTTAACAACTTTGTTTCACACAATTCAATTACTTCACCACTTTGCATAACAAATGGTTAATCAGCTCGGAAAATGAAACACATGGTACGACGAATCTTTCCAACAATTAGCAACAATTACTAACAACTACTAACAATTTGTAACACCCGCGAATTTTCCATTTTAACATTTATAATTTAATTAACCATTCTATGTCTTATTTATATTTTAAATTATTTAATTTAATTAATTTCATTATTAAACATGATTTTTATAAATATTATATTTTTAAAGCTTAAGTTATACAAAATAAATATTTTGGTCGGATAATAATGATAATAATAATAATATTTCCCGTCTTGAGTTATAGTAAGCTTGAGACGAAAATTCTAGTGGAAACCGACTCAATTTGAATTGTTGGGCTTTATATAACTCATGGGCTTTTCCCTTCTCTTTTCCCTTCACAAAACCCCCCAACTAAACCCTCACAACTCCATCTCCCTCACTCCTAAATTCTGAAATTTCCCAACAAACACACAACTACAACACCATTGTTACACAACTTCCACCTTCTTCACCAAATTGGCCATAAAACCTTCATTTCTCATCGGTTTTCAACGATTTTCGCGTCTATCTCTTCCTCTCATCGCCCTCCATCTTTCTAGGTAAGAAAAGAACCATCTTTCCTCCCTTAATGGGGCTGTCGAGCCATTCTCTACATGGTACCCTTTTTCTAGTTTCGATTCTTAGTCTTATTTTGTGTTTTCTTATGTTTAGGAGAAAGTTTAGTTGACCCGGAAGTGGATTCTTGAAAGGTAGACGAGTATATTGTGGATTTAAGTGCAAAAAGGTAACGGTGATGGGTTACTCGACTTTTATGTTAAAATTGTGTGAATTATGTAGTAATAGACTCATATGAATGTTAAAGTTGGTATCTTTCATGACTTATAGTGATTTGGTGTTGAGTAGAATACTTGTATGATGTTTTTCACATGTTAATGAGTAATTTTCATGCTTGGTTATAAGATGGTGAAACATGAGGTTTGTCTTAAAGGAATTCCCTCATAATTGCATGATTAGACCTCACTTTAATGATCAATAATCAACCCCATATGTTAATGACATATTGAATGTAATAATTTTCCATGTATTCATCATATTAGAGAAGTATAAGATGATTGAAATTAAGATAGTTGAATTTGGAAGACTTTAGATGGTTGCTTAATGGAATTTGCGTGTACAAGTGATCCGCCGGTGGGCGGTGGCGGCCTACCCAACCGCAGCAGCGTCATGGCATTTATGAGTTATAAAAATAGGGATTTAAGCCTTTGATATCCCCTGCCGGTGGGCAAGAAATGGCCTACCCAACCGGGCACGAGTACATGAACTTTTGGTGTCTTTTATAATAGGGTGTATCCTCGCCGGTATTTAAGGCTTCTGGTCAACCAGCAGAGAATACACAATGTGAAATGTTGAACTTAATTGACTATAGTAGGTATTCCTGCCTGGGTGGGCTGACAGTCACCCTGAGAGAATACACATTGAATGTTTTGACCTTGTTTCCTTTAGCTTGTATCCCGCCGGGGTGGGCGACCGCCACCCTACAGAGAATACACCCTCACCTAATTTGACATTGTTCACCATAGCATGAATCCTCTGCCGGTGGGCCGGCAGCCGGTGCCCACACCGGCAGAGAGTACCTGATGTTTCGCATACCTTTATACTTATGCATGCCTCACATGAATTGTTTACGTTATGTTTGTGCAATCTTTTCCACTCGTATTTGTGACCCGAGCGTGACGTTTTACATTGTGCGACTACTCGACATTCCTTATTTATTTGCCCTCGGACATTAGGTCACGGTTAGGTGCCATTCTTTCCGAGTTGGGCTATTTTTCCTTCCGCCTCTTCGGACCGGGGGTCACGGTTAGGTGACAAGGTTCCGCTTGAGGTTACTCGACTTTCGGGCACGGTCAGGTGTACCATATTTCGAGTCTTGGATACGATTTGGTATCGTTTGTCGAATCGGGTGTCGTCCATCCCGAGAGTCCGCCGAGTTTAGACTAGGACCGTATTATGATCGTCGTCCTACCAAGAGGTTGGAGTCAGGAGGGTTGTCTTGTTTGAGTCAAAGCCTTTGTAATGTCTTGCTTGTTACGGTCATTGGCGTGTTCTTATATACGAGAATGCACGTCTTCTATGATTGTTTGTGAGAGTCTTGGTCCTATCGGATACTAGTGGTGAGATGCAAGCCCCTAGTTGCGATATGATCGCCGGGATTGATGTTCCCATCCGTTCTTATGGTGAGATGCAAGCCATAAGTATGAATGTGACATTAGTAGCCACGCCCCGTGCTATGGTTGTTAAGAGGTTTTCAAGTAATGGCTATTGGTTTCCATCCATGTATTTTCTATTCAATTAATCCGTTGTTTACCTTCTTCATATGATTCGATGCCTAATCTCATATCCATGTTTTGGTTACCTTGAATGCATGTTTAATATAATGTACCATGCCTATCTCATTAAGAATGCAATGTGCCTATCTCATTATGATTATCGTTTATATTCCCTTGTTCATATTATTCAAGTATGATGCGTGATCAATATGTTTAATTAAGTTCTTGCTTATGTGCATTTTGACATATTGTGGCTGGGAGAACGCTGAGTTACTCCCCACTCGGTTGTATGCGTTCATGTTTACATGAATGACGGGTTTGTGATGCAGATTATGGGGAAGACGTGTGAGCTAGCGAGAACGTTGAACCTTGGACCTTAGTTATAGTTTGCTTAGACTCACCTATCGTTAGACTTGTGTTTATTCGTGGGATATCCTTTCCCCAGCGCACTTCGTTTTTAATTGTAAAACTTATTCATCTTACTTTTCATTTTCGTTTGATCACTTATGGTGGATTTCACACTTTAAACTTTAAAGGTTTTAAAAATCTCGTATTTTCCGCTTTATTTTTGATGCCCTATCGAGGGGTGTCACAGTTGGTATCAGAGCATATGTTGCTCCCGACGCACACACGTGTACCCCGAATTTAAATTGAACTTGACCTTGAATAATGAATGAGAGATGGGTAGACTTAAGGACCTAAGTTGGTAGTCTGTAGTGTGGTTTCTCTTTGTTAGGTTCTAACATGTTTGTTGATTGTCCTTTAATAATTTTTGTGCCCTTGGATCAATGACCGTGAGCTTACCTACGTGAAGATCAAGACTTGATGCCTTTTTGCCGAGAATTGAAGAATTGTTCGACTTTTGAAGAATGTTTCATCTTCCTTGAAGATATTCCTCATTCGTGTATACCTTGCCTTGTTCTTTCATTTCTTGATGCTTATTTCCTCTTCTAAACTTTCTTTTCTCTTTTCCTTGGAAGCTACTCTTGTACCCTCCTAACTTGTCCTTTGTTCCTTGCTTATCCTCTCTTAACGCCCTTTTGATAGTACCCTTTCTTTTGCTTTACCTTGGAAGCTAGTTAGTACTCACCCGACCTATCTTTCGTTTTTGTTTCTCCTTCCATAACATCTTGCATATAGATCTCTTTCTCTTGAAGAGTGTCTCTACCTTCTCTGAGATTCCTTCCTCTCTTAGAATGCCTTGTCTTATTCCCTTGTCTTTGTGCTCTATACCTATCGTAACTCTTCTCATATATCTTGAGAGTTGTCTTTGTACCTTTTCTTCTTATAATACCCCTCATGGACACCTTCATCTTTGTCTTATGGAATGTTAACCTTGGTTGAGAATTTTGGGTTTGTGGAGTTAGTTTGTGATGGATTCCTAACCCTCGCCTTGAGAGTTTGTTTTGTTAGAGAGGCTTTGCCAATGTGGTAAGACATACCTTGAGGTTTCTTAGACCTAGTTGCTTGACATGAACTGAGTGTGGTCGATTAGTTGAATTATTTGGGTCGTAAAGTGTGAGTTGCATGTGTTACTAAGGTTATAGAACTTGGCTTTGTTGTTTATGGTTGAGATTTGAAAGGCTTGGGAAGTGTAGTGAGACGTGTCTTGGAATACTAGTGCCTAGTACTTGACTTAGAATGGCTGAAATTGAATGGTGGAATTGAAGAGGTAAGATTGAATGAGTAAGTCGAGTTATGATAGGCTTTCGTAATCACTTTGGATATGAGGGTTTGATAATGTACACGGGACCATGAGAAATGCTAATTGTGGGATTATTGGTTTGTCTAAGTGAGTGATCTTGATTACTACTTGAGGTTGGTATGAGAGTGAGACTAAGCTACATTATTGGGGAGTCTTAGCGCTTGTTTTAGTAGCTAGAAAGGATAATAGTATGGTTGATGCCAAATGTTAAGTTGAGGAACATAGTTTCAATTTATGGAGTTAGAATGTGGGAACATAAGGTGGTAAAGTGTTGTTACAACTAAGACCTTGTTTCTTGAGAACTCGATGGTAGGTTTTGTTCTATGATACTGGATTTGAAAGAAAATACTTTGGGATGTCGATGACCGTAACGGATTGGTAATGTGATTCGATAGTGGTTGGCTCATGAGAGTTCTTGAGTTGAGAGAGACTTTCATATAAGGAATGAGATGAATTGCCTTGACCCTCATTTTGGAATTTGGTCGTTTTGTTATGATGGTACAATATCCTAATAGGCGTGACCTTGTTAGAGAGAACCTTAAGTCTTAGAAAGGGTATGGTTTAAGCCCTAAAATCCCCCTCGTACCTTTAATTATCTTCATTCCCTTCGTCCATACCTTGATTACATTTATTTCTCAAGTATAAAAATTACTTGTCATTTCCTTGCCTTGAATACCTCTCTAATTCTAATATCTCTTACTATTGTTAACTAGTTACCGTCATTATTTGACTCTTTTAATCTCACACCTTGACATGTTCATGTATCCCTTTGAAATTTCCTATCATTTCTTGACCCAGTTATTACTCTTTGTTTCTTTAGTGGAGTGATGGCGTTGTTGGCTACGTTGTAGAGTGAGTGAGATGCTCTTCGAGGATTCTTTGTGAACCTTGATTTCGTCAAAATTGGTTTAGTGGAACTTAAGTTGAGTTGAGTAGGAAAAATCGTATAACAAACCTATTTACTTTTGGTTGGTGGTCTTTATGATTTGGAGAAATGTGATAATCTATGCTTGTGAATTCAGGTGTGAATAAGATTTTGGTTTGGAGTGTTAGAAAGTATAAAGACCTTGAGATTTTGACCTTTGATTTAGGATTTTACCATAGTGAGAACTCCTAGTAGTCGATAGTTGGTTATGTGTGTAACTCTTTTAGTAGTTTGGATCTTTCGTGGAAATCGTTTATAGATGATTTATATTTGAGAGTTATGGAATCACAATTGTGGTGGAGTGACTTGACCGACGGGGTAGCTTAGGAGTAAAGTGTGAGTATTTTGAGGAAATTATTGGAAGTTATGTGGTTATGAGTTTTGTGGTTAGGAAGTTTTCGGAACCGTTCAGGATGACTTTGTTGTTCGAGATTTAAGTATCTGGCGTTTCCTTGTTGCCAAATTTCCCGTCCTCTTTGACCATAAGTGTTACCGTTCATACCTCTCTTTCTCGTTTATGCTTGCTCCTCCTTTATAATTTGATGTTAACCTATGAAATTCAATCTTTGATATCCTTGTGGATTCGATTTCAACTCTTCTCCTAGGAAGTTTATCATAGCTCTTTTGTTGGTTAAGTTTGAACCCTCTTAGCGTACCTTGTTTTCATGATATCTAAGCTCTCTTCATTTCGTACTATTTCTAAACATTTCAAGCTACCACTTTTTGGACCCATTGCTAAAAGTTTATGTTACTTTTACAAAACCCTACCTATTTTAAAGGTTTGAAAATGGGAATTTGATTTAGTTCTCCTTTTGTTCTATGAGTATGACTTCTTTTTATTGATTTTTAATTACTAAACCCGAGTTACTTTTAATTTGCTTAATTTCTAACTAACTTTGATCTACTTATGATTTCCTTGTCAGAGTTTAATATTATGTTTTCAGGAATTTGACTTCCTTTTGAATTTAGAAATGAAACCTCTATTTCTATTTTGACCTTTGCAAAAGAAAATTTGAATGAATTGCCTTTCCTTTTGATTTTGACGTTGATCGGATGTTAGAACTCGTTATTTGAAACGTTTAATAACTTGTTCTATGCTTGTCGACGAGTGACTTTTGTCTTAGATTTGTCTTTGACTTGGAAAGTTAGCGTTCTTGTGTGCACGACAAGAGCAATTTCGTTCCATGAATGAGACTTATACCTTTGAAAACTCTTCATTAATGTTTTTGAAAGTATTTTAATTTTCGATTTATACAAATGATTTGCTTTTGACCATATCTTCGATTTGGAATGTGATGTTCTTGAATGCGCAACGAGAGCATTTTCGTTCCTTTGATGAGAATCGGTTCATCGGAAAATTTTGTTTGAGACTTACGAAAGGATTTTGATTCTTACGATAAGTAACCTTTTATTGTTTTGGTTACCAATTTTAAAAGTTCAGTTTTACTTTTTATAACCTTTCTTTTCTACCTTCAAGTTTCGAGGACGAAACTTTTTAAAAGATGGGGTGATTGTAAACACATGAATTTTCCATTTTA
Source organism: Silene latifolia (assembly GCF_048544455.1). Taxonomy (NCBI): domain Eukaryota; kingdom Viridiplantae; phylum Streptophyta; class Magnoliopsida; order Caryophyllales; family Caryophyllaceae; genus Silene; species Silene latifolia. The sequence continues at coordinate 67,901,411 of NC_133532.1, forward strand.
ACATTTATAATTTAATTAACCATTCTATGTCTTATTTATATTTTAAATTATTTAATTTAATTAATTTCATTATTAAACATGATTTTTATAAATATTATATTTTTAAAGCTTAAGTTATACAAAATAAATATTTTGGTCGGATAATAATGATAATAATAATAATATTTCCCGTCTTGAGTTATAGTAAGCTTGAGACAAAAATTCTAGTGGAAACCGACTCAATTTGAATTGTTGGGCTTTATATAACTCATGGGCTTTTTCCTTCTCTTTTCCCTTCACAAAACCCCCAACTAAACCCTCACAACTCCATCTCCCTCACTCCTAAATTCTGAAATTTCCCAACAAACACACAACTACAACACCATTGTTACACAACTTCCACCTTCTTCACCAAATTGGCCATAAAACCTTCATTTCTCATCGGTTTTCAACGATTTTCGCGTCTATCTCTTCCTCTCATCGCCCTCCATCTTTCTAGGTAAGAAAAGAACCATCTTTCCTCCCTTAATGGGGCTGTCGAGCCATTCTCTACATGGTACCCTTTTTCTAGTTTCGATTCTTAGTCTTATTTTGTGTTTTCTTATGTTTAGGAGAAAGTTTAGTTGACCCGGAAGTGGATTCTTGAAAGGTAGACGAGTATATTGTGGATTTAAGTGCAAAAAGGTAACGGTGATGGGTTACTCGACTTTTATGTTAAAATTGTGTGAATTATGTAGTAATAGACTCATATGAATGTTAAAGTTGGTATCTTTCATGACTTATAGTGATTTGGTGTTGAGTAGAATACTTGTATGATGTTTTTCACATGTTAATGAGTAATTTTCATGCTTGGTTATAAGATGGTGAAACATGAGGTTTGTCTTAAAGGAATTCCCTCATAATTGCATGATTAGACCTCACTTTAATGATCAATAATCAACCCCATATGTTAATGACATATTGAATGTAATAATTTTCCATGTATTCATCATATTAGAGAAGTATAAGATGATTGAAATTAAGATAGTTGAATTTGGAAGACTTTAGATGGTTGCTTAATGGAATTTGCGTGTACGGTGATCCTGCCGGTGGGCAGAGTCGGCCTACCCAACCGGCAGCAGCGCGTCATGGCATTTATGAGTTATAAAAATAGGGATTTAAGCCTTTGATATCCCCTGCCGGTGGGCAGCTGGCCTACCCAACCGGCGGCGAGTACATGAACTTTTGGTGTCTTTTATAATAGGGTGTATCCCTATGGGGTATTTAAGCGGCGGTCAACCAAGCAGAGAATACACAATGTGAAATGTTGAACTTAATTGACTATAGTAGGTATTCCCTGCCGGTGGGCCAAGGTCACCGGCAGAGAATACACATTGAATGTTTTGACCTTGTTTCCTTTAGTTGTATCCCTGTAGGTGGGCGGCAAGCCACCCGGCAGAGAATACACCTCACCTAATTTGACATTGTTCACCATAGCATGAATCCTCTCGCCGGTGGGCGGCGTGCAAGTCTCCACACCGGCAGAGAGTACGATGTTTCGCATACCTTTATACTTATGCATGCCTCACATGAATTGTTTACGTTATGTTTGTGCAATCTTTTCCACTCGTATTTGTGACCCGAGCGTGACGTTTTACATTGTGCGACTACTCGACATTCCTTATTTATTTGCCCTCGGACATTAGGTCACGGTTAGGTGCCATTCTTTCCGAGTTGGGCTATTTTTCCTTCCGCCTCTTCGGACCGGGGGTCACGGTTAGGTGACAAGGTTCCGCTTGAGGTTACTCGACTTTCGGGCACGGTCAGGTGTACCATATTTCGAGTCTTGGATACGATTTGGTATCGTTTGTCGAATCGGGTGTCGTCCATCCCGAGAGTCTGGCCAGGTTTAGACTAGGACCGTATTATGATCGTCGTCCTACCAAGAGGTTGGAGTCTAGAGGGTTGTCTTGTTTGAGTCAAAGCCTTTGTAATGTCTTGCTTGTTACGGTCATTGGCGTGTTCTTATATACGAGAGTGCACGTCTTCTATGATTGTTTGTGAGAGTCTTGGTCCTATCGGATACTAGTGGTGAGATGCAAGCCCCTAGTTGCGATATGATCGCCGGGATTGATGTTCCCATCCGTTCTTATGGTGAGATGCAAGCCATAAGTATGAATGTGACATTAGTAGCCACGTCCGTGCTATGGTTGTTAAGAGGTTTTCAAGTAATGGCTATTGGTTTCCATCCATGTATTTTCTATTCAATTAATCCGTTGTTTACCTTCTTCATATGATTCGATGCCTAATCTCATATCCATGTTTTGGTTACCTTGAATGCATGTTTAATATAATGTACCATGCCTATCTCATTAAGAATGCAATGTGCCTATCTCATTATGATTATCGTTTATATTCCCTTGTTCATATTATTCAAGTATGATGCGTGATCAATATGTTTAATTAAGTTCTTGCTTATGTGCATTTTGACATATTGTGCTGGGAGAACCTCGAGTTACTCCCCACCGATCGTGGCGTTCATGTTTACATGAATGACAGGTTTGTGATGCAGATTATGGGGAAGACGTGTGAGCTAGCGAGAACGTTGAACCTTGGACCTTAGTTATAGTTTGCTTAGACTCACCTATCGTTAGACTTGTGTTTATTCGTGGGATATCCTTTCCCCAGCGCACTTCGTTTTTAATTGTAAAACTTATTCATCTTACTTTTCATTTTCGTTTGATCACTTATGGTGGATTTCACACTTTAAACTTTAAAGGTTTTAAAAATCTCGTATTTTCCGCTTTATTTTTGATGCCCTATCGAGGGGTGTCACACAATTACTAACAAATACTAACAATTACTCAAAACTGTAACACCCCCTCATACCAAGGACTACCCTAGCATGAGAGACTGTTACCATCTCGGTTGCCCGACGTTAGTATATCATGGTGACCATTCCGAAACAACATTTATTAAAGTATAAATAGTTAATGATTACATGTTCCATAAACCAAAACCGGAATAAAGATTACTAATGTTCAACAACTGAAACTAAAAGATAAATCTCATGACAGTGGAAGCTAGACTCAAGTGATGACTCCCCATCTCATCCCCATAGCTCATAAATATCATCACCTGTCACAATCTGCTCACCATCCCTGAATGGATCACCACAGATTTTATAAAACAACAACGGGGTCACTTACTGAATAATCAAAGCAAGACAAGTACGAAAGATAAACAATGATCATCAACCCTCTCGACTCCTAATCACAACAAGCAGCGGTGTGGGACCGAAGCCACACCCACCAAGGTCCCGCTCATCAACGAGCAATAATCCCTGTCCCTTAATGTGCACATCTCCTCCCGTGACGGGTTCCACAGAGGGCGAAATAGGGTGTGAAGCCACTCCCGCAAGTAACTCCACCACAAAACGATGGTCTATATGCCCCGACTGACACTGACAGGAGCAGTAAACAAACAACAATCTACATAACAGTGCCCGAATCGCCACTCGAGGCACAACAACCATATCAATAGTCATCGCAACTTATTCAATCCCATAAACACTGACTCAGTACGACCTCCTTGGCCAGAAGACTTTCTTAAAACCGCTTTACTAGATCACAACGCAACATATTACATGGAATCACAGATACTAACCTTATGAATATTATCCATACCATGACTCATGAGGTCAGAACCTCACACAAACATTTACACATATCATGGACCCATAATCGAATCTGACTAGGCAATCCTGATCACGTAAGTTACCACCTGATAAAGGTTGCCTCTCACCCGTGCTTGATTCGTATGCCCCTCTTATTACATTCTCCGATTCGCAGAACTATCACTTCCTGACAATGTAACCCTACCATTAATACTCAAATACTAGTACCCGCCTCCTATAGTCACATTTCATACCCCCTCACAACCATACACATCAACCCGACCTCTACAAAATTCAACCTCTTTAGAATGGCTATCTTCCCTATTTAACATCATCCTTATCCACTAGTGACAACACTACGACACCACCATCCTTTATGTGACCACTCTCTTACTATCACTTCTAAATATAACAATTTATTTCCTCTCATTGGTTGTCATCCCAATAACGAACACCAAATCCATCAACACAATTTACCTCAACATTCTTTCTAGTTCCATCTTTAATTGTATCGTCACTTAACTCTCCACCAAAATCTCATATCGTGCAAACACTCTACCAGCTTCTTATTCCCTTAATACCTCGAAATGCCCGGCTAACATGTCGTCCTAAACTCCGATATAACCATTGACTCACACCCTCTCAAGATGCTATCGTACATTTTCATAATTCCTTACTTTCATGTCCCATAACTTTGGTCAACGTTCTCCCAACTTACTTCTATCCAATAATACCAATTAATAATTCATCTCCTTCCTTCTTCTACCTATCTCTTTAGTAATCCGATTACCTTCTTGTTGCTCCACAATTCAAATTCCATTAATTCATATCAATATAATCTCTTTCTTTCTTATCACTGATCCTCTTCCATCATACTACTCACTCACACTTGTCACCATCAAGTCCACACAACTAACGGTTACCCTTTAATTAGTTGTATCTCCCTTTTGTGTCCCAAGAAAACCAAGAATTCACTTCATACCGTTAATTGCCCAAAGAATTATACACTATGCTCACCTCTCGATGATCCAAATTCCTAAACTCAACCACTATCTACAAATCCACATCGCGACATAATCCCATCTAGGTTCACTATATACCACTCTTCTCCATCCTTGTACAACAACCTTTCATCACATATATATTCTTAAACAACACAATCCTAACCATCTCCCTCCATAAATCCTTACACCTCCCAAGTTGTCACTATTCACATCCTTCCCTTCAATCTTTCATTCTCACGTTTCTTTACACTTACATCACCCTTGCCCATATACACTTACTTTTATATTACTCAACATGCGACTATATCACTCACCATATCTCAGAAAACATGCTCCTTGCCACTATTCCTCATAACCCACATATAACACATGTCCTCCATATCCAACACATATCCCTCATAAGCAGGCATTCTCCATATCATAGCATCTGGTAACTTACGTATCAAGACCGTCACATATATAAAAGAATACTTTAAGACCCAAAACATACATGTGCACATAACCTACTACTCAAAACATATGTAATAACGTAACCGTCGACTCAAAACAACCTCCCAAAGAGAAACTCGATCGAGTACTTGACGTACTCGGCCGAGTACAGGACACTCCGTCAAGTAATGAGACTACTCGGCCGAGTTCACGACTCCAGAAGCTGAACAGAATTATCAAAGAAAGATTACTCGGCCGAATATGGGATACTCGATCGAGTATGAAAGATACTTGGTCGAGTAGAGCCTACTTGGTCGAGTATCGACACAGTTCTCAGGAACGTCCAGTTTTCGTAAAAGAGTCATGTCTCACTCGTTACTTGATCATTTTGGGCGTGTGACCTATCGTTAGAATCGTAATAGGACAAGCTATCACCTCCAATTGGAATTACAACAATATCATTCTTAGAACTCGACTTATGACAGTTTTAAGATAGCCCTTCTGTAATTGGTTTTCATACAAATAAATTTTGTCTTAACAAAACAACTTGAACATGAATAAACCAAATAATAAAAACTCAATACTTCTAAAAACCAGTACATAGGTGAAATTTTATCATACCCGCATGAAAATTAAACACAACATTCATATATATAGACGCATGACCGTAATCACATGCTACTACCAACAAACCAAACATTAACATCACCATGATCATATAGACACATCCCACCTCACGTTACATATACTCCAATTTCACATTCCGTTAACATACTTAAACATGCTTTTCCATATGTATATGACACTCCACTACCCGTTTCAAAAGCCAAGCAGTAACCACATAACATGCTTCAGGATCTGTCACACACAACTACGCAATTCCTTTATCATATACCAACATGGTCAAATCCTTTCACTTCATCCAACAACTATACAAGTTTCACATCTACAAGTACCACACACATGACTTGAAACACATAACGATTCCCAAGACTCCCCCATGTGACCGGCTTGATATCGTAAGGGCCTTAATGCGACTTTGGGACGTCTCCCAAGTCTTTGCGGTAGCTCCAAATAACTCTTCCCATGTTCATTTTATTTAGACTCCCTATGTTTATTAGGTTCATTTGTTTTAGATTCCAGAATCGTCGCTCTGATACTACTTTGTATCACAACCTCATACCAAGGTACCTTACCAAGGACTACCCTAGCATGCGAGACTGTTACCATCTCGATTGCCCGAGGTTAGTATATCATGGTTACCATTCTGAAACAACTTTTATTAAAGTATAAATAGTTAATGATTACATGTTTCATAAACCAAAACCGAAATAAAGATTACTAATGCTCAACAACTGAAACTAAAAGATAAATCTCATGACAGCGGAAGCTAGAATCGAGTGATGACTCCCCATCTCATCCCCATAGCACATAAACATCATCACCTGTAACAATCTGCTCACCATCCTCGAACGGTTCACCACAGATTTTATAAAACAACAACGGGGTCAGTTACTGAATAGTCAAAGCAAGACAAGTACGAAAGACAAACAATGATCATCAGCCATCTCCACTCCCAATCACAACAAGCAGCGGTGGGGGACCGCAACCACACCCACCAAGGTCCTGCTCATCAACGAGCAATAATCCCTGTCCCTTAATGTGCACATCCCCTCCCGTGACGGGTTCCACGAAGGGCGAACTAGGGTGTGAAGCCACTCCCGCAAGTGACTCCACCACAATCATCACTGAAGAGTCTATCAGAGTCGAAATACTCGACAGAGGTGGGGGGGGGGGGGGGTGAATTGAGTATTTAAAAACTTATGGCCACTTTTTATTTTATATCGAAGTAATTAATTACTTAAAGTTTATTGATTAAACTTTAACTAATCAATCAAGTGATTAAGAACGTAACGAAATGAACAAAAACGAAAACTGCAAAGACACACAGTTTTGAAGTGGTCCAGCTTCACATGTCGAAGCCTATGTCCACTATTCTCGATTAATAATTTTAGTACCTTTCTTCGGATTACAAAATTATCAACCCAACTCGTATGACTAACTCTAGTTATAACTCAATTTGAATATCACAAGATATTCGATTTTGACTATCTTAAGTTACTAAGAAAGTGCTTGATTGTTCTTCTAATGTTCACAATATGAACGAGTAAGAAATAATATTTAAGCGCTATTATCCAATAACTTAATTTCAAAAGTAATTCTAATAAAGAACAACACGACTTTTCAAAATAATTTTCGATTGCAAAATAATGATAAACTTAATTTGTTTGCAAGGATATTTTAAAGTTCAAGGTTGAAAAGCGAGTTGAAAGAATAAATAAGTGTTTTATTTATAGTAGAGAGGAGATCTAGGTTTAGGAAGAAAAACTCTAGATGTCGTGTGTGTGTGTGTGTGTGTCGTGAGACGCAAGAAGGGAATTAGGTCAAATCTTTCCTAAACTTGGAAAATAAGAAAGGATAAGATAATATAAGGAGATAAGAAATCTCTAACAAATATTATTTTGATCTACTTTAGTTCTTATCCAAGTAAGAAAAAGATCTTAATCCATTTATTTATTCTCATAATATCTTACCAAAAGATATGGAATAAGTATAAGGAGATAAAATATATTTAACAAATATTTTATCTAAGATCTTTACCTAAACCCTAGATCTCGTGTAGTTTAAGAAAGGAATAAGATCTATCTTTTTCCTATTTTAATCCAACACTATTTTAGATAAAAGATACAAAATAAATATAAGGAGATAAAATATCTCTAACAAATATTTATTTAAGATCTTTACCATAAAACTCTACATACATTATAGATCATGTGTGAAGTATATAGTAAGTAGGAGATCGAATTTTAACCTAATAATATCTTTATATAATGGAAAAGAATAAATCAAATAATATATACTAGCTAATCTTCCTGGAGATGTTCAGTAGTAGAATGATGATGACCTATACTAGCTAATATTCCTAGAGATCTTCAGTAGTAGAATTATCTCTTCTTCTTGATCATAAGCTCTTCATCTTGAGCTTGTTATAGAGTTGATCGAGCCTTTTGCTTGAGTGATCATCATACTTGAAACTTGTTATAGTTACTATGATGCTTTAAGAATCTTCAATGTTATAGCTCAAGCTGCTATAACATTACTTGAACGATGCTTCACAAATCTTCAATGTTATAGCCAAGGTTGCTATAACATTACTTGCTTAACTTGTAAACTTAAGTCACTCTATTAAAGACTAAACAAACGATTACGATAAAGAGTATATACAAAACGAAGCACACATTTGTCATTATCAAAACTTAATCATATATCTATATGGTCCAACAAATTCCTCCCTTTTGATGATGACAAGTCTCTTATGATTTGTGACTAAGTTTAAGTTCCCCCTCAACATAATACTATAAAAGTCATAGACAGTTGAACGCAAGAACAAGCCACTTATATACAAAGTATAGCATCTAAGGACCTTAAGAGATTAAATGTTCTGACATGGAGCAAGCTTAGGCAAATACTTAAGTCACGATTATTTTCTTCCTCCTCTTGACATCATCGAAAAGACGAGAACAGACATAAAACGACTAAAATGATATCAACGGTGGCAAGAAATATATATTAATCAAAGCACATATTATAGCATAAGAATGATTTAAACATAAGCAAGCTCTAAATATAGAGTGTGTAATACAAACCAAGATGAGTATAGATTTTGTAAGAGAGAATGAAAATAGTCACTCACCTAACTACGACCTACAAAAGCATGCATGCAATCTAACATGATAGATATCTCTAGTAACCGTACATATACACTCCAACCAAGCGAGATCCAAAACACATGCCGAGGACTTATAAAGTAATGTGAAGTGAGGTAATTGGGTAAGAAGTGGCAAAATAATTTTGATATGTGGAGGTAAAAGCCAAGCTAGAACCGATCACAACCAAAAGTAGCCATATTCCACTTTCCAACCCAACATGAAAGTTGATGCACCATGCCAAGTATGGCACAAACTCACTCACATCAACAAGTACTTCTCCTCAAGTAATATGGAAATGATAAGAATAGGAGTAATAAGAGATTCTTGCTTGTCCATCTTTTATAGTATCATTGTTCTCGTTTTTTTTTGTATTTTTGTTTCAGTCCATCTTTTTCTTCTTCCTTCCAATATCCATCACAAAATCAACAGAATTGACCACAACAAGACTTCCAAACTTACCAACAAGACTAGCTTGACAAGGGTAGGCCATATGGAATGTAGTAGAATAAATGGGTCAAAACGAGGCAAATTTGGCTATTGTGAGGTTAGTAGGTAAAACGTAAGGGAAGGGTCACCTCTCCACATATGTAACCACCACAAACCGAGTGTATACAGGTAATAAGAAAAAATATAATGCTTATGCAATTTGATGTTACAAGCCATGTAAGGAGTACTATTCACATCCTAAATAAAACCAATCATGAGCGTCATTGGTTTATGAAGCTCTAAACCTTAGAATGTATATGTGAATAACGAGAAATATGGTTTGCATACAACACAAGATATAACAGACTAGAAATGGAATATTCTTATAAAATAATTAAATACTATATAAGAATGTACTTGCAACGGAAAATACGAACATAGTCATACAATCTCGTCAAATCTAGTCGGTCATATGGGAAATAAAATATTTGTGACAAGTTTAGTTGCTACCAATTAAACCAATTTCCAACCGTAAAATCTAAAAACGTTCTCTAGCCAATGCTTTGGTAAAAATGTCAGCCCATTGTTTTTCTGTACTACAAAATTCCAGTCTTATGTTGCCCTTATCTACATGATCACGTCGAAAATGGTGTCTAATGTCTATATGCTTAGTATGCAAGTGCTGTGCGGGATTCTTAGATATAATTATAGCACTCGTTTGATCACATAAAATAGGTATACACCCAACATTAACACCGTAATCACATAACTGTTGCTTAAGCAATAAAAGTTGAGAACATACCAACCCATCGACAATATATTCGGCTTCAGCTGTAGATAACGAACGGAATTTTGCTTCTTTGACCCCCATGTAATAATACACGGTCCAAAGGAATTTTCCTTCAGCTGTAGATAAAGTAGCTATGCCAGAAGTACTTTTTCTGTCAAGTGAACAACCTGCATAATCTGCATCTGAATATATTATGAGATCGAAATTACACTCAAGAGGATACCATAGATATAATTTAGATGTACCAATTAAATACTTCAAGATTCTCTTAACTGCAATCGTATGCGATTCTTTAGGGTACGATTGAAATCGAGCATAAACGCATACACTAAACATTATATCGGGACGACTTGCAGTTAAATAAATAAGTAAGCCAATCATACCTCGATAAGTCGTCTCATCGACAAACTTACCGTTTTCATCCTTAGTCAACTTCTTGTCTGTACCCATATGAGTTGGCTTAGAATTAGAGTTTTCCATACCGAATTTCTTGATTAGCTCCTTGATGTATTTCTGTTGGTGTATCATGATTTCTTCAGTAGTTTGTTGAATTTGGAGTCCAAGGAAGAACTAGATTTCTCCCATCATGCTCATCTCAAATTCTGAGGTCATTAATTCTGAAAAATACTTACATAAACGATCATTAGTTGAACCAAAAATAATATCGTCAACGTAAATTTGTACAAGTAATAAATCGGAATTTTCAGTTTTCAAGAATAAGGTTTTGTCGACAGATCCTGTTTTAAAACCACTTTCAAGAAGATATTTTGACAATCTGTCGTACCACGACCTTGGAGCTTGTTTCAAACCATACAAGGCTTTATCTAGTTTGAAAACATGGTTTTGAAACTTGCTATCGAGAAATCCTGGAGGTTACTCAACAAAAACCTCCTCATTCAAATAACCGTTAAGAAAGGCTGTCTTAACGTCCATTTGATACAATTTAATTCCTTTATGAGCAGTAAATGCTATCAATAATCTAATAGCCTCAAGTTTGGCTACAGGAGCGAAGGTTTCATCATAGTCAATTCCTTCTTGTTGATTGTACCCTTGTACAACCAATCTGGCTTTATTTCGTACAATAACTTCTGTATCATCCAGCTTGTTTCTATAAACCCATCTTGCACCAATAACAGTTCGGTCTTTAGGTCTTGGAACCAAATGCCAAACTTTGTTTTGGTCAAACTGTTGGAGCTCTTCTTTCATAGCAACGATCCAATCAGGTTCTGTAAGTGCTTCCTTGATATTTGTTGGCTCAATAGTTGATAGGAAGGAGTAGAAAGAACAGAAGTTGTTGAGTTTTCTACGAGTTCGAACTCCTTCATTCAGACTTCCCAGGATGGTTTCCATTGGATGAGAATCCTTATATTTCCATTTCTTAGAAACAGGAGGCACCTCATTATCTGAACTAGACTCGTCTTCTTCGAATGATTGGGGTTCAACCCTTGTTCCCCCTGAATCCAATCCTGGGGTTATAACTGAATAGGGTATAACTCTGGATGTTGTTCTTTGATTTGGATTTAATGTTATAGCATCATCAGCTATAACTTCAGTTTCCAATTGCTTGGATTGAGAAGTGGTTATAGTATCATCAACTATATTCTCAATTCTCTTTCCTTTATCATTCAAAGGGCTTCCTTGTTCATCATTTGTGCCCTCAATTTCTTTATCTTCCTCATCCAATTCTGGAAGATAATCCTTGGATAGTAGGAAATCAGGTTCGTTCAAATCTTCTTCCTCATCCTGTTTAGCTTTATCGAACATATTATTCTCATCAAAAACAACATGAATACATTCTTCGATGCATAAGGTTCTCTTATTAAAAACCTTATATGCTTTACTATGATTAAAATAACCAACAAACACAGCTTCGTCACTTCTGGGATCGAATTTGCTTAATCTATTTTTGCCATTATTATGGACAAAATATTTACTCCCGAAGCAACGTAGATGTGATATGTTAGGTTTACGTCCTCTAAGAAGCTCATAGGGAGTTTTCTTGAGAATAGGTCTAATCAAAGCTCAATTATGAACATAACATGCTGTACTAATAGCTTCGGCCCAGAAATTTCGAGGTAAGCCGCTACATAACAACATCGTGGGTGCTATATCCTCCAATGTTCTATTCATACGTTCAACAACACCGTTTTGTTGTGGGGTTCGTGGTGCTGAGAAGTTATGCCTAACACCATTCTCCCTATAATATTCTATAAAAGCATGGTTATCAAATTCAGTGCCATGATCCGTACGAATAGATACTAATTTGGATTTATATTTGTTTTGGACAAGCTTCATTAGGACTGCAAACTCTTCGAAAGTTTCATCTTTTGAGTTGAGAAAGATTGGCCAAACATATCTAGAGTAATCATCAACTAGAACAAAGACATACCTGGATCCACCTCTACTTCTTACCTTCATTGGGCCACATAGATCCATATGCACGAGTTCTAGTGGTTCATTGGTACTTACCATTCTCTTGGGTTTGAAAGATGATCTCACATGTTTGCAACGAGCACACGAGTCACATAAGGTTTCTTGATCAAATTTAATTGAGGGAAGTCCATCAACCAAATCCCATCTCTTTAGCTTATTAAACGTTGTAGAATTTATGCGAGCAAGCCTTTTGTGCCAAAGACACAAATCATCTGTTGTTACTTTCATGCATGTGAACGAATTAGTAGGAATATTATTTAGATCAATCATGTAAACGTTCCTTCTACGGTGTCCTTCAAGTACAACACTACTTGTTCCTTCAATTATTATTCGACAATAATCTGAATGAAAGACAACTTTATTTCCTTTGTCGCATAATTGAGTGATACTCAATAAATTGTGTTTGAGACCACTAACAAGATAAACATCACTAATATCATGAGAAGAAGATATTCCAACTTTACTAACACCGATAACCTTACCCTTCTTATTATCACCAAATGTGACCTTACCTCCATCGAAGGGTTCAAGTGAAAGAAATAAATTTACATCTCCAGTCATGTGCCTTGAGCATCCACTATCAAGGTACCATAGGTTATTTTCTTTCACCACAACCTGCAAAATAATTAGATACAGTTTTTAGGTACCCAAGTTAGGTTGGGTCCTTTGACGTTAGTCACTCTAAAAACTAAATCTTTTCTAACCCAAACCCTTTTTATAACTTTACGTTAAGACGAATGGGTTTGTTTAAGAACCGTCTTAGGTTGAGTTGTGGGTTCCTTATGTCGTGGTCTTTCAGGTTGTTTTGGAGGTGCTTTGGTTTTGAACGACTCCTTAGGTTTAGGTGTTTGTTTTGATTTGGTGGCGTTCTTAAAATCGAAGCTCATATCATAGAACCAACGGTGATCATTGTTTCGTTCTTCACTTGTACTCGGTTCAGATGGGGTAAATTCATTATCCTCGAAAACAGTGCCAGAAGCTTTAACAAAGTTGATTCCTTTTCTTAAATCCTGAGCATATTTGACACAATTTTCTTGGACATGACCAGTGTGACCACAGTAATTACAAATCAAATATTATGGTAGATTAACATATTTTCTTCTCTCGAAATCTTGTTCGAAAGGAGTTGATTTGCATTTAGAGTGATCTCTACGACCATAGCATTCGTGCCCTAATCCCATTTTCATGTTTTTATCTGATTGCTCAGTTAGGAAATTTAGGACACGTGTGCTACCTTCCCACTTTTCATGAACTTTTCTAGCATGTAAAAGTAGGTCTTTTAAGGACTGAATCTCTTTATCACATTTGGAATGATCTGACTCTACAACCTTGGGGGGATGAGTCTCTTCATAATTGTCACGAAAGTTTTGGAATCTGTCATTAAGAACTTTTACCATCCCGGTATGCGTTCTTTTAGTATTTATTAGATCAGTTTTAGATTCCTTTAATTATTGAGTTAGAGATTCAATTTCCTTCTCTTAATCTGAGATCACAGCTTCTCTAGCCGTAGCCTTTAACTTTCCTCAATTCCAAGGTCATAGCTTCACTAGCTGTAACTTTGGCTTGAAGATGCTTAATGTTGAGTTTCAGATCTGAGGTTATAGGTTCATTAGCTATAACTTTAGACTCAAGAACCTTTTTCTCAGCATTTGTCTCATCTGAAGTTGTAGCCATATTGGCTGTAACTTTAGATTTGAGCTTTTTGGCCTTTGCTTTAAGGAGATGATTCTCTTAAGCATTATTGTTCTTTCAAGTCTATCAATTCCAACTCTTGTTCATGACACTTATCAAGAGATTGCTCAAAGTATTCAATTAAGGCATCCCTAGACAATTTCTTAACACTTTTCTTAAGTTCAAGATAGCTTACCTCTTCTTCTTCTTCTGAATCAGGATCTCCTAGAAAGCAGCAATAGGAGTCCACGCTATCTTTATCACTGTCTGAAAATAGGTCAAGACTGACGTTGCTAAGACATAGATTAACAACTTCTTCTTCTTCTGACGCTTCATCGTCCTCGGTGTCGAGATCTCCCCAGCACGATGCCATCATTACTGGCTTAAACTCCTTCTTGGTCTTCTCACGTTTTGCTTTGTCTTTAATTTTCTCCCATGTGGGACAATCCTTAATCATATGACTGGATTCTCCACATTTGAAGCATCCTCTATAGCAAATGTATTCTTTGACTCAGAAGTTTTCTTATTATAGGACTTGTTGTTGTTGAATGATTTTGCTTTCTTATTTCTGAAAATTCGTTTATTAAATCGTTTAGCAAACAAAACCGTTTCATCCTTTATTTCGACATCGTCATTTTCCTTAGTAGAAACTTGTAGAGCCATGCTCTTACTATTACTGGACTCGGCCTCAACGTCATCCAGGGCGAGTTCATGAGCCATGAGAGCCCCAATAAGTTCTGCATAAGGTAGAGAGGTGAGATCTCTAACTTCTTCTATAACCGTGACCTTGGGACGCCATTTCTTGGTTAGACTCCTACGTACTTTTCTGGCAATATCCTCGGAGTTAAAAAGTTCTACCAAGATTTTTGAGCTCATTGACTATAGTATAAAATCATGCTGACATGCTATCAAGTGATTCATTCTTTTCCATTTTAAAAAGTATATATTTTTGAATCAGCAAGTCAATACGATATTTCCTAACAGCCGACGTTCCTTCATAGGCCAACTCAAGACCATCCAGTATTTCCTTGGCCGAAGTGCAAGAAGAAAAACGATCGAATTCGGTCGATGTCATGCCGTTTTGTAACAGGCTTATCGCTTTCGAGCTTTTCTCAGCCTTCTTGTAATCAGCCTCAATATAGTCTTCTTCCTTTTTCTCATAGGTAGTGCCTTCTGAAGATGCGACCAAAATTTTGTTTGGTCCATTCTTGATAATCGTCCAGCACTCCCAATCATGTCCTTTTATGTAGTGTGTCATCATGATTTTCCAAAGTCCATAATTTTTCCCTTCAAAGAGAGGACACTTAAGATACTTAGAATCCATTTCTCACGTGTAAGGCAGCGGAAATAAAATAAAAAGATAGAAAGATAGACGGATCAGCCTCTTTGCGGTTAGGCAATCAAGAGCACGAGGCTCTGATACCAATTTAAGAGTTTATCATAGTCGAAATACTCGAGAGGGGGGGGGGGGGGTGAATTGAGTATTTAAAAATTTATGCCAACTTTTTATTTTATATCAAAGTAATTAATTACTTAAAGTTTATTGATTAAACTTTAACTAATAAATTAAGTGATTAAGAACGTAACGAAATGAACAAAAACGAAAACTGCAAAGACACACGGTTTTGAAGTGGTTCAGCTTCACACGTCGAAGCCTACGTCCACTATTCTTGATTAATAATTTTAGTACCTTTCTCCGGATTACAAAATTATCAACCCAACTCGTATAACTAACTCGAGTTATAACTCAATTTGAATATCACTAGATATTCGATTTTGACTATCTTAAGTTACTAAGAAAGTGCTTGATTGTTCTTCTAGTGTTCACAATATGAACGAGTAAGAAACAATATTTAAGCGCTATTATCCAATAACTTAATTTCAAAAGTAATTGCAATAAAGAACAACACGACTTATCAAAACAATTTTCGATTGCAAAATAATGATAAACTTAATTTGTTTGCAAGGATATTTTAAAGCTCAAGGTTGAAAAGTGAGTTGAAAGAATAAATAAGTGTTGTATTTATAGTAGAGAGGAGATCTAGGTTTAGGGAGAAAAACCCTAGATGCCGTGTGTGTGTGTGTGTGTGGGTGTGGGTGTGGGTGTGTGTGTGTGTGTGTGTGTCGTGAAAGGCAAGAAGGGAATTAGGTCAAATATTTCCTAAACTTGGAAAATAAGAAAGAATAAGATAATATAAGGAAATAAGAAATCTCTAACAAATATTATTTTGATCTACTTTAGTTCTTATCCAAGTACGAAAAAGATCTTAATCCATTTATTTATTCTAATAATATCTTACCAAAAGATATGGAATAAGTATAAGGAGATAAAATATATTTAACAAATATTTTATCTAAGATCTTTACCTAAATCCTAGATCTCGTGTAGTTTAAGAAAGGAATAAGATATATCTTTTTCCTATTTTAATCCAAAACTATTTTACATATAAGATACAAAATATAAGGAGATAAAATATCTCTAACAAATATTTATTTAGGATCTTTACCATAAAACCCTAGATACTATATAGATCACGTGTGAAGTATATAGTAAGTAGGAGATCTAATTTTAACCTAATAATTCTTTATATAATGGAAAAGAATAAATCAAATAATCTTTGAAGATAAAATATCTTAACCAAATATTATTACTAAGATTTATTCCAAACCCTAATTTGCACAAAGACTATTCGAATAAGGAGGAAAAACGGCTCATAGGCCGGCCACCCAAACCGAAACCTTAGCTAAGATATTAGGTTAGATAATTAGGGTTTAGATATGAATAAAAGGAAAACCCTAGATAGCATGACAACTCATAAGTTGTTTTACTAATCAATAGGATAATATCAAACTCATTTGATCTAATCATATCCTAAATCTCATTCTACTAATAAACATACTTTTCTTTAAAGAATTTATTACATAAGCTTTGAAAAATATATTTTAAAAAACATTAAAATCGTGTTCTTCATATTGCAGCTCAAAGTTTTAGTAGAATCACCTATAAATTTAAGTTCAACTAGTAAAGTTATAACTAAAACAGGTATAACATTACTTGTCAAAATTACTTCTAAAATTACCGTTATCGAATGATAACCTATACTAGCTAATCTTCCTGGAGATCTTCAGTAGTAGAATCATCTCTTCATTTTGATCATAAACTCTTCATCTTGAGCTTGTTATAGACTTGATCGTGCCTTTTGCTTGAGTGATCATCATACTTGAAACTTGTTTCAGTTACTATGACGCTTTACGAATCTTCAATGTTATAACTCAAGCTGCTATAACTTTACTTGAACGATGCTTCACAAATCTTCAATGTTATAGCCAAGGTTGCTATAACATTACTTGCTTAACTTGTAAACTTAACTCAATCTATTAAAGACTAAACAAACGATTACGAGCAAGAGTATATACAAAACGAAGCACACACTTGTCATTATCAAAACTTAATCATATATCTATATGGTCCAACAATCACAATACCAAAACCAACATCATACCACCACCAACACCAACACCAACACCAACACCAACACCAACACCAACACCAACACCAACACCAACACCAACACCAACACCAACACCAACACCAACACCAACACCAACATTAACACCAACACCAACAATAACACCAACACCACAGATGATCATAATATCCATCACACAACAGTTACCACATAAATCTTGATTCAATTAAACAGTAAAACTGAGTAGGGAAACCCTACCTTCCCGCAATCTGTTATGCCAAAGCCAATCATACAAATGCACAACTAGTAACACATCATCACCTACAACAACGATAATCAACAATCAACAACACATACGATAACCAAAATCCTAAACCTTCAAATTAACCCAAACTAGAGTTTGTTAACTTATAAGAACAACAATAGATCAACAAGGATAAGACACTTACTACGGCGATTGACACGGAATAAGATGCTAGAACCCACAATCGACGACCTTTGCCTTGGAATTGATGAAGATGATTAGAGGAGAATGAAGCGTTGTTTATGTTTTGGAAGAAATGATTTTCGAAACTGGCAAATGACTTATATATAATCTCTAATCATTTTAATCAAAACCGCGGAAATAACATCCGTCAGACCGGATACTCGGTCGAGTATAGAGTATACTCGGTCGAGTATTCCCATACTCGGCCGAGTATTCCTGGGCAGAAAGTTGTCCAGAAACACACGACACACTTACTCGGCCGAGTAAGCCATATTCGGCCGAGTAGCAAACTTAGGAAAACTGTGGTATTACAAAAACAACTACTCAAAATGTGATAAGTTTGTCATAATTTGTCATTTTCTCACGCGACATTACTCTTCCCCTCTTAATAGGAACTTCTGTAAGATTCATTAATCTCTAATTAGACACTTCTAATAACTATGTATTTATTAGTGAAGTCATAAACTAAAAGGATCTTATGCATGCAAAACATTAAAATACAAAGTAAGAAGAAATCGATTAATCTTACATTAAGGGCCGAATGGTTTATACTAATCGGTCTCCTACCAAATTAGTCTTCTTTAAGAAAAACCAAGTCCTCCAACAAAACCCTTAGATTCAATAGTAGAATCTACTCCTCAAGGATTTGTACCAAGGAAATCACTCTTAATACAAATATTAATTTGTTACTAGAAATTAGTATATGTGACTTAAAATAACAACTAATATTATTAGTATACTACTTCTAGTAATGAGAGAATAATATTAGAGATTTGTGAGTTTTCTTCTTAAGTTTTTCCCAACAACAATTAGAGAGAATATGAAATATTATCCATATGATTTATAAGAATGAATAATGAATTAAAGAGAGAAAACATTTCCTCTTTTTGCATGGGGTGGCCGGGTGGGTAGAGGGAAGAGTGCCCAATGCATTTGCAAGTTTCTCTTCTCAAGAGTTTAGGTATTCAAACCTATCATTAGTAGGTTATGATTATGTTTCCATTTAATTAAATAAACAAAACACAACTAACTCCTATAATCCCCATTTACACGGCACACCCATTTAAAATGGGTCCATTTTAAGTTTGTCAAATGTTAATTTGTGTTGTGTGACATATTGGACATGTTACTAGACATGTAATTTAAATAATGCATTTTTAACTTATTAAAAATCATTATATAAACAAAATAAATCACATACAAAAATTAACTAATAATTCACAATTACAAGTACTTAAAACGGGTCATAGAATTATAAATAATAACAACTTGTATTTATAATAAACCATTCATCCTTATTTTAATTGTTTCATAAACAATAAATAAACCTAAGTAAATAAAACAATTTAATTACTTAATACGAACCTTATTTAATCGAATTACAATAAGATACGTAATCTTACTCACAAAATCATTTGTTCAATTTTAAGGAATCAATTAACTCGTATCGTCATACAATTAATTAATTAATCAATTAAGAATGTTTTCCTAGAGGTATGACCTTAAGGGATCAACTAATCACCCCCATCATACGACAGTAATGTCAAACTCTAGTCAGCCAATCATTACCGATTAGTGTGGATCAGTTGACAATAAAAATTACTTTCCCTTATGTATTCTTAATATGAGATTTAAACATGTGATCGCATTATTGTCGAGGACACAAACTCCCACAATCTCCCACTTGTCCGCGACAAGTGTGCGTCACCAATTCTCTTATCCCATTACTATCTCCCATTCAATGCAAGGTGTCTTGCAGGTCATACTTGCATTTGATCATATCATGAGTGGTTTCCTCGATCTGGAGAATAACTGTCTGACTGGAATTATCTATCATAGATACCTTCCGAGCGTGGCCACGCATTTCCAGTTCATTACTCCTCGAGTGGCCTTGAGATATAAGATAACCCTGACGGGGATGGACAATTCCTATTGCACTCTTCCCTTCGAATAGCCACAGCTCATCATGACCCAAAACATGCCCATTTGACCCCAATTACGAAGGTCGCAGAACATAAATCAAAGTCACTCTGAAACTGTGCCATCTTAGGCGAACAGTCTTTAGTCAAAGAATCGACTCATAAGAATACTATAGTAGCTCTCGCCACGACCAGGCTATAAAAATTTCCAGAACTCTATAAGCGGTCATAAGCCCGACAGAGTGTCCCTCATAGTCTGCCTATATGATCGACTAGTCATCTCTCATGACTCTATGGCACTTGAACTTACCATCAATCGCATCACACTCTAATTACTTTGAGATGTCACCTCATATAAGTAACTAGGGGCGAATACTATGTTAATCCAGTTCACTTTAATGGGGTTCAATATTGTCTCAACAACCCATTTGGATGTAACAAAGTACAAGATGAGTTAACGATAACTCAAACAATAAATGTGATTATCACACACGAGTAGTCAATACCATATTACTACTCTATGTCTTATAATCATAAGTGTACTTATGCACTTGTCTAACGCAATAAAAGTTTAGCTTGTGAACATACCATATGTCCAAGTGTTCAAACTTTGTGAATTGCGATTTCCTTCAATTTCATGTTATCCCTTATAGCACGAATTTTGCTAAGTACATGTCTAGACTTCATACTAGACTTAGGTTCTTTAGCTTGAAAGAAGCTCTTACTGTTATCATATAACTTGTGATGTGGGTTTCGGTGGACACACTACTTGTAGTTTTAAAGTACACCACCTAATCACAACGTACTTAGGTTCATTTCGTAGAATCTTGCAATGGATGACAATAAAATACAATTTTCTAGTCTCTTACTCCTTATGTTAATAATCTGTCTAGGATTTTCAAATCCAAATGAGTTTGAAAACTTAAGTTTGTGTAACCTCTTAACACACAACTTGTTATTCTTTCAAACTATAGAACAGACCATTAGTTCTCCTTGATAATTCATGATGGTTTCTTAAGGCTTACCAATGACTCTCATATGGGTTAGCTTGTTATCGACATACCATGCTCCAAGCATGTAATTCGTCTGGGACATGTGCATTATGGCATATATGATAATTCTAGGTATTACTTAAAACCATACAAATATGTCATTCACATATCCCTTTCAAAATACCCATTTGGAAAGTGGTTTCAATACCTTACTTATTTTCATAATTAGGTGTAGCAATGATTTGAATCTTTAGTATAGTTAACAATTAACTTATCTTTCGTAGACATCGACATGCCTTTCTATACAACTCTTAATCATAAATTTCTATTTACTTTGGATTGGTTTCAATAATCCCAAATAAATCCATTTACTTTCATAGATACCATTTTAGTTTCATAAGGCTCTTAAGTAAAATGTCGAATTTTTAAAAAAACTCTAGTTATATCCCTTCATCGATGAAAATCTTATTTTCCAAGAACATATTCTTCAGTCTTTTCATAAGTCTCAACTTTCCTTAAGAACACTTTCTTTTGGTGTCCTTACGTAGTTTCCTTAAGAAAATCTTCTTTTGGTCTCCTCACGTAGTCCCTCAAGAACATCTTCTTTTGGTCTCCTCACATAGTTCCCTCAAGAACATCTTCTTTTGGTCTCTTCACGTAGATCCCATCTAGTCAAGGTTTGTGGCTAAATTCACTCCCACTCTATCTTTAGGAAAAATGCCCCTTTTCTCCAAAGATAGCTTTTGAGCCACAAATAATGATGGTGAAGGAGGAAAACTTATCACATATGAACTTTATAGTGATTTATTCGAGATATGTTGAAAAGATAATATAGACTAGGCGATTTAAAATTGATAGGTGTATCAAATAAGGTTGGTAACGTTCTCTAGTGTGAGTTCAATAACTCAATCATAACTTCATAATTTGATCTTACATAAATAAGTTGTGACTTTAGTCATAATGACATAAGGAGAATCGAATTCATAGCTTATGGATATATAATGACTCAATCATTATAATTGTCTATTTGATCAATTTAAGTCGATAATCTTATGTTTCTAGATGCAAGTAATGTATGATGACAAATCTTAGAACAAAAGATACGATAAAGTAAGTGACTTGGGTTTCAAACCAAGTCACCAATATCCAAAATACAACCATTGTTTAAGGAAACAACCAAATTTCCAAGTCGAACGAGGAAATCGAAATAGTTCTAAAATTTCAAAATACAACATGAAAATAAAGAAAAAGCAAAATAAAGCCAAGCTTCCATTGATCTAGCACCATGGGCGGCTACATCTAGCTTCCCTCAAGATCTTCTAGGCTTGCTTTTCTTTGCCCTTGTCATTGCTTGGATGCCCTAGTTATAATAAAAAGGGGTAATCATCACAACTTGTATCAAAATAGCAAAGTTGAGATCGAAACATAAAAGATAGGGATAGTTATTTACCTACTGGAATGACTTTTCCAGTTTTGATATCGCCAAGGTACTTGGGACAATTTCTCTTTCAATGCCCAACACCATTACAATAGTGGCATTTGTCCCCGGATGGGGAACCCTTCTTGGGCTTAGAGGAGGTAGCTTCACAAGCCTTTCCTTTGTTCTTGTAGGGAGTTTGCTTCTTTCCCTTATTGCCACCTTTCTTAAAATTCCCTTTACTCTTTTGATTAATGTTGAGCACATCCTTGGTGGTGCTAGAATTTAGCCCCATGTCCCTCTCGGCTTGCACAAGCATTTTGTGCAATTCATCGAGGGACACTTTAAAGTTTTGCATATTAAAATTCACTCTGAATTGAACATATGCCTTAAACTTGTTCAAGGAATGAAGAATTCGATCAATGATGAGTTCTTCAGGAATCTCTACCTTTTGCAATTTTAGAGTCTCAACATGCTCCATCAACTTTAGCACATGAGGGCTAACTTTTTGGACCTCCTCAATGTTGATATCGAAGAATGGGGATGCCGCTTCATATTGAATGATCCTCGGAGCTTGTGAAAACATGGCCACAAGCTTCGTATAGATCTCATAGGCGGTGCTAATCTTTATAGCACTCCTTTGGAGTTCGGCCTCCATAGAGAAGATCAACACATTTTTGATCGCGACTGACTTCTTTTGGTAAGTCTCAGAGGCTTGCCTAGCGGCGGAGGTAGACCTAGCGGTAGGTGCAGCGGGAGAGGCCTCGATAAGGTAACGAAGCTTGTCGTCACCCTCCGCGGCCAAGCGAAGTTGAGCGTCCCAATCGGCGAAGTTGGACCCATTCTTTTCTAATTTACAATGATCCATGAAGGATCAGAGCCATGAAACATTGGTGAGAGTGTTCGAGCTAGTGGTTGTGGATGAATTTGGAGTTGCCATTGCAATTGAGAAACAATATTTGACTACAAAAATTGGAGGTGAAGGAATTAATAAACATCTATCGTTTTAAAAATACTTGTAAACATTTTAAACAAGTTTTTAAGCATTTATATAGTGACCTCTACCCAACTATTATAAATGATCCCGAGATCCAAATTCATATCAATTCGGGCACGGTGAGCAGATTCATCCCTTATCAATATAACTCGGTGGATTAACTCTTTAATCGATTCTACTTCTAGAACTCGCGGTCGATAAAATTACTTTAATACTTATCTTTAGCCCGGAACACATGCGACTACGGTCACGAATACTTCCGTTGAGCTCAATCCAAATTTCGATGTAATAAAAATTTACTACCCACTTACCCAACGTAACAAGTTTAGCACCCCGGTGAGCCGAGCCTACTTCCTTATGAAATTGGGACTCATGGTTCTACTATTTGGTAAGGATAATTCTCAATTATAATTTAGTGAGAGGTCTTGTTAATTTATTATCTATCACTTTTTAAGTGAACGAAAGCGGTGAAATACGATAATCATAATTGACACGGTCGATGACTCGATAAAAATGATATGCATGTGTAGTTATGGCGATTTGGCTATGCATGCAAACATATAAAACAAATGCAAAACAAAAAACGATAAAAATCCTAGTATGGCCTTCCTAAAAAAGTAAACCAAATAAACTTTTTACAAATTCGGAAACCAACCCCTTTGGTCCCTTGAACTTCATTTGGCACGCACTCCAAGGCAACACCGTCTTTGTTGGATCGGCTTCTCGAATGGCACCGTCTTCAACGAACTCCGGAATAAATAAATTACATAGCTTTTCTACTTTATACATTATAAAAAGAAAAACCAAAATAAAATAAAAGTGATACGAAATCACATTAATTACAACCGAATCGATATCCCCATTCATTTCGGGAAATACACATTAAAAACTAAGGCCATACTAAGTACAAATTACATAAAATAAAATATGACAATCATACTAAAAATTCAGCATTAATATATGTATGAAACATGCCATGTGATGTGCCAAATCGCCCTATTTAAGATAATATCGTATATTTGGTCCGGTTTTATGGATTATTGTGACAATTAACCTTTTAAAATCACACAATATTACATAAATCGAATCTATGTCCAAGTTAATTACCCCAACCTTCTTAGGACTCAAAAATTTAGTCTTCACTAAATATTTGACAATAATTCAACTTGATATTTTATAATTGCTCTTAAAACACTATTATTCATAATAATAAGGAAATAATTCCCAAAAAATTACAAAAATTCAAAAATTTTAAAATCATAATTTTGTATATTCTGGAAAATTCCCAACATTTCAACATTTTAATAAAAATTGGCCCTTAGATAATTTTAATTTATTTCACAAATAAATCGTTAAAACATAATTTTAACCCTTTAATTCCAAGTTAACCATAAAATTATATAATAAATCAAAATTAAAATTTTGAATATTCTAAATAAGTTTCTAAAATATGGAAATGACAAATTTTTAAGCCCAAAATCGAATTTTTATATTAATGACTATTAAAGTTGCCATTTATCAATTTATATCACATAAAAATTAATAAACATTTAAATCATATGAAATTTAACATGTAACTTTAGATATGATGTTCATAGCACATATACAACATTGGAAAAAAAATTCATGCCATAAATTCAATTTAGCCTTTTTTGCTAAAATAGTCACTATTTATGTGATTTTTACATCTAAAAATCATAAATCATGCAAAATAAAACCATTTTATCTCAAAATTTACATACAGTGTGTAAATATTGCATGTGATAACATACTAAAATTTCATGGACAGAATCGAAGTCTAACCATTTTTAACCAAAATACCTCTATTTAATCATTTTTTATCATGTAAAAATCATAAATCATGCAATATAAAACCAGTTTATACGAAATTTACATACAATGTGTAAAACATGCATGTGAGGTCGTGTAAAGATTTCAAGGTCAGAATCATAGTCTAATTAATTTTAACATTTTAAATGTCATTTTATTCAATAAAATATAATAAAAATACTAAAATCATATTAAAGAGCAATAAAATACCATAAATCATCAAAAATGCCCTAAAATCAATTTAGGAGCAGAATGTTTATCATGCCAAAATTTCGTGGCCTTTATCATCATTAATCACAAAATACAAGTTTTATATGTTAACATTTTAACTCGGAAAAACAAAACCGATTATGCATGCACCAACTCTTGCTCTGATACCAATTGTAAGATTCATTAATCTCTTATTAGACACTTCTAATAACTATGTGTTTATTAGTTAAGTCATAAACTAAAAGGATCTTATGCATGCAAAACATTAAAATACAAAGTAAGAAGAAATCGAGTAATCGTACATTGAGGGCCGAATGGTTTATACTAATCGGTCTCCTACCAAATTAGTCTTCTTTAAGAAAAACCAAGTGCTCCAACAAAACCCTTAGATTCAATAGTAGAATCTACTCCTAAAGGATTTGTATCAAGGAAATCACTCTTAATACAAATACTAATTTGGTACTAGAAATTAGTATATGTGACTTAAAATAACAACTAATATAATTAGTATAGTACTTCTAGTAATAAGAGAATAATATTAGAGATTTGTGAGTTTTCTTATTAAGTTTTTCCTAACAAAAATTAGAGAGAATATGAAATATTATCCATATGATTTATAAGAATGAATAATGAATTAAAGAGAGAAAACATTTCCTCTTTTTGTATGGGGTAGCCGGGTGGGTAGAGGGAAGAGTGCCCAATGCATTTGCAAGTTTCTCTTCTCAAGAGTTTAGGTATGCAAACCTATCATTAATAGGTTATGATAATGTTTCCATTTAATTAAATAAACAGAACACAACTAACCCCTATAATCCCCATTTACATGGCACACCCATTTAAAATGGGTCCATTTTAAGTTTGTCAAATGTTAATTTGTGTAGTGTGACACACTACTACAGATACAGGCTATAACAACGGTCAAAAACCGTTGTTATATAAAAAAGCGGACGTTGTTAAAGCGTCCGTTGTAAAAGGTTTTAACAACGGTTGGTTTTCTTAAGGAAACCGTTGTGAAAAATATTAACAACGGTTTTAAGTATAAAAACCCGTTGTGGAAAGTGTGACTCAATTTTGGGGGGAAAGTTATAACAACGGGTTTGAATATACAAACCCGTTGTTATATATAACGACAACGGGTTGTTTGTAAATAACCGTTGTTGTTTGTTCTTAAAAAATAAAAAAAAAATTAAATATTACTAGATGCATGTATAATTACGGCCCGTTAGAATTCCGATGCATGCAGAATATCCCTTAAATTAATTACCGACGGTTTTGAAAAAACTTATAAATGTGACTAGCTATAAATATTAAAGCATCCTTTACTAACATTCATTAATTGAAACAACATGGCAATGAACCCTAATTTTATCAACAACGAAGAATGGCTTACACAAACGATTAAAGATGATGGGAAGGTTCTCGCCGGGCTTCCCGCCGATCAACACCCATTAATCAAAGCATCCCTTGAACATCAACGGAATTATTGGATTAAGAGGCGTGAAGCAGTCCGGCTTGTCAACAAAGCCTCATCATCATCATCATCTTCATACCCCTCGGCTTACCGATATTTCGCAACTTGGTGCGAAAAGAGATATGTTGAGTTGTACTCTTCCAACCTTATCTCCACATGCAAGTCGTGTCCTTGCATATATTCAATCCGTTATTGCAAAATATGAAGCCAATGACCCGGAAGTTAGCGGTATACCAGAGTGGCGTGATTGGTGGCAGGTTGAGAAGCGCTTTTTACGCTTAACCGGGGTTGTTCCGGCTTATTATACATCTTTTGATTTCTGATAATTGCTGTAATGTATTTGGTTTAAAATTAAATGAAATGATCATTTTGAAAGTGTTGAGTTATGCTTGTTTGATTTGCTTCCATTTTTTCAACTCCATAGATCTATCTGTCATCATCAAGATCCGATTATTATCGCCATCATCATCAAATAAGATTTGAAGCAAAGCATTGAGAGATATGATGATCTTGATTATGGCACAACTTCCTAACATATATATTAATTAAAAAATAACTCAACCCACATATTGCTTAGTATAAATACATTGCATTATCTCAACTAACATGCATTTCCATTATCTCAATATATTCTCCAAACCCTAAATCGCTAAAACAAACTCCAAATAAATTAACCCTCTCCTTAATCTTTCAAAACAAACTCCAAACTCCAACAAAATGAATGATATCATCCTTAAGACTCTTACTATGCTCGATCCGTACTGAAGGACGCCAAAGAAGATGGAAATGAAATAATTAGAAACACATACATGGAAATGAAATAATTAGCAGATGCTGAACGGAACCTAATGGTCGATAAAAACACATACATGGAAATGAAATAATTAGAAAAATAAAATAATGACGATGAAACAAACCTGATAATTACAGAACGTACGTAAAGAGACGATGAAATCAACAGTGACGACGAGAAGATAAAGCGACGATGAGAAAGAGACAAAGAGACGATGAGAAAGTGTGTGTTTTGTGTTTGTGTTTGGCTGCTGCTGGGTTTGTGTTTTGTGGCTGCAGCAGACTTGTGTTTGTGTGGTTTATAGTATGGAAGGTATTGACAACGGTTATTAAACAACAACCGTTGTGAAATATATTTTAACAACCGTTGTGACACCCGTTGTTAAATAAGTTTTAACAACGGGTTTCAAAAATAACCGTTGTGATTACTTTTCACTAACTTTGCGCCAATTTTGCGCCAAATTATTAACAACGGTTGTGCATGTGTGACCCGTTGTTAAAACGAATAACAACGGTTTTTATAACCATACCCGTTGTAATTGATTTTAGTAAAATTCGCGCCATACATTCTACAACGTCTATTGTGATTTTCGTGAATAATCGTTGTTAAAGGGGCGTTGTAGTTGCCTGGATTTGTAGTAGTGACATATTGGACATGTTACTAGACATGTAATTTAAATAATGCATTTTTAACTTATTAAAAATCATTATATAAACAAAATAAATCACATACAAAAATTAACTAGTAATTCACAATTACAAGTACTTGAAAATGGGTCATAGAATTATAAATCACAACAACTTGTATTTATAATAAACCATTCATCCTTATTTTAATTGTTTCATAAACAATAAATAAATCTAAGTAATAAAACAATTTAATTACTTAATACGAACCTTATTTAATCGAATTACAATAAGATACGTAATCTCACTCACAAAATCATTTGTTCAATTTTAAGAAATTAACTAACTCGTATCGTCATACAATTAATTAATTAATCAATTAAGAATGTTTCCCTAGAGGTATGACCTTAAGAGATCAACTGATCACCACCATCATATGACAGTAATGTCAAACTCTAGTCAGCCAATCATTACCGATTAGTGTGGATCAATTGACAATAAAAATTACATTCCCTTATGTATTCTTAATATGAGATTTAAACATGTGATCGCATTTTTGTCGAGGACACATACTCCAACAACTTCGTCCCCGAAGTTCACCTTCAGGACATACTACCAACATCACACGAAAACATAACTCACTCAAGTTTGACATTACGAAACAGTTTCATTATCCGTGAAGACCAACACTGTCATGGTACGTTTTTGACATCACATAGATAAAATGTTTGCATGTTGAAATCTATATTAGATGTAAATCACAACAAGGAAGCAAATTAGGTGTACCATCACCCAATTATTATGTATGAACATCGAGAATCTCGTTAAATGACATTACCCAAACATGTGTACTTCAAGCAATTTTATTAAGCATCCATAAAGGTTGGAAATAATAAAAACCATACGGACATCATATAAATTGCACTTGAAACATGACGACGTGATTACCAGCCATGACAATGAAACATTTTATCAATAAGGTACTTATGCATGACGATCATCAATAATTCATAATGAAAAAAATGACACTCAGGGGCACTCGATCGAGCGAAGAAGCTACTCGATCAGTTGACGCTACTCGATCGAGTTCATCAACTACTCGATCGAGTATGTTGAGTCCAGTAAGCACTTCCAATCCACATACGCAGTTACTCGATCGAGTAACCAAAGGTCAAATTATTCTACGTAAACATTGCCATGCCAAGAAAAAAAACCATCGCCGGAGTTTCATCTCCGACACCATCCACTTGCATAATAACGTTCAAAATCTAACAAAATACTGCCTTATGGCCAAATATAAACCAAAGTATATCCAAGTGCCAACCAAACAAGTATCAACTAACTACAAATCCATGGAAACGAATATAAAACAACAAGGACAACATCACTCCAAGCCCGGCTCCTCCATCCTCCATATGTGCCGGCTCCTGCTGTACCCTTGCCTGTGGTAGAACCTATACCTAAGTCTGCTTCCGCTCGCCATGGTGCCAAACAATCGAAGGGGTAACTCCTAGGCTCCCCCCCATGTATTTGGATCCACGCCAAAGGAGTGAAAGACTCCATTGTCATCCCCAACACATCTCCACCACACCGGTTAGGCCAAGGTGACCCCAATGCCCTGCACATACGCCATCTCGTGTAGGTTCCAGAGCGTCAATGTGGTAGATACCCTCTCGATGAGCTCACTCACCCGCATCTTAGGACTAAAGGACGAAGGGTACCTGGGATACTGATACTACGGAGGCACGGCCTGCTCTGGCTGAGTCTCAACAACTGTCTCTCACCCGTCTCAGACCTTTCCCCACTCTAGGTTGCCGATCCTGAGGTCTAGCATGATCCCCCTTGGTCGGCTCTAGCATCACCTCAAAAATACCATCATCAATGAGGTAGTACTGCCGAGTAGGAGCCTTCTCATCGTCATCGGAGTCCGATGCAACTACCACCGCCGTCAAAGGCTCAGTCACAGGAAGGTGCTCGGGATCAGGAAGTCTCATCCAGCTCATACCCCACACTCTACAGGCAAACCCACCACCCTCCAAGGTCCTCAACCATTTTCTGGTCGATGAAGTAGTCTCGGTCCAAGGTAGGCACAGCTGGAACCATAGGTGTAAGGGCCGAAGAGGCCTCAAAGGTAGTCAACCGCTCAGCTAACCGTGTGGCAATAGCACCACAACTCAAGTACCGGGTCAAAGTGGTGGCCATCAAAGCCATGCTATCACAAACTATGGCCGGGGCACTAAAAGAAACTCGCTGGGCTCGGGTGGGGTTAAGATAGGTAACCAGCAATGTGATACTACTAAAAGTTTCGCATTTTTGTATAACTTTGCTTATGTGTGTTTAATGCGATTGGTTATCTTTACTTCTGTAAGTTATACAATTAAGTAATGTATGTGATTGCCTTCATAGTATGAGCTAATAAAGATAGCATTTCTATGGGTATGTATGATGTTAGTTTTGAGTAGTTTGGGTGAACTTCAGGGACGAAATTCTTTTTAAGGAGGGAAGACTGTAATACCCCGTATATTTGAATACTTAGTTAAAGGATTGTCAACGGTAAATGTGAATGAGTTACATTTATTAAACAACTTTTATGAATTTAATTTATTAACATATATTTTATGATCATTATTACTACTTCCTCCATTCAACTCCACTCTACCATATTTCCTTTTTCATCCATTCAACTCCACCACTTTCCATAAAAAAAACAAGTAAAATGACCCTTTTATCCTCATGGCAAACAATTATTTACACAAAATGCCACTAGTTGGCCACATAATTACCCACTTTATGGACAAATTAATCATCCATCCCATTTTCCATTGTACTTTTATTACTACTTTATTATTTTCTTAACATTTGTGCAAATTGTACTATGGTAAAATGAAGTAGAATGGAGGAAGTATTTACCAATTTATACTTTTAATGAGGAAATGTGTTTTGAGACGGGAATCCATATTTTACGCTTTGTTGTTATAATAATAATTATATAATAATAATAATAATAGTGGTAATAATATTAGTAATAAGTAATAGTAGTCGTAGTAGTTGTAATGATAATAATAATAATAATAATAATAATAATAATAATAATAATAATAATAATAATAATAATAATAATAATAATAATAATAATAATAATAATAATAATAATAATAATAATAATAATAATAATAATAATAATAATAATAATAATAATAATAATAATAATAATAAAGAGAGAAACTTTCCTAAAATAATATTATCTTACTACTATATATATCATGCTAGCCTATTCATAAATCACTTATTCATTTTTACAACATCACATAAAAGTTGTTATAATAATAATAATTATTTAATCATGTCTAGATTAAATATAATCATATATAGTTAAGTTTGTGACGATTTTATTAAAGAATAAAGTTACAGCAATTCTGTAAATCTGTAAGTTGTCTTAAACTAATTATCAGACCGTTTTAAAGTTTTTATCTTAGAAAACGTAAAGAATAGACTAAGGTTATTTTCATCTCTAGTTTATGCCTGTAAAATTTCGTAGCAATTGGCCTGGTATATTTTCTAGAATAAATTCGTTATGAACATGTCCACTGAGAATCCGCGAATGCACTAGTAGTCTAAAGTTTATTTCGTAAACCTAATTTATAAATTGAAGTTTAGTTGGGTATTTTGTATACATTAACTTTGAAGAGTCTAGATGATGGTAGGTATTGTATTTTCTCAAAAATCATATGTTAAACTTGTTTTATGAATCGATACTTTTTATGCAACGAAATTCGTCAGTATTTATAAATCTTTCAAGAAAACTTTGATAAGTCTGAAATTTGAGAAAAGTCTATTTCACAATAACTGTAGATATTTGTCATAGGGTTCCAACCCCACTGGTCTCGCATCGTTTGGATTTTTACTTAATTAATTATGAATTTTATAGCGAGACTGAATTGTGCTGTAAAACGGTAGAATTAGAGATTTAGCTTTGAAGTTGCCAAAAGGATTAGGACGTGATGGGCATAGGATAAGTACATGATTAGTTGGTTGGTTATGTAGTAATTGTACATAATTATATTATGTAGGTTATGTATTTGTAAATGATCGATTTGATTGTTTGTGTGACTCGTGTGACTCGAAGATTCACTATCAAGGTAGGATAGCTATTCATTTACTTTTAATGATTTACACGGTTAATATTATCTGGTTGTCTTGTGTGATTAGTGGAATTGTGATGGGTGAATATGATTGTTGAATGGATTATATTTAGATAAGTTGGTTTCCTCAGCCTCGTGTCTGAGATGAATTATACTATTGGTTTCCTCAGCCTCGTGTCTGAGATGGTAAGAATGTTGTATAGCACAATTGTTTGCATATCATATCATGAGAACTTGCATTGGTTTCCCCAGGCTGGTTCTGCAGGACTTGTCTCTGGGATGTTATTGAGATAACCCCGGCCAGGGATTGGCGGGATGAATGGGAGCCTCAGAGGATGATCATGAGTGTGCATTGCATTTGCATTTAATATTGTCTTGTATTCGTTTATTGTTTTTGTTTAGTTATTCCTACTCAACCTCGTGGTTGACCGTGTATTCGTGAACACCTGTGATAAGTCATAATGGGGAGCAGATTTGACAGGTACTAAAGATTAGCTGACTTGGGAGCTATGGGATGCGTAAGGACTTGGCCAGTCTACCTAGATGATGAAGAGTGTCGTTGGGGCTCTCAATCAAACACATTTATATTTCTCAACAAACAACTAGTTAGTGGTTAAGTCGAGGTCGATCCATGGGACGGTGTGCTTTGGGTTCTAAGCCTATCTATCTTAATTCATGCTAGTGTCACGATTGATTTGGGTTTTGTAGTTGTGTTCTAGGCCAATGCAAGCAATAAAGTAAGACAAGTAATAGAAGGAAGGATGTAAACAAATGACTAAAAGTGATAGGATATCATGGGTTCATAGGAGATTCATG
Source organism: Silene latifolia (assembly GCF_048544455.1). Classification (NCBI taxonomy): domain Eukaryota; kingdom Viridiplantae; phylum Streptophyta; class Magnoliopsida; order Caryophyllales; family Caryophyllaceae; genus Silene; species Silene latifolia. Next base: position 67,934,738 of record NC_133532.1, read on the forward strand.
GGAGTTGATCATACAAACATGTTCTCAATTATATAGCAAGCACTTATTGTTGTGATGGGATCGAGTTGGTGTATAAGCTTACAAGCCTCATTGAAATGATAGGTGATGGATAAAAAAATGCAAGGATTCATAGGCTTGCATTTCATCGAATATAACATGTGCATAAGTTGAAATCACAACAAGTAAGCAATTTAATTATGAAAACATATTAGATTAAGCATAGATCAATCCCCATGTTTGTTTCCCTTAATTCCCCATTAATCCTTGCTAAACAACTACTCACTCATGATCAAGTTCAACATGTTAATAAGGTTGTCAATCATAAAACATGATGAATAAATGACGTGATTAACAATAATTAAACAAGAGTAAAAGGGATTATACCTATATGAGATGATCCAAATAATAAAGCAAAGAATAATAGAAGAAAACTTGATTGATTGATGAAGAGTTGTCAATTCTCCAATAATAACCCAATAATCTTCAATTACCCAATAATAATAAACTTGAAAAATGATCAAGGAAAGATTAAAATGTAAATTTGTAGAATGATTGAGATTAATCTATTCTAATCTACTCCTAATCTAATCTAAGAGAACTTCCTACTATGGGAACTTAATTCTAAACTATGGAACTTTCCCCTCTTTCTTGATTATTACAAATAGAGTATATATAGTGGCACATCATTAAGTTAAGTAAGGGTAGATTAGTAAATAGCATTGTTAAGTGTTGAGTAGGGAAATGCAAGTCTCTAGGGAGATGCTCATATCACGTAGCTACTCCCACCATGATCCGCTCGGATCAGTACGGAGCACGGCCAGTCTGTGAAGGGATCCGCCCATCTTGAGGAGAAGACGCTCGGATCATGGGTCTTGGATCTGCTCGGATTCAGCACGGGCCGCTCGGATCTGGACCAGGCAATCCGCCCGTCTTGTGCTTAGGACGCACGGATCTTCAAGCAGTTTTCCATTTCTTGTTTTAGTAACCCATGACATACGTATACTCTTTATTCCTACTTCATTGGTCATCGTTCTTACCTCCTCTTCATACTAGTCCATCCAAGATCGTCAACAAGCTTCCAAATATGAACGGGAGACGGGAATTCCGCCTCATTATCTCCTTTCCTACAAGACATATACAATGCAATAGGAAAGAAAAATAGGAAGGAATTGACAGATAAAATGGCCAAGAAATGCTATATTAGTATGCAAAATAGGTTCAATTAGGGGACTAAATGTGCGCAATTTTGAGTCACATCAAACATCCCCAAACCAAACCTTTACACGTCCCGAGTAAAGAGGTGACTAGAACTAGACCTTTATTTAAACTATCCTAATAATATAACCGACGTGAGATAATTAGCGGGTCTCACTCCGCCCCTTCAACTCACAACAAGACATCCATGAGGTAGGATGCCTTCTTGTAAGGCAAGGTGGGGCTTGCCAAAATGGCGATACATCCAAGCATTAAGCACACAAAACAAGTAATGGATGCATCTACAAAAGAATAGCCACTTTCCCCATCTAGGTGGCGGAAATCATCTACAAGGGAAGCAATTTAAGGGTACACACTCCATCATAGATATTGTTTCTCCAAACTACTAAGTCTAAAAGGATACCAACAAATCACCTCCAAGTTTTGTCAAACTAGGGTACCTTTGTCCTCAATTGCTTAATGCTTTTGTCAAGAGTAGACTCTCTATGGTGTTAGAAACACTGTAGGATCGTGGAATTCCCCCTCTTTCCTAGAGAAGAAGAAGGGTCGTCCCCTCTCCACCATGCAACAAAAAATGAGATCAATGGATAAAAGGGATCAATATGTTTGAGTTTCACAATGGTAGTTTGCTTTTGTTTTTTTTTTTTTCCAAATTGGTGTGGCATTTGACATTTGAGAATAATTTTCTTTGCCATTTCTTTGATGTGTGATATTTGATGCGTGCATTTTATATAGGCATTTTGTACTTCATTTGCACGTATTTCTATGCATTTTGTGTCGTGTTTAGCTACAAATGTCCCCCGAATCGTCTACTTTGGTTTCTCTTGTATTATTTGCAGGAATGAACCAAAGAGAAGCTAAATAAATCTTAATACATGTCCTATGCATGCATTTAGGAGATGAGTTGATTCGGAGCCTTAAGACTACTACTTTGAGATGCGCAAAGAAGTAAGATAGCTAGGCGAGCAAAGGAAGAACTTCAAATTACTAGTGCCTATTTTGAAGAGCCATATCTCCAGTTCTACAACCTATTTTCAGGTGATTCCAATTTTAGATGAAATCTTGTCCTCTTAGCTTTCCAACGCCACCGGAAGCGCTATGTTTTCCCAAGTAACGAAGAAATGGCGGCCGTTTGAATTTCAGTGCGCGAAGCAGGAATTGTGCGCTGGAAAGTACTCGATCGAGTCCTATATTGTTCAGTCGAGTCCTTTTTCTACTCGATCGAATGGGGATTTTTTTGATAGTGTTCGATCGAGTACCTAAAGTCCTCGATTGAGAGGTTTTAGCTTGGATTTGTTCGATCGGGTGATATAAAGTTGCTCGATCGAGTGATTAGCTTATATACTCAGGATTTTTATTCCGTGTTAGGTTTATTTTATGTTAATAATGACTTCCCTATATAAAGGAAGTCGGGATTAGGTCATAAACACACTTTTACATCTGATACACTCAAAAAATTGTGTTTTGACTCTTAATTACTGCTGCTACTTGTTTTTACTCTGGATTCAATCTTGTAACCTTTCTCTTCCCTTAATCTTAATCCTTTTTATTCTTAATCATTAATTGTTCTCTCACTTATTGTCCTTGTTTAATTGTTTATGTTGAATCTTTATTGTCTTTATATCATGTCTTCTCTTAGTTTATTCATGATTATTGTTATTGTTATTGATTTTAAAAGCATGAGTAGCTAATCTCCCTATGTTAGGATTAGGGGAGCCATGGTAGTAAAGTGACGATATTGCGAATAGGCTAGATGCTCGACTGTGAGAACCTGTGACTATAGCAATATAACTGTAATATGTTTAGTTGAGTGCACGCTTCTAAATAACTTTAATCTGGTTAAATTCGCTCCTAGATCAGAAGATTGGAATGAACAGACCTGCTACAAACAGTAGACTACCCTAATAAGGATGGAAGTTAAGTTAGAGGAAATCTAGGATGGATAGCGGACCACAAGGACCTTTTCCTTGCCCTTCTCACAAGCAGATTGTCTAGATTATTTATGGCTGAGTCGATGAACTGCCATGGTGAACCGAAATCCTGACATACTTCTCTTTATTTGATTACAAATTTGCTTTCACTTGCCTTTATTGCTCTCTACTTTATTTCTCTTGACCTTCACCTTCAGTAGTTTAGAAAAAAATTTAAAACCTCCCAATTGTGACTAGATAGACGGACTTACAGATAGATACCTTGCCTGCCTGTGGAGATCGACCCTACTTGCTGCTAGCTTCTGTTAGTTGTACTTAGGTATTTATTTTTGGTACCTAACGACGGTATCAACATTTTTGATACTTGGCAATTTCTTTCAATCATTGCATTTTTGAACATTTTTCAAAGTAACCCCATTTTATAGCAAGGGTACTTTTATTGAAGCATGGGAGTCTATTTTTACTCCTCTTTTCATTTGATGCAATTTGCAAACTTTTTGATTTTGATTTGGTACTTGAACTCAATTTGATGTTTTTATGTCCATTCCCTTTTTGTTAACAAAATATGATGATAGAAGTGAAAGAACGGTTGCATGGCTTCAAAGGTCACCTTGGAATAAACGGTAGCAAGGAGTTATCACATCACAAGGTACTCTTGACTAAGCCTTAGTCCATAAGTCAGAAGATATTAGTATGACATATCTCAGGGTGTCTTGAGGGTATTCTAACAAACAAAGTCTCAAGGAAAAAATTTTCTACAAGGGTTTTATATACACTTGTCAAGATTCCCAAATAGGCATTTTCACAAAATTTTCTAACCATGCAACTACATGCCATGATGCAACTAACATATATACAACCCTAATGCATATGCTTCTATCAACTATTATGCCATATAATCTAAATGCGAAACTCCTAACAACGCATTGGTTCATACCGCATCAATCAAAAGATAATCACCTTGTCATTAACATATAAAAAGGAGGAAGAAGATTTGGAAAGATCATACCATGCGGTCTTCTATTTGCTTCATGCCTCGAATGTGGCGTAGTCGACCCAATGTGATAGGAGTGAGAAAGAAATAAACTAATATATACAATATATACAATTCTACACTACAAAGGAAAGAACATGTTTTTGGAATTTTTAAATTTTTATATATTTTGTTTTTATGAAATTAAAGAAAATATTTTTGAGATTTTTCAAAATTTTTCAATTTTTATGTATTTTGGAATATAAATTCCCATCCCCCACTTTATTTTGGACATTGTCCTCAATGTACATGTATGAGTAGGAATGAAAATGAAATACATGTTTTTGGATTTTTAAAGTTTTATGGAAATTGAAGTGCAAATGCAATGATATGATTTGAATAAATGCATGTTCTAACTAAATGCAATTTTATATGACATATATAACAAATGAATGCAATCTAAACTACACTATATGATGCATGCTAAATGCTATTGAGCTATGGTCACCTATGATCAAACCTCCCCAAACCTATTTAAGCACTATTTCTAGTGTAGGAGAAATGAGGTTGGGTCATTAGTGACTATGCATGAACTTAAGTCTATATGCAACTAACTATATGAATCATGTGAGATATATATTACAATGTAAACTAATCTAATCATATGAGATATGTTACAATACAACTATACTATATGAACTAACTAATGTAAATGTAATATGAAATATAATACAAATACAACTAAGGTAATTGAAAGTGCAATGCAAGTAAACATGAGAGAAAGGAAAAGAAAGAATATCTTACAATTAGAGGTGGTGTGGTAGACACCTCTTGCCATCTCATTCGTCATCATCATCATCATTGCGGATCCACACCCGCTAGAACCTCCTTGGTCATAATCTCCTCCTTGGCCAAAGAATCCTCCACCTTGGTCGCCAAAGTTTCCGTCTTAGTTCCCTTTGTTAGGGAACAAAAGGTGTGGTTGAGCCCAAGATGGGTGAGGGCCTCTAGGGTTGATATAACCTTGTTGAGCCATGTTGTAATAGGAGGGGTCTTGCGCCAAGTAGTTGTCGACCCTCCCATCGTAAACTCCAAGATCAACACGTTGCATGAGCTCCATTAGATCATTCATGTTTGGAGCCGTTGGATCTTGGGGAGCGAATGGCACATGTGGTGTCGGGTAGGGTGTAATGGGTAGATAGGATGGTGGTGCAATACCCTGTCCCGGCAACTCACGAGGTTGATGAGGTTGACGTGGTGCTTCTTCCCTTTGTTGTGGGTTGGGGTGAATCTCAATATCGAGGAGGTAGCTCGGTGTAGGTGAGTACCGACTCAACCGTGGCTCGATAGGTGGTACTTTCCACCCCATGAGGACAATTGAAGAGCATCCCTTTGTAAACCACTCCACACTTCCGGTTTGAGTGTAGGTGCACCACCGGTGGTGGTTGAAGATAGCATCTTCGTCAATCAAAGTGCTCCTTTGGAGCTTCTCATAGGCCCCATGAAGGTTAAACCCGGGGCAAAGATCATTTGCCAAGATTGTGATTAGGCCTCCCATCACAAAGGACTTAATGTTAGAGTTCCCTTGAGCATAATCAAAGAGCCTTGTAAGGATCTCAAGGGGCGTGTTGAAATTGTAAGCCCTTGTCCCTTGAACATTTAAGTAGGACTCTAAAAAGGTCAAGTCAAGAAGGGTGCACTTATCTTGTTCTAGCCTCCCATTGATGGGTCCGGCTATAAAGCGCTCGGCGATCCGAATCACCGGATGTTGGATGGCAAAGGTATAGCATTGTTTTAACACAAAGAGTTCCCTCCCCGAAATGGCTCTCCAAATGTGGTTAACATTGAAGTCGGAGGGCTTATCGGTGTTGTCATTTGGCATTACAAGACCAAAAATGTTTTCAAATTGGTCCAAGGTTAACTTATGGTCTTGATTACAAAGTCGGGACTCCATAGAAACACTTCTCCGTGTATTAGTGACAATTCGGAGGCTACACAAAAACTCGAGGGTAAGACTTAGGTAGGTATCCTCATGAGCATAGAATAACTTTCCGAGACCCAAACCATCGAAGAACATCTAAGTTTGATACCTTATACCGAGAACTTCTAAAACAGCGGTATCAATAAATTGAGTGGGCTCGTAACACTTACCTAGCAAATGAACGGATTTTTGGCGGTGTTCATCGCAAGTGAAGATTACCTAGGGGAAGTATTCGAGTTGTTCAACACCTTGTATCATCACATTGTGATGGCCCCTTGCCTCCCTTGGAGTGGATGAAGAAGTACCCTTGCGCTTCTTAGGTGCGGCCTCAGCGGATTTCTTGCCCTTGCCTCTTAGGTTCATCATTTTTGGTTGAAAAGTTAAGGTTTTGGGTGGTTTTTTGTGATGGGGTTGGTTGTGAGATGATGATGTGAGATTTTTAGTAGATAAGGTAAGGAAAAAGAGGGACAGTAGGGGTGTTTATAAAGGAGACGGGGTGGGAGACGAGCGGACCAGGGCCGGGCTTGGGCGGATGATTCGAGAATCCGGCTAGAAATTGAGCAAATCCGAGCGTCCCGTGTGAGAGACGAGCATCTTGAGGCAGCAATCCGAGCGTATTTTGGTGGGGACGCGCGGATTCATATTTAGGGAGCTGTGTAAAATTACACCCGGCTGAAGACGAGCAGATCCCTCGGCAGACGAGCGTCTCTGCTGGGACGAGCAGATCATGCAGAATCCGCTCGGATCCTCATCCAGTGCAAGAAATTTCTCATGGCGTTGCGCAGGATGAGCGTGTCGAGGCCAATCCGAGCGTCTTTTGGTGGAGATGCGCGTCTTCACGACGATCCGGGCAGATTCAGAAACAGTGCTGATTCATGCTCCTAGCGTGGCTTAAGATGAGCGTCTTTCTGGGAGGACGTGCGTCTTCTACCGTTCTTCGTCAATCCCTTGTTCCTTTCTTTTGAATTTGTTTCCCTTTCACCATTTTGTGATTCCTCCTTACCATTTTCTGAAAATATGCTCAATGAATGGGTAAGCAACCCTCTCTCACTTCTCTCATGCAAGAAAAATAAAGGTATATACAATATTTATACAATGCGAAAAATATGGGAAGGTTTATCTTACAAATGGTGGTTTGAGATAGGACTCCACCAAACTAGTTTGAATTGTTAAAATTCTTTGCTTTGTCCATAGAGCTCAAGGCTCTTAGAAGAAGATCAAAGACTTGTGAGCAAGCTCCAAACAAACATAAGTATAGGTTGCTCCAATTAAGTACGAAATTTGGCCAAGGAAGGTTGTCATATATTCTTCCTTTCACCTTGTCCTTGGTACTAGAGTCTTTGAAATGCTTCAAATCAACTAGCCCATGATTCTTGTCAACATGAGGAATGAAGTATGGCTCATTTTCATCTGGAGACTTCCACTTACCACCTTTTTCTTCAATTTTGGTGATGACGATAGCATTTGGATTTATCGATCCTTCAAGAGTAGAAGGAGAATTCTCATGACATTGATGACCGGACACCTTAGGGGTTGAAATTGTGGGTGCCAAATCTCCAAAAGTAAGTTCATTCGCAAGTTTGTTCTTGAGCTTTTCCACCAAGTACCCTTTATATGAGGATTTGAATTTTTGGAGGAGGTCCACCATATTATCTCCAACAATCATAGGTTCCCTGGTGGGTGCGAAAAGGTCTTTATGATCAATAGGAAAGAGAAGTTCATCTTCCTCATGGAAGCGTGTTGAACCATATAGTATATATGTTTATGTTTTGATGATGTCAATGTGCTTTATAATTTATATACTTGTTACGTGTAATCGTTTGTCTAAGTCTTTTAGGTTCGATTTATCTAATACAAACAACAAAGGAAGTTTGATGGAAGTATATAAGAATCAAGCCTCAATTCAAGATCAAACGATGTGAAGATTCATTCAAGATTTATGTGAAGACGAAGTCCGTCTAAAGATTAATCAAGCTTGGATGATGACGTAGCCTATACTCGAAGATATCCTTGAAGATTAGAATAGTATAGGTTATTATCTTATAATGATAACCAAGAATGAGTTTCTTGAATTAGTAAAGTTATAGCTTTGCAGCTATAACATTACTAGTAAAAGAGCTCAATGTTATAGCTCTCTTACTATAACATTGAGATGCTGAGTTTACTATACACGACATATAATGTTTTAAAATTATTTTTAAAATTGTTTAAAGTTTATTTTTAAATGTTTTGATAAAAGTATTTACTTGATAAAGCCCGGTTTAGTGCGGAGTTCGGTTCTTTGTTGAACGGTTACTAGTAGTCATTTTGGGTCAACTTATGAGTTGGACCATGCTACTAATTAGGGTTTCAACAAAGCCTCTCTTAAAACCTAAATTCTAACCCATATATTGAGCTAGGGCTTGCACGAGTCACGAGGCATATGAGTCGTGACATCTCGTGTAGACTAAGATATGTTTGGTAAAGATTCTATATCTTTACATATCTTATATATCTTACTTAATATATTTGTTTATGATAAAAGATATTCTTCTTATAGAAAATCTTATCATATCTTAGAATTTATAGTAAAGATAATAATTGAATAGATTATATTCTATCTTTTGGAATATTCTTTATTATCTTTTAGGCTTTTAGGAAAGAAATAATAGAAGATATGATTTGTTAACATATCTCATATTATTCATTAGTGCTTTCTTATTAGCGTAAGTTAGTCACTCTATGTTTATAGTCCTTTTTAACCTTTTCTCTTCTTTCCTTTGATTTGATATCATCCCATTTGGGACATTCTTTAATTTGGTGAGTTTTATCACCACATTTAAAGCATCCCATGGTGGAGTTAGGCCGTTTCTTAGGAAAGCGTTTTTTCGAGTAATTGTTAGTGAACCTTTTCTTTCCTTGACCATTGACTAACCCAGCTAGATTCCTTGTGAACATAGCAAACTCGGCTTCCTCCTCATCTTCTCCATCACTTGGAGAGGATGTGAGTGCGAGACTCTTTCCCTTTGAGGACTCACTAGAATGCTTGTCGAGATTAAACTCGTGAGCCATTAGTGATCCCATTAGTTCATGAAGAGATAGGGTTGACAAGTGTTTAGTTTCCTCTATGGCGGTGACTTTGGGTTGCCACATAGAGGCTAGACTACGAAGGATTTTTCGAATGATGTCCTCGGACTCGAAATTCCTTCCTAGACTTTTAAGCTCATTAATAATACAAGAAAAAACGTGAAGAGAAACTATTTATGGACTCGTCCTTTGACATTCTAAACATCTCATATTGTTGCATGAGAAGGTCAACACGGTGTTTTCTTACTTGGGACGTCCCTTCATAGGCAAGTACAAGGGAATCCCAAATAGATTTTGCCGTAGGACATCCAGAGATTCGACTAACTTCCCCCTCACCAATACAATGTTGAAGAATCGACATTGCTTTGGAGTTCTTTTCGGCAAGTTTGAAGTCGTTTTCATTGTAATTTCTTTCCTTTTTCGTTTTGGTGAAACCGTTTAAGATATCGGTTTCCTCAATAACAAGAGGTCCATTTTGGATGATGTTCCAACATTCATAGTCTATGCTTTTGATGTAATGTTCCATTTTGAGTTTCCACCATCCAAAATTCGAACCGGTAAAGACCGGAATCTTGGAGTGTTTCTCGGAATCCATTACCCACGAATCAAACTCTAAGGCGATTAGCCTCGATCAAGAGCACGAGACTCTGATACCAATTGTTGAGTTTATGGAATCAAGTACCTGAGAGGGGGAGGGGGTGAATTAGGTACTATTTAAAAATTTTAACTTCAACTTTATCAATTTAAAGTGAGTTGTATGAACGAAAGAGATGAGAGTATACTTCAAATAATATTGCAAGATTAAACGAGTATTAAAATGAGTGTTTGCTGAAGTATGAAAGTAACAACTGTTATGACTGTAGCTATTTGTCTCAGTTTATGGAGTACAGACTGCAGACCAAATGTGACAGTATGAGGAACTGTTACTTCGAAAGTTAAGCAAAGCAAAGTAAACAAAATAAAGAGCAGCAGAATAAAACAAAGAAGATCAAACACGAGATTTTTGAATTGATTCGGCAAGAACTCAAGTGCCTACGTCCACTATACTTTTTATTGATTTATTTTAGTGATCTACTCCGACTACTAAAAACCCGTACAATAAAAAGACAACAACCTACTCCGGTTGTGACACGAGTTCAAGAACTACTCCGTTCTTAGAACAAGCCAACTTGCAACCTACTCCGGTTGCCTAAGAGTTGAAGACTACTCCGTCCTAAACTCTACACATACACTAAGAATGTTATAAGGATCAAGCTTCCACTAACTTATTCTTGAAAAGAATTGAGGTGGACAACTTTACAAGATCAACAATTCATAAGTGAGAGAGTCTAGTATATTAAAGCAACAATAGCCATGATTGTAACACTTGAAGACTTTTAAAAGATTTGCAAAGTAAAGACTCGGTTTTAAGCTTTGAAAAACAATTTGCAAACTTAGATTAAATCTCAGAAAAAGTCTTTGGTTTTTGAGAGGATATGGCACGCCTTTTATAGGGAGGATGGGCAAGGGGGTTGTTAGGGTTTTGAGGGTCAAAGACCATCACATGTGATGAGTCTCAACAACTTCCCAAACTTGCACCAAAGAAGGTTCTTATTGAAAAGGCAAAAGAGAGAAAGAGTGTTTGAAATTATCCAAAAGAGATCATACAATTTCAGAAAACAAAGAAGGGAAAACAAGTCACGTGATGACAAGTTTTCACAAAAAAGGCAAAAAATATTTCTTGTTTTATGAAAGACCAAAGGGTCAAATTTGCACAAAGAGGAAATATTTTGAAATGATAATTATTCAAACTACTTTTTCTAGAAGGCCAAATCCTTTAAAAAATATAGGACACGTAAATGGCTTATGAAAGATAAGAAAGTGTTCAAGTGTTACAAATTGAGGCAACAGTCCAGGCTGCTGTTACTTGTGAAAGTAACAATGGTCTTAACTGTTTCTATTACTATAAAATACTTTACTTTCTAACTTGTACATTAGATGACGCCTAAGACTCAACACAATTGGATGATCAACAACTCAACACTTCTTAATCCAAGCTTGATTTAACCATAAATCCCGAAATGGTAAACTAAGAAAGCACACATCAAATGGGCATGTTATCATCAATCAAAGGAACCCAACATGCTTTGTCCTTGAAGATACTCAACTTTGAACGAAGTATTCAAGGTCTTTCTCAGCTTGTGAGGAGCTCCTTCGATCGTCTCGATGCATTGGAACATCGTACCCGCCCCGACTACGTCAACCCTTACAGAACCCGCAACATTTGACTTTGTCTCACCTTGCCTTATTTAGCACCTTCTCCTTTTAGTATATTTTCTTTAACTTGATGGTGTATTTTGCAAACTTAAATTCGGCCCATTTTGGCATATACTTGTGGATTATGGCCCAAGTATTTTTCAAAACTTGTGTTTATTCGGCCCTTTGGCATCAAACATGTTTTCTTAAGTTTGTATGATAATTAATACTCTAGATGCTTATAGTTATGCGTGCTAATATTGTTCTATGACGTTTTATCTCTTGTCTCGTCTTATATTATTCCAGTCATTTCAGTTTTGTTCTTAACTTTTCGATGATGTCAAGAGAGGGAAAGAACGTCTATGGTAAGCATCTACCTAAGCTTGCTCCTTGTCAAGACCAATTGTCTCTTAAAGTCCTTAAAGTTTTGATTTTTTGTTAATCGTCTTGATCTTGCGTTGATCTTTATTATTAAGATGACGGGATTATATTGAGGGCGAAATCTTTACTTAGTCACAACATTAGGAGGCTTGCCATCATCAAAAAGGGGGAATTTGTTGAACCATATAGTATATATGTTTATGTTTTGATGATGTCAAGGTGTTTTATAATTTATATACTTGTTGTGTGTAATTATTTGTCTAAGTCTTTTAGGTTCGATTTATCTAATACAAACAACAAAGGAAGTTGTGATGGAAGTATATAAGAATCAAGCCTCAATTCAAGATCAAACGATGTGAATATTCATTCAAGATTTATGTGAAGACGAAGTCCGTCTAAAGATTAATCAAGCTTGGATGATGACGTAGCCTATACTAGAAGATCTCCTTGAAGATTAGAATAGTATAGGTGATTATCTCGTAATGATAACCAAGAATGAGTTTCTTGAATTAGTAAAGTTATAGCTTTGCAGCTATAACATTACTAGTAAAAGAGCTCAATGTTATAGCTCTCTTACTATAACATTGAGATGCTGAGTTTAATATACACGACATATAATGTTTTAAAATTATTTTTAAATTTGTTTAAAGTTTATTTTTAAATGTTTTGATAAAAGTATTTACTTGATAAACCCCGGTTTAGTGCGGAGTTTGGTTGTTTGTTGAACGGTTACTAGTAGTCGTTTTGGGTCAACTTATGAGTTGGACCATGGTACTCATTAGGGTTTCAACAAAGCCTCTCTTAAAACCTAAATTCTAACCCATATATTGAGCTAGGGTTTGCACGAGTCACGAGGCATATGAGCCGTGACATCTCGTGTAGACTAAGATATGTTTGGTAAAGATTCTATATCTTTACATATCTTATATATCTTACTTAATATATTTGTTTATGATAAAAGATATTCTTGTTATAGAAAATCTTATCATATCTTTGAATTTATAGTAAAGATAATAATTGAATAGATTATATTCTATCTTTTGGAATATTCTTTATTAACTTTTAGGCTTTTAGGAAAGAAATAATAGAAAATATGATTTGTTAACATATCTCACATTATTCGACCATTAGGGTTTCTAAAAACCGAATTGCCTTGCTCTTTCCTTCCTATAAATACTTTGCTCTTTGCAACATTTAATTAAGAGACCTTAAGCATAAAAATTGATTTTATTTTTGCAAATCAAATCGTGTGTTTCAAAGCAAAAAACCGTTTTGTTATTTTTGAAAGGTTGTGTGTTTTGAACTTGTATATTCATTTGTTAAGTTATCGGTATAAGATAATAGTGCTTATCTGATTTCTTACTTGTTCATTAACGTGAACCTTTGCAAGAATCATTAGTGCTTTCTTATTAGCGTAAGTTAGTCACTCGAGTATTTAACGGTACTCATTGAGTTACAGCTAGAGTTAGTTGTACGAGTTGGGTTAGTAAATTTGCAATCCGTAGAAAGGTACTAAATTTATTAATCGAGAATAGTGGACGTAGGCTTCTACTTGTGAAACTGAACCACTTCAAAAACGGCGTGTCTCCTCTCTTTCGTTCGCTTGTTTATTTTGTTTTACATTCATTAGTTGATTAGTTAAAGTTTAATTAATAAACTTTAAATAATCAATTACAATCATAAAATCGAAAAATCTTTCAAAAAGTTTTAAATCCTCAATTCACCCCCCCCCCCTTTTGAGTATTTCGGATCGATAGACTCTTTAAAGCATATCTCAAATATCTCAAGAATAGGCTCCTCGAGTAAGGTGATTTCACAAGTCCATTCTTATTCTTCATTCCATAAGTCCTTGCAAGACACATATTCCGCATAAGCCTCTTTTGTGGTCTTGTCATCATGGCTATCTTCATAAGAATCATAAATGGGGGCTTCAATTTTCTTCAATAGTTCATCCTCCATCATCTCAATGTTCACATCAAAAGACACACCTTTATACTCACAAAGGCTAAGAGTATTTGGCTTACTCAACCTCATGTCTTCCTCATCAAATACCACACTTTCATACCCACAAGAGCTCAAAGAGAGTGGCTCTTCCCATTTCTCATCAAAGGTAACTCCTTCAAACTCGCATTCATGACCAATGTCTAAGGAATGGTGAGGAATAGTTACTTGGGCTTATTTCATTTGGGCAATTTGAATTGCCAACTCCTCACCATGGGTAACAATGCTTTGAAGAACATTGTCCCTATTTTGGCTCTCCTCTAGCACTTGTTTGAAGAAATTTTTTTGATCTCCATCATTTGGAGGACCATATCTTGAATGTCAAAGTTGGGCTCATCTTTTTGTTGTGGGTGGGTGTGAAAGTGGTTATATTGTCGTATTTGGAATTGGATGCAAAGTGGGTATTGGGTGGGTGGTTGTTGTGGATATTGGATGTGGTGATTTTGGTGGGAAAAAATTGGAGTAGTAATTAGGATTTTCATTGTATGAGTAGTAAGGTAGGTTTGTGTTGACTTGCTCCTAAACTTCCCATACCCATAGTCATACTCAAAAGATCCAACATATACTTCATATGTCAAGTTTTGAGCCATCATAGCTAAGACAAGGAAACAACTACAACCAAGGAAACTACACAAAAATGGTAAGAACGAACCTTGAGGAACAAGTTCCTCGAGGTTAAAGCATAATTAAAATAGACAAACAAATAAGAACTTAATTAAAAAACACCATCCCAGGCAACAGCGCCATTTTGATGGAGAGTGTCGTTGGGGCTCTCAATCAAACACATTTATATTTCTCAACAAACAACTAGTTAGTGGTTAAGTCGAGGTTGATCCATGAGACGGTGTGCTTTGGGTTCTAAGCATATCTATCTTAATTCATGCTAGTGTCACGATTGATTTGGGTTTTGTAGTTGTGTTCTAGGCCAATTCAAGCAATAAACTAAAACAAGTAATAGAAGGAAGGATGTAACCAAATGACTAAAAGTGCTAGGATATAATGGGTTCATAGGAGATTCATGTGAGTTGATCATAAAAACATGTTCTCAATTATATAGCAAGCACTTATTGTTGTGATGGGATCGAGTTGGTGTATAAGCTTACAAGCCTCATTGAAATGATAGGTGATGGATCAAAAAAATGCAAGGATTCATAGGCTCGCATTTCATCGAATATAACATGTGCATAAGTTGAAATCACAACAAGCAAGCAATTTAATTATGAAAACATATTAGATTAAGCATAGATCAATCCCCATGTTTGTTTCCCTTAATTCCCCATTAATCCTAGCTAAACAACTACTTACTCATGATCAAGTTCAACATGTTAATAAGGTTGTCAATCATAAAACATGATGAATAAATGATGTGATTAACAATAATTAAACAAGAGTAAAAGGGATTATACCTATATAAGATGATCCAAATAATAAAGCAAAGAATAATAGAAGAAAACTTGATTTATTGATGAAGAGTTGTCAATTCTCCAATAATAATGACACGGCTATCGCAACCCTATCAAAGATAAAACCTAACGGTATCAACTAAAATGTAGTAGAGACAGTCGAGTATCGAATCCACATGGAGGTAATGTAATTATAGCTGTCTAATTCTAATCCTACGGTAACAATTGAGGGGTTGTTTGAATTTGGTTCTAAACTACGAAGTTTGAAAGGAAGAGAAATAAAGTGAAGAGCAGTAAAGGCAATAAAATATGATTGAACTATCAAGAGGAGAGGGACATGTCGGGAATTCGGTTCACTACGGTAGTCCTGCGACTCAGCTGTAAATGATTCAGACGAACTAATGTGAGACGGATGTTGAAAGGTCCTTTCGGTCCACTTCCTATCCTAAAATACCACTAACTTAACTTTCGTCCTCATTAGGGTAGTCTACTGTTTATAGCAGGCCTATTTAGTCCAATCTTTCGATCCAGGATTAATTTTAGCCAGATTAAAGGGTGACATAGAAGCGTGCACTCAACTAAGTCGAATAAATACAATTAAATTGCTATAGTGACAGAGTCTCGTAATCAATTCGTCTAATTCATTCACTACATCGTCGCATTTCTACCGCAGATCCCCTAATCCCAACATGAAGGGGGTTTAGCTACTCATATCGGTGATTAAACTAACAACAATTAAATTCCCAGCAGAAAACATTATAAATAAACAATAAATTGCAGTAAGGAAAATTAGGGCAAAAGAAATAATAACACAAACGAGAAATTAAAGCAACCAAATGATTAATTATTATTAAGAAGGAGAAAGGAATTACAATCCAAGCGAATCCGGCGTAAAGAACACAAAATCCGAGTGAAAATAATCCCGAAATAAAGTAACAGTGAAGAGGGCAAGCAACGTCGCAAGGTTTACAGTAGAGTGTTTGATAATATGAAAGATCCCTCTAATTAACCTAGTAAAGCGTGCTTAAATAGCAAAGCAAAAGAGTTTAGCGAAATAAAACATCACGCGGGCTAATTAAAGCCCAAACCCATCAAAACCACTCGATCGAGTGGATTAAAACCACTCGATCGACCAATTCTTCAAATAAAACAGCTCGATCGATCGGAAAGTTACTCGATCGAGCAACAACTCTTTTCAAGAAGATAAGGATCGAGTACAAAGTACTCGATCGATCACTTCTTGGATGTAGAAACCACTCGATCGAGTGGAAAACAGCTCGATCGAGTGACTTGACTTCATTTCAGCTCAAGACCGCGTCTAAGTGCCTCGTATTGCGTGCCACGACGCTTCCAAACACAGTATCTCACTCAGGAAAATCCCGTCTCCTCTAAATGCATGCAAAAAGGACGAAAAAGGGTACGATTCCACTACTTTCGCGTTCATTTCTACAAAATGGACAAAACGAACCAAAGTAGCCAATTCGGGGCAAAATATCATAAAAACAATATGAAAATGCATAGAAATACGTGTTGAAATAGGCTAAAAAGACTATTCATTAGGCACGTATCAAATCTCCCCAAACCGAACCTTTACTCGTCCTCGAGTAAACTCAAAACTATACACTAATGGAACGGAAATGATAACTCAGAGCTAGCTTAACTTGTCTACTTGAACCAATTTAATGCAACAAAAATTAACAGTTAAAGCTAAAAAGTCAATACGCAAACGAATTATAAGCTGTTCAGAAATATAGCCAACCTATCGACCTTGCAAGACCAACAAAACTGGACTCTCTCGTGGTCACTCTTCTCTCATGAAGCAAAGGGTGAATGTTATATGTAAAAGAGAGAAGGAAAGACAGTCACTCACCTAACTGCGACCTACATAGCATGCATGCAACAAAAATGAAAGACAATTCAAGTACTAATGCATGAATTCCAACCAATAATGTCCGTCACAGCCGAGGGTTTGCAAATGATTTGGGAATAGTAAGGTTCAGGTGAGAAAAGGCAAAACAAGTTATGGTAATGTGGAGGTAAAAGCGTCAAGCTAGTTCCTAACAGGACCATATAAGACCGTCCGAATCTCAACTGACTGAAAAACCAAGTACAAGTGCCCTTCATTTGGCACAAAGCTCACTAAACTCAAACACAATCTCCTCAAAAATATAGAATAAGAGTGGAGGAGTCAGACGGTCACAAACTTCCCTTTTAAACACCGTCTGAAATAACTAACTGAACCAAATCAACCTTTTTCGATTGTACATCTTCTCAACTCAGACAAGAGGAGCACGTCTGTTTCCTCCATTTTCACGTTCTCTTTTCCTTTTCTTTCTTTCTTACACGTTTTCAGCCTTCTCTTCTTTTTCATTTTTTTTCCTTTCACGTCTTTTTTTTTTCTTTTTCAATTCTTTTTTTTCTTTTCTCCTTCCATAATTTCCACCAACTCCATACAAAAGGGATACGGCCAAACTGCAGACGAAAACTCATACCACAAAAGAACATACTAAACTAGCTTGACTAGGCAGGCTTAATTTGGAATGTAGCTAATGGGTCAAAAAGGCAAGTTTTGGCTAATTTGGAGCTAAATGGGTGAAAAGTATAAGGAAAGGGGAATTTGCAAGACCCTCTCTGCATGTGACACCAACCACAAACCCGAATATGTGCATTTGACGAGAAATTGAATGTCATAAATGTGCAAAGTGATGAACATGCTATGCAAGGAGTACTACTCTCAATTCCTAATGAACTGGTCATGAATGTCACCAGTTATGGGCTCTAAAACTCAGAATTTTTAAGTAGTTTGCCAGTTTATAGGTCAAGTCTAAACAGTTAGCTTATATTTGAACAGAAATTCGTAGACTATGCGTATGACAAAGCTAATAACTATTAATAAAAGTGCAAGGCTCAAGTAAATTGACAAGTTATAGTGCATTGTCATCATGGGAATCTAACGTTCCGACTCAACCTATATGCAAAAATAAACGTGACATTTTTTTGAATTTTTGAAATTTTCTAATTTTTTTTGATTTTTTTGATTTTTTGAAAATAAACAACAATGCAAAGCTGAAAAATAAACGTGGATGCAAAAAGACAGATGCAAATGCAGACTCAAAAGGATGCAATATACCCTCCCCAAACCAAAACGGACAACGCCCTCGTTGTCCTCCAGCATAAACCAGCAGAAATATGGGGGAACGGGAGTATACAACCAACAAAATAAAAATAAAAAAAATAAAGGAGACAAAATAAAAGAGTAAAAGATACATACAAAATACGAACTTCCCCAAACCAGCCAGAAAACTGGGGAAGTGAGTAGACCAGTAGCTACTCGTCGTCGTCGTCGTCTCCATCCACCTTGTACTCCGGGTCTTTCTCATCCTCTCTCCTCTTCCGCTCCTCCTCTCGATCTCTCTCCACTGCCACCTCTGGGTCCTCGTCCTCCTCGTCAGAAACCGGGTACCCCTCAGCTGGGTACTGGAAGAAGGAAGGGTGTGGCCAACCCTCCGGGATAGGTCTATGTCGCCGCATGTGGTACTCGTACAGAGGGTGTAAGGCAAGAGCCATGTCCCTCTCCATACGAGCCTGACGCTCTGCAAGCTCGATCAACAAACCGTAAACTGCGCCCCCTTGGTCCTGGACCGTGGGCGCTACAAAGGGAGGAGGTGGTCTAAAAGTAGCCGGGAAGACCGGCCGGCTCGGTCAGGTCTGGTCAGTGGGAGGTAGAGCAGGAGTAGGAGCGGTAGTAGTAGTGGGAGTAGGGGTCGGATCGGGAGTAGCCGTGGAAGGCTGGGTACTCTCTGAAGGTGTGGACCCCTCTCCAGTCTCAACTCGCCGCTTCTTGGCGGCGGGTGCATCAGGAGATGGTCGAAGTGGAAGGTGAAGTAGAGGCAAAGCAGGCAGACGGTGGCCCTTTACCACAGTAGGTAAGGGCTCAAGACGGGGGAGACTGTCGCAAGGTAAGTCAACAGACAAGGAGCCGTCAATCTTCCAAGTCTGGTAGTCTGGGGTTAGCCAATGCTGAGCGAGCATGGCAGCCAGACTCAGTGACCTCTCTCTCTCGAGGTACTGCAAGTCACGTGGCCAGGTGGGGAAAAGTCGGTGGGCAAGAATGGTGGCTATGCCACCGCAGGCAATGGTTCCCGCCTCCTTCTTCCGCTGGTCGTGGAGGTCTTGGGCGGTGAGGTAGGCAATGTTGAAGGTACAAGGACCTTCACAGTCGACGTTCAGATAACCACCCAGGATGGAGAGCTCGGTGTTGGTAGTCTTGTTCGGCTCCTTTCGGCCGAAAATAGAGTTCCCCATCAGTCTAAGAAAACAACGGACGGGGGGATGGTGGACCTGGTGGAGCTTTCGCTCCTGGAAACGGGTCTGGGCCAGGCATCGCCAAACCTGACGGTAAACCTTCCTCGAGTCTGATGTCACACCCGAGGAGGTAAGGTCAAGTAACCTACCAAACTCCACTAGAGGCATCGGGAAAGTCCGGTTGAACAACCGGAAGGAGACTGACAAACAGTCGGGTCGATGATCGTATGCCCCCGACGAGAAGGTAAAAGAGCGAGAAATTCGAGGCTCGGCTCTAGAAGAAGGTACGGCCCCTCATGGTAATGAGGCCGGGCATCCCCGTGCCCCGTAGTAAAGTACAGACTGACTCGTAAATACCGAGTTTCTTTAATGCCGATTTATCCAAAAATCGGGAAGGCACATGTACACACTTGACCAAGTTAAAGAATTTCGTACGATGGACAGCGTTGACGAATAATACCTCTGGGTAGTCAGGGTGGGAGTCGAGGGAAGTGTCCCCTCGGGTTTGAATCGTCTCGAAGTAGACGGAGCGGCGGTGAAGTAGTAAAGCGAGGGCGGTGTGGAAGTGCTAGGAGCGGGAGTAGAGGCAACAAGAGCTGGCGTAGCTCGAGACTGTCTACGACCCCGACCTCGGTCTCTGGAACGCAAGGTAGCAGCTCGCTCTAAGACGGTGTAAGGAACCAGGGCAGCTCTGAAGGTGGCTGCGGCTGCTGGTGAGTCCGCCACAGATGTAGAAGTGGTGGCTGGTGTGCACGTAGTGGTTGCTGTGGTCACCACTAAAGAGGAACTAGCAGCAGTGCTAGCTGTGGTGGTGACCGTAGTGGAAGTGGCAGCCTGAACTGGGCTTCCAGCTGAGCTAGGTGGAGCAAAGACCGTCCCTGCAGCTGAAACAAGGAAAACTGGGGCTGCAGTGGTGACTAGGGCAAAGGTAGTGGCAACAGCAGGGGCCACTGACTCGCTCAAGGACTGGCTGGAGGACGAACTAGTGGAGGGTAAAGAACTAGTATCCATCCTGCAACATGGTAAAGGGCATGATAAGAAAATAGCTGCTAACCGTGGCTAAAACAACACGTAAAACCAGCATGTGACAGCATGTGAATGCCCTATCAGTCGAAAAATTCGACTTTACAGCAGATAAAACCCAACAATCCTTAAAAGTTTCGAATTATAGAATGCAAATGGCGATAGGGAGACAGGGATAGCAATTAACAGCAGTAGCAGGTAGCAACAACTGAAGTTGATTAAGACAATGCAGTAAATAAACCGTCTGACAGTCGAAAAAAATCGACTCAAGCAACCCTAATCGCTGTTTCTGTGCAAAGGTTCAGTGAAACATGGCTAAACATACACGGGAGTGCGATTTCAGTTAACAATTAGCAGCAAAAATCGCAATAAGGATGCTAATTAGGCAGGATACAGCAGCAAGACCAAAGTGACAGTCGAAAAATTCGACTGTCTTGAACCCATATCACAAAAATCATGGAGAATTCGAATTAACATGTAACAAACAGCGAGGAAGGGGAATTAGGATCATCAAGCAAGCTAATTAAGGGCATACAAACACAATCAAGTCGAAAAATTCGACTAAACAGGGATTTTCGAAACCCTAATTCAATTTCACCTCATAAAATTAAAAAAAAAATCGAAATTGAAATGCAAGAGGTTATGGAAATCACTTACTTGATGATGATGAACCTACAAATGCAAATAATCCTCAAATAAACAAGCAACAATGGCGGATTTTCAGTCGAAAAACCCGCAAACCCGAAATCCCTTTTAAAACCGCGAAAATGAACACAAATAAGGGTGAATGTAAGGGGCTTTTGAAGATTAATATGCAAACAATGAAATGTAGGAGGCGGATTTGGGGATTGGGCAAGAAAATATGGGATTTGGGGAAGAAATTAATCGCACGACGAGCTTTGCTAGACGAAAATTAGGGTGAAATGAAGGTTAGAACAAAAACATAAGAGTTTAAGGCGAAAACTCCCTGTACACTGCTCATTCCACTCGATCGAGTGGTTCTAAACCACTCGATCGAGCACTTTTATGGTCCAGCTGCTTGGTCGAGTAAAATGTTACTCGATCGACCAATCCCTCTTTTTGCTTTACTCGATCGACTTGTAAAACTGCTCGATCGACCATATGTTTACTCGATCGAGTACAAAAAGTACTCGATCGAGCTCTTTTCTCGTGTAAGCTCTTTAATTTTAGTCATTTCCTCCTTGGGATGCGTGAAACTTCCCCAAACCTGCATAAAAACACACGCAAAAATTTCCCAATATACCAAATACGCAAAAGCACAGTCTATAGTCTTACGTTTATGCTAAAACTGTCTAAAACTAATTGTCCTAATTAAAATGCAATAAAACAAATTCAAAAGAAATTCAAAAATTATCTATTACAAAGTGTTACACGGGGCATTCCCCGTTTAATTCCCATCAAATTTCAGTAGCCCCTTGGGGGACTTCTGACTGGAGGACGTCACCTCAACAACATTGACTGTCCTCTTCAACTTCCATGAGCATGAGTAATCACTCGAAACGGTAGGAGGGGAGTAGTTCACATCCACATAAGCGTGAACCTTCCTCGTCCTTGCTCCTTTGTCACCAGCTTTAGCGTCAACATTTCCAGTTTGATTGATAATAATTGCACCATGTCCCTTGACAGCTTCCCCTTTGCTTTCATCTGTACCTACATCAAGGAAAACAGACGAACTTTCCTCATTTTTGCTCTCAGTCTGAGGCGGAGGGTTAACAATAGCGGCACAATTCTCCAAATTTTCATTTGGAGTGTCAATACTAGGATCAATGGAAGAGAGAGCATTGCAAGGCTGGGCTTGCATGGGAGCTCTACGGAACTTAGACTGATGAAAAATCAGCTCCTCGTCCCCTACCTGAAAGGTCAAAGTCTTCCTCCTGACGTCTATTACTGCACGGGCAGTGGACAAAAATGGTCTCCCTAAAATTATAGGGGTGTGTGCATCTTCGGGGATGTCTAAGACAACAAAATCAACGGGAATAAAGAACTTCCCGATCTGAACAGGTACGTCTTCTACTACACCTAGTGGCCGTGATAAACTACGGTCGGCCATCTGGACAGTCATGTTGGTACAACTCAGCTTTGTCAAACCAAGTCTCTTAGCCAGAGACAAAGGTAAGACACTCACGCTAGCGCCTAAATCGCATAGCGCATTATCAATCAAATGCATACCGATATGACATGGAATTGAAAAACTACCCGGGTCTGATTGCTTAGGGGGTAACTTATTTTGAAATAGGGCTGACCCCACCTCAGTCAAAGCTACGGTCTCACTGTCATTAATAGTCCTATTACGCGCTAAAATTTCTTTCATAAACTTTAAATAAGAGGGTACCTTAGTCAGCAATTCAGTGAACGACACGGTGACTTCCAAGCTCTTCAAAAGTTCGACAAATTTGCCGAACTGTTGATTAAATTTAGTATTTTGCAGCCGCCTTGGGAAGGGAACCGTAATAGGTATCTCGACTCCCTTGTTTCTCTCTTCTAAAGTGTCTTCCGGAGCATGTTATGTATCCTTTGGACGCTTCTTACCTCTCGAACGAGGTCTTTCCGGTGATATCTCACTTAAACGAGCACTAGCAGGCTCTCGAATAAGCTTCCCGTCATCAATACTACTCGATCGACCAATTTGCTCACTCGATCGAGCAGTTCCTTCATCATTGTCAGTCGATCGAGTACAATTTCCACTCGATCGACCAAGTCCACTTTCTGCTTCACTCGATCGAGTAGATAAACTACTCGATCGACCAACCTGTTCTTCCTGTTCACTCGATCGAGTGGAAAAACCACTCGATCGAGGGCTTTCATCTTGATTCTACTCGATCGAACACGATTTGGTCGATCGAGCAACTTCTTTGTCGTGAGCCCTTTTTTCTCGACAGTACACTGTTCACCATCAGTATTAGCTTCCCTAGGGTCTGATTTTTGCATTTCTGGTCCCTCATAAGAAAGACCGCTTCTCAATTCTATCAGATTTACCGTCTCATGTGGATTCTTCTCATTTTGAGTCGGTAAATGACCCTGCTTTCTCGAGGATTGATTTGCAGCAAGTTGGGCAACTTGAGTCTCAAGTGCCTTAAATGACGCGTCCTTCTGTTGATTTTGTTGATCATTCAGCTGCAAATTCTTTGAGATGGATTGCAACATAGACTTTATCTCTCCTATTTCATTCACCCCACCGGAAGATGATGCACCATGGTTAGGAGGATTGAAAGAAGGAGGCTTCTGAAAGCCTTGTTGATTCTTGTGTGGAGGAATATACATTTGCTTCGATGATTCGGAGGAGCAGTGGGATTGAGCACATTTCGATTGCTCCACCTCAAATTGGGATGGACGTTCGGCTCATAATAATAAATCGTTGTTCGCGCTTTGTAGTGTTGAAAGGCAGCACAAGACTCATAGGAATTGGGACAATGATCTGAGATATGTCCCTCTCCTCCACATCTTCTATAGACGAAAGGACCGTCTGACACAGCATTCACCTGATACATCCCTCCCTTGGAAGCCCCTCCCAACTCAAATTTGTCAAATCTCACAGTGAGAGCTTTAAGTGCAGCGACAGAAGAAGATTCAGCAGCTCTTCTTTGATTACCTCTGGAGTTCCCATATTCAGCCTTATGGGTGGCTAAATCATCAATGATCTTCAACCCCTTACTCTCTCCCATATTCTCAGCAAATCGGCCATTGGCTGCAGCATCCAAAATAGCCCTCTGATCGTCATACTACCCGTTATAGAACTGATTGCATAGACTCCACTTTTCGAACCCATGGTGCGGAATGGTTCGCACCAACTTCTTGAAGCGGACCCATGCCTCGTGAAAGTTCTCGTCAGGCCCTTGTTTAAAGCTCGTTATCTGAGCTCTAATGGCAATAGTCTTCGATGCAGAAAAGTACTTCTTATAAAATGCTAAAGCCAGTGAATTCCAGTCAGTTACACCGTGAGCAGCCCGGTCCAAATCCCTATACCACTCCCTTGCAGCATCGCGGAGTGAGAAGATAAACATGTTTTCTTTTATCTGATCCGGTGTCACGCCAGTTGGTGGGGGTATGGAGCAGCAATAATCGATAAAGGTCTCCATGTGCTTAGCTGCATCTTCATTTGCAGCTCCCCCGAACTGGTTCCTTTCAACCAAGTTGATATAAGAAGGCTTTGGTTCAAATTTTCTTGCCTCCCCTGGTAATACAAATCCCTTATAGAGATTTGCTGCTGTCGGTTCAGAGTGACTGGCGATGGTTGCTTCTTCGGCCATTTCTAGAAAGTCCGGAGAAGTGACTGTTTCAGCAGATGAATTGGAAACTGGAGATGAAGGTGGATCTTCCTCGAAAAGCTCGTTCTCGTGAAAGCTTGACAGAGTACTCAGCTCTTCCTCTGTCGGTAATACCCTTTGTGATCGTCTCAACTCGCGCAAAGATTTCTCAAGCTCAGGATTATAAGGTAATAATTCACCACCCTGTGACCTGCGCATAAGAAGAAACTACAAAAAGGATATAAGAATAGTCTAAGGAACGGATGTCCCTTAAACTGAAAAATAGACTAAAATAAAGACAACCAAAAATTAGAACAATTGCCTCCCCGGCAACGGCGCCAAAATTTGACACGGCTATCGCAACTCTATCAAAGATAAAACCTAACGGTCTCAACTAAAATGTAGTAGAGGCCGTCGAGTATCGAATCCACAGGGAGGTAATGTAATTATAGCTGTCTAATTCTAATCCTACGGTAACAATTGGGGGGTTGTTTGAATTTGGTTCTAAACTACGAAGTTTGAAAGGAAGAGAAATAAAGTAAAGAGCAATAAAGGCAATAAAATATGATTGAATTATCAAGAGGAGAGGGATATGTCGGGAATTCGGTTCACTACGGTAGTCCTGCGACTCAGCTGTAAATGATTCAGACGAACTAATATGAGACGGATGTTGAAAGGTCCTTTCGGTCCACTTCCTATCCTAAAATACCACTAACTTAACTTTCGTCCTCATTAGGGTAGTCTACTGTTTATAGCAGGCCTATTTAGTCCAATCTTTCGATCCAGGATTAATTTTAGCCAGATTAAAGGGTGACATAGAAGCGTGCACTCAACTAAGTCGAATAAATACAATTAAATTGCTATAGTGACAGAGTCTCGTAATCAATTCGTCTAATTCATTCACTACATCGTCGCATTTCTACCGCAGATCCCCTAATCCCAACATGAAGGGGGTTTAGCTACTCATATCAGTGATTAAACTAACAGCAATTAAATTCCCAGCAGAAAACATTATAAATAAACAATAAATTGCAGTAAGGAAAATTAGAGCAAAAGAAATAATAACACAAACGAGAAATTAAAGCAACCAAATGATTAATTATTATTAAGAAGGAGAAAGGAATTACAATCCAAGCGAATCCGGCGTAAAGAACACAAAATCCGAGTGAAAATAATCCCGAAATAAAGTAACAGTGAAGAGGGAAAGCAACGTCGCAAGGTTTACAATAGAGTGTTTGATAATATGAAAGATCCCTCTAATTAACCTAGTAAAGCGTGCTTAAATAGCAAAGCAAAAGAGTTTAGCGAAATAAAACATCACGCGGGCTAATTAAAGCCCAAACCCATCAAAACCACTCGATCGAGTGGATTAAAACCACTCGATCGACCAATTCTTCAGCCAAAACAGCTCGATCGACTGGAAAGTTACTCGATCGAGCAACAGCTCTTTCTGGAGCATAAGGATCGAGTACAAAGTACTCGATCGATCACTTCTTGGATGTATAAACCACTCGATCGAGTGGAAAACAGCTCGATCGAGTGACTTGACTTCATTTCAGCTCAAGACTGCGTCTAAGTGCCTCGTATTGCGTGCCACGACGCTTCCAAACACAGTATCTCACTCAGTAAAATCCCGTCTCTTCTAAATGCATGCATAAAGGACGAAAAAGGGTACGATTCCACTACTTTCGCGTTCATTTCTATAAAATGGACAAAACGAACCAAAGTAGCCAATTCGGGGCAAAATATCATAAAAACAATATGAAAATGCATAGAATTACATGCTGAAATAGGCTAAAAAGACTATACATTAGGCACGTATCAAATAACCCAATAATCTTCAATTACCCAATAATAATAAACTTGAACAATGATCAAGGAAAGATTAAAATCTAAATTTGTAGAATGATTGAGATTAATCTATTCTAATCTACTCCTAATCTAATCTAAGAGAACTTCCTACTATGGGAACTTGATTATAAACTATGGAACTTTCCCCTCTTTTTCTTGATTATTAAAAATAGAGTATATATAGTGGCACAACATTAAGTTAAGCAAGGGTAGATTAGTAAATTGCATTGCTAAGTGTTAAGTAGGGAAATGCAAGTCTCTAGGGAGATGCTCATATCACGTAGCTACTCCCACCACGATCCGCTCGGATCAGCACGGAGCACGGCAAGTCTGTGAAGGGATCCACCCGTCTTGAGGAGAAGACTCTCGGATCATGGGTCTTGGATCCGCTCGGATTCAGCACGGGCTGCTTGGATCTGGACCAGGCAATCCGCCCGTCTTGTGCTTAGGACGCACGGATCTTCAAGCAGTTTTCCATTTCTTGTTTTAGTAACCCATGACATACTTATACTCTTTATTCCTACTTCATTGGTCATCGTTCTTACCTCCTCTTCATACTAGTCAATCCAAGATCGTCAACAAGCTTCCAAATATGCACGGAGACGGGAATTCCGCCTCATTATCTCATTTCCTACAAGACATATACAATGAAATAGGAAAGTAAAATAGGAAGGAATTAACGGATAAAATGGCCAAGAAATGCTATATTCGTATGCAAAATAGGTTCAATTAGGGGACTTAATGTGTGCAATTTTGAGTCACATCGCTAGAAGTCTAGACCACGTAGTTTATTATATCACTTTATTTCCGCTGCGAGTTGTACTTTATTTTATATTAAGTTTTAGTTGGTTAATTTGTAATAAACATGTAATCGCTAAAGTTCTATTTAAAGTACTTTGGTTTGTTGCACTTTGTTATTCACTACCTCGGTAAACCAAGATGGTAACGCTCTCATTTACTTAGGATGTCTAGTTAAAGGCTCCTAAATAAATGGAGGTGTTACAAGCAACATCACGTCATGTGAGTTCAACTTACTCACATCCCTTCTGTCATAGAGCAGATAGGTCAAGGCACGAAGAAAGATCTTCAAAGTGACATGTTGAACGTCATTTATCAACATGTTACTTGAAGTGGGGGCAGACTTACCGGTAAAACAGGACATATAACTACTAGCCCCACACTCAGTCGGGATGTCCCTAAGGAATCCCTTCTCCGGTTGAACAAGGCCAAGGTGAGAAGCAAACTGGTCAATAGACGAAAGAAAATTGGTGTTCATGAGATGAAACTGTACGCTATTAGCTACCGCATCATAAGAAAAAGAGCTCATGAACTCCAAAGTCAAGAAAGGGTAGGCGTGCTTCCTAAGACGATACAAACCCGTCAAATCCAAGGTTTCAAAGATATGCCTCACGTCCGTCTCTATCTTAAGGTCCTAAAGGATGGTGGTGTCAATACATCTAGTAGGTTTCATACGACGCTTCTGTAACTCAACAAAGGCCTCTCTATGCTTAAAGTCAGCAAAGACGATGCTAGGGTACTCAAGGACCGGTGGAATGGTAGGTCCCTGACTCCCCTCGGGCTCAGAAGCCCTTCCCCTCTTACTCTGACGGGTCGCACCATCCGCTCTTGGTATCTGTTTCAACATATATCTCAGGCACACAAAACATATACTTATTTGAACAAAAAGAACTTTTCAAATTATACACATGGATAAGGGAACCAACAATTTTGAAGTAAATTTTTTTTTGTTCACAAAATTGTCAACAATCTTCCCAACACATGGTACTCACATATCTCCTAAAAGACGGTCTCATGGCTTTCAAAACACAAAATTTTAGCAATAACCAGAAAAATTGGGGTATTAATCCCTCAATATAGCTTCACAAATAGGTACTTATCACAAAGATTTGGGGCGAATTTCAGTTTGGGGCACTTTTAAGACGGAGTTTTAAGACAAAATTTTGGGTGAAACTAGTCAAAATCAACATCAAATATGCTATCAACAACATACTTTACTCAATCTTCCCTTTTACATACTGAAAAGACAAGCCAAAATTCAATTTTTAACCCAAACCCTAGAAATTTCGGTCCATATATACTCCCACATTGGTTCGATTTTGCAACTTCTAGCATTAATAATCAACAAACTAAAGCAATTTTACCAAAATACAACCTCTATAAACAAAAATCCATGAGTATAAATCTAATTTTTCAGAAAAACTAACACTTTTTTATGTTTCTAGTTGATTAAAACAATGAGAAAGAGTAGCATTCTTACCTTGAATGATTTGCAAATGGGTAAAATGAATTAAAAAGAAGATTACAAGAGAATTAAGCACAAACTTCACTACGATTTTTGAGAGAAAAGAGGATTTGATAGAATTAGGGTTTCAAGTGAGACGAAATAAGAAGAAGAATGAATTAGGGAAAGCATCAAAATCCAGATATAATACAGATACTGTAGCACTTACTCGATCGAGTAACTTGGGTACTCGATCGAGTGGCCTCTACTCGATCGAGTTTTCGCTGGCAGTCCCATCATTTTCGATCTAATAATCCCACTACTTGATCGAGTAAGGCCTACTCGGTCGTGTAGGCACTCGTACTCGGTCGAATAAGGTTAGGAACAAAGTTAAAGGTTACGAGTTCGGTTATCGGTCCCTGCAAAACAACAACTCGTTCCGAGTCCAGGGTATATTTGGAACTCATCACCGATTATTATATCCAATCAAGATCCATTAATACTAACTCAAATGCAACGCAATTACCTCATCCGAACATTGTACATATTACTTCATCCTATATTGAACATTATACAAAATGATTCAATTACGACTGGCTCCCACTCACATAAACATATATACAATCAACGCATTATTCTACGTTCACTTACACATATGCAAATTCAATCGTTCAACATGTGATTGCACTATACTAAGCATCCATTTAGCATTATAGTTACCACTTACTATTCATGTTTCCTCAAAGTTTTAGTATATCACAACAGTTCGACAACAAGATATCTCACATAACTATGTCGATTCACAAGAGTACGCAACAACATTCATCTATTGCATTCCACTGCATTACATGTCAATCTATACTAACTTAAACACATATAAAGATTCACAACCCATTATCACCATCACATTATCAAATTCTCGTTTGCAACTCTTAGCACATTCACCATCTCTATTACATCCACATACACACTTCCAATGATTCACAACCCCTTCACGATTCATCATTACTATTTGCATGCACTAGACATTACCATAGACTCCATCACAGTTATATCTAATATATATATCATACACAACTACGCACACAATTTCTGACTCAATATCCCCATACGAGGTGGCTGGCTTTAGGATATTGGGGCCATGATTTTGAAAACAGGGCGCCTTCTCACCCAAAATCAAGCACCTACCGGGGCTCCCAACATACACACACCTGGTTCATTTTATTAGACTCACTACGTTCATTGGGCTCATTAGTTATAGGTTCCAAAATCGTCGCTCTGATACCACTTTGTAACACGCCCTTCTACCAATGAGCCTTAAGAAGACTTTACCTAGAAGATAAGGACATTACCATCTCGGTTGCCCGAGGACAGTAATAATCAAATGTCGATAAAAGAACAATTATATTAAATTACAAGTGATTAAACAAAATAAAAGATACAACTCGTGACATATATCAACTATGTAAAACTATCTCTACCATGACTCATGGTAGACCCGTCCCTCCAAGCACCCAGCTATGATCGAGACATCAACCTGCTAAGACCCACTGCTCACCATAGTGGATCACGGAAGACAAAACACAAGAAGAAAACACAACAACACCACACAAGGTCAGTACCTGAAGGAACAACCATAAGCAGACACAACAAAACACAACAACATACATACACCACTTCCTCCAATCACCCATACACCCATACACCTCTAACTGCCCGAAGGTCCAGTCCTGCCAGATTACCAATCGCAACTGAAAACCCACGCCACCAGTGGGGGACCGCAGCCGTACCAACCTAATCCCGGCTCATATAATCCTAGCGATAACCCATGTTCCTTAATGTGCATCTCCCCTTCTGTGGCGGGTTCCATAGAGGGCGAATCAAGGGCATGAAGCCACTCCCGCAAGTGACTCTACTCAGCCGAGGGTGCACCTCACGAACCAGAGACAAACAAACAAGAACGACCAACTACAACCAATCCATACTACCAACAACAACACCAAAACCACTTAGATAATACAATCAACATACTACACAACCAGCTGCAGTGAGTAGGAAAACCGACCTCTAGCAAACCACGGTGATTCCGCACACGACCGTAAGAAAACAAGCAACCTTCATAACCACCTATAACAAAGAGTATAATCATCTATTATTACTACCAAAATCACAAACGAAACTAAGGAAGACGACGATGACGATGATGACAACATACCTATACATAACATTCCAACGACAAGAAAGATACCCAACTCAAGCTTCCCATCCCCAAGGTGTCTCCACACTCAAATGCTCCAAAGAGATAAATCATGGTGAATAAGAAAGGATATGGCGGCATCTAGGTTTAGGAGAAAAGGTAATGAAATGATTTGGGTTTCACGAAATCACGATTTATATTTCCCCGCTGAACTCCCGTTACTCGATCGAGTAAGCAACTTACTTGATCGAGTGGCCTCTACTCGATCGAGTGACAAAGCTACTCGATCGAGTAGGCTCCGATAGATCAAGTTACCAGAACTCAAAGGGTCATAACGTCAAAAGGTTAGCTCGTAAGGTTTCTGAAGGTCTAGATAGGTGTCTAAGGTCAGTCAACGATGGTCAATGGGTCTCTAAAAGGACGGGTATTACAGTCTTCCCCTCTTTAAAAAGAACTTCGTCCCCGAGGTTCACTGAACCTCCCCCATGACACAAGGTGAAAAGAAACTAAGGCAACTGACAACCATCCACCCCGACAAGGACAAACACAACCGTTCGTATATACCACCCAGTTATGAACGCTCACCACCCATCATCATCATCTACCTTAGCACACATCATCCAATATGACTTCCTATCGAGTCACCTATCGAGTCATCAAACATGCATTATACATGAGAACAAACCAACACAACCGTTACTTCCACTTACTTCTATTATTGCACGATTCCCTATCTTATACACAAACTACGTGATACCACTATTCCGTTTA
The DNA here is from genome assembly GCF_048544455.1 of Silene latifolia. NCBI lineage: Eukaryota > Viridiplantae > Streptophyta > Magnoliopsida > Caryophyllales > Caryophyllaceae > Silene > Silene latifolia. The sequence continues at coordinate 67,966,578 of NC_133532.1, forward strand.
CTCATCCAACAATTAAGCATCACAACAATTAATTACCAATCACCAAAATGTAGTAAGTTATCCACCACTTATACAATAAGCAAGTTAACATTCATTTTAAATCAATTCCACAACAGTATTATTACTCTTTTAAATCATTTATTTTATTCAACAATGTAACAATTCAATTACTTAACAACTTTGTTTCACACAATTCAATTACTTCACCACTTTGCTTAACAAATGGTTAATCATCTCTAAAAATGAAACACACGGTATGATGAATCTTTCCAACAATTAGAAACAATTACTAACAACTACTAACAATTACTAACAAATACTAACAATTACTCGAAACTGTAACACCCCCTCATACCAAGGTACCTTAACAAGGACTACCCTAGCATGAAAGACTGTTACCATATCGGTTGCCCGAGGTTAGTATATCATGGTTACCATTCCGAAACAACATTTATTAAAGTATAAATTGTTAATGATTATATGTTCCATAAACCAAAACCGATATCATGGTTACCAAGGACTACCCTAGCATGAGAGACGATGATGATGATGACAACATACCTATACATAGCATTCCGGCGACAAGACCGCTACCCGACTTAAGCTTCCCATCCCCAAGGTGTCTCCATTCTCAAATGCTCCAAATAGATGAATAGGTGAAGAAGAAAGGATATGGCAGCATCTAGGTTTAGGAGAAAAGGTAATGAAATGATTTGGGTTTCACGATATCACGATTTATATTTCCCCGCTAAACTCCCACTACTCGATCGAGTGGCCTATACTCGATCGAGTGACAAAGCTACTTGATCGAGTGGCCTCCGCTAGATTGAGTTACCAGAACTCAAAGGGTCATAATGTCACAAGGTTAGCTCGTAAGGTTTCTGAAGGTCTAGATATGTGTCTAAGGTCAGTTAACGACGGTCAACGTGTCTCTAAAAGGATGGATATTACAGGCACGTTCTGGACACGTGCCCCATGATTTTATCCAAGAAGTACGAGAAAAACTCCTGAGCTTTCATGACCAGTATACTCTTGGCCCAAAAGAGATTGTGATCATCCAATCTACAGAGTTGAGGGTGTGGCCTACAAAATAAAGAAATATTTTCCAGGTTTGAAGATATATCTGGATAAAGTGGTTTTAGGCAGTGATAATGATGAACCCGAAGAAATAACCTCCTCTTTTTGAGATAGGGGGAAAAAGACAATAATGGAAGACATGAAGTGATAGCCAAATAGTAGTCTAAATAAAGGAATGGTGTATAATATAAGCTTTAATTTTATGGTGTATATTGTGCGATATGATTGGCATATGCTTGTAATATTCTCCCTAACATGTACTATAAATAGTCTAAGTGTGATATCTCTCTTAAACATCTCTCATAAAACCTTCATTGTAAAATATATCCATTTCTTATAATATAAGCTTTCCCTTATTCATAATCTTGTCATACAACTTCGTAGTAATTTTGTTAAAGATATATTGATCCTGTAAAACATTCTTTTTGGTTATACTCACTATGTGTCTGTAATCCTGGTATCGGAGCATGGCAGAATAAGCTTTGGCTCTTATCCTCCTAAGTAGTTTTTAAGTAAATAATGAGCGATCTCTTACAAGATGTTTAAAATGGAAAGTATGCTCTGTGGTTGCCACTTAGTGGATCTTCCCCAACAGAAATTCATATTAAACACATGAAAAATAATATGAGAAAAATAATACCATGGAGTTCTATGTGTCTGGTACCTTGAGGTGGAAAATTGATTAGTTAAAGAATCACCTTGGTTTATGACCATAGGAACCCAAGGATTATCTTCTCATATCCTCATGCCTTTATGTTTAAAAACAAGAGATAACTCATTATTCTTAAAAAATTCAAAGGATAGATAAGAAATAAAGTGACTCTGTTATGGTTTCTTGTCCATTATCATAAAAATGAAAAACACATCAAATATTCTATCACGCTCCTCCTCATCTTCTACCTACTAAAAATCTAATGCCAATAAAATAGATTATCTTTATGAAATTGAATATAGGGATGAAGATAATAAGGTCCCCATCACTCAACTTCCTTTATTAAACCCATACAAAGCTTTCACAAAACCAAGTTCATCTTTTCCAAAAGTCATTAGACATGCTTTTGGCCCCAACAAAAATGTGGTCAAAGAATTAATACTAGTATCACAACTAGAACAATATCTTGTTCCTTCTACTAAAACAGAACAAATAATCCCACTCCGTCTCAATGAGGTTATGATTCACCAATGGCGAATCAATGGATACACACACCTTCATTACAGAGCGGTAAAGACAGCTTTAACTCATCATGGAAGAAAAGGTCTTTCCGTGGCAGCAAGGCTAGCCTGGCTAGAAACAAGATACAAAGAAAACAGGCATGCCTGCATATCTACTTTGCAAACAACCTTAAATGCTGCTACTGTATTAGTCACCTTATTTCCAAATTTCAACATGGCTTTAGTGTGGGATTTATCCGTATGCATCCATTTAACTTTAAGGATTATAACGAATTTATCGAGATGATAACTAGTCATAAAATAAATTGCATAAACAAAATTAGAGAATTAAGAAATAACCTTCGGTCCTAGCTAATTCGGCATATGAACAATATCGCAATGATATTATTCTATCAGTTGCACCCAAGGTGATATGAGATATGCCCTTGTTCTTTTGCTAGAATCGATCCCCAAAAATAACTGATTAATTAGGGTTTTTGTGTTTTGTTGAGATGAGAGGAGGCTAGGTCAGAAAATTAGGTTAAGAATTGATCTCTCTATTCTTCCTTTAAACCGAGTATAAGGAGTAATTAGGTAGATTTTATTTCTTCTAATTTTCGGCCCATTTACCGAAACAGGTATATCAGTCGATCGTCTGACACACCCGGTCGATCGACCATGTATATAATGCATTATTTATAAATTGTCATTTATATCATTCCGTATTAGCATGTCTACACACAACAGCTTGCGGTTGATTTATTAATACGAGTCAATAATAATTTATAATGACAATATCGTATAATTATCATTCGCTGATTAAATATAACCGATTACATTTAATTACGAATTAACATATTAATTCGTACAAGCTAACATTATATACATTAATTAAATATAACTTATTATATTCAATTTACGAATTGACAGTTAATTCGTCTCAAATAATATTATTTAATCGGCATTAAATAATCGTCTCATCAACACATTGACTTATTGTTTAGTCATATAAGGCATCAATGTGATTACATTTCCATAACCACATCTCTCAAACACATCCTTTAGGTGTGACTTTTAGGGACCAGTTGATCACCGCCATCTGTATGATAATAACCTCAAACTTTCTAGCAAGCCAACCGTTATTAGGTAATCGTTAATCAACTGATAAAATACGAAGTATACCCTTGCGAACCTATAAGAGATTTATTAATGTTATCACACTAATTTGTGGAGGACACAAGCTCCAACAAACTCCCACTTGTCCTCACAAGTGTATGTGCGACAACCGATTCTCATATCCTAAAATTTCTCCCACTCAATGTAAAACAATTTGCAAAGTCTGTATTCACAAAGGTCGTATTTTACAAGTGATATGTATCAAGAGTGGTTTCCCCGACGAGAGAGTAACTTAACTGATAAACGAATAATCATTCGAGCATGGCCATGCATTTCAGTTACAACTCCTCAAGTGGCATTGAGAAATAACTATACCTGATAAAGGTTGGATATTTTCCTCAACTCGAATCCTGCAGATATAAGCACGGTATGAAATGACCCAGAAAAAATCTACTTAGCCTCCAGTTACGGCAGACCGTGAGAAAGAAACCAAAGTCACCCAAAAACTGCCTTAATCTCTAGAGACAGTCGATAGTCAAAAGAATCGACTCTAGGAACACAATGGATGTCCTATCCACGATCTGGCACCGAATGTTTTTAAACATTTAGGACTCCATTACGTTGTCACAAAAATTTGTCCTACGAGGTATCGTTATAATCTCGCAACTGTGATCGATCAGTCAACCGTTTGACTTATGGCTCGTTGAACCCACCATCAATCGACTGCACAATATAATAGCCAGAGTTATCAACTCTTGTAGGCGATTACGGACCAAAACAAATATAATGTAATTCAGTTCACTTTGTGGTGTTCAATGTTGTCAGTACAATCCACATGAAAAACAAAATATTATATTAAAACGATGAAGTTATAAATAGTATATGAAAAAGATAATGTACCAAATCGATAATCAACTACTACAACCCAGGAACACGTTTAATTCCCATGGAAATAACGTGCCCTTCATGCTTATCAAAATTCAACTGTTTAGTGAGAGGGTCCGCGATGTTATCATCCGAAGCTATCTTGTCAATCACTATCTCTTCTTGCTCCACGTAATCATGGATCAGGTGAGCTTTCCGATGTACATGTCTAGATTTGTTGCTAGACTTTGGCTCCTTAGCCTGGAAGATGGCACCTCTATTTTCAAAATAGATGGTGATCGGGTCATTCGAACTAGGAACTATCGTAAGTCCTTGTAAGAATTGACGCATCCATATCGCTTCCTTAGCTGCTTCTGAAGCGGCATAGTACTTGGATTCAGTGGTAGAATCTGCTACAACTCTCTGTTTGGAACTCTTCCAGCTGACCGCAGCACCATTAAGAGTGAAGACGAATCCAGACTGAGATTTTGAATCATCTCGATCCGTTTGGAAGCTAGCATCTGCGTAACCGATTGCGCATAGCTTAGTATCGCCTCCATAAGTCAATACCCTATCCTTAGTCCTCCGTAGGTACTTGAGGATATTTTTAACAGCTATCCAGTGTGTTTCACCAGGATTCTTTTGGTACCGACTCGTCATACTCAATGCATATGCAACATCTGGACGTGTGCATATCATGGCATACATGATTGATCCTATTGCAGATGCATAAGGAACACGACTCATGCGCTCAATCCCTTCAGGCGTCGTGGGTGACTGAGACTTGCTCAACTGCATCCCATACGTTATTGGAAGGTTCCCTTTCTTGGAGTTGGTCATGCTGAACTTCTCAAAAATCTTATCCAAATAAGACTCCTGACTAAGTGATAACGTCCGTCGTGATCTATCTCGGTAGATACGGATTCCCAAAATGCGTTGTGCCTCACCCAGATCTTTCATCTGGAAATGGTTCTTCAACCATTCTTAAACCGAAGATAGGAGAGGAATGTCATTCCCAATCAAGAGTATGTCATCGACATACAATATCAAGAAAACAATCTTACTCCCACTCGACTTGATATACAAGCATGGTTCCTCGACCGATCGAGTGAAACCATACTCTTTTATCACCTGGTCGAAACGATGATTCCAACTCCGAGAAGCTTGCTTAAGTCCATAAATGGAACGCTTAAGCTTGCATACTTTCTTAGGATGTTCAGGATCTATGAAACCTTCGGGTTGCACCATGTACAACTCTTCCTCCAAATAACCGTTTAAGAAGGCGGTTTTCACATCCATTTGCCATAGTCATGAAATGCGGCAATCGCTAAGATTATCCGAATGGAACGTAGCATGACTACAGGTGCAAAAATCTCATCATAATGCAATCCGTGCACTTGAGTGAAACCTTTTACCACTAGTCGTGCCTTATAGGTATCTGGTTGCGCGTCTACAGAACGCTTTATTTTGTAAAGTCATTTGCACTGTAGAGGTTTTACCTTATTAGGTAAATCAACGAGATCCCATACGTCATTCTCATACATGGAGTCCATCTCGGATTGCATGGCTTCGAGCCATAGCTTTGAGTCGGAACAGGCCATAGCACCTTTATTGGTAGCGGGTTCATTACTCTCTAGGAGTAAAACGTCATTCTCCTCGACTATACCAATGTATCTGTCCGGAGGATGAGAGACTCTACCTGACCTCCTAGGTTCCTCAGGAATATTAACCGTATCATCAGTTGGAGGAACAACTTCCTCCATCTGTTCCTCGGTTGTTGGTTCTGGAATCTCCGACAGCCCGAAGGTTTTATTATGTGTCTTATTCTCGTGAAATTATTTCTCTAAGAACGTCGCACTAGCCGCAACAAAAACTCGATGTTCGGTAGGCGAATAGAAGTAATGACCAAAAGTTCCTTTTGGATAACCTATAAAGTATGTCTTGACCGATCGCGGGCCAAGCTTATCCTCGTGTCTCCACTTGACATAAGCCTCCCAGCCCGAAACCTGAATAAAGGACAAGTTAGGGACCGTTCCCTTCCACATTTCATATGGAGTCTTGTCGACAGCTGTAGTCGGACTTCGGTTAAGTATAAGAGCAGCTGACAAAAGAGCAAAACCCCATAATGAATCGGGCACTACCATGTGACTCATCATGGATCGAACCATATCAAGTAAGGTTCGATTTCTCCGTTCGGACACACCATTTAATTGAGGTGTTGCAGGTGGAGTTAACTGCAAAACGATTCCACAGTCTTTAAGGTGTTGATCAAACTCTTTTGAAAGATATTCGCCACCCCGATCTGAACGGAGTGCTTTAACCTTTCTACCCAGTTGGTTCTCAACCCTGTTCTGGTATTCCTTGAATTTCTCAAAGGACTCACTTTTGTGCTTCATTAAGTAGATATATCCGTATCTACTCAAATCGTCCGTGAAAGTGATAAAATATCTATAGCCATCTCTAGCGGTAATTAACATAGGTCCAAAAACATCAGTATGTATGAGTCCTAATAGGTCACTAGCGCGCATTCTGACACCTTTGAAGGAAATTCGAGTCATTTTGCCAATGAGACATGATTCACACGTGCCATGTGTAGAAAATTCGAATGCGGGAATAGTCCCATTATCGACGAGTTTCTTCACGCGTTTCTCATTTATGTGTCCCATTCGACAATGCCATATATAGGTTTGATCTTTGTCACCAACTTTAATTTCTTATTATTCACGTGTAATACTTCCGTGGTTTGATCTAAGATGTAAATTCCATTCATGGAAACTGCTTTGCCATAAATCATTTCATTGAAAGAGAAAATACAGCTATTATCCTTTATTAAAAATGAAAATCCTTCTTTATCAAGTACGGAAACTGAAATAATGTTTTTAGACAAACTGGGTACATAGTAACAGTTATTTAAAAAAAACTCAAAACCACTAGAGAGATGGATTACATATGTTCCCTTCGAGACAGCAGCAACTCTGGCTCCATTCCCGACTCGCAGGTCCACATCACCCTTTCCGAGAGGTGTGATGTTTCTTAGGCTCTGCAAATAATTACACAGATGAGAACCCCAACCAGTATCAAGTACCCAAGTTCCGAAACTTGCATGGTTAATCTCAATCATATGAATATAAGATGACATACCAAGAGGAACGACGCGGCCTGCTTTAATGTCCTCGCGGTACACGGGACAGTTCCTCCTCAAATGTCCAGTCTTGTGACAATGGTGGCACTCAATGTCACCGCCCTTGCTCTTTGTCTTGCCCTGTGAGCTACTAGTCTCACCAGACCCACTCTTACCATTTCCTGGCTTCTTGAATTTTGGCTTACCTACAATTAGGTCGCCTGGAGCTTTGCCCTTACCTTTACCCTTGTTGGAAATCGTGAGAACATCCTGCTTCATGCTCCCACTCAATTTCATATCCTTCTTGGTCTGTACGAGAAGTGAGTGTAGCTCATAAGAACTTTTCTTTAAGTCATTCATGTCGTAGTTTGCCCTGAAAAGGGCAAAACCATCATGAAGAGAATGAAGCATTCGGTCAATGACAATGCTCTCACTGATTTTGCAATCAAGTGCCTCCAATTTCTCGACATTCTTAATCATGTTAAGAATGTGTGGGCTAAACCGGTTGGCCCTTTTGGAGTTTCGCATCAAAGAAGCGACATGTATTCTCATAAGTAACGATCCTCGGTGCTTTTGAGAACTCGTTAGTGAACGTGGTGAAAATCTTGTTCGCACCTTGGGCAATGAAGCGTCTATGCAAATTGGTTTCCATTGCAAAGATGAGTACTGATGTGACCATAATTAGCGCATATTTAGTCCCCAAATTAGCCTTGTTCCCATGCTTTTTAGTGCATATTTGGGTCATTTATTGTCTTTAGTTCTTTGTTTTGCATATTCTTTGAGGTTTTGTGTCCTTGGTAGGAAAGGAATGCAAACCTTGCATTTTCATGGCAAAATGAGACTAAATTGATTGAATCCAATGACTAAGCATCAAGGAGAGACAAGATTAGAAGGCCTTTGTACATATTATAGTAGTTGGGCAATGATGAGGAAAAATCCTTGCATCCCCAAGGATTTTATGAAGAAACGGGAAGAAAAGAAGAAGAAAGTACGCTGCATGACAATCCGCCCGTCTTCCCCTGAAGACGCCCGTCCCCAGGACCACAATCCGTGCGTCTTCTACCAAAGACGCCCGGGCAGCAGCATCCAGAAGACGCCCGGGCAGAGACACGGGATTCCGGCCGTCCCGTGCCTAAGAAGCACGAATTCCAAGACAGCGCAAATTCGTTTCTTCAAGCTTCAAGAAAGATGCCCTTCCTTCAGAAAATACCGGCGTTTCCCTAAGTAGGGACTTAATCGTCATTTAAGCCCTTAGTTACCCCTAATGCATCCACCTAATTTCCACTATAAATACCCCATTAGTCTAATTAGAAGAGCATGTTCTTCTTATCAATTCTTAGAGTAGTTAATATCAATCAAATCTCTCTTTAGTTTTGTAATCAACAATTAATCAAGTTTTAATACAAGTTTTATTTCCTTAATCTCTTTTTTGTTCATCCTTTATTTTGGGTAATTGAAGATTATTTGGGTTATTATTGGGAGATTGACAACCTCTCAATCAAGCATCAAGTACTTCTATTATTCTTTGCTTTATTATTGGAATCATTAGTAGGTACAATTCTCTTAATCCCTTTTTAATTATTGCTAATTACTTTCATTTATTCATCATATTTCACTTTGTTGGTATGATTGACAACCTTTCCAGCATGTTCAACATGATAATGAGTGAGTAGTTTCATAGCTAGGGTTAATGGGTAATTTGGGGAAACCAACATGGGGAATGATTCATGCTTAAATTAATATGCTTTCATGGTTTATTTGCTTGCTTGTTTTGATCTCAACTCATGCACATGTTATATTTGATGAAATGCTAAGCCTATGAATCCTTGCATCTGCAACCATCACTTATCTTTTCAATGAGACTTGTAAGACATAAACCAACTCGAGTCTCATTAAACCATGCATGTTGTTGAGTAGGGAAGACTAAATCGACTTGTAGGTGTTGTACAATCTAATCGATTCGGCTCCGGGACCCAAACTTTCCTAGGATTGTAAGATATAACCCAACTCAATCCATCACAACAATAATTGCTTGCTTATAATTTGAGAACATGTTTGTATGATCAATTCCCATGAATCCCCTATGACCCCATGACACCCTAGTGCTTGTTATAAATTGTTTACAACCCTTTCAATTCATCTTGCTTATTTACTTTCATTGCTAATTAGTTTAGTGACCTTCTACATCAACCCAAATTGTGACATCCCTAAGACACCACTAGTCTCAATAGAAATCTCATTTTAATTCCCGTCCCTTGGGATCCGACCTTTACTTGCCTCTTTACTAATTGTAGAGTTGTTTGTGAAGCTATAAATTGTGTTTTGGTCTAGGTGCTTCCAACGACAATTGTTCCGAAAAATAGAATATAGCTCCGACCGACCAAAAATGGCGCCGTTGCCGGAGATGGTGTTATCTTGATTTAGATTTTCTTATATTGTTATTAGTTGTGTCTTTCTTTGCCTTGAGGAAGTAAAACTCCTCAAGGTTTGTTCTAATTGTTTTCGAGTTGTTTGATATTTTGCATGTCTAGAAGGTCACAAGGTGATTTTTTACCTTTTGATCGTGAATTTGAAAGAACTTTGACAACCAATAGAAGACCTGCTAGGAGAAATTTGAGAGGTATTAGTGAGGTTGTAGATATTCAACCAACTATTGAGTTCATCAACCCTTTTGCAAGAGAAGGTGAGGAGCACCCAACACAAAATACAACACAAAATCAACCCACAATGCCTAAGTTTTCATCACATTCCGTACCCACCGAGGAGAACCTACTCAATGGTACTCCCACACCACAACATCTAACCGGAAATTTCATTGCCAAATCCGCATTTATCCAATTTGTCGAAAGGAGCCAATTTGGGGGGATGCCTAGTGAAGACCCTCACTCTCATATGAAGACCTTTTGTGACTATTGTGATGCGATTTCTCAAACCGGTGTAACTCAAGACCAAATTTGATGGGTCTTATTTCCTTTTTCTCTAATTGGCACCGTGAAACAATGGTTGAAGGGCCTTGATAAGGCCACTCTCGGAATTGATTCTTGGAAAAAGTTGGCTCTAGCTTTCTACAAAAAATTCTACCCACCGGAAAAGACTAACATGATAAGAGCTCAAATTACGGGTTTTAAGCAAAGGGATGAAGAATCTTTGTATGAAGATTGGGAGCGGTTCAAAGGAATTTGTCGCTCATGTCCTCACCATGGACTTAGATAGTGGTTCTTGGTACAACAATTTTGGAACGGTTTATATGAAGATTCAAGGAACATTCTCAACATGGGATCAAATGGAATGTTCACCGAAGTTGATGACAATCAAACTTGGAACAAAATTGAGGAAATGGCGGTCCATAACTCACAATATAGTAGACCTCGCAAGGCTACTAGAGGAGGAAACCATGAAGTGGACTCCGTTACTCAATTGGGTGCTCAACTTAGTGCTCACATTGATACCATCAATTTGAAGTTTGAAAAAGCTATGGCTAGACTTGAAGAAGCCTCGAAATCACCAAAGCATCATGTTAATGCCATGACGGCATCCTCATCAATCCCAAGTGGGATATGTGAGAATTGTGGAACTTTGGGACATGACTCAAGTGAATGTAGGGGAACAAATGAACAAGTGAATGCTTTCCAAGCATACAAGAGTGGTACCCCTTATTCTAACTATTACAATGAAAACACCAAATTCCATCCAAATCTCTCATATAAAAGTCAAAATGTTCAAAACCCTCAAACAACATACACCCCACCTCCCATGAGAAACCAAAATCAAAGACCCTTTTACAACCAAAACCAAGGTTACCAAAATCAAAATCCGTAGAATCAACAAAATGACCAAGGTTTTGATGTTCAAAAAGCGGTCCTTCAAATGCAAAAGAATCAACAAGAATTTTTCACTCAAATGCAAAAAGATAGTCAAGCAAAGGAAACCACCATAAACAACATCCTAGCTCACACCAAAATGTTGGAAACCCAATTCACTCAACTAGCATCCTCAAGCTCACAAAGATAAAAGGGGCAATTACCACCTCAAGGTAATCCCCCAAGACATGAAACGGTTAGCGCCATTCACTTGAGAAGTGGTACAAGGTATGAAGCACCGAAGAAGCAAGTTGAGGATGAAGTTGTGTGATGCGGTCGTTTCTACACCAAAAATAAACCTAAGTTACTACTAACAGAAGTCAGCGGTAAGTAGGGTCGATCTCCACAGGGAGGCTAAGTTGCTATCTATCTGTTTAATTCGGTCTGTCAGGGTGTCACAGAAATGGGGGTTGAATTGATTGTGAACTAACTAGACTACTGAAACTAAAGACAAGAGAAGGGAATAAAGGAAATTAAAAATAAGAGAAAGGAAGTATGCTAGGAGTCGGTCTACCGTGGCAGCTATCAGATCTTATACTATTGGGAATACTAAGGCGATTAGACTATTGATAAGAAGAGCTATGGTCGTCACCTTTCGGTCCTTAAACCGCCCTAGAGCGTAAACAGCTTAACTTTCGCCCTCACTGCAATACCCTATTGTAATTAAGCAAGCCTTCCCTTCCAATCTTTCGATCCAGGTCGGGGTTAACTAGATTTATGGTCTCCTGCATGCATTCATTCGACCGGATAACAATTAAATTGCCTAATACAATTCCTATCGCAAGACTAATCTATATAAGTCAATTAAAACATCGCTACCACGGCTTCCCTAATCCTAACATACTAGGGGATTTAGCTATGCATAATTAAATAGAGAACAAGAAATAAAGGAGAAATAAACATTAAATAAAAGTAAAGAGAATAAGGGGAAAGAAGAATTACTGAATAAATGATCCGGAAAAACAAGGAGAGAATGTAACAGTGTACTCGAACAGTAACCAAGCAAAGGAAAGAAAAGGAGAGAATCAGAGAGTTTATAATAACATACTGACTCCCTATTTATAAGAAAATAGGATTAGCTAAACCTAATGACGGAATTAAACCTAAAAAGCCCAGCCCGTCAGCAAAATCCACTCGATCGACTAACTAAAGGCTCTCGATCGAGTGATATTCCTTAGCATTCCTCTCGATCGAGAACAATTCCTCTCGATCGAGGACTTTCTTCCCTTTAATCACTCGAACAAGAATAGGTAGCTCTCGATCGAGCAAATGGGCTCTCGATCGAATAGAAATAGTTCTCGATCGAGCACTTCTCAGCGCGTAATTCCTGCTTCGCGCACTGAACTTCAAACGGCTGCCATTTCTTCGTTACTTGGTCAAACAGGGTTATTCCGGTGGCATTGGAAAGCTAAAAGGACAAACTTTCATCTCCAATTAGAATCACCTGAATATCTGTTGTAGAACTCGAGATATGGCTCTTACAAGAAGGAACTAGCAAATTGAAGCACTCTCTTGGCTCGCCTAACTTCCTTACTCCAATGCGCATCTCAAAATAGCTTCATTTCCGCTCTAAATTCACTCTTCCTCCAAATGCATGCTAAAAGGACGGTAAAAGGCTCGATTTCACTACTTTCGGATCCATACCTGCAAATAAGACATAATAACCCAAAGTAGCATATTCGGGGCATTTCGTAGCATAAAACTACGATAAAAGCATAGAAATACGTGCATAAAATAGGCTAAAAAGACTATATAAAATGCACGTATCAAATCTCCCCAAACCAAACCTTTACTCGTCCCCGAGTAAACTAAAATGCAACTAAAGGAACGGAAAAGATAACTCAGAGCTAGCTACAAATGCCCACTTAAGCCAATTTAATGCAGACAAACTAACACTTATAGCTAAATAGTCAAATGCAAACGAGTTATAGGGTGTTTATAATAAAGCTGAACCGTCGACCTTGCAAGACCTTAAACAATGGACTCTCACGGGTCACTCTTCTCTCATGAAGCAAAGGGCGAACATATATATGTAAGAGAGAAGGAAAAATAGTCGCTCACCTAGACTACGACCCACATAAACATGCATGCAACTAATATGATAGACAATTCTAACTACCGTACACACATTCCAACCAAACAAGGTCCTGTCACAGCCGAGGGCTTACAAAAATATGGTGAAGTGAGGCAATGGGTAAGAAAAGGCAAAACATTTATGGGAATGTGGAGGTATAGGCGGCCAAGCTAGTACCTAAACAGAACCATATGAAACATATCCATTTCCAACTCAATTATGAAATAAGCACATGCCCTTCATTTGGCATAAAATCTCACCAAACCAAACTGAACATACTCCTCAAATAATGTAAGATAGATCATAGGAGCAGAAACCGTCAACCAAACAACATCCCTTTTTTCGAAATCTTTTTCTTTTTTTTCTTTCTTTATTTTTTTTCGGTTTCTTTTTCTTTTCTTTCTCCGAATTCCTTTTTTTTCTGATTTTTCATGTCTTTTTTTTTTTCTTTTCACGTTTTTTTCATCATCCTCCTTTCCTTCATAAAATACCAACTCCGAATCAACAGAATATGCGCCAAAATTTGATACAAGAGACAGTATACCGCAGAACAATCTAAACTAGCTTGACAAGGCAGGCTAAATCTGGATGTAGTTAAGGGTCAACAGGCAAATTTGGCTAATGTGGAGTTTATGGGTAAAAATGAAAGAAAGGGAAAATGTAAGCACCTCCCTGCATGTGACACCAACCACTAACCCGAATGTATGACGGCAAAAAGCAATTGAATTTCATATATGTGCAAATTGATGAACATGTTATGCAAGGAGTAACTACTCACAATCCTACATGAAACTGGTCATAAATGACACCAGTTTATACGGCTCTAAATCTTAGAATTTATAAGTAGGTTGCCAAAATTTCAGGTCAAGTCTATTCGTTCAGCTAAATTTTAACATTAACTCGTAGATTATGCAAAAGACAAAGCTAAAAGAATAATAGTTTAATGCAAGGCTTAAGCAAAAAGACAATATAGTGCAATTTCATCATTGAAATCTACCGTTCCGACTCAACCTATATGCAAAAATAAACATGAAATTTTTTTGAATTTTATCAATTTTTCAAATTTTTATTGAATTTTTTTTGAAATTTAACGAAAATAAACAACAATGCAAACATAAATTAAACATGATAACAGAAATGTAGTAAAAACAACATGCAGACACAGATATGGATGCATAACCTCCCCAAACCAAACCGTACAATGCCCCCATTGTACCAAAACATGGAAAGGAAATGCAAACTAAAGGAGAAAGAGAGAGTAAGTGCGGAAAACTTACAAGATAGCGCGAATAAAGGGACCTCCCCAAACCGACCATGAACATGGGAGGTTGCTAAGGCCCGGAAAACCATCTCAGGAAGCTAATCCAAGTCAAATACACTCGATATCCGTCCAACAGTGGTCGATCGAGTGAGTGGGCATCCAAAAACTGCTCGATCGAATGGTGCTGTAGTCGATCGAGTGGTTTTCTTTCTGCAGGTGGTCGATCGAGTGGATTGATTACTCGATCGAATGAATCCCTCAGCAAAGGTGCTCGATCGAGTAGAAAAACTACTCGATCGAGTAATTCTCACTGTATTTCCTGCAAAAACGCAATGTAAACAGCCCATAAACTAACTAGACAAGTAAACTGTGATAGTCTATGGTAATAAAAACCATTTATTACAACTTAAGGTAAATAAAAATGCAGAAATAAATCGCCGGGTTGCCTCCCGGGTAGCGCTAGCTTCAGTCAGGTCCCAGCTCGACCTTCTTTTCTTCGAGCCTCTCTAATTAATCACAATCAAAACAGCTCAAAGCGCGCAGCAACCTGTCAAATAGCTGCGCATGTGCTACACAACAGCATAAGTAGCACCAAAGTGGAATCAAGAAATAGGAAATGAAAATGTTTAACTTTTTAAGCCGAACAAATTTCCTATGAGCGCTCCTAAATTTATCCACAAAATAAAGGAGCGCGGGAGCAATTGTCAATATATAAGGGTCCCGATTCAGATTTGTAAACTTGAAATGATAAGGACGGTGAAAATTCGTTAAATTATGCGTCCACATATGAGAGGGTGTAGCATTAAAAGAAGGAGCACAGATTAAACGAGGCAATATACTGTTAAAACAAACAATAATGAAATTATCGCTTACTACCTCGGGTTGGTCGCTCTCAACGACGGAATCACTGACAGAGGAATGGATTACCTCATCCGTGCTAGGAGCAATTACCGTCTCAACTGCTTCTTCATCAACCTCCTCAGTGGAATCCATCCCGTAAATCGCAGCTTCAAGTGTATCCGACTCGGCTGTGAATAAGGGAGGTTCACCGTAATCTTCATCATCGTCAAACTCGTCATCCAAAATGAACCCAAGTGACGAATTAAAGCTCCCAATGGCCAAATCAGTCGATCGAGCAAAAGACTCACTTGATCGACCAACTTCCTCCCGCATCTCACTCGATCGAGTAACAAAATCACTCGATCGAGAACTATCCTCATGCATGTCACTCGATCGAGAAGAGATATTACTCGATCGAGGACTTTCTTCCTGTACAGCGCTGATATCCCTGTATACATTCTGGAAATACGATAGAAAGTCGTCATCCGAAATATAGAAATCATTTTCAGCATTGGGCAACGCGGGTTCTTCATGGGAAAAACCGCTCTTGGTCAAGTACACCTCTTCTGGTTTCCGATCATTCAACCCAGCTGTTAACCGAGCAATTTCAGACTGCAGCTCAGTGACTTGAGCACCCATATATCTATCATATTCTAGAATTAAGGACTTCAGCTCTGTGGATAAGGCCCTCGGGAACTGCGTCCGCGGGATCCACACTAGGCATAATCGACTCGAGGTTCTTTCGAATCGAATTAAGACAAATTAGAGTCGCCACCAAGTTTTATGGGAACTTGGAACCGTTCAAGTCAACTTTACACCTTTCATCGAAAATCATAAAGCCAATCGACTACGAGTGATTAAAGATAAAGACTTGTACCCTATATCACTCGATTTGAATGACTCTCGTAATCCAATGGTATTTAGACGGATCCACAAACCATAGATCTTGAGTAAGGGGTGAGGGTACGTGTTAGGAAGCCCACAAGGACACCTAACCCCGCCCGTCAATAACGGCCTCTACTAAGTCAAGTGTCGGATTTCAAACAAGGTCATAGCTACTACGATGTATGATATGCAAACGTTGTTTTAACCCTATCATGTGACAACAATTTCTATGTCGTTTAGATGCAACTAAACTAACTTTGTCAAAGTTGTAATTTAGCATGTGGGTTGATTGATCTAACAACATGTGAAGCAAACAAACAAGGCTTAGGGGGAATGGGGGAGCCGTTGGGATCTACCTATTACAAACCAGGCATTTCATGCCGACACAACAATAAATTAAAGATACAACTCGATCTAAATACAATTGCTACATACGATACCATACACGACACATGGCCAATTCGGCCTAGGAAAACGTGCACAAGAGGGGTGGCCCACGGCTTACATGACTCACGGCCTTGGGTCACTCCTCGTGATGTGTGCTTTCACTTAATCTCATCGAATTAGACATTGGGTCACGCACCAAAGCATGCATTAGCATAAACCGGGCCATGTTGCTTTAAACAACATGCGATTTACTACGCTCTTACTTGCATTGGGGCACAACCATCTAACCAAACAAGACTAAGGTTTTTAAAAGAGGTTTTGACTCGATAAAAGAAAGCTAACTCGAAAATTACAACTCGATAACAAACGATAAATTACAAGCGACAAAACAAATAAAGAACGAACGATGCAAAAATGAACGAAACAAGAAAGGCCAAAGGCCACGGCCAAACCTAGGTCCTAGGTCAGGTTCATTAGGTTAGATAGATGATTGCGAAACGGGATAGGAAACAAGTTAGAAAACGAATTAGAAACAACGTTGATCGATTGGAAGGATGTCGCGCAAAGGTGTATTCTACATGGCCTAAAAGGGGTCAAATTAGGTCAAGTTGCTAATTAAGTTAACTCATCGAGTGTTAATAAGAAGGCGCTAATCACGCACTCTTATACTAGCGATAAATTAGGTGAAAGAGAGAGATGCGTTCATTAAGTTACAGAATTGTTAATCGGTTTTTAAAGCTATGTCGATGTACCCTAATGTGTCTAATTAGGTTATCAAATTGATCTAATGTCATCTAAATGAGTTATATGTTAACAATCAGAGGTCATACTAACATGTGACGGGTCCTAAGATGGGTCGAATCACACGAGAGAAGAGGAGATGTCAAAAGCGAAGAACGAAGTTAAAATTTGTTTTATTAATGCCCCACCTTGAACACGAGGATATGTAAATGAGACGGGGGTGTACGACCGACTGATGTAGCGGTTTCTTTCCCATCTCAAGTCAACTCGGGTGTTCATGGTGGTACTTTAACTCATACTCGGACTAAACTAGTTTCGTAGTTAATTAGAACAATCGATAAACAAAAAACGATAAACAAACAAAAACAAACTATAAAAAACAAACATAAAAAAATGAAATAAAAGGGAGAAAGAAAAGGATTTGATGCACCCTCAACCTACATGTATCGTTGACACCGTCTTGGGTCGTAATCGATGGTAGATTTTATCTCGAGAGGCCGTCGTCGACGAAGAAACAAAGCAAACACGCGTTTTTATCGAATCTGGACAGCAACTTTCAAACAACGATTTCTCCCTCGTTTCACGATGAAAATTCGATTTAAAAGATGTTTTGAAAAATAGAAAGAGAGGAGAACAGAGATATTAAAGCAACCCCTGCTCGTTTTGAGTTATTGGGCACGAAAAACGAGCACAAACAGAACTGGACAGACAGGAACAAACCGCGAAAACAGAGTGTATAACACTCTGTTTTTCGAGGGATTTCGTGTACTCTCAAGGGCAATTTGGCTCGTAAATCTTTGTCTAATGTGTAGATGGATGTTATATGGTTAATTAGGAACAAGAAACGCGAGTTTTGATGGAGGTTTGAAGGAGGAACGAATTGTTTTTCGAAGAGGACACACAAACTGTTTCAGTTTGGATGTCGGTTTTGTGGAGGGTTTTTGAGAGGCAATTAGGGTTTGTTTCTGAGGTTTAAAGCTTGTGAGTGAAGGTAGGATGTATGTAGAACTTAGAGGAATGAATGTATCGTGAAGGGGTGGTATTTATAAGGAGTTAAAGTAGGGCAAAAGAGAGGGAGAGGCAGTCGGGCCTGCTCACGCATAGCTGCTGTCCAGCAGCTTTTGTGAGGGTTTGAGAGGGGTTTTCTTGGTGATTAAGCTAGGGTAATATGGGTAGGATACTAGGGTATGGGTTAGGGTTAATGGGTACGGGTTTTGGTGGTATTTGGAGCGGGTTTTGGACTCGGGTTTGAGCTGCGAAACAGGGGAGGGGCTGCTTGTATGCGGGCTGTTTGGGGCCTGTTTTGGACGAGAATTTGGGCCGTGGATAGGGGGTTCGAACTGGGGTGGATGGGTAGAGGCTTAGTTTGGTTAGTGTACTCGAGATTCGTGCCAATTCGTAAAGAAAACGGGCTCAAAAACCGAGCTAAAATCGAGCTCAAAAACACATGTTCGAAACGAGTTCTTTTCGATTTTCAAATCGATTTTTCAAATCAATTAACACATTAAAATAAATGATTTTTCAAACCAAATATACTCATAAAATGATTTTTCAAATCAAATATTTATTTTATTTTCAACAAAATAAACTTGGGAAAATAAATTCAAAATAAAATAAAATAAGTTGAATTCACCTAAAAAAAGCCATAATTTAAATATCATTTAAATTAATAAAATGAACTCACTTAAAAAAAACATTAATTTAAATATCATTTAAATTAATAAAATACTTCATCGACGACGCCCATTCTACATCGTAAAACGAGCTCCAAATAATGACAATGACAACTAAAGAATACATGTGTCCTATCATCATCGGGTGTTTGTCGGGTTCTCTATAAATTCCAATATCGACGGATACGGGTATCTACAAGCTCCGTGATTTCTTTTTTCTGTAAATCACGAGGATCTTGTTGCGGTGGCCATTGATGGGGTGGATGTGGCGGCACAACTACAGCTGCATTGTGCTCAGCAGCACCACATCCCCAAGATTTCTTCCTTTCCCAACTAGCAGGTTTCTCAGCTTGGGCTTCAAACTGAGCAATTAGTCGGGAGACAGATGTCATCTTGGCAAGAGGGATCGAAGGTACTCAAGCCTTCCCTTCGATAATCTCCCTCAGTAGCCTGTCTAATAAACCTGTAAGCCTATCAAAACAGCACTAACGAAAAAGATAAGACGGCCTCAAGGTACTTAGTCTTCCCTTGAGGCGAAAGGACAAACAAAATAAAACAGATAAAAAGCGTCGCCTCCCCGGCAACGGCGCCAAAATTTGATGCGTTCGTTTCTACACCAAAAATAAACCTAAGTTACTACTAACAGAAGTCAGCGGTAAGTAGGGTCGATCTCCACAGGGAGGCTAAGTTGCTATCTATCTGTTTAATTCGGTCTGTCAGGGTGTCACGGAAATGGGGGTTGAATTGATTGTGAACTAACTAGACTACTGAAACTAAAGACAAGAGAAGGGAATAAAGGAAATTAAAAATAAGAGAAAGGAAGTATGCTAGGAGTCGGTCTACCGTGGCAGCTATCAGATCTTATACTATCGGGAATACTAAGGCGATTAGACTATTGATAAGAAGAGCTATGGTCGTCACCTTTCGGTCCTTAAACCGCCCTAGAGCGTAAATGACTTAACTTTCGCCCCCTCACCGCAATACCCTATTGTAATTAAGCAAGCCTTCCCTTCCAATCTTTCGATCCAGGTCGGGGTTAACTAGATTTATGGTCTCCTGCATGCATTCATTCGACCGGATAACAATTAAATTGCCTAATACAATTCCTATCGCAAGACTAATCTATATAAGTCAATTAAAACATCGCTACCACGGCTTCCCTAATCCTAACATACTAGGGGATTTAGCTATGCATAATTAAATAGAGAACAAGAAATAAAGGAGAAATAAACATTAAATAAAAGTAAAGAGAATAAGGGGAAAGAAGAATTCTTGAATAAATGATCCAGGAAAAACAAGGAGAGAATGTAACGAGTGTACTCGAACAAGAACCAAGCAAAGGAAAGAAAAGGAGAGAATCAGAGAGTTTATAATAACATACTGACTCCCTATTTATAAGAAAATAGGATTAGCTAAACCTAATGACGGAATTAAACCTAAAAAGCCCAGCCCGTCAGCAAAATCCACTCGATCGACTAACTAAAGGCTCTCGATCGAGTGATATTCCTTAGCATTCCTCTCGATCGAGAACAATTCCTCTCGATCGAGGACTTTCTTCCCTTTAATCACTCGAACAAGAATAGGTAGCTCTCGATCGAGCAAATGGGCTCTCGATCGAATAGAAATAGTTCTCGATCGAGCACTTCTCAGCGCGTAATTCCTGCTTCGCGCACTGAACTTCAAACGGCTGCCATTTCTTCGTTACTTGGTCAAACAGGGTGATTCCAGTGGCATTGGAAAGCTAAAAGGACAAACTTTCATCTCCAATTGGAATCACCTGAATATCTGTTGTATAACTCGAGATATGGCTCTTACAAGAAGGAACTAGCAAATTGAAGCACTCTCTTGGCTCGCCTAACTTCCTTACTCCAATGCGCATCTCAAAATAGCTTCATTTCCGCTCTAAATTCACTCTTCCTCCAAATGCATGCTAAAAGGACGGTAAAAGGCTCGATTTCACTACTTTCGGATCCATACCTGCAAATAAGACATAATAACCCAAAGTAGCATATTCGGGGCATTTCGTAGCATAAAACTACGATAAAAGCATAGAAATACGTGCATAAAATAGGCTAAAAAGACTATATAAAATGCACGTATCATTGTGGAAGCTAGTGATAAGGAAGAAATTGTGCAAAACTCCAAAGATGGAGAATCATCAAAAGAAGAAAATTCAAAGAAAAATGAAGACAAGGTCAAGGAGAAGGAGCCCATTGTTATTAGACTTCCTTTTCCAAGTCGTCAAGCCAAGCCCAAATTTGATGACCAACTTGGAAAGTTTATGGAAATTGTGAAGAATTTAGAAGTCTCAATTCCTTTCACGGAATTAATCAATCACGTGCCGGCCTATGCGAAATACATGAAAGACATCCTCACAAAGAAGAAGTCGATCCGGAAGCTTGAGACTATCGCCTTCACTAAGGTGAGTAGTGCAATACTTCAAGGGAGTTCACCTCCAAAACTCAAGGATCCGAGAAGCTTCTCAATACCGTGTACCATTGGCGATACCACGATCAACAAAGCCTTATGTGATCTAGGGGCTAGTGTGAGTGTTATTATGCCGTACTCGGTGAGTAAAAGGTTGGGGATGGGAGAGCTTAAATGCACCAATATCACACTCTAAATGGCCGATAGATCGACGAAGACACCATTAGGGATATGGGAAGATGTTCCCGTACGAATTGGGAAATTTTTCATCCCGGTGGACTTTGTCATTGTTGATATGGAAGAAGATTCCAACATTCCAATCATTCTAGGAAGACCTTTCTTACACACCGCGGGTGCGGTGATTGATGTGAAACATGGAGAGCTCACTCTAGAAGTGGGAGATGAGAGTATAACTTTCAATCTTGACAAAACTATGAGAGCTCCCCGTTTACATGAACCATGTTTCATGATCGATCATTATAGCCGGAAGGATGATAGGAAGAAGTCGGAATTCCAATGGAAGAAGAAAATTGAAGATGCTCCATTCAAAGAGCAAGTGAATTGTAACAAAGAGAGCTTGCAAAGCTCACCAAAGTCAAGCAATGAAGAAGATGGCCTCATTGGCCAAAACAAGATAATGGGAGAGTTGTCTCTATCAACTCAAGAGATCTTTAGTGATCAAGTAGACGAAGTTTGTGGTCTTTGGGACGATGAGTTTGAAGGGATTTTCAATCCCTACATTGGTAATGCTATCGATCAAGACCGACAACAAGGGCAAAGATCTATTGAAGAACTTTATCACGACAATGAACAAGCTTTTGATTACTTTTTCAAGGTGTTGAGCAACATCAACAACACCTTGGACATGCCCCCTTGACATCTCATCAAGAATGAAAGTTTTGTGGAGTCCTCCCTAAACCACCATTTGTAAATGTTTCTAACTCCCTAACTCGCATTTTAATTCTTAATTTGCATTTTTGTCATTTTTGGATTTTTTATGCCTTGATCAAGATGATTATCATGTTTGAGAGAAGTGAGGGAGGGACTAATGATTTCAATTGATGTGTAGTGCTTTAGCTTAGTGTGGGGATAGCAATTGCCTAGGCTATTCATGCCTTAGTAGTGCCCCCACAATGAAGAACACAAGATTTTGAAGAATGAAAAATGACAAGGGATATGCAAGGTACACAGATGGAACTGAATCCGGGTAAAAGGGGTAGAACCCGAGCGGTTTCAAGAGAATCCGCTCGTCTTCAGACAATCCGGGCATATTGGGCAGAATACGCCCGTCCTTCTGAGCCGAATTTTTGAAATTTTGTGACTGTTAACGAATCCGGGCGTCCTGCAATAGAATATGCCCGTCTTCATAAAGACGCCCGTCCTGAAAGAGAAGACGCCCCTCTTTTGGCTGAGAAAAAACGAGAAAAATCCCTGGAAAGGAATCCGCCTGGCTTCTCTCAAAGACGCCCGTCCCGTGTTTTCAAATCCGCCCGTCTTTGCTAGAATCCGCCCGTCCTTAGGCGAGAATTTCCCAACCCAGAACAGGCAGAATCCAGGCGTCCCTAAGGAAAGCCGCCCGTCTTCCCCCTGCATTTCAAATTTTTTGGGTTTATTATAAACCCCATCCCACATTCATTTCCTCATTCCTTCATTCAAAACACTACCCATAAACCCCAGAACTCCAAAACCCTCATCTTCTCCATTACAAAAACAAGATTCCTCAACAACATTCACCAAAATCAAATTAAAACATCCTTTTAACAACAAATTAATCACTCCTCTTTCAACAACAATCAAAACCAAGCACAAAATCTTCAACCTTTGAGTCGATTTTTGAATTCATAAAGGCAAAGCCTTTCATCTTTAAATCGATTTGGGTGCACTAGAAATTGAAGATTTTTCACTCTTTTCTTGGTTTATTCATCAATGGCAAAGACAAAGGGAGCAACAAAGGCACCAAAGGCAAAGGCACTCTCATCAAGACAAAAGAGTCTTCAAGCAAAGAAAGCATTGGCTATGGTGGTAGCTAGTCCAAACTTGGAGGTGCAACAACAACAACCTCCCATGGAAGCAACAACATCTACCACTCCGGAAATTGCTCAACTTTCGAATTATCCGGAGGTAATTTTCATTTCCAAATCCCATAGGGACACTTTTGCCAAGTTTGCTAGTAAATCATTTCTATCCACCAAGTTTATTTGTGAAGATGCCTTAGATAAGTTGGGTGTCCTCGAGCAAACTAGAGCCTTCTTTAAAGCCATGGGGTTGGAGAAATTGTTTACAACAAAAGAATTGACATACCCCTCCCTTACCTTAGAATTTTTGAGTTCTTTGAAAGTTAACAAGGTTGAGACTATGGAAACCATCGCGTTTCGCCTAGCTAATGTTAGTAGGCGCATCTCCTTTGAGGAAATGGGTAAAGCTTTGGGTCTTAGTGATTCACCGAGTTATTTCAAGAATGTTGGCAAATATGATCCCGACCCTCTTTGGGAGGCAATTTCCGGAAGGAAATTCGAGAGCTTTCATACTAGTCGCGCTCTATTAGTCCACCATCCGGGCATTAGAGTGTGACACAAGGTTGTAGGGAACACCATCATTGCAAGAAAAGACACCAACCATTTCACCAAACTCGATTTTGTTGTTCTTCAGTCGGCCTTGAACATTGGAAGGGAATTCACCAAGCCTTTCAACTCTCTAAGGCTTTTGGTGGATAGATGGCTAAACGTTGACTGTGGGAAGCAAGGCACTACCGTCATAGTGAATGGAGGTCTAGTCACTCTTTTGGCTAAATACTTTGATCCTAACTTCAACAAGGATAGCAAGTATGAGGCAAAGAAGGGTGGTCATCTCATTGATATTGATACTATGATAAACAAGTACAAGTGAGTCTCTCATAACCCTCTTGACACCAAGTATGGGTGGCTCACTAGTGAGGCTAGATCTTTTACTTTGCCTTCGAAGATTTGTCGTTTAAGTGTCCACCGGACCAACTATCTCCTTCCCCTTTCAAAGGAGACCGAATACATTATCCGACAACAAAAGGGTGAAATTGAAATGCCC
The DNA here is from genome assembly GCF_048544455.1 of Silene latifolia. Taxonomy (NCBI): domain Eukaryota; kingdom Viridiplantae; phylum Streptophyta; class Magnoliopsida; order Caryophyllales; family Caryophyllaceae; genus Silene; species Silene latifolia. The sequence continues at coordinate 67,991,116 of NC_133532.1, forward strand.
TTCTCTTCCATTGTCACACAACCCTATCCTTTCAAGTACCAAGAGTTCAAGCCCGAAGGTGTTGAAGCCAGCAAAGATTATATGACTCTTCTTATGCAAGAGATGCACAAGCAAGCCTTCAAGGACCGGGAAGATGCTTACTTAGCCCAATATCCACCTCTCCTTCACTTAGCTAGGCAAGGACTACTTGACCCTTCATGTCCTTTGCCTAGTTGGGCGGATAGGGAAGTCTTCTTTCCGAATGCATCTAGGGGTGAGTTTCCGGGTGATAATGAGGTTGTCGGTGATGAAGAGGTTGACGATAACATTGATGAAGAAGCTAGTGAAGAAGGAGAAGAGGATGATGAGCAAGGTGAACAACAAAGTGAAGAGGGAAGTGGTGATGAGTCCACTTCTAGTGAGGAAGATGATGATAGTGATGATATGATGGAAGATTAGCAAGCTTTGGAGGCTCCTACCCTCTTGAGGTTTGTCTACTTCTCTCTTTGTTGAATTTTATTAATCTTGATCATTGTTGGAGTAGTCCTAGCACCATAGAGGACTAACACCTCGGCCCCATTGAGGTGTTCTCATTTTATTGTTCCCACTTTTAAAAATCCAAAATGACAAATTTAGTTTCATGCATTGCATAGTGTGTGCATGAAATACACCCAACCTTAGGACATTAGCAATAATGTCTAACTCGGTTTGGGGAAGTACATACATACACAACGGGAGGTAATCTAAATTATCCTCTCCGTCATAAACAAAAACCATGCATCATGTAGTGTAGATTAGTGTAGCTTGCATTTAGTGTAGAAATTATGCATCATGTTTGCATAATTTCCCATCATTTTGGCCATTGAGGACAATGCCCATATTAGTGTGGGGATGGGGAATTCTAACTTAAATTTTATACAAAAAAATTGAAAAATTTCGAAAAAACTATAAAAATTTGAAAATTGAAAAATCAAAAACAAGTTCTTTTCCTTTGTAGTGTAGTCAAGTATATATTATTGTATATATTGTGTTTGTTCTATCCTTGTTCACATTGATCGACTATGCCACATCCGAGACATGAGGATATTGAAGACCGCATGGTATGATCTTTCCAATCTCCTTTTTCCTCTTTATGTTAATGACTATGTGGCTTTATTTTGATGGATGCGGTATAACAATGTGAACTTAGGACTTGCATTTAGTTTATATGTCATATTAGTTGGTAGAATCACTTGCATTAGGATGTATATAATAGTTGCATCATGGCATTTAGTTGCATCTAGATAAAATATTTTGAAAAGGGCCTCATTGAGAACTTTGACAAGAGCAACTAAGCCATTACAAATACTTTTTCAACTTAAGACTTCGCCTACTAGAATGGTTGTAAAACACCCTAGATTGTGTCATACTAGTGTCTTTCGACCCATGACCCAAAACCTAGTCAAGGGTTTGCATGTGAGTCACCTATCCAACCCCGTGATGCGATGTGGACTTGGTTAACTTGTCTAGGTGACCTTGATTGACCTTGTGGTACGGCAACCCAAAAATACTTTCTATCAATAAGTTTGAAGTGCTAATTTCAAAGATTTTGTATGTGGAAACGTTTTATTGCCAAGGAAACCTCAAATGTTATGAAATATTGAAATATTGAGAATTTCAGTTGCTTTGATGGAGGCGTACCACTTCGATGTGCTTTGGAGAGGGATCCATTGAATTTGGCCCCCACACGGTTGTGAATTCAACCGCCCAGAGACAGAGTGACTATCACCCCGAAAAGCTATTGTCTAGAGGTTAACCGGTTGCCTAATAAACGATTGGCGAAAGCAAAGGACATTAGCACGGAAGGGACAAACCCCGTCTCTAATTTTTGAAATGTGAAAGTTGAATGAGGTCAAATTTTGAATGCTAGTCATATCCACCCTTGTTTATAACGATTTGAGCATTTCATTCCCAAAAAGCCTTTTTGTCAAGCCACTTTGTCGAGCTTGGGACGATCCATGACCTTTACTTTTGTAGAGAACTCGAGACTTGTCATGTCATATGCTACTAGCATCATGGGGATCATCATTCCATACCACCATCCGATCGCTCTTGACGAAAGTATTTGGAAATTGAGGACGAAAGTAGTCTAGTTTAACACCATTTGGAGGTGATTTAGTGCCATCCTCTTAGCCTTAGTAATTTGTTGAACTAGTATTTGTGATGGAATATATGTTCTTAAATTTGTTCTCTTTTAGTTGCCTCCGCCACTTGATGAGGAAGTGGCTATTCCTTTTGTAGATGCATCCATTATTTGATTTTGTGTGCTTAATGTTTGGATGTGTTGCCATTTTGGCAAGACCCACCTTGCCTTGCAAGAAGGCACCCTACCTCATGGTTGTCTTGTTGTGAGTTGAAGGGGCGGAGTGAGACCCGCTAATTATCTCATGTCGACTATGTTATTAGGTTAGTTTAAATAATGGTCCTAGTCTTTGTCACCTCTTTACTCGGGACGAGCAAAGGTTCGGTTTGGGGATATTTGATGTGACCATAATTAGCGCATATTTAGTCCCCGAATTAGCCTTGTTCCCATGCTTTTTAGTGCATATTTGGGTCATTTATTGTCTTTAGTTCTTTGTTTTGCATATTCTTTGAGGTTTTGTGTCCTTGGTAGGAAAGGAATGCAAACCTTGCATTTTCAAGGCAAAATGAGACTAAATTGATTGAATCCAATGACCAAGCATCAAGGAGAGACAAGATTAGAAGGCCTTTATACATATTATAGTAGTTGGGCAATGATGAGGAAAGATCCTTGCATCCCCAAGGATTTTATGAAGAAAAGAGAAGAAAAGAAGAAGAAAGTACGCTGCATGACAATCCGCCCGTCTTCCCTTGAAGACGCCCGTCCCCAGGACCACAATCCGTGTGTCTTCTACCAAAGACGCCCGGGCAGCAGCATCCAGAAGACGCCCGTCTTCTCCCAAAGACGCCAGGGCAGAGACACAGGAATCCGGCTGTCCCGTGCCTAAGACGCACGGATTCCAAGATAGCGCAAATTCGTTTCTTCAAGCTTCAAGAAAGATGCCCTTCCTTCATAAAATACCGGCGTTTCCCTAAGTAGGGACTAAATCGTCATTTAAGCCCTTAGTTAACCCTAATGCATCCACCTAATTTCGACTATAAATACCCCATTAGTCTAATTAGAAGAGCATGTTCTTATTATCAATTCTTAGAGTATTTAATATCAATCAAATCACTCTTTAGTTTTGTAATCAACAATTAATCAAGTTTTAATACAAGTTTTATTTCCTTAATCTCTTTTTTGTTCATCCTTTATTTTGGGTAATTGAATATTATTTGGGTTATTATTGGGAGATTGACAACCTCTCAATCAAGCATCAAGTACTTCTATTATTCTTTGCTTTATTATTGGAATCATTAGTAGGTATAATTCTCTTAATCCCTTTTTAATTATTGCTAATTACTTTCATTTGTTCATCATGTTTCACTTTGTTGGTATGATTGACAACCTTGCGAGCATGTTCAACATGATAATGAGTGAGTAGTTTCATAGCTAGGGTTAATGGGTAAATAGGGGAAACCAACATGGGGAATGATTCATGCTTAAATTAATATGCTTTCATGGTTTATTTTCTTGCTTGTTTTGATCTCAACTCATGCACATGTTACGTTTGATGAAATGCTAAGCCTATGAATCCTTGCATCTGCAACCATCACTTATCTTTTCAATGAGACTTGTAAGACATAAACCAACTCGAGTCTCATTAGACGATGCATGTTGTTGAGTAGGGAAGACTAAGTCGACTTGTAGGTGTTGTACAATCTAATCGATTGGGCTCCGGGACCCAAACTTTCCTAGGATTGTAAGATATAACCCAACTCAATCCATCACAACAATAATTGCTTGCTTATAATTTGAGAACATGTTTGTATGATCAATTCCCATGAATCCCCTATGACCCCATGACACCCTAGTGCTTGTTATCAATTGTTTACAACCCTTTCAATTCATCTTGCTTATTTACTTTCATTGCTAATTAGTTTAGTGACCTTCTACATCAACCCAAATTGTGACATCCCTAAGACACCACTAGTCTCAATAGAAATCTCATTTCAATTCCCGTCCCTTGAGATCCGACCTTTACTTGCCTCTTTACTAATTGTAGAGTTGTTTGTGAAGCTATAAATTGTGTTTTGGTCTAGGTGCTTCCAACGACAATTGTTCCGAAAAATAGAATATAGCTCCGACCGACCAAGTAGTTTCTTTATCGCACCCGCTTCCCTAACGAAATCACTATAAGCAAGTGACTCGTTAACTCCCGCATTGGGGCCTGGGTTAACCGGTATTGGCTCAGTTAAGTACTTGAGCTTTCCATCAGCAATGGCAGCATTCCGTAGTGCTGCCTCCCAGTCTGCAAAGTTGGACCCGTAATTCTTCAGTCGCGTGTACTGATTCATGTTGTCCATAAAAACTTTCAGCCAGGACTCGCGTCCATGTGTGGCACTTGGCATTGGGATTTCGTTATTTCCAGCCATTTGTTGTAACAGTAATATAAACGTGTTCTACACTGTGAAAAGAAGAATAAATAATAAGCATGTGCATCGATTTTAATTTAAGTCTTAATGCAATACTGTTATAACGCGAAGCCTCATGCATTTATACAATTGACCTTCCTCAAGAATTATATAAATGATCCCAAGACTCAATTATCTATAAATTGATATGCCAAACTATTGGCTAATTCTACTGTTAGAATTCTTGGTCGATACATTTCTGCAAATTCTATCTTTAGTCCATCATAATCACGAGAAACTCTTCGGACTATAATGTTGAGATAAACTAAGTCAACACAAACTACTTACCCAACGTAGAAGGGGTCATATTATGCCTACCGACGAAGAAGGGATTCATAGTTGTTTGCCCTTATAAAGACTAATCTCAATTTCCGTTTTAGAGGAAGATCCCATCAACTTTATTTTAATTCATTTTAAGTGAACTAATATCTAGCATGCGTGAATGAATAAACTAAGGTGATGGCTTAAAAACATATGACATCTGTATGTCTATGAAAACTAACATACAACCTATATGTGTCAATTTTCATGCATTTTAGTAGGTGGTTTGATTTTAGGCGGAATATGATGCATTAACTAGCATGTGAATGAAAAATAATAAGAACAGTAAAAAGTAAAACAAAATAAAGTCCTAGTGTGGCCTATCCTATCAAAATGAACATAAATACAACTTTGGAATCCATCCATGGACCCGAGAAGATTGTCTTGATGTTCCATCTTGATCCATGTAGCGGGAGTGAGCTCCAATCTCCATCTTTAGTCTTCTCAAAAATTACAATTGAAAAAATTATATAATAAACCTATTTACATTCTAATTTCAAAACCGTAATAAAGAAAACCAAAACGGAGATACGAGATCTCAAATTACATTGAAAATTATGTTCCCATCATTACGAAAACATAATTTGACTAAGGCCACACTATGTATTACAAATTACAACCGATTGCAAAAATACGTAAATAAAACCATTCAACGATTCATTCAACTGAAATAAAATACATCAACTAAAAAAAATTAAACATACAAGACATAATTCTTTAATTATGTAGATTAATTTTATCCAAACCACCTATTTAAATGATCAAATTAAGTGACAATTCCTCAATGATTCATTATAAATTTAATCTTAATTCATATTAAACTTGTAATATGAATTTAATCCTTCAATATGTTAAACTGCTTTAAAATAATTAGGTATCTATGAATTATGAACCGCTTCACAATAAATAATTGGCCAAAATCAAAACCAAAAAAAATCTTTTTTTTTTCTCTTTTGGTCTCGGCAAACAAAAAACACCCGGATTTTTTTTTTTCAGCTCGGCTAAAAAAAACAGAAATCAAAAATTTTTCTTTCTTTCTTTCGGCAATTCTGTAAAAAAACGAAACAAAAAAAACAGCCAATTTTTTTTTTTTCAGAGAAAAAAAAAACGAAGAAGAAAAAAAGAACAGAAACCTTTTTTTTTTCCTCTTTTGCATTCGGCAAAACCTAAAAAAAAGCCGTCATATTTTTTTCCTTGCGGCAAAAATGCCCTAAAACAACAAAAAAATTAAGATGAAGAAAATCGTTTATAGTTGCAATTAGAACACGATTAGCATATGAATTAATAAAACGTGATTAACCATATATGCCAAAAACTATATAGCAAAAACGAATTTTATATCATCAACTTGACGATTCCATTTACAATTTAATTTAATTCGAATTAAATCAAAGCATCTACGGATTCATTTTATTATCATCTTAACTGATTAAAACAACAATATGTATGAATCAAATGGAAATAAAAATATCAAAAACGAAAAAAAAAATTCGGTCGATCAGACGAGGCAGTCGGTCGACCAGGGGTATTGGTCGATCGACCAAAACGTGTAACGAAATCACCTACGTCTCAAAAACAATTTATAGCCGAAACCCTAATTTTCGAGACCAATTTTTGTTTACATCCAATTTTATGAAAATCATCAAAATAAAATTCGTGGCCTTGGCTCTGATACCACTTGTGGGATTTATCTGTATGCATCCCTTTAACTTTAAGGATTATAACGAATTTATCGAGATGATAACTAGTCATAAAATAAATTGCATAAACAAAATTAGAGAATTAAGAAATAACCTTCGGTCCTAGCTAATTCGGCCTATGAACAATATCATAATGATATTCTCCTATCAGTTGCACCCAAGATGATATGAGATATGCCCTTGTTCTTTTGCTAGAATCGATCCCCAAAAATAACTGATTAATTAGGGTTTTTGTGTTTTTTTGAGATGAGAGGAGGCTAGGTTAGAAAATTAGGTTAAGAAGTGATCTCTCTATTCTTCCTTTAAACCGAGTATAAGGAGTAATTAGGGTAGATTTTATTTCTTCTAATTTTCGGCCCATTTACCGAAACAGGTATATCAGTCGATCGTCTGACACACCCGGTCGATCGACCATGTATATAATGCATTATTTATAAATTGTCATTTATATCATTCCGTATTAGCTTGTCTACACACAACAGCTTGCGGTTGATTTATTAATACGAGTCAATAATAATTTATAATGACAATATCGTATAATTATCATTCGCTGATTAAATATAACCGATTATATTTAATTACGAATTAACATATTAATTCGTACAAGCTAAAATTATATACATTAATTAAATATAACTTATTATATTCAATTTACGAATTGACAGTTAATTCGTCTCAAATAATATTATTTAATCGGCATTAAATAATCGTCTCATCAACACATTGACTAACTGTTTAGTCATATAAGGCATCAATGTGATTACATTTCCATAACCACATCTCTCAAACACATCCTTTAGGTGTGACTTTTAGGGACCAGTTGATCATCGCCATCTGTATGTTAATAACGTCAAACTTTCTAGCAAGCCAACCGTTATTAGGTAATCGTTAATCAACTGATAAAATACGAAGTATACCCTTTTGAACATATAAGAGATTTATTAATGTTATCACACTAATTTGTGGAGGCCGCAAGCTCCAACATTTAGAGGATCCCCAAATCCTTCAAAATATCCAGATCCAGCTCCAAATCACTGGAGCACCCCAAATTGGGAACACATATGCGGCTACACTCCATTATTAGACGGTTTAGAGGTTCCAAAATTATGCCATGGACCTCAGCATCCCAAAAGATACAGATGATGCTTTGTTCATCCAGATGGAGTCACAGCACAACCCTTCATATATTCATATACCCAAACAAATCCCAAAAAGTGATTTGATCAAACTACTTCCTGAATATTGGGTTGTAACACCCTCATATACCAAGGTGCCTTAACATGACCTTCCTCAGCAGATAAGGGTGTTACCATCTCGGTTGCCCGAGGAATAGTAATTATCAAATGTCGATAAAAGAACAATTATATTTATTTACAAGTTATCAACCGAAAATAAAAGATACAACTCGTGACATCTATCAACTACGTGAAACTATCTCTACCATGACTCCTGATAGACTCGTCCCTCCAAGCACCCAGCTAAGATCCAGATATTAACCTATTAAGACCGATTGCTCACGATAGTGGATCACGGCAGACACAACACAAGAAGAAAACACAACAACACCACACAAAGTCAGTAACTGAAGGAACACACAAAACTAGACACAACAAACATACACACATCACCTTCTCCAATCACCCACACTCCTCTGACTGCCCGAAGGTCCAGTCCTTCCAGATTACCAATCGCAACCACTAATCCTTGCCGCCAGTGGGGGAACGCTGCCATACCCACCAAATTCCCGCTCATCAATCCCGAGCGAAAACCCATGTTCCTTAATGTGCACATCCCCTCCTATGGAGGGTTCCACAGAGGGCAAATCAAGGGTGGAAAGCAACTCTCGCATGCGACTCCACTTAGCCGAGGACGCGCCTCTCGAACCAAAGACAAACATATAACAACCAACTACAACTAATCCACACTACCAATCATAATACCAATACAATCAGCTTCTACAAACAACATGCTAAACAACCAACAGTACTGAGTAGGAAAACCTACCTCTAGCAATCCGCAACAATACCACACACGACCATAAGACGACAAGCAACCACCATAACCACCTATAACAAACAATACGATCATCTATTCCTACCGTCACAACCACAAACGAAGCAAGGAAGACGATGATGATGATGATGACAACATACCTATACATATCATTCTGGCGACAAGACCGCTACCCGACTCATGCTTCCCATCCCCATGGTGTCTCAAGTCTCAAAAGCTCCAAAAGGATGAATATAGGTGAACGAATAGAGAGGTGACGACAATTACGTTTAGGGGAAAAGAAAAGAAATGATTTTGGTTTCACGATATCACAATTTATATTTCACCACTGAACTCCCGTAACTCGATCGAGTATGTAACTTACTCGATCGAGTGGCCTCTACTCGATCGAGTGACTGAGCTACTCGATCGAGTAGTCTCCGCTAGATTGAGCCTTCAAAACTCAAATGGTTACTGTGATGTAAGACTAAACTCGCAAGATTAAAAAAAGGTCTAGACATGCGTCTAAGGCCAGTCAACGATGGTCAACAGGTCCTTAAAAGGACTGGTATTACAGTTTTCCCCCCTTAAAAAGAATTTCGTCCGCGAAGTTCAACTCATCATCCCCCACAACACAAGACGTACCGTGAACTAAAGCAACTGACAACCACTCACCCCGACAAGGACAAACACAACCATTCCCATATACCACCCATCCATTTATGCCCGCCGCCTATCATCATCATCTACCTTAGCAACTTGCCATCCAATATGACCTCCTATCGAGTTATCAAGCATGCGTTATATGCGAAAACACACTAACACAAACCGTTACTTCCACTTACTAACCTAATTTTAAAATTGCACGATTCCATACATCATACATATCATACTCACCTGATATAATTATTCTATTTACTCATCCAACAATTATTCATTAACAACAACTAGTTAAGAATCATTAAAGTACAGTAAGTAGATTAACATTCATTTTAAATTAACTCCACAATATTTGTATTACTCATTTAAATCTTCTATAGTACCTAACAATGTAACAATTTAATTACTTAACAAATTCATTTAACATCCACGTGCATTACCTTTACATAGCTAACATACAAAGTTTAATTTTAAGCAAACAAAATGGTTAAACAACCCAGAATGGAGTACAACAATACGGTGAATTTTACCAACAATTTACTCAAAATGTGATATTTTTGTCATAATTTGTCATTTTTCTTCACGCGACATTACTCTTCCCCTCTTAAAAGGAACTTTGTCCCTGAAGTTCACCTTCAAGACGAGCTATAAACATTACACGAAAAGATAACTCCACACAATATTTACATTACAAACCATTAATACATTCTTTGAGTCCAACCACGATCATAGCACGTCATTGACATTACGTAGACAATGTGTATACATGTGCATATAATTCGGGAAACAAACGATAAACGAATTCACGAAACGTAGCGGCATAAAACCAAATGTATCTGAAAATTGGTTACTTGTTTTATAACATGCATACGCAACGTATATCAAGTTCGAGATTATCATTCACAACTTAACCATCATTTAGAAAGACGATCAATTAGTGAGAAAAATGGCATCTCATGAAATTAATGTAACCACCTTGCTAACACATGAAATGGAATACAAAATATAGAGAAGCATAATTATTAAACACGGTATAAAATATGAGCATATAACTTCTCCCCCAAGGTCGAAAGAACGGGTATAGGATTCATAGGGGCTACTCGATCGAGTTTAGGGCACTCGATCGAGTCCGGGGTAGGCTACTCGATCGAGTTAGGCGTACTCGACCGAGTACCCTGAAGTCAGTATACTGTCTTGGTCACATCCAGCAGGTACTCGATCGAGTAAGGGGCACTCGATCGAGTATCCACTGGTCAGATCAGACCCCAATGCCAACACCGAATGAAGAAACCATAATAAAACTTCGGGGTTTCATCCTGACATCATTCACCTGCACCATAAGTCCAACAATACAACAAACTACATCCTTATGGCCATATTCAAATCAACAAATCCAACATATGAAGAAACCAAAACAAAACGAATGTCACAAGTCTATTAGAAAACAACAAGAAAAAGCCATCACTCGAGGTCACCACCTCGATCCTCTACCATTTACTCCTCCTCCACCAGACGTGCCGGCTCCTGCTATGCCCTCTCCTGTGGTAGCTTCTGTACCTGAGTCTCCTCCTACTCGCAATAGTGCCAGACAACCGAAAGGATAACTCCTAGGCTCCCCCCATGAAGACCGATTTAGTCCATAAGAGTGGAAGACTCCACTATCATCCCCGGCACTTCTCCACCAAACTGGTTGGGCCAGGTTGGTCCCAATGCCCTGCACGTATGCCATCGTATGAAGGTTCTAGAGCGTCAATGTGTTGGATACCCTCTCTATGAGCTCACTCACCTGTATTGCGGGTGACGTGAGCGTGTCGTTGTACACCCAATCAAAACACATTTATAATACTCAACAAACAACTAGTTAGTGGTAAGTCGAGGTCGATCCATGGGACGGTGTGCTTTGGGTTCTAAGTCTATCTATCTCAATTTATGCTAGTGTCACAATTTGTTTGGGTTTGTAGTTGGTGAGTCAAAATTAATGCAAGCAATAAAGTAAAACAAGTAATAAAAGGAAGGATGTAAACAAATGATTAAAAGTGCTAGGATATCATGGGTTCATAGGGGCTTCATGGGAGTTAACCATACAAACATGTTCACAAAGTTGCAAGCAATTAATGTTGTAAAGGAACCGAGTTGGTGTATGTCTTACGGTTCTTAGGAAGAGTTGGGTCCCAGAGCCGAATCGATTAGATTGTACAACACCTACAAGTCGACTTAATTTCCCCCTAATCACTTCTATGCAAGGGCTAACTAGACCCGAGTTGGTTTATATCTTACAAGTCAAGTTAAGTAGATAAGAGATGGTTGTAAATGCAAGGATTCATAGGCTTAACATTTCATCAAACATAACATGTGCATAGGTTGACATCACAACAAGCAAGTAAATTGATTATGTGAACATATTAGATTAAGGATGAATCAATCCCCATGTTGGTTTCCCTTAATTACCCATTAATCCTAGCTAAAGAAACTACTCACTCATGATCAAGTTTAACATGTTAATGAGGTTGTCAATCATAATAACAAAGACAAACATGATGGACAAGTAAGAAAGATTAACAATAATTAAAGCAAGAGTAAAAGAGATTATACCTATGATGATGATTCCAAATAATAAAGCAAACAATAAAAGAAGAGAACTTGATTGATTGATGAAGAGTTGTCAATTATTCAATAATAACCCAATAATCTTCAATTACCCAAAAGTAAGAAACTTGAACAATATTTAAGGAAAGATTAATGTGTGATTTATGGAAATATTAAAGAGTAATCTATTCTAATCTACTCCTAATGAAAGTTTAATCTAATCTAAGAGAACTTGCCTCCATAAGAGGGCTTGGTCCCTTTGATTATTACAAATGGGGTATTTATAGTAGAGATTAGGTGCACAAATTAGGGTTACAAGGGCTTAAATGACGATTAAGTCCTTGAGGAATCGTTCCTCTTAAAAAAAGATGCGGGTCTCATTTTAGATAGTCTTTCAAAAATATTCGCATCCCGAGCGTCTAGGCAGTAAGGACGGTTGGCACTGGAGAGGAATCCGAGCGGCTAAGGGGTCGGGACGCTCGTCCTGTAGCAGGGGGAGACGAGCGGATCAAGCACGGGACGCTCGGATCTTAAGGCCTCAAGACGAGCATCCTGGAAGGGAGGACGAGCGTCTTGTCTCAGGGGACGAGCGTCTTAGTCTCGGGACGAGCAGATTGCCGGACAGCTTCTTTGTTTGAGCTCGGATTGTAAAATGGACGTCATTTTCTCATCCGGACACCTATTAGAGTGATTCAAAAGCCTAGATCACTTGATATTTCGACGCTATTTCATCTAGCATATTTTCAGAGCTAAAGGAGCAACCCTTGGTTTGGTTTTCGAGCAATTTCTTCTTGCAATATCTTCCTTCCGTCATCCTTGCTTTTAACCCTATGATCCTTCTATATACTCTTTATTCCTACATTCTTGGTCATCATTCTTGCCTCCTCTTCATACTAGTCCATCCAAGATCGTCAAAAAGCTTCTAAATATGCACGGGAGACGGGAATTTCCGCCTAATTATCTTCTTTCCTACAAAACATACGAAATGCACTAGGAAAGCAAAATAGGAAGCATTTGACGGATAAAATGGCTATGAAATGATATAATAGTATGCAAAATAGGTTCAATTAGGGGACTAAATGTGTGCAAATAATGTTCACATCAAATATCCCCAAACCGAAACTTTACTCGTCCCGAGTAAAGAGGTGATAAAAACTAGACCTTTATTTAAACTATCCTAATAATATAACCGATATGAGACAATTAGTGGGTCTTACTCCGCCCCTTCAACTCACAACAAGACAACCATGAGGTAGGACTCCTTCTTGCAAGGCAAGGTGGGGCTTGACAAAATGGCGATATATCCAAGCATTAAAGCACACAAAATAAGTAATGGATGCGTCTACAAAAGAATAGCCACTTTCCTCATCTAAGTGGCGGAAATTATCTAAAGGGGAAGCAATTCAAGGGTACACACTTCATTATAGATACGGCTTCTTCAAACTACTAAGTCTAGAAGGATACCAACAAATCACCTCCAAGTTGTGTCAAGCTAGGGTACCTTTGTCCTCAATCATTAAATGCTTTTGTCAAGGATACTCCTTATGGTGTTAAAAACACTGGAGGATCGCGGAATTCCCCTTCTTGCCTAGACAAGAAGAAGGGTCGTCCCATCTCTACCATGCACAAAAGTGGATACGATGGAAAAGGGATCAATAGAATTTGAGTTTCATTTTGGGAGTTTGCTTTTGTTGTTGTTTTTCCCCCCAATTTCTTGTGGCATTTGACATTTGAGAACACTTTCTTTTTGCCATTTCTTTTGATGCTTGGCATTTCAATGCTTGACAATTTTCAACTTTTTGCATTTTGTTTTGAACATTTTCAAAGCTACCCCATTTGTAGTGAGGGTGCTTATATTTGAAGCATAGGAGTTTTCATTTTTATTACTCCTCTTTTCTTTTGATGCATTTGCAAACTTTTTTGACTTTTCATTCCAATTCTTGAACTCAAATTTTTTTAGACAATTTTTGTGCCCATTCCCTTTTTGATGACAAAATTGTGTAGAACATGGATGATATATGCATGGTTTCAAGAGTCACCTTGGAATAAACGGTAGCCAAGGAGTTATCACACCACAAGGTACTCTTGACTAGGCCTTAATCCATGGGTCAAAGGATACTAGCATGACACATCCTAGGGTGTTTTACAAGCATTCTAATGAGCAAAGTCCTGAGAAGAAAAAGCATCTACTAGGGCGTATATACACTTGTCAAGCTTCCCAAATAGACGGTTTCACAAAATATTTTCCTAAATGCAACTATATGCCATGATGCAACTAACATTTATACAACCTAATGCATATGATTCTACCAAATAGTATGCCAAATAATCTAAATGCAATCCTATAATCACATTGTTTATACCGCATCAATCAAAATAAAGTCACATAGTCATTAACATAAAGAGGAAAAAGGAGATTGGAAAGATCATACCATGCGGTCTTCAATATCCTCATGTCTCGGATGTGGCATAGTCGATCAATGTGAAAAAGGATGAAAAAACACAATATATACAAACACAATATATACAAAAGACTACACTACAAAGGAAATGAACATGTTTTTGGAATTTTTAAATTTTTATGGTATTTGATTTTATGAGATTAAAGAACATATTTTTGAGGTTTTTGGAATTTTTTCAATTTTTATGCATTTTTGGAATATAAATTCTCATCCCCCACTTTATTTTGGACATTGTCCTCAATGTACATGTAGGAGTAGGGATAAAAAGGAAATACATGTTTTTGGATTTTTTTTTTGATTTTATGGAAATTAAAGTACAAATGCAATGGTATGATATGAATGAATACATGTTCTAACTAAATGCAATTCTATATTACATATATAACAAATGAATGCAATCTAAACTATACTATGTGATGCATGATTTCTAGTAAACTATGGTCACCTATGATCAAGCCTCCCCAAACCGATTTAAACACTATTTCTAGTGTAGAAAAGAATAGGATTGGTCACTAGTGACTATGCATGAGTTCTAGTCTATATGCAACTATCTACATGAATCATGTGAGATATATTACAATGCAAGTTATACTATATGAATTAACTAATGTAAATGTAATATGAAATATAATACAAATGCAAGTGAAGGCTAAACTAAATGCAATGCACTATACAAAAGAGAGAGGGAGAGAAGAGTATCATACAAATGAAGGTGGTGAGGTAGGTATCTCTCACTCGTCATCATCATCTTGGTGGTAGCCATACCTACTAGAGCTTCCTTCTTGGTCATACCCTCCTCCTTGACCAGAGTATCCTCCACCTTGACCATCAAAGTTCCCGGCTTGGTTCCCTTGATTAGGGAACAAAAGATGTGGTTGAGCCAAAGATGGTCGAGGGCCATTAGGGTCGATATACCCTTGTTGTGCCATTTGGTAGTACTGAGGATAAAGGGCCATGTAGTTATCGACCCTCCCTTTATGCACCCCAACATCAACTCTATTCATAAGAGCCATCAAATCATTCACATTTGGAGCATTGGGCACTTGTGGTGTGAATGGCGTATGTGATGTGACCATTATTTGAGCATATTTAGTCCCCTAATTGAGCCTATTTTGCATACTATTGTATCATTCCATGACCATTTTATCCGTCGAATGCCTTCTATTTTTCTTTCCTAGTGCATTTCGTATGTTTTGTAGGAAAGAAGATAATAAGGCAGAGATTCCCGTCTTTTGTGCATATTTGGAAGCTATTTGACGATGTTTGATGGACTAGTATGAAGAGGAAGCGAGAACTAAAGACCAATCCTACAAGAATAAAAAGAAAGTGAAGAAAAAGGATTCTGACACAGAATCCGAGCGGCTCACACGCGAGACGCCCGTCCAGGGTGACAACCAGAGCGTCCAAGCAACAAAGACGCCCGGATTCCCCCACTACAATCCGAGCGGGTTCCCTGAAAGACGCCCATGCACCACCTCATGAATCCGAGCGTCTTCCCTTCCTGGACGGACGGACCGCGACATCTTCCGCCGAGATGCTCATCCTTCCAAAAAGACTAGCGTTTCCCTGCTCTAAACTCAAAGATGTAATTACTAATTTAGCCTTAGTTAACCTAATGAAGCTCTACTATATATACCCCATCTGTAAATAATCAAGGGAGAGCTTTTTAGAGGGTTTTTAGGAGGTTAAGCCTCTACATTAGAAGTTCCTCATAGATTCAATTAGGAGTAGATTAGAATAGATTGCTCTTTAATCTTTCCACAAATTACACATCAATCTTTCCTTAATTATTGTTCAAGTTTATTATTCAAGTTTATTATTGGGTAATTGAAGATTATTGGATTATTATTGGAGGATTGACAACCCTTCATCAATCAATCAAGTTTCTTCTATTATTCTTTGCTTTATTATTTGGATCATCTTAAGTTGGTATAATTCTTTTACCCTTTACTCTTTATTGTTTATTTCTTCATTCTATTATCATGTTTATACTTGTTGTGATGATTGACACCATTAATGACATGTTTCCCATGATAATGAGTGAGTAGTCTTTTAGTTATTATTAGTGGGTAATTAGGGGAAACAAACATGGGATTGATTCATGCTTAATCCAATATGTTCACATGATTAAATTGCTTGCTTTTTGTGATGTCAACTTTATGCACATGTTATGTTTGATGAAATGCTAAGCCTATGAATCCTTGCATTTACAACTATCTCTTATCTACTCAACTTGACTTGTAAGATATAAACTAACTCGAGTCTTGTTAGACTATGCATAGAAGTTGAATAGGAGGAAAGTAAGTCAACTTGTAGGTGTTGTACAATCTAATCGATTCGGATCCGGGACCCAACTCTTCCTATGAACCGTAAGACATAAACCAACTCAGTTCCTCCACAACATTAATTGCTTGCCTATAATTGTAAACATGTTTGTATGATCAATACCATGAATCCCCTATGACCCCATGATATCCTAGCACTTTTGATCATTTGTTTACATCTTTCCTTTTATTGCTTGTTTTAATTTATTGCTTGCATTAGCCTAGGACACAACTACAAACCCCATCAATTGCGACACTAACATAAATTGAGATAGATAGACTTAGAACCCAAAGCACACCGTCCCATGGATCGACCTCGACTTACCGCTAACTAGTACTTTGTTGAGTATTACAAATATATTTGATTGTATGTGTGACGACCAACTCTTGTCCTATCAAAATGGCGCCGTTGCCGAGGATGGTGCTATGTGATTAAGTTCTTACTTGTTTGTCTATTTTTATTTTTGCTCTCACCTTGAGGAACTTGTTCCTCAAGGATTGTTCTTACCATTTTTGTGTAGTTTCCATGCTTGTAGTTGTTTCCTTGTCTTAGCTATGATGGCTCTAGACTTGACTTATGGAGTATATGTTGGATCTTTTGAGTATGACTACAATGGGTATGAGGAGTTTGAGGAGCAAGTCAACACAAACCTACCTTACTACTCATACAATGAACATCTTAACTACTACCCCAAATTTTCCAACCAAAATCCTCACATCCAATATCCACAACAACCACCCACTCAATACCCACTTCATAATGACTTTCAATTGCCACAAGACAACCACTTTCACACTTACCCACAACAAGAAGACGAACCCATTCAAAATGTGATTCTCCAAATGATGGGAGATCAACAAAACTTCTTCAAACAAATGCTAGAAGAGAGCCAAAAGAGGAATAATGTCCTTCAAGGCATTGTTGCCCAAGGTGAGGAATTGGAGATTCAAATCACCCAATTGAAAGAATCCCAAGCAACCACCCCATACCGTTCTTTGGACATAGATCATGAATGTGAGTTTGAAGTAGTAACTTTTGACATGAAGAATGAAAAATGGGAAGAGCCAATCTCCTTGAGCTCTTGTGACTATGAAAGTGTTGTGTTTGATGAGGAAGATTTGAGGTTGAGTAAGCCAAATACTCTTAACCTTTGTGAGTACGAGGGTGTGTCGTTTGACGTGAACATGGAGATGTTGGAGGAAGAAATAATGAAGAGAAATGAAGCCCCCATTTATGGTTCGTATGAAGATAGCAACAATGATGATCAGCCTAAAGGATGGACTCGTAATATCACCTTGCTTGAGGACCCTATCCTTGAGACATTTGAAATACCCTATCATGAAGAAGAACGTCCTTCCCCTATTCCTCATAAAGACTACATGACACCTATCATGGAGCCAATGATCATTGAAGAGGACATGGTGGACCTTCTTCAAAAGGCCAAAGCATCGTACAAAAGCTACTTGGTGAAAAAGCTCAAAGAGAAGCTTGCTCGTGAAGCTACTTGTGGAAGTTTGGCACCCACAGTGACAACTTCTAAGGAACTCGATCATCAATGCCATAAAAATTCTCTTTCCATCTTGGAAGGATTGAAAAATCAAAATGCTATCATCATTACCGGAATTGAAGAAGAAGTTGGTAAGTGGAAGTCTACGGATGAAAATGAACCATACTTCATGCCTAGTATTGACAAGAATCATGGGCTTGCTCATTGGAAGCATTGGGAAAGCTCTAATGCCGGGGACAAAGTAAAAGAAAGAACATTTTATAAACTTCCTTGGCCAAATTTCATGTTCAAATGGAGCAACCCATACTTATGCTTATTTGGAGCTTGTTCACAAGCTTTTGATCTTCTATTAAGAGCCTTGAGCTCTATGGACAAAAATTCTTACAATTTGAATTAGTTTGGTGGAGTCCTATCTCAAACCACCATTTGTAAGATATTTCTTGGACCCCTTACTTTGTATAATATTGTACATTCTTGCATTTGTATTTGATTTCTTGCATGAGAGTAGTGAGAGAGAGGGTCTTCTTACATTTTTATTGAGCACATTTCAGAAAAAGATAAGGAGGAATAGCAAATCGGTGAAAGGGTATGATTGTGCAAGGAAAAGAAGGAAAAAGAAGAAAAGCAGCCAGAGACGACCATCCCGAGGCCTGGACGCCCGTCCAGGACCCTTGTCACATAATTGGTTGGCAATGTCTCAGAATCCGAGCGGATTCAGCACAAGACGCCCGTCCTAAAAGAAGGCGCTCGTTTTCTCCACGGGACGCCCGTCCTGAATGTCATCTGAAACAAATTTTTGAAACTGCCAGGAAATCCGAGCGGATTTTTGAAAAGACGCCCGTCCCAAGAAAGACGCCCGTCCCGACACAGAAGACGCTCGTCTTCTTCCTGTTCCCAAAATTGCTGAGCTCCTGTTTTAAAATCCGCGCGGATTTGAAGGAAGACGCCCGTCCTCTACTAGCACATGACGCCCGTCATGCGTGAAAGACGCTCGGATTGTGGTCTTTTTCTCAAACAATCCGGCCAGGTCCCACCCTTATCCGCTCGGACTCCCCTCTTCTTCTATAAAATCACCCCCTTTCTCCCTTATTTCTTCACCTTATCTAGCCCTAAAACACTCATCTCCATCCTCAAAAACACTCCCCTCACATCAAAAGCCAACAAAACCCCCATTTTCCTCAAACTTCAAGATGATGAACCTCAAGGGCAAGGCTAAGAAGTTGGTTGAATCCACCGGAAGGAAACGCAAGGGATCATCCTCCTCAACTCCGCGAGAGGTAGCGCTACCAAGGAACTTCCGTCCCATAATGAGGGGAGGAATTGAACAACTTGATTACTTCCAAGAGGTGCTTTTCGAATCTGATGAACATCGCAAGAACTTTGTCAAATTGCTAGGTAAGAACTATGAACCCACTCAATTCATAGATACTAGGGTGTTGGAAGTCCTTAGGATAAGGTACCCCACCGAGATGTTCTTTGATGGCCTAGGGATTGGAAAACTTTTCCATGCCCATGAGGAGACGTACCTTAGTCTCACTCTTGAGTTTTTGAGTAGCCTTCGCATTGTAACGAATACCCGAACAACTGTGGGCATGGAGTTTAGGTTGTGCAACCTAGACCATAGTCTTTCACTTGATCAATTTGCCTACATTTTTGGTCTTGAAGTACCCACCAACTATACCGATAAACCCGATAATTTTGATGTGGACCTACTTTGGAGGGCTATTTCCGGGAGGAATTTTACCGGTTTAAAGAAATGTTATACCTTCGCCATCCAACATCCGGTGATTCGGATCACCGAGCACTTTGTGGCCGGTACCATCAATGGGAGGTACGAACAAGATAGGTTTACTCTCATTGATTTAACTTTTCTTGAGTCCTGTTTGAATGTTCGGAGGACGAGGCGCTATAACTTCAACACACCCCTTGAGATACTTACTAGGTTTAATGATTTTGCTCAAGGAACCACCCAACTCAAAACCTTCGTAATGGGAGGTCTAATTACTATTTTGGCCAACTACCTTTGCCCCGGGTTCAACGCCCGTGGGATCTATACTCCTCTTGAGGGGAGGACTTTGATTGATGAGCACACCGTCTTCACCCATCACCGGTGGTGTAACTACACTCAAGAAGGGAGTGTAGAATGGTACACAAAAGGATTCACCTCAATCATCCTTGAGGGTTAGAAGATACCAGGCATCGACCCAAGATTGAGCCCATATTCGCCTCCACCAAGCTATCTCCTTGATATCCAAATTCTCGACAATACCCCTCAAAGGGAAGAGCCACCCCGCCAATAACAATTACCTCGTGGGGCACCGGCAAGGCCTATTCGCCCACCTTCCTTTGTGCCTATCCCACCATACCCTACTCCTTATACCGAATTCCGACCGGAAATCCCCAATACCCCGGGTATTAATGATTTGATGAAACTCATGAATAGAGTGGACCTCGGGGTACATGAAGGGAGGGTCGACAACTACTTGGCCCTTTATCCCCAATACTATAACATGGCTCAATAAGGGTATATTGACCCCAATGGTCCTAAGCCCTCTTGGGCCCAACCACAACATTTGTTCCCTAATCAAGGGGGCCAAGCTTGGGATCTCGGTGGTGGAGGGTACTCGGGCCATGGAGGAGGGCATGATCAAGGAGGAGGGCATGATCAAGGAGAGTTTGACCAAGGAGGGTATTGGGGCCAAAATGGAGGGTATGACCAAGCCGGGAGCTCTCACCAATATGGTTACCAAGAGGAGGAGGATGACGAGTGAAAGAGGCCTACCTCACCACCACCATTTGTATGATACCTCTCCCCCTCTCTCTTTTGTATATACATTGCATTTAGTGTAGTTTTCGCATGCATTTGTATTATATTTCATATTGCATTTACATTAGTTAGTTCATATAGTATAGTTTGCATTGTATATATCTCACATGATTCATGTAGATAGTTGCATATAGATTAGAATTCATGCATAGTCACTAATGGCCAAACCTATTCATTTCTATACTAGAAACAGTGTTTAAATCGGTTTGGGGAGGTTTGATCATAAGTGACCATAGTTTAAATAATACATCATATAATATAGTTTAGTTTGCATTCATTGTTATATATGGCATATAGAATTGCATTTAGTTAGAGCATGCATTCATTCATACCATATCATTGCATTTGTACTTCAATTTCCAAAAAATCAAAAATTCAAAAACATGTATTTCCTTTTTATTCGTACTCCTACATGTACATTGAGGACAATGTCCAAAATAAAGTGGGGGATGGGAATTTGTATTCCAAAATGCATAAAAATTGAAAATTTTTGAAAAATCACAAAAATATGTCTTTTAATTTCATAAAACAAAAATCCATAAAAATTTGAAAATTTGAAAAACCAAAAACATGTTCTTTAATTTAGTAGTGTAGAATTGTATATACTTGTGCTTTTGTTCTCTTCTCACATATATACAACACTACATTTGAGGCATTAGCAAGGGAAAATGAAGACCGCTTGGTATGATCGTTCTAATCTCTATTTCCCTTCCATTTCTTTTTCATTATATGAGGAGGATGTGGTGTATTTTGTTGTTGCGGTTTGTGTATCTATGTGTTGTTAGGAGTTGCATTTAGTTTATATGACATACTAGTTGGTAATAGCATATGTATTAGGATGTTTATATGCTAGTTGCATCATGGCATGTAGTTTGCATGTTAGAAAAATTTTGCGAAACCGTCTACTTGGAAAGCTTGACAAGTGTATATAGGCCCTAGTAGATGCTTTTTCTTCTTATGACTTTGCTTGTTAGAATACTTGTAAAACACCCTAGGATGTGTCATGCTAGTATCCTTTGACCCATGGATTAAGGCCTAGTCAAGAGTACCTTGTGGTGTGATAACTCCTTGGCTACCGTTTATTCCAAGGTGACCCTTGAAAACATGCATCCATCCATCATCCATGTTCTACCACATTTTTGTCATCAAAGGGAATGGGCACAAAAAGAAATCAATTTGAGTTCAATGAACTGAAAAGTGAAAGAAAGTTTGCAAAAATGCATCAAATGAAAAGAGGAGCAAAAATAGAACTCCTAAAGCTTCAAATATAAGCCACCCTCACTACATATAGGGTGACTTTGAAAATGTTCAAAAGAAATGCAAAGAAAAGTTGAAAGTTGTCAAGCATTGAAATGCCAAAAATCAAAAAGAAATGGCAAAGAAAGTGTTCTCAAATGTCAAATGCCACAAAAAATTGGGGGGAAAAACAAACAACAAAAGCAAACTCCCAAATGAAACTCAAATACTATCGATCCCTTTATCCATCGTATTCATTTTTATGCATAGTAGAGAGGGGACGACCCTTCTTCTTGTCTAGGCAAGAGGGGGAATTCCGCGATTCTGTAGTGTTTCTAACACCATAGGGAATCTATTCTTGACAAAAGCACTTAACGATTGAGGACAAAGGTACCCTAGCTTGACACAACTTGGAGGTGATTTATTGGTATCCTTCTAGGCTTAGTAGTTTGAAGAAATTGCATCTATGAAGGATTGTGTACCCTTGAATTGCTTCCCTTGTACATAATTTCCGCCATTTAGATGAGGAAAGTGGCTAGTCTTTTGTAGATGCATCCATTATTTGATTTTGTGTGCTTAATGTTTGGATGTGTCGCCATTTAGGCAAGGCCCGCCTTGCCTTGCAAGAAGGCATCCTACCTCATGGTTGTCTTGTTGTGAGTTGAAGGGGCAGAGTGAGACCCGCTAATTGTCTCATGTCGGCTATATTAGTTTAGTTTAAATAAAGGTCTAGTTTTTGTCACCTCTTTACTCGGGACGAGTAAAGGTTCGGTTTGGGGATATTTGATGTGACCATTATTTGAGCATATTTAGTCCCCTAATTGAGTCTATTGTGCATACTATTGTATCATTCCATGACCATTTTATCCGTCGAATGCCTTCTATTTTGCTTTCCTAGTGCATTTCGTATGTTTTGTAGGAAAGAAGAAAATAAGGCGGAGATTCCCGTCTTTCGTGTATATTTCGAAGCTATTTGACGATGTTTGATGGACTAGTATGACGAGGAAGCGAGAACTAAAGACCAATCCTACAAGAATAAAAAGAAAGTGAAGAAAAAGGATTCTGACACAGAATCCGAGCGGCTCACACGCGAGACGCCCGTCCAGGGTGACAAACCGAGCGTGCAAGCAACAAAGATGCCCAGATTCCCCCACTACAATCCGAGCGGGTTCCCTGAAAGACGCCCATGCACCACCTCATGAATCCGAGCGTCTTCCCTTCCTGGACGGACGGACCGCGACATCTTCTGCCGAGATGCTCATCCTTCCAAAAAGACTAGCGTTTCCCTGCTCTAAACTCAAAGATGTAATTACAAATTTAGCCTTAGTAAACCTAATGAAGCTCTACTATATATACCCCATCTGTGAATAATCAAAGGAGAGCATTTTAGAGGGTTTTTAGGAGGTTAGGCCTCTACATTATGTTGGAATATGTGTCCTCCGACAATAATGCGATCGCAACTGTTGATCATGATGATCACATGTTTAAGTCTCATTTTAAAGAATACAATTGGGAAGTAATATTTTACAGTCAACTGGTCCACACATATCGGTAATGATTGGCTGACTAGAGTTTGACATTACTGTCGTGAGACGGTGGTGACCAGTTGATCCCCTTATGTCATACCTAAAGGGTAACACTCTTAATTGATCATTTAATTGATCGTATAATGTTACGGGTTAATTAAATTTCTTAAAATATTGACGGACGATTTTGGAAGTAAAATTTACGTATCTCATTATAATCTGATTAAATAAGATACGGTCTAAGTAATCAAATTGTTCCATTACTTAGATGAAATTATTGTTTAAGGAAACAATTGAAATTGAATGAATTAATATAAATACAAGTCATTGTGATTTATAAATTGGTAAAATATTTTGGTACCAGTAATTATGAATTATTAAGTCGATTTTTGTATATGACGTATTTTTGTTAATACGTTGATTTTTAATATGTTAAAAATACATAACAATTTTATGTGACATGTGACATGTGACATATGACAAATTGAGAAATTGACAAAGAAAAAATGGCGTCCATTTTATCCATGTTAGCCGAAAATAATGGGAGAATTAAGGAAATATTATGTTTATTGTGTGAGTGGTAAGCATAATGATTTCCCTAATTTTCTAGCCATGCAACCTAGTGATTATTGTGAAGAACAACTAGTGCATGCATTGGTCCCTTCTCTTCCCCCCTTTACCCGGTTTTTTGATGGAGCAAAGCCAAGAGTTTTGCTCTATTATTTACCTTATATTCACTATAATGTTAACTAGTGAAAAATTCAATCAATCATCCATCTAAAATAAGAACTTTTAGAAAGATAAAAACCTTCCTCTTCCTTCTCTCTTAACCGGTTTTAAGAGACCAAAATCAAATATTTTTGGGTCAATTTTTACACTAAATTAATATTATTCTAGTAATCATAATATTAATTTGATTAAGAGTTTGCCTTGGGTATTTTACTTTGGGAGGGATTCTACACTTGGATCCTAGTTCATCCATTAAGGTGAGCACAAGAACAAGAGAGAAGGAGAACTCTCTTGTGCCCATATAAACCGAAATACCAATGTAAGATGAAGATTTCTTCTTTAATTGATTATTGTTTGCATGCATAAGATCACCATTTAATTTAATGACTAAATTAACAAAAATATATATGAATATGTTAGTAAAGAGATCTAGATTTCTAACAAGCGGTATCAAGAGCCTTGGTTGTTTGCATGCAAATCGGTTAAAAGTTTTTCCGAGTTATACGATTAACATATAAAACTTGTTAAATTTGTGTTATTATGATATATCACGAAAATTATTATGCATGTTAAAATTTCTGGTCCTAAAATATTTTTAGGATATTTTAGTTAATTTATGGATTTTTATTGTTCATATTATATAATAATGGCATTAAAAATATGATTTTATGAATAAAATGTCATTTTCAAATTAAAATTAGCTAAACTTCGCATTTTTTAGTGATTTTTGGATATGTTATCACATATATTATTTTAAGATGACCTGTAAATTTTCATAATTTTTTGACTTCTTATGCTCGAAATATGGATTTTTCATATTTAAAATCGGATTTAGATGAAAAATAGGTTAATATGAGATAAATTTTGAATCTGGTAATAGAAATTTAGTATGTTTTCACATGCAATTTTACAAGATGTGTGTAAAATAATAGGCTATATTGAAGTCTTTATGCATGATTTATGATTTTTTGAAGAAAAATAGTATAAATAGTGACTTAATTAGTGAAATATTAATAAAACATACTCCATGACTAAGGAAAAACGTCATATGTTGCATTTTATTATCCATTTCAGATCTAAAATTGAAAAGTTGATAAATATAATTTTTCTCAAGTTTTATGACTATATTTGTTAAAACCGATAAACCGCAACATTGTTTTTCCGGATAAATTTCGAAATTTTTAACCTAAGTTTTTGAACATTATGAGTGTCATGGTATTTTTCCAGAATGTTCATGAGTTTAAATTTCAAATTTCAAATTTATTTGAATTTTTGTGATTTATTTGAAGTTTATAGCATTTTTTTTTTTGTAATTTTAAGTCCATTAATGAACAATTTTAGAAATATGAGTTAATTATGGTCAAATAGTTAGTGAAGAGGTTAGGGTAATTAACTTGTGCATAAATATGAATTTTTGTAATTTTTGTGATTATAAAACGTTGAATCACGCAAATCCGTAAAAAGCGTGTAATATACGATATTGGCTACTTAAAGGCGATTTAGCATAAAATTGGGCATGTTCATACATATTATAATGCTGCATTTTCTTTATGATTGTCATAATTTTATTTTATGTAATTTTTGAATTATGTAATTTTACTTAGTATGGCCTTAGTTTTTAACTGATATTACCCGAAATGTATGGGAATATCGATTCAGTTGTAATTTATTGTGATCTTGTATCACCGTTTTGTAATTTAATAGATTTATTTAATTTTATTTACAAATGTATAATAGGAAATTATGTAATTTGTTATGTAATTTTATTTATTCCGGAGTTCCTTGAAGACGGTGTCATTCAAGAAGGCGATACATAAAGACGGTGTTACCTCGAGATGCGTGCTATAACCGAAGTTCAAGGGATCAATGGAGTTGGTTTCCGAATATGTAATAGTTAATTAGATTTTCTATTTTAGGAAGGCCATACTAGGATTTATTTTATGCTTTGCATTTTATTTATATGTTGCATGCATCGCTAAATCGCCATAACTAAAACATGCATTGTTTTTTTTTATCGAGTTTATCGACCATGTGAATTAGAATTATCGTAGTTCACCGCTTTAGTTCACTTAAAACGTGATAGATAATAAATTGACATGACCTCTCGCTAAAACAATCAATTGAGACATAGCCTTACCAAATAGTAGAAACCATGAAAACCTATTTCGCGAGGGAGTGCACTCGGCTACCCCGGGGTACAAACCTTGTTAAGTAGGGGAAGTGGGTGATAAATGTCTATCAACCGAATTCATGTTGATGAGGGTTTTATCGGCTACCCCGTGCCCAAGTTAATATGGGTTTGGATCATGGACACATTTATTCGAATTTTGGATTGAACTCAACAAAAGTTTTTGATAAGGGTTTCATCGGCTACCCCGTGCCCTTGTCGGATGTGTTTTGGGCTATAGATAAACATTAGAGTAATTTTATCGACCAAGAGTTCTAAAAGTAGAATCGATTAAAATGTTAATCCACCAAGTTATATTGATAAGGGTTTCATCGGCTACCCCGTGCCTAAGTTGATATGAATTTGGGTCTTGGAATCATTTATCTAGTTGGGTAGAGGTCACTAGAAAATGCTAATAAAACTTGTTTAAATTATTTTTACGAGTATTATTATTAAAACGACATTTGTTTTACTCCTGCTATTTTGTTTTGTAGACCACTTCTTTTTCTGATAACAAATGGCTACACCAAACCCAAACGCCACGCCTCTCGCTAATTCATCATGGATCGATGTAAACTTGAAAAGAATGGGTCAAATTTCTCCGATTGGGATGCCCAACTCAAATTAGCCGCCCAAGGTGACGACAAGCTTCGTTACCTAACCGAGGCCTCTCCACCCGAACCTAATACTAGGTCGACCGCCACCACAAGGGAAGCATATGAGGCTTACCATAAGGAGTCCGCCGCAATGAAAAACGTGTTGATCTTTGCGATGGAGGCGGATGTCCAAAGGACAGCCTTTAAGATGGGCACCGCTAATGAGATTTACTCCAAGCTTGTGACAATGTTTTCACCTACTCCGCGGATCGTCCAATATGAGGCGGCCGCGGCATTCTTTGATCTCGACTTCAAAGAGGGCCAAAAGGTTAGCCCTCATGTGCTCAAACTTATGGAGCTAGTCGAGACCTTGAAGATTCAAAAGGTTGAAATCCCCAAAGAACTTGTTGTAGATAGGATTCTACACTCCTTATCCAAGGTCAAAGCATATGTTCAATTCCGGGTGAATTTTAACATGCATGACAAGGACGTGTCTCTTGAAGAATTGCACAAGTTACTTGTGCAAGCCGAAAGGGACATGGGGTTAAATGTGAACTCACCCCAGGATGTGCTTAACATTAGCACCAAAAGCAAGGGGAAGTTCAAGAAGAATGGGAGGAAGGGTAAGAAGCAAGCTCCCACTTTCACCAAAGCTAGGACTTATGAAGCTAGCACTTCAAAAATCAAGAAGGGTCCTCTTGATAAATGCCATTATTGTAATGGTGTTGGACATTGGAAAAGAAATTGTTCCAAATATCTTGGTGATATTAAAGCTGGAAAGATCACTCCAGTAGGTAAATGACTATCCTTTCTTTTATGTTTCTAATTCAACTATGGTATTGTGATACAAAGTTGTGATAATGTATCTCCCTTTTATTGTAAATAGGGCCTCCACCAAGCAAAGACAAGGGAAAAGAAAAGCAAGCTTGAGAAACCATCAAGAAGCTAGGAATAGCTTTCATGAAGCTTCGCTTTTTATTGTCTTATTTTAATTATGTTTCGGATTTTAGAACCTTTTAAGTTTCCGTGTTCGACATGGAAAGGTATTTTAGATAATTGGTTGTATTTTGGATAATGGTGGCTTGGTTTGCAACCCAAGTCACCCGTTTTATCTTTTTATCCTTGTTCTAAAACTCGTATTTACATGCTTGCTCTTAGAAACATATGATTATTCACTTAAAGTGATCTAATAGACAAATATAATGATGGGATTCATCATTTGTCCACATGCTTAAGGCTTGTGTATGATCATAAAGTAATATTGAGTTAATGAACTCTCTTAAAGGAATGTCAATCACCAAGTACACTTACAAATCCAAATCTATTAGTCAACCTATGAGATAGTTCTCCTTATACTTCAAA
Organism: Silene latifolia; assembly: GCF_048544455.1. NCBI lineage: Eukaryota > Viridiplantae > Streptophyta > Magnoliopsida > Caryophyllales > Caryophyllaceae > Silene > Silene latifolia. Next base: position 68,019,666 of record NC_133532.1, read on the forward strand.
ATCATTATTTGCGTCTCATATGCTATCTTTGAATCTCTAGTGTATTTATTATAAAGATAGAGTGGGAGAAAAATGAGGACACAACACACACCAAGATAAATTTGTGTACTTGTGTATACGAGATCTACGCAAGGAAGAATGATTTGAATAAAGGTATATCTATTTATATAGTATATCCAATAGATGAGATCTATGGTCTCGAATAAAACTACATGACAAAAGAGACCAAGTGAAGTAATCAAAGGAATATTTTCTCAAGATAACTACACGAGGAGACCAAAAGAATGTTTTGGAAGAAAAATGACTAATGTAAAGTCTTAACAAGAGTTTTGACTGGTTTATGATAAACTTTGACCAATAGTTTCAACCTTGATATTTACTTAAGATCCTAAAATGAATCAAAGTAACATCCTAGAAAATAAACAAGATTTATGACTAGAGGTTGCAAGGATTGATATACCGATATCATCAATAGCTAAGTTTTAACCACGCTAATGTCATTACTTAACCTCATTATAAAAATGAATTGGTTAAACTTCCTTCCAAAAGGGTATTTTGAAGGACGTGTATCAGATATTATTTATATTTAAATAATGACATTGCTACACATCATTATGATATGAATGAGTTAGATATTAAAGTCTCTTTCCATAAGGTTAAAGATGAGACCACTTCAAAATAGGTATTTTGAAAGGATATGATAGGGAACATATATGGCTTTATCTCAAACAAAGCAATAAATTTCAATTCTTGAAATGTCTCAATTGAGTAGTCAATTGCGAATCAAGTGGGAGTTATAAATTATCATGTGAAAACATGGAATTTAGTGGGAGCAATCATCTTATGAAAGTTTACAACTCATTACTCATTAGGAATGACGAGCTAATATCTTCTTTCACAAAGAAGTATTTGAGTTTTCAATTCTGGATTAAAATGGACTATGATGAATCCAATTACATCAAGAGATGTTGGATTAGTATTGAGAGATACACATCGAATCAACAAAAAAAAACATAGGTTATTCATGCAAATGAAAATGGAATTGCCATTAGCAGTCATGGTCGTTCATTGAACCTAAGAACGGTTGATCTCATGATTATTAGTAACTAATGTTTCCGCCATTAGAATAATCATGCACATGTCCAATGGTGAATCATATGCATAAGAGCATGATGATTCATTGGCAAGCCATACAAGAAACGTCATGAATTCCCGAGGAGAATCCGATGAGCGATTTCAGTGTTTGACAGAATACTTTGTTTTGTGTCAAGAGATTGCACATATTAAAATTCAAACAACATGTGAGGATTTATGAAAATCCTAAGCTTTCCAGCTAAAAGGAGAAATAAGAATTTTGGAATAGTACTTGGTTGAAGTAAGAAGTTACTCAAAAACTAATCTTTCCTAAAATGCTAGGACTTATGAGAAGTGCTAGGCTAATCATCTTGACAAATTGTTGCAAGACTCTACAAAACATGTACCTAGTGCATTGTGTGTGGGTGGAGTACTTGACCAGTGCAAGTCATATCATTCACCATAAATTCGTTTGTTATGTGATAATCGACAAAGAAGTTCTTTCAAGAAAAGGAGCCGAAACCGAGGTTGTGAACCTAGATTTGTACTCGGTAAGGTTCATGCTATGATAGATAACATGAACGTAAAGAAAAATGCGATAAAAAGAAGTTTGAACACATGGACACTTGATATGTTAAACTTCTATTGCAATTAACAAGTGTTTACACACTTACGATATGCATCACAAGGTTGTAATATGGTATTGACTACCGGAATGTGATGTCGACATTTGTCGTTTGAGTTATTATTAACTCACCTTATACTTTGTTACATCCAAATGGGTTGTAGAGACAATTGAACCCCGTTAAAGTGAACACGGATTAGCATTGTATTTGCCAATAGTTACTTACATGAGGTGACGTCTCGAAGTAACTAGAGTGTGATGCGATTGATGGCAAGTTCAAGTGCCATAGAGTCATATGAGAATGACTAGTCGATCACATAGGCAGACTGTTAGGAACATTTTGTCGGGCCTTATGACCGCTTATAGAGTTCTGGTAAATTTATATAGCCTGGTCGTGGCGAGAGCTACTATAGTATTCGAATGAGTCGATTCTTTTGACTAAAGACTATTCGCCTAAGATGGCACAGTTTCAGATTAACTTTGATTTGTGTTACTACGACCTTCGTAAATGGGGTCAAATGGGCACATTTTGGGTTATGATGGCTGTGGCTAGTCGAAGGGAATGAGTGCGATAGTAATTGTCCACCCCTAGTCAGGTTTATAACAATATCTCAGGGCCACTCGAGGAGTAATGAACTGGAAATGTGTGGCCACGCTCGGAATGTATCCATAGTGGATAAATCCGGTCAATCAGTTGTTCTCCAGATCGAGGAAACCACTCTCGATATCATCACTTGCAACTACGACCTGAAAGACACCTTGCATTGAGTGGGAGATAGTAATAGGACAAGAGAATTGCTGACGCACACTTGTCGAGGACTAGTGGGAGATTGTTGGAATATGTGTCCTCCGACAATAATGCGATCACAACAGTTGATCATGATGATCACATGTTTAAGTCTCATTTTAAAGAATACAATTGGGAAGTAATATTTTACAGTCAACTGGTCCACACATATCGGTAATGATTGGCTGACTAGAGTTTGACATTACTGTCGTGAGACGGTGGTGACCAGTTGATCCCCTTAGGTCATACCTAAAGGGTAACACTCTTAATTGATCATTTAATTGATCGTATAATGTTACGGGTTAATTAAATTTCTTAAAATATTGATGGACGATTTTGGAAGTAAAATTTACATATCTCATTATAATCTGATTAAATAATATACGGTCTAAGTAATCGAATTGTTTCATTACTTAGATGAAATTATTGTTTAAGGAAACAATTGAAATTGAATGAATTATTATAAATACAAGTTATTGTGATTTATAAATTGGTAAAATATTTTGGTACAAGTAATTATGAATTACTAAGTCGATTTTTGTATATGACGTATTTTTGTTAATACGTTGATTTTTAATATGTTAAAAATACATAACAATTTTATGTGACATGTGACATGGGACATATGACAAATTGACAATTTGACAAAGATAAAATGGAGTCCATTTTATCCATGTTAGATAATGGGAGGCTTAAGGAAATATTATGTTTATTGTGTGAGTGGTAAGCATAATGATTTCCCTAATTTTCTAGCCATGCAACCTAGTGATTATTGTGAAGAACAACTAGTGCATGCATTGGTCCCTTCTCTTCCCCCCTTTACCCGGTTTTTTGATGGAGCAAAGCCAAGAGTTTTGCTCTATTATTTACCTTATATTCACTATAATGTTAACTAGTGAAAAATTCAATAAATCATCCATCTAAAATAAGAACTTTTAGAAAGATAAAAACCTTCCTCTTCCTTCTCTCTTAACCGGTTTTAAGAGACCAAAATCAAATATTTTTGGGTCAATTTTTACACTAAATTAATATTATTCTAGTAATCATAATATTAATTTGATTAAGAGTTTGCCTTGGGTATTTTACTTTGGGAGGGATTCTACACTTGGATCCTAGTTCATCCATTAAGGTGAGCACAAGTACAAGAGAGAAGGAGAACTCTCTTGTGCCCATATAAACCGAAATACCAATGTAAGATGAAGATTTATTCTTTAATTGATTATTGTTTGCATGCATAAGATCACCATTTAATTTAATGACTAAATTAACAAAAACATATATGAATATGTTAGTAAATAGATCTAGATTTCTAACACATTATAAATTCCTCATAGATTCAATTAGGAGTAGATTAGAATAGATTGCTCTTTAATCTTTCCACAAATTACACATCAATCTTTCCTTAGTTATTTTTCAAGTTTATTATTCAAGTTTATTATTGCGTAATTGAAGATTATTGGGTTATTATTGGAGGATTGACAACCCTTCATCAATCAATCAAGTTTCTTCTATTATTCTTTGCTTTATTATTTGGATCATCTTAAGTTGGTATAATTCTTTTACCCTTTACTCTTTATTGTTTATTTCTTCATTCTATTATCATGTTTATACTTGTTGTGATGATTGACACCATTAATGACATGTTTCCCATGATAATGTGTGAGTAGTCTTTTAGTTATGATTAGTGGGTAATTAGGGGAAACCAACATGGGATTGATTCATGCTTAATCCAATATGTTCACATGATTAAATTGCTTGCTTGTTGTGATGTCAACTTTATGCACATGTTATGTTTGATGAAATGCTAAGCCTTTGAATCCTTGCATTTACAACCATCTCTTATCTACTCAACTTGACTTGTAAGATATAAACCAACTCGAGTCTTGTTAGACCATGCATAGAAGTTTAATAGGAGGAAAGTAAGTCGACTTGTAGGTGTTGTACAATCTAATCGATTCGGCTCCGGGACCCAACTCTTCATATGAACCGTAAGACATAAACCAACTCGGTTGCTCCACAACATTAATTGCTTGCCTATAATTGTAAACATGTTTGTATGATCAATACCATGAATCCCCTATGACCCCATGATATCATAGCACTTTTGATCATTTGTTTACATTTTTCCTTTTATTGCTTGTTTGACTTTATTGCTTGCATTAGCCTAGGACACAACTACAAACCCCATCAATTGTGACACTAGTATAAATTGAGATAGATAGACTTAGAACTCAAAGCACACCATCCCATGGATCGACCTCGACTTACCGCTAACTAGTAGTTTGTTGAGTATTACAAATATGTTTGATTGGATGTGTGACGACCAACTCTTGTCTTATCAGTATGAGGAGTAGGGTACGGTGGGAAAGGCACATAGGATGGTAGGGGAATGGGCCTTGCCGGTATCCCACGTGGTTGTGGAGGTTGGAGGGGTACTCCCCTTTGAGGGGGGTTGGCGAGGATTTGGATGTCGAGCAGGTAGCTCAGCCTAGGCGAATACGGGCTCAACCTTGGGTCGGTGCCGGGTATATTCCACCCCGAAAGAACAATAGAGGTGCACCCTGTTGTGAACCATTCTACACTGCCATCTTGAGTGTAGGCACACCACCGGTGGTGGTTGAAGATGGCGTCCTCATCAATCAAAGTACTCCCCTCAAGGGGTGTATAAGTCCCATGGGTGTTGAAACCAGGACAGAGGTAGTTTGCCAAGATAGTAATTAGACCTCCCATCACGAAGGTCTTAAGTTGGGAGTTTCCTTGAGAGAAATCATAGAATCTCGTAAGCATCTCAAGGGGGTTATTGAAGTTGTACCTCCTTGTCCCCTGGACATTTAGATAGGACTCAAGGAATGTCAAATCGAGGAGAGTGCACCTATCTTGCTCATATTTACCATTAGTTGTGCCGGCTACGAAACGTTCGGTGATGCGAATCACCGGGTGTTAAATAGCAAAGGTGTAGCATTGTTTTTGGTGAATGAAATCCCTCCCGGAAAAAGCCTTCCATACTAGGTCCACATCAAAATCGGAGGGTTTGGTGATGTTGTATGTTGGTACAACAAGACCAAAAATTTGAGCAAATTGGTCAAGTGATAGGCTATGGTCAATGTTGCACAACCGAAACTCCATACCAACATTCACCCTTGTGTTCGAAAAAATACGAAGGCTACTGAAAAATTCCAAGGTAAGGCTAAGGTACGTCTCTTTATGGGCATGGAATAATTACCCAATCCCTAAACCGTCAATGAACATTTCGGTTTGGTACCTTATACCTAGGGTTTCTAACACCCTAGTGTCAATAAACTGAGTTGGTTCGTAATGCTTACCTAGCAACTTGACGAACTTAGTACGGTGGCCATCGGATGTGAAGAGTACCTCCGGAAAGTACTCAAGTTGCTCCACCCCTCCTCTTCTCACGGGATGAAAGTTTCTTGGCACCATCATTTGTTGAGGGGATGAAGAAGATGAGACCTTGTGTTTCTTAGTAGCGGCTTCAACAAGCTTCTTGGCTTTTCCCTTGAGGTTCATCATTTTCGATTTGGGAAAGTTAGGGTTTTGTTGGTTTTTGTTGATAAGGGAGTGTTTTGGGGATGAAGATGAGTGATTTTGTTTAGATAAGATGAGGAAGTGAGGGATGGTGGGGGTATTTTTATAGAAAAGAGGGGTGGGACAAGCGGCTTTGGGTCGGGCCTGGGCGGATAATCCGAGGAAAACGCAGGAATCTGAGCGTCTTCATGTACGGGACGAGCGTCTTCTTCAGGTGGTCCGAGCGTCGAAAGGAAAATCTGCTCGGATTTCGTTACATGATCTTGCTTCTTATGGGAGGAACAAAAGACGAGCGTCCGGGCTTTGAGACGAGCGGCTAAAATGGGACGGGCGTCCTCTTTAGAATCCGCTCGGATTCTGGTTCAGTCCCAAAATTTTCTTCAGGTATCCTGCAGGACGAGCGTCCAACTTGGAATACGGGCGTCTTTCTCAAGACGAGCGTCTTGGGCAACAATCCGCTCGGATTTCGTGTCAGAACTGAACACCACCGAGAGGGAGGCTGAGGACGAGCGTCCAGGCCTCGGGACGAGCGTCTTCCACTGTTCTTCAGACTTTTCTTTCTTTTTCTCTTGCAAGATCGTACCCTTGCACCCTTTTGCTATTCCTCCTTATCTTTTTTCTGAAATTTTGCTCAATAAGAATGTAAGAAAGCTCTCTCTCACTACTCTCATGTAAGAAATGGTAAATAAAAAAGCGAAAATGTACAATATTATACAAGGTAAAGGTCCTGGAAATATCTTACAAATAGTGGTTTGAGATAGGACTCCACCAAACTAGTTCAAATTGTAGAAATTCTTGTCCATAGAGCTCAAAGCTCTTAGGAGGAGATCGAAAGCTTGTGAACAAGCTCCAAATAAGCATAAGTATGGTTTGCTTAACATCAAGACGAAGCTTGGCCAAGGGACCTTGTCATTCATTCTTGTTTTCTTGTTTTCTTTCTCTTCTTGGCACTTGAATATTCACGATGCTTCAAACCAATTAGCCCATGATTCTTGTTAGCGTAAGGTAGGAAGTATGGTTCATGGTTGTCCGGAGACTTCCACTCACAACCTTCTTCTTCAATTTGGTGACGATGATAGCATTCGAATTTATCAATACTTCAAGAGTAGAAGGAGAATTCTCATGACCTTGATGACCGAGTTCCTTAAAAGTTGACATTATGGGTGCCAAATTTCCACAAGTAGCTTCACGTGCAAGTTTCTTTTTGAGCTTTTCCACCAAGTACCCTTTGTATGATGCTTTGACCTTTTAAAGAAGGTCGACCATATCATATTCAATAATCATTGGCTCCATGGTGGGTGCCAAGTAGTCTTCATGGGAAATAGGGAAGGGACATTCATCTTCATGATAAGATATCTCAAATATCTCAAGGATAGGCTCCTCAAGCAAGGTGATATCACAAGTCCATTCCTCTCCCCTATTCCAAAAGTCCTTTTAAGACACGTATTCTTCGTATGCCTCTTTTAGGGTCTTGTCATCATCGCTATCTACATATGAATCATAAGTGGGAGCTTCATTCAACTCTTTCGTCAACATCCTAATGTATACATCAAAAGACACACCTTCATACTCACAAAGGCTAAGAGTATTTGGCTTACTCAACCTCATGTCTTGTTCATCAAACACAACACTTTCATACTCACAAGAGCTCAAGGATATTGGCTCTTCCCACTCTTCATTTTCCATGTCAAAGGTTACTACTTCAAATTCACATTCATGATCAATGTCCAAGGAATGGTGGGGAGTGATTGCTTGGGATTCTTTCATTTGGACAATTTGAATCTCCAACTCCTCACCTTGGGTAACAATGCCTTGAAAAACATTGTCCCTCTTTTGGCTCTCCCCTATCATTTGTTTGAAGAAGTTTTGTTGATCTCCCATCATTTGGAGAATCACATTTTAAATGGGTTCATTTTCTTGTTGTGGGTAGGTTTGAAAGTGGTTGTATTGTGGCAATTGCAATCCATTATAAAGTGGGTATTGAGTGGGTGGTTGTTGTGGATGTGACACCCTCATTTTTAGCGATAAATAAACACGTAAATTCTACAGAAAAACTGACAGGATATGTTTGTAATTGGTTCAACTAGATAAAACCTGTAATTTCAAAAGCATTTCTAAACCAATCACAAACACTTCCAAATGAAGAGTGCCAAAACCTGCAAATACTAACACACTAATTTACATAACATAACTAAAGTCACGAGAATAACATGATACAAACCAAAGAAAGAGAGGGAGACATATGTCCCTTCAAAATATAAACACAACCAAATGTTTAAAGGTTTACTACAAAATAACCAAACTAAGTCCAAGGTTCTTTTGCTCACTAGCTCGTCTGTGACCCCATCTAATCATCATCAACCTGTCAATCGCATTTTATACAAACACGAAAGCCACAATTCAGTGGGGAGTAACTTCGAGTCCTCCCAGCCACGAAATGTCATATTTAATGTAACATGTAATGTAACATGTAAACAACATCACAAATAATCTAGATATCAAGTATTCTAACATATGAACACTAAACTGACCAAATTAAACTATCATGTGAAACATATAACAAGCAGTAATCCAAACTTTATCAATTGTAACCGGCTTGCATCTCACCTATTACAACTCATAAAATCACCATACAAGAAAGGACAATATATCAAAGACAGGCATAAGTTCTTAGTACGGTCAATAGTCACTCTGTAACTCGAGTCTTCACCACGAGGTAGGGAAGGTAATCGAACCGGTATCCTGGCTCAGAGGTTCTATCAAAACATGGCCAGGACACAACACAACCCTAGCCTAAAATCTGCGCAGACCTAGACATGCGGATACACACCACCGCACCCAAGACTCACAATTTTTCTAAAACAAAGTGAGTACCCTAAGGAGTCCACCAAAGGGTTGGCTAGTACTTAAGCTGACCACTTACTATCAAAATAAGTAACGAGGTCATGCCCCAACTTGGATATAATCCCACCAAGTCAGGAACACAAAGGCTATTAAGCAGTGAACATATACTCGTCAAAGACTATAAAGGCCTATCTATGACAAACACAACAACCTCCAAGAAGTATTCAATACCAATTCCATATTCAGCAATATTAACAATATTAAAGGTTTCGGGGAATCTAAGGCCGTTTCTACAACATAAGAACCCATTCAAATCAACCAACAATATATGTGAAATAAAACATAATTAATGGCCTGAAACAAGAATAAGGCCAATTACCCATTTTTTCACAATAATCCATCCAACCCAATTTTTACCCGCAACCCCAGTCCTGCGACAGGTACGGGTTCAATCGCGGCTGACCAATCACACAATTGACTGACATCGATTCAGTCAAACGGACTAAGGCTCAGTTTTCGGCATAATCATCCAAACATTACAATTATCGCTATAAAATTCATTTTGAGCCTATTCATTACAATTTCATTTTATAACCTATCCTAACATGTGTCTACCAAAATAAGCATAACTTCACCATCAAAATTATATTTACTACTAACATTATTCATTTCATAAGACTACCCACATGTTACTTTTACTAAATATAACATTAATACGCCCGAAACGACGAACAACGCATGAAAAACCGCGAAACAAGAAACGGGCCGACCCGGGCCAACCCAGGGCCTGCCGTGGGCCTAGTGGGCCTGCCGGGCCTGCTGGGCCGCCACCCCAAACCCTCCATTTCTCCATTTTTGTTCAGTTTAACATCGTCTGAAGCATGAATTAGTCATTCCCAATTCATTTCCACACTAATATGTGAACTTAAACTAATAAAAGACATGAATTAGACATGAATTTAACCCATATTATCATGTGAAATAAACCACTCAATTAACAATCATAAAATCACACAAAAAGCAAAGAATGTGACATTAATTCGTCGAGTAACTCGAAATATGTTACCTTAAGCTAGGAAAAGGCAAAATAACCCTTGAGAAAACCCTAAAAACGGTAGCTACCCATCATCCTCTACTACATAGGAGTCCCCTATATCATCCTCATAATCTTCACCTATTAAAAACAACAAAAACACAACAATAATCACTAAAACCGAAATTATGCCCCAAAATCATCTTAAATCAACATAATGAAAGCTGAAATTAAAACATACTAGGATGTAGATCTTGAAGAGAGGATTCCGAAAATATAAATTTTGCGAAAATCGGACTAGAAACGAAGAAATTATGATGAAATTACGATTGTAAGATTATTTGATTATTTTTCTTTGTGGATTTCGGTCAAGATGAACAAAACCAGAACAAAAGAAGTCCTAGGAAGAAATGGGAAGGAGGAAGAGGAGGTGTGCCGTGGAAAGGAGGGAAGGAGCGGGGTATGTGGCGGAATTTCATTAGTCGGTTTTAGCTCGTTTCGACGATAATTAGAACCGTTCGTCAAATGCAAATTCCGACAATGCCAAAATTCTTAAACATAATATTACAAGAAGATTGAGTACTCATATGACCCATTTCCAAAATCGTTTGCCCAATTTTCAAAAGAATCGCCATTTTTCCCGATATGCCCTTATCTCGATATAAAAGGTTTTTACATGGTTTAAACTATTTTTAAACATTTCGAAACTATCAAATTAAATAATTTACTTCAAAATATAATAGAATTACATTTCTTTGAATTATTATTACTTCAAATACATAAATTTTAAATTCAACTTGATTAATAAATTACTTTCGCAATATAATAACGGTGCGAAATTACGAGGTGTTACAATCACCCCTCCTTTTAAAAAGTTTCGTCCTCGAAACTTAGAAGGAGAAATTATAGTAAACAACATCTTAATAATATCATCATAAGAAAATATAGGTATCTTTTCAATGAAACGGTGATACTCTTGTTGATCAGGCAAGAACATCCACATTTCATATCAAAGATAAGGTAAAAAGGCAAATCATTTGTAAAATTCAAACACCAAAATACCTTCAAAACATTAATGAAGAGTTTTCAAGAATGTAAGTCTCATTCATGGAATGGAATTGCTCTTGTCGTGCACACAAGAACGCTATTTTTCCAAATCAGAGACAAATTTTAAACAAAAACTATTCGCCGATAAGCGTAGAACAAGTTATCAAATATCTCCAATAACTAGTTCTAACATTCGATCAACGTTAAAATCAAAGTAAGAGAAAGGTAGTCTACTCAAATTTTCTTTTGCAAAAAGCCAAAATAGAAATGAAGGTTTCACTTTTAAACCCAATTGGGGTCAAATCCCTAAAATGTAACATTAAACCTTGACAAAGAAGTCATAAATGGATCAAAATTAACAGAAATTGGACAAATCTTAACGAAAACTCGGGTCTAGAAATTAAAATTACGATAAACGAGTTTATATTCCAGAAAGGAATCGGGAACTAAATCAAATTTTCATTTTCAAGTCTTCAAAAATAGGTTAGGTTTGCAGAAGTGACATAAACTTTCAAGAATGAATCGAAACTGGTAGCTTGAAATATTTAGAAATTCCTCGAAGTGAAAAGTAACTTAGACATCATAGGAGCAAGTATGCTAAGAGGATTCAAGCTTAACTAATCAAAAGGGCTGTATGAATTTCATGGGGTAAGAATTGAAGTCGAACCTAAAAGGGTGTCAAAGATGGAGTTTCATAGGTTACCAACATCAAACTTATGAGAGGAGTATGATGAAGTAAGGAAGAGAGGTATGAACGATAACGCTCATGATCAAGGAAGAAGGGAAATTAGTCAACAAGGAAACGCCAGACACTTTTATCACAAACAACAACACTCAAAACGGTTCCAAAAACTTCCTAACAACAAAACTCATAACCACATCACTCCCAAGGGTTTCCTCAATCGCTTATGTTACCTCATCCTAACTTTCCCCGAAACAAGGTACTTCACTATAAGTGTGATCTCATCGCTCCAAATCCTCAAACATCCCGAAACAACTTTCACAAGTCTAAGGTCAAGGCTTCCAACAAAGCTATATTCGTATCCAACTAGTGTCAACTATGGTTTCCTCAAAACAAATAAACCTTTAATCAAGAATCCCAATACCAAGCTATAAACTCCAAGAGAAAGTTCCTCAAATATACCACAAGATTCTCATTTCAAAACAAGGTAGCAACATACCAACCCCAAAATCTGAAAAATCAATAGGATCTCAAGTTTCTCTATCCTTTTACTTATTAAGGATTTCCAAAAGCGGATCTACACTCAGCTACAACATCATCCCATCATCTCAAGTACTCAATGCGACCTCAGGGTCTATAAGTCTATAGGGTTAACAAATTCTTCTCTACACTAAGTCTCTCTCAACTCAAGAACTCTCAAGAGCCAACTAATACCAAATCACATCACCAATCCATTATGGTCATCAACATCCCAAGGAGTATTCTTTCGAATTTGACATCCTAAAACTTACTTACCATCAAATTCCCAAGAAACAAAGTCTTAATTGTAACAACACTTTATCACCTCAGAGTTCCTAAAACCATAAATTGAAACTATGTTCTTTAACCTAGCAATTGGTGTCAACCATACCATTACCCTTTCTAGTTATTAAAACAAGTGCTAAACTTCCCAATAATGTAGCTTACTCTCACTCTCATACCATAGCTCAAGTAGTAATCAATATCACTCACTAAAACCAACTAATAATCCCACATTTAACATTTCTCACACGGTAACATATACATTATCAAACCCTCATATCCAAAGTGATTATGGAAGCCAATCAAAAACTCGTCTACTTAGTCAATCCTATATCCTCAAATCCACCATTCGCTTTCATCCATTTTAAGTCAAGTACTAGGCACTAGTACCCAAACATAAACAACAATGCCATGTTCCATAACCTTAGTAACCAATGCAACTCACATTTGACACACAAAATCCACCAATCCAACGTATTCACTTTATCAAGGATCTATAGGTATAAGAACCATCAAGTATGTCTCATCACACTACCTAAGTCTCTCCAATATCAAATCCTCTCAAAACCAGGAAAGGGTCAAACACAACAATCCCTTCAAAGGTCATGATGTCCAACCAAGGCCAACATTTCTCAAAAGAGATAGTATTATAAAAAGGCGTTAAGGAAGGATAAGCAAGGAACAAATGACATGTTAGGAAATAAGGAGTCGGACCGTAAAGATAACGGTTGACAAAAATAAGAGGTATTCGGGTTAAGAAGATATCTCGGGCAAGAAGAAGATACGTAAACTTTGGCATAAGAACAGGGTTCAACGAACGTTAAAGAGAAGGAAAGGAGAACAGCGGCGGCATAAAGAAAGGGTTACCGCTTACCAAACACTCATCAAAGCTTATGATCGATATGATAAGGTTACATCACTAAGGTGCTCAACAAAGCCCCAAAAGTCTACTAAATCATAGGACTAACAAGGACTCCACAATGGTAGGTATTCCTCAACTCAATTGGTTCTAAGAGCCAAAATCAATTCACCACACAAATTCATTTGTTACCATCCATGTCCCAAAGTATCTCCTTTACAATTCTCGTCATTGAACTTCACTTACTATGTCATCCCCAAATACCATAGCTGGTTTACTCCATCATCTCACCACTTAATACTTCTAGTCTCCGATACCATAAATTAGAATCACATCTTTGAACTAACGAACTACATCGAACAACATTCCACCAAAATTCCCAAATTCAGATATGATTAATAAGGTCAACCACGTGTTCTCAAATTTCAAAAGGTCAACAAGGGCTACTCTATACTAGATTTGGTCAACTCGAAAGGTTTAACAAACTAACTAATTCCAAAGTACGATACCAATCCATTAAGCAACGTCAACGTCCTATTGTATTCCTTTCAAGGCCTACAAGGATTAGGGCTAACTATCATTCCTTTAATTCTCCACAAGAAACATCGAGACTCTCAAATGAAGTAGCTTAGGTTCATTCCATCTTATGTGCTAAGGTAGTACCCATGCTCAATCATCTATAACAAACAAGCTCTCAATAGACATAAATCCCAAGGTGTTTCTCAACCCACTAGACTCTCATATCAAGCACAACTAACAAGACTAACCAAAGGATCCCAAGTTATATTCTCCTATACAACTCAAACCTTAAACAATCAATTTCTCAACTCGTTCACGCCCTCCAATGATACATTCCCTCAAAACCGGGTTCTCTGGAACAAGGGGACTATCCCGCGGAATAAAAGGAAGGTGTCCACAAGGACTCTTTTTATAAGAAGAAAACGAACCAAGGATGAATCGGGAGAAAGAATTGAAGAGTAGTTACCAAGGCGAGAGAAGAGGAATTTGAAAGACGAATAAACAATGATTTTGGAAGATTAAGGTAAGATACACTGAATACGGAAAGAAATATCGAGGAAGTGGAAGCATTCTTCATTTGGCATAACCAATCTTTAACAGCACCAAAATTAATAACTAACAATCAACAAACCTAGCTTGTAAGATTGCATCATCTACATTTCTTGGAGAGCCATCTTGCAAAAGAGAACATTGGTTAGAACCTAACAAATAGCAATCACAAACAGACTACCACATAAAATCCTAAATCTACCCATCCTACCCATCTCTCAAGTTTATTATTTAAAGGTCAAGTGATTTATATTGGGGTGCACAAACGTGCGTCGGGAGCAACAAGCTCTGATACCAACTGTGACACCCTCATTTTTAGCGATAAATAAACACGTAAATTCTGAGAAAAAATCGACAGGATATGTTTGTAATTGGTTCAACTAGATAAAACCCGTAATTTCAAAAAATTTCCTAAACCATTCACAAACACTTCCAAATGAAGAGTGCCAAAACCTGCAAATACTAACACACTAATTTACATAACATAACTAAAGTCACGAGAATAACATGATACAAACCAAAGAAAGAGAGGGAGACATATGTCCCTTCAAAATATAAACACAACCAAATGTTTAAAGGTTTACTACAAAATAACCAAACTAAGTCCAAGGTTCTTTTGCTCACTAGCTCGTCTGTGACCCCATCTAATCATCATTAACCTGTCAATCGCATTTTATACAAACACGAAAGCCACAATTCAGTGGGGAGTAACTTCGAGTCCTCCCAGCCACGAAATGTCATATTTAATGTAACATGTAATGTAACATGTAAACAACATCACAAATAATCTAGATATCAAGTATTCTAACATATGAACACTAAACTGACCAAATTAAACTATCATGTGAAACATATAACAAGCAGTAATCCAAACTTTATCAATTTTAACCGGCTTGCATCTCACCTATTACAACTCATAAAATCACCATACAAGAAAGGACAATATATCAAAGACAGGCATAAGTTCTTAGTACGGTCAATAGTCACTCCGTAACTCGAGTCTATACCACGAGGTAGGGAAGGTAATCGAACCGGTATCCTGGCTCAGAGGTTCTATCAAAACATGGCCAGGACACAACACAACCCTAGCCTAAAATCTGCGCAGACCTAGACATGCGGATACACACCACCGCACCCAAGACTCACAATTTATCTAAAACAAAGTGAGTACCCTAAGGAATCCACCAAAGGGTTGGCTAGTACTTAAGCTGACCACTTACTATCAAAATAAGTAACGAGGTCATGCCCCAACTTGGATATAATCCCACCAAGTCAGGAACACAAAGGCTATTAAGCAGTGAACATATACTCGTCAAAGACTATAAAGGCCTATCTATGACAAACACAACAACCTGCAAGAAGTATTCAATACCAATTCCATATCCAGCAATATTAACAATATTAAAGGTTTCGGGGAATCTAAGGCTGTTTCTACAACATAAGAACCCATTCAAATCAACCAACAATATATGTGAAATAAAACATAATTAATGGCCTAAAACAAGAATAAGGCCAATTACCCATTTTTTCACAATAATCCATCCAACCGAATTTTTACCCGCAACCCAGATCCTGCCGCGATGTACGGGTTCAATCGTGGTGACCAATCACACAATTGATCGACATCGATTGATCAAAGGGACTAAGGCTCGATTTTCGGCATAATCATCCAAACATTACAATTATCGCTATAAAATTCATTTTGAGCCTATTCATTACAATTTCATTTTATAACCTATCCTAACATGTGTCTACCAAAATAAGCATAACTTCACCATCAAAATTATATTTACTACTAACATTATTCATTTCATAAGACTACCCACATGTTACTTTTACTAAATATAACATTAATACACCAAACGCATTTAACAACAACGCATGAAAAACCGCGAAACAAGAAACGGGCCGACCCGGGCCAACCTGGGCCTGCCGTGGGCTGGTGGGCCTGCCGGGCTCTTTGGGCCGCCACCCCAAACCCTCCATTTCTCCATTTTTGTTCGGATTTAACATCGTCGAACCATGAATTAGTCATTCCCAATTCATTTCCACACTAATATGTGAACTTAAACTAATAAAAGACATGAATTAGACATGAATTTAACCCATATTATCATGTGAAATAAACCACTCAATTAACAATCATAAAATCACACAAAAAGCAAAGAATGTGACATTAATTCGTCGAGTAACTCGAAATATGTTACCTTAAGCTAGAAAAAGGCAAATAACCCTTGAGAAAACCCTAAAAACGGTAGCTACCCATCATCCTCTACATAGGAGTCCCCTATATCATCCTCATAATCTTCACCTATTAAAAACAACAAAAACACAACAATAATCACTAAAACCGAAATTATGCCCCAAAATCATCTTAAATCAACATAATGAAAACTGAAATTAAAACATACTAGGTTTTAGATCTTGAAGAGAGGATTCCGAAAATATAAATTTTGCGAAAATCGGACTAGAAACGAAGAAATTATGATGAAATTACGATTATAAGATTATTTGATTATTTTTCTTTGTGGATTTCGGTCAAGATGAACAAAACAAGAACAAAAGAAGTCCTAGGAAGAAATGGGAAGGAGGAAGAGGAGGTGTGCCGTGGAAAGGAGGGAAGGAGCGGGGTATGTGGCGGAATTTCATTAGTCGGTTTTAGCTCGTTTCGACGATAATTAGAACCGTTCGTCAAATGCAAATTCCGACAATGCCAAAATTCTTAAACACAAGATTACAAGAAGATTGAGTACTCATATGACCCATTTCCAAAATCGTTTGCCCAATTTTCAAAAGAATCGCCATTTTTCCCGATATGCCCTTATCTCGATATAAAAGGTTTTTACATGGTTTAAACTATTTTTAAACATTTCGAAACTATCAAATTAAATAATTTACTTCAAAATATAATAGAATTACATTTCATTGAATTATTATTACTTCAAATACATAAATTTTAAATTCAACTTGATTAATAAATTACTTTCGCAATATAATAACGGTGCGAAATTACGGGGTGTTACAGTGGATATTGGATGTGGTGATTTTGGTGGGAAAATTTGGGGTAGTGGTTAGGATTTTCATTGTACAAATAGTAAGGTAGGTTTGTGTTGACTTGCTTCTCAAACTCCCCATACCCATAGTCATACTCAAAAAATCTACCACATACTCCATAGGTCAAGTCTTGAGCCATCATAGCTAAGACAAGGAAACAACTACAACCAAGGAAACTACACGAAAATGGTAAGAATGAACCTTGAGGAACAAGTTCCTCAAGGTTAAAGCACAATTAAAATAGACAAACTAATAAGAACTTAATCACATAACACCGTCCCTGGCAACGGCGCCATTTTTTACGTGAGCGTGTCGTTGTACACCCAATCAAAACACATTTATAATACTCAACAAACAACTATTTAGTGGTAAGTCGAGATCGATCCATGGGACGGTGTGCTTTGGGTTCTAAGTCTATCTATCTCAATTTATGCTAGTGTCATAATTTGTTTGGTTTGTAGTTGGTGAGTCTAAACTAATGCAAGCAATAAAGTAAAACAAGCAATAAAAGGAAGAATGTAAACAAATGATTAAAAGTGCTAGGATATCATGGGTTCATAGGGGCTTCATGGGAGTTAACCATACAAACAAGTTCACAAAGTTGTAAGCAATTAATGTTGTAAAGGAACCGAGTTGGTGTATGTCTTACAGTTCGTAGGAAGAGTTGGGTCCCGGAGCTGAATCGATTAGATTGTACAACACCTACAAGTCGACTTACTTTCCCCCTAATCAATTCTATGCAAGGTCTAACTAGACTCGAGTTGGTTTATATCTTACAAGTCAAGTTGAGTAGATAAGAGATGGTTGTAAATGAAAGGATTCATAGGCTTAGCATTTCATCAAACATAACAGGTGCATAGATTGACATCACAACAAGCAAGCAAATTAATTATGTGAACATATTAGATTTAGCATGAATCAATCCCCATGTTGGTTTCCCTTAATTACCCATTAATCCTAGCTAAAGAAACTACTCACTCATGATCAAGTTTAACATGTTAATGAGGTTGTCAATCATACTAACAAAGCCAAACATGATGAACAAGTAAGAAAGATTAACAATAATTAAAGCAAGAGTAAAAGAGATTATACCTATGAAGATGATTCCGAATAATAAAGCAAAGAATAAAAGAAGAGAACTTGATTGATTGATGAAGAGTTGTCAATTCTCCAATAATAACCCAATAATCTTCAATTACCCAAAAGTAAGAAACTTGAACAATAATTAAGGAAAGATTAATGTGTGATTTATGGAAATATTATAGAGTAATCTATTCTAATATGCTCCTAATGAAGGTTTAATCTAATCTAAGAGAACTTGCCTCCATAAGAGGGCTTGTCCCTTTGATTATTACAAATGGGGTATTTATAGTAGGGATTAGGTGCACAAATTAGGGTTATTAAGGGCTTAAATGACGATTAAGTCCTTGAGGAATCACTCCTCTCAAGAAAAGACGCGGGTCTCATTTTAGCTAGTCTTTCAAAAATATTCGCATCCCGAGCGTCTAGGCAATAGGGACGGTTGGCACTGGAGAGGAATCCGAGCGGGCAAGGGGTCGGGACGCTCGTCTTGTAGCAGGAGGAGACGAGCAGATCAAGCACGGGACGCTCGGATCTTAAGGCCTCAAGACAAGCGTCCTGGAAGGGAGGACGAGCGTCTTGTCTCAGGGGACGAGCGTCTTAGTCTCGGGACGAGCAGATTGGCGGACAGCTTCTTTGTTTGAGCTCGGATTGTAAAACGGACGTCATTTTCTTATCTGGACTCCTATTGGAGTGATTCAAAAGCCTAGATCACTTGAGTTTTCGACGCCGTTTCATATAGCATACTTTCAGAGTCAAAGGAGAAACCCTTGGTTTGGTTTTTGAGCAATTTCTTCTTGCAATGTCTTCCTTCTCGTCATCCTTGCTTTTAACCCTATGATCCTTCTATATACTCTTTATTCCTACATTCTTGGTCATCATTCTTGCCTCCTATTCATACTAGTCCATCCAAGATCGTCAAAAAGCTTCTAAATATGCACGGGAGATGGGAATTTCCGCCTAATTATCTTCTTTCCTACAAAACATACGAAATGCACTCGGAAAGCAAAATAGGAAGCATTTGACGGATAAAATGGCTATGAAATGATATAATAGTATGCAAAATAGGTTCAATTAGGGGACTAAATGTGTGCAAATAATGTTTACATCAGAGGGACTAAAGGAGGAAAGGTAAGTCGGGTACTGGTACTGTGAAGGCACGGGCTGCACAGGCTAAGTCTCACCAGCTCTCTCTCTCTAACTCGTCTGGGACCCCTCCCCACTCTAGGTAGCTGGTCCTCAGGTCTAGCCTGGTCTCCCTTAGTCGGCTCCGGCATCACCTCCAAAAGACCATCATCAATAAGATAGTACTGCCGGGTTGGGGCAGCCTTATCGTTATCGGAGTCCGATCACTACGCCAAATAAGACATCTAATAACGGTCAAATAATGAAAATTACCGTTTTTAAATAGAAACACGGGACCTTTATTGCAATGATGGTTGTTAATTATATACCACGGTTGTACAAATAACACGCGACCGTTATATAACATCAAGAACCGTTATAAAAGCTTTTAAGAAACCGTTGTTAAATCTTAAGAACGGTTTCAAATTTGTTGTCGTAGTTTACTATTGACAACGTCTTATTGTTCTAAAACCGTTGTTAAATATTATATATGATAACGCTTTATTGCGTGCAAAACCGTTGTTATATTCATTTGTTGACAATGGTATGTAACCGTTATCTATTTATATTGATGAAATTTTGTCAACGGTTCTGCTTAAATAAACCATTGTAAAAGTTTTGAACTCGACAACGGTTATCGTTCGTTATCTTATATTTTTGGCGGTTTGAATGGGAGGGAAAATATGTCAACGTTTATTTATCTAAATAAAACCGTTGTGAAATAATTGTTTGCAATGGGTTGTTTTTAACCGTTATCGTTTTTATGTTTTTTTTTTAAAAAAAATGATTTTAGCCTGTTCTAGCAACTGTTGAAATGCTTTTTTTTAGCAGCGTTTGTAGTTGCTGCTAAAATGCTATTTTTTTCAGCTGCTGCTGAAAAATAGCATTCCAGCAGCTGTATAGTGCAAAAGTTCAATCCCGTATCAAAATATTACACCCCACAATCAATTAATCCCAGTTTAAAAACAGTACAAACAGGATGATCAACAGCCAAAACACAACTGCTATTGAGAAAACAAAAGAAACCATACACAATGGATCTCTATATACACACTCGTACATAAAGCATGAGAAAACTATCGAGACCTCGCTAATGAAACAACATAACTGGCCTACATATTTCTCTTCTGGTTGATGTTCTCTGGCAAATATTCCGGGGCTTTGTTGAGTGTTCGTGGAAACTACAATTCAAAATATACATAATCAAAATAGATATAATACATGAAAGTATACAGAATTAAACTCAATTTACGTCTGAAATAGTTTTTAAATTACACTAACCCGTATCGGAATGGTAGATAGTTTTCTGTTGATAACCTCCCACATGGAGTGGCAAACGTAAAAGGCGCATTGTTTGTCGTCTGGTGCTTTAGGAGACTATTATATAAATCACACACAAATCAGCTAAATTAGATAATCAACTTCTCGCATAAACATCAACTAAAGGATATGAGTAATAATTAAGAATACACTTACTAATGGCGTGATAAAATGGGGAACAACGTCGCATTCATATTTCCCAAGTGGACATAATCTTTTTTTTTTGCTTCAAAAACACTAAATCTTAAATATACACACATGCCATTATTATTTGCATATATATGTCTCAAGTCATACAATAACAAATGACATTATTGAAGGTTGTAAACTTACTCAGTTATCATCCTTACACAACTGTCAGAGGGTTTGCCTTCGCGAGAGTTAATCCAGTACACTGTTTTTGTTTCCACTTGGATTGCCAGTAGCACCAAATGCTTCCTATTAAATTTGGGACATTGAACTGTTAGTTCATTTATACGCATTTAAGCATGTAATAATAAATTTATAGAACCGTGATTCAATACAATAATCACGTACTATACATACATATTCTCATTGTAGAGGGCAAGCCATAGTTTTTGGGACGACATCAACCGACGAGCGATACTATTGATTTGTTCTTCGTATGAAATTTTGTGCACAGAGAACGCCTTAGGACTCAAGATTCCGTAGGCGTGAAATGGGAACTTCCACTCAGCGATCTTATTATTCATGTACCTATTACGCCACATGGAATAAAAAATGTTATTGTAATTGATAATTTTAACAAACTTTATTATTCGTAAATGGAAATGACTAAATAGTTTTATTAATAAAACTTACTTCATGCAAATCAAAATATGAACAGCATCTAAATTGTCAAGTTCGACAATTTCAATCAGTTGCTTCGGGTCCAGTACGGCTATATCAGCTGCGCCCATAATTTCCTCTTCAATGTTAATCATGACTACATCCCCTCTAGGTGACTTCTTTACAGCCAGGTTGTGCAAAGCCATCAACGAAGCAATTTTCAGTTTTTTTTCTTATATTCACACGATTCATAATAAGAATCATAAGTAGGCTTGACTGCAACAACTTCCGTTGATGTAGTAGTAATTGCTTTAGCTGTTGCCATGGCTTTGCTTAACTTCTGCAAATGTACTTACGATGTGTTAATATTTGTACCCTAATAAATTTAAAGAACAATTAATAATTAACGTCTGCATATAGGTACCTCGGGGATGACATCATGGATGAGGTTGTTAGGCCATTGCACATAAGAGCTCAGGGCTTCTTTCAAATAAGTGATCTCCTCATTATGAAATGGTACTTTTACTTCCCCATACTCGTCTTTATATAATTGGGACACTTCCACTTTACTGCAATTATGATGAAGAGGTATACCATGAACCTTAACTTGTTGAAGCCGGTCGTAAGCGAACATGTATCCCCTGGCAACAACAACTTTCTGTTTCCCCTGTAAATAGAACAGACGACAAGCCACCTTGAAATCGCCCTTCACGATAGCTTTAATTAATTAGTACACATACATTCACTACCTTTAATAAATTTCATAAGTAAAAACGTGTACTGAGATGAATAATTATAAACTAGCAGTTATTACCTTTTTCGGTGTAGAGATGAACGTCTGATCATCAACTACCTCAATCTCTTCCTGTGTCACGGCCTTCCTGGCCCTCTTCAACTGCCTGATATCGATCCTCGGCTCCCACCCGAGTCTCCTTTGGCATTTCCTTCTCCCTTGACATGTCCTCCTCGGCTTCCTTCTGTACATTAACACTTGTTCATCTAACACGTACTGATTTTCCAAATCATATAACACATTGTATATATACAAGACATAAATATTATTACCTCTTTTTCCTCCTCGTCCTCCTCGTCCTCCTCCTCTTCTGCTTCCTTTATGACTTCTTGAACCATATTCAACTCTTTTTCTGATGGCTTTTCCCCAGTTACCAACATTCTCATCATCAACCTGACTATTTTATGTAACTGTGTAGTAGAAACTAATGTCAGCATATCTAATTATAAATTACGTTGGTTCAAATACAGTATTTATAGATTACCATCTTGGAATCATCACCACTTCGAGTAGTTTTCCCAAAATACTTAGTGATACCAACATGCATCGATACCCCTCTCATACGACCTGGATGCTCTGCTTTGTCGATTGCCCTAGCAAGAATGGCATCACGTCCTTCAGGCTTCCATTTTCCTCCATTTTCCTCCCTGTACCTCCTTCTCACAGATCCTCTACATACACATAAAACCATTAAGCAACACACAATTATATAACTCCGACTACTAGTGGTAGAAGTGACATATTTATTCAAACTTACAATTTTCTCTTTGATGTCCTTATCATATTCAGTTTTCGTCCTTCCATTCTTAGCAGTGTGACCTTCCACCCAAACGTCGTGACGACCGAATTTTCCAAGCTTTGCCTACAATTTATTGATCATATTGATATCCTCTCAAAATATGTATGATTAATATGAACATATATAACATTCATCACCTAATAGTCTAATACTATAAGAATTATGTACTTATGATACGTGCATTTTGTATAGTCTTTTTAGCCTATTTTTGCACGTATTTCCATGTACTTTTGGACTGTTTATATTGCATTATGCCCCGAAATGGCTACTTTGGTTCGTCTTGTCTATTTTGCAGGAATGGACGTGAAAGTAGTAGAATCGTACCATTTTCGTCCTGTTTTGCATGCATTTTTAGGTGACGGGATTTTCAGAGCGAGATACTGCATTGGGATGCGTGAAAGAACGGTCTAAGAAGCAGTCGGCTACGAGTTGGAGCTATTTCAGAGGAAGAACACTCGATCGAGGACATTTATTACTCGATCGAGTGGATTTAGTGGCTTTGGAGGTCGATCGAGCAGTTTATTCTACTCGATCGACAATGCTGGAATTAGAGGTTACTCGATCGAGAAGTATTTCTACTCGATCGAGTGGATTGCTTGAAGAAGTCCTCGATCGAGCTGTTTCAAACTGCTCGATCGAGTGGTTTGGTATCTCACGGGCCTTAATTAGTCCGTGTTACCTATTTTAGTTTATGGACTTTGCTAATTTCTATTTAAACGCATAATAATTAGGTCATTGGGATCATCTTTTGATCTATCATTTTTACACTACTCTTGAACGCTGCTTTTCTCACTTCACTGTAACTCTACATTGTGATTATCTCTCGCTCGGATCTAGTGTTCTTTACGCCGGAATCCCCGCGATTGTAATCTCTTTCTCTTCCTTAATCTTAATCTTTCATTCATTTACTTTAATTACTTGTTTTGTTCCCTATAATTTCTGCCCTAATTTATTATGCAATTTTATTATTATTTTATCATGTTATTTATTAGTTATTTCATTGTATTTGATATTGACAACATCAATAATATGAGTAGCTAATTTATTTCATGTTGGGATTAGGGGATCTACGATAGAAATGTGATGATGTAGTGAATAGGTTAGATGAATTATTTGTGAGACTCTGTCCCCATGGCAATTTAACTGTATTTACCGACTTAGTTGAGTGCACACTTCTAAGTTACCCTTTAATCTGGTTAAATTTAATCCTGGATCGGATGATTGGACTAAATAGACCTGCTATGAACAGTAGACTACCCTGACGAGGACGGAAGTTAAGTTAGTGGAAATTCTAGGATATAAAGTGGACCGGAAGGACCTTTCCATATCCGTCTCACAGTAATTTATCTAAGTTATTTATAGTTGAGTCACTGGACTACCGTAGTGAACCGAATCTCGACATGTTCCTTTTTTATTGATCATCTCTATTACATTTTCTTGCTTTTACTGCTCTTTCTTTACTACTCTTTCCTTTAAGCCTTTATTTAGTTTAGACGGACCTTTTACAGATATCTTGCCTCCCTGTGGAGATCGAGCTGACTTCCCTAGCTATATAGTTAGTTTAGTTGGTTATTTTTGATAGGTATACGACTGCCCTGTCAAATTTTGGCGCCGTTGGCGGGGAGGCAATTGCCCTATCTGTTTTTTTGTTTCGTTTATTTTTATCCGTCTCAGGGAATTCTTATTCCTTGAGACAGTTCTTATCTATTTTCTTTCAGTGTTAGTTTCAGCTGATTCTGAGCCAGAGAGACTGTTCAGGCATAGACTCCGTCTGTAAAGAGAATCACGAAAGGAAGGCTTGAGTACTTTCGAACCCAAGCTTCAGCATTTCCTATTTACAGAAGACCAGTCTTTTGAAGAAGACATTTTCAGTTCTGTAAACCAACCATTAAAGATGCCGAATATTGCAAGTCATTCGGAGCCTAAAACATCATCTATTCCCAAGGGTTTCAATCTCCAAACTAAGGATGGGAATAGTTTTGACATCCGTCCATCTTATATCAATATGGTGGAGAGAAATCTCTTTAGAGGTGTGGCAGGTGAAGACCCGAGGAAGCATATGGAGGTCTTTACGGACTACTGTTCTACTATCCCCGCCACAAATGGGGTAACTCAAGACAAGATTAAGGAGGTGCTGTTTCCTTTTTCTTTGACCGACTCAGCCAGGGAGTGGCTGACCGACTTGGACCATACGGCCGCAGGGATCACAGACTGGGAGACCCTTGCTCTTGCTTTTTATAAGAGATATTTCCCTCCGTAGCGCACCAATCAGCTGAGGGCAAAGATCACTAGTTTCAAGTAGGCACCTGATGAGACCTTCAATGAAGCTTGGTGTCGGTTCAAGAGGTTGGTGAGGTCTCTTCCTCACCATGGTTTTGATCCGTTGTTTCTGTCCAATCAGTTCTACAATGGGCTGTACGATGACCACAAAGCTATATTTGACGCATCATCCAACGGAAGATTTTAAAAGAATACTGATGATGATAAGGGATGTGCCATTATTGAGGAGATGGTGACCCATTTTTCTGAGTATGGGAACCCACGAGACGGTATTCGAAAGGTTCACGCGGTTTATAAGGCAGTCGTGGCTCAGCTGGAAGCCATGAATGCCCATTTTGATAGATTGGAGCTGCAATCTGCTGGGGAGCCACGGACGGTTTATTTGCTTACTAGACATGACACCGTCACATGTGAGAGGTGTGGGAACAACGACGGTCATACTCCTATTGACAGTCTTACAGAGAAGGAACATGTCCTTGCTTTTCAACAATATAGGCAATGAGGGGGTTCCTATTATAATAACCAAGGGGCAGTCCACCCCAACTTGAGGTGGACAATTAAAAATGTGCTCAATCTCACTCCTCCACCGCAGCAGCAGCAGCCATATGTCCCTCCTCATAAGGCTCAACAAGGCTTTCAAAAGCCTCCTTCCTTCCCTCCTCCCAATCACGGTGCATCATCTTCGGGTGGGGCATGTGAGATGTCTGAGTTGAAAACGATGTTGCAGTCTTTGACAAAACAGTGGCAGCAAAGTGACCAACAAAAAGATGCGTCAATCAAGTCACTTGAAACTCAAGTTGCCCAGTTAGCCGCAAACCAGTCCACGAGAAAGCAGGGTCATTTGCCGTCACAAACCGATAAGAATCCACATGAGACGGTGAATTTAATAAATCAGAGAAGCGGTCGTTCATACGAGGGACCGAGCTGTTGAATTCAGACCCGAGGAAGGTAATTACTACTGATGAAGAGTGTACTATTGACGAAAACGAGCTGACAACAAAGAAAGTGCTCGATCGACTAGTTTCTGGGGGTCGATCGAGGAAAACTTATGAAGAAAGGACTCGATTGAGTGAAAATACTGCTCGATCAAGTGAACAGGAAAAAGAACAGCTCGATCGAGTAGCCCAAACAACTCGATCGAGTGGAAATTTTGAGGAAAGAGTTCGATCGAGTGATAGTTTTGCTCGATCGGCTATTGCTGATAAAGAAAAACTGGATCGAGAGCCTGCTAGTGCTCGATCAAGTGAAATCTCTCCTGAAAGACCTCGATCGAGAGGAAGGAAGTCTCGATCAAAGGATATAAAGCTTGATCCAGCCGACACGTTGGAAGGGAGGAACAAGGGGCTCGAAATACCAATTACCGTGCCCTTTCCGAGGCGATTACAGAACACGAAGGCCAATCAATAGTTCGGTAAATTTGCCGAACTCTTGAAAAGGTTGCAAGTCACTGTTCTGTTCGCCGAATTGCTGACACATGTACCCTCTTATATTAAATTTATGAAAGAAATTTTATCGCGTAAGAGGCACATTAATGATCATGAGACGGTAGCTTTGATCGAAGTAGGGACTGCCCTAGTTAAGAATAAGTTACCTCCCAAATAGTCAAACCCGGGTAGTTTCTCGATTCCGTGTCATATAGGTGCCCACTTGATTGACAACGCGTTATGCGATCTTAGCGCTAGCGTGAGTGTCTTACCCATGTCTCTTGCCAAGAGACTTGGTTTGACTAAGTTTACTTGCACGAACATGACTGTACAGATGGCCAACCGTAGTATATCACGGCCGTTAGGTGTAATTGAGGACATACCTGTTAAGATCGGGAGGTTCTTTATTCCCATTGATTTCGTTGTACTTGACATCCCGGAAGATACTCACACCTCTATCATTTTAGGGAGACCATTTTTATTCACTGCTCGTGCAGTGATTGACGTTGGGGGCAAGACATTGACTTTTCAGGTTGGGGCCGATGAATTAATATTCCAACAGTCTAAGTCCCGAAGGGCTCCCATGCAAGCTCAGCCTTGCAATGCCCTTTCCTCTACTGACCCTCCTATTAACACTCCAAATGAAAATTTGGAATTCTGTGATACCATTGTGACCCCTCCGCCTCAGATTGAGAGCGAAAAGGAGAAGAATTCATCTGTTTTCCTTGCTGGAGGTACAGATGAAAAAAATGAAGGAATTGTCAATGGTCATTGTGCAATTAATATCAGTCAAAGTGGAGATGATAACGTTAAAGCTGGTGAGAAAGAAATAAGGACGAGAAAAGTTCGCGCGTATGTGGACGTCAACTATTCTCCTCCTACTGATTCAAGTACAAGGTCGTGGAAAATGAAGAGGACGGTTAATGTTGCTGAAGTGACGTCCTCCAGTCAGAGGCCCTCCGTGGGGCTGCTGAATTGTTTTGAGAAGTGAGCGGGGAATGCCCCGTGTAACAAATTGTAAAAAAAAATTTAAATTTTCTGTTTAATTTATTTATTGCATTTAATTAGGACAATTAGAACTTAGACATTTTTAGCATAGTTTAGAGGACTATAGACTGTTACTATTCATATTTGGTAGTTTGGGATATGTTTGCGGATGTTTTTATGCAGGTTTGGGGAGATTATAAGCAATTTCAAGGCCTTACACGAGGAAAAGAGCTCGATCGAGTACTTTTTATACTCGATCGAGCTAATTATGCTCGATCGAATTGTTCCAGAGTGCTCGATCGACAAAAGCTAAATAGGGCAGTAATCGATCGAGTAGATTTTTACTCGATCGAGTGAACTGCATACAAGAGCTCTCGATCGAGTGGTTTAAAATCACTCGATAGAGTGAATTTTCAAATTATACGCATGAAGTCTCTTTAACTCCCTTATTTTCTTCATATTTCTATTTCCTTCTTCATTTTTTCTACTGCCCTTCACCATTTGCGACTAAATCTCCCAAAAACCTCCATAAATCTTGCCCATTACCAATTCCAACACCTACAATAATTTTCTTGCTAATTACTCGATATTTGCCCTCTACTTTCCTTTTGATTTTCGTTGATTCACACGGTCAATTAGGGGTTTTAGGGTTTGTGATTTTGTGTCGAAAAATCGCCCAATTTGCCTTATTCTTTTTGTCGATTATTTGCTTCTTTGTGGGTTTCTCATCATCAAGTAAGTATTCCTTTACTTCTTTGCATTTTAATTGCTTTAATTTTTCCTTTCTTGAAGTAAATTAGAATTAGGGTTCCGGGTAGACAAAAATTGGTCGAAATTTTCGACTGTTCTTATGATTTTATGCTTAATCTGCCCTACTTGATGATTAATTTCCTTACCTCATCGCCATTTATATGTTTAATTCGAATGTTTTGAAATAATTTGTGATCAGGGTTCTTATCAGCCGAATTTTTCGACTGACATTTGGGTTTTTCATGCTGTCCTTACTTAATTTGCTGCAATTGTTGTCTGTTAGCCTTCACCCTATCAATGATTATCTGTTCAACTCGAAATTTTAAGGAAAAATTTTGGAATTAAGGGCTGTTTTGTCGAAATTTTCGACTGTCCATGGGGAATTTTCTGCTGTTAATTTGTTAATTAATTATCGTTTTCCCCTGCCCTATTTGACTAGGATGGATTCTAGCTATATGCCTTCTACGACCTCGACTGTCAGACCGTCCTTGTCTGAGGCGGTGGTCCCTGCTGCCACTACCGCCTCCGCACCTGCTAGTACCACAGCCTCTACCTCTGTTTTCCTTGTTAGTGCTGCTGGTATTGTCTTTGCTGCTGCTAGCCTCGTTTCAGCCACCACTTCAGCCACAGCTGCTAGCACTGCTGCTAGCCCTTCTTCCTTTGTGGCGGTCTCTCGCCGCTTCTTCTCATTACGACTTCGGCTAGTACTTGAGTACGGTGACCACCCCCGCTGCGTGGTCACCCGCGATCTGTTGCACGGGCGGCTCTAGTTCCTCGTCCCGTCGGAGGACGAGCTTCTACTTCAGGTTCTAGAGGTCGGGGTCGTGCACGAGCTACACCTGCTGCTGGCCGTGTTACCATCCGAGGGGACGACTCCCTCGATTCGCACCCCGACTACCCCAGGTAATTTTCGTTAACGGTGTTCATCGCACCAGATTTTTCCGTTTAGTTGACTATGAGTTTCTCCCTACCTGTTTCCTATGTCGTACGTCACTTGAGAGGCTTGGTTTTTATGAGCCGGTGTGTGAGCTTTTGAGGGGCACGGGGAGGACCGGACTTATTACTATTAGTGGCCATACCTTTTGGGAGCTGAGTCTTGAGTTCTTCAGCTCCTTCACCTTCTCCTTCGGGGCACACGATGCTGCCCCTACTAGTCTTTCTGTGTCCTTCTGGTTGTTTAACCAGACTTTTTCTATGACATTGGAGGAGTTTGGCACTAAACTCGGCCTTTCCTTCAGGGGTGTCACTACCGCCCCTAGGAAGGTCCTCCGTCAGCTTTGGTGGACCTTGGCCCAGACCACCTTTCCCGAGCGAAAGCTCGCTCAGGTCCATCTTCCCCCTCCTCGTTACTTCCTCCGACTGATGGGAAGTGCCATTTTTGGCCGAAAGGAACCAAACAACATCACTAACACCGAGCTTTCCATTTTGGGCGGTTACCTAAACATCGACAGCGAAGGCCCCTTTGCCTTCAACATTGCGTATTTGACCGCCCAGTACTTCCAGACTCAGGGAGTGAAGACCACGGGTACCATCGTCTGCGGTGGCATAACCACCTTTCTTGCCCATTCTCTCTTCCCTGCCTTGCCTCGTGACCTACAGTATATAAATGGAGATAGGTACTTGAGCTTAGCTTCTATGCACTCTTAGACCTGGCTGACTTCAGATTACCGGACATGGAAGATAAATAGTTCCTTGTCCGTAGACCTTCCTTGTAGCACCTTACCTCGTCTCGTCCCTTTGCCCACTGTTGCACAGGGTGTCCGACCGCCACCCTTACCCGAGTACCACCTACCAATCCTACCACCTCCTAAATTTCCCGCTTCTAGGAAGCGGCGTAGACCTGAGACCTGAGAGGGATCCACACCTTCCACGGGTGGCCAGACTTCCACGGCCACACCTACCCCGATCCCTACTCCTACTCCTACTCCTACTCATGCGCCCGACCAGGCACAGCCGGTTCTTCTGGCTAATTTTGTTTGTCCTCCAGCCTTTGAGGCGTCTGTGGTCATGGACCAAGGGTGGCGTGAAAGTTTGTTGCTTGAGATGGCAGAGAGACAGGCTCGTATGGAGAGGGACATATCTCTCACTTTGTTCCCTCTGTACGAGTATCACATGAGGCGATACCGTCCGATCCCAGAGGGTTGGCCACACCCTTCCTTCTACCGGTACCCAGCTGAGGGGTACCCGAAGTCTGCTAGTGAGGAGGAGCATGAGGAGGACGAGGACCCAGTGGCGGCTGCAACGAGAGCTCAAGAGGAGCAGAGGAGGAGGAGAGAGGAGGAGGCGGACCCGGATTACGTTGTGACGGTGGAGGACGTGACAGAGGAGGCTGACGAGTAGCTGCTGGTCTACTCACTTCCCCAGTTTTCAGGCTGGTTTGGGGAAGTTCGTGTATAGTATGTTTATTCTCGCTCTTTTATTTATTTTGTCTCCTTTTTTATTTTATTATTATTCAATTCTTGGTTGTATATTCCCGTTCGCCTGTATATATCTGCTGGTGTATGCTGGAGGACAAGGAGGGCGTTGTCCGTTTTGGTTTGGGGAGGATAATGCATCCTTTTGAGTCTGCATTTGCATTTGTTTTGCATTCACGCTACTATTTTTCACCTTGCATTGTATTTATTTATTTCATTAAAATCCAAAAAACCAAAAAAATTAGAAAATTTCAAAAAATTAATAAAATATTCACGTTTATTTTTGCATATAGGTTGAGTCGGAACGATTGATTTTCGTGATGATATTGTACTTCAACATGTCATTTTACTTGAGCCTTGCACTTTTATTGACGGTTATTAGCTGAGTCTTAGGCATAATCTACGAGTTTTTGTTCAAATATAGCTGACTGTTTAGACTTGACCTGATAAATTGGCAACCTACTTTACAATTTCTGAGTTTTAGAGCCTTATAACTGGTGACATTCATGACCGGTTTATATAGGAATTGAGAGTAGTACTCCTTGCATAGCATGTTCATCATTTTTATACTTTTATGACATTCGATTTCTTGTCAAATGCACACATTCGGGTTTATGGTCGACGTCACATGCAGGGAGGTGCTTGCAAGTTTTCCCCTTTCCTTATATTTTTCACCCATTTAGCTCCACTTAAGCCAAATTTTGCCTTTTTGACCCATTAGCTACATCCAAAACTGAGCCTGCCTAGTCAAGCTAGTTTAGTATGTCTTTTGCGGTATGATTTTCCGTCTGCGGTTTGGCCTGTGTGTATATTATTGGAGTTGGTGGAGGATGAAGGAAAGGAATATGAGAATGAAAAAAAGGAATTGAAAAGAAAACAAAAAAGGAGAAAAACGTGAAGAAAAAGAAAAAAAAAAGAAAAAAGAAAAGAAAGAGTGAATCACGTAAGCAAGAAAGAGAAAAAAAAGGTTTGAAAAAGTTATTAATTTGCTTTATTTTATTCATTAAGACGGTATTAAAAAACGGAAGTTTGTGACTATCTCACTCCTCCGTTCTTATTCATATATTTTTGAGGAGATAGTTATATGGAAGGTGAGTTATGTGCCAAATAAAGGGCAATTGTACTTATTTTTTCAGTCAGTTGAGATTCGGACGGTCTTATTTGGTCCTGTTTAGGAACTAGCTTGACGCTTTTACCTCCACATTTCCATAACTTGTTTTGCCTTTTCTCACTTGAACCTCACTATTCCCATATCATTTGTAAGCCCTCGGCTGTGACAGACATTATTGGTTGGATTGTGTGCATTAGTACTTGAATCGTCTTTCATTTTTGTTGCATGAATGCTATGTAGGTCGCAGTTTAAGTGAGTGACTGTTCCTCTTCCTCTCTTTTACATATAATTCACCATTTGCTTCATGAGAGAAGAGTGATCACGTGAGAGTCCGATTTTGTTGGTCTTGCAAGGTCAATAGGTTGGCTTTATTCTGAACAACTCATAACTCGTTTGCGTATTGACTTCTACAGTTTTAACTGTTAGTTTTGTTGCATTAAATTGGTTCAAGTAGACAAGTTATAGCTAGCTCTGAGTTATCATTTCCGTTCCATTAGTTTGCAGTTAGTTTACTCGAGGACGAGTAAAGGTTCGGTTTGGGGAGATTTGATACGTGCATTTTGTATAGTCTTTTTAGCCTATTTTTGCACATATTTCCATGTACTTTTGTACTGTTTATATTGAATTATGCCCCGAAATGGCTACTTTGGTTCGTCTTGTCTATTTTGCAGGAATGAACGTGAAAGTAGTAGAATCGTACCATTTTCATCCTGTTTTGCATGCATTTTGAGGTGACGGGATTTTCAGAATGAGATACTGCATTTGGATGCGTGAAGGAACGGTCTACGAAGCAGTCGGCTACGAGTTGGAGCTGTTTCAGAGGAAGAACACTCGATCGAGGACATTTATTAGTCGATCGAGTGGTTTTACTGGCTTTGGAGGTCGATCGAGCAGTTTATTCTACTCGATCGACAATGCTGGAATTAGAGGTTACTCGATCGAGCAGTATTTCTACTCGATCGAGTGGATTGCTTGAAGAAGTCGTCGATCCAGCTGTTTCAAACTGCTCGATCGAGTGGTTTGGTATCTCACGGGCCTTAATTAGTTCGTGTTACCTATTTTAGATTATAGACTTCGCTAATTTCTATTTAAACACATAATAATTAGGTCATTAGGATCATCTTTTGATCTATCATTTTTACACTACTCTTGAATGCTGCTTTTCTCCCTTCACTGTAACTTTACCTTGTGATAATCTCTCGCTCGGATGTAGTGTTCTTTACGCCGGAGTTCTCGCGATTGTAATCTCTTTCTCTTCCTTAATCTTAATCTTTCATTCATTTGCTTTAATTACTTGTTTTGTTCCCTATAATTTCTGCCCTAATTTGTTATGCAATTTTATTATTGTTTTATCATGTTATTTACTAGTTATTTCATTGTATTTGATATTGACAACATCAATAATATGAGTAGCTAATTTATTTCATGTTGGGATTAGGGGATCTACGGTAGAAATGTGATGATGTAGTGAATATGTTAGATGAATTATTTGTGAGACTCTGTCCCCATGGCAATATAACTGTATTTACCGACTTAGTTGAGTGCACGCTTCTAAGTTACCCTTTAATCTGGTTAAATTTAATCCTGGTTCGGAAGATTGGACTAAATAGACCTGCTATAAACAGTAGACTACCCTGACGAGGATGGAAGTTAAGTTAGTTAAAATCTAGGATAGAAAGTGGACCGGAAGGACCTTTCCATATCCGTCTCACAGTCATTTATCTAAGTTATTTACAGTTGAGTCACTTGACTACCGCAGTGAACCGAAATCCCGACATGTTCCTTCTTTATTGATCATCTCTATTACATTTTCTTTCTTTTACTGCTCTTTCTTTACTACTCTTTCCTTTAAGCCTTTATTTAGTTTAGAAACCAAATTACAACCCCCCCCCCCCCCCCATTTGTGACCAAATAGACGGACCATTTACAGATATCTTGCCTGCCTGTGGAGATCGACCTGACTTCCCTAGCTATATAGTTAGTTTAGTTGTTTATTTTTAATAGGTATACGACTGCCCTGTCAACTTACAAGTTTCTTCTTAATCAGTCTATAACCACCGCGGGAGCCGTAAAAGACGGTCTTTTTCTTTGAAATGTTCGCCTTGTTCCTCTCACTCATAGCCTTCATCAAATAAATTGTATTAAGAAACGTAAGCATGACCAAACACTAAACTAAGTATACTTCTTTACTTATTATTATTATTAAGTTACCTTAAACTTGTCAGACTGCCTATAAGCGATATAGCTATCCCAATGGTCTTGACCGACATACGGATACTTCTTTGTTGGTGGGTGTCTGATCATCTCCCCGGTTTCCTTGTTGAACAAGTGCTTCTCAGCAATCTTTAACTTCCAAGAACTGAGGGCTTCCCCTGTCTTTGTTTTTAGGTACTTATCATACTTTTCGGGGACAACGTAAGCTAACTGCATATATGATGAGCATAGTTGGTACAAATGTTTCGGCTAATACACATATCAAGTAGTAACTTAATTTCAGCAAAAACATTTATTATTGTATATACATACCTTTATTCTGTTTATTAGCATGGTGTTCCGTATTTTACTCAGTTTACTGATACACGGCGTACCGAGAGGCACATACTGTCGTACACAACAACCAATCCAACTCGCAAAATACCCGGCATACTCACCGTATGGCAGCCCGTATCTTTATCTCATTATAAAGGATTAGGTATCTTTGAATTTATTGCTTCTAGAAAAACCCTGTGGTGCATTCGACCCACAGTGTGTTGCAAATTATTCTCATAACCTGAGTCCTCGCCTGACGCATTTCTATCGTTTCTTTTCCGCTTTTGGACCATATCTAAAGCAGAAATTAATAAACAAATAATAACAATGCACATACTTATAATAACAAACAAATCTCTAGAGAGGAGGGTTTATTACTTCTTTAAAGTGGAGAATCCGGATTGATCTGGCGGCGGCAATGGCGATGATGACGATGACTGCGATGGCGATGAGGTAGGCTGGTGGTTGAGGGGAAGCTCTAGGTTTCAGAATATTATGTGGGGGAGGGGAAGATCGGAGTATATATGTGTTTCCAAATAGACTACAGTTTCGTTCGAAACCGTAATTGATTCGTACTATCTACAACGGGTTAGAAATAACTTTTGTCTGTAATATTTTCATGTAGTTTGATTTTCCCGCCAAGAAATAAAGTCTCATTTTTATATACATAACAACGGCCTGAACCGTTATAACTGTATACGTCCTTAACAACGGTTTGGGTATAATCGTTTTATTTTATATTTCATTGTGTTTGATATTACCGCTAAGAAATAAAGCATCATTTGGTATATGCCAGCTAATTACAATATATTTCTTAGAAAATCTTGCTTATTTTCATTAATTTAAAGATTACAAGTTTACACATAAAGAGTACAAACTACCACCATACATAATAAACTAGGTGAATAACAATTAGAAGAAGAAATTTGACAATTAACTTAAGCCATGCCTCATTATTTTTGAGTTCTACGATATCCATGGTTAACTTCTTGCATTCTTCTTTTGACTTCAATATTTCACTGTCATTTCCCCGCTTCGATTCTTCAAATTGATATAGTATACTTCTCACTTGAGTAATCTCGATATCCATGCTCTTTTTCTCATTCACTAACCTGTTTATAACCTTCCTCTGCCACTCAGTCATTGGTTCATCAACCCAGTTAAAGTAATTACATCCACGCATTTTAGTCTCGGGATTATAAAATTTGCATGTAAGAGACTTTCTTCCCGGATTTTGCAAAGTCCAAGAAGTCCGCAGTGCTGCCGGAACTAAGCAATTACATGTCCCTGTTGAAATAGAGGAAGAAGAAGAGCTACCACTTGACATAATTTGAGTAATAAGAGAGAGAGAGAGAGAGAGAGAGAGAGAGAGAGAGAGAGAGAGAGAGAAAAGAAATGAAGAAAGAAATAAAGAAAGAAGGTTATTTAAAATAATGTTATTCAACAATTGCATAATTTAACACGGTTCTTATAAGAACCGTTGTAATTATCTTATTAATATCTTCCAATTTCCATTTATTTTTAGAGGTGTTTGTGAACTAACACGGTTTTTATGCGATCAGAAAGTAGTCATTATATTATATGTTATTGTTTCATTCATTTGTCTGTTCGCAAGTTATTTAAAATCTATGTTAATAAGCATTTGCATGTAATAAAGAGTAGAACAATATATTAAAACGAGCATAGCGTAAAAAAAATCAGTACAACAAGAGGAAAAAAAGGAAACACAATAAAAAATAAAAAAAACACAAAAACAAACAGCTAGCTAATTAGTACATTAATCAAACACCCTAATAGAAGTTTAACTAGGAGGTGGGTACTGAGGATAAACATGATTATAAATCATGCGTACTACATCGGCATCAAGACGGGGATCAAAATGAGGCACTTCTTCGTCTTCCCATGATTTCGGTACATTAATAAAATTGTATGTAATGATTCTTCTCATCAGATGAGCGTCCTCAGCGGTGGCAACCCATAAGTGAGGCCCAGCGTGAACATAACGATCCCTAGGGTGGTCGCTATAATAGTCAATTTTACCCCTTTGATGGTCACGTGATGCATACCTTGCAGCGAGTTTTTTTGCTTGGCGAAAATCGTCAAGACCATCCCCTCGAAACACGATCAGAGCATATCCAAGAAACCCATGACTAAAATTCCAAGCCGGGTAGATTGCCCTAACATTTGAAAACCCATTCTCAATGAGGATGTCCCTCAATAGGATAAGAGACTTAGAAGCTGGCTTCCCAGCAACATCGTGTATGACTGGGAGATTGTGAATTATGCACGTAATCGGGTTGACATAGCGGGTTACTGATTGCTGAGGAGGTACGACTGCAGATGCTGAAGACGATGACATTCTTTTATTTATGATATGTATGTATATGTAGATTATTTAAAAAGTGAAGTAGAAAGGTTAGTGGAAATGTGATGCTATTTAGAGTATAATAAAGCTATAATTAATTGGATTAATTTCATCCATACGTTACATTCAAACTTGTATTAATTGTGCATGCATGCATGTGGTGAATAATGGTCAAACAAACAATAATAATATAGGGCATGCATTGGTAAAACCACAAACTTTTCAGTTTTCACGGTGGATCTGTATTTACAACGGTTATAAGAAAAATCGTTGTTTATTGGTGTAATATGACAACGGATTTACAATAACCGTTGTTGATATATGAAATATGATAATGACTTAACAAATAACCGTTATCTTTTTGTGTTATACATACGGTCAAAAAATCAATACTGCAATTCCGAATCAGAAAACGTAAAAATTACAGGGCATGCATTAGTCAAATCACAAACACTAGAATATCACAGATAATTAAACAAATTTTTTTAAAACGGATTATGTCCAACCGTTGTTGATATGTGTAATATGACAATGGCTTAACAAAGAACCGTTATCATTTTATGATATACATATGGTCAAACAAGCAATACTGCAACTTTGAATAAGAAAAAGTAAAAATTACAAGGCATGCATTGGTCTTGTTAAGTAATTTGACAATTGTGTTTTTACTGATTGGACAACGGTTTTTTGATAACCGTTGTAAGCTAATATGTTTAACACGGTAGAGTTGACCGATTCTTATTTAACTTGTACCGTTTCCACTTTCCAATTCTTAACTTGTTAAGTTTCCAATTCTTATCTTATTATTATACCGGTTCCAATTCTTACTATCTTATTAGGTATACCGTTTCCAATACAACCCAAACTCATTATAAGTAGAATTATAATTTTCACAATCTTAACTTGTACCGTTTGCACTTTCCAATTCTTAACTTGTTAACTCCTCCATTAATTTTCCACATCAATTATGTCGTCAAGTTCATCAACTTATAGTGGTTCATATTATTCATCCGCTGATGATGATGAAGCATCATATGAACCTCTTGTAGGACCCCCAAGTAGATTTATGTACGCTAAATCCTTTACGTGCATCATTCACAATCTCCCATATACAGAGCACGGCCATGGAAAGGCTATACTCTCGTATAACCTTGACTGGTTAATAGGTCTAATTCGGTTAGCCAAATTGAATTTGGTTCAAACACTCTACCCGGACAATGATGCGCATCGTGGCTTCGGGCATTGCGCCCTCATCGAATTTGGCGGGGGTGAGGAGCGGGAATGCTTTCGTCGGGCTCGCAAACTTGAGCGGGCATTCTATAATAATCACTCTTCGAGACTCTGGTTTGATCAGGATGAACAGCGGGTAGGCCCATATTTATGGGTTGTGAATGAATCTGACCGTCTCCTACTACTTCCGATTCTGCACCGCTAAGGTCGCATTGCCGAGCAGGGGACAGTGTCGTTGGAATGGGAAAACGACTGTGTGGATTGGGCTGAAGGTGAAAGAGACATATATGGTGATATTGTCTCTGAATTCTAGAGGGTGGGGTAACAAAAAACATACTCCCTCCATTCAACTCCACACTACACATTTGCTTTTTTACGTTTGTCAACGCTTGTTTTACACGATTTTTTTTCTTTAGCTTGATATTTTAATGTACTCCTAAAAACCTAAGTCATTATAATAAAAGTTTGATATTTTTCTGGTGATATTGTCTCTGAATTCTAGAGGATGGGGTAACAAAAAACGTAATAAAAAGCATAAATAATTAAACTTTAATTTAAACCACCACCATAATACAAATACAACTTACAATGCCAGATAATAATTAAAGACTTAATTATTAGAATCTGATGAAGTATTAGGATACTCATTATGAATTTCGGTATAGAGCAAGTCGTAGATTGGCCCTTCATTATCACCGGGAAGCGCAGGTGGAATGGCCTCTCTCTCCCAGGACATAGGCACGGTGGCAAGAATGTGATGCTTCCTGCAATGTTTCAGCAGATGATGATTAAGATGGGTCGCAACCCATAGATATAGGCCTTGTTGTTTATCATCCGAATAGAAGTCCTCTTTCCCCACATCTTCCCCCGCAAATCTAGCCCCTAATTTTCTTACCTGACGAAAACTATCATGGCAGTTGGCTTCGTCAAACATGATAAAAGCGTGTAGATACCCGTATCCGTCGATATTGGAATTTATAGAGAACCCGACAAACACCCGATGATGATAGGACACATGTATTTATTAGTTGTCATTGTCATTATTTGGGTTCGTTTTACGATGTAGAATGGGCATCGTCGATGAAGTTTTTTATTAATTTAAATGATATTTAAATTAATGTTTTTTTTAGTGAGTTCATTTTATTAATTTAAATGGTATTTAAATTATGGTTTTTTTAGGTGAATTCAATTTATTTTATTTTATTTTGAATTTATTTTCCCAAGTTTATTTTATTGAAAATAAAATAAATATTTGATTTGAAAAATCATTTTATGAGTATATTTGGTTTGAAAAATCATTTATTTTAATGTGTTAATTGACTTGAAAAATCGATTAAAAAATCGAAAAGAACTCGTTTTGAACATGTGTTTTTGAGCTCGATTTTAGCTCAGTTTTTGAGCCCGTTTTCTTTACGAATTGGCACGAATATCGAGTACACTAATGATCGGAGCCATTTGGTGTTCACAATTAAGCATATGTGGTCGTTGGTCAATGGTCGATACAAAACACAATTTATACTTCACAAACAACTCTACAATTAGTAAAGAGGCAAGTAAAGGTCGGATCCCAAGGGACGGGTATTGAAATGAAGATTCTATTGTAACTAGTGGTGTCTAGGGGTGTCACAAATTGGGTTGATGTAGAAGGTTACTAAACTAAGGTAGCAATGAAAATAAACTAACAAGATAAATAAAATAAGGGTGTAAACAATTGATTAAAAGCACTAGGGTGTCATGGGTTCATAGGGGAATCATGGGATATGATCATACAAACATGTTCTCAAATTATAAGCAAGCAATTATTGTTGTGATGGATTGAGTTGGGTTATATCTTACAATCCTAGGAAAGTTTGGGTCCCGGAGCCGAATCTCTTGGATTGTACAACACCTACAAGTCTACTTAATCTTCCCTACTTAACACATGCATGGTCTAACAAGACTCGAGTTGGGTTATGTCTTACAAGTCAAGTTGAAAGGATAGAAGATGATAGTAAATGCAAGGATTCATAGGCTTAGCATTTCATCAAATATAACATGTGCATGTATTAAGATCAAAACAAGCAAGCAAATAAGATATGAAAGCATATTAATTTAAGCATGAATCATTCCCCATGTTGGTTTCCCTAATCACCCATTAAACCCTAGCTAAGAGACTACTCACTCATTATCATATTGATCATGCTAGAAAGGTTGTCAATCATACTAACATAATGAAACATGATGAATAAATGAAAGTAATTAGCAATAATTAAAAAGGGATTAAGAGATTATACCTACTAATGATTCCAATAACAAAGCAAGAATAATAGAAGTACTTGAATCCTAGATTGAGAGGTTGTCAATCTCCCAATAATAACCCAAATAATCTTCAATTACCCAAAATAAAGTAAGAACAAGAGAGAGATTAAAGAACTAAAACTTGGATTAAAACTTGATTAATATTTGATTACAATATTGAAGAGAGATTTG
Organism: Silene latifolia; assembly: GCF_048544455.1. Classification (NCBI taxonomy): domain Eukaryota; kingdom Viridiplantae; phylum Streptophyta; class Magnoliopsida; order Caryophyllales; family Caryophyllaceae; genus Silene; species Silene latifolia. The sequence continues at coordinate 68,060,548 of NC_133532.1, forward strand.
ATTGATATTAACTACACTAATTATTGATAAGAAGAACATGCTCCTCTAATTAGACTAATGGGGTATTTATAGTGAAAATTAGGGAGGATGCATTAGGGTTAACTAAGGGCTAAACTAGTAATTACACTTTTTAAGTTGAGCAAGGAGCCTCCGGGATTATCCGAGAGAAGGGCTTCTTCATTTCGTAGCTTGAAGAACGAAAATCTGTCTTTGTCTTTGTGATCCGTCTGGGGAGTCGGGACGGCCGGATCAGGATGGACGATCCGAGCGGATCAAGGAACAAGACGCTCGGACTGGGCATGGGGAATCCGAGCGGATTCTGGTGAGGACGCTCGGACTGGCGAGGACGGACGGATTCTCTACAATCCGTTCGGATTGTAGTTCAAGCACTTTCCTTCTTCTTTTTCTTCCCTTTTCTTCATGAATTCCTTGGGGATTTCCTTGGGGACTCAAGGATCCTTTTCTCAACAATGCTCTTCTACTATGCTATGTACAAAGGCCTTCTAGTCTTGTCTCTCCTTGATGCTTGGTCATTGAATATGATCAATTTAGCCTTGTTTTGCCATGAAAATGCAAGATTCTTACTCCTTTCCTACCAAGGGATCAAAATCTCAAAGAATATGCAAAACAAAGAACTAAAGATAAGAAATGACCCAAATAGGCACTAAAAAGCATGGAAACAATGGTAATTCGGGGGCTAAATATGCGCCAATTATGGTCGCATCAAATATCCCCAAACCGAACCTTTGCTCGTCCCGAGTAAAGAGGTGACAAAGACTAGGACCAATACTAACCTAACCTAATAATAATAGCCGATATGAGACAATTAGCGGGTCTCACTCCGCCCCTTCAACTCACAACAAGACAACCATGAGGTAGGATGCCTTCTTGCAAGGCAAGGTGGGTCTTGCCAAAATGGCGACACATCCAAACATTAAGCACACAAAAACACATAATGGATGCATCTACAAAAAGAATAGCCACTTTCCTCATCTAAGTGGCGGAAATTATCCACAAGGGAAGCAATTCAAGGGTACACAATCCTTCATAGATGCAATTTGTTCAAACTACTAAGCCTAGAAGGATACCAATAAATCACCTCCAAAAGGTGTCAAGCTAGGGTACCTTTGTCCTCAATCGTTAAATGCTTTTGTCAAGAGTAGACTCCCTATGGTGTTAGAAACACTGGAGGATCGCGGAATTCCCCCTCTTCCCTAGACAAGAAGAAGGGTCGTCCCCTCTCTACCATGCACAAAAGTGGATACGATGGATAAAGGGATCAATAAAATTTGAGTTTCATTTGGGAGTTTGCTTTTGTTTTTGTTTTTCCCCCCAATTTCTTGTGGCATTTGACTTTTTGAGAACACTTTCTTTGCCATTCTTTTTGATTTTTGGCATTTCAATACTTGACAACTTTTTGCATTTCTTTTTGAACATTTTCAAAGTCACCCCAATTAGTAACGAGGGTGCCTTGTATTTGAAGCTTTAGGAGTTTTATTTTTGCTCCTCTTTTCTTTTGATGCATTTTTGGCAAACTTTCTTTCACTTTTCATTTCATTGAACTCAAATTGATTTCTTTTTGTGCCCATTCCCTTTGATGACAAAAATGTATGGTAGAATATGGATGAATGATGGAAGTATGCATGGTTTCAAGGGTCACCTTGGAATAAACGGTAGCCAAGGAGTTATCACACCACAAGGTACTCTTGACTCGGCCTTAAACCATGGGTCAAAGGATACTAGCATGACACATCCTAGGGTGTTTTACAAGTATTCTAACAAGCAAAGTCTTAAGAAGAAAAAGCATCTACTAGGGCCTATATACACTTGTCAAGCTTCCCAAGTAGACGGTTTCGCAAAATTTTTCTAACATGCAACTACATGCCATGATGCAACTAATATAAACATCCTAATGCATATGATTCTACCAACTAATATGCCATATAAACTAAATGCAATCCTAAGTTCACATTGTTATACCGCATCAATCAAAATAAAGCCACATAGTCATTAACATAAAGAGGAAAAAGGAGATTGGAAAGATCATACCATGCGGTCTTCAATATCCTCATGTCTCGGATGTGGCATAGTCAATCGATGTGAACAAGGATAAAACAAACACAATATATACAAGACAATATATACAAAGGAAATGAACTTGTTTTTGGTTTTTCAATTTTTCAAATTTTTATGATTTTTGAAATTTTTCAATTTTTATGGTTTTTGAATAAAAGTTAAGTGTTAGAATTCCCATCCCCACACTAATATGGGCATTGTCCTCAATGGCCAAAATGATGGAAATTATGCAAAGAATGATGCATGATTTCTATACTAAATGCAATTCTACACTAAGCTATACTACATGATGTATGGTTTTTGTTATGACGGAGAGGATAATTTAAATTACCTCCCGTTGCGTATGCATTAACTTCCCCAAACCAAGTAAGACACTATTGCTAATGTCAAAGCATGGGGGAGTTCATGCACATGCTATGCTATGCATGAAACTAGATTGTCATTTTGGATTTTACAAAAGTGGGAACAATAAAGAACACCTCAAAGGAACCGAGGTGTGAGTCCTTTGATGTTGCTAGGACTAAACCAACAATGATCAAAATGAAATAAAATACAAAGAGATATAGACAAACCGTGGGAGAGTAGGAGTCTCCAAGGCTAGTCTTCCATCATGCTACTATCATCACCACTTCCCTCATGAGAAGTGGTCACATTGCCACTTTCCTTGGCACTTTCTTCTTTGCTTTCTTCACCATCATCTTCCTCATCATTATCTTCACCATCTTCACCATCTCTTTCTTCATCTCCACTTGCTTCTTCCTCAATATTATCATCAATCTCCTCATCATTTCCAACAACCTCATTGTCTTCCACCACGTCCCTAGATGCACCCGGAAACAAGGCTTCTCTATCCGCCCAACTAGGCAAAGGACAAGATGGATTAAGGAGTCCTTGCCTAGCTAGATGTAGGAGGGGAGGATATTGAGCCAAATAAGCATTCTTCCGATCTTCATAAGCTTGCTTGTGCATGGCTTGCATAAGAAGAGTTACATAGTCTTTCCCAATTTCAACTCCTTGTGGTTTGAACTCTTCATAATCATAGGGGTAAGGTGGTATAACAATGGAAGAGGAGGGAGTTTCATGATCACCCTTTTGTTGTTGAATGATGTACTCGGCTTCTTCGGATAGGGGAAGCAAATAGTTGGTCCGGTGGACACTAAGACGACAAATCTTTGCGGGTAAAGTGAATGATCGAGCCTCACTTGTAAGCCACCCATACTTGGTATCAAGGGAATTGTGAACAACCCACTTAAACTTGTTAATCAAGGTGGACATATCAATAAGATGGCCACCATCCTTAGCCTTGTACTTGCTATCCTTATTGAAATTAGGATCAAAGTGCTTGGCTAGGACCGTGACAAGGCCGCCATTAACAATAACGGTTTGACCCTTCTTCCCACTATCTACATGGAGCCATCTATCAACCAATAGCCTCAAAGAATTGTAAGGCTTGGTGTGAATTCTTCCAATATTCAAAGTTGATTCAAGGAGAATAAAATCGAGTCCCGTGAAATGATTGGTGTCTTTCCTAGCAATTATGGTATTTCCCACAACTTTGTGCCATATTCTTATGCCCGGATGATGGACCAAAAGAGCACGACAAGCTTTAAAATCTTCAAATTTCTTCCCGGAGATTGCCTCCCAAAGAGGCTCGGGATCATACTTCCCATATTGCTTATAAAATTTATGTTCATCGCTAAGACCCAAAATTTCACCCAATTCCGGAAAGGTAATGCGTCTACTAGTGTTAGCTAGACGAAACTCAATATTTTCCCTATTCTCAACTTTTGTCACTTTTAAAGAACTTAAGAATTCCAAGACAAGGGAGGGGTATGTTACTTCCTTCATTTCAAACAATTTCTTTAAACCCATGGCATTGAAAAAGACTCTTGTTTGTTCAAGAACACCCAACTTCTCTAAAGCATCTTGGCATATGAATTTGGTGGATTGAATTTGTTTCATAGCAAACTTGACAAATGTATTTCTATGGGAATCGGAAATGAATGTTACCTCCGGATAATGCAAGAGTTGATTAATTACCGGAGTAGAGGGTGATGCTTCCATAGAAATTTGTTGAGGTGGTTGCACTTCCAAGCTTGGTGTTGATACCACCATTGCCAAAGCCTTCTTCATTTGTAGAGCTTTTTGCCTTTGAGAGAGAGTTGTAGTCTTTGGTGCCTTTGTTGCCTTTGCTTTTGCTTTTGTTGCTCCCTTTGTTCTTGCCATTTGATGAGCTAACCAAGAAAAAGATCAAAAATCTTCAATTTGTAGAATGCCCAAATCGATTTTGAAAGTGAAAGGCTTTGCCTTTATGAGAACAAAAATCAATTCAAAGGTGAAGATTTTGTGCTTGGTTTTGATTGTTAATGAAGATGGAGTGATTGATTTGTTATTTGAAAGATGGTTTGATTTGATTTTGGTGAGTTTTGTTGAGGGTTTTTGTTTTTGAGATGGAGAGGATGAGGGTTTTGATGTTATGGGTAGTGTTTATGAGTGAATGAATGAATGAAGGAAGGTGGGGTGGGTATTTAAAGAACTCGACAATATTAGGACGCAGGGACAATCCGTGCGGATTAGGCGCAATCCGCTCGGATTCTTGACTTCAAATTTTCAAAAATCCCGCCTAGAGATGGGCGGATCGGGGAATCCGCTCGGATTCTTTTGGATGAGACGGGCGGATTTCGTGCGGGGACGGACGTATTCTTGTCCGAGATTTTTCTTTGTTTTTCTTCACTGCAAGACGGGCGGATTGTTCACAAGACGGACGGATTCTGAGAGACGGGCGTCTTTCCGTAAATCCGCTCGGATTCTTCAACGATCAAGAATTTTGCAGTTTTAGCTCAGCCCAAGACGGGCGGATTCTCGGCAGACGCTCGGATCCTCTTCGAGACGGGCGGATTCTCAGAATCCGCTCGGATTGGTCCTTGTGCATACGGATTCAGTTCCATCCGTGCACCAACGCATTCCCTTATCATTCTTTCTTTCTTTCTTTCAAATCTTGTGTTCTTCATTGCGGGGGCACTACTAAGGCATGAATAGCCTAGGCAATTGCCATCCCCACACTAAGGTAAAGCACTACACATCAATTAAAATCATTAGTCCCTCCCTCACTTCTCTCTTTTCATGACAATTATTTTGATCAAAGTAAAAATAAATCCAAAAATGACAAAAATGCAATACAAAAATTAAATGTAAGTTAGGGAGTTAGAAATATTTACAAGTGGTGGTTTAGGGAGGACTCCACCAAACTCTCATTCTTGATGAGATGTCAAGGAGGCATGTTCAAGGTGTTGTTGATGTTGCTCAACACCTTGAAGAAGTAATCAAAAGCTTGTTCATTGTTATGGTAGAGGTCCTCAATAGACCGTGGTTCTTGTTGTTGATCATGATCGATGGCATGCCCAATGTAGGGATTAAAGATCCCTTCAAATTCGTCGTCCCAAAGACCACAAACTTCATTGAGTTGATCATTGAAAATATCTTGCTTGGATGGAGACAACTCTCCCAATTTCTTTTCTTGGCCAATGAGGCCATCTTCTTCTTCCTTGGTTGATTTTGATGAGCTTTGCAAGCTCTTCTTGTCACAATTCACTTGCTCTTTGAATGGAGCATCTTCAACTTTCTTCCTCCATTGGAGTTCCGATTTCTTCTTCTCATCTTTCCGGCTATAATGATCAATCATGAAACATGGCTCATGCAAACGAGGAGCTCTCATGGTCTTGTCAAGATTAAAAGTTATGCTTTCATCTCCCACTTCTAGAGTGAGCTCTCCATGTTTCACATCAATCACCGCACCCGCGGTGTGTAGGAAAGGTCTTCCTAAGATGATTGGAATGTTGGAATCTTCCTCCATATCAACAATGACAAAGTCCACCGGGATGAAAAACTTCCCAATTCGCACGGGGACATCTTCCCATATCCCTAGCGGTGTCTTCGTCGATCTATCGGCCATTTGAAGAGTGATATTGGTACATTTAAGCTCTCCCATTCCCAACCTTTTACTTACCGAGTACGGCATGACACTCACACTAGCCCCTAGATCACATAAGGCTTTGTTGATCGTTGTGTCGCCAATGGTACACGGTATTGAGAAGCTTCCCGGATCCTTTAATTTTGGAGGTGAACTCCCTTGAAGTATAGCACTACTCACCTTAGTGAAGGCGATAGTCTCAAGTTTCCGGATTGACTTCTTCTTTGTGAGGATATCTTTCATGTACTTTGCATAGGCCGGAACGTGATTGATTAATTCCGTGAAAGGAATTGAGACTTCTAAGTTCTTCACAATTTCCATGAACTTTCCAAGTTGATCATCAAATTTAGGCTTGGCTTGACGACTTGGAAAAGGAAGTCTAATCACAATGGGCTCCTTTTCTTTGGCTTTGTCTTCATTTTTCTTTGAGCTTTCTTCTTTTGATGATTCCCCTTCTTTGGGACCTTGCACCACAACCTCATTCTCACTAGCTCTCACAACTTCATCCTCAACTTGCTCCTTCGGTGCTTCATATCTTGTACCACTTCTCAAGTGAATGGCACTAACCGTTTCATGTCTAGGGGGATTACCTTGTGGTGGTAATTGCCCCTTTTGTCTTTGTGAGCTCGAAGATGCTAGTTGGGTCAATTGTGTTTCCAACATCTTGGTGTGAGCTAGAATGTTGTTGATGGTGGTGTCTTTTGCTTGGCTATCTTTTTGCATTTGGGTGAAAAATTCTTGTTGATTCTTTTGCATTTGGAGGACCGCTTTTTGGACATCAAAACTTTGGTCATTGTGGTGATTGTATGGATTTTGATTTTGGTAACCTTGGTTTTGATTGAAAAAGGGTCTTTGATTTTGATTTCTCATGGGTGGTGGAGTGTATGTTGTTTGAGGGTTTTGGACATTTTGGCTTTTGTATGAGAGATTTGGATGGAACTTGGTGTTTTCATTGTAAAAATTTGAATAAGGGGTACCACTTTTGTAAGCTTGGAAAGCATTGACTTGCTCGGTTGTTCCCCTACATTCGCTTAAGTCATGACCCAAGGTTCCACAATTCTCACATATCCCGCTTGGGATTGATGAGGATGCCGTCATGGCATTGACATGATGCTTTGATGATTTTGAGCTTTCCTCAAGTCTAGCCATAGCTTGTTCAAACTTCAAGTTGATTGTGTCAATGTGAGCACTAAGTTGAGCACCCAATTGAGTAACGGTGTCCACTTCATACTTTCCTCCTCTAGTAGCCTTGCGAGGCCTACTATATTGCGAATTATGGACCGCCATTTCCTCAATCTTGTTCCATGTTTGATTGTCATCAACTTCGGTGAACATTCCATTTGATCCCATATTGAGAATGTTCCTTGAATCTTCATATAAACCATTCCAAAATTGTTGCACTAAAAACCATTCGCTAAGTCCATGGTGAGGACATGAGCGACAAATACCTTTGAACCGCTCCCAAGCTTCATACAAAGATTCTTCATCCCTTTGCTTAAAACCCGTAATTTGAGCTCTTAGCATATTGGTCTTTTCCGGTGGGTAGAATTTTTGGTAGAAAGCTGGAGCTAGCTTCTTCCAAGAATCTATTCCAAGGGTGGCCTTATCAAGGCCCTTCAACCATTGCTTCGCGGTGCCGATTAACGAAAAAGGAAATAAGACCCATCTTATTTGGTCTTGAGTCACGCCCGTTTGAGAGATAGCTTCACAATAATCACAAAAGGTTTCCATATGAGAATGAGGGTCCTCACTAGGCATTCCTCCGAATTGGCTCCTCTCAACTAGTTGAATGAAGGCGGACTTGGCAATAAAGTTTCCGGTAAGATGTTGTGGGGTAGGAGTACCATTTGGTAGATCCTCCTCGGTGGGTATAGAGTGTGACGAGAATTTAGGCATTGTAGGTGGATTTTGTGTGGTATTGTTTAATGGGTTTTCTTCTCCTTCTATTGCGAAAGGATTGACAAACTCACTAGTGGGTTGAACAACTTCACCAACACCTCCCAAATTCCTCCTAACAAGTCTCCTATTATTCGTCAAGGTTCTTTCGATTTCACGGTCAAAAGGTAACAAATCTCTTTGTAACCTTCTAGACATGCAAAATATCAAACAACTCAAAAACAATTAGAACAAACCTTGAGGAGTTTTACTTCCCAAGGTGAAAAAGACACAACTAAAAACAATAAAAGAAATCTTAAATCAATTAAACACCGTCCCCAAGAACGGCGCCATTTTTGATCGGAGCCATTTGGTGTTCACAATTAAGCATATGTGGTCGTTGGTCAATGGTCGATACAAAACACAATTTATACTTCACAAACAACTCTACAATTAGTAAAGAGGCAAGTAAAGGTCGGATCCCAAGGGACGGGTATTGAAATGAAGATTCTATTGTAACTAGTGGTGTCTAGGGGTGTCACAAATTGGGTTGATGTAGAAGGTTACTAAACTAAGGTAGCAATGAAAATAAACTAACAAGATAAATAAAATAAGGGTGTAAACAATTGATTAAAAGCACTAGGGTGTCATGGGTTCATAGGGGAATCATGGGATATGATCATACAAACATGTTCTCAAATTATAAGCAAGCAATTATTGTTGTGATGGATTGAGTTGGGTTATATCTTACAATCCTAGGAAAGTTTGGGTCCGGAGCCGAATCTCTTGGATTGTACAACACCTACAAGTCGACTTAATCTTCCCTACTTAACACATGCATGGTCTAACAAGACTCGAGTTGGGTTATGTCTTACAAGTCAAGTTGAAAGGATAGAAGATGATAGTAAATGCAAGGATTCATAGGCTTAGCATTTCATCAAATATAACATGTGCATGTATTAAGTTCAAAACAAGCAAGCAAATAAGATATGAAAGCATATTAATTTAAGCATGAATCATTCCCCATGTTGGTTTCCCTAATCACCCATTAAACCCTAGCTAAGAGACTACTCACTCATTATCATATTGATCATGCTAGAAAGGTTGTCAATCATACTAACATAATGAAACATGATGAATAAATGAAAGTAATTAGCAATAATTAAAAAGGGATTAAGAGATTATACCTACTAATGATTCCAATAACAAAGCAAGAATAATAGAAGTACTTGAATCCTAGATTGAGAGGTTGTCAATCTCCCAATAATAACCCAAATAATCTTCAATTACCCAAAATAAAGTAAGAACAAGAGAGAGATTAAAGAACTAAAACTTGGATTAAAACTTGATTAATATTTGATTACAATATTGAAGAGAGATTTGATTGATATTAACTACACTAATTATTGATAAGAAGAACATGCTCCTCTAATTAGACTAATGGGGTATTTATAGTGAAAATTAGGGAGGATGCATTAGGGTTAACTAAGGGCTAAACTAGTAATTACACTTTTTAAGTTGAGCAAGGAGCCTCCGGGATTATCCGAGAGAAGGGCTTCTTCATTTCGTAGCTTGAAGAACGAAACTGTGCTGTGCTGTGATCCGTGCGGCTGGGAGTCGGGACGGCCGGATCTGGGATGGACGATCCGAGCGGATCAAGGAACAAGACGCTCGGGTGGGCATGGGGAATCCGAGCGGATTCTGGTGAGGACGCTCGGACGGGCGAGGACGGACGGATTCTCTACAATCCGTTCGGATTGTAGTTCAAGACTTTCCTTCTTCTTTTTCTTCCCTTTTCTTCATGAATTCCTTGGGGATTTCCTTGGGGACTCAAGGATCCTTTTCTCAACAATGCTCTTCTACTATGCTATGTACAAAGGCCTTCTAGTCTTGTCTCTCCTTGATGCTTGGTCATTGAATATGATCAATTTAGCCTTGTTTTGCCATGAAAATGCAAGATTCTTACTCCTTTCCTACCAAGGGATCAAAATCTCAAAGAATATGCAAAACAAAGAACTAAAGATAAGAAATGACCCAAATAGGCACTAAAAAGCATGGAAACAATGGTAATTCGGGGGCTAAATATGCGCCAATTATGGTCGCATCAACTAATCAACCTAAGCCACTACCCATCCAACCCCAGTTCGAACCCCATAACCACGGCCCAAACCATGCCCCAAATCACCCCCAACCAGCCCGCGCAAAACACAAAGCAGCCCCCTGTTTTGCAGCTCAATCCCGAGCCCAAAACCCGCTCCAAATACCACCAAAACCCGTGCCCATTAACCCTAACCCATACCCTAATATCATACCCATATTACCTTACCTTAACCACCAAGAAAACTCCCCATACGAACCCTAGAAAACCCCCCAAAAGCTGCTGGACAGCAGCTATGCTCAGCCGAGCCCGTCTGCCTCTCCTCCCTTTTACCCTATTTTAACTCCTTATAAATACCACCCCTTCACCATACATTCATGGCTCTAAGTTCTCCATACATCCTACCTTCACTCACAAGCTTTAAACCTCAGAAACAAACCCTAATTGCCTCTCAAAAACCTTCCACAAAACCGACATCCAAACTGAAACCAGTTTGTGTGTCCTCTTCGAAAAACAATTCGTTCCTCCTTCAAACCTCCATCAAAACTCGAGTTTCTTGTTCCTAATTAACCATATAACATCCATCTACACATTAGACAAAGATTTACGAGCCAAATTGCCCTTGAGAGTACACGAAATCCCTCGAAAAACAGAGTGTTATACACTCTGTTTTCGCGGTTTGTTCCTGTCTGTCCAGTTCATTTTGTGCTCGTTTTTCGTGCCCAATAACTCAAAACGAGCAGGGGTTGCTTTAAGATCTCTGTTCTCCTCTCTTTCTAGTTTTCAAAACATCTTTTAAATCGAATTTTCATCGTGAAACGAGGGAGAAATCGCTGTTTGAAAGTTGCTGTCCAGATTCGATAAAAACGTGTTGTTTGCTTTGTTTCTTCGTCGACGACGGCCTCTCGAGATAAAATCTACCATCGATTACGACCCAAGACGGTGTCAACGATACATGTAGGTTGAGGGTGCAGCAATCCTCCTCTTTCTCCCTTTTATTTCGTTTTTTTATGTTTGTTTTTTATAGTTTGTTTTTATTCGTTTATCGTTTTTGGTTTATCGATTGTTTAATTAACTATGAAACTAGTTTAGTCCGAGTATGAGTTAAAGTACCACCATGAACACCCGCGTTGACTTGAGATGGGAAAGAAACCGCTACATCAGTCGGTCGTACACCCCCGTCTCATTTACATATCCTCGTGTTCAAGGTAGGGCATTAATAAAACGATTTCTGACTTCGTTCTTCGCTTTTGACCCCTCCTTTGTTTCGCGTGATTCGACCCACCTTAGGACCATTCACATGTTAGTTTGACCTCTGATTGTTAACATATAACTTATTTAGACGACATTCGATCATTTAAATAACCTAATTAGACATGTTAGGGTGCTTCGACATAGCTTTTAAAATCAATCGACAATTCTGTAACTTAATGAACGCATCTCTCTCTTTCACCTAATTTCTCGCTAGTATAAGAGTGCGTGATTAACACCTTCTTATTAACACTCGATGAGTTAAATTAATTAGCGAATTTGACCTAATTTGACCCCTTTAGGCCGTGTAGAATGCGCGTTTGCAAGGTATCTTTTCAAATTGATCAACGTCGTTTCTAACTAGTTTTCTATTTTGTTTCGAGCTCGTTTCGCAATCAATTGATCTAACTAATGAACCTGACCTAGGACTTAGGGTAGCCTTGTTTGGTTTGGCCGTGATTTGGCCGTGTCCTTTGATCTTTCTCGTTTTGTTTGTTTCGCATCGTTTGTTCTTTATTGCTTTGTCGCTTGTAATTTATCGTTTGTTATCGAGTTGTAATTTTCAAGTTAGTTTTCTTTTATCGAGTCAAAACCTCTTCTAAAAAAACCTTAGTCTTGTTTGGTTAGATGGTTGTGCCCCAATGCAAGTAAGAGCGTAGTAAATCGCATGTTGTTTAAAGCAACATGGCCCGATTTATGCTAATGCATGCTTTGGTGCGTGACCCAATGTCTAATTCGATAAGATTAAGTGAAAGCACACATTACGAGGAGTGACCCAAGGCCGTGAGTCATGTAGGCCGTGAGCCACCCCTTTGTGCACGCATTCCTAGGCCGAATTGGCCATGTGTCGTGTACGGTGTTGTATGTAGCAATTGTATTTAGATCGAGTTGTATCTTTAATTTATTGTTGTGTCGGCATGAAATGCCTGGTTTGTAATAGGTAGATCCCACGGCTCCCCCATTCCCCCTTAAGCCTTGTTTGCTTTGCTTTGTATGTTGTTAGATTAATTAACCCACATTCTAAATTACAACTTTGACAAAGTTAGTTTAGTTGCATCTAAAACGACAAAGAAATTGTTGTCACATGTTAGGGTTTAAAACGATGTTTGCATATCATATATCGTAGTAGCTATGACCTTGTTTGAACTCCGACACTTGACTTAGTAGAGGCCGTTATCGACGGGCGGGGTTAGGTGTCCTTATGGGCTTCCTAACACGTACCCTCACCCCTTACTCAAGATCTATGGTTTGTGGATCCGTCTAAATACCATTGGATTACGAGAGTCATTCAAATTGAGTGATATAGGGTACAAGTCTTTATCTTTAATCACTCGTAGTCGATTGGCTTTATGCTTTTCGATGAAAGGTGTAAAGTTGACTTGAACGGTTCCAAGTTCCCAAAAAACTTGGTGGCGACTCTAATTTGTCTTAATTCGATTCGAAAGAACCTCGAGTCGATTATGCCTAGTGTGGATCCCGCGGACGCAGTTCCCGAGGGCCTTGTCTACAAAGCGAAGCCTACAAAACCTTGCTTGTTTATAGACACAGGGTACACTTTTTTAACCGCGGTGAAGCCGGAGTTATGAAGCATTTGCGTCAACCACCCAAGATAAGGGTTAAACCGTTTCCATTCACACCATAATGAACTGGGAGATTATGGAGAATGCAAGTAAAAGGCTGTGCGTAACGAGAATGTGATTGTAGCTCCGATACACCAGCCATATTTTTTTTAGAGAGAAATTTAGAAAGAAATTAGGGAGTAAATATTTGATAATTTAGAATTTGACCTAAAACATTATGAGGACATATTGATAGAATTATTTTTGTCAAATTGAATATTATTGGTCAAATTGAATATTTATTAAAGTTCAGTTTTGAATGAAGTAATCAAATTGAAAAATCTAATCAAATACTGACAACGGTTGAATTGAAAAAACGTTATCTCATAATAGAAAATAAACACGGTTACAAAAAATCCGTAGCTATAACATAACAACGGGTAACAAAAATTGTTGTTGGTTTTAATTTAGTAACGGTTTTCGAAATGCCGATATCTTAAACTGGTAACGGTTTTCTAACAATCGTTGATAAGAGTGATTCTATAACGAGTTTCTGGAAACCGTTTAAAGTTTTTGACAACGGTTTGTTAAGCAGTCGTTGTCAAATTATAATAACAACGTTTTTCGAGGGAAACCGTTATTCGAATTATCGCGGTCTAGGTTTCCGCCAAAATTTGGAAAACGGTAATCTAAGTGTCGTTATTAAATGCATTAAACCGTTGTGATACGCTCCTTATTGATTGCCAGATTTGGCGTAATGGATGCAACTACCATCGTGGTCAAAAGCTTAGTCATAGGGAGATGCTCTGGGTCAGGCAGTCTTATCCAACTCATACCCCACACCCTCCAAGCTAACCCACCACCCTCCAAAGTCCTCAACCATTTTTGGTCGATAAAGTAATCTCTATCCAAGGTGAGCACAACCGAGACCATAGGTGTGAGGGCCGAAGAGGCCTCAAAGGTAGTCAACCACTCAGCTAACCATGTGGCAATAGCACCACAACTCAAGTACCGAGTCGAAGAGGTGGCCATCAAGGCCAAGCTAGCACAAACGATGGATGGGGAACTAAAGGAGACTCTCTGTGCTCGGGTGGGGTTCAGATAGGTGACCAACAACGTAACCTCATACGAGTTTAACTTACTCACATCCCTTCTATCGTACATCAAACAGGTCAAAGCTCTAAGGAAGATCTTCAAAGTGACATGTTGAACATCATTAATCAACATGTTACTCGAAGTAGGGGCAGGCTTACTAGTGAAACATGGCATATAGCTGCTACCCCCACACTCGGTCGAGATGTCTCTAAGTGATCCCTTCTCAGGTCGAGCAAGTCCAAGGTGAGAAGCAAACTGGTCCATGGACAAGAGAAATCTGGTGTTCATAATACTGAACTCTACGGTCTTAGGTACCGCATCATAAGAAAAAGAGCTCATAAACTCCAAGGTCAAGAAAGGGTAAGAGTGCTTCCTAAGACGATACAACCTTGCCAAATCCAAGGTCTCAAAGATATGCCTCACGTCTACCTCTATCTTCAGATCATCAAGGATGGTAGTGTTGATGCATCTAGTAGGTTTCATACGGCGTTTCACCAACTCAATAAAGGCATCTATTTGCTTAAAGTCAGCAAATACAATGGTAGGATACTCAGGAACCGGTGGAACAGTATGTCTCTGACTCCCCTCTCCCACCTCAGGCTCAGAGGCCCTCGACCTCTTACTCTGACGGGTCAGAACTGCGGCTCTTGGCATCTGTTTCAACATGTTTTTAGCCACACAAAACGGGTACTTACTTGATCATAAAGAACTTGTCAAAGTATACTCATGGATAGAGAAACAATAATTTAAAGTAACTTTTATAAGATAACGACCAATTTCCAAATCATGTTACTCTCATATTTCATAAAAGACGGTTTCATAGTTTTCAAAACACAAAATTCTAACTATTACTAGAAAGGTTTGGATCTTAATCCCCCAAAAAAAGCTTCACAAAAGATCATTAGCATAAAGATTTGGGGCGAAATTCAGTTTAGGGCATTTTAAGACGGAGTTTTAAGACGAAAGTTTTGAGTGAAATTAACCAAAATCAACACCAAACATGATACCAACAACATCCCTTTAGTCTATTTTCCCTTTGAGGTAAGCAAAAGATGAACAAAATCAAGTTTGTAAGACAAACCCTAGAACTTTCGGCCCAACTATACCAACAAATCAATTGGATTTTGCAATTTCTAGCATCAACAACAACAAACTAAAGCAATTTTACCAAAATATAGCAAATATAACCCAACATTCATGAGTACAAATTGAATTTTCAGACAAATCAACACTTTTACATGCTACCAATTGATTAAAACCAAGAAAGAGAGGAGCAATCTTACCTTGAATGAGTTGCAAAAGGATTGAACGAATTAACAAGAAGATTTCTAGAGGATTAAGCACAAATTATCCCAAGAACTTTGAGAAAAAGAAGTCTTAAGAAGATTTTAGGGTTTTAGTAAGAATAGGAAATAGATTAGGGACAAGATCAAAGTTTACGAATTCGGTTAACGGTTCCTGCAAAACAACTCCTCATTCCGAGTCCAAGCTGCACTTGGTACTCGTCGCTGATTATTTCCACGCAATCACTATCAATTAACACTACTCATATGAAACACGATTACCTCAACCGATCATTACATATATAGCATTCCATCATATACTAACATTTTACAAATTAATCCAACTACAACTCACATGTACATATGTAACAACAATATTATTTTACTTTTTATTTACTCATATCCAGGTTTGATCGTTTAACATGCGATTATAATACTTTAAACATTACATTCGGCAAATCAACGCTTACTTATTACCCATGCTTGCTCTATTGCTCGACACATTACAACAATCCAAAAATCACAAATCACGATTCACATTGCTACACTTATTCACAAGAGTATACAAATCATTTACCTATCAAATTCCACAGCATCGTATGACAATTAGCACTAACTGAAGCACATATATGGAGATTTACAATCATTACCACTGTCGCATTATTAGATACTACGCAACTTTCAACACATCTACCAGTCTCTATCATATACACACGCACTTCCAGCTATTCACAACACTTGCACGTTTTAGTACTACCACTTGCACACATAAGACATTACTTCGGACTCAAACACGACTACATCCACTCTATATACAACGCACAACTATACACACCCAATTCCCAACTCCATATTCTCATTTGAAGTGCCTTTTTTTAAGCATATTGGGGCATGGATTTTGGAATAATGGCGACTTCCCACCCAAAATCAAGCAATCACCGAGGCTCCCAGCACACATACACCAGGTTCATTTTATTAGACACACTACGTTCATTAGGCTCATTAGTTACAGGTTCCAAAATCGTCGCTCTTATACCACTTTATAACACACCCATCTACCAAGGAGCCTTAACAAGAACTTCCCCAGCTGATAAGAGCGTTACCATCCCGGTTTCCCGAGGAATAGTAATTATCAAATGTCGATAAAAGAACAATTATGTTTATTTAAAAGTTATCAACCGAAAATAAAAGATACAACTCGTGACATCTATCAACTACGTGAAACGATCTCTACCATGACTCGTGGTAGACTCATCCCTCCAAGCACACAGCAAAGATCCAGATATCAACCTGCTAAGATTGACTGCTCACCATAATGGATCATGGCAGACACAACACAAGAAGAAAACACAACAACACCACACAAGGTCAGTAACTGAAGGAACACACAAAACTAGACACAACAAACATACACACATCACCTTCTCCAATCACCCACACTCTTCTGACTGCCTGAAGGTCCAGTCCTGCCAGATTACCAATCGTAATCATTAATCCTCACCACCAAAGGGGGACGGCAACCGTACCCACAAATCCAACCTCATCAATTCTGAGCAAAAACCCATGTTCCTTAATGTGCATATCCGCTCCTATGGCGGGTTCCACAGAGGGCAAATCAAGGGCGTGAAGCCACACCAGCAAGCGACTCCACTCAGCCGAGGACACGCCTCTCGAACCAGAGACAAACATACAAAAACCAACTACAACCAATCTACACTACCAATCACAATACCAATACAATCAACTTCTACAAACAACATTCTAAACAACCAACAGTACTAAGTAGGAAAACCTACCTCTAGCAATCCGCAGCAATACCGCACACGACCATAAGACGACAAACAACCACCATAACCACCTATAACAAATAGTTTGACCATCTATTACTACTACCACAACCACAAAAGAAACAAGGAAGACGATGATGATGATGATGACAGCATACCTATACATAGCATTCTGGCGACAAGACCGCTACCTGACTCATGCTTCCCATCCCCATGGTGTCTCAAGTCTCAAAAGCTCCAAAAGGATGAATATAGGTGAAGGAATAAAGAGGTGACGGCTATTAGGTTTAGGAGGAAAGAAAAGAAATGATTTTTGTTTCACGATATCATGATTTATATTTCACCGCTGAACTCCCGTAACACGATCGAGGATGTAACTTACTCGATCGAGTGACCTTTACTCGATCGAGTGACTGAGCTACTCGATCGAGTAGCCTTCGCTAGATCGAGCCTCCTAAACTCAAAGGGGTACTGTGACGTAAGACAAAACTCGTAAGACTAACAAATGTCTAGACATTCGTCTAAGGTCAGTCAACGACGGTCAACGGGGCCTTTAAAGGACAGGTATTACATGGAGGACCAATTATGAAAAACAACATGAAAATACATCTCCAATACAATATGTAGACTCAACAATAGACAGAAAAACAAATGGTACAATGGAAATATCTTTCAAAAGGAAACCATCTGAAAAGCCTCGCCCATCCATTTTTTCCACGGAAATCAACCTCATAACTCCACTAAATATCCCAACCAAACCCCAAGATGTCTATCATGAAAATGTTGCAGTTGAGTCTTTCAATTCTCTTCGTGACCCAATATATGCATTTACGGATGAGTCTGGGCACAAATTTTTCGGTGTCTGTGACTGTGAAAGATGTCTGATGGCAAGCTCAGATGAAGATGATGTTCCAAAAACAAGGAAAGGGAAGAAGAAATCTATGCAACAAGAGCTTAGAGAAATCTATGAAGCAGGTAATCCCGAAGTTGGTCTCTTAGGAGAACCGTCTGGGAAATCTTTCGAATACTACCTCAGATATCCTAGAAGAAAATCACCTCCCCCCCCCAAAAAAAGTGAAATGCCAAACAGTTATATGTTTGGACCATGTACCTCAAAAGAAGATGATTTTCCACCAATAGAGTTTGAAAAAGAAAATTCCACACGTTCTTGGAAAATCAAGAATCCAATCATAAAGATTCCAAATGGTTCAACAAGACAGATCACTATTGTAGAGGCAACACTAAATTGGCAATCAGAGAATGCACAAATCCAAAATATTTTCCTGAAAAGCATTGACAAGAAGGTGACACTCATGGACCGTGCAATCAAAGAAATAAACCAGAAGATCTCTTCGTTACATCATGAACTCCTCAAGTTGGCGACTACCATATCCATAACTTCACCACTCATGTTGGAAAAGAAGTCTGAATTAAAATCTCTTAAAGCCCAATTACACTCCTTACAAAACAAACCAACCTCACCATCTCACATTCCATATGATATATTCACTCCATATCAAATATATGCCACACCACCATTAATAACCAGTCCACAACCTATTCCTCCACTACCCCAAGATCAAAGCCCTTTCGGAGAATCCTCATTCTTACCAACAAGGGTACTTAATAAACATGTCTCGAAAAAGAGACAGTCTACAACAAAGGATGGAAAAAGAGCATCAACAATAACCCAATCAGAACCATCAGACACCCTACCCCCAGAAGGTGGTTCACAGTTCATGGTTGAATACAATTATCCTATTTCTTCCTTATTGAAAGAGATAGCGAACCCAAAAAAGGATAAAGAGATCTTTAAAGACCTGGGAACAGAAAAAAGGTCACCAAAGGATTCTAGTGATGAGTATAGAATCCCTGAATTCATGATGGTGATGCCATCCACTATTGAAGAAGAAGTTAAAAGTGAAATAGAGAACCCATTAGATGCAGGACAGGGACAACCCATAACGTATCTTCCACCAGATTGGCATCCCAAAACCCACACTGAACCTGGACATGGTTTTTTGTTTGATAATATTCCTCCTTCCAAATGGAGAGACAAAGTCTATGAAATACACGCATGGTGCACGGAACAAATATTACACCCAGAAAGCAGTCTGTCCTCAGTAATTGACAGGCTGGTATTGAGGTTCTATGGGAGACTACTGTAGACACCTTGTTTTTACACCTCCCGCCAAACACCCAGTGATGATTGGGCCGCATGTTTAGCATATGTCGCGATTTTATGATGTTTTGTAAATCGGTTAATAAAAGGCAACTCGTACAATTGTGTCTACCCCTTGATTGTCATCTAGGTGTTATTACGGTCGTCTTGGCAGTAATTAGAATACATTCGTAGTCTGGGTCGAAAACCGTCTTCATTTCCTAAAACCGTCAAATCCCGAGTCAAAAACAAATGTTCTTGTCAAGCTAAGGTTAGGATGTCATAAAATGTTATGAGTATATCATTTTTAGTCCTATGTCACTTCTTTGGGCTAAACTTAAAGTTTACATTACAAAATGTGCATTTCATTTAGCTAAAATGACAACCCGACGTTTAGGCGCATTTTACGAGGTGATAACGACTTTTTTGGCTCTGTCCTATTTCTCAAAAAGTTCTAGATCTTTCTTTTAGCTTTACAAGACCCCCAAAATCAACTTAATCTGAGTCTTGTAGAGAAAGTTATGCCTAAAATACGACAGGTTGTCAAACGCGTTTTCTTACGCAGAAGAATACTACCCGAGAAAGGATGCAGCATGTGTTGCGCCTCTTGTAAGAGTCGCAGCACCTGCTTCGCCTTTTCTCAAGGCTTTCTTTTTGGCCAATTTTCCGTGTTTCAACCTAAGTCGGTCGTTTCCGGATCTTTCCGTCCGTATCTCTTTCCTAAACCCTACCCCTCGTGATTAGTATAAATAGAGGCCTTTGTCACACATATTTTTCATGCGAGTCTCCGCCCTTCTCTTCCCCCTTTGCATTCTAAGACCACGCTATTGCTTTTCAATGCCTACGTGCTTGATCAATCGACCACGTAAGCTCAGATCATTCTGAGTACCAGTCACGTTTGCATGACCGACCAATTTGACAACTACACAATCAATTAATCAATCTTTTAAATTCCTTTTTCAAGGGCACTTTCATATTTGCATGGATCGAGTCGAGTTACCACTAAAAAACCATTTTAGTTAAATCTCGCGACGCTAACATGTAAGTCCGAGGGTGTAAATCCCGTTTTGTTATTGTACTATTATTTGTATCAATTAATGTAGATTTATATCAAGAGCACGTTAAAAAAAAAACAATTTAAAATCCATCTTTTAAAACCGTTTTTTACTAAACAGCGGAAGTCAGATGTCGAGAAGAAACGCAGCAGCATCTACGCCTCTTCGATGGAATGCAACATCTGTTGCGCCTCTTCCAGAGGCTACCGCTGCTCCTACTCTTCTTCTTCTTCCTCGACTTCCTGCAATTTTTCTTATTTCTCTTATTCTTTCGTTCTTTTGTAATTTTCAGTACATAAAATTATATTTTAACTAAATCTTTTATTTACAATCTCTTAAGTCGTCTTTAAATCCCGGGTAATTCAATAATTGCAGGTTTTCCGTGTTTTAATTCAAATTGATTCTTTGGGGTTTTGTAGACATGGGCCACCCGCGCGTTGCTCTCGAGGAGGCGATACTTCTCCCACGGAGCCTTGAGTTTGCCAAAGCACGTCATGGACCGTTACCGATTTGTGAGGCATTGAAACCGGTGAAAGGTTGAATAAGCCTGTGATATGGCTAAAGTCGTATCACCAATATCAAAATAAATCAATCTCAGTTACTAACAAAATAGCTAGCGGTAAGACAGGTATCGAATCCACAGGGAGGCAGTAATAATCAGCTTGCTAATATTTAGATCGTCTGAACGTAACCGTTTCTTGGGGGTTTTGGTTTGTTTGTTATCTATCGACTAATAACGAGTAATTAAATGGTTTATAACAATAATATTTAAGGCCTAGGATTTTCGGTTCACTAGGTCAATTATATGGGGTCTCTTAATCAATTGCTAGGTCAATCAAGTTATCTATGGTCACAAGATTGATTAATTCTGTTTATGTCCTTTAGATCAAATCTAACATGCAATCGCTATAATTAGACACAATCTATTTGATTATCGCAGCCTATATTAATTTTAACCCTGCCGGTGAAAGTATTAATTCGCTACCCTAGTTAACAATTCAGGCCTAAATCAATTAACTAGAATAAGAACAATAATCAAACGATAACTTATGCGATTTTACTAGCAATCAATTAATATTCCCCTTTCTAATTTTCCTAGATCCCCTTCATCCTAGATGAGGGATTTAGCTACTCATAACAAATCTAACAACAACAATAATGGTAACTGAAAACATGATTAATGATATGAAATAACAACAACTAATTAAGAGCATAAAACATGAATAATTAATTAATGAAAAATGATTAATACCGTAGCAATCAACAAGGAAAGATTGAGAATGAGAATTGAAGCTAAAACAAGTTTTCCAGCCGTCCTAAGTAAAAATAAAGCGTAACCTAAAAAATAATCTACGAGTTTTGAATTTATATTGCAAAACAAGTGTTTTAGGAAAATACGAAAATTAATCCGTCAGCAAGGATCCTCGATCGAGCCTAGCAGTACTCGATCGAGGACGATTCCTCAATGAAGCCTTAGTGGACTCGATTGAGGAACCAGCTTCACAGGCTTTGTTCTCGTCTTTCCTTCACTTCTAATCTTCAAGTCACCTCGTTCCCCGTGCCATGCTTCGTGTATTCCACTATGCCATATCCGCAATGCTCAACTTAGCTCAATTATCCTCGTAATGTGTCATTTCTGCATTAAAACATAAAATAGCGGCAGTATCGATAATTCACTATAAAAGGTCATATAGATGACATAAAGGCACGAAAACGGTACATAAAACGCTATGAAAGGAGTTATAGAAGTGTATATAAAAGTGGTACATCAAACTCCCCCAAACCAAACCTTTGGTTGTCTTCAAGCAAAGCACTCAAACCATACAAAAGACTAACATACAAATGGTGAATGAATAACTCAGAGAAAATGTCTAGGCACATACAAATCCCAGCTATCCATATCTATAACAAAGTAATGACCAAAAATTATACCAATAAAACAAATTCAAAGGTACGGGTAACAGATTAACACAGCTCTACTCAAGATGTAACATGATACCGAGACTCAGCCAAATGCCTTTCAACCTTGCAAGACAAATTTGTTGGATTCTCGCGGTTTTACTCATGCACTCATAAGGGGTGAGATATATGTAAGATAGAAAGAATAAAGAAACTCACTCAACTTATGAAACATGCATGCAATCTAATGTGATAGTAATTTCTCCAACTAGGGCGCACTCACAACATAGACTAAGTACAAGAATCGAGGACACAATGGTGGCAAATGGGCATGGGTATAGAAATGGTTTGTGCAAAAGCACATATGGATATGTGAGGCTAAGACGGTAGTCGCAGCGCTAGACCAATAACCACATCTAATAAAATATAATACAACTATCCAACTAGAGAAATTATCTCAATCTTTGACAACATATGAAAGAATGTAAAAACTCTCCAAAAGTGCATTAGACTCTAGCATTTACCACTTATGATCTCCTAACAAAACCGATGAAGCAATTTCTTTTTTCCTTCTTTTTCTTTTTCTTTTTCTTTTTTCGGAATTTTTGATTTTTTTTTCTTTTTTTTCTTTTCTTTGCTCCATAATATTCTTTTTCAACATAGGAGATCACACAGTTGCTATAAAAATTAAAGCTACTACCCACATGACATAAAAGTTTCAACCCAACCAAAGTAGCTATAACAATATAAGACTCAAGCAACCGAGACTGTCCCGAAAAGGTAGGCAAATTCCGGAATGTAGCTATGAAATAGGATATGAAATGGCTACATGGTTCAAACGGGCTAACAAAACAGGGGGTAATGTATGGCATATTTGAACAATAAGAATCACCTTTCCTCATGTACTCAATCATATGAATGCGCAAAAAGTTAAGAAACTAATGTCACACTTATGCAGTTTGATATTACATATTCCACAAGGAGACCACACTCTTTAGACTAAATAACAAATCAGACCAGTTTATTAATGTTCCTGGCCGAGAAAGCTCTAAAGACCTCTGAAATTTAAGTGGTTTACCAACAAACTATAGTCAAATTTACTCGGCATAAGGCATATTGTGACGGTCAAGACTTGAGTTAAGAGCTTTGTGTTAGGTTCATATACCTATGCTATTATTAGACTCCTCTAATGATGAACTAATTAACATATTAATATGTATAGTAGTTCTTTAGATCTAGTGCATGCATAACTAAATAAGAGATTAATAAGAAAAATAATGTCCCTTACATTGTTAAGTGGCTCGAAATTATGGGCACAAATAAAGTCACCTTCCTTATTTGTTCTTGAGCTTAAATGTAATGGATGATCCTCCTAAATCCCAATGTAGAGATCCTCCTCTTGATTGCACCCAAGACAAATCCCTTAAACTAATATATTAACTAACTAGATTAATATAGTAGTATCTTAAAAATGATTCTAATAATATTATTATTACTACACTAGTAATCTAATATTGTGATTAGAATTTTGATGAACAATCTCTAATGTTTTCTAAAACAAGTTTTAGAGAGTTGTGAGAGAGATGAGCAAAAATTGCATGTAAAAAAGATGAATGAATGCATCAAAAATAGAGAAAACAATTTCTCTATATGCCAAAGGGGGTGCCGGTTTGGGAGGGATCACAAGACCAATGCATAGCACTTGCTTTTCCATTTGTTCTTCACAAGACATAGTAGGTGTAAGACTAGTTAGACTAGGTATGATTATGCTATTTTATCACATAAAATAAATCAACCACAATCCACTACTACGCCCTCCATTTCGGTCCATATATATAAAATGGACTACCATTTTATTTTGTCAATTTGTCATTTGTCACACAATATGGCACATGTAGTATGATACATGTTATTAATTAATTTAATGCATATTTATCAAATAAATATCATTTTATATATTAATTAAATTACATACAACAAATTGACTAGTGATTCTTTATCACATAAATAAAATGGGTCATATAATTATAATTCACAACATATTGTAATTATAATTAACCATTCATTCTTATCTCAATTGTTTCACAAACAATAATCAATTTTAGTAATATAATATTTTAATTAATAAAATAAATCTTATTTAATCAAATTACAATAAGATATAAATATTCTCTCTCACAATTTAATTGTTCAATTTTAAGGAATTGATTAACTTGTATCGTCATACAATTAATCAATTTGTCTATTAAGGGAATTGTCCTTTAGGTGTGACCTTAAGGGATCAACTGATCACCACCGTCAAACGACAGTAATGTCAAACTCTAGTTAGCCAATCATTAGTGATTAATGTTGATCAGTTGACTATATAAATGAATCATCCCTTTTGTATTCTTAATTTGAGATTTAAACATGTGATCACACTATTATTGAGGACACATACTCCAACAATCTCCCACTTGTTCGAGACAAGTGTGTGTCACCAATTCTCTTGTCCTATTACAATCTCCCACTCAATACAATGTGTCTCGCAGGTCGTACTTGCATTTGATCATATCTTGAGTGGTTTCTTCATCTGGAGAGTAACTGTCTGACAGGAATTATCTACCGTAGATACCTTCCGAGCGTGGTCACGCATTTTCAGTCCACTACTCTACGAGTGGCCCTGAGATTTTAAACAACCCTGACAAGGGGGTGGATAATTCCTATCGCACTATTTCCTTCGTACAGCCATGGCTTATTATAACCCAAAATGTACTCATTTGACTTCAGTTACGACAGTCGTAGAGCATAAATCAAAGCCATTTAGAAATTTGTGCCAACTTGGGCGAATAGTCTCTAGTCAAAAGAGTTGACTCATAAGAATACTATAGTATCTCTTGCCACGACCAGGCTTTATGAATTACCAGAACTCTATAAGCGGTCACTGCCCGACAGAGTGTCCCACACAGTCTGCCTATGTGATCGAATAGTCATCCCATATGACTCTATGGCACTTGAACTTACCATCAATCGCATCACACTCTAGTCACTTTGAGATGTTACCTTCTATAAGTAACTAGGGGCGAATACTTATGTTAATCCAGTTCACTTAAATGGGGTTTAAATTGTATCAAGAACGTATTTAGATTTAACAACGTAACGGATGAGTTTAAATGAACTCAAATGATAAATGTGATTATCATATATGAATAGTCAATACACTATTACTACTTCATATCTTATAATCTATAGTGTACCTTTTACACTAATTGAAATACAATAAAAGCTTGGCAAGTGGATATACCATATATCCATATATTCCAACTTTATTAATTGATATTTCCTTCTATTCAATGTCATCTCTAATGACATGAATTTATCTAAGTATATGCCTAGTCTTCTTACTAGACTTGGGCTCTTTAGCTTGAAAGATGCTCCCACTGTTATCATATAACTTGTGATAAAGTCCTTGGTAGAGGGATTCACTTTCATTCCCTATGTTGTCCATCTTATCACAATTTACTTACATTCCTTTTGTAGAACTTACAGTGTACGAGACTAAAACACTTCTCTAGTCTCGTACTCCTAAGTCAATAAAACATCCTAGGATTTCGACAAATCCTTTTGGTTTGGAAACCAATGTTTGTGTAACCCTTCAACACATAACTTAGTATATCATCCAAACATAAGAACGAATCCTCAATTCTTCTCAAGAATCATAAAGGTTGTTCTTTAAGGCTTTCACAAGACTATCTTATGAATTAACTTGTTATTGACTTATTATGCTCCAAGCATATAATTCATCACGGCGTGTGCATTTAATGGCATACATGATCGTTCTAATGGCGGAAACATTAGCAATCGATTTCATATGATCAACAACTTATTAGGTTTAGTGAATGACTATTACTCTATCATAGCAATTCCACTTTCATCAACATGAACAACCTACTAAACCTTGTTGATGTTAAACAGATATGAAAGAACTTATCATCATAAGACTCTCAACTCTATGCCAATATTCTCTCACATTCAACACATATATTCGTAAATCTCGAATACATGACACCTTTTCCTAGTCTCCCAATCACTCTTTCATAGAGGAGAGTATTGGTACATTATTCTCAATAAGTAATATGTCTTTAACATATAAGACATGGGAAATTAATTCTTGCTCCCACTTAACTTCATGTATAAACATGATTCTTCAATCATGTGAATGAATCCATTCTCAATTATCACATGAACGAAAAGTATAATCCTTTGATGCATGCTTAAGACCATTCTAGGATTGCTTAAGTAAGCTTTGCATAATATGTTAGGGTTCTTAGGTCTTTATCCAAGATTTTGCGTTCCATACATATCCTCTTCTAAATTCCCATTTTAGAAAAGCGAATCTTTAATATCATTTGCCATTCCTCATCAAAATGAAATGTGGCAATTCCTAACATGATTTATCTTGATCAACATCTTCATGTCAATCTATGCATTTAGATACTCTAAAGTTCTATTTACTTTAAAGAGACCCTCGCCTTAAAGTAAATCTACTCTTGAGTTTGTAATGCTATAGCTATTATGCAACAAAGTCGATTTGGGACTGCTCGCAATTAATCATTCAATAGGACATAATTCCATTACTTTTGAAAAGTAACAGATTAACAATAAGACATGAGTACTTTACTTCCACTCTATCTCAATAGATTATAGTTCCATTACTTTCAAAAAGTAACACATTAACTCTAAGACATGTTTGTGATGATGTACTCCCACTCTATCTCTTAGAAATACATCTATCTTCTTAAGAGATAGCTTTGTGAGTTACAAACATGTATGGTGAAGTAGTAAAAGTTTGTCTAGACTGACGTGTTAGCACATAAAAGACCAGCTCTTTTATGGTAGTTAATATGCGAGTCTTATCCATGTCATCTGTTAAATAGACTCTCTATTTTAGGCATCTCCTGGTTGATCCCCCAGATTAGAATAAGAATCCTCAAAAGTGAGTTCAACAACTCAACCTGGCTCATATTGGTTTGATCTTATGGGTAGTGACACAAGGTCATAATCCATATATAATAAATCAAATTCATTACTTAGATCTTGGCCACCACGATCGGATCGTAATGCTTTAACTCCTTTTGTATAATTGGTTCTCTATTTCATTTTAGAAATTCTTTAAATTTCTCAAAAGCTTCACTTAATTTTCGATCAAGTAAACATACCCATATCTACTTAAATCATCGGTAAAAGTGACGAAGTAGTCATAATTTTCCCTTGCGGTGATACTCATTGGACCACATATATCGGCATGTATTAGTCCTAACAAATCACTTGATGTGTCCCTTTACCACTAAAGGGAGTACGAATCATTTTGCGAAGTAGACAAGATTCGCATGTTCCAAATAGAACAATTGTTTTTTATTGCAAAAGAACAATCCTTCTATGTCTAACATAGAAATGATAATAATGTTATTAGACAAAATGGGTACATAATAACAATTATGTATATTACAACTCAAAGCTATTAGCTAAAACAAGTACATAAGTCCCTCTTGAAGTGGTGGCTACCCTAGCTCCATTTCATAGTCGGCAATCTACATCACTTTTGTTTAGCTTTTCCACATTTCCAAGCCCCTGTATACGATTACAAAGGTGAAAACCACTACTGGTATCCAATACCCACGTTGAGGTGGAGGTATGATTTATATCAATAACAAAGATTTCGGAAAAAATATTACCAAGTGGAATGACAAGTCCAACATTTATATCTTCCATATACTTAGGGCAATTACGCTTCCAATGGCCCATGACATTACAATAATGACATTCATGGTAGGATTGGGCACCCTTCTTGGTTTTGGTTGTGGTAGTCTCACTATCAACTTCCAATTCACAATCGGATTTGGGTTTCTTACCCTTCTTTGCCTTCCTTTATTAATACCATTACTCCTTTCGGTTGCAAGGACATTCTTGCTAGAACTCCCACTCAATTTGATATTTCTCCTTGCTTCATCAAACAAGGATACCTTGGAATTTGTGAGATTCCCCTCATATGATCCTCTTTCCAAGGAGGTGGGCATGAGTATGGGAGTGGGACGTGCAGAAGTGGTAAAATAGCAAAGATTTCCATCCTCACCAATGCCAAAGCATAGTTCTCTAATCGGGTCATTATCATACAAGGAGTATTTTTCATTTAATGATTGGAGCCATGAATTAATAGTGATCGGTGAAGGATTATTAGATGAATCCATTGCAGATAATTAACTACAAAACGGAGATGAAGGAAACAATTAACATTTATCGTTATAATAATAATAATAATACTTGTAAACGTTTTAAACAAGTTTTAAGCATTTATATAGTGACCTATACCCAACTATTATAAATGATCCCGAGATCCAAATTCATATCAATTCGGGCACGGTAAGCCGATTCATCCCTTATAAATATAACTCGGTGGATTAACTCTTTAATCGATTCTAGTTCTAGAACTCTCGGTCGATAAAATTACTTTAATATTTATCTTTAGCCCGGAACACATGCGACTACGGTCACGAATACTTCCGTTGAGCTCAATCCAAATTTCGATGTAATAACATTTTATTACCCAACATATTAAGTTTAGCACACCGGTGAGCCGAGCCTACTTCCTTATGAAATTGGGACTCATGGTTTCTACTATTTGGTAAGGCTAATTCTCAATTATTATTTAGTGAGAGATCTTGGCAATTTATTATCTATCACGTTTTAAGTGAACTATAGCGGTGAACTACGATAATTATAATTGACACGGTCGATGACTCGATATGATATGCATGTGTTGTTATGGCAATTTGGCAATGCATGCAACATATTAAAAGAAATACAAAGAAATAATAAATCCCTAGTATGGCCTTCCTAAAATAGAAAATCAAATAATCTATTATATATTTGGAAACCAACTCCTTTGGTCCCTTGAATCTTCAATTGGCACGCCTCCCAAGAACACCGTCTTTGTCGGATTGCCTTTCCGAATGGCACCATCTTGAAGAAACTCCATGATTACAAATAATAATAAAAATACAAAGCTATTCTTATTATACATTTGTAATATGAAAAACTAGTAAAAATAAAAGTGATACGAGATCACATTAATTACAACCGAATCAATATTCCCTTTCATTACGGGTAATATCGATTAAAACTAAGGCCATACTAAGATAAAATTACATAATTCAAAATTATATAAATTAATAGACATTTAACAATTGAAATATGAAGCATTATAATATGTGTCTATCATGCCAAATTATGTGCCAAATCGCCCTATTTAACTTACATTGATGATATAACCCGGTTTTATGGAAATGCGTGATAATAACTTATTAAAATCATAAATCAATACTTAAATCAAATTTAAGCTCAAGTTAATTATCCTAACACTCTTAGGACTCAAAAATTAGTCATCACTCAATTTTTGACAATAATTCAACTTGATTTAATTCTTATGCTCATTTTTTACCTTAAAATCATAACTATTATGAAATAAATCCAAATTAAATTACAATAATTTCAAATTTCAAATTTTAAATTTTTGAACATTCTGGAATATTTCCATGACACTCATAATGTCAAAAATAATGGTTAATTTTTTCGAATTTATTTCGAGAAAATATAGTTGTGATTTATCGGTTTTATCAAATAAAACATCTAAATATACAAAAATTAATCCAATCAATTTATCAACTTTAGATCTGATAAGTGGGATATAAATGCAACCTAAAATAAGTTTCTCATGCCATGTAATTTATTTTAGCTATTTATGCTAAAATAGTCACTATTTATGTCATTTTTACAATAAAAATTCATAAATCATGCTAAATGAATCAAGTTCATTTCAAATTTTACACACAGTGAGTAAAACATGCATGTGACAACATATTAAAATTTCATGGCCCGTTTTGAAGTTTAACTATATTTAACCATTTTACTTCTATTTAATCTATTTTTATCTCATAAAAATCATAAATCATGCAATATTAATCACATTAATACGAAATTTTATAAACAATAAGTAAAATATGCTTGTGAGGTCATATAAAAATTTCAAGGTCAGAAACTTAGTTTAACTCTTTTTAGCATTTTAATTTCCATTTTAGTCATAAAAATGTAATAAAAAAACTAAAAATCATTAAAATGAGCAATAAATTACCATAAATCATAAAAATAACCTAAAAATATTTTAGGACCATAATATACAATATGCATCATGATTTCGTGACTTACTCTAGTAAATCACAATTTTTTAGTTTTAATTAAGTTACTAATAACTAGAAAAAACTATAAATCGAGTATACATGCAACATCCTATACTCTGATACCAATTGTTAGGTTCATATACCTATTATTAGACTCCTCTATTGATGAACTAATTAAAATATTAATATGTAGTTCTTTAAATCTAGTGTATGCATAACTAAATAAGAGATTAATAAGAAAAACAATGTCCCTTACATTGTTAAGTGGCTCGAAATTATGGGCACAAATTGTAGACACCTCGTTTCTGCACCCCTCGCAAACCACCCGGTGATGATTGGGCCGCATTTTTGATATGCGGAACGATTAGTGACAGTTCGTAAGATTATCGTCAAGTGATTGCTCAAATATTAATGTCAACCTCTTAAAAGTCATCTACGTGCCGATACGGTCGTTTTGACAGTAATTAGAGTACATTCGGAGTCCGGGTCAAAAACCGTCTCCACTTTCTGATAGCCATTAAATCCCGAGTCAGAATGTTCTGGAATGTTCCGGATATTTCTATTCCATATTTCTCAAATTTTATCTTTTGGCAAATAATATCCCGTAATATTCATAAGATAATCGAATTATTTCCGTACTACCATAACTCAAACGCGGAAATCTTTCTTAAGCAGGAGGAAACCTCCTGGGAATAGACGCGGCAGGTGCTGCGCCTCTTCCAAGAGACGCAGTGGCTGCTGCGCCTCTTCCCAGGCCCTTCTTTGCATGATTTACGTATCTTTTTTATATCTTTCCGAGATTCACTTCCAAAGAGTCTCCGAAACCCTATTCCTTCACGTGATTAGTATAAATAGGAGCTTTCGTTCCTCATATTTCTCACGCGAGTGTCCGCCCTTCTCTTCTCCCTTTGCATTCTAGACTTCGTTCTTACTAATTGGCGCCTACGTGCTTGGACTTCCGACCACGTAAGCTCGGATCTTTCAGGGGTACCGACCTCTCCGTTGCATGACCGACCAATTTGACCACTACACTCAATCAATCTAATTAATCAACTTGTTAAATCGTTTTCCTCTTTCGAGGGCACTCTTTCCTTGCATTCGCGTCGAGCATTCACTAATCGATCTTCTTAGTTCTTCTCGTTCCGTCAACATGTAAGTCTGAGGGTGTATTAATCTCTCTTTTATTTATTGTATTTTAATTATTGTATAACAATTGTAAGGTTTATGTCGAAAACACCATTAAAACCGATTTCTAAAACCGTCTTTAAAACCTTTTTTGCGGATTTCCAGTAGACAGACGTCGAGAAAAGACGCAGCAACCGCTGCGCCTCTTCGAAGGAGCGCAGCACCTGCTGCGCCTCTTCGTGAGGCTGCCGCAGTTCCTGCTTCTTTTCTTCTTCCTCCGTCCTCTGTAATTCGTATCAAATTTATTTCTTTTGTTTTGTTCGTCTGTTAATTCGTTCATCATGATAGTTTAATAATTCATATGTATATTAACCATCATCATTAACATGTTTAAATCGTCATAAATCCGACTTAAATCCCAAATAATCAATATTTGCGGGTTTTCGTCATTAAATTCAATTCGAGTTTTAGAAATTCAATTCGTTCATGTTGAGTTTCTGGATTCATTGTTGATATATTTTCACCTGTTTGTTCATTAGTTCATCGTCAATTCATCATGTTTAGTCTAATTCGTTTAGTTAGTTAGTTTAATTAATCATTCATTAACATCGACCCTTCACATAATTAATCCGTCTTGTTTCCGTCTTAACCATGTTTTACTGTTTTATGACCTCAATCATGTGTAAATAATCTGCTAATCATTTTCATCCGAGTAATTATATCTAATCAATCCTTAAAATTAACAATCAACCTTAACGATTTGCAGTTCCGGCTTCACAGCCAGAATTCACCCTTGGAGCAGGACGAAGAATCTGCGCCTCTTCCGCAGGGCGCGATCTCTTTGCGTGTCATTCCAGGATGAGTTACGTCCCGAACTCCTTTTCGCCTTGACATAGTTTAATTAGTTTACGTATTAATCAACTAATAATCGTATTATCACCTTCTGATCTGTCGTGTTTTATTCTTTTATTCCTTTTTCTCAAATCATCCGTTTTTAAAGGTATTTTCGACATAAATCGCCTGTTCCAATGTAATTATTGTAGTTCATATTATTGTTGTATTTCGTATCATTTGTATGTCTTCACATGTAAATCAATATTAAATCCTACTTCGACCCAATTGTATGCTAATTACATGTCAACCGACTTAGTCTAATTCTCACATGCTAGGATTAATCTATGGATGTTGCATTGCATGCATATAGCCGACGATATATCAAGTACGAACAACTTCCCTAATCATTAGTAGAGGCCGCTATCGAGGCGGGCGGGATTAGGTGTTCGATCAAAAGAGCTTCCTAATACGTACCCTCACCCCTTACTCCAGATCTCCGTGAGCACCCGTGTTCATTGGCATCCACGAGAGTCATTCTAGACATAGAATGCTAAGGGTAACGATTGCTTAGTGTTCATGTCACTACTTTGTGTCTTGACATGACACGAGGTATTCGAACGGTTCCAATTTCCCATAAAAATTGGTGGCGACTCCATACAAAATGAAAACGCTTGTTTTCGAGCCCCTTCACCAAGCGCCCCCGTGGGCGGCCCGCTGTCCACAGTTTGGCGACTCCGTTGGGGATATACACTTACGTGTAGCTAAGGGTGAAACTTGAACAAGGTTAGGGAATAAGTTTGTACAAGACAATTGTCGGTTTTCATAACTCGGTCTTCCTAGACCGTTTAAATCGGCCTTCCTAGGCCCAACCCAACCCATTCGACCAATCGTCCCGTCTAAACGGTCGTAATTCTTATTTGGGCCTAAGGATGGATAGCGATTGACGTCATCCATACCGTGATGCTTACTCTTGTTTGTATCAAGGGCCTTCACTACTTGAGGAAATGGACTAGGAATCGGCCTTACTCTTGTTTGGCACGAGCCTCTCCACAGACTTCGGGTTTGATGGCTCGGTATGGCAACCCACCCTTTAAACCAAAACCCTTCTAAAAGCACTCAGCATCCCGTTATAATGCTTGTATAAATGTGTAAACCTTATGTGATCACCATTTCTAAACAAATCATGACAAATTTTCAAAAATCAAAACCCAATTTCAATCAAGAATTTCGAAATAGGGCCTTTAATTAGCACAAAATCCGGTTAAAACTCTGTCCGTTCGTCGTGTCAAAATTCGGGCCACAAGCCCATTTCAAACCTCACTTCGAGTCCACTCCTACAACTACACTATAGTTGACTAGGACACACATTTTCAAAGACCTTGTCTTTCTTCAAAACTCACTCAACACAAGTGGCACACACCCACTTCACGAGTCAAAACTTTTCCTCTTTTAGCAAGTGTGATAGAATGGTCGATCGTGTTTTGATTCGTCGCCGATCTCTTATCCAGTTTCCAAGATGCCTGGGTCAAGTGATGATACGAACCTCCAGCAAATTCAAGAGAGTAATGATCGAATCCTAGCCGCGATAGCCCAAATGCAAATTACCCAAGAACAAACCTATGACCGCCTTGAGCTTATCGAAGGCCGTATCTTTGATGTAGAGGGAAAGCTACCTCCCCCTAAAGGTGGAGTGCTACAATTTTCCGATGACGAATCTAAAGATGAGAATCCTGTCCTAGGAACAACCGCAGCTGAGAAAAGACTCCAATACCTAGAGGAGCAATTGATGTACCTTAAGGGGGATGACATTTACAGGGAGAACAATCGTAAGTATGAAGCCGTCAATTCCAAATTGCCCACTAACTTTAGCATGACTGATATCCCTAAGTTTAAAGGACATGAGAACCCTTTAAACCACATCTGCGCCTTCAAGGACTACATGTCTATCAAAGGCATCAAACCCGAGATGTTCTTAAGGATCTTTCCTTCATCTCTTGACACCATCCCAAAGCAATGGTTCTACACTTTAGATCACAAAAAGGTCGCTACTTGGGAGGACGCCGCCATCGAGTTCTCGAAACAATACGCGGATAATGCCGAGATCCAAGTCAACATGCGCACTCTAGAGGTTCTTACCCAAAATGACAAGGAAGGATTCACCGACTTTCTAAGTAGGTGGAGGAAGACTAGTACCCAACTAGTTGAACGCCCGGATGAGGCTACTCTTGTAGAAAAGTTTGTGGACAATCTCAAGCCCATATATGCCAACCATTTGAGATACCAAAACATCAAGACCTTCAAGGACTTAACTGTACTTGGGACACGAATTGAAGACGACATCCGTAAAGGACTCTTGTCCAAAACGGTAGGTCGAGGATACCAAGGGTCCACGAGTCGTTCATACGGCTCTACTAGCAAGACCGACGAAGTTAACCTTCTCGAACCATCCAAGAAAACTAGCCCACCAAGGAAGTTCACAAACCTTGGGGATACATACTCCAATGCTCTAAAAAGGCTAATGAAGCAAGGCAAACTCCAACCCATTGGACCTACTCCCGAACCTGAAAGGAAGTCCAAGTTTTGGGATGAAAATTCCTACTGTGAATACCATAGGGGCAAGGGGCATGACACAGAAAAATGCTACAAGTTGAAACACGTGCTTCAGGATATGATTGAAGATGGTCGACTTCCAATTCCACCAGGAGGTAAGCCCAACAACACTCAGAATCCTCTTGGAATTCTAGTGATTACAAGTGACGAATCTACCTTAGATTGCTCACATCTCATTTCTCCCACCGAAAATGAAATTCATGCAATTGAGAAAGAAAGACTCTACTCTACCATCTCCCCTACCATTTCCGACTTCATCGCATGGGCAAGGAGTGTAGATAGACAAGTGTGGGAACTAGAAAACATGGTAACGACCTTACGCGATCCCAAGGAAACGCCTAAAGAACGCGTACCATTGACCTTCTCTCAAAATGCCACTATGCAAGAAGTAGTCGCCGTGGTCGATAAACTAGTCAATCAAATCATACAACTAGAAAGTGACATCATGAGGATGAAGGAACTAGCTGCAGTCAATGGAGTTTGGGCCGATGACGATGAAGACGAATATCTCATTGAAAACTCTTTAGTTAAGGAAATAGTCCAAAATGGTGAAGACCAAGATGTGGATCACCTAACTCGTTCGGGTCGCCCATATCAAAGCACCACTCAAAACGGTCCAACCAATGTCATCACACCAAATGACAACGAAGACGACCCCACTGATCATTTGCTCAAGCAATTACAGAAAACCAAGGCTGATCTTTCAGTCTGGCAACTAGTGGCAAGCTCCTTTCCGCATCGCCAAGCTTTACTGCAAGCTTTGGCCAAATTAAATGTAACACATAACTCTACTCCTGAAGATGTAGTCAACTTGGTCTTCCAAGAATCACCCAAGCTAAGTAATCCTATTACTTTCTCAGACGAAGACCTGCCACCTTTCGGCGCCAGTCACAACCTTGCTCTATACATCACTGTCATCTGTCTAAAGAAGAATGTGCCAATGACCTTGGTAGATGATGGCTCCGCGGTCAACGTCATAGCCCTCAAAACGGCATACAAACTAGGCATGAAAGAATCGGACTGGACCCCTACAAATCAAGGTGTACGTGCATATGACGGTACACGACGAAAAGTGGTAGGACTTGCTAACCTAACCATAGCAACGGGACCAATCGAACGAAAGGTTAACTTCCAAATAGTGGACATCGAAGCTTCATTCAACATACTTCTGGGAAGGCCTTGGATTCATGCTTCCAAAGCAGTAACATCCACCCTTCATCAAAAGATCAAGATCCCACTGAATGGCAAAGTTGTGACGATCACTTCGTCACCCATCAAGGCCATAATCGAGAAGCAATCAAATAATCAAGTCCTTGCGGATCCCGTATACGAACTTGGGGGCTTCCAAAGTGTAAATGTCATAGAAAGTGAGTTGGCACCCTTATACTATAATCCCTACTCTAACTTGGTGGTCAACCACATACTCAAAAATCAGGGATACTTCCCTGGAATGCCTTTGAACCCGATTCGGAAGAACACCTTCGCGCCATACAAGAAAGGCAACTCATCAAGAATACCACTTGGACTAGGGTACAAACCCACAACAGAAGAAGTTCTCGAAATGCTTGCCCAAGTCCAAAATCGCAAGTATGTAGGAGTCCAAATGAGGCCATATCTCCCTACCTTGAATGGATACTTCGTTCAAGAAGGAAGTTCGGAACTCTTTCACGGATTTCCCGAACCTTGGCATTACCTCGAGAGGAAGTTCGCCGGAATCGAGATCTTTCACGATTGCTACTTCATCCCTCCAGAAACGGTTCCTACCGTCAAAACCCGTCAAGCACCTTGCTTAGACGAACAAGCTGTTAGCCTTTTGTTTGGAGAGGACCTATTTGTTAAGGCCGCGCAGGATGAGATCATTACTACGATACTTCAAGACGATCGCTTCAACCCCACCGCATTGATCACAGAAATCGACACAAAGCAGCAAAAAGGATGGAGAAAATCAATCAAATGGACCAACAATCAAGGAAGACTCTTCAAGCTCACCACTGGAGAAGGAGAGATGTTCAAAGAAGAACCAGAAGACGACGAGTTCGAATCGGAGTCGGAGTCAGAGTCAGAGTCTAGAGAAGTCATTAGAGAGTCTACTCCTGTCGTCATCCCCACTCCCTTCGTTTCTCCTAGCTTATTTTCAAGTAGCCACAGTAGTTCGGGAAATGCCCCATTATCGTCCCTTTACCGCCACCGACCATGGATCGGTTGGCTTCTTTGTTTCAACTTTACTCAAATCTTAATATGAATAAATCGGGTTCGCTTTACTCTTTGCGTTATCTTGAGTGCAATTCTGTTTATGATGATACCGAGGATGACCAAGACCCAGACTTGACCGAAATACCTCCCTACGTAGCCAAAGAAATACTACAGGAAGGGGAAGGGGGACCTGTAATTGAGGACACCGAACCCATCAATGTAGGAACCGAACTAGAACCCAAAGAACTTAGGATAGGGACTACCTTGAGCTCTACCGAACGGGCCGACCTCATAGATCTCCTAAATGAATTCAAAGACGTTTTCGCTTGGTCCTACAAAGACATGCCAGGGATCGACAGGGATATCGCCGAACATAGGATTCCGATTAAGCCAGGTTTCAAACCTGTGAAACAGAAGCTTCGACGAATGAGAACAGAGTGGGCTCTAAAGATTAAGGAAGAAGTTGACAAACAATTCAAAGCCGGGTTCATCAAAGTTTCCGAGTATTCTGACTGGGTAGCTAACATAGTACCCGTACCCAAAAAGGATGGGAGAATCCGAGTTTGTGTTGACTTTAGGGATTTGAACAAAGCGAGTCCAAAAGATGACTTCCCTCTGCCTCACATCGACATATTAGTGGACAATACTGCAGACCACGCATTACTATCCTTCATGGATGGATATGCGGGTTATAACCAAATCAAAATGGCCATGGAAGACATGCATGAGACCGCGTTCGTCACCCAATGGGGAACCTATTGCTATACAGTAATGCCGTTCGGATTGATCAACGCCGGAGCTACATACCAACGCACCGCGACTACACTCCTACATGACATGATGCATAAAGAAGTCGAGGTATATGTAGATGACATGATTGTCAAATCCAAGGAAAGAGAGGGACATATTGCGAACCTTCGCAAGTTCTTCGCAAGGCTACGGAAGTACAACATGAGACTCAATCCTCAGAAATGCACATTTGGGGTAACGTCTGGCAAACTCCTAGGATACGTCGTTAGCCAACGAGGCATAGAAATAGATCCTTCCAAAATCAAAGCTCTGATCGAAATGCCACAACCTCAAACAGAAAAGGAAGTCAGGGGATTCCTGGGAAAAGTGCAATACATAAGTCGATTCATATCGAAACTTACGATGATTTGCGAGCCTATCTTCAAGAAACTCAAGAAAACAGACCACACCATGTGGGACGATGATTGTCAAAAGGCGTTCGATAGAATCAAAGAGATATTGGCTAAACCACCAGTGCTCATGCCACCACAACAAGATCAACCTCTTGGATTATATCTCACGGTAACCGAAACCGCCATGGGTGCCATGTTAGCTCAAACCGTAGGAAGTGAAGAAAGAGCTATTTACTATCTAAGTAAGAAGTTCTTGGAATACGAGTGCAAATACTCACAACTCGAAAAGACATGCCTCGCTCTTGTGTGGGCAACAAACAACTCGAAAAGACATGCCTCGCTCTTGTGTGGGCAACAAAGAAGCTACGTCACTACATGCTTAGCTACTCCGTCAAGATATTCTCCAAAATGGATCCAGTCAAATACCTCTTCGAGAAACCCGACCTCAACGGACGCCTGGCAAGATGGACCATGATGCTCTCAGAATTTGACCTCAAATATGTGCCACTGAAAGTTATAAAGGGTCGCGCCGTCGCCGAATTCTTCGCAGAAAATCCCATCAACGACGCACAAACTATAGATACTTGGTCATTTCCCGACGAGGATATACTTCAAACAGATGTAGACTCCTGGGATCTATACTTCGATGGAGCATCAAACCCGAGAGGATTTGGGATAGGAGTGTTGCTCATTTCTCCTGAAGGTGAGCATACACCGATCGCTGTCAAACTCGACTTCGAGGTGACAAACAACGCCGCAGAGTATGAGGCTTGTCTAATTGGACTACAAGCGGCAGTAAGCTTAGGCATCAAAAACCTCCGAGTGCATGGAGATTCATCACTGATCATCAACCAAGTTACGGGATCTGGAAAATCCAGTGAAAGCCTAGCACCCTATCGGCTAGGATAGACCAAGTCGCTCAATTCTTTGATCACGTAACCTATTTACACCTACCTCGAGAAGAAAATCAATTTGCAGACGCTCTTGCGAAACTTGCATCTTTGATAAACATGCCAGATTACATGATGGAAATGCCTTTGTGTATCGGACGACGGTCGGAGCCGGCTTATGTCCATCAAATTACCGATGAAGAAGAAATCGCACAGGAACCCTGGTTCCAAGCAATCCTGAACTTCAAGCTTAATGGTACCTATCCACCAGATATGGACAAGAGGGGACAACGAGCTATACGCCTATTGTCTTCACAATACGTTCTCATGCAAGGAGAATTATACAAAAGAACACCTCTTGGTGTAGTCCTACGTTGCCTTGATCATTCACAGGCACGAAAGGTGATGGAAGAAGTCCACGACGGAGAATGCGGTCCCCACATGAGTGGACCTATGATGGCAAAGAAAATCACACGTCTAGGGTACTATTGGACCACAATGGAATCTGATTGCATCAAATATGTGAGACATTGCCACAACTGTCAAATCTTCGGGAACGTACAACATGTCCCTCCTTCGTTGCTCTATACGATGACATCTCCTTGGCCATTCTCCGCATGGGGAATTGACATAATTGGGAAAATAACCCCAGCCGGAACAGGAGGTCACTGTTTCATCCTAGTAGCAATTGACTACTTCACCAAGTGGGTAGAAGCGGCTTCCTACACCGCTCTTACGGCCAAAAATGTAGCCAAATTCATACAAAACAACATCATCTGTCGATATGGTTGCCCACATGAGATCATTAGCGATAATGGGTCCCACTTCCAAGCCGAAACCGAACAATTGCTAGCCAAGTACAAGATCAAGCATCATCACTCATCGCCCTATAGACCACAGACTAATGGCGCGGTAGAAGCGGCTAACAAAAATGTCGTCACAATCCTCAAGAAAATGACTGACAATTACAGAGATTGGCCAAGCAAAATACCCTTCGCTTTGTGGGGGTATCGTACATCAGTTAGGACGCCCACTGGGGCTACTCCTTTCTATTTGACTTACGGCATGGAAGCCGTGCAACCAGTTGAGCTAGAAATACCATCCCTGCGCATCCTACTAGAGAGTCAAATCCCGGAGGCCGATTGGAAGAAAGATAGATACGAAGAACTCATCCTCCTGGATGAACGTAGGCTACGTGCCTTACATAATGTCCAAACATATCAAGCACGTATCAAACGAGCTTTCAACAAAAGGGTTAGGCCAAGAAACATCAAAGAAGGAGATTTAGTTCTCAAATCGGTCAGAGCTCTCTTACCTGTCGACCCAAGGGGAAAATTCAAACCTAACTGGGCCGGACCATATCTAGTCAAATCCATACTCCCAGGAGGCGCGGTTAGAATCACAGACCTAGACGGGAATGAGTTCTCAAACCCCACAAATCTCGACCAACTGAAACGATACTATGCCTAGAATAAGAACAAAAACGCGCCTCGCGTAAACCTAAGTGTCGCTCTGTGGCACTAAATAAACGGCCCCTGGCCCATTTGAATGTCACTATGCTCTTGCATCTTGGCAAACTCGTCATCCTCATATCATCAAACAAACTAAATTCGCACCTCCCGAGTAAGCAAAAGCTCATGCTTATTATCTATGTTCATTACAAGCTCTTGCTTCGAACAATTATTCTTTTACATTTACTCGAACTACGCGCAAGGGTTTGATTTCGCTTTTTTTAAGTGAATACGTAGGCAATCCTTCACGGGATTCAACCCACCATTATATTTAAAATGTAAATAGAAGGACATTTGCATCGCATTTGAAATTCGACAAGAGTAATAAGTGGAAAATACCAACGGTTTCATAACCATTTAACCTTTTTATTTCATTCAATTTCTAATAATAATAATACGACAAATAATAAAAATAGATTAGGCTAGGATTCTAAAAATCCCTCCTTTCTTATTACAACAATAATAATAATAATTAAATAATAAATAAGACTTGGGCTATTCCTCCATCTTTCCCTTGCCCTTGTCGTTCTTGTCATATTTCTTGTCACGACCTCGAGCCAGGCGCTCTTGCACCACTTCAGACCTAATCACCAACGGTCTTTCTCGAGGCCTAACTCTTCCATTCTTGCCAACCACCATCTCTGCGACAGGAGTAGTCTTCGATTTCTTCGAAGGATGAATGACTTGGAACCCGGCTTCTTCTTCTCCTTCAGTCAGATGCTTCTCCTTCTCTTTCTCTCCCTCGCGCACATTGTAGTCAACGGGCTCGCGCTTCCTCAGTCTTTCGCGCTCTTCCGAAGTTGCAGCCTTTCTCCACCTCAGATAAGAGTCCGACACCCACAAGGCATTGGAGGAGAAGTTCAAGAACCACATGTTTCTTTGGGCCCATTTCATAGCCCACTCTCTTGCTTTCGTAGTAAGCGCCATAGCGATTTGCGGAACGGTGTCAAGCCTAGGAATCATCTCGCTTCAACCCGACTTGCCTCATCAATCTCTCGGGAAAGATGCATACCATAAACTCCAATCCAGGAATGCGCACGGACCTAGTAGGATCCAAAGAAGACACTCCGAAGAATGATTTGAGGTGCCACCACGGGAACGACCCACCCGATCGGCGGGCCATCATCGGTCTTCAGCTTGTTCGTCCAATAATCGCAGACCCGGGTGAAGTCCACCATGTACAGCCGTGTCCTCATCGAAATCATACGGGCATGATAGGAAAGTGCATGAACTGAGGGCTCAAGCAATCGGAGCCGTTCCATAAGCCAAACCTACCAAAAAACAGGCATCAAACACAAGAAAAAAAAAAAAAAAAAAAAAAAAAAAAAAAAAAAAAAAAAAAGAAAAAAAAAAGGTGTCTTTTACCTGCAAAATAACGGGACTTCCCAAGAACGGCAGATCGCGGTTGGATTTCCTATTATCCAAGCCCAAAATGATCTCCCCTAGGCATAGACAAGCTGGGCTCCTGCGCAGCTCCATTTGCTCAATAAGACCCAATAGACGGGGATCACCTCGCAATTCTTCATCAACATGTCCCTGGAAGACATAAACATGAAGCAAACAGAAGCCAAATGCTCTCCTCCTAGCAACATAAGAGACAGTAGGGTCGGCCCTGTTGATGAATCGGTCTACAAAGTCCAACATTCTCACGCCTTTCGGGGTAACTAAGCGATCCAACTCAAGTCTAGTAAGTCCAAGCAAATCTCTAAACTTGCTCTTATACCCTTGAGCAGTAGAAGGGATGGCAGGTAGATGTTCAGGGTCCCACCCGCCAATAGCAGCAATTTCCTCCGGAAAAGGACAAATATCACCTCCTGGGAACGCAAAAACATGATAATTTGGGTCCCAATAATCAAGGCATGCATCCAAGAATGGTTTTACAACCTTAATGAGTTTCAAACTCAACAAAGACCCAAGGTTATAAGCACCCATATCGTGTTTCTCAATGTTCGAAAACTCATTAGTCCATTCCTTCAAGCGGATCTCCAAAGTATTCATGATGATAATTTTCTCTTGAAAATTTATTGAGAGTTTTTATGTGTGAATCGACGAAGAAGAGACGGAAGAATTATATGATTTAAAGCTTCGTCGACGCTTCTATTTATACTAATTGCTGTTTCCAAAAATCCGTCGAACCGACTGGCAGGAACAGCGCGGCACTGCGCGCCTCTACAAAGGGACGCGGCTCATGTGCGCCTCTTCCCTGACCTCACTTCGTGATTTCCGCGTTTGGATCTTTCCTAATTCTATAAACGAATAATTTCCTATTCCTACGGGATTTTATTTTGGTAAATCCGAGAAATTTACCATGCTTCAGGTTTCCTTAATCCGCGGACGCGCATTTCGAGGCGACATCGACATTTTCCGCCATTTTTCTCACACTTTTATATTTAGTTTTCATTTTAATTCCTTTTTATTTCAACGTTTACTTAGTCATTTCATTTTCTTAATTTCTTTTTTTTCCATTTTCTAACTTATAGATTTCTCTTTTTCTTTTTTTTTCGGGGG
This sequence comes from Silene latifolia, assembly GCF_048544455.1. NCBI lineage: Eukaryota > Viridiplantae > Streptophyta > Magnoliopsida > Caryophyllales > Caryophyllaceae > Silene > Silene latifolia. The sequence goes on from NC_133532.1 coordinate 68,103,683, forward strand.
TAACCCTCCCTACCGTCCGGCAACATTTCCGGCAAAATTTTTGCATTTTTGCGTTCCTTTTGAGTCTCATTTTGCACTAATTAAAGGCCCTATGTGTATATAAAAATGTATGTGTTACGTGATTTTCTATGTAAATTCCGGCAGCATGACGGCATAAACCGTTGTCTACAAAACCTGTTCAAAAGCTAACTGCGGTACAAACACACAACTGAAGAAAGAAAAGGCACTCAGCCGTCGTATATACAACAAAAAAGCAAATGTACAAGCAAACCGGGGCTTCGCCCCAAACAAGTCCAAATCCAGTAATGGCGGGGCTTGCGCCCAAACAAGTCCAAAAATGTTCAAAATCAAGTCTACAAAACCACGCAGGACTCTGCTGCAGCACCCTCCGGCTCGGCAACCCTCGCCATAAGAGCGGCAATCTCGGCGTCCCGAAACTCGAGCTCCCTCGACAAACGAGCCGTCTCCTCCCGAGACTGGGTCAACTCTCGCTCCAGCTCACGACCAGCCTGTGGACAACAATAAATCGGCTCATGTCAATCAATCCAAACAAAGCTGAAAAACAAAAAATCAAAAGAAGTCAAGTGAGGTTCATACCTGACGACTTCGACCACCGACGAGTGCCTCGATGGCGGTAGCTCGCAGCCGGTTGGCCACCCTCCATAATGCCACAAACCGAGATGGCGCGACCTGCATTTCAAAAGAATTCTCAGTAAATTGAACAAGTTCAATCAAATGTGTTCTTACACGAAAACTATGCAAAATGGGAACTCACCCTCCGAATTAGATGCTGCCAGTCATCTAGGCCAGCATCCGTCACAGCCGCGTCAAAGTCACGCAGCTCGGAGATCGTCGTCCTCCCAGTAGCGTCAATGTACTCAAGGGTCTCGAGGTACTCTGGGGGCTCGATGCCCGCCGCCTCAACCTCCTGCAAAGACAAAATGGCCCTCGTTAATCGATGATCTTTCGTCGCAATTCTCGAAAATCAAAATCCAACAAGAAGACAAAAGATACTCACCACTACCGGCCAATACGCCAACCTCCCGTAAAGGAACGCCGAGTAATCCTCGTCAGGGAGAAGAAGGTCGTCGCCACCAGCGCCAGCCAAGTCCGCCCCTCTCGGCCTCGAAGGCTCCCTCAACATCGTCCTAGGAGGATCGACGGGAACCGTCAACGCGCCCCGAAAGCACTGACGAGCTAACCGCTCGCCCAGATACCACACAGGACCCATCGACGTCCACAACAATAGCCGACTTGAGCTCCTAGGTCGAAGGACCTCAGCGACAAAAGGAGGCGCTCCAGCGTACTCCGCCCAAGGTCTGGGCACCCACTACGACAATAAAGGCAAAGGTCATTCCTATGATCAATTTAAAACAAAGTATAAGAAGGTCTGAATGAATACAAATGGGATACTCACGCTGCTCAGCTGAAGAGCGTTCACATCCCGCCGGTAGACATTGTGAGAAGAACGCTTGCTCTTCGTCCGGCACATGACCCAATCCCTCACCACGGGATAGGCCCTCTCCAACGGCTCCGTCCTCTTGGGCGCGAGGCCTGGAAAGTAAGAGTACACCCACGCCCGCAGCGAGAATAGTCAATAACGATCTTTCGATCTTTGATAAAAGAAAGGAATTTACTTTGGTCTAAAGGAAGGTTCATACCTCCAACAAGAGCCTGTGTCCGACGGCGCCGGGAGAAGTCCCCTTCTCCATCAACTCCGGACGAACCATGGCCCTCATAAAGCGGATGAGGACCGCAAAACCAGCAGATGACCCGGCCCCAACGCCCTAGGGAACTCAGTCGGAAAGAAAGGGGAGAAGCTTCGTCGATGACCTCTCACCCTTGTCTCCGAGGTAAATCGAAGACAAGAACCACCAAAGCCACGACGAGCCCTCCGCTCTTTGTACAAGGAGGAGGAGTCGTCTCCCTCCCATCGATCACCACCGATGCCGGGGTCTTCCCCGCAAAGTAATCTCGAACGTAGGAGCTGGGTACCAAACCCGGCACCGCAACAGCCTTCGGCGACAGGTTCCAACCGATCAACCTCCTCGCCTCGGCCGAATCCGCAGTCCCGCACGGCAGACCAGAAATCATGCCGTAGTCCTCCAAAGTGACTCCCACCTCACCAAAAGGCAAGTGAAACGTGGAAGTCGTATCCCAAAATCGATCCAAGAAAGCGCGGACCAGGCTAAGGTTGGCCCGCAACTTCCTCTTCACGATATCCCTCCAGACCTGAACCAGAGGACCAAACGCTCCACGCTCGATCATGGCTCTCTCCTCCTCCGACAGCCGCTCGTAATGCTCCATCGCTGTCGTATACCCCGAGAACGACCGGATGTTCCCGGCCTCCTATTATGATTCGAAATAAAGCTATCTTTAGTTTTGAATGAATTTAAAAGAAATTTGAACAAAATAGAAAAGGATAGGTAATGAGTTAGGGAATTCCTATTTACCAAGCTCTTCACCGTCCTGTAGGACAAGTGACCCTCTGCAGCCCACACGAGGTGCCTACTCTCCCAGGTCTCGGCCCATGCAGGATCTCCTCTCAGCTGACGACCTCCTCGTCCGAGGTGGGCCCGTCTCGAAATCTCCTCCTCCTCAGCAGCCTCCTCCTCGGGAACCTCGTCCGCAGCAGCCATCACCGCAGCGGTGAAGGCCTGCTCTAGCGCCTCCTCAACAACAGCGGCATCTATGTCCATGGGATCCCTCCCAGAAGTAGAAGCATCGTCACCTGCAAACATTAAAGCAAATTCAGGCCGCGTCCCATGACGACAAGCCTTTGTTAAGAAGTTTTCGAGCCTTCAAGGCCCCGGAATTCCCCATTTCTGGCCATCCTTGGCCATATTCCCACCAATTCAATCACTCATGTGATGAGTTGAGTCAAGACAAGACAAAGTCAAGGCCTAGTCTCGGGTTCGAGTCGAAAATTCGGCAGCATTTCGCTATAATGGCGGTTATGCCCTAAGAAGTGTCCTGAAAAATTTGTCACAAACCAAAATTCCAAGATGGTAGAAAGTTTACCCATCCTCCAAGCGTCCCAAATATCAAGTTTCATCGCAAATGGGCAATCCTAAGGCCATTTTCGAAGCAATTTACGATCTAGCTGTGAAACCGTCTCAAAATTTGCTCAAGGGCTCAAAACTCGATGAAAATTCAAAGTAAATACATGGTTATGTTCCTAACATTGCCTATTATCCATTTCTAGTATCAATTTGGCAAGACAAATCCATTTGGGGGAAAAGCCCCAAATTTTCGATCAAAAGGGTCGAAAACCCTAATGTTCGCGGCTCAAAATTCGACAAATATGGAAGATTAATGCAAGATTGAAGCACATACCTCGATTAGTCATATTTTAAGCAAGCTTTTGAATCCAACCTCGACGAAAATGGTGAAGATTTGAGAGAGAAATTGCAAAAATTGTGTTTCGAAATAATGAACATGAATCTCTTCTGATTTCGCGTTTTTACGCAGAATTGCTGAATTGGGGAAAAGACGCAGCAGGTGCTGCGCCTCTTCCAAGAGACGCAGCTCTTGCTGCGCCTCTTCCTTTTGTTCCCTCCATATGGATTTTCAAAAATCCGTTATGAATTCGTTATTCGTGGGCCCATCTTTGGTGCGCCTCTTCCTCGATGACGTTTTATCATTTTGGTCCGTTTCGACGATTTTCTTTCGTTCCGGCCCATGTTTTATCCGGCGCGACAATATTTTGCAGTATCGTCCAAATTCGTTTTATCCCGCGCAGCAGTATTTCGCAGTATTGTTCGAATTTTTATCCAGCACAGTAGTATTTTGCAGTACTGCTCACTCAAGACTTTCTTTTCGCGATGATTAAGATGTTCCTAGTCATCTATCCCCAGCGCAGTAGTATTTTGCAGTACTACTCACTCAAGGTTTCCCCTACGACGATCAAGATGTTCCTAGTCGTCGACATATTCTCCAACCAAGAGTTCGCTTGAGGCCAACGCAAGCAGATTCAACCTCCAAATTTCGCCAGAGTTCGCTTGAGACCGACGCAAGCAGATCCCCAGCAGTTTCTACCGACGTCCTGCTGTTTTCAATATCTCTTGTTCCCCGCGAAGTTCGATTAAATCTCAGGTATGATCTCTTCTTATGGCTGGCGAGCTTCCTTACGTAGTCTAATGGACTTTAAACGACCCTCCCCGATAGTCGACAGACTCTAAAATGTTCCCGACGATAGGTCCTTGGCTCAGACCCCTTGAGCCACCTCGCGTCGCCATAGTCGTCAGGTTGTAATCTTCGATTGACCTGATGGCTATACTTTGACTTTCGCCTTGTCCAAGCCTCAGTCAAAGTGGGGCTCAGAGACACCTCGTTCGCACCCCTCGCAAACCACCCGGTGATGATTGGGCCGCATGTTTGATACGCGGAACGATTAGTGACAGTTCGTAAGATTATCGTCAAGTGATTGCTCAAATATTAATGTCAACCTCTTAAAAGTCATCTACGTGCCGATACGGTCGTTTTGACAGTAATTAGAGTACATTCGGAGTCCGGGTCAAAAACCGTCTCCACTTTCTGATAGCCATTAAATCCCGAGTCAGAATGTTCTGGAATGTTCCGGATATTTCTATTCCATATTTCTCAAATTTTATCTTTTGGCAAATAATATCCCGTAATATTCATAAGATAATCGAATTATTTCCGTCCTACCATAACTCAAACGCGGAAATCTTTCTTAGCAGGAGGAAACCTCCCGGGAATAGACGCGGCAGTCTTTGCGCCTCTTCCAAGAGACGCATGGCGCTGCGCCTCTTCCCGTGCCCTTCTTTGCATGATTTACGTATCTTTTTTATATCTTTCCGAGATTCACTTCCAAAGAGTCTCCGAAACCCTATTCCTTCACGTGATTAGTATAAATAGGAGCTTTCGTTCCTCATATTTCTCACGCGAGTGTCCGCCCTTCTCTTCTCCCTTTGCATTCTAGACTTCGTTCTTACTAATTGGCGCCTACGTGCTTGGACTTCCGACCACGTAAGCTCGGATCTTTCCGGGTACCAGCCTCTCCGTTGCATGACCGACCAATTTGACCACTACACTCAATCAATCTAATTAATCAACTTGTTAAATCGTTTTCCTCTTTCGAGGGCACTCTTTCCTTGCATTCGCGTCGAGCATTCACTAATCGATCTTCTTAGTTCTTCTCGTTCCGTCAACATGTAAGTCTGAGGGTGTATTAATCTCTCTTTTATTTATTGTATTTTAATTATTGTATAACAATTGTAAGGTTTATGTCGAAAACACCATTAAAACCGATTTCTAAAACCGTCTTTAAAACCTTTTTTGCGGATTTCCAGTAGACAGACGTCGAGAAAAGACGCAGCAACCGATGCGCCTCTTCGAAGGAGCGCAGCACCTGCTGCGCCTCTTCGTGAGGCTGCCGCAGTTCCTGCTTCTTTTCTTCTTCCTCCGTCCTCTGTAATTCGTATCAAATTTATTTATTTTGTTTTGTTCGTCTGTTAATTCGTTCATCATGATAGTTTAATAATTCATATGTATATTAACCATCATCATTAACATGTTTAAATCGTCATAAATCCGACTTAAATCCCAAATAATCAATATTTGCGGGTTTTCGTCATTAAATTCAATTCGAGTTTTAGAAATTCAATTCGTTCATGTTGAGTTTCTGGGATTCATTGTTGATATATTCTCACCTGTTTGTTCATTAGTTCATCGTCAATTCATCATGTTTAGTCTAATTCGTTTAGTTAGTTAGTTTAATTAATCATTCATTAACATCGACCCTTCACATAATTAATCCGTCTTGTTTCCGTCATAACCATGTTTTACTGTTTTATGACCTCAATCATGTGTAAATAATCTGCTAATCATTTTCATCCGAGTAATTATATCTAATCAATCCTTAAAATTAACAATCAACCTTAACGATTTGCAGTTCCGGCTTCACAGCCAGAATTCACCCTTGAAAGACGCGCAAGAATCGCTGCGCCTCTTCCAGAGGGCGATCTCTGCGCTTTGTTCAGGATGAGTTCTGTCCCTGAACTCCTTTTCTGCCTTGACATAGTTTAATTAGTTTACGTATTAATCAACTAATAATCGTATTATCACCTTCTGATCTGTCGTGTTTTATTCTTTTATTCCTTTTTCTCAAATCATCCGTTTTTAAAGGTATTTTCGACATAAATCGCCTGTTCCAATGTAATTATTGTAGTTCATATTATTGTTGTATTTCGTATCATTTGTATGTCTTCACATGTAAATCAATATTAAATCCTACTTCGACCCAATTGTATGCTAATAACATGTCAACCGACTTAGTCTAATTCTCACATGCTAGGATTAATCTATGGATGTTGCATTGCATGCATATAGCCGACGATATATCAAGTACGAACAACTTCCCTAATCATTAGTAGAGGCCGCTATCGAGGCGGGCGGGATTAGGTGTTCGATCAAAAGAGCTTCCTAATACGTACCCTCACCCCTTACTCCAGATCTCCGTGAGCACCTGTGTTCATTGGCATCCACGAGAGTCATTCTAGACATAGAATGCTAAGGGTAACGATTGCTTAGTGTTCATGTCACTACTTTGTGTCTTGACATGACACGAGGTATTCGAACGGTTCCAATTTCCCATAAAAATTGGTGGTGACTCCATACAAAATGCAAACGCTTGTTTTCGAGCCCCTTCACCAAGCGCCCCCGTGGGCGGCCCGCTGTCCACACAAATAAGGTCGCCTTCCTTATTTTTTCTTGAGCTTAAATGTAATGGATTATCCTCCAAAATTCCAATGTAGAGATCCTCCTCTTGATTGCACCCAAGACAAATCCATTAAACTAATATATTAACTAACTAGATTAATATAGTAGTATCTTTAAAATGATTCTAATAATATTCTTATTACTACACTAGTAAACTAATATTGTGATTAGAATTTTGATGAACAATCTCTAATGTTTTCTAAAACAAGTTTTAGAGAGTTGTGAGAGACATGAGCAAAAATTGCATGTAAAGATGATGAATGAATGAATGAATGAATGAATGAATGAATGAATGAATGAATGAATGAAAAATAGAGAAACTAATTTCTCTATATGCCAAAGGGGGTTGCCGGTTTGGGAGGGATCACAAGGCCAATGCATGGCACTTGCTTTTCCTTTTGTTCTTCACAAGACATAGTAGGTGTAAGACTAGTTCGTCTAGGTATGATTATGCTATTTTATCACATAAAATAAATCAACCACAATCCACTACTACTACCTCCATTTCGGTCCATATATATAAAATGGACTACCATTTTATTTTGTCAATTTGTCATTTGTCACACAATATGTCACATGTAGTATGATACATGTTATTAATTAATTTAATGCATATTTATCAAATAAATATCATTTTATATATTAATTAAATTACATACAAGAAATTCACTAGTGATTCTTGATCACATAAATAAAATGGGTCATATAATTATAATTCAAACCATATTATAATTATAATTAACCATTCATTCTTATCTCAATTGTTTCACAAACAATAATCAATTTTAGTAATATAATATTTTAATTACTAAAATAAATCTTATTTAATCAAATTACAATAAGATATAAATATTTTCTCTCACAATTGAATTGTTCAATTTTAAGGAATTGATTAACTTGTATCGTCATACAATTAATCAATTTTTCTATTAAGGGAATTGTCCTTTAGGTGTGACCTTAAGGGATTAACTGATCACCACCGTCAAACGACAGTAATGTCAAACTCTAGTTAGCCAATCATTACTGATTAATGTTGATCAGTTGACTATACAAATGAATCATCCCTTACGTATTCTTAATTTGAGATTTAAACATGTGATCGCACTATTGTTGAGGACACATACTCCAACACTTTGTTTATCATAGCTAACAGGTCAAAACAATGTACATGGATAACTAAACGGGATTCAAATACAAAGATAAAGCAAATTATCATCATTGCTAAATAATTAACCAAGACTCGACTCTAAATAAATAAAAACATGTTTTTGTATTTTATATTTTTTTTAATTTTTATGGATTTTTTTTTAACACACAACAATAAATAAACACACAACAGAAATAAATATTCTCCCCAAAACCTAAATGTCACAGTGTCCTCATTGTGACGCCTACAACATAACAATCACACAGAAAATCCAACAACCTAGGGGGCACTACTATCAAAGAGAAGAGGGGAAAATAACAAATGCAATAAAACAAACAAAAACAAAGAAAGATAATACCAGCTGTGTAGCAAAAGCTCCACCAAACCAGCTGGAAAGTGAGGGATGTAGTGACCAGCTGTCACTACTGCCCACCACCATCATCATCATCAACATTGGCTTCGTCAAAGCCATCAATCTCCTCAAACATGGCCAACAGCTCAGGGTCCTAAACTCGACCCCCACGGCCTCTAGCTCGACCGGCTCGTCTACCACAACCTCTAATACGACCACCTCCTGGAAAAGTTGTTGCAGCAGAAGTAGAAGCTGCAAACTGGCTAAATGGCCCTCTTTGCGATAAAGGAACACCCAGATCCTCTGGAAAAACACTGGTGGGCTGGTGAGGACGAATAGGAGTGTAAAAGTAGTGACCCAAGGCACCATACTCTGTACTAAACTGCCCAAACTCATCAGGGGTCACACCATAAAGGTGGAAAACACGGCTATCATCACCAGGTGTGGTGTAGTAGCTCGGAGAAACACCCATGTATGCCCCCCCCCCCAGCAAGAGTAACAGCCTCCATCTGCTCCCACAAACGCCACTCATTCAAAGCGGCGTTAATACCCTCATGGATCCTCACCTCCCTCGCAAGTACTGGGTCAAAATGATAACAATGGGAAGGAAAGGCTGTAGGAGGAGAAGGAGGAGGACGGGGCTGGTAAGAACCAGGCAAGTGAGTGGCAGGCTGACGACGTCTCTGATGCTTACCACTAGTAGCAGTCATACTAGAACCAGGTAAAGTAACCAGAAGATCATCAGGTCTCAATCTAGCTGTACTCTCCTCAAGAGGCGGAATAGCCGGCAACCGATCATTAGGCAAAAGCATATAAGACTGACCACGCACGCTCCAATAGTGATCCCTCCACCCCGAATGTCAAGGTAAGAGATGTCATAACGTAGGTGGTCATCATCTACCAACGGCTCATGGTCATCTATCGGCTCATAGGGGTCATTCCCCTCAAAATCACACAAAACACTAGCAATTCTAGTAATAATGGCACCGCAATCTAAATCAGAATACCACCCAGTCATGCGGTCAAGGGCCTGGAAAACGAGTGAAGGGGGAGAAAACTGAAAAGTGGCTTCCTGAAACGGGTTGAGGTAGCTAGCCGATATCAAGACCTCCAAAGAAGAGGCCTTGCTCCTATCATGTCTCCCATAAAGCAAATAACTCAAATACCGTAAGAAAAGCCGAAGGCAAACATGGTGAACATCTAGTAAAGACATACTACTCACGTCAGCGTCCGCAAAACCTATAAACAATGGAAAGAATCGGACCGCAGACAACCCAGTGCCATTATACAAATCACCAGTGGTATGCTTATCAATCCCGAAAATCTCAGAAAGACGGTCAAAAGTCAAGGACCGTTCCTCATTAAACAACCTAAAACGGATAAGATGGTCCGCCGGGAAATAAGCATACGAACTCAAAAACTCAAAAGTCAAGGGACAATATGATAGTTCGTGAAACAGAAAAAGACCCTGCAACCCAATCTTGACAAACATACCAAACATAATCTCATCAATCTTAAAAGTTCGCAAAAGTTTGCGATCAACACACCGAGTAGGATGCATAGCTTTGGCCATCAATGCCAAGAAATTATCCCGCTGCTCTTTGTCACAAAATTTAATGAATGGGAACTCGTCAATTGGTGATAAATCATCTTCCCCCTCGGAAGACACAACCACCTCCGGCTGACGAACGGGAGCGCGTCTCTGCCGTGGCCTTTTACAACCTTGTCCACTAGTCGACATACCTGCAAAAATGCAAGTATACAATCACAAACCATTCTAATGGCCAAAACAGTCCACGTTTTGGGGATACATTGGTTGAAAAATTCGATTTTAAGGCCGAAAATCACACATAAACCATCTAAAAGGCAAGGGAATTGCAATTATATATCAATTAGTGAAGATTCCAAGCATAAGAACACAATTTCTAACAAATTTAATGCAAAAATTGAACCCGGATTTGAAGAACCCTAATTTCCAAATTAGCAAATTAGGCATTTAATTCAACAAATAAAGGGTTAATAAGCAAGGAAATAGCAATTGTATATGAGCAATGGAAGATTCAAAGCAATAAACACAAGATTTAAGCACAAAAAATCAGAAATTTCAGACCATAAGAGGTAAAAAACGGGACTTACTTGAGCAATAATAGGCAATGAATTTCACAAATAAGCACAAAGGATTGATTTAGATCACTAACAAGCAACTAAACACAAATTTAAATGAAGATTTGATGATGAAAGTGGAGTGTTTGAGAGAGAAAGGGGAAGAACAAGTAGAGAATGGCAAAGAAAAGTGACGGAAGGAGGAGGGAGTAGGAAATAATATGAGCAAATTAAAGAGAAAACTGCCGGTTCAAAAACGCGGAATCGGGTTCACCATTGGTTCCTCGATCGAGCCTGGGTGCACTCGATCGAGGCACCAAATTCCAAATAAGCCAACTTTCGACATTTGCAAAATTTAATTACTCCCTTGGTTCCTCGATCGAGGCCTGACTGCACTCGATCGAGCACGTTGGATCCTCGACCGAGCCTACCTGCACTCGATCAAGGAACCTGCTCACGGCCTCCTTTTTTGTTGATTTAATTCCTACGTTAAATATCCGTCGATTCCTGCGCAAAAATACTTTGAAACAAATAAAATTCCCACCCTAACATCTCTCAAAACTCAAGAAAATAATAAAACTATAAAATGATAACTAAATTAAAATCCTAATTTACAAAATTTTACATTACAATCTCCGAGTTGCCTCTCGGTAGCGCTGGTTTAAGCGGTCCCGCACGACCGTATTACCTCATCAGTGAGAGGAATCAATGGCAAAGAGTTCAACGGCCTCTATTACCCCAACATGAGCACCTTCATAGTAGATTTTCAATCATTGCCCATTCACTTTGAAAGTCTCACCTTTGTCAGTTTGCAGTGTAACTGACCCAAATTTGTTCACTTCAACAATAGTGAATGGTCCAGACCATCTACTCCTTAGCTTACGTGGGAACAAACGCAAACGAGAGTTAAAAAATAATAACTTTTCACCGACATGAAATTATCTTTGCAAAATATGCTTGTCATGCCAATTCTTCGTTCGTTCTTTGTAAACTTGAGCATTATCATAGGCATGCAGTCGAAACTCATCAAGCTCATTCAACTGCATCAATCTTCTCTCCCCCGCCAGTGAGGGATCCATATTCAGCTCCTTTATGGCCCACATAGCCTTGTAATCAAGCTCCACAGGTAAATGACAAGATTTGCCATAGACTAGACGGTAAGGTGATGCCACAATCGGCGTTTTGTATGCAGTACGGTAAGCCCACAAGGTATCATCAAGCTTCCGACTCCAATCTTTTCTATTCTTGCTCACTACCTTCTCTAAGATCTATTTTAATTCTCTGTTGGAAATCTCCACTTGCCCACTGGTTTGAGGATGATATGACAATCCTCTGCGGTGTGTCACGCCATATTTCTTCAATAGAGAATTAAGATGACGCTCATTGAAATGCTTTCCTCCATCACTAATTACCGCGTGAGCTACTCCAAACCGTGGAAAGATGATCTTCTGAAACAACCTAACAACAGATTTTGCATCACAAGTGGGGGTGGCAATTGTCTCCACCCATTTAGAAACATAATCTACAGCTACTAATATATATTGATTCCCAAGAGAAGTAGGGAATGGCCCTTGGTAATCAATTCCCCAAACATAAAAAATCTCCACCTCTGAGATTCCTGTTTGAGGCGTCTCATGCCTTTGCGAAATATTACCTGTTCTCTGACACGCATCACAAGAACGGACAAAAGTAGTAGCATCTTTCAAGATAGTAGGCCAATAGAAACCCGATTGTATTATCTTAGCAAATGTCCTAGAAGGACCATGATGACCACCATAAGAAGAAGAGTGACAATGAGAATGGATGACACGTACCTCACCCTCTGGAATACATCGTCTGTAAATACCGTATGCACACTCCCGGAACAAATATGGATCATCCCAGAAATACCGCTTCACATCATGCATAAATCTCTTCTTCTGCTGATAAGACAAGTCAAAATTAAGCATACATCCTACCAAATAATTGGCGTAGTCTGCAAACCATGGAGTGTTTTCAGCTACAACTAGAAGATGGTCATCTAGAAAAGAGTCATCAATGGGCAAAATCTCTGTTCCTGCAAATCTTAATCTAGACAAGTGATCTGCAACAACATTCTCAGCACCAGACTTATCATGAATTTCTAAATAAAATTCTTGCAATAATAGAATCCATCTAATAAGTCGTGGTTTAGCTTCTTGTTTAGTTAAAAGACATTTTAAAGCTGCATGGTCAGTATGAACAATAATTTTAGAACCAACAAGATAAGCTCTAAATTTGTCTAAAGAATAGACAACTACAAGAAGCTCCTTCTCCGTAGGAGCATAGTTGATCTGCGCATCATCAAGAGTCTTACTTGCATAGCAAATGGCATGTAACACCTTATCTGTTCTTTGCCCCAAAACAGCTCCAACTGCATAGTCACTGGCGTCACACATAATCTCAAAAGGAAGGCTCCAATCCGGAGATCGGATTATGGGAGCTGAGATAAGAGCTTGTTTAATCTTGTCAAAGGACTTAACACACTCATCAGAGAAAACAAAAGGTGTATCTTTATAAAGCAGCCGGGTTAGAGGTTGAGCAATTTTAGAGAAATCCTTAATAAAGCGGCGATAGAACCCTGCATGACCAAGAAAACTATGGACACTTTTAACATTAACCGGGTACAGGAGTTGCTCAATTACCTCAACCTTAGATTTATTCACTTAAATACCTTTACCTGACACCAAATGACCGAGTACCACCCCTTCAGTAACCATGAAGTGGCATTTCTCCCAATTAAGCACAAGATTGCTCTCCTCACAGCGCTGCAAAACTTTAGTCATGTTTCTCAAGCAAACATCAAACTCAGTACCATAAATACTGAAATCATCCATAAATACTTCCATAATAGACTCTATGTAATCAGAAAATATGGCCATCATACACCGTTGAAAGGTAGCTGGGGCGTTACATAAACCAAAGGGCATCCTCCTATAAGCAAATACACCATCAGGACATGTGAAAGTAGTATTTTCCTGATCGTCAGGATGAATGGGTATCTGAAAGAAACCGGAGTAGCCATATAGGTAACAGAAATAACTATGGCATGCTAATCTCTCTAACATTTTGTCAATATAAGGAAGTGGGAAATGGTCTTTCTTAGTAGCTGTGTTCAACTTCCTATAATCAATACACATCCTCCACCCTGTAATAAGTCTATTAGCAATTAATTTATTTTTATCGTTCTTTACTACTGTAGTACCTCCCTTCTTAGGTATAACTTGGACAGGACTGACCCATTTACAATCAGATATAGAGAAAATAATGCCAGTGTCATGTAATTTATCTACCTCTTTCCTTAACACCTCATGCATTGGAGGATTTTATCGTGTCTGACCCTGTGCACTAGGCTTGTGGCCTTCTTCCAAGTGAATACGGTGCATACAAAAGTCAGGACTAATGCCTTGTAAGTCATCAATGCTATACCCAATGGCCTTTTTATGAGTTCTCAAAATAGTCAACAAAGCAGATAGTTGACCTTCAGTTAGGCTAGAATTGACAAATACTGGGTTTATCTCACAGTCATCAAGAAATTCATATTTAAGATGAGAGGGAAGGGGTTTTAGTTCAGGTTTCTTTACCTCAGTTACCTTAGGTGTGATACCCAAACTATATACCTTTTGATGGGGGCATTTCTCCAGTTAGAAGCCTCCCAATCTCATGAACTTCTAGAGTCCATGAACCCGTCTGCGCAGCTGAATCTGAAACCAGGGCAATCTCCAGAGGATCCCTGTCCAAACACATAGAAAGACACTCATGAATAGTAAAATCAACATCATCTATACTATGACAAGTTTCTTCTATCATGGGATGTTTTAATGCTTTTTCTAAGTTAAAAACAATGGTATAATCCCCCACAACTAAAGTCAGTCTCCCTTGCCTAACATCTATTACTGTCCTCGCCGTGTGAAGGAATGGTCTACCTAAGATGATAGGGATTTGGTTGTCCTCCGCCATGTGTACGACAACAAAATCTACGGGAATGTAGAATTTCCCAATCCGTACGGGAACATCCTCTAACACCCCTAATGGGTGTTTAACAAATCTATCAGCCATCTGCAAAGTCATATTAGTAACTGTCAACTGACCCATATTTAATTTCTTGCAAATAGAATAAGGCATGACACTAACGCTAGCTCCCAAATCACAAAGAGCTTTACTAATAGCAAGATGACCAATATGACAAGGGATAGAAAAACTTCATGGGTCCTTTAACTTAGGTGGTGAATGAACTTGCAGCATGGCACTGCACTTTTGAGTGTAAGCAATAGTTTCCACCACATCAAAGGATCGTTTCCTTGTCAAAATTTCCTTCATAAACCTTGCATAAGCCGGCACTTGAGTAATTAATTCAGTGAAAGGAACACTTACCTGTAAGTTCTTCACTACCTCCATAAACTTACCAAACTACTTGTCCAGCTTAGATTTTTGTTGATGGTGAGGAAAAGGTAGTGCAATAGTAATGCGCTCGGCTTGCCTGGCTTTAGAACCAATTTTTAAAACACCGTCGTCTGCCAGAGAGGATGCTCGATCGAGCCCTAGTGTCACTCGATCGAGCACATAAGTTCCTCGATCGAGCCCGCCAGCACTCGATCGAGGAACCTTAGCAGGTTCGTCTTTTTCGTTCTTTTCGCTTTTATCTTCAGCTCGTGTTTCAACTTCGTCAGCTTCTTTTTCATCATCACTTAGCTCCAAATTGCCCAATCCCTTAGGATGCATATAAGGTACCTTATTATCATTAGTGGGCAATGCTTCATCATGACTTTACAGCTCTGGATTTGCATATGTGGTATCGCTCCTCAATTGAATGACATTAGCTTGCTCGTGAGCTTGTTTACCTTGAGGCAGAAGACCTACGACCTGTTTTGATGGATTTTCAATTGCCATCTGAGCCACCTGAGTATCCAACATCTTATTATGGGCAATCAGCTCAGAGATTTGAGTCGTCTGCTTTTGCTGCATTGACAAAGTTTGTCGAAAAAGATTATGCAACTCTGCCATCTCACTGTTTGGAGCTTGTTGAGGAGTTTCTTGAGGAGGTTGTTGATATTGATTGTTAAACTGCTAACCTCCTTGAACTTGCCTTTGATATCCTCCGTGTGGTTGATTACCACAGTTGTTTGGAGGGATATAGGTGTTCTTTTGTGGTTGTTGATGCTGTGGATTTTCACATTCTGGCTAGACTATTGAAGGAAAGGATGCTCTTTCGTTCTTTCATTGTAAAAGTTGGAGAAGGGTGTGCCTTGTGTACCTTGTATGTAGGACTGAAAAACATTAACCTGCTCCAATGTGCTCAAACACTCAGCTGCGTTATGACCGCCTAAACCACATCAAGCACAAGAATCCTCTTGTTGTTGACTCATAGCATGAACTCTCTCTTTATTACCCAATGATTGGGTGGTCTTTATCTCGGCAATTTGGGCAGAAATAGCCTCTAACTGTGCGGCAATTTGGGCAGAAATAACCTCTAACTATGCCGCAAGAGCACTATCTCCACCATTCCCTCGCGTGCTTCCTCTAGGATTTACATACTTAGCGGTATGGGTGGCAATCTGATCAATTAAATTCCACGCGGTAGTATCATTGGTGTTGTCCTGAAACCTCCCATTAGTTGAAGAATCCAACAGGCCACGATGATCGTCATACAACCCGTTATAAAACAGGTTGCAAAGAAACCACTTTTGAAAACCGTGATGGGGAACAGATCGGACCAAACGCTTGAAGCGAGTCCATGCTTCATTCATATCTTCAGTTGCTCCTTGCTTGAAACTAGTAATTTGACTTCTCTGCGCATTAGTTTTCTGAGGTGGGAAGTACCTCTTGTAGAAAGCAAGAGCTAAAGTATTCCAGTCAGCAATTCCTTCATCCGCCATATCTAAATCCCTCAACCATTCTGCAGCTCCATCCTTCAGAGAAAAAGGAAAAAACACCTGCTTTATCTGATTTTGTGTCCCTCCAGCTGTTAAAGGGAATGAACAACAATAAGTGACAAACTTCCCCATATGTGTCGCAGGATCCTCAGCAGCTGTCCCTCCAAAAAATTTCTGCTCCACCAAATTGATGTAAGATGGACGAATTTCAAAGGTTCCATTAGCAGTAGTGGGTAGCTCAAATCCTTGTGGGATGGAAGCCAAGGTAGGCTCGGAGTGACTGGCTAGAGTAGGCATGATGGTATTCTTAGGAATGGGAATTTCGACCGGAATTTCAAGTTCGGGAATTTCGTCCTCTTCGTAGGACTGATCGACCGAATTTGTTGAGTGCTCCGTCTCGACATCAAGTATACTCAAGTCTTCTACTTGACCCACTTCTTTCTAAAACTTCCATCTGTAGCGAAAAGTCTTTTCTGGTTCGGGATCAAAAGGTATAATCAATAACCTATTAGACCTGGGCATACACGAAACTAACAAGAGAAGTGTGAGAACGGTCTCAAGGAACCAGGTTCCCTGAGACAAAAAAGATAAAATAAACATAAACAAACTAGACAATTGTTGCCTCCCCGGCAACGGCGCCAAATTTGATATGGCTAAAGTCGTATCACCAATATCAA
This sequence comes from Silene latifolia, assembly GCF_048544455.1. NCBI lineage: Eukaryota > Viridiplantae > Streptophyta > Magnoliopsida > Caryophyllales > Caryophyllaceae > Silene > Silene latifolia. The sequence goes on from NC_133532.1 coordinate 68,120,597, forward strand.
AATAAATCTATTTCAGTTACTAACAAAATAGCTAGCGGTAAGACAGGTATCGAATCCACTGGGAGGCGGTAATAATCGGTTTGCTAATATTTAGATCGTTTGAACGTAACCGTTTCTTGGGGGTTTTGGTTTGTTTGTTATCTATCGACTAATAATGAGTAATTAAATGGTTTATAACATTAATATTAAAGGTCTAGGATTTCCGGTTCACTAGGTCAAATATATGGGGTCTCTTAATCAATTGCTAGGTCAATCAAGTTATCTAAGGTCACAAGATTGATTAATTCTGTTTATGTCATATAGATCAAATCTAACATGCAATCGCTATAATTAGACACAATCTATTTGATTATCGCAGCCTATATTAATTCTAACCCTGTCGGTGAAAGTATTAATTCGCTACACTCGTTAACAATTTATGCCTAAATCAATTAACTAGAATAAGAACAATAATCAAATGATAACTTATGCGATTTTACTAGCAATCAATTAATATTCCCCTTTCTAATTTTCCTAGATCCCCTTCATCCTAGATGAGGGATTTAACTACTCAAAACGAATCTAACAACAACAATAATGGTAATTGAAAACATGATTAATGATATGAAATGATAACAACTAATTAAGAGCAAAAACTCGAATAATTAATTAATAAAGAATGATTAATACTGTAGCAATCAACAAGGAAAGATTGAGAATGAGAATTGAAGCTAAAACAAGTTTTCCAGCCGTCCTAAGTAAAAATAAAGCGTAACCTAAAAAATAATCTACGAGTTTTGAATTTATATTGCAAAATAAGTGTTTTATGAAAATACCGAAATTAATCTGTCAACAAGGATCCTCGATCGAGCCTAGCAGCACTTGATCGAGGACGATTACTCGATCGAGCCTTAGTGGACTCGATCGAGGAAACAGATTCAAAGGCTTTGTTCTCGTCTTTCCTTCACTTCTAATCTTCAAGTCACCTTGTTCCTCGTGCCATGCTTCGTGTATTCCACTATGCCATATCCGCAATGCTCAACTTAGCTCGATTATCCTCGTAATGCGTCATTTCTGCATTAAAACATAAAATAGCGGCAGTATCGACAATTCACTATAAGAGGGCATATAAATGACATATAGGCACGGAAACGGTACATAAAACGCTATGAAAGGAGTTATAAAAGTGTATATAAAAGTGGTACATCAGCCTGCATTTGTGGAGTCGCCACCAATTTATTGTGGAAAAATTGGAGACCGTTCGAATACCTCGTGTCATGTCAAGACACAAAGTAATGACATAGACACCAAGAACTCGTTTCCCTTAGCATTCTATGTCTAGAATGACTCTCAAAGATGCCAATGGACATGGATGTCCAGAGATAACTGGAGTAAGGGGTGAGGGTACGTATTAGGAAGCTCTTTAATCGAACACCTAATCCCGCTCGCCTCGATGGCGGCCTCTACTAATGATTAGGGAAATCATTCATAGTTGATATGTCGTCGATGTAATGCATGCAATGCAACAAAAACAGATTAATACTAGCATGTAAAATTAGACTATGTCGGCTAACACGTAATTTAGCAAACAAATTAGGTCGAAGTTGATGTTAGATTAATGTGAATGCCAAGTAAATAAATCATACATAAGTAATAATAAAATTAAATATAATAATAATGACAATGATTACAATGATTTACGTCAAAAGCACGCTCAAAACGGGATTTTGAAGAAGAAAATTAAAATAAAACTGAAATTAAAATAAAAGTATGAAAATACGGCAGATTAGAAGTGATAATACAGATAATAGTCGATTTAATACGTAATTAGGAGCAAAGTTAAAGCGAGAAAGAGTTCAGGGACAGAAGCCAACCCAGAACAGGCGCAGCAGCTGCTGTGTCCTCTGGAAGAGGCGCAACACTTCCTGCGTCTGTTCTTGAGTTGGACTCTTGCTGTGAAGTCAGAATCACGGATTGTTATCGTTCATTGGTAATTTAAGATTGATTGTTGATACTAGAACTCAAGTAGAAGTGTTTTAACAGATTACATGCATCCGGAACCATTATGAAACGAATCAAAGGTGAGAATTTACAGCGGTTTACATAATTATGGCAAACACGTGTCGGATTTAGTAAAGGAACAAGATTTGAACTTGAAAACGAAATTGATCGAATAAAGAAGATTATATATAAAAGATGAATTCCAGAGACTTGATATGAGAAAATCGAACCTCTAAAATCTGGGTTTGAATAAACGACGAAAACCCGCAAATATTGAATTATAAGGGATTTAAGTCGAATTAAACGTTATAATTTGAAAGGATTAATGAAGACATGATTTATGTACTGATACTGACAAAAGAAACGAAAGAAACAAGAGAAACAAAAAGTTGTAGAAGATCGAGGAAGATGAGCAAGAAGAGCGGCAGCCTCAGGAAGAGGCGCAACATATACTGCGACTCTTCGAAGAGGCGCAGCTACTGCTGCGTTTCTTCTCGACATCAAATCTTTGCTGTTTTGTAAATACGGTTTCAAAAGATGGTTTTTAAAGACGATTTTGAGCGTGCTTTTGATATAAACTTTACATTAATGATACAAAATTAAAGTACCATAAAGTAAAATATGATTTACACCCTCAGACTTACATGTTTAACGAAAGAAGATTGGCTAAAGTTATCGTTTTGTGATTGCCCGACTCGAATATGCGAATATGAAAGTGCCCTTGTTAAAGGATTTTAAAAGATTGATTAGATTGATTAAGGTGGAGTTAGTCAAATTGGTCGGTCTATGCAACGTGACTGGGACTCAGAATGATCTGAGCTTACGTGGTCGATTGATCAAGCACGTAGGCGTCAAAAGTAAAAGCTTGGTATAGAATGTAAAGAGAGAAGAGAAGGGCAGACACTCGCGTGCCGAATATGGAGACCGAAGGTTTCTATTTATAATAAACCTATGGAGGAGTTTAGGTATGGCACGGATACGGAAACAAATCACGGAAATATTCCGGAAAGTGTGAAAAGAGGGCAGAAGAGGAGGCGCAGCAGTCACTGCGACCCTTGGAAGAGGCGCAGCACCTGCTGCGTCATTTCCCCAAAGGTTTCCTCCTCAGCAAGAAAGATTTCCGCGTTTTTTTTATGGAATTTCGGTTGTTATACACTTCCTTATTCCGCGAAACACAATATACGGAACATATTTCCTTAAAATATTAAATTAAATTAGGAATAAATATCCAGAGAATTTTAGAACACTCCGGAACATTCCGACTCGATATTTGAACGGTTTATAGAAAGATGAAGCGGTTTTTGACCCGGACTCCAAATGAACTCTAGTTGCTGTCAAAACGACCGTATCGGTGCGTAGATGACGACCATGAGGTTGACTCGGGTGTTTGAGCTATCACTTGTCGATCAAACTTACGAACTATCATAAAACCGTTCCGCGTATCAAACATGTGCCCAATCATCAATGGGTGGTTGGCGGGAGGTGTAGAAATGAGGTATCTATAGAACCCCAACTTTGGCTGAGGCTTGGATAAGGCGAAAGTCAAAGTATAGCCATAAGGTCAATCGAAGATTACAACCTGACGAATATGGCGACGCGAGGCGGCTCAAGGGGTCTGAGCCAATGAGCTATCATCAGGAACATTTTAGAATCTGTCGAATATCGGTGAGGGTCATTTAAAGTCCATTAGACTGTTGGAGTTAGTGTCCTCCATAATAGTGCGTTTACATAATAAATCTCATTAAAGGAATATCATCAGATATTTAATTATTTGATCCTCATTAGTTGATTAACGTAAATCGATAACGGTTGGCTGACTAGAGTTTGACGTTATTGTCGTGAGACGGCGGTGATCAACTGACCCCTTTCGGTCACACCTAAAGAAACGAACCCCAATTGACAACTAATTAATTGTATGAGATACAATTTATTTAGTCCCTTGATTTATAGACTAAAAGGTTAGTCAATTATTTTTAGAGAGATTTCGAGTTGCGAACTCGAGGCACGGCAGTTATTATTTAATTATGCGATAATTGAATAATAAATTTTGGAGACGGGTTTTAGTTAATTAATTGTTAATTTACTAAATTGTAATAATTGATTAATGTGATTAATATTAGTACGTAAATAATATGTGTAGCGGTACACGTATATTTACGGAGTGATTTGGACGAAATTAATTGGAAGCATTTAAACATGAAACGATGTTTAAAATAATATTTACACGTATTTGTGCGACAAATATAAGAACCGATATGGACCCGTAAATGGGCAATTAGACCGTGTAAAATAGAGTGTTGTGGATGATTAGGAACATAATCATTTCACCTTACTTTATATACCTACATAAGTTATCTTATAATAATTTTTGCATGTGATGTAAGATTGACAAAAAAAATATAAGAAAATCACTCCCTCACTCCACCTCCACCTACCCGGCCTCATCCCCCATATACACTCCATCATTTGTTCATTTTTCCACACAACACTTTGAACATTTTGCATGTGTATATCTATCTTCTCTCTAAAAATAATAACCATCATTTTTACTAAGTTGTTAGTAAATTAAAAATAATAACTAAGATTGTTAGTATTATTCACATATTATCAAGGGTTTATTTTACAAGTATCTAGTTAGTATTTGTAAGATAATTTGTGGGTGTAGTTCTTGGGTGCAACTTGAAGGAGACTTTCTTTTTGAAGGTTTTTCAAGGAGGATCATCTATTCCTTTTAACTCAAGAACAAACTAGATAGGTGATCTAGTTTGTGCCCATATTACCATAATATCAATGTAAGGAAATTGTTTTTCCTTAAACATTCTTTTTATGCTTTTATATTTGCATGCATGTTACATAGATCACCAAAATGATAAATTATGAGATAATTTAATTCATATTAGAGAGTCTAATACGGAACTATGATCTTTCAAGTAGTATCAGAGATTAGGCTTGTAATTTGTATGTTGATTTTAAGCATATTAATGAATTATGAGATGATTTATAAAAACTCAAAAATTATGTTAGAAGAGGTTTTAGCATGAAATTTTTGGGACATGCATACCTACTTATTTCAAAATAATTGTGGTAAAGTTTGGTGATTTATGAAGTTATTTTGCTATTTTTAATGATTTTTGGTAGAAAACCGAGTCAAAATGCCGTATTTTAGATAAAAACTGACTAAAAATAGTTAAAAGTTGATACGGGCCATGGAATTTTTATGGTATTTCATGCATGTTTTCTACTGATTATATGCAAAAGGTTGAAGGTTGGTTTGAATTTTTTCATGTTTATTGAATTTATGAGATAAAAGTAGATAAAAGTGAAATAAATTTATCATAATTTTGAAACAATTGATTCTGCCCTTGATAAATTTATGTACATTTAAAAATATTATTTAAAACTTAGAAATGAATTTAAAATGTGATTTCACCTTGTTTTGATGTTTATTTGTTTTAGTGGTTAAAAACCGATAAATATCGATCTTTTTCTTCATAAATTTTATCCGAATTTTTGGGCATTTTTTATGACAATTTAGTGTTCTTGGGAGTGTTCCAGAATACGCAAAATTTTTGTTTCAATTCTTTGGGTAATTTTTCAATTATTTTGGATTTTTACTTAAAAATTATGATTTTACCGATTAAATTAGCAAAATATCACGAAATCAAACTATTTATTCATCATAAAATTATTGAGGACTAATTTTGAGGTTCAGAACAGTTTGGACAATTAGTTTGGACTTAAATGAGATTTAAGAGTTGATTATTGATTTTTACATGTTAAAAATCGATTAAATCCACAAACACCGAGATGGATACCAACGATTGATGGATAGGGCGATTTTGGCATCATTTTATAGCATTTTAAGCATATTTATTTAAGTTGAATGAATGATTGTCATTTATTTAAAGTATTTATCTTGTTGTACCTAGTATGGCCTAGTTTAATTTTAATCGTTATTACTCGAAATGAATGGGAATAGCGATTTGTTTGTAATTAAATACGATCTCGTATCGTCGGTTTGTAATTAATTAATAGTTTTATTTATTTTATTAATTAATTTATTATAGGAATAGCTATGTAATTCAATTGTAATAGTTATTCTTACCGGCGTTTCCAAAAGACGAATTACATCGAGACGGAGTCTATTTTTGGAAGGTGTTCCAAATCCCACAAGAAGGAGCTACTTTTGGAATGAAGAGGCAAGGGACCAAGGAGTTGGTTTCCGATATGTAATAGTCTAGTTTTTAATAACTAGGTGGCCATACTAGGATTTATTCATATGCTTACTTGTTTGCTTGTTTTTATTTTTCGCGCATGCCAAAATCGCCATTCACATGCATTTTATTTTCGCGGTTGTCAATTTACGTCATTTACATTCACCGACTTAGTTCACTTATAGGGAATTTATGACTAAATTGACAAGATCTCTCACATAACTAAAATTGAGATTAACCTTACCAATTAGTAACACCTATGAATCTCTTGTTCATTAGAGCCACGCTCGCCCAAGCGGGGTGTTCTCTTTTTAGCTTGGGTAAGTAGGGTTATAAACGGTTATCACACGCTAAAATTGGTTGGACTGAACGGCATATAAGACGGTCTTGTGTTCCGGGGCTAGTAGATGGATGTAAGGAAATTCGTCGACCAAGAGTTCTAGAGGTAGAATTAGTCAACGTGACTTACCGAATTTACAAAATTATGGGATGTTTCGCCCAAGCGATGCTCATTTTTGTTTAATATTTGGGTCTTGGAATCATTTATATAATTTAGTGGGAGATCATTATATAAATGCTAAAACTTGTTAAACATGTTTTCACAAGTAATTTTTTAAAACAATGGATGTTAATTTTCCTTTTTGTTGTAGCATTTTAATTCGCAATGGCAACTTCATCAACTCCATCGACTACTTCACTAGGCAAAGATTCATGGCTAAGGTCCGTAATGGACAAATGTATCTTAAAAGATGACGGTAGTAACTTTCTTGAATGGGAATCCAACATCAAAAGTGCCGCGTTGTCCGATAATGTGCTCACTTACTTGACCGAAGCCCCTCCCATCCATCCCGGTCCAAGGGCTTCATCGGTGGTGCGGACCGCCTATGATACCCATGTGAGGATGTCGAATGATATCAAGAATGTGTTGATATGGTCGATGTCCCCAAAGCTCAAGCTATCATGCATTTCTTTAAATGCGTACAAGATATTCACTCGTATGATCACTATGTTTTCACAAACACCTAAAGTCCATCAATACGATGCGGCGGCACGCTTCTTTGAAGCTAAGCTTGAGAGGGGCCAAAAGGTTGGTCCCCATGTACTCAAAATGGTCGAATATGTCGACATCCTAGAGCGTCTAGGCTGTAACATTCCTAAGACTCTTGTGGTGGATCGAATCCTCCACTCACTTCCCACCAAGTTTACCCACTTTAGGGTAAAATACAACATGAATGGCATGGACAAGAGTTATCATGAAATTCATGCACTCCTCACCCAAGCGGAGAGGGATATAGAAGCTAGTGGGAGTGACAAAGGGGATGTTAACCATGAAGTTAAAGAACATGTCCCTTGGAGTTAAGAAAAGAAAAGGGAAGGAAAAGTCCCAATTCAATAATTCGTCAAAGAAACACGACAAGGGAAAGGGGAAGGCCGTTTTGAATGGCAATCCCAAGGCAAAAAGTGTCTAACTCTCAGAGGCCGAATGTTTCCATTGTAATGGGAAGGGGCATTATAGAAGGAGTTGTCCCAAATACTTGGAGGATCTCAAGGAACGGCGTGTGACGCCTATTGTTATGATTTGTTAGAAGTCTATATCTCATTACTTAACATATTCATATATGTGATGATTTAATTTAGTCATAAAATTAAACATTGATCTTATGCATGCAAACAATAATAAAATAAGGAAGAAATCATCAACCCTTACATTGATATTTCGGATTTTTGGGCACAAGTGAGTTCTCCTACTCACTTGTTCTTGAGCTCTCCAAAGGTTGGATAAAAAAGGACTCAAGTGTAGAATCCCTCCCAAAGATTAATACCCAAGATAATCTCTTAATAAAACTAATATTATTATTTCTAGAACAATATTAATTTAAATAAAAATGACCCAAAAATATTTATTTGGTTCTCTTAATTTCGGCTAAGAGAAGGAGGTGGAAGAATTTTCTTTCTCTCTCTAAAACTCTTATTTTAGATGGTTGAATGAATGAATAATGTGCTAACTCTTCATGTAGTATATTAGGTTTAATTATAGAGAAAACCCCTTTGGTCTTTTCTATAAGAAAACCGGGTAGGGGAGGTTAAAGGGGCCAATGCATGAGCAAGGTTGTCTTCACAAGAGCAAGTAGGTTTGCATGGCTAGGTTTAGGTAAAATAATTGTGTTTTCCACTTAATAAATCAGCACAATATTTATCCTAAATCACCCCACTATTTCGGTCCAAATAAGATAAAATAGACCCCATTTTATCTTTGTCAATTTGTCAATTTTTCACATGTCACATGTCATGTAAAATTGTCATGCATTTTTAACATATTAAAAATCAACGCATTAATAAAAACACATCATATACAAAATCGACTTAGTAATTTATAATTACTTGAACCAAAATAATTTACCAATTAAAAATCACAACATCTTGTATTTATAATAAATTATTCATTCAAATGCAATTGTTTCTATAAACAATAATTTCATCTAAGCAATAAAACAATTCGATTACTTAGACCGTACCTTATTTAATCAATTTATAATGAGATACGTAAATATTACTTCCAAAATCGTCCGTCAATTTTAAGTAATTTAATTAACCCGTATCGTCATACGATCAATTAAATAATCAATTAAGAGTGTTACCCTTTAGGTATGACCTAAGGGGATCAACTGGTCACCACCGTCGCATGACAGCAATGTCTAACTCTAGTCAGCCAATCATTACCGATATGTGTGGACCAGTTGACAGTAAAATATTACTTCCCAATTGTATTCTTTAAAATGAGACTTAAACATGTGATCATCATGATCGCCAGTTGTGATCGCATTATTGTCGGAGGACACATATTCCAACAATCTCCCACTTGTCCTCGACAAGTGTGCGTCACCAATTCTCTTGTCCTATTACTATCTCCCACTCAATGCAAGGTGTCTTTCAGGTCGTACTTGCAAGTGATCATATCGATAGTGGTTTCCTCGATCTGGAGAACAACTGATTGACCGGAATCATCCACCATGGATACCTTCCGAGTGTGGCCACGCATTTCCAGTTCATTACTCCTCGAGTGGCCCTGAGATATTGTTATAACCCTGACTAGGGGTGGACAATTCCTATCGCACTCATTCCCTTCGACTAGCCACATCCATCATAACCCAAAATATGCCCATTTGACCCCATTTACGAAGGTCGTAGTAACACAAATCAAAGTTAATCTGAAACTGTGCCATCTTAGGCGAACAGTCTTTAGTCAAAATAATCGACTCATTAGACTACTATAGTAGCTCTCGCCACGACCAGGCTATATAAATTTGCCAGAACTCTATAAGCGGTCATAAGGCCCGACAAGGTGTTCCTAACAGTCTGCCTATGTGATCGACTAGTCATTCTCATATGACTTCATGGCACTTGAACTTGCCATCAATCGCATCACACTCTAGTCACTTCGAGACGTCACCTCATACAAGTGACTATGGGCGTATACTATGTTAATCCGTGTTCACTTTATCAGGGTTCAACTTGTCACTACAACCCGTTTGGATGTAACAATGTATAAAGAAAAGATAAAAGACAAATGTGATTATGAACATGAACAAAAATAACACTTTTATTTCATTTAAAAATCTAACAAAAACTTGGTACACGTTTAAGTCCCATGGACGCAACATGTCCATCATGCTTGGCCTGCGATAAAGGCTTGATGAGCGGATCGGCTATGTTGTCATCCGTCCCAACCTTACAAATCGCAATTTAATTTCTTTCAATGAAATCTCTTATTATATGATATTTTCTAAGTACATGTCTAGATCTATTACTAGAATTTGGCTCTTTAGCTTGGAAGATCGTCCCACTATTATCACAATAGAGAGTGATGGGATTATTGGCGGTAGGTACTACTCTTAGACCTTCCGTGAATTGCCTGATCCACACAGCTTCCTTGGCGAGCCTTTCGATCGCAATGTACTCAGCCTCCGTTGTTGAATCCGCGATCCACGCTTCCTTGAAGCTTCTCCAGCTAACGGCACCACCATTGAGCATGAAAACGAAAGCAGCTTGTGATTTCATGTCATCTCTATCCATTTGAAAACTCGAGTCCGTATATCCATTAACACGTAGCTCGGTGTCTCCTCCAAACACTAAGATAGAATCCTTAGTTCTTCTCAAGTACTTATGGATGTTCTTGACGGCTATCCAGTGACTCTCACCTGGATTTCCTTGATATCTACTCGTCATGCTCAAGGCATACGAGACATCAGGACGTGTGCATATCATGGCGTACATAATTGATCCAACAGCGGAAGCATAAGGGATCATGTTCATGCGTTCAACATCATGGGGTTCGGTGGGAGATTGAGACTTGCTCAATATAGTCCCAGTTATGATAGGTACCAAACCCCTTTTGGATTTGTCCATGCTGAACCGTCGAAGAATCTTATCAACATAAGACTCTTGACTTAGTGCCAATATCCTCTTGCATCTATCTCTATGGATCCGGATACCTAATATGCGTTGTGCTTCTCCTAAATCCTTCATTTGGAAGTGGTTACCTAACCACTTCTTAACTGAAGATAACATCGGAATATCATTTCCAATGAGTAGTATGTCATCGACATACAAGATTAGGAACACAACATTGCTCCCACTAAATTTCATTTATAAACATGGTTCCTCAACACTTCGAGTGAAACCATTCTCTTTTATAACATGATTGAATCGATGATTCCAACTTCTAGATGCTTGCTTAAGACCATAAATGGATCTCTTAAGTTTGCACACTTTGTTAGGATTCTTAGAATCAACAAAACCTTCGGGTTGTATCATGTACACCTCCTCTTCTAAATGCCCATTTAGAAAAGCGGTTTTGGCATCCATTTGCCATATTTCATAATTATGAAATGCGGCAATCGCTAACAAAATCCGTATGGATCTAAGCATGGCTACGGGGGCGAAAGTCTCATCATAATGGAGACCTTGGACTTGGGTAAATGCTTTTGCCACTAGCCTAGCTTTGTAGACATCATCATGTCCTTCTATGCCATTCTTGACTTTGAAAATCCATTTGCATTGAAGAGGTCTTGCCCCTTTAGGAAAATCTACCAAATTCCAAACTTGGTTTTCATGCATAGAATCCATTTCGGACTTCATGGCTTCAAGCCATAAGGAGGAATTAGGACTAGAGATTGCGGCCTTGTAGGTGGCGGGCTCGTCACTTTCCAAAAGCAACACATCAATTGTTCCATCTTCTTCGATAAGTCCCACATATCGATCGGGATGGCGAATAACTTGGCCCGTTCTTCTGAGAAGAGGAGGGACAACCACGCTAGACGACGAAGGAACATCTTCTTGCGCCTCTACTTCTTTTTGTGGCTCTTAAACTTCATCAAGTTCAAAATTTCTCCCACTCTGTCTCTTAGAAATAAATTCTCTTTCTAAGAAGACAGCCTCGCAAGACACAAACACTTTGTTTTCTTGAGGTTTTTAGAAGTAGTATCCTCGAGAGGTCGAGGGGTAACCTACAAAGATGCATTTTTCGGATCTTGGGGCAAGCTTGTTGTCGGTCTTTGCCTTGACGTAAGCATCACATCCCCAAATCTTCATATAGGATATATTGGGAACCCTTCCCGTCCACATTTCACATGAAGTCTTTTCGGTTGTCTTTGTGGGACTATTGTTCAAAGATCTAATTGCGGTTTGAATCGCAAATCCCCAAAACGAGTTTGGTAGCTCGGTTTGACTCATCATTGATCGAACCATATCAAGTAGGGTTAGATTTCTCCTTTCGCCAACACCATTGGGTTGTGGTGTTCCGGGTGGAGAAAGTTGTGATATAATACCACAACCTTTCAAGTGTGAATCGAATTCAAGGCTAAGATATTCTCCACCACGATCGGATCGTAGTGCTTTTATCTTTTTGTTCAATTGGTTCTCTACTTCGTTTTGAAATTCCTTGAATTTCTCAAAAGATTCACTCTTATATTTCATTAAATAGACATGCCCATGTCTACTCAAGTCATCGGTGAAGGTTATGAAGTAGTCATAATTTCCTCGAGCGGTGATACTCATTGGTCCACATACATCGGTGTGTATGAGTCCCAATAGTTCACTAGCTCGTGTCCCTTTACCACTAAAAGGATTACGAGTCATTTTGCCAAGAAGGCAATATTCCCATATACCATATGATTGATAATCAAATGGTGTAATCACATTACTTGAAATTAATCTTTTGATGCGATTCTCGTTTATGTGACCTAATCGACAATGCCAAATGAACGATTCACTTAGGTCACTTGATTTGAGTTTCTTTGATTGAATGTTATAGATATCATTAGTCGGATTCGAGGTTTCTAAAATGTAAATACCATTTATAGAAGAAGCTTGGCCTATAACCAAATTGTACCTTGAAATAGTACAACGATTGTTCTTAATGACAAAACAAAATCCGTCCATGTCTAACATAGCGATAGAAATAATGTTTTTAGAGAGTGTAGGCACATAAAAACAATTATGTAAATACAACTCAAATCCATTATGCAAAGCTAATACATAAGTTCCTTTGGATTCGGCCGCTACTCGAGCTCAATTTCCAAGGCGTAGATCCACATCTCCTTTGCTAAGCCTCTTCACGTCTCTTAAACCCTGTAAATGATTACAAAGGTGAGAACCACAACCGGTATCCAGTACCCATGTCGTAGTGGAAGTATAATTTATATCAATAACATAAATTTCCTTAGGAATTTTACCTTTTGGAACGATGATTCCTTCCCTTATATTTCGCAAATATACGGGACAATTCCTAAGCCAATGTCCCATGCCATAGCAATAATGGCACTCATCATCAACTTGCTTGAAGTTTTTCCCTTTCTTTCCCTTCTTCTTGAACTTTTTGCCCTTTGAAGCAAGAACTTGATTGCTTGAGCTCCCACTAGTTTTGGCATCATTATCTTCCAAAGACAAAGAGCCTATATATTTTATGAGGCGGTCATCCTGAGACTGGCTCACAAGAGATCTAGAAGTAGTAGGTGGTCTAGTAGAAGTGATGAAGTTAAGGTTTCCATCCGAACCTATCCCAAAATGATGTTCTCTAGTAGTGTCGAAATCATTGTTGGAGCAAACGTCGTCAAAAACATTGTGGTATGACTCAATAGTTATCGGTGCGGTAGCGTTTGATGGATTCATTGTAATGAACTACAAGTATGGAGGAAAAGGAAATATTAACATTTATCTTTTTAGTCGTACTTGTAAATAAAATTTAAACTAGATATGAGCATTTATATAGTGACCTCTACCCAACTATTATAAATGATTCCAAGATCCAAATTCATATTAACTTGGGCACGGTAGGGCCGATTCATCCCTTATCAATATAACTCGGTGGATTAACGCTTTAATCGATTCTACTTTTAGAACTCTTGGTCGATAAAATTACATTAAAATTTATCTTTAGCCCGGAACACATGCGACTACGGTCACGAATACTTATGTTGAGCTCAATCCAAATTTCGAATAAATGTGTCCATGATCCAAATCCACATAAACTTGGGCACGGTAGGGCCGATTCATCCCTTATCAACATGAATTCGGTGGATAGACATTTATCACCCACTTCCTCTACGTAACAAGGTTTGTACCCCGGTAGGGCCGAGTGCACTCCCTCGCGAAATAGGTTTTCATGGTTTCTACTTTTTGGTAAGGCTATGTCTCAATTGATTATTTTAGCGAGAGGTCATGTCAATTTATTATCTATCACGTTTTAAGTGAACTAAAGCGGTGAACTACGATAATTCTAATTGACATCGTCGATTAAACTCGATTAAAATGACAATTCATGTTTAAGTTATGACGATTTAGCGATGCATGCAACATCTAAATAAAATGCATAGCAAAAATTAAATCCTAGTATGGCCTTCCTAAAATAGAAAATCTAATTAACTATTACATATTCGGAAACCAACTCCATTGGTCCCTTGAACTTCGGTTTTGGCACGCATCTCGAGGGAACACCGTCTTTATGTATCGCCTTTTTGAGTGACACCGTCTTCAAGGAACTCCGAAATAAATAAATAATATAACAAATTACATAATTTCCTACTATACATTTGTAATTAAAATAAATTAAATCTATTAAATTACAAAACGGTGATACGAGATCACAATAATTTCCAACCGAATCGATATTCCCATACATTTCGGGTAATACTAATTAAAACTAAGGCCATACTAAGTAAAATTACATAATTCAAAAATTACATAAAATAAAATTACGACAATCATAAATAAAATGCAGCATTATAATATGTATGGACATGCCCAATTTTATGCTAAATCGCCTTTAAGGAGCCAATATCGTATATTAATCGGTTTTTACGGATTTGCTTGATTCAACCTTTTAAAATCACAATAAATTACATAAAATCATATTTATGCACAAGTTAATTACCCTAACCAACTTAGGACTCAAAATTAGTCTCCACTAACTATTTGACTATAATTAACTTATATTTCTAAAATTGTTCATTAATGGACTCAAAATTACAAAAAAAAAAAGCCATAAACTTCAAATAAATAACAAAAATTTCAAATAAATTCAAAATTTGAAATTTAAACTCATGAACATTCTGGAAAAATACCATGACACTCATAATGTTCAAAAACCTTAGGTTAAAATTTCGAAAATTTATCGGAAAAATTATGTTGCGGTTTATCGGATTTATCAATTATAATCATAAAAAACATGAGAAAAATTATATTCATCAACTTTTCAATTTTAGATCTGAAAAAGATAATAAAATGAAACATGTGACATTTTTCCTAGTCATGAAGTATGTTTTAGCAATTATTCACTAATTAAAGTCACTATTTATGCTATTTTCATCAAAAAATCATAAATCATGCATAAAGACTTCATTATAGCCTATTATTTTACACACATCTTTTAAAATTGCATGTGAAAACATACTAAATTTCTATGACCAGATTCGAAAATTATCTCATATTAACCTATTTTTCATTTAAATTCGATTTTTATCATGAAAAAATCCATATTTCGAGCATACTCACTCCAAAAATTCTGAAAACTTACAGGTCATCTCAAAATAAAATATATGAAAACATATCCAAAAACCACAGGAAAATTCGACGTTTAGCTAATTTTAATCCGAAAATGACATTTTAATCATAAAATCACATTTTTAATGCCATTATTATATAAGATGAACAATAAAAATCCATAAATTAACCAAAATATCCTAAATACATTTTAGGATCAGAAACTTTAACATGCATAATTGATTTCGTGATATATCATAATAAACACAAATTTATAAGTTTTATATGTTAATCGTATAACTCGGAAAAACTATAACCGATTTGCATGCAAACAACCAAAGGCTCTGATACCACTTGTTATAAATTTATATCTCATTACTTAACATATTCATATATGTGATGATTTAATTTAGCATAAAATTAAACATTGATCTTATGCATGCAAACAATAATAAAATAAGGAAGAAATCATCAACCCTTACATTAATATTTCGGATTTTTGGGGACAAGTGAGTTCTCCTACTCACTTGTTCTTGAGCTCTCCAAATGTTGGATGAACAAGGACTCTAGTGTAGAATCCCTCCCAAAGATTAATACCCAAGGTAATCTCTTAATAAAATTAATATTATTATTACTAGAACAATATTAATTTAAATAAAAATGACCCAAAAATATTTATTTGGTTCTCTTAATTTCGGCTAAGAGAAGGAGGTGGAAGAATTTTATTTATCTATCTAAAACTCTTATTTTAGATGGTTGAATGAATGAATAATGTGCTAACTCTTCATGTAGTATATTAGGTTTAATTATAGAGAAAACCCCTTTGGTCTTTTCTATAAGGAAACCGGGTAGGGGGGGGGGGGGGGGGGTAAAGGGGCCAATGCATGAGCAAGGTTGTCTTCACAAGAGCAAGTAGGTTTGCATGGCTAGGTTTAGGTAAAATATTTGTGTTTTCCACTTAATAAATCAACACAATATTTATCCTAAATCACCCCACTAATTCAGTCCAAATAAGATAAAATGGACTCCATTTTATCTTTGTCATTTTGTCAATTTGTCACATGTCACATGTCATGTAAAATTGTCATGCATTTTTAACATATTAAAAATCAACGCATTAATAAAAACACGTCATATACAAAATCGACTTAGTAATTTATAATTACTTGAACCAAAACAATTTACCAATTATAAATCACAACATCTTGTATTTATAATAAATTATTCATTCAAATGCAATTGTTTCCGTAAACAATAATTTCATCTAAGCAATAAAACAATTCGATTACTTAGACCGTACCTTATTTAATCAAATTATAATAAGATACGTAAATATTACTTCCAAAATCGTCCGTCAATTTTAAGTAATTTAATTAACCCGTATCGTCATACGATCAATTAAATAATCAAATAAGAGTGTTACCCTTTAGGTATGACCTAAGGGGATCAACTGGTCACCACCGTCGCACGACAGTAATGTCAAACTCTAGTCAGCCAATCATTACCGATATGTGTGGACTAGTTGACAGTAAAATATTACTTCCCAATTGTATTCTTTAAAATGAGACTTAAACATGTGATCATCATGATCGACAGTTGTGATCGCATTATTGTCGGAGGACACATATTCCAACATGATTTCCTCTCTCTATGTGATAGACGTTAATTATGCTTGCACTTCCACTTGGGTACTTGATACCGGATGTGGCTCTCACCTTTGTAATCAATTGCAGGGTTTAAAGGACGTGCGAGCACTAGCAAAAGGTGATGTGGATCTCCGCATGGGCAATGGAGCTAGAGTAGTGTCCGTTTCCGTGGGGACCTATGTGCTCACTTTAGGTAGTGGTTTAGAGTTGTATTTAAATAAGTGTTATTTTGTACCAACTTTAACCAAGAACATCATCTCCATTTCCGCGTTAGATGCGGAAGGCTTTTGTTTTATGATTAAGGACAAGTGTTGTACTTTTTCTTTAAATGATGTGGTTTATGGCAAGGTCATTTCAATTGGAGGCATTTATGTTTTAAATGATGTTAATGACGTTTATCATGTGGAAACTAAAAAGCTCAAAACGGGTGATCCAAACGAATCCTACCTTTGGCATTGTCGTTTAGGCCACATAAACGAAAGACGCATTAAGAGACTTGCTTCATCAAAAGTGCTCAAACCCTTTGGTTTCGAATCTTATGGTACATACGAGTCTTGGCTTCTAGGAAAGATGACTCGTGCACCTTTTGCAGGAAAAGGGACACGAGCTAGTGAGGTTTTGGCTCTTATACATACGGATGTGTGTGGACCATTAACCATCGCCGCTAGAGGAGGTTTTCACTACTTCATTACTTTTACTAATGACTTAAGTAGATATGGGTATGTCTACTTAATGAAGAACAAGAGTGAAGCTTTTGACAAGTTCAAAGAGTTTCAAAATGAAGTAGAGAACCAATTGGATAAAAAGATTAAGACCCTATGGTCCGACCGTGGTGGTGAGTATCTAAATATTGAATTTGATTCACACCTAAAAGATTGTGGTATATTATTGAGGATGAGAGAGAATCTAGAGAGAGAAATTCCTCTCTAATTCTGCGGTGCTTTCTTTTTACGCAAGCAATGGCTCGTAACAGGAAAACAAACAAAAATCCTCAGATTAGCGTCGTTTCAAAGC
This sequence comes from Silene latifolia, assembly GCF_048544455.1. Classification (NCBI taxonomy): domain Eukaryota; kingdom Viridiplantae; phylum Streptophyta; class Magnoliopsida; order Caryophyllales; family Caryophyllaceae; genus Silene; species Silene latifolia. Next base: position 68,138,490 of record NC_133532.1, read on the forward strand.
AAAAAAATACCAAAAATAATCAAAATAATCAGAATAATAGAAAACCTAGTGATCAATCAAAGAGTAAAGGTAAATCGCATCATCGTCAGTTGGAATTTTCTTCGCAGGAATTTGAAGGAGACTTGGAGTCTATCCTGGAAGAGGAGGAATCTGACCATGAGGAACTGAACCAGGAGGAACATGAGCAGAGTAGGGCTACACCGGTGGTTACCAAGCCTACAATTCAGCTTACACGTGAAGATGTGGATGGTGAGCTTAAGTTTTGGTCCTCCTTTGTATTTTGTTACGTGCTGGGTGCAAACCCGCCTAGTTCTGTCCTTACTGGTTTTGTTAAGAGAGTCTGGCGGCTCAGAGGATTGATAAGATCTCGTTCATGCTGAATGGGATATTTTTGGTCCGTTTTAAAACGAAAGAACAACAACAATTTGTCCTTAATAATGGTCATCTACTCTTTGACAATAAACCTGTCATTGTTAATGAGTGGAAACCTGATACTGAGTTGGTTAAGCATGATGTTAAATGTATCCCAATTTGGATGAAATTGTTTGATTTGGATGTGAAGTTTTGGGGTCTGACAAGCTTGGAAAAATTGAGTAGTGCAGTGGGTAGGTTCATTCGTTGTGATGCGAATACACTTCACAAAAAATTTTTTAGGGTTTGCCACAGTCATGATTGAGGTTGAGATTGGTCAACAATTTCCTGATCAGATCTTGTTTCTGGATGAGAATGGCAAAACCCAGAAAGCAAGAGTGCAGTATGATTGGTTACCTTTGTCATGCTCCAAATGTAAGGGGTTGGGTCATTTGGCTGTAAACTGTAGGAAAGATGGGGCTAAACATGTGACACAGAAGGTCTGGTAACCTAGGAAGGTGGGTAACAAGACTGTGCAGCAAGTTCAAGCTCCACCAAAAGTGGCTGTGGTGAAACCTAGGCAACCTTTAGTTCCCTCCACACCTGTGACTGTTCTGACAATCAAAACACCTGTGATTGTTCCTAATACTCCAGTGGTGGAGAGCACTATGCCCAGAAGATTGCTTACTAGGTTTCTCAAGCATGGTACAGGGGAAAAGAAAACATTTACTCCTGGTGGTTTATCGTTTATGGAGTCTTTAACTCAATCTATTCAGAAAACTAGGTTGGGAATTATGGAGAATCGTGTTGTGGAAAAACGGGAGACTAGTAAGAGTAATGCTCAATATGGGTAGTATTGGTCTATGGAATGTGAGGGGTATGAATAAGCCTAATTAGCAACAAGAAATAAAACGCTTGTTAGGTAGGAATAATGTAGGTTTGGGTGGTTTGTTTGAAACTAAAATAAAAGGTAATAATGGGAATAATGTAAGGAATGTCCTATGTGATACTTGGTCTATTTGTACTAATTCTAGCCTTCATCGTGGGGGTAGAATTTGGTTACTTTGGGATCCTGTTATGTATGATGTTACTGTGCTTGACCTCCAAGTCCAGTGTATTCACTCAGAAGTTTTTGATAAAGCTAGAAGGAAACGATTTTGGTTTACTGTTGTGTATGGTTTGAACAAGCTTGCTGAAAGGGAGCAATTATGGGCTAGTCTTCGTTCCTATTCTGCAAGACTCACAGGGGCTTGGATGGTGGGAGGAGATTTTAATGCTATTCTGGCTTCTAATGAACGAGTTGGTGGGGCACCTGTCACTAATGCTGAGATGAGACCTCTCCTACAGGTTACTCAAGACTGTCATTTGTATGATTTGTGATACGTGCCTAATGTACGGTCTTTTTGGCCTATTTCAGCACGTATTTCCATGCATTTATGCACTGTTTTTATAGTATTTTGCCCCGAATTGGCTACTTTGGTGTATTTTGTCCTTTTTGTAGGGATAATCGCGAAAGAAGCGAAACCATGCTCCATTTCGTCCTTTTTGCATGCATTTAGAGGAGACGGGATTGTCCCAGTGAGATCTTTGCTCTTGAAGTGTCGTTGCACGCATTACGAAGCATTTGGGTGAAGACGTGAGCTGAATTGAAGGCCCAAGTGGTCTATCGAGTTAACAGGTGGTCTATCGAGCAGTTATAGGACGATCGAGTGGTCCCTAAGCTGCCCAAGTCCTCGATCGAGTTACTCCTTACTCGATCGAGTAAGTCGCTTTTTGATCAAGTCCTCGATCGAGAACCCTGTTGGTCGATCGAGGGACTTGGCGAAGAACGTGGTCGATCGAGTGGGTTTGCCTACTCGATCGAGAAGATTTCGTCTGTGGGCTTTAATTAGTCCGTGTTTTAGTATTTTCCGCATAAACACTTAGGCTTTTCGGCTATATAACCTATGTTTAACTAGGTTATTAGGCATCCTTTTTACTATCTTTTACACTCTCATCATTTGTTTTACTCTCTTTTTACCTTTATTCCTTCACATTAGCCTACTGTTACTTTTCAACGTTGCTTTCACCTTGGGATTATTGCACTCGGATTTCGTCGTTCTTTACGCCGGATTGCTCTGATTGTAATCTCCTCCTTCTCTTAATAATAATTAATCTTTTGTTGCTCTTAATTCTTGTTTATGTTATCATTATTTCTTGCCCTAATTTCTGTTATTGCACTTTATAATTATTATTTCGTTATGTCTTTCTTTGGAATTTTACATCTTTGTCATTTTATTACGAAAATGAGTAGCTAAACCCCTTCATGTTGGGATTAGGGGATCTGCGGTAGAATAATGACGACGTAGTGAATGAATTAGGCGAATTGACATAAGAGACTCTGTCACTATAGCAATATAACTGTAATCACCGACCTAGTTGAGTGCACGCTTCTATGTCACCTATTAAACTGGCTACAATTAACCCTGGATCGAAAGATTGGATTAAATAGGCCTGCTATAAACAGTAGACTACCCTAATGAGGACGAAAGTTAAGTTAGTGGTATTTTAGGGTGGGAAGTGGACCGAAAGGACCTTCTAATATCCGTCTCGCATTAGTTCGTCTGGATCATTTACTGCTAAGTTGTTGCTCTACCGTAGTGAACCGAGTTCCCGACATGCCTCTCTCTTATTGATAGTTTAATTCATTTCCTGCTTTGCTGCTCTTTCCTTATTTCTCTTCCTTCAACTCCGTAGTTAGAAACCAAATTTTAAACAACCCAATTGTTACCTTAGAATTAGAAATAGATAGCAGTAGTTACATTCCTCCCTGTGGATTCGATACTCGACTGCCTCTACTACATATTTAGTTGAGACCGTTAGGTTTTATTTTTGACAGGTACGCGACAGACGTGTCAAATTTTGGCGCCGTTGCCGGGGAGGCAATTGTTCCAATTACTAGCTGTTTTATTTTTAATTCTCCTTTTTAGTTTAAGGAACATCGTTCCTTAGACTGTTCTCATATCTTGTTTGTAGTTTCGTCTTATGCGCAGGTCGCAAGGTGGTCCACTACTACCTTTTGATCCCGAGATTGAGAGATCTCTGCGCGTAAAAAGGAGACTATTTCAAGAGCAACAGGCCGAAGAAGAGCCCTGTTCTCGTGGTAACTTTTACGAGAACGAGCTTTTCGAAGACAACCCGCCGTCTTCTCCAGTTTCCGACTATTCACTTGAGTCTATCACTTTCCCAGAATTTCCCGAAATGGCCGAGGAAGCTACCATTGCTAGTCACTCCGAGCCCACCGCTGACAATCTTTATAAAGGGTTCGAATCGCTGGAGATGCTAGGAAGTTCGAGCCTAAGCCTTCTTACATTAGCATGGTCGAGAAAAATCGTTCTGGGAGCTGCAAAAGAAGACGCGGCTCAAAGATATGGAGACCTTCATAGATTATGCCGCTCCATACCACCTCCCACTTTGGCGTGACCCGACCAAATCAAAGAAACGATGTTCATTTTCTCACTCCGCGATCTTTGCGGGGAGTGGTACAGGATTTGGACAAAGTCGCTCACGGCATAACAGATTGGAATTCGCTAGCATTGGCGTTTTATAAGAAATATTTCTCTGCTTCGAGAACCATAGCCATCGAGCTCGGATAACCGTTTCAAGCGGGGACCGACGAGAACTTCCACGAGGCATGGCTTCGCTTTAAGAAACTAGTGCGTACCATACCACACCACGGTTTCGAGAAATGGAGTCTATGCAACCATTTTTACAATGGTTTATATGATGATCGTAGGGCTATATTAGATGCGGCTGCCAACGGTCGATTTTTCGACAACTTGGGGCCGACGAAGGGATGGAAAATAATAGATGATTTAGCCACTCATAGGGTCTGAATACGGAATTCAAGAGGAAACCAAAGAAGAGTGCCGAGTCCTCTTCGGTGGGTGCGTTAGAGGCCCCATCGCTAGGTTCGACAAGTACGAACTAGGGGAGCTCTAAAGCCAGGGATGTACCAGGTTAATGCCATGACAGACGGTCCTTTCGTCATACGAGATGTGGGGTAGATGGACATGTCGCGATTATTGTCCTAGTCCTTATGAGCAATGTCTTTGCTTTCAACACTACGGTGCAAAACAACACTCATTATGAGCCGAATATCCACCCCAACTCGAGGTGGAGCAACCAGAACAACGTACTCAATCCCACCGCTCCTCCAAATCGCAGCAGACCCTATATTCCTCCACACCGGAAGCAACAAGGCTATCGAAGCCTCCGTCTTTCAACCCTCCTAACCAAGGTGCCTCGTCATCTAGTGGGGTGACTGAGATAGGTGAGTTGAAGTCCATGATGCAGTCCATTGCTAAGCAATTACAACAAAAGGACACGGCATTCAAGGCCCTTGAGACTCAAGTTGCGCAATTAGCTGAGAATCAATCCTCCAGGAAGCCCGGTCATTTGCCAACTCAAAATGACAAGAATCCAAATGAGACGGTGCATTTGATAGAGTTGAGAAGCGGTCTCTCTTACGAAGGACCAGAAATGAAGAAATCAGACCCGGGGGAAGCTGTTACTGATGATGAACAGTGTTCTGTTCAGAGAAAAGGACCTACGACACAGGAATTACTCGATCGACTGAAGATTAGTGCTCGATCGAGTGGAATTGGTGAGGAAGCTGGTCGATCGAGTGAGCTTGATGCTCGATCGAATGGAAAGGGAGACGAGGTTGGTCGATCGAGTAGGGATGTTGCTCGATCGATCGATGTTGCTTGAAGAAGGAGCTCGATCGAGTGACCACACCGCTCGATCGAGTAACATTGATGACGGGAAGCTTATTCGAGAGCCTGCTAGTGCTCGTTTAGCGATGAATTACGTAAAGACCTCGTTCGAGAGGTAAGAAGCGCCCAAAGAATACCGAACTCGCTCCGGAAGATACTTTGGAAGCGAGGAACAAGGGACTTGAGATTCCAATTACAGTTCCCTTCCCGAGGCGGCTGCAGAATACCAAGATTAATCAACAGTTCAGCAAATTTGTTGAGCTTTTGAAGAGTTTGGAGGTTTCCGTGCCGTTCACTGAATTGCTTATGAAGGTACCCTCTTATTTACGATTTATGAAAGATATTTTAGCACGTAAGAGGACCATTAATGATAATGAGACCGTGGCTTTGACTGAGATGGGGTCACCCTTATCTCAAAATAAGCTACCGCTAAAGCAATCAGACCCGGGTAGTTTTTCGATCCCTTGTCACATAGGAATGCAATTGATTGATAATGCGCTATGCGATTTAGGCGCTAGCGTAAGTGTTCTACCTTTGTCTCTAGCTAAGAGACTTGGTGTGACAAAGCTGAGTTGCACCAATATGACTGTCCAGATGGCCGACCGTAGTTTATCACGGCCACTAGGAGTAGCATAGGACGTACCTGTTAGGATCGGGAAGTTCTTTATTCCCGTTGATTTTGTCGTCTTAGATATCCCCGAAGATGTGCATACCCCTATCATTTTAGGGAGACCATTCTTGTCCACTGCCCGTGCAGTGATAGATGTCAGTGGGAAGACTTTAACATTTCAGGTAGGGGATGAGGAGCTGACTTTTCGTCAGTCCCAATTCCGGAGGGCTCCCATGCAAGCTCAGCCTTGCAATGCCCTCTCTTCTGTTGACCCTATTATTGACACTCCAGATGAAAGTTTGGAGATTATTGCTATTACTGCTGACCCTCCGCCTCAGATTGAGAGCAACAAGGAGGAAAATTCGTCTATTGTCCTTGTTGCAGGTACAGATGAAGGCAAGAAAGGAGCAGTCAAAGGACAGGGTGGAACCATTGTCATTCAAACTGGAGCCAAGAAGGCCAAGGAAGCTGACAGAGCGACGAGAACAAAGACAGTTCGAACCTACATAGATTTGAACTATGTTCCTCCTCCTCTCGCAAACAGTAATTCAAGCTCTTGGAAGTCAAAGAGGACGGTCGTGATCGCCAAGTGACGTCCTCCGGTGAAGCCCACGAAGGGGCTACCGAAAGCTAATGGGAATTAAACGGGGAAATGCCCCGTGTAACAAAGTGTAATAGACAAGTTTTGAATTTCTTTTGAATTCCTTTATTTACGTTTTTATTAGGACAATTAGCTTAGACAATTCTTTTTAGCATAGACTAAGACTATAGACTATTTTGCTGCATATTTGGTATTTGGGATATGTTTTATGCAGGTTTGGGGAAATGCACGCATTTCGAGGGAGTAAAGACGGAAATTCAAAGGAATGTATACGAGGAAGTCCTCGATCGAGTATTTTTGTACTCGATCGAAGGGCAATTAGGTCGATCGAGCTTGCTTGTTACTCGATCGAGGAAGACCAAAAGGAAGCGTGTCGATCGAGAGGCATTATACTCGATCGAGCAAAGGGACATCAAAAAGTCCTCGATCGAGTGATTAAAACCACTCGATCGAGTGGAATGAACAGGGACACGGGAGTTTTTCTTTCTTAAACTCTTTATTTCCCTAATCTTTTTCATTTATCCCTAACTTCCGTCTAAACACTCCCCTCATTGCGATTGATTTTCCCCCCAAATCCCCATTTCTTGCCCAAATTTATCAAATCCATCACCTAAATTCTATTGCTAGCTAATTAATCTTCAATACCCCCTTATTTTCCCCCTCTTTTATGCTCATTTTCTCGGTTTTCTAAGGGAATTAGGGTTTGCGGTTTTCCAATTGAAAATCCGCCTTTGTTGCGTGTTGTTTGGAGTTTAATTGCTAATTTGTAGGTCAATCATCATCAAGTAAGTGTTCATTCAACCTCTTTGCATTTTATCTTCAATTATTTCGAATTTTTATGAGGTGATTTAAATTAGGGCTCGAGAATTCCATGTATAGTCGACTTGTTTCGATTTTATTGTGTTTATTTGCCCTTGATTAGCTTATTGATGATGTTTTCGCAATTCCTTCATCTGTTTCTACATATTAAATTCGAATCTTGCGCGATTTTTGCGATTAGGGTTCCTGTGAGTCGGAAATTTCGATTGTCGACGGTTGCTTTGCTTTGTAATTGCGGTTATTGCCTATTTGTTTCTTTTGTTGTTAACGCGTTAATCGCTTTCCGTCCCCTATCGCCTCTATATCTTGTGAATTCTTTGGGAATCTTACACCGTGAGTGATTATTTTCGCCCGCAAGGAGTGATACATGCCCCCATTTTCGGTTTTCATCTTTGTTTTCACCCTTTTTGCGATCACTTGTTTTATCATATTATCACCACTCACATTCTGTTTTTCGAAAATTTTTGAGGAATTGCTTGGTTTTGTATCTTTGTACGTCGATTGTTTATTTGTTAGGACCTCATATTTCTTTGTCACATGTTGGTTAGCGGGTTGTTTTAACCACGGTTAGCGAGCATCGTTTCTTATTCGTGCCCTTTGATGCTTTGCGGGATGGACGCGAGTTCCTTGCCTTCTAGTAGTACGTCCTCCGGCTCTTCGCGAGCGAGCAAGTGGCTCCTCGCTACCACTAGCTCGCCTCGTCACCACCGCAAAGACTGTTTTACTTGTCTCACCAGTGCGAGGACAGTCTCTACTGGCGCAGACTCGGTAGGGAGCTCGGTTCGAGCTTCACCACCATCACTCCCAGGCCTTTCTCTTTCGGCTGCGGCTTCAGCCCCGTTTTCCGCAGCTTGGTATGGTGCCGCCGAGGACACACCAAAGAGCTAGCCGATTAGCCATCACTTCCACCGTCCGAGGTCGTTGTTACGGAGAGGGCGCTCTCACACTGCATCAAGCCGCCTACGGTACCTCATCGAGATGAGGCGGGATATGGCTTTAGCTGTATTCCCGCTTTACGAGTTCCATATCCGAGCCCGGCGACCGATTCCAGAGGGGTGGCCGCATCCTTCCTTCTACCGATACCCAGCGGACGGGTACCCTCCGTCTTCTTCGACTCGGAGGAGGAGCCGGAGGAGACAATGTAGCACGAGAGGTGCGGCTACGGCAGAGCGGTCAAGCGCGAGAGCCGCGAGAGAGGAGCAGAGTGACCCTCCGTTCGCACCCGATCCGGAGGACTGGTTGGAGGTGACGACCGAGTCTCCCCCTTGTTTGTTCTTTGGTTTGGGAGACTGTTTTGTTGAGTCGGAGTACACGAGAGACGGCGGTGCCGACGACGAGTAGTTCTATGGTCTACTCACTTCCCGTTTTCGGCTGGTTTGGGGAAGTTCGTGCTTTGTATGTTTTCTTACTCTTTTTATTTCGTCTCCTTTATTTTTATTTTTATTGGTTGTATACCCCCATCCCCCATTTTTCTGCTGGTGTATGCTGGAGGACAACGAGGGCGTTGTCCGTTTTGGTTTGGGGAGGGTATTGCATCCTTTGAGTCCGTGATCTCCGCATTTGTTTTGCATTCACGTTTCATTTCTCAGTTTGCATTTGTTGTTTATTTTCAAAATCAAAAATAAAAAAAAAATAGAAAAAATTCAAAAATTCAAAAATTCAAAAAAAAAATTCAAAAATTCAAAAAATTTCACGTTTATTTTTGCATTTAGGTTGAGTCGGAACGGTAGATTCCCGTGATGAAATTGCACTATAGCTTGTCATATTACTTGAGCCTTGCACTTTATTGATGGTTTTTAGCTTTGTCATACGCATAATCTACGAATTTCTGTTCAAATAATAGCTGACTGTTTAGACTTGACCTAATAAACTGGCAAACTACTTAAAAATTCTGAGTTTTTAGAGCCATAACTGGTGACATTCATGACCAGTTCATTAGGAATTTTGAGAGTAGTACTCCTTGCATAGCATGTTCGTCTCATTTGCACATTTATGACATTCAATTTCTCGTTAAATGCACATATTCGGGTTTGCGGTTGGTGTCACATGCAGGGAGGGTCTTGCAATTCCCCTTTCTTTACATCTTACACCCATTTAGCTCCACATTGACCAAAACTTGCCTTTTGACCCATTAGCCACATTCCAAACTAAGCCTGCCTAGTCAAGCTAGTTAGTCTGTTCTTTTGTGGTATGCTTTCCATTGCAGTTTGGTCCGTAATTCCCGTTGGAGTTGGTGTTTGTATTAAGGAAGGAGGAAGTGAAAAGAAAAAAAAAAGTATTGAAAAAAAAAAAGAAGAAAGAAAAAAGAAAAAAAAAATGAAAAGATGATGATAATCACGTGAAACAAAAGAAAAAGAGAGAAGTTGTGAAAAAGTTGTCCCCTCTTGTCAGAGTTGAGAAGATGTTTGAAGACGTACAATCGACAAGAGGGTTGGTTGTTTCAGTTAGTTGTCTTAGACGGTGTTTAAAAAAGGAAATTTTGTGACCGTCTAACTCCTCCACTCTTATTCTATATTTTTGAGGAGATTGTGCTTTCAGTCTAGTGAGTTTTGTGCCATGATGGGCACCTGTGTTAGTCTTTCAGTCAGTTTGAGATCCGGATGGTTTATTATGGTCCTGTTAGGAACTAGCTTGACGCTTTTACCTCCACATTTCCATAACTTGTTTTGCCTTTTCTCACCTGAACCTCACTATTCCCATATTAATTGCAAACCCTACATTTGTGACGGACATTATTGGTTGGAGTGTGTGAATTAGTACTTGAATTGTCTTTCATTTTTGTTGCATGCATGCTATGTAGGTCGCAGTTAGGTGAGTGACTGTTTTTCTTCTCTCTTTTACATATAACATTTGCCCTTTGCTTCATGAGAGAAGAGTGACCACGAGAGAGTCCAGTTTTGTTGGTCTTGCAAGGTCGATAGGTCAGCTTTATTTATGAACAGCTTATAATTCGTTTGCGTATTGACTGTCTAGCTTTAACTGTTGATTTTTGTTGCATTAAAGTGGTTCAAGTAGACAAGTTAAGCTAGCTCTGAGTTATCATTTCCGTTCCATTAGTTTAGTTTTGAGTTTACTCGAGGGCGAGTAAAGGTTTGGTTTGGGGAGATTTGATACGTGCCTAATGTACGGTCTTTTTGGCCTATTTCAAAGACGTATTTCCATGCATTTATGCACTTCGTTTTTATAGTATTTTGCCCCGAATTGGCTACTTTGGTGTATTTTGTCCTTTTTGTAGGGATAATCGCGAAAGAAGCGAAACCATGCTCCATTTCGTCCTTTTTGCATGCATTTAGAGGAGACGGGATTGTCCCAGAGTGAGATGCTGCTCTTGAAGTGTCGTTGCACGCATTACGAAGCATTTGGGTGAAGACGTGAGCTGAATTGAAGGCCCAAGTGGTCTATCGAGTTAACAGGTGGTCTATCGAGCAGTTATAGGACGATCGAGTGGTCCCTAAGCTGCCCAAGTCCTCGATCGAGTTACTCCTTACTCGATCGAGTAAGCTGCCTTTGATCAAGTCCTCGATCGAGAACCCTGTTGGTCGATCGAGGGACTTCTGCTGAAGAACGTGGTCGATCGAGTGGGTTTGCCTACTCGATCGAGAAGATTTCGTCTGTGGGCTTTAATTAGTCCGTGTTTTAGTATTTTCCGCATAAACACTTAGGCTTTTCGGCTATATAACCTATGTTTAACTAGGTTATTAGGCATCCTTTTTACTATCTTTTACACTCTCATCATTTGTTTTACTCTCTTTTTACCTTTATTCCTTCACATTAGCCTACTGTTACTTTTCAACGTTGCTTTCACCTTGGGATTATTGCACTCGGATTTCGTCGTTCTTTACGCCGGATTGCTCTGATTGTAATCTCCTCCTTCTCTTAATAATAATTAATCTTTTGTTGCTCTTAATTCTTGTTTATGTTATCATTATTTCTTGCCCTAATTTCTGTTATTGCACTTTATAATTATTATTTCGTTATGTCTTCTGCTGGAATTTTACATGCTGTCAGTTTTATTACGAAAATGAGTAGCTAAACCCCTTCATGTTGGGATTAGGGGATCTGCGGTAGAATAATGACGACGTAGTGAATGAATTAGGCGAATTGACATAAGAGACTCTGTCACTATAGCAATATAACTGTAATCACCGACCTAGTTGAGTGCACGCTTCTATGTCACCTATTAAACTGGCTACAATTAACCCTGGATCGAAAGATTGGATTAAATAGGCCTGCTATAAACAGTAGACTACCCTAATGAGGACGAAAGTTAAGTTAGTGGTATTTTAGGGTGGGAAGTGGACCGAAAGGACCTTCTAATATCCGTCTCGCATTAGTTCGTCTGGATCATTTACTGCTAAGTTGTTGCTCTACCGTAGTGAACCGAGTTCCCGACATGCCTCTCTCTTATTGATAGTTTAATTCATTTCCTGCTTTGCTGCTCTTTCCTTATTTCTCTTCCTTCAACTCCGTAGTTAGAAACCAAATTTTAAACAACCCAATTGTTACCTTAGAATTAGAAATAGATAGCAGTAGTTACATTCCTCCCTGTGGATTCGATACTCGACTGCCTCTACTACATATTTAGTTGAGACCGTTAGGTTTTATTTTTGACAGGTACGCGACAGACGTGTCAATTTGGGTGCAAAGGGTGCTTTCTACACCTAGACTAATAAGCATGAAGTAGGGTCAAAAGTTTGTAGCAGACTGGATAGAGTCCTCATCAATGATGAGTGGCTTGCTGACTTCCCTGATAGCTACTCTCATTTCTTGCCTGAAGGTGTCTTTGATCATTGCCCTGCCTTCATTAGGCTAGAAATGGAGAGGCAGAGGACTGGATATTCTTTCAAATATTATAACATGTGGGCCTCTGCTCCTGATTATAAGGAGGTTGTGAGAAATGGGTGGAATCAACAGGTCTATGGTTCTCCTATGTATAAGGTGGCTTGGAAATTAAAAGCCTTAAAGGGTGGTTTCAGGAAATTGAACAGGGAGCAGTTTGGGGATATTGAAAACCTCACACACCTTGCTGAAATTGCATTGGCTCAATGTCAAGAAGGTCTTAGCAAGGACCCCTTTAATGTGGAGTTGAATCAGGCTGAGAAAATTTATGCCGTGGAGGTGTTAAATCTGCAAAAAGCAAGAGATCAATTTTTGAGACAAAAAGCAAAGGTTGATTGGATGCAAATGGGTGACTGTAACTCTGCTTACTTTCATGCCAGAATAAAGAGTAGGAGGTCTAAAAATAGGGTGTTCCAAGTCAAAGATATGAATGGTGTGATGTGTAGTAGGCCTGAGAAGATTCAAAATGCTTTTGAGGACTATTATATTTCCCTTCTGGGTACATCCCATCCAGTTAGGCCTATTAATAGGAAGATTGTTCAGCATGGTAACTGTCTCACACCTGCTCATTGTGCTTTACTGTCTGCTCCTGTCACTGGTGCTGAAATAAAGGAGGCCATGTTCTCCATTCCTGGGAATAAGGCTCCTGGCCCAGATGGCTATAGTAGCTTGATTCTTCAAAGACAATCGGGAGATAGTTGGGGAGATATCATTAATCTTTGTCGAGAATGTGTTCAGAGTCGGCAAACTCTTGAAAACAGTGCGGTAATACTATACTCACATTAATTCCAAAGGTTGCTATGCCGAGTACGTGTTGCGATTTAGGCCCATTACTGCTGCAATACGTGTATAAATGTGTCTCTAAGGTGTTGTGTGGTAGAATGGGACAGTCTTTGCCGGATATTATAAGCCAGTCTCAAGGTGCGTTTATTAAAGGGAGAGACATTGTGGGCAACATATTGATTTGTCAGGATTTAATCAAGTTGTATAAGAGGAAGAGTTGCTCACCCCGAGCAATGATGAAGATTGACCTTCAAAAAGCCTATGATTCCGTGGAATGGGCCTTTGTTGAGGACATGTTAGATGCTTTGGGGTTCCCTATACATATCTGCAAAATTGTGAAAGAATGCATTACAACCACCTCTTATTCTATTTCCCTCAATGGGGAGATTTTTGGATTCTTTAAAGGTAAGAGAGGGCTTAGGCAAGGGGATCCCCTTTCCCCTCTGCTCTTTATCATTTGCCTTGAGTATCTGAGTAGAATTCTCTTGGTGGTTCAAAAACATCACTTGTTTAGATATCACCCTTTATGCAACAGGATTCAGCTGGCTCATCTATGCTTTGCTGATGATCTAATATTGTTTTGTAGAGGGGAGAGAGGTTCTATTGAGTTATTGATGAAAGCTTTCTCTATGTTCTCTAAAGCTACTGGGCTTACCATGAATAAAAGCAAATCTAGTGTGTATTGTAATGGAATGGAGGAACATACTATCAGGGAAGTGGAATTGATCACTGGCATGAAAAGAGGAACAGTGCCTTTCACTTACCTTGGGGTCACTGTCTCCCCAAAGAGGCTCTCTGTGCAGGACTGTCAATGTTTAATTGATAAAGTGGCGGATAAAATTAGAGGGATGGGTTCCAGGAAGCTTTCTTATGCTGGCAGAGTGGTGCATATCAAGGCAGTTCTAAGCACCCTCCATGGCTACTGGGCTAGGATCTTCATCCTTCCAAAAATCGTGATTTCAAAAATAGAAGCTATTTGCAGAGGGTATTTATGGCATGGAGCTGATCAAAAGGAGAGCCCAGCTCTTGTTTCTTGGGCCAACATCTGTCAACCTAGGAAGCAAGGGGGTTTGGGACTGAAGGATTTTCATGTTTGGAATCTTGCCACGGTGGGAAAGTATGCCTGGTGGGTGGCAAACAAGGAAGATCATTTGTGGGTAAGATGGGTACATGCTGTATACATCAAATCTTCATCCTGGTGGGAGTATATTCCTGGGTCTGGATGTAGCTGGGCTTGGAGGAAAATATGCCAGGTTAAGCAACTATTGAAACCTTATTTTTCAAATTTATCTAGTGAGGAGCATTATACTATAACAGCGGGGTATCAATGGCTTAAACCTGAAATAGGGCAAGTGTCCTGGTATCCTTGGATGCTGAATCAATGGCTGATCCCAAAGCAGCAGTTTATTGTGTGGTTGGTAGCTCAGAGAAGGCTATTAACTCAAGACAGACTACTCAGAATGGGAATTATACAGAGTAATTCCTGTTTTCTGTGTGGGATGCTGCAGGAAAGTGTGACTCATTTGTTCTTTGAGTGTCCTTTTAGTAGACAATGCAGGGACCTGATTAGTGAATGGTGCAAGTTTTCCCTTCCCTTGCAAAATTGCATCAGCTGGTGGACTGAGTTAAGGCAGGCAGCTGCTTGCAGGAAGAAAGTACTAGCTATCATTTTGTCTAGTTTGGTGTATCATGTATGGCAGTGTAGGAACAGATGTCGTGTGGAAGAATGTGTTGTTAGACCTTGTGTTGTTCTTGCAAGGGTTCAAAGTGATGTTAAAATGCGTCTAGGTCAGTGTGCTATTAGAAGTAAGAATGCTCTAGCTTTGGCATGGGTAGAGTATCTTAAGGCTTAGAAAGAGACTTATAGATGTTGGGAGTTTTTTTACTCTAATAGATTGTATTGTATGGGACTTTATTAATTTCTAATGAGAACTTACATTTTCCCAAAAAAAAAAAATAAAAGATTGTGGTATAGTATCACAATGGACGCCTCCTGGCACACCACAATTAAATGGTGTGGCCGAAAGGAGAAACCGGACTTTACTAGATATGGTTCGGTCTATGAAGAGTCTAACTGAGCTTCCTAGTTCATTTTGAGGTTTTGCCCTCTTGTCTGCAATATTTTCACTAAATCGAAGCCCGACTAAAGCGGACGATAAGACTCCATATGAGATATGGATAGGGAAAATCCCTCATTTGTCATTCATGCGTATTTGGGGTTGCGAAGCGTACGTCAAGATCAAGTCTGACAATAGGCTTGCACCCAGGTCTGACAAATGTCTTTTTGTAGGATATCCAAGGGAAACACGTGGTTATTACTTCTACAATAAACACGAGAACAAAGTGTTTGTGGCTCGTGATGCGGTCTTCCTAGAAAAGGAGTTTATTTATAGGAGACAGAGTGGGAGAAAATTTGAACTTGAAGAAGTTCGAGAGCCACAAACCGAGAATGAGGTAGAGGAGAACCTGGAGGATAGCATTCCCTCTTCCTCTGAAACGGTAATTGTTCCTAGAAAGTCAAGTAGGATTTCTAATCCACCTGACCGCTACCTTGGTAACGTCGAAGAGGATGGTGTTTTGTTACTTTTGGAAAGTGATGAACCCACTACCTACAAATCGGCCATGTCTAGTCACGACTCCTCGCTTTGGCTAGAAGCCATGCGATCCGAAATGGATTCCATGTACGAGAACCAAGTATGGGACTTGGTGGATTTACCTGAGGGAGTCCGACCCCTTCAGTGTAAATGGATATATAAAATTAAGCTCGGCGTGGATAAACATGTGGATGTTTACAAAGCTAGATTGGTGGCAAAAGGTTTCACCCAAGTTCATGGTTTACACTATGACGAAACCTTCGCTCCAGTCGCTATTCTTCGGTCCATTAAGATAATCTTAGCGGTTGCCGCATTTCATTATTATGAGATTTAGCAAATGGATGTCAAAACCGCCTTCTTGAATGGGATTCTAGAAGAAGAGGTGTACATGATACAACCTGAAGGTTTTGTGGATACATCTAACCCTGAGAAGGTGTGTAAGCTCAAGAAGTCCATTTATGGTCTTAAGCAAGCATCTAGGAGTTGGAATCATCGATTTAATCATGTTATTAAACAATACGGTTTCACTAGAAGTGTGGAAGAACCGTGTTTATACATAAAGTTTAGTGGGAGTAAGGTTGCATTCCTTGTCCTATATGTGGATGACATATTGCTCATTGGGAATGATGTTCCATCGCTCACTTCTCTAAAGGAGTGGCTAGGGAAATTAAACACTTCCAAATGAAGGACTTGGGAGAGGCACAAAGAATCTTGGGTATCCGGATCTATAGGGATAGGTCCAAGAGGATACTAGCATTGAGTCAAGAGGCTTATATTGACAAAGTTCTTGACCGGTTCAATATGAAAGACTCCAAGAGAGGATTTCTACCTATGGGCAAAGGGATTACTTTGAGCAACTCACAATCTCCCTCCACCCCTAAGGAAATTGAAAACATGAAGACCGTCCCTTATGCTTCCGATGTTGGGTCTATCATGTATGCTATGATTTGCATTCGTCCCGACGTTGCGTATGCCTTGAGAATGACAAGTCGTTATCAAGCCAAGCCTGGTGAGAGTCACTGGATAGCCGTAAAGAACATCCTTAAGTACTTGAGAAGGACTAAGGATTCGTTCTTAGTGTTTGGAGGAGAAACTCAGTTGCGTGTAAGAGGTTACACGGACGCAAGTTTCCAAACCGATCGGGATGACATGAAATCCCAATCCGGCTATGTGTTTATGCTAAATAGAGGAGCTGTTTGCTGGAAGAGCTTTAAGCAAAGCGTTACCGCGGATTCTACAATAGAGGCTGAATACCTTGCAGCGTCTGAGGCTGCGAAGGAAGCTGTTTTGATTAGGCAATTCATGGAGGGGCTAGGAGTAGTCCATTCCGCCAAAGATCTTATCACTCTATATTGTGATAACAGTGGAGCTATTTTTCAAGCCAAAGAGCCGAAGTCTAGTAACAAATCTAGACACATTGAAAGGAAATACCATGTAATTAGAGATTATGTGGAAAAGAAAGAAATTGACATTTGTAAGGTTGGGACAGATGATATTATTGCTGTTGAACCATATAGATATATGATTAAGTTTTGATAATGACAAGTGTGTGCTTCGTTTTATATATACTCTTGCTCGTAATCGTTTGTTTAGTCTTTGTTAGATTGACTTAGGTTTACAAGTTTAGCAAGCAATGTTATAACATTCTTAGCTATAACATTGAAGATTTGTGAGGCATCATTCAAGTAATGTTATAGCAGCTTGAGCTATAACATTGAAGATTCTTACAACGTCATAGTAACTGTAACAAGTTTCAAGTATGATGATCACTCAAGCAAAAGGCTAGATCAAGTCTTTAAAAAAGCTTAAGATGAAAAGCTTTTGGTCAAGATAAAGAGAAGATCCTATCACTGAAGATCTCCGGGAAGATTAGCTAGTACAGGTCTTCATCTAATGACGGTATCTTAAGAAAGCAATATTGGGAAGGTAAGGTTATAGTTATTTCACCTATAACTTTACTTACCAAACTTAAAGTTATAGCTGTTTCTACTATAACTTTAGGTACCATTTCAATAGCATGATTTTAATAGCTTTGAAATCATTTTTCGAAGGATAAAATTCTTTAAACATATTTCGAAATCATTTGTATCTATAGTAGAGTTGATATATGGGTTGTTATAATGGATAACTTGCATATCTTTATTGGTTAGTAAAACGACTTGTGGGTCGTCATGCTACCTAGGGTTTGCTAGTTTATTTAACCTAACCCTAATCCAAGAAGAGAGATTTTCATCTAAGATGGACACGGACCTAGGGTTTTACGTGGGTCAGTAAACCGATGGGTCGTGTAAGTTGTTGTGTATAAGTAACCTATCTAATCAAATCTAGCTTATATTTATATAAGATTTTTTCCTATCTTAATAATATATGATTTGATTTTTTTACTTATCTGAACATCTTAAAGATATAGTTATAGAAAAAATAAGATTCACTTTTATCTTATTTACCTAAACTATAATATCTTGGATTGAATTAGGAACGAGATAGAGATTTATCTCTTGCAAAGCTTGCCGCCTATCTCACGGCATCCTAGGGTTTCGTGCAAACCCTAGTTCTCTCTTCTACTATAAATACACATGATCATTCCTTGTTCTAGTTAAGCTTTTCGAAATATAAAAATCTTTTGCAAACAAATTAGAGTTTAATTTTCAATTTACTATTTCCATTGTTTTTCATTTGAAAATCTTGCGAAAAGTCGTGCTCTTTAATTTGTTTATTATTTTCTTAAGGTTACGTCATAAGATAATAGAACTTCATATTGTTTCTTCCTCGTTCAATTGTGTGAACACTTAGAAGAACAATCAAGTGCTTTCTTAGTAACTTAAGATAGTCAAAACCGAATATCTAGTGATATTCAAATTGAGTTATAGCTAGAGTTAGCTATACGAGTTAGGTTGATAATTTTGTAATCCGGAGTAAGGTACTAAAATTATTAATCGAGAATAGTGGATGTAGGCTTCGACGTGTGAAGCTGAACCACTTCAAATATCGTGTGTCCTTGCAGTTTTCATTTCAGTCATTTCATTACGTTCATAATCATTTAGTTAATTAGTTAAAGTTTAATCAATAAACTTTAAGTAATTAATTACCTTGATATAAAATAAAAAGTAGGCATAAGTTTTAAATACTCAATTTACCCCCCCCCCCCCCCCCCTCTCGAGTATTTCGGGTGTGATAGACTCTTCAATTGGTATCAGAGCCTCGTGCTCTTGATTGCCTAACCGCAAAGAGGCTAGATCCGTCTATCTTTTTATCTTTTTATTTTATTTTTATTCCGCTTCCTTACACGTGTGAAATGGATTCCAAGTATCTTAAGTGTCCCATATTTGATGGGAAAAATTATGGGCTTTGGAAAAACATGATGACACACTACATACAAGGACATGATTGGGAGTGCTTGACGATTATAAAGAACGGACCACATAAAATTTTGGTCGCATCTTCGGAAGGCACTACCTATGAGAAAAAGGAAGAAGACTATATTGAGGCTGATTACAAGAAGGCTGAGAAAAACTCGAAAGCGATAAGCCTATTAAAAAACGGCATGACATTGACTGAATTCGATCGTTTTTCTTTCTTGCACTTCGGCCAAGGAAATATGGGATGGTCTTGAGTTGGCCTATCAAGGAACGTCGGCTGTAAGGAAATATCGCATTGACTTGCTGATTCAAAAATATAAACTTTTTAGAATGGAAAGGAATGAATCACTTGATAGCATGTCAGCACGATTTTCTACTATAGTCAATGAGCTCAAGAATCTTGGTAAAACTTTTAACTCCGAGGATATTGCTAGAAAAGTACTTAGGAGTCTAACCAAGATATGGCGTCCCAAGGTCACGGTCATGGAAGAAGTCAGAGATCTTACTTCTCTTCCATATGCAGAACTTATTGGTGCTCTCATGGCTCATGAACTCGTCCTGGAATAAGATGAGGCCGAGGCCAGTAACACTAAAAGCATGGCTTTACAAACTTCTGCTAAGGAAGAAGAAGATGCTAAAATAGAGGACGAAACAGTCTTGTTTGCTAAACGATTCAACAAACGCATCTTCAGAAATAAGCAAGCAAAATCGTTCAACAACAAGAACAACAAGTTCTCTAATAAGAAAACTTCTGAGTCAAAGAATACATTTGCTAATAGAGGATGCTTCAAGTGTGGAGAATCCAGTCATATGATTAAGGATTGTCCCACATGGGAGAACATTAAAGACAAAGCAAAACGTGAGAAGACCAAGAAGGAATTCAAGCAAGTGATGATGGCATCATGCTGGGGAGATCTCGACCCAGAGGACGACGAAGCATCAGAAGAAGAAGTTGCTAACTTATATCTAAGCAACATTAGTCTTGACCTCTTCTTAGACAATGATAAAGATAGCGTGGACTTCTACCGCTGCTTCCTAGGAGACTCCGATTCAGAAGAAGAAGAAGAGGTAAGCTATCTTGAACTTAAGAAAAGTGTTAAGAAATTGTCTAAGAATGCTTTGATTGAATATTTTGAGCAATCTCTTGATAAATGTCACGAACAGGAGATGGAATTGAAAGAGTTGAAAGAACAAATTCTCGATATTGATGAAGAGAATCATCTCCTTAAAGCAAAGGCCAAAAAACTCAAATCTAAAGTTACAGCTAATATGGCTACAACTTCAAATACGACAAATGCTAAGAAGAAGGCTCTTGAGTCTAAAGTTTTAGCTAATGAAGCTATAACCTCAGACCTGAAACTCAACATTAAGCATCTTCAAGCCAAAGTTATAGCTAGTGAAGCTATAACATTGGAATTAAGGAAAGTCAAAGAGCTTCTTGAGACCAAGGCTACGGCTAGAGAGGCCGTGATCTCAGATCAAAAGAAGGAGATTGAATCTCTAACTCAGCAATTAAAGGAATCCAAAACCGTTCTTTCAGATACTAAAAGAACACATACCGAGATGGTACGAGTTCTTAATGATAGATTCCAAAACTTTCGTGACAATTATGAAGAGACTCATCCTCCCAAGGTCGTAGAGTCAGACCATTCCAAATGCAACAAAGAAATAGAGTCCTTAAAAGAGTTACTCTTGCATGCTAGAAAAGTTCACGAGAAGTGGGAAGGTAGCACACGTGTCCTAAATTTCCTAACTGAGAAATCAGATAATAACATGAAAATAGGATTAGGACATGAGTGCTATGGTCGTAGAGATCACTCTAAATGCAAATCAACCCCTTCCGAACGAGATTTCAGAAGGAGAAAATATACAAATTTACCAGAATATTTGATTTGCAATTACTGTGGTCATACTGGACATATCCGAGAAAATTGTGTCAAATATGCTCCGGATTTAAGAAAAGGAATCAAGTTTGTTAAAGCATCCGACACTATTTTCGAGGATAATGATTATACCCCATCAGAACCAAGTACAAGTGAAGAACGCAACAATGATCATCGTTGGTTCTACGATATGAGCTTTGATTTCAAGAAGGCTACCAAATCGAAACAAACACCTAAAACCAAAGAGCCCTTCAAAACCAAAGCACCTCTAAATCAACCTAAAAGACCACGACATAAGGAACCCACAACTAAACCTAAGACGGCTCCTAAGCAAACCCATTCTCCTCCAAAACGAAAAGTTATAAAAAGGGTTTAGGTTAGAAAAGATCTTGTTTTTAGAGTGACTAACGTCAAAGGATCCAACTTAGCTTGGGTACGTAAAAACTGTATCTAATTATTTTGCAGGTTGTGGTGAAAGAAAATAACTTATGGTACCTTGATAGTGGATGCTCAAGGCACATGACTGGAGATGTAAATTTATTTCTTTCACTTGAACCTTTCGATGGAGGTAAGGTCACATTTGGTGATAACAAGAAGGGTAAGGTCATCGGTGTTGGTAAAGTTGGAATATCCTCTTCTCATGCTATTAGTGATGTTTATCTTGTTAGTGGTCTCAAACACAATTTACTGAGTATCTCTCAATTATGCGACAAAGGAAATAAAGTTGTCTTTCATTCAGATTATTGTCGAATAATAATTGAAGGAACAAGTAGTGTTGTGCTTGAAGGACATCGTAGAAGGAATGTTTATATGATTGATCTAAATAATATTCCTACTAATTCATTCACATGCATGAAAGTAATGGCAGATGGTCCATGCCTTTGGCACAAAAGATTGGCTCACATAAATTCAACTACGTTGAATAAGCTAAAGAAGTGGGATTTAGTTGAAGGACTTCCCTCAATCAAATTCGATCAAAAAACTTTATGTGATTCATATGCCCGATACAAACATGTGAGATCATCATTCAAACCCAAGAGAATGGTAAGTATCAAGGAACCACTAGAACTCATGCATATGGATCTTTGTGGCCCAATGAAGGTAAGAAGTAGAGGTGGATCCAGGTATGTCTTCGTTCTAGTTGATGATTATTCCATATATGTTTGGCCAATCTTTCTCAATTCAAAAGATGAGACTTTTGAAGAATTTGCAGTTCTAATGAAGCTTGCCCAAAATAAGTATAAATCAAAATTAGTTTCCATTCGTACGGATCATGGCACCGAATTTGATAATCATGCCTTTATAGAATATTGTAGGGAGAATGGTGTTGCGCATAACTTCTTAGCACCACGAACCCCACAACAAAACGGTGTTGTTGAACGTATGAATAGAACATTGGAGGATATGGCACGCACGATGTTATTGTGTAGTGGCCTACCTCGAAATTTCTGGGCTGAAGCTATTAGTACTGCATGCTATGTTCATAATCGAGCTTTGATTAGACCGATTCTCAAGAAGACTCCTTATGAGCTTCTTAGGAGACGTAAACCTAACATATCACATCTACGTTGCTTCGGGAGTAAATGTTTTGTCCATAATAATGGCAAAAATAGATTAAGCAAATTCGATCCCAGAAGTGACGAAGCGGTGTTTGTCGGTTATTCTAATCATAGTAAAGCATATAAGGTTTTCAATAAGAGAACATTATGCATCGAAGAAAGTATTCATGTTGTTTTTGATGAGAATAATATATTTGACAAAGCTAAACAAGATAAGGAAGAAGATTTGAACGAACTTGATTTCCGACTATCTAGGGATGAGCTTCCAGAATTGGATGAGAAGATAAGGAAATTGAGGGCACAAATGATGAATAAGGAAGGCTTTCGAATGATAAAGGAAAGAGAACTAAGAGTTTAGTTGATGATACTAAAACCTCTTCTCAATCTAAGAAATTGGAGAATAAAGTTATAACTGATGAAGTTATAACTTCAACTCCAAATCAA
This sequence comes from Silene latifolia, assembly GCF_048544455.1. NCBI lineage: Eukaryota > Viridiplantae > Streptophyta > Magnoliopsida > Caryophyllales > Caryophyllaceae > Silene > Silene latifolia. Next base: position 68,161,089 of record NC_133532.1, read on the forward strand.
CAAACTAAGTCCAATGTTATAACTGATTATGTTATAACCCCAGGCTTGGATTCAGGGGGAACAAGGCATGAACCCCGACCATTCGAAGATGATAAAACTAGTTCAGATGAAGATGTGCCTCCTATTTTAAAGAAATGGAGATATAAGGATTCCCATCCAATGGAAACCATCCTAGGAAGTTTGAATGAAGGCGTTCGAACTCGGAGAAGACTTAACAACTTTTGCTCATTCTACTCCTTTCTTTCAACCATTGAGCCAACAAATATCAAAGAAGCACTTGCCGAACCAGATTGGATCGTTGTTATGCAAGAAGATTTTCAACAATTCGAACGGAACAAAGTATGGCATTTGGTTCCAAGACCTAAAGACCAAACGGTTATCGGTACGAGATGGGTTTTTAGAAACAAGCTGGACGATACATGAGTTATTGTTCGAAATAAAGCTAGATTGGTTGTACAAGGGTATAATCAACAAGAAGGAATTGACTATGATGAGACCTTCGCTCCTGTAGCCAGACTTGAGGCTAATAGATTATTAATAGCGTTTGCTGCTCATAAAGGAATTAAACTTTTTCAAATGGACGTTAAGACATCTTTTCTTAACAGTTATTTGAATGAGGAGGTTTTTGTTGAACAACCCCCAGGATTTCTCGATAGCAAGTTTCAAGACCATGTTTTCAAATTAGATAAAGCCCTGTATGGTTTAAAACAAGCTCCGAGGTCGTGGTACGACAGATTGTCAAAATATCTTCTTGAAAGTGGTTTTAAAAGAGGATCTATCGATACAACCCTATTCCTGAAAACTGAGGATTCCGATCTATTAGTTGTACAAATATACGTTGACGATATTTTTTTTGGTTCAACTAATAATCGTTTATGCAAGTATTTTTTAGATTTAATGACCTTTGAATTCGAGATGAGTATGATGGGAGAACTCAAGTTCTTCCTTGGACTCCAGATTCAACAAACTTCAGAAGGGATTATGATACACCAACAAATATACATCAAGGAGCTAATCAAGAAATTCGGTATGGAAAATTCTAATTCTAAGCCAACTCCTATGGGTACTGAGAAGAAGTTGACCTTGGATGAAAACGGTAAGTCTGTCGATGAGACGACTTATCGAGGTATGATTAGCTCACTTCTTTATTTAACTGCAAGTCGTCTGGATATTATGTTTAGTGTATGCGTATGTGCTCGATTCCAATCGTGCCTTCAAGAATCGCATATAATTGCAGTTAAAAGAATCTTGAAGTATTTAATTTGTACATCTAATTATATCTATTGTATCCTCTTGAGTGTAATTTCGATCACATAGGATATTCAGATGCAGATTATGCTGGATGTTCACTTGATAGAAAAAGTACTTCCGGCATAGCCACGTTTGTTGGACCGTGTATTATTACGTGGGGGTCAAAGAAGCAAAATTCCGTTGCGCTATCTACTGCCGAAGCCGAATACATTGCCGCTGGGCTGGTATGTTCTCAACTTTTATGGCTTAAGCAACAATTATGTGATTACGGTGTTAATGTTGGGTGTATACCTATTTTATGTGATAACACGAGTGCCTTAATTATATCTAAGAACCCTGCACAACACTCACGAACTAAGCACATAGACATTAGACACCATTTTCTACGTGATCATGTAGATAAGGGCAACATAAGACTGAAATTTTGTAGTACAGAGAAACAATGGGCTGACATTTTTACCAAAGCATTGGCTATAGAACGTTTTAAGATTTTACGGTTGGAAATTGGTTTAATTGGTGGCAACTAAACTTGTCACAAATATATTATTCTCCATATGACTGACTAGATTTGACGAGATTGTATGACTGTGTCCGTATTTTTCGTTGCAAGTTTATTTATGTCAAATGTTATATTATATTATGAGAATATTCCATTTTCTAGTCATGTATATCTTAAGTTTTATTACGAACCATAAGTCGTAACAAATTGCTTCCAGTTTCTTGCCTTAACCGAAATTCTCCAAAATTATATCTCTTGCCATATCTTATCATATCTTTTAAACAATCTACCCTAACCACTTGTTTTATCTTATGAAAAGTAAATAATTAAAAAAAAATTCCTTTACCTACTTCCACACGCCACCTCCACCTTCCTTATTTCCCTTAAACTCTTTTACCATAATTGAATTATTACTCCCATAAATACCAACCTCCCACCGTCACAATTAAAACACAACACCCAAAGATTTACCTTTTATAATTTTCTACACACTCAACCTCCAAAATCGAATCATATTTATGACTCCTCCCTCAACTCGCTTCCATTCGCCCTCAACTCGGTCCACAACTCGGACCGGATCCTCCAAATCACCATGCAACAAAACCTATGTCCCTCTCAAAACTCCTTCACCTTCATCAAACCTAAAACCAACTAAACCCGATCATAACTGGGTTGATCCTAACTTAGAAGGGAAAAGACGGAAATTAAATAAAGGGAAAAAGAAGGCCGTAGGGTTTGAAGGTTCGGTGGAAGAAACCGAGGTTGTAGCTACTCAAGAAGGTCATCAAAGGGTCATGTTTCGAGAGTATATGACGAATGCAACATCAATGGGGCTTGATAAGCTTCGACTCACTGCGGACGAGAGAACCCGTGTCAACTATGTTATGCGGTATGGTATTCATGGTGGTCGTTCCTACTCCGATAAATGGTATGGAAAAATCGAAGCTTTGCAATTCTTTAAGGATTTCTTGAACTTTCAAGAATGGAAGAAATTTTGTTCTTTTGTTGGTCCGGTTTATCCTATTGAGGTAATCCAATTTTACTCTTCCGTCTCCGTAAAGAATAACGTGTTGCTTGCGATGGTGAATGATTCCGAAGTCAAAATCTCCCTTGCCGATTTTTGTACTCTGTTTTCGGTTCCTGATGATGGAAACGAAATAAATCCGAGTGCGGAATGGGGAGATGTGACAGAGGAAGAAAAGCTTAAAATTAAGAAATCGTTTGATGTTGATGCTACGGGGTCGAGTAATATGCTTGCGGGGTCGTTCACTCCGAAATTGAAATTCTTTATTAATTTTCTTTGGAACACGTTTATTCCAAGGACGGGTGGTCGTGATAAATTGTCAAGCTATGAGATGGTATTGATGTCTAAGTTGCTTGAAGGGTCCAAAGTAAGTCTCCCTCGTCTTGTGTTTCATAAAATCGTTCAAACAAGTATTTCCGTCACCGAGGAGAAATTCTATACTACTTTGGATTTACCGTATGGTATGTGGGTCTCTCGGCTTTTGGAACAAAAAGGGGCGCTATTGGGTCTACTAGCTATGTTGTGTTGGTGAAAGATAAGATGTGTGACACTCATCTTAAATTTATGAAGATTGGTGCAATTGGACCCGATTTGGTGTTTTTAGCAAAAGGAAATGTGGTGGAGAAATCGTCGGATGTGGTATCGGTTGTTGACCAAAAATTGGAGTTGTTTATGGCAAGTATTTGTGAGAAAATGGATGCACAAAATAAGATGGTTGCGGAGTTGGTCTCGGGTTTGAGACAAGACAAGAATGGGGCTTCGGGTTCGAAGGATTCGGATCTTGCCGAAGTCTTGTCTTATTTGCATGGGTTAGAAGCTAGGGTTGATGCTATGGCTAAGGATGCGGCTAGGGCGGCCAAAGAGTGTGTTCATCATTCTGGATCATTGGCTAACTTAGCTAGTCAAGGTGGGGCAATATGGCGTGAAGGGAAGGCTATGCATGAGGATATGCTGGTTGCTAAAGCCTTGTCGTTGAAAGTGCACAATTTCAAGAGGTGTCTCACGACACAAACTAACCATGTCCGTTCATGATTTGATCGTCTGGACTCTCTTGAGTTTAGGACCCGTCCCGGTTATGTGAACCCAAATGTCGTGAAACGTGACTATCCTTGACTCATCATCCTTACCTTGTTTTTCTTTTTATTAGGCTTTCTATTTTGAATAATTGTCTAATTCGGCCCATTTCGGCTTACTCTTCCATTCGGCCCATTTGGCTTTATCCCTGTCTTCTTATTCGGCCCAATTGGCAATTAGACTAATTTGGTTTGTACTACTCTTATTTTATATTTGACATGCTTTATGTAGATTATTTTCTCGTTTTATAATCTTTCTTTGCATGATTAATACGTGTCTCGATCTATATCATTCTAGTTGTTTTATGTCTTTTCTCGTCTTTTCGATGATGTCAAGAGGGGGAAGAAATTATCGTGACTTAAGTATTTGCCTAAGCTTGCTCCTTGTCGGAACCTTTAATCTCTAAAGGTCCTTAGATGCTATACTTTGTATATAAGTGATTGTTCTTGCGTTCAACTGTCTATGACTTTTATAGTATTATGTTGAGGGGGAACTTACACTTAGTCACAAATCGTAAGAGACTTGTCATCATCAAAAAAGGGGAATTTGTTGAACCATATAGATATATAATTAAGTTTTGATAATGACAAGTGTGTGCTTCGTTTTATATATACTCTTGCTTGTAATTTTTTATTTAGTCTTTGTTAGATTGACTTAGGTTTACAAGTTTAGCAAGCAATGTTATAGCATTCTTAGCTATAACATTGAAGATTTGTGAGGAATCATTCAAGTAATTTTATAGCCGCTTGAGCTATAACATTGAAGATTCTTACAGCGTTATAGTAACTGTAACAAGTTTCAAGTATGATGATCACTCAAGCAAAAGGCTAGATCAAGTCTTTAACAAAGCTTAAGATGAAAAGCTTTTGGTCAAGATAAAGAGAAGATCCTATCACTGAAGATCTCAAGGAAGATTAGCTAGTATAGGTCTTCATCTAATGACGGTATCTTAAGAAAGGAATATTGGGAAGGTAAAGATATAGCTATTTCACCTATAACATTACTTACCAAACTTAAAGTTATAGCTGTTTCTACTATAACTTTAGGTAGAATTTTAATAGCACGATTTTAATAGCTTTGAAATCATTTTTCAAAGGATAAAATTCTTTAAACATATTTCTAAATCATTTGTATCTATAGTAGAGTTGATATATGGGTTGTTATAATGGATAACTTGCATATCTCTATTGGTTAGTAAAACGACTTGTGGGTCGTCATGCTACCTAGGGTTTGCGAGTTTATTTAACCTAACCCTAATCCAAGAAGAGATATTTTCATCTAAGATGGACACGGACCTAGGGTTTCGGAAGGACATTGACGATCTTGGTTGAACGGGTATTGAAGGAAGGGCAAGAACCAAAGACTAACATTGCAATAATAAGGAATTTGCGAAGAGAAGCATTTTGAAGATGAATTCGAGCGTCCAAGGAGCCAAGACGCCCGTCCAAGAAGCCCTGAATCCGAGCGTCCAAGCCTTTCAGATTGTGACACCCTTAAATTTAGCGTTAATTAAAACACGTAAATTCTACAGAAAAACTGACAGGATATGTTTGTAATTGGTTCAACTAGATAAAACCTGTAATTTTTAAAATTTTCCTAAACCATTCACAAACATCTCCAAGAGGAGGGTGTCAAAACCTGTGTAAATTCTATCAAACTAATTTTCATAACTATGCTAAAGGCAAGAAAATATAGAGATACAAACCAAATTAAAAGAGGGAGACATATGTCCCTTCAAAATATATACATAACCAAAAGTTAAAAGGTTTACTACTAAAAATAGCCAAACTAAGTCCAAGGTTCCTTTGCTCACTAGCTCGTCCGTGTACCCCAACTAAGCATCAAGCACCTGTCAATCGCATTTTATACAAACACGAAAGCCACAATTCAGTGGGGAGTAACTTCGAGTCCTCCCAGCCACGAAACGTCATATTTAATGTAACATGTAGTGTAACATGTAAACAACATGATAAACAATTTAATTATCATGTATTCTAACCTACGACCCCTAAACTAACCAAAGTAAACTAGCATGTGAAACATATAACAATTAGTAATCCAAACTTTATCAATCAGAACCGCTTACATCTCACCTATTACAATTCATAAAATCACCATACAAGAAAGGGCAATATATCAAAGACAGGCATAAGTTCTTAGTACGGTCAATAGTCACTTTGTAACTCGAGTCTATACCACGAGGTAGGGAAGGTAATCGAACCGGTATCTTGGCTCAGCGGTTAATATTAATAAAACATGGCCAAGACACAACACAACCCTAGCCTAAAATCTGCGCAGACCTAGACATGCGGATACACACCACCGCACCCAAGACCCACAATTTTTCTAAAACAAAGTGAGTACCCTAAGGAGTCCACCAAAGGGTTGGCTAGTACTTAAGCTGACCACTTACTATCAAAATAAGTAACGAGGTCATGCCCCAACTTGGATATAAATCCACTAGTCAGGAACACAAAGGCTATTAAGCAGTGAACATATACTCGTCAGAGACTATAAAGACCTATCTATGACAAACACAACAACCTGCAAGAAAGTATTTAATACCAATACCATTTCTAGCAATATTAACAATATTAAAGGCTTCAGGGAATCTAAGGCCGTTTCAACAATATAAGAAGTTACTCAAATCAACTAACTACACATGTGAAATAAAAATATAATAAATGGCCTAAAACAAGAAAAAGGCCGATTATCCAATTCATATAAAACTTCATCCAACCGAATTTTTACCCGCAACCCCAGTCCTGCAACAGGTACGGGTTAAAATGCGGCTGACCAATCACACAATTGACTGACATCGAATCAGTCAAAGGGACCAAGGCTCAGTTTTCGGCACAATCATCAAAACATTACAATTATCGCTATAAAATTCATTTTGAGCCTAATCATTACAATTTCATTTTATAATCTACCCTAACATGTGCAACTACCAATATAAACATAATTTTTACCATTAACATTATTCATTTCAAAGGTTTAACCATATGTTACTTATTCTAACTATAACATTAATGAACCTAAAGTGATGAACAAAGCATGAAAAACCGCGAAACAAGCAACGGACCAACCCGGGCCAAGCACGGGCCTGCCGCGGCCCGTCACGGGCCTGTTTCACTGCTGTGAACAGTACCGCGGGTCTGTGAACAGTAACTTTTCTATAAATTTTTCGGTAAAACGACGCCAAATACTCATACGGACTCCGAATTGAGTGATTCAAGTGGCTAAACCACCTAATTTTTTGACGCCGTTCAATCTGTCATATTTTTGGAAACATTGGAAAATGTCTCGGTCCGGTACTGACACGTTCCAGCCAACCCGCGGATTTGTCCCATCAAATAATTACTCATCCAAATTTGTTCTAAACAATAATATACAAATGGTTAACTTAAACTAACAAAAGACAAACATTAGACATGCATGCAACCCATTTTATCATGTGAAAATTTACTACTCAAACAAAAATAAAAAAAACATATAAAAAGCAAAGAATGTGACGATTATTCGTCGAGTAACTCGAAATATGTTACCTTAAGCTAGAAAATGAGCAATTAGCACCTTAAAAACCAACCCTAATCTGCCGACTAACCACTATGTTCGACAATATACGAGTCCCCAAACTCGTCTTCCAATTCTTCACCTAAATAAACAATAAAAACACAATAATAAGTATAAATACCGAAATTATGCCAAAATTCGTCTTAAAACAACATCAAGAAAACTGAAATTAAAATATACCAGGAGGTAGATCTCGAAGAGAGGATTCCGAAAATATAAATTATGTGAAAATCCGATAAGAAATGAGGAAGTTATGGTGATTTTTGCTTGAATTTTAAGATGAAAATGGTGATTTTGGTTTTGGAATTGTTAAAAATATAAGTGTTGGGCCCTAAATTATCCTGCCTGACCTGATATAGGCCAGGCAACAGCCAAAGACAACTTCCAGGCTCTAGAGATCTAAAACCAGGCATTACTCCAAGATTGACAGGCACTAAGCGGGAGTTGATTAAAGACAAAGGCGAGAAATAACCAAAGAACAAAAAAAGATAAAGCACCAGGCCATTGCAGGCAACAAACAAGCAGTCTCATATGTTCCCTACAAAAAAGGAAGACCAATTCCAGAAGGCAAAAATATAGGGAGCAGTCAAAGCAACGGCTAAGAAAGAAGCAACCATCTCCGGGTAAATAGGGGACATTCCCTATTTACCAGGAAAACCTAAACGGCACAAAGGGATTGAAGGCAACCACCTATAAATAGAAAGTGGGGGAAGACAAGAAGGATTATCTGAGATACCATCACTTTTACTCATATACTTTGTATTCTTAAGCAATATATTCGCACATCACGCCCGATACAACAATACTCTGTCGGGCTATCCAAAATCATAGCAACAATCACTCCCGGCTTGGTGCCCGTGGTTTTTTCCCTTATTCCCGTGGTTTTTCCACGTTTAAAATCCTTGTGTCATTATTTATTAGTCTGTTTTACATTTAATTACACCAATCAGGCAAGTTATTCGAGTTAGATCACCCTACATATAAATCCCTGGCGGACGCTCTAGATCACGAGAAAATCTCGCTAAAACAATTGGCGCCCACCATGGGGCATCTAACTCAAAAATAATCAAAAGCCCACCATCAAAATACCACAAAAAACTAAGAAAAAATGGCAGGAGATAGCATTGAGCAACAATTAGTCTTTGCCAAACAACAGCTTGTTGGAGATGGAACAATGAAACAAAAAATGATCCAGTCAAGTCAAGTGGCAAAATTGAAAGAATCGAATCCACCTAAAGAATTTGGGAGAAAAAGCTTCAGGATCAAAATTGAAAGTCCAGCCTGGCACACCATTCTCCTCCATCATAAGGAACATTGACTTCTCCAATATTGGTACTCCAACTCCATCCAAAGCAGGAGAAGAAACGGACTCAGGAGAACTCCAAAGTCAAGAACTCCAAGATCGACTAAACACAGCCATTATGATGGCTATGCTCCAGAAATCCAAAAACTTCATGAGAGATTTGAAAAGATCCAGGAGTTCCTACCCCAATTGAAGAAGCAAATCCAGAAAGCTATCGATTCGATTCTCCTTCGTGGATGAAATAGCAAAAACAGACACTGCTTAAAGAAGTTTGTGATTCCCTCAATGAGAATCTATGATGGAACCACTTATCCACAAAACCATGTTGCCTATTACAAGCAAAGAATGCTGGCAGCATCAATTCCCAGTGAACTACGTCAAGTCTGCATGTGTAAGGGATTTGGAACAACTCGAATGGACTGCCTTGCGGTGGTACATAAACCTGCCAAATGGAAGCATCAAGTCCTTTGTCGACCGGTCAATTCTTTCAATCATCGGTTGCAGCAGCAGGAACTAGAGAAGAGATCCGGTGACCCGTACGGGGTTAAACAGAAGCCTGGAGAATCAATCGATCATACATGACAAGATTCAACAAAGAAAAAGTACCAATCCCCAGATGTGATGTTGGAACAGCCATTGAAGCTTTTGTGCAAGGGCTACCCCGGGATGTGACTTTTATGATGAAATGACCATGAAGCCCTGTCATACCTTTGAAGATGTCCAAGCATTAGCCATAGGCTATATCAGACTGGAAGAAGACAAAGGCTACAAGGCGACAATGCGACAACAACTCAGGATATGACAAAACCAACAGGAAAAGCTTTAACAACAAAGGAAGCAATTCCGTGCCATCCCCCTACGCAAGACCCGACGGATCGAAGTCAACTATACACATGAACAACGAGGTAACTCCTATACTTATCCTCTTGTCCAGGAATATAACTTCTCTGTTGACATTGCAGGATTGATCAAGAGACTTGACCATATGGGAGACATTGTCAAGTGGCCAAAGAAGTCAGACAACCCCAACTCAAGAAAGGATACCACCAGGTGGTGTGAATTTCACATGGACATAGGTCACACAATGTGGAAGAATGCCGGGATTACGGAGACAAGTGGCTTACCCGCTAAAGAAAGGATACCTGAAAGACTTGATGCAAACAAAGAACAAGGAAGATGACGGAACAAGAAGAAACACAGAAAGGCAACAACGTGACTTACCCCCCGCACCACCCATTTATGAAGTCAAATTCATCAATGGAGGATCGTAAATTTGTGGCTTTGACCGGTTCAATTTTGCTAAGAAAATTGCCAGGGAGTCAAAAATGAAATCTCCTTTTAAATCTATCAATTTACCTCAAATTACTTTTGACGACACGATATGCGTGGTATTCCGGACCTCCACCATGACATGACTTGGTAATCACCATGCAAATAGGGACCGCACGTGTCATGAGAATCCTGGTAGATGGAGGCGATTGATAAACCCGATCATGCTTGATGTCCTTAAAGCAATGAAGATTGATGAGAGCCAAATCATAAAAAAGTCTAATGTCCTAGTAGGATTCAGTGGAGAAACAAGAAACACACTAGGAGAAATACACCTACCCACATATGTGGAAGGAGTATCTTCATATGAAAGATTTGGAGTCCTGGACTGCCTGTCATCCTACAATGCTATATTGGGAAGACCATGGATCCACAACATAAGAGCCATACCCTCTACCTATCACCAATGCATCAAAATACCAACAGAATGGGGAGTAGCAACCATTAAAGGTGAACAAAAATCTGCCCGGGGAATGTTATCTTGAGGCATTGAAGCCTTCCAAGACAGGTAAGTCCTCGCTTTAGCAATTACAAGAGCACTGTCGGGACAACTCATGTGGCAGAAACCAAAATGGAGACCGATCAAGTAATTTTAGACCCTGAGTACCCGACAAGCATGTCTTGGTAGGATCCGATGTCCCCGACAATATCGACCAGGAATTAGTAAGTTTTCTTAAAAGTAAATCTTCATGTTTTGCCTGGTCACATTTTGATATGACCGGAATAGATGCCAATATTATTACACATAAACTAAATATTGATGAGTCTTATAAGCCATCCAGCGTGAAAAGAAGAAAATTTGCATTTGAAAGACATGCCATCATCAATGAAGAAGTAGACAAACTACTGGACATGGGGATGATAAGAGAAGTCATGTACCCTAGCTGGCTAGCCAATGTAGTGGTGGTACAAAAGAAGAATGGCAAGTGGAGAGTCGTGTAGATTACACATGGACCTCAATAAAGCCTCGTCCAAAAGACCCATTTCCACTCCCACACATAGATGCAATGGTGGATGCCACAAGCAGACATGAACTCCCGACATTCATGGATGCCTCAAGTGGATTCAACCAAATCAAGATGCACCCATCCGATCGGGAACATACCGCATTTATCACGAAGAAAGAGGCATATCTTGCTACACAAAGAATGCCTTTTGGCACGAAAAATGCAGGGGCAACATACCAACGCCTGGTCAACACAATGTTCAAAGATCAAATAGGGGACACCATGGAAGTCTATATTGATGACATGGTAGTTAAATCAAAGAAAGTCAAGATCATGTCGGGGACTTGAAATGACCTTTAAAATCCTAGAAGATTTTAATATGAAACTCAATCCATCCAAATGCCATTTCGGGGTATCCTCAGGAAAATTCTTGGGGTACATGGTCACCAAAAGAGGAATAGAACCTAGCCCAGAACAAATAAGAGCCATACTAGAACTAGAATCCCCAAGTCGGTCAAAGATATTCAAAAGCGACAGACGAGTTGCAGCCCTGAATAGATTCATTTCCGGATCATCGTAAGATGCAAGGCATTCTATGACCTACTCGGGAAGAACAAAGCATTCAAATGGTTGCACGAACATGAGTCACCTTCCAGAACTCAAAACATACCGACTACACCTCCGTTACTTGCCAAACCGGACATAAAGGAGAACCCCTGACGTCTACCTATCATCACAGAAACAAGAATAAGTGGAGTCGACCAAAGAAATTGATGGCCAACAACATCCAGTCTACTATGTAAGCAAAAGTCTCCTAGATGCAGAAACCAGGTATGGCCTACTTGAAAAATATGTACTTGCTTTAGTAATGTCCTGTACTAAACTTCGACCCTATTTTGAAAGTCACCCAATCATTGTAAGAACCAACTTGCCTATCAAAACATCCGAGAAGGCCTGAGTTGTCGGGAAGAATGGCAAAATGGTCGTACAAATCAAAGACCTATGATATAACCTTTGAACCCAGGACGGCAATTAAGTCTCAGGCACTAGCAGACTTCGTGGCTGAATTCAGCCCTACCCTAGAACCAGACCTCATAAAAGAGGTCAACCTTCTTGACACACAAAAAACAGACCAGGAATGGATTCTCCATGTAGATGGGGCAACAAATATGAAAGGCATCGGCCTAGGATTAGTCCTAAAATCACCACAGGAGACCCGATTGCACAGTCGTTAGTTGTGAGTTCAAAGCCACGAATAATGAGGTGAATATGAAGCCCCGATTCTTTGGATTAAAGGTATGTATAGAACTCGGTGTAGCAAACCTCAAGGTAAAAACTGACTCTCTTTTAATTTCCAATCAAGTTAAAGGAGTATATGCCGCAAAAGATTCAAAAATGATACTCTATTTGGAATATGTCAAAAACCTTTGCAAAAAATTCAAAACCTTTGACATTGACCAAATACCAAGGGACTTAAATACCCAGGCGGATGCCCTAGCTGACACTGGGATCAAATTTCACCTGCTTTGTATTTGACAAAATACCCATCGTCCACTGGAACCAACCATAGAAAAGCACGAACAATTTGCCCTATTCAGGAAGATACAAATTCTGGACTAAACCTTACTATGATTGGTTCCTACTGAGGGATACTCCCTGTAAATAAAAACGAAGCAAGGGCCCCGAAAATCAAAGCATCCTCTTATACCATTATAAATAACACCTTGTTTAAAAAGTCTCAGGCTGGACCTTACTTACGTTGTTCGGAACCAAATGAAGCCACCAGGTTATAGAAGACATACATAATGGCTATGCGGAAATCATAAAGGTGGAAGAAGCCTGGCAAGCAAAATTCTCGTGACAGGCTACTTTCGGCCAACCCGAGAGCGATCGCATAGATACATTTCGAAATGTGAAGCTTTGTCAAATCCATTCCCCTACATCCATCAACCATCGAACTACTACATTCCATCTCGGCCCCCTGGCCATTCATGAAATGGGGCATGGACATAGTAGGAAAGCTACCTCAGGCGCCTGGACAAAAAGTCTTTATGCTAGCAATGACTGACTACTTTTCCAAATGGATAGAGGCAGACTCTTACAGGCAAGTCAAAGAAAAAGATGTCATATCATTCATCAAAAGAAATATCATATGTAGATATGGAATACCTTCAGAAATAGTCTGTGATAATGGGACACAATTTGTGGGAAAAAGAAAAACTAATTTTCGTGCACAATGGAATATCAATTTAGTCACATCTACACCAGGCTACCCTAAAGCCAACGGCCAAGCAGAATCAAGCAACAAAGTAGTAATCAGTTGCCTGAAGAAAAAGCTGAAAAGAAGAAAAGGAAGATGGGCAGAAGAGCTCCCCCTAGTTCTATGGGCTGACAGGACCACACCCAAAACAGCCACAGGCCAAACACCATATTCCCTGGTCTATGGTTGTGAAGCGATAATACCACAATTTGAAATTCATGTGCCAACTACCAGAAGCAGCCTAAACACAATAGAAGAAAACAGACCCCTATTACAAGATAACCTACTCTTAACGGAAGAACCGAGAGATGCGGCCAAAATCGGGATAGCCGCCTACCAAAGACAAAGAGCAGGAGTTACAACAAAAATGTCAATATCGAGTATTCAAAGAAGGAGACTGGTATTAAGGAAAGTTTTCCCCAACACCAAAGAAAAGAATGCAGGCAAACTAGCCCCTACATGGGAAGGCCCGTACTTAATTGATTCAATAGTGGGACAAGGAGCTTACGGGCTACAACTACGGAAGGAGAAATGATCCCCGGATCTTGGAACATTCTCCACTTAAAACTATTTCATATCCGAGAAGCAGGTAAAACTACTCACCCTATATACATGTGCCAAGTTCCATACCTGCTATGTGCTAAATTACTTGCCTATCATTCTTAATTTCACCTAAAACTTTATTTCAAATCCTGAAAACTTGTTTTACGCCTTCTTTTTACTTATTATATGTTATACTTTAGGCTTAAACAAATGTTCAGGATTGAGGGCCACTCCACCTAACCCGAACAAAGATTTCTAAAAATGCTCTAATTTGGCACCGCCCGCTCGACCGAAAAATAAACCGAGCTCAAGATACATAAAAAGACAAGTACAAAGGTGGAATAGACCATAGTACTTGTCAAAAAAACCCCCGACAGCCGAGGGCCATAAGCCCTCCGACCAAGCAACCACCCTCATTCTTAAAAGCCCTCCCGACAGTGAGAAAAAGCCACCATTCCCCATAAACACGGGAATGAGGGCCATAAGCCCTCCCCGAGGCATTATTCTAACAAAAATATCACATGAATATACACGGTACAAATTCCAGTCAAAAACAAAGAAAGAAAATCAAGAAGGAAAGGACATATATATTCAAACCTACCAGGAATACATCCTTCCTGTGCAAAAAGAACACACCGTTCATTCAAGGCCAAGCCAACAAAAACCAAAACAAATCCTAAATCATTTGTTCAGGGAACATCCCCCCTTGAATAGGCCAAAACAACACAAAAAAAAACAAAAATATTTCAAACTAGCCCACCTTGGACACAAAAGAGCAGAGCCAATCCCCTCATCACCTCTTCTTCTTCATCTCCATCCCCTTCAACATCACTATTTTTCCCTTTAGATGGAGGAGAGTCCACCTCCTCATCAGCATGCAACTTACAAAGCTCAGGATACGTGGTATTGAGATCGGCCAATTCCCGATCGGGATTCCAAAAGGCCTCGACTTCAAAGCAGGCTCTTTCATAGCATCCACACGACCCTTGCCAAAGAAATACAGGGCAACATCTTTATACCTAGCTTCGAACCTCGTCCCTCTCCACAGACCAATTCTTCATTTACCTTTAATCGCTCCCCGCATAGCTTTGTTTTTCAGCCTTCAATTCTTCTGGGCAATATCAAACTTGGCCTCGAAGAGCTTTCAAAGCATCCTGAGCAGATTTCACTTAGCAGACTCCACCAAAGAACCGAGCCTTCCCCGCCTCATTATCCTCCTTCAACGAATGATTCTCGGCCTTTGACACCTCCAAATCGGCTTTAAACTTGTCAAAGATCTTTTTTCAAGATTTGTACCTCCCAATCCAAGGTATTTTTTAGACCATGAATCGATTCCAGGTTGACAGCACTCCTCAAAGACATCATTAACATTCTAAAAACAAAAGAAAATGCCCATCTAAGCCACAAAAAAAAAAAAACACACACACAAAAACCCACAACGAACAAAGACAAAAAATATATACCTCCTGAAGCATGGTAACCAGGTTGGCAAAGATAATCCCCGGAACGATACATAGCCAAAGCACGAGCGAAGCCTCCTCGCACGATACTTGAAATAAGGATCATCAACCACAAAAGCCTCGAGCCTCGAATTTGATCCTTAGCAAATCGGACCTCATCCATACGAGCCCCGACTCCCCGACCTCATGAACTCCTCCCAAAGGCTCATCCACTCTCTTCCTCTTCTCAGGACGATCACTTCCATCCACAACCTTTTCAGCGATACCAACCGAGCTCCCGCATGATTCCGAATTTGAACAAAGACTATCACTCCCCGTTGCCTCACCGCTCTTTGACTTCTCCCCGTAATTTGAGAAACCCCGCCTTCACCAAAGACAGACCAAAACTAGCAATCTGGCGAAGCCCCTGGTAGCCGCACGACGAGTTTCTAAAATCAAAGCAATAAAAGCATGGATCCAATACGGGAAAACGAGAATAACAAAACAAGCAAAAGAACTTACTCCCGATGAAGATGCCCCGGAACCTTAGTGCTCTTCACGGGCTTATAAGTACTCAACTTAGCCTTCTTAAAACGAGGCATAGCGGCTTGCCCTGCACAGGCAGGCCAAGCCCTCTCCTCTTGAGCAACGCCATAAACGCCGCTATCCGGTCACCGAGCCCCTCAAGATCGCATTATTCACCCAATCATTTACTAAAAGAAAACATGGGCAAAGTAAGCAAACTCTCCAAAAAATACTATTACCAAAGCAAAAATTATGCAGGAAAGAAAGATTACCTCCTTCAACAATTTGGATAATTGAGATAGTCCAGTCGGGGCAATTGAATCGGCCTTGATAAACATATAAGTTTGAGCCCGACCTTTATCATCCCCTGAATCAAAATTGGTGATCGGGTGAGCCATCTTGACCGACCGAAAATTGAACCTCCCAAAGTAGAATGACTCTTCGAGATGATAAACATTCTTAAAATCATCCGGAGTAATAACCAACTTATGCTTAGAACATAAATGCTCAATAGAATGGACAATCTTCCAAACCATTGGCATGAGTTGAAACGGAGGAACCCTAATAGCCCTAACCACCTCAGCCATAAAAGGAGAAAGGGGAAGTTGACCACCACCCCTGAAAGCCCACTCAAAAATACAGAACCAACCAGGGCTACTCCAATTAGCCCTGATAGGACCATTCTCAGGAATCCAAACCTCAACCCCATGAGGAATGAGACCCCTGCCCTTGATATAATGCTCAAAAGCGGGTTTGATTGATTAGCCTCATGGAAAGAGACTGCTAAAGCCTTATTAGGAGAATACTCAACCCCCTTATAAGACATGGACAGAATCTCTGGAGGAGGAACAACCTCCACCACGTCATCCTCGGGAATGACTTCAGGGGACCCCTCAACCTCGGCCAGGCCATTTCAACTTCAACGGAACTTTTTCAACCTCGGCAGAGCTTTTGAAGCCGCCCTTCTCTCCGCCACCAGCCATATATTATTTTTTCTAAAAGATGAAATTTTGCAAAGGAAGAATTTTTTAGAAAGAGAAAGAAGAAAGTTAGAGATTGGAATGTGAAGACATACACGAAACAAACAAGATATTTATAGCCGCAAAACCATAACGGCTAGGAAAGCAAGTGGTTAAGATCAATCATGACTCTCCTAGGGTTTTGTGAACCTACCCTATTTATGGCAAGTAACCGTTACAAGAAGTTGAAGCAAACTCAAATTCTGAATCCGATAGAAAGTCCCCGCACAAATCACTTGCCTGGCCCAAATTTTTATCTCCTCATTCCCGGCCGACCCAATAAAGGAATAAGAAGATAAGGGGCAATTGTTGGGCCCTAAATTATCCTGCCTGACCTGATATAGGCCAGGCAACAGCCAAAGACAACTTCCAGGCTCTAGAGATCTAAAACCAGGCATTACTCCAAGATTGTGGCACTAAGCAGGAGTTGATTAAAGACAAAGCGAGAAATAACCAAAGAACTGAAAAGATAAAGCAGGCCATTGCAGGCAACAAACAAGCAGTCTCATATGTTCCCTACAAAAAAGGAAGACCAATTCCAGAAGGCAAAAATATAGGGAGCAGTCAAAGCAACGGCTAAGAAAGAAGCAACCATCTCCGGGTAAATAGGGACATTCCCTATTTACCGGGGGAAAACCTAAACGGCACAAAGGGATTGAAGGCAACCACCTATAAATAGAAAGTGGGGGAAGACAAGAAGGATTATCTGAGATACCATCACTTTTACTCATATACTTTGTATTCTTAAGCAATATATTCGCCTGTCACGCCTGATACAACAATACTCTGTCAGGCTATCCAAAATCATAGCAACAATCACTCCTGGCTTGGTGCCCGTGGTTTTTTCCCTTATTCCCAGGGTTTTTCCACGTTTAAAATCCTTGTGTCATTATTTATTAGTCTGTTTTACATTTAATTACACCAATCAGGCAAGTTATTCGAGTTAGATCACCCTACATATAAATCCCTGGCAGGACGCTCTAGATCACAGAAAATCCTGCTAAAACAATAAGGAAGAGGATGTTGGTAAGAAAAATCAGAAAAAGGAAGGTAGGGGGAAGGGGTGCCGCGGGTAGGGAAGAGGAAAGGAGGAAGGAGCGGGTTTTTAGTCGGGATTTTTACGAGTCGGTTTTGGCTCGTTTCGATAATAATTAGAACCGTTGGTCAAACGCAAATTCCGACAAGACCAAAGTTCTTAAACACGAGATTACAAGAAAATTGAATACTCATACGACCCATATCCAAAATCGTTTACCCAATGTTCAAAAGAATTATCCTTTTCCTCTCGATATGTCATTATTTCGAAATAAAAAGTTTCACACGGTTTAAACTATTTTTAAACGTTTTGAAACTATCAAAATAAATACTTTTCTTCAAAATATAATAAAATTATATTTCTTTGAATTATTTTTACTTTAAATACATTAATATCAAATTTTACTTGATTAATAAATTACTTCCGAAATATATTAACGGTCCGAAATTACGGGGTGTTACAATCACCCCTCCTTTTTAAAAAGTTTCGCCCTCGAAACTTAGAAGGAGAAATTATAGTAAACAACATCTTAATAATATAGTTATAAGAAAATATAGGTATCTTTTCAATGAAACGGTGATACTCTCGTTGATCAGACAAGAACATCCACATTCATATCAAGATATAAAAATATTTTTACACCAATAAATGAGAAAACCCATTATTGGGACGTCTCCAACAACGAGATTTAACATTCCCTAATGTTAAAACCATTGAAAATCATAAAAGCATTTTCAAAATTTTAGTTTAAAGTTCTATAATAAGAATAATATCTTTACTAATTATGATTAAATACGGCTTAGTACCGCGGAAAAGGAGTAAGAAAAAGGAATCATTACACAAAACGAGAAATAGCTTAGGTATCCAATTGAACACTAGGGTTGAAAGAGAGTGAGAAATCATTTTCAAATGTTATAGAAAGAGGTTAATTTGTAGATTTCACTCCAAATTAAGAAAAAAAAGAACCAAAAGTTTACTCAAACTATATAGAACCTATGCAAGATGGAAAACAACTCGGGAACGAGAAGTGCAAGTTGCGATAGGAAACTCACACCCAACAGACAAGAAGGAATTGAACTCTTAAAGGTGGAATTTTTGGATGAAGTCAATAAAGATGTCAACGAACAAGACGCTTTACTCAAAAGGTCAAATGAGTTCCATAAAGGCGGACACAACGGAACAAGCCAGAATAGCAAGAATGACAATTGTCAGAGGTCGGAATTAGGAAGATCGGTACATCGAGAAAGGTTCACAATCCTACTTCCCAACAATATTCCCATTTCCAATAGAAAGATTCCTCAAAGGATTAAATATAAGGTCCAAATTTACAATAACATTCCAAAACAACTTTCACAAGCCTAAGGTCAAGGCTTCCAACAAAGTTATATTCGTATCCAACTAGTGTCAACTATGGGTTCCTCAAATTCTACAAGGTTTTCATTTCAAAACAAGGTAGTAACATACCAACCTCAAAATCCGAAAAATCAATAGGATCTCACGTTCCTCTATCCTTTTATTTATTAAGGATTGCCAAAAGCGGAACCACACTCAGCTACACTCAGCTACAACACCGTCCCATCACCTCAAGTACTCGGTGCGACCTCAAGGTCTATAAAACTATAGGATTAACAAAATCTTCTCAATACTAAGTCTCTCTTAACTCAAGAACTCTCAAGAGCCAACTAATACCAAATCACATCACCAATCCATTCTGGTCATCAACATCCCCAAGGAGTATTCTTTCAAATTTGATATCCTAAACTTACTTACCATCAAATTCTCAAGGAACAAGGTCATAATTGTAACAACACTTTATCACCTCAGAGTTCCTAAAACCATAAATTGAAATTATGTTCCTTAGCCTAACAATTGGTGTCAACCATACCATTACCCTTTCTAGTTTCCAAAACAAGTGCTAAAACCTCCCAATAAAGTAGCTTACTCTCACTTTCATACCATACCTCAAGTAGTAATCAATATCACTCACTAAAACCAACTAATAATCCCACATTTAACATTTCTCACACGGTAACATATACATTATCAAACCCTCATCTCCAAAGTGATTATGGAAGCCAATCACAAACTCGACTACTTAGTCAATCCTATATCCTCAAGTCACATCTCACTAACTCCGTAAACATGGTCAATAAGGTACCAACTATACTAAGGAGATAAGGAGTGATAAAGGAATTGAGAAACGGTAAAACATTTCCTAAGGGTGCATGAATCTGACAAGTTAGGAAACTAAGGAGTCGATCCGTAATGATAACGGTTGACATAAATAAGAGGTATTCGAGTTAAGAAGATATCTCGGGCAAGAAGAAGATACGTAAAATTTGGCATAAAAACAAGGTTCAACGAACGTTAAAGAGAAGGAAAGGAGAATAGAAGCGGCACAATGAAAGGGTTACCGCTTACCAAACACTCATCAAAGCTTATGATCGATATGATAAGGTTACACCACTAAGGTGCTCAACAAAGCCCCAAAAGTCTACCAAATTATAAGACTAACAAGGACTCCACAATGGTAGGTATTCCTCAACTCAATTGGTTCTAAGAGCCAAAATCAATTCACCACACAAATTCATTTGTTACCACCCATGTCCCAAAGTATCTCCTTTACCATTCTCGTCATTGAACTTCACTTACTATGTCATCCCCAAGTACCATAGCTTGTCTACTCCATCATCTCACCACTTAATACTTCTAATCTCCGATACCATAAATTGGAATCACATCCTTGAACTCACGAACTACATCGAACAACATTCGACCAAAATTCCCAAATCCAGATATGATTAATAAGGTCAACCACGTGTCAACAAATTTCGAAAGGTCAACAAGGGCTACTCTATACTAGATTTGGTCAACTTAAAAGGTTTAACAAACTAACTAATTCCAATGTACAATACCAATCCATTAAGAAACATCAATGTCCTATTGTATTCCTTTCAAGGCCTACAAGGATTAGGGCTAACTATCATTCCTTTAATTCTCCACAAGAAATATCGAGACTCTCAAATGAAGTAGCTTAGGTTCATTCCATCTTATGTGCTAAGGTAGTACCCATGCTCAAACATCTATAACAAACAAGCTCTCAATAGAACTAAATCCCAAGGTGTTTCTCAACTCACTAGGCTCTCGTATTAAGTACAACTAACAAGACTAACCAAAGGATCCCAAGTTATATTCTCCTATACAACTCAAACCTTAAACAATCAATTTCTCAACTCGTTCACGCCCTCTAATGATACATTCTCTTAAAACCGGGTTCTCTTGAACAAGGGAACTATCCTGCGGAATAAAAGGAAGGTGTCCACATGGACTCTTATTATAAGAAGAAAACGAACCAAGGATGAATCGGGAGAAAGAATAGAAGAGTAGTTACCAAGGCGAGAGAAGAGGAATTAAAAAAAAAAGACGAATCAACCACGAGATTGGAAGATTAAGGTAAGATACACTGAATACGAAAAGAAGTATCAAGAAAGTGGAAGCATTCTTCATTTGGCATAACCAATCTTCAACATTCGGCAACGGCCACTCAGCCTTGGTCACCAACGAGTAAGATCACGGTCATAGCTTCAACGGCACAAAAATTAATAACTAATTGCATTATCAACGTTTCATGGAGAGCCATTATGCAAAATAGAACATTGGTTAGAACCTAACAAATAGCAATCACAAAAAGACTACCACATAAATATCCTAACTCTACCCATCCTACCCATCTCTCAAGTTTATTATTTAAAGGTCAAGTGATTTTAGGTGGGGTGCACAAACGTGCGTCGGGAGCAAATATGCTCTGATACCAACTGTGACACCCTTAAATTTAGCGTTAATTAAAACACGTAAATTCTACAGAAAAACTGACAGGATATGTTTGTAATTGGTTCAACTAGATAAAACCTGTAATTTTTAAAATTTTCCTAAACCATTCACAAACATCTCCAAGAGGAGGGTGTCAAAACCTGTAAATTCTATCAAACTAATTTACATAACTATGCTAAAGGCAAGAAAATATAGAGATACAAACCAAATTAAAAGAGGGAGACATATGTCCCTTCAAAATATATACATAACCAAAAGTTAAAAGGTTTACTACTAAAAATAGCCAAACTAGGTCCAAGGTTCCTTTGCTCACTAGCTCGTCCGTGTACCCCAACTAAGCATCAAGCACCTGTCAATCGCATTTTATACAAACACGAAAGCCACAATTCAGTGGGGAGTAACTTCGAGTCCTCCCAGCCACGAAACGTCATATTTAATGTAACATGTAGTGTAACATGTAAACAATATGATAAACAATTTAATTATCATGTATTCTAACCTACGACCCCTAAACTAACCAAAGTAAACTAGCATGTGAAACATATAACAATTAGTAATCCAAACTTTATCAATTGTAACCGGCTTACATCTCACCTATTACAATTCATAAAATCACCATACAAGAAAGGGCAATATATCAAAGACAGGCATAAGTTCTTAGTACGGTCAATAGTCACTTTGTAACTCGAGTCTATACCACGAAGTAGGGAAGGTAATCGAACCGGTATCTTGGCTCAGCGGTTAATATTAATAAAACATGGCCAAGACACAACACAACCCTAGCCTAAAATCTTGAGACCTAGACATGCGGATACACACCACCGCACCCAAGACCCACAATTTTTCTAAAACAAAGTGAGTACCCTAAGGAGTCCACCAAAGGGTTGGCTAGTACTTAAGCTGACCACTTACTATCAAAATAAGTAACGAGGTCATGCCCTAACTTGGATATAAATCCACTAGTCAGGAACACAAAGGCTATTAAGCAGTGAACATATACTCGTCAGAGACTATAAAGACCTATCTATGACAAACACAACAACCTGCAAGAAAGTATTTAATACCAATACCATTTCTAGCAATATTAACAATATTAAAGGCTTCATGGAATCTAAGGCCATTTCTACAATATAAGAAGCTACTCAAATCAACTAACTACACATGTGAAATAAAAATATAATAAATGGCCTAAAACAAGAAAAAGGCCGATTATCCAATTCATATAAAACTTCATCCAACCGAATTTTTACCCGCAACCCCAGTCCTGCGACAGTACGGGTTAAATTGCGGCCGACCAATCACACAATTGATGACATCGAATCATCAAAGGGACCAAGGCTCGATTGCGGCACAATCATCAAAACATTACAATTATCGCTATAAAATTCATTTTGAGCCTAATCATTACAATTTCATTTTATAATCTACCCTAACATGTGCAACTACCAATATAAACATAATTTTTACCATTAACATTATTCATTTCAAAGGTTTAACCATATGTTACTTATTCTAACTATAACATTAATGAACCTAAAGTGATGAACAAAGCATGAAAAACCGCGA
The DNA here is from genome assembly GCF_048544455.1 of Silene latifolia. Classification (NCBI taxonomy): domain Eukaryota; kingdom Viridiplantae; phylum Streptophyta; class Magnoliopsida; order Caryophyllales; family Caryophyllaceae; genus Silene; species Silene latifolia. Next base: position 68,184,311 of record NC_133532.1, read on the forward strand.
AACAAGCAACGGACCAACCCGGGCCAAGCACGGGCCTGCCGCTGACCCGTCACGGGCCTGTTTCACTGCTGTGAACAGTACCGCGGGTCTGTGAACAGTAACTTTTCTATAAATTTTTCGGTAAAACGACGCCAAATACTCATACGGACTCCGAATTGAGTGATTCAAGTGGCTAAACCACCTAATTTTTCGACGCCGTTCAATCTGTCATATTTTTGGAAACATTGGAAAATGTCTCGGTCCGGTACTGACACGTTCCAGCCAACCCGCGGATTTGTCCCATCAAATAATTACTCATCCAAATTTGTTCTAAACATTAATATACAAATGGTTAACTTAAACTAACAAAAGACAAACATTAGACATGCATGCAACCCATTTTATCATGTGAAAATTTACTACTCAAACAAAAATCACAAAAACATATAAAAAGCAAAGAATGTGACGATTATTCGTCGAGTAACTCGAAATATGTTACCTTAAGCTAGAAAATGAGCAATTAGCACCTTAAAAACCAACCCTAATCTGCCGACTAACCACTATCTTCGACAATATACGAGTCCCCAAACTCGTCTTCCAATTCTTCACCTAAATAAACAATAAAAACACAATAATAAGTATAAATACCGAAATTATGCCAAAATTCGTCTTAAAACAACATCAAGAAAACTGAAATTAAAATATACCAGGAGGTAGATCTCGAAGAGAGGATTCCGAAAATATAAATTATGTGAAAATCCGATAAGAAATGAGGAAGTTATGGTGATTTTTGCTTGAATTTTAAGATGAAAATGGTGATTTTGGTTTTGGAATTGTTAAAAACATAAGGAAGAGGATGTTGGTAAGAAAAATCAGAAAAAGGAAGGTAGGGGGAAGGGGTGCCGCGGGTAGGGAAGAGGAAAGGAGGAAGAAGCGGGTTTTTAGTCAGGATTTTTACGAGTCGGTTTTGGCTCGTTTCGATAATAATTAGAACCGTTGGTCAAACGCAAATTCCGACATGACCAAAGTTCTTAAACACGAGATTACAAGAAAATTGAATACTCATACGACCCATATCCAAAATCGTTTACCCAATGTTCAAAAGAATTATCCTTTTCCTCTCGATATGTCCTTATTTCGAAATAAAAAGTTTTACACGGTTTAAACTATTTTTAAACGTTTTGAAACTATCAAAATAAATACTTTTCTCCAAAATATAATAAAATTATATTTCTTTGAATTATTTTTACTTTAAATACATTAATATCAAATTTTACTTGATTAATAAATTACTTCCGAAATATATTAACGGTCCGAAATTACGGGGTGTTACACAGATGCTCGTCCACCCATGCAACAATCCGAGGAATTTTCCCCTTGGACGAGCGGATTGTGGAGTCCTCAGCAAAGATGCCCATCTCTCCGAAATACTAGCTATTCCCTGCTTAGAACTTAGAATTGTTAATTACTAGTTTAGCCTTAGTTAACCTAATGAAGCACTACTATAAATACCCCATTTTGATGATAATCAAAGGGGGCTTCCACATTAGAAATTCCTCTTAGATTAGATTAGGAGTAAATTAGAATAGATTACTCTTTAATCTTTCCACAAATTACACATTAATCTCTCCTTAACTATTGTTCAAGTTTGTTACTTTTGGGTAATTGAAGATTATTGGGTTATTATTAGAGGATTTACAACCCTTCATCAATCAATCATGTTCTCTTCCTTTATTCTTTGATTTATTATTTACATCATCTCAAGTTTGGTATAATTCCTTTACTCTTTACTCTTTATTGTTCATTTCTTCATTCTATTATCATGTTTATACTTGTTGTGATGATTAACACCATTAATTACATGTTTTCCATGATAATGAGTGAGTAGTCTCTTAAATAGGATTAGTGGGTAATTAGGGGAAACCAACATGGGATTAGTCATGCTTAATTTAATATGTTTTCATAATTAAATTGCTTGCTTGTTGTGATGTCAACCTATGCACATGTTATGTTTGATGAAATGCTAAGCCTATGAATCCTTGCATTTTTACCTATCTCTTATCTATTCAACTTGACTTAAAAGATATAAACCAACTCGAGTCTTGTTAGACCATGCATAGAAGTGATTAGGAGGAAAGTAAGTCGACTTGTAGGTGTTGTACAATCTAATCGATTCGGCTCCGGGACCCAACTCTTCCTAAGAACCGTAAGACATAAACCAACTCGGTTCCTTTACAACATTAATTGCTTGCAATTTTGTAAACATGTTTGTATGATCAACACCATGAATCCCCTATGACCCCCTGACATCCTAGTGCTTTTAGTCATTTGTTTACATTTCGTAGTTCATTGTTTGCTTTACTTTATTGCTTGTATTAGTCTAGAACAAACTACAAACCCAAATCAATCGTGACACTAGCATAAATTGAGATAGATAGACTTAGAACCCAAAGTACACCGTCCCATGGATCGACCTCGACTTAACGCTAACTAGTTGTTTGTTGAGTAATATAAATGTGTTTGATTGGGAGACCCGACGACATCACCCATCAAAATGGCGCCGTTGCCGGGGACGGTGTTATGTGATTAAGTTCATACTTGTTTGTCTATTTTAATTGTGCTTTAACCTTGAGGAACTTGTTCCTCAAGGTTCGTTTTTACCGTTTTATTGTACTTTCCATGTTTGTAGTTGTATCTTTATCTTGGGTATAATGATGACCCAAGACTTGGTACATGGATTATGTGGTGGATCTTTTGAGTATGACTATGGGTATGGGGAGTTTGAGGAGCAAGTCGACACAAACCTACCTTACTATTTGTACAATGAAAATCCTAACCACTACCCCACTTTTTCCCACCAAAATCAACACATGCAATACCCACAACAACCAACCACCCAAAACTCACTTTACAACCAATTCCAAATGCCATAATATGAGCACTTTCACACCCACCCACAACAAAAAGATGAGCCAAACTTTGACATTCAAGATATGGTTCTCCAAATGATGGGAGACCAAAAAAATTTCTTCACCCAAATTCTAGAGGAGAGCCAAAAAAGGAACAATGTTCTCCAAAGCATTGTTACCCATGGTGAGGAGTTATTAATTCGAATTGCTCAAATGAGAGAAACCCAAGAAACAACCCAAACAAACACTCCCCACCAATCCTTGAGCATTGAAAATGAATGTGAATTTGAGGCAATGACCTTTGATGAAGAAGATATGAAGTGGGATGAGCTAATCTCCTTGAGCTCTTGTAAGTATGAAAGTGTGGTATTTCATGAGGAAGACATGAGGTTGTGTAAGCCAAATACTCTTAGCCTTTGTGAGAGAGTGTGACTTTTGATGTGAACATTGAGGTATTGGAGAAAGAGTCGATTAGGAGGAGTGAAGCCCCCATCTATGATTCGTATGGAGATAGCGACGATGACAAGCCTATGGAAGAAGCTTATGCGGGATACGTGTCTTGCAATGAAGAAGAGGAATGGAGTTGTGAGATTGCCTTACTTGAGGAGCCCATCCTTGAGAAGTTTGAGGTATGCTTCCATGAAGAAGATGAATTCCTCTTTCCTATTGACCATGAAGACTTTTTCGCACCCACCATGGAACCTATGATTGTTGGAGATGATATGGTGGACCTTCTCCAAAAAGTCAAATTATCATACAAAGGGTACTTGGTGGAAAAGCTCGAAGAGAAACTTGCACGTGAAGCCTCTTGTGGAAATTTGGCACCCACAATGTCAACTTCCAAGGAACTCGGTCATCAAGTTCATGAGAATTTTCCTTCTACACTTGAAGGATGGATAAATTCAAATGCTACCATCGTCACCAAAGTTGAAAAAGAAGGTAGTGAGTGGAAGTCTTCGAACAACCATGAACCATACTTCTTACCTTATAATGACAAGAATCATGGGCTAATTGGTTTGAAGCATCGTGAATATTCAAGTGCCAACAAGAGGAAGAAAACAAGAATGAATGACAAATTCCCTTGGCCAAGCTTCGTCTTGAAATTAAGCAAAACCATACTTATGCTTATTTGGAGCTTGTTCACAAGCTTTTGATCTTCTACTAAGAGCCTTTACCTCTATGGACAAGAACCTCTACAATTTGAACTAATTTGGTGGAGTCCTATCTCAAACCACCATTTGTAAGATATTTCTAGGACCTTTACCTTGTATAATATTGTACATGTTCGCATTTTCATTTACAATTTATTACATGAGAGTAGTGAGAGAGAGTTTTCTTACATTCTTATTGAGAAAAATTTCAGAAAAAGATAAGGAGGAATATCAAAAGGGTGCAAGGGTACGATCTTGCAAAAAAAAAAGAAAGAAAAGTTTGAAGAACGGAGGAAGACGCTCGTCCCGAGGCCTGGACGCTCGTCCTGAGCCTCCCTTAATGCGGTATCCAGTTCTGTAGCAGAATTCGAGCGGATTGTAGCACAAGACGCTCGTCCTGAAAAAAACGCCCGTATTCCTTGTAGGACGCTCGTCCTGCCTGACACCTGAAGAAAATTTTGGGACTAACAAAATCCGAGCGGATTTTAGCACAAGACGCCCGTTACGATTAAGCCGCTCGTCCCAAAGCAAAGACGCTCGTCTTTTGCTGCTCCCAGAAAAGGCAAAGACCCTGTAAGGAAATTCGAGCGGATTCTTCGCAAGACACTCAGACCAACTAGGGGAAGACGCTCGTCCCATACACGAAGACACTCGGATTCCTGCATTTTTCTCAGATTATCCGCCCAGGCCCATTCCCCCACCATCTTATATGCCTATCCCACCGTACCCTACTCCTCATACGCAATTCGAACCACAAATCCCCAATACCCCGGGTATTCATGACTTGATGAACCTTATGAATAAAGTTGATCTTGGGGTGGATAAAGGGAGGGTCGACAACTACATGGCCCTTTATCCTCAGTATTATCAAATGGCACAACAAGGGTACATCGAGCCTAATGGCCCTCACCCATCTTGGGCTCAACCACATCTTTTATTCCCTAATCAAGGGAACCAAGCCGGGAACTTCGTTGGTCAAGGTGGAGGATACTCTGGTCAAGGAGGAGGGTATGACCAAGAAGGATGCTCTAGTAGGTATGGCTACCCCCAAGATGATGATGACGAGTGAGAGATGCCTACCTTACCACCTCCATTTATATGATACTCTTCTCTCCCACTCTCTTCTGTATAATGCATTGCATTTAGTTTTAGCCTTCACATGCACTTGTATTATATTTCATATTGCATTTTCATGTAGTATAGTTTACATTGTGATATACCTCATGTAGATAGTTGCATATAGCGTAGAATTCATGCATAGCCACTAATGACCAAACCTATTCCTTTTCTACACTAGAAATAGTGTTTAAATCGGTTTGGGAAGATTTGATCATAAGCGACCATAGTCTACTAGAAAACATGCATCATCTAATGTAGATTAGTTTGCATTCATTTTTTATATATGTCATAAAGAATTGCATTTAGTTAGAGCATGCATTCCATCATATCATATCATTGCATTTGTACTTTATTTCAAAAAAAAAATCAAAACAAAAAAAATTCAAAAACATGTATTTCTTTTCTATTCCTACTCCTACATGTACATTGAGGACAATGTCCAAAATAAAGTGGGGGATGGGAATTTATATTCCAAAATGCATAAAAATTGAAAATTTCGAAAAATCACAAAAATATGTCTTTTAATTTCATAAAAACAAAACTCATAAAAATTTTGAAAAATTGAAAAATCCAAAAACATGTTCATTTCCTTTATAGTGTAGTCTTGTATATATTGTTTGTATATATTGTGTTTGTTCATCCTTGTTCACCTTGATTGAGTACGCCACATCCGAGACATGAGGATATTGAAGACCGCATGGTATGATCTTTCCAATCTCCTTTTTCCTCTTTATGTTAATGACTATGTGGCTTTATTTTGATTGATGCGGTAAAAACAATGTGAATCTAGGATTGCATTTAGATTATTTGGCATACTAGTTGGTAGAAGCATATGCATTAGGATGTATATATGTTAGTTGCATCATGGCATGTAGTTTGTATGTTAGAAAAATTTTGTGAAACCGTCTATTTGGGAAACTTGACAAGTGTATATAGGCCCTAGTAGATGCTTTTTCTTCTTAAGACTTTTTTTGTTAGAATACTTGTAAAACACCCTAGGATGTGTCAAGCTAGTATCCTTTGACCCATGGATTAAGGCCTAGTCAAGAGTACCTTTTGGTGTGATAACTCCTTGGCTACCATTTATTTCAAAGTGACCCTTGAAACCATGCAACCATCATTCATCCATGTTCTACCACATTTTGTCATCAAAGGGAATGGGCACAAAAAATTTTCAAAAATTTGAGTTCAAGAAATGAAATGAAAAGACAAAAAGTTTGCAAATTGCATCAAAAGAAAAGAGGAGTAACAAAAATAAAAACTCATATGCTTCAAATATAAGGCACCCTCGTTACTAATTGGGGTGACTTTGAAAATGTTCAAAAGAAAATGCAAAAGTTGAAAGTTGTCAAGTATTGAAATGCTAAAAATCAAAAGAAATGGCAAAAAGAAAGTGTTCTCAAATGTCAAATGCCACAAGAAATTGGGGGAAAAAACAACAACAAAAGCAAGCTCCCAAATGAAACTCAATTACTATTGATCCCTTTTTCCATCGTATCCACTTTTGTGCATGGTAGAGAGGGGACGACCCTTCTTCTTGTCTAGGCAAGAGGGGGATTTCCGCGATCCTCCAGTGTTTCTAACACCATAGGGAGTCTATTCTTGACAAAAGCATTTAACGATTGAGGACAAAGGTACCCTAGCTTGACACAACTTGGAGGTGATTTATTGGTATCCTTCTAGGCTTAGTAGTTTGAAGAAATTGCATCTATGAAGGAGTGTGTACCCTTGAAGTGCTTCCCTTGTAGATAATTTCCGCCACTTAGATGAGGAAAGTGGCTATTCTTTTGTAGATGCATCCATTACTTATTTTGTGTGCTTTAATGCTTGGATGTGTCGCCATTTTGGCAAGCCCCACCTTGCCTTGGAAGAAGGCATCCTACCTCATGGTTGTCTTGTTGTGAGTTGAAGAGGCGGAGTGAGACCCGATAATTGTCTCACATCGGTTATATTAGTAGGATAGTTTAAATAAAGATCTAGTTTTTGTCACGTCTTTACTCGGGATGAGTAAAGGTTCGGTTTGGGGATATTTGATGTGACCCTTATTTGCGCACATTTAGTCCCCTACTTGAATCTATTTTGCATATTACTATAGCGTCTCATAACCATTTTTCCCGTCAAATGCTTCCTATTTTGCTTTCCTATTACTTTGTGTTTGATTTGTAGAAAAAGTGACAATTAGGCGGAAAATTCCCGTCTTTTGAGCCTATTCGGAAGGATATTGACGATCTTGGTTGAACGGGTATTGAAAGAAGGGCAAGAACCAAAGACTAACATTGCAAGAATAAGGAATTTGCGAAGAGAAGCATTCTGAAGAAGAATCCGAGCGTCCAAGGAGCCAAGACGCTCGTCCAAGAAGCCCTGAATCCGAGCGTCCAAGCCTTTCAGACGCTCGTCGACCATGAAACAATCCGAGCGGATTTTCCCTTGGACGAGCGGATTGTGGCGTCCTCAGCTAAGATGCCCATCTCTTCGAAATACTAGCGATTCCCTGCTTAGAACTTAGAATTGTTAATTACTAGTTTAGCCTTATTTAACCTAATAAAGCACTACTATAAATACCCCATTTTGATGATAATAAAAGGGGGCTTCTACATTAGAAATTCCTCTTAGATTATATTAGGAGTAGATTAGAATAGATTACTCTTTAATCTTTCCACAAATTACACATTAATCTCTCCTTAACTATTGTTCAAGTTTGTTACTTTTGGATAATTGAAGATTATTGGATTATTATTGGAGGATTGACAACCCTTCATCAATCAATCAAGTTCTCTTCCTTTATTCTTTGCTTTATTATTTACATCATCTCAAGTTTGGTATAATTCCTTTACTATTTACTCTTTATTGTTCATTTCTTCATTCTATTATCATGTTTATACTTGTTGTGATGATTGACACCATTAATGACATGTTTTCCATGATAATGAGTGAGTAGTCTCTTAACTAGGATTAGTGGGTAATTAGGGGAAACCAACATGAGTATAATCATGCTTAATTTAATATGTTTTCATAATTAAACTGCTTGCTTGTTGTGATGTCAACCTATGCACATGTTATGTTTGATGAAATGCTAAGCCTATGAATCCTTGCATTTTTACCCATCTCTTATCTATTCAACTTGACTTATAAGATATAAACCAACTCGAGTCTTGTTAGACCATGCATAGAAGTGATTAGGAGGAAAGTAAGTCGACTTGTAGGTGTTGTACAACTTAATCGATTCGGCTCCGGGACCCAACTCTTCCTAAGAACCGTAAGACATAAACCAACCCGGTTCCTTTATAACATTAATTGCTTGCAACTTTCTAAACATGTTTGTATGATCAACACCATGAATCCCCTATGACCCCATGACATCCTAGTGCTTTTAGTCATTTGTTTACATTTCTTAGTTCATTGTTTGCTTTACTTTATTGCTTGCATTAGTCTAGAACACACCTACAAACCCAAATCAATCGTGACACTAGCATAAATTGAGATGGATAGACTTAGAACCCAAAGCACACCGTCCCATGGATCGACCTCGACTTACCGCTAACTAGTTGTTTGTTAAGTAATATAAATGTGTTTGATTGGGAGACCCGACGACATCACCCATCAGCATGTTACATAGATCACCAAAATGATAAATTATGAGATAATTTAATTTTCATTAGAGAGTCTAATATGGATCTATGATCTTTCATAGACTACGTAAGGAAGCTCGCCAGCCATACGAAGAAATTATACCTGGGGAAATCTGCTTGTCTCTGTCCTCAAGCAGACTCTCGCTGGGGAACATATCGATGACTCTGTCGGGGTCGAATCATACGCCGGGACGGCAACGGCGCGCCATTAGCACCGTTGAAGGAAATAAAGGTAAAGGTATCGACAACGACGTGCCATTAGTGTCGCTGAGGAGAAAGCTATCAACAACGACGCGCCATTAGCGTCGCTGAAGAGAATAAAGGTATCAACATCGACGCGCCCTTAACGTCACTGAAGAGAATAAAATATATCGACAACGACGCGCCATTAGCATCGTTGAAGGAAATGTATCAACAACGATGCACTATTAGCAGCGTTGAAGGAAATAAAATGTCTCGACAGCGATGCACCATTAGCAGCATTGGAGGAAATAAAATGTCGTGGTTGTCTTGTAGTCTATTGCAGAGAAAACGCCGATCCGGGCGAAGAGAACGCCAAAACGGGGTGATATGCTGAGGAAGAGGCGCACAAACCCTGGGCCCACAAATAACGAACTTATAACGAAATTCAACGAATTTTTGAGGAATCATGTTGAGGAAAAGGCGCAGCAAGAGCTGCGACCTTTGGAAGAGGCGCAGCTAGTGCTGCGTCCTTTCTTGAGCTCGTCCTTTCCTTAGCTTGTCTCTGTCTGGGTAAAATCCCGACTTTCAGTCGTGTTTTATTTTCATTTCAAAACACAATTTCTTCATTCCTTCTACAAAACCAACCAAATTCAGTCGAAAACTTGATCTAATCATGCCATAAATCATGACTAATCAAGGTATGTGTCTTGCACTTGCTTTAATTCGCATTTGAGCTCGATTTTGGTTTGAAAATTAGGGTTTTAATACCCATATATTTCGAAAATTTGGGGATTTCGTCCCAAATAGATTTGCCTTATGAAATTGACATTAGAAATGAGTAATTGGCCATGTTAGAAACACAACCTCATATACTTTTCGAATTTTCGTCGAGTATTAAGGATTTGAGGGAGAAATGTGCCGGTTTCTTTGCTAGACCGTAAAACCCTTCAAAACTGGCTCTATACTAGCCAAGTTTTGATGAAACTTGATGTTCTGGAACCCTTGAGTAGTGGGTAAACTTGTTATCGTGCCAGATTTTTGATTTGTAACAGCTCTTCTAGGACACTTTTATATGGCATAATTGACATTGTAGCAAAATGCTGCCAAATTTTCGGCTCAAACCCATAACTAGGCCCGAACTTAGACTATTCTTGACCCATCCTACTACACGAGTAGTTGGACTTTGGAAAGCGTGGCCAAAGATGGCCAGAAGTGCCGCTTTGCATGCTCAAAATGCTAAAAAATGCTTGAAAATACGCTTAACATTGCTTTATATCGCTTTGATTGCAGAGGATATTCCTTCTACGTCGGGGAGAGACTTCAGGGAGACCGACTATGAGTTTGAGCCTTCTACCATTCAGGCGATGGAGGAGGACTTAGTGGAGGAGGAGGAGAGGGCCCTACGGAGGGCCAACTTGGGACGAGGTGGCCACCAGCTCGCAGGAGCGCCATAGTGGGCCGAGAAATGGGTTAGCAGACATCCCATTTGGGGGGCAGAGAGCCATTTGTCATATAGGACGGCAAGGAGTATGGTGAGTCTTCCATTTTCCATTTCTTTTATTCATTTTTCTTTGTACATGTCCTTGTTCATTCACTTCTTATTCCTTTCTTGTTCATTCATTCCTCGTCATTTGCTATGTTGAAGAAAAATTTCTCTTGAATTGACGCAGGAGGCTGGGAACATGAGGTCCTTTTCCGGCTACACGATGACTAGGTTGCACGAACACGCCTAATTTGAAGCGTTCCCGTGTCGGACAAGGACACGCATGGGATACGCCTCAAAACGTGTCCGACACGCGTTGGACCGTGTCCCTTGTTTAAATTTAATTACGACACGCCTTGGACACGGCCAAGACACGACAGACACGGTCCGTGTCAGGTTGGATACGGCTAATTGGAAATTCTCAAAACAAAATTTAAATTCCCTCAATCACGACATTTCATTCTTTCAAGTTCCAAGCTCCTCTTCGACGATACAGATGACCGGCGACCAGCAGACCTCCGACAAGTGCACCACCAGACGACCTCCGGCCTCGATCTCGCCACCGTCCACTCCGTCAAAGTAGCTGAGAGGTTTGGTTTTTCAGTTTTCCCCAAATTGAATCTAGGGTTTTGTGCTCTTACCTCATTCAATTCGACCAACCCAACTGCTAATTACTTTAATTTATAATACTTACCTTGTTGCCATAGAAAATGATTATATAGAAAATAAGATGATTGTAGTTGAAGGTGATGAAGATGGGTTTTTCGGTAGTTGTTGCGGCGGTGGTGGTGGAGCAAGAAGAAGTTGTTGTAGTTGAAGGTGAGGAAGATGATGGTGAAGAAGGAGGAGATGAATTGGGGGAAATTGAGATTCTTATTGGCCATTGAAGGATGCACCAGATGGCAACGGAAATGATTGGAGTTGTCGTTTGATTTGGTTGTTTATTTGGAGTTGTAGTTGGGCCGGTTTAAGATGGCTCTTTTTGGGCCTTTTAAGTCCGTTCCCCCTCCCCTTTCTTCCCTAAAAGGCAGATTGTTTAAATTTTGTACTTTTTTTTAATGATTAACTTTCGATCGTATTATAACTCGTATTTTAAAGATTAGTATTGGTTGTTTTACGACTTTGTACCTTTAAATGACCAAAGTTTAGAAGTTGGTTATAATGGGCTTTAAATTCCTTTTATTTTAATATGCATATTGTTTTTTTTTGCCTTGTCCCGTGTCCTAAAAAAATCGGGCTGCCGTGTCCGTGTCTGTGTCCGTTTTCGTGTAGCCTAGCACGACGATGATGGATGCCTTTGGGAAGCTGATGGAGGAGGAGCATGTAATATTTCGTGTCTGTTATATTTAATTGATGTGTCAAAAGTGTGTGTTAACTGTGTTAGGAATGCGTGATGTCCGTATGTACGATATACAATACCCTTTTGATGTTTGAGTACCGGAGCGAACTTCGGGACGAAGTTCATTTTAAGGGAGGAAGACTGTAATACCCCGTATTTTATATAATCGATTAAACGGATATTATTATATATTAGCTATTATACATTTTATATTGGTTGCATCGTAATATCGTGAATGTTATTAAGTCGGGTTTATATCGTATATGTTGAGTCGGGTTACATCACATTTTGTCTTTTAGGTCAAGAATCGTATCACCCATTTACCCATCTACAATTGTAATACTCCGTATTTTAGTTGGAGTACTCGGTCGAGTACTTGGTTGGTACTCGGTCGAGTGTGTGTTACTCGGCCGAGTGCACTTGACCGAGTAAAACAGGTTCAATGAGTTGACGGTTTCTTTTATGTTTTGGCCAAGGTTTTTATTTTTAACAGTTGAGTCATTTCTAATTTCATTTTATCATTCATAAAACCATTTCTAAACCTAGAGAGAGGGAGAGGAAGAAGAATTGTCGAGCCTTTCATTTGATTGAAGATTTCTCATCGATTTCAACCTAATTCGATTTCCCTGTTTGTAAGTCGATTTCATTCCATTGTTTATACTGTTTTAAAGTCGTCTTCTTCGAAAAGTTTGAAAAAAGAGTCCTATTTATTTGATGTCTAGTTTATGTATATAAAATCTTGTAGTCAAATTCTGTATGGTTTGTCCTAGGTAATTTATTTATGAACATGTCGCTGAAAAGTCCGCGAATCTGATTTGGTTGTGGAAAATGATTTGAAACCCTAATTTTTATGTCGATTAAGTTATGAGGCTTCTTCATACATCATCTTTGTATAGTCTAGATGATAATAGGATTTGGAATTTCTGAAAAATAATGTTTTAAACTCGTTTTATGAATCAATACTTTTTATGCGACGGTTTCTGTCAGTTTTTGGAAATCAGTCTGAAAACCCTTTATAAGTTTGGAATTTGAGAAAAATAAGTTAGATATAATTTGTAGCTAAGACCCATGGGGTTCCAATTCAATTGGCCTTGCATCAATTCGAATTTTCTGGAATTAGTTATTATTTTTATACCGAGTCTGCCATGTGCAGGAAAATCAGGAAAAGTCGTGTTTGTTCTTTAAGTTGATATTCCTATTAAATTACGATGAGTCTAGGTTATGTGAATGATTAATTGACTGAGTAGGTGGTAATTATACATAATTATGTTATGTAGGTGATGGATATGTGAAGGATCATAATTGATTGCTTGTGCGTGCTTGGATTGCGAAAAGGTAGGGAAATACACTTGACTTATCAGCGCTGTCGTTAAATTGGGTTAACCTGTTGTGTTTCGTATGACCAAGCTGTGAACGTTGACTTGTTTCGTGGTTGTTGATTTATGTTATGATTCATATACTGGAATGTGGTTGACTGAATTGATCGTGTTGAGTATGTTATCACAACATTCGGTAGCTGGCATGATTTCATTCATTGATATACATATTGTGTTGCATTGATTACTGATGAGCATTTCATATGCATTGGAGTTGGAGGATGGTGTGGTAGTAACGATGTTGAGATACGATGTGATGTTGTGATAAGGCTCAGGCTGGTTCTGCTGGACTTGCCCTAGTGTCCTCAGCTGTTGAGCTGGTATATCGACGACGGTCGATTGTTGTGCCTGTCGGGGATTGGTATGGCCGGGCGTTCCGGGTTATGAGATATGAGTTGAGATGGAGATGGAGGTGACGGAGGAGCATGCATATCATATTTTGTTGTTTCATTGTATTCCCTACTCAACCTCGTGGTTGACCCTGTGTATTCGTGAACACCTGTGATGATCCAAATATTGGGGAGCAGACTTGACAGGTTTATGAGATAGGATGGGAGCTTGATGGGCATGAGACACTGGATCAGAAGACTTAGTAGCTAGATCATCATTTAGAAGACTTTCACTTTCATTTATGTTAGTTCTTTGTAATTTGATGTAAAAGAGGTTTTGTAATAATTAAGTTAAAGTAATCATATAATTTGCCTTGGAGTTTAATTTGTTATTCACTACCTCGGGAAACCGAGATGGTAACAGTCCGGTTTATTAGGGAATGTCTTACTAAAGGCTCCTTCATAAATCGGGGTGTTACAAAGTGGTATCAGAGCGAACGATCCTCAGGCCTAAACCAATGAACCCAATGAACGTAGGATGTGTCTAAATAAAATGAACCCCTGGGAATAAACTGTTAGGAGCTCACAGTGCGGTTAAGAAGGCGCCCTTAATGCGTGCTCTTTTGCCCTCTCAGTTTTGAACCAGGTAACCCGAGAGAAATCGAGTGAATGGGGTAGTTAGAAGGAAAACCTTGGATATAATCGAGTGGATGTACACCTTGAGACCCATATATTCTAACCATGCTACAGGACAACGTTACGGTAAGTATTTTGTATGAATGATGGCGTGATCATATGATGTTGTGGAGATGAGAAATAAAATTTTCGTGTTCAGGTTGATAATCAATGAAATGTTGGATTGTGATAATCGCGAGCGTGAAAAATAATTGCGAATTGATGATATTTATCTGGATGGATGTTAAATGATGTGTTGATAGTACTACTATGTCTAGTGATATGCGGTTATGTGATCCCGAAGCCATGCTAGTATAGTATTGTGATAGTAATCAGAAACACTATTGAATTGCATGTTTCTAGTCATAGCAATCGTGATTTAGATGTAAGGAGTAGATCGAGATGCGAAGGGATTCTATGGGATAGATGTTTACGTAAGTACAAAGTGTGAGATTTAAGTTGGGATGGGTTAGTATACATAGTATGTTCATAAGAGCTTGTAACATAGTAAAGAATGACCTAGTGCTGAAACTCATTTTGTTTGATTTTACTCTTTAATTGACCTTACTGCCATTTCTTTTCTGTTTATTGCCTATGGATGAAAATTTTATGAGAGATAGCCTCGTGATTTAGTGTTCATTTGGCGTTGGTTTCATGTTTATAGGATATACGGATTGGGAGTAATAAACATTTTAGTGGGATGTGGTCAGGAAGTTCCTGTGCAGTGATGTTTTGACCAACGATTTTGTAAAAATCCTCATTTAAATTGTATTAATAATTTTTGCATAATTCCAACTCCATCGATCAGAAGATTCGCATATGTTTTCAAATTGATAAGCCACGAAAATTCTTGATGTATCTATATTAAATGGTAAGTGTTTCAAACTGACCCAAGTTTCGGACCAATTGTTGTCACATACTTGTTTGGACCAACTGAGTTGTAAAATTCTTTAATGATGGAATTCTTGTGCTTTAGACCTAATTCTTTTTCCCTTGTGTTTTTAACTCTCCGTATTTTATAAAAGTAATATGAATCAAGTTTTAATCGAACGGTTATTTGTTCGTGGTCTTTGGAAGTTACAACGTGAATCATGACTTGTAAAATGTGCGTTCTATGTTGAGTTTTCATACAATTGTTTGGTTATTTCATGAGCCTTATTAATGTGACCTTATAATGTCCTTATATGATGATAGTAGCACGCATATTCATTGGTTATGTATCTTAACAAGTGATAACAATTAAAGTTTAGTTTATAGCATTGTTGGCATGATAGTATGTGTGAAATTGAATAGCTGAATATGGTTCTTAATCAAAGGTGACATATTTTATACGAGTCCAGTTGTTTGCATATTTTATATATGTTTGGCATGTTGTAATATCTCTGGTGTGTTCATCATATTTGTATAGTGGTCGGATATATATAAATATAAAACTATATTGTCATATCTTGGTAAAGTTGGTGGCGTTAAATGTTAACTTGATTGTTCTAATATACTCGCATGAATATTTATAATAATTATGTTTAAATGTTTACACATGGATGGTAGTAATGAGTATGTCTAAATGTTCACACATGTAGGATGTCATCTGAGTTTTAATGTCTTTCATGTGAGTTTGTGTGCCCATAGTTATATTTATTACCTTCATCGCATTAAATTATTTGATTGAACCTAAACCTATGACATGACAATAAACAGTGTTGTTATTCCTTATTGGATATGTTCGTTATTATATTGTCATAAAATGCTAAAGTGATTCTTGCAATTGTATGGGCGTGATATAAAGGAAACTGTTGATGTAGCACGACATTTGACATATCTATATTCTCGAGTCGTTGCTATCAATTATATTCTAATGAAGATTGCTTATGATAACTATGTCGGCAATTATAATGGGATAACCCTTTGATGATTCACATGATATGCGTTGGTTTACATGATAGTCGTTATAGTTACAATTAGTTGAGCCTACGAGTTGCCTAATTATTCAAATCGTGCAAATCAGGGAAGTTGTTCAAGTTGCTAATCTTTTATCATAGATAATGTTCTACAAAGTATATGATGGCAAATGTATATGTTTAAGCTAATTATGCCATATCTTTTGTTTTGCTGAAAATGTGTTATACTAAGTTGCTGGACACAATTGAACGATATGGTTGCTAAAATGTTAAACACATGTGTGATATGGAAGTAATGTTGTTGTTGTCATGGATCATATATTGTTATTTTTATTGGGAAATATGTTTTCAGAAATTATATCATGCAAACGGACTAATTCGTGTTGCATATCTGATGAGTCAAATGATTTTGATTACATGTTATGTTTTCTGTGGTTTCAAAGTGTTTAAGTAGTGCATATGCACATCATGTTTTAATACTCCTGGTGATTGTTAGTAGTAGGGCGGAATGAATGCGCATATGGATCAATTGTTCGGAATTAGTAATAATTTTGGCTTGGGAGAGGAATTTGGTGGGGTCAATGTTAAATTATATGCTGGTATAAGTATATTCTTATGGTTGATCTTTCTAAGGTTGTTGTTCTCTAGTAGATAATGCGGGTGTTCTGTGTTGTGTGAAGGATCATAACTCCTTGTTAATATATCTTGTTGAGCAAGTCGTCCGGCAGGGTATGGTTAATATCTTTTGTGCACATGTCCACACGTATGATGTTCCTCTTGTGTGTTAAACAACTGGTGGCATAAGATGTTGTGTGTTGTTTATGTCCTTGATGGGTGATTTCTTGCCTTAGTTAAGTGAAGTGCGCTTATCAATTACAAACCAAGTATATATATATTGCATGGTTAAGTGTTTCCATATATGTGCACAAAATAGTTAATGAACCCCTATATGTACCTGAAACCGAATAGCTTGGCTGATGGTTCCTTTAGATGTAACGTGGGGGTAGGATGAGGTGAGAGTACGAAGTGAAGGGATGGATGAACTAATTCAGGAGAGATAATAGTAGGCGAACTATGATAATCTCGAGTTGACCAAAACCTTGGTACTACAACAGCTACTCTGAAAACTTGTTATATGACTTTCACACACTTAAACCTCGTGAATGAATCCTTATCTTAACACCCTTCTACGGTATCACCCCTGTGTCCTAATTTGTTTAGCTCTCAACTCTGTAGGACGGATCCCTACAATGTACCACCCGCGGGACTGCTACATGTCACGTGATGCTGACTTCAATGAGCATTGTAAAAAACTTTGTGCTGCCATGGACAAGTATGGCCATAATGGACACCCTGAGTACTTAACTAATACCCAGTTAAGAGCGTATACCCTTATTGATACTATCCCTGACTCCGGCATACTAAAGGACAGCAAACACTTCTATATGAGAGAGTTGTCCACCCATTGCCTGAGGTTATGCCGTGACCCCAATTACTGCGACGGGGCCAGTTACCCGCCCGAGCATACCTTTGACTTTATATCAGGCGACCTGAGGTACGAATTTTATGCTAATGTACCTGATGCCGAAAGTACGACTGAACCACCCCAACCAGACATTGGGGAGGAGGTGAACCAAGAAGGGAATGACATAGAAGTCACAGGGGATGGAATGCGGACTGGCGAGCTTGACGATGATAACGAGCGCATCTATAGTATATACTTTCCTAGAAAGGGCCCAAGAGTTTTGGACCGGGATGGATGGGAGAAGAAAGGAACGCCTGAGACTAAGTCACCAGAGTCAGATTAAGCGCGACCTAAGGACTGCTATGTTAGAGCTAGTAACACCATGATCGGTCTGTTATGAAACCGTGTAAACCTTTGGTTTTTATTTTTGTTGTTCTTTTAGTTTGAGGTTGTGTTTTTAAGTTAAGAATGAGCTAAGTAATAAGTGTTATTTGTTGACAATCAGTTAATTCCATAATAAAACCTTGTTTTCGACCTTAATGTTAATGCGCAATTTCTTACCATGTGTTCTTTTCTGTTACATGTTGTTGACAGTGATGTTGTTGTATATGTATATGAAAGTTGAAAAGAGGTTACGAGGACGTAATCATGTTTTTAGTTGGGTAGGATTGTAAAATCTTAATGTTTATGTTGCACATGAGATGGAAATTGGTTACTAGTGTTGAGTTATTGAGTTACTGGAGTTGAAATCGATATTGAGATGGAAGGATGACGGTGTTCTCAGGTGGTTATTTAGTTGTTATACATTTGTGTTCTCAGGTAGTTATTAGTTGTAGTTAGTTGGGTTAAGTGAAGATGAGTTAAACTTCGGGACGAAGTTTATTTTTAGGAGGGTAGAATGTAACATTTCGTGTCTGTTATATTTAATTGATGTGTCAAAAGTGTGTGTTAACTGTGTTAGGAATGCGTGATGTCCGTATGTACGATATACAATACCCTTTTGATGTTTGAGTATCGGAGCGAACTTCGGGACGAAGTTCATTTTATGGGGATATTATTGTGGGGTAATATCCGTATAATACCCTATAAAATTAGGACTATAACGCAAATTTTATATGTGATTATTGTCATAAAACGAAATACATGAGAAAAACGATAAAGCATTAGAAATCAACCTCGGGTCCTTTGTAGTGCGGCGTAAAGAACAGAAATCAACAGAGACTTCCTCCTAATCGTTGCACCCAAGACCGTCTGAGACTATGCCCTTGTGCTAGAATTACTCTCTAATTGACTTGTAATATTGAGAGAGCTGTTATGTGAGTTTTTCCGATGTGAGATCTGAATTTTGAGAGGCAATGTTCTCAAAACCCTAATTATTTTTGCAAAATGACAATTAGGTTAGAAATGAGGAGAAACTCTCCTTTTGTTCTACCCATGCTCGGTCCGTGGGTTTCATTAGGGGGGGAGTGGGCTTTCCACTTCCTCCTTATTAAACTCGTGATCCGACTTGAATTGCTAAAACTTATACGACGGGTTTTTAATTATAAATTGTCATCGGTTATCGGTAATTAAAACATTAACTAATAACACGGGTTAGTTGAAATGTTAATACATGTCCGACAAAGACAATATCGTATAATTAATTTATTCAATATACATTAATCAAATATAAATCGTTTATATTCAATTTACGAATTAATTGCTTAATTCGCCTTAGCCGTTATTATTTAATCCGTATTAAATAAAATATCTCAACATCACATTTTGACTAATTATTAGTCAAATAACTCGGACTAACTGGTTAGTCAAATTTGGCATCAACATGACTGTATTTTCATACCGTCACATCTCTCAAACGTATCCTATAGGTGTGACTTTTAGGGACCAGTTGATCACCGCCATCTGTATGACAATAACGTCAAACTTATCTAGCAAGCCAACCGTTATTGATAAACGTGGACCAACTGATTATAATACAAAAGTATACCCTTTGATCCTTTTAGAGATTTATAAGTCCTTGCACTACCTGTAAAGGACACCAGCCCCAACAAGCTCCCACTTGTCCGTACAAGTGTATGTGCAATGACGTTATCCGCACTAAGCTGGAGGACACGGCTCAACAAACTCCCACTTGTCCGTACAAGTGTATGTGCGATAACCGATTCTCATACTCATTTAAAATTTCTCCCACTCAATGTAAAACAATTTGCAGATCCGGATCCGCAAAGGTCGTATTTTACAATCGATCTGTATCAAGAGTGGTTTCCCCGACTAGAGAGTAACTTAACTGATAAAACGAATCCGTATCCGAGCATGGCCATGCATTTCGATTCTGACTCCTCGAGTGGCCCGAGAAATATCGAGTACCACGATAAAGGCTGAATATTTCCTTCAACTCGACTCCTTCCGATCTAAGCACAGCATGAAATGACCCAGAAAAAATCTACTTGGCCCCCTGTTACGGATGACCGTGAGAAAGAAACCAAAGTCACCCAAAGTCTGCCTTAGTCTCAAGAGACAGTCGATAGTCAAAAGAGTCGACTCTTAGGATCACCATGGAGGTCCTATCCACGACCGGGCACCGAATGTTATAAAACATTTAGGACTCCACGTCGATGTCACAATTGTGTCCTATGAAATATCCGTATAAATCGCCTCTGTGATTGGTCAGTCAACCTTTTGACTTATGGCTCGTTGAACCCACTATCAACCAACGTCACAAAATAATTACCTTGAGTTATCAGCTCACGTGGGCAATTAAGGACCAAAGATATAATGTTTGTTCAGTTCACTTTGTGATGTTCAAAATTTGTCGTACAAATCCACATGAAAAACAAAATATATAAATATCAAAACGATGATGTTGTATAGAGTACAAAAGGGAATGAATCTAATCCATAAAAGAGTACTACAACTTAGGAACACGTTTAATTCCCATGGAATTAACATGCCCTTCATGCTTATCTTGTCGTAATGGTTTAGTGAGAGGATCTGCTATGTTATCATCTGTAGCAATCTTTTCTATCACTACTTCCTTTTGCTCCACGTAATCTCGGATTAGATAAGCTTTCCGTTGTACATGTCTAGACTTGTTGCTAAACTTTGGCTCCTTAGCTTGGAAGATGGCACCACTATTGTCGCAATAGATGGTGATCGGGTCATTCGAACTAGGCACTACAGATAGTCCATGTAAGAATTGACGCATCCATATAGCTTCCTTTGTAACCCAGACGCGGCATAGTACTCGGACTCGATCGTAGAATCTCTTTGTAATGTGATTTGTTTGGAACTCTTCGGTGATCTGCAGCGCCATTAAGAGTAAAAACGAATCAGATCGAGATTTCGAGTCATCTCGATCCGTTTGAAAGCTAGCATCTGCGTAACCGGTTGCGCATAGCTTTTGATCGCCTCCATAAGTCAATGCCCAATCTTTAGTCCTCCGTAGGTACTTAAGAATGTTCTTGACAGCCAGCCAATGTGATTCACCTGGATGCTGTTGGAATCGACTTGTCATACTCAATGCATATGCCACGTCCGGACGTGTGCATATCATGGCATACATGATTGATCCTATAGCGGAAGCATAAGGAATCCGTGTAATGCGCTCTTTCTCTTCCGGTGTCTCTGGTGCCTGAGACTTGCTCAAATGCACCCCTGGAGCCTGTAGATACCTCGTTTCTGCACCTCCTGCAAACCACCCGGTGATGATTGGGCCGCATGTTTGATTCGCGGAACGATTTGTGACAGTTCGTAAGATTATCGTCAAGTGTTTGCTCAAATATTAATGTCAACCTCTTAGTTGTCATCTACGTCCGGATACGGTCGTTTTGGCGATAATTAGAGTACATTGAGTCCGGGTCAAAAACCGTCTCCATTTTTCGATAATTGTTAAATCCCGAGTCAGAATGTTCTGGAATGTTCCGGATATTTCTATTCCACATTTTACAAATTTTATCTTTTGGCAAATAATATCCCGTAATATTCATAAGATAATCGAATTATTTCCGTCCTACCATAACACAAACGCGGAAATCTTTCTTCAGCAGGAGGAAACCTCATGGGAATAGACGCAGCAGGTGCTGCGCCTCTTCCAAGGGACGCAGTGACTGCTGCGCCTTTTCCCAGGCCCTTCTTTGCATGATTTACGTATCTTTTTTATATCTTTCCGAGATTCACTTCCATAGAGTCTCCGAAACCCTATTCCTTCACGTGATTAGTATAAATAGGAGCTTTCGTTCCTCATATTTCTCACGCGAGTGTCCGCCCTTCTCTTCTCCCTTTGCATTCTAGACTTCGTTCTTACTAATTGGCGCCTACGTGCTTGGACTTCCGACCACGTAAACTCGGATCTTTCCGGGTACCAGCCTCTCCGTTGCATGACCAACCAATTTGACCAACTACACTTAATCAATCTTAATCAATCAATCGTTTTCCTCTTACGAGGGCACTCTCTTTGCATTCGCGTCGAGCATTCACTAGTCGATATTTTAGTTCATCTCGTTTCGTCAACATGTAAGTCTGAGGGTGTATAATTCTCTTTATTTATTGTATTTTATTTATCGTATCATCATTGTAAGGTTTATGTCGAATACACCGTTAAAAATCGATTTCTAAAACCCTTTGTTAAAACCTGTTTTTGCGGATTTCCAGTAGACAGACGTCGAGAAAAGACGCAGCAACTGCTGCGCCTCTTCGAAGGAGCGCAGTTCCTGCTGCGCCTCTTCGTGAGGCTGCCGCAGTTCCTACTTCTTTTCTTCTTCCTCGTCCTCTGTAATTCGTCTTTCTTATTTGTTTTCATATGTTTGTTCTTTAATTCATCATCATTAATATTCACATGTATATTATTTATCATCATTAACATGTTTAATCCGTCTTTAAATCCGACTTAAATCCCTTATAATCCAATATTCGCGGGTTTTCGTCATTAAATTCAATTCCGGGTTGTAGAGATTCAATTTCATCCATATTGAGTTTCTGGAATTCGTCTTTGATATAGTTTTCATCTGTTTATTCACATGTTCATTGTATATTCGTCATATATCGTCATATCTAACCTAGTTAATTGATTTCAATAGAGGACTCATTCATTAACATCGCTCCTTCATGTAATTAATCCGTTTGCATCCGTCTCATTCATGTTTACTGTTTTTATGACTAATTCACATGTTAAATAATCTATTAATCACTTTCATCCGAGTAATTATATCAATCGATCCTTCAAATTAACAATTAACCTTAACGATTTGCAGTTCCGGCTTCACAGCCAGAACTCACCCTTGGAACAGACGCAGCAACTGCTGCGCCTCTTCCAGAGGGCGATCTGCTGCGCTTTGTTCGAGATGAGTTACGCCTCTAAACTCCGTTTCTGCTTTGACCTAATTTAATTAGGCTACGTATTAACTAACTAATATTCGTATTATCGCTAATTCCTGTTCGTTATTTCTTTTAATTTATTCTTTTATTCCTTTTTTCTCAAATCATCCGTTTTAGCGGTATTTTCGACATAAATCGCCTATTCCAATGTAATTATTGTAATTTTCATTATTGTAATTTTCATTATTGTATTTCTTTTATCATTTGTATGCTTTCACATGTAATTGAACATTAAATCCTACTTCGACCCAATTGTATGCTAACTACGTGTTTCACCGACTTAGTCTAATTCTCACATGCTAGGATTAAAACTTGGATGTTGCATTGCATGCATATAGCCGACGATATATCAAGTACGAATAACTTCCCTAATCATTAGTAGAGGCCGCTATCGAGGCGGGCGGGATTAGGTGTTCGATCAAAAGAGCTTCCTAATACGTACCCTCACCCCTTACTCCAGATCTCCGTGAGCACCCGTGTTCATTGGCATCCACGAGAGTCATTCTAGACATAGAATGCTAAGGGTAACGATTCCTTAGTGTTCATGTCACTACTTTGTGTCTTGACATGACACGAGGTATTCGAACAGTTCCAATTTCCCATAAAAATTGGTGGCGACTCCATACAAAAATGCAAACGCTTGTTCCCGTTTCTCACCAAAGCGCCCCGTGGCGGCCCGCTGTCCATAGTTTGGCGACTCCGCTGGGGATAATACACTTACGTGTAGCAAGGGTGAAACTTGAACAAGGTTAGGGAATAAGTTTGTACAAGACAATTGTCGGTTTTCATAACTCGGTCTTCCTAGACCGTTTATTCGGCCTTCCTAGGCCCAATCCAACCCATTCGACCAATCGTCCCGTCTAAATGGTCCTAATTCTTATTTGGGCCTAAGGATGGATAGCGATTGACGTCATCCATACCATGGTGCTTACTCTTGTTTGTATCAAGGGCCTTCATTACTTGAGGAAATGGACTAGGAATCGGCCTTACTCTTGTTTGGCACGAGCCTCTCCACAGACTTCGGGTTTGATGGTTCGGTATGGCAACCCACCCTTTAAACCAAATCCCTTCTAAATGCACTCAGCATCCCGTTATAATGCTTGTATAAATGTGTAAACCTTACGTGATCACCACTTCTAAACAAAACCATGACGAATTTTCAAAAAATCAAAATCCTCATTTTCAAACAAGAATTTCGAAAAAGTAGGCCTTTAATTAGCGCAAAATCCGGTCAAAACTCTGTCCGTTTGTCAAGTCAAAATTCGGGCCACAAGCCCATTTCAAAACCTCACTTCGAGTCCACTCCTACAACTACACTACAGTTGACTAGGACACACATTTCCAAAGACCTTGTCTTTCTTCAAAACTCACTCAGCACAAGTGGCACACACCCACTTCACGAGTCAAAAATTTTCCTCTTTTAGCAAGTGTGATAGAATGGTCGATCGTGTTTTGATTCGTCGCCGATCTCTTATCCAGTTT
Source organism: Silene latifolia (assembly GCF_048544455.1). Taxonomy (NCBI): domain Eukaryota; kingdom Viridiplantae; phylum Streptophyta; class Magnoliopsida; order Caryophyllales; family Caryophyllaceae; genus Silene; species Silene latifolia. The sequence goes on from NC_133532.1 coordinate 68,208,701, forward strand.
CAAGATGCCAGGTCAAGTGATGAAACAAACCTCCAGCAAATTCAAGAAAGTAATGATCGAATCCTAGCCGCGATAACCCAAATGCAAATCACTCAAGAACAAACCTATGACCGCCTTGAACTTATCGAAGGCCGTATCTTTGATGTAGAGGGAAGGTTGCCTCCCCTTAAAGGTGAAGTACTACAATTTTCCGATGACGAGTCTAAAGATGAGAATCCTGTCCTAGGGACAACCGCAGCTGAGAAGAGACTCCAATACCTAGAGGAGCAATTGATGTACCTTAAGGGGGATGACATCTATAGGGAAAACAATCGCAAGTATGAAGCCGTCAATACCAGATTGCCCACTAACTTTAGCATGACGGATATCCCTAAGTTTAAAGGACATGAGAACCCTTTGAACCACATCCGTGCCTTCAAGGACTACATGTCTATCAAAGGCATCAAACCCGAGATGTTCTTAAGGATCTTTCCTTCATCTCTTGACACCATTCCGAAGCAATGGTTCTACACTTTAGATCACAAAAAGGTCACTACTTGGGAAGACGCCGCAATCGAGTTCTCGAAACAATACGCGGATAATGCCGAGATCCAAGTCAACATGCGTACGCAAGAGGTTCTTACCCAAAATGACAAAGAAGGATTCACTGACTTCCTAAGTAGGTGGAGGAAGACTAGTACTCAACTAGTTGAACGCCCGGATGAGGCTACCCTTGTGGAAAAGTTTGTGGATAATCTCAAGCCCATATATGCCAACCATTTGAGATATCAAAACATCAAGACTTTCAAGGACTTAACCGTACTAGGGACACGAATTGAAGATGACATTCGTAAAGGACTCTTGTCCAAAACGGTAGGTCGAGGATATCAAGGGTCCACAAGTCATTCTTACGGCTCTACTAGCAGGACCGACGAAGTTAACCTTCTCGAGCCATCCAAGAAAACTAGCCCACCAAGGAAGTTCACAAACCTCGGGGATACATACTCCAACGCTCTAAAAAGGCTAATGAAGCAAGGTAAACTCCAACCCATTGGACCTACTCCCGAACCCGAAAAGAAGTCCAAGTTCTGGGATGAAAACTCCTACTGTGAATACCATAGGGGCAAAGGGCACGACACAGAAAAATGCTACAAGTTGAAACACGTGCTTCAAGATATGATTGAAGATGGTCGACTTCCAATTCCACCAGGAGGTAAGCCCAACAACACTCAGAATCCTCTTGGAGTTCTAGTGATTACAAGTGACGAATCTACCTTAGATTGCTCACACCTCATTTCTCCCACCGAAAATGAAATTCATGCAATTGAGAAAGAAAGGCTCTACTCTACTATCTCCCCTACCATCTCCGACTTCATCGCATGGGCAAGGAGTGTAGATAGACAAGTGTGGGAACTAGAAAACATGGTAACGGCCTTGAACCATCCCAATGCAATGCCTAAAGAACGTGTACCATTGATCTTCTCTCAAAACACCACTATGCAAGAAGTAGTCGCCGTGGTTGATAAACTAGTCGATCGAATCATACAACTAGAAAGTGATATCATGAGAATGAAGGAACTAGCTGCAGTCAATGGGGTTTGGGCCGATGATGATGAAGACGAATATCTCATTGAAAACTCCTTGGTCAAGGAAATAGTCCAAAATGGTGAAGACCAAGATGTGGATCACCTAACTCGTTCGGGTCGCCCATATCAAAGCACTACTCAAAACGGTCCAACCAACGTCATCACACCAAATGACAACGAAGACGACCCCACCGACCATTTGCTCAAGCAATTACAAAAAACCAAGGCTGATCTTTCAGTCTGGCAACTAGTGGCAAGCTCATTTCCGCATCGCCAATCTTTACTGCAAGCTTTGGCCAAATTGAATGTAGCACATAACTCCACTCCTGAAGATGTAGTCAACTTGGTCTTCCAAGAATCACCGAGGCTAAGTAATCCTATTACTTTCTCAGATGAAGACTTGCCACCTTTTGGCGCTAGTCACAACCTTGCTCTATACATCACTGTCATTTGTCTAAAGAAGAACGTGCCAATGACTTTGGTAGATGATGGCTCATGGTCAACGTCATACCCCTCAAAACGGCATACAAACTAGGCATGAAGGAGTCGGATTGGACTCCTACAAATCAGGGTGTACGTGCATATGACGGTACACGACGAAAAGTGGTTGGACTTGCTAGCCTAACCATAGCCACGGGACCAATCGAACGAAAAGTTAACTTCCAAATAGTGGACATCGAAGCTTCATTCAACATACTTCTGGGAAGGCCTTGGATTCACGCTTCTAAAGCGATAACATCCACCCTTCATCAAAAGATCAAGATCCCACTAAATGGCAAAGTTGTGACGATCACTTCGTCACCCATCAAGGCACTAATCGAGAAGCAATCAAACAATCAAGTCCTTGCGGATCCCATATACGAACTTGGGGGCTTCCAAAGTGTGAACGTCATAGAAAGTGAGTTGGCACCCTTATACTATAATCCCTACTCCAACTTGGTGGTCAACCACATACTCAAATCCCAGGGATACTTCCCTGGAATGCCTTTAAACCCAATTCGGAAGAACACCTTCGCACCATACAAGAAAGGTAACTCGACAAGGATACCACTTGGACTAGGATACAAACCCACAACTGAAGAAGTCCTCGAAATGCTCGCTCAAGTCCAAAATCGCAAGCACGTGGGAGTCCAAATGAGACCGTATCTCCCCACTCTAAATGGATACTTCGTTCTAGAAGGAAGTTCAGAACTCTTTCATGGATTTCCCGAACCTTGGCATTATCTTGAGAGGAAGTTAGCCGGAATCGAGATCTTTCATGATTGCTACTTCATTCCTCCCGAAACGGTTCCTACCGTCAAAACCCGTCAAGCACCTTGCTTCGACGAACAAGCTGTTAGCCTATTGTTTGGAGAAGACCGATTCATTAGGGCGCGCGAGATGAGATCATTACCATGATACTTCAGGACGATCGCTTCAACCCCACCGCGTTGATCACGGAAATCGACACAAAGCGGCGAGAAAGGATGGAGAAAATCTATCAAATGGACCAACAACCAAGGAAGGCTCTTCAAGCTCACTACTGGAGAAGGAGAGATGTTCAAAGGAGAACCAGAAGACGACGAGTTCGAGTCGGAGTCGGAGTCGGAGTCAGAGTCGGAGTCTAGAGAAGTCATTAGAGAGTCTACTCCTGTTGTCATCCCCACTCCCTTCGTTTCTCCTAGCCTAGCCTCGAGTAGTCACGGTAGTTCGGGAATGCCCCATTCTTGTTCCTTTGCCGCCGCTGACCATGGATCACTTGGCTTCTTTGTTGCAACTTTACTCAAATCTTAATATGAATAAATCAGGTTCTGCTTACTCTCTGTGTTCTTTCGAGTGCAATTCTGTTTACGATGATACTGAGGATGACCAAGACCCGGACTTGACCGAAATACCTCCCTACGTAGCCAAAGAAATATTACGGGAAGGGAAGGGGGACCAGTAATAGAAGATACCGAACCCATCAACGTAGGAACCGAATTAGAACCCAAAGAACTTAGGATAGGGACTACCTTGAGCTCTACCGAAAGGGCCGATTTCATAGACCTCCTAAATGAATTCAAAGACGTTTTCGCTTGGTCCTACAAAGACATGTCAGGGATCGACAGGGATATCGCCGAACATAGGATTCCGATTAAGCGGGTTTCAAACCCGTGAAATGAAGCTTGACGAATGAGAACAGAATGGGCTCTAAAGATTAAGGAAGAAGTCGACAAGCAATTCAAAGCCGGGTTCATCAAAGTTTCCGAGTAATCTGACTGGGTAGCTAACATAGTACCTGTGCCCAAAAAGGATGGGAGAATCCGTGTTTGTGTTGACTTTAGGGACTTAAACAAAGCGAGTCCAAAAGATGACTTCCCTCTACCTCACATTGACATATTGGTGGACAATACTGCAGACCACACATTACTATCCTTCATGGATGGATATGCGGGTTATAACCAAATCAAGATGGCCATGGAAGATATGCACAAGACCGCATTCGTCACCCAATGGGGAACATATTGCTATACAGTAATGCCATTCGGATTGATCAACGCCGGAGCTACATACCAACGCACCGCAACTACACTCCTACATGACATGATGCACAAAGAAGTCGAGGTATATGTAGATGACATGATCGTCAAATCCATAGAAAGAGAGGGACACATTGCAAACCTTCGCAAGTTCTTCGCAAGGCTACGAAAGTACAACATGAGACTCAATACTCAGAAATGCACATTCGGGGTAACATCCGGAAAACTCCTGGGATATGTCGTCAGCCAACGCGGTATAGAAATAGATCCCTCAAAAATCAAAGCTCTGATCGAAATGCCACAACCTCAAACGAAAAAAGAAGTCGGAGGATTCCTGGGAAAAGTACAATATATAAGTCGATTCATATCGAAACTTACCATGATTTGCGAGCCTATCTTCAAGAAACTCAAGAAAACAGACCACACCATGTGGGATGATGATTGTCAAAAGGCGTTTGACCGAATCAAGGAGATATTGGCTAAACCACCAGTGCTCATGCCGCCACAACGAGATCAACCTCTTGGTTTATATCTCACGAGAATCGAAAGCGCAATGGGTGCTATCTTTGGCTCAAACTGTAGGAAGTGAAGAAAGAGCTATTTACTATCTAAGTAAGAAATTCTTGGAATATGAGTGCAAATACTCGCAGCTCGAAAAGACATGCCTCGCTCTTGTGTGGGCAACAAAGAAGCTACGTCACTACATGCTTAGCTACTCCGTCAAGATATATTCCAAAATGGATCCAGTCAAATACCTCTTCGAGAAACCCGTCCTCAACGGACGTCTTGCAAGGTGGACTACGATGCTCTCTCGAATTCGACCTCAAATATGTGCCGCTAAAAGTCATAAAAGGTCGCGCCGTCGCCGAATTCTTCGCAGAAAATCCTATCAACGACGCACAAACCATAGACACTTGGTCATTTCCCGACGAGGATATACTTCAAACAGACGTAGACTCTTGGGATCTATACTTTGATGGAGCATCAAATTTAAGAGGATTCGGAATAGGAGTGTTGCTCATTTCTCCCGAAGGTGAGCATACACCGATTCTTTGTCAAACTCGACTTCGAGGTGACAAACAACGCCGCAGATATGAAGCTTGTCTCATCGGACCGCAAGCGCGTAAGCTTAGGCATCAAAAACCTCCGAGTACATGGGGATTCATCACCGATCATCAACCAAATTTGGAGGACCCTGGAAAATCCGAAGCGAAAGCCTCGCACCCTATCAGGCTAGGATAGACCAAGTGGCTCAATTCTTTGATCACGTAACCTACTTACACCTACCTCGAGAGGAAAATCAATTTGCAGACGCTCTTGCGAAACTCGCATCTCTAATAAATATGCCAAATCACATGGTGGAAATGCCTTTGTGTATCGAACGACGATCAGAACCGGCTTATGTCCATCAAATCACCGATGAAGAAGAAATCGCACAGGAACCCTGGTTCCAAGCGATCCTGAATTTCAAGCTTAATGGTACCTATCCGCCGGATATGGACAAAAGGGGACAACGTGCTATACGCCTATTAGCTTCCCAATACATTCTGATGCAAGGAGAGTTATACAAAAAACACCTCTTGGTGTAGTCCTACGTTGCCTTGATCATTCACAGGCACGAAAGGTGATGGAAGAAGTCCACGACGGAGAATGCGGTCCTCACATGAGTGGGCCCATGATGGCAAAGAAAATCACACGCTTAGGGTATTATTGGACCACAATGGAATCCGATTGCATCAAATACGTGAGACATTGCCACAATTGCCAAATCTTCGGGAATGTACAACATGTCCCTCCTTCGTTGCTATACACAATGACATCTCCTTGGCCATTCTCCGCATGGGGAATTGACATAATCGGGAAGATAACCCCAGCCGGAACAGGAGGTCACTGTTTCATTCTAGTAGCAATTGACTATTTCACCAAGTGGGTAGAAGCGGCTTCCTACACTGCTCTTACGGCTAAAAATGTGGCAAAATTCATACAAAACAACATCATCTGTCGATATGGTTGCCCACATGAGATCATCAGCGATAATGGGTCACACTTCCAAGCTGAAACCGAGCAATTACTAGCCAAATATAAGATTAAGCATCACCACTCTTCGCCCTACAGACCACAGACTAACGGCGCGGTAGAGGCGGCAAACAAGAACGTTGTCACAATTCTCAAGAAAATGACTGACAACTACAGAGATTGGCCAAGCAAGATACCCTTTGCTTTATGGGGGTATCGTACATCAGTCAGGACGCCCACTGGGGCTACTCCTTTCTATTTGACCTACGGTATGGAGGCCGTACAACCAGTCGAGCTAGAAATACCATCCTTGCGTATTCTACTAGAAAGCCAAATCCCGGAGGCCGATTGGAAGAAGGATAGGTATGAAGAACTCATCCTCCTGGATGAACGTAGGCTACGCGCCTTACATAATGTCCAAACATATCAAGCCCGTATCAAACGAGCTTTCAACAAAAGAGTTAGGCCAAGAAACATCAAAGAAGGAGACTTAGTACTCAAATCGGTTAGAGCTCTTTTACCTGTCGACCCAAGGGGAAAATTCAAACCAAATTGGGCCGGACCATATCTAGTCAAATCCATACTTCCAGGGGGTGCGGTTAGAATCACAGACCTAGATGGGAATGAGTTCTCGAACCCCACAAACCTTGACCAATTAAAACGATACTATGCCTAGAATAGGACAAACACGCGCCTCGCGTAAACCCATGTGTCGCTCTTGTGGCACTAAATAAACGGCCCCTGGCCAAGCTGAAACAAGCTAAGTGTCACTATGCTCTTGCATTTTGACAAGATTGTCATCCTCATATCATCAAATAAACTAAATTCGCACCTTGAGAACAAGCAAAAGCTCATGCTTATTTTCTATGTTCATTACAAGCTCTTGCTTCGAACAATTATTCTTTTACATTTACTCGAACTACGCGCAAGGGTTTGATTTCGCTTTTAAGTGAATACGTAGGCAATCCTTCACGGGATTCAACCCAATATACCTAAAATGTAAATAGAAGGACATTTGCATTGCATTTGAAATTCGACAAGAATAATAAAGGAAAATCATAGCGGTTTCATAACCATTCAACCTTTTTTTATTCCATTCGCTTTCTAATAATAATAGTACGCTACATAATAAAAATAGAATAGGCTAGGATTCTAAAAATCCCTCCTTTTTATTACGACAATAATAATAATAATCAAATAATAAATAAAGACTTGGGCTATTCCTCCATCTTCCCCTTGCCCTTGTCATTCTTGTCATATTTCATGTCACGACCTCGAGCCGGGCGCTCTTGCACCACTTCAGACCTAATCACCAACGGTCTTTCTCGAGGCCTGACTCTTCCATTCTTGCCAACCACCATTTCCGCAACAGGAGTAGTCTTTGATTTCTTTGAAGGACGAATGACCTGAAATCCAGCTTCTTCTTCTCCTTCTGTCAGATGCTTCTCCTTCTCTTTCTCTCCCTCGCGCACCTTGTAGTCAACAGACTCGCGTTTCCTCAGTCTCTCGCGTTCTTCTGAAGTTGCAGCCTTTCTCCACCTCAGATAGGAATCCGACACCCACAAAGCATTGGCGGAGAAGCTCAAGAACCACATGTTCCTTTGGGCCCATTTGATAGCCCACTCTCTTTGGCTCTCGGTGGTAAGCGCTACACGATCTGCGGAACAGTATCAAGCCTCGGGATAGTCCGCTTCAACCCAACTTGCCTCATCAATCTTTCCGGAAAGATGCATACCATGAACTCCAATCCCGGAATGCGCACGGACCTAGTAGGATCCAAAGAAGACACTCGGTGGCGGACTTGAGGTGCCACCACGGTACAACCCACCTAATCAACGGGCCATCATCATTCTTGACTTGTTCTTCCAATAGTCACAGACCCGAGTGAAGTCCACCATGTACAACCGCGTCCTCATCGCAATCATACGGGAATGATAGGAAAGTGCATGAACTGGGGGCTCGAGCAGTCGGAGCCGTTCCATAAGCCAAACCTACCAAAAGCAGGTATTAGACACCCAAAAAAAAAAAAAAAAAAAAAAAAAAAAAAAAAAAAAAAAAAAAAAAAAAGAAAGGGTGTCTTTTACCTGTAAGATAACGGGACTCCCCGAAAATGGAAGATCGCGGTTGGATTTCCTATTATCCAAACCCAAGATAATCTCCCCTAAGCACAAGCAAGCTGGGCTCCTGCGCAGCTCCATTTGCTCGATAAGACCCAAAAGACGGGGATCACCTCGCAAATCTTCATCAACGTGTCCATGGAAGACATACACATGAAGCAAACAAAAGCCAAATGCTCTGCTCCTAGCAACATAAGAGACAGTGGGGTCAGCCCTGTTGATGAATCGGTCTACAAAGTCCAGCATTCTCACGCCTTTCGGGGTAACTAAGCGATCCACCTCGAGTCTAGTCAATCCGAGCAAGTCTCTGAATTTGGTCTTATACCCTTGTGAAGTGGAAGGAATGGCGGGTAAATGCTCGGGCTCCCACCCACCAATAGCAGCAATTTCCTCCGGAAAGGACAAATATCACCTCCTGGGAACGCAAAAACATGATAATTTGGGTCCCAATAGTCAAGGCAAGCATCCAAGAACGGTTTTACAACCTTAATGAGTTTCAAACTCAACAAAGACCCAAGGTTATGAGCACCCATGTCGTGCTTCTCAATATTCGAGAATTCATTAGTCCATTCCTTCAAGCGGATCTCCAAAGTATTCATGATTACAATTTTCTCTTGAAAATTTATTTTGGGAGTTTTTATGTGGATTAACGGAGAAGAGACGGAAGAATTATATGATTTAAAGCTTCGTCGACGCTTCTATTTATACTAATCGCTGTTTCCAAAAATCCGCCAGAAGAGACAAGCTTGGGAACAGGCGCAGCTCCTGCTGCGCCTATTCAAAGCGACGCAGCTCATGCTGCGCCTCTTCCCCAGACTAACTTTCTGTGATTTCCGCGTTTGGATTCTTCCTAATTCTATAACGAATAATTTCCTATTCCTACGGGATTTTATTTTGGTAAATACGAGCAGTTTACCATGTTTCAAGTTTTCTAAATTCGCGGGCACGCATTTCGAGGCGACGTCGACACATTCGCCATTTTCATCGCACTTAATTCTTCTTTTGTAATTCATTTATTTATTTCATTTTTTTCATTTTTAGGAAGTAAATTTCTTTTTTTTTAGGAAATAATTTTCTTTTGTTTTCATTTCAACATTCTCATTTCTACACTTACAGATTTCTATTTTTTCTTTTTTTAGGGGGTAACCCTCCCTACCGTCCGGTCATTTCCGACAAAATTTTTGCATTTTTGTCCTTTTGAGCCTCATTTTTGCGCTAATTAAGGCCATATGTGTATAAAATGTATGCTTTGGCGTGATTTCCATGTAAATTTCGGCAGCATGACGGCGTAAACCGTTGTCTACCAAACCTGTTCAAGAACTAACTGCGGTACAAGCAACACAACCAAAGAAAGGCACTCGAGGCCATCATATATACAAATGTACAAGCAAACTGGGGGCTTGCGCCCCGAATCAAGTCCAAATGTCCAGGCAAACTGGGGGCTTGCGCCCCAAACAAGTCCAAAAATGTTCAAAATCAGATGTACAAGCCTACAAAACTACGCAAAACTACTCTGCTGGCACCCTCCAACTCAAAGAACCCTCGCCGTAAGAGCGGCGATCTCGGCGTCCCGAAACTCGAGCTCCCTCGACAAACGAGCCGTCTCCTCCCGAGACCGGGTCAACTCTCGCTCCACTCACGGCCAACCCGACGAGAAATAAATTGGCTCATGTCAATCAACTCAAACAAAACTGAAAATAAAAAATCAAAAGAAATCAAATGAGGTTCACACCTGACGATCTCGACCACCGACGAGCGCCTCGATGGCGGTAGCTCGTAGCCGGTTGGCCACCCTCCATAGTGCCACGAACCGAGATGGCGCGACCTACATGTCAAGAGAAATTCTCAGCAAAGTGAACAAATTCAATCAAATGTGTTTTTACACGAAGGGTATATAAGCTGGAGGCTCACCCTCCGAATCGAGATCTTGCCCGTCGTCGTCAGGCCAAAGATCCGTCATCACCTACGTCAAAGTCACGCAACTCGGAGATCGTCGTCCTCCCAGTCGCGTCAGTGTACTCAAGAGTCTCGGGGTACACTGGGGGATCGATGCCCGCCGCCTCAACCTCCTGCAAAGACAAATAGCTCTCATTAATCGACGATCTTTCGTCGTAATTCCCAAAATCAAATCAAGAAAAGTAAAGGATACTCACCACTACTGGCCAGTACGCCAACCTCCCGTAAAGGAACGCTGAGTAGTCCTCGCCAGGCAGAAGAAGGTCGTCGTCACTGGCACCAGCCAAGTCCGCCTCCCTCTCGCCTTCGAAGGCTCCCGAACATCGTCCTCGGAGGATCGACGGAACGTCAACGCGCCCGAGAGCACCGACGAGCCAAACGCTCGCCCGAGATACCACACGGGACCCATCGACGTCCACAACAGCAGCCGACTCGGGCTCCTAGGTCGAAGGACCTCAGCGACAAAAGGAGGCGCTCCAGCGTACTCCGCCCAAGGTCTGGGCACCCACTGCGACAAGATAAGACAAAGATCATTCCTATGATCAAGCGGAAGCAAAGGATAAGAAATATACATTCCTATGATCAAGCGGAAGCAAAGGATAAGAAATATAAATGAATACGAGTGGGATACTCACGCTGCTCAGCTGAAGGGCGTTCACGTCCCGCCGGTAGACATTGTGAGAAGAGCGCTTGCTCTTCGTCCGGCACATCACCCAATCCCTCACCACGGGATAGGCCTTTCTCAGTGCTCTGTCCTCTTGGGCGCGAGACTCGGGAAGTAAGAGTACACCCATGCCTATAAAACAGAATAATCAATAACGATCTTTCGTAATTCGATAAAGAAGAGAATTTACTTTGGTCTAAGGAAGGTTCATACCTCCAACAGTAGTCCAGGTCCGACAGCGCCAGGAGAAGTCCCCTTCTCCATCAACTCCGGACGAACCATGGCCCTCATGAAGCGGATGAGGACCGCAAAACCCAGATGACCCGGTCCAGCGCCCTAGGGAACTCAGGTCAGAAAGAAAGGGAAGAAGCTTCATCGATAGCCTCTCGCCCTTGTCTCCAAGGTAGATCGAAGACAGGAACAACCAAAGCCACAGACGAGCCCTCTGCTCGGCTGTACAAGGAGGAGGAGTAGTCTCCCTCCCATCGATCGTCACCAGCTCCGGAGTCTTCCCCGCAAAGTAGTCTCGAACGTAGGTACTGGGTACCAAGCCCGGCACTGCAACAGCCTTCGGCGACAAGTTCCAGCCGATCAACCACCTCGCCTCGGCCGAATCCGCCCTCATAGCAGTCTCCGGCCACACCATCTCCTCGGTCCCGCACGGCAGACCAGAAATCATGCCGTAATCCTCCGAGTAACTCCCACCTCACCGAAAGGCGGTGAAACGTGGAAGTCGTATCCCCAGAATCGATCCAAGAAAGCGCGGACCAAGCTAAGGTTAGCCCGCAACTTCCTCTTCACGATATCCCTCGGACACTGAACCGGAGGACCGAACGCTCCACGCTCGATCATGGCCCTCTCCTCCGCCGATGACCGCTCATAGTGCTCCATCGCTGTCGTGTAACCCGAGAACGACCTGATGTTCCCGGCCTCCTATTATGATTTGAAACAAAGCTATCTTTAGTTTGGAATGAAATTTGCAAGAAGTTTGGACAAAAAGAATAAAGAAAATAGGTAATGAGTAGTGAATTCTTATTTACCAAGCTCTTCTTCATCGTCCCTGTAGGACAGTGACCCTCGCAGACCCACACGAGGTGCCTACTCTCCCAGGTCTCGGCCCACGCAGGAGCTCCCCTCAGCTGACGACCTCCTCGCCTCACGTTGGCCCGTCTCGGGGCCTCCTCCTCCTCCTCGTGAGCCTCGCCTCCAGTAGCCATCACCGCATCGGTGAAGACCTGCTCCAAAGCCTCCTCAACCGTAACGACGTCTACCTCCATGGGATTCCTCCCAGAAGTAGAAGCCTAATCACCTGCAACATTAAAGTAAATTTAGGCCGCGTCACATGACGACAAGCCTTTGTTAAGAAGTTTTCGAGCCCCCAGAGCCCTGAAAACTGCCCTTTCCAGGCCATCTTTGGCCATATTCCCACCAACCCAATCACTCATGTGACGAATTGGGTCAAGTCAAGTCCAAGTCAAAGCCTAGTTCCGGGTTCAAGCCGAAAATTCGGCAGCATTTCGTTATAACGGCGATTATGCCCTAGAAAGGTGCCCCGAAAAAGTTGTCACAAACCAAAATTTCGAGATGGCAGGAAGTTTACCCATCATCCAAGGGTCTCAAATATCAAATTTCATCGCCAATGGGCAATCCTAAGGCTATTTTCGAAGCAATTTACGGTTCAGCTGTAAAACCGTCTCAAAATTCGCTCAAGGGCTCAAAACTCGATGAAAATTCAAAGCAAATACATGGTCATGTTCCTAACATTGCCTACTATCCATTTCTAACATCAATTTGGCAAAGCAAATCCATTTGGGGGAAAAGCCCCAAATTTTCGATCAAAAGGGTCGAAAACCCTAATTCTCGCGGCTCAAAATTCGACAAATGTAAATGATTAATGCAAGATTAAGACACATACCTCGATTATTCATGTTTAAAGCAAGCTTTTGAATTAAACCTCGACGGAAATGGTGAAGATTTGAGAGAGAAATTGAAGGAATTGAGTTTCGAAATAATGAAACATAATCCTTCTGATTTCGCGTTTTTACGCGGAAATAGCCAAATTGGGGAAAAGACGCAGCAGGCGCTGCGCCTCTTCCAAGAGACGCAGCTCTTGCTGCGCCTCTTCCTTGTATTCCCTCCATACGAATTTTCAAAAGTTCGTTATGAGTTTGGTATTTGTGGGCCCATCTTTGGTGCGCCTCTTCTTCAATGCTATTATATTCTTTTGGTCCGTTTCGACGATTTTCTTTCGTTCCGGCCCGCATTTTATCCCGCGCGACAGTATTTTGCAGTATTGTCCAAGATCATTTTATCCAGCGCTGCAGTATTTTGCAGTATCGCTCAAATCATTTTATCCGGCGCAGTAGTATTTTGCAGTACTGCTCACTCAAGATTCTTTCACGACGATCAAGATGTTCCTAGTAAATGCATCCCGCTTGTGATAGTATTTTGCGATCTTGCTCACTCAAGATTTCTTTCGCGACGATCAAGATGTTCCTAGTCGTCACAATATTCCCCAGCAAGAGTTTGTTTGAGACCGACGCAAGCAGATTCAACCTCAAGTTTCGCCAGAGTTCGCTTGAGACCAACGCAAGCGGATTCCCCAGCAGTTTCTACCGACGTCCTGCTGCTTTCAATATTTCTTGTTTCCCCGCGAAGTTCGATTAACTCTTAGGTATGATCTCTCCTTATGGCTGGCGAGCTTCCTTACGTAGTCTAATGGACTTTAAACGACCCTCCCCGATAGTCGGCAGACTCTAAAATGTTCCCGACGATAGGTCCTTGGTTCAGACCCCTTGAGCCGCCTCGCGTCGCCATAGTCGTCAGGTTGTAATCTTCGATTGACCTGATGGCTATACTTTGACTTTCGCCTTGTCCAAGCCTCGGTCAAAGTGGGGCTCTGAGATACCTCGTTTCGCACCTCCCGCAAACCACCCCGGTGATGATTGGGCCGCATGTTTGATTCGCGGAACGATTTGTGACAGTTCGTAAGATTATCATCAAGTGTTTGCTCAAATATTAATGTCAACCTCTTAGTTGTCATCTACGTCCTGATACGGTCGTTTTGGCAGTAATTAGAGTACATTCGGAGTCCGGGTCAAAAACCGTCTCCATTTTCTGATAACTGTTAAATCCCGAGTCGAGAATGTTCGGAATGTTAGGATATTTCTATTCCATATTTTACAAATTTTATCTTTTGGCAAATAATATCCCGTAATATTCATAAGATAATCGAATTATTTCCGTCCTACCATAACACAAACGCGGAAATCTTTCTTGACAGAGGAAACCTCACGGGAATAGACGCAAGCCAGTCTTTGCGCCTCTTCCAAGGGACGCTTGATGATCGCTGCGCCTTTTCCCAGGCCCTTCATTGCATGATTTACGTATCTTTTTTATATCTTTCCGAGATTCACTTCCAAAGAGTCTCCGAAACCCTATTCCTTCACGTGATTAGTATAAATAGGAGCTTTCGTTCCTCATATTTCTCACGCGAGTGTCCGCCCTTCTCTTCTCCCTTTGCATTCTAGACTTCGTTCTTACTAATTGGCGCCTACGTGCTTGGACTTCCGACCACGTAAGCTCGGATCTTTCCGGGTACCAGCCTCTCTGTTGCATGACCGACCAATTTGACCAACTACACTTAATCAATCTTAATCAATCAATCGTTTTCCTCTTACGAGGGCACTCTCTTTGCATTCGCGTCGAGCATTCACTAGTCGATATTTTAGTTCATCTCGTTTCGTCAACATGTAAGTATGAGGGTGTATAATTCTCTTTATTTATTGTATTTTATTTATCGTATCATCATTGTAAGGTTTATGTCGAATACACCGTTAAAAATCGATTTCTAAAACCCTTTGTTAAAACCTGTTTTTGCGGATTTCCAGTAGACAGACGTCGAGAAAAGACGCAGCAACTGCTGCGCCTCTTCGAAGGAGCGCAGTTCCTGCTGCGCCTCTTCGTGAGGCTGCCGCATGATTCTGCTTCTTTTCTTCTTCCTCGTCCTCTGTAATTCGTCTTTCTTATTTGTTTTCATATGTTTGTTCTTTAATTCATCATCATTAATATTCACATGTATATTATTTATCATCATTAACATGTTTAATCCGTCTTTAAATCCGACTTAAATCCCTTATAATCCAATATTCGCGGGTTTTCGTCATTAAATTCAATTCCGGGTTGTACAGATTCAATTTCATCCATATTGAGTTTCTGGAATTCGTCTTTGATATAGTTTTCATCTGTTTATTCACATGTTCATTGTATATTCGTCATATATCGTCATATCTAACCTAGTTAATTGATTTCAATAGAGGACTCATTCATTAACATCGCTCCTTCATGTAATTAATCCGTTTGCATCCGTCTCATTCATGTTTACTGTTTTTATGACTAATTCACATGTTAAATAATCTATTAATCACTTTCATCCGAGTAATTATATCAATCGATCCTTCAAATTAACAATTAACCTTAACGATTTGCGATTCGGCTCACGGCCGAACTCACCCTTGGAAACAGGACGCAAAGAAGCTGCTGCGCCTCTTCCAGGGCGCGATCTGCTGCGCTGTTCGAGATGAGTTCTGCCTCTAAACTCCGTTTCTGCTTTGACCTAATTTAATTAGGCTACGTATTAACTAACTAATATTCGTATTATCGCTAATTCCTGTTCGTTATTTCTTTTAATTTATTCTTTTATTCCTTTTTTCTCAAATCATCCGTTTTAGCGGTATTTTCGACATAAATCGCCTATTCCAATGTAATTATTGTAATTTTCATTATTGTAATTTTCATTATTGTATTTCTTTTATCATTTGTATGCTTTCACATGTAATTGAACATTAAATCCTACTTCGACCCAATTGTATGCTAACTACGTGTTTCACCGACTTAGTCTAATTCTCACATGCTAGGATTAAAACTTGGATGTTGCATTGCATGCATATAGCCGACGATATATCAAGTACGAATAACTTCCCTAATCATTAGTAGAGGCCGCTATCGAGGCGGGCGGGATTAGGTGTTCGATCAAAAGAGCTTCCTAATACGTACCCTCACCCCTTACTCCAGATCTCCGTGAGCACCCGTGTTCATTGGCATCCACGAGAGTCATTATAGACATAGAATGCTAAGGGTAACGATTGCTTAGTGTTCATGTCACTACTTTGTGTCTTGACATGACACGAGGTATTCGAACGGTTCCAATTTCCCATAAAAATTGGTGGCGACTCCATACAAAAATGCAAACGCTTGTTCCCCGTTTCTCACCAAGCGCCCCCGTGGGCGGCCCGCTGTCCACAGAGCCGTAGGAAGAAAACCTTTCTTGGAGTTAGTCATGCTGAATCTCTCTAGGATTTTGTCTATGTAAGACTCCTGACTAAGAGATAACATCCGACGTGATCTATCTCGATAGATACGGATGCCCAGAATTCTTTGTGCCTCACCCAGATCTTTCATCTGGAAATGGTTTTTCAACCATACTTTCACCGAAGTTAAGAGAGGTATGTCATTCCCAATCAGGAGTATGTCGTCAACATACAATATTAGGAAGACAATCTTGCTCCCACTCGACTTGATATATAGACATGGTTCCTCGACCGATCGAGCAAATCCATTGTCTTTTATCACTTGGTCGAAGCGATGATTCCAACTCCGAGATGCTTGCTTAAGTCCATAAATGGACCGCTTAAGCTTGCATACTTTCTTAGGATGTTCAGGATCGATGAAACCTTCGGGTTGTACCATGTACAACTCTTCCTCCAAATAACCGTTTAAGAAGGCGGTTTTCACATCCATCTGCCAAATTTCATAGTCATGAAAAGCGGCAATCGCTAAGATAATCCGAATGGAACGCAGCATGACTACGGGTGCAAAAATTTCATGGTAGTGCAAACCTGGCACTTGGGTGAAACCTTTAGCAACTAGTCGTGCTTTATAGATATCTTGTTGACCTTCCACAAAATGCTTTATCTTGTAAAGCCATTTGCATTGAAGGGGACGAACCTTAGCAGGTAAGTCAACAAGATCCCATACGTTGTTCTCATACATAGAGTCCATCTCGGATTGCATGGCCTCAAGCCATAGCTTTGAGTCAGAACTGGTCATGGCACCTTTATAGGTTGCGGGTTCACTACTCGTTAAGAGTAGTATGTCATCTATGTCATGTTCCTCGACCATACCAATGTATCTGTCCGGAGGAATAGAAACTCTTCCCGACCTCCTAGGTTCCCCAGGAATATTCACCGCAGCCGGGATTGAAGGAATTGGTTCCTCCAATGGTTGCTCGGTGTTTGGTTCTGGAATCTCCGACAGGTCGAAGGTTCTATCACTCTTTGCATTCTCGAGAAATTCCTTCTCTAAGAATGTCGCACTAGCCGCAACAAAAACACGTTGTTCGGTTGGCGAATAGAAGTAATGACCAAGTGTTCCTTTAGGATAACCTATAAAGTATGTCTTGACCGATCGCGGGCCGAGCTTATCCTCGTGTCTCCACTTGACATAAGCCTCGCAGCCCCAAACCCGTATAAAGGACAAGTTAGGGACCGTTCCCTTCCATAGTTCGTATGGAGTCTTGTCAACAGCTTTAGACGGACTTAGGTTAAGTATTAGAAGCGGTGACGAAGAAGAGCATAACCCCACAATGAGTCGGGCAACACGGTGTGACTCATCATGGATCGAACCATATCAAGTAGAGTTCGATTTCTCCGTTCGGACACACCATTCAATTGAGGTGTTCCGGTGGAGTTAGCGTAAGGCAATCCCACAGTCTTTGAGGTGTTGATCAAACTCGTGAGAAAGATACTCGCCACCACGATCTGAACGTAGTGTTTTAATCTTTCTACCCAATAGGTTATGTACCCTATTCTGGTATTCTTTGAATTTCTCAAAGGATTCACTTTTATGCTTCATTAAGTAGACATAGCCATATCTACTTAAATTGTCCGTGAAAGTGATGAAATACCTATAGCCTTCTCGTGCGGTGATTGACATAGGTCCACATACATCCGTGTGTATAAGTCCTAATAGGTCAGCAGCGCGCATTCCAACACCTTTGAAGGAAATCCGAGACATCTTACCGATGAGACATGATTCACACGTGCCAAATGATTGAAAATCAAAGGCCGAGATAGCTCCATTTTTGATGAGCTGTTTTACGCGTTTCTCATTAATGTGTCCCATACGGCAGTGCCATAGATACGTTTGATCTTTGTCACCAACCTTTAACTTTTTATTCATTACGTGTAATATTTCGGTGGTCTGATCTAAAACATAAATTCCGTTCATGGAGACTGCCTTGCCATAAATCATATCGTGTAATGAGAAAATGCAAGAATTATTCTCTATTACAAATGAAAAACCAAGTTTGTCAAGTGCAGAAACTGAAATAATGTTTTTAGAAAGACTGGGTACATAATAGCAGTTATATAAAGATAACTCAAATCCGCTAGGAAGCTGGATCACATATGTTCCCCTCGAGACGGCAGCCGCTCGTGCTCCATTCCCGACACGCAGGTCCACCTCACCCTTTACGAGGGGTTTGATGTTTCGGAGCCCCTGCACATGATTACACAGATGAGAACCACAACCAGTATCAAGTACCCAAGTTCCGTAACTTGCGTGGTTAATCTCAATCATATGAATAAAAGTAGAAGAGGATGAAGACATACCAACAGGTTTAACACGACCTGCCTTTAAGTCCTCATGATAAACAGGACATGTACGCCTCCAATGCCCAGTCTTGTGCCAATGATGGCATTCCATGTTTTCATTCTTGCTCTTTGTCGCGCCTGATGATTTGCTCGACTCACCAGGCCCACTCTTACCTGAACCCGACTTCTTAAACTTCGCCTTACCTACTGCTAGGTCTGCTTTAGCTTTGCCCTTACCCTTGCCCTTGTTTGACACAACGAGAACATCCTGTTTTATACTCCCACTGAACTTCATGTCCTTCTCGGTGCATACGAGAAGGGAGTGCGATTCATGGGGACTTTTCTTCAAATCATTCATATAGTAATTCGCTCTAAAGAGCGCAAAACCATCGTGGAGTGAATGAAGCATGCCGTCAATCACAATGTTCTCGCTGATTTTACAATCAAGCGTCTCCAGCTTCTCGACATTCTCAATCATCTTTGAGAATGTGTGGGCTAATGGTTGGCCCTTTCGGAGTCTCGCATCAAAGAAGCGAGTGGTATGCTCATAGGTCACAATTCTCGGTGCTTTCGAGAATTCCTTAGTGAGCGTGGTGAAAATCTTGTTTGCACCATGGGCTATGAAGCGTTTCTGCAAACTGGGTTCCATTGCAAAAATGAGTACGTTTTTAATCGCACCCGCTTCCATACAGAAATCGTTAAACTTGGCGATCTCATTAGCTCTAGCCGTGGGACCTGGGTTTGGCGGGATGGGCTCTATTAGATATTTGAGCTTCCGTCGGCGCGGCGGCATTCCGTAATGCCGCCTCCCGGTCCGCGAAGTTTGATCCATCATTCTTCAGTCGAGTAGACTGATTCATCTCATTCATGAAGATCCGAAGCCAGGACTCACGGTCCAATGTGGCACTTGGCATTGGGTCGTTAGTAGGACCAGTCATTTCGTTATAGCAGTTTAAATGTTCGTGTTCTACACTGAAAAAGAAAGAAAAACAAAAACGAAATAAGCAACTCATCGAGGTGATTTAAGTCTATTTAAAATTCATTTCAGACTCATTGCACTTGCATAATTGATCTCCCTCAAGAATAATACAAGTGATCCCAAGACTCAATTTCCGTAAATTGATAAGCCAACTGTTTAGCTAATTCTTCCGTAAGAACTCTTGGTCGATAGATTTACGTAAATCCTATCTATAGTCCACCATGATCACAGGATCGTACGAGTGACCATAGCGTTGAGATAAAATAGGTCAATCGGTTCCAACTTACCCGACGTAGAAGGGGTCATATTATGCCTACCGACGAAGAAGGGACTCATTGGAGTTTGACCTATAAAGACCATTCTCAATTTTGGTTTATACGAGGAAGATCCCATCAACTAAGTTTAAATTCATTTTAAGTGAACGAATAACTAGCAACTGCGTGAATGAATTAATTTAGATGATGGCTTAAATCGTGTGACATATGAATGTCATAGAAAACTAACGCGTGACCTCTATATGAGTCAGTTTTCATGCAATTATTAGGTGGTTTGGTTTTTAGGCGGAATATGATGCATATTATCGTTACGAAAAATAAATGGAAGAATGCAATACGTAAAATAAAAATTCTAGTGTGGCCTATCCTAATAAAAAGAACATGAAACAACTTTGGAATCCACCGTTGGACCCGAGAAGCTTGTCTTGATGTTCCATCTTGATCCATGCAGCGAGAGTGAGCATCCGGTCTCCATCTTTGGTCTTCTCAAAAATTACAATTTAAAATTTACAAAATATAAACCTATTTACATTCTAAAAAAAAACTGTAATTACAAAAGAAATAAAAATGGAGATACGAGATCTCAAAATACAACCAAGACCGTGTTCCATCATTACGGTAACACGTTCTACTAAGGCCACACTAAGTTACAACTGTTTGTAAAAATGAATAAATACGTAATAAAAGGCATTCAAGGCATTCAACAATAACGATAAAAAAAAAATGCATCAACTAAAAATTAAATTTATTCGTGACATAATTCTGTAATTATGTCAAATTTAATCCAAACCACCTTTTAGCAATTAAAATTATGTGACAAAACCGCTTCATCAACTTAATTTTAATTCATTATAATCCGTTACTTTAAATCGCTTTAAAATAACTATATTGTACGTGGGTGAACCGTTTCACTATCAAGCGAATGCATAAAATCCGTATTATGCATATGATATGGCCAAAAACCCAAAATTTTTTTTTTTTTTTCTTTTCACGGTTAAACCGTGTCAAAAAAAAAGCAAAATTTTTTTTTTTTTTTTTTTAAATTTCAGCAGAAATGCCGAGACCAAAAGGGGAAAAACAGTAGCTAAAACCGTGAGCCACAATAATCCCAAACAAAAACGATTTGTTAAAATTCAATTGCAATTTGAACATAATTCGTATGAAAACAAAACTACAATTGACATGATCTTAACATATTGTTATAATTATCGTTTAAAACAATAATACGCAAAGAACAAATTGAAAACAAAAAAGAAAATCGTCACAAGGCACGATCTTCGATGCACAAAAATCAGTCGTGTAAAAATTACAAACCAGCCGTGACAAAAATTTTGTGCCGCACGAAATTTTATGCAAACAATTGATAGATCTTTAACATATTGCAATGAATATCGATTACAAAAACAATATGCAAAGATCAAATCGAAAACAAGACAAACAACAACCAACACCGTGTAAACTTGACACGGTTCTCAAGACAAAAACGCAAGAATAAAAAAAATTCTGCCGAGAAGAAACAGGCTGTTGCCGCACGGTTTTCAAGCAAAAAAAAAAAATATCGTTTCAAAATCGTTTGATGAAAATCACATAGAAAAATTTACGTGGCCTCGCTCTGATACCACTTGTGGGGTAATATCCGTATAATACCCTATAAAATTAGGACTATAACGCAAATTTTATATGTGATTATTGTCATAAAACGAAATACATGAGAAAAACGATAAAGCATTAGAAATCAACCTCGGATCCTTTGTAGTGCGGCGTAAAGAACAGAAATCAACAGAGACTTCCTCCTAATCGTTGCACCCAAGACCGTCTGAGACTATGCCCTTGTGCTAGAATTACTCTCTAATTGACTTGCAATATTGAGAGAGTTGTTATGTGAGTTTTTCCGATGTGAGATTTGAATTTTGAGAGGCAATGTTCTCAAAACCCTAATTATTTTTGCAAAATGACAATTAGGTTAGAAATGAGGAGAAACTCTCCTTTTGTTCTACCCATGCTCGGTCCGTGGGTTTCATTAGGGGGGAGTGGGCTTTCCACTTCCTCCTTATTAAACTCGTGATCCGACTTGAATTGCTAAAACGTATACGACGGGTTTTTAATTATAAATTGTCATCGGTTATCGGTAATTAAAACATTAACTAATAACACGGGTTAGTTGAAATGTTAATACATGTCCGACAAAGACAATATCGTATAATTAATTTATTCAATATACATTAATCAAATATAAATTGTTTATATTCAATTTACGAATTAATTGCTTAATTCGCCTTAGCCGTTATTATTTAATCCGTATTAAATAAAATATCTCAACACCACATTTTAACTAATTATTAGTCAAATAACTCGGACTAACTGGTTAGTCAAATTTGGCATCAACATGACTGTATTTTCATACCGTCACATCTCTCAAACGTATCCTATAGGTGTGACTTTTAGGGACCAGTTGATCACCGCCATCTGTATGACAATAACGTCAAACTTATCTAGCAAGCCAACCGTTATTGATAAACGTGGACCAACTGATTATAATACAAAAGTATACCCTTTGATCCTTTTAGAGATTTATAAGTCCTTGCACTACCTTTAAAGGAAACCAGCCCCAACAATTATTATATATTAAACGGATATTATTATATATTAGTTATTATACATTTTATATTGGTTGCATCGTAATATCGTGAATGTTATTATGTCGGGTTTATATCGTATATGTTGAGTCGGGTTACATCACATTTTGTCTTTTGGGTCAAGAATCGTATCACCCATTTACCCATCTACAATTGTAATACTCTGTATTTTAGTTGGAGTACTCGGTCGAGTACTTGGTTGGTACTCGGTCGAGTGTGTGTTACTCGGCCGAATGCACTTGACCGAGTAAACCGGTTCAGCGAGTTGACGGTTTCTTTTATGTTTTGGCCAAGGTTTTTATTTTTAACAGTTGAGTCATTTCTAATTTCATTTTATCATTCATAAAACCATTTCTAAACCTAGAGAGAGGGAGAGGAAGAAGAATTGTCGAGCCTTTCATTTGATTGAAGATTTCTCATCGATTTCAACCTAATTCGATTTCCCTGTTTGTAAGTCGATTTCATTCCATTATTTATACTATTTTAAAGTCATCTTCTTCGAAAAGTTTGAAAATAGAGTCCTGTTTATTTGATGTCTAGTTTATGCATATAAAATCTTGTAGTCAAATTCTTTATGGTTTGTCCTAGGTAATTTATTTATGAACATGTCGCTGAAAAGTCCGCGAATCTGATTTGGTTGTGGAAAATGATTTGAAACCCTAATTTTTATGTCGATTCAGTTATGAGGCTTCTTCATACATCATCTTTGTATAGTCTAGATGATAATAGGATTTGGAATTTCTGAAAAATAATGTTTTAAACTCGTTTTATGAATCAATACTTTTTATGCGACGGTTTCTGTCAGTTTTTGGAAATCAGTCTGAAAACCCTTGATAAGTTTGGAATTTGAGAAAAACTAGATATAATTTGTAGCTAAGACCCATGGGGTTCCAATTCAATTGGCCTTGCATCAATTCGAATTTTCTGGAATTAGTTATTCATTTTATACCGAGTCTGCCATGTGCAGGAAAATCAGGAAAAGTCGTGTTTGTTCTTTAAGTTGATATTCCTATTAAATTACGATGAGTCTAGGTTATGTGAATGATTAATTGACTGAGTAGGTGGTAATTATACATAATTATGTTATGTAGGTGATGGATATGTGAAGGATCATAATTGATTGCTTGTGCGTGCTTGGATTGCGAAAAGGTAGGGAAATACACTTGACTTATCAGCGTTGTCGTTAAATTGGGTTGACCTGTTGTGTTTCGTATGACCAAGCTGTGATTGTTGACTTGTTTCCTGGTTGTTGATTTATGTTATGATTCATATACTGGAATGTGGTTGACTGAATTGATCGTGTTGAGTATGTTATCACAACATTCGGTAGCTGGCATGATTTCATTCATTGATATACATATTGTGTTGCATTGATTACTGTTGAGCATTTCATATGCATTGGAGTTGGAGGATGGTGTGGTAGTGACAATGTTGAGATACGATGTGATGTTGTGATAAGGCCCAGTGGTTTGCGGGACTTGCCTTGGTGTCCTCATTTGTTGAGTGGTATATCGACGACTTGACGGTCGATTGTTGTGCTCTGCCGGGGATCGGTATGGCCGGGCGTTCCGTGTTATGAGATATGAGTTGAGATGGAGATGGAGGTGACGGAGGAGCATGCATATCATATTTTGTTGTTTCATTGTATTCCCTACTCAACCTCGTGGTTGACCCTGTGTATTCGTGAACACCTGTGATGATCCAAATATCGGGGAGCAGACTTGACAGGTTTATGAGATAGGATGGGAGCTTGATGAGCGTGAGACACTGGATCAGAAGACTTAGTAGCTAGATCATCATTTAGAAGACTTTCACTTTCATTTATGTTAGTTCTTTGTAATTTAATGTAAAAGAGGTTTTGTAATAATTAAGTTAAAGTAAATATATAATTTTCCTTGCAGTTTAATTTGTTATTCACTACCTCGGGAAACCGAGATGGTAACAGTCCGGTTTATTAGGGAATGTCTTGCTAAAGGCTCCTTCATAAATCGGGGTGTTACAGAGCAGGCCATCATCGAGCAGGGAGCTTTTGGTGCCTTGGTGCGGGCTTGGAGAGAGATCAAGGAAAGGAAGATTCAAGCCAACCTTTGCCTGATTTGAGCCTTTCTTGATCGGTTCAAAGACATGTCCTCGACTATTCATATGCCTTTTAGAGAGATCGGGGTGACCCTGGAGGACTACGACATGATCTCGGGTCTACCGTTTGGAGAGGAGCCGGTGGTGTGGCTGTTGACGGCCATGAGAGTGGACTCGGCCGAGGCGAGGAGTTTGATCGGCTGGAACCTGGCTGCGAGTGCAGCCCAGGTTCCTGGTTTAGTACCGAGTTCCTACGTGAGGGACTACTTCGGTGGCAGGGTCCCGACGATGATGAGGATGGACGGATGCGCGGTGCCCCCACCACCTTGTACTGCCGAGCAGAGGGCCCGTTTGTGGTTGTGATGGTTCTTATCTTCGATTTACCTCGGAGACAAGGGGGAGAGGCTGTCGACGAAGCTTCTTCCGTTTCTTGCTGACTTTGGTAGGCTAGGTCGTTGGGACTGAGTTACCCCTACCTTTGCGTTCCTCACTCGTTACATGAGGGCCATGGTTCGTCCATAGTTGATGGAGAAGGGGACTTCTCCTGCCACTGTCGGTCTTGGACTTCTGTTGGAGGTATGAACCTTTCTTGCAACTATGAAAGATTATTTTGTGATTTTGATTCAATTTATTTTTTTAAAATATGAAAGATCATTTGGTAAAGAATAAGTTGTAATCACTATCATTTGTCTGTTGGCATGGGTGTACTCCTACTTTCCCTGTTTTGCGCCAGAGAGGGCGGCAGATGTACCAAGGGAGTACCCCGTCGTCAAGGATTGGATCGTGTGCCGTTGGATGAGTCAGCGGTCTTCTTACGACGTCTACAGGAGGGGTATGAATGCCCTGAGCTTAGACAGCGTAAGTATCTTGATTTTCATTTATATCTTTTTCCACTTAGAGACGATCATAAGAATGCCCCCCCCCGTCCTCTTGCTTTAGTGGGTGCCCCGACCCTGGGAGAGGTACACTGGAGCTCCTGCTTTCGTGGCCGAGGTTCTCTGTCCTCGGAGCTCGAGTCGGTTGTTGTTGATAATGCCCATAGGGCATGTGTGGTACTTGGGCGAGCGTTTGGCTCGACAGTGCTCCCGCGACGCTTTTACGGTTCCCATCGATCCTCCTCGGACGATGTTTAGGTAGCCTTCAGAAGCTGAGAGGACGACAGACATGGCTGGTGTGATTGGTGACACCATCTTTCTTCATGGCGCGGAGTACGCGGAGTTTGTTCGTCAGAGGTTGGCGTACTGGCCGATCGTGGTAAGCATCTTTACTTGTCATTTTTTTGATACAACCGATAAAAGATGAATTATCATCAAAATAATGATTCATTTGAGCCTTGCAGGAGATCGAGGTGGCGGGCGTCGAGCCCCCAGCTTTTCCAGAGACACTGGAGTACACTGACTCGGCGGGCATGACGACGATCTCGGAGATTCGAGAGTTCAGTGAGGCCTTGACCGACACTGTACTGGACGAGTGGCAGCACGTCGTGAAGAGGGTAAGCCCCCGGCTTTGGCTGTCTTTAGTCATTGATTTTTTAAATGAATGCATTTGCTTGAACCTTTTTTGTATTCGAATGAAGGTGTCACCGTCCAGGAAAGTGGAGATGTGGAGGATGGGCAACCGGCTGCGAGCTATAGCCATCAAGGCTATTGCTGGTGGCTCTGGGAGGCAGGTATGAACCTTCTCTACCCGTTTCTTGTTTCTTATTTCTAATCTTGTGAAGTAATGCAAATTAAAACATTGCTCCATTTTCTTCTGTGTAGAGGGAGCGTGGTTTGGAGTGCGAGCTAGCGTAGTCCCAGGAGAAGACGACCCGCTGGTTGAGGGAGCTCGAGACCAGATACGCTGAGATCGCCGCTCTTGAGGCGACAGTAGCTGAGCTGAGGTGTCATCAGGGCTAGTGAGCTGGCTGTTTGTTGTACAGTTGTACATTTTCTCTTTTGATGTCACTTTGGGCTGGAGCCCGTCCTTTGATGTATATTTGCTTTTTTTAGATGTATATAAGATGGCATGTGTGCCTTTGCTGCTATGTGTTTAATGTATCTACATGTTAGCTTAGAAACAGGTTTGGCATGTGACGGTTTACGCCGTCATGCTGCCGAAATTCACGTAGAAAATCAGATAGCAAAGCATATAATTAACTTAAATAAAATGGCCTAAACAAGCACGAAAAATGAATAAAAGTACCTGAAAATGAAAATGGAAAAATTGTCCAAAAATGGACGAAAATGACGCCACCGGACGGTAGGGAGGGCTACCCTCTAAAAAAAGAAATTAAAAGAAATGTCTAAGTGTATAGAAATATTTTGCAAAAAAGGGAGTAAAATGATTCCCTGAAAAGAAAAACAAAATAAAATGGGTAAGTGTGCGTATATGGCAAAAATGTTGATTTTGCCTCGAAAAGTGAACCCATAGTGATTAGGAAACACAAATTTGGCAATTACATGGAATTACCGAATTAAATCCTTATAGGAATAGGAAATTTTAACCAAAACGGAATTAGGAAAGATCCAACGGCCGTCAAACGAGGAAAGGGACCTAGCAAACAGGCGCAGCAACTGCTGCGTCATTTCCCCAGCTTGTTCGTCCCCAGCTGAAATTAGGAAACATTGAATAGTATAAATAGAGACCTCGGTTGAGCTTCTATTCTCACAATTCTTTCTTTCTTTGCTCGTCTATTACATAAAATTTCTTATAAACTTCTCCAAATTTTCCAACAAAACATGGATGCCTGTGAAAATCGCATTAAGGAGTGGACGAATGATTTCACAAATGTGGAGAAACACGACATGGGTGCTTTCAATTTGGAATCAATCATAAGTTTGAAGCTAGTGAAAATTGTGAGGCCCTTTTTGGATGCTTGTCTTGAATATTGGGACCCGAATTTTCATGTATTTGCCTTTCTAGGAGGCGACATCTGCCCTTTTCCTAAAGAAATTGATGCGGTTGGAGGATGGGACGCAGAAGGTGTTCCGGTTATACCTCCTAGCTCTCAAGGATACAAAAACAAATTTAGGGACTTGCTTGGGTTGACCAAGGCTGAGGTAGACCGTCTCGTGACCTCCAAAGGTATCCGTATGTTTGACTTTGTTGACCGATTTATAAATAGGGAGGACCCTACTATCTCCTATATGGCGAGGCGCCGAGCTTATGGATTCTGCCTTCTTCATTGCTATATCCTACGAGGGCATGTGGACCAAGAGATGAGGGGCTATCCTCGATTTCTAGGCATAGTTGAGCAAATGGAACTGCGCAGGAGCCCAGCATGTTTGATTCTAGAGGAGACTATCCTTGGATTTAGTAATAGGAAGGCGAACCGCAAGCTTCCCTATCTTAGGGGTCCTATCATTTTACAGGTAAGAACCCATCTTTTGTCCTACTTGGCCATTTTTTATTATTTATTTCCGTTTTTTGTTTTGTTTTTTTTTTTTGCCGAATATGGGACCGATTCTCGTCTCCTTTTCTTTGCAGATTTGGCTAATGTAGAGGTTGCGGTTGATCGAGCCCCCAGTTGATGTGGCAGGATACCGCTCATAATAAATTGCAATAAATTGTACATGGTGGACTTCACTCGAGTATGCAATTATTGGGAAAATAAACTAAAGAATGAAGGTGGGCCCTTGATTAGGTGGATAGTGCCATGGTGGCATCTCAGATCAGTGGCTGGAGTATCATCCTTGGATCCGACGTGATCCATTCGCGTTCCTGGCTTGGAATTAATGGTCCATACTTTTCCGGAGAGATTGATGAGGCAAGTGGGCTTAAGACAGAAAATCCCGAAGCTAGACACCGTCCCTCAAACTGCCTTGGCACATATTGTAGAATCTTGATGGGAATGGGCTATTTGCTGGGCCCAAAGGAATATGTGTTTCATACCTGTCACGGTTGGCTCATTATGGGTATCTGATTCATATCTGTAGTGGAGGATAGCTAGTACCCCTGAGGAGCACAAGAAGCTAAGGAAGCACGAGCCTGTAGACTGCAAAATCCATGAAGTGGAGAAGGAGAACCAAAGATACTTGACTGAAGAGGAAGAAGAAGCCGGATATTGGGTTGTTCGTCCATCGAAGAAACCAAAGAATGCTCCTGCCGAGAAGATGGTGGTGGATCGATATGGGAATGCTAGACCGCGAGAAGGACCGTTGGTGATTAGGTCGGAAATAATGCAAGAGCGTCTTGCTCGTGGTCGAGACAAGAAATATGACAAGGATGACAAAGGCAAAGGGAAAATGGAAAAATAGCCTTAGTCGTTTATACTAGTATTATTTATTATTATTTGAGTTGTAATAAATGGCGGGGTTTTAGAATCCTAGCCTAGCATTTTAAAATTTCAGCATTTAAAATTTATATGTATGTGGCATATTATTATTATTTATGGAACAGTGAATAAAAGATTTTATTAGTTTAGAAACATTCATGAATTTCCTTTATTTATTCTTGTCGAATTTCAAATGCAAACAGAAATGTCCTTCTATTTACATCTTAAAATGACGGGTTGTATCCTGTGAAAGATTGCTAACGCTGGTCGGACTCCCTTGGGAGGTTTAGTTTTCGGTACTTGTCGTTAGGAGCACCTAGACCAAAACAATATTTATAACTCCACAAACAACTCTACAATTAGTAAAGAGGCAAGTAAAGGTCGGATCCCAAGGGACGGGAATTGAAGTAAGATTTTCAATTGCAACTAGTGGTGTCTAGGGGTGTCACAATTTGGGGTTTAAATAGAAGATCACTAAACTAAATAGCAATAAAAGTAAACAAGCAAGATGATTAAAAAGGGATGTAGCCAATTGATAAAAGGCACTAGGGTGTCATGGGGTCATATGGGATTCATGGAAATTGATCATACAAACATATTCTCAAATTATAAGCAAGCAATTATTGTTGTGATGGATCGAGTTGGTTTATATCTTACAATCCTAGGAAAGTTTGGGTCCCGGAGCCGAATCAATTAGATTGTTCAACACCTATAAGTCGACTTAATCTTCCCTACTCAACTATATGCATGGTATAATGAGACTCGAGTTGGTTTATGTCTTACAAGTCTCATTGAAAAGATAGGTGATGGGTAAAAAATGCAAGGATTCATAGGCTCGCATTTCATCAAACATAACATGTGCATAAGTTGAGATCACAACAAGCAAGCAAATAAACTACGAAAACATATTAATTTAAGCATGAATCATCCCCCATGTTGGTTTCCCCTAATTACCCATTAACCCTAGCTAAGGAAACTACTCACTCATTATCATGTTGAACATGCTAGCAAGGTTGTCAATCATACCAACAAAGTAAAACATGATGAATAAATGAAGCTGATTAACAATAATTAAAAAGGGATTAAGAGAATTATACCTACTAATGATTCCAATAATAAAGCAAAGAATAATAGAAGTACTTGATGATTGATTGGAAGGTTGTCAATCTCCCAATAATAACCCAAATAATCTTCAATTACCCAAAATGAAAGATGAACAAAAGAGAGATTAAGGAAATGAGATTTGTATTAAGACTTGATTAAAAGTTGATTACAAGATTAAAGAGAGATTAGATTGATATAAACTACACTAGAGATTGCTAAGAAAAACATGATTATCTAATTAGACTAATGGGGGTATTTATAGTGGGGATTAGGTACACAAATTAGGGTTTACTAAGGGCTTAAATGACGATTAAGTCCTTGAGGAATCTCTCCTATCAGAAAAATATGCGAGTCTCCTTTTTGCTAGTCTTTCCCGAGGTATGCGCATCCTTCATAGAACAAGTAGAAGACGGATTAGCTGTCACACAATCCGAGCGTCCAGGGCACGGGACGGGCGGATTGTGGGTCTTTTGGACGAGCGGATTTGTGGGGTGGACGGGCGGATTGTGGTGGTTTTGGACGAGCGGCCTTCTGAGGAAGACGCTCGGATTGCTTGTCTTGGACGGGCGGATTGTGGGCAATCCGCTCGGATTGTAGATCAGCTTCTTCCTTTCTTCTTTTCTTCCTTTCTCTTCATACAATCCTTGAGGATTTCCTTAGGGATGCAAGGATCTTTTCCTCATCATTGCCCATCTATTATAGTATGTACAAAGGCCTTCTAGTCTTGTCTTCTCTTTGATGTTTGGTCATTGAATTCAATCAATTTAGCTCCATTTTGCCATGAAAATGCAAGGTTTACACTCCTTTCCTACCAAGGGATCAAAACCTCAAAGAATATGCAAAACAAAGGACTAAAGACAATAAATGACCCAAATATGCACTAAAAATCATGGGAACAATGCTAATTCGGGGACTAAATATGCTCAAATAATGGTCACATCAAATATCTCCAAACCGAACCTTTGCTCGTCCCGAGTAAAGAGGTGACAAAGACTAGGATCGTTATTTAAACTAACCTAATAGCATAGCCGATATGAGACAATTAGTGGGTCTCACTCCGCCCCTTCAACTCACAACAAGACAACCATGAGGTAGGATGCCTTCTTGCAAGGCAAGGTGGGTCTTGCCAAAATGGCGACACATCCAAGCATTAAAGCACATAAAATCAAGTAATGGATGCATCTACAAAAGAATAGCCACTTTCCTCATCTAAGTAGCGGAAATTATTTACAAGGGAAGCAATTCAAGGTTACACACTCCTTCATAGATGCAATTTCTTCAAACTACTAAGCCTAGAAGGATACCAATAAATCACCTCCAAGTTGTGTCAAGCTAGGGCACCTTTGTCCTCAATCGTTAAATGCTTTTGTCAAGAGTAGACTCCCTATGGTGTTAGGAACACTGGAGGATCGCGGAATTACCCCTCTTGCCTAGACAAGAAGAAGGGTCGTCCCCTCTCTACCATGCACAAAAATGGATACGATGGATAAAGGGATCGATAGTAATTGAGTTTTATTTGGGAGTTTGCTTTGTTGTTGTTTTTCCCCCCAATTTCTTGTGGCATATAACATTTGAGAACACTTTCTTTTGATTTTTGGCATTTCAATACCTGAAAACTTTCAACTTTTTGCATCTCTTTTTGAACATTTTCAAAGTCACCCCATATGTAGTGAAGGTGCCTTATATTTGAAGCTTTAGGAGTCTATTTTTGCTCCTCTTTTCATTTGATGCATTTTGCAAACTTTCTTTCACTTTTCATTTCATTTCTTGAACAATAATTAATTTCTTTTTGTGCCCATTCCCTTTGATGACGAAAATGTGGTAGAACATAGATGATGGATGCATGGTTTCATGGGTCACCTTGGAATAAACGGTAGCCAAGGAGTTATCACACCACAAGGTACTCTTGACTAGGCCTTAATCCATGGGTCAAAGGATACTAGCATGACACATCTTAGGGTGTTTTACAAGTATTCTAACAAACAAAGTCTTAAGAAAAAAAAGCATCTACTAGGGCCTATATACACTTGTCAAGCTTCCCAAGTAGACGGTTTCGCAAAATTTTCTAACTTGCAACTACATGCCATTATGCAACTAACATATATACATCCTAATGCATATGATTCTACCAACTAGTATGCCAAATAATCTAAATGCAAGTCCTAAATTCCCATTGTTTATACCGCATCAATCAAAATAAAGCCACATAGTCATTAACACAAAGAGGAAAAAGGAGATTGGAAAGATCGTACCATGCGGTCTTCAATATCCTCATGTCTCGGATGTGGCGTAGTCGATCAATGTGAACAAGGATAGACAAACATAATATATACAAGTCTACACTACAAAGGAACTGAACTTGTTTTTGGATTTTCAAATTTTTCCAATTTTTTGATTTTTCGAAATGTTTTGATTTTTTTGGGTTTTTGAATAAAAGTTAAGTTAGAATTTCCATCCCCACACTAATATGGGCATTGTCCTCAATGGCCAATGTGATAGGAAATTATGCAAGTATGATGCATGATTTCTATACTAAATGCAAGCTATTCTAATCTACACTACATGATGCATGGGTTTTTGTTTATGACGGAGAGAGTAATTTATATTACCTCCTGTTGCGTATGCATGTACTTCTTCAAACCGAGATAGACATTATTTCTAATGTCTTAAATTTTGGGGTAGTTCATGCACACAAGATGTAATGCATGAAACTAAATATTGTCATTTTGGATTTTTGGATTTTTCAAATGGAAACAATAAAAGAACACCTCAATGTGGCCGAGATGTTAGTCCTCATGTTGCTAGGACGCTCCAAACTATGATCAAGATAAAAATAAAGAAAAGAAAGAAAGAAGTAGACAAACCTCAAGAGGGTAGGAGCCTCCAAAGTTTTCTAGTCCTCCACCATATCATCATTGTCATCATTTTCCTCCATAGAAGCGGACTCATCTCCACTCTCATCTTCACTTCCTTGATCTTGCTCACTTCCTTCATCATCTTCATTACCCTCTTCTTCTTCTTCATCTACCTCGTCATCAACACCCTCATCATCAACAACCTCATCATCGACATTCTCACCTTTACCCGGTCTTTCATCCCAAGATGTGCTTGGAAAGAAGACTTCCCTTTCCGCCCAACTAGGCAAAGGACATGAAGGATCAAGTAGTCCTTTGAAAGAAATATATATCTCATTGCTTAACATATTCATATATGTTCTAATTAATTTAGTCATAAAATTAATTACAAATCTTATGCATGCAAACTAAATAAGAAAAGACAAGAAAATCGATTTCTCACCATCTAACTTTCGGTCATCATATGGGCACCAACAAGATCTCCTTCTTGTTAGTTCTTGAGCTTTCCAATGATGGATGAACATACATGACTTCAAAATAGAAGCCCTCCAATTAGTAGCACCCAAGACTATCCCAAAATCCCACAAACTAATATGTACTAGATATTTGTAATGTGGTTTACCTTAAAATTGATTACAAATACTCATATACTACTACTAGTATTATTAGTAATTGATTTATACAAATTAGATTCATAAAAATGAATTTTTATGAAGAACAAGAGAGAGAAGGTAGTATTTATGAACATAAGAGAATGATAAATTTTTTAGAGGAAAAACTCTCTATAATCTCTACCAAAACCGGTTGGCATATCATCATTATAGACCATTTTTCTTTTTCTTTTTGTCTTCACAAGACAAATGTGTAAGTCTTTTTCCATGGTCATGTCACTATCAAGTGTTATGGACAAATGAATAAGAGAAATGGAAAAGACAAAACTTCTCATATAGCCCACCAATTTTCGGTATCTATAGTGTAATATGGAGTCCATTTTATTTTTGTCAATTGTACAATTGTATGTCATGTGACATGTGACATGTCTTATGTCATGTTTTAATTTAAAATGCATATTTAACAAATTAAATATCATTTACAAATTAAATAAATCATATTTAACAAATTGACTAGTAATTTAAAATTACTTTCTCATAAAATGGTCATTTAATTACTAGTTAGTATAATTCACAACATCTTGTAATTATAACTGACTTATCATTCTCATTTCGCGTGTTTCGCAAACACCGATTAATTTTAGTAATATAACTTCTTAAATTACTAAATAAAATCTCATTTAATCACATTATAATAAGATGTCATTTTTCTCTCTTATAATAATTCGTTCAATTTTAAGGAATTGATTAATCTGTATCGTCATACAATTAATTAACCTTTTCAATTAAGGGAATCGTCCTTTAGGTGTGACCTCAAGGGATCAACTGATCACCACCGTCGCACGACAGTAATGTCAAACTCTAGCCAGCCAATCATTACCGATATGTGTGGACCAGTTGACTATATATGTAATGTAGCATCCCTTTCGTATTCTTGGTATGAGATTTAAATATGTGATCAATATGATCAACAATTGTGATCGCATTATTGTCGGGGACACTTACTCCAACAATCTCCCACTTGTCCTCGACAAGTGTGCGTCACCAATTCTCTTGTCCTATTACTATCTCCCACTCAATGCAAGGTGTCTTTCGGGTCGTACTTGCAAGTGATCATATCGAGAGTGGTTTCCTCGATCTGGAGAATAACTGATTGACTGGAGTTATCTACCATGGATACCATCCGAGCTTGGCCACGCATTTCTAGTTCATTGCTCCTCGAGTGGCCCTGAGATATTGTTTTAACCCTGACAAAGGGGTGGACAATTCCTATCGCACTTATTCCCTTCGACTAGCCACATCCATCATAACCCAAAATATGCCCATTTGACCCCATTTACGAAGGTCGTAGTAACACAAATCAAAGTTAATCTAAAACTGTGCCATCTTAGGCGAACAGTCTTTAGTCAAAAGAATCGACTCATTAGAATACTATAGTAGCTCTAGCCACGACCAGGCTATATAAATTTGCCAGAACTCTATAAGCGGTCACTGCCCGACAAAGTGTTCCTAACAGTCTGCCTATGTGATCGACTAGTCATCTCACATGACTCTATGGCACTTGAACTTGCCATCAATCGCATCATACTCTAGTCACTTCGAGACGTCACCTCATACACGTGACTATGGGCGAATACCATGTTAATCCGGGTTCACTTTAACGGGGTTCAATGTTGTCTATACAACCCGTTTGGATGTAACAAAGTATAATAAAAGAGTTTTAAAGTAAAACTCGAACGACAAATGCGATTATCACATATGAATAATCAATGCCTGATTACTACTTCATATTCTATAATCCAGTTTGATCTTGAATGTAGTTGTTCATCTCAATTTAATTGAAATGACATGACTCATCATGTTAAGCCTATGAGAAGGCTTTGGTTAGTAGGTTTTATCAACTTCTTGTACCTTACTCAACCTCACTACATACTCGTTTTCTTTTGTAATTTATACATTTGCATTACAAAACTTTCTGAGTACGTGTCAAGATCCAATCAAGACATAGGCCCTCTAGCCTTAGAATAGCTCCCACTGTTTTCACAGTGCGCAGGACTCATCCTTCTTGCACATCTCATGATTGCAAGTGTACTCAATTTCTGTTGCAAATATTTCTCATTGTTCTTTATTCCTTAGAACGATTCTAGAAAATCTATTTCTTAAATAACATAGCCTACAATGGTATCTTAACCATCCTAATGTGTTTTGATTATGGTTTTGTCGGAAACCATGCGCAATCTCAGTTGTCAATTGTCACTTGTGTAACACCCTTACACAAAATTGCATCAAAAACATTTTGCTTTACATCCTTAATGCATCTGCAAGCACTTAAGGGTAATCAATATGGCTACTTAAATTTCTATTTTGCAACAATTCATCATACTCAAAGTATATGAAGTGTTATACATCATATCCTGTTTAATTGATTCGGCAGCAGAAGCGAATGGAATCAATCAAGTATGTTCAACTTGATTGAACTAGTCATGAATATTATAAACATAAGACTTCTTATTTGACGCTAATATCATGTAGATTTATCTCCATAAATCCGGATATTAAAGATGTACTATATTTCTCCAAAGTCTTAAATCATTCGTAATGATCAATATGTCATCTACATATAAGACTAATTAAAATTTACGTAACTCCCACTAAACTCCATGTATAAACACAACTTCTCGACTTATCGAGAAAAGTTTTATAACATGATCAAAAAATTGATTCCAACTCATTGATGTCCTACTTAAGACTCTCTCTTAAGTTTCACATTATCTTAGGATGGCAAGAATCTACAAAACACAAGACATGTATTGAATACATTCCTTCTAATTGAAGAAGTGGGTTTTAGATTCACTCGCTATATGTATATCATCATAATGAAATACAATCCCTAAGAAGATCCAAATAGACTTAAGCATTTCAACTAGTGCAAAACTCTTTGCCACCAATCAAGCTTTGATATCTAACAATTCACTTGGAATTTATTTCGGATTTTCATGGCTCTAAGCCTTGTATTGAGTTGTGACTTAAACACTCTCATGTAAGTCATATGTTCATCACTTTCCAGTAGTAATCAACTTGAATCAAACAATTTCTTTGTAAAATTGTTTGTTGTAAGCTCTTTACTTTCTTAAAAGTAACATGAATTCATCATCTTTAACAAGTGATGACTTTAACCTCCTAGGTTTTGAAGAAACAACGTCTTATATAAAACGTCTTATGTAGCCAAGAAAGATCAGTTTCTTGCG
Organism: Silene latifolia; assembly: GCF_048544455.1. Classification (NCBI taxonomy): domain Eukaryota; kingdom Viridiplantae; phylum Streptophyta; class Magnoliopsida; order Caryophyllales; family Caryophyllaceae; genus Silene; species Silene latifolia. Next base: position 68,245,208 of record NC_133532.1, read on the forward strand.
ACATTAATCATTCTATGTGGCTTTTGAATAATTTCTCCCACTCTGTATTCTAGGAATAAACTTGTATTCTAGAAAGACAGCTTCACGAGCCACAAGATAATTGAAAGGGAAAAATGAGCATTTGTTTCTTGTGAAAGCTTACAAACATGGTACATTACCATTTCATATCTCATATGATTCGTTTAGATTTAGTGGAAAAATAATTTAGACAAAATGATAAAATCCCCAAAAGGATCAAGTAACTCAAAGTAACTTGATTGAAGTTCAAACCATATCGAATAGCGTTTGATTTCTTATCCAACCACACATTATTCATAATGCGTGCTAAGAGAGATTAACTTGTGATACTATATCACATTTCCTTTGGCTTATATCAAAGTCTTCACTTTGATAATCCTATCACGACTAAATCGTGATTTTTCTATTTACCTTATTAAGTGAACCTTTTAGCGTCAACTTAAATCGTTGGTAAAAAAAATGATCAACCTATTTTGGATCAATGATTTACAACCTCGATCTCCTTTTCAACCAAAAGGCACGAGACATCTTGCTTTGAATACAAGATATACATATACCATAAGATCTAATGGTTTCAAGAGTACTCGATAACTCTTTGCGTTCATCATTCCAGAATCTAGGGTTTAATCTTGGGTTACCAATTTGAGTCTTGCATCATCTACATGATATATCATTCTAGTTTGGTTTAGAATATAATCACCTTGATAATGGGCTAGCCATACATCAAATCGTGGTGTATAGGGTCACAAAAGTGAAACCTCTTTTGTATCTCAACAAGTATATATTCTTATTTAGAGTTTATGTACTTAATAGTCATAATTAAGTACAACTATAAACCCAAAACTAGATTGATTACACAATGACTCTATCACTCGATGTTATTTGATGCTAGTCGTCATATTATAATCATCTTATGTATCGAACACAATGATGAAAACCTCCACTGGTTTCTAATATTGACGAAGTAGTTCTAGCAAAAATTATGTCAATCAAATAAACATTTAAAGAAGAAGATCCCATTACATGTCCCATAACTAACTTGTTGATTCTTCAATAATTTGGGGTAGTTTCCTTTCTTGTGTCCAACATTTAAGACAATGGAAACTTTATCGGTCGGGATTGATAGGTTTAGTATCGTTATTCTCAATAACTTTACTTTTAACATAACCTAATTCCATTCTAATTTTACCTCTTTGAACCTCACCCTTTTCTTAACGGTTTAAGGGAATGCTCCCACTCATTTCAATGAATCTTTGCTTAGAGAAGCAAAAATTTAATTCTATGAAGACTAATCTTCAATTTATCGTTTTAGTCTTAAAACTTTCATTGAAGTGGTTGCGTTATTTTGGTCAATTACGAATTCTAACAAATCTAATTACCAAAATAATTTATCGCTTCAAGGTACTTAATTCAATTAAGTATATGAAAAACAATCCATTGCAAGTAGATGTGTTAGTCAAGAATCAAAAACCTGTTTGATAATGAATAACTTTAACCTATACTCTTTACAAGAGATCCTTAGCAATGGTTCATTTGAGGTTTTAGAAGCAAATTCATATTTGTCTTTAGTTACGATGTTTTAATGGAGATTTGAATCAAAAACGAAATGATATCGTATATGAATTGAGGTAAAGAAATAGAATAATACGACAACGGAATGATGAAAACTTAACATTTATCGTTATATTAATACTTGTAAATAACAAGTAAAGCATTTACATAGTGACCTCTATCCAACTATGATAAATGATTCCAAGATCCAAATTCATATTAACTTGGGCACGGGATAGCCGAGGAAACCCTTATCAATATAACTCGGTGGATTAACTCTTTAATCGATTCTACTTTTAGAACTCTTGGTCGATAAAATTACTCTAATATTTATCTATAGCCCGGAACACATGCGACTACGGTCACGAATACTTCCGTTGAGGTCAATCCAAATTTCAAATAAATGTGTCCATGATCCAAATTCACATCAACTTGGGCACAGGATAGCCGATGAAACCCTCATCAACACGAATTCGGTGGATAGACATTTATCACCCACTTCCCCTACGTAACAAGGTTTGTACTCCGGGATGGCCGAGTGCACTCCCTCGCGAAATAGGTTTTCATGGTTTCTACTTTTTGGTAAGGCTATGTCTCAATTGTTTATTTTAGCGAGAGGTCATGTCAATTTATTATCTATCACATTTTAAGTGAACTAAAGCGGTGAACTACGATAATTATAATTGACACGGTCGATATACTCGATTAAAAAGAAAATGCATGTTTTAGTAATGGCGATTTAGCGATGCATGCAACATATAAATAAAATGCAAAGCATAAATTAAATCCTAGTATGGCCTTCCTAAAATAGAAAATCTAATTAACTATTACATATTCGGAAACCATCTCCATTGGTCCCTTGAACTTCGGTTCTTGGCACGCATCTCGAGGTAACACCGTCTTTATGTATCACCTTTTTTAGTGACACCGTCTTCAAGGAACTCCGGAATAAATAAATTACATAATTTCCTATTATACATTTGTAATTGAAATAAAATAAATCTATTAAATTACAAAACGGTGATACGAGATCACAATAAATTACAACCGAATCGATATTCCCATACATTTCGGGTAATACCAATTAAAAACTAAGGTCATACTAAGTAAAAATTACATAATTCAAAATTACATAAAATAAAATTATGACAATCATAAAAAAAAAATGCAGCATTATAATATGTACGAACATGCCCAATTTTATGCTAAATTGCCTTTAAGGAGCCAATATCGTATATTAAACGATTTTTACGGATTTGCGTGATTCAACCTTTTAAAATCACAATAAAGTACATAAAATCATATTTATGCACATGCTAATTACTCTAACCAACTTAAGACTCAAAATTAGTCTCCACTAACTATTTGACCATAATTAACTTATATTTCTTAAAATTGTTCATTAATGGACCAAAAATTACAATAAAATGCCATAAATTTCAAATAAATCACAAAAATTTCAAATAAATTCAAAATTCAAAATTTAAACACTTGAACATTCTGGAAAAATACCATGACACTCATAATATTCAAAAACTTAGGTTAAAATTTCGAAAAATTATCGGAAAAACTATGTTGCGGATTATCGGATTTATCAATTATAATCATAAAAACATGAGAAAAATTATATTCACCAACTTTTCAATATTATATCTGAAAACAATAATAAAATGCAACATGTGACATTTTTTCTTAGTCATGAAGTATGTTTTAGCAATTGTTCACTAATTAAGTCACTATTTATGCTATTTTTCATCAAAAATTCATAAATCATGCATAAAGACTTCAATATCACTTATTATTTTAAACACATCTTGTAAAATTTATCTGTGACAACATACTAAATTTCTATGACCATATTCGAAATTTATCTCATATTAACCTATTTTTCATCTAAATCCGATTTTTATCATGAAAAATCCATATTTCGAGCATAAAAACGCTAAAACTTCTGAAAATTTCCAGATCATCTAAAAATAATATATGTGCAAACATATCCAAAAACCACTGGACAATTCGAATTTTAGCTAATTTTCGTCCAAAAATGACATTTTTATCATAAAAATCACATTTTAATGTCAATATTATATAAAATGAACAATAAAAATCCATAAATAAACCAAAATATCCTAAATACATTTTAGGATCAGAAACTTTAACATGCATAGTTTATTTCTTGATATATCATAATAACACAAATTTATGAGTTTTATATGTTAATCGTATAACTCGGAAAAACTATAACCGATTTGCATGCAAACAACCAAAGGCTCTGGATAACGCTAGAAATAAATCTATATCTCATTGCTTAATATATTCTTATATTTTCTAATTAATTTAGTCATAAAATTAATTACAAATCTTATGCATGCAAACTAAATAAGAAAAGATAAGAAAATCGATTTCTCACCATCTAAATTTCGGTCATCATATGGGCACCAACAAGATCTCCTTCTTGTTAGTTCTTGAGCTTTCCAATGATGGATGAACATACATGACTTCAAAATAGAAGCCCTCCAATTAGTAGCACTCAAGACTATCCCAAAATCCCACAAACTAATATGTACTAGATATTTGTAATGTGGTTTACCTTAAAATTGATTACTAATACTCATATACTACTACTAGTATTATTAGTAATTGATTCATACAAATTAGATTCATAAAAATGAATTTTTATGAAGAACAAGAGAGAGAAGGTAGTTTTTATGAACATAAGAGAATGATAAATTTTTTAGAGGAAAAACTCTCTATATTCTCTACCAAAACCGGTTGGCATATCATCATTATAGACCATTTTTCTTTTTCTTTTTGTCTTCACAAGACAAATGTGTAAGTCTTTTTCCATGGTCATGTCACTATCAAATGTTATGGACAAATAAATAAGACAAATGGAAAATGACAAAACTTCTCATATAGCCCACAAATTTTCGGTATCTGTAGTGTAATATGGAGTCCATTTTATTTTTGTCAATTGTACAATTGTATGTCATGTGACATGTGACATGTCTTATGTCATGTTTTAATTTAAAATGCATATTTAACAAATTAAATATCATTTACAAATTAAATAAATCATATTTAACAAATTCACTAGTAATTTAAAATTACTTTCTCATAAAATGATCATTTAATTACTAGTTAGTATAATTCACAACATCTTATAATTATAACTGACTTATCATTCTCATCTCGCGTGTTTCGCAAACACCGATTAATTTTAGTAATATAACTTCTTAAATTACTAAATAAAATCTCATTTAATCACATTATAATAAGATGTCATTTTTCTCTCTTATAATAATTCGTTCAATTTTAAGGAATTAATTAATCTGTATCGTCATACAATTAATTAACCTTTTCAATTAAGGGAATCGTCCTTTAGGTGTGACCTCAATGGATAAACTGATCACCACCGTCGCACGACAGTAATGTCAAACTCTAGCCAGCCAATCATTACCGATATGTGTGGACCAGTTGACTATATATGTAATTTATCATCCTTTTCGTATTTTTGGTATGAGATTTAAATATGTGATCAATATGATCAACAATTGTGATCGCATTATTGTCGGGGACACTTACTCCAACATCCTTGCCTAGCTAAATGAAGGAGGGGTGGATATTGGGCCAAGTATGCATCTACTCGATCATTATAAGCTTGTTTGTGCATCTCTTGCATAAGTAGAGTCATGTATTCACTGCCTACTTCAACCTCTTTGGGTTTGAACTCTTGATATTTGAATGGATAGGGTGGTGTGACAATGGAGGAGGAGGGCTCTTCAATTTCGCCCCTTTGTTGACGGATGATGTACTCGGCGCCCTTGGAGAGTGGAAGAAGGTAGTTTGTTCGATGAGCACTCAATCGGTATATCTTGGAAGGCAAACTGAAAGATCTAACATTATTGGTTAGCCACCTATAGTTGGTGTCAAGAGAGTTATGCTTGACCCATTTGTACTTGTAAATCATGGCATCCATGTCAATGAGATCACCCCCTTTGATCGCCACATAGGTGTTATCCTTGTTGAAATTTGTGTCAAAGTGCTTGGCCAAGAGAGTAACTAGACCTCCATTTACAATATGAGCGGTGCCTTCCTTACCACAATCAACATTAAGCCATCTTTCCATCAAAAGCCTTAGAGCATTGTAAGGCTTAGTGAATTCCCTTCCAACATTTAAGGCCGACTCAAGTAGAACACAATCGAGCTTTGTAAAGTGATTAGTGCCTTTTCTCGCAATTATAGTATTCCCGATGACCTTGTGTCATACTCTAATGCCCGGATGGTGGACTAATAGAGCGCGACACGCATGATAGCTCACAAATTTCTTCCCAGAAATCGCCTCCCAAAGAGGAGCGGGATCATACTTTTCGGGCATCTTATGATAATATGGTATATCACTAAGGCCTAATGCTTTACTCAAAACATCAAAGGTGATGCGCCTATTCACATTGGCAAGGCGAAACTCGATGTATTCTCTAGTCTCTACCTTAGTCACTTTCAATGAACTTAAGAATTCCAAGGTAAGGGAGGGGTATGTCAATTATCATGTAGTGAACAATTTTCCCAACCCCATGGCTTAAAATAAGGCTTTTGTTTGTTCAAGGACACCCAATTTGTTCAAGGCATCTTCACAAATAAATTTGGAGGGCAAAATGGCTTTCTTAGCAAACTTGGCAAATGTATCCCTATGGGAGTTAGAAATGAAAATTACCTCCGGATAGTTGGAAAATTGAGCGATTTCCGGAGTTGTTGTTGTTGTTGCTTCCAAGGGAGGATATTGTTGTTGTTGAACTTCCAAGTTTGCACTAGAAACCACCATAGCCATTGAAGCTTTCTTTGCTTGAAGGCTTTGTTGCCTTTTCGAAAGTGTCTTTGCCTTGAGTGCCTTTGTTGCTCCTTTTGTTCTTGCCATTGTTGTTTACACTAAGAAAAGGTTGAAAATCTTCAATTTCTAATTATACCCAAATCGATTTAAGATGAAAAGGATTTGTCATTGTATTTCAAAAATCGACTCAAAGGTTGAAGATTTTGTTGCTTGGATTGATTATTATTGCAAAAGGAGTGATTAATTGTTGTTGTAATGAAGTTTGGATTTGATTTTGTTGAATTTGGTTGAGGAAATCTTGTTTTTTGGTGATGGAGAGGATGAGGGTTTTGGGGTTTTTGGGTAGTGTTTGAATGAATGAATGAATGTGGGAAGGGGTATTTAAAACACCCGAAAAATTCAATACTGCAGGGGAAGACGAGTGGATTCCCGTCGGGACGCTCGGATTCTGCTCAATTTGGCTTCAGGAAAACTCGCCTAAAGACGGGCGTCTTTTAGTGAAGACGAGCGGATTCTACAATTCAGGACGAACGGATTCTCTTACACCAACTTTGCTAAATCTGCACTGGCAAAAAGACGAGCGGCCAATTTCAGACGAGCGTCTTCTCAGCTGGGACGCTCGGATTCTCTAACAGACCAAAATTTTTGATTTTGCAGCTCATTTGGACGGATGGATTCTCCCACAGACGCTCGGATTCCTATAAGACGAGCGGATTACCCAGAAGACGCTCGGATTCCACCTAGTCTACCCGGATTCAGGTCCATCCGTGCACTTGCATATCCCGTGTCATTTTCATTCTTCAAATCCCGTGTTCTTCATTGTAGGGGAACTATAAAGGCATGAATAGCCTAGGCAATTGCTATCCCCACACTAAGTTAAAGCACTACACATCAATAAAATCATTAGTCCCTCCCTCACTTCTCTAAAAAATGATGAATATCTTGATCAAGGCACAAAAATCCAAAAATGACAAAAATACAATGTAAGAATTAAAATGCAAGTTAGGGAGTTAGAAATGTTTACAAATAGTGGTTTGAAGAGGACTCCACCAAACTCTCATCCTTAGAGAGATGTCATGGGGGCATGTCCAAGGTGTTGTTGATGTTACTCAACACCTTGAAGAAGTAGTCAAAAGCTTGTTCATTATCATGATAAAGATCCTCAATAGATCTTTGCACTTCTTGTCCTTCATGTTGGTCTTGATCGATAGCATTACCAATGTAGGGATTGAAAATCCCTTCAAACTCATCATCCCAAAGACCACAAACTTCGTCTACTTGATCATTAAAAATCTCTTGAGTTGATAGAGACAACTCTCCTCCTTTCTTGTCTTGTCCAAGAGGCCTTCCTCTTCACTTGTCATGGGTGAGCTTTTCAAGCTCTCTTTGTTACAATTCACTTGCTCTTTTGATGGAGCATCATCAACTTTCTTTTTCCATTGGAATTTCGACTTCTTCCTCTTATCCTTCCGGCTATAATGATCAACCATAAAACATGGTTCATGCAAACGGGGAGCTCTCATGGTCTTGTCAAGATTCAAAGATATGCATTCATCTCCCACTTCTTGAGTGAGCTCTCCATGCTTCACATCTATTACCGCACCCGTGTTGTACAAGAAAGGTCTTCCTAGAATGATTGGAATACTTGAGTCTTCTTCCATGTCAACAATGACAAAGTCCACCGGGTTGAAAAATTTCCCAACTCTTACGGGAACATCTGCCCATATCCCTAATGGTGTCTTCGTCGATCTATCGGCCATTTGGAGTGTGATATTGGTACATTTAAGCTCTCTCATCCCTAACCTTTTACTCACCGAATACGGCATAACACTCACACTAGCCCCTAGATCACATAGTACACGGTATTGAGAAGCTTCCCGGATCTTTAAGTTTCGGAGGTGAACTCCCTTGAAGGATTGCACTACTCACCTTAGTGAAGGCGATAGTCTCAAGCTTCCGGATCGACATCTTTTTCGTAAGGATGTCCTTCATGTACTTCGCATAGGCCGGCACGTGATTGATTAATTCCGTGAAAGGAATCGAGACTTCCAAATTCTTCACAATTTCCATAAATTTTCCAAGTTGGTCATCAAATTTGGGCTTAGCTTGACGACTTGGAAAAGGAAGTCTAATCACAATGGGTTCCTTCTCCTTGGCATGTCTTCACTTTTCTTTGAAACTTCTTCTTTTGATGGTTCTCCATCCTTGGAGTTTTGTACAACTTCTTCTTTGTCACTAGCTTCCACCACTTCATACTCAACTTGCTTCTTTGGTGCTTCATACCTCGTACCACTCCTCAAGTGAATGGCACTAACCGTTTCATGTCTCGGGGGATTACTTTGTGGTGGTGTGGACAAGGGCCTCGGGAACCGCGTCCGCGGGATCCACACTAGGCATAATCGACTCGAGGTTCTTTCGAATCGAATTAAGACAAATTAGAGTCGCCACCAAGTTTTTTGGGAACTTGGAACCGTTCAAGTCAACTTTACACCTTTCATCGAAAAGCATAAAGCCAATCGACTACGAGTGATTAAAGATAAAGACTTGTACCCTATATCACTCGATTTGAATGACTCTCGTAATCCAATGGTATTTAGACGGATCCACAAACCATAGATCTTGAATAAGGGGTGAGGGTACGTGTTAGGAAGCCCATAAGGACACCTAACCCCGCCCGTCAATAACGGCCTCTACTAAGTCAAGTGTCGGATTTCAAACAAGGTCATAGCTACTACGATATATGATATGAAAACATCGTTTTCAAAACCCTAACATGTGAAGTTTCTATGTCGATTTAGATGCAACTAAACTAACTTTGTCAAAGTTGTAATTTAGCATGTGGGTTGATTGATCTAACAACATACAAAACAAAGCAAACAAGGCTTGATGGGAATGGGGGAGCCGTTGGGATCTACCCTATTACAACCCAGGCATTTCAAGCCGACACAACGAGAAGTTAAAGATACAACTCGATCTAAATTCAATTGCTATATACGACACCATACACGACACATGGCCATTCGGCCTAGGAAAACGTGCACAAAGGGGTGGCCCACAGCTTACATGACTCACGGCCTTGGGTCACTCCTCGTAATGCGTGCTTTCACTTAATCTTAACGAATTAGACATTGGGTCACACACCAAAGCATGCATTAGCATAAATCGGGCCATGTTGCTTTAAACAACATGCGATTTACTACGCTCTTACATGCATTGGGGCACAACCATCTAACCAAACAAGACTAAGGTTTTTGGAAGAGGTTTTGACTCGATAAGAGAAAGCTAACTTGAAAATTACAACTCGATGAACAAACGATAAATTACAAGCGATAAAACAATAAAGAACAAACGATTCATAAAGAAACGAAGCAAGAAAGACCAAAGGACACGGCCAAGCCACGGCCACTCTAGACACGGCTACCCTAGGTCCTAGGTCAGGTTCATTAGTTAGATCAATTGATTGCGAACAAGTTCGAAAGCGGGCTAGAAAACAAGTTAGAAACGACGTTAATCGATTGAAAAGATGTCTTGCAAATATGTATTCTACACGGCCTAAAGGGGTCAAATTAGGTCAAGAAGTTACGATATTAACGCTACTCATCGAGTGTTAATAGGAAGGTGCTAATCACGCACTCCAATGCTAGCGAGAAATCGAGTGAAAAGAGAGATGCGTTCAATTAGGTTATAGAATCGTCAGTTGATTTTTAAAGCTATGTCGATGTACCCTAACGTGTCTAATTAGGTTATTAAATCAATCTAATGTCATCTAAACGAGTTATATGTTAACAATCAGAGGTCATACTAACATGTGAATGGTCCTAGGGTGGGTCGAATTACACGAAACAAAAGAGGGGTCAAAAGCGAAGAGCGAAGTTAGAATTTGTTTTATTAATGCCCTACCTTGAACACGAGGATATGTAAATGAGACGGGGGTTACGACCGAGTGATGTAGAGGATTTATTTCCCATCTTAAGTCAACGCGGGTGTTCATGGTGGTACTTTAACTCATACTCGGACTAAACTAGTTTCATAGTTAATAATAACAATCGATAAACAAAATAAAACGAAACAATAAAAAACAAACATAAAAAAACGAAATAAAAGGGAGAAAGAGGAGGATTTGATGCACCCTCAACTACATGTATCGTTGACACCGTCTTGGGTCGTAATCGATGGTAGATTTTATCTCGAGAGGCCGTCGTCACGAAGAAACAAAGCAAACAACACGTTTTTTGCAAATCTGGACAGCAACTTTCAAACTGCGATTTCTCTCTCGTTTCACGGTGAAAATTCGATTTAAAAGATGTTTTGAAAACTAGAAATAGAGGAGAACAGAGATCTTAAAACAATCCCTGCTCGTTTTGAGTTATTGGGCACGAAAAACGAGCACAAACAGAACTGGACAGACAGGAAAAGCCGCGAAAACAAAATGTATAACACTCTGTTTTTCGAGGGAATTCGTGTACTCTCAAGGGCAATTTGGCTCGTAAATCTTTGTCTAATGTGTGGATGGATGTTTTATGGTTAATTTGGAACAAGAAACTCGAATTTTGATGGAGGTTTGAAGGGAGAACGAAGGGTTTCAAAGAGGACACACAAACTGATTCTCAGTTTGTAAGTCGGTTTTGTCGAGGGTTTTTGGGAGGCAATTAGGGTTTGTTTCTGTAGTTTAAAGCTTGTAAGTGAAGGTAGTATGTATGGAGAACTTAGAGGCATGAATGTATGGTGAAGGAGGGGTATTTATAAGGAGTTAAGGTAGGGTTTTAGAGGGGAGAGGCAGACGGGCTCATTTGCGCATAGCTGCTGTCCAGCAGCTTTTCTGAGGGTTTGAGAGGCTTTGTGAGGGGTTTTCTTGGTGGTTAAGCTAGGGAAGCATAGGTAGGATACTAGGGTATGGTTTAGGGTTAATGGGAACGGGTTTTGCAGGTGTTTTGAGCGGGTTTTGGACTCGGGTTTGAGCTGAACGAAAACAGGGGGCTGTTTGTGTCGTGTTGTTTGGGTCCTGTTTTGGAGTGTTGGAGACGGATTTTGTGGAGGGGTTTCATGGTGGGTTTTGACGTTGGAATGGTGGGTAGTGTGGAGTACGGGTTTCTGATGATGGGTTGCGGGTTTGGACCAAGTTTGGTGCAAAACAAACGGGCTATGTTGAACACGGGTTGGGAAGGAGTTGGGCTATGTTGGGGGGCTTGGGACGAGATTTGGGATGTGGATAAGGGGGTTCGAACTGGGGTTGGATGGGTAGAATCCTAGGTTGGTTAGTGTACTCGAGATTCGTGCCAACTCGTAAAGAAAACGGGCTCAAAAACCGAGCTATAATCGAGCTCCAAAACGTGTGGTTAAAACGAGTTTTTTCGATTTTTAAATCGATTTTTCAAATCGATTAACACATTAAAATAAATGATTTTTCAAATCAAATATACTCATAAATGATTTTTCAAATCAAATATTTATTTTATTTTCAATAAAATAAACTTGGGAAAATAAATTCAAAATAAAGCAATAAAATGAATTCACTTAAAAAAACATTTAATTTAAATATCATTTAAATTAATAAAATACTCCGTCGACAACGCTCATTCTACATCGTAAAACGAACCCAAATAATGACAATGACAACTAATAAATACATGTGTCCTATCATCATCGGGTGTTTGTCGGGTTCTCTATAAATTCCAATATCGACGGATACGGGTATCTACAGAGCCCCCACTTTGACTGAGGCTTGGACAAGGCGAAAGTCAAAGTATACTCCAGGTCCCTCTCGACCTGAGGATTCTGCGGGTCGTTAGTCCATTAGACTTGCGTATATAAGCTCGCCAGCCATAAGAAGAGATCATACCTGAAACTTCGTTGGGGATTAACTCTTGCTTCTGTTGCGTCAAATTATAATCATTGGTCGTTGACCCATAAATTGCATATATGGTGGATTGAGCCTTATCCTTAGGCGCCTGCGTATCCGTTTCTGACGGAATCAAACCCGCGTCGTAGTTCGGCAACTGCTGACACATGCCCAAAGTTTATCATCTGCTGGCATTTGTCCGAAATTCATCATCTGTTGACATTTGACCAAAGCTTATCATCTGCTGGCAGGTGCCTAGATGGGACGGGACTTTCCGAGGAGGTTGTCGCCGCTTTCATTATTTGCTTCCAGCTACGGAATTCTTCCGTTTCATACACTTGTATTGTATTGAATTCTGAGTGGATTTCATCCATTTCATCTTGATAATGGTCTCTGAAGCCAACGGCTTCAGAGCCCTCAGTTTGCAATGGCTCTAAAGTCGAAGACTTTAGAGCCCCCAGTTGAAGCATATCCTGCTATATTTGAAACACAGAAAATGTACAAGCAATAATCATCACATAAGCACATTTGGATCATCGATCTTAAAATTGGATTATTTGAAAGATTGGGTCATCGACCCGAAAATTGATTTTGAAAATTTTGAATAATTGGGCCATCGACCCGAAGTTTAAATTTGACATCACTTGGTATGTTAGGCCATCGACCCTTCAAAAATTGAATTTGAAATTTTGAATTTCGAAAGATTGGGGTCATCGACCCGAAAATTGAATTTGAAAATTTTGAATAATTTGGTCATCGACCCGAATTTCGAATTTGTCATCATTTAGAATATTGGGCCATCGGCCCTTCAAAAATTGAATTTTGAATTTTGAATTTCGAAGGACTGGATCATCGACCCACAAAGATTCCACTACTTGGATCATCTATCCACAATTCGCAAAATGTTTTTGGAATTTTGAAATTTTTAAATTTTTGGCATTTTGAAATTTTTTGAAATCGAACCTTGATGGGTGAGCATGAAATACGACTCAGACACTCCGTATGACTCGTAAACAACGTGGGCGTAGCCCGCTACCGTAAAACAAAAAAAGAAAATAAAACCGTAAGTGTGCACGGGTTTTAATTCAATTATTGACTTGTTGGGGGTAGAAAGGTAAATTGGCCGTTCTGGCGCCAAAAGATGGCAAATGGGAATCACAAGGTCGTCGACTTGGGATGTAGATATCGTATGTCATGGGCGTGCTCCCGAGGGCACACGGGAATCAAGATCACTTGGCATTGACAAGGTGGATTAAAATCACAGAGCAACAACGTTGGCTTCGCCCGACACTAAACACAGACTGATCTTATGAAAGCACTTAGACATCACACATCACTCTTGTTGGGAACATTTTGTCACTCTTCTCCTCGCCTCCTTTCTTTTCAGCGAGTTTTCATCATTTCTTGCCACCGCCTTCTTTCTTTTCAGCGGGCTTTTACTATTTTTCTTCCACGCCTTCTTTCTTTTCAGCGGGTTTTCATATTTTCTGTTCCCAACACAAACCCACATCTATGTAACTCAGCATCTTTGCCTAAACCATTAGATAAAGCTCATTCTGAGACTTGATACTATTCATCCGAACCTATATCCTCATCCTAGGCTACATCGAGTGCTAAGACCGACTCAAACAAAGGTGGCTTCATTTGGACTTGGTTAAGACCCGTAAGAAACCGACAAGATGACAACTTGGTTGATGAGTGGATTGAATCCCTTATTCTGAAGGACTGCCTACGTATTCGCGTGGGAGCGAAATCAAATCCGACGTAGTTCGATCAAGGTGCATAAACTTGGCATATTGATTGTGTGTACACACTCGAAGGTTTCACCTAAGGTATCATGTCGTATCCCATTCTAGCCTGTAAGGTACCGTTAAATCCTGTGTCTAGGGTTGGTACAAAAGTTTGTGGTTCTTTGGGATGTGGAGCTTGGCAACAAAAGGCTTGAATAGTGGACCGTCATTCTGAAGCTTCATTTTCTGGTGCTAAGGCCAATGGGTTATGTCTTACATCGTGGTTGGAAAAGGTGTCTCGGGTTTGATGAAACCCGAGTGCAAATGGGTTGGAAAACAATGTGGGTTCAAATCTCCATATCTGGTCCCTAAAGGCTAGGTGTAACAGCACAAGCGGAATGATTCTCAAAATTCCTGACTATCCCCTTGTAACCGTCTCAGGAAGGACTTAGAGGGTAAAGAGGTCACTACTTACGCTTTTGGGCTTCGCCCATTGAACCTCAACTATGGGTACTTGACTTAAATTCTGGCTTCCGTAACTTCGACATTCAACCAAAAAGCATTCTGCAATAACATCTTTTTTCCTTTTTTCTTTTTCTTTCATCTTTTTTTCATTTTTCATTTTTTTTTTCATTCTTTTTTCATTTTTCCAATTTTTCTCTTTTTCTCATTTTTCATTCTTTTTCATCTTTTTTCTCTCTTTGAAAATGATCTTCTATTCATTCTCTTAGTCATAAATGGATACACCTTGAAAACTGGGCTTCGCCAACTAATTTGGGTAGGAACTGACAATTCCTTGTTAGAACGGGTTGATATCTTCTCTCTTCGAGATGGGATGATTTTGTTGGGGAAAAGGCTTGCCTTCCATCATCGATAGGGGAAGCAAGGAGCTAGTCCGAGTTTGTCATAGAATCATCTAAAATCTTGTCACAAACATTGGTTCAGATGGAGGTTTTCTACCACCAGACATGGAATTGGTAAAGGAATCAAACACGGGATCCTAGTGTACCTTACATTTTGAAACAGGACATATTTCTACCCCAGGGATTCCTTTGAGTGTGTTGTGCGTTTTATCATGTTTTCGGAATGATTGAGGATTGGAAGCAAGACATATTTGGAAACGAAACTGCGACTTTTATTGGAATGACACATGCTTAACAGACTCGAAGGAACGATTCATAGGACACATCCTAGGTCATCGCGGAACAAACGACTCAAATTCAAAAAAAGAAAGTTCTAGACTCGACTCGACTAAGATAAGAAAACAGATCCCGACTCATAATTTTGAAATCTGGTCTTGAGCTTTCTCTTATTCAGCTGTCAGCTTAGATGCTCGGCTCTTGTCCTTGATCCCTTTGATGGTCGGCCTCCATCCCGAGGTAGTCCTCTGAGGATCTACGCCAGTGATGAAGGTTGGTGAATCGAATTGTCTTTTATTAACTTCGTTAATGAGAGGAGTACATTCTAGAGCGAGACTCCCGATTTGAATTTCATTCTTCGGGTTTGGCAAGAATTCACAGCAATCCACAAATATTTTCCCGATAAACACCTCTTTCAAGTGACATGGGCGGATAAGATGGGAATAATCGACATTGTCTTCGACAGAAACAAAGTTAGTGTGATCGCCGAATGGATTGGTGATGTTATTGGGTTTAACAGTTGGGATCGGGAGTGTTCCATTCTCGATCATGTCTTGTATTTCGTGCTTGATCGATAGCACCTTTCAAGATCATGGCCTTTCCCTTGATGAAAGGCACAGTAGGCATTTGGTTTATACCATTTACCTTGTTGATCAGCGGGAGGGTCCGGAGTTGGACCAATAGGCTTCAGCTTTCCTTGGGCTATGAGCCTTTGGAGAGCATATGTATCAGTGCACCCGATATCGGTGAATGCCCTAGGTGTTTGGCGCTGCGGCTTCTTCGATTGCCCTTCTAAGAGATTGATGCCTTCATCTAAATAGGTCGTTGCGGGGGGCTTTGTGTTGGGAAATGTGTCCTCAACAATAGTGCGATCACATGATTTAAATATCATTACTAAATCTCATTTTAAGAATACAATTGGGAAGTAATATTGTTACTGTCAACTGGTCAACATATATCGGTAATGATTGGCTGACTAGAGTTTGACATTACTGTCGTGTGACGGTGGTGATCAGTTGACCCCCTAGGTCATACCTATAGGGCAATTCTCTTAATTGATCATTTAATTAATCGTATAATGTTACGAGTTAATTAAATTATTTGAAAAATTGACGGACAATTTTGGAAGTAAAATTTACGTATCAAATTGAAATGTGATTAAATGAGATACGGTCTGAGTAATTGAATTGTATCATTACTCGGATGAAATTATTGTTTAAAGAAACGATTGGACTTGAATGAATTATTATAAATGCGATTTATAAAAGGGCAAAATATTTTGGTACAAGTAATTATGAATTACTAGGTCAATTTTGTATATGACGTATTTTAATTAATACGTTGATTTTTAATATATTAAAAATACATAAACAATTTATGTTACATATGACATGTGATATATTGACATTTGACAAAAATAATATGAAATCCATATTACATTATGGACCGAAATAATGAGGCTTAATTAACATATTGTGTTAATTTGGATTAGTGGAATTCATCATTGCTTCTCTAATTTAGGCATGCACACCTAGTGTTTTTGTGTAAGACCACAAAGACCATGCATTGGCCATCTCTCCTCACCCTACCCGGTTTCACATAGAAAAGAACAAGGGTTCTTTTCTTATTTTTCTATTATGCACTATATGGATTAGTGTGTGAAAATATTCATTCATTCATTCTTATCAAAAATTATTTTAGTGTGACAAAATAATCACTCTTCCTCTCCTATTCTCTCAACCGGTTTTGAGAGCTCAAAACCAAATATTTTTGGTTCAATTTTTCTACAAAATTAATATCACACTAGTACTTGTAATATTAATTTGATTAAGAGGAAGCCTTGGGTATAATACATAGGGAGAGATCTTACACTTAGATCTTTGTTCTTCCATTGGAAAAGCTCAAGAGCAAGAAGAGAAAGGAGATCTCTCTTGTGCCCTAATAGCCGAAATATACAATGTAAGGACATTATTTCTCTTCTCTTTTATTTATGTTTGCATGCATAAAATCCGTTTTAATTTTATGACAAATTAATTAGACATATATGAGTATGTTAAATATGTATATGAATCTACATTTCCTTCAATTGGTATCAAGAGCCACGGTTGTTTGCATGCAAATTGGTTAAAAGTTTTTCCGAGTTATATGAATAACAAAATAAAACTTGTAAAATTTTTGTTATTATGATATATCACGAAATAATTCCATGCATGTTAATATTTCTGGTCCTAAAGTGTTTTAGGGTATTTTGGTTAATTTTTCGGATTTTTATTGTTCATAATTTACTATAATGGCATTTAAATGTGATTTTATGAGTAAAAATGTCATTTTTGGTCGAAAATTAGCTATACTTCGAATTTTAAGTTGGTTTTTGGATATGTTGTCACACATATTATTTTGAGATAACCTGTAATTTTTCATAATTTTTGCACTTGTTATGCTCGAAAAATGAATTTTTCATTATTAAATATGGATTTAAGAGAAAAATAGGTTAATATGAGTTAAATTTCGAATCTGGTCATAGAAAATTTATATGTTGTCACATGCAATTTTACAAGATGTGTGTAAAATAATTGGCTATAAAGAAGTCTTTTAGCATGATTTATGAATTTTTGAAGAAAAATGACATAAATAGTGACATTATTAGTGAAAATTAATAAAATATATTCTATGACTTAGGAAAAACGTCTAATGTTGCATTTTATTGTATTTTTCAGATCTAAAATTGAAAAGTTAATGAAAATAATTTTTCCATGTTTTTATGATTATTTTATTAAATATCGATAAACCGCAACATTGTTTTTCCGGAAAATTTTCGAAATTTTTAACCTAAGATTTTGAACATTATGAGTGTCATGGAATTTTTCCAGAATGTTCATGAATTTAAATTTTGAATTTTGAATTTATTTGAAATTTTTGGATTTATTTGAAGTTTAATAGCTTATTTTTGTAATTTTGGTCCATTTATGAACAATTTTGTAGATAAAAGTTAATTATGGTCAAAATAATTAGTGAAGACTATATTTTGAGTCCTAAGAGGTTAGGTTAATTAACTCATGCATAAATATGAGTTTATGTATTTTTGTGATTATAAAATGTTGAAATCACGCAAATCCGTAAAAACCGAGTAATATACGATATTGGCTAATTAAAGGCGATTTAGCATAAAAATTGAGCATGTTCATACATATTATAATGCTGCATTTTTCTTTATGATTGTCATAATTTTAATTTATGTAATTTTGAATTATGTAATTTACTTAGTATGGCCTTAGATTTTTAATTGGTATTTCCCGAAATGTATGGGAATATCGATTCGGTTGTAATTTTTATTGTGATCTCGTATCACCGTTTTGTAATTTAATAGATTTATTTTATTTTAGTTACAAATGTATAATAGGAAATTATGTAATTTATTATGTAATTTTATTCATTCCGGAGTTCCAAAAGACGGATTTCTTCAAGAATGGCGATACATAAAGACGGTGTTACCTCGAGATGTGTGCCACAACCCAAGTTCAAGGGACCAATGGAGTTGGTTTCCGAATATGTAATAGATTAATAGTTTTTCTATTTTAGGAAAGGCCATACTAGGATTCATTTACTTTTATGCTTGCATTTTATTTTATGTCGCATGCATCGCTAAATCGCCATAACTAAACATGCATTGTTATTTTATCGAGTTTATCGACCGTGTCAATTCGAATTATCGTAGTTCACCGCTTTAGTTCACTTAAAACGTGATAGATAATAAATTGACATGACCTCTCGCTAAAACAACTAATTGAGACATAGCCTTACCAAATAGTAGAAACCATGAAAACCTATTTCGCGAGGGAGTGCACTCGGCTACCCCGGGTACAAACCTTGTTACGTAGGGGAAGTGGGTGATAAATGTCTAATCCACCGAATTCATATTGATGAGGGTTTCATCGGCTACCCCGTGCCTAAATTGATATGGGTTTGGATAATGGACACATTTATTCGAAATTTGGATTGAACTCAACAAAAGTAATTGATAAGGGTTTCATCGGCTACCCCGTGCCCTTGTTGATGTGTTTTGGGCTATAGATAAATATTAGAGTAATTTTATCGACCAAGAGTTCTAAAAGTAGAATCGATTAAAAGTTAATCCACCGAGTTATATTGATGAGGGTTTCATCGGCTACCCCTGCCTAAGTTGATATGAATTTGGGTCTTGGAATCATTTATTATAGTTGGGTAGAGGTCACTATATAAATGTTCATATCTTGTTATAATTGCAAGTATGATTTAAAAAGACAAATGTTAATATTTCCTTTCCTCCATATTTGTAGTGCATTACAATGAATCCCTCAAATGCTACCGCACCGATAACCATTGAGTCATATCACCATATTCTTGACGACGTATGCTCCAACAATAATTTCGATACAACTAGAGAACTTCATTTCGGGATAGGTTCGGATGGAAACCTTAATTTCATCACCACTTCTAAACCACCCACTACTACTAGACCTCGTGTGAGTCCGTCTCAGGAAGACTACCTCATACGATCTATAGGGTCTTTATCTCTGGAAGATAAGGATGCCAAAGCTAGTGGGAGCTCTAGCAATCAAGTTCTTGCTTCAAAGGGCAAGAGGTTCAAGAAGAAAGGAAAGAAAATCAAAAACTTCAAGCAAGTTAATGATGAGTGCCATTATTGCTATGGCATGGGACATTGGCTTAGGAATTGCCCTATGTATTTGCGAAATATAAGGGAAGGACTCATTACTCCAAAAGGTACAATTCCTAAAGAAATTTATGTTATTGATATAAATTATACTTCCACTACGACATGGGTACTAGATACCGGTTGTGGTTCTCACCTTTGTAATCATTTACGGGGTTTAAGAGATGTGGAGAGGCTTAGCAAGGGAGATGTGGATCTTCGACTTGGAAATGGAGCTCGGGTAGCGGCCGAATCCAAAGGAACTTATGTTCTAGCTTTGCCAAACGGTTTTGAGTTGTATTTGCATAATTGTTTTTATGTTCCTACGCTCTCTAAAAACATTATTTCAATCGCCATGCTAGACATGGACGGTTTTTGTTTTGTCATTAAGAACAATCGTTGCTCTATTTCTAGGAATGATTTGGTTATTGGCCAAGCTACTTCCATTAATGGCATTTACATTTTAGAGACCTCAAATCCAACAAATGATATTTATAACATACAATCAAAGAAACTCAAAACAAGTGACCCAAGTGAAGCGTTCATTTGGCATTGTCGATTAGGTCACATAAACGAGAATCGCATCAAAAGATTAATTTCTACTAATGTGATTACACCATTTGATTATCAATCATTTGGTACATGCGAATATTGCCTACTTGGCAAAATGACTCGTAATCCTTTTAGCGGTAAAGGGACACGAGCTAGTGAGCTATTAGGACTCATACACACCGATGTATGCGGACCAATGAGTATCACCGCTCGTGGTAATTATGACTACTTTATAACCTTCACCGATGACTTAAGTAGATATGGGTATATCTATTTAATGAAACACAAGAGTGAAGCATTTGAGAAATTCAAGGAATTCCAAAACGAAGTAGAGAACCAATTGAACAAAAGGATTAAGGCACTACGATCCGATCGTGGTGGTGAATACCTTAGTCTTGAATTTGATTCACACTTGAAAGGTTGTGGCATTATATCACAACTTTCTCCACCCGGAACACCACAACTAAATGGTGTTGCCGAAAGGAGGAATCGAACCCTACTTGATATGGTTCGATCCATGATGAGTCAAACCGAGTTACCGAACTCGTTTTGGGGATTTGCAATTCAAACTGCAATTCTATCTTTAAATAATAGTCCTACTAAGGCCACCGAAAAGACTCCATTTGAGACATGGAAAGGAAGAGTTCCTAATCTATCCTATATGAAAATTTGGGGATGTGATGCTTACGTCAAGGCTAAACCCGACAATAAGCTTGCCCCAAGATCCGAAAAATGCATCTTTGTAGGTTATCCCTTGACCTCTCGAGGTTACTACTTCTACAAACCTCAAGAAAACAAAGTGTTTGTGTCTTGTGAGGCTGTCTTCTTAGAAAGTCAATTTATTTCTAAGAGACAGAGTGGGAGAAATTTTGAACTTGACGAAGTTCAAGAGCCACAAACCGAGGTAGAGACGCAAGAAGATGTTCCTTCGTCGTCTAACGCGGTTGTACCTCCTCCACTAAGAAGGACGGGCCGAGTTATTCGCCATCCCGATCGATATGTGGGACTTATCGAAGAAGATGGAACGCTCGATGTGTTGCTTATGGAAAGTGACGAGCCCGCCACCTACAAGGCCGCAATCTCTAGTCCTAATTCCACCTTATGGCTTGAAGCCATGAAGTCCGAAATGGATTCTATGCTTGAAAACCAAGTTTGGGACTTGGTAGATTTGCCTAAAGGGGCAAGACCCTCCAATGCAAATGGATATTCAAGGTCAAAAATGGCATAGAAGGACATGACGATGTCTACAAAGCTAGGCTAGTAGCAAAAGGATTTACCCAAGTCCAAGGTCTCCATTATGATGAGACCTTCGCCCCCGTAGCCATGCTAAGATCCATACGGATTTTGTTAGCGATCGCCGCATTTCATGATTATGAAATTCGGCAAATGGATGTCAAAACCGCTTTTCTAAATGGGCATTTAGAAGAGGAGGTGTACATGATACAACCCGAAGGTTTTGTTGATTCTAAAAATCCTAACAAAGTGTGCAAGCTTAAGAGATCCATTTATGGTCTTAAGCAAGCATCTAGAAGTTGGAATCATCGATTCAATCATGTTATAAAAGAAAATGGTTTCACTCGAAATGTTGAGGAACCATGTTTATACATGAAATTAAAGTGGGGGAGCAATGTTGTGTTCCTAATCTTGTATGTCGATGACATACTACTCATTGGAAATGATATTCCAATGTTGTCTTCGTTTAAGAAGTGGTTAGGTAACCACTTCCAAATGAAGGATTTAGGAGAGGCACAACGCATATTAGGTATCCGGATCTATAGAGATAGACCCAAGAGGATATTGGCACTAAGTCAAGAATCTTATGTTGATAAGATTCTTCGACGATTCAGCATGGACAAATCCAAAAGGGGTTTGGTACCTATGGTAACCGGAACGATATTGAGCAGGACTCAATGTCCCTCCGAACCCCATGATGTTGAACGCATGAAGTTGATCCCTTACGCTTCCGCTGTTGGATCAATCATGTATGCCATGATATGCACACGTCCTGATGTCTCGTATGCCTTGAGCATGACGAGTAGATATCAAGGAAATCCAGGTGAGAGTCACTGGATTGCTGTCAAGAACATCCTTAAGTACTTGAGAAGAACTAAGGACTCTATCCTTGTGTTTGGAGGAGACACTGAGTTGCGTGTTACAGGATACACGGACTCAAGTTTTCAAACAGATAGAGATGACATGAAATCACAAGTTGGTTTCGTGTTTATGCTCAATGGTGGTGCCGTAAGCTGGAGAAGCTTCAAGGAAGTCAGAATCGCGGATTCAACAACGGAGGTGAGTACATAGCAAAGATCGAAGCTCGCCAAGGAAGCTATGTGGATCAAGCAATTCACGGAAGGTCTAAAAGTAGTACCTACCGCTGATGATCCCATCACTCTCTATTGTGATAATAGTGGGACGATCTTCCAAGCTAAGGAGCCAAAGTCTAGTAATAGATCTAGACATGTACTTAGAAAGTATCATGTAATAAGAGATTTCATTGAAAGAAAGGAAATTGCGATTTGTAAGGTTGGGACGGATGACAACATAGCCGATCCGCTCACCAAGCCTTTATCGCAGGCTAAGCATGATGGGCATGTTGCATCCATGGGACTTAAACGTGTACCAAATTTTTGTTAGATTTTGAAATGAAATAAAAGTGTTGTTTTTGTTCATGTTCATAATCGCATTTGTCTTTTATCCTTAATTTATACTTTGTTACATCCAAACGGGTTGTAGAGACAATTGAACCCCGTTAAAGTGAACATGGATTAACATTGTTTTGCCCATAGTTACTTATATGAGGTGACGTCTCGAAGTGACTAGAGTGTGAGGCGATTGATGGCAAGTTCAAGTGCCATACAGTCATGTGATATGACTAGTCGATCACATAGGCAGACTGTTAGGAACATTTTGTCGGGCCTAATGACCGCTTATAGAGTTCTGGCAAATTTATATAGCCTGGTCGTGGCGAGAGCTGCTATAGTATTCTAATGAGTCGATTCTTTTGACTAAAGACTATTCACCTAAGATGGCACAGTTTCAGATTAACTTTGATTTGTGTTACTACGACCTTCGTAAATGGGGTCAAATGGGCATATTTTTGGTCATGATGGCTGTGGCTAGTTGAAGGGAATGAGTGCGATAGGAATTGTCCACCCCTTGTCAGGGTTATAACAATATCTCGGGGCCACTCGAGGAGCAATGAACTGGAAATTCGTGGCCACGCTCGGAAGGTATCCAGAGTGGATAAATCCGGTCAATCGCTTATTCTCCGGATCGAGGAAACCACTCGATATGATCACTTGCAAGTACGACCGAAAGACACCTTGCATTGAGTGGGAGATAGTAATAGGACAAGAGAATTGGTGACGCACACTTGTCGAGGACAAGTGGGAGATTGTTGGGAAATGTGTCCTCAACAATAGTGCGATCACATGATTTAAATATCATTACTAAATCTCATTTTAAGAATACAATTGGGAAGTAATATTGTTATCACAATGGTCAACATATATCGGTAATGATTGGCTGACTAGAGTTTGACATTACTGTCGTGTGACGGTGGTGATCAGTTGACCCCCTAGGTCATACCTATAGGGCAATTCTCTTAATTGATCATTTAATTAATCGTATAATGTTACGAGTTAATTAAATTATTTGAAAAATTGACGGACAATTTTGGAAGTAAAATTTACGTATCAAATTGAAATGTGATTAAATGAGATACGGTCCGAGTAATTGAATTGTATCATTACTCGGATGAAATTATTGTTTAAAGAAACGATTGGACTTGAATGAATTATTATAAATGCGATTTATAAAAGGGCAAAATATTTTGGTACAAGTAATTATGAATTACTAGGTCAATTTTGTATATGACGTATTTTAATTAATACGTTGATTTTTAATATATTAAAAATACATAAACAATTTATGTTACATATGACATGTGACATATTGACATTTGACAAAAATAATATGAAATCCATATTACATTATGGACCGAAATAATGAGGCTTAATTAACATATTGTGTTAATTTGGATTAGTGGAATTCATCATTGCTTCTCTAATTTAGGCATGCACACCTAGTGTTTTTGTGTAAGACCACAAAGACCATGCATTGGCCATCTCTCCTCACCCTACCCGGTTTCACATAGAAAAGAACAAGGGTTCTTTTCTTATTTTTCTATTATGCACTATATGGATTAGTGTGTGAAAATATTCATTCATTCATTCTTATCAAAAATTATTTTAGTGTGACAAAATAATCACTCTTCCTCTCCTATTCTCTCAACCGGTTTTGAGAGCTCAAAACCAAATATTTTTGGTTCAATTTTTCTACAAAATTAATATCACACTAGTACTTGTAATATTAATTTGATTAAGAGGAAGCCTTGGGTATAATACATAGGGAGAGATCTTACACTTAGATCTTTGTTCTTCCATTGGAAAAGCTCAAGAGCAAGAAGAGAAAGGAGATCTCTCTTGTGCCCTAATAGCCGAAATATACAATGTAAGGACATTATTTCTCTTCTCTTTTATTTATGTTTGCATGCATAAAATCCGTTTTAATTTTATGACAAATTAATTAGACATATATGAGTATGTTAAATATGTATATGAATCTACATTTCCTTCACTTTGGTCCTAGACGATGAGGCCCCTTGGTACCCTTTCGGCTTTTCAGCCTCAGCCCTTATGACATAGTCTTCTACCTTTATCCCGATTCTTTTCAATTCTTTGAAAGAGCCAAAATTCTGGTATTTAAGAGCATTGCGATAAACAGGTCGTAGATTCTTTACAAACTTATCTACCATTTCAAATTCGTCGGGCTTCTTGGCTAACTTCACGCTTTCAGCGCGGCATCTTGCAAGGAATTCAGTAAAGCCTTCTTTTTCTTTCTGTGTCATCACCTCCAATGTTCTTATGTTGGTTTGAATCTCGACATTATCAGCATAGTGCTTGCAGAACTCCACCGTAATATCTTCGAAAGTGGGGAAGTTCTTAAGGTCAAGATTGTAGAACCACGCCTTCGGGTGTTCATCCAGAGATTGAGCGAAAATTTCAGAGAGCATTTCAGCAGGTACTCCTTTCAGTGCTAAGTACCCCTTATAGGCCTTAACATGGTGGACCGGATCTTCTGTGCCCTTAAACTTTGGGATATCAGTGAGTACCATGTTTGTGGGCAACTTATCCTGAACTGGGGCATAGGCCCTAGAATTTTCATAGTGGATGTTCTTCCCCTGGGAGATCTTCAGACGGTCTTTAATGAACTTGAACCGTTTCTTCAGATCAGTCAGAGGTGGGGTAGATGAAGAGGAATCTTCACCCAGCTTAGATTCGATCGCATCCATTCGGGTCATCATGAGGTTCACGGCCTCGGTGAGTTTGTTAACAGCATCTTCCATTGCTTGACGTCGGGTTTTTGGCGGCCTTTCTACAAGAAAACCCCGAACTGAGTCAATATTTAAAGTAAGAGCCCGTGCACACTTAAGGACACGACACCAACTTGACTCAAGCAAAGACTCGACTCGAGACTGACTAACCAAAGGTTCGACTCACGGTTGGATTTAGACCTCGATTTATTTTAGACTCGACAAGACGACATGACTCAAGTTGTCATAGCTCGATTCTAAACTGGACTCGGTGTGACTAAACCCGTGATTGGACTAACATAGCCCATAGGTTCGGGTGAAACATCCTAAAGGGCCTAGCTTGGACGTTTCTGTGGACTATCCTAGACCAAATGGTCGACCAACATGACTCAAAGCCCAAGAGGTGAGCTTGGGTGACCCAACAGGGTCGTGCTCTAGACTCTTGGAACGAAAAAACGCCTGGCCTAACACGGCCATGACCCGGACACGACTCGATGCATTTCATGCTTGGTTAAGGTTCGAGAAATATTTTGGATTGAATTTTAAAAAAACGAAGGATCGATTTGAAAATGAGATTTGAAATGGGCAGCATGCCGGCTATAAAAGCTTATTTTGGCCGAAAATTCTAGTCCTATTTAAAAGCATTCCGCGTTTTGAAAATCACGCTATTTGAAAGTAAGTTGTTCAAAAGTTCGGTTTTGAAATTGACATAGAAAATTTTGAAAAGACTCGGGAAAACACCTTGCACATTGTCATTCTCATGTTATAAGGATGTATGCTCCTAGATATCTCTAAGTCTCGGCAAGTCTTCTACAAGAAGGTATATGCCCTCCATCCTTTTGCGGTCTTATAGAGCAAGGGCCTTTAGGTAGAGTACCTAGAAGAGCATCCCCACCATCAAGAACCACGCGAGGCGGAGCGGAAGCAAGCAATGTGTGAGTTCCTGGCATAGTGGGACGTCGCCCCCCACGCATCACAAAGAAACGCTGGGACGGCCAGGGAAAATCCTTAAGAGTTTATGCATGAATCGTAGCATTATGAGTAATGTTTTACTTTCCAATACTTTCTTTTCAAGTTTCACCTCGGAGGAAAAGACCCTAGAAACAAAGTGTAACTAGTCCTCTTTTCCCCAATGAGTCGCCAAGCGTGGACAAGGCCCTCGGGAACTGCGTCCGCGGGATCCACACTAGGCATAATCAACTCGAGGTTCTTTCGAATCGAATAAGACAAATTAGAGTCGCCACCAAGTTTTTTGGGAACTTGGAACCGTTCAAGTCAACTTTACACCTTTCATCGAAAAGCATAAAGCCAATCGACTACGAGTGATTAAAGATAAAGACTTGTACCCTATATCACTCGATTTGAATGACTCTCGTAATCCAATGGTATTTAGACGGATCCACAAACCATAGATCTTGAGTAAGGGGTGAGGGTACGTGTTAGGAAGCCCATAAGGACACATAACCCCGCCCGTCAATAACGGCCTCTACTAAGTCAAGTGTCGGATTTCAAACAAGGTCATAGCTACTACGATATATGATATGCAAACATCGTTTTCAAAACCCTAACATGTGAAGTTTCTATGTCGATTTAGATGCAACTAAACTAACTTTGTCAAAGTTGTAATTTAGCATGTGGGTTGATTGATCTAACAACATACAAAACAAAGGAAACAAGGCTTGATGGGAATGGGGGAGCCGTTGGGATCTACCCTATTACAACCCAGGCATTTCATGCCGACACAACGAGAAGTTAAAGATACAACTCGATCTAAATACAATTGCTATATACGACACCATACACGCCACATGGCCATTCGGCCTAGCAAAACGTGCACAAAGGGGTGGCCCACGGCTTACATGACTCA
Organism: Silene latifolia; assembly: GCF_048544455.1. Lineage (NCBI taxonomy): Eukaryota > Viridiplantae > Streptophyta > Magnoliopsida > Caryophyllales > Caryophyllaceae > Silene > Silene latifolia. The sequence continues at coordinate 68,272,799 of NC_133532.1, forward strand.
CGGCCTTGGGTCACTCCTCGTAATGCGTGCTTTCACTTAATCTTATCGAATTAGACATTGGGTCACACACCAAAGCATGCATTAGCATAAATCGGGCCATGTTGCTTTAAACAACATGCGATTTACTACGCTCTTACATGCATTGGGGCACAACCATCTAACCAAACAAGACTAAGGTTTTTGGAAGAGGTTTTGACTCGATAAGAGAAAGCTAACTTGAAAATTACAACTCGATGAACAAACGATAAATTACAAGCGATGAAACAATAAAGAACAAACGATTCATAAAGAAACGAAGCAAGAAAGACCAAAGGACACGGCCAAGCCACGGCCACTCTAGACACGGCTACCCTAGGTCCTAGGTCAGGTTCATTAGTTAGATCAATTGATTGCGAAACAAGTTCGAAAGCGGGCTAGAAAACAAGTTAGAAACGGCCTAAAGGGGTCAAATTAGGTCAAGAAGTTACGATATTAACGCTACTCATCGAGTGTTAATAGGAAGGTGCTAATCACGCACTCCTATGCTAGCGAGAAATCGAGTGAAAAGAGAGATGCGTTCAATTAGGTTATAGAATCGTCAGTTGATTTTTAAAGCTATGTCGATGTACCCTAACGTGCCTAATTAGGTTATTAAATCGATCTAATGTCATCTAAACGAGTTATATGTTAACAATCAGAGGTTATACTAACATGTGAATGGTCCTAGGGTGGGTCGAATTACACGAAACAAAAGAGGGGTCAAAAGCGAAGAGCGAAGTTAGAATTTGTTTTATTAATGCCCTACCTTGAACACGAGGATATGTAAATAAGACGGGGGTTACGACCGACTGATGTAGCGGATTTCTTTCCCATCTCAAGTCAACGCGGGTGTTCATGGTGGTACTTTAACTCATACTCGGACTAAACTAGTTTCATAGTTAATAATAACAATCGATAAACAAAATAAAACGAAACAATAAAAAACAAACATAAAAAAACGAAATAAAAGGGAGAAAGAGGAGGATTTGATGCACCCTCAACCTACATGTATCGTTTACACCGTCTTGGGTCGTAATCGATGGTAGATTTTATCTCGAGAGGCCGTCGTCGACGAAGAAACAAAGCAAACAACACGTTTTTTGCAAATCTGGACAGCAACTTTCAAACTGCGATTTCTCTCTCGTTTCACGGTGAAAATTCGATTTAAAAGATGTTTTGAAAACTAGAAAGAGAGTAGAACATAGATCTTTAAACAATCCCTGCTCGTTTTGAGTTATTAAGACGAAAAACGAGCACAAACAGAATGGACAGACAGAAAAGTCACAAAAACAGAGTGTATAACACTCTGTTTTTCGAGGGAATTCGTGTACTCTCAAGGGCAATTTGGCTCGTAAATATTTGTCTAATGTGTTGATGGATGTTGTATGGTTAATTTGGAACAAGAAACTCGAATTTTTATGGAGGTTTGAAGGGAGAATGAAGGGTTTCAAAGAGGACACACAAACTGATTCTCAGTTTGTAAGTCGGTTTTGTCGAGGGTTTTTGGGAGGCAATTAGGGTTTGTTTCTGGAGTTTAAAGCTTGTAAGTGAAGGTAGTATGTATGGAGAACTTAGAGGCATGAATTTATGGTGAAGGGGGGGTATTTATAAGGAGTTAAGGTAGGGTTTTAGAGGGGAGAGGCAGACGGGCTCATTTGCGCATAGCTGCTGTCCAGCAGCTTTTGTGAGGGATTGAGAGGCTTTGTGAGGGGTTTTCTTGGTGGTTAAGCTAGGGAAGCATAGGTAGGATACTAGGGTATGGTTTAGGGTTAATGGGCACGGGTTTTGCAGGTGTTTGGAGCGGGTTTTGGACTCGGGTTTGAGCTGAACGAAAACAGGGGGCTGTTTGTGTCGTGTTGTTTGGGGCCTGTTTTGGAGTGTTGGAGACGGGTTTTGTGGAGAGGTTTCATGGTGGGTTTGGACGTGGGAATGGTGGGTAGTGTGGAGTACGGGTTGGTGGTGATGGGTTGCGGGTTTGGACCAAGTTTGGAGCAAAACAAATGGGCTATGTTGAACACGGGTTGGGAAGGAGTTGGGCTATGTTGGGGGGCTTGGGACGAGATTTGGGATGTGGATAAGGGGGTTCGAACTGGGGTTGGATGGGTAGAAGCCTAGGTTGGTTAGTGTACTCGAGATTCGTGCCAACTCGTAAAGAAAACGGGCTCAAAAACCGAGCTATAATCGAGCTCCAAAACGTGTGGTTAAAACGGGTTTTTTCGATTTTTAAATCGATTTTTCAAATCGATTAACACATTAAAATAAATGATTTTTCAAATCAAATATACTCATAAAATGATTTTTCAAATCAAATATTTATTTTATTTTCAATAAAATAAACTTGAGAAAATAAATTCAAAATAAAGCAATAAAATGAATTCACTTAAAAAAACATTTAATTTAAATATCATTTAAATTAATAAAATACTCCGTCGACAACGCTCATTCTACATCATAAAACGTGTGTCCTATCATCATCGGGTGTTTGTCGGGTACTCTATAAATTCCAATATCGACGGATACGGGTATCTACAGGTGGTAATTGCCCCTTTTGTCTTTGTGAGCTTGAAGATGCTAGTTGAGTCAATTGGGTTTCCAACATTTTGGTGTGGGCTAGGATGTTGTTGATGGTGATTTCCTTTGCTTGACTATCCTTTTGCATTTGAGTGAAAAACTCTTGTTGATTCTTTTGCATTTAGAGAACCGCTTTTTGAACATCAAAACCTTGGTCATTTTGTTGATTGTATGGAGTTTGATTTTGGTAACCTTGGTTTTGGTTGTAAAAGGGTCTTTGATTTTGGTTTCTCCTGGGAGGTGGGGTGTATGTGGGTTGAGGGTTTTGAACATTTTGGCTTTTGTATGAGAGATTTGGGTGGAATTTGGTGTTTTCATTGTAATAATTTGAATAAGGGGTACCACTCTTGTATGCTTGAAAAGCATTCACTTGTTCATTTGTTCCCCTACATTCGCTTTGGTCATGTCCCAAAGTTCCACAATTCTCACATACCCCACTTGGGATTGATGAAGATGCCGTCATGGCATTAACATGATGCTTTGGTGAATTTGAGGCTTCTTCAAGTCTAGCCATAGCTTTTTCGAACTTCAAATTGATGGTATCAATGTGAGCACTAAGTTGAGCACCGAATTTAGTAATAGAGTCCACTTCATGCTTTCCTCCTCTAGTAGCCTTGCGAGGTCTACTATATTGTGAATTATGGACCGCCATTTCCTCAGTCTTGTTCCAAGTTTGATTATCGTCAACTTTGGTGAACATACCATTTGATCCCATGTTGAGAATGTTTCTTGAGTCTTCATAAAGACCATTCCAAAATTGTTGTACCAAGAACCACTCGCTAAGTCCATGATGAGGACATGAGCGACAAATTCCTTTGAATCGCTCCCAAGCTTCATTTAAGGATTCTTCATCTCTTTTCTTAAAGCCCGTAATTTGAGCTCTTAGCATGTTAGTCTTTTCCGGTGGGTAGAACTTCTTTTAGAAAGCTAGAGCCAATTTCTTCCAAGAGTCAATTCCGAGAGTAGCCTTATCAAGGCCTTTCAACCATTGTTTTGCGGTGCCAATTAGAGAAAAAGGAAATAAGACCAATGAAATTTGGTCTTGAGTTACACCGGTTTGTGAAATTGCATCACAATAGTCACAAAAAGTCTCCATGTGAGAGTGAGGGTCTTCACTAGGCATCCCCCCAAATTGGCTTCTTTCGACTAATTGGATAAATGCGGATTTGGCAATGAAATTTCCGGTTAAGTGTTGTGGTGTGGGAGTACCATTGGGTAGGTTCTCCTCGGTTGGTACGGAATGTGATGAAAATTTAGGCATTGTGGGTTGATTTTGTGTTGGATTTTGTGTTGGGTTCTCCTCACCTTCTCTTGCAAAAGGGTTGACGAACTCAATAGCGTTTGGTTGAATATATACAACCTCACCAATACCTCTCAAATTTCTTCTAGCAAGTCTTCTATTGTTTGTCAAAGTCCTTTCAATTTCGTGATCAAAGGGTAACAAATTACCTTGTAATCTTCTAGACATGCAAAATATCAAACAACTTGAAAATAATTAGAACAAACCTTGAGGAGTTTTACTTCCCCAAGGCAAAGAAAGACACAACTAATAACAATCTAGGAAAATCTAAATCAAGTTAACACCGTCCCCGGCAACGGCGCCATTTTTGGTCGGACTCCCTTGGGAGGTTTTGTTTTCGGCACTTGTCGTTAGGAGCACCTAGACCAAAACAATATTTATAACTCTACAAACAACTCTACAATTAGTAAAGAGGCAAGTAAAGGTCGGATCCCAGGGACGGGAATTGAAGTGAGATTTCAATTGCAACTAGTGGTGTCTAGGGGTGTCACAATTTGGGGTTTGAATAGAAGATCACTAAACTAAATAGCAATGAAAGTAAACAAGCAAGATGATTAAAAAGGGATGTAAACAATTGATAAAAGGCACTAGGGTGTCATGGGGTCATAGGAGATTCATTGGAATTGATCATACAAACATATTCTAAAATTATAAGCAAGCAATTATTGTTGTGATGGATCGATTTGGTTTATATCTTACAATCCTAGGAAAGTTTGGGTCCTGGAGCCAATCGATTAGATTGTACAACACCTACAAGTCGACTTAATCTTCCCTACTCAACTATATGCATGGTCTAATGAGACTCGAGTTGGTTTATGTCTTACAAGTCTCATTGAAAAGATAGGTGATGGGTAAAAAATGCAAGGATTCATAGGCTCGCATTTCATCAAACATAACATGTGCATAAGTTGAGATCACAACAAGCAAGCAAATAAGCTATGAAAACATATTAATTTAATCATGAATCATCCCCCATGTTGGTTTCCCCTAATTACCCATTAACGCTAGCTAAGGAAACTACTCACTCATTATCATGTTGAACATGCTAGCAAGGTTGTCAATCATACCAACAAAGTAAAACATGATGAATAAATGAAGATGATTAACAATAATTAAAAAGAGATTAAGAGAATTATACCTACTAATGATTCCAATAATAAAGCAAAGAATAATAGAAGTACTTGATGATTGATTGGAAGGTTGTTAATCTCCCAATAATAACCCAAATAATCTTCAATTACCCAAAATGAAAGATGAACAAAATAGAGATTAAGGAAATGAGATTTGTATTAAGACTTGATTAAAAGTTGATTACAAGATTAAAGAGAGATTAGATTGATATAAACTACACTAGAGATTGCTAAGAAGAACATGATTATCTAATTAGACTAATGGGGTATTTATAGTGGGGATTAGGTACACAAATTAGGGTTTACTAAAGGCTTAATTGACGATTAATTCCTTGAGGAATCGCTCCTCTCAGAAAAATATGCGAGTCTCCTTTTTGCTAGTCTTTCCCGAGGTATGCGAATCCTTCATAGAACAAGTAGAAGACGGATTAGCTGTCACACAATCCGAGCGTCCAGGGCACGGGGCGGGCGGATTGTGGGTCTTTTGGACGAGCGGATTTGTGGGGTGGACGGGCGGATTGTGGTGGTTTTAGACGAGCGGCCTTCTGAGGAAAACACTCGGATTGCTTGTCTTGGACGGGCGGATTATGGGCAATCCGCTCGGATTGTAGATCATCTTCTTCCTTTCATCTTTTCTACCTTTCTCGTCATACAATCCTTGAGGATTTCCTCGGGGATGCAAGGATCTTTTATCATCATTGCCCATCTACTATAGTATGTACATAAGCCTTCTAGTCTTGTCTTCTCTTTGATGCTTGGTCATTGAATTCAATCAATTTAGCTCCATTTTGCCATGAAAATGCAAGGTTTGCACTCCTTTCCTACCAAGGGATCAAAACCTCAAAGAATATGCAAAACAAAGGACTAAAGACAATAAATGACCCAAATATGCACTAAAAAGCATGGGAACAAGGCTAATTCGGGGACTAAATATGCTCAAATAATGGTCACATCAAACGCATTCATTAGAAAAAATGAAATCAAACCCTGTGGGTAGTTCGACAAAATGTAAAAGAATAAATGTTCGAAGCAAGAGCTTGTAATGAACTTAGAAAATAAGCATGTGCTTTACCTACTCCTGAAGAAGTGCAATTTAATTCATTTGATGATATGAGGATGTCGAAATGTCAAAACGCAGGAGCGTGATGTCATAATCTTTTAGCGAGACGGAGGAAAATTTTATTTCGTGTCGCATGAGCGGCACGTGGGTCACGCGAGGCGCATATTTATTCTATTTCTAAGGGTAGTAACATTTCAATTGGTCTAGGCTGCTTGGGTTAGAAAACTCATTCCCATCTAGGTCTGTAATCTTAACCACACCCCCTTGAAAGTATGGACTTGACTAAGAATGGTCCTGCCCAATTAGGCTTAAATTTTCCTCGTGGATCAACAGGTAAGAGAGCTCTGACTGACTTGAGTACTAAGTCTCCTTCCTTCATATTTCTTGGTTTGACCCATTTGTTAAAGGCTCGTTTGATATGTGCTTGATATGTCTGCATATTATGTAATGCGCGTAGCCTTCGTTCGTCCAAGAGGACGAATTCGTCATACCTATCTCTTTTCCAATCAGCTTCTGGAATTTGACTTTCGAGTAGAATGTGTAGAGATGGGATCTCTAGCTCCACTGGTTGTACAGCTTCCATGCCGTAAGTCAAATAGAAAGGAGTAGCTGATGTGACCATAATTGGCGCATATTTAGCCCCCGAATTAGCCTTGTTCCCATGCTTTTTAGTGCTTATTTGGGTCATTTCTTATCTTTAGTTCTTTGTTTTGCATATTCTTTGAGATTTTGATCCCTTGGTAGGAAAGGAGTAAGAATCTTGCATTTTCATGGCAAAACGAGACTAAATTGATCGAATTCAATGACCAAGCATCAAGGAGAGACAAGATTAGAAGGCCTTTGTACATATTATAGTAGAAGAGCAATGTTGAGAAAAGATCCTTGAGTCCCCAAGGAAATCCCCAAGGAATTTATGAAGAAAAGGGAAGAAAAGAAGAAGATTTGTTGCTGACTGACAATCCGAGCGGATTGTCACCAATCCGTCCGTCCCGCAGCAGCACAATCCGAGCGGCTTTTTCACAATCCGCTCGGATTCCACCTCCACAATCCGCCCGGATTCCCCTGAATCCGCTCGGATTCCAACGCCAGAATCCGCCCGTCCCGACCCCATTCCGCCCGGATTCTAGTACAGCACGGATTGTCTTCTCCAAGCTACGAAGAAAGAAGCCCTTCTCTCAGAAAATACCGGCTCCTCCTTGCTCAACTTAAAAAGTGTAATTACTAGTTTAGCCCTTAGTTAACCCTAATGCATTCTCCCTAATTTCCACTATAAATACCCCATTAGTCTAATTAGAGGAGCATGTTCTTCTTATCAATAATTAGTGTAGTTAATATCAATCAAATCTCTCTTTAATATTGTAATCAAGTATTAATCAAGTTTTAATCCAAGTTTTAGTTCTTTAATCTCTCTTTTGTTCATCCTTTATTTTGGGTCATTGAAGATTATTTGGGTTATTGTTGGGAGATTGACAACCTCTCAATCAAGCATTCAAGTACTTCTTTTATCTTTGCTTTATTATTGGAATCATTAGTAGGTATAATCTCTTAATCCCTCTTTAATTATTGTTAATTATTTTCATTTATTCATCATGTTTCATATTGTTGGTATGATTGACAACCTTGCTAGCATGATTAACATGATAATGAGTGAGTAGTCTCTTAGCTAGGGTTAATGGGTGATTAGGGGAAACCAACATAGGGAATGATTCATGATTAAATTAATATGCTCATGTTTTATTTGCTTGCTTGTTTTGATCTCAACTCATGCACATGTTATATTTGATGAAATGCTAAGCCTATGAATCCTTGCATTTACTATCATCTTCTATCTTTTCAATGAGACTTGTAAGACATAACCCAACTCGAGTCTCATTAGACCATGCATGTTGTTGAGTAGAGAAGATTAAGTCGACTTGTAGGTGTTGTACAATCTAATCGATTCGACTCCGGGACCCAAACTTTCCTAGGATTGTAAGATATAACCCAACTCAATCCATCACAACAATAATTGCTTGCTTATAATTTGAGAACATGTTTGTGTGATCATATCCCATGATTCCCCTATGATCCCATGACACCCTAGTGCCTTTAATCAAATTGTTTACACCCCTTTAATTAATTTTGCTTGTTTATTTTCATTGCTATTTTAGTTTAGTAACCTTTTACATCAACCCAATTTGTGACACCCCTTAGACACCACTAGTTGCAATAGAAATCTCATTTCAACTCCCGTCCCTTGGGATCCGACCTTTACTTGCCTCTTTACTAATTGTAGAGTTGTTTGTGGAGCTATAAATTGTGTTTTGATTCGACCGTGACCAACGACCACATCTTAATTTGTGAACACTTAGCGGGATCGCATCAAAAATGGCGCCGTTGCCGGGGACGGTGTTTGTTTGATTTAGATTTCTCTTTATTGTTATTAGTTTTGTCTTTCTTCGACTTGAGGAAGTAAAACTCCTCAAGGTTTGTTCTAATCATTTTTCGAGTTGTTTGATATTTTGCGAAATGGATTTCATAGACTGTTTTGTAGAGGACCATTTGAGTATCCCTTACTTCAAGGATCCCATGCAAGCATTAGAAGCCTTAGAAGCAAGTGAGGCTAAGAGCATGTATTGGGAGTTGGAGGTGGATCTCTTTGAGGCCGCTCTAGCTAACAAGGAACTTACTCGTGCACAATCCGAATTGGTGCATAATATTCTAGTGGAAGCATGTCAACCCATAGAGGATGAGCAATCCATCCTAGAGGATATTTTACAAACTCTAGAGCAAGAGGAACCCATCATGGGATTTGAATATGATGAGGTTGATGAAAGTGAAGTTGAGTATGCTATGAGAATGGAATGTCTAATAGAGATGGAGCAAATTCTCAATGAAACTCCAAAGGAAGAAAGTAAGGTACAAACTCCTACTTTGAAACCCCTTCCCCCAAATTTGAAATATGCTTACCTTGATGAATCAAAAACCAAACCCGTGATTGTTAATGATAGACTTGATGATGACCAATTGGGAAAATTGCTTGATGTGTTGAAACAACATGAGAAGGCTATAGGTTATAATCTAGATGACCTTAAGGGGATAAGTCCTGACTTTTGCATGCATAGAATTCATCTAGAGGAAGACCATAGACCTACCATTCAACCCCAAAGAAGATTGAACCCCCACATGCAAGAAGTTGTCAAAGGAGAGGTCATGAAATTACTTGATGCGGGAATCATATATCCCATATCGGATTCTTTGTGGGTTAGCCCCGTCCAAGTGGTACCTAAGAAAGGAGGTACCACGGTAGTGACAAATGAAAAGAATAAATTAATACTCACAAGAATGATCACCGGTTGGCGTATGTGCATTGACTACCGGAAATTAAACTCCGCAACAAGAAAAGATCACTTCCCCTTACCATTCTTTGACCAAATGCTTGAGAGGTTAGCCTCCAACAAATTCTTTTGTTACCTTGACGGGTATTCGGGATTCTTCCAAATCCCTATACACCCGGATGACCAACATAAGACCACCTTCACATGCCCTTATGGCACTTTTGCATATAGGAGGATGCCTTTTGGATTATATAATGCCCCCGCCACTTTCCAAAGATGCATGATGAGTGTCTTCTCCGATTACTTAGAGACCATAATGGAAGTTTTTATGGATGATTTTAGTGTTTATGGAAAGGACTTTGACTCATGTTTGCATAATCTTTCTCTTGTATTGCAAAAGTGTGAAGATGTTAGCCTTGTTTTAAATTGGGAAAAGTGTCACTTCATGATCAATGAAGGAATTGTCTTGGGTCATTTGATTTCGGAAAAGGGCATCGAGGTCGATAAAGCTAAAGTTGAGGTGATAGAGAAACTCTCACCTCCCGTGAATGTTAGAGGGCTGAGAAGTTTTCTCGGTCACGCGGGTTTTTATCGTCGTTTCATAAAAGATGTTTCGAAAATAGCAAAACCCCTCACTCAACTTTTGCTTAAAGATGCCCAATTCCAATTTACTGACGAGTGTGTTGAAGCTTTTAATAAAATCAAAGAAGCATTAATCTCGGCACCAATCATTCAACCCCCGAATTGGGAGTTACCTTTCGAGATTATGTGTGACGCTAGCAACTACGCCGTTGGAGCGGTTCTTGGCCAACGGGTAGGGAGAGCTCTTCATGCCATCTATTACATAAGCAAGACCCTCGACCCCTCTCAAGTGAATTATGATACAACCGAAAAGGAGCTTCTTGCCATTGTATATGCTTTGGATAAATTTCGTTCCTACTTGCTTGGATCCAAGGTGATTGTATTTTCGGATCACCGTGCTCTCCGACATCTCTTGATAAAGAAGGAGGCAAAACCAAGATTGTTGAGATGGATTTTGCTTCTTCAAGAATTTGACTTGGAAATAAGAGACAAGAAAGGAGCCGAGAATGTAGTGGCGGATCACTTATCGAGGATCCAGTTTCATGATGAAAATGGAGAAACCCCGATCAATGACTCATTCCCCGACGATATTTTGATGGCTATTCAAACACAACTTGAAAGGCACATCACCCCATGGTTTGCCGATTATGCCAATTATATTGTTGGAAAAGTGCTCCCTCCAAATTTGAACCACAACCAAAGAAAGAGATTCCTATTCGAAGTGAAGAGGTACTTTTGGGATGACCCAAACCTCTACAAGGAGTGTAGTGATGGGCTCTACCGGAGATGCATCCCTCAATGGGAAATCCAAGGAATCTTGGAAGGATGTCATTCATCACCCTACGGTGGGCACCATGGAGCAAGGAGAACCGTTGCAAAAATTCTCCAATCGGGCTTCTATTGGCCTACAATGTTCCAAGACACAAGAGAATTCATCATTCATTGCGATGCTTGTCAAAGAACGGGGAATATATCTTGGAGGAACGAAATGCCACAAAGGGGCATTCTAGAGGTAGAGATCTTCGATGTTTGGGGAATTGACTACCAAGGGCCCTTTGTGACATCCAATGGGAATAAGTACATCCTTGTGGCCGTCGATTATGTCTCAAAGTGGGTGGAGGCAATTGCCACCCCAAATGATGATGCAAAAACGGTCACCAAGCTTTTTAAGAAGATAATTTTCCCAAGATTTGGAGTTCCTAGAGCAATCATTAGTGATGGAGGAACACATTTCCATGAGAAGAAGCTTGCATCCCTTTTGACCAAATATGGTGTTCAACATCGAACCGGCTTGGGATATCATCCTCAAACAAGCGGTCAAGTGGAAATTTCAAATAGAGAGATCAAGCAAATCCTTGAAAAAGTTGTGAACAAGACTCGGAAAGATTGGAGCACAAAGCCTGATGATGCTCTTTGGGCTTATAGGACGGCCTACAAGACTCCCATAGGAGCCTCCCCCTACAAGCTTGTCTATGGAAAAGCATGTCATTTGCCAATCGAATTGGAGTACAAAGCTTATTGGGCAATCCGAGCACTTAATCTTGATCTCAAATTGAGCGGTCAAAGAAGGATGATTCAAATCCAAGAGTTGGAAGAATTCCGACTACAATCCTATGAGAATGCAAAGATTTACAAAGAAAGAACAAAATTGCTTCATGACAAAAGAATTAGACAAAAGGCCTTGCACAAGGGAGACAAAGTCCTTCTATTCAATTCCCGCTACCGACTCTTTCCGGGAAAGTTGAACTCTAGATGGATGGGTCCCTATGTGATAACCGAAAATGGAAAATATGGAGATTTCGAACTCAAGGCGGAAGATGGAAGCAAATTCAAGGTAAATGGTCAAAGGTTGAAGCCATAATATGAAGGAGCGTTTGTTGGAGAGGTCGAGGCTACCTACCTCCGGCCTCCTCCCCCTTGAAAGGACCATCTAAGGGAGAGTTTGGTGGATTCCTCCCTAAACCACCACTTGTAAATATACTAACCCTCTAACTTGTATTTATTAATTGTATTTGTTTTAATAAATAACTCTTTTCATGAGCGTAAGTAAGGGAGGGTTACTAATGATTTTTGAATGAAAGAAGGAACAAATGCTCAAGTGTGGGGACGTATCTAAGAAAGGAGAAGAAGTCAAAACTCGCAGCCCGAATCCGTGCGGATTCCCTGGAATCCGGCCGTCTTGCTGAAATCCGGGCGTTTAGTGGAGAAACCGTCCGTCCAGCTACGCTGAGAAATTGAAGATTTCTGGACTGAGGTCGAATCCGAGCGTCCTGTGAAGAATCCGCCCGTCTTGAAGAATCCGGCCGGATTTGAAGAAAGACGCCCGTCTTTCTACCTGTGCATTTCAAAGAAAATCTCTATAGCATAATCCGCCCGTCTTCTCAAGAAGACGCCCGTCCCACCTTAAAAGAATCCGAGCGTCTTATGCACGGGACGCCCGTCTTGAGGCGTCAAAATTTTGGGAATTTTCTCTGTGTCAGAATCCGAGCGGATTGTCAAGAATCCGCCCGTCCCGTGGAGCAAGAATTTGAGCGTCTTCACCTCGAATCCGCTCGTCTTCTCACGGTGTCTTCACCCGACTTCTTCCTAATTAAAATACCCCCCACCACACATACAATGACACATCACTATTCCTTCCACTTACCCTATAAAACCCACCTCCTTATGACTCCCATACATATCCAAATCACTCTCTTTACCCTCAAAATCAAAAATCCCCAATTTTCTAGGGTTTCCAACACTCAATCAACAAGGAACATCCTTAGCAATCCTCAAATCAAAAGAACCCAACAAAAGAAGCAAGAATGGCACGAAGGAGATCCTCTTTTAGGATTGCAAGAAGACCAAGGATGGTGGGAAGTTCCTCTACCTCACATCTCAACACCATTAGAAGGGAACATGTAGAGATTGTAGATCTCACAAGGCTCGATGATTTCTCAAATGTGGAATTCCTTGATGATGTGCAGAGATTAGTCTTCCACCGGCTCCTAAGTAAGAATATTCTTCCCACTAAATTTCTTTGTCATGCTACCTTAAGAAAGCTTGGGATTTTTCACCAAGTGGAAGCCCTCTTTGAGGTTTTTGGTCTTTCAACCCTTTTTCGCATGCATGAACCAACCTATCGGTCCCTTGTGCTAGAATTCTTAAGCTTTTTGAAGATTACAACCGTGAACAAAGTGATATGCATAGAGTTTAGGTTGGAGAATGTTTCTAGGATGATGACCCTTGTAGAGTTCGCCAATGTGTTCGGACTTGATGTTTCGCCTACCCGAACATCAAAGCCCAAAAAGTATAATGTTGCACCTTTGTGGAGGGCCATGACGGGCCGAGATTTCATTCTTACCAAGGAATGTCTTGCTTTTCATATCCAAAACCCGATCTTGAGGCTTACGTATCGATTTCTTTCGGGTACTCTCTTCGCCTGCCGAGATCCGGCCATCGTCAACCAATTGGACCTTGTGTTTATGGAATCATACCTCAACATTCAAGGGAGAGATGGGTATCACTTCAATGCACCTCTAGTTTTGCTAGAGAAATGGGCAAGGTTTAGAAATGGGGATGATGATGGAATGAAGCACATAGTGAATGGTGGACTCATAACTAGACTTGCAAAGCACTTCAACCCAAGGTTCAATGAGAACAATGAGTACACTCCACTTACGGGGAGCACGAGAATTAATGAAGATCTCCTTGTCGTCCAACACCATTGGATAACCCTTGAGGGGGTCGATAAGCAGATAAAGTGGTTGACCAAAGGGAGCGATCCGATCTACCTCCCAATAACCGATCTACCACGGATCTCCCCAAGAAGAGGAAGCTTGTCCCCAATGCCCTCCTACCTCATCCCAAGTCAAACAAGGCGAACTCCACCACCACAAAATCCACCACCACAACAACAAGAACAACAAACCCAAAATGAGAAGATAAAAGTGCCTCCCTACCCCTTTCCCTACCAACCATATAACCATCCAAATCCCTTCATCCTCCCCCGTGACGACTTTGTCACGGGAATTTTGCAAGATTTACACTACCGTCAATATGAGACCTCCGTGGACACTTACTATGGTCTTTACCCCCAATACCATGAGATGGCTCAAAAAGGACGGATTAGTGAGGAAGGAGCTTTCCCCTCATGGGCTCAAATGGATTTGCTCTTTCCAAACTCGGAGAAGGCTAATGAAGGGGCGAACGGTAGACAAGGGGAGGAGAGTGGCAATTCTTGTGGAGGTGACACGGTGAAGCTTGAGAGTGAGGAAGACGAATTCATGGATCCAAGTTTAAGTGATGCTTCAAAGGATATTTGGGATAGCGATATAGAGGGAGATGATGCCGATGTCTAGGAGACCACTTCATCACTAGGTGGAGCAAAGCAAGAGCACCCACCTAAGTTCAAGTGAAGTTTTCTCATCTCTCCTCTTTATCTTTATTTTTCATGAAAAGAAGTTTGTGTCTTGTACCTTTGTATTTTATTTCATTTTGATCATTGTTGGAGTAGTCCTAGCCCCATTAGAGGACTCACACCTCGGTACCATTGAGGTGTTCTCATTCTATTGTTCCCATTTTCAAAATCCAAAATGACAAATTAGTTTCATGCATAGCATAGTGTGTGCATGAACTATACCCATCCTTGGACATTAGCAATAGTGTCTCACTCGGTTTGGGGAAGTTAATGCATACGCAACGGGAGGTAATCTAAATTATCCTCTCCGTCATAACAAAAACCATGCATCATGTAGTGTAGCTTAGTATAGATTGCATTTAGTATAGAAATCATGCATCATCTTTGCATAATTTCCATCATTTTGGCCATTGAGGACAATGCCCATATTAGTGTGGGGATGGGAATTCTAACATTTAACTCTTATTCAAAAATCCAAAAAAATTGAAAAATTTCAAAAATCATAAAAATTTGAAAATTGAAAACCCAAAAACGTGTTTATTTCCTTTTGTAGTCTTGTATATATTGTCTTGTATATATTGTGTTTGTTCTATCCTTGTTCACATTGATTGACTACGCCACATCCGAGACATGAGGATATTGAAGACCGCATGGTATGATCTTTCCAATCTCCTTTTTCCTCTCTATGTTAATGACTATGTGGCTTTATTTTGATTGATGCGGTGTAACAATGTGAATTTAGGACTTGCATTTAGTTTATATGTCATATTAGTTGATAGAATCACTTGCATTAGGATGTTTATATTAGTTGCATCATGGCATGTAGTTGCATGTTAGAAATGTTTTGAAAAATGCTTATTTAGGAACTTTGACAAGAGCAACTAAGCCATTATAAATACTTGTTCAACTTAAGACTTTGCCTACTAGAATGGTTGTAAAACACCCTAGATAGTGTCATACTAGTGTCTTTTGACCCATGACCCAAGGCCTAGTCAAGGGTTTGCATGTGAGTCACCTATCCAACCCCGTGATGCGATGTGGACTTGGTTAACTTGTCTAGGTGACCTTGTTTGACCTTGTGGTAAGGCAACCCAAAAATATTTTCTATCAATAAGCTTGAAGTGCTCATTTCAAGGAAATTTTGTCATGTGGAAGTAATGTAATGCCAAGGAAACCTCAAATGTTATGAATTGTTGAAAGTTGAGAAAGTTAAGTTGTTTTGATGGAGGCGTACCACTTCGATGTGCTTTGGTGTGGGATCCATTGAATTGGGCCCCCATACGGTTGTGAATTCGGCCGCCCAGAGACAGAGTGACTATCACCCCGAAAAGCTATTGTCTAGAGGTTAACCGGTTGCCTAATAAGCGATTGGCGAAAGCAAAGGACACTAGCCCGAAAGGGACAAACCCCATCTTAAATTTTTGAAATGTGAAAGTGAAATGAGGACAATTTTGAATACTAGTCATATCCACCCGTTGTGAATAAATATTTGAGCATTTCATTCCCAAAAAGCCTTTTGTCAAGCCACTTGGTCGAGCTTGGGACGATCCATGACCTTTACTTTTGTAGACAATTCGAGACTTGTCATGTCATATGCCACTAGCATCATAGGGATCATCATTCCACCACCATCCGATCGCTATTGACGAAAGCATTTGGAAATTGAGGACGAAAGTAGTTTAGTTTAACACCATTTGGAGGTGATTTAGTGCCATCCTCTTAGACTTAGTAATTTGTTGAACTAGTATTTGTGAAGGATTACATGCTCTTAAATTTGTTCCTCTTTAGTGCCTCCGCCACTTGATGAGGAAGTGGCTATTCTTTTTGTAGATGCATCCATTATGTGTTTTTATGTGCTTAATGTTTGGATGTGTCGCCATTTTGGCAAGACCCACCTTGCCTTGCAAGAAGGCATCCTACCTCATGGTTTTCTTGTTGTGAGTTGAAGGGGCGGAGTGAGACCCGCTAATTGTCTCCTATTGGCTATATTATTAGGATAGGTTAGTATTGGTCCTAGTCTTTGTCACCTCTTTACTCGGGACGAGCAAAGGTTCGGTTTGGGGATATTTGATGTGACCATAATTGGCGCATATTTGGCCCCCGAATTAGCCTTGTTCCCATGCTTTTTAGTGCTTATTTGGGTCATTTCTTATCTTTAGTTCTTTGTTTTGCATATTCTTTGAGATTTTGATCCCTTGGTAGGAAAGGAGTAAGAATCTTGCATTTTCATGGTAAAACGAGACTAAATTGATCGAATTCAATGACCAAGCATCAAGGAGAGACAAGATTAGAAGGCCTTTGTACATATTATAGTAGAAGAGCAATGTTGAGAAAAGATCCTTGAGTCCCCAAGGAAATCCCCAAGGAATTTATGAAGAAAAGGGAAGAAAAGAAGAAGATTTGTTGCTGACTGACAATCCGAGCGGATTGTCACCAATCCGTCCGTCCCGCAGCAGCACAATCCGAGCGGCTTTGCCACAATCTGCTCGGATTCCACCTCCACAATCCGCCCGGATTCCCTTGAATCCGCTCGGATTCCAACGCCAGAATCCGCCCGTCCCGACCCCATTCCGCCCGGATTCTAGTACAGCACGGATTGTCTTCTCCAAGCTACGAAGAAAGAAGCCCTTCTCTCAGAAAATACCGGCTCCTCCTTGCTCAACTTAAAAAGTGTAATTACTAGTTTAGCCCTTAGTTAACCCTAATGCATCCTCCCTAATTTCCACTATAAATACCCCATTAGTCTAATTAGAGGAGCATGTTCTTCTTATCAATAATTAGTGTAGTTAATATCAATCAAATCTCTCTTTAATATTGTAATCAAGTATTAATCAAGTTTAATCCAAGTTTTAGTTCTTTAATCTCTCTTTTGTTCATCCTTTATTTTGGGTAATTGAAGATTATTTGGGTTATTGTTGGGAGATTGACAACCTCTCAATCAAGCATTCAAGTACTTCTTTTATCTTTGCTCTATTATTGGAATCATTAGTAGGTATAATCTCTTAATCCCTCTTTAATTATTGTTAATTATTTTCATTTATTCATCATGTTTCATATTGTTGGTATGATTGACAACCTTGCTAGCATGATCAACATGATAATGAGTGAGTAGTCTCTTAGCTAGGGTTAATGGGTGATTAGGGGAAACCAACATGGGGAATGATTCATGTTTAAATTAATATGCTTTCATGTTTTATTTGCTTGCTTGTTTTGATCTCAACTCATGCACATGTTATATTTGATGAAATGCTAAGCCTATGAATCCTTGCATTTACTATCATCTTCTATCTTTTCAATGAGACTTGTAAGACATAACCCAACTCGAGTCTCATTAGACCATGCATGTTGTTGAGTAGGGAAGATTAAGTCGACTTGTAGGTGTTGTACAATCTAATCGATTCGGCTCCGGGACCCAAACTTTCCTAGGATTGTAAGATATAACCCAACTCAATCCATCACAACAATAATTGCTTGCTTATAATTTGAGAACATGTTTGTATGATCATATCCCATGATTCCCCTATGATCCCATGACACCCTAGTGCCTTTAATCAAATTGTTTACACCCCTTTAATTCATTTTGCTTGTTTATTTTCATTGCTATTTTAGTTTAGTAACCTTCTACATCAACCCAATTTGTGACACCCCTTAGACACCACTAGTTGCCATAGAAATCTCATTTCAACTCCCGTCCCTTGGGATCCGACCTTTACTTGCCTCTTTACTAATTGTAGAGTTGTTTGTGGAGCTATAAATTGTGTTTTGATTCGACCGTGACCAACGACCACATCTTAATTTGTGAACACTTAGCGGGATCGCATCAGTAGCCCCAGTGGAAGTCTTAACTGATGTGCGATACCCCCCATAATGCAAAGGGTATTTTGCTAGGCCAATCGCGATAATTGTCGATCATTTTCTTAAGGATGGTGATGACATTCTTGTTAGCTGCTTCCACCGTGCCATTAGTTTGAGGTCTTATGGCGAGGAATGGTGATGCTTGATCTTATATTTGGCTAGTAATTGTGCAGCTTCGGCCTGAAAATGTGATCCATTTTCACTGATGATTTCATGTGGGCAACCATATCGACAGATGAGATTGGTTTGTATGAACTTTGCCACATCTTTGGCCGTAAGGCTGGTGTAAGATGCTGCTTCGACCCATTTAGTAAAATAATCGATGGCTACTAAAAAGAAATAGTGACCTCCTGTCCCAGCTGGAGTGATCTTCCCGATGATGTCTATTCCCCAAGCAGAAAATGGCCAAGGAGATGTCATGGTATATAACATTGAAGGAGGAACATGTTGTACATTCCTAAAGATCTGGCAGTTGTGATAATGCCTAACATATTAAATGCAATCAGACTCCATTGTCGTCTAAGAATACCCTAGGCGCGTGATTTTCTTAGCCATCATAGGTCCACTCATGTGAGGATCGCATTCTCCATCGTGAACTTCTTCCATTACTTTCTGTACCTAAGAATGATCAAGGCAACGCAAAATGAAACCAAGAGGTGTTCTTTTGTACAATTCTCCTTGCACGAGGAGGTATTGAGCGGCAAGTAGGCGTACGGCACGTTGTCCCCTCTTATCTATACCTGGTGGGTATGTACCATTGAGCTTGAAATTGAGAATGGCCTGGAACCAAAGTTCTTCTGGGTTTCCTTCTTCATCTGTAAGGAAGTGTACATAAGCCGGCTCTGATCGCCGTTCGACGCACAAGGGCATTTCAACCATGTCGTTTGACATATTAATCATGGATGCGAGTTTTGCAGTAGCATCCGCAAACTGATTTTATCCGCGAGATAAGTGTAGGTAAGTAACCTGATCGAAGAATTGAGCAACTTGATCTATCCTAGCCTGATAGGGTGCTAGATTTTCACTTCGGATTTTCAAGGATCCAGTAATTTGGTTGATGATCAAGGGTGAATCGCCGTGAACTCGAAGATGCTTCATGCCTAAACTTACTACTGCTTGTAGACCAGTTAGGCAAGCTTCATACTCTGCTGCATTATTTGTCACCTTGAAGTCGAGTTTGACGGAAAGTGGTGTGTGCTCGCCTTCAGGAGAAATGAGCAACACTCCTGTCCCAAATCCTCTTAAATTGGATGCCCCATTAAAGTAAAGATCCCAAGAATCCATACTGGTTTGTAGAATGTCCTCATCTGGAAACGACCACGTGTCTATTGCTTGCGTGTCGTTGATCGAATTGTCTGCGTAGAACTCAGCCACGGAACGTCCCTTTATGACGTTCAAAAGTATGAATTTGAGATTGAACTCTGAGAGCTTTAAGGTCCATCTTGCTAAGCGTCCGTTGAGAACGGGTTTATCGAAGAGGTATTTGACGGGCTCCATTTTAGAATAGACCTTGATAGAGTAGCTAAGCATGTAATGGCGTAGCTTCTTTGTTGCCCATACAAGAGCGAGGCATGTCTTTTCGAGTGGTGTATACTTACACTCGTATTCAAAGAACTTCTTACTAAGGTAGTATATATCTCTTTCTTCCTTTCCAACAGTCTGCAAGAGTGATGCGTGCATTTTATATAGACTTTTTATACCATATTTGCACGCATCTTTATGCATATTTAGTGGTATTTAACTGCAAATGTCCCCCGAATAGTCTACTTTGGTTTCTCTTGTCTTACTTGCAGAAATGAACCAAAGAGGAGCATAATCAAGCTTAATGTATGTCCCTATGCATGCATTTAGGATATGAGTTGAGTCGGAGCTTGAAGACTACTATTTTGAGATGCGCAAAGAAGTAAGATAGCTAGGCGAGCAAATGAAGAACTTCAAATTACTAGTGTCTACTTTGGAGAGCCATATCTCGAGTTCTACAACTGATTTTTAGGTGATTTCAATTTGAGATGAAAGCATGTCCTCTTAGAATTCCAACGACACTGGAAACGCCTTGTTTGCCCAAGTAACGAAGAAATGGCAACCGTTTGAAGTTCAGTGCACGAAGCAGGAATTGTGCGCTGGAAAGTACTCGATCGAGTACTATATTGTTCGATCGAGTCCTTTTTCTAGTCGATCGAATAGCTTATTTTTGATAGTATTCGATCGAGTAGGTTTTCTACTAGATCGAGAGGTTTTAGCTTGGATTTGTTCGATCGAGTGATATAAAGTTGCTCAATCGAGTGACTAGCTAATATACTCGGGATTTTTATCCCGTGTTAGGTTTATTTTATGTTAATAATGACTTCCCTATATAAAGGAAGTCGGGATTAGGTCATAAACACACTTTTTACATCTCATTCACTGAAAAACACTGTTTTACCTCACTTAATGGCTGCTACTTTGTTCTGCTCTCTTTTCCGGTTCTCTTAATCTGTAATTCTTCCTTTTACTCTTTCTCTTTCTTTACTTTCCCCTTAATTTATGATGTTGATTATTCCTTTACCTTTTTCTCTTGCTTTATTTATCGTTATGTATAGCTAAATTTCCTACTAGGATTTAGGGAATTCAATGATTGTTGTTAGTTTCTAATTAGGTTTACAGATCTTTCGTTGTTATTACGTCTCTGGTGTTAATCACTTCAATTAACTGTAACTAGCTACTTGAATCGATGCATTTAGCTTAAATAATCTTGGTAAGCCTCAACCTAGACCAGAAGGTTGGAAGGGTGAGACCTGCAGTGAACATTAGGATGTTTTAGTGAGGGCGAAAGATAAGCTAATACCGTTTTATGGTGAATTGAGACCGGAAGGAGATAATCGTTACCCCTTAGACTGATACACGCGACCGATTTGTGACCCAAGTTGCAATCATCTGACATTCATTGATGACCCGACAATCCTAGTTCTCTCACTTTTATTGTTAATCTCTCTTACTATTTTCTCTTGCTTTAATCTCATTTAGTTTAGTTTAAACAACTCAAATCCCCATCTTGTGACCTCAGACGGACTAAATTGACAAGTAGATAGTGACCGCCTCCCTGTGGAGATCGACCATACTTACCACTGACTTCTGTTAGTAGTACTTAGTTATTTATTTTTGCTACTAAATGACGGTATCAAACTTTGGTGCCGTTGCCGGGGAGGCAACTATTTTATTTACTTGTTTCTTTTTGTCTATCTTTAGCCTCAAGGAATTTATTTTGATAGGCCCTACATGTCCTACCTAGATGGTTCTAGGTAAAAGATCATCAAAGGGAAGGCTTGAGTACCTTTGATCTTCCACCTATGTTCCATCGTATGGCGCAACAGGTGGTTTACTGTGAGAGATGTGGTGCTGCGGGGCATAATGCTGTTATCTGTCTAGCGGTGAACGACGAAGTCTATGCGTTTAAGCAGCGTAAGCAAGCCACTCATTCCGTTGCATATGTGCCACCACATCCGCTTCAGCAATGAGGTTATCAAAAACCTCCGTTTATCTGGCCCCACAACAACAAACCCTTCCTTCCGTTGAAGAGAAAAAGGAGATTGCTGAATTGAAATCTTTGGTAAAGGCATTTGCACTTCTAGTGCAAGAATCTGATAAAGCTAGGGAAGTTCTTGTCAAGCTATTTGAATCTCAAATAGCTCAATTAGCTACCGAGATGGACTATGGGCTTTCAGAGGAGGTACTTGATATTTGTACCAAGAGCGGTCCTCCCTTTGAAGGACCTGAGATGTCTATTGATGATGATGATCTGTACGACTCGGAAATTGAAGAGCACGAAGCATTTCTTAAGCACTTCACCACGGTTCAGCATAAAACACTCGATCGAACACCCTGCCTTGTTCGACCGAGTGAATTCTATGATGAGGATTTCGATCGAGTAGAACTACTCACTCGATCGAACGGTTTGTATGAGGAAGACCTCGATCGAACACCCCACACTGTTCGATCGAGTACTGTTGAAGAAGAGGACCTCGATCGAACACCCTGCCTTGTTCGACCGAGTGAATTGGATGAAGAAACTCCTCGATCGAGCAATGTGCATTCTCGATCGAGTGATATAGCCACGGAGAGCAATGATGTTTCATCTGGGTTCCTTTCGGATGACGATTTCGAGGAAGACAATGGATATGGTGAATCCCCCATTTTCAAAGCCGAGCTGGATGCCTTGGAGGCTTCGATTTACGGGATAGAATTAACAGAGGTGGGGAACGAGAAGGTAGTCAAGTGAGTAATTGTTACTAGCACGGAAGAGGTAATATTCTCTTTCGTCAATGATTCCGACATTAGGAGCGACCAACTTGAGGTAATTAACGATAATTATATTATTATTGGCATAAATAATACACTACCTCATTTGACTTATGCTTTATGTTTCAATGCTCTACCCACTCCCAGTTGGACAGTTAAGCTAATAATGTTTCACCGTATTTGTCATCGAAAATTTGTCAGGCTCAGACGACACCTTAGTTTGCTTTTATATGCTCCTTGTTTATTTTGGTGCTACTTATGCTCTTGTGTAGCACATGCGCAGTTGTTTGATCGGCTGCTAAGAGCTTTGAGTTGCTTTGATCGTGACTAACTGGAGCAGCTGGATGAAGAAAGGAAGGTCGAGCTGGGACGTGTCTGAAACTAGCGCTGTCCGGGAGGCAAACTGGAGTTTAATATTTTTAGTTGTTTTTCGAACATTTCAGTTTTTATTGTGTGTTTAATAATTGGTCTTCTCGATCGAGTGCTTTACTTCCTTCGATCAAACATTTTTGTAGCCCATTCTAATCGATCGAGTACTTTGCCCTCTCGATCGAGTAGATTCATTTTGATTCGCTTCCTGTGACGCTGTTCTGGAGCTATTAGCGACCTCCCATGTTGCTGGCTGGTTTGGGGAGGTCCCCACTTCGCGTAATCTTGTATGTTTTCCGCATCTACACTATCTCCTTTTTAGTTTGCATTTCCTTTCCCTATTTTTGAGTACAATGAGGGCATTGTACGGTTTGGTTTGGTGAGGTTATTCATCCATATCTGTGTCTGCATATTGTATTTACTGCATTTTTTTTTCACGTTTGATTTCCGTATGCATTGTTGTTTGTTTTCATAAAAATCAATAATCTCATAAAAATTAAAAAAAATTCTAAAAATTCAAAAGATTTCAGGTTTATTTTAACATGTAGGTCGAGTCGGAAAGGTAGATTTCAATGATGATATCGCACTATAATTTGTCCTTTTGCTTAAGCCTTGCATAAATTAATATCTTTAGCATTGTCTTTTGCATATCTACGAGTTAATGTTAAAATTTAGCTGAACGAATAGACTTGACCTGATTATTTTGGCAAACTACTTATAAATTCTAAGGATTTAGAGCCTATAAACTAGTGTCATTTATGACCGGTTTCATGTAGGATTGTGAGTAGTTGCTCCTTGCATAACATGTTCATTAATTTGCACGTATATGAAATTCAATTGCTTTTTGCCTACATACATTCGGGTTAGTGGTTGGTGTCACATACAGGGAGGTGCTTACATTCCCCTTTCTTTCATTTTTACCCATTTAACTCCACATTACCCAAATTTTCCTGTTGACCTTTAACTACATCCAACTTTAGCCTGCCTTGTCAATCTAGTTAGTGTATGTTTTGCGGTATATAATTTATTGTGCCAAGTTTGGCTTGTATCTGATAATTTATAGTTGGTAATTTATGAAGAAAAGAAGGATGAGAAAAGAAAATTGAAAAAATATAGAAAATGAAAAAAAAAAAAACGTGAATGAAAAGAAAAAAACGAAACCGAGAAGGAAAAAAAAAGAAAAAAAAGATGTTTGATTGTTGACGGTCTTACTCCTATGCTTTATTCTATATCATTTGAGGAGTTGTTGTTTCTTGGTTAGTGAGTTTTGTGCCAAAGAAGGGAACTTGTGTTAGATTTCATAATCAGCTGAGAATTGGATGTTCTTATATGGTTTTGTTTAGGTGCTAGCTTGATGCTCTACCTCCACATATCCCATAATAATTTTACCTTTCCTTACTTGTAGCCTCACTTTACCATACTAGTTGCATGCATGTTTATGTGGGTCGTAGTTTAGGTGAGCGACTATATTTCCTTCTTCTCTTACAGTCATATGCTTACCCTTTGCTTCATGAGAGAAGAGTGACCCGTGAGAGTCCATTCTTAAAGGTCTTGTAAGGTCGACGGTTTAACTTTATTATAAACATCTTACAACTTGTTTGCATTTGACAGTTTTTGCTATAAGTGCTAGTTTGCTGCATTAAATTGGTTTAAGTAGACAATTTGTAGCTAGCTGTGAGTTTTCTTTTCCGTTCCATTAGTTTTGCATATAGTTTGCTTGGGGACAAGCAAAGGTTTGGTTTGGGGAAGTTTGATACGTGCATTTTATATAGACTTTTTGTACCATATTTGCACGCATCTTTATGCATATTAAGTGGTGTTTAGCTACAAATGTTCCCCGAATAGTCTACATTGGTTTCTCTTGTCTTATTTGCAGGAATGAACAAAAGAGGAGCATAATCAAGCTTAATTATGTCCCTATGCATGCATTTAGGAGATTAGTTGAGTCGGATCTTGAAGACAACTATTTTGAGATGCGCAAAAAAGTAAGATAGCTAGGCGAGCAAAGGAAGAACTTCAAATAACTAGTGCCTACTTTGGACAGCCACATCTCGAGTTGTGCAACTGATTTTCAGGTGATTCCAACTGGAGATGAAATCTTCTCCTCTAGCTTTCCAACGCCACCGGAAACGCCCAGTTTGCCCAAGTAACGAAGAAATGGCAGCCGTTTGAAGTTCAGTGCGCGAAGCAGGAATTGTGCGATGGAAAGTACTCGATCGAGTACTATATTGTTCGATCGAGTCCTTTTTCTACTCGATCGAATAGCTTATTTTTGACAGTGTTCGATTGAGTAGGTTTTCTACTCGATCGAGAGGTTTTAGCTCAGATTTGTTCGATCGAGTAATATAAAGTTGCTCGATCGAGTGACTAGATTATATACGCGGGATTTTTATCCCGTGTTAGGTTTATTTTATGTTAATAATGACTTCCCTATATAAAGAAAGTCGGGATTAGGTCATAAACACACTTTTTACATCTCATACACTCAAAAACACTATTTTACCTCTCTTAATGGCTGCTACTTTGTTCTGCTCTCTTTTCCGGATCTCTTAATCTGTAATTCTTCCTTTTACTCTTTCTCTTTATTTACTTTCCCCTTAATTTATGATGGTGATTATTCCTTTACCTTTTTCTCTTGCTTTATTTATCGTTATGTCTAGCTAAATTTCCTACTAGGATTTAGGGGATTCAATGATTGTTGTTAGTTGCAAATTAGGTTTACAGATCTTTCGTTGTTATTATGTCTCTGTTGTTAATCACTGTAATTAACTGTAACTAGCTACTTGAATCGATGCATTTAGCTTAATTAATCTTGGTAAGCCTTAACCTAGACCGGAAGGTTGGAAGGGGTGAGACCTGCAGTGAACATTAGGATGCTTTAGTAAGGGCGGAAGATAAGCTAATAGCGTTTTAGGGTGAATTGAGACCGGAAGAAGATATTCGCTACCCCTTAGACTGATACACGCGACCGATCTGTGACCCAAGCTGCAATCATCCGACATTCATTGATGACCCGACAATCCTAGTTCTCTCACTTTTATTGTTAATCTCTCTTACTCTTTTCTCTTGGTTTAATCTCATTTATTTTAGTTTAAACAACTCAAACCCCCATCTTGTGACCTCAGACAGACTAAATTGACAAGTAGATAGTGACCGCCTCCCAATGGAGATCAACCCTACTTACCACTGACTTCTGTTAGTAGTAATTAGGTATTTATTTTCGGTAACTGTGAGATATAAACCAAGAGGTTGATCTCGTTGGGGAGGCATTAGCATTGGTGGCCTAGCCAGTATCTCCTTTAGTCTGTCAAATGCCTTTTGGCAGTCTTCGTCCCATATGGTATGGTCCGTTTTCTTGAGCGTTTTGAAGATAGGATCGCAGATCATGGTAAGCTTCGATATAAATCGACTTATGTATTGTAATTTGCCCAAAAATCCTCTGATCTCTTTTTCTATCTAGGGTTGCGGCATTTCGATTAAGGCTTTCATCTTGTATGGATCAATTTCTATTCCTCTCTAGTTAACGGCGTATCCCAGAAGCTTGCCTGACATTACTCCGAACGCACATTTCTGAGGATTGAGCCTCATGTTGTAATTGCGCAATCAGAGGAAGAATTTGCGAAGGTTGTCGATGTGTCCTTTCCTATCCTGAGATTTGACAATCATATCATCCATGTACACCTCCACCTCTTTGTGCATCATATCATGTAGCAAAGTGGTTGCAATGCATTGGTATTTAGCCCCAGCATTGATTAGCCCAAATGGCATAACAGTATAACAGTATATGCCCCACTGAGTGACGAAGGCTGTCTTGTGCCTATCTTCTACGGCCATTTTGATTTGGTTGTATCCTGCATAGCCGTCCATGAAGGATAACAACACGTGATCTGCTACTAATATATCGATGTGTGGTAGAGGAAAGTCCTTTTTAGGACTCGCCTTGTTCAAGTCTCTGAAATCAACACAAACCCGGAGTCGCCCATCCTTTTTGGGTACGGGGACTATGCTAGCCACCCAGTCTGAATACTTGGAAACTTTTATGAACCTGACATGTACTTGTAAGACCAAGCGAAGACGTCTTTGAACTTGTGCAGGATGTTGATGAAATTGGCCCTTTCAGTCGGGTCTAGGGTCGTCCCTATCCTAAGTTCTTAGGGTTCTAATTCCGTTCCTACGTTGTTAGGTTCGGTGTTTTCTATAATTGGTGCCCCTTCCCCCTCTTCTAATATTTCTTTGATTATATAAGGAGGTAATTCGATTGAGTCTGGGTCAGGATCATCCTCATTATCATTGTAAATATAATTGCATTCAGAAAAGCACAAGAAGTAAGCAGAATCAGATTTATTAATATTAAAATTTGAAAATAGCTGAAACAAAGAAGCCATCTGCGCGGTAGTCAGTGGCGGTAAAGGGACAGTTGCTGGGACATTCCCCAAGCTACTATTACTAGGTGACGCTATGCTTGGAGAAACAGAGGGGTGGGGAGAGACGACAGGAGGAGACTCTCTAGAGACTTCTTTAGACTTAGGTTCCAACTCCGACTCTGATTCCGACTCTGTCTCGAATTCATCATCTCTAGGTTCTCCTTTGAACATCTCTCCTTCTCCAGTAGTGACTTTGAAGAGCTTTCCTTGATTGTTGGTCCATTTGATCGACTTTCTTCATCTTTTCTGTTGATTTGAGTCGGTGTCAGTGATCAATGCTGTAGGGTTAAAATTGTCGTCTTGAAGTATCATGGTAATGATCTCATCCTGTCCTGCCCTGACAAATCGATCTTTTCCAAACAGGAGGCTAACAGCCTATTCGTCGAGACAAGGTGTCTAACGAGTTTTGACAGTAGGAACCGTTGCTGGAGGAATGAAGTAGCAATCATGGACGACCTTGATTCCAGCTAGTTGAATGCCTTTGTATCTCCAAGTTTCGAGAAATGCATAAAAATTTTCATAGTCACCTTCTCTGACGAAGTAACCATTTACTGTGGGGAGATAGGGTTGCATTTGGATTCCCTGACTTATGCGATTTTGAACTTGAGCGAGCATTTTGAGAGTTTTGGCCTTTGTGGGTTTGTACCCCAAGCCTAGTTGTATCTTTTGGGAGTCTTCTTCCTTAAAAGGTGCAAAGGTATTCTTTCTCATAGGGTTTAGTGGCATTCCTAGGAAGTATCCCTGGGATTTGAGTATGTGGTTGACCACTAAGTTGGAGTATGGGTTGAACTAAGTTGGTTGCTTGACACTTTCTATATCACGGCCTTGTTAGGTGACGAAGTGATCGTTACTACCTTGCCATCTAGAAGGATCTTGATCTTCTGGTGTAAGGTGGATGTCACTGCTTTGGAAGCGTGAATCCAAGGCCTACCCAAAATTATATTGAAGGATGCCTCTGTGTCCACTATCTGAAAATTAACCTTTCGCTCAATTGGCCCCGTGGCCACAATAAGATTAACTCTCCCCACTACTTTACCTCGCGTTCCATCGTATGCGCGAATGCCTTGGTTCGTAGGAGTCCTGTCCGATTCTTTCATGCCTAATTTGTATGCGGATTTTAGTGGTATGATATTAACTGCGGAGCCATCATCCACCAAAGTCATTGGTACATTTTTCTTCAAGCATGTGACTGTGATGTATAGAGCAAGCTTATGGGTAATGCCAAAGGGAGGCAAGTCCTCATCTGAGAAAGTAACTGGGTTACTTGGCTTGACTAGGGCTTGGAAGACTAGGTTGACGACGTCGTCAGGTGTAGAGTCAGATGCCACGTTCAATTTAGCCAATGCTTGTAGTAAAGCCTGGGGATGAGGAAATGAACTTGCAACTAATTGCCAGACTGAAAGATCAGCCTTTGTCTTTTGAAGTTGGTTCAATAAATGGTCAGGAAATGTATCTTTGCTGTCATTTGGTGTAATGACATTGGTATTAGTAGTAACTGGACCATTTGTTTGAGTAACATTTTGATATGGACGTCCTGAGCTAGTGAGGTGGTCCACATCTTGATCTTCACTAGCCTTGACTAGAGGGTGTTCTGTGAGGTAAACATCTTCATCGTCATCCTCCCAAACTCCATTGACGATACTGAGCTCTCTTAAACTTATGATTTCAGCTTCTAGGCTGATTATTTCCTCGAATTGATCGTCGGTCACTCCCATCACTTCTTGCATTGTCGGTTCTTAAGATAAGATTGGAACCATTGACCTGTTTTTCTAGGTATAGTGCTTGGATTCCGTAGGGATGCCACTACAGCTTCTAACTCTGTAACTTGCCTACTTACACTCTTTGCCCATGCGACAAAATCAACGATAATAAGAGAGATGGTGGACTAAATATCTTCATTATCTAGTGCATTAACCCCGTCTTCAACTGGAGAAATGAGGTGTGAGCAATCCAAGGTGGTTTCCTCATCTGTGATCATCAGAATTCCAATAGAATTCTGAGTATTGTTAGGCTTACTTGCGGGAGGTATAGGAAGGCGCCCATCCTCGATCATATCCCGGATGGCATGTTTTAATTTGAAACATTTCTCTATATTGTGCCCTTTGCCTTTATGGTACTCACAGTAGGCATTCTCATCCCAAAACTTAGACTTCTTCTCTAGGTCAGGTGTAGGTCATATAGGTTGGAGCTTACCCTGTTTCATCAGTCGTTTTAGAGCGTTGGATTATGAGTCACCAACGTTGGTGAACTTCCTTTGCGGGTTATTCTTCTTGGTAGCTGATTCGACAAGGTTGGCCTCGTCGGTCTTGCTAGTAGAGCCATAAAAACGACTCGTTGCGCCTTGATATCCGCGACCTACCGTTTTGGACGAGAGTCCTTTACAGATGTCTTCTTCAATTGTTGTGCCTATTACAGTTAAGTCTTTGAAAGACTTTATGTTCTGGTATCTTAGGGGGTTCACATAGATTGGCCTTAAGTTGTCCACGAACTTTTCAACAAGAGTAGCCTCGTCTGGGCGTTCGACAAGTTGTGTGTTAGTCTTTCTCCACCTACTTAGGAAGTCAGTGAATCCTTCTTTCTCATTTTGGGTATGAACCTCTAGAGTGCACATATTGAATTGAATTTCAGCATTATCAGCGTACTGTTTGGTGAACTCAATTACAGCATCATCCCAAGTAGCAATTTTCTTGTGTTCCAAAGAGTAGAACCATTGCTTAGGAATAGCATCGAGAGATGAAGGAAAGATCCTTAAGAACATCTATGGCTTGATGACTTTGATATAAAGGCACGAATATGGTTCAACGGGTTTTCATGCCTCTTAAACTTCGGATTGTCAGTCATATTGAAGTTAGTTGGTAGTTGAGCGTTTACTGCCTCATAGTTGCTCCTCCAAATAATGGAGTCGCTTTTCAGCTTCAGTAGGACCTGGTGGAAGATTGACCTCTGGTTGTCCAATAAAGGGTGGAAGGTTATCATGTATGATCATGTCGGGAATGGCATCCTCTGCAGGAGGAAGTCTAGCTTCCACAGCGACGATATGGCCTTCAATGGTGTTGAGGCGAGCATATGCTTGGTCTTGGCTTGTTTGGAAACGAATGAGCGCAGCTATGATTTGATCATTACCATTTTCGGGTTGTTCAGATCGACCATTAACGCTTCCGACTAGTTTCCACCATTTAGGAACTGAGGATAAGTGATCGACGATGAATCAAAACACAATCGACCATTTTAGCACACTTACTTAAAAAGACTCTAGACTCGTGCAGTGGGCGTGTACCACTGTGTCAAGTGGGATTTGAAAATTACAAATTTTGAAATGTTTCTCCTAGACAACTGTAGTGTAGTTGTAAGAGTGCTGACTCGAAGTGAGGTTTGAAATGGGTTTAAGGCCTGAATTTTAATTTGACATTTGGACAGAGTTTCGGCTTATTTTGCGCTATTTTAGGCCATTTCGAAAATATTTACATTTTGAAAAGGATTTTATTTTACAAAATTTTCGTCATGGTTTTGTTTACAAATGAAGATCACGTATATGGTACACAAGCATTCATATGGTCATTATAACGGTATGTTGAGTGCATTTAAAGGATTTTGGCTTAAAAATGTGGTTTGCCATACCAAGCACTCAAACCCAGGTCTATGGAGAGGTCCGTGCCAAACATGAGTAAGGTCGGTTCCTAGTCCATTTTCTCGAGTAAAGAAAGCTCTCGATACAAACACGAGTGTGTACCACGGTATGGTTGATGTCAATCGCTATCCATCTTTAGGCCCAAATAAGAATTTAGACTGTCCAGACGGGACGATTGGTCGAACGGGTTGGGTTAAGCCTAAGAAGGCCGAATAAAATGACCTAAGAAGGTCGAGTAATGAAAACCGACAACTGTCTCGTATAAACTATTCCCTAACCTCGTTTAAGTTTCACCCTGGGTAACACGTAAGTGTATCACCCCCAGCGGAGTCGCCAAACTGTGGACATGGGCCACCCGCGCCACGGGCACCACGTGCGTTGGTCTCGAGGCGGCGGCACTTCTCCGATGGAGCCTTGCGTTTGCCAAAGCACGTCATGGGCCGTTACCGATTTGTGAGGCATTGAAACAGGTGAAAGGTTGAATAAGCCTGCATTTTTGGAGTCGCCACCAATTTATTGTTGAAAAATTGGAAACCGTTCGAATATCTCGTGTCATGTCAAGACACAAAGTAATGACATAGAAACCAAGAAATCGTTACCCTTAGCATTCTATGTCTAGAATGACTCTCGAAGATGCCAATGGACACGGATGTTCTGAGATAATTGGAGTAAGGGGTGAGGGTATGTATTAGGAAGCTCTTTAGTCGAACAACTACTCCCGCCTGCCTCGATGGCGACCTCTACTAATGATCAGGGATATCTTTCATAGCTGATATGTCGTCGATGTAATGCATGCAATGCAACAAACACAGATTAATCCTAGCATGTGAAATTAGACTATGTCGGTTAACATGTAATTTAGCAAACAAATTGGGTCAAAATTAATGTTAGATTAATGTGAATGCCAAGTAAATAAATCAAACATAAATAATAATAAAATTAACGACAATAATAATCATAATGATTACAATGATTTACGTCAAAAGCACGCTCAAAACGGAATTTTGGAGAAGAAAATTAAAATAAAAGTGAAATTAAAATAAAAGTAAGAAAATACGGCAGATTAGAAGTGATAATATAGATAATAGTCGATTTAATACGTAATTATGAGCTACCTCAAAGTGAGAGAGAGTTGAGGGACAGAAACCAACCCAAAACAGGCGCAGCAGCTGCCGCGTCCTCTGGAAGAGGCGCAACACTTCCTGCTTCTGTTCTTGAGTTGGACTCTGTCTGTGAAGTCAGAATCACGGATTTTTATCATTCATTGGTAATTTAAGATTGATTTTTGATACTATAACTTAAGTAGAAGTGTTTCAATAGATTACATGCATCCGGAACCGTTATGAAACAAATCAAAGGTGAGAATTTAAAGCAGTTTACATAATTATGACAAACTCGTGTCGGATTTAATAAAGGAACAAGCTTTGAACTTGAAAACGAAATTGATCGAATAAAGAAGATTATATACAAAAGATGAATTCCAGAGACTTGATATGTGGAAAACGAGCGTCTAAAATCCGGGTTTGAATAAACGACGAAAAACCACAAATATTGAATTATAAGGGATTTAAGTCGAATTAAACGTTATAATATGAAAGGATTAAGTAAGACATTATTTATGTACTAATACTGACAAAAGAAACGAAAGAAACGAGAGAAACAGAAAGTTGCAGAAGATCGAGGAAGAAGAAGAAGAGCAGGAGCAGCGGCAGCCTCAAGAAGAGGGGCAGCATATACTGTGACTCTTCGAAGAGGCGCAGCAGCTGCTGCGTTCTTCTCGACGTCATATCTTTGTTGTTTTGTAAATACGGTTTCAAAAGATGGTTTTTAAAGACGGTTTTGAGCGTGCTTTTTATATAAACCTTACATTTGATACAAAATAAAAGTACAATAAAGTAAAATAAGATTTACACCCTCAGACTTACATGTTTGACGAAACGAGATTGACTAAAGTTATCGTTTAGGGATTGCTCGACTCGAATATACGAATATGAAAGTACCCTTGTTAAAGGATTTTAAAAGATTGATTAGATTGATTAAGGTGGAGTTGGTCAAATTGGTCGGTCTATGGAACGTGACTAGGACTCAGAATGATCTGAGCTTACGTGGTCGATTGATCAAGCATGTAGGCGTCGAAACAAAAGCATGGTCTAGAATGCAAAGAGAGAAGAGAAAGGTAGACACTCGCGTGCCGAATATGGAGACCGAAGGTCTTTATTTATACTAAACCTATGGAGGAGTTTAGGTATGGCACGGATACGGAAACAAATCACGGAAATATTCCGAAA
Organism: Silene latifolia; assembly: GCF_048544455.1. NCBI lineage: Eukaryota > Viridiplantae > Streptophyta > Magnoliopsida > Caryophyllales > Caryophyllaceae > Silene > Silene latifolia. The sequence goes on from NC_133532.1 coordinate 68,306,015, forward strand.
AGCATGAAAAGAGGGTTGGGGAAGAGGTGCAGCATTCACTGCGACCCTTGGAAGAGGTGCAGCACCTTCTGCGTCATATCCCCAGAGGTTTCCTCTTCAACAAGAAAGATTTCCGCGTTTTTTTTATGAAATTTCGGTAGTTATACACTTCCTTATTCCGTGAAACACAATATACGGAAGATATTTCCTTAAAATATTAAATTAAACTATGAATAAATATCCTGAGAATTCTAGAACACTCCGGAACATTCCGACTTGGCATTTGAATGGTTTATAGAAAGGTGAAGCGGTCTTTGACCCGGACTCCAAATGAACTCTAATTACTTCCAAAACGACCGTATCAGTGCGTAGATGACGACCATGAGGCTGACACGGGTGTTTGAGTTATCACTTGTCGATGAACTTATGAACTGTTATAAAATCGTTCCGCGTATCAAACATGCGGCCCAATCATCACTGGGTGGTTGGCGGGAGGTGTAGAAATGTAGTATCTACAGGTTTCGACTTGTTCATGTCGACGTTCTGGAAAACTAATTGATACATAAGTTCTATTATTGGTCCAGTTTCGTTAATCTAACCTCAAGTTTCATTCTTTTTATTTCCGACACGAGTTCATCATTTTTATCTACAGGTTTCGACCGTATCAGTGCCTAGATGCATGTAATCAATTAAAACACTTCAATTCGAGTCTAATACCAATAATCCATCCTAAATTTACCAATGAACAATAACAATCCACGATTCTGGCTTCACTGCTAGAATCCAACTCAAGAACAGACGCCGGAAGTGATGCGCCTCGCCTAAAAGACGCAGCAGATGCTGCGCCTGTTTTGGGTTAGCTTCTGTCCCTGAACTCTTTCTCGCTTTGACATAGTTTGTAGTTACGGTTTTAATCAACTATTATCCGTATTATCACCTTTAATCTAACATATTTTCTTATTTTAATTTCTTTTCTTTTATTTTATTTTTTCTTTTGTTTTCTTCTTCGAAATCCCGTTTTTGAGCGTGCTTCTGACGTAGATCAAATAAACCTTGTAAAGTTTGTAATTTTAATTATTTTAATTCATTTATTATTATGTATGATTTAATTGTATGGTTTTCACATGTAATTAATCTAACTTACAACTTCGACCCAATTGTTTGCTAAAACACGTGTCTACCGACATAGTCTAATTTCACATGCTAGGATAAATCCATGATTGTTGCACTGCATGCATTACATCGACGACATCTCAGATATGAACAATTTCCCTAATCATTAGTAGAGGCCGCTATCGAGGCTGGCAGGATTAGGTTTTCAAATTAAAGAGCTTCCTAATACGTACCCTCACCCCTTACTCCTGTTATCTCTGGACATCTCTGTCCATTAGCATTTCGAGAGTCATTCTAGACATAGAATGCTAAGGGTAACGAGTTCTTAGTGTTCATGTTATTACTTTGTGTCTTGACATGGCACGAGGTTTTCGAACGGTTTACAATTTTTCCACAATAAATTGGTGGCGACTCCACAAATGCAGGCTTATTCAACATTTCACCGGTTTGAATGCCTCACAAATCGGTAACGGCCCATGACGTGCTTTGGCAAACCAAGGTTCCGTGGGAGAAGTGTCGCCGCCTTGAAACCAACGCGCGGGTGCGCGCGGCGCAGGTGGCCCATGTCGACAATTTGGCGACTCCGCTGAGGATGATACACTTACGTGTTACCCAGGGTGAAACTTGAACAAGGTTAGGGAATAGTTTATACGAGACAGTTGTCTATTTTCATTACACGACCTTCTTAGGTCGTTTTAGCCAGCCTTCATAGGCTTAACCTAACCCATTTGACCAATCGTCCCGTCTGGACGGTCCAAATTCTTATCTAGGCCTAAAGATGGATAGCAATTAACGTCAACCATACCGCGGTACATACTCATGTTATTGTATCGAGAGCTTTCACTACCCGAGAGAATGGACTAAGAACCGACCTTACTCATGTTTGGCACGGACCTCTCCACAGACCAGGGTTTGATTGCTTAGTATGGCAACCCACCTTTTTAAGCCAAAACCCTTTAAATGCACTCAGCATAGCATTATAATGCCCATATGTATGTTTTTATCATATACGTGATCACCATTTGTAAACAAAACCATGACAAAATTGAGTAAAATAGAATCTATTTCAAAATATGAACATTTTCGAAATGGCCTAAAACAGCGCAAAATAAGCCGAAACTCTGTCCAAATATCGAGTCAAACTTCGGGCACAAACCCATTTCAAAACTCACTTCGAGTCAGCACTCCTACAACTACACTACAGTTGTCTAGGACAAACATTTCAAAATTTGTCATTTTCAAATCCCACTTGACACAGTGGCACACTCCCACTTCACGAGTCGAGTCTTTCTTGAGTAAGTGTGCAAAAATAAAATAAAAAAGTTAAAATAAAAAACGTTTTAAATCAAATATTTTCAAACCATGTAAATGTAAATATGTAAATTCAATTGGGCTAAGTTAGAGTCAAAATCCAAACCGACTATGTCTTAGTCGGAACTCTGTCGAGTTATAAACCCGTCTTCCTTTACATTTTGGGTCTTTTCTAATTCGAGTAAAGTCCTAAGGCATCACGCCGTCATTTTGGACCCCCTACCCGAATTCAGTTAGGATCTAAGTATTTCCGACACCTCGAGTCACACGTGCCTGAGTCATATATAAAAGACTTATTAACACCTATAAGTACACCTCGGGTATCTACACTCCTCCTCGAGTCTAGAATCAACATGTGTCATCAATCCTGTCAATAAGGTCAACCATATAAGGGTCGCTCCATCAAAGTTAACACTCGAGTCTAAAATTAAAGTAAAGAACCGTGAATTCAAACACGAGAAGTCGCTCACGACATTTCACGAATTCACAAGTCAAGTCTAGATTTGCCGTTTGATCCTCGTGATTATTTGTCCCTTCCTGTGTTCGTTGCTTATTGCCTTAGTATGCGTGATCCCATGTCGAATTGAGTTGTAATGCGCGCCATTTATGTCGAATAGGAATCCAACAAGTTCCGTCAGTCAGCAAAGTCACGAATAAGTTGAAGCCACAATCGTCGTATCTCTCTAAAACGTTAATGCCATGGTCCTACGAGTTCAAGCTACAATGGAAAATTTGAGCATTCGCATCCTCACCCTTGAGAATGGAATGGTGGAAAAGAACACGCCACCTAGAGAAACCACTAGTCTAGGTCTTCCAAAGCTTACCTCTTGCAATAACTGTCGCCATAGAAAGCCGAAAACAACCGAAAGGAAACCTAAGAGGCGTCATAGGATGCTTTCTGATTTAGGCATGTCTTATGCCGATGCTTTGAAGAGACTCTCTGCCCAAGGTAAGCTATCTCAGATAGGTCCGACTCCGGATCCACATTTAGAGAAGCATGTGAACCTCTAGAAGGGCAACAAATACTGCCTATATCACCAAGGTAGAGGCCATGATATTAAATAGTGTTTTCTCTTGAAACACATCACCCAATATATGATCGAAGAGGGCAAGCTTCTAGTGCCGCTTTCTGTCGAGCAATTTGAGAGAATCAACCCTCTTGGGTCTAGCAGCACTAAACATGGTGAAGAATCATCCCTAAACTATTCTCATCTCCTCGATCCTCGTGATGTCGAAGAGATTAAAGCGCTCGAGGAAGATGATATCCAAAATGGAATGCTCATGCTTTCCATTGCCTTCAACAATACATTTTCCAAAATAGAGGGAGCTATTGATAATCTAAACTCTCAGTTTTCCAACATGGAGAACCAGTTTGCTGAAATAGGTAAGAAGCTGGAGACCGAGCCTCTCAAAATGAAGAGTGTCCCAGACAAATTCTCAACCTGACAGTCCTAAGGAGAAAGCAACAAGTGAGCAATCTATTCCTATTTCTTCTCATCCAGGAATCAAAATCAACAAAGGCAACCTCATGGACCCTTCGACTCTCCAAGGTCATTCACAAAGGCTTATAACAAAAAAGATACACCTCCTACGAAATTCACCAACATTGGTATTACATATACCGATGCCCTTCAGAGACTCATGGAGCGACGAATGTTAAAGCCTATCTGTCCTACACCAGATCTAGAAAATAAGTCTAGGTTCTGGGATAGTAATGCCCATTGCCAGTATCACAGGGGCAAAGGACATAATACTGAGTTGTCTCTCTCAACTTTTAACCCACAAGGCAGCTTAGGCAATCCTCATGGATATACCACTTATTAGGAAACTCTTCTTGACTGTTATCCTTCCAGTGTTCCCAATGATGAGGATGAGGTGCTCAAAGGGGTCAATGCTCAAGGTCATATGCCAAAGCCAGTTGCGGGAAAATAAAATATTCAAGCGTGGGCCGATGATTACGAGTCTGGATCTGAGGTCGAATTAAAGTCTGCGTCCGAGTCCTAGGCTTTATATCCCATAATTTCTCTAGTGTCTTTCTTCTGTCCATTTCCATTCCTAGTGACAACCTGGGGGCTGTCCCACGAGTCACATTTCTTCTCGAATCTATGTTAAATACATTCATTAATCATTTCAATAAAAGTACAATTTTTAATCTACATATTCTATCCTATCTCTTCCTTTACCCTTTCCTGTGACAACAAGAATTGATTTGAGACATTTTAAAAACGAACAACAACACATGACAGTCGATGTGAGTGCAATTAAATGATGTTCCATTCGAAGTTGTAGAGGATCTGAAACTCCATGTCCATTTTCTTACCTATTCCATGTCTGGTAACAGAAACCTCACTATACCCCAGTTTAGGACGAGCCTATCTCAAGAGATTCTAGGACGAATCCAGACCATCTCCCTTGTTAACAATCCATGACGGAAGGCAAGCCCATTCCCCACAATAAACAACCCGTGTTACTAAAGACCAACCCGTTTCACGCCAAAGGTGCTAGTCTAACCCAAGGCCGAAGTTATGCAAGAAAATCCAAGACGATACGAGCCATGATCAAAGTCAAAGGCCCAATCAAGAGAAACTGGTGTCAATATTCAAGATCAATATCCAAGACAAAAGAGTCAAAAGAACACGGCTCAATCTTGCAATGTCAATATTCAAAGTCAAAGTTATCTTCAAAACCTGAATCAAGAATCTGAGCAAAAGCCGAGATATATTCTAGACCAAGAATCTGAGTCTGAATTAAGAACTAGTATGAAATCAAATACGGAATACTGCTGAAGTCCATATAGAATCAAGACATCAATGAAGATGGTCAGCTAGCACCCTCACTTAGCCCACCACACATCCTAAGTCCTTCTCGAGACCGCTACAAGGAGATAGTTAGGAATTTTGAGAGTCCTCTCAAGCTCGTCAAGTATACCCATCATTTAGGGCCAAGACATGGAAACTTGAACCCACGTCATTTTAACTTAACTTTATGTGCTGAGGCTACATTAAGCCAAGAGACTCCATTTCCAACCCATATTACAAGACATAATCCCATCGAGCCTCAACTCCACAAAATCAAGCTCCAGAGATTTGCTTCAAAGCCTCTTTTTTCCAAGCTCCACATTCCAAATATCCAATCCAGTTTCACCTTGACCTAGACACGGAGTCTTCAAATACTTTGCTACCCACGTCATTTTAACTTAACTTTATGTGCTGAGGCTACATTAAGCCAAGAGACTCCATTTCCAACCCATATTACAAGACATAATCCCATCGAGCCTCAACTCCACAAAATCAAGCTCCAGAGATTTGCTTCAAAGCCTCTTTTTTCCAAGCTCCACATTCCAAATATCCAATCCAGTTTCACCTTGACCTAGACACGGAGTCTTCAAATACTTTGCTACCCAGAACGGGACGAACCCATATCCATCCTTAGGGTCCACTTTCGAGTGCGCTAACACAACAAGAAAATTTTTACGAAATTAGTTATACCTCTTTGGTCTTTGACCAGAGGGAGTTATATCAAATCGATTCTTCGAGTCACCAAAGGAATATACTCTCCTGACCCATGCACTTTAAGGCCCTAACAGCATAGCTTAGGCACACAGTAGAACTACGACTCGGTTTGATTTCACCTCTTCAGGTGGATACATAGGCAGTCCTTTCTTACACAATAAGGATACGACCACAACACCGAATAAAACTAACAAAGCCACCTCAGAACTACGATATGGTTTGATTTCATTTCACGTGAATACGTAGGCAGTCCTCATGGACACAGCCATCTCAACCCTCAACTTTCAACGTCAATTATCAACCACCTCAACCATCAACTTTCAACCTTAATTTCAACCTCCCAACCACAATTTCGATTTATATGTCTTTAGTGGGCGCTCCTTTTTGTCGCCCAGTCTCCTTTTTTACCAAATTCTAAGGTCATCTTCTCATCCTGGGAGCTTCTCTTCCGATATGCCACCCGTCCTTTATTGCTCTCTTATTTTAAGTCAAGCTAGTGCTCGGTATGGACAATGGTAAGATCTTAGATCGATTCTCGAATTTATCGTGCCTCAAGAAGAGTCTCTTTTATAGAAAACGGAGTCAAAAGATGTCTAAGTAGACAGCTAATCCATGGCTCATGCCTTTCCTTTATATGTCCCCATCATTCTTGCAATTCATCCGTCGAAACTGATAAGCGTTGTCGCTCATACTTTGCTAGGGGTTGCGCATACTTAGGCAAAGTCTGTCAAATTCGTCCCTGTGTCGCGTCAAATCTAAGTCAGCGTTGCGTCAGTTTATCGTCTTGCGTCCTAATGAGTCTACGTTACATCAAGTCATGCGTCTAAAGCCCTTTGAATATGCATAACGCATTACAAGCAACAAATTCCTCCTTTATTTAAACAATTTTATAAAGAAAAGAATTTTGCAAAACCTATGTGCTTCCCAATTCGAGGTCCATGTGCTGATTGCTTGCGTGCATAAGTGTTTATGTGCTATTTGCCTGTTAGATTGCGTTCTTGTGTGGCTACTAACCGTGCATGTTAGTATAAGAAGCATAACTCGCTCCAACTGGGGGCTCGCCCAAGTCATCATTCTCCCCAGTGACAGTCAAGATATTCCCCAACAGTATTCGCAGTGATGCTCAAGGTTTTTTCCATGACGATCAAGATGTTCCTAATCATTGATGTGTTCCCCAGCGAGAGTTCGTTGCCGCTTACAGCTGATGTGAACATTATTTGCGCACATTTAATCCCCTAATTGAGCCTATTTTGCATACTATTATGACATTCTATGGCCATTTTATCCGTCAAAACCTTCCTATTTGCTTTTCTATCGCATTTCATATGTTTTGTAGAAAAGGAGATAATAAGGCGGAAATTCCCGTCTTTCGTGCATATTTGGAAGCTTATTGATGATATTAGATGGACTAATATGAAGAGGAGGCAAGAATGATGGCCAAGTATGTAGGAATAAAGAGTATATAGAAGGCTCAAAGGGTTAAAAGTAAGAATGACGAGAGGAAAGGCATCACAAGAAGAAATCGCTCGAACACCGAACCAAGGGTTGCTTCTTTGGCTCTGAAAATATGCTAGATGGAACGGCGTCGAAAAAACAAGTGATCTAGGATTTTGAATCACTTCAATAGGAGTCCGGATGAGAAAATGACGTCCGTTTTACAATCCGAGCTCAAACAAAGAAGTTGTTCGCCAAGACGCCCGTCTTCCCCAAGACGCCCGTCTTCCCCACAAGACGCCCGTCTTCTGGCTGGGAAAAACAAGAAAATTCACTGGAAGAGAATCCACCCGTCTTCTCAGGAATCCGCCCGTCTTCACCCAAAACCGCTCGTGCCCCTCTTCTACAATCCGCCCGTCTTCTCTCAAAGACGCACGGGCCCAGACCACCGACTCCGCCCGTCCCGTGCCTAAGACGCACGGATTCCAGCCCAGCACAAATCCGTTTCTTCAAGCTTCAAAGAAAGATGCCCTTCCTTCCAAAAATACTGGCGTTTCCCTGCTCTAAACTCAAAAGTGTAATTACTAATTTAGCCTTAGTTAACCTAGTGAATCCCCACTATATATACCCCATTTTTAATAATCAAACCATCAAGTTTTATTAGACTATAATCAAGTTTTTAGATTAGAATCAAGTTTCCTTAGATTAAATAAAGCCTTCTTAGATTAGATTAGGGGTAGATTAGAATAGATTAATCTCAATCTTTCCACAAATCTCACATTAATCTCTCCTTAATTATTGTTCAAGTTTATTATTCAAGTTCATCACTTTTGGGTAATTGAAGATTATTGGGTTATTATTAGAGGATTGACAACCCTTCATCAATCAATCAAGTTTCTTCTATTATTCTTTGCTTTATTATTTGGATCATCTCAAGTTTGGTGTAATTCCTTTACTTTTTAATCTTTATTCTTCATTTCTTCATTCTATTATCATGTTTATACTTGTTTTGATGATTGACACCATTAATGACATGTTTCCCATGATAATGAGTGAGTAGTCTCTTAGCTAGGATTAGTGGGTAATTAGGGGAAATCAACATGGGATTGATTCATGCTTAATCTAATATGTTCACATGATTAAATTGCTTGCTTGTTCTGATGTCAACTTTATGCACATGTTATGTTTGATGAAATGCTAAGCCTATGAATCCTTGCATTTTTACCATCTCTTATCTACTCAACTTAACTTGTAAGATATAAACCAACTCGAGTCTTGTTAGACCATGCATAGAAGTTAAATAGGAGGAAAGTAAGTCGACTTGTAGGTGTTGTACAATCTAATCAATTCGGCTCCGGGACCCAACTCTTCCTATGAACCGTAAGACATAAACCAACTCGGTTCCTTCACAACATTAATTGCCTGCAACTTTGTAAACATGTTTGTATGATCAACACCATGAATCACCTATGACCTCATGATATCCTAGCACTTTTAATCATTTGTTTACATCTTTCCTTTTATTACTTGTCTTACTTTATTGCTTTTATTTGTCTAGAACACAACTACAAACCCAACCAAATTGTGACACTAACATAAATTGAGATAGATAGACTTAGAACCCAAAGCACACCGTCCCATGGATCGACCTCGACTTACCACTAACTAGTTGTATGTTGAGTATTATAAATTGTGTTTGATTGGATGTGTGACGACCAACTCTTGTCCCATCAACAGCCCACGTATTTCTCGGAAGCACGATTCGCTTGAGACTGACGCAAGAAGATTCAACCTCAAGGTTTTGCCATAGTTCGCTTGAGACCGACGCAAGCAGATTCCCCAGCATATGACTCCTTTTTTTGGGCGTTCTCTTCGTCCGGATCCGCATTTTCTCTGCAAGAAACTACAGACAACCACGACATTTTGTTCCCCGCGAGAATTCATGATCACTAAATACAGTTCGTGGGCTTCTTCTCTTTATCGGAGTTTCGCTTGCGACGACCCCAGCGGATTTTCTCCTCAGTGGTGCCAAGGGCGCGCCGTTGTCGATTAGGTACCTTTATTTTCCTCAGCGATGCTGAGTGCACGTCGTTGTTGATCCTTTATTTTCCTCAGCGGTGTCAAGGGAGCGCCGTTGTCGATTTAAACACCTTTAGTTTCCTCAAGGATGCCAAGGGCGTGTCGTTGTCGATCCTTTATTTTCCTCAGCGGTGCCAAGGGCGCGCCGTTGTCGATTTAAACACCTTTATTTTCCTCAACGATGCCAAGGGCGTTTTGTTGTCGATCATACACGTTTTCCTCAGTGGTGCCAAGGGCGCGCTGTTGTCGATCTACACCTTTTCCTCAGCGATGCCAAGGGCGCGTCATTTTGGATCCATTATTTTCTCTTCAGCGGTGCCAAGGGCGTACCGTTGTCGACTCAGGATATGATTCTTCCCCACGGAGTTCAAAATAAAATTCTCCGGAGAGGATGATTACCTTCAAATCCTTCACCCAGAGGTGTCTCAGGTATGGTTTATTCTTATGGATGGCGAGCTTCCTTACGTAGTCTAATAAACTTTAAACGAGCCTCCCCAGAAGTCGACAGACTATAAAATATTCCCGATGACAGGTCATTGGCTCAGACCCCTTGAGCCGCCTCGCGACGCCATAGTCTTCAGGTTGTAATCTTCGATTGACCTAATGGATATACTTTGACTTTCGCGTTGTCCAAGCCTCAGTCAAAGTGGGGGCTCTGTAGACACCTCAATTCTGCACCTCCCGCCAAACACCCAGTGATGATTGGGCCGCATGTTTAGCATATGTCCCTATTTTATGACGTTTTGTAAATCGGTTAGTAAAAGGTAACTCATACACTTGTGGCTACCCCTTGGTTGTCATCTAGGTGTCATTACGGTCGTTTTGGCAGTAATTAGAGTACATTTGAAGTTCAGGTCAAAAACCGTCTTCATTTTCTAAAACCGACAAATCCCGAGTCAAAAAGAAATGTGCTTGTCTACCTAAGGTTAGGATGTCATAAAATGTTATGAGTATATCTCATTTTTATTCCTATGTCACTTCTTTGGGCTAAACATAAAGTTTACATTACAAAATGTGCATTTCATTTAGCTAAAATGACAACCCGAAGTTTAGGCCCATTTTACGAGGTGATAACGACTTTTTTGGGTCTGTCCAATTTCACAGAAAGTTCTAGATCTTTCTTTTAGCCTTCCAAGGACACCAAAATCAACTTAATCCGAGTATTTTAGAAAACGTTATGCGTAAAATACGACAGACTGTCAAACGTGTTTTCTTGCGCAGAAGAATACTACCCGAGAAAGGACGCAGCAAGTGCTGCGCCTCTTCTAAGGGTCGCAGGACCTGCTGCGCCTTTTCTCCAGGATTTCTTTTTGTCTAAGTTTCCATGTTTCAACCTAAGTCCGTCGTTTCCGGATATTTCCTTCCGTATCTCTTTCCTAAACCCTACCCCTCGTGATTAGTATAAATAGAGGCCTTTGTCTCACATATTTTTCACGCAAGTGTCCACCCTTCTCTTCTCCCTTTGCATTCTGAGTACCAGTCACGTTTGCATGACCAACCAATTTGACCACTACAGTATCAATTATTCAATCTTTTAAATTCCTTTTTCAAGGGCACTTTCATATTTGCATAGATCGAGTCGAGTTACCACTAAAAAACCGTTTTAGTTAAATCTCGCAACGCTAACATGTAAGTCTGAGGGTATAAATCCCATTTTATTCTTGTACTTTTATTTTGTATCAATTAATGTAGATTTATATCAAGAGCACGTTCAAAAAAACTGATTTAAAATCTATCTTTTTAAACCGTTTTTTACAAAACAGCGGAAGTCGGAGGTCGAAAAGAAACGCAACAGTAGCTGCGCCTCTTCGAAGGAACGCAACATCTGCTGCGCCTCTTCCAGTGGCTACCGCTGCTCCTGCTCTTCTTCTTCTTCCTCAACTTTCTGCAATTTTTCTTATTTCTCTTATTCTTTCGTTCTTTTGTAATTTTCAGTACATAAAATTATATATTAACTGAATCTTTTATTTACAATCTCTTAAATCGTCTTTAAATCCTGGGTAATTCAATACTTGCAGGTTTTTGCCGTTTTAATTCAAATCGATTTTCGGGGTTTCGATATGTTCATGTCGAGTTTCTGGAATCCTAATTGATACATAAGTTCTCTTATTTGTCCAGTTTCGTTAATCTAACCTCAAGTTTCATTCTTTTAATTTCCGACACGAGTTCATCATAATTATGTAAACCATTGTAAATTCTCTTTCTTATCCGTTTTATGTCTTCACTGCCATAATCCAACTCGATTCTAGCTTTACTGCCATAATCCAACTCAAGAACAGGCACAGGAAGTGCTGCGCCTCTTCCAAAGGATGCAGCAGATACTGCGCCTGTTCTGGGTTGGCTTATGTCCCTGAACTCTTTCTCGCTTTGACGTAGTTTCTAATTACGGTTTAAATCAACTATTATTCGCATTATCACCTTTAATCTGACGTATTTTCATATTTTAATTTCTTTTCTTTTATTTTTTCTTTTGTTTTCTTCTTCGAAATTCCGTTTTTAAGCGTGCTTCTGACATAGATCAAATAAACCTGGTAAAGTTTGTAATTTTAATTATTTTATTTCATTTATTATTATGTATGATTTAATTGTATGGTTTTCACATGTAATTAATCTAAGTTCCAACTTCGACCCAATTGTTTGCTAAAACACGTGTCAACCGGCATAGTCTAATTTGACATGCTAGGATTAATCCATGATTATTGCACTGCATGCATTACATCGACGATATATTAGATATGAACAATTTACCTAATAATTAGTAGAGGCCGCTATCGAGGTGGGCGGGTTTAGGTGTTCGAATTAAAGAGCTTTCTAATACGTACCCTCACCCCTTACTCTAGTTATCTCTGGACATCTGTGTCCATTGGCATCCCAAGAGTCATTCTAGACATAGAATACTAAGGGTAACGAGTTCTTAGTGTTCATGTCATTACTTTGTGTCTTGACATGACATGAGGTATTCGAACGGTTTCCAATTTTTCCACAATAAATTGGTGGCGACTCCACAAATGCAGGCTTATTCAACCTTTCACCGGTTTCAATGCCTCATAAATCGGTAACGGCCCATGAGTTGCTTTGGCAAACCAAGGTTCTGTGGGAGAAGTGCCGCCGCCTCGAATCCAACGCGCGGGTGTGCGCGACGTGGGTGGCCCATGTCCACAATTACGACATTGGTGGATCAGTCTTGGAGCTTACAGACAACTTCAAATGCGGCAATCCCCAACTGTGGATACCTTTATTTGTCATATCCACAATGAATTCTTAGGTGCTTGGGATCATTACACCACACAAGAACGAGAGTAATTCCTCAGCATGAAGTGTTGCTCTTTTAAGCACAAAGATCTGAAGCGCCACTATGAGAGAATGTCAAAGAGATGTTATGCTCTCGGTGGCATGGATGACGTAAATCTGAAATAAGCCTACTTAAATTCCCTTCCGGGACCCCTGGGGAATGAAATATCTAGGCATTTTTCTCTCAAGAACTTTTCTCTTAGCAATGCTACCTTTGGAGAAATATATAAAACCTCCCTTGCCGCTCTAGAAAAGCTACGTAATCACCAAAATTTTTCAAACAACTAGAAGAACAAGGGAAAATTTTGGGTAGAGCGTGGGACCATTCAGAACTCTCTATAAAATGCAAATAAAAGAAGTGTGGTTGTTCATCTTTCATGGGAGAGAAAAAGTACAAGAAAAGATGGAAGAAGCGTTTCCCAAAATTATTAGGAGACAAAAAATGGAAATTTTTCAGGAAGAAAAAGCGAAGAGGTTTTAAAACGTCTGATCGTTGTTACATGTGCAAAAACAAAAGGGCACTACACAAAACAATGTCCAAATAAGAAGAAAAGAGATAATCTTATTGGTTATCTTGCCCGTATTATATATATTGATAATGCGGAATCCGTCTTTTCTCTTGATGATGAACCTACAGATGATACCATTATTGCAATGGTAATAAAACCCATCAGTGATTCATCAGATTCAGATGATGATTCAGATGGAGAAGAAAGTGTAGATGAACAATTCATGCTATTTGATGTATACACCATCGACATCTGTAAAGCTGAGAAACAAGATGAAACACTGGCGGCTTACTTAACACAACCATCTCCAGAAGCCAAAATCTATATCTTTCTAGATAAATACGATAAACCGATTTCCATTGTTACATATTTTTACACTAGTGCCTCATACTCCATCATGAAGCCAGATTTACTCCCATCACCTGACTGGGAGCAATGCTCAGTAGGGTTCAGAACCGCCAATGGACAAATATTTCGCATATCCCTTAAGACCAAGCCTATTTACATCCAACTTTTCCTAGGATATACGATAAAATCTAAAGTATTTGGATCGGATCTCACCGGAAAGGATTTTATACTGGGATTTGATGTTCTTCACAACCTTAAAAGAGTATCCTGGCATTCAAAAGGTCTTAAACATAAAAATCATCTGTTGCCCTGGAAAAAGGTCTCGCATATTTATTCTTTGGAGATTCTTAATCCTATTAAAGAAAAGATAGTCAACACCTCATGTGCAGATTCTCATTCTGAGTTCCTTAAAAAATGCAACTCACCTTTATGGCAAAATCCAGAATTCTTCATCAGTCTACTCTTCAACAAAAATGAAGATCTAAACGCCATAAAAGCCAGACATATGGGAATGAATCCATATCATTACACTATGGCTCTTCAAGAGGTGGAACAACTCCATAAGAAGGGACTCATTGAACAAACAAAATCACCTTGGGCGTGCGAAGCATTTTATGTCAACAAAAGGGCAGAACAAGTTCGTGGAAAATTAAGGTTAGTAATCAACTACCAACCACTGAATCATTTCCTTGCTGATGATAAGTTCTGCTTACCTAAAAGAGAAGTGTTGATCACCAAACTACCTCAAGCCCAAATCTTCTCAAAATTTGATCTTAAAGCCAGGTTTTGGCAGTTAGGCGTTAAGCCAGAGGAAAGACCAAAAACAGGTTTTTGCACACCAGATCACCATTACCAATGGAAACCCATGCCATTTGGTTTAAAGACAGCTTTGTCCTTATTCCAAAAGGCAATGATAAAGATTTTTGAGTTGATCCTCGCAAATGCTTTGATCTACATTGATGATATCCTTGTGTTTTCTCCCGACATTGACTCTGACACTACATTATTAGAGAAGTTCCATAAGATTGTCCTACAATATGGAATAATGCTCTCTGAAAAGAAAATGGTCATTGGAGAAACACAAATAGATTTCTTGGGGATGCACATTTCTAAAGAGCAGTATCATCTTCAACCTCACATTCCCACCTAGCTAGAAGCGTTTCCAGATGAAAAACTCTCAATTAAACAAGTGCCACAATTTCTCGGCGTTGTCAATTACATGGCAGATTTCATTCATGGTCTACCCAAGCATAGGTCCACACTTTCAGCACAGTTAAAGAAAGATACACCTCCATGAAACTAGAAATTCACAGAAGCAGTTAAAGAGTTAAACAAAAATTGCAAAATCTTTGCCAACATTATACATCCAATCCAAAGGCAAGAGAAATTTACAAACAGATGCAAGTGATTGTTACTGGGGAGCAGACGTATTAGAAGAGGACATGTCGAGATGTCGATGGTGTATGCATCAAAAAGCATCTTGTTTGTCTGCACTTTCTTCTCCATCTGAATCATCATCTGAATCTGATGAATCACTGATGGGTACTATTACCCTTGTAAGAATGGTATTATTCGTAGGTTCATCATCAAGAGAAAAGACGGATTCAATACCCGCATTATCAATATCTCCAACACGGGCAAGATAACCAATAAGATTATCTCTTTTCTTCTTATTTGAACATTGTTTTGCGTAGTGCCCTTTCTTTTTGCAGATATAACAAGGTCAGACTTTTTAAAACCTCTCCAGTTTTTCTTCCTGAAGAATTTCCATTTTCTGTCTCCCATGAAAGACGAACAACCCACTTCTTTGATTTGCATTTTATAGAGAGTTCTCGATGGTCACACGCTCTACTCAAAAGTTTCCTTTGTTCTTGTTGTGTAGATACCCAGTATCTGTCGGGTCTCCAACAGACACCCGATGATTATCGGACTACAACATGCTTAGGAATCGCAGCGTTTAATCACAGTTTTGTACAACTATCCGTCGGAAAACTCAAAACGATTTCAAAAACAAAACTTTTCAAAAGTACCTGGAGTGTTTAATGCACGACGACGGGGTCACAATAACACTAACTAGAGTCAAAACCGATACCAGACAAAAAACCGACTCAAAATTCAAATCCTAAATCCAACAACGAGTCAAACCGACTAAAACAATAAAAACAAACTTCTCAAAACTTCCACGATAAGTATTCCCGGAATGCTTGATGGTGAAGTAAAAATCATGTCATCCAAAACCTAGGATAGAACAAATCACGATTTCAATTGCGTGATAGTGACAAGACAGCTCGAAGACCCGCGAAATGGCTCGCGCCTCTTCGAGTAGCCCATGCGGCCACGTCGCTCAAAACGCACACAACCACCCATTTTTCAAAAAATACCTCTCAAATGCCACCATTTGAAGGTACGTGAGTGTCCGCCCCCTCATTTCTCCCTTAATATTCTCGACTCGACTTCTTAAGTCACAAACCGACACATATTTTTGACCTACCGATCGAAAATACAAGCCATACACATTGTTTGGTAATGTCATCGTGCATTAAATCACTTGACCGACCATCTCGACGAACTACACATTCACTAAACTTTAAAAAAACACTCTTTACATTGCTAAAACGGTTTTCAACCGAGTTTTCAGACCAAACAAGTTGATAGACTTTCTTCGATTTCTCGTCCTAAGCCAATCATGTAAGTATGAGGGTGTAAAAATCCTCTTGTTTCATGTTTTTCATTTGTTTTATGACTATAACATGCTAAAACATGCATAACATGATTCAAATATAGGTTAGATGAGCCAAAACCGAATTTTGACCGGAGACAGGGGCTACTTGCGTAGCAGCAGGGCTCACGCCTCAATGCCCTCTCAGGCCTTAATCCAGCCGTGTTTGGTCTAATCTTCCCTCTTTATTTCATTTCTTATTTCCAATCGGTTTTTACCATTTCAAATATTTCAAATCATTTTCATGTTAAACTTTTAACCATAAAACATTTTCACCCTTGGTTCCTCATACCATGACGGTTTAATCCGTGTTTCGGTGATAATATTTGGTTAATTACATTTAAAAGGTATTTTAAAACCTCTTATTTCATTTTCTTTACATTTCAAAAAACAAACATACTAGTCATAAATACAAAATCATCCTTGGTTCCACATACCATGTCGGTTTTTAACCCGAGTACGATGATAAACGTTGACTAACTACAAACAAATGAACTTAAAACAATTAGTTCATAATCAATTTCAAAACTATTCATGTCAAGCTTGCAAAACCGATCCCGACATCGAATATTGTCAATACAATGATGATTATTCAAGTCTCGTTCCTCATATTGAGACAAAAGCGGCCTAAACGACCTTTTCAAACCAATACGGGTTCAAACACCCTCTTTACAAATCATTCCACAAATCTTTTAACAGTCATAAGACGTCCCTTGGACAGTCTGTTGACTCGCGCCTAAACAGGCCAACCATTTTCCAATTTTCAAACCAGGACAGGCCTGCTTGCATCACCTGACGGCTCGCGCCTCAATAGGCTGCCTGATGCAGACGCTGCCTTCCTTTCAGCACTTGTCTAGGACGATCCCGAATTTGGTTAACCCGAATACAGGACGGATCAGATGACTAATCTTCCCCTTTTCATTGTATTTGCAAAACGCTTTCTAAGACAAATGGATCACGTTATGCACCATAAACCTAACTCGGTAAATGGATGTTTAATTTCCATCTTGCATGCAAATCAACATTAAATCCAATTTGACATCAATTACTTGATATTTGGATAAACAAACCGACATAGAAAGATCACATGTTAGGTTAAAACTTGTGGATGCGCATTCATGAATTTTTCCGTTTTATCAACTTTTGCATTTAACCAACCAAGATCGATCAGTAGAAGCCGCTACCGCGGGCGGGATTGGGTGTCTGATTAAAGGGCTTCCTAATACATACCTTCAGCTCTTAATCAGAATCTTTGGATAGTGGACGACCTTATCCCGGGCGAACAAGAGTCTTTCTAGAGATATGATGCTAAAGAGGAACGACTCCTTATCTTTAGTACCTATGCCAAACACCGCTTTTGGCCTTGGTTGACCGAGGTATAAAGTGGATTCGAACGAGTTCCAAGCATCCCACAAATGCTTGGTGGCGACTCCGAACATCTCTTGCATCGTTTTGAGACCCTTGCCGAGGCAAAACCAACTGATCTAAAACGATGAGGTCGAAAGCATTTTTTACGCCGCCGAGTGTGGCTTTCAAGAGACCGCTGCACGCCCACAGATTTGTTTGGCGTGCATGTGGGCCATGTTCACAGTTTCGCGACTACCGTGGGAAAAATGGGACACTTGTGTCTTTGTGATCCTTAGAGGTGAAACTCGAACGAGGTCGTGGTTAAAGTGCATTAATTGATCTTATGGTCATAAGTCAGATTCCTTGCCCAGGCCCACAACCTAACCTTTATCGACCAATTGGCTCGTCTCGTCGGCGTGAGTTTTCTCATCTCCGCGTTTCGAATTCCGATTGCGTCAAGCATGCCATTGACGTTACACATTTCTGTTTCGTCAAAGAGCTTTCATTTCCTTCGTGAACGAGGCTAGGGCACCCTACTTACACATTTTCTTTGGATTGGTATCTCTCTCGAAAATCGGTGTTTGATCGCTTGGTGTGTGACCACCCTTATTAAGCCAAAACCCGTGCCATCATTATGCATAATATAATGTACTGCGAGTGCTTATGTGCTATGTGATCAAAAGTCCTTCCCTGTCATTTCCAAACTTTCAAATACACCCTTTTGCGCCGTTATAATGGCCATTCAAATCTCGGTCTTTCGCCAACCGTTGCGTACCTTTCTAATTTGTCGTAATGATGATTTTCAAACCCGGTTTTCTAAAACCATTTTTCAAAAAGCACGCTTTCTAGGCTGTCGTAGTGACGATTTTCAAACCCGGTTTTCTACAACCATTTCAAAAAAAGAACGCCTTTTTAGGCCGTCGTTATGACGATTTTCAAACCTGGTTTTCTACAACCATTTTAAAAAGCACACCTTTTTAGGGCGTCGTAATGACGATTTTCAGACTTGGTTTCCTACAACCATTTCAAAAACACCTTTTTACGCCGTTCTAATCGTCGCGTCAAGACGGATTTTAACCCATCTCGCGCTAACACAATGGCGCTTTCAAAACCCGAAAATGGTACACACCCCTTTTTCGAGATTTTTTCAAATCCCGAGGAACATACACCGTCCCTGAGACCTTCTCAAACCTTTCAAAACTCGATTTTCAAAATATACAATTTTGAAATTTCAAAAACCGTCTTTGGATACAACACCTTGTTTTCAGAGCCGCCTCAACTCGAACTCGAACCGTCTTTTGAAAACAAACATAAGACAACTTTTCAACTGATCGACTTTCGAAGATCCTTGTTCTTTGGAAGCCGTCCACATTGCGACAAACGAATCTTTTTGGAAATCTCTATTTTCGAAAACTTCAGTCCGCCATTCCGATTTCGACACGTATCTATGGAGTCGAAGCAAGCGTACTTATGGGTCTTTACTTAAGAGTCATCTCACCTCGAGACTCCTTCAACGGCGTCACACCATTATGTTGGACGCAAGTCAAAATCCGGTCAACACCGTCACATCATAAATCGAGTCAGCACCGAGGCACCACACACAATTGCCCTCGTCTTGTTGAGTCTGATTTTTTGTTCAGTCTCTCGTGTTGTCTGTGTGTTGTCGTTAAACCGTGTCGGATTGGGATGTAACGTGAACCATTTTCTGCCTCAGAACCATGGTCCCGTCTTCAGCTTCGTCCAAGAACAACTATGACAACAGAGATCTCACGACTACTCAGCTAGCCAGCCTTCTCACCACTCGTATGGTCACCTTGTACCATGACCGAGACCCGTATAGACACCCTGGAAAATAAGGAAACCGTAGAACACAACACTCCGCCTTTGACTGAAACTGAGAAAAGGCTCAAGCTTTTGGAAGAACAACTCCTAGCCCGTGGTAACAATATCCACCTTGAGAACAATCAAAGATTCGAACCCGTTGGGGATCAGCTGACCGAAAACTTTACCTTGACGGATGTACCCAAATTCAGGGGAGTGGAGGACCCACTCAACCACATTCGAGCATTCAAGGATTACATGTCCATCAAGGGGGTCAAACAAGAATTCTTCACTCGGATCTTTCCATCATCCCTGGAACCAATTCCCCGTCAATGCTACTATTCCCTCGACCCCAAGAACCTTACTACTTGGGACGAAGTCGCCGTCGAATTTGCTAAACAGTACGCCGGCAACATGGAAATCTAAGCCAACACCCGTATTCTTGAGGTCCTGACTCAGAATGTTAAGGAAGGGTTCACAGAATTCCTAACCCGTTGTAGCAGGGTAAGTAGTCAATTGGTCAGTAAGTCAAGTGAATCAACTCTATTGGAGAAATTCGTCAACAAACTCCGTCCGGTTTATGCCAACCTGCTGAGATATCAGAACATAAACTTTCTAGTCAAATCCTGGGAACCCGCATCGAAGACGACCTCCGCAAGTGTGTCCTAGCCAAAACCAGCGGTAGAGGCTACCAGGGATCTACATCAACCGGATCTTGCCCCTATGGTCAGACAAACAAGATCGATGAGGTCAACCTCCTCGAACCAACTACAAAGAAAACTAAACGTCCTCAATTGGTATTCACAAACTTGGGGACAACTTATGCCAGAGATTTGCTTTAAACTGAACCAGGCCATCCAATATATGATTGAGAAAAGGGAATTACCTTTACCTCCACCCACCAAACCAAATAACAAAACAAACCCCTTGGGAATCCATGCCATTTCTGATGACGAGCCAACCTTGGATTGCTCACACCTCATCCTGCCAATTGATGACGAGGTGAATGCCTTAGAAAAGGATACCCCAGATGAGATATTCGTATTCAGTGCTGCAACCATGCACACCATGTTCCAACAGGTTGAAGAAGCCATAACCAGTCTCTCAGAAAGGATTACCCGACTTGAGGACGCCTACCACCGGTTGATTTTCCACCCACCAACACCAACACCACGTCCAAGGGAGGGTCCTCCAAGCACCCACAACTCCCCTCACCAGAAAGGATTGCTCCTGTGATTATTATGGCATGCACCCCACAACAATCAACCCAACAAAAATTACCCCCCCAAAACCTTCCCCTACAAAAACTATCCACCGAGGAATACCCCTCCAAGGTACCCTCGTGATCCCGAAATCAACGGTATCTGGAGAGACGTCACAGAGGATGTCTACTTGGTTCCGGGAAAGGGCAAACAAGCAAAAGAGATCGGTCATCTTACCCGGTCCGGACGCCCCTACCAATATCAGAACAATTCAACAGTCGTTTTAACAACAAATGACCAAATTGTTTCCGACGTGGACACTCAACACATGGTGCCCGAAAACTCGATCCTTAACCAACTGCAAAAAGCAAAGGCCGAAATTTCAATTTGGCAACTGATTGCTACATCCTTCGAACATCGGCAGGCTTTGCTACAAGCCTTGGGAAAGTTGACAATTCCCCCTACCTCCTTTCCTGAAGAAGTGGTAGCACATATGATAAGGGATGTCCCCGACCTAAGCAACTCGTTCATCTTCTCTGACGAAGACATCCCTCTATTCGGAGAAAACCATAACCTGGCCGTGTACATCATTTTACAATGCCTCCATAAGAAAGTGCATATGGTTCTGGTGGATGACGGATCTGCGGTCAATGTCATTCCCCTTAAGAGGGCTCACAAACTGGGTATCAAAGAAGAAGACTTGGTCCCAACTAATCAAGGAGTAAACGCCTATGACCGCACTCGTCGTAAGGTTGCGGGACTTATCACCTTGACCATTACAACTGGCCCCTTGGAAAGACAAGCCAATTTTCAGGTGGTCGACATCGACGCCTCTTTCAATATGCTTCTAGGACGCCCCTAGATTCATGCCGCCAAGGCCGTCACCTCAACCCTCTATCAGAAAATCAGAGTCCCTTTCAACGGGAAAACAATAACAATTCCTGCATCCCCGATCAAGTCTATCATGAATAAGGGAATAGCCTCTCAAGTCATTGAAGAGGACGACAGCGAAATGTGGTGATTCCAAGGTGTGAATGCCCTAACCGATGAATCAGCATCCTTTGATTGTGACCCGTTCTTCAACTTCACAGTCAACCGCATTTTGATGCGCCAGGGTTATTTCTCGGGTCTACCTCTCAATCCACTGAAGAGCACCTTGCCACCCTTGAAATAGGCAAAGGTCCCTAACATCCCCTTCGAGCTAGGCTATGAGCCTACCAATAAAGATATCCAGGATATGAATCACCTGATACGGAAGCGCAAAAAGTATGGAGTTATCCTCTGTCCCTACCATTTGGCTCTCAATGGATATTTCGTCCCCGAGGGAGAATCCGAACTCTACAATGGATTTCCTGAGCCAATCTATGACTCCGTAGCTAAGGTCAAACACCCGGGTGCGGAGGTCTTTCAAGGCTGCTACTTCATCCCCGACAAAGCTGCACCGACCAAATCTGAGTCACGCTCATGCCTGGACGGACAAGCTGTCAGTCTCCTCTTCGGAGAAGACAACCTCAGGCACCTCGGCTATAAGGACATCATCAACATTGCTCATAAAGATAACCAGTTCAATCGCACTGCCTTAATATCTGGTACTGACCCCGAGAACACTACACAAGGATGGAGGAAAACTGTCAAGTGGATCGATCACCAAGGTCGTATTCACAAGATAACAACTGGGGAAGGCCCTATGTTCAAAGAGGGAAGTGAAGATGAGAAGGATTCAGAGTCAGAGTCAGAGTCAGAGTCAGAGTCTATCTTAGCTCCTAGCATTCCTGATGTCCCAGTCAAAGTCCTTTCCACTATTTTATCATAAACTTGTCGCTGCTTCAGAGGCTGAGTCAACTAGGGTCATCCCTACTCCCAGAGAAGGCAACAACCTGGAGCTTGTTCTAGGGGCCACCTCCTCTAATGTGTCGCATCTAACTGCCCACGAGATGGCTGTCCTGTCCGAGCTTTTCGTTCAAGTCGACTTAATGAACGCTAAGTTTGCCTATGACTTGTCTCAATTTAACTGCAATACAATTCTGAACGAATATGAGGAATTTGACTTGAGTGACTACCCACCTCACCTAGCCAAAGAACTCGAAAAACAGGAACATAGGACCCCCATCATTGAGGAAACCGAACCTATTAATGTAGGGACCGACAATACACCTCAAAAACTTAGGATAGGGACCACCCTTGACCCCTCGGAAAGACAATAGTTCATCGACTTCCTACACGAACACATGGACGTATTCACATGGTCCTATAAAGATATGCCTAGGATCAACATGGAGATTGCAGAGCACATGATACCCATTAAACCCGAAGCTAAACCCGCGAAACAAAAGTTGCGCCGAATGCGCCCTGAAAATCAAGGAAGAGGTTGACAAACAGTTGAAAGCCGGATTCTTCAAAGTGTTCGAATACTATGACTGGGTGGCCAACATTTTCCCCTTACCCAAGAAAGATGGGAGAATTCGGGTTTGCGTCGACTTCAGGGACCTAAACAAAGCAAGTCCAAAGGACGACTTCCCTCTGCCACATGTTGACATCCTGGTGGATAACACCGCCGAACATGCCCTCTTTATCATTCATGGACGGGTATTTTGGGTACAACCAGATAATAATGACTGAGGAAGACATGCATAAAACTACATTCACTACACAGTGGGGTACATATTGCTTATTTGACTGCCGCTCACTTTCAGACTGTTAGTGAGGGCACTTTGACCACTATTGCTTGTGGCGGATTGGTGACACGTATCACCAACCGTCTCGTTCTACTTTTCCCTTTAGAGGAGGCCCCTATTGACCCTGACCTACGTCTCATGGACCTTGCATACGTGAGGGCTGTGCATTGGATCGATAGTAGGAGACGGTGGAAGATCGATTCTTTCATCTGTGACCCCATTCCTGTCCTTGGCTACCCTCCTATCCTGCCCCTTACCACTGTTCAGGGGGCAGCTCGCCTGCCCTTGCCTAGCTACAGGCTCCCTATCAGGGCGGGCACCACTACTGCTAGTACCTCGAGGAGAGCTCGTACCTCCTCTTCACAGACACCCTCTTCCTCCACTCCTGCTCCCACCGGTTACCCGGCCACTTTTCGACCACCTACACCTTTGGTTGTCCCTCCGTTCATGGACCAAAGAGAGATGTCACGTGTGTTGAGTGACTTGTGCAGGTGCTTTGACTAGCACAGACTAGACACGACCCTAGCCCTGTACCCAGTCTACGAGGAGTTAGCACGGACGGGAATGCTCCCACAGGGTGCCTGGACTCACCCTTCCTACTTTGTTCCCCCGGTGGGTGGGTACCCTCCGCCTGCCAGGAGACCTCCTCCTACTACTATTGCTGCTGCCTCCACTTCCAGGAGAGCCACTGCCGCTGCTGCTGAGGCGGACGACGAGGATGACTCAGGGTCCGGAGAGTCTAGTGGTGAGGAGTACGACGGTGGCTATTAGAAGCTGGTGACCTCCCCGTTTTTGGCTGGTTTGGGGAGCTATTCTTTTGTGAGTTTCTGATCTTTCTTTACTAGTTTCTTTTTATTTTGTTTTTGCTTTTATTCTTCCCTATTTTTGCTGGTGATTTGCTGCTGAGCACAATGAGGACATTGTGCGTTTTGGTTTGGGGAGGGTATTTGCATATGTCTTTTGCATCTGCATTTGTTTTTATTGCATTTCAATCACACGTTTACTGCATTTTAGGTTGCATTTGTGTTAT
This sequence comes from Silene latifolia, assembly GCF_048544455.1. Classification (NCBI taxonomy): domain Eukaryota; kingdom Viridiplantae; phylum Streptophyta; class Magnoliopsida; order Caryophyllales; family Caryophyllaceae; genus Silene; species Silene latifolia. Next base: position 68,330,385 of record NC_133532.1, read on the forward strand.
TTCAAAAAAATAAGAAAATAAAAACAAAGAAAAAAATTGAAAAAAATTCATAAAAAATCAAAAAAATCACGTTTACTTTTGCATATAGTTGAGTCGGATCGGAGTTTATTAATGATGATTTTGCACTATTAGTCAAATATGCCATTCCATGCCTTTTCACAGCTGCTTAGCGAGAATTAAAAGTGATTTCTCAAATTTTGTTATGGAATTCATTTCGGGTAATTAGGCTTGACACATTACTTTTGGCAAACTACTTATACTTTCTGAGATATAGAGCCTATAACTGGTGACATTCATGACCGGTTAATTTAGGATTAAGAGTAGTACTCCCTTCATTTCATGTTTTGCACGTGTATGAGTTTTGATTGGTTATTGCCTATACGCATCGGTTTGTGGTCGGTATTGCATATTTTGAGAACTATTGCATCTTCCCCTTTTTCATTTTACCCCATTAACTCCACTATAAGCCATATATGCCAGTTGCCCTTAACTACATCCCATACTTAGCCTACCATTGTGCCAAGCTAGGAAGTAGTAGAGGATTTTGTCGAATTGTAAGCGATTTTGGTTCGTTTTGTACTGATGGAGTGAGTATTGATGAGAAGTGAAGGAGTTGCTAATGTGTCAGCTGGAAAGAAAAAAAAATCAGAAAAAAATGAAAAAAAAAGGAGAAGTTGTTGACCTGGGCAAAGAGCACTGGATTGCACAGGGTGGTCGATCGACTGCCATCACTGGTCGATCGACCACCAGCTCAGAAGTGAAAAAAAAGAATGAAAAGAAAAAAAAAAAGAATAATAAGAAATTTGAAAAAAATAATAATTCGGCTGAGTCAAGAATACACCTCATGTGATCATTTTATGAATTGGAGGTGTTTGTTTTGGGATATTGTGTCGCCTAGTCTTTTAAAGGCATGGTTTATATTTCGAGTTGGAGGAACGGGATACGGTTTTTCATGGTTTGTTAGGTACTAGCTTGGCTCTTACCTTCACATTTCCATACTTGTTTTGCCCTTTCTCTCCCACTTAGCCTCACATATCCAAATCTTGCAATAGTTCGGCATGTAATAGTCCTTGACGGTGGTTATGCGTGTGTACGGTAGCTAGAATCATTATTCATACTAGTCAAGCATACATGTTTTGTCGGTCGCAGTCTAGGTGAGAGTCTGTAATTTTCTTCCCTCTCTTCTACATATATTCTTACCATTTGCTTTGTTGAAGGAAGAGTGACCCGGGAGAGTCCGTATTTATGAGTCTTGCAAGGTCGAACGCCCGATTTAATTCCATGATATGCATAAATTTTTTCACTTGATTTGAGCTTTGCGGTAGTTGTCTATGTGCATTAAACGGTTTGGCATTGACTTGTAGCTAGCTCTGAGATATACTCTTTTCCATTAGGTTTTCATATGGGTCATAGTGCTTGCTTGGGGACAAGCAAGGTTTGGTTTGGGGAGATTTGATACGTGCATATTCTATACACTTTATTTGCAGTTTTGGCACGTATTTCCATGCGTATTTGTTAGCTTTAAGCTACTATTTCTCCCAAAACGGTTTACTTTGCATTTTCTATGATTTATTGTAGGAATGAGTGGAAGTAAGCTAAATCAAGCCTAAATCGTCCTCCGGACGCAACTTCAAGGAAGCTTGGAAGAAGGAGGTTCGTACTCACTCACCTCGGGATGCGTGCTTGGAGTGAAGAGGTTGTTCTTGAAGGGAAGAAGGTGTTTATACACAGCTCAACCAGTCGATCGACCAGCATCCATAGTCGATCGACCAAGGAGATTCATCAGACGCTACTGGACTGCTATCACCAGTCGATCGACCATGCTGACCGGTCGATCGACCAGTCTGCGAGCTGAGAACTAATTCTTCGTGTTAGACTTTTTAAAAGCCCAATTTGTAATTAACTTTTGGCATCTTTTATCAGTAGAACACAGCTACAATTTTAGGTTATGCTTTTTATTATTGAAAAACTCAGTTTTTAGATCTAGCTTTGGGAACGGAAAACCTCGAATTCGATTACTTGGTTCATCATTTTAATTAGTAAGTTTTATGCAAATTCTTCCTTCTTTTAATTCTTGTTATTTCAATTCTTGTTTTACCAATTTAATTCCAGCAATTCATCTCTTGCCTTTTGTCTTTAATTCAATTTCAATTATGTCGATCTTGTTCCTTGCTTTCAATTTTACAATTGTTATAGTTTTTATTATGCGTAGCTAATTGTTTCGATTGGGAACGAGGTGAGCCATGGCGTAATTTAGGATTATTTAGTTAGCATGAACTCTTCCACATCGTTCTTGTTGTCTTTTGATAAACCTTTTTACTAGATTGAAAGATTAGTAATTTAAATTATCATTAGATTGGAATTTCCCTTGAGTGAAAGCTTTGAGAAATTCTTGGGAATTAGTAGACCGTAAGGTAAATTTGAGCATTGATCGAAAGGCTTGCTCATATTCCTTGAGACCGTATTGTAAGACCTTTGCTACCTTATTGACCTGACCTTAGCCATGGTGAACCGAAGTTCCCGATCTTCTTTTTATCTTGTGGAGAAATTTCATATTTAGCAATTAGTCATTAGAATCAACCAATTTCAAACCCCCCATCTAATTGTTACTTTTGTAGACTGAAAAATAGCAAACAAAATTAATCTTGTCTCTCTGTGGTTCGACCCTTACTATCACTAGCTATAGTTTTAGTTTGGAATTATAAATTTAATTTTGATACAAAACGACGGTATCACAACATACACCCCACCTCCCATGAGAAACCAAAATCAAAGACCCTTTTACAACCAAAACCAAAATCCATACAATCACCAAAATGACCAAGGTTTTAATGTTCAAAAAGCGGTCCTCCAAATGCAAAAGAATCAACAAGAGTTTTTCACTCAAATGCAAAAAGATAGTCAAGCAAAGGAAACCACCATCAATAACATTCTAGCTCAGACCAAGATGTTGGAAACCCAATTGACTCAACTAGCATCTCCAAGCTCACAAAGACAAAAGGGGCAATTACCACCTCAAAGTAATCCCCCAAGACATGAAACGATTAGTGCCATTCACTTGAGAAGTGGTACAAGGTATGAAGCACCTAAGAAGCAAGTTGAGGATGAAGTTGTGGAAGCAAGTGATAAGGAAGAAATTGTGCAAAACTCCAAAGATGGAGAATCATCAAAAGAAGAAATTTCAAATAAAAATGAAGACAAGGTCAAGGAGAAGGAGCCCATTGTGATTAGACTTCCTTTTCCAAGTCGTCAAGCCAAGCCCAAATTTGATGACCAACTTGGAAAGTTTATGGAAATTGTGAATAATTTGGAAGTCTCAATTCCTTTCACGGAATTAATCAATCACGTGCCGGCCTATGCGAAATACATGAAAGACAACCTCACAAAGAAGAAGTCGATCCGGAAACTTGAGACTATCGCCTTCACTAAGGTGAGTAGTGCAATACTTCAAGGGAGTTCACCTCCAAAACTAAAGGATCCGGGAAGCTTCTCAATAACATGTACCATTGGCGACACCACGATCAACAAAGGCTTATGTGATCTATGGGCTAGTGTGAGTGTTATGCCGTACTCGGTGAGTAAAAGGTTGGGAATGGGAGAGCTTAAATGCACAAATATCACACTCCAAATGGCCGATAGATCGACGAAGACACCATTAGGGATATGGGAAGATGTCCCCATACGAATTGGGAAGTTTTTCATCCCGGTGGACTTTGTCATTGTTGATATGGAGGAAGATTCCAACATTCCAATCATTCTAGGAAGACCCTTCTTACACACCGCGGGTGCGGTGATTGATGTAAAACATGGTGAGCTCACTCTAGAAGTGGGAGATGAGAGTATAACTTTTAATCTTGACAAGACTATGAGAGCTCCCCGTTTACATGAACCGTGTTTTATGATCGATCATTATAGTCGGAAGGATGAAAGGAAGAAGTAGGAACTCCAATGGAAGAAGAAAATTGAAGATGCTCCATTCAAAGAGCAAGTGAATTGTGACAAAGAGAGCTTGCAAAGCTCATGAAAGACAAGCAATGAAGAAGATGGCCTCATTGGCCAAGAAAAGGAAATGGGAAAGTTGTCTCCATCAAATCAAGAGATTTTCAATTATCAACTTAATGAAGTATGTGGTCTTTGGGACGACGAATTTGAAGGGATTTTTAATCCCTACATTGGTAATGCTATCGATCAAGACCGACAACAAGGGCCAAGGTCTATTGAAGACCTCTATCATGATAATGAACAAGCATTTGATTACTTTTTCAAGGTGTTGAGCAACATCAACAACACCTTGAACATGCCCCCTTGACATCTCATCGAGAATGAGAGTTTGGTGGAGTCCTCCCTAAACCACCATTTGTAAATATTTCTAACTCCCTAACTTGCATTTCAATATTGCATTTTTGCTATTTTTGGATCATTGTACTTTGATCAAGATAATTATCATGTTTGAGAGAAGTGAGGGAGGGACTAATAATTTCAATTAATGTGTAGTGCTTTAGCTTAGTGTGGGGATGGCAATTGCCTAGGCTATCCATGCCTTAGTAGTGCCCCCACAATGAAGAACACGAGATATGAAGAAGAATGGAAAAATGGCAAGGGATTGGCAAAGTACACGGATGGAACTGAATCCGGGTACAGAGGGGTCGAATCCGAGCGGATTCAGGAGAATCCGCCCGTCTTCAGGCAATCCGGGCATATTGGGTAGAAGGCGCCCGTCCTATTATGAGCTGAATTTTTGAAATTTTTGACTATCAATGAATCCGGGCGTCCTGCATCCAAATTCGCCCGTCTTCTTGGCTGAAGAAAACAAGAAAAATCCCTGTGAAGGAATCCGCCCGTCTTTTGTAGAAGACGCCCGTCCCGTGTTTGCAAATCCGAGCGTCTTCACTGAAAGACGCCCGTCTTAAGGCGAGGATTTCCCAACCCAGAACAGACCAAATCCGGGCGTCCCGAGCAGAATCCGCCCTTCTTACCCCTGCAGTTCAAATTTTTCGGGTTTTATAAACCCCCTCCCACATTCATTTCTTCATTCCTTCAATCATAACACTACTCATAACCCTCAAAACCCTCATCCTCTCCATCACAAAAACAAGATTCCTCAACAACATTCACCAAAATCAAATCAAAACGTCCTTTTAACAACAAATCAATCACTCCTCTTTCAACAAAAATCAAAACCAAGCACAAAATCTTCAACCTTTGAGTCGATTTTTGAATTCATAAAGGCAAAACCTTTCATCTTTAAATCGATTTGGGTGCACTAGAAATTGAAGATTTTTCACTCTTTTCTTGGTTAATTCATCAATGGCAAGGACTAAGGGAGCAACAAAGGCAAAGGCACCAAAGGCAAAGGCACTCTCATCAAGGCAAAAGACTCTTCAAGCAAAGAAAGCATTGGCTATGGTGGTAGCTAACCCAAACTTGGAAGTGCAAGAACAACAACCTCCAATGGAAGCAACAACATCCTCTACTCCGGAAATTGCTCAACTTTCAAACTATCCGGAGGTAATTTTCATTTCCAAATCCCATAGGGACACTTTTGCCAAGTTTGCTAGGAAATCATTTCTATCCACCAAGTTTATTTGTGAAGATACCTTAGAAAAATTGAGTGTCCTTGAGCAAACTAGAGCCTTTTTCAAAGCCATGGGGTTGGAGAAATTGTTTGAATCAAAAGAATTGACATACCCCTCCCTTACCTTAGAATTTTTGAGTTATTTGAAAGTTAACAAGGTCGAGACCATGGAGACCATCGAGTTTCATCTAGCTAATGTTAGTAGGCGCATCCCCTTTGAGGAAATGGGTAAAGCTTTGGGTCTTAGTGATTCTCCGAGTTATTTTAAGAATGTTGGCAAATATGACCCCGACCCTCTTTGGGAGGCGATTTCCGGAAGGAAATTTGAAGACTTTCATGCTAGTCGCGCTCTATTAGTCCACCATCCGGGCATTAGAGTGCGGCACAATGTCATAGGTAACACCATCATTGCAAGAAAAGACACCAACCATTTCACCAAACTCGATTTTGTTCTTCTTGAGTCGGCTTTGAACGTTAGAAGGGAATTCACCAAGCCTTTTAACTCTCTAAGGCTCTTGGTGGATAAATGGTTAAATATTGATTTTGGGAAGAAAGGCACCACCGTTATTGTGAATGGAGGCCTAGTCACTATCCTAGCTAAATACTTTGATCCAAACTTCAACAAAGATAACAAGTATGAGGCGAAAGAAGGTGGTCATCTCATTGATATTAATACTATGATATACAAGTACAAGTGGGTTACCCATAACCCTCTTGACACCAAGTATGGATGGCTCACTAGTGAGGCTAGATCTTTCACTTTGCCTTCAAAGATTTGTCGATTGAGTGTCCACTGGACCAACTATCTACTTCCCCTTTCGAAAGAGGCCGAGTATATTATCCAACAACAAAAGGGTGAGATTGAAATGCCCTCCTCTTCCATTGTCACACCACCCTACCCTTTCGAGTACCAAGAGTTCAAGCCGGAAGGTGTTGCAGCAAGAAATGATTATTTGACTCTTCTCATGCAAGAGATGCACAAGCAAGCTTTCGAGGATCGGAAAAATGCTTACTTAGCCCAATATCCACCCCTCTTACATTTAGCTAGGCAAGGACTACTTGACCCATCATGTCCTTTGCCTAGTTGGGCGGATAGGGAAGTCAAATTTCCGAGTGCATCTAGGGTTGTTCCGGGTGATAATGAGGTTGTTGGTAATGAAGAGGTTGATGATAACATTGATGAAGAAGCTAGTGAAGAAGGAGAAGAGGATGATGAGCATGGCGAAGAAGAAGAAAGTGAAGGAGAAAGTGGTGATAAGACCACTTCTAGTGAGGAAGGTGATGATAATGATGATATGATGGAAGATTAGCAAGCTTTAGAGGCTCCTACCCTCTTGAGGTTTGTCTATTTCTCTCTTTGTTCTATTTATTAATCTTGATCATTGTTGGAGTAGTCCTAGCACCATTGAGGACTAATACCTCAGCCCCATTGAGGTGTTCTCATTTTATTGTTCCTACCTTTCAAAATCAAAAATGACAAAATTAGTTTCATGCATTGCATAGTGTGTGCATGAACAACACCCATCCTTGGACATTAGCAATAATGTCTAGATCGGTTTGGGGAAGTTAATGCATACACAACGGGAGGTAATCTAAATTATCCTCTCCGTCATAAAAAAAAACCATGCATCATGTAGTATAGATTAGTGTAGCTTGCAGTTAGTGTAGAAATCATGCATCATGTTTGCATAATTTCCCATCATTTTGGTCATTGAGGACAATGCCCATATTAGTGTGGGGATGGGGAATTCTAACTTAACTTTTATTCAAAAATCCAAAAAATTGAAAAATTTCGAAAAACCATAAAAATGTGAAAATTGAAAAACTCAAAAACGTGTTTATTTCTTTTGTAGTGTAGGTATATATATATTGTATATATTGTTTGTTCTATCCTTGTTCACATTGATTGACTACGCCACATCCGAGACATGAGGATCACGAAGACCGCATGGTATGATCTTTCCAATCTCCTTTTTCCTCTTTATGTTAATGACTATGTGGCTTTATTTTGATTGATGCGGTATAACAATGTGAACTTAGGACTTGCATTTAGTTTATATGTCATATTAATTGATAGAATCACTTGAATTAGAATGTATATAATAGTTGCATCATGGCATGTAGTTGCATTTAGATAAAACATTTTGAAAAGTGCCTAATTGAGAACTTTGACAAGAGCAACTAAGCCATTACAAATACTTGTTCAACTTAAGACTTTGCCTACTAGAATGGTTGTAAAACACCCTAGGTTGTGTCATACTAGTATCTTTTGACCCATGACCCAAAGCCTAGTCAAGGGTTTGCATGTGAGTCACCTATCCAACCCCGTGATGCGATGTGGACTTGGTTAACTTGTCTAGGTGACCTTGGTTGACCTTGTGGTAAGGCAACCCAAAAATACTTTCTATCAATAAGTTTGAAGTGCTCATTTCGAAAATTTTGTCATGTGGAAGTAATTTATTGCTAAGGAAACCTCAAATGTTATGAAATGTTGAAATGTTGAGAAATTTAGTTGTTTTGATGGAGGCGTACCACTTCGATGTGCTTTGGAGAGGGATCCATTGAATTGGGCCCCCACACGGTTGTGAATTCGACCGCCCAGAGACAGAGTGACTATCACCTCGAAAAGCTATTGTCTAGAGGTTAACCGGTTGCCTAATAAGCGATTGGCGAAAGCAAAGGACACTAGCCCGGAAGGGACAAACCTCATCTTAAATTTTTAAAATGTGAAAGTTAAATGAGGACAATTTTGAATACTAGTCATATCCACCCTTGTTTATAAAGATTTGAGCATTTCATTCCCAAAAAACCTTTTGTCAAACCACTTTGTCGAGCTTGGGACGATCCATGACCTTTAATTTTGTAGAGAATTCGAGACTTGTCATGTCATATGCTACTAGCATCATAGGGATCATCATTCCACCACCATCCGATCGCTCTTGACGAAAGCATTTGGAAATTGAGGACGAAAGTAGTCTAGTTTAACACCATTTGGAGGTGATTTAGTGCCATCCTCTTAGCCTTAGTAATTTGTTGAACTAGTATTTGTGAAGGATTATATGCTCTTAAATTTGTTCTCTCTTGGTTGCCACCGCCACTTGATGAGGAAGTGGGTATTCCTTTTGTAGATGCATCCATTGTTTGATTTTGTGTGCTTAATGTTTGGATGTGTCGCCATTTTGGCAAGACCCACCTTGCCTTGCAAGAAGGCATCCTACCTCATGGTTGTCTTGTTGTGAGTTGAAGGGGCGGAGTGAGACCCGCTAATTGTCTCATATCGGCTATGTTATTAGGTTAGTTTAAATAATGGTCCTAATCTTTGTCACCTCTTTACTCGGGACGAGCAAAGGTTCGGTTTGGGGATATTTGATGTGACCATAATTAGCTCATATTTAGCCCCCGAATTAGCCTTGTTCCCATGCTTTTTAGTGCATATTTGGGTCATTTATTGTCTTTAGTTCTTTGTTTTGCATATTCTTTGAGATTTTGATCCCTTGGTAGGAAAGGAGTGCAAATCTTGCATTTTCATGGCAAAACGAGACTAAATTGATTGAATTCAATGACCAAGAATCAAGGAGAGACAAGATTAGAAGGCCTTTCTACATATGATAGTAGATGAGCAATGTTGAGAAAGGATCCTTGCATCCCCGAGGAAATCCCCAAGGATTTTATGAAGAAAAGGGAAGAAAAGAAGAAGAAACAATGCTGAGCTACAATCCGAGCGGATTGCCTTGAATCCGCCCGTCCTCCACAGCATAATCTGTGCGTCTTCTGCCAAACATGCCCGGGTAAGCAGCCACCAGAATCCTCCCGGATTCCCTTGAAGACGCCCGTCTTCCCCTGCTACAATCCGCCCGTCCCGACACCAATACGCCCGGATTCCAGCCCAGCACGAATTCGTCTCTTCATGCATCAAAGAAATAAGCCCTTCCTTCGAAAAATACCGGCTTCTCCCTGCTCAATCTAAAAAGTTTAATTACTAGTTTAGCCCTTAGTTAATCCTAATGCATCCACCTAATTTCCACTATAAATACCCCATTAGTCTAATTAGAAGAGCATGTTCTTCTTATCAATTATTAGAGTAGTTAATATCAATCAAATCTATCTTTAGTATTGTAATCAACAATGAATCAAGTTTTAATACAAGTTTTATTTCCTTAATCTCTCTTTTGTTCATCCTTTATTTTGGGCAATTGAAGATTATTTGGGTTATTATTGGGAGATTGACAACCTCTCAATCAAGGATCAAGTACTTCTATTATTCTTTGCTTTATTATTGGAATCATTAGTAGGTATAATTCTCTTAATCCCTTTTTAATTATTGCTAATTACTTTCATTTGTTCATCATGTTTCACTTTGTTGGTATGATTGACAACCTTGCTAGCATGTTCAACATGATAATGAGTGAGTAGTTTCATAACTAGGGTTAATGGGTAATTAGGGGAAACCAACATGGGAAATGATTCATGCTTAAATTAATATGCTTTCATGGTTTATTTACTTGCTTGTTTTGATCTCAACTCATGCACATGTTATGTTTGATGAAATGCTAAGCCTATGAATCCTTGCATCTGCAACCATCACTTATCTTTTCAATGAGACTTGTAAGACATAAACCAACTCGAGTCTCATTAGACCATGCATGTTGTTGAGTAGGGAAGACTAAGTCGACTTGTAGGTGTTGTACAATCTAATCGATTCGGCTCCGGGACCCAAACTTTCCTAGGATTGTAAGATATAACCCAACTCAATCCATCACAACAATAAGTGCTTGCTTATAATTTGAGAACATGTTTGTATGATCAATTCCCATGGTTCCCCTATGACCCCATGACACCCTAGTGCTTTTTATCAATTGTTTACAACCCTTTTAATTCATCTTGCTAATTTATTTTCATTGCTATTTAGTTAGTGACCTTCTACATCAACCCAAATTGTGACACCCCTAAGACACCACTAGTTTCAATAGAAATCTCATCTCAATTCCCGTCCCTTGGGATCCGGCCTTTACTTGCCTCTTTACTAATTGTAGAGTTGTTTGTGAAGTTATAAATTGTGTTTTGATTCGGACGTGACCCAACGACAACATCTATTCAATTGTGAACACGAAACGGGCCGATCAGCTCCATCAACAACGACGAGGAAAATCATGTCGAACCTTTGTACCAAGTCATCCTGAACTAAAAACCCAAAAACGAATTCCCTCCTAACTCTAATACAAGAGGACAAAGAGCCATCCGTTTACTTGTATCACAATTCGTGATAAACCAAGAACAACTATACAAAAGAACACCCCATGAGATGCTTCTACTTTACATTGATCACCACAAAGCCAAAAAGTCATGGGAGAGGTCCACGACGAAGAATTCGTCCCTCACATGAGTGCAATGATGCTAGCTAGAAAAATCATGCAGTTAGGCTACTACTGGACCACAATGGAAGCCAATTGCTGAAACTACGTCAAACATTGCCACAATTGCCAAATCTTCTCCAACATACAACACATACCACCATCCCTTTTATAAACCATGACATCACCCTTGCCTTTCACGACATGGGGCATCGACAACATCGGAAAAATCAACCGGATAGGCACCAAAGGGCATTGCTTCGTCCTCGTCGCCATCGACTACTTCACGAAATGGGTGGAAGCACAATCCTATGCAGTCTTGACCGCCAAACAAGTGACCAAGTTCATCCAGTACAACATCATCTGCAGATATGGGGTACCCCATGAAATCATCAGCGACCAAGACTCTCACTTCCGCGACGAAACACAAGCCTTGCTGGACAAATACAAAATCAAGCGACATCGATCATCTCCCTGTCGTCCCCAAAACAACGGAGCGGTAGAGGCTGCAAACAAAACTCTTGTCACCATCATCAAGAAGATGCAAGATATTTAGCGCGATTGGCCGAGCAAACTCGCATTCGCACTCTGGGGATACCGAACCTCCATTCGAACACCAACATGAGCCACACCCTTCTACCTAGCATATGGTATGGAGGCGGTTAAACTACTAGACTTGGAAGTCCCATCTCTACATATCCTACTGGAGAGTCAAGTTCCCGAGGCGGAATGGACCCGTCGAAAGTTCGAACAACTCACGCTTCTAGACGAACGGCGACTCAATGCCTTCCACAATGTCCATCTATACCAATGACGTATACAATAAGAATTCAACAAAAAGGTCAAACCCAGAAACATCAAAGAAGGCCACTTGGTCCTCAAGTCGAATCGAGCACCATTACCCATCGATCCGAGGGGGAAATTCAAACCCAATTGGGTCGGGCCATACCTGGTCATGAAAATACTATCCGGGGGACCAGTGAGACTGAGTGACCTAGACAGGGAGGATTTCACAAACCCGACCAACCTAGACCAACTCAAAAAATACTACCCTTGAACCCTAGTAACCACGAGCCTTACCCTAGTTTCACAACTAGCGACCAAAGTATCCTTTCAAGTCAAGTTCCTCAACGTGTTCTGTTTTGAAATTGCATGTTTTATCGAGTCTAAGTTGCGACACCTTGCCAAGTTTCAAACGTTCTTTGATCTGTCAAAGGCAACATCAATTTGCACTTAAACCAAACACCTGAACTATGAGCATGGTTTGATTTCACCTCTTCGGGTGCATACGTAGGCAGTCCTTTCCAATACAAGAAGGATACAACCACAACACCCAAAAAAATTAACAAAACATTCGAACTACGATCATGATTTGATTTCACCACTTCATGTGGATATGTAGGCAGTCCTTTCTCACACAAGAAGGATACAACCATCCCCACACACACAAAAATCACCCATATCAACTTCAAAACAAAAGAAAAGGAAAAACATTCCTTTTCCCACAAGAAAAAAAAAACAAAAAAGGAAGCCTTTCTCAATTCCCACAAAAATCCCTTCTACAGGTGCAATGTTTAGGACAATTCAAGTCGAATTTCCTTTACAAAATGGATAGAAGAAACAAGCGTTAACAACTCTTTGTTGAGGATGTCGTTGGGGCTCTCAATCAAACACATTTATATTCTCGACAAACAACTAGTTAGTGGTTAAGTCGAGGTCGATCCATGGGACGGTGTGCTTTGGGTTCTAAGTCTATCTATCTTAATTTATGCTAGTGTCACAATTGATTTGGGTTTGTAGTTGGTGAGTCTAAACTAATGCAAGCAATAAAGTAAAACAAGCAATAAAAGGAAGGATTTAAACAAATGATTAAAGGTGCTAGGATGTCATGGGTTCATAGGGGATTCATGGGAGTTGATCATACAAACATGTTCAAAAAGTTTCAAGCAATTAATGTTGTAGAGGAACCGAGTTGGTTTATATCTTACGGTTCTTAGGAAAAGTTGGGTCCCGGAGCCGAATCGATTAGATTGTACAACACATACAAGTCGACTTACTTTCCTCCTAATCACTTCTATGCATTGTCTAACAAGACTTGAGTTGGTTTATATCTTACAAGTCAAGTTGAGTAGATAAGAGATGAGTAAAAATGCAAGGATTCATAGGCTTAGCATTTCATCAAACATAACATGTGCATAGGTTGACATTACAACAAGCAAGCAAGCAAACTAATTATGAAAACATATTAGATTAAGCATGAATCATTCCCCATGTTGGTTTCCCCTAATTACCCATTAATCCTAGCTAAGTAACTACTCACTCATGATCAAGTTTAACATGCTAACAAGGTTGTCAATCATTTTAACAAGGCAAAACATGATGAACAAGTAATAAAGATTAACAATAATTAAAACAAAGATTAAGAGAATTATATCTATGGAGATTCCAAAATAATAATGCAAAGAATAATAGAAGTACTTGATGTTTGATGGAAGGTTGTCAATCTCCCAATAAACCCAAATGATCTTCTAATTACCCAATAATAAACTTGAATTACTCAATAATAAACTTGAACATAATTAAGGAAATATTAATGTGTAATTTGTTGGAAAGATTAAAGGATAATCTATTCTAATCTACTCCTAATGTAATCTAAGGAAATTTTATTTAATCTAAGAAAGCTTGGTTTAATCCAAGGAAAACTTGATGGTGGTTTGATTATTACAAGTGGGGTATATATAGTAGTACATCATTAGGTTAAACAAGGGTAAATTAGTAAAACAATGTTAATTGTTGAGTAGGGAAATGCTCCTCTCAAAGAAAGATGCTAGTCTCCTTTTTGCTAGTCTTTCAGAAATATGCGCATCTCGAGTGGGCTGGAGGAGAGACGGTTGCACTGGAAAGAAATATACGTCATTTTCTCATCCGGGCTCCTATTGGAGTGATTCAAAAAGCCTAGATCCCTTGATTTTTCGACGCCGTTTCATCTAGCATACTTTCAGAGCCAAAGGAGCAACCATTGGTTTGATTTTCGAGCAATTTCTTCTTGCAATGTCTTCATTCTCTGTCATCCTTGCTTTTAAGCCTATGATCCTTCTATATACTCTTTATTCCTACATCCTTGGCCATCATTCTTGCCTCCTCTTCATACTACTCCATCTAATATCGTCAATAAGCTTCAAATATGCACGAAAGACGGGAATTTCCGCCTTATTATCTCCTTTCCTACAAAACATACGAAATGTACTAGGAAAGCAAAATAGGAAGCATTTAACGGATAAAATGGCTATGGAATGTTATATTAGCATGCAAAATTGGCTCAATTAGGGGACAAAATGTGCGCAATTATGAGTCACATTAAATATCCCCAAACCGAACCTTTACTCGTCCCGAGTAAAGAGGTGACAAAAACTAGGACCCTTATTCAAACTAACCTACTAATATAGCCGATGTGAGACAATTAGCGGGTCTCACTCCGCCCTTTCAACTCACAACAAGACAACCATGAGGTAGGATGCCTTCTTGCAAGGCAAGGTGGGGCTTGCCAATATGGCGACACATCCAAGCATTTAAGCACACAAAACAAGTAATGGATGCATCTACAAAAATGAATAGCCACTTTCCTCATCTAAGTGGCGGAAATTATCTACAAGGGAAGCAATCTAAGGGTACACATTCTGTAACACCTGTGAATTTCCCTTTTTGACATTTATAATTTATTTAACAGTTCAATTACCTTATTTTATATTTCTAAATTATTTAATTTAATTAATTCGTTTTAAGCACGATTTTTATGAAAAGAATATTTTAAAGCTTGATTTATATAAAAATACGTATTTTAGTCGTACTGTAATAATAGTGACAATAATAATATTAGTTTCCGTCTCAAGTTAAAATAAACTCGAGACATTATTCCGTCTAGCTATAGACCGTCACATTTCACTTTGTACCTACTTTAATCTGGACCAACCAGAACTCGACAACACGCTCACCTACCCCCCTTACACTCCACCCCTAAATATCTCTTTATTATATATTTTTTTATTATTATTATTATTATTATTATTATTATTATTATTATTATTATTATTATTATTATTATTATTATTATTATTATTATTATTATTATTATTATTATTATTATTATTATTATTATTATTATTATTATTATTATTATTATTATTATTATTATTATTATTATTATTATTATTATTATTATTATTATTATTATTATTATTATTATTATTATTATTATTATTATTATTATTATTATTATTATTATTATTATTATATACCCACCTCTCCCGTCCTCACTCCACCTTACCCAATCCTTTTCTTCTTTTTTTGATAAAACCTGCTGCAACAATACCAACATAAACAAACAGAGCCAAGACTCCATTTTCGACGAGCTCCAACCTTAGATCTCGACCCCATTTCTCAACCTTTTTCCTTAATTCTTCCACCATTCTCCTCCTTACTTCCTCCTTCATCTTTCGATGTAAGAAAAGTGCCGACTTTCCACCTAATTCAAAACGGCCGTCTTACAAGGGATTCGGATTTTGTACTAATTTCTTCCATTTCTGGGTTTAGAGTCATCCTTGGGCAATTCCCTGGACGTTTAGAAGAGCAAAAAGGTAACGGTGATAGGTTACTCGACAAAAATGTCGAAATTTTGCCTTATATGTTATTTCTTATGCCTTTATAAGTTAATGATTGTTTCTTTATGCTTTTCTCACTTGAATGGTTGAATGTGTCAGAATAATACTCGACTTATATGCGTACTTGAGGTATTTTAGTGTCTTGTGTTTTATATGACGAAATTCCGTCTTGTGCCAACTTTTTCAGTCCTGCAAACGTCCATAACATTAAATCGCATCATGGTAAGTAGATTATTGGAGTAAAAGTCGAGTATCACTATTAAAGATAGCATCATGGCAGCTTAAATAATAAAGATTGATGAAGTACGACAAAAAAAAAAAGGTTAGTGGCATAAGATTGTAAACTGATAGTGCAGTAAATGTTGAAAAAAAATTGGTAAGGACATAATCCAGTAGGAGTAGCAATGTCCCTAAAAGTAATGATTAAACAGACAAAACGGGCTAAAGAATGACTAATGTTGGGACGGTCGTGTTGTGCATTTTTGGGACTGTTTTATGTGAGGATTGGACTGTTTGGAACGATTTCATACACTGTTTTGGCGGCCTGCTCACGGCCTGTACTTTGGCTGTTTTTGGCACGGGTTTTGGGGCAAGAACTCAAGCTATTTGACACGGTTTTGGGTAGAGATAGGGGCTGTCAAAAAGGTCCTTGAGTCGTGCTTATGGGTGCTTTTGGCGCCAAGTTGGTTTATTTGAAATATTTAAATTTCCGACTCATATTTTATATAACGTAACTCGCTAAATATCGTTCACTTACATATTTATTTATTTTGGTTGACTTGTTAATTTAATTGAACTTGTCATATTTATTTATTTGGGTTGCTTTTGTTAATTTAATTGAAATTGCCTTGTTAATATTGTTGGACTTGACTAGCTTGCTTATTGGGCTCCTAAGTGAGTCACTCGTGCTTGGCCACATTTTATTCCATAAATGTCACATAACGTAAATCTTTCATTATCGCTTGTTATATATTATTTATTTTATTTAACCGGCATGTATAATTATGAAATGAAATGTTTATTTTTTGATATGTTAGAAGTATGAAAAACATTATTATAAATAATTACTTGTAAGAGTCGTATTCTTGTAGAAATGCCATTATGCTGTCATATATGCTTGATATGCCTTTATGCCTACTTGTGCCGTTCTGCCAAGTATGGGTTTAGCTCTTTTATTCTGCCTCTTTCGGACTGTTCTGCCGATTATGGGTTTAACTCATATCGTATTCTGATGACGATGCCTTTATGTTATACCTTATTGCTTGACTTATCTTTAAGCCTCTTTCGGACTATCCTGCCGATTATGGGTTTAACTCATATATTCCGCCTGTTTCGGACTGTCCTGCCGATTGTGGGTTCTCGATTTCCGATCTATCTTCGAGTCTTGGATGCGGACTGTTCTGCCGCATGTTGAATCGGGGACCGTTCTGCCCCGAGAGTATGGCCAAATTTAGACTAGGACTGAGTCTTGAGAGTACCATTGTCGTCCTACCAGGGGAATTATATATTTATATATGAGTAGTAAAGGTCTTGATGGGTTATAGATATTGGTATTTGTCCTTCAAGGCAAGAGTTATGCCTTGTGTGTTTGTCTTGGTCCTATCGGATACTAGGGGTGAGCTATAAGCCCTCTAGTTGCGATATGATCGTCGGGATTGATGCTCCCATCCGTTCTTATGGTGAGATGCAAGCCATAAGTATGAATGTAACATTAGTAGCCACGTCCCGTGCAATGTTTGCTAAGTGGTTTTCCAAGTAATGGCTACAATTTCTATTCTTGTAATTTACATTGACTTATCCCTTACTTAACTGCTTCACATGATTCAGATACTAATGTCATATCTATGTTATAGTTCCTTGAAATGCGTGCTTTGAATAAATGACCGTATTCTTACCTTTCATATTATTTAATTGTCTCACATGAATAGTTAAATCTTTATTATGCTAATATTGATCTATCTTATTCCATCTCATTTAATTGTCATGTTTAAATATAAACTTGATATTCTTATCTTTTGTAAGTGTCTTATATGACTTACCTATTTTAGTTCTTTATTATGTTCATTTTGACATTTTGTAGCTGGGAGAACCTTGAGTTACTCCCCACTGATTGTGGCGTTCATGTTTACATGAATGACAGGTATTAGTTGGTGCATCTATGGGGTGAAGACATGTGTTAACTAGCGAGCACTTTGGCCTTATAGTCGGTTTATTAGGATTCCTTAGACTCACCTTTTATTGTATTGTCATTCGAGGGATATATTTTCCCTCACCTTTGACTATCACGTTTGTATAATTTAATCTTTATTTCCGCATTCTTTATTTATGTTTTGAATTTTAATGAACCCGCACTTTAAATTTGAAAAGTTTCAAAAATCTCCTAAATTCCGCTTGAATTTATAAGTTATGTTTTCCGCATTATCGCGGGGTGGCACATTTGGTATCAGAGCCTATGTTGCTCCCGACGCACACATGTGTACCCCAAATTTAAACTTGAACTTGACCTTGAATAATGAATGAGAGATAGGTAGACTTAAGGACCTAAGGTGGTAGTATGTACTGTGTTTGCTCTTTGTTAGGTTCTAACATGTTTGTTGATTGTCAATTATTTTTGTACCCTTGGATCAATAACCGTGGGCTTACATATGTGGAGATCAAGACTTGGTGCCTAGTGCCGGAAACTGAAAATTTGTTCAACCTTTGAAGAATGCTTCTTCTTCCTCAGAGATATTCCTCCTTCTTTGTGTACCTTACCTTATTCTTTTACTTCTTGATGCTTACTCCTTCTTCTAAACTCTCTTTTTTTTTTACATTGAAAAATGCTCTTGTACCCTAACTTGTGCTTTGTTCCTTACTTATCTTTCCTTAACGCCTTTTGATGGTACTCTTTTTATTGAGGAATGTTGACCTTGGTTGGAAATTTGACTTTTGAGGAGTTTATTTGTGGTTAACCCATAACCCTAGTTTTGAGAGGATTTGATGTTGGAAAAACTTAGGTAGTGTAATGAGATATACTTGATGGTTCTTATACCTAAATCCTTGATAAAGTGAGTATATTGGATTGGTGGATTTTGTGTGTCAAGTGTGAGTTGCATTGGTTACTAAAGTTGTAGAACCTGGCTTTATTGTTTATGTTTGGGATACTAGTGCTTAGTACTTGACCTAAGGTGGATAAAATTGAATGGTGGATTTGAGGATGTAGGATTGACTAAGTAAGACGAATTTGTGATTGGCTTTCGTAGTCGCTTTGGATATGAGGGTTTGATAATATAGATGTTACCATATGAGAAATGCTAATTGTGGGATTATTAGTTGGTTTAAGTGAGTGATATTGATTACTACTTGAGGTATGATATGAGAGTGAGAGTAAGCTACATTGTTGGGAAGTCTTAGCGCTTGTTTTAGTAACTAGAAAGGATAATGGTATGTTTGACACCAATTGTTAGGTTAAAGAACATAGTTTCAATTTATGGTTTTAGGAACTTTGAGGTGGTAAAGCGTTGTTACAACTAAGACCCTGTCTCTTGGGAACTCGATGGTAAGTAAGTTGTAGGATATCGGATTTGAATGGATATACCTTGGGATGTCAATGACCATAATGGATTAGTGTCGTGATTTGATATTAGTCGGCTCTTAAGAGTTCCTGAGTTGAAAGAAGACTTTGGGCTTGGCGTGTTACTACCTTGTTTTGGAAATGAGAACCTTGTGGAATATTTGAGGGACCTTTTCTGCGAGTTTAGAGCTTAGTATTAGGATTTTTGATTGATGGTTTACCATTTTGAGAAACCCATGGTTGACTCTAGTTGAAATGACTATAGCTTTGTTAGAAATCTTGACCTTGATCTCATGGAGGTTGTTTGTAGATGTTTGAGGATTTGGAGTGGTAAAATCACAGTTATAGTGAAGTACCTTGTTTCATGGAATAGCTTAGGATGAAGTAACATGAATGTTTTGAGGAAATTTTTGGGAGTGATGTGATTATGAATTTTGTTGTAGGAAGTCTTCGGAACCGCTTAGGTTAATGTTGTTATTTGAGATTGGAGTACCTGGTATTTCCGTGTTGTCTAATTTCCCTTCTTCTTTGACCATAAGCGTTACCGTTCATACCTCTCTTTCTCGCTCGTTGTACTTACCTTTGAGTTTGATACTAGAGGCTTATAAAACTCTATGTTCTGTGACCTCCTTGTTGACCTTACCGTGACTTTTTACCCTTAAGAGTTCGTCATAGTCCTCCTGTTGGTTAAGTTTGGATCCTCTTAGCGTACTTTGTGCTTATGAAGTCTAATTTACTTTTCATTTCATAAAATTCTTAAACTTTCAAGCTACCAATTCTGACTCGTTGTTAAAAGTTGATGTTACTTTTGCAAACTTCACCTATTTTAAAGATTTAAAAATGAAAATTTGATTTAATTCCATATTTGTTCCTTAAGTATAGACTTCATTATCATGATTTTAATTGCTAAACCCGAGATTTCTTTAAAATTTATACAATTTCTATTAACTTTGATCTATTTATGATTTCTTTGTCAAAGTTTAATACTAAATTTTCAGAAATTTAACTCCCTTCTGAGTTTAAAGGTGAAATCTTCATTTCTATTTTGGCTTTCACATGAGAAAATTTGAGTGGATTACTTTTTTCTTTTGCTTTTGACGTTGATCGGATGTTAGAACTCGGTATTGGAGACGTTTAATAACTTGTTCTACGCTTGTCAGCGAATGGTTTTTGTTTTAAATTTGTCTCTGACTTGGAAAGTTAGCGTTCTTGTGTGCACGACAAGAGCAATTTCGTTCCATGAATGAGACTTACACTTTTGAAAACTCTTCATTAATGTTTTTGAAAGTATTTTGGTTTTGATTTATGCAAATAATTTGATTTTCGATCGGGTTCTATCGAAAAATTTTATTTGAAACTTTTGAAAGAATTTTGATTCTTACGATAAGTAACCTTCAAAATGTTTCGGTTACCGATTCCAATTCCAGTTTTAATTTTTATAACCTTTCATTTCTACTTTCAAGTTTCGAGGACGAAACTTTTTAAAAGCTGGGGTGATTGTAACACCCGTGAATTTCCCTTTTTGACATTTATAATTTATTTAACCGTTCAATTACCTTATTTTATATTTTTAAATTATTTAATTTAATTAATTTATTTTAAGCACGATTTTTATGAAAAGAATATTTTAAAGCTTGATTTATATAAAAATACGTATTTTAGTCGTACAGTAATAATAGTGACAATAATAATATTATTTTCCGTCTCAAGTTAAAATAAACTCGAGACATTATTCTGTCTAGCTATAGACCGTCACATTTCACTTTGTACCTACTTTAATCCGGACCAACCAGAACTCGACAACAAGCTCACCTACCCCCCTTACACTCCACCCCTAAATATCTCTTTATTATTATTATTATTATTATTATTATTATTATTATTATTATTATTATTATTATTATTATTATTATTATTATTATTATTATTATTATTATTATTATTATTATTATTATTATTATTATTATTATTATTATTATTATTATTATTATTATTATTATTATTATTATTATTATTATTATTATTATTATTATTATTATTATTATTATTATTATTATTATTATTATTATTATTATTATTATTATTATTATTATTATTATTATTATTATTATTATTATTATTATTATTATTATTATTATTATTATTATTATTATTATTATTATTATTATTATTATTATTATTATTATTATTATTATTATTATTATTATATACCCACCTCTCCCGTCCTCACTCCACCTTACCCCATCCTTTTCTTCTTTTTTTGACAAAACCTGCTGCAACAACACCAACATAAACAAACAGAGCCAAGACTCCATTTTCGACGAGCTCCAACCTTAGATCTCGACCCCATTTCTCAACCTTTTTCCTTAATTCTTCCACCATTCTCCTCCTTACTTCCTCCTTCATCTTTCGATGTAAGAAAAGTGCCGACTTTCCACCTAATTCAAAACGGCCGTCTTACAAGGGATTCGGATTTTGGACTAATTTCTTCCATTTCTGGGTTTAGAGTCATCCTTAGGCAATTCCCTGGACGTTTAGAAAAGCAAAAAGGTAACGGTGATAGGTTACTCGACAAAAATGTCGAAATTTTGCCTTATATGTCATTTCTTTATGCCTTTATATGTTAAAGATTGTTTCTTTATGCTTTTCTCACTTGAATGGTTGAATGTGTCGGAATAATACTCGACTTATATGCGTACTTGAGGTATTTTAGTGTCTTGTGTTTTATATGACGAAATTCCGTCTTGTGCCAACTTTTGCAGTCCTGCAAACGTCCATAACATTAAATCGCATCATGGTAAGTAGATTAATGGAGTAAAAGTCGAGTATCACTATTAAAGATAGCATCATGGCAGCTAAAATAGTAAAGATTGATGACGTAAGACAAAAAAAGGGTTAGTGGCATAAGATTGTAAACTGATAGTTCAGTAAATGTTGAAAAAAAAATTGGTAAGGCCATAATCCAGTAGGAGTAGCAATGTCCCCAAAAGTAATGATTAACTTGACAAAACGGGCTAAACAATGACTGATGTTGGGACGGTCGTGTTGTGCATTTTTGGGACTGTTTTATGTGAGGAATGGACTGTTTGGAACGATTTCATACACTGTTTTGGCGGCCTGCTCACGGCCTGTACTTTGGCTGTTTTTGGCATAGGTTTTGGGGCAGGTACTCGAGCTATTTAACACGGTTTTGGGTAGAGATAGGGGTTGTCAAAAAGGTCCTTGAGTCGTGCTTATGGGTGCTTTTGGCGCCAAGTTGGTTTATTTGAAATATTTAAATTTCCGACTCATGTTTTATATAACGTAACTCGTTAAATATCATTCAATTACATATTTGTTTATTTGGGTTGACTTGTTAATTTAATTGAACTTGTCATTTTTATTTATTTGGGTTGCTTTTGTTAATTTAATTGAAATTGCCTTGTTAATTTAGTTGGACTTGACTAGCTTGCTTATTGGGCTCCTAAGTGAGTCCCTCGAGCTTGGTCACATTTTATTCCGTAAATGTCACATAACGTAAATCTTTCATTATCGCTTGTTATATATTATTTATTTTATTTAACCGGCATGTATAATTATGAAATGAAATGTTTATTTTTATATGTTAGAAGTATGAAAAACATTATTATAAATAATTACTTGTAAGAGTCGTATTCTTGTAGAAATGCCATTATGCTGTCATATATGCTTGATATGCCTTTATGCCTACTTGTGCCGTTGTGCCAAGTATGGGTTTAGCTCTTTTATTCCGCCTCTTTCGAATTGTTCTGCCGATTGTGGGTTTAACTCATATCGTATTCTGATGACGATGCCTTTATGTTGTACCTTATTGCTTGACTTATCTTTACGCCTCTTTCGGACTGTCCTGCCGATTGTGGGTTTAGCTCATATCTTCTGCCTCTTTCGGACTGTCCTGCCGATTGTGGGTTCTCGATTTCCGATCTGTCTTCGAGTCTTGGATGCGGACTGTTCTGCCGCATATCGAATCGGGGACCGTTCTACCCCGAGAGTCTAGCCAAATTTAGACTAGGATTGAGTCTTGGGAGTACCATTGTCGTCCTACCAGGGGAATTATATATTTATATATGAGTAGTAAAGGTCTTGCTGGGTTATAGATATTTGTATTTATCCTTCAAGGCAAGAGTTATGCCTTGTGTGTTTGTCTTGGTCCTATCGGATACTAGGGGTGAGCTATAAGCCCTCTAGTTGCGATATGATCGTCGGGATTGATGCTCACATCCGTTCTTATGGTGAGATGCAAGCCATAAGTATGAATGTGACATTAGTAGCCACGTCCCGTGTAATGTTTGCTAAGTGGTGTTCTAAGTAATGGCTACTGTTTCTATTCTTGTAATTTACATTGACTTATCCCTTACTTGAATGCTTCACATGATTCGGATACAAATCTCATATCTATGTTATATTTCCTTGAAATGCGTGCTTTGAATAAATGACCGTATTCTTACCTTTCATATTATTTAATTGTCTCACATAAATAGTTGAATCTTTATTATGCTAATATTGATCTATCTTATTCCATCTCATTTAATTGTCATGTTTAAATATAAACTTGATATTCTTATCTTTTGTAAGTGTCTTATATGACTTACCTGTTTTAGTTCTTTTTTATGTCCATTTTGACATTTTGTGGCTGGGAGAACCTTGAGTTACTCCCCACTGACTGTGGCGTTCATGTTTACATGAATGACAGGTATTAGTTCGTGCATCTATGGGGTGAAGACATGTGTGAGTTAGCGAGCACTTTGGCCTTATAGTCGGTTTATTAGGATTCCTTAGACTCACCATTTATTGTATTGTCATTCGAGGGATATATTTTCCCTCACCTTTGACTATCACGTTTGTATAATTTAATCTTTATTTCCGCATTCTTTGTTTATGTTTTGAATTTTAATGAACCCGCGCTTTAAATTTTAAAAGTTTCAAAAATCTCCTAAATTCCGCTTGAATTTATAAGTTATGTTTTCCGCATTATCGCGGGGTGTCACACATTCCATTATAGATATGGTTTCTTCAAACTACTAAGCCTAGAAGGATACCAATAAATCACCTCCAAGTTGTGTCAAGCTAGGGTACCTTTGTCCTCAATCGTTAAATGTTTTTGTCAAGAATAGACTCCCTATGGTGTTAGAAACACTGGAGGATCGCGGAATTCCCATTCTTGCCTAGACAGGAAGAAGGGTCGTCCCCTCTCTACCATGCACAAAAGTAGATTTGATGGAAAAGGGATCAATAGTATTTGAGTTTTATTTTGGGAGTTTGCTTTGTTGTTGTTTTTCCCCCAATTTCTTGTGACATATAACATTTGAGAACACTTTCTTTTGCCATTTCTTTTGATTTTTGGCATTTCAATACTTGACAACTTTCAACTTTTTGCATTTTCTTTTGAACATTTTCAAAGTCACCCCATTTGTAGTTAGGGTGCTTATATTTGAAGCTTTAGAAGTCTATTTTTGCTCCTCTTTTCATTTGATGCAATTTCAAACTTTTTCAACTTTTCATTTCATTTCTTGAACTCAAATTTTGAAAAATTTTTGTGCCCATTCCCTTTGATAACAAAATGTGGTAGAACATGGATGATAGATAGTTGCATGGTTTCAAGGGTCACCTTGGAATAAACGGTAGTCAAGGAGTTATTACACCACAAGGTACTCTTGACTATGCCTTAATCGATGGGTCAAAGGATACTAGCGTGACACATCCTAGGGTGTTTTACCAGTATTCTAACAAGCAAAGTCTTAAGAAGAAAAAGTATCTACAAGGGCCTTATATACACTTGTCAAGTTTCCAAAATAGACGGTTTCACAAAATTTTCTAACATGCAAACTACATGCCATGATGCAACTAACATTTATACAACCTAATGCATATGCTTCTAACAACTAGTATGTCAAATAATCTAAATGCAATCCTAGTTTCACATTATTTATACCGCATCAATCAAAATAAAGCCACATATTCATTAACATCAAGAGGAAAAAGGAGATTGGAAAGATCATACCATGCGGTCTTCTATATCCTCATGTCTCGGATGTGGCGTAGTCGATCAATGTGAGAAAGGATGGACAAGCACAATATATACAAAATAATATATACAAGATTACACTACCAAGGAAATGAACATGTTTTTGGATTTTTGAATTTTTCAAATTTTTATGGTTTTTATGATTAATGAAATAAAAAGACATGTTTTTGTATTTTTCAAATTTTTTCAATTTTTATCATTTTTTGGAATATAAATTCCCATCCCTCGCTTTATTTTGGACATTGTCCTCAATGTACATGTAGGAGTAGGAATGAAAAAGAAAGTACATGTTTTTTGGATTTTTGAATAAATGCAATGATATGAATGAATGCATGCTCTAACTAAATGCAATTTTATATGATATATATAACAAATGAATGCAATCTAAACTACACTAGATGATGCATGATTTCTAGTAAACTATGGTCACCTATGATCAAACCTCCCCAAACCGATTTAAGCCATATTTCTAGTGTAGAAAAGAATTGGATTAGTCATTAGTGACTATGCATGAATTCTATTCTATATGTAACTTACTACATGAATCATGTGAGATATATTACAATGCAACTATACTATATGAACTAACTAATATAAATGCAATATGAAATATAATACAAATGCAAGCTAAATGTATATGTATATAACTAAATGCAAGTGTAAATGTAATGTAAAGTCGAAGGAAAGGGTATCTTACAAATGGTGGTTTGAGGGAGGACTCCACCAAACTCATTCCTTGTTGCCATGATTATTGATGTTACCCCAGTTGCTCAATGCTCTCAATAACCGGTCAAAGGCTTGAGCACAATCCTCAAATAAGCAAAGATAGAACCATGGCCAGTTCAAAATACAATAGAGTCAATCCTCCACAAGGGGCTTTTCATTGAAATTTATCCCCTTCACCTTGGCCTTTTCATCATAGTATTTTTGGCTCTCCAAATTAGCAAGCTTAAAATTCTTGTCATCGGGAGGCTTCCATTCTCTCCCGTCTCCCTCAAATATGGTGATAGCATTTGGATTTATCAATCCTTCAAGAGTGGAAGGATAATTTTCATGGCATTGATGACGGGGTTCCTTAGGAATTGAGATTGTGGGTGCCAAGTTTCCACAAGTAAGCTCATTTGCAACTTTGTTCTTGAGCTTTTCCACCAACTACCTTTTATATGACGATTTGACTTTTTGGAGAAGGTTCACCATATCATCTCCAACAATCATAGGTTCTATGGTGGGTGCGAAATGATCTCATAAGCAATAGGAAAGAGACATTCATCTTCTTCATGGAAGCATACCTCAAATTTCTCAAGGATGGGCTCCTCAAGTGAGGCAATATCACCACTCCATTCCTCTTCTTCATTACAAGACACATATTCCGCATAAGCTTCTTCCATAGGCTTGTCATCATCGCTATCTCCATACGAATCATAGATAGGGGCTTCACTCCTCATCATTAACTCTTTCTCCAACACATTAATGTCCACATTAAAAGTCACACCCTCATACTCACAAAGGCTAAGAGTATTTGGCTTACTCAACCTCATATCTTCCTCATTAAATACCACACTTTCATACTCACAAGAGCTTAAGGAGATTAGCTCTTCCCACTTCACATCTTCTTCATCAAAGGTCATTGCCTCAAATTCACATTCATGTTCAATGCTCAAGGATTGGTGGGGAGCGTTTGTTTGAATTGTTTCTTGGGTTGCTTTCATTTGGGCAATTCGAATTTCCAACTCCTCGCCTTGGGTAACAATGCTTTGAAGAACATTGTTCCTCTTTTGGCTATCCTCTAGCATTTGTTTGAAGAAGTTTTGTTGATCTCCCATCATTTGGAGAATCATATTTTGAATGGGTTTATCTTCTTGTTGTGGGTGGGTGTGAAAGTGGTTGTATTGTGGCAATTGGAATTCATTATGAAGTGGATATTGGATGTGGTGGTTTTGGCTGGAAATTTTGGGGTAATAGTTAGGATTTTCATTGTATGAGTTGTAAGGTAGATTTGTGTTGACTTGCTCCTCAAACTCCCCATACCCATAGTCATACTCAAAAGATCCACCACATACTCCATATGTCAAGTCTTGGGTCATCATCATAACCAAGATAAAGATACAACTACAAAAATGGAAACTACAATAAAATGGTAAAAATGAACCTTGAGGAACAAGTTCCTCAAGGTTAAAGCATAATTAAAATATACAAACAAACAAGAACTTAATCACATAACACCGTCCCCGGCAACGGCGCCATTTTGATGAGGATGTCGTTGGGGCTCTCAATCAAACACATTTATATTCTCGACAAACAACTAGTTAGTGGTTAAGTCGAGGTCGATCCATGGGACGGTGTGCTTTGGGTTCTAAGTCTATCTATCTTAATTTATGCTAGTGTCACGATTGATTTGGGTTTGTAGTTGGTGAGTCTAAACTAATGCAAGCAATAAAGTAAAACAAGCAATAAAAGGAAGGATGTAAACAAATGATTAAAAGTGCTAGGATGTCATGGGTTCATAGGGGATTCATGGGAGTTGATCATATAAACATGTTCACAAAGTTGCAAGCAATTAATGTTGTAGAGGAACCAAGTTGGTTTATGTCTTATAGTTCTTAGGAAGAGTTGGGTCCCGGAGCCGAATCGATTAGATTGTACAACACCTACTAGTCGACTTACTTTCCTCCTAATCACTTCTATGCATTGTCTAACAAGACTCGAGTTGGTTTATATCTTACAAGTCAAGTTGAGTAGATAAGAGATGAGTAAAAATGCAAGGATTCATAGGCTTAGCATTTCATCAAACATAACATGTGCATAGGTTGACATTATAACAAGCAAGCAAACTAATTATGAAAACATATTAGATTAAGCATGAATCATTCCCCATGTTGGTTTTCCCTAATTACCCATTAATCCTAGCTAAGTAACTACTCACCCATGATCAAGTTTAACATGCTAACAAGGTTGTCAATCATATTAACAAGGCAAAACATGATGAACAAGTAATAAAGATTAACAATAAAGAGAATTATACCTATGGAGATTCCAAAATAATAATGCAAAGAATAATAGAAGTACTTCATGATTGATGGAAGGTTGTCAATCTCCCAATAAACCCAAATGATCTTCTAATTACCCAATAATAAACTTGAATTACTCAATAATAAACTTGAACAATAATTAAGGAAAGATTAATGTTTAATTTTGTGGAAAGATTAAGGGATAATCTATTCTAATCTACTCCTAATCTAATCTAAGGAGAGTTGATTTAATCTAAGAAAGCTTGGTTTAATCTAAGGAAAACTTGATGGTGGTTTGATTATTACAAGTGGGGTATATATAGTAGTACATCATTAGGTTAAGCAAGGGTAAATTAGTAAATAACAATGCTAATTGTTGAGTAGGGAAATTCTCCTCTTAAAGAAAGATGCTAGTCTCCTTTTTGCTAGTCTCTCAGAAATATGTGCATCATGAGTGGGCTGGAGGAGAGACTCGGGACGCTCGGATCACAAGGCCTCAAGAAGAGCGTCGTGAGCACGGGACGCTCGGATCACAAGGCTTCAAGACGAGCGTCCTGAACGGGGGGGGGGGGGGGGGGGCGGCGTCTTGTCTCAGGGGACGAGCATCTTGGGTTTCGGGACGAGCGGATTGGCGGACA
Organism: Silene latifolia; assembly: GCF_048544455.1. NCBI lineage: Eukaryota > Viridiplantae > Streptophyta > Magnoliopsida > Caryophyllales > Caryophyllaceae > Silene > Silene latifolia. Next base: position 68,359,211 of record NC_133532.1, read on the forward strand.
GCTTCTTTGTTTGAGCTCGGATCGTAAAACAGACGTCATTTTCTCATCCGGACTCCTATTGGAGTGATTCAGAAGCCTAGATCACTTGATTTTTCGACGCCGTTTCATCTAGCATACTTTCAGAGACAAAGGAGTAACCCTTGCTTTGGTGTTCGAGCAATTTCTTCTTACAATGTCTTCCTTCTCGTCATCCTTCCTTTTAAGCCTATGATCCTTTTATATACTCTTTATTCCTACATCCTTGGACATCATTCTTGCCTCCTCTTCATACTAGTCCATCTAATATCGTCAACAAGCTTTGAAATATGCACGAAAGACGGGAATTTCCGCCTGATTATCTCCTTTCCTACAAAACATACGAAATGTACTAGGAAAGTAAAATAGGAAGCATTTGACGGATAAAATGGCTATGGAATGTTATATTAGTATGCAAAATGGGCTCAATTAGGGAACTAAATGTGCGCAATTATGAGTCACATCACTCTTTTAACACAAGCAATCCTCTTATTTAATTAATAATGAGAAGGATTACAAACTTGACAACAAATAAAGCTAAGCAAGTCTACAACTTGTCAAAGCTAGGATGTCGGCTAATACATCTCACATAATAAAACTAGCACAAAATACACAATACATAGCTAGTACAACATAATAAAAACTCACAACACTATTACAACATAATAGTAAAACGAGTAATGGAGGCTGATACCGTCGTGAGGTACCAAAAATAAATACCTAGATACTGCTAACAGAAGTCAGCCGTAAGTAGGGTCGATCTCCACATGGAGGCGGTCACTATCTACTTGTCAATTCTAGTCTGTCTACGGTCACAGTTGGGGGTTTGAAATGTTTGAACTAAACTAAAGGAGATTAAAGTGAGAAAAGAGTAAGAGATATTAACAATAAAGGAAGAGAACTAGGATTGTGGGGTCATAAATGAATATCGGTTAATTGCAGCTAAGGTCATAGATCGGTCAATTGTAAAGGTCTAAGGGGCAATAAATATCTCCTTCCGGTCTCAATTCGCCCTAAAATACTATTAGCTTAGCTTCCGCCCTCACTAAAGCATCCTATTGCTCACCGCGGGTCTCACCCCTTCTAACCTTTTGGTCTAGGTTAAGGCTTACCAAGATTAATTAAGCTAAATGAATCGATTCAAGTAGCTAGTTACAGTTAATTGCAGTGATTAACAACAAAGACATGATAACAATGAAAGATCTGTAAGCCTAATTAGCAACTAACAATAATCATCGAATCCCCTAAATACTAGCAAGAGATTTAGCTATGCATAATGGAAAACTAAGCAAGATAGGAAAACAGAGAAAAAATAGCCATCGCAAAATAAAGAGAGAGCAAAGAAAGAGAATGAGTAATAGGAAGAATTAAAGATTAAGAGATCCGGAAATTAGAGTCACAATAACGTCGAACAGTATCCCGAGGTAAATCAAGAGAGAAAAAGAGAAAAGAAGAGAGTTTAGACCTAAAGACGTCTTTCCTATTTATAGGAAAGACAATAAATAACCTAAACGACATTAAAACCTTGCGGCAAATAGAAAAGTACTCGATCGAGTGGTTTCAAACGTCTCGATCGATTAAATTATAGAAAAACCTCTCGACGAGTAGAAAACTTTATCGATCAAATACTATCTAAAGTAAGCCATTCGATCGAGGACTTTAAACTACTCGATCGAACACTCTCTACTCGATCGAGTGGTTTCCAGCGCATAATTCCTGCTTCGCGCACTGAACTTCAAATGGCTGCCATTTATTCGTTACTTGGGCAAATAGAGCGTTTCCGGTGGCGTTGGAAAGCTAAGAGGACACACTTTCATCTCTGGTTAGAGTCGCCGGAAAATCAGTTGAAGAACGCGATATATGGCTCTTCAAATTAGGCACTAGTATTTTGAAGCTCTTCCTTTGCTCGCCTAGCTATCTTACTTCTTTGCGCATCACAATTAGTAGTTTCTAAGCTCCGACTCAACTCAGATCCTAAATGCATGCATAGGGACATGTTTTAGGCTTGATTATGCTCCTTTCCGGTTCATACCTGTAAATAATTCAAGAGAAACCAAAGTAGAAAATTCGGGGGACATTTGTAGCTAAACACTACACAAAATGCATAGAAATGCGTGCAAATGAAGTACGGAATACCTATATAAAATGCACGCATCAAATCTCCCTAAACCAAACCTTCGCTTGTCCCCAAGCAAACTATATGCAAAACTAATGGAACAGAAAAGAAAACTCAGAGCTAGCTAGAAATGCCCACTTAAACCGATTTAATGCAGCAAACTAACACTTATAGCAAACAGTCAAGTGCAAACGAGTTGTAGGATGTTTATAATAAAGCTGGACCGTCGACCTTGCAAGACCTTTAATGATGGACTCTCACGGGTCATTCTTCTCTCATGAGTAAATGGGTAAGCATATGAGTGTAAGATAGAAAGAAAAATAGTCGCTCACCTAAACTACAACCCACCTAAACAAGCATGCAACTAATATGATAGACAACTATAACTACCGCACATACATTCCAACCAATCAATGTCTATCACAGCCGAAGGCTTACAAAAATATGGTTTAGTGAGGCAATGGGTAAGAAAAGGCAAAACATTTATGGGATATGTGAGGTAATAGTCAAGCTAGCTACCTAACGGAACCATACTGAACAATATCCGATTCTTAGTCATCTCAAAATTCAAGCATAATGCCCGTAAATTGGCACAACAGCTCACTAACCAACAATATACTCCTCATAAGATATAAATAATACATAGGAGTGAAACCGTCAACAATCAAACATCTTTTTTTTCTTTTCTCTTCTTTCCTCGGTTTCTTTTTTTTCTTAATTTTTTTATTATTTATTTCGAATTCTTTTTTTTTTCCTTTTCAACTTTTTTTTTCATTTCATCTTCTTCTCCTTCATAAATTACCAACTTCAAATCAATACAATACAAACCAAACTTAACACGATAAATAATATACCGCAAAAACATACACTAAACTAGCTTGACAAGGCAGGCTAAATTTGGATGTAGTTAAGGGTCAAAAGGCAAATTTGGCTAATGTGTAGTTAAATAGGTAAAAATGAAAGAAAAAGGGGAATGTAAGCACCTCCCTGCATGTGACACCAACCACTAACCCGAATGTATGTAGGCAAAAAGCAATTGAATTTCATATACGTGCAAATTAATGAACATGCTATGCAAGGAGTATACTACTCACAATCCTACATGAACTGGTCATAAATGACACCAGTTTATAAAGCACTAAAACATAGAATTTATAAGTAGGTTGCCAAAATTTCAGGTCAAGTCTATTTGTTCAGCTGTATTTTAACATTAATTCGTAGATATGCGTTAAGACAAAGCTAAAAGATATTAATTTATGCAAGGATTAAGCAAAATGACAAATTATAGAGCAATTTCATCATTGAAATATACCGTTCCGACTCGACCTATATGCAAAAATAAAGGTGAAAATTTTTGAATTTTTCAAAAAATTTCTATTTTTATGAGATTTTATGAATTTTTATAAAAATAAACAACAATGCTAACAGAAATTAAACGTGATAACAGAAATGCAATAAAAACATAAATGCAGACACATATATGGATGCATAAACTCCCCAAACCAAACCGTACAATGCCCTCATTGTACTCAAAAATAGGGAAAGGAAATGCAAACTAAAAAGGAGAGAGTGAATGCAGAAAACTCACAAGAGTACGCGATGAAGGGACCTCCCCAAACCAGCCTGCAACATGGGAGGTCGCTAAATAGCCCCAGGACAGCGTCACAGGAAGCGAATCAAAGCAAGCCAACTCAATCGAGAGAGTAGATTACTCGATCGAGTGAAAGGGGCAGCGGAAGTGCTCGATCGAGAAATGGGAAATGCTCGATCGAAAAGATTAAGTACTCGATCGAGTACATTAGGCTGCAAAAGGTCTTCATCGAATGGTCATTATTTGTGGTCGCTCGATCGAGGAAGGTTATCATTCGATCTATAGAGGTAAACACACGATCGAGTAGAATAGCACTCGAACAAGAGCTCTCTAATGTGCGCTCTCCAAGGCGACAGTATGACACCTGCAAAGACGCAAAAGCAACCACAAATACGACAAAAGACTGTCCTCAATACACTCTACTCCTACTGGGCTAATATTTTTATTCTTCCTAAAAGTATCATCAGAAGAATAGAAGCCATATGCAGAAATTACCTATGGGATGGGAATGCTGAGTATCATAAGGTTCCTCTGATAGGATGGGATACAGTCACCTTGCTAAAAAATGAGGGTGGACTTGGCATCAAGAAAGCTGAACTGTGGAACATTGATGTTGTTGCTAAGCTGGTGGACTGGATTTACAGTAAAGCTGACAGGTTCTGGATACGCTGGATCAATCAGATATACATAAAGCAAAATGAATGGCATTCTTATAGTCCTCCTACAGATGGTGCTTGGACATGGAAGAGCATCTGCAAGATTAAGGAACTGATGAAGAGTGCCTACACTGATGGACATTGGCAACCTGATGTGAAGGGATATAATGTTAGAAGTGGATATAATTGGTTGAGAGTGCATCAAAACAAACCTTGGTGGTATGACACAATCTGGAGTAACTGGAATGTCCCTAAACATTCTTTTATCTCTTGGATCACCATGCACAATGGGATGAATACCAGGGAAAAATTACACAGGTTTGGTTGCTGCAGCACAGATACATGCTGTATTTGTGAGAATGCAAAGGAAACTATATCACACCTCTTCTTTGAATGTGAATACAGTAAAATTGTGGTATCTCTCATTCAAGATTGGTGTGGGGCTCGCATTTCGATGTCTAGTACCATGGCTGGAGGCTATGGCAATGCTGGTGGCATACTGTTACAACGGGTATATGCTCTTGGTCTCTATGCCGGTATTTATCATGTCTGGGAGCAGCGGAATTCAGCTAGGATTAATAGCAGTATTCTTGCTCCATCTGTGGTGGCTCAGAGAATTAAACAAGTTGTAAGGCAAAGAATGAAGTTCAAATGTTCAGCCAAATTGAATAGACGGGATGAAGTTTGGTTAGAAAAGTTGGGAATTAGATTGTAAGTTTGAACCTCATGGGGTTCGAACCAGGATACATATAGGGCTCTTTGCTTTGTATGTTATAAGGCCTTGTAATTTGGTTCATTTTTTCATATATATATATACACATCTCACATTTTACCAAAAAAAAAAAGTCTAAATATTGTTCCGCAAAGTCTATGGTTTAAAAACCAATTATTACACACAAAACTAAAAAGTAAAACAGCTAAAAAATTAAACTCTGGGTTGCCTCCCGGGTAGCGCTAGTTTCAGACAGGCCCCAACTTGACCTTCTTTTCTTCATCCAGCTGCTCCATTTAGTCAGAATCAAAGTAATTCAAAGCCCTTAGAATTAGATCATAAATCTGTGCATGTGCTACAAAAGAGCATAAGTAGCACCAAAATAAAGAAGGAGCATATGAAAGAAAGCTAGAATACCGTCTCAGACTAACAAATTTTCGATGACAAATACGGTGAAACATTATTAACTTATTCATCCATCCGGGAGGGGGTAGAGCATTAAAACATAAAGCATAAGTCAGATGAGGTATTGTACTATTTATAACAATAATAATATAATTATCGTTAATTACCTCAGGTTGGTTGCTTCTAACGGCGGAGTCATTGACAGAAGGATACATTACCTCTCCCGTGCTAAGATAAATTTCTGACTCAGCTACCTTCTCATTTCCCTCCTTTGTGGGTTCTGTCCCATATATCGCAGCCTCCAAGGCATCGAGCTCGGCTTTGAAAAGGGATGATTCACCGTAACCATTGTCTTCATCAAAATCGTCATCTAAAACGAACCAAGATGACATATCATTGCTCTCCATGGCTATATCACTGGATCGAGAATGCATAATGCTCGATCGAGGAGTTTCTTCACACAGTTCACGCGATCGAACAAGGTATAGTGTTCGATCGAGGTCCCTTTTTCCAGCATCACTCGATCGAACAGTGTGTGGTGTTCGATCGAAGTCTTCCTCATACAAACCGTTCGATCGAGTGGTTAGTTCTACTCGATCGAATTCCTCCTCATAGAATTCACTCGATTGAACATGGTGGGCTGTTCGATCGAGCGTTTGATGCTGAACCGTAGTCAAGTGCTTGAGAAATGCTTCGTGCTCTTCAGTTTCTGAGTCGTTCAAATCTTCATCATCAATAGGCAGCTCAGGTCCTTTATAGGAAGGACCGCTCTTGGTACAAATAGCAAGTACCTCCTCTGAATGCCAATAATCCATCTCGGTAGCTAATTGAGCTACTTGAGATTCAAATAGCTTGACACGAACTTCCCTAGCTTTATCAGATTCTTGCACTAGAAACGCAAATGCCTTCACCAAGGACTTCAATTCAGCAACCTCTTCATTCTCTTCAACGGGAGGAAGGGTTTGTTGTTGCGGGGGCCAGATAAACGAAGGTTTTTGATAACCTCATTGCTGAAGCGGATGTGGTGGCACATATGGAACGGAATGACTGGCTTGCCTACGCTGCTTAAACGTATAAACTTCATTGTTCCCTGCTAGACAGATAACAGCATTGTGCCCCGCAACACCACATCTCTCACAGTAGACCACCTAATGCGCCATAGGATGGGACATAGGTGGAAAATCAAAGGTACTCAAGCCTTCCCTTTGATAATATTTTACCTAGAACTGTCTAGGTAGGACCTGTAGGGCCTATCAAAACAACACTAGATAAAAAGATGAGAACTGCCTAAAGGAATAAATCCCTTGAGGCTAAAGACAGACAAAAATAAACAAGCAGATAAAATAGTTGCCTCCCCGGCAACAGCGCCAAAATTTGATACCGTCGTCAGGTACCAAAAATAAATACCTGGATACTACTAACAGAAGTCAGTGGTAAATAGGGTTGATTTCCACAGGGAGGCGGTCACTATCTACTTGTCAATTCTTGTCTGTCTGCGGTCACAGTTGGGGGTTTGAAATGTTTGAACTAAACTAAAGGAGATTAATGTGAGAAAAGAGTAAGAGATATTAACAATAAAGGAAGAGAACTAGGATTGTCGGGTCATAAATGAATATCGGTTAATTGCAGCTAAGGTCACAGATCGGTCAATTGTATCGGTCTAAGGGACAACGAATATCTCCTTCCGGTCTCAATTCGTCCTAAAATACTATTAGCTTAGCTTCCTCCCTCACTAAAGCATCCTATTGCTCACCGCGGGTCTCACCCCTTCCAACCTTCCGGTCTAGGTTAAGGCTTACCAAGATTAATTAAGCTAAATGCATCGATTCAAGTAGCTAGTTACAGTTAATTGCAGTGATTAACAACAAAGACATGTTAACAATGAAAGATCTGTAAGCCTAATTAGCAACTAACAATAATCATCGAATTCCTTAAATCCTAGCAAGAGATTTAGCTATGAATAATGGAAAACAAAGCAAAAGCGAAAAACAGAGAAATAATAGACATCGCAACATCAAGAGAGAGCAAAGAAAGAGAAAGAGTAAAAGGAAGAATTGCAGATTAAGAGATCCGAAAATTAGAGTCACAATAACGTCGAACAGTATCCAGAGGTAAATCAAGAGAGAAAAAAGAGAAAAGAAGAGAGTTTAGACCTAATAACGTCTTTCCTATTTATAGGAAAGACAATTATTAACCTAAACGACATTAAAACCTTGCGGCAAATAGAAAAGTACTTGATCGAGTGGTTTAAAACCTCTCGATCGAGTAAATTATAGCAAAACCTCTCGATCGAGTAGAAAACTTACTCGATCGAACACTATCTAAAATCAGCCATTCGATCAAGGACTTAAAACTACTCGATCGAACACTATCTACTCGATCGAGTGGTTTCTAGCGCATAATTCCTGCTTCGTGCACTGAACTTCAAATGGCTGCCATTTCTTCGTTACTTGGGCAAATAGAGCGTTTCAGGTGGAGTTGGAAAGCTAAGGGGACAAGCTTTCATTTCCAGTTAGAATCACCTGAAAATAATTTGTAGAACTCGAGATATGGCTCTTCAAATTAGGCACTAGAAATTTGATGCTCTTCCTTTGCTCGCCTAGCTATCTTACTTCTTTGCGCATCACAATTAGTTGTTTCCAAGCTCCGACTCAACTCATCTCCTAAATGCATGCATAGGGACATGTTTTAGGCTTGATTATGCTCCTTTCCGGTTCATACCTGTAAATAATACAACAGAAACCAAAGTAGACAATTCGGGGGACATTTGTAGCTAAACACTACACAAAATGCATAGAAATCCGGGCAAATAAAGTACGAAATACCTATATAAAATGCACGCATCAGAGGTCTTCACTCTTCCATTCTACCCTTGCCTTTTCCCTCGGGGTAAATCTTCCCCTTGTTCTTCTTGTTGGCCCACCTAGCTTGACTTCCTCTTTGGAGCGGATTCTCAACGGATCTACAACGGCGATGGCCTCCGTACTTTTACAAAATCTCATACTCGCTACTACCCGAGCCCATACACGGCCCACTACTTCTTTGGGACCCGAGCTTCTCCTCTTCGCTGTCCTCACTACATCCGAGCTAACAACATTGGCAAAGTCGTCAAAGAAGGCACGGTTGGCCTTGCCAATTTCTCTATACTTCAAGTCGACAACCTCGTCTTTATGAGACTTGGACCTTTACTCCAAGGTTTGAGCTCTTGACCACTTGACATAAGAGGGAGTCACCCATGTCGGGGAAACAGGGTTTGGTATATCCCAAGTCGGCCGAGTGGCCCACCACCTTTCGAAGACCTCCACAAGCTCAGAGTTCCGGAAAACACTCTCTTGGACGAGAGTATCTTGAGCGGGCACGTTTTGTTAACGCCCCATTTGCCTCATGAGCCTTTCGGAATAAATGAAGGAAGCAATTTTCAAGCCCACCACAATCAAAGAACAAGAACAAGCGACCGGAGCGGGCAACCCCGTGAAGGACTTCATGTGCCACCACGACACCACCCAACAGATATGAGGACCACCCGCCTCCACAAATCTCGAGGTCCAATAGGCCTCGGTGGATGCAAAACTTGTTGGTATATGTGTCCTCCGACAATAATGCGATCACGACTGTCGATCATGATGATCACATGTTTAAGTCTAATTTTCAGAATACATGTGGGATGTAATATTTTTACAGTCAACTGGTCCACACATATCGGTAATGATTGGCTGACTAGAGTTTGACATTACTGTCGTGCGACGGTGGTGATCAGTTGATCCCCTTAGGTCATACCTAAAGGGTAACACTCTTAATTGAATATTTAATTGATCGTATGATGATACGAGTTAATTAAATTACTTAAAATTGACGGACGATTTTGAAAGTAATATTTACGTATCTCATTGTAATTTGATTAAATAAGATATTGTCTAAGTAATAGAATTGTTTTATTACTTAGATGAAATTTTGTTTACGGAAACAATTAAAACGGAATGAATAAATTATTATAAATACAGAATGTTGTAGTTTATAATTCGGAAATACTTTTTGGTACAAGTAATTATGAATTACTAGGTTAATTTTATGAGTGACATATTTTATTAATATGTTGATTTTTAATTGTTAAAAATACATTTTATACACATAATGTCATGGAACATGTTACATGTGACAAATTGACAAAATAATGTGTAAAATGGACTTTCTATTTTACACAATATGTACTGAAATAATAGGGTGGATTAGGGTATTAAGTGTGCTTTATATTTTATTTAAAAGCATAATCATTAACCTAATTGATAGCCATGCACACCTAGTTGCTTTTGTGAAGAGCATCTTGGTCATGCATTGGGCCTTGTCACCACCCCCCCTACCCGGTTTTGTCATAGAAAAAGACCAAGGGTTTTTCTCTATATTTTCCTAATATACACTACAATAATGTGTGTGTATTCATTCATTCATTTTAACATCTAAAACTTATAGAAATTTTAGAGAGAAAATTACCCCTTATTCCCTCTTCTCTTGACCGAAAAAGCAAGAGACCAAAACAATATTTTGGGTGTATTTTTAATAAATTTAATATTGTTCTAGTTCAAATAATATTAGTTTTTAAGAGGTTATCTTGAGTATACATCTTTGGGAGGGATTCTATCTTTGAATCTTTGTTCTTCCATTTGTAAGGAAAGCTCAAGAACAAGTGAGAAGGAGAACTCACTTGTGCCCTAAATCCGAAATTACTATAGTAAGAATGACGATTTCTTCTCTATATTTATTTATGTTTGCATGCATAAGATCAAGATTTAATTTCATGACTAAATTAAATATCACATATATGAATATATCAAAATAATGAGATTAATAATTTCGAACAAGTGGTATCAGAGCCTTAGGTTGTTTGCATGCAAATCGGTTATTGTTTTTCCGAGTTAGACGATTAACAAACAAAACTTATAAATTTGTGTTTATTATGACATATCACGAATTTAATTTGCATGTTAAAGTTTCTGGTCCTAAAATATATTTAGGATATTTTGGTTTATTTATGGATTTTTATTGTTCATTTTATATAATAATGGCATTAAAATGTGATTTTATGATAAAAATCTCATTTTTGGAGTAAAAATAGCTAAACTTCGATTTTTTTAGTGGTTTTTGGATATGTTTTCACATATATTATCTACTGATGGCCTGTAATTTTTCATAATAATATGATTTGTTATGCTCGAAATATGGATTTTTCAAGATAAAATCGTATTTAAATGAGAAAATAGGTGTGTGTCATAGAAATTTTGTCACATGCATTGTTACAAGATGTGTGTAAAATATTTGGCTATAATGAAGTCTTTATGCATGATTTATGAATTTTTGATGAAACATCACATAAATAGTGACTTTAATTAGTATAAAATTGCTAAACCATACTTCATGACTAAGGAAAAGCGTCAAATGTTGCATTTTATCATATATTTCAGATCTAAAAGTTAAAAGCTGATAAAAATAATTTTTCTCATATTTTTATGGTAATAATTGATAAATCGCAACATTGTTTTTCTCGATAAATTTTCGAAATTTTTAACCAAAGTTTTGAACATTATGAGTGTCATGGTATTTTTCCAGAATGTTCATGAGTTTAAAATTTCAAATTTTGAATTTATTTGAAATTTTTATGATTTAATTTGAAGTTTATGACATAATTTTGTATTTTGGGTCAATTTATGAACAATATTAAGAAATCTAGGTTAATTATTGTCAAATGTTAGTGGAGACTAATTTTGAGTCTTAAGATGGTTAGGGTAATTAACTAGTACATAAATATGATTTTATGTAATTATTGTGATTTTAAAAGGTTAGATCACGCAAATCCGTAAAAACCAATTAATATACGATATTGGCTCCTTAAAGGCAATTTAGCATAGAATTGGGCATGTTCATACATATTATAATGCTGCATTTTATTTATGATTGTCATATTTTAATTTTATGTAATTTTTGAATTATGTAATTTTACTTAGTATGGCCTTAGTTTTAATTGGTATTACCTGAAATGTATGGTAATATTGATGTGACCATAATTGGCGCATATTTAGCCCCCGAATTAGCCTTGTTTCCATGCTTTTTAGTACTTATTTGGGTCATTTCTTATCTTTAGTTCTTTGTTTTGCATATTCTTTGGATTTTGATCCCTTGGTAGGAAAGGAGTAAGAATCTTGCATTTTCATGGCAAAACAAGACTAAATTGATCGAATTCGATGACCAAGCATCAAGGGGAGACAAGATTAGAAGGCCTTTGTACATATCATAGTAGAAGAGCAATGTTGAGGAAAGATCCTTGAGTCCCCAAGGAAATCCCCAAGGAATTTATGAAGAAAAGGGAAGAAAAGAAGAGGTTACCACGCTGACTGACAATCCGAGCGGATTGTCAACAATCCGCCCGTCCGGCCCCGCACAATCCGAGCGTCCCTTACGAGAATCCGCTCGGATTCACCCTCGGGCAATCCGCCCGGATTCGCGAGAATCCGCTCGGATTCCATCGCCCAAATCCGGCCGTCCCGACCTTAATCCGCCCGGATTCCTTCACAAAGACGGTTTGCCTTCTTCAAGCTACGAAAAGAGAAGCCCTTCTCTCGTAAAAATACCGGGTCCTCCTTGCTCAACTTAAAAAGTGTAATTACTCGTTTAGCCCTTAGTTAACCCTAATGCATCCTCCCTAATTTTCACTATAAATACCCCATTAGGCTAATTAGAGGAGCATGTTCTTCTTATCAATAATTAGTGTAGTTAATATCAATCAAATCTCTCTTCAATATTGTAATCAAGTATTAATCAAGTTTTAATCCAAGTTTTAGTTCTTTAATCTCTCTCTTGTTCATCCTTTATTTTGGGTAATTGAAGATTATTTGGGTTATTATTGGGAGATTGACAACCTCTCAATCTAGCATTCAAGTACTTCTATTATTCTTGCTTTATTATTGGAATCATTAGTAGGTATAATCTCTTAATCCCTTTTTAATTATTGCTAATTACTTTTTTTGTTCATCATGTTTCACTATGTTAGTATGATTGACAACCTTGCTAGCATGTTCAATATGATGATGAGTGAGTAGTCTCTTAGCTAGGGTTAATGGGTGATTAGGGGAAACCAACATGGGGAATGATTCATGCTTAAATTAATATGCTTTCATGTTTTATTTGCTTGCTTGTTTTGATCTCAACTCATGCACATGTTATATTTGATGAAATGCTAAGCCTATGAATCCTTGCATTTACTATCATCTCCTATCTTTTCAATGAGACTTGTAAGACATAACCCAACTCGAGTCTCATTAGACCATGCATGTTGTTGAGTAGGGAAGATTAAGTCGACTTGTAGGTGTTGTACAATCTAATCGATTCGGCTCCGGGACCCAAACTTTCCTAGGATTGTAAGATATAACCCAACTCAATCCATCACAACAATAATTGCTTGCTTATAAATTGAGAACATGTTTGTATGATCATATCCCATGATTCCCCTATGATCCCATGACACCCTAGTGCCTTTAATCAATTGTTTACACCCCTTTAATTTATCTTGCTTGTTTATTTTCATTGTTATTCTAGTTTAGTAACCTTCTACATCAACCCAATTTGTGACACCCCTTAGACACCACTAGTTACAATAGAAATCTCATTTCAACTCCCGTCCCTTGGGATCCGACCTTTACTTGCCTCTTTACTAATTGTAGAGTTGCTTGTTAAGCTATAAATTGTGTTTTGATTCGACCGTGACCAACGACCACATCTATTGATTTGTGAATACAAAACAGACCGATCAAAAATGGCGCCGTTGCCGGGGACGGTGTTTGTTTGATTTAGATTTCTTTTTATTGTTATTAGTTGTGTCTTTCTTCACCTTGAGGAAGTAAAACTCCTCAAGGTTTGTTCTAATTGTTTTTGAGTTGTTTGATATTTTGCATGTCTAGAAGGTTACAAAGTGATTTGTTACCTTTTGACCGTGAAATCGAAAGAACCCTGACGAACAATAGGAGACTTGTTAGGAGGAATTTGAGAGGTGTTGGTGAAGTTGTTCAACCCACTAGTGAGTTTGTCAATCCTTTCGCAATAGAAGGAGAAGAAAACCCATTACACAATACCCCACAAAATCCACCTACAATGCCAAAATTCTCGTCACACTCCGTACCCACCGAGGATAATCTACCAAATGGTACTCCTACACCGCAACATCTCACCGGAAATTTTATTGCCAAGTCCGCCTTCATCCAACTAGTTGAGAGGAGCCAATTCGGGGGAATGCCTAGTGAGGACCCTCATTCTCATATGGAAACCTTTTGCGATTATTGTGATGCTACCTCTCAAACGGGCGTGACTCAAGACCAAATTAGATGGGTCTTATTTCCTTTTTCCTTAATCGGCACCGCAAAGCAATGGTTGAAGGGCCTTGATAAGGCCACCCTTGGAATAGATTCTTGGAAGAAGTTGGCTCTAGCTTTATACAAAAATTCTACTACCCACCGGAAAAGACCAACATGCTAAGAGCTCAAATTACGGGTTTTAAGCAAAGGGATGAAGAGTCTTTGTATGAAGCTTGGGAGCGGTTCAAAGGTATTTGTCGCTCATGTCCTCACCATGGACTTAGCGAATGGTTTTTGGTGCAACAATTTTGGAATGGTTTATATGAAGATTCTAGGAACATTCTCAATATGGGATCCAATGGAATGTTCACCGAAGTTGATGACAATCAAACATGGAACAAGATTGAGGAAATGGCGGTCCATAACTCACAATATAGTAGACCTCGTAAGGCTACTAGAGGAGGAAAGCATGAAGTGGACTCCGTTACTCAATTGGGTGCTCAACTTAGTGCTCACATTGACACAATCAACTTGAAGTTTGAACAAGCTATGGCTAGACTTGAGGAAAACTCAAAATCATCGAAGCATCATGTCAATGCCATGACGGCATCCTCATCAATCCCAAGCGGGATATGTGAGAATTGTGGAACTTTGGGTCATGACTCAAGTGAGTGTAGGGGAACAACCGAACAAGTTAATGCTTTCCAAGCTTACAAGAGTGGTAACCCTTATTCCAATTTTTACAATGAAAACACCAAGTTCCATCCAAATCTCTCATACAAAAGCCAAAATGTTCAAAACCCTCAAACAACATACACTCCACCACCCATGAGAAACCAAAATCAAAGACCCTTTTACAATCAAAACCAAGGTTACCAAAATCAAAATCCATACAATCACCAAAGTGACCAAGGTTTTGATGTCCAAAAAGCGGTCCTCCAAATGCAAAAGAATCAACAAGAATTTTTCACCCAAATGCAAAAAGATAGCCAAGCAAAAGAAACCACCATCAACAACATTCTAGCTCACACCAAGATGTTGGAAACACAATTGACTCAACTAGCATCTTCAAGCTCACAAAGACAAAAGGGGCAATTACCACCTCAAAGTAATCCCCCTAGACATGAAACGGTTAGTGCCATTCACTTGAGAAGTGGTACAAGGTATGAAGCACCGAAGAAGCAAGTTGAGGATGAAGTTGTGGAAGCTAGTGAAAAGGAAGAAATTGTGCAAAACTCCAAAGATGGAGAATCAACAAAAGAAGAAAGTTCAAAAAAAAGTGAAGACAAGGCCAAAGAGAAGGAGCCCATTGTGATTAGACTTCCTTTTCCAAGTCGTCAAGCCAAGCCCAAATTTGATGATCAACTTGGAACGTTCATGGAAATTGTGAAGAATTTAGAAGTCTCAATTCCTTTCACGGAATTAATCAATCACGTTCCGGCCTATGCGAAGTATATGAAAGATATCCTCACAAAGAAGAAGTCGATCCGGAAACTTGAGACTATCGCCTTCACTAAGGTGAGTAGTGCAATACTTCAAGGGAGTTCACCTCCAAAGTTAAAGGATCCGGGAAGCTTCTCAATACCGTGTACCATTGGCGACACAACGGTCAACAAAGCCTTATGTGATCTAGGGGCTAGTGTGAGTGTCATGCCGTACTCGGTAAGTAAAAGGTTGGGGATGGGAGAGCTTAAATGCACCAACATCACACTCCAAATGGCTGATAGATCGACGAAGACACCGTTAGGGATATGGGAAGATGTCCCCGTGCGAATTGGGAAGTTTTTCATCCCGGTGGACTTTGTCATTGTTGATATGGAGGAAGATTCCAACATTCCAATCATCCTAGGAAGACCTTTCCTACACACCGCCGGTGCGGTGATTGATGTGAAACATGGAGAGCTCACTTTAGAAGTGGGAGATGAAAGCATAACTTTTAATCTTGACAAGACTATGAGAGCTCCTCGTTTGCATGAGCCGTGTTTCATGATTGATCATTATAGCCGAAAAGATGAAAGGAAGAAATCGGAACTCCAATGGAGGAAGAAAATTGAAGATGCTCCATTCAAAGAGCAAGTGAATTATGACAAGGAGAGCTTGCAAAGCTCATCAAAATCAACCAAGGAAGAAGAGAATGGCCTCATTGGCCAAGAGAAGAAATTGGGAGAGTTGTCTCCATCTAAGCAAGAGATTTTCAATGATCAACTCAATGAAGTTTGTGGTCTTTTGGACGACGAGTTTGAAGGGATTTTTAATCCCTACATTGGGCATGCCATCGATCATGATCAACAACAAGGGCCACGGTCTATTGAGGACCTCTACCATAATAATGAACAAGCTTTTGATTACTTCTTCAAGGTGTTGAGCAACATCAACAACACCTTGAACATGCCCCCTTGACATCTCATCAAGAATGAGAGTTTGGTGGAGTCCTCCCTAAACCACCACTTGTAAATATTTCTAACTCCCTAACTTACATTTCAATTCTTGTATTGCATTTTTTTTGTCATCTTTGGATTTTTATTTACTTTGATCAAAATAATTGTCATGAAAGAGAGAAGTGAGGGAGGGACTAACAATTTCAATTGATGTGTAGTGCTTTACCTTAGTGTGGGGACGGCAATTGCCTAGGCTATTCATGCCTTAGTAGTGCCCCCACAAAGAAGAACACAAGACTTGAAAGAATGGAAGAATGATAAAGGGAAGCGCTGTACACGGGTGGAACTGAATCCGTGTACACAGAGGACGAATCCGAGCGGATTCCCAAGAATCCGCCCGTCTTATGCAATCCGAGCGTCCTGCAGAAAAGACGCCCGTCCTGAACTGAGCTGAATTTTGAAATTTTCTTGACTGTCAAAGAATCCGAGCGGATTCCAAAAAATCCGCCCGTCTTGAAGAATCCGGCCGTCTTGTAAAAAAGACGCCCGTCTTTGCAGCTGAAGAAAACAAGCAAAAATCTCTGGACCGAAATCCGTCCGTCTTTGAAGAAATCCGCCCGTCCCGTGTTCAGCAAATCCGAGCGGATTTTACCAAATCCGCCCGTCTTTAGGCGAGCTTTTGCAAAGATTGAAGAAGCAGAATCCGCACGGATTGAGCCTAATCCGCACGGATTGCCCCTGCAGTTTTGAAAATTTCGGCCTCTTTATAAACCCTCCCACCTTCATTCATTCATTCATTCATTCATTCTTAAACACTACCCATAACATCAAAACCCTCATCCCCTCCATCATAAAAACAAAAACCCTCAACAACATTCAACAAAAACAAATCAAACCACCCTTCCAACAACAAATTAATCACTCCTTCTTCAACAAAAACCAAAACCAAGAACAAAATCTTCAACCTTTGAGTCGATTTTTGTTTTCATAAAGGCAAAGCCTTTCACCTTCAAATCGATTTGGGCATCCTACAAATTGAAGATTTTTCACTCTTTTCTTGGTTAAGCTCATTAATGGCAAGGACTAAGGACCAACAAAGGCAACAAAGGCACCAAAGGCTAAGGCTCTCTCACAAAGGCAAAAGGCTCTTCAAACAAAGAAAGCTTTGGCTATGGTGGTGGCAACACCAAACATGGAAGTGCAACAACAACAACAACCTTCTATGGGACCATCAACATCCTCTACTCCGGTAATTAATCAACTCTTGCATTATCCGGAGGTAACTTTTATTTACGATACCCATAGAAATACCTTTGTCAAGTTTGCTATGAAATCTATTCAATCCACCAAATTCATATGTAAAGATGCCTTGGAAAAATTGGGTGTTCTTGAACAAACAAAAGCCTTTTTCAAAGCCATGGGGTTGGAGAAATTGTTTGAAACAAAGGAATTGACATACCCCTCCCTTGTCTTGGAATTCTTAAGTTCTTTGAAAGTCACCAAAGTTGAGAATAGAGAAAATATCGAGTTTCGTCTAGCTAATGTTAGTAGACGCATTACCTTTAAGGAATTGGGTGAAATTTTGGGTCTTAGTGATGAGGAAAGTTATTTCAAGAGTTATGGAAAGTATGACCCGAACCTCTTTGGGAGGCAATCTCCGGGAAGAAATTTGAGGATTTACATGCATGTCGTGCTCTTTTGGTCCATCATCCGGGCATAAGAGTATGGCACAAGGTTGTGGGAAATACCATAATTGCTAGGAAAGACACCAATCATTTCACAAGACTTGATTTTATTCTCCTTGAATCGGCTTTGAATATCGGAAGAATTCATACCAAGCCTTACAATTCTTTGAGGCTCCTGGTAGAAAGATGGCTTAATGTTGATAGTGGGAAGAAGGGCACGACCGTTATTGTCAATGGCGGCCTAGTCACGGTCCTAGCTAAGCACTTTGATCCTAATTTCAATAAGGATAAGAAGTACAAAGCAAAGGAAGGTGGCCATCTTATTGATATGCATATTATGATTCACAAGTTCAAGTGGGTTGCCCATAACCCCCTTGACACTAAATATGGATGGCTAACTAGTGAAGCTAGATCGTTCACCTTGCCCTCGAAGATTTGTCGCCTAAGCGTCCACCGGACCAATTATCTACTTCCCCTTTCCGAAGAAGCCGAGTATATCATTCAACAACAAAAGGGTGATCTTGAAGCTCCCTCCTCTTCCATTGTCATACCACCTTACCCCTTTGAGTATGAAGAGTTCAAACCGGAAGGAATTGAAATTGGGAAAGACTATATGACTCTCCTCATACAAGCAATGCACAAGCAAGCCCATGAAGATCGGAAAAATGCTTATTTGGCTCAATATCCACCCCTCCTACATCTAGCTAGGCAAGGACTCCTTGATCCATCTTGTCCTTTGCCTAGTTGGGCGGATAGAGAAGCCTTATTTCCGGGTGCATCTAGGGACGTGGTGGGAGACAATGAGGTTGTTGGAAATGATGAAGAAGTTGATGATAATATTGAGGAAGAAGCAAGTGAAGAAGAAAGGAATGGTGAAGAGGAAGATGAGGAAGAAAGTGAAGAAGCAAATGACAAGGAAAGTGGCAATGTGACCACTTCTCATGAGGGAAGTGGTGATGATGATAGCATGATGGAAGACTAGCAAGCCTTGGAGACTCCTACACTCCCATGGTTTGTCTATATCTCTTTGTATTTTATTTAATTTTGATCATTGTTGGTTTAGTCCTAGCAACATCAAAGGACTCACACCTCGGTACCATTGAGGTGTTCTTATTCTATTGTTCCCATTTGTAAAAATCCAAAATGACAAACTAGTTTCATGCATAAGCATAGTGTATGCATGAACTATACCCATCCTTGGACATTAGCAATAGTGTCTCACTCGGTTTGGGGAAGTTAATGCATACGCAACGGGAGGTAATCTAAATTATCCTCTCCGTCATAACAAAAAAACCATGCATCATGTAGTATAGCTTAGTATAGAATTGCATTTAGTATAGAAATCATGCATCATCTTTGCATAATTTCCATCATTTTGGCCATTGAGGACAATGCCCATATTAGTGTGGGGATGGGAATTCTAACATTTAACTATTATTTCAAAAATCATAAAATTTGAAAAACCCAAAAACAAGTTCATTTCCTTTGTATATATTGTTTTGTATATATTGTGTTTGTTTTATCCTTGTTCACATTGATCGACTACGCCACATCCGAGACATGAGGATATTGAAGACCGCATGGTATGATCTTTCCAATCCCCTTTTTCCTCTTTATGTTAATGACTATGTGGCTTTATTTTGATTGATGCGGTAAAACAATGTGAACTTAGGACTTGCATTTAGTTTATATGGCATATTAGTTGGTAGCGTCATTTGCATTAGGATGTATATATGTTAGTTGCATCATGGCATGTAGTTTGCATGTTAGAAAAATTTTGCGAAACCATCTACTTGGGAAGCTTGACGAGTGTATATAGGCCCTAGTAGATGCTTTTTCTTCTTAAGACTTTGCTTGTTAGAATGCTTGTAAAACACCCTAGGATGTGTCATGCTAGTATCCGTTGACATATGGATTAAGGCCTAGTCAAGAGTACCTTGTGGTGTGATAACTCCTTGGGTACCGTTTATTCCAAGGTGACCCTTGAAACCATGCATACAACCATCACCATGTTCTACCATATATTTTTGTCATCAAAGGGAATTGGCACAAAAAGAAATCAATTTGAGTTCAATGAAATGAAAAGTGAAAGAAAGTTTGCAAAAACGCATAAAAAAGAGGAGCAAAAATAGACTCCTAAGCTTCAAATACAAGGCACCCTCGTTACTAATTGGGGTGACTTTGAAAATATTCAAAAAGAAATGCAAAAAGTTGTCAAGTATTGAAATGCCAAAAATCAAAAAGAAATGGCAAAGAAAGTGTTCTCAAATGTCAAATGCCACAAGAAATTGGGGGGAAAACAAAAACAAAAGCAAACTCCCAAAGTGAAACTCAAATATCTATTGATCCCTTTATCCATCATATCCATTTTTGTGCATGGTAGAGAGGGGACGACCCTTCTTCTTGTCTAGGCAAGAGGGGGAATTCCGCGATCCTCCAGTGTTTCTAACACCATAGGGAGTCTACTCTTGACAAAAGCATTTAACGATTGAGGACAAAGGTACCCTAGTTTGACACGATTTGGAGGTGATTTATTGGTATCCTTCTAGGCTTAGTAGTTTGAAGAAATTGCATCTATGAAGGAGTGTGTACCCTTGAATTGCTTCCCTTGTAGATAATTTCCGCCACTTAGATGAGGAAAGTGGCTATTCTTTTGTAGATGCATCCATTATGTGTTTTTGTGTGCTTTAATGTTTGGATGTGTCGCCATTTTGGCAAGACCCACCTTGCCTTGCAAGAAGGCATCCTACCTCATGGTTGTCTTGTTGTGAGTTGAAGGGGCGGAGTGAGACCCGCTAATTGTCTCATGTCGGCTATATTATTAGGATAGGTTAGTATTGGTCCTAGTCTTTGTCACCTCTTTACTCGGGACGAGCAAAGGTTCGGTTTGGGGATATTTGATGTGACCATAATTGGCGCATATTTAGCCCCCGAATTAGCCTTGTTTCCATGCTTTTTAGTACTTATTTGGGTCATTTCATATCTTTAGTTCTTTGTTTTGCATATTCTTTGAGATTTTGATCCCTTGGTAGGAAAGGAGTAAGAATCTTGCATTTTCATGGCAAAACAAGACTAAATTGATCGAATTCAATGACCAAGCATCAAGGGGAGACAAGATTAGAAGGCCTTTGTACATATCATAGTAGAAGAGCAATGTTGAGGAAAGATCCTTGAGTCCCCAAGGAAATCCCCAAGGAATTTATGAAGAAAAGGGAAGAAAAGAAGAGGTTACCACGCTGACTGACAATCCGAGCGGATTGTCAACAATCCGCCCGTCCGGCCCTTCGCACAATCCGAGCGTCCCTTACGAGAATCCGCTCGGATTCACCTCGCAATCCGCCCGGATTCGCGAGAATCCGCTCGGATTCCATCGTCCAAATCCGGCCGTCCCGACCTTAATCCGCCCGGATTCCTTCACAAAGACGGTTTGCCTTCTTCAAGCTACGAAAAGAGAAGCCCTTCTCTCGAGAAATACCGGGTCCTCCTTGCTCAACTTAAAAAGTGTAATTACTAGTTTAGCCCTTAGTTAACCCTAATGTATCCTCCCTAATTTTCACTATAAATACCCCATTAGGCTAATTAGAGGAGCATGTTCTTCTTATCAATAATTAGTGTAGTTAATATCAATCAAATCTCTCTTCAATATTGTAATCAAGTATTAATCAAGTTTTAATCCAAGTTTTAGTTCTTTAATCTCTCTCTTGTTCATCCTTTATTTTGGGTAATTGAAGATTATTTGGGTTATTATTGGGAGATTGACAACCTCTCAATCTAGCATTCAAGTACTTCTATTATTCTTGTTTTATTATTGGAATTATTAGTAGGTATAATCTCTTAATCCCTTTTTAATTATTGCTAATTACTTTTATTTGTTCATCATGTTTCACTATGTTACTATGATTGACAACCTTGCTAGCATGTTCAATATGATGATGAGTGAGTAGTCTCTTAGCTAGGGTTAATGGGTGATTAGGGGAAACCAACATGGGGAATGATTCATGCTTAAATTAATTTGCTTTCATGTTTTATTTGCTTGCTTGTTTTGATCTCAACTCATGCACATGTTATATTTGATGAAATGCTAAGCCTATGAATCCTTGCATTTACTATCATCTCCTATCTTTTCAATGAGACTTGTAAGACATAACCCAACTCGAGTCTCATTAGACCATGCATGTTGTTGAGTAGGGAAGATTAAGTCGACTTGTAGGTGTTGTACAATCTAATCGATTCGGCTCCGGGACCCAAACTTTCCTAGGATTGTAAGATATAACCCAACTCAATCCATCACAACAATAATTGCTTGCTTATAAATTGAGAACATGTTTGTATGATCATATCCCATGATTCCCCTATGATCCCATGACACCCTAGTGCCTTTAATCAATTGTTTACACCCCTTTAATTTATCTTGCTTGTTTATTTTCATTGTTATTCTAGTTTAGTAACCTTCTACATCAACCCAATTTGTGACACCCCTTAGACACCACTAGTTACAATAGAAATCTCATTTCAACTCCCGTCCCTTGGGATCCGACCTTTACTTGCCTCTTTACTAATTGTAGAGTTGCTTCTTAAGCTATAAATTGTGTTTGATTCGACCGTGACCAACGACCACATCTATTGATTTGTGAATACAAAACGGACCGATCAAATATCGATTCGGTTGTAATTTATTGTGATCTCGTATCACCATTTTGTAATTTAATAGATTTATTTTTATTTTAATTACAAATGTATAATAGGAAATTATGTAATTTGTTATATAATTTATTTATTCCGGAGATCCTTGAAGACGGTGCCACTCGAGAAGGCGGTCCATTAAAGAAAGTGTTGCCTTGAAATGCGTGCCAAGACCGAAGTTCAAGGGACCAAAGGAGTTGGTTTCCGAATATGTAATAGTTAATTAGATTTACTTTTTTTTAGGAAGGCCATACTAGGATTTTATTTATGCTTTGCATTTTATTTATATGTTGCATGCATCGCTAAATCGCCATGACTAAACATGCATTATCATTTTAATCGAGTTTATCGACCGTGTCAATTACAATTATCGTAGTTCACCGCTTTAGTTCACTTAAAACGTGATAGATAATAAATTGACATGACCTCTCGCTAAAACAAACAATTGAGACTTAACCTTACCAAAAAGTAGAAACCATGAAAACCTATTTCGTGAGGGAGTGCACTCGGCCACACCGGGGTACAAACCTTGTTAGGTAGAAGAAGTGGGTGATAAATGTCTATCCACCGAATTCTTGTTGATGTGGGATTTATCGGCCACACCGTGCCCAAATTAATGTGGGTTTGGATCATGGACACATTTATTCGAAATTTGGATTGAGCTCAACGAAAGTATTCGTAACCGTAGTTGCATGTGTTCCGGGCTTAAGATAAATGTTAATGTAATTTTATCGACCAAGAGTTCTAAAAGTAGAATCGATTAAGAGTTAATCCACCGAGTTATATTGATAAGGGATTTATCGGCCACACCGTGCCCAAGATAATATGAATTTGGGTCTTGGAATCATTTATAATAGTTGGGTAGAGGTCACTATATAAATGCTCATATCTTGTTAATTTATTTACAAGTATGATGTTAAAAACGACAAATGTTTTATTCCTTCTATTTTGTTTTGTAGACCACTTTTATTTCTCATAACAAATGGCCGCACCAAACACCAACGCCGCACCTCTCACTAATGCTTCATGGCTCCGATCCTTCATGGATCGTTGTAAACTTGAAAAGAATGGGTCAAATTTCTCCGATTGGGATGCCCAACTCAAATTAGCCGCCCAAGGTGATGACAAGCTTCGTTACCTCACCGAGGCCTCTCCACCCGAACCTAATTCTAGGTCGAGTGCCGCCACTAGGGAAGCATATGACGCTTACCACAAAGAGTACGGCACAATGAAAAATGTGTTGATTTTTGCGATGGAGGCGGATCTCCAAAGGATAGCCTTTAAAATGGGCACCGCTAATGAAATCTATTCCAAACTTGTGACAATGTTTTCACAAACACCGATGATCGTCCAATATGAGGCGGCCTCGGCATTCTTTGATCTCGATTTCAAGGAGGGCCAAAAGGTTAGCCCTCACGTGCTCAAATTGTTGGAGCTAGTCGAGACTTTGAAGATTCAAAAAGTTGAAATCCCCAAAGAGCTCATTGTAAATAGGATTCTACACTCCTTATCCAAAGTCAAAGCGTATGTTCAATTCCGGGTGAATTTTAACATGCAAGACAAGGACGTGTCTCTTGAAGAGTTGCACAAGTTACTTGTGCAAGCCGAAAGAGACATGGGGTTAAATTTTAACCCACCTAAGGATGTGCTTAACATAAGCACTAAGAGTAAGGGGAAGTTCAAGAAGAATGGGAAAAAGGGTAAGAGGCAAGCTCCCATGTCCACCAAGGCTAAGACTTTTGAAGCTAGCACTTCCAAGACCAAGAAGGGTCCTCTTGATAAATGTCATTATTGTAATGGTGTTGGACATTGGAAAAGGAATTGTTCCAAGTACCTTGGTGACATTAAAGCTGGAAAGATCACTCCAGTAGGTAAATGACTATCCTTTCTTTTATGTTTCTAATTTAACTATGGTATTTTGATACAAAGTTGTGATAATGTATCCCCTTTTTATTGTAAATAGGGCCTCCTCCAAGCAAAGACAAAGGAAAGGAAAAGCAAGCTTGAGAAATCATCAAGGAGCTAGGAGTAGCTTCCAATGAAGCTTGGCTTTTTATTATTGTCTTATTTTAAGTTGTGTTTCGGATTTTTAGAACTATTTTGATTTCCGTGTTCGACATGGAAATGGTTGATCCTTTCTAAACAATTGTTGTATTTTGGATCATGGTGGCTTGGTTTGCAACCCAAGTCACCCCTTTTATCGTATTTCCTTTGTCTAAAAATTCGTCTTTATATGCTTTCACATAGAAACATATGATCATCTACTTAAAGTGATCCAATAGACAACTATAATGATGGGATTCATTATATGTCCACAAGCTTAAGGCTTGTGTATGATCAATTATAAAGTGATGTTGAGTTGATGAGCTCTCCTAAAGGAATGTAAAATTTCAAACTCCCACTCAATTCCACATGTTTCGCAATCATCCTGTAAAATTTATAACTCATTACTCATTGACAATGACTAGCTAGCACTATCTTTCACAAAGAAGTGTTTGAGTTTTCAATTCTGGATGAAAATGGACTATGATGAATCCAGTCACATCATGGGATGTTGGATAAGTATTGAGATATACACATCAAATCAACGAGAAACGTAGGTTATTCATATCGATGAAAATGGAATTACCATAAGCAGTCATGGTCATTCATTGAACCTAAAAATGGTTGATCACATGATTAAAATTACTAATGTTTCCGCCATTAGAATAATCATGCACATGTCCAATAATGAATCATATGCTTAAGAGCATGATGAGTCATTGGCAAGCCATAGAAGAATCGTCATGAATTCTCGAGGAGAACTAATGAGCTATTCTAGTGTTTGACATAACACTCTGTTATGTGACAAGAAGTTGCACATATTGAAGTTCGAAAACGCGTAAGCATTTATGAAAATCCTAAGCTATTCAAGCTAAAAGGAGAAATAAGAAGTTGGAAAGATACTTAGTTATAGTAAAAAGTTACTCAAAACTAATATTTTCTAATATGCTAGGACTTATGAGAAGTGCTAAGCTAATCATCTTGACAATTATTGCAAGACCCTACAAAACGTATACCTAGTGCATTGCGAGTTGGTAGAACACTTGACCGGTGCAAGTTATATCTTCCACCACAATTCGTTGGTTATGTGATAAACAACAAGAAAGTTCTTTCAAGATAAAGAATCTAAACCTAGGTTGGGAACCTAGATGTGTACTTGGTAAAGTTCATGCTATGAGAGATAACATGAATATAAAGGATAGTGCAATACAAGAAGTATGAACACTTGGACACATGGTATGTTAAACTTCTATTGCAATCGACTAGTGTTTACACACATACGATATACATCACAAGGTTGTAATATGGTATTGACTACCCGAATGTGATGTCGACATTCGTCGTTTGAGTTGTTATTAACTCACCTTATACTTTGTTACATCCAAACGGGTTGTAGAGACAATTGAACCCCGTTAAAGTGAACAGGGAATAGCATTGTATTCGCCCATAGTCACTTACATGAGGTGACGTCTCGAAGTGACTAGAGTGTGATGCGATTGATGGAAAGTTCAAGTGCCATGGAGTCATGTGTGATGACTAGTCGATCACATAGGCAGACTGTTAGGAACTCTTTGTCGGGCCTTATGACCGCTTATAGAGTTCTCGCAAATTTATATAGCCTGGTCGTGGCGAGAGCTACTATTGTATTCAAATGAGTCGATTCTTTTGACTAAAGACTGTTCGCCTAAGGTGACACAGTTTCAGATTAACTTTGATTTATGTTACTACGACCTTCGTAAATGGGGTCAAATGGGCATATTTTGGGTTATGATGGCTGTGGCTAGTCGAAGGGAATAAGTGCGATAAGAATTGTCCACCCCTTGTCAGGGTTATAACAATATCTCAGGGCCACTCGAGGAGTAATGAACTGGAAATGCGTGGCCACGCTCGGAAAGTATCCATGGTGGATAATTAGGTCAATCGATTATTCTCCGGATCGAGGAAACCACTCTCGATATGATCACTTGCAAGTACGACCTGAAAGACACCTTGCATTGAGTGGGAGATAGTAATAGGACAAGAGAATTGGTGATGCACACTTGTCGAGGACAAGTGGGAGATTGTTGGAATATGTGTCCTCCGACAATAATGCGATCACGACTGTCAATCATGATGATCACATGTTTAAGTCTAATTTTCAGAATACATGTGGGATGTAATATTTTTACAGTCAATTGGTCCACACATATCGATAATGATTGGGTGACTAGAGTTTGACATTACTGTCGTGCGACGGTGGTGATCAGTTGATCCCCTTAGGTCATACCTAAAGGGTAACACTCTTAATTGAATATTTAATTGATCGTATGACGATACGAGTTAATTAAACTACTTAAAATTGACTGACGATTTTGGAAGTAATATTTACGTATCTCATTGTAATTTGATTAAATAAGATACGGTCTAAGTAATAGAATTGTTTTATTACTTAGATGAAATTTTGTTTACGGAAACAATTAAAACGGAATGAATAAATTATTATAAATACAGAATGTTGTAGTTTATAATTCGGAAACACTTTTTGGTACAAGTAATTATGAATTACTAGGTTAATTTTATAAGTGACATATTTTATTAATATGTTGATTTTTAATTTTTAAAAATACATTTTATACACATAATGTCATGGAACATGTTACATGTGACAAATTGACAAAATAATGTGTAAAATGGACTTTCCATTTTACACAATATGTACTGAAATAATAGGGTGGATTAGGGTATTAAGTGTGCTTTATATTTTATTTAAAAGCATAATCATTAACCTAATTGATAGCCATGCACACCTAGTTGTTTTTGTGAAGAGCATCTTGGTCATGCATTGGGCCTTGTCACCACCCCTCTACCCGGTTTTGTCATAGAAAAAGACAAAAAGTTTTTCTCTATATTTTCCTAATATACACTACAATAATGTGTGTGTATTCATTCATTCATTTTAACATCTAAAACTTATAGAAATTTTAGAGAGAAAATTACTCCTTCTTCCCTCTTCTCTTAACCGAAAAAGCAAGAGACCAAAACAATATTTTTGGTCAATTTTTAATAAAATTAATATTGTTCTAGTTCAAATAATATTAGTTTTTAAGAGGTTATCTTGGGTATACATCTTTGGGAGGGATTCTATCTTTGAATCCTTGTTCTTCCATTTGTAAGGAAAGCTCAAGAACAAGTGAGAAGGAGAACTCACTTGTGCCCTAAATCCGAAATTACTATAGTAAGAATGACGATTTCTTCTCTATATTTATTTATGTTTGCATGCATAAGATCAAGATTTAATTTCATGACTAAATTAAATATCACATATATGAATATGTCGAAATAATGAGATTAATAATTTCTAACAAAACTATCCGAGTACAACTTCTTCCTCATAGTAAGCTGACAGAAGGAATAAGAAGAAGAATCGGCCGGAGGCTCTACATACCTTAGCCTCTCCAAGAGCGACACTTTTAGGATACTTGGAGATCCAAACGAAGGAGCTCCTCCACAAGATCCTTTCTTATCCAGAGCTTGGATGATCTCGCCAAGCACCAACCATAATGGAACCCAACCGTGTTCCATTTGGTCAACTATGTGCACAATGGTCATACTACCATATCTTTTTGACCCCTCCTTCTTGAAGGCATCGACAAGGAGGTATGCATGCACTAGGAAAAAGGCAAGGGCCCTTCTCCTAGCCACCTCCGAGACATTAACATCCAACCGATTTGAGAAAATGTTGATGAGAGCCAACATATCCACACCATGGGGAGCAAGGAGAAAGTTCACTTGGCTCGTTGACAAGCCCAACATTGAACGAAACTTCTCTTTGTAACACAGCCGAGTCGGAGGAAGCACCGGAGCACAACCCGACCATCCAGCAATGGCGCCCACTTCTTCGGCAAGAGGGTAAATTTCACCTTTCAGGAAAACGAAAACATGATGTTCCGAATCCCAAAACCGAGTACATGCTGAAAGGAACGATGATTGCAACTTGACTTGACGAAGCACCAACAATTGACCAACTCCCATTAAAACGAGTTGATACTTCTCGGGAGGCGACAAATCCCGACACCAATGTCATAACCCATTTTCGAAAGAATCTATGAATTTTTTTTTGTGGAAGAAGATGAAAGATTTTCATAGAGATGTTTTTCGTGTTTCGGATGATGAAACAATGAAGCACAAACGTCCTTATTTATACAAAACAATCAGTGCTTTTTTCCGAAAAAGAGGGAAGCTCATTTACATCGCCTATGGCCTCGCGCCTCTTCAGGCTAGTCCTCAGGATCCGCACCTTGATTTGTCCCTATCAAGTTGTGTTTCTTTCTGACACCTAGAATATCTCGCCTCAAGGCTCGCGCCACTTTAGGCCTATCAGGGAATGTTTGTGTTTTCTCACACTCACATTTCCTTGTTTTGCGTTTTACTAAATCCGACACGGTTTCCATGACGCAGCTTTAAACATACGGGTTTTTCTCATATTTTTTTCAGGGGGAAGGGCTAGTCGCCCCGATCCACGACGGATCGTTTCCATGTTAGTCAAAGATTCCGAAATTGTTTCGCTTTTTCCAAAAAAATTCGAAAATTGATAACACGACGTCGATTTTCTTCAAAATTCAAGCTCTTGTAAATCCGAGTCTTGATCTCTCAAATATCGAATCAAATACACTCGCAAAAATCTCTTTTGAAATACATCCATGACCGCTTGAGTTTTTCGAGTTACAAATCAATTTTGGCAAAATTCGGTGCAATTAATTCAAACACGAATTAATTTATCGAAATTTCAAACCATTTCTTTTGAAAAATCCAAAATGACACTTTGTTACGGAAATTTCAAAATTTCCTTTTGATTTCATTTTTAACTTCGAGTCATCGTAGTTATCTTTATTTTCATCAAAAGCTTTTGCGCGTTTACGTGTATTCGTAAGTAACTACAACTACTCAACGCCTCCCGTTGGGCCAGTCGCGGGCAAAGCAGACACCACCTCCTGCTCAGGCCCCCTCTCAGGAGAACTCTCCAACGTCTCGTACTCCATCGTGAAGCGAAGCTCCTCCGCCGTAGCCAACTAAGCCCTCATAGAGGCAATCTCCGCATCTCGGCTCCGCAACCCATCATTGCGATGCTTCAGCTCCCTATCCTGACTGATGATCCTCAGCTCTTGTGACTCGATCATCGACCTCGCTGCGTCCAAGTCAGCACAGACCCGATAAAGCTCCGCCGGATCTGCAGTACCCTACAAAACACAAAACAGGTCGTTAAGATCTAAACGTGAAATGCAACACAAAAACACACAAAAACAACCAACAAAAGGCACCTGCGCAAGCTGAGACTCCCTCACAGCCAGGTCACCAGCAAGTGCTCTCCGCCGGTTAGCCATCCGCCATAGAGCCTAATGACTAACGGTCGACACCTACAACCAGAAAAGCCTTTCAATAAAACAAAAACGCAAGGCAAAATACAAACAAAAAGGAGGTTTCAAATCAGAAACTCACCCTCAAATCTGTCAACCTCCACTCCATGCCAGTGTCGGTCACCTCAGGAGCCGCAGGCTCTAACAGAGGCAGCTGTAACTCCTCACCATCGGCCCCTGGAAAGTGGTCTGTGTCAGGATAGCTGGGGCATGGGTCCTCATGAGCGCATTAAAACCCTACAACAGGAAGCCGCGTCGAAGGTAACAAACCCTTCCACCAAAACATAAAAAACAGACAAAAAGAACAGAGGAAAGCATACCTCAATTGGGTATCAGGCAACCCTCGACAAGCATAAGATGTCGTAGTCAACCTCCTCTATCAACAGCTCCTCACCCCCACGGTCTTAAAGGTGCTCCTCAACCTCATCAGGTGTCGACTCTTGGAACAACACCCTAGGCGAGTCGACCGACACCACGAAGGTCTCACTGAAGCATTGACGAGCTAAACGCTCGCCCAAGTACCAAACTGGCTTGATCTCCATCTCGAGGAACAAGCGCTGGCAACTTCGAGGTCGCAGACGCTCCCTGACAGCAGCAAGTACGCTTGTTGTTAGACCATATAGATATATGATTTAAGTTTTGATAATGACAAGTGTGTGCTTCGTATTATATTTACTCTTTCTCGTAATCGTTTGTTTAGCCTTTGTTAGATTGGCTTAGGTTACAAGTTTTAGCAAGTAATGTTATAGCATCTTTAGCTATAACATTAAAGATTTGTGAAGCATTGTTCAAGTAATGTTATAGCAGCTTGAGCTATAACATTGAAGATTCTTAAAGCATCATAGTAACTGTAACTAGTTTCAAGTATGATGATCACTCAAGCAAAAGGCTCGATCAAGTCTTTAACAAGCTTAAGATGAAGAGCTCATTGTCAAGATAAAGAGAAGATCCTATTCTGAAGATCTCTAGGAAGATTAGCTAATTTAGGTCTTCATCTAATAACGGTATCTTATGAAGAAATATAGGAAAAGTAAAGTTATAGCTATTTCACCTATAACTTTACTTACCAAACTTAAGGTTATAGCAGTTACTACTATAACTTTGAGTAGTAATTTTATGGCACGATTTTAATAGTTTTAAAATCATTTTCAAAAGATAAAATTCTTCAAATGTAGTTCAAAATCATGTGTGTATATAATAGAGATGGAATATGGGTTGTTATTATGAATAGTTCGCATTTCTCTATTGGTTAGTAAAACGGCTTATGGGTCGTCATGCTACCTAGGGTTTGCTTGATTATTTGCCCTACCCCTAATCCAAGGAATAGATTTTCGACCTAGCTGGACACGGCCAAGGGTTCGGCCGCACGGCTTGAGCTGCTTTGGTTTCGTGAGTCCTCTAGTACAAGTAATCTATCAAATTAAATCTAATAATATTTTGATGAGATATTCTTATATCTTAAATATATATTTGATTTGTTTACATAACAGAAAATAATAGAGATTAATTTTAGGTAAGATAAGATTTACTTTTATCCTATTTGCTTAAATTAAATTATATCATGGATTATTAAATTAAGTAAGAGATAAAATTTATTTCATGTAAAATAATCTTTCATCTCACGGCATCCATTAGGGTTTTGCCTAAACCCTAATCGTCCTCTCTACTATAAAAACACATGATAGTCTTTCAATTGAAACAAGCTTTTCGAAATACAAAAATCACTTGTAAACAATTTTGAGTTTAAATTTAATCAGTTATTTTTATTGTTTTGCATGTGAAAAACCTTTGCGAAAATTCGTGCTCTTAAAGTTGCATATTATTCTTAAGGTTACGTTATAAGATAATAGTACTTCATATTGTTTCTTACTCGTTCAATTGTGTGAACACTTAGAAGAACAATCAAGTGCTTTCTTAGTAACTTAAGATAGTCAAATCGAATATCTAGTGATATTCAAATTGAGTTATAGCTAGAGTTCGCTATACAAGTTGGGTTGATAATTTTGTAATCCGGCGAAAGGTACTAAAATTATTAATCGAGAATAGTGGATGTAGGCTTCGACGTGGGAAGCTGAACCACTTCAAATATCGTGTGTACTTGCAGTTTTCTTTTTCGTTCATTTCATTACGTTCATAATCACTTAATTAATTAGTTAAAGTTTAATCAATAAACTTTAAGTAATTAATCGTTGATATAAAATAAAAAGTGGGTATAAGTTTTTTAAATACTCAATTCACCCCCCCCCCCCTCTCGAGTATTTCGACTGTGATAGACTCTTCACCTGTGTAGTGCTCCCAAGGCCACCTGGCAAACTGTACTCAAGGCAAAGAAAATCAGTTAATCAACTAACTGGGGGCTTTCTAGCCTACCTACTCATCCTATCTCTATCCTTTTCTATAAAACAAAAGAGATGAGAAACAAAGACTTAAATCACCAACCCTGAGGGTGTTCACCCGACGCCTGCAGTCTTCGTAAGTCGACTTGATCGACTTCTTCCGAGCCACCGCCCAACCCTTCACAGCAGGGTAAACCGAAGGCACGTCGCCCGTCTTCTTCGGGCGTAGGGGGACAAAGTAAGCGAATAACCAAGCCTGTAACAAAACACAGCAACAACAAATCAGCCAATTTTTCCAAAAAAAAAAATGCCAAAACACAAAAATAAATCAAAAATCGATCAAAACAAAAAAAACCACAAAAATGCTCGTACCTCCAAAATGAGGCCGGGACTAACCAGAGCGAGAGAACTCCCATCCCCCATCACCTCCGGACGAACCGTAGCGTGCAGGTAACGGGTAAAACTCGCCAAAGTCGGCGTCACCCAGTCATACTAACATAAGGTATCTAGGTTAGCAAGAAAATGAAGTACCTTGGTGGACAAGCGCTCACCCTTGTCACCAAAGTATGTGGTACCCAAGAAGTACCACAACCACAACCGTGCGTCCTGCGCGTCAGCTCTAGCCTCAGCCTCTGGACTCGCTAATGGCGTCAGAACAAAGCCAGTCACTCTCCCCCTGAAGTGGTCCCTCGCATAGGAGTTCGCTATTAGGAAAGGAGTAATGTCAGTCGGCGCAGGCAAAACATTGCCAATCAAACCCGTGACCATAGCGAAAGACACTCTCTCCGGCGTCTCCGGGAACTCAACGGGCGTCTCGCCACAGGGAAGGCCCGATATCATGACGAAGTCCTCCAAGGTAACGCCGACCTCCCCAAACTCCATGTGGAACGACAACGTCGTGTCCCAGTAACGATCCAGCATGGCGTGAATCAAACACAGGTTTGACCTAATCAAAGCCATGTGCATCTCGCGCCAGGCAGCCACCAACGGCCTCATAGTCGACCTCTCTATCAATGCCCTCGTACCAGCCTGGAGAACATCGTAAAAACCCACGCAAGTCGAGAAGCCTCAGAAAGTCCTCATGGTAGCAATCTCCTTCAATTGGGAAACAAACAACATAAGAACACCTATTCAGGCTCGAAACAACAAAAAACAGCAAAAAAAG
This sequence comes from Silene latifolia, assembly GCF_048544455.1. Lineage (NCBI taxonomy): Eukaryota > Viridiplantae > Streptophyta > Magnoliopsida > Caryophyllales > Caryophyllaceae > Silene > Silene latifolia. The sequence goes on from NC_133532.1 coordinate 68,392,725, forward strand.
AAGAGCTTAAGAAAGCAGCAGACTCACCAAGCCCTCGTGTGCACGGTAAGAGATTTGAGTGTCTAGCCGAACCAACAACTAGCTACCGTCAAAGCCCTTGGCCCAAGCAGGCGCTGCCCGCAGGTTCGACCCCCATGGAGCCGTAACCCGTCTAACCTCCCAGTTCTCAACGAAGACGTCATCCACCCCTGTCTCCACTCTTCGCCTCTTCGTCCCGCGAGACTGCACGGGGCGAGGAGGCTCCCTCTCAAAAACTCGTGCAACGTCCTGGAGTCTTCGCCTAAGAATCCGAAGACCTCTCCTCACATTGCTAACCCTCCTCCCAGAGGTACCGGCCTCAGACCAAGTCTGAGCCCTCCCACCACCAACAGCTTCAACAACGGGCTCCTCCCGAGCCCCCGTGGCTCCATCAGCACCAACGGCACCAACAACTGCCTCCTGACAAACCTTTGTAGCTCTCTCGGCTCTAACAGCCTCCTCAGTGGGCTCCTCCTCGAAAGCATCCTCTACCACCACCTCGAGCACACTCGCGGAAGTACTAACCGGCCTAGTCCCAAACAAGGCCTCGAAAGCCTCAGCAACGGACCCAGTGGGCCCAGATCACTCACCTGCAATCATGACGAAACAAGAACGTCAGCCAAAATTTAGGCATTACAACGGCCTTAAATGGACAAATCCAAAAAAAAAAAAACTACCTGCAAATGCAAATCAAAACAAGGGCAAACCCGCCCAAACCCATCCAACAAAAACACTTCACCAAAAATCGCACAAAAAATGACTCGCCCTTCTTTTCAAGCAAAAGACAAGTCAAAACGACAAAAATTACCAAAACCACCCAACACCTCAAGGCCCACACAAGGTCCGCCAAACAAACGACAAAAATTCCCGAGACAACTGGGTATTTCACAGCTCAAAAAGACAATTTTACGCCAATTCGGGCACAAACAGGTGAAAAAATTCAATATACGACAACAACAAAAAAGCAACGTGATTTAATCACCTCTCAAAGTGACCTAAACTACCAATAAGGTCCATTTCAAGGGAAACCAACTCAATTGGAGCCCAAACAGACGCTTATTTCAACAGCATAAGACCGTCTCACAAAGGCAAAAACTTAAATTTTGCTCACGATGCCCAACGAAGGTCTAATATGGCAAAGACGGCCTTCCCCGACTACAATGCAACATAGTGGGGCACACAACTCAAGCAAACAAACACGACATTGTGAAACGAGACGAATTTCTGTCTCATTCACGCTTTTCGAGCCTAGGGAGCGGGAACGGGGACCGAAATGCAAACTTAAAGCACCTCTATATTCCTAAACGGGTTTCTAACCTAATGCAATCATTAATTTCACTCGAAAATGGGCTAAACAAAAACGCCCAAATCGATTTTCGAGGGGTTAGGCTTTCGCCCTAATTCAATTAACAAAAAGGCAAACAAATTCAAATGGATTCAAGAGGATGAACATACCTTGAGATGACATGATGTTTGTAGCACAAAAGCAAACAAGAAACGAGACCCAAAAATGGCAATTTTGTGGAAAGTCACGGTTTTAGGGAAGAAGACGAAGGAAATGAGAAGCTTAGGCTTCTCGCGTCTTTTTACAGTAAAAAGGCGAGCCCCATTCCCTCGCAGAAAGGCTCGCGCCTCAATGAGGTATTCCTTGCTTATTTAGCGGAATTTTGGGCTTTGGATCAATTCCCATACCATTTTCACAAAATTTAAACGACGGAATTAAAAACAGTCATTTTTTAATACAAAAACAAAATAGTGAAATTCAAATTCGCTATTTCCACAAATTTCAACGACGGAATTAAAAACCATCATTTTTCAAATACGAAAACAAAATAGTGAAATTCAGATTCGCTATTTTCACAAAATTTCAAACGACGGCATTACAAATCGTCATTTTCAAACAAAAATAAATAGTGAAATTCAAATTCCCTGTATTCACAAAATTCTCAACGACATTTTCGAATCACATAAACAAATAGCGAAATTCGCTGTTTTCAAATCTCAAACAAACGGCATTAAAAACCGTCACACCTTCAAACAAGATAGTGAAATTTATTATCCCTCACGAATCTCAAATCGCGGGAAGACGGAATCGAAACTGTTGCCTCATACACACATTAAGTGGCAGAATACACTTCTGCCCTTTTCTAAAACTTCCAACAAACTAGAATAAAAACCGTCACCTCTCTTCGAGATTCGAAATCACCGCCGACCACAGGAGCCAGGCTCACAAGCCCATCTCTTTCCGACACCACAAACATCCAATATAAACACCGAAATTCCCCAGCAAGATATCGGAGACCCCCCCTCCGAGCCCACTAACTCAATGACCTCTCGAAATAGGCCCGTCCAATAAGGCTATTCCCCACGGTCGATCATTCGACCTTCAACATGGCTGGCGAGCCTTAAAACGCATCAAATTCAATATGGCTGGCGAACCTCAAAATGCATCATGTACTCACATTCAACATGGATGGCGAGCCTCAAAACGCATCACATTCAACATGGTTGGCGAGCCTCAAAATGAATCACATTCAACATGGTTGGCGAACCTCAAAACACATCACATTCAGCATGGTTGGCGAGCCTCACAATGCACATTCATCATGGTTGGCAAGCCTCACAACGTAACCTCACCGTGACTAGCGAGCCCCATCATATCCGCAACACGGCTGGCGAGCCTTTGCCCGCAAAAAAGAAACAAATCAAGGACATATATCGAAGATGCCTCACGTATGACTCCTTGTTATAGCTGGCGAGCCTTTGTACGTAGAGTAACAGACTTTAAACGATTGACACGGACAGTCGACAGACTCAAAACTATCCCCAATGATAGGTCCTTGACTCGTATCCCCGATTCGCCTTGGCGTCACCCTTCCCGACGGCAGATCCTTGGCCAAAACCGTTTCGAGCCGCCTCGACGTCGCTTCAGTCTCGAGGTTGTAATCTTCGATTGACTTGGGGATATTCTTTAACTTTCGCCCTGTCTAAGCCTCAGTTAAAGTGGGGGCTCTATATATACCCAATATCTATCGAGTCTCCAACAAACACGCGATCATTATCGGACTAGAACATGCTTAGGAATCGCAGCGTTAAATCGACATTTTTGTACAACTATACGTCGGAAAACTCAAAACGATTTCGAAAACAAAACTTTTCAAAACTTTTCAAAAGTACCTGAAGTGTTTAATGCACGATGACGAGGGCGCAATAACACTAACTAGAGTCAAAACCGACACCGGACCAAAAACTGACTCAAAATTCAAATCTCAACTCCAACAACGAGTCAAACCGAATAAAACACACAAAAACAAACTTCTCAAAACTTCCATGTTAAGTATTCCTGGAATGCTTGATGGTGAAGTACAAATCATGTCATCCAAAACCTAGGATAGAACAAATCACGATTTCAATTGCGTGATAGTGACAAGAAAGCTCGAAGACCCGCGAAATGGCCTGCCCCTCTTCGAGTAGCATGTGCGACCACGTAGAGCTAAAAACGCACACAACCACCCATTTTTCTATAAATACCTCTCAAATGCCACCATTTTTAGGTACGCAAATGTCTTCCCCTCATTTCTCCCTTAAAATTCTCGACTCGACTTCTTAAGTCACAAACCGACACGTATTTTCGACCTAGCGATCGAAAATACAAGCCATACAAATTGTTTGGTACCGTCATCATGCATTAAATCACTTGACCGACCATCTTGACCAACTACACATTCACTAAACTTAAACAAAACATTCTTTACATTGCTAAAACGGTTTTTAACCGAGTTTTCCGACCAAACAAGTTGATGCACTTTCGTCGATTTCTCGTCTCAAGCCTAGCAAGTAAGTATGAGGGTGTAAAAATCCTCTTCTTTCATGTTTTTCATCTGTTTTATGACTATAACATGCTAAAACATGCATAACATGATTCAAATATAGGTTAGATGAGCCAAAATTGGATTTGGGCCGGAGACAGGGGCCAATTGCGTAGCAGGAGGGCTCGCGCCTCAATGCCCTCTCAGGCCTTAATCCAGCCGTGTTTGGTCTCATCTTCGCTCTTTATTTAATTTCTTATTTGCAATCGGTTTTTACTATTTCAAATATTTCAAATCATTTTCATGATAATATTTTAACCATAAAACATTTTCACCCTTGGTTCCTCATACCATGACGGTTTAATCCGTGTTTCGATGATAATATTTGGTTAATTACATTTTAAAAGGTATTTTAAAACCTCTTATTTCATTTTCTTTACATTTCAAAAAACAAACATATTAGTCATAAATACAAAATCAACCTTGGTTCCACATACCATGTCGGTTTTTACCCGAGTACGATGATAAACATTGACTAATTACAAACAAATGAACTTAAAACAATTAGTTCATAATCATTTTCAAAACTATTCATGTCAAGCTTGTAAAACCGAACTCGACATCGAATATTGTCAATACAATGATGATTGTTCAAGTCTCGTTCCTCATTGCTGTCTAAACGACCTTTTCAAACCTAGACGGGTTCAAACACCATCTTTAGAAATCATTCCACAAACATTTTAACAGTCAGAAGACATCTTTTGGACAGTCTGTTGACTCGCGCCTAAACAGGCCAACCATTTTCCAATTTTCAAACCAGGACAGGCCTGCATGCATCGCCTGACGGCTCGCGCCTCAATAGGCTGCCTGATGCAGACCCTGCCTCCCTTCCAACACTTGTCTAGGACGATCCCGACTTCGGTTAACCCGAATACAGGACGGATCAGATGACAAATATGCCCCTTTTCATTGTATTTTGCCAAACGCCTTTCTAAGACAAATGGATCACGTTATGCATCATAAACCTAAAATTTCCGTCTTGCATGCAAATCAACATTAAATCCAATTTGACATCAATTACTTGATATTTGGATAAACAAATTGACATAGAAAGCTCACATGTTAGGTTCAAACTTGTGGATGTGCATTCATGCATTTACCCGTTTTATCAACTTTTGTATTTAACCAACCAAGATCGATCAGTAGAGGCCGCTACCGCGGCCGGGATTGGGTATCTAATTAAAGGGCTTCCCAAGACGTAACTTCACCTCTTACTCAGAAACTTTGAATATTGGACGACCTTATCCAGGGCGAACGAGAGTCATTCTAAAGATAGGATGCTAAAGAGGGACGACTCCTTATCTTTAGTACCTATGTCGAACACCGCTTTTTGCCTTGGCTGACCTAGGTATAAAGTGGATTCGAACGGGTTCCAAGCATCCCACAATGCATGGTGGCGACTCCGAACATCTCTCGTATCGTTTCGAGACCCTTGCCGAGACGAAACCGACCAATCTTAAACGATCCGATCGAAAGCATCTTTTTACGCCGCCGAGTGTGGCTTTCAAGAGACCGCTGCATGTCCACGGATCGGTTGGGCGTTGCAAGTGGCATGTCCACATGTAGTAGTTTGAAAAACTTTTGGTGATTATATAGCTTTTCTAGAGCCGCAAAGGAGGTTTGATATGTTGGAGTATGTGTCCTCAACAATAGTGCGATCACATTATTAAAACTCATGTTAAGAATAAAGAAAAGGGATGATTCATATTTATACGTCAACTGATCAACATTAATTGGTAATGATTGGCTAACTAGAGTTTGACATTACTGTCGTTTAACGGTGGTGATCAGTTAATCCCTTAAGGTCACACCTAAATAACGATTCCCTTAATAGATAAATTAATTAATTGTATATTGATACGGATTAATTAATTCCTTAAAATTGAACAATTTGCACATGTGAATGAGAATATGAATCTTATTGTAATTCGATTAAATGAGATTCGTTTTAGTAATTAAAATATTATATTACTAAAATTTTGTTTATGAACAATTATATTAAGAATGAACGGTTAATAATAATTACAATGTGTTGTAGATTATATTAACTTGACCCATTTTATACACTTGTGATTATGAATTACTAGTCAATTGTTACATATAATTGAATTAATATATGTAATGATATTTAATTATTAAATATGCATTAATATAATTAACAACATGTTATATGTCACATGTCACACATTATATGACAAAATGACAATTAACAAAAATAAAATAGACTCCATTTTATATTAGGGGCACCGGTTTTATGGGTTAATAGGGTGAGTTGGTTGATTGTTTTTATATTATGGTAAACACAATAATTAAAATTCTAGCCTAGACTACACCCTATTACATATTGAGAAGAACAACTCAAAAGGAAATGGGCATGCATTGGCTCCCTTGGCCACCCCCTTTCCCACCGGTTTTCCTCCCCCATTTTAGAACAAGAATTGTTCTTATTCTAATATGCATTCATATATTTTATATTATTCTCACTTCTCTCATTATCTCTCTAAAATTAGTTTTAGAATATAAATTATTCAAAAATCTAATTTATTTAGATTACTAAAGTAGTAATAAGAAATATTATTAGATCATATTTTAAGGTTTCTAATTATCATATCTAGTTAATATATAATTAGATTTAAGGGGTAGTCTTGGTGCCATAAAGAGGTGGATCTCTACTATTGGGATTTTGGAGGATCATTCATTAATTTGTAGCTCATGAACAAGTGAGAAGGAGTCCTCACTTGTGCCCTAAAAACCGATTTTAATATTGTAAGGAACATTTTTCTTACCTTTCTATTAATATAATGTTATGCATGCACTAGATCAACATCTAATTTTATGAGAATTTAGATCATCAACTAAAGTGTTTGATTTGAGGGTTTTAGAATCCTTTTAAGTGGTATCAAGAGCTTAGGTTGTTGCATGCATAATCAGTTTATAGTTTTTCCGAGTTAAATTAAAAACGTATAAAACTAGAGATTTTGTAATTTATATAATAAAGTCACGAAAATTTTTGCATGTTATATATTCTAGTCCTAAATTTTATTTAGGTCATTTTGATGATTTATGGTAATGTTTGGCTCATTTTAATGATTTTTAGTAATTTTATTACATTTTTATGTATAAAATGGTATCTAAAATGCTAAAAATAGTTAAACTTTGTTTCTGACCTTGAAATTTTTATATAACCTCACATGAATTTTTACTTATTGCATGTAAAATTTTGTATAAATTTTATTTATTTTGCATGATTTATAATTTTTATGAGATAAAAATGAAATAAATAGAGGTAAAATGATTTAAATTAGTTCAACTTTGAAGCAGGCCATAAAAATTTAATATGTTGTCACATGCATATTTTACTCACTGTGGGTAAAATTTTAGATTAACTTGATTCATTTTGCATGATTTATGAATTTTTTGGTGTAAAAATGACATAAATAGTGACTATATTAGCAAAAATAGCTAAACAAAATTACATGGCATGAGAAAATTATATTAAGTTGTATTATTATCCCACATATCATATCTAAAGTGGGAACATTGATTAGGTTAATTTTCATATGCTTTAGATGTTTTATTTGATAAAACCGATAAATAGCAACTATATTTTTCTCGAAATAAATTCGGAAATTTTAACCTTGATTTTTGAAATTATAAGGGTTATGGAATTTTTCAAGAATATCCAAAAATTTAAAATTCAAATTTTGAAATTATTGTAATTTAATTTGGATTTATGTCATAAAAGGTTAGGATTTTAAGGTAAAAAATGAGCATAAATGTTAAAACAAGTTGAATTATTGTCAAAATTTGAGTGATGACTAATGTTTGAGTCCAAAAAGGTTAGGATAATTAACTTGGACTAAAATTAGATTTAGTATTATTTTGTGATTTTAATAAGTTAAAAAATCGCAAATAACCATAAAACCGGTTTATATTTATGATATAAGTTTAAATACGGTGATTTGGCTATATTTAGCATGTTATATACATATTATAATGCTGTATGTTTCATTGATGAATGTCATATTTAATTTATATAATTTTGAATTATGTAATTTTATCTTAGTATGGCCTTAGTTTTAATCGATATTACCAGTAATGTAAGGGAATATTGATTCGGTAGTAATTTAATGTGATCTCGTATCACTTTTATTTTATTATTAGATTTTATTTTACAAATGTATAATAGGAAATGCAATGTACATTTTATTATTTATTTAATTGTATTTTCGGAGTTTCCTAAAGACGGTGCCATTCGAAAAAGAGTTCCGATCAAGATGGTGTTTATCCTTGGGAGACGTATCACATGAAGATTCAAGGGACCAAAGGAGTCGGTTTCCGAATATGTAATAGAATATAAGATTTTTTTTTTAGGAAAGGCCATACTAGGAAAGTTTTTTCTTTATTTGCTTGCTTTATATGTTTGAATGCATTGCCAAATCGTCATAACTTCACATGCATATTTTATCGTCTTATCGATTATTGTCAATTATAATTATCGAGTATTTATCGACTTGGTTCACTTAAAGATGATAGATAATAAATCGACAAGACCTCTCAGAGTATCTTCAATGGTAAGCTAGTTGGTACTAGCTTACCTTTGACACATCATTTTTTTGAGCAACAACAATTTTAAGCTACAAGTTACTCCAATGGTGAAGCTAATTTACTATTAGCTTGATGAGACCTAACTAACACACTTTTTTATTAATTTATTTAATTATTAATTTCTAAATAAAAAATAAAAACTTTATAAATGAGACATCTATTTTTCTATTGGTTATATTTTTTTGTGGGTCCATTTAAGCAAGTAGCCTCATGGGGCTACTAGCTTGAAATTACTTGAGCAAAGCTAATATATATGTACAACTCCAATGGTTAAGCTACTAGCTTATAATTTCTTAAAATTACAAGCAAGTCCTTTTTTCAAACCAATGGAGATGCTCTGACATATTTAAAATTGAGATTAGCCTTACCAAATAGTAGGACTCATGAATCCCTTTGACATTTGGGGTAGATTCGGTTCCCCGGGGTACTTTCATTTTTCATTGGGAAAGTGGGGTAATAAAATGTTATTACACGCGAAATTTGGTTGGACTCAACGGGATATAATGACTAGTCTTATGTTCCGGGGCTAGAGATGGAATTTATGAAATACATCGACCGAGAATTCTATGGTAGAATCAATTAAAGAGTTAATTCACCAAATTTATGCAAGTATGGGATGTATCGGTTTTCCGTGCCCATGTTTGTGTAAAGATGGATCTCGGAATCATTTATATAATTTATGTGCGAGGTGATTATATAAATGCTTACTTTTAAACATTGTCAAAATGTTTGCAAGTAAAACGATAAATGTTAATTATTTCGTTCATCTCCGTCTTGTAGTTATCTTGATATAATACCGCTATGGATACATCTAGTTCTTTAACACCCATCACCATTGAATCATGTCACGAATCCTTCGACGATATATGCTCACTTCACAACCTTGATACGACTAGAGAAATTCACTTTGGCGTTGGTTCCGATGGAAGCCTTAACTTCATTACCACTTCCTCACCTCCCATCCCACCTAGCAACTTAGTGGCTAAGTCTTGTAAAGACAACTTCACTAATCCCATGGGATCCTTGTCTTTAGAAGAAAGGAAAAATGATGAAGCTAGTGGGAGTTTTAGCAAAAGACTTGCAATGAAAGGAGGAAAGTTCGAAAGGAGGAAGAAAAGTAAGAGGTCAAATTCGAACCACCGGGATATAATAGCTAGTGGGACTACCAATAATATATGCCTTTATTATCATAGCATGGGCCATTGGGTGAGGAATTGCCCCATGTTTTTGAGAGTTATCAATGGTAATATTTCTTCCGAAATCTTTGTTATTGGTATAAATCTTACTTCCACCTCAACATGGGTATTGGATACCGGATGTGGATCTCACCTTTGTAATCATTTACAGGGGCTTAGAGACGTGGAAAAGCTAAACAAGGGTGATGTGGATCTCCGACTTAGAAATGGAGCTAGGGTAGCCGCCACTTCAAGAGGGACTTATGTACTTGTTTTAGCTAATGGCTTTGAGTTGTACTTATATAATTGTTACTTTGTACCTTCTTTATCTAAGAACATCATTTCCGTTGACATGTTAGACATGGAAGGTTTTTGTTTTGCTATTAAGAATATTTGTTGTGTAATTTCTAGAAATGACTCGGCCATAGACCAGGGCACATAAATTAATGGCATTTATGTTCTTCAAACTTCTAGCTCAAGCAAAGATATCTATAACATGCAATCAAAAAGACTCAAAATAAGTGACCCAAATGAATCATACATTTGGCATTGTCGATTAGGTCATATAAATAAAAAGCGCATTAAAAGGCTAGTGTCGACTGGTGTAATTAAATCATTTGATTTTCAATCATTTGGTATATATGAATCATGTCTTCTAGGAAAAATGACTCGTAATCCTTTTAGTAGTAAAGGCACGCGAGCAAGTGATTTATTGGGTCTAATACATACCGATGTATGTGGACCAATGACTATCACCGCTAGAGGAAATTATGACTACTTCATCACTTTTACCGATAACTTAAGAAGATATGGGTATGTCTACTTAATCAAGTTTAAAAGTGAAGTTTTCGATAAAATCAAGGAATTTAAAAATGAAGAAGAGAACCAATTGTACAAAAAGATTAAAACACTTCGATCCGATCGTGGTGGTGAATATCTTATTAATGAATTTGATTCACACTTAAAGGGGTGTGGCATTGTGTCACAACTCACTCCACCTGGTACGCCACAACTAAATGGTGTTACTGAAAGGAGAAATCGAACCTTACATGATATGGTTCGATCTATGATGAGTCATTCTGATTTACCTGATTCCTTTTGGGGATTTGCTCTTCAATCGGCCGTTCACTCACTCAATCGTAGCCCAACTAAAGCAACCGAGAAGACTCTATATGAGATGTGGAAAGGGAAGGTCCCTAATTTGTCTTACCTTATGATTTGGGGTTGTGATGCTCATGTTAAAGTTAAGACTGGCAATAAGCTAGCCCCAAGATCTCAAAAGTGCACATTTGTAGGTTATCCAAAGGAAACATATGGCTTTTACTTCTACATCCATCACGAGAACAAAGTGTTTGTGGCTCATGAGGTTGTCTTCTTAGAAAATGAATTTATTTCTAGAAGACAAAGTGGGAGAAAATTTGAACTTGATGAAGTTCAAGAGCCACAAACGGAAGAGAGGACGCAAGAAGATGTTCCTTCCTCGTCTAACCCGAATGTTGTTCCTTCCGATCCTAGGAGGTCAGGGAGAGTCAGTCGTCAACCTGATAGATACATAGGTATTATCGAGGAAAATGGCAACTTAGATGTGTTACTTTTAGAAAGTGACGAACCTGCAACCTACAAAGCCGCAATCTCTAGTCCAAATTCATCTTTATGGCAAGAAGCCATACAATCCGAAATAATTTCTATGCATGAAAATCAAGTTTGGGACTTGGATGATTTGCCTCAAGGTGTAAAACCTCTCCAATGCAAATGGATCTTTAAGATAAAGAATGGCATAGAAGGACATGATGATGTCTACAAAGCAAGGTTAGTGGCGAAAGGTTTCACCCAAATTCATGGTTTACACTATGATGAAACTTTTGCCCCCGTGGCCATGCTTAGATATATTCGGATTATATTAGCGATTGCCGCATTTCATGATTAATAAATATGGCAAATGGATGTCAAAATCGCCTTCCTAAATGGGTATTTAGAGGAGGAAGTGTACATGTTGCAACCAGAGGGTTTTGTAAATCCGAAAAATCTTAACAAGGTATGAAAGCTTAAGCGATCCATTTATGGTCTTAAGCAAGCATCAAGAAGTTGGAATCATCATTTCAATCATGTGATAAAAGAGTATGGTTTCAGCCGAAGTGTCGAGGAACCATGTTTATACATGAAATTCAGTGGGAGCAATGTCATCTTCCTTATCTTGTATATGGATGACATATTACTCATTGAAAATGATGTACCTATGCTTACCTCTGTCAAGGGGTGGTTAGGAAATCATTTCCAGATGAAAGATTTAGGAGAAGCACAACGCATATTAGGTATCCGAATCTATAAAGATAGATCGAAAAGGATATTGGCATTAAGTCAAGAATCTTATGTTGATAAGATTCTTCGACGTTTCATCATGGAAAAATCCAAAAGGGGTTTGATTCCAATGGGTAGTGAAATTACCTTGAGCAAGTCTTAGTCACCCATCTTAGGTTCATTAACCCCTATTAGACTCATCTAATCATTTTATAAATTACTTATAATTTATATTTATGTGAATCTAGTTGCATGCATAACTGAAGAAGAAATAAAATGAGAAAACAATGGTTCTTACATTGTTGTTTTCGGATTTTGGGCACAAGTAAGGTCTCCAACCTTAACTTGTTCTTGAGCTTAAATGTCAATGGAAGATCCTCCAACCTTAGTCTCAAAGTAGAAACCCTCCTCAAGAGATGCACCCAAGATTAGCCTTTATCACTACTAAATAATATTTGCTAGATATTTATTTAGTAGTCTACCTTAAAAATGACTACTAATACTCATATATTACATTAATAATATTAGTAGTATTCTTGAACAATCTAGATTAGAATTTCTCAAGTTTTAGAGGAAGAAAACCAAGTATGAGAGAGTAGTTTTTGCATGTGAATGAATGTACAAAAATAAGAGAACAAATTCTCTTCAAGTACATGGGAAAACCGGTTTGGGGTGGGGGGGGGGGGGGGGGGATGGGCTCCTTTTTGGGGGACCTATGCACATATATTCTCACAATTGTCATTATCAATGTGATAGGTATGCATGCCTATTAGACTAGGTAATAAAGTTGCTTATTTATTTTCAATAAACAAACAACTCACTAACCCCTAATTCCTCCATCATTTCGGTCCATTACATAAAATGGACATCCATTTTATTTTGTCAATTTGTCATTTGTCACACAATATGTCACATGTAGTATGTAATATGTTTTTAATTAATCTAATGCATATTTATCAAATAAATATCATTATTTACATTAATCAAATTACATATAACAAATTGTCTAGTAATACTTGATCACATAAATAAAATGGGTCATATAATTATAATTCACAATATTTTCTAATTATAATTAACCATTCATTATTATCTCTATTGTTTCATAAACAATAATCAATTTTAGTAATAAAATCTTTTAATTACTAAAATGAATCTTATTTAATCAAATTACAATAATATATAAATATTCTCACTCACAAATAAATTGTTCAAATTTAAGGTATTAATTAACTTGTATCAATATACAACTAATCAACTTTACTGATTTGGGCATCATCCTATAGGTGTGACCTTAAGGGATCAACTGACCACCACCGTCCTATGACAGTAACTTCAAACTCTAGCAAGCCAATCGTCACCGATTAATGTTGATCAGTTGACTATGTAATGAATCATCCCTTACGTATTCTTATTATGAGATGTAATTAAGATTTTAAATCATGTGATCGCACTATTGTTGAGGACACATACTCCAACAACCCACTGAGCCTGAAGATGTTGAACGCATGAAGTTGACCCCTTATGCTTCCGTTGTTGGATCAATCATGTATGCCATGATATGCACTCGTCCCGATGTTTCATATGCCTTGAGCATGACAAATAGATATCAAGCCAAACCAGGTGAAAGACACTGGGTAGCCATAAGAATATCCTTAAGTATATGAGAAGGACTAAGGATTTATTCTTGGTGTTTGGAGGTGATACCAAGCTAAGTGTGAAGGGTTACACCGACTCGAGCTTCCAAACTGACAGGGATGATTTGAAGTCCTAGGCTGGCTTTATTTTTATGATCAATGGTGGTGCCGTTAGTTGGAGAAGTTTCAAAGAACCAGTTGTTTTGGATTCTACAACGAATGCTGAGTACATTGCAGCATCCTATCACACTTTATTGTGATAATAGAGTAACCATCTTTCAAGGTAAAGAACCCATGTCTAGCAATAAGTCTAGACATGTACCCAGAAAATTTCATATGATTAGGGATTATATTGAAAGGAAGGAAATATAGATTTGTAAGGTTCGGACAGCTGATAATATTGTTGATCCTCTAACCAAGACTCTACCGCAGGCTAAGTATGACCGACATGTAGTCTCCATGGGTCTTACGCGTATTCATAATTTGTATTAGATTATAAAATATGAAATAATAATATTGTATTGATTATTCATATATGATAATCGCATTTATCGTTTGAGTTTTATTTTAAACTCTTTTATTTTTATTTTATTACCTTGTTTTATCCAAATAGCTTGTTGAGACAATATTGAGCCCTATTTAAAGTGAACTGGATAAACATAGTAATTGCCCCTAGTTACTTATATGAGGGTTGACGTCTCTAAGTGACTAGAGTGTGAGTCGATTGATGGCAAGTTCAAGTACCATAGGGTCATAAGAGATGACTAGTCGATCACAAAGACAGACTGTAAGAGACACTTTGTTGGGCAGTGACCGCTCATAGAGTTCTAGTAATTCATATAGCTTGGTCGTGGCAAGAGCTACTATAGTTTTTATTTGAGTCAATTCTTTGACTAAAGACTATTCGCCCAAGTTGGCACAGTTTCTGAGTGACTTTAAATTATGCTCTACGATTTTCGTAAATGAGGTCAAATGGGCATCTTTTGGGTCATGATGAGCTGTGGCTAAACAAAGAGAATAGTGTGATAGGTATTGTCCACCCCCTTGTCAGGGTTATTTAAAAATATCAGGGCCACTCGAGGAGTAGTGAACTGAAAATGCGTGGCCACACTCAGAAGGTATCTACGGTGGATAATTCTGGTTAGACAGTTACTCTCCAGATCGAGGAAACCACTCTTGATATGATCACTTACAAGAACGACCAGCAAGACACCTTGCATTGAGTGGGAGATAGTAATAGCACAAGAGAATTGGTGACGCACACTTGTCTCGGACAAGTGGGAGATTGTTGGAGTATGTGTCATCAACAATAGTGTAATCACATTATTAAGACTCATGTTAAGAATACATAAATGGATGATTCATTTTTATACGTCAACTGATCAACATTAATCGGTAATTATTGGCTGACTAGAGTTTGACATTACTGTCGTTTGACGGTGGTGATCAGTTGATCCCTTACAGTCACACCAAAAGGACGATTCCCTTAATTGATAAATTAATTAATTGTATATTGATACGGATTAATTAATTCCTTAAAATTGAATAATTTACACATGTGAATGAGAATATGAATCTTATTGTAATTCGATTAAATGAGATTCGTTTTAGTAATTAAAATATTATATTACTAAAATTTTGTTTATGAAACAATTATATTAAAAATGAACGGTTAATAATAATTACAGTGTGTTGTAGATTATATTAACTTGACCCATTTTATATACTTGTGATTATGAATTACTAGTCAATTGTTATATATAATTGAATTAATATATGTAATGATATTTAATTGTTAAATATGCATTAATATAATTAACATGTTATATGTTACATGTCACACATTATATGACAAAATGACAATTGACAAAAATAAAATGGACTCCATTTTATCTTAGGGGAACCGGTTTTATGGGTTAATAGGGTGATTTGGTTGATTGTATTTATATTATGGTAAACACAAATGAAGAGTCTATCACACCCGAAATACTCGAGAGGGGGGGGGGGGGGGGAATTGAGTATTTAAAAATTATGCCTACTTTTTATTTTATATCAAGGTAATTAATTACTTAAAGTTTATTTATTAAACTTTAACTAATTAACTAAATGATTATGAACGTAATGAAATGATTGAAATGAAAATTGCAAGGACACACGATATTTGAAGTGGTTCAGCTTCACACATCGAAGCCTACGTCCACTATTCTCAATTAATAATTTTAGTACCTTACTCCGGATTACAAAATTATCAACCCAACTCGTATAGCTAACTCTAGCTATAACTCAATTTGAATATCACTAGATATTCGGTTTTGACTGTCTTAAGTTACTAAGAAAGCACTTGATTGTTCTTCTAAATGTTCACACAATTGAACGAGTAAGAAACAAAATGAAGTACTATTATCTTATGACGTAACCTTAAGAAAAATAAAAGCAAATCAAAGAGCACGACTTTTCGCAAGATTTTCAAATGCAAAACAATGAAAATAGTAAATTGAAAATTAAACTCTAATTTGTTTGCAAGGGATTTTTATATTTCGAAAAGCTTAACTAGAACAAGGAATGATCATGTGTATTTATAGTAGAAGAGAGAACTAGGATTTGCATGAAACCCTAGGATGCCGTGAGATAGGCGGCATGCTTTGCAAGAGATAAATCTCTATCTCTTTCCTAATTCAATCCAAGATATTATAGTTTAGGTAAATAAGATAATAGTGAATCTTATTTTTTCTATAACTATATCTTTAAGATTTTCAGATAAGTAAACAAATTAAATCATGTATATATTTAAGATAAGAAAATATCTTATAAAAATATAAGCTAGATTTAATTAGATAGGTTACTTGTACTAGAGGACTTGTAAAACCTAAAGGTTTAAAGCCAGCGGCCGAAACCCTAGGCCCGTATCCATCTAGAAGAAAATCCCTCTTCTTGGATTAGGGTTAGGTTAAAATAAACTAGTAAACCCTAAGTAGCATGACGACCCATAAGTCATTTTATTGACCAATAGAGATATGCAAGTTATCCATTATAACAACCCATATATCAACTCTACTACAGATACATATGATTTCGAAATATGTTTAAAGAATTTTATTCTTTGAAAAATGATTTTAAAACTATTAAAATCGTGCTATTAAAATGCTACTCAAAGTTATAGTAGAAACAACTATAACTTTAAGTTTGGTAAGTAAAGTTATAGGTGAAATAGGTATAACTTTACCTTCCCAATATTCCTTTCTTTAGATACCGTCATTAGGTGAAGACCTATACTAGCTAATCTTCCTGGAGATCTTCAGTGATAGAATCTTCTCTTTATCTTGACCAAAAGCTCTTCATCTTGAGCTTGTTAAAGACTTGATCTAGCCTTTTGCTTCAGTGATCATCATACTTGAAACTTGTTACAGTTACTATGACGCTTTTGTGGGAAATATCAGTATACTTCCCTTAAAAATTAGGATTATAACGAAATTATAATAATGAAATACGGGTCATAAATGAAATTACATAAACAAAAGAAGAGATCAAGAATCAACCTTTGGTCCTAGAAAAATTGCCTAAGAATAATATCGAAATGATATTCTCATAATTATTGCACCCAAGATGCTCCGCGAAATGCCTCTCAATTTCCTAGAATGAGATCCCCAAATTCACTAATTAATTTTAGGGTTTTTTGTTTTGATGAGAGAGTTGTTAAGAAAATTAGGTTAAAAAATGATCTCCCTACTCACCTATTATAACCGAAATAAGAGAGATTGAGGGAAGATATTTTTTCTCTTTTTGTTGTTTTGACCACCGAAAATAATAAGGAGAATTATCTCCGTAATTTCGGTTTTCACCTACTACCAAAATGAGGAGAAAATCTTCTTATTTTGGTAATCCTCAAAATGTATAAAATGTGTATTATTTTCTCAATTGTCTAATTTATGTCGACATATATTAATAAGTCTACACACAACAGTTTGTAGTCGATTTATTAATACCGGTCTGTCAACATTTTATTATGACAATCTCGTGTAATATATACTTTAACTATAAATATCGCATATTTATAATTAGCTAATTAAATATAACCGATTACGTTTAATTACGAATTAACATCTTAATTCGTTCAAGCTAACATTATATACATTAATTAAATATAACAGTTTATATTCAATTTACGAATTGACAGTTAATTCGTCTCAGCTAATATTATTTAATTGTATTAAATAATCATCTCATCATCACATTGACTAACTGTTTAGTAAAATACATGGACTAACCTTTTAGTCACATAAGGCATCAATGCAGGGACGAAGCTAGGGTGAAATTACGACCATGGCCGGTCCTAAATATATTGAGGCCCTAGGCAAAATTATAAAATGGGGCCCGATTTTCAAAAATTACTAGTACTAATAAAATTCAATAAACGAAGCAACAGACTCAATTTATTTTTTGAAGAACACTAATTTTTTTTCCCCAATTTAAAATATGAGATTGATTTTTGAAGAACTCTAAAAAGTTTAGAAGAAAAAATGAATTTGAATTTGAAGAATTTGAATGAGGTACCTTATCATTCAGCCCTTTAATCGTAAAAAATTGCAAAAATTGGAATTCTTTCAAAAAGATGATATGAAGAATAGAACACAAGACGTCTTATTACGATGCAAAACCACTGGACCACTTCCCTTATTCTACTTTTTGTATGTAGTAAATTTTATTTGACAAAAGGCCTCAAGGTATAGCCAATATAGCGGATTTCTAATTCCATTCTCATGGGCCCCTTCTAGACTTTGGCTCTTGTCACTTGACCCAGCAAACACCCCTATAGGCCAGCCCTAGGGCCGATTTCCACTTCGACCCATGTTTATACTCATTTATCACATATTTCATATCATTATTTTAGCATTTTTGATATATTTATTTTCACGAAATATGCAAATTAATATTTGTTTTTATGTAACTATATTAAATTATATACTTTTGTTTTTTTTAATAGACTTATTCCATATTTATATATAAAGTATTTTTTTATCTAGACGGTGAACCAATTCCAAAACATAAATGCCGACAAATCTATTTTAAGACGGTAAATAAGAATTTTTTTAAAATAAATACGAGTAACAAATTATTTAAAAAAAAAAAACAGCGCTCGCTAAAGTCGAACCCATGATTTCAAGTAAAGTTTCCAAACTTGCGTAAAGTGCTTCTTCCCCTTATTCTACAGCAGCTTATTAATCTATTTATTACCATTAATTACTTATTTTTAAAACATTCACCCGGGCCATGGCCCATTTGGCCAAAATCGAGCTTCGTCTCTACATCAATGTGATTAAATTTCCATAATCACATCTCTCAAACACATCCTTTAGGTGTGACTTTTAGGGACCAGTTGATCACCGCCATCAGTATGATAATAACGTCAAACTTCTAGCAAGCCAACCGTTATTACGTCATCGTTAATCAACTGATAAAATACTAAGTATACGCTTGTGAACCTATAAGAGATTTATAAATGTTATCACACTAATTGTGGAGGGCACAAGCTCCAACAATCTCCCACTTATCCTCACAAGTGTATGTGCGATAACCGATTCTCATATCCTAAAAATTCTCCCACTCAATGTAAAACAATTTGCAAAATCCGTATTCACAAAGGTCGTATTTTACAAGTGATCAATATCAAGAGTAGTTTCCCCGACGAGAGAGTAACTTAACTGATAAACGAATCATCATTCGAGCATGGCCATGCATTTCAGTTACAACTCCTCGAGTGGCCCTGAGAAATAACTAAACCTGATAAAGGTTGGAAATTTTTTTCAACTCGAATCCTGCAGATATAAGCACGATATGAAATGACCCAATGATAATCTGCTTAGCCTCCTGTTACGGCAGACCATGAGAAAGAAACCAAAGTCACCCAAAAACTGCCTTAATCTCAAGAGACAGTCGATAGTCAAAAGAATCGACTCTAGGAACACAATGGACGTCCAATCCACGACCTGGCACCGAATGTTTTTAAACATTTAGGACTCCATTACGTTGTCACAATTTGTCATACAAGGTATCGTTATAACTCGCATCTGTGATCGATCAGCCAACTGTTTGACTTATGGCTCGTTGAATCCACCATCAATCAACTTCACAAAATAATAGCCAGAGTTATCAGCTCATGTAGGCGATTACGGACCAAAACAAATATAATGTAATTCAGTTCACTTTGTGGCGTTCAATGTTATCGTACAATCCACATGAAAAACAAAATATTATAATAAAACGATGAAGTTATAAATAGTATATGAAAAGATAATGTATCGAATCCATAATCAACTACTACAACTCAGGAACATGTTTAATTCCCATGGAAATAACGTGTCCTTCATGCTTATCATAATTCAACGGTTTAGTGAGAGGATACGCGATGTTGTCATCCGAAGCTATCTTGTCAATCACTATCTCCTCTTGCTCCACGTAATCACGGATCAGGTGAGCCTTCCGATGTACATGTCTAGACTTGTTGCTAGACTTTGGCTCCTTAGCCTGGAAGATGGCACCTATATTGTCACAATAGATGGTGATCGGGTCATTCGAACTAGAAACTATGGTTAGTCCTTGTAAGAACTGACGCATCCATATAGCTTCCTTTGCTGCTTCCGAAGCGGCATAGTACTCGGATTCAATAGTAGAATCTGCTACAACTTCCTGTTTGGAACTTTTCGGTGACGCATGACACCATTAAGAGTAAAGACGAACCCAGATTGAGATTTTGAATCATCTCGATCCGTTTGGAAGCTAGCATCTGCGTAACCGATTGCGCATAGCTTAGTATCTCCTCCATAAGTCAATGCCTGATCCTTAGTCCTCCGTACGTACTTAAGGATGTTTTTAACAGCTATCCAGTGTGTTTCACCTGGATTCTTTTGGTACCAACTCGTCATACTCAATGCATATGCCACGTCTGGACGTGTGCATATCATGGTATACATGATTGATCCTATGGCTGATGCATAAGGAACACGACTCATGCGCTCAATCACTTCAAGTGTCGTGGGTGACTGAGACTTGCTCAAATGCATCCCAGACGTCATTGGAAGGTTCCCCTTGTTGGAGTTGGTCATGCTGAACCTTTCAAGAATCTTATCCAAATAAGACTCCTGACTTAGTGATAACATCCGTCGTGATCTATCTCAATAGATACGGATTCCCAATATGCGTCGTGCCTCACCCAGATCTTTCATCTGGAAATGGTTCTTCAACCATCCTTTAACCGAAGATAAGAGAGGAATGTCATTCGCAATCAAGAGTATGTCATCAACATACAATATCAAGAAAACAATCTTGCTCCCACTCGACTTGATATATAAGCATGGTTCCTCGACCGATCGAGTGAAACCATACTCTTTTATCACCTGGTCGAAACGATGACTCCAACTCCGAGAAACTTGCTTAAGTCCATAAATGGAACGCTTAAGCTTGCACACTTTCTTAGGATTTTCAGGATATATGAAACCTTCGGGTTGTACCATGTATAACTCTTCCTCCAAATAACCGTTTAAGAAGGCGGTTTTCTTATCCATTTGCCAAATTTCATAGTCATGAAAAGCGACAATCGCTAAGATTATCCGAATGGAACGCAGCATAACTACGGGTGCAAAAATTTCATCATAATGCAATCCGTGTACTTGAGTGAAACCTTTTGCCACTAGTCGTGCCATATAGGTATCTGGTTGCCCGTCTACATAATGCTTTATTTTGTAAAGCCATTTGAATTGTAGAGGTTTTACCTTATTAGGTAAATCAACAAGATCCCATACGTCATTCTCATACATGGAGTCCATCTCGAATTGCATGGCTTCAAGCCATAGCTTTGAGTCGGAACAGGTCATGGCACCTTTATAGGGAGCGGGTTCATTACTCTCTAGGAGTAAAACGTCATTCTCCTCGACCATACCAATGTATCTGTCTGGAGGATTAGAGACTCTACCCGACCTCCTAGGTTCCTGAGGAATATTAACCGTATCATCAGTTGAAGGAACAACATCCTCCATCTGTTCCTCGGTTGTTGGTTCTTGAATCTCCGATAGCTCGAAGGTTCTATTACTTGAGTTGTTCTCGAGAAATTCTTTCTCTAAGAACTTCGCACTAGCCGCAACAAAAACTTGATGTTCGGTAGGCGAATAGAAGTAATGACCAAACATTCCTTTTGGATAACCAATAAAGTATGTATTGACCGATCGCGGGCCAAGCTTATCCTCTTGTCTCCACTTGATATAATCCTCGCAGCCACAAACCCGAATAAAGGAGAAGTTAGGGACCGTTCCCTTCCACATTTCATATGGAGTCTTCTCGACAGCTTTAGACGGACTTCGGTTAAGTATAAGAGCAGCTGACAAAAGAGCAAAGCCCCATAATCAATCAGGTACTACCGTGTGACTCATCATGGATCGAACCATATCAAGTAGTGTTCGATTTCTCCGTTCGGACACACCATTTAATTGAGGTGTTCCAGATGGAGTTAACTGTAGAACGATTCCACAGACTTTAAGGTGTTGATCAAACTCATTTGAAAGATATTCGCCACCCCGATCTGAACGGAGTGCTTTAACCTTTCTTCCCAGTTGGTTCTCAACCTTATTCTGGTATTCCATAAATTTTTCCAAGGACTCACTTTTATGCTTCATTAAGTAGACATATCCGTATCTACTCAAATCGTCCGTGAAAGTGATAAAATATCTATAGCCATCTCTAGCGGTAATTGACATAGGTCCACATACATCAGTATGTATGAGTCCTAGTAGGTCACTAGCGCATATTCCCACACCTTTGAAGGAAATTCGAGTCATTTTGCCGATGAGACATGATTCACACGTGCCAAATGTAGAAAAATCGAATGCGGGAATAGTCCCATTCTCGACGAGTTTCTTTACACGTTTTTCATTTATGTGTCCCATTCGACAATGCCATAGATAAGTTTGATCTTTGTCACCAACCTTTAATTTCTTATTATTCACGTGTAATATATCCGTGGTTTGATCTAAGATGTAAATTCCATTCATGGAAAGCGCTGCCATAAACCATTTCATTAAAAGAGAAAATACAGCTATTATCCTTTATTGAAAATGAAAAACCGTCTTTATCAAGTACGGAAACAGAAATAATGTTATTAGATAAACTGGGTACATAGTAACAGTTATATAAATATAACTCAAAACGACTTGGGAGTTGGATTACGTATGTTCCCTTTGAGACTGCAGCAACTCTAACTCCATTCCCGACTCGCAGGTCCACATCACCCTTTGCGAGAGGTGTGATGTTTTTTAGGCCCTGCAAATGATTACACAGATGAGAACCACAACCAGTATCAAGTACGCAAGTTCCGAAACTTGCATGGTTAATCTCAATCATATGAATATAAGATGACATACCAACAGGAGTGACGCGGCCTGCTTTTATGTCCTCACGGTACACAGGACAGTTCCTCCTCCAATGTCCAGTCTTGTGACAATGGTGGCACTCAATGTCACCGCCCTTGCTCTTTGTCTTGCCTTGTGAGCCACTAGTCTCACCAGGCCCACTCTTACCGTTTCCTGGGTTCTTAAACTTTGGCTTTCCTACAGTTAGGTGGCCGGGAGCTCTGCCCTTACCCTTATTCTTGTTGGAAATCATGAGAACATCTTGCTTCATGCTCCCACTCAATTTCATATCCTTCTTGGTCTGTACGAGAAGTGAGTGTAGCTCATGAGGACTTTTCTTCATGTCATTCATGTAGTAATTTGCCCTGAAAAGGGCAAAACCATCATGAAGTGAATGAAGCATACAATCAAGGACTATGCTCTCACTGATTCTGCAATCAAGTGCCTCCAATTTCTCGACATTCTCAATCATGTTAAGAATGTGTGGGCTAACCGGTTGGCCCTTCTGGAGTTTCGCATCAAAGAAGCGACAGGTATGCTCATAAGTAACGATTCTCGGTGCTTTTGAGAACTCATTAGTGAGCGTGGTGAAAATCTTGTTTGCACCTTGGGCAATGAAGGGTCTTTGCAAATTGGTTTCCATTGCAAAAATGAGTACGTTCTTTATCACACTCGCTTCCATGACGAAGTCACTATAAGGAAGTGACTCATTAACTCCTGCATCGGGGCCTGGGTTTACCGGTATTGGCTCAGTTAAGTACTTGAGCTTACCGTCAGCAATGGCAGCATTCCGTAATGATGCCTCCCAGTCCGCAAAGTTGGACCCGTCATTCTTCAGTCGTGTGAACTAATTCATGTGGTCCATGAAAGCATTTAGCCAGGACTCGCGTCCAAGTGTGACACTTGGCATTGGGATTTCGTTATTTCCAGCCATTTGTTGTAACAGTATTATCAATATAAAGAATTCTACACTGCAAAAAGAAGAAAAATATAATAAGCATACTCATCGTTATGATTTAAGTCTAATGCAATACTGTTATAACGCCAAGACTCAAGCATTTTTACAATTTACCTCCCTCAAGAATTATATAAATGATCCCAAGACTCAATTATCTGTAAATTGATAAGCCAACCTTTTGGCTAATTCTACTTTTAGAATTCTTGGTCGATAAATTTCTGTAAATTCTATCTATAGTCTATCATAATCACGAGAAACTCTTCGGATTATAATGTTGAGGTAAACTAAGTCAACACAAACTACTTACCCAACGTAAAAGGGGTCATATGGAGAGTAAGGTCCTATATGCCTACCGACGAAGAAGGGATTCATAGCTGTTTGGCCTATAAAGACTAGTCTCAATTTCAGTTTTAGAGGAAGATCCCATCAACTTTATTTTAATTCATTTTAAGTGAACTAATATCTAGCATGCGAGAATGAATAAACTAAGATGATCTTATAATTGTGTGACATCTATATGTCTATGAAAACTAACATCCAAACTATATGAGTCAATTTTCATGCATTTTAGTAGGTGGTTTGGTTTAGGCGGAAAATGATGCACTAATTATCACGCGATGAAAAGCAATAAGAATGGAAAAACGTAAAACAAAAAATAAAGTCATAGTGTGGCCTATCTACCAAAATGAACATAAATACAACTTTGGAATCCATCCTTGGACCCGAGAAGCTTGTCTTGATGTTCCATCTTGGTCCATGTAGCGGGAGTGAGCAATCCAATCTCCATCTTTAGTCTTCTCAAAATTACAATTAATAAATTACAAAATAAATCTATTTACATTCTAATTTAAAAACCATAATATAAAAGAAAACCAAACGGAGATACGAGATCTCAAAATTACATAAAAATTATGTTTCCATCATTAGGAAAACATAATTAACTAAGGCCACACTAGGTATTACAAATTACAACCGATTGCAAAAATACGTAAATAAAACCATTCAACGATTCATTCAACTAAATAATAAAAAATGCATCAACTATAAAACTAAACATTCAAGACATAATTCCTTAATTATGTAGAGTAATTTATTCAAACCACCTATTTAAATGATCAAATTATGTGACAATTCCTCAATTACTCACAATAATTTCAATCTAAATACATATTAACTTGTAATATGAATTAATCCAACATTATTTTAAACCTCTTTAAAATAATTAGGTGTCTTAAATTTGTGAACTTTTTCACAACAAACAATTATACATTATTGAAATAATGTATAATAATTATTGGCCAAAACACAACAACAAAAAGAAAAAAAACAAAAAAAAAAAATTTCTTTAAAAAATGCTCACGGCATTTCTCAGAAAAAAAAAAAACCAGTTTTTTTTTAAATCTTTCGGCATTTGCCAAAAATAAAAACAACCCTTTTTTTTCTTTCTAGCTCACGACATATTCCAAAAAAACAAAAACAGCCCTTTTTTTTATGTCTCGGCAAATAAAAAAAAAAAAACAAAACAGTTTTCCCTTTTTTTTCTTGGCGGCATTATGCCCTAAAATAAAAAAAAACATTTAGATGAAAAATTCGTTTATAGTTGCTATTACAACAAGATTGGCATAATCATCAACATTTAAATTAATGAATCTTGATCCTTAAACAACAATTTAATCATCATGTGTGCCAAAAACTATATAGCAAAAACAAATAATCATCATAAGTCAAAAGTATTCCATTTACATTTCAATTTAATGCTTATTAAATCAAAACATCTACAAAATTATCATATTATCATCTTAACCTATTAAAACAATAATATGAATAAATCAAAATGGAACAAATCATCAAAAAAAAAAAAAAAAAAAAAATAGAAATCATTTCGGCACAAAAATGTCCTCGGCAAAAATGTTTTTTACACGGCCGAATTTTTTTTTTTTCGATTCATTTTTTTTTTGTTCAAATCCATTTATGAAATTCATACAAAATAATTTCGTGGCCTATACTCTGATACCACTTATGGGAAATATCGGTATACTTCCCTTAAAAATTAGGATTATAACGAAATTATAATGATGAAATACGAGTCATAAATGAAATTACATAAACAAAAGAAGAGATCAAGAATCAACCTTTGGTCCTATCAAAATGGCCTAAGAACAATATCGAAATGATATTCTCCTAATTGTTGCACCCAAGATGCTCCGAGAAATGCCTCTCAATTTGCTAGTGTTTTGATGAGAGAGTTGTTTAGAAAATTAGGTTAAAAAATGATCTCCCTACTCACCTATTATAACCGAAATAAGAGAGATTGAGGGAAGATTATTTTTTCTCTTTTTCTTGTTTTGACCACCGAAAATAATAAGGAGAATAATCTCCTTATTTTCGGTTTTCAACCACTACTAAAATGAGGAGAAAATCTTCTTATTTTTGTAATCCTCAAAATGTACAAGATGTGTATTATTTTCTCAATTGTCTAATTTATGTCGACATGTATTAATAAGTCTACACACAACAGTTTGTAGTCGATTTATTAATACCGGTTTGTCAACATTTTATTATGACAATCTCGTATAATATATACTTTAACTATAAATATCGCATATTTATAATTAGCTAATTAAATATAACCGATTACGTTGAACTACGAATTAACATCTTAATTCGTTCAAGCTAACATTATATACATTAATTAAATATAACAGTTTATATTCAATTTACGAATTGACAGTTAATTCGTCTCAGCTAATATTATTTAATTGTATTAAATAATCGTCTCATCATCACATTGACTAACTGTTTAGTCAAATACATGGACTAACCTTTTAGTCACATAAGGCATCAATGTGATTACATTTCCATAATCACATCTCTCAAACACATCCTTTAGGTGTGACTTTTAGGGACCAGTTGATCACCGCCATCAGTATGATAATAACGTCAAACTTCTAGCAAGCCAACCGTTATTAAGTAATCATTAATCAACTGATAAAATACTAAGTATACCCTTGTGAACCTATAAGAGATTTATAAATGTTATCACACTAATTGTGGAGGACACAAGCCCCAGCAGCTTTAAGAATCTTCAATGTTATAGCTCAAGCTGCTATAACATTACTTGAATGATGCCTCACAAATCTTCAATGTTATAGCTAAGAATGCTATAACATTACTTGCTAAACTTATAAATCTAAGTTAATCTAACAAAGACTAAACAAACGATTACAAGCAAGAGTATATATAAAATGAAGCACACACTTGTCATTATCAAAACTTAATCATATATCTATATGGTCCAACAAATTCCCCCTTTTTGATGATGACAAGTCTCTTATGATTTCTGACTAAGTGAACGTTCCCCCTCAACATAATACTATAAAAGTCATAGTCAGTTGAACGCAAGAGAATCCACTTATATACAAAGTATAGCATCTAAGAACCTTAAGAGATTAAAGGTTCTGACAAGGAGCAAGCTTAGGCAAATACTTAAGTCACGATAATTTTTTCCCCCTCTTGACATCATCGAAAAGAAGAGAAAAGACATAAAACAACTAGAATGATATAGATCGAGACACGTATTAATCATGCAAAGAATGATTATAAAACGAGAAAGTACTCTACATTAAGCATGCCAAATATAAAATAAGAGTACTACAAACGAAGGTAGTCTAATTGCTAACTGGGCCGAATAAGAAGACAAGGGATAAAGCCAAATGGGCCGAATGGAAGAGTAAGCCAAAATGGGCCGAATTAGACAATTATTCAAAATAGAAAGCCTAATAAAAAAAACAAGGTAAGGATGATGATGAGTCAAGGATAGTCGCGTTTCACGACATTTTGGGTTCACATAACCGGGACGGGTCCTAAACTCAGGAGAGTCAAGACGATCAAAGCAGGAACGGACATGGTTAGCTTGTGCCGTAAGACACCTCTCGAAATTGAGCACTTTCAATGACAAGGCCATATTGCCCCATCTTGACTAGCTAAGTTAGCCAATGATCCAGAATGACGAACACTCTCTTTGGCCGCCCTAGCCGCATCCTTAGCCATAGCATCAACCCTAGCTTCTAACCCATGCAAATAGGACAAGACATCGGCAAGATCCGAACCCTTCGAACCCGAAGCCCCGTTCTTGTCTTGTCCCAAACCCGAGACCAACTCCGCAACCATCTTATTTTGTGCATCCATTTTCTCACAAATACTTGCCATAAACAACTCCAACTTTTGTTCAACAAACGACACCACATCCGACGATTTCTCCACCACATTTCCTTTTGCTAAAAACACCAAATCGGGTCCAATTGCACCAATCTTCATAAATTTAATATGAGTGTCACACATCTCAACTTTCACCATTACACCATAGCTAGTAGACCCAATAGCCCCTTTTTGTTCCAAAAGCCGAGAGACCCACATACCATACGGCAAATCCAAAGTAGTATAAAACTTCTACTCAGTGACGGAAATACTTGTTTGAACGATTTTATGAAATACAAGACGAGGGAGACTAACTTTGGACCCTTCAAGCCACTTAGACATCAATACCATCTCATAGCTTGACAATTTATCACGACCACCCCTCCTTGGGACAACCATGTTCCAAATAAAATTAAGAAAGAATTTCAAATTGGGAGTGAACGACCCCGCAAGCATATTACTTGACCCTGTAGCATCAACATCAAACGATTTCTTAATTTTAAGCTTTTCTTCCTCCGTCAAATATCCCCATTCCGCACTCGTATTTATTTCGATCCCATCATCAGGAACCGAAAACAGAGTACAAAAATCGGCAAGGGAGATTTTGACTTCGGAATCATTCACCATCTCATGCAACACGTTATTTTTTACGGAGACGGAAGAGTAAAATTGGATTACCTCAATAGGATAAACCCGACCAACAAAAGAACAAACTTTGTTCCATTCTTGAAAGTTCAAGAAATCCTTAAAGAACTGTAAAGCTTCGATTTTTCCATACCATTTATCGGAGTAGGAACGACCACGATGAATACCATACTGCATAGCATAGTTGACACGGGTTCTCTCGTCCGTGGTGAGTCGAAGCTTATCAAGCCCCATTGATGTTGCATTAGGCATATACTCTCAAAACATGACCCTTTGATGACCTTCTTGAGTAGCTACAACCTCGGTTTCTTCCACCGAACCTTCAAACCCTACGGCCTTCTTTTCCCCTTTATTTAATTTCCATCTTTTCCCTTCTAAGTTAGGATCAACCCGGTTATGATCAGGGTTAGTTGGTTTTAGGTTTGATGAAGGTGAGGGAGTTTTGAGAGGGACATAGGTTTTGTTACATGGTGATTTGGAGGACCCGGTCCGAGTTGAGGGCGAGTGGAAGCGAGTTGAGGGAGGAGTCATAATGATGATTGGATTTTGGAGGTTGTGTGTGTAGAAAAGTCTAAAAGGTAAATCTTTGGGTGTTGTGTTTTGATTGTAACGGTGGGAGGTGGGAATTTATGGGAAGTAATAATTGAATTATGGTAAAAGAGTTTAAGGGAAATAAGGAAGGTGGAGGTGGCGTGTGGAAGTAGGTAAAGAGATTTTTTTTTTGATTATTTACTTACCAAAAGATAAAACAAGTGGTGAGTGTAGATTGTTTATATGATATGATAAGATATGGCAAGAGATATAATTTTGTGGAGAATTTCGGTTAAAGCAAGAAATATGAAGCAATTTGTTACAACTTTTGGTTCGTAATAAAACTTAAGATATACATGACTAGAAAATGGAGTATTCTCATAATATAATATAACATTTGACATTAAGAAACTTGCAACGAAAAATACGGACACAGTCATACAATCTCGTCAAATCTAGTCAGTCATATGGAGAATAAAATATTTGTGACAAGTTTAGTTGCCACTAATTAAACCAATTTCCAACCGCAAAATCTCAAAACGTTCTCTAGCCAATGCTTTGGTAAAAATGTCAGCCCATTGTTTTTCTGTACTACAAAATTCCAGTCTTATGTTGCCCTTATCTACATGATCACGTAGAAAATGGTGTCTAATGTCTATATGCTTAGTTCGTGAGTGCTGTGCAGGGTTCTTAGATATAATTATGGTACTCGTGTTGTCGCACAAAATAGGTATACAACCTACATTAACACCGTAATCACATAATTGTTGCTTAAGCCATAAAAGTTGAGAACATACCAATCCAGCAGCAATATATTCGGCTTCAGCAGTAGATAACGCAACGGAATTCTGCTTCTTTGACCCCCACGTAATAATACATGGTCCAACAAACGTGGCTATGCCGGAAGTACTTTTTCTATCAAGTGAACAACCTGCATAATCTGCATCTGAATATCCTATGAGATCGAAATTACACTCAAGAGGATACCACAGATATAATTTGGATGTACCAATTAAATACTTCAATATTCTCCTAACTGCAATCATATGCGATTCTTTAGGGCACGATTGAAACCGAGCACATATGCATAAACTAAACATAATATCCGCACGACTTGGAGTTAAATAAAGAAGTGAGCCAATCATACCTCGATAAGTCGTCTCATCAACACACATACCATTTTCATCCAAAGTCAACTTCTTCTCAGTACCCATAGGAGTTGGCTTAGAATTAGAATTTTTCATACCGAATTTCTTGATTAGCTCCTTGATGTATTTTTGTTGGTGTATCATAATTCCTTCTGAAGTTTGTTGAATCTGGAGTCCAAGGAAGAACTTGAGTTCGCCCATCATGCTCATCTCGAATTCTGAGGTCATTAAATCTGAAAAATACTTGCATAAACGATTATTAGTTAAACCAAAAATAATATCGTCAACGTATATTTGTACAACTAATAGATTGGAATCCTCACTTTTCAGGAATAGGGTTTTATCAACAGATCCTCTTTTAAAACCAATTTCAAGAAGATATTTTGACAATCTGTCGTACCACGACCTTTGAGCTTGTTTCAAACCATACAGGGCTTTATCTAATTTGAAAACATGGTCTTGAAACTTGCTATCGAGAAATCCTGGGGGTTGTTCGACAAAAACCTCCTCATTCAAATAACCGTTAAGAAAAGCAGTCTTAACGTCCATTTGAAAAAGTTTAATTCCTTTATGAGCAGCAAACACTATTACTAATCTAATAGCCTCAAGTCTGGCTACAGGAGCGAAGGTCTCATCATAGTCAACTCCTTCTTGTTGATTATACCCTTGTACAACCAATCTAGCTTTATTTCGTACAATAACTCCTGTATCTTCCAGCTTGTTTCTAAAAACCCATCTCGTACCGATAACCGTTCGGTCTTTAGGTCTTGGAACCAAATGCCACACTTTGTTCCGTTCGAACTGTTGAAGCTCTTCTTGCATAGCAACGATCCAATCTGGTTCGGCAAGTGCTTCTTTGATATTTGTTGGCTCAATGGTTGAAAGAAAGGAGTAGAACGAACAAAAGTTGTTAAGTCTTCTACGAGTTCGAACGCCTTCATTCAAACTACCTAGGATAGTTTCCATTGGATGGAAATCCTTATATTTCCATTTATTTGAAATAGGAGGCACATCTTCAACTGAACTAGTTTCGTCATCTTCGAATGATTGGGGTTCATGCCTTGTTCCCCCTGAATCCAATCCTGGGGTTATAACAGAATCAGTTATAACATTGGACTTAGTTCGTTGATTTGGAGTTGAAGTAATAGCTTCATCAGTTATAACTTTATCCTCCAATTTCTTAGATTGAGAAGAGGTTTTAGTATCATCAACTAAACTCTCAGTTCTCTTTCCTTTATCATTCGAAGGGCTTCTTTGTTCATCATTTGTGCCCTCAATTTGCTTATCTTCCTCATCCAATTTTGGAAGTTCATCCCTAGATAGTCGGAAATCAGGTTCGTTCAAATCTTCTTCCTCATCCTGTTCAGCTTTGTCAAACACATTATTCTCATCAAAAACAACATGAACACTTTCTTCGATGCATAAGGTTCTCTTATTGAAAACCTTATATACTTTACTATGATTAGAATAACCGACAAACACCGCTTCGTCACTTCTGGGATTGAATTTGCTTAATCTATTTTTGTCGTTATTATGGACAAAACACTTACTCCCGAAATAACGTAGATGTGATATGTTAGGTTTACGTCCCCTAAGAAGATCATAAGGAGTCTTCTTGAGAATGGGTCTAATCAAAGCTCGATTATGAACATAGCATGCAGTACTAATAGCTTCAGCCCAGAAATTTCGAGGTAAGCCGCTACACAACAACATCGTGCGTCCCATATCCTCCAATGTTCTATTCATACGCTCAACAACACCGTTTTGTTGTGGGTTCGTGGTGCTGAGAAGTTATGCCCAACACCATTCTCCCTACAATATTCTATAAAGGCATGATTATCAAATTCGGTGCCATGATCCGTACGAATGGAAACTAATTTTGATATATACTTATTTTGGATAAGCTTCATTAGAACTGCAAATTCTTCGAAAGTCTTATCTTTTGAATTGAGAAAGATTGGCCAAACATATCTGGAATAATCATCAACAAGAACGAAGATATACCTAGATCCTCCGCTACTTCTTACCTTGATTGGGCCACAAAGATCCATATGCACGAGTTCTAGTGGTTCCTTGGTACTTACCATTCTCTTGGGTTTGAAAGATGATCTGACATGTTTGCAACGAGCACACGAGTCGCATAATGTTTCTTGATCAAATTTGATTGAGGGAAGTCCTTCAACCAAATCCCATTTCTTTAGTTTATTCAACGTTGTTGAATTTATGTGAGCAAATCGTTTGTGCCAAAGGCACGGATCATCTGTCGTTACTTTCATGCACGTGAATGAATTAGTAGGAATATTATTTAGATCAATCATATAAACATTCCTTCTACGGTGTCCTTCAAGCACGACACTACTTGTTCCTTCAATTATTATTCGACAAGAATCTGAATGAAAGACAACTTTATTTCCTTTGTCGCATAATTGAGAGATACTCAGTAAATTGTGTTTGAGACCACTAACAAGATAAACATCACTAATAACATGAGAAGAGGATATTCCAACTTTACCAACATCGATGATCTTACCCTTCTTGTTATCACCAAATGTGACCTTACCTCCATCGAAGGGTTCAAGTGAAAGAAATAAATTTACATCTCCAGTCATGTGCCTTGAGCATCCACTATCAAGGAACCATAGGTTATTTTCTTTCACCACAACCTGCAAAATAATTAGATACAGTTTTTAGGTACCCAAGCTAAGTTGGGTCCTTTGACGTTAGTCACTCTAAAAACTAGATCTTTTCTAACCAAGACCCTTTTTATAACTTTTCGTTTTGGAGGAGAATGGGTTTGTTTAGGAGCCGTCTTAAGTTTAGTTGTGGGTTCATTATGTCGTGGTCTTTTAGGTTGTTTTAGAGCTGCTTGTGGGAAATAATCTGTATAATTCCCTTATTATTAAGGATTATAACGAATTTATAAAGATGATTACGAGTCATAAAATAAATTGCATAAACAAAAGTAGAGAATGAAGAAACAACCTTCGGTCCTAGCAAAATCGGCCTAAGAACAATATGTCAATGATATTCATCTATCAGTTGCACCCAAGATGATATGAGATATGCCCTTTGCTTCTTGCTAGAATCGATCCCAAATTAACTGATTAATTTTTAGGTTTTTGTGTTTTTCTCTGATGAGAGGAGGCTTGGTCTAAATTAGGTTAAAGAGAGAGAGAGAGAAATCATCTCCCTTTCTACCCCAATATAACCGAAAAAAACAAGAGGAAGAAAAATAGGAAGATTTTTTTTCTTCCTTTTTTCCTTTCATTCGGTTTTTAGCCGAAAATCAAAAAATAGGAGGATAAAATCCTCTTATTTTCAGATGTTTCCATAATGTATAAAAATGTGTATCTTTTTATAAATTGTCAATTATATTGATATGTATTAATAAGACTACACACAACGGCTTGCAATCGTTTTATTAATACCGATTTGTCAACATTTATACTGACAATATTGTATAATATATACATTAACTATAAATATCGCATATTTATAATTAGCTTATTAAATATAACCGATTACATTTAATTACGAATTAACATATTAATTCGTCCAAGCTAACATTATATCCATTAATTAAATATAACTTATTATATTCAATTTACGAGTAGACAGTTAATTCGTCTCAGCTAATATTATTTAATCGGTATTAAATAATCGTCTCATCAACACGTTGACTAACTGTTTAGTCATATATTGCATCAATGTGATTACATTTCCATAACCACATCTCTCAAACACATCCTTTAGGTGTGACTTTTAGGGACCAGTTGATCACCGATATCTGTATGATAATAACGTCAAACTTTCTAGCAAGCCAACCGTTATTAGGTAATCGTTAATCAACTGATAAAATACGAATGATACCCTTGTGAACCTATAAGAGATTTATAAATGTTATCACACTAATTTGTGGAGGACGCAATCTCCAACAAACTCTCACTTGTCCTCACAAGTGTATGTGCGATAACCGATTCTCATATCCTAAAATTTCTCCCACTCAATGTAAAACAATTTGCAAAATCCGTATTCACAAAGGTCGTATTTTACAAGCGATCATTATCAAGAGTGGTTTCCCCGACTAGAGAGTAACTTAACTGATAAACGAATCATCATTCGAGCATGGCCATGCATTTCAGTTACTACTCCTCGAGTGGCCCTGAGAAATAACTATACCTGATAAGGGTTAGATATTTTCCTCAACTCGAATCCTGAGATGTAAGCACAAGTATGAAATGACCCGGAAAAAATCTACTTAGTCTCCGATTACGGAGACCATGAGAAAGAAACCAAAGTCACCCAAAAACTGCCTTAATCTCAAGAGACAGTCGATAGTCAAAAGAATCGACTCTAGGAACACAATGGACGTCCAATCCACGACCTGGCACCGAATGTTTTTAAACATTTAGGACTCCATTACGTTGTCACAAAAATTTATCCTACGAGGTATCGTTATAATCTCGCATCTGTGATCGATCAGTCAACCGTTTGACTTATGGCTCGTTGAACCCACCATCAATCGACTTCACAAAATAATAGCCAGAGTTATCAGCTCATTAAGGCGATTACAGACCAAAACAAATATAATGTAATTCAGTTCACTTTGTGGCGTTCAATGTTGTCAGTACAATCCACATGAAAAACAAAATATTATAAAAACGATGAAGTTATAAATAGTATATGAAAAAGATAATGTATCAAATCCATAATCAACTACTACAACTCAGGAACACTTTTAATTCCCATGGAAAGAACGTGCCCTTCATGCTTATCAAAATCCAACGGTTTAGTGAGAGGGTCCGCGATGTTATCATCCGAAGCTATCTTGTCAATCACTATCTCTTCTTGCTTCACGTAATCACGGATCAGGTGAGCTTTCCGATGTACATGTCTAGATTTATTGCTAGACTTTGGCTCCTTAGCCTGGAAGATGGCACCTCTATTGTCACAATAGATGGTGATCGGGTCATTCGAACTAGGAACTATCATAAGTCCTTGTAAGAATTGACGCATCCATATAGCTTCCTTTGCTGCTTCCGAAGCGGCATAATACTCGGATTCAGTGGTAGAATCTTCTACAACACTCTTTTTGGAACTCTTTCAGCTGACCGCAACACCATTAAGAGTGAAGACGAACCCGGACTGAGATTTTGAATCATCTCGATCCGTTTGGAAGCTAGCATCTGCGTAACCGATTGCGCATAGCTTAGTATCTCCTTCATAAGTCAATACCCTATCCTTATTCCTCCGTAGGTACTTGAGGATGTTTTTAACAGCTATCCAGTATGTTTCACCTGGATTCTTTTGGTACCGACTCGTCATACTCAATGCATATGCCACGTCTGGACGTGTTCATATCATGGCATACATGATTGATCCTATTGCAGATGCATAAGGAACACGACTCATGCGCTCAATCCCTTCAGGCGACGTGGGTGACTGAGACTTGCTCAACTGCATCCTAGACGTCATTGGAAGGTTCCTCTTCTTGGAGTTGGTCATGCTGAACCTTTCAAGAATCTTATCCAAATAAGACTCCTAACTCAATGACAACGTCCGTCGTGATCTATCTCGGTAGATACGGATTCTCAAAATGCATTGTGCATCACCCAGATCTTTCATCTGGAAATGGTTTTTAAACCGTCCTTTAACCGAAGATAAGAGAGGAATGTCATACCAAATCAAGAGTATGTCATCGACATACAATATCAAGAATACAATCTTGCTCCCACTCGACTTGATATATAAGCATGGTTCCTCGACCGATCGAGTGAAACCATACTCTTTTATCACCTGGTCGAAACGATGATTCCAACTACGAGAAGCTTGCTTAAGTCCATAAATGGAACGCTTAAGCTTGCATACTTTCTTAGGATTTTCAGGATCTATGAAACCTTCGGGTTGCACCATGTACAACTCCTCCTCCAAATAACCGTTTAAGAAGGCAGTTTTCACATCCATTTGCCAAATTTCATACTCATGAAAATCGGCAATCGCTAAGATAATCCGAATGGAACGTAGCATAACTACGGGTGCAAAAATTTCATCATAATGCAATCCGTGCACTTGAGTG
Source organism: Silene latifolia (assembly GCF_048544455.1). Taxonomy (NCBI): domain Eukaryota; kingdom Viridiplantae; phylum Streptophyta; class Magnoliopsida; order Caryophyllales; family Caryophyllaceae; genus Silene; species Silene latifolia. The sequence continues at coordinate 68,429,280 of NC_133532.1, forward strand.
AAACCTTTTGCCACTAATCGTGCCTTATAGGTATCTGGTTGCCCGTCTACAGAACGCTTTATTTTGTAAAGCCATTTGCACTGTAGAGGTTTTACCTTATTAGGTAAATCAACCAGATCCCATACGTCTTTCTCATACATGGAGTCCATCTCGGATTGCATGGCTTCAAGCCATAGCTTTGAGTCGGAACAGGTCATGGCACCTTTATAGGTAGCGGGTTCATTACTTTCTAGGAGCAAAACGTCAGTCTCCTCGACCATACCAATGTATCTGTCCGGAGGATTAGAGACTCTACCCGACCTCCTAGGTTCCTTAGGAATATTAACCGTATCATCAGTTGGAGGAACTACTTCCTCCAGCTATTCCTCGGTTGTTGGTTCTTGAATCTCCGACAGCTCGAAGGTTCTATTACTTGTCTTGTTCTAGAGAAATTCTTTCTCTAAGAACGTCGCACTAGCCGCAACAAAAACTCGATGTTCGGTAGGCGAATAGAAGTAATGACCAAACGTTCCTTTTGGATAACCAATAAAGTATGTCTTGACCGATCGCGGGCCGAGCTTATCCTCGTGTCTCTACTTGACATAAGCCTCGCAGCCCCAAACCCGAATAAAGGACAAGTTAGGGACCGTTCCCTTCCACATTTCATATGGAGCCTTGTCGACAGCTTTAGTCGGACTTCTGTTAAGTATAAGAGCAGCTGACAAAAGAGCAAAACCCCATAATGAATCAGGTACTACCATGTGACTCATCATGGATCGAACCATATCAAGTAAGGTTCGATTTCTCCGTTCAGACACACCATTTAATTGAGGTGTTCCAGGTGGAGTTAACTGCAAAACGATTCCACAGTCTTTAAGGTGTTGATCAAACTCATTTGAAACATATTCGCCACCCCGATCTAAACGGAGTGCTTTAACCTTTCTACCCAGTTAGTTCTCAACCCTGTTCTGGTATTCCTTGAATTTCTCAAAAGACTCACTTTTATGCTTCATTAAGTAGACATATCCGTATCTACTCAAATCGTCAGTGAAAGTGATAAAATATCTATAGCCATCTCTAGCGGTCATTGACATAGGTCCACAAACATCAGTGTGTATGAGTCCTAATAGGTCACTAGCGCGCATTCCAACACCTTTGAAGGAAATTCGAGTCATTTTCCCAATGACACATGATTCACACGTGCAATATGTAGAAAAATCGAATGCGGGAATAGTCCCATTATCAACGAGTTTCTTTACACGTTTTTCATGTATGTGTCCCATACGACAATGCCATAGATAGGTTTGATCTTTGTCACCAACCTTTAATTTCTTATTATTCACGTGTAATATGTTTGTAGTTTGATCTAAGATGTAAATTCCATTCATGGAAACTGCTTTGCCATAAATCATTTCATTAAAAGAAAAAATACAGCTATTATCCTTTATTGAAAATGCAAAACCGTCTTTATCGAGTACGGTAATAGAAATAATGTTCTTAGATAAACTGGGTACATAGTAACAGTTATATAAAAATAACTCAAAACCACTAGGGAGTTGGATTACGTATGTTCCCTTCGAGAGGCAAAGACAACTCTAGCTCCATTCCCGACTCGCAGGTCCACATCACCCTTTCCGAGAGTTGTGATGTTTCTTAGGCCCTGCAAATGATTACATAGATGAGAACCACAACCAGTATCAAGTACCCAAGTTCCGAAACTTGCATGGTTAATCTCAATCATATGAATATAAGATGACATACCAACAGGAACGACGCGGCTGCTTTTATGTCCTCACGGTACACGGGACAGTTCTTCCTCCAATGTCTAGTCTTGTGATAATGGTGGAATTCAATGTCACCGCCCTTGCTCTTTGCCTTGCCCTGTGATCCACTAGTCTCACCAGGCCCACTCTTACCGTTTCCTGGCTTCTTAAGTTTTGGCTTACCTACAGTTAGGTCATCTGGAGCTTTGCCCTTACCTTTATTCTTGTTGGAAATCATGAAAACATCCTGCTTCATGCGCCCACTCAATTTCATATCCTTCTCAGTCTGTACGAGAAGTGAGTGTAGCTCATGGGGACTTTTCTTTAAGTCATTCATGTAGTAGTTCGCCCTAAAAAGGGCAAAACCATCATGAAGAGAATGAAGCATTCGGTCAATGACAATGCTCTCACAGATTTTGCATTCAAGTGCCTCCAATTTCTCGACATTCTCAATCATGTTAAGAATGTGTGGGCTAACCGGTTGGCCCTTTTGGAGTTTCGCATAAAAAAAGCGACAATTAGGCTCATAAGTAACGATTCTCGGTGCTTTTGAGAACTCGTTAGTGAGCGTGGTGAAAATCTTGTTTGCACCCTGGGCAATAAAGCGTCTCTGCAAATTGGTTTGCATTGCAAAGATGAGTACGTTCTTTATCGCACCCGATTCCATGACGAAATCACTATAAGCAAGTGACTCATTAACTCCTGCATTGGGGGCTGGTTTGACCGGTATTGGCTCAGTTAAGTACTTGAGCTTACACTCAGCAATGACAGCATTCCGTAGTGTTGCCTCCCAGTTCACAATGTTGGACCCATCATTCTTCAGTCGTGTGAACTGATTCATGTCCATAAAAACTTTAAGCCAGGACTCGCGTCAAAGTGTGGCACTCGGCATTGGGATTTCGTTATTTCCAGCCATTTGTTGTAACAGTATTATCGAAATAAATGAATTCTACACTACGAAAAGAAGATTAAAAATAATAAGCATGTGTATCGTTTTGATTTTAAGTATTAATGCAAAACTGTTATAAGCGAAGACTCAAGCATTTATACAATTGACCTCCCTCAAGAAATATATAAATGATCCCAAGCCTCAATTATCTGTAAATTGATAAGCCAACCTTTTGGCTAATTCTACTGTTAGAATTCTTGGTGGATAAATTTCTGTAAATTCTATCTTTAGTCCATCATAACCACGAGAAACTCTTCGGACTATAATGTTGAGATAAACTAAGTCAACACAAACTACTTACCCAACGTAGAAGGGGTCATATTATGCCTACCGACGAAGAAGGGATTCATAGTTGTTTGCCTTTATAAAGACTAATCTCAATTTCCGTTTTAGAGGAAGATCCCATCAACTTTATTTTAATTCATTTTAAGTGAACTAATATCTATCATGCGTGAATGAATAAACTAAGGTGATGGCTTAAACTAAGTGACAACTGTATGTCTATGAAAACTAACATACAATCTATATGAGTCAATTTTCATGCATTTTAGTAGGTGGTTTGGTTTTAGGCGGAAAATGATTCACTAACTAGCATGTGAATGAAAAGCAATAAAAACGGTAAAACGTAAAAAAAAAATAAAGTCCTAGTGTGACCTATCTATCAAAATGAACATTAAATACAATTTTGGAATCCATCCTTCGACCCGAGAAGCTTGTCTTGATGTTCCATCTTGGTCCATGTAGCGGGAGTGAGCTCCAATCTCCATTTTTAGTCTTCTTTGAAATTACAATAAATAAAATTACAAAAGAAACCTATTTATATTCTAATTTCAAAACCCAAAAACTAAAGAAAAAATAAAGGAGATTCGAGATTTCAAAATTACATAAAAACTATGTTTCCTTCATTACGAAAACATAATTGACTAAGGCCACACTAAGTATTACAATTTACAACCGATTGCAAAAAACGTAAATTAAACCATTCAACGATTCATTCAACAAAAAAATGCATCAACTAAATAAATTAAACATGCAAGACGTAATTCCTTAATTATGATGATTAATTTATCCAAACCACCTATTTAAATTATCAAATTAAGTGACAATTCCTCAATTAATCACATTAATTTCAATCTTAATTCACATTAAACTTGTAATATGAATTTAATCCAACATTATTTTAAACTTCTTTAAAATAATTAGGTATCTCAAAATTGTGAGCTTTTCACAATAATTAATCAATATTGGCCAAAAACAACAAAGAAAAAAAAAACAGGAAAAATTTTTCTTCAAAAATTGCTCTCGGCATGAACAAACAGTCGCTTCCCTTTTTTTTTCTTTTCTTTTCGGTATTTCAGCAAAACCGAATCAAAACAGCGTTTTTTTTCTCGGCAAAAACCGAAACAGCCCCCCAAAAAAAAATTTCTCGGTTTTTCAGCAAAAACCGAAAGGTAAAATACAAAACTTTTTTTTTAATTCTGCCCAACGTGAACAGTAACAGAAACAGATTTTTTTTTCTCTTTTCTCGGTTGGAAAAAAAAACGAAAACAGCCCTAAAAGTTTCTTTTCAATTCGGCATTATGCCCTAAATTGCAAAAACATGATATTGATGAACAAAATCGTTTATTGTTGCTATTAACAAGATTGGCATATTCACCTTATAATTTAAACATGTAAATTTATGAAACATGATTCTAAACAACAATTTAGAACCATTTACGCCAAAAACAATATAGCAAAAAAAAAAAATTATCATCAACAACTAGACGATTTCCATTTACATTATAATTTAATCTTCATTAAATCAAACATCTAGAAATTTATCATATGATTATTTTAACTGATTAAAACAACAATATGAAAAATCAAAATGGAAATAAATTATCAAACAAGAAAAAAACGGCTGAAAAAAAAACTTCTCGACCAAAAAAAATTTCAGCCGAACCCCTTTTTTTTTCGAAACCCTAAAAATTGTTTACATCCAATTTTATGAAAATCAAAATAAAATTCGTGGCCTTGGCTCTGATACCACTTGTGGGAAATAATCTGTATACTTCCCTTATTATTAAGGATTATAACAAATTTATAAAGATGATTACGAGTCATAAAATAAATTGCATAAACAAAAGTAGAGAATGAAGAAACAACCTTCGGTCCTAGCAAAATTGGCCTAAGAACAATATCGCAATGATATTCACCTATCAGTTGCACCCAAGATGATATGAGATATGCCCTTTGCTTCTTGCTAGAATCGATCCCAAATTAACTGATTAATTTTTAGGGTTTTTGTGTTTTTCTCTGATGAGAGGAGGCCAGGTCTAAATTAGGTTAAAGGGAGAGAGAGAAATGATCTCCCTTTCTACCCCAATATAACCGAAAAAACAAGAGGAAGAAAAATAGGAAGATTTTTTTTCTTTCTTTTTTCCTTTCATTCGGTTTTTAGCCGAAAATCAAAAAATAGGAGGATAAAATCCTCTTATTTTTAGATGTTTCCATAATGTATAAAAATGTGTATCTTTTTATAAATTGTCAATTATATTGATATGTATTAATAAGATTACACACAACGGCTTGCGATCGTTTTATTAATCTGGATGTCAACATTTTATCGACAATATTGTATAATATATACATTAACTATAAATATCGCATATTTATAATTAGCTTATTAAATATAACCGATTACATTTAATTACGAATTAACATATTAACTCGTCCAAGCTAACATTATATCCATTAATTAAATATAACTTATTATATTCAATTTACGAATTGACAGTTAATTCGTCTCAGCTAATATTATTTAATCGGCATTAAATAATCGTCTCATCAACACGTTGACTAACTTTTTAGTCATATATGGCATCAATGTGATTACATTTCCATAACCACATCTCTCAAACACATCCTTTAAGTGTGACTTTTAGGAACCAGTTGATCACCGCCATCTGTATGATAATAACGTCAAACTTTCTAGCAAGCCAACCGTTATTAGGTAATCGTTAATCAACTGATAAAATATGAGGTATACCCTTGTGAACCTATAAGAGATTTATAAATGTTATCACACTAATTTGTGGAGGACACAAGCTCCAACAGTGCTTTGGTTTTGAAGGGCTCTTTAGGTTTAGGTGTTTGTTTCGATTTGGTAGCCTTCTTGAAATCAAAGATCACATCGTAGAACCAACGATGATCATTGTTGCGTTCTTCACTTGTACTTGGTTTTGATGGGGTACAATCATTATCCTCGAAAATCGTGTCGGATGCTTTAACAAAGTTGATTCCCTTTTTTTAAATCCTTAGCATATTTGACATAATTTTCTTGGATATGTCCAATATGACCACAGTAATTGCAAATCAAATATTCTGGTAAATTTATATATTTTCTCCTTCTGAAATCTCGTTCGTTAGGGGTTGATTTGCATTTAGAGTGATCTCTACGACCATAACACTCATGTCCTAATCCCATTTTCATGTTATTATCTGATTGCTCAGTTAGGAAATTTAGGACACGTGTGCTACCTTCCCATTTCTTGTGTTCTAGCATGCAAGAGTAACTCTTTTAAGGACTCTATTTCTTTGTTGCATTTGGAATGGTCTGACTCTACTACTTTGGGAGGATGAGTCTCTTCATAATTGTCACGGAAGTTCTGGAATCTATCATTAAGAACTCGTACCGTCTCGGTATGGGTTCTTTTAGTATTTGAAAGAACGGTTTTAGATTCCTTTAATTGCTGAGTTAGAGTCTCAATCTCCTTTTTTTGATCTGAGATTACGGCTTCTCTAGCCGTAGCCTTGGACTTAAGAAGCTCTTTGACTTTCCTCAATTCCAATGTTATAGCTTCACTAGCTATAACTTTGGCTTGAAGATGCTTAATGTTGAGTTTCAGGTCTGAGGTTATAGCTTCATTAGCTATAACTTTAGACTCAAGAGCCTTCTTCTCAGCATTTGTCATATCTGAAGTTGTAGCCATATTGGCTGTAACTTTATATTTGAGCTTTTTGGCCTTTGCTTTAAGGAGATGATTCTCTTCAGCAATATCGAGAATTTATTCTTTCAAGTCTTTCAATTCCATCTCCTGTTCGTGACACTTATCAAGAGATTGCTCAAAATATTTAATTAAAGCATTCTTAGGCAATTTCTTAACACTTTTCTTAAGTTCAAGATAACTTACCTCTTCTTCTTCTTCTTCTTCTGAATCGAAGTCTCCTAGGAAGCAGTAGTAGGAGTCCACGCTATCTTTATCATTGTCTGAGAAGAGGTCAAGACTAACGTTGCTTAGACATAGGTTAGCAACTTCTTCTTCTTCTGATGCTTCGTCATCCTCAGGGTCGAGATCTCCCCAGCATGATGCCATTATCACTTGCTTGAATTCCTTCTTGGTCTTCTCACGTTTTGCTTTGTCTTTAATGTTCTCCCATATGGGACAATCCTTAATCATATGACTGAATTCTCCACACTTGAAGCATCCTCTATTAGCAAACGTATTCTTTGACTCAGAAGTTTTCTTATTAGAGAACTTGTTGTTCTTGTTGTTGAACGATTTTGCTTGCTTATTTCTGAAGATGCGTTTGTTGAATCGTTTAGCAAACAAAACCGTTTCGTCCTCTATTTCATCATCTTCTTCTTCTTTAGTAGAATCTTGTAAAGCCATGCTTTTAGTATTACTGGCCTCGGCCTCATCGTCTTCCAAGACGAGGTCATGAGCCATGAGAGCACCAATAAGTTCTACATAAGGAAGAGAAGTAAGATCTCTGACTTCTTCCATGACCGTGACCTTGGGACGCCATTTCTTGGTTAGACTCTTAAGTACTTTTCTAGCAATATCCTTGGAGTTAAAAGTTTTACCAAGATTCTTGAGCTCATTGACTATAGTAGAGAATCATGCTGACATGCTATCAACTGATTCATTCCTTTCCATTCGAAAAAGTTCATATTTTTGAATCAGCAAGTCAATGCGATATTTCCTTACAGCCGACGTTCCTTCATAGGCCAACTCAAGACCATCCCATATTTCCTTGGCCGAAGTGCAAGAAGAAAAACGATCGAATTCAGTTGATGTCATGCCATTTTGTAACAGGCTTATCGCTTTCGAGTTTTTCTCAGCCTTCTTGTAATCAGCCTCAACATAGTCTTCTTCCTTTTTCTCATAGGTAGTGCCTTCCGAAGATGCAACCAAAATTTTGTTTGGTCCATTCTTGATGATCGTCCAACACTCCCAATCATGTCCTTTTATATAGTGTGTCATCATGTTTTTCCAAAGTCCATAATTCTTCCCATCAAAGACGGGAAACTTAAGATACTTGGAATCCATTTCACACGTGTAAGGCAGCGGAATAAAAATAAAATAAAAAGATAAAAAGATAGACGGATCTAGCCTCTTTGCGGTTAGGCAATCAAGAGCACGAGGCTCTGATACCAATTGAAGAGTCTATCACACCCGAAATACTCGAGAGGGGGGAGGGTCAATTGAGTATTTAAAAATTATACCTACTTTTTATTTTATATCAAGGTAATTAATTACTTAAAGTTTATTGATTAAACTTTAACTAATTAACTAAATGATTATGAACGTAATGAAATGATTGAAATGAAAATTGCAAGGACACACGATATTTGAAGTGGTTCACCTTCACACGTCGAAGCCTACGTCCACTATTCTCGATTAATAATTTTAGTACCTTACTCCGGATTACAAAATTATCAACCCAACTCGTATAGCTAACTCTAGCTATAACTCAATTTGAATATCACTAGATATTAAGTTTTGACTATCTTAAGTTACTAAGAAAGCACTTGATTGTTCTTCTAAGTGTTCACACAATTGAACGAGTAAGAAACAATATGAAGTACTATTATCTTACGACGTAACCTTAAGAAAAATAAAAGCAAATCAAAGAGCACGAATTTTCGCAAGATTTTCAAATGCAAAACAATGAAAATAGTAAATTGAAAATTAAACTCTAATTTGTTTGCAAGGGATTTTTATATTTCGAAAAGCTTAACTAGAAAAAGAAATGATCATGTGTATTTATAGTAGAAGAGAGAACTAGGGTTTGCATGAAACCATAGGATGCCGTGAGATAGGCGGCATGCTTTGCAAGAGATAAATCTCTATCTCTTTCCTAATTCAATCCAAGATATTATAGTTTAGGTAAATAAGATAAAAGTGAATCTTATTTTTACTATAACTATATCTTTAAGATTTTCATATAAGTAAACAAATTAAATCATGTATATATTTAAGATAAGAAAATATCTTATAAAAATATAAGCTAGATTTAATTAGATAGGTTACTTGTACTAGAGGACTTGTAAAACCTAAAGGTTTAAAGCCAGCGGCCGAAACCCTAGGCCCGTATCCATCTAGACGAAAATCCCTCTTCTTGGATTAGGGTTAGGTTAAAATAAACTAGTAAACCCTAGGTAGCATGACGACCCATAAGTCGTTTTACTGACCAATAGAGATATGCAAGTTATCCATTATAACAACCCATATATCAACTCTACTATAGATACATATGATTTCGAAATATGTTTAAAGAATTTTATCCTTTGAAAAACGATTTTAAAACTATTAAAATCGTGCTATTAAAATGCTACTCAAAGTTATAGTAGAAACAGCTATAACTTCAAGTTTGGTAAGTAAAGTTATAGGTGAAATAGCTATAACTTTACCTTCCCAATATTCCTTTCTTAAGATACCGTCATTAGATGAAGACATATACTAGCTAATCTTCCTAGAGATCTTCAGTGATAGAATCTTCTCTTTATCTTGACCAAAAGCTCTTCATCTTGAGCTTGTTAAAGACTTGATCTAGCCTTTTGCTTGAGTGATCATCATACTTGAAACTTGTTACAGTTACTATGACGCTTTAAGAATCTTCAATGTTATAGCTCAAGCTGCTATAACATTACTTGAATGATGCCTCACAAATCTTCAATGTTATAGCTAAGAATGCTATAACATTACTTGCTAAACTTGTAAATCTAAGTTAATCTAACAAAGACTAAACAAACGATTACGAGCAAGAGTATATATAAAATGAAGCACACACTTGTCATTATCAAAACTTAATCACATATCTATATGGTCCAACAACAAAGATTAACATTCTAGCCTAGACTACACCCTAATCCCTCCGATCCACACCAAAGGTAACATAGGAAAAAATGGAGTATTTAAGAAAAGGTGGAAAAAGTAAGGGTAAAAAGAGAAGAAATGGGTGGGTCATGTACATGTGGGTTTAATTGTGGGATGGTATGTGGGGTATGTAATGACATTTTTTGTAAATATGAAATGGGTATAAGGACAATTTGGTAATGTTGTGGGCCAAATAAGGTATGTTACCTTTAGTGTGGATCGTCCATTTTAGGTAAGTGTTACCTTTGGTGTGCATCGGAGGGAGTATTACATATTGAGAAGAACAACTCAAAAGGAAATGGGCATGCATTGGCTCCCTTGGCCACCCCCTTTCCCACTGGTTTTCCTCCCCCCTTTTTAGAATAAGAATTGTTCTTAATATTCATTCATATATTTTCTATTATTCTCACTTCTCTCATTATCTCTCTAAAATTAGTTTTTAAAATATAAATTGTTCAAAAATCTAATTTATTTAGATTACTAAAGTAGTAATAAGAAATATTATTAGATCATATTTTAAGGTTTCTAATTATCATATCTAGTTAATATATAATTAGATTTAAGGGGAAGTCTTGGTGCCATCAAGAGGAGAATCTCTACTATTGGGATTTTGGAGGATCATCCATTAATTTGTAGCTCAAGAACAAGTGAGAAGGAGTCTTCACTTGTGCATAAAAAACCGATTTCAATATTGTAAGGAACATTTTTATTACCTTTCTATTAATATAATGTTATCCATGCACTAGACCAACATCTAGTTTTATGAGAATTTAGATCATCAATTAAAGTTTTTAATTTGAGGGTTATAGAATCCTTTCATGATATATTTCTCCAAAGGTAGCATTACTGAGAGAAATGTTCTTGAGAGAAAACTACCTAGATGTTTCATTTCCCAGGGGTTTCGGAAGGGAATTTAAGTAGGCTTGTTTCAGATTTACGTCATCCATGCCACCAAGAGCATAAAATCTCTTTGACATTCTCTCATAGTGGCGCTCCAGATCTTTGTGCTTAAAAGAGCAACACTTCATGTTGATGAAATCTTCTCGTGCTTGTGTGGTGTAATGAACCCAAGCACCTAAGAATTCATTGTGGATATGCCCAATAAAGGTATCCACAGTTGGGCATTGTCACATCTGGAGTTGCATGTAAGCTCCAAGACTTATCCACCATTGTCGTAGTCTCCCATAGAACCTCGATACTAACCCGTCAATTACTGATGACAGACTGCTATCTGGGTGTAACATTTGTTCCGTGCACCATGCGTGCATTTTGTAGACTTTGTCTCTCCATTTGGAAGGAGGAATATTATCAAACGAAAAACCAAGTCCAGGTTCAGTGTGGGTTTTGGGATGCCAATCTGGTGGAGGGTACGTTCTAGGTTGTCCATGTCCTGCATCTGATGGGTTCTCCGTTTCACTTTCAACTTCTTCTTCAACAGTGGATGGCATCACCATCATGAATTCAGGGATTCTATCCTCATCACTAGAATCCTTTGGTGGCCTATTTCTTTTTCCAGGTCTTGAAAGATCTCTTTATCCTTTTTTGGGTTCGCTATCTCTTTCAATAAGGAAGAAATAGGATTATTGTATTCAACCATGAACTGTGAACCACCTTCTGGGGGTAGAGTGTCTGATGGTTCTGATTGGGTTACTGTTGAAGCTCTTTTTCCATCCTTTGTTGTAGACTGTCTCTTTTTTGAGACATGTTGTTCTTCAAGCACCCTTGTTGGTAAGAATGAGGATGCTCTAAAAGGGCTTGGATCTTGGGGTAGTGGAGGAATAGGTTGTGGACTAGTTATTAATGGTGGTGTGGTATATATTGGATATGGAGTGAATATATCATATGGCATGTGAGATGGTGAGGTTGGTTTGTTTTGTAAGTAGTGTAGTTGTGCTTTTAGAGATTTTAATTCAAACCTCTTTTCCAACATGAGTGGTGAATTTATGGACACAGTAGTTTCCAACTTGAGAAGTTCATGATTTAACGAAGATATCTTCTGGTTGATTTCTTTGATTGCACGGTCCATGAATGTCACCTTATTATCAATGCTTTTAAGGAAATTATTATGGATTTGTGCGTTCTCCGATTGCCAGTTTAGTGTTGCCTCTGCAGCACTGGTCTGTCTTATTGAACCATCTGGATTCTTTATGATCGGAATCTTGATTTTCCAAGAATGTGTGGAATTTTCTTTGTCAAACTCTATTGGTGGAAAATCATCTTCTTTTGAGGTAGATGGTCCAAACATATAACAGTTTGGCATTTCTCTTTTAGGGGGAGGTGATTTTCTTCTTGTATATCTGACGTAGTATTTGAAAGATTTCCCAGATTGTTCTCCTAAGAGACCAACTTTGGGATCACCTGCTTCATAGATTTCTCTGAGCTCTTGTTGCATAGATTTCTTCTTCCCTTTCCTTCTTTTTGAAACATCATCTTTATCTGAGCTTGCCATCAGACATCTTTCACAGTCACAGACATCGAAAAATTTGTGCCCAGACTCATCCGCAAAGGCATATATTGGGTCACCAAGAGAATTGAAAGACTCAACTGCAACATTTTCAAGATAGCCATCTTGGGGTTTGGTTGGGATATTTAGTGGAGTTATGAGGTTGATTTTTGTTGAAAAAATGGATGGACGAGGCTTTTCGGATGGTTCCCTTTTGAAAGATATTTCCATTGTACTATCTGTTTTTTGTCTATTGTTGAGTCTACAGATTGCATTGGAGTTGTATTTTCAAGTTGTTTTTCATAATTGGTCACCAAATATTCAGGAATTAGTTTGATCAACTCCCTTTTTGGGATATGTCTGGGTATATGAATACATTAAGGGATGTGTTGTGAGTCTATCTGGATTAGCAAAGCATCATCTGTATCTTTTGGGATGCTGAGGTCTATGGCATGATTTTGGACCCTGTAAGCCATCTGATAATGGAATGTAGCCGCATATGTGTTCCCAATTTGGGGTGCTCCAGTGATTTGGAGCTGGATCTGGATATTTTGAAGGAAGACCTTTTCTTCCAAGAAGAGTTAAAGCTATCTTGACCGCTCTGTAATGAAGGTGTGTGTATCCATTGATTTGCCATCGGTGAATCATAGCCTCATTGAGACGGAGTGGGGTCATTTGTTCTACTTCAGTAGAAGGTACAAGATATTGTTCTAGCTGTGATGTTAGTATTAATTCGTTGACAGCATTTTTATTGGGGCCAAAAGCATGTCTAATGACTTTTGGAAAAGATGAGCTTGGTTTTGTGAAAGCTTTGTATTGGTTTAATAAAGGAAGTTGAGTGATGGGGACCTTACTATCTTCATTCCTATATTCAATTTCATAGCGATAATCTAGTTTGTTGGCAATAGATTTTTGGTAGGTTGAAGATGAGGAGGAGCGTGATAGAATATTTGATGTGTTTTCCATTTTTATGATAATGGACCAGAAACCATAACAGAGACACTTTATTTCTTATTCTTCCTTTGAATTTTTTAAGAATAATGAGTTATCTCTTGTTTTTAAACATAAAGGCATGAGGATATAAGAAGATATTCCTTGGGTTCCTATGGTCATAAAACCGAGGTGATTCTTTAACTAATCAATTTTCCACCTCAAGGCACCAGACACATAGAACACCATGGTATTATTTTTCTCATATTCTTTTTCATGCGTTTATTATGAATTTCTATTGTGGAAGATCCACTAAGTGGAATCGTAGAGCATACTTTACATTTTAAACATCTTGTAAGAGATCGCTTATTAATTACTTAAAAACCACTTAGGAGGATAAGAGCCAAAGCTTATTCTGTCAAGGCTTTGATACCATGATTATGGACATATAGTGAGTACAACCACAAAGGAGGTTTTACAGGATCAATATATCTTTAACAAGATTATTATGAAGTTGTAAGACAAGATTATGAATAAGGAAAAGCTTATATTATAAGAAATTGATATATTTTACAAGGAAGGTTTTATGAGAGATGTTTAGAGAGATATCACACTTAGAATTAGCTTGGTTATGAGAAGTACCAAGAACTCCTATTTATAGTACAAGGTAGGAAGAATATTACACGCATATGCCAATAACATCACACAATTGTGGACATGGGCCACCCGCGCCGCGCGCACCCGCGCGTTTTGATGAAATGTTTAAGGCGGCGGCATTTCTCCCACGGAACCTTGGATAGCCAAACCACGTCATGGGCCGTTACCAATTTGTGAGGCATTGAAACCGGTAAAAGGTTGAATAAGCCTGCATTTGTGGAGTCACCACCAATTTTCATGGGAAATTGGAACCGTTCGAATACCTCGTGCCATGTCAAGACACAAAGTAGTGACATGAACACTAAGAACTCGTTACCCTTAGCATTCGATGTCTAGAATGACTCTCGTGGATGCCAATGAACACGGATGTTCACAAAGATCTGGAGTAAGGGGTGAGGGTACGTATTAGGAAGTCCTTTTACTCTAATCCCGCTCCCCTCGATAGCGGCCTCTACTAATGGAAAATCTTTCATATTTGATATGTTGTTGATTATATGCATGCAATGCAACACTCAATAGATTAACCCTAGCATGTGAATTTAGACTAAGTCGGTGAACAAATAATTTAGCAAACAATTGAATCAAAGTTGATGTTAGATTAATTGTATGTGAAAGATAAATAAATAGACCATACATAATAAATACGATAAATAAATAGCGATAATTGAAATTACAATGAATTAATTGATTTCCGTCAAAAATATACTTAAGACGGAAAATTTGAAGAAAAGAAAAGAAAATAAATAAGGTTAGAAAATATAGGCAGATTAAAGGTGATATTAAGATTAATAGTCAATTAACTACATAATTAAAGACTAGGTCAAAGCGAGAACGGAAGTTCAGGGACAGAGCTCATCTCAGAACAGGCGCATCACTGCTGCGTCCCTTGGAAGAGGCGCAGCTATTACTGCGTCTGTTCCTGAGTTGAGCTCTGGCTGTGAAGTCAGAAACGCGGGTTTGTTAATGTTCGTTGGTATGTTTTATGATTAATTATCGATATTTGACTCAAGTGAAGGGGATTTAACATATTAATTACATATGAAATTGTCATAAAAGCAATGAACACAGATTAAAACGGATCAAAACGAGCTAAGAACGAACCATAAACGAATTAAAACGAATTTGGTTTAACTATGAAGATGGAACGAACTTTGAAAGAACTTGATAAACTGGAAATAAACAATGGAAACATGTACAAAGGACGAATTCCAGAAACTTGATATGAGCAAATCGAGTTTCTAAAAACCGGGCTTGATTTAGTGACGAAAACCGCAAATATTGATTATAAGGGGTCTAAGTCGTAAACAAAATGTGATAATTAAAAGGAATATATTACAATCTATTTTATGTACAAAGAAAGGAAAGATAAAAGAGAAGAATCAAAACTACAGAAACTCGAGGAAGAAGAAGAAGAGTAGAAGCAGCGGCAGCCTCTGGAAGAGGCGCAACAGATGCTGCGACCCTTCGAAGAGACGCGGCAGCTGCTGCGTTTCTTCTCGACGTCTGGTTGCTGTTGTTCCGTAAAAACGGTTTGATAAAAGGGTTTTAGAATTCGGTTTTAAATATACTTTTGACGTAAATCTTACAATAATGAGTACAAAAAAATAAAATACAATTAAAAGATGGGATTTACACCCTTAGACTTACATGATTGACAAAACGAGATTTCCTAAGTTAACGTTAGTGATTGCTCGACTTGAATGTATGCAGAAAGTGCCCTCGTTAGAGGATTTAGATTAAATTGATTGATGTGTAGTGGTCAAATTGGTCGGTCATGCAACGTGACTGGAACACAGAATGATCTGAGCTTTTGTGGTCGATTGAGCAAGCATGTAGGCTCGAAAGCTTAGAGCACGGTCTAAGAATGCAAAGGAAGAAGAGAAGGGCGGACACTCGCGTGAAAAATATGGAGACCGGAGGTCTCTATTTATACTAAAAAAATGTGAAGAGTTATGGAATGACCAAAACTTTGTAAACAAATCACGGAAAAAATCTAAAAATAGTGAAAACAAGCTGGAGAAAGGGCGCAGTAGCTGCTGTGATCCTTCCAAGAGGCGCAGCATCTGCTGCGTCATTTCCCTAGAGGTTTCCTCCTGCGGAAGAAAGATTTCCGCGTTTCTTTTATGGAATTGCGGTAGATCTCTACTTCCTTATTCCGTAAAATATGATTTATCACTACTACAAATACAGGCAACCACAACGGCCCTTTAACAACGCTTATTCACGAAAATCACCAAAAGACGTTGTAGAATGGATTGTGCGAAATTTTACTAAACTTAATTACAACGGTTATGTGTTGTTAACCGTTGTTATTGGTTTTAACAACGGGTTAAACTTTCACAACCGTTGTTAATATAAAAACTAATAACAACAGTTTTACTCTGTAATACATTATAACCGTTGTTAATAATTTGGCGCAAAATTAGTGAAACGTAATTACAACGATTATATTAGTACCCGTTGTTATTAGGTTTTAACAACGGTGGTAGACGCAATAACCGTTGTTATTGTTGTTATAAAGATCTAAAGAACAAACACCACGTACAGTTCGCTTTATTCTGCTATACGCTACAAAACAGAAACACAAGCTAATACTGCTACACAAATATCATCCTCTATTGCTCCCTGATCGCCTCTCTCCGTCTTCATCTTCGTCACTGTTGTCACCGTCTTCTCTCCCTCATCGTGTTTATCAATAAGGTATATATGTTTCTTATTAACTATTTCTTATTAAGATTTTCAAGCTATATATATATATATATATATATATATATATATATATATATATATATATATATATATATAAAGGATTGTTTAATTTCTAGCCTATGAATGTCGATTATTTTTGAATTTGTGAATTTGTTGGGTTATTATCTAATTTGTTGATAATTTAGCTTAATTGATTTCCTGAATTTCGTTTATTTGTTTGCCTATTATTGGATTTTCTGAATTAGTTGCCTATATATTACGAATGTAGAAAAATGACTCGAACTTGGATGATTTCTACAAATATGAGTGACCCCAACTATAAGGATGGTTTAGCTGAATTTTATGTAGTCGTTGCGAACAATTTGAAAGGTTCTTCTAGTATTCCATGTCCTTGTGAAAGATGTGGTAATATTAGGTATATGGCTTTTTCGGACGTTAAAATACACCTAGAAAAGTGGAGATTTAGTCGATCCTATACACGTTGGATTTTTCATGGGGAACCATTAAAGGACGAGAATAGCTTTGAAGAAAATGATGTTGAGGTATATGAAAGGCTAACTGATGATCCTGAGTTTGCCGAGTTTTTTGGGTTGGAAGAGTTGGAAGCAGACAAGTTGAATGTTGGGTCTATATATAATGAAGAGAATGATGATGAGTCGAATGCTTTTGAAGATGTAGGTGATGACACTATTAATTGGGATGACCTTAACAATATGTATGAGAAGTTGTGTGAATCTGAAGCACCTCTGTATCCTGGTTGTAAGTTCACAAAAATGTCGGCTGTGGTGAAGTTGTATAATATCAAGGGGGCAAATGGGGTGAGTGACACGTGTTTCACTAGTTTTTAGCCTTGATAAAGGAGTTGCTTCCAGATGGTAATGTTCTACCTGTTAAGACATATGAGGCTAAAAAACTAATAAGAGGAGTGGGTATGAAATATGAGAAAATACATGCATGTCCAAATGATTGCATATTGTATCGGAAATTATATCAAAACTTAACCAATTGCCCTAAATGTTTGGAGTGGCGTTATAAGGATAAGGAAGGGATCCCGACTAAGGTGTTGTGGTATTTTCCAGTGATACCAAGATGCATAAGGATTTATGCGAATAGCGATGATTTAAAAATGTTATCTTGGCATGAAACTGGAAGAATAAATGATGGAAAGCTAAGACACCTGGCAGATGGTATGCAATGGAAA
This sequence comes from Silene latifolia, assembly GCF_048544455.1. Lineage (NCBI taxonomy): Eukaryota > Viridiplantae > Streptophyta > Magnoliopsida > Caryophyllales > Caryophyllaceae > Silene > Silene latifolia. Next base: position 68,447,056 of record NC_133532.1, read on the forward strand.
TCGTTCGACGCTAAGTATCCTGAGTTCGGCAATGAACCTAGAAACTTACGTCTAGCGCTGTCCACTGATGGAATGAACCCACATGGAAACATGAGTAGCCAACATAGTACATGGCCAGTACTGTTGGCTATTTATAACTTACCTCCATATGTGTGGATGAAAAGAAAGTATTTAATGTTGTCGTTGTTAATTTCCGACCCTAAACAACCTGGAAATGATATAGATGTCTATTTGGAACCTCTTCTAGATGATTTGCGAATGTTGCGGGATAGTGGGATAGAAGTATTTGATGTATATAAGAACGAAACTTTCAATTTGAGAGAGATGTTATTGTGTACAATATCTGACTATCCGGCTTATGGCAACCTTTCTGGACACACAGTTCATGGGAAAGAGGCTTGTCCATTGTGTGGGGAGGATATCGAGTCTGAATACTTGAAGTCTTCTCGTAAGTATGTGTATATGGGAATTAGTAGGTTCTTGTATCATGACCATTGTTATCGCAAGATGCAGAAAGCATTCAATGGAAGTCAAGAGCTTCGTCAACCTCCTAGAATTTTGAGTGGGCATGAAGTTTATCAGAAAGTAAAGCATATTGAGATAGATTATGGGAAGAAGAAACTATGACATCCAAGAAACTATGACATCCAAGAAACTGATCATGAGAACACTGAAAGCATCTATATGCGTGATGACCATGGTGAAGGTATTTGGGTTAACGAAGAAACTATGACATCCAAGAAACGTCCCGATCCTGAGATGGTCTATAATGTAAGTTATTAGCTTTTATTTTTATTTTTTAAATATATATATCTTCCTTTTAGTTTTTATTTTTTAATAACTATCTCCACTGAACAGATTTGCATTTAGGAACTGCATATTTAATACAAACGTAGAGCACTGATACTCTCGACGCTACTTATACAACAGTACTGGAAATCTTACAAGACCACAGGGTTACACATGACCTTTATTTAAGTTGCCTTTTCATACAGGCCCACGACACTGATTATGATAGGCGGATACAGACACACATAGTTTGACACTCAACAAACAACACACGACGTTGCTTGGAAGTTTCAGCCACAGACGCAGACACATTTTGTAGGGGTTTTAGGGGTACATTGCTTGGAAAACAGCCACAACCTTGTTGTAGGCATCGACGCTTTCTGAACTGACCGACTGCTGCCCATCAAAGATGGTCACAAACGGCACTTGAACATAGTCCACGTATTCTTCAGAAGCTCGGCATCCTCTTCTGTGGCTACCCAGAGGTATGGTTCGAGTGTTGATCTATTCGGAGCATTCCAGTCGTTCCTACAATGGCCTCTGAGTTGAAACATCATGTCAAGCTTAAATGCTGATTCTGCATGTGCAGGTGATGTTCCAAACTGAATGAGTAGACTCCCTTTGAATCCCCATGGCCCCCATTGTGGCCTAATTCTGCTGACCAAGTATCCCAGCTCAATAAGCTTATTCCTCAAAGGATTAAAGCTTTTGGCTGCAAATTTTCCATTGTCTATATCTATGTGGTCTGGGGCATTCATCAGGACACAGTGATATGGATGACTAACATTTTGAGTCATTTTCAGACCAGTAATTTGATGGTTTATTTGTGAGTTGTGGGGAGCTAGTGGATACTGAGCTAATGGGATGCCTCTTTTCTGAATTTATAGCATGTTTGAGATGTGTTGCTGGAGTGTATGTATGTTTTCTTTAGCTTTTGGTAGCTTTAAAACGCCCATAAAAGCAATGGTCATTGTTAAAGTTTTCAAATTTTGGCATTGTAAATCCTGTAGATATGCAGTATGCATGCTGTTGTTGTTGTCTTATTTTCTTGATCTTATTATTAGATGTGGATGTCGTTGTTGAAATTGCTGATTAATGTTGCAGTATATAGTGCTTCTGCTGTTACAGTTGTTATGCTGCTGTATTGTTACAGGTTTGGACTGTAATGCAATTACAATAATTTAAAAAAAAAGATTTAAACAATAACAACTGTTATATTGACATTACCCGTTGTTATTATTTTCAACAATGGTTGTAGTACGTCTACCCGTTGTCATTGCTTTTTTTAGACATACATTTCATTTTGGCGCAAATTAGGTGAAAATATATTACAACGGGTATATGTTAACCGTTGTCATAACTTTATTACAACGGTTGACGTTTATTGACCCGTTGTTATTAACATATCACAACGGTTTTGTTTTAAGGACCCGTTGTTAATAGTTTGTCTTAATAAAAAACTAATTTACAAACACATACAGGTATACAGCATACCACACAAACCCACACAACAGTTCAACCGTTGGTATCCTGAGTTTATTGTATCTCCCCCGCTTTCTACATTCTCGTTGCCGGCCGTCGCCCAGTTTTCGACGCCCAGATTCCGTCGCCTTCCCTTGTCATCCTTCTCGTTCTCCTTATCATCATCATCATCAGGTATGTTCACTTTTGTGTTTCGTCATTAGGTTTTTAAGATCATCTTTTTTTGTTTTTCATCTGGTTGTTTTACGTCTTCTTTGTTATCTTTATCATCCTGCATCATCTACATCATTCCTCTTATTAGGGTTTTAGGATTTTAGAAGCTCATACTGTTGTTTTAAATTTTCATTCCTCTTTAGGGTTTTAGATACTCTGCATGTCTTTGTTCATTTCCTATTTCATTCATATTTAGGGTTTTAGGATTATCATGGGTGAAAAATGGAAAAGAAGTCAAAAGGATAATAAGGCTGGGGATAATAAGCCTGGTGAGAGGGGTGATATGAAGTGCCATGCAGCCCTTGCAGCTATAGCGGCTAAACAGCCGCTTAGTAAAACATCGAATGCGAAGGGTTTGCCTACTGGTCCAAATGCGAAGGATTTATCCACTTGGATTGGATGTGTAACAAGACAGTTTGTGTCTATCCATTTAGATGAAATAAGGAATTTGAATCTTGTATTAGAGAAGTTATTCTTGGATCGTATAAAGGTATGATAACTTATCTAGCGAAACAACATTTTATTTTGGAGGTAAATTGAATGCTATGTAAATTGAATGATATGATGATGCATGAAGCCTTTGATATTGCCGAATGCTATGATAAGTATTTAATAAAGAAGGCGGGGGGGGGGGGGGGTGTCTTAAGGCAATGGAAGTGTGACGTTGGTAAGTATTGGTTGTATGTGGACAACGAGACGGGAGAGATGCGTAAGAGCCCACCGTCAAACAAGTGTCCCACCATCACTCAGGAATAATGGGATCTTTTCAAAGCGATTCGAGCTAATGAGAAGTTTGAGGTTAATTATCCTCGCCTTTTAATGATTTACCTATCATTTTTTTAATTAATGAATTCTCTATAATTTTTTTTATTATCTCATCTACTTGCGCTTTTATATAATTTGAAGGCCGTTAGCAAAATAAATCGTGCTAACATTTCATGCAAGAAGGGGTTATGGTATGGTTCTCGAGGCGGTTACAGATTGATAGAAGACCAACTCATAAGTAGCATCCCCCTGTTTATTTGATTTTTTTAATCACAATTAGACTTGATACACATTTATATATATAACTGTAACCATGTTAATGTGTAGGTGGCAAAGGGAGTAACCGACTTGAATCGGCACGTAACTTATAAAGAAGGGCACACACCTAAAGGATCCCGACCGTGTGACAAATATGATCAGGAAGTGTTGGCCAACATAGTCAGCATTATTTTATTAAGACGAGTTCATTACTAACTTTATTATTTTAGTCACAAATATAATTTGAAGTTTATTTAATATATTATAGGAGAAGGTATTGAAAGAGGTACAAGAAGGGAAATTCACTCCCAATGGTCGTGATGACGTTCTTGCTAGAGCGATCGGTCGACCCGAACATCCAGGTCTATTTAGGGGCGTCCTGTTACATGTTGGAGTCACGAAATATTATGGAACAACTGCCCCGAAAAAGAAGAAAAGGAAGGCTAAGGCTGAGAAGGCTGACATGGTACCATTTATTCTATTATTTTCATTTAAGTTCACATGTTATTGTTTTAAAAAAATTGCTTAAACATTACATTTTTGGCACGCAGGTTCAGTTATTGGCATCCGTTATACTAAAGATGAATTCGGGAGGCAAGCCTTCCGAAGAAGAATTGAAGATGATGGAGGATGTCATTAAAGGGGGTAAGGTACAACAGATTGGTCAGGAGGCCGAGAACACTACTACCTTGGCAATACATGAGGAGGAAGTATCGGTCAACGAGATTCAGAAAGATCAGGTACCTACTGCTTCTGAAGTTTTTACAACTAAAGACGATAAGTTAAATATATGACTTCCTTATTTTTCTTTTCTTTTATGGGTAAGATCAGGGGGTGTGTTCCCTGCCAGCTCTAATGCTATAACTTCTGACATCGTGCCATTGGTTAATTTTATTAGGTAAAGGAGTCTGGTGAAAAGGGGATTCAACTTGAGTTATCCGCCACAGCTGACAATAATCATGGGATGCAACTTGAGAAGACGGCTGATGAAAAACAGCAGCATACATCCCCTTCAAATCAGTCCCCAGTTTTCGGCAAGGTATGCATGAAGTCTTTAGTGAAATTTATATGAATTCTATTAAATTTTGGGATATGTATGTGTATTCTTCCGGCCATAAACAGGAAGGTAGTTATTCTTACTAACCCTAAATCCGCGAAACATGTGCGTGTTGGCCGGGGTCTCGTAGACTTGCCCACCAAATCAGCGGAAACTTTATTGGTTCATGGCGAACCACTTTTGCCGAATCATAGAAAAGTGGAGATAACTGAAGTCTTTGAAGGCCATGAAAATTTCAACCGCCCGTCCCGATTCGTGGACGACATTACCATTCTGGCAGATGCGGTTGGAAGTTTCATCCAATGGCCTTTTTCTCACATCTTCCTGGCTCGTTCGTCTCCGCCTCAACCGAAAGCAGTTGGGGTTAGAAAAATACCTTTATATGTTAAATTTATATGTTATTTTATTTTTGTAGGGAATAAAAAACACGGATAAGCAGGATATGCCTAAGTCCCCAGACATGCCAACTACCTCGTCGAAACAACAACTTGATGAGGTATTTAATTAACTTCTCCATTTTTTTAAAAACCTCTCTTTATTTATATTTTTTTCTGTATTTCTAAAAAGCATGGAAATTTTGTGTAGGGGACAAAAAAGACGGATAAGCCTAAGTCCCCAGACATGCCAAATACCTCGTCGAAACAACAACTTGATGAGGTATTTAATTAAGTTCTCCATTCTTTTTTAAAACCTCCTTTTATTTATATTTTTCTGTATTTCTAAAAATTATGGAAATTTTGTGTAGGGGACAAAAAAGACGGATAAGCCTAAGTCCCCAGACATGCCTACTACTGCCTCATCATTGAAAGAGCAGGTTGATGAGGTATTTAGTTAAGTACTCTTTTATTTTTATTACTTCAACCTGGATATGTTACCTATAGATTTTTTATTATTTTATTTATCTACATGTATAGGCTGGTAGTAGCACAAAAAAGAGAAAAGCATTATTTCCCCGAACTGAAAGATGTTAGGAGTATAACCTCCACTAATTTTTGTGGGAGCGAATACATGCAATAAGTAAGAACGCTGACGATGAGGGAACTGTATTTGGAGGCTAGCCGTCGCATAGCAAACGAGTAATTGATAATTATTTCGCTCGATGAGGATATTTTAGGGATTGAGCGAGAAGCAATTCTGTCATGGGACCTGCTAGCCATTTGGGCTGGCCTTCTCGAGTTTGATGTCCAACACCTATTTGTTTGGATGAAGTAAGTTTCTTAATAAATTATTTCATATTCTAATATTCTGACTAGATAGTTTTTTAAATACCGGAATTACGTAATAATGTAGGTTCTTGAAATCGAGAGTGATGCCTGAGAACAAGATTCCATATGATCTATACGGATTCCTGTGCCCCTATATTTTATCTATGCATATCACGTTGATTTCGTACGAAGCTCGGGTAGATTATATTGCTCGGGAATTGGCGACAAACAAAAAGCTCATTTTTGCCCCTTATAATGAAATCGGGTAATAAACAAATTAATATTATGATTCCACCTACAATTGCATTTTCATAACTAATATATGTACTTGTTAATAATGATGATGTCTCTTGATGTAGGAGTCATTGGGTGCTAGCAGCCATCATGCCGACCAAGAAGAAAGTTTTTTGGTTGGACTCTTTGCATAGAGAACCAAGCGAGACCTTTAAGGGCTTGATTATTAAGTAAGTTTATAATACTGATTTATTTATAATAGCATTAAGTTTCAATTTTTATTTATAACAAAAAGCTCATTTTTGCCCCAAAAATATGAGTTTATGCCTCCTTTTTGTTTTATAAAAAGGGCCTTTGAGAAGAAAAGAGCTAACGAGGATCTATCCACGAAAGATTCTGATGATGGCCCTACTTTTATTACGATAACAGGGGTACGTGCTCAAATACAATACCTTAAGTGCAAAAATCTGTTTTTAATAATAATACGTGCGCAAACACAATACCTAAAGCGCAAGATTCTGATATGGGCCTTCTCGTCTCTTCGTTTTTTATGTAATAATAGGTCCCTCGCCATCCGGATAGCATACAATGTAGATACTACGTTTGTCGGTTCATGTTGGAGGTTATTACGCGAAGATATATCCTTATTTCAGAAAAGGTTAATAATTTAATAATGTGTTTATGACTTTTTTTAAATTAGAGGTGATGTTGTCTTGCTTGCTGCTATACTATGATGTTGCTATGCTGAATGATGTATGTCTTTACACTAATGAACAACACTAATGCTGTTGTCAATCAATAATGTCTAGTCTTTGTTTTTTTCGCAGTATGTAATCAACGCGCCACAAGTACCCGAGTACAAAAGGCACCAAATAGACGAGGTAAGGGACTTGTTGGGCAAATATGTCTTAGAACATTGCAATGAAGACTAAATGTATGATACTTAGAGCTTAGATCAGCTTAGTAAATTTTTTGTTGAAGTTAGAGAATGATCTTTGTAGATAGAGCTAGGGGGATGTACAGTTTTAGGAATCTTAGTTCATGTAAAGTGATCAAATTGTTAGTATGAATTAATTTGAAAGTGAAACAAATGGTAAGTATGATGTTGCTGTTGTGGTTGAATTGTATCTATTGAGTTCTGATGAACCCAGCTTTGATTTATGCTGCTCCTGATATATGCAGGATTTTGAATGACCTGAAACAAATTTAATTTTAAAAAAAAAAATTACGAAAAAGTAATAAAAACGGTTACAAAAAAAAAAACCGTTGTAAATACCTTTCACAAATACCCGCGCATAATATTCAACAACAGGTTTTAAAAGAAGAACCGTTGTAAATACCTTTCACAAATACCCGCGCATAATATTCAACAACAGGTTTTAAAAGAATAACCGTTGTTACTAACAATTTCAACAACGGTTATATTCCGTATACCCGTTGTTAAAAGTCTTCACAATTTTGGTGGGAAAGATACAACAACGGTTTTTTATATTATAACCGTTGTTATAACTTTCCCACCAAAATTTTGTCAAACTTTCCACAATGACTTACTCGCAACAACAACGGCTTTTAACCATTGTGAATAATTTCCACAACGGTCTTAGTAAATAACCTAACCATTGTAAATACCTTTTACAACGGCCGCTTTAACAACGTCCGCTTTTTGTTTTAACAACGGTATTTGTTAGAATTCTAGATCTCTATACTCAACATATTCATATATGTTTTATTTTATTTTAGTCATAAAATTAAAAGGTGATCTTATGCATGCAAACAATAAGTAAAAATAAGGAAGAAAGCTTCATCATACATTGAGTTTTCGGTTTATATGGGCACAAGTGAGTTCTCCTACTCACTTGTTCTTGAGCTTCCTTTAATGGATGAACTAGGATTCAAGTAGAGAATCCCTCCCAAGGTTTTATACCAAAGATAACAACTTAATAAAATTAATATTATTATTACTAGAACAATATTAATATTGTGTAAAAATTGACCAAAAATATTATTTGGTCTCTCTATTTTTCGGTTTAAGAGAGGGGGAGGAGAAGGAAGATTTTATCTTTCTAAAATTCTAATTTTAGATGAATGAATGAATAATAATACACTAGACTATTTGATAGTGTATATTAGGTAAAGCAATAAGAAAAACCCATGGTTTTTCTCATCACAAAACTGGGTGGAAGGGGGGAGGTTTTGATGCCCAATGCATGAACAAAGTGTTCTTCACAATGACCACTAGGTTTGCGTGGCTAGTTTTTAGGTAAATCATTATGCTTACCACTCACTTAATTAACATAATATATTTTCCTAATACCCCATTATTTCGGTTAACATGGATAAAATGGACTCCATTTTATCTTTGTCAATATGTCAATTTGTCATATGTCACATGTCATATGTCACATAAAATTGTCATGTATTTTTAACATATTAAAAATCAACGTATTAATAAAAATACGTCATATACAAAATTGACTTAGTAATTCATAATTACTTGTACCAAAATAATTTACCAATTATAAATCACAACATCTTGTATTTATAATAATTTATTCATTCAAATGTAATTGTTTCCTTAAACAATAATTTCATCTAAGCAATAAAACAATTCGATTACTTAGACTGTATCTCATTTAATCAAATTACAATGAGACACGTAAATATTACTTTCAAAATCGTCCGTCAATTTTAAGTAATGTAATTGACCCGTATCGTCATACGATCAATTAAATGATCAATTAAGAGTGTTACCCTATAGGTATGACCTAAGGGGATCAACTGGTCACCACCGTCTCACGACAGTAATGTCAAACTCTAGTCAGCCAATCATTACCGATATGTGTGGACCAGTTGACAGTAAAATATTACTTCCCAATTGTATTCCTTAAAATGAGATTTAAACATGTGATCATCATGATCAACAGTTGTGATCGCATTATTTTCGGAGGACACATATTCCAACAATCTCCCACTTGTCCTCGACAAGTGTGCGTCACCAATTCTCTTGTCCCATTACTATCTCCCACTCAATGAAAGGTGGCTTTCAGGTCGTACTTGTAAGTGATCATATCGAGAGTGGTTTCCTCGATCTGGAGAATAACTGATTTACCGGATTCATCCACTATGGATACATTCCGAGCGTGGCCACGCATTTCCAGTTCATTACTCCTCGAGTGGCCCTGAGATATTGTTTTAACCCTGACTAGGGGTGGACAATTCCTATCGCACTCATTCCCTTCGACTAGCCACAGCCATCATAACCCAAAATATGCCCATTTGACCCCATTTACGAAGGTCGTAGTAATACAAATCAAAGGTAATCTGAAACTGTGCCATCTTAGGCGAATAGTCTTTAGTCAAAAGAATTGACTCATTAGAATACTATAGTAGCTCTCGCCACGACCAGGCTATATAAATTTGCCAGAACTCTATAAGCGGTCATCAGGCCCGACAAAATGTTCCTAACAGTCTGCCTATCTGATCGACTAGTCATTCTCATATGACTCTATGGCACTTGAACTTGCCATCAATCGTATCACATTCTAGTCACTTCCAGACGTCACCTCATGTAAGTAACTATGGGCGAATACAATGCTAATCCGTGTTCACTTAAACCGGGTTCAATTGTCTCTACAACCCGTTGGATGTAACAAAGTATAAGGTGAGTTAATAATAACTGAAACGACAAATGTCAACATCACATTCAGGTGGTCAATACGTATTACAACCTTGTGATGCATATCATAAGTGTATTAACACTAGTTGATTGCAATAGAAGTTTAACATACCATGTGTCGATGTGTTCAAAAACTTCTTAATCGCATTTTCCTTTTCATTCATGTTATCTTCTCATAGCATGAACCTTACCAAGTACACATCTAGGTTCATAACCTGGGTTTCGGCTCTTTTTCTTGAAAGAACTTCTTTGTCGATTATCACATAACAAACGAATTTGTGGTGAATGATATAACTTGTACTGATCAAGTACTCCACCCACACACAATGCACTAGGTATATGTTTTGTAGAATCTTACAACAATTGTCATGATGATTAGCCTAGCACTTCTCACAAGTCCTAGCATATTAGGAAAAATTAGTTTTGAGTAACTTCTTATTCAACTAAGTAACTTTCCAAACTTCCTATTTCTCCTTTTAGCTTGAAAAGCTTAGGATTTTCATAAATCCTTACATGTGTTCGAACTGCAATATGTGCAACCTCTTCACACACAAAAGAGTCTTCTGTCAAACACTGAAATCGCTCATCGAATTCTCCTCGAAAATTCATGACGTTTCTTCTATGGCTTCCTAATGATCCATCATGCTCTTATGCATATGATTTATTTTGGACATATGCATGATTATTCTAATGGCGGAAACATTAGTAACCTTTAATCATGTCATCAACTATTCTTAGGTTCAAGGAATGACCATGACTGCTAATGGCAATTCTATTTTCATTTACATGAATAACCCACGTTTCTTGTTGATTCGATGTGTATGTCTCAATACCTATCCAACATCTCATGATGTAATTGGATTCATCATAGTCCATTTTCATCCAGAATTGAAAACTCAAATACTTCTTTGTGAAAGAAAGTAATAGCTCGTCATTCTTAATGAGTAGTGAGTTGTAAATTTTTACAAGATGATTGCTCCCACTAAATTCCATGTCTTCACATGATAATTTCCAAACTCCCACTTAATTCCAGATGTTTCGTAATTGACTACTCAATTGAAACATTTCAATAATTGAGATTTGTTGCTTTGCTAAGTTATTGAGATAAAACCATATATGTTCCCATCATATCCTTTCAAAATACCTATTTTGAAGTGGTCTCATCTTATCCTTATGGAAAGAGATTTTAATCTCGAACTCATTCATATCATAATGATGAGTAGCAGTGTCATTATTTAAATATGAATAATATCTAATACACGTCCTTCAAAATACCCTTTTCGGAAGGAGGTTTAACCAATTCATTTTCATAATGAGGTTAAGTAATGACATTAACGTGGTTAATACTTAACTTAGCTATTGAGGATATCGGTATATCAATCCTTGCAACTTCTAGTCATAAATCTCATTTATTTTCTAGGATGTAACTTTGATTCATTTAGGCTCTTAAGTAAATATCAATGTTGAAACTATTGGTCAAAATTTATCATAAACTAGTCAAAACTCTTGTTAAGACTTTACATTTGTCATTTTCTTCCAAAACTTTCTTTTGGTCTCCTCGTGTAGTTATCTTGAGAAAAATCTTTTGATTACTTCACTTGGTCTCTTTTGTCTTGTAGATCTATTCGACACCATAGATCTCATCTTTTGGGCATACTATATAAATAGGTATACCTTTATTCAAATCATTCTCCCTTGCGTAGATCTCATTTACACAAATACACAAATTTCTTTTGGTGTTGTGTCCTCATTTTAAACTAGTCAAAACTCTTGTTAAGACTTTACATTAGTCATTTTTCTTCCAAAACTTTCTTTTGGTCTCCTCGTGTAGTTATCTTGAGAAAAATCTTTTGATTACTTCACTTGGTCTCTTTTGTCATGTAGATCTATTCGAGACCATAGATCTCATCTTTTGGGCATACTATATAAATAGGTATACCTTTATTCAAATCATTCTCCCTTGCGTAGATCTCATTTACACAAATACACAAATTTCTTTTAGTGTTGTGTCCTCATTTTCTCCCACTCTATCTTTAGAATAAATACACTAGAGATTCAAAGATAGCATATGAGACACAAATAATGCTTTTTGAAGTATAAGGAGGACTATCTCATAGGTTGACTAATTGTTTTAGATTTTGTAAGTGTACTTGGTGATTAACTTTCCTTTAAGAGAGTTCATTAACTCAATATCACTTTGTAAATGATCATACACAAGTCTTTAGCTTGTGGACATATAATGAATCCCATCATTATAATTGTTTATTAGATCACTTTAAGTGAATAATCATATGTTTTTATGAGCAAGCATGTATAGACGAATTTTAGAACAAGGATAAAATGATATAACGGGTGACTTGGGTTGCAAACCAAGCCAACATTATCCAAAATACATTTCCATGTCGAACACGGAAATCAAAAGGTTCTAAAATCCAAAACATAATTAAAATAAGACAATAAAAAGCGAAGCTTCATGGAAGCTATTCCTAGCTTCTCGATGGTTTCTCAAACTTGCTTTTCTTTTCCCTTGTCCTTGCTTGGTGGAGGCCCTATTTACAATAAAAAGGGGATACATTATCACAACTTTGTATCACAATACCATAGTTGAATTAGAAACATAAAACAAAAGGATAGTCATTTACCTACTGGAGTGATCTTTCCAGCCTTAATATCACCAAGGTATTTGGAACAATTAATTTTCCAATGTCCAATACCATTACAATAATCGCATTTATCAAGAGGACCCTTCTTGATTTTGGAAGTGCTAGCTTCATAAGTCTTAGCTTTGGTGAAAGTGGGAGCTTGCTTCTTACCCTTCTTCCCATTCTTCTTGAACTTCCCCTTGCTTTTGGTGCTAATGTTAAGCACATCCTTAGGTGGGTTGACATTTAACCCCATGTCTCTTTCGGCTTACACAAGTAACTTGTGCAACTCTTCAAGAGACACGTCCTTGTCTTGCATGTTAAAATTCACCCGGAATTGAACATATGCCTTGACTTTGGATAAGGAGTGTAGAATCCTATCTACAATGAGTTCTTTGGGGATTTCAACCCTTTGAATCTTCAAGGTCTCGACTAGCTCCATTAATTTGAGCACATGAGGGCTAACCTTTTGGCCCTCTTTGAAGTCGAGATCAAAGAATGCCGCGGTCGCCTCATATTGGAAGATCCGCGGAGTTTGTGAAAACATTGTCACAAGCTTAGAGTAGATTTCATTAGTGGTGCCCATCTTAAAGGCTCTCCTTTGGAGATCCACCTCCATCGCAAAGATCAACACGTTTTTCATTGCGGCAGACTCCTTATGGTAAGCCTCATATGCTTCCCTAGTGGCGGCGGTCGACCTAGTATTAGGTTCGGGTGGAGAGGCCTCGGTGAGGTAACGAAGCTTGTCGTCACCTTGGGCGGCTAATTTGAGTTGGGCATCCCAATCGGAGAAATTTGACCCATTCTTTTCAAGTTTACATCGATCCATGAAGGATCGGAGCCATGAAGTATTGGTCAAAATATATCATAAGGCGTGGCGTTGGTGTTTGGATTTGCCATTTGTTATGAGAAATAAGAACGGTCTACAAAACAAAACATAAAAGGAATAAAACATATGTCGTTTTAATACTAATACTCGTAAAAATTTAATCTAAACAAGTTTTTATTGCCTTTTTCTAGTGACCTCTATCCAACTAGATAAATGATTCCGAGATCCAAATTCATATTACCTTGGGCACGGGGTAGCCGATGAAACCCTTATCAATATAACTCGGTGGACTAACTTTTTAATCGATTCTACTTTTAGAACTCTCGGTCGATAAAATTACTCTAATATTTATCTATAGCCCAAAACACATCCGACAAGGGCACGGGGTAGCCGATGAAACCCTTATCAAAAACTTTTGTTGAGTTCAATCCAAATTTCGAATAAATGTGTCCATGATCCCAAACCCATATTGACTTGGGCACGGGGTAGCCGATGAAACCCTCATCAACATGAATTTGGTGGATAGACATTTATCACCCACTTCCCCTATGTAACAAGGTTTGTACCCCGGGGTAGCCGAGTGCACTCCCTCGCGAAATAGGTTTTCATGGTTTCTACTATTTGGTAAGGCTAAGTCTCAATTGATTATTTTGGCGAGAGGTCATGTCAATTTATTATCTATCACGTTTTAAGTGAACTAAAGCGGTGAACTACGATAATTGTAATTGACATGGTCGATAAACTCGATAAAATGACAATGCATGTTTTAGTTATGGCGATTTAGCGATGCATGCAACATATAAATAAAATGCAAAGCATAAAATAAATCCTAGTATGGCCTTCCTAAAATAGAAAATCTAATTAACTATTACATATTCGGAAACAAACTCCATTGGTCCCTTGAACTTCGGTTGAGTCACGCATCTCGAGGTAACACCGTCTTTATGTACCGCTTTCTTGAGTGACACCGTCTTCAAGGAACTCCGGAATAAATAAATTACATAACAAATTACATAATTTCCTATTATACATTTGTAATTAAAATAAAATAAAATAAATCTATTAAATTATTAAACGGTGATACGAGATCACAATAAATTACAATCGAATCGATATTCCCATACATTTCGGGTAATACCAATTAAAAACTAAGGCCATACTAAGTAAAAATTACATAATTCAAAAATTATATAAAGTAAAATTATGACAATCATAAATAAAATGCAGCATTATAATATGTATGAACATGCCCAATTTTATGCTAAATCGCCTTTAAGGAGCCAATATCGTATATTACATGGTTTTACGGATTTGCGTGATTCAACGTTTTATAATCACAAAAATTACATAAATTCATATTTATGCACAAGTTAATTACCCTAACCTCTTAGGACTCAAAATTAGTCTTCACTAACTATTTGACTATAATTAACTCATATTTCTAAAAATTGTTCATTAATGGACCCAAAATTACAATAAAAATGCTATAAAGTTCAAATAATTCACAAAATTTCAAATAAATTCAAAAATTTGAAATTTAAACTTATGAACATTCTGTAAAAATACCATGACACTCATAATGTTCAAAAACTTAGGTTAAAATTATCGGAAAAACTATGTTGCGGTTTATCGGATTTATCAATAAAAATCATAAAAACATGAGAAAAATTATATTCACCAACTTTTCAATTTTTAGATATGAAAAAGATAATAAAATGCAACATGTGACATTTTTCCTTAGTCATGGAGTATGTTTTAGCAATTATTCACTAATTAAGTAACTATTTATGCTATTTTTCATCAAAAATTCATAAATCATGCAAAAAGACTTCAATATAGCCTATTATTTTACACACATATTGTAAAATTGCATGTGACAACATAATAAATTTCTATGACCAGATTCGAAATTTATCTCATATTAACCTATTTTTCATTTAAATTCGATTTTTATCATGAAAAATCCATATTTCGAGCATAAGAACTCCACAAATTATGAACATTTACAGGTCATCTCAAAATAATATATGTGATAACATATCCAAAAATCACTGGAAAATTCGAAGTTTAGCTAATTTTAGTCCGAAAATGACATTTTAATCATAAAATCATATTTTTAATGCCATTATTATATAAGATGAACAATAAAAAAACATAAATTAACCAAAATATCCTAAAAACATTTTAGTACCAGAAACTTTAACATGCATAATTATTTTCGTGGTATATCATAATAACACAAATTTAACAAGTTTTATATGTTAATCGTATAACTCGGAAAAACTATAACCGATTTGCATGCAAACAACCAAGGCTCTTGATACCGCTTGTTAGAAATCTAGATCTCTATACTCAACATATTCATATATGTTTTATTTTAATTTTAGTCATAAAATTAAAAGGTGATCTTATGCATGCAAATAATAAGTAAAATAAGGAAGAAATCTTCATCATACATTGAGTTTTCGGTTTATATGGGCACAAGTGAGTTTTCCTACTCACTTGTTCTTGAGCTTCCTTTAATGGATGAACTAGGATTCAAGTAGAGAATCTTTCCCAAGGTTTTATACCCAAGATAACAACTTAATAAAATTAATATTATTATTACTAGAACAATATTAATTTTGTGTAAAAATTGACCCAAAATATTATTTGGTCTCTATATTTTTCGGTTTAAGAGAGAGGGAGGAGAAGGAATATTTTATCTTTCTAAAATTATAAGTTTAGATGAATGAATGAATAATAATACACTAGACTATTTGATAGTGTATATTAGGTTAAGTAATAAGAAAAACTCATGGTTTTTCTCATCACAAAACCGGGTGGAAGGGGGGAGGTTTTGATACCCAATGAATGAACAAAGTGTTCTTCACAATGACCACTAGGTTTGCATGGCTAGTTATTAGGTAAATCATTATGCTTACCACTCACTTAATTAACATAATATATTTTCTTAATACCCCATTATTTCGCTTAACATGGATAAAATGGACTCCATTTTATCTTTGTCAAATTGTCAAATTGTCATATGTCACATGTCATATGTCACATAAAATTGTCATGTATTTTTAACATATTAAAAATCAACGTATTAATAAAAATACGTCATATACAAAATTGACTTAGTAATTCATAATTACTTGTACCAAAATATTTTACCAATTATAAATCACAACATCTTGTATTTATAATAATTTATTCATTCAAATGTAATTGTTTCCTTAAACAATAATTTAATCTAAGCAATAAAACAATTCGATTACTTAGACCGTATCTCATTTAATCAAATTACAATGAGACACGTAAATATTACTTCCAAAATCGTCCGTCAATTTTAAGTAAATTAATTGACCTGTATCGTCATACGATCAATTAAATGATCAATTAAGAGTGTTACCCTATAGGTATGACCTAAGGGGATCAACTGGTCACCACCGTCTCACGACAGTAATGTCAAACTCTAGTCAGCCAATCATTACCAATATGTGTGGACCAGTTGACAGTAAAATATTACTTCCCAATTGTATTCTTTAAAATGAGATTTAAACATGTGATCATCATGATCAACAGTTGTGATCGCATTATTGTCGGAGGACACATATTCCAACAGTTTTTACCCGTTGTTATAGCCTGTATCTGTAGTAGTGCATAGGATATATTTTACCAAAAGATATAAAATTAAATTATGGAATATATATCTGGAATATTCTAGGACATTCCGACTCGGCATTTTTAAACGGTTTCTTAGAAAATGAAGCGGTTTTTGACCCGGACTCCAAATGAACTCTAATTACTATCAAAACGACGGTATCGGCACGTATATAACGACCAAGGGGTAGACACAAGTGTTTGAGCTATCACTTGACGATAAACTTACGGACTGTCATAAATCGTTCCGCGTACCAAACATGCGGCCCAATCATCATTGGGTGGTTGGCGGATGGTGTAGAAATGAGGTATGTACAGAGCCCCCACTTTGACTGAGGCTTGGACAAGGTGCAAGTCAAAGTATATCCATTAGGTCAATCGAAGATTACAACCTGACTACTATGGCGACGCGAGGCGGCTCATGGGGTCTGAGCCAAGGACCTGTCGTCAGGAATATTTTAAAGTCTATCGACTATCGGGGAGGGTCGTTTAATGTCCATTAGACTACGTAAGGAGGCTCGCCGGCCATAAGAAGAAACCATACCTGAGACTTCTTTCTCGAGATGCTTCCGGAGTTGCGTAGGAGCTAAAGGTAATACCTAAAAACATGTAAGGATTGTGCTAGGGTGTGGGACCCTAAAAGGAAAACATCGATGAGAAGGCGGCCTAAGGGTAACCATGGTTTGGGTATATGAACCCTGGGAAAAAATGTGATCCTAAAGGATTATGATCCTATAGGTAGAGGTTAGGTGTATGAATCTGAGGAGTTTGGGAACCTAAGAGACGGTTGGTACGAGAACATCTGGAGCACGACACCTTTGCTAAACTCCTTGAGGAAACAAATAATATTGAGGGCAGCAGGACGTCAGCATAAAGTGCAGCAGGACGTCAGCATAAAGTGCTGGGGGAATTTACTTGCGATGGTCTCAAGCAAACTCTCGTCGGGGGATATGTTGATGATTCTGTCTGGATTGAATCATTTCTGGGAATCTGCTTGTGTCTGCTTCCAAACAAACTTCATCTCTCGAGAAGTGCAATCGGCTGTCATGAACTCTCGCTGAATAATAAAGTATCGATAAAGGTGTGTCTTAAAACACCGTCAAATAAAATTAAGAGGCTTGACTGATAGTGGCGTGTCTTAGCACCACTAGGAATCCGCTCGTTGTTGCAAGCGAAATCCTGATAAAATATCCTTGCTGGGTGATAAAGCATCGTGACGGTTTTGCAGTCCGTTTAGAAAAATATATGGGTCCGGACGAAAATAGAACGCCTACAAGAACCAAATATTTGATATAAGGTGTCGGAGAAGAGGCGCACAAAACTTGGGCCCACAAGTAACGAACTTATAACGAATTTTCAAAAATTGAGCTGGAAGGATGCTGGGGAACAGGCGCAGCAAGAGCTGCGGCTCTTAGAAAGGCCGCAGCTGGTTCTGCATCTTTTCCTGGGCTTATCCTTGTCTGAGTAAAAACGCGATAAACCGCGTGTTTATTTCACAATTTCAAGACACAAATCCTTTCTAAACTCTCTCAAATTCCGACCAAAATCTTTCAAAATTTGATCAATTCGCACCATCAGTTATGACTAATCGAGGTATGCATCTTATTCTTGCCTTTAATTCTTGTTTTTGATTGAATTAGAGCCGAAAAAGTAGGGTTTCCCCTCCCTTTATGACGAAAATTTGGGGGTTTTGCCTCTAATGGATTTGTTTGATAAAATTGATATTATAAATGGATAAGTGGCAATGTTAGGAACATAACCATGTATTATTTTTTAATTTTCGTCAAGTATTGAGCATTTGAGCGAAAATGAGACGGTTTCTTAGCTGTTTCGAAAATTGCTTCGAAAGTGACCTTAGGATTGATCAATTTTGATGAAACTTGGTGTTTTGGAACCCTTGTGTAATGGGCAAACTTGCTATCTTATCAAATTTTTTATTTGTGACAGCACTTTCAGGACACTTTTCTAGGGCATAATCGCTATTATAGGGAAATGATGCCGAAATTTCGACTCAAACCCACAACTAGGCTTGAACTTAGACTTGAATTGACCCAATATTCCACATGAGTGATCGGGTTTCGAAATAAATAGCCAAAGATGGCAAGAAAAGACCACTTTTAGGGCTTAAAAGTCCTTGAAACAACCTCGCCGAGGCTCGTCGTGGCTTGACGCGGCCTGATTTACTTTAATTTTGCAGGTGACATTCCTTCTACGTCAGGGAGGTCTAGAATGGATGTAAACTTTGATCCTTTTCTTGCTCTTGTAGGGGGAGAGAGAGAGGAGGTGATCGAGGATGAGGCTGAGGAGGTCCCAAGGCGGGCCAATGTGGAATGTGGTGGTCGCCAGCTAGTGGGCGCACCCGAGTGGGCCGAGAAATGGGATGGTAGACATCTCATTTGGGCGGTAGAGAGCCACCTGTCCTACAGGATAGCGAGGAGTCTGGTAAGTTTCAAACTTGTAATTTATTATTACCTTTTCTAGTTGTTTGCCGTTTCATTTCTTATTTATTTTGTGCTAAAGATAGCATTGTTTCAAATTGATACAGGAGGCCAGGAACATGAGGTCCTTTTCAGGTTACTCGACGTTGATGGAAGTTTTCAGAGAGACTGGGTAGTGTGCCGTAGGAAGAGCCAGCGCTCTTCTTACGATGTCTGTCGGAGGGGCGTGAATGCCCTGAAGTTGGATAGCCTAAGTACCTTTGATTACTTTCCCTTTATTTATGTGTTTTATTTAGGAGCGATCATAGGAATGACCCCCTTCCCCGCTTGCTTGGAGCCGATCATAGGAATGACCCCTAGTTTGCTAGTTTTAGTGGGTCCCTACACCTTGGTAGGACTACCCTGACGCTCCAGCTTTCGTGGCTGAGGTCTTTCGTCCTAGGAGCTCGAGTCGGTTGTTGCTGAGGATGCCCATGGGACCTGTGTGGTACCTGGGCAAGCGTTTGACCCGATAATGCTCTCGTGACACCTGCACGGTTCCCATCGATCCTCCACGTACGATGTTTAGGGAGCCTTCTGATGTCGAGCGAGAGGCTGACTTGGCGGTCGCGAGTGGTGACGCCCTTCTCCTTCCTGGAGAGCAGTACTCCGAGTTTGTTCACCGGAGGTTGGCGTTCTGACCGATCGTGGTAAGTATTTTACCTTTTCCTGTTTTTGAACTGATTTGACAAATGACGAATGATCGTCACATAAAGTGTTTATTTGAACCTCGTAGGAGATCGAGGTGGCAGGCGTTGAGCCCCAAGCTTACTTAGAGACACTTGAGTACACCGACGCGGCGGGGATGACGACGAGTTTGGAGATCCGTGACTGCGGCGAAGAGGTGACAGACGCTGGTTTGGAGGAGTGGCACCACCTAGTGAGGAGAGTGAGCCCCCAGCCTTGGCTGTATTTATTGTCTTATTGCATAAGAATGTGTTTGTTCCTTTTTTTAACCTTTTTGTTATTCAAATGCAGGTGGCACCGTCTCAGTACGTGGCGCTGTGGAGAATGGCCAACCGGCTGTGAGCCACGACTATCGAGGCACCTGTAGGTAGCCGGGGACGACAGGTGTGAACCTCTCATTCTCTTACTTATTTCACTTCATTGATATTTCGAATTTTTATTGCCACTTCTTGCGTTTTAGTGAAATGTTTGATATGAGGCATCTCTTCATCATTTGCAGAGAGAGCGTGACCTGGAGCGCGAGCTGGCGCTGTCTCGGGAGGAGACAGCTCGTCTGTTGAGGGAGTTGGAGGTCAGGGACACCGAGATTGCTGTCCTCGAGGCGAACGTAGCTGAGTTGAGTGGCAACCAGGACTAGCTGCTTTTCCTTTTTTTTTTTTGTCTTGTATACATTTTGTACATTTTAGACCTTATTTCGGATTTTTCGGACTTGTTTTGGGCGAGAGCCTCCAGTTTGATGTACATACCGTCTTTTGGTTGTTAATATAATGGCATGAGTGCCTTTGCTGCTAGGTGTTTGTTGTTCTTGCAGGTTAGCTTAAAAACCAGGTTTGGTAGATGACGGTTTGTACCGTCATCCTGCCGAAATTTACATAAAATTTAAACATAAAACACATAGCATATAGGTGGCTTAAATTGGCGCAAAATGAAAAAAAGGTAAAAAGTGCCCGAAAAATAAGCAAAAATGACAAAAATGTCGAAAAATGTATAGACAAATCCGTAAAAAAATGCCCAAAAATGAGCAAAATGACCGGACGGTAGGGAGGGCTACCCTCTAAAAAAACTTAAAAAGAAATGTCTAAATGTGAAAAGCGCTAAAAAGGTGAAGTGAAATGATTCCCCTAAAAAAAAGAAATAAAAGTGGGTAAGTGTGCTCGTTTGGCGAAAATGTCGAGTTCGACTCGAAAAGCAAACCTGAAGAATTAGGAAACATAAAACATGGTAAGTTGACGGAATTACCAAAATAATATGCTATAGGAATAGGAAATTATAGCAAAAAGCAAATTAGGAAAGATCCAAATATGAAAATTACGGAAAAAGGCCTGGGGAAGAGACGCAGCAAGAGTTGCGACTCTTCAAAGAGGCGCAGCAGATGCTGCGCCATTTCCCAAACTAGTCAGACCTTGACAGAAATTAGGAAACAGCGAATAGTATAAATAGAGACTTCGGGGAAGCTTTTATTCACCCAATTCCTTCTTCTTTCTCCCGTCTATCACATAAAAGCTCTCATATCTTCTCAAAAAAAAAAATTCAAAATTATGGATGCTATTGAAAACCGTCTCAAGGAGTGGACAAACGAGTTTACAGATGTTGAGAAACATGACATGGGTGCGTTTAATTTAAGATCGATCTTGAGTCTTAAATTAGTGAAAATTAAGAAGCCTTTCTTGGATGCCTGTCTTGAGTATTGGGACCCAAATTTTCATGTATTCGCCTTTCCTGGAGGCGATATTTGTCCTTTTCCTGAAGAAATAGCTGTCGTTGGAGGATGGGACCCAGAAAATGTACCAGCTATACCCCCTAGCTCTCAAAGATATAAAAGTAAATTTAGAGACTTACTCGGATTGACCAAGGCCGAGGTGGACCGTCTTGTGACCTCGAAAGGAGTTCGTATGTTTGACCTTATTGACCGATTTATAAATAGGGAGGACCCTACTATTTCTTATGTAGCGAGGCGCAGAGCCTTCGGGTTTTGTCGACTTCATTGTTACGTCCTTCAAGGGCATGTTGACAAGGAAATGAGAGGGGATCCTCGTTTTCTGAGCCTGGTGGAACAAATGGAGCTGCGCAAGAGCCCAGCATGCCTAGTTTTGGGAGAGACCATTCTTTGTTTGGATAACTAAAAGGCCAACCGCGAGCTTCCTGATTTGGGAAGTCCTATCATCCTGCAGGTAAGAACCCACTTGTTTACATTTCAACTGTTTTTTTTTTCGTTTCATCAAAGGGATATTATTTCCCGTCTTGTTTTCCAGGTTTGGCTAATGGAGCGGCTGCGATTGATCGAGCCCCGAGTTAATGTGCCAGGATATCATGCTCGGTCGATTGCAATGAGAACTAGACTCTATATGGTGGACTTCACTCGGGTTTGCAATTATTGGGAAAATAAATTGAAGAGTGAAGGAGGTCCTCTAATGCGGTGGATCGTGCCATGGTGGCATCTCAGGTCAGTCACTAGAGTCTCATATTTGGACCTCACACGGTCAGTTCGTATCCCTGGCTTGGGATTCATGGTTTGCATTTTTCCGGAGAGGTTGATGAGGCAAGTGGGCCTTAAGAAGAAAATTCTGAAGCTTGATACCGTCCCTCAAACTGCATTGGCACATACTTTGGAGATTTATCGGGAATGGGTAATCAGGTGGGCTCAGAGGAACATGTGGTTCATACCTATTCCTATTGGCTCCTTATGGGTATCTGACTCATACTTACAATGAAGAAAGGCTGGTACTCCTGAAGAGCGTGAGAAATTGAGGAAACACGAGCCTGTAGATTATAAGGTTCGCAAAGTAGCAAAGGAGAACCAGAAGTATTTGACTGAGGAGGAACAAGAGGCCGGATTCCGAGTCGTTCATCCGTCGAAGAAACCGAAGACCGCTTCTACCGTAGCGATAGTGATGGATCGAAATGGTAGTGTTAGACCGCGAGAGAGACTGTTGGTGGTTAGGTCAGAGACAGCATGAGAGCACCCGGCTCGTGGTCGAGATAAGAAGTATGATAAAGTTGACAAAGGCAAAGGGAAGATGGTAGAATTGCCTTAGTAATTTATTATAGTATTAATTATTATTTAAGTTGTAATAAACGGTGGGGTTTTTAGAATCCTAGCTTGGCATTTAATTTCAGCATTTTAACTTTTATATGTATTTGGCGTATTATTATTATTTATGAATAAAAGATTAATTAGTTAAGAAACTATTATGATTTCCTTTTATTATTCTTGTCGAATTTCAAATGCAAATGCAAATGTTCTTCTATTTACATTTTTAAAATAAAAATGGGTTGTATCCTGTGAAAGATTGCCTACGTATTCATTAGAAATGAAATCAAACTCTGTGCATAGTTCGAATAAATGTAAAAGAATAATTGTTCGAAGCAAGAGCTTGTAATGAACTTAGAAAATAAGCACTAGCTTTACTTACTCTGAAAACGTAATTCAATTTATTTGATGATATGAGGATGTCGAAGTGACAAAATGCAAGAGCATAGTTACATAAGCTTTCTTTTAGCAGGCCAAAGGCCATTTTTATTTCGTGTCGCACGAGCGGCACGTGGGTGTTACATGAGGCGCATTTTCTGTCCTATACTAAGGGTAATATCGTTTGAGTTGGTCGAGGTTGGTTGGGTTAGCGAATTCATTCCCATCTAGGTCTGTAATCCTAGGTCTGTAATCCTAACCACACCCCCCGAGAGTATGGAATTGACTAGGAAAGGTCCGGCCCAGTTAGGCTTAAACTTTCCGCGTGGATCGATAGGTAGGAGAGCTCTGACCGATTTGAGCACCAAGTCTCCTTCTTTGATGTTCCTGGGCTTAACCCGTTTATTAAAGGTTCGTTTGATACGTGCCTGATATGTCTGCACATTATGTAATGCCCCAATCTTCGTTCATCCAAGAGGATGAGTTCTTCATATCTATCTATAATCCATTCAGCTTATGGGATTTAACTTTCGAGCAAAATGCGTAGGGACGGAATATCTAGTTCAACTGGTTGTACAGCTTCCATGCCATGCGTTAGAAAGAAAGGAGTGGCCCCAGTGGGCGTCCTAAGTGATGTCCAATAATCCCATAACGCAAAAGGTATTTTGCTAGGCCAATCTCGATAATTGTCGATCATTTTCTTGCGGATCATGACGACATTTTTTTTAGCTGCCGCTACCGCGCCATTCGTTTGAGGTCTATAAGGCGAGGAATGGTGGTGTTTGATTTTGTATATGGCTAGAAATTGTGCAGCTTCGGCCTGGAAATGTGACCTTGTTGGACCTTTAGTCCTAATTAATTGTTTTGATAATGACAGTAATGATTTATATGTGGACTTAATATTATAAACATATGCGTGTAATTGTGTGCTTAAGTCTTAATTTAGAAAGGAACAATTACAATGACGCAAGCTTGAAGTAGTGGACCAAGGAGGTTTTACTTCAAAGACATTTGATCGTAATGTTCAAGATCAAGACCAAATAAAAACCACGAGACTCAAGATGACAGACTTGTGAAGAGACGGTTCGTTTACTGAAGATCTACTGAAGATTAGATAGTATAGGTCGTCATCCGGTAATGGTTTTAGTTTGTTTGATTTAAAGGTTAGTGAAGTTATGACCTCACAGCCATAACTTCATTGCTAGACAAAAATGATGCATTAATTTTCGGAAAATATATTTTTAGTGATTTATAAAAATAAGAGAGTATTTATTTTAATTGGAATTAATTAATAAGAATTTAAGTTGAATAAATTATTGGTTTGTAAGACGATATTTATGTCGTCATGCAACCTAGGGTTTTAACTGAATTCTATCTCGATTTGTTGTGGGCTATGGAAGCAACAATGGACCGAAGGAAGCCTAAGGGCCGACCGAACCCTAGTGGCCGAAACCCTAGGAGGCCGAACCCTAGGAGGCCAAATTCCTCCATTCCTTACCTCTTACTTGTTTATCAAGTCACTTAGAGTTTTATACATTCCAGAACATTCCTAAACCCTAATTCCCTACAGCTATAAATACTCTTCTTCATTCATCATTTAAAAGTGACACACACATCTACACTTTTAGAGAGAAAAATATTATAAGCAAAATTCTTTGAGCCTTAATTATTATTTTATAATTTTCTTATACAAAAATTGTGCATCAATTTTGACAATCACTCGAAGAAAAATCGTTATAGGATACTAAGTACACAAAGATATTATACTCACTCGCATAACGTAAAATTAGTATTTATCGTTGTACTTTTCTTATTAACGTAAGAGCAACCTAGAGTATTTAGCGATACTCAATCTGAGTTATAATCATATAGTTGATTATACGAGTGGATTGATAATTTTTGTAATCCGGAGAAAGGCACTAAAAATTATTAATCGAGAATAGTGGACGTAAGTTTCGGCTTGTGAAACTGAACCACATCAAAAATCCTGTGTGTCTCTCTTTCTCTCTCTTTATTTTTGCTATTTCGATTTTGCGCTTATTAGTATAATTAATTAGTTGATTTTAATCAATAAAATCAAATAATTAATTTTACATCATATATTTCGAAAAAGCGGTCATCTTTTTTAATACTCAATTCACCCCCCCCCCCCCTTTCGTATTCGATCAATAGACTCCTCAATTGGTAACAGAGCCTCGTGCTCTTGATAAGCCTAACGGCTAGATTCTGATCTATCTTTTTTTGAGTCTATTTATCTTTTTTCTGCTGCATTTATTTTTTATCAAATGGATTCCAAACACCTTAAGTGTCCTATATTCAATGGGAAGAACTATGGTTTATGGAAAAATATGATGACCCATTTCATTAAAGGAAATGACTGGGAGTGTTGGTTGATTATCAAGAATGGTCCGAATAAGATCTTACTTGCAACCAATAATGGCACTACCTTCGAAAAGAAAGAAGAAGATTATATTGAGGCGGATTATAAAAAGGCTGAGAAGAATTCAAAAGCAATAAGCTTATTGCAAAATGGTATGATTCCTACTGAATTCGATCGTTTCTCAACCAGTTCATTTGCCAAGGAAATATGGGATGGTCTAGAATTAGCCTATGAGGGAACCACTGTTGTCAAAAAGCAACGTATGGCATTACTAATGCGAAAATATGAGTTGTTTGCCGTGGAGCAAAACGAGTCAGTTGACAGCATGTCCTCTCGCTTTTCTAGCATCATCAATGAGCTAAAGAATTTAGGAAGAACTTTTGACTCCGAGGAAATTGCTAGAAAAATTCTCCGAAGTATGTCTCGCAGATGGAGACATAAAGTGTCTGTCATAGAGGAATGTAAGGACCTAACTTCGTTATCCTATCACGAGCTACTCGGAACTTTAATGGCTCACGATATTAGTCTGAATCAGAATGAGGAGGAAGCTGGCACAAGCAAAAAGATGGCCTTACAAGCCGAGTCTAGCAAGATTGATGATTCTTCAGATATTGAAGATGAAACTGGGTTGTTTGTTAAACGTCTTAAGAAAAAGTCCTTCAATCAAAATCAAAATAAAACAAATAACAAATCAAAGCAAACTTCCAAGAAAACTTCTGAGTCAAAATGATCTTTCTCTAACCGTGTATGGTTCAATGTGGTGATAATGATCACATGATCAAATATTGTCCTACATGGAAGAAAATTAAAGACAAAAATCAACGTGACAAAACAAAGAAGGAATTCAAGCAAGTTATGATGGCATACTATTGGGGAGACTTGGACTCTGAAGATGGCGAATCCGAAGACGATGAAGAGACTACCAATCTTTGCCTAAGCAGCGTCAGTCTTGACCTATTCTCCGACAGCGACAATGAAAGTAATGCTTCAAATGTTGAGATGTGTCTTGATGGAAATTCAGGTTCAGATTCAGAGGATGAAGAGGTAAGTTTTCTTGAAATCAAAAATCAAGTTAAGAAACTTTCTAAGAATAATTTAATTAAGTTTTTGGAACAATCCCTTGTCATTGTCATGAACAAAGTTTAGAGTTAAAAGACCTTAAGGAACAAATTCTAGACATTGCTGAGGAAAACCAACTTCTAAAAGCCAAAGCAAAAAAGCTCAAATCTAAAGTTATGGCTACCCCAGTTATAACTTCAGACATGACAAATGCTGAGAAAAAACGCTCTTGAATCAAAAGTTAAGGCTAGTGATGCCATAACTTCAGAGCTCAAACTCAACATTAAGCATCTTCAAGCTAAAGTTACAGCTAGTGATGCTATAACTTCTGAGTTGAAGAAAGTCAATGAGATTTTAAAAGATGAGCTCAATGGCAAAAATAGTGTGGTTTCCGAACACAAAAGAGAAATTACATTTCTCTCTAAGCAATTGGAAGAAGCTAGTAATAGTATGTCTGAACTAAAGGAACAACATGAAAATGAGAAACGTGTCTTAAATGAACGTTTTGATAAATTTCGTGAAGACTTTGAGAAAAGTAACTCTTCCAAGGATTCGAGTGTAGATCATTAGAAATGTGAAAAAGAAATTGAGTCCTTGAAAGAATTAGTCTTACATGCACGAAAAGTTCATGATAAATGGGAAGGAAGCACAAACGTTTTAAACTTCCTCACTGAACAATCTGATAATAACATGAAGATGGGACTTGGTCATGAATGCTATAGCCGTAGAGACCATGGTAAATGCAAATCTAATCCTTCTGATCACTATTTCAGAAAAAGAAAATATGTTAATCTTCCAGAATACTTGATTTGTAATTACTGTGGCTCTACTGGACATATTCAAGTCAATTGTGTCAAACTTGCTTTGGATAAGCAAAAGAATGTCGAAACTGTTAAGACTTGTGATTTCATAGTTGAAGATGATGTTTCAACTATAGATGAATCTAACGACAATGAAGAACGCAATAATGAGTTTAGATGGACTTATGATATTGCTTTTGATTACTCATCTGTTCCTTCAAAATCAAACAAAATAAATGAGAATCGAAAGCATACATTCAAGCCTAAAGTTCATAACTCTAAACCTAGAGCGTCTCATGAAGGTACTAGACCTAGAGCTACTTTTGTTAGAACAAAACCTAGAGTACCTTATTTTCCGATTGTTAGACAAAGACCAAGACAACCCAATGTTAAAGCCAAAATAATAATAAGACAAGTATGGGTTAGAAAGGATCAAATATATAGAGTCACTAACCATAAAGGACCCAACTTAGCTTGGGTACCTAAAAGTTGTATTTGATTCATTTTCAGGTAGTAGTGAAAGAAAATAATCTTTGGTATCTCGACAATGGATGCTCGAGACACATGACAGGAGATAGAAATCTTTTTCTTTCACTAGAGCCCTTCTTCGGTGGCAAAGTTACCTTTGGAGATAACAAGAAAGGTAGGATTATTTGGAGTAGGAAAAATTGGAATTTCAACCTCCCATTCAATCAATAAAGTATATCTGGTAAGTGGTCTTAAACATAAATTACTTAGTATTTCTCAATTATGTGACAAAGGAAATAGAGTTGTTTTTCATGTCGATGTTTGTCGTTTCATAATTGAAGGTACTAGTAATGTTTTACTTGAGGGTCACCGTATGAGGAATGTGTATATGATTGACTTAAATGTGGTCAATACAAATTCCTTCTCGTGTATGAAATCAACCTCAGATGAGTCTTGCTTGTTGCACAAGAGGTTTGCACACATTAGTCCAACTATTTTAAAGAAACTTAAGTCTATGGATTTAGTTGAAGGCTTGCCCTCAATTAAAGTCGAGCAAGAGACAATGTGTGACTCATGTGCCCATTGCAAACATGTTAGATCCTCATTAAAACTTAAAAGAGTAGTTAGCACTAAACGACCACTTGAGATGGTACACATGGATTTATGTGGACCTATGAAAGTTAGAAGCCGTGGTGGATCAAAGTATATATTTGTTCTCGTCGACGATTACTCAACGTATGTCTGGCCAATCTTTCTTTCTTCAAAAGATGAAACTTCCGATGAATTTATGGTATTAATGAACCTTGCCCAAAATAAATATGACACCAAGCTAATTTCGATTCGGACGGATCACGGCACAGAATTTGATAATCAATTGTTTATAGAATTTTGTAGGGAAAATGGTGTGGGGCATAACTTCTCCGCACCACGTACCCCACAACAAAATGGTGTCGTGGAACGTATGAATCGAACCCTAGAGGATATGGCTCGTACTATGCTCTTGTGTAGTGGCCTCCCTAGAAGTTTTTGGGCAGAAGCTGTTAGTACCGCATGCTATGTGCATAATAGAGCTATCATCCGACCAATTTTGAAAAAGACTCCCTATGAACTTTTAAGAGGGAGAAAACCCAATATATCACATCTCCGTTGCTTCGGGAGCAAATGATTTGTTCACAATAATGGAAAAGACAATTTAGGAAATTTTGACCCCCGAAGTGACGAAGCTGTTTTTCTGGGATATTCGGATCATAGTAAAGCTTACAAAGTGTTCAATAAGAGAACCTTGCGCATAGAAGAAAGTGTTCATGTTCGCTTTGACGAAGATAATGTGTTTGATAAAGTTGAACATGAAGAAGAGGATCCAGATGAGCCCGATTTCATTTTAGCAAGAAATGAGCCCTTAAATGAAGATGAAGATATTCAAGGTATCAATGATGAACTAGACAATTCTGCAAATGATCCTAAGAGAAGTGATGAGTCCGTAGTTAATGATACTATTGACCCTTCCTTAGATAAGGAAAAAGATCTTGAAGTTATACCTAATGATGGTGTAACTTCCGATCCAAATCATGAAATTTCTAATGAAGTTAGTGATACTTCTGAAGAAAATCCCGAGTCCAACTCAGGGGGAACAAATCATGATTCCACGTCTACAGATGGTGCGAGTTCATCAAATGAAAATGAGCCTAGAGTTCTCAAAATGTGGAAACATCAAAACTCCCACCCTTTGGACAATATCATAGGGGATCTAGAACAAGGCATTAAAACTAGAAGGTCCTTGAATAATTTCTGCTCGTTCTTTTCGTTTCTATCAACAATTGAACCTACCAATATTAAAAAAGCTCTTGCTGAACCTGATTGGATAACCGCTATGCAAGATGAGCTTCAACAATTCGAACGCAATAAGGTATGGCACTTAGTGCCACGACCTAGTGATCGAACTGTTATTGGTACAAGATGGGTGTTCAGAAATAAACTGGACGATGCAGGACTTATTACAAGAAACAAGGCACGACTAGTTGTCCAAGGCTACAATCAACAAGAAGGGATCGATTATGACGAGACCTTTGCACCCGTAGCAAGACTTGAGGCTATTCGTCTCATTATTGCCTTTGCTGCTCATAAAGGAATGAAATTATTCCAAATGGATGTTAAGACTGCATTTCTTAATGGCTATTTGGAAGAAGAAGTTTATGTAGAACAACCTTCCTGATTTTTAGATAGAAAGTTTCAAAACCACGTTTATAAATTAGACAAAGCTTTATATGGTTTGAAACAAGCTCTAAGGGCATGGTATGACAGATTATCCAAGTTCTTATTACAAAATACTTTTATAAGAGGATCTGTCAATAAAACCTTGTTCCTAAAATCTGAGGGTTCTAATTTACTTGTTGTGCAAATTTATGTAGACGATATTATATTCGGTTCTACTAATGAAAAATTGTGCAAGTATTTTTCAGATCTAATGACTTCTGAGTTTGAAATGGGTATGATGGGAGAACTGAAGTACTTTCTAGGCTTACAAATTCAACAAACAAAGGATGGTATAAAGATTCACCAACAAAAATATATCAAGGTACTGATTTAAAAATTCGGTATGGAAAATGCAAAATCTTACGATACACCTATGGTACCTGAAAAGAAGATAACTATAGATGAACATGGTAAGTGTGTCGAAGAGACTACATATCGAGGTATGATTGGTTCACTTTTATATTTAACTACAAGTCGTCCTGATATAATGTATAGTGTATGTGTCTGTGCGCGATATCAATCGTGTCCCAAAGAGTCACATATGATTGCAGTTAAACGTATCTTGAGATATTTAATTGGTACATCAAATTTATACTTATGGTATCCACTTGAGTGTAATTTCGATCTAGTAGGGTATTCAGATGTAGATTATCCAGGATGCTCTTTAGATAGGAAAAGCACTTCTGGGTATGCAACGTTTGTTGGACCTTGTATTATCACATGGGGATCAAAGAAACAAAATTCAGTTGCAATGTCTCTGAAGCTTTATAGTATGTATCTCATTTGGACTGGTATGTTCTCAATTACTTTGGTTAAAGCAACAACTATGTGATTAAGGTATAAATGTCGGTCGTATGCCTATTATGTGTGACAATACGAGTGCTATAGTAATTTCTAAGAACCCTGCCCAGCACTCGAGGACCAAACATATAGATATTCGACACCATTTTCTACGAGATCATGTAGAGAAAGGTAACATTTCACTTGAATTTTGTAGTACCGAAAGGCAATGGGCTGATATCTTGACTAAGCCGTTAGCTAGAAAATGCTTTGAGTTATTGAGACTAGAGATTGGTTTAATTAGCGATAATTAAATTCGTCATAATTATGTCTGGGAACCTAAATGACTGGCTAGGAAGATGAGATTGTACGATTGTGTCCGTATATTTTTGTTGCAAGTTTAATTATGTTAAATAATGTTTATTTTACGTGGTATATCTTGCTTATGTGTATGGTAATATTTAATATTCTGTATAATCACATTTTATTACAAAAATTCGACAAAATCTACAATAAAATGCCTAAATATAATAAAGATATTTCTATCTTATTATATCCCTACACAAATCTCTATCCTTGCCATATCTTGTAACCACCTCTTACAATCCTGCCTAAACTCAAACTATAGGATTCTTATCTTATTCTTATCATATAAGAAATAGGAGATAATACCAAAAACAAAAAAAAACAAAAAAAAGGAAAGTGCCGAAATAAAAAAAAGTGCCGAAAAAAAAACACATAAGAAAGCACGAAAAAAAAGGAAAGTGCGAGAAAAAAGGGGCACGAAAAAAAAAGGGAAAGTGCAAAAAAAAAAATAAAAAAAAATAAAGGGAAAGGCATCGAAAAAAACATAAAAAAATTGGTATTATTTTCTATTTTTAAGAATTCTATTGTTACCAAAACACAAATTCCTTATGCTATTTAAACCTCTTAATTCTTTTCATAATTCTCATCAATTCTAATCATCTTAAACCCTAATACCTTTTGCTAAAACCTTCAAAAATAATAATGGCAAATCAATCTACAACCTGTTTTCAATCCAAGAAACATATTGTTGTTAGAAAGAAGGTAACCCAATCACCGCCAAGAACCACCCGCTCCGTCACGCCACCCGAGACACCTCGGTCCCCCCGGTCGCTGACCTACCCGACAACGACAAGAAGCGATGGAAATTGGTTAAGGGTAAGGGAAAGTTGGTTTCGGAAATTGAGGTAAGTTCAAAGACCGAGAACTATATACTTCAAGATGCTTCTTCACGCATTCTTTACGCACAGCATATGGATGATTACACCAACAATGGACTGAATAATCTTTGATTAACTAAAGTAGAACGAAGGAATATCAATCAAGTTGCTCAATATCGCATTCACGCAGGACGAGTATATTCGATTGATTGGTTAAAGAAATATAAAGCACTTGGGTTCTTCAGGAATTTTCTCAAAGATCAAGGATGGGAAAATATTGTTGCTGTAAGTGGTCCTGTCTTTCCTATTGAGGTATATCAATTTTATGCTACTGTTCAATTTAAGGAAGGAAATTTACTTGATGTGGTTAATGAGACATCCATACGTGTCTCACCTGGTGATTTCTGCGACTTGGCTCGAGTTCCCGGAGGAGGAATCGAAATTAATCCAAGCGTAGAATGGGGAAGTATGTCACCTGATGACAGGTTAATAATGATACGGTATTTCAAACAAGATGCGACTTCGTCTGAAACTATTTTAAACTAAGTTGTCGCCAACTTTGAGGTTCTTTTTTAACTTTCTTTGGACTACCATTGTTCCTCGAAAAGAAGGTAGAGATAAATTCGGGGTTCACGAGATGATTATTATGAAGGCTTGGCTTGAAGGAGAAAAGGTTAGTCTACCTATGCTTGTGTTTCATAAAATTATACAAGCTAGTGTAACTCGGCTAAGATGGATGATTTAGCTTCTACTTTAAGTTTGCCTTATGGAAATTGGATCTCTCGAATTTTAGAGAAGAAAGGAGTTATTGGGATGAATAGTGATGGAGTTATAACAAATGACAAGATGAACGATCTTTATTTATCTTATATGAAGCTCGTTATTAATGGCCCGGAATTATGTTTTGACACAAAAGGAGTAAAAGGAGAAAAAGAAGGAAAAAGCAATGTGAGTTTTGAGATGTTGGATTCTAAGATGGAATCAAATTTTACTTCTATTCTTGGAAGGATTAATGAGCAAGACAAGAAATTAAGTGAGTTGTTTGATCTTACTAAAAAGAAAAGGAGAGTTGATACTAGTGGACCAAGTAGTGTTAGCCCGGCGCGTCTAAATTTCGTGTTGTCACGGTTTGACACAAAAATCGATAATGCTCTTAAGGCCGCCGTGCGAACACACTCCGAGTCTACTCTTATGAGGGAAGGTTTGGATAGTTTGGTTAAGTTTGGTGATGAGCTCTTGAAATCTGGAAAGGAGATGAGGTCTGAGATGCATACGATATATGAAGCAGTTAAAGCTATGACTTTGAGGATTGGTAACTTCGATACTTGATTGACTGCTCAAGCTGCACTCCTAGACCATTGTCACGCGCGACTCGAGGACTTGGAATATCGGACCCGTCCTAGGTCACAACCGCCGAGTCCACGCTACCCTTGACCACTTCGCCACGCCCATCCAACCTAGCCTTATATTTTTAATTCCTTTGCTCACAATAAAAATCCATTCTTATGGATATTAGCTTTTCAATTCCACATTTTATTCATTGTGTGATTGCAGGTTTATAATATTATTATGTTAATTAAGAACTAGATTGCGTTTAATATAATATGTTTTTCATGATTAATTCTTGTCTCATAATATATTATTCTAGTTGTTTTATGTTTGTTCTCATCTTTTCAATGATGCCAACACTACTACAGATACAGGCTATAACAACAGTTAAAAACCGTTGTTATATAGAAAAGCGGACGTTGTTAAAGCGTCCGTTGTAAAAGGTTTTAAAAACGGTTGGTTTTCTTAAGGAACCCGTTGTTAAAACTATTAACAACGGTTTTAAGTATAAAAACCCGTTGTGGAAAATGTGACTCAATTTTGGGGGGAATGTTATAACAACGGGTTGTAATATACAAAACCGTTGTTATAACTAAAGACAACGGGTTTTTTATAAATAACCGTTGTTGTTTGTTCTTAAAAAATAAAAAAAAATTAAATTAAATATTACTAGATGCATGCATAATTACGGCCCGTTATAATTTCGATGCATGCATTATTACTGCCATCCCTGTGCATATGAACGGACAATATGGAATGAGAAGGGTTAGTAATAAGATTTGAAGCAGCAGAGAGAGATATGATGATGTTTATGGCACAACTTCCTAACATATATATTAATTAAAAAACAACTCAAACCACACATTGCTTAGTATAAATACATGCATTATCTCAACAAACATTCCATTATCTCACTATACATCTCCAAACCCTAACTGCTAAAACAAACTCCAAATAAACCCTACTTAATCTTTCAAAACAAACTCCAAACTCCAACAAAATGAATGATATCATCCTTAAGACTCTTACTATGATCGAGAACAACAACAGTTTCATCCGCCGGTTGCTCCACATTGAGGAAAGTTTCAGGAGCGACCTTGCGGATGCTCAATCCATACTGAAGGACGCCAAAGAAGATTGCTTTGAAAGAGCGTTAGAGCGATTTGCGGCTATATGACGATATAGCAATCACGGAACGGAACCTCAAATAGCCAAGGAGGAGAGGACGGATATCATAGAGGAGAATAAGACCCTCTATGAAAATATAAGAATTGCATTTTTATTAATGTAATTTTTTTTTAATTTATGTATTTATTATATATATATATATATATATATATATATATATATATATATATATATATATATATATATATATATATATTAGTTATGTTTATCATGCATTCCTCTCTATCATCTTGCTTCTTCTTTGTTTTAGTTTATTTAATTTGTTTTACTAGCTAACTAAGCGAATAATACTTAAAGAAATAACATAATGGTCGATAAAAACACATACACATGCAAATGAAATAATTAGAAAAAGAAAATAATGACCGTGAAAGACGATGAAACCAACAGTGACGACGAGATTTACCTGATAATTAGACGATGAAATCAACAGTGACAGCGAGAAGATAAAGCGACGATGAGAAAGAGAGAAAGAGAGGATGAGAAAGAGAGAAAGAGTGTGTTTTGTGTTTGTGTTTGTCTGTTGTGTTTGTGTTTGTGTATTAAGGTTTGTGTTTTGTGGCTGTAGCAGACTTGTGTTTGTGTGGTTTATAGTATGGAAGGTATTGACAACGGTAATTAAACAACAACCGTTGTCAAATAAGTTTTAACAACGGTTGTAAAACAACAACCGTTGTCAAATAAGTTTTGACAACGGTTGTAAAACAACACCCGTTGTCAAATAAGTTTTAACAACGGGTTTCAAAAGTAACCGTTGTGATTACTTTTCACTAACTTTGCGTCAATTTTGCGCCAAATTATTAACAACGTTTGTGCATGTGTTACCCGTTGTTAAAACTTATAACAACGGTTTTTATAACCATACCCGTTGTAATTCATTTTAGTAAAATTCGCACCATACATTCTATAATGTCTATTGTGATTTTCGTGAATAATCGTTGTTAAAGGGGCGTTGTAGTTGCCTGGATTTGTAGTAGTGCAAGAGGGGGAATTGTTTTTATGATTTGCGACCGCCTCAAGTTAATTCTCTCAAGGCGTTCTATAGTTATAACTTTGAAAAGATTGTTAGTTTCTGCGCTCAACTGTTCTATAATTTGGGAAGTATTATGTTGAGGGGGAACTAGACTTAGACACAAATCATAGGAGACTTGTCATCATCAAAAAGGGGGAATTTGTTGGACCTTTAATCCTAATTAATTGTTTTGATAATGACAGTAATGATTTGTATGTGGACTTAATATTATAAACATATGCGTGTAATTGTGTGCTTATTAAGTCTTAATTTAGAAAGGAACAATTACAATGACGCAAGCTTGAAGTATTGGACCAAGGAGGTTTTACTTCAAAGACATTTGATTGTAATGTTCAAGATCAAGACCAAATAACAACCACGAGACTCAAGATGAGAGACTTGTGAAGAGACGATTCGTTTACTGAAGATCTACTGAAGATTAGATAGTATAGGTCGTCATCCGGTAATGGTTTTACTTTGTTTGATTTAAAGGTTAGTGAAGTTATGACCTCACAGCCATAACTTCATTGCTAGACAAAAATGATGCATTAATTTTCGGAAAATATATTTTTAGTGATTTATAAAAATAAGAGAGTATTTATTTTAATTGGAATTAATTAATAAGAATTTAAGTTGAATAAACTATTGGTTTGTAACACGATATTTATGTCGTCATGCAACCTAGGGTTTTAACTGAATTCTATCTCGATTTGTTGTGGGCTATGGAAGCAAGAATGGACCGAAGGAAGCCTAAGGGCCGGGCCGAACCCTAGTGGCCGAAACCCTAGGAGGCCGAACCCTAGGAGGCCAAATTCCTCCATTCCTTGTCTCTTACTTGTTTATCAAGTCACTTAGGGTTTTATACATTCCAGAACATTCCTAAACCCTAATTCCCTACAACTATAAATACTCGTCTTCATTCATCATTTAAAAGTGTCACACACATCTACACTTTTAGAGAGAAAAATATTTTAAGCAAAATTCTTTGAGCCTTAATTATTATTCTATAATTTTCTTATACAAAAATTGCGCATCAATTTTGTCAACCACTCGAAGAAAAATGTTATAGGATACTAAGTACACAAAGATATTATACTCACTCGCATAACGTGAGATTAGTATTTATCGTTGTACTTTTCTTATTAACGTAAGAGCAACCTAGAGTATTTAGCGATACTCAATCTGAGTTATAATCATATAGTTGATTATACGAGTGGATTGATAATTTTTGTAATCCGGAGAAAGGTACTAAAAATTATTAATCGAGAATAGTGAACGTAGGTTTCGACTTGTGAAACTGAACCACTTCAAAAATCCTGTGTGTCTCTCTTTCTCTCTCTCTCTCTCTTTATTTTTGCTATTTCGATTTTGCGCTTATTAGTATAATTAATTAGTTGATTTAATCAATAAATTAAAATCAAATAATTAATTTTACATCAAATATTTCGAAAAAGCGGTCATCGTTTTTAATACTCAATTCACCCCCACCCCCTCTTTCGTATTCGATCAATAGACTCCTCAAGCCCATTGTCACTGATGATCTCATGTGGGCAACCATATCGACAAATGATATTGGTTTGTATGAACTTTCCCACATGTTTAGCTATGAGAGCAGTGTAGGATGCTGCTTTGACCCATTTGGTAAAATAGTCGATAGCTACCAAAATAAAACAGTTACCTCCTGTCCCGGCTGGAGTGATCTTTCCAATGATGTCGATTCCCCAAGCAGAAAATGGCCAAGGAGATTTCATGGTGTAAAGCATTGAAGGAGGGACATGTTGCACATTCCCGAAGATTTGGCAATTATGGCAAGGTCTGACTATTTAATACAATCAGACTCCATTGTCGTCCAGTAATATCTTAAATGCATGATTTTTTTGCCATCATGGGTCCACTCATGTGAGGACCGCATTCTCTATCGTGAACTTCTTCCATCACTTTTTGTGCCTGTGAATGCTCAAGGCAACGCAGGACGGCACTAAGAGGCGTTCTTTTGTATAATTCTCCTTGCATGAGGAGGTATTGAGAGGCTAGTAGGCGTATGGCGCATTGTCCCCTCTTATCCATATCTGGTGGGTATGTACCATTGAGTTTGAAGTTTAGAGTGGCTTGAAACCAAGGTTCCCCTGGACTTTCTTCTTCACCTGAGAGGAGGTTTACATAGGCTGGTTCTGACCGCCGTTTAATGCATAAAGGCATTTCTACCATGTTGTCTGGTATATTAATCAAAGATGAAAGTTTTGCAAGAGCGTCTGCAAATTGATTCTTTTCCCAAGGTAGGTGTAAATAAGTGACCTGATCGAAGAATTGGGCAACTTGATCTATCCTAGCCTGATAGGGTGTTAGACTTTCACTTCGAATTTTCCAAGATCCCGTAATTTGGTTGATGATCAAGGATGAGTCTCCATGAACTCGAAGATTCTTAATGCCTAAACTCACTGCTTCTTGTAGACCAATGAGGCAAGCTTCGTATTCTGCAGCGTTATTTGTCACCTTGAAGTCGAGTTTGACAGAAAGCGGTGTATGCTCGCCTTCAGGAGAAATGAGCAACACTCCTATTTGAAATCCTCTTAAATTCAATGCCCCATCAAAATAAAGATCCCAAGAGTCTACACTGGTTTGTAGGATATCCTCGTCTAGAAACGACCATATATCTATTGCTTGGGCATCGTTGATAGGATTATCTGCGAAGAATTCGGCAACGGCGCGCCCCTTTATGACCTTCAAAAGTACGTATTTAAGGTCGAACACTGAGAGCATTAGGGTCCACCTTGCCAAACGTCCGTTGAGACGGGCTTCTCGAAGAGGTATTTGACGGGATCTATTATAGAATATACCTTCACAGAGTAGCTAAGCATGTAGTGGCGTAGCTTCTTTGTTGCCCACACAAGAGCGAGGCATGTCTTTTCGAAGGGTGTGTACTTACACTCATATTCTAAGAACTTCTTACTAAGGTAGTAGATAGCTCTTTCTTCCTTCCCAACAGTTTGTGCGAGCATAGCTCCCATGGCTGTTTCGGTTACTATGAGATATAAACCAAGAGGTTGATCCCGTTGGGGAGGCATTAGTACTGGACGCTTGGCCAGTATCTCCTTAATCCTTTCAAACGCTTTTTGACAGTCGTCGTCCCATATGGTATGATCTTTTTTCTTGAGCTTCTTGAAAATAGATTCGCAGATCATAGTAAGCTTCGATATGAATCGGCTTATATACTGTACTTTGCCTAGGAATCCTCTAACTTCATTCTCTGTCTAGGGTTGTGGAATTTGGATTAGGGCTTTGATCTTGAATGGATCAATTTCTATTCCCCTCTTGCTGACGACATATCCCAGAAGCTTGCCCGACGTTACTCCGAATGCACATTTCTGAGTATTGAGCCTCATGTTGTACTTGCGCAATCTTAGGCAGAATTTGCAAAGATTATCGATATGCCCCTTCTTGTCTTTGGATTTAACAATCATATAATCGACGTACACTTGTACTTCTTTATGCATCATGTCATGTAGCAAAGTGGTCGCGGTACGTTGATATGTAGCTCCAGCATTGATTAGCCCGAATGGCATAATAGTATAAAAATATGTGCCCCACTGAGTGACGAAGGCTGTCTTATGCATGTCTTCTATGGCCAGCTTGATCTGATTATACCTTGCATACCCGTCCATGAAGGATAACAACTCGTTATCTGTTGTATTATCTACCAATATATCGATGTGTGGTAGAGGGAAGTCGTTCTTGGGACTTGCTTTGTTCAAGTCTCTGAAATCAACACAAACCCGGATTCGCCCATCCTTTTTGGGTACGGGGACTATTTTAGCCACCCAGTCTGAATACTCGGAATCTTTGATGAACCTGGCTTTGAATTGTTTATCGACTTCTTCTTTTATCTTAAGAGCCCACTCGGTCCTCATACGACGAAGCTTCTGTTTTACAGGTTTGAAACCTGGTTTGATTGGAATTCGATGTTCTGCAATATCCGTGTCGATTCCTGGCATATCCTTGTAAGACCAAGCGAAAAGGTCCTTGAACTCGTGTAGGAGGTCGATGAAATTTTCCCTTTTAGTTGGGTTTAAGGTCGTCCCTATCCTAAGTTCTTGGAGTTCTAGTTCGGTTCCTACGTTGATGGGTTCAGTGTTATCTATAACTAGTGCCCCTTCCCCCTCTTGTAGTATCTCATTAATTATATAGGGAGGTAATTCGACTGAGTCTCGGTTAGGATCATCCTCATTATCATCGTAAATAGAATTGCATTCAGAAAAACACAAAGAGTAAGCAGAATCTGATTTATTCATATTAAATTTTGAAAAGAGCTGAAACAAAGAAGCCATTTGTTTAGTAGTTAGTGGCGGTAAAGGGACAGCTGTTGGGATATTTCTCAAGCTGCTGTTACTATTTGATGCTATGCTATTAGAAACAAGGGGATGGGGAGTGACGACAGAAGAAGACTCCCTAGCGCCTTCTCTAGACTTAGACTCTGATTCCGACTCCGACTCTGACTCGAACTCATTTTCTTCAGGTTCTCCTTTGAACATATCTCCTTCTCCAGTGGTGACTTTGAAGAGCTTTCCTTGGTTGTTGGTCCATTTGATCGACTTTCTCCATCCTTTCTACTGATTTGAACCGGTGTCGGTAATTAGCACTGTTGGGTTGAAGTGGTCATCTTGAAGTATCATGGTAATGATCTCATCCTGCGATGCTCTAGCAAATCGGTATTCCCCAAATGGAAGGCTAACGGCATGTTCGTCTAAACAAGGTGTTTGACGAGTCTTGACGGTAGGAACCGTTTCTGGAGGGATGAAACAGAAATCGTGGAAGACCTCGATTCCAGCTAGTTGCATTCCTTTATAGTGCCAAGGTTCGGGAAACCCGTCAAAGTATTCCTGACTCCCTTCTCTAACGAAGTATCCATTTAGGGTAGGGAGATACGGTCGCATTTAGATTCATTTGTCCTTACGGTTCTGAAATTGGGTAAGCATTTTTAAGGCTTCTGCTTTCGTGGGCTTGTATCCCAAACCTAACGGTATCGTTTGAGAATTTCCTTCCTTATAAGGTGCGAAGATATTCTTCTTGGCAGGATTTAATGGCATTCCTGGGAAGTATCCCTGGGACTTGAGTATGTGGTTGACCACCAAATTGGAGTATGGGTTGAAGTATAGAGATTCTAGCTCGCTTTCCATAAGATTTATGCTCTGAAAGCCCCCAAGCTCATATACTGGGTCTGTGACTACTTGGTTGCTTGACATTTTCTCTATTACA
The DNA here is from genome assembly GCF_048544455.1 of Silene latifolia. Taxonomy (NCBI): domain Eukaryota; kingdom Viridiplantae; phylum Streptophyta; class Magnoliopsida; order Caryophyllales; family Caryophyllaceae; genus Silene; species Silene latifolia. Next base: position 68,488,133 of record NC_133532.1, read on the forward strand.
GCCTTGATAGGTGACGAAGTTGTCGTCACTATTTTGCCATCTACAGGAATCTTAATCTTCTGGTGCAAGGTGGATGTTACCGGTTTGGAAGCGTGAATCCAAGGCCTTCCTAGAATTATATTGAATGATGCTTCGATATCCACTATTTGAAAATTAACTTTCGCTCGATTGGCCCTGTGGCTACAGTGAGGTTAACTAGTCCTACTACTTTGCGCCGTGTTCCATCGTATGCTCGAACACCTTGGTTGGTAGGAGTCCAATCGGATTCTTTCATGCCCAACTTGTATGTTGTCTTTAGTGGTATGACATTGACTGCAGAGCCATCATCCACCAAAGTCATTGGCACGTTCTTCTTTAAACATGTGACTGTAATGTATAGAGCGAGGTTGACTGGCGCCGAAGGGAGGCAAATCTTCATCTGAAAAAGTAACTGGGTTGCTTAGTTTAATTGAGTCTTGGAAGACCAAGTTGACTTCGTCATCAGGCGTAGAGTTGTGGGCTATGTTAAATTTAGCCAATGCTTGCAGTAAAGCTTGACGATGGGGAAATGAACTCGCAACTAGTTGCCAGACTGAAAGACCAGCCTTTGTCTTCTGTAGTTGTTTTAGCAAGTGGTCAGTAAATGTATCTTTGCCATCATTTGGTGTGGTGACATTGGTGTTAGTAACTGGACCATTAGTCGTAGGACCGTTCTGAGAGACATTTTGATATGGACGCCCTGAACGAGTAAGGTGTTCTATATCTTGGTCTTCGCTAGCCTTGACTATGTCCTCACTAACTTTGACTAGATAGTGTTCTGTGAGGTATTCATCTTCATCGTCATCGGCCCATATTCCATTGACGATACTGAGCTCTCTCAACCTGATGATCTCGGCTTCTAGACTGATTATTTGCTTGACTAGGTTGTCAACTACCGTGATTACCTCTTGCATCATAGACTATTGAGATAAACTTGGGGTTAGTGACACGTTTTCCCTAGGTATAGTGCCGGGATTGTGTAGAGATGCCACTATAGCTTCCAACTCTGAAACTTGCCTACTCACGCCTTTTGCCCATGCGATAAAATCGGCAATGGTAGGAGAAATGGTGGAATATCTCCCTTCCTCTTCTAGTGCATAAATCTCATCCTCGACTGGAGAAATTAGGTGTGAATAATCTAATGTGGATTCTTCATCTGTGATCATCAGAACTCCAAGAGGATTCTGATTATTGTTAGGCTTGCCTCTAGGAGGTATGGGTAAACGACCATCTTCGATCATATCCTGAAGGACATGTTTCAGCTTAAAACATTTCTCTGTATCGTGTCCCTTGCCTCTATGATATTCGCAGTATGCATTCTCACCCCAGAACTTAGACTTCTTCTCTGGGTCAGGTGTAGGTCTTATGGGTTGGAGCTTACCTTGTTTCATCAACCTTTTCAGAGCGTTGGAATATGAATCACCAATGTTTGTGAACTTTCTTTGCGGGTTATTCTTCTTAGATGATTCGACAAGATTAACCTTATCAGTCTTGCTAGTAGAGCCATAAGAACGACTCGTTGAACCTTGATATCCGCGACCTACCGTTTTGGACAAGAGTCCTTTACGGATGTCATCTTCAATTCTCATCCCTAGCACAGTCAGATCTTTAAAAGACTTTATGTTTTGGTACGTCAAATGGTTTGCATAAATAGGTCTCCAATTATCCACGATCTTTTCCACAAGAGTGGCTTTGTCTGGACGTTCAACAAGTTGTGTGCTAGTCTTTCTCCACCTACTTAGGAAGTCGGTGAAGCCTTCTTTCTCATTTTGGGTAAGAACCTCTAGAGTGCGCATATTGACTTATATCTCAGCATTATCTGTGTATTGTTTAGTGAACTCAATTGCGGCATCATCCCAAGTAGCAATCTTCTTGTGCTCCAAAGAGTAAAACCATTGCTTTGGAATGGTGTCGAGAGATGAAGGAAAGATCCTTAGGAACATCTCGGGTCTGATGCCTTTGATAGACATGTAATCTTTGAAAGCACGAATGTGGTTCAAAGGGTTTTCATGCCTCTTGAACTTTGGAATGTCAGTCATGTTGAAGTTGGTAGGCAGTTGAGCATTTACCGCCTCATACTTCCAATTATTTTCCCTATAGATGTCATCTCCCTTAAGGTACATTAGTTGCTCCTCCAAGTATTGGAGTCGCTTCTCAGCTTCAGTAGGACCTAGTGGGGGGTTGACTTCTGGTTGTCCAATAAAAGGTGGAAGGTTATCATGCACGCTCGCGTCGGGAACATCGTTCTCTGCAAGAGGAAGTCTAGTTTCTACAGCAACAATTCGGCCTTTAATAGAATTGAGGCGAGCATAAGCTTGGTCTTGGCTTGTTTGGAGACGGATGAGCGCAGCTAGGATTAGATCACTACCATTTCCGGGTTGCTGAGGTTGACCATTAACGCTTGCGTGACTAGTTCCAGGCATCTTGGAAAATGATACGAGATCGACGACGAATCAAAACACGGTCGACCATTTTAGCACACTTACTCAAAAAGACTCAACTTGTGAAGTGGGAGTGTGCCACTGTGCTAAGTGAGGTTTGAAAATGACAGCATTTGAAATATTTGTCCTAAGCAACTGTAGTGTAGTTGTAGGAGTGTTGACTCGAAGTGAGGTTTTGAAATGGTTTTTGAGGCCCGAATTTTGACTGGAGATTTGGACAGAGTTTCGACTCTTTTTGCGCTAATTTAGGCCATCTTTAAAAATATTTACATTTTGAAGAGGATTTTAATTTTACAAAAATTTCGTCATGGTTTTGTTTATAAAATGGTGATCACGTATATGATACAAACATTAATACAGGCATTATAACGGTATGCTGAGTGCATTTAAAGGGTTTTGGCTTAAAAGGTGGGTTGCCATACCAAGCAATCAAACCCTGGTCTGTGGAGAGGTCCGTGCCAAACATGAGTAAGGTCGGTTCCTAGTCCATTTCCTCGAGTAGTGAAAGCCCTTGATACAAACATGAATATGTACCACGGTATGGTTGACGTCAATCGCTATCTATCCTTAGGCCCATATAAGAATTTGGACCGTCCAGACGGGACGATTGGTCGAATGGGTTGGGTTGAGCCTAGGAAGGCTGACTAAAACGACCTAAGAAGGTTGAGTAATAAAAACCGACAACTATCTCGTATAAACAATTCCCTAACCTCGTTCAAGTTTCACCCTGGGAAACACGTAAGTGTATCATCCCTAGCGTGTTGGAAAATGTGTCCTCAACAATAGTGCGATCACATGATTTAATATCATAATTAAATCTCATATAAAGAGTACGTAAGGGATGATTCAATTATATAGTCAACTGATCAACATTAATCGGTAACGATTGGCTTGCTAGAGTTTGACGCATCGCTGAGTGGGACGGTGGTGGTCAGTTGATCCCTTAAGGTCACACCTAAAGGATGATGCCCTTATCTGTAAAGTTGATTAATTGTATGACGATACAAGTTGATCAATTCCTTAAAATTGAACAATTCATTTGTGAGAGAGAATATTGATATCTTATTGTAATAGGATTAAATAAGATTTATTTTAGTAATAAAAATGCTTTATTACTAAAATTGTTTATTATTTGAGAAACAATAGAGATAAGAATGAATGGTTGATTATAATTACAAGAAGTTGTGAATTATAATTAAATGACCTATTTTATTTATGTGATCAAGTATCACTAGTCAATTTGTTGAATGTAATTTAATTAATTTGTAAAATGATATTTATGTGATAAATATGCATTAAATTAATTAATAACATGTAAAATACTACATGAGACATATTGTGTGACAAATGACAAATTGATAAAATAAAATGGTAGTCCATTTTATGGTACATGGACCGAAATGGAGGGAGTGTAAGTGGGTTGTGATTATTTTATTTTATGTGATAAAATATAAACAATTGCACCTAGCCTAATCTAGCCTTACACACCTAAGTTGTTGATAAGAGTAAAAGGGAAAGGAGATTCCCTTTTGGCTTGTTCCCCTTGTTTCCCCACCGGTTTCCTCTTCTCTTTATAGAGAATTTTGGTCTCTCATTTCACTACTCATTCAACATCATTCATTCACACATTTCTTATATGCAAACTCTCTCACATTCTAGTTCATCTTTCTCTAAAACTTGAAAATGATGATCCAACTTGTTCAATCACATTACTAATATTATTAATGTAATATATGAGTATTAGTAATCAATTTAAAGGTAAACTACTAAAAAATATCTAGCACATATTATTTAGTAGAGATAAGGGATAATCTTGGGTGCAATCAAGAGGAGTTGCTTCTATACTTGGAGTCTTTGGAGGATCATCCTAATACTCATAATAGCTCAAGAACAAGTAAAGGTATGAGACCTTACTTCTGCCAAAACCGAAATTAACAATGTAAGGGACATTGTTTTCTTATAAATCTCTTATTTTGTTATGCATGCACTAGATCTAAAGAACTACAAATTAAAATGATAATTTGTTCACTATTAGAAGAGTCTAATAATAGGTATATGAACCTAAGAAGTGGTATCAGAGCATAAGGATGTTGCATGCATAATCGGTTATTGTTTTTCCGAGTTAAAAAGTTAACATATAAAACTAAAAATTAAAATTTGTGATTTATAAGTATAAGCCACGAAATTATCATGCATGTTATATATTCTGGTCCTAAAATATTTTTAGGTCATTTTTATGATTTATGGAAATTTATTGCTTATTTTAAGGATTTTTTGTCATTTTATTAAATTTTTATGACTAAAATGGGAATTAAAATGCTAAAACTAGTTAAACTAAGTTTCTGACCTTGAAAATTTTATATGACCTCACATGTATATTTTACAAGTTGTGTGTAAAATCTCGTACTAATTGGATTAATATTGCATGATTTATTATTTTTATGTGATAAAAATTTATTAAAAGAGGTAAAATGGTTAAAAATAGTTAAATTTCGAATTAGGCGATGAGATTTTAATATGTTGTCACATGCATAATTTACAAAGTGTATGTAAATTTCGAGATTAAATTATCTCTTTTAGCATGATTTATGAATTTTTAGAGTAAAAATGGCATAAATAGTGACTATTTTAGCATAAATAGGTAAAACGATTTGCATGGCATGAGAAAATTATTTTAGGTTGCATAAATATCCCACTAATCAGATCTAAGGTTGTAAAGTTGATTGGATTAATTTTTGGATACTTTAGATGTTTTATGACATAAAACCGATAAAATGCAACTATATTTTCTCAAAATTAATTCGAAAATTTTAACCATGATTTTTTACATTATGAGTGTCATGGAATTATTCCAGAATGTTCAAAAATTTAAAATTCAAATTTTAAAATTTTTGTTATTTAATTTGGATATATTTCATATATATTATGATTTTAAGGTAAAAAATGAGTATAAAATTAAATCAAGTTGTATTATTGTCAAAAATTGAGTGATGACTAATTTTTGAGTCCTAAAAAGTGTTAGGATAATTAACCTGAGCTTAGATGTGATTTAAGTGTTAATTTGTGATTTTAAGAAGTTAAGATCACACATTTCCATAAAACCGGATTATATAAATGATACAAGTTAAATAGGGCGGTTTGGCACATAATTTGGCATGATAGGTACATATTATAATGCTGCATATTTCAATTGTTGAATGTCTTTTATTTATATAATTTTGAATTATGTAATTTTGTCTTAGTATGGCCTTAGTTTTAATCGATATTACCCGTAATGAAAGGGAATATTGATTCGGTTGTAATTTAATGTGATCTCGTATCACTTTTATTTCATTAGTTTTTCCATTTTACAAATATATAATTGGAATAGTTTTGTATTTTTATTATTATTTGTAATTATGGAGCTTCTTCAAAACGGTGCCATTCGGAAAGGTGATCGAACGAAGACAGTATTCTTGGGAGGCGTGCCACTTGATGATTCAAGGGACCAAAGGAGTTGGTTTCCGAATATGTAATAGATTATTTGATTTTCTATTTTTAGGAAGGCCATACTAGGCATTTTATTATTGCTTTGCATTTCTTTTAATATGTTACATGCATTGCCAAATCGCCATAACATCACATGCATATCATATCGAGTTATCGACCGTGTCAATTATAATTATCGTAGTTCACCGCTTTAGTTCACTTAAAACGTGATAGATACTAAATTGACAAGACCTCTCACATATAATAATTGAGAAATAGCCTTACCAAATAGTAGAAACCATGAATCCCAATTTCATAAGGGAGTTAAGTCGGCTTTACCGTAATACAAACCTTGTTACGTTGGGTAAGTGGGTAATAAAATGTTATTACATCGAAATTTGGATTGAGCTCAACGGAAGTATTCGTGACCGTAGTCGCATGTGTTCCGTGCTAAAGATGAAAATTAGAGTAATTTTTATCGACCAAGAGTTCTAAAAGTAGAATCGATTAAGAGGTTAATCCACCGAGTTATATTAATAAGGGATGACTCGGCTTACCGTACCCGTATTAATATGAATTTGGATCTCGGAATCATTTATATAGTTGGGTGGAGGTCACTATATAAATGCAATACTTGTTTACAAGTATTATTAATACGATAGATATTTATTATTTCCTTCACTTCCTATTTTTGTAGTCAAAATCATTTTTTACAATGCAATGGCAACTCCAATTTCATCTAATAATCTTACACCGATCACCATTAATTCATGGCTCCAATCATTCAATGAAAAATGCTTCTCGTATATCGACGACCCGATTAGAGTACTACGCTTTAGCATTGGTGAAGATGGGAATCTTTGTCTTTTTACTACTTCTATACCTCCCACTCCCATACTCATGCCCACCTCTAAGGTAAGAGGATCATATGAGGGGAATCTCACAAATTCCAAGATATCCTTGTTTGATGAAACAAGGAGAAATATCAAATTAAGTGGGAGTTCTAACAAGAGTGTCCTTGCAACTGAAAGAAGTATTGGTATTAATAAAGGAAAGGCAGAGATGGGTGAGAAACCCAAATCCGTTTGTGAATTGAAAGTTGATAGTGAGACTACCACAAAACCAAGAAGGGTGCCCAATCCTACCATGAATGTCATTATATTAATGTCATGGGCCATTAAAAGCGTAATTGCCCCGAGTATTTGGAAGATATCAATGTTGGACTTATCACTCCAAGTGGGACTTGGAAATGTCGAAAAGCTAAACAAGAGTGATATAAATCTCCGATAAGGAAATGGAGCTAGGGTAGCCGCCACTTCAAGAGGGACTTGTGTACTTGTTTTAGCTAATAACTATGAGTTGTTATCGACATAATGGTGATTATGTACCCACTTTGTCTAAAACATTATTTCCATTTCTATGTTAGACATGAAAAGATTTATATTTTGCCATCAAAGACAATTGTTGTATTTTGTTGAAAATTGACATGGCTATGAGCCAAAGTCACTTATCTTTATGATACACAAGTTTTAGACACTTCTAACTCATGTAAAGATATCTACATAATACAATCCAAAAGACTCATAACTTATAATCCAAATGATTTGTACATTTGATTTTTCAATTAGGTTACGTAAATGAGAAACGCATTAAACGCTAGTGTCGACTAGAATTATTGGACCATTTGATTTTCAGTCAGATGGAATATGTGAATCTTGTCTCCTTTGCAATATAATTCTTACTTCCTTTAGTGGTAAAGGAACACGAGCAAGTGATTTGTTAGGACTAATACATGCCGATGTATGTGGTCATACGAGCATCACTGCAAGGAGAGGTTATGACTACTTCGTCACTTTACCAATGATTTAAGTAGATAAGGGTATATTTACTTAATCAAATATAAAATGAAGCATTTGAGAGATTTGAGAAATTTCTAAATGATGTAGAGAACCAATTGAACAAAGTACTAAAGCATTATGATCCGATCGTAGTGGCAAAGATCAGTAATAGATTTGATTTATTAAAGATGGATTATGACCTTGTGTCACTACCCATAAGATCATTCTAATATGAGTCAGTTTGAGTTGTTAAACTCACTTTTGGGGATTTTTATTTTAATCTGGAGGGTCAACCTGGAGATACCTAGAATAGAGAGTCTATTTAACAGTTGACATGGATAAGACTCGTATATAATGTCTGCTGTAAAAGAGCTGGTCTTTTATGAGCTAATTCGTCAGTCTAAAAGAACTCCTTGTACTCAACTATATATATGTTTGTGTCTCACAAAGCTATCTCTTTAGAAGATAGAGCTATTTCTAAGAGATAGAGTGGGAGTAGATGAGATCGTCACAAACATGTCTTATAGTTAATGTGTTACTTTGTGAGAGTAATGGAACTATAATCTATAAAGATAGAGTGGGGGTATAGCTCAGTGGGAGTTTAGCACACATGTCTTATTGTTAAAATATTGCTTTGCGAAAGTAATGGTATTGTCCTAAATCGACTTTGTTACATACGAGCCATAGCATTACAATCTGAAAATAGTTACTCAAGAGTAGATTTACATAAAGGCGAGGGTCTCCTTAAAGTGAATAGAGCTTTAGAGTGCTTAAAAGTATAGATTAACATGAAGATGTTGATTAAAATTAATTATGTTAGGAATTGCCGCATTTTCATTTTATTGAAGAATGGCAAATGAAATTCACTCTTCTAAAATGGGAATTTTGTGAAGGAAGTGTTTGAAACACAAAACCATTGATGAAGATCTAAGAATCCTAACATATTATGCGTAGCTATCTTAAGTGATCACAAGATGGTCTTAAGCTAGCATTAAAGGATTATACTTTTCGTTCATGTGATAATAGTGAATGGTTTCATTCACATGATTGAAGAATTATGATTATGCATGAAGTTAAGTGGGTGCTAGAATTGTTTCTCCATGTCTTATATGTTGATAACATATTAATTATTGAGAATAATGTACTAATGCTCTCTTCTGTCAAGAGTGATTGGGAGACTAGGAAAGGGTGCGATATATTCTAAGATTTCTGAATCTGTGTGAGAGAATATTGGCATGGGTTAAGAGTCTTATGATGATAAGATCTTTCGTATCTGTTGTGCATCAATAAGGTTGAATGGGTTATTCATGATGATGAAAGTGGAATTACTATGATGGAGTCATAGTCGTTCACTGAACCTATTAAGTTGTTGACTACATGAAATCGTTTGCTAATGTTTCCGCCATTAGAATGATCATGTATGCCAACAGACACACATGTCATGATGTGATGTATGCCTAGGGCATGATGAGTCAATAATAAGATAATTCCCGAGAAAGCCTTAAAGAACAATTGAAGACTTGTTCATATGTTTGGATGATAAACTAAGTTAGGTGTTGAAGGGTTGCACAAACTTTAGTTTCCAAACTTAAAGGGATTTGTTGAAATCCTAGGATGTCTTATTGACTAAGAAGTAAGAAACTAGAAAAGTGTCTTAGTTTCACGCATTGTAAATTCTACAAAAGGAATCTAAGTAAATTGTGATAAAATGGTCAATGTAGGGATTAAGGGTGAATCCCTCTACAAATGACTTTATCACAAGTTATGCGATAACAGTGGGAGCATCTTTCAAGTTAAAGAGCCCAAGTCTAGTAAGACGACTAGACAAATGCTTAGAGAAAAATTCAAGTTATTAGAGATAACTTGAATTTAAGGAAATAACAATTGAAAAAGTTAGAATACATGGATATCGGGTATATCCACTTGTCAAGCTTTTATTGCATTTTAACTAGTGTTAATATTACACTAAAGATTATAGGATATGAAGTAGTAATAGTGTATTGACTATTCATATGTGATAATCGTTTATCATTTGAGTTTCATTAAACTCACCCATTACCTTGTTAAATCCAAATGGGTTGTAAAGATAAATTGAACCCATTAAAGTGAACTGAATTGACATGGTATTCGCCCCTATTTACTTATATGAGGTGACGTCTCGAAGTGACTAGAGTGTGATGCGATTGATGGTAAGTTCAAGTGCCGTAGAGTCATACGGGATGACTAGTCGATCACATAGGCAGACTGTATGGGACACTCTGTCGGGCAGTGACCGCTTATAGAGTTCTGGTAATTCATAAAGCCTGGTCGTGGCAAGAGCTACTATAGTATTTTTATGAGTCAATTCTTTTGACTAGAGACTATTTGTAACACCCCCATACTCCAAGTGCCTTACCAGGACCACTCAGGTATGAAGACGTTACCATCTCGGTTACCCGAGGCAATGATAATCAAACAACAATGAAGAAACAACGTTTAATGTAAATAGTTTAACGAATAGTTACAATCCTCAAAACCAAACCAAAAGTACGATACATGATTCCAAACTGACTGTTCTAACTGAAATGTAAATAAACTAAAGGCTACAGCGGAAGACTCCTATCATCATGTCGTGGCATCCCAGCTATCCCAGTACTCATCTCAATACCTGCTCAATATCTGCTCACCATCCCCGAATGGATCACCGCAGGTTTACAAAACAACACTGGGGTCAGTACTAATCACACAATCAATATGTATAACGACAATAAGATAAACAGACAGCTTAACTGTCACACACACACACACAACCAACCAATTCCCATCATCTCAATACCGACTGTCCACTGGACCAGCCCTGCCAGTGGGGGACCGCAGCCGTACCCACCAAATCCCCGCTCCACATAGTGAGCGATAACCCTGTCCATTAATGTGGACATCCCCTTCCGTGGCGGGTTCCACGAAGGGCGAAACTAGGGCGTGAAGCCACTCCCGCAAGTGACCCTACTCAGCCGAGGCCACGCCTCGCGAACCATCATCAACGATCACAACCACAATCACAGTACAATTATTATATCAAACAACCAAATACAATACATCAACCAATATCCCATTATGGGACTAATACTGAGTAGGAAATCCTACCTGGTATGCACACAATCGAGACGGTCTCTCTTCTTTGAGTCAAAAAGCCTCTTCTATGAACCCTCCTCCTATCATACAACACATATAGGCTACCAATCACATATCGCACATAAAAACCCCCAATCTCTAAATTAGGGTTTAACCAAATCAAAGGAAATACAATAAAAAGGGTACGTAGATCTTACCCTCGACGCAAGGAACTCAACGGTATACACAACGACAAGAACCGACCGTCGAACTCGGAATTGCTAAGAATGCGATTAGGAAGATGAACTTGTTGCTTTCTCTCTTAAACAGAAATTTAGGTTTTGTAAAAGTGGTTTAGAATAATGACGACGGAACTTAAATAACTTAATCGCATAATTAACAAAACCCGAGAAAACTCCCCGTAAAACAGGACACTCGATCGAGTACCCAAGGTACTCGATCGAGTACCCCCTTACTCGATCGAGTGCCCCACTACTCGATCGAGTACCCAACAGTCGAAACTATTTTATTTCACAACTTACCCTTACTCGACAGAGTAAGGGCTACTCGATAGAGTACCCCAAGACTTATAAATACGGAGTATTACAGTCTTCCCTCCTTAAAAGGAACTTCGTCCCCGAAGTTCAAACCACTACTAAACAAAGGTACTCCCATAACCTTCCCGACTCAGCAACCAAAACAAAATTCAACATAAAACATGATACTAACCCAACTCATCCCGACAAACATCCCGACACAACATATAAAAGGGGTATAAAACTCTTAAAACTGTTCGCGATCATCTCCTACCCCCTAAAAGAAACAAGGTTACGTCCCCGTAACCATACATACCAGATCAAAAAGGAAAGGGTAACGCTCTTTCATAGCTTCCTCTGGCTCCCATGTAGCTTCCTCGGTCTCGTGGTTAGACCAAAGGATCTTAAGCAAAACTGTCTCACCACCCCTAGTCTTTCTAACCTTTCGGTCTAGAATCTGCTTAGGCACCTCAAGATATGATAAGGACTCATCTAGCTCTAAGCTCTCTGCCTCCAACACATGTGACGGGTCACTCACATACTTCCGCAGCTGCGATACATGAAACACATTATGCACTCTCTCTAACGCAGCTGGTAAAGCCAGACGATAAGCAACTTCCCCAACTCGCTCTAAGATCTCATAAGGCCCTATAAACTTCTGACTTAACTTGCCTTTCTTCCCAAATCTCATAACCTCACGCATAGGAGACACTTTCAAAAGAACCATGTCCCCAACTTGAAACTCTATGTCCCGACGATGTAGATCTGCATAACTCTTTTGTCGATCCCGGCCGCTCTCATCCGTTCCCCGATCATCTTAACTGTTCCACCATCTCATGTACCATCTCTGGTCCTAAAACCACTGCCTCAAAGACTATCGTCCCAACAGATTGGACTCCTACATCTCCTCCCATACAAAGCCTCAAACGGTGCCATACCTATCTTTGGTGTGATAACTGTTATTGTAAGAAAATTCTATCAAGTCCAACCTCTGCTCCCAGCTACCACCAAAATCCATCACACAGGCTCGCAACATATCCTCAAGAGTCTTGATTGTTCTCTCAGTCTGCCCGTCTGTCGCAGGATGAAATGTTGTACTCATCTTCAACGTTGTTCCCAACGATTCCTGCAACTCCTTCCAAAACCTCGATATAAACCTCGCATCTCTGTCAGACACTACGTCCTTAGGGACTCCATGTAACTTAAGCACGTTCTTTCGATAGGCCATAGCCAATTGTGCCTTAGTCCATGTATCTTTCATTGGAACAAAGTGAGCTGACTTGGTCAGACGATCCACTATCACCCAAATCATGTTGTTACCTTGTTGACTCTTTGGCAAACCCACAATGAAATCCATGGAAATGGATTCCCACTTCCACTCAGGCACCTCTAAAGACTGAATCTTACCTTGTGGTCGCCGCTGCTCCCCTTTAACTCTCTGGCATGTCAAACAACGGGACACAAACTCAGCTGTCTCTTTCTTCATCCAGGCCAAAGAAAACGTTTTCTTCAAATCCTTGTATAGCTTGTCTCCACCTGGATGAACTGAATATGGTGTGCAATGTGCCTCTGTCATGATAGTCTTTTTCAACTCCTCGTCATTAGGAACACACCACCTACCATCAAACCTCAACTACCATCTGTATGAATAGAAAACCGGGACACTGTTCCTTTCTCTACTCCAGCTCTCCACTCCACTATCTTAGGATCCAAAGCCTGCTTATCCCGAATATCATCATAAAACTCCAGATGTACTGTCATATCACCCATGGCATCTCCTTTCTGCATCATATGTATCCCAAAACTCGCTACCTCATCCCTCAGCCTCATCAAAGATAGAGCTGTACACAGGGAATGTACACTCTTCCTACTCAAAGCATCAGCTACAACATTGGCTTTCCCTTCATGGTAGATGATTTCCATGTCATAATCGCCAATCAGCTCCATCCACCTCCTCTGTCTCATGTTCAACTCCTTCTGCGTGAAGATGTACTTGAGACTCTTGTGATCAGAAAATACCTTAAAGATTGCTCCATAAAGGTAATGTCTCCAAATCTTGAGAGCAAACACCACTGCACCCAACTCCAGATCATGAGTAGGGTAGTTCTCCTCATAAGGCTTCAATTGCCTAGAAGCATAAGCAATCACTTTGCCATTCTGCATCAACACACATCCCAGCCCATTCTTCGAGGCATCTGTATAAACCTCAAAGTTCTCGCTCCCTTCAGGCAATGCTAAGACAGGAGCTGTGGTCAAACGCTCCTTTAATGTTTGGAACGCCGTCTCACAACTCTCATCCCAACGAAACCTGTTCTCTTTCCTCATTAACGCTGTCATCGGTCTAGCTATCTTGGAGAAATCTTTCATGAACCGTCTGTGGTATCCAGCTAAACCCAAGAAACTCTTAACCTCAGCAACATTCTTCGGTGCTTCCCACTTTGTCACTGCCTCAATCTTCGCCGGATCCACAGCTACCCCATCTTTAGAGATTACATGCCCCAGAAAAGCAACTTTCTCTAACCAGAACTCACACTTGGACAGCTTAGCATACAACTCATGATCCCTCAAAGTCTGCAACATGATCCTCAGATGCTCCTCATGCTCCTCCTTAGTCTTAGAGTAGACTAAGATATCATCGATAAACACCACTACAAACTGGTCTAAGAACTGTCTGAAGATTCTATTCATCAAATCCATAAACACTGTCGGCGCATTAGACAACCCAAACGGCATCACCATATACTCATAGTGGCTATACCTCGACGAGAAAGCTATCTTTGGTATGTCCACCTCTCTAATCTTCACCTGATGGTACCCCGACCTCAAATCAATCTTAGAAATGACTGTTGCACCACTCAACTGATCAAACAGGTCATCTATCCTTGGCAAAGGATACTTGTTCTTTATCGTCACACGGTTCAGCTCCCTGTAATCTATGCATAACCTCAAACTCCCATCTTTCTTCTTCACGAAAAGAACTGGTGCTCCCCACGGCGATACACTTGGTCTAATGTATCCCTTCTCTATCAGATCATCCAACTGCTTCCTAAGTTCCTCCATCTCCTTAGGACCCATACGGTACGGTGTCTTAGAGATCGGCCCCGTCCCTGGCTTCAACTCAACAGTGAAATCTATCTCCCTCTTCGGTGGCAACCCCGGAATCTCCTCTGGAAAAACTTCTGCAAACTCTCCCACCACTGGTATCTCATCAACTGTCGGACTCTCTATCCGATCATCTCTCACATGGCACAAGATCAGAGGACATCCCTTCCTCAGATAAGACTTCAAGGTGACAGCTGCAATCAACTTAACTTTGGGTTTGACTAGAAACCCACGATATGACACACTAACACCCTTAGGACCTCTTAAAGACACTTTTTTTTTATGACAGTCTATCTTAGCTTTATACTTTCCTAACCAATCCATCCCAACTATCATCTCAAAACCGTTAAAAGGAAACTCTAGCAAGTCTACAGGGAAATCAACTTGCCCAACTATCAAAGATACATCTCTGAACAATCTCCCACACGATACAGACTCACCCGAAGGTATGAAAATTTGCTCACTAATAGACTCATATACTCTCAAACCCAACTGTTTGACATGACTCGAAGACACAAACGACTGAGAAGCCCCCGAATCAAACAAAACAAATGTAGGAATACCATTGACAAGGAATGTACCGGTGATAACGTGCGCATCTTCCTCAGCTGCTTTCTTCTCCATCATGAATAACTTGCCACATCGGTCTTCCGCCCACCTCCCCGGACAAGACTAGGCGATGTGGTCGGCTTAGCACCCGACCCTTGATTGTTGTTGTTGTTATTTGGTGTTTTTCGATAAGAATTACCGCCGTTGCGGTTGCCTCCACTCTGGTAACTCTGACTTCCCCGGTTTGGCCATGATCCAGTTGGTCTGTTGCTCGCGAAACTCTGCGCAGGTCTCTGGAAAGATCCAGGTGCACTTGTGCACTCATGTCTCTTGTGGCCTACACCACCACAGCTATAGCAGGTCACTCCCCAACTATAACTCACACTTCCACGGCCACGCCCAAAGGAAGCCCCAGCACTGAACCCAGACCCAGAAGAAAATCCTTTAGACTTATTGTGGTTGCCTTTCTTGTGATTAGATTGGCCACCACCCTCGCTCTCAGACTTCCTCTTCTCACCACCTAACCTCTCCTGAGCCATCTCCACCAACCTCTCAGCTCTCCCAGCCCTCTCATAAGCTTCCTTAACATTAGTAAGGATTCCCACGGGTAACTTATCCATGATCTTAGGGGTCAACCCCCTCTCAAATCTCAATGCCAGATTCTCCTCACTCAAACCCATATCCTCAGCATACCTAGACTTCTCATTGAACAGACTGTAGTACTCAGCCACAGACATCTCAGCGGTCATCTTAAAACCATCAAACTTTTCTCTCATCTTACTCCTCACGTGTTCCGGTACAAACTCCTTCCTCACAGCCCTACGAAACTCCTCCCAAGGTATAGCAGGTAAGCCTTGGTTTGTATATATCTCCTTAGCACCCACTTTCACTGAATCCCACCACTTTTGCCCGCCTCCCTCGGATAGAATGCAGCTGTTCCACCCTCATCTCATCAGGACAGTGAACCAAATCTAATATGTTCTCCATCTCTCTCAGCCAACTATCAAGTAGGTTAGGCTCCCCAACTCCCTTGTATTCTTTCGGGTTAAACTTCGCTATATAAAGGCTGATTTTTGAATGGTCAACCTCCTTCTCCTTATCCTTATTCTTATCCTCATTCACTTTCTTTAGGGTCTCAGTAAGAGCATCCTGGTGCTCTAACATCTTAACGATGTCATCCACGGTCATAAGCTCGGCTCTCGTGATACAAAGCGTTCTCTTGGCGGCATCTTGAAACTATACATATATAAGAAAGGGTAGATATGAACATACGTACTAAACTTCAAAACACGAAAACACGCCACCCAGAACCCACTCGATCGAGTTCCTAAACACACTCGATCGAGTAACGGGCTACTCGATCGAGTGCCCCACGTACTCGATCGAGTACCCAAACTTCAGACCCCAAACAGAACTTCTGATCTCTTACCTACTCGATCGAGTATCTAGGCTACTCGATCGAGTGACCCCCTACTCGATCGAGTACCCCTAGTTACTCGATCGAGTGCCCAAAAACGCTATTCTGGACACAAAATCTTTAAAAACCCACCCGATCGAGTCAGTCCCACTCGATCGAGTCATGCTAACACATAAAAGCTACCCGCATGTTACGTCATATGCTAACATGCTAAACTTATAAACCACATTATATCATAATACACATGCTACGCATCTTTTCTACTGTCTACGAGATCGTTTCATCATATTATTAAATGCCACATTGTAAATCATCCAACATGTTACCATCTCATCAACAAATTCCCACATATCACCATTTTCTTTCACATGCTCAACTTTCTACTTCAACACCCAACAATTAACACATTTCACCACATTCTTACACAAGTTAACCAAACACACATACGACTCGACAAACACTTTCCCCATGTGACCGGTTCAAAGTTGTAGGGCGACCCCTGCGACTTTAGGACGTCTCCCAAGCCTTTGCACTAGCTCCTACAACTTTTACCCCGGGTTCATTTTAATTGACTCCTATGTTCATTAAGTTCATTGGTTACAGGTTTCAGGATCGTCGCTCTGATACCATTTGTAACACCCCCATACTCCAAGTGCCTTACCAGGACCACTCAGGTATGAAGACGTTACCATCTCGGTTACCCGAGGCAATGATAATCAAACAACAATGAAGAAACAACGTTTAATATAAATAGTTTAACGAATAGTTACAATCCTCAAAATCAAACCAAAAGTACGGTACATGATTCCAAACCGATCGTTCTAACTCGAAATGTAAATAAACTAAAGGCTACAATGGAAGACTCCTATCATCATGTCGTGGCATCCGGCTATCCCAAGACTCATCTCAATACCGCTCAATATCTCGCTCACCATCCCCGAATGGATCACCGCAGTTTACAAAACAACACCGGGGTCAGTACTAATCACACAATCAATATAGATAACGACAATAAGATAAACATGACTTAAACTGTCACACACACACACACAACCAACCAATTCCCATCATCTCAATCGACCGTCCCTTTGGACCAACCCCGCCAGTGGGGGACCGCAGCCGTACCCACCAAATCCCCGCTCCACATAGTGAGCGATAACCCTGTCCATTAATGTGCACATCCCCTTCCGTGGCGGGTTCCACGAAGGGCGAAACTAGGGCGTGAAGCCACTCCCGCAAGTGACCCCACTCGGCCCGAGGCCACGCCTCGCGAACCATCATCAACGATCACAACCACAATCACAAGACAATTATTATATCAAACAACCAAATACAATACATCAACCAATATCCCATTATGGGACTAATACTGAGTAGGAAATCCTACCCGGTATGCACACAATCGACGGTCTCTACCGTTGAGTCAAAAAGCCTCTTCTATGAACCCTCCTCCTATCATACAACACATATAGGCTACCAATCACATACTACACATAAAAACCCCCAATCTCTAAATTAGGGTTTAACCAAATCAAAGGAAATACAATAAAAAGGGTACGTAGATCTTACCCTCGACGCAAGGAACTCAACGGTATACACAACGACAAGAACTGGCCGTCTGAACTCCGGGAATTGCTAAGAATGCGATTAGGAAGATGAACTTGTTGCTTTCTCTCTTAAACAGGAATTTAGGTTTTGTAAAAGTGGTTTAGAATAATGACGACGGAACTTAAATACCTTAATCGCATAATTAACAAAACCCGAGAAAACTCCCCGTAAAACCGGACACTCGATCGAGTACCCAAGGTACTCGATCGAGTACCCCCTTACTCGATCGAGTGCCCCAGCTACTCGATCGAGTACCCAACAGGTCAGAAACTATTTTATTTCGCAACTTACCCTTACTCGACAGAGTAAGGGCTACTCGATAGAGTACCCCAAGACTTATAAATACGGAGTATTACACTATTCGCCCAAGTTGGCACAAATTTCTGATTAGCTTTGATTTATACTCTACGACTTCGTAAATGAGGTCAAACTGGGTATATTTTGGGTTATGATGAACTGTGGCTGAACAAAGAGAATAGTGCAATAGGAATTGTCCACCCCTTGTCAAGGTTGTTTGAAATCTCAAGGCCACTCGAGGAGTAGTTAACTGGAAATGCGTGGCCACGCACGGAAGGTATCTATGGTAGATAATTCCGGTCAGACAGTTACTCTTCAGATCGAGGAAACCACTCAAGATATGATCAAGTGCAAGTACGACCTGCAAGACACCTGCATTGAGTGGGAGATTGTAATAGGACAAGAGAATTGGTGACACACACTTGTCTCGGACAAGTGGAAGATTGTTGGAAAATGTGTCCTCAACAATAGTGCGATCACATGATTTAATATCATAATTAAATCTCATATAAAGAATACGTATGGGATGATTCAATTATATAGTCAACTGATCAACATTAATTGGTAACGATTGGCTTGCTAGAGTTTGAGGTTGCTGTTGTGGGACGGTGGTGGTCAGTTGATCCCTTAAGGTCACACCTAAAGGATGATGCCCTTATCTGTAAAGTTGATTAATTGTATGACGATACAAGTTGATCAATTCCTTAAAATTGAACAATTCATTTGTGAGAGAGAATATTGATATCTTATTGTAATATGATTAAATAAGATTTATTTTAGTAATAAAAATTCTTTATTACTAAAATTGTTTATTGTTTGAGAAACAATAGAGATAAAAATGAATGGTTGATTATAATTACAAGATGTTGTGAATTATAAATAAATGACCTATTTTATTTATGTGATCAGGTATCACTAGTTAATTTGTTGAATGTAATTTAATTAATTTGTAAAATGATATTTATGTGATAAATATGCATTAAATTAATTAATAACATGTAAAATACTACATGAGACATATTGTGTGACAAATGACAAATTGACAAAATAAAATGGTAGACCATTTTATGGTACATGGACCGAAATGGAGAGAGTGTAAGTGGGTTGTGATTATTTTATTTTATGTGATAAAATATAAACAATTGCACCTAGCCTAATCTAGCCTTACACACCTAAGTTGTTGATAAGAGTAAAAGGGAAAAGAGATTCCATTTTGGCTTGTTCCCCTGCTTGTTACCCCACCGGTTTCCTCTTCTCTTTACAGAGAATTTTGGACTCTCATTTCACTACTCATTCAACATCATTCATTCACACATTTCTTACATGCAAACTCTCTCAAATTCTAGTTCATCTTTCTCTAAAACATGAGAAATGCTGATCCAACGTGTTCAATCACATTACTAATATTATTAATGTAATATGTGAGTATTAGTAATCAATTTTAAGGTAAACTACTAAACAAATATCTAGCACATATTATTTAGTCGAGATAAGGGATAATCTTGGGTGCAATCAAGAGGAGTGGCTTCTATACGTGGAGTTTTTGGAGGATCATCCTAATACTCATCATAGCTCAAGAACAAGTGAAGGTAGGAGACCTTACTTGTGCCCACAAAACCGAAATTAACAATGTAAGGGACATTGTTTTCTTATAAATCTCTTATTTTGTTATGCATGCACTAGATCTAAAGAACTAGAAATTAAAATGTTAATTTGTTCACTATTAGAAGAGTCTAATAATAGGTATATGAACCTAACATAGAGGAGTCGCCAAAATGTAGACATGGGCCACCCGCGCCGCCCGCACCTGCTCATTTTGATGAAATGTTTAAGGCGGCGGCACTTCTCCCACAGAACCTTGTATAGCCAAAGCACGTCATGGGCCGTTACCGATTTGTGAGATATTGAAACCGGTGAAAGGTTGAATAAGCCTGCATTTTGGAGTCGCCACCAATTTTCATGGAGAATTGGAACCGTTTGAATACCTTGTGCCATGTCAAGACACAAAGTAGTGACATGAACACTAAGAACTCGTTACCCTTAGCATTCTATATCTAGAATGACTCTTGTGGATTCCAATGAACACGGATGTTCAGAGAGATCTGGAGTAAGGGGTGAGGGTACGTATTAGGAAGTCCTTTTACTGAACACCTAATCCCGCCCACCTCGATAGCGGCCTCTACTATTCATATTTGATATCTTGTTGATTATATACATGCAATGCAACACCCAATAGATTAATCCTAGCATGTGAACTTAGACTAAGTTGGTGAACAAATAATTTAGCAAACAATTGAATCAAAGTTGATGTTAGATTAATTGTATGTGAAAGATAAATAAATAGACCATACACAAGAAATACGATAAATAAATAGTGATAATTGAAATTACAATGAATTAATTGATTTACGTTAAAAATATACTTAAGACGGAAAATTTGAAGAAAAGAAAGGAAAATAAATAAGGTTAGAAAATATAGGCAGATTATGGGTGATATTAAGATTAATAGTCAATTAACTACGTAATTAAAGACTAGGTCAAAGCAAGAAAGGAAGTTCAGGGACAGAGCTCATCTCAGACCAGGCGTAGCACTGATGCGTCCCTTGGAAGAGGCGCAGCTATTACTGCGTCTGTTCCTGAGTTGAGCTCTGGCGGTGAAGTCAGAAAAGCGGCTTTGTTAATGTTCGTTGGTATGTTTTATGATTGATTATCGATATTTGACTCAAGTGAAGGTGATTTAACATATTAATTACATATGAAATCGTCATAAAAGCGATGAACACGGATTAAAACGGATCAAAACAAGCTAAGAACGAACCATAAACGAATTAAAACGAATTAGGTTTAAATATGAAGACGGAAACGAACTTTGAAAGAACTTGATAAACTGGAAATAATCAATGGAAACATGTACAAAGGACGAATTCCAGAAACTTGATATGAGAAAATCAGGTTTCTAAAATCCGGGCTTGATTTAGTGACGAAAACCCACAAATATTGATTATAAGGGATCTAAGTCGTAAATAAAACATGATAATTAAAAGGAATATATTAAAATCTATTTTATGTACAAAGAAAGGAAATATAAAAGAGAAGAATCGAAACTACAGAAACCCGAGGAAGAAGAAGAAGAGCAGGAGCAACGGCAACCTCTAGAAGAGGCGCAACAGATGATGCGACCCTTCGAAGAGGCACAGTAGCTGATGCGTTTATTCTCGACGTTTGGTTGCTGCTGTTCCGTAAAAAACAGTTTGATAAAGGGTTTTAGAAGTCGGTTTTAAATATACTTTTGACGTAAATCTTACAATAATGAGTACAAAAAAATAAAATACAATAAAAAAGATCGGATTTACACCCTCAGACTTACATGATTGACGAAACGAGATTGACTAAGTTAACGTTAGTGATTGCTCGACTCGAATGTATGGAAAAAGTGCCCTCGTTAGATGATTTAGATTAAATTGATTGATATGTAGTGGTCAAATTGGTCGGTCATACAACGTGACTGGAACTCAGAAGGATCTGAGCTTACGTGGTCGATTGATCAAGCACGTAGGCGTCAAAAGCTTAGAGCATGGTCTTAGAATGCAAAGGGAGAAGAGAAGGGTGGACACTCGCGTGAAAAATATGGAGACCGGAGGTCTCTATTTATACTAAAAAAACGTGAAGAGTTATGGAATGACCCAAAATTTGGAAACAAATCACGGAAAAAAATCTGAAAACAGCAAAAACAAGCTGGAGAAAGGGCGCAGCAGCTGTTGCGATCCTTCCAAGAGGCGCAGCATCTTCTGCGTCATTTCCCCAGAGGTTTCCTCCTGCAGAAGAAAGATTTCCGCGTTTCTTTTATGGAATTGTGGTAGATCTCTACTTCTTTATTTCGTAAAATATGATTTATGGGATATATTTTACCAAAAGATATAAAATTAAATTATGGAATAAATATCTGGAATTTTCTAGGACATTTTGACGGCATTTTTAAACGGTTTCTTAGAAAATGAAGCAGTTTTTGACCCGGACTCCAAATAAACTCTAATTACTGTCAAAACGACCGTATCGGCGCGTAGATTACGACTAAGGGGTAGACACAAGTGTTTGATCTATCACTTGATGATAAACTTACGGACTGTCATAAATCATTCCGCGTACCAAACATACGACCCAATCATCTCTGGGTGGTTGGCGGAAGGTATAGAAATGAGGTATCTACAACAAATACACCATAAAATTAAAGCTTATATTATTCACTATTTCTTTATTTAGACTACTATTTAGCAATCACTTCATGTCTTCCATTATTATGAATGTTTTCTTGTTGCAGTTACAGCTTTTGTAGAACCAAGTCCAGCCAACCTTGCTGATGATGGTAGCTAAATAAGCTGATAATCAAAATTGGGTTACTGAGTTACTGAAAGTCGCTAATAGCTGTAATTTGATTTGTAAAATCAATTCACGTGAAAAATCTGTAGCTTATCTATGTAGCTTTAAGTATTGATATTGATTGATTTGTAATGGTAGTTTTATGTTAAAACATTGGTTTTGTAATTAATTATTGTCTTAATAAAAGACTTTACATTAAAAAAAAAACACATTTTTTTGGAATATTTTTTTTAAAAAAAAAAATTAATTGAGAAACGTCTACGGTTGTTAAAATTGAACCATAGCCTTTTATCTACATAAGGCTAAGGTTTAATCTTAATAACCGTAGCAAAAAGTCACTTTAGAACCGTAGCCATAAGTACTTGATCTAAGGCTACCCCCTGATTTATTATGGTTGTAAAACCGTAGCCAAATCTCATTTTTAACCGTAGCCGTAAGTGTTTTTTGTACTAGTTTGTGTGATGAAATAGGGAAGTTTAGAACCTAGTTGAGAATGAAAACATTCTGCCCATGTGACACTCGACCGAGTGCACCATGCACTCGACCGAGTTTTCGTCTAATCGATTGAGTGGTTTGCTTTGACTCTTATTTTGTTAATATTCGACCAAATATTTAGCGTTTACCCTTATTTTGAAGTTTATATTAGTTGACTTGTGTTGGATGAGCATGATATGTGTGAATTATTTACGTTTGATTATATGGTGTGGCATTTTGCAAATAAATGGAAATTGTTTATTCGACGTGAATTGATTGATGACGGAAATAATTTGGTAATCTTTTTTATGTGTGTTGATCGACGTGATTTTATTTGGTTGTGTAAAAGTAAGAGGAAATATGAAAATTATGTGTTGCATAGTGATCATTTGCATGATTGTGTATTGTGGCCTTCCGTATGAACGGAAGTATTGATGATGGATGGGAACAGATATGGAAACATGTGTGTGATCATGTAGTGGATTTGACGCGGTACATGCGTGGAATGATGTGTAGAAATGGAAGTGTTGATCATGGTTGAGTCTAACGAGAAAATTGCATTATTTGATTGTTTTATGGAGTCTGTATATTCGTGATTGATGTGCATACGTGTGAATGTATGAGATTTTATGTGATATGGATACGTAATAATAACCGATTTGTACCCCGTGATAGATATGTTTACATATAACCAACATGAATTGGGAGTTGTTTATAGGACTTAGATTGGAACCGTGGGTTTGACCTGACACTTGATCTTTGGGAGGTCTGTAGATGGGGGATTATATCAATGGAATTATAGCTAGATAAGGTTTGATTAAAGAATTGCAATGAGTAAAAGAGAGTGTTGAACCTGGAACATAGTCATTTATGGAATTTGGTAATGAACTTACGAGTACACTTTGTGGATTGATAGTTGAACTTCGGGACGAAGTTCTCTTTTCGGGAGAGTGGATGTAACAAATTGCAAATTTAGGAAAGAGAAAGTACAGAATGTGAGGAAGTATAAGAGTTGAACAAAGAACCTTGGGATGAGTGGGATGTTTATAAAGGAACGTATACGGTAGACGAGCATGTGAGACGAGAGAGAGTGCATGAGAATCAGTGATAAGACTTGAGGAAAGGAGAGAGTGGGGCGAACTTCGGGGACGAAGTTCATTTTAAGGGGGAAGACTCTAATACCCCGTATGTTATAATTATATATTTTATATTGGTTATAAGAATTATTTATGAGACGGAATATATAATAATAATAATAATAATTATTATTATTATTATAATAAGACGGTAATTATAATAATGATAATAATAAATTGTATGAATACATGTATACACTCCCACATACCACTATATATATACCTCCACCTTATCCATCCTCACCTTATCCACTTAAAATCTCAACACAATCCTCCACCCATCAAATTAGAAGAGAGAAAGAGGGATTAGAAGAAAATGGAGATTTTGTCACTCCACCTCGAGATTGTAAGGTAAAACTGTCTAAAACTTGTTTATATATTATTTAATTAATACCGTAGACCCAACTTGACCCCGACTCACCTCTGACTATCATTGACCACCTCGTTGACCACCGAAAACGGTGTTTGACCGTGTATTTATATGCGTTTTTATTGTTGTTATGCGACCGTCTTAAGACAGAATTTTGACCCTTATTCGGTTGACGGATTAGGCTGCCCTTGGGTGGATATGGTCATGGGTTGAGAGGGGAGTCTAGTGGTGGTCATAGGTGGTGAAATGGGTGGCGTTTGGGTAGTATAAAATGGGGTTAAAGAGGAGTATACGGGTTAGGTCATTGTTGTCGTATTGTTGTATTTGTTGCGGTTGTGGTTGCTTTTGCTGGTGATGGTTGGCTCGCCTAGTGGTGGCTCAGCTGTGGGGTTAAGCCATGACCACCATGGTGGTGGTGGCCCACGGTGGCGGCTGTTTCGGTGGGATTTTGTCGTTGTTTGTGGGTGTGTATGTCGGGTGTGTAGGGTGTTGTTGTTGGGCTACTTTCCTACTGTTTTGCGGCGGTTTTAGGTGGTTGTCGTGGACCATCATGGCTGGTGGTGGTGGCACACATTGGCAACAGTAAGTGGGTGGTGGTTGGCCGTTGTTTTAGAGTTGTTTGGTGGTTCAAGCACGTGGTTCAAACCGTGTGTTTGTGTGGGGGATAACGGGTTTTATTTATTATATAATGGGTATGAGTCGGGATTTGACCAATGTGGTTGGCGATTAATTGAGATAGGATTTAAATTGCTTAAGTTGGGTTTTTATTTAATTAATTGAATTCGTATTTGATTAGATTATATTAGTTAGTAATTAATTATATTTAATTATTATAATTAAGTGACAGTTTTTGTGTAAGATTATTATTATTCGGATTGCTTATGGAGATTTGCTAAAAGGTAGGTTAATTCTACTCAGTTTCAATAAATATTTGAAGAAGCTCTGATATTGTATTCAAATCTTCAATCCTCAAATATTTAAGAGTTCTCACCGGATCCCAACAATATATATATATATATATATATATATATATAGAGGCCGAATCCGGTGAGGCCGTTAATTATGGCGAGGCGGCCGGCCTCACCAAATTCCTTCATTAATCCTTCATTATATGGACTAACTTCCTATTATTCATTGGGCTTAAAATTTAGGGGTCACTCCAAATCTTTTCATTTAGCCCAAAATACTTTCTCTCACTAAAATATTATACCATATAATAGCCCAATCACACAATATCTCTCTAAAATATAAGAAACAAAATTTTTTTCTGAAAATTTTCTTCATCAAGCAAACTCGTCGTTCAACGAAAATTCTTCAGCAAGTGAGCTCATCAATTTGTTCATCGATTGTTCGTGGATTTCATCAAAACAACATTCAACAACGTTGATTAAAGTAATTTCAGAAGAAAAATCGAATAATTTTCAGGTAATTTCATAATTTTCATCAAAATTAAGTATATTCATACAATTTTGTCAATTCACTCATATATTGATGATATCAGGTTCGAATTTGATCAAATTGAACGATTTTGTAAATAAAACGTTCGAATTTGACCAATATTTTGAGCGATTTCCTTTTTCTCAATTGCTATGCTATGGAGATTGTTCGTGGATTTCGTATTACTTACTAAATTGTTTTTGACGGTTTTGCAGCTCTAATTGCTATGGAGATTGTAGATATCACAATGACTGATGATAATAGTGTTATTGAATCAGGTATATCATTTTTTATGTAATTTTGTAAAAATCTCATGTTTTATGATTCAATTTGCATTTGTCAAAATTTCTGCTCGATTATTATGCAATATATGGATCGATATTGTATCTCAGTTTTTTTCCAAGGTTTAGTTTATGAATTGAGTTGATTTTGTGAATCTTAGAACCTAATTGTGTGACTGTAAGAGTTGGTTGAATTGTTACTGTAAGAGTTATCAATTGAGTGGATTTTGTTGTTTGGTAAATCTCAGAACTTATTTTGTGAATCTCAGACCTAGTTTAGTGAATCTTAGAGCTTGTTTTGTGAAACTTATCATAAGTGGTTAGAATCACCTTTTCTACTCTTTTACTTATTTTGTGAATCTCGGGCCTAGTTTAGTGAATCTTAGACCTTATTTTGTGAATCTCGGACCTTACTCAGTGAATCTTAGCAAATGATGATAGTGTGATAATTAATTAAAACATAATATTCAGAAAACTTAAAAATCTTGTAATTTTTCATCACGTAAAATTTCGCAGGTTCATGGCTTTCTAATTAACTAAACAACAACATTCAAAAATAAAATAAAATGAAAAGCTGAAAAATTAAGCAAGATATGATATTTGTTTAGTTTATCAATCACCCCTATTTGTCCGAGGCAATGCACATAGAGCAATATTGATATAGCTATAGGTGCAAAAAGCATTCATCCGCATCGGCCGAGCGATCTTCCCGCATGTTTAGATGAATATGGGACTCTTCTACATACTGGAGTGTAGTTAAAATATTTTGAATCAAGCCTTGATGCTACCCATAGAAAGGGCCCCTGAACTCGGGAATAGGTAGCCACCATTCGATCTAGTACGCCCAAATTGCTCAAACTTCTCCCGCAACTTAAAAGCCTTTTTTGCAGCCATTGTCATTTGTGCCAAATTGAATTAGTACTAATCCCATAAAATGACAAGTCCGCCTCGCACATAACAGGCACCAAAGACTCTATCTCATAACCTTGGCTCATTAAACAAACGCCAATTTAGAGAGGCCAGGACAAACATACTTCCCTTTTTATCCATATAACTGGAACATTCGCCAAAACACAAGTATAGGGAAATACAAATAAATGAGACATTGTGTGCAATAGGGATTTTTGAAATGTTTTACGAGTAAGAGAGAAGAGACGTTATTGGTATATACTATTATGTTTCAGAAATTAGATATTTATAGGCCTGGTATTTGGCACAATCACAACAAATGATTGTTCACATTACCCATATATTAAATTTTTGATTGTTCAATTTCCTTTTCTTGGGAATGGAAGTGTTATTAACAAATCAACAAAATATCCTCATACATACAGCCTGACCTTTTCTTAAAAGTGAATTCATAATCTTCACCAAAAAATTTTAAATTATTTGAACTAATAATCTGATACTTTATTTAGTGAATCTCGGACTTTATTTGGTGAATCTCAGCCTTTATTTAGTGAATCTTGGGCCTTATTTTGTGAATCTCTGTTGTTAAACGTTACTAATGCAGTTTATTTATTTCTTATTGTGTGAATCAGAGACCCTAGTTTGTGAAACTAGAAGGTTATTTTGTGAAATTTAATAACTAATATATACAACCTGGGTAAGATGAAAAACTGAACTAATAATCTGAACCAAAAAGTGAACTTGTGAATCTCAGTCATTGTAATTGTGAATCCTAGAGCTCTTTTTGTGAACCCTTTAGAGGAATGACCTATTCTTCTCTCTTCCTTGCTCAGATAATATCCTCAGACTTTATTTGTGAATCACAGACCTTATTTAGTGAATCTTAAACCTTGTTTTGTGAATGTGAGATGTGACTTTGTGAACCTTTTATCTTCTTAGTTATTGATTCAAATGTCAACAACAACTCACAGTGTAGTGTGACACCTCGTGTCGGTTGTGGTGAGGTTCCTTGCTCTAATGTTGATTCTCGTCAGGATGGTGAGGGTTCTACTGCTGTCTTAACAACCCCTACAATGCCAACTATTTCCACACCTACTACTTTGGTAACTTACACACCGGGTGGCACTGAGCAATGGATAACTAGGATTGAAGAGAAGTTTACACCCGTGCTTGGCAAAACATTTGTGGACTTAGAGTCAGCAATGTTGTTCTATAAAATTTATGCTATTGCTTGTGGGTTTGAAGCATGGAAGTCTTCAACTAAGAGGTTTAAAGATGGTACTATTCGAACAAAATGCATGGTTTGTCATCGTCAAGGTTTTAATAACAGGAAAAATCGTCCTCCAAAAGCTGATGCAAAAACAACAACTGTTGAAACTGGTGACAAAACAAAAGCTAGTGCAATAAGTGCAAATAGAAAAACAAAAACTGCTAAAACCAGTACGAAAAAGGGTGGAGTTGCAGGTGCAGGTGAAGCTGAGAGTTCCAATAAGCAAAGTGGTACAAGAATACTAAAATTAAAAGGTGGGGTTGTGAAGCAATGATAAAATTCATGTACCATGAAAAGATGTACAAAATTGAACAATTCCGTGAGGGTCACAATCACCCAGTGACGCCTGTCAAAAATAGGGAATTTGAGAAACTTGCTCTTAATATAAATCAACTGAACGAATATCATAAGTAATCGATTATACAAAATTCGAGATTGAATGTCGGGGCTAGTTTAACATACAAATTATGCAAGGAACAAGCAGAGGGTTTCGAAAATGTTGGAGCTACCCTTACGCAGTTCAAGAATTTCCAAAGGGAAGTAAAGTGTCTACTTAGTGGCAAGGATGGACATATGTTCATCTCTCGTTTAGAAACCCTCCGAGAAACAAAAGGGTTGGTATTTTCATATGAAACAGATGCTGACAGTGCCTTGACAAGAATTTTTTGGACAAATGCGGATTCCATCAGATGTTACGCATTGTTTGGTGATGCTATTTCATTCGATCCAACCTATGGAACGAACAAATATAACATGAAATTTGCACCTTTCACTGGCATTGACAATCACAAAAAATCAATAACATTTGGATGCGTGCTTTTAGATCATGAAGATGATGACTCGCTTATTTGGGCATTTCAGCAGTTCCTGAAAGCAATGAGTGTCAAAGAACCCAATTACATCATCAGTGACCAAGATGCCGGAATAATAAATGCAGTTCCAGGTGTGTTTGGAATTTCTTACTTTTGTGAAACTGGTTATTTATTTGGTGAATCTTGAAGTTTAATTTGTGAATCATAGAGCGTGTTTTGTGAAAGTTAGATCTTGATTTTTAAAACACAAAGCTAATATTCTTAAACTTGGTCATAAGTTGTTGAAATTGCCTATTTTGTTATTTCTCTTATCTTGTGAATCTGAGACCTTGTTTTGTGAATCTCAGACCTTATCTTGAGAATCTCAGACCTTATTTTGTGAATCTCAGACCTTGTTCAGTGAATCTTTTGGCTTGTTATGTGAAACTTGGTTGTGGTTTAAAATCATCTATTTTACTCTTAATTTTGTGAATCTCAAACCTTATCTTGTGAATCTTAGACCTTGTTCAGTGAATCTTTGGGCTTGTTATATGAAACTTGGTCGTGGTTTAAAATCATCTATAAGTCTCTTAATTTTGTGAATCTCATATTTTATTTTGTGAAATGTCAGACCTTGTTCAGTGAATCTTAGGGCTTGTTATTTGAAACTTGGTCGTGGTTTAAAATCATCTATTTTCCTCTTAATTTTGTGAATCTCAGACGTTATGTTGTGAATCTCAGACCTTGTTCAGTGACTCTCAGGGCTTGTTATGTGAAACTTGGTCGTGGTTTAAAATCATCTATTTTCCTCTTAATTTTGTGAATCTCAGACCTTATCTTGTGAATCTCAGACTTTGTTCAGTGAATCTTTGGGCTTGTTATATGACACACAAAGCTAATATTCTTAAACTTGGTCATAAGTTGTTGAAATTGCCTATATTGTTATTTCTCTTATCTTGTGAATCTGAGACCTTGTTTTGTGAATGTTAGAGCTTGATTTGTGACAAAAGATCTCTGACAATAGATAATGTGGATTTTGTGACTTGCAGCCGTGTTCAAAAAAGCAAGACATCGTTTTTGCATGTGACACATTATGAAGAAAGTAACAGACAAGGTTGGGAGCACAATTTGCAAAGAGACTGATTTCTTAAGTCGTCTGAACAATGTTGTCTGGAGCGAGGACTTGGAGCCTGAGGAATTTGAAGAGAATTGGGCTAACGTCATTAGCGAGTTTTCGTTAGAAGAGAATAAATGGTTGACTGACAAGTTTGCGGAACGAGATCAGTGGATACCCGCTTATTTCAGGAATGTGCCGATGGGCAACATTTTAAAAACCACACAAAGATCAGAGAGTTTGAATAGCTTCTTCAAGAGATTTGAAAATAAATATGGGACTCTTGTAGAATTTTGGATGAGATTTGAGAGTGCCATGGACCAACAAAGGCACAATCTAAAGCTTCTCGAAGCAAAGAGCCACAACTCAATGCCCGAAACCCTATTCGGGTCAAACTGGGAGGCCCATGCAGTGAAGGTCTATACACATGAAGTGTTCTTTGATTTCCAAAAGGAGGTTAAATTTTCGGTAAATGCGTGTAGTGTTTGTGGATACAACCCACCAGATCCAGTAACTAACTTTGAAGTTTCAATTGTTGAGGACGCGAACAAGCGAAAGAGATATGTAGTTGAGTACAATCGGAGAACAATGGATGTCCGTTGTGCATGTAAATTGTTTGAAAGGAAAGGTATCTTATGCAACCACATCATTTGGATTTGCTCGGGAAAGTTTAAGGAAATTACTGAGAAATACATTTTGTGTAGGTGGAGTAAGAATGCACTCAGAAACCTGGTTTATGATTTGAATGGAAATCTACTGGAAAACAATGATCTTACGGGTAATAGTAAGTTTGAGATGTCTCGGGTGTGGTCTGAGATTTACGCAACTGTTGGTATGCTTAAAAGAAAAGAAGAAGAGTCAGATATGAGAGAGTTTGCCAAGCTAATAAAAGAATTCCGAGAGAAGTTGGAGCCAAACCCAAAGCCTTTGCCCAAAGAACAAGAATTGGAGGCCCTTCACAACTGCAAGGCTCCAAAAGAAATCAAGATCTTACCACCTAAAGTCTCTAGAAACAAAGGTAGTGGTAAAAGGATGCTGAGCAGCAAAAATAAGGCAATTATGAAGGCAAAAAAACCAAAAAGGTTGTGTGCTAAGTGTAAACGCATGTCACACCATGATAAAAGAAATTGTCCAAATGAGTTTGCAGAGCATCCTCCTGAGAATCAACTATGTATAATTCTACTCTTGTCTTTCCATTTTAGTGTTGCTTGAAAACACAACTACTATTGTCTACTAATTCTTTTTTTTCTAAAAAAAAGTATATAATAAAAGTTTGATTCTTCACATAGGGAGACACATCGGAAGAAGAGGAAGAAGAGGAAGAGGTTGAGAATGAAGAATGATGTACGGAGGAAGAAGAGGAAGATCATTGAAGAAGACAAGTTTTAAGCTCGTTTTATTTTTGTCAACGTTGTGAATCCTGAACCTTATTTTCTGAAACTGGAACGTAAAATTATGAAACTTGGTTCTGAACCTTGTTCAGTGAATCTAAGGGCTTGTTTTGTGAAACTTGGTCGTGGTTTAAAATCATCTATTTTGCTGTTAAATTTGTGAATCTCAGACCTTATTTTGTGAATCTCATACCTTATATTGTGAATCTCAGACCTTGTTCAGTGAATCTTAGGGCTTGTTCTGTGACACTTGGTCTCAGACCTTATATTGTGAATCTCAGACCTTGTTCAGTGAATCTTAGGGCTTGTTCTGTGAAACTTGGTCGTGGTTTAAAATCATCTATTTTCTTTGTTAAATTTGTGAATCTCGAGACCTTATTTTGTGAATCTCGAGACCTTATCTTGTGAATCTCGGACATTGTTCAGTGAATCTTAGGGCTTGTTCGTGACACTTGGTCTCGGACCTTATATTGTGAATCTCGGACCTTGTTCGGTGAATCTTAGGGCTTGTTTGTGAAACTTGGTCGTGGTTTAAAATAATCTATTTTGCTCTTAATTTTGTGAATCTCAAACCTTATCTTGTGAATCTCATACCTTTTGCTCAACTCATTGACAATGTCAATGTCAAACTTGGTCGTGGTTTAAAATCATCTACTTTACAACTATCAAAATATCTTTACAAGAGTTGATGAAGGCAACAATCTTTACAACTATCAAATATCTTTACAAGAGTTGAAATATCTTGCCTCGAACCATTTTTGCTCAACTCAATGTCAATGTCAATGTCAAATTAACTATTAAAATATCTTTACAAGAGTTGATGTAGGCAACAATCTTTACAGGAGCCTCGACCCACTTTTGCATATTATGACTTCACGGACAATTGTCTTCCTTAATTAAACACCTATACAACCAAAAACAAGTACAATCGACTTATTTACGAAAAATTTGCCAAAGTTATGAAGAAATGAACTTCACATCATTTTTAAGACAATGAAGTGTACCTTTGTAGTATTTTTATCCCATCTAAGTAGTTCCAATACGACCGATTTTCGATATTGTGTCAAATTCTGCCAAGAGAAACATATATTAATGAAGTATATAGACAACGAACCTATCTTTATTTGGAGAATATCAAACCTTGTTTTTTGATTCTCAAACCTTGTTCAGGGAATCTCAGAGCTTGTTCAATGAATCTCAGACCTTGCTGATTTTAAACCACTTATAATGACCAAGTTTCACCAAAAAAGCTCTGAGATTCACTGCACAATGTCTGGGGTTCACAAGATAAGCCTTATTTTCGTATACTAATGAACTTACCTGAAAATATTCACTTTTGGTCCATAAACTATCATCATCCAAGGCACTCAACCACTTCAACAGAAAAACTCCACAATCATAACTAGACAAAAAAAAACAGTAAATGGCTCAAAATAATAACTATTGATCTGTTAACAAAAGGAAAAATATACATGCTTATATACCTTGTTGTTTGTTGAGGGACTTTGAGATTGACATATTCGTTCGTGTGCATGAACTCCAAAGATTTATATGACTCTGGCAAAATAGCTGAAACCTGATGTACCTGAAAAAGAAAAGGCAATAACAAAATCAAAATATATTTTGGAATATACTTTTAAAAGAAAAGGCAATAACAATAATTTGGGGGAAAAAAAATCATACAATCTCTTTGGCATGCTTGTTGTCAGGATCCACATTAACAGCCTCGCATGAGTCAACGATGAAATTTTTTCCATGCTTTATATCACAGACACAAGCCCACCAATGCTGCGGCTCTGTGTTACTATGGAAAGGGATAAAAACCTGAGATAGTAAATGTCCAAGATTCAATAAATAAGGTCAAGGATTCACAAAACAAGGTCGAGGATTCACAAAACAAGGTCACAAAACTAAGTTCAAGGAGTTCACAAAATAAACTCCAGGATTCACAAAACAAGGTCCAGGATTCATGAATTATGTTCCAGGATTCACAAATAAGTTCACAAAATAAGGTCCAGGATTCACGAATTATGTTCCAAGATTCACAAATAAGTCCACAAAATAAGGTCCAGGATTCACAAAACAAGGTCGAGGATTCATAAAACAAGGTCACAAACTAAGTTCAAGGAGTTCACAAAATAAACTCCAGGATTCACAAAACAAGGTCCAGGATTCACAAAACAAGGTCCAGGATTCACGAATTATGTTCCAGGATTCACAAATAAGATTCACAAAATAAGGTCCAGGATTCACAAAATAAGGTCCAGGATTCACAAAACAAGGTCCAGGATTCACAAAACAAGATCAAGGATTCACAAAACAAGGTCACAAACTAAGTTCAAGTAGTTAACAAAATAAGGTCCAGGATTCACAAAACAAGATCTAGGATTCACGAATTATGTTCCAGGATTCACAAATAAGTTCACAAAATAAGGTCCAGGATTCACAAATAAGTTCACAAGATAAGGTCCAGGATTCACAAAATAAGGTCAAGGATTCACAAAACAAGGTCAAGGATTCACAAAACAAGGTCACAAAACTAAGGTCAAAGAGTTCACAAAATAAGGTCCAGGATTCACAATACAAGGTCCAGGATTCACAAAACAAGTTCCAGGATTCACGAAATAAGGTCCAGGATTCACATATAAGGTCCAGGATTCACAAATATCTGACCTTGTCGATATGGCTACCAGCAGGTGGAGTGTAACTGTCCTTTATGTGTGTACCCCAAATTTCAGGGTTCTTTTCTCGATCAAGACTCTACAAGTCACAAGAAGGCAATTTTAGAAACAAAGCAACTTAAAGAATGTAAAATACTTGAATATCAACATATAAAGGATTTGAGACTGACAAATATTGTTGTTGGCAAGTAGATTAAATTTCTTCTACTGAATGTGCACTTAATTCCAAATATATCAATGACCTACAAAATTAAATTTGTTAGGAAACATACACATCGAGTGACGTGAACAAAATGAAAACATGGGAAGGAAAAGGAAAATAATACTCAGGGGTTACTTACCTCATCCATAATAAGACCTTTCGGTCCAAGACTACGCAAAGCTTCTCTTGTGACATCCATCCACGGAGTGGACACCATAACGTCACTTCATTATTGATAAAATTCAATTAGTAGGTATATTTATTACAATAAAAAAAATCAGAAAATGAAAGCAAAAATATGACATTACTGTATATTTTTCTTTGCTTTCTTTCGAACAAAATGCATCAATTCATTGTCAGTGTATCGAGGCCATTCTAGTGCATCATTTTGTACTATTTCTCTGGATAGGTTCTCTTGATTGCACGCCCTCAACTCCTTACTGGAAGATGGTTTATCGAGGCCGGAAACAATTGGTGTAGAAGGAGGATTATTGTTCCCTACCACAGGAGGAGGAGTAGAAGTTGCAGGAGTAGCTAGAACAGTGACAGTGGGGTGAGTGGGCTCATTGATGGAAGGGAAATCATCAATAGCACTGGAACTTGTTTGCATATCTCTTTCAGTTGTTCTCCTCTTTTTGTACTCAACGAACCGTTCTTGATTATGATGATCATCCGCTACCGCTGTGGGCTTAGAATGGTCAGGTTGTTCATCATTGATAGGAGAGGCATCATCACTAACGGGAGGGAAATCATCAGTAGCAGTAGTATGACAGGGAGATAAAAGATGATAAGGTTGTTCATCAGCTTGAATACAAGATGTTGAAGGTTCACGAAATCGTATGATTTGGCATTCTTGTTTTGGTGAGGAACGACGTGACTGTATTGGTTGCAAAGCTTCACCCATCACGTCCAATGCCTCCAACAATTCAGCTAGATTATCCCCACTATTACCCTCCACACTCTTCTGGACATTACCCTCCACACTCTCCTGTAAATTACCCTCCTCATTATTGTCTTCTTGAGATGCCCTAAAACCATCTGCAATACCATCTACAGCTGCAACTAGTTTCAAACCGTGTTTGAGGAAGGTAGTTTGCTCGAGCTTGGCTAGAAAGAGATTTGTACTCCATGAAAGCTTGAACCATGACCTTTGCGGAAACTGCAAGTTTATTAACAAACTCGGTAGTCTTGCTGAATTATTAGGTAGAACAGGATCAACATTTGCGGAAAGAGCAAGTTTATTAATAAACTCGTAGGAGGATCGAAGGTTCTTCATCTTCGAATGTTGTTGTTCACTTGTTCGCTTTGAAGACGCCTAAACTCAATAGTAGGCAAAGGTGCGCTCGGTGGCTTTGAAGACTCCATAAACTCAATAGTAGGCAAAAGTGCATGTGCCTTATCTTTGAGTGATGACCAGTGGAGGCTCAATAGAACCCTTGCCGAAAGTTTTATTGTCCGAATTTTTGTCATTCACTTCCTGCTTAAGTCTCTGGGATATAGCTTCTTTAGTCCAAGTTGAGAGCGTTGGAAACTGCCGGGTAACAAGGCGTGCTTTGTAGACACATCGGACTAGATAAATAAAAACCAAGACCATAATAGGTCCACCAAACCAATTTTCTTTCAGCTTTTGGGCCTTCCACTCCTCCGTTTGCCAAGACTCAACTTGGTCAGCCAATTTACGTTTGATAAAATTGCACCAGTTGAATTTGGAGATCAACTCAGTGTTTACCAAACTTTTAAGAAGTCTCAAACTTGCCCTATTGCCTACAACACCGCCTAAAAGAGCATTGAAGATATAAATGATGAAAGTGCGTTTGAAATCATCTCCACCATCTCTTTGTGTAAAGAGCTTTTCCATAATGTGTTAGAGCTCAATGGAACTACCTTTGTATTGACTTTTGAACTCCTCCAAAAGAGACACATAAGAAGGGCACTTATCTCCAATTTTTGCTTCTTCGACAATGTTTGGAGCCATTGGCAATCCCATGCACAGATGGATATCTTCCTCTAAAACAAGGAGTTTCCCATCACACCACGATCTGTACGGGGGTCATAATTTGAAACTAGCAGTGACGCAAGTCACCCGGAACAACATTTGTTTTAAGATGCAATAGAGAACCAAATCCCATTTCTTGTATAGCTTCAATCGCTTATCGATGGTGGATTCTC
This sequence comes from Silene latifolia, assembly GCF_048544455.1. Classification (NCBI taxonomy): domain Eukaryota; kingdom Viridiplantae; phylum Streptophyta; class Magnoliopsida; order Caryophyllales; family Caryophyllaceae; genus Silene; species Silene latifolia. The sequence continues at coordinate 68,525,099 of NC_133532.1, forward strand.
CTTATTGTTGAGAAAGTGGTAAAGCCCAGTGAGAAGACATCTCCGAGTCCTCAACACACGCATTCTCTCTTTGTAAATTCTTGTCTTTTTTTAGGTGGCTCGAGACGGTTCGGTAGCTTGATGAGAATCAGCATTTGGTTGAGCAGTCGCTTCATTTTTTATGGCTTCCTATTATGCACCAAGTAAGGCAAAATAACATCAGAACTAAAATCCAAAATGTAAACATTTTAAGTAAGTTTGACAACGGAGAAGGTGATTTCATGCACTTGTTAACAAGTATAACAATATTATCTTCAAGTTTCACAAAACAGGTCTGAGATTCACACAATTAGGTCCAGATTCACACAATTAGGTCCTAGATTCACGAAATGCAAATGAGATGTAGCTCGAAAAACTTAACCAACAATACATTTAAAAGCGGCAATAAATAAAGATAAGATAATGAAAACAGATAAGGTGATTTCATGCACTTATTAACAAGTATAACAATATTATCTTCCAATTTCACAAAACAGGGTCTGAGATTCACACAATTAGGTCCTAGATTCACAAAACTAGATCCTAGATTCACGAAATGCAAATGAGATGTAGCTAACAAAAACTGGCAAAAACCCTAAACCATAAACCCTCAGTAACAAAAATATTTTAAAACTGGCAAAGAACATGCATCCAAAGAACGATAAATTAATCACAAAACCATACGCAAAAGAATCGAAATATACTAAAAAAACCTAAACCCTCAATAACAAAAACTGGCAAAAACCCTAAACAATAATTTGACGAATTAAAGAAGTTGATTGAAAATTATGGTGAAAAATACGAAACAAAAGGAGGATGAATCGAAATTTGAGAAAGTAGATAGAAAAATACCTAATTTGCGGATAACAAATAAGAAAAGCTAATGGGCGTATTTAAAAGCTCAATGATAATGGCGGATAATGGCGAAGACGAGCAGTTAGTGAATATGGAAGTTGAAGAGAGAGCAGTTAGTGAATATGGTGAATATGGAAGTTGAAGAGAGTGAATATGGAAGTTGAATATGGTGAAATTTGAAAATTGCGAAATTGTGATAATGCGAAATTGCGAAATTGAAACCACGTGGATCTTCACTTAAGATGTTTGTTTCACTCAATGTTGTGAATCCTGGAACTTATCTTGTGAAACTGGAACATAAAATTATGAAACCTAGACCTGAATCCAGCATTAAGTATTTTTGTGATTTTGATCAAAATTTAGTCGATGTCATCGTTCCCCAATTTAGCCTGAATCCAGCATCGTTCCCCAATGAAATAAAGTCTTTAGTTGATGACATGAAACATGTAATTGTACATAATACAGAAAAGGATGCGAATCAAATGAGAAGGCGACTTGCATTAAACATCTTTGTCTCTCAATAAAGGACCGTCATACGAAGTACACCCGTCTCATCTTATGGTCAATCCAAGTTTCACAATTTCTTGTAGAATTACATTCTCGACTACTAAATACATTCTCAACTACTCAAATACAAGATTACAGACTAAACAATTCATGGTACCATTACAAACAAACAAGGTCATATGGCCGAATTAATTTTAGATATAGCAGGCCTACTGAAGCAAGGGATGGCCGCCACTGAACACATATCCATCGAAGAAAAGATCATTTGCTAGCAAAAAACTGTCCATGTCATCAATGAAACACCTATACCATGAAAAACAAGTAACAATTAACAGATGTTCACCAAAGTTATGACAAAATGGACTTTACATTAATTTTAAGTCAAGCAAGTGTACCGTTTTTGTATTTTTATCCCATTTAAGAAGTTCCAATATTATCTTCTTTCAATAGTCAGGCAATTTCTGCAAAAGAGATTTTCATACAGTATAGTATATATTTAATATGTAGCAATGGCAAGGTAGGAGGCAAAACGCGTAAATCTATACCTCAAAATATTCACTGTTGGTCCATAAACTTTGATTGTCCAACGCATCCAACCATTTCAGCACAAACACTCCACAATCAAAACTACAAATAAATAAACATTTATGAGTAAAAGAAACATCTCAAGTGAACATCAACTATTCAACCATTCATTTCAGCAAATATGGGATTGGGTACATGATTTTGGTCAGAGAGGGATCATTAAAACTTGTACAATATATCTCATAAAATAGCCTAAAAAACGAAGATACATGGTTACATACCATGTTTTTTGTTGAGGGACTTGAAAATTTTCAATTGGGTTCATGTACATCAACCGCAAAGGTTCAAATGGAGATGAACCACCACAAAGAACAGATGAAACTTGGTACAACTGGAACATGAAAAAGCCAATAGAACATAAAAATATGACAGGGATATATTTTTTGGGAAAAAAAACTAAAGATAAATACTCAAAAATTTTTTGGGAAAAAATCATACAATCTCGTGGGCTGTGTGGTTATCACGATCCGCATGTATATCGGTGCTCGAGTCGAGGATGAAATTTTTTTTTTGCTTTAAATCGCAAACGCAAGCCCACCAATGATGACACTTATCGTTAAACATAGGGATAAAAACCTGCAATAGACAAACCAATTAACAATACACATGAACGAAAATAAATAAAAAAGAACATAAATAGTAGAAGAGGGATCTTTCACCTTTTGGATATTGCTCCCATCAAATGGAATGTAATCAGGCTTCATGTATTGACCCCAAATAGCTGGGTTGCGTTCTTCATGAACGGTCTGCATGTGACAAAAGTAGGACCATTTTAATAAACCAAGGAGGAGCAAATACTTGAATATCAACATCTAAAGGATTTGAAGCTCACATATCTTTGTGGTTGGCAAGTAGAGGAGATCGATCTCACCGAGTGTGGACTTCACTCCAAACATATCAATCACCTACAAAAACAAATTTAACAAAACATAGGCAAAGGATTCACAAAATAAGTTCCAGCATTCACAAAATAAGGTCCAGGATTCACAAAATAAGGTCCAAGATTCACAAAACAAGTTCCAGGATTCACAAAAATAAGTTCACACAATAAGCTCCAAGATTCACAAAACAAGGTCCAACATTCACAAAATAAGGTCTAGGATTAACAAAACAAGTTCTAGGATTCACAAAAAAAGTAAAATGAAACATGAAAAGAAAAAGGAAAGGAAAATGATACTTACCTGATCCATAACAAAGCCACGTGGTCCAAGGGTCTGTAAAGCCTCTGTTGTGACTTCCATCCATGGAGTGGACACCATAGCGTCACTTAAATAATGAGGAAATGCAATTAGTCAATATCTCTCACAATATAACTTTTATATTCTAAAATAAAATAAAAATCATATAACATTTATATTGTAAAATCAAATCAAAATCAAATCAAAGCAAAATCATTACAATTTAGTTTGTGCCGATTTTGATCTGCATACATAATCCAACAATTGCTGGTCAGTGTAAGGAAGTGGTCGAGAGCCACTGCCACAATACGAGCATATAAACATCATTTAATCAACTAAAGTACTAAAGGTTTTGCAAGAAAAATATGATAATATTAAAAGAAGAAGGTTCTTACAGCGGTACACGACTCCATTCTAGTGCATCTTTTTTCACTCTATCTCTTAATACGTTCTTACCACATGTAATAATCTGATAGCACACCCTCAGTGCAAAACGCTTCACCTGAACTTCCTATAAATGGAAAAAGGGAAATAATAATGTGTTGCAAACTTATAAAAATTTATATTTATCAATGTATAAATAGAGTTGAAAAAGTAATCTTACAGTATATATGGTTATTGGACAATCAATTTTGTTTCCTTTGTAATTTTCCAATATGTTCAATAAATAGATGCCATTATCTATTTCTTCAGAAGGCAAGTTTGATTTTGGGATAAACACTTCGGGCATCCACATAATATTTCTCAGTGCTGGCACCTTTGGTTTAAGAAGCCGGATGAGCTTTTCTTTCTGTATGTACAAAAGAGAATTCAGTCTTTCTTAGCACAAGTATAAACAAAGGAAAATCATCTACTCAGACCTTGTTCAGTGAATCTTAGGGCTTGTTCTGTGAAACTTGGTCGTTGTTTAAAATCTTCTATTTTGCTCTTAATTTTATGAATCTCACACCTTATCTTGTGAATCTCAGACCTTGTACAGTGAATCTTAGGGCTTGTTCTGTGAAAATTTGGTCCTGGTTTAAAATCATCTATTTTGCTCTTAATTTTATGAATCTCAGACCTTATCTTGTGAATCTTAGGCCTTGTTCAGTGAATCTTAGGGCTTGTTCTGTGAAAATTTGGTCGTGGTTTAAAATAAAATCATCTACTTTGCTCATAATTTTGTGAATCTCAGGCCTTATCTTGTGAATCTCAGGCCTTGTTCAGTGAATCTTAGGGCTTGTTAAGTGAAACTTGGTCGTAGTTTAAAAACATCTATTTTGGTCTTAATTTTGTGAATCTCACACCTTATCTTGTGAATCTCAGACCTTGTTTAGTGAATCTTAAGGCTTGTTTTTGTGAAACTTAAGTGTAGGCTTCACAAAATAAAGTCATACATTCACAAAGTCATTTCCTAGTAGAATCACAATAACACACATTTCCCTAAGCAAAATGGAAACAATAGACGTACCAAAGGTTGGATAAAACAAGAATAATCAACAGATCTGCCTTTCATAGGATGGATGATTTGCACTTTGCTACTTTTAGTTCTGAGGTCGATACAAATCAAGAAAGGTGGGCAGGAGGCGGAGACTATTAGAGAGAAAACCTGAAAAAGGACAAAAAGTAAACTGAATTTAAAAAAGACAAAAATGCAGTGAATAAAAAAAGACAAAAATGAACTTAAGTTGAAATATAAGCAGACCAAAATCAAAGACTTACTAGTTGAACTGCAGAAACATCAACATTGGAGAGACACTGGGAACAAAAAAATAAGATCAGTATGAGTAACGATTAGAAGTGAACATCATGTAAAATAGACTCAGAGAATTGGATAAAGTACATGGTAATAAGACTAACACTTTCATTTCTATACGGCACAAATAAAAGAGAAGGGGAAGTCCGGGATTTGAATATCTCAATACTATTTAAGATCTCACAATACACATCTATGACATGAGATGATATCCGATCGACTTCAGCACACTCTTCAACTGGCTCCTACTCAAAGTCTGACATTCACTTTGGAAAAGAAGCTCCGTTTCATCATATGATTCGCCATGTATAAAATCTAATACTTGTTTCTCAGCTTGATTCAAATCCTTAAAAACATTAAGATTCCATTGCAAATAGGGCGATCGGATAACTTCAGCTGGAACTACAATCCTCCTCTTACCACGACCCGGAACATCCTCTTCAATTGCTAAGGGAGATATGGGAGATGGGATTGCAGCAGTAGCTGGGGTTTTGCAAGGAACACGGGCAATCGACTTTGCCAAATGACGTGGCGATCGACGAATATAGACATTACTGACAGATCGCTTACTGACAGATGTTTTATCAATTGTTGAAACAAGTGGAGTATCTGGTAGGCAAATAACATCACGAGTTGTCTTCAGTACCACAGTAGTAGGAGGAGTAGGAGGAGTAGTTGTTATCTCAATAATTGTAGGCTCAGTGACGTCCTTATCAGGAAGAACATCATCCAGAGCAGCGTGAGAAGATGTGTTCCCTACCAAAGGAGTGGGCTCAGTGAAAGGAGGGAAGACATCCACAAGCAGGGATGACACAGCAGCATATGTGTCAGGCTCAGGCTCAGGCTCAGGTTGAGACAACAAATGGTCATCATCTGCTAGAAGCCTAAAGGATGGGTATTCTGCATTTGGTGGTGGTGAATGATGTCGTGCTATTGGTTGCAAAGCTTCACCCATCGCATCCAATCCCGCCAACAAATCAGCCTCAGACCACCCATAAAAATTATCCACATTCTCCCCAGCTTTCTCCACATTCTCTCCACCTTTCTCCACATTCTCATGAATATCGTCAACCACTTTCTCAGCGATATTCTCATCCACAATGTCCGACACCTTTTCCTCATTCTTCACATCGTTCACATTTTCAGCATCTTCCTCTTGTTGAGATAACTTAAAACCTTTCGCTATGCCGTCTACAACTGCAACTAGTTTCTTTGTTGTTGTTGAAGGCGGTTTGGAGAGAGCTTGACTAACAAGTGATTTGAAATCCGAAAAAGCTTGAGCCACGCTTTGCGGAAAACGCAAGTTTATGGACAAACTCACCAAAGTGCCTTCATTCCCGGGTAGCGGTAATTTTTCAGCGTCAGCTTCAGATGCTTTATCTTGAATTGTTGACTTGGAAGACTGACCGAGCTCAATCTTTGGAGGAGGAGGACACAACTGTGGAATATGGTGGTTGAATACCATTGGAGGCTCAATAGAACCCCTGCCAAAAGTTCTCTTGTCCGAATTCTAGTCATTCAGTTCCTGCTTAACTCTCTTGGTTATAGCTTCTTTAGTCCAAGTTGAGAGCGTTGGAAACTGCCGAGTAACAAGGCGTGCTTTGAAGACAAATCGGTCAACATAAATGAAAACCAAGACAATAATAGGTCCACCAAACCAATTTTCTTTCAGCTTTTGGGTCTTCCACTCCTCCTTTTGCCAAGACTCAACTTGGCCAGCCAATTTGCGTTTGATGAAATTGCACCAGTTGAATTTGGAGACTAACTCAGTGTTTGCCAAACTTTTAAGAAGTCTCAAACTAGCCCAATTGCCTACAACACCGCCTAAAAAAACATTGAAGATATAAATGATGAAAGTGCGTTTGAAATCATCTCCACCATCTCTTTGTGTAGAGAGCTTTTCCATAATGTGTTTGAGCTCAATGGAACTACCTTTGTATTGACTTCTGAACTCCTCCAAAAGAGACACATAAGAAGGGCACTTATCTCCAATTTTTGCTTCTTCGACAATGTTTGGACCCATTAGCAATCCCATGCACAGATGGATATCTTCCTCTAAAACAAGGAGTTTCCCATCACACAACGATCCTGTACAGTGGTCATAATTTGAAACTAGCCAGTACGCCAACTGACCCGGAACAACATCTGTTTTAAGATGCAATAGAGAACCAAATCCCATTTCTTGTATAGCTTCAATCTGCTTATCTGATGGTGGATTCTCCTTATTGTTGAGAAAGTGGTAAAGCCTAGAAGGAGACATCCGAGTCCTCAACACAGGCAGTCTGTCTTTGTAAATTCTTGTCTTTTTTGTAGGTGGCTTAGGGACTGGTTCGGTAGCTTCAGTAGGTGCTTCAATAGAGTGGTGCAGTAGCTTCAGTACGTCCTCAGCACGTCGCTTCATCCTGGCTTGGCTTGATTCCTAAAACTCGGTAAAACCTATTATTCACAAAGCAAAGGGAAATAATTTCACAAAATAAAGAAACTTGGTCAGTAAGGTTTAGATTCTCAGACCTTGTTTTTGTGAATATCAGACATTGTTCAGTGAATCTAAGGGCTTGTTTTGTGAAACTTGGTCATTATAAGTGGTTAAACTCATCTATTTTGCTCATACCTTTAATTGGTGAATTCACAGACCTTGTTTTGTGAATCTCAGACCTTATTCAGTGAATCTAAGGGCTTGTTTTGTGAAACTTGGTCATTATTAGTAGTTAAAATCATCTATTTTGCTCATAACTTTATTTGGTGAATTCACAGACCTTGTTTTGTGAATCTCAGACCTTATTCAGTGAATCTAAGTCCTTATTCAGACCTTCACAAAATAAGTTCACAAAATAAGTTCCAGGATTCACAAAATAATTTCCAGGATTCACATAATAAGTTGCAAGATTCACAAAAGAAGATCCTCCATTCACAAAATAAGGTCACAAAATAAGTTGGTCATTATAAGTGCATGGAAGAATATGTAAGAAAACAAATACAAAATTAAATAGAAAGTCAGAAGTAAAGAACATTGCATAATACATAGAAAAGTGATCCATGCAAATATTTAAAACAAAATTACAACATTACATGATAATTTATGTTATCCAAAATGTTAAACTAAGACGTACGTAATTATACAGAAGGTTGACACTACTACGAAATTATACAAAATAACAAAAGGTCAAAGTTAAAACCTTAAAGTGCAAAGCCCTAGTTACACAGATAGTACATTACAAACAAGGGACAACTCTAGGCTATATATACATCATCATCAGAGGTAAGTCAAGAAAAGATATATCTCTACGAGTCAGTAGTAAGTCAGCAGCAATGCCAATAGCTATATCTTGTTCTTCACTCGGCGTAGCTTTTAAAACAATCAATGACTCATTAAGCGATTTGCGTGCGGCATCATCAAGAGCATTGAGATGAGTACTACGAGATGGAATTTTTGCTTGCATATAATGCAGTATGAATGTGGCAATCATATTCTCCGTCATGAAACATTTGCATGTTTGAAAGACTATGCTAGGACCCCTACGAATAGTCCGAACACCATTCATATCATTTATGTCTCTGTAAAGCCAATATGCCAAGGTGACCCAGGTTCACTTTTGTGTATCAGAAATAGTTGAGCCCAATTTCGACAAACGAGCGCCATATTTGCTTTATCTTCCTTATGATTAATTTTTGAGAAGATTTTTTCCATAAGATCTTCATTATTGAAAACAGAATGACATCCTTGATAGTGACGGCCAGGCACTATAACTTCCTTTAACGGCGAAAAAGAGAAATCCATAGCTGTTTGTTTTTCAGTGACATAAAGTTCGCGAAATGACTTTTGATCTTCGTCAAGAAGATTAACAACACAACCATTGCACCAAGGTGTCATACTTGTCTATGAAACAAGTGAAATACAAATATTAGATAAACAAAAGAAATGTGAAAATACAAAACACAAATTCCTAGGTAGTTGGACTAACAAGCTGGGAAAATAAACAAAGGTGAAGGAGATTCTCAGACCTAGGAAGCACAAATTCCTCACAAAATTAGATCTAGGAAGCACAAAAACCGGGAAAATAAAAAGCTTTAGATTGTCAGACCTTGTTTGGTGAATCTCAGACCTTGTTTAGTGAATATCAGACCTTCTTTTGTGAAACTTGGTTATTATAAGTGGTTAAAATCATCTGTTTCGCTCATTCCTTTATTTGGTGAATTCACAGACCCTGTTTTGTGAATCTCAGGGCTTATTCAGTGAATCTAAGGGCTTGTTTTGTGAAACTTGGTCATTATAAGTGGTTAAAATCATCTATTTTGCTCATACCTTTTATTTGGTGAATTCACAGACCCTGTTTTGTGAATCTCAGACCTTATTCAGTAAATCTAAGGGCTTCTTTTGTGAAACTTGGTCATTATAAGTGGTTAAAATCATCTATTTTGCTCTTTTTTTCTTAATTTGTTTCTCTGCTTCTTTGTAATCTCAGACATTATTCAATGAACACTCAAGCAACAACAACAGAAGACAAAGTAGCTAGTGTAATTTATGCAAAACTCTGTAATTATGCAAACCTTTGAATAATCGCAGACCTTATTCAATGAGAACTCAAGCAACAACAACAGAAGTAAGATTAAGTTTGAAGATAATATAACAATAAGCTTTTGGTTTCACAAATTTACCTCCTAGATTCACAAAATAAGTTCTAGGTTTCACAAAAGCGGGTAAACGAATCTTAACAAACAGATGACAAAAATTAAGCCCAAGTTTGAAGATAATATAACAATAAGCTCTTTGGTTTCACAAATTTACCTTCTAGATTCACAAAATAAGTTCTAGGTTTCACAAAAGCAGGTAAATGAATCTTAACAAACAGATGACAAACATTAAGTCCAAGTGAAAAATGAACAATAAAAATGAAACTTCAATTCAAAGAAGTTTATAACCTAAAATTTAACTAATTAATGAAGTTTATAACCTAAACATTAAGCAGGTAAACATGAAATCGGCAATAACTAACAATGAACAATAACAATGAAACTTCAATTCAAAGAATAATTAAGCAGATAAGGAATGCATAAAAAATCGATGAAAATCGAATGAAGGAAAATAGTGAAACAAGAGCAAAACTCCTTATTTAACCTAATTAATGAAGTTTATAACCTAAAATTTAACTAAATAAGCAAAAAAATCAAAATCTAGTAAAGAAATAGAAAGGAACATACGAAAATGCGGAGAAATCGACTGCAATTGATTTTATGCGTTCCTACTGTGTTCGATTATGCTCACAAAGCGATCAAAACCTGCATAATAACAACAATAATTTGACGAACTAAATAAGTTTGGAAATTAAACTGAAAAATACAGAATGAAAGGAAGATGAATCGAAACTTAAATTAGTAGATCGAAAATACCTAATTTGTGATGATAATGCAGTACAAAACCTCAGCTCACTGATAACGGAGGTCGAAAGCTAAAGATAATGGCGGTAGGAAAGCTCAGTGATAATGGCGGACGGGAAGCTCAGTGATAATGGCGGACGAAGATGATTTGAAGAGAGAGAAAGAGTGTTATCCAACGAAATGCGTAAATGAATGTTATTCAATGAAATGTGCGTGTGTTTGTTGGAATTAAATAGGGGACACGTGGCATCATCTTATGAGTCTATAATATTTAGATCCAATGGTTTAGAATGAGTTCAGCCGCCTCACCCTAAGAAGGGTGCCTCACGAGATTCAATTTCTATATATATATAGTCAGGATCCGGTGAGAACCACTAACATAATGAGAACCTTGAGAACCCTTATTAAATCATCATTAAATCTTGTTTTGAAAGTTTTGATGGATCATTAACCCTTAGTTTAGTTTATTCTAACACATTTTTAGTATAGCTAAACAAATTTTTTTGATTTTATTAACAAGATATAAACTTAATGTAAAAAAATACAATTAGGTATACTAAAATGTCCATAGATGCACGAAAATCAATACTACGTGCATTAAAATTGTTACATGCATGAAAATGATTACTAGGTGCATGAAAATATCAGGCTCTACATGCACGAAAATGATTTCTAGGTGCGTGAAAATTGTTAGATACATGAAAAATGAGTACTAGGTGCATCAAAATTAATAAAATGTTTCTCGTCTCGATTCCGGTCATTAATTTATACTTTTTGGACCAAGAAATATGTTATCTGGACATAAAATTCTATGTTGAATCCAAATATGTCGTCATTTTTTAGAAAAAAAAATCATTAAGGTGGAGTTCTCACGGTTCTCCTTTGTGTAGGTGGTTCTCACAGGATCCCAAATCTATATATATATATATATATATATATATATATATATATATATATATATATATATATATATATATATATATATATATATATATATATATATATATATATATATATATATATATATATAGAATTAGGATCAAATGAGTCCACCTCCCTTAGGTGAGTCCATGAGTCCTAATCTTAGCCTTTAGATTAAAACAAAATCAATGGTCAAGATTAAATCTGAAAATAAAAATTCTATATAAAAGCTAACAAACCCTACTTTCATTCATTTCCTTGCCTCCCTCATTCCCCCTTCTCTCTCTAAATCTCTAAATCCCCCTTCTCTCCTCTTCCTGCTCCCACCCCGACACCACTATTGCTGCCACCCTTCCCGCCGCCGCCACCACGGTAAGCCCAGAAATCGCCGACCATCATCCCTCTGCCGCTTCCATCTGCTTCCTCCCACTCCCACCACAAGACCACCACCACAACACCACCAATACCAGCCGCCCTTCTCGGCTCCTCCTGCCGCCCTCGGCCACCCCCGACGACCACCTGTTACTCCCCTTCTCTCTGTTTCTCCCTCCTCGGCCAACCCGACGCCGCCTCTCCCTTCTCCTTTTTTTTTCTTTTTTTGTTTTTCAGATCTAAGCATATAGAGTGGTGGTTGTTGGTGGTTCGTGTGTGGGGTTAGTGTTGGCGATGTCGTGGGGCGGTGGGTCTGGCGTGGTATTTTTAATCAGATGCGGTGGTGTTAGCAGGGTGGTCGCGGGGTTTGGGCTTCTACCGCCTATTCGTTTTTTTTTTTTTAAATTTGTCATGGGTAAGGGTTATGGTGGTGGATAAAGTCGGTGGTCGCTGTTGGTGGCGGTTGGTGAGGGATGCCGCCTCCTCTCCTTTATTCTTTTTCTTTTTTTGCTCATTTGTATTCAGATCCAACATGGGTGGTGTTGTTGGGGAGATTGGTTGTCCTGGTGGGTTAGGACGGTAGTGAGTGTTGGTGGTGGTCAGTTGTTGGTGAAGCAGTTGTTGGCTAAAGTTTTAATTGATACACACTAAACTTTATTAACGTTTCAAAAATATGGAATAAAGTTTCACGAGTATGGACTCCAGTTTCAATTGATACACACTAAAATTTATTTGACTGATGGATTAAAATTTACACATATATGGACTAAAGTTTCTCATGATATGGACTAAAGTTTCACAAGACATGACTAAAATTACATTCCTAAGAGAAAAAAATATCATAACCGTCGAAATAAATTCAAATTAGTATAAAGTTACAATCCTAAAAGAAAATAACGTTTCAAATATTATGACTAAAGTTTCAATTGTAAAACATTAAAGTTATATTTATAAAATTATATTATTTAAATAAAATTTATAAATCAGTAAAATAAATTAAATTCAAATTTTTATATTAGAAATTTTTTAAAAAAATTAAAGTTTTAATTTTTAGCAATAAAGTTTCACTCGTAAAACATTAAAGTTACATTTATAAATCAGTAAAATTAAATAAATTCAAATTTTTATATTAAAAATTGACTAAAAAATTTAATATTTCAATTTTTATTATTAAAGTTTTACTCGTAAAACATTAAAGTTACATTTATAAATTAGTAAAATTAGATAAATTTATATTTTTATATTAGAAATTGTCTAAAAAAATTAAAGTTTCAAAATTTAGTATTAATGTTTTAACTCGTACAAACTAAAGTTATACTCAAAATCAATTTTATATATTTAAAATAAAATTTTATAACATAAATTTTTATTTTTATTTATAAATATTAAAGTTATAATTGTAAAGAATTAAAGTTAAACTTATAAATTAAAGTTTCGTTTATAAAACATTAAAGTTTTCATCTTAAAATTTTAAAATCTCAACCATCAATCTTAGAAGATCAATGGCTAGGATTAGAAGTTAGTGGACTCACCATTTTAGGTGGACTCATTTGAACTTGACTCTATATATATATATATATATATATATATATATATATATATATATATATATATATATATATATATATATATATATATATATATATATATATATATAGGGTCCTTTTTTCCCTCTGCGTACCAGAAGTAATTTCAAGTTTATAACTATATAGAAAATATAATCTCTTATCTCAACCATGAAGCTGAGGGTTCGATTCTAACCTGCAACCTAGTGCGCTTATTTAAACAAAACAAAACTATATAGAAAATACAATTTGGTTCATCAATGGAAATATAGGATGAATAGCCTTTTCTACATTTGGAAATTTTATGATTTTAATGTTATTCTACGAGATTTCTTATATAAGAGATTTTGATTAAGCTTGAAGAGAGAAGTTAAGTGGCGATTATTTTATTTGGACAATTTAATTTGTATGGGTATTCTAATGAACACTATAATAAATTCATATTATTCACTTATTAAACACAAAAAAAATTTGGTAATTGTGAGATAAATTGGAGTAATTCTACAGTTATTAGATAGTGAGCTTCATTCGACACACTCATATTTCAAGTTTATATATGAGTATATTAAATTGGATAAGAGAGAGTAAAGAGTTTTAACTATATAAATACAAAAGACAACATTTTTACCTAAAAATTAAATTAAAGTTGTAATATAACTCATATTTATCTTTTAAAAAATCATTATTAACAACTATGAGTAATTTATAGGTATTTCCTCCATTTTATTTTATTTTTTTATCATCTTTTCCTAAATATCTTAAGATCAGGGAGGGAGGAGGAGATCATTTATGAATATTGTTATTAAGTTACAAGTGGACAATAAGTTGTGGAGATAATCAAATTAATCTTAGTAAATATTTCAATGTAAAAAGGTAAACATATGAATGAGACACCCATAAATGGAATAGGTTAACAAATAACTGAGATGGAGGCATAATTTTTTATTCAATTTTACCAATCTATATAATAACATAAAAAGGCTTCTTGAGCCCCCATTGAAGTGACATGTGGCACCTCTCAACTTCTTGCCACATATCACTTTCATAATAATAATAATAATGATGATGATGATGATGATGATGATGATGATGATGATGATGATGATGATGATGATGATGATGATGATGATGATGATGATGATGATGATGATGATGATGATGATGATGATGATGATGATGATGATGATGATGATAATGATAATGATAATAATACTCTCTCTCTCTACGAACAAATCTCTCTGAAAATCAAGCCGACTTTGGAGTGGTTCACTCCGTTAGACGTCCAGGGCCATGGTGCGTGGCCAAAGAGGTAGACCGCCCTTAAAACCTCGCCACGCTCGATCATCGGAGGATCGGGATGAGGAACTGGTTGAGGATACTACCCCCAAATCGTCTTCACAGAAGGCTACTTTTGCGGAGTTGTTTACTGCTACTACTTCTGGTGTAACGGGACCAGCGCAGTCTGGATATGCACCCAAGCAACCTTCTGCTCAGTTTAATAAGGCTTTACAAAACGGTATGGCACTTTCTTATGTAAAATTAGATGCTGGAATTGTTATTGATGAATAGGATATTACCAGTGAGATGGATTACTGGCAGTATACTCTTGTGGGCTCTGTATTGGGTAACCAACTACCCTTGCTCATATGGAGTATTTAGTTGCTAAATCCTGGAGTCATGTGGATACGCCAGAAGTGTTGTATTTCTTTAAGGGCTGGTATTATTTTCAATTTGCCTCGACGGAGGATAGGGATACGATTAAGAACGATTCTTGGAACATGAATGGATTTCCCCTTGTGCTGAAAGAATGGAACCCTAAAATTGTTGAGGAGCTTACTGCAGTCTCTACTATCCCAGTGTGGGTGCTTTTCCCTAACCTAGACCCATGCTTTTGGTCAAAGGCGGCTTGGAGCAAAGTAGCTAGTGCAGTAGGCAAACCCATCTGTGCTGACGATTATACCACAAATAAAAGTAAATTGGCATTTTCTAGGGTTCTAATTGAAGTTGACATCTCAAAAGAGTTACCAACATCAGTTTTGATCTAATCCCCTTTTCGTGATACTGTGCTGCAACGTATTGAATACGAATGGATACCTTACTATTGCCAGAACTGCAAGAAGATTGGGCATACAAAAGATAAATGTAAACCAGGGCAGCCACAGAGGGTGTTCAGGTCTAAGGCTAGGAAGCCTGCAGCTACTCAACAACCTGCTACACAGGCGCCAGTTGTGGAAGCTGCCACTAGCTTGCATGCTCCTGCTGTTGCTGCAGAGGTTAACCCTGTTGAGGAAGTTAACAAGGAGCCATTTGTGACTGCTACTGATGCTCCCCTTGTGACTGATGATGTGGAGATACAGCAGGTTGAGGAGAATGCTGAAATATCTACCCCACCTGGCCAGCATTTGGAAGGTGCTGAGCTCACACAGGGACACTCAAAACAGCCTTGTCGAAAGGAAGTGGTGTCAGCAAACTTGCAGAATCAATTCTCAACTATGGAGGTGGAAGCTGATGTCTCTGAGCAGCCTGGTACACAATTGGTTAATTCAGCGGAGGTATTGGATCCTAGTGAGGACCCCCCTCCATTGGTTCAATGATTTTCTCCTCTTGGAATATAAGAGGGTTGAATGACCCTCTTAAGCAGCAGGAGGTCTTATCCTTTTTGCTTGGAAATAGAGTGGACTGTGGAGCGGTGTTGGAAACTCACATCAAAACTGCCTCTGCTCCTGGTATCTATAAAACTATGTTTAGTAGATACATTAAAGAGGATAATTATGGAGCTCATTCTAATGGTAGAATCTGGGTGCTTTGGAACACAAAGACTATTGTGGTCTCTGTTCTAGAGTATAGTTCTCAATTTATACATATCTCCCTCACTTCTCTGGTTACTAATCAGAAATTTTTGCTTACTTTCATTTACGCTTTTAATAAGGCTGTGGATAGGTTGGCTCTTTGGGAGTATTTAGTTCGGATTTCCTCTAATGTGGATGGCCCTTGGGCCTGTATGGGGGATTTCAATGTTGTCCTAAAAGAGGAGGAAAGGTTTGGCAACACTCAGGCTCATTACACTGAGATGCAGGACCTTTATACTTGCTTGGTCTCTAGTCAGCTTTTTGATCACCCTGCCATAGGTTGCACTTATACGTGGACAAATAAGAGAGATGCATCTGTGTGTTGGGCAAAATTAGATAGAATAGTGGTGAACCAGCCTTGGATTGACACTCTCTGTTCTGCAGCTACCTTTCTCCCAGCAGCTATATCTGATCATTCCCCCGTCATGGTTAGTATTGCTGGGCCTCGGGTGACTCGCTCTTTTAGATACTTGAATTGTTGGGCCCTCACCCTTCAATTCCAGCATTGTGTGAAAGCTAGCTAGGATGCTGTTGCATATGGTAGTAAGATTGGTGTCTTGTTTCAGAATTTAAAAGCTTTGAAATCCATTTTCAAGGACATCCGTGGGACTGAATTTAAGAATCTTAAGGAAAGAGTTAGCTTGGCTAGGTCTGCCTTGCATACATGTCAACTAGATTTGCAGGCTAATCCTGGTGACCAGCTTCTCTTACAATAGGAGAAACAATATGATGCTGATTATATTCACTTGCGTAAGGCTGAGATTAGGACCCTCAATCAGAAGGCAAAAGTGCGGCACCTAACACTTAATGATGATAATACTCAATATTTTTACTCTCGGATAAATGAAAGGAGAATCAGAGGTAATATTGGAAGCATCCAGGACAAAGATGGGAATACTTGCGTTGGTAGGCAGGCTGTTGCTGACGCTTTTATGGGATTTTATAAGGACTTGTTGGGGACTGATAACCCAGTTGTTGAGCCACTGGATGACCTTTTCATGACAAATTGTCTCCCTGACTCCGAATGGGCCATTTTTACTCGACAAGTTACTGGTTCAGAGATTTGGGATGCTCTAAAATCAATTAATAGGAATAAAAGTCCTAGAGTCGTCGGATACTCATTTGGTTTTTTTATAGATGCTTGGAGTACAGTGGGTGTGGATTTTCAAGCTGCTGTTCAGGACTACTTTGCTCGAGGTATCCTTCCAAAGGCAGCAAATTCTAACTTCACTACCCTGGTTCCTAAAAGTGAAACTCCTCAGGTTGTCACTGACTTTCGTCCGATCTCATGTTGCACTACGTTTTACAAGACTGTAAGTAAAATACTGGCGAATAGGTTGCATACTCTTCTGAGCTTTGTTGTTAGGCCAGAGCAGACCGCTTTTGTTTGTGATAGAGACATTTTGACAATTATCTTCTGGCCCATGAACTGGCAAGCAGGTATACTAGAAAGTACATCTCACCTCGATGCATTTTGAAGATTGATATTCGCAAAGCCTTTGACTCTGTAAATTGGTTTTTCTTGAGGAGTTGTCTTGTAAAACTAAAATTCCTTGAGAGGTTTATTAGCTGGGTCATGGGCTGTATTACCACACCTTATTACTCGGTTAATATAAATGGCAATTCTGAGGGCTTCTTTCCTGGTAAGCAGGGACTACGACAGGGTGACCCACTCCCTCCTTATTTGTTTATCCTCTGCATGGAGGTGCTCTCTCGACTTCTAAGGAAGCTACCCACTGCAAAGGGGTTCTCCTACCATCCAAAGTGTGTCAAGTTATACTTGACTCATTTGGTATTTGCTGACGACCTGCTTGTTTTCACTAGGGGAGATGTCCCCTCTGTGATGGTCATAGCTAGTTGCCTCTCTGATTTCTCAGCTATCACTGGTCTGTGTGCAAACCCGCTTAAAACTTCCTTATACTTTGGTGGTGTGGACACAGGAGTTATACAGGAGATTCTTCGCTGCTCTGGCTTCACTCAGGGCGATTACCTGTTTCGTTATTTGGGAATACCTTTGTTTCCAGCCAGACTTACTGAGACTATGTTCGTGCCTTTGTTGGACAAGATAAAGGGAAAGCTTATGCACTGGGCCAATTATTCCTTGAGCTATGCGGGTAAAGGGAATCTTATTAACTCCATTATTTTTGGGCTGCAGAATTTTTGGGGAGCTAGCATTTTACTTCCGAAGGGTGTGATAAAGAAGATAAACCACCTTTGTCTCCAGTTCCTTTGGGGGTATTTGGATGGTCATCACAGACAGATCTTTAAGAGCTGGGGGAGCCTCTGTATGCCCAAAGATGAAGGAGGTATGGGTATAAAAGAAGCGCTGAGTTGGAAAAACGCACAAATGACGAAGTGGATTTTGAAACTCCTCTTTAAACCCCAAAGCCTGTAGGTACGCTGGATACACGCCTACTTCCTTAATGAAGCTAATATATGGGATGTGGAAAAAAAGACGAATGCATCCTGGTACTGGGCAAATATCATCCAGGTCAGAGACAACTTGCTTGCTGCAGTAGGCTCCAAGAACGTCGCTGCTGCTTGTTTGGGTACTATGGAACACTTTAGTGCTACTGATCTTTATGAAGTGTATCGTCTAAAAGGGGTTAAAGTTGGCTAGTCTAGCTTGACTATGGATACTATCTGTTACCCTACGCATGCTTTCACTAGTATGATGGCCTTTTCTAATGCTCTACCCACCATGGAAAATCTGATTTATTGAGGATTTCTTCTCATAAATAGATGTCCTTTATGTGAGGCGCCTTGGGAAAACATTGACCATCTTTTTTTCCTGTGTCCTTATTCATCCTTTGTCTGGAAAGATATTGCTTGTTGGCTTCGAATGAAGCGCGTTTGCCTGAAGCTTTCTCAGGTCATTGATTGGTTTAAGCTACATGTCCGGGGTAAGCATTGGCGAAAACGGAGGGAGAGGTGTGTTCTGGTATGTACCATATATATGTTATGGCACGAGAGGAACAAGCGTATTTTCATGGGGCATAAGCAAATTGAAGCTGTGGTCTATGAACGGATCAAGTACTTGGTAGCACTTCGAGTTTTTGATTTTGTATCAGATTTTACTGAGGCGGATCTTTGTATGAGCTAGTTTGGTTAGATAGCATGGTTCTTTTGTAATTGGGGAGCCACACTGGTTTCCTTTATAGAATAGGCTCTAGGACTTTGTACTTCATTCTTATTTAATGCAATAGTCCTATGCTTTTCTGCAAAAAAAAAAAAAAAAAAAAATAATAATAATAATAATAATAATAATAATAATAATAATAATAATAATAATAATAATAATAATAATAATAATAATAATAATAATAATATTAATAATAATAATAATAATAATAATAATAAATAATACATAATAAAAAATAATACATAATAATAGAATCCCCTTCTCTCCCGTTATGCTGGCGATGGAAAGCTAGGTTCCCCTTGAACCCGATCCATAGCGGGGAAGTCGGGGAGACCACCCAAAAAACCTTCACTCTCTAAAAAACAAGAGCCTCCTTCTCCAGCGGATAATAATGATACTCAAAGTGAAGAAAAGGAAGAACAATTGGAGGAAACAAACCCAGATCTCCAAATCAGTAAGTCCTCAAACTCTTCTTCTTCTTCAATGGCGATTTCCGATTTGATTCCTCCTCCCGCAACCCAACACCTAGTCAACCCAGTTTTAGGAATTAATTTGGATACTCCAAAGGCAGCGCGTACTGCTGCTGTCATAGAGGTCACTAGTCCTAAGCAAGACGAATTCTCCACATCTAATTTAGCTGCTCAATTCTGGAAAAAAAAATGCCTTCAAACTCTACCCAAATGGGAATGGATCTGCACTTTTGTAAAGAATGCTCGGATAAGACTGAAATATCCATTAAAATGGAGGATATAGAGGATCAGCTTAAACTATGGGACCACTCAGTAGTTGGAATGGTCTTAGGTAAACGACCTCAATTAACCCAAATACAGGAATTCGTTGCCAAAAACTGGAATCATGTGGACAAACCTACAATTCAATATTATCGTAAAGGTTGGTTTACCTTTCGATTTGTGTCTGAAACGGCTGTCAACGAGGTGCTAAAAAGTGGCCCATGGCTAATTGGAGGGCATGCCCTCATTCTCAAGAAATGGTCCCCTTCTTTCGGACAGGAACTTGAACAAGTTTCAAGCCTCCCTACTTGGATACTTCTACCTGACCTAGAGCCTTACTTATGGTCCCCTACAGCTTTGAGTAAAATCGCAAGCAAAATAGGTAAACCGCTTTGTGTCGATAATGTTACCACGTCTAAAGAGAGACTTGGAATTGCTAGACTAATGGTCGAGGTTGACTTAGCACCTGAGTTAGTAGAACAAGTTATTATTAATACTCCATTTGGTGAACAAATTACTCAAAAGGTAATATATGAATAGCTCCCTCATTATTGTACCTGCTGTAAAAATTTGGGGCACAAAATAAATACCTGCAGGAAAGCCAAACAGGCTAAAAATGTCCCCAAAATGGTGGAAAATCAGTACCAGGTTAAACAAGTTCAGGCCAAGGCCACAGACCAACAGGACCCTTCATGTGACTCAACTACTCCTACTCCTACTCCTACTCCTGCTCCTGTTCTTTCTTCTGAGGGCGCTGATAAGGACTCTAAGTCTAATGCAAGGAAAATTTGTACCCAGAACAATAACACGATCATCGACAATAGATTCACCCAGCTTACAGAGGCGGCTGACCATCATGATGCTGGAAAAAAAGTTAACCAAGAGATAGAGGACATAGATCCAGGAGTGGAAGCTAAACCACCAGACCCACATGAATATCTCAACATGGAATGTTAGGGGCTCTAATGAGCCTTATAAATTAGAGGAAATAGTGGGGCTAATAAAACAGAGGAAGATCGATTTTCTTGGTCTCCTAGAAACTAGAATAAAGCCTCATAAGGCCAATGCTATTATTAATAGAAGGTTTTCTATGTGGAATGTAGTATGCAACTATGAGCATCACCATAATGGGAGGATTTGGATAGTGTGGAACCCCTCTACCGTTAATGTGACCGTCATCGAAAAAGACTCTTAGTTCGTCCATTGTCTCATCAAATCTAACACGATGAACTTAGAAATCTTCTACACGGTTGTGTACGGTAGTAACTGCCGGAAGCAAAGAATTTTATTATGGGATCATTTGCGTAGGCTCGCTGCATCTACTGCTTTGCCTTGGGCTCTTATGGGTGATTATAATATTGTGCGTAATTCTGACGAGCGAATCGGGCCAAATCCACCAGATAAGAGGGATATGGAAATTTTTAATGACTGTATAGCTGATTGTGATGTTGAAGACATCAGCTGTAAGGGCTGCCTTTTCAGTTGAACGAACAAGCAAGATGGTCTTCATAAAACTTGGTCTAAGTTAGATAGGGTTCTTATTAATGAGGCATGGATACAAACTTTCCCTTCCTCTTTTGCTGGCTTTCTTTTGCCTGGAGTTTCTGACCATTCGCCTATTGAAATTAAACTTGGTTCAAAATCACACGCAGGGGCGGGTTTCAAATTCCTAAACTGTTGGATTCAACAGCCTGGTTTCATGGAGCTGGTTTCACAGACATGGAGCAACAAAGTTTACGGGCCGCCTATGTTTCGTGTCTTTGAAAAACTAAAAGCTGTAAAAATTAGGCTGAAATCCTTCCACTATGACCATTTCTCTAGGTTGGTTGAGAGAGTGAATTTTTGTAGGGATGAAGTTCTTGCATGCCAGCATGCTCTTAGCTCGAAACCATTTGATCAAGAGTTAATGAATGAGGAAAAACTGCTCCTGGATAAGCTTTACTCTCTAAAAAAAGCAGAGTTAAGCCATATTGGAAAAATCGAAGACGCTGATGGCCATGAATATAAAACACTAGCAGGGATCCAAAATGCTTTCTTAAGCTACTATGAGTCTCCCCTTGGAAAGAACGATGAGGTCAAAGACATCGACCATGAAGCCATTACAATAGGGACATGCTTGGACGGTACGGACGGCCTAAATTATCCAAACCGGTCACTAAACAGGAGGTCAAAGAAGCCATTTTCAGCATCGACCCTAATAAGAGCCCTGGCATGGATGGCTTTTCCTCCGGTTTCTTCAGGGCTACCTGGGACATCGTTGGAGATGACCTATTTTCTGTAATTGCTGACTTCTTCTGCAAAAAGCGAATGTTAAAGCAGGTAAACTCCACTCTCCTCGGCCTAATTTCTAAGACCACTACCCCAAACTCTGTAAAGGACTTTAGACCTATAGCTTGTTGTTCAACTCTCTACAAGATTATTAGCAAAGTCTTGGCCAATCGACTCAAACAAGTCCTTCCTAAGATTATAGGACAGGAGCAATCGGCTTTTGTGAAGGGTAGGAACATTTTTGATAATATAATGATCTCCCAAATGCATGTTAAAGGCTATGGGAGGGCTTTCATCTCACCTCGATGCTTGATTAAAACTGATATCAGGAAAGCCTTTGACTCCATTAATTGGAGATTTATTAAACAGTTGCTCAATGCCCTGAACTTCCCTTCCGACTTTATTGACTGGGTGATGCTCTGTATTCAAACCCCCTGGTTCTCTCTAAAGATCAATGGAGATAACCATGGTTTTTTCCAAGGGAAGCGAGGTATCCGTCAAGGTGACCCCATCTCTCCATACATTTTTGTGATTGCCATGGAAGCTCTCTCGAGAAAACTCAGAGAGATGCCTATTCAACCTCAACTATCTTATCACCCGAAGTACCATAGAACGCAACTCAGTCATCTCATTTTTGCCGACGACCTCATGCTCTTTGTTAGAGGGGATCTCCCCTCTGTTCTAGCTGCTTTGAAATGCTTGGAGGAGTTTGCTCATGAGTCAGGCCTGCACGCAAACCCGAGTAAAACGAACATCTACTTTGGTGGAGTCCATGAGGGGATCAAGAATGATATTATCGAGGCTATTGGATTCACTGAAGGGACCTTCCCTTTCAATTACTTAGGTCTCCCTCTTCACTCGGCTCGTCTCAGATGCGAGATGTTCGCTGGCCTCCTTGCCAAGCTCCGCAAAAATGTCAAACACTGGACTACAAAAATGTTATCCTATGCTGGGCGCATTCAACTCATTAATTTGGTTCTATTTGGGCTGGACAATTATTGGTGGTCTATCATCTTACTTCCAAAAAGTATTATCAAAGCTATTAAGAAAATTTGTAAAGACTTCCTCTGGAACATCGAGGAAGGACGCACAAAAATGACTATAAAAAGTTGGCAAAGCTCATGTGCCCCCAAAGACGGAGGCGGTTTCAACATCAGCGAGTTGCTATCTTGGAACAAAAGCCTCATTGCAAAGCTAATCTGGAGACTGCAAACTAAACAACTATCAGTTTGGAGTGATTGGATTCATCATTACAAGATCAAGTCTGGTTGTATATGGACTGTCAAATCTAACGACTCAGATGCTGAGAGCTTACAAAGTATTCTTGCTGTTAGGGACGAATTAATTCAAAGAGAGGGAGATAGGGCCGCAGCAGCTAATGCAATCTCCTCCTTGTTTGATGCCGGTAGCTACAAAACTGGAGCAGCCTATCATTACTTTAGGGTCTAATATTCTAAGCACATGTGGTATGCTACTATTTGGCATAGGGTTTGTACCCCAAGACACAATTTTATAGCCTCTATTGCGATGCAACGGAAGCTACCCACGATTGACCGTCTTATGGCTAGAGGATTTCAGATGGCTAGTCGATGTGCATTATGTGAGGGTAGTGAAGAGGACATTGAGCACCTGTTTTTCTCTTGCCTGTTTTCTCAGCAGGTTATGCAAGAAGTGTTCGGTTGGCTCGGTATAACACAACAACCTCGAAGCCTTAACTACGAGATTAAAAGACTTTCACGATCCAAAGCCCGAAGAAATTGGAGATCTCAATGGAGAATTTGTAGTATTGTGACTGCCATTTATGTGTTATGGGAAGAACGTAACAAAAGGATTTTTGGTAGAAGTTCTTGGACAACGCAAAGTCTAATTAGTTCTATCAAAAATCTTGTTTGTATCCGCCTTTTGTATATTAATCCAACGGACAATGAGGGTTTATTAGATTGTGTAAATGCTTAGGCATCAGTCGAAAATTATTTTGTAAGTCTCATCTTTGTTCCCATTTTTTGGATGAATAAAGAGCTATCTTCTTGCAAAAAAAAAATAATAATAATAATAATAATAATAATAATTAAATTATAATAATAATAATAATAATAATAATAATAATTATTATTATTATTATTATTATTATAATAATAATAATAATAATAAAAATAAAATAGTAATAATTATAAGAAACCTACATATTATTGTACTTCCTATTTTTCATGCCTCTTTGTATACCTTGACACCAAAATTAAAATTTCAAATTTAATATCTCAATTGATTGCGCATTATTACATACTGATTACAAACTAATCATATAATTACATAAAAAAATTCATGACCCATCATTTTCCTTATTTTGACTCATTTGTTCATTAACTAAATATTTTTCACTCCATCATTACTCATTGTAATTAAACACTCTCTTTATTTCTCTTTTATGTAACTTATTTTACAAGTCCTTATCTATAACACATTTTTTAATATAATGAAAATCAATGCGTTGAAAATCCATCTTTTTTTCTAATCTTGATGATAACTTACATCTCATATCCCAACAATTGATAACTTAACAACATAGTATTTACAATTTTTTAATGCTTGAGTTATTTTCTTCTGTAATTTTCATTTCTTTTTTTCTCTCTCTCTTTTTTTATCTAATGGTCATTTGTTTTGTTTTGTTTTGATACCATGGTTCAATTTTTTTTTTTTTGGACTAACTGATTTGGATTTTAGAAGGATAGCATATACTTCCACATCCATGTATAAACACATCTACGCTATTTGTTTCGTAAAAGTTACTACTAGTATGTTGTGATTAATATTTATTTCTTTATTTCTTGAAGATGTAGGGAGGAAAAAGTTTAATGAACTACATATTGTCAATAGAAATGATGCAAAAAAAAAGTTTATAAACATTTAGATATGAGACTATCACTATGGTGGAGTTTGACAAGAAACTTTTAGAGACTGTCACTATGGTGAACTTCTTGTCAAACTCCACCATAGTGACAGTCTCATATCTAAATGTTTAGAAACTTTTTTTTGTACCATTTCTATTGACAATATGCAGTTCATTAAACTTTTTCCTTCCTGCATCTTCAAGAAATAAAGAAATAAAAATTAATCACAACATACTAGAAGTAACTTTTACGAAAAAAATAGCGTAGATGTGTTTATACATGGATGTGGAAGTATATGCTATCCTTCTAAAATCCAAATCAGTTAGTCCAAAAAAAAAATTGAACTATGGTATCAAAACAAAACAAAACAAATGACCATTAGATAAAAAAAGAGAGAGAGAGAGAGAGAGAGAGAGAGAGAGAGAGAGAGAGAGAGAGAGAGAGAGAGAGAGAGAGAAAGAGAAATGAAAATTACAGAAGAAAATAACTCAAGCATTAAAAAATTATAAATACTATGTTGTTAAGTTGTCAATTGTTGAGATATGAGATGTAAGTTATCATCAAGGTTAGAAAAAAAAGCTGGATTTTCAACGTATTGATTTTCATTATCTTAAAAAATGTGTTATAGATAAGGACTTGTAAAATAAGTTACATAAAAGAGAAATAAAGAGAGTGTTTAATTACAATGAGTAATGAAGGAGTGAAAAATATTTAGTTAATGAACAAATGAGTCAAAATAAGGAAAATGATGGGTTATGAATTTTCTTATGTAATTATATGATTAGTTTGTAATCAGTATGTAATAATGCGCAATCAATTGAGATATTAAATTTGAAATTTCAATTTTGGTGTCAAGGTATACAAAGAGGCATGGAAAATAGGAAGTACAATAATATGTAGGTTTCTTATAATTATTACTATTTTATTTTTATTATAATAATTATAATAATAATAATAATAATAATAATAATTACTATTATTATTATTATTATTATTATTATTATTATTATTATTATTATTATTATGATGAAGGTGATATGCGGCAAGAAGTTGAGAGGTGCCACATGTCACTTCGATGGAGGCTCAAGAAACTTTTTTATGTTATTATATAGATATAGAAGTTGAAATTTATTATAAAATCTATGATTTTTGATGTATAGTTTTCGAGGCTCTTTATATAATGTCGAGCTCTAGAAAGTACATGTACTGTAACATAGAAACAATACAAACAAGTCGTTAATTTTTGACATAAATTTATCTTCGAGGTTATACCAGGTCGTGACAATTGACTCTATATTATGGAATTATTGCAACTTTGAACTGTTTTGAGTTATGGGTTGTGAGTCAAGATCTATAAGCTTTGACCTTGATAAAACATATCAGACGAGCTAAGTAAAGTTTTGACCAATCTACTTGAAAGTATTATGTAATTATGTTATAATAGTTGATAATTAATTTTATATTACAACTTTTAACAACAGTCCCACAAAGCTTGAGGGTTTAAGACATTAGTGATAATATATTCTCATAATATTTATAAATAATATTAAAAGGCATGTTGAGTGCCTTATTTTTAAATATTTCAATTTTTTAACATGTTGTGATGCCTTGTCATAACCAATAAATTTACTAAACTACGAAATCTATCTATTTCATACAAAATCTATCTATTTATTTCATGAGTAAATATTTAATACCTAGTATTTTCGTAAGCGTTTATAAGAATAATTTATGTAATTTGAATAATTAATTAAAAAGGTATAAGGTTAATATTTATCAATTGTGAATAATTAATTGTTAATATTTAATAATTGCGAGTCGGGATGACAATTGGGTAATAATAATATACGATAATTCATATAGTGATAATAAACGATAATTATGTTGTAATAATAATAATACGATAATTATGTTATAATAATAATAATAGTAATACTAATACTAATAATATTCATAATAATAATAGTAATAAGGTAATTACATATTTTCCTAATTGCTCTCTTATAGATCTAAACCTACCCTATAAATAGAGATAACTTGCCCTAGGTTATCATATGCAATCTGAAAATAATTGATTAAAGAGAGAGAAGGGAGGCCTAAAGACGGAAAGAACGAATTTAGCAAAATCAATTTATCGCCTCGAGGTAATACTTTAAGACTGTCTCATGTATATACTTTGCTTTGCTATAACTCATAAACTAGACCACCGTTTGACGAACTAAGACCGTTACCATGACCGTGGGATACGAGGAGGTAACCGGACACCTGTTGGACCATCGTTGACTGATGGGAAGGGGGTGATTTACTGGTGTTTTCGAGGGTGGTTGAAGGGGTTATGCGGTATGTGTTTATACGAAATTTAACCCTTTTCGTGACTGGTTTGGACCTGGACCTGGGTTGGGTGGCTCCTAGATGGTTAGTCGACCACTATGGCAGGTCAGGGGGGGGGGGGGGGGTTAAAAGTGGTGATTGTGACGGTGGTTGATCGGAATTCGAATCTAGGTTGATAGTAATGTTAAAACACGGTTTTGCACTGAATTGACCACCGTGTAGTCTGACCCATACATGGCCGGAGTTAGGGTTGATACCAGGGGTAGTAGTCGACCGTACTGGGTGGTTTTTGGTGGCCTTGGACGGTGGTTTGCGTGGTGGTTGTGACTGAAACCGTAAAACAGGGGTAAAACAGGGGAAACGACGTGGCCATCTTAAGACAATCATCGTGACCGTGTTTGTGACTACACGGGGTAACGGGGAGCACCGGTGGAGTCACCGTGGGACAATGGTGTCAATGGTGGTGTCCGGAGGTGGTATTGGTGGCTGTGGTGGTGTAGGCGTTGGGTTCTTTACACGGGGGTTGGGGTTTGTATAAGTCGAGTTTTCGGTAATAGGCGTGTTTGTGGTTGTGTTGCTGGGTCCGTGTGTGGT
This sequence comes from Silene latifolia, assembly GCF_048544455.1. NCBI lineage: Eukaryota > Viridiplantae > Streptophyta > Magnoliopsida > Caryophyllales > Caryophyllaceae > Silene > Silene latifolia. Next base: position 68,553,014 of record NC_133532.1, read on the forward strand.
GGTTACTAGGGAGAGGTCTAGACTGCCGTGTGTGGTTTCTGTCGGTGAGTGGTGCAGTACTGGGTAGTAGGTATGGATGGCCACAGTGGAGGCGTTTGTAGGGTGTGTGTGGCTGTAGGGAAGGACGTGTTTGTAGTGTGGGTTTTGTAACTATTATGTTGGTTTGTTTGGGTGTGTTGTGTGTATAAGACGGGTTGACACAGGATTATGGGTATTGGGATTAATTTAATTAATTAATTAGTAGTTGATGAGTCGGGTTTTTAAAATGGGTTTAAATTACCAAGTTACGTAATAATACGAGCACATAAATAACATAATTAATTTATAATTAATTAATTAATTAATAAGTAAAATACAAAATTAGTTTAATTGTTTATAATTTATATAATTAGAATTAGTAGTGATTGTGAATAATGATATCTTATTAGGTGACGGAATTGTTGAGACGGTTTAAAGTGGAATATTTCTAATTACCTTATCGGGTTGTTACTTGGGAGTATTTACTGAAAAGGTAGAATAACGATTCTACTCGACTTGTTAATTGTGTACCTTCTCATTTATTTAGATGTTGTGTAAATTGAATTGACTGCTTGGATAATTGGATTATACATATCTCGTATATTGTGATTTGAAGGGGTTTTATTGGATATTCTTGAGACGGTGTGGTAGGTAGCCATTATTGTTGCTACAGTTGGTTTGATAATGAGTTGGATATCAAGTACAGCCTGGCTGAGGTAGACATCATGGTAAGAGCCTTCGGGTGATGTTATATAAACTTACTGGCTGAGGTAGACATCATGGTAAGAGCCTTCGGGTGATGTATTTTAAACTTACTGGCAGACACCGTTTAATACCTTCGTGGTGGTGTATTGGGAGGAAAGTTGATTTGGCATTGGTGTTTGAATCTGTGTACTATTTATATTATCTGTCTTGAGATTGTTATCCTACTCAACCTCGTGGTTGACAGTGTATTCGTGAACACCTGTGATGAACCATAATGGGGAGCAGATTTGACAGGTACTAAAGATTAGCTGACTTGGGAGCATTGGGATGTGAGCTTCACTTGGACCATAGTTGTTGTCTAGATCACTTAGTTGACTTATACAACTTTATTTTTTGTAATTTCCGTTGCGTGGTATATTGTAATGCTAAGGTTTAAATTTAATCGGTTGGCAATGTAATAAAACCATTATTTCAGTTAAAGTTATTAAAGTACTTTGGTTTATTTTAATTTGTATCATTTACCTCGTGCAACCGAGATGGTAACAGTCCTATTTATTAGGAATGTCTTGCTAAAGGCTCCTAAATAAATGGGGGTGTTACAAAGTGGTATCAGAGCAAAACGATCCTCAAGCCTAACCAATGAATCTAATAATGAATGTAGGATGTGTCTAATAAAATGAACCCGGGTAGAAACTGTTAGGAGCCCTTTTTGGCTTAGGATGAGAAGGTACCCTCACTCCGAACCCCGGCCCTTCCAGTTTTGAACCGGTTACCTTGAGAGATAATGAAGAATGGGTAAATTAAAATGGATTTTGTTTATTTTCTTAGGAGTAATTGTTGGCTTGGATATGCATTATTTTCGTTGATGACCAAGGTTACGGGACGTAAGCTTGATTTTTTTTAAGGAGAGTATGATGGATGATATAAGGATTTGATGTTGAATTGTCTTTATCATGAGCATTAAAGTAATTTTCGAATTGATATTGGTTATTTGACTGGATGTTATAGTAGTATCATGTCTAGCGATATGCGGTTATTGTGAATCCCGAAACCATGTTATTTACAATATATTATGAAATTATTAAAACTTGTGAGAAGAATGCTTTAGAGTAGATACTAGTCGTGTGGGAAAGTTTATTGACCAAGTTGTGTTGATATAGGAGTGAGAGGGTGTTAATGACGGCTTGTGACATAGTAAAAAGGAACTTAGAGCTGAACTTTATTCCGTCAGATTTTACCCCTATTTAATTTAGTTGCCATTTCACCTCCGTTTATCGTCTAAGGTTGAAATATTTATGAGTAATAAGCCAGTGAGGTTGCTTACCAATGTCGTTGGTCTCATGTTTAAAGGGTTTACGGTTTGGTAGAAATAAATGATTTAGTGAACAGCGGTCAGAATGTTCATGTACAATTATATTTTCGACAAACAATTTTGTAAAATTTCTCATTTAATATGTGCTTAGTATTTTTGATTAATTCCAACTCCACTGTTTAAAAGATTCACATATATTTTCAAATTGATAAGCCACGTTGCAAGGTGAATTTTTTTACAATTAATAGTGATTTTTACAACTTGACTATAGTTTTTGACAAATGTTGATTAGTTTCTGTTTTGACCCACTGTATGGTAAAAATCTTTATAAAATGATTATTCGAGATTTGGACTTAATCCTTTTTTTTCATGCTTTAAAAATTCTTTATATTCTCTGAAAAGTTTAAAAACTTAACGTAGAATGTAACGGTTATTTAATGGTGATTTTTTTAAAGTTACAGCTTGACTTTGATTTATGAAAACGCGAGTTTTACCAAAAGTTTAATATAAATGTTTTATCAAATTTTTAACCTATGTTGGTTGGGAGGTATGATTGATTATAGGAGGACCTAAGGAGGGGGTAAGAAAGGATAGAATTGATCACCTCTTATCTTTGTAAGTATAGAATATTTAAAATGTTAAGCCATCTTTACTCGGGTAGAAACTTATGTTGTCTTGTTTTACTTTTATAGAACCATGCCTCCAAAGAGATCTACACCTACACCCTCTACCAGGTCCCAAGAGGATATTGACCGTTTGATAGCTATGAATGAGGCTTTGACTGAGGCACTGAAGGCTAAGGGGTCAGTTCAGGATCCAGCAAAGATGGGTGCTAATATTGCAAAGCATAACCCGACGAAATATGACGAATTAGGTGAACCATCTTTACTTGGGGATTGACATAGGGAGTTTGACAACCTTTTTGAGTTGCTAAGATGTCCTACGGAGTTGCAAGTAGATCAAGCTGCTTACTATCTGAGGGGAAAAGCGGGTTTGTGGTGGAATCGTAGTAAGAAGGTCTTAAGGGAAGCTTGGAAGGAGAGTGATGAATCTTTTATCACTTGGAAGGGTTTTAAGGAGGCTATGAGAGCTGTATTTGTGCCAGAACATATTAGGAGTAAGATGAGAGCTGAATTTGATTCTTTTAGGATGACTGATGAGACGACAGTAGAGACTTATTATAACAGGTTTATGGAATTATCAGAATATGTAGCTCACTTGAATTTTAGTGATGAGATGTTGGCACTTAGATTTGAAAAGGGATTAACAACTACTATTAAGAAGAGACTTGTAGTTGGTCAGCCAAGTACCATGGATGATGTTTATCAGTGAGCTGGGCACGCAGAGAGGATTGCCGATATGTTAAAGGAAGAGAAGAGGGAGAAGGAGGAAAAGAAAGGGAAAGGCGAGAAGAGAAAGGTAGAAATTACAACTGAGAGTGCAGGAGGCAGTAAGAAACAGAGTGTGGGTCAAACTCAATCATATTCTTCGAGTGGAGGGTTGTCTAGTGGAGCTAGTAATGTGAATTGTTTCAGGTGTGGGAAGCCAGGACATAGGAGGTCTGAGTGTAGGGTAAATTTGGAGAGGCAAGGGAGTGGTGTTGGAAATGGGAATCAAAATGGGGGTTACTATACTCCTATGTCAGGTTACAGGAGTAATCAGAAGACTGGGGGTCGGAGCAATCAGGTGAATTTTAATAATAGCTACAATCAGAGCTACAATAATAGACAAGGCAAAGGAGTTGATCAGAGTAATGGTGGAAAGAAATTTGGAAAAGCTAGCATCGTACAAGGAATTGGGGAGAAGAGTAACTAGTGTTTGTTAGGAGGAGTAGAGTCTTATCCTTTATATAAGTATTAAGTTGTTAGTAGTTTTAATAAAGTAATAGTAGTTCCGAAACTTCGGGACGAAGTTTATTTTTAGGGAGGTAGAATGTCACAACTCATGTTTTAAGTTTATTTTGTGACACATTTTCGTGTTTTGAGTTAATTTTGTGACACATTTTGATAAGTATGATATGGTTTGATAATGATTAAGTAATTTAGTTGTGTTGCAATGATAATGAGTTAAAATAGCAGTCAGATGTGTTGATGATTTCATGAGACTTTTGTAGCATTTTTGGGTGAACTTCGGGACGAAGTTCATTTTAAGGGGGGAAGACTGTAATACCTAGTATTTTCGTAAGCGTTTACAAGAATAATTTATGTAATTTTAATAATTAATTAAAAAGGTATAAGGTTAATATTTATCAATTGTGAATAATTAATTGTTAATATTTATTAACTGCGAGTCGGGATGGCAATTGGGTAATAATAATGTACAATAATTAATATAGTGATAATAAACGATAATTATGTTGTAATAATAATAATATGATAATTATGTTATAATAATAATAATAGTAATACTAATACTAATACTAATAATATTCATAATAATAATAGTAATAAGGTAATTACATAGTTTCCTAATTGCTCTCTTATAGATCTAAACCTACCCTATAAATAGAGATAACTTGCCTTAGGTTATCATATGCAATCTGAAAATAATTGATTAAAGAGAGAGAAGGGAGGCCTAAAGACGGGAAGAAGGAATTTAGCAAAATAAATTTATCGCCTCGAGGTAATACTTTAAGATCGTCTCATGTATATACTTTGCTTTGCTATAACTCATAAACTAGACCACCGTTTGACGATCTAAGACCGTCACCATGACCGTGGGATACGAGGGCGTAACCGGACACCTGTTGGACCACCGTTGACTGACGGGAAGGGGGTGATTTACTGGTGTTTTCGAGGGTGGTTGAAGGGGATATGCGGTATGTGTTTATACGAATTTTAACCCTTTTTGTGACTGGTTTGGACGTGGACCTGGGTTTGGTTGGGTGGCTCTTAGATGGTTAGTCGATCACTATGGCTGGTCAGGGGCGGTTAAAGGTGGTGATTGTGATGGTGGTTGATCGGAATTCGAATCTAGGTTGATAGTAATTTTAAAACACGGTTTTGCACTGAATTGACCACCGTGTAGTCTGACCCATACCTGGCCGGAGTTAGGGTTTATACCAGGGGTAGTAGTCGATCGTACTGGGTGGTTTTTGGTGGCCTTAGACGGCGGTTTGCGTGGTGGTTGTGACTGAAACCGTAAAACATGGGGTAAAACAGGGGAAACGACGTGACCGTCTTAAGACAATCATTGTGATCGTGTTTGTGACTGCACAGGGTAACGGGGACCACCGGTGGAGTCACCGTGGGACAATGGTGTCAACAGTGGTGTCCGGAGGTGGTATTGGTGGCTGTGGTGGTGTAGGAGTGAGGTTCTTTACACGGGGGTTGGGGTTTGTATAAGTCGGGTTTTCGGTAATTGGCGTGTTTGTGGTTGTGTTGCTGGGTCCGTGTGTGGTAGTTACTAGGGAGAGGTCTAGACTGTCGTGTGTGGTTGGTGCCGGTGACTGGTGCGAGACTGGGTAGTAGGTATGGATGGCCACGGTGGAGACGTTTGTAGGGTATGTGTGGGTGTAGGGAAGGACGTATTTGTAGTGTACGTTTTGTAACTATTATGTTGGTTTGTTTGGGTGTGTTGTTTGTATAAGACGGGTTGACACGGGATTATGGGTATTGGGATTAATTTAATTAATTAATTAGTAGTTGATGAGTCGGGTTTTTAAGATGGGTTTAAATTACCAAGTTACGTAATAATACGAGCACATAAATAACATAATTAATTTATAATTAATTAATTAATGAATAAGTAAAATACAAAATTAGTTTAATTGTTTATAATTTATATAATTAGAATTAGTAGTGATTGTGAATAATGATATCTTATTAGGTGACGGAATTTTTGAGACGGTTTGAAGTAGAATATTTCTAATTACCTTATCGGGCTTCTATTTGGGAGTATTTGTTGAAAAGGTAGGATAACGATTCTACTCGACTTGTTAATTGTGTACCTTCTCATTTAATTGGATGTTATGTTAATTGAATTGATTGTTTGGATAATTGGATTATACATAACTCGTATATTGTAATTGGAAGGGGTTTTATTGGATATTCTTGAGACGGTGTGGTAGGTAGCCATTATTGTTGCTACAGTTGGTTTGATAATGAGTTGGATATCAGGTATAGCCTGGCTGAGGTAGACATCATGGTAAGAGCCTTTGGGTGATGTTATATAAATTTACTGGCTGAGGTAGACATCATGGTAAGAGCCTTCGGGTGATATATTATAAACTTACTGGCAGACACCGTTTAATACCTTCGTGGTGGTGTGTTGGGAGGAAAGTTGATTTGGCATTGGTGTTTGAATCTGTGTACTATTTATATTATCTATCTTGAGATTGTTATCCTACTCAACCTCGTGGTTGACAGTGTATTCGTGAACAACTGTGATGAACCATAATGGGGAGCAGATTTGACAGGTACTAAAGATTAGCTGACTTGGGAGCATTGGGATGTGAGCTCGACTTGGACTATAGTTGTTGTCTAGATTACTTAGTTGACTTATACAACTTTATTTTTTGTAATTTTCGCTGCGTAGTATATTGTAATGTTAAGGTTTAAATTTAATCGGTTGGCAATGTAATAAAACCATTATTTCAGTTAAAATTATTAAAGTACTTTGGTTTGTTTTAATTTGTATCTTTTATATCGGGCAACCGAGATGATAACAGTCCTATTTATAGGGAACGTCTTGCTAAAGGCTCCTAAATAAATGGGGGCGTTACAAAGTGGTATCAGAGCAAAACGATCCTCAGTCCTAACCAATGAATCTAATAATGAATGTAGGATGTGTCTAATAAAATGAACCCGGGTAGAAACTGTTAGGGGCCATTTTTGGCTTAGGATGAGAAGGTACCCTCACTCCGAACCCCGGCCCTTCCAGTTTTGAACCGGTTACCTTGAGAGATAATGAAGAGTGGGTAAATTAAAATGGATTTTGCTTATTTTCTTAGGAGTAATTGTTGTCTTGGATGTGCATTATTTTCGTTGATGACCAAGGTTACGGGACGTAACCTTGATTTTTTTTTAAGGAGAGTATGATGGATGATATAAGGATTTGATGTTGAATTGTCTTTATCATGAGCATTAAATTAATTGTCGAATTGATATTGGTTATTTGACTGGATGTTATAGTAGTATCATGTCTAGCGATATGCGGTTATGTGAATCCCGAAGCCATGTTATTTACAATATATTATGAAATTATTAAAACTTGTGAGAAGAATGCTTTAGAGTAGATACTAGTCGTGTGGGAAAGTTTATTGACCAAGTTGTGTTGATATAGGAGTGAGAGGGTATTAATGACGGCTTGTGACATAGTAAAAAGGAACTTAGAACTGAACTTTATTCCGTCAGATTTTACCCCTATTTAATTTAGTTGCCATTTCACCTCCGTTTATCGTCTAAGGTTGAAATATTTATGAGTAATAACCCAGTGAGGTTGCTTACCAATGTCGTTGGTCTCATGTTTAAAGGGTTTACGGTTTGGTAGAAATAAATGATTTAGTGGACAGCGGTCAGAATGTTCCTGTACAGTTATGTTTTCGACAAACAATTTTGTAAAATTTCTCATTTAATATGTGCTTAGTATTTTTGATTAATTCGAACTCCACTGTTTAAAAGATTCACATATATTTTCAAAATAATAAGCCACGTTGCAAGGTGAATTTTTTTACAATTAATAGTGATTTTTACAACTTGACTATAGTTTTTGACAAATTGTTGATTAGTTTCTATTTTGACCCACTGAATTGTAAAAATCTCTATAAAGTGATTATTTGAGATTTGGATTTAATCCTTTTTTTCATGCTTTAAAAATTCTTTATATTCTCTGAAAAGTATAAAAACTCAACGTATAATGTAACGGTTATTTAATGGTGATTTTTTTAAAGTTACAGCTTGACTTTGATTTATGAAAACGCGAGTTTTACCAAAAATTTAATATAAATGTTTTATCAAATTTTTAACCTATGTTGGTTGGGAGGTATGAGTGATTATAGGAGGACCTAAGGAGGGGGTAAGAAATGATAGAATTTATCATATCTTACCTTTGTAAGTATAGAATATTTAAAATGTTAAGCCATCTTTACTCGGGTAGAAACTTATGTTGTCTTGTTTTACTTTTATAGAACCATGCCTCCAAAGATATCTACACCTACACCCTCTACCAGGTCCCAAGAGGAGATTGACCGTTTGATCGCAATGAATGAGGCTTTGACTGAGGCACTGAAGGCTAAGGGGTCAGTTCAGGATCCAGCAAAGATGAGTGCTAATATTGCAAAGCATAACCCGACGAAATATGACGAATTAGGTGAAACATCTTTACTTGGGGATTGACATAGGGAGTTTGACAACCTTTTTGAGTTGCTAGGATGTCCTACGGAGTTGCAAGTAGATCAAGCTGCTTACTATCTGAGGGGAAAAGCGGGTTTGTGGTGGAATCGTAGTAAGGAGGTCTTAAGGGAAGCTTGGAAGGTGAGTGATGAATCTTTTATCACTTGTAAGGGTTTTAAGGAGACTATGAGAGCTTTATTTGTGCCAGAACATATTAGGAGTAAGATGAGAGCTGAATTTGATTCTTTTAGGATGACTGATGAGATGACAGTAGAGACTTATTATAACAGGTTTATGGAATTATCAGAATATGTAGCTGACTTGAATTTTAGTGATGAGATCTTGGCACTCAGATTTGAAAAGGGATTAATAACTACTATTAAGAAGAGACTTGCAGTTGGTCAGCCAAGTACCATGGATGATGTTTATCAGTGAGCTGGGCACGCAGAGAGGATTGCCGATATGTTAAAGGAAGAGAAGAGGGAGAAGGAGGAAAAGAAGGGGAAAGGCGAGAAGAGAAAGGTAGAAATTACAACTGAGAGTGCATGAGGTAGTAAGAAACAGAGTGTGGGTCAAACTCAATCATATTCTTCGAGTGGAGGATTGTCTAGTGGAGCTAGTAATGTGAATTGTTTCAGGTGTGGGAAGCCAGGACATAGGAGGTTTGAGTGTAGGGTAAATTTGGAGGGGCAAGGGAGTGGTGTTGGAAATGGGAATCAAAATGGGGGTTACTATACTCCTATGTCAGGTTACGGGAGTAATCAGAAGACTGGGGGTCGGAGCAATCAGGTGAATTTTAATAATAGCTACAATCAGAGCTACAATAATAGACAAGGCAAAGGAGTTGATCAGAGTAATGGTGGAAAGACATTTGGAACAGCTAGCACCGTACAAGGGATTGGGGAGAAGAGTAACTAGTGTTTGTTAGGAGGAGTAGAGTCTTATCCTTTATATAAGTATTAAGTTGTTAGTAGTTTTAATAAAGTAATAGTAGTTCCGAAACTTCGGGACGAAATTTATTTTTAGGGAGGTAGAATATCACAACTCATGTTTTAAGTTTATTTTGTGACACATTTTCGCGTTTTGAGTTAATTTTGTGACACATTTTGATAAGTATGATATGGTTTGATAATGATTAAGTAATTTAGTTGTGTTGCAATGATAATGAGTTAAAATAGCAGTCAGATGTGTTGATGATTTCATGAGACTTTTGTAGCATTTTTGGGTGAACTTCGGGACGAAGTTCATTTTAAGGGGGGAAGACTGTAATACCTAGTATTTTCGTAAGCGTTTACAAGAATAATTTATGTAATTTAAATAATTAATTAAAAAGGTATAAGGTTAATATTTATCAATTGTGAATAATTAATTGTTAATATTTATTAATTGCGAGTCGGGATGGCAATTAGGTAATAATAATATACGATAATTAATATAGTGATAATAAACGATAATTATGTTGTAATAATAATAATATGATAATTATGTTATAATAATAATAATAGTAATACTAATACTAATACTAATAATATCCATAATAATAATAGTAATAAGGTAATTACATAGTTTCCTAATGGCTCTCTTATAGATCTAAACCTACCCTATAAATAGAGATAACTTGCCCTAGGTTATCATATGCAATCTGAAAATAATTGATTAAAGAGAGAGAAGGGAGGACTAAAGACGGGAAGAAGGAATTTAGCAAAATCAATTTATCGCCTCGAGGTAATACTTTAAGATCGTCTCATGTATATACTTTTCTTTGCTATAACTCATAAACTAGACCAGCGTTTGACGAACTAAGACCGTCACCATGACCGTGGGATACGAGGGGGTAACCGGACACCTGTTGGACCACCATTGACTGACGGGAAGGGGCTGATTTACTGGTGTTTTCGAGGGTGGTTGAAGGGGATATGCGGTATGTGTTTATACGAATTTTAACCATTTTTGTGACTGGTTTGGACCTAGACCTGGGTTGGGTGGTTCCTAGATGGTTAGTCGATCACTATGGCTGGTCAAGGGCGGTTAAAGGTGGTGATTGTAATGGTGGTTGATCGGAATTCGAATCTAGGTTGATAGTAATGTTAAAACACGATTTTGCACTGAATTGACCACCGTGTAGTCTGACCCATACCTGGCCGGAGTTAGGGTTTATACCAGGGGTAGTAGTCGACCGTACTGGGTGGTTTTTGGTGGCCTTAGACGGCGGTTTGCGTGGTGGTTGTGACTGAAACCGTAAAACATGGGGTAAAACAGGGGAAACGACGTGACCGTCTGAAGACAATCATTGTGACCGTGTTTGTGACTGCACAGGGTAGCGGGGACCACCGGTGGAGTCACCGTGGGACAATGATGTCATTGGTGGTGTCCGGAGATGGTATTGGTGGTTGTGGTAGTGTAGGTGTGGGGTTCTTTACACGGGGGTTGGGGTTTGTATAAGTCGGGTTTTCGGTAATTGGCGTGTTTGTGGTTGTGTTGTTTGGTCCGTGTGTGGTGGTTACTAGGGAGAGGTCTACACTGTCGTGTGTGGTTTCTGCCGGTGACTGGTGCGGGACTGGGTAGTAGGTATGGATGGCCACGGTGAAGACGTTTGTAGGGTGTGTGTGGGTGTAGGGAAGGACGTGTTTGTAGTGTGGGTTTTGTAACTATTATGTTGGTTTGTTTGGGTGTGTTGTGTGTATAAGACGGGTTGACACAGGATTATGGGTATTGGGATTAATTTAATTAATTAATTAGTAGTTGATGAGTCGGGTTTTTAAGATGGGTTTAAATTACCAAGTTACGTAATAATACGAGCACATAAATAACATAATTAATTTATAATTATTTAATTAATGAATAAGTAAAATACAAAATTAGTTTAATTGTTTATAATTTATATAATTAGAATTAGTAGTGATTGTGAATAATGATATCTTATTAGGTGACGGAATTTTTGAGACGGTTTAAAGTGGAATATTTCTAATTACCTTATCGGGTTTCTATTTGGGAGTATTTGTTGAAAAGGTAGGATAACGATTCTACTCGACTTGTTAATTGTGTACCTTCTCATTTAATTGGATGTTGTGTTAATTGAATTGACTGTTTGGATAATTGGATTATACATATCTCGTATATTGTGATTGGAAGGTGTTTTATTGGATATTCTTGAGACGGTGTGGTAGGTAGCCATTATTGTTGCTACAGTTGGTTTGATAATGAGTTGGATATCAGGTATAGCCTGGCTGAGGTAGACATCATGGTAAGAGCCTTTGGGTGATGTTATATAAACTTACTGGCTGAGGTAGACATCATGGTAAGAGCCTTCGGGTGATATATTATAAACTTACTGGCAGACACCGTTTAATACCTTCGTGGTGGTGTGTTGGGAGGAAAGTTGATTTGGCATTGGTGTTTGAATCTGTGTACTATTTATATTATCTGTCTTGAGATTGTTATCCTACTCAACCTCGTGGTTGACATTGTATTCGTGAACACCTGTGATGAACCATAATGGGGAGCAGATTTGACAGGTACTAAAGATTAGCTGACTTGGGAGCATTGGGATGTGAGCTCGACTTGGACTATAGTTGTTGTCTAGATCACTTAGTTAACTTATACAACTTTATTTTTTGTAATTTCCGCTGCGTAGTATATTGTAATGTTAAGGTTTAAATTTAATCGGTTGGCAATGTAATAAAACCATTATTTCAGTTAAAATTATTAAAGTACTTTGGTTTGTTTTAATTTGTATCATTTATATCGGGCAACCGAGATGGTAACAGTCCTATTTATTGGGAACGTCTTGCTAAAGGCTCCTAAATAAATGGGGGTGTTACAAAGTGGTATCAGAGCAAAACGATCCTCAGGCCTAACCAATGAATCTAATAATGAATGTAGGATGTGTCTAATAAAATGAACCCGGGTAAAAACTGTTAGGGGCCCTTTTTGGCTTAGGATGAGAAGGTACCCTCACTCCGAACCCCGGCCCTTCCAGTTTTGAACCGGTTACCTTGAGAGATAATGAAGAGTGGGTAAATTAAAATGGATTTTGTTTATTTTCTTAGGAGCAATTGTTGTCTTGGATGTGCATTATTTTCGTTGATGACCAAGGTTACGGGACGTAACCTTGATTTTTTTTTAAGGAGAGTATGATGGATGATATAAGGATTTGATGTTGAATTGTCTTTATCATGAGCATTAAATTAATTGTCGAATTGATATTGGTTATTTGACTGGATGTTATAGTAGTATCATGTCTAGCGATATGCGGTTATGTGAATCCCGAAGCCATGTTATTTACAATATATTATGAAATTATTAAAACTTGTGAGAAGAATGCTTTAGAGTAGATACTAGTCGTGTGGGAAAGTTTATTGACCAAGTTGTGTTGATATAGGAGTGAGAGGGTGTTAATGACGGCTTGGGACATAGTAAAAAGGAACTTAGAGCTGAACTTTATTCCGTCATATTTTACCCCTATTTAATTTAGTTGCCATTTCACCTCCGTTTATCGTCTAAGGTTGAAATATTTATGAGTAATAACCCAGTGAGGTTGCTTACCAATGTCATTGGTCTCATGTTTAAAGGGTTTACGGTTTGGTAGAAATAAATGATTTAGTGGACAGCGGTCAGAATGTTCCTGTACAGTTATGTTTTCGACAAACAATTTTGTAAAATTTCTCATTTAATATGTGCTTAGTATTTTTGATTAATTCCAACTCCACTGTTTAAAAGATTCACATGTATTTCTAAATTTATAAGCCACGTTGCAAGGTGAATTGTTTTACAATTAATAGTGATTTTTACAACTTGACTATAGTTTTTGACAAATTGTTGATTAGTTTCTGTTTTGACCCACTGAATTGTAAAAATCTTTATAAAATGATTATTCGAGATTTTGACTTAATCCTTTTTTCATGCTTTAAAAATTATTTATATTCTCTGAAAAGTATAAAAACTCAACGTAGAATGTAACGGTTATTTAATGGTGAATTTTTTTTTAAAGTTACAGCTTGACTTTGATTTATGAAAACGCGAGTTTTACCAAAAATTTAATATAAATGTTTTATCAAATTTTTAACCTATGTTGGTTGGGAGGTATGAGTGATTATAGGAGGACCTAAGGAGGGGGTAAGAAAGGATAGAATTGATCACATCTTATCTTCGTAAGTATAGAATATTTAAAATGTTAAGCCATCTTTACTCGGGTAGAAACTTATGTTGTCTTGTTTTACTTTTATAGAACCATGCCTCCAAAGAGATCTACACCTACATCCTCTACCAGGTCCCAAGAGGAGATTGACCGTTTGATAGCTATGAATGTGGCTTTGACTGAGGCACTGAAGGCTAAGGGGTCAGTTCAGGATCAAGCAAAGATGAGTGCTAATATTGCAAAGCATAACCCGACGAAATATGCAAATTAGGTGAACCATCTTTACTTGGGGATTGACATAGGGAGTTTGACAACCTTTTTGAGTTGCTAGGATGTCCTGAGGAGTTGCAAGTAGATCAAGCTGCTTACTATCTGAGGGGTAAAGCGGGTTTATGGTGGAATCGTAGTAAGGAGGTCTTAAGGGAAGCCTGGAAGGAGAGTGATGAATCTTTTATCACTTGGAAGGGTTTTAAGGAGACTATGAGAGTTGTATTTATGCCAGAACATATTAGGAGTAAGATGAGAGCTGAATTTGATTCTTTTAGGATGACTGATGAGATGACAGTAGAGACTTATTATAACAGGTTTATGGAATTATCAGAATATGTAGCTGACTTGAATTTTAGTGATGAGATGTTGGCACTCAGATTTGAAAAGGGATTAACAACTACTATTAAGAAGAGACTTGCAGTTGGTCAGCCAAGTACCATGGATGATGTTTATCAGTGAGCTGGGCACGCAGAGAGGTTTGCCGATATGTTAAAGGAAGAGAAGAGGGAGAAGGAGGAAAAGAAGGGGAAAGGCGAGAAGAGAAAGGTAGAAATTACAACTGAGAGTGCAGGAGGCAGTAAGAAACAGAGTGTGTGTCAAACTCAATCATATTCTTCGAGTGGAGGGTTGTCTAGTGGAGCTAGTAATGTGAATTGTTTCGGGTGTGGGAAGCCAGGACATAGGAGGTTTGAGTGTAGGGTAAATTTGTAGAGGCAAGGGAGTGGTGTTGGAAATGGGAATCAAAATGGGGGTTACTATACTCCTATGTCAGGTTACGGGAGTAATCAGAAGACTGGGGGTCGGAGCAATCAGGTGAATTTTAATAATAGCTACAATCAGAGCTACAATAATAGACAAGGCAAAGGAGTTGATCAGAGTAATGGTGGAAAGACATTTGGAACAGCTAGCACCGTACAAGGGATTGGGGAGAAGAGTAACTAGTGTTTGTTAGGAGGAGTAGAGTCTTATCCTTTATATAAGTATTAAGTTTTTAGTAGTTTTAATAACGTAATAGTAGTTCCGAAACTTCGGGACGAAGTTTATTTTTAGGGAGGTAGAATGTCACAACTCATGTTTTAAGTTTATTTTGTGACACATTTTCGTGTTTTGAGTTAATTTTGTGACACATTTTGATAAGTATGATATGGTTTGATAATGATTTAGTAATTTAGTTGTGTTGCAATGATAATGAGTTAAAATAGCAGTCAGATGTGTTGATGATTTCATGAGACTTTTGTAGCATTTTAGGGTGAACTTCGAGACGAAGTTCATTTTAAGGGGGGAAGACTGTAATACCTAGTATTTTCGTAAGCGTTTACAAGAATAATTTATGTAATTTGAATAATTAATTAAAAAGGTATAAGGTTAACATTTATCAATTGTAATAATTAATTGTTAATATTTATTAATTGCGAGTCGGGATGGCAATTGGGTAATAATAATATACGATAATTAATATAGTGATAATAAACGATAATTATGTTGTAATAATAATAATATGATAATTATGTTATAATAATAATAGTAATACTAATACTAATACTAATAATATTCATAATAATAATAGTAATAAGGTAATTACATAGTTTCCTAATTGCTCCCTTATAGATCTAAACCTACCCTATAAATAGAGATAACTTGCCCTAGGTTATCAAATGCAATCTGAAAATAATTGATTAAAGAGAGAGAAGGGAGGCCTAAAGACGGGAAGAAGGAATTTAGCAAAATCAATTTATCGCCTCGAGGTAATACTTTAAGATCGTCTCATGTATATACTTTTCTTTGCTATAACTCATAAACTAGACCATCGTTTGACGAACTAAGACCGTCACCATGACCGTGGGATACGAGGGGGTAACCGGACACCTGTTGGACCACCATTGACTGACGGGAAGGGGCTGATTTACTGGTGTTTTCGAGGGTGGTTGAAGGGGATATGCGGTATGTGTTTATACGAATTTTAACCCTTTTTGTGACTGGTTTGGACCTGGACCTGGGTTGGGTGGCTCCTAGATGGTTAGTCGATCACTATGGCTGATCAGGGGCGGTTAAAGGTGGTGATTGTGATGGTGGTTCATCGGAATTCGAATCTAGGTTGATAGTAATGTTAAAACACGGTTTTGCACTGAATTGACCACCGTGTAGTCTGACCCATACCTGGCCAGAGTTACGGTTTATACCAGGAGTAGTAGTCGACCGTACTGGTGGTTTTTGGTGGCCTTAGACGGCGGTTTGCGTGGTGGTTGTGACTGAAACCGTAAAACATGGGGTAAAACAGGGGAAACGACGTGACCGTCTTAAGACAATAATAGTGTCCGTGTTTGTGACTGCACAGGGCAACGGGGACCACCGGTGGAGTCACCTTGGGACAATGGTGTCATTGGTGGTGTCCGGAGGTGGTATTGGTAGCTGTGGTGGTGTAGGTGTGGGGTTCTTTACACGGGGGTTGGGGTTTGTATAAGTCGGGTTTTCGGTAATTGGCGTGTTTGTGGTTGTGTTGCTGGGTCCGTGTGTGGTGGTTACAAGGGAGAGGTCTAGACTGTCGTGTGTGGTTGCTGCCGGTGACTGGTGCGGGACTGGGTAGTAGGTATGGATGGCCACGGTGGAGACGTTTGTAGGGTGTGTGTGGGTGTAGGGAAGGACGTATTTGTAGTGTGGGTTTTGTAACTATTATGTTGGTTTGTTTGGGTGTGTTATGTGTATAAGACGGGTTGACACAGGATTATGCGTATTGGGATTAATTTAATTAATTAATTAGTAGTTGATGAGTCGGGTTTTTAAGATGGGTTTAAATTACCAAGTTACGTAATAATACGAGCACATAAATAACATAATTAATTTATAATTAATTAATTAATGAATAAGTAAAATACAAAATTAGTTTAATTGTTTATAATTTATATAATTAGAATTAGTAGTGATTGTGAATAATGATATCTTATTAGGTGACGGAATTGTTGAGACGGTTTGAAGTGGAATATTTCTAATTACCTTATCGGGTTTCTATTTGGGAGTATTTGTTGAAAAGGTAGGATACCGATTCTACTCGACTTGTTAATTGTGTACCTTCTCATTTAATTGGATGTTGTGTTAATTGAATTGACTGTTTGGATAATTGGATTATACATATCTCGTATATTGTGATTGGAAGGGGTTTTATTGGATATTCTTGAGACGGTGTGGTAGGTAGCCATTATTGTTGCTACAGTTGGTTTGATAATGAGTTGGATATCAGGTATAGCCTGGCTGAGGTAGACATCATAGTAAGAGCCTTTGGGTGATGTTATATAAACTTACTGGCTGAGGTAGACATCATGGTAGGAGCCTTCGGGTGATATATTATAAACTTACTGGCAGACACCGTTTAATACCTTCGTGGTGGTGTGTTGGGAGGAAAGTTGATTTGGCATTGGTGTTTGAATCTATGTACTATTTATATTATCTGTCTTGAGATTGTTATCCTAGTCAACCTCGTGGTTGACAGTGTATTCGTGAACACCTGTGATGAACCATAATGGGGAGCAGTTGTGACAGTACTAAAGATTAGCTGACTTGGGAGCATTGGGATGTGAGCTCGACTTGGACTATAGTTGTTGTCTAGATCACTTAGTTGACTTATACAACTTTATTTTTTGTAATTTCCGCTGCGTAGTATATTGTAATGTTAAGGTTTAAATTTAATCGGTTGGCAATGTAATAAAACCATTATTTCAGTTAAAATTATTAAAGTACTTTGGTTTGTTTTAAATTGTATCATTTATATCGGGCAACCGAGATGGTAACAGTCCTATTTATTGGGAACGTCTTGCTAAAGGCTCCAAAATAAATGGGGGTGTTACAAAGTGGTATCAGAGCAAAACGATCCTCAGGCCTAACCAATGAATCTAATAATGAATGTAGGATGTGTCTAATAAAATGAACCCGGGTAGAAACTGTTAGGGGCCCTTTTTGGCTTAGGATGAGAAGATACCCTCACTCCGAACCCCGGCCCTTCCAGTTTTGAACCGGTTACCTTGAGAGATAATGAAGAGTGGGTAAATTAAAATGGATTTTGTTTATTTTCTTAGGAGTAATTGTTGTCTTGGATGTGCATTATTTTCGTTGATGACCAAGGTTACTCGACGTAAGCTTGATTTTTTTTTTTTAAGAAGAGTATGATGGATGATATAAGGATTTGATGTTGAATTGTCTTTATCATGAGCACTAAAGTAAATGTCGAATTTATATTGGTTATTTGACTGGATGTTATAGTAGTATCATGTCTAGCGATATGCGGTTATGTGAATCCCGTAACCATGTTATTTACAATATATTATGAAATTATTAAAACTTGTGAGAAGAATGCTTTAGAGTAGATACTAGTCGTGTGGGAAAGTTTATTGACCAATTTGTGTTGATATAGGAGTGAGAGGGTGTTAATGACGGCTTGTGACATAGTAAAAAGGAACTTAGAGCTGAACTTTATTCCGTCAGATTTTACCCCTATTTAATTTAGTTGCCATTTCACCTCCGTTTATCGTCTAAGGTTGAAATATTTATGAGTAAGAACCCAGTGAGGTTGCTTACCAATGTCGTTGGTCTCATGTTTGAAGGGTTTAGGGTTTGGTAGAAATAAATGATTTAGTGGACAGCGGTCAGAATGTTCCTGTACAGTTATGTTTTCGACAAACAATTTTGTAAAATTTCTCATTTAATATGTGCTTAGTATTTTTGATTAATTCCAACTCCACTGTTTAAAAGATTCACATATATTTCTAAATTGATAAGCCACGTTGCAAGGTGAATTTTTTTACAATTAATAGTGATTTTTACAACTTGACTATAGTTTTTGACAAATTGTTGATTAGTTTCTGTTTTGACCCACTGAATTGTAAAAATCTTTATAAAATGATTATTCGAGATTTGGACTTAATCCTTTTTCATGCTTTAAAAATTCTTTATATTCTCTGAAAAGTATAAAAACTCAACGTAGAATGTAACGGTTATTTAATGGTGATTTTTTTTTTTAAAGTTACAGGTTGACTTTGATTTATGAAAACGCGAGTTTTACCAAAAATTTAATATAAATGTTTTATCAAATTTTTGACCTATGTTGGTTGGGAGGTATGAGTGATTATAGGAGGACCTAAGGAGGGGGTAAGAAAGATAGAATTGATCACATCTTATCTTTGTAAGTATAGAATATTTAAAATGTTAAGCCATCTTTACTCAGGTAGAAACTTATGTTGTCTTGTTTTACTTTTATAGAACATGCCTCCAAAGAGATCTACACCTACACCCTCTACCAGGTCCCAAGAGGAGATTGACCGTTTGATAGCTATGAATGAGGCTTTGACTGAGGCACTGAAGGCTAAGAGGTCAGTTCAGGATCCAGCAAAGATGAGTGCTAATATTGCAAAGCATAACCCGACGAAATATGACGAATTAGGTGAACCATCTTTACTTGGGGATTGACATAGGGAGTTTGACAACCTTTTTGAGTTGCTAGGATGTCCTGAGGAGTTTCAAGTAGATCAAGCTACTTACTATCTGAGGGGAAAAGTGGGTTTGTGGTGGAATCGTAGTAAGGAGGTCTTAAGGGAAGCTTGGAAGGAGAGTGATGAATCTTTTATCACTTGGAAGGGTTTAAAGGAGACTATGAGAGCTGTATTTGTGCCAGAACATATTAGGAGTAAGATGAGAGCTGAATTTGATTCTTTTAGGATGACTGATGAGATCACAGTAGAGACTTATTATAACAGGTTTATGAAATTATCAGAATATGTAGCTGACTTGAATTTTAGTGATGAGATCTTGGCACTCAGATTTGAAAAGGGATTAACAACTACTATTAAGAAGAGACTTGCAGTTGGTCATCCAAGTACCATGGATGATGTTTATCAGTGAGCTGGGCACGCAGAGAGGATTGCCGATATGTTAAAGGAAGAGAAGAGGGAGAAGGAGGAAAAGAAAGGGAAAGGAGAGAAGAGAAAGGTAGAAATTACAACTGAGAGTGCAGGAGGCAGTAAGAAACAGAGTGTGGGTCAAACTCAATCATATTCTTCGAGTGGAGGGTTGTCTAGTGGAGCTAGTAATGTGAATTGTTTCAGGTGTGGGAAGCCAGGACATAGGAGGTTTGAGTGTAGGGTAAATTTGGAGAGGCAAGGGAGTGGTGTTGGAAATGGGAATCAAAATGTGGGTTACTATACTCCTATGTCAGGTTACGGGAGTAATCAGAAAACTGGGGGTCAGAGCAATCAGGTGAATTTTAATAATAGCTACAATCAGAGCTACAATATAGACAAGGCAAAGGAGTTGATCAGAGTAATGGTGGAAAGACATTTGGAACAGCTAGCACCGTACAAGGGATTGGGGAGAAGAGTAACTAGTGTTTGTTAGGAGGAGTAGAGTCTTATCCTTTATATAAGTATTAAGTTGTTAGTAGTTTTAATAAAGTAATAGTAGTTCTGAAACTTCGGGACGAAGTTTATTTTTAGGGAGGTAGAATGTCACAACTCATGTTTTAAGTTTATTTTGTGACACATTTTCGTGTTTTGAGTTAATTTTGTGACACATTTTGATAAGTATGATATAGTTTAATAATGATTAAGTAATTTAGTTGTGTTGCAATGATAATGAGTTAAAATAGCGGTCAGATGTGTTGATGATTTATGAGACTTTTGTAGCATTTTTGGGTGAACTTCAGGACGAAGTTCATTTTAAGGGGGAAAGACTGTAATACCTAGTATTTTCGTAAGCAAAGAATAATTTATGTAATTTGAATAATTAATTAAAAAGGTATAAGGTTAATATTTATCAATTGTGAATAATTAATTGTTAATATTTATTAATTGCGAGTCGGGATGGCAATTGGGTAATAATAATATACGATAATTAATATAGTGATAATAAACGATAATTATGTTGTAATAATAATAATATGATAATTATGTTATAATAATAATAATAGTAATACTAATACTAATACTAATAATATTCATAATAATAATAGTAATAAGGTAATTACATAGTTTCCTAATTGCTCTCTTATAGATCTAAACCTACCCTATAAATAGAGATAACTTGCCCTAGGTTATCATATGCAATCTGAAAATAATTGATTAAAGAGAGAGAAGGGAGGCCGAAAGACGGGAAGAAGGAATTTAGCAAAATCAATTTATCGCCTCGAGGTAATACTTTAAGATCGTCTCATGTATATACTTTTCTTTGCTATAACTCATAAACTAGACCACCGTTTGACGAACTAAGACCGTCACCATGACCGTGGGATACGAGGGGGTAACCAGACACCTGTTGGACCACCATTGACTGACGGGAAGGGGCTGATTTACTGGTGTTTTCGAGGGTGGTTGAAGGGGATATGAGGTATGTGTTTATACGAATTTTAACCCTTTTTGTGATTGGTTTTGACCTGGACCTGGGTTGGGTGGCTCCTAGATGGTTAGTCGATCACTATGGCTGGTCAGGGGCGGTTAAAGGTGGTGATTGTGATGGTGGTTGATCGGAATTCGAATCTAGGTTGATAGTAATGTTAAAACACGGTTTTGCACTGAATTGACCACCGTGTAGTCTGACCCATACCTGGCCGGAGTTAGGGTTTATACCAGGGGTAGTAGTCGACCGTACTGGTGGTTTTTGGTGGCCTTAGACGGCGGTTTGCGTGGTGGTTGTGACTGAAACCGTAAAACATGGGGTAAAACAGGGGAAACGACGTGACCGTCTTAAGACAATCATTGTGACCGTGTTTGTGACTGCACAGGGTAACGGGGACCACCGGTTGAGTCACCGTGGGACAATGGTGTCATTGGTGGTGTCCGGAGGTGGTATTGGTTGCTGTGGTGGTGTAGGTGTGGGGTTCTTTACACGGGGGTTGGGGTTTGTATAAGTCGGGTTTTCGGTAATTGGCGTGTTTGTGGTTGTGTTGCTGGGTCCGTGTGTGGTGGTTACTAGGGAGAGATCTAGACTGTCGTGTGTGGTTGCTGCCGGTGACTGGTGCGGGACTGGGTAGTAGGTATGGATGGCCACGGTGGAGACGTTTGTAGGGTGTGTGTGGGTGTAGGGAAGGACGTATTTGTAGTGTGGGTTTTGTAACTATTATGTTGGTTTGTTTGGGTGTGTTATGTGTATAAGACGGGTTGACACAGGATTATGCGTATTGGGATTAATTTAATTAATTAATTAGTAGTTGATGAGTCGGGTTTTTAAGATGGGTTTAAATTACCAAGTTACGTAATAATACGAGCACATAAATAACATAATTAATTTATAATTAATTAATTAATGAATAAGTAAAATACAAAATTAGTTTAATTGTTTATAATATATATAATTAGAATTAGTAGTGATTGTGAATAATGATATCTTATTAAGTGACGGAATTGTTGAGACGGTTTGAAGTGGAATATTTCTAATTACCTTATCGGGTTTCTATTTGGGAGTATTTATTGAAAAGGTAGGATAACGATTCTACTCGACTTGTTAATTGTGTACATTCTCATTTAATTGGATGTTGTGTTAATTGAATTGACTGTTTGGATAATTGGATTATACATATCTCGTATATTGTGATTGGAAGGGGTTTTATTGGATATTCTTGAGACGGTGTGGTAGGTAGCCATTATTGTTGCTACAGTTGGTTTGATAATGAGTTGGATATCAGGTATAGCCTGGCTAAGGTAGACATCATGGTAAGAGCCTTTGGGTGATGTTATATAAACTTATTGGCTGAGGTAGACATCATGGTAAGAGCCTTCGGGTGATGTATTATAAACTTACTGGCAGACACCGTTTAATACCTTCGTGGTGGTGTGTTGGGAGGAAAGTTGATTTGGCATTGATGTTTGAATCTGTGTACTATTTATATTATCTGTCTTAAGATTGTTATCCTACTCAACCTCGTGGTTGACAGTGTATTCGTGAACACCTGTGATGAACCATAATGGGGAGCAGATTTTACAGGTACTAAACATTAGCTGACTTGGGAGCATTGGGATGTGTGCTCGACTTGGACTATAGTTGTTGTCTAGATCACTTAGTTGACTTATACAACTTTATTTTTTGTAATTTCTGCTGCGTATTATATTGTAATGTTATGGTTTAAATTTAATCGGTTGGCAATGTAATAAAACCATTATTTCAGTTAAAATTATTAAAGTACTTTGGTTTGTTTTAATTTGTATCATTTATATCGGGCAACCGAGATGGTAACAGTCCTATTTATTGGGAACGTCTTGCTAAAGGCTCCTAAATAAATGGGGGTGTTACAAAGTGGTATCAGAGCAAAACGATCCTCAGGCCTAACCAATGAATCTAATAATGAATGTAGGATGTGTCTAATAAAATGAACCCGGGTAGAAACTGTTAGGGGCCCTTTTTGGCTTAGGATGAGAGGGTACCCTCACTTCAAACCCCGGGCCTTCCAGTTTTGAACCGCTTACCTTGAGAGATAATGAAGAGTGGGTAAATTAAAATGAATTTTGTTTATTTTCTTAGGAGTAATTGTTGTCTTGGATGTGCATTATTTTCGTTGATGACCAAGGTTACGGGACGTAAGCTTGATTTTTTTTAAGGAGAGTATGATGGATGATATAAGGATTTGATGTTGAATTGTCTTTATCATGAGCATTAAAGTAATTGTCGAATTGATATTGGTTATTTGACTGGATGTTATAGTAGTATCATGTCTAGCGATATGCGGTTTTGTGAATCCCGAAACCATGTTATTTACAATATGTTATGAAATTATTAAAACTTGTGAGAAGAATGCTTTAGAGTAGATATTAGTCGTGTGGGAAAGTTTATTGACCAAGTTGTGTTGATATAGGAGTGAGAGGGTGTTAATGACGGCTTGTGACATAGTAAAAAGGAACTTATAGCTGAACTTTATTCCGTCAGATTTTACCCCTATTTAATTTAGTTGCCATTTCACCTCCGTTTATCGTCTAAGGTTGAAATATTTATGAGTAAGAATCCAGTGAGGTTGCTTACCAATGTCGTTGGTCTCATGTTTAAAGGGTTTACAGTTTGGTAGAAATAAATGATTTAGTGAACAGCGGTCAGAATGTTCCTGTACAGTTATGTTTTCGACAAACAATTTTGTAAAATTTCTCATTTAATATGTGCTTAGTATTTTTGATTAATTCCAACTCCACTGTTTAAAAGATTCACATATATTTCTAAATTGATAGGCCACGTTGCAAGGTGAATTGTTTTACAATTAATAGTGATTTTTAATACTTGACTATAGTTTTTGACAAATTGTTGATTAGTTTCTGTTTTGACCCACTGAATTGTAAAAATCTTTATAAAATGATTATTCGAGATTTGGACTTAATCCTTTTTTTCATGCTTTAAAAATTCTTTATATTCTCTGAAAAGTATAAAAACTCAACGTAGAATGTAACGGTTATTTAATGGTGATTTTTTTTTTAAAGTTACAGCTTGACTTTGATTTATGAAAACGCGAGTTTTACTAAAAATTTAATATAAATGTTTTATCAAATTTTTAACCTATGTTGGTTGGGAGGTATGAGTGATTATAGGAGGACCTAAGGAGGGGGTAAGAATGGATAGAATTGATCACATCTTATCTATGTAAGTATAGAATATTTAAAATGTTAAGCCATCTTTACTCGGGTAGAAACTTATGTTGTCTTGTTTTACTTTTATAGAACCATGCCTCCAAAGAGATCTACACCTACACCCTCTACCAGGTCCCAAGAGGAGATTGACCGTTTGATAGCTATGAATGAGGCTTTGACTGAGGCACTGAAGGCTAAGGGGTCAGTTCAGGATCCAGCAAAGATGAGTGCTAATATTGCAAAGCATAACCCGACGAAATATGACGAATTAGGTGAACCATCTTTACTTGGGGATTGACATAGGGAGTTTGACAACCTTTTTGAGTTGCTAGGATGTCCTGAGGAGTTTCAAGTAGATCAAGCTGCTTACTATCTGAGGGGAAAAGCGGGTTTGTGGTGGAATCGTAGTAAGGAGGTCTTAAGGGAAGCATGGAAGGAGAGTGATGAATCTTTTATCACTTGGAAGGATTTTAAGGAGACTATGAGAGCTGTATTTGTGCTAGAACATATTAGGAGTAAGATGAGAGATGAATTTGATTCTTTTAGGATGACTGATGAGATGACAG
Organism: Silene latifolia; assembly: GCF_048544455.1. Classification (NCBI taxonomy): domain Eukaryota; kingdom Viridiplantae; phylum Streptophyta; class Magnoliopsida; order Caryophyllales; family Caryophyllaceae; genus Silene; species Silene latifolia. Next base: position 68,577,934 of record NC_133532.1, read on the forward strand.
TAGAGACTTATTATAACAGGTTTATGGAATTATCAGAATATGTAGCTGACTTGAATTTTAGTGATGAGATGTTGGCACTCAGATTTGAAAAGGGATTAACAACTACTATTAAGAAGAGACTTGCAGTTGGTCAGCCAAGTACCATGGATGATGTTTATCAGTGAGCTGGGCACGCAGAGAGGATTGCCGATATGTTAAAGGAAGAGAAGAGGGAGAAGGAGGAAAAGAAGGGGAAAGGCGAGAAGAGAAAGGTAGAAATTACAACTGAGAGTGCAGGAGGCGGTAAGAAACAGAGTGTGGGTCAAACTCAATCATATTCTTCGAGTGGAGGTTGTCTAGTGGAGCTAGTAATGTAAATTGTTTCAGGTGTGGGAAGCCAGGACATAGGAGGTTTGAGTGTAGGGTAAATTTAGACAGGCAAGGGAGTGGTGTTGGAAATGGGAATCGAAATGGGGGTTACTATACTCCTATGTCAGGTTACGGGAGTAATCAGAAGAATGGGGGTCGGAGCAATCAGGTGAATTTTAATAATAGCTACAATCAGAGCTACAATAATAAACAAGGCAAAGGAGTTGATCAGAGTAATGGTGGAAAGACATTTGGAACAGCTAGCACCGTACAAGGGATTGGGGAGAAGAGTAACTAGTGTTTGTTAGGAGGAGTAGAGTCTTATCCTTTATATAAGTATTAAGTTGTTAGTAGTTCTAATAAAGTAATAGTAGTTCTGAAACTTCGGGACGAAGTTTATTTTTAGGGAGGTAGAATGTCACAACTCATGTTTTAAGTTTATTTTGTGACACATTTTCGTGTTTTGAGTTAATTTTGTGACACATTTTGATAAGTATGATATGGTTTGATAATGATTAAGTAATTTAGTTGTGTTGCAATGATAATGAGTTAAAATAGCAGTCAGATGTGTTGATGATTTCATGAGACTTTTGTAGCATTTTTGGGTGAACTTCAGGACGAAGTTCATTTTAAGGGGGGAAGACTGTAATACCTAGTATTTTCGTAAGCGTTTACAAGAATAATTTATGTAATTTGAATAATTAATTAAAAAGGTATAAGGTTAATATTTATCAATTGTGAATAATTAATTGTTAATATTTATTAATTGCGAGTCGGGATGGCAATTGGGTAATAATAATAAACGATAATTAATATAGTGATAATAAACGATAATTATGTTGTAATAATAATAATATGATAATTATGTTATAATAATAATAATAATAGTAATACTAATACTAATACTAATAATATTCATAATAATAAAAGTAATAAGGTAATTACATAGTTTCCTAATTGCTCTCTTATAGATCTAAACCTACCCTATAAATAGAGATAACTTGCCCTAGGTTATCATATGCAATCTGAAAATAATTGATTAAAGAGAGAGAAGGGAGGCCTAAAGACGGGAAGAAGGAATTTAGCAAAATCAATTTATCGCCTCGAGGTAATACTTTAAGATCGTCTCATGTATATACTTTTCTTTGCTATAACTCATAAACTAGACCACCGTTTGACGAACTAAGACCGTCACCATGACCGTGGGATATGAGGGGGTAACCGGACACCTGTTGGACCACCATTGACTGACGGGAAGGGGCTGATTTACTGGTGTTTTCGAGGGTGGTTGAAGGGGATATGCGGTATGTGTTTATACGAATTTTAACCCTTTTTGTGACTGGTTTGGACCTGGACCTGGGTTGGGTGGCTCCTAGATGGTTAGTCGATCACTATGGCTTGTCAGGGGCGGTTAAAGATGGTGATTGTGATGGTGGTTGATCGGAATTCGAATCTAGGTTGATAGTAATGTTAAAACACGGTTTTGCACTGAATTGACCACCGTGTAGTCTGACCCATACCTGGCCGGAGTTAGGGTTTATACCAGGGGTAGTAGTCGACCGTACTGGGTGGTTTTTGGTGGCCTTAGACGGCGGTTTGCGTGGTGGTTGTGACTGAAACCGTAAAACATGGGGTAAAACAGGGGAAACGACGTGACCGTCTTAAGACAATCATTGTGACCATGTTTGTGACTGCACAGGGTAACGGGGACCACCGGTGGAGTCACCGTGGGACAATGGTGTCATTGGTGGTGTCCGGAGGTGGTATTAGTGGATGTGGTGGTGTAGGTGTGGGGTTCTTTACACGGGGGTTGGGGTTTGTATAAGTCGGGTTTTCGGTAATTGGCGTGTTTGTGGTTGTGTTGCTGGGTCCGTGTGTGGTGGTTACTAGGGAGAGGTCTAGACTGTCGTGTGTGGTTGCTGCCGGTGACTGGTGCGGGACTGGGTAGTAGGTATGGATGGCCACGGTGGAGACGTTTGTAGGGTGTGTGTGGGCGTAAGGAAGGACGTGTTTGTAGTGTGGGTTTTGTAACTATTATGTTGGTTTGTTTGGGTGTGTTGTGTGTATAAGACAGGTTGAAACAGGATTATGGGTATTGGGATTAATTTAATTAATTAATTAATTAGTAGTTGATGAGTCGGGTTTTTAAGATGGGTTTAAATTACCAAGTTACGTAATAATACGAGCACATAAATAACATAATTAATTTATAATTAATTAATTAATGAATAAGTAAAATACAAAATTAATTTAATTGTTTATAATTTATATAATTAGAATTAGTAGTGATTGTGAATAATGATATCTTATTAGGTGACGGAATTGTTGAGACGGTTTGAAGTGGAATATTTCTAATTACCTTATCGGGTTTCTATTTGGGAGTATTTGTTGAAAAGGTAGGATAACGATTCTACTCGACTTGTTAATTGTGTACCTTCTCATTTAATTGGATGTTGTGTTAATTGAATTGACTGTTTGGATAATTGGATTATACATATCTCGTATATTGTGATTGGAAGGGGTTTTATTGGATATTCTTGAGACGGTGTGGTAGGTAGCCATTATTGTTGCTACAGTTGGTTTGATAATGAGTTGGATATCAGGTATAGCCTGGCTGAGGTAGACATCATGGTAAGAGCCTTTGGGTGATGTTATATAAACTTACTGGCTGAGGTAGGCATCATGGTAAGAGCCTTCGGGTGATGTATTATAAACTTACTGGCAGACACCGTTTAATACCTTCGTGGTAGTGTGTTGGGAGGAAAGTTGATTTGGCATTGATGTTTGAATCTGTGTACTATTTATATTATCTGTCTTGAGATTGTTATCCTACTCAACCTCGTGGTTGACAGTGTATTCGTGAACACCTGTGATGAACCATAATGGGGAGCAGATTCTACAGGTACTAAAGATTAGCTGACTTGGGAGCATTGGGATGTAAGCTCGACTTGGACTATAGTTGTTGTCTAGATCACTTAGTTGACTTATAAAACTTTATTTTTTGTAATTTCTGCTGCGTAGTATATTGTAATGTTAAGGTTTAAATTTAATCGGTTGGCAATGTAATAAAACCATTATTTCAGTTAAAATTATTACAGTACTTTGGTTTGTTTTAATTTGTATCATTTATATCGGGCAACCGAGATGGTAACAGTCCTATTTATTGGGAACGTCTTGCTAAAGGCTCCTAAATAAATGGGGGTGTTACAAAGTGGTATCAGAGCAAAACGATCCTCAGGCCTAACCAATGAATCTAATAATGAATGTAGGATGTGTCTAATAAAATGAACCCGGATAGAAACTGTTAGGGGCCTTTTTTGGCTTTGGATGAGAAGGTACCCTCACTCCAAACCCCGGCCCTTCCAGTTTTGAACCGGTTACCTTGAGAGATAATGAAGAGTGGGTAAATTAAAATGGATTTTGTTTATTTTCTTAGGAGTAATTGTTGTCTTGGATGTGCATTATTTTCGTTGATGACCAAGGTTACGGGACGTAAGCTTGATTTTTTTTAAGGAGAGTATGATGGATGATATAAGGATTTGATGTTGAATTGTCTTTATCATGAGCATTAAAGTAATTGTCGAATTGATATTGGTTATTTGACTGGATGTTATAGTAGTATCATGTCTAGCGATATGCGGTTATGTGAATCCCGAAACCATGTTATTTACAATATATTATGAAATTATTAAAACTTGTGAGAAGAATGCTTTAGAGTAGATACTAGTCGTGTGGGAAAGTTTATTGACCAAGTTGTGTTGATATAGGAGTGAGAGGGTGTTAATGACGGCTTGTGACATAATAAAAAGGAACTTAGAGCTGAACTTTATTCCGTCAGATTTTACCCCTATTTAATTTAGTTGCCATTTCACCTCCGTTTATCGTCTAAGGTTGAAATATTTATGAGTAGTAACCCAGTGAGGTTGCTTACCAATGTCATTGGTCTCATGTTTAAAGGGTTTACGGTTTGGTAGAAATAAATGATTTAGTGGACAGCGGTCAGAATGTTCCTGTACAGTTATGTTTTCCACAAACAATTTTGTAAAATTTCTCATTTAATATGCGCTTAGTATTTTTGATTAATTCCAACTCCACTGTTTAAAAGATTCACATATATTTCTAAATTGATAAGCCACGTTGCAAGGTGAATTGTTTTACAATTAATAGTGATTTTTACAACTTGACTATAGTTTTTGACAAATTGTTGATTAGTTTCTGTTTTGACCCACTGAATTGTAAAAATCTTTATAAAATGATTATTCGAGATTTTGACTTAATCCTTTTTTTCATACTTTAAAAATTATTTATATTCTCTGAAAAGTATAAAAACTCAACGTAGAATGTAACGGTTATTTAATGGTGAATTTTTTTTTAAAGTTACAGCTTGACTTTGATTTATGAAAACGCGAGTTTTACCAAAAATTTAATTTAAATGTTTTATCAAATTTTTAACCTATGTTGGTTGGGAGGTATGAGTGATTATAGGAGGACCTAAGGAGGGGGTAAGAAAGGATAGAATTGATCACATCTTATCTTCGTAAGTATAGAATATTTAAAATGTTAAGCCATCTTTACTCGGGTAGAAACTTATGTTTTCTTGTTTTACTTTTATAGAACCATGCCTCCAAAGAGATCTACACCTACACCCTCTACCAGGTCCCAAGAGGAGATTGACCGTTTGATAGCTATGAATGAGGCTTTGACTGAGGCACTGAAGGCTAAGGGGTCAGTTCAGGATCCAGCAAAGATGAGTGCTAATATTGCAAAGCATAACCCGATGAAATATGACGAATTAGGTGAACCATATTTACTTGGGCATTGACATAGGGAGTTTGACATCCTTTTTGAGTTGCTAGGATGTCCTGAGGAGTTGCGAGTTAATCAAGCTGCTTACTATCTGAGAGGAAAAGCGGGTTTGTGGTGGAATCGTAGTAAGGAGGTCTTAAAGGAAGCTTGGAAGGAGAGTGATGAATCTTTTATCACTTGGAAGGGTTTTAAGGAGACTATGAGAGCTGTATTTGTGCCAGAACATATTAGGAGTAAGATGAGAGCTGAATTTGATTCTTTTAGGATGACTGATGAGATGACAGTAGAGACTTATTATAACAGGTTTATGGAATTATCAGAATATGTAGCTGACTTGAATTTTAGTGATGAGATCTTGGCACTCAGATTTGAAAACGGATTAACAACTACTATTAAGAAGAGACTTGCAGTTGGTCAGCCAAGTACCATGGATGATGTTTATCAGTGAGCTGGGCACGCAGAGAGGATTGCCGATATGTTAAAGGTAGAGAAGAGGGAGAAGGAGGAAAAGAAGGGGAAAGGCGAGAAGAGAAACGTAGAAATTACAACTGAGAGTGCAGGAGGCAGTAAGAAACAGAGTGTGGGTCAAACTCAATCATATTCTTCGAGTGGAGGGTTGTCTAGTGGAGCTAGTAATGTGAATTGTTTCGGGTGTGGGAAGCCAGGACATAGGAGGTTTGAGTGTAGGGTAAATTTGGAGAGGCAAGGGAGTGGTGTTGGAAATGGGAATCAAAATAGGGGTTACTATACTCCTATGTCGATTCGGAGTAATCGAAGACCTGGGGGTCGGAGCAATCGGTGAATTTTAATAATAGCTACAATCGAGCTACTGATAATAGACAAGGCAAAGGAGTTGATCAGAGTAATGGTGGAAAGACATTTGGAACAGCTAGCACCGTACAAGGGATTGGGGAGAAAAGTAACTAGTGTTTGTTAGGAGGAGTAGAGTCTTATCCTTTATATAAGTATTAAGTTGTTAGTAGTTTTAATAAAGTAAAAGTAGTTCTGAAACTTCGGGACGAAGTTTATTTTTAGGGAGGTAGAATGTCACAACTCATGTTTTAAGTTTATTTTGTGACACATTTTCGTGTTTTGAGTTAATTTTGTGACACATTTTGATAAGTATGATATGGTTTGATAATGATTAAGTAATTTAGTTGTGTTGCAATGATAATGAGTTAAAATAGCAGTCAGATGTGTTGATGATTTCATGAGACTTTTGTAGCATTTTTGGGTGAACTTCAGGACGAAGTTCATTTTAAAGAAATGATTGTAATACCTAGTATTTTTCGTAGCGTTTACAAGAATAATTTATGTAATTTGAATAATTAATTAAAAAGGTATAAGGTTAATATTTATCAATTGTGAATAATTAATTGTTAATATTTATTAATTGCGAGTCGGGATGGCAATTGGGTAATAATAATATACGATAATTAATATAGTGATAATAAACGATAATTATGTTGTAATAATAATAATATGATAATTATGTTATAATAATAATAATAGTAATACTAATACTAATACTAATAATATTCATAATAATAATAGTAATAAGGTAATTACATAGTTTCCTAATTGCTCTCTTATAGATCTAAACCTACCCTATAAATAGAGATAACTTGCCCTAGGTTATCATATGCAATCTGAAAATAATTGATTAAAGAGAGAGAGGGGAGGCCTAAAGACGGGAAGAAGGAATTTAGCAAAATCAATTTATCGCCTCGAGGTAATACTTTAAGATCGTCTCATGTATATACTTTTCTTTGCTATAACTCATAAACTAGACCACCGTTTGACGAACTAAGACCGTCACCATGACCGTGGGATACGAGGGGATAACCGGACACCTGTTGGACCACCATTGACTGACGAGAAGGGGCTGATTTACTGGTGTTTTCGAGGGTGGTTGAAGGGGATATGCGGTATGTGTTTAGACAAATTTTAACCCTTTTTGTGACTGGTTTGGACCTGGACCTGGGTTGGGTGGCTCCTAGATGGTTAGTCGATCACTATGGCTGGTCAGGGGCGGTTAAAGGTGGTGATTGTGATGGTGGTTGATCGGAATTTGAATCTAGGTTGATAGTAATGTTAAAACACGGTTTTGCACTGAATTGACCACCGTGTAGTCTGACCCATAACTGGCCGGAGTTAGGGTTTATACCAGGGGTAGTAGTCGACCGTACTGGGTGGTTTTTGGTGGCCTTAGACGGCGGTTTGCATGGTGGTTGTGACTGAAACCGTAAAACATGGGGTAAAACAGGGGAAACGACGTGACCGTCTTAAGACAATCATTGTGACCGTGTTTGTGACTGCACAGGGTAACGGGGACCGCCGGTGGAGTCTCCGTGGGACAATGGTGTCATTGGTGGTGTCCGGAGGTGGTATTGGTGGCTGTGGTGGTGTAGATGTGGGGTTCTTTACACGGGGGTTGGGGTTTGTATAAGTCGGGTTTTCGGTAATTGGCGTGTTTGTGGTTGTGTTGCTGGGTCCGTGTGTGGTGGTTACTAGGGAGAGGTCTAGACTGTCGTGTGTGGTTGCTGCCGGTGACTGGTGCGGGACTGGGTAGTAGGTATGGATGGCCACGGTGGAGACGTTTGTAGGGTGTGTGTGGGCGTAAGGAAGGACGTGTTTGTAGTGTGGGTTTTGTAACTATTATGTTGGTTTGTTTGGGTGTGTTGTGTGTATAAGACGGGTTGACACAGGATTATGGGTATTGGGATTAATTTAATTAATTATTTAGTAGTTGATGAGTCGGGTTTTTAAGATGGGTTTAAATTACCAAGTTACGTAATAATACGAGCACATAAATAACATAATTAATTTATAATTAATTAATTAATGAATAAGTAAAATACAAAATTAGTTTAACTGTTTATAATTTATATAATTAGAATTAGTAGTGATTGTATATAATGATATCTTATTAGGTGACGGAATTGTTGAGACGGTTTGAAGTGGAATATTTCTAATTACCTTATCGGGTTTCTATTTGGGAGTATTTGTTGAAAAGGTAGGATAACGATTCTACTCGACTTATTAATTGTGTACCTTCTCATTTAATTGGATGTTGTGTTAATTGAATTGACTGTTTGGATAATTGGATTATACATATCTCGTATATTGTGATTGGAAGGGGTTTTATTGGATATTCTTGAGACGGTGTGGTAGGTAGCCATTATTGTTGCTACAGTTGGTTTGATAATGAGTTAGATATCAGGTATAGCCTGGCTGAGGTAGACATCATGGTAAGAGCCTTTGGGTGATGTTATATAAACTTACTGGCTGAGGTAGACATCATGGTAAGAGCCTTCGGGTGATGTATTATAAACTTACTGGCAGACACCGTTTAATACCTTCGTGGTGGTGTGTTGGGAGGAAAGTTGATTTGGCATTGGTGTTTGAATCTGTGTACTATTTATATTATCTGTCTTGAGATTGTTATCCTACTCAACCTCGTGGTTGACAGTGTATTCGTGAACACCTGTGATGAACCATAATGGGGAGCAGATTTGACAGGTACTAAAGATTAGCTGACTTGGGAGCATTGGGATGTGAGCTTGACTTGGACTATAGTTGTTGTCTAGATCACTTAGTTGACTTATACAACTTTATTTTTTGTAATTTCTGCTGCGTAGTATATTGTAATGTTAAGGTTTAAATTTAATCGTTTGGCAATGTAATAAAACCATTATTTCAGTTAAAATTATTAAAGTACTTTGGTTTGTTTTAATTTGTATCATTTATATCGGGCAACCGAGATGGTAACAGTCTTATTTATTGGGAACGTCTTGCTAAAGGCTCCTAAATAAATGGGGGTGTTACAAAGTGGTATCAGAGCAAAACGATCCTCAGGACTAACCAATGAATCTAATAATGAATGTAGGATGTTTCTAATAAAATGAACCCGGGTAGAAACTGTTAGGGGCCCTTTTTGGCTTAGGATGAGAAGGTACCCTCACTCCGAACCCCGGCCCTTCCAGTTTTTAACCGGTTACCTTGAGAGATAATGAAGAGTGGGTAAATTAAAATGGATTTTGTTTATTTTCTTAGGAGTAATTGTTGTCTTGGATGTGCATTATTTTCGTTGATGACCAAGGTTACGGGACGTAAGCTTGATTTTTTTTTTAAGGAGAGTATGATGGATGATATAAGGATTTGATGTTGAATTGTCTTTATCATGAGCATTAAAGTAATTGTTGAATTGATATTGGTTATTTGACTGGATGTTATAGTAGTATCATGTCTAGCGATATGCGGTTATGTGAATCCCGAAACCATGTTATTTACAATATATTATGAAATTATTAAAACTTGTGAGAAGAATGCTTTAGAGTAGATACTAGTCGTGTGGGAAAGTTTATTGACCAAGTTGTGTTGATATAGGAGTGAGAGGGTGTTAATGACGGCTTGTGACATACTAAAAAGGAACTTAGAGCTGAACTTTATTCCGTCAGATTTTACCCCTATTTAATTTAGTTGCCATTTCACCTCCGTTTATCGTCTAAGGTTGAAATATTTATGAGTAATAACCCAGTGAGGTTTCTTACCAATGTCGTTGGTCTCATGTTTAAAGGGTTTACGGTTTGGTAGAAATAAATGATTTAGTGGACAGCGGTCAGAATGTTCCTCTACAGTTATGTTTTCAACAAACAATTTTGTAAAATTTCTCATTTAATATGTGCTTAGTATTTTTGATTAATTCCAACTCCACTGTTTAAAAGATTCACATATATTTCTAAATTGATAAGCCACGTTGCAAGGTGAATTTGTTTACAATTAATATTGATTTTTACAACTTGACTATAGTTTTTGACAAATTGTTGATTAGTTTCTGTTTTGACCCACTGAATTGTAAAAATCTTTATAAAATGATTATTTGAGATTTGGACTTAATCCTTTTATTCATGCTTTAAAAATTCTTTATATCCTCTGAAAAGTATAAAAACTCAACGTAGAATGTAACGGTTATTTAATGGTGATTTTTTTTTTAAAGTTACAGCTTCACTTTGATTTATGAAAACGCGAGTTTTACCAAAAATTTAATATAAATGTTTTATCAAATTTCTAACCTATGTTGGTTGGGAGGTATGAGTGATTATAGGAGGACCTAAGGAGGGGGTAAGAAAGGATAGAATTGATCACATCTTATCTTTGTAAGTATAGAATATTTAAAATGCTAAGCCATCTTTACTCGGGTAGAAACTTATGTTGTCTTGTTTTACTTTTATAGAACCATGCCTCGAAAGAGATCTACACCTACACCCTCTACCAGGTCCCAAGAGGAGATTGAGCGTTTGATAGCTATAAATGAGGCTTTGACTGAGGCACTGAAGGCTAAGGGGTCAGTTCAGGATCCAGCAAAGATGAGTGCTAATATTGCAAAGCATAACCCGACGAAATATGCAAATTAGGTGAAACATCTTTACTTGGGGATTGACATAGGGATTTTGACAACCTTTTTGAGTTGCTAGGATGTCCTGAGGAGTTGCAAGTAGATCAAGCTGCTTACTATCTGAGGGGAAAAGCGGGTTTGTGGTGGAATCGTAGTAAGGAGGTCTTAAGGGAAGCTTGGAAGGAGAGTGATGAATCTTTTATCACTTGGAAGGGTTTTAAGGAGACTATGAGAGTTGTATTTATGCCAGAACATATTAGGAGTAAGATGAGAGCTGAATTTGATTCTTTTAGGATGACTGATGAGATGACAGTAGAGACTTATTATAACAGGTTTATGGAATTATCAGAATATGTAGCTGACTTGAATTTTAGTGATGAGATGGTGGCACTCAGATTTGAAAAGGGATTAACAACTACTATTAAGAAGAGACTTGCAGTTGGTCAGCCAAGTACCATGGATGATGTTTATCAGCGAGCTGGGCACGCAGAGAGGATTGTCGATATGTTAAAGGAAGAGAAGAGGGAGAAGGAGGAAAAGAAGGGGAAAGGCGAGAAGAGAAAGGTAGAAATTACAACTGAGAGTGCAGGAGGCAGTAAGAAACAATGTGTGGGTCAAACTCAATCATATTTTTCGAGTGGAGGGTTGTCTAGTGGAGCTAGTAATGTGAATTGTTTCAGGTGTGGGAAGCCAGGACATAGAAGGTTTGAGTGTAGGGTAAATTTGGAGAGGCAAGGGAGTGGTGTTGGAAACGGGAATCAGAATGGGGGTTACTATACTCCTATGTCAGGTTACGGGAGTAATCAGAAGACTGGGGGTCAGAGCAATCAGGTGAATTTTAATAATAGCTACAATCAGAGCTACAATAATAGACAAGGCAAAGGAGTTGATAAGAGTAATGGTGGAAAGACATTTGGAACAGCTAGCACCGTACAAGGGATTGGGGAGAAGAGTAACTAGTGTTTGTTAGGAGGAGTAGAGTCTTATCCTTTATATAAGTATTAAGTTGTTAGTAGTTTTAATAAAGTAATAGTAGTTCCGAAATTTCGGGACGAAGTTTATTTTTAGGGAGGTAGAATGTCACAACTCATGTTTTAAGTTTATTTTGTGACACATTTTCGTGTTTTGAGTTAATTTTGTGACACATTTTGATAAGTCTGATATGGTTTGATAATGATTAAGTAATTTAGTTGTGTTGCAATGATAATGAGTTAAAATAGCAGTCAGATGTGTTGATGATTTCATTAGACTTTTGTAGCATTTTTGGGTGAACTTCGGGACGAAGTTCATTTTAAGGGGGGAAGACTGTAATACCTAGTATTTTCATAAGCGTTTACAAGAATAATTTATGTAATTTGAATAATTAATTAAAAAGGTATAAGGTTAATATTTATCAATTTTGAATAATTAATTGTTAATATTTATTAATTGCGAGTCGGGATGGCAATTGGGTAATAATAATATATGATAATTAATATAGTGATAATAAACGATAATTATGTTGTAATAATAATAATATGATAATTATGTTATAATAATAATAATACTAATACTAATACTAATAATATTCATTATAATAATAGTAATAAGGTAATTACATAGTTTCCTAATTGCTCTCTTATAGATCCAAACCTACCCTATAAATAGAGATAACTTGCCCTAGGTTATCATATGCAATCTGAAAATAATTGATTAAAGAGAGAGAAGGGAGGCCTAAAGACGGAAAGAAGGAATTTAGCAAAATCAATTTATGGAATTGAGGTAATATTTTAAGACCGTCTCATGTATATACTTTGCTTTGCTATAACTCATAAACTAGACCACCGTTTGACGAACTAAGACCGTCACCATGACCGTGGGATACGAGGGGGTAACCGGACACCTGTTGTACCACCGTTGACTAACGGGAAGGGGGTGATTTACTTGTGTTTTCGAGGGTGGTTGAAGGGGTTATGCGGTATGTGTTTATACGAATTTTAACCCTTTTCGTGACTGGTTTGGACCTGGACCTGGGTTGGGTGGCTCCTAGATGGTTAGTCGACCACTATGGCTAGTCAGGGGCGGTTAAAGGTGGTGATTGTGACGGTGGTTAATTGGAATTCGAATCTAGGTTGATAGTAATGTTAAAACACGGTTTTGCACTGAATTGACCACCGTGTAGTCTGACCCATACTTGGCCGGAGTTAGGGTTTATACCAGGGGTAGTAGTCGACCGTACTGGGTGGTTTTTGGTGGCCTTAGACGACGGTTTGCGTGGTGGTTGTGACTAAAACCGTAAAACAGGGGTAAAATAGGGGAAACGACAGGACCGTCTTAAGACAATCATTGTGACCGTGTTTATGACTACACATGGTAACGGGGACCACCGGTGGAGTCACCGTGGGACAATGGTGTCAAGTGTGGTGTCCGAAGGTGGTATTGGTGGCTGTGGTGGTGTAGGCGTGGGGTTCTTTACATGGGGGTTGGGGTTTGTATAAGTCGGGTTTTCGGTAATTGGCGTGTTTGTGGTTGTGTTGTTGGGTCCGTGTGTGGTGGTTACTAGGGAGAGGTCTAGACTGCTGTGTGTGGTTGCTGTCGGTGACTGGTGCGGGACTGGGTAGTAGGTATGGATGGCCACGGTGGAGGCGTTTGTAGGGTGTGTGTGGGTGTAGGGAAGGACGTGTTTGTAGTGTGGGTTTTGTAACTATTATGTTGGTTTGTTTGGGTGTGTTGTGTGTATAAGACGGGTTGACACAGGATTATGGGTATTGGGATTAATTTAATTAATTAATTAGTAGTTGATGAGTCGGGTTTTTAAGATGGGTTTAAATTACCAAGTTACGTAATAATACGAGCACATAAATAACATAATTAATTTATAATTAATTAATTAATGAATAAGTAAAATACAAAATTAGTTTAATTGTTTATAATTTATATAATTAGAATTAGTAGTGATTGTGAATAATGATATCTTATTAGGTGACGGAATTGTTGAGACGGTTTGAAGTGGAATATTTCTAATTACCTTATCGGGTAGCTATTTGGGAGTATTTGCTGAAAAGGTAGGATAACGATTCTACTCGACTTGTTAATTGTGTACCTTCTCATTTAATTGGATGTTGTGTTAATTGAATTGATTGTTTGGATAATTGGATTATACATATCTCGTATATTGTGATTGGAAGGGGTTTTATTGGATATTCTTGAGACGGTGTGGTAGGTAGCCATTATTGTTGTTACAGTTGGTTTGATAATGAGTTGGATATCAGGTATAGCCTGGCTGAGGTAGACATCATGGTAAGAGCCTTCGGGTGATGTTATATAAACTTACTGGCTGAGGTAGACATCATGGTAAGAGCCTTCGGGTGATGTATTATAAACTTACTGGCAGACACCGTTTAATACCTTCGTAGTGGTGTATTGGGAGGAAAGTTGATTTGGCATTGGTGTTTGAATCTGTGTACTATTTATATTATCTGTCTTGAGATTGTTATCCTACTCAACCTTGTGGTTGACAGTGTATTTGTGAACACCTGTGATGAACCATAATGGGGAGCAGATTTGACAGGTACTAAAGATTAGCTGACTTGGGAGCATTGGGATGTGAGCTCGACTTGGACCATAGTTGTTGTGTAGATCACTTAGTTGACTTATATAACTTTATTTTTTGTAATTTCCGTTGCGTAGTATATTGTAATGTTAAGGTTTAAATTTAATCGGTTGGCAATGTAATAAAACCATTATTTCAGTTAAAGTTATTAAAGTACTTTGGTTTGTTTTAATTTTATCATTTACCTCGGGTAACCGAGATGGTAACAGTCCTACTTATTGGGAATGTCTTGCTAAAGGCTCCTAAATAAATGGGAGTGTTACAAAATATTTCGTGAGTTAGTAATGTAACCTTTATTTTTTAATTAAAATTGACATTTTGGTTGATTTTTTTTGTAATAGAACATTTTAATGAATCGATTAAGGTTGTAAAAGGAAAAATAAATAGAAAAATATTATCACATGTCAACGGTATATAACAAATCTATCTATCTATACAATATTATAAAAAGGCACATTGAGGGATTCTATATGCCACATTGCACACTTTTAACATATGATAAAAATTCCTCACTTTGCCTTTTGTAAATTAAAACGGCAATCCTCATAGAAAATCAATGCTCTAAATGAATGAATTTCAATGCGGACAATCCTTCAACCTTCCGGAACTTATGTTAATCCAATTAATTTCCTTTAGTTCCTTTCTCTTTTCATCTCCTTCATAACTTAAAAAGTTTGCACTATTCTAAATAGAGTATTAGTTAGGCGTATTTATTAGTAGTAGTATTTAAAATCTTTCCATAGATTTAAGATTGATGTCACCATACAAAAAGACTGCGTATGACTACACTTTGTAAAAATACCATCGATCGAGTTACCCAGGCCACTACTCACAATTGTTGCCGTTAATATTTTCCGCCTAATTTATGATTTTGTTGAAATATATTTCCATGTGCTTTCTGACATATTTTTTATTTTCTTTTGCAAGGTTCATTCGTGTACAATTTATAAAACAATCATAGCGCACCTGACAACGTCATAAAATGGATGAGAGATGGTCGAAACACTAGCTAAATATCCGTCTTTCTTTAGACTTTTGATATATTTTTGTTATAATATGAATATTTCATTGTTAGGTTCTTTATTTTCTCAAAAGTTCATTTGATAGTTCTTGTACGGAATAATATTTTTTTCCCTTCCCATGAGGTAGCAACAAGCCAACAAGGAAAAAATATAGACAAAGATGGAATAGAGAGTTTACAAATGAAAAACTCGTATGAAACATGCATGAGTTGTGACACCCCCATATCCAGAGGAGCCTTAACTAGGCCTTCCTTAGCATATAAGGGCATTACCATCTCGGTTACCCGAGGACAGTAATAATCAAATGTCGATAAAAAAACTATTATGTTACATTACAAGTGATTTAAAACAAACTGATGATATAAAAGATACAACTCAAAGGCTACTCGCTATAACTATCAAATCTTGTGAAGACTCATCCCTGCCCGGACTCCAGCTATCAACGATATCAACACCTGCTAAGACAGACTGCTCACCATAAGGGATCACGGCAGACACATAAACAACAAGACAACCACACAAGGTCAGTACTGAGATAAGATACAACAATGCCAACAACACCTAACAATACAATACAACACAATCAGTCACACACAAGCACACCCACACCGATCAATCTCCATCACCGACTGTCCACTGGACTAGCCCTGCCAGTGGGGGACCGCAGCCGTACCCACCAAATCCCCGCTCATCATACCGAGCGATAACCCTGTACCATTAATGTGCACATCCCCTTCCGTGGCGGGTTCCACGAAGGGCGAAACTAGGGCGTGAAGCCACTCCCGCAAGTGACTCCACTCAGCCGAGTACGCATCTCGAGAACCAGAGACAAACAATCAGCAATCACAATACAACATCAACAACCGTCTGAACCAATCAACAACGACACAATAATCGATATACACTAGACTATCTACAGAAACTGAGTAGGCGAACCTACCTTTAAGCAACTGCAACCAATCCACGCCAACATACGACATATCCAGCAATCAAGCATAGCATATAACCACAACACAACATCTATTACTATCAAGCAACCCTAATTGTAAAAACAAGGATACGGTGAAGGGAAGGGAAAGGGGCGACTAGATGATAGAAGGAATGAGGCGGAAATGATTTGCGGATTTAACAAAACGCGATTAAAAACCCTCGCTGAAAACCCGATACTCGATCGAGTACCACACATACTCGAACGAGTGACCCCCTACTCGATCGAGTAACCATGCTACTCGATCGAGTAGCCTCTACTCTATCGAGTACCACCCATAACTCGTAACCCTAGATAGCTTTGGCACGCACTTCTAAGAACTATTCCCGCTCTCAAGGTCAGTCAACGCTGGTCAAAGGGTCCCTAAAAGGGCGGGTATTACAGTCTTCCCTCCTTAAGAAGAACTTCGTCCCCGAAGTTCAACTCACCTAACTCAACGCACAAGACACGGGAAGACACGACATCACTATTCTTCCGACACAAATCACCTACTTCCCTGAAACGCCATCCCCCATGTCATCATCATCATTATCTACACTCTATTCATATCGACTCTTACAACTATCATATAAACATCATCATCATCAACTGTCACTCTATATGTATACATCCACTCTTACAAACTATCATATATAAAGCATCAACCTCGCAATACGAACCAGCACAAACAACGATCACCCATCATATATGAGATTACCCCCCCTTACTGGTAACAACTATCCACCCGAAACATATCTCATATCGACTTCATACTGCACAACTAATACCACTATGTTACTCAACAACGCGATTCTATTACGACACATGGCACCACATCTATCACTTTATGACCGTCCTTTAAAACATACTATCATATTCACTTCAACGCATGAATTACTCAACAAACTAAGGTAACCAATTACAACTTCATACAAGCAAAGTGACCAAGGTACTAGAAAATTTTGTAATTAAACAACAAAGTATTATAAACGAACAACAACATAAATTTCAAAATCAGCCTTTTAATTTTGCGACATTACTCTTCCCCTCTAAAAAGGAACTTCGTCCCCGAAGTTCACCACCAATATTACCACACATATTACCTATTACTTGCATCGTAACATAAATTAGAACAATATTATTTATTACGGACATTACTCACTAAGCATATACTCGTTAAATTAGAAATCATACACAAACCACCGGAATAACTAGCCGCCGTCGATAAAGCATGTTAATATCGTATGCACAATTGTATGAAAAGATGTAACTCCGATGAATAGATAGTAATATGACGGATGTAATATTTAAAACAACAAGAAACAATCACCACTTCCCTACTTGTGACAAATATGCATATAAAACCCAAGCGTAACGTCTAACATATGAAATTAACGGTTCAGAGGTGTTACTAAGCATCACTAACCATGCTAAACATCATACATGTAATTATATAACAATTGAAAAATTTTAATTTTGGAAAAGTTCCTGTAATAGTGCTACTCGATCGAGTATGTAGTGGTACTCGATCGAGTGCCCTGCTACTCGATCGAGTGTCTTGGCTACTCGATCGAGTAGCCCCGATATCAGAATGCATCAATTCTGTCATACCTGTAACTACTCGACCGAGTATGGGTACTCTGTCGAGTACCTACAGGTCAAATGCCTTTGGAAAACCTATCATAAACCCATGTATATACATAATCATTGCATAAAAGTGAGTCGGGATGACTTCCCGACCCCCAAAATCCTGCAACAAGGTCATACTAGTAAATCCGGCCTTATGGCCAAGCATATAAATCCGCAAATAAAAGTCCTAACAACCGACAACTACCAACATCCAACATCACGATCATAACTAGGATAAAGAAATAGGAGTATCACTCCTGCTGCTGCTGCTGCTGCTCCTCCTCCTCCATCACCTCATCACCACCACCATCACCTCCCGAGGTGCCCGCACCCGATTACCCGATCCCTGCATCAACCCCCGCTCCAGCTCCAGGTCCTACGTACCATGGGGTCAAGCCACCGTAAGCAAAGGACTGAGGCATCCCCCAAGCTGACTGATCCACTCCGTAGGAGTGGAAAACCCCACTATAGTCCCCAACTCCGCTCCACCAAACCGGATGCGGTCCCTCGGTCCTTATCCCCTGAGTGTACGCCATCTCATGCATGTTCCTGAGTGTCAAAGTAGATGACACTCTCTCAGCCAGGTAACTCGATCGCTTCTCCGGGGTGTCAAGGTAGGGGTAGCACGGAAAAGGGTGCTGCTGTGGTGGTGCTACCGGCCGTGGTCTGGTCTCAGCGGTCCTCTCTCTCACTCTTCGGGGTTCTCTCCCCAACCTGGGCCTCTCCTCCCTGACCACCGCGTTCTCCCCCTTCTTTGGCTCGGGCATCACCTCTAGAATCGTGTCATCAATGAGGTAGGTCTGCAACTGGCGGGGCACGTCATCATCCTCCTTCTCCTCGTCGGAATCAACAGCTGTCACCACCGGCTCTAACGGCTCGGTCGGTGGAAGGTTCTCAGGAGCCGGGATCCCCATCCAACTCATCCGCCACACTCTCCAGGCTAGGCTACCGTCGGCCAGAGTTCTCAACCATTTCAGGTCGAGATAGTAGTCACGTTCCATCGTAGGCACCGGTGTAGCCAGAGGCACATACTCCGCAGAAGCCTCAAAGGAGGTTAGCTTTTCAGCTAACCGAGTGGCGATAGCGCCACAACTCAGGTACCGGGAAGAGGCAGTAGCCATCAAGACAAGGCTAGCACAGACGATGGCAGGAGCATTGAAAACTACCCTCCTGGCCCGCTCCGGGTTCAAGTAAGACATCAAAAGCAACACCTCATGGTTGTTCAGCTTACTGATATCCGGTCTATCATAAAGGAGGTTCGAAAGAGAACGAAGAAAGATTCTCAATGTAACATGTTGAACGTCATTAATCAGCATGTTGCTTGAGGTGGGAGCTGGCTTTCCGGTCAGACAAGGCATTAGGCGGCAGACACCGCACTCAGCAGGAATATCAATGATAGAGTCCTTGGGAGGCTTGGCCAACCCAAGGTGAGAAGCAAAAAGGTCCATAGTAAGCAAGAAACTGGTATCATCAACCGAAACTCAACGGTCTGGGCAGCTGGGTCATAGCTAAAGGAGCTCATAAACTCCAAAGTAAGAAAAGGGTAGGAATGTTTCCTCAGCCTATACAACCCCGTAAAACCCAAAGTCTCGAATATGTGACGGACATCCGTCTCTATTCCCAAATCAGTCAGAAGAGTAGTGTCCACACACCTCGTTGGTCTCATTTTGCGTTTTTGCAAAGCTACAAAACACTCTCTTTGTTTGAAATCTACAAACACAATAGAAGGGTACTCCGGTACCGCAGGTACCACAAGTCCACGCCCTTCCCCAATCTCAGGCTGTGTAACCCTTCCCCGTTTACTCTGACGGGTCCCTATGTTCGGTCTCGGCATCTGTTTCAGCATATAACTTAAACAAACTTGTATAGGCATGTGAAGCACATAATTCATACATTTGAACTTTGAATGCGAAGCTAAGTACACACGTCACCAACGAATTCCCAATTTGATATACAAACTCAGTTTATAGTCACTCATGTTCAATAGTTGTGAAAAGTTTATCATGGTGAACACACATACCCAACCAATTCTAACATCCTAGCATGATTCAATGTTACTCCATACACATTTTTAATAACATGTGAGGTACTTGTACATGCTCATAGAAAAGTAATTTAGAACATATCATCATCAACTTTCGTTATTAGACACAAAACAATTCAATTAGGCTTGTCAGACGGTCTCTACAGCTGTAACAATTTTGACACATTCCCCATCAATTAACATTACCACTATCATATAGAAGTTTATCCCTTACCTAAACATTCATATTCAATACCAAATTTCAAATATAGAAGACGAATTTCAATTTGGGGCACTTTTAAGACGGAGTTTTAAGGCAACTTTTAAGGTGAAAATCATCAAAATTCATCCTTCAACATGATATATATAATGTATAGCACCCAATTCCATCATCTAATCAATGTAAAACAACCAAAATAAATTTTTAATTTCGTAACCCTAGAAATTTCGGCCCCCAAATTTCGTGATTTCCAATCTATTTTACAGCAATTAATCACCATCAATCAAGAAAAGAAGGCATGTGAATCATATTACAACAATTAAAAGCAATAATCTATCCATATGAATCGAAAATTTTCAGATTACACCTTCATTCCAACAAATTTAAAGCAATAAAACATGTAAATAGAGGAAAGATCATACCTTGATTAAGTAAGAGAATAAAAGGACGAAAATAAACAAGCCAAAACAACCCCAGGAATCACTACCAACACAAGATGAGAAGAGCTTTTGAGAGGAATTTAGGATTAGGGTTCTAAATAAGAATGAGGAATGAGAGGAATAAGGAAGAATAGGGGTTTTAAGAAACCCGTAAGAATCACTACAGTAACCTACTCGATCGAGTGTCTGTGGTACTCGATCGAGTACCACCCTACTCGATCGAGTAGGAGCTATTTCGTCGAGTATCTGCAGAAATTTTTCCACATCCCGACGTCATAACTTCCTAACTAGATCGAGTGAGGTCTACTCGGTCTAGTAAGCACTCGCACTCGGTCAATTATAGATAAGTACTTGGTCAGAAATACGAAGTAACTTGAAGATTCCTGCAAAAACAATATCGCACGTCGATTCCAAACTAAGTTCAGATTCGTCACTAGTTATCATGCTCATTCACGCATTACCATTATTACTCAAGCCTAACGTATCGTCTCAACAAATAAGGTGTATATCACCTTAAGCTACACAAATTACCCAACTCGGTTTACCTGCTACCGAATCATTCATAAGCATAATCACGTCATCATACTACACTTAAACTCATGTTACCACATTACTACCAACTCGTGTTCACTTCAACTTGAAACATATAATTAACATTAATTCATTCTTTCATATATCATATAAATTCATACTCTTCATAACAAATTAATCTATCATGTTCCAAATTCAATCATAAGTAAATCATCTTACACAAATCGATTGTCACGCAGCAGAAAAATTTCAACCAATAAACAAGGCATATACGCGTTACTATATGCTATGTTTCATATTATAACTCAACAATTCCATAACTATCATCGTTGTAATTACGGTAGGGCTTATAAACTCATATATGGCTACCATTATTATCAACTTAAAGCCAACACCAACGTGTTCACTCTTCTATTATGGCATACACTTTCACCTTTCCACGCATTAACACCACCTTTACTCACTAATTCCACCAACGATTACCATGCACGACCCAAATACAGCTGTCACACCCCTATTAACTCTAACAAAGACTCAACCAGAGGTAGCTCCGACACAATTAGCATACACGTCACATACAAACACGATAACTCCACATTCTCATACCCTGTGACTGGCTTAAGTACCATGGGGCCAAGACTTTGAAATGAGGGCGCCTACTCACCCAAAATCTAGCATCAGCTGGGGCTCCCATTATACATACACCAGGTTCATTTTATTAGACTCACTACGTTCATTAAATTCATTTGTTACAGGTTCCAAAATCGTCGCTCTGATAACACTTTGTGACACCCCCATATCCAGAGGAGCCTTAACTAGGCCTTCCTTAGCATATAAGGGCATTACCATCTCGGTTACCCGAGGACAGTAATAATCAAATGTCGATAAAAGAACTATTATGTTACATTACAAGTGATTTAAAACCAACTGATGATATAAAAGATACAACTCAAAGGCTACTCGCTATAACTATCAAATCTCGTGAAGACTCATCCCTGCCCGGACTCCAGCTATCAACGATATCAACACCTGCTAAGACAGACTGCTCACCATAAGGGATCACGGCAGACACATAAACAACAAGACAACCACACAAGGTCAGTACTGAGATAAGATACAACAATGCCAACAACACCTAACAATACAATACAACACATTCTGTCACACACAAGCACACCCACACCGATCAATCTCCATCGCCGACTGTCCACTGGACCAGCCCTGCCAGTGGGGGACCGCAGCCGTACCCACCAAATCCCCGCTCATCATACCGAGCGATAACCCTGTCCCATTAATGTGCACATCCCCTTCCATGGCGGGTTCCACGAAGGGCGAAACTAGGGCGTGAAGCCACTCCCGCAAGTGACTCCACTCAGCCGAGAACGCATCTCGAGAACCAGAGACAAACAATCAGCAATCACAATACAACATCAACAACCGTCTGAACCAATCAACAACGACACAACAATCGACACACACTAGACTATCTACAGAAACTGAGTAGGCGAACCTACCTTTAAGCAACTGCAACCAATCCACGCCAACATACGACATATCCAGCAATCAAGCACAGCCTATAACCACAACACAACATCTATTACTATCAAGCAACCCTAATTGTAAAGACAAGGATACGGATGATGATGACAACATACCTACAAGGAGAAACCCGGCAAAAGACCGCTACCCGACTCAAGCTATGCTCTCCTAAGGCACAAGAACCTTCAAAAGGGCTTCCATGGAGGTTTTATGGTGAAGGGAAGGGAAAGGGGCGACTAGAGGATAGAAGGAATGAGGCGGAAATGATTTACGGATTTAACAAAATGCGATTAAAACTCCTCGCTGAAAACCCGATACTCGATCGAGTACCACACATACTCGATCGAGTGACCCCCTACTCGATCGAGTAACCACGCTACTCGATCGAGTAGCCTCTACTCTATCGAGTACCACCCATAACTCGTAACCCTAGATAGCTTTGGCACGCACTTCTAAGAACTATTCCCGCTCCCAAGGTCAGTTAACGCTGGTCAATGGGTCCCTAAAAGGGCGGGTATTACATGAGCAGCCGAGTAGCATATGAGCTTGAAACAGAAGAAATTGTGCACAAAAAAAAGTTTAAACCATCAATTGTTGTTAATGTTCATCTGTATTTAACTTCAACTTTGGGTTTATTTGTTATTCACCCATAATTATCCTATGCTATATTTCTTAATTCACTGAAAGTTGCCTACATTTTCTATTTGTGGTGTTACAATTATCATACTCTGTAATTAGATATTCCAAGGAGTTTGGTTAACAACGATTTGCTTCATACATAGTAAGAACAACGAAAAAGTTAACGAACTTGGTTTGGATTCGAACAAGTATAAAAAATCTCCGTATTTAAATCTCGATACATTAATATATATCAATTTCACAGTAACTGTCCAATTATATTTAGTCCTAAAAAATTGAAAACAATTTGGGAATGGTATTACTCTGTGTTTTTTTTATAGATTTTAACATGTATGTTTCCTTCATTTCTTAAAAATCATTTGATATACCTCTAAATTAAATAAAGTGTTAGTTAGTTAGTCATAGTTTTGCAACATGCCTATTTTAACAGTTATGTTTTGGCACTTTTACCTGATTTCTCATCAGAATATATATTGATCTAGGAAGTGAATAGTCACTTGAACAATGACCATCTTTCCTAGAAAGGTTAATCACTAAAAAACAAATCATACTCCTTAGTAATAAGCTTATTTGGCGAAAACTTTGTTAAATTAAAGGTTATATAGGATGATTTCAAAAAACGAAAGGTACATGTAAGAATACTGAAAAATATAGTGGTATCTCAAAAAAAATTCAAAAATATTTATTGCATTGTACTCTGTACTAAACTACTAATGTTGAATCGAGTGATAGGCTTGTAGGCTTCTAAGATTGTGCTTAGGTTCTGCATAAGGAAAAATTCAAGTAAAATTGTGAATCCTACACAATTAAAATCATAAATTGAATTTGGCTCAGACATTTTTTAGATCGTAAAATTGTAAAATAAAATTTTATTATCTTAATCGAGATTTCAATCACTATTAGGTACTTCATATGAAACACTAGGCAACTATATATTGGATGTATATTGAATTGTCACAACTCACAAGGTGATTCCCGTTGCCTTCTAGCGATTATGAAACTAAAAGAAAATTCGAAGGACAAAATCAAAATAGTCCCGTGTATTATACGGATAATGGAACTAGTTCTTTACTAATATTCCTAATACTCTCTAATAAATAAGTCTTTGCCTATAGTGCATTTTGCGAGAACATTTAGAGATTTTGTATATTTGTATGTTATTGTAACAAAGTTGTTGTATAATGTCACACGAATGCTATGTTAATCATAGAAAAATGAGATAGTGTCACGCAGTGGTATTGCCACCTTCTCACATGTAAAATATGCATGAGAGAATTATAACTTACCAAGAATCGAGGACAATAAAAAAAATGAAATTCATTGAATTTTTATGGGGGAGTGCTAGGGCGACACCAAGGAGGATAATCTTAAGTAAACAACGCCCATGAAAAACTTTAAAAAAGATATATATAAAGGACAGATAAACATAATGAAAAAATAGGGCGTGAGTTATCAAGGGTCAATTTTTCCAAATATGCCAATATTTTCAACATTGAGGTTTCCACGCGGAGGATCGTCCAATGACCCAAACCCGTTAGCATTAAGGGTGGAAGAGCTAGCGGAAAGAAAATTTGGGTCATTTGTGCTGCCCTGAAGCTTATCATTATCAAAAGGCAGGTTATTGACTTCCCCCGAAAGGATAGTAGTATCCGAGAAAGCCACCGCCACCACAATCGCCGCTATTGCCAACCACAGCATACATGAATACTTACTCTTTATCATTTTCTTTGACATGTTTTGTAATCGGTATCGGGTTTATTTTTGGGATATGAAAGACGAGATTATTGAGATGGCTAAGACTTAAGAGTGAATGATTGTAAGAGTCTATTGATATAAACTTATAAAGTGGGTGGTGTAAAACGCAGGCCATTTCTTTGTGAGATTCTTCACCTGGCTTATGGCACTTAAATTAATGTACCAACTTGTAGCCGGCTCTTACGAAATAAAATATCATTATTTGATTTCTTTGTGATTCTACTCGTAGTAAATATTGTTCGGGGTATATATGCAGGTTAGGTAGCACGGACACCTCTAACCAGTCGTTTTGTGTCTGATACAAAACTCGTTGAGCATATGACTAAATTGTTGGATACCTATAAAAGAGGAATAAGATGTTTTGTTGGATAATGATAATAGTGATCATTTATCCGTATCCAAGTGTTCGTCAATCAAATCCAATTGTTCTAAAACCTTGAATAATGGATTATAATTTTCTAACTAGTGAATTAGTTTAGTTGGTTGACAATTATTAAGATGTTTTGTTGAAAGTATTAGGGTTTGTCAATTAATGAAATTGATATGGATTATAATTCTCCAACTAGTGGATTAGTTTTGCTCGTTGACGATAATTATTAAGTTCTTTTGTTAAATTATTAAGGTTTGTCAATTAGTGGAATTGATATGTTTAGAGGGCACTATAAATTGTTTCCATATTTTCCGTCTTGTGAACAATAGGTGTGACTAGTTTGCTAGTAGAGACTAATTCTTGCAACATAGAAGCATATTGTAAACATTGAATATAGATATGAGAGATATTAATAATTGCATTGATCAGAAACTTGAGTTACACCATACAAATTACAAGGTATATATACATGAGCATGCTATCGTATATACGGAAGAAAATATTAACAGCTATAATATTTACACTTATATGGAAGGAAGCAACGACAAGCTAACATCTAGCAAGAGTAGTGGCTAATACCCCCCCCCCTTTCTCAAGTTGGAGCGTGAAGGTTCGAAACGCCCAACTTGGATAGAAGCGTTTCAAAGGAAATACGGCCAAGAGCTTTGGTGAAAATATCGGCAAGTTGATGCTTTGTACGAACATATTTGGTCGTAATGGTGCCGTTGAGTATCTCGTCCCATACAAAATGACAGTCAACCTCGATATGCTTTGTGCGTTCATGAAAAACTGGATTTCGTGCAATATGAAGGGCTGATTGACTGTCGCAATGTAATTGAATGGGTTGCTTGTAAGATATACCAAGAAAACCAAGTAACCCTTTGAGCCATTTAAGTTCACACGGTGTATGGGCCATGGCACGATATTCGGCTTCAGCCGAGGAAAGAGAAACCGTTGCTTGCTTCTTTGTCTTCCCTGAGATAGGAGATGATCCAAGGAAGACGATGTATGCGAAAATGGACCGTCGAGTATTGGGACAGCTGGCATAATCGGCATTGCAATAGGCATTAAGGCGAAGGATTCTATCGGAACGAAGAAGAATACCTTGTCCGAGGGAATTCTTTATATATTTGACGACTTGGAGTGCGGCATTCCAATGGTCCTTCGTTGGGGCATGCATAAATTGGGCCAAGATCTGAACTAAATATATGAGTTCTGGTCGTGTAATGGAAAGATAGACGAGGCGGCCCACAAGGCGACGATATGGTTGTGGGTCGTATAAGGGATCTCCGGTGGATAAACCCAATTGATGGTTTGGCTCCATAGGAACAGATGCAGGTTTAGACCCACGTAAACCGGCTTTAGTAAGGATGTCGAGAGCGTACTTTCGTTGGGAGATGAATATCCCAGTGTTGTTGCGAGCAATTTCAAGGCCTAGGAAGTATTTGAGGACCCCAAGATCTTTCATGTGAAAGCACGTGCTTAAGTAGGCCTTGAATTGAGCTATTAAGTTTGAATTGTTTCCACAAATTACCAAATCATTAACATAAACAAGAACGTGTACCTCGGAGTCGGGTCGAGTAATGGAGAACAACGAGTGATCATATGGACATTGTTGGAATCCTTATTTGATGAGTGCGGCAGCGAGCTTGGCATACCAACATCGAGGAGCTTGACGAAGCCCATATAGAGATTTTCGCAACCGACATACCTTTCCTTCAGCGGATGGGAGAAAGCCAGGTGGAGGTTTCATATATACTTCTTCATGGAGGTCACCATGTAAGAAGGCATTATGGACATCAATTTGATGAAGGGCCCATTTCTTGGCAGCAACAATAGCAAGTAATGTACGAACGGTGACGAGTATTATGGTAGGAGCAAACGTTTCATTATAATCCACGCCTTCAATTTTTCGATTACCCATGATAACTAATCGAGCCTTGTATTGTTCGATTGTGCCATCCCTATTATACTTTATTTTGTAAACCCATTTTGAACCGATGGCCTTTTTGTTCAGAGGAAGAGACTTAAGTGTCCACCTGTTGTTTTTCTCAAGAGCTTCAAGTTCGAGTTTCATAGCTTCGCGCCATTCGGGAACCTGCACGGCATCTTTAAATAAACTAGGCTCGTGATTTTTAGTCACGGCCGACAAGAAAACTTTGTGTTTAGGAGAAAATTTTGCATAATTGAGATAATGAGAAATCGGAAAAGTTGTACCTGAGGACGATGGTGATGCGGTGAGATAGTGCGACGAGGGGCGAGATTTTAGGAGCACATAATCTTTCAGGTTGGAGTTCGGTATTTTTATTCTATGTCCCCGGCCCAAGTTTGTCAAGTCGGTATTTGTAGGTTGGTCAGTAGTTGGATTCGTGGGATGGTCGTTGGGTGTGTTCGTGGGCTGGTCGCTGGGTGTGCTCGTGGGCTGGTCGGTTAAATGCTCATTAGATGGTTGTTGAGTAGTCGAGGGGTTAGGTGTGTCACGGGCTATGGTGGATGAGTCAGGATGCGGAGAGTGAAGGAGGATAGCATGGTCGATAGGCTTAAGTGTGTCGTTAAGAAAAGAGGTAGTATCAATATCGGTATCGTGAATGTTAAGATTTTTATAGGGAAATTCGGTTTCGACGAAAATCACATCACGTGACTCAAAGAAAGACCCGGTGTCCAAATCGTAAATTCGCCAACCTTTTTTTCCAAACGGATATCCGATAAAAACACATTTACGACTTCTAGAAGCAAATTTATCATGTGATCGGTTTAAACTTTTGGCATAAGCGAGACAACCAAAAATGCAAATGCTGTCAAAAGGTGGTGGTTTATTCAAAAACATTTCATAAAGAGTTTTTCCATTTAGAAGATGTGTCGGCATGCGATTTATTAAGTAAACCGCACTTAGGATACATTCTCCCCAAAAAAATATTGGTAAACTTTCTTGGAATAAAAGTGCGAGAGCGACATTTAAAATGTGACGGTGTTTACGTTCCACCCTTCCATTTTGTTGGGGAGTGTCGACATTAGAAGTTTGGAAAAGGACACCGTTTTATTTAAAAAGGGGATAAAAGGCCGAAATTCTATACCATTTTCTCTTCGTACAATTTTGATTTCCTTTTCAAATTGACACTCTATCATAGCAAAGAAGTTTAATAAAGTTTGTTCAGCATCGCTTTTATGACGTAAGAGATAAACCCATGTGGATCGTGAAAAGTCGTCAACAATAGTTAAAAAGTATTGAGACCCACATGAGGCATTTTCGGAATACGGGCCCCATAGGTCGCAATGTATAAGATCAAACGGAGAATTTCAATGTGAGCTTTCATTAAATCAAAAGAGAACGGAACCATAGTTTGTTTAGCATCGCTTTTTTTTTGGATAAAATGTGAGCTTTCATTAAATCAAAAGAGAACGGAACCATATCTCGATCGAACGAGAATTCAATCGGGATATGGTTTCGTTCTCTTTTGATTTAATGAAAGCTTACATTTTATCAAAAAAAAAAAAAAAAATATTTCAAACGGAGAAATAGTATTACTAATGCTTGGATGAAAAGGTTCGCGAGTTTGTTTCGCACGAAGACAAATGTCACACGTTTTACTATGAAAATTATCATGAGTTCGAGAATCTTTCTTATTGATAAAAGGTAAAAAACGTGAAATATTGGAAGAGGGGTGCCCCAACCTGCGGTGCCAAAGCTCATCAGTGTCGGTGGAGCCTACCATACAAGCGTGGGCCTTGTCATCACGTATACTCTTAAGATAATAGAGCCCCTCGTGTTGCTCTCCCGCACCAATCACCATCTTCGAATTACGGTCCTGAATGAGACAAAGTTTGTGAGAAAATCACCATCAAGTAATAAACTCGAAACTGAAATTAGATTGCAATTTAAATTTTCAGCATATAACACATTTCGAAGAATGAGACGGGACGATAATATAATATCACCACTTCGAGTTGCAATGGTGAGGTCACCATTTGGTAATCCGACAGACAACGGGTTAATGGTGCGAATATTCGAAAAATGGGATAAGCATCCCGACATGTGATGGGATGCTCCCGTGTCAATAATCCAAGAGATGGAGACATAACCGTTTAAATGTTCATTGATAGATGAATCAGACTTGCGTTTTTGCCAAAGACGAGTTAAGTCATCAAGTTCAGTTGGGGTCAAAGCGTTGAGATCGATCCTGTCAAAATTAGAAAAAGTAGAACGAGAGGTAGAAGCAACCTTACCAGCGTTTTGGCCAGAGGCCATGTAAGCACGCGGAGGGTGCCCAAAACCACAATTTCCACCACTCGATCGACCACGATTGTCATGAACAACAACTGCCCTGTCAAAATTATAATAAGGAGCACGCCGGACTGACCTTGTGCTCGTGGGTCCGGAACGATCGTAGCGTTTGACATGGTAGTAGTATTATTGCCAGGAAAGACGAATTGGGTGATGCTAGTGCAACGATTTTCGACAGTAACAATCAAATCAGAGGTTTGGATTACGGGTTTCGCATCGTCGGAATTCGCCATAGTTACAAAAAAAGTAAAAAAACGAAGAAACAGAGGAATATAATTTTCTGATTATAGGATTTTAGTAGCCTGATACCATATTGTAAAAATTGAATATAGATATGAGAGATACTAATAATTGCATTGATCGGAAACTTGAGTTGCACCATACAAATAACAAGCTATATATACATGAGCATGCTATCGTATATACGGAAGGAAATATTAACAGCTATAATATTTACACTTATATGGAAGGAAGCAACGGCTAGCAAGAGTAGTGGCTAATAAAGCAATTGACTCGTTCACAAACGACAAGCAACAAGCAACAACCAATATCGTCAGTTAATGCTTTGTTCTTAACATGAAAACTTTCCGTCATCTCGGAACGTACAAAGACATATTATTAGACTAAAGAAGGGGCAGTGGAGGTCGGTCGTCAACTTGATTGACTGAAGCAAGGCTGGTGAACAGAGGTAGTGTTGGTGGTAAAAGGAGATGAGGGAAGGGAGGAAAAAAATCAATTGGGTAATAGATTAAAAAAGTTACAAGGATAAAATTGTAAAAGGCGTATATGAAGGAGTGTTTATGTGAAAAATCATGTCATGTTAAATTTATGAAAAGGGTATAGGCCATTCTTGTGATACTAAATGGTGGAGCTAAAACATTAGCCGAGATGGTTGTCCCTAGCTCTCTCTAAGCAATGAAAATAAATGAAGGTTTTTTTAGTTTGCTTATTCTTGAAAAAACATTTGTTTCAGCAAACGATAAATCATAACTCCGTCATTAGAGAAAACATAGTTTATTTCATAAGTAAAAAAAGGGCTTAAAAACCAATTAATTAATAGGAAAAGTAACTCGGTAATTTATGAAGCTATGACGCTTCTCATTTTAATAACATGAAACAATATGGGTAAATCACATACCCTTAAGCAAATATGGAGTACATAATTTTATCATAGCTACCATTTATTTAAATTTAAAATTGGTCAATCAAATATTTGATCAAAATATTAAGATCTCTGTGTTCGTCGTGCTAAAAGACATGGTAGTTGAACGGTGATGTAGCTCTAAACTATTAGAGGTTATATCCAGGAATTGAAAGTGATCTTTGATTTTAAAATATTAAGACCTTAATTTCTTTGTGATTTTATTTTGTTTTTAAAATGTACTAGTTTTAAACCCGTGCAAAATTATACGGGTATGTATTTGGGCTGGTATTAATGTTTTTTGATGTATTTTTTTTTTTTTTGCTATTTCTATTGTACTTATTAAGTTGGTCTAAATCAGCGATCTACATAATTAATGTTTAAACTTGTTACAAATACTTGTTCACGTGCAATGGTTTAAGGGGAAATAATGAATGATATTTTTTTAAAAAAAATATATCGTATTATCTTGTTTTTAAAAATTATGCATGTAATTTATTCGCATTATATGTAATTCAATCCCGTAATTAAATGTAATTCCTTCTCGTAATTATGTAATTTTATTTTTTTTTTTAAAATTATGTAATTCATTTATTTGTAATTAGTTTCATTTATTCCGATTTGTAATTCATTCCGCTTATATGTCATTAATTTCATTTATTCGGAATGTATAAAATTATTTCATAGTATTATTTCATAGTATTTCTTCTAAGACGGAATTTGTCACATGTTTGTATAGCCGAAATTCCGAAGAAATAAATACATTTCACACTAACGGGTCCCACCATAACATGTATTTCCAAAAAAAAAAATTGAATTAATGACGTGGCACGCCCTAAATTGAGTATTATCTTCTGAATTAATAAAGATAAGATCGGCCGTCCGCTTGGTAACATGAGCGTCTAACCAGAGACATATTGTTAAGTTTAAAGCTTTAAACTTCCACGCAAGTGGATTGCATGATCCGGGAATATAAGGCATTAATATAACTTTATCCCGAGAAAATTTTAACCATTAATTTAGTTCTTAAACCTCCCCAAATACGGCGTTTACTTACGAGATACAATAAGTGAGTAATTATCTCTCTGTCTATGTCAGATTGATCTCATCTCTTAAACAAGTGGTTAGCAGTTCGATTCCTTATTTTTGCGAATGAAAATGTTAA
This sequence comes from Silene latifolia, assembly GCF_048544455.1. Lineage (NCBI taxonomy): Eukaryota > Viridiplantae > Streptophyta > Magnoliopsida > Caryophyllales > Caryophyllaceae > Silene > Silene latifolia. The sequence continues at coordinate 68,609,801 of NC_133532.1, forward strand.
ACTTGGGAGGGGTCAACCCATTAAATTGCCTTCAGTATCTCGAAAGAGATTACCCCAACTGTCGGTAGGAGATACTCCTGGTCAACACAAAAAAAAAAAAAAACGTAGTTTATTTTCGCAGTACGCTTTTTATTCAATTCAGTATTTTTTTTACATTTTGTTCCATTTGCCTACCCTTGATTAAAAAAGCCTAATCCTCTCCCTTCCTAGAATACAACTTCTCATATTGATAAAAAAATCATCATTTATATATGATAATCCAATGTAAAACATATACTTAATTTGTAAATTGCAATTGTAGATCGAGTTAATGGTTTTTTCATATAGTTTTTAAATTTTCTTTATTTATTGGGGTTTAATTTAGGGTTAGAGATTGATTGTTGAATGGTGGTCAATTGGCGGCGGAGGTAAAGGGCGGCAGCAAGGGCGGGGCGTGGGTAGAGGGGGCGAAATGTGTGGCCGGTCAAGGGTGGTGGTGCGGCATAAGGGGATCGAAAATGAAAGAATGTGACGCGGGTGTGTACTCACTCTAAGATATCGATTAGGATTCTCTCCATTTCCTAAAAGAAATGGAGGGTCCATTTTTTATCTAGGGTCAAGAGTTCATCTCGCGATAATCTAACGGTCCATGTTTTTAATCGATAAATAAAGGAAAAATGTAATAGAAAGAGAGGTGTAATATTATATTGTAATGTGAGAGAACATGGACAAGAAATGGAGAGAAGGAAATGGAGAGGATCTTTGCTCCTAAGATATTGATGATCCCTTCAATGTTCATCAGCGAATTTGCAAGAATATTGGTCCACTAGAGCATTGGAAATCTAAAAATTGGTAACTTCATTGCTGAAATTGTCGAGGTCCTGCAAGTTGCTAGCAATATCTAAGATATTATCAATAACAATGTTATCAACAATGGTTATGCATGTTACGTAGTACATTATTTTGGAAGAGGATAGGAGAGGGAAATTTAGAGAAAAAATAATGGGGGAAATGAGAAGGGTAATCTTGGAAAATGTGTACGGCGGGAGTAAAAAGCGTACTGCAAAAATCAACACCCAAAAAAAACCTATGTTGATTTGATTATTTATTTTGCTTTTAGAAAAAATAAATAATATGAACTAATTATGTTAAGTTCATTGCTTTGTAATTAGTCAAAGTTTATCATCGTGCTCGGATTAAACCGACGTGGTATGAGGAACCCAGGATGATCTTGATTTATGACTAATATGTTACAAATGCAAATAAAAGAAGAAAAATTATTAGAATGAAGAAAAGAGTGTATCCCGAGTACCTTGTTACAGACTGCGGTCCGGCTACTTTGTGGGCGGTGCTGCGTACCATCACCGGGTTGTGGGTACCGTTGGTGTGTCCCTAGTACCGGTGAGGTGGTTGCGGAGTTGGGGGGTTGTGTCTTGTGCATTGCATTGGTATTGCATATTCATATTCTTGTGTCGTGTCTTATGTATGATATGAACTGATTATGTTAAGTTCATTGTTTTGTAATTAGTCAAAGTTTATCACCGTGCTCGGATTAAACCGACATGGTATGAGGAACCCAGGATGATCTTGATTTATGACTAATATGTTACAAGTGCAAATAAAAGAAGAAAAATTGTTAGAATGAAGAAAAGAGTGTTAAAATACCCTTTAAAATTTAATTAACCAAATAATATCACCGAATCACGGAATAGACCGTCAGGGTATAAAGAACCTAGGGTGATTATGACTTTCTAGATACCTCATTTCTACACCTTCCGCCAACCACCCAGTGATGATTGGGCCGCATGTTTGGTACACGGAACGATTTATAACAATCCGTAAGTTTATCGTCAGGTGATAGCTCAAACACTTGTGTCTACCCCTTGGTCGTCATCTACGCGTCGATACGGTCGTTTTGACAGTAATTAGAGTTCATTTGGAGTCCGGGTCAAAAACTCTTCATTTTCTAAGAAACCGTTTAAAATGCCGAGTCGGAACGTTCTAGGATATTCCGGATATTTAATCCATAATTAAATTTTATATATTTTGATAAAATATATCCCATGAATCATATTTTGCGGAATAAGGAAGTAGAGATCTACCGCAATTCCATAATAGAAACGCGGAAATCTTTCTTCCGCAGGAGGAAACCTCTGGGGAAATGACACAGTCTTTGCGCTTCTTGGAAGGACGCAGCCCGGGCCGCGCCTCTTCTCCACTTTTTTTATTTGTTTACAGAATATTTTCGTCATTTCTTTCCAAAGTTTGAGTCATTCCAAAACTCTTCACATTGTTTAGTATAAATAAAGACCTTAGGTCAACATATTTTCCACACGAGTTTCCGCCCTTCTTTTCTCTCTTTGTGTTCTAGATCTTGCTCTAAGCTATCGACGCCTACGTGCTTGATCAATCGACCACGTAAGTTCAGATCCTTTTGAGTACCAGTCACGTTGCATGACCGACCAATTTGACCACTACACATCAATCAATCAATTAATCTAAAATCCTCCAACGAAGGCACTTTCTACATACATTCGAGTCGAGCAATCACTAAACGTTAACTTATTTAATCTCGTTTCGTCAAACATGTAAGTCTGAGGGTGTAACTCCCCTCTTTTTATTGTATTTTATTTTATTGTATCAATTCTTATAAGATTCACGTCAAAAGTACACTTAAAACCGACTTTAAAAACCTCTTTACAAAACTGTTTTTACGAAACAACAGTTACCAGACGTTGAGAAGAAACGCAGCAGTAGCAGCAGCGCCTCTTCGAAGGGTCGCAGCACCTGCTGCGCATTTTCCAGAGGCTACCGCTGCTCCTGCTCTTCTTCTTCTTCCTCGGGTTTCTGTGGTTTTGTTCCTTTCATTTTATTTTCTTATTTTCTTTCTTTCTTCAGTATATAAACCATGTTTTAATATCTTCCTTTCAATTATCACGTTTTTTCTTGACTTAAATCCCTTATAACTCAATATTTGCGGGTTTTCGTCATTAAATCAAACTCGGATGTTAGAGACTCGATTTGTCCGTATCAAGTTTCTGGGATTCGTCCTTTGTACATATTTCCATTGTTTATTTTCAATTTATCAATTTCTTTCAAAGTTTGTTCCTTCATCGTACATAAACCTAATTCGATCTAGTTCGTTCTTAATTCGTTTCTAACCCGTTTCCAATCGTTTTAATTCGTGTTTATCGCTTTTATTACGGTTTCATATGTAATAAACATGCTAAGTCACTTTCACTTGAGTCTAATGTTGATAATCAATCGAAAAACATACCAAAGAACATTAACTACCCGTGGTTCTGACTTCACAGTCATAGCTCAACTCAAGAACAGACGCACGAATAGCTGTGCCTTTTTTAAGGGACGCAGCAGATGTTGCGCCTATTCTGAGATGATCTCTGTCCCTGAACTTCCATTCTCGCTTTGATGTAGCCTTTAATTACGTGATTAATTAACTAATAATCGTAATATCACCCATAATCTGTCCTATTTTGTCACTTTAATTTCTAACCTTTTATTTTCCTTTCTTTTTATCTCCAAATTCCGTTTTAAGTGTACTTTTGACGTAAATTAATTAATCCATTGTAATTCGTTGTAATTTCAATTATCGCTATTTATTTTTCGTTATTTATTTATGTATGGTTTATTTACTTGTTCCTCGCATGTAAATCAATCCTAAATCCCAATTTGACATTAATAAGTGCTAATTACGTGTTCACCGACATAGTCTAATTCACATGTTAGGATTAATCTATTATTGTCTGTTGCATTGCATGCATACAATCGACGACATATCAAATATAAACGATTTACCTAATCATTAGTAGAGGCCGCTATCGAGGCGGGCGGGATTAGGTGTTCAGTAAAAGAGCTTCCTAATACGTACCCTCACCCCTTACTCCAGATCTCTGTGAACATCCATGTTCATTGGCATCCACGAGAGTCATTCTAGACATAGAATGCTAAGGGTAACGAGTTCTTAGTGTTCATGTCACTACTTTGTGTCTTGACATGACAAGACGTATTCGAACGGTTCCACTTTATCATACAAATTGGTGGCGACTCCACAAATGTACGCTTATTCAAGGGCTTCCGCGCGCGCCGCGGATGGCCCATGTCCACAGTTTGGCGACTCCGCTGGAGAAAATACACTTATGTGTTACCCAGGGTGAAACTTGAACGAGGTTAGGGAATAGTTTATACGAGACAGTTGTCGTATTTCATTACTCGACCTTCTTAGGTCGTTTTATTCGGCCTTCCTAGGCCCAGCCTAACCCATTCGACCAATCGTCCCGTCTGGACGGTCCAAATTCTTATCTAGGCCTAAGGATAGATAGCGATTGACGTCAACTATACCATGGTACATACTTTTGTTTATATCAAGGGCTCTCACTACTCGAGGAAATGGACTAGGAACCGACCTTACTCATGTTTGGCACGGACTTCTCCACATACCAGGGTTTGATTGCTTGGTATGTCAACCCACCTTTTAAGCCAAAACCCTTTAAATGCACTCAGCATACCGTTATAATGCATGTATGAATGTTTGTATCATATGTGATCACCATTTTGTAAACAAAACCATGACGAAATAGCGTAAAATGAGTCGAAACTCTATCCAAATGTCCAGTCAAAATCCGGGCCTCAAAACCCATTTCAAAAACTCACCTTGAGTCAGCACTCAACTACACTACAGTTGCCTAGGACAAGCATTTCAAAATTTGTCATTTTCAAGCCTCACTTAACACAGTGGCACACTCCCACTTCACAAGTCGAGTCTTTTTTGAGTAAGCATGCTAAAATAGTCGATTGTGTTTTGATTCATCGTTGATCTCTTTTCCCAGTTTCAAAGATGCTTGGAACTAGTCACGGAAGCATTAATGTTCAACCCCAACAACCCGGAAATGGTAATGATCTAATCCTAGCTGCGCTCATCCGTCTCCAAACAAGCCAAGACTAAGCTTATGCTCGCCTCAATGCTATCGAAGGCCGAATTGTTGCCGTAGAAACTAGACTTCCTCCTGCAGAGAATAATGTTCCTGACATGAGCGTGCATGATAACCTTCCACCTTTTGTTGGACAACCAGAAGTCAACCCTCCAGTACGTCCCACTGAAGCTGAAAAGCGACTCCAATACTTGGAGGAGCAACTAATGTACCTTAAGGGAGATGATATCTACAGGGAGAACAATCGCAAGTATGAGGCGGTAAATGCTCAACTGCCAACCAACTTCAACATGACTGACATCCCAAAGTTCAAGGGGCATAAAAACCCTATCAAAGGCATTAAACCAGAGATGTTCTTAAGAATCTTTCTTTCATCTCTCGATACCATTCCCAAGCAATGGTTCTACTCGTTGGAGCATAAGAAAATTGCTACCTGGGACGATGCCGCAATTGAGTTCACTAAACAATACGCGGATAATGCTGAGATCCAAGTCAATATGCGCACTCTAGAGGTTCTTACCCAAAATGAGAAAGAAGGCTTCACTAACTTCCTAAGTAGGTAGAGAAAGACTAGCACACAACTTGTTGAATGTCCAGACGAATCCACCTTGTGGAAAAGTTCGTGGATAATCTGAGACCCATTTATGCAAACCATTTGAGATACCAAAACATAAAATCTTTCAAGGACTTGACTGTGCTAGGAACGAGAATTGAAGACGACATCTGTAAAGGACTTTTGTCCAAAATGGTAGGTCGTGGATATCAGGGTTCAACGACATCTTTCTTATGGCTCCACTAGCAAGACCGATGAGGTTAATCTTATCGTATCTACTAAGAAGAATAACCCGCAAAGGAAGTTCACCAACATTGGTGATTCATATTCCAACGCTCTGAAAAGGTTGATAAAACAAGGTAAGCACCAGCCCATAGGACCTACGCCTGACCCAGAGAAGAAGTCTAAGTTCTGGGATGAGAATGCATACTGTGAATATCATATAGTAAAGGGACACGATACGGAGAAATGTTTTAAACTGAAACATGTCCTTCAGGATATGATCGAAGATGGTTGTTTACCCATACCTCCCGGAGGCAAGCCTAATAATACCCAGAATCCTCTTGGAGTGCTGATGATCACAGATGAAGAATCCACTTTGGATTGTTCACACCTCATTTCTCCAGTCGAGAAAGAGATTCATGCACTAGAAGAGGAGGGGAGTTATTCCACCATTTCTCCTACCATTGCCGATTTTATCGCATGGGCAAAGAGTGTGAGTAGGCAGGTTTCAGAACTGGAAGATGTAGTGGCATCTCTACGTAATCCAATCACCATACCTAGGGGAAATGTGACACTAGCTCCAATTCTATCTCAAGAATCTACGATGCAAGAGGTAATTGCGGTAGTTGACAATCTAGTCAAGCAAATAATCAGTCTAGAAGCTGAAATCATCAGGTTAAGAGAGCTCAGTGTCACCTGTAATACTCCATATTTATAAGTCTTGGGGTACTCTATCGAGTAGGCCTTACTCTGTCGAGTAAGGGTAAGTTGCGAAATAAAATAGTTTCTGACCTGTTGGGTACTCGATCGAGTAGCTGGGGCACTCGATCGAGTACCTTGGGTACTCGATCGAGTGTCCAGTTTTACGGGGAGTTTTCTCGGGTTTTGTTAATTATGCGATTAAGGTATTTAAGTTCCGTCGTCATTATTCTAAACCACCTTTACAAAACCTAAATTCCTGTTTAAGAGAGAAAGCAACAAGTTCATCTTCCTAATCGCATTCTTAGCAATTCCCGGAGTTCAGACGGTCAGTTCTTGTCGTTGTGTATACCGTTGAGTTCCTTGCGTCGAGGGTAAGATCTATGTACCCTTTTTATTGTATTTCCTTTGATTTGGTTAAACCCTAATTTAGAGATTAGGGGTTTTTATGTGTAGTATGTGATTGGTAGCCTATGTGTGTTGTATGATAGGAGGAGGGTTCATAGAAGAGGCTTTTTTACTCAGCAGTAGAGACCGTCTGATTGTGTGCATACCAGGTAGGATTTCCTACTCAGTATTAGTCCCATAATGGGATATTGGTTGATGTATTGTATTTGGTTGTTTGATATGATAATTGTACTGTGATTGTGGTTGTGATCGTTGTTGATGGTTCGCGAGGCGTGGCCTCGGCTGAGTGGGGTCACTTGCGGGAGTGGCTTCACGCCCTAGTTTCGCCCTTCGTGGAACCCGCCACGGAAGGGGATGTGCACATTAATGGACAGGGTTATCGCTCACTATGTGGAGCGGGGATTTGGTGGGTACGGCTGCGGTCCCCCCATCGGCGCGGTCGGGTCCGTGGGACGGTCAAGATTGAGATGATGGGAATTGGTTGGTTGTGTGTGTGTGTGTGTGACAGTTAAGTCGCATCTGTTTATCTTATTGTCGTTATACATATTGATTGTGTGATTAGTACGACCGGTGTTGTTTTGTAAACTGCGGTGATCCATTCGGGGATGGTGAGCAGATATTGAGCAGGTATTGAGATGAGTCGGGATAGCCGGGATGCCACGACATGATGATAGGAGTCTTCCGCTGTAGCCTTTAGTTTATTTACATTTCAGTTAGAACAGTCAGTTTGGAATCATGTATCGTACTTTTGGTTTGGTTTTGAGGATTGTAACTATTCGTTAAACTATTTATATTAAACGTTGTTTCTTCATTGTTGTTTGATTATCATTGCCTCGGGTAACCGAGATGGTAATGTCTTCATACCTGAGTGGTCCTGGTAAGGCACTTGGAGTATGGGGGTGTTACAAATGGTATCGAGCGACGATCCCGAAACCCTGTAACCAATGAACCTAATGAACATAGGGAGTCAATTAAAATGAACCCGGGGTAAAAGTTGTAGGAGCTAGTACAAAGGCTTGGGAGACGTCCTAAAGTCGCAGGGGTCGCCCTACAACTTTGAACCGGTCACATGGGGGAAGTGTTTGTCGAGTCGTATGTGTGTTTGGTTAACTTGTGTAAGAATGTGGTGAAATGTGTTAATTGTTGGGTGTTGAAGTAGAAAGTTGAGCATGTGAAAGAAAATGGTGATATGTGGGAATTTGTTGATGAGATGATAACATGTTGGATGATTTACGATGTGGCATTTAATAATATGATGAAACGATCTCGTAGACAGTAGCAAAGATGCGTAGCATGTGTATTATGATATAATGTAGTTTATAAGTTTAGCATGTTAGCATATGACGTAACATGCGGGTTGCTTTTATGTGTTAGCATGACTCGATCGAGTGGGGACCGACTCGATCGGGTGGTTTTTAACGATTTTGAGTCCGAATAGCGTTTTTGGGCACTCGATCGAGTAACTAGGGGTACTCGATCGAGTAGGGGTCACTCGATCGAGTAGCCTAGATACTCGATCGAGTAGGTAAGAGATCGAAGGTCCGTTTGGGGTCTCGAAGTTTGGGTACTCGATCGAGTACGTGGGGCACTCGATCGAGTAGCCCGTTACTCGATCGAGTGTGTTTGGGAACTCGATCGAGTGGGTTCGGGTGGCGTGTTTTCGTGTTTTGAAGTTTAGTACGTATTTTCATATCTACCCTTTCTTATATATGTATAGTTTCAAGATGCCGCCCAAGAGAATGTCAGCGAGAGCCGAGCTTATGACCGTGGATGACATCGTTAAGATGTTAGAGCACCAGGATGCTCTTTCTGAGACCTTAAAGAAAGTGAATGAGGATAAGAATAAGGATAAGGAGAAGGAGGTTGACCATTCAAAAATCAGCCTTTACATAGCGAGGTTTAACCCGAAAGAATACAAGGGAGTTGGGGAGCCTAACCTACTTGATAGTTGGTTGAGAGAGATGGAGAACATATTAGATTTGGTTCACTGTCCCGATGAGATGAGGGTGGAACAGCTGCGTTCTATCGAGGGAGGCGCAGGCAAGTGGTGGGATTCAGTGAAAGTGAGTGCTAAGGAGATATATACAAACCAAGGCTTACCTGCTATACCTTGGGAGGAGTTTCGTAGGGCTGTGAGGAAGGAGTTTGTACCGGAACATGTGAGGAGTAAGATGAGAGAAGAGTTTGATGGTTTTAAGATGACCATTTGAGATGTATGTGGCCTGAGTACTACAGTGTTCAATGAGAAGTCTAGGTATCGAGGATATGGGTTTGAGTGAGGAGAATCTGGCATTGAGATTTGAGAGGGGGTTGACCCCTAAGATCATGGATAAGTTACCCGTGGGAATCCTTACTGATGTTAAGGAAGCTTATGAGAGGGCTGGGAGAGCTTGAGAGGTTGGTGGAGATGGCTCAGGAGAGGTTAGGTGGTGAGAAGAGGAAGTTTGAGAGCGAGGGTGGTGGCCAATCTAATCACAAGAAAGGCAACCACAATCAGTCTAAAGGATTTTCTTCTGGGTCTGGGTTCAGTGCTGGGGCTTCCTTTGGGCGTGGCCGTGGAAGTGTGAGTAATAGTTGGGGAGTGACCTGCTATAGCTGTGGTGGTGTAGGCCACAAGTGTTGGGGCTTGTGTCCTCCAGTTAGTGCGGATAACGTCATTGCACATACACTTGTACGGACAAGTGGGAGCTTGTTGGGGCTGGTGTCCTTAACAGTTAGTGCAAGGACTTATAAATCTCTAAAAGGATCAAAGGGCATACTTTTGGTATTATTATCAGTTGATCCACGTTTATCAATAACGATTGGCTTGCTAGATAAGTTTGACGTTATTGTCATACAGATGGCGGTGATCAACTGGTCCCTAAAAGTCACACCTAGAGGATACGTTTGAGAGATGTGACGGTATGAAAATACAGTCATGTAGATGCCAATTTTGACTAACCTTGATTAGTCCGAGTTATTTGACTAGTAATTAGTCAAAATGTGATGTTGAGATATTTTATTTAATACGGATTAAATAAAATGGGCTAAGCGAATTAACCGATTAATTCGTAAAATTAAATATAAGCGATTTATATTTGATTAATGTATATTGAATATAATTATACAATATTGTCTTTGTCGGACATGTATTAATAATTCAACTAATCCGTCTTATTAGTTGATGCTTTAATATCCGATAACCGATGATGATTTATAATGAAACCGTGTCATATACATTTAGCGGATTTCGGATCGTACCATGAGTTAAAAATTAGAGAAAGTGGAAAGCCCACCTTCCCCATGTAAAGCTCTCACGAACCAAGGGAACAAAAGGGAGCCCTCCTCTCTTTTGTAACCTAATCATCATTAGTGAAAAACAATTAGGGTTTCAGTGCAACTTTCTCTGAAATTCCTAGATCTCACATCTGTAAAACCTCACAATAGCTTTCTCAATATTGCAAGTCAATTAGAAAGCATTTCTAGCACAAGGGCATAGTCTCTGACGGTCTTGGGTGCAACAATTAGGAGGAAATCTCTGTTGATTTCTGTTCTTTACGCCGTGCATCAAAGGACCCGAGGTTGATTCTTTATCTTTATCGTTTTATTGTTGTATTTCGTTTATGACCATATTTCACATGTTAAATTTACGTTATAGTCCTAAATTTAAAGGGTCTTATACGGATATTACCCCACAAGTGGTATCAGAGCGAGGCCACGTAAATTATCATTGTGATTTTTCATCAAACGATTTTGAAACGATTTTTGTTTTGTCTAAAAATCCGTGCGCGTGATAAATTCTCACAGAATTTTTTTTATTTTGGTGTTGCGGTTTTAAAACCGTGTCTTGTGTTTACACTGATACGGTTATTGTCCGTTGCATATTGTTTTTTTACACGATCATTATAGCAATATGTTAATGTTTTGCAATTTGTTGATTTAATTTTACAAGGTTTTGATCATAATTGCAATAAGTTTTGTTTTGACAAAATGTTTCACGAGGGTTTTGCATTTCCAGAAATTTTGTACTCGATCGAGCAAGTTTTTAAATCGATCGAGAGGTTTTCTGTCTTGTTTTTACTCGATCGAGTCCTTGTTGTACTCGATCGACCCTTTTAAAACCCTCTTTTGCTCGATCGAGAAGTCCTCGTACTCGATCGAGCAGATTTGTTGATAAAAGTACTCGATCGACCACCAGTTTAGTCGATCGAGCACTGTTTGGCCATCCTCTCGATCGACTTGCGATTGATCGATCGAGCCCTTTTGTTCCTCGATCGAGCACTTATGTCCCTGGATCGAGGGATTTTGTTTTTGCAGACTTTGAAAATTTATTCTTTTTGCTTTAAATTTTCTTTTGGCCTTAATATGTACTTTATACGGATATTGTACACTCGCTATGATTGTGAAACGGTTCACACACGTACCATTAAGTTATTTTAAAGCGTATTTAAAGTAACGGACTGTATTAGATTAAAATTAAATTGATAGAAGCGGTTTTATCACATGAATTTTAATCATTAAAAGGTGGTTTGGATAAATTTAACATAATTACGGAATTATGTCACGAATGAATTTGTTTTTAGTTGATGCATTTATTTATCGTTAATTTTGAATGCTTTTGAATGCCTTTTTATTACGTATTTATTTTTACAATCAGTTGTAACTTAGTGTGGCCTTAGTAGAACGTGTTACCGTAATGATGGAACACGGTCTTGGTTGTATTTTGAGATCTCGTATCTCCGTTTTGGATTTTTCACTTGTAATTACAGTTTTAATTAGAATGTAAATAGGTTTATATTTGTAATTTTAAATTGTAATTTTTGAGAAGACCAAAGATGGAGACCGGATGCTCACTCCCGCTACATGGATCAAGATGGAACATCAAGACAAGCTTCTCGGGTCTAACGGTGGATTCCAAAGTTGTTTTATGTTCTTTTTATTAGGATAGGCCACACTAGGAATTTTTATTTACGTATTGCATTCTTTTATTTATTTTTTCGTAACGATAATATGCATCATATTCCGCCTAAAAACCAAACCACCTAATTATTGCATGAAAACTGACACATTTAGAGGTCACGAGTTAGTTTTCTTTGACATTCTCATGTCACACGATCTATGCTAAGCCATCACCTAAATTAATTCATTCACGCAAACGCTAGTTATTCGTTCACTTAAAATGAATTATAATTAAGTTGATGGGATCTTCCTCGTATAAACCAAAATTGAGAACGGTTTTTATAGGTCAAACTCCAATGAGTCCCTTCTTCGTCGGTAGGCATAATATGACCCCTTCTACGTCGGGTAAGTTGGAACCGATTGACCTATTTTATCTCAACACTATGGTCACTCGTACGATCCTGTGACTATGGTGGACTATAGATAGGATTTACGGAAATCTATCGACCAAGAGTTCTTCCGGAAGAATTAGCTAAACAGTTGGCTTATCAATTTACAGAAATTGAGTCTTGGGATCACTTGTATCATTCTTGAGGGAGATCAATTATGCAAGTGTGCAAGTCTACACGTTAAAATGTATTTGTAAATAGACTTAAATCACCTCGATGAGTTGCTTATTTTGTTTTTATTTTTCTTTCTTTTCAGTGTAGATCACGAACTTTTAAACTGCTAAAAACAAATGGCTGGTTCTACAGATAACCCAATGCCAAGTGCCACATTGGACCGTGAGTCCTGGCTTCGGATCTTCATGAATCAGATGAATCAGTCTACTCGGATCGAAGAATGATGGATCAAACTTCGCGGATCGGGAGGCGGCATTACGGAATGCTGCCGCTGGCCGACGGGAAGCTCAAATATCTATTAGAGCCCATCCCGGCAAACCCAGTCCCACGGCCAGAGTTTGAAATCACCAAGTTTAATGATTTTCGTATGGAAGCGGGTGCGATTAAAAACGTACTCATTTTTGCAATGGAACCCAATTTGCAGAAACGCTTCATAGCCCATGGTGCGAACAAGATTTTCACCACGCTCACCAAGGAATTCTCGAAAGCACCGAGAATCGTGACCTATGAGCATACCACTCGCTTCTTTGATGCGAGACTCCAGAAGGGCCAACCAGTTAGCCCACACATTCTCAGCATGATTGAGAATGTCGAGAAGCTGGAGACCTTTGATTGTAAGATCAGCGAGAACATTGTTATCGACCGCATGCTTCACTCACTCCACGATGGTTTTTCGCAATTTAGAGCGAATTACTATATGAATGATTTGAAGAAAACTCCCCATGAACTGCACTCCCTCCTCGTATGCACCGAGAAGGACATGAAGTTCGGTGGGAGCATGAAACAGGATGTTCTCGTTGTGTCAAACAAGGGCAAGGGTAAGGGCAAAGCTAAAGCAGACCTAACGAGAGGTAAGGCGAAGTTCAAGAAGTCGGGTTCAGGTAAGAGTGGGCCTGGTGAGTCGAGCACCTCATCGGGCGCGACAAAGAGCAAGAATGAAAACATGGAGTGCCATCATTGCCACAAGATTGGGCATTGGAGGCGTACATGTCCTGTTTATCATGAGGACTTAAAGGCAGGTCGTGTTAAACTTTGTTGGTATGTCTTCTCTCTCTTCTACTTTTATTCATATGATTGAGATTAACCACGCAAGTTACGGAACTTGGGTACTTGATACTGGTTGTGGTTCTCATCTGTGTAATCATGTGCAGGGGCTCCGAAACATCGAACCCCTCGTAAAGGGTGAGGTGGACCTGCGTGTTGGGAATGGAGCAAGAGTGGCTGCCGTCTCAAAGGGGACATATGTGATCCAGCTTCCTAGCGGATTTGAGTTGTCATTATATGACTGCTATTATGTACCCAGTCTTTCTAAGAACATTATTTCAGTTTCTGCACTTGACAAACTTGGATTTTCATTTGTAATAGAGAATAATACTTGCATTTTCTCATTACACGATATGATTTATGGCAAGGCAGTCTCCATGAACGGAATTTATGTTTTAGATCGACCAGAAATATTACACGTAATGAATAAAAAGTTAAAGGTTGGTGACAAAGATCAAACGTATCTATGGCACTGCCGTATGGGACACATTAATGAGAAACGCGTAAAACAGCTCATCAAAAATGGAGCTATCTCGGCCTTTGATTTTCAATCATTTGGCACGTGTGAATCATGTCTCATCGGTAAGATGACTCGGATTTCCTTCAAAGGTGTTGGAATGCGCGCTGCTGACCTATTAGGACTCATACACACGGATGTATGTGGACCTATGTCAATCACCGCACGAGAAGGCTATAGGTATTTCATCACTTTCACGGATGATTTAAGTAGATATGGCTATGTCTACTTAATGAAACACAAAAGTGAATCCTTTGAGAAATTCAAGGAATACCAAAATAGGGTACAGAACCTATTAGGTAGAAAGATTAAAACACTACGTTCAGATCGTGGTGGCGAGTATCTTTCTCACGAGTTTGATCAACACCTAAAGGACTGTGGGATTGCCTTACAGTTAACTCCACCTGGAACACCTCAGCTGAATGGTGTGTCCGAACGGAGAAATCGAACACTACTTGATATGGTTCGATCCATGATGAGTCACACGATATTACCTGATTCATTATGGGGTTATGCTCTTCTGTCAGCTGCTCTAATACTTAACCGAAGTCCGTCTAAAGCTGTTGACAAGACTCCATATGAACTATGGAAGGGAACGGTCCCTAACTTGTCCTTTATACGGGTTTGGGGCTGCGAGGCTTATGTCAAGTGGAGACACGAGGATAAGCTCGGCCCGCGATCGGTCAAGACGTACTTTATAGGTTATCCTAAAGGAACGCTTGGTCATTACTTTTATTCGCCAACCGAACAACGTGTTTTTGTTGCGGCTAGTGCGACATTCTTAGAGAAGGAATTTCTCGAGAATGCAAAGAGTGATAGAACCTTCGAACTGTCGGAGATTCCAGAACCAAGTACCGAGCAACTATTGGAGGAACCTATTCCTTCAATCCCGGCATGTTAACATTCCTGAGGAACCTAGGAGGTCGGGAAGAGTCTCTATTCCTCCGGACAGATACATTGGTATGGTCGAGGAACATGACATAGATGACGTTCTACTCCTAACGAGTAATGAGCCCGCAACCTATAAAGGTGCCATGACTAGTTCTGACTCAAAGCTATGGCTTGAGGCCATGCAATCCGAGATGGACTCTATGTATGAGAACAACGTGTGGGATCTTGTTGACTTACCTGCTAAGGTTCGTCCCCTTCAATGCAAATGGCTTTACAAGATAAAGCATTCTGTGGAAGGTCAGCAAGATATCTGTAAAGCACGACTAGTTGCTAAAGGTTTCACCCAAGTGCCAGGTTTGCACTACGATGAATTTTTTGCACCCGTAGTCATGCTGCGTTCCATTCGGATTATCTTAGCGATCGCCGCTTTTCATGACTATGAAATTTGGCAAATGGATGTGAAAACCGCCTTCTTAAACGGCTTTTTGGAGGAAGAGTTGTACATGGTACAACCCGAAGGTTTCATCGATCCTTTACATCCTAAGAAAGTATGCAAGCTTAAGCGTTCCATTTATGGACTTAAGCAAGCATCTCGGAGTTGGAATCATCGCTTCGACCAAGTGATTAAAGAAAATGGATTTACTCGATCGGTCGAGGAACCATGTCTTTATATCAAGTCGAGTGGGAGCAAGATTGTCTTCTTAATATTGTATGTCGATGACATACTCCTCATTGGGAATGACATACCTCTCTTAACTTCGGTGAAAGTATGGTTGAAAAACCATTTCCAGATGAAAGATCTGGGAGAGGCACAGAGAATTCTAGGCATCCGTATCTATCGAGATAGATCACGATGGATGCTATCTCTCAGTCAGGAGTCTTACATAGACAAAGTCCTAGAGAGATTCAGCATGACTAACTCCAAGAAGAGGTTCCTTCCTATGGCTCCAGGGGTGCATTTGAGCAAGTCTCAGGCACCAGAGACACCGGAAGAGAAAGAGCGCATGACACGGATTCCTTATGCCTCGGCTATAGGATCAATCATGTATGCGATGATATGCACACGTCCGGACGTGGCATATGCATTGAGTATGACAAGTCGATTCCAACAAAGATCCGGGTGAATCACATTGGCTGGCTGTCAAGAACATTCTTAAGTACCTACGGAGGACTAAAGATTGGGCATTGACTTATGGAGGCCCTCAAAAGCTATGCGCAACCGATTCTGTGAGATGCTAGCTTCCAAACGGATCGAGATGACTCGAAATCTCATTCTGGATTCGTTTTTACTCTTAATGGCGCTTGATGCGGTCAGTGGAAGAGTTCGAAACAAATCACATACAGATTCTACGACTGAGTCCGAGTACTATGCCGCGTCTGAAGCTACAAAGGAAGCGATATGGATGCGTCAATTCTTACATGGACTATCTGTAGTGCCTAGTTCGAATGACCCGATCACCATCTATTGTGACAATAGTGGTGCCATCTTCCAAGCTAAGGAGCCAAAGTCTAGCAACAAGTCTAGACATGTACAACGGAAAGCTCATCTAATCCGGGATTACGTGGAGTAAAAGGAAGTAGTGATAGAAAAGATTGCTACAGATGATAACATAGCAGATCCTCTCACTAAAGCATTACGACAAGATAAGCATGAAGGGCACGTTAATTCCATGGGAATTAAACGTGTTCCTAAGTTGTAGTACTCTTTTATGGATTAGATTCATTCCCTTTTGTACTCTATACGACATCATCGTTTTGATATTTATATATTTTGTTTTTCATGTGGAATTGTACGACAATTTTTGAACACCACAAAGTGAACTGAATGAACATTATATTTTTCAGTCCTTAATTGCCCACATGAGCTGATAACTCTGGCAATTATTTTGTGACGTTGGTTGATGGTGGGTTCAACGAGCCATAAGTCAACCGGTTGACTGACCAATCACAAAGGCGATTTATACGGATATTTCGTAGGACACAATTGTGACATCGACGTGGAGTCCTAAATGTTTTATAACATTCGGTGCCGGTCGTGGATAGGACCTCCATGGTGATCCTAAGAGTCGATTCTTTTGACTATCGACTGTCTCTTGAGACTAAGGCAGATTTTGGGTGACTTTGGTTTCTTTCTCACGGTCATCCGTAACAGGGGGCCAAGTAGATTTTTTCTGGGTCATTTCATGCTGTGCTTAGATCGGAAGGAGTTCGAGTTGAAGGAAATATTCAGCCTTTATCGTGCACTCGATATTTCTCGGGGCCACTCGAGGAGTCAGAATCGAAATGCATGGCCATGCTCGGATACGGATTCGTTTTATCGGTTAAGTTACTCTCTAGTCGGGGAAACCACTCTTGATCCTGATCGATTGTAAAATACGACCTTTGCGGATCCGGATCCGCAAATTGTTTTACATTGAGTGGGAGAAATTTTAAATGAATATGAGAATCGGTTATCGCACATACACTTGTACGGACAAGTGGGAGTTTGTTGGAGCTTGTGTCCTCCAGTTAGTGCGGATAACGTCATTGCACATACACTTGTACGGACAAGTGGGAGCTTGTTGGGGCTGGTGTCCTTACTTGATTAGTGCAAGGACTTATAAATCTCTAAAAGGATCAAAGGGCATACTTTTGGTATTATTATCAGTTGATTCACGTTTATCAATAACGATTGGCTTGCTAGATAAGTTTGACGTTATTGTCATACAGATGGCGGTGATCAACTGGTCCCTAAAAGTCACACCTATAGGATACGTTTGAGAGATGTGACGGTATGAAAATACAGTCATGTAGATGCCAATTTTGACTAACCAGTTAGTCTGAGTTATTTGACTAGTAATTAGTCAAAATGTGATGTTGAGATATTTTATTTAATACGGATTAAATAAAATGGGCTAAAGCGAATTAACTTGATTAATTCGTAAAATTAAATATAAGCGATTTATATTTGATTAATGTATATTGAATATAATTATACAATATTGTCTTTGTCGGACATGTATTAATAATTCAACTAATCCGTCTTATTAGTTGATGCTTTAATATCCGATAACCGATGATGATTTATAATGAAACCGTGTCATATACATTTAGCGGATTTCGGGTCGTACCATGAGTTAAAAATTAGAGAAAGTGGAAAGCCCACTTTCCCCATGTAAAGCTCTCGGCCGAACCAAGGGAACAAAAGGGAGCCCTCCTCTCTTTTGTAACCTAATCATCATTAGTGAAAAACAATTAGGGTTTCAGTGCAACTTTCTCTGAAATTCCTAGATCTCACATCTGTAAAACCTCACAATAGCTTTCTCAATATTGCAAGTCAATTAGAAAACATTTCTAGCACAAGGGCATAGTCTCTGACGGTCTTGGGTGCAACAATTAGGAGGAAATCTCTGTTGATTTTGTTCTTTACGTAGCATGCATCAAAGGACCCGAGGTTGATTCTTTATCTTTATCGTTTTATTGTTGTATTTCGTTTATGACCATATTTCACATGTTAAATTTACGTTATAGTCCTAAATTTAAAGGGTCTTATACGGATATTACCCCACAACAAGAGACATGAGTGCACAAGTGCACCGGGATCTTTCCAGAGACCTGCGCAGAGTTTCGCGAGCAACAGACCGGCTGGATCATGGCCAAACCGGGGAAGTCAGAGTTACCAGAGTGGAGGCAACCGCAACGGCGGTAATTCTTATCAGAAAACACCAGCGAACAACAACAACAATCAAGGGTCGGGTGCTAAGCCGACCACATCAGCTAGTACTATCCAGGGAGGTGGGCAGAAGACCAGTGGCAAGTTATTCATGATGGAGAAGAAAGCAGCTGAGGAAGATGCGCACGTTATCACCGGTACATTCCTTGTCAATGGTATTCCTACATTTGTTTTGTTTGATTCGGGGGCTTCTCAGTCGTTTGTGTCTTCAAGTCATGTCAAACAGTTGGGTTTGAGAGTATATGAGTCTGTTAGTGAGCAAGTTTTCATACCTTCGGGTGAGTCTGTATCGTGTGGGAGATTGTTCCAGAGATGTATCTTTGATAGTTGGGCAAGTTGATTTCCCTGTAGACTTGCTAGAGTTTCCTTTTAACGGTTTTGAGATGATAGTTGGGATGGATTGGTTAGGAAAGTATAAAGCTAAGATAAACTGTCATCAAAAGAAAGTGTCTTTAAGAGGTCCTAAGGGTGTTAGTGTGTCTTATCGTGGGTTTCTAGTCAAACCCAAAGTTAAGTTGATTGCAGCTGTCACCTTGAAGTCTTATCTGTGGAAGGGATGTCCTCTGATCTTGTGCCATGTGAGAGATGATCGGATAGAGAGTCCGACAGTTGATGAGATACCAGTAGTGGGAGAGTTTGCAGATGTTTTTCCAGAGGAGATTCCGGGGTTGCCACCGAAGAGGGAGATAGATTTCACTGTTGAGTTGAAGCCAGGGACGGGGCCGATCTCTAAGGCACCGTACCGTATGGGTCCTAAGGAGATGGAGGAACTTAGGAAGCAGTTGGATGATCTGATAGAGAAGGGATACATTAGACCAAGTGTATCGCCGTGGGGAGCACCAGTTCTTTTCGTGAAGAAGAAAGATGGGAGTTTGAGGTTATGCATAGATTACGGGAGTGAGCCGAACCGTGTGACGATAAAGAACAAGTATCCTTTGCCAAGGATAGATGACCTGTTTGATCAGTTGAGTGGTGCAACAGTCTTTTCTAAGATTGATTTGAGGTCGGGGTACCATTAGGTGAAGATTAGAGAGGTGGACATACCAAAGACAGCTTTCACGTCGAGGTATGGCCACTATGAGTATGTGGTGATGTCGTTTGGGTTGTCTAATGCGCCGGCAGTGTTTATGGATTTGATGAATAGAATTTTCAGACAGTTCTTGGACCAGTTTGTAGTGGTGTTTATCGATGATATCTTAGTCTACTCTAAGACTAAGGAGGAGCATGAGGAGCATCTGAGGATTGTGTTGCAGACTTTGAGGGATCATGAGTTGTATGCTAAGCTGTCCAAGTGTGAGTTCTGGTTAGAGAAAGTTGCTTTTCTGGGGCATGTAATCTCTAAAGATGGGGTAGCTGTGGATCCGGCGAAGATTGAGGCAGTGACAAAGTGGGAAGCACCGAAGAATGTTGCTGAGGTTAGGAGTTTCTTGGGTTTAGCTGGATACTACAGACGGTTCGTGAAAGATTTCTCCAAGATAGCTAGACCGATGACAGCGTTGATGAGGAAAGAGAACAGGTTTCGTTGGGATGAGAGTTATGAGACGGCGTTCCAAACATTAAAGGAGCGTTTGACCACAGCTCCTGTCTTAGCATTACTGAAGGGAGCGAGAACTTTGAGGTTTATACAGATGCCTCGAAGAATGGGCTGGGGTGTGTGTTGATGTAGAATGGCAAAGTGATTGCCTATGCTTCTAGGCAATTGAAGCCTTATGAGGAGAACTACCCTACTCATGATCTGGAGTTGGGTGCAGTGGTGTTTGCTCTCAAGATTTGGAGACATTACCTTTATGGAGCAATCTTTAAGGTATTTTCTGATCACAAGAGTCTCAAGTACATCTTCACGCAGAAGGAGTTGAACATGAGACAGAGGAGGTGGATGGAGCTGATTGGCGATTATGACATGGAAATCATCTACCATGATGGGAAAGCCAATGTTGTAGCGAATGCTTTGAGTAGGAAGAGTGTACATTCTCCGTGTACAGCTCTATCTTTGATGAGGCCGAGGGATGAGGTAGCGAGTCTTGGGATACATATGATGCGAGAAAGGAGATGCCATGGGTGATATGACAAGACATCCGGAGTTTTATGATGATATTCGGGATAAGCGAGGCTTTGGATCCTAAGATAGTGGAGTGGAGAGTGGAGTAGAGAAAGGGACAAAGTGTCCGGTTTTCTATTCATAGAGATGGTAGTTTGAGGTTTGATGGTAGGTGGTGTGTTCCTAATGACGAGGAGTTGAAAAAGACTATCATGACAGAGGCACATTGCACACCATATTCAGTTCATCCAGGTGGAGACAAGCTATACAAGGATTTGAAGAAAACGTTTTGGTGGCCAGGGATGAAGAAAGAGACATTTGAGTTTGTGTCCCGTTGTTTGACATGCCGGAGAGTTAAAGGGGAGCAAGCGACGACCACAAGGTAAGATTCAGTCTTTAGAGGTGCCCGAGTGGAAGTGGGAATCCATTTCCATGGATTTCATTGTGGGTTTGCCAAAGAGTCAACAAGGTAACAACATGATTTGGGTGATAGTGGATCGTCGACCAAGTCATCTCACTTTGTTCCAATGAAAGATACATGGACTAAGGCACAATTGGCTATGGCCTATCGAAAGAACGTGCTTAAGTTACATGGAGTCCCTAAGGACATAGTGTCTGACAGAGATGCGAGGTTTATATCGAGGTTTTGGAAGGAGTTGCAGGAATCGTTGGGAACAACGTTGAAGATGAGTACAGCATTTCATCCTGCGACAGACGGGCAGACTGAGAGAACAATCAAGACTCTTGAGGATATGTTGCGAGCCTGTGTGATGGATTTTAGTGGTAGCTGGGAGCAGAGGTTGGACTTGATAGAATTTTCTTACAATAACAGTTATCACACCAGTATAGGTATGGCACCGTTTGAGGCTTTGTATGGGAGGAGATGTAGGAGTCCAATCTGTTGGGACGATAGTCTTTGAGGCAAAGTGGTTTTAGGACCAGAGATGGTACATGAGATGGTGGAACAGATTAAGATGATCAGGGAACGGATGAGAGCAGCCCAGGATCGACAAAAGAGTTATGCAGATCAACATCGTCGGGACATAGAGTTTCAAGTTGGGGACAAGGTTCTTTTGAAAGTGTCTCCTATGCGTGGGGTTATGAGATTTGGGAAGAAAGGCAAATTAAGTCAGAAGTTTATAGGGCCTTATGAGATCTTAGAGCGAGTTGGGGAAGTTGCTTATCGTCTGGCTTTACCAGCTGCGTTAGAGAGAGTGCATAATGTGTTTCATGTATCGCAGCTGCGGAAGTATGTGAGTGACCCGTCACATGTGTTGGAGGCAGAGAGCTTTGAGCTAGATGAGTCCTTATCATATCTTGAGGTGCCTAAGCAGATTCTAGACCGAAAGGTTAGAAAGACTAGGGGCGGTGAGACAGTTTTGCTTAAGATCCTTTGGTCTAACCACGAGACCGAGGAAGCGACATGGGAGCCAGAGGAAGCTATGAAAGAGCGTTACCCTTTCCTTTTTGATCAGGTATGTATGGTTACGGGACGTAACCTTGTTTCTTCAGGGGGTAGGAGATGATCGCGAGCGATTTTAAGAGTTTTATACCCCTTTTATATGTTGTGTTGGGATGTTTGTCGGGATGAGTTGGGTTAGTATCATGTTTTATGTTGAATTTTGTTTTGGTTGCTGAGTCGGGAAGGTTATGGGAGTACCTTTGTTTAGTAGTGGTTTGAACTTCGGGGACGAAGTTCCTTTTAAGGAGGGAAGACTGTAATACTCCGTATTTATAAGTCTTGGGGTACTCAATCGAGTAGGCCTTACTCTGTCGAGTAAGGGTAAGTTGCGAAATAAAATAGTTTCGACTGTTGGGTACTCGATCGAGTAGTGGGACACTCGATCGAGTAAGTACTCGATCGAGTACCTTGGGTACTCGATCGAGTGTCCGGTTTTACGGGGAGTTTTCTCGGGTTTTGTTAATTATGCGATTAAGGTATTTAAGTTCCGTCGTCATTATTCTAAACCACCTTTACAAAACCTAAATTCCTGTTTAAGAGAGAAAGCAACAAGTTCATCTTCCTAATCGCATTCTTAGCAATTCCGGAGTTCGACGGTCGAGTTCTTGTCGTTGTGTATACCGTTGAGTTCCTTGCGTCGAGGGTAAGATCTATGTACCCTTTTTATTGTATTTCCTTTGATTTGGTTAAACCCTAATTTAGAGATTGGGGGTTTTTATGTGTAGTATGTGATTGGTAGCCTATGTGTGTTGTATGATAGGAGGAGGGTTCATAGAAGAGGCTTTTTGACTCAGAAGTAGAGACCGTCTGATTGTGTGCGATTTGGGTAGGATTTCTACTCAAAAGTATTAGTCCCATAATGGGATATTGGTTGATGTATTGTATTTGGTTGTTTGATATGATAATTGTACTGTGATTGTGGTTGTGATCGTTGTTGATGGTTCGCGAGGCGTGGCCTCGGCTGAGTGGGGTCACTTGCGGGAGTGGATTCACGCCCTAGTTTCGCCCTTCGTGGAACCCGCCACGGAAGGGGATGTGTACATTAATGGACAGGGTTATCGCTCACTATGTGGAGCGGGGATTTGGTGGGTACGGCTGCGGTCCTCCATGGCGGTGGCTCGGGTCCAGTGGGGGATCAAGTATTGAGATGATGGGAATTGGTTGGTTGTGTGTGTGTGTGTGTGTGATGTTAAGTCATGTCTGTTTATCTTATTGTCGTTATACATATTGATTGTGTGATTAGTATGCGACCCGGTGTTGTTTTGTAAACTGCGGTGATCCATTCGGGGATGGTGAGCAGATATTGAGCGGTATTGAGATGAATCTTTGGGATAGCTGGGATGCCACGACATGATGATAGGAGTCTTCCGTTGTAGCCTTTAGTTTATTTACATTTCAGTTAGAACAGTTGATGCGTGTCTAAAATATGATGTTTCACACTTTATTCTACACGCATTTTATCGCTCAAATGTGCAATATATGCCATTATTTCCCTATTTTCCTCTACTTTCGTGTTTTTGTACATTATTGCAGAAATGTGAAGAATTCAACGGGAAATCAAGCCAAATCCGCCCCCGAGTAATCTGCATTGCAAATGACGTAAAGGAACTGCTTAAGGAACGAGCTTGGTGCGCAATCCAAGGCCCAAAAGACAAGTCCACGTGTTTTGAGAAGTCAAATAGCAGCTCAGCCGGTCGATCGACTACCACCTTCAGTCGATCGACCAATGCTCGGGTTCCGAAGCCCTTTGTTTCTTTGAGGAGCGATCGATCGACCAACCTTTTCGATCGATCGACCAGATTTCTATTTGAGACGTGAATTGAAAGACCGTGAATCTTGAAGCCCGTGAAGTTTAGGTTTAGGAAATAAGATGTTGCGTTGATTGCTATATAACATAACATAAAACCATCAGTTTAGATATCAAGTTTTTATCCAAGTTTTATTCACAATACAGTACTTTCAGTTTTAGTTTATTTCGAGTATCTAGGGTTTGGGATATCGGTCTTTAGCATTGGATTTCTGCCCTTGTTCTTAATCTTTCCTCTAAAATCTCGGTATTCATTCTGCCCTAATCTTAGTTTATTGTTTTACTTTCATTATTAGTATATAATTGATAGCTAGTGTCCCGAAAGCCAATTATCGTATCGTCGTTGTTGTTATTTACCTTAAGCATGAATTCAGTAATTGTTATTATTTTCATTGTTGTTTTTACCTTCATCATGAGTAGCTAATTCTTCAGTGCTAGGATGTAGGCGATTTATGGCATAGGCGGCATTAGATTAGGGAGAACTATCTCGCGTGTTGGTCGATCGACTGACCTCGTAGGGTTTATTATTCGTCTTAATTGTTTTAATCTTGTATTTAACGAATCGAATGCATGCGACCAGTTAGATACCTATTTCGTGACTGACCCATTAGATCGAAAGGTAGGGGAAGTTATTAGACCATCAATTAATTCGACTAGACTGTGCTAAGATCGAAAGATAGGTATAGTTTAGACCGTTAGTCACTTTTCAGGACGAAAGTTAGTATTAGTGACATTAGGGACCTATAGCGAGATCGAGAGATGCTATTTGTTAAGAGTGGACCGAGAGGACCTCTTCATTTCCCGCCTTACCTGTGTTTGATTCAGATCGACTTAGTTTGCTGCCGCCGAAGCTATAAAGAACCGACCATCCTAGTACCCTTCTTTTATCTGTTTAAATCATTTATTTAGTTATTGCCTTTATTTACTATTAGCTGTAGACCAGTTCAATCCAACCCCCACATTTGTTACATTAGACTAAATATATAGCAACTAGAATTTACAACTGCCTCCTTGTTGTTCGACCCTGTTACCACTAGCCTAGGTTAGTTTTAATAGGAGATTATAAATTTTATCTTTGGTACTCACAACGATGGGTATCAAATTTTGGCGCCGTTGCCGGGGAGGCAATAGTCCTAATTTTAGTTGTTTTTATTTTTCAGTCTTTCTTAGTTTAAGGGACATCCGTTCCTTAAACTTTTCTCATATTCTTTTTGTAGTTTCTTCTTATGCGCGAGTCACGGGGTGGAGAATTAGTACCATTGAACCCGAGCTTGAGAGATCCTTGCGCGAGTTGAGACGAACACAAAGAGTATTAACGCAGAAAGAGGAAGAGCCGAGTACTCGTCAAGCTATCACGAGAACGATCTGTTCAAGAAGACCCACGATCTTCACCGTTTCCACTTCTTCACCGAGACGATTACTTCTCGGAAATTCCGGTCATGGCCGAGGAAGCATGTATAGCTAGTTATTCGAGCCGACACCGACAACTTATATAAGGGGTTCGAGTTACCAGGAGATGCCAGGAAATTCGAACCAAAGCCTGCCTATATCACTATGGTTGAGAGAAACAGTTTTGGGAGCGCAAATGAAGATGCAAAGCAAGGCATATGGAGACCTTTATTGACTCATCGCCGCTCCATTCCCCCACCCGGTGGCGTGACCAGGATCAAATCAAAGAGACCATGTTCATCTTCTCCTTCGTGATCTTGCAAGGGAGTGGTATAGAGATTTGGACCGGACCGCTCAGGAGATCACTGATTGGAATACATTGGCATTGGCGTTCTACAAGAAGTACTTTTCTGCTTCGAGGACGATCGCTATTAGAGCTCAAATCACGGGTTTTAAACAAGGGCCAGATGAGAATTTCCACGAGGCATGGGTCCGATTCAAGAAGTTAGTGCGAACCATACCGCACCATGGGTTTGAAAAGTGGAGTTTGTGCAATCATTTTTACAATGGGTTGTACGACGATCGATGGGCCATTTTGGATCTGCGACCCAATGGAAGATTATTTGAAAATTTGGGAGCAACCAAGGGGTGGAAGATCATTGACGATCTAGCTACCCACAAGGCCGAGTATGGGAATTCGAGAGGGAACCAGAGGAGAGTTGCTGAATCTTCCTCTGTTCTTTCGCACTTGAGGCTCTCACCGCGAGATTTGACAAGTATGAGCTAGGAGGAGCTTCTAAAGGAGGGATATACCATGTCAATCTTTGTGTCGACGGTCCCTTCGTGCGTGAAAGGTGTGGAGTTGAGGGCCATGTCTCGAAAAACGCCTAGTCCCTTTGAATCTTGTGATGCCTTTCAACACTATAGGCAGACAAACACCTACTACGAGCCAAGCCACCCAAACTTGAGTTGGAGGAGCCAAAATGTCCAAAATCCAACCCAACATCCGCCGCAAAGAACAACCCTATGTGCCCCCTCATCAAAAGCAACAAAGCAATATCAAAAGCCTCCTTATGTGCGCAAAGAGCAACAATCACAGAATTCTGAATTTTCCGAGCTCAAGAATATGTTGCTAAAGGAGTCCCAAGCAAGAGAGGCCGGGATGAAGCTACTAGAGAGCCAAATTGCTCAACTGTCTAGTAAAAATAACACTCGAGCCCCCGGACATTTACCCACTCAACCCGAACAAAAGGAGACCCTAAATGCCATCACTTTGAGGAGCGGGTCCACCCTTGATGGTCCTACCATGGTTGAGGATCTTTGTTGGAAAAGATGAGCCGGAAACAAGTCAAGAGAAAGCTTCAACGAACAAATCAAAGAAAAAGACGTCGCTGGGGTATTTGATCGATCGACCGACATACCTAGTCGATCGATGAAACACGGGTTCAGGAGCTTCGGAATCAGTACATCTCGGTCGATCGATCGAGGAGAGTGGTCGATCGACCGAGATCGCTGCGTCTTGAAGAATTTCGTCCTTTGATGCCAAATAACCTACGAGACCACTTGTTTTGGGGTACCACGGTCCGAAAATTTTGGGGCGGAAAAGTCTTGATGGGTCGATCCGGCTCAAGTTCGATCCATTGACGGTCAATGGTTCTCATTTGAGACGGTCCGAGGAGGGGTCTAGCTTCAACAAAGAGAAGGTAACGGACTTTCGGCCCTAAGTCCAAGGATACCGGCACACGCGATTTAGAGGAGAGGGCTAAGGTACTCCTTACAGCCCCATATCCAGAGAGACTCGTGCCGACGAAGGAACAGGTATCTTTTAGTAAATTTGAGAAAGTTATTCGTAGCTTAAATGTTCAGGTACCCTTCCTTGAGTTAGTTAACCAAGTGCCAAAGATATACTAAATTTATGAAACGAGTTGTTGTCAAAGAAAAAATCGCTTGAACATGTTCACACTTTTGCGTTAACTAAAGAGTCTTGCTCCTACTTGTCTCACACTGCGCCCCATAAGTTAGAAGACCAGGCAGCTTTTTGAGTTCCTTGCGAAGATAGGTACCTTTTCTATCGAAAAGGCATTATGTGACTTAGGAGCTAGCATAAGTGTCATGCCCTTGAGTCTAGCTAGGAAGCTTAAGTTGACCAGGTTTGCAATAATCGAGATGACATTCGGATGGCCGACCGTCTGCGGTCGAGCCTATAGGAGTCCTAGAGGACATACCCGTCCAGATAGGGAAGTTTTTCTTCCCTGTTGACTTTGTTGTCCTTGACATGCCTGAGGATGACCATATACCGATCATCTTAGGTAGGCCGTTTCTGCTTCTCGCACACCGGTGCGATTATTGACGTCGGGTTAGGAACCTTGACCTTCAAGGTTGGGAAACACTCTATCATTTTTGCCCAACCTGCTAAAAAGAAGGACGCCATGTGGCCTATTACCTGTAATACGGTCTCTGAAAAGAGATCGTACTTTGTGCTTCCTGAATCGACTGTCCCTATTACTACTGCTGTGTTAACCCCTCCGCCCCGGATTGGGAGCAAGAAGGAGGAAGAATCTGTTATTTTAGATAATGCAGGAGCTGGTTTGGGGAAGGAAGAGCCGTTGGATGCTCCAGCTGCGACAAAGCCTATCATTCAAAGAGGAGGTCTTGGATGCCTAAGCTATAGGACTGATGAGGAAGTGGAAGATGACCCAGCCAAGGTGAGATGGGCTGATCTGGATTCCGACAATTCCGAGGGAGTCCTTGATTGGGGAGATGACGAAGTTGATCCATTGAGCTCTCCGACCGTCGATGCTAAGAAGGGTGCAATTGATAAGATGAGCACCATTGAGGCTACCTCTAGTAGCCAAAAGCCGACGAAGTGGGCCATACCGTGGTCCTTCTTGATCAACTATTAGTTGATCAAGCTCGTTGCGAACTTCTCTTTATTTGCTTTGTTAAGACAATTTTATTGCTTTTTTGTGTGCGCGAAAACTTCGCTTTTATTTTATTTTGCTTAGGATCTTTAAGTACTTTAGACTTCGTTCTGGGTTTTGCGCAATTTTGGGCGCGTACTATTGTGCATTTGCAGGTATTTAGAGCTTGTTAGCTCTAATCATTGAGCAATTACGAAGAAATAGGACGCCTGCAAAGATGTTTTAAGTCGATCGACCTGGCACCATTAGTCGATCGATCAATTGCAGGTTTACAGGAGCTCTGTTCACACCCACTGGTCGATCGATCGATCTCCTTAGTCGATCGACCACTCGCCGCTATATTCGTTCACGACCTCTCCCCTGCTTTGTGTTTGGTCGATATGCGGACCTAAGGAGTCTTCTACTCCACTTTATTTTCCGTCGATTATCTATTTCTTCTATTATCTCATTTGTGCACAATTTTTACGCTTTAAAATTGTTTTCTCGATCTTATGCGTGGTTTTCAATTGTCTTTTTAGGTCCTTATTGGTAGCATCTGCTGCTCACGAAACCTCCTAGCTCACGTTTGGTTTGGGAGGTTTCCTTTTTCGCGCTTAAAGTCTTGTGAGTTCCATATCTTTCCTTTGTGTCTTGCTTATTTATTTTCTCGCAAATTCCCATTTCTCTTTTCTTCATTACATGATTTTGCACAATGGGGACATTGTGCGATTTGGTTTGGGGAAGGGTTTTGCGTCGCATATCATTTGCTTGCATTCACGTTTAATTTTGTTTTGCATTGTATTTCACTTCTTTTATATACACAGAAAATTCCAAAAAAAAAAAATTGATAAAATTTCAAAAAAAAAATTCAAATAAAATGCACGTTTATTTTAGCATATAGGTCGAGTCGGAACGGTAGTATTTCTATGATGATTCTGCATTTGCAACTGTTTTGCCTGAGCCTTGCTAGATTAACATGTTATTAGTAGAATCGTATAAGTGCATACCTACGAGTTTTCGTTGAATTACTTCTTTGGACTTGAGACTTGACTTTGAAAATTGGCAAGCTACTTATATTTTCGAGATTTAGAGCCTATAATCGGTGACATTCATGACCGGTTCATTTAGGAATGTGAGTAGTACTCCTTATGAGACATGTTTCCTTAATTTGCATGAATATGAATTTGATCTACTTAATACCTGTATGCATTCGATCTGTGGTTTGTTGACACATGTGGAAGAGGTTTCCTTTATTCATTTTACCCATAAGCTCCACACTGCTAAAAATAGCCTTTTTGTCCCGTCACTACATCCTACATTTAGCCTGTCCTTTGTCAAGCTAGTAGTCTGTGTTTTTGGGGTTGTTACTCATTTTTGGTGGCATATGCTCTGTTGAGATGATGATTGGAAAATGAAAAAAGGAAAGAAAGAAACAAAAAAAAAAGAAAAAAAAATGGAAAAAAATGATTCGAAAAGAAAAAAAAAAGAGATTCTGCACTGTTCAAGGCAGTCGATCGACTGTCCAATATAGTCGATCGACTGATATTCGAAAGGAGAAAAAGTCAATTCGCATAATTTAATCCTTATCTTTTGGCGATTTTTGCTCCCATGTTTCATTTATATCCTATGGGGAGTTTATTGATTTGTTTGGAGATTGTGAGTTTTGTGCTTGCTATAGCACCTTTTCGCTTGTTTATGAGCAAGAAGTCGGATGTTGCCACTTGGTTCCGTTTTGGTACTAGCTTGATCACCTGTACCTCCACTTTACCATAAAATGTTTTGCCTCTTCTTACCCATACCTCACATATCCCATATTCCCTCGGCATGTGTCATTGGTCATCTGTTTGGTTGGAATGCATATGTACGGTTGTAGAGGTCATTTTCATATTTTATTGCTGGCATGTCCTCATAGGTCGTAGTTAGGTGAGAGTCACTACAAAATTACTTCTTTCTATCTTATATATATATTTCACCTGTGCTTATTGAGTGATTTGAGCGACCCGCGAGAGTCCAATTTGATAAGTCTCTATAGTCAACAGTTGTTGATTTTTAACGACTTTATAATTCGTTTGCATGATTCACATTACTAATTGATTGTTGGTTGTGCATTAAATTGGTTTAGGCCCTACAGTGTGCATTTCGCTCTGAGATTGAACTCGTTCCATTAGGTCATTAGATCAAGTCTAGTTCTTGCTTGGGAACAAGCAAGGTTTGGTTTGGGGAGATTTGATGCGTGTCTAAAATATGATGTTTCACACTTTATTCTACACGCATTTTATCGCTCAAATGTGCAATATATGCCATTATTTCCCTATTTTCCTCTACTTTCGTGTTTTTGTACATTATTGCAGAAATGTGAAGAATTCAACGGGAAATCAAGCCAAATCCGCCCCCGAGTAATCTGCATTGCAAATGACGTAAAGGAACTGCTTAAGGAACGAGCTTGGTGCGCAATCCAAGGCCCAAAAGACAAGTCCACGTGTTTTGAGAAGTCAAATAGCAGCTCAGCCGGTCGATCGACTACCACCTTGATCGATCGACCAATGCTCGAGTTCGAAGCCCTTTGTTTCTTTGAGGAGCGATCGATCGACCACCTTTTGATCGATCGACGATTTCTATTTGAGACGTGAATTGAAAGACCGTGAATCTTGAAGCCCGTGAAGTTTAGGTTTAGGAAATAAGATGTTGCGTTGATTGCTATATAACGTAACATAAAACCATCAGTTTAGATATCAAGTTTTTATCCAAGTTTTATTCACAATACAGTAATTTCAGTTTTAGTTTATTTCGAGTATCTAGGGTTTGGGATATCGGTCTTTAGCATTGGATTTCTGCCCTTGTTCTTAATCTTTCCTCTAAAATCTCGGTATTCATTCTGCCCTAATCTTAGTTTATTGTTTTACTTTCATTATTAGTATAGAATTGATAGCTAGTGTCCCGAAAGCCAATTATCGTATCGTCGTTGTTGTTATTTACCTTAAGCATGAATTCAGTAATTGTTATTATTTTCATTGTTGTTTTTACCTTCATCATGAGTAGCTAATTCTTTCGTGCTAGGATGTAGGCGATTTATGGCATAGGCGGCATTAGATTAGGAGAACTATCTCGCGTGTTGGTCGATCGATCGACATTGCAATCGATCGACCGACCTCGTAGGTTTATTATTCGTCTTAATTGTTTTAATCTTGTATTTAACGAATCGAATGCATGCGACGATTAGATACCTATTTCGTGATCGACCCATTAGATCGAAAGGTAGGGAAGTTATTAGACCATCAATTAATTCGGCTAGACTGTGCTAAGATTGAAAGATAGGTATAGTTTAGACCGTTAGTCACTTTTCAGGACGAAAGTTAGTATTAGTGACATTAGGGACCTATAGCGAGATCGAGAGATGCTATTTGTTAAGAGTGGACCGAGAGGACCTCTTCATTTCCCGCCTTACCTGTGTTTGATTCAGATCGACTTAGTTTTTCGCCTTGAAGCTATAAAGAACCGACCATCCTAGTACCCTTCTTTTATCTGTTTAAATCATTTATTTAGTTATTGCCTTTATTTACTATTAGCTGTAGACCAGTTCAATCCAACCCCCACATTTGTTACCTTAGACTAAATATAGAGCAACTAGAATTTACAACTGCCTCCTTGTGGTTCGACCCTGTTACCACTAGCCTAGGTTAGTTTTAATAGGAGATTATAAATTTTATCTTTGGTACTCACAACGACGGGTATCAACAGTCAGTTTGGAATCATGTATCGTACTTTTGGTTTGGTTTTGAGGATTGTAACTATTCGTTAAACTATTTATATTAAACGTTGTTTCTTCATTGTTGTTTGATTATCATTGCCTCGGGTAACCGAGATGGTAATGTCTTCATAACTGAGTGGTCCTGGTAAGGCACTTGGAGTATGGGGGTGTTACATCACCAACGGAATATGGGATGATAACGATGAAGATGAATACCTCACGGAACACTATATAGTCAAGGCCAGTGAGGATGTAGTCAAGGCTAGCGAAGATCATGATATAGACCACCTTACTCACTCAGGACGTCCATATCAAAATGTCTCTCAGAACGGTCAAACAGTTAATGGTCCAGTTACTAACACCAATGTCATCACACCAAATGATGGCGAAGATACCTCTACTGACCATTTACTAAAACAACTGTAGAAGACAAAGGCTGATCTTTCTGTCTGGAAATTAGTTGCGAGTTCATTTCCTTATCGCCAAGCTTTACTGCAAGCATTGGCCAAACTGAATGTAGCGCACAATTCTACGCCTGACGACGTAGTCAACCTAGTCTTCCAAGACTCACTTAAGCTAAGTAACCCAGTTACTTTTTCAGACGAGGATTTGCCTCCTTTTGGCGCCACTCATAACCTCACTGTATATATTACACTCACATGCCTAAAGAAGAACGTACCACTGACTTTGGTAGATGATGGCTCTGCAGTCAACGCCATACCGCTAAAGACAACATACAAGTTGGGCTTGAAAGAATCAGATTGGACTCCTACCAACCAAGGTGTTCGAGCATACGATGGAACACTACGTAAAGTAGTAGGGCTAATTAACCTCACTATAGCCACGAGACCAATCGAGCGAAAGGTCAATTTTTAAATAGTGGACATCGAGGCATCCTTCAATATACTTCTGGGAAGGCCTTGGATTCACGCTTCCAAAGAGGTAACATCCACTATGCACCAGAAAATCAAGATTCCTCTAGACGGCAAAGTAGTGACGATCACTTCGTCACCTATCAAGGCTGTGATAGAGAAAATGTCAAGTAACCAAGTAGTCACAGACCCAGTATATGAGCTTGGGGGATTTCAGAGCATAAATACTATAGAGAGTGAACTGGCGCCTCTATACTTCAACCCATACTACAATTTGGTGGTCAACCACATACTCAAGTCCCAGGGATACTTCTCAGGAATGCCATTAAATCCCACCAAGAAGAATACCTTTGCATCTTACAAAGAAGGAAACTCTCAAAGGATACCATTAGAATTGGGATACAAGCCCACGAAAGCAAAAGCTTTAGAAATGCTCACTCAATTTCAAAATCGTAAAAACAAAGGAATCCAAATGCGATCCTATCTCCCTGCCCTAAATGGATACTTCGTCTGAGAAGGGAGTCAAGAGTACTTTCATGGGTTTCTCGAACCTTGGCATTATAGGGGAACGCGACTAGCTGGAATCGAGGTCTTCCACGATTGTTATTTCATCCCTTCAGAAACGGTTCCTACCGTCAAAACTCGTCAAGCACCTTGTTTAGACGAGCAAGCTGTTAGCCTTCTGTTTGGAGAAGACCGATTCGTCAGGGCAGCGCAGGATGAGATCATTACCATGATACTTCAAGATGACCATTTCAACCCGACAACACTAATTACCAAAACCAGCTTGAATCAGCAGAAAGGATGGAGAAAGCCGATCAAGTGGACTAACAACCAAGGAAAGCTCTTCAAAGTCACTGCTGGAGAAAGAGAGATGTTCAAAGGAGAATCCGAAGACAACGGATTCGAGTCGGAATCAGTGTCTAAGTCTAGAGAAGTCGCTAGAGAGTCTTCTTCTGTTGTCACTCCCCATCCCCTTGTTTCTCCTAGCATAGCAACGCATAGTAACAGCAGCTTGGGAAATGTCCCAGCAGCTGTCCCTTTACCGCCACTGACTAGTGAACAAATGGCTTCTTTGTTTCAGCTATTTTCAAAATTTAATATGAATAAATCAGATTCTACTTACTCTTTGTGTTTTTCTGAATGTAATTCTATTTACAATGATAATGAGGATAATCCTAACCCAGACTCAGTCGAATTACTTCCCTATATAGTTAAAGAGATACTACAAGAGGGGGAAGGGGCACCAGTTATAGAGAACACCGAACCCATTAACGTAGGAACCAAACTAGAACCCCAAGAACTTAAGATAGAGACGACCTTAAACCCAACTAAAATGGCCAGTTTCATCGACATCCTACACGAGTTTAAGGACATTTTCACTTGGTCTTACAAGGATATGCCAGGGATCGACAGGGATATTGCAGAGCAGCGAATTCCAATCAAACCAGGTTTCAAACCCGTGAAACAGAAGCTTCGTCGGATGAGGACCGAATGGGCTCTTAAGATAAAAAAAGAAGTCGATAAACAATTCAAAGCCGGGTTCATCAAAGTTTCCGAGTATTCAGACTGGGTGGCTAACATAGTCCCCGTACCCAAAAAGGATGGGCGAATTCAGGTTTGTGTTGATTTCACATACTTGAACAAAGCGAGTCCTAAAGATGACTTCCCTCTACCACACATCGACATATTGATAGATAATACAGCAGATCACACGTTGTTATCCTTCATGGACGGGTATGCAGGGTATAATCAGATCAAAATGGCCATGAAAGACATGCATAAGACAGCCTTTATCACTCAATGGAGCACATATTGTTATACAGTTATGTCATTCGGGCTAATCAACGCTGGAGCTACATATCAATCACTGCGACCACCTTGCTACATGACATGATGCATAAATAAGTAGAAGTGTACGTAGATGATATGATCGTCAAATCCAAAGATAGGAAGGGGCATATCGATAATCTTCGCAAATTCTTCCTTAGATTGCGCAAGTACAACATGAGGCTCAATCCTCAGAAATGTGCATTACGAATGACGTCAGGCAAGCTTCTGGGATATGTCGTCAGCCAGAGGGGAATAAAAATTGATCCATCCAAGATCAAAGCTTTAATCGAACTGCCACAACCCCAAATAGAGAAGGAGGTTAGAGGATTTCTAGGCAAAGTGCAGTATATAAGCCAATTCATATCGAACCTTCCTATGATCTGCGAACCTATTTTCAAAAAGCTCAAGAAAATGGATCATACCATATGGGACAACGACTGTCAAAAGGAGTTTGACAGGATTAAGGAAATACTGGCTAGCCACCAGTGCTAATGCCTCCCCATCGAGATCAACCTCTTGGTTTATATCTCACAGTCACCGAAACAGCCATGGGGGCTATGCTCGCACAGGCTGTTAAGAAGAAAGAGCTATCTACTACCTTAGTAAGAAGTTTCTAGAATACGAGTGTAAGTACACACCTCTCGAAAAGACATACCTCGCTCTTGTGTGGGCGACAAAGAAGCTACGCCACTACATGCTTAGCTACTCTGTCAAGGTGTACTCTAAAATAGATCCTGTCAAATACCTCTTAGAGAAACCCGTTCTCAACGGACGTTTGGCAAGATTGACCTTAATGCTCTCAGAGTTCGATCTTAAGTACGTGCCTTTGAAGGTCATAAAGTAACGCCGTTGCCGAATTTTTCGCCGAAAATCCTATCAATGATACCTAAGCGATAGACACGTGGTCATTTCCAGACGAGGGCATTCTACAAACCAGCGTAGTCTCTTGGGATCTTTATTTTGATGGAGCATCAAATTTAAGAGGATTTGGAATATGAGTGTTGCTCATTTCTCTTGAAGGCGAGCATACACCACTTTCTGTCAAACTCGACTTTGAGGTGACAAATAACGCTCTCTAGTATGAAGCTTACCTCATTGGTCTACAAGCTGCAGTGAGCTTAGGCATTAATAATCTTCGAGTTCATGGAGACTCATCTTTGATTATTAACCAAGTTACAGGATCTTGGAAAATTCGAATTGAAAGTCTAGCACCCTATCAGGCCAGGAAAGATCAAGTTGCCTAATTCCTCGATCAGGTCACTTATCTACACCTACCTCGTGAAGAGAATCAGTTTGTAGACGCTCTTGCAAAACTTGCGGCCTTTATTAATATGCCAGACAATATGGTTGAAATGCCTTTGTGCATCAAACGGCGGTCAGAACCAGCCTATGTACACTTCCTTACATATGAGGAAGAAAGCCCAGAGGACAACGCGCCATACGCTTACTAGCCTATCAATACCTCCTCATGCAAGGAGAGTTGTACAAAAGAACACCTCTTGGTGTCGTCTTGCGTTGCCTGGATCAATCACAGGCACAGAAAGTGATGGAAGAAGTTCACAATAGAGAATGTGGTCCTCACATGAGTGGACCCATGATGGCAAAGAAAATCACACGTCTAGGATATTACTGGACGACAATTTAGTCAGATTGTATTAAATACGCCAGACATTGCCATAATTGCCAAATCTTCGGGAACGTGCAACATGTTCCTCCCTCAATGCTTTACACCATGACATCTCCTTGGCCATTTTCTGCTTGGGGAATCGACATCATTGGGAAGATCACTCTAGCTGGAACAGGAGGTCACTGTTTCATTTTGGTAGCTATCGACTATTTTACTAAATGGGTCAAGGCAGCATCCTACACTGCTCTTACAGCTAAACATGTAGCAAAGTTCATACAAACCAATATCATCGGTTATGGTTGCCCACATGAGATTATCAGTGACAATGGGTCACATTTCCAAGTCGAAGCTGCACAATTGCTAACCAAATAAAAAATTAAGCACCACCATTCCTCGCCTTACAGACCTCAAACTAACGGCGCGGAGGAGGCAGCTAACAAAAATGTCGTCATGATCCTCAAGAAAATGATCGACAATTATCGAGATTGTCCGAGCAAAATACCTTTTGCGCTATGGGGTTATCGCACATCAGTTAGGACTCCCACTGGGGGCTACTTCTTTCTTTCTAACCTATGGCATGGAAGTTGTGCAACCAGTTGAATTAGAAATTCCATCCCTACGCATTTTGCTCGAAAGTCAGATCCCAGAAGCTAAATGGAATAGGGATCAGTATGAGGAACTCATCCTCTTGGATGAACGAAGGTTGTGCGCACTACATAACTTACAGACATACCAGACACATATCAAAAGAGCCTTTAATAAACGGGTTAAGCCCAGGAACATCAAAGAAGGAGACTTGGTGCTCAAATCAGTCAGAGCTCTCCTACCTATCGATCCACGAGGAAAGTTTAAGCCTAACTGGGTCGGACCTTTCTTAGTCAAGTCCATACTCTCGAGGGGTGCGGTTAGGATTACAGACTTAGTTGGGAATGAATTTTCTATTCGTACCAATCTAGACCAACTGAAACGATACAACTCTTAGCATAGGACAAGAAAACGCGTCTCGCGTAACCCACGTGCCGCTCATGCGACACGAAATAAACAAGCCCCTGGCCAGCTAAAACTTATGTCTCTATGCTCTTGCGTTTTGACATTTTGACATCCTCATATCATCAAATAAATTGAGTTGCACTTCCCTTGGGAGTAAGTAAAGTGCATGCTTATTTTTCTAAAAGCTCATTACAAGCTCTTGTTTCGAACAATTATTCTTTTACATTTACTCGAACTACGCACAAGGTTTGATTTCATTTTTTCTAATGAATACGTAGGCAATCCTTCACAGGATACAACCCGTAATTTTAAAATGTAAATAGAAGGACATTTGCATTTGAAATTCGACAAGAATAATAAAAGAAAATCATAATAGTTTCTTAACTAATAAATCTTTTATTCATTATTCCATAAATAGTAATAATATGCCGAATACATATAAAATAAAATGCTGAAATAAATGCTAGGCTAGGATTCTAAAAACCCCGCCGTTTATTACAAATAGTAATAATAATGATAATAATAATAATAATAATAATAATAATAATAATAATAATAATAATAATAATAATAATAATAATAATAATAATAATAATAGTAATAATAATAATGATAATAATGATGATGATGCTAATAATAATGGTAATAATAATGGTAATAATAATGATAATAATAATAATATAATAATAATAATAATAATAATAATAATAATAATAATAATAATAATAATAATAATAATAATAATAATAATAATAATAATAATAATAATAATAATAATAATAATAATAATAATAATAATAATAATAATAATAATAATAATAATAATAATAATAATAATAATAATAATAATAATAATAATAATAGGGTTATTTAATGAGAATACTCCAAACTATTAGGGTGCTTCTCAAAATACTCCAAACTGTATTTTAACTACCATTATACCCAACTATTCCACCCTTTATCTTTTAATAGAATTGTCTCTTTATCAACCTGTAATAACAGGTAAAAACAAGTGCTTGCCCAGATTCTTCATCTTCTCCATCAAGCCATCATGCTTCTTCTTCCCAAATGCATCCCTGACTTTCTAGAACGCCACTCACCCTCCATTTTCTTCCCCTAAGCTACAATTCACCATTAAAATACCACAATTCTTCATCCCCAAATTAAGGTCTTGAAACAAAGAACCCATATAAATCCCGGACTATATTCAATTAGCTCCACAAAAAACTACACAAACTTATACAAACCAACAGAAAATAAAGCCTTTCCTTCATCATAAAAACTCAAGATCTACAAAAATGATTTACGAAACATCAAAATTAAGGGCTTAGAATAGTCTCGTTATGAGAACATTCATATGAAAGCATTTGTGTTTCTTTTTAATCAGAGTACTAGTATACGCCTAAGAGGGTTGCCGACCAAACTATTGCTCATATGGAAGTACACAACGGTAAATGGCAGCCCAGATAAACGAGTATCAGTCCAACAGTCGTACTACATCTATTTCATCCAAGATTTCAAATTCTACATGGCACTGGAATTTCATAAAAAACGACAGCTAAAAGTGATGATAAAAGTGAATTTTTGATTTACAAAAGTATAATCATACAAGTATATAACAAACAATAAGATTGAGTACATTGCTCCCAACAATCAACAGTCATCACATGCCCAGTGGTTTTTCACATCCTTTCTCAAATGCCTGTCCTCTCCCACAAAAGCCCAGATCTACGAAAATATGGAGAAACTTTGTTGGATCTTGCAACAATTTTGAGAAGAACAATCACCAGTCTTGCAGCTTTTTATGTTACAATCGACAACAATCAACAATTTGATGCAAGAATAATGCCGCTCCCAATGCCGCATCAATTTGATTCCTTATTGGTTTGAGAAAAACTCATTTCCTTTTAGAAGAACAAATAACCATCTTGCATTTTTTTATGTTAGAATCTGGGCAAAGTTTTAAACAAAGTTTGCATCTTTTTATTTGGTTTTTGTTAGATTGAAGGAATATAATGGTGGTGGGAGTTGTGGTTTACATAAAAATGTGGAAACTTTGTTTGATTTTTTAAAATTCGTTAATGAAAAAAAGGAGGGATGTTAAAAAAATAGGTGAATATTAAGGATGTGTGAATACGAATTTATGAAAATTTTTGAGCACGACTGATGTATGGGTGGTCTGTAATTTAGATAGAGCAATGGTGATTGTGGTTTTGGTGGTTGTAAAGATGATGATCTGATGAACAAAGGTTGGAGAAGGTGGGAGTGACTTGGTAAAGAGGTAGTCGGTCAAGTGAGTGTATTATGAGAAAGAGAGGTCAATTGTATGTTTTATTGTGAGTTAAATTGAAGTTTAGAGTATTTTAAGAAGATCAGCAATAGTTTGGAGTATACTCATTAAATAATCCATAATAATAATAATAATAATAATAATAATAATAATAATAATAATAATAATAATAATAATAATAATAATAATAATAATAATAATAATAATAATAATAATAATAATAATAATAATAATAATAATAATAATAATAATAATAATAATAATAATAATAATAATAATAATAATAATAATAATAATAATAATAATAATAATAATAATAATAATAATAATAATAATAATAATGACTAAGGCTATTCTTCAGTGTCGGGTCCAAAGATGAAACTCCAGTGACTGACCTGAGATGCCACACCGGCACAATCCATCGGATCAAGGGACCACCTTTATTCTTCAACTTATTTTCCCAGTAGTTGCATACTCGAGTGAAGTCCACCATGTATAGCCTAGTTCTCATTGCAATTGATCGAACATGATATCCTGGCACATTAACTGGGGGCTCGATCAACCGCAGCCGTTCCATCAGCCAACACCTACAAAAGAAGACGGGAATTAATGCCCATGTTTCAACAAAAAAAAAAAAGAACGAGCAAAAAAAAAAAGAGAAAACAAAAAAAGTCGAAATATAAAAAGTAGGTTCTTACCTGCAGAATGACGGGACTTCCCAAATAGGGAAGCTCGCGGTTGGCCTTTCTGTTATCTAAACCAGGAATGGTCTTTCCTAAGCAAAGGAATGTTGGGTGATATGTGCATATTCTATACACTTTATTCGCAGTTTTGGCACGTATTTCTATGCGTATTTGTTAGCTTAAAGCTACTATTTCTCCCGAAATGGTTTACTTTGGAATTTCTATGATTTATTGTAGGAATGAGTGGAAGTGAGCTAAATCAAGCTTAAATCGTCCTCCGGAAGCAACTTTATGGAAACTTGGAAGATGGGAGTTCGGACTTGTTCACCTCGGGATGCGTGCATGGAGTGAAGAGGCTGATTGGAAGAGAAAAGGAAGTTACTGCACAGCGTAGTTGGTCGATCGACCAACACCTTGATCTATCGACCGTGGAAGTTGACAAAAGAGACAAAGATCAGATCTTGGTTGGTCGATCGACCGTGCCACTTGGTCGATCGACCAGATCGCGAAGCTGTGGGTCTTTTATGCATTTGTCTTTTGAAAGCCCACTTGTAATTTATCTTATGGGCATAACGTTTATCAGTAGAAGGCAGCAATAATTTAGATTATGCTTTTTATTATTCAACAACTGAAGTTTTAGATCTAGTTTTGGAGACACGAGGTGGAGGCAAGGATTGGAATTAATTGTTGTTCATCAATTTCCTTAGTAAGCTTTAATTTAATTTCAATCTTCTTTTATTCACGTCTTTTAATTCTTGTTGTTACCAATTTATATTCAAGTAATTCAGTTTTAATCCTCTATTTTAATTTCAATTCAATCATGTCAATTTCATTCTATGTCTTTAATTTTGCAATTGTTATAGTCTTAATCATGTATAGCTAATTATCTTGATTGGGAACTAGGTGAGCCATGGCGTAAATTAGGGTCGAATTTATTAGTATGATTTCTTCCGTATCGATCTTATTTCCTTTTGATAAACCCGTCTTGCTAGATTGAAAGATTAGTAGGTTAGGTTTTCATTAGTTTTGGAATTTACTTTGAGCGAAAGCTTTGAGAAATTCTAGGGAATTAGAAGACCGTAAGGTTAAATTTGAGCATTGATCGAAAGGCTTGCTCATATTTCCTGAGACCGTATTACAGGACCTCTGCTACCTTTTTTACCTGACCTTAGCCATGGTGAACCAAAGTTCCTGATCTCCCTTTTATCTTATTTGAGAAATTTCTTATTTTGCCAATTAGCCTCTAGAATCAAACAAATTCAAAACCCCCATTTAATTGTTACTTCAATAGATTAAAAATAGCAAATAGAATTGATCTTGTCTCTCTGTGGTTCGACCCTTACTATCACTAGCTATAGTTTTAGTTCGGATTTATAAATTTAATTTTGATACAAAACGACGGTATCTTTTGGCGCCGTTGCCGGGGAGACGGTGTAATTCTGTTTGCTCTATTTTTAGTTTATTTTTCTTGTCTCAAGGAACTTTGGTTCTTTGAGGCCATTGCTTAATCTTGCTTCTAGTTTTGCTTTTGCACAGTTAGAAGACAGATTTTTGAGAGGAAGGTTTGAGTACTCTCCGTTTCGCGATCATGACTACAATATATGATAATCTTCAGCCACAAGTGCAGCATGTTCCAAAGGGATACGATTTACCCACCCCTACTCATGGTCATTTCGAATTCCGTTCCTCCTATATCGATTTAGTGGAGCGAAATCAGTTTGTTGGTCTATCGGACGAGGATCCTTTGAAGCATATGGAAATTTTCACAGACTACTGTTGTTCCATACCTATACCGGCTGGGGTGACCTAAGATGAAGTAAAGGGGATGATGTTCTTATACTCCTTGAAGGATTCGGCGCGAGATTGGTACCGCTACCTTGATAGGGTAGCAGCTAGAGTCACGGATTGGACATCTCTAGCATTAGCTTTCTACAAAAAATACTTCCCACTCGCAAAGACTGATGCCTTGAGGAGCAAAATTACAAATTTCCAGCAAGGACCTGATGAGGGATTTTGTGAAGCATGGGGACATTTCAAGAGTTTGGTTCGATCTGTCCCTCACCACGGTTTCCAGCAGTGGTACCTTTGCAACTTATTTTACAATTCTTTATATGATGACTACAAGGTTATCCTGGATGCAGCTGCGAATGGTAGGTTCCAAAATAATACTGGTCAGAATAAAGGTTGGAACACTATTGAGGAGATGGCAGTCCATAGAGCTGAGTTTGGGAGTTCGCGTGGAAACTCGCGAAAGCCAAGTGATGAAATGAGTGCCGTTGCGACACTCATAGCTTCTATTACAGCCCGGCTCGAAAAGCTCGAGACTTCTTCGGTTTCCGAGAGAGAAATTGAAATTCATGTTCATAACTCAGATGAGACCGCGGAATTGAGAGAAATAATCCGAGCTCTTTTGGTTCAAGTCACGAAAATAGAAGAAGCTGGGATTGAATCTGCAAGGAATTTTGTGAAGCAATTAGAGAATTTAGCGGCTAACCAAGTCGCCAATTCTTCAAGCAAATGTGAGGGGCCAATTGAAACCATTAATGCCATTAATCTCTGAAGTGGCCTTTCTTATGATGGTCCCGATAAGCCAAGAGAAGACTCGGGAAATGATGAAAAGACAAATTTAAATTCTGGTGCGAAAACGAGCTTTACTGCCAGTACCAGCGGTCGATCGACCAACAACATCAGTCGATCGACCAGAATCTATGATGAAAAAGTTTCTGATCAGAAACTACTTGAACCCAGCGCCGGTGGTCAATCGACCGAGCACATCAGTCGATCGACCAAAGTTCCTGATGAAAAAGTTTCTGACCAGAAACTGTTCGAACCAAGTGTATTTGGTCGATCGACCGAGCCCAATGGTCGATCGACTGGGTCTCCAGCGCAGGACGCAAATCCGTCAATTAATTTGCATAATTCTATACTTATTGATGATTTGACGGAGGTTTTAAATTTACGGAAGCTGAAGGTTGCTGATCCTACGGCCAGTGTTGCAGTCCCGTATCCGGAGCGTTTAAAGAATACTAAGCTGGAGCGCAAGTTTGGTAAGTTTTTGGAGATGGTCAAGAATCTTGA
The DNA here is from genome assembly GCF_048544455.1 of Silene latifolia. Lineage (NCBI taxonomy): Eukaryota > Viridiplantae > Streptophyta > Magnoliopsida > Caryophyllales > Caryophyllaceae > Silene > Silene latifolia. The sequence goes on from NC_133532.1 coordinate 68,652,993, forward strand.
GGTAACCATTCCTTTCACTGATCTAATTACCCAGGTACCCTCTTACGCTAAATTTATGAAAGACATTTTGAATCGTAAGAGAAATTTTCATGATGATGGTGTTGTTGCTTTTGTGGAAGAATGTAATGCTCTTTCGCAAATTAACATACTGCCTAAATTAAAGGACCCGGGTAGCTTTTCAATTCCTTGTACTATAGGTAACCACGAAATTGGAAAGGCCCTTTGTGATTTAGGGGCCAGTGTCAGTGTCATGCCATATTCTGTTTGTGAAAAGCTAAATATTGGTAGACTTAAGGTGACCGATATTACCCTTCAGATGGCAAATAGATCGACTCAGAGACCTTTAGGAGTCTTAGAGGATGTACCCGTTCGAGTGGGTAAGTTTTTTATTCCTGTCGATTTCGTTGTTTTGGACATTGCAGAGGACAGTCAGATACCTATTATTTTAGGTAGACCATTTTTACATACAGCTGGGGCTGTAATAGATGTCAAACGCGGAATCATAACCTTAGAGGTAGGGGATGACACCATTGAGTTCAGTCTTGCTCGTAAGGCGACTGAACCTGCTGATGATGATACGTGTTATTCCGTTGATATTGTTGACAGGGCTGTTAATTGTAACTGGAGGGAATCCTTAGCCAAGGATCCCCTAGCTGATCTAACCCGTTTAGATGAGTGTGCGATAATAATGCTGACGGAGAATCTTTGAGGAGCTAGATGTTTTGGTAGCCTCAATGGAAAGCTACGAGCTCACAGAGGAAGAAGATGAGATGCTCATAAGCCTGGCCAACGAAAATTTGGTAAACACTTGCTATACCATTGAAGCGGATTCTGCCTATGCTGTAGAGGTAAAGGTGCTAGAGCGTAAGCCACTTCCTCCTAATCTTAAGTTTGTTTTTCTAGATGATACGGAGCAAGACTGAAACTATTGTTAGTGCTAAGCTTAATGATGACCAGCTTTCTGCTTTGATGTTTGTGCTTAAGAAAAACAGGAAAGCTTTAGGTTATTCTTTGGATGATATTAAGCGCATCAGCCCTGATATTTGTATGCACAGGATAGAGCTGGAGGAAGGCCACAAGCCTTACAGACAGGTTCAACGCAAGTTGAACCCGAAAATGAAGGAAGTTGTTATGGCCGAGGTGATGAAACTACTCGATGCGGGTATTATTTATACGATTGGCAACTCAAGTGGGTTAGCCTTGATTCAGGTAGTTAGAAGAAAGGAAGGACTATCGTGGTTAAAAATGAGAAAAATGAATTAACACCAACGCGTTGTGACAGGGTGGCGGATGTGCATTGATTATAGACAGTTGAATGCCGCCACCAAGAAAGACCACTTCCCCCTCCCTTTTGCTGACCAAATGACTGAAAGACTTGCTTCTAACAAATTTTTCTGTTTTCTAGACGGATATTCAGGGTTCTTTCAGATCCCTATTCATCCGGATGATCAGAGTAAGACCACTTTTACCTGTCCATAGGGTGTTTTTGTATACCGTAGAATGCCTTTCGGATTTGTAACGTGACTACCTTTCGAGAGGTGCATGATAGGGATTTTTTCTGATTATATAGAGAACATTATGGAGGTATTTATGGATGATTTCTCAGTTTATGGTAATGACTTTGATCGTTGTTTAGCTAATCTTGATAAAGTCATGCAGCGTTGTATTGATGTTAATTTTGTTTTAAACTGGGAAAAATGTCAGTTCATGGTCAATGAGGGAGTTGTGTTAGGGCATCTGATTTCTGATAAGGGTATACATGTTGATAAGGCAAAAGTGCGGGTGATTGACCAATTGCCTCCTCCCGTGAATGTTAAAGGAGTGAGGAGTTTCCTTGGTCACGCTTGTTTTTATCGGCGTTTCATTAAGGATTTTTCAAAAATTGCTAAACCACTTACACAATTGCTCCTTAAGGATGCTGTCTTTGAGTATCCTGATGAGTGCCTTTTTGCTTTTAACATGTTAAAGGAGGCTCTAGTTTCTGCGCCAATTATTCAGCCGCCTGATTGGGACCTCCCATTCGAGATTATGTGTGATGCCAGCGATTATGCGATTGGTGCAGTTTTAGGACAGCGGAAAAATAAAGTTTTGAATGCCATATATTATGCGAGCCGAACTCTGGATGAGGCTCAAGTCAATTATTACACCACTGAGAAGGAGTTTCTAGCTGTACTTTTTGCCTTAGATAAATTTCGGTCTTATTTGTTAGGTTCTAAGGTTATTGTTTATACTGACCATGCAGCAAGACTCTCTTTCTTAAGAAGGATGCGGCCGAGGCTTTTGAGGTGGATAATCCTTTTGCAGGAGTTTGATTTGGAGATCAAAGATAAGAAAGGTGCAGAGAATGTGGTGGTTGACCATTTATCTCGCCCGCAACCGACGAAAGGGAGGATTCGTTACCCATTAATGATTCTTTTCCTGATGAGAGTCTGTTAGCTATTACTAATTCGGGGTCTTATCCACCTCCGTGGTTTGCTGATTTTGCTAATTTTGCTGTGACAGGTAAGATACCACCCGAGCTTTCATGGCAGCAGAAGAAGCGGTTCACTTATAATGCTAGACAATACTTTTGGGATGATCCTTATGTTTTCAAGGAATGCGCAGACGGTCTTATCCGGAGATGTGTGCCTCAATGGGAGGTGAAGGATATCTTAGAAGCTTGCCACTCTTCTGCCTATGGTGGTCACCATGGTCCGTCCCGGACTGTGGCTAAGGTACTCCAATCTGGTTTCTATTGGCCAACTTTGCATGCAGATAGTCGCAATTTTGTTGTTGAGTGCGATGCTTGTCAAAGATCGGGGAATTTTTGAAAGAGACATGAGATGTCACAGGTAGGCATTCTAGAGGTTGAGATTTTTGATGTCTGGGGCATTGATTATCAAGGACCTTTTCCGAGCAGTCAAGGTAATAAATATATCCTCGTAGCTGTAGATTATGTGTCCAAATGGGTAGAAGCTATCGCTACTCCCCATTGCGATGCAAAAGCCGTGATTAAGCTATTTAAAAAGATTATTTTCCCTCGTTTTGGTGTCCCTATGGTTGTCATTAGCGATGGTGGAATGCATTTTAAAGAGAAACAACTTAGTGCTTTATTGACTAAATTCGGTGTCCAACATCGTAGAGGTTTGGGGTATCATCCCCAAACTAGTGGTCAGGTTGAGATTTATAACCGAGAATTGAAAGAAGTTTTAGCTAAAGTTGTTTCTAAATCACGGAAAGATTGGAGTCTTAAGTTAGATGATGTCTTATGGGCTTATAGGACTGCGTTTAAAACGCCGATTGGGATGTAACCATTCCGATTGATTTATGGTAAGACATGTCATTTACCTGTTGAGTTGAGCGTAATTCTTGTTGGTCTATATGTGATTTGAATTTGGATCCTAACCTCTCTCGTGAGAAACGTATGACACAGCTAAATGAGCTGTAGGCTGCTGGCCTATGATAATGTTAGGATCTACAAAGAGAAAACGAAGCGCTGGCACGACAAGAGAATTATTAAGCGCGAGTTCCATATTGACGATAAGGTACTTCTTTTTAACGCTCGTATCCGTTTATTTCCTGGTAAGCTGAAATCCAAGTGGAGTGGCCCTTATACGGTCACAGCAGTTACAAAGTTCGGATCAGTTGAACTGGAGACCTCTGCTGGAGAAAGGTTCAAAGTTAATGGCCAATATGTGAAGCATTATCACGGAACATATGAATTTGTTGGGAAAGTCGAGGTATTGTACTTCGACTCGTTATTGGATGATGCAAACTGAGGTAAAAAGGTCGTGCGGGACCTCTTAAACCAGTGCTAACCGGGAGGCAACCCGGCTTGTAATTTTTATGTAATTAGGAACTTTACAGTTTTTTAATTAATTTGCATTAGGAGCTTTAGTTATTTCATTTTAATTAGCAATTACTTTTATGGATAGACATGCGCCTTTGAGAATTTTTGCAGGTAATTATTTTATGCAAAGTGCGTAGGGTGATTTGCTGAATGTTTATGAGAGAAAGACAGGAAATTTAAGTTGGAAAAGCAATTTTAACGTAAATGAGCTTAATTGCCAGTACTTGCAGTCGGTCGACCAAGCACATCAGTCGATCGACTGAAGAGGAAAAGTCAGAGAGCTGTATAAGGGAAGATTGGTCGATCGACTGGGTCTGATAGTCGATCGACCACCGCGCGAAACCAGAATGCAAGTTAATAGGGAAGTTCTATTTCTTACTTCATTCATTCATACATACTCATTTAATAAAAAAAAATAGAAAACCCCTTGTTCTTCCCCTTTTCGCGATTTTTCCTGCTAATCTAACCCTTTTACTTCGATTTTTCTTACTCAAATTCCCGAGCTCTCATCAAAGGTATGTTCCTAATCCTCTTTTCGTCCTTTAAATTCGATTCTCGCTGAATTTTTATGCCCAAATTTCGAGCAATGCTACCTTGTGTCGAAAAAAAAAATCGATTTGGGGAAAATCGATTTGGGGTTGATTTTTTGTCGAATTTGTGCTTAAATTGCTTTTGATATCCTTTTCCCTTGATTTTCGAGACATCTTAGCAACTAGGAGAAGCTTAATTCCGTTTGCCCCAAATTTTCGAAACCCTAATTTCATGCTCGATTTCTGATTTTGTTTGGGGTTTATAAATTTTCGTTGTTCAAATTATGGGAAGCTAGCTGTTGATTTGTTAATTTTGTAGGAAGCAACAATGACAAAAGGGAAGCAGACGATCTTCAGCGGGCAGTCCAGTCAATGAGCAGCTAAATGGCCGCGGGGTCCGCCGCTAATGATCAAGGCAACTACGGATAGTCTACCTGACTATCCGCAGGTGACTTTCTCTACCTCTACTCAGAGAGCCAACTTTATTACCTTGGTCGAAAAAATAAAATTTCAGGCAACTCGTTTTATTCATAAGCCAACTTTAGAGAAACTAGGGTGTCTTGAATCTGTTGTGTCTCTGCTAAGTGAGACAGGGATGTCGGGACTGATGGACATGGCTGAGTTCACCTACTACACTCTAACCCTTGAGTTTTTCTCGTCTTTTGCTTTTGACCAGACTTCTTTTGAAGCTAATAGGAGTAGCTCTTGCATTTCTTTTCGGCTGTTTAATGTCACCTACTCCTTGACATTGGCTGAATTTGCTGGTTATTTGGGTCTTTGTTTCGAGGGTAACACCTCGGAACCTTCTGATGTGCACAGGTTAATGTGGTCGTGTATCTCTGACTTGAACGACCCTAAGAGGACGGGCACTTCCGTCCACTTACCCCCTTTTCGTTATTTCTTCCGGCTGATGGGCAACACCATCTTCGGCCGCAAAGAGTCAAATAATGTTAATACCATTGAATTGTCTATCTTGGCGGGCTATCTGAACATTGAAAATCGGGTAGCCCGTATTTATAACATAGCTTATTTGACTGCCTCTCACTTTAACACTATAAGTGAGGGTACCTCTTTGGCCACTATTGTTTGTGGTGGGTTGGTGACTCGTATTGCCAACCGTCTGGTTCTTGTTTTCCCTCGAGAGGAGGCTCCTCTTGACCGTGACGCACGCTTCATGGACCTTGACTACGTCAAGTCTATGAAGTGGGTTGATACACGGGGTCGGTGGAAGATTGATTCTTCCATTTGCGACTCCATCCCTATCCTTGGCCTCCCTCCCATCTTGCCCCTTACCACTGTTTTGGGGGCGACTCGTCCGCCCTTGCCTAGCTACAGGCTCCCTATTAGGGCCGGCACCACTAATGCTAGTACCTCGAGGTGAGCTCGTGCCTCCTCTTCACATGCCCCCTCCTCCTCCACTCCTGCTCCCACGGGTTTCCCGGCTACTTTTCGCCCCTCTACACCTATTGTTATCCCTGCGGTCATGGACCAAAGGGCGGTTTCACGTGTGTAGGGTGACTTGTGCAGGAGTTTTGATCAGCACAGGATAGAGATGGGTCTGGCCATGTACCCAGTTTACGAGGAGTACGCTCGGACAGGGATGCTCCCACGAGGTCCCTGGACTCACCCGTCCTTCTTTGTTCCCCCGGTGGGCGGACATCCTCCGCCTGCTATGACTTCCACTCCCACGACTACTACTGCCGCTGCTGCTGAGGCTGAAGAGGAGGACGATTCGGGATCCGAGGAGGATGAGGATAGCGATCCCGATTATGACGGTGGGGATTAGACGCATTCTGACCTCCCCCATTTTTGGCTGGTTTGGGGAGGTCTTCTTTTGTGAGTTTCCGATCCTTTTTTGTTAGTTTCCTTTTATTTTGTTGTTGCTTATATTCTTCCCATTATTGTTGTTGATGCTGGTGATTTGCTACTGAGCACAATGAGGGCATTGTGCGTTTTGGTTTGGGGAGGGTATATGCATATGTCTATTGCATTTGCATTTGTTTTTTATTGCATTTCAGTCACACGTTTATTGCATTTCAGCTTGCATTTGTTTTCAATTCAAAAAAAAAAATCACGTTTACTTTCGCATTTAGGTCGAGTCGGAACGGAGGGATTTCAATGATGAGTTTGCATTACATATTGTCTCATTGTCCTTTCCTTGCACTTTGAACATTTCCAAGTATGTCACTTGCATAGTCTACGAGTTTTTGTTGGAATTTTGCTAAACGAATAGACTTGACTCAATATTGGCAAGCTACTTAAATTTCTAAGGATAGAGCTTAATAAATCGGTGACATTCATGACCGATTTCATGTAGGAATGAGAGTAGTTTCTCCTTATAAGGCATGTCACATTAATTTGCATAAGCATGAGTCTAGTCTACTTAATACCTATATGCATTCGGGTCCGTGGTTTGTTGACACATGTGGTAGAGGTTCCCTTTATTTCATTTTGCCCATAAGCCCCACAAAAGCCAAATTTGCCTTTTTGTCCCACAAACTACTTTCTAAATTTAGCCACCCTAGCCGAGCTAGTAAAGGTAGTAATTCGGGAATGTTGCCTTGCGATTTGGTTCTTATTATCTTGTTGGATGATTTGTTGGGAAATAAAGGAAAACTATGATTTGAGAAAAAAATGAAGTGAAAAAGAAAATAAAAAAAAAGAAAGAGGACTGAACTAGGCAGAAGAGCAGTGGCCAGCAGGGGTGGTCTATCGACTGATGTTGTTGGTCGATTGACTGCCAGTCCAGGAATTGAAAAAAAAAAAGAGAGATCACATGTTAAAAATGATTTTCGGATGATGATTTCTTAATTCCCATGTTCTATTCATATTATTTGGGGAATTGTTATTTTATTGGAGAATTGTGAGTTCTATGCTTATGATATTTGAGCATTGGTGTTATTTTTGGTAAGTGGAAGTAAGAAGTGGATTTGCTTATAATTTGGTTTAGTGGTTATTAGCTCGGCCTAACCCCTCTTTCCCAAATTCATTTTAGCCTTTTTTTACCTCTAGCCTCACAATTCCAAAATTGCCTCGGCGTGTGTCATGGTCATTAAATGGTTGGAATGCATATGCACGGTTGTAGAGACTTTATTCATGTTAGATTGCTGGCATGTTCTTATGGGTCGTAGATAAGTGAGAGTCTTATTTTTATCACTCTTCTAACTTGCACAATATATCTTACCTTGTACTTAAATGAGCGACCCGTGAGAGTCCGATATATACGAGTCTTGCAAGGTCGAAGGTTTTGCAAATTCTTTAATATGTTCAACTCGTTTGCATTTAACAAGATACTTGGATGTTAATAGCTGCATTAAATTGGTTGGGTATGATGGTTTGTATTAGCTCTGAGCATGAAATCCGTTTTATTAGAGGTTTTTAGTCGGGTCATAGTGCTTGCTTGGGGACAAGCAAGGTTTGGTTTGGGGAGCTTTGATACGTGCATATTCTATACACTTTATTCGCAGTTTTGGCACGTATTTCTATGCGTATTTGTTAGCTTAAAGCTACTATTTCTCCCGAAGCAGTTTACTTTGGAATTTCTATGATTTATTGTAGGAATAAGTGGAAGTGAGCTAAATCAAGCTTAAATCGTCCTCCGGAAGCAACTTTATGGAAACTTGGAAGATGGGAGTTCGGACTTGTTCACCTCGGGATGCGTGCATGGAGTGAAGAGGCTGATTGGAAGAGAAAAGGAAGTTACTGCACAGCGTAGTTGGTCGATCGACCAACACCTTCAGTCTATCGACCGTGGAAGTTCAGCAGAAGAGACAGCACTGTACTGGTTGGTCGATCGACCAGATCGCGAAGCTGTGGGTCTTTTATGCATTTGTCTTTTGAAAGCCCACTTGTAATTTATCTTATGGGCAGAACGTTTATCAGTAGAAGGCAGCAATAATTTAGGTTATGCTTTTTATTATTCAACAACTGAAGTTTTAGATCTAGTTTTGGAGACACGAGGTGGAGGCAAGGATTGGAATTAATTGTTGTTCATCAATTTCCTTAGTAAGCTTTAATTTAGTTTCAATCTTCTTTTATTCTCGTCTTTTAATTCTTATTGTTACCAATTTATATTCAAGTAATTCAGTTTTAATCCTCTATTTTAATTTCAATTCAATCATGTCAATTTCATTCTATGTCTTTAATTTTGTAATTGTTATAGTCTTAATCATGCATAGCTAATTATCTTGATTGGGAACTAGGTGAGCCATGGCGTAAATTAGGGTCGAATTTATTAGTATGATTTCTTCCGTATCGATCTTATTTCCTTTTGATAAACCCGTCTTGCTAGATTGAAAGATTAGTAGGTTAGGTTTTCATTAGTTTTGGAATTTCCTTTGAGCGAAAGCTTTGAGAAATTCTAGGGAATTAGAAGACCGTAAGGTTAAATTTGAGCATTGATCGAAAGGCTTGCTCATATTTCCTGAGACCGTATTACAGGACCTCTGCTACCTTTTTTACCTGACCTTAGCCATGGTGAACCAAAGTTCCTGATCTCCCTTTTATCTTATTTGAGAAATTTCTTATTTTGCCAATTAGCCTCTAGAATCAAACAAATTCAAAACCCCCATTTAATTGTTACTTCAATAGATTAAAAATAGCAAATAGAATTGATCTTGTCTCTCTGTGGTCCGACCCTTACTATCACTAGCTATAGTTTTAGTTCGGATTTATAAATATAATTTTGATACAAAACGACGGTATCATTGGGCTCTTGCGCAGCTCCATTTGTTCCACTAGGCTCAGAAAACGGAATCACCTCTCATCTCCTTATCAACATGGCCTTGAAAGACATAGCAATGCAGTAGACAAAACCCGAAGGCCCCGCGCCTCGCAACATAAGAAATAGAAGGGTCCTCCCTATTTATAAATCGATCGATAAAGTCAAACATGCGAATACCTTTTGAGATCACAAGACGGTCCACCTCAGCCTTGGTCAATACAAGCAAGTCCCTAAATTTATTTTTATATCTTTGAGAGCTAAGGGGTATAGCCGGTGCATTTTCTGGGTCCCATCCTCCAATAGTGGCTATTTCTTCAGGAAAAGGACAAATATCGCCTCCAGGAAAGGCACATACGTGAAAATTTGGGCCCAATCTCAAGACAAGCATCCAAGAAAGGCTTCACAACTTTCACTAATTTGAGACTCAAGATCGATCCCAAATTAAAAGCACCCATGTCGTGTTTTTCAACATTTGTGAACTCATTCGTCCACTCCTTGAGACAGTTTTCAAAAGCATCCATAATATTGAAAATTTTTGAGAAGATATGAGAGCTTTTATATAATACACAGAAGAAAAAAGAAGGAATTGTGTGAATAAAAGCTTTCCCGAAGTCCATATTCACTGTTTCCTAATTTCTGTCAAGGTCTGCCAAACTGGAGAAATGACGCAGCATTTGTTGCGCCTCTTCCCCATGCTATTTTCCGTGGTTTTCAGCTTTGGATCTTTACTAATTTGCTTCCGGCTATAATTTCCTATTCCTATAGGATCTTAATTTGGTAATTCCGTCAAATTACCAACTTTTATGTTTCCTAAATCTTTTCGGGTTCGCTTTTCGAGAGAAAATCGACATTTTCGCCAAACGAGCACACTTACCAATTTTTTTTTATTAGTTCTTATTTTTAGGGGACGCATTTCACTCCTATTTTTCACTACATTTTACACTAAGCCATTTCTTTTTAATTTTTTTAAGGGGTAGCCCTCCCTACTGTCCGGTCATTTTTACTCATTTCTGGGCATATTTTTGTGCATTTCTGAGCATTTTTTTCATTTTTATCATTTTTGCTCATTTTCAGGCACTTTTTTACGTTTTCTTTTTATTTTGCGCCAATTTAGTTAACCTATATGTTATATGTTTTACGTGTAAATTCTATGTAAATTTTGGCAGCATGACGGCGCAAACCGCCACCTACCAAACCTGTTTTTTTAAGCTAATCTGAATGAACAACAAACACCCAGCAGCAAAGGCACTAAGGCCACTACATACACAACTAAGAGACAATATATACATCAAACTAGGGGCTCTCGCCCAAAACGGAGTCCGAAAAGTCCAAAATGTACAAAATATACAAGACAACAACAAAAAAAGAGAAAGCAGCTAGTCCTGGTGGCCTCTCAACTCAGCCACGGTCGCCTCAAGGGAAGCGATCTCAGCGTCTCTGACCTCGAGCTCCCTTAACAGACGAGCCATCTCCTCCTTAGACTGCACCAGCTCGCGCTCCAGTTCACGCTCTCCCTGCATAAAAATGAAGAAATGCCTCATTTCAATCATTTTCAATAAAATAAAGCAACGTTTTCATTGCAATAAAATTCGAAATATCAATGGAATGAAATAAGAAAGGGATAGAGAGGTTCATACATGTCATCCTCGGCCACCTACGAGTGCCTCGATGGTCGTAGCCCGCAACCGGTTGGCCATCCTCCACAGCGCCACGTACCGAGACGGTGTCACTTACATTCGAATAACAAAGAAGGTTCAAAAGGAACAAACGCATTCTTATGCAATAAAACAAAAGGACATCCAAAGCTGGGGATTACCCTGCTCACCAAGTGCTGCCACTCCTCCAAACCCGCGTCCGTCACCTCCTCGCCAAAATCTCGGATCTCCGAGATCGTCGTCATATTCGCCGCGTCAGTGTACTCGAGAGTCTCTGGGTAAGCTGGGGGCTCGACGCCTGCCACCTCGATCTCCTACAAGGTTTAAATGGCTCTTTATTTTACGATCGTTCGTCATTCGTCAAGGCAATTCAAAAACAAGAAAAAGGTAAAATACTCACCACGATCGGTCAGTAAGCCAACCTCTGGTGAACGAACTCGAAGTACTCCTCACCAGGAAGAAGGAGGGCGTCACCAATCGCGTCAGCCAAGTCAGCCTCTCTCTCGGCGTCAGAAGGCTCCCTAAACATCGTCCGTAACCGTGAAGGTGTCACGAGAGCACTGCCGAGTCAAACGTTCGCCCAAGTACCACACAGGTTCCATGGGCGTCCTCAGCAACAGCCCACTCGAGCTCCTAGGATGAAGGACCTCGTCCACGAAAGTTGGAGCCTCAGGGTAGTCCTCCGAAGGTCTAGGCACCCACTAAAATAAGGAAACGAGGGGTCATTCCTATGATCGGCTCTAAGCGGGACGGGGTCATTCTTATGATCACTTATAAATAAAAGAAAGAAAAAGTAACCAAGATAACGATCAAAGGCACTTACGTCGTCCAACTTCAGAGCATTCACGCCCCTCCGACAAACATCGTAAGAAGAGCGCTGGCTCTTCCAACGACACACCATCCAGTCCCTCACGATAGGGTACGCCCATGGCTCGGGCTTCGTCCTCTTGGGCGCAAAGCTGGGAAAGTTGGAGTACACCCACGCCTGCAGACAAGATAATCATTTATTTTCTACGATAATGATATTTCATAATTCAATAGAAATAAAGAAAGAAATGATGATCTTTCATAATGCAAATAAAGGTTCATACCTCCAAGAAGAGTCCAGGAACGAAAGTAGCAGGAGAAGTCCCCTTCTCCATCAACTCCAGACGTACCATGGCCCTCATGTAACGAGTGAGGACCGCAAAGCCAGGAGTAACCCAGTCCCACCGACCCAGGCTACTCAAGTCAGACAGAAAGGGTAGAAGCTTCGTCGACAGCCTCCCCCCTTGTCTCCGAGGTAAATCGAAGACAAGAACTACCACAACCACAAGCGGGCCCTCTGCTCCACAGTACAAGGAGGAGGAGCCACCTTCCTCCCGTCCATCGTCACCATCGTCGGGGTCCTACCCGCGAAGCAGTCCCTAATGTAAGAACTCGGCACCAACCCAGAAACGCTGGCAGCACCTGCCGCCAGGTTCCAGCCGATCAGCCTCCTCACCTCGGCCGAGTCCACTCTCATGGCTGTCAACGGCCACACCAAAACCTCATCTCCACACGGCAGAACCGAGATCATGCCGTAGTCCTCCAAAGTGACCCCGACCTCTCCAAAAGGCATATGGAAAGTCGAGGTCGTGTCCCAGTACCGATCAAGGAAAGCTCGAATCAGGCTAAGGTTAGCCCGAATCATCCTTTCTCTGATCACCCTCCAAGCTCCCACCAAAGCCCCGAAGGCTCCCAACTCGATGATGGCCTTCTCCTCCTCCGATAGTCTCTCGTAGGCATCCATCATCGTCGAGTAACTAGAAAAGGACCTCATGTTCTCGGCCTCCTGTATCAATTGGAAACAAAGCTATCTTTAGCACAAGACAAATGAGAAAGGAAACGGCAAAGTAATAGGAAAGGAAATAGGAAATGACAAGTTCGAAACTTACCAGACTCCTTGTCGTCCTGTAAGATAGGTGGCTCTCTGCCGTCCAAATGAGATGCCTACCATCCCATTTCTTGGCCCACTTGGGTGTACCCACAAGCTGGCGACCACCTCGTCCCACGTTGGCCCTTCTCGGGACCTCCTCCTCGAGCACCTCCTCCTGCCTCTCTCTACCTACGAGAGCAAGATAAGGATCGAAGTCCACGTCCATGGGATCCCTCCCCGACATAGAAGGCACGTCACCTGCAAAATCAAGGTAAACCAGGTCGTGTCAAGCCACAACAAGCCTTGGTGAGGTCATTTCAAGCATTTTCAAGCCCTAAAAGTGGCTTTTCTCGCCATCTTTGGCCATTTCTTTAAAAACCCAACCACTCATGTGGTAGGTTGGGGCAATTCAAGTTTAAGTTCAAGCCTAGTTACGGGTTTGAGTCGAAAACTTGGCATTATTTCGCTATAATAGCGATTATGCCCTAGAAAAGTGTCCTGAAAGAGTTGTCACAAATAGAAAATTCGACATGATCGCAAGTTTACCCATTACACAAGGGTTCCAAAACACCAAATTTCATCAAAAATGGACAATCCTAAGGTCATTTTCGAAGCAATTTTCGAAATAGCTGAGAAACCGTCTTATTTTCGTTCAAATGCTCAATACTTGACGAAAATTCAAAAGGAATACATGGTTATGTTCCTAACATTTCCAATTATCCATTTCTAATATCAATTTTATCAAACAAATCCATTTGAGACAAAACCCCCAATTTTTCGACATTAAGGGAGGGGAAACCCTAATTTTTGGCCCTAATTAAATCAAAAACGCAAAGTAAAAGCAAGAATGTGATACATACCTCGATTAGTCATGATTTATGGCACGAATGGACCAAGTTTTGACGAGTTTTGGTTGGAATTTGAGAGAGTTTTGAAAGAATTTGTGTTTTGTTATTATGAATGAAACACATGTTTATCGGGTTTTTTACCCAGGCAGGGACAAGCCCAAGAAATGATGCAGCATCTGCTGCGCCTTTTTTAAATACCGCAGCTCTTGCTGCGCCTGTTCCCCAGTGTCTTTTCAGCTCAAATTTTGAAAATCTGTTATAAGTTTGTTATTTGGGGGCCCAAGTTTTGTGCGCCTCTTCTCCGACACCTTATATCATATATTTGGTTCTTTTGGGCGTTTCTTTCGTCCGGACCCGTATTTTTATTTCCTAGCAAGCATTTTTGTTGAACTCGGTTCACAAGCTCATTAGTTATTATCGTGATTTCGCTTGCAACAACGAGCGGATTTCCAGCGGTGCTTATGACGCACCACTATCAGTCAAGTCTCTTTATTTTCCTCAACGGTGTTTAAGACACACCTTTGTCAATACATTTATTATCCCTGCGAGAGTTCATGACAGCCGATGCACTTCTCGAGAGATGGAGTTTGTTTGAAAGCAGATGCAAGCAGATTTCTCAGGAATGATTCAATCCACACAGATTCATCAATATTCTCCCGAGCGCAGCAGTATTTTGCGGTATTGCTCACTCAATGTTTCTTCCATGATGATCAAGATGTTCCTAATCATCAATGTATTCCCCAACGAGAGTTCGCTTGAGACCGATGCAAGCGGGTTCCCCAGCAGTTTCTACCGACGTCCTGCTACCCTCAATATTATTTATTTCCTACAAAAGTTCTCATACCAGCCGTCCTCCAGAAGTTCTCATACCAGCCGTCCTCCAGAAGTTCTTATACCAGCCATCCTTTTAGGTTCATATACCCGGGTTCATACACCTAGCTCTTTAGGTTCCCAAACTCCTCAGGATTCATACACCTAGCTCTTTAGAGTCCCACACCCAAGCACAATCCTTATACGTCTTTTAGGTCTTAACATTAGCTCCTACGCAACTCCGGAAACGTCATGAGAACGAAGTCTCAGGTATGGTTTCTTCTTATGGCTGGCGAGCTTCCTTACATAGTCTAATGGACTTTAAATGACCCTCCTCGATAGTCGACAGACTCTAAAATGTTCCCGATGACAGGTCCTTGGTTCAGCCCCTTGAACCGCCTTGCGTCGCCATAGTTGTCAGGTTGTAATCTTCGATTGACCTGAGGGCTATACTTTGACTTTCACCTTGTCCAAGCCTCAGTCAAAGTGGGGGCTCTATAGATACATCATTTCTACACCTTCCGCCAACCACCCAGTGATGATTGGGCCGCATGTTTGGTACACGGAATGATTTATGACAACCCGTAAGTTTATCGTCAGGTGATAGCTCAAACACTTGTGTCTACCCCTTGGTCGTCATCTACGCATCACTACGACCGTTTTGACAGTAATTAGAGTTCATTTGGAGCCCGGGTCAAAAACCACTTCATTTTCTAAGAAACCGTTTAAAATGTCGAGTCAGAACGTTCTAGAATATTCCAGATATTTATTCCATAATTAAATTTATATCTTTTGGTAAAATATATCCCATAAATCATATTTTGCGGAATAAGGAAGTAGAGATCTACCGCAATTCCATAATAGAAACGCAGAAATCTTTCTTCCCCAGAAGGAAACCTCTAGGGAAATGACGCAGCAGGTGCTATGCCTCTTAAATTTATATCTAATCCAGCATGTTTTCGCTGTTTACAGAATATGTCCGTGATTTATTTCCAAAGTTTGAGTCATTCCAAAACTCTTCACATTGTTTAGTATAAATAGAGACCTTCGGTCTCCATATTTTTCACGCGAGTGTCCGCCCTTCTCTTCTCTCTTTGCATTCTAGACCTTGCTCTAAGCTTTCGACGCCTACGTGCTTGATAAATCGACCACGTAAGCTCAGTTCATTCTGAGTACCAGTCACGTTGCATGACCGACCAATTTGACCACTACACATCAATCAATCAATTAATCTAAAATCCTCCAACTAAGGCACTTTCTGCATACATTCGAGTCGAGCAATCACTAAACGTTAACTTAGTTAATCTCGTTTCGTCAAACATGTAAGTCTGAGGGTGTAAATCCCATCTTTTTATTGTATTTTATTTTATTGTATCAATTATTGTAAGATTCACGTCAAAAGTACACTTAAAACCGACTTTAAAAACCTCTTTACAAAATTGTTTTTACGAAACAGCAGTTACCAGACATCGAGAAGAAACGCAGCAACAGATGTGCCTCTTCAAGGGTCGCAGCACCTGTTGCGCCTCTTCCAGAGGTTGCCGCTGCTCCTGCTCTTCTTCTTCTTCCTTGGGTTTCAGTGGTTTTGTTCCTTTCGTTTTATTTTCTTATTTTCTTTCTTTCTTCAGTATATAAACCATGTTTTAATATTTTCCTTTCAATTATCACGTTTGTTCTCGACTTAAATCACTTATAACTCAATATTTGTGGGTTTTCGTCAATAAATCAACCTCGGATTTTAGAGACTCGATTTGTCCGTACCAAGTTTTTGGGATTCGTCCTTTGTACATATTTCCATTGTTTATTTTCAGTTTGCCAATTTCTTTCAAAGTTCGTTCCTTCATCGTAAATAAACATAATTCGATCTAATTTGTTCTTAATACGTTTCTAACCCATTTCCCATCGTTTTAATTCGTGTTATCGCTTTTATGACGGTTTCATATGTAATAAACATGCTAAGTCACTTTCACTTGAGTCTAATGTCGATAATCAATCGTAAAACATAGCAAAGAACATTAACTACACGCCGTTCTGACTTCACAGTCAGAGCTCAACCCCAAGAACAGGCGCAGGAATAGCTGCGCCTCTTCTAAGGGAAGTAGCAGATGCTGCGCCTGTTCTGAGATGATCTATGTCCCTGAACTTCCGTTCTCGCTTTGACGCAACCTTTAATTACGTGATTAATTAACTAATAATCGTAATATCACCCTTAATCTGTCCTATTTTGTCACTTTAATTTCTAACCTTTTATTTTCTTTTCTTTTTATCTCCAAATTCCGTTTTAAGTGTACTTTTGACGTAAATTAATTAATGCATTGAAATTCGTTGTAATTTCAATTATCGCTATCTAATTTTCGTTATTTATTTATGTATGGTTCATTTACTTGTTCCTCACATGTAAATCAATCCTAAATCCCAATTTGACATTAATAAGTGCTAATTACGTATTCACCGACATAGTCTAATTCACATGTTAAGATTAATCTATTGTCTGTTGCATTGTATGCATACAATCGACGACCGGTCAAATATGAACGATTTCCCTAATCATTAGTAGACGCCGCTATCGAGGAGGGCGGGATTAGGTGTTCAGTAAAAGAGCTTCCTAATACCTACCCTCACCCCTTACTCTAGATCTCTGTGAATATCCGTGTTCATTGGCATCCACGAGAGTCAGTCTAGACATAGAATGCTAAAGGTAACGAGTTCTTGACACGAGGTATTCGAACGGTTCCAATTTCTCATAAAAATTGGTGGCGACTCCACAAATGCACGCTTATTCAAGCGCTTCCGTGCGCGCCGCGGGTGGCCCATGTCCACAGACTTATGGTTAAAAATGTTCATCATAAAAATGATTTGAAAAGGTAAGAACCGTTTGGAGAAAAGAAAGAAAAATGAAATAAAACATAAGGAATTATGAACTCAAACACTTTGAATTTTTACCTCAGAAGCCAGAAGAGACGCGAGCCTATAGGCGAGGCAACAAGCTTCTGTCTCTGGCCAAAACTCGGTTTTGGCTCGATCTTTCCAAGTTTTGAATCGTGTTATGCGTGTTTTATGATGTAAACACATGAATACAATAAAGAGAACATGAAATAAGGGGGTTAATTACACCCTCATACTTATATATTCGGTTTCTTAACGAGAAATCGACAAAGTGTAAAACTTATGAGTCAGGAAGCTCGATTTGAAAAACTGTTTTGGGAACATGCAGTGTTGTTTTTCTTTAGTGTGAGTGTAGTTGGTCAAAGTGGTAAAAGAAGTGTTTTTAATGCACAATGACGGTACCAAACAATGTGTATAACTCGTGTTTTAATCGGTAGGTCGAAAACACGTGTCGGTTTTTGACTTTAGAAGTCGAGGTCTAGAGTTTTAGAGGAGGAAGAAAGGGCGGACTCTCGCATAAGTGTAAATGGTCGTGATTGAAAGGTATTTATAGAGGAATGTGTGGTGTTGTACATTTTGGGCGACGTGGCTGATACCGTCGTTTTGTATCAAAATTAAATTTATAAACCAAACTAAAACTATAGCTAGTGATAGTAAGGGTCGAACCACAGAGAGACAAGATCAATTCTATTTGCTATTTTTAATCTATTATAGTAACAATTATGGGGGGGGGGGGGGGTTGGTTGGTTGATTCTAAACTAATTACTGAAATCTGAATGAAATTTAAAATAGAATATAAAAAGCAGCTAGGAACTTCGGTTCACCATGGCTTAAAAGTCGGTCAAGTAAAATCAAGGTCTGTCCAATACCGTCTCAGGGTGTCAAATAGTTCCTCTAAGTCCCTATTCGAACTAAGCCTCTCGATCTTCTTTCACCCTAGAATGAAACTAGTTTGCTTTCGCTCCACTAGTCTTTCCAATTACTTGTAAGAAATCTAACTCCGCTAATCTCTCAATCTAGCAGGGGTTAA
Organism: Silene latifolia; assembly: GCF_048544455.1. Classification (NCBI taxonomy): domain Eukaryota; kingdom Viridiplantae; phylum Streptophyta; class Magnoliopsida; order Caryophyllales; family Caryophyllaceae; genus Silene; species Silene latifolia. Next base: position 68,671,201 of record NC_133532.1, read on the forward strand.
AATCTCACAAAAGTAAATAAGACCGGTACGGGTTCAACCTAGACTTAATAAAATCAACTCATGACGCCATGGATTCCCTAATTCCTAGCATAGGAATTTAGCTACGCATGATTAAGAATATGACAATTGCAAAATTAAAGATATAGAATAAAATTGACATGATTGAATTAGAATTAAAACTAAAGGACTAAAACTAAATTGCTTAAGCATAAATTGGTAGTATCTAGAAATAAATAGACAAGAATAAGAGAAGATTGAAATTGAATTAAAGCTTACTAAATAATTCGATGAACAAAACAATTGATTGTAATTCGTAGCCTCCGCTTCGTGTTTTCAAAACTAGGTCTAAACTTCAGTTGGTGAATGATAAGCATAACCTAAAATATTTTCTGCGTTCCCCTAATAATAGTTCTGCCTAATAGATAAATTACAAGCGGGTTTCCAAAAGACTAACGAGTAAAAGAAATCACAGCTTCGAACTCTGGTCGATCGACCAGCTGACACGGTCGATCGACCGTGCTGTACAATGCTGGCAACGCTGCTTCCTCTGTGAGCTCCATGGTCGATCAACTGGATTCCCTGGTCGATAGACCAGATGTGCTGTGGCAGCTTCCAACTTCATGCACGCATCCTAAGACGATCTAATTCCGAGCTTCTAACTTCATAGTTTCCATAAAATGCCCCCCGGGAACAGATAAAGGCTCGATTTAGCTTACTTCCGGTCATTCCTACAATAATGACATAGGAAATACAAAGTAAACCATATCGGGAGAAATAATAGCTTAAAGCTAATAATTACGCATAGAAATACGAGCCAAAAACGCTAATAAAGTGTATAGAATATGCACGTATCAAATCTCCCCAAAACAAACCTTGCTTGTCTCCAAGCAAGCACTAAGACTCAATCTAAACACCTATTGGAACAGATTTCTTTCTCAAAACAAGAACGTATTATCATGCCCAACCAATTTAGTGCAACAAATAATATCCAAGCATTTTGTCAAGCGCAAACGAGTTGAACATGTTCAAGAATTTACCAAACTTTCGCCCTTGCAAGACTCGTGTATATCGGACTCTCACGGGTCGCTCATTCACTCAATTTAAGAATAGGGTGAGAATTTAATTGTGCAAGATAGAAGAATGAACGAAACAAGTCTCTCACCTAACTATGACCCATAAAAACATGCCTGCAATCTAACATGAATAATATCTCTACAACCGTACATATGCATTCCAACCATTTAATAACCATGACACATGCCGAGGCGATTTTGGAATTGTGAGGCTACGGGTAAGAAGGGGCTAAAATAAATTTGGATAAGAGGAGATAAAGCCGAACAAGCAACTTCTAAATACCAAATTTCTGAACATTTCCCAACTTCGTACTCGAGAGAAAATCAAAACGGTGCTACTAAAAGCACAAATCTCACAATCTCCCAAAATAATAATAATTCCCCAAATAATATGAATAGCAACATGGGAATAAAAATCACCATCCGAAAATCATTCTAATCATGTGATTTTTTTTATCTTTTTCTTTCTTTTTTTCTTTCTGCCTCTTTTTTTTTTTCAATTCCTAGACTGGCAGTCGATCGACCAGGTGATGCAGTCGATCGACCACCCCTGTTTAACCTGAACCTCTCTGCCCAGTTCAGGTTTTTTTTTTCCTTTTTTTTTTCAATTCACAGCTTCCCTTCATTTCCCAACAAATCATCCAAAGCTGATGAATTTCTCACACGAGACAATAAAAAACAAATCGCAAGATAATATTCCCGAATCACTACCTTTACTAGCTCGCCTAGGGTGGCTAAATTTGGAATGTAGTTTATAGGATAAAAAAGGCAAATTTGGCTTTGTGGGGCTTATGGGCAAAATGAAATAAGGGAACCTCTTCCGCATGTGTCAGCAAACCGCAAAACCAAATGCATACAGGTATTAAGCAGATAAAATTCATGTTTATGCAAATTTATGTGACATGCCTTACGAGGAGTAACTACTCTCATTCCTACATGAAACTGGTCATAAATGACACCAGTTTAAATAAGCTTTAACCTTAGAAATTTTAAGTAGTTTGCCAATATTGAGTCAAGTCTATTCGTTTAGTAAAATTCCAACAAAAACTCGTAGACTATGCAAGTGACATACTCAACGACATTAAAAGTGCAAGGAAAGGCAATGAGACAATACGTGAAGCAATTTTATCATTGAAATCCATCCATTCCGACTCGACCTATGTGCAAAAGTAAACGTGATATTTTTGAATTTTTTTAAAAAAAATTTCAATTTTTTTTTTTTTTGAAATTCAGAAATGAAAGAAAACAAATGCAAACTGAAGTGCAATAAACGTGGAACAGAAATGCAATAAATAACAAATGCAAGTGTGATAGACATATGCATATACCCTCCCCAAACCAAAACACATAATGCCCTCATTGTGCTCAGCAGAAAACTCAACAGCAGCAACAACAAAATTGGGAAGAATAAACATCTACAGAAGAAATGGAAACTAATGAAAAAGAAACGGAAACTCACTAAATACGGCCTCCCCGAACCAGCCATCAAAAAGGGAGGCGGGGCAGTGCACTCTCGGTCCTCCTCGGCTCATACTCATAATGTTCTCCTCATCGACCCGAGTCGTCCCTCTTCTTCCTTCTCGGCGCAGCAGCAAAGGTGGGAGTAGACGTCGTAGCGGCCGAGGATATCCGCCACCGGGGGAACAAAGAAGGACGGGTGGGTCCAGGGACCCCGTGGGAGCATCCCTGTCCGAGCAAACTCCTTATAAACTGGGTACATGGCAAGAGCCATGTCCATCCTATGCTGATCAAAACTCCTGCATAAATCACCCAACACACGTGAAACCGCCCTTTGGTCCATGACCGCAGGGATAACAATAGGTGCAGGTGGTCGAAAAGTGGCCGGGAAACCCGGCCCAGGAGCAGGAGTAGAGGAGGAAGGAGCCTGTGAAGAGGAGGTGCGAGCTCCTCTCCAGGTGGAAGCAGTAGTGGTGCCTGCCCTAATAGGGAGCCTATAGCTAGGCAAGGGCGGTCGAGTCGCCCCCTCAACAGTAGTGAAGGGTAAAATAGGAGGGAGGGAAAGTATAGGAATGGGGTCGCAAATCAAGAAATCAATCTTCCACCGACCCCGAGTGTCGACCCACTTCACGGACTTGACGTAGTCAAGGTCCATGAAGCGTGCATGAGGTTCGAAAGGAGCCTCCTCTCGAGGAAAGACAGGAACCAGACGGTGGGCTATACGAGTCACCAGCCCACCACAAACAATAGTGGTCAAAGAGATACCCTCACTTATAGTGTTAAAGTGAGAGGCAGTCAAATAAGCGATGTTATAAATACGGGCTACCCGACTCTCGATGTTCAGGTAGCCTACCAAGATAGACAATTCAATTGTATTAATATTATTTGATTCTTTGCGGCCAAAGATGGTGTTACCCATCAGCCGGAAGAAGTAACGAAAGGGGGGTAAGTGGACGGAAGTACCCTTCCTCTTAGGGGCGTCCAGGTCGGATATACACGACCACATTACCCTGTGCATATCAGAAGATTCCGAGGTGTAACCCTCGAAACAAAGACCCAAATAACCAGCAAACTCAGCTAATGTCAAGGTGTAAGTGACATTAAACAGCCGAAAAGAGATACAATAGCTACTTTTATTAGTTTCAAAAGAAGCCTGGTCGAAAGCAAAAGAAGAGAAAAACGCAAGGGTCAGAATACGGAATGTGAACTCAGCCATGTCCACCAACCCTGACATCCCTGTCCCATTTAGCAGAGAAACAGCGAATTCAAGACACTCTAGGTTTTCTAAAGTCGGCTTATGCATAAAACGGGTTGCTTGAACTTTCGTTTTTTCGACCAAGGTAAGGAATTTAGCTCTCTGAGTAGAGGAAGAGAAAATTACCTGCGGATAGCCAGGTAGACTATCCGTAGTTAACTCGACCATTGGCAGCGGAACCCGCGACCGTTTAGATGCTCCTTGACTGCTTGTCTGCCCGCAGTCTATTGCCTTCCCTTTCGTCATTTATGCTTCCTACAAAATTTAACAAACTCAACAACTAGCTTCCCACAATCTTGAATAATGAAAATTAATAAACCCTCAATTACAAACAGAAATCAAACATTAAATTAGGGTTTCGAAAATTTTGGGGAAAACGAAATTAGACTCCTCCTAGTTGTTGAGATGGCTCGAAATTCAAAGGAATAGGATAGCAAATGCAATTAGCCCTAAATCGATTTTCCCCAAATCGATTTTTTTTTTCGAAACAATGTGAGATTGGTCGAAATTGGGCATAAAAATTCAGCAAGAATCGAATTTAAAGGACTAAAAGAGGATTAGAGACATACCATTGATGAAACTTTGGAGATTTGAGCAAGAAAATCGAAATTAAAGGGGAGATTTGAGTCGAAAAATCGCACTGAGGAAGAACTAGGGTTTTTTCTCTCTTTTTTTTTCGTTCAATTGAATGAATGAATGAAAAGAATGAAATAAGACTTCCCTTTGTGTTTGGCTTCTGATACGCGCTGTGGTCGATCGACTAACATACCCAGTCGATCGACCAGTCTTCCTTTTAAACAGCTCCTGCCTTTTTCCTCTTCAGTCGATCGACTGAAGGTACTGGCAATTAAGCTCAAATACGTCAAAACTTTTCTTTTGCCACTTCAATTTCCCGTCTTTCTCTCATCGACATCCAGCAAATCGCCCTACGCACATTACATAAAATAATTACCTGCAAACATTCTCAAAGGCGTACGTCTTTCCATAAAAGTAATCGGTAACTAAAATAAAATAAATCAAGAGCTTCTAATGCAAATTAATTAAACAAAACTGTTAAGTTCCTAATTACATAAAAATTACAAGCCGGGTTGCCTCCCGGTTAGCGATGGTTTAAGAGGTCCCGCACGACCTTGTTACCCCAATTTGCAGCTTCTAAAAGTGGGTCAAAGTATAGTACTTCGACCTGCCCAACAAATTCGTCTGCACCGTGATAGTGTTTCACGTATTGACCATTCACTTTGAATCGGTCTCCAAATGAGGTTTCCAATTCAACTAATCCGAATTTTGTAACTGCTGTGACCGTATAAGGGCCACTCCACCTGTATTTCAGCTTACCAGAAAATAAACGGATACGAGCATTAAAAAGGAGTACCTTATCACCGACATTGAACTCGCGCTTGATGATCCTCTTGTCATGCCATCGCTTCGTCTTCTCCTTGTAGATCCTAGCATTATCATAGGCCAGCAGCCTAAATTCCTCTAACTCATTCAACTGCGTCATACGTTTCTCACGAGAGAGGTTAGGATCTAAATTCAAATCACAAATAGCCCACCAAGATTTACGTTCTAATTCAACAGGCAAATGACATGTTTTACCATAAATCAATCGGAACGGTGACATCCCAATTGGCGTTTTAAACGCGGTCCTATAAGCCCACAAGACATCATCCAACTTAAGACTCCAATCTTTCCATGATTTAGAAACAACTTTAGCTAACATTTCTTTCAATTCTCGGTTAGAAATCTCAACTTGACCACTAGTTTGGGGATGATACCCCAAACCTCTACGATGTTGGACACCGAATTTAGTCAACATAGCACAAAGTTGTTTTTCTTTAAAATGCATGCCTCCGTCGCTAATGACAACCCTAGGGACACCAAAACGAGGGAAGATTATCTTTTTAAACAGCTTAATCACGGCTTTTGCATCACAATGAGGGGTAGCAACAGCTTCTACCCATTTGGACACATAATCTACGGCTACGAGGATATATTTATTACCTTGACTGCTCGGAAAGGGTCCTTGATAATCAATACCCCAGACATCAAAAATATCAACCTCTAGAATACCTACCTGTGGCATCTCATGTCTCTTTGAAATATTCCTCGATCTTTGACAAGCATCACACTCAGCAACAAAATTCCGACTATTTGCATGCAGAGTTGGCCAATAGAGACCAGATTGGAGTACCTTAGCCATAGTCCGAGATGGACCATGGTGACCACCATAGGCAGAAGAGTGGCAAGCTTCTAGGATATCCTTGACCTTCCATTGAGGCACACATCTCCAGATAAGACCGTCTGCACATTCCTTGAAAACAAATGGATCATCCCAAAAGTATTGTCTAGCATCATAAGCGAATCGCTTCTTCTGCTGCCATGAAAGCTTGGGTGGTATTTTACCTGTCACTGCAAAATTAGCATAATCAGCAAACCACGGAGGTGGAAAAGACCCCGAATTAGTAATAGCTAACAGACTCTCATCAGGAAAAGAATCATTAATAGGTAACGAATCTTCCCTTGCTGTCAGCTGCAGACGAGATAAATGGTCAGCCACCACATTCTCTGCACCTTTCTTATCTTTAATCTCCAAATCAAACTCCTGCAAAAGGAGTATCCACCTCAAAATCCTCGACATCGCATCCTTCTTAAGAAAGAGAGTCTTCAGCGCTGCATGGTCAGTATAAACAATAACCCTAGAACCCAACAAATAAGACCGAAATTTATCTAAGGCAAAAACTACAGCTAGAAACTCCTTCTCAGTTGTGTAATAATTAACTTGAGCCTCATCCAGAGTTCGGCTTGCATAATATATGGCATTCAAAACTTTATTTTTCCGCTGTCCTAAGACTGCACCGATCGCATAATCGCTGACATCACACATAATCTCGAATGGGAGGTCCCAATCAGGCGGCTGAATGATTGGCGCAGAAACTAGAGCCTCCTTTAACCTGTTAAAAGCTAAAAGGCATTCATCAGTAAACTCAAAAACAGCATCCTTAAGAAGCAACTATGTAAGTGGTTTAGCAATTTTCGAAAAATCCTTAATGAACCGCCGATAAAAACCAGCATGGCCAAGGAAACTCCTCACTCCTTTATCATTCATAGGAGGAGGCAGTTGCTCAATCACCTGCACTTTTTGCTTTATCAACATGTATGCCCTTATCAGAAATCATATGTCCCAACACAACTCCCTCATTGACCATGAACTGACATTTTTCCCAGTTTAAAACAAGATTAACATCAATACAACGCTGCATGACTTTATCAAGGTTAGCTAAACAACGATCAAAGTCATTACCATAAATTGAGAAGTCATCCATAAATACCTCCATAATATTCTCTATATAATCAGAAAAAATCCCCATCATGCACCTTTGAAAGGTAGCTGGGGCGTTACACAATCCGAAAGGCATTCTGCGGTATGCAAAAACACCCTTTGGACAGGTAAAAGTGGTCTTACTCTGATCATCCGGATGAATAGGGATCTGAAAGAACCCTGAATATCCGTCTAGAAAATAGAAAAATTTATTAGAGGCCAGTCTTTCGGTCATCTGGTCAACAAAAGGGGGGGGGGGGGAAATGGTCTTTCTTTGTGGCGGCATTTAACTGTCTATAGTCAATGCACATCCGCCAACCTGTTACAACTCGAGTTGGTATTAATTCATTTTTCTCATTTTGTACCACAGTGGTCCCTCCTTTCTTCGGGACTACCTGGACTGGGCTAACCCAGTTGGAGTTTCCAACTGTATAAATAATACCTGCATCGAGTAATTTCATCACCTCAGCCATGACAACCTCCTGCATCTTCGGATTCAGCTTTCGCTGACCCTGTCTGTAAGGCTTGTGACCCTCCTCCAGCTCAATTCTGTGCATACAAATATCAGGGCTGATGCCCTTAATATCATCCAAAGAGTAACCTAAAGCTTTCCTGTTTTTCTTAAGTACACACATCAAAGCAGAAAGCTGGTTATCATCAAGCTTAGCACTAACAATAGCTGGGTATTGCTCCGTATCATCTAAAAAGACATACTTAAGATTTGGAGGGTGTGGCTTACGCTCTGGCACCTTTACCTCAACAGCATAGTCAGAATCAGCTTCAATGGTATAGCAAGTGTTTACCAAATTCTCGTTGGCCAGGCTTATGATCATCTCATCTTCTTCCTCTGTGAGCTCGTGGTCTTCTATTAATACTTCCAAAACATCCAGCTCATCAGCATTCTCCACTATATTAACTGCACACTCATCTAAACGGGTTAAATCAGCTAAAGGATCCTTGGCTAAGGATTCCATCCAGTTACAATTAACAGCCCTGTCAACAATATCAACGGAATAACACGTATCATCATCGCGAGTTCGATCGCGGTGCGAGCAAGACTGAACTCAATCGTGTCATCCCCTACCTCCAAGGTCAAGACTCCGCGTTTGACATCTATCACGGCCCCAGCCGTATGTAAAAATGGTCTACCTAAGATAATAGGTATCTGACTATCCTCAGCAATGTCTAAAACGACGAAATCGACAGGAATAAAGAACTTACCCACTCGAACGGGTACATCTTCTAAAATTCCTAAGGGTCTCTGAATCGATCTATCTGCCATCTGAAGGGTCATATTGGTCACCTTAAGGTTACCTATATTCCACTTTTCACAAAGAGTATGGAATAACACTGACACTGGCCCCTAGATCACAAAGAGCTTTCCCAAATTCATGGATACCTATAGTACATGGAATTGAAAAACTACCCGGGTCTTTTAATTTAGGTGGTACGTTGCTTCGTGAAAGAACATTACACTCCTCCGTGAAAACAATAGTACCAACATCATTAAAATTTTTCTTACGAGTCAAAATATCCTTCATAAACTTAGTGTAAGAAGGTACCTGGGTAATTAAGTCAGTGAAAGGAATTGTTACCTCTAGATTCTTGACGATCTCCAAAAACTTACCGAACTTATGCTCCAACTTTGTATTCTTTAAACGCTCCGGATACGGGACTGCACACTTGTCGTAGGGTCGACAATTTTTGTCTTCCGAATGTTTAAAATCTCCGTCAAATAGTCACTAGCCGAGGTACTTTGCAATTCAATTGACGGATTTTCATTCAGCACTGGCGACCCAGACGATCGACCATGGGGCTCGGTCGATCGACCAAGTGCACTGGGTTCGAATAGTTTCTGGTCAGAAACTTTTTCGTCAGGAATTTTGGTCGATCGACTAATGTTGTTGGTTGATCGACCACTGGCACTAGCAGTAGAGTTCGTTTTCGCACCAGAATTTAATTCTGACTTTTCATCATTTTCCGAGTCTTTTCTTGGCTTATCAGGACCGTCATATGAGAGACCACTGCGGAGGTGAATTGCATTAAGTGTCTCGATAGGAACCTCACGATTGCTTGAAGAATTAGCGATTTGGTTAGCCTCTAAAATCTCCAACTACTTCTCGAAATTCCTTGCAGATTCAATCCCAGCTTCTTCTATTTTCGTGACTTGAACCAAAAGAGCTCGGATTATTTCTCTCAATTCCGCGGTCTCATCTGAGTTATGAACAGGAATTTCAATTTTCTTCTCGGAAGCCTTAGAAGTCTCGAGCTTTTCGAGTCGGGCATTAATAGAAGCTATGAGTGTCGCAACGGCACTCATTTCATCACTTGGCTTTCGCGAATTTCCACGCGAACTCCCATATTCAGCTCTATGAACTGCCATCTCCTCAATAGTGTTCCAACCTTTATTAGACTCCACATTGTTTTGGAACCTACCATTTGTAGCCGCATCAAGGATGACTCTGTAGTCATCGTTCAAGGCATTATAAAATTGGTTGCAAAGGTACCACTGCTGAAAACCGTGGTGAGGAACAGATCGAACTAGTTTCTTGAAACGGGCCCATGCTTCATGTAATTCCTCTTCGGGTACTTGCTGGAAATTTGTGATTTGACTTCTCAAAGCATTGGTTTTCACAGGCGGATAATATCTTTTGTAGAAAGCCAAAGCTAGAGATGTCCAGTTTGTAACTCCAACTGCTACCTTATCAAGGTAGCGGTACCACTCACGCGCAGAATCTTTCAAGGAGTATAAAAATAATGTCTCCTTTACTTCATCTTGGGTCACTCCAGCCGGTACAGATATGGAACAGCAATAATCCGTGAAGATCTCCATATGCTTCCCAGGATCTTCATCGGTAATCCCAAACAAGGTTCCGCTCCACTAAAGAGATGTGAGAGGGGCGGATGTCAAAAGTCCCCTGTGTAGGAACAGGAAGGCTAAATCCCTGAGGAATATCTTGTACCTTTGGCTGAGAATGATCATATATTGTTGGCATGATTGTAGCAAAATCGGGAGTACTCAAGTCTTCCTCTCGAAATCTTCTTCTAACTGTGCACAAGCAAAACTAGAAGGAAAAGGTAAGCAACGGCCTCAAGGAACCAAAGTTCCTTGAGACAAGAAAAATAAACTAAAAATAAAGCAAACAGAATTACACCGTCTCCCCGGCAACGACGCCAAAATTTGATACCGTCGTTTTGTATCAAAATTAAATTTGTAAACCAAACTAAAACTATAGCTAGTGATAGTAAGGGTCGAACCACAGAGAGACAAGATCAATTCTATTTGCTATTTTTAATCTATTGTAGTAACAATTAGGGGGGGGGGGGGGGTTGGTTGGTTGATTCTAAACTAATTACTGAAATCTGAATGAAATTTAAAATAGAATATAAAAAGCAGCTAGGAACTTCGGTTCACCATGGCTTAAAAGTCGGTCAAGTAAAATCAAGGTCTGTCCAATACCGTCTCAGGGTGTCAAATTGTTCCTCTAAGTCCCTATTCGAACTAAGCCTCTCGGTCTTCTTTCACCCTAGAATGAAACTAGTTTGCTTTCGCTCCACTAGTCTTTCCAATTACTTGTAAGAAATCTAACTCCGCTAATCTCTCAATCTAGCAAGGGATAAAATCTTACAAAAGTAAATAAGACCGGTACGGGTTCAACCTAGACTTAATAAAATCAACTCATGATGCCATGGATTCCCTAATTCCTAGCATAAGAATTTAGCTACGCATGATTAAGAATATGACAATTGCAAAATTAAAGATATAGAATAAAATTGACATGATTGAACTAGAATTAAAACTAAAGGACTAAAACTAAATTGCTTAAGCATAAATTGGTAGTAATTAGAAATAAATAGACAAGAATAAGAGAAGATTGAAATTGAATTAAAGCTTACTAAAGAATTCGATGAACAAAACAATTGATTGTAATTCGTAGCTTCCGCTTCGTGTTTTCAAAACTAGGTCTAAACTTCAGTTGGTGAATGATAAGCATAACCTAAAATATTTTCTGCGTTCCCCTAATAATAGTTCTGCCTAATAGATAAATTACAAGCGGGCTTCCAAAAGACTAACGCGTAAAAGAAATCACAACTTCGAACTCTGGTCGATCGACCAGCTGACACGGTCGATCGACCGTGCAGTACAGTGCTGGCAACGCTGCTTCCTCTGTGAGCTCCATGGTCAATCGACTGGATTCTCTGGTCGATAGACCAAATGTGCTGTGGCAGCTTCCAACTTCATGCACGCATCCCAAGACGATCTAGTTCCGAGCTTCTAACTTCATAGTTTCCATAAAATGCCCCCGGGAACAGATAAAGGCTCGATTTAGCTTACTTCCGGTCATTCCTACAATAATGACATAGGAAATACAAAGTAAACCGTTTCGGGAGAAATAATAGCTTAAAGCTAATAATTACACATAGAAATACGTGCCAAAAACGCTAATAAAGTGTATAGAATATGCACGTATCAGTGGCCATACAGGCCACCCATTGTGGCGCTAGTACATTGGCGACACAAGAGGCTGTCTTGTCCCTTTCGCAAGTTTGTAATTTGTGGTTTGTTCTATTCTAGGTTTTGTTAGTTATGTTTTGTGGTTATTGTGTTTGTACCATGTAAAATAACATATGGGTGATATTTGGGGTGGCTTTGTTGTGTCTGACTCGGATTTTACTCATGTTTGAGTCGGGATTTGAATTTTGAGTCGTTTTTGGTCCGGTGTTGATTTTGACTCTAATTAATGTCATTGCGACCCCGTCGTCGTCTATATAACACTCTAGATATTTTTGAAATGTATTAACGTGTTTTTCATTTTCGAAAACGTTTTTTGAGCTTTCCGACACATAGTTATACAAACTATCGATCAAACGCTGCGATTTCCGAAATATGTTGTAGTCCGATAATCATCGACTATTTGTTGGGGATTCCACGGATACCGAGTATCTAACGGCTTCTATTACTGATAATTATTCATGGACTCGGATTGATTAATCATTATTCATTATCAAATAAGTTGTAATTTGAGGAAGAAGCACAAGAACCCAAATATTATTCTTCTTATGCAAATTATGAGGAACTAATCCTCCTTCTCGATTCAAGGTACTTTGAAACTACTTGTTATTTAATTGTGAGAGCATCTGATTCCTTTACTTTATACTTGAGTATTATTTATTCTCCGTTCTTATTATATGATTGTTGTATGTTTAATTGATTTGGCCAATTAATTATTCCATCCTTCAATCTATTGCAGTTCTATAAGTTTCGTGATTGTCCAATTCTTTAGATAAAGTTGCAACCTTTAATCCAATTATTTGTATGCAATTCATCGTAGTCGGGTAAAAGGGGGAATAAATATGTAACTCGAACCGATAATCACTTGTGTTAAAGGTCTTTATTCCCATTGATTGTTCTATTCGTTCATGCCATTAGTGAATTAAATCTAGACGCTTGGATGAGATTGTTCATTTGATTAGGTTGCTTAGTCTCGCGTTTCGAACCGAGTAATATTATCTAAGGAACATTTGAAACTCTTGTTTTACAACGGGATGCTCAGGGATATATTAGGATTAGTGGTCGATGATTAGTTAGTGGATAAACCTTGACTCGGGACCTTTAATTATCTAAACTCAATCATCTTTATTAGTTGTTCATTATTCACTAGTTAAATTAATATAAAACACTCCCCCCCCCCTCTTAATTTTTTACACAATAAATACATAGCCTCCTATGCGGATCGATCCTTATTACCATATATTATTATTTAGTCTAAGGTCTTAAATGTTATAAATATTATTTTTGGGAGCATACGACTTTAGCTCACCAGTACCCTTGAGTTTATCCACTAACTTCTGATTTGAACAATGTAATAGCTTGATAAGGGGGTCATTTTGTTATCATTCTATGTGTCATCTCGATTTACTCTTACTCAACATTAACATATAAATAATCAATATTACTTTAATGTTAAAATATACTCGTAAGATTTTGGATAGAAGTTTTCATATTTGCCTTCATGTCATCATCGTTAACTTTATTCTTCAAATCATTTTTTTAGCAAACATAGTCATGTTGTACATTTACCGAGTTTCTTCGGCTGAATTGACATAGCCAAATCAACGAAGATTTATTTTATACAAAAACTCTTGTCAAATATTTGAACTGCTTAATTTTTTAGTTGGTGAATTATAATGGTTGAACATGGTGCTTCTTATTAAGTATTACTTAGAGATATGTGGGAGAAAATGTATAAAATACAGGAGTGTTAATTTTTAATTACTAATTATTATCACGTCATTAAAATTTGACGTCCCTTATACGACGGTTATGTTAAGAGGTACTATGAGCAAAAAAAATAAAATTTTAAGCTCATCATGGACAAATTTTAAAACAGAAGGGTTTCATAAAAAATGTGACAAAATTAAAGTATTATACTCGCTCTGTACCAGACCAATGGTAACACTTACCTAATACGGTCGTACCACACCAATGGTAACATTCCTATTTGGCCCACCACATTACCAAATTATCCTTATACCCATTTAATATTTACATAAAATGTCACTACATACCCCACCAACCAACTCACAATTAAACTCACAATTACATACCCCACATATTTTCTTCACTCTTTTATTAAAACTCCCATTTTTTTACCACTATGGTATAGAGGGAGTAGTAAATTTCTGAAATAAAAATGATAAATTCAAAATTTAAAGTGTAAACCGTAAAGATGAAAGGAGGGATAATGAATGCAGGGCCCTGTACGTCCAAATGAGCAACAACATTTGAATTTGGACACAGATACACACGCAACGCAACACAGCAGAGTGACACTCCTGACACCATAGTACACACCCTTCCAAATTAAAACCCATAATAACATCTCCAATAGAGTCTTACCTTTACCACAACAAATTTTCAAGCTAGAATATTTCTAAGCTACAAACTACTACAATGGTAAGCTACTAGCTTAGTATTGTGGCTTAAATAGACCATATGTTCACTACCTTCCACAACACCATTTTAATTAATACATTTACTTATTTTCCTAGAAAATAAAAATTAAAAATATTAAGTGTTGTTTTAATTGGTAGATTTTTTCTTGTAGACCCATTTGAGCTACTAGCTCCATGGAGCTACTAGTTCAATTTATACTAGTACATGTAAAGTTCTCCAATGGTTAATCAACTAGCTTGAAAACTTTTTTATTTGCAAACAAGTCATTTTCTTTAACAATTGGGGATGCTCTAACTAATACTCCCTCCATTCAACTCCACTTTACAAGTATTCTATTTCCGTCCATTCAACTCCACTTTACAGGTTTCCTTATTTGGACATGTAAAAGACCTTTCTATCCTTATTGAAAATCTATATTTACAAAAAATGTCATTCATACCCCACACAAATCCACCATAAAACCCACCTTTATATTTTTTTAATATCTTTAACCCCACCATTCCCTTTTTCTATGTACTTTTAATAGTTTTTTTAATCCGTTTCTTAATACCCGCGCAAAAAGCATAGTTGTAAAGTGGAGTTGAATGGAGGGAGTAAAGATTAAAGCACCTCGAACTCCACACACAAAATGTGTTCCTTTAATGTCTCTCAACTCCAACTCTAAACTCCCAAAACTCATTTGGCAACACCTCGTGGTTCCATTCACTTCAACAACAATGTCGCCCTCCTTTGTTTTACCCTTTCTTACATTATTATTACTTCCATTAACAATAGCCTTGAACTCTGATGGGTTAGCCCTATTAGCCTTAAAATCAGCAATTACTCACGACCCCACTCATTCCCTCTCAACCTGGTCCATATCCGACTTGCTACCATGCCGCTGGTACGGTGTACACTGCACTCGCAACCGTGTCACTTACCTCTCTCTCTCCAACCTCTCATTATCTGGTTACGTTCCTTCTGAACTCGGTGCACTCGACTCGCTCACTCATCTTTCTCTCTCCTCCAACAACTTCACCTCAACAATCCCACCTCACCTCTTCAATGCCACCTCACTCGTCGCACTTGACCTCTCCCACAACTCCCTCTCCGGCCCACTCCCGTCTCAAATCTCCGCTCTTAAGGACTTGACTTTCCTTGACTTGTCGGATAATCTCCTCAACGATTCGCTCCCGACTGGACTCAGTCAGCTCACTCGGCTACAGGGGACGCTTAACTTGTCGTACAACGAGTTTTCCGGCGTTGTTCCGGCGAGTTACGGTGATTTTCCGGTGATGGTGAGCCTTGATCTCCGCCATAATAACTTGTCCGGTAAGATACCTCAAGTGGGGTCCTTGCTTAATCAGGGGCCCACTGCATTTGCTGGAAACCCGGGTTTATGTGGATTTCCGTTGAGTAACCCTTGTTTGGTGGAAACTCTGAACCCTAATTTTCAAAACCCTGAAAACCCTATTAGCCCTAGAAACCCTAATGCGGGTGTTGGTGGGGACACTGGGAAGAAGCCGGGTTCTGTACCGTTGGTTGTTGGGGTTTTTGTGGTTGTTGCAGTAGTGGTGGTGTGTGGGGTTATTTTGGTAATTCTGTGGGTGAGGGTAAGGAGGAAATATCTGGGGGTTAGCAAGGGTAAAATGGGAAAAGAAGGTGAGGTGGTGAGTCACGTGAGGGTGGTGGTGGGTGAGAATTTGAAGATTGAGGAGGAAGAGGAGGGGCAAAAGGGTAAATTCGTGGTTATTGATGAGGAAGGGTTTGGGTTGGAATTAGAGGATTTGTTGAGGGCATCCGCGTATGTGGTGGGGAAAAGTAGGAGTGGGATTGTGTATAGAGTGGTGGCTGGAGGCGGCGGAAAGGGATCGTCGAGTTTGGTGCCTCCCATGCTGGTGGCTGTGAGGCGGTTGAGCGAGGCAGATGAAGCTATGTGGCGGTATAGGGAATTTGAGGCTGAGGTGGAGGCTATTGGGAAGGTTCAACATCCGAATATTGTGAGGTTGAGAGCTTATTATTATGCTAGGGATGAGAAGCTCTTGGTATCCGATTTTATCAGAAATGGAAGCTTGTACTCTTCTTTGCATGGTAATATCTCTCTATCCACACCCTACTTATCAATGCTTAAACTTATTTGATGGATTTCTTAAATTGCTTATTTTCTGCTGACATTGGTAATCAAATACTCCGTAGTAATTGTCGTGATTTGTTAAATTGGTCATTTCTTATGCCTTTTATGTTATGATTAATTTCTTCAAATAGGCTTTTTTTTTGTGCTTTATTGTTTACAAATTAAACTACCTTACAAGTTGGAGAAATCAAAGTCACTATCCTTAAACCAAGTACTTTGTTGTTGTATATTTGTATCTAACATTTGCTCTATGGGGTGAGACCATGTGCCTGTTCTGTCAGGGGAGTCCTAAAACAAATAGAGGCCCTATGCACTACAAAATAATGAGTCCCCAAATATGTGAATGCCCAAGTGTAATATACTTCAAGGTTTGTATAGAATTTTATCAATAAAGCTTGTAAATTCGGTGACCAAAATTGGAAGTCCGGTTCTCGCACTTGGGCTACACAGGGCCTTAGACACCTCTGTGTTTTGTGGAAACATCAAGTGTATTGTTGACTTGAGTAGATGAGAAGTCAAATTGAGAGGCATTAGGATGTTATGCATGGAGTGCTAATAGTTTTGAAGTTCTGTAATCAAGGGAAGCGATTGCGATTTCCCACTTTTAAACTTTTTAAAAAGGTTCTCCTTTGGTATTATTGAGTATTCAAAAACTTCCAATCGTAACTCTTTTCATGCTATAGAAGGATGGGGGATCCCGGATCCATCATATAAATCGAAAGTGTAATTGGTTGAGTCTTCTACTATTTTACCAACTTAACTAAACCAGGATCATCCGTTTATGAGGAATAAGGGAAAAGAGTAATTGACAGCATATAGATGTAGTCAAATCTAGTGGAATGTGGCATCATGAGCTACAAACTATAGAAAGTATATTGGTATAGTAATTAATTATAGTCTTGGTTTAAAAGAGCATGTATGGTGTAAGACTGGGGGTATTTTATGTTGGCAAATGCTAAACTCTGTTTTTCTCAGTTTGCGGCCATATGGCATTTGAACTCACTGTGCTGTGTGTTTTTAAGTCTTTGAATTAACTTGTACAATGTATGGCTTATGATAAATGCATCTCATTTGATTTCAAAGCACATGTGCATCAATATTGGCACCTATAAGATATCGGGTTTTGTAGGGTTTGGAGTACATATTTGAAAGATTAATCTGTCACGAAAGATGGTCATAATTTGTAGGGTGAATTTGTTAAAACCAAAAGTCTGCAAGTTACACATCACAGCTCTGCGTTGAAGTAGAAAAGGGGAAGTAGATTATATACACACTCTCTATTAGTATCTTTGCTGTATGAGTTTACATCTTTATGTGTGTCCCATTCAAAGAAGCCACTAAGCTGATATTGATGCAAATTAGTTTTAAACCTTCATCATGTGTACTACCCTCAACGACCTACCAACTAAGCTAACGTAACTATGGCTTTTGAACCTAAGGCTTGTTGTCTTTAAAAGATCTGTAATGGATTATAAAAACACAATACCTTTCTTTTTTACATGCCAGCGTCCTCCAAAATTAATTCATATTTCTTTCTTCTTCTCCATGTTAATCCTACAAAGGCTGCTGGATTTTATCGTTTAGTAATAGTGAATAGTTGTGCTTGTTACTTAGGTGGGCCATCCAATGATGTACCTCCATTATCGTGGGCGTCAAGACTAAAAATTGCTCAGGGCGCTGCAAGGGGTCTGATGCACATCCATGAGCAAGCTCCTAAAAAATACATTCATGGAAACATCAAATCATCCAAAATCCTACTCGATGATGACCTGCACTCTTACATTTCTGGTTTCGGTCTCACCCGACTCCTGGGCGGAACTTTCAAATCCGCCAATCCCCATTCAAGAAGGCCCAGCTTAAGCCATTCACTATTAGTGGGATCAAAAATATTGGGCCCATCCTATAGTGCCTATTCAGCGCCTGAGGCCCAATCAGGTGGCAAGCTCACTCAGAAATGCGACGTGTACTCATTTGGCATTGTGCTAATGGAGATGTTAACAGGACAACTCCCAGTTGCAGGACCAGACAATGGCGGGGCGGGATTGGAGAGCCTAGTGAGGAAGGTTTTTCGGGAAGAACGGCCCTTGTCGGAGATCATAGACCCAGCACTGCTGCATGAGGTTTCTGCTAAGAAGCAGGTATTGGCCACGTTTCATATTGCTTTGAATTGCACAGAGTTAGACCCAGAATTGAGGCCGAGGATGAAAACTGTCTCGGAAAACCTTGATCGCCTCAAGTTTCAGTGAGTAGGAAATCGTAAATGATGTATAAATGTTTTTCGGTTTAATTTGCTGACTTCTGATGTAGAATGTGTAACTTGATCCTGATTTATGAAAGAATGTTCTTGACTCAATCTTGAATATGATCCGTCAATGTTGAGTGTTTTCAATTTTGTATCCTAATGCAACTTACTGCGTAGTAGACTGAATCAGCGACTGTGTTAAATTTTTTGAGCCGACTAATGTTATCTGTTTAATCAAGTACACTTAGGTAGGGGTGTTCAGGACTTGACGAGACCAAACTTGGAGAGCCAAAGAGGTGAAGTACACTTACAGAGCATGCACAACTAAAAAAATAGGGAAAACACTTTTTTTGTTATGTGTTTGTAGACTTTGTACTCTCTATTCTTGCATAGCAAAAATCAATTTTATACCCACAATAACAAAACATTTATAGAAAATTTTATATAAACTAATCTAAGAAAATTAAATAATAATAATAATAAAAGATAAAATGTAAATTTCGGTCTAGACCGAAAAAAACTGGCTTGGCTAGGAATGGACCCGGAATTGATATGGTCATTTCGGTTTGGACCGGAAAAAACCGGCTTGGCCAGGAATGGACCAGGAACTGAAAATCCTAAAATATGTTGGACCGTAGACTGTACCAGAGTTTTTCCGGCTCGAGTTTGGACCGGATAATGCAGACCCTTCCTCACAGATCACTTGTTTGTGTCACTTTTAAATGGTGACCTAGCTCTCTATTGCTCTATAGGAAAAGTATAGAGAGATTGTTTTGATTGCGCGTATTGGGTTTCTTTATTTTGACAAATATGATTTGACCAATAGAAAGATTTGAATCAACTAATATTGGTTTAGTTAGCCAGTAAAATTGTATTAATAAATTAATTGTTTATTACCTTTGCTTTGAATTTGTTTACTTAGCTTGTATTACGCGAATATGCCGGATTTGTCGTATCTTCTGCCAACGGCTAGTGCTCTCAACATACAACAACAATCAAAGGCAATCTTCTTCATTTGCCTAGTTTAGAAAATATAGCTGTTGTGTATATTTTATTACCTTATTCTTTGCCCATTGTATATTATAAATAGTGGTAGAATTATAGCTTTGGACAACATTCTTTTCGGAAATATTAATAGCAATTATATTCTCAAATCATTCTATATTACTTACAAACGTAACATGGTATCAGACTAGTTTTTTTATTCTTTTCGAACCCTTTTGCCGCCTCTCATTCGTTTTCTTTCACCATGACAAACGATAATCAAACACTCATCGATCCCTCGAAAAATTCGAATTTTCAATATGTTCATGTCGAAAATCCGGGAGCCAACATCACCCAAACACAATTCAATGGGAATAATTATGATGAATGGTCCCGGAATTTTCATCTTGCGTTGTTAGCGAAAGGGAAAGTCGGATACGTGGATGGGACTGTTGCTAAACCGGCCGAAGCAGGGGCTGCTCTTGAGTCGTGGCGGCCTGTCAATGCTTTAGTCACGGCATGGATATTTAACTCCATCAAACCCTCTTTACGTAAGTCCATTTCTTATCGTTCCGAGGCCAAACAGGTATGGCTTGATATTCGATCTCGTTTTTTTCAAAATAATGATGCCCGAATTTATCGTCTTCAAGCCGATTTAATGGCTTGTCATCAAGCACCGAATGAATCTCTTATGATGTATTATGGTCGATTAATCAAACTTTGAGATGATCTTGTCGATGCCGATCCTATACCCCCTTGCCCATGTAATCCATGTTCTTGTACTTGGCTTTCCATTCTTGATGAGCGTAGGGAGCGTCAAAGGGTACGGGAATTTTTGATGGGTCTTGATGATAAATTTGACGGTTCTAGGTCTCAATTACTTGCCATATCTCCCTTGCCCAACCTTAACTTTATCTATAATAGACTTTTGCAAGAGGAGGGTATGCGTGCGTTTTCTGTCCCAAAATCTATCGACCGACCCGACACTATGGCTTTTGCCACCCGAATGACCAGTAATTCTTGACAGAACAATCGTCCTAAAAATACCTCGAACCAACCTGCTAATGAGGACCAACCGAGACCATATTGTGCTGCTTGCTTGCGTCATGGTCATATTTACAAAGTTTGTTATCGTTATACGGGCAAATTCCCCGAATGGTGGGGGGATAGGCCTCGAGATCGCATTCTTATTAATGAGGCTGATATGAGTCGAACCGTGATTCCCGATGTGCAAGGGCATGCTAGGTGGGAACAAATTAAGAAAAACTTGGGTCACTCTGGTGCTTCGGATCCTCAGTGGTCCTCGGGTAATCAAGGGGGTCCTCGGATAATATGGTCGCTGGCGGGTCTGGTAATTCTGGTGCATCAGACTCACAGGGGTTCTCGGGTCATCGGGGGGGTCCTCGGGTCCATGTAGCTGCTGGCAGTTTTTGTGACAACGCGTCCTGTTCCTCGGGACAATTCGATAAAATTGACTTCAATTATCTCACTCCGACCGAGCTCGATGAAATTCACCAGCTATGGCAGGCCTGCAAACATGGTCCCTCGGTTGAGCATCTAAACGGTAATTCCTCTTCTAATTTTACTTGGATCATCGACACCGGGGCATCCCATCACATGTCAGGATGCCGTGATTTTTTTTCGAATTTACGGGCTATGCCGCCACTGTCAGTCGGTCTTCCTAATAGAGACTCGACAGTAGCATCTCACATAGGTGATGTTTTCCTTTCTTCTCAACTTATTTTACGAGATGTGTATTTTGCGGATAAATTGAATTATAATTTAATATCGGTTTCTAAACTTTTACTTGATTATACTCTTACAATCCAATTTTCGCATGATATGTGTCTTATTTAGGACCGTTCCTCGAAGATGACGATTGGAGCGGGTGACCAAGTGGATGGACTCTATTATCTGACCGGCATTCGACAACAACCCGCACTCCTTAATACCGTAGGGACACCAGTTTCCCATGAGATTTGGCATAGGAGGTTGGGGCATCCCTCTTCTTCCGTTTTAAGTTTTCTTCCTTTTTTCAATAATTGTGCTAAAACTCATTTTAATAGCACTACCTGTGATATTTGCTTAAAGGCAAAACAAACCCGTTCAATTTTTTCTTCAAGTTTGAACACTGCGGACAATATTTTTGATTTAATCCACTGTGATTTGTGGGGACCTTATTCTATTGATGCTTCTTGCGGTTCTAAATATTTCTTGACTATCGTCGACGATTTTTCACGCTCCACTTGGGTCTATTTATTGAAAAAGAAAAGTGATACTCGTCAAACCCTTTTGCATTTTTTCTCCATTGTGGATCGTCAGTTTAATAAGAAAATTAAAATTTTACGAAGCGACAACGCGACCGAATTTACAAATTTACACGATTTTTTCTTTGAAAATGGCTTTGAATTTCAAACCTCTCAAGTTGATACCCCTCAACAAAATGGGAGGGTAGAACGAAAACACCGTCACATCCTTAATGTGGCGCATGCTCTTTTATTTCAAGCTTTCTTACCTGTTTCTTTTTGTGGCGAATGCTTTCTCACCGTCGTCTATCTCATTAATAGAACCCCTAGCACCATTCTTAAAGGTAAAACTCCATACGAAGTACTATATCAAAAACCACCACCTATGACCCATTTACGCGTCTTTGGGTGTCTCTGTTACGCGCGAAATATCAACCGGACCAAAGATATGTTTGCTCCCCGTAGCACTAAATATGTCTTCTTGGGTTATCCATTTGGAAAAAAGGGATGGCGAGTCTATGACCTAACCACTAACACGGTTTTCTCGTCTAGTGACGTTGTCTTCATCGAAACTACATTTCCTTACCAAAACATAACCAACATCGACACTGTTAGGTTCATATACCTATTATTAGACTCCTCTAATAGTGAACAAATTAACTTGTTAATTATATGTTCTTTAGATCTAGTGCATGCATAACAAAATGAAAGATTTATAAGAAAACAATGTCCCTTACATTGTTGATTTCGGTTTTATGGGCACAAGTAAGGTCTCCTACCTTCACTTGTTCTTGAGCTATGATGAGTAATAGGATGATCCTCCAAGATCTCAAGTATAGAAGTCACTCCTCTTGATTGCACCCAAGATTATCCTTTATCCCCACTAAATAATATTTGCTAGATATTTGTTTAGTAGTTTACCTTAAAATTGATTACTAATACTCATATATTACACTAATAATATTAGTAATCTTTATGAACAAATTGAATCAAACTTCACAAGTTTTTAGAGGAAAAACTATGAACAAGAGAGAGGTTTTGTTGCATGTTTATGTGTTGAGAGTATGATAGATAAAAATAAGAACAAAAGGCTCTCTCACCATAAGGTGGTCCGGCCCTATGCTCTTAATAAGAGCAAAATTGTCTTCCCAAAACTCTTTTTCAAATGCTTTATTGGTAGAGTGATTTTTGGTAGGTGCAACATTATAAGTGTTTCTTGTGTCATAAACTTTTATGACAAAATAGAAGACTTAGGACAAGTGTCCTATGACCTCCAAAAATCGGTGCATATGGACTAATTATGGTCCATTTTTGTCTTATAATATTTGTCCCACAAATGCTTATAAGTCTTATGTTTAATTATCTTATATAATTAAATATTAATTTGATCATACAACAATTATGACACAAATTAATAAACATATATTCACTCAACTTATTGAGTAATATTTTATCATTATATCAACATATAATGGGTCCCATAATAGCTAGTTAGTTAAATTCACAACCTCTTGTAAATGTAAATAACTAATTACCTCTACCTCGAAACATTTATAAAACCTCAACATAATTTAGTGAATTAACATATTAATCCACTAAATGTGATCTTATTTAATCACATTAACATAAGATACATATTTCCTCTTATTAAAAATAAATTGTTCATTTTTAAGGAATTAATCAACTTGTATCGACATACAATTAATTAACTTTATAGATAAGGGCATCATCCTTTAGGTGTGACCTTAAGGGATCAACTGACCACC
Organism: Silene latifolia; assembly: GCF_048544455.1. Classification (NCBI taxonomy): domain Eukaryota; kingdom Viridiplantae; phylum Streptophyta; class Magnoliopsida; order Caryophyllales; family Caryophyllaceae; genus Silene; species Silene latifolia. The sequence goes on from NC_133532.1 coordinate 68,694,615, forward strand.
ACCGTCCCACGACAGTAACGTCAAACTCTAGCAAGCCAATCGTTACCGATTAATGTTGATCAGTTGACTATATAATTAAATCATCCCTTATGTATTCTTTATATGAGATTTAATAATGATATTTAAATCATGTGATCACACTATTGTTGAGGACACATTTCCCAACAATCTCCCACTTGTCCTCGACAAGTGTGCGTCACCAATTCTCTTGTCCTATTACAATCTCCCACTCAATGCAAGGTGTCTTGCAGGTCGTACTTACATTTGATCATATCTTGAGTGGTTTTCTCGATCTGGAGATTAACTGTCTGACCGGAATTATCTATCAAAGATACCTTCCGAGCGTGGCCACGCATTTCCAGTTAACTACTCCTCGAGTGGCCTTGAGATTTCAAACAACCCTGACAAAGGGTGGACAATTCCTATCGCCCTATTCCCTTCGTTCAGCCACAGTCCATCATAACCCAAAATATACCCAGTTTGACCTCAACGAAATCGTAGAGTATAAATCAAAGCTAATCAGAAGCTGTGCCAACTTGGGCGAATAGTCTCTAGTCAAAAGAATTGACTCATAAGAATACTATAGTAGCTCTTGCCACGACCAGGCTTTATGAATTACCAGAACTCTATAAGCGGTCACTGCCCGACAGATTGTCCCATACAGTCTGCCTATGTGATCGACTAGTCATCCCATATGACTTTATGGCACTTGAACTTGCCATCAATCGCATCACACTCTAGTCACTTGGAGACGTCACCTCATATAAGTAACTAGGGGCGAATACCATGTCAATCCAGTTCACTTTAATGGGGTTCAATTTGTCTCTACAACCCATTGGAATACGACAAGGTAGCGGGTGAGTTTAATAAAACTCAAACGATAAATGTGATTATCACATATGAACAGTCAATACACTATTACTACTTCATATTCTATAATCTCTAATGTATTAAAACACTAGTTAAAATGCAATACAAGCTTGGCAAGTGGATATACCCGATATCCATATATTCCAACTTTATTAATTGCTATTTCCTTCCATTCAATGTCATCTCTAATGACATGAATTTCTCTAAATATATGTCTAGACTTCATACTAGACCTGAGCTCTTTAACTTGAAAGAAGCTCCCACTGTTATCGCATAACTTGTGATAAAGTCATTTGTAGAGGGATTCACCCTTAATCCCTACATTGACCATTTTATCATAACTTACTAAGATTCCTTTTGTAGAATTTGCAATGCGCGAAACTAAAACACATTTCTTAGTTTCTTACTCCTTTGTCAATAACATTAGCTTAGGATTTCATCGAATCCTTTTAAGCTTGGAAACTAAAGTTGGTGCAACCCTTCAACACCTTAACTTAGTTTATCATCCAAACATGTGTACAAGTCATCAATTGTACTTTAAGGCTTTCACAAGCCCATCTTATGAATTTACTTATTATTGACTCATCATGCACCTAGCATATGGTACATCACAAAGACAAGTGTCTGTTGGCATACATAATCGTTCTAATGGCGGAAACATTAGCAATCGATTTCATGTAATCAACAACTTAATGGGTTCAGTGAACGACTATGATTCCATCATAGTAATTCCACTTTCATCATCATGAATAAGCCATTCAACTTTGTTGTTGTACAACAGATGTGAAATATCTTATCCTCATAAGACTCTCAACTCTATGCCAATATTCTCTCACATAGATTCAAAATCTAGAATACTTTGCATCCCTTTCCATGTCTGCCAATTACTCTTACCAGAAGAGATCATTGGTATATTATTCTCAATAAGTAATATGTTATCAACATATGGAGAAACAATTCTAGCTCCCACTTAACTTCATGTATATCATGATTCTCCAATCATGTGAATGAAACAATTCACTATAATCACATGAACGAAAAGTATAATCCTTTAATGCTAGCTTAAGACCATCTTGTGATCACTTAAGATAGCTACGCATAATATGTTAGGATTCTTAGATCTTCATCTAAGGTTTTGTGTTTCAAACACTTCCTTCTCTAAATTCCCATTTTAGAAAAGCGAATTCTATTTGCCATTCATCATTAAAATGAAATGCGGCAATTCCTAACACAATTTATCTTGATCAACATCTTTATGTAAATCTTTATGCATTTGTGTACTCTGGAGCTCTATTTACTTTTGAGGAAACCCGCGCCTTAAAGTAAATCTACTCTTGAGTAACATCTTTTGGATTGTAATGCTTCGGCTCGTATGTAACAAGGTCATGATACTATCACTTTCACAAAGTAATATTTTTAAACAATGAGACATGTGCGATAAACTCCCACTGAACTATACTTCCATTCTATCTTCATAGATTATAGTTCATCTACACTCCAACTCTATAATTTCTATTACTTTCACAAAGTAACATTTCAACTATAAGAGATGTTTGTGACGATACAATCTTCTCCCACTCTATCTCTCAGAAATACATCTATCTTCTTGAGAGATAGCTTTGTGAGTCACAAATATATATATTTGACGGAGTATTTAGTGTTTATCTAGATAATGTACTAGCTTTCAAAAGACCATCCCAAACATGGCAGCTTGATACATGTAATATGGCAGTCTGATCCATGTGATTTGGTTTAATAGACTCTTTATTCTAGGTATCTCATGGTTGACCATCCGTTTAGAATTACTTGTCCGTATTGGATTGCAAATTCCCAAAATTGAGTTTCAACAACTCAAACCTAACTCATATTACTTTGATCTTATGGGTAGTGACACTAGGTCATAATCCATCTTTAATAAATCAAATTTATTACTTAGATCTTTGCCACTACGATTGGGTCGTAATGCTTAGAACTTTATTCAATTGGTTCTCTACGTCATTTTAGAAATTTCTCAAATCTCTAAAATGCTACACCTTTTATTTGATTAAGTAAATATACCCTTATCTACTTGAATCATTGGTAAAAGTGACGAAGTAGTCATAAATTCCCCTTGCGGTGATGTTAATTAGAACACATACATCGGCATGTATTAGTCTCATCAATCACTTGCTTGTGTCCCTTTACCAGTAAAGGAAGTACAAATTATATTGCAAAGGAGACAAGATTCGCATATTCCATATGATTGAAAATCAAATGGTTCAATAATTCTAGTCGACACTAGCGTTTAATGCGTTTCTTAGTTTCGTAACCTAATTGAAAAATTAAATGTACAAATCATTTGGATAACTTGTTATGAGTCTTTTGGTGCGTATTATGTAGATATCTTTACATGAGTTGGAACTGTCTAAAAACTTGTGTATCATAAAGATAAGTAACATGGCTCACATCCATGTCTATTTTCAATAAAATACAACAATTGTCTTTGAGGACAAAATATAGATCCTTTCATGTCTCACATGGAAATAATGATTTAGACTAAGTGGATACATAATAACAATTATGTAAATTATAACTCAAAGCTATTAGCAAAAACAAGTACATAAGTTTCTCATGAAGTGGCGGCTACTCGAGCTCCATTTCATTGTCGGAGATTCATATTACTCTTGTTTAGCTTTTCCACATTTCCAAGTCCCACTTGGAGTAACAAGCCCAACTTTGATATCTTCTAAATACTTGGGGCAATTTAGCCTCCAATGGCCCATGACATTACAATAATGAAATCCATGGTAGGATTGGATACCCATCTTGGTTTTGTGGTAGTCTCACTATCATCTTCCAATTCACAATCGGATTTGGGTTTCTTACCTTTCTTTGCTTTTCCTCTATTAATACCAATACTTTTTACATTTGCAAGGACACTCTTGCTAGAACTCCCACTTAATTTGATATTTCTCCTTGTTTCATCAGACAAGGATATCTTGGAATCTACGAGATTCCCCTCATATAATCCTCTTACCTGAGAGGTAGGCATAAGTATGTGGGTGGGAGGTGAAGAAGTAGTAAAAAGACAAAGATTTCCATCCTCACTAATGCCAACGCGTAATTCACAAATCGTATCATTGTCATAATCGGAGCATTTTTCATCGTATGATTGGAGCTATGAATTAAGGTGATTGGTGTAGGAGTATAAGATGAATTCATTACGAATAATTAACTACAAAAATGGAAATAAAGGAAATAATTAACATCTATCGTTTTAATAATACTCGTATATTTGTAAACAAGTATTGCATCTATGTAGTGACCTCCACCCAACTACATAAATGATTCCGAGATCCAAATTCATATCAACTCGGGCACGGTGAGCCGATTCATCCCTTATTAATATAACTCGGTGGATTAACTCTTTAATCGATTCTACTTTTAGAACTCTCGGTCGATAAAAATTACTCTAATTCTCATCTTTAGCCCGGAACACATGCGACTACGGTCAACAATACTTCCGTTGAGCTCAATCCAAATTTCGATGTAATAACTTTTTACTACCCCACTTCGCCAACGTAACAAGGTTTGTATTACGGTGAAGCCGGATTAACTCCCTTGTGAAATTGGTACTTCATGGGTTTCTACTTTTTGGTAAGGCTATTTCTCAATTTTTATATGTGAGAGGTCTTGTCAATTTATTATCTATCACGTTTTAAGTGAACTAAAGTGGTGAACTACGATAATTATAATTGACACGGTCGATGACTCGATATGATATGCATGTGTTGTTATGGCGATTTGGCAATGCATGCAACATATTAAAAGAAATGCAAAGCAATAAATAAAATTCCTAGTATGGCCTTCCTAAAAATAGAAAATCAAATAATCTATTACATATTCGGAAACCAACTCCTTTGGTCCCTTGATTCTTCAAATGGCACGCCTCCCAAGACACCGTCTTTGTCGGTCATCTTTCCGAATTGCACCGTCTTTGAAGATGCTCCATAATTACAAATAATAATAAAAATACAAAGCTATTCCTATTATACATTTGTAAAATTGAAAAACTAATGAAATAAAATAAAAGTGATACGAGATCACATTAAATTACAACCGAATCAATATTCCCTTTCATTACGGGTAATATCGATTAAAACTAAGGCCATACTAAGATAAAATTACATAATTCAAAATTATATAAATAAAAGACATTCAACAATTGAAATATGCAGCATTATAATATGTATCTATCATGCCAAATGATGTGCCAAATCGCCCTATTTAACTTATGTCGTACATATAACCCGGTTTCATGGAAATGCGTGATAATAACCTTTTAAAATCACTAATTAACACTTAAATCACATCTAAGCTCAAGTTAATTATCCTAACACATTTTAGGACTCAAAAATCAGTCATCACTTAATTTTTGACAATAATTCAACTTGATTTAATTTTATGCTCATTTTTGACCTTAAAAACTTAATATTTATGAAATAAATCCAAATTAAATCATAAAAGTTTCAAAAATTGAATTTTAAATTTTTGAACATTCTGGAATAAATCCATGACACTCATAATGTCAAAAATAATGGTTAAAATTTTCGAATTATTTTTGAGAAAATATAATTGCATTTTTATCGGTTTTATCTCATAAAATGTATAAAGTATACGAAAAATAAACCAATAATTTTTACAACTTTAGATCTGATAAGTGGGATATTAATGCAACTTAAAATAGTTTTCTCAAGCCATGCAATACGTTTTAGCTAATTTTTGCTAAAATAGTCACTATTTATGCCATTTTTACTCAAAAATCCATAAATCATGCTAAAGAAGATCTCTTAATCTAGAAATTTACATACACTCTGTAAATCTTGCATGTGACATCATATTAAAAGTTCATGGCTTAATTCGAAATTTAACTATTTTTAACCATTTTACCTCTTTTAATCCATCTTTATCTCATAAAAATCATAAATCATGCAAAATTAATCAAATTAACTCGTCCTTTTACACACAACTTTTAAAATATGCATGTGAGGTCATATAAATTTTCCAAGGTCAAAAACGAAATTTAACTATTTTTAGCATTTTAATTCACATTTTAGTCATAAAAATGTAATAAAATGACCAAAAATCCTTAAAATGAGCAATAAATTTCCATGAATCATAAAAATGACCTAAAAACATTTTAGGACCAGAATATATAACATGCATGGTGATTTCGTGGCTTATACTTACAAATCACAAATTTTTAAGTTTTATATGTTAACCTTTTAACTCGGAAAAACAATAACCGATTATGCATGCAGCATCCTTATGCTCTGATACCACTTGTTAGGTTCATATACCTATTATTAGACTCCTCTAATAGTGAACAAATTAACTTGTTAATTATATGTTCTTTAGATCTAGTGCATGCATAACAAAATGAAAGATTTATAAGAAAACAATGTCCCTTACATTGTTGATTTCGGTTTTATGGGCACAAGTAAGGTCTCCTACCTTCACTTGTTCTTGAGCTATGATGAGTAATAGGATGATCCTCCAAGACCTCAAGTATAGAAGTCACTCCTCTTGATTGCACCCAAGATTATCCCTTATCCCCACTAAATAATATTTGCTAGATATTTGTTTAGTAGTTTACCTTAAAATTGATTACTAATACTCATATATTACACTAATAATATTAGTAATCTTTATGAACAAATTGAATCAAACTTCACAAGTTTTTAGAAGAAAAGCTATGAACAAGAGAGAGGTTTTGTTGCATGTTTATGTGTTGAGAGTATGATAGATAAAAATAAGAACAAAAGGCTCTCTCACCATAAGGTGGTCCGGCCCTATGCTCTTAATAAGAGCAAAATTGTCTTCCCAAAACTCTTTTTCAAATGCTTTATTGGTAGAGTGATTTTTGGTAGGTGCAACATTACAAGTGTTGCTTGTGTCATAAACTTTTATGACAAAATAGAAGACTTAGGACAAGTGTCCTATGACCTCCAAAAATCGGTGCATATGGACTAATTATGGTCCATTTTTGTCTTATAATATTTGTCCCACAAATGCTTATAAGTCTTATGTTTAATTATCTTATATAATTAAATATTAATTTGATCATACAACAATTATGACACAAATTAATAAACATATATTCACTCAACTTATTGAGTAATATTTTATCATTATATCAACATATAATGGGTCCCATAATAGCTAGTTAGTTAAATTCACAACCTCTTGTAAATGTAAATAACTAATTACCTCTACCTCGAAACATTTATAAAACCTCAACATAATTTAGTGAATTAACATATTAATCTACTAAATGTGATCTTATTTAATCACATTAACATAAGATACATATTTCCTCTTATTAAAAATAAATTGTTCATTTTTAAGGAATTAATCAACTTCTATCGACATACAATTAATTAACTTTATAGATAAGGGCATCATCCTTTAGGTGTGACCTTAAGGGATCAATTGACCACCACCGTCCCACGACAGTAACGTCAAACTCTAGCAAGCCAATCGTTACCGATTAATGTTGATCAGTTGACTATATAATTAAATCATCCCTTATGTATTCTTTATATGAGATTTAATAATGATATTTAAATCATGTGATCGCACTATTGTTGAGGACACATTTCCCAACAGACACCTCCTCCGACTCTAGTGACACTAACACACCTATCGACCTTATCCCCATTCCAACTCCTACACCGTCTCAACCCTCATCCACCGAACCTACCGACTCCACTCACATCGAACCTATTCCACCTACCAGCTCGAGTGCTGCCGTCAACAACCCACCAGATACCGCACCTAGCAAAGAGGCTGATCTGATACCCACCACCGACCCTACGAGTACAAATGACACCACAAATCCTCCCACCAATACCGACCATTGTCCTTCCATTGACATGGGAAAAGGTCAACGCGAGAAGTTTCCAAACTCCCGATTTAAAGGTTATGTTCAACCTCCCCGCCGTCCATCCACTCATCTCCTCGTCACCAATTCGTCATCTCAAGGAACGAGGTATCCTATCTCTCATTTTATTTCTTATGATAAATTCTCCGTTAAACACAAATGTTTTCTAGCGGCCGTGACTAGCAACCATTAACCTAGCACCTTTCGTGAAGCAATGCAGGTACAACAATGGCGCGACGCTATGAAACTCGAGGTGGAAGCCCTTGAGCGCAACCAAACTTGGACTCTCGAGGATCTTCCCCCCAACAAAAAGGTGATTGGATCGAAATGGGTTTATAAAATCAAGTATCATGCTGATGACTCCATTGAACGGTATAAAGCTCGCCTTGTTGTAATGGGTAATCGTCAAGTCGAGGGAGTCGATTTCAATGAAACATTTGCTCCTACGGTAAAAATGGTGACGGTCCGGACTCTACTAATTACTGCTGCAGCCAAAGGTTGGGAACTCCACCAAATGGACGTCCACAACGCCTTCCTACATGGTGATTTAGATGAGGAGGTCTACATGAAACCACCTCCCGATTTTTTGGGTAACACTAAGGGTAAAGTTTGTCGTCTCCGAAAATCTCTATATGGCCTCCGCCAGGCCCCATGATGCTGGTACGCTAAACTTGCTTCCGCTCTCAAACTCTATGGATTCACACATTGCCCATATGACCATTCTCTTTTCTCCACAAAACCCGATTATGAAATTCATGTGCTCGTATACGTTGACGACTTGCACTACTACAAAACTCCTTATCCACATCGGACATTTTGGTATATGGACATCGGGTACACACCCGATGTAGAGTTTGGTCATGTCCATTGTGGATTAATGTACATCGGATTTTAAACCGATGTCCATTAAAATTTGCACAACGGATTTCTATATATCTGATGTCCATATATATTAATATACATCAGTGTATAGTTATCATCCGATGTCTTTTAGTATTATGTACATCAGTGTACTAATAAAACCGCTGTCCTTTTTCTTGCATTTTTTAAAAAAAAAATTGGAATTGCTAATTCTAAAACAGGCCATTCATAGATCTGCAGGCTTATCAAAAGATAGGCCATTGTTGTCAAAGATGAGCACATGATCCCAAAAGCAAGGTAATTCCATAATTAACAACATATATCGTCATACAATCAAGCGATTATATAAAGACAATTATTAAAGATCTACCCTAAACTTATAACACGACTTGATCTTAAAAAGAAAAAAATAGGCCGAAGAGGCAAGACTAGTTGCCGCCACCAAATTAACTTCTTGACAGCAGAGATCCGCTCATCTCTAATTACACATATATGGAACCTCATCTCCCATTACACACATGTGGAACCGGCATAAATAGTGTAGATTCACCGTCATTAGTTGAGATCCTATGTAAGTCAACAATAAGAAGGCATAATCAACATTAATACGTCACAATTGTGGGTAAACAAACTCAAGAATAAATACATCAAACAAAAATTGTTAAGATGAATTGTCACCCAAAATCAGAGATGTGACAAAAACTTATGATTTACCCATAAACCCACAGAGAAATTAAGCCAAATAAAACGAGGAACTTACATAATCATAGTAGAAGCGACATTAAACTGATGTTTTCGCCTGTGTGACCTCTTGGATAACCCATACCCTTCAACAACCATGACTCAAAAACTCCTGAAATAAAACTATTAAACTAGAAAGAGAATCAAGATCAGGAACAAGAGGTTGATAATTATTCAGCAGTCATATACAAAATTACTTTTCAGCACTTAAGCCAACCAGCCAGTAATTTTCATCTGCCTTCTTAACTTTGCCAGCACTGCAAAATCAGAATTCATCACCATCATATCTCATCGTACAGAAAGACAGAGTAAGCATTCATCACTAATGTGAGGTTTAAAAGGAAGTGCAAAGTATCCAACTCATATCTCCGTGTCAAGCCTTTATACTAGTATATGTTGCAGTTGACTGCACGTAAACAACCATTTATGGAAGCATACCTCTAATATGGTGTTGAACCGCTCTGCCAAATTAAGGAGCTTCAAAGTGGTGACACTACTTTAATGGCGCCTCTGACTGATTTTCCAGAGAAAGGAGCTTAACAAGCTCAGTGACCTGTCACCTGAGATATAGAATCGCATTATAAATTCACGTCTTAACGAGATTAATCAAACAGATATCTACAGTCATCACCGTACCATTGGAGCATGAGGCAATTAGCCTCAAAATGCACCTATCTAATACTGCTTATGTGTTAAATGCTTCATCATCAACATATGTGCAGTCCATACCAACAGCTTCTATTGATTCGATTTTCTTCTGAATCTGCAAGAGGACGATTAATGGGAGAACGAGAGTAACTAGTTTTATGTTGCACAGACCTCATACAGTAGGAAGCGTATTAATTGAAAGCAACACATAATTTCTAGGGTTATTAAAAAAAAGCAGAAACTTAAAATTAAGGTTTCGACAACAGAAGCTACCTTAATGGCAGCGGACATGTCGACGTCGCGAAAGTCTCCAAGATGCATGGGAAGAGTAGTAATAGACGAGAATAGGCAAATACCAACCCGTCGTAAATGGAATACAAAAATTATAAAAGATTGTATCTCATAGCAAAGACAAACTTAATTAAAATGTGCAGGGCACGCAATTAGAAAGTGATGAATTGACGGTAATATAGACACACAACTAAATGTTGCTTCCTTAATGGAGCAATAGATGACAAACAAGCATTAAAGTTGATCAACTCCTATGAAGTACTAAAGCCATTGGCGTATACAGTAATTAAAAAAAAATACAATCAAAATTTACATAACTTCTCACCCTAACTAGTTAGATCATTTCAGTATCAGTTTCACCTTATTTCTATTTTAATGTAATAACAGAATGTTGGAGAAGAGAACAATGGTGAGCATAAATAAACTAGAAAAAAGCACGAGATAAATACACCTATTTAAAGCCGGCTTATTCATTGGATAGTCAACAACTCAAGCCTAACAAGAGTGTATGTATATCAGCATGTACCCTCTCAATAGCATTTTGATAATCAAAGGGAATTAGATCATAGTCAAATAAGCAAACTAAGCAAGGTACTGCAAAAAATGAAATAAACCAACAAGACCAACAAGATTTAGGTTTTATTGATGATAATCTCAGTACTCAACACAACAAAAAAATGACTAGTTCGTTGAGTCAGCAGGATCTCAAAGCGTGAAAATGCAGATTAAAGTTCTTCTATATGCATTCAGAGAAGACAACCAGAGACCAAAAATACTAATTGCCAAACATCTAATAAACTCTCAAATAAAAAAGATAGTAAATTAAAAGGCAAAATGAGTCCACTCTTCCACAAAGCTGAAAAGCAAATTTAAAAAAGCAAATGAAAAGGAGGTACGATGACATACTAGTCTCCTTGTTATCCATGGCTTGGTTTCAGTTTATCATCTTTCTACAGGGTCACAAACCTTGAATTTATCACTCTTGATGTTATATAAGGTTCACCCTAAATAAAAACCCAATATATATAAAAATTAGGGTTTCATTTTCCTAATAATTCAACAATTTTATCACATAATCAAATAATTAAGCATCAATAACATTGATTAAGATACTAATAAATCATATCAATAACAAAATCAACAAAGAAAGTGAAAAAAGGGGATAAAAAAGAAAGAAACCCGTTGAAATACACGAGGAGTGATGCCGGGGAAGTAATTGGGGGATTAGCAAGATGACTGTCGTGGTCGGCGGTCACTGGTGGACAGAATGCCGACATGGTGGTGGAGTTGGCGAGTTCGCTGGTGGTCGCTGCCTCGCTGGTGAAGAGTGCTAGAAATATTGAAGTAGTGTAGGAGACATGTGGACAATTTGATAACAAGGATGTGTGACGGGTGAATTTAAACCTAAATTGGGAGAATTAAGGGACATCGAATATGTAAATATCACATGTTTATAAAAGTTGGATTTAATAGACATCAGTTATTTAAAGACACCCATGTATATTAAAATGTAAGGACATCAGATTTTTCAAAACTCTGATTTATAGACATCAGTTTTTAAAACCTCCGATGTCTATTAAGTGATGTCCATCACAGTTTTTGTAGTAGTGTTGGTAATTTGTGGTAACAACTCCTCTATTATCACAAAATTTAAAGACTATCTACGTACATGTTTTCATATGAAAGATCTTGGGCCACTAAAATATTTTTTGGGCTTGGAAATTGCTCGTAGCAAAACTGGTCTCTTCGTTTCTCAACGAAAATATGCTTTGGACATTCTCGATGAAACCGGATTAATTGGGTCCAAACCCGCCTCGATACCCATGGAACCAAACCACCAACTAAGCCTCTCCAAATCCGACCTCATAACCGACCCTCAACCATACAGAAGACTAGTGGGTCGTTTGGTTTACCTCACCATAACCCGTCCCGAACTTACTTATTCCGTAGATATTCTGGCCCAATTCATGCAAAGCCCTCGTCTTGAGCATTGGAATTCTGCACTTCATGTAGTCAGGTATTTGAAAAACCAGCCCGGACAAGGTCTTCTATTTAAAACTGGTAATGACTTGACACTCCATGCCTATTGCGATGCTGATTACGCCAGTTGTCCTCTCTGCCGTCGGTCTCTCTCCACCTACATTGTCTTCCTTGGTAGTGCACCTATCTCCTGGAAAACTAAGAAGCAAACAACTATTTCAAAGTCTTTCGCAGAAGCCGAATATTGCGCCATAGCTTATTCTGTTGCCGAACTCAAATGGATCAAAGGGCTTCTCTCCTTCCTTATGATTAAACATGACCAACCAATCAACCTCCAATGTGATAGCCAATATGCTCTCCATATAGCCCACAACCTGGTCTTCCATGAATGCACGAAACACATCGAGATTGATTGCTATTTCATTCGTGATGAGATTCTCAAGGGTACCATCAAACCAAGCTACATCCATACTAAGGCTCAACTAGCAGATATTTTTACCAAAGCGCTTGTACGAGTACCGTTTACCGATCTGTTATCCAAGTTGGGCGTCTCAAGTATCCACGCTCCAACTTGAAGGGGGGGGGGGGGGGGGTATTACGCGAATATGCCGGATTTGCCGTATCTTCTGCCAACGGCTAGTGTTCTCAACATACAACAACAATTAAAGGCAATCTTCTTCATTTGCCTAGTTTAGAAAATATAGCTGTTGTGTATATTTTATTACTTTATTCTTTACCCATTCTATATTATAAATAGTGGTAGAATTATAGCTTTGGACAACATTGTTTTCGGAAATATTAATAGCAATTATATTCTCAAATCATTCTATATTACTTACAAACGTAACAACTTGTAAAACAATCTATATTAAGTTTCAAACAAATCCTATCTCTAATCTTATTTTAATGTAAACCCGAGATAGTAATTGGTGAGACGAATGTAATGTCGACCCATAAAAGCTATTATATGAGAGCAAAACTCATTTCATCTTCCTCCTTATAACATTTCAGCTCTAATCTCTCTCTTCCTTCCTTGATAAACACTCAAACTTTTTACCTAAAGATTGATATTAGTTGCAAAGTCTCTAGATCGAAAGTCTCAACTATCTGCTTGAAGAAGTTCTTAGGTCTACACAAAGTTCTCTTGGTTCAGATCAAATGGTATGAGTTCTGAACGAGATGATCTGGGCATAAACAAGAAACTACAAGAAAATAGTGAGAAATTGTCTCAAAAGACTAAAGTTCCTTTAAATAAGATAAATAATCTAAAATCTAAAAAATAAAAAATAAAACAAACAAGTAAATAAGACCGCTCCTCTAGCAACAGTGTCAAATTTTGATATGTTTTGTATCCCTAATCAAAAGTACCTAAAGGCCAATAACTAATATAGATAGCAAAGTAGAGTCGAACCACAACAAGATGAAATTTAATTTATCTGTGTGTTTCGATAAATAAGCGTATACCAAGCACATTAAAAAAGTATTTTGAAAATATAAAATTTCAACTTTGAGTGATAAAATATTGTTTTCACTTTTAATTACATGGATGCGAGGTATTTCGAGTGTTAATGGACCGAAATTTGAATTTTCAAGATTGGCGCCAAGGTAGAGAATTGAATTCGTGCATTGACGTTGTTGTCCCTAGGTCTTAATGTGTTTTGATGATTGTCAAGAATGTTTTATTTCTACGTTACTGTTTAAAGTTTTGTTTATGTTTTTATGAACTTGGTATGTTTTGTATTATATATCGTTTAGGTATCAAAGCTGGAATCAAAAGAAATCATAAAGACGATGATCAAAGTCAAAGGAAGACTTAAGAGATCGTCGTGAAGTCCAAGATAAAAGTTTAGGACTTTATTTGCATACAATGGTTTTAGAACTATGCACAAAGTTTAAACAGACGCTACCTCACTTGAGGTGAATGTAACCTTAGCTTGAGGTGAATGTCACCTCAGCCGAGGTTACAGTCACCTCAGACCTGCTGTGTTTCGAAACCTCATCTTTCTAAGACCTTTTAGTTATAGTTTTGAATGAAAATACTTATTTAAAAACTAAAGTATCTTACCTTCAAATTGGAATTTAATTAGATTTGGAAATCTAACTTGTATATATCTTAATTAGTAAACGATATCTTATTAACTTGTTTTACAAGATATAGGATAATCTTTTATTTAGAGATAGAAGAGTTTGTTTCCTTTCTTATTTGTAATTCCTTATCTTTTAAGATATTTATATTCTTACAAATCTTGAATATATCATGTTTCCTTATCTTATTCCAACTGAATTATTTATGATATACATATATCTTTTTGGTTATATTTATTTTCATAAAATATTGAACAATTATTATCTTTTTTATCTTATTTTTGGCCGAAATATTTAGAGAAAACTATCTTCTATTATTTTATGAAAACCTAATTGTGGAGTGTGTGTGTGAAAAGACACATACTAGGTGTGTAAACCTTAGATCGTGAGATCTAGAGTTCTTGACCTAGTTGTGTTTCTCTCTATATATAACTACACATTTCATAATTAGACAAGACTTTCCAATTGATTAAAATCTGAATTTTATAAAAACATTTCCGTTACACAATTGCTCGTGTTCTTTGTTGGAATATGTGTCCTCCGACAATAATGCGATCACAATTGTCGATCATGATGATCACATGTTTAAATCTCATTTTAAGAATACATGTGGGATGTAATATTTTACAGTCAACTGGTCCACACATATCGGTAATGATTGGTGTCTAGAGTTTGACATTCGTCGTGCGGACGGTGGTGATCAGTTGATCCCCTTAGGTCATACCTATAGGGAAATACTCTTAATTGATTATTTAATTAATCGTATGCCGATACGAGTTAATTAAATTGCTTAAAATTGACGGATGATTTTGTGAGTATAGTTAACGTGTCTTATTGTAATTCGATTAAATTAGATACGGTCTAAGTAATCAAATTGTCTTGTTACTTAGATTAAATTATTGTTTACGAAACAATTGAAATTGAAATTGAATGAATAATTTATTATAAATACAAGACGTTGAAATTTATAATTTGATAAACCGTTTTGGTACAAGTAATTATGAATTACTAGTCTATTTTGTATATGACATATTTTATGAGTATGTTAAAAATACATTACAAATTCACATGTCAAGTAACATGTCATATATGTCACAATTGACAAATGACAAAATAAAATGGACCTCCCATTTTATCTCAAATGTACCGAAATTTAGAGGATTAAGGTTTATATATTGTGTTTTTTATCTTAGTGGAAAACATAATGATAAAAAGACTACCTCTAGCCATGCATGCCTAGTCTTGCCTTGAGAAGAACAAGACCATGCATTGGCTCCCCAAAATTGACCCCCCCAACCGGTTTTCTTATGTGTGCACAATAGAGATTTTCTCTATTATTCATTCATTTACTACACATATAATTTTCTAGTGTAAGAAAATATTATTTTCTCCATCTTGTGAAGAATCTTAGAGAAAAATAAACCTCACAAATCATTCCTCTTGACCGAAATTTTCAAGAGAAATACAAATTTGTTTTGTGTCAATTTTTTGTAAGACTTGTATTATTTCTAGTACAAAATAATATTAGTTATTATGAGTTTTCCTTGGGTATATGCTTTTGGGAGAGATTCTAAACTTGAATCTTGTTCATCCATTATTCGAAAGCTCAAGAACTAACAAGAAGGAGATCTTGTTGGTGCCCATAAAACCGAAATTATCATAGTAAGGGTTGATGATTTCTTCTCTTTTAATTTAAGTTTGCATGCATAAGATTTGTATTTATTTTATGACTAAATAATTTCTCACATATATGAATATGTTAAATTAATGAGATTAATATTTTCTAACAAGTGGTAAAAGAGCCTTAGGTTGTTTGCATGCAAATCGGTTATAGTTTTTCCGAGTTATACGATTAACAAACAAAACTTATAAATTTGTGTTTATTATGATATATCACGAAATCAATTATACATGTTAAAGTTTCTGGTCCTAAAATGTATTTAGGATATTTTGGTTAATTTATGGATTTTTTATTGTTCATTTTATATAATAATGGCATTAAAATGTGATTTTATGATAAAAATGTCATTTTTGGACTAAAATTAGTTAAAATTCGATTTTTCTAGTGGTTTTTGGATATGTTTTCACATATATTATATTTTGATTACCTATAATTTTTCATAATTTTATGAGTTATTATGCTCGAAATATGGATTTTTTCAAGATAAAATCGAATTTAAATGGAAAAATAGGTTAATCTGAGTTATATTTCGAATCTGGTCATAAAAATTTAGTATGATGTCACATGCAATTTTAAAAGATGTGTGTAAAATAATTGGCTATAATGAAGTCCTATGCATGATTTATGAATTTTTGATGAAAAATCACATAAATAGTGACTTTAATTAGTATAAATTGCTAAAACATACTTCATGACTATGGAAAAACATCACATGTTGCATTTTATCTCATATTTCAGATCTAAAATTGAAAAGTTTTTAAAAATAATTTTTCTCATATTTTTAAGGTTATAATTGATAAATCCGATAAAGCGCAACATTGTTTTTCTCAATAAATTTCGAAATTTTTAACCTAAGTTTTTGAATATTATGAGTTTCATGGTATTTTTCCAGAATGTTCATGAGTTTAAAATTTTAAATTTTGATATTATTTGAAATTTTTATGATTTATTTGAAGTTTATGGCATTATATTGTAATTTTAAGTCCTTTTATGAACAATATTAAGAAATATAAGTTAATTATTGTCAATATGTTAGTGGAGACTAATTTTGAGTCCTAAGATGGTTAGGGTAATTAACTAGTACATAAATATGATTTTATGTAATTATTGTGATTTTAAAATGTTGAATCACGCAAATCCGTAAAAACCGATTAATATACGATATTGGCTCCTTAAAGGCGATTTAGCATAAAATTGGGCATGTTAATACATATTATAATGCTGCATTTTATTTATGATTGTCATAATTTTATTTTATGTAATTTTATTTTATGTAATTTTACTTAGTATGACCTTAGTTTTAATTCGTATTACCCGAAATGTATGGGAATATCGAATCGGTTGTAATTTATTGTGATCTCGTATCACCATTTTGTAATTTAATAGATTTATTTTTATTTTAATTACAAATGTATAATAGGAAATTATGTAATTTGTTATGTAATTTATTTATTCCGGAGATCGTTGAAGACGGTGCCACTCGAGAAGGCGATCCATTAAAGACGGTGTTGCCTTGATATGCGTGCCAAGATCGAAGTTCAAGGGACCAAAGGAGTTGGTTTCCGAATTTGTAATAGTTAAATTAGATTTACTATTTTAGGAAGGCCATACTAGGATTTTTATTATGCTTTGCATTTTATTTATTTGTTGCATGCATCGCTAAATCGCCATAACTAAAACATGCATCATCATTTTATCGAGTTTATCGACCGTGCCAATTACAATTATCGTAGTTCACCGCATTAGTTCACTTAAAACGTGATAGATAATAAATTGACATGACCTCTCGCTAAAATAAACAATTGAGACTTAGCCTTACCAAAAAGTAGAAACCATGAAAACCTATTTCATGAGGGAGTGCACTCGGCCCTACCGGGGTACAAACCTTGTTACGTAGGGGAAGTGGGTGATAAATGTCTACCCACCGAATTTATAAAGATAAGGGTTGTATTCGGCTTTACCGATGCCCAAGTTGATGTAAATTTGGATCATGGACACATTTATTCGAAATTTGGGTTGAACTCAACGAAAGTATTCTCGACGGTTGCCGGATGTGTTTCGGGCTAAAGATAAATATTAATGTAATTTTATCGACCAAGAGTTCTAAAAGTAGAATCGATTAAAGAGTTAATCCACCGAGTTATATTGATGAGGGTTGTATTCGGCTTTACCGATGCCCAAGTTAATATGAATTTGGATCTTGGAATCAGTTATCATAGTTGGGTAGAGGTCACTATGTAAATGCTTTACTTGTTAAATTATTTACAAGTATTAATAAAACGATAAATGTTAAGTTTTCCACTATTCCGTTATCATGTTGTTCTATTCCTTTACCTCAATTTATACGATATCATTTCGATTTTAGTTCAAATCTCTATTAAAACATCGTAACTAAAGACAAATATGAATTTGCTTCTAAAACCTCATATGAACCATTGCTAAATATCTTTTGTGAAAAGTATAGATAGAAGTTATTCATTATCAAAAAGGGGTTTTTGATTATTGACTAACATGTCTAATTACAATGGATAGTTATTCATATACTTAATTTAACTAAGTACTTTGAAACGTTAAATTGTTTTGGTAATTAGATCGTAATTGACCAAAATAACGCAACCACTTCAATGAAATTTTTAAGACTAAAACGATTGAATTGAAGAGTAGTCTTCATAAGATTCAACTTTGCTTCTCTAAAGTAAAGATTCATTGAATTGAGTGGGAGCATTCTCTTAAACCGTTAAGAAAAGGATAAGGTTTTAAAGAAGTAAAATTAGAATGGAATTGATACAAGGTAATGTTAAAAGTAAAGTTGTTGAGAATAACGATAGTAAACCTATCAATCCCGACCGATAAAGTTTCCATTGTCTTAATTGTTGGACGCTAGAAAGGAAACTACCCCAAATTATTGAAGAATCAACAAGTTAATTGTGGGACATCTAATGAGACCTTCTTCTTTAAATGTTTATTCGATTGACATAAAATTTTGCTAATACTACTTCGTCATTATTAGAAACCGATGGTGGTTTTAATCATTGTATTTGATACATAGGATGATTAGAATATGACGACTAGCAACAATGATGTTGAGAGATAAAGTCATTGTGTACTCAATCTAGTTTTGGGTTTAAAGTTGTACTTAATTGTGACTATTAAGTGCACAAACTCTAAATAAGAATATAAACTTGTTAAGATACAAAAGAGGTTTCACTTTTTGTGACCCTATACACCATGATTTGATGTATGGCTAGCTCATTATCAAGGTGATTATATTCTAAACCAAACTAGAATGACATATCATGTAGATGATGCAAGACTCAAATTGGTAACCCAAGATTGAACCTTAGATTCTGGAATGATGATCGCAAAGAGTTATCAAGTACTCTTGAAACCATTAGATCTTATGTTATATGCGTATCTTGTATTCAAGGCAAGATGTCTCGTGCCTTTTGGTTGAAAAGGAGATCGAGGTTGTAAATCATTGATCCAAAATAGGTTGATCATTTTCTTTTACCAACGATTTAAGTTAACACCAATGTGTTCACTTAATAAGGTAAATAAAGAAATCTTTGAAGAAGTTCAAAGAGTTCCAGGAATCACGATTTAGTCGTGATGGGATTATCAAAGTAAAGACTTTGATATAAGCCAAATGAAATGTGATATAGTATCACAAGTTAATCTCTCTTAACACACATTATGGAATAATGTGTGGTTGGATAAGAAATCAAACGCTATTCGATATTGTTTGGACTTCAATCAAGTTACTTTGAGTTACTTGATCCTTTTGGGGATTTTATCACTTTGTCTAAATTATTTTTCCACTAAATCTAAAACGAATCATATGAGATATGAAATGGTAGGGTACCATGTTTGTAAATTTTTCAAAAGAAACAAATGCTCATTTTTCCTTACTACAATCACGAGTACAACGGGTTTGTGGCTCGTGAAGCTGTCTTTCTAGAATACAAGTTTATTTCTAGAAGACAGAGTGGGAGAAATTATTAATTTTCCTCACACAGAAAATTTTATTATTATTAAAGAGCAACAAAGAATGTTATGTAGCAAGAAACTGGTCTTTCTTGGCTACATGAGACGTTTTGTGTAAGACGTTGTTTCTTCAAAACCTAGGAGGTTAAAGTCATCACTTGTTGAAGACGATGAATTAGTGTTACTTTTAGAAAGTAAAGAGCTTGCAACTTACAAAGAAATTGTTTGATTCAAGATGATTACTTCTGGAAAGTAATGAACATATGACTTACATGAGAGTGTTTAAGTCAGAACTCAATACAAGGCTTAGTGCCATGAAAATCCGAAATAAATTCCAAGTGAATTGTTAGATATCAAAGCTTGATTGGTGGCAAAGGGTTTTGCACTAGTTGAAATGCTTAAGTCTATTTGGATCTTCTTAGGGATTGTGTTTCATTATAATGATATACATATAGCAAGTGAATCTAAAACCCACTTCTTCAATTAGAAGGAATGTATTCAGTACATGTCTTGAGTTTTGTAGATTCTTGCCATCCTAAGATAATGTGAAACTTAAGAGAGGGTCTTAAGTAGGACATCAATGAGTTGGAATCAATATTTTGATCATGTTATAAAACTTTTCTCGATAGGTCGAGAAGTTGTGTTTATACATAAATTTTAGTGGGAGTTACGGTAATTTTAATTAGTCAAATATGTGGATGACATATTGATCATTGGGAATGATTTAAGACTTTTGGAGTATTATAATACAAGTTTAATATTCTGATTTATAAAGATAAATCTACATGATATTAGCGTCAAATAAGAAGTCTTATGTTGATAAGATTCATGACTAGTTCAATCAAGTTGAACATATTTGATTGATTCCATTTGCTTCCGCTGTCGGATCAATTAAATAAGTAATGATGTATAACACTTCATATGCTTTGAGTATGATGAATTGTTTTAAAATCGAATTTAAGTAATAGTTACCAAGTAGCCATATAGATTATCTTTATGTGCTTGTGGAAGCATTAAGGGTGTTAAGTTAAGTGTTTTGATGCAATTCTGTGTAAGGGTGTTACACAAATGACAATTGACAATTGAGATTGCGCATGGTTTCGAACAAAACCATAATCAAAACACATTAGGATGGTTAAGATACCATTGTGGCTATGTTATTTAAGAAATAGATTTTCTAGAATCGTTCTAGGCAATAAAGAACAATGAGAAATATTTACAACGGAAATTGAGTATACTTGCAATCATGAGATGTGCAAGAAGGATGAGTCCCGCACACTGTGAAAACAGTGGGAGCTATTCTAAAGCTAGAGGGCCTATGTCTTGATTGGATTTTGACACGTACTCAGAAAGTTTTGTAATGCAAATGTATACATTATAAAGGAAAACGAGTATGTAGTAAGTTTGAGTAAGGTACAAGAAGTTGATAAAACCTACTAACCAAAGCCTTATCATAGGCTTAACATGATGAGTCATGTCATTTCAATTGAATTGAGATGAACAACTACATTCAAGATCAAACTGGATTATAGAATATGAAGTAGTAATCAAGTATTGACTACTCATATGATAATCACATTTATCGTTCGAGTTTTTAAATCTGAAAACTCCTTTTATACTTTGTTACATCCAAACGGGCTGTAGAGACAATATTGAACCCCGTTAAAGTGAACCCGGATTAACATGGTATTCGCCCATAGTCACTTATATGAGGTGACGTCTCGAAGTGACTAGAGTGTGATGCGATTGATGGCAAGTTCAAGTGCCATAGAGTCATATGAGATGACTAGTCGATCACATAGGCAGACTGTTAGGAACACTTTGTCGGGCCTTATGACCGCTTATAGAGTTCTGGCAAATTTATATAGCCTGTTCGTGGCGAGAGCTACTATAGTATTCTAATGAGTCGATTCTTTTGACTAAAGACTGTTCGCCTAAGGAGGCACATTTTCAGATTAACTTTGATTTGTGTTACTACGACCTTCATAAATGGGGTCAAATGGGCATATTTTGGGTTATGATGGTTGTGGCTAATCGAAGGGAATAAGTGCAATAGAAATTGTCCACCCCTTTGTCAGGGTTAAAAAAATATCTCAGGGCCACTCGAGGAGTAATGAACTGGAAATGCGTGTCCACGCTCGAAAGGTATCTATGGTAGATAACTCCGGCCAATCAGTTATTCTCCAGATCGAGGAAACCACTCTCGATATGATCACTTGCAAGTACGACCTGAAAGACACCTTGCATTGAGTGGGAGATAGTAATAGGACAAGAGAATTGGTAACGCACACTTGTCGAGGACAAGTGGGAGATTGTTGGAATATGTGTCCTCCGACAATAATGCGATCACAATTGTCGATCATGATGATCACATGTTTAAATCTCATTTTAAGAATACATGTGGGATGTAATATTTTACAGTCAACTGGTACACACATATCAGTAATGATTGGCTGTCTAGAGTTTGACATTACTGTCGTGCGACGGTGGTGATCAGTTGATCCCCTTAGGTCATACCTATAGGGAAATACTCTTTATTGATTATTTAATTAATTGTATGCCGATACGAGTTAATTAAATTGCTTAAAATTGACGGATGATTTTGTGAGTATAGTTAACGTGTCTTATTGTAATTCGATTAAATTAGATACGGTCTAAGTAATCAAATTGTCTTGTTAGTTAGATTAAATTATTGTTTACGAAACAATTGAAATTGAAATTGAATGAATAATTTATTATAAATACAAGACGTTGAAATTTATAATTTGATAAACCGTTTTGGTACAAGTAATTATGAATTACTAGTCGATTTTGTATATGACATATTTGTTGAGTATGTTGATTTTTAATATGTTAAAAATACATTACAAATTCACATGTCAAGTAACATGTCACATATGTCACAACTGACAAATGACAAAATAAAATGGACCTCCCATTTTATCTCAAATGTACCGAAATTTAGGGGATTAAGGTTTATATATTGTGTTTTTTATCTTAGTGGAAAACATAATGATAAAAAGACTACCTCTAGCCATGCATGCCTAGTCTTGCCTTGAGAAGAACAAGACCATGCATTGGCTCCCCAAAATTGACCCCCAACCGGTTTTCTTATGTGTGCACAATAAAGATTTTCTCTATTATTCATTCATTTACTACACATATAATTTTCTAGTGTAAGAAAATTTTATTTTCTCCATCTTGTGAAGAATCTTAGAGAAAAATAAACCTCACAAATCATTCCTCTTGACCGAAATTTTCAAGAGAAATACAAATTTGTTTCGTGTCAATTTTATGTAAGACTTGTATTATTTCTAGTACAAAATAATATTAGTTATTATGAGTTTTCCTTGGGTATATGCTTTTGGGAGAGATTCTAAACTTTAATCTTGTTCATTCATTATTGGAAAGCTCAAGAACTAACAAGAAGGAGATCTTGTTGGTGCCCATAAAGCCGAAATTATCATAGTAAGGGTTGATGATTTCTTCTCTTTTAATTTAAGTTTGCATGCATAAGATTTGTATTTATTTTATGACTAAATAATTTCTCACATATATGAATATGTTAAATTAGTGAGATTAATATTTTCTAACATTCTTAACGTTTTTAATTGCAAAATATTTTCGAAAGTCGTGTCTTTCAAGCGTGTGCTTTTCTTGTCAAAGTTCCATCCTTCAAAAGTGCATAGTTTTAATTAATCCTCTCTTGAGAATTGAATTATATTTAATTTTTAGAGTCGACTGTATAGAGAATTATAATGATAGGATGTCGCAACCTAATCAAAGATACCCAAAACTTGGCTAACAAATTAATGTAGTAAGGTAGGGGTCGAACACAAGGAGACGGGAATTGCGTTATGAAATGTTGTGAGTAGAATTCTATCTAGGTCGATTCAATTGGGTGTTTGGTTTGGTTTGATAACTCGCAAATAAAATGATGTAAATTAATATGATAAAAGAGAGTCTAGGGGAGTCGGGTCACACATGCAATTATATAGATGTTCATGTTAAATTCGGAAAAGATAATATTGTCAATTGTTTAGGTCTTGTGAGAACCACCTCTCGGCCTTATTGTCAACCATAGAACGGGTCCTAATGAGGTCTCTCTATGGCTAGGTCGGTCTACTAAAACATGCTTAGTCTAATTCATTTCCGTGTTTCTCGACTTATAAAAGTGAATTAACAAATTAATCAAAGATAGTAATCAATTATCAAAGATTAGCAAATAAAACAACCATGTGATAGAAACTATTAAACAATATTACATCATCCTAATTTAACATTTAAAAATATTAAACATGCATGACTTCCCTATTCCCTAGACATATGAAATTACTCACTCATATTAGAAATAATATTAATGGTGTATAAATTAATCAACATGATTATAATGAAAATATAACTAAATGAAATGTTAAAAATTATGATTAAACTAAACAAAGATAACATATGAAATGATGAAATTGCTAGTGATGAAATGCTAATGGAAATACTATGAAATAAACTAATGGTGATATTAACTTCATAATATAATGTAATAACAAACTAATAATGCTAATGCTAATAATATAATAATAAAAACTATGAGATAACGAGAATGAAAACTATGAAATAAACTAGAATTAAGATTACCGTAACAAGTAAATGGAACTAAAATATAGAAGAACACAATATGAAATCCAAATAACTTGAATGAGAACTTGTATTATAAAGGACAAATGCTTAATGGAAATTGTTTATCACAAAGAAAAGATTGCTTAACAAAATGTAAACTAATGAAAACTAAGAGAATTGTGTTGCTTAGAGTATATGAAGGATGTAATAGAGTGTAAAAATATATCCCCTAATGACGGATTAAGGCCCCTATTTATAGTAAAATTGGGGTGAAACGTAAAATTCCTAGGCCATGGTAATCCCGATCGAGGACAGACCACCCCGATCGGGGACACAGCATTTCCGATTAATTGCTTTAATTCCTTGATTAATTACATGAGGAATCCAACGTTGCGTCATTAACCCCCTTAATTATTCCGAGTTAGAGCATCATTTGGTATCCTATGCTTCCAAGCTTGACTTGATCTTTTGGCTTTGTTTGGGCTTGACTTTCATTTCTTCATTTGTATCAACCCATGCTCAAATTTCTTTATGCTCGGGATTCCTTCACTCGATTTTCTCCAAGATGCCCTTCCTTTTGCATGTCTTGTTTCTTTTAGCCTCGTGATCTCTAGTGCTTGCACATATGACGGGAAAAAGCTATGAAAGCTACATTTCCTACAAAATACAATAAAAACAAGCAAAGGCACTAGAACACGGAATTAGCTCACTAATATACTAATAAAAGTGTGATATTCAATCAAAATCGAGCTAAAATAAGGGGTAAAATCATATATAAATGGACACATCAAAGTCCCCCATGCTAAACTCTTACTTGTCCTCAAGTAAGAAAACATATCCCATCAATTGCAATATCCTAAAACAAGCTATAAGCATCATGATTCAAAACCCGAAACAACATGGGCATAAGGATAATGAAAAAACATGGATGAGATTTACACTGTGGCGTAGCATGAATGACTTCTAATGAACTTTTCGGCCGTTGCATAATCTTTTTGACTTTGGACTCCCACGATTAACTCAACACTCATTTTATGTGAAAGGATTTTTATGTGAGTAGCACTCACCTATCCTCAACTCATGAGAACGAGCCCGCAATATAATATGGTAGTCATTTCAAATCACAAGTCAAAAACAATCAAATGCAAGCATATAAAAGAAGCCAATGGGTAGAAGAAGGCAATATGTTATGGGTAAGAAAGGGGAACATATGAATTATGCTATGTGGAGCTAAGTTAAGCTAGCAACAACCAAATGAAAGGATGCTCAATCCCAAAACTAAACCCAATATTTCAATACAAACCATAAGAATACTCTCCAAAAATTCATGAATAAAACATGAGAGTTTCTTAATTCATCTTCTTTTTTTTTTCAATTCAAATCATGTTTTTTTTTTCATTCTTCCATTCTTTTTCACATCTTTTGTTCTTTCTTTTTTCATCATTTTTCTCATTTATTTTTTCAACTTTCTTTTTCACTTCTTTCTTTCATAAATCAATTCCGGAAAATAGCAATTCCCGCATAACCAAGCTCACAAAGACTAGAAATTAAGCATATCCCAAATGAGCACCCTAACACCAATGACATAGCTACTAGCTTAACAAGGTAGGTAAGAGTATAACGTAGCTAGATGAATTATAAACATGTGTAAGGAGAGGCTAGAAATGGGCAACAAAGTCAATGTGAATGGCTTCAAATGCAATCATATTATGAAAGTAATGCTCATAAAAGATGAAATAAAAACCATAGTTGTGCATTATTGATATAACACACACCATAAGGAGACCTACACTCACCTAAGTGACACCGTAAATGGATGTGCCGGTCCAAGGAGGCTCTACCTTACCATTTTGTGGCTTGCCAAAGTCAAGATCAAGCCTATTTGGTTCAATTTTCATCTTCCGCCTACTATGTCAAGACATCTCTGTTAGGTTCATATACCTATTATTAGACTCCTCTAATAGTGAACTAATTAACTTATTAATTATATGTTCTTTAGATCTAGTGCATGCATAACAAAATGAAAGACTTATAAGAAAAAATCAATGTTCCTCACATTGATAGATGGTTCGAAAATATGGGCACAAGTAAGGTCACCTTCCTTCACTTGTTCTTGAGCTAAATATGATGGATGATCCTCCTAAGACTCCAAGTATAGAAGACACTCCAATAAGTTGCACCCAAGATTAATCCCAAAAATTCCTACTAATATTAACTAGATATGTAGTAGAAATATAATCTTAATAATACTAATATTTGTAGTATTACTACTTCTAGTAATAGATTGAGTGTATTAGTATTTGTGAAAGTTTTTAGCAATTTTCATGTGAGGGAAATTTAGAGGAAAAACAAGCAAAACTAGAAGAAAAAAAATGAGCAACAAATGCTCATTTTAAAGAGCCAAAACCGGTGGCCTCTTCCATAGTGGGGGAATATTTTTGCTTTTGTTTTTACTCCTTTTCATAGCCTAGGTAGAGTAGTGTAAGATATAGGTATGATTAAAGCTTGTATATTGTGTCACAATCACCCTTTAATCAAAACCAACAAAAAACAAAAGAGCATCTTTTGCTCTTCCATATGAGCGAAA
Organism: Silene latifolia; assembly: GCF_048544455.1. Classification (NCBI taxonomy): domain Eukaryota; kingdom Viridiplantae; phylum Streptophyta; class Magnoliopsida; order Caryophyllales; family Caryophyllaceae; genus Silene; species Silene latifolia. The sequence continues at coordinate 68,721,879 of NC_133532.1, forward strand.
TAATGGAGCCATTTTGGTCTATTTTTGCCTTTTGTCATTTGTCCCACAAATGCTTATAAGCCATATGTTAAATTATCTTACATAATTAATTATTAATGTAATCATTTAATACTTAAACATTACAACTAATAATATAATATACACTCCACTATATGAGTTGTATACTACCATTATATCAACATATAATGGGTCTTATAATTACTAGCAAGTTAAAATTACAACTTCTTGTAACTTTAAATAACTAATTACCTCTACCTCAAAACTTATAAAATACCTCAACTAATTTAGTAATTTAACACTTAATTACTAAATTAAATCTTATTTAATCACATTACAATAAGACGTAAAATTGCACTCCCATAATAAAGGAATTAATTATTCTGTATCGCATACAATTAATTAAATATCTATTTGGGCCTCATCCTATAGGTGTGACCTAAAGGGATCAACTGACCACCACCGTCACACGACAGTAATGTCAAACTCTAGTTAGCCAATCATTACCGATTAATGACGGTCAGTCGACTATATAAAGAATCATCCCTCACGTATTCTTAGTATGAGATTTAATTATGATATTTTAATCATGTGATCGCACTATTGTTGAGGACACATTTCCCAACAATCTCCCACTTGTCTGAGACAAGTGTGCGTCACCAATTCTCTTGTCCTATTACAATATCCCACTCAATGCAAGGTGTCTTGCAGGTCGTACTTACACTTGATCATATCTTTAGTGGTTTCCTCGATCTGGAGAGTAATTGTCTGACCGAAATTATCTGCCATAGATACCTTCTGAGCGTAGCCACGTATTTCCAGTTAACTACTCCTCGTGTGGCCTTGAGATTTCAAACAACCCTGACAAAGGGTGGACAATTCTTATCGCCCTATTCCCTTCGTTCAGCCACAGTCCATCATAACCCAAAATATACCCAGTTTGACCTCATTTACGAAATCGTAGAGTATAAATCAAAGCTAATCAGAAGTTGTGCCAACTAGGGCGAATAGTCTCTAGTAAAAGAATTGACTCATAAGAATACTATAGTAGCTCTTGCCACGACCAGGCTTTATGAATTACCAGAACTCTATAAGCGGTCACTGCCCGACAGAGTGTCCCATACAGTCTGCCTATGTGATCGACTAGTCATCCCATATGACTTTATGGCACTTGAACTTGCCATCAATCGCATTACACTCTAGTCACTTCGAGACGTCACCTCATATAGGTAACTAGGGGCATATACCATGTTAATCCAGTTCACTTTAATGGGGTTCAATTTGTCTCCACAACCCATCTGGATAGAACAAGGTTATAAATAAACGAGTTTGTATAAATAAACTCAAACGACAAATGCGATTATCATAAATGAACCAAAAACTCATATTTTTCATTTCATATCTTATAATCTAATACAAATTTGGCATAAAGCTTAGACCCATGATTACAACATGATGGTCATGCTTTGTTTGCGATAAAGGTTTAGTCAAAGGATCAGCTATGTTGTCATCCGTTCCAACCTTACAAATTGCTACTTCCTTTCTTTCAACGAAATCCCTAATTACATGGAATTTTCTAAGTACGTGTCTAGACTTATTGCTAGACTTGGGTTCTTTAGCTTGAAAGATCGCCCCACTATTGTCACAGAAGATCATTATGGGATCTTTGGCGGTGGGAACTACCTTTAGCCCTTCCATGAATTGCCTAATCCACACAACTTCCTTGGCAGCTTCTGATGCTGCAACGTACTCAGCCTCCGTAGTCGAATCCGCAATCACAGCTTCTTTGAAGCTTCTCCAGCTTATGGCACCACCATTGAGCATGTATATAAATCCAGCCTAGGATTTCATATCATCTCTATCTGTTTGAAAACTCGAGTCTGTGTAACCCTTAACACATAACTCGGAGTCACCTCCAAACACTAAGATAGAATCCTTAGTCCTTCGCAAGTACTTAAGGATATTCTTTACAGCTATCCAGTAACTCTCACCTGGATTCTCTTGATATCTACTAGTCATGCTTAAAACATACGAGACATCCGGATGAGTGCATATCATAGAATACATGATTGATCCAACAGCAGAAGCATAAGGAATCAACTTCATGCGTTCAACATCTTCAGGTTTAGAAGGAGATTGAGACTTGCTCAAAATGATTCCACTACCCATAGGAATTAAGCCTCTCTTGGACTTTTCCATGCTGAAACGTCGAAGAATCTTTTCAATATAAGATTCTTGACTCAATGCCAATATCCTTTTGGGTCTATCTCTATAGATCCGGATACCTAGTATGCGTTGTACTTCTCCTAAATCCTTCATTTGGAAATAATTTCACAAATACTCCTTCACGGAGGTTAACATTGGAATATCATTTCCAATAAGTAGTATGTCATCCACATAAAATATTAGGAACACAACATTGCTCCCACTGAACTTCATGTATAAACATGGGTTCCTCAACACTTCGAGTAAAACCATTTTCTCTTATAACATGATTGAATCGATGATTTCATCTTCTAGATGACTGCTTAAGACCATAAATGGATCTCTTAAGCTTGCATACTTTGTTAGGATTTTTCGGATCTACAAAACCTTCAGGTTGTAACATGTACACCTCCTCTTCTAAATGCCTATTTAGAAAAGCGGTCTTTACATCCATTTGCCATATTTCATAGTCATGAAATGGAGCAATTGTAATACCGGCCCTTTTAGGGACCCTTTGACCAGCGTTGACTGACCTTGGGAACGGGAGTAGCCTTAGAAAGGCATGCCAAAACTATCTTGGGTTGCGTGTTAAGAGTGGTACTCGATAGAGTAGAGGCTACTCGATCGAGTAGCTAGGTTACTCGATCGAGTAGGGGGCCACTCGATCGAGTATGTTGGGCACTCGATCGAGTACCGAGTTTTCAGCGAGGGTTTTATATCGCGTTTTGTTAAATCCGCAAATCACTTCCGCCACTTTCCTCCTATCCTTCAGTCGCCTCTTTCCTTTCCCTTCACCTTAAAACTTCCATGGAAGCCTCTTGGAAGTTCCTTGTGCCTTAGGAGAGCGTCACTTGAGTCGGGTAGCGGTCTTTTGCCGAGTTTCTCCTCAAAGGTATGTCATAATCATCATCCGTGTCCTTGTCCTTTACGGTTAGGGTTTGCTTGATAGTAATAGATAATTGCATTGTGGTTATAGGCTTTGCTTGGTCGCTGGATATGTTGGTTGTTGACATGGATTGGTTGCAGTTGCTTAAAGGTAGGTTCGCCTACTGTGGACAGCGGGCCGCCCACGGGGGCGCTTGGTGAAGGTCGAAAACAAGCGTTTGCATTTTGTATGGAGTCGCCACCAATTTTTATGGGAAATTGGAACCGTTCGAATACCTCGTGTCATGTCAAGACACAAAGTAGAGACATGAACACTAAGCAATCGTTACCCTTAGCATTCTATGTCTAGAATGACTCTCGTGGATGCCAATGAACACGGGTGCTCACGGAGATCTGGAGTAAGGGGTGAGGGTACGTATTAGGAAGCTCTTTTGATCGAACACCTAATCCCGCCTGCCTCGATAGCGGCCTCTACTAATGATTAGGGAAGTTATTCGTACTTGATATATCGTCGGTTATATGCATGCAATGCAACATCCAAGTTTTAATCCTAACATGTGAAGATTAACTAAGTCGGTTGACAATTAATTAGCATACAATTGGGTCGAAATTGAAGTTAATATTGATTTACATGTGAAAACATACAAACAATAAAAGAAATACAATAAATGGAAATTACATTAATTACAACGGATTAGGCGATTTATGTCGAAAATACCTTTAAAACGGATAATTTGATAAAAAGAAATAAAAGAAAGAAAGAATAAAATTAATGAAATAAACAAACGAAATAGGAAGTGATATTACGGATATTAGTTGATAAATACGTAGACTAATTAATCTATGTCAAGGCAGAAAAGGAGTTCAGAGACAGAACTCATCCTGGAACAGGCGCAGCAGGACTGCGCCCTCTGGAAGAGGCGCAGCAGTTGCTGCGTCTGTTCCAAGGGTGAGTTCTGGCTGTGAAGCCGAAACTGCAAATCATTAATGTCGATTGGTAAATTTAATGATTGATTGATAATATTTACTCGGATGGAAGTGATTAACAGGTTAATTACATGTGAACGATGGTCATAAAAGCGATAAACATGAATGAGACGGACGTAAACGAATTAATTACATGAGATTATGATGAAAATATTAATGAGTCCTCTGTTGAAATAAATCAATTAGACTAAATACGACGGATATACAACGAATATGCAATGAACATGCGAATAAACAGATGAAAACTATATCAATGGCGAATTCCAGAAACTCAATATTGACAAATTGAATCTCTAAAATCCGGGTTTGAATTCAATGACGAAAACCCGCAAATATTGATTACTTGGGATTTAAGTCGGATTTAATGAATTAAACATATTAATGAATGATGAATTATATGATACAATATACATGTGAATTATCAGTGACGATTATATCAAAGAATTAACGGACAAACAAATAACAAATAAAAAGAAGCGAATTACAGAGGACGAGGAAGAAGAAAAGAAGCGAGAGAAGCTGCGCGGCCTCATGAAGAGGCGCAGCAGAACTCGCGCTCCTTCAAGAGGCGGCGATTCTTTGCGTCTTTTCTCGACGTCTGTCTACTGGAAATCCGCAAAAACAGGTTTTAACAAAGGGTTTTAGAAATCGATTTTAACGGTATTTTCGACGTAAACCTTACAATGGATGATGATAAATAAATAAATACAATAAATAAATAAGGATTATACACCCTCAGACTTACATGTTGACGGAACGAGAAGGACTAAGATAACGATTAGTGAATGCTCGACGCGAATGCAAAGAGAGTGCCCTCGTAAGAGGAAAACGATTGATTAAATTAAGTTGATTAAGTGTAGTTGGTCAAATTGGTCGGTCATGCAACGGAGAGGCTGGTACTCGGAAAGATCCGAGCTTACGTGGTCGAAAGTTCAAGCACGTAGGCGCCAATAAGTAAGAACAAAGTCTAGAATGCAAAGGGAGAAGAGAAGGGCGGACACTCGCGTGAGAAATATGAGGAACGAAGGCTCCTATTTATACTAATCACACGACGGAATTAGGGTTTCGGAGACTCTTTGGAAGTGAATCTCGGAAAGATATGAAAAAGATACGTAAGACATGCAAAGAAGGGCCTGGGAAAAGGCGCAGCAGCCACTGCGTCTCTTGGAAGAGGCGCAAAGACTGCCGCGTCTATTCCCGGAGGTTTCCTCCCTGTGAAGAAAGATTTCCGCGTTTGAGTTATGGTAGGACGGAAATAATTCGATTATCTTATGAATATTACGGGATATTTATTTGCCAAAAGATAAAATTTATAAAATATGGAATAGAAATATCCGGAACATTCCAGAACATTCTGACTCGGGATTTAACAGTTATCAGAAAATGGAGACGGTTTTTGACCCGGACTCCGAATGTACTCTAATTACTGCCAAAACGACCGTATCGGGACGTAGATGACAACTAAGAGGTCGACATTTAATATTTGAGCGATCACTTGACGATAATCTTACGAACTGTCACAAATCGTTCCGCGTATCAAACATGCGGCCCAATCATCACCGGGTGGTTTGCGGGAGGTGCAGAAATGAGGTATCTACAGAGCCCCCACTTTGACTGAGGCTTGGACAAGGCGAAAGTCAAAGTATAGCCATCAGGTTAATCGAAGATTACAACCTGACGACTATAGCGACGCGAGGCGGCTCAAGGGGTCTGAGCCAAGGACCTGTCGTCGGGAACATTTTAGAGTCTGTCGACTATCGGGGAGGGTCGTTTAAAGTCCATTAGACTACGTAAGGAGGCTCGCCAGCCATAAGAAGAGACCATACCTGAGACTTCTGGAGAACGACACCTTTGTCGAACTCCGCGGAGAAACAAGAAATATTGAAAGTAGCAGGACGTCGGTAGAAACTGCTGGGGAATCCGCTTGTGTCGGTCTCAAGCGAACTCTGGCAAAAACTTGAGGTTGAATCTGCTTGCGTCGGTCTCAAGCAAACTCTTGTTGGGGAATGCGCTGACGATTAGGAACATCTTGATCGTCATGGGAGAAATCTTGAGTGAGCAATACTGCAAAATACTGCTGCGCTGGGGACAAATGTTTTGACGACTAGGAACATCTTGATCGTCATGAGAAAAAAAAAATATTGAGTGAGCAATACTGCAAAATACTGCTGCGCTGGATAAAAGGATCTGAGCAATACTGCAAAATACTGCTGCGCTGGATAAAATGAATAATAATATGCAACAGTCCGCTGCTGGCTAATGAAATGCGGGCCGGAACGAAAGAAAATCGTCGAATGGGCCAAAAGAGTAAAATAACATCGAGGAAGAGGCGCACCAAAGATGGGCCCACCAATAACGAACTCATAACGAATTTTTGAAAAATCCGTATGGAGGGAACACAAGGAAGAGGCGCAGCAAGAGCTGCGTCTCTTGGAAGAGGCGCAGCGCCTGCTGCGTCTTTTCCCCAATTTGGCTTTCCTGCGTAAAAACGCGAAATCAGAGGGATTTGTGTTCATTATTTCGAAACACAATTCACTCATTTCTCTCTCAAATTTTCACCATTTCCACCAAGGTTCGATTCAAAAGCTTGCACTAAACATGACTAATCGAGGTATGTATCCCAATCTTGCATTAATCTTCTTCATTTGTTGAATTTTGAGCCGCGAAATTTAGGGTTTTCGGCCCTTTTGATCGAAAATTTGGGGCTTTTCCCCCAAACGGATTTGCCATGTCAAATTGATGTTAGAAATGGATAGTAGGCAATGTTAGGAACATAACCATGTGTTTGCTTCGAATTTTCATCAAGTTTTGAGCCCTTGAGTGAATTTTGAGACGGTTTTACAGCTGAACCGTAATTTGCTTCGAAAATAGCCTTAGGATTGCCCATTTACGATGAAACTTGATATTTGGGATCCTTGGATGATGGGTAAACTTCCTACCATCTCGGAATTTTGGTTTGTGACATCTTCTCCAGGACACTTTTCTAGGGCATAATCGCCGTTATAGCGAAATGCTGCCGAATTTTCGACTTGAACCCAGAACTAGGCTTTGAATTGGACTTGACTTGACCCAATTTATCACACGAGTGATTGGGTTGGTGGGAATATGGCCAAAGATGGCAAGGAAAGGGTGTTTTCAGGGCTTCGAAGGCTCGAAAACTCCTTAACCAAGGCTTGTCGTCATGTGACGCGGCCTGAATTTACTTTAATGTCGCAGGTGATGAGGCTTCTACTTCTGGGGGAGCTCCCATGGAGATAGACGCTGTTACTGTTGAGGAGGCTTTAGAGCAGGCCTTCACCGCTGCGGTGATGGCTGCTGAGTTTCACGAGGAGGAGGCCGTCGAGGAGGAGGAGATCCCGAGACGAGCCAACATCGGGCGAGGAGGTCGTTAGCTGAGGGGAGCTCCTGCGTGGGCCGAGACCTGGGAGAGTAGGCACCTCGTGTGGGCTGCAGAGGGTCACCTGTCCTACAGGACGGTGAAGAGCTTGGTAAATAAGAATTCACTACTCATTACCTATTCTCTTTCATTCTTTTTGTCCAAATTTCTTTCAAATTTCATTCAAAACTAAAGATAGCTTTGTTTCAAATCATAATAGGAGGCCGGGAACATCAGGTCGTTCTCGGGTTACACGACAGCGATGGAGCACTACGAGCAGCTGTCGGCATAGGAGAGGGCCATGATCGAGCGTGGAGCGTTCGGTCCTCTGGTTCAGGTCTGGAGGGATATCGTGAAGAGGAAGTTGCGGGCTAACCTTAGCCTGGTCCGCGCTTTCTTGGACCGATTCTGGGATACGACTTCCACGTTTCACCTGCCTTTCGGTGAGGTGGGTGTCACTCTGGAGGATTACGGCATGATTTATGGTCTGCCGTGTGGGACCGAGGAGATGGTGTGGCCGGAGACTGCTATGAGGGCGGATTCGGCCGAGGCGAGGAGATTGATCGGCTGGAACTTGTCGCCGAAGGCTGTTGCGATCGGGTTTGGTACCCAGTACTTACGTCCGAGACTACTTTGCGGGAAGACCCGGCGCTAGTGACGATCGATGGGAGGGAGACGGCTCCTCCTCCTCTTATGACTGGTGAGCAGAGGGCTCGTCCGTGGCTTTGGTGGTTCCCTGTCTTCGATTTACCTCGGAGACAAGGGCGAGAGGCTATCGACGAAGCTTCTTCCCTTCCTTTTCGACCCGAGTTCCCTAGGGCGCCGGGACCTGGTCATCGCTGGTTTTGCGGTCCTCATCCACTTCATGAGGGCCATGGTTCGTCCGGAGTTGATGGAGAAGGGGACTTCTCCTGGTGCCGTCGGACCTGGACTACTGTTGGAGGTATGAACCTTCCTTTAGACCAAAGTAAATTCCTTTCTTTACCAAATCACGAAGATCGTCATTGATTATTCTGTTTTACAGGCATGGGTGTACTCCTACTTCCCGAGTCTCGTGCCCAAGAGGACGGAGCCGCTGGAGAAGGCCTATTCCGTGGTGAGGGATTGGGTGATGTGCCGGACGAAGAGCAAGCGTTCTTCTCACAACGTCTACCGGCGGGACGTGAACGCCCTTCAGCTGAGCAGCGTGAGTATCCCATTTGTATTCATTTATACTTCTTATCCTTTACCTTTACTTGATCATAGGAATGATCTTTGCCTTATTTTGTCGCAGTGGGTGCCCAGACCTTGGGCGGAGTACGCTGGAGCGCCTCCTTTTGTCGCTGAGGTCCTTCGACCTAGGAGCCCGAGCCGGCTGCTGTTGAGGACGTCGATGGGTCCTGTGTGGTACCTGGGTGAGCGTTTGGCTCGTCAGTGCTCTCGGGACGCGTTGACGGTTCCCGTCGATCCTCCCAGGATGATGTTTAGGGAGCCTTCTGCTGCTGAGAGGGAGGCGGACTTGGCTGGTGCTAGTGGCGACGACCTTCTTCTCCATGGCGAGGACTACTCGGCGTTCCTTTACGGGAGGTTGGCGTACTGGCCGGTAGTGGTGAGTATCTTTTACTTTTTCTTGATTTTATTTTACGACGAAAGATCATCGATTAATGAGAGCTATTTGTCTTTGCAGGAGGTCGAGGCGGCGGGCATCGAGCCCCCAGTGTTCCCCGAGACCCTTGAGTACACTGACGCGACCGGGAGGACGACGATATCCGAGCTGCGTGACTTTGACGTAGCTGTGACGGATGCTGGCTTAGATGACTGGCAGCATCTGATTCGGAGGGTGAGCCCCTTGCTTATATGACTTTTGCGTAAGAACACATTTGATTGAACTTACTCAATTTGCTGAGAATTTCTTTTGAAAATGCAGGTCGCACCGTCTCGGTTCGTGGCACTATGGAGGGTGGCCAACCGGCTGCGAGCTACTGCCATCGAGGCACTCGTCGGTGGTCGAGGTCGTCAGGTATGAACCTTACACCTATTTTCTCTTTTGATTTTTTTATTTTTCATTTCTAATTTTCAATTTTGCTTAAATTGGTTGACATGAGCCAATTTCTCGTTTACAGGGTGACCGCGAGCTGGAGCGAGAGTTGGCCCAGTCCCGGGAGGAGACGGCTCGCTTGTTGAGGGAGCTCGAGGTTCGGGATGCCGAGAATGCCGTTATTGCGGCAAGAGTTGCTGAGTTGGAGGGCGCCCAGCAGTAGTTTTGTGTAGTTTTGTAGACTTGGACATTCGGTTTGAACATTTTTGGACTTTGTTTGGGGCGCAAGCCCCCAGTTTGCTTGGACTTTTGGACTTTGTTCGGGGCGCAAGCCCCCAGTTTGCTTGTACATTTGTATATATGATGGCCTGAGTGCCTTTGCTGCTGGGTTGTGTTGCTTGTACCTGCAGGTTAGTTCTTGAACAGGTTTGGTAGACAGCGGTTTATGCCGTCACGCTGCCGAAATTTACATGGAAACTACGCAAAACATACATTATATATATATATGGCCTTAAACCAGCGCAAAATGAGACTCAAAAGAGCACAAAAATGCAAAAATGCAAAAATCTTGTCGGAAATGACCGGACGGTAGGGAGGGTTACCCCCTAAAAAAAGAAAGAAAGAGAAATCTGTAAGTGTAGAAATGAAATGTTGAAATGAAAACAAAAGAAAATTATTTCCCAAAAAGAAAATGAAATTTACTTCCTAAAAATGAAAAAAAAAATGAAATTTATTTCCTAAGAATAAAAAATTTAAGTGTGATGAAATGGCGAAGGTGTCGATGTCGCCTCGAAATGCGTGCCCGCGAAAATAGGAAACTTGAAACATGGTAAACTGCTCGTATTTACCAAAATAAAATCCCGTAGGAATAGGAAATTATTCGTTATAGAATTAGGAAAGATCCAAACGCGGAAATCACAGAAAGTGAGCCTGGGGAAGAGGCGCAGCATGAGCTGCGTCCCTTTGAAAGAGGCGCAAAGCGCCGCGCCTTTGTTCCCAAGCCGGTCCGTTTCGGCGGTTTTTTTGGAAACAGCAATTAGTATAAATAGAAGCGTCGACGGGGCGTTAATTCACACAATTCTTCCGTCTCTTCCTCGTCTATTCACATAAAACTCTCAAAATAAATCTTCAAGAGAAAATTGTCATCATGAATACTTTGGAGATCCGCCTGAAGGAATGGACCAACGAGTTTTCGAATATGGAGAAGCACGACATGGGTGCTTATAACCTTGGGTCTTTATTGAGTTTGAAACTCATTAAGGTAGTAAAACCGTTCTTGGATGCTTGCCTTGACTATTGGGACCCGAATTATCATGTTTTCGCGTTCCCGGAAGGTGATATTTGCCCGTTTCTGAAGAAATTGTGCTATTGGTGGGTGGGACCCGAACATTTACCGCCATTCCTTCCACTTCACAAGGGTATAAGAGCAAATTCAGAGACTTGCTTGGACTGACTAGACTTGAGGTGGATCGCTTAGTTACCCCGAAAGGCGTGAGAATGTTGGACTTTGTAGACCGATTCATTAACAGGGCCGACCCTACTGTTTCCCATGTTGCCAGGAGGTGGGCATTTGGCTTTTGTTTGCTGCACGTGTACGTCTTCCAAGGACACGTTGATGAAGACTTGAGAGGTGATCCCCGTCTTTTGGGTCTTATTGAACAAATGGAGCTGCGCAGGAGCCCAGCTTGTTTATGCTTAGGGGAGATTATTTTGGGCTTGGATAATAGGAAATCCAACCGCGATCTGCCGTTTCTGGGGAGTCCCGTCATTTTGCAGGTAAAAGACATCTTTTCTTTTTTTTTTCTTTTTCTTTCTTCTCTTCTTTTTTTCGTTTTTTTTTTCTTTTTTTTCTTTTTTTTTTTTTCCGTTTATTTTTTTCTTGTTTTTTTTTTCCGTTTTTTTTCTTGGTGTCTAATACCTGCTTTTGGTAGGTTTGGCTTATGGAACGGCTCCGATTGATCGAGCCCCCAGTTCATGCACTTTCCTATCATTCCCGTATGATTGCGATGAGGACGCGGTTGTACATGGTGGACTTCACCCGGGTCTGCGATTATTGGAAGAACAAGCTGAAAGGTGATGATGGCCCGTTGATTAGGTGGGTTGTACCGTGGTGGCACCGCAAGTCTGTCACTGGAGTGTCTTCTTTGGATCCCACTAGGTCCGTGCGCATTCCGGGATTGGAGTTCATGGTATGCATCTTTCCGGAAAGATTGATGAGGCAAGTTGGGCTGAAGCAGACTATATCTAGGCTTGACACCGTTCCGCAGACTGCTATGGCGCTTACTACAGAGAGCCGAAGAGAGTGGGCCATTAAATGGGCCCAAAGAAACATGTGGTTCTTGAGCTTCTCCACCAATGCTTTGTGGGTGTCGGATTCTTATCTGAGGTGGAGAAAGGCTGCAACTCCGGAAGAACGCGAAAGATCGAGGAAACGCGAGCCTCGTTGACTACAAGGTGCGCGAGGAGAGAAAGAGAAGGAGAAGCATCGACGAGAGGGAGAAGAAGAGGCCGGATTTGGTCATTCATCCTTCAAAGAAATCAAAGACTACTCCTGTCGCAGAGATGGTGGTTGGCAAGAATGGAAGAGTCAGGCCTCGAGAAAGACCGTTGGTGATTAGGTCTGAAGTGGTGCAAGAGCGCCCAGCTCGAGGTCGTGACGGGAAATATGACAAGAATGACAAGGGCAAGGGGAAGATGGAGGAATAGCCCGAGTCTTTATTTATTATTTGATTATTATTATTATTGTTGTTGTAATAAAATGGAGGGATTTTTAGAATCCTAGCCTATTCTATTTTTATTATGTAACGTACTACTATTATTAGAAAGTGAATGAAATAAAAAGGTTAAATGGTTATGAAACCGTTGAGATTTTCCACTTATTATTCTTGTCGAATTTCAAATGCAATGAAAATGTCCTTCTATTTACATTTTTAGATATAATGGGTTGAATCCCGTGAAGGATTGCCTACGTATTCACTTAAAAAAGCGAAATCAAACCTTTGCGCGTAGTTCGAGTAAATGTAAAAGAATAATTGTTCGAAGCAAGAGCTTGTGATGAACATAGAAAATAAGCATGAGCTTTTGCTTACTCTGGAGGTGCGAATTTAGTTTATTTGATGATATGAGGATGGCAATCTTGTCAAAATGCAAGAGCACAGTGACACTTAGCTTATTTCGGCTTGGCCAGGGGCCGTTTATTTAGTGCCACAAGAGCGACACATGGGTTTACGCGAGGCGCGTTTTGTCCTATTCTAGGCATAGTATCGTTTCAGTTGGTCAAGGTTTGTGGGGTTTGAAAACTCATTCCCATCTAGGTCTGTGATTCTAACCGCACCCCCTGGGAGTATGGATTTGACTAGAAATGGTCCGGCCCAATTAGGTTTGAATTTTCCCCTTGGGTCGACAGGTAAAAGAGCTTTAACCGATTTGAGTACTAAGTCTCCTTCTTTGATGTTTCTTGGCCTAAACCTTTTGTTGAAAGCTCGTTTGATACGGGCTTGATATGTTTGGACATTATGTAAGGCGCGTAGCCTACGCTCATCCAGAAGGATGAGTTCTTCATACCTATCCTTCTTCCAATCGGCCTCCGGGATTTGACTTTCTAGTAGAATACGCAAGGATGGTATCTCTAGCTCGACTGGTTGTACAACTTCCATGCCGTAGGTCAAATAGAAAGGAGTAGCCCCAGTGGGCGTTCTAACAGATGTACGGTACCCCCATAAGGCGAAAGGTATCTTGCTTGGCCAATCTCTGTAGTTGTCGATCATTTTCTTGAGAATCGTGACAACATTCTTATTTGCCGCTTCTACCGCGCCGTTAGTCTCTGGGCTATAGGGCGAAGAGTGGTGATGCTTAATCTTGTATTTGGCTAGCAATTGCTCGGTTCGGCTTGGAAGTGTGACCCATTATCGCTAATGATCTCATGTGGGCAACCATATCGACAGATGATGTTGTTTTGTATGAATTTTGCCACATTTTTAGCCGTAAGACCAGTGTAGGAAGCTGCTTCTACCCATTTGGTGAAGTAGTTAATTGCCACTAGAATAAAACAGTGACCTCCTGTTCCGGCTGGGGTTATCTTTCCGATTATGTCAATTCCCCATGCGGAAAATGGCCAAGGAGATGTCATCGTGTAGAGCAACGAAGGAGGGACATGTTGTACATTCCCGAAGATTTGACAATTGTGGCAGTGTCTCACGTATTTGATGCAATCAGATTCCATTGTGGTCCAATAATATCCCAATCGTGTGATCTTCTTTGCCATCATAGGTCCACTCATGTGGGGACCGCATTCTCCGTCGTGGACTTCTTCCATCACCTTTCGTGCCTGTGAATGATCGAGGCAACGTAGGACTACACCAAGAGGTGTTCTTTTGTATAATTCTCCTTGCATCAGAATGTATTGGGAAGCTAATAGGCGTATAGCACGTTGTCCCCTCTTATCCATATCCGGCGGATAGGTACCATTAAGCTTGAAATTCAGGATTGCTTGGAACCAGGGTTCCTATGTGATTTCCTCTTCGTCGGTGATTTGATGGACGTAAGCCGGCTCTGACCGTCGTTCGATGCACAAAGGCATGTTCATCATGTGATCTGACATATTTATCAAAGATTCAAGTTTCGCAAGAGCGTCTGCAAATTGATTTTCCTCCCGAGGTAGGTGTAGGTATGTTACGTGATCAAAGAATTGAGCGACTTGGTCTATCCTAGCCTGATAGGGTGCGAGGCTTTCACTTCGGATTTTCCAAGATCCTGTAACTTGGTTGATGATCAATGATGAATCCCCATGTACTCGGAGGTTTTTGATGCCTAAGCTTACTGCCTCTTGTAGTCCAATGAGACAAGCTTCATATTCTGCGGCGTTGTTTGTCACCTCGAAGTCGAGTTTGACAGCAATCGGTGTATGCTCACCTTTAGGAGAAATGAGCAACACTCCTATTCCGAATCCTCTTAAGTTTGATGCTCCATCAAAGTACAGATCCCAGGAGTCTACATCTGTTTGAAGTATATCCTCGTCGGGAAATGACCAAGTATCTATGGTTTGTGCGTCGTTGATAGGATTTTCTGCGAAGAAGTCGGCGACGGCGCGACCTTTTATGACTTTTAGTGGCACATATTTAAGGTCGAATTCTGAGAGCATCAGAGTCCATCTTGCCAGACGTCCGTTGAGGACGGGTTTCTCGAAGAGATATTTGACTGGATCCATTTTGGAATATATCTTGACGGAGTAGCTAAGCATGTAGTGACGTAGCTTCTTCGTTGCCCACACAAGAGCGAGGCATGCCTTTTCGAGTTGCGAGTATTTGCACTCATATTCCAAAAACTTCTTACTTAGATAGTAAATAGCTTTTTCTTCACTTCCTACAGTTTGAGCCAGCATGGCACCCATGGCAGTTTCAGTTACCGTGAGATATAAACCAAGAGGTTGATCTCGTTGTGGCGGCATGAGCACTGGTGGTTTAGCCAATATTTCTTTGATTCGGTCAAATGCCTTTTGACAATCATCATCCCACATGGTGTGGTCCGTTTTCTTGAGTTTCTTGAAGATAGGCTCACAAATCATTGTAAGTTTCGATATGAATCGACTTATGTACTGTACTTTTCCCAGGAATCCTCTGACTTCTTTTTCTGTTTGAGGTTGTGGCATTTCGATCAGAGCTTTGATTTTGGAAGGATCTATTTCTATACCTCTTTGACTAACGACGTATCCCAGGAGTTTGCCAGATGTTACCCCGAATGTGCATTTCTGAGGATTGAGCCTCATGTTGTACTTTCGTAGCCTTGCGAAGAACTTGCGAAGGTTCGCAATATGTCCCTCTCTTTCCTTGGATTTGACGATCATGTCATCTACATATACCTCAACTTCTTTGTGCATCATGTCGTGTAGGAGTGTAGTTGCGGTGCGTTGGTATGTAGCTCCGGCGTTGATCAATCCGAATGGCATTACCGTGTAGCAATATGTTCCCCATTGGGTAATGAATGCGGTCTTGTGCATATCTTCCATGGCCATCTTGATTTGGTTATAACCCGCATATCCATCCATGAAGGATAGTAATGCGTGGTCTGCAGTATTGTCCACTAGTATATCGATGTGAGGTAGAGGGAAGTCATCTTTCGGACTCGCTTTGTTCAAGTCCCTAAAGTCAACACAAACACGGATTCTCCCATCCTTTTTGGGTACAGGTACTATGTTAGCTACCCAGTCAGAATACTCGGAAACTTTGATGAACCCGGCTTTGAATTGCTTATCAACTTCTTCCTTAATCTTTAGAGCCCATTCTGTTCTCATTCGTCGAAGCTTCTGTTTCACAGGTTTGAAACCCGGCTTAATTGGAATCCTATGTTCGGCGATATCCCTGTCGATCCCTGGCATGTCTTTGTAGGACCAAGCGAAAACGTCTTTGAATTCATTTAGGAGGTCTATGAAGTCGGCCCTTTCGGTTGAGCTCAAGGTAGTCCCTATCCTAAGTTCTTTAGGTTCCAGTTCGGTTCCTACATTGATGGGTTCGATGTCCTCTATTACAGGTCCCCCTTCCCCTTCCTGTAGTATTTCTTTGGCTACGCAGGGAGGTATTTCGGTCAAGTCTGGGTCTTGGTCATCCTCAGTATCATCGTAAACAGAATTGCACTTAAGATAACACAAAGAGTAAGCAGAACCTGATTTATTCATATTAAGATTTGAGTAAAGTTGAAACAAAAAGCCAACCGATCCATGGTCGGTGGCGGCAAAGGACAGACGAATGGTGGGGCATTTCCGAACTACTCGTGACTACTCGAGGCTAAGCTAGGAGAAATGAAGGGAGTGGGGATGACAACAGGAGTAGATTCTCTAATGACTTCTCTAGACTCCGACTCCGACTCCGACTCCGACTCGAATTCGTCGTCTTCTGGTTCTCCTTTGAACATCTCTCCTTCTCCAGTGGTGAGCTTGAAGAGTCTTCCTTGGTTGTTAGTCCATTTGATAGATTTTCTCCACCCTTTCTTCTGCTTTGTGTCAGTTTCCGCAGTCCCAAGCGTGGCAATGATCTCATCTATGATGCTTTCAGCGCTTTTGATTAAGGGAAGATCTTGGAGATAGACATCTTCCTCACTATCTGTCCATATCCCATTGATGACCTCTTCTTTCGGGGAGATAAGATGCGAGCAGTCTAAGGTAGATTTGTCACTCGTGATCACTAGAACTCCAAGAGGATTCTCAGTGTTGTTGGGCTTACCTCCTGGGGGTATTGGGAGTCGACCATCTTCAATCATATCTTGAAGCACGTGTTTCAACTTGTAGCATTTTTCTGTGTCGTGCCCTTTGCCCCTATGGTATTCACAGTATGAATCTTCATCCCAAAACTTGGACTTCTTTTCGGGTTCGGGAGTAGGTCCAATGGGTTGGAGTTTACCTTGCTTCATTAACCTTTTTAGAGCGTTGGAGTATGTATCCCCAAGGTTTGTGAATTTCCTTGGTGGAGTAGTTTTCTTAGATGGCTCGAGAAGGTTAACTTCGTCGGTCTTGCTAGTAGAGCCGTATGAACGACTTGTGGACCCTTGATATCCTCGACCTACCGTTTTGGACAAGAGTCCTTTACGGATGTCATCTTCAATTCGTGTCCCTAATACGGTTAAGTCCTTGAAAGTCTTGATGTTTTGATATCTCAAATGGTTGGCATATATGGGCTTGAGATTATCCACAAACGTTTCCACAAGAGTAGCCTCATCCGGGCGTTCAACTAGTTGAGTACTAGTCTTCCTCCACCTACTTAGGAAGTCGGTGAATCCTTCTTTGTCATTTTGGGTAAGAACCTCTAGAGTACGCATGTTGACTTGGATCTCGGCATTATCCGCATATTGTTTAGAGAACTCGATTGCGGCGTCTTCCCAAGTAGCGACCTTCTTGTGATCTAAAGTGTAGAACCATTGCTTCGGGATGGTGTCAAGAGATGAAGGAAAGATCCTTAAGAACATCTCGGGTTTGATGCCTTTGATAGACATGTAATCCTTGAAGGCACGGATGTGGTTCAAAGGGTTCTCATGTCCTTTGAACTTAGGGATATCCGTCATGCTAAAGTTAGTTGGCAATTTGGAATTGTGACTTCATACTTGCGATTGTTTTCCTATAAATGTCATCCCTCTTAAGGTACATCAATTGCTCCTCTAGGTATTGGAGTCTTTTCTCAGCTGCAGTTGTCCCTATGATAGGATTCTCATCCTTAGACTCGTCATCGGAGTAACGTAGTACTTCACTTTTAAGGGGAGGCAACCTTCCCTCTACATCAAAGATACGACCTTCGATGAGCTCAAGGCGGTCATAGGTTTGGTTTTGGGTAACTTGCATTTGGGCTAGCGCGGCTAGGATTCGATCATTACTATCTTGAATTTGTTGGAGATTTGTTTCATCACTTGATCCGGGCATCTTGGAAACTGGATAAGAGATCGGCGACGAATCAAAACACGATCGACCATTCTATCACACTTGCTAAAGGAGGAAAAGTTTTGACTCGTGAAGTGGGTGTGTGCCACTTGTGTTGAGTGAGTTTTGAAGAAAGACAAGGTCTTTGAAAATGTATGTCGTAGTCAACTATAGTGTAGTTGTAGGAGTGGACTCGAAGTGAGGTTTGAAATGGGCTTGTGGCCCGAATTTTGACACGACAAACGGACAGGGTTTTGACCGGATTTTGCGCTAATTGAAGGCCTCTTTTTTCGAAATTTTGTTTTGAAATTGGGTTTTGATTTTTGAAAATTCGTCATGATTTGTTTAGAAATGGTGATCACGTAAGGTTTACACATTTATACAAGCATTATAACGGGATGCTGAGTGCATTTAAAAGGGTTTTGGTTTAAAGGGTGGGTTGCCATACCGAACCATCAAACCCGAAGTCTGTGGAGAGGCTCGTGCCAAACAAGAGTAAGGCCGATTCCTAGTCCATTTCCTCAAGTAGTGAAGGCCCTTGATACAAACAAGAGTAAGCATCATGGTATGGATGACGTCAATCGCTATCCATCCTTAGGCCCAAATAAGAATTAGGACCTTTTAGACGGGACGATTGGTCGAATAGGTTGGGTTGGGCCTAGGAAGGCCGAATTAAACGGTCTAGGAAGACCGAGTTATGAAAACCGACAATTGTCTTGTACAGACTTATTCCCTAACCTTGTTCGAGTTTCACCCTTGCTACACGTAAGTGTATTATCCCCAGCGGAGTCGCCAAATTGTGGACAGCGGGCCGCCCACGGGGGCGCTTGGTGAAGGTCGAAAACAAGCGTTTGCATTTTGTATGGAGTCGCCACCAATTTTTATGGGAAATTGGAACCGTTCGAATACCTCGTGTCATGTCAAGACACAAAGTAGAGACATGAACACTAAGCAATCGTTACCCTTAGCATTCTATGTCTAGAATGACTCTCGTGGATGCCAATGAACACGGGTGCTCACGGAGATCTGGAGTAAGGGGTGAGGGTACGTATTAGGAAGCTCTTTTGATCGAACACCTAATCCCGCCCGCCTCGATAGCGGCCTCTACTAATGATTAGGGAAGTTATTCGTACTTGATATATCGTCGGTTATATGCATGCAATGCAACATCCAAGTTTTAATCCTAACATGTGAAGATTAACTAAGTCGGTTGACAATTAATTAGCATACAATTGGGTCGAAATTGGAGTTAATATTGATTTACATGTGAAAACATACAAACAATAAAAGAAATACAATAAATGGAAATTACATTAATTACAACGGATTAGGCGATTTATATCGAAAATACCTTTAAAACGGATAATTTGATAAAAAGAAATAAAAGAAAGAAAGAATAAAATTAATGAAATAAACAAACGAAATAGGAAGTGATATTACGGATATTAGTTGATAAATACGTAGACTAATTAATCTATGTCAAGGCAGAAAAGGAGTTCAGAGACAGAACTCATCCTGGAACAGCGTGAGAGATGCGCCCTGAAGAAGAGGCGGCATTCTTTGCGTCATTCTCCAAGGGTGAGTTCGTCGTGAAGCCGAAACTGCAAATCATTAATGTCGATTGGTAAATTTAATGATTGATTGATAATATTTACTCGGATGGAAGTGATTAACAGGTTAATTACATGTGAACGATGGTCATAAAAGCGATAAACATGAATGAGACAGACGTAAACGAATTAATTACATGAGATTATGATGAAAATATTAATGAGTCCTCTGTTGAAATAAATCAATTAGACTAAATACGACGGATATACAACGAATATGCAATGAACATGCGAATAAACAGATGAAAACTATATCAATGGCGAATTCCAGAAACTCAATATTGACAAATTGAATCTCTAAAATCCGGGTTTGAATTCAATGACGAAAACCCGCAAATATTGATTACTTGGGATTTAAGTCGGATTTAATGAATTAAACATATTAATGAATGATGAATTATATGATACAATATACATGTGAATTATCAGTGACGATTATATCAAAGAATTAACGGACAAACAAATAACAAATAAAAAGAAGCGAATTACAGAGGACGAGGAAGAAGAAAAGAAGCAGGAACTGCGGCAGCCTCACGAAGAGGCGCAGCAGGAACTGCGCTCCTTCGAAGAGGCGCAACGATTCTTCGTCTTTTCTCGACGTCTCATCTCACTGGAAATCCGCAAAAACAGGTTTTAACAAAGGGTTTTAGAAATCGATTTTAACGGTATTTTCGACGTAAACCTTACAATGGATGATGATAAATAAATAAATACAATAAATAAATAAGGATTATACACCCTCAGACTTACATGTTGACGGAACGAGAAGGACTAAGATAACGATTAGTGAATGCTCGACGCGAATGCAAAGAGAGTGCCCTCGTAAGAGGAAAACGATTGATTAAATTAAGTTGATTAAGTGTAGTTGGTCAAATTGGTCGGTCATGCAACGGAGAGGCTGGTACTCGGAAAGATCCGAGCTTACGTGGTCGAAAGTTCAAGCACGTAGGCGCCAATAAGTAAGAACAAAGTCTAGAATGCAAAGGGAGAAGAGAAGGGTGGACACTCGCGTGAGAAATATGAGGAACGAAGGCTCCTATTTATACTAATCACACGACGGAATTAGGGTTTCGGAGACTCTTTGGAAGTGAATCTCGGAAAGATATGAAAAATATACGTAAGACATGCAAAGAAGGGCACTGGGAAAAGCGCGGCTGAGCCCATGCGTCTCTTGGAAGAGGCGCGGCCTGTTGCGTCTATTCCGTGAGGTTTCCTCCTCGTGAAGAAAGATTTCGCGTTTGAGTTATGGTAGGACGGAAATAATTCGATTATCTTATGAATATTACGGGATATTTATTTGCCAAAAGATAAAATTTATAAAATATGGAATAGAAATATCCGAACATTCGAACATTCGACTCGGGATTTAACGGATTATCGAGAAAATGGAGACGGTTTTTGACCGGACTCGAATGTACTCTAATTATCGCCAAAACGACCGTATCGGACGTAGATGACAACTAAGAGGTCGACATTTAATATTTGAGCGATCACTTGACGATAATCTTACGAACTGTCACAAATCGTTCCGCGTATCAAACATGCGGCCCAATCATCACCGGGTGGTTTGCGGGAGGTGCAGAAATGAGGTATCTACACCTACTCAGTTTCTGTAGATGGTCTAGCGTGTCGGTCGTGTGATTGTTTTGTGATTGCTTAATATCGTAATGGCATGGTGTTGATAGTGATGGTGATTGTGTTGTGGTCTTTGGTTCTCAAGATGCGTTCTCGGCTGAGTGGGGTCACTTGCGGGAGTGGCTTCAGGCCCTAGTTTCGCCCTTCGTGGAACTCGCCACGGAAGGGAATGTGCACATTAATGAGCAGGGTTGTCGCTCGATATGATGAGCGGGGCTTAGGTGGGAACGGCTGCGGTCCCCCACTGGCAGGGCTGGTCCAGTGGACAGTCAGTGATAGAGTTGGTTGAGTTGTTGTGATTGTGTCCGAGATTAATAGCTTGTATTGTATTGATAATTGTAGTTGGTCTTGTAGTATCTTGTCTCAGTACTGACCTTGTGTGGTTGTCTTGTTTGTTATGTGTCTGCCGTGATCCCTTATGGTGAGCAGTCGGTCTTAGCAGGTGTTGATGTTGTTGACAGCTGGAGTCCGGGCATGGATGAGTCTTCACGAGATACGATAGTCATAGCGTGTAGTATTTGAGTTGTATCTTTTATATCATTTGTTGGTTTGAATCGCTTGTAATATAACATAATAGTTCCTTTATCGACATTTGATTATTACTACCCTCGGGCAACCGAGATGGTAACGCCCTTATATGCTAAGGAAGGCCTAGTTAAGGCTCCTCTGAATATGGGGGTGTTACAAAGTGGTATCAGAGAGACGATTTTGGAACCTGTAACAAATGAAAATAATGAACGTAATGAGTCTAATAAAATGAACCTGGTGTATGTGTAATGGGAGCCCCAGCTGATGCTAGGTTTTGGGTGAGTAGGCGCCCTCATTTCAAAATCTTGGCCCCATGATACTTAAGCCAGTCACATGGTACGGGAATGTGGAGTCCGTGCGTTTATGTGTGATGTGTATGCTAATTGTGTCGAAGCTACCCGTAGTTGAGCCTTAGTTAGCGTTAATAAGGATGTGGTAGCTGTACTTGGGTCGTGTTTAGTGAAGCGTTGGCATGATTAGTGAGCTGTATGATGATTTTGAGATACGTGACAAAGGTCTATTCGATAGAAATGCGTGGGAATGTGAATGGGTGCGCTATAATGGAAAGATGAACATGTTGGTGTTTGCTGTAAGTTGATGATGACGGTAGTCATATACGAGTTTATAATCCTACCGTAATTGCTATGATGGTAGTTATAGAATAGTCGAGTTGTAATTTGAAGCATAGCATATAGTGATGCGTTTATGCCTTATTGTTGGCTGAAATTTCCGCTACGTAATAATTGATTTGTACAAGATGATTTGAGTATGATCGAATGTAGAACATGATAGATTTATTTGTTATGAAGGGTATGCATTTATGTGATGTGTGAAAGAAAGAATTGAAGTTAATTATACGCTTCAAATTGAAGTGAATACGAGTTTAGTAGTAACATGTAAAGTAGGTTTAAGTGTAATATGATGGCATGATTATGTTTATAAATAATTCGGTGGCAGGTAAACCGAGTTGGGTAACTTGTATAGCGTAATGTGACGTGCATCTTATTCGTTGAGAATTGCATTTTGCGTGATAATGATTGTAATCCGTGATGGAATGTGATAATTCGAGCCGAATTCCGAACTTAGTTTGGAATCGACACGCAATGTTGTTTTGCAGGAATCTTCAACTTACTTAGTATTTCTAACCGAGTACTTAACTATACTTGACCGAGTGCGAGTGCTTACTAGACCGAGTAGACCTCACTCGATCTAGTTAGGAAGCTATGACGTCGGGATGTGGGAAAAATTCCTGCAGATACTCGACGAATTAGCTCCTACTCGATCGAGTAGGGTGGTACTCGATTGAGTACCCTAGGCACTCGATCGAGTAGGTTACTATATAGTGAGACTTACGGGTTTCATAAAACCCCTATTCTTTCTATTTCTTCCCATTCATCCTCTATATTTCGAGCCCTAAAGCTTGTTTCCTCTCAAAATCCTCTCAAAATCTCTCTTATTTTGGGTTAGTGGTGATTCTTGGGGTTAATTTCTTTGTTTAAATTTGTTTCTTTACTTTGCTACTCAATTAAGGTATGCTTTTCTTCCTAATTTACATGATTTATTGTTTTGAATGTGTTAGAATAGTGAAATAATCTGAAATTTTCGATTCACATGGGTAGGTTGTTGCTTTTAATAGTTGAAACATGATTCACATGCCTTCTTTCCATGTTTGTTGGTGATTAATGGTTGTAAATTAGATTAGAAATTGCAAAATTGAAATCGAGATTTCTAGGGTTTACGAAATTGAAATTGATTTTTGATTATTTTACATTGATTAGATGATGGAATTAAGTATGAGGCATTGTTTATATCATGTTGAAGGATGGATTTTGATGATTTTCACATTAGAAAGTTACCTTAAAACTCCGTCTTAAAAGTGCCTCAAATGGAAATTCGTGATTTATAATTGGAATTTGGTGTTGTGAATGACATTATAAGTATAAGTTGAACTTCAATATGATTGTAGTGATGATAATTGATGAAAATATGCCAAAATTGTTACAACTGTAAAGACCGTCTGAAAGATTTAATTAAATTGTTGTCTCTAATATGGAAGATGATGATGATATGTTCTAAGTTAGTTTTCATGAGTTAGTAAGAATGCCTCACATGTGGATAGGGTGTGTATGAAACAACCTTAGAATCATGCTAGGATACCCGAAGTTGTTGACATGTGCAATCACCATGATAAATTTTTCACAACTATGGCTTAGGAGTAGTAGTAAACCGAGTTTATATATCAAATTTGGGAAAACTGCTGGTGAATGTGTGTACCTAGCTAAGTGTTCAAAGTTAATGGCATGAATTATGTGCTTCACATGTCGAAGTTGTTGGTGAAATTTGTGTACCTAGCTGAGCATGTAAAGACCAAATTACGTGAAGTATATGTTTACATGTTTATACAAGTTTGTCGATCACATGTCAAAAGATGATCCGAGGTGAATATAGGAATTCGTCAAAGTAAACGGGGAAGGGTAATCCGCTGAGATGGGGAAGGAGCGGACCCGTGGTACCCATGATTCGGAATACCCTTCGTTGTCTTTGTCGATTTCAAGCAGAGAGAGCGTTTTGTAGCCTTACAAAAACGCAAAATGAGACCTACGAGGTGTATAGACACTACTTTGTTGGAGGAATTGGAGATAGAGACGGATGTCCGTCACATATTTAAGACTTTGGGTCTTCTTGGCTTGTATAGGCTGAGGAAACACTCTTATCCTTTTCTTACCTTGGAGTTCATGAGCTCCTTTAGCTATGACCCAAATGGGCGGACCGTTGAGTTTAGGTTGATGAATACCAGATTTTTTACGGTTGACTATGGATTTGTTTGCTTCTCACCTTGGGTTGGCCAAGCCTCCCAAGGATTCTATCACCGATATTCGGTGAGTGCGGTGTCCGCCGCCTAATGCCTTGCTTGACCGGAAAGCGGCTCCCACCTCAAGCAATATCTTTGATTAATGACGTTGACATGTTACCTTGAGGGTCTTTCTCCGTTCTCTTTCAAACCTCCTTTATGACGAGAAAGGATATCGATGGCGAACAACCATGAGGTGTTACTTCGATGTCTTATTTGAACCGGAGCGGACCAGGAAAGTGGTCTTTAATGCTTCTTCTATGGTTTGTGCTGCCCTTGCCTTGATGGCCACTGCCTCTTCCCGATACTTGAGCTGTGGCGCCATCGCCACTCGGTTAGCTGAAAAGCTAACCTCTTTCGAGGCTTCTTCGGAGTACGTGCCTCTGGTTACCCCGGTACCCACCATGGATCGTGACTACTATCTCGACCTAAAGTGGTTGAGGACCTTGGCTGACGGTAGCCTAGCTTGGAGGGTGTGGGGCATGAGTTGGATGAAAATTCCAGCTCCTGAGCACCTCCCACCGACGGAGCCCTTAGAGCAGGCGGCAGTGACTGTGGACTCGGATGATGAGGAGGAGGAGGATGAGGAGGATGTTAACAGACCCCGCCAGCTGCAGACCTACCTCATCGACGACACCATTCTCGAGGTGATGCCGGAGCCGACGAAGGGCGAGAATGCATCGGTCGTGGCGGTGGAGAGACCTAGGTTGGGGAGAGGACCCCGTCGAGTGAGGGAGAGGACCTCAGAGACTAGGCCACGGCCGGTGGCACCACACCAGCAGCAGCCTTTTCCATGCTACCCTTACCTCGACACCCCGGAGACGCGATCCAGCTACCTGGCGGAGAGAGTGTCATCTACCTTGACACTCCGGAACATGCACAAGATGGCGTACGCTCAGGGGATAGGGACCGAGGGACCGCATCCGGTTTGGTGGAGTGGAGTTGGGGACTACACAAGGGTTTTCCATTCCTACGGGGTGGATCAGTCGACGTGGGGGACACCTCGATCCTTTGCCTACGGTGGCTTGACCCCATGGTACGTGAGCCCGGGAGCAGGAGCAGGAGTGGATGCGGGGATTGGGTCATCAGGAGCGGGTACTTCCGGAGGTGGTGGTGATGATGAGGTGATGGTGGAGCAGCAGCAGCAGCAGGAGGAGGAGTGATACTCCTTGTTTTATCTTTGTTGATGGTAGTTGATTTTAGTGATTAGTAGTGTGGTTAGACTTTAGTAGTTGTTTTCGTTGAGACTTTGATTTTGGACTTGTATTGTTGGCCATAAGGCCGGATTTGTCACTTAACTATGTTGCAGGATTGTTTTAGGGGTCGAGAAATCATCCCGACTCAAGTTATATGACAACTATGTTTACGTATGTGGGGTTACGACAAGTTTCATAAGGCACCTTGGCCTGTAGGTACTCGACAGAGTACCTCGTGCTCTATCGAGTAGCTGCAGGAAAGTGGGATAAAAAGCATTCTGACCTGTAGGCTACTCGATCGAGTAGCCAAGACACTCGATCGAGTAGCATGGCACTCGATCGAGTACCGCTACATACTCGATCGAGTAGCACTGTTACAGGAGGTTTTCGAAAATTAAAAATGTTCAATTGTTTTATAATCGCAAGTTTGATGTTTAATGTGGTTATTAGTACGTAGTAACACATATGAACCGTTAATTTTATATATTGGAAGTCAAGTTCCGATCTCATATGCACATGTGTCACAATTAGTGAAGTGGTGACGGTTTCTTGTTGTTTTAATGTTACATATGCCATATTATCATTCATCCATTAAAGTTACATTTCTTCATAAGTTCGTGCATACGATTTTAACGTGCTTTGTCGATGGCGGCAGGTTATCCCGGTGGTGGTGTATGATTTATAATTTAACGCGTTTATCCTTAGCGAGTAATGTCCACAATCAATAATATGTTTCTAATTCACGTTATGAATCAAGTAATACGTAATATGTGTTGTAATTTCGCTGCTGAACTTCGGGGACGAAGTTCCTTTTTAGAGAGGAAGGGTAATGTCGCGAAATAAAAAGGCTGATTTTGAAATTATGTTTTGTTTGCCTATAATGTTTTGTGGTTTAATTGCAAAATTTTCTAGTACCTTGGTTACTTTACTTACATGAAGTGTAATTGGTTACCTTAATTATTCATGCGTTGAAGTGAAAATGATAGTATGTTGTAAAGGACCGTCATAAAAAGTCTTATCTCGGCGCGATGCGTCGTAATAGAATGAATTGAGTAACACAGTGGTGTTAGTTGTGCAGTATGAGATTGATATGAGATACGATTCGGGTTGATAGTCGTTATCATAGGGTGAGTGATGGTCGTTTGTGTTGGCCCGTATGGCAAGGTCGATGTTTGATATATAATAATTTGTAAGAATTGATGCATACATATAGAGTGACAATTAACGGTAATAATGTTTACGTGATAGTTGTAAGAGTCGATAGGTATAGAGCGTAGACGGTGATGATGATGACATGGGGGGGACGATATTTCCAGGGGGCAATGATTTTAGTAGGAAGTTGGGTGATGTCGTGTTTTTCCGTGTCTTGTGCGTAAGATAAGTCAGTTGAACTGGGGGACGAAGTTCTTTTTAGGGGGAAGCGTAATACCCGCCCTTTAAGGGACCCTTTGACCAGCGTTGGTGACCTTGGGAACGGGAGTAGCCTTAGAAAGGCGTGCCAAAACCATCTTGGGTTGCGTGTTAAGAGTGGTACTCGATAGAGTAGAGGCTACTCGATCGAGTAGCTAGGTTACTCGATCGAGTAGGGGGCCACTCGATCGAGTATGTTGGGCACTCGATCGAGTACCGAGTTTTCAGCGAGGGTTTTATATCGCGTTTTGTTAAATCCGCAAATCACTTCTGCCACTTTCCTCCTATCCTTCGCCTCTTTTTCCTTTCCCTTCACCTCAAAACCTCCATGGAAGCCTCTTGGAAGTTCCTTGTGCCTTAGGAGAGCGTCACTTGAGTCGGGTAGCGGTCTTTTGCCGAGTTTCTCCTCATAGGTATGTCATAATCATCATCCGTGTCCTTGTCCTTTACGGTTAGGGTTTGCTTGATAGTAATAGATAATTGCATTGTGGTTATAGGTTTTGCTTGGTCGCTGGATATGTTGGTTGTCGACATAGATTGGTTGCAGTTGCTTAAAGGTAGGTTCGCCTGCTCAGTTTCTGTAGATGGTCTAGCGTGTCGGTCGTGTGATTGTTTTGTGATTGCTTAATATCGTAATGGCATGGTGTTGATAGTGATGGTGATTGTGTTGTGGTCTTTGGTTCTCGAGATGCGTTCTCGGCTGAGTGGGGTCACTTGCGGGAGTGGCTTCAGGCCGTAGTTTCGCCCTTCGTGGAACCCGCCACGGAAGGGAATGTGCACATTAATGAGCAGGGTTGTCGCTCGATATGATGAGCGGGGCTTAGGTGGGAACGGCTGCGGTCCCTCTTTGGCGGTGGTCCGGTGGACGATCGATGATAGAGTTGGTTGGGTTGTTGTGATTGTGTCCGAGATTAATAGCTTGTATTGTATTGATAATTGTAGTTGCTCTTGTAGTATCTTGTCTCAGTACTGACCTTGTGTGGTTGTCTTGTTTGTTATGTGTCTGCCGTGATCCCTTATGGTGAGCAGTCGGTCTTAGCAGGTGTTGATGTTGTTGACAGCTGGAGTCCGGGCAGGGATGAGTCTTCACGAGATACGATAGTCATAGCGTGTAGTCTTTGAGTTGTATCTTTTATATCATTTGTTGGTTTGAATCGCTTGTAGTATAACATAATAGTTCCTTTATCGACATTTGATTATTACTACCCTCGGGCAACCGAGATGGTAACGCCCTTATATGCTAAGGAAGGCCTAGTTAAGGCTCCTCTGAATATGGGGGTGTTACAGCAAGCGCTAACAATATCCAAATGGATCTTAGCATGGCTACAGGAGCAAAGGTTTCATCATAGTGAAGACCCTGAACTTGGGTAAAACCCTTTGCAACAAGCCTAGCCTTGTAGACATCATCATGTCCTTCTATGCCATTATTTATTTTGAATATCCATTTTCATTGAAGAGGTCTCACTCCTTTAGGCAAATCCACCAAGTTCTAGACTTTATTTTCATGCATAGAACTAATTTCGGATTCCATGGCTTGAAGCCATAAAGCTGAATTAGGACTAGAGATTGCAGCTTTGTAGGTAGCGGGTTCGTCGCTTTCTAGAAGCAACACATCAAGACTCCCATCCTCTTCGATAAGTCCCACGTACCTATCAGGATGGCGAATTTATCGACCCGACCTCCTCAATTGAGGAACAACTTAAGAATTAGATGACGAAGGAACGTCTTCACGTGCTTCTCCATTTGTCTCTATTTCGGTTTGTCTCTTGAACTTCATTAAGTTCAAAATTTCTCCCACTCTGTCTCTTAGAAATAAACTCACTTTCTAAGAAGACAGCCTCATTAGACACAAACACTTTGTTCTCTTGAGGTTTGTAGAAGTAGTAGCCTCGGGAGGTTGTAGGGTAACCTACAAAGATGCATTTTTCGGATCGCGGGGCTAGCTTGTTGTCAATCTTTATCTTGACGTAAGCATCAGATCTCCAAATCCTCATGTAGGATATATTAGGAACCCTTCCTTTCCATATCTCATATGGTGTCTTTTCGGTTGCTTTTGATGGACTAATATTCAATGATTTGATTGCAGTTTGGATTGCAAATCCCCAAAACGAGTCAGGTAACTCGGTTAGATTCATCATAGATCGAACCATATCCAGTAGGGTTCGATTTCTCCTTTCGGCTACACCATTTAGTTGTGGTGTACTAGGTGGAGTAAGTTGTGACACAATGCCGCAATCTTTCAAGTGTGAATCAAATTCGTTACTGAGATATTCTCCACCACGATCGGATCGCAGTGTCTTTATCCTTTTGTTCAATTGGTTCTCAACTTCATTCTGAAATTGTTTAAATTTCTCAAAAGCTTCACTCTTATATTTCATTAAGTAGATATACCCATATCTACTTAAATCATCGGTGAAGGTAATGAAGTAATCATAATTACCCCTAGCGGTGACACTCATTGGTCCACACACATCGGTATGTATAAGGCCCAAAAGTTCACTAGCTCGTGTCCCTTTACCATTAAAAGGACTACGAGTCATTTTGCCTAGGAGGCATGATTCGCATATACCATAAGATTGGAAATCAAATGGTTTGATCACGTTAGTAGAAACTAATCTCTTAATGCGATTCTCATTGATATGACCCAATCGACAATGCCAAATGTACGACTCATTTGGATCACTTGATTTGAGTTTCTTGGTTTGTATATTATAGATGTCATTCTTTGGATTTGATGTTTCTAGAACATAAATACCATTAATAGATGAACCTCGGCCTATGACCAAGTCATTTCTAGAAATAGTACAACAATTGTTCTTGATGGCAAAATTAAAGCCATCTATGTCTAACATAGCAACTGAAATAATGTTCTTAGATAGAGTAGGTACATAAAAACAATTATGCAAATACAATTTAAATCCATTTGCTAGAACAAGTACATAAGTACCCTTGGACGTGGCCGCTACCCTAGCTCCATTCCCAAGTCGGAGATCAACATCGCCTTTATTCAGCCTGTCCACGTTTCTTAGCCCCTGTAAATGATTACAAAGGTGAGAACCACAATCAGTATCTAGTACCCATGTTGTGGTGGAAGTGAAATTTACATCAATAACATAAATCTCAGTAGGAATTTTACCAAGTGGAATGACAAGTCCATCACTTATATTTCCCAAATATATGGGGCAATTTCTCATCCAATGTCCCATGCCATGACAATAATGGCATTCATCATCAACTTTGGCTCCTCTACTAGTCCCACTAGTCCTTTTGTTACCATTGTTGAATTTTCTCCCTTTTCTTCCCTTTCCTCTTGAACCATTTCTCTTTTGTAGCAAGATCTTGCTTGCTAGAACTCCCACTTACTTTGGCATCCTTCTCTTCCAAAGATAGGGACCTCATAGACTTAGTGACATTGTCTACCTGAGACGCATTCACATAAGGCCTAGTTATAGTAGGAGGTATGGAGGAAGTGATGAAATTGAGATTTCCATCGGAACTGATCCCAAAATGAAGCTCTCTAGTAGTATCGAGTTGGTGATTGGAGCAAATTTCGTCAAATAAGTTGTGACATGACTCAATGGTAATTGGTGTTGTTGCTTATGATGGATCCATTGTGATATAAATCAACTACAAATTTGGAGGTAAAGGAAATATTAACATTTGTCATTTTAATTAAACTTGTAAACATTTTTAAACAAGTTTTAACATTTATATAGTGACCTCTACCCAACTAATATAAATGATTCCGAGATCCAAATTCATAATAATACGGGTACGGTGAGCCGATTCATCCCTTATTAACATAACTCGGTGGATTAACTCTTTAATCGATTCTACTTTTAGAACTCTCGGTCGATAAAAATTACTCTAATTTTCATCTTTAGCCCGGAACACATGCGCCTACGGTCACGAATACTTCCGTTGAGCTCAATCCAAATTTCGATGTAATAACATTTTACTACCCCACTTCGCCAATGTAACAAGGTTTGTATTACGGTGAAGCCGGATTAACTCCCTTATGAAATTGGTACTTCATGGGTTTCTACTATTTGGTAAGACTATATCTCAATTATTATATGTGAGAGGTCTTGTCAATTTATTATCTATCACGTTTTAAGTGAACTAAAGTGGTGAACTACGATAATTATAATTGACACGGTCGATGACTCGATATGATATGCATGTGTTGTTATGGCAATTTGACAATGCATGCAACATATTAAAAGAAATGCAAAGCAATAAATAAAATTCCTAGTATCGCTTTCCTAAAACAGAAAATCAAATATTATATTACATATTCGGAAACCAACTCCTTTGGTCCCTTAAATCTTCAATTGGCACACTTCCCAAGAAACCGTCTTCGTCGGATCACCTTTCCGAATGGCACCGACTTTGAAGATGCTCCATAATTACAAATAATAATAAAATACAAAGCTATTCCTATTATACATTTGTAAAATGGAAAAACTAATAAAAATAAAAGTGATACGAGATCACATTAAATTACAACCGAATCAATCTCCCTTTCATTACGGGTAATATTGATTAAAACTAAGGCCATACTAAGATAAAATTACATAATTCAAAATTATATAAATAAAAGACATTCAACAATTGAAATATGCAGCATTATAATATGTACCTATCATGCCAAATCATGTCCCAAATCGCCCTATTTAACTTATGTCGTAAATATAACCCGGTTTTATGGAAATGCGTGATAATAACCTTTTAAAATCACTAATTAAAACTTAAATCATATCTAAGCTCAAGTTAATTATCCTAACACCTTTTAGAACTCAAAAATTAGTCATCACTAAATTTTTGACAATAATTCAACTTGATTTAATTTTATGCTCATTTTTGACCTTAAAATCATTATATTTATGAAATAAATCCAAATTAAATTATAAAAATTTCAAAATCTGAATTTAAATTTTTGAACATTCTGGAATAATTCCATGACACTCATAATGTCAAAAATCATGGTTAAAATTTTTGAATTAATTTTGAGAAAATATAGTTGCATTTTATCGGTTTGATATCATAAAATATTTAAAGTATCTATTATTCCAATAATTTTTACAACCTTAGATCTGATTAGTGGGATATTAATGCAACTTAAAATAATT
Source organism: Silene latifolia (assembly GCF_048544455.1). Classification (NCBI taxonomy): domain Eukaryota; kingdom Viridiplantae; phylum Streptophyta; class Magnoliopsida; order Caryophyllales; family Caryophyllaceae; genus Silene; species Silene latifolia. The sequence goes on from NC_133532.1 coordinate 68,754,106, forward strand.
TTCTTAAGCCATGCAATACTTTTTAACTATTTATGCTAAAATAGTCATTATTTATGCCATTTTGACTCTAAAAATCCATAAATCATGCTAAAAGAGATATTTTAATCTCAAAATTTACATACACTCTTTAAATTATGCATGTGACATCATATTAAAAAAATTATGGCTTAATTCGAAATTTAACTATTTTTAATCATTTTACCTCTTTTAATCCATTTTTATCTCATAAAAATCATAAATCATGCAATATTAATCAAATTAATACGAGTTTTTACACACAACTCATAAAATATGCATGTGAGGTCATATAAAATTTCCAAGTTCAGAAACTTAGTTTAACTATTTGTAGCATTTTGATTCCCATTTTAGTCATAAAAATGTAATAAAATGACTAAAAATCTTTAAAATGAGCAATAAATTTCCATAAATCATAAAAATGACCTAAATACATTTTAGGACCAGAATATATAACATGCATGGTGATTTCGTGGCTTATACTTATAAATCACAAATTTTTAGTTTTATATGTTAACCTTTTAACTCGGAAAAACAATAACCAATTATGCATGCAACATCCTTATGCTCTGATAACACTTGTTAGGTTCATATACCTATTATTAGACTCCTCTAATAGTAAACTAATTAACTTGTTAATTACATGTTCTTTAGATCTAGTGCATGCATAACAAAATGAAAGATTTATAAGAAAAAAAACAATGTTTCTCACATTGATAGATGGTTCGAAAATATGGGCACAAGTAAGGTCACATTCCTTCACTTGTTCTTGAGCTAAATATGATGGATGATCCTCCTAAGACTCCACGTATAGAAGACACTCCAATAAGTTGCACCCAAGATTAATCCCAAAAATTCCTACTAATATTAACTAAATATGTAGTAGAATTATAACCTTAATAATACTAATATTTGTAGTATTAATACTTCTAGTAATAGATTGAGTGTATTAGTATTTGTGAGAGTTTTTAGCAATTTGCATGTGAGGGATATTTAGAGGAAAAACAAGCAAAACTAGAAGAAAAAAAAAGAGCAACAAATGCTCATTTTAAAGAGCTTCCATAGTGGGGGAATATTTTTGATTTTGTTTTTACTCTTTTTCATAGCCTAGGTAGAGTAGTGTAAGACATAGGTATGATTAAAGCTTGTATGTTGTGTCACAATCACCCTTTAATCAAAACCAACAAAAAACAAAAGAGCATCTTTTGCTCTTCCATATGAGCGAAATAATGAAGCCATTTTGGTCCATTTTTACCTTTTGTCATTTGTCCCACAAATGCTTATAAGTCATATGTTAAAATATCTTACATAATTAATTATTAATGTAATCATTTAACACTTAAACATCACAACTAATAATATAATATATACTCCATTATATGAGTTGTATACTACCATTATATCAACATATAATGGGTCTTATAATTACTAGCTAGTTAAAATTACAACTTCTTGTAACTTTAAATAACTAATTACCTCTACCTCAAAACTTATAAAATACCTCAACTAATTTAGTAATTTAACACATAATTACTAAATTAAATCTTATTTAATCACATTACAATAAGACCTAAAATTGCACTCCCATAATTAAGGAATTAATTAATCTGTATCGCATACAATTAATTAAATATCTTTTTGGGCTTCATCCTATAGGTGTGACCTAAAGGGATCAACTGACCACCACCGTCACATGACAGTAATGTCAAACTCTAGTTAGGCAATCATTACCGATTAATAACGGTCAGTCGACTATATAAAGAATCATCCCTCACGTATTCTTAGTAAGAGATTTAATTATGATATTTAAATCATGTGATCGCACTATTGTTGAGGACACATTTTCCAACAATCTCCACGGAGCAATAATCCCATCAAATAAGAATGAATCATCAGCTAATAAGCTATCGTTAGAATAAGCAAGAGGGCATAAACACATTTTTCATGACAAAACTAGGCTAAATGAAGCATAAGAAGCAAAAAGCAACACAATTTTCTCAAAGTTTTCAAATTTTCTACAATGCAAGCTACACTAAAATGCAAATGCAATCCCCCCCCCAGTCTCAACACAACATTGTCCTCAATGTGCCAACATATAAAGCATCCAACGAAACCGTGAAAATGCCTCAAAGCACATAAACAAGTAAGACAAGAGCAATGTTGTCAGGATCGGGATTCTACTTTGGATCGATGGGGAGGGTAGGATCGAATCGGTAGAATCGGATCGTAGAATCGCAAGATTCTACAAACTCACTAAATATAATTTTTTATTTGGTAAAAACGCATAATTGAAAATCAAAACACTTATTTATTCATATTTATTCATAAAATATTGGTAATTAATGATTTTAGTATCATTGTATGAACAACTTACACGAAATTTGGGTTTTATGGTGTCATTATATAAAAATATATATTAATTTTTTTATTATGGAATCGGATCATAGGATCGTAAAATCGTAGGATCGTATTATGATCCCATCTCTAGAAATTTTCGAATTAATAGGATCGTAAGATTCTACAACTAGGATAGAATCGTAGGATCCAGGATCGGTCAAGCATTTTTGGATCGTAAAATCGTAGAATCGTTGGATCGAATCGCGATTCTGACAACAATGGACAAGAGGTTATATCTAATGGGTTGCGGGAAATTTAACTAAAATGCAAAGGAAAGTACACTTACTAGACTAGCTAGCCACCCCCAAGCTAGTATGTACGGGGAACTCTTCCAATCATCATCAATTCAAGAAAAGGGCCAAATTGAAGCCCTTCCTACCTTTTGGAGCTTGACCTCCACCAGATCCCGACGCACCATCATGTTGACCACTACCACTGGGTTCATCACTTTGGAAAGGAGTCACATACACACCAATATTACTTCCGCTACCAAGACCTCATCCATAGCTACCATAACCTCCATAACCACCATATCCTCCATACCCACCAGTAAAGGCCTCGACTCCATAATCCGAACCACAATAATCCGGACCGGGAGCATAAGTACCTGCATTATAACCAGAAGAAGAAGGGAACCCACCCGGGGGATAATTGTAGAATGATAGGTGTGATCCTTTGGTCGGATAACCCCTTGCCTAGCAAAGCTATCATAAATGGGGTATAAGGCAAATCTTTGGTCATCACGAATGTCGGCCGCATTAAGGCTAAGGTCTCGCATCATATCCATCATGTCAACGCTAGAGGTAGAATGGCGAGCTTGAGAGGATTGACCTCTCTCACGCCGCTCAATAGTAGAGGGTGTCGCTTGTCTTAAAGGCAAATGGTAGGTCACGGGTTCAAAGGGGGCACCCGCTCTACGGGTTTTGGTGTGGACTAGTGCTTTTAGTTGAAACCTCATCCGGTAGACTAATTGAGTCATTTTTTCCAATTTTCCAAATCATATGCGGATGAGAGTTTCTAAACCAATTCAAAGATAGAAAATATGTATAATCAAGTCCATCACCCGCTTCCCTTGAGGAAAGCAAAGGTTTCAAGTGTGTGGTTTCTTGGTTTAATCGGCATAACTTATATGCAATTTTTGTCACTAATCCACCCATGACAATAGAACTATTGTTTTTGTGCCATTGTTTGGTCAAGTGAGTTGCAAAGTGGTAAGGGATATTAATTTCCATTTTTTATCACCGTTAATATTAAGAAATGCACCTAAAATTTCAACCTCCAATTTCCTCACCGAGTGAAGCTCATTTCTACCCAAAAAAGTCCATCCCATAAATCTTTGCCAAATACGCATTTCGGGATAATGAGTGAATTGATGCGGAACATGATCCCAATCAACAAAGGGGAAATGTGAAATGGCTTGCCATGTAATTTTGGGGTTATAAGACCCGGGAGACTCAATATGCAAATTCTCATGTTTCAATTGAAAATTTTCAGCAAATTCACCAAGAAACATCCTATAATCATGATTAAAAATCGGAAACTTACACCATAAATAAAATCCTTCTTTTTAGACTTGTGAAATTCAAATGAACTCAAGAACTCAAGGGTGAATTCAGGGAAGGTTTTGTAATTCATAGTATAAGCATGCTTCATGTCAAGATTGTTAAACAAAGCCTTAACTCGTTTTTCAATTCCAATATGCTTCAAAGAATAATGATTAATAAATTTAGTGGCCTTCATACCTTTACCTCTCAAAATAACCCAAGTTCCCATTGCTTTTTACTAGAAAAGATAACTTAAGGATAAGTTGGATCATGCCAAGTTGGTGTTTCTTGCATCTCGACATCCTCCGCAACATAGGATGCCTCCGCTTCACCTCTCCCCCTCTTTGTAGGACCTTGTGTAGGTGCTTTCTTAGGAGCCATTTCTGAAATTTTAAGACAAAAATTTCATCTTAAAGCAAGCAAAAATTCATCCAAACTAGCATAATAGAACAAATTAGTGAACTAATTCATCCTATAAACATTAATAGAACACAATTTATTCAATTTCTAGCATAAATAAGTGACAAATCAATTTCCCCCAAATTGAATTAGGGTTTGAGAAATTGGATTAAATTGATTAAAATGGATGAAATCAAAGAGAAATGAGGTAGAAACTTACTTGTTGTTGATGAATGATGAAAAAACCTTGAATCTTGATGTTGGAAATGGTGTTTCTGTGTGATTTAAGGTGAAGAAAGTGAAGAAAATGAGAGAGAAAGGATGAAGAAGTACCGTCGAAATGTTAGCAAATGAAGATAGAATCTACCATCCCGTGTTTTTGAGGAAAAAAAAGTGGAATATTGCGTCCTTGATCGGGGACACCCCACCCCGATCGGGGTTGACCAGTCCTACACGAGTTTCACTCCTTTACTGCGTATTTCTTTTCCTTGCTCCGTTTTTGAAAGTTACGACCCCGAATGGGGTTCCTTTTATGGGGAAGCGTGCATATCCCGTTAGAGCCTTATTCTCTTCTTTATTCACCTACAAATCACAAAATAAAACACCGTCTAGTCTAGAAATTATTCCTAATTCTATGAAAACATTAAATTGTTCGGAAATTAAAAACAAAAATAAATAAAAGATCGGGTTGCCTCCCAAGAAGCGTTCTTTAACGTCCCGCACGACGTAAGAAGCTTGAGTCGGTTAAGCTTCCGTAAGTAGAGGATTCACGGTCACTTCCTCTATAACCCCGACGATCATATTCTCATGGTAGACCTTCAAACGATGGCCATTTGCTTTGAATTTTTCGCCATTGGTGGTCATCACTTCAACGGAACCGAACTTGTTGACATTAGTGACGGTAAATGGACCGGACCTCCTTGATCGGAATTTTCCCGAAAATAGCTTGAAGCGGGAATTGAATAGTAACACCTTATCACCAATTTGAAATTCTTTCTTCAAGATCTTCTTGTCAATCCATCTTTTCGTCTTCTCCTTATAAAGACAGGATCTCTCATAAGCTTGCAAGTGGAATTCATCAAGCTCATTTAGTTGCAACAACCACTTCTCTCCACTTAACTTTACATCCATGTTTAGCTCCTTGACCGCCCAATATGCCTTGTGTTCCATTTCAACAGGAAGATGGGAAGCATTTCCATAGACCAAACTATATAGTGAGGTACCAATAAGAGTCATATATGCGGTACGGTAGTCCCACAAGGTATCATCAAGCTTCATGCTCCAATCCTTCCTCGACTTGGAAACAACATTCTCAAGAATGGACTTGATCTCACGATTATAGACCTCTACTTGGCCACTTGTTTGTGGATGGTAAGCCAAGCCTTTTCTATAGGAAACCCCATACTTTTCTAGAAACGCATCAAGTTGTTTTTTTACCAAAGTGTGTATCACGATCACTAATGACCGCTCTTGGCACTCCAAATATTGGAAATATAATATTCTTGAATAAGTAGTTCACAACTCGAGCATCATTAGTGGGAGTAGCAATTGCCTCTACCCATTTAGAGACTGATAAGGTTATTTTCAGTCGTTTGGCCTTAATCAAAGTAAACCTAAATTACTACTAACTAATAGCTAGCGGTAAGAAGGGTCGAATCCACAGAGAGGCGAGGTAATTATTCTAGTTTTTTAATATTTAAGTCTGTCTTTTAAGTAACCAATTTTAAGGGTGGGTTTGATTTAATTTCTAACAGCTAATTGCAAAGTAAATAAAGGATGAATAACAATAATATTAAGAAGTCTAGGGTTTAGGTTCACTAGGTAGTTATTCGGGGGTGAGTCCTAACTTATTGGTATAGCTAATTATGTTGTTTAAGGTTATATGATCGGTCGATTCAATATTCCCAGATCTAATTTAACATGAAATCGCTATCATTAAATTATCTCGATTCAGTTATCCCAGCCTATATTGATTCTAACCCAGTCGGTGAAAGTCTCAATTCGCTATACTAGTGAAGAAAAACAAGTCACATCTAGTCCCCTTGAACCCGGTTTTGGACCATCACATAATTTGAGGTCCAAAACAAAATTCGTCTAAGAACATATGGGACTTTTTGGCCTAGGATCCTCCTATGAAGAGTTTGGAGCACTTTTGCCTAGGATCTTTTGTCTTGAAGGGATTTGAATCATGTTCAAACAAGAGAAGTAAAACCGGGTGGACCAAGGCTACACGGTTTGCAATGTCAACTACAAGAATCGCTTTCAAGCTTCCCAATTTGTCCAAGATAGCTTCTTGCCCCCTCCTTACATGCTCTAGCTCTTTTACACTCTTTTGGCCGGTCCATGTGAAGCTTCCAAGCTTGATTAATAAGCATTGTCCCATTAGTTTACCTTCTTGTTTTTTCTATTTGATTTTCAACTTGTGTAAGAACTTTGTGTAAGGCCTAGGGGCCACTTTTGTACCGGTTATTTTAGGGGTCTTTTGGACCGTTAGATGCTAGGATAAATGGATGGTGAGGATTGCTTGGCTTGGTCTATAAAAAACAAAGCTTTCCTCATGTAACAGATTTGATGAATGATAAACACAAGTTAGAAGCTTTGCTTTCTACTAATCTTCTTTGCTTAGTGCTGGAAAACCTTCTATTGCTTAGTGCTTAGAGTTGGGTGATTCCTTTGCTTAGTGCTTGGAATTTCCTCTTAGGCTTAATTTAGTGGCTTAGTTCTTAGATTAAATCATATCCCAAGTCACTCAATTCTAATCATGCTTGAAATTCTCAATTCCATCGCGTTGAGTCGTGGTTTCAAACAGTCCACCCGAGTGTTAAAAAATGAGCCCCAAAGTTTCTGTCCAAATATTAGCCATTTTAATCACAATTAAAAGTCCATTTCATTGTCCAAATCGAGTCTTATTTGTCCAAAATCCAAGTCTTGAGTGTTTTACTTCAAATTGGTATCAGAGCAAGGTTTAACACAATTCCATTGTTGTGTTAGTCTTGGGAGAAAACTTTCTAGTGAGTTCATACTAACTAACCACATCCAAAAACACAAAAACAACCATGAGTGAGGAAAGACTACTCGGTATTGGGAACCAAGTGACCCAACTCTCGGAGAAATGTGATCGTGTGTTGGATACTCTGTATGCCATCATGGCCAACATTCCAACACCAACAAAGGAAGGAAGACCACTCCGTGGTAGGCAAAAGGAGCAAGCTCATGGAATGCAAGAGCCTTACTCAGATTCAAGAGTCCTCAACAAAAACTTACAGGTACAAAGTCCTAACCTTCATGATAGCTTAAATTCGAATGTGGGTCTTAACTTAGTAACATGGAGAGTGATGCACACACAACCCCAACCCTTAGAAATGGACCAAAGACAACAAACATTTCGGTTTAGGTACACCATAAAGGGGAAGGTTTGTAATTTAATCATTAATGGAGGGACTTGTACCAATATAGCATCTAGTACCCTTGTTGAAAAGCTTTCCTTACCCACACAAGACCACCCATGTCCTTACAAATTGAGATGGCTCAACAAAGGTGCCGATGTGAGGGTTGATAAAAAATGTTTAGTACACTTTTCCATTAGAAAAAACTATGTGAATGAGGCCCTTTATGATGTTCTACCCATGGATGCTTGTCATCTCTTACTTGGTAGACCTTGGGAGTTTGATAGAGATTCGGTACTTCATGGGAGGGATAACACTTACACCTTCAAATTTGGCTAAAAAAAGATTATCCTTTCACCATTACCACCACCTATCAAACCAACAACACCAACTTCCATGGTTGACCGTCAAGAGAGGTCTTGTTAGTCAATGAGGCCGAGATGTTACAAGAGTTGAAAGGGGAAGATGATATCTATGTCTTAGTGGCCAAGGACATGTTTGGGGGAAATGAAATGACCCTCCCATTAGAAATCCGAGAGCGCCTAAATGAATATGAAGATGTGTTTCCTAGTGAGCTCCCAAGTGGCTTGCCTCCCCTTAGGGGCATTTAACATCAAATTGATTTCATCCCAGGTGCTACACTTCCCAACAAAGCTGCATATCGGAGTGATCCAAAAGCTTCTCAAGAGTTACAACAACAAATTGGGGAACTTATGAACAATGGGTTTTGTGAGGGAGAGCCTTAGTCCTTGTGCCGTCCCGGCCTTGCTTGTGCCAAAGAAAGATGGGTCTTGGAGAATGTGTACCGATAGTAGAGCCATTAACAACATCACTATTAGATATAGGTGATGTGGGTGATGTCGTCGGGTCACATCCAACAAACACATTTATAATACTCAACAAACAACTAGTTAGCGGTAAGTCGAGGTCGATCCATGAGACGGTGTGCTTTGGGTTCTAAGTCTATCTATCTCAATTTATGCTAGTGTCACAATTGATTTGGGTTTGTAGTTGTGTATAGACTAATGCAAACAATAAGGTAAAACAAGCAATAAAAGGAAGGGTGTAAACAAATGGTTAAAAGTGCTAGGATGTCATGGGTTCATAGGGGATTCATAGGAGTTGATCATACAAACATGTTTACAAAGTTGCACGCAATTAATGTTGTGGAGGAACCGAGTTGGTTTATGTCTTACGGTTCATAGGAAGAGTTGGGTCCCGGAGCCGAATCGATTAGATTGTACAACACCTACAAGTCGACTTACTTTCCTCCTATTCAACTTCTATGCATGGTCTAACAAGACTCGAGTTGGTTTATATCTTACAAGTCAAGTTGAGTAGATAAGAGATGGTTGTAAATGCAAGGATTCATAGGCTTAGCATTTCATCAAACATAACATGTGCATAAAGTTGACATCACAACAAGCAAGCAATTTGATTATGAAAATATATTAGATTAAGCATTAATCAATCCCATGTTGGGTTCCCTAATTACCCATTAATCCTAGCTAAGAGACTACTCACTCATTATCATGGAGAACATGCCATTAATGGTGTCAATCATTACAACAAGTGAAAACATGATAAGAGAATGAGGAAATAAACAATAAAGAGTAAAGGGTAAAAGATTTATACCAAACTTGAGATGATCCAAATAATAAAGCAAAGAATAATAGAAGAACTTGATGATTGATGGAAGGTTGTCAATCTCCCAATAAACCCAATAATCTTAAATTACCCAAAAGTAACAAACTTGAACAATAATTAAGGAAAGATTAATGTGTAATTTGTGGAAAGATTAAAGAGTAATCTATTCTAATCTATTCCTAATCTAATCTAAGAGGAATTTCTAATGTGGAGGCGATCTCTACTCTAAAAACTTCTTTTTTTGATTATTTAGAAATGGGGTATATATAGTAGAGCTTCATTAGGTTAACTAAGGCTAAATTAGTAATTACATTTTTGAGTTCTAAGCAGGGAAATGCTAGTCTTTTCGGAGAGATGAGCATCTCAGCTGAGGACGCCGCGATCCGTTCGTCCAGGAGGGGAATCTGCTCGGATTCTTGTAGAGGTGGACGAGCGTCTTTCTGCAAATCCGCTCGGATTGTAGAAGAGGAATCCGAGCGTCTTCGAGGCTTGGATGCTCGGATTATGTTTCTTGGACGGGCGTCTTGCCTCTTTGGCTGCTCGGATTCTGCTTCAGAATCCTTCTCTTCACTTTCTTCTTATTCTTGTAGGATTAGTCTTTAGTTCCCGCCTCCTCTTCATACTAGTCCATCAAATATCGTCAATAAGCTTCCAAATATGCACGAAAGACGGGAAATTCCGCCTAATTATCTTCTTTCCTACAAAACATATGAAATGCACTAGGAAAGCAAATAGGAAGGATTTGACGGATAAAATGCTACGGAATGTTATAATAGTATGCAAAATAGGCTTAATTAGGGGACTAGATGTGCGCAAATAATGTTCACATCAAATATCCCCAAACCGAACCTTTACTCGTCCCGAGTAAAGAGGTGACTAAAACTAGACCTTTATTTAAACTAGCCTACTAATATAGCCGACATGAGACAATTAGCGGGTCTCACTCCGCCCCTTCAACTCACAATAAGACAACCATGAGGTAGGATGCCTTCTTGCAAGGCAAGGTGGGTCTTGCCAAAATGGCGACACATCCAAACATTAAAGCACACAAAATCAAGTAATGGATGCATCTACAAAATAATAGCCACTTTCCTCATCTAAGTGGCGGAAATTATCTACAAGGGACGCAATTCAAGGGTACACACTCCTTCATAGATGCAATTTCTTCAAACTACTAAGCCTAGAAGGATACCAAAAATCACCTCCAAATTGTGTCAAGCTAGGGTACCTTTGTCCTCAATCGTTAAATGCTTTTGTCATAGACTCCCTATGGTGTTAGAAACACTGGAGGATCGCGGAATTGCCCCTCTTGCCTAGACAAAGCAGTTTAACATCATTGTTATTTAATTCCCCAAGACTCGACCTAATATAAAGGAAAAACATGTTTTTGTATTTTGAATTTTTTTAATTTTTATGGATTTTTGATATAAATGCACACAACAATAAATAAATCACACAACATAAATAAACTCCTCCCCCAAACCTAAATGTCACAGTGTCCTCATTGTGACGCCTACAGCATAGCAATCACACAAAAATTTCCAGCAACCTAAAGGACACACCTAACAGAAGGAATGGGAAATAACTAGAGATAATACAATAAAAGAAGGTACAAGGGAAGAGAATACCGGGTAAGAGCTTAGGAATTCCCCCAAACCAGTTGCAAAAATAGGGGAAAATAATCAACTGTGCAATTCCTATCATCGTCTGACTACGTTTCTGTCCCAAAAATCTTGGGTACTCGATCGAGCCTCATGACACTCGATCGAGGAACCATATGGCGAGCATAAATTCTGCATTTAAAACAAATGCGCACAGAAATCACAATCAATACAACTTAAAGCGCGTAATAGTAAATTAAAAAGTAGCGCATGTGCTACACACAAGCATAAGTAACAACAATAAAAAGTCTAAGCAAAGAAAATAAATGACGAATAAAGTTCTTGCTCATCAAACTTAATGTCTAATGTAAAATATGAGCAATGTTCATCATTCTTCAAGTCATCATCACTTGGTAGGAAATAGAGCATTTCATCCGTCATAGGAGCTTCATCAAAAACTTTGACTGGCCCCTCTCTGAAAATCTCAGCTTCCAAAACATCCAACTCGGCTTCTATTTCAACATTCTCGCCATAGTTATAAATCATCTCAGGAGGAGGTTCATCTCCATATATCAATTTTTCTATCTCATCAACTTCATTGCTACATGGATATGACGCAACAGCAGGGGCGTCAGGTGGATTCCTGTCAAAACATAAAGCAAAGGAATCATCAAAAGTAGGATCATAAGTATTAATCATATGACAAGAAGCTTTTAAATCAGGAGGACGTGGTGCTTTGTTAAGACCAAAAGTGATAATATCATCTCCAATGTTGAATGTAAGACTCCCATGTCTAAAATCTACAATCCCCCCTGCTGTATGCAAGAATGATCATCCTAGAATAATAGGAACACGAGAATCCTCAGCTTATTCTGTAATACCACGTATTTTGATGGTATTTATAATTACGAGTTGGGCATTTTAATGATTAGTTATAACATTTATAATTGATAAATCGAAATAAGACGAGAAATATAATAAAATAATAATGGATGAGTCGGGATTGGATGTTGGGCCATTGTATTGGGCCGCGTGCGTAGTATGCTCGTGGATTTTAATAAGTAGTAATAATATTAATACCATTAATAATACAAATCATAATAATAATATTATTAATAATAATAGTAATTGTATTTAATAATATTATTTCCTAATCTAACTCGAACTCGACCTAGCCTACTTAGTATAAATAGAGAAAATAGGATCCTACCTGTTGAACCATATAGATATATATGTTTGTGTTTTGATGATGTCAAGAGTGCTTTATATTCTATATACTCGTTGCGCGTAATTCTTTGTTTAGTCTTTTTGATTGGACTTACTAATCGCAAGCATTAAGGAATTGTGATGGAAGTATGATGCGTTTATATCATGACCAAGCCCTCAATCACGGATCAAGGTATTGCAAGATAATAGAAGAATTATTCAAGCATTCATGAGAAGATGAAGCTCAATTAAAGATTGATCAAGCTTGGATGATGAAGTAGCCTACACTCGAAGATCTCCTAAGAAAATTAGAATAGCGTAGGTGATTATGTCGTAATGGTAATGTAAGAATGCGCTTCGTAGATTGGTAAAGTTATGGCCTCACAGCTATAACATTGCTTATATAAGAGCTCAATGTTATAGCTCTTCTACTATAACATTGAGATGTCAAGTTTACATAATACACGACTAAAATGTTTTTAAATTGATTTGGAAAATGTTTTTGTCTCTTTTAAATATTTTAGCAAAAAGTATTTATTTAACAAGGAAGTCCATATTCATATTAAGTGTGGTTTTATTTTAAGCTTATAATTAGTAATTATATTGGATCAACTTATGAGTTGAGTCATGTTACTAATTAGGGTTTATAATATTACATACTCTAAAACCCTAAATCTAACCTAGCGTCAAGCTAGGGTTTTCCCGAAAAACAAGGCCTATGAGCCGTGTGGTTTTCGTGTAAACCTAATAATATAAATTGATTATTGTTATGATTTTATTCTCTAGAATTATCTTAACACATCTTTTATATTTAACTTGATATGGTTATATATGATAAGAATATTTTTGTTATGAAAAATCTTATCATATCTTAAGATTTAAGGAAAACATAATAGGAAAATAATTGTTAAAATTATCTTTGGAATATTCTCTATTATTTCCTAAAGATTTCATATCTTATATTTCGGCTATCTAGGGTTTAAGAAAAATATATTAAGTATATATTTGATTAGATTATCTTATATTTATCCTATATCTTTTCCAAGAAATTGCTTAAATAAAATAAGGAAAATTGTTATAATTTTTCCTTATTGTTTCGCCATATCTTGGAATTAAGGAAAGAATATTAGGTGAATATATGATAAGATAATCTATTAATAAATCATATCTTTTCCTAAGATTTTATGGATAAAAATAATAAGATATGATTCTATTTCCATATCTTATTATTTCGGCCTCTAGGGTTTAGTGAAAACCGAGTACCATGCTTCCTCCTTTGCTATAAATACTTTACTCTTTGCTACATTCAAAAGTAAGACCTTTGAGCATAACTTTCATATATTTTCAAAAAGCAAAAACCGTGTTTTAGGGCAAAAATCGTTTTGATATTTTTCGAAAAAGGTCGTGTATTTTATAAACTAGTGCATTCGTTCTTATTGTTATCGTTATAAGATAATAGTGCTTAATTAATTTCTTACTCGTTCATTAACGTGAACTTTTAGTGGAATCATTAGTGCTTTCTTATTAGCGTAAGTTATGTTGGAGTATGTGTCCTTGACAATAATGCGATCACATGTTTAAATCTCATATTAAGAATACATAAGGGAATATAACATTTTATTGCCAACTGATCCACATTAATCGGTAATGATTGGCTGACTAGAGTTTGACATTACTATCGTGCAACGGTGGTGATCAGTTGATCCCTTAAGGTCATACCTCTACGGAAACATTCTTAATTGACTAATTAATTAATTGTACGACGATACAAGTTAATTAGTTCCTTAAAATTGAACAAATGATTTTGTGAGTTATAATACGTATCTTATTGTAATTTGATTAAATAATATTCGTGATAAGTAATTAAATTGTTTTATTACTTAAGGTTTATTTATTGTTTATGAAAAATTGAAATAAGAATGAATTGTTTATTATGAATACAAGTAGTTGTGATTTATAATTATATGACCCATTTTAAGTAATAGTCATTGTGAATTACTAGTTAATTTTTATATGTGATTTATGTTGTTTATGTAATAATTTTTAATTTGTTAAAAATGCATTATTTAAACAACATGTCAAGTAACATGTGCAATATATCACACAATACATATTAACAAATCGACAAACTTAAAATGGACCCATTTTAATATGGGTGTGCCGTGTAAAATGGGAAGGGAGGATTATTATGCATTAATCAATTAATTAATGGGAAACATGATCATTGCCTACTAATTATAGCCTTGCATACCTATACTCTTATGAAGAGCAACTAAAAAAGATATTGGGCACTCTTCCCACATGGACCATCCGGCCACCCTAGAGAAAGAGAAGGGTTTTTTCTTCTTATCATATACAATTCATTTTTATCATTATCAATTCACTTGAATGCGTTTATCTCTCTAAGTTTTGTTGTTGAACAAAATCATAAAACTCACATAAAAATCTCTAATATTATTCTCTTAATACTAGAAGTAGTATACCCATAATATTAATAATTTTAAGGGAACAAATATTAATTCTAGTATTCAAATTAATATTTGTATTAAGAAGGATTTCCTTGGTACAATCCTTGAGGAGAGATTCAATAATTGAATCTTGTTCATCCATTAGGAAAGCTCAAGAACTAAGTAAGGTAGGAGATCTTACTAGTGCCCTAATAGCCGAAAATACATATGTAAACCGATTTTTCTTCACTCTTGTATTTTGTTTTGCATGCATAAGATCTAGAATTAATTTTATGACTAAATTAATTTATCACATATACAATATGTAAACTTTTGAGATTAATGAATCTAACAAGTTAGTCACTCGAGTATTTAATGGTACTCACTTGAGTTACAACTAAAGTTAGTTGTACGAGTTGGGTTAGTAAATTTGTAATCCGTAGAAAGGTACTAAATTTATTAATCGAGAATAGTGGACGTAGGTTTCGATTTGTGAAACTGAACCACTTCAAAAACCGTGTGTCTCTCTCTCTTTCATTCTTTCGTTTATTTCGTTCTTACTCATTCATTATTTAATTAGTTAAAGTTTAATAAATAAACTTTAAATAATTAATTATATTCATACATTCGAAAACGTAGTAAAAGTTTTAAATCCTCAATTCACCCCCCTCTCTTGAGTATTTTGGATCGATAGACTCTTCAATTGGTATCAGAGACTCGTGCTCTTGATTGCCTAACCGCAAAGAGGCTGATCTATCTTTTTATTATTTATCTTATCGTTTTATATTCCGCTGCCTATCACGTGATAAATGGATTCCAAATACCTCAAGTGTGCCGTCTTTGATGGGAAGACTTATGGGTTATGGAAAAACATGATGACTCACTATGTGAAAGGTCATGATTAGGAGTGCTGGAGGATTATCCAAAACGGACTGCACAAAATCCTAGTTGCATCCGCTGAAGGCACTACCTATGAGAAGAAAGAAGACGACTATGTCGAGGCCGACTACAAAAAAGCCGAGAAGAACTCTAAAGCTATAAGTCTATTGCAGAACGGCATGACCTCTACAGAGTTATATCGGTTTTCTTCGTGTACAACGGCCAATGATATATGGGATGGCCTTGAACTAGCTTACGAAGGTACTTCCATTTTTAGGAAGCACCGTATAGATCTGCTAATGCAAAAATATGAGCTATTCAATATGGAGCCTAATGAGTCCTTGGATAGCATGTCTGCACGGTTTTCAAGTATCGTAAACGAATTGAAAAACCTAGGAAGGAAGTTCAGTACCGAGGACATTGCAAGGATGGTTCTTAGGAGCCTAACTAAAAAGTGGCGTGCCAAAGTCACAGCAATGGAGGAATCACGAGATCTTGAAAACCTATCCTATCAGGAACTCATTGGTGCTCTCATGGCCAATGAAATTACTTTAAACGCCGATGACGCTAAACCAAGCAGTGGTAAAAGTATGGCCTTAAAAATCGAAGATGTTAACTCTGACATAGAAGATGAAACCGTCTTGTTTGCACGCCATTTCAAAAATAGAATCTTTCGAAACAAACAAGCAAAATAATCTTACAACAACAACAAGTTGTCCAACAAGAAAGTAACAGAATCAAAGTCATCATTTGCAAATAGAGGTTGCTTCAAGTGTGGAGAATATGATCACATGACCAAGGACTGTCCAACATGGGAGAAAATCAAGGACAAGGCGAAACGCGAGAAGACAAAGAAAGAGTTCAAACAAGTAATGATGGCTTCGTGCTGGGGAGATCTTGATTCAGAAGATGATGAAGGATCCGAAGATGACGAAGTAGCCAAACTTTGTCTCAGCAGCGTTAGTCTTGACCTAATCTCCGACAGCAACGATGAAAGCACTAACTCACACTCAAATTATTGCTTTCTTGGTGAATCGGACGAAGATGACGATGAAGAGGTAAGTTATCTGGAACTCAAAAAACGCGTTAAGAAATTATCTTAAAGTGCTTTAATTGAATTATTTGAGCAATCCCTCGATAAATGTCATGAACAGGATATGGAACTAAAGAATCTAAAGGAACAGACTCTTGATATTGCTGAGGAGAGTCATACTCTAAAGGCTAAAGCTAAGAAGTTGAAATCTAAAGTTACTGCTGATAAAGCTACAACAATAGAAACTGCTAATGCTGAAAAGAAGGAATTAGAATCAAAAGTTATAGCTAATGAAGCTATAACTTTAGAACTTAGAAAAGCCAAGGAACTTCTTAAAACTAAAATCACATCTGATGAAGCAGTGATTTTAGACCAGAAGAAAGAGATTGATTCTCTCACAAAGCAATTAAAAGAATCTAAAACTGAGATGATCAATGTTAAGAAACAACACTCAGATGTTATACTCATTCTTAACAAAAGGTTCCAAGACTTTCGTGACAATTATAAGAAGGAGAATGACTTAGATCACACGAAATGTCAAGAACAAATCAAAATCCTAAAAGATTTACTCTTACATGCTAGGAAAGTCCATGATAAGTGGGAAGGTAGAACAAAAGTCGTAAACTTCCTAACCGAACAATCTGACAATAATATGAAGATGGGGTTAGGACATGAGTGCTACAGCTGTAGAGATCACTCTAAATGCAAATCAACACCTTCGGATTATGATTTTAGAAAAATAAAATATGCCGATCTTCCTGAATATCTTATTTGCAATTACTGTGGTCATACAGGTCACATCCTAGACAATTGTGTCAAACCTGTACATGATATATGAAAAAATACCGATTTTGTTAAAACGGTTGACACAACAGTCGAGGATGATGAATCCCCTATAGATGAACCTAACGAAGAAAGGAATAATAACTTTCGCTGGTTTTATGACATGGCTTTTGACTACACCAAGAAACCTAGTACTTCACAAACTCCTTGTCGACCTAAACAAAGCAAGCCTAATCACAAGGAAAATAGTCATGTTAGACCTAGAGAAATCCCTAAACCTAGAACTCCTCCTAAGCAAAACTACCCAAGGTTTAAAAAGACGACCATTAGACAAGTCTGGGTATGAAAGGATTTAGTATATAGAGTAACTAACTGTAACGGACCCAACCTAGCTTGGGTACCTAAAAACTGTATCTAATCCTTTTGCAGGTAATGGTGAAAGAAAACAACCAATGGTATCTTGACAGTGGATGCTCAAGACATATGACTGGAGATGAGAATTTGTTTCTTTCACTCAAACCTTTCAACGGAGGAAAGGTGACGTTTGTGGACAACAAGAAGGGTAAAGTGATTGGTGTAGGCAAAGTTGGAACTTCTAAATCACACACAATCAGTGATGTCTATCTAGTGGATGGTCTCAAGCATAATCTGCTTAGCATATCTCAACTATGCGACAAAGGTAAAAAGGTTGTTTTTCATACTGATGGTTGCCGCATTATAATTGAAGGTACAAGCAATGCTATTCTTGAAGGACATAGGAAAAGGAACGTGTATATGGTAGATTTAAATGCTGTGCCTACTAACCCTTTTACGTGCATGAAAGTTACTCTTGATGATCCCTGTTTGTGGCACAAACGATTCAGCCACATTAGCTCACTAACCTTGAACAAACTCAAGAAGTGGGACTTGGTTGAAGGGTTACCTAAGATCAAGTTCGACCAAGAAAAAAATGTGTGACACATGTGCTAGGTGCAAACAAGTGAGATCATCGTTCAAACTTAAAAGGGTAGTAAGCACAAATCAAGCTTTGGAGTTGGTACACATGGATCTATGTGGTCCTATGAAGGTAAGGAGCAGAGGAGGATCTAGGTATATCTTTGTCCTCGTAGATGACTAGTCAAGGTATGTATGGCCTATCTTTCTTCATTCAAAAGATAAAACGTTTGATGAATTTGATTGTCTTATGAAACGTGTTCAAAACAAATATAAGACTAATCTTGTATCTATTCGTACGGATCATGGCACCGAGTTTGAAAAATCAAGCATTTATAGAATATTGTAGAGTTAATGGTGTAGGACATAACTTTTCTGCACCAAGAACTCCT
This sequence comes from Silene latifolia, assembly GCF_048544455.1. Taxonomy (NCBI): domain Eukaryota; kingdom Viridiplantae; phylum Streptophyta; class Magnoliopsida; order Caryophyllales; family Caryophyllaceae; genus Silene; species Silene latifolia. The sequence goes on from NC_133532.1 coordinate 68,772,768, forward strand.
CAAGAAAACGGTGTCGTTGAACGTATGAATAGAACACTGGAAGATATGGCTCGTACAATGCTTTTGTGTAGTGGTCTTGAAGGAAATGTAGATCTATATACATACTAACATACTCATATATGTTAAAACTAATTTGTCATAAAATTAATAGAGGTCTTATGCATGCAAACAATAAAGCAAATAAGGAAGAAATAATATCCTTACATTGAAATTTCGGTTCAAATGGGCACAAAAGAAATCTCCTTTTCTTTTGTTCTTGAGCTTTCCTTTAATGGAAGAACAAGGATTCAAATGTAGAATCCCTCCCAAAAGCATATACCCAAGGAATACATCTTAATAACCAATATTATTTAGATCTAGTAATAATATTAGTTTTTGCTATAAAATTGATACAAAATAAATTGTATTTTTTGCTCTTGAAAATTTCGGTCAAGAGATGGAGTAATTTTTGTGAGTTTATTTCTCTAGAATTATCATAAATTGTAGAGAGTTTTTGATGAATTTTCTTACACTAGAAAATTGGATGGGAAGAATGAATTATATTGTTAAGAGAAAAGCTCTTCTCTCTTTTCTTGTGGAGTGGCCGAAAATTAGGCTTGGGTAGGATGCCCAATACCTTTTCATTTTGCTCTTCTCAAAAGCTTAGGTTTTGCATGCCTACTTGTTAGCTTTTATCATTGTGTTTATACTTAAACAATTAACACAATTTCCACTAACTCCCTCCATTTATTTCGGTACACTCACATAAAATGGATGAGTCCATTTTATTTGTGATTTTGTCAATATGTCACATGTGACACATTTCATGGCATCTTATTTATAAAATGTATTTTTAACCATTAAAAATCAACATATTAATAAAATATGTCACTTATAAAAATTATCATTGTAATTCATAATTACTTGTACCAAAAGTGTTTTCCGAATTATAAATTACAACATTACATTATTTATAATAATTTATTCATTCCGATTCAATTGTTTTTGTAAACAATAATTTCATCTAAGTAATAAAATAATTCGATTACTTAGACCGTGTCTCATTTAATCATATTTACAATAAGATACGTAAATTATACTCACAAAATCATCCGTCAATTTTAAGCAATTTAATTAACTCGTATCGGTATACGATTAATTAATAATAATCAATTAAGAGTATTTCCCTATAGATATGACCTAAGGGGATCAACTGATCACCACCGTCGCACGACAGTAATGTCAAACTCTAGTCAGCCAATCATTACCGATATGTGTGGACCAGTTGACTGTAAAATATTACATCCCATATGTATTCTTAAAATGAGATTTAATAATGATATTTAAATCATGTGATCGCACTATTGTTGAGGACACATTTCCCAACAATCTCCCACTTGTCCTCGACAAGTGTGCGTCACCAATTCTCTTGTCCTATTACTATCTCCCACTCAATGCAAGGTGTCTTTCGGTCGTACTTGCAAGTGATCATATCGAGAGTGGTTTCCTCGATCCGGAGAAAACGATTGACCGGATTTATCCACTCTGGATACCTTCCGAGCGTGGCCACGCATTTCCAGTTCATTACTCCTCGAGTGGCCCTGAGATATTGTTTTAACCCTGACAAGGGGGTGGACAATTCCTATCGCACTCTTTCCCTTCGACTAGCCACAACCATCATAACCCAAAATATGCCCATTTGACCCCATTTACGAAGGTCGTAGTAACACAAATCAAAGTTAATCAAATCGTGCCATCTTAGGTGAATAGTCTTTAGTCAAAAGAATCGACTCATTAGAATACTATAGTAGCTCTCGCCACGACCAGGCTATATAAATTTGCCGAACTCTATAAGCGGTCACTGCCCGACAAAGTGTTCCTAACGTCTTGCCTATGTGATCGACTAGTCATCTCACATGACTCTATGGCACTTGAGCTTGCCATCAATCGCATCACACTCTAGTCACTTCGAGACGTCACCTCATACAAGTGACTATGGGCGAATACAATGTTAATCCGGGTTCACTTTAACGGGGTTCAATTGTCTCTACAACCCGTTTGGATGTAACAAAGTATAATAAAAGAGTTTTAAAGTAAAACTCGAACGACAAATGCGATTATTACATATGAATAGTCAATGCCTGATTACTATTTCATGTTCTATAATCTAATTTGATCTTGTACGTAGTTGTTCATTTCAATTCAATTGAAATGACATGACTCATCATGTTTAGCCTTTGAGAAGGCTTTGGTTAGTAGGTTTTATCAATTTCTTGTACCTTACTCAACCTTACTACATACTCGTTTTCCTTTGTAATGTATACATTTGCATTACAAAACTTTCTGAGTACGTGTCGAGATCCAATCAAGACATAGGCCCTCTAGCCTAAGAATAGCTCCCACTGTTTTCACAGTGTGCGGGACTCATCCTTCTTGCACATCTCATGATCGCAAGTGTACTCAATTTCCGTTATAAATATCTCTCATTGTTCTTTATTTCCTAGAACGATTCTAGAAAATCTACTTCTTAATTAACATTGCCATAATGGTATCTTAACCATCCTAATGTGTTTTGATTATGGTTTTGTCGGAAACCATGCGCAATCTCAATTGTCAATTGTCACTTGTGTAACACCCTTACACAAAATTGCATCATAAACACTTTGCTTTACTTCCTTAATGTTTCTGCAAGCACTTAAGGGTAATCTTTATGGCTTACTTGGTAAAGATTACTTAAATTTGATTTTGAAAACAATTCATTATACTCAAAGTATATGAAGTGTTATACATCATTACTCATTTAATTGATCCGGCAGCGGAAGCAAATGGAATCAATCAAATATGTTCAATTTAATTGAACTAGTCATGAATCTTATCAACTTAAGACTTCTTACTGACGCTAATATCATGTGGATTTATCTTCATAAATCCGGATATTAAAGATGTATTATAATACTCCAAAAGTCTTAAATCATTCTCAATGATCAATATGTCATCCACATATCGGACTAATTAAAATTCCGTAACTCCCACTAAACTCCATGTATAAACACAACTTCTCGACTTATCGAGAAATGTTTTATCACATGATCAAAATGTTGATTCTAACTCATTGATGTCCTACTTAAGATCCTCTCTTAAGTTTCACATTATCTTAGGATTGCAAGAATCTATAAAACTTATGACATGTATTGAATACATTGCTTCTATTGAAGAAGTGGGTTTTAGATTCACTTGCTGTGTATTTCATAACCTTATAATGAAACACAATCCCTAAGAAGATCCAAATAGACTTAAGCATTTCAATTAGTGCAAAACCCTTTGCAACTAATCTTGCTATGAAATATCTCTTTATTAGTGCAAAACCCTTTGTCACTAATCAAGCCTTTTATTTCGGATTTTCATGGCTCTAAGCCTTGTATTGAGTTGTGACTTAAACACTCTTATGTAAGTCCTTTGCCGATTACTTTCCAGAAGTAATCAACTTGAATCAAACAATTTCTTTTGTAAGTTATAAGCTCTTTACTTTCTTAAAAGTAGCATGAATTCATCATTTTTAACAAGTGACGAATTTAACCTCCTAGGTTTTGAAGAAACAACGTCTTACACAAAACGTCTCATGTAGCCAAGAAAGACCAGTTTCTTGCGACATAACATTTTTGTGGCATTCTTTGTGGCTCTTGAATAATTTCTCCCACTCTGTCTTCTAAAACTAAACTTGTATTTTAGAAAGACAGCTTCACGAGCCGCAAACCCGTCGTACTCGTGATAATTGAAGAGGGAAAAATGAGCATTTGTTTCTTGTGAAAACTTACAAACATGGTACCCTTACCATTTCATATCTCATATGATTCGATTTAGTGGAAAAATAATTTAGACAAAATGATAAAATCCCCAAAAGGATCAAGTAACTCAAAATAACTTGATCGAAGTCCAAACCTTATCGAATAGCGTTTGAATTCTTATCCAATCATACATTATCCCATAATGCGTGTAAAGAGAGATTAATTTGTGATACTATATCACAATTCATTTGGCTTATATCAAAGTCTTCACTTTGATAATCCCATCACGACTAAACCGTGATTCCTTGAACTCTTTGAAATTCTTCAAAGATTTCTCTATTTACCTTATTAAGTGAACATATTAGTGTCAACTTAAATCGTTGGTAAAAGATAATGATCAACCTATTTTGGATAGATGATTTACAACCTCGATCTCCTTTTCAACAAAAAGGCATGAGACATCTTGCTTTGAATACAAGATACGCATATACCATTAACAATCTAATGGTTTCAAGAGTACTCGATAACTCTTTACGTTCATCATTCCAAAATTTAAGGTTTAATGTTGGGTTACCAATTTGAATCTTACATCATCTACATGATATATCATTCTAGTTTGTTTTAGAATATAATCACCTTGATAATGGGCTAGCCATACATCAAATCGTGGTGTATAGGGTCACAAAAGTGAAAACCCTTTTTGTATCTTAACAAGTTTATATTCTTATTTAGAGTTTATGCACTTAATAGTCACAATTAAGTACAACTTTAAATCCAAAAACTAGATTGAGTACACAATTACTCTATCTCTCGACATTATTGTTACTAGTCGTCATATTCTAATCATCCTATGTATCAAGTACAATGATGAAAACCTCCACTGGTTTCTAATATTGACGAAGTGGTACTAGCAAAATTTATGTTTAATCAAATAAACATTTAAAGAAGAAGGTCCCATTAGATGTCCCACAACTAACTTGTTGATTCTTCAATAATTTGGGGCAGTTTCCTTTCTTGTGTCCAACATTTAAGACAATGGAAACTTTATTGGTCGGGATTGATAGGTTTAGTATCGTCATTCCTCAATGACTTTACTTTTAACATTACCTTGTATCAATTCCATTATTATCTTTACTTCTTGAACCTCGTCCTCATCTTAACGGTTTAAGAGAATTCTCCCACTCATTTCAATGAGTCTTTGCTTTGAGAAGCAAAATTGAATTCATGAAGATTACTCTTCATTTGTTCGTTTTAGTCTTAAAACTTTCATTGAAGTGGTTGCGTTATTTTGGTCAATTACGAATTCTGAAAATCTAATCACCAAAACAATTTATCGCTTCAAGGTACTTAATTCAATTAAGCATATGAAACATAGTCCATTGTAAGTAGAAGTGTTAGTCAAGAATCAAAAACCTGTTTGATAATGAATAACTTTAATCTATACTCTTTACAAGAGATCTTTAGCAATGGTTCGTTTGAGGTTTTAGAAGCAAATTCAAATTTTGTCTTTAGTTACGATGTTTTAATGGAGATTTGTATCAAAATCAAAATGATATCGTATATGAATTGTGGTAAAGAAATAGAACAATATAACAACGGAATAGTGGAAAACTTAACATTTATCGTTTTATTAATACTTGTAAACAACAAGTAAAGCATTTACATAGTGACCTCTACCCAACTATGATAAATGATTCCAAGACCCAAATTCATATTGACTTAGGCACGGTGGGGCCGATACATCCTTTATCAATATAACTCGGTGGATTAACGTTTAATCAATTCTACTTTTAGAACTCTTGGTCGATAATATTACATTAACATTTATCTTTAGCCCAAAACACATTCGACAAGGGCACGGTGGGGCCGATACATCCCTTATCAAAAACTTTTGTTGAGTTCAATCCAAATTTCGAATAAATGTGTCCATGATCCAAACCCACATTAACTTGGGCACGGTGTGGCCGATACATCCCTTATCAACATGAATTCGGTGGATAGACATTTATCACCCACTTCCCCTACGTAACAAGGTTTGTACCCGGTGGTGAGCACACTCCCTCGCGAAATAGGTTTTCATGGTTTCTACTATTTGGTAAGGCTATGTCTCAATTAATTGTTTTAGCGAGAGGTCATGTCAATTTATTATCTATCACGTTTTAAGTGAACTAAAGCGGTGAACTACGATAATTTTAATTGACACGGTCGATGAACTCGATAAAATAGGATGCATGTTTTAGTTATGGCGATTTAGCGATGCATGCGACATAAAATAAAATGCAAGCATAAAAATAAATAAATCCTAGTATGGCCTTTCCTAAAATAGAAAAACTATTTAACTATTATATATTCGGAAACCAACTCCATTGGTCCCTTGAACTTCGGTTGTGGCACGCATCTCGAGGTAACACCGTCTTTATGTATCGCCATTCTTGAAGAAATCCGTCTTTGGGAACTCCGGAATGAATAAAATTACATAATAAATTACATAATTTCCTATTATACATTTGTAACTAAAATAAAATAAATCTATTAAATTACAAAACGGTGATACGAGATCACAATAAAAATTACAACCGAATCGATATTCCCATACATTTCGGGAAATACCAATTAAAATCTAAGGCCATACTAAGTAAAATTACATAATTCAAAAATTACATAAATTAAAATTATGACAATCATAAAGAAAATGCAGCATTATAATATGTATGAACATGCTCAATTTTACGCTAAATCGCCTTTAATTAGCCAATATCGTATATTACTCGGTTTTTACGGATTTGCGTGATTTCAACATTTTATAATCACAAAAGTACATAAACTCATATTTATGCATAAGTTAATTACCCTAACCTTTTAGGACTCAAAATTTAGTCTTCACTAATAATTTGACCATAATTAACCCATATTTTATAAAATTGTTCATAAATGGACCAAAAATTACAAAAATAAGCCATAAACTTCAAATAAATCACAAAATTTGAAATAAATTCAAAATTCAAAATTTAAATTCATGAACATTCTGGAAAAATACCATGACACTCATAATGTTCAAAATCTTAGGTTAAAAATTTCGAAATTTTTCCGGAAAAACAATGTTGCGGTTTATCGATTTTTAATAAAATAATCATAAATACATGGAAAAATTATTTTCACTAAGTTTTCAATTTTAGATCTGAAAAAGATAATAAAATGCAACATTAGACGTTTTTCCTAAGTCATAGATTATGTTTTATTAATTTTCCACTAATAATGTCACTATTTATGCTATTTTTCTTCAAAAATCCATAAATCATGCAAAAAGACTTCTTTATAGCCAATTATTTTTCACACATCTTGTAAAATTGCATGTGACAACATATTAATTTTCTATGACCAGATTCGAAATTTAACTCATATTAACCTATTTTTCACTTAAATCCGAATTTAACAATGAAAAATCCATTTTTCGAGCATAACAAGTCCAAAAATTATGAAAATTTAAAGGTTATCTAAAATAATATATGTGACAACATATCCAAAAATCAATGAAAAATTCGAAGTATAGCTAATTTTAGACCAAAAATGACATTTTTACTCATAAAATCATATTTAAATGCCATTATTGTATAATATGAACAATAAAAATCCGAAAAATTAACCAAAAAATCCTAAAACATTTTAGGACCAGAAATATTAACATGCATGGATTAATTTCGTGATATCTCATAATAACACAAATTTTACAAGTTTTATTTGTTATTCTTATAACTCGGAAAAACTTTTAACCCATTTGCATGCAAACAACCGTGGCTCATGATACCGATTGAAGGAAATGTAGATCTATATACATACTAACATACTCATATATGTTAAAACTAATTTGTCATAAAATTAATAGAGGTCTTATGCATGCAAACAATAAAGCAAATAAGGAAGAAATAATATCCTTACATTGAAATTTCGGTTCAAATGGGCACAAAAGAAATCTCCTTTTCTTTTGTTCTTGAGCTTTCCTTTAATGGAAGAACAAGGATTCAAATGTAGAATCCCTCCCAAAAGCATATACCCAAGGAATACATCTTAATAACCAATATTATTTAGATCTAGTAATAATATTAGTTTTTGCTATAAAATTGATACAAAATAAATTGTATTTTTTGCTCTTGAAAATTTCGGTCAAGAGATGGAGTAATTTTTGTGAGTTTATTTCTCTAGAATTATCATAAATTGTAGAGAGTTTTTGATGAATTTTCTTACACTAGAAAATTGGATGGGAAGAATGAATTATATTTTTAAGAGAAAAGCTCTTCTCTCTTTTCTTGTGGAGTGGCCGAAAATTAGGCTTGGGTAGGATGCCCAATACCTTTTCATTTTGCTCTTCTCAAAAGCTTAGGTTTTGCATGCCTACTTGTTAGCTTTTATCATTGTGTTTATACTTAAACAATTAACACAATTTCCACTAACTCCCTCCATTTATTTCGGTACACTCACATAAAATGGATGAGTCCATTTTATTTGTGATTTTGTCAATATGTCACATGTGACACATTTCATGGCATCTTATTTATAAAATGTATTTTTAACCATTAAAAATCAACATATTAATAAAATATGTCACTTATAAAAATTATCATTGTAATTCATAATTACTTGTACCAAAAGTGTTTTCCGAATTATAAATTACAATGTTCTGTTATTTATAATAACTTATTCATTCCGATTCAATTGTTTCTGTAAACAATAATTTCATCTAAGTAATAAAATAATTCGATTACTTAGACCGTGTCTCATTTAATCATATTTACAATAAGATACGTAAATTATACTCACAAAATCATCCGTCAATTTTAAGCAATTTAATTAACTCGTATCGGTATACGATTAATTAATAATAATCAATTAAGAGTATTTCCCTATAGGTATGACCTAAGGGGATCAACTGATCACCACCGTCGCACGACAGTAATGTCAAACTCTAGTCAGCCAATCATTACCGATATGCGTGGACCAGTTGACTGTAAAATATTACATCCCATATGTATTCTTAAAATGAGATTTAATAATGATATTTAAATCATGTGATCGCACTATTGTTTAGGACACATTTCCCAACAGGTCTACCTCTTAACTTTTGGGCTGAAGCCATTAGTACTTCTTGTTATATCCATAATCGTGCTATAATAAGGCCTATTCTTAAGAAAACCCCCTATGAACTCCTAAGAGGTCGCAAACCTAACATCTCCCATCTTCGTTGTTTTGGGAGTAAGTGTTTTGTTCACAATAATGGTAAGAATAGGTTAAGGAAATTTGACCCTAGGAATGATGAGGCAATTTTCATAAGATACTTGGATCATAGTAAGACTTACAAAATCTTCAATAAAAGAACACTCTGTATTGAAGAAAGTGTTCATGTTATTTTTGATGAAGATAACGTGTTTGATAAGCCCTTACAGGATGAGGAAAAAGACTTAGACGAACCTGACTTTCGTCTATTTAAAGACCATCCCCCAGAATTAGAATTGGAGGACAATGAGATTGAAGGAATAAGTGATGAACTTGATCGTTCCTCAAAAGATAAAAAGGAGAAAACCAAAGTTATAGTAGATGATACTATAACATTGACTCAAAATAAGGATTCCCAATCTAATGTTATAGGTGATGTTACTATAACAGTGAATCCAAATCAAGGTACTGAGTCTGAAGTTATAAACGGCTCTACTACAACACCTGGATTGGATTCGGGGGGAACTTCCTCCAATTATGAGCCAAATGAAGTTGGGTCGAGCTCAAATAATGATGAAGAGCCAAGTAGCTCAACCAAATGGAAATACAAGAGCTCACACCTAATGGACAATATTCTTGGGAATATTAAGAAGGGTGTTCAAACAAGACGATCCTTAAATAACTTCTGCTCTTTCTACTCATTCTTGTCCATGATCGAACCAACAAATATCAATGAAGCTCTTACAGAATCAGATTGGATCATAGCCATGCAAGAAGAACTTCAACAGTTCGAACGGAACAAAGTTTGGCACTTAGTTCCAAGACCTAAGGATCGATCTGTTATTGGAATAAGATGGGTACTTAGAAATAAACTAGATGATGCCGGAGTCATTATTAGAAACAAAGCAAGATTGGTGGTCCAAAGCTATAATCAACAAGAAGGGATAGATTATGACGAGAATGTCGCACCTGTTGCTCGTCTTGAAGCTATTAGACTTCTGATAGCGTTCACAGCTCATAAAGGAATGAAGCTCTTCCAGATGGACGTCAAGACAACATTTTTAAATGGGTATCTACAGGAAGAAGTCTTCATAGAACAACCCCCTGGATTTAAGATAGCAAGTTTGAAGACCATGTCTTTAAATTAGACAAAGCCCTATATGGATTAAAGCAATCACCAAGAGCTTGGTATGACAGATTATCAAAGTTTCTACTTGACAGTGGATTCTGTAGAGGATCTGTTGATAAAACTTTATTCCTAAAATCCAAGGGTTCTGATCTTCGGTTGTTCAACTCTACGTTGATGATATCATCTTTGAATCGACCAACCGAAGCCTGTGCAAATATTTTTCTGAGTTGATGACTTCCGAGTTTGAGATGAGTATGATGGGAGAATTGAAATTCTTCTTAGGTCTGCAAATTCAACAAACTGAGGAAGGCTTTAAAATTCATCAGCAAAAATATATCAAGGAATTAATTCGAAAGTTCGGAATGAATGGAAAATTCCCACGCTATGTCTACTCCAATGATTGCAGACAAGAAATTAACTCTAGATGAAGATGGTAAGTCAGTTGATGAAACAACTTACCGAGGAATGATTGGGTCATTGTAATATTTAACTGCAAGTCGACCTGATATCATGTTTAGCGTATGCGTTTGTGTGGGATATCAATCATCTCCTAAAGAATCGCATATGACGGCCGTAAAGAGAATTTTAAGACATCTTATTGGGACGTCCAAACTCTACTTATGGTATCCAATGGAGTGCAATTTCGATCTGGTCGGTTATTCTGATGCCGACTACGCAAGATGTTCTTTAGACAGGAAAAGTACGTCAGGTGTTGCCACATTCATTGGACCTTGCATTATCACGTGGGGTTCAAAGAAGCAGAATTCAGTTGCCCTTTCAACAGCAGAAGCCGAATACATTGCAGCAGGACTGGTATGTACTCAATTATTGTGGCTTAAACAACAATTATGTGATTATGGTGTTAACGTAGGTTGTATTCCTATTTTATGCCATAACACGAGTACTATTATTATTTCCAAAAACCCCGCGCAGCACTCGCGTACCAAGCACATTGAAATTAAACACCATTTTATATGTGACCATGCTGACAAAGGGAATATAAAGCTCGAATTTTATAGTATTGAAAAACAATGGGCAGACATTTTGACAAAAACTTTATCTAGAGGACGTTTTGAGACTTTACGGTTGGAAATTGGTTTAATTGGTGGCAACTGTCATAAATATTTTATTTCCCGTATGATTGACTAGATTTGACGAGATTGTATGTCTATGTTCGTATTTTCCGTTGCAAGTACATTCTTATATAGTATTTTATTAATTTATAAGAATATTCCATTTGCTAGTCTATTATATTTTGTGTTGTATACAAACCATAACTCTTGTTCATCACTTATACATTCTAAGGTTTAGAGCTTCATAAACCAATGACATTCATGATTGGTTTCATTTAGGATGTGAGTAGTACTCCTTACATGGCATGTAACATCAAATTGCAAAAGCATGAAATTTGTCTCTTATTACCTGTATACACTCGGGTTTGTGGTGGTGACACATGTGGAGAGGTGACCCTTCCTTTACGTTTTATCTACTAACCTCACATTAGCCAAATTTGCCTTGTTTTGACCTATTTATTCAACTACATTCCATATGGCCTACCCTTGTCAAGCTAGTCTTGTTGGTATATTTGGAAGTCTTGTTGTGGTCAATTTTGTTGCTTTTGTGATGGATATTGGAAGGAAGAAGAAAAGGATGGATTGAAACAAAAAAAAAAGGAAATGAAAAAAAAGGGAGAAAAATTATACTATAAAAGATGAAAAAGCAAGAATCTCTTATTATTCCTATTCTTATCATTTCCATATTACTTGAGGAGAAGTACTTGTTGATGTGAGTAAGTGTGTGCCGTATTTGGCATGGTGCATCATCTGTTATGTTGGGTTGGAAAGTGGAATATGGTTACTTTTGGTTGTGATCGGTGCTAGCTTGGCTTTTACCTCCACATATCGAAATTATTTTGCCCCTTATTACCCAATTACCTCACCTCATATTACTTTGTAAGTCCTCGGCATGTGTTTTGGACCTTGATTGGTTGGAGTGTGTATGTACAGTTACTAGAGATATATATCATGTTAGATTGCATGCATGCTTATGTAGGTCGTAGTTAGGTGAGTGACTACTTCCCTTCTCTCCTACAAAATCTGTACTAAACGTGGTTTGTATTACACACTTTATATGTAGGACTTGCTTATGTTGAAGTCGTTCTTATGCTATAATATATGCTTTGGTTAATATATATTTCTTGCCTCGGTTGATATCATTCTAGTCGTTTTATGTCTGTTCTCGTCTTTTTGATGGTGTCAAGAGGGGGAAGAAATGACCATGATTTAGTATTTACCTAAGCTTGCTCCTTGTCAAGACCTATTATCTCTTAAAGTCCTTAAGGCTTTGGTATTGAATATAATTGTTTGATCTTGCGTTGATCTTTATCTATAAAGATGACGGTATTATATTGAGGGGGAACTACATACTTAGTCACAATTTTAGGAGACTTGCCATCATCAAAAAGGAGGAATTTGTTGAACCATATAGATATATATATGTTTGTGTTTTGATGATGTCAAGAGTGCTTTATATTCTATATACTTGTTGCGCGTAATTGTTTGTTTAGTCTTTTAGATTGGACTTACTAACCGCAAGCATTAAGGAATTGTGATGGAAGTATGATGCGTTTATATCATGATCAAGCCCTCAATCACTGATCAAGGTATTGCAAGATAATAGAAGAATTATTCAAGCATTCATGAGAAGATGAAGCTCAATTAAAGATTGATCAAGCTTGGATGATGAAGTAGCCTACACTCGAAAATCTCCTAAGAAGATTAGAATAGCGTAGGTGATTATCTCGTAATGGTAACGTAAGAATGCGCTTCTTAGATTGGTAAAGTTATGGCCTCACAGCTATACCATTGCTTATATAAGAGCTCAATGTTATATCTCTTCTACTATAACATTGAGATGTCAAGTTTACATAATACACGACTAAAATGTTTTCAAATTGTTTTTGGAAAATGTTTTTGTCTTTTTTAAATGTTTTAGCAAAAAGTATTTATTTAACAAGGAAGTTCATATTTATATTAAGTGTGGTTTCATTTTAAGCTTATAATTAGTAATTATATTGGATCAACTTATGAGTTGAGTCATGTTACTAATTAGGGTTTCTAATATTACATACTCTAAAACCCTAAATCTAACCTAGTGTCAAGCTAGGGTTTTCACGAAAAACAAGGCCTATGAGCCGTGTGGTTTTCGTGTAAACCTAATAATATAAATTTATTATTGTTAAGATTTTATTCTTTACAATTATCTTAACATATCTTTTATATTTAACTTGATATGGTTAGATATGATAAGAATATTTTTGTTATGGAAAATCTTATCATATCTTAAGATTTAAGGAAAAGATAATAGGAGAATAATTGTTAAAATTATCTTTTGGAATATTCTCTATTATTTCCTAAAGATTATAAGGAAAGACATAATAAGATATGATTTGCTTACATATCTTATATTTCGGCTATCTAGGGTTTAAGAAAAATATATTAAGTATATATTTGATTAGATTATCTTATATTTATCCTATATCTTTTCTAAGAGATTGATTAAATAAAATAAGGTAAGTTGTTATAATTTTTCCTTATTGTTTCGGCATATCTAGGAATTAAGGAAAGAATATTAGGTGAATATATGATAAGATAATCTATTAACAAATCATATCTTTTCCTAAGATTTTATGGATAAAAATAATAAGATATGATTCTATTTCCATATCTTATTATTTCGGCCTCTAGGGTTTTGTGAAAACCGAGTACCATGCTTCCTCCTTTGCTATAAATACTTTAATCTTTGCTACATTCAAAAGTAAGACCTTTGATCATAACTTTCATATATTTCCAAAAAGCAAAAACCGTGTTTTAGAGCAAAGACCGTTTTGATATTTTTTGAAAAAGGTCGTGTATTTTATAAACTTGTGCATTCGTTCTTATTGTTATCGTTATCAGATAATAGTGCTTAATTAATTACTTACTCGTTCATTAACGTGAACTTTTAGTAGAATCATTAGTGCTTTCTTATTAGCGTAAGTTAGTCACTCGAGTATTTAACGGTACTCACTTGAGTTACAACTAGAGTTAGTTGTTCGAGTTGGGTTAGTAAATTTGTAATCCGTAGAAAGGTACTAAATTTATTAATCGAGAATAGTGGACGTAGGTTTCGATTTGTGAAACTGAACCACTTCAAAAACCGTGTGTCTCTCTCTCTTTCGTTCTTACTCATTCATTAGTTAATTAGTTAAAGTTTAATCTATAAACTTTAAATAATTAATTATATTCATACAATCGAAAAAGTAGTAAAAGTTTTAAATCCTCAATTCACGTCCCCCCCCCCCCCCACCTCTTGAGTATTTTGGATCGATAGACTCTTCACTACCCTAGTCTAATTGCCTCATAAACACAAATTATTCATAAAAGAGGAGAAGGAGGAATCGATGAAGGGAATTTACATAGCTAATTAACTCGAGGTAAGACGGTTCATGTATACTCTTTGCTATGCTATAACTCGTAAACTAGATCAGCATCGGATAAGCCGTGACGATCGTTGTGAACGTGGACCACCAGAGACCTTATTTGACCCCGTGGACCACCTTAGACCGGCGGGGAAAGGGGATTTTGAAGGGGTTGTTGTATGGGTGGTTGCTTATGTTATTGTACAGGTTTAATACGGTTTCGAATTAAAACCGGGGCTTGACTCACCTGGGTTTGGGGTAGGGTTTTTCCAGGTGTTGGGTTGACTCATGTTGGTGGTTATGGGTGGTAAAGGTGGTGGCTTTGGTGGTGGTTGGTCAGTGTTGGAGTAGTGTCCTCCACAATAATTGCATTTACATAATAAATCTCGTAAAAGGAATATCGGGGATTTATTTATTTATTTGTCAGCTGGTCATCGTTAATCGGTAATGATTGGCTGACTAGAGTTTGACATTACTGTCGTGTGACGGCGGTGATCAGCTGATCCCTTTAGGTCACACCTGTAGGATGACGCCCAAATAGAATAAATTAATTGTTTGTATGAGATACGAGATAATTAATTCCTTGTATTATTTGACTTTTAATTAGTCACGTAAATGTATTATTTGATGACGGGTTACGAACTCGGGACAAGGAGATTTATTATTTAATTATGTGATATTTAAATAATAAATAATTAGAATTTATTAATTAATTGTTAATTGATTAATTTTATATGATATGTGTATATGTTTTGAGGTGGAATTAATTAGCTATTAAATTTTACAAGAGGTTGTAAAATTAGTTAAATGGGTAATATTGACACATTATATGTTGATAAAATAGTCTTATGATTAATTAATAGTTAAGTAGTCATTGGTTGTTAATTTGTATTGTTTAATTGTTAAATAATCAAATTAATATTTAATTATATCAGATAATTAAATATAAGACTTATAAGCATTTGTGGGGTAAATGTCGAAAATCGAAATGGACCCGGAGGGGACCATTTGGACAAACTTTTTATACACTACTAATACACTCATTGTGAGTGGAAAAGGTAGGCATTTCCCACTATCTTTTGTATGTGAATTGTTTACATTTGCATGGCTATAAATACCTAACTATTCACCCATTTCATAAGAGCAAAAATTTGAAGAAAAACTTGGTCTTTGAGGCTATAAAATTTCGGTTGATTCTCCTCCATAAAAGACCATTTTTTCCTTCTTATTTTATTCATCTTTTTCATCCAAAAACACATATAAAATTAACTAATATCAAATATACAAAAAAAAAAAACAAGGTTACTACTATATTTACCTAGTTAGTATTTTAGTAGTATTTTGGGTTAGTCTTGGGTGCCACCTTCGGAGATTACCTACATTGGTAATTAAGGTGTTGGAGGATCATCCTTGTTGGATTAGCTCAAGAACAACATTTAGGAAGGAGTCCTTGAGTTGTGCCCAATTTTTGCCTTATAACAATGTAAGGAATTCTTGTCTTAAGATGGTTTTATACCATCTGTTTTTATGCATGCATGTAGATTTAGACTAAACAAAATTAGTATGTAATTTTGATATCATAAGATGACTATTATTTAGTCTAAATGACTAACAAGTGGTATTAGAGCATTGTTAAATACATGCATGTTGTCTTAAGACGATTTTAGTAATTTATGAGATAAATTGATAAAATTGATATTATGTTACTAAAATTGGTTTTATCACATAATATGGTCTTGCATGTAAATAATTTGGTATTAGGATGATATGGGACGAAAATTTGATTTTGGTTAAATTTTTCCACTTTTTATAACTTAAAATGGCATAAAATTGAGTAAAAATGCATTAAAATTAGTTAAGAGTTAATTAAAATTGATTGCATGTTAATTTTATGCATATTTATTTAGAAATAACCACATGCATATTCTATTTATGAGAAAAATAGAAACATTAAATTAATGTGATTAATTTAGGTAGTTTATTGATTTTTATTTGATAAAAATTGGTAAATAATGGTTATTTTGCAAATAAATATTGATTTAATTTTAGGGCTCAAAATTTTTGAATTTTTAGCTCCTGGAAATTGTTCCAAAATGTACAAAATTTTATTTTAAGTCATATAAACTTTTATGGTTTGATTTAGAATTAAATCGTAAAAAATGTCGCTTTACCGATTATATTGTGAAATCGCTTTAAATAAATTTTAAATTAAAAATTTTCACTTGCATGACATTTTTGGTGTAAGTCCAGAATGTTCATGGATTTGAAATTTATTTTTCTATAAAGTTTTAAATTAAATGGAATTTTTGTATGATAATTGTGAATTATTTTATCATTTCTGTCATAATTGTGTTTTAATTCCCATATAAATTCAAGATAGTTGTTGAGAATAATTATTTTGATATTATACCAGATTAGTATTATGAGTGAGTCTTAAAATTGTTTTAAGATTTGATTATGAATTTTTATTGGTAAAAATTCCGTTAAAGCAAGTTCAAATGATCGTTGTTGGTAAGTTAGACGATTTGGCATGTCATTTTCCATAATGCATTTTATTATTCATTTGGATGAATGTTTTTTTTCATTATAATAATGTATTTTTTCCTAATATGGCCATAGGTAGAAGTTGGTATTTCCCGTAATGTAAGGGAATATCGACTTGTTTTGTAATTAATTGCGATTTCAGACGCCTAATTTGTAATTAATTAATAGTTTTTATTTTAATTTTATTACAAATTGTATAATAGGGTATTGTTATGTAATTTAATTATAAGTAATTAGATGAAGCATCTAAAGACGGAGTTTTCATGAAGACGGTGTTTTCGGAAAGGCGTTCCGAAATCCTAAAGAAGCAGGCCAATTTATGAAGACTCAACTCTCAAGGGACCAAGGAGTTGGTTTCCGATATGCAATATTTTTAGTTAATTAGATTAACTAGGTGGCCATATTAGGACTTACTTGTTTACATTTTTGCATTCATGCCAAATCGTCACTACATGTTTTATTTTTGTTGTTATCGATTTAATTGTCTAGCATTCACCAATTTAGTTCACTTAAAAGTGATAGACAATTAAATTGATAAGATCTCTCACATTTGTTTAAAATTGAGATTAAGCCTTACCAAATAATAACACCTATGAATCCCTTCTTCATTAGAGGTAGGTTCGGATCACCGAGGTACACTCTTTTTACGTTGGGTAAGTAGGGTAATAAAAGTTATTACGCGTGAAAATTGGTTGGACTCAACGGGATAAATATGGGTTGAATCGGTCCACCGTGCCCATATTTATTCTGGGGCTAAAAGATAGATTTTAAGAAAATCCGTCAACCAAGAGTTCTAGTAGTAGAATCAGTCAAAGTTATTGACTCACCAAATTTATATAAATATGGGTTGAATCGGTCAACCGTGCCCGTGTTTATATAAAATTGGATCTTGGAATCATTTATATAATTCAGTGAGAGATCATTATATAAATGCGAACTTGTTAAATAGTTTCATAAGTTAAATATTTCTAGACGATAAGTGTTAATCTTTCCTTTATTTCCTTTGTAGTAATCACGATGACTTCTACTAGTGAAACCGTCACCATAGCTAGAGATTCATGGCTACGTTCTCTCATGGACAAATATGTTTTAAAAGCCAACGGTAGTAATTTTAAAGATTGGGAGGAATAATTTCGATTAGATGCCGCAGGTGATGGCAAATTACGCTACCTTGTCGATCCCTCTCCCCCTTCGCCTAGTACTAGGGCCACTGCCGATGTAAGGGAGGCTTTTTCAAATTATCAAAAGGAATCCGCTGCAATAAAAAATGTTTTGATTTTTTCAATGGATCCTGCTTTACAAAGGCAATGTTTCAAGTTTCGCGATGCACATGAAGTATTCTCGAGGCTTTCTACTATGTTTTCTCAAGCCCTGAGGATAATTCAATATGACACCGCAATTCGTTTCTTTGAGTCTAACCTCAAAGATGGTCAACCTTTAAGTTCACACGTACTTAAAATGATTGAGTACGTGGAAACTTTAGAGGGGTTGGGATGTAAGATCCCCGACGAACTAGTGGTGGACCGAGTGCTCCACTCTCTCTCGCACGTCAAGGGATTTACCCAATTTAGGGTAAATTACAATATGACGAACATGAAAAAGAGTTTACATGAGCTCCATTCTCTGCTTGTACAAGCAGAGAAGGACATGTGATTGAGTGGGAGCACGAGGAAAGATGTGCTTGCAATTAACGTGAAGGGGAAGAAGCAGTTTAAGAGGAACGCAGGTAAGAAGCCCGTTCAGGTAGAGGGCAAAGGTAAAGCAATTGCGAATTGCTCTACCAAGCCTAAACCTATAAAGGGTAATCCTCTTAAAGATACTTGTAATTATTGTAATAACAAGGGACATTGGAGACGTAATTGTCCAAAGTACCTGGATGACATAAAAGCTGGCATTGTGAAGCCGACATGTAATTTCTCAACCGAATCTTTTATGATAGACATAAATTATGCTTCAAATACAACTTGGGTATTAGATACTGGTTGTGGTTCTCACTTGTGTAATCATTTGCAGGGCCTAAAAAGCATAAGAAAGCTAAACAAGGGTGATGTCGATCTCCGAATGGGAAACGGGTCTAAAGTAGCTGCCGTCTCAGTAGGAACTTATGTACTTAGTTTAGCTTCTGGAATGCAGTTGCATCTTAATAATTGTTATTTTGTACCAACTCTATCTAGAAATATAATATCTGTATCCGTGTTAGACACTGAAAGGTTTTCTTTTGTAATTAAAGACAAGTGTTGTACTTTTTCCCTTAATGGGATTGTATATAGCCAAGCTATTTCGATCAATGGAATTTATATTCTAGATACTTGCAACGATGTTTATCATTTAGATAATAAAAGACTCAAAACAGGTGATCCCGATCAATCTTATTTATGGCATTGTCGATTAGGACACATGAACGAGAAGCGCATTAAAAGACTAGTGTCGACTGGTGTAATTAAACCTTTTGATTTCGAATCATTTGGTACATGCGAATCTTGTCTACTTGGCAAGATGACTCGTTCACCTTTTCTAGGAAAGGGATCTCGAGCTAGTGAGTTGTTGGGTTTAATACATACCGATGTATGCGGTCCAATGACAGTCACTGCTAGAGGTAATTATGACTATTTCATTACTTTTACCGATGCCATGAGTAGATATGGGTATATCTACTTAATGAGGTATAAAAGTGAAGCTTTTGATAAGTTCAAAGAGTTTCAGAATGAAGTAGAAAACCAATTAAATAAGAAGATTAAAGCATTACGATCAGATCGTGGTGGGGAATATTTAAGCAATGACTTTAAAGATCACCTTAAAAACTGCGGTATTGTATCTCAGTTAACTCCTCCTGGCACACCACAATTAAATGGTGTGGCGGAAAGGAGGAATCAAACTTTATTAGATATGGTTCGATCGATGATGAGTCAAACAGAGTTACCTAAGTCATTCTGGGGTTTTGCCATTTTATCTGCTGTACAATCACTTAATAAAAATCCCACTAAAGCAACTGACAAAACTCCATATGAGATATGGAAAGGAAAAGTCCCGAATCTGCGATACATAAAAGTATGGGGTTGTGATGCTTATGTCAAGAGCAAGTCTGACGATAAGCTTGCGCCTCGTTCTGAAAAATGTATTTTTGTAGGCTACCCTAAGGAAACTTGTGGATATTACTTCTATAATAGTAGCGAGAATAAAGTGTTTGTTGCTCGTGAAGCTGTCTTTCTAGAAAAAGAGTTTATTTCTAGAAGACAGAGTGGGAGAAAATTTGAACTTGATGAAGTTCAAGAGCCACAAACTGATGTGACAGTGCAGGAAGATGTTCCTTCTACGTCAGAATCGGTTATTATTCCTGTTAAACCTAGGAGGTCAGAAAGGGTTAGTCACCAGCTTGATAGATACATTGGTATTATCGAGGAAGATGGTGACTATGAGGTTTTAATTTTAGAAAGTGATGAACCAAAGACCTATAAAGCAGCTATTATGAGTTCTGACTCTAAGCTATGGCTCAAAGCCATGCAATCCGAAATAGATTCCATGTACGATAATCAGGTATGGGAACTGGTTGACTTACCTAAAGATGTTTGACCTCTTTAGTTTAAGTGGATATTCAAGATTAAAATCGGTATGGATGGACATAAAGATGTCTACAAAGCTAGATTGGTTGCAAAAGGTTTCACTCAGGTTCATGGTTTACACTATGATGAAACTTTTGCACCAGTTGCTATGCTTAGATCTGTTCGGATAATGTTAGCGATTGCTGCATTTCATGATTATGAGATATGGCAAATGGATGTCAAAACCGCTTTCCTGAACGGGTTTCTGGAAGAGGGAGTGTTCATGACAGAACCTGAGGGTTTTGTGGATCCTAAAAATCCTAAAAAAGTATACAAACTTAAGAGATCCGTTTATGGTCTTAAGCAAGCGTCAAGGAGTTGGAATCATCGTTTTGATCATGTTATTAAACAGAATGGTTTTTTCTCGAAGTGTTGAGGAACCATGTTTATACATGAAGTTTAGTGGGAGTAAAGTTGTTTTCTTACTTCTTTATGTGGATGACATATTACTCATTGGGAATGACGTAGATATGCTTGCTTCTGTCAAGAAGTGGTTAGGAAATCACTTTCAAATAAAAGATTTGGGAGAAGCTCAGCGCATCTTGGGTATCCGGATCTATAGGAATAGATCCAAAAGGATATTAGCATTGAGTCAAGAAGCCTATATCGATAAGATTCTTGACCGATTCAATATGAAAAACTCCAAGAGAAGTTTTCTACCTATGGGCAGTGGGATCACTTTGAGTAAGTCACAGTGTCCTACTGAGCCTAAGGATATTAAACGCATGAAATCGATCCCCTATGCTTCCGCTGTTGGATCGATCATGTATGCTATGATGTGTTCTCGTCCTAACGTCTCGTATGCTTTGAGTATGACGAGTCGTTTTCAGAAAACTCCAGGTGAGAATCACTGGATAGCCGTCAAGAATATTCTAAAGTACTTGAGAAGGACTAAAGATTCATTCTTAGTGTTTGGAGGAGAATCTGAATTACGTATAAGAGGTTATACGGATGCCAGTTTCCAAACCGATAGGGATGATTTGAAATCCCAGGCTGGTTTTGTCTTTTTGTTGAACGGAGGGGCGGTTTGCTGGAGAAGTTTCAAGGAGTATGTGACTGATGATTCTACAACGGAAGCTGAGTACATTGCAGCCTCTGAAGCTGCAAAGGAAGCTGTTTGGATTAGGCAAGTTTTAGAGGGACTGAAGGTAGTTCCTACCGCCGAGGATCCTATCACTTTGTATTATGATAACATTGGGGCAATTTTTCAAGCAAAAGAGACTAAGTCTAGTAACAAATCTAGACATGTACTTAGGAAATTTCATGTAATTAGAGATTTAATCGAAAGGAAAGAAATTACAGTTTGTAAGGTTGGGACAGCTGACAACATCGCTGATCCTTTAACCAAATCTTTGTCTCAAGCTAAACATGATAGTCATGTAGTTTCTATGGTTGAGACGAATGCCAGAACTGTTGTAAATTATATGATATGTAATAATCAAAAATATTGTATTTATTATTTCATATATGATAAGTTGCATTTATCGTTATATTCAGTTTTATGTCTGAATTTATATACTTTGTTTTCTCCAAATAGGTTGTAAAGACAATGTCGAACCCTATTAAGTGAATTGGATTAACATTGTATTTTGTCCCTAGTTACTTAATGAGGCGACATCTCGGAGTGACTAGATTGTAAGGCGATAGATGACAGGTTCGACTGTCATATGGTCATAGTGATGGCTGGTCGATTACATAGGCAGATTGTGAGACAATTTGTCGGACAATGACCGTTTATAGAGTCCTTTTGTTGCTAGGTCGTGGCAAGGATTTCTATTTATTCCTTCGAGTTAATTCTTTAGACTGGTGACTATTTGTCTGAGTTGGTACGGTTTTCCGGTGGCTTTGGTTTTTGTTCTAGGTCGCACCGTAAAAGGAGGCCGATGAGCATTTACTGGGTCATTGTGATCTGTATCGAATGAAGAAAATAGGTCAACGAGATTGTCCTTTTAAGTCATATTTTATCTCAAGGCCACTCGAGGAGAGATGACTGTGAATGCGTGGCCACGCTCGGATGCGATCTATAGTAGATTATCCGGTTAGACAGTCATTCTCATGATCGAGGAAACCACTTTATGATATGATCACGTGCAAGAACGACGTGAAAGACATCTTGCATTGAGTGGGAGATATTATTGGACAAGAGAATTAGTAACGCACACTTGTGTCGGACAAGTGGGAGATTGTTGGAGTAGTGTCCTCCACAATAAGTGCGTTTACATAATAAATCTCGTAAAAGGAATATCAGGGATTTATTTATTTATTTGTCAGCTGGTCATCGTTAATCGGTAATGATTGGCTGACTAGAGTTTGACATTACTGTCGTGTGACGGCAGTGATCAGCTGATCCCTTTAGGTCACACCTATAGGATGGCGCCCAAATAGAATAAATTAATTGTTTGTATGAGATACGAGATAATTAATTCCTTGTATTATTTGACTTTTAATTAGTCACGTAAATGTATTATTTGATGACGGGTTACGAACTCGGGACAAGGAGATTTATTTTTTAATTATGTGATATTTAAATAATAAATAATTAGAATTTATTAATTAATTGTTAATTGATTAATTTTATACGATATGTGTATATGTTTTGAGGTGGAATTAATTAGCTATTAAATTTTACAAGAGGTTGTAAAATTAGCTAAATGGGTAAATATTGACACATTGTATGTTGATAAAATAGTCTTATGATTACTTAATAGTTAAGTAGTTATTGGTTGTAAATTTGTATTGTTTAATTGTTAAATAATCAAATTAATATTTAATTATGTCAGATAATTAAATATAAGACTTATAAGCATTTGTGAGGCAAATGTCGAAAATCGAAATGGACCCGGAGGGGACCATTTGGACAAATTTTTTATACACTACTAATACACTCATTGTGAGTGGAAAAGCTAGGCATTTCCCACTATCTTTTGTATGTGAATTGTTTACATTTGCATGGCTATAAATACTCAACTATTCACCCATTTCATAAGAGGAAAAATTTGAAGAAAAACTTGGTCTTTGAGGCTATAAAATTTCGGTTGCTTCTCCTCCATAAAAGACCATTTTTTCCTTCTTATTTTATTCATCTTTTTCATCCAAAAACACATATATAACTAACTAATATCAAATATACAAGAAAAACAAGGTTACTACTACATTTACCTATTTAGTATTTTAGTAGTATTTTGGGTTAGTCTTGGGTGCCACCTTAGGAGATTACCTACATTGGTAATTAAGGTGTTGGAGGATCATCCTTGTTGGATTAGCTCAAGAACAACATCTAGGAAGGAGTCCTTGAGTTGTGCCCAATTTTTGCCTTATAACAATGTAAGGAATTCATGTCTTAAGATGGTTTTATACCATCTCTTTTTATGCATGCATGTAGATTTAGACTAAACAAAATTAGTATGTAATTTTGATATCATAAGATGACTATTATTTAGCCTAAATGACTAACAATCAGAATGTCGAAGGGTGGGTGTTCGTTGCGGGTTTTATTGTTATAGTTAAACCGTGTGTAGGATGGGTGTTGCAAGACCACCGTGCTTTGACTAGACTAAAACTGGGTTGGGGGTTGTCGAGGGTGTCAGACCCAGTGTTATAGGTGGTGGTTGGTGGCAGTTTGGCCGGTTTTTCGTATGGTTGACGGGTTTCGCGGAAACAGGGGAGGTGTTGTTGCGGGTTTGTGAGTATAGGTGTGTTTCTTGTTGTTGGTGGTGTCGTAAGTGTTGATATTGAGGGTGGTGGTTAGGGCAGGTGTCTAGACCTTAGCTAGGCTGCTGCCGGTGATGGTTGAATTGGGTTGTGGTTGGTGATTTCAACTGTTATGTATAGGATGATGTCGGGTGTTTGTAGTTGTTGAGTAGAGCTGCTTTAGAAGCCGTGTATGCACTACTACAAATCCAGGCAACCACAACGACCCTTTAACAACGCTTATTCACGAAAATCACCATAAGACATTGTAGAATGGATGGCGCGAATTTTACTAAACTTAATTACAACGGTTATGTGTTGTTAATCGTTGTTATTTGTTTTAACAACGGGTCAAACATGCACAACCGTTGTAATTATAAAAACTAATAACAACAGTTTACTATGTAATGCATTATAACCGTTGTTAATAATTTGGCGCGAAATTAGTGAAAAGTAATTACAACGGTTATATTAAAACCCGTTGTTAATAATTTTTAACAACGGTTTTCTAAGGACCCGTTGTTAATATATTCTCTAATGACAACGGGTTTATGTGTAAAAACCGTTGTCAATACCTTCAACAATATATACCACACAAACACAGATCAGCTACAGCCATAAACACAAACACAAACACAAACACAAACACAAACACAAACACAAACACAAACACAAACACAAACACAAACACAAACACAAACACAAACACAAACACAAACACAAACACAAACACAAACACAAATACAAACACAAACACAAACACAAACACAAACACAAACACAAACACAAACACACAAACACACAAACACACTCTTTCTCATCGTCTCTTTCTCATCGTCGATTTATCATCTCCGTCACTGTTGTTGTCATCGTCTCTTTCTTTCTCTAATTATCAGGTAAATATCTATCTCTTTATGATTTTAGGTTTTGTCATCTCCGTCATTATTGTTCTTTCTCTAATTATTTTATTTTCATGTGTTTTTCTCGATCATTATTGTTCTTTCTCTAATTATTATTCGCTTAATTAGTTTTTCTACGTTTATTAGGAAAACAAATTAAATAAAATAAAACAAAGAAGAAGAAGATGGAGATAAATGCATAAACTTAATTAAGTGATATATATATATATATATATATATATATATATATATATATATATATATATATATATATATATATATATACATATAAACTTATTTCATTGCTAAAAATACAATTCTTAGATGTTCATATAGGGATGCATTCTCTTCTATGATATTCATCCTCTCCTCCTTTGCTATTTGGAGGTTTCGTTCCGCAGATGCTATATCGTCATATAGTTGCATTATCTGCGGCTCTAACAAGCCATTTTTTTTGGTGTCCTTGAGTGCGATCCGAGCTTCCTCAAGGTAGCTCCTGTACCTCCTCTCGATTTCCAGCAACCGGCGGATGAAACTCTTGTTGTACTCGGTCATAATGCATGTATTACGAACGGTATCATTCATTGTTGAAGGAAGTATGGAGTTTATTAGGTTTTAAAGATTTAGGGTTTGGAGTTTAGGGTGGAGATAGTGATATAATAGAATGGTTATTGAGATAATGCATGAATTTATACTTAGTAATGTGTCGTTTGAGTTGTTTTTTAATTAATATGTTTACGAAGTTGTGCCAAATGTTATAACCCTTCTCATTCAAAATATTGTGTCCTTTCATATGCAGGGATTTGGCAGTAATAATGCATATTATGCATCGGAAGCATAAAAGGGGCAGTAATAATGCATGCATCTAGTAATATATAAGTTTTTTTTTTTAAATCAACAACAACGGTTATTCAAAAGAAAAACCCGTTGTCTTGAGTTATAACAACGGTTGTTGCAATTGTAACCGTTGTTATAACTTTCCCACAAAAATTTAGTCACACTTTCCATAACGAATGTCTCGTAACGACAACGGTTTTTAACTGTTGTTAATAATTTTCACAACAGGTTTCTTAGATAAACCAACCGTTGTTACAACCTTTAACAACGTCCGCTTTTTTATATAACAATGGTTTTTTATCGTTGTTATAGCCTGTATCTGTAGTAGTGATGGTGAATGTTAGGGTGTTGGTCTGGGCTGCTGGTGTCCATTGTGGCTGGGTAAGGAGTGGTAGTGGCCACGGTAGTGCTGAGCTGGTGGTAGTTGCCGTGCGTAGGGTTAAGGAGGGGGCGTATTTGTGGGGTTGCATTGGCGTGGGTTTTGCATGGGTATTCACTACCTTACTGTAACACCCACTCATACCAAGGTGCCATACCATGAGCACCCAGCCATGAAAGAGTGTTACCATGTCGGTTGCCTGAGTTTAGTACATATCAAAAGTGTCTGTCCCAACACATTTATTAGAAATGCTGAAGAGTGTAAATGTCTACATCAACTAAATCCAAATCCAAAACCAATGAAATAAATCCAACAGTTGACAACTACAAAGTCATAATTAAGACTCGAGACTATGACGCTATGACTGGTGAAGACGACTCCCCCATGACCGCCCAAGCTGACCAAAAGCAATACCTGTCAAGCCTGCTCGCCATCCCCGAATAGATCACAGCAGATTCCACAAACAACAACAACGGGGTCAGCACCATTCAATCAATATAAGACAAACAATCAATGTAACCGGCTGATCATCTTCCACAGTAACTGACTACACACCGAAGTGTGCAGCCCTACCAGATTACCCATCACAACAGGTAATCCACTCCGCCCGTGGGGGACCGCAACCCATCCCCACCAAGTCCAGCTCATCAACAAGTGACTGTAACCGCAAATTTTGTATCGCAAAATAAATGTAATACAAAATAGGAAACAAATGAATTTTTATTAATATCAGAAAGTTTATGTGTACAATCTCTAATGTATCCTCTGATTCTAAATGCCGTAGTAGATTACGTAAACGCTGTCTGTTGTAGAGGCGCGAACGTTGTATTTGAATGACACCTGTAAAGGTGGTATGCACTTTGTAGGAGGTGTCGATTTGTATTCTTGAGAGGGTCACTGCGACTTGTTCTCTCTTGAATGTTGTAGCTTGAACTTGAATTTCTTGGGCAGGCGGCACCGTTTTGGTGTGCTTGTTGACTGCTTGCAGAGGTGTCTTGCAGCGGAAATTTTTAGAGCTTTTGTGTCTTCTTCTCTCTCTGAATTTTATGATTATGATTTCTCTCACTTCTGAAATGAATGGAAATGGCTCTATTTATAGAGTTTCAATTCCCCTTGGTGGACTTTGGCATTCACAGGCCCATTTATGGGTTTATTAGTGAATTTGGCCCAAATTAGATCTTTTTCGGGTCTAATGATCCGGATAACCCATTTTGTAATCCGAATTGACCCGTATTTCATTTCATCGGGGCAAATTAATTAAATCAAGCTAAAATTTAGTATTAACTCAAATTTATTAATTTGTTTTATTTATCCGGCACTTTAATGAATTTTCAGTGCCTACAAATTGCCCCCTCGGGACCTTGTCACGTGCACTTGTAGTGTCTTGATGTGGCGAGGTCTCGGTTCATTTTAGCTTTGACTTGGAAGTCGATGCGCACCCAAACTTGTCGCAAGGATGACCCTTTTTAAAAAAAAAAAAACGTCACTCTATCAGTATTTGATTTGGCGAGTGACTTTTTTTCTTTGACTTGAAAGTCGTAGTACCTTAGTTTGTCGTTGAGGTGGTCCATTTTATTTTTAACGCCACTTTGTCATTATCTGACTTGACGGATGACATATTTTTTTATTTGGTGTCATCTCATCATTTTTAGATTTGGCGGATGACATTTAATTTAATTGACGTCACTTTGTCATGTCTGGCTTGGCTAGTGAATTTTTGCTTGACTTGAAAGTCGAGGGCACCTTAACTTGTCGTAAAGGTAGCTCCATATTTTTTCTCGTCACCCTGTCATTATCTGACTTGGCGGATGACCAGTCGTGAGAGAAAGCTCATTTGAATTTTTTCTTGACTTGGAAGTCACCGAGAACCTTAGGTGTCACAAAGGTAACTCGTCATTTTGCTTGACTTGGTAAATGGCCACCTCACGTAAGATCTCCATGATCAAATTATCTTGGACATGCACTTCCTATAATCCACGTACTTAAACTTTGATTTTTTTTTTTTTCAAATAGGAAACCTAGAGTTCCGGTGTAAGTCAAATATATGACATATACAAGAAGTCAATAATCAATAGGTTTCCTTATTTATCGTTGCGGCTGACGGTCTATTTTAGCACTAGGGTTGGAGATCAAGCAATTATATATACTTAGCAACCCGACTTCTGTACTCATCCCTACCATGCCTCATCTCTGAAAAATTGGCTTTATCGCGCTTGATTCGTCCTTTTTTGTCTGCTGTATCACATAGAGATATAAGGTACTGCGTCTTGTTCAATTTATTTTCTTTCTGCCAAGAAAAATTGGCTTCCTTATTTCTCGACATGATTTTCCTCTTTTGCCTTGTGAATGATTGACAAATTCAGAAGTAATTATCAAATAAGAAGCAAAGTTTGATTTAGCTTTATTCTCATTATTGCACCATTGATTCATTATGTGCTTGATTATTTAATCTCGTATACTCCATTACGAATGCTTCACAATTATCAATTTATATGACTTGATTTTGATGTATTCAGACTCTGACCTTGCTGGCCATTTTTTTTGTATGATGATGCTCTTTATAATGTTGGTTTGGTCCGAGTTCCTATTAGGTGCCCCTCTTCACTTTCCGGCAAAGTGTTTGGCGGAGAACGGTGCCCATGGTACAGGTCTTCATCTTCACCCTGGCCAGTTCATTGGGATATCAGAGGCAGCGTCAGAGTGGTAGGATTGCCGCGCATCGGGCCGCAATGATGAGGACGCTTGATGGTGGCTAGATCTTGCAAATTTCAACGTCGTACACAAGTTGTTCTAGTATTATTCGACGGCGTAGTCGTGATGATTTTTTTTTCTTGATTATTCAGGTAGCCATGTAGGAGACTAGCAGTACACCATCGACAATATTGAAGATTTGGCAAGATAACAATGATGAGAAAGCTTATAATGCTCCTAAGTCTTGGCCAACCATACGCTTTCGCTTTGATTAATTTCCTTGATTTATGATGTTGAGATTTGATAATATTGGCGCACCAACTCTTAATCTAAATTGGCCTTCCTTTTGTTTTAATCGAAGTTGCAGCGAAACTAGCTTCCTATTGGTCCTTGTGAGTTGGCATCCGAAATTAACTAGGAATAAGGTAGCATTCCCATTTTCCTTTTTTTTTGTTTTGTTTTTTTTTACGAATTACTTGAATATAATGTGTATATTCCTTGCTTGCTTGTATGCCTGGTTGCTAGTAGTAGTGTATGCAGGTTTGCAGTTACTTCAACCCAGGCTTATGAACCAACGTGGATTCACTCCGGTCAGATCATTTCGATTTCTCCCTTGGAGTTATCATGCAATGTACCCGATTTGTCGACCGCTTGAAGATGTAGAATCTACTCCGGTCGGATCATTTCGATTCTCCCTTGGAGTTATCATGCAATGTACCCGATCCGCCGACCTCATGATGATTTAAAGCTATTCCAGATCATGTAATTTACCGACTTGTCGACATGAAGAAACTATGAGCTAATCCGAGATGGGTCATTTTGGTTTCTCTTTAGAGCTACCATGCAATGAACCTAGCTCGTCGACTGCACGAGGTGTAAGAGACAAGAGATTGTGAGCTACTCCGAGTCATGCAATGTATTGACTCGTCGACAGAAGAAAGACGGCGAACTACTCTCCTAGGAGATGTCATGCAGTATACCTGACTTGTCGACTCCAAGAGGCTACGCAATGTATCAAGTTAAATACATCAAGAGATTTGTCAATGTGATGAGGAAGAAGACATGCATCCCAAATTATTGCAACATATTTTTAAGAAGTCTCTACGAGCAATGACGTACATTTCTCTGAAGCATAAAATTGCACTTAACAGGATCAAGACAACATGGTTTAAAGAGACATGATTTATATTTGGAGGTGTGGCTGCGCTCGAGCTACATGTTCACTCAAGCTGCCTACGTACCTGCAAAGCACGAAGTGTACTTCACAAGATCAAGCCAACGTAGTTCAAAGATGGATGAGGTTTGTTTGAAGGTGTGGCTGCACTTGAACAAAGTGTTTGCTAAAGCTGCCTACGTACTCACAAAGTTGACCAGGGTGACAACTTGCAAGATCAAGCCAACGTAGTTCATAAAGAAGAATGATGTTTGTTTGGAAGTGTGGCTGCACTTGAGCTACATATTCACCCAAGCTGCCTACTTACCTGTGAAGCTCGAAGCACTTTACAAGATCAAGCCGACGTAGTTCATAAAGCCGGAAGGATTTTTTTTTTTTTTTTTTTTTTTTTGGTATGCAGTTTAACCTCTTGTTTAGGAGCTTTGGTGTGCAGTTTAAGCTCTTGCTTAGGAGCCTTCATTGTTGAGGCTCAAGAATAGTAGCGCTTCAAGAATTTTCCGTTGATTGGACCGACACGCACACCGTCTTCATCAACAATCTTATAAGCACCATTTGTGTAGACCTCCTGTACCACGTATGGACCATCCCACTTAGAGGTGAATTTACCAACTGGCTTGTGAGAGGTGATGATTGGCCTTCGTACTGCAAGGACGAGGTCTCCTACTTGGAAAGAACGAGGGCGCACCTTTTTGTTGAATGCGTGTGACAACCTCGCTTGATAGCATTGGAGCTTTTGTTGAGCCTCTAATCTCTTTTCATCGAGAGCTTCCAACTCTGTTAATCGCAATTTGTCATTCTCATCATCTGTAAGTCCCTCCTGAATAGCAATGCGTAAGGAAGGGATATGCAACTCCAAAGGCAACACGGCCTCCACTCCATACACCAATGCGTACGGGGTTGCCTGAGTAGGTGTTTTGTATGTGGTACGATATGCCCACAACGCCTCACCAATTCTTTCATGCCAATCTCGCTTTGACTTTGCTACTACTTTTCTCAACAAGTTGCAAAAGAGTTATATTAAAGGCTTCAACCAAACCATTTGCAGAGGCATTGTACATGGATGACTTGTATTGTTTGAACTTGAATTTTTCTCCCAGACTTGTCATCAGATGGTTGAAAAATTGTTTCCCATTGTCAGTTGTGATACGTTGAGGTACACCATATCTGTAGATGATTTGGGTTCTAATGAAGTCCACAACATTTTCTTTCTTCACTTCCCGTAGTGTGATGGCTTCTGCCCATTTTGAGAAGTAGTCAGTGGCAGCGAGGATATACTCATGTCCATTTGAGGCCTTTGGAGTAAGAGGTCCCACAACATCATGTCCCCAAGATTCAAAGGGCCATGAAGAAACAGTAGGATGCAACGGCTCCGAAGGTTGGTGTATGAAGTTTGCGTAGAACTGACAGGGTTCACATTTTTTCGCAAAGTCCATACAATCATGCACCATGGTTGGCCTGTAATACCCCATTCTCTTTACACGATCATGAAGTTTAGGCCCAGATTGATGATCACTACAAATGCCAGAATGAGCTTCATGCATTGCTTCAGTAGCTTCGTCCTTGCTTAGACACCTCAACCATTGGCCTGAGAAAGAACGTCTGTAGAGTGTCCCTTTATAGTGAATGAACTTTGGAGCACGTCGACGTATTTCTACCTTGTGTCTGGGATCATCGGGTAGTTTTTGGTGGTCCAAAAAATCAATGATAGGTTGACTTGATCATCTTCATCAACTGTGTAGACGCATATCATGTTGGTTGTGTCTACATTTTCTTCTCCTTCAAGCGATGATACTACCCAACGATTGCAGATTGGGACTTTCATAGACTCTTCTGCCCCAAGTGCCAAAGTGGCTGCAAGATTAGCAAGCGCGTCAGCCAACTTATTGGCACTCCTTGGCACATGACCAACATGGATGTCGTCAAGTTGATTCAACAATTGTAATGCCTGTTGATGGTAGGGAATCAAGTCTTCCTTTTTCACTTCAAATTCACCAAGGACTTGGTTGACCACCAGCTTTGAGTCTCCATATATGTCCATATCCTTGACACCTATTTCGATCGTCATTTGAAGACCGAATATGAGAGCTTGGTATTCTGCCGTATTATTTGTACACAACTGAGTGAGTGTAAAGGCATATGGCATAAGATGATTTTGTGGAGTTACGAATACAACTCCAGCTCCAGCTCCATCTTGCCTTGCAGCACCGTCAAAGTACATTTGCCATGGAGGTAGGACGTCCACATAGAAAATTTCTTCT
Organism: Silene latifolia; assembly: GCF_048544455.1. Taxonomy (NCBI): domain Eukaryota; kingdom Viridiplantae; phylum Streptophyta; class Magnoliopsida; order Caryophyllales; family Caryophyllaceae; genus Silene; species Silene latifolia. The sequence continues at coordinate 68,805,399 of NC_133532.1, forward strand.
CTTGGGAGGTCATCTGAAATTTCCCACTCTCTTGCACTTTGGATGATCAGCAAAGAAGTCGGCGATAGCTTGACCTTTCATGACCTTTTGAGGCACGAACACCAAGTCATACTGCTTAAGCAACATTGCCCATTTCGCAAGTCTTCCAGACAAGACTGGTCTTGAGAGTATGTACTTGATTGGATCAGCTTTTGAGACCACATGTATGGTATGCGCCTGCATGTAGTGCCTCAACTTCTGGATGGCGAACACAAAAGCAAGATATATCTTCTCTATGGGCGCGTAATTCAACGCAGCTCCAACCAAGGTACGACTCAAGTAGTAGAGTGCTCTGTCCTTGCGGTCTTTAATTTCTTGAGCACACATTGCCCCCAGTGAGCGTTCTTGTGCTGCAATGTAGAGGACAAGTGGCCGTCCTGGAATTGGTGCCCCCAGCACTGGCGCGCTGGCCAATTACTTCTTGATGCTATCAAAAGCATTTTTGCATTTTTCATCCCATTGAAATGGAGCATCCTTTTTTATGAGATGGCTAAACGGCTGGCAATGCCCGACTAAGTTAGAGATGAACCTTCGGATGTATGCCAAACGTCCTTGCAATCCGCGCAACTCTTTCAATGTCTTTGGTTCCGGCATTTCGTTGATAGCTTTGATTTTTGTTTGGTCAATTTCAATGCCTCTATGCCTGACCACAAAACCTAAGAACTTCCCAGATGTGACTCCAAATGCGCACTTGAGTGGATTCATCTTGAGTTGACATTTTCTAAGTCTTTCAAAGACGGTTCGAAGATCTTTGATATGGTCTTCTCTTTTCTTTGATTTGACAACCACGTCATCAACATAACACTCTATTGTTTTATGCAGCATGTCATCAAAGATCTTTTGCATTGCGCGTTGGTACGTAGCGCCAACATTCTTCAATCCAAACGGCATGACGTGCAGCGAAGATCCCTTTTGGGGTTCGAAAACCTGTTGATTCTTGATCTTCAGGTGCCATATGTATTTGATTGTAAACAGCAGTACAATCCATGAATGAGAGGGCTTCATGACCAGTGGTTGCATCAATCATCAACTCTGTAACTGGCAAAGGGAAGTCATCCTTCGGGCATGCATCATTAAGGTATCTGAAGTCGACACATATGCGCAGTTGTCCATTCTTCTTTCTGACTGGGACAATGTTTGCTATCCAGGTAGAATATTTGACTTCTCGAATGAAACCTGCTTCAATGAGTTTATTGACTTCCTTTTCAATTTCAGGTACAAGCTCCGGCCTGAAACGACGTTGAGGTTGCTTTTTGGGACTGGTGTCTTTGTTGATTGCTAGACGATGAACTGCAATTTTTGGGCTGAGTCCATGCATCTCCTTATAGCTCCAAGCGAAGACATCCTTGTACTCGACCAACAACATGTTGTACTCCTCTTCTTCTTCCTTAGTCAGCAGAGCACTGACATAAATGGGCTGAGGATCTTTAATAGTTCCCAAGTTGAGTTCCTTGAGTTCATCTACAGTCGATTGCCCCCCGTCTTCAAGTGTTTCAGGGGCTTCATCCGCCTCAACTTCTTCGTTCTCATCAGGTATCTCTTCTACTATGATGTGATATGACGACGTTGTAATTTCTAAGTCACTTGATTTCTTTGTATCACAGGGATGTGAAGATGAAGGCACAAGCTCTTCGGCATTCTTTTGCTGGCCAGTAAGAACTAGTACGCGCCTCCTTGCTTTGAGTGGCTCATGCTGGATGATATCCACTACTTGCATACGCTTCATGCGAGATGGTATTGCGCTTCTCAAGTCATCGCTTACTCTTACTTCTTCTTCATTTTGTGTTGTAGAAGTTGAGAGAGGACGACCCTCACCGCTATTCTTCTTGGGAGCCCTTAGTTGACTGAAGTCTGTTTTTGATGGACCGCCCAAGCGTTCATGTATTGCACCCTTCTTATTTGTGCGCAACGAAAGTGTTGATACTTTGACTTTACTTTCTCCTTGATTGCCAAGCCTGGTAAAGACAGAAATGTGTTTGGTTGAAGAACTTGGTCTCCCTAGCCTTGTAAATATAGAAGGACGACACTTCTCTGCAGGTGGACTTATTCGATCGAAGACTGAAGATGGATGCATCTTTTCCTCTCCTTCATTTTCTTCGACCTCTTCTACTGTGATGTGCTGAGAAGACGCAGTAGCCCCTTTTCTACGAGCACCAATATTCACAGGTGCAGGAGACTCATATCCGAGCCCGGCCCTGGTCACCATGAAGCTCCCATCTTGCTTGAACACTTCATGTTTCGCTTTGTTAAGACCGTACGGCTCAACTTCTATAACTTTGCCGAGAGGAGTCGGATTTGTAAAGTCATATCCAGCCTTCGCAAGTAGCTTGTAAGCATTGGAATCAAATATCCCCTTGTTTTCCTCACTTGATGATTGATTGGATGAACAGACGAAACCTTTCAGAGGAGGTCTCACAATCTTCGTTTGAGATGAACTTGGTAGAGGTGTAACGACTTTCGCCACCCATTCCTGCTTGAACACCAGACTTGACTTTTTATCCTTAGGCTCTATCTTTGGTGTTAGACACTTTGCAAAAGGACTCTCCCCATATTTGCGGCGAGACTTTGGGATGTAGCGTAGTACTGGTGGTGTAGTTTTCTACAGCGTCTCTTGCTTCTTGGGTGACGCAACAGGAGTAGCTGTTTTGCTGGCCTTGTCTACATCTTTCTTAACATCATTTTCTTTAGCAGAACTTGCAGCACTATATTCTTTGATGATGTTCTTTTCCCGCTTACCCCCTTTTCCTGTTGAAGAGATGTTGGTTGGCATGAACTCACTGGAAGTACCATTCTCTTCAAAGAATTTTGCATCAGCGAAGAAAGAGTCGACTTTAGAGAAGGGTTTAGCGTCTCGGTCTATCTTCCTTTCACCACCACGATAATATTTCAAGCATTGATGGAGGGTTGAGGCGACAACTCCGTTTTCGTGCTTCCAAGGTCGTCCTAGCAATAGTTTGAACGATGTCTTGCTGTGGACCATGGAAAAACGCTCCACTCAAATGTTTTTTCAAAATATTTTTAATTTTAAAAGAGTCGCCACTAAATTTTTAAATGGAATTTAGAAACCAATTTTAGAGATTTGAATTCGTGTGACTTTACGTGTTAGGAAGTTAATTTAATTTCATTAAAATAACACCCAACCCCGCCCGTTGCAATAACGGTCTCTACTAGGTGAAAGATGGCTATTTCGGAAAGATATCACATGCGTATGCAACCATTGAATTTAAATCCTATCATGCGAATTTCATTCTAAGTCGTTTAAAATGCATTTAACTTCGTCGAAGTGGTTTAGCATGTGAGGTTCATTGATTAAACTAGAAAAAACACATCCAAAGAGAGGGATAGGAAGGCTTACGCTTAGCATAAGATGTATTAACAAACATTAGTGGTTAGCTCATACATACAATATAAATTATAAATAATGTAAATTAAAATCTAAAACATAAACTAATTAAACTAAGGATTAATCAAACAAAGTCAAACAAGGAAGCAAATTAAAACACAAAACCTGGACAAACCCGTGCACTGCACGGATCTGGAATTTTCAAAATATGTCAGAATTGACCCGTGCACTGCGCGGGTTTTGAATTAATACATTGCTAAATACAAAATAAATACTAAATCAATGCAATAAATTACGAAAATCTACCAAAATTAAAATTACAAATTATAGGTCTGGAAAATCATTAAAAATCAATTTTTATATGGTTAAAAATAAATACACGCAAATTAAATAAACTCGATTTATTAAATTGCCCTATTCCAACACGAGGATATGTAAATGAGACGGGGTGTACGACCGACCGATGTGGCGGATTTCTTTCCCATCTCAAGTCAACGCGGGTGTCGGAATGGTACTTTAACTCATACTCAAACTATTCTAGTTTCGATATTAGTTAGACGATGTTAGACAATGGTTAGTAAATAAACAATAAAAAAAAACGAAATAAAAAGGAGAGAAGGGAGTTTTAATGCACCCTCAACCTACATGTATCGTTGACACCGTCTTGGGTCGTAATCGATCGTAGATTTTATCTCGAGGGGCCGTCGTCGACGAAGACAATTGAAATTGAATTTTGAAATTACGAAACAAACACGTTGAAAAGGCAGACTTGAGCAGCGATTTTCAATCGCTCACCACGACTTCGTTTCTCAACGATTTTTCAAACCGAAAGATGTTTTGGAAACTAGAAAGACTGATTTTTGTGAATATGGAAACAAACCAAAAGTTTTAATTGGATTTATGCACGAGAATCAAGGCCAAAGACCACGACAGAAACTCGAAAACAAGATTTGTGTCCCTGTTTTCGAGCGGCTGTCACGGCTTTAGTTTAGGGTTTTTTTGGACGATTGATGGTTGTTATTTGCAGTATGTTGTGGGGAGAACTTAGAGTAATGAATGTATGGTAAAGGGGGGGGGGGGGTATTTATAAGGAGTTTCGAAGGGTAGAAGTAGGGCAACAACAAGCAAATCGGGCTGTTTCGCATACCGCTGTCCATCAGCTAATTCGTGGGGTTTTTAGGGTTTGTATGGGGGTTTTCTTGGTGGTTAAGCTAAGGTAATATGGTTAGGATACTAGGGTATGGTGTAGGGTTAATGGGCACGGGTTTGGTAGCTGTTTGGAGCGGGTTTTGGGCTCGGGATTGAGCACGCAAAACAGGGGAGGCAGCTTGTGTTGCGGGCTGTTTGTGGAGTATTTGGGACGGGAATTGGATGGGTTTTGTGGTGTTCTAGGTGCTGGGTTGTTGTGGGTAATGTGGAGCACGGGTTGGTGGTGATGGGTTGCAGGTTTGGACCAAGTTTGAGTCGGTTTAGAAGGGCTTTCGATGGGCTATACAAACACGGGTAAAGGAAGGAATTGGGCTGTGTTGGGGAGTGTTTAGGACGAGATTTGGGTGTGGATATGGGGGTTCGAACTGGGGTTGAATGGGTAGAGGCCTAGGTTGGTTAGTGTACTCGAGATTCATGTCAACTCGTAAAGAAAACGGGCTCAAAAACCGAGCTATAATCGAGCTCCAAAACGCGTGGTTGAAACGAGTTTTAAATTTTCAAATTCGATTTTTCAAATCAATTAACACATTAAAATAAATGATTTTTCAAATCAAAAAAATATATTTTATTTTCAATAAAATAAATGTAAGAAAAATAAATTCAAATTAAAACAATAATGAATTCACTTAAAAAAAGCTTTAATTTAAATTTCATTTAAATTAATAAAATACTCCGTCGACAACGCTCATTCCACATCGTAAAACGAACCCAAATAATGACAATGACAACTAATAAATACATGCGTCCTATCATCATCGGGTGTTTGTCGGGTTCTCTATAAATTCCAATATCGACGGATATGGGTATCTACAGAGCCCCCACTTTGACTGAGGCTTGGACAAGGCGAAAGTCAAAGTATACCCCAGGTCCCTCTCGACCTGAGGATTCTGCGGGTCGTTTATAGTCCATTAGACTTGCGTATGTAAGCTCGCATGCCATAAGAAGAGATCATACCTGAAACTTCGTCGGGGATTGACTCTTGCTTCTGTTGTGTCAAATATATGGTGGGTTGAGCCTTATCCTCGGGCGCCTACGTATCCGTTTCTGACGGAATCAAACCCGCGTCGTAGTTCGGCTCGATGGCCCGTAGTCACGCTTCGGCTCGGATGCCAATATCCCATTGTTCATGTGAGTAAAGACAAAACTTGCGCTTTGCTTATCAATTTCATTTGTTCGCTAGGGAGAACGATTCACTGAAACTGACGTTTCTGTTGGGGAAATGTCATTTCCGTAGCATTCTGCTGTCGATCTTTGTTAGGAGGATGCCATCCTGTCAGTTTTGTGGTGGTCTCTGGAGCAAACGGCGACAGAGCCCCCAGTTGGAGCATATTCTTCAAATTTAATCATAATATATAGCACGCGATTCACGTAGCGACATTTTGATACTTGAAATGGTCATCGACCGAATTTTGATGGGTCTCTGGAGCCGACGGCGACAGAGCCCCCAGTTGAAAGAAAAGGAAAATGGGTTATCGACCCGCAGACATGAACATTGCTTAGAAAAGGTGGGTCATTGACCCGAACTTTGAATATCTCGAAAATGATTGGCCTCTTCGAGGCGAGAATTTATTTCAGTTTTCTAGGTCCAAATGATTTTTCGAATCAACACATAATTTTATTTTCAAAAAAAAAATTGCGAAAAATTATTTCAAATTTCTGGAGTTAAATGATTTTCCAAATCAAAACACAATTTTATTTTCAATAAAATTAATCGCAGAAGTTTATTTCAAATTTCCGGAGTGAAAGCGACGGGTAGACACGACCTTTTGACGAAAAGACTAGGACTTTCTGACCCGTAACCAATGTGGGCGTAACCTAATAAAATCCGTAAGTGTGTACGGGATGTTAATTCAACATGGGACGCGCAGGGGATGAAATTGTAAATTAGTCACTCGGTGCACGAACTATGACGAATTCCGCAAGAGAAATGAGCGAACAAAACCCGAGACGGATGGGGCCCACTTGGCGCGCCACACGGGCCCTACACGGCCGAAATAGAGGAGGTATGGGACTTGCTTTCTTATTTCAAAAAGCTACCAAACTTCCTAAAGCTAGTAGGCTTCCAAGTTTCCAAATTTCCTAGAAGATTTAGGTTTCCAAAACCTAAAGGAATTATACTTCCAAAATTCCTCATCTCTTTTCATATATAAGGAAGGGCTAAGGGTTGAGATTTCCCACAATTTCTCAAACAGAAATCTCTCTGCTTAAAAGAATATCTTTCTTAGAAAAAACAAAATAACTAGTCATGAATTCCTTGTTTGGGACCATGAAGGGATGGGCGACAGAATTCAGGGGTTTAGAAATCCAAAATCTGAATGCGGCGGGAATTCAACAAATTATTTTCCTGAGGCAAGTCATGATTCAACCCGCATTTCTTAAAGAGTGTCTGAGAGTGTGGGATCCCGAGCATCATGTCTTTGCTTTTCCGGAGGGAGAAATCTGTCCTCTTCCTGAAGAATTTACCGTCTTAGGAGGATGGAGGACCACGCAAGAGCCTGTGGTTCCCGACTTTGTGCTCAACTGGACCCGAAAATACCGCGAATATCTAAACTTGTCGCGTGATGAAGCCCGTACCATCGTCGATGGTGGAAGGGTGGACCTGCTTGCGCTAGTGCATAAATTCCGGCGTGCGAATGACCCAGACATACCGATCATTTATCGACGCCGCGCCTTTGGCCTCATTCTATTGCATCTTTATTGTTTCGAGGGGGCGATAGAAATTCCATCTTATCGCGGCCAAGCTAGACTAATCCGAGTCGTGGAGCAAATGGAGAATGGTGCTAATCCTGCATGGATTATACTAGCTGAGACTATTAAAAGCTTGGATGCACAAAAAGCCAATCCGGATGCTGTATTCATGGGATCAACCCGTCTACTGCAAGTTTGTCTTTCTTCTCTTTTTTCTTCTTTTTCTTTTTTTTCGTCTCTTTTTTTTTTCTTTTTTTTTCGTCTTTTTTTCTTTTTTTTTTACGTTTCTTTTTCTTTTTTTTTTCGTTTTTCTTCCGTCTTTTTTTTTTTTTCGTTTTTTTTTCTTTTTTCTTCCGTCTTTTTTTCTTTTTTTTTTTCTTTTTTTTCTTCCGTCTTTTTTTCTTTTTTTTTACCTGCCTTTTTCTGGCTGTCTAACAGGTATGGCTCAACGAGCGTCTTGGTTTGATTGATCCGCCGTTGAAACCAGAATATTATCATGTCAGAAGTCTCACTAATCGGCGACGGCGCTACAGTTCTGAGCAAGGATCCGATTACTGGCGAAATATGCTGATTAGCGGAACAGGGTCTCACATTCGCTGGTCCTTACCATGGCTTCATTTGAGCTCACTTACCGGGCTCGCAGATACTGATCATACACGGTACGTCACTTTGTTGGGCTTGGATCACCCTGTCTATTTTTACCCGGACCGAGTGCTTCGCCAATTCGGTCGTCAACAAATTGTCCCTGCGACGGAGGCTTCACGAGGTCCTGCTTTTGTTATTTCTCAGGGTAGATGTCATACTTGGCTCCATACGTGGCGCCGAAGGACCGTGTTGCGCATTCCCGAGCCACGCGAGTCTACTTGGGTTTCTCCTTCATATCTCAAATAGACTACAGAACCGGGCCTTAATGCAAGGAAGAAACTACAGAAACATGATGCCATTGATCGGGAGAAGCATGACAGGGGGTTAAAAAATCGACAATTCTTTACTGGGCCGATTCCGGGCCCGACTGAGACCGAGACTAGGCCTGACGAGAACCCTAGGGCTAAACCTGGTGCTCCTAGCGTGTGGGACCGACTGGGTACTACAAGTGGTGACGTTCCGACACTTGCAGAGAGACTTGTCCCTCGACCAAGCGTAAAAGAGAGATTGGGCCCGCGAGAAGACATCGTGGTCCCCCCGAAGAAACGGGCAAGAATGATGATGGGTGAGACATCGTCTCGTAGTGACGGGACACGCGGCCCAACTAAAGATAGGCGGTAGTTACGGCTCTATTATTTAGTATTACTATTATGCTTTTATTTGCTTTCCTGTTAGTTTGATTTGTAATGGGCGTCGCCCGGATTTATCAAAATAAAAGACACGTATTATTTATTAGAAATCCTCAGTTTCTGCATTGAATATTTCATTTTTATTGTGGTTGTACCCTTTTCAGGGGTTGCCTACGTATCCGCTTTTCAATGAGAATCAAACCGAGGTCGTAGTTCTCTCATAAAACATTTCGTGCAAAGTGGCAACAAATGCCAAACTTAAAACTTATTCAAATACATCACAATTCAAGTGTTATTTCATAACTTTGAGAGTGAGGTCTTAAGGATAGTACTTCTTCAACCGATCCGGCTTCGTTGGATTCGAGAAATCATTTCCATCCAAATCGTCAAACGTACCGCGCCTCCAAAGTGAGTATCTTCTTCACGAGATAAGGACCGGCCCAATTAGGCTTAAACTTCCCTCTTGGATCGACCGGTAATAGAGCCCTTACCGATTTGAGAACTAAATCGCCTTCATTAATTCCCCTGGGCTTCACCTTCTTGTTAAAAGCTCGCTCTATCCTTTCTCGATAGAGTGAACATGGTACAACGCATTCAAACGACGCTCATCGAGCAACACCAACGAATCATATCTGGCTTGGACCCAATCCGCTCCTAGGGACTCGGCTTTCGAGCAAGATGCGCAGGAGGGTACTTCAGTTCGACTGGTTGTACTACTTCCATCCCGTAAACTAGATAGTACGGGGTTGCCCCGTGGTCGTTCGATGGATGTTCTATATCCCCACAACGCGAAGGGTATCTTCTCCGACCACTCCTTGTAATTGTCAGACATCTTTCTCAATATAGTAGCCACCGTTTTGTTAGCGGCCTCTCTACCGCTCCATTTGTCCGAGGTCGATATGGAGATGAGTTATGATGCTTGATTCTATACTTTTCGAGTATAACTACTGTCTCGGCTTGAAAGTGAGTTCCATGATCACCGATGAACTCGTGCGGCACTCCGTGCATCGCTGATGATGTCATTCTGAATAAACTTGGCTACTTGCTTCGCATTTAGCACTTTGTAAGACTTGGCCTCTACCCACTTGGTAAAGTAATCAATAGCAACTAGGATATAACAATGCCCTCCTGTTCCAGAATGGTTTACTTTTCCGATGATGTCGATTCCCCAGGTTGAGAAAGGCCAAGGTGACGTCATGGTCTATAGCATAGAAGGTGGTACATGTTGAATATTCGCAAATATTTGGCAATTGTGACAATGCCGGACATATCTGCGACAATCTGTTTCCATTGTTGTCCAATAGTATCCTAACCTCATGATCTTCTGAACTAGCATGTGGGAGTTCATATGCGGCCCACATTCCCCGTCGTGGACTTCTTCCATGACCTTTTCTGACGTTGTCTTGTCGACGATCGCAACAGACACCCTGTCTTTGTCTTCTTATACAATTGTCCATCGTTAGTTTTAACGAATTGGGCGGATAACATTCGCAATGCACGCTTTCCACGTGTATCGAGGTCTGCAGGGTATTCTCCTGCTTCTTTGAATCTCACAATGGATGCATACCAAAGTTCGGCTTCGCTTTCCCCGGCATCATCGACAGCGTTTATATAAGCTGGTGAAGACCTTCGTTCGACACACAATGGCATGCTATCCATATGATCAGGGATGTTTATCAACGCTGCCAGTTTTGACAGTGCGTCAGCGAACTAATTTTCCTCCCTTGGGAGGTACACGTATCGCACCTCTTCGAAGAGTTTTTCTAGCTCTTCTATCTTAGCCTGGTAGGGTGCCAGGCTGCTACTTTTGATCTTCCATGACCCCGTCACTTGATTAATGACCAAGGAGGAATCCCGTGTATCGTCAACTTCATGACTCCTAACTTGTTAGCGCTCTGCAAACCAAGTAGGCATGCTTCGTATTCCGCGGCGTTATTTGTGACGGCGAAGTCCAATTTGATCGAAACTGGTACGTGCACTCCTCTCGGCGAAATGATAAGGACACCTATTCCGCATCCCATGTTATTTGAAGCCCCACCGAAGTATAGATCCCATACATCATCTTCGACATGGACAATATCCTCATCTGGGAACGACCAAGTGTCAACAATGTCGGTTTCTTCGACTGGATTATCGGCCAGGAAATCGGCAACGACCTTTCCTTTTTTCGCTTTCAGCGGCACGTATTTGAGATCGAATTCCGATAGCATGAGGGTCCATCTTGACATTCTGCCGTTTAGCACCGGCTTTTCAAACAAGTACTTGATGGGGTCCATTCTGGAATATATACTCACACTGTAGCTGAGCATATAGTGACGTAGCTTCTTCGTTGCCCAGACTAAAGCTAGGCATGTCTTTTCTAATGCTGTATACTTTGATTCATACTCCAAGAACTTTTTACTAAGGTAGTAAATTGCTCTTTCTTCTTTGTCAATGGTTTGTGCCAGCATTGCTCCCATCGCGGTATCTCAGAATCGTTAAATACAAAGTGATAGAGGCAAGCCGCTCTACAAAGCGGATCGAGAATCGCGGAGAAGATAACACTTCCTTTATCTTATCAAACGCGGCTTGGCATTGGTCATCCCACATAATATGCTCCCGAACTTTCAATTTCTTAAAAATTGGTTCGCAGATCATAGTTAATTTTGAGACGAAACGGCTTATATATTGCACTCGGCCTAAGAAACCTCGAATTTCTTTCTCGGTTTTAGGATGGGGCATTTCCATAATGGCTTTAATCTTTGATAGGTCGATTTCGATGCCACGGTGGCTAACGATATGACCCAAAAGCTTGCCGAGGTGACCGAACGCGCACTTCGTGGGTTTAATCTCATATTATACTTTCTCAACCTCTCGAAGAATTTTCGTAATGCCATCAAATGGTTATTACGTTCCTTCGATTTTACGATCATGTCATCGACGTAGACCTCTACTTCCTTATGAATCATATCATGCAACAACGTCGTTCTTTGTTCTCGGTAAGTCGCGCTGCATTTATTAATCCAAACGGCATCACCGTGTAGCAATAAGTGCCCCATGGTGTTGTGAAAGCAGTCTTGTGCATATCTTCTCGACCATTTTTATCGGTTGTAACCGGCGTACCCATCCATAAAGGATAATAATGCATGGTTAGCGGTATTGTCAACCAAGATGTCAATGTGAGGTAACGGAAAGTCGTCCTTTGGACTAGCCTTATTTAGATCACGAAAATCAACACAGACCTGAACCTTTCCGTCTTTCTTTGGCACCGCACCGCATTAGCTATCCAATCGAGTATTCCGATACTTTGATGAACCCGCCTTGAATGTTTATCAATCTCTTCTTTGACTTTCAAAGACCACTCGCACGCATTCTACGTGGCTTCGCTTTATGGTTTGAACCCTGGCTTGATCGGAATCGGTGCTCGCAATTTTCCTATCAATACCCGACATATCTTTGTAGGACCAAGCAAATACATCTTTGAATTCATTCAACAATTCAACAAACCCCTTCTTTCTCGCGGGATCTAAGGTTGTTCCTATCTTAAGCTCCCGAGGCTCTAAGGTAGTCCCCACATTAACAACTTCGGTATCTTCGACACGAGCTTCTTTGGTCGTATTCTTCCAACCCTTTTACTAACTGGGGAGGCGGTTCCACCTCCTCCTCTTCTTCTTCCACCTGTCTATCCTCGACCTCATTCTCAACGTTATTAAAACAATCAATTGAATCGCAATATAAATGAGACAAGTCGTAAGCAAACTGATTCATCTTATTATTGATTTGGAACTGCGCAAATTGCGTTAACATTTGGGCCAACTGATCAGAGGTCAGTGGCGAGATAGGAGCAGTATTCGGGACAGGCCCCGGAATACCAGCACTAGGGGGAGGTACAGGAAAAGGAAAGACTGGGGAAGGGGTATCTTCGACACCTAAAACCCTAGACTTAGCCTTAGGACTTATGTTAGACTCAGACTCAGACTCAACATCGTCATCAGGCTTGAACATTTGCCTTTCTCCAATGGTCATCTTGAAAAGCGACCCCTTGTTGTCGGTCCATTTCATGGTTTTCCGCCATCCAGATGTATTCCTCTGAGGATCTACATCAGTAATGAGGGTAGATGGATCGAAACGGTCACTCCTTACGATCATGTTTACCAAGACTTCGTTTGGTATTTCCGGCTTCTTTTCCTCTCCAAAGGGGAGACCCATAGCTTTCCCATCTTCGATCGGAACAGACTCCTTCTTTATTGTAGCTACTGCCATAATGTCTTCGGGAATATAGAAACAATCACGGAATACTTCGATTCCGGGGACCAGCTTGTTGGCCTTTGAGTTGAACAGTGGTTCGGGGAAGTCTAAACTCGGCATTTCCTCCCCGGCTTTCACAAAGTGGCCGTTTAGAGTTAGCAAGTACGACCCCATCTTGATGTCTCGGTCTTCGATCGAGACTCTCTTTCTCAGGGAGTCTTCTTCAGTTGGCTCATACCCAAGCCCGTATCTTGTCCCCTTAGGCACTGGCGACTTCAATTGAAATGCGTTTTCCCTTCGGGGGTACATGGAGTACCCGAAGTACTTTCCGGTCTTGAAGATTGTTTTACAAACACGGCTTCCCGTATATAAGTCCATATTCGGTGCCTCGAAAGTGGACTCAATTGCGTTTACCACCTCGAAACCACAAGACTCCAAGGCGGTATTATCAGTTTGCACTTCGGAAGTAACATCTCCTCCCGTCACAATTATAGGAGTAGCATCGATGGTCACTACCTCTCCCTTGAGAGGGATTTTAATCTTGCGATGGAGGGTAGAAGACACGACTCACTGTGTGAATCCATGGTCTCCCGAGCAAAATGTTGAAAGATGAGGCAACATCTATCACTTGCAAATTGACCTTGCGCTCCACCTTTCCCACATTCACGCTTAAAGTGACGAGTCCGGACACTCGACGCACTGTGCCATCGAAAGCCCGAACCGTTTGCGTAGTGGGTGCGAAGTCGCTTTTCTCGAGTCCCAAAATGAAAGCGGTCCGTAGTGGGAGAACATTAACCGCAGACCGTCGTCGACAAGGGTCATTGGGAGTCGCTTATGACGGCATTCTACCGTGATGTACATAGCGAGACAATGTTGTGGCCCAAACGAGGGCGGTCTTCATCGAGAAAAAGTTACGGCATTAGTGAGCCGAGGTTGGTTTTGAGCAACAAATGAGACCACGTCATCCGGAGTAGTGTGCGGTGACACGGTCATATTCATTAAGGCTTGAAGCAGAGCTTGTCGGTGTTCAAACGAGCTCAACATTAATTCCCTGGGATGGAGACATCTCGCCTTAGTCTTTGTAGAATCGCTTGATGAGGGAGGCCTCCGAGGTCGACCCTTCACCAAGAGCCCGGACTGAGGTGGCCTCCTTGGTGGGTGTCTTACTTGGACTGTCTCCAAAGATAGAGACATGGTTTGCCATCTCGACACGATAGGGACGTCCCGATCGAGTCAAATGATTAGATTCGAGGACATCTTTCCTCAATTTAGAAATTTCTTCATGAGTTCGGGGAATAATCGCACCTTCGGTGAGATAGATATCATCTTCATCGTCAGCCCAGACCCCATTAATTTCATTCTCGCTTCGGAGAATGTATGGTGTGCAATCGATAGCAAAATCCCCAATTCGAACTTCTTTCTTAGCTTGAGGGATATACTCGGAAGCTTACATAGACCTTCCCACGAAAAACCCGGTGAGACTACAGATGGGTTGGATTAAGTGAGATACATCGGTATTGTCTTCGACGAATACTGCATTGGCATGGTCGCCAAAAGGATTGTTCAGGTTGTTAGGTCGGACGGTGGGGATGGGGAGCGACCCATTCTCGATCATGTCTTGGATTTCATGTTTAAGACGGTAACAATTTTCGGTATCATGACCTTTTCCTTGATGATAAGCACAGTAGGCGTTGGGCTTATACCATTTACCCTGTCGATCCGCAGGCGGGTCCGGAGTTGGACCAATTGGGTTCAGTTTCCCTTGGGCCGAGAGCCTTTTGAGGGCGTATGCATAGGTACACCCGATGTCAGTGAACGCTCTTGGCCCATGGCGTTGCGATCCCTTAAGAGCTCCTCCCAAAAGACTGATGGCTTGGATATGATTGGCAGAACTGGATGCCTTAGCTTTGGAAGAGGAGGCACCCTGATATCCTTTTAGCTTTTCAGCCTCGGCAGAACGAACGTCGTCCTCAATTTTTCTTCCGACTCGAATAAGGTCCTTGAATGAGCCGAAATGTTGATATTTGATAGCGTCACTGTTGGGGCTGGTGTCCTCTACAGTTAATGCAATAACATTTAAATCTCTAAAAGGATCAAAGGGTATACTTTTGTATTATTATCAGTTGGTCCACGTTTATCAATAACGGTTGGCTTGCTAGATAAGTTTGACGTTATTGTCATACAGATGGCGGTGATCAACTGGTCCCTAAAAGTCACACCTATAGGATACGTTTGAGAGATGTGACGGTATGAAAATACAGTCATATTGATGCCTAAGTTGACTAAGCAGTTAGTCGGAGTTATTGACTAATAATTAGTCAAACGCGATGTTGAGATAATTATTTAATACGGATTAAATAATAATGGCTAAAACGAATTAAACGGTTAATTCGTAATTTAAATATAAACAATTATATTTAATTGATGTATATTGAATTAATTATACAATATTGTCTTTGTCGGACATGTATTAATATTTCGACTAAGTCATGTTACTAGTTGATATTTTAATAACCGATAACCGATGACGATTTATAATTAAAAACCCGTCGTATACATTTAACGAATTTCGAGTCGGACCACGAGTTAAAATAAAGAGGAAGTGAAAGCCCACTTCCCCATGAGGCTCACGGTTTGGCCGAACCAAGGAGGAACAAAAAGGAGAGCCTCTCTCATTTTTGACCTAAGCATTTCATTTTTACACAAATTAGGTTTTGAGAACATTTTTCTCTCAATAACCTAGATCTCACATCTAGCAAAACTCACACAAAACTCTCTCAATATTGCAAGGCAATTAGAGAGTACATTCTAGCACAAGGGGCATAGTCTCAGACGGTCTTGGGTGCAACGATTAGGAGGAAATCTACGTTGATTTCTATCTTAGGCCGAATTCTCAAGGACCCGAGGTTAATTCTTGTGCTTTATCGTTTTCTATTGTTTTTCGTTTATGACATTGTATCACATGTAAAATTTGCGTTATAGTCCAAAAATTTAAGGGTTTTATACGGATATTACCCCACAAGTGGTATCAGAGCGAGGCCACGTAAATTTTTCTTTGTGATTTTCATCAAACGAAATTGAATCGATATTTTTTTTGCATAAAATTCCGTGCGGCAGATTTTTTTTATTGTCTCGGCTGTTTTGTTTTTTTTTTTATGCAAACCGTGAAATTTTTTTTTTGCATTGGTAATCGTGCCACACGGCTTTATGCTGATCAGACGATGTTTTGTTTTCGATTTGTTCTTTGCATATTGTTTTTGTAATCGATATTCATTGCAATATGTTAAAGTTTTATCAATTGTAGTTTCAATTCTATACGGATTAGGTTAATTTGCAATTGGTAATTTTTGTCAAATCGATTTTGCGAGGGTTTTTGATGTTTGGGAATTTTTCCCCCTTTTTCTTGCTCTCGGCAATTAGCTGAAAAAAAAAATAAAAAATTTTTGTGTATTGTTCACGGTCAGGCCGTGAAAGAAAAAAAAAAAAATTTCGTGTTTTATTTTTTTTTCGGCCATAACAAATGCACAATACGGCTTTTGTGCATTCGCTTGATAGTGAAACGGTTCACTCACGTACCATTTAGTTATTTTAAAGCAATTTAAAGTAACAGATTATCATGAATTAAAATTAAGTTGATAGAAGCGGTTTTGTCGCATAATTTTAATCGTTAAAAGGTGGTTTGGATAAATTTAACATAATTACGGAATTATGTCACGAATAAATTTGTTTTAGTTGATGCATTTTATTTATCGTTATTTTGAATGCCTTGAATGTTTTTTTTTAATTACGTATTTAATTTTACAAACGGTTGTAACTTAGTGTGGCCTTAGTAGAACGTGTTACCGTAATGATGGAACACGGTCTTGGTTGTATTTTGAGATCTTGAATCTCCGTTTTGGTTTTTCCTTGTAATTACAGTTTTTTTATTTAGAATGTAAATAGGTTTATATTTTGTAAATTTTAATTGTAATTTTGAGAAGACCAAAGATGGAGATCGGATGCTCTCTCATTTGCATGAACAAAGATGGAACATCAAGACAAGCTTCTCGGGTCCAACGGTGGATTCCAAAGTTGTATTATGTTCTTTTTACTAGGATAGGCCACACTAGGACTTTTATTTACGTTTTGCATTCTTTTATTTATTTTATCGTAACGATAGATTGCATCATATTCCGCCTAAAACCAAACCACCTATTAATTGCATGAAAACTGACTCATATAGAGGTCACGCGTTAGTTTTCTATGACATTCTTATGTCACGCGATCAATTTTAAGCCATCACCTAAGTTAATTCATTCACGTAATGCTAGTTATTCGTTCACTTAAAATGAATTAAAACTAAGTTGATGGGATCTTCCTCGTATAACCAAAAATTGAGAATAGTCTTTATAGGTCAAACTCCAATGAATCCCTTCTTCGTCGGTAGGCATAATATGACCCCTTCTACGTCGGGTAAGTTGGACCGATTGACCTATTTTATCTCAACACTATGGTCACTCGTACGATCCTGTGATTATGGTGGACTATAGATAGGATTTACGGAAATCTATCGACCAAGAGTTCTAACGATAGAACTAGCTAAACAGTTGGCTTATCAATTTACGGAAATTGAGTCTTGGGATCACTTGTATTATTCTTGAGGGAGATCAATTATGCAAGTGCAATGAGTCTACACGATTAAAATGAATTTTTAATAGACTTAAATCACCTCGATGAGTTGCTTATTTCGTTTTGTTTTTCCTTTCTTTTTCAATGTAGATCACGATCACTTAAGCGCTAATAACAAAATGGTGGCCGTCTGCGACGACCCAATGCCAAGTGCCACATTGGACCGTGAGTCCTGGCTTCGGATCTTCATGAATCGATGAATCGTCAACTCGATCAAGAATGATGGATCAAACTTCGCGGACCGGGAGGCGGCATTACGGAATCTTGCCGCGGTGACTGACGGAAGCTCAAATTCTGACAGAGCCCATCCCGTCAAACCCAGGTCCCACGGCTGGAGCTAACGAGATCGCCAAGTATAACGATTTCGTCATGGAAGCGGGTGCGATTAAAAACGTACTCATTTTTGCAATGGAATCCAATTTGCAGAAACGCTTCATAGCCCAAGGTGCAAACAAGATTTTCACCACGCTCACTAAGGAATTCTCGAAAGCACCGAGAATCGTGACCTATGAGCATACCACTCGCTTCTTTGATGCGAGACTCCAGAAGGGCCAACCGGTTAGCCCACACATTCTCAGCATGATTGAGAATGTCGAGAGACTGGAGGCGCTTGATTGTAAAATCAGCGAGAACATCGTGATTGACCGCATGCTTCATTCACTCCATGATGGTTTTGCGCTCTTTAGAGCGAATTACTATATGAATGATTTGAAGAAAAATCCTCATGAACTACACTACCTTCTCGTACAGACCGAGAAGGACATGAAGTTCAGTGGGAGCTTGAAACAGGATGTTCTCGTTGTGTCAAACAAGGGCAAGGGTAAGGGCAAAGCTCAGGCAGACCTAGCGGTAGGTAAACCGAAGTTTAAGAAGTCGGGATCAGGTAAGAGTGGGCCTGGTGAGGCAAGTGTTGGAGCTGTGTCCTCCAGTTAGTGCGGATAACGTCATTGCACATACACTTGTACGAACAAGTGGGAGCTTGTTGGGGCTGGTGTCCTTTACAGTTAGTGCAAGGACTTATAAATCTCTAAAAGGATCAAAGGGTATACTTTTGTATCATAATCAGTTGGTCCACGTTTATCAATAACGGTTGGCTTGCTAGATAAGTTTGACGTTATTGTCATACAGATGGCGGTGATCAACTGGTCCCTAAAAGTCACACCTATAGGATACGTTTGAGAGATGTGACGGTATGAAAATACAGTCATGTAGATGCCAAATTTGACTAACCAGTTAGTCCGAGTTATTTGACTAATAATTAGTTAAAATGTGATGTTGAGATATTTTATTTAATACGGATTAAATAAAAATGGCAAAGACGAATTAAGCGGTTAATTCGTAAAATTAAATATAAGCGATTTATATTTGATTAATGTATATTGGATAAATTAATTATACGATATTGTCTTTGTCGGACACGTATTAATAATTCAACTAATCCGTGTTATTAGTTGATGCCTTAATATCCGATAACCGATGACAGTTTATAATGAAACCGTGTCATATACATTTAGCGCATTTCGGGTCGTACCATGAGTTAAAAATTAGAGAAAGTGGAAAGCCCACTCTCCCCATCTAAAGCTCACGGCCGAACCAAGTGATAAGAGGAGCTTCCTCTCCTTTTTGCCCTATTCATTCATTTGAGAAAATTTTAGGGTTTTGAGAAAATTGCCTCTCAAAATTCGGATCTCTCATCCAACGAAAACTCACAAAACAATCCTTTCAATATTGCAAGGCAATTAGAGGATTCATTCTAGCACAAGGGCATTTCTCGGACAATCTTGGGTGCATCATTTAGGAGGAGATCTACTTTGATCTCTCATTGCCATTTTGCACTAGGACCGAAGGTTATTCCTTAATCTTTATCGTTTCATTGTTGTTTTCGTTTATGACATTTAATCACGTATAAAATTTGCGTTATAATCCTTCAAATTATGGGTTTTATACGGATATTACCCTACAAGTGGTATCAGAGCGAGGCCACGTAAATTTTTCTATGTGATTTTCATCAAACGAATTTTGAATCGATGAATGTTTGTTCAAAAAATTGTCTCGGCAGCCATTTTTTTTTCTCGGCAATTTTTTAATTGCTGCGTTTTTTTTTTGTTTTCTTGTGCCTTGGGATCCGTGTCTTGGTTACACGGTGTTGGTTGTCGTTTGTTTGTTTTGTTTTCATTTTGATCTTTGCATATTGTTTTGTAATCGATATTCATTGCAATATGTTAGAGATCTATCAAAATGATTGCATAAAATTTCGTGTGACACAAATTTTTGTCTCGAAATTTTTTTTTTTGGAAGAACCGTGCGGCCTCTTGGCCTGTTTTTCTGATTTTTGCATCGATTTGCGTGCCACACATTTTTGTTAGATCATTCGATCTCTTGTTTTCTATCGTTCTTCACATGTTGTAATTTTAACCGATAACTAATGCAATATGTTGAAGATGTAACAATTGTGGTTTGATTTCTATACGGATTAGATTAAAATTGCAATTGTGTTTTATCAAACCGTTTTGTTTTGATCTCTTGTTGCTCACGATTTTGAGCCGTTTAATTTTTTTTTTTGGTTTTTTGATGCTCTCGGCAATTTCAGCATTTAAAAAATAAATAAAAAAAAATAAAAAAAAATTCTGGTACTTGTTCACGCTTCAAATAGGATGAAAAAAAAAAAAAAAAAAAAAAAAAATTTTTGTTTTTTTTTCGGCCTTTTATTGCATAAAACGGTTTTATGCTCTCGCTTGATAGTGAAACGGTTCACCCACGTAAAATTAAGTTACTTTAAAACGATTTATAGTAACGGATTATCTCGGATTAAAATTAACTTGACTAAAGCGGTTTTGTCATATAATTTTAATTGTCTTTGGTGGTTTGGACAAATTTAACATAATTACGGAATTATGTCACGAATAAATTTAAATTTTAGTTGATGCATTTTATTTATCGTTTTTGATTTTTGAATGCTTTTAATTACGTATTTATTTATTTTTGCAAACGGTTGTAACTTAGTGTGGCCTTAGTAGAACGTGTTACCGTAATGATGGAACACGGTCTTGGTTGTATTTTGAGATCTCGTATCTCCTTTTATTTCTTTTAATTACAGTTTTTATTTAGAATGTAAATAGGTTTATATTTTGTAAATTTTAATTGTAATTTTGAGAAGACTAAAGAAGGAGACCGGATGCTCACTCCCGCTACTTGGATCAAGATGGAACATCAAGACAAGCTTCTCGGGTCCAACGGTGGATTCCAAAGTTGTTTTATGTTCTTTTTACTAGGATAGGCCACACTAGGAATTTTTATTTACGTATTGCATTCTTTTATTTATTTTTCGTAACGATAATATGCATCATTTTCCGCCTAAAAACCAAACCACCTAATTATTGCATGAAAACTGACACATATAGAGGTCACGAGTTAGTTTTCTTTGACATTCTTATGTCACATGATTTTAAGCCATCACCTAAATTAATTCATTCACGCAGACGCTAGTTATTCGTTCACTTAATATGAATTATAATTAAGTTGATGGGATCTTCCTCGTATAAACAAAAATTGAGAATAGTCTTTATAGGTCAAACTCCAATGAGTCCCTTCTTCGTCGGTAGGCATAATATGACCCCTTCTACGTCGGGTATGTTGGAACCGATTGACCTATTTTATCTCAACACTATGGTCACTCGTACGATCCTGTGACTATGGTGGACTATAGATAGGATTTACGGAAATCTATCGACCAAGAGTTCTTACGGAAGAATTAGCTAAACAGTTGGCTTATCAATTTACGAAAATTGAGTCTTGGGATCACTTGTATCATTCTTGAGGGAGATCAATTATGCAAGTGCGCAAGTCTACACGTTAAAATGAATTTTTAAATAGACTTAAATCACCTCGATGAGTTGCTTATTTCGTTTTTGTTTTTCTTTCTTTTCCGTGTAGATCACGAACTTTTAAATCGCTAAAAACAAATGGCTGGTTCTACAGACAACCCAATGCCAAGTGCCACATTGGACCGTGAGTCCGGCGGATCTTCATGAATCAGATGAATCAGTCTACTCGATCGAAGAATGATGGATCAAACTTCGCGGACCGGGAGGCGGCATTACGGAATGCGCCGCTGGCGACGGGAAGCTCAAATATCTATTAGAGCCCATCCCGGCAAACCCAGGTCCCACGGCTAGAGTGCTCTTGAAATCACCAAGTTTAACGATTTCGTATGGAAGCGGGTGCGATTAAAAACGTACTCATTTTTGCAATGGAACCCAATTTGCGGAAACGCTTCATAGCCCATGGTGCGAACAAGATTTTCACCACGCTCACCAAGGAATTCTCGAAAGCACCGAGAATCGTGACCTATGAGCATACCACTCGCTTCTTTGATGCGAGACTCCGAGAAAGGGCCAACCGGTTAGCCCACACATTCTCAAAGCATGATTGAGAATGTCGAGAAGCTGGAGACCTTTGATTGTAAGATCGGCGAGAACATTGTGATCGACCGCATGCTTTACTCACTCCACGATGGTTTTTCGCAATTTAGAGCGAATTACTATATGAATGATTTGAAGAAAAGTCCCCATGAATTGCACTCCCTTCTCGTACGGCACCGAGAAGGACATGAAGTTCGGTGGGAGCTTGAAACAGGATGTTCTCGTTGTGTCAAACAAGGGCAAGGGTAAGGGCAAAGCTCGTGCAAACCTAGCAGAGGTAAACCGAAGTTCAAGAAGTCGGGTTCAGGTAAGAGTGGGCCTGGTGAGTCGAGCACCTCATCAGGCGCGACAAAGAGCAAGAATGAAAACATGGAATGCCATCATTGCCATAAGACTGGGCATTGGAGGCGTACATTTCCTGTTTATCATGAGGACTTAAAGGCAGGTCGTGTTAAACCTGTTGGTATGTCTTCTTCTTCTTCTACTTTTATTCATATGATTGAGATTAACCACGCAAGTTACGGAACTTGGGTACTTGATACTGGTTGTGGTTCTCATCTGTGTAATCATGTGCAGGGGCTCCGAAATATCGAACCCCTCGTAAAGGGTGAGGTGGACCTGCGTGTTGGGAATGGAGCACGAGTGGCTGCCGTCTCAAGGGGAACATATGTGATCCAGCTTCCTAGCGGATTTGAGTTATTTTTATATAACTGCTATTATGTACCCAGTCTTTCGAAAAACATTATTTCAGTTTCTGCACTTGACAAACTTGGATTTTCATTTGTAATAGAGAATAATACTTGCATTTTCTCATTACACGATATGATTTATGGCAAGGCAGTCTCCATGAACGGAATTTATGTTTTGGATCAGACGACCGAAATATTACACGTAATGAATAAAAGGTTAAAGGTTGGTGACAAAGATCAAACGTATCTATGGCACTGCCGTATGGGACACATTAATGAGAAACGCGTTAAACAACTCATCAAGAATGGAGCTATCTCGGCCTTTGATTTTCAATCATTTGGCACGTGTGAATCATGTCTCATCGGTGAGATGACTCGGATTTCCTTCAAAGGTGTTGGAATGCGCGCTGCTGACCTATTAGGACTCATACACACGGATGTATGTGGTCCTATGTCAATCACCGCACGAGAAGGCTA
Organism: Silene latifolia; assembly: GCF_048544455.1. Lineage (NCBI taxonomy): Eukaryota > Viridiplantae > Streptophyta > Magnoliopsida > Caryophyllales > Caryophyllaceae > Silene > Silene latifolia. The sequence continues at coordinate 68,828,434 of NC_133532.1, forward strand.
TAGGTATTTCATCACTTTCACGGATGATTTAAGTAGATATGGCTATGTCTACTTAATGAAACATAAAAGTGAATCCTTTGAGAAATTCAAAGAATACCAGAATAGGGTACAGAACCAATTGGGTAGAAAGATTAAAACACTACGTTCAGATCGTGGTGGCGAGTATCTTTCTCACGAGTTTGATCAACACCTAAAGGACTGTGGGATTGCCCTACAGTTAACTCCACCTGGAACACCTCAATTGAATGGTGTGTCCGAACGGAGAAATCGAACACTACTTGATATGGTTCGATCCATGATGAGTCACACCGTGTTGCCTGACTCATTGTGGGGTTATGCTCTTTGTCGGCCGCTCTAATACTTAATCAAGTCCGTCTAAAGTCTGTTGACAAGACTCCATATGAACTATGGAAGGGAACGGTCCCTAACTTGTCCTTTATACGGGTTTGGGGATGCGAGGCTTATGTCAAGTGGAGACACGAGGATAAGCTCAGAACGCGATCGGTCAAGACGTACTTTATAGGTTATCCTAAAGGAACGCTTGGTCATTACTTTTATTCGCCAACCGAACAACGTGTTTTTGTTGCGGCTAGTGCGACATTCTTAGAGAAGGAATTTCTCGAGAATGCAAAGAGTGATAGAACCTTCGAACTGTCGGAGATTCCAGAACCAAGTACCGAGCAACTATTGGAGGAACCTATTCCTTCAATCCCGGCTGCGGTTAACATTCCTGAGGAACCTAGGAGGTCGGGAAGAGTCTCTATTCCTCCGGACAGATACATTGGTATGGTCGAGGAACATGACATAGATGACGTTCTACTCTTAACGAGTAGTGAACCCGCAACCTATAAAGGTGCCATGACTAGTTCTGACTCAAAGCAATGGCTTAAGGCCATGCAATCCGAGATGGACTCTATGTATGAGAACAACGTGTGGGATCTTGTTGACTTACCTGCTAAGGTTCGTCCCCTTCAATGCAAATGGCTTTAGAAGATAAAGCATTCGTTGGAAGGTCAACAAGATATCTACAAAGCACGACTAGTTGCTAAAGGTTTCACCCAAGTGCCAGGCTTGCACTACGATGAAATTTTTGCACCCGTAGTCATCTTTGCGTTCCATTCGGATTATCTTAGCGATCGCCGCTTTTCATGACTACGAAATTTGGCAAATGGATGTGAAAACCGCCTTCTTAAACGGCTTTTTGGAGGAAGAGATGTACATGGTACAACCCGAAGGTTTCATCGATCCACAACATCCTAAGAAAGTGTGCAAGCTTAAGCGTTCCATTTATGGACTTAAGCAAGCATCTCGGAGTTGGAATCATCGCTTCGACCAAGTGATTAAAGAAAATGGATTTACTCGATCGGTCGAGGAACCATGTCTTTATATCAAGTCGAGTGGGAGCAAGATTGTCTTCCTAATATTGTATGTCGATGACATACTCCTGATTGGGAATGACATACCTCTCTTAACTTCGGTGAAAGTATGGTTGAAAAACCATTTCCAGATGAAAGATCTGGGAGAGGCACAAAGAATTCTAGGCATCCGTATCTATCGAGATAGATCACGACGGATGTTATCTCTCAGTCAGGAGTCTTACATAGACAAAATCCTAGAGAGATTCAGCATGACTAACTCCAAGAAGGGGTTTCTTCCTATGGCTCCAGGGGTGCATTTGAGCAAGTCTCAGTCACCAGAGACACCGGAAGAGAAAGAGCGCATGACACGGATTCCTTATGCCTCGTCTATAGGATCAATCATGTATGCCATGATATGCACACGTCCGGACGTGGCATATGCATTGAGTATGACAAGTCGATTCCAACAAAGATCCGGGTGAATCACATTGGATGGCTGTCAAGAACATTCTTAAGTACCTACGGAGGACTAAAGATTGGGCATTGACTTATGGAGGCGATCAAAAGCTATGCGCAACCGGTTACGCAGATGCTAGTTTCCAAACGGATCGTGATGACTCGAAATCTCAGTCTGGATTCGTTTTTACTCTTAATGGCGCTGCAGTCAGCTGGAAGAGTTCCAAACAAACTGTTAGAGCAGATTCTACGACTGAGTCCGAGTACTATGCCGCGTCTGAAGCTACAAAGGAAGCGATATGGATGCGTCAATTCTTACATGGACTATCTGTAGTGCCTAGTTCGAATGACCCGATCACCATCTATTGCGACAATAGAGGTGCCATCTTCCAAGCTAAGGAGCCAAAGTCTAGCAACAAGTCTAGACATGTACAACGGAAAGCTCATCTAATCCGGGATTACGTGGAGCAAAAGGAAGTAGTGATAGAAAAGATTGCTACAGATGACAACATAGCAGATCCTCTCACTAAACCATTACGACAAGATAAGCATGAAGGGCATGTTAATTCCATGGGAATTAAACGTGTTCCTAAGTTGTAGTACTCTCTTATGGATTAGATTCATTCTCCTTTGTACTCTATACGACATCATCGTTTTGATATTTTATATATTTTGTTTTTCATGTCGATTTGTACGACAAATTTTGAACACCACAAAGTGAACTGAACAAACATTATATTTTATGGTCCTTAATTACCCACGTGAGCTGATAACTCAAGGTAATTATTTTGTGACGTTGGTTGATGGTGGGTTCAACGAGCCATAAGTCAACGGGTTGGTGACCAATCACGGAGGCGATTTATACGGATATCTCGTAGGACACAATTGTGACATCAACGTGGAGTCCTAAATGTTTTACAACATTCGGTGCCCGGTCGTGGATAGGACCTCCATGGTGATCCTAAGAGTCGATTCTTTTGACTATCGACTGTCTCTTGAGACTACGACAGATTTTGGGTGACTTTGGTTTCTTTCTCACGGTCATCCGTAACAGGAGGCCAAGTAGATTGTTTCTGGGTCATTTCATGCTGTGCTTAGATCGGAAGGAGTTCGAGTTGAAGGAAATATTCAGCCTTTATCAGGTACTCGATATTTCTCAGGGCCACTCGAGGAGCTGTAACTGAAATGCATGGCCATGCTCGAATACGTATTCGTTTTATCAGTTAAGTTACTCTCTAGTCGGGGAAACCACTCTAGTTACAGATCGATTGTAAAATACGACCTTTGCGGATCCGGATCTGCAAATTGTTTTACATTGAGTGGGAGAAATTTTAAATGAATATGAGAATCGGTTATCGCACATACACTTGTACGGACAAGTGGGAGTTTGTTGGAGCTTGTGTCCTCCAGTTAGTGCGGATAACGTCATTGCACATACACTTGTACGGACAAGTGGGAGCTTGTTGGGGCTGGTGTCCTTTACAGTTAGTGCAAGGACTTATAAATCTCTAAAAGGATCAAAGGGTATACTTTTGTATCATAATCAGTTGGTCCACGTTTATAAATAACGGTTGGCTTGCTAGATAAGTTTGACGTTATTGTCATACAGATGGCGGTGATCAACTGGTCCCTAAAAGTCACACCTATAGGATACGTTTGAGAGATGTGACGGTATGAAAATACAGTCATGTAGATGCCAAATTTGACTAACCAGTTAGTCCGAGTTATTTGACTAATAATTAGTTAAAATGTGATGTTGAGATATTTTATTTAATACGGATTAAATAAAAATGGCTAAGACGAATTAAGCGGTTAATTCGTAAAATTAAATATAAGCGATTTATATTTGATTAATGTATATTGGATAAATTAATTATACGATATTGTCTTTGTCGGACACGTATTAATAATTCAACTAATCCGTGTTATTAGTTGATGCCTTAATATCCGATAACCGATGACAGTTTATAATGAAACCGTGTCATATACATTTAGCGCATTTCGGGTCGTACCATGAGTTAAAAATTAGAGAAAGTGGAAAGCCCACTCTCCCCATCTAAAGCTCACGGCCGAACCAAGTGATAAGAGGAGCTTCCTCTCCTTTTTGCCCTATTCATTCATTTGAGAAAATTTTAGGGTTTTGAGAAAATTGCCTCTCAAAATTCGGATCTCTCATCCAACGAAAACTCACAAAACAATCCTTTCAATATTGCAAGACAATTAGAGGATTCATTCTAGCACAAGGGCATTTCTCGGACAATCTTGGGTGCATCATTTAGGAGGAGATCTACTTTGATCTCTCATTGCCATTTTGCACTAGGACCGAAGGTTATTCCTTAATCTTTATCGTTTCATTGTTGTTTTCGTTTATGACATTTAATCACGTATCAAATTTGCGTTATAATCCTTCAAATTATGGGTTTTATACGGATATTATCCTACAGCAAGCAACTCATCAGGCGCGACAAAGAGCAAGACCGAAAACATGGAATGCCATCACTGCCACAAGACTGGGCATTGGAGGCGTACATGTCCTGTTTACTATGAGGAAATAAAAGCAGGTCGCGTTAAACCTGTTGGTATGTCTTCTTCCTCTTCTACTTTTATTCATATGATTGAGATTAACCACGCAAGTTACGGAACTTGGGTAATAGATACTGGTTGTGGTTCTCATCTGTGTAATCATGTGCAGGGGCTCCGAAACATCGAACCCCTCGTAAAGGGTGAGGTGGACCTGCGTGTCGGGAATGGAGCACGAGTGGCTGCCGTCTCGAGGGGAACATACATGATCCAGCTTCCTAGCGGATTTGAGTTATTTTTATATAACTGCTATTATGTACCCAGTCTTTCTAAAAACATTATTTCAGTTTCTGCACTTGACAAACTTGGTTTTTCATTTGTAATAGAGAATAATAGTTGCATTTTCTCATTACACGATATGATTTATGGCAAGGCAGTCTCCATGAACGGAATTTATGTTTTAGATCAGACCACCGAAATATTGCACGTAATGAATAAAAAGTTAAAGGTTGGTGACAAAGATCAAACGTATCTATGGCACTGCCGTATGGGACACATTAATGAGAAACGCGTAAAACAGCTCATAAAGAATGGAGCTATCTCGGCCTTTGATTTTCAATCATTTGGCACGTGTGAATCATGTCTCATTGGCAAGATGACTCGGATTTCATTCAAAGGTGTTGGAATGCGCGCTGCTGACCTATTAGGACTCATACATACGGATGTGTGTGGACCTATGTCAATCACCGCACGAGAAGGCTATAGGTATTTCATCACTTTCACGGACGATTTAAGTAGATATGGCTATGTCTACTTAATGAAGCACAAAAGTGAATCCTTTGAGAAATTCAAAGAATACCGAGAATCGGTACTGAGAACCTCTGGGTAGAAAGATTAAAACACTGCGATCAGACCGTGGTGGCGAGTATCTTTCTCACGAGTTTGATCAACACCTTAAGGACTGTGGGATTGCCTTGCAGTTAACTCCACCTGGAACACCTCAGATGAATGGTGTGTCCGAACGGAGAAATCGAACACTACTTGATATGGTTCGATCCATGATGAGTCACACCGTGTTGCCCGACTCATTGTGGGGTTATGCTCTTGTCACTGCTCTAATACTTAACCGAAGTCCGTCTAAAGCTGTTGACAAGACTCCATATGAACTATGGAAGGGAACGGTCCCTAACTTGTCCTTTATACGGGTTTGGGGCTGCGAGGCTTATGTCAAGTGGAGACACGAGGATAAGCTCGGCCCGCGATTGGTCAAGACATACTTTATAGGTTATCCTAAAGGAACGCTTGGTCATTACTTTTATTCGCCAACCGAACAACGTGTATTTGTTGCGGCTAGTGCGACATTCTTAGAGAAGGAATTTCTCGAGAATGCAAAGAGTGATAGAACCTTCGAATCGTCGGAGATTCCAGAACCAAATACCAAGCAACCATTGGAGGAACCAGTTCCTTCAATCCCGGCTGCGGTTAACATTCCTGAGGAACCTAGGAGGTCGGGAAGAGTCTCTATTCCTCCGGACAGATACATTGGTATGGTCGAGGAACATGACATAGATGACATTCTACTCTTAACGAGTAGTGAACCCGCAACCTATAAAGGTGCCATGACTAGTTCCGACTCAAAGCTATGGCTTGAGGCCATGCAATCCGAGATGGACTCCATGTATGAGAACAACGTATGGGATCTTGTTGACTTACCTGCTAAGGTTCGTCCCCTTCAATGCAAACGGCTTTACAAGATAAAGCATTCTGTGGAAGTCAACAAGATATCTATGAAGCACGACTAGTTGCTAAAGGTTTCACCCAAGTGCCAGGTTTGCACTACGATGAAATTTTTGCACCCGTAGTCATGCTGCGTACCATTCGGATTATCTTAGCGATTGCCGCTTTTCATGACTATGAAATTTGGAAGATGGATGTGAAAACTGCCTTCTTAAACGGTTTTTTGGAGGAAGAGTTGTACATGGTACAACCCGAAGGTTTCATCGATCCAGAACATCCTAAGAAGGTGTGCAAGCTTAAGCGTTCCATCTATGGACTTAAGCAAGCATCTAGGGGTTGGAATCATCGTTTCGACCAAGTGATAAAAGAAAATGGATTTACTCGATCGGTCGAGGAACCATGTCTATATATCAAGTCGAGTGGGAGCAAGATTGTCTTCCTAATATTGTATGTTGATGACATACTCCTGATTGGGAATGACATACCTCTCTTAACTTCGGTAAAAGTATGGTTGAAGAACCATTTCCAGATGAAAGATCTGGGTGAGGCACAAAGAATTTTGGGCATCCGTATCTATCGAGATAGATCACGTCGGATATTGTCTCTCAGTCAGGAGTCTTACATAGACAAGATCCTAGAGAGATTCAGCATGACTAACTCCAAAAGGGGTTTCTTCCTATGGCTCCCGTGGGTGCGTTTGAGCAAGTCTCGGGCACCGAGACACCGGAAGAGAAAGAGCGCATGACATGGATTCCTTATGCCTCGGCTATAGGATCAATCATGTATGCCATGATATGCGCACGTCCGGACGTGGCATATGCATTGAGTATGACAAGTCGATTCCAACAAAGCATCCGGTGAATCACATTGGATGGCTGTCAAGAACATTCTTAAGTACCTACGGAGGACTAAAGATTGGGCATTGACTTATGGAGGCGAACAAAAGCTATGCGCAACCGGTTACGCAGATGCTAGCTTCCAAACGGATCGAGATGACTCGAAATCTCAGTCTGGATTCGTTTTTACTCTTAATGGCGCTGCAGATCACTGGAAGAGTTCCAAACAAAGTGTTACAAAGAGATTCTACGATCGAGTCCGAGTACTATGCCGCGTCTTAAGCTGCAAAGGAAGCGATATGGATGCGTCAATTCTTACAAGGACTATCCGTAGTGCCTAGTTCGAATGACCCGATCACCATCTATTGCGACAATAGAGGTGCCATCTTCCAAGCTAAGGAGCCTAAGTCTAGCAACAAGTCTAGACATGTACAACGGAAAGCTCATTTAATCCGAGATTACGTGGAGCAAAAGGAGGTAGTGATAGAAAAGATTGCTACAGATGATAACATAGCAGATCCTCTCACTAAACCATTACGACAAGATAAGCATGAAGGACATGTTAATTCCATGGGAATTAAACGTGTTCCTGAGTTGTAGTACTCTTTTATGGATTAGATTCATTCTCTTTTGTACTCTATACGACATCATCGTTTTGATATTTATATATTTTGTTTTTCATGTGGATTTGTACGACAATTTTTGAACACCACAAAGTGAACTGAACAAACATTATATTTTTGGTCCTTAATTGCCCACGTGAGCTGATAACTCTGGCAATTATTTTGTGACATTGGTTGATGGTGGGTTCAATGAGCCATAAGTCAAAAGGTTGACTGACCAATCACAGAGGCGATTTATACGGATATCTCGTAGGACACAATTGTGACATCGACGTGGAGTCCTAAATGTTTTATAACATTCGGTGCCAGGTCGTGGATAGGACCTCCATGGTGATCCTAAGAGTCGATTCTTTTGACTATCGACTGTCTCTTGAGACTAAGGCAGATTTTGGGTGACTTTGGTTTCTTTCTCACGGTCATCCGTAACAGGGGGCCAAGTAGATTTTTTCTGGGTCATTTCATGCTGTGCTTAGATCGGAAGGAGTCAAGTTGAAGGAAATATTCAGCCTTTATCAGGTACTCGATATTTCTCAGGGCCACTCGAGGAGCTGTAACTGAAATGCATGGCCATGCTCGAATACGAATTCGTTTTATCAGTTAAGTTACTCTCTAGTCGGGGAAACCACTCTTGATACAGATCGATTGTAAAATACGACCTTTGCGGATCCGGATCTGCAAATTGTTTTACATTGAGTGGGAGAAATTTTAAACGAATATGAGAATCGGTTATCGCACATACACTTGTACGGACAAGTGGGAGTTTGTTGGAGCCGTGTCCTCCAGTTAGTACGGATAACGTTATTGCACATACACTTGTACGGACAAGTGGGAGCTTGTTGGGGCTGGTGTCCTCTACAGTTAATGCAATAACATTTAAATCTCTAAAAGGATCAAAGGGTATACTTTTGTATTATTATCAGTTGGTCCACGTTTATCAATAACGGTTGGCTTGCTAGATAAGTTTGACGTTATTGTCATGCAGATGGCGGTGATCAAAGGTCCCTAAAAGTCACACCTATAGGATACGTTTGAGAGATGTGACGGTATGAAAATACAGTCATATTGATGCCTAAGTTGACTAAGCAGTTAGTCGGAGTTATTGACTAATAATTAGTCAAACGCGATGTTGAGATAATTATTTAATACAGATTAAATAATAATGGCTAAAACGAATTAAACGGTTAATTCGTAATTTAAATATAAACAATTATATTTAATTGATGTATATTGAATTAATTATACAATATTGTCTTTGTCGGACATGTATTAATATTTCGACTAAGTCATGTTACTAGTTGATATTTTAATAACCGATAACCGATGACGATTTATAATTAAAAACCCGTCGTATACATTTAGCGAATTTCGAGTCGGACCACGAGTTAAAATAAAGAGGAAGTGAAAGCCCACTTCCCCATGAGGCTCACGGTTTGGCCGAACCAAGGAGGAACAAAAAGGAGAACCTCTCTCATTTTTGACCTAAGCATTTCATTTTTACACAAATTAGGTTTTGAGATCATTTTTCTCTCAATAACCTAGATCTCACATCTAGCAAAACTCACACAAAACTCTCTCAATATTGCAAGGCAATTAGAGAGTACATTCTAGCACAAGGGGCATAGTCTCAGACGGTCTTGGGTGCAACGATTAGGAGGAAATCTACGTTGATTTCTATCTTAGGCCGAATTCTCAAGGACCTGATGTTAATTCTTGTGCTTTATCGTTTTCTATTGTTTTTCGTTTATGACATTGTATCACATGTAAAATTTGCGTTATAGTCCTAAAATTTAAGGGTTTTATACGGATATTACCCCACAGTCACGGTAGACAGGTCGAAGATTTTTGATGAACTTATCTACCATTTCAGTCTCCTCTGGCCTTTTGGCCAACTTCACGCTTTCAGCGCGCCAGCGGTTGAGGAATTCAGTAAATCCCTCCTTATCCTTCTGTGTCTTCACCTCGAGTGTGCGCACAGTAGTCTGAATCTCAGCATTATCAGCAAAGTGTTTGTAGAACTCCACCGCTATATCTTCGAAAGTGGGGAAATTCTTAAGCTCAAGGCTGTAGAACCACGCCTTCGGGTGTTCTCCTAGGGATTGAGCAAAAATGTGAGGCAACATCTCAGCAGGGACCCCTTTCAGCGCAAGGTACTCCTTGTAGGAACGGATATGTTGCAATGGATCTTCCGTCCCTTTGAACTTTGGGATATCAGTTAGGACAAAATTGGTTGGTAGCTTGTCCTGGACCGGCATGTACCCTCTGGCATTCTCATAATGCACATTTTCCCCTCGTGATAGCTTCAACGGTTCCTCTATTAGTCGGAACCTCTTTTGGTCGATTTCCGGGGCGGTGGTATGGGAGCTTCCACCGCGATCTTGGCTTCCACAGCCGTCAAGCGTTCCATCATTGCGACCAAAGTGTCGTTAATCTGCTTCAGTGCCTCTGCGGTAGTCATACTTCTTGTTTGTAGCGGCCTTTCTACAATAAAATCCCGAGCGAGTATCAGTTATCGAATCAAAATCCCCTGTACAAACAGGAATCGACTCATAACAACATGACGGACTCCATGCGACTCGATATTGGGCTTAGACCCGGAGAGCGAGCAATTGGGCCCCCTCGGTTTGGGTCATACACGACTAGGGACGGTTTTTCAAACCTAAAAACTGGCTATAACTTGACATGGATCCTACGAACGAACTATTCTGGCTCGTTGGAATGGGTCCTAACCGTGATACACACGTGGCTTGGGTTTTAGACTCAACGTGATCATAAATCTGACATGACAAACCCGTGTTCAAGCCAGACATGGCTCTTGGGCTTTGTGACAAACGCCCAAGGTGGCCTAGTGGGGACGTTTTGGTGGACTGACTTGGACCAAATGGTCGACTTTCATGACTCAGACCCAAAGATCGGTTTAGGTGACTCACTTGACAAGTGTTCTAACCAAACAAAGGCTCACTCGAGCCTAAGGGTGGACTAGCTCGCCTATATCGAGCAAGCAAAAGCCCAACTCGACTAACCCGACCCCACTGACTCAAACTCTATTCTAGGTTTGGGTTGGACCTGGGACACAGTTCATCGAAATTTGAAATCGAGAAGGATTGAATTGACGTTTAAAATGGGCAGCACTTCGGCTTGAAAGAGGGTTCAAAATTTTGAAATAGAGGGCCGAAATTTTCGAAAAGAAATGGACTTGAAAAAGAATCAAATTTTCGAAAGAAAAAGAAGATGGATTTGAAAATGCTATTTTGAAAACACGACCCGGGATTCACATAGCATGTAATCATTCGCATTTTAGGGATGCAATGCATGAACTAGACTCTTCTAAGTCTCGGTCAGTCCTCTAAAATGGGTCTATGCCAGTGAAACCGCTTTGTCGGGGAGTCCACATATCGTCATATGCCCGTAGCAATATGCCTCGTATGCAGCTGCCTACCTCCACGGAATCACCTTGATACTTAAATCGGACATAGTGGACATCAATATCCTCCCTTGGAATTAACCCAAGAGATTCTTTGGCCCGCCTAAAGTCTCGGGGGTTTATGCATGATTAACATAAAAAAAGGAATGTGACAACAATCCTAATAGCCATCTTAAACTTTTCAAGTTTCACTATCCCCAGCGGAGTCGCCAAATTGTGGACCATGGAAAAACGCTTCACTCAAATGCTTTTTCAAAACATTTTTAATTTTAAAAGAGTCGCCACTAAATTTTTAAATGGAATTTAGAAACCAATTTTAGAGATTTGAATTCGTGTGACTTTACGTGTTAGGAAGTTAATTTAATTTCATTAAAATAACACCCAACCCCGCCCGTTGCAATAACGGTCTCTACTAGGTGAAAGATGGCTATTTCGGAAAGATATCACATGCGTATGCAACCATTGAATTTAAATCCTATCATGCGAATTTCATTCTAAGTCGTTTAAAATGCATTTAACTTCGTCGAAGTGGTTTAGCATGTGAGGTTCATTCATTAAACTAGAAAAACACATCCAAAGAGAGGGATAGGAAGGCTTACGCTTAGCATAAGATGGATTAACAAACATTAGTGGTTAGCTCATACATACAATATAAATTATAAATAATGTAAATTAAAATCTAAAACATAAACTAATTAAACTAAGGATTAATCAAACAAAGTCAAACAAGGAAGCAAATTAAAACACAAAACCTGGACAAACCCGTGCACTGCACGGATCTGGAATTTTCGAAATATGTCAGAATTGACCCGTGCACTGCGCGGGTTTTGAATTAATACATTGCTAATTACAAAATAAATACTAAATCAATGCAATAAATTACGAAAATCTACCTAAATTAAAATTACAAATTATAGGTCTCGAAAATCATTAAAAATCAATTTTTATATGGTTAAAAATAAATACACGTAAATTAAATAAACTCGATTTATTAAATTGCCCTATTCCAACACGAGGATATGTAAATGAGACGGGGTGTACGACCGACCGATGTGGCGGATTTCTTTCCCATCTCAAGTCAACGCGGGTGTCGGAATGGTACTTTAACTCATACTCAAACTATTCTAGTTTCGATATTAGTTAGACGATGTTAGACAATGGTTAGTAAATAAACAATAAAAAAAACGAAATAAAAAGGAGAGAAGGGAGTTTTAATGCACCCTCAACCTACATGTATCGTTGACACCGTCTTGGATCGTAATCGATCGTAGATTTTATCTCGAGGGGCCGTCGTCGACGAAGACAATTGAAATTGAATTTTGAAATTACGAAACAAACACGTTCAAAAGGCAGACTTGAGCAGCGATTTTCAATCGCTCACCAGGACTTCGTTTCTCAACGATTTTTCAAACCGAAAGATGTTTTGGAAACTAGAAAGACTGAGTTTTGTGAATATGGAAACAAACCAGGAGTTTTGATAGGATTTGTGCACGAGAATCAAGGCCAAAGACCACGACAGAAACTCGAAAACAAGATTTGTGTCCCTGTTTTCGAGCGGCTGTCACGGCTTTAGTTTAGGGTTTTTTTGGACGATTGATGGTTGTTATATGCAGTATGTTGTGGGGAGAACTTAGAGGAATGAATGTATGGTAAAGGGGGGGTATTTATAAGAAGTTTCGAAGGGTAGAAGTAGGGCAACAAGCAGTCGGGCCTGTTTCGCATAGCTGCTGTCCATCAGCTAATTCGTGGGGTTTTTAGGGTTTGTATGGGGGTTTTCTTGGTGGTTAAGCTAAGGTAATATGGGTAGGATACTAGGGTATGGTGTAGGGTTAATGGGCACGGGTTTGGTAGCTGTTTGGAGCGGGTTTTGGGCTCGGGATTGAGCACGCGAAATAGGGGGGCTGCTTGTGTTGCGGGCTGTTTGTGGAGTATTTGGAATGGGAATTGGATGGGTTTTGTGGTGTTCTAGGTGCTGGGTTGTTATGGGTAATGTGGAGCACGGGTTGGTTTTGATGGGTTGCAGGTTTGGACCAAGTTTGAGTCGGTTTAGAAGGGCTTTCGATGGGCTATACAAACACAGGTAAAGGAAGGAATTGGGCTGTGTTGGGGAGTGTTTAGGACGAGATTTGGGTGTGGATATGGGGGTTCGAACTAGGGTTGAATGGGTAGAGGCCTAGGTTGGTTAGTGTACTCGAGATTTGTGCCAACTCGTAAAGAAAACGGGCTCAAAAACCGAGCTATAATCGAGCTCCAAAACGCGTGGTTGAAACGAGTTTTAAATTTTCAAATTCGATTTTTCAAATCAATTAACACATTAAAATAAATGATTTTTCAAATCAAAAAAATATATTTTATTTTCAATAAAATAAATTTAAGAAAAATAAATTCAAATTAAAACAATAAAATGAATTCACTTAAAAAAAGCTTTAATTTAAATATCATTTAAATTAATAAAATACTCCGTCGACAACGCTCATTCCACATTGTAAAACGAACCCAAATAATGACAATGACAACTAATAAATACATGCGTCCTATCATCATCGGGTGTTTGTCGGGTTCTCTATAAATTCCAATATCGACGGATACGGGTATCTACACTTGCCATCCATGACACGGAACAATGTGTCGGAAGAAAGATCACCCATGGTAAGGTTCACGCGGATCATGCCAACTGCGCGCTCCCCATTCAAGTTGAAACCATGAATCATTGTTCGACTACTGGAGAGTTCGTCCATCGTGATCCCTAATTCATTCATGGTTGCTTTTGGCATGAGATTGACTCCTGATCCTCCATCTATTAAGATGCGCTTGACCTTTTACCCCCGGATGTACCCGGACACATAAAGTGGCCTGTTGTGAGGTTTGGATCCAAGAAGTAAATCCTCATCTGAAAAACTCAAGGCTGCGTTGCAGGAGACACATCCAGTTGATTGCTGAAGAGGCTCAATTTTTTCTTTCATCTTGCCCGCATACAACTCGGGCTTCTCGAGTCCTTGAATTATCAGCTGACGCTTCTCTTTAGGTAGATGAAATATTTGCTTCCATCCCATGTTTGTAGGAAGGGCGTCAAGAGCAGCCACTATTTCGTTCTCCTTTTCAGAACGCAACTGTTGTGGCAATACCGCATTATCTGGGCCTCCTTCCTCTATCTTCTTTTTATCATCACCACCTTCCGTAGCTGAGACGGTGCACAGGGTAACCTTGTTTAAGAAGTCTTGTGGGAAAAATTCTTTTAAGGTGATGGGACTCGGTGGTTCTTGCTCAAGTATATCGATAGGCAAGACATGTGGTTTGACCATTGTTTTGGACTTTCTCTTTCGCTTCGTCTTGCGAGATTTCGTCCTTTTTGATCGTTTTCTTCGACGATGAACAGGTTGCGCTGTCTGTCTTGTTTGTTTTTTTGACTTCTTGCGCGTAACCAAAGTCCAACCTTCATCGTCATCTTCATGCTTCTTTTCCTCATTCTTATCCTGAGGAGGTAGTCTTTCTTCCAATGACGTTGGAGGTATTGACGACAATGAACCTTGGATCTGTAATGCCACAGGCTCAAAACTCCCGAACTGCAATATATACACACACTGTCGTTGTCGTATAATTGGCTCGTCAGGTTGCTCCAAGACTACAGTAGTTTGATTTGTGGTTACTGTGTCATCCAAGTCAAGAATGATCTTCCCTTCCTTGGAGAGCTGCATGATCTTCTCCTTGAGTGTTATACACTTTTCAATAGGGTGACTCACCAGCCTGTGATAACGACAGTAGTTGGGATCGTTTGTCTTGTTTGCTTGCTCAGGGCGCTTGGACTCTGGCAATTGTATAATCTTTTTTTCTAAGAGGTCATCGAGCATTCCAGACAAGTGAGAATCTGGGAATGGGTATTTCTTATCATGCAACTCTTTCAATGTAGGCTTGTCTCGTTGGTAGTTGTAAGAGAATGACTCTTTCTTCTTTTCATACTTAGGCTTTGACGATATTTTCACGGGTGCACTGCTGGTTTCGACGACCATTGTTTCCTTTGTCGACGATTTGGAGTTCTTATCAGTTTTCTTGAACTCCTTCTTTTCACTTGGCACCTTAGAAGAACTTGGTCGAGCACTACCATGTTCTTTGATTGTGATCTCCATGTCATGGGCGCGGGTAGCCAGGTCTTGGAAGCTCTTTGGCATGATCCCTTTTAGGATGTAAGGAATGTCCCATTTCATCCAGTTGACGCACATTTCAACTACTGACGCTTCACTTAAGCGATCCTTGCATTCCAGACTCAGCGCACGCCACCTGTTGATGTAATCGACGACAGGCTCATCTTGCCATTGAGTTGTCTTTGTCAATTCGCTCATGCTGACGACACGTCTGGTGCTGTAGAATCTGTTGAGGAATTCATCTTCCATATGACCCCATCTGTCAATTGACTTAGAGTCCAGATCTGTGTACCAGTCGAACGCGATCCCTTTGAGCGAACGAACGAACTGCTTCACCAAACGATCACCTTCTGTTCCAGCATTGTTGCATGTCTCGACGAAGTGGGCGATGTGTTGCTTTAGGTTCCCCTTTCCGTCGAACTGTTGAAATTTTGGAGGCTGATAGCCAGATGGCATGTGCAGACTGTCAATCCTCTTAATGTAAGGCTTGATGTAGCGTCCACTACTTGTCGAGCTATCATCCAACTGACACTTGATCGTCTTGGCTATTAACTCATGCAGCTTCTCTTCAGTGAAGTTGCTGATCTCATTCTTTGGTTTTTCCCTATCCTCGCCAACTTCTCTATCGCTATCAACATCCCTATCGGTGTCACCATGCTCGCTCTCGGCCTTCCTGTCACGGAGCGCCACCACCTCTTTTTGGAGCTCATCAATTATTTTGTTCTTTTCTTCATTCTCCTTCATCATCTTCTCAAGGAGTTCATTCATTTTCTGCATTCGATCCTCAAGAGTATCACCACTTATCACTATGACTGAAGCAACGTTAGGAGTTGAGGTTTCTTTCTTCTTTGGCGACGCTTTGGGTTTGCAAGGAGAAGCCTTCTAGTCAACCTTAACACTTCTAGTCTCCTCGCGTGAAGAAGAAGAGGCGGACAGGAGCGCTGTAGCAGCAGCAGCTATGGAGGCGACAAAGAACTTACGCGGCCTAGTTGGGACGTGTGCAGAGCGTAGACTGGCAGCAGCAGTATTGACAGCAGCCTTCTTCGCCATTCCTCTTGTGGAGATGCCAACTGACTGTGTAGCAGGGGAGGTAGCAGCAATGGGGGTACCCTGCAGGATATCTGCGTAGGTCTTCTTGGATGGACTGGAGGAGGTGCTTTGCTTGGTAGACATTTTCTTGTTTTGGTAGACTTGAATAAAACAGCAGTAGAGATGAGAGGTAAAGATTTTCACGTCGGGTTCACCAAAATTTATAATAGCAAATTTTGTATCGCAAAATAAATGTAATACAAAATAGGAAATAAATGAATTTTTATTAATATCAGAAATTTTGTGTGTACAATCTCTAATGTATCATCTGATTCTAAATGCCGTAGTAGATTACGTAAACGCTGTCGGTAGTAGAGGCGCGAACGTTGTATTTGAATGACACCTGTAGAGGTGGTATGCACTTTGTAGGAGGTGTCGATTTGTATTCTTGAGAGGGTCACTGCGACTTGTTCTCTCTTGAATGTTGTAGCTTGAACTTGAATTTCTTGGGCAGGCGGCACAGTTTTGGTGTGCTTGTTGACTGCTTGCAGAGGTGTCTTACAGAGGGAATTTATAGAGCTTTTGTGTCTTCTTCTCTCTGAATTTTATGATTATGATTTCTCTCACTTCTGAAATGAATGGAAATGGCTCTATTTATAGAGTTTCAATTCCCCTTGGTGGACTTTGGCATTCACAGGCCCATTTATGGGTTTATTAGTGAATTTGGCCCAAATTTGTCTTTTTCGGGTCTAATGATCCAGATAACCCATTTTGTAATCCGAATTGACCCGTTTTTCATTTAATCGGGGCAAATTAATTAAATCGAGCTAAAATTTAGTATTAACTCAAATTTATTAATTTGTTTTATTTATCCGGCACTTTAATGAATTTTCAGTGCCTACAACGACTATCAATCCCTGTCCCTTAATGTGCACATCCCCTCCCCTGACGGGTTCCACGGAGGGCGAACTAGGGTGTGAAGCCACTCCCGCAAGTGACTCCACCACAATCAACACACACATCATAGTACCACAGCATCACAGCTGTCACAACACCACCACCGTCACAACACAACCACATCACCACCGTCACCACACACCCATACTCCGATAATCAGCAGATAACAACAATTATAATACAAACACAATCTTAAATCAATTAACAGTAACTGAGTAGGGAAACCCTACCTTAACAATAACAACAATATGGAGAATCAGATAATTAGAATGGCTCCTCTACGAAGTCTTCTCCTATACAATAATCATATAACACAATTACACATTGCACAATTCACTATTCCCTTTCCCCCAATTCATATATAAAGCAACCCTTAGAATAAATCATCAATGACATGGGGATAAGGACTTACCGACGATGGAACGAGAGATTGAATGCGAGAGCTACGATGGATACACACACAGTGGGAGATTTGGGAGTGATTAGGTTATCATAAAATGATTAGGTTTGCAAATGACATTTTTAGAAACTGATTATCGAATATATAAATCCCTAATTACTCCCGAACCTAACCGCTGAAATAATAGTCGTCAGACCGGATACTCGGTCGAGTATAGGGAATACTCGGCCGAGTATCCTCTAATCGGTCGAGTATTCATTATACTCGGCCGAGTATTCCTCGGCAGAAGCCAAATAGAATACACTTTTAACATTACTCGGCCGAGTAGGCTCTACTCGGTCGAGTACTTAGCTTATAAAAATCCGTAGTATTACATTCTTCCCCCCTTAAAAAGAACTTCGTCTCGAAGTTCACACTCTACCCTAAAACAAAACACAACAACACACAAAGGACTTCCAAACACACACTTAACAACACCAAAGAACTAACACAAACTACCACAAAACGCACTAGCCCGACTCATATTATGACAAAACACACACACAATCATCTCCTACCCCCCTAAAAAGAAAATGGTTACTTTCCCGTAACCAATCATACCTGATCAAAAAGATTAGGAAAGCGCTCTCGCATAGCCTCCTCGAGTTCCCATGTGGCCTCTTCCACATTATGATTAGACCAAAGTACCTTGAGTAAGACGGTCTCACCATTCCTTGTCTTATGGACTTTGCGATCTAGAATCTCTTTAGGAACCTCGGCATAGGACAAGGACTCATCAAGCTCGATATTCTCCACCTCAAGTATGTGTGACGGATCACTCACACACTTCCGAAGCTGTGAAATATGGAAAACATTGTGGACTCTATCCAAAGCTGGTGGTAAAGCTAACCTGTAGGCTACCTCGCCAATACGGTCCAAAATCTCATAAGGACCTATAAACTTCTGAATCAGCTTGCCTTTCTTTCCAAATCTCATCACACCTCTCATAGGTGACACTTTTAAAAGAACCTTGTCACCTACTGCGAACTCTATATCTCTGCGGTGAAAATCGGCATAACTCTTCTGGCGATCTTGAGCTGCACTCATATTTTGCCGAATCATCTGAACTTGTTCAACCATATCCTGTACCAGCTGTGGTCCTAAAACTACAGCCTCAGAACTATCATCCCAACAAACTGGACTTCGGCACTTCCGACCATACAAAGCCACAAAAGGTGCCATCCTGATACTTGTATGATAATTATTGTTGTATGAGAACTCAATCAAATCAAGTTTGTCCTCCCAGCTGCCCCCAAACTCCATGACACATGCTCTCAACATGTCCTTTAAGGTCTTGATGGTTCTCTTCGTCTGACCGTCGGTTGCCGGATGAAAAGCTGTACTCATCTTCAAGGTAGTACCCATCAACTCTTACAGTTCCTGCCAAAACATGGATATGAACCTCGCATCACGATCAGAAACGATATCCTTGGGTATACCATGTAACCATACCACATGTCTCCTGTAACCCAACGCCAACTACATCTTAGACCAGGTATATTTCATAGGAACAAATTGAGCTGACTTGGTTAACCGATCAACAATCACCCAGATCATGTTATTACCTTGCAGTGATCTAGGTAATCCCACAATGAAGTCCATAGAGATCGACTCCCACTTCCACTCAGGTACTTCCAAAGACTGAATCTTACCCTGCGGTCTCCTCTGCTCACCCTTGACCCGCTGAAAGGTTAAACATCTAGCCACGAACTCTGCTACATCCCTCTTTATGTTTGGCCACCAGAAAGTCTTCTTAAGGTCTTTGTAAAGATTGTCACCACCTGGGTGAACTGAATAAGGAGTGCAATAAGCCTCCGACAAGATCACTCTCCTCAACTCTGCATCCTCAAGAACACACCATCTCCCATCAAAGCGAACACTCTCATCTGTGTGGATAAAAAATGTGGAAACTGTTCCACTCTCCACTCATGACTTCCATTTCTGAATCTTAGGATTAAGCTCTTGCTTACTCTTGATGTTCTCATACAAGTCTGGCTCTATCGTCAAATCCTCGATGGTATCCCCCTTCCTTATCATAAAGATCCCCATCTGAGACATCTCATCTCTTAGCTTCAGCAAGGACATGGTCGTACATAGCGAATGAACGCTCTTCCTACTCAAAGCATCTGCAACAACATTAGCCTTACCCTCGTGATAGACGATCTCCATATCATAATCTCCGATCAGCTCCATCCACCGTCTCTGTCGCATGTTAAGCTCCTTATGAGTGTAGATATACTTTAGACTCGTATAATCGGAAAACACCTTAAAGGTTGCCCCGTAGAGGTAGTGCCTCCAAATCTTAAGGGCAAAAACAACTACACCCAGCTCCAGATCATGAGTAGGGTAATTCTCCTCAAATGGCTTTAGCTGCCTCGAAGCATAAGCTATAACCATCCCTGCCTACATCAGAACACAACCCAGACCATTCTTTGAAGCATCGGTATACACTTCAAAGTTCTCACATCCCTCTGGCAAGGCTAGAATAGGGGCTGTGGTCAAACGTTCCTTTAAGGTCTGAAATGCCGTCTCACAACTCTCATCCCAAACAAATCTGGTCTCTTTCCTCATCAAGGCAGTCATAGGCCGTGCTATGGTAGAAAAGTCTTTCATGAACCTCCTGTAGTAGCCAGCAAGGTCTAAGAAACTCCAAATCTCAGCTACACTCTTCGGTGACTCCCACTTGGTCACGGCCTCAATCTTGCTAGGATCCACAGACGCCCCCTTCTTAGATATCATATGACCCAGAAAAGCCACCTCCTCTAACCAGAACTCACACTTAGATAGCTTGGCATAAAGTTGATTCTCTCTTAGAGTCTGCAAAACCATCCTCAAGTGCTCCTCATGTTCTTCCTTAGTCTTGGAATAGACAAAGATGTCATTGATGAAAACAACCACAAACCTATCCAAAAACGGTGTAAAGATCCGGTTCATCAAATCCATGAAAGCGGCTGGTGCATTGGTCAAACCAAAAGGCATCACCACATACTCATAGTGACCATATCGAGATCGGAATGCTGTCTTTAGAATATCCTCATCTGCTATCCTCAACTGGTGATAACCTGACCTCAAATCAATCTTGGAAAACACACCTGCTCCACTCAGCTGATCAAACAAGTCATCAATCCTGGGCAGAGGATGTTGGAATATATGTCCTCCGACAATAATGCGATCACAACCGTTGATCATGATGATCACATGTTTAAATCTCATTTTAAGAATACATGTGGGATGTAATAATTTTGATCAATCGGTCCACACATATCGGTAATGATTGGCTGAC
Source organism: Silene latifolia (assembly GCF_048544455.1). NCBI lineage: Eukaryota > Viridiplantae > Streptophyta > Magnoliopsida > Caryophyllales > Caryophyllaceae > Silene > Silene latifolia. The sequence continues at coordinate 68,849,232 of NC_133532.1, forward strand.
TAGAGTTTGACATTACTGTCGTGCGACGGTGGTGATCAGTTGATCCCCTTAGGTCATACCTAAAGGGTAACACTCTTAATTGATTATTTAATTGATCGTATGACGATACGGGTTAATTAAATTACTTAAAATTGACGGACGATTTTGGAAGTAATATTTATGTGTCTCATTGTAATTTGATTAAATAAGATACGGTCTAAGTAATCGAATTGTTTTATTACTTAGATGAAATTATTGTTTACGAAAACAATTGAAACGGAATGAATTTATTATTATAAATAAAGAATGTTGTAATTTATGACTCGGGAACCCATTACGGTACATGTAATTATGAATTACTAGGTTAACTTTATAAGTGACATATTTTAATAATATGTTGATTTTTAATTATTAAAAATACACTTTATATATAAGATGTCATGTAATATGTCACATGTGACATATTGACAAAATCACAAATAAAATGGACTCATCCATTTTATGTGTAGGTACCGAAATGGAGGGAGTATGAGGATTAATATTGTGTTTTTTATTTTAAATAGGAACATGATCATTACCTCTAGAGACTAGCCTTGCATGCCTATATTCTTGGTTAGAGAATGAAGCCCATGCATAGGGCACCCTTCCCACACCCCCACCGGTTTTCTAGAGCAACATAGAGGGCTTTTCCTCTATCAATAATTCATTCACAACTTGAGAAAATTTCAAGTGTAAGAAATAGAAAATACTCTCTACATCTTATGAAATTAGAGAGATAAAACTCCAAAAATCATTCCTCTCTATACCGAAATAATAGAGTACAAAATAAATATTTTGGGTCAATTTTTAGTAAGATTATTATTATTCTAGATCTAATAATATTAATCTATTAAGGGGTTATCTTGGGTATATGCTTTTGGGAGAGGTTCTAATTTAAACCTCGTTCATCCAATATTTGGAAGCTCAAGAACTAACAAGAAGGAGATCTTGTTGGTTCCCTTATAATCCGAATATCATATGGTGAGAAAACGATTTCTTCACTTATCTATTATAGTTTGCATGCATAAGATTTGTAATTAATTTTATGACTAAATTAATTAGAACATATATGAATATGTTAAGTAATGAGATATAGACATCAAACAAGCGGTATCAAGAGCATTAGGTTGTTTGCATGCAAATCGGTTATTGTTTTTCCGAGTTATACGATTAACATATAAAACTTATAAATTTGTGTTTATTATGATATATCACGAAATTTATTATGCATGTTGAAGTTTCTGGTCCTAAAATGTTTTAGGATATTTTGGTATAATTTATGGATTTTATTGTTCATTTTATATAATAATGGCATTAAAATGTGATTTTTATGATAAAAATGTCATTTTTGGACGAAAAATAGCTAAAATTCGAATTTTCCAGTGGTTTTTGGATATGATTTCAAATATATTATTTTTAGATGATCTGTAAATTTTCAGATTTTTTGGAGTTGTTATGCTCGAAATATGGTTTTTTCATGATAAAAATTGAATTTAAATGAAAAATAGGTTAATATGAGATAAATTTCGAATCTGGCTATATAAATTTAGTATGTTGTCAGATGCAATTTTAAAAGATGTGTGTAAAATAATAGGCTATAATGAAGTCTTCATGCATGATTTATGAATTTTTGATGAAAAATAGCATAAATAGTGACTTAATTAGTGAATAATTGCTAAAACATACTTCATGACTAAGGAAAAACGTTACATGTTGCATTTTATTATCTTTTTCAGATCTAAAATTTAAAAGTTGATGAATATAATTTTTCTCATGTTTTTATGATTATAATTGATAAATCCGATAAACCGCAACATAGTTTTTCCGATAAATTTCGAAATTTTTAACCTAAGTTTTTTGAACATTATGAGTGTGATGGTATTTTTCCAGAATGTTCATGAGTTTAAATTTCAAATTTCAAATTTATTTGAAATTTTTGTGATTTATTTGGAGTTTATGGCATTTTATTGTAATTTTGAGTCCATTAATGAACAATTTTAAGAAATATAAGTTAATTATAGTCAAATAGTTAGTGGAGACTAATTTTGAGTCCTAAGTTGGTTAGGGTAATTAACTTGTGCATAAATATGATTTTATGTAATTCATTGTGATTTTAAAAGGTTGAATTACGCAAATCCGTAAAAACCGTTTAATATACGATATTGGCTCCGTAAAGGCGATTTAGCATAAAATTTGGCATGTTCATACATATTATAATGCTGCATTTTATTTATGATTGTCATAATTTTATTTTATGTAATTTTTGAATTATTTAATTTTTACTTAGTATGGCCTTAGTTTTTAATTGGTATTACCCGAAATGTATGGGAATATCGATTCGGTTGTAATTTATTGTGATCTCGTATCACCGTTTTGTAATTTAATAGATTTATTTTATTTTAATTACAAATGTATAATAGCAAATTATGTAATTTGTTATGTAATTTATTTATTCCGGAGTTCCTTGAAGACGGTGTCACTCAAGAAGGCGATACATAAAGACGGTGTTACCTCGAGATGTGTGCCAAAACCGAAGTTCAAGGGACCAATGGAGTTGGTTTCCGAATATGTAATAGTTAATTAGATTTTCTATTTTAGGAAGGCCATACTAGGATTTAATTTATGCTTTGCATTTTATTTATATGTTGCATGCATCGCTAAATCGCCATAACTAAAACATGCATTGTCATTATAATCGAGTTTATCGACCGTGTCAATTACAATTATCGTAGTTAACCGCTTTAGTTCACTTAAAACGTGGTAGATAATAAATTGACATGACGTCTCGCTAAAACAAACAATTGAGACTTAGCCTTACCAAAAAGTAGAAACCATGAAAACCTATTTCGCGAGGGAGTGCACTCAGCCACCCCGGGGTACAAACCGTGTTATGTAGGGGAAGTGGGTGATAAATGTCTATCCACCGAATTCATGTTGATGAGGGTTTCATCGGCTACCCCGTGCCCAAGTTAATGTGAATTTGGATCATGGACATATTTATTCGAAATTTGGGTTGAACTCAACAAAAGTAATTGATAAGGGTTTCATCGGCTACCCCGTGCCATTGTCGGATGTGTTTTGAGCTAAAGATAAATGTTAATGTAATTTTATCGACCGAGAGTTCTAAAAGTAGAATCGATTAAAGAGTTAATCCACCGAGTTATATTGATTAGGGTTTCATCGGCTACCCCGTGCCCAAGTTAATATGAATTTGGATCTCGGAATCATTTATCATAGTTGGGTAGAGGTCACAATGTAAATGCTTTACTTGTTATTTACAAGTATTAATAAAACGATAAATGTTAAGTTTTCCACTATTCCGTTATTATATTGTTCTATTTCTTTACCACAATTCATATGCGATATCATTTCGATTTTAATTCAAATCTCCATTAAAACATCGTAACTAAAGACAAATATGAATTTTCTTCTAAAACCTCATATGAACCATTGCTAAGGATCTCTTGTGAAGAATATAGATAAAAGTTATTCATTATCAAACAGGTTTTTGATTCTTGACTAACACATCTACTTACAATGGATTGTTTTTCATATACTTAATTGAATTAAGTACCTTGAAGCGATAAATTGTTTTGGTAATTAGATTTGTCGGAAATCGTAATAGACCAAAATACCGCAACCACTTCAATGAAAGTTTTAAGACTAAACAAACGAATGAAGAGTAGTCTTCATGAATATAATTTTGCTTCTCAAAGCAAAGACTCATTGAAATGAGTGGGAGCATTCTCTTAAACCGTTAAGAAAAGGATAAGGTTTTAAAGAAGTAAAATTAGAATGGAATTGATACAAGGTAATGTTAAAAGTAACGTTATTGAGAATAACAATACTAAACCTATTAATCCCGACCGATAAAGTTTCCATTGTCTTAATTGTTGGACGCTAGAAAGGAAACTACCCCAAATTATTGACGAATCAACAAGTTAGTTGTCGGACATCTAATCGGACCTTCTTCTTTAAATGTTTATTTGATTGACATAAATTTTGCTAGTACTACTTCGTCAATATTAGAAACCGGTGGTGGTTTTCATCATTGTACTTGATACATAGGATGATTAGAATATGACGACTAGCAACAATGCTATTGAGAGGTAGAGTCATTGTGTAATCAATCTAGTTTTGGGTTTAGAGTTGTACTTAATTGTAACTATTAAGTGCATAAACTCTAAATAAGAATATAAACTTGTTAAGATACAAAAGAGGTTTCACTTTTGTGACCCTATACACCACGATTTGATGTATGGCTAGCCCATTATCAAGGAGAATATATTCTAAACCAAACTAGAATGATATATCATGTAGATGATGCAAGACTCAAATTGGTAACCCAAGATTAAACCTTAGATTCTGGAATGATGAACGCAAAGAGTTATCGAGTACTCTTGAAACCATTAGATCTTATGGTATATGCGTATCTTGTATTCAAAGCAAGATGTCTCGTGCCTTTTGGTTGAAAAGGAGATCGAGGTTGTAAATCATTGATCCAAAATAGGTTGATCATTTTTTTTTACCAACAATTTAAGTTGACATTAATGTGTTCACTTAATAAGGTAAATAGAGAAATCTTTGAAGAAGTTCAAAGAGTTCGAGGAATCACGATTTAGTCATGATGGGATTATAAAAGTGAAGACTTTGATATAAGCCAAATGAAATGTGATTTAGTATCACAAGTTAATCTCTCTTAACACACATTATGGGATAATGTGTGGTTGGATAAGAAATCAAACGCTATTCGATATGGTTTGGACTTCAATCAAGTTACTTTGAGTTACTTGATCCTTTTGGGGATTTTATCATTTTGTCTAAATTATTTTTCCACTAAATCTAAAACGAATCATATGAGATATGAAATGGTAGGGTACCATGGTTGTAAGTTTTCAAAAGAAACAAATGCTCATTTTTCCTTATTATTGAGGGGTAATATCCGTATAAAACCCTTAAATTTTAGGACTATAACGCAAAATTTAACATGTGATTATTGTCATAAAACAAAAATACAAGAGAAAACGATAAAGCACAAGAATTAACCTCGGGTCCTTGAGAATTCGGCCTAAGATAGAAATCAACGTAGATTTCCTCCTAATCGTTGCACCCAAGACCGTCTGAGACTATGCCCCTTGTGCTAGAAATGCTCTCTAATTGCCTTGCAATATTGAGAGAGCTTTTATGAATTTTCTTGATGTGAGATCTAGGATTTTCAGAGAAAAATGCTCTCAAAACCCTAATTTTTCTTTCAAAAATGAATTAGGTCACAAAAGGAGAGAAAGCTCTCCTTTTGTTCTCCTTGGTTCGGCCAAACCGAGAGCATCATGGGGAAGTGGGCTTTCAATTTCTCTTTATTTTAACTCGTGGTCCGACTCGAAAATGCTAAATGTATATGACGCGATTTTATTATAAATCGTCATCGGTTATCGGTTATTAAAATATCGTCTAGCAACATGAATTAGTCGATATAATAATACATGTCCGATAATGACAATATTGTATAATTATTTTATTCAATATACATTAATCAAATATAATCGTTTATATTTAATTTACGAATTAACTGTTTAATTCGCCTTAGCCATTATTATTTAATCCGTATTAAATAAAATATCTCAACTTCGCGTTTGACTAATTATTAGTCAATAACTCCGACTAACTGCTTAGTCATATTAGGCATTAACATGACTGTATTTTCATACCGTCACATCTCTCACACGTATCCTATAGGTGTGACTTTTAGGGACCAGTTGATCACCGCCATCAGTATGACAATAACGTCAAACTTATCTAGCAAGCCAACCGTTATTGATAAACGTGGACCAACTGATAATAATACAAAAGTATACCCTTTGATCCTTTTAGAAATTTAAATGTTATTGCACTAACTGTAGAGGACACCAGCCCCAACAAGCTCCCACTTGTCCGTACAAGTGTATGTGCAATAACGTTATCCGCACTAACTGGAGGACACGACTCCAACAAACTCCCACTTGTCCGTACAAGTGTATGTGCGATAACCGATTCTCATATTCATTTAAAATTTCTCCCACTCAATGTAAAACAATTTGCAGATCCGGATCCGCAAAGGTCGTATTTTTACAATCGATCGTATCAAGAGTGGTTTCCCGACTAGAGAGTAACTCAACCGATAAAACGATTCGTATTCAAGCATGGCCATGCATTTTGATTCTGACTCCTCGAGTGGCCCTGAGAAATATCGAGTACCTGATAAAGGCTGAATATTTCCTTCAACTCGACTCCTTCCGATCACCATGGAGGTCCTATCCACGACCTGGCACCGAATGTTATAAAACATTTAGGACTCCACGTCGATGTCACAATTGTGTCCTACGAGATATCCGTATAAATCGCCTCTGTGATTGGTCAGTCAACCTTTTGACTTATGGCTCGTTGAACCCACCATCAACCAACGTCACAAAATAATTGCCGAGTTATCACTCACGTGGGCAATTAAGGACCAAAAAATATAATATTTGTTGATTCACTTTGCGGTGTTCAAAATTGTCGTACAAATCCACATGAAAAACAGAATATATAAATATCAAAACGATGATGTCGTATAGAGTACAAAAGAGAATGAATCTAATCCATAAAAGAGTACTACAACTCAGGAACACGTTTAATTCCCATGGAATTAACATGCCCTTCATGCTTATCTTGTCGTAATGGTTTAGTGAGAGGATCTGCTATGTTATCATCTGTAGCAATCTTTTCTATCACTACTTCCTTTTGCTCCACGTAATCTCGGATTAGATGAGCTTTCCGTTGTACATGTCTAGATTTGTTGCTAGACTTAGGCTCCTTAGCTTGGAAGATGGCACCTCTATTGTCGCAATAGATGGTGATCGGGTCATTCGAACTAGGCACTACGGATAGTCCTTGTAAGAATTGACGCATACATATCGCTTCCTTTGACTTCAGACGCGGCATAGTACTCGGACTCGGTCGTAGAATCTTTGTAACACTTTGTTTGGAACTCTTCCATTGATCAGCGCCATTAAGAGTAAAAACGAATCCGGCATCGAGATTTTGAGTCATCTCGATCCGTTTGGAAGCTAGCATCTGCATAACCGGTTGCGCATAGCTTTTGTTCACCTCCATAAGTCAATGCCCAATCTTTAGTCCTCCGTAGGTACTTAAGAATGTTCTTGATAGCCATCCAATGTGATTCACCTGGATCTTTGTTGAAATCGACTTGTCATACTCAATGCATATGCCACGTCCGGACGTGTGCATATCATGGCATACATGATTGATCCTATAGCCGAGGCATAAGGAATCCGTGTCATGCGCTCTTTCTCTTCCGGTGTCTCTGGTGCCTGAGACTTGCTCAAATGCACCCCTGGAGCCATAGGAAGAAACCCTTTTTTGGAGTTAGTCATCTTTGAATCTCTCTAGTATCTTGTCTATATAAGACTCGACCGAGAGATAACATCCGACGCGATCTATCTCGATAGATACGGATGCCCAAAATTCTTTGTGCCTCACCCAGATCTTTCATCTGGAAATGGTTCTTCAACCATACTTTTACCGAAGTTAAGAGAGGTATGTCATTCCTAATCAGGAGTATGTCATCGACATACAATATTAGGAAGACAATCTTGCTCCCACTCGACTTGATATATAGACATGGTTCCTCGACCGATCGAGTAAATCCATTTTCTTTTATCACTTGGTCGAAACGATGATTCCAACTCCTAGAAGCTTGCTTAAGTCCATAAATGGAACGCTTAAGCTTGCATACTTTCTTAGGATGTTCAGGATCGATGAAACCTTCGGGTTGTACCATGTAGAACTCTTCCTCCAAAAAACCGTTTAAGAAGGCGGTTTTCACATCCATCTGCCAAATTTCATAGTCATGAAAAGCGGCAATCGCTAAGATAATCCGAATGGAACGCAGCATGACTACGGGTGCAAATATTTCATCGTAGTGCAAACCTGGCACTTGGGTGAAACCTTTAGCAACTAGTCGTGCTTTATAGCTATCTTGTTGACCTTCCACAGAATGCTTTATCTTGTAAAGCCATTTGCATTGAAGGGGACGAACCTTAGCAGGTAAGTCAACAAGATCCCATACGTTGTTCTCATACATGGAGTCCATCTCGGATTGCATGGCCTCAAGCCATAGCTTTGAGTCGAATCGGTCATGGCACCTTTATAGGTTGCGGGTTCACTACTCGTTAAGAGTAGAATGTCATCTATGTCATGTTCCTCGACCATACCAATGTATCCGTCCGGAGGAATAGAGACTCTTCCCGACCTCCTAGGTTCCTCGGGAATATTAACATGGCCGGGATTGAAGGAATTGGTTCCTCCAATGGTTGCTCGGTATTTTGTTCTGGAATCTCCGACAGTTCGAAGGTTCTATCACTCTTTGCATTCTCGAGAAATTCCTTCTCTAAGAATGTCGCACTAGCCGCAACAAATACGCGTTGTTCGGTTGGCGAATAAAAGTAATGACCTAGTGTTCCTTTAGGATAACCTATAAAGTATGTCTTGACCGATCGCGGGCCAAGCTTATCCTCGTGTCTCCACTTGACATAAGCCTCGCAGCCCCAAACCCGTATAAAGGACAAGTTAGGGACCGTTCCCTTCCATAGTTCATATGGAGTCTTGTCAACAGATTTAGACGGACTTTGTTAAGTATTAGAGCGGTGACGGAAGAGCATAACCCCACAATGAGTCGGGCAACACGGTGTGACTCATCATGGATCGAACCATATCAAGTAGTGTTCGATTTCTCCGTTCGGACACACCATTCAACCGAGGTGTTCCGGTGGAGTTAAGCGTAAGGCAATCCCATAGTCTTTGAGGTGTTGATCAAACTCGTGAGAAAGATACACGCCACCACGGCCCCGAGCGCGGTGTTTTAATCTTTCTACCCAAGAGAGGTTACGTACCCGATTCTGGTATTCCTTGAATTTCTCAAAGGATTCACTTTTGTGCTTCATTAAGTAGACATAGCCATATCTACTTAAATCATCCGTGAAAGTGATGAAATACCTATAGCCTTCTCGTGCGGTGATTGACATAGGTCCACACACATCCGTATGTATAAGTCCTAATAGGTCAGCAGCGCGCATTCCAACACCTTTGAAGGAAATTCGAGTCTTCTTACCAATGAGACATGATTCACACGTGCCAAATGATTGAAAATCAAAGGCCGAGATAGCTCCATTCTTTATGAGCTGTTTTACGCGTTTCTCATTAATCTGTCCCATACGGCAGTGCCATAGATACGTTTGATCTTTGTCACCAGCCTTTAACTTCTTATTCATTACGTGTAATATTTCTGTGGTCTGATCTAAAACATAAATTCCGTTCATGGAGACTGCCTTGCCATAAATCATATCGTGTAATGAGAAAAGGCAAGTATTATTCTCTATTACAAATGAAAAACCAAGTTTGTCAAGTGCAGAAACTGAAATAATGTTTTTAGAAAGACTGGGTACATAATAGCAGTTATATAAAAATAACTCAAATCCGCTAGGAAGCTGGATCACGTATGTTCCCCTCGAGACGGCAGCCACTCGTGCTCCATTCCCGACACGCAGGTCCACCTCACCCTTTACGAGGGGTTCGATGTTTCGGAGCCCCTGCACATGATTACACAGATGAGAACCACAACCAGTATCTAGTACCCAAGTTCCGTAACTTGCGTGGTTAATCTCAATCATATGAATAAAAGTAGAAGAGGAAGAAGACATACCAACAGGTTTAACGCGACCTGCTTTTATGTCCTCATGGTAAACAGGACATGTACGCCTCCAATGCCCTGTCTTGTGGCAGTGATGGCATTCCATGTTTTCGGTCTTGCTCTTTGTCGCGCCTGATGAGTTGCTTGCCTCACCAGGCCCACTCTTACCTGATCCCGACTTCTTAAACTTCGGTTTACCTACCGCTAGGTCTGCCTGAGCTTTGCCCTTACCCTTGCCCTTGTTTGACACAACGAGAACATCCTGTTTCAAGCTCCCACTGAACTTCATATCCTTCTCGTTCTGTACGAGTAGGGAGTGTAGTTCATGAGGACTTTTCTTCAAATCATTCATATAGTAATTCGCTCTAAAGAGCGCAAAACCATCGTGGAGTGAATGAAGCATGCGGTCAATCACGATGTTCTCGCTGATTTTACAATCAAGCGCCTCCAGTCTCTCGACATTCTCAATCATGCTGAGAATGTGTGGGCTAACCGGTTGGCCCTTCTGGAGTCTCGCATCAAAGAAGCGAGTGGTATGCTCATAGGTCACGATTCTCGGTGCTTTCGAGAATTCCTTAGTGAGCGTGGTGAAAATCTTGTTTTCACCTTGGGCTATGAAGCGTTTCTGCAAATTGGATTCCATTGCAAAAATGAGTACGTTTTTAATCGCACCCGCTTCCATGACGAAATCGTTATACTTGGTGATCTCGTTAGCTCCAGCCGTGGGGCCTGGGTTTGACGGAATGGGCCCTGTCAGATATTTGAGCTTCCCGTCAGCAGCGGCAGCATTCCGTAATGCCGCCTCCCAGTCCGCGAAGTTTGATCCATCATTCTTCAGTCGAGTGGACTGATTCATCTGATTCATGAAGATCCGAAGCCAGGACTCACGGTCCAATGTGGCACTTGGCATTGGGTCGTCAGCACGGCCAGCCATTTTGTTATTAGTAGATTAAGTGATCGTGATCTACACTGAAAAAGAAAGGAAAAACAAAACGAAATAAGCAACTCATCTAGGTGATTTAAGTCTATTTAAAATTCATTTTAATCGTGTAGACTCAATGCACTTGCATAATTGATCTCCCTCAAGAATAATACAAGTGATCCCAAGACTCAATTTCCGTAAATTGATAAGCCAACTGTTTAGCTAGTTCTATCGTTCGAACTCTTTGTCGATAGATTTCCGTAAATCCTATCTATAGTCCACCATAATCACAGGATCGTACGAGTGACCATAGTGTTGAGATAAAATAGGTCAATCAGTTCCAACTTACCCGACGTAGAAGGGGTCATATTATGCCTACCGACGAAGAAGGGATTCATTGGAGTTTGACCTATAAAGACTGTTCTCAATTTTTGTTTATACGATGAAGATCTCATCAACTTAGTTTTAATTCATTTTAAGTGAACGAAAAACTAGCATTACGTGAATGAATTAACTTAGGTGATGGCTTAAATAAAAACATGTGATATCTGTATATCAAAGAAAACTAACGCGTGACCTCTATATGAGTCAGTTTTCATGCAATTATTAGGTGGTTTGGTTTTAGGCGGAAAATGATGCAATCTATCGTTACGATAAAATAAATAAAAGAATGCAAAACGTAAATAAAAATTCCTAGTGTGGCCTATCCTAGTAAAAAGAACATAATACAACTTTGGAATCCACCGTTGGACCCGAGAAGCTTGTCTTGATGTTCCATCTTTGTCCATGCAGCGGGAGTGAGCATCCGATCTCTATCTTTGGTCTTCTCAAAATTACAATTAAAATTTACAAAAATAAACCTATTTACATTCTAAATAAAAACTGTAATTACAAGGAAAAAACCAAAACGGAGATACAAGATCTCAAAATACAACAAAGACCGTGTTCCATCATTACGGTAACACGTTCTACTAAGGCCACACTAAGTTACAACTGTTTGTAAAAAAAATTAAATACGTAATAAAACATTCAAGGCATTCAAAATAACGATAAATAAGATGCATCAACTAAAATAAAATTTATTCGTGACATAATTCCGTAATTATGTTAAATTTATCCAAACCACCTTTAATGACTAAAATTATGTGACAAAACCGCTTTAATCAACTTAATTTTAATCCATGATAATCCGTTACTTTAAATCGCTTTAAAATAACTAACTGGTACGTGAGTGAACCGTTTCACTATCAAGCGAATGCATAAAATCCGTATTATGCATATGTAATGGCCAAAAGAAAAATTAAACACGAGAAATAAATATTTCAGCGCTGCCAAAACAAAAGGACTCGATCGACTGATACTGCCAGTCGATCGAGAGGTTTGCCAAACAGAAAGTGCTTGATCGACTGAACTCAAGGTCGATCGAGTACTTTTATTAGGAAAGCTGTTCGATCGAGTACGAGGACTTCTCGATCGAACAGTTACGGTTTTAAAATTGGTCGATCGAGTATAGCATGTACTCGATCGAGTAAAAACAAGACAGAAAAACACTCGATCAAGTAGTAAACCACTCGATCGAAAGCAAAACGATTCTGAAAATTAAAACCCTCGTGAAAAAGATTTGACAAAGAAAAATCAATGGCAATTTTAACCTAATCCTTATAAAAATTAAATCAACAATTGACAAAACTTTAACATATCGCTATAATGATCGTGTAAAATAGCAATATGCAAAAACAAAACGACAACAATAACCGTGTATACATGGCACGATTTACAAAAAAAACAAAAACAGCCGTGATACACATATGGCCGCACGGTTTTCTATGCAAAGCAAGATCGTTTCAAATCGTTTTATGAAAATAACAAAGAAAAATCTACGTGGCCTCGCTCTGATACCACTTGAGGGGTAATATCCGTATAAAACCCATAATTTTTAGGACTATAACGCAAAATTTAACATGTGATTATTGTCATAAAACAAAAATACAAGAGAAAACGATAAAGCACAAGAATTAACCTCGGGTCCTTGAGAATTCGGCCTAAGATAGAAATCAACGTAGATTTCCTCCTAATCGTTGCACCTAAGACCGTCTGAGACTATGCCCCTTGTGCTAGAAATGCTCTCTAATTGCCTTGCAATATTGAGAGAGCTTTGTGAATTTTCTTGATGTGAGATCTAGGATTTTCAGAGAAAAATGCTCGCAAAACCCTAATTTTTCTTTCAAAAATGAATTAGGTCACAAAAGGAGAGAAAGCTCTCCTTTTGTTCTCCTTGGTTCGGCCAAACCGAGAGCATCATGTGGAAGTGGGCTTTCACTTCCTCTTTATTTTAACTCGTGGTCCGACTCGAAAATGCTAAATGTATATGACGCGATTTTATTATAAATCGTCATCGGTTATCGGTTATTAAAATATCGTCTAGCAACATGAATTAGTCGATATAATAATACATGTCCGATAATGACAATATTGTATAATTAATTTATTCAATATACATTAATCAAATATAATCGTTTATATTTAATTTACGAATTAACTGTTTAATTCGCCTTAGCCATTATTATTTAATCCGTATTAAATGAAATATCTCAACATCGCGTTTGACTAATTATTAGTCAATAACTCCGACTAACTGCTTAGTCATATTAGGCATCAACATGACTGTATTTTCATACCGTCACATCTCTCAAACGTATCCTATAGGTGTGACTTTTAGGGACCAGTTGATCACCGCCATCAGTATGACAATAACGTCAAACTTATCTAGCAAGCCAACCGTTTTTGATAAACGTGGACCAACTGATAATAATACAAAAGTATACCCTTTGATCCTTTTAGAGATTTAAATGTTATTGCACTAACTGTAGAGGACACCAGCCCCAACAATTATAATCACGAGTACAACGGGTTTGTGGCTCGTGAAGCTGTCTTTCAAAAATACAAGTTTATTTCTAGAAGACAGAGTGGGAGAAATTATTTAAGAGCCACAAAGAATGTTATGTCACGAGAAACTGGTCTTTCTTGGCTACATGAGACGTTTTGTGTAAAACGTTGTTTCTTCAAAACCTAGGAGGTTAAAGTCGTCACTTGTTGAAGATGATGAATAAGTAAAGAGCTTACAAATTACAGTGAAATTGTTTGATTCAAATTGATTACTTCTGGAAAGTAATGAACATATGACTTACATGAGAGTGTTTAAGTCACAACTCAATACAAGGCTTAGACCCATAAAAATCCAAAATAAAAGGCTTGATTAGTGACAAAGGGTTTTGCACTAAAAGTTAGATATCAAAGCTTAATTGGTGGCAAGGGTTTTGCACTAGTTGAAATGCTTAAGTCTATTTGGATCTTCTTAGGGATTGTGTTTCATTATGATGATATACATATAGCAAGTGAATCTAAAACCCACTTCTTCAATTAGAAGGAATGTATTCAATACATGTCATGAGTTTTATAGATTTTTACAATCCTAAGATAATGTGCGACTTAAGAGATTGTCTTAAGTAGGACATCAATGAGTTAGAATCAATGTTTTGATCATGTTATAAAACCTTTCTCGATAAGTCGAGAAGTTGTGTTTATACATGGAGTTTAGTGGGAGTTACGGTAATTTTAAGTAGTTTTATATGTGGATGACATATTGATCATTGCGAATGATTTTAGACTTTTCGAGAAATATAGTACATCCTTAATATCCGAATTTATGGAGATAAATCTACATAATATTAATGTCAAATAAGAAGTCTTATGTTGATAAGATTCATGACTAGTTCAATCAAGTTGAACACATTTGATTGATTTCATTTGCTTCTGCTGCCGAATCAATTAAATAGGAAATGATGTATAACACTTCATATACTTTGAGTATGATGAATTGTTTCAAATCGAATTTAAGTAATAGTTACCAAGTAAGCCATAAGGATTACTGATATGTGCTTGCAGAAGCATTAAGGATGTAATACAAAGTGTTTTTGATGCAATTTTGTGTAAGGGTGTTACACAAGTGACAATTGACAATTGAGATTGCGCATGGTTTCTGACAAAACCATAATCAAAACACATTAGGATGGTTAAGATACCATAGTGGCTATGTTATTTAAGAAATAGATTTTCTAGAATCGTTCTAGGCAATAAAGAACAATGAGAAATGTTTACAACGGAAATTGAGTACACTTGCAATCATGGGATGTGCAAGAGGGATGAGTCCCGCACACTGTTAAAACAGTGGGAGCTATTTTAAAGCATGAAAGCCTATGTCTTGATTGGATCTCGACACGTACTCATAAAGTTTTTGTAATGCAAATGTATACATTACAAAGGAAAACGAGTATGTAGTAAGGTTGAGTAAGGTACAAGAAGTTGATAAAACCTACTAACCAAAGCCTTCTCATAGGCTTAACATGATGAGTCATTTCATTTCAATTGAACTGAGATGAACAACTACATTCAAGATCAAGCTGGATTATAAAATATGAAGTAGTAATCAAGTATTGACTACTCATATGATAATCACATTTATCGTTCGAGTTTTAAATCTGAAAACTCCTTTTATACTTTGTTATATCCAAATGGGTTGTAGAGACAATTGAACCCCATTAAAGTGAATACGGATTAACATAGTATTCGCCCATAGTCACTTGTATGAGGTGACGTCTCGAAGTGACTAGAGTGTGATGCGATTGATGGCAAGTTCAAGTGCCATAGAGTCATGTGAGATGACTAGTCGATCACATAGGCAGACTGTTAGGAACATTTTATCGGGCGTTATGACCGCTTATAGAGTTCTGGCAAATTTATATAGCCTGGTCATGGCGAGAGCTACTATAGTATTCTAATGAGTCGATTCTTTTGACTAAAGACTGTTCGCCTAAGGTGGCACAGTTTCAGATTAACTTTGATTTGTGTTACTACGACCTTCGTAAATGGGGTCAAATGGGCATATTTTGGGTTATGATGGCTGTGGCTAGTCGAAGGGAATAAGTGCGATAGGAATTGTCCACCCCCTTGTCGGGGTTAAAACAATATCTCAGGGCCACTCGAGGAGTAATGATCTGGAAATGCGTGGCCACGTTCGGATGGTATCTATGGTAGATAAATCCGGTCAATCAGTTATTCTCCAGATCTAGGAAACCACTCTCGATATGATCAATTGCAAGTACGACCTGAAAGACACCTTGCATTGAGTGGGAGATAGTAATAGGACAAGAGAATTGGTGACGCATACTTGTCGAGGACAAGTGGGAGATTGTTGGAATATATGTCCTCCGACAATAATGCGATCACAACCGTTGATCATGATGATCACAGGTTTAAATCTCATTTTAAGAATACATGTGGGATGTAATAATTTTACAGTCAACTGGTCCACACATATCGGTAATGATTGGCTGACTAGAGTTTGACATTACTGTCGTGCGACGGTGGTGATCAGTTGATCCCCTTAGGTCATACCTAAAGGGTAACACTCTTAATTGATTATTTAATTGATCGTATAACGATACGGGTTAATTAAATTACTTAAAATTGACGGACGATTTTGGAAGTAATATTTACGTGTCTCATTGTAATTTGGTTAAATAAGACACGGTCTAAGTAATCGAATTGTTTTATTACTTAGATGAAATTATTGTTTACGGAAAAAATTGAAACGGAATGAATTGATTATTATAAATACAGAATGTTGTAATTTATGACTCGGGAACCCATTACGGTACAAGTAATTATGAATTACTAGGTTAACTTTATAAGTGACATATTTTATTAATATGTTGATTTTTAATTATTAAAAATACACTTTATATATAAGATGTCATGTAATATGTCACATGTGACATATTGACAAAATCACAAATAAAATGGACTCATCAATTTTATGTGTAGGTACCGAAATGGAGGGAGTATGAGGATTAATATTGTGTTTTTATTTTAAATAGGAACATGATCATTACCTCTAGGGACTAGCCTTGCATGCCTATATTCTTGGTTAGAGAATGAAGCCCATGCATAGCGTACCCTTCCCACACCCCCACCGGTTTTCTAGAGCAACATAGAGGGCTTTTCCTCTATCAATAATTCATTCATAACTTGAGAAAATTTCAAGTGTAAGAAATAGAAAATACTCTCTACATCTTATGAAATTAGAGAGATAAAACTCCAAAAATCCTTCCTCTCTATACCGAAATAATAGAGTACAAAATAAATATTTTGGGTCAATTTTTTGTAAGATTATTATTATTCTAGATCTAATAATATTAATATATTAAGGGGTTATCTTGGGTATATGCTTTTGGGAGAGGTTCTAATTTGAACCTTGTTCATCCAATATTTGGAAGCTCAAGAACTAACAAGAAGGAGATCTTGTTGGTGCCCTTATAATCCGAATATCATATGGTGAGAAAACGATTTCTTCACTTATCTATTTTAGTTTGCATGAATAAGATTTCTAATTAATTTTATGACTAAATTAATTAGAACATATATGAATATGTTAAGTAATGAGATATAGACATAAAACAGAGGATACTTGTTCTTCACTGTGACACGGTTAAGCTCCCTGTAGTCGATGCATAACCTCATGCTCCCATCTTTCTTTTTCACAAAAAAACTGGAGCTCCCCAAGGTGACACACTTGGCCGGATATAACCCATGTCTAACAACTCATGTAACTGTTTCTTAAACTCAACTAATTCTTTAGGTGCCATACGGTATGGTGCGTTGGATATAGGACCCGTTCCTTGTTTGAGCTCCACGTTGATATCAACATCCCTCTTTAGCGGTAACCCCGGTATCTCCTCAGGAAAGACATCATCAAACTCTCCCACTACTGGTATCTCAGCAGCTGATTGTGACTCTACTCAGCCATCTCTCACATGACAAAGAATCAAGGGGCACATATTCCTCAAATATGACTTTAAAGTCATCACAGCTATGAACTATACTTAGGTCTAACAACAAACCCACTATAAGACACCTTTATACCCTTTGGATCCCTTAAAGACACTTTCTTTTGTCGACAATCTATCTTGGCATCATACTTACCCAGCTAATCCATCCCGACAATCACGTCAAACCCATCCGT
Source organism: Silene latifolia (assembly GCF_048544455.1). NCBI lineage: Eukaryota > Viridiplantae > Streptophyta > Magnoliopsida > Caryophyllales > Caryophyllaceae > Silene > Silene latifolia. Next base: position 68,866,977 of record NC_133532.1, read on the forward strand.
AGGAAACTCCAACAAGTCTGCCGGTAAAGCCGGTAAATCTACCCCTCCAACTACCATAGACACTCCCTTATATAACTTGACACATGACACAGACTCCCCAGAAGGTATGAACACGTCATCCTTTACAATCTCAAACTCCCCCAAGCCCATAGTTAAAGCACGACTACAAGACACAAAAGAATGTGTTGCCCCCGAGTCAAACAAAACAAAAGACGGTACATTATGAATGAGAAAGGTACCGGTGACTACATGTGCATCATTCTGTGCTTCCTGCTTATCCATCATGAAGAGCTTTCCACTGCTTTTATGCCCTCCTCCCTGGACCGAAGCATTGGAAGTACTCGGCTTGGCTGCCGAATCCTGGGTGACACTGTTGTTCTGGCGCTGATAAGATCCACCACCACTGCAGTTATAACTGCCATGGTTTCTATGTCCACCTCTGTTGCCCCATGATCCACCCGGTCGGTTACTAGCAAAGCTCTGAGTCGGCCCTTGAGAGAAATTCCCTTGATAAGCTCCCGAACCTGCTCCGGTCTTGACACTCGTGCAATCCCGCTTCTTTTGGCCTACACCACCACAGTTGAAGCATGTAAGGTTGGAGCTGTCACTCAAACTCCGACCACCAGCTTTTCCCCAACCACGAGATCCCCCGGAGAAACCAGCTACACCAGAAAAAGCCTTGGCATGGTTGAAGTTACCCTTCTTGTTGCCCGACTGATTGTTGCTTCCACTGTCAGCCTTCCTTTTCTCGGCAGCAGTCCTTTCATTAATCTCTTTTGAGAGATCTACCATTCTCTCAGCTTGACCCGCTCTCAGGTACACTTCCTTAAGATCAGTGGCGACTCCAGCTGGTAGACGGCTCATGATCTTGGCAGAAAAACCCCTCTCGAAACGAAGAGCCAAACCCCTTTGTCCTAATGGCATGTCCTCAACATAACTAGACAACTCTAGGAACCGGTAATAGTACTCAGTGACTGTCATCTCCTCTGTCATGGTGAAGGAATCGAACTCAGATCTCATGTAACAACCCGGATTATAAAACAAAGGAAAAACTTATATAAACTAAATATCAGAGTACGATACTGATAAAAGGGTCAAGGTGGCGGAAACACCTGACCAATCCGGTTCGCTACTAAATCCAAAACCAAACTAATACATTATTCAAAGGTTCTTAAAACATAAAGCAAAGTCCTAATTTATTATTCATCTCGCCGCACAGAACTTCCCAGCAAGATATCATCCAAAACAGCAACATTTAACAACCTGAGAATGGGGTCGACAATCAGTCGGGAGTAACTAGATGCTGTCCCAGTCATGTTTACAATAATTGAATATAATCAACAATCATTAATAAATGAAATGTAAAACCAGTAAACATGCGAGATCATCTATACTCATGAAAGACCCAACAAAGCTTACCATGACTTATCAATCTTAGACGGAATCACGCAAACCTAACCAAATGCAAGAACTATACCACGTACCCTAATAAACATTGTAGGACACGACCCCTAACAACTTAAGGCATAATGCTAGCAACAAAGCATAGCGAATACGGTAACACACAATCCACAGCAACACAAGGCACAAAGCTAGCAACAAAGCATAGCGAATAGAGCGAACGCCCGTTAGAGCGTATCACCACTGCCTCTAACTTGTCAGAGCGTATCACCACTGCCTCTGACTGACGAAGCGTATCACCACTGCCTCCATCGGTGTGGAGCGTATCACCACTGCCTCCACGGTACTATGCATAGCGTATCACCACTGCCTATATGCCTAAGACCTGGCCAGACCTCTCGATGCAATAACTGTACACCGAACGACACTCGGGACCCAGAACGTATAATTGACGAATCTGGCCACCCCCGAACATAGACCAAAATAAATCCCGCATCAACGGGTGGCGTTAGTTCATTCCGATAGTATATAACTGATACTACTGTCCTCTATTCAAACCAGCCAACAAACAAATGCACAGTATAACTGACTGTACTACATGCGTGAACAACATCACGACTCAACTCATAGGATAGTATAACTGACCATTCTACTTATCATATGAATAAGAGTAACCAAATACATATGCAACAATTATATAATAACAACTGAACATCACATAACATGTGAAACAAGTATAAACAACCAATGTTATAGTAACTTCAGCTATAACTTTAACATTAACCATGCAATATTATAGTAACCCTAACCATAACATAAACTCTGGATGCGAGGTTATAGTAACCTCGACTATAACTTCAACATATATAACTTGAAGTTATACTTACCTCAACTATAACCCTGACACGAAACTCAAAGTTATAATAGTTCAAACCATAACCTTGAGCCATAAATCTCAGGGTATGTTAGTTCCAGCTATAACCTTAACTCGTACTTTAATGTTATAGTTTCTCCAGCCATAATTAGGGTAACTACCAAAAGTTGTATTAACTTTAGCTTTAACTCATGAATCATCATCAAGGTTATACTAGCTTTAGCTATAACTTTGGAGAGCACTTTTGGCCGCCTATCATGCCGCTTCTAGGGTTTATTCGTAAACCCTAATTGCGCTCATGACACCCATAATAAACACATAACCAACATACGGTATATAATTAATACATTAGAACATATACAAACATGTGAAAACATAATTAACATGATAATAAACAATCAAACACGTACTAATCATACAAAACATTCATTAAATCATATTAATTACATCAATTGGCATAAACACAATTAAAAGAAAACACCTAGTTACCTTATTAGCGAATAAACCCTAGAGATCGTCTTCAACGATATAAACGTATTCTCTAGGAGCAACTTCCACGCCTTCATTGAATCATCCACGTGCCAAAGATAATGAATCGAATAAATATACTAATATATATATATATATATATATATATATATATATATATATATATATATATATATATATATATAAACTATAAAAACTATAAAAACTATAAAAACTACGCGAAACGCATAAAAGTTACGAAGAAGATAGATAAATCCAAGAAGTAGGATTAATCTAAGCACGAAAGATGATGAAGAAAGGAGGAAGAGGCGCGGCACGAAAGCCTAGGAAGGGGCGCGCCGCACAAGGAGGAAGGAGGAGAGAACTTAGGTTTAGGGTTTTGAGAATTATGAGAAAAGAAGAGCAAGGGTTTGGTTTCCCCTTATATTTATAGAGAAGCTCATGGGTTTATTCTAGGTTTAGGCCCAAAACTTACCCATCTACACCAAAAACACGTGAGACTCAAGGAATAAACGGGTCTTCATCGTTTTTCGAGCCCAACGAGCCCAAAAAATAAAAGGCGGATATTTTCCCGGAAAATAAAATATGAAATATGGGAAAATAAAATTATAAAATTATATTATGGAAATTAGGGGTGTTACAATCCAACCCCCTAAAAAGAAGTTTCGTCCTCGAAACTTGATAAGAGAACTACCTCACTCGAAAAGATGTGGATGCTTCTCTCGTATAGACGCTTCGGTTTCCCAAGTCTCCTGCTCAAACTTCTGACTCCTCCACAGAACCCGAACCAAAGGTACAACCTTATTCCTTAACCTCTTCTCCTGACGTTCTAAAATGCGAACATGACGTTCCTCATAAGTCAGGTTAGGTTCAACCTCGATAACATCAGCCTGAAGAACATGAGAAGGATCACTGCGATAACGACGTAACTGCGACACATGGAACACATCGTGAACCTTCGACAGCTTTGGAGGTAAAGCCAACCTATGGGCTACCTCGCCAACTCTCTCGAGCACCTCATACGGTCCAATGTACTTAGGACTAAGTTTTCCCTTAAGCCCAAACCTCTTAACACCTTTCATCGGCGAAACCTTAAGAAAAACCTTATCGCCAACCTCAAACTTAATCGGCCTACGCCGCAAGTCTGCATACGTCTTCTATCGATCCTGGGCTGCCTTAAGCTTCTCACGGATCAACCTCACTTGCTTAATCGATTCCTGAACCAACTCTGGGCCAAGAACGACAGCCTCACTAGAATCATCCCAACACAAGGGACTACGACACTTCCTTCCATAAAGTGCCTCAAATGGAGCCATCTGAATACTAGCTTGGTAACTGTTGTTGTAGGAGAACTCCACCAGTGTTAAACTCTTCTCCCAACTAACTTGAAACTCCAAAGGACAAGCTCGCAGCATATCTTCAAGCGTCTGAATCGTACGCTCAGTCTGACCATCAGTCGCGGCATGAAAAGCCGTACTCATCTTAAGCTCACAGCCCAAAGCCAACTGAAGCTTTTTCCAAAACTGAGAACAAAACCTCGGATCACGGTCAGAGATGATATCCTTAGGAACTCCATGAAGACGAATGATCTCACGCTGATAAGCATTCGCTAGTTCCTCGAGACTCCAAATCTCCTTCATCGGAATGAAATGCGCGACCTTAGTCAAACGATCAACCACGACCCAAATCACATTCATTCCTCTCGGCAAACTCGGCAAACCCATAACGAAGTCCATCGAAATCGAATCCCATTTTCATGTGGGAATCTCCAAAGGTTGCAGTAGACCACCAGGTCTCTGATGTTCGAACTTAACCTTCTGACAAACCAAGCAACGGCTCACAAACTCAACGATCTCTTTCTTCATACCCGGCCACCAAAACTTTAGCTTCAGATCCTTGTACATCTTATCACCACCAGAATGAACCGAATAGGGAGTACTATGAGCCTCTTTGAGAATCTTACATTTTAAGACCTCACAGCTAGGCACACACCAACGACCATGGAATCATAGACCATCATCAGGTCCAACGTCGAAGTCTTTGGCGCGCCCTTCGCTTATAGCGACTCGAACTCCTTCTAAGTATTCATCCTCTCTTTGCTTAACTCGGATCTCATGAAGGATCTCGGGTTCAGCAACCATCGCACTTAAATCTAAAGTACCAGGAAGAACTACCTCAAGGCTCATCTTCTGGAACTCTCGACTTAAGTCGTCAGGTAACACCAACACCGGTCTCATAGCATGACACACCTTGCGACTCAAAGCATCAGCAACCACGTTTGCCTTACCCTCATGATACTGCAGCTCAATCTTGTAATCGTTAAGCAGCTCCAACCAACGTCTCTGCCTCATGTTAAGGTCTCTCTGAGTGAAGATATACTTCAAGCTCTTATGATCCGTATAAAAGTTTCAAGAGACCCCATACAAGTAGTGTCGCCACAGCTTAAGTGCAAACACCACTGCTGCTAACTCAAGATCGTGAGTCGGATAGTTCATCTCGTGAACTTTCAACTAACGGGAAGCATAAGCCACAACTTTACCCTTCTGCATCAATGCACATCCCAACCCAAACTTCGACGCATCGCAAAAAACATCGAACTCAACACCCTCTTCTGGTAGAGTCAACACAGGAGCGGTAGTCAACCTTTTCTTCAACTCCTGGAAGGAAGCTTTACAAGCCTCAGTCCAAATGAACTTGGATTCCTTCTTCATTAACTGAGTCATCGGTATCGCGATCTTAGAGAAATCATGAACAAACCGACGATAATATCCAGCTAAACCAAGAAAACTCCGAACCTCGTTCACATTCTTTGGACTACCCAAATCGACCACGGCTCGGATCTTTGATGGATCAACCATAACTCCATCGCCAGATATCACATGACCCAAGAAGGTAACTTCCTTTAACCAAAACTCGCACTTTAAGAACTTAGCATACCATTTCTGCTTACGCAGAGTCTCCAAGATAACACGAAGGTGACGCTCGTGTTCAGCCTCGTCTCTCGAGTAAATTAGTATGTCGTCTATGAACACCACGACACACTTATCCAAATACTCGCTAAAAGTGCGGTTCATCTGATCCATGAAAATGGCAGGTGCGTTCGTCAAACCAAACGACATCACCACGAACTCATAGTGGCCATACCTCAAACGAAAAGCAGTCTTAGGAATATCCTCATTCCTAACTGGAATCTGATGGTAACCTGACCTCAGATCGATCTTAGAGAACACACTTGCACCACGGAGCTGATCAAACAAGTCCTCAATCCTCGGGAAAGGTTACTTATTCTTGATAGTGACCTTGTTCAGCTCACGGTAGTCAATGCACAACCGCATACTACCATCCTTCTTCTTGACGAACAAAACAGGAGCACCCCACGGCGAAGCACTCGGTCGGATAAAACCCTTATCCTTCATCTCCTCAAGTTGCTTCTTAAGTTCTTGTAACTCAGCTGGTGCCATACGATACGGAGCTTTCGAAATGGGACCAGTTCCAGGTAGCAACTCAATCGAGAACTCTACATCTCGCTCAGGAGGAATACCAGGTAGATCCTCAGGAAAGACATCGGGAAACTTCTTAACCACAAGGATATCCTCTAACTTAGGTTCAACTGAAACACCATGAACACTACACAGATAGATCTGATGACCCTTTCTACCCATGTTAACCATCTTCAAGGCAAAAACCCACTTGACCGTAGGTGTAACCCTAACACCCTGATAAGAAACCCTCCAACCTGTAGGACTCTTAAGCACGATCTTCTGATCACGACATAGGAACCGAGCGTCATAGCGAGATAACCAATCCATACCCAAAATCACATCAAACTCTCCGAGTTTGAATTTAACGAGATCAGCAGGAAGGATCGCCCCTGCGATACTGACACGTACGTCCTTGAAAAGAACGGAGCAAGAAACAATCTCACCCGTAGGAAGAGATATAGAGGTATGAACGGATGAAGAAGAAGAGAGTCCAGCACGGACGGAAAAGGATTCGGATACGAAAGACATCGATGCACCCGTAGCAAAAAGAACAAAAGTAGGTAAAGAGTGAACGAGAAACGTACCCGTAACCACATCTGGATTAGCATCTGCCTCGGCATGACTCATCACAAACACGCGTCCACTCTTCGGAGCATCAGCCTTAGGAGCATCAAGCTTTGGCTTCTGAGGGCAATCAACAGCCTTGTGTCCCGGAGCTTTACAGGTGAAGCAAGTGATCGGATTACCAGTCTCACAATACTTACCCGGGTGGTAAGCCTTTCCACACTTGAAGCAAACCATATCCTTCTTAGCTTGACCTTGATCGCGCGGGGCATACGGACGAGCCTCATACTTCTGTTTCTTCTGGGAGGAACTAGGCGCAACATAAGGCCTCTTCATGAACTTATTCTTCGCACTCTCCTCAGCCTCGGTAGCAAGGACAGAATCATAGATGCTAAGAGCATGATCATAAGCCTGCGGGAAATAAGTTGAAGGGATGCCAAACATAGCAGTTCGGACTTTAAGAGCTAGATTCTTCTCATAGCGACGAGTCCTCGAAACCTCGTCCATAGCTACAGAAGTAACGAAACGTGACAGCTTCACGAACTTGTTGGTGTACTCCTCAACGGTCATGGAACCTTGTTGTAGACGAAGGAACTCCTGCTTCTTTTGCCAGCGCATCTCCTCAGGGTAAAACCTCTTCTTCAGAGCTTCAGAGAAAAGAGCCCAACCATATCCTAGTTGAACTTCCAGACCAGCTCTAGCAAGAGCCCACCAATTGTCGGCCTCGTCCTTCAGATAATAGGTGGCGAAATCCACCATCTGATCCTCAGGACATCCAGTAGCAAGGAACAACTTCTCGATCTCTCGAATCCAAGCCTCTAAAGCAGTAGGATCATTCGCACCATCATATGTCGGAGGACGGTGACGAGCAAAGCGATCAAAGACGGTCGGTTGCGGATGGTTGTTGTTGTTGTGGTGGTTGTTGTTGTTGTTGAGGTGATAAGTGAAACCTTCGGCCATAGATGCCAAAGCGGCCTCAAGTCTCCTGATGCGATCTGCATCAGACTCACCATTTCCGTTACGCACCATCTGCAAGAACGTAGTCTCGTTATAAGTGGTAGAACCTATGTACTACTCCACACAACTACTCATACACTTTACGACATAAGAAAACCAACCAATCCTATTGGTTTCTACCCCCATTTACTCTCACTCATTAACTAGGTCATTTATTTTAGTCATCAACTAAGCGAGAGTTGGGAGCGTGTTCGCTCTGATACCAACTGTAACAACCCGGATTATAAAACAAAGGAAAAACTTATATAAACTAAATATTAGAGTACGATACTGATAAAAGGGTCAAGGTGGCGGAAACACCTGACCAATCCGGTTCGCTACTAAATCCAAAACCAAACTAATACATTATTCAAAGGTTCTAAAAACATAAAGCAAAGTCCTAATTTATTATTCATCTCGCCGCACAGAACTTCCCAGCAAGATATCATCCAAAACAGCAACATCTAAACAACCTGAGAATGGGGGTCGACAATCAGTTGGGAGTAACTAGATGCTCTCCCAGTCATGTTTACAACAATTGAATATAATCAACAATCATTAATAAATGAAATGTAAAACCAGTAAACATGCGAGATCATCTATACTCATGAAAGACCCAACAAAGCTTACCATGACTTATCAATCTTAGACGGAATCACCCAAACCTAACCAAATTCAAGAACTAGACCATGTACCCTAATAACCATTGTAGGACACGACCCCTAACAACTTAAGGCACAATGCTAGCAATAAAGCATAGCGAATACGGTAACACACAATCCACAGCAACAGAAGGCACAAAGCTAGCAACAAAGAATAACGAATAGAGCGAACGCCCGTTAGAGTGTATCACCACTGCCTCTGACTGACGGAGCGTATCACCACTGCCTCCATCGGTGTGGAGCGTATCACCACTGCCTCCACGGTACTATGTATAGCGTATCACAACTGTCTATATGCCTAAGACCTGGCCAGACCTCTCGATGCAATAACTGTACACCGAACGACACTCGGGACCCAGAACGTATAATTGACGAATCTGGCCAACCCCGAACATAGACCAAAATAAATCCCGCATTAACGGGTGGCGTTAGTTCATTCCGATAGTATATAACTGATACTACCGTCATCTATTCAAACCAGCCAACAAACAAAGGCACAGTATAACTGATTGTACTACATGCGTGAATAACATCACGACTCAACTCATAGGATAGTATAACTGACCATTCTACTTATCATATGAATAAGAGTAACCAAATACATATGCAACAATTATATAATAACAACTGAACATCACATAACATGTGAAACAAGTATAAACAACCAATGTTATAGTAACTTCAGCTATAACTTTAACATTAACCATGCAATGTTATAGTAACCCTAACCATAACATAAACTCTGGATGCGAGGTTATAGTAACCTCGACTATAATTTCAACATATATAACTTGAAGTTATACTTACCTCAACTATAACCTTGACACGAAACTTAAAGTTATAATAGTTCCAACCATAACCTTGAGCCATAAATCTCAGGGTATGTTAGTTCCAGCTATAACCTTAACTCGTACTTCAATGTTATAGTTTCTCCAGCCATAATTAGGGTAACTACCCAAAGTTGTATTAACTTTAGCTATAACTCATGAATCATCATCAAGGTTATACTAGCTTTAGCTATAACTTTGGAGAGCACTTTTGGCCGCCTATCATGCCGCCACTAGGGTTTATTCGTAAACCCTAATTGCGCTCATGACACCCATAATAAACACATAACCAACATACGGTATATAATTAATACATTAGAACATATACAAACATGTGAAAACATAATTAACATGATAATAAACAATCAAACACGTACTAATCATACAAAACATTCATTAAATCATACTAATTACATCAATTGGCATAAACACAATTAAAAGAAAACACCTAGTTACCTTATTAGCGAATAAACCCTAGAGATCGTCTTCAACGATATAAACGTCTTCTCCAGGAGCAACTTCCAGGACTTCATTGAATCATCCATGTGCCAAAGATAACGAATCTAATAAATATACTAATATATATATATATATATATATATATATATATATATAGAAAGGATCATGTAAGTCCACCCTTTTTTGGTTGAGTCCATAAGTCCTAATCTAAGCCTTTGGATGAGAAAGATGAAGGGCTGAGATTAGATCTATGAAAATAAATGAATGGCTCAGATTATAATAAAATATGTGGACTAGAATCACCTTATAAAAAGAAAAAAATCTAATTTTTTTCTCATTTCTGCCTCCCTCTTTCTCACTCTTCATCTCTCTCTAAACTCTCACCTCTCTACAAACCCTAAATCTCTCCTCCCCCAACAACCTCCCCCGCCGACTCCTGCCTGCCACGTCCCCACCGCCCCCTACCACGACACCCCTTCCCTGCCGCCTCTGCCCTCCACTCGCCGATGCCGCCTCACCAACCACACACCACCACCACCCCTTTCTCTTCTTCTCCGTCTACCACACACCACATGCCGCTCACCAACCCCCTCTCCTCCACCGCGCCGCCTCCTCCTCTTCTCCTATCTTTTTTTTTTCAGATCTAAAAAAACGTGGTGGAGGTTGTTGGTTGTTGATGGGTGAATTTGGTGTGTCTTTTTGTTTGTTTTTTTCTGTTTTTTTCTGTTTTTTTTTATGGTGGTGCCGTGGTGGAGAATGGGTGGGGGATGGTGTTGTGGTGCGTGATGCGTGGTGGTGTATTGCCGCCTCCCTCTCTTCCTTTTTTTTTTAGATCTGAGATTAAATTGGTTGGTGTTGTTGGTTGTTGCGGTTTGGAGGTGGTGGCGGGACTGGGGTGGTGGTGGTGTGGTGATTGGGGTAGGAGGTGTTGGCGGTTGATGAAAGAAACTTTATTAGTATAAAGTTACATTTTCGAGTATTAAAGTTACGTATTCAAGGACTAGAATTACAATCATAATACAATAAAATTACATCTCTATTGACTAAACTTACCACCTCCAGACTAAAGTTACACTCTTGAAGGACAAAAGTTACATTAAAAAGGACTAAAGTTACAATAGGAAAATATATTAATTTAAATTTTTACATACAAACTACTATACAACTAAAATTACGACTCCAACGACTAAAGTTACACCTAAAAAAGGTAAAGTTACACTAGTAAAAGTATTAAACCATTATACGACTAAAGTTACACCTAAAATGACTAAAGTTACACCTGTAGGGTAGTAGAGTTACACTCTTAAAATTACATAAATTAAAATTTATTTATTTAAAATTACATTTTTAAAACATATATTAAAAAATTTGTGAATAAAATGGCTTGAAAAGGTTGAAGTTACACTCTAAAAGTTGAAGTTACACTCAAAAGTCATTAAATGAGTAAAGTTACACTCATAATGCAGTAGAGTTACACTCAAAAAATGTGTGGCTGAGAATAGGACTTAGGGACTCAACCAAAATAAGGGACTTACCTGAACCTATATATATATATATATATATATATATATATATATAAACTATAAAAACTATAAAAACTACGCGAAACACATAAAAGTTATGAAGAAGATAGATAAATCCAAGAAGTAGGATTGATCTAAGCACGAAAGATGATGAAGGAAGGAGGAAGAGGCGCGGCACGAAACCCTAGGTAGGGGCACGCGGTACGAGGAGAAAGGAGGAGAGAACTTAGGTTTAGGGTTTTGAGAATTATGAGAAAAGAAGAGCAAGGGTTTGGTTTCCCCTTATATTTATAGAGAAGCTCATGGGTTTATTCTAGGTTTAGGCCCAAAACTTACCCATCTACACCAAAAACACGTGAGACCCAAGGAAGAAACGGGTCTTCATCGTTTTTCAAGCCCAACGAGCCCAAAAGATAAAAGACGGATATTTTCCCGGAAAATAAAATTATATTATGGAAATTAGGGGTGTTACATCTCATCTTATGTCGGATATGCTCCGGCACAAACTGCTCCCTCATGGCGCTCTTCAACCCTGACCAAGGAATAGCCCCCAGACCCTCAGCTTGGTAGTAGGCTCTAGCATCCTCCTTGACATTTTTTCACCATACGGAAGCTTCGCCTCTCAGGTAGTATACTACCTGCTCAACGATCATATCATCGGGACAGTTGACCACTTCCATGAGACTTTCCATCTCACGGTACCATTTCTCGAGCAGCTTTGGTTCCCAAACACCCTCATATGTGGGTGGGTTGAAACGGGCGATGATGATGCTAAGCTGAGTAGCATCCATCGGCTCCTCCGTCCCCTTTCCCACATTCTTAAGAGCCTCAATAATAGCATCTTGTTGCTCAATCATATGATCAATCTCATCAATGGTCATCTTAGAAGTTTGAATTTGCGCGGCAGTTCTTTTAGGCGGCATTTTGAGCTGATAAGAGACAAGAAAACGTAAGCACAAAAGCCTACGGCTCAAAATGTAACAATCTTCCGCCAAAGAAGCACTCGGCCGAGTACTAGATAATACTCGGTCGAGTAAGGACTACTCGGTCGAGTAGTCGACTCCAGTAGCCGACCTCAAATTCACAAAACGCATACTCGGTCGAGTATAAACAACACTCGACCGAGTGTGCTCTACTCGGTCGAGTATGCCTAAATACTCGGTCGAGTAAACACATCCAGTAGCAACTGCTGCTTACTGCCAAACAACACTCGGTCGAGTGCTTGGTTACTCGGCCGAGTAACCCCTACTCGGTCGAGTACCTGCCCTGCTCGGCCGAGTCATGCTAAACGAGATACAAACAATACACAGTATCCCCCTATCATGCTTTCTACCCCAACAAACAATCATATATCAACAGGAATTCGAATGCCACAGAATAAACATGTAATCATATCAATCATTCACATGCTAAAACCGTTTCACTAAATTCCACATATTTATTCCTTCTACTTCGTTTCAGTTCTCAATATACTTTTATGAATCCACATACACATTCCTTATCACCACATGTTCCAACCATGGACCTTCACATACATACACATATATGACACAACTCTCAACACATTCCCCCCCGTGACCGGCTCGAGTTAGTGAGGGCCAAATTGTGACTCCGGGACGTCTCCCGAGTCCTTGAGGTAGTTCCAAACAACTCTCCCCAGGGTCATTTTATTTAGACTCCCTAAGTTCATTAGGTTCATTTGTTTTAGGTGCCGGAATCTTCGGCTCTGATACCACTTTGTAACACCCCCTCATACCAAGGTGCCTTACGAGGACCACCCAGCCATGAAAGACTGTTACCATCTTGGTTGCCCGAGGTTAGTACATACCAAAAGCATCTGTCCTAACACATTTATTAGAAATGCTGAAGAGTGTAAATGTCTACATCAACTAAATCCAAACCCAAAACCAATGAAATAAATCCAACAGCTGACAACTACAAAGTCATAACTAAGACTCAAGATTGTGATGCTATGACTGGTGAAGACGACTCCCACATGACTGCCCAAGCTCACCAAAAGCAATACCTGTCAAGCCTGCTCACCATCCCCGAATGGATCACAGTAGATTCCACAAACAACAACAACGGGGTCAGTACCATTCAATCAATATAAGACAAACAATCAATGTAACCGGCTGATCATCCTCCACAGTAACTCACTACACACCGAAGTGTGCAGCCCTGCCGGATTACCCATCACAACAGGTAATCACTCTGCCGGTGGGGGACCGCAGCTTATCCCCACCAAGTCCAGCTCATCAACGAGCGACTATCAATCCCTGTCCCTTAATGTGCACATCCCCTCCCGTGACGGGTTCCACGGAGGGAGAACTAGGGTATGAAGCCACTCCCGCAAGTGACTCCACCACAATCAACACACACATCACAATACCACAGCATCACAGCATCACAGCTGTCACAACACCACCACCGTCACAACACAACTACATCACCACCGTCACTACAAACCCATACTCCGATGATTAGCAGATAATAAAAATTACAATACAAACACAATCTTAAATCAATTAACAGTAACTGAGTAGGGAAACCCTACCTTAACAATAACAGCAATATGGAGAATCGGACAATTAGAATGGCTCCTCTACGAAGTCTTCTCCTATACAATAATCATATAACACAATTACACATTGCACAATTCACTATTCCGGTTCCCCCAATTCATAAATAAAGCAACCCTTAGAATAAATCATCAATGACATGGGGATAAGGACTTACCGACGATGGAACGAGAGATTGAATGCGAGAGCTACGATGGATACACACACAGTGGGAGATTTGGGGGTGATTAGGTTATCGTAAAATGATTAGGTTTGCAAATGACGTTTTTAGAAACTGATTATCGAATATATAAATCCCTAATTACTCCAGAACCTAACCGCTGAAATAATAGTCGCCAGACCGAATACTCGGTCGAGTATAGGGAATACTCGGCCGAGTATCCTCTACTTGGTCGAGTATTCATCATACCCGACCGAGTATTCCTCGGCAGAAGCCAAACAGAATACACTTTTAACATTACTCGACCGAGTAGGCTCTACTCGGTCGATTACTTAGCTTATAAAAATCCGTAGTATTACACTTACACGTGATGCATTATTTTACTGTTGTTGTTGAATATTATTAGACGGGTTTCTTCGGGTGTGGAGACGGGTTTTGGTTAGTCGGGATTTAATTATAATAAAACGCGTATTTTTGTTAATTAGTTTAATTGTTATATAATTAGAATAGTTAGTAATTGTTATTATTTATATAGGTGACGGAATTGGTTGAACGCAGTTATTGGAGAATAATACTTCTAGTAGATTGCTTTTATTGGATTGTTGATCAGGTAGGATAACTACTCAACTAAATGTGTGATTATATTATTTATCGTATGGTTATAATGTGAAAGTTGAATGTTAGTTCTTGGATGAATAATGATTAGTCTATTATTGTGGATTGGTCGTATTGAGTTATGAATGTTATATGGTACTATTGTGGCAGATTTATCCTCAGTCTCGGACTGGGATGACAGTGAGTAGTGGGATTATCCTCAGTCACAGACTGGGACGACAGTTTATCCTCAGTATCGGACTGGGATGACATTTGTGCTTATCCTCGGGCCAGGACTTGGCGGGACGATGGTGTGGTGGAGCCTCGGTTAGGGATCGGGACGACTAGGGTGAATATGATGGAGAATTGGTGGTGGTATTTATTCCACGTGTTTAAATATGTTAAGTTTGTATATCCTACCCAACCTCGTAGTTGACAGTGTATTCGTGAACACCTGTGATGAACCATAAATGGGGAGCAGACGTGCAGGTGCTTTAGATTAGCTGACTTGGGAGCATTGGGATGTGAGCTCGACTTGGACCATAGTTGTTGTCTAGATCACTTAGTTGACTTACACAACTCTATTTATGTAATTTCCGCTGCATAGTAAACTGTAATGTTAAGGCTTAAATTTAATCGGTTGACAATGTAATAAAACCATTATTTCAGTTAAAGTTATCAAAGTACTTTGGTTTGTTTTAATTTGTATCATTTACCTCGGGCAACCGAGATGGTAACAGTCCTATTTATTGGGAATGTCTTGCTAAAGGCTCTTAAATAAATGGGGGTGTTACAAAGTTATATCAGAGCAAAATGATCCTTAGGCCTAACCAATGAATATAATAATGAATTTAGGATGTGTTTAATAAAATGAACCGGGGTAGAAACTGTTAGGAGCCCTTTTGGCTTAGGATAAGAAGGTACCCTCACTGCGAACCCCGACCCTTCCAGTTTTGAACCGGTTTCCTTGAGAGATACTGAAGAGTGGGGTAGTTTGCAATGAATATTGTTTATGTTCTTAGGAGTCATTGTTGCCTTGGATGTGTATTGTTTTCGTTGATGACCGAGGTTACAGGACGTAACCTTGATTTTAAGGAGAGTGGGATGGATGAAATAAGGATTTGATGTTGAATTTTTTTGTTCATGAGCATGAAATTAATTGTCGAATTGGTATTGATTATGTGATTAGATGATTATAGTAGTATCTATCTAGCGATATGCGGTTATATAAATCCCGAAACCATGTTATTTACAATAGTATAAAATGATTAAACTTGTGATAAAGATGTTTTAGACTAGATGCTAGTCGTGTGTAAAGTATGATGACGAAGTTGTGTTAATACAAGTATAGGAGGGTGTTAATAAGTGTTTATGACCTAGTAAAAAGGAAGGTAGAAGCTGAACCTTATTTGTCAGATTTTATCCCCTATTTGATTTAGTCGCCGTTTGACCTCTATTTATTGTCTAAGGTTGACATTGTTATGAGTGATAACCCAGTGACTTAGCTTTCCAATGTCGTTGGTATCATGTTTAAAAGTTTTTCGGTTTGGGAGAAATAAATATTTTAGTGGACAGTGGTCAAAATATTTCTGTGCAGTTATGTTTTTGACAAACGATTTTGTAAAATTTCTCATTTAATTCGGACTTAATATTTTTGCCTAATTCCAACTTCAATATTTAAAAGATTCATATATATTATCAAATTGATAAGTCACGTTGCAAGATAATATTTTGACATTTAATAGTGATTTTTACAAGTTGACCCGAGTTTTTGATAAATTGCTGATCAGTTTCTGTTTGGACCCACTGAATTGTAAAAAATATTTATAAAATGATTATTCGAGATTTGGGCTTAATCCTTTTTCTCATGTTTTGAAAACTCTTTATATTTTCTGGAAACTATATAAACTCAATGTAGAATGTAACGGTTATTTAATGGTAATTTTTGAAAGTTACCGCTTGACTTTGATTTTTGGAAACACGAGTTTTACTAAAAGTTCAATATAAATGTTTTATGAATTTTTAACCTAGGATAGTTGGAAGGTATGAGTGATGATAAAAGGACGTAAGGAGGGGTAAGCAAGGATATAATTAACCACACCTTGTTTTTATAGGTATAGAATGTTTAAAAATGTTAAGCCATCTTTGCTTAGGTAGAAGCTTATGTTGCCTTGTTTTTACTTTTATAGAACCATGCCTCCAAAGAGATCTACACCTACACCCTCTACCATGTACCAAGAGGAGATTGACCTTTTTATATCTATGAATGAAGCTTTGACTGCGGCACTGAAGGCTAAAGGGTCAGTTCAGGATCCAGCAAAGATGAGTGTTAATATCGCAAGGCACAACCCAACGAAGTATTACGGATTAGGTGAACCATCTTTACTTGGGGATTGGCATAGGGAGTTTGATAACCTTTTTGAGTTGCTAAGTTGTCCTGCGGAGTTGCAAGCAGATTAAGCTGCTTACTATTTGAGGGAAAAAGCGGGTTTGTGGTGGAATCGTAGTAAGGAGGTCATAAGAGAATCTTGGAGGGAGAGTGATGAATATTTTATCACTTGGAAGGGTTTCAAGGAGACTATGAGGGCTGTGTTTGTACCAGAACATGTTAGGAGAAATATGAGAGCTGAATTAAATTCTTTCAAAATGACTGATGAAATGACGGTGGAAATTGGCCCGTTTTCCTTTGAGAGCCAGAAGAGGCTAGTTGAGCCATTTGATTTTCTAGCATTTTGACTGTGGTATTGTGCGCTTGGTCACTCTTTTGCATTTGAGCCAACAATTCGGTTTGGGTCTTAGCCATCTGTATCACCAAGGCTTTATGTTCGCTTCCCCCTTGGTTATTTTGTTGGGCATTTGGGAGTGGATCTTGGGTTGGTTGGAAATTTTGTTGAGGTGGCCTTTGTTGTTGGTTTTGGCTTTGATTTTGATAGCCCGGTGGCTAATTGAACCTTTGTTGTGGTGGAACACAGACATTTTGTTGTTGAGGCACGAAATTGTTTTATGGTTGTTGGGGCACAAAGTTATTTTGTGGTTGAGGATTTAGCACATTGTTGCTTTTATAAGACGAATTCGGATGGAACTTTGTGTTGGGATTGTAAGTATTGGAAAAAGTTCCCGGTGGAACTGAAGTCTGTCTAAAGCTTTGAAAAGCATTTAACTCCTCAATAGTAGCTTGGCATAAAGCGGTGCAATGTCCTGCACCTCCACATTCTTCACAAATAACTATTTGGCTCGTAGTGGACATAACATTGACTTGTTGAAGAGAGGCACTTGCATCTCTGGCCTCCAATTGTTGTTGAAGCAATGTCGTTTGAGATTTCAAAATGGAAGTATCAGAAGATTACTCCTTACCCTTGATTGGTGCATTCCGGGAGTTGACATATTGAGCATCATGGATCGCCATTGCTTCAATTGTGCCATGAGCAATATCGGTGTCAATTTGATCAAACCGCCCATTGTTGGCGGAATCAAGAACTCTTCGAGACTCGGCACAACATCCATTGTAGAAAGTTACAGTAAGAAACCAAGGATCCACCCATGATGTGGGCATTATCTTTAAAATCCTTGTATCTCTCCCACGCATCATAAAGGCGCTCTAGTGCTTGTTGGCGGAATCCCGTGATTTGGCTCCTTAAAGTTTGAGTTTTCTCCGGTGGGAAATACTTTTGCTAGAAAGCAAGAGCCAAAGTGATGCGGGCGCACTTGAAGAAAATTAAAATGAATTCTTTATTAGTCGAAATGTAACTCACATTTCTGAAGGTTTCAAAATGGGCTCAAGTATCGTGAATATGATAACGTGGAAAAGCAATGGAGATGGGTTGGAGTTGGTTTAACCAACACATAATCCGTGGGGCTGCCAAGTCGGTTAGAGCTGCCTATGATTATTAGTTTCCTTAGTTTCCTTATTTTTGTTTTTCTTCTTCTAGTCAACAAATTTAAGGTAGTATTGTTGTTTCCTTATTTTTTTTCTTTCCTAATCTTATCAAGGTTGTAATACGGTAACTTTGCCATCATAAGAGTCGGTTTCCTTATCAGTTTAGGCGAGTGGTTTAGGGAAACTTAGGGAGTTTAAGGTCGGTCTATTAGGATAAATAGGGGTCATTCTAATCAGTTTTAATCATCCAAGTTTCAGAATTAATACAAGTTTTCTTATTGTGTGGTTATTGCTTGCGAGTTATAAGTTTCTTATTTGTTTCTTGCGAGGGAGAGATTTGAGTGTGAGTCAATCCTTACGAGGTGAGAGTCATACAAACCAGTCGTGTGTAATTTCGAGTTCCTTGCGAGGGAGGAGAGTTGATCACGTCATATCCTTTAAATTTTCGTTCGATATCATTAAAAAAACCAAAAAAATACACACTTTAATTCCGCTGCAATTTTATTATTCAAAAATCAAACAATAAAATCGTGATTATATTACATCAAATTGGTTACCAGAACCAGGTTATTAATTTGTTTCTTGACAAATTAATCTTGGGAAGTGAAGATGCTAGGTGATGCCGATTCAAGCAAGGGTGACGATATCTCAAGAACGCTTCAAAGTCAAATAAATGAGATGAAGGAATCTATGGCTGAATTGAAATATATGATGAAGAACCTTCCAATAGGACGTGGTAGAGGTCGAAGCTCAAGTAGAAGTAGATCACGAGGGTCAGATTCA
This sequence comes from Silene latifolia, assembly GCF_048544455.1. NCBI lineage: Eukaryota > Viridiplantae > Streptophyta > Magnoliopsida > Caryophyllales > Caryophyllaceae > Silene > Silene latifolia. Next base: position 68,886,250 of record NC_133532.1, read on the forward strand.
TAAAAGGATTATACAATTTCCAAACTCAAAAAAGGAAGCAAGAACGATGATGATCGAGGCCTAAAGCTTGACATACTTCATTTCAATGGTGATTTGGATCCTGAAAAGTTCTTGGATAGGATTAGACAAGCTGAACGAGTTTTTGAATACAAGGAGTACGATGAGCATAAACAATTCAACATAGCTATTCTAAAACTTACCAAATATTCATCGTTGTGGTATAAAAACTTGAAGAAACAGCGAAAACGAGAGAAGAAGAAGAAGAAGAAGATTGATACTTGGGAGAAGCTAAAGAAGCATCTTATGAAGAGATTCTTCCCTAAAGATTATGAACAAGAGAATTATCTAAAGTTGCAAGCTTTGTCACAAGATAATATGGCTGTGGCCGAGTATATCAAAGAATTCGAAAGGATGACGATTGTTTGTAATCTTGAAGAAAAGGAGGTGCTTAGAGTAGCGAGATTCATCTGGGGACTTACGACATCAATTGCTACTAGGGTCAAAGTTCAAAGCTATGATGGATTTGATGATGTGTGTCGTTTCACCTTAAAGTTTGAGAAGCATGATAAAGCAAGGAAATCCTATGCCTATTCAAGAGGATGAAATTCAGATTCGAGTTCTTATTCGGAGCCAGAATTTAGCAAGCCTAAGGAAGTTCAAATCAATGGCGTGAAAGACAAAGGCAAAGGAGTAGCCGTGGAGCCTACTAAAGGAAGTTCTATGAGGCAATGTTTCAAGTGTCAAGGCTATGAACATATAGCAAATTAATGTCCTCAAAAACGGGCTCTAACTATTCAAGAGCTATGTGAAATGACTCCTAAGTTTGTCACACCATAAAACGAGAGACCACGTCACGAGAATGACAACGAAGAAGGGAGAATGGTTTATGATGTCGAACCATTGAGTGATGATGATCAACAAGAGGAGGTAGTCCGCAATTTACATCTCCAAACTAGTCCGATCGTGGAAAAAGAGATTGAGTTTGTTGCTATTCACGAGGAAGAAGAAAAGCATGTCGAAAACAAGCTTCAATAAAAGCAAGTTGAGTATTTCAAGGACGTTCACGAAGAAGAAGCAGAAAAGCATGGAGAGAAGCCATGGAACAGTACAGATGACTGTCAGATTGTGGAGATGCCTTATCTTGCGCAAACATACAGTTTAGGGGACTGTCCGATTAATAATGATGAATCAAAAGGGGAAGACGAGATTGGCACAAATATTGTTGAACCATTAAATGAAGATAATAACGAAGATATTCCAAATATGTCCAATGGTTAGTCCGACGATTCTTGTTTATTACCAATTATGGGAAAGTAATTACTGCAGGATATACCTGTTTGGATTTTCAATTCAAAGAACCGTATAAGTCGCCACTTGATATATCAATTGACAAGAAACTATATGGTGGGAATTATCAATGTTACTTCGTGAGTTCGATTCATATGGAAGTTCAAGGTGATCTTATTATTTCAAACAAGTCTCGTTTTGATTTTGCTACACTTGTGCTAGGAGGGAGGTGGGGTGAAAGGCACAAGAAGGGATGGCTCGAAGGATATTGTCTCAACAACAAAGGGAATGGTTCTAGATGCTACAAGAGGATTGCTAAATTAGTGAAATTCGAAGAAATTCATGGGATCATAACTATTATCATGGTTAAGATTATGAGGTTCATTTTTGATCTAGGAGGCCTACATATCTTCGAAATTTGTGGACAAATTTTCTTAAGTAGGGGAGAATGATGCGGGAGCACTTGAAGAAAATTAAAATGAAAATGAAGTCTTGATTAGTCGAAATGTAACTCACATTTCTGAAGGTTTTAAAATGGGCTCAAGTATTGTGAATATGATAATGTGGAAAAACAATAGAGATGGGTTGGAGTCGGTTTAACCAACACGCAATCCGAAGGGCTGCCAAGTCGGTTCAGAGCTGCCTATGATTATTAGTTTCCTTATTTCTATTTTCTTTATTCTAGTCAATAAATTTAAGGTAGTATTGTTATTTCCTTATTGTTTCTTTCCTAATCTTATCAAGGTTGTAATAAGGCAATTTTACCATCATAAGGGTCGGTTTCCTTATCAGTTTAGGCGTGTGGTTTAGGGAAGCTTAGGAAGTTTAACGTCGGTCTATTTAGTATAAATAGGGGTCATTGTAATCCGTTTTAATCATCCAAGTTTCAGAATTAATACAAGTTTTCTTGTCGTGTAATTATTGCTTTCGAGTTATAAGTTTCATATTTGTTTCTTGCAAGGGAGAGATTTGAGTGTGAGTCAATCCTCACGAGGTGAGATTCATACAAACCAGTCGTGTGTAATTTCGAGTTCCTTGCGTGGGAGGAGAGCTTATGACGTCATATTCTTTAAATTTTCGTTCAATATCATAAACAAACCAAAAAAATAAACACTTTAATTCCACTGCAATTTTATTATTCAAAAATCAAACAATAAAATCGTGATTATTTTACATCACAAAGTCTCCCAATTGGTGATCCCCATGACTTCTCTATCAAGGCTATTGATCCATAGCTTAGCCTTGTCCTTCAATGAAAAAGGGAAAACTATCTCCCTTATTTAAGCTTGTGTGACTCTCGTTTGCCTAATCATGGAGCAATAGTCACAAAAATTTTGAACATGAAAATTGGGATCCTCTAAAGGACTTCTCCCAAATTGGCTTCTCTCCACAAGGTTAATGAAAGCCGGTTTTATCTCGAAATCTACGGCTCCTATTTGGGTAGTAGTGATACCTCTTGGAAGCATGGCTGCGGTGGGCTTGGAATGATCGGATAGCTTCACCATCTTTTTAATTGGAGATGGTGGTGGCAGTGGAGATGATGAACTATAACCTTCTTCCTTATCACAAATTCGGTAATTGGTACGAATACGACCCAAACCTCCGGGACTAGAAGATGCGTAAAGCTCTTTGAAATATTTGAGTCGGCCATGGAACGTTCTCTCGTGCTCCGAATCAAAGGAAATCAATTCTCTGGTACTAGAGGACCTGGGCATATGACACAAATCACAAGAAACTTGGAAGTAACGGTCTCAAGGAACAAGTGTTCCTTAAGATAAAAGAAAACAAGATATAAATTAACAATTCCAAAAGCAATAAAACCGTGCTCCACGGTAGCGGCGCCAAAGTTTGATATGATGTCGCAACCTAATCATAGATACCATAAACTTGGCTAACAAATTAATGTAGTAAGGTAGGGGTCGAACACAAGGAGACGGGAATTGCGTTATGAAATGCCATTAGTAGAATTCTATCTAGGTCGATTCAATTGGGTGTCTGGTTTGGTTTGACAAGTCGCGAATAAAATGATGTAAATTAATATGATAAAAGAGAGTCTAGGGGAGTCGGGTCACACATGCAATTATATAGATGTTCATGCTAAACTCGGAAAAGATAATATTGTGAATTGTTTAGGTCTTGTGATAACCACCTATCGGCCTTATTGTCAACCATAGAACGGGTCCTAACGAGCTCTCACTATGGCTAGGTCGGTCTAGTAAAACATGCTTAGTCTAATTCATTTTCGTGCCTCTCGAATTATAAAAGTGAATTAACAAATTAGTCAAAAATAGTGATCAATTATCTAAGATTAGCAAATAAAACAAGCATGTGATAGAAACTATTAAACAATATTACATCATCCTAAGTTAACATTTAAAAATATTAAACATGCATGACATCCCTATTCCCTAGACATATGAAACTACTCACTCATAAATTAGAAATAAGATTAATGGTGCATAAATTAATAAACAAGATTATAATGAAAATATAACGAAATGAAATGTTACGAATTGTGAGTAAACTAAACAAAGATAACATATGAAATGATGAAATTGCTAGTGATGAAATGCTAACGGAAATGGTATGAAATAAACTAATGGTGATAGTAACTTGATAATAAAATGTAATAACAAACTAATAATGCCAATGCTCATAATAATAATAATAATAATAATAATAATAATAATAATAATAATAATAATAATAATAATAATAATAATAATAATAATAATAATAATAATAATAATAATAATAATAATAATAATAATAATAATAATAATAATAATAATAAGAATAATAATAAGAATAATAATAATAATAATAATAATAATAATAATATAATAATAATAATAATAATAATAATAATAATAATAATAATAATAATAATAATAATAATAATAATAATAATAATAATAATAATAATAATAATAATAATAATAATAATAATAATAATAATAACTATGAGATAACGAGAATAAAAACTATGAAATAAACTAGAATTAAGATTACCGTAACAAGTAAATGGAACTCGAATATAGAAGAACACAATATGAAACCCAAATAACTTGAATGACAACTTGTATTATAAAGGACAAATGCTTAATGGAAATTGTTTATCACAAAGGAAAGATTGCTTAACAAAATGTAAACTAATGAAAACTAAGAGAATTGTGTTGCTTAGAGTATATGAAGGATGTAAAAGAGTGTAAAAATATATCCCCTAATGACGGATTAAGGCCCCTATTTATAGTAAAATTGGGGTGAAACGTAAAATTCCTAGGCCATGGTAACCCCGATCGGGGACAGGCCACCCCGATCAGGGACGCATCATTTCCGATTAATTGCTTTATTCCTTGATTAATTACATGAGTAATCCAATGTTGCGTCATTAAGGCCCTGAATTCTTCCGATTTAGAGCATCATTTGTCATCCTATGCTTCCAAGCTTGACTTGGTCTTTGGACTTTGTTTGGGCTTGACTTTCATTTCTTCATTTGTATCAACCCATGCTCACATTTCTTTATGCTCGGGATTCCTTCACTCGGTCTTCTCCAAGATGCCCTTCCTTTTGCATGTCTGATTTCTTTTAGCATCGTGATCTCTAGTGCTTGCACATATGACGGGAAAAAGCTATGAAAGCTACATTTCCTACAAAATACAATAAAAACAAGCAAAGACACTAGAACACGGAATTAGCTCACAAATACACTAATAAAAGTGTGATATTCAATCAAAACCGAGCTAAAATAAGGCGTAAAATCATATATAAAATAGATACATCATATACCCTCTGCAGAACAGTCCAAAATAAAGCATAAAGAGGGTCATTCCAGGTCACTTCAAGCTCGTTTTCAAGCACTTTGTCTAACAAATCCATATATATGTTCAAGTCATGTTCCTACGTGCCTAAATCAAGACTAGTATCGACAACAAGTCGAAATTTCGACAGCAATTTGATGGTGAGCGAGTCGTTGTTCACTCAATCAAACAACTAGTAAGTGGTTAAGTTGAGGTCGATCCACGGGACGGTGTGCTTTGGGTTCTCAGCTTATCTCTCTCAATATTTGCAAGTGTCACGATTTGGTTTGAGTTTTAAACTACACTACTATAATGGAAATGTAAACAAATGGATAACAAGGCAAGTAAATAAAGATGTAAACAAATGGTAAAGGACACTAAGGTGTCATGGGATCATAGGGTAATCATGGTGAGATACCATAAATGAGTCACATAGATGCAAGCAATTATTATTGTTGGAATCGAGTTAGCTTATGTCTTACAATTCCTAGGGAGACTTAAGTATCCGAGCCGAGTTGGTCACAACTTTACAGCACCTACATCGACTTGGTTCTCCCTATTCAATTATATGCATGGTCTAACAAGCCTTGAGTTAGTTTATATCTTACAAGTCTTGTTGAAAGGATAAGAGAATCATGCTACGTTGTCAATCAAACATTTCATCAAATATAGGATATGCATAAGTTAAAAGTACAATAACCAAGCATTCATATGAACTCATTAAGCATATATTTGTCCCATAATTTCTCCACTAATCCCCCACTAATCCCCCACTAACCCTAGCTAGAAGACTACTCACTACACATCATGATTATTATGCTAGCAATGGTGTCAAACATCACAACACAAGTGAACATGATGATTAAGCAAGATAATAAACAAAGGATTAAGAAGTAAATAAAGAGAGATTAGGAAAGTTACCAACTTGGAAAGTAAAGATAAATATAAATAAAGGAGAATCCTTGAATAAAGATGGAGACTTGTCACTTAGTCTTCAAATACATACCCAAGAGATCCAAATGTAAATAACTTGAGATGAACAAAGGGAATTGAAGAACAATAGAAGAAACCTTTGATTAATGGTGGAGAGTTGTCAATTCCCCAATACAAACCCAAGAATTCTTCAAGTGCAAAGCTAGATCTAAGATTGTTTTAGAAAATAATCGAGGAAAGATTAATGTGCAATTTATGGAATGATTAAAGACTAATCTACTCCTAATCTAATCTAAGAGTGCTTAATCTAATATAAGGGGACTCAACCCTCAATTTATTACAAAGAGGGTATATACAGTGGTACAAGGATTAGGTTAACTAAGGGCTTAAATGACGATTAAGCCCCTTAATTGAAGTCCGACGCCTTGAAAGTCCTAGGAGGGGACGCACGTCCTTCCTCTGATGGACGTTTATCTTGCACTGAGGGACGCCTGTCCTGGATTGGGGATGCCCGTCCTGAGCTTGGGGACGCCCGGGCTAGTTTTGGGACGCCCGTCCTGTGCTGCATTTCTTCTTCTTCTTCTTCTTGTTTTGGCTGCCCCCTAACTCGTGGGGGTCCTTCATAGGTCGTGGGGATCCTTTGTCATTGTCCAATTACTTGTTTTATTGACTTGGGCCTTTAGTGTTGGTCTCCTCTTCAATGCTTGGTCATTGGATGTTATCAATTTAGCTCCGGTTCACTCCGTTTGGGCAAGGTTAGTGCTCCTTTCCTACAAAGGACACCAAACCTCATAGAATATGAATAATAGGAAGCTAAAGACAAGAAAAGACCCTAATACACGCTAAAAACCATAGGAACTAGGCTAGTTCGGAGGACTAAATGTGCGTAAATAGGAGTCACATCAAATATCTCCAAACTGAACCTCTGCTCGTCCCGAGTAAAGAGGTGACTAAGACTATGACCCTTATTTAAACTAATAATAATAATATAGTCGATGTGAGACTATTAGCAGGTCTCACTCCGCCCCTTCAACTCACAACAAGACATCTATGAGGTAAGATGCCTTCTTGCAATGCAAGGTGGGGCTTGCCAAAATGGTGATGCATCCAAGCATTAAGCACACAAAACAAGTAGCGGGTGAATCTACAAAAGAATAGCCACTTTCCTTATCTAAGTGGCGAAAGCACTAAAAAATAATCAATCTAAGGGCACATACTCCGTCATAGATACTAGTTCTACAAACTAGTAAGTCTAAGAGGATAGAGTAAATCACCTCTTAGTAGTGTTGAACTAGGTTACGTTTGTCCACAATTACTAGATGCTTTCATCAAGAGTAGGGTCTTTATGGCGTTAGAAATACTATAGGATTGCGGAATTCCCCCTCTTGCCTAGACAAAAGGAAGGGTCGTCCCCTCTCCACCATGCAACAAATATAGGACCATCGACGAATAAAAGGCTTTCAAAGTATATGAGTTTCATGATAATAGTTTGAATTTGGATTGTTTTCCCCCCATTTTTGTGGCATTTGACATTTTAAGAACATTTCTTTTACCATATTTGATGATTTGACATTTTTGACTTGGTAATTTTCATCTTTACATTTTTGAACATTTTGAGAGTAACCTCATTTGTAGCAAGGGTACTTCTATAAAAGCATAAGAGTCTATTTTTGCTCTTCATTTCATTGATGCAATTGCAAATATTTGACTTTGATTTTGGAACTTGAACTCAATTTGATGATTTTGTGCCCATTCCCCTTTGGTTAACAAAATGACAAATGGTAAAAATGAAGGAACGATTGCATGACATTGAGGGTCACCTTGGAGTAAACGGTAGCCAAGGAGTTATCACACCACAAGGTACTCTTGACTAGGCTCTTGTGCATAGGTCGAACGATTCTAGAATGACACTAAAAAGGGTGTTTTAAGACTATTCTAGTGAACACAGTTTTTAGTAGAAAAAGTATCTACAATGGCCTATGCACACTTGTCAAATTTCTCAATTAGGCATTTTCGAAAACTTTTCTAAATGCAACTATATGCCATAATGAAACCTACATATATAAGTTTAAAGGCAAATGCTTCTAGCAACTAGTATGCCATCTAATCTTGATGCAACTCCTAACAATACATAGGTACACAAACCACAATAACAAAATACATAACATCCGCCTTGACATGTAAGCCCATCCTCCTCATATGAGTAATGAAAAGAAATGGAAGGGAAATAGGGATTAAAGCGATCATACCAAGCGGTCTTCCAATTTCCTTGCTAATGCCTCAAATGTAGTGTCATATCTATGTGAGATGAGAAAAAAAACACAAGTATATACAATTCTACACTACTAAGTTAAAGAACATGTTTTTGGTTTTTGTAATTTTCAAATTTTTATAGATTTTGTTTTTATGAAATTAAAGAACATTTTTTTCGGATTTTTCGAGATTTTTCAACTTTTAAGAGTTTTTGGAATATAAATTCCCATCCCCCACTTTATTTTGGACATTGTCATCAATGTACATGTAGGAGCAGGAATGAAAAAGAAATACATGTTTTTGGATTTTCGAATTTATGAAAATTGAAGTACAAATGCAAATGCAATGATATGAGTGAATACATGCTCTAAGTAAATGCAATTCTATATAACATATATAACAAATGAAAGCAATATAAACTACACTAGATGATGCATGTTTTCTATTAAGTTGGAAGCTAATTTAAATTTGCTTAGGTCACCTATGATCAAACCTCCCCAAACCGATTAAAGCACTATTTCTAGTGTAAAAAGGAATAGGTTTGGCCATTAGTGACTATGCATGAATGCAAGTTTAATTATATGCAATTAACTACATGAATTAACTATATGAGACATGTTAAAATTCAAGTTATGTTATATGAATTATCTAATGCTAATGAAATATGGAATATAATACAAATACACGCCTAAACTATATGATCTACTAGAATATATATATATATATATATATATATATATATATATATATATATATATATATATATATATATATATATATATATATATATATATAATGCTAATGCAAGTTCAATGAGATATAAACTAGAATGCAATCTAATCTAAAATGTAAAGCAATGCAACTATAAATGAGAGGGAGATAAGAGGTATCATACAATGGAGATGGCATGGCTAAGTGTTTCTAGCCATTGTATCCGTCATCATCATCATAATGTCCTCCATGTCCGCTATGCTCTCCTTGGTCTTCATAACCTCCTCCTTGGTTATGGTATCCCCCACTTTGGTCATTAAATTCCCCTCCTTGGTTACCATAATTAGGGAACAAGAGATGTGTTTGATCCCATGATGGATGATAGCCTCTAGGATTAATGTACCTTTGTTGTGCCATGTTTTAGTAAAAAGGGTATTGGGCCAAGTAATTATTGACCCGTCCGTCGTGCACTCCAAGGTCAACTCGTTACATGAGTATCATCAATTCAACCATGGTTGGGGCTCTTGAATCTTGGGGGGTGAATTGTACATGTGTGACGGGGTAGGGTGGTATGGGAACATAAGATGGTTGTCCACCTTGTTGGTGTAGCGCACTACCCCATTCTGGCATTTCACAAGGTTGGTGGGGTACTTCTTCCCGTGGTGGTGGTTGGTCATAAATCTTAATAGGTAGAAGGTAACTTTGCCATTGTGAGTATCTACTCAAATGGGGTTCGGTGGGTGGTATATTCAACCGCATGAGCACAAGTGGTGAGCATCCCCTAGTGTACCATTATACACTCCCGGCTCCATTGTAACCGCACCACCGGTGGTGGTGATAGATGGTTTGTTCATCAAATAAAGTATGTCCCCTGATGCGTATAGCGCAGAAGCGTTACACTTTTGGTGCATATGAGCGGAAAGGTTTGACATGTTGTTTATTTTTGTGTTTTTATGTGGGGATTTTGTATAAATAAAAGGCGATATTTGCTCGATCTAGACCTATAGATCGACCAATGGGTGAATTACTCGATACGCGTCAAGTAATCCCACTCAAACTCGGGATCGCGTCCTTTGTTCGAGGCAAGGTTCGAAAATCGTCGAGCCTTTGGGTGCCCTCTTACTCGTGTAAGCTACACGAAAATAATAAGACAAGATTAGAGAAAAACTCTTAATTTTCATTCAACAAAAGATGATGAAACAAGTACAAAAAATGGCCTTATATAGCCTACTACCACACGCCTAATCCAATGAGGATTATGGTGTTTTGTGCATTTTATTTAAGATGACAACTATCCTTAGTCTAGTTATCTTCACGTTTTAATTTAAGACCTTTATTGGAAAAACAACAACAAATTACTAAACCTAGGAAAATACATACACAACTAACTAGAAATGATTAAGAGGAGATGCATGGAACCAAATCCCCATTTCCCAAGCCTAAACCGTGTGGCTCAAGTTGGTTTACAAGACGGGTTTTCTTTTATTTTATGCAGACCATGATACGATATTTTCCCGTGAAATCGTCTTTAAATTTTTCGAGTAGTCACCGCATCATTCTCTCCTTCTTCAAAAAGAATCATCCTGATTCTTCGTCGCCTTTTCTTTTTTCGAGCCATTGTTTTGAAGTGTTTTCGAGAAGGGGCATGGGAAATCTTTACAGGTGACGTAGGCGTGTCGAAGACATCACCCATGACAACGAATGAAGTTACTTGCCACCGACTCTATTTGACTAAACATTGGTGCTCTCAATGTCTTCCCTCTGCCGTGCCGTGCATATGGGTTCAACCCCACCCATTCAGCCTCCTCTCGTGGGGGTTGACGAGTTGGGGTTTTCTCAAAAATATTTTGCTCCTCCTTTAATGGTTCACTTGGTTTAACCCTTCGAAGCATGAATTTGAGGTTTCCCATTGGTAGCATTTGATAGGATGGCTTGGTTACGTCTTCCTTGTTCCCTTGGAGGGTCCCGGGTTGTGGGAGCTCACCCACCACGAGTTGTTGACTCGGCTCTCCGTGGGCTGCAAGGTTGGATGGCATTTGGTTGAGGTCGAGGCTAGTAGTGAGCCACCCTCCTTGGCAAGTCTCGTTTTGTGCCGGCATGATAAACCCGTTTTCATCATAAGTGTCAAATTTTGGTGGTATCTTGATATCAAAGAATGAGTCATTGGGGACCGAATTTTCTCTCGTGGGATCGCCCTGACTTAAAAAGTCAAAGAGCCGAAGCTCTGATACCACTTTTGATGCGTATAGCGCGGAAGCGTTAGGCTTTTGGTGCTTATGAGCGAAAAGTTTTGACATGTTTGTTTTTGCTTTTTTATGTGGGGATTTTGTATAAATAAAAGGGGATATTTGCTCCATTTAGACCAATAGATCGACCAATGGGTGAATTACTCGATACACGTCAAGTAATCCCACTCAAACTCGGGATTGCGTCCTTTGTTCGAGGCAAGGTTCGAAACTCGTCGAGCCTTTGGGCGCCCTCTTACTCGTGTAAGCTACACGAAAATAATAAGACAAGATTAGAGAAAAAATCTCAATTTTCATTCAACAAAAGATGACGAAACAAGTACATAAAATGGCCTTATATAGCCAACTACCACATGCCTAATCCAACGAGGATTATGGTGTTTTGTGCATTTTATTTAAGATGACAACTATCGTTAGTCTAGTTATCTTCACCTTTTAATTTAAGACCTTTATTGGAAAAACTACGACTAATTACTAAACCTAGGAAAATACAAACACAACTAACTAGAAATGATTAAGAGGAGATGCATGGAACCAAATCCCCATTTCCCAAGCCTAAACCGTGCGACTCAAGTGGGTTTAGAGGACGGGTTTTCTTTTATTTTATGTAGCCATGATACGATATTTTCCCGTGAAATCGTCTTTAAATTTTCCGAGTCGTCACCGCATCATTCTCTCCTTCTTCAAAAAGAATCGTCCCGATTCTTCGTTGCCTTTTCTTTTTTCGAGCCATTGGTTTGAAGTATTTTCGAGAAGGGACATGCGGAATCTTTACAGGTAATGTAGCAATGTCGAAGACATCACCCATGACAACGAAGTTACTTGCCACCTACTCCATTTTACTAAACAATGGTGTCCTCAATGTCTTCCCTCTGTCGTGCCGTGCATATGGGTTCAACCCCACCCATTCGGCCTCCTCTCGTGAGGGTTCACGAGTTGGGGTTTTCTCAAAAATAATTCACTCCTCCTATAATGGTTCACTTGGTTTAATCCTTCGAAGCATGAATTTGAGGTTTCCCATTGGTAGCATTTGATAGGATGGCTTGGTTACGTCTTCCTCATTCCCTTGGAGGGTCCCGGGTTGTGGGAGCTCACCCACCACGAGTTGTTGACTCGACTATCCGTGGGCTGCAAGGTTGGATGGCATTTGGTTTAGGTCGAGGCTAGTAGTGAGCCACCCTCCTTGGCATGTCTCATTTTGTGCCGGCATGATAAACCCGTTTTGATCATAAGTGTCAAAATTTGGTGGTATCTCGATATCAAAGAATGAGTCATTGGGGACCGAATTTTCTCCCGTGGGATCGTCCTGACTTAAAAAGTCAGAGAGGCGAAGCTCTGATACCACTTTTGATGCGTATAGCGCGGAAGCGTTAGGCTTTTGGTGCGTTTGAGCGGAAAGGTTTGACATGTTGTTTGTTTTTGCTTTTTTATGTGGGGATTTTGTATAAATAAAAGGGGATATTTGCTCCATTTAGACCTATAGATCGACCAATGGGTGAATTACTCGATACATGTCAAGTAATCCCACTCAAACTCGGGATTGCGTTCTTTGTTCGAGGCAAGGTGCGAAACTCGTCGAGCCTTTGGGCGCCCTCTTACTCGTGTAAGCTACACGAAAATAATAAGACAAGATTAGTGAAAAAAATCTCAATTTTCATTCAACAAAAGATGATGAAACAAGTACATAAAATGGCCTTATATAGCCTACTGAAGGAAATGTAGATCTTTATACACACTAACATACTCATATATGTCGAAATTAATTTGTCATAAAATTAAATACGGATTTTATGCATGCAAACAATATGATAAAATAGAGGAGAAATCATGTTCTTACATTGGGATTTCGGTTTTATTGGGCACAAAAGAAATCTCCTTTTCTTTTGTTCTTGAGCTTTCCCTAAGATGGAAGAACAAGATCCAAGTATAGGATCTCTCCCTAAGCTTAATACCCAAGGCTTTCCCTTAATTCAAATTAATATTATAAGTACTAGTATAATATTAATCTAGTAGAAAATTGAACCAAAATATTATTTAACACTTGAATATCTCGGTTTTATGAGGAGAAAATGGAAGCTTTTTATCTCTCTAAAACTTGTTTAGATAAAATGAAAGTGAGAATGAATAATAATACACTAAAAATTAATGTAGTGTATTAGAAGAATTTAAGGAAAAACCCTTTTGTTTTCCTTTGAAAAAAAAGGCAAGGAAGAGGAGGGAAGAAAAATAGAGCCAATGCATGCATTAGTTTGCCTTCACAAGGTTTATAGGGTTGCATGGCTACTCTTCCTTTTCAATCATTATGTTTACCACTTAATTATAAACACAATATTAAGCCTAATACTCCTCCAATTTTTCGACACATTGTGTAATATGGATTCCATATTATTTTTGTCAATTGTCAATATGTCACATGTCACATGTCACATAAATTTGTTATGTATTTTTAACATATTAAAAATCAACGTATTATCAAAAATACGTCACATACAAAAATCGACTTAGTAATATCATAATTACTTGTACCAAAATTTTTACCAATTTATAAATCACAACAGTTTGTATTTATAACAATTCATTCAAATTTAATTGTTACATTAAACAATTATTTCATCCGAGTAATCATACAATTTGATTACTCAGACCGTATCTCATTTAATCACATTTCAATTTGATACGTGAATTTTACTTCCAAAATCGTCCGTCAATTTTCAAGTAATTTAATTAACTCGTAACATTATACGATTAATTAAATAATCAATTAAGAGTGTTGCCCTATAGGTATGACCTAGGGGTCAACTGATCACCACCGTCGCCGACGACAAGTAATGTCAAACTCTAGTCACCCAATCATTACCGATATATGTTGACCAGATTGTGATAACAATATTACTTCCCAATTGTATTCTTTATAATGAGATTTAATCATGTGATCATCATGATCAACAGTCGTGATCGCATTATTGTCGGAGGACACATATTCCAACAATCTCCCACTTCTCCTCGACAAGTGTGCGTCACCAATTCTCTTGTCCTATTACTATCTCCCACTCAATGCAAGGTGTCTTTCAGGTCGTACTTGCATGTGATCATATCGAGAGTGGTTTCCTCGATCTGGAGAATAACTGATTGACCAGACTTATCTATCATAGATACTTTCCGAGCGTGGCCACGCATTTCCAGTTCATTACTCCTCGAGTGGCCCTGAGATATTGTTATAACCCTGACTAGGGGTGGACAATTCCTATCGCACTCATTCCCTTCGACTAGCCACAGCCATCATAACCCAAAATATGCCCATTTGACCCCATTTACGAAGATCGTAGTAACACAAATCAAAGTTAATCTGAAACCGTGCCATCTTAAGCGAATAGTCTTTAGTCAAAAGAATCGACTCATTTGAATACTATAGTAGCTCTCGCCACGACCAGGCTATATAAATTTGCCAGAACTCTATAAGCGGTCATAAGGCCCGACAAAATGTTCCTAATAGTCTGCCTATGTGATCGACTAGTCATCTCACATGACTCTATGGCACTTGAACTTGCTATCAATCGCATCACACTCTAGTCACTTCGAGACGTCACCTCATATAAGTAACTATGGGCAAATACAATGTTAATCCATGTTCACTTTAATGGGGTTCAATTGTCTCTACAACCCGTTTGGATATAACAATGTACAAGGTGAGTTAATAATAACTCAAACGACAAATGTCGACATCACACTCGGGTAGTCAATATCATATTACAACCTTGTGATGTATATCGTAAGTGTAAACACTTATTGATTGCAATAAAAGTTTAACATGCCATGTGTCCATGTGTTCAAACTTCTTACACTTGCAATTTCCTTCACATTCATGTTCTCTCTCATTGCATGAATCTTACCAAGTACACATCAAGGTTCCCGACCTTGGTTTCGGTTCTTTAACTTGAAAGAACTTTCTTATCGACTATCACATAACGAACGAATTTGTGATGAATGATATAACTTGTACTGATCAAGTATTCTATCCACACACAATGCACTAGGTATATGTTTTGTAGAATCTTGTAACAATTGCCAAGATTTTCAGCTTAGCACTTCTCACAAGTCATAGCTTAACTAGGAAAGATTATTTTTGAATAACTTCTTATTCGACCAAGCATATTTCCAAAACTTCTTATTTCTCTTTCTAGGCTTGAAAGATTTGGGATTCTCATAAATCCTTATATGTGCTCGGATTTTCTATAATATGTGCAACCTCTTATCACATAATGGAGTATTAGTCAAACACCGAAATCGCTCATCGGATTCTACTTGAGAATTCATGACGTTTCTATTATGGCTCACCAATCAATCATCATGCTCTTATGCATATGATTCATAATTGGACATGTACATGATTATTCTAATGGCGGAAACATTAGTTACTAATAATCATGAGATCAACCGTTCATAGGTTCAATGAACGACCATGACTGCTAATGGTAATTCCATTTTCATCTACATGAATATCCTATGTGAATGTTGATACGATGTGTATCTCTTAGTACTAATCCGACATCCCTTGATGTAATTGGATTCATCATTGTCCATTTTCATCCAGAATTGAAAACTCAAATGCTTCTTTATGAAAGAAGGTATTAGCTCGTCATTCTTTAATGAGTGATTAGTCGTAAATATTCAAAGGATGATAGCTCCCACTAAATTCCATGTCTTCACATGATAATTGCCAAACTCCCACTCAATTCTACATATTTCGAAATTGACTTCTCAATCGAAATTTTATTAAGAATTGAAATATAAATTGCATTGCCAAGTTATTAGGATAAAACCATATATGTTCCAACATATCCTTTCAAAATACCAATTTTGAAGTGGTCTCATCTCAACCTTACAGAAAGAGATTTTAAATCTCCAACACACTCATGTCATAATGATGTGTAGTAATGTCATTATTCAAATATAAACAATATCTAGAATACGTCCTTCGCAAATACCCTTTTGGAAGGAGGTTTAATCATTTCATAGTGAGGTTAAGCAATGACATTTGCGTGGTTAAAACTTTGGTCATTGAAGATATCGGTATATCAATCTTTGCAACTCGATCATAACTAGTATGTTACTATGATTCATTTAGGCTCTTAAGTAAATCTCAAGGTTGAAACTATTGGTCAAATGTTTCATAAACTTAGTCAAAAAACTTGTTAAGACTTTACATTAGTCATTTTTCTTCCAAAACTTTCTTTTGGTCTCCTCGTGTAGTTATCTTGAGAATATTCTCTTATGATTACTACACTTGGTCTCTTTAGTCATATAGAACTAACATGAGACCATAGATCTCATCTATTCGGCATACTATGTAAATAAATATACCTTCATTCAAATCATTCTCTCTTGCGTAGATCTTCATATACACAAGTACACAATTTTATCTTGCCTTGTGTGTTGTGTCCTCATTTTTCTCCCACTCTATCTTTAGAATAAATACACTAAACATTCAAAGATAGCATATGAGACACAAATTAATGATGTTGAAGTATAAGGAGAACTATCTCATAGATAGACTAATAGTTATTGATTTCATATGTGTACTTGGTGGTTGACATTCCTTTAAGAGAGTTCATAGACTCAATATTGCTTTATAAATGATCATACACAAGCCTTAAGCATGTGGACATATAATGAAACCCGTCATTATATTTGTCTATTAGATCACTTTAAGTGACTAATCTTATGTTTCAAGATGCAAGCATTTAAAGATGAATTTTAGAACATAAAGGATAAATGATAAAACGGGTGACTTGGGTTGCAAACCAAGTCACCATCATCCAAAATACAAACCATTATCCAAAATACCTTTCCATGTCGAACACGGAAACTTAAAGTTCTAAAACATAATTTAAAATAAGACAATGAAAAGCAAAGCTCCATAAAAGCTATCCTTAGCTTCTCCATGGTTTCTCATGCTTGCTTTTCCTTTCCTTTGTCTTTGCTTGGTGGAGGCCCTATTTACAATAAAAAGGGAGATACATTATCACAACTTTGCATCACAATACCATAGTTGAATTAGAAACATAAAAGAAGGATAGTCATTTACCTCTTTTGGAGTGATCTTTCCAGCTTTGATATCACCAAGGTATTTGGAACAATTTCTTTTCCAATGTCCCATGCCATTACAATAATGGCATTTATCAAGAGGACCCTTCTTGACTTTTGAGGTGCTAGCTTCATTAGGCTTAGCTTTGGTGAATGTGGGAGCTAGCTTCTTGCCCTTTCTCCCATTCTTCTTGAACTTCCCCTTACTTTTAGTGCTTATGTTAAGCACATCCTTGGGAGGGTTCACATTTAACCCCATGTCCCTCTCGGCTTGCACAAGTAACTTGTGCAACTCCTCAAGAGACACATCCTTGTCTTGCATGTTGAAATTCACCCGGAATTGCACATATGCCTTGACTTTGGACAAGGAGTGTAGAATCCTATCTACGATGAGTTCTTTGGGGATTTCAACCTTTTGAATTTTCAAGGTCTCGACAAGCTCCATGAGTTTGAGCACATGAGGGCTAACCTTTTGGTCATCTTTGAAGTCGAGATCAAAGAATGCCGCGGCCGCCTCATATTGGACGATCCGCGGAGTTTGTGAAAACATGGTCACTAGTTAGGAGTAAATCTCATTAGCATTGCCCATTTTAAAGGCTCTCCTTTGGAGGTCCGCGTCCATCGCAAATATTAAGACATTTTTCATTGCGGCGGACTCCTTTTGGTAAGCCTCATATGCTTCCCTAGTGGCCGCGGTGGACCTAGTGGAGGGTTCGGGTGGAGAGGCCTCGGTAAGGTAACGAAGCTTGTCGTCACCTTCGGCGGCTAATTTGAGTTGGGCATCCCATTCGGAGAAATTTGACCCATTCTTTTCAAGTTTACATCGATCCATAAAGGATCGGAGCCATGATGAACTAGCGAGAGGTGTGGCATTAGGAGTTGGTGTTGGTGTTGCCATTTGTTATGAAAAAGAAGTGGTCTACAAAACAAAATATAAGGAGTAAAACAATTGTCGTTTTAATAATACTCGTAAAAATGTATGATTTAAACAAGTTTTATGCATTTTTCTAGTGACCTCTACCCAACTAGATAAATGATTCCAAGACCCAAATTCATATCGACTTAGGCACGGTGGGGCCGATACATCCTTTATCAATATAACTCGGTGGATTAACGTTTAATCGATTCTACTTTTAGAACTCTTGGTCGATAATATTACATTAACAATTATCTTTAGCCCAAAACACATTCGACAAGGGCACGGTGGGGCCGATACATCCCTTATCAAAAACTTTTGTTGAGTTCAATCCAAATTTCGAATAAATGTGTCCATGATCCAAACCCACATTAACTTGGGCACGGTGTGGCCGATACATCCCTTATCAACATGAATTCGGTGGATTAACATTCATCACCCACTTCCCCTAAGTAACAAGGTTTGTACCCCGGTGGGGCCGAGCGCACTCCCTCGCGAAATAGGTTTTCAAGGTTTCTACTATTTGGTAAGGCTATGTGTCAATTAATTGTTTTAGCGAGAGGTCATGTCAATTTATTATCTATCACGTTTTAAGTGAACTAAAGCGGTGAACTACGATAATTTTAATTGACACGGTCGATAAACTCGATAAAATAAAAATGCATGTTTAGTTATGGCGATTTAGCGATGCATGTGACATAAAATAAAATGCAAGCATAAAGATAAATAAATCCTAGTATGGCCTTTCCTAAAATAGAAAAACTATTTAACTATTACATATTCGGAAACCAACTCCATTGGTCCCTTGAACTTCGGTTGTGGCACGCATCTCGAGGTAACACCGTCTTTATGTATCGCCATTCTTGAAGAAATCCGTCTTTTGGAACTCCGGAATGAATAAAATTACATAATAAATTACATAATTTCCTATTATACATTTGTAACTAAAATAAAATAAATCTATTAAATTACAAAACGGTGATACGAGATCACAATAAAATTACAACCGAATCGATATTCCCATACATTTCGGGAAATACCAATTAAAATCTAAGGCCATACTAAGTAAAATTACATAATTCAAAATTACATAAATTAAAATTATGACAATCATAAAGAAAAATACAGCATTATAATATGTATGATCATGCTCAATTTTATGCTAAATCGCCTTTAATTAGCCAATATCGTATATTACTCGGTTTTTACGGATTTGCGTGATTTCAACATTTTATAATCACAAAAATACATAAACTCATATTTATGCATAAATTAATTACCCTAACCTCTTAGGACTCAAAATTTAGTCTTCACTAATAATTTGACCATAATTAACCCATATTTTATAAAATTGTTCATAAATGGACCAAAAATTACAAAAATAAGCCATAAACTTCAAATAAATCACAAAATTTCAAATAAATTTGAAATTTGAAATTTAAATCCATGAACATTCTGGAAAAATACCATGACACTCATAATGTTCAAAATCTTAGGTTAAAAATTTCGAAATTTTTCCGGAAAAACAATGTTGCGGTTTATCGATTTTTAATAAAATAATCATAAAAACATGGAAAAATTATTTTCCCTAACTTTTCAATTTTATATCTGAAAAAGATAATAAAATGCAACATTAGGCGTTTTTCCTAAGTCATAGATTATGTTTTATTAATTTTCCACTAATAATGTCACTATTTATGCTATTTTTCTTCAAAAATCCATAAATCATGCAAAAAGACTTCTTTATAGCCAATTATTTTACACACATCTTGTAAAATTGCATGTTACAACATATTACTTTTCTATGACCAGATTCGAAATTTAACTCATATTAACCTATTTTTCACTTAAATCCGAATTTAATAATGAAAAATTCATTTTTCGAGCATAACAAGTCCAAAAATTATGAAAATTTACAGGTTATCTCAAAATAATATATGTGACAACATATCCAAAAATCAACTTAAAATTCGAAGTATAGCCTAATTTTAGACCAAAAATGACATTTTTACTCATAAAATCATATTTAAATGCCATTATTGTAAAATATGAACAATAAAAATCCGAAAAATTAACCAAAATATCCTAAAACATTTTAGGACCAGAAATATTAACATTCATGGATTAATTTCGTGATATATCATAATAACACAAATTTTACAAGTTTTATATGTTATTCTTATAACTCGGAAAAACTTTTAACCAATTTGCATGCAAACAACCGTGGCTCTGATACCGATTGAAGGAAATGTAGATCTTTATACATACTAACATACTCATATATGTCGAAATTAATTTGTCATAAAATTAAATACGGATTTTATGCATGCAAACAATATGATAAAATAGAGGAGAAATCATGTTCTTACATTGGGATTTCGGTTTTATTGGGCATAAAAGAAATCTCCTTTTCTTTTGTTCTTGAGCTTTCCCTAAGATGGAAGAACAAGATCCAAGTATAGGATCTCTCCCTAAGCTTAATACCCAAGGCTTTCTCTTAATTCAAATTAATATTATAAGTACTAGTATAATATTAATCTAGTAGAAAATTGAACCAAAATATTATTTAACACTTGAATATCTCGGTTTTATGAGGAGAAAATGGAAGCTTTTTATATCTCTAAAACTTGTTTAGATAAAATGAAAGTGAGAATGAATAATAATACACTAAAAATTAATGTAGTGTATTAGAAGAATATAAGGAAAAACCCTTTTGTTTTTCCTTTGTGAAAAACCGGGCAAGGAAGAGGAGGGAAGAAAAATAGAGCCAATGCATGCATTAGTTTGCCTTCACAAGGTTTATAGGGTTGCATGGCTACTCTTCCTTCTCAATCATTATGTTTACCACTTAATTATAAACACAATATAAAGCCTAATACTCCTCCAATTTTTCGGCACATTGTGTAGTATGGATTCCATATTATTTTTGTCAATTGTCAATATGTCACATGTCACATGTCACATAAATTTGTTATGTATTTTTAACATATTAAAAATCAACGTATTATCAAAAATACGTCACATACAAAAATCGACTTAGTAATATCATAATTACTTGTACCAAAAATTTTACCAATTTATAAATCACAATAGTTTGTATTTATAACAATTCATTCAAATTTAATTGTTACATTAAACAATTATTTCATCCGAGTAATCATACAATTTGATTACTCAGACCGTATCTCATTTAATCACATTTCAATTTGATACGTGAATTTTACTTCCAAAATCGTCCGTCAATTTTCAAGTAATTTAATTAACTCGTAACATTATACGATTAATTAAATAATCAATTAAGAGTGTTGCCCTATAGGTATGACCTAGGGGGTCAACTGATCACCACCGTCGCACGACGATGTAATGTCAAACTCTAGTCACCAATCATTACCGATATATGTTGACCAGTTGACAGTAACAATATTACTTCCCAATTGTATTCTTTATAATGAGATTTAAACATGTGATCATCATGATCAACAGTCGTGATCGCATTATTGTCGGAGGACACATATTCCAACACCTACTACCACACGCCTAATCCAACGAGGATTATGGTAATTTGTGCATTTTATTTAAGATGACAACTATCCTTAGTCTACTTATCTTCACCTTTTAATTTAAGACCTTTATTGGAAAAACTACAACTAATTACTAAACCTAGGAAAATACAAACACAACTAACTAGAAATGATTAAGAGGAGATGCATGGAACCAAATCCCCATTTCCCAAGCCTAAACCGTGCGACTCAAGTGGGTTTAGAGGACGGGTTTTCTTTTATTTTATGTAGACCATGATACGATATTTTCCCGTGAAATCGTCTTTAAATTTTCCGAGTCGTCACCGCATCATTCTCTCCTTCTTCAAAAAGAATCGTCCCGATTCTTCGTTGCCTTTTCTTTTTTCGAGCCATTGGTTTGAAGTATTTTCGAGAAGGGACATGCGGAATCTTTACAGGTAATGTAGCCATGTCGAAGACATCACCCATGACAACGAAGTTACTTGCCACCTACTCCATTTTACTAAACAATGGTGTCCTCAATGTCTTCCCTCTGTCGTGCCGTGCATATGGGTTTAACCCCACCCATTCGGCCTCCTCTCGTGGGGGTTGACGAGTTGGGGTTTTCTCAAAAATATTTCACTCCTCCTCTAATGGTTCACTTGGTTTAATCCTTCGAAGCATGAATTTGAGGTTTCCCATTGGTAGCATTTGATAGGATGGCTTGGTTACGTCTTCCTCATTCCCTTGGAGGGTCCCGGGTTGTGGGAGCTCACCCACCACGAGTTGTTGACTCGACTATCCGTGGGCTGCAAGGTTTGATGGCATTTGGTTTAGGTCGAGGGTAGTAGTGAGCCACCCTCCTTGGCATGTCTCATTTTGTGCCGGCATGATAAACCCGTTTTCATCATAAGTGTCAAAATTTGGTGGTATCTCGATATCATAGAATGAGTCATTGGGGACCGAATTTTCTCCCGTGGGATCGTCCTGACTTAAAAAGTCAGAGAGGCGAAGCTCTGATACCACTTTTGATGCGTATAGCGCGGAAGCGTTAGGCTTTTGGTGCGTTTGAGCGGAAAGGTTTGACATGTTGTTTGTTTTTGCTTTTTTATGTGGGGATTTTGTATAAATAAAAGGGGATATTTGCTCCATTTAGACCTATAGATCGACCAATGGGTGAATTACTCGATACACGTCAAGTAATCCCACTCAAACTCGGGATTGCGTCCTTTGTTCCAGGCAAGGTGCGAAACTCGTCGAGCCTTTGGGCGCCCTCTTACTCGTGTAAGCTACACGAAAATAATAAGACAAGATTAGAGAAAAAAATCTCAATTTTCATTCAACAAAAGATGATGAAACAAGTACATAAATTGGCCTTATATAGCCTACTACCACACGCCTAATCCAACGAGGATTATGGTATTTTGTGCATTTTATTTAAGATGACAACTATCCTTAGTCTACTTATCTTCACCTTTTAATTTAAGACCTTTATTGGAAAAACTACAACTAATTACTAAACCTAGGAAAATACAAACACAACTAACTAGAAATGATTAAGAGGAGATGCATGGAACCAAATCCCCATTTCCCAAGCCTAAACCGTGCGACTCAAGTGGGTTTAGAGGACGGGTTTTCTTTTATTTTATGTAGACCATGATACGATATTTTCCCGTGAAATCGTCTTTAAATTTTCCGAGTCGTCACCGCATCATTCTCTCCTTCTTCAAAAAGAATCGTCCCGATTCTTCGTTGCCTTTTCTTTTTTCGAGCCATTGGTTTGAAGTATTTTCGAGAAGGGACATGCGGAATCTTTACAGGAAATGTAGCCATGTCGGAGACATCACCCATGACAACAAAGTTACTTGCCACCTACTCCATTTTACTAAACAATGGTGTCCTCAATGTCTTCCCTCTGTCGTGCCGTGCATATGGATTCAACCCCACCCATTCGGCCTCCTCTCGTGGGGGTTGACGAGTTGGTGTTTTCTCAAAAATATTTCACTCCTCCTCTAATGGTTCACTTGGTTTAATCCTTCGAAGCATGAATTTGAGGTTTCCCATTGGTAGCATTTGATAGGATGGCTTGGTTACGTCTTCCTCATTCCCTTGGAGGGTCCCGGGTTGTGGGAGCTCACCCACCACGAGTTGTTGACTCGACTATCCGTGGGCTGCAAGGTTGGATGACATTTGGTTTAGGTCGAGGCTAGTAGTGAGCCACCCTCCTTGGCATGTCTCATTTTGTGCCGGCATGATAAACCCGTTTTCATCATAAGTGTCAAAATTTGGTGGTATCTCGATATCAAAGAATGAGTCATTGGGGACCGAATTTTTTCCCGTGGGATCGTCCTGACTTAAAAAGTCAGAGAGGCGAAGCTCTGATACCACTTTTGATGCGTATAGCGCGGAAGCGTTAGGCTTTTGGTGCGTTTGAGCGGAAAGGTTTGACATGTTGTTTGTTTTTGCTTTTTTATGTGGGGATTTTGTATAAATAAAAGGGGATATTTGCTCCATTTAGACCTATAGATCGACCAATGGGTGAATTACTCGATACACGTCAAGTAATCCCACTCAAACTCGGGATTGCGTCCTTTGTTCGAGGCAAGGTGCGAAACTCGTCGAGCCTTTGGGCACCCTCTTACTCGTGTAAGCTACACGAAAATAATAAGACAAGATTAGAGAAAAAAATCTCAATTTTCATTCAACAAAAGATGATGAAACAAGTACATAAATTGGCCTTATATAGCCTACTACCACACGCCTAATCCAACGAGGATTATGGTATTTTGTGCATTTTATTTAAGATGACAACTATCCTTAGTCTAGTTATCTTCACCTTTTAATTTAAGACCTTTATTGGAAAAACTACAACTAATTACTAAACCTAGGAAAATACAAACACAACTAACTAGAAATGATTAAGAGGAGATGCATGGAACCAAATCCCCATTTCCCAAGCCTAAACCGTGCGACTCAAGTGGGTTTAGAGGACGGGTTTTCTTTTATTTTATGTAGACCATGATACGATATTTTCCCGTGAAATCGTCTTTAAATTTTCCGAGTCGTCACCGCATCATTCTCTCCTTCTTCAAAAAGAATCGTCCCGATTCTTCGTTGCCTTTTCTTTTCTCGAGCCATTGGTTTGAAGTATTTTCGAGAAGGGACATGCGGAATATTTACAGGAAATTTAGCCATGTCAGAGACATCACCCATGACAACAAAGTTACTTGCCACCTATTCCATTTTACTAAACAATGGTGTCCTCAATGTCTTCCCTCTGTCGTGCCGTGTATATGGGTTCAACCCCACCCATTCGGCCTCCTCTCGTGGGGGTTGACGAGTTGGTGTTTTCTCAAAAATATTTCACTCCTCCTCTAATGGTTCACTTGGTTTAATCCTTCGAAGCATGAATTTGAGGTTTCCCATTGGTAGCATTTGATAGGATGGCTTGGTTACGTCTTCCTCATTCCCTTGGAGGGTCCCGGGTTGTGGGAGCTCACCCACCATGAGTTGTTGACTCGACTATCCGTGGGCTGCAAGGTTGGATGACATTTGGTTTAGGTCGAGGCTAGTAGTGAGCCACCCTCCTTGGCATGTCTCATTTTGTGCCGGCATGATAAACCCGTTTTCATCATAAGTGTCAAAATTTGGTGGTATCTCGATATCAAAGAATGAGTCATTGGGGACCGAATTTTTTCCCGTGGGATCGTCCTGACTTAAAAAGTCAGAGAGGCGAAGCTCTGATACCACTTTTGATGCGTATAGCGCGGAAGCGTTAGGCTTTTGGTGCGTTTGAGCGGAAAGGTTTGACATGTTGTTTGTTTTTGCTTTTTTATGTGGGGATTTTGTATAAATAAAAGGGGATATTTGCTCCATTTAGACCTATAGATCGACCAATGGGTGAATTACTCGATACACGTCAAGTAATCCCACTCAAACTCGGGATTGCGTCCTTTGTTCGAGGCAAGGTGCGAAACTCGTCGAGCCTTTGGGCGCCCTCTTACTCGTGTAAGCTACACGAAAATAATAAGACAAGATTAGAGAAAAAAATCTCAATTTTCATTCAACAAAAGATGATGAAACAAGTACATAAATTGGCCTTATATAGCCTACTACCACACGCCTAATCCAACGAGGATTATGGTATTTTGTGCATTTTATTTAAGATGACAACTATCCTTAGTCTAGTTATCTTCACCTTTTAATTTAAGACCTTTATTGGAAAAACTACAACTAATTACTAAACCTAGGAAAATACAAACACAACTAACTAGAAATGATTAAGAGGAGATGCATGGAACCAAATCCCCATTTCCCAAGCCTAAACCGTGCGACTCAAGTGGGTTTAGAGGACGGGTTTTCTTTTATTTTATGTAGACCATGATACGATATTTTCCCGTGAAATCGTCTTTAAATTTTCCGAGTCGTCACCGCATCATTCTCTCCTTCTTCAAAAAGAATCGTCCCGATTCTTCGTTGCCTTTTCTTTTCTCGAGCCATTGGTTTGAAGTATTTTCGAGAAGGGACATGCGGAATATTTACAGGAAATGTAGCCATGTCAGAGACATCACCTATGACAACAAAGTTACTTGCCACCTATTCCATTTTACTAAACAATGGTGTCCTCAATGTCTTCCCTCTGTCGTGCCGTGTATATGGGTTCAACCCCACCCATTCGGCCTCCTCTCGTGGGGGTTGACGAGTTGGTGTTTTCTCAAAAATATTTCACTCCTCCTCTAATGGTTCACTTGGTTTAATCCTTCGAAGCATGAATTTGAGGTTTCCCATTGGTAGCATTTGATAGGATGGCTTGGTTACGTCTTCCTCATTCCCTTGGAGGGTCCCGGGTTGTGGGAGCTCACCCACCATGAGTTGTTGACTCGACTATCCGTGGGCTGCAAGGTTGGATGACATTTGGTTTAGGTCGAGGCTAGTAGTGAGCCACCCTCCTTGGCATGTCTCATTTTGTGCCGGCATGATAAACCCGTTTTCATCATAAGTGTCAAAATTTGGTGGTATCTCGATATCAAAGAATGAGTGATTGGGGACCGAATTTTTTCCGTGGGATCGTCGACTTAAAAAGTCGAGAGGCGAAGCTCGATACCACTTTTGATGCGTATAGCGCGGAAGCGTTAGGCTTTTGGTGCGTTTGAGCGGAAAGGTTTGACATGTTGTTTGTTTTTGCTTTTTTATGTGGGGATTTTGTATAAATAAAAGGGGATATTTGCTCCATTTAGACCTATAGATCGACCAATGGGTGAATTACTCGATACACGTCAAGTAATCCCACTCAAACTCGGGATTACGTCCTTTGTTCGAGGCAAGGTGCGAAACTCGTCGAGCCTTTGGGCGCCCTCTTACTCGTGTAAGCTACACGAAAATAATAAGACAAGATTAGAGAAAAAAATCTCAATTTTCATTCAACAAAAGATGATGAAACAAGTACATAAATTGGCCTTATATAGCCTACTACCACACGCCTAATCCAACGAGGATTATGGTATTTTGTGCATTTTATTTAAGATGACAACTATCCTTAGTCTAGTTATCTTCACCTTTTAATTTAAGACCTTTATTGGAAAAACTACAACTAATTACTAAACCTAGGAAAATACAAACACAACTAACTAGAAATGATTAAGAGGAGATGCATGGAACCAAATCCCCATTTCCCAAGCCTAAACCGTGCGACTCAAGTGGGTTTAGAGGACGGGTTTTCTTTTATTTTATGTAGACCATGATACGATATTTTCCCGTGAAATCGTCTTTAAATTTTCCGAGTCGTCACCGCATCATTCTCTCCTTCTTCAAAAAGAATCGTCCCGATTCTTCGTTGCCTTTTCTTTTCTCGAGCCATTGGTTTGAAGTATTTTCGAGAAGGGACATGCGGAATATTTACAGGAAATGTAGCCATGTCAGAGACATCACCCATGACAACAAAGTTACTTGCCACCTATTCCATTTTACTAAACAATGGTGTCCTCAATGTCTTCCCTCTGTCGTGCCGTGTATATGGGTTCAACCCCACCCATTCGGCCTCCTCTCGTGGGGGTTGACGAGTTGGTGTTTTCTCAAAAATATTTCACTCCTCCTCTAATGGTTCACTTGGTTTAATCCTTCGAAGCATGAATTTGAGGTTTCCCATTGGTAGCATTTGATAGGATGGCTTGGTTACATCTTCCTCATTCCCTTGGAGGGTCCCGGGTTGTGGGAGCTCACCCAGCATGAGTTGTTGACTCGACTATCCGTGGGCTGCAAGGTTGGATGACATTTGGTTTAGGTCGAGGCTAGTAGTGAGCCACCCTCCTTGGCATGTCTCATTTTGTGCCGGCATGATAAACCCGTTTTCATCATAAGTGTCAAAATTTGGTGGTATCTCGATATCAAAGAATGAGTCATTGGGGACCGAATTTTCTCCCGTGAGATCGTGCTGACTTAAAAAGTCAGAGAGGCGAAGCTCTGATACCACTTTTGATGCGTATAGTGCGGAAGCGTTAGGCTTTTGGTGCGTTTGAGCGGAAAGGTTTGACATGTTGTTTGTTTTTGCTTTTTTATGTGGGGATTTTGTATAAATAAAAGGGGATATTTGCTCCATTTAGACCTATAGATCGACCAATGGGTGAATTACTCGATACACGTCAAGTAATCCCACTCAAACTCGGGATTGCGTCCTTTGTTCGAGGCAAGGGTCGAAACTCGTCGAGCCTTTGGGCGCCCTCTTACTAGTATAAGCTACACGAAAATAATAAGACAAGATTAGAGAAAAAAATCTCAATTTTCATTCAACAAAAGATGATGAAACAAGTACATAAAATGGCCTTATATAGCCTACTACCACACGCCTAATCCAACGAGGATTATGGTATTTTGTGCATTTTATTTAAGATGACAACTATCCTTAGTCTAGTTATCTTCACCTTTTAATTTAAGACCTTTATTGGAAAAACTACAACTAATTACTAAACCTAGAAAAATACAAACACAACTAACTAGAAATGATTAAGAGGAGATGCATGGAACCAAATCCCCATTTCCCAAGCCTAAACCGTGCGACTCAAGTGGGTTTAGAGGACGGGTTTTCTTTTATTTTATGTAGACCATGATACGATATTTTCCCGTGAAATCGTCTTTAAATTTTCCGAGTCGTCACCGCATCATTCTCTCCTTCTTCAAAAAGAATCGTCCCGATTCTTCGTTGCCTTTTCTTTTTTCGAGCCATTGGTTTGAAGTATTTTCTAGAAGGGACATGCGGAATCTTTACAGGAAATGTAGCCATGTCGGAGACATCACCCATGATAACAAAGTTACTAGCCACCTACTCCATTTGACTAAACAATGGTGTCCTCAATGTCTTCCCTCTGTCGTGCCGTGCATATGGGTTCAACCCCACCCATTCGGCCTCCTCTCGTGGGGGTTGACGAGTTGGTGTTTTCTCAAAAATATTTCACTCCTCCTCTAATGGTTCACTAGGTTTAATCCTTCGAAGCATGAATTTGAGGTTTCCCATTGGTAGCATTTGATAGGATGGCTTGGTTACGTCTTCCTCATTCCCTTGGAGGGTCCCGGGTTGTGGGAGCTCACCCACCACGAGTTGTTGACTCGACTATCCGTGGGCTGCAAGGTTGGATGGCATTTGGTTTAGGTCGAGGCTAGTAGTGAGCCACCCTCCTTGGCATGTCTCATTTTGTGCCGGCATAATAAACCCGTTTTCATCATAAGTGTCAAAATTTGGTGGTATCTCGATATCAAAGAATGAGTCATTGGAGACCGAATTTTCTCCCGTGGGATCGTGCTGACTTAAAAAGTCAGAGAGGCGAAGCTCTGATACCACTTTTGATGCGTATAGCGCGGAAGCGTTAGGCTTTTGGTGCGTTTGAGTGGAAAGGTTTGACATGTTGTTTGTTTTTGTGTTTTTATGTCGGGATTTTGTATAAATAAAAGGGGATATTTGCTCCCTTTAGACTTATAGATCGACCAATGGGTGAATTACTCGATATGCGTCAAGTAATCCCACTCAAACTCGGGATCGCGTTCTTTGTTCGAGGCAAGGTTCGAAACTCGTCGAGCCATTGGGCGCCCTCTTACTCGTGTAAGCTACACGAAAGTAATAACACAAGATTAGAGAAAAAAATTTCAATTTTCATTCTACAAAAGATGATGAAACAAGTACATAAAATGGCCTTATATAGCCTACTACCACACGCCTAATCCAATGAGGATTACGGTGTTTTGTGCATTTTATTTAAGATGACAACTATCCTTAGTCTAGTTATCTTCACCTTTTAATTTAAGACCTTTATTGGAAAAACTACAACTAATTACTAAACCTAGAAAAATACAAACACAACTAACTAGAAATGATTAAGAGGAGATGCATGGAACCAAATCCCCATTTCCCAAGCCTAAACCGTGCGGTTCAAGTGGGTTTAGATGACGGTTTTTCTTTTATTTTATGCGGACCATGATACGATATTTTCCCGTGAAATTGTCTTTAAATTTACCGAGTCGTCACCGCATCATTCTCTCCTTCTTAAAAAAGAATCGTTCCGATTCTTCGTCGCCTTTTCTTTTTTCGAGCCATTGGTTTGAAGTATTTTCGAGAAGGGGCATGCGGAATCTTTACAGGTGACGTAGCCATGTCGAAGACATCACCCATGACAACGAAGTTACTTGCCACCAACTCCATTTGACTAAACATTGGTGTCCTTAATGGCTTCCCTATGTCGTGCCGTGCATATGGGTTCAACCCCACCCATTCGGCCTCCTCTCGTGGGGGTTGACGGGTTGGGGTTTTCTCAAACATATTTCGCTCCTTCTCTAATGGTTCACTTGGTTTAACCCTTCGAAGCATGAATTTGAGGTTTCCCATTGGTAGCATTTGATAGGATGGCTTGGTTACGTCTTGATGAAGTTTTGAGAAAAAAATTCACTTGTGTGAAAAACTTATCTTGTTATTTCGTGTGGCTTACACGAGTAAGAGGGCTACAAAAGGCTCGATGAGTTTTGAAGCTTGCCTCAAACAAAGGACGTGATCCCGAGTTTGGGTTGGATTACTTGACGCGTATCAAGTAATTCACCCATTTGTCGATCTATAGGTCTAGATCGAGCAAATATCCTTTCTTTTTAGTTATTCTCGCTACAAGTACTCGGATTGATCGGGTTGCACCTGGTGCATTCGGATCCTTCGTTTATTTGTTAGCTCAATTAAGACTTCCGCTTGCGATACGCATCAATTGTGGCTTTTGATGCGTATAAGGAGAAGCGTTTGTCATTTTGTTTGTTTTTGTGTTTTCTTTTGTGCAAGAATAAAGGGATATTTGTTTCGACATCTTGTGAAGAGATCAAAGCAATGCGATATTTGCTTCAAGATAAATAATGACCTCGAAAACAATGGGATATTTGCTTTCGTTAGACCTATAACGATAACAACGAGGGAATTACTCGAAAACGCGTCAAGTAATTCAACTCAAACTTCGGAACGCGTCCTTGGTTTAAGGCAAGACTCGAAACTCGTCGATCTTTAAGGGAAACTGAGAAAGCCTCTCAAATTTCAATTCCATTTACTTAAAACATGCCTGATTACAAATGAAGAATTTCGGTCCTTATATAGGCCGAAATCCTTGGCCTCCAAGGCTACAATTTAATGTTGTGCATGATTTCCTAGGTGCATGAATACTAGCCTTGACTAAGAAGAAAACTAGGCTAGACTTTGAAAAGAATTAGGCTAGACTTTGAAGAAAACTAGGCATTATATAAAAACTAGAATGTAGAAAACTAGGTGGTTCATTGAACCAAACCCACGGTTCCTACACGGGTTCGATGCACCTCCTCCACGGCCTTTCACGGTCTAAGGAGTTTTTTGCGGGATTCGGATCCCTGAGTCGAGATCACGCATCATTCACTCCTTCTTCAAAAAGACTCGTCCCGATTCTTGGACCTAAGATATGGGTTATACAAAGTCGATCAACCCTCGAACTACCTCGCTCGAGTTTAACCTTTGAATTCCAATCGCAATCGGAAATTCAACCAACATTTTGACTTTGACAAACCTTACCCTTTTCTCCAACAGCTTACCTTTTTTTTTCCACGGATGAACAGTACCGCGTGCCATGAACAGTAGTTTGTTTTATAAGTTTTTTTTTTTTTTTTTTTTTTTTTTTTTTTTTGCAACCGTCACGCCTTGAATAACAAGTTACTAGACCTTTGCTCCTGAGATGTAAAACCGATTAACCCTCGAACTACCTGTTCAAGTTTAACCCTTGAACTCCAATCGCAATCGGGAATTCAACAAATAACTTGACTTTGACACGCCTAGGATTGTCTAGATTTAGGTAAATCAAGAGCCGAAGCTCTGATACCACTTTTGATGCGTATAGGCGTAAGCGTTTGTAATTTTGTTTGTTTTTTGTGTGTTCTTTTGTATAAGAATAAAGGAATATTTATTTTGACATCTTGTGAAGAGATCGAACCAATGGGATATTTGCTTCAAGATCAATAATGACCTCGAAAACAATGGGATATTTGTTATCGTTAGACCTATAACGATAACAATGGGGGAATTACTCGAAAACGCGTCAAGTAATTTAACTCAAACTTCGGAACGCGTCCCTGGTTTAAGGCAAGACTCGAAACTCGTCGATCTTTAAGGGAAACTGAGAAAGCCTCTCAAATTTCAATTCCATTTTCTTAAAACATGCCTGATTACAAATGAGGAATTTCGGTCCTTATATAGGCCGAAATCCTTGGCCTCCAAGCCTACAATATAATGTTGTGAATGATTTCCTAGGTGCATGAATACTAGCCTTGACTAAGAAGAAAACTAGGCTAGACATTGAAAAGAATTAGGCTAGACTTTGATGAAAACTAGGAATTATATAAAAAATAGAATGTAGAAAACTAGGTGGTTCATTGAACCAAACCCACGGTTCCTACACGGGTTCGATGCACCTCCTCCACGGCCTTTCACGGTCTAAGGAGTTTTTTGCGGGATTCGGATCCCTGAGTCGAGATCACGCATCATTCACTCCTTCTTCAAAAAGACTCGTCCCGATTCTTGGACCTAAGATATGGGTTATACAAAGTCGATCAACCCTCGAACTACCTCGCTCGAGTTTAACCTTTGAATTCCAATCGCAATCGGAAATTCAACCAACATTTTGACTTTGACAAACCTTACCCTTTTCTCCAACGGCTTACCTTTTTTTTTCCACGGATGAACAGTACCGCGTGCCATGAACAGTAGTTTGTTTTATAAGTTTTTTTTTTTTTTGCAACCGTCACGCCTTGAATAACAAGTTACTAGACCTTTGCTCCTGAGATGTAAAACCGATTAACCCTCGAACTACCTGTTCAAGTTTAACCCTTGAACTCCAATCGCAATCGGGAATTCAACAAATAACTTGACTTTGACACGCCTAGGATTGTCTAGATTTAGGTAAATCAAGAGCCGAAGCTCTGATACCACTTTTGATGCGTATAGGCGTAAGCGTTTGTAATTTTGTTTGTTTTTTGTGTGTTCTTTTGTATAAGAATAAAGGAATATTTGTTTTGACATCTTGTGAAGAGATCGAACCAATGGGATATTTGCTTCAAGATCAATAATGACCTCGAAAACAATGGGATATTTGTTATCGTTAGACCTATAACGA
Organism: Silene latifolia; assembly: GCF_048544455.1. Taxonomy (NCBI): domain Eukaryota; kingdom Viridiplantae; phylum Streptophyta; class Magnoliopsida; order Caryophyllales; family Caryophyllaceae; genus Silene; species Silene latifolia. The sequence continues at coordinate 68,919,628 of NC_133532.1, forward strand.
TAACAATGGGGGAATTACTCGAAAATGCGTCAAGTAATTTAACTCAAACTTCGGAACGCGTCCCTGGTTTAAGGCAAGACTCGAAACTCGTCGATCTTTAAGGGAAACTGAGAAAGCCTCTCAAATTTCAATTCCATTTTCTTAAAACATGCCTGATTACAAATGAGGAATTTCGGTCCTTATATAGGCCGAAATCCTTGGCCTCCAAGCCTACAATATAATGTTGTGAATGATTTCCTAGGTGCATGAATACTAGCCTTGACTAAGAAGAAAACTAGGCTAGACATTGAAAAGAATTAGGCTAGACTTTGATGAAAACTAGGCATTATATAAAAAATAGAATGTAGAAAACTAGGTGGTTCATTGAACCAAACCCACGGTTCCCACATGGGTTCGATGCACCTCCTCCACGGCCATTCACGGTCTAAGGAGTTTCTTTGCGGGTTTCAGATCCCTGAGTCAATATCACGCATCATTCCCGGAGTTTTGCATACCTTCCATCATAGTTGAATCCGGGGCAAAGTTTATTGGCTAATATCGTTACTAGCCCTCCCATCACAAAAGTTTTGATTTAAGAAAGCCCTTTTGCAAAATCAGTAACCCTCGTAAGCATCTCAATAGGCATATTGAAGTTGAAGGGTCTTGTCCCTTACACATTCAAGTAAGACTCAAGAAATGTCAAGTGAAGGAGGGTGAACTTGTCTTCCTCTACCCTTCCAATAATGGTCCCGGCTATGAATCGTTCGCTAATTCGAATCACGGGGTGTTGATGAATAGCAAAAGTTTAGCATTGTTTGAAAGAATTAAATTTTATTCCGGAGATGGCCCTCCAAAGGTTGGCAATATTAAGGTCGGAGGGTTTATCGGTATTGCTTGTTGGTACCTCAAGACCAAAGATCTCCACAAAACGTTCTAAGGTCATTCAATGCGACATATTGTAAAGGCGAAAATCCATAGCGACTTCTCGTCTTTTATTGGTAACAACATGGAGGCTACATAGAAATTCTAATGTGAGGCTTAGGTAGGTGTCTTCATGAGCGTAAAATAACCTCTCAAGACCTAAGCCATGGAATATGGACACCGTTTATAGCCTTATGCCAAGTTTTTGCAACACATCAAGGTAAATGAATTGGGTACGTTTGTAACTCTTACCTAGTAATGCCACAAATCGTTGACGGTGTGCATCTGATGGTGAGCGAGTCATTGTTCACTCCATCAAACACATTTATAATCTCAACAAACAACTAGATAGTGATTAAGTCGAGGTCGATCCACGGGACGGTGTGCTTTGGGTTCTAAGTCTATCTATCTCAATTTATTCTAGTGTCACAATTGATTTGGATTGGAGTTGGTGAGCCTAAACTAATAGAAGCAATAAAGTAAAACAAGCAATAAATTAACAGATATAAACAATTAATAAAGATACTAGGATGTCATGGGATCATAAGGGAATCATGGTAAGATAGCATAAATGAGTTACGTGGATGCAAGCAATTATTGTTGTTGGAATTGAGTTAGTTCATTCCTTATAATTCATAAGAAGATTTGGGTCCCGAAGCCGAGTCTTTTGTGACTTTACAACACCTACAAGCCGACTTAATTCTTCCTATTAAACTACATGAATGATAAACCAATTCTTAGGAAAACTTATGTCTCGAAGCCAAGTCGGTTAAGACTTTACAACACCTACAATTCGACTTGGGTTTTCCCTATTGAACAATATGCAAGGTCTAACAAGGCTTGAGTTGGTTTATATCTTACAAGCCTTGTTGAAAGGATAAGAGAAACATGCTAGGTTCTCAATCAAGCATTTCATCAAATATGATATATGCATAAGTTGAAGAACAATAAGCAAGCATTCATATGAACTCATTAAGCATAAATCTATCCCATGATTGACTCCCTTAATCCCCACCTAATTCTAGTTAAGTAACTACTCACTTATTATCATGGAAGACATGTTATCAATTGTGTCAATCATCTTAATAAGCATAAACATGTTTAAAGAGTGAGGAAATAAGCAATAAAGAGTAAAGAGTAAAGAGATTATACCAATATTAAGGTGAACAAATGGAAATGAAAGAATAATAAAAGAGAACTTGATTAATTGATGAAGAGTTGTCAAATCTCCAAATAATAACCCAATAATCTTCAATTACCCAATAAAGCTTGAACGATAATTAACGAAAGATTAATGTGTAATTTGTGGAAAGATTAAAGGATAATCTATTCTAATATACTCCTAATCTAATCTAAGAGAGCTTGACTTAATCTAAGAAAACTTGTTTTAATCTAAGAGAACTTGGTTATTAACTAGGTAGTACAATGGGGTATTTATACTAAAAATTAAGTACAAGAATTAGGGTTTATTGGGCTGAGAGAGAAACTAGAGAGAGAATTTCCTCTAAAATTCTAAGTAGCTTTTTGATCAAGCAATGGCTCGATCTAAGAAACTAACTAAAAATCCTCAAAAAAACGTCAATAATAATCAGAAAAATACTCAAAAATCACAAAAACATGTTGATCTTCATATTAATTCACAGAATAAGGGTAAATCGCATCATCGTCAGCTACAATTTTCATCGCAGGAGTTTGATTCTGACTTGGAAGTTATACTAGAGAAGGATGAACAGGAGCTTGATGATCATGAACAGGAGGGACCTGCAAATCCTCCGGTCACAACACCGATGGTAACAATTACTAAGGAGGACGTGGCTGGTGAGATATTATTTTGGTCGACTTCTGTTTATTGTTATATACTTGGTGGGAATCCTCATAGCTCGGTTTTAACTTGTTTTGCGAAGAGGGTTTGGCAAGCACAGGGTATTGACAAAATTTCATTCCTTCCCATGGTATATTTCTTGTCTGATTTAAAACAAAAGAACAGTAACAATTTGTTTTGAATAATGGTCACCTTCTATTTGATAACAAACCAGTAATTGTGAATGAATGGACCCCCGAGACAAAACTCATTAAGTAACGTCCAGAAAATACCGATATGGATGAAATTGTTTGGGTTAGATGTGAAATATTGGGGTATGGAGAGTCTTAAGAAGTTGTCTGGGGTTGTGGGTAAATTCATCAAATGCGATGACGCTACTTTTCACAAAAACTTCATGGGTTTTGCCCGGATTATGATTGAAGTAGAGATTGGCCAGCAATTCCCAACTGATTTATAATTTGTTTATAAGCATGGTTTGTATTACTGGCTCCCATTGTCATGTACTAACTGTAAAGGGATGGGTCACCTTGCTGATAAGTGTAGGAAGGGTAAAGAGCAAGTGATAGGTAAGAAGGTGTGGAAGCCTAAAGGAGTAGGACGTCCTGCAAAGCCAGTACCTGTTCCAAAACAAAAACCTATCCAAATCTTCCAGATATCTTCTGTACAACAGCCTGGGGTGAAATCATCAGTTCTTGTGGTTACACAGAAATCACCTGCACCAGTGATTGCTCTAACTCCAGTTCTGGTACAACATACTCCTATGGTGGGGAGCTCTATGCCCAGAAGATTCATGGCTAAACTAACGATAACTAAGATTGGTGAAAAGAGGAGGTTCACTCATGGAGAACTTTCTTTTATGGAGTCACTAACTCATTCTCTTCAGACTTCCAGATTGGGTATAAGTACTAGAGCTATTGAAAGAGGGGAAAGTAGTAAGAGTGGAGCTGAGTATGGGTAGTTGTGGTGTCTGGAATATTAGAGGTATGAATAATTCTAATAAACAAAAGGAAATGAGGAGTTTTTTGCTCCAAAATAAAATAGGGTTATTTGGTTTGTTAGAAACAAAAATAAAGAATAAAAATTGGAATAATGTTCGAATAAACTTGTGTGATGATTGGTCTATCTGTTCCAATACCAGCTTACATAGAGGAGGTAGGATTTGGTTATTTTGGGATCCAAACTCTTTTGAGGTTGAAATTTGTGATGTCACTGTTCAGAGTATCCATGACAGAGTTGTGGATAAAGCAAGGAAGAGCAAGTTTTAGTTTACTGTTGTTTATGGTTTGAATCATGCTGCAGACAGGGAAATTCTATGAAGTAGTCTGAGGCGGTACCATAGTGTCATCTGTGGACCATGTCTTATAGGTGGGGATTTTAATAAAGTTTTGGCTAGAAATGAGCGTATAGGAGGAGCACCTGTCACTAATGCTGAGCTTAGACCATTGTTATAGGTGGTTCAAGACTGTCGGCTTGATGATCTTAGCACCTGTCACTAATGCTGAGCTCCTCATTTAGAGTGTTGATTAATGATGATTGGGCTACTAAGTTCTCTAACAGTTATGTGCATTTCTTACCTGAGTGGATGTTTGATCATTGCCCTTGCCTTATTAAGTTTAAGATGGAAGCTCAAAGAAGAGGTACACCTTTCAAATACTTAAATATGTGGTCCATGGCGCCTGAGTATTATGATATAGTGCAAACTCGATGGAACATTGATTGCCACGGGACTGTTATGTATAAGGTGGTCACCAAATTGAAAGGGCTTGAATGCAAGTGAAAAAATAGAACAAGGATCAGTTTGGTGATTTTGAGAACCTCACTCATGTTGCTGAATTGTCTCTTCAGTAGTATTATGAAATGTTGGTGGGGGATCCTCTAAATGAGGAGCTTTGTCAGAATTAAATGGTGTGTGCTAAAGAGGTGGAGGAGTTAAGTAAGGTAAGGGAGCAATTTCTTAGCCAGAAAGCCAAATGTGACTGGTTGAGACATGGGGATGACAATACCTCTTATTTCCATTCTTGCATTAAATGAAGGAGGGCTAAGAATAGAGTTTTTCAAATTGATGACCTGAATAATGTTCCTTCTTCCACCCCCGAGAGCATGCAAGATGCATTTGTGAAGTATTATCAGCTTCTGCTGGGGAGTGCTACTGAGGAACATTGTCTCCTGTTGACTGCCCCAATTACTGATGATGAAGTTAAAACTGCTATGTTTGATATCCCTGGGACCAAGGCACCTGGCCTAGATGGATACAGTAGCCAGTTTTTCAATGATAATTGGATTACTGTGGGATCTGATATCATAGCTGTTGTACAAGGGGCTATACATTCTGGTAAACTCCTAAAACAATGCAATTCTACTATTCTAACTTTAATCCCCAAAGTGGAATTACCTGAGTTTGTGTTACAATTTAGGCCAATTGCCTGTTGTAATACCATTTACATGTGTTTGTCCAAGATGCTATGTAACAGACTTAGCAAGGTCCTACCTGATATCATCAGTCCCAGTCAGGGTGCATTTATAAAAGGTAAGGATATTGTTGGGAATATCCTCATTTGCCAAGATTTGATTAAACTCTACAAAAGGAAAAGATGCTCTCCAAGGGTGCTAATGAAGCTTGATCTTCAAAAAGCCTATGATTCAGTGGCCTGACCTTTTGTTCTGGAAATGGTCCAAGCTACTGGCTTCCCTGATCCTTTCATTAAGATCCTCATGCAATGCATTACCACTCCCACGTATTATATCTCTCTTAATGGAGAAACCTTTGGTTTTTTCAAAGGAAGGAAAGGGCTCAGGCAAGGAGATCCCTTATCTCCTCTCCTGTTCACTCTTTGCTTGGATTATTTAAGCAGGGTGCTGGGGGTAGTGCATCAACATCAGAGGTCCAGATTTCACCCCTTATGCAATAGGATTAAGTTATCTCATTTATATTTTGCTGATGACTTGATCTTGTTCTGTAGACGAGATAGGGGTTCTGTTGGACTGATGGTAACTGTTTTTGATCATTTTTCAAAATCATCTGGTTTACTCATGAATAGAGAGAAGTCAAATTTTTGTTCTAATGGGATTGATAAAACACTGGTAAATGAAATTGAGGAGAAAATAGGGATGAAGAGGGGACAAGTCCCTTTTAAGTATTCAGGAGTGAATATTTCCCCCACGAGATTATCCATTATGGATTGTGAATGCTTAGTGGAGAAAATAATGGATAAAATCAGAAGTTTGGGATCCAGGAAACTCTCCTATGCAGGTAGAGTTGTGTTGATTAAAGCTGTTCTTAGCTCCTTGCATTGTTATTGGGCTAGAATTTTCATCTTGCCCAAAACTGTCATTGGTAAAATTGAAGCTGTATGCAGGTCCTATCTGTGGTATGGCACTAATCATAAAGAGAGCCCCGCCCTGGTTTCTTGGGCAAAAATTTTTCAACCTAAGAAACAGGGGGGGATTAGGATTTAAAGATCTTCATACTTGGAATGTGGCTACAATTGGGAAATATGTTTGGTGGGTATCGATGAAAGCTGATCATCTCTGGGTTCGCTGGGTTCATGCTGTGTATATCAAGAATTTAGTTTGGAAGGATTATGAACCAGGGAGTGGAAATAGTTGGGCTTCGAGGCAGATTTGCCAAGTCAAGAATACTTATAAAGCTAACTTATTTTCTGATATTAATGTAGAGCATTACAGTATAAAAGAAGGGTATCATTGGCTTAGACCAATTGGGGAAAAGGTTTTATGGTATCCTTGGGTGCTTAATAGGATGATCATCCCTTGTCATGCATTCCTGTGTTGGTTAGTGGCTCAGAACAGGCTCTTGACTTAGGATAGGTTACTCAAAATGCAAGTGATACAAGTTAATTGTTGTTACTTGTGTGGAGAGCTGCTGGAGAACCATGAACACCTATTCTTCAAGTGCAAGTACAGTAGGATTTGTTTAGAGCTGGTAGCGTGTTGGTGAATGGTGGATATACCTGATAACAATTGCATTACATGGTGGATTCAATGGAGACAGACGTCTGTGTGTTATAAACAGGTTGTGGCTATGATCTTAGCTTGCCTAATGGCTTATATATGGTTTGGCAGGAATCAATGCAGACTGATGGGATATCTGCTACGTCCTCAGGTGCTTGTCAACAATGTTAAAAGAGAAGTGAAGGTGCCACTTAATCAGTATGATGTAAAATGTAGGAATGGTCGGGTGATTGATTGGATGAATTACATTAGCAGTCAATAGAAATAGCAAGTATTTTGAAAGTTTGAAAGTGGAATGATATGTAGTATGTGATGTAAGGGATAACCTTTTGATTATAATGAGAAGCTTACAATTTCCCAATAAAAAAAAAAAAGGGTTGCAAAGGGCTTAAATGACGATTCAGACCTTAAGAAAAGATTGGTGTCATGCATGTCCCGCAAGGCCATGCACGTCCTAGCTTGCAAGTCCCTCAAGGACGCGCACGACTCCCTATTGCAAACAAAAGCTTGTTGCATGACAATCCGCTCGTCCTGGCTTGGGGATGCCCGTCCTGAGTTGGGGACGCCCGGCCTGAGTCTAAGGACGCCCGGCCTGAGTATTGGACGCCCGTCCTAAAGGGGTTCTCCTCTTGTCTTTGCTTTGCATCCTTGTGATCCGTGGGGATCATCAAGGGGTCGTGAGGTTCCTTTGTTATTGCCCATTTCCTTGCTTTATTGACTTAGGCCTTTAATGCTAGTCTCCTCTTTGGTGCTTGGTCGTTATATGTTTATAAATTTAGCTTTGTTTTACTCCGTTTAGGCAAGGTTAGTGCTCCTCTCTTACCAAGGACACCAAACCTCATAGAACATGCATAATAGGAAGCTAAAGACAAAAACGACCCTAATAAACACTAAAAAGAACATGAACTAGGCTAGTTAGGGGACTAAATGTGCGTAGATATGAGTCACATCAAACATCCCCAAACCGACTATTTCCTCGTCCCGAGTAAAGAGGTGATTAAAACTATGACTTTTATTTATACTAATCTAATAATATAGCCGATGTGAGACAATTAGCGGATCTCACTCCGCCCCTTCAACTCACAACAAGACTTCTATGACACAAGATGTCTTCTTGCAAGGTAAGGTGGGCCTTGCCAAAATGGCGATACATCCAAGAATTAAGCACACAAAACAAGTAATGGATGCATCTACAAAAGAATTGCCACTTTCCTCATCTAAGTGGCGGAAATCATCTAAGGGGGAAGCAATCTAAGGGTACACACTCCATCATAGATATTGGTTCTCCTAGTTACTAAGCCTAAAAGGATACCAACAAATCATCTCCAAGTTGTTTCAAACTAGGGTACTTTTGTCCACAATCGCTAAATGCTTTTTTTTTTTTTTTTTTTTTGGTGAAAATGTGAATCTCATTAAGATCAAATATAGCACACCATACACTTATCATAATCCATCATAAAACTAAGCTACTAAGCTAGTACATTTTGTAGCGATTTGATCTGATTAAGATCAAATCGCTAAATGCTTTTGTCAAGAATAGAGTCCTTATGGCGTTAGAAACACTATAGGATCACGGAACTCCCACTCTTGCCTTGACAAGAAGAAGAGTCGCCCCCTCTCCACCATGCAACAAAGAACGGATCATCAATTGATAAAAGGGATCAATATGCTTTGAGTTACAGAATGGTAGTTTGCTTTTGTTTTGTTTTCCCCCCTAATTTCTTGTGGCTTTTGACATTTGAGAATATTTCTTGCCATTTTTTTGGCATTTTTGATACTTTGGCAATTCTTTTCAAGTTTGCATTATTTTTGAATATTTTCAAAGTAACCCCATTTTGTAGCAAGGGTACTTTTATTGAAGCATATGATTCTATTTTTGCTCCTCATTTCTTTTTTTTTTGGTGAAATGTGAGATGTATGTATATATATATATCAAAAAAGAAAGTTCATGGGGTACATATCAACTAATGCCAATTACATAATTCCAACTTCCTTAAGCCATTCTAGCTCTAAGAAAGTAAGCTTGTTTCTGTCTCTACCTTGAACTCTTAGCTTCATGTCATCAAAAAATATTTGTAGCAGCCTTTTGTGGTCTTAGAAGAACACCATCAATCCTGCACTTATTTTTATGATGCCATACATGATATATAACTCCCAAAATCAGTCTTGCATGCACCCCTCTCTGCATCTTAGTACCAGTAGCAAGTATACACCAGTCCAGCACATTGCCAACTGGTAGGTTTAGGCCAGTTTTCAGCTGCAGATGTTAGACTATCTTGATGCTGTAATCACACCCAAAGAAGAGGTGTTCTTAGTCTTCTGATGCCTATCCACATAACCAGCAACTATCATCAATGTCCACCCCATATCTGATCAACTTGTCTTTGGTTTTGAAGGCTCCATGGGCAAGAAGCCACCCCATGAATTGATGCTTTGGTACCACCCATTCATTCCATATCACCCCATCCCTCATTTCATTTGATGCAATTTGCAAACTTTTTGATTTTGATTTTGGTACTTGAACTTAATTTGGAGATTTTTGTGCCCATTCCCTTTTTGTTGACGAAATATGATGATAGAAGTGTAAGAACGGTTGCATGGCATCAAAGGTCACCTTGGAATAAACGGTGGCCAAGGAGTTATCACACCACAAGGTACTCTTGACTAGGCCTTAGTCCATGGGTCAAAAGATACTAGTATGACACATCATAAGGTGTCTTGAAGGTATTCTAGCAAACAAAGTCTCAAGGAGAAAAATTATCTATAAGGGCCTTATATACACTTGTCATGCTTCCCAAATAGGCATTTTCACAAAATTTTCTACTATGCAACTACATGCCATGATGCAACTAACATTTAGTTAACTCTAAAGCATAGGCTTCTATCAACTAAAATGTCATATAATCTAGATGCAACTCTTAGCAACACATTGGTTCATACCGAATCAATCAAAATATAGCCACATTGTCATTAACGTATAAAAAGGAGGAAGGAGATTTGGAAATATCATACCATGCGGTCTTCTATTTCCTTCGTGCCTTGAATGTGGCGTAGTCAACCCAATGTGATAAGAGTGAAAAACAAACAAACAAATATATACAATATATACAATCCTACACTACAAAGGAAAGAACATGTTTTTGGAATTTTTTAATTTTTAAATTTTTATGGATATTGTAGAACATCGGATTCCAATCAAAGCAGGTTTCAAACCCGTAAAACAGAAGCTTCGTCGAATGAGGACCGAATGGGCTCTAAAAATCAAAGAAGAGGTCGATAAACAATTCAAAGCTGGGTTCATCAAAGTTTCTGAGTATTCAGACTGGGTGGCTAACATAGTCCCCGTACCCAAAAAGGATAGGTGAATCCGAGTTTGTGTTGATTTCAGAGACTTAAACAAAGCAAATCCTAAAGACGACTTCCCTTTATCACACATCGATATATTGGTAGATAATATAGCTGATCACGCGTTGTTATCTTTCATGGACGGATATACATGGTATAATTAGATCAAAATGGCCATAGGAGACATGCATAAGACCGCCTTCGTCACTCAATAAGGCACATATTGTTATACTGTTATGCCGTTCGGGCTAATCAATGCTGGAGCTACATATCAACGCACTGTGACCACATTGCTACATGACATGATGCATAAAGAAGTAGAAGTGTGCGTCGATGATATGATTGTCAAGTCCAAAGATAGGAAAAGGCATATTGATAACCTTCGTAATTTCTTCCTTAGACTACGAAAGTACAACATGATTCTCAATCCTCAGAGGGGAATAGAAATTGATCTGTCCAAGATCAACGCTTTAATCGAAATGCCGCAACCCCAGACAGAGAAGGAGGTTAGAGGATTTCTAGGCAAAGTACGGTATATAAGCCGATTCATATCGAAGCTTACCATGATCTGTGAACCTATTCTCAAAAAGCTCAAGAAAACAGACCATACCATATGGGACGACGACTGTCAAATGGCGTTTGACAAGATGAAGGAGATACTAGCCAAACCATTAGTGTTAATGCCTCCTCAACGAGATCAACCTCTTGGTTTATATCTCACAGTAACCGAAACAGCCATGGGGGCTATGCTCGCACAAACTATTGGAAAAGAAGAAAGAGTTATCTACTACCTTAATAAGAAGTTCATAGAATACGAGTGCTACTACACACCTCTCAAAACGACATGCCTCGCTCTTGTGTGGGTGTGGACATGGGCCACGTCTCGGTCTGTGGATTCGGGCCACCTACTGATCTGTGGTCACAGGCCACCTGCACGCCAGGCCAATCTGTGGACATGCAGCGGTCTTTTGAAAGCCACGCTCGGCGGCGTAAAAATGCTTTCGACCGGATCGTTTTAGATCGGTCGGTTTCGTCTCGGTAAGGGTCTCGAAATGATTAGAGATGTTCGGAGTCGCCACCAAGCATTTGTGGGATGCTTGGAACCATTCGAAATCCACTTTATACCTCGGTCAAATCGAAGCACAAAGCAGCGTTTGACATAGGTATTAAAGATAAGGAAATCGTCCCTCTATAGCATCCTATCTCTAGAATGACTCTCGTACGCCCTGGATAAGGTCGTCCACTATCCAAAGTTTCTGAGTAAGAGGTGAAGGTACGTATTGGGAAGCTCTTTAATTAGACACCCAATCCCGCCCGCGGTAGCGGCCTCTACTGATCGATCTTGGTTGTTTGAATGCAAAAGTTGATAAAACGGTTTAAATGCATGAATGCGCATCCAATAATTTAAACCTAACATATGAGAGCTTTCTAAGTTTGTTGATTTAATCCACGTATCAAGTATAAGATGTCGAGTTGGATTAATGGTTGATTTGCATGCAAGACGGAAATTAAACATCCATTTACCGTATTAGGTTTAGGGTGCATAACGTGATCCATTTGTCTTAGTAAGGCATTTTACAAATGTAATGTTGAATGAACAAATAGTCGTCTGATCCGTCCTATATCCGGGCTAACCGGAGTCGGGATAGTCCTAGACTAATGCTGGAAAAGGAACAGGCCATGTACCAGACGGCTACATGATGCACGAGCCAGCCGGCGATACAAGGGGCCTCCCCCTGGTTTTGAAAATGAGAAGGAAAAGGCTGCTTGAGGCGCGGGTCACCCTACGGTTATATTCTGTATTATGACCATTTAGAAAACGTTATAAAACGTGTTGAGAAATGGGTATTTGAACCCGACTTGGTTTGAAGGGGTCGTTTAGACCGCATTTGTTGATTTTGAAGAACTAGACTCAAATAATCATCATTATTTTGGTAATATTCGGTGTCGGGTTCGACTTGACAAGCTTGACATGAGTAGTTTTGAAAATAATTCTAAACTAATTGTTTTAACTTCATTTGAATGTAATTAGTCGATACTCATCATCACACCCGAGTTAAAATTCGGCATGGTATGTAGAACCAAGGATGACTTTATGTTGGTGACTAATATGTTTATTTTGAAAATGTAAAGAAATGATGAGAGGCTTTAAAATACCTCCCAAAATGTAAAGAAATGAAATAAAAGGTTTTAAATACCTTTTAAATGTCATTAACCAAATATTATCACTGAAACACGGATTTAACCGCCATGGTATGAGGAACCAAGGGTGAAAAATGTTTTATGGTTAAAACAAATATAATGAAATAAAAAGGGTTTGAAAATATTTGAAATGGTAAAAATCGATTACAAATATGAAAATGAATTAAAGGGGAAAGACAAGAACAAACACGGTTGATCTCTGACCTGAACAACCCATTTAGGCACGGGTAAGCCTGCAACCTAAGGGGCTTCTGACTCAGACCAAAAATCAGTTTTGGCTCGTTTATCCCATGTTTTGGTTCATGTTATGCACGTTTTAGCATGTTATAGTCGTGAAACAAATGAAAACATGATAAAAAGAGGATTTTTACACCCTCATACTTACATGTTTGGTTATGGCGAGTGACCGACGTAAGTGTAACAACTAGTTTGGTCGGAAAAAACTCGTTTTAAAACAGTTTCGGTAAGTAAAAAGAGTGTTTTAAGATTAGTGATGGTGTAGTGGTCGAAGTGGTCGGTCAAGTGATTTAATGCACGATGACGGTACCAAAAAATGTGTAAGGCTTGTATTTAAGATCGGTAGGTCATAAATACGCGTTGGATTGTGACTTAATAAATCGAGTCGAGAATTTTAAGGGAGAAAGGAGGGGGCGGACACTCGCGTAAGTCTCAAATGGGGGGCATTTTAGGGGTATTTATAGGGAAATGAGTGGTTGTGTGAGTTTTGAGCGACATGGCCACTTGGGCTGCTCAAAGAGGCGCGAGCCACGTCGCGGGTCTTCGAGGTGTGTTGTCGCTTTCACACAAATGCAATCATGATTTGTTCTATCCTAGGTTTTGTAGTCATATGTTTGGTACTTGACCAAACATAAACCCGGGAAAACTTTAGGTAGAAGGTTTGTAATGTTTTGTTTTTGGTGGTTGACTCGGTTTGACTCGTTGTTGGAGTCGGGATTTGAATTTTTGAGTCGGTTTTTGGTCCGGTGTCGGTTTTGACTCTAGTTAGTGTCATTGAGACCCCGTCATCGTGCATTAAACACTCCAGGTATTTTTGAAATGTTTTGAATATTTTATTTTCGAAATCATTTTAAGTTTTCCGACGTAAAGTTGTACACAAACTGTCGATCAAACGCCACGATTCCAAAACATGTTATAGATCGATAATCATCGGGTGTTTGTTGGAGTCTCAGCAGATACTGGGTATCTACAGAGCCCCCACTTTGACTGAGGCTTGGACAGGGCGAAAGTCAAAGTAGAGCCCCAGGTCAATCGAAGATTACAACCTGAAGACCCAAGCGACGTCGAGGCGGCTCGAAAGGGTTCGGGACAAAGACTTGCCGTCGGGAAGGGCGACGCCAAAGCGACTCGAGGGTACAAGCCAAGGACCTGTCGTCGGGAACAGTTTAGAGTCTGTCGTCTATCCGCGCAGGTCGTTTAAAGTCCGTTAGACTACGTATAAAGGCTCGCCAGCTATAAGAATTAGTCAGACCTGAGGCATCTTCGAATATGTCCTTGCGTGTTTGCGGACAAAGGCTCGCCAGCTGTGAAAAGGAGTTGTACCCGAGGCATCTTCGGGATATGTCCTTGGGTGTATGCGGACAATGGCTCTCCAGCCATGGTGCGTAGTAAGGCTCCCCAGCCATGGGGCGTAGTAAGCCTCGCCAGCCATGGCGAGTAGTAAGGCTCGCCAGCCATGAGGCGTAGTAAGGCTCGTCAGCCATGGCGCGTAGTAACGCTCGCCAGTCATGGGGCGTAGTAAGGCTCGCCAGCCGTGGGGCGTTGATGGAGGTGATGTCGTCGGGTCACATCCAATCAAACACATTTATAATACTCAACAAACAACTAGTTAGCGGTAAGTCGAGGTCGATCCATGGGACGGTGTGCTTTGGGTTCTAAGTATATCTATCTTAATTTATGCTAGTGTCACAATTTGTTTAGGTTTGTAGTTGTGTTCTAAAGTAATGAAAGCAATAAAGTAAAGCAAACAATGAACTAAGAAATGTAAACAAATGAGTAAAAGCACTAGGATGTCATGGGGTCATAGGGGATTCATGGCGTTTATCATACAAACATGTTTACAAAGTTGCAAGCAATTATTGTTGTAAAGGAACCGAGTTGGTTTATATCTTACGGTTCATAGGAAGAGTTGGGTCCCGGAGCCGAATCGATTATATTGTACAACACCTACAAGTCGACTTACTTTCCTCCTAATCAATTTCTATGCATGGTCTAACAAGACTCGAGTTGGTTTATATCTTACAAGTCAAGTTGAATAGATAAGAGATGGTTAAAAATGCAAGGATTCATAGGCTTAGCATTTCATCAAACATAACATGTGCATAAAGTTGACATCACAACAAGCAAGCAATTTAAATATGAAAACATATTAGATTAAGCATGATTAATCCCATGTTGGTTTCCCCTAATTACCCACTAATCCTAGTTAAAAGACTACTCACTCATTATCATGGGGAACATGTCATTAATGGTGTCAATCATCACAAAAAGTATAAACATAATAATAGAATGAAGAAATGAACAATAAAGAGTAAAGAGTAAAGGAATTATACCAAACTTGAGATGATGCAAATATTAAAGCAAAGAATAATAGAAGAAACTTGATTGATTGATGAAGGGTTGTCAATCCTCCAATAATAACCCAATAATCTTCAATTACCCAAAAGTAATAAACTTGAACAATAATTAAGGAAAGATTAATGTGAAATTTGTGGAAAGATTAAAGAGTAATCTATTCTAATCTACTCCTAATCTAATCTAAGAGGAATTTTTAATATGGGAATTTGGTTAAGAGAGCTTTCTACTCTAAAAACTTCATGCTTTGATTATCTACAAGTGGGGTATATATAGTAGAGCTTCATTAGGTTAACAAAGGCTAAATTAGTAATTAACATTTGTGAGTTCTAAACAGGGAATTGCTAGTCTTTTCGGAGAGATGAGCATCTCAGCTGAAGACGCCACGATCCGTTCATCCAGGAGGGGAATCCGCTCGGATTGTTACAGGGGTGGACGAGCGTCTTTAGGAAAATCCGCTCGGATTGTAGCAAGGGTATCCGAGTGTCTTTAAGGCTTGGACGCTCGGATTATGCTTCTTGGACGGGCGTCGTTTCTCTTTGGCCGCTCGGATTCTGCTTCAGAATCCGTCTCTTCGATTACTTCTCATTATTGTAAGATTAGTCTTTAGTTCTCGCCTCCTCTTCATACTAGTCCATCTAATGTCGTCAATAAGCTTCCAAATATGCACGAAATACGGGAATTTCCGCCTTATTATCTTCTTTCCTACAAAACATACGAAATGCACTAGGAAAGCAAAATAGAAAGCATTTGACTGATAAAATGGCTATGAAATGTTATAATAGTATGCAAAATAGGCTCAATTAGGGGACTAAATGTGCACAAATATGGGTCACATTAAATATCCCCAAACCGAACCTTTACTCGTCCCGAGTAAAAAGGTGTCAAAAACTAGACCTTTATTTAAACTAACCTACTAATACAACCGATATGAGACAATTAGCGGCTCTCACTCCGCCCCTTCAACTCACAACAAGACAACCATGAGGTAGGATGCCTTCTTGCAAGGTAAGGTGGGTCTTGCCAAAATGGCGACACATCCAAACATTAAAGCACACAAAATCAAGTAATGGATGCATCTACAAAATAATAGCCACTTTCCTCATCTAAGTGGCGGAAATTATGTACAAGGGAAGCAATTCAAGGGTACACACTCCTTTATAGATGCAATTTCTTAAAACTACTAAGCCTAGAAGGATACCAATAAATCACCTCCAAGTTGTGTCAAGCTAGGGTACCTTTGTCCTCAATCGTTAAATGTTTTTGTCAAGAATAGACTTCTTATGGTGTTAGAAACACTGGAGGATCGCGGAATTCCCCCTCTTGCCTAGACAAGAAGAAGGGTCGTCCCCTCTCTACCATGCACAAAAATGGATACGATGGATAAAGGGATCGATAGTATTCGAGTTTCATTTGGGAGTTTGCATTTGTTGTTGTTTTTCCCCCCAATTTCTTGTGGCATATAACATTTGAGAACACTTTCTTTTTGCCATTTTTTTTTATTTTTGGCATTTCAATACTTGACAACTTTTCAACTTTTTGCATTTTCTTTTGAACATTTTCAAAGTCACCCCAATTAGTAACAAGGGTGCCTTATATTTGAAGCATAGGAGTTTTCATTTTTGTTACTACTCTTTTCTTTTGATGCAATTGCAAACTTTTTCTTTTCTTTTCATTTCTATTCTTGAACTCAACTTTTTGTACAATTTTTGTTTTTGTGACCATTCCCTTTGATGACAAAATGTATGGTAGAACATGGATGAATGATGGTTGCATGGTTTCAAGGGTCACCTTCGAATAAACGGTAGCCAAGGAGTTATCACACCACAAGGTACCCTTGACTAGGCCTTAATCCATGGGTCAAAGGATACTAGCATGACACACCCTAGGGTGTTTTACTAGCATTCTAACAAGCAAAGTCTTAAGAAGAAAAAAGCATCTACTAGGGCCTATATACACTTGTCAAGCTTCCCAAGTAGATGGTTTCGCAAAATTTTCTAACATGCAAACTACATGCCATGATGCAACTAACCTTTATACATCCTAATGCATATGATTCTACCAACTAATATGCCAAATAATCTAAATGCAATCCTAAATTCACATTGTTTTTACCGCATCAATCAAAATAAAGCCACATAGTCATTAACATAAAGAGGAAAAAGGAGATTGGAAAGATCATACCATGCGGTCTTCAATGTCCTCATGTCTCGGATGTGGCGTAGTCGATCAATGTGAACAAGGATAGACAAACATAATATATACAAAATATATACAAGACTACACTACAAAGGAAATGAACATGTTTTTGGATTTTTCAACTTTTCAATTTTTTTATGGATTTTGTTTTTGAAACAAAAATACATGTTTTTGCATTTTTCAAAAAATTTCAATTTTTATGTGTTTTTGGAATATAAATTCCCATCCCGCACTTTATTTTGAACATTGTCCTCAATGTACATGTAGGAGTAGGAATGAAAAAGGAAATACATTTTTTGGATTTTTGATTTTTTGAAATAAAGTACAAATGCAATGATATGAATGAATGCATGCTCTAACTAAATGCAATTCTATATGACATATATAACAAATGAATGCAATCTAAACTACCCTATATGATGCATGTTTTCTAGTAAACTATGGTCACTTATGATCAAACCTCCCCAAACCAATTTAAACACTATCTCTAGTGTAGAAAAGAATATGATTGGTCATTAGTGACTATGTATGAATTCTAGTCTATATGCAACTATCTACATGAATCATGTGAGGTATATTACAATGCAAACTATACTATATGAAAATGCAATATGAAATATAATACAAATGCAAGTAAAAGCTAAAGTAAATGCAATGTATATACAAAAGAGAGAGGGAGAGAAAAGTATCATACAAATGGAGGTGATGAGGTATTCATCTTTCACTCGTCATCATCCTCTTGTTGGGGGTAGCCATACCGGTGAGAACTTCCTCCTTGGTCATACCCTGCTCCTTGGCTAGAATGCCCTCCACCACCAAGATTCCAAGCTTGGTCCCCTTGATTAGGAAACAAAAGGTGTGGTTGGGCCCAAGAGGGCCGAGGGCCATTAGGGTCAATATACCCTTGTTGTGCCATTTGATAGTACTGGGGATAAAGGGCCAAGTAGTTGTCGACCCTCCCTTCATGTACCCCGAGGTCAACTCTATTCATAAGGTTCATCAAGTCATTAATACCCGGGGTATTGGGGATTTCCGGTCGGAATTGAGTATAAGGAGTAGGGTATGGTGGGATAGGCACATATGAAGGTGGGGGAATAGGCCTTGACGGTATCCCACGAGGTATTTGCGGTTGGCGGGGTGCTTCTTCCCTTTGAGGGGGATTACCGATGATTTGGATATCAAGAAGGTAGCTCGGCCTAGGCGAATAAGGGCTCAATCTTGGGTCGGTGCCCGGTATATTCCACCCCGAAAGAATGATGGAGGTGCACCCTTTTGTGAACCATTCTACACTCCGTTCTTGAGTGTAGGCACACCACCGGTGGTGGTTGAAGACGACGTCCTCATCAATTAGAGTACTCCTCTCAAGAGGAGCATAGTTCTCACGGGAGTTGAACCCGGGGCAAAGGAAGTTAGCCAAAATAGTAATTAGACCTCCCATTACGAAGGTCTTGAGTTGGGTGCTCCCTTGAGAAAAGTCATAAAATCTTGTAAGCATCTCAAGGGGGTGTTGAAGTTGTATCGCCTCATCCCCCGAACATTTAGATAGGACTCAAGAAATGTTAAATCAATGATAGTGCACCTATATTGTTCATAACTCCCATTGATGGTGCCGGCTACAAAACGTTCGGTGATCCGAATCACCGGGTGTTGGATAGCGAAGGTATAACACTGTTTTTGATGGACAAAATCCCTCCCGGAAATAGCCTTCCAAAGTAGATCCACATCGAAATCGGCGGGTTTATCGGTATAGTCGGTTGGTACAACAAGAGCGAAAATATGAGCAAATTGATCAAGTGTAAGGCTATGGTCTAGGTTGTACAACCTAAACTCCATGCTCACATTGGTTCGAGTGTTCGTGACAATACGAAGGCTACTCAAAAATTCCAGGGTGAGACTAAGGTACGTCTCGTCATGGGCATGGAAAAGTTTTCCAATCCCTAAGCCATTAAAGAACATCTCGGTGTGGTACCTTATCCCAAGGGTTTCTAAAACCCTAGTATCGATAAACTGAGTGGGTTCATAGTTCTTACCTAGCAGCTCGACAAATTTCTTGCGGTGGGCATCGGAGGTGAAGAGTACCTCCGAGAAGTACTCAAGTTTCTCTACCCCTCCTCTCATGATGGGGCGGAAGTTCCTTGGTGGCAACATCTCTTGTGGGGATGAAGAGGATGAACCCTTGCGTTTCCTACCGGCGGATTCAACAAGTTTCTTAGCCTTGCCCTTGAGATTCATCATCTTGAACTTGGAGAAATGGGGTTTTGCTGGCTTTTGATGTGAGGGGAGTGTTTTTGGGGATGAAGATGAGTGATTTAGGGTTAGATAAGGTGAGCAAATGAGGGAGAAATGGGGTGTTTTTATAGAAAAAGGGGGAAGACGAGCGGACACGGGTGGGGCCTGGGCGGATAATTCGCAAAAAACGCCAGAATCTGAGCGTCTTGCCTCAGCAGAATCCGAGCGTCTTACAGAAAATCCGCTCGGATTTCGTGACAGGAACTTTTTATTTTCTGAAGTAGACGGAAGATGAGCGTCTTCTGTTTTAGATGAGCGGCTGACTTTGGATGAGCGGCTTCTCGAAAATCCGCTCGGATTTTGGTACAGTTCCAAAACTTTGCTTCAGGTGTCTTTCAGGACGAGCGTCCAAGATGCAATCCGAGCGTCTTCTTTTAGGACGAGCGTCTTTTGCCAAATCTGCTCGAATTCTGTGACAACGCTGAACAGTACCCTGATGAAGGCTTTGGACGAGCGTCCAGCCCTCGGGACGAGCGTCTTTCCGCTGTTTTTCTTCCTTTTCTTTCTTTTCTTTGCAAAATCATACCCTTTCACCAATATGATGTTCCTCCTTATCTTTTTCTGAAATTTTGATCAATAAAAATGTAAGAAAACTCTCTCTCACTACTCTCATGCAAGAAATTAAATAAAAATGCAAAAATGTACAATATTATACAAAGTAAGATTTCAAGAAATATCTTACAAATGGTGGTTTGAGATAGGACTCCATCAAACTAGTTCAAATTGTAGAAATTTTGTCCATAGAGCTCAAGGCTCTCAATAGAAGATCAAAAGCTTGTGAACAAGCTCCAAATAAGCACAAGTATGGGTTGCTCCATTTGAACATGAAATTTGGCCAAGGAAGCTTGCCATAAGTTCTTTGTTTCACCTTGTCCTCGGCACTAGAGCTTTCCCAATGCTTCAAACCAATAAGCCCATAATTCTCGTCAACACTAGGTATGAAGTATGGTTCATATCCATCCGAAGAACTCCACTTACCACCTTCTCCTTCAATTTCGGTGATGATGATAACACTTTGGTTATTCAATCCTTCCAAGGTGGAAGGAGAGTTGTCATGGTTTTGATGATCGAGTTTCTTAGAAGTTGGCATTGTGGATGCCAAATTTCCACAAGTAGCTTCAGGTGCAAGTTTTTCTTTGAGCTTTTCCACTAAGTAGCTTTTGTATGATGCTTTGCCCTTTTGAAGAAGGTCCACCGTACCCTCTTCAACAATCATTGGCTCCATAGTAGGTGTCAAGTAGTCATTATGGGAAATAGGGAAAGGACATTCATCTTCATGATAGGATATCTCAAATGTCTCAAGGATAGGCTCCTCAAGCAAGGTGATATTACAAGTCCATCCCTTAGGCTCATCATCATCGTTGCTATCTTCATATGAATCATGAATGGGGGCTTCATGCAATTCTTTCTCCAACATCTCAATATTCACATTAAAGGACACACCCTCATACTCACAAAGGTTAAGAGTATTTGGCTTACTCAACCTCATATCTTCTTCATCAAACTCCACACTTTCATATTCACAAGAGCTCAAAGAAATTGGCTCTTCCCATTTTTCATTTTCCATGTCAAAAGTTACTACTTCAAATTCGCATTCATGATCAATGTCCAAAGAATGGTGGGGAGTGTTTGCTTGGGATACTTTCATTTGGGCAATTTGAATTTCCAATTCCTCACCTTGGGCAACAATGCCTTGAAGAACATTGTCCCTCTTTTGGCTCTCCTCTAGCATTTGTTTGAAGAAGTTTTGTTGATCTCCCATCATTTGGAGAATCATATTTTGAATAGGTTCCTCTTCTTGTTGTGGGTAGGTGTGAAAGTGGTTGTATTGTGGATATTGAAACTCATTATGAAGTGGGTATTGGGTGGGTGGTTGTTGTGGATATTGGATATGGTGATTTTGGTGGGAAAATTTGGGGTAGTGGTTAGGATGTTCAATGTATGAATAGTAAGGTAGGTTTGTGTTGACTTGCTCCACAAACTCCCCATAGCCATAGTCATACTCAAAAGATCCACCACATACTCCATATGTAAAGTCTTGAGCCATCATAGCTAAGACAAGGAAACAACTACAAGCATGGAAACTACACAACAACGGTAAGAACAATCCTTGAGGAACAAGTTCCTCAAGTTGAAAGCAAAATCAAAATTGACAAACAAGTAAGAACTTAATCACATAGCACCATCCCCGGCAACGGCGCCATTTTGATGGAGGCGATGTCCTCGGGCCACATCCAATCAAACACATTTATAATACTCAACAAACAACTAGTTAGCGGTAAGTCGAGGTCGATCCATGGGACGGTGTGCTTTGGGTTCTAAGTATATCTATCTTAATTTATGCTAGTGTCACAATTTGTTTGGGTTTGTAGTTGTGTTCTAAACTAATGCAAGCAATAAAGTAAAGCAAACAATGAACTAAGAAATGTAAACAAATGACTAAAATCACTATGATGTCATGGGGTCATAGGGGATTCATGGCGTTGATCATACAAACATGTTTACAAAGTTGCAAGCAATTATTGTTGTAAAGGAACCGAGTTGGTTTATGTCTTACGGTTCATAGGAAGAGTTGGGTCCCGGAGCCGAATCGATTAGATTGTACAACACCTACAAGTCGACTTACTTTCCTCCTAATCAATTTCTATGCATGGTCTAACAAGACTCGAGTTGGTTTATATCTTACAAGTCAAGTTGAATAGATAAGAGATGGTCATAAATGCAAGGATTCACAGGCTTAGCATTTCATCAAACATAACATGTGCATAAAGTTTACATCACAACAAGCAAGCAATTTAAATATGAAAACATATTAGATTAAGCATGATTAATCCCATGTTGGTTTCCCCTAATTATCCACTAATCCTAGCTAAAATACTACTCACTCATTATCATGGGAAACATGTCATTAATGGTGTCAATCATCACAACAAGTATAAACATGATAATAGCATGAAGAAATGAACAATTAAGAGTAAAGAGTAAAGGAATTATACCAAACTTGAGATGATGCAAATAATAAAGCAAAGAATAATAGAAAAAAACTTGATTGATTGATGAAGGGTTGTCAATCCTCCAATAATAACCCAATAATCTTCAATTACCCAAAAGTAATAAACTTGAACAATAATTAAGGGTGTTGATTGAGGGGCAAACCCGAGAAGTAACCCTGGCGCATCATGATACGGTTGACTGTGAGGTTGGCAAACGGGTCACAATCAAAGGGTGTTGATTCATCAGTTATGACATTCACAGCTTAGAATCCCCATATTTCATTATCACTTTCCTCAATGGTCTGGGAGGCTGTCCCTTTCTCATGACAGCTTTGATCGGGGAAGCAGGAATTGTGACTGTTTTCCCGTTGAAGGGGACCCTGATCTGCTGGTGGAGAGTTGAGGTAACCTCCTTGACGGTGTGAATCCAGGGACGTCTCAAGAGCATATTGAAAGAGGCGTCCATGTCGACCACCTGAAAACTGGTTTGTCTTTCTAGCGGTCCGGTTGCGACAGTCAGAGTGATGAGCCCCGCGACCTTGCGACGAGTGCCGTCGTAGGCGCGTACTCCTTGGTTCGTTGGGATCAAATCAGCTTTCTTAATACCCAGCTTGTGAGCAGTCTTGAGGGGAATGACATTCATCGCAGATCCGTCATCTACAAGGACCATTGGCACATTCTTCTTGAGGCATTGTACGGTGATGTACAAGGCAAGGTTATGATTGGCTCCGAAGGGAGGGATATCTTCGTCGGGAAAGACGACTGGGTTGTTCAAGTCAGGGGCGTCCCTTGTCATGTGCGCCATTATTTCTTCAGGGTAAGGGGTGGAGGGCACGGTTAATTTTCCCAAGGCCTGTAGCAAAGCCTGTCGATACTCAAAGGACGTCGCGGTCAGTTGCCAGATCGAGATTTCGGCTTTCGCCTTCTGAAGGTGTTTGAGGATTGAATTCTCAGGAGCCCTCGGTTGAGTGTCTACTTCCGGGACAACTTGGTCGTTCGTTGTTGGAACGACCGTTGGATTGTTCGGGTTTTGATAGGGGCGTCCGGACCGGGTAAGGTGGCCGATCTCTTTCGCCCGTTTCTCTTCTCTAGGACAAGGTAGACATCTTAAACATCATCTCTCCAGATGCCATTGATTTCAGGATCTCCAAGGCACCTTGGAGGGGTATAACTTGGTGAGTAGTTTTTGTGAGGGATATTTTTGTGAGGGTAGTTTTTGTGGGGTTGATTATTGTGGGGTGCATGCCTGAATGGTCGCAGGAGCAATCCGTCCTGGCGTGGGTAGTTTTGGGCGCTCGGGGGACTCTCCCTCGGGCGTGGTGGCGGAGAATTGAAGATAAGTTGACGGTAGGCATCGTCAAGTCGGGTGATCCTCTCGGAGAGACTGGCTATGTCTTCCTCAACCTGTTGGAACATAGTGAGCATAGCGGCGGCACTGAACACAGATACCCCATCCGAGGGATCTTTCTCCAAGGCGTTCACCTCGTCATCAACTGGTAGGATGAGGTATGAGCAGTCCAGAGTTGGTTCATCGTTGGAGATGGCGTGGATCCCAAGAGGATTTGTTTTGTTGTTTGGCTTAGTTGATGGGGGTAAAGGCAAATCCCCTTTCTCAATCATGTCTTGCATGATGTGTGGACAATCTGTGGACATGGGCCACCCCGTGAAGGACCTCAAGTGCCATATTTGTAAAGGCAAATCCCCAGCGGAGTCCCCAATCTGTGGACATGGGCCACGTCGCGGTCTATAGATTTGGGCCACCTACCGATCTGCTGTCATGGGCCACCTGCACGCCAGGCCAATCTGTGGACATGCAACGGTCTTTTGAAGCCACGCTCGACGGCGTAAAAATGCTTTCGAGCGGATCGTTTCAGATCGGTCGGTTTCGTCTCGGTAAAGGTCTCGAAACGATTAGAGATGTTCGGAGTCGCCACCAAGCATTTGTGGGATGCTTGGAACCCGTTCGAATCCACTTTATACCTAGGTTAATCAAGACAAAAAGCGGTGCTTGACATAGGTATTAAAGATAAGGACTCTTCCCCCTTTTAGCATTCTATGTCTAAAATGACTCTCGTGCGGCCTGGATAAGGCCATCCACTATCCAAAGGTTCTGAGTAAGGGGTGAGGGTACGTATTGGGAAGCCCTTTAATCGGAAACCCAATCCCACCCGTGTTAGCGGCCTCTACTGATCGGTCGTGGTTGTTTAAGTGCAAAAGTTGATAAAACGGTGTAAATGCATGAATGCACATCCAAAAGTGTTAACCTAACATGTGAGCTTTCTAAGTTGGTTTGTTAATCCAAATATCAAGCATAAGATGTCAAGTTGGATTTAGATTGATTTGCATGTGAAAACATGGTCGTGGTTCCCTCATGGGGTTTAGTTTTCAGTACTTGTCGTTAGGAGCACCTAGACCAAAACACAATTTATAACTTCACAAACAACTCTACAATTAGTAAAGAGGCAAGTAAAGGTCGGATCCCAAGGGACGGGAATTGAGATGAGATTTCTATTGCAACTAGTGGTGTCTAAGGGTGTCACAATTGGGGTTTGAAGTAGAAGATCACTAAACTAAATAGCAATGAAAGTAAACAAGCAAGATGAATAAAAAGGGGTGTAAACAATTGATAAAAGGCACTAGGGTGTCATGGGGTCATAGGGGATTCATGGGAATTGATCATACAAACATGTTCTCAAGTTATAAGCAAGCAATTATTGTTGTGATGGATCGAGTTGGTTTATATCTTACAATCCTAGGAAAGTTTGGGCCCCGGAGCCGAATCGATTAGATTTTACAACATCTACAAGTCGACTTAATCTTCCCTACTCAACAATATGCATGGTCTAATGAGACTCGAGTTGGTTTATGTCTTACAACTCTCATTGAAAAGATAGGTGATGGGTAAAAAATTCAAGGATTCATAGGCTCACATTTCATCAAACATAACATGTGCATAAGTTGAGATCACAACAAGCAAGCAAATAAACTATGAAAGCATATTAATTTAAGCATGAATCATTCCCCATGTTTGTTTCCCCTAATTTCCCATTAACCCTAGCTAAGGAAACTACTCACTCATTATCATGTTGAACATGCTAGCAAGGTTGTCAATCATACCAACAAAGTGAAACATGATGAATAAATAAAGATAATTAACAATAATTAAAAATGGATTAAGAGAATTATACCTATTAATGATTCCAATAAAGCAAAGAATAAAAGAAGTACTTGATGCTTGATTGGAAGGTTGTCAATCTCCCAATAATAACCCAAATAATCTTCAATTACCCAAAATAAAGGATGAACAAGAGAGAGATTAAGAAAATAAAACTTGTATTAAAACTTGATTAAATGTTGATTACAAGATTAAAGAGAGATTTTGATTGATATTAACTACACTAAAGATTGCTAAGAAGAACATGCTCTTCTAATTAGACTAATGGGGTATTTATAGTGGGGATTAGGTACATAAATTAGGGTTTACTAAGGACTTAAATGATGATTAAATCCTTGAGGAATCGCCGGTCTCTAGGGAGACTCCGGTCTCTTTTTCGCCGGTCTTAGAAAAAGATGCGCATCCTTCCTTGAAGCTTGTAGAAGACGAAATGGGACTGTCTGGGAATCCGGGCGTCTTTAGCACGGGACGGGCGGATTTGGGCGTTCCTGGACGGGCGTCCAGAGGGGAAGATGGCCGTCTTTGGGAGCTATTGCCCGGGCGTCTTGTGGAGGAAGACGCTCGGGTTGTGGGTGAGGGACGGGCGTCTTCAGGGGAAGACGCACGGATTGTCAGGCAGTTTCTTTCCTTCTTCTTTTCTTCCTTTTTCTTCATAAAATCCTTGAGGATTTCCTCGGGGATGCAAGGATCTTTTCTCATCATTGCCCATATACTATAGTATGTACAAAGGCCTTCTAATCTTGTCTCTCCTTGATGCTTGGTCATTGAATTCAATCAATTTAGTCTCATTTTGCCATGAAAATGCAATGTTTGCACTCCTTTCCTACCATGGACACAAAACCTCAAAGAATATGCAAAACAAAGAACTAAAGACAATAAATGACCCAAATATGCACTAAAAAGCATGGGAACAAGGCTAATTCGGGGACTAAATGTAACACCCCGCGCTTTCCTTATATTTTTAAATAAATTTTTAAGTAATTTTTATTAAATAATTATTATTTAAAGCTTATTTTCATAAAATATCGTCATAGCCGTGTAACGGTAATAATAGTGTAGATTTTAATAATATTATTCTCCGTCTCGAGTTATAGTAGACTTGGGACGAAAATTCTAGTGGATACCGACTCATTTTGAGTTATTGGGCTTAACTTGACTCATGGGCCTTTTTCCCCCTCTTTTCTCTACACAAAACCTCAACTAAACCCTCACAACTTCATCTCCCTCACTTGTAATTTCTGAAATTTCCCAACAACCACCCCACCATTGTTGAACCTTCCCTTACTAACCCTAAAACCACCATATCTCACTCAATTCTTCACCAATCTCGTTCCTTTTCGCGCCATTCTCTTCCTTTTCTCATTTCCCTTCTTTCTAAGTAAGAAAGTCGCCATCTCTTCCTCTATTTCGAAATTCTCATCTTACAAGGATGTGGATTCTTGACTTAATACCTTTATTTTTGTGTTTAGGGGAGAACTTGGACAACCCGGAGGAGGATAGCTACATCATTGACGAGTCTTTAGAAGATTGAAGTGCAAAAAGGTAACGGTGATGGGTTACTCGACTTTTATGTTAAAATTGTGTGGTTTTATGTAGTCATAATCTCATATGAATGTTAAAAGTTGTATCTTTCATGATTGGTGCTAATTTGGTTGTTGAATGTCATGCTTGTTTGCAATTCTCACATGTTTGGATGAAAATCTCATGCTACATCTCTTGAATCCGAAATTACCCATTCACATGCTCAAATATGTTGTTTTTCCGAGTTAGAATCATGCTAGGATACGTAAACAATTGATGAGAAACGATTTTTGTTGGTTTCAAATGATTTGGAAGTGTTTTGCATGGAATTTGCGTGTTTGTAGTCCCAGCCGGGTGACCGGCGGCCGGTCTACTGACCGGCTGGGAGATCCCTGTAAGTTTTGGACACATTTTAGAAAGCCTGTAGTCCCAGCCGGGTGACCGGCGGCCGGTCTACTGACCGGCTGGGAGTACACTGAGGATTTTAGGTGATTTTGAGTTTGGGCGTATTCCCAGTAGGGTGACGGGCCGGTCTCTTGACCTACTGGGAGTCATGAAGGTTTTATGAGTTTCGAAATTTGGTGTAGTCCCAGTAGGGTGGCGGCGGCGGTCTCTTGACCACTGGGAGTGCACTTTGTAAGTTTTATTAAATTTACGATTTTGGCATGTTGTCCCGGCCCGGTGGTGGCGGTGCCACACCACCCTACTGGGAGTCCCCTGTTTGTTCTATTTCACTTGCGACCTCCAATAATGATTGAGCTATGCATGCATCTTCTTTCCTATCGATAATTGGTTACTTTAAGACTCCTTAATGTTATGATCATGCATAATGGTTATGGTTCTTGTTCGGACCCGAGTGTGACGTTTTACATTGTGAGACTACTCGACATTCCCTATTTATTTGCCCTCGGACATTGGGTCACGGTTAGGTGCCATTGTTTCCGAGTTGGGCTATTTTTCCTTCCGCCTTTTTCGGACCGGGGGTCACGGTTAGGTGACAAGGTTCCGTTTGAGGTTACTCGACTTTCGGGCACGGTTAGGTGTACCATATTTCGAGTCTTGGATACGATTTGGTATCGTTTGTCGAATCGGGTGTCGTCCATCCCGAGAGTCGGGCCAGGTTTAGACTAGGACCGTATTATGATCGTCGTCCTACCAAGAGGTTGGAGTCTTGAGGGTTGTCTTGTTTGAGTCTATACTTTGTAATTGTCTTACATTTGAGTCGAGTTGATATGTGACCGTTTGACCTAATAATTCTTCTCTCATTTATGCGTAACTACTCTTATTGCATTTTGTATACTAATCATGATCCTCTCGTCACCGTAAGTATCTTACTCTCATGCTTGTTTATTTGATTAAATTCTTAATTACTTGTATTTTGACATATTGTGGCTGGGAGAACCCTGAGTTACTCCCCACTGACTGTGGCTTTCATATCTATTATGAATGACAGGTTGGTGATGAAGCTTAAGTGGGGAAGACCGTGTGAGCTAGCGAGTTCTTACCTCGGACCTTATTTAGTTATCACATAATAGACTCACCTACTTTTCGAATCTATGTTAATTCGTGGGATATCTTTTCCCCAATAAATAGACTTGTTTTGTAAACTTAAACTTAACTGTCTAAACTTATTTACCGTGTTAGTGATACCTCGCGTTGGACTTCAATGGAAGCCTTAAAAGTTTTAAAAATCTCGTGTTTCCGCCACGATTTACTAGTCACTTTTAGTTACCTCAACGAGGGGTGTCACGATTGGTATCGAGCATGTATTGCTCCCGACGCACACACGTGTACCCCAACTTAAAATTCTTACTTGACCTTGAATAATGAATGAGAGATGGGTAGAATTAAGGACCTAAGTTGGTAGCCTTTTTGTGTATGCTTTGTGATAGGTTCTAACTTGTTTACCCTTGTGCAAAGAAGATGGTACGAGCGACCAATGTGGAGAATGCTATCATGCAAGCCCTCACTCAAGTGCTTGCTAATCAACAAAATGTTCAACCCGCTCCCCCTCTACATGAAGCCAACCGTCAAGGAAGTTATGCTTGGATTGCAAGTCAACTAGCAAGGAACAAGGCTAAGACCTATGGTGGTGAAGTGGATTCCGTTGCTCTCTCGGAATGGTTTCGTGATATGGAGAAGAACTTCTCTCTCTTTGATGCCCGAGAGGAGGACAAGGTGAGATTAGCCTCTCACTTTCTTGTGAAGGAAGCCGATAGGTGGTGGACTTTGACCGGTCCTACCGCTACTCAAGACCCCAACTTTGATTGGAACCGCTTCAAGTCACTCGTGGAGACTCGCTTCTACCCTAAGGAGCTCAAGCAACAAAGATTGAAGGAATTCATGGATTTCAAGCAAGGGAAGCTATCAATTCAAGCCTACACCGACAAGTTTAATGAACTTGCTCATTATGCCTCCAAGTTCGTGAAAGATGAAGAAGATCGTGTCTACTTCTACAAGAACAAGTTGAACCCTAAGGTGGAAAGCATGGTGAGAAGAAGCTCAACTACCTTTGTGGAAGTTTATGATGATGCTATTTGGGCCGAAAGCTCTTTGAAGGCCATTGAAGAAGATTCCAAAATCCACTCCTCTTCTCATTCTTATCGTTCTAACTTTCATGGCAAGAGACCATTTGTGCCTTCTACTTCCAACTATGCCAACAAGAGAAGGTTTGTGCCAAGGATGCAAGATCATGGAGGACAAGGACCGAGAGTTCAAGAACCTAGAGGACAAGTTCCCACACCAACTAATGAACTTGAGAAGGACCGTAAGTGCTACCATTGTAGACAAGCTCTACACCCCGGAGTTGGATGTTATGGCAAGCCCTTGACTTGCTTTCATTGTAAGAAGCCCGGACATCGTGTTGCCGATTGCCCCGAGAAGAAGAATGCCCCTACTCCAAATGCTAGGCCAAGAGGAACTATCTTTGTCATGAGTCGAGCCGAAGCCGCCGCTCATCCCGATATCATTACGGGTATGTTCTCAATTTTTGATCAACCTTGCCTTATTCTATTCGATACCGGCGCATCTTTATCCTTTATATCTTCCAAGTTTTCGGAAAAATTAGCCCTTGAACCAATTCCTAGTGAGGAAACTTCTATATCTTTACCTTCCGGAGAAATGTTCTCTTGTTCCCTTTCTTTCTCCGACATTCCTATCTCTATTTCGGGAACCTTGTTCCCCGCTAACCTACTTCGTTTTCCCCTTGAGGAATTCGATGTGATTTTGGGTATGGATTGGTTGTCAAAGTATGATGCAAGATTCGAGTGTAGAGACCAAAAGATTCGCCTCAAGAGTCCGCTAGGCACTCGTGTGTCCTATAGAGGAGTCCGTTCCCAAGAAGGTGTGAAATTGATTTCCGCTTTGAAGTTGATGAGTATGAGGAGGAAAGGTTACCAAATCTTTCTATGCGTGGTGACTTCCACCTCCCCTTCCTTACCAAAGATCGAAGAAGTGCCCGTGGTTTGTGAGTTCGCCGATGTCTTTCCCGAAGAATTGCCCGGAATTCCTCCCGAGCGTGATGTTGAGTTCTCTATCGACCTTGTACCCGGAACCGGTCCGATTGCTAAAGCCCCGTACCGTATGGCGCCAACCGAGTTGAAGGAGTTGAGAAAGCAACTTGATGAGATGATTGAGAAAGGATTCATTAGACCTAGTGCCTCGCCTTGGGGTGCTCCCGTTCTCTTTGTGAAGAAGAAAGATGGATCTATGAGACTTTGCATTGACTACCGTGAGCTTAACCGTGTTACCATCAAGAACAAGTACCCTCTACCAAGGATTGAAGATTTGTTTGATCAACTCAAAGGTGCTTCTACTTTCTCCAAGATTGATTTGAGATCCGGTTATCACCAAATTCCCGTTCGTGAGTCTGATATCCCTAAGACCGCCTTTAGCACGAGATATGGACATTTCGAGTTTAAGGTGATGCCCTTTGGTTTAACCAATGCCCCTTCTATCTTCATGGACCAAATGAACCGGACCTTTAGTGAGTTCTTAGACAAGTGTGTTGTGGTCTTCATCGACGATATTCTCATCTTTTCCAAGTCCGAAGAAGAGCATGCCGATCACCTCCGTATCATTTTGGAGATCCTCCGTCGTCAAAAGTGGTTTGCCAAATTCTCCAAATGTGAATTTTGGTTGTCTAAGGTGTCTTTTCTAGGCCATGTGATATCTAAGGATGGTGTCATGGTAGACCCTTCGAAGATTGAAGCCGTGATTGAGTGGAAGAGTCCAACCGATGTTGGTGAGATCCGTAGTTTCTTGGGTTTGGCGGGTTACTACCGTCGCTTTGTGAAAGATTGTTCCAAGCTTGCTAGACCGATGACTCAACTTTTGAAGAAGGAGACCAAGTTTGTGTGGACCGAAGCTTGTGAAAGTGCATTCCAAGAGTTGAAGAAGAGGTTGACTACCGCCCCCGTGTTGACCTTGCCCGAGGATGGAGTTGACTTTGATGTGTTTTGTGATGCTTCTAAGATGGGTTTGGGTTGTGTTCTCATGCAAAATAGAAGAGTTGTTGCCTATGCTTCGCGACAATTGAGAGTTCATGAGGTGAACTATCCCACTCATGATTTGGAGTTAGCCGCCATTGTTCATGCCTTGAAGATGTGGAGACACTACCTCATTGGAGTCCATTGCCGTATCTACACCGATCATAAGAGTTTGAAGTATATCTTCACCCAAAAGGATTTGAATATGAGACAACGACGATGGTTGGAATTGGTGAATGATTACGACATGGAGTTGTTGTATCATGAAGGAAAGGCAAATGTGGTTGCCGATGCCCTTAGTAGGAAGTCTACTCATTCCTTGAGTGCCATTCGTGTGCTCCCTGATGACCTTTGTGCCGAGTTTCGTAAGTTAGGTTTGCAACTTGTAGAGAGTGGTTTTGATTATCTTGGTGCTATGGTTGCCGAGCCCGTTCTTCACCGTGAGATTCTAGATAGCCTTGTGGACGACGCTACATTTAAAAGTTTTCAAGCGAAGCTTCTTGAAGGGAAAGCAAAGGATTGTGAGATTGATGCTAGAGGTTACCTCCGTTACCGAGGACGCATGTATGTGCCCGATGCCGTTGACTTGAGGAAGAGAGTTCTAGATGAAGCTCATCTATCACCTTATTCGATTCACCCCGGAGGAGACAAGATGTATAAGGATTTGAAGCTTCAATTTTGGTGGCCTAACATGAAGAATGACATTGTGTCATATGTGGGAAGATGTCTTACTTGCCAACAAGTAAAGATCGAGCATAAGAGACCCGGTGGTTTGCTACAACCGTTGGATGTTCCTTTATGGAAGTGGGAGTCCATTTCCATGGATTTTGTGATGGCTTTACCCAAGACCGTTGGTGGAAAGGATGCCGTATGGGTTGTTGTGGATAGGTTGACCAAGTGTGCTAGGTTCATCCCTATCAAAGAGACTTGGAGTTTAGACCGTCTTGCTAGTGCTTATGTTGATGAGATCGTTCGTTACCACGGTGTTCCTAAGGAGATCGTTTCGGATCGTGACCCGAGGTTTTGTTCAAGATTTTGGAAAGCTTTGCAAGATGCTATGGGTAGTAAGTTGTTGATGAGTACCGCTTTTCATGCCGCTACCGATGGACAATCCGAGAGGACAATTCAAACTCTAGAAGACTTGTTGCGTGCTTGTGCCCTTGATTTTCATTCTAGTTGGGAGAAGAGCTTACCTTTGGTGGAATTTTCTTACAACAATAGTTATCATGCTTCTATCAAGATGGCCCCTTATGAAGCCCTTTATGGAAGGAAATGTCGTAGCCCGATTTGTTGGGATCAAGCAAGTGATGTTCGTGATCTAGGACCCGACAAGTTAGCCGAGACAATTGATCAAGTGAAGCTCATCCGTGAAAGAATGAAAGCCGCCCAAGATCGTCAAAAATCCTATGCCGATGTTCGCCGTCGACCCTTGGAATTTGAAGTTGGAGATAAAGTGTTCTTGAAAGTGTCCCCGATGAAAGGAGTAAAGAGATTTGGAGTCAAAGGGAAGTTGAGTCCAAAGTACATTGGACCTTATGAAGTGATAAAGAGGATTGGTGCCGTGGCTTATAAGTTGGATTTGCCCCCAAGTTTGGGTAAAGTCCATGATGTCTTTCATGTTTCTCAACTTAGGAAATACAATAGCGACCCTAGTCATGTGTTGCAAAATGAGATTCCCGAGCTTGAGCCTAGTCTTTCTTTCGAGGAGAGACCGATTCGTATCTTGGATAAGAAGGAGAAGAAGCTAAGGAGCAAAGTGGTGCCCTTGGTGAAGGTTTTGTGGAAGTGTGGTGATGTAGAAGAAGAGACTTGGGAGCCGGAAGTTTCCATGCGTGTCAAGTACCCTAGTTTGTTTTCTTAAGGTAATACCTTTTCGTTTCAAGTTTCGAGGGCGAAACTTTTTAAAGGTGGGATGATTGTAACACCCCGCGCTTTCCTTATATTTTTAAATAAATTTTTAAGTAATTTTTATTAAATAATTATTATTTAAAGCTTATTTTCATAAAATATCGTCATAGCCGTGTAACGGTAATAATAGTGTAGATTTTAATAATATTATTCTCCGTCTCGAGTTATAGTAGACTTGGGACGAAAATTCTAGTGGATACCGACTCATTTTGAGTTATTGGGCTTAACTTGACTCATGGGCCTTTTTCCCCCTCTTTTCTCTACACAAAACCTCAACTAAACCCTCACAACTTCATCTCCCTCACTTGTAATTTCTGAAATTTCCCAACAACCACCCCACCATTGTTGAACCTTCCCTTACTAACCCTAAAACCACCATATCTCACTCAATTCTTCACCAATCTCGTTCCTTTTCGCGCCATTCTCTTCCTTTTCTCATTTCCCTTCTTTCTAAGTAAGAAAGTCGCCATCTCTTCCTCTATTTCGAAATTCTCATCTTACAAGGATGTGGATTCTTGACTTAATACCTTTATTTTTGTGTTTAGGGGAGAACTTGGACAACCCGGAGGAGGATAGCTACATCATTGACGAGTCTTTAGAAGATTGAAGTGCAAAAAGGTAACGGTGATGGGTTACTCGACTTTTATGTTAAAATTGTGTGGTTTTATGTAGTTATAATCTCATATGAATGTTAAAAGTTGTATCTTTCATGATTGGTGCTAATTTGGTTGTTGAATGTCATGCTTGTTTGCAATTCTCACATGTTTGGATGAAAATCTCATGCTACATCTCTTGAATCCGAAATTACCCATTCACATGCTCAAATATGTTGTTTTTCCGAGTTAGAATCATGCTAGGATACGTAAACAATTGATGAGAAACGATTTTTGTTGGTTTCAAATGATTTGGAAGTGTTTTGCATGGAATTTGCGTGTTTGTAGTCCCAGCCGGGTGACCGGCTGGGAGATCCCTGTAAGTTTTGGACACATTTTAGAAAGCCTGTAGTCCCAGCCGGGTGACCGTGGCGGTCTTGGCCACCGACCGGCTGGGAGTACACCGAGGATTTTAGGTGATTTTGAGTTTGGACGTATTCCCAGTGAGGGTGACGACGGCTCTCTTGACCGGCGGGAGTGCATCAAGGTTTTATGAGTTTTTGAAATTTTGGCATGTTGTCCCCCCGGTGGCCGGCGCAGTACACCACCCTACGGGAGTCCCCTGTTTGTTCTATTTCACTTGCGACCTCCAATAATGATTGAGCTATGCATGCATCTTCTTTCCTATCGATAATTGGTTACTTTAAGACTCCTTAATGTTATGATCATGCATAATGGTTATGGTTCTTGTTCGGACCCGAGTGTGACGTTTTACATTGTGAGACTACTCGACATTCCCTATTTATTTGCCCTCGGACATTGGGTCACGGTTAGGTGCCATTGTTTCCGAGTTGGGCTATTTTTCCTTCCGCCTTTTCGGACCGGGGGTCACGGTTAGGTGACAAGGTTCCGTTTGAGGTTACTCGACTTTCGGGCACGGTTAGGTGTACCATATTTCGAGTCTTGGATACGATTTGGTATCGTTTGTCGAATCGGGTGTCGTCCATCCCGAGAGTCGGGCCAGGTTTAGACTAGGACCGTATTATGATCGTCGTCCTACCAAGAGGTTGGAGTCTTGAGGGTTGTCTTGTTTGAGTCTATACTTTGTAATTGTCTTACATTTGAGTCGAGTTGATATGTGACCGTTTGACCTAATAATTCTTCTCTCATTTATGCGTAACTACTCTTATTGCATTTTGTATACTAATCATGATCCTCTCGTCACCGTAAGTATCTTACTCTCATGCTTGTTTATTTGATTAAATTCTTAATTACTTGTATTTTGACATATTGTGGTGGGAGAACCCGAGTTACTCCCCACCGACCGTGGCTTTCATATCTATTATGAATGACAGGTTGGTGATGAAGCTTAAGTGGGGAAGACCGTGTGAGCTAGCGAGTTCTTACCTCGGACCTTATTTAGTTATCACATAATAGACTCACCTACTTTTCGAATCTATGTTAATTCGTGGGATATCTTTTCCCCAATAAATAGACTTGTTTTGTAAACTTAAACTTAACTGTCTAAACTTATTTACCGTGTTAGTGATACCTCGCGTTGGACTTCAATGGAAGCCTTAAAAGTTTTAAAAATCTCGTGTTTCCGCCACGATTTACTAGTCACTTTTAGTTACCTCAACGAGGGGTGTCACACTAAATATGCTCTAATTATGGTCACATCAAATATCCCCAAACCGAACCATTGCTCGTCCCGAGTAAAGATGTGACAAAGACTAGGACCATTATTTAAACTAATCTAATAACATAGCCGATATGAGACAATTAGCGGGTCTCACTCCGCCCCTTCAACACATAACAAGACAACCATGAGGTAGGATGCCTTCTTGCAAGGCAAGGTGGGTCTTGCCAAAATGGCGACACATCCAAACATTAAGCACACAAAATCAAGTAATGGATGCATCTACAAAAGAATAGCCACTTTCCTCATCTAAGTGGCGGAAATTATCTACAAGGGAAACAATTCAAGGGTACACACTCCTTCATAGATGCAATTTATTCAAACTACTAAGCCTAGAAGGATACCAATAAATCACCTCCAAGTTGTGTCAAGCTAGGGTACCTTTATCCTCAATCGTTAAATGCTTTTGTCAAGAGTAGAGTCCCTATGGTGTTAGAAACACTGGAGGATCGCGGAATTCCCTCTCTTGCCTAGACAAGAAAAAGGGTCGTCCCCTCTCTACCATGCACAAAAATGGATACGATGGATAAAGGGATCAATAGATATTTGAGCTTTTTTTTGGGAATTTGCTTTGTTGTTGTCCCCCCCCCCCCCCCCAATTTCTTGTGGCATATAACATTTGAGAACACTTTATTGGCATTTCAACACTTGACAACTTTCAACATTTCTTTGCATTTCTTTTGAACATTTTCAAATTCACCCCATATCTAG
The DNA here is from genome assembly GCF_048544455.1 of Silene latifolia. Taxonomy (NCBI): domain Eukaryota; kingdom Viridiplantae; phylum Streptophyta; class Magnoliopsida; order Caryophyllales; family Caryophyllaceae; genus Silene; species Silene latifolia. The sequence continues at coordinate 68,956,033 of NC_133532.1, forward strand.
TGAGGGTGCCTTATATTTGAAGCTTTAGGAGTTCTATTTTTGCTCCTCTTTTCATTTGATGCATTTTTTTTTGCAAACTTTCTTTCACTTTTCATTTCATTGAACTCAAATTGATTTCTTTTTGTGCCCATTCCCTTTGATGACAAAAATGTGGTAGAACATGGATGATGGATGCATGGTTTCAAGGGTCACCTTGGAATAAACGGTAGCCAAGGAGTTATCACACCACAAGGTACTCTTGACTAGGCCTTAATCCATTGGTCAAAGGATACTAGCATGACACATCCTAGGGTGTTTTACAAGTATTCTGACAAGCAAAGTCTTAAGAAGAAAAAGCATCTACTAGGGCCTATATACACTTGTCAAACTTCCCAAGTAGACGGCTTCGCAAAATTTTTCTAACATGCGAACTACATGCCGTTATGCAACTAGCATATAAACATCCTAATGCAAATGATTCCACCAACTAATATGACATATAAACTAAATGCAAGTCCTAAGTTAACATTGTCATACCGCGTCAATCAAAATAAAGCCACATAGTCATTAACATAAAGAGGAAAAAGGAAATTGGAAAGATCATACCATGCGGTCTTCAATATCCTCATGTCTCGGATGTGGCGTAGTCGATCAATGTGAACAAGGATAACACAATATATACAACAATATATACATGACTACACTACAAAGGAAATGAACTTGTTTTTGGATTTTCAAATTTTTCAAAATTTTGTGGTTTTTCGAAATTTTTTGATTTTTTTTTTATTTTTGAATAAAAGCTAAGTTAGAATTGCCCATCCCCACACTAATATGGGCATTGTCCTCAATGGCCAAAATGATGGGAAATCATGCAAGCATGATGCATGAATTCTACACTAAATGCAAGTTATACTATACTACACTACATGATGCATGGGTTTTTGTTTATGACGGAGAGCGTTATTTAGATTACCTCCCGTTGCGTATGCATGTACTTCCCTAAACCGATATAGACATTATTTCTAATGTCCTAAAGTTGGGGTAGTTCATGCACACAAGATGCAATGCATGAAACTAAATTGTCATTTTGGATTTTCAAAATTGGGAACAATGAAATAAGAACACCTCAATGGGGCCGAGGTGTTAGTCCTCTATGTTGCTCGGACTCTCCAACCATGATCAAGATAAAATATTGTACAAGTTAACAAAACATAAACTTCTTTCATGAAAATTGAAACTAAAGAGAGGAGATGAGGAAACTTCACTTAAGCTTGAGATGGGTGCCTCACGCCCGCTCCATCTAGCTATGAAGAAATCCTCTAGAGATCGCCGTCATCTCCCTCTAGATCACTATCCCATATTTCCTTGGATGCATCACTTTTATTCGGGTCCATGAACTCGTCCTCTTCACTTCCAAGCTCCACCGTGTCCCCTCCGCAAGAATTGTTGCTCCCTTCCTCTTGTCGCCCGTTTGCCTCTTCATTTGCCCTCTCCGAATTGGGGAAGAGTAAATCCATTTGTGCCCAAGAGGGAAATGCTCCCTCCTCACTAATCTTTCCCCTTTGAATCATATCGTGGTATTGAGGATAGAGTGCATAATAATTGTCCACGGTAGCTTCATATTGTCGGAAGTGCAAATCTTGTAGAATTCCCGTTACAAAGTCATCACGGGGAAGGATAAAGGGGTTGGGATGGTTGTACGGTTGGTAAGGAAAAGGGTAGGGAGGCACTTTGATTTTCTCATCTTGCGGTTGTTGCTCTTGTTGTTGTTGTTGTTGTTGGGGATTTGGAGGTGGTGGTGCTTGCCTTGCTTGGGTTGGGTTTGGAGGGATAAGGTAGGATGGGATTGGTGATAAAGGTCCTCTTCTTGGTGAGATTCTTGGTAGACCGGTCATTGGTAGGTAGATTGGATCACTTCCTTTTGTTATCCACTTGATCCTTTTATCAACCCCTTCAAGGGTTATCCAATGATGATGAATAAGAAGAAGGTCTTCATTTATCCTTGTATTTCCGGAAAGAGGAGCATACTCATTATTCTCATTGAATTTTGGATTGAAATGATTTGCAATCTTCGTAATGAGCCCATTTTGCCCATTTTTCGAGTAGCACAAGAGGCGCATTGAAGTGGTACCCACCCCTTCCTTGGATATTGAGATAAGACTCCATGAACACAAGGTCAAGTTCGTTCACTATTGCCGGATCTCGGCGAGCAAGTAGAGTGCCGGAAAGGAACCGGTAAGTAAGTCTCAAAATAGGATTTTGAATGTGGAAAGCTAGACACTCCTTGATGTACATGAAATCTCGGCCGGTCATGGCCCTCCATAGGGGTGCAACACTATATCTATTCGGTTTTGATGTCCAGGTAGGCGAGACATCGAGACCAAGCACATTAGCAAATTCCACTAGAGTCATCATTCTTGAAACACTTTCCAACCTAAATTCTTTGCATATTGTTCTATTCAAGGTTGTAATCTTCAAGAAGCTCACAAATTCAAGCACAAGGGATCGGTAAGTTTGCTCATGCATGTGGAAAAGGGTAGAGAGACCAAACAACTCAAAAAGAGCTTCCATTTGGTGATAAATCCCAAGTTTCCTCAAAGTATCATGACATAAAAACTTAGTAGGGAGAATGTTCTTACGAAGAAGCCGGTGGAAGACGAGTCTTTACACATCATTGACGAATTCAACATTTGAGAAATCATCAAGTCTTGTAAGATCCACAATTTCTTTATGCTCCCTTCTTAATGTGTTGATATGGGAGGTAGAAGAGCTTCCTCTTACCCTTGGTCTTCTCCTATCCCTAAAGGAAGATCCCTTTGGTGGCATTCTTTGATTTTTGAGCTGGAACTTTTTATTTGTTAAAGTATAAAGATGCTCCTTGTGGATTGAATGTTGCGTTTGGAACCCTAGAAAATTGGGGCTTTTTGACTTTGTGGGGTAAAAGAGTGATTGGGATATGCTTTGGAGTCATAAGGAGGTGGGTTTTTATAATACAAGTGGAAGGAAGGGTGATGTGTCACAAAATGTGTGGTGGGATGTAATAAAAATAGGAAAAATCGTGGTTGATTTACCGCAGGAAGACGAGCGGATTCGAGCATAAGACGCTCGGATTCCAGCATTTCGGAACGAGCGGTTTGGAGGGAAGACGCCCGGATTCTGTCACAGTTGATTCTCCAAAAATATGACGCCGCCAAGACGAGCGTCTCGAGCCCAAGACGCTCGGATTTTCTGTAAGGAGACGGGCGTCTTTAGCCAAAGACGGGCGGATTCTTTGACAGGAACCTTTCTTGAAATGCACTGCCAAAAAGACGGCCGTCTTTTTGCAAAGACGGGCGGATTCCTCAGGTCGAGCGTCTTCTCTGTCAGGACGCTCGGATTCTTCGACAGTCCCAAAATTTCAATTTCACAGCCTAAAAGGACGGACGGATTCTGTCAAAAACGCCCGGATTCCAGCAGGACGGGCGGATTCCAGGGAAGACGCTCGGGTTCCTTGCTGCGGATTTTTCTTTTTTTTCCTTGACTTCGACAAATGCTTCCCCACACTTGAAGATTGGTTCCTTCCTTCATTCAAAATTCGTTAGTGACCCTCCCTCACTTACTCTCATGGAAAGAGTTTATGTTTATAATTAAAGGAATGCAATAAAATTATAAATACAAGTTAGAGGGTTAGTATATTTATAAGTGGTGGTTTAGGGAGGACTCCACCAAACTCTCCCTTTTGATGATTCCTTCAAGGATGAGAAGGCCCGAGGTTGGTGACCTTGACCTCTCCAATAAACGCTCCCTCATAGTATGGCTTCAAGCTTTGACCATTGACCTTGAACTTGCTTCCATCTTCCGCCTTGATTTCAAAATCCCCATATTTTCCAACTTCGGTTATCACATAGGGACCCATCCATCTAGAGTTCAATTTTCCCGGAAAGAGTCGGTAGCGGGAATTGAATAGAAAGACTTTATCCCCTTTGTGCAAGGCTTTTTGTTTAATCCTCTTGTCATGGAGCAATTTTGTCCTTTCCTTGTAGATCTTGGCATTCTCATATGATTGTAGTCGGAATTCCTCCAACTCTTGAATTTGAATCATCCTCTTTTGACCACTCAATTTGAGATCAAGGTTAAGTGCTCGAATTGCCCAAAAAGCTTTGTACTCCAATTCGATTGGAAAGTGGCATGCTTTTCCATAAACAAGCTTGTAAGGGGAGGCTCCTATGGGAGTCTTATAAGCCGTCCTATAAGCCCAAAGAGCATCATCAAGCTTTGTGCTCCAATCTTTTCGGGTCTTATTCACAACTTTCTCAAGGATTTGCTTGATCTCTCTATTCGAAACTTCAACTTGACCGCTCGTTTGAGGATGGTATCCCAAGCCGGTTCTATGTTGAACACCATATTTGGTCAAAAGAGATGCGAGTTTCTTTTAATGAAAATGCGTTCCTCCATCACTTACGATTGCTCTAGGAACTCCAAATCTTGGGAAGATTATTTTCTTGAAGAGTTTGGTGACCGTTTTTGCATCATCATTTGGAGTGGCAATTGCCTCCACCCACTTTGAGACGTAGTCTACGGCCATAAGGATGTACTTATTCCCATTGGATGTCACAAACGGACCTTGGTAGTTGATCCCCCAAACATTGAAGATCTCCACCTCTAGAATGCCCCTTTGTGGAATTTCGTTCCTCCAAGAGATATTCCCTGTTCTTTGACAAGCATCACAATGAATGATGAATTTCCTTGTGTCTTGAAACATTGTAGGCCAATAGAAGCCCGATTGAAGAATTTTTGCAATGGTCCTCCTTGCTCCATGGTGCCCACCGTAGGGTGATGAGTGACACCCTTCCAAGATTCCTTGGACTTCCCATTGAGGGATGCATCTCCGGTAGAGCCCATCACTACACTCCATGTAGCGGTTTGGGTCATCCCAAAAGTACCTCTTTACTTCAAATAGGAACCTCTTTCTTTGGTTGTGGTTAAATTTGGAGGGAGTACTCTTCCAACAATATAGTTGGCATAATCGGCAAACCATGGGGTGATGTGCCTTTCAAGTTGTGTTTGAATGGCCATCAAGATATCGTCGGGAAATGAGTCATTGATCGGTGTTTCTCCTTGTTCATCATGAAACCGGATCCTTGACAAGTGATCCGCCACTACATTTTCGGCTCCTTTCTTGTCTCTTATTTCCAAGTCAAATTCTTGAAGAAGCAAAATCCATCTCAACAACCTTGGTTTTGCCTCCTTCTTTATCAAGAGATGTCGGAGAGCATGGTGATTCGAAAAGACAATCACTTTGGATCCAAGTAAGTAGGAACGGAATTTGTCCCAAGGCATGGACAAAGGCAAGAAGCTCTTTTTCGGTGGTATCATATTTCACTTGGGAGGGATCAAGAGTCTTGCTTATATAATAGATGGCATGAAGAGCTCTTCCTACCCGTTGGCCAAGAACCGCTCCAACGGCGTAGTTACTGGCATCACACATAATCTCGAACGGTAGTTCCCAATTTGGAGGTGGAATGATTGGCGCCAAGATTAGTTCTTCCTTGATTCTATTAAAGGCTTCAACACACTCATCAGTGAAATGGAATTGGGCATCTTTAAGCAAGAGTTGAGTGAGGGGTTTCGCTATTTTTGAAAAATCTTTTATGAAACGGCGATAGAAACCCGCGTGACCGAGAAAACTTCTCACCCCTCTAACATTCACGGGAGGTGGGAATTTCTCTATCACCTCAACCTTAGCTTTATCGACCTCGATGCCCTTTTCCGAAATTAAATGACCCAAAACAATTCCTTCATTGACCATGAAGTGACACTTTTCCCAATTTAAAACAAGACTAACATCTTCACATTTTTGCAATACAAGAGAAAGATTATGCAAACATGAGTCAAAGTCCTTTCCATAAACGTTAAAATCATCCATAAAAACTACCATTATGGTCTCTAGGTAGTCGGAGAAGACACTCATCATGCATCTTTGGAAAGTGGCGGGGGCATTACATAAGCCAAAAGGCATCCTCCTATATACAAAAGTACCATAAGGGCTTGTGAAGGTGGTCTTATGTTGGTCATCCGGGTGTATAGGGATTTGAAAGAATCCCGAATACCCGTCAAGGTAACAAAAGAATTTGTTCGAGGCTAACCTCTCAAGCATTTGGTCAATGAATGGTAGGGGGAAATGATCCTTTCTTGTTGCGGAATTCAATTTTCGATAGTCAATACACATACGCCAACCGGTGATCTTCCTTGTGGGTATTAGCTCATTCTTTTCGTTTGTCACCACCACTGTACCTCCTTTCTTAGGTACCATTTGAACGGGGCTAACCCACAAAGAATCCGATATGGGATATACGATTCCCGCATCAAGTAATTTCATAACCTCTCCTTTGACAACTTCTTGCATGTGGGGGTTCAATCTTCTTTGAGGTTGAATGGTAGGTCTATGGTCCTCCTCTAGATGAATTCTATGCATGCAAAAGTTGGGACTTATCCCCTTAAGGTCATCTAGACTATAACCTATAACCTTCTCATGTTGTTTCAACACATCAAGCAATTTTCCCAATTGGTTTTCATTAAGTCTATCATTAACAATCACGGGTTTGGTCTTTGATTCATCATTGTAAGCATATTTCAAATTTGGGGGAAGAGGTTTTAAAGTAGGAGTTTGTACCTCACTTTCCTCCTTTGAAGGTTCATTAAGAATTTGCTCCATCTCCATTAGGCATTCCATTCTCATGGCATATTCAACTTGTTCTTCGTTCTCATCAATCTCATCACCTTCGAATTCCATGACGAATTCCTCTTGCTCTTGAGCTTGTAAGATGTCTTCTATGATGGATTTCTCATCTTCTATAGGTTGACATGCTTCCACAAGGATGTTATGCACTAATTCGGATTGTGCATGAGTAAGTTCTTTGTTAGCTAGAGCGGCCTCAAATAGATCTACCTCCAATTCCCAATATATATTTTTAGCCTCACTTGCTTCCAAGACTTCAAATGCTTGCATGGGATCTTTGAAGAAAGGTATAGTTAAGTGGTCCTCTACAAAACAATCTATAAGGTCCATCTTGCAAAATATCAAACAACTTGAAAATAGTTAGAACAAACCTTGAGGAGTTTTACTTCCCCAAGGCAAAGAAAGAAACAACTAATAACAATGTAAGAAAATTTAAATCAAGTTAACACCGTCCCCGGCAACGGCACCATTTTTGGTCGTGATTCCCTCGTGGGGTTTAGTTTTCATTACTTGTCGTTAGGAGCACCTAGACCAAAACACAATTTATAACTTCACAAACAACTCTACAATTAGTAAAGAGGCAAGTAAAGGTCGGATCCCAAAGGACGGGAATTGAGATGAGATTTCTATTGCAACTAGTGGTGTCTAAGGGTGTCACAATTGGGGTTTGAAGTAGAAGATCACTAAACTATATAGCAATGAAAGTAAACAAGCAAGATGAATAAAAAGGGGTGTAAACAATCTATAAAAGGCACTAGGGTGTCATGAGGTCATAGGGGATTCATGGGAATTGATCATACAAACATGTTCTCAAGTTATAAGCAAGCAATTATTATTGTGATGGATCAAGTTGGTTTTTATCTTACAATCCTAGGAAAGTTTGGGTCCCGGAGCCGAATCGATTAGATTGTACAACACCTACAAGTCGACTTAATCTTCCCTACTCAACAATATGCATGGTCTAATGAGACTCGAGTTGGTTTATGTCTTACAAGTCTCATTGAAAAGATAGGTGAAGGGTAAAAAATGCAAGGATTCAAAGGCTCGCATTTCATCAAACATAATATATGCATAAGTTGAGATCACAACAAGCAAGCAAATAAACTATGAAAGCATATTAATTTAAGTATGAATCATTCCCCATGTTGGTTTCCCCTAATTTCCCATTAACCCTAGCTAAGGAAACTACTCACTCGTTATCATGTTGAACATGCTATCAAGGTTGTCAATTATACCTACAAAGTGAAACATGATGAATAAATAAGGATAATTAACAATAATTAAAAAGGAATTAAGAGAATTATACCTATTAATGATTCCAATAAAGCAAAGAATAAAAGAAGTACTAGATGCTTGATTGGAAGGTTGTCAATCTCCCAATAATAACCCAAATAATCTTCAATTACCCAAAATAAAGGATGAACAAGAGAGAGATTAAGGAAATAAAACTTGTATTAAAACTTGATTAAATGTTGATTACAAGATTAAAGAGAGATTTTGATTGATATTAATTACACTAAAGATTGCTAAGAAGAACATGCCCTTCTAATTAGACTAATGGGGTATTTATAGTGGGGATTAGGTACATAAATTAGGGTTTACTAAGAGCTTAAATGATGATTAAATCTCTGAGGAATAGCCGGTCTCTAGGGAGACTCCGGTCTCTTTTTCGCCGATCTTAGAAAAAGATTTGCATCCTTCCTTGAAGCTTGTAGAAGACGAAATGGGACTGTCTGGGAATCCGGGCGTCTTTAGCATGGGACGGGCGGATTTGGGCGTTCCTGGACGGGCGTCCAGAGGGGAAGACGGGGGTCTTTGGGAGCTTTTGCCCGGGCGTCTTGTGGAGGAAGACGCTCGGCTTGTGGGTGAGGGACGGGCGTCTTCAGGGGAAGACGCACGGATTGTCAGGCAGTTTCTTTCCTTCTTTTTTTCTTCCTTTTTCTTCATAAAATCCTTGAGGATTTCCTCGGGGATGCAAGGATCTTTTCTCATTATTGCCCATCTACTATAGTATGTACAAAGGCCTTCTAATCTTGTCTCTCCTTGATGCTTGGTCATTGAATTCAATCAATTTAGTCTCATTTTGCCATGAAAATGCAATGTTTGCACTCCTTTCCTACCAAGGACACAAAACCTCAAAGAATATGCAAAACAAAGAACTAAAGACAATAAATGACCCAAATATGCACTAAAAAGCATGGGAACAAGGCTAATTCGGGGACTAAATATGCTCTAATTATGGTCACATCAAAACAGAAATTAAACATCCATTTACCAAATTCGGGTTATGATGCTTAACACGATCCATTTATTGAAAAAGGGTGTCAAATGACAAAGTGTAAAAACGTAAGCTTGTCAATCTGATCCGTCATGTATTCAGATTAACCATAATCGTGATCGTCCTAGACAAGTGCTAAAAACGAGGCAGAACAATGCCAGGTAGCCATGTTAAGGCGCGAGCCTATTGGCGAGGTAAGGGGCTCTACCCAGGTTTTGAAATATGAAAGTAGAGGGCCTCTTGGGGCTCGAGCCATGGGGCGAACCAAGGGGCATCTCCTGGTTGTTAAAAAGGTTGTTTAAAACCGTTTTTTGTGATTAATGATTTGCAAGTATGATTTGCATGACTCGGAATAATTACTATTATATTAGTAATATTTGTTGTCGTATTTGGATGTTTGAAAAGCATGATTTACAAATAAAAATGTAAAATGTTTGATTTGAACTAATCATGTTAAGTTCATTTTTTTTTTGGTGAAATGTAAGAAATATTATAAATCATAAAAAGAAATTACAAGATAAACCAAGTGTTTCAACTATGCATACAACTCTATCTCAATTGCTAATTTCCATCCTGCAATCTATTACTAGACATATAAAACTACAAAATTATTGTAACACCCCATTTTTGCAGCCAGGTATTATCTACCCTTGTGTACTTTTTTTCCCTATTTTTCCTTAGCTTCCTTCTGACATCCTCCTTGATCATTTCAGCAACAGCACTAGGTTTCAGAAGTTGAAAATTAATCCTTGCATTATTCCTTTGATTCCAAACATAGTAATAGTAAGCAATCCAAATGAGATTATGCACGATCTGCTCAAGGCCTGCCCCTGCACTCCTGCCAGTCCTTGGATGAGAGAAGCTGACAAGTATTCTGAAGCCACACTATTGCTCAATCAGTCTTAAAATCTGCTTACTGTAATGACATTCAGCAAACAAGCGAGCTTGACTTTCAGTGTCACTGTCGCATATGCAGCATTTGTCATCAGTGCAATAGTTGTACTGATATAGTCTCTCTTTAATCATCAGGCCATTATTCATTACCATCCAGCTGATCAGAGCATGCTTGGGATAATTCCATTTGCTCCAAACAACCTTGTGCCATTCTTGTATAGCTTGTTTAGGCCTGAGCCATCCATAACCATTCCTAATAGAGTAACCCCTAGGATCAACAGTCCACTGGTTACCATCATAAGCTGATTTCATTTCTTTGTAATTAGTCAAGTTTGTCATCGTGCTCGGATTAAACCGACATGGTATAAGGAACCAAGGATGATTATGAATTATGACTAATATATTTACAAATGTAAACAAATGAGAAAAATGGTAAATAAAAAAATAGAAATTCCTTTAAAATGCAATTAACCAATTAATATCACCGAGTCACGGATTTAACTGTCATGGTATATGGAACCAAGGGTGATTATGATTTATGGTTAAAAAGTTTGTCATAGAAATGGTTTAAAACATTTGAAACGGTAAAAACCGATTACAAATAAGAAACGAAATAAAGAGGAAAGATGAGAACAAACACGGATGAGTCTGACCTGGACACCGACATGAGGCGCGAGCCTCCCTGCATAGCAAGGAGCTCCTGTCTCAGGCCAAAACTCGGTTTTGGCTCGTCTAACCTATATTTGAATCGTTTTATGCATTGTTCAAGCTTATAGACTCATAAAAACAGTAAATACATGAAATAAAGTGAGTTGTTTACACCCTCAAACTTACGTGTATTGATATGTTGCGACGTAGACGACTTTAGAGACAAGTTTTCTCGTAACGAGTACTCACGATCAAGAAGTTTAAAAAGAGTGCCTTAAAAAAGGATTTTGTTTTGAAAATGAGTTGAAAATATGTTAATTAAAATATGTTGATTGATTAGTTGAGTTGGTCGAATGGGTCGGTCGAATGCACGGCGACGGTACCAAAAAATATGTGTAAGGCTTGTGTTGACGATCGGTAGGTCGTAAACACGTGTCGATTTTGTGACTTAGGAAATCGGGTCTAGAAGTTTAAGGGAGAAGGAGGGGGCGGACTCTCGCGTGAAGATTATGGTGTGTGATGTTGGGTATTTATAGATAAATGTGGGATGGTAGGTCGGTCGATTTTGCTTGGAGGCTAAGGAGACACCCCATTGAGGCGCGAGCAAGCCTGCTATGCAATGGGGTGCCCTGTCCTTTTCAATTTGGACGTGGCCAATTCTCCATCCATTATTGATTTGTGGTAAACAAATAGGATGTCGTTTAACAATATGGGCATCTGATAAGATGATTTTGGTGTTACTTGAGGTAGGTGTTTTGTGTGCACTACTACAAATCCAGGCAACTACAACGCCCCTTTAACAACGAATATTCACGAAAATCACAATAGACGTTGTAGAATGTATGGCGCGAATTTTACTAAAATCAATTACAACGGGTATGGTTATAAAAACCGTTGTTATTAGTTTTAACAACGGGTCACACATGCACAACCGTTGTTAATAATTTGGCGCAAAATTGGCGCAAAGTTAGTGAAAAGTAATCACAACGGTTATTTTTGAAACCCGTTGTTAAAACTTATTTAACAACGGGTGTTTTTTACAACCGTTGTTAAAACATATTTCACAACGGTTGTTGTTTAATAACCGTTGTCAATACCTTCCATACTATAAACCACACAAACAGAAGTCTTCTGCAGCCACAAAACACAACCCTTAATACACAAACACAAACACAAACACAGCAGACAAACAAACACAAAACACATACACACTCTCTTTCTCTCTTTCTCTATTTCTCTCTTTCTCATCGTCGCTTTATCTTCTCGCCGTCACTGTGATTTCATCGTCTATTACGTTCTGTATTTATCAGGTAAATCTCGCCGTCACTGTTAGTTTCATCGTCATTATTTTCTTTTTCTATTTATTTCTTTTGCATGTATGTGTTTTTATCGACCATTATGTTATTTGTTTAAGTATTGTTCGCATAATTAGTTACTAAAACAATGAAGAAGCAAGATGAAGAAGTAAGATAAACATAATTAATATATATATATATATATTTATAAATACATAAATTAAAAAAAAAAAAATTACATATGTAAAAATGCAATTCTTATATTTTCATGGAGGATCTTATTGTGCTCTATCGTATCCGTCCTCTCCTCCTTGGCTATTTGGAGGTTCCGTTTCAGCTTGCTATATCGTCATATAGCCGCAATCGCGCCGCTCCTGTCAAGCCATTTTCTTTGGCGTGCTTCGGATGCGGATCGAGCTTCCGCAAGGTAGCTCCTGAAACTTTCCTCAATATGGAGGAACCGGCGGATGAAGTTGTTTTTGTTCTCGATCATGGTAAGAGTCTTTAGGATGAAATCATTCATTTTGTTAGAGTTTTTTGAGTTTGATTGAAAGATTAAGTAGAGTTTGTTTTAACAGTTAGAGTTTGGAGATGAATATATGAGATAATGGAAATGTTAGTTGAGATATGCAATGTATTTATACTAAGCAATGTGTGGGTTGAGTTAATTGCTTTTTAATTAATATATATGTTAGGAAGTTGTGCCATAATAATCATCATCATATCTCTCAATAATGCTGCTTCAAATCCTATTACTAACCCTTCTCATTCCATATTATCCGTTCATATGTACAGTGATGTCGGTAATAATGCATGCATCGAATTCTAACAGCCGTAATTATGCATGCATCTAGTAATATTTAATTTAATTTTTTTTATTTTTTAAGAACAAACAACAACGGTTATTGCGAAACAACCCGTTGTCTTTAGTTATAACAAAGGTTTTGTATATTACAACCCATTGTTATAACTTTCCCCCCAAAATTGAGTCACACTTTCCACAACGGGTTTTTATACATAAAACCGTTGTTAATAGTTTTAACAACGGTTTCGTTAAGTAAACCAACCGTTGTTAAAACCTTCTACAACGGACGCTTTAACAACGTCCGCTTTTTTATATAACAACGGTTTTTGACCGTTGTTATAGCCTGTATCTGTAGTAGTGGTGGTTGCCTCGGGTTTGACCCGTGTGAGTCGGGATTTGAATTTCGAGTCGGTTTTTGGCCCGGTGTCGGTTTGGACTCTAAATAGGGTCATTTTATTTGGAAATTACATGATAAAGACATTCATGACATTATTTTCGACATTCGAGATTTGGTTTGACTCGGTTTGACTCAGGTTGACTCGACTTGGGTTTCTGAGGCGGTTTTGGGTCCGAAGACGGTTTTAACTCTAAATAGTGTTATTTTAATGCCAATGAAGTTAGAAAACTTTTTATGAAATCATTTTTCATATTCGAGTAGTGCATTAAACCGTCTTATGTATAGCCAATCCACGCACGCATATAAAAAACACGCTATAGTCCGATCATCATCGGGTGGTTTTTGGAAGGTGCAGATACTGGGTATCTACAGAGCCCCCACTTTGACTGAGGCTTGGACAGGGCGAGAGTCAAAGTATGATCTCCAGGTCAATCGAAGATTACAACCTAAAGACCATTGCGACATCGAGGCGACTCAAAAGGGGTTGATCCAAGGACCTGCCGTCGGGAAGGGCGACGTCGAGGCGACTCGGGGATTCGAGTCAAGGACCTGCCGTCGAAAACAGTTTAGAGTCTGTCGACTTCCGGTTCGGGTCGTTTAAAGTCCATTAGACTACGTATAAAGGCTCGCCAACCATAAGAAGGAGTCATACCTGAGGCATCTTCGAGATATATCATTGGATCTTTTGCGCACAAAGGCTCGCCAGCCGGTGTTGAAGGTGGTGCTTTTTGAGGCTCGCCAGCCATAGGAAGGAGTCATACCTAAGGCATCTTCGGGATATGTCCTTGAATTGCTTCTTGTGCGCGTGCAAAGGCTCGCCAGCTGTGATAAGGAGTCATACCCGAGGCATCTTCGAGATACGTCCTTGAGTTTTGTCTTGTTTGCGGATAAAGGCTCGCCAGCCATATGCGTTGTAAGGCTCGCCAGCCATCTATGGTTGAATGATCGACTGTGGAAAATAGCATGTGTGACATCCATCTAAAAATCGGCACTCGCTGGGGAGTTGGAAACTTCTCAGGACTCGCCGAGGATATGAATTGCTGCTCGCTGGGAGGTAGCATAAGCCATGTAATCGGCGGGGTTAAAGCTCTTGGACTTGATGGGTCGCCGTTTGTTGGGAAGAACCCAATACTTACCTGGAGTGTGTTTGTCTTCTCAAGATTACCTGCATGGTTAGTGATCACACAAATCCGCAGTCGCATAGACAAGCACGTTGAGTGCAAGAATATAAGCACGTAAGCACATAAGCATGTGAGCAATTAGCACATAATATCTCGCGTGAGGGGAGATAGGATATGAAAACTTTGAAGCTTAAAATGGAGTCTTATTGCTTGTAGATCTGTGATTTAATATATTGGAGACACGTGGCTGTTCGGACACTGACTCACACAGACGCACACTGACAGACTGACAAATGGGTAGCCATGAACGTGATACAAACTCAGTAGCGACACGTGATGTATCACTTTCATATATACTTTTATAGCCCCCTTTATACCATTTTTACATACCGTTTCGTGCCTATTTTATCATTTATATGCCTTATTTCAATGAATTGTCGATACTGTCGCTATTTTGTGTTTTGATGCAGAAATGACTCGTTATGAGTATGATCAAGCTAAGATTATCATGGCGGAGACGGCATAGAAGAATACATGAAGCATGGCACGAGAAACGAGGAAGCACGAAGGCTAGAAGAGAAAGATGAGGAGAAAAAGTCTGTGAAGATGGTTCCTCGATCGAGTCACCACTGGCTCGATCGAGTAGCTGTCCTCAATCGAGTCACCTCTGGCTCGATCGAGGATCCTCTCTGGCGGGCTTATTTCCGGATTTTCCTAAAACGATTATCTTTTGTTATAAATTAGAAACTCGTGTTTTATTGTTGGACTACGTTATATTTTGCTTGGATATTGCTGGAAAACTCTCTTAGAACCCTAATCTTTCCCTTGTATGGTACTAATCTTTCCTCATTAATTAATCGTTGATTGTTTTTATGTTCATTAATTCTTATTTTATACTTTCAATCATGTTTTCATCTTTAATCATTATTGTTGTTGTTATTATAATTATGAGTAGCTAATCCCCTCATCTAGGATGAAGGGGATCTAGGTTAATCAAAAGGAAAAATCAATTAGTTGCTATTGATATCGTTAAAGTTGTTGTTTGATTATTGTAATTCTTCTAGTTAATCAACTTGAGGCCTGAGTTATTAATTAGTGTAGCAAATTGATCCTATCGCCGACTGGGTTAGAATTGATATAAGCTGCGATAATCAAATAGAGAGTATCTAATCATAGCGACCGCATGTTAGAATCGATCTAAAGGGCATAATTGAGTCGACCGATCTTATGACCTTAAACAACTTGATAGATTTAGCAATTGATTGATAATCCCCGACTGATTGACCTAGTGAACCGTAAATCCTAAACTTTTAATAATATCGTTAAAACCTTCATTTAATTACTTGCAATTAGTTTGTTAGAATCAACACAAAACAAACCCCCCGAAATTGGTTACTTTAGACAGCTTAAATACTCTTAGACTTACCCCGGGTTTGAAAGTCGTCATTACGACGGCCTAGAAAGCCGTGTCGAAAAGCAACGGTCGGCGAAAGACCGAGGTTTGAAACGGCCATTATAACGGCCCAAAAAAGTGTTTTTGAAAGTTTGAAAATGACACGGAAGGACTTATGATCAAGTAGCACATAAGCACTCACAGTTCATTATATTATGCATAATGCTGACATGGGTTTTAGCTTAAAAGGGTGGGTTACACGCCAAGAAATCAAACCCCGATTTGCGAGAGGGATACCAATCCAAATAAAATGTGTAAGGAGGGTGCCCTAGCCTCGTGCTCGAAAGTGATGAAAGCTCTTTGACGAAACAGAAATGTGTAACGTCAACGGCATGCTTGACTCAATCGGGATTCGAAACGCGGGGATGAGAAAACTCACGCCGACGGGACGAGCCAATTGGTCGATAAAGGTTACGTTGTGGGCCCGGACAAGGAACCCGACTTATGACCGTAATATCAATTAATGCACTTTAACCACAACCTCATTCGAGTTTCACCTCTAAGGATCACAAAGACACAAGTGTCCTAGTTTTCCCCAGCGGAGTCGCCAATCTGTGGACATGGGCCACGTCTCGGTCTGTGGATTCGGGCCACCTACCAATCTGCGGGCACGGGCTACCTGCACGCTAGGTCGATCTATGGACATGCAGCGGTCTTTTGAAAGCCACGCTCGGCGGCGTAAAAATGCTTTCGACCGGATCGTTTTAGATCGGTCGGTTTCGTCTCGGTAAGGGTCTCGAAATGAATAGAGATGTTCGGACTCGCCACCATGCATTTGTGGGATGCTTGGAACCCGTTCGAAATTCACTTTATACCTCGGTCAAATCGAAGCACAAAGCAGCGTTTGACATAAGTACTAAAGATAAGGAAATCGTCCCTCTTTAGCATCCTATCTCTAGAATGACTCTCGTACGCCCTGGATAAGGTCGTCCACTATCCAAAGTTTCTGAGTAAGAGGTGAAGGTACATATTGGGAAGCCCTTTAATCAGACACCCTATCCCGCCGCGAGTAGCGCCTCTCTCTTGATCGATCTTGGTTGGTTGAATGCAAAAGTTGATAAATCGGTTTAAATGCATGAATGCGCATCCAATAATTTAAACCTAACATGTGAGAGCTTTCTAAGTCGGTTGACTTAATACAAGTATCAAGTATAAGATGTCGAGTTGGATTAATGGTTGATTTGCATGCAAGACGGAAATTAAACATCCATTTACCGAATTAGGTTTAGGGTACATAACGTGATCCATTTGTCTTAGTAAGGCATTTTGCAAATGTAATGTTGAATGAACAAATAGTCGTCTGATCCGTCCTATATCCGGGCTAACCGGAGTCGGGATCATCCTAGACTAATGCTGGAAAGGGAACAGGCCCTGTACCAGACGGCTACATGAGGTGCGAGCCAGCCGGCGATACAAGGGGCCTCCCCCTGGTTTTGAAAATGAGAAAGAAAAGGCCTGCTTGAGGCGCGGGTCACCCTACGGTTATATGTCGTATTCTGACCATTTAGAAAACGTTATAAAACCTGTTGAGAAATGGGTATTTGAACCTGGCTATGTTTGAAGGGGTCGTTTAGACCGCATTTGTTGATTTTGAAGAACTAGACTCGAATAATCATCATTATACAATATTCGGTGTCGGGTTCGACTTGACAAGCTTGACATGAATAGTTTTGAAAATAATTATAAACTAATTGTTTTAAGTTCATTTGAATGTAATTAGTCGATACTCACCATCGCACACGGGTTAAAATCCGGCATGGTATGTAGAACCAAGGATGACTTTGTGTTGGTGACTAATATGTTTATTTTGAAAATGTAAAGAAATGATGAGAGGCTTTAAAATACCTCCCAAAATGTAAAGAAATGAAATAAAAGGTTTTAAATACCTTTTAAATGTCATTAACCAAATATTATCACTGAAACACGGATTTAACCGCCATGGTATGAGGAACCAAGGGTGAAAAATGTTTTATGGTTAAAACAAATATAATGAAATAAAAAGGGGTAGAAAATATTTGAAATGGTAAAAACCGATTACAAATATGAAAATGAATTAAAGGGGAAAGACGAGAACAAACACGGTTGATCTCTGACCTGAACACCTCATTTAGGCGCGGGTAAGCCTGCAACCTAAGGGGCTTCTGTCTCAAGCCAAAAATCAGGTTTGGCTCATTTATCCCATGTTTTGATTCATGTTATGCACGTTTTAGCATGTTATAGTCATGAAACAAATGAAAACATGATACAAAAGAGGATTTTTACACCCTCATACTTACATGTTTGGTTATGGCGAGTGTCCGACGTAAGTGTAACAAATCGTTTGGTCGGAAAAAACTCGGTTTAAAACCGTTTTGGTAAGTAAAAAGAGTGTTTTAAGATTAGTGACAGTGTAGTGGTCTAAGTGGTCGGTCAAGTGATTTAATGCACGATGACGGTACCAAACAATGTGTAAGGCTTGTATTTACGATCGGTAGGTCGTAAATACGCGTCGGATTGGGACTTAAGAAGTCGAGTCGAGAATTTTAAGGGAGAAAAGAGGGGGCGGACACTCGCGTAAGTCTCAAATGGGGGGCATTTGAGGGGTATTTATAGGGAAATGAGTGGTTGTCTGAGTTTTGAGCGACGTGGCCACTTGGGCTGCTCAAAGAGGCGCGAGCCACGTCGTGTGTCTTCGAAGTGTGTTGTCGCTTTTACACAAATGCAATCATGGTTTGTTCTATCCTAGGTTTTGTAGTTATATGTTTGGTACTTGACCAAACATAAATCCGGGAAAACATAAGGTAGAAGGTTTGAAATGTTTTGTTTTTGGTGGTTGACTCGGTTTGACTCGTTGTTGGAGTCGGGATTTGAATTTTTGAGTCGGTTTTTGGTCCGGTGTCGGTTTTGACTCTAGTTTGTGTCATTGCGACCCCGTCGTCGTGCATTAAACACTCCAGGTATTTTTGAAATGTTTTGAAATTTTTTATTTTCGAAATCGTTTTAAGTTTTCCGACGTAAAGTTGTACACAAACTGTCGATCAAACGCCGCGATTCCAAAACATGTTATAGTCTGATAATCATCGGGTGTTTGTTGGAGTCTCAGCAGATACTGGGTATCTACAATGGGCGATAAAGAAACAACGCCACTACATGCTTAGATACTCTGTCAAAGTGTATTCCAAAATGGATCCCGTCAAATACCTCTTCGAGAAACCCGTTCTTAACGGTCGTTTGGCAAGATCGACCCTAATGCTCTCAGAGTTCGATCTCAAATACACACCTCTGAAGGTCATAATGGGGCGCGCCGTTGCCGAGTTTTTTGCAGACAATCCTATCAACGACACCCAAGTAATAGACATGTGGTCGTTCCCAGATGAGGAAATCCTACAAACCAGTGTAGACTCCTGGGATCTTTAGTTTGATGGAGCACCAAATTTAAGAGGATTTGGAATAGGAGTGTTGCTCATTTCTCCTGAAGGTGAGCATACACCACTTTCTGTCAAGCTCGACATAGAGGTGACAAATAACGCAGCAGAATATGAAGCTTGCCTCATTGATCTACAAAAAGCCGTAAGTTTAGGCATCAAGAACCTTCGATTTCACGAAGACTCATCCTTGATCATTAACCAAATTATAGGATCTTGGAAAATTCGAAGTGAAAGTCTAGCACCCTATCAGGCTAGGATAGATCAAGTCGCCCAATTCTTCGATCAAGTCACATATCTACACCTACCTCGTGAAGAGAATCAATTTGCAGACGCTCTTGTGAAACTTGCATCTTTGATTCATATGCTAGATAACATGGTAGAAATGCCTTTATGCATCGAACGACGGCCAGAACCAGCCCATGGACACCAAATTACAGACAAAGAGGAAAGCTCAGGGGAACCTTAATGGTACATATCCGCCAGATATGGATAAGAGGGGACAACGTGCCATACGCCTAGTACCCTCTCAATACCTCCTCATGCAGGGAGAATTGTACAGAAGAACACCTCTTGGTGTAGTTTTGCATTGCCTTGATCATTCACAAACACAAAAAGTGATGGAAGAAGTTCACGATGGAGAATGCGATCCTCACATGAGCGGACCCATGATGGGAAAGAAAATAACGCGTCTATGATATTACTGGACGATAATGGAGTCGGATTGTATCAAATACGTCAGGCATTGCCATAATTGTCAAATCTTCGGGAATGTGCAACTTGTCCCTCCATCACTGCGTTACGCCATGACCTCTCCTTGGCCGTTCTCTGCTTGGGGAATCGACATCATTGGGAAGATCACTCCACCTGGAACAGGAGGTCACTGCTTCATTTTGGTAGCTATCGACTATTTTACCAAGTGGGTCGAGGCGGCGTCCTATACTGCTCTTTCGGCTAAACATGTGGCAAAGTTCATACAAACCAATATCATCTGTCAATACGGTTGTCCACAAGAGATTATCAGTGACAATGGGTCCCATTTCCAAGCCGAAGCTGCACAATTGCTAGTCAAATACAAAATCAAGCACCACCATTTCTAGCCTTATAGACCTCAAACTAATCGCGCGGTGGAGGCAGCTAACAAGAACGTTGTCATGATCCTCAAGAAAATGATCGACAATTATCGAGATTGGCCTAGAAAAATACCTTTCGCGCTATGGGGTTATCGCACATCAGTTAGGACACCCACTGGGGCCACTCCTTTCTTTATGACCTATGGCATGGAAGCTGTGCAACCTGTTGAACTAGAATGTCCTTACGCATTTTACTCAAAAGTCAAATCCCAGAAGCTGAATGGAATATAGATCGTTATGAAGAACTCATCCTCTTGGATGAACGAAGGTTACGCGCATTACATAATGTACAAACATATCAGGCACGTAACAAATGAGCCTTTAATAAATGGGTTAAGCCCAGGAACATCAAACAGGAAGATTTGGTTCTCAAATCAGTCAGAGCTCTCCTACATGTCAATCCACGTGGAAAGTTTAAACCCAACTGGGCCGGACCTTTCTTAGTCAAGTCCATACTCTCGGGGGGTGCGGTTAAGATTACAGACCTAGACGGGAATGAATTTTCTAACCCAACTAACATCGACCAATTGAAACGATACTACCCTTAGTATAGTCTAGAAACGCGCCTCGCGTAACACCCATGTGCCGCTCGTGCGACACGGTATAAAAATGGCCCCTGGCCCGCTGAAAGAAAGCTTATGACACTATGCTCTTGCATTTTGGCAATTCGACATCCTCACATCATCAAATAAATTGAATTGTATTTTAGGAGTAAGTAAAAGCTCATGCTTATTTTCGAAAGTTCACCACAAGCTCTTGCTTCGAACAATTATTCTTTTACATTTATTTGAACTACGCACAGGGTTTGATTTCTTTTTTAATGAATACGTATGCAGTCCTTTACAGGATACAACTCATTATTTTACAATGTAAATAGAAGGACATTTGCATTTGAAACTCGATAAGAATAATAAAAGGAAATAATAATAGTTTCTTAACTAATTAATCTTTTATTCATTTATTCCATAAATAATAATAATATTCCAAATATTATAAAATGCTGAAAATAAATGCCAGGCGAGGATTCTAAAAACCTCGCCGTTTATTAAAACTTAAATAATGATAAATAATAATACGACTAAGGCTATTCTTCCATTTTCCCTTTGCCTTTGTCACCCTTGTCATACTTCTTATCTTGACCACGAGCCGGGCGCTCTTGTGCTATCTCCGACCTAATCACCAAAGGTCTCTCTCGCAGTCTAGACTTGCCATTTCAATCCACCACCATCTCTACGACAGAAGCGGTCTTTGGTTTCTTCGACGGATGAACGACTCGGAATCCGGCCTCTTCTTCCTCCTCAGTCAAGTGCTTTTGGTTCTCCTTTGCTACCTCACGAATCTTGTAGTCAACGGGTTCGTGTTTCCTCAATTTCTCACGCTCTTCAGGAGTGCCAGCCTTCCTCTATTGCAAGTATGAGTCAGATACCCATAAGGAGCCAGTAGGAAATGGTATAAACCACATGTTCCTTTGAGCCCATCTAATTGCCCACTCCGAACAAATCTCTGTGGTATGTGCCAATGCAGTTTGAGGGACGGTATCAAGCTTCGAATCTTCTACTTAAGGCCCACTTGCCTCATCAACCTCTCAGGATAAATACAAATCATGAATTCCAAGCCAGGGATACGACTCCAGTGATTGACCTGAGATGCCACCACGTCCCAATCCACCGGATCAGGGGACCTCCTTCACTCTTCAATTTATTTTCCCAGTAATTGCAAACCCGAGTGAAGTCCACCATGTAGAGCCTAGTTCTCATTGCAATTGATCGAGCATAATATCCTAGCACATTAACTGGGGGTGATACCTGTCGAAGTGAGTGCCAAAAATAATATTTATAAATTCCAAACTACTACTAGCAAGCGGTAGTAAGGGTCGATCCGCAGGGAGGTAGGGAGATAATAGTTGTTTCTAATTTTAGTCTAACGGTAACAATTGTGGGGGTTTTGATAAGAATTGAATCTAAATCTAATGACATAAATTAAATAAATAAATAAATAAAGATTGCAAGGGACGGTAAACAATGATAAAAGAAATGCTAAGACGGTCGGTTCACTATAGCTGCGATGGCACATAATCCTAGGTAACTCCGAAATACGGTCGCGAAGGATGGGGAAAACAAGTCCTCTCGGTCCATGTTAATTAGTAACTACCTCTCGGCCTATGCTACTAATCCCTAAGTCTCATTAATACTAACTCTCGTTCTTGATTAATGATTCCTAATGCAAACTAAATCACGTTATCTCTTGATCTTTAGCAATTTAGTCGTTTTAATTCATTAATTATTGTCCATTCCTATCTCTCGATCTACGGGATGGTCAAGTTTAAGCATCTATCAAGTCTCCTCTCGGTCTCATTGAAAGATAAAGCACTTAACGAAACAAACAAAGCAAAACCAGACGCGAAGTCAGTCGATCGACCAGCTACCCCAGTCGATCGACCAACCGGCTCAGTCGATCGACTAGTTAAGCCAGTCGATCGACCAAGCCCTAATGCGGGGTTACCTATTCTACTGCCATCTACGCCATAGATCCCCTACATCTTAGCAAGGGGGTATTTAGCTACTCATACTTACGCAAATAATAAGAACTAATTTGATTTTAGATATAAAGAATTGCATAATTGAAATAATTGATAAACAAATTCGCATAAAACTATAACTAAGGCTTTGAGATTCTATCTAGCAAGAACTAATACTAATGAAACGAAATAACAATACAGGAATTGAAAGGTTAGAATTACCGAAGCAAAGGAACAAGAGGAATTCGAAAGCAAAGTACGAACTTTATTGAGAATTCTAAACTACGAAAATAGCTACTGTGTTTTTAGGAACTAGATGATCAAAACTGAATGCTTATTCTGAAAACTAAGGATACATTATATAGAAATAATCCTGCGTAACCTTTATTCCTAAACCTAATCACAATGGGCTTTGGAATCCTCGATCTTTTATTTTGCGTCAGACCCGTGGAGTGGTCGATCGACCATAGTACCCAGTCGATCGACCAAAGGTGTCTTTGTCATTGCATTTCGACGATTCTGCAGCAGCGCACCGATCTTAAAACGGCTGCCATTTCTTCGTTACTTGGTCAAATCAGGCGTTCTACACGGCGTTGGAAAGCTAAGAGGATAAGCTTTCACCACCAATTTGAATAACTCGATTATCTACTGTAGAACTCGAGATATAGCCATCCGAATGAGGCTGCAATATGGTGAAATGCTTCTGTGCTTGTTAAACTCGTACGCACCCATGCTTTTGCTATCTTTAGGCTTTGAAATGCGCACCAAGCTCATTCCTCGAATCAATACTCCATCTCAAATGCAATGCTAAGTACTTAGGGACGGATTCGGCTTATTTTCCGCTGAAATCTTCATGTTCCTACAAAATCACAAGAAAAGGAAGAAATACACGAAACAAGGGAAGTAGTAGCATAAACTACTCAATTGAGCTCTGAAATGCGTGTAAAATAGGGTGTAAAACATCATATAAATGACACGCATCAAACTTCCCCAAACCAAACCCTTGCTTGTCCCCAAGCAAGAACTAGACTCGATCCTAAAACCTAATGGAACGAGTTCAATCTCAGAGCGAAATGCAACAAATAAAGCCCAAACCAATTTAATGCAATAACTAACAATCAATTAGCAATGTGAATCATGCAAACGAGTTATGAAGTCGTTAAAGATCGCTGAACCATCAACTGTAGAGACTTATCAAATTGGACTCTCACGGGTCGCTCAAAACACTCAAATAAGCACAAGGTGAATATATGTAAAGATAGAAAGAAGTAATTTTGTGAAGACTCTCACCTAACTACGACCTATAAGAACATGCCTGCAATCTAATATGAAAATAATCTCTACAACCGTACATATGCATTCCAACCAAACAGATGACCATGACACATGCCGAGGTAAATATGGATTTGTGAGGCTATGGGTAAGAAGAGGCAAAACATTTATGGAAAAGTGGAGGTACAGGTGATCAAGCTAGTACCAAAACGGAACCATATGACAACATCCAACTTCTTGCTCAAAATCAACAATAAAACCGGGTGCTAATTATCAAGCACAAATCTCGCAACTTCCATAAAATTCAACTCCCCAAAGAATATAGATGATAACATGGGAGTGAAAATCACCAAATCATAATAATTGAAACATGTGATTTTTTCTTTCTTTTTCACGGGCTGCAGTCGATCGACCATAAGGAGCAGTCGATCGACCACCCTCTTCAGTACAGCATACTTTTTTTTCTTTTCTTCTTTTTTTTTTCTTTTCTTTTTTCTTTCTTTCATTTTTCAATTCTTTTTCCTCCTTCATTCGTTTTCCAACATCATCTCAAGGAGAGCATATAACCAAACCGCAATAAACAAATTCCCAAAAACTAAGACTACTAGCTTGACAAAGGCAGGCTAAATATAGGATGTAGTTAAGGCACAAAAGGCTAAATTTGGCTATGAGAGGCTCATGGGTAAAATTAATAAAGGGAAACCTCTACCACATGTGTCAACAAACCACAAACCGAATGCATACAGTATTGCGTGATTAAGTTCATATTTATGCATATTAATGTAACATGTCTCATAAGGAGTAACTAGTCACAATCCTAGATAAACTGGTCATGAATGTCACCAGTTATAAGCTCTAATCCTCAGAATATGATGTAGCTTGCCAAAAATCTAAGTCAAGTCTCAAGTTCAGCAAGAAATTTAACGAAAACTCGTAGATTATGCAAATTTGATTCTACTAATAATATGTCAATTAACAAGGCTTAGGCATAACCAGATGAAAATACAATGTCGTCATAGAAATACTACCGTTCCGACTCAACCTACATGCTAAAATAAGCGTGCATTTTTTTGAATTTTTATGAAATTTTTCAATTTTTTGGAATTTTGTATATATAAGGGAAATGAAATAAACAATGCAAAACAAAATGTAAACGTGAATGCAAGCAAATGAAATGCGACGCAAAACTCTTCCCCAAACCAAATCGCACAATGTCCCCATTGTGCAAAATCATGTAATGAAATAAACAAGGAAACGGGAATTTGCGAGAAAATAAGTAAATATGACATGAAGTGGAACGTGGGAACTCACAAGACTTTAAGCGCAGCAAAAGGAAACCTACCCAAACCAGCGTGAGCTAGGAGGTTTCAGTAGCCAGCAGTGCTACCAATTAGTACCTGAAAGACAAACAAATACCACGCTTAAAACCGAGAAAACAATAATGAAGCGGTAATTATGTGCACAATAGAAGAAAAATAGAAGAAATAAGTAATATGACGGAAGATAAAGTGGAGTAGAAAACTCCCTCAATTCCGCAAATCGACCAAACACAGCAGGGGAAAGGTCGTGAACAGTCTAAAGAATGCGACAACGGTCGATCGACCATAGCAGCAAAAATCGATCGACCGTAATGAACAGAACGTAAGCTCTGGAAGTCGCACCTAAGTCGATCGACAGGGTGGGCAAATCGATCGATGAAAAACTGTTGTAACTTTCTGATTTCTTCGAATTAGCTCGAGAACTTGAGCTAATATGGTCTATAAACCTGCAAACGCACAAAATACCGCGCCCAAAATTGCGCAAAACCCAAAGTAACAGTCTAAAGTTTATAGAAAATCCTAACCAAACTAAGCGAAGTTTCGCGCACACGAAAAACGATAAAAGGTCTAAAAGCAATAAAATAGATCAACTAAAGCTGCGAAAAATCTCCGACCAAGGCTTCGCCTACATGAAGTAGCTTCGCAGTGCTCATCTCGGAAAAGTGGACTCCACTCTACTCGACCGGAATACTCAATGGGTCATCTCTAGCATCTTCCCAAGCATGGCCATCATCTTCTAGCTTCTCACACTCAAGATCGACTCAAAATTTGACGGCTCCTTCTTCTTGGGCTCCTCATCCGGCTCCTCGTCGGTTGCATAGCTCGACATCCCAAACCGCCTCTCGTAACAATGGGCTCATCTCGAGTGGCGCGCGCTCATCCTTCCCCAAACCAGCTCCCGCAATAGATGAAGCGAGACAAATCGTCCTCCAATTTGCTCCCAATGGGGCGGAGGTGTCATAACAGAATAGGCACGGGTAATTAAGGAGGAGTGTTAGAAAGCACAAAATAAGATTTCTTTTCGTAAATCATATTACAGTCATGGGCCACATGGGGTCTTTCTTCCTAGGGGATCGGGCAAACATAATAGAGTGCTTCCTACCTTAAATCTCAAAGTTCTTTCCCCTACATCAATTATTGCACCAAATAGTGTGCAAAAACGGTCTTCCCAAAATAATTGGGGTGTTGACATCTTCAGGAATATCCAAAACAACGAAGTCAACAGGGAAAAAGAACTTTTCAATTTGAACAGGCACATTCTCTAAGACCCCTATCGGTCGAATCTGAGAATGGTCACCATTTGCGAGAGTCATGTCGTAATGGCAAATCTAGTCAATCCTAACTTCTTAGCCGACTCAAAGGCATAACACCGACACTAGCCCCTAAATCACATAATGCCTTCTCAATTGAGAAGGTACCAATGCTACATGGGACGAGAGAAAAACTACCCGGGTCGACGGTTTATGAGTAGCAAGTGTGAGTTAAGTACGAACTAGACTGTTCAGTTAAATGCACCGACTCCACAACATTCAAAGACCTCTTCTTAGCTAGCAACTGTTTCATGAATTTCGTATATGCAGGTATTTGATTAACTAGCTCTAAGAAAGGAATTTGCACGTTAAGACTACGCACGACATCTTTAAATTTATCGAATGTTACCTCATCTTTGGTCGGCACCAGTCTTTCTGGATAAGGGACTGTCATAAGTACCTTTGCCCTCTCCTCTAAGTCTCTCACACTGGCATTAGTGGACTTAGGCTGAAAATCCACTACTCTGTCTTTGTTGTAACTTGACCCTTCTTCAGACCGTCTTATGAATGAACCATTAACCGTCGTAGGGTCATACCTTAGAACCGGAACATCAGCATTCAGATCTTGCCTCATTAATTTCGGAGTCGTCTCATCCCGAAACAAGAAATCCCTCAAGTTATCTGGCATTGGAGGACGAATTGGATCACTTTCAGCAACGATGTTAGTCGATCGACCATGAATGTCAGTCGATCGACTGACCTCTACAGGAACAGAAGCTGTGTCTTTGCGCGGACTGGTCGATCGACTGGGTATGTCAGTCGATCGACTGTGATTACTACTGATCGTGTTTTTCTCCCCTTTTTTCTTCTTCCCCTTTTCAGCAACTTTCTCGGGTCCATCGAGAGCAGACCCGCTCCTCAGCGTCATTGCATGTACGGTCTCAATACGCTGATTCAGAGAGTGAAATTGACTCGGTATCTCAGCTGCATTCTTGTCTAATGTAGCAATTTGAGATATCAGCTTTGCGATTAAGGCCTGATTCGCCGCATTGCTTTTCTGTACCTCCACCATAAGAAGCTGCACTAGACTCGTCAACTCTGCAACTTCGTTTTTCAACTCTTGCTGTGACGGAGTGGATGGTGGTGGGGCTTCATAAGGAGGCTCATATGGTTGATGCGGGAAAGTAGGAGCGTAGTTATATGAATTGTCGAGCTGAAGTTGATGAAAAGCAAACATCTTCTCCTTAGGGTGCCCGCATGCCCCAGATGTGTGTCCCGTTCCGCCGCATCTCCCACAAAACAGCACCTGCTGCTCCTGAGAATGGAACATGAGTGGACTCTCCTGAAGTACTGCAAATAAACAACACTAAAGAAGAAGATAAGAACTGCCTCAAGGTACTCAGTCTTCCCTTGAGGCGAAAAACAGACTAAAATGAAAAACAACTAAAACTAGCGCTGCCTCCCCGGCAACGGCGCCAAAATTTGATACCTGTCGAAGTGAGTACCAAAAATAATATTTATAAATTCCAAACTACTACTAGCAAGCGGTAGTAAGGGTCGATCCGCAGGGAGGTAGGGAGATAATAGTTGTTTCTAATTTTAGTCTAACGGTAACAATTGTGGGGGTTTTGATAAGAATTGAATCTAAATCTAATGACATAAATTAAATAAATAAATAAAGATTGCAAGGGACGGTAAACAATGATAAAATAAATGCTAAGACGGTCGGTTCACTATAGCTGCGATGGCACATAATCCTAGGTAACTCCGAAATACGGTCGCGAAGGATGGGGAAAACAAGTCCTCTCGGTCCATGTTAATTAGTAACTACCTCTCGGCCTATGCTACTAATCCCTAAGTCTCATTAATACTAACTCTCGTTCTTGATTAATGATTCCTAATGCAAACTAAATCACGTTATCTCTCGATCTTTAGCAATTTAGTCGTTTTAATTCATTAATTATTGTCCATTCTTATCTCTCGATCTACGGGATGGTCAAGTTTAAGCATCTATCAAGTCTCCTCTCGGTCTCATTGAAAGATAAAGCACTTAACGAAACAAACAAAGCAAAACCAGACGCGAAGTCAGTCGATCGACCAGCTACCCCAGTCGATCGACCAACCGGCTCAATCGATCGACTAGTTAAGCCAGTCGATCGACCAAGCCCTAATGCGGGGTTACCTATTCTACTGCCATCTACGCCATAGATCCCCTACATCTTAGCAAGGGGGTATTTAGCTACTCATACTTACGCAAATAATAAGAACTAATTTGATAATAGATATAAAGAATTGCATAATTGAAATAATTGATAAACAAATTCGCATAAAACTATAACTAAGGCTTTGAGATTCTATCTAGCAAGAACTAATACTAATGAAACGAAGTAACAATACAGGAATTAAAAGGTTAGAATTACCGAAGCAAAGGAACAAGAGGAATCCGAAAGCAAAGTACGAACTTTATTGAGAATTCTAAACTACGAAAATAGCTACTGTGTTTTTAGGAACTAGATGATCAAAACTGAATTCTTATTCTGAAAACTAAGGATACATTATATAGAAATAATCCTGCGTAACCTTTATTCCTAAACCTATTCACAATGGGCTTTGGAATCCTCTATCTTTTATTTTGCGTCAGACCCGTGGAGTGGTCGATCGACCATAGTACCCAGTCGATCGACCAAAGGTGCTCTACAGAATTGCATTCTGACGATTCCTGCAGCGCGCACCGATGTCAAATCAGGCGTTCTATGTGGCGTTGGAAAGCTAAGAGGATAAGCTTTCACCTCCAATTGGAATCACTCGATTATCTGCTCTAGAACTCGAGATATAGCCATCTGAATGAGGCTGCAATATCGTGAAATGCTTCTTTGCTTGTTAAACTCGTACGCACTCATGCTTTTGCTATCTTTAGGCTTTGAAACGCGCACCAAGCTCATTCCTCGTGTCAATACTCCATGTCAAATGCAATGCTAAGTACTTAGGGACGGATTCGGCTTATTTTCCGCTGAAATCTTCATGTTCTTACAAAATCACAAGAAAAGGAAGAAATACACGAAACAAGGGAAGTAGTAGCATAAACTACTCAATTGAGCTCTGAAATGCGTGTAAAATAGGGTGTAAAACATCATATAAATGACACGCATCAGGGGGCTCGATCAATCGCAGCCTCTCCATCAGCCAAACCTACAAAGGAAGACGAAAATCAATCCCTTTTATCAACCGAAAAAAAAACGAAACCAAAAAAAGAAGAAGAAAAAAACGGTTGAAATATATGGAAAGTGGATTCTTACCTGCAGAATGATGGGACTTCCCAAATAAGAAAGCTCGCGATTGGTCTTTCTGTTATCCAAACGAAGAATGGTCTCTCCCAAAACTAGGCATGTTGGGCTCTTGCGCAACTCCGTCTGTTCAACTAGGCTCAAGAAACGAGGATCTCCTCTCATCTCCTTGTCAACATGTCCTCGAAAGACATAGCAATGAAGTAGACAAAACCCGAAGGCTCTGCGCCTCGCAACATAAGAAATAGAAGGGTCTTCCTTATTTATAAATCGGTCAATAAAGTCAAACATACAGACCCCTTTCGAGGTCACAAGACGGTCCACCTGAGCCTTGGTCAATCCGAGCAAGTCTCTAAATTTACTTTTATATCCTTGACAGCTAAGGGGTATAGCAGGTGCATTCTCCGGGTCCCATCCTCCAATAGCAGCTATTTCTTCCGGGAAAGGGCAGATATCGCCTTCGGGGAAGGCAAACACATGAAAATTTGGGTCCCAATACTCAAGACAGGCATCCAAGAAGGGCTTCACGATTTTCACTAATTTGAGACTCAAGATCGATCCCAAATTAAAAGCACCCATGTCGTGTTTCTCCACATTCGTGAACTCGTTTGTCCATTCCTTGAGGCAGTTTTCAAAAGCATCCATGATTTTGAATTTTTTTGTAAGATATAAGAATTTTTAGGAGATAGACGGAATAAAGATGAAGGAATTATGTGAATAAAAGCTTCTCCAACATCTCTATTTATACTAAACGCTGTTTCCTAATTTCTGTCGAGGTCTGATCAGCTGGGGTTCATAAGCTCCTTAAGGGCGTACAAGGTAGAGACTCAAAGTTATGTTGAGTTCCGACTTGAGAACAAGAGTAGAAAAATGTTTAAGGGTGAGTTTGGTAAAGTGTTTGCTCTTGTACGATATGATCATTTTGAAATGAAGGCTTTGAAGTATGATGCCTCACCCCCATGGAAGGTTATAACCGATCGTAAATTTGATTCCTTCTGGGAGTGTCATGCTTTGTATGTTCACCATCCAGGCATAAGAACTTGGCACAAGTGTGTGGCCAATACTTTAATTGCTAGGAAAGGCACCAACCACTTCACCGAACTCGACTTTGTCTACCTCGAGACCTTCTTGAATATTAATGGAAAGTCCACCCGAAAATACAACATTCTTAAATTATTGATTGATCGGTGGCTAGAGATTGATAATGGGAAAGGGGGAGCGGCCTTTATTGTAAACGGGGGCTTGGTAACAAGGTTAGGTAAACATTTTAACCCGAAGTTCAACAAGGATAACACCTATAAACTGGTTAAGGGAAGCAACCTTCTTCACATGAGTACTTTGATCAACAAGTTTCATTGGGTCAACAAGGATAACACCTACAAACCGACGTCTCTAATTATACTAAACGCTCTTTTCCGTGATTTTCAGATTTGGATCTTTCCTAATTTGTTTTTGCTATAATTTCCTTTTCCTATAGGGTATTATTTTGGTAATTCCGCCAAATTACCATGTTTTATATTGCCTAATGTTTTCGGGTTCACTTTTCGAGACGAACTCGACATTTTCGCCAAACAAGCACACTTATTCATTTTTTATTATTTCTTTTTTTAGGGGGAATCATTTCACTCCTCGTTTTCAACATTTTTCACACTTATGCATTTCGTTTTAAGTTTTTTTTTAAGGGGTAGCCCTCCCTACCGTCCGGTCATTTTTTTGCTCATTTCTGATCATTTTTTCCCATTTCTATGCATTTTTTTGGGCATTTTCTACTCATTTCTGCTCATTTTCGGGCACTTTTTTACTTTTTTTTTTTTCTCATTTTGCGCCAATTTAAGCCACTCATATGTGATTTGATTTACGTGTAAATTTCGGCAGCATGACGGCACAAACCGTCACCTACCAAACCTGTTTTTACGCTAACCTGTAGGAACAGCAAACTACCAGCAACAAAGGCACTCAGGCCATGATATGCAACCCAAAATGCGATATATACATCAAACTGAGGGCTCTCGCCCAAAAAAACGAGTCCGAAAAGTCCAAAATGAAGTCCAAATGTACAAGACAACAACAAAAAAGGGCAGCTACTCCTGGTCACAACTCAGCTCAGCCACGGTCGCCTCGAGAGCAGCGATCTCAGCGTCCCTGACCTCCAACTCCCTCAACAGACGATCTGTCTCCTCTCGGGACTGCGCCAGCTCGCGCTCCAGGTCACGCTCTCTCTGCAAACGATGAAGAAGTGCCTCATTTCAATCATTTCGAAACAAATACGAGAAATTGCAGAAATTCGAAATATCAATAAAATGAAATCAGGAAGAAAAGGAGAGGTTCATACCTGTCGCCCTCGGCCGCCTACAAGTGCCTCTATGGCCGTGGCCCGTACCCGGTTGGCCATCCTCCACAGCGCCACGTACTGAGACGGTGCCGCCTGCATTTAAAATAACAAAAAGGTTTAAGAATAAAAGCATTCTTATGCGAATAAAGACAAGTAAGCCGAAGTTGGGGGCTTACCCTCCTCACTAGGTGCTGCCACTCCCCTAAACCAGCGCCTGTCACCTCCTCGCCAAAGTCACGGATCTCTGAGATCGTCGTCATCCCCGCCGCGTCGGTGTACTCGAGGGTCTTTATTTAACGATCATTCGTCATTTATCAAAATCAATTCAAAAGCGAAAAAATGATACTTACCACGATCGGCCAGAACGCCAACCTGTGGTGAACGAACTCGGAGTACTCTTCACCAGGAAGGAGAAGGGTGTTACCACTAGCATCCACCAAGTCAGCCTATCGCTCAGCGTCAGAGGGCTCCCTGAACATCATCCTTGGAGGATTGATGGGAACCGCAAAAGTGTCACGAGAGCACTGACGAGTCAAACGCTCGCCCAGGTACAACACAGGTCCCATGGACGTCCTCAGCGGTAAGAGACTCGAGCTCCTAGGCCGAAGGACCTCGGCCACGAAGGCTGGAGCGTCAGGGTAGTCCACCCAGCGTTTGGGCACCCACTAAAACAAGCAAACAAGGGGTCATTCCTATGATCGACTCTAAATAGGAAAGGGGGCCATTCTTATGATCGCTTCTAGATAAGAAAACTAAAGGAAAAGAAATCAAAAGTACTTATGTTCTCCAGCTTTAGGGCGTTCACGCCCCGACGACAAACATTGTAAGAAGAGCGCTGGCTCTTCCTACGGCACACTACCCAGTCCCTCACAACCGAGTACGCCCTCGGCTCAGGCTCCGTCCTCTTGGGCGCGAAGCCGGGAAAGTAGGAGTACACCCACGCCTGCAAACCAAGATAATCGATGATGATCTTTCATAATTCGATAGAAATGAAAAGAAATGGAAATAACGAAGAAGTAATGATGTTTCATAATGTGTAGAAGGTTCATACCTCCAGCAAGAGTCCAGGACTGACGGTAGCAGGAGAAGTCCCCTTCTCCATCAACTCAGGACGTACCATGGCCTCATGTAGCGAGTGAGGACCGCAAAGCTAGGAGTAACCCAGTCTCACCGACCTAGGCTACTCAAGTCAAAAACGAAAGGAAGAAGCTTTGTCGACAGCCTCTCCCCCTTGTCTCCGAGGTAAATAGAAGACAAGAACCACCACAGCCACAAGCGAGCCCTCTACTTCGCAGTACAAGCAGGAGGAGCCACCTTCCTCCCATCCATCACCACCGTTGTCGGGGTCCTACCCGCAAAGTAGCCCTGACGTAAGAGCTCAGCACTAACCCAGGAACGCTGGCAGCACCCTCCGCCAGGTTCCAGCCGATCAGCCTCCTTTCCACGGCTGAGTCCACGCTCATGGCCATCAACGACCACACCAACACCTCTTCTCCACACGGCAGACCATAGATCATGCCGTAGTCCTCCAGAGTGACCCCAACCTCTCCAAAAGGCATATGGAAGGTCAAGGTTGTGTCCGAGTACCGATTAAGGAAAGCTCGAATCAGGCAAAGGTTAGCCCGAATCTTCCTTTCCCTGATCGCGCTCCACGCTCCCACCAAAGCTCCGAAGGCACCCAACTCGACGATGGCCTTCTCCTCCTCCGACACTCTCTCGTAGGCGTCCATCATCGTAGTATAGCCGTACAAGGACCTCATGTTCCCGGCATCCTGTATCAATTCGAAGCAAACGCTATCTCTAGCACGAGAAAAAATAAGAAACAAAATGTTAAACAAATAAAGAAGGTAAATAAGAATTTACAAGTTTGAAACTTACCAAACTCCTCTCCGTCCAGTAGGACAGGTTGCTCTGTGCCACCCAAATGAGATGTCTACCATCCCATTTCTCAGCCCACTCAGGTGCCCCCACTAGCTGGCGACCACCACGTCCCATGTTGGCCCGCCTCAGGACCTCCTCTGCCTCCTCCTCTACCACCTCCTCTCTATCTCTCTCCCCACACGAGAGCAAGAGAAGGGTTAACGTCTACGTCCACGTCCATGGGAGCCCTCCCCAAAATAGAAGGAATGTCACCTGCAAAATTAAGGTAGGATAGGCCGCGTCAAGCCACGACAAGCCTTGATAAGGTCGTTTCAAGTGTTTTCGAGCCCTAAAGTGGCATTTTCTTGCCATCTTTGGCCATTTCTTTCGAAACCTGACTACTCATGTGGAGTAGTGGGTCAAGTTAAGTCTAAGTCCAACCCTAGTCATGGGTTTGAGTCGAAAATTCGGCAGCATTTCGCTATAATAGCGATTATGTCCTAGAAAAGTGTCCTGAAAAAGTTGTTGCAAATCAAAAATTCGACATGGTAGAAGTTCACCCATTACACAAGGGTTCCAGAAAACCAAATTTCATCAAAAATGGACAATCCTAAGGGCTTTTTTGAAGCAATTTTCGAAACAACTGAGAAACCGTCTCAATTTCGCTCAAATGCTCAATACTTGACGAACATTCAAAAAGAATACATGGTTATGTTCCTAACATTGCCAATTATCCACTTCTAATGTCAATTTATCAAACAAATCCATTAAGGGCAAAACCCCCAAATTTTCGACATAAAGGGGAGAGGGACCCCTAATTTTTCGGCTCTAATTGATCAAAAACGGGAATTAAAAGCAAGAATACGATGCATACCTCTATTAGTCATGATTAATGGAGCGGATTGATCAAATTTTGAAGGAAAATGTTTGGAATTTGAGAGATTTTAATAGAAATTATGTTTTGTTATTATGAAATAAAACACGGTTTTGTCGAGTTTTTACTCAGACAGGGACGAGCTCAGGAAAAGGCACAGCACCAGTTGCGCCTCTTCCAAGAGCCACAGCTCTTGCTGCGCCTCCTCCCCAGCTTCCCTCCAGCTCAATTTTCAAAAGTTCGTTATAAGTTGGTTATTTGTGGGCCCATCTTTGGTGCGCCACTTCTCCGACACCTTATATCATATATTTGGTTTTTTAGACATCTATTTTTGTCCGGACCCGTATATTTTGCCAAGACAGACTACAAACCGTCACAATATTTTTCGCTTGCAACAACGAGCGGATGTCTAGCAGTGCTTAGGATGCGCCATTATCAGTCAAGCCTCTTCATTCCCTTTGGCGATGTTTTATTGACACACCTTTATCAATATTTCGATACCTTTTTATCCAACGAGAGTTCATGACAACCGATTCCACTTCTCAAGAGATGAAGTTTGTTTGGAAGCCGACACAAGCAGATTCCCAGAAATGATTCAATCCATACATAATCATCAACATATTCCCCGACGAGAGTTCGCTTGGAAGCCGACACAAGCAGATTTCCCTAGCAGTTTCTACCGACGTCCTGCTATCTTCAATATTATTTTCCTCATTAAAACACGTCGAGAAAGAAGTCTCAGGTATGATTTATTCTTATGGCTGGCGAGCTTCCTTACATAGTCTAATTGACTTTAAACGACCCTCCCCGATAGTCGACAGACTCTAAAATGTTCCCAACGACAGGTCCTTGGCTCAGACCCCTTAAGCCGCCTCGCGTCGCCATAGTCGTCAGGTCGTAATCTTCGATTGTCCTGATGGATATACTTTGAGTTTTGCCTTGTCCAACCCTAAATCAAAGTGGGGGCTCTGTAGATACCTCATTTCTACACCTTCCGTCAACCACCCAGTGATGATTGGGCCGCATGTTTGGTATGCGGAATGAGTTATGACAGCCCTTAAGTTTATCATCAAGTTATAGCTCAAACACTTGTGTCTGCCCCTTAGTCGTCATCTACGCACAGATACGGTCGTTTTGACAATAATTAGAGTTTATTTGGAATCTGGGTCAAAAACCGCTTCATTTTCTATGAAACCATTAAAAATGCCGAGTCGGAATGTCCTAGAATATTCTGGATATTTATTCCATAATTTAATTTTATATCTTTTGGTAAAATATATCCAATAAATCTTATTTTACGAAATAAGGAAGTAGAGATCCACCGCAATTCCCTAAAAGAAACGCGGAATTATTTCTTTCGCAGGAGGAAACCTCTGGGGAAATGACACAACAAATGTTGCGCCTCTTCGAAGGATCGCAGCAGCTGTTGCGCCCCTTCCCTAGCTCGTTTCTGCCTGTTTTCAGTTTTTTCCGTGATTTCTTTCCAAAGTTTGAGGCATTCCAAAACTCTTCATATTTTTTAGTATAAATGGGGACCTTCATTCCACATATTTTTCACGCGAGTGTCCGCCCTTCTCTTCTCCCTTTTCATTTTAAGACCGTGCTCTTAGCATTCGACGCCTACGTGCTTGATCAATCGACCACGTAAGCTCAGATCATTCTGAGTTCTAGTCACGTTGCATGACTTACCAATTTGACCACTACACGTCAATCAATTTAATCTAAATCCTCAAACGAGGGCACTTTCTACATACATTTGAGTCGAGCAATCACTAAACGTTAAATTAGTTAATCTCGTTTCGTCAAACATGTAAGTCTGAGGGTGTAAATCCCATCTTTTTATTGTATTTTATTTTTGTACTAATTATTGTAAGATTTACGACAAAAGTATGTGTAAAACCGACTTCTAAAATCCTATTATCAAACTGTTTTTACGGATCAACAGTAACCAGACGTAAAGAAGAAACGCAGCAACAGCTGTGCCTCTTCCAGGGGCTGCTGCTGTTTCTCCTCTTCTTCTTCTTCCTCGGTTTTCTGTTGTTTTGTTTTCTTTTGTTTTATTTTTTTATTTTCTTCTCTTTTCTTCACACATAAGTATAATTTTAGTACATTCTTAATAATAACCACATTTTATTTCCGACTTAAATCCCTTATAATCCATATTTGCGGGTTTTCGTCATTTAATCAAACCCGGATTTTAGAAGCTCGATTCGTTCATATCAAGTTTCTGGAATTCTACCCTTTGTACATATTTTTACCGTTTATTTCCAGTTTATCACGTCTTTCAAATTTGTTTCCGTCTTTGTAATTAAACCTAATTCATTCTAATTCGTCCTAATTTGTCTTTAATCCGTCTTAACCTGTTTTAATTCGCCTTATCGCTTTTATGACGTTCCGTATGTAATTAATATGCTAAATCACTTTCATTCAAGTCAAATATCGATAATCAATCATTAAATACACCAACAAACGTAAATAAACCCGCAGTTCTGACTTCACAGCCAGAACTCACCTCAGGAACAGGCGCAGTGAAAGCTGCGCCTCTTCTGGGATGAGTTTTGTCTCCGAATTTTCGTTCTTTCTTTGATTTAATCCTCTGTTTATGTAATTAATTGACTATTATCCGTAATATCACCTCTAATCTGTCCATATTTTCCGGCCTTATTTATTTTCCTCAAATTGTCCGTCTTAAGCGTATTTTTGACGTAAATCATTTAATCCATTGTAATTTATTTATTGTAATTTCCATTATCGTTTTATTATCGTATCTATTGTGTATGATTCATTTGTTTGTTTTTCACGTGTAATTAATTCTAAACCCTACTTCGACATTAATAAGTGCTAATTACTTGTTCACCGACTTAGTTAATTTTCACATGCTAGGATCAAAACGTTGGATGTTGGATTACATGCATATAATCGACATCATATCAAACACGAACGATTTCCCTAATCATTAGTAGAGGACGCTATCGAGGCGGGCGGGATTAGGTGTTCAGTAAAAGGACTTCCTAATACGTACCCTCACCCCTTAGTCCAGATCTCTGTGAACATCCGTGTTCATTGGCATCCACGAGAGTCATTCTAGACATAGAATGCTAAGGGTAATGAGTTCTTAGTGTTCATGTCACTACTTTGTGTCTTGACATGACACGAGGTATTCGAACGGTTCCAATTTCCCATAAAATTGGTGGCGACTCTACAAATGCATACGCTTGTCCCAAGCGCCCTCCATGGCCCGTGTCTAAAGGTTGCTTACCGGTTAGTGTTACCAGCAGCTTTGGATCGGGTTCATAACGTGTTTCATGTGTCTCAGTTACGGAAGTATGTGAGCGATCATTCCCATGTGCTAGATGTGGAGAACATAGTGTTGGCTGAGTCCTTGTCTTATCTGGAGGTGCCAAAATAGATTCTTGATCGCAAGGTTCGAAAAACTGTTCGGGGAAACAGTGTTGCTTAAGTTCTTATTGTCTAATCATGAGGTAGGATGCTAATTGGGAGGCGGAAGAGGCTATGAGGGAACGGTGTCCGTCTCTTTTTGATCAGGTATGTGTCATTACGGGGACGTAACCATGTTTCTTTTCGGGGGTAGGAGATGATCGCATAAGGTTTTGGTGTGGTTTTATGTTAGTTTTTACACAGTTAATAGTTGTTTTGAGTCGGTTTGAGTTGTGGTTGGGAGTTTTGTTTTGAGTTTTAGCTGCGTTGTTGTGTCGTGGTTGGAGTTAGTATGTTTTGTTTTGAGCATGGGTTGAACTTCGAGGACGAAGTTCCTTTTACGGAGGGAAGACGGTATATTATGGTTTTCTATGCTTTTGAGTACTCTATCGAGTGGGGCTTACTATGTCGAGTGAGTGAGCTTGATTTTTGTAGCAGTGTTCTACTGATGGGTACTCGATCGAGTAAGTGTGGCACTCGATCGAGTAAGGGTCACTCGATCGAGTAAGTGACTTACTCGATCGATTAAGTGACTTACTCAATCGAGTAAGTCAGTTCTACGGGTTGTTTTAGTCGGGTTTTGTTAGCAACGCGTAATTGATATTTAAAGTATTCTGTCAGTTCCTTTATCACTTTCATCTTTTCTAAAAACCTTTCAAGAGAAAAAGCAAGTTACGTTACTTTCATCTTCGCGTTGCTATCAAATCCCAAGGGATAGGGTCGTCGGATCGTCGTGTTCTTTATGCTGTTGAGTTCGTCGTGTCGTGGGTAAGATCCTTGTATAGTTTTTATACATTTTCACTGATTTTGTTTAAAACCCTAATTGGGTATTTTGGGGGATTTTGGGAGTATGATGTATGTTAGATAGTGATTGTATGGTTATGTGATTATAGATGGTGGTTTCATAGAGGAGCAATTTTGAGTAGCTTCTTTATGATGATCTGGTAATTTGTTTATTCCAGGTAGGGTTTCCCTACTCGGTTATTGATTACATAGTTGTTGGTGTTGGTTGTGTTTATTGTTGATCTATATCGTATTGGTGCAGTGTTGGTGTTGTTGTCGTATAATTAGTTGTGTAATTGCCTGTGGTTCTCGAGGCGTGTCCTCGGCTGAGTGGAGTTACTTGCAGGACTGGCTTCACGCCCTTAATTCACCCATTGTGGAACCCGCCATATGAGGGGATGTGCACATTAAGGAACATGGGTTATCGCTCGGAATTGATGAGCGGGGATTTGGTGGGTACGACTGCGGTCCCCCACTGGCGGCGTGGAATATCTGTTGCGATAGGTATTCTGGCAGGACTACACACTTTAGTGTGTAGTCAAGTGTGTGGAGTTGTGACGGAGTTTGGGTAACTTATGTGTTGTATCTTATGTATTGTGATTTGTGTGTAATTAGTAACTGACCCTGTTTAAATGTTTTGAAAATTGTGGTGATCTATTCAGGGATGGTGAGCACTTATTGAGCAGGTATGAGATGGCTTGCGCGAGGGATAGCTGGGATGGAGTCGTCACTTATCATTAGAGTCTTCCACTGTGTCAAGAACTTAGTTTTCTTTTCAGTTGGCTTGATTTTAGAACACTTGTATTTACTTTAAAGTTTTGGTTTTGGAATTGTAATCACTTAAACTCTTTTACTTATTTAAGTATGTTTCTTAATGGTCTATTTGATATACATTATCTCAGGTAACCGAGATGGTGGCATTTCCATGCATTAGGTGGTCTTGGTAAGGCACATTGGTGTATAGGGGTGTTACAACATACTCCATGTACCAAGCCTTGGACCATCATTATAGGTAAGATAAAGATACAACTACAAACATGGAAACTACAATAAAATGGTAAGAACGACCTTGAGGAAGAACGACCTTGAGGAACAAGTTCCTCAAGGTTAGGGCACAATTAAAATAGACAAACAAAAAAGAACTTAATCACAAAACACCGTCCCTGGCAACGACGCCATTTTGATGGTGAGCGAGTCGTTGTTCACTCAATCAAACACATTTATATTCTCAAGAAACAACTAGTAAGTGGTTAAGTCGAGGTCGATCCACGGGGCAGTGTGCGTTGGTTCTCAGCCTATCTATCTCAATTTATACAAGTGTCACGATTTGGTTTGAGTTGTAAACTATACTACTATAATGGAAATGTAAACAAATGGATAATAAGGCAAGTAAATAGAGATGTAAACAAATGGTAAAGGACACTAGGGTGTCATGGGATCATATGGGAATCATGGTGAGATAACATAAATGAGTCACATAGATGCAAGCAACTATTATTGTTGGAATCGAGTTAGCTTATGTCTTACAATTTCTAGGGAGACTTAGGACTCGGAGCCGAGTTGGTCATAACTTTACAACACCTACATCGACTTGGTTCTCCCTATTCAACTATATGCATGGTCTAACAAGCCTTAAGTGAGTTTATATCTTACAAGTCTTGTTGAAAGGATAAAAGAATCATGCTAGGTTATCAATCAAGCATTTTATCAAACATAACATGTGCATAAGTTAAAAGTACAATAAGCAAGCATTCATATAAACTCATTAAGCATAGATTTATCCCATAATTTCTCCCCTAATCCCCCACTAACCCTAGCTAGAAGACTACTCACTACACATCATGATTATTATACTAACAATGGTGTCAAACATCACAACACAAGTGAACATGATGATTAAGCAAGATAATAAACAAAGGATTAAGAAGTAAATAAAGAGAGATTAACAAAGTTACCAACTTGGAAAGTAAAGATAAATATATATAAAGGAGAATCCTTAACTAAAGATGGAGACTTGTCACTTAGTCTTCAAATACATACCCACGAGATCCAAATGTAAATAACTTGAGATGAACAAAGGGAATGGAAGAACAATAGAAGAAACCTTTGATTAATGGTGGAGAGTTGTCAATTTCCCAATACAAACCCAAGAATTCTTCAAGTGCAAAGCTAGATCTAAGATTGTTTTAGAAAATAATTGAGGAAATATTAAAGCACAATTGATGGAATGATCAAAGACTAATCTACGTCTAATCTAATCTAAGAGGGCTTAATCTAATCTAAGAGGACTTAACCCTCAATTTATAACAAAGAGGGTATATATAGTGGTACACGGATTAGGTTAGCTAAGGGCTTAAATGACAATTAAACCCTTTAATTGAAGTCTAACGCCTTGCAAGTCCTAGAAGGGGACGCACGTCCTTATTTTGATAGACATTTATCCTGCAGTGAGTGATGCCCGTTTTGGCTTGGGGACGCGCGTCCTGAGCTTAGGGACGCCCGGGCTAGTTTTCGGACGCCCGTCCTGTGCTGCATTTATTCTTGTTCTTGTTCTTTTGGCTGCCCCCTAACTTGTGGGGGTCCTTCATAGATCGTGGGGATCCTTCGTTATTACCCAATTACTTGTTTTATTGACTTGGGACCTTAGTGTTGGTCTCCTCTTCGATGCTTGGTCGTTGGATGTTATCAATTTAGCTCCGTTTCACTCTATTTGGGCAAGGTTAGTGCTCCTCTCCTACAAAGGACACCAAACCTCATAGAATATGCATAATAGGAAGCTAAAGACAAGAAACGACCCTAATACACGCTAAAAAGCATAGAAAATAGGCTAGTTAGGAGACTAAATGTAATACCCGGATATTATGGGACCCGCAAAGGAACCTTGGGGTGCGTGACAAGACCTTGTGTTAGACTAGAGACCATTTGGCAGTGAATAATGACAATAAAGTGGACCGAGTATAACCTATACTAGACTTAGTGGAGTTGTTATAATGTCCGCCTATAGAAGAATCGTCTTAAAACTGTCATAACTTGAAATATAGACATGATATTAATGTGATTGCAATTGGAGTTGATAGCTTATTCGCTTACGATTCGAAAAGTAGGTCACACGCCCAAAATGACCATGAAACGAGTGAGATATGACTGTTTTATGAAAACAGGTCATTGTTGAGAGCTGCGTCGCACTCGACCGAGTGGACTCGGCACTCGATCGAGTGAGTGACACTCGACCGAGTGGAATCGCCACTCGGCCGAATTGCGCTGAATCAGAACACGGGATAAGGAAATCTTATCCCTTCTCCTATTTCATTTCTATCTTATTTCTTATCTCTCCAAATCCTCTCTCTTCTCCCTAAAACCCTCATAAACCTCTTCCACCAAGGATTCAAGCTTGTTTTAAGGAATCTCTTACCTTGTTCTTCATCATCCACACTTGTAAGTCAATTTCCACTCATCCTTGTTTTAGTCTTAACCCTAACTTTTGAGGGTTTTCACTTGGATTAATTAATTAGTAATTAGTATATATAATATGGGTAATTAGTGGGTATTAATAAGGGTTTTTTATTTTATAATAATTTAGGATGTATTTTTGATGGTATTACATGATTTATATAGGATTATGACGGTCTTGCGGGACGGAATCATAGGGGATTCGAGTAGCTCATGAAGAATGTTAAAAGATAGGTTTATCCTACTCAGTTTTGATATTTTTGTTTGTATATTTGTGTGTCTTTAATCATCATTTCGAGTTAGAGTCGATTTGGATATCGTGTTGTCTTTGAGGAAGTTTTATCCACGATATATTGGGATTGAGTTCATGATGAGTCATATAATTAGTGTTGTGTTGCATTTCCCATGTATGGTCATTGTTGAGTTGTGTTGGAGATCATTGGTGGTGTTACTTGGTTATTATGGAGACGTATGGCGGTTGGGAGTCCATCTTACGCTTGAGTCGCCTCTTGGAGCTTCCCACTCCAAGAGAGACGTGCACATTAATGGCTTGAGTTACGCAGGGACTCGTGTGGTTGA
Organism: Silene latifolia; assembly: GCF_048544455.1. Taxonomy (NCBI): domain Eukaryota; kingdom Viridiplantae; phylum Streptophyta; class Magnoliopsida; order Caryophyllales; family Caryophyllaceae; genus Silene; species Silene latifolia. The sequence goes on from NC_133532.1 coordinate 68,999,117, forward strand.
GACACAATGTCTGGCAGGGGATCCGATTGGCTTCCGGACCCGGTACTTCTGGGCGTGTCCCGGTACCTATTTGTGGTTATCGGTATGTCTGGGCGTGTCCCGATACCAATGTGGATGTGGCTATTTCTGGGCGTGTCTCGGTACCATAGTGGTTATGGGTACGTCTGGGCGTGTCCCGGTACTGGAGTGGTTGTTGTTTGATAGCGTCTTATTCATGTTATAGTGATGTTTCATACTCACACACTTTGAGTTGTGTCACACTCTATATATTTATTGAAACTGACGTTTGTGTGTCTGTGTAATTGTCACCTATTTCCGCGGTGGCATGTGTCGATCCATATGATATTTCCGATCATAGGGGAGCAGGTTAAGTACAAGTTGTTTTGGTGTCACGCGGGAGACGGGATGAGCTTCAGGCTTGGAGTTGAGTTGGTATGAGATAGTATTCTTTAGAAGATTATATTAATGATGAGTTGTATAACTTATTTCATTTATTCATTTATGGTTATATAATCCACTAAATACTTTATATATATATTAATTAATTCTTAAATGCAACTCCGATTTCACTGCCTCGGAAAACTGAGATGGTAACATCTCCCAATTACTTTCGCCGGGTAAGACGGGGTGTTACACTAAATGTGCGTAAATAGGAGTCACATCACATTTCGTCGCATTGTCATGCTCTCTGCCAAAACGTGTCCCGGAGGAGCAATCGCAAACTGAAATTCCAACATGATAGCAAGTTTACCCATAATCTAAGGATTCCAAAATATCAAGTTTTATTGCTTTCCGACTTATTCTGAGTCGTTTTCAAGCCTACAGGACGTTCTAGTATGAACCGTCTCATTTTAGGCTAAAAACTGTCGACGGTTTATGAAAATTCAAGATGGACATATGATTGTGCTCCTAGTAGGGTCAATTACACATTTCTAATGTCAATTTAACAAGATAATTCATTTGGAGCAAATGCCCCAAATTTTCGAAAATCAAGCATATAATTTACAAGCCCATTGAGAAAGGTCATATTAACCTCAATCGTCGGATGATGGTAGAACGATTCATCAATAAATCTATAGTTTACAATCCCTAAAACTGATGATGAAACAATCCAACATCTCCACCAAAGAGAGGCCATAGCGGCACAACAATTACTTCCCATGGCGATGCCTCAATGGGGTCAATTACCCAATCATATTATACAATAACGATAATTAAAGACTCTATAATGCAGGACCAATTAAACATTAAAAGCATAGAACATATAAATCATGCGTATAACATATCAACACAATCAAATAATCACACAATCAATCATTACATCATGCTAATTAATTGACTTTCTATAAACACAATTAAAAGAAAGCGCCTAGTTACCTTTTTAGCAAATAAATCACGGAAGATCCTCTTCTATCAAATATGAATCCTCATTGAGTTCAGCAACAAAGCCTTCATCATCCGCATCCACGTGCCAAAGAGGAAAAATGATCCTAGTTAATAATCCAACGAAATAAAACTATAATAGAATAAATATACTTATGACGAAGAACGATGAATCAAGGAAGTAGGATCGATCTAGGCTTGAATCGAAACAAAATAAGATGAAGAGAGGAGGAGAAAGTGGCGGCACAAATTCCTAGGGAAGGGAGAGACATACGAGAAGGAGAGGAAATATAGAGATGCGAGAATTAGGTTTAGAGTTTTAGAGAATTGTGGAAAAGAAGTAAGGGTTAAACCTAATCTTGTATTTATAAGAAAAGCTTATGGGTTAATGCAAGCTTAGGCCCAAAATCTACCCCTTTGCTTAAATCCCACGTGAAACACAAGGAAAAGTGGGTTTTCACCCATTTCATCTAAATTTGCCCATTAAACAAGAGAAAAAATATTTTTTCCGAAAAATAAAATAGAAAAGATAGAAAAATGAATTAAATAAATAATATATGGAAATTCGGGGCGTCACTTTGAGTGGTCGTCTCAAAATACTCCAAACTTCGATTTCGCTAGCATCATACTCAACTATTACATTTTTTTAACCTCAAGTAGCAGGTTAAGTCCATCCAAGGTCCTACTTTTGCCTCTTTCTAATTTTTATTCATCTTCTTCCTACATACTTAAAACTTTCCCTTTCTCTCCTCTCTTCTTAAAATTCCTCCATTTTCATCTTCATTAATTAACTACACAACTTTAATGACCATATTAATCAATTATCTCAAATACGGAATCACCTAAATCAATAAGAAACTACTAATAATCTCAAATAAGGTACCACTTAAATCAATAATGAAATAAAGGTTTCAAATCTCACAAACCCCATACCCAGTAACCCTCATCAAAACCTCAGACCAACCACCCTGCCGCCTTGCATGACCAGACGAATATACATCAACTCTAGTCTCTACTCCCCCTCCTTGACCGATCTACCTCCAAATTCAACAATTAGAACCAATCCCACCAATTCAACGATAACTACCCAACGACCCTTCAACAACACCTCAGTTAAACCCGTGCATGTGGTGGGTTGGTCGGCGGAAATTCCTGATCTGATCACTTTACCACCGAAACAAGTAGTTCGAGGTGAAGATGGTGGGTTGGCAGGGAGTAGGGGATGTCGAGATTAAGATTTCGATATTTATAACTGTTAACTGTTATTATAAAGTCTCATTTGTGTAAGTGAAAGTTGATGTGCCGTTTCGAATAGTGAAGCTGGTGGTGGATAAAGAATACAGATAGGAAGTTAATTGTTGTAGAGGGTTGGAAGCAATGGAATGTTTAATAAGAAGATGAAAGTAAAAAGAAGATGATGAATGTTGTTGAGATTAATTAAGTTTTATGGAATGGTTTGCTTGTTAATCATTCAGTGGCGGTTCCAAGAATTGAACTCAGCGAGGACAAAAATTTCAGCGGGGGCGAACGGATAATGGTATAAGGGAACTTGGAAAAATTTAGAAAATTTTAAGTAAAACATTTACGATTACCATCCACCAGCATGGGCGATCGTCTATGCCAGCCTCTTTAGTTTCACCACTGTTAATGATGTGTGGTTGTTAATGATAAAGAAGGTGAAAGTGAACTAGGTAGCACAGACACTTGATCTCCTAATCAGTCGCCCCGTGTCCGACGCCGACACTCCTCAGACACACGTCAAAACGTGACGGACACCTATAAGGCTGTGTCTAACTTTCTATATTTATTCGGGCAAGTGTCCTACGCATGTCCATGGTATTTGGGTCATGGCCGACGCGTGTCCATGACATTTGGACATGATTTAGGGTGAATGATGTTCTTTAAATGAGAAATGAGTTGTCGAAAGAGATTGATTAGACGATGCATTTGAATGGTAAATGAAAATGAGTTATAATCAAGGGCAAATTTTACCTTCACTTATTTAAATTTAATATCAAATACTTTTATAAAAATAAAATCGAACGTCAATAACTATAAAATATATATTTTATTAAATTTAAACAACATGTCCCGTGTCCTAAATTTTATGAGATGTCGTGTCACGTGTCCGTTTTGGTGCTACCTAGATAGTGAGTGGTTTTGTAAGGGATGACCTGATAAACACGTAGTAGCTCACCCAAGTCTATTATAAGAAGAAAAGTTAATAGTTTGATTTATCCTAAAATTAAATCAACCCGGAGTATCTCGAAAAACAGTCTGTCTCGTTGAAAACGACCACTATACGTCATAAGCTGAAGACGGATAGTGACCCTCTCAAAAAATGCAAGTGAGAGGGCAAATAAGGGTATCCATTTCTTCACTTTCACTATTCATTTATATTTTGTGAGAAAGACACTATCCGTCTTCAGCTTGTGAAGGATACTGTTCGTCTTCAATGAGAATTTATATGTAAAAAAACCCCTCAAATAACTTTAAATTAAACGTTGACATTCGATTGGATTAAACTAGTTTAAAACCCGTGAAAATTCACAGGACTGCTTTGAAAGTTCTAATATTTATTTATATACATATAATTAAATGTTCCCAATATTTGTATATGAGATGTTATTTATTCTGTGATGAAAATGTTATTAGTAACCAACATTTAAGGTTTTATCTATCTATGATGTATGTATTATTACAATTAGTTTTTGTATTATTTATACTAATGTATCAATAACTCACTTAACTTCTTATTTTCTCATAAAATGAGACTATCCTTTTTGTTGAGTAGTTTCATACAAACAAAATGTCTCACACAATAATTACCGAATCAAAAATGGGTTATTTTGTTTTTTTTTTTTTGCTTTTCTTTTTATAAAACACTTATATTGTAAAAATAAGGTATTATATTATAGAATGTTTATGATGTAAAGGCTTAGAATAGAACTTTATACTCCCTCCGTCTCACCCATTTTTTTACGTTTACCTTTTTCACACTTCTCTATGTACATTTTCTTTTGTTCATATCTTTTATATGGGTAAAAATACCCTCTCATTCTCATCATGACGTGACAACTCGCAATTGGATAAAATAAAGGCACACGGATCAATAACAAGGCAGTAGCCAGCTAGACGCAAGGAAGAACAAGGGAGGGCCTAGACATTCAACTGATACAAAGGCCACGTTTGAATTAAGTAACAAGCGCCCAGCAGAAACGTTGAAGTGATCAGCAAAAGCTTTGACAAAGTCAGCAACCACTTCCAATTTCATAGGAAGTGGAGCGTATGGTTGAGCATAGGTCGGGGGCATGTGCGACAATTCAAAGGAGCGCTATAAAAGAGCATCAAACATCAGATTCAAGGGCATTCATCATTGACTCCACTCGAAGAAATATCATTCACCACCTGCAACAATTAATATCATTTACACACTTAGAAATTTATACATCGTCCGTATCATTTGTACTTAGTCATTTGGAGATCACTGTTGTACCTCCTGGTCGTTCCACCTAGGTTCACCCTCGAATACTATTACTACTAGTGGATCATTGGTGGGATACCATTCCCCCCGCGGTTTTTCCCACATTTTGGGTTTCCCGCGTCACCATTTCCCTTGTGTCGTTTGTTTATCTTTCTTTTCGTTTGTTTCTCTTTCGTACTAGTTGTTTATTTTCGTTCTCGCTATGTTCTTACTACCCATCTACTTAAGTCTTTAATATCGTATTTTAATTGGAATAGCCGCATTGACTCACAAATCTTTAGTAGGTAAAATTTTACCAAAATAATTTGGCGCTCACCGTGGGGCATTGTGGTTAAATCTTGGTTAAAATACCTTTTTTCGAAATATCCTAACATCTCTATAGTTGGTAATGTTAGGATCCAATCAGAACGTATCAGATCCGATGAGTATATCAGCGCAAACTCCAGTAGTAGGGGCGACGCCAGCAACCTCCGGTGTTCCAACAAAGGCGGTCCCTACCTCCAGAGTGACTGCAGGCCAGGCTCAGCCCCAAGTATCAGCAAAGCCTCCTTACTCCCCCAAAATGACAGATCTGGGAGTACGGAAGGCTGGCAAATCACCAATTATTAATCCTGTGCCAAAGCCTAATAAGGATGGGACTCCGCAGCGCCCAGGATCATCAGGACACCTGATAGGAGCCCGTCTCCCAGGAGCATCACAACCGGATCCGGTACAGCAGTTGCTCCAAGGGATGACATCCTTGCATCAGGCGGTGATATGTTTACAAAGGGACAACAAGTGCTTGCAGGAGAAGATAGATGCAGTGTCACCCCTGGGAATGCCCCATCAAATGGCAAGGTGAACACTCGACCGGGGGAATGCTAGGGAGTACTCAGAGAGGCTAATAGCGCAAAATCTAGTAACCAGGCTTGATATGGATATGCTGCCACTAGGGGTAACCGCACCACCCGAGCAAGTGTATCCAGTAGGAACGGTGGCCACCCAAGGTACGATCCAACCACCAGGGGTCCCACCACCACCAAGGATGCCGCAAACGTACCCCATGGTACTCAATCCTGTGGGATTAGGAGCACTGGCACCAGATCTTATATCAACAACCAGCAGTACGCCATTGGTACCAGGGAGCAATCCAGGGGAACAGTGAGCAAGAAATGCATGTCCCGAGATGTGCTCATATATGCCATATACTGCAGACAGTCAGTTCAGGTCTATTGTGAACTTAACACCATTACCTAGAAGCTACATGGTACCTCCTTACATGCCCGGAGGAACACCAAATCCATATGGGGATCTACTCAATACCCCACAACCAGGGTATGGGGGTAGGAAGCCATGTAGAACAACAGTTGCAGGATATTAGGTCCTTACTCAACAAGGTTCCAGGGTTACCACGTCCCATGGAGGTAGCAACCCCGAAGTGCTATGCGGATTCCCCCTTCGTGGACAGCATTGCACTTGTCAGCATGCCAAAGGGGTTCACCACACCAACAATAACGTTGTATGATGGAATAGAGGATCCGCTGGAGCACATCAACCAGTACAAAGAGAAAATGATGGTGGTTGTAGCAATAGGGCCTGAAAAGGAGGCATGTATGTGCAAAGGATTCGGTTCCATCTTGTCAGGAGCCGCACTCCAGTGGTTCTTTAACCTTCCCAACAAGTCTATTTCCATCTTCGCAGGGTTAGTGAATGTTTTCAATCAGCAGTTCGCAAGCAGTCGCAAGCCAAAAAAATTATCTAGTGATCTATACCGGATCGTCCAGAGGTTCGAGGAGTCCAGCAGGGATTATCTTGCCATATTCAATGTGGAAAAAATATCTATTCCTAGGTGCGACCCTACAACGGCAGTCATACCTTTGTTCGTCAGCTAATATCAAAAATCCAAAAAATACGAATAAAGGTCCTTCTGAAAATGATACTGGTAAGACAAAGAGTGTTAATGAAATCACGGGAGTTGCTCCTTTTGACCTGGAAAACCTTGAGGTTGATGAAACAGGGGAAGAATGGCTTATACAAGGAAAAAAGAAAGCTACTTTGGAGAAAATTGATGAAGAACCAGAAGGTTTGTTGTAATTTACAACAGAGGATGTTCAGGAGGAGCTAGCTTATTGGAAATATTCTCTTTATTGCTTTATCCTTGGAGCTAATCCTCCTTGGGACATTGTGGAGGGTTTTATACGGCGTATTTGGGCAAATTTTCCCATAGACAAGGTATCCTTTCTTACTGATGGAATTTTTCTGGTTCGTTTTCAAAATAAAGCTAGTAAACAGGCTGTTCTTAAGCAGGGTCATTATCTTTTTGATAACAAACCACTTATTGTTCGTAGTTGGCATGAAAATGTTAAGCTCACAAAAGATGATGTTATGACTGTCTCTGTATGGGTTAAAATTTTGAATCTGCCATTGAAATATTGGGGTAAATGCTTACCCAAAATTGTTGGGCTTATTCGTAAATATATTCGTTGTGATGCTTCTACTGAGGAAAACAACAGATTGGGGTTTGCCAGAGTCCTGCTTGAAGTGTCTTTTGGTAAGAAATTACGTGAATTTGTCAAGTTTTTGGATGAGGAGGGGCAAATTATCAAACTGTCTGTTGAAAGTGAATGGAAGCCAATTGTTTGTCAAGTTTGTGGTGGTACTGGGCATGAGAGTGAAAACTGCAGGAAACCTAAGGCCAAACCTAAACCCACTCAACCAGTTCCATCCACAAAATAGTGGGTACCCAAGAAACCTGGACCTAAGCTTGTATCTGTTGTCACTCAGACTGCTGTCCATCCTCAACCAGTGTCCCCTGTAGTTTCTGACTCTCCTCCTGCTTCAAAAACTCTTGAGGAGGTTCAATATAAATTGCAGGTTACATGGAACTCTGATGGTAAATATCAGCAAGTTAATACACCTGCCAGGCCTGGGATCTCATTGAGTATAAAAGAAATCATTAATGCTGGTAAACAACATTCCTCCAATTTTAGGAAGTATACCTTTCAAGATGCTCTTAATAATGCTACACCTAAAGTTGGAATTGGTACTAAAGGTAGTGTGTTACTCCCTTCTGGGAGTAATGAATAGCATTGGTTTTTGAAACATTAGGGGATTAAACAGCTTATATAAACAAAAACAAGTCAAATGGTTTATGCATACTCATCAGGTAAGCTTCTTTGGTCTCCTTGAGACAAAGGTCAAACCTTTGTCTCTAAATGCTGTGAAAAACAACATGTGTGATGGATGGTCTGTCTCTACAAACACTTTTTGCGATCCTGGTGGACGAGTTTGGGTTTTATGGAAACCAAATGTGTTTTCTATCAATTTTCTCCACTATAGTGCTCATGCTATACATATGGAAGTCACTGAAATTAGTACTGGTTCCCATTTCTTTTGCACAATGATATATGCCTTTAATGACATCACTGATAGGAAAGTTCTTTGGAAAGATCTTATGTTTTTTGCTGATAGTATTAATGGTCCATGGATGTTATGTGGGGATTTTAACTGTGTGCTCAGTCCTACTGAGAGACTGGGGGGCAACACAACCATTGAAGAAATGGCAGATTTCCAAGCTTGTGTTGATTATTGTGCTCTAATGGATTGTCCTGCAGTTGGTTCTTTCTACACCTGGAACAACAAGCAAGACCCTTCCACTAGAGTATATTCCAGTCTTGATAGAGTTTTAGTTAATCATGATTGGCTTCAGTGTAGGAATTCTGCTTATGCTAATTTCCATAATGAAGGATTATTTGATCATTCCCCCTGCATTATTCAAGACTCTATGGGTAATATTGTAGGAAGGATGAGTTTTAAGTATTTTAACATGTGGAGCCAAGTTGATGAGTTTTTACCTTGCATTCAACATTACTGGGATATCAGATGGCAAGGTACCAAGATGTTTAAGGTGGTCATGAAATTAAAGAGTCTTAAAAAAACTCTCAAAGAGTTGAACAAAAATCTTTTTGCTGATGTGGAGAACAGCTCTGCTCATGCCTGGAAAGCTTTGGATACTATTCAAAGTCAATTGAAGCTGAGTTCTACTGATCCTCACCTTATTTGCCAGGAAAAAGATGCAGCAAAGATTTATAGGGATCTTCAGTTAGCTTGTGACAGTTTCCTGCTTCAAAAGTCTAAGGCAACTTGGGTTAATCAAGGTGATCAAAACACGATATACTTCCACAGTATTTTGAAGAGTAGAAGTACAAAGTCTAAAGTTTTTAAAATCATTGATGTTAATGGCAATACCTTTACTGATAGTGATCAAATCCAAGATGTTTTCCTGAGGTACTATGAACATCTTCTTGGAACTTCTATTGCTACTACTCCTGTGTGTGTGCTCCAATTGTCCAGTTGGGTAATATTTGCACTCAGGAACATTAGAATATTTTACTGAGACCTTTTACAAAATCTGAGATAAAAAATGCCATTTTTTCCATTCCTAACCACAAAGCCCCTGGCCCAGATGGTTTTTATAGTGCATTTTTTAAAGATAGTTGGTCCATTGTTGGTGATGATGTATGTTCAGCTGTACTTGATTTTTTTGCTACTAGGAAACTTTTACAGCAAGTGAATCATACATTCATTACTCTTCTCCCAAAATGTGATATCCCTCAGAATGTCACTCAATATAGGCCCATTGCATGTTGTAATGTTATTTATAAGGCCATTTCACAGATTTTGTGTTCTAGATTAGCTGATGTACTCCCTGCCATTGTTAGTCCTAATCAAGGGGGGTTTGTGAAGGGGAGAACAATTGTTGAGAACATTCTGATTTGTCAAGACATCATTAGACTTTATAATAGGAAATCTGTATCACCAAGATGCCTTATGAAGGTGGATATGAAGAAGACTTATGATTCTGTAAGCTGGGATTTGCTTGAACATATGATGCATGCTTTGAAGTTTCCTGAGCATTTTACTAACCTGGTAATGACATGTGTAAGAACTGCTTCATATTCTTTAGTGCTTAATGGTGTTAATTTTGGGTATTTCCATGGTGCCAAAGGCCTAAGGCATGGAGATCCCATTTCTCCTCTGTTGTTCACCATTACAGTGGAATACCTTACCAGGATACTTGATCATGTCACTGTCACTATGAATTTCAAGTTTCACCCCCTGTGTGGCCCTATTAGATTATCACATCTCCTTTTTGCTGATGATCTATTACTGTTCTCAAAAGGTGATACACAATCAATCATGGTTTTGCTGAGAGCTTTTGCTACCTTTTCTGCTGCTACTGGACTTTAAATGAATTCTCTGAAGTCTTAACATTTATTTCAATGGAGTACAGAGTTCAGTTAAGCATGATATCTTACAAGTTTCTGGTTTTATGGAAGGGACAACCCCATTTAAATATTTGGGTGTTCCTATTGTTGCTAGCAGGCTCTCTAGTCAGCATTATGTTGTTCTCATAGACAGAATTACTGACAGAATCAGGAGCTTTGGGTCAAGGAAATTTTCTTATAGTGGAAGGCTTACTCTTGTGAATTTTGTACTTACCTCTCTGTATAGCTACTGGGCCACTATATTTGTTTTACCCAAAGGTGTCCTGAGAAGAATTGATGCAATATGCAGAAATTACCTATGGGATGGATCTATTGTGTATATCAGAGCAGCTAAGGTTAGTTGGGAAAACGTTTGCACTCCCAAATGTGAGGGAGGGCTTGGAATTAGGAATAGCTTGTATTGGAATGCAGCTGCCATTGGTAAGCTGGCCTGGTGGGTGTACACAAAACCTGATAGCCTATGGGTTAGATGGGTGAGACACATCTACCTGAAAGGACAATCCTGGTCTTCTTACTCCCCAAAACTTGATGTATCTTGGAGTTGGAAGACTATTTGCAGAATTAAAGAAGCTTTCTCTGTGAGCTTTAATACTGGCCATTGGTTATCATATCCTACTGGTTATACTGTTGCTGGTGGGTATCAATGGATCAGACAGAAGCAGCCACAGGTTCCCTGGTACAAGGTTGTTTGGAATGGGTGGAGTGTGCCAAAGCACATAATTGTTAGCTGGTTTATAGCTAGAGAGGCCGTGCAATTAAAGTCCAGACTTTTTCAATTAGGCATAAGCCCTGATGATTTGTGCCTGTTATGTGGTACTGCACCTGAAACTCATGTACACCTGTTTAAGCAGTGCCAGTACACCAAATTACTACTGCAGAAACTCAGTACTTTACTGCATATTTATCTGCCAGAGGTCCAGTTGCTGAGTTGGGTCCAAACAAAACCTTGGGCCAAAGTCAAAAAGAAGGTTACAATTGCATGGATACAAACGTTACATTATCATATTTGGCTGCAGTGGAATCAAGTTAGGGTAGATGGCTTCCTTAGTCTCCCTGACAGAGTACTTTATGATATTAGAAGTGTAATGAAAACTCGTACTTTGCTTTGTTTAATTCTGTGAAAGCGAGTAGAGATAAGATATGGATTAGCTCAATTAGCTCCTAATTGTGCTTGGCTTATCTTCAAAATGTACCATGAGTGGGTAGTTTCTAATAGTTTGTTCATTGGTTTTAATGATAAGCTAACCTTTTACCAATAAAAACCGGCAGTCAACGCCTTCAGAAGGGTACTGCGTCGCGACTCTGATTTGTACAAGGATCTTACCAAGCATCCATGTGCCACCTTTGAGGAAGTCAAGCAAATGGCAGAGGCTACTTATCGCCTAGAGGAGGATGAGGATAGAAGGGACATGTATGAAACAGAGTCGTCCAACAGAAAAATCACAACAGAGAGAAAGAATGAAAGAGCCAAACCCTACAGCAGGAACAGAGTGAACAAAGTCTCAGGAGAAACAGAGAGCACCAAGGCTCCACCTAAGCTCAGCGAGTATGGGTTCACCACTGGACTTGCTGGGGTAATGAAGGCAATCAAGGAGCTAGGGCAGAGGGCCAAGTGGCCCAAGAAGCCTATTCCCATGGAGAACAACAGAAGAGATGCCAGCAAAAGGTGTGAATACCACAACGATATTGGCCACAATACAGAAGATTGTGTAATACTACGAAAGGAAGTGAAGCACCTCTACTGTACTGGATGCTTGGATCACCTGCTCCCCAAGGGGGCGAAATCTGGAAAGGTCAATACTGCTAACCAGGCCCAACCATCCCCACCTCCACCTTACTCAAAGGTAGTGAACGTCATCACATGGGGGTCGGAGATATGTGGTCTCACTTATTTAGCAGCAAAGCGCCATGCAACCGAGACTAAAGGAGATAAACCAGAGTTCTCCCTCAGGGTCAGCAGACAGGATCTGCCAGCAATCTCATTCGACGAGGCAGACATACCTGATGAGGCAGAACACCATCATGATGCCTTGATCATTACCCTTTCTATAGGGAATTGTCTTGTTAAAAAGATATTGGTAGATATAAGAAGCTCTGTGAATCTAATAATGCTGGAAACCTTGAAGAACATGGGGTTCAGCGAGAAAGACCTGGTGAAGAAGACAATACCCTTGGTAGGTTTCAGCGGAGAAACCAAACAGTCCCTTGGAGAAATAGTGGTACCTACCTTTGCAGGTTGTATGAACAAACAGGTACGGTACTTGGTCATTGATGGTCCGTCAACTTATAACGTGATACTTGGCAGACCTTGGATCCATGAAATGAAAGCGGTACCATCAACGTACCATCAGAGCCTGAAGTTCCCTACACCCTGGGGGTACAGGAGATACGGGGAGATTAAAATGAAGCTCGGGATTGCTACAAGAACGCTCTGAAACCCACCGCAGCTGGTCCAGCATAGCAATTACAGAAACTATGCGTCCATAAGGAGTATATCGCACTTCCCCAGGAGGAACTCACTGAAGTAAACCTGGACCCACAGTTTCCAGCAAGAACGGTGCTGGTGGGAGCTGATTGTGCAGGTAAAATTCGTGAGCAGATAATTGAATTTCTACGTACTAACATGGATTGCTTCGCATGGTCCCATAGCGACATGATTAGCATAGATACAGGTGTAATTACACACCGGTTAAATGTAGACCACAGCTTTCCTCCAATCCAGCAGAAAAGGCGAAAATTTGCTCCTGAAAGGAATGAGGTGATAAACCAGGAGGTAGACAACCTCCTGGCAGCAGGCAAGATCAGGGAAGTTAACTACCGAGAATGGCTCTCGAATGTTGTGGTTGTACCCAAGAAGAACATTAAGCAGAGAGTATGTGTCGATTTCACAGATCTTAACAAATCTTGCCCAAAAGACCCGTTCCCCCTACCGCACATTGATTCCATGGTAGACGCTACATTAGGGCATGAGCTGCTTACCTTCCTTGACGCCTGGAGTGGGTACAACCAGATAAAAATGGACCCTAAGGATCAGGAGAAAACAGCCTTCAGATCTTATAGAGGCTTATACTGCTATAATGTGATGCCCTTTGGCCTCAAGAATGCTGGTTCCACCTATATGCGGCTGGTGAACAAAATGTTTAAGGAGGAGATAGAGAGAACAATGGAAGTCTACATTGACGATATGGTAGTCAAATCCGAGAAGGCAGAACAACATATATCCCACCTGGAGAATACCTTCTCGATCCTCAGAAAATACCATATGAAGCTGAACCCCCTGAATTGCACTTTTTGAGTCTCCTCTGGAAAATTCCTGGGGTACTTGGTGACGCAAAGAGGGATAGAGGCCAACACAAAGCAAATCAAAGCAGTACTTCAGTTAGAATCTCCTTAGAAGCCAAAGGACGTACAGAGCTCACAGGTCGGATAGCAGCCCTAAACCGGTTCATATCAAGGTCCTTAGACAGGTGTCGATTGTTCTATGACATCCTGAGGAAGAGCCAGATGTTTCAGTGGATGCATGAGCATGAAAAGGCGTTTGGGGAGCTCAAGCAGTACCTAAGCACCCCTCCTCTTCTCTCCAAGCTAGAACAGGGAGAAACATTGTACTTGTATCTATCCGTGATAGAGGCGGCTGTAAGCGCTGTACTGGTACGAGAGCACGAAGGAATGCAGAAACCAGTATAATATATAAGCAAGTCTCTGTTACCTGTAGAGACCAGGTACACATCTCTAGAAAAACTCGTTTTAGCACTTCTTACTGCTTCGTACAAATTGCGTCCCTATTTTGAGTCACATACAATTTCAATCGTGACCAACTACCCCCTGAAAACCATAATGAGTAAACCCGAACTATCACAGAGATTGGTTAAGTGGTCTGCCTACCTGAGTGGGTACGACCTGAAATTTGAACCCCAAACAGCTATAAAGTCCCAAGCCCTAGCTGACTTTGTGTCAGACTTTAGTCCCACCCTTCAAGAACAAGCCGACAGTGAAATCATAACCCTAAGTGAGCTAAAGGGGAGCATGTATGGGAGTTACATGTTGATGGTTCATTCAATACAAAGGGAACGGGGGTAGGGCTGGTCCTGAAATCACCTTAGGGGGAACAGATAATACAGGCAGTACGGTGTGAGTTCAAAGCAATGAATAACGAGGCTGAATACAAGGCCCTAATCTTAGGACTCCAATTAGCCTTAGAATTGCAAATCAGCCGCATCAAGGTGTATAGTGACTCCAAACTGATCGTAAACCATGTGAATAACATATACACGGCCAGGGATCCTAAAATGATAGCCTACCTGGAAATGGCGAAGGAGCTCAAACTCCGCTTTGCCTCCTTCCACATCCGGCAGATACCAAGGGATCGGAATGTTGAAGCGGATGCTCTTTCCACCCTGGGAGCAGCCTTCACTCTAGGGGCTGTGGGCACTATACCATTCATACATGTCATGAAACCTGCCATATGTCAGAATGAACAGCAGAACGCCAGTAAGGCTACAACCACCCAGTGGACATACGAAGCAGGGATACTGTGTACTGCCACACCCCAAGAAGAGATTGACGATTGGCGCAAGCCTTACATTAGTTGGCTACGTGATGAGGTATTACCACCTGACCAGAAAGACACCGGGAGCTTCAAAATGAAATCCTCCAGATTCGTACTCATTGATGGTATCCTATTTAGGAAGTCCTTGGCAGGACCCTATCTGAGGTGCTTAAGCATACAGGAGGAACATGCAGTAATGTGTTATATCCACAGTGGTGATTGTGGAAATCACACAGGAGGTAGGAGCCTGTCTAACAAGACACTAATGCAGTGTTACTTCTGGCCTACCATAAGGAAGGACGCCATAGATTACGTCAAGGAATGCGAAGAATGCCAAAGGCACACTCCTATCAGCCACCAGCCAGCAGAACATATGCATCCAATCATCTCTCCTTGGCCTTTTATGAAATGGGGAATGGACATTGTGGGACCATTAACCCGTGCTTCTGAAAACAGGGCGTACATGCTGGCAATGACGGATTACTTCTCTAAATAGATAGAGGCATAAGCTTTCCCTCAGATCCAGGAGAAGCATGTGATATCTTTCATCAAGAGGAACATAGTCAGCAGATATGGCATCCCTTCAGAAATCATATGTGACAATGGGTCACAATTCATATCCAATAGATCGGAAGACTACTGCGTCAGGTGGAACATCAAGCTGCTTAAGTCCACTCCTAGGAATCCGCAGTCCAATGGTCAGGCAGAATCCAGCAACAAGATATTCATGAAGAACCTGAAAACAAGGCTGGAGGAGATAGGGGCAACTGGGCAGATGAGCTCCCCCTCGTGATGTGGTCTAATAGAACTACCCCCAAGTGGCAACAAGTCAAACACCATTCAGTCTGGTATATGGGGCCGAGGCAGTTATTCCCTCCGAGGTGCAAGTACCGACGCATCGATATGCCAATGCCACCGAAGAGAGGAACCAGGTAGAAATGGCCAGCAGCCTGGATACCATTGATGAGCCAAGAACCAGCGCCTAAATCAGGATGGCAGCCTACAAGCAGACAGCTGCCAGGAGTTACAACAAAAATGTAAGGCTGAGAATGCTGCAGGTAGGGGACCTGGTACTCAGGAAGGTATTCCAAAACACCAAGAATCAGAGTGCAGGCAAATTCGCCTACAACTGGGAAGGTCCCTGCCGCATAGAAGGCATCGTGGGTAATGGGGCATACAAGTTGGAGACTGTGGATGGGGACGTTGTCCCTAGAACCTAGAACATCACTCACCTTAAAAAGTATGATGTCTGAGGTTCCAGGTGCAGGACCCAGAAGTTCCACCTCCAACAGGTACATCTCAGGACCCTTGAATCCTAGCATTCAGTACTCCAGAAACCTTAGAACATGAACTAACTGGCTAAACGTGTCTTTGATTAAGCAGCTATCGCTTGAAGGGGAACAACCCCATAACCCACTTCCTGGACCCACAGCTCACTCTCTCATAAGGTACATACGCAAAGAACTAATCATTTTGTTTCGTACCGCCTGACTGTACCATCTACATTGGTCTAACAGTAACATCTCTTTTGACAGCAGGAACAACTAAGTCACCAGGCAAGGTCTTTCGTTTAGTACGCACGTGTTAAGTCTCCTGAATTCAGCAGGTACTACTAAGGAAATGACAACTTACAACGTATCTTTCAAATCCTTTGAGTCAAAACCTTTTTTCTTATTTTCCCTTGGTGTCAACTTCACAGGTGTCACAAGGAGCAAAATGTGGAAGCAGCGTACTTAGTATTTCAAAAGGCCAAAATGAAACTCTATTTCTTTTAAGTTGTTGTAAAACTCTGGGGGAACACACTTTGTGCTCCCTAAACTATTTTGGAATTCTGAAATTACTTCCATTTTAGGTTTATCATTGTTTTTGGATTGAATGTGGATATGGTAAGTTGAATATTAAGGCAATGTCCTAGTAGGCTAACTGATGAACAGGAACTACCAAATTGTTCCTCTTGCAGGAAGTACCCAATGTGGGCGTGGTCGAAACAGAGGGATTCGAGCATCCTGATGGACAGAAAGCTCCCTGAACCAGCATAGAAACCTCAACAAGTACGAAGCCGGCACACAAACGGAAAGAACAAAAACATTGCTAGCAAAACAACAGAAAGAACAAAACGGAATTTTCATAAACACCCCTCAGCAGGGGGAACTTTTTTTTTTTATTATTTTTTTTTTTTTTTGGAAAAGGTAAGCTTATCATTAGAACTTAATATCATGTCCCATACAACCATACATCATTAATCAGCTAAAGAACCTAAATACATCTCTAAGAAGTAGATAAGTAGCTGACCCAATCAAGAACTCTACTACTTCTAGCTTTAATATCACACTGTCCAATTCTCATTAATACATCATGCTTGACTTTACTACATATAACATTAGGTCTCCAAATCAGTCCATCCAGTCTGCTTGTGTTACGACAGTACCAAATCTGAGCCATCAAGCTTGCCAAGATAACTGCCACGATTTTCTTCCTGCAAGCAGATGGGTGTCTCCACTCAGTCCACCACTTGATACAGTCTGTATCAGGCAACGGGCACAGCCACCAGTCAGTCACTATCCGCTGACACAACTTGCTGTAAATGCATCCAAAAAAAAGATGCTCATGGGTCTCCTCCTCAAGTCCACATAAGAAGCAACAGTTTTCCTGAATGATACTCATTCTAATCAGTCTATCCTGGGTTAGCAATCTATGTTGAGCCACCAGCCAACATAAAGAGGTATGCCTAGGAATGATCCAGCTATTTAGCATCCAAGGGTACCAACTAACCTTATCACCATCTGGTTTAAGCCATTGATAGCCCTGCCTGAGAGTGTAATGCTCTACCTGATTAGCACCAAATAAATTATCTCTATAAATATTCTTGACTTGGCAAATTTTCCTCCAAGCCCAACTGCTCCCAACACCTGGTTCATAATCCTGCCATCTAGACTGTTTTATATAAATAGCATGAACCCATTTGACCCAAAGATGGTCAGTCTTCATAGCCACCCACCACACATACTTACCTATGGCAGCAATGTTCCAACTATGCAGGTCCCTAAGTCCCAAACCACTATGTTTCAGAGGTTTACACACCTGAGACCAAGACACTAAAGCGGGACTCTTCTTTTGATCAGTCCTATGCCATAAGTATGTTCTACAAATAGATTCAATCTTACCAATGATAGTTTTAGGAAGGATAAAGATCCTCGCCCAATAGCTGTGCAAAGTGCTTAACACAGACTGGATGAGCACCAACCTTCCAGTATAAGACAGTTTCTTAGACCCTAAACTTCATATTCTGGCAACAATTTTTTCATTTAAGTAATGACAATCCAAAACTGAAAGTCTTTTAGGATAGACATTAACTCCCAAATATTTGAAAGGGACTAAGCCTTTATGCATTCCAGTGATATCCTCAATTTCCTTAATCAAACTACCTTCCACCCCCATTGCAATAGAAGTTAGATTTCCCTCTATTCATAGAGAGACCAGTAGCTTTGGAGCAATAAGATAAAGCTTTCAGGAGCAGGTCAATATAGGCTCTATCTCCATGACAAAACAACATTAAATCATCAGCAAAACATAAGTGTGTCAGTTGGATCCTATTGCACAGAGAATGATACATAAAATCAGGATGCTGCTGAATAACCTTCAATACTCTACTTAGGTATTCCAGGCACAGAGTGAACAAGAGAGGAGATAATGGGTCTCCGTGCCTGAGCCCTCGTTTGCCCTTAAAGAAACCAATGATGTCTCCATTCAGAGAGATGGAGTAAGAAGGGGTTGAAATGCACTGCATAATAAGCTGACAAAAATGTTCAAGGAAACCAGTAGCAAGCATCATGTCCTTCACAAAAGCCCATTCAACTGAATTATAAGCTTTTTGCAAATCAAGCTTCATTAGCATTCGAGGAGTACAACTCTTCCTATTGTAAAGCTTAACCAGATCTTGGCAAATAAGTATGTTGCCAACAATGTCCCTGCCTTTAATGAAGGCGCTTTGAGAAGGATTGATGATATCTGGTAACACTTGGCTCAACCTACCACAATTCACCTTGGATAGACATTTATAAAATAGTGAATTTGGAATATTCACTATTAATTGAAGTGACGGTTTATGTGCCGCCGTTGACATTTGATGGAAATAGTGAATTTGGAATCTTCACTATTATTTTTGAAGTGACGGTTTATGTGCCGCCGTTGACATTTGATGGAAATAGTGAATTTGGAATCTTCACTATTGATTGAAGTGACGGTTTATGTGTCGTCGTTGATATTTGATGGAAATAGTGAATTTTGAATCTTCACTATTAATTGAAGTGACGGTTTATGTGCCGCCGTTGACATTTGATGGAAATAGTTTGGAATCTTCACTATTATTTTTGAAGTGACGGTTTATGTGCCGCCGTTAACATTTGAAGGAAATAGTGAATTTGGAATCTTTACTATTATTTTTGAAAATTGAAGAAAATAGTGAATTTTGAATTTTCACTATTATTTTTGAAATTGGTGAAAATAGCGAATTTTGAATTTTCACTATTATTTTTGAAATTGGCGGTTTTGATCGCCGTTTGTTTGAAATTTTCGAAAATAGCAAAGTTAAATTTTCACTATTTGTTTTTGTCTTTGAGAAAATGACGATCTTTAATATTGTCAATGAAAATTTGAAGTTTGTTATGTGGAAATTGGGCCAAAGCCAAAAATTCGCTGAAAGAGTAAGGGACGCCTGATTGAGGCGCGAGCCACCTGGCGAACCAAAGGGGCTTCCCTTTTTTCTGTAAAAAGAAGCAAGGTTTGGCTGCATTTCATTCCTCATTCATCTTCAACCTTTGACACAAAAACCCGCAAAGAATCGCCATTGTTGGACTTTTGCTAGCTTCGATTTGTGCCATCAACAATAATGTCATCTCAAGGTATGCATTTCCTCTCGAATCCAATTGTTTTTATTGGTCTTTAGCTTAATTGAATTAGGATGAAATTTTACCCTAGAAAATCGATTTGGGCGTTTTTGATTGAGCCTATTTCGAGCGAAATTGATGATTGCATTAAGTTAGAAACCTGTTTAGGAGTATAGGGGTGCTTTTAGTTTGCATTTTGGTCCCCGTTCCCGCTCCCCATGCTCGAAAAACGTGAGTGAGGTGAGAAACCGTCTCATTTCACAATGCCAAGTTTATTTGCTTGGATAATGGGTCCCACTTGGTTGTATTGTAGTCGGGAAAGACCATATTTGCCATTATGGACCTTTGTTGGGTATTGTGGGCAAAATTGGAATTTTTTTCTTTTGTGACGGTCTTATGTCTGACAAAATAAGCGCCTGTTTGAGCTTGAATTGAGTCAGTTTGCCTTGAAATGGACCTTATTGGTATTTTAGGTCGCCGTGAGGCGTGATAAAATCACGTTCGCCTTTTTTGCGGTCGTTTTTGAATTTTGACCGGCTTGTGCTCAAATTGGCGTACGAATTGCCTTTTCGAGCCGTAGAAAAATTTTCCATTGCATTGGGAATGTATTTTTGGTTCGTTGGTGGACCTTGTATGGGTCTTGCAATGCCATTTTTTTTGTGGTGGTTTTGACTCGTCCTTTGCTTGAAAAGATGGGCGAGTCGTTTTTTGCGTTTTTTTTTTTTTGTTTTTTTGTGAATGGTTTTGTTTGGTTTGATTTTGGGCGGGATTGCCCTTGTTTTGCTTTGCAGGTTGTTTGTTTGTTCTGGGTTTGTCCGATTTACGCCGTCATAATGCCGAAATTTCTGTTGACGTTTTTTGTTTGCAAGAGAGTGTTCGGGACAGGCTGGGTCCTTTGCTACGACCTTTGAGGAGCTGTTTGAGACGGGTCCGGTTAGCACTCCGGTTAGTGCACCTGCCGTGTTAGTGGAGGATGTTACTGAGGAGGAGGGACCTCATGAGCAGACTGTTGGGGCCACGGGGGCCGTTGAGGAGCGTGAGGTACCCGTTGTTGGGGCTACAATCACTGAAAGAGCTCAGACTGGGTCTGAGGCTGGTACCTCCGGGAGGAGGATTTCAACGAGAGAGCGTCGTCCCCGGGCGACCAGACGGACGTTACAGAACGTCGCTAGGATCGTTGAGATGGGCCACATCCGTCATGTTGAGTCTCCTGGCCATAAGAGACGAAGGGCGGAGACAGTCGAGGATGATGCCGAAGTCGCGAGTTGGAGAGCCAGACGGGCTACGGCTCCACGGGGGTTGCACTTACGGGCGGCGCCTGCTTGGGCCGAGGGTTTTGACGGCAGCCAGTTGTTGCTCCGACTGGACAGACACATCTCCTACCGTGCTCGTGAGGGTTTGGTGAGTCGTGTCCCTCGATTGAACTTTTGTCACTCTTGAAATGTCAGGCCTAAATAGGAATTCTGACGTTGTGTGTTTTTTATTTCAGGAGATCGGCACCATGAGGACTTTTTCGGGCTTCACTACCTGCCTGGGCTTTTACGACGTTCTCCGATCCGGGACGAGGGCATTGATAGAGAGGTCGGCTTTTGGGCCGTTGGTGGCCACTTGGCGGGATATTCACAGGTCTTCGATTAGGTCGAACCAGTGTCTGATCCGCGCCATGTTGGATCGGTATTGGGATACGACGTCGTCGTTTCAAATGTAGTTTGGGGAGGTCGGCGTGACTTTAGAGAACTTTGCCATGGTATCCGGCCTTCCCTGCGGCGAGTTGCCTGTTGAGTTTACCGAGACGCCGGAGAGAGTATCCTCTCCTGCGGTTACCCGTCTGATCGGTACTGCTTTGTCGGAGCCCTCCGACGTCACTCCATACTTGATTGCGAGTTCGTATGTGAAAGACCACTTCACTGGGAGGGTGGCAGGTGTTACTCTAGCGCCGTTGGAGAGTCCGGAGGCAGAGGTTGATCGCTCTGAGGGTGAATTCTTGACTCGAACAATTTCCTCGGTTACACTTTGCCTTGCATTGTATTGAAGGACATTTTTTATTTGTAGGTGACGACTGTTAGTCATCAAGATTTGTGGCGGATGGCTAACCGCTGGAGAGCGCTTGCTGGTGACCTGGCTGCGAGGGAGGCTCGGCTTTCTCATGTACTTTTTGTGCTATTTTTTTTATGTATTTTGTGTTGCATTTCATGTTTTTAGATCTTGATGATCCGTGTTGTGTTTTGCAGGGTACTGCAGATCCGGCGGAGCTTGCTCGGGTCCGTGCTGAGTTAGAGGCAGCCAGGTCGACGATCGAGGCCTAACAGTTGGGGATCATCCGTCGAGACCAGGACTTGAGGCGCCGTGAGGACGAGCTGCGGAGCCGAGACGCGGAGATTGCCTCTCTCGGGGCTCAGTTGGCTGCGGCGGAGGAGCTTCGCGTCGTGATGGAGCAGGAGATGCTGGAGAGTTCTCCGGAGAGGGAGCCTGAGCAGGTGGTGGTGTCTGCGTTGGTGGCGACTCTTCGTGAGACCGGGACTGGTCCGACAAGGGACACTGAGTAGTTGTAGTAGCTTGTCCGTGTCTTGGACTCTTGTCTGTACATATTAACATTTTGCGTGAAGCGGTTTGTATATATGTGTTTTTGGATTGTGGTTCATTTTGTGATTTTTGGCTTTTTTGTGTTGTGTTTCGGAGGAGTGTTGTCGGCTGTCAATTCTCCTTTTGCTTTGCACCAGTTCCTGCATCATTAGTGTAGAAAACAGGCAACAGGTAGCACGTATGCATAAACGTAAACACGTAAAAGCATTTGATTGAAGAACAAAAAATTAGCCAAGATGACTCGAAGTTAAAATTGAGTTTTGAAAATTGAAATGAATTTTGAAAAATTCCGCGACAAGTCGTCACGTTTGGAATTCAAAAGGAATTGATTTGAAAATTTGAGCAATTAACTCGTGTCGTGAATTAAATTGCGTCGAAATTATTGAAATTGATTTGTGATTTGAAAAATTCAAACTCAAACCGTCAGGGAAGAATTTCAGAAGAGACTTTCACGAGTGTATTTGATTTTTGAGGTCAAGACTCGAATTTGTGAGTGCTTGAAATTTTGAGGAAAACTGACGTCGTGTTATCAATTTTCGATTTTTATTTTGATGGAAAATTCCGAAAAAGCGAAAAAAATTCGGAATTTCGACTGACATGGAAACGATCCGTCGCGGATCGGGGCGACTAGCCCTTCCCCCCTAAAAAAAGAAAGAAAAAAATCCGTATGTTTAAAGCTGCGTCATGGAAACCGTGTCGGATTTCGTAAAACGCGAAACAAGGAAATGTGAGTGTGAAGAAACACAAAAACGTCCTAGATCATCTCAAAGAGGCGCGAGCGTCCTGGCGGGAGGTTTGAGGTGTCAGGAGAAAACACAAGTTGAAAGAGACAACTCAACAGCGGGAATCCTGGGGGAGGCTCAAAGAGGCGCGAGCAGCCTGGCGATGGAAGCCGGCTCTCCCCTTTTTCTGAAAAACGCGCTGATCATTTTTGTATAAATAGTGATGTTTGTGCTTCATTGTTTCATCATCTGAAACACAAAACATCTCTGCAAAACTTCTTCTTCTTCTTCCACAAAAATATTTCATGGATGCCTTTGAGAACGCATTGCGACAATGGTGCCGGGATTTGTCGCCTCCTGAAAAGTATCAACTCATTTGCATGGGAGTTGGTCAATTGTTGGTGCTCCGTCAAGTCAAGGTGCAACCTTCATTTCTTGAAGCATGTTCTCGGTTTTGGGATTCGAAACACCATGCTTTCGTTTTTCCAAAGGGTGAGATTTGTCCTCTTGCCGAAGAAGTTGGAGCCATTGGTGGGTGGCCGGGATGTGTTCCGGTGCTTCCTCCGACTCGGTTGTGTTACAAAGAGAAATTCCGTTCCATGTTGGGTTTGTCGACAAGTCAAGTCAACTTTCTTCTTTCTCCACATGGTGTGGATATGTTGGCTCTTATCAACATCTTTTCAAACCAATTAGATGCCAATGTCTCGGAAGTGGCTAGGAGAAGGGCTCTTGCCTTTTGTCTTGTCCATGTATATCTCTTTGTTGATGTTTTGAAGAAGGAGGGGCCAAAATGCTATGGTAGCATGACCCTTATTCATGTGGTTAAGCAAATGGAGCATGGTAGAGATCCATCGTGGTTGGTGCTTGAAGAGATCATCCAAGCTTTGGACAAAGAAGGCTCATGTGGAGAAGCTCCCTAATTTGGGTCTCCAAGGATCCTCCAAGTGTGGCTATTGGAGAGGCTAAGGTATGTAGAGCCTCCGGTTGATTCTTCTTCTTATTCCTTCCGTTACCTTACCATGAGAAAGAAGTTGTATCCGGATAGTTTTGCTTCTACCGAGGCTTATTGGGCCGCAAGATTGGCGGAGGAGGGTGGTCCTCATATTCGTTGGGTGGTGTCGTGGTGGCACTTGAGGTCCTTCACGGGGTCGCCCGCTTCGGGTGCTAGTCCTCGTTCTTTGATGGTGGTGGGTTTGAAGGTTGCTTCCTTCATTTATCCTGAAAGGCTCATGAGGCAAATGGGGCGTCAACAAAAGGTGCCCGCTCAAGATACCCTTGTCCAGGACAATGTTTTCCGGAACTCCGAGCTTGTGAAGGTCTTCAAAAGATGGTGGGCCACTCGGCCGCTTTGGGAGGTACCAAACCCCGTTGCTACGACATGGGTGGCTTCTGCTTATGTCAAGTGGTCACGTGCTCCGTCCTTAGAAGAGAGATCCAAATTTCGTAAGGACGAGGTTGTCGACTTCAAGTATCGAGAGGTTGGCAAGGCCAACCGTGCCTTCTTTGAGGAGTATATTGATGGAGCTACTCCCTATGTGATAAGAACACCGAAGAGGAGGAGTTCCGATCCCAAGAACATGGTGGGCCGTGCATTGGCTCGTTTTGGATCGAACATGGGGTCTTGTGCTAGACCGGAGGCCGTTGCCGTTGTAGATCCGTTGAGGATCCGTTCCGAGGAGGAAGTCCATGCTGGGCGGGCCAACAAGAAGAATAAGGAGAAGATGTATCCCGAGGGAAAAGGCAAGGGTAGAATGGAAGAGTGAAGACCTCCATTACCCGTTTTATTATTATGTTTTATTATTCTTGTGAGTTTTTATTATGTTGTATTAGCTAGTTGTTGTGTGTTTTGTGCTAGTTTTATTATGTGAGGTGTTTTAGTTGACACCTTAGCTTTGAGAAGTTGTAGACTCGTCGAGCTTTATTTGTTATTGAAATTGTAATCCCTCTCATTATTAATTAAATAAGCGGATTACCCGTGTCGAAAATTATGAACGCTTGTTCCTTCCATCCATTTGGTGAAGGCAATTCGATTTGAATTATCCTAAACATTTGCACTTGGGAAATTGGTATTTTGTGAGGAAGGGAGAAAGACTTATTTTTGTATTTCGTGGAGAAAAGGGAATGTTGTTCCCTTTCTTTTTTGATGGGGATATTTTTTTTTTGTATGTGGGGGTTTTTGTCGTATGGGGATGGTTGTTCTTGATTGTGGGGATGGTTGTATCCTTCTTGTGTAAGAAAGGACTGCCTACGTATTCACCTGAAGAGATGAAATCAAACCATGATCATAGTTCGAAATGTTTTGTAGAATTTGATTGGGTTTTGTGGTTGTATCCCTCATGCATAAGAGGGACTGCCTACGTATCCACCTGAAGAGGTGAAATCAAACCCTGCTCGTAGTTCAGGGGGTATTTGTTTTAGTTTAAATGGATGTCGCCTTTGACAGATCAAAGGACATTCGAAACGGGCAAGGTGCCGCAGCTTAGACTCGATAAAACATGAAATTTCATATCAGAACACGTCGAGGAACTTAACTTGAAAAGGTTTTGAGTTGGTTTCTAGTTGTAAAACTAGGCTTAGGTCGTTGGTTACTCTGGTTCAAGGGTAGTATTTCTTGAGTTGGTCTAGGTTGATCGGGTTTGTAAAGTCCTCCCCATCTAGGTCACTCAGTCTCACTGCACCCCCCGAAAGTATTCTCTTGACCAGGTATGGTCCGGCCCAGTTGGGTTTGAATTTCCCCCTCGGATCGACGGGTAATGTTGCTCGAACTGACTTGAGGACCAAGTCGCCCTCCCGGATGTTCCAGGGTTTAACCTTCTTATTGAATGCCCGTTGTATAAGTCGTTGGTATAGCTGGATGTTGTGAAAGGCGTTGAGTCGTCGTTCGTCTAGAAGAGTGAGTTGCTCGTACCTTCGACGGGTCCATTCTGCCTCGGGGACTTGACTCTCCAGTAGGATGCGTAGAGAAGGGACCTCTAACTCTACCGGTTGAACCGCCTCCATACCGTATGCTAGGTAGAAGGGCGTGGCGCCTGTCGGTGTTCGAATGGAGGTTCAGTATCCCTAGAGTGCGAATGGGAGTTTGCTCAGCCAATCGCGGTAGTTGTCTTGCATTTTCTTGATAATGGTGACAAGAGTTTTGTTCGCCGCCTCCACTGCTCCGTTAGTTTGGGGACGGTAAGGGGATGATCGATGCCGTTTGATCTTGTATTTGTCCAGCAAGGCCTGAGTTTCCGCCCGGAAGTGAGAGCCCTGATCGCTGATGATTTTATGGGGTACCCCATATCGGCAGATGACGTTGTTTTGAATGAACTTGGCCACTTGTTTGGCGGTCAAGACTGCATATGACTGTGCTTCTACCCATTTGGTGAAGTAGTCGATGGCGACGAGGACGAAGCAATGCCTCTTGGTGCCTACCGGGTTGACCTTCCCGATGATATCGATGCCCCGGGTTGAGAAAGGCCAGGGTGACGTCATGGTGTATAAAAAGGATGGTGGTGTGTGTTGTATGTTGGCGAAGATTTGGCAATTGTGGCAATGTTTGACGTAGTTACGGTAATCGGCTTCTATGGTGGTCCAGTAGTAACCTAGCCGTGTGATTTTTCGAGTAAGCATCATTGCGCTCATGTGAGGGCCACATTCTCCGTCGTGGACCTCTCCCATGACTTTTTTGGCTTTGTGATGGTCAATGCAAAGGAGGAGAATTCCTTGGGGTGTTCTTTCGTATAGTTGTTTTTGGTTTGTCACGAATTGTGATGCAAGTAAACGGATGGCTCTTTGTCCTCTTTGATCAGAGTTGGGAGGGAATTCATTTTTGGTTTTGTAGTTGAGGATGGCTTGGTACCAAGGTTCATCATGGCTTTCCTCATCGTCGATGATGGCACAAATGTGGGCTTGCTCGCTCCTTCTCTCGACACATAGGGGCATCGATGTCATGTCGTCAGGTATGTTGACGAGCGCGGCAAGTTTGGCCAGGGCATCAGCAAATTGATTTTCCTCTCGTGGCAAGTGGAAATAGTCGATTTGGTCGAAGAACTCGGCCTCTTGATTGATTTTTGCTCGGTAAGGAGGTAAGCTGTCAGATCGGATTTTCCATGATCCGGACACCTGATTGATGATGAGTGAGGAATCTCCATGGACCCTCAGTCTCTTGATACCAAGTTCTATGGCTGCTTGTAGGCCGATGAGGCATGCTTCATATTCAGCGGTATTATTGGTGACGGCAAAGTCTAGCTTGACCGAGATCGGAACATGTTCTCCCTCTGGTGATATTAGAAGGATTCCTACCCTGAAGCCTCTCGGATTAGATGCACCGTCGAAGTATAGGTCCCATGCGTCGGAATCGGCACAAAGGATGTCTTCGTCAGGAAGTGACCACGTGTCAGTCGTTGGATCCTCGTTGACGAGATTTTCGGCTAGAAAATCGGCAACTGCTCTTCCCTTGATAACCTTGAGGGGTATGAACTTGAGATCAAACTCGGACAGCATTAGTCTCCACCTAGACAGCCTTCCGTTTAGTACGGGTTTTTCGAAGATGTATTTGACCGGGTCCATCTTGGACTAGATATCGACCGTGTAGCTGAGCATGTAATGCCGCAGCTTCTTTGTTGACCATACTAGGGCAAGGCATGTCTTCTCCAATTGGGTATACCTCGTCTCGTACTCAATGAACTTTTTGCTGATGTAGTAGATGGCTCGCTCTTTGCCGCCGACTGTTTATGCTAACATTTCTCCCATGGCTGTGCTGGTAACAGTTAGGTATAGGGATAAAGGAATCCCCGGTTGAGGTGGCACGAGGACGGAAGGCTTGGATAGGATTTCCTTTATCTTGTCGAAGCCCTTTTGACAGTCGTCGTCCCAATCGGTGTGATCGGAGGCGCAAAGCCTCTTGAATATTGGTTCACAAATCATGGTGAGCTTGGCAATGAAGCGGCTGATGTATTGGACCTGACCGAGAAATCCCCGAATCTCCTTCTCGTTCCTAGGCCGAGGCATTTGTTGAATGGCTTTGATTTTGGTTGGATCAATCTCAATGCCTCTATTGCTGACGACATGTCCCAAGAGTTTTCCGGAGGTGACCCCGAATGCAGACTTCTGAGGATTTAGTCTCTTGTTATATTTCCGCAGACGAGCAAAGAATTTCCGAAGGGCGCTGATGTGTGTAGATACCTCATTTCTGCACCTCTCGCAAACCACCCGGTGATGATTGGGCCGCATGTTTGCTACGCGGAACGATTTGTGACAGTTCGTAAGTTTATCGTCAAGTGATTGCTCAAATATTAATGTCTACCTCTTAGTTGTCATCTACGTGCCGATACGGTCGTTTTGTGACAAGAATTAGAGTACATTTGGAGTCGGGCCTAAAACCGTCTTCATTTTTCGATAACCGTTAAATCCGAGTCGAGAATGTTCAGAATGTTCCGGATATTTCTATTCCATATTTTACAAATATTTCATAATCTTTATCCTTTGGTAAACAATTTCCCGTAATATTCACATAAAATATTAAGGAAAACCAAATTATTCCGTCCTACCATAACTTAAACACGAAAATCTTTCTTCCGCAGGAGGAAATCACTTGGGAACAGACGCAGCAGGTGCTGCGCCTCTTCCAAGAGATGCAGTGGCTGCTGCGCCTCTTCCCAGGTCCTTTTCTGCGTAATTTTCGTATCTTTTTCATATCTTTCCGAGATTCACTTCCAAAGACTCTCCGAAACCCTAATTCCTTCACGTGATTAGTATAAAATGGAGCTTTCGCTCCTCATATTTCTCTTGCGAGTGTCCGCCCTTCTCTTCTCCCTTTGCATTCTAGACTTTTGTTCTTAATTTTTGGCGTCTACGTGCTTGAACATTCGACCACGTAAGCTCGGATCCTTCTGAGTACCAGCCTCGTTTGCATGACCGACCAATTTGACCAACTCCACAATCAATCAACTTAATTAATCAATTTGTTTTAATTCCTCTTACGAGGGCACTTTCTTTACATTCGCGTCGAGCATCACTAATCGATATCTTAGTCCTTCTCGTTTCGTCAAACATGTAAGTCTGAGGGTGTATAATCTCTCTTTTATTATTGTATTTACTTTTTATATCATCATATTGTAAGGTTTATGTCGAAAATACCAATTAAAACCGATTTCTAAAACCTTGTTTAAAACCCTTTTTACGGATTTCAGAAGACAACCCGTCGAGAAAGGACGCAAAGAATCGCTGCGCCTCTTGAAGGAGCGCAGATACCGCTGCGCCTCTTCGTGAGGCTGCCGCAGTTCCTGCTTCCTTTCTACTTCCTTCGTCCTCTGTAATTCGTTAAGTATTTGTTTTGTTTCGTTTGTTCTTTAATTCTCTGATAGCATAGCACAATAATTTCACATGTATATTCTTTATCATTCATTAGCCCATAATTCATCATTAATTTCGACTTAAATCCCTTATAATCCAATATTTGCGGGTTTTCGTCATTAACTTCAATCTGGGTTGTAGAAATTCGATTTGTTCATATTGAGTTTCTGGAATTCGATCCTTTGATAAATTTCATCCGTCTATTGTCATATGCATCGCACATTCGTCATTAATTTGTCGTTAATCTATCATGTTTAGTTTATTTCATTCACCCATGTCACTAATCCATCATTCGTTCATGTAATAATCCGTCTTAATTCCGTCTTATCCGTGTTTTATTATTTTATGACCCTCAATCACACGTAAATAACCTACTAATCACTTTCATCCGAGTAAATAATTTAATCAATCATTAAATTTACCAACGAGTATTAACAACACGCAATCCGGCTTCACAGCCAGAATTCAGGTCAGGAACAGACGCAGCAACTGCTGCGCCTATTCCAAGGGACACAGCTCTGTTGCGCCTGTTCCGGGTTGAATTATGTCCCTGAACTCCGTTTTTGCCTTGACTTGGTCATTTAGTTTACGTATAATTAACTATTAATCGTATTATCGCATGTTGGCTTGTTCGTTAATTCTTTTGGTTCATTCTTTTATTCCTTTTCTCAAATTGTCCGTTTTAAAGGTATTCTCGACATAAATCAATTGAATCCATTGTAATTATTGTAATTTTTATTATTGCAATTTTCTTTATTGTATTTATCATTATTTCTTGTATCATTTGTATGTTTTCACATGTAAATCAACCTTAAATCCTACTTCGACCCAATTGTTTGCTAATTACGTGTCAACCGACTTAGTTAATTTTCACATGTTAGGATTAATTCTATGGATGTTGCATTGCATGCATATAGCCGACGATATATCAAGTATAAATGACGTCCCTAATCATTAGTAGAGGCCGCTATCGAGGCGGGCGGGATTAGGTGTTCGATCAAAAGAGCTTCCTAATACGTACCCTCACCCCTTACTCCAGATCTCTGTGAACACCCGTGTTCATTGGCATCCACGAGAGTCATTCTAGACATAGAATGCTAAGGGTAATGATTGCTTAGTGTTCATATCTTTACTTTGTGTCTTGACATGACACGAGGTATTCGAACGGTTCCAATTTCCCATAAAAATTGGTGGCGACTCCAACAAAAATGCAAACGCTTGTTCTCTTCCTCCCAAGCGCCCCCGTGGACCCCCGCTGTCCACAGTTTGGCGACTCCGCTGGGGATAATACACTTACGTGTAGCTAAGGGTGAAACTTGAACAAGTTTAGGAAATAATTTGTACAAGACAATTGTCGGTTTTCATAACTCGGTCTTCCTAGACCGTTTTATTCGGCCTTCCTAGGCCCAACCAAACCCATTCGACCAATCGTCCCGTCTAAACGGTCCTAATTCTTATTTGGGCCTAAGGATGGATAGCGATTGACATCATCCATACCATGATGCTTACTCTTGTTTGTATCAAGGGCCTTCACTACTTGAGGAAATGGACTAGGAATCGGCCTTACTCTTGTTTGGTACGAGCCTCTCCACAGACTTCGGGTTTGATGGTTCGGTATGGCAACCAACCCTTTAAACCAAAACCCTTTTAAATGCACTCAACATCCCGTTATAATGCTTGTATGAATGTTTGTACCTTACGTGATCATCATTCCTAAACAGAACCATGACGATTTTTGTAAAACTCAAAATCCTTTTTTAAAATCAAAATTTCGAAAAGAAAAAAAAAAGGCCATTGATTAGCGCAAAACCCATTCAAAACTCTGTCCATTTGTCGAGTCAAAATTCGGGCCACAAGCCCATTTCAAAACCTCACTTCGAGTCCACTCCTACAACTACACTATAGTTGACTAGGATACACATTTTCAAAACCTTGTCTTTTCTTCAAAGCTCACTCAACACAAGTGGCACACACCCACTTCACGAGTCAAAACATTTCTTCTTTTTGCAAGTGTGTTAGAATGGTCGATCGTGTTTTGATTCGTCATCGATCTCTTATCCAGTTTTCAAGATGCCTGAATCCAGCGAAACAAACCTCCACCAACTTCAAGATGGTAATGATCGAATCCTAGCCGCGCTAGCCCGTATCCAAGATACCCAAGACAAAGTCCATGATCGCCTTGAGACCATCGAGGGCCGGATCTATGCCGTAGAGGGAAGGTTGCCTCTCCATGAAAGTGAAGTAATAGGTGACTCCGCGGATGAATCCAGGGATGAAAATCCTCCCATGGGACTAACTGTAGCCGAGAAAAGACTCCAATACTTAGAGGAGCAATTGATGTACCTTAAAGGGGACGACATTTGTAACAACCCGGATTTTTCCAGACTTAATAATAAAGTCTAAAATAGGAAACAACGGAAGACAAAATACATATCCGAGTCATTAACTGGTTAACTAATTCAAAATATTACATAAGTGTTCAGCGTTGTCTTAACTTAGTAAAATTACAACACATTCTTGATATAAAATAAGACAGCTAGTCAATCTCGACTTCAAAATCCAAGCCCATGTCCATGGAAGAGTCGGTCTTCTAACGGAATCTGTTGTTAAAAGTCATATACAAGTATAGAATATACAAGTATATAAAATAAAACAACAGGTAAGTGAATCGATGATCAACATTTTTAAAATATGCAACATCAAATGAATAATCACCAAATACCCAAATCACATATTATTAATTTATGAAAGTTCAAAATCAAAGAGGCCGTATTATATGTTTTAAAAACTTTATCACGACATACCGACCTATTATCATACGGGTTCTGAATAATATTACATTATTCAAAATCCGTATAATAACGTATATACCGCCAATCATCCCGATACCAGGGGGCTTACATTATTACCCCTGTTTACCGTAATGACATAAGCACGTTTATAAATATGTTCATCCTCTAAACTCCAGGGTCGAATGCCGGTGCGTGGGGTTGATAGACCCGCACCACGGACTAAACACCACCCGGCTATTTATCCCCTAGGTCTATCATTACATCAAGACTTTCGGGAACCCGGATGCGATCCAACTAACACGTACGAGACTGATCAAGTCCCCACCTAAAATATGGCCACACTCCCGCCTACTCTCGAGTCAATATCAATACATCCAAAGACCCTTCGCTCGCAACGGACGGTTTTATACGATTAAGTTAAATGCTATTCTTCCATGTCTATACGTTTACAATAGTATACACATGCTTTCCCGCTCGTAGAGATTCCGAACTACCTCATAAAAATGCCCAACAAAATACAAAATATCATTTTGTTTTCGAAAACAACTTTTCATTTCTTATTTCCCATAACCAAGTTCTACTTGGTAAAATAAATTTCGTTTCCTTGGTAAAAGTTTTTGTTACAACACATAGCAAATAATTTAATTTTTGACGGTTTTCTAAAGTCAATTTATCCCTATTTATAAGCCGGGATTTGGCCACTAAACTTAACCATTAGGCCTGGTGGGTCATAGGCCCATTTGACCTTAGTTAGCTAAACTTGACTATTTTGACCAAAGGTCGGTTTTAAACTCGTAATAATCAATATGGTTTTAATTTTATAATTATTAATTATAGTTAGACTTAGTATTTTTGAATACTACTTAGGGTGTAACTTAAGCATATTATTTGAAGTCCCAAAACAGAATGTGAGCTTATTTTAACAAGTCTTTTACCACTTTTCATTTTTAACAAAATTTGAGACGGTTTTAATTACTAATTCGAGAAATAATCCCAAATGACCACCAAATTTTACAAAATTTTTATGAAAATTTTTGTGGCGTTTCCCTACTGTCTAAATGGTCCCCTTACCATATTTTATCCCAAATTAAACTTTCTAACTCGGTTTTCAAATTTCGGGTTCGTTTTTCAATTATAAACACATTTTTAAATTTTTATAAGTCCTATAAAGCTAATATTTTATATATAGGCTCATAATATTATACCTGAATCGTGTATAAAATTTCAGAATAAGTCGTGGTCCAAAACTCCATAAATTAATTTTTTAGTGAATCGTTTACAACCCGTAAATTGGTTTTATTGATTTAAATTCGGTTTTGACCAAAACTTTACCAAATTTTTGACTCATAATTAATTTTACAGAATACTAATATTATTATTATGACCCCAAAATTTTATCCTCATAATCTTCCCATATTTGAATTTTTATTAGTCCAAATTTAAAGGTTTTAAGTGATATTAAACCATTATTGTTAGATCTAACTCTAATACACTCAAAGTGAATTTTTACCAACTCAAAAATACCATTTTATTTAAGTTAATAATCTGGTCTATTATTATTTTTAATATGCATGCAAAGATCCATAATCAATACATTAAATAAACTACATTTAGTGCATAATTAATTATTTTTAAACTATTAATCTAGTATTCATACTACTATCACCATATATAACAAAATAAAGGTTTTTGATCTCATAAAATTAACATGCAACATAATATTCATATTCTTATATAAAAAAATTAGCTAGTACTAATTTTTCTATATAATATCATATAACATTCACTTAAAATAACATGCATGCAAAAATTTCAAGCAATACAATGAAAATATTATTTTGCAAATAACATTTTCAAGGGTTAGCCATCATTCACTTACATTAGCTAATGCAAAATGTCTAATTCCGCTTCTTGAGTGTCCAAAATGTCGTCACCACCTTCCCTTCTTCTTTTTCGGCCAAAAAGGGTCACACATAAAACGAATGTAAATTTTTCCACTCTTAAGAAATATATTTGAGACTTTCTTAGAAAAATTAGTTTTAAAGTGGTAAAATACAATTACTTGTGAGTAATAAATTTTTGTAATAAAAATTAAAGTTATAAGAACTTAGTTTAAGAGGAAAAGATGTGTAAAAATTACATTTAATAATATATATAAATGAGCTTGATTGAGTTGATGAGTAATTAGTTTATCATTTAATGAAAAATCAAGAGTATTTTTTTGGTATGGTGAAGGGGCTTTCACGGCAAAGAGGTGGAAAGAGGATAAAATTGTTCCATCAATTTTAATTAAATGAATTAAATAGAGTAATGATGAGGGGAAAGTAATGCATGTGTTTTGATTGGTGGAAACACTAATTTCTACACTTGTCCAATGCATGCATTATAACACATGCATAATGCCAAGTGTCTCATAGAGGGTTGTGATCCAATCAAAAATTTGCTTCGGATTTTTTACTCGGTTTAATAAACGCGTTAGAGAATAACGACTTTGAGTCGGATTAAATATAAAACGGCAAATATTAAATAATTTGAAATTCAAGACGAAAAACAAAAATAAATTTTTATTTTAAAAGTTTTGGGGTAGTGAAATTTACATTAACGGGTCGTCTCCCTTAACAAAATACTCTAAGTTCGGGGTTTGGGTTTCATTTAATGGTTTCACATACATTATTATCTACAAACCTATTACTACTACTACAAATAACAATAATCATCATAACAATAATATTAACGATACCGTGATATCACATAAACTAAACCAAATTAATAAGCGATGTTAAAACGTATTATACATAGATTACTTAAACAACGTACCTATAAAGTTACGTATTATCTACCGTTAAATAAAATAATACTTGGGTAAAAATTACGTTTTAAAATAATATCCTTGACGATATAGCTTAATACGGAAAATATTATTTTTGAAGTTGGATCAACTTATTATAGTCGTACTAACGTTGAGTTATAAATGTGCACGATTATAATATAGATAGTAAGAGAAATATGTCCGTCTTGAGTCATTTGAAAAATGTTACGACTGAAATAATTAATCAAAAATGACATGTTTTAATTTAGAAGAAAGTCAAGACAGGAAAATATTTGGAAAAATTAAAATGTGAAATTTTGTCCATTCCATGGAAAGGGGTCTGGAAGTTTCAAAATGCCATTAGAATACAGCGTAAAATAGAACGAAATTATAAAGAATTGTTAAAATTTCGGGGTGTTACAATCCTACCCTCTAACAAAAAGTTTCGTCCTCGAAACTTGTAAGGTACGAGAAATACTGGTTTAGGTTTTCCAACTTTTGCCACTTATCCATAAAATTGGCAAATTTATATCAACATACGAGTCTAATCCTTTAAGAGCCAATATGTCTACATCCTCATAATTCATTTCTTCCTTACTAGCTTATTAACCACAATATTCTTGATTAACACAACGCAAATTGCCTAAGTAAATTGTAATCTTTTTGTATTTCTGATAAATGACCCATATAATATGATTTTCTTATTACCACATCAACTTTACTTGTCTATCTATGACCGTCTATATCTTAAGCTTCTCAAAACTCGTTTCTCAGCTCCATAAATATTCCATTAACAGAAAAATACTTGGCCATCAAATAATCTTTCTATTGTAATAAGTCCTAAAGTCTGAAAGTCTTCCATTAGTTCAATCAGTCTATAAATACAATTGGCTCACACTCTTCCATTAGTTTCAATACTCTCTAAATATAAGTGGCTCACAAATATTCCCAAAACCGTAAGACGTCACTTACTCTCCAAGTATTATTGATGAATCTTCTTTCTGCCAATTTGTTCAATTTTATTTTTCACCTAGAATTCGCTTGTGCTCACAACACAAATTCACACAAACGCATTCATTATATTCCGGAGTCTTTACAGTAAGCTTATATCTTCAAAGCATTTACTGATTTACTTTGCTATTTCCTCATTCCATGTAAACCTAACCTTTATATAAATTCATTCTCCATACCAAATTTCTCGTCTCCATTAGAATTTATTATCATAAGAACATGAACTTAACTCATTTCACAAATTCTCTTATTCCATTTTGTGAATTATATACCGATATCCTAAATTACCCTTAAATAAGTTAACAACTCGTATCCATAAAACAAAGTCTATTTTCTTTTTGTCTATCATTTCAAATCCCAAAACCAAATTAGTTACTCCAATAATTCAAATCGACTAAATACTCTACAATCTGCAATGTATTTTCCTTTTAGTGCTAACAGTCTTATTCCACCATATTTCTTTATATATCGATAAACTTAATGTATCCTCAACTATTTCACAAGTTAATTGATACGTGCATTTTATATAGTCTTTTTAGCCTATTTTATGCGCGTATCTTTATGCTTTTATCGTGGTTTTATGCTACGAAATGCCCCGAATATGCTACTTTGGTTTGTTTTGTCTTATTTGCAGGAATGAACCCAAAAGTAGCTAAATCAAGCCTTTTACCGTCCTTTTAGCATGCATTTGGAGGAAGAGTGAACTTGGAGCGGGAATGTAGCTATTTTGGGATGCGCAAAGAAGACAGATAGCTAGGCGAGCAAGGGAAGAACTTCAAATTGCTAGTGCCTACCTTGTAAGAGCCATATCTCAAGTTCTACAACAGATATTTAGGTGATTCTAATTGGAGATGAAATTTTGTCCTTTTAGCTTTCCAATGCCACCGGAATCACCTTGTTTGACCAAGTAACAAAGAAATGGCAGCCGTTTTAAGTTCAGTGCGCGAAGCAGGAATTACGTATTTGAGAAGTGCTCGATCGAGAACTATTTCTATTCGATCGAGAGCCCATTTGCTCGATCGAGAGCTACCTATTCTTGATCGAGTTATTAAAGGGGAAGAAGTCCTCGATCGAGAGGAATTGTTCTCGATCGAGAGGAATGCTAAGTAATATCACTCGATCGAGAGCCTTTAGTTAGTCGATCGAGTGGATTTTCTTTGTGAATTTGGGCTTTTTAGGTTTAATTCCGTCATTAGGTTTAGCTAATCCTATTTTCTTATAAATAGGGAGTCAGTATGTTATTATAAACTCTCTCACACACTTTACTTCATTCCCTTTCTCTCTGGTTGGAATATACTGCCACTGTTACTTTGTTCTTTCATTTTCCGGATCATTTATTTCAGTAATCCTTTCTTCCCTTTTCTCTCCTTTTAATTTAATGTTTATTATTTGTTCTTTCTTTATCTCTTGTTTCCCTTTAACTATGCATAGCTAATTCCCCTAGTATGTTAGGATTAGGGAAGCCGTGGTAGCGATGTTTTAATTGACTTATATAGATTAGTCTTGCGATAGGAATTGTATTAGGCAATTTAATTGTTATCCGGTCGAATGAATGCATGCAGGAGACAATAAATTTAGTTAACCCCGACCTAGATCGAAAGATTGGAAGGGAAGGCTTGCTTAATTACAATAGGGTATTGCAGTGAGGGCGAAAGTTAAGCTGTTTACGCTCTAGGGTGGTTTAAGGACCGAAAGGTGACGACCATAGCTCTTCTTATCAATAGTCTAATCGCCTTAGTATTCCCGATAGTATAAGATCTGATAGCTGCCACGGTAGACCGACTCCTAGCATACTTCCTTTCCCTTGTTTTTAATTTCCTTTATTCCCTTCTCTTGCCTTTAGTTTCAGTAGTTTAGTTAGTTCACAATCAATTCAAAACCCCAACTCGTGACACCCGATGGACCGAATTAGACAGATAAATAGCAACTTAGCCTCCTTGTGGAGATCGACCCTACTTACTACTAGCTATTAGTTAGTTGTACTTAGGTATTTATTTTTGGTGTAGAAACGACCGCATCAAATTTTGGCGCCGTTGCCGGGGAGGCGACGCTTTTTATCTGTTTTATTTTGTTTGCCCTTTCGCCTCAAGGGAAGACTAAGTACCTTGAGGCTGTTCTTATCTTTTTCTTTAGTGCTGTTTTGATAGGCCTACACGGGTTTATTAGACAGCACGAGGGAGATTATCGAAGGGAAGGCTTGAGTACCTTCGATCCCTCTTGCCAAGATGACATCTGTCTCCCGACTAATTGCTCAGTTTGAAGCCCAAGCTGAGAAACCTGCTAGTTGGGAAAGGAAGAAATCTTGGGGATGTGGTGCTGCTGAGCACAATGCAGCTGTAGTTGTGCCGCCACATCCACCCCATCAATGGCCACCGCAACAAGATCCTCGTGATATACAAAAAAAAGAAATCGCGGAGCTGAAATCCTTAATTCTAGAATATGGTAGATATATGGGTGCTCAAGTCACTGAAATTGCCGAGTTGCAGTCTAAAATTGCCCGGTTAACAGCTGGGTTGGATGATCGGCAACCAGAAGAGGTGTACTTGACCAAGAGCGGTTTTTCCCATGAAGAACCCGCGTTGCCCAATGCTGAAAATGATTTCTATATTTCGGATGACGACTTTCTATCATATTTCCAGAGTGTATGCGAGGATATCGTATGACAGACAGGAAGAAAGTCCTCGATCGAGTAATATCTCTTCTCGATCGAGTGACATGCAGGAGGATAGTTCTCGATCGAGTGATTTTGTTACTCGATCGAGTGAGATGCGGGAGGAAAGTGGTCGATCGAGTGATTATTTTGCTCGATCGACTGATTTGGCCATTGGGAGCTTTAATTCGTCACTTGGGTTCATTTTGGATGGCGATTTTGACGATGATGACGGTTACGGTGAACCTCCCTTATTCACAGCCGAGTCGGATACACTTGAAGCTGCGATTCACGGGATGGATTCCACTGAGGAGGTTGATGAAGAAGCAGCTGAGACGGTAATTGCTCCTAGCACGGATGAGGTAATGCATTCCTTTGTCAGTGATTCCGTCGTTGAGAGCGACCAACCCGAGGTAGTAAGCGATAATTTCATTATTGTTTGTTCTAACAGTATATTGCCTCGTTTAATTTGTGCTCCTTCTTTTAATGCTACACCCTCTCATATGTGGACGCATAATTTAACGAATTTTCACCGTCCTTATCATTTCAAGTTTGCTAATCTGAATCGGGACCCTTATATATTGACAATTGCTCCCGCGCTCCTTTATTTTGTGGATAAATTTAGGAGCGCTCATAGGAAATTTGTTCGGCTTAAAAAGTTAAACATTTTTATTTCCTATTTTGCTATTCCACTTTGGTGCTACTTATGCTGTTGTGTAGCACATGCGCAGCTATTTGACAGGTTACTGCGCGCTTTGAGCTGTTTTGATCGTGATTAATTATAGAGGCTCGAAGGAAAAGAAGGTCGAGCTGGGACCTGTCTGAAGCTAGCGCTACCCGGGAGGCAACCCGGCGATTTTATTTTGCTTTTTATTTAATTTCAGTTGTAATAAATGGTTTTTATGCCATAAACTATCTCAGTATGCTTGCCTAGTTAGTTTGCGGGCTGTTTTTAATTGAATTTTGCAGGAACACGCTGAGAATCACTCGATCGAGTAGTTTTTCTACTCGATCGAGCACTTTTGCTGACGAATTCACTCGATCGAGTGAAATATCTACTCGATCGACCACCTGCAAGATGAAAAAATACTCGATCGACCACAATTCTCTTCGATCGAGTAGTTTTTGGATGCCCTTTCACGCTTTTGACTTGGATTAGCTTCCTGAGACGGTTTCCGGGCCTTTAGTAACCTCCCATGTTCATGGTCGGTTTGGGGAGGTCCCCTTATTCGCGCAATCTTGTAAGTTTTTCCGCTTTTACTCTCTTTCTCCTTCAGTTTGCATTTCCTTTCCATGTTTTGGTACAATGGGGGCATTGTACAGTTTGGTTTGGGGAGGTTATGCATCCATATCTGTGTCTGCATCTTGTTTTTATTGCATTTCTGTTATCATATTTAATTTATGTATGCATTGTCTGTTATTTTTATAAAAATTCAAAAATTCCATAAAATTTGAAAAATTGTTAAAAATTCAAAAAAAAATCACGTTTGTTTTTGCATATAGGATTGAGTCGGAACGGTCGATTTCCATGATGAAATTGCACTA
Source organism: Silene latifolia (assembly GCF_048544455.1). NCBI lineage: Eukaryota > Viridiplantae > Streptophyta > Magnoliopsida > Caryophyllales > Caryophyllaceae > Silene > Silene latifolia. Next base: position 69,039,134 of record NC_133532.1, read on the forward strand.
TATCTGTCTTTTTGCTTAAGCCTTGCAGTAAACTATTATTCTTTTAGCTTTGTCTTCTGCATAATCTACGAGTTAATGTTTAAATTTAGCTGAACGAATAGACTTGACCTGAAATTTTGGCAACCTACTTATAATTTCTAAGATTTAGAGCCCATAACTGGTGACATTCATGACCAGTTCATGTAGGATTGTGAGTAGTTACTCCTTGCATAACATGTATCATTAATTTGCACATATATGAAATTCAGTTGCTTTTTGCCTGCATACATTCGGGTTAGTGGTTGGTGTCACATGCAGGGAGGTGCTTACAATTTCCCTTTCTTTCATTTTTACCCATTTAACTCCACATTAGCCAAATTTGCCTGTTGACCCTTAGCTACATCCAAATTTAGCCTGCCTTGTCAAGCTAGTTTAGTGTATGTTTTGCGGTATATATTTCATTGCATCAAATTTTGGCGCATATTCTGTTGATTTGGAGTTGGTAGAAAAGAAAAAAGAGGATGAATTGAAAAGGAGGTTGATGAAAAAACGTGAAAGATGAAAAAAAAAGATTCGAAAAAAAAAAAGGAAAAAAAAAGAAGAAACCGAAAAAAAAATAGAAATAGAAAAAGAAAGAAAAAAAAAGATGTCGTTTGTTGACGGTTTCGCTCCTATGCTTTATTTATATCATTTGAGTAGTATTTCTAGTTCGGTTTGGTGAGATTTTATGCCAAATGAAGGGCATGGTGCTTATTTCATAATTGAGTTGGAAATGGATATGTCTCATATGGTTCTGTTTAGGTACTAACTTGATCATCTATACCTCCACATTCCCATAAATGTTTTGCCTTTTCTTACTCATTGCCTCACTTTACCATATTTTTGTAAGCCCTCGGCTGTGACAGGACCTTGTTTGGTTGGAATGTATGTTTGGTAGTTAGAATTGTCTATCATATTAGTTGCATGCATGTTTATGTGGGTCGTAGTTTAGGTGAGCGACTATTTTTCTTTCTCTCTTATTTATATCTGTTCACCCTTTGATTCATGAGAGAAGAGTGACCCGTGAGAGTCCATTATTAAAGGTCTTGCAAGGTCGACGGTTCAGCTTTGTATATAAACATCTTACAACTCGTTTGCATTTGTTTTTGCTATAAGTGTTAGTTTGTCCGCATTAAATTGGCTTAAGTGGGCATTTGTAGCTAGCTCTGAGTTATCTTTTCCGTTCCTTTAGTTGCATTTTAGTTTACTCGGGGACGAGTAAAGGTTTGGTTTGGGGAGATTTGATACGTGCATTTTATATAGTCTTTTTAGCCTATTTTATGCGCGTATCTTTATGCTTTTATAGTGGTTTTATGCTACGAAATGCCCCGAATATGCTACTTTGGTTTGTTTTGTCTTATTTGCAGGAATGAACCCAAAAGTAGCTAAATCAAGCCTTTTACCGTCCTTTTAGCATGCATTTGGAGGAAGAGTGAACTTGGAGCGGGAATGTAGCTATTTTGGGATGCGCAAAGAAGAAAGATAGCTAGGCGAGCAAGGGAAGAACTTCAAATTGCTAGTGCCTACCTTGTAAGAGCCATATCTCGAGTTCTACAACAGATATTCAGGTTATTCCAATTGGAGATGAAAGTTTGTCCTTTTAGTTTCCAATGCCACCGGAATCACCTTGTTTGACCAAGTAACGAAGAAATGGCAACCGTTTTAAGTTCGGTCGCGCGAAGCGAATTCTGTGGCCGAGAAGTGCTCGATCGAGAACTATTTCTATTCGATCGAGAGCCCATTTGCTCGATCGAGAGCTACCTATTCTTGATCGAGTTATTAAAGGGGAAGAAGTCCTCGATCGAGAGGAATTGTTCTCGATCGAGAGGAATGCTAAGTAATATCACTCGATCGAGAGCCTTTAGTTAGTCGATCGAGTGGATTTTCTTTGTGGTGGGCTTTTTAGGTTTAATTCCGTCATTAGGTTTAGCTAATCCTATTTTCTTATAAATAGGGAGTCAGTATGTTATTATAAACTCTCTCACACACTTTACTTCGTTCCCTTTCTCTCTGTTGGAATATACTGCCACTGTTACTTTGTTCTTTCATTTTCCGGATCATTTATTTCAGTAATCCTTTCTTCCCTTTTCTCTCCTTTTAATTTAATGTTTATTATGTGTTCTTTATTTATCTCTTGTTTCCCTTTAACTATGCATAGCTAATTCCCCTAGTATGTTAGGATCAGGGAAGCCGTGGTAGCGATGTTTTAATTGACTTATATAGATTAGTCTTGCGATAGGAATTGTATTAGGCAATTTAATTATTATCCGGTCGAATGAATGCATGCAGGAGACCATAAATTTAGTTAACCCCGACCTAGATCGAAAGATTGGAAGGGAAGGCTTGCTTAATTACAATAGGGTATTGCAGTGAGGGCGAAAGTTAAGCTGTTTACGCTCTAGGGCGGTTTAAGGACCGAAAGGTGACGACCATAGCTCTTCTTATCAATAGTCTAATCGCCTTAGTATTCCCGATAGTATAAGATCTGATAGCTGCCACGGTAGACCGACTCCTAGCATACTTCCTTTCCCTTGTTTTTAATTTCCTTTATTCCCTTCTCTTGCCTTTAGTTTCAGTAGTTTAGTTAGTTCACAATCAATTCAAAACCCCCAATTCTGTGACACCCTGACAGACCGAATTAGACAGATAAATAGCAACTTAGCCTCCCTGTGGAGATCGACCCTACTTACTACTAGCTATTAGTTAGTTGTACTTAGGTATTTATTTTTGGTGTAGAAACGACCGCATCATTAATATCCATAAGTAAGGGTTCACTTTATTCTCTAATCCTTTATTGTTTTTTAATACAAACTATTACCTCCAAAGTTTTTATCGATGACTATTACTCAAATAATATATTTCCATTCTTAATTTGCATCAAGTTCTACAATCCTCAATCAAGTATATGTATCTTTCTCCATTTATGTCATATAAAAGTTAATACCTCATGCACTTAGACTTGCTAAGGCTAGGTTCTACATGGGTAGGAGAGTTTCGAAAACAATTACTAATATTTTTTCGTAACCAAACATTTCATAAATATATTTCGAAAAGCCACGTTAGAATGAATTTCTAGATAAGAATGAAATTACATGAACAAAAGAGTGAACATATATTTATGTATTAACTTCTATTTTGTTTACAATCCTCGATAAAAACATAAGAAGGAAATCAAGTTAAGAGTTTAAATAAAACAACTAGTTCGGCGAGAGTTTAAATTATTAATTAGAAAGACAATAATAAATGATTTATATAGAATAAATAGATTTCGATAATACAACTTCGCAAAAATTATTATCAAAAGGGAAATAGTGTAAGCCTTTTGAAATCATTATAAATTAAAATAAATCGAGATAACATAAGTTTTTCTTGCCACCAACTTAAAAGTTAAGACGGTACCATGATGGATGTTGAAAACAAATAATTTTTGTGATATTGAAAACAAGGAAGCGTAAAGAAAATTCCAAGGGAGATTTACGTATATAATATTACGAATTTTCACTTCAACGAGGTTCACTCCATCCGATGTAGCTGCTTGGTCTTCAGTTGTTCCGGCGGTCTCCACGGTGATGAAGTTAGTAGGATTTATATATCAAATATAATGTCAAAATAGTTATTAAGGTACACTTTTTTAAATTGTATAATATAGCAACCAAGTATATATTATAATATAAAATATAGAAGTCAAACACAAATAGCAATAAAACCAAAAACTACGGGTTCCTAAAATTAGGTCTATCCTTCGTGTTTCTACCCTTTTACCCCTTCTTTTTTTCTTTTAGGTGATCTAGTTATTATAACCTATTATACTATAAAATTAGATGACTCATTTCCGTTAACCGAGATTGTCGGGAGCATAAAGCTCTAGAGCATATCTTAAAGGCAATGTTAAAATATGAAGTGTTTAACACCAACCAGAAAAACCATGCTCTGATACCAACTGTAACAACCCGGATTTTTCCAGACTTAATAATAAAGTCTAAAATAGGAAACAACGGAAGACAAAATACATATCCGAGTCATTAACTGGTTAACTAATTCAAAATATTACATAAGTGTTCAGCGTTGTCTTAACTTAGTAAAATTACAACACATTCTTGATATAAAATAAGACAGCTAGTCAATCTCGACTTCAAAATCCAAGCCCATGTCCATGGAAGAGCCGGTCTTCTAACGGAATCTGTTGTTAAAAGTCATATACAAGTATAGAATATACAAGCATATAAAATAAAACAACAGGTAAGTGAATTGATGATCAACATTTTTAAAATATGCAACATCAAATGAATAATCACCAAATACCCAAATCACATATTATTAATTTATGAAAGTTCAAAATCAAAGAGGCCGTATTATATGTTTTAAAAACTTTATCACGACATACCGACCTATTATCATACGGGTTCTGAATAATATTACATTATTCAAAATCCGTATAATAACGTATATACCGCCAATCATCCCGATACCAGGGGGCTTACATTATTACCCCTGTTTACCGTAATGACATAAGCACGTTTATAAATAAGTTCATCCTCTAAACTCCAGGGTCGAATGCCGGTGCGTGGGGTTGATAGACCCGCACCACGGACTAAATACCACCCGGCTAGTTATCCCCTAGGTCTATCATTACATCAAGACTTTCGGGAACCCGGATGATATCCACCTAACACGTACGAGACTGATCAAGTCCCCACCTAAAGTATGGCCACACTCCCGCCTACTCTCGAGTCAATATCAATACATCCAAAGACCCTTCGCACGCAACGGACGGTTTTATACGATTAAGTTAAATGCTATTCTTCCATGTCTATACGTTTACAATAGTATACACATGCTTTCCCGCTCGTAGAGATTCCGAACTACCTCATAAAAATGCCCAACAAAATACAAAATATCATTTTGTTTTCGAAAACAACTTTTCATTTCTTATTTCCCATAACCAAGTTCTACTTGGTAAAATAAATTTCGTTTCCTTGGTAAAAGTTTTTGTTACAACACATAGCAAATAATTTAATTTTTGACGGTTTTCTAAAGTCAATTTTGTCCCTATTTATAAGCCGGGATTTGGCCACTAAACTTAACCATTAGGCCTGGTGGGTCATAGGCCCATTTGACCTTAGTTAGCTAAACTTGACTATTTTGACCAAAGGTCGGTTTTAAACTCGTAATAATCAATATGGTTTTAATTTTATAATTATTAATTATAGTTAGACTTAGTATTTTTGAATACTACTTACGGTGTAACTTAAGCATATTATTTGAAGTCCCAAAACAGAATGTGAGCTTATTTTAACAAGTCTTTTACCACTTTTCATTTTTAACAAAATTTGAGACGGTTTTAATTACTAATTCAAGAAATAATCCCAAATGACCACCAAGTTTTACAAACTTTTTATGAAAATTTTTGTGGCGTTTCCCTACTGTCTAAATGGTCCCCTTACCATATTTTATCCCAAATTAAACTTTCTAACTCGGTTTTCAAATTTCGGGTTCGTTTTTCAATTATAAACACATTTTTAAATTTTTATAACTCCTATAAAGCTAATATTTTATATATAGGCTCATAATATTATACCTGAATAGTGTATAAAATTTCAGAATAAGTCATGGTCCAAAACTCCATAAATTAATTTTTTAGTGAATCGTTTACAACCCGTAAATTGGTTTTATTGATTTAAATTCGGTTTTGACCAAAACTTTACCAAATTCTTGACTCATAATTAATTTTACAGAATACTAATATTATTATTATGACCCCAAAATTTTATCCTCATAATCTTCCCATATTTGAATTTTTATTAGTCCAAATTTAAAGGTTTTAAGTGATATTAAACCATTATTGTTAGATCTAACTCTAATACACTCAAAGTGAATTTTAACCAACTCAAAAATACCATTTTATTTAAGTTAATAATCTGGTCTATTATTATTTTTAATATGCATGCAAAGATCCATAATCAATACATTAAATAAACTACATTTAGTGCATAATTAATTATTTTTAAACTATTAATCTAGTATTCATACTACTATCACCATATATAACAAAATAAAGGTTTTTGATCTCATAAAATTAACATGCAACATAATATTCATATTCTTATATAAAAAAATTAGCTAGTACTAATTTTTCTATATAATATCATATAACATTCACTTAAAATAACATGCATGCAAAAATTTCAAGCAATACAATGAAAATATTATTTTGCAAATAACATTTTCAAGGGTTAGTCATCATTCACTTACATTAGCTAATGCAAAATGTCTAATTCCGCTTCTTGAGTGTCCAAAATGTCGTCACCACCTTCCCTTCTTCTTTTTCGGCCAAAAAGGGTCACACATAAAACGAATGTAAATTTTTCCACTCTTAAGAAATATATTTGAGACTTTCTTAGAAAAATTAGTTTTAAAGTGGTAAAATACAATTACTTGTGAGTAATAAATTTTTGTAATAAAAATTAAAGTTATAAGAACTTAGTTTAAGAGGAAAAGATGTGTAAAAATTACATTTAATAATATATATAAATGAGCTTGATTGAGTTGATGAGTAATTAGTTTATCATTTAATGAAAAATCAAAAGTATTTTTTTGGTATGGTGAAGGGGCTTTCACGGCAAAGAGGTGGAAAGAGGATAAAATTGTTCCATCAATTTTAATTAAATGAATTAAATAGAGTAATGATGAGGGGAAAGTAATGCATGTGTTTTGATTGGTGGAAACACTAATTTCTACACTTGTCCAATGCATGCATTATAACACATGCATAATGCCAAGTGTCTCATAGAGGGTTGTGATCCAATCGAAAATTTGCTTCGGATTTTTTACTCGGTTTAATAAACGCGTTAGAGAATAACGACTTTGAGTCGGATTAAATATAAAACGGCAAATATTAAATAATTTGAAATTCAAGACGAAAAACAAAAATAAATTTTTATTTTAAAAGTTTTGGTGTAGTGAAATTTACATTAACGGGTCGTCTCCCTTAACAAAATACTCTAAGTTCGGGGTTTGGGTTTCATTTAATGGTTTCACATACATTATTATCTACAAACCTAATACTACTACTACAAATAACAATAATCATCATAACAATAATATTAACGATACCGTGATATCACATAAACTAAACCAAATTAATAAGCGATGTTAAAACGTATTATACATAGATTACTTAAACAACGTACCTATAAAGTTACGTATTATCTACCGTTAAATAAAATAATACTTGGGTAAAAATTACGTTTTAAAATAATATCCTTGATGATATAGCTTAATACGGAAAATATTATTTTTGAAGTTGGATCAACTTATTATAGTCGTACTAACGTTGAGTTATAAATGTGCACGATTATAATATAGATAGTAAGAGAAATATGTCCGTCTTGAGTTGGGCTGAAAAATGTTACGACTGAAATAACTAATCAAAAATGACATGTTTTAATTTAGAAGAAAGTCAAGACAGGAAAATATTTGGAAAAATTAAAATGTGAAATTTTGTCCATTCCATGGAAAGGGGTCTGGAAGTTTCAAAATGCCATTAGAATACAGCGTAAAATAGGACGAAATTATAAAGAATTGTTAAAATTTCGGGGTGTTACAACATTTATAGGGAGAACAATCGTAAGTATGAAGCCGTCAATTCCAAATTGGCAACCAACTTCAATATGACGGATATCCCTAAATTCAAGGGGCACGAGAACCCTTTGAACCACATCCGTGCCTTCAAGGATTACATGTCTATCAAAGGCATCAAACCCGAGATGTTCTTAAGGATCTTTCTTTCATCTCTTGACACCATCCCGAAGCAATGGTTCTACTCCTTAGAACACAAGGAGGTCGCTACTTGGGAAGATGCCGCAATCGAGTTTTCTAAACAATATGCGGATAATGCCGAGATCCAAGTTAACATGCGCACTCTAGAGGTTCTTACTCAAAATGACAAAGAAGGATTCACCGATTTCCTAAGTAGGTGGAGAAAGACTAGTACCCAACTAGTTGAACGCCCGGATGAGGCTACCCTTGTGGAGAAGTTTGTGGACAATCTCAAACCCATTTATGCCAATCATTTGAGATACCAAAATATCAAAACTTTCAAGGACTTAACCGTACTAGGGACAAGGATTGAAGATGACATCCGTAAAGGACTCTTGTCCAAAACGGTAGGTCGAGGATATCAAGGCTCAACAAGTCGTTCATACGACTCCACTAGCAAGACCGATGAAGTTAACCTTCTCGAGCCATCCAAAAAGAGTACCCCACCAAGGAAATTCACAAATCTTGGGGACACTTACTCCAACGCTCTAAAAAGGTTAATGAAGAAAGGCAAACTTCAACCCATTGGACCTACTCCGGAACCCGAGAGGAAATCCAAATTCTGGGACGAGAACTCGTACTGTGAATACCATAGGGGTAAGGGACACGACACAGAAAAATGCTACAAGTTGAAAAATGTGCTTCAAGACATGATTGAAGATGGTCGACTACCAATACCGCCGAGAGGTAAACCCAACAACACTCAGAATCCTCTTGGAGTTCTGATGATCACAAGTGATGAATCTATCTTAGATTGCTCACATCTTATCTCCCCAAAAGAGGGGGCGATCAATGGGATATGGGCGGATAACGAGGAAGATGTCTACCTCCAAGATCTTCCCTTAATCAAGAGCGCCGAAAGCATCATAGATGAGATCATTGCCACACTGGACACAGAAACCAACGCAAGTCAGCAGAAAGGATGGAGAAAATCAATCAAATGGACCAACAATCAAGGAAGACTCTTCAAGCTCACCACTGGAGAAGGAGAGATGTTCAAAGGAGAACCGAAAGACGATGAGTTCGAGTCGGAGTCAGAGTCGGAGTCGGAGTCTAGAGAAGTCATTAGAGAGACTCCTACTGTCCTCATCCCCACTCCCTTTGTTTCTCCTAGCTTAGCCTCGAATAGTCACAGTAGTTCGGGAAATGTCCCAACCACTGTCCCTTTGCCGCCACTGACCATTGATCAGTTGGCTTCTTTGTTTCAACTTTACTCAAACTGTAATATGAATAAATCAGGTTCTGCTTACTCTTTGTGTTATCTTGAGTGCAATTCTATTTACGATGATACTGAGGATGACCAAGACCCAGACTTGATCGAAATACCTCCCTACGTAGCCAAAGAAATACTACGGGAAGGGGAAGGGGGACCAGTAATAGAGGACACCGAACCCATCAATGTAGGAACCGAACTAGAACCCCAAGAACTTAGGATAGGGACTACATTGAGCTCTACCAAAAGGGCCGATTTCTTAGACCTCCTAAACGAGTTCAAAGATGTTTTCGCTAGGTCCTACAAAGACATGCCAGGGATCGACAGGGATATCGCGGAACATAGAATCCCGATTAAGCTAGGTTTCAAACCTGTAAAACAGAAGCTTCGACGAATGAGAACAGAATGGGCTCTCAAGATTAAGGAAGAAGTTGACAAGCAATTCAAAGCCGGGTTCATCAAAGTTTCTGAGTATTCTGACTGGGTAGCCAACATAGTACTCGTACCCAAAAAGGATGGGAGAATCCGTGTTTGTGTTGATTTTAGGGACTTAAACAAAGCAAGTCCTAAAGATGAATTCCCTCTACCACACATCGATATATTGGTGGACAATACTGCAGACCACGCATTACTATCCTTCATGGATGGATATGCAGGTTATAATCAAATTAAGATGGCCATAGAAGACATGCATAAGACCGCCTTCGTCACTCAATGGGGAACCTATTGCTATACGGTCATGCCATTCGTATTAATCAACGCCGGAGCTACATATCAACGCACCGCAACTACACTCTTACATGACATGATGCACAAAGAAGTTGAGGTATACGTTGACGACATGATTATCAAATCCAAGGATAGAGAAGGGCATATTGCGAACCTTCGCAAATTTTTCACAAGGCTACGAAAGTACAACATGAGGCTCAATCCTCAGAAATGCACATTCGGAGTAACATCTGGCAAACTCCTGGGATACGTCGTTAGCCAACGAGGTATAGAAATAGACCCTTCCAAGATCAAGGCTCTGATCGAAATGCCACAACCTTAAACAGAAAAATAAGTCAGAGGATTCCTGGGAAAAGTGAAATATATAAGTCGATTCATATCGAAACTCACCATGATTTGTGAGCCTATCTTCAAGAAACTCAAGAAAACGGATCACACCATGTGGGATGATGATTGTCAGAAGGCATTTGACCGAATCAAAGAGATATTGGCTAAACCACCAGTGCTCATGCCACCACAACGAGATCAACCTCTTGGTTTATATCTCACAAGAATGGCAAAAAGACCATGGGTGCCATGCTAGCTCAAACCGTAGGAAGTGAAGAAAGATCTATCTACTACCTTAGTAAGAAGTTCTTGGAGTACGAGTGCAAATACTCGCAGCTCGAAAAGACATGCCTCGCTCTTGTGTGGGCAACGAAGAAGCCACGCCATTACATGCTTAGTTACTCCGTCAAAATATACTCCAAAATGGATGCAGTCAAATACCTCTTCAAGAAGCCCGTCCTCAATGGACGCCTAGCAAGATGGACTTTGATGCTCTCAGAATTCGACCTCAAATACATGCCTCTGAAAGTAATAAAAGGGTGCGCCGTTGCCGAATTCTTCGCAGAAAATCCCATCAATGACGCACAAACAATAAACACTTGGTCATTTCCAGACGAGGATATAATCCAAACTGACGTAGACTCCTGGGACCTTTATTTTGATGGAGCATCAAACTTAAGAGGATTTGGAATAGGAGTGTTGCTCATTTCTCCTGAAGGCGAGTATACACCAATTGCTGTCAAACTCGACTTCGAGGTGACAAATAACGCTGCAGAATACGAAGCTTGTCTCATTGGACTACAAGCGGCAGTGAGCTTAGGCATTAAAAACCTCCGAATACATGGAGATTCATCCCTGATCATCAACCAAGTTACGGGATCTTGGAAAATTCGAAGCGAAAGCCTAGCACCTTATCAAGGCAGAATATACCAAGTTGCCCAATTCTTTGATCATGTGACGTATCTACACCTACCTCGGGAAGAAAATCAATTCGCAGACGCTCTTGCGAAACTTGCATCTTTGAATAATATGGCAGATCACATGGTGGAAATGCCTTTGTGCATCGAACGACGGTCAGAGCCGGCTTATGTCCACCAAATCACCGACGAAGAGGAAATCGCACAGGAACTCTTGTTCCAAGCAATCCTGAATTTTAAGCTCAATGGCACATATCCACCCGATATGGACAAGAGGGGACAACGTGTTATACGCCTACTAGCTTCCCAATACGTTCTCAAGCAAGGAGAGTTATACAAAAGAACACCTCTTGGTGTAATCCTACGTTGCCTTGATCATTCACAGGCGCGGAAAGTGATGGAAGAGGTCCACGATGGAGAATGCGGTCCTCACATGAGTGGGCCCATGATGGCAAAGAAAATCACACGTTTGGGGTATTATTGGACAACAATGGAATCCGATTGCATCAAATACGTAAGACATTGCCACAATTGCCAAATCTTCGGGAATCTACAACGTGTCCCTTCTTCATTGCTCTATACAATGACATCTCCTTGACCATTTTCTGCTTGGGGAATTGACATATTCGGGAAGATAACCCCAGCCGGAACAGGAGGTCACTGCTTCATCCTAGTGGCAATCGACTATTTCACCAAATGGGTAGAAGCAGCTTCCTACACCAGTCTCACGGCTAAAAATGTAGCAAAGTTCATACAAAACAACATCATCTGTCGATACAGTTGCCCACATGAGATCATTAGTGATAATGGATCACATTTCCAAGTTGAAACTGAGCAATTGCTAGCCAAGTATAAAATTAGGCATCACCACTCTTCGCCTTATAGACCACAGACTAACGGCGCGGTAGAGGGGGCAAACAAGAATGTTGTCACGATTCTCAATAAAATGATTGAGAACTATCGAGATTGGCCAAGTAAGATACCCTTTGCTTTATGGGGGTATCGTACATCTGTTAGGACGCCCACTGGGGCTACTCCTTTCTATTTGACTTACGGCATGGAAGCCGTACAACCAGTCGAGCTACAGATACCATCCTTGCGTATCCTACTCGAAAGTCAAATCTCAGAAGCCGATTGGAAGAGGGATAGATATGAAGAACTCATCCTCCTGGATGAACGTAGGCTACGCGCCTTGCATAATGTCCAAACATATCAAGCACGTATCAAACGAGCTTTCAACAAAAGGGTTAGGCCAAGGAACATCAAGGAAGGAGACTTAGTACTTAAATCGGTTAGAGCTCTTCTACCTGTCGACCCACGGGGAAAATTCAAACCTAATTGGGCCGGACCATTTCTAGTCAAATCCATACTTCCAGGGGGTGCGGTTAGAATCACAGACATAGACGGGAATGAGTTTTCAAACCCAACAAACCTTGACCAACTAAAGCGGTACTATGCCTAAAATAGGAACAAAAACGCGCCTCGCGCAACCCCACGTGTCGCTCTTGTGGCACTAAATAAACGGCCCCTGGCCAAGCTGAAATAAGCTAAATGTCACTGTGCTCTTGCATTTTTGAAAAAATTGTCATCCTCATGTCATCAAATAAACTAAATTTGCACCTTCAGAGTAAGCAAAAAGCTCATGCTTATTTTCTAAGTTCATTACAAGCTCTTGCTTAGAAATTATTCTTTTACATTTACTCGAACTACGCGCAAGGGTTTGATTTCATTTTTTTAAGTGAATACGTAGGCAATCCTTCACAGGATACAACCCATTATATTTAAAATGTAAATAGAAGGACATTTGCATTGCATTTGGAATTCGACAAGGATAATAAATAGAAAATCACAACGGTTTCATAACCATTTAACCTTTTTTATTTCATTTTCTAATAATAATAGTACGCTACATAATAAAAATAGAATAGGCTAGGATTCTAAAAACCCCACCTTTTTATTACAACAATAAAATAGTAATAATAACAAATAATAAATAAAGACTCGGGCTATTCCTTCATCTTCCCTTTGCCCTTGTCGTTCTTGTCATATTTCTTGTCACGACCTCGAGCCGGACGCTCTTGCGCCACTTCGGACCTAATCACCAAAGGTCTTTCTCGAGGCCTAGACTTTCCATTCTTGCCAATCACCATCTCTACGACAGGAGAGGTCTTCGGTTTCTTCGAAGGATGAACGACTCGAAACCCGGCTTCTTCCTCTCCCTCAGTCACATGCTTCTCTTTTTTTTTTCTACCTCGCGCACCTTGTAGTCAACGGGCTCGCGCTTCCTCAAACTCCCGCGCTCTTCCGAAGTAGTAGCTTTCCTCCATCGCAGATAAGAATCCGACACCCACAAGGCATTTGCAGAAGAGTTCAAGAACCATACATTTCTTTGAGCCCATTTAATGGCCCACTCTCTTCGGCTTTCTGTAGTAAGCGCCACAGCAGTCTGCGGGACAGTATCAAGCTTCGGGATTGTCTGTTTCAGTCCCACCTGTCTCATCAGCCTCTCCGGGAAGATGCACACCATAAACTCCAAGCCAGGAATGCGCACGGACCGAGTAGGATCCAAAGAAGACACTCAAAGTGATGATTTGAGATGCCACCACGGCACAATCCACCTAATCAAGGGACCATCATCGCTCTTCAGTTTGTTCTCCCAATAATTGCAGACTCGGGTGAAATCCACCATGTAAAGCCTAGTCCTCATTGCAATGGAACGAGCATGCTAGGAAGGAACATGAACTGGGGGCTCGATCAATCGGAGCCGTTCCATAAGCCAAACCTACCAAAAGCGGGTATTAGACATAAAAAAAAAAAAAAAAAAAAAAAAAAAAAAAAAAAAAAAAAAAAACAAAAAGAAAACAAACGGAAAAAAAAAAAAGAAGACGAAAAAAAAGAAGAAGAAAAGAAAGAAATGTCTTTTACTTGCAGAATGACGGGACTTCCCAAATACGGTAGGTCACGATTGGCTTTCCTATTATCCAAGCCCAACAGGATCTCTCCTAAGCATAAACAAGCTGGGCTCCTGCGTAGCTCCATTTGCTCAACAAGGCCCAGAAGACGGGGATCACCTCTCAAGTCTTCATCAACATGCCCTTGCAAGACATACACATGCAACAAGCAAAAACCAAATGCCCTCCACCTAGCAACATAAGAAACGGTGGGGTCGGCCCTGTTGATGAATCGATTTATGAAATCCAACATTCGCACTCCCTTCGAGGTCACTAGACGATCCACCTCAAGTCTAGTCAACCCAAGCAAGTCTCTAAATTTGCTCTTGTACCCTTGCGAAGTAGAATGAATGGCAGGCAAGTGTTCAGAGTCCCACCCACCAATAGCGGCAATTTCTTCAGGAAATGGGCAGATATCGCCTCCAGGAAACGCAAAAACATGGTAATTCGGGTCCCAATAGTCAAGACAAGCTTCCAAGAACGGTTTGACAACCTTAATGAGTTTTAAACTCAACAACGACCCAAGATTATAGGCACCTGATGCGTGTCTTTTATATGATGTTTTACACCCTATTTTACACGCATTTCAGAGCTCATTTATGTAGTTTGTGCTACATTTCTCCCTATTTCCGTCTACTTTCGTATTTTTGTACATTATTGCAGAAATATGAAGAATTGAGCGGAAATCGAGCCGAATCCGTCTCTAAGTAATTAACATTACATTTGACATGAAGTATTGACTCGAGGAATGAGCTTGGTGCGCGTTTCAAGTCCTAAAGATAGCAAAAACATGGGTGCGTACGAGTTTAACAAGCGAAGAAGTGCTTCTCGACATTACAGCCTGCTTCAGATGGCTATATCTCGAGTTCTAGACCTGATAATCAAGTGATTCAAATTGTGGGTGAAAGCTTATCCTCTTAGCTTTCCAACGCCGTGTAGAACGACTGATTTGACCAAGTAACGAAGAAATGGCAGCTGTTTTAAGATCAGTGCGCACTGCAGAATTCGTCAGAATGCATTACTGTACAGCACCCTTGGTCGATCGACTGACCCACATGGTCGATCGACCAGAGCGCGATTATCAGAAGCTACTGTTCAGAGATACTCAGTCGATCGACTGGGTCTAGTGGTCGATCGAGCACCCCTCGACTCTGACGCAAATTAAGAACGAGAATTAGAAGCCCAATTGTAATTAGTTATTAGGTTTTTGCGTGACATCTCTATAAATAAGACCTCGAACATCAGTTTTGGGAGGCATTCAGGAGGGGTTAATCCCGTCTACTGATTTGACATTATTGCTTTAGATTCATTCATAATTAGTTTAGTTTTATCAATAAAGTCATCTTTAGCATTCGGATTGATTGCTCCCTTTCTTATTTCGGTATTCTTCTTCCTAATTTCAGTTTATTGCTTTAATTCCTCCTTAGTTAGAATTGCTAGTTAGGATTCCCAAAGCCGTATTATTGATTCATGCTAGTAATTTGCTTTATTATTTCGATTATGAATTCTATTGTTATTATCAATCTCGTAGTTGTAGTTAGATTAAATATGCGAAGCTAATTACCCCGTGCTAAGATGTGAGAGGACCTGCGGCGAAGACGATGTAGATTAGTAGACCTGATGTCGGCCTTTGGTCGATCGATCGATTAGTCAGTCAATCGTTGGATTGTTGGTCGATCGACTAGCTTAGCTGGTCGATCGACTGACGCGCGATAAGAATAGCACCGTTCAATGTTTTAATTGCAATATTTGACAACGAGACCGAGAGGAGACTTGTTAAATACTTGGGAATTGACCAACCCACAGATCGAGAGATAGGGAAGGGAAATTTACTAAATTGAAACGACTAAATTTTACTAAGATCGAAATTTAGGTAAAGTTTAAGCTTTAGGAATCACTTTTCGGGGCGAGAGCTAGTATTAGTGAGACCAAGGGACCAGTAGCAAAGGCTGAGAGGCACTACTTGTTAAGTTGGATCGAGAGGACTTCTTATTTGCCCACCTATCGTGATTTATCAGACTTACTTAGATACCATCGTCGTAGTTGCAGTGAGCCGACCGTCTTAGCATTCTTTTTATTATTGTTTACATCTCTTTTTATTACTTGCCTTTTATTTATGCATTTAGACTTAGAAATAATCCAAATCAAAACCCCCCAGAAAATTCATAGACTGAAATAAGACAATTAGAACTCCCTACCTCCCTGCGGATCGACCCTTACTACCGCTTGCTAGTTGTAGTTTGGAAATAATAAATATTATTTTTGATACTCACTTCGACAGGTATCAAGTTTTGGCGCCGTTGCCGGGGAGGCAATAGTTCTAATTTTTAGTTGTTTTAATTTTAGTCTTTCTTAGTTTAAGGGACTTCTGTTCCTTAAACTTTTCTTATATTCTTTTTGTAGTTTCTTCTTATGCGCAGGTCACAGGGTGGTGAACTAGTACCATTCAATCCTGAGATAGAGAAATCTTTGCGCGAGTTGAGACGATCACAAAGGGTATTACCGCACAGGAGGAAGAGCCGAGTACTCTGGTCAAGCTATCACGAGAACGAGCTGTTCGAGGAAGACCCACATTCTTCACCCGTTTCCACCTCTTCCGAGACATTACTTCTCCGTAAATTCCAGTCATGGCCGAGGAAGCGAGTATAGCTAGTCGTTCGAGCCGACAAGTGCAAACTTATACAAGGGGTTCGAATTACCGGGAGATGCCGGGAAGTTCGAACCAAAGCCTTCATACATTAACATGGTTGAGAGAAACCATTCGGGGAGCCGCAAATGAAGATGCGGCTAAGCATATGGAGACGTTTATTGACTCATCTTTGTTCTATACCCCCACCAGCCGGCGTGACCCAAGACCGATCAAGGAGACCATGTTTATCTTCTCCCTTCGTGATCTTTGCAAGGGAGTGGTATAGAGATCCTGGATCGAGCCTGCTCATGGGATCACCGACTGGAATTCCTTGGCATTGGCATTCTACAAGAAGTACTTTTCTGCTTCAAAGACGATTGCTATTAGAGCTCAAATCACGAGTTTCAAACAAGGGCCGGATGAGAACTTCCACGAGGCATGGGTCCGATTTAAGAAGTCAGTGCGAACCATACCGCACCATGTTTTCGAAAAATGGAGCTTGTGCAATCATTTCTATATAATGGGTCGTATGACGATCGAGGGCTATTTTGGATCTTTCGCCCAATGGCCGATTTTTGAGAACTGGGAGAGACCAAGGGTGGAAGATCATCGACGATCTAGCCACCCACAAGGCCGAGTATGGGAATTCCAGAGGGAACCGAGGAGGAGAGCCGCCGAATCTTCCTCTGTTCTTTCGCACTTGAAGCTCTCACTGCGAGATTTGACAAATATGAATTAGGAGGAGCTTCAAAGGGGGGTATTTAACAAGTAAATCTTTGTGTCGACGGTCCTTTCGTCCGTGAAAGGTGTGGAGCCGAGGGACACGTTTCAAGAATTGCCCTAGTCCCTTTGAGTCTTGTGCTGCCTTTCAACAATATAGGCAGACAAACACCTACTATGAGCCTAATGTTCATCCTAACCTGAGGTGGAGTAGCCAGAATGTCCTAAATCCAACTCCACCTCAAAGAACAACCCTATGTGCCCCCTCATCAAAAGCAACAACAATATCAAAAACCTCCTTATGTGCCACAGCAGCTACAACAATCCCATAGTTCTGATTTTGTTGAGTTTAAGAATTTTTTGATGAAGGAGTCCCAAGCAAGAGAGGCCGGGATGAAGCTACAAGAGAGACAAATTGCTCAATTGGCTAGTAAGAGTACCTCTCGAGCTCTGGGACACTTACCGACTCAAACCGACCAAAAGGAGACCCTAAACGCCATCACATTGAGGAGTGGGTCCACCCCGGGAGGGGCCTGCCATGGTCGAGACGCCGTTGAAAAGAATGAGGCGGATCCGAGTCAAAAGAAGGTCAGAACGAATAATTCAAAGAAAAAGGCGTCTACAGGTATATCGATCGATCGATCGATACACCTTGGTCGATCGCCCGATATGCGGGTTACAAAGCAGCCGGAATCGCACACCTTGGTCGATCGATCGAGAATAGTGGTCGATCGACCAAGATCATGCTGATAGCGAGATTGTTCGTCCTCCGATGCCCGATAACTTAAGGGACCATTTGTTTCGGGGCACGACAACTCCGAAAGTGTTAGGGCCGGACCGAGTGCTGATGGGTTCGTCCCAATTCGAAGTTCGATCCGATGACGGTTAATGGCTCACATTTGAGACGGTCCGAGGAGGATTCAAGCTTTAACAAGGAGAAAGCGGTGGACTTCGGCCTAAGTCCACGGACGCCAGCATGCGCAACTTAGAGGAGAGGGCTAAGGTACTTCTTACATGCCCCATATCCCAGGAGAGACTAGTGCCAACAAAGGAACAAGTATCTTTCAGTAAGTTTGAAAAAGTTATTCGTAGCTTGAATGTACAGGTACCCTTCCTTGAGTTAGTTAACCAAGTACCAGCATACACTAAATTCATGAAACAACTCCTGTCTAAGAAAAAGTCGCTTGAACATGTTCACACTGTCGCATTAACCAAAGAATCATGCTCTTACTTGTCTCACACTGCACCCCATAAGCTAGAGGACCTGGGTAGCTTTTCTATTCCTTGCAATATAGGTACCTTCTCTATTGAGAAGGCATTATGTGACTTAGGAGCTAGTATAAGCGTCATGCCTTTGAGTCTAGCTAGGAAGTTCAAATTGACTAGGTTCGCGATGTGATGATATGACAAGATGAGATGGTGACCGATCTGCGGTCCAGCCAATAGGAGTCTTAGAGGACATCCCTGTCCAAATAGGGAAGTTCTTCTTCCCCGTCGACTTTGTTGTACTTGATATGCCTGAGGACGCTCATATACCCATCATTTTGGGTAGGCCATTTCTGCACACTACTGGTGCAGTCATAGATGTCGGTCTAGGAACCTTGACTTTCAAAGTGGGAAAGCATTCTATTGTCTTTGCCCAACCTGCTAAGAAAAAGGACCCCATGTGGCCTGTGACTTGTAACACGGTTTCTGAAAAGAAATCGTACTTTGTGCTTTCTGAATTGCTCGTCTCTATTACTACTTCTGTGTTAACCCCTCTGCCCCAAACTGGGCGCAAAAAGGAGGAAGAATCTGTTACTTTAGATGTTGCATGAGCTGGTTTGGGTAAGGAAGTGCTGCATGTTGCTCCAACTGTAAAGAAGCCTATCATTCAAAGAGGAGGTCTTGGTTGCCTGAGTTATGTAATTGATGAGGTAGTTGATGACGAGCCGGTCAAAGCCAGAGAGTCCGACTTGGATTCTGACAAGCCCGAAGAGATCCTTGACAGGGGAGATGATGAGAATGTTGATCCGTTGAGCCATACGGACGTGGAAGCTAAGAAGGGTGCAGCTGCTCAAATAAGCACCGTTGAGGCTACCTCTAGTAGCCAGAAGCCGGCGAAGTGGGACATACCGTGGTCATTCTTGATCAACTATTAGTTGATCGAGCTCTTTATAAACTTCATTTTATTTGCTTTTGTTAGACGTTTTTTATTGCTTTTGTGTGCGCGAAAACTTCGCATTTTATTTTGCTTGCTTAGGATTTTATACGTTTGAGACTTTATTTTGGGCTTTGCGCAATTTTGGGCGCGTATTATTGTGCACTTGCAGGTTTTTAGACCTCATTAGTTCAAGTTATTGAGCAAATACGAAGAAATAAAAAGTACAAAGAAGATTTTGTTCGATCGACCGCTACATTGGTCGATCGATCGAGTTGCACTTTCCAGGAGCTCTTTTTCACGACACATTGGTCGATCGACTGCCGTAATTAGTCGATCGACCAAGGACGCTGCTGTACTTATTCACGACCTCTCCCCTGCTGTGTTTGGTCGATATGCGGACTTATGGGAGTTTTCTACTCCACTTTTCTTTCCGACAAATTATTTATTTCTACTATTTTCTCAATTGTGCACAATTTTCCCGCTTCAAAATTGTCTTCTCGATTTTATGCGTGGGTTTTACTTGTCTTTCATGTCCGCTTGCTAGTTGTAGTTTGATGCGTGTCTTTTATATGATGTTTTACATCCCATTTTACACGCATTTCAGAGCCCATTCATGTAGTTTATGCTACATTTCTCCCTATTTCCGTCTACTTCCGTATTTTTGTACATTATTGCAGAAATGTGAAGAATCCAACGGAAATCGAGCTAAATCCGTCCCCAAGTATCCTGCATTGCATGTGACGTGAAGTATTCACCTGAGGAACGAACTTGGTGCGCAATTCAAGGCCCAAAAGACAAGTCCACGAGTTTATAGAAGTCAAGTAGCAGCTCAAGCAGTCGATCGACCACTGCCGTCAGTCGATCGACCAACCATCGGGTTCCAGAAGCTACTGTTCATTGCTATTCAGTCGATCGACCAGTCCTAGCACTCGATCGACCAAATTGCTATTCCAGGCAAGAATTAAAAGACCGAGAATCTTGAAGCCCAAAGTTATGTTAGGTTTAGGAAATAAAGTTACGTTAGTTGCTATATAACGTAACCTAGAAACATCAGTTTAGCATTCAGTTTACATCAAAGTTTTTATCATCCAGTTTTACTAGTTCAATAATCAGTAGTTTAAGGTTCTTAATTTTGTTCTATACAAAATCGGTTTTCGGATCTTTCTTCTGCAATTTCGTTCGGTACTATTCTGTTCTTATTTCAATTTATTGCTTTATTATTGTTCATAGATATAGAATTGCTAGTTAGTATCCCTAAAGCCAATTTATCGTTTTATGTTATTTTTTTATCTTACCGCATTAATCATGAATTCAGTAATTTTATGCCCTAGTATTATTGTTGTTATCACTTTCAGCATGAGTAGCTAAATCAATTGTGCTAGGATGTAGGCGAATTATGGCGTAGGCGGCGTAGTATTAAATTGGACTGAATTCGCGTGTCAGTCGATCGACTGACATACCTGGTCGATCGACTGACCTCGTGAGGTTACCCTTCGTTTTAATTGATTTTAATGTTGTATTTAACGAATCGAACGCATGCGACCAGTTAGATGCTTAATTTATAACTGACCCATTAGATCGCAAGATAGGGAAAGTTGTTTGATCACCAATTAAGATGACTAAACTGTGCTGAGATCGAAAGATAGGTATAGTTTAGACCGTTAGTCACTTTTCAGGACGATAGTCAGTATTAGTGATATTAGGGACCAGTAGCAAAGGCTGAGAGGCGCTACTTGTTAAGTTGGACTGAGAGGACTTCTTATTTGCCCACCTATCGTGATTTATCAGACTTACTTAGATACCATCGTCGTAGCTGCAGTGAACCGACCGTCTTAGCATTCTTTTTATTATTGTTTACATCTCTTTTTATTACTTGCCTTTTATTTATGCATTTAGACTTAGAAATAATCCAAATCAAAACCCCCCAGAAAATTCATAGACTGAAATAAGACAATTAGAACTCCCTACCTCCCTGCGGATCGACCCTTACTACCGCTTGCTAGTTGTAGTTTGGAAATTATAAATATTATTTTTGATACTCACTTCGACAGGTATCAAGTTTTGGCGCCGTTGCTGGGGAGGCAGCGCTAGTTTTAGTTGTCTTTAATTTTAGTCTTTCTTTCTTTAGTCTCAGGGAACTTCGGTTCCTTGAGACCGTTCTCATGTCGTTCCTTCTGAATTTTCCGCAGGAAGAGAACGAAATCTTTGGTGTTTATTTAGCCAGACTTTGGGAGTTTATTGAGCCCAGACGAGATGCCTTCTCTGATCTCCAAATATCTTTTGCACTATTTTTAGGCATATGAATGACCCTACGCGAGCATACCTCGAGTCTATAGGTAAGTGGGATTTTGAAGGAATCCCCATCAAAGAGGTATTAGAATTCTTTAATTGGTTTGCTACTGAATCTCTTAAACCTACTTTTTCTCTTCATGATGACTCAGATGAGGGGGTGGGTGAGACCTTAGAAACCGATCTAGGAAATGCTGACGGAGACATAGAGGAGACCATTAGCGTGGTTGACAATCCTTTTTATGAGGACAGTTTAGAACCCCTTTATGATTCGCACGCGATAGTGAGGTCGATTTGGAGGATCTCTTTGAGAATCTCCGACTTGACGAGTCTAGCGATAAGGAGAGTGAGGAGGAAAATTTTGACAGTCTTGAGGTTAATTGGGATGTGTATGACGATATTATAGATGAACCTATTATAGAGGACCCGATTGACCCATTTGACTTTACCACCCCATGCATTTGGGACGATTATCCACCTTCTCCCTTAGTTGACCAGACTCCTCCACCACACATTCTTACCCGTCCGAGCATCCGGATTCTACTCGCGTTGTTTTTGAGTCAAATGCTACGAGCTCCTTTGTTTATCATCTGCGGTTAACTTGAGCTTTTATATTCCGCCCTTATTTGGAGGGCGAGAATAGCTTTGTGGACAATTTTAGGAGCTGCCATAGGAAATTTGTTAGGCTTAAATGTTTTTACATTTTAATTTCCTATGTTTTTACTATATTATGGTGCTACTTACAGTTTTGTGTAGCACATGCGCAGCTATTTGATAGGTTGCTGAGAGCCTTGAGTTGTTTTGATTGGGCTCCATTAGAGTGAGCTGCTGAAGAAAAAAGAGGTCGAGCGGGACTGTCTCGAAACCGGCGCTAGGGGAGGCAACCGGATGTGTTTTGTTTTTGTTTTGAATAAAACCTCATAGTTGTTTAGAAATAAAAACTCTTAGTCGTGTGCTTGTTTTTCTTTTTAAACACTATAGACTGTTACTTTGGGTTTTGCGCAATTTTTGGGCGCGTTATTATGTGCTTTTGCAGGTTGAAGACCATGATAGCTTAATTTATTGAGCTAATTAGACGAAATCGAAAATTTACAAATAGATTAGTTGATCGATCGATCGACCAAAGTATGGTCGATCGGCGAGCTGCGCATCTCGGGAGTTTCTGGTCTGTTCACTTGATCGATCGATCGGGTGATGCGGATCGATCGACCACTGCTTTATTGTACCTATTTTCGATCATTCCCCTGCTGTGTTTGATCGTTTTGCGGAATTGAGGGAGTCTTCCCTCCACTTTGTTTTCCGTCTTATTTCTGATTTCTTCCTTTTTCGTAACTTTGCACATAATTACCATCCCAATTTTGCTTTCTCGATTTTATGCGCGGTACTCTGTTTGTCTTTTCAGGTATTTATTGGTAGCATGCTGCTCTTTGAAACCTCCTAGCTCACGGTTTGGGAGGTTTCCTTTTCGCGCTTAAAGTCTTGTGAGTTCCCGAGTTCCACTTCATGTCATATTTATTTATTTACCGCAAAATCCCATTTCCTTTTGCTTTCATTACATGATTTTGCACAATGGGGACATTGTGTGATTTGGTTTGGGGAAGGGTTTTGCATTGCATTTACATGTTTCATTGCATTTCTGTTTCACGTTTACATTTTT
This sequence comes from Silene latifolia, assembly GCF_048544455.1. Lineage (NCBI taxonomy): Eukaryota > Viridiplantae > Streptophyta > Magnoliopsida > Caryophyllales > Caryophyllaceae > Silene > Silene latifolia. The sequence goes on from NC_133532.1 coordinate 69,062,545, forward strand.
GTCTTGCATTGTTATTTATTTTCACTTATATATACAAAAATCCAAAAAAAAAAAATTGAAAAATTTCAAAAATTTCAAAAAATGCATGTTTATTTTAGCATATAGGTCGAGTCGGAACGGTAGTATTTCAATGATGACATTGTATTTGCATCTGTTTACGCCTAAGCCTTGCTAGATTGACATGTTATTAGTAGAATCATATATGCATAGTCTACGATTTTTCGTTAATTTCTTGCTGAACTTGAGACTTGACTTAGAATTTTGGCAAGCTACATCATTTTCTAAGGTTTAGAGCTTATAACTGGTGACATTCATCTAGGATGTGAGTAGTTACTCCTTATGAGACATGTTACATTAATTTGCATAAATATGAACTTGATCTGCTTAATACCTGTATGCATTTTGTTTGTGGTTTGTTGACAAATGTGGAAGAGGTATCCTTTATTCATTTTTACCCATAAGCTCCACACTGCCAAAAATAGCCTTTTTGTCCCGTCACTACATCCTACATTTAGCCTGCCCTTGTCAAGCTAGTAGTTTATGTTTTCGGGATTGTTACTTTGTTTTTGGTGGCATATGCTCATTTGAGATGATGTTGGGAAGAAAGAAAATAAAGAAGAAAAATGAAGAAGGAAAAGGAAGGAAAGAAAGAAAAAAAAAGATAGAAAAAAATGATTCGAAAAGAAGAGAAAGAAAAAGAGTGTTCGGTACTGTAGAGGACGGTCGATCGACTGCATCCCGAGAAAAAGAAAGTTCGAAAAAATCACATGTTGCAATTATTATGATTTGGTGATTTCCACTCCCATATTATCGTTTATATTCTTTGGGGAGTCAATTTTATGGAGATTGTGAGTTTTGTGCCTTGAATTGGCACCATCTTGTAACATTTACATTGAGTTTGAAGTTGGGATTCGCTTATAGTTTGGATTGTAGTTACTAGCTTAGGTTATTACTCCTCATATCCAAATTCATTTTAGCCCCTTCTTACCCTTTACCTCACATATCCATATTTACCTCGGCATGTGTCATGGTCATCTGTTTGGTTGGAATGCATATGTACGGTTGTAGAGATTACTTTCATATTAGATTGCAGGCATGTTTTCATAGGTCGTAGTTAGGTGAGAGTCTTTACAAATATTACTTCTTTCTATCTTTTACATATATTCACCTGTGTTTATTGAGTGATATGAGCGACCCGTGAGAGTCCGAATTGATAAGTCTCTCTGATTAACGGTTCAGTTTTTAACGACTTCATAACTCATTTGCATGATTCATATTGCTAATTGATTGTTGATTTGTTGCATTAAATTGGTTTAGGCTTGACAGTTTGCAATTCGCTCTGAGATTGAACTCGTTCCATTAGGTTTTAGGATCGAGTCTAGTTCTTGCTTGGGGACAAGCAAGGGTTTGGTTTGGGGAAGTTTGATGCGTGTCTTTTATATGATGTTTTACACCCTATTTTACACGCATTTCAGAGCTCATTTATGTAGTTTGTGCTACATTTCTCCCAATTTCCGTCTACTTTCGTATTTTTGTACATTATTGCAGAAATATGAAGAATTGAGCGGAAATTGAGCCGAATCCGTCTCTAAGTAATTAACATTACATTTGACATGAAGTATTGACTCGAGGAATGAGCTTGGTGCGCGTTTCAAGGCCTAAAGATAGCAAAAACATGGGTGCGTACGAGTTTAACAAGCGAAGAAGTGCTTCTCGACATTGCAGCCTGCTTCAGATGGCTATATCTCTAGTTCTAGACCTTATAATCGAGTGATTCCAATTGGAGATGAAAGCTTATCCTCTTAGCTTTCCAACGCCATGTAGAACGACAAATTTGACCAAGTAACGAAGAAATGGCAGCTGTTTTAAGATCAGTGCGCACTGCAGAATTCGTCAGAATGCATTACTGTACAGCACCCTTGGTCGATCGACTGACCCACATGGTCGATCGACCAGAGCGTGATTATCAGAAGCTACTGTTCAGAGATACTCAGTCGATCGACTGGGTCTAGTGGTCGATTGACTGGGTCTAGTGGTCGATCGACCACTCCTCGACTCTGACGCAAATTAAGAACGAGAATTAGAAGCCCAATTGTAATTAGTTTTTAGGTTTTTGCGTGACATCTCTATAAATAAGACCTCGAACATCAGTTTTGGGAGGCATTCAAGAGGGGTTAATCCCGTCTACTGATTTGACATTATTTCCTTAGATTCAATCATAATTAGTTTAGTTTTATCAATAAAGTCATCTTTAGCATTCAGATTCAGTTGCTCCCTTTCTTATTTCGGTATTCTTCTTCCTAATTTCAGTTTATTGCTTTAATTCCTCCTTAGTTAGAATTGCTAGTTAGGATTCCCAAAGCCGTATTATTGATTCATGCTAGTAATTTGCTTAATTATTTCGATTATGAATTCTATTGTTATTATCAATCTCGTAGTTGTAGTTAGATTAAATATGCGAAGCTAATTACCCCGTGCTAAGATGTGAGGGGACCTGCGGCGAAGACGATGTAGATTAGTAGACCTGATGTCGGCCTTTGGTCGATCGATGGATTAGTCGATCGATCGATCGATTTGGACTGTTGGTCGATCGACTAGCTTAGTGGTCGATCGATCGACGCTGCGATAAGAATAGCAGCGTTTCAATGTTTTAATTGCAATATTTGACAACGAGACCGAGAGGAGACTTGTTAAATACTTGGGAATTGACCAACCCACAGATCGAGAGATAGGGAAGGGAAATTTACTTAATTGAAACGACTAAATTTTACTAAGATCGAAAGATAGGTAAAGTTTAAGCTTTAGGAATCACTTTTCGGGGCGAGAGCTAGTATTAGTGAGACATAGGGACCGAGCAAAAGGCCGAGAGGCGCTACTTGTTAAGTTGGACCGAGAGGACTTCTTATTTGCCCACCTATCGTGATTTATCAGACTTACTTAGATACCATCGTCGTAGCTGCAGTGAACCGACCGTCTTAGCATTCTTTTTATTATTGTTTACATCTCTTTTTATTACTTGCCTTTTATTTATGCATTTAGACTTAGAAATAATCCAAATCAAAACCCCCCAGAAAATTCATAGACTGAAATAAGACAATTAGAACTCCCTACCTCCCTGCGGATCGACCCTTACTACCGCTTGCTAGTTGTAGTTTGGAAATTATAAATATTATTTTTGATACTCACTTCGACAGGTATCAGCACCCATATCATATTTCTCCATGTTCGAAAATTCGTTGGTCCATTCCTTCAAGCGAGTCTCCAAAGTATTCATGATGAAGAGTTTATTTTGAGAATTTTATGTAATAAGACAAAGAAGAGACGGAAGAATTGTGTGAATAAAAGCTCCATCGACGTTTCTATTTATACTAATTTATGTTTCCAAAAATGCGAACAGAACCACTGGGAACAGCGCAAAGACATCTTTGCGCCTCTTGGGACGCGGACTCATCTTGCGCCTCTTCCTCAGCTCAACTTCTGTGATTTTCCGCGTTGGATCTTTCCTAATTCCATGACGAATAATTTCCTATTCCTATGGGTTATTGTTTTGGTTAATACGCGAAAATTACCATATTTCAGGTTTCCTAATTCCGCGGGCACGTATTTTGAGGCGACATCGACATTTTCGTCATTTTACCACACTTGCACATTTTCATTCTAGGAAATAATTTTCATTTTCATTTTAGGAAATAATTTTCATTTTTATTAATTCATTTTAGGAAATAATTCTCATTTCGATTTACATTTATTTCATTTCTTCTAACTTATAGATTTCTGTTTTTTCCTTTTTTTTTAGGGGGTAACCCTCCCTACCGTCCAGTCATTTCCGGCAAAATTTTTGCAAATTTTTGCATTTTTTGAGTCTTTCGTTTTGCGCTAATTAAAGCCATATGTATATACAAATGTATGTTTTGCGTGATTTCTATGTAAATTTCGGCGGCATGACGGCATAAACCGTCATCTACCAAACCTGTTCAAAGCTAACCTGCAGGCATAAGCAACATAACCCAGCAGCAAAGGCACTCAGGCCATCGTATATACAACCAAAAAGGGAAATGTACAATAAACTGGGGGCTCGAGCCCCGAACAAAGTCCAACATGTTCAAAATAAAGGTCCAAATGTACAAATGTGCAAAATACGGCCAACAAACAAACAAAAACTGCACAAAACTACTGTTGGTCGCCCTCCAGCTCAGTAACCCTTGCCGCAAGAGCAGCAATCTCGGCGTCTCGAACCTCGAGCTCCCTCAACAAGCGAGTTGTCTCCTCCCGAGACTGGGTTAACTCTCGCTCCAACTCGCGGTCACCCTGTAAACAACAAATTTGGCTCATGTCAATCGTTTCAAGAAAAATCGGAAAATCAAAATTCAAAAATAGAACAGGCACAAGGTCCATACCTGACGGCCTCGACCGCCTATAAGTGCCTCGACGGCAGTAGCTCGCAACCGGTTTGCCACCCTCCATAACGCCACGAACCGAGACGGCGTGACCTGCATTTTCAAAAAGAAGTTCTCAATAATTGAACAAACTCAATCGAATGTGTTCTTACACAAAAAAAAATTATGCAAAATTAGAGGTTTACCCTCCGAATCAGATGCTTCCAGTCGTCCAGGCCAGCATCCGTCACAGCCACGTCAAAGTCACGCAGCTCGGAGATCGTCGTCCTCCTGGTCGCGTCAGTGTACTCGAGGTTCTCGGGGTACTCTGGGAGCTCGATGCCCGCCGCCTCAACCTCCTGCAAAGTCAAATGTTTCTCATTAATCGATGATCTTTCATTATAGTTCTCAAAAAAAAAATCAAGTAAAGAGAAAGGGCAAAAATGCTCACCACTACCGGCCAGTACGCCAGCCTCCCGTAGAGGAATGCCGAGTAGTCATCGCCAGGAAGAAGGAGCGCGTCACCACTAGCGCCAGCCAAGTCCGCCTCCCTCTCTGCCTCAGAAGGCTCCCTGAACATCGTCCTAGGAGGATCGATGGGAACCGTCAACACGTCCCGAGAGCACTGACGAGCCAAGCGCTCGCCCAAGTACCACACAGGACCCATCGACGTCCTCAACAGCAGTCGGCTCGAGCTCCTAGGTCGAAGGACCTCAGCCACAAAAGGAGGCACGTCAGCGTACTCCGCCCAAGGCCAGGGCGCCCACTGGGACAAGATAAACAAAGGAATCATTCTTATGATCAATTTAAAAGCAATATAGGAACAAATGAATATGAGATGCTTATTTGTCTAGGCGAAGAGCGTTCACGTCCGCCGGTAGACACCATGAGAAGAACGCTTGCTCTTCGTCCGGCACATCACCCAATCCCTCACCACGGGATAGGCCTTCTCCAGAGGCTCTGTCCTCTTGGGCGCGAGGCCCGGGAAGTAGGAGTACACCCACGCCTGCGAGGCAAGATAGTCAATGACGATCTTTCGTAATTTGGTAAGGAAAGGAATTAATTTTGATCTAAATGAAGGTTCATGCCTCCAACAGTAGTCCAGGTCCGACAGCGCCAGGATAAGTCCCCTTCTCCATCAACTCCGGACGAACCATGGCCCTCATGAAGCGGATGAGGACCGCAAAACCAGCAGTGACCCAGTCCCAATGCCCTAGGGAGCTCAGATCAGAAAGGAAGAGAAGAATCTTCGTTGACAGCCTCTCGCCCTTGTCTCCGAGGTAAATCGAAGACAGAAACCACCAGAGCCACAAACGGACCTCTTTCTCGGTACAGGAGGAGGAGCCGTCTCCCTCCCGTCAATCGTCACCAGCGCCGGATTCTTTCCCGCGAAGTAGTCTCGAACGTAGGAGCTGGGCACCAAACCCGGCACTGTGACCGCCCTCGGCGACAAGTTCCAGCCGATCAACCTCCTAGCCTCGGCCGAGTCCACCCTCATGGCAGTCTCCGGCCACTCCACAGCCTCAGTCCCACACGGCAGACCAGAAATCATGCCGTAGTCCTCCAGAGTGACTCCCACCTCACCAAAAGGCATGTGAAACGTGGAAGTCGTATCCCAGAATCGGTCTAAGAAAACGCGGACCAGGCTAAGGTTAGCCCGCAGCTTCCTCTTCACGACACCCCTCTAGGCCTGCACCAAAGAACCGAACGCTCCGCGCTCGATCATGGCGCGCTCCTCCGCCGACAGCCGCTCATAGCACTCCATCGCTGTCGTGTAGCCCGAGAATGACCTGATGTTCCCGGCCTCCTATTATGATTTGAAACAAAAGTTATCTTTAGTTTTGAATGAAAATGGGGAAGGATATGAACAAATGAATGAAAGAAGATGGGTGATGAGTAGTGAATTCCTATTTACCAAACTCTTCACCGTCCTGTAGGACAGGTGACCCTCTGCAGCCCACAGCAAGTGCCTACTCTCCCAGGTCTCAGCCTACGCAGGAGCTCCTCTCAGCTGACGAACTCCTCGTCCAACGTTGGCCCGTCTCGGGGCCTTCTCCTCCTCGACAGGCTCCTCCTCATGGACCTCGTCCCTAGCAGCCATCACCGCGGCGGTGAAGGCCTGCTCTAAAGCCTCCTCGACAGAAGCAACGTCTATATCCATGAGAGTCCTCCCAGAAGTAGAAGCCTCGTCACCTGCAACATTAAAGCAAATTTAGGCCGCGTCACGTGACGACAAGCCTTGGTTAAGGGATTTTCAAGCCTTTGGAAGCACTGAAACCGTTCTTTTCGCGCCATCTTTGGCCACATTCTCACCAACCCGATCACTCATGTGGTAATTTGGGTCAAGTCAAGCATAATTTGAAGCCTAGTTTTGGGTTCGAGTCGAAATTTCGGCAGCATTTCGTTATAACGGCGATTATGCCCTAGAAAAGTGTCCTGAAAAAGCTGTCACAAACCAAAATTCCGAGATGGTAGGAAGTTTACCCATCATCTAAGGATAACAAATATCAACTTTCATCGCAAATGGACAATCCTAAGGCTATTTTCGAAGCAATTTACGGTTTAGCTGTGAAACCGTCTCAAATTTCACTCAAAGGCTCCAAACTCAACGAAAATTCGAGACAAATACATGGTTATGTTCCTTATACTACCAATTATCCGTTTCTAATGTCAATTTGACAAGGCAAATGCATTTGGGGGAAAAGCCCCAAATTTTCGATTAATTGGGTCATAAACCCTAATTTTTTTCGATCCAAAATTGGACAAATACCGAAGATTAATGCAAGAATGAGACACATACCTCGATTAGTCATGATCAATGCAAGCTTTTGGATCAAACCTTGGCGGAAATGGTGAAGATTTGAGAGAGAAATGTGTAATTTATGTTTCGAACAAATGATTTTCGACTCCTCTGATTATCGCGTTTTTTACGCAGAAAATACACTTTGGGGAATAGACGCAGAAGGTGCTGCGCCTCTTCCATGAGACGCAGCTATTGTTGCGCCTCTTCCATGAGACGCAGCTATTGCTGCGCCTCTTCCTTGTGTTCCCTCCATACGAATTTTCAAAAATTCGTTATGAGTTCGTTATTTGTGGGCCCATCTTTGGTGCGCCTCTTCCCCGATGCTATTTTATCCTTTTGGTCCGTTTGACGATTTTCTTTCGTTCCGGCCCGCATTTTCCAAGCCAGTAGCAGACTGTTGCATATTATTTATTTCTTCCAAGACCTTCGCTTGTCGCAACGAGCATTTATTCCTTTACAGGTGTTTCGACACGCCTTCGTTATAACGAGAGTAAGCGGATATACTTTCCCTCTCACGACATGAAGATTAATTCCCGATCATGTTCCCCAACGAGAGTAAGCGGATACACTTTCCCTCTCAAGACATGGAGATCAACATTGTTTTCTCTCAGCAGTTCCCGCCTGTGCCCTGCTATTCGCAATTATTTCTCGAAGACTACCCAAGCAGTCTTCTCTCAGCAGTTCCCGCCTGTGTCCTGCTATTCGCAATTATTTCTCAAAGACTACCCAAGCAGTCTTCTCTCGGCAGTTCCCGCCTGTGTCCTGCTACTCACCTTATTTAGCTCCCACGCTTGACCTTAGCTCAAAAGCTCCCATGCACCTCCGGAAGCATCTCGAGAATAAGTCTCAGGTATGGTTTCCTCTTATGGCTGGCGAGCCTCCTTACGTAGTCTAATGGACTTTAAACGACCCTCCCCGATAGTCGACAGACTCTAAATAGTTCCCGACGACAGGTCCTTGGCTCAGACCACTTGAGCCGCCTCGCGTCGCCATTGTCGTCAGGTTGTAATCTTCGATTGACCTGATGGCTATACTTTGACTTTCGCCTTGTCCAAGCCTCAGTCAAAGTGGGGGCTCTGTAGATACCTCATTTCTGCACCTCTCGCAAACCACCCGGTGATGATTGGGCCGTATGTTTGCTACGCGAAACGATTTGTGACAGTTCGTAAGTCTATCGTCAAGTGATTGCTCAAATATTAATGTCTACCTCTTAGTTGTCATCTACGTGCCGATACGGTCGTTTTGACAGTAATTAGAGTACATTTGGAGTCCGGGCCTAAAACCGTCTTCATTTTCTGATAAACGTTAAATCCCGAGTCAGAATGTTCCAGAATGTTCCGGATATTTCTATTCCATATTTTACAAATATTTCATAAGCTTTATCCTTTGGTAAACAATTTCCCATAATATTCACATAAAATATTAAGGAAAACCAAATTATTCCGTCCTACCAAAACTTAAACACGGAAATCTTTCTTCCGCAGGAGGAAATCACTTGGGAACAGGCGCAGCAGGTGCTGCGCCTCTTCCCAGGTCCTTTTCTGCGTAATTTTCGTATCTTTTTCATATCTTTCCGAGATTCACTTCCAAAGACTCTCCGAAACCCTAATTCCTTCACGTGATTAGTATAAATAGGAGCTTTCGCTCCTCATATTTCTCACGCGAGTGTCCGCCCTTCTCTTCTCCCTTTGCATTCTAGACTTTTGTTCTTACTTTTTGGCGTCTACGTGCTTGAACATTCGACCACGTAAGCTCGGATCCTTCTGAGAACCAACCTCGTTTGCATGACCGACCAATTTGACCAACTCCACAATCAATCAACTTAATTAATCAATTTGTTTTAATTCCTCTTACGAGGGCACTTTCTTTACATTCGCGTCGAGCATCACTAATCGATATCTTAGTCCTTCTCGTTTCGTCAAACATGTAAGTCTGAGGGTGTATAATCTCTCTTTTATTATTGTATTTAATTTTTGTATCATCATATTGTAAGGTTTATGTCGAAAATACCAATTAAAACCGATTTCTAAAACCTTGTTTAAAACCTTTTTTACGGATTTTCAGAAGACAAACCGTCGAGAAAGGACGCAGCAACTACTGCGCCTCTTCGAAGGAGCGCAGTACCTGTTGCGCCTCTTCGTGAGGCTGCCGCAGTTCCTGCTTCCTTTCTTCTTCCTTTGTCCTCTGTAATTCGTTAAGTATTTGTTTTGTTTCGTTTGTTCTTTAATTCTCTGATAGCATAGCACAATAATTTCACATGTATATTCTTTATCATTCATTAGCCCATAATTCATCATTAATTCCGACTTAAATCCCTTATAATCCAATATTTGCGGGTTTTCGTCATTAAATTCAATCCGGGTTGTAGAAATTCGATTTGTTCATATTGAGTTTCTGGAATTCGATCCTTTGATAAATTTTCATCCGTCTATTGTCATATGCATCGCACATTCGTCATTAATTTGTCGTTAATCCATCATGTTTAGTTTATTTCGTTCACCCATGTCACTAATTCATCATTCGTTCATGTAATAATCCGTCTTAATTCCGTCTTATCCGTGTTTTATTGTTTTATGATCCTCAATCACATGTAAATAACCTACTAATCACTTTCATCCGAGTAAATAATTTAATCAATCATTAAATTTACCAACGAGTATTAACAACACGCAATTCCGGCTTCACAGCCAGAATTCAGGTCAGGAACAGACGCAGCAACTGCTGCGCCTATTCCAAGGGACGCAGCTCTGCTGCGCCTGTTCCGGGTTGAATTCTGTCCCTGAACTCCGTTTTTGCCTTGACTTGGTCATTTAGTTTACGTATAATTAACTATTAATCGTATTATCGCATGTTGGCGTGTTAGTTAATTCTTTTGGTTCATTCTTTTATTCCTTTTCTCAAATTGTCCGTTTTAAAGGTATTTTCGACATAAATCAATTGAATCCATTGTAATTATTGTAATTTTTATTATTGCAATTTTCTTTATTGTATTTATCATTATTTCTTGTATCATTTGTATGTTTTCACATGTAAATCAACCTTAAATCCTACTTCGACCCAATTGTTTGCTAATTACGTGTCAACCGACTTAGTTAATTTTCACATGTTAGGATTAATTCTATGGATGTTGCATTGCATGCATATAGCCGACGATATATCAAGTATAAATGATGTCCCTAATCATTAGTAGAGGCCGCTATCGAGGCGGGCGGGATTAGGTGTTCGATCAAAAGAGCTTTCTAATACGTACCCTCACCCCTTACTCCAGATCTTTGTGAACACCCGTATTCATTGGCATCCACGAGAGTCATTCTAGACATAGAATGCTAAGGGTAACGATTGCTTAGTGTTCATGTCTTTACTTTGTGTCTTGACATGACACGAGGTATTCGAACGGTTCCAATTTCCCATAAAACTTGGTGGCGACTCCAACAAAAATGCAAATGCTTATTCTCTTCCTCCCAAGCGCCCCCGTGGGCCCCCCCGCTGTCCACAATGTGGTCGTCCCGTTCTTTTGATTTGACAATCATGTCATCGACATACACCTCTACCTCCTTGTGCATCATATCATGTAGGAGAGTGGTAGCGGTTCTTTGATAGGTTGCTCCGGCGTTGATGAGACCGAAAGACATGACCGTGTAGCAATATGTACCCCACTGCTTAGTGAAAGCAGTCTTGTGCATGTCTTCCTCGGCCATTTTAATCTGGTTGTACGCGGCATACCCGTCCATGACTGATAGGAGAGCATGTTCAGCAGTATTATCGACCAGGATGTCAACATGTGGCAAAGGGAAGTCATCCTTAGGACTAGCCTTGTTCAGATCCCTGAAGTCGACGCAAACCCGAATTCTTCCGTCTTTCTTCGGTACAGGAACAATGTTGGCCACCCAGTCAGAGTATTCAGACACTTTAATGAAACCAGCCTTAAACTGTTTATCCACTTCTTCCTTGATTTTCAGGGCCCATTCAGGACGCATTCGACGTAGCTTCTGTTTCACAGGTTTAGCTCCGGGCTTAATGGGTATCCGGTGCTCTGCAATTTCCCTGTCAATCTTAGGCATATCTCTGTAGGACCAGGCGAACACGTCCTTGTATTCGTGTAGGAGGTCAATGAACTGTTGTCTTTTCGAGGGGTCTAGGGTTGTCCCTATCCTAAGTTCTTGAGGTGTATTGTCGGTCCCTTCGTTAATAGGTTCGGTCTCCTCAATGATGGGGGTTCTGCTTTCCCGTTTGTGAATTTCTTTGGCTAGGTGAGGTGGGTAGTCACTCAAGTCAAATTCCTCATAGTCATTCAGAATTGCATTGCAGTTAAATTGAGACGAGTCGTAAGCAAACTTAGCGTTCATTAAGTTGACACGAGCGAAAAGCTCGGAAAGGACAGACATCTTGTGGTCAGTCAAAGGCGACACAGCAGAGGAGGTGGCCCCTGGAACAGGCTCTAGGTTGTCATCTTTCGTGGGAGTAGGGGTGACCCTAGTAGACTCAGCCTCTGAATCAGCCACGACTTTGTGATAGAACAATGGGAAGGGGACCTTGACTGGGACATTAGGAGTGTTAGGAGCTATGACAGACTCTGACTCCGACTCAGACTCAGATTCGGATTCTTCGTCACTTCTCTCCTTGAACATAGGGCCTTCTCCAGTTGTGATCTTGAAAATGCGGCCTTAACGATCGGTCCACTTGACGGTCTTCCTCCAGCCTTGTGTAGCTTTCTCCGGGTCAGTGTCAGAGATCAAGGCAGTTGGGTCAAATTGGTTGTCCTTCAGGGCGATGTTGATGATGTCCTCATAGTCGAGGTGCTTGATGTTATCTTCTCCGAAGAGGAGAGTGACAGCTTGTCCATCGAGGCATGACGTCGGCTTAGACTCGGTTGAAGCAGCAGCTTCGGTGTTGTTGGGGATGAAGTAGCAGTCCTGGAAGACTTCCACACCCGGGTACCTAGCCTTGGCCACAGAGTCATAGATCGGCTCTGGAAAGCCATGGTAGAGCTCCGATTCTCCCTCGGGGACAAAGTATCCATTGAGGGTCAGATGATAGGGATGGAGGATAACCCCGTGCTTCTTGCGTTTTCGGACTAGGAGGTCCATCTCCTGGATATCTTCATCGGTAGGTTCAAATCCCAGCCTTAAGGGAATGTTGGGGACCTTAGCATGTTTCAAGGGAGGTAAGGTGCACCTCAGTGGATTGAGGGGCAAACCCGGGAAGTAACCATGGCGCATCATGATGCGGTTGACTGTGAGGTTGGAAAACGGGTCACAATCAAAGGGTGTTGATTCATCAGTTATGGCATTCATGTCTTGGAATCCCCACATTTCATTATCATCTTCCTCAATGGCCTGGGAGGTTATTCCCTTTCTCATGACAGCTTTGATCGTGGAAGCAGGAATTGTGATTGTTTTCCCGTTGAAGGGGACCCTGATCTTCTGGTGGAGAGTTGAGGTAACCGCCTTAACGACGTGAATCTACGGACGTCCCAGGAACATATTGAAAGAGGCGTCGATGTCGACCACCTGAAAACTGGTTTGTCTTTCCAGTGGTCCGGTTGCGATAGTCAGAGTGACGAGCCCCGCGACCTTGCGACGAGTGTCGTCGTAGGCGCGTACTCCTTGGTTCGTTGGGATCAAATCAGCTTCCTTAATACCCAGCTTGTGAGTAGTCTTGAGGGGAATGACATTCACTGCAGATCCGTCATCTACAAGGACCATGGGTACATTCTTCTTGAGACATTGTACGGTAATGTACAGGGCAAGGTTATGATTAGCTCTGAAGGGAGGGATATCTTCGTCGGAAAAGACGACTGGGTTGTCCAAGTCAGGGGCGTCCCTTGTCATGTGCGCCACTATATCTTCAGGGGAAGAGGTGGAGGGTACGGTTAGTTTTCCCAAGGCCTGTAGCAAAGCCTGTCGATGCTCAAAAGATGTCGCGATCAGTTGCCAAATTGAGATTTCGGCTTTTGCCTTCTGAAGCTGTTTGAGGATTGAATTCTCAGGAGCTCTTGGTTGAGTGTCTACTTCCGGGACAACTTGGTCGTTCGTTGTTGGAACGGCCGTTGGATTGTTCGGGTTCTGATAGGGGCGTCCGGACCGGGTAAGGTGACCGATCTCTTTCGCCCGTTTCTCTTTCTCTGGGACATGGTAGACATCTTCAACATCATCCCTCCAGATGCCATTGATTTCAGGATCTCGAAGGCACCTTGGAGGGGTATTCTTTGGTAGTCAATTTTTGTGAGGGATATTTTTGTGAGGGTAATTTTTGTGGGGGTAGTTTTTGTGGGGTTCATTATTGTGAGGTTGATGCCAGAATGGTCGCGGGAGCAATCCGTCCTGGTGTGGGTATATTTGGGCGCTCGGGGGACTTTCCCTCGGGCGTGGCGGCGGCGGATTGAAGATAAGTCAACGGTAGGCATCGTCAAGTTAGGTGATCCTTTCGGAGAGACTGGCTATGGCTTCCTCGACCTGTTGGAACATAGTGAGCATAGTGGCAGCACTGAACACGAATACCCCGTCCGAGGGATCTTTCTCTAAGGCATTCACCTCGTCATCAATGGGCAGGTTGAGGTGTGAGTAGTCCAGAGTTGGCTCATCGTTGGAGATAGCGTGGATTACGAGAGGGTTTGTTTTGTTTTTTGGCTTAGCCGGCGGGAGTAGAGGCAAATCTCCTTTCTCAATCATGTCTTGGATGATGTGTTTGAGTTTGAAGCAGATTTCAGTATCATGCCCCTTCCCTTGATGGTACTGACAGTAGGCATTGGGGTTCCAAAACCGGGAATTCTTAGCATCGGTCGGATCCGGGGCGGGTCCGATTGGTTGTAACTTTTCCTGGTCCATGAGCCTCTTCAGAGCACTTGCGTAAGTTGACCCTATATTAGTGAACACTCTCTGGGGGCGCTCAACTCTCTTAGCAGATGGTTCAATGAGGTTGACCTCATCATCCTTGTTTGTTTGGCCGTAAGGGCGGGATCCGGTTGAGGTGGATCCTTGGTAGCCTCTGCCAGTAGTCTTGGCCAAGACACCCTTCCGGAGGTCATCTTCAATGCGTGTTCCCAGAATTTGCAGATCCTGGAAGGTCTTAATATTTTGATACCTCAATAAGTTGGCATACACTGGGCGGAGATTGTTGACGAACTTTTCCACCAAAGTTGATTCACTCGGTTTACTGACCAATTGAGAACTCACCCTCCTCCAACGGGTTAAGAACTCGGTGAACCCTTCCTTATCGTTCTGGGTTAGAACCTCAAGAGTACGGGTATTGGCTTGGATTTCAACATTGTCGGCATATTGTTTGGCGAATTCAACCACGACCTCATCCCAAGTAGTAAGGGTTTTCGGATCAAGGGAGTAGTACTACTGGCGAGGGATTGGTTCCAAGGAGGACGGAAAGATCCGCGTGAAAAGTTCCTGTTTGACCCCTTTAATGGCCATGTAGTCTTTGAAGGCACGGATATGATTGAGCGGGTCCTCCACTCCTTTGAACTTAGGTACGTCAGTCAGGGTAAAGTTGTTAGGTAATTGATCCCCAACAGGTTCGAACCTTCGGTTGTTCTCAAGATGGATATTGTTACCCCGGGCTAGGAGTTGTTCTTCCAAGAGCTTTAGCCTCTTCTCAGTTTCAGTCAGAGGTGGAGTATTATGTTCTCCATGGCGTCGATACGGGTCTCAACGCGATCCAGGGTGACCTTAAGAGCGGTGAGCAGGCTGGCTAGTTGATCAGTCATGACATCTCTGTTATTATCGTTTTTGTTGGACGAGGCTGAAGATCGGGCCATGGTTCTGAGGCAGAAAAACGGCTTACATTACAACTCAATCCGACACAGTTCGAAGACTGAACGCAGATAATGCAAAGGACGAGACAAAGATCAGACTCAACAGGACGAGGGTGACCGTGTATGGTTCCTCGGTGCTGACTCGATTTATGATGTGACGGTGTTGACCGAACATTTGACACGAGTCCAACATAACGGCGCGACGCCATTGGACGGGTCTCGTGGTGAGACGACGCATAAGTAAAGACCCATAAGTACGTTTGCTTTGACTCGATAGACACGAGGCGGAATTAGAATGGTGGACTGAAATTTTCAAAAATAGAAATTTTCAAAAAGATTCATTTGTCGCTTTAATGGACGGCTTCCGAAGATAGAGATCTCCGCAAGTCGATCAGTCGAAAGGGTTGTCTTAAGTTTGTTTTCAAAAGATGGTTCGAGTTTGGATCGGCTCGGAAAACAGTGTATTGTCTCCCAAGACGGTTTTTGAAATTCAAAATTGTATGTTTTGAAAATCGAGTTTGAAATGTTTCAAGAGGTCTCGGGGACGGTGCATGGTCCTCGGGATCTCGAAAGTGTCTCGAGAAAAGGGTGTGTGCTTTTCTCGGGTTTTGAAAGAGCCATTGTCGGCGCAAAACGCGTTAAAATCCGTGTCTAGACGCGGCGATTATAACGGCGTAAAAAGGTGATTTGAAATGGTTGTAAAAAAAACCGGGTTTGAAAATCGTCATTACGACGGCCTAGAAAGGCGTGTTGAGATGGTTGTAAAAACCGGATTTGAAAATTATCATTACGACGGCCTAGAAAGGCGTGTTGAAATGGTTATAAAAAACCGGGTTTGAAAATTGTCATTACGACGGCCTAGAAAGGCGTGTTGAAATGGTTATAAAAAACCGGGTTTGAAAATTGTCATTACGACGGCCTAGAAAGGCGTGCAACGGTCGGCGGAAGACCGAGGTTTGAACCGGCCATTATAACGGCGCAAAAGGGTGTTTTTGACAGTTTGAAAATGACACGGAAGGACTTATGATCAATTTGCACATAAGCACTCACAGTTCATTATATTATGCATTATGCTGACACGGGTTTTGGCTTAAGAGGGTGGTTACACACCAAGCAATCAAACCCCGATTTGCGAGAGAGATACCAATCCAAACAAAATGTGTAAGGAGGGTACCCTAGCCTAGTGCTCGAAAGTGATGAAAGCTCTTTGACGAAACAGAAATGTGTAACGTCAAAGGCATGCTTGACTCAATCGGGATTCGAAACGCGAGGATGAGAAAACTCACGCCGACGAGATGAGCTAATTGGTCGAAATGGGATAGGTTGTGGGCCCGGACAAGGAACCCGACCGTGACCGTAATATCAATTAATGCATTCCAACCAAGACCTCGTTCGAGTCTCACCATCTAGGGATCACAAAGATGTAAGTGTCCTAGTTTTCCCCAGCGGAGTCGCCAATCTGTGGACATGGGTCACGTCTTGGTCTGTATATTTGGGCCACCTGCCAGTCCGTAGTCACGGGCCACCTGCACACCAGGCTAATCTGTGGACATGCAGCGGTCTATTGAAAGCCACGTTCGGCGACGTAAGAATCCTTTCAACCGCATCGCTTTAAATCGGTCGGTTTCGTCTCGATAAGGGTCTCGAAACGATTAGAGATGTTCGGAGTCGCCACCAAGCATTTGTGGGATGTTTGGAACCCGTTCGAAATCCACTTTATACCTCGGTCAAATCGAAGCACAAAGCAGCGTTTGACATAGGTACTAAAGATAAGGAAATCGTCCCTCTTTAGCATCCTATCTCTAGAATGACTCTCGTGCGCCCTGGATAAGGTCGTCCACTATCCAAAGTTTCTGAGTAAGAGGTGAATGTACGTATTGGGAAGCCCTTTAATCAGACACCCAATTCCGCCCGCGGTAGCGGCCTCTACTGATCGATCTTGGTTGGTTGAATGCAAAAGTTGATAAAACATTTTGAATGCGGGAATGCGCATCCAATAATTTAAACCTAACATGTGAGAGCTTTCTAAGTCGGTTGATTTAATCCAAGTATCAAGTATAAGATGTCGAGTTGGATTAATGATAGATTTGCACGCAAGACGGAAATTAAACATCCATTTACCGTATTAGGTTTAGGGTGCATAACGTGATCCATTTGTCTTAGTAAGGCATTTTGCAAATGTGATTTTGAAATAAACAAATAGTCGTCTGTTCCGTCTTATATCCGGGCTAACCGGAGTCGGAATCGTCCTAGACTAATGCTGGAAAGGAAACAGGTCCTGTACCAGACGGCTACATGAGGCGCGAGCCAGCCGGCGATACAAGGGGCCTCCCCTGGTTCTGGAAATGAGAATTGAAAGGCCTGTTTTAGGCGCGGGTCACCCTACGGTTATATGTCGTATTCTGACCATTTAGAAAACGTTGTAAAACGTGTTGAGAAATGGGTGTTTGAACCCGGTTTGGTTTGAAGGGTCGTTTAGACCGTATTTGTTGATTTGAAGAACTAAACTCGAATAATCATCATTATTTTGATAATATTCGGTGTCGGGTTCGACTTGACAAGCTTGACATGAATAGTTTTGAAAATAATTATGAACTAATTGTTTTTTTTGGTGGAATATGAAACTTCTCATTAAAAATTTTGCAAGTTAAGTACAGACACCAAACTATATCAATTTCATCACAACATTACATAACTTAACACAAAATGACATCCTGAACCCATACCATATCCCTACTTGGAACTTTCTCCATTTTTAGCATATGCATTCTCCCACGAAGAACATCATGGATACGCTTTCGAACATTCTCAGGCCGAGGAACCCACACACCTATTCTGCACTTGTTACGTCCCTCCCATATGTAATAAACCAAACTAGCAAGAGCAGCAAGAATGAGTTTCTTACGCAGCAGGGATCTTCCTCTCTATTTCAGGCTGTTATCTATAATATCCGTAGTCCAGGAAAAACCAAGCCAGGTTTGCAGCAGCCGTAAGCATCTCAAACTAAAAGGACATTCAAAAAACAAATGCAGGGATGTCTCCTGCATATCCCACACAGGAAGCATACACCATCATTGATCACACCAAATTTAGCCAACCTATCTTTGGTAAGGAGTCTACCTTGAATGAATAACCAGTTAATGAAATTCACCTTGGGTAGAGCCAGCCTATTCTAGATATAAGGTTGTCAATGAACATTTACCTGAGAACCAGAGAGCCATTTATAAACCAGAGAGATAGAATAGGGGACCTGCAGCCACTGAACAAAACCAGGAGCAAGAATATCCCTGACTTTGCACAGTTGCCTCCAAGTCGAACTAGACTGTAACGAAGGTGAATACTGCCACCAATCATACTGCTTTATATAAAGATGATGCACCCATCTTACCCATAAACAATCCTTTTTATTTGCAACCCACCAAATGTACTTCCCAAGGGTGGCTATATTCCAATTATAGCAATTAATAATTCCAAGTCCACCCTGAGCTTTGGGCAAACAGCACTTATCCCAAGCAACTGCAGGCGCCTTATGGTGCTCATCAGTACCAGACCACAAGTATTCTCTACAAATGCTCTCAAACTTATGAATAATGGCTTTAGGGAGAAGGAAAACTCTGGCCCAATAACTGTGAATCTGAGTCAATACAGACCTGACCAATATAAGCCTGCCTGCATAACTCAACTGTTTTGTCCCCCATCCTCTGATTCTAGCCACCAGTTTCTCAACCAGTATGCTACATTCAACATTGGATAACCTCTTATGTGAGATATTGATTCCCAGGTATTTAAAAGGGAGAGTACCCTTCTTAAAATCAGAGATGTTCAGAATAATATCCTCAGCTACCCCATGAACACCATTCATATATATATCACACTTCTCTTTGTTGATATGCAACCCTGATGCTTTAGAGAAAGTAGTAAGAGCCCTCATTACCACAGTGACAGAATCAGGGTCTCCTCTACAGAAAAGAAGAAGATCATCAGCAAAGGCCAGATGACACAATTTCAAAGCTTTACACATAGGATGAAATCTGAAGTTCTGAGTTACAGTAACAAGATTTAGGATTCTTGTAAAGCACTCCAAGCATAAGGTAAACAGCAGAGGAGAAATAGGATCTCCTTGCCTCAAGCCTCTCTTTCCTTTAAAATACCCAAATTGATTGCCATTAAGAGAAAGAGTATATGAAGGGGTAGAAACACATTGCATAATCCACCCTATCATTCTCCTAGTAAACTTCAGAGCATAAAGCATATCCTCCACAAAATCCCACTCAATTGAGTCATAAGCCTTCCTCAAGTCAATCTTCATCATCACTCTAAGAGAACAGGTTCTCCTATTGTATACACGTACAAGGTCTTGACAAATAAGGATATTATCCATAATATCCCTATTTTTTAAGAAAGCACTTTGGTTCAGACTAATGATATCAGCAAGCACATCATTCAGTCTACCACAAATAATTTTAGAGATACACATGTAAATCACATTACAACAAGCTATTGGTCTGAAATCCATAACTGAAATTGGGACCTCTTTCTTGGGGACAAGAGTGATCACAGTAGAGTTTATCTGTTGCAGCAGATGATCATGTGAGAAAAACTCTAAAACAGCCCCCACAACATCATCTCCAATGATATCAAAAGCATCCTTGAAGAAGCTAGAGGAATACCCATCAGGTCCAGGGGCCTTCTCATTAGGAATAGAGAATAGAGCAGCTCTGACCTCCTCTCTAGTAACCTCAGCTACCATAGAAATAGACTGAAGGTCAGATACACATTTTCCCCTCCTAACAACACCACAGTTAACCCTGGTTACTCTTTCAGAGCTTCCAAGGAGCTTCTGATAATACTCAAGGAAAGTCATTTCAATGGTATCATTATCAGAACAAGGGTGTCCACTCATATCCAAAATGTTAAGAACCTTATTCTGAGCTCTTCTAGCTTTAATTGAGCTGTGAAAATAGTGAGTGTTATCATCATTACAAGTCATCCAGGCCACCTTAGCTTTCTGCCCAAGGAAAGACAGTTTAGCATCCTGGAGTTCCTTAAAAGATTGAGCAGCAGCTCTCTCTTCCATTTGCAGCAAAGGATTGTGGGGATCCAAATGAAGCTGAGTTTGCTTCTCCTCAAGCACTAAACGAGCCACTTCAGCAGTATTTAAAATATCACCAAAACCTTCTCTATTAAGTTTCTTCAGAGGACCCTTAAGCATCTTTAGTTTCTTTGCCACCTGAAACATAAGGCAACCTCTAATCTGTTGACTCCAAATTCCTTGCACGGTCTCTTTAAAATTACCATCCTTACTCCACATCATGAAATATTTAAACGAAGACTTGTGCTTGCCAGCATCCTCCCAAAGGCTAATAATACTAGGGCTGTGATCAAACAAGCCTTTAGGTAAGAAGTTAACAGTACCAGCTGGACCATTCAAAATCCACAGATCATTAGCCAGTACACGATCAATCCTAATAAAGACCCTAGCATCCCCATCCTGTTTGTTGTTCCAGGTGTAGTAAGCCCCTTGAACAACCAGATCATACAATCCACAATGATCAACACACCCTTGAAACTCCTTAGTCTCAGCATCAGTAACCTTTGCTCCTATCCTCTCATTAGAATAGAGCACACTGTTGAAATCTCCCATCACTAACCAAGGACCATGAACAAAAGCAGCCAATGTAGTAAGTGAAGACCACAAACTACTTCTATCAGTATCCTTATTACTACCATACACCATTGAACAAGTCCAGCAGAAACCACTCTGCAAGTAAGTGACCTGTAAATGCATAACTTGCCACTCTTTACTGAGAACATTCATAGAGAAAAGAGAAGGATCCCACAAGATCCAAATCCTGCCACCCTCAATGATATCATTATTCACAACAAACTTCCATTTAGGACCTAAACCATCTTGCACTTTATTCATATTACTACTCTTAACTCTAGTCTCAACAAGCGCAAAGAAACCTACATTATTCATATGAAGGAGTCTCCTAACATCTCCTTGTTTATTCCTTTTATTAATACCTCGAACATTCCAGAACCCAATACTAACCATTGAAATGTAGTGATGTTTTACCCTTGCTAATACTGTTCAAGAGGTTCCTCCTAATGGAAAAGCTAAGAACATCCATAAAAGAAGGACCACTCTGAACACCACCCTCTCCCCTCTTAGCAACCTTATGGAGTAACCCAGCAGCAGGTGAGACTGAGTTGGTCATTGATCCCTGATATGGCATAGGAGTAACCACAGAGGCAGGGTTCAACACTGGTAAGACTTCCTAAGTCATCCCTTGACCAGGAGTAACTGGCTTTGCCACCATAGGAGCCACCACCTTGGGTTTCCAAACCATTTGCACTTTCTTAGGTGCAGGTTTACAGGGTTTCTTCTTAAAGGAACCAGTTTCATGGCCAATTCCATGACATATAGCACACACAGCATGTTTCCACTCATAATGGACCTTCTGAGATCTTAACACACCATTCTCATCAAGGAATTCAATAGCATCAGGCAGAGGTTGACCAACCTGTACTTCCACCATGTACCTGGCATACTCCAGGAATTCCCTCTCCTGAGTAGCCCTGTCACACCGAACAGGTGAGCCAACTAGACCTGCAAGTTTCGGTAAAGCATTTCCCCAGTATTTAAAACTTAGATTGTAAAACCTAATCCAGATGGGGACTGATTTAGGTTTTTCCTTCTCCAACTTAGAATCAGGAGACCAATCCTTCACAATAAAAGGCTTACTGTCAAAGAATAGGGGTCCTAATTGTAGAGCTTTGAGTTTATCATCACTATTCTTAAATCGAACCAAGCAGACACCATTAGGTTGAAAGGCAACCTTATCAATTGCTAAATTCTTCTAAATACGTCTAACATAACCTCCTAAGACGTTGCTAGGCGGATTTGAACCCACAACATAGCAAAAAATCGATGTAGACCAAAAATCCAACTCATTCTGAACATCCTCAACAGACAGTTGCAATATCGGAGGGTTACCAGCTGAAGGAGAAGACATTCGGTGACGACGACGTCCAACCTCTTGCCATTCTTCATCATCTGTTGATTTATCCTCCGAAATCACAGACAGCTCCTTCGCAAGATTAAACGCACGTAATTCCGCAGCTTTAGAGCTCTCACCGTCACTCACAGACTTTGCAATTTCACTCAATTCCTTATTATTTAGCGTAATAGTACTATTTTTTGATTTATTTGTATTATTAGTAGATGAATTATTAGTATTCTTTGATCTCACAGGAGTGTTACTAGCAGACATCGTCCTCCTGCTTCGCGCCATTGCAGGGAAGCTTGAGGAAAACAGTTGTTTCTCTCTCTATAACAGTTTACACCTTTATTTTCCTCAGTGATGCCCTTCGAATTTAATTTTATTATGAACTAATTTTTTTAAGTTCATTTCAATATAATTAATTAATACTCATCATCGTACCCGGGTTAAAATCCGGCATGATCTGTAGAACCAAGGATGACTTTGTGTTGGTGACTAATATGTTTATTTTGAAAATGTAAAGAAATGATAAAAGGCTTTAAAATACCTCCCAAAATGTAAAGAAATGAAATAAAAGGTTTTAAATACCTTTTAAATGTCATTAACCAAATATTATCACCGAAACACGGATTTAACCGTCGTGGTATGAGGAACCAAGGGTGAAAATGTTTTATGGTTAAAACACATGAAATGAAATAAAAAAGGGTTTGAAAATATTTGACATGGTAAAAACCGATTAAAAATATGAAAATGAATTAAAGGGGAACGACGAGAACAAACACGGTTGATCTCTGACCTGAACACCCCATTTAGGCGCGGGCAAGCCGGCGAACCAAGGGGCTTCTGTCTCAGGCCAAAAATCAGTTTTGGCTCGTTTATCCCTTGTTTTGGTTCATGTTATGCACGTTTTAGCATGTAATAGTCATGAAACAAATGAAAACATGATAAAAGAGGATTTTTACACCCTCATACTTACATGATTGGTTATGGCGAGTGACCGACGTAAGTGCAACAACTCGTTTGGTCGGAAAAAACTCGTTTTAAAACCGTTTTGGTTAGTAAAAAGAGTGTTTTAAGGTTAGTGACGGTGTAGTGGTCAAAGTGGTCGGTCAAGTGATTTAATGCATGATGACGGTACCAAACAATGTGTAAGGCTTGTATTTACGATCGGTAGGTCGTAAATACGCGTCGGATTTGTAGGGTAATATCCGTATAAAACCCTTAAATTATAGGATTATAACGCAAATTTAATACGTGATTTATAGTCATAAACGAAAAACAATGAAAAATGATAAAGCACAAGAATTAACCTTCGGTCCTAGTGCAATTCGGCAATGAGAGATCAAAGTAGACCTCCTCCTAATTGTTGCACCCAAGATCGTCTGAGAAATGCCCTTGTGCTAGAATGTATCCTCTAATTGCCTTGCAATATTGAGAGGATTGTTATGTGAGTTTTGTTTAGATGTGAGATCTAAAATTTTGAGAGAAATGTTTCTCAAAACCCTAATTTTCTTTTGCAAATGACAATTAGGTTACAAGTGAGGAGAGGGCTCCCTTTTTGTTCACTTGATTCGGCCAAAACCGAGTGAGAGGAGAAGCTTGGGCTTTTTCATTTCCTCTTCATTTTAACTCGTGGTCCGATTCCCAATTACTAAATGTATATGACGCGGTTTCATTATAAATCGTCATCGGTTATCGGTTATTAAAGCATCAACTAATAACACGGATTAGTTGAATTATTAATACATGTCCGACAAAGACAATATCGTATAATTAATTTATCCAATATACATTATTTAATCAAATATAAATCGCTTATATTTAATTTACGAATTAACCGCTTAATTCGTCTTAGCCATTTTTATTTAATCCGTATTAAATAAAATATCTCAACATCACATTTTAACTAATTATTAGTCAAATAACTCGGACTAACTGGTTAGTCAATTTGGCATCAATATGACTGTATTTTCATACCGTCACATCTCTCAAACGTATCCTATAGGTGTGACTTTTAGGGACCAGTTGATCACCGCCATCTGTATGACAATAACGTCAAACTTATCTAGCAAGCCAACCGTTATTGATAAACGTGGACCAACTGATTGTAATACAAAAGTATACCCTTTGATCCTTTTAGAGATTTACAAGTCCTTGCACTAACTGTAAAGGACACCAGCCCCAACAGGATTGTGACTTAAGAAGTCGAGTCGAGAATTTTAAGGGAGAGAAGAGGGGGGATACTCGCGTAACTCTCAAATGGGGGGCATTTGAGGGGTATTTATAGGAAAATGAGTGGTTGTGTGAGTTTTGAGCGACGTGGCCACATGGGCTGCTCAAAGAGGCGCGAGCCACGTCGCGGGTCTTCGAGGTGTGCTGTCGCTTTCACACAAATGAAATCATGATTTGTTCTATCCTAGGTTTTGTAGTCATATGTTTGGTACTTGACCAAACATAAATCCGGGAAAACTTAAGGTAGAAGGTTTGAAATGTTTTGTTTTTGGTGGTTGACTCGGTTTGACTCGTTGTTGGAGTCGGGATTTGAATTTTTGAGTCGGTTTTTGGTCCGGTGTCGGTTTTGACTTTAGTTAGTATCATTGCGAGCCCGTCGTCGTGCATTAAACACTCCAGGTATTTTTGAAATGTTTTGAAATATTTTATTTTCGAAATCGTTTTAAGTTTTCCGACGTAAAGTTGTACACAAACAGTCGATCAAACGCCGCGATTCCAAAATATGTTATAGTCCGATAATCATCGGGTGTTTGTTGGAGTCTCAGCAGATACCGGGTATCTACAGTAACCACCTTGAACATAGGTGTCCCCTGGCAATCTTTTGGCCAGTCATTCCTGACAATATCAGAATACCCAGGTGCCATTGACCACATATTAAAATACTTGAAATGAGTCCCTCTCCTTTGCTGATCTACCTCCAGGTGAATCAGGCATGGGCAGTGATCAAATGTGCCTTCAGGGAGAAAATGGACATATCCATCAAGAAATAAATCATTCCATTCAGCATTACTAAATACCCTGTCAATTCTACTATAGACTTTTGTATCACTCTCATGTTTATTGGACCATGTAAAGAAGGATCCCCTAGCACTTAAATCAGCAAGATTACAATCCTGAATAGCCTGCAACATAGGTTGAATCTCAGCATTGGTTACAGGTGCACCACCAATTCTCTCATCCTTAGCCATGACAGCATTAAAGTCTCCACCAACCAGCCAAGGACCAAAGACCAAGTTGTGATAACGCCTCAAGCTATCCCATAACACAGTTCTCTCATGAGCATGATTTAAACCATCAACCACAGTCATCCAGAATATTTTATTCCTACTTTTATCATGAACTTTTGCATGTATGCACTGAACAGTAACATCACAAATGTCCACATCAAATGAGTTTGGATCCCAGATGAGCCAGATCCTCCCTCTCTTATGCAGACTGGTATTTGTGCAAATAGCCCAATCTTCACACAAATTTATTCTTACTTTATTCCAGTTTTTGGTCTTTATTTTTGTTTCTAAAAGTCTAAACAAACCTACTTTATTCTGAAGCAAGAATCTCTTTATTTCATGTTGCTTAGTACGGATATTCATGCCTCTAATGTTCCACATCCCAATCTTATCCATATTCAGAATTAGTCTTACTAATCTCCCATTTCTCAACTCTTATACTACCAGTTATCCCCAGCCTAGACTTATGTAAAGACTGTGACAAAGATTCTATAACAGAAAGTCCATTATAAGAGAAAGCCCTCCTATCTCCAGTGTCAGTCCTCAAAAGTTTAGTAATGAAACTCTAGGGAGAGAGCTTCCAATCACAGGTGTCGTCTGTACCAGCACAGGAGTCATAGTCACCTCAGCTGTAGAAACAGATTGACCTACCTGCTGCACAGGTTCCTTCTGTGCAGGCCTAACCTGCACCTGTGGTTTCTGTACAGGCAAATTCTTTGGTTTCTGTTGCTGAACCACCACTACCTTTGGCTTCCAGACTTTTTTCACCACCTTTCTCTCAGCCCCCTTTCTACACTGCTCAGCAAGATGACCCATCCCCTTGCAGGCAGTACAACTGAGAGGTAACCAGTCATATCCCACCCTTAGGGTTTGAGTTTTACCATTCTCATCCAGAAATTTTATAGCATCAGGGAAATGTTGACCAATTTCAACCTCAACCATAATACGAGCAAAACCTAAGAAGGTGTTATGAAACGTGGAATCATCGCACTTAATGTATTTTCCAACAATCCCAGCCAACTTCTTGAGACTTTCAAGCCCCCAATACTTAACATCCAAGCCAAACAACTTCATCCAAATCGGTATTTTCTTAACATCATGCTTGATTAATTCAGTTTCAGGTTTCTATTCGTTTACAATTATAGGTTTATTATCAAACAAAAAATGCCCATTATTCAGAACAAATTGTTGTTGAGCCTTAGTTTTGAACCGGACAAGGAAGATACCGTTGGGTAAGAACGAAATCTTATCAATCCCCTGTCCCTGCCAAATCCTCTTAGCAAACCCCGTAAGAACAGAGCTCGGAGGGTTTGGTCCAAGAACAAAGCAATAGACAGAGGTAGACCAAAAATTAACCTCACCAACAACATCTGCCTGCGTAATTTGAACAAGCGAAACATCCTCAGTAGTGTCTTCAACAGCAGCGTCCACTTGAACCTCCTCTTACTCCAAAATCTCCTCCAAGATTCAAACTCCTGAGAAGAGAATTGAAGCTGACGATCATGAGATTTCCCTTAATTAATGGATTTTAATCCATTAATATCGTGTTTTTGATTTTTCTGAGATGAATTCTGCGTATTTTTGTGATGAGTTTTTGGAATTTTTTTGATCTAGCCATTGCTTGATCAAAAAGCTACCAAATTTAGAGGGAAATTTCTCTCTCTAACTTTCTCTCTCATCACTTGTTATCATATCTATTGGTTTTCCAGCAGAGGGAACTTGAAAAGTAAGTATTTTTGCCCCTCCTACGAGGCAAAAACAAAAGAGTACTAAAAGGCGCCCAAAACTACCAGGCACCAAGAGTTGGATTATAATGGGCGAACACACAGGGTGCCCAAAAAAAATCAAGATAAAAAAAAATTAAAACGAAAATGCCTAAACTAGGCAGAAGCAGTAGAATCCGGGGCGGCACCAGCAGGAACATCTACAGGGGTGTTGGGCTCCACAATAGCCTCTCCCCAGATGGACCTTCCCCTCCCTGGGCAACAATGGCATCCTCCCTGACCTCCTCGACCGACGCGACAGCTGGTTGTTCAGTCCTAGCACTGGTCTCTCTTTCATCACCACCCAGCAAGTCGGTGATGAGGTTGAAGTCCGGCTTGATTGGATATGCAGCATTAAATAGCCGTTCCTCCTCAAAAGGTCCCAGTTTGAGTGTTCACCCGCCTCAAATTCCTTGATGCATTTGATCTTTGTTTCTGTAATACCCGCCCTTTTAGGGATCCGTTGACCGACATTGACCGACCTTTGGGGACAGGTGATGGCCTTTAGGAATGCGTGTCAGGGATATCTAGTGGCTTGTTAGAGTTGGAGGACGAGTAGCACTTGATAGAGTAGAGGTTACTCGATTGAGTAACGGCCACTCGATCGAGTAGGTTAGTTACTCGATCGAGTAGGTTAGTTACTCGATCGAGTAGCGTCTTTTCAGCGAGGGCTTATAATCGTGTTTTGTCAAAACCACAAATCATTTACGCCTCCTTCCTTCAGATGTATAGGTCGCCTCCCTCCTTTACCTTTACTAAATACCTTCCATGGGAGCCTTTGAGGATGCTAGTGCCTAGATGATGAGTGGTTGAGTCGGGTAGCGGTCTCAACGCCATTGTGAGTTGCGTAGGTATGTCATCATCATCGTCTTTGTCTTGGTTGTTCCTAGTAGGGTTGTATCGGTAGTAATAGGCTTGTAAGCTGTTTGAATAGGGATTGCTTGCTTGGTTGATGTCGTATGGTTGATTGAGGAATCGGTGCTTTTGGTTAAAGATAGGTTCGCCTACTCAGTTTCTGTTGTTTGTCTAGTGTGTCGGCTGTTGTGTCATTGTTGTATTGTTGTCATGACTGTGTGGTTGAGTATACATGGTAATCGGTTGGTGTTTGCTGTTTTGTTGGTTGTTGTTGTGTTGCAGCTGTCTGTGATTGATTGTCTCTGGTTCTCGAGGCGCGTCCTCGGCTGAGTGGAGTTACTTGAGGGAGTGGCTTCACACCCTAGTTTCGCCCTCCATGGAACCCGCCACAAGAAGGGATGTGCACATTAATGGGACAGGGTTATCGCTCGGTATGATGAGCGGGGCTTACGTGGGAATGGCTGCGGTCCCCCACTGGCAGGGCTAGTCCTGTGGACAGTCGGTGACAGAGATCGGTTGGAGTGGTTGTGATTGTGTGTGTTTGGCTATGGTTATAATACATCGGTAGTGTTTGTTGTGTCTTGTCTCAGTTACTGACCTTGTGTGGTTTATCTTGTTTGTCTTGTGTGTCTGCCGTGATCCCTTATAGTGAGCAGTCTGTCTTAGTAGGTGTTGTCTTGGATGCTAGCTGGAGTCCTGGTTGGGATGAGTCCTCACGAGTAATGACAGAAGTAGTATATAGTTGACGAGTTGTATCTTTCATTTAATAGTTTAGATGTAACACTTGTATTATAACTGTAATTGTTCTTTTATCGACTTTTGATGATTACTTACCTTGGGCAACCGAGATGGTGATGCCCTTATATGCTAAGGAAGGTCTAGTTAAGGCTCCTCGGTATATGGGGGTGTCACAAAGTGGTATCAGAGCGACGATTTTGGAACCTGTAACAAATGAACCTAATGAACGTAGTGAGTCTAATAAAATGAACCTGGTGTATGTACATCAGGAGCCCCGGCCGATGCTAGATTATGGGTGAGAAAGCGCCCTCATTTCAAAATCTTGGCCCCATTGTGCTTAAGCCAGTCACTGGGTATGGGAATGTTGAGTCGGCAACTATGTGCCTAATGTGTATGGTGATTATGTTGGAATTAATTGTGGTCGAGTCTCCGTTGAGGTTAGCATGTGCGTAATAGTTATGTTAGAATCATATATGGTAAACTTTTGATGGTACTAATATGTGTGTGGAATGATAATGAGGAACACGGAAGGTTTTATACGATAGAAGTATGTTAAAATAGTAGGAACGTGTGATGTGATATGGAATGTGGTAATGGTTGTGTTTGGTTCAGGTTGCTAGTAATGGTAGTTTCTTTACGGATTTATAAGTCTTATGACAGTGTTAATGATGATATTTAAAGAGTTGTAGAATTATAATGAGAATTATCAAAATAGTAATGGATGCATGTAATATATGAATGGTTGAAAGCTTCCGCATGTGACGTGATTAATCCGTGTAGACTAATTTGTTTATGTTGAAACATAGTTAATTTGCTAAGTAGACTTGGACGATACATGGGAAGGCAATGCTAAATAAGTGTCTAGAGTAATGCGATTGTAAGTGCTAGTAAAGTCGTAGACAAAGGTTTAGAGATGAAGTATTGCGTTAAGTGTATACGTGAATGATTTAATAGTGTGGTAAACAACGTTGCAAAGTTCGTTATGGAATAATGTGATATGAATCTTAGTTGGTGAAACCGTTGCGATATATTTGAGTAGTAATGGTTTAATGTGAATGAATATGACAACCAGTGACGACTTCCGAACTTGGTTTGGAATCGACACGTAATGTTGTTTTGCAGGAATCTTCAGTTAAACTCGTAAACTCCGACCATGTACCCAACCTTACTTGACCGAGTGTGAGTGCTTACTAGACCGAGTACACCTCACTCGATCTAGTTAGGAAGCTATGACGTCGAGGATGTAGGAATTTCCTACGAATACTCGATCAAATAGCGCCTACACGATCGAGTAGAGGGCACTCGATCGAGTACCTGAGACACTCGATCGAGTAAGCTACAGTACCGGCAATCTCACGGGTTCATAAACCCCTTTTCTTTACTCTTTCTTCATATTCCTCACAACCTCCCAAACCCTAACCCCTATATCTCTCTCAAGTCCTTGAATTCTTGTGTTTGTGGTGATCTAATTGGTGATTTTTGTAGCTTTTATTTGTGCTCTTACTTCTTATTTGATTAAGGTATGAATTTCTTTCCTATTTTAATGTTTTTCATCAATTCGAAACAATTAGGATGTTAGAAAAATCTGAAAATTCGACTTATATGTGAGCAAATTTGCTTGTAATTGTTGTAATATGATCTAGATGCTTCCCTTTCATGATTATTGTTGTTTATAATACAAAAATAGAATAGAAATTGCATATACTTGTGATCGAAATTTCTAGGGTTTGGTAACTTGAAGTGAGTTTTGGTTGCTTATTACATGTAAAAAGGGAAAAATTGGCAAAGTATGTTGTCTATATCATGTGGGGAGTTAATTTTTGTGCTTTCCACCTCAAAATTTGTCTTAAAACTCCGTCTTAAAAGTGCCTCAAACTGAAATTCGTCTCATATGATTGGGAATTTGTGTTGTACATGGATGTATTTTGAAGATTTATGTCCTAAAGATTGTAATAGTTGAGTTAATTCGTGTTAATTATGACGAAATTTTCACAGCTGTAGAGACCGTCTGAGATATAAGGAATTGAAATTTATTTGTAATTTGGGAAATTGTTGGTGATAGTGTGTACTTAGATGATTCTTTCATGGCTTAATTTGTGTAATTAGCATGTTTTGGTGCATATGCGTTGGTGTACTTAAATAATATGTTGAAACAGATGCCGAGACTAAACTTGGGGACCAGACAAAGTAAGAGGGGTAGGGCTTCCCAGCCCGAAGTTGGGGAGGGTAGTGGACCAGTGGTACCAGCTGTACCAGAATATCCTTTTGTGGTCTTTGTAAACTTTACACAACGGGAAAGGTTTGTAGCCTTACAATCCCGTAAGATGAGACCGACTCGCTGTGTGGACACCACTCTTTTAGAGGACCTGGGGATTGATACGGATGTCCGTCATATCTTTGAGAATTTGGGGTTCACTGGGCTATACCGTTTGCGGAAGCATTCATATGATTTTCTGACCTTGGAGTTCATGAGCTCGTTTAAATACGAGCCGGCTGAGCAGACTGATACGTGCATTTTATATAGTCTTTTTAGCCTATTTTATGCACGTATTTCTATGCTTTTATCGTGGTTTACGCTACGAAATGCCCCGAATATGCTACTTTGGTGTATTTTGTCTTATTTGCAGGAATAAACCAGAAAGTAGCGAAATCAAGTCATTTACCGTCCGTTTAGCATGCATTTGGAGGAAGAGATAAGTTGGAGCGGGAAATGTTGCTGTCTTGGGATGCGTGAAGGTGTTTTGGGCGCTAAAAGGACAAGTCAAAGGCAAACTAACGAGAATTACAAGCTGTTGAAGTCAAGATCCACTCGATCGAGTGCTTCTCAAGTCGATCGAGTGGTTAGGATTCAATAATAAGTCGATCGAGTGGTCTGTTTACTCGATCGACCAGTTCTTCTTATGCATTTACTCGATCGAGGACAATATTAGTCGATCGAGCAGGTTTTTGAGTTAACTTTACTCGATCGAGTGATTCATGTGGTCGATCGAGTGGACTATGCCACGGGTTGGGCTTTTTAGTCTAAATTCCGTCATTAGGTTTAACCTCCTACTCCTATTTTCTTATAAATAGGAGTAAGGGTTGTCTTTTGTAATCATCCAATAATCCGGGGATCACGTTGCTTTTCTCCCTTTTCTCTATACACTGTTACTTTGTTCTCTTATTTCCGGATCGCTTAATTTCAGTAATTCTTCTTCCCTTATTCACTTTTTAATGTTTATTTCTTCTTTTATTATTGTTCTTGTTTATTTTATCATGCATAGCTAAATCCCCTAGTATGTTAGGATTAGGGAAGCCGTGGTAGCGATGCTTTAATTGTATTAAATAGATTAGCCTTGCGGTAGGAATTGTATTAGGCAATTTAATTGTTATCCGGTCGAATGAATGCATGCAGGAGACCATAAATTTAGTTAACCCCGACCTAGATCGAAAGATTGGAAGGGAAGGCTTGCTTAATTACAATAGGGTATTGCAGTGAGGGCGAAAGTTAAGCTGTTTACACTCTAGGGCGGTTTAAGGACCGAAAGGTGACGACCATAGCTCTTCTTATCAATAGTCTAATCGCCTTAATATTCCCGATAGTATAAGATCTGATAGCTGCCACGGTGGACCGACTCTTAGCATACTACCCTTCTCCTATTGTTGATTTCTCTTATTTATTTCTCTCGCTTAAATCTCTAGTTTAGTTAACAATCAATTCAGCCCCCATCGTGACATTAGACAGATAAATAGACAAATAGATAGTACACCGCCTCCCTGTGGAGATCGACCCTACTTACCGCTGACTTCTGTTAGTAGTACTTAGGTATTTTATTTTTGGTACGAAACGACAGTATCAAATTTTGGCGCCGTTGCCGGGGAGGCAATCTATTTATTTATTTGTTTAATTTTATCTGTTTTTAGCCTCAGGGGATTTTTCCCTTGAGGCCGTTTTAATCTTTTGTTTAGTCTTTGTTTTGATAGGCCTTGCTGGGTACTACCTAGACAGTTCTAGGTGAAAGATAGTCAAAGGGAAGGCTTGAGTACCTTTGACCCACCACCGATGTCCCATTTTATGGAACAGACGGTGATTTACGGCGGGAGATGTGGTTCTGCTGAGCACAATGCAGCTGTAGTTGTGCCGCCACATCCGCCCTATCAATGGCCACCGCAACAAGATTCCCCTGATATACAAGAAGAAGACCTTGCGGAGCTGAAATTCTTGATGGAGGAACTTGCATTCCAAGTGCAAGAATATGTCTCGCGATTTGATGAGCTCGAGTCTGCAGTTGCTCAATTAGCAGCTGAGATGGAGAGAGAAGAGATCGCGGAGCTGACATATTTAACGAGAATGCTTGTATCACAAATGCAAGAGAGTGATAGATATATGGACGCTCGAATCCCTGAACTGGAGTCACAAATAGCTCAGTTAGCAGCTGAGATGCAAGAAGAAGAGGTTTATCTTTCGAGAGCGAGTCTTTTCGTAAGGAAACCGTGTTGCCCAATGATGAGGATGACTTCTATGACTCGGACGACGAGTTCCTATCATATTTCACTACCCCACGCGAAGATTTCACACAGACGGGAGGAATCACTCGATCGAGTGACAATTATTGGTCGATCGAGTGACTTTCCAGAAGAACTTGCTCGATCGAGTGAAAATTCTACTCGATCGAGTGGAATGCAGGAGGATAGTTCTCGATCGAGTGATTCTGCCACTCGATCGAGTGAATTGCGGGAAGAGATTGGTCGACCGAGTAGTAATTCTGCTCGATCGACTGATTTGGTCATTGGGAGCTGTAATTCGTCATTTGGGCTCGATTTAGATGACGACTTTGATGATGACAACGGTTATGGTGAGTCTCCCTTATTCAAAGCCGAGCTGGACGCGCTTGAGGCTGCGATTTACGGGACGGATTCCACTGAGGGCGACGAAAGGACAGCTAAGTCGGTAATTACTCCTAGCACGGAAGAGGTAATGAATTCTTTTATCTATGATTCCGTCATTAAGAGTGATCAACCTGAGGTAGTAAGCGGTAATTTTATTATTATTTGTAAATTGCCTCGTCTTATTCATGCTTCCTTTTTCAAAGCTGTACCCCCTCATATGTGGACGCATAAATTAGCAATTCCTCACCATCCTTGTCATTTTAAAATTGTTAATCTAATTTGGAGCCCTAAATTATTGACAATTGCTCCCACGCTCCTTTATTTGGTGGATAAATTTAGGAGCGCCCATAGGAAATTTGTTAGGCTTAAATGTCTACAAATCTTTATTTCCTATTTCTGTAATCCACTTTTGTGCTACTTATGCTTTTGTGTAGCACATGCGCAGATGTATGATTTGATGCTGCGCGCTTTGAGCTGTTTTGATCGTGATTAATTACAAGGCTCGAAGAAAAGGAAGGTCGAGCTGGGACCTGACTGAAGCTAGCGCTACCCGGGAGGCAACCCGGAGATTTTATTTTGTTTTTATTTCATTTAAGTTGTAATAAATGGTTTTCTACCATAAAACTTTCTCAGCATGCTTGTTTTGGTTAGCTGCGGGCTGTTTGAATTGCATTTTGCAGGAATTCATCGAGCAGTTTTGAATGCCCATTTCACTCGATCGACCACTGTTGGACGTATATCGAGTGTATTTGACTTGGATTAGCTTCCTGAGACGGTTTTCCGGGCCCTTAGCAACCTCCCATTTCATGGTCGGTTTGGGGAGGTCCCCTTATTCGCGCAATCTTGTGAGTTTTTCCGCATTTACTCTCTTTCTCCTTTCAGTTTGCATTTCCTTTCCATGTTTTGGTACAATGGGGGCATTGTACAGTTTGGTTTGGGGAGGTTATGCATCCATATCTGTGTCTGCATATTGTTTTTATTGCATTTCTGTATCACGTTTAATTTATGTTTGCATTGTTGTTTATTCTTGTTAAAAATTCAAAAATTCAATAAAAATTGGAAAAATTGTTAAAATTCAAAAAAATTCACGTTTATTTTAGCATATAGGTTGAGTCGGAACGGTAGATTTCCATGATGAAATTGCTCTATATTTGTCTTTCTGCTTAAGCCTTGCATTAAACTGTTATCTTTTAGCATTGTCTTGTTGCATATCTACGAGTTTATGTTTAAATTTAGCTGAACGAATAGACTTGACCTGATATTTTGGCAACCTACTTATAATTTCTAAGGATTAGAGCCTTATAAACTGGTGTCATTTATGACCAGTTTCACGTAGGATTATGAGTAGTTACTCCTTGCATAACATGTATCATTAATTTGCACGTATATGAAATTCAATTGCTTTTTGCCGTCATACATTCGGGTTAGTGGTTGGTGTCACATGCAGGGAGGTGCTTACATTCCCTTTCTTTCATTCTTTACCCACAAACTCCACATTAGCCAAATTTGCCTATTGACCTTTAGCTGCATCCCAAATTTAGCCTGCCTTGTCAAGCTAGTTTAGAATGTTCTGCGGTTTATTGTCTATTGTATCAAATTTTGGCTTGTATTCTGTCGATTCGGAGTTGGTAATAATGAAGAAAAAGGAGGTTGATGAAAAAAAAAAAGAATTGAAAAAATCGGAAAAATCAGAAAAGAGAAAGAAAAAAAAGAAAGAAACCGAAAGAAAATAGAAAAAAAAAGAAAAAGAGAAGTTGAAAAAAAAAAAAAAAAAAAAGGGAATGAAAAATAAGAAACCAAAAGAAATAGAAAGAAAAGAAAAGAAAAAAAAGATGTTGTTTGGTTGACGGTTTCTACTCCTATGTTCTATCTTATTTCATATGAGGAGTATGTTTGGTTCGGTTTGGTGAGTTTTATGCCAAGTGAAGGGCATGTGCTTATTCCATAATTGTGTTGAGAATTGGATGTTGTCATATGGTTCTGTTTAGGTACTAGCTTGATCACCTATACCTCCACATTCCCATAAATGTTTTGCCTTTTCTTACCCATTGCCTCACTTTACCATATCTTTGTAAGTCCTCGGCTGTGACGGACCTTGTTTGGTTGGAATGTATGAACGGTAGCTAGAATTGTCTATCATATGAGTTGCATGCATGTTTATGTGGGTCGTAGTCTAGGTGAGCGACTATTTTTCTTCTTCTCTCTTACATTCATTTGCTTACCCTTTGCTTCATGAGAGAAGAGTGACCCGTGAGAGTCCATTATTAAAGGTCTTGCAAGGTCGACGGTTCAGCTTTATTATAAACATCTTATAACTCGTTTGCATTTGCCTGTCTTGCTACAAGTGTTAGTTTGCTTGCATTAAATTGGCTTAAGTGGGCATTTGTAGCTAGCTCTGAGTTATCTTTTTCCGTTCCATTAGCGTATAGTTTTGAGTTTACTCGGGGACGAGTAAATGTTTGGTTTGGGGAGATTTGATACGTGCATTTTATATAGTCTTTTTAGCCTATTTTATGCACGTATTTCTATGCTTTTATCGTGGTTTACGCTACGAAATGCCCCGAATATGCTACTTTGGTGTATTTTGTCTTATTTGCAGGAATAAACCAGAAAGTAGCGAAATCAAGTCATTTACCGTCCGTTTAGCATGCATTTGGAGGAAGAGATAAGTTGGAGCGGGAAATGTTGCTGTCTTGGGATGCGTGAAGGTGTTTTGGGCGCTAAAAGGACAAGTCAAAGGCAAACTAACGAGAATTACAAGCTGTTGAAGTCAAGATCCACTCGATCGAGTGCTTCTCAAGTCGATCGAGTGGTTAGGATTCAATAATAAGTCGATCGAGTGGTCTGTTTACTCGATCGACCAGTTCTTCTTATGCATTTACTCGATCGAGGACAATATTAGTCGATCGAGCAGGTTTTTGAGTTAACTTTACTCGATCGAGTGATTCATGTGGTCGATCGAGTGGACTATGCCACGGGTTGGGCTTTTTAGTCTAAATTCCGTCATTAGGTTTAACCTCCTACTCCTATTTTCTTATAAATAGGAGTAAGGGTTGTCTTTTGTAATCATCCAATAATCCGGGGATCACGTTGCTTTTCTCCCTTTTCTCTATACACTGTTACTTTGTTCTCTTATTTCCGGATCGCTTAATTTCAGTAATTCTTCTTCCCTTATTCACTTTTTAATGTTTATTTCTTCTTTTATTATTGTTCTTGTTTATTTTATCATGCATAGCTAAATCCCCTAGTATGTTAGGATTAGGGAAGCCGTGGTAGCGATGCTTTAATTGTATTAAATAGATTAGCCTTGCGGTAGGAATTGTATTAGGCAATTTAATTGTTATCCGGTCGAATGAATGCATGCAGGAGACCATAAATTTAGTTAACCCCGACCTAGATCGAAAGATTGGAAGGGAAGGCTTGCTTAATTACAATAGGGTATTGCAGTGAGGGCGAAAGTTAAGCTGTTTACACTCTAGGGCGGTTTAAGGACCGAAAGGTGACGACCATAGCTCTTCTTATCAATAGTCTAATCGCCTTAATATTCCCGATAGTATAAGATCTGATAGCTGCCACGGTGGACCGACTCTTAGCATACTACCCTTCTCCTATTGTTGATTTCTCTTATTTATTTCTCTCGCTTAAATCTCTAGTTTAGTTAACAATCAATTCAGCCCCCATCGTGACATTAGACAGATAAATAGACAAATAGATAGTACACCGCCTCCCTGTGGAGATCGACCCTACTTACCGCTGACTTCTGTTAGTAGTACTTAGGTATTTTATTTTTGGTACGAAACGACAGTATCACAGACAGTGCATTTCCGTCTTATGAACACCAGATTTGTTTTAACCATGAACCTATTTGCCTCCCACCTTGGTTTGGCCAAGCCTCCCAAGGGATCTCTCCGTGACATTCCAGCTGACTGCGGGGTTTGCCGCCTTATGCCCTGTATTACCGGGAAATCAGCTCCCACCGCTAGTAACATGTTGATTAATGATGTCCAACATATTACCTTGAGGATCTTTCTTCGTGCTGTGTCGTGTCTCCTTTACGAGAGGTCTGATATGAGTAAGTTAAACTCCCACGAGTTGTTGCTTCTAATGGCTTACCTTAACCCTGAGCGGACTGAAAAAGTGACCTTCAATGCTCCCGTTATAGTATGTGCTAGTCTTGCTTTGATGGCCTCCTCTAGCAATAGGTTTCTGAGTTGTGGTGCTATCGCCACCCGGTTAGCTGAAAAGCTAGCTTCTTTTGAGGCTTCCTCCGAGTACATTCCCTTAGCGACCCCGGTACCTACCATGAACAGAGATTACTTCCTCGATCTGAAGTGGTTGAGAACCTTAGAGGATGGTAGTTTAGCATGGAAAGTGTGGGGAATGAGTTGGATGAAGATACCAGCTCCTGACCACCTCCTACCGACAGAGCCTTTACCTGTGGCAGCGGTAGCTGTCGATTCTGATGAGGAGGAGGCTGAGGCGCGCCCTGCGAGGCAGACGTACTTCAACGACCCGGAGGAAAGGGGAGAATGTGAGAGCTGCGGAGGATAGACCCAGGATAGGGAGAGGACCACGTCGTGTGAGGGAGAGGATGGCCGAGACACAGTTGGCAGCACCGCCACAGCACCCATTTCCTTGTTACCCTTACCTTGATACCCCGGCGACACGTGACAGCTACCTGGCAGAGAGAGTGTCCTCTACCTTGACGCTTCGGAACATGCACGAGATGGCTTATGCTCAGGGTATTGGGACCTCGGGACCGCATCCAATTTGGTGGAGGGGATTTGGGGACTACATCGGGGTTTTCCACACTTACGGGGTGGATGCATCCACATGGGGAGCACCTCAGTCATACCCCTACGGCGGCTTGACCCCTTGTGTGGACAAGGCCCTCGGGAACTGCGTCTGCGGGATCCACACTAGGCATAATCGACTCGAGGTTATTTCGAATCGAATTAAGACAAATTAGAGTCGCCACCAAGTTTTTTGGGAACTTGGAACCATTCAAGTCAACTTTACACCTTTCATCGAAAAGCATAAAGCCAATCGACTACGAGTGATTAAAGATAAAGACTTGTACCCTATATCACTCGATTTGAATGACTCTCGTAATCCAATGGTATTTAGACGGATCCACAAACCATAGATCTTGAGTAAGGGGTGAGGGTACGTGTTAGGAAGCCCGTAAGGACACCTAACCCCGCCCGTCAATAACGGCCTCTACTAAGTCAAGTGTCGGATTTCAAATAAGGTCATAGCTACTACGATATATGATATGCAAACATCGTTTTCAAAACCCTAACATGTGAAGTTTCTATGTCGATTTAGATGCAACTAAACTAACTTTGTCAAAGTTATAATTTAGCATGTGGGTTGATTGATCTAACAACATACAAAGCAAACAAGGCTTAAGGGGAATGGGGGAGCCGTTGGGATCTATCCTATTACAACCCAGGCATTTCATGCCGACACAACGAGAAATTAGAGATACAACTCGATCTAAATACAATTGCTATATACGACACCATACACGACACATGGCCATTCGGCCTAGGAAAACGTGCACAAAGGGGTGGCCCACGGTTTACATGACTCACGACCTTGGGTCACTCCCCGTAATGCGTGCTTTCGCTTAATCTTATCGAATTAGACATTGGGTCACACACCAAAGCATGCATTAGCATAAATCGGGCCATGTTGCTTTAAACAACATGCGATTTACTACGCTCTTACTTGCATTGAGGCATAACCATCTAACCAACCAAGACTAAGGTTTTTGAAGAAGTTTTGACTCGATAAAAATAAAACAAACTTGAAAGTTACAACTCGATGAACAAACTATAAATTACAAGCTACGAAACGACAAAGAACGAATGATATAAAACAAACGAGGCAAGAAGGGATACGGCCACCCTCACGGCCTAAAGCCACGTCCACCCTAGTTCCTAGGTTAGATTCATTAGTTAGATAGATTTGCGAAGCGATGCGGGACGTTTATTAGAAAACGACGATAAAAGAGGTCAGAAAGCTTTGCTTAAAACCGGGTGCTCTACACGGCCTAAAGGGTCGAATTAGGTCAAGTTCGCTAATTAATTTAACTCATCGAGTGTTAATAAGATGGTGCTAATCACGCACCCTTATACTAGCGAGAAATTAGGTGAAAGAGAGAGATGCATTCAATTAAGTTACAGAATCGTTAGTTGATTTTAATGTTTGTGTCGAAGCCACCTAACGTGTCTAATTAGGTTATTAAATTGATCTAATGTCGTCTAATTGAGTCGTATGTTAACAATCAGATGTCGAACTAACATGTGAATGGTCCTAGGGTTGGTCGAATTAAACGAAACAAGAGAGGGGTCAAAAGCGAAGAGCGAAGTTAGAATTCGTTTTATTAATGCCCTACCTTGAACACGAGGATATGTAAATGAGACGGGGGTTACGACCGACTGATGTAGCGGATTTCTTTCCCATCTCAAGTCAACGCGGGTGTTCATGGTGGTACTTTAACTCATACTCGGACTAAACTAGTTTCATAGTTAATGATAACAATCGATAAACAAAATAAAACGAAACAATAAAAAACA
This sequence comes from Silene latifolia, assembly GCF_048544455.1. NCBI lineage: Eukaryota > Viridiplantae > Streptophyta > Magnoliopsida > Caryophyllales > Caryophyllaceae > Silene > Silene latifolia. The sequence continues at coordinate 69,102,541 of NC_133532.1, forward strand.
AACATAAAAAAACGAAATAAAAGGGAGAAAGAGGAGGATTTGATGCACCCTCAACCTACATGTATCGTTGACACCGTCTTGGGTCATAATCGATGGTAGATTTTATCTCGAGAGGCCGTCGTCGACGAAGAAACAAAGTAAACAACACGTTTTTTGCAAATCTGGACAACAACTTTCAAACTGCGATTTCTCTCTCGTTTCAGGGTAAAAATTCGATTTAAAAGATGTTTTCAAAACTCGAAAGAGAGGAGAACAGAGATCTTAAAACAATCCCTGCTCATTTTGAGTTATTGGGCACGAAAAAACGAGCACAAACAGAACTGCACAGACAGGAAAAGCCGCGAAAACAGAGTGTATAACACTCTGTTTTTCGAGGGAATTCGTGTACTCTCAAGGGCAATTTGGCTCGTAAATCTTTGTCTAATATGTATATGGATGTTGTGTGGTTAATTTGGAATAAGAAACTCGAATTTTAATGGAGGTTTGATGGTTGAACAAACAGTTTCAAAGAGGACACACAAACTGATTCTCAGTTTGTATGTCGGTTTTGTCGAGGGTTTTTGGGAGGCAATTAGGGTGTGTTTCTGGAAATTAAAGCTTGTAAGTGACGGTAGTATGTATGGAGAACTTAGAGGAATGAATGTATGGCAGAGGGGAGGTATTTATAGGGAGTTAAAGTAGGGTAAAAGAGAGCAACAAGCAGTCGGGCTGCTTTGTTTCGCTGCTGCTGTCCAGCAGCTTTCATGAGCTCGTGTAGGGTGTTTGAGGGGTGTTTCTTGGTGGGCATGGCATGGTAATATGTTTAGGATAGTCAGGTGTGGATGGGTGGTCATGGGCACGGGTTTGGTAGCCGTTTGGAGCGGGTTTGGAAGTGTTTGATTGGGCTCGATTTTGGAGAACGAAAACAGGGGGGCTGCTTATTGCGTGAGGTTTGTGAAGGATTTTGGACGTGGGTTGCATGGGAAAGGGCTTGAAATTATAGCTTGATATGTGGGCTAGGTGGGAGGTGAGATATGGGTCGCATTGGAGTCGAATACGGGGCAGTTTTGGTGTCGGATTTGGGGCTGCAAAACAAAGCAGCGAAGGTGGTGTTGGGCTGTTTGGGACGTGATTTGGGAGGGCTAAGCCAGGGTTTTGTGGTGGGTTTTGGCTGGGATTTTAACACGGGTTGGAGGAGAGGGGATTGGGCCGAAAGTGCGTCGAAAATCGAGCCCAAATCAAGTAGAAAACGAGCTCAAAAATCGCGTATAAAATCGTCGTAAAAAACGAGTTCTTCAAATACGATTTATAAAACGATTTAAATTGATTTTTCAAATCAATTAATCAAAGAATGATTTTTCAAATCAAATATCTATTTTATTTTCAATAAAATAAAATTATGAAAATAAATTCAAATTAAAACAATAAAATGAATTCACTTTAAAAAAAACATTAATTTAAATATCATTTAAATTAATAAAATATTTCATCGACGACGCCCATTCTACATCGTAAAACGAGCTCCAAATAATGACAATGACAACTAAAGAATACATGTGTCCTATCATCATCGAGTGTTTGTCGGGTTCTCTAGAAATTCCAATATCGACGGATACGGGTATCTACAGAGCCCCCACTTTGACTGAGGCTTGGACAAGGCGAAAGTCAAAGTATACCCCAGGTCCCTTTCGACCTGAGGATTCCGCGGGTCGTTTATAGTCCATTAGACTTGCGTATATAAGCTCGCCAGCCATAAGAAGAGATCATACCTGAAACTTCGTCGGGGATTAACTCTTGCTTCTGTTGCGTCGAATTATCATCGTTGGTCATCGACCCATAAATTGCATAAATGGTGGATTGAGCCTTATCCTTAGGCGCCTACGTATCCGTTTCTGACGGAATCAAACCCGCGTCGTAGTTCGGCAACTGCTGACACATGCCCAAAGTTTATCATCTGCTGGCGTATGTCCAAAATTCATCATCTGCTGACATTTGCCCAAAATTTATCATCTGCTGGCGCTTGTCCGAATGGGACGGGACTTTCCAAGGAGGCTGCCGCCGCTTTCATCATTTGCTTTCTGCTACGGAATTCTTCCATTTCATACTCTTGTATTGAATTGAATTCTTGGTGGATGTCATCCTTTACATCCTGATAATGGTCTCTGAAGCCAACGGCTTCAGAGCCCCCAGTTTGCAATGGCTCTAAAGTCGAGGACTTTAGAGCCCCCAGTTGAAGCATATCCTGCTATATTTTGAAACATAGAAAATGTACGAGCAATAATCATCACTTAAGCACATTTGGATCATCGATCTTGAAATTGGATCATTTGAAAGATTGGGTCATCGACCCAAAAATTGAATTTGAAAATTTTGAAAAACTGGGCCATCGACCCGAAGTTTGAATTTGACATCACTTGGAATGTTGGGCCATCGACCCGAGGTTTGAAGTTGAAGTGCTGGAATGTTGGATCGTCGACCTAAAAATAATTTGAAATGAATCATTTGGATGTTGGGTCGTCGACCCAAAATTTGATTTTGAGCTCTGAGGTTTGAACCTTGACTTGGATCATCTATCCATAATTTGCAAAAAGTTTTTGAAATTTCGGAGTTCTGAAAATTTGGCATTTTGAAATCGAACCTTGACGGGTGAGCACGAAATACGACTCCGACACTCTGTATGACTCGTAAACAACGTGGGCGTAGCCCGCTACCGTAAAACAAAAAAGGAAAATAAAACCCTAAGTGTGCACGAGTTTTAATTCAATTATTGACTTGTTGGGGGTAGAAATGTAAATTGGCCATTCTGGTGCCAAAAGATGGCAAATGGGAATCACAAGGTCGTCGGACTTGAGACAGAGATATCGTATGGCATGGGCGTGCTCCCGAGGGCACATGGGAATCAAGATCACTTGGCATTGACAAAGAGGATTCAACTCACAGAGCAACAACGTTGGCTTCGCCCAGACACTAAACACAAACTGATTTTATGAGAACACTTAGACATCACACATCACTCTTGTTGGGAACATTCTGTCACTCCTCTCCTCGCCTCCTTTCTTTTCAGCGAGTTTTCATCATTTCTTGCCACCGCCTTCTTTGTTTTTAGCGGGCTTTTACTATTTTTCTTCCACGCCTTCTTTCTTTTCAGCGGGTTTTTCATATTTTCTGTTCCCAATACAAACCCACATTAATATGACTCAGCATCTTTGCCTAAACCGTTAGATAAAGCTCATTCTGAGACTCGATACTATTCATCCGAACCTATATCCCCATCCTAGCTTACATCGAGTACTAAGACGGATTGAAACAAAGGTGGCTTCATTTGGACTTGGTTAAGACCCATAAGAACCTACAAGATGATAACTTGGTTGATGAGTGGATTGAATCCCTTATTCTGAAGGACTGCCTACGTATTCGCGTGGAGCAAAATCAAATCCGACGTAGTTCGATCAAGGTGAATTAAATTGGCATTTTGATTGTGTGTACACACTCGAAGGTTTCACCTAAGGTATCATGTTATATCCCATCCTAGCCTGTAAAGTACCGTTAAATCCCGTGTTTGGGGTTAGGTGTAAAAGGCTTGGATCTTTTGGGATGTGGAGCTTGGTAATAACAAGTTGGAATGGTTAACCATCATTCTGAAGGTTTGTTTTGTGGTGCTAAGGCCAAGGGCTATGGCTGCTGATGTGGTTGGAATGGGTGTCTCGGGTTTGATGAACCACGAGTGCAAATGGGTTGAAAAATGATGTGGGTTCAAATTTCCATGTCTGGACCCTAAAGGCTGGGTGTAACAACACAAGCGGAATAATTCTCAAAATTCCCGACTATCCCTTTGTAACTGTCTCAGGAAGGACTTAGAGGGTAAAGAGGTTACTACTTAAGCTTTTGGGCTTCGTCCATTGAACTTCAACTATGGGTACTTGACTTGACTTTTGGCTTCCGTAACTTCGACATTCAACCAAAGGCGTTCTGCAATAACTTCAACATTTTTTTTCTTTTTTCTTTTTCTTTCATCTTTTTTCTTTTTCTTCTTTCTTTTTTTCGTCTCTTTTTTCTTTTTCTTCCTGAAAAATGATCTTCCACCCATACTGCTTGTTACCATTGAATTCACACTGAAAACTGGGCTTCGCCAACTAAATTGGGTTAGAACTACCAATTCCTTGTTAAAATGGGTTGGTCTCTTCTCTCTTCAAGATGGGATGATTTTATGGGGAAAAGGCTTGCCTTCCGTCATCGATAGGGGAAACAAGGAGCTAGTTCGGGTTCGTCATAGAATCATCTAAAAGCTTGTCATAAGCCTGGTTTTGATGGAGGTTTTCTACCGCCAGACATGGAATAGGTAAAGGAATCAAACACGGGATCCTAGTGTACCTTCCATTTTGAAACGGGACATATTTCTACCCCAGGGATGCCTTTGAGTGTGTTGTGCATTTAATCATGCTTCCAGAATGATTGAGGATTGGAAACAAGACATATTTGGAAACGAGACTGTAACTTTTATTGGAATGAAAAATGCTTAACAGACTCGAAGGAACGATTCCTAGGACACACCCTAGGTCATCGCGGAACAAACGACTCAACTTCAAGAAAAGAAAGTCCTTGACTCGACTCGACTAAAATAATAAAATAGATCCCAACTCATAATTTTCAAATCTGGTCTTGAGCTTTCTCTTGTTCAAATTGTCGCCTTAGATGCTCGGCTCGATCCTTGATCCCTTTGATGGTCCGCCTCCATCCCAAGGTAGTCCTCTCGAGGATCTACGCTGATGATGAAAGTTGGTGAATCGAATTGTCTTTTATTAACTTCGTTAATGAGAGGAGTACATTCTAGAGCAAGACTCCCGACTTGAATTTCATTCTTCGGGTTTGGCAAGAATTCAAAGCAATCCACAAATATTTTCCCGATAAACACCCCTTTCAAGTGACATGGGCGGATAAGATGGGAATAATCGACATTGTCTTCGACAGAAACACAGTTGGCGTGATCGCCAAATGGGTTGGTGATGTTATTGGGTTTAACAGTTGGGATCGGGAGTGTTCCATTCTCAATCATGTCTTGGATTTCGTGTTTCTGTCGATAGCACCTTTCAGTATCATGGCCTTTCCCTTGATGAAAGGCACAGTAGGCATTTGGTTTATACCATTTACCTTGTTGATCAGCGGGAGGGTCCGGAGTCGGACCAATAAGCTTCAGCTTTCCTTGGGCTATGAGCCTTTGGAGAGCGTATGTATAAGTGCATCCGATATCGGTAAATGCAATTGGTGTTTGGCGCTGCGACTTCTTCGATTGCCCTTCTAAGAGATTAATGGCTTCATCAATATGGATCGTTGCTTGGGCTTTTGTCTTAGATGACGATGCCCCTTGGTATCCTTTTGGCTTTTCAGCCTCTGCCTTTATGACATCATCTTCTACCTTTATCCCGATTCTTATCAATTCTTTGAAAGAGCCAAAATTCTGGTATTTCAGAGCATTGCGATAAACAGGTCGTAGATTATTTACGAACTTATCTACCATTTCAACTTCGTCAGGCTTCTTGGCTAATTTCACGCTTTCAGCGCGCCATCTTGCAAGGAATTCAGTAAAGCCTTCTTTTTCTTTCTGTGTCATCACCTCCATTGTTCTTATGTTGGTTTGAATCTCGACATTGTCAGCATAGTGCTTACAGAACTCCACCGTAATATCTTCGAAAGTGGGGAAGTTCTTAAGGTCCAGATTGTAGAACCACGCCTTCGGGTGTTCATCCAGAGATTTGGCGAAAATTTCAGAGAGCATGTCAGCAGGTACTCCCTTCAGTGCTAAGTACCCCTTATAGGCCTTAACATGGTGGACTGGATCTTCTGTGCCCTTAAACTTTGGGATATCAGTGAATACCATGTTTGTGGGCAACTTATCCTGAACTGGGGCATAGGCCCTAGCATTTTCGTAGTGGATGTTCTTCCCCTGGGAGAGCTTTAGACGGTCTTCAATGAATTTGAACCGTTTCTCCAGATCAGTCAGAGGTGGGGTAGATGAAAAGGAATCTCCACCCAGCTTAGATTCGATTGCATCCATTCTGGTCATCATGAGGTTCACGGCCTCAGTGAGTTTGTTAACATACTCCTGATTGGGAATGACATACCTCTCTTAACTTCGGTGAAAGTATGGTTGAAAAACCATTTCCAGATGAAAGATCTGGGTGAGGCACAAAGAATTCTAGGCATCCGTATCTATCGAGATAGATCACGTTGGATGTTATCTCTCAGTCAGGAGTCTTACATAGACAAGATCCTAGAGAGATTCAGCATGACTAACTCCAAAAAGGGGTTTCTTCCTATGGCTCCAGGGGTGCATTTGAGCAAGTCTCAGGCACCAGAGACACCGGAAGAGAAAGAGCGCATGACACGGATTCCTTATGCCTCGGCTATAGGATCAATCATGTATGCCATGATATGCACACGTCGGGACGTGGCATATGCATTGAGTATGACAAGTCGATTCCAACAGCATCCAGGTGAATCACATTGGATGGCTGTCAAGAACATTCTTAAGTACCTACGGAGGACTAAAGATTGGGCATTGACTTATGGAGGCGATCAAAAGCTATGCGCAACCGGTTACGCAGATGCTAGCTTCCAAACGGATCGAGATGACTCAAAATCTCGGCCTGGATTCGTTTTTACTCTTAATGGCGCTGCAGTCAGCTGGAAGAGTTCCAAACAAAGTGTTACAGCAGATTCTACGACTGAGTCCGAGTACTATGCCGCGTCTGAAGCTGCAAAGGAAGCGATATGGATGCGTCAATTCTTACAAGGACTATCTGTAGTGCCTAGTTCGAATGACCCGATCACCATCTATTGCGACAATAGAGGTGCCATCTTCCAAGCTAAGGAGCCAAAGTCTAGCAACAAGTCTAGACATGTACAATGGAAAGCTCATCTAATCCGAGATTACGTGGAGCAAAAGGAAGTAGTGATAGAAAAGATTGCTACAGATAATAACATAGCAGATCCTCTCACTAAACCATTACGACAAGATAAGTATGAAGGGCATGTTAATTCCATGGGAATTAAACGTGTTCCTAAGTTGTAGTACTCTTTTATGGATTAGATTCATTCCCTTATGTACTCTATACGACATCATCGTTTTGATATTTATATATTTTGTTTTTCATGTGGTTTTGTACGACAATTTTGAACACCACAAAGTGAACTGAACAAACATTATATTTTTTGGTCCTTAATTGCCCACGTGAGCTGATAACTCAAGGTAATTATTTTGTGACGTTGGTTGATGGTGGGTTCAACGAGCCATAAGTCAAAAGGTTGACTGACCAATCACAGAGGCGATTTATACGGATATCTCGTAGGACACAATTATGACATCGACGTGGAGTCCTAAATGTTTTATAACATTCGGTGCCCGGTCGTGGATAGGACCTCCATGGTGATCCTAAGAGTCGATTCTTTTGACTATCGACTGTCTCTTGAGACTAAGGCAGATTTTGGGTGACTTTGGTTTCTTTCTCACGGTCATCCGTAACAGGGGCCAAGTAGATTTTTTCTGGGTCATTTCATGCTGTGCTTAGATCGGAAGGAGTCGAGTTGAAGGAAATATTCAACCTTTATCAGGTACTCGATATTTCTCAGGGCCACTCGAGGAGCTGTAACTGAAACGCATGGCCATGCTCGAATACGAATTCGTTTTATCAGTTAAGTTACTCTCTAGTCGGGGAAACCACTCTAGATACAGATCGATTGTAAAATACGACCTTTGCGGATCCGGATCTGCAAATTGTTTTACATTGAGTGGGAGAAATTTTAAATGAATATGAGAATCGGTTATCGCACATACACTTGTACGGACAAGTGGGAGTTTGTTGGAGTTGTGTCCTCCAGTTAGTGCGGATAACGTTATTACACATACACTTGTACGGACAAGTGGGAGCTTGTTGGGGCTGGTGTCCTCTACAAGTAGTGCAATAACATTTAAATCTCTAAAAGGATCAAAGGGTATACTTTTGTATTATAATCAGTTGGTCCACGTTTATCAATAACGGTTGGCTTGCTAGATAAGTTTGACGTTATTGTCATACAGATGGCGGTGATCAACTGGTCCCTAAAAGTCACACCTATAGGATACGTTTGAGAGATGTGACGGTATGAAAATACAGTCATGTTGATGCCAATTTTGACTAACCAGTTAGTCGGAGTTATTGACTAATAATTAGTCAAAAGCGATGTTGAGATAATTATTTAATACGGATTAAATAAAAATGGCTAAGACGAATTAAGCGGTTAATTCGTAAATTAAATATAAGCGATTATATTTGATTAATGTATATTGAATAAATTAAATATACAATATTGTCTTTGTCGGACATGTATTAATATTTCGACTAAGTCATGTTACTAGTTGATATTTTAATTACCGATAACCGATGACAATTTATATTTAAAAACCCGTCGTATACGTTTTAGCAATTCAAGTCGGATCACGAGTTTAATAAGGAGGAAGTGGAAAGCCCACTCCCTCCCTAATGAAACCCACGGACCGAGCAAGGGTAGAACAAAAGGAGAGCTTCTCCTCCTTTCTAACCTAATTTTCATTTTGCAAAAATAATTAGGGTTTTGAGAACATTTCCTCTCAAAACTTAGATCTCACATCTGAAAACTTCACACATCAATTCTCTCAATATTGCAAGGCAATTAGAGAATACATTCTAGCACAAGGGCATATTCTCAGACGATCTTGGGTGCAACAATTAGGAGGAGATCTACTTTGATCTCTATCATTGCCGAATTGCACTAGGACCGAAGGTTATTTCTAATGCTTTATCGTTTCTTTATTGTATTTTCGTTTTATGACAATAATCACATATAAAATTTGCGTTATAGTCCTAATTTTTAAGGGTATTATACGGATATTACCCCACAACAAGTTCCTGGCATAGTGGGACGTCGCCCCCCACGCATCACAAAGAAACGCTGGGACGGCCCGGGAAAGTCCTTAAGGGTTTATGCATGAATCGTAGCACTATGAGTAATGTTTTACTTTCCAATACTTTCTTTTCAAGTTTCACCTCGGAGGAAAAGACCCTAGAAACAAAGTGTAACTAGTCCTCTTTTCCCCAGCGGAGTCGCCAAACTGTGGACAAGGCCCTCGGGAACTGCGTCCGCGGGATTCACACTAGGCATAATCGACTCGAGGTTCTTTCGAATCGAATTAAGACAAATTAGAGTCGCCACCAAGTTTTTTGGGAACTTGGAACCGTTCAAGTCAACTTTACACCTTTCATCGAAAAGCATAAAGCCAATCGACTACGAGTGATTAAAGATAAAGACTTGTACCCTATATCACTCGATTTAAATGACTCTCGTAATCCAATGGTATTTAGACGGATCCACAAACCATAAATCTTGAGTAAGGGGTGAGGGTACGTGTTAGGAAGCCCGTAAGGACACCTAACCCCGCCCGTCAATAACGGCCTCTACTAAGTCAAGTGTCGGATTTCAAACAAGGTCATAGCTACTACGATATATGATATGCAAACATCGTTTTCAAAACCCTAACATGTGAAGTTTCTATGTCGATTTAGATGCAACTAAACTAACTTTGTCAAAGTTGTAATTTAGCATGTGGGTTGATTAATCTAACAACATACAAAGCAAACAAGGCTTAAGGGGAATGGGGGAGCCGTTGGGATCTATCCTATTACAACCCAGGCATTTCATGCCGACACAACGAGAAATTAGAGATACAACCCGATCTAAATACAATTGCTATATACGACACCATACACGACACATGGCCATTCGGCCTAGGAAAACGTGCACAAAGGGGTGGTCCACGGTTTACATGACTCACGACCTTGGGTCACTCCCCGTAATGCGTGCTTTCGCTTAATCTTATCGAATTAGACATTGGGTCACACACCAAAGCATGCATTAGCATAAATCGGGCCATGTTGCTTTAAACAACATGCGATTTACTACGCTCTTACTTGCATTGAGGCATAACCATCTAACCAACCAAGACTAAGGTTTTTGAAGAAGTTTTGACTCGATAAAAATAAAACAAACTTGAAAGTTACAACTCGATGAACAAACTATAAATTACAAGCTACGAAACGACAAAGAACGAATGATATAAAACAAACGAGGCAAGAAGGGATACGGCCACCCTCACGGCCTAAAGCCACGTCCACCCTAGTTCCTAGGTTAGATTCATTAGTTAGATAGATTTGCGAAGCGATGCGGGACGTACATTAGAAAACGACGATAAAAGAGGTCAGAGAGCTTTGCTTAAAACCGGGTGCTCTACACGGCCTAAAGGGTCGAATTAGGTCAAGTTCGCTAATTAATTTAACTCATCGAGTGTTAATAAGACGGTGCTAATCACGCATCCTTATACTAGCGAGAAATTAGGTGAAAGAGAGAGATGCATTCAATTAAGTTACAGAATCGTTAGTTGATTTTAATGTTTGTGTCGAAGCCACCTAACGTGTCTAATTAGGTTCTTAAATTGATCTAATATCGTCTAATTGAGTCATATGTTAACAATCAGAGGTCGAACTAACATGTGAATGGTCCTAGGGTAGGTCGAATTAAACGAAACAAGAGAGGGGTCAAAAGCGAAGAGCGAAGTTAGAATTCGTTTTATTAATGCCCTACCTTGAACACGAGGATATGTAAATGAGACGGGGGTTACGACCGACTGATGTAGCGGATTTCTTTCCCATCTCAAGTCAACGCGGGTGGTCATGGTGGTACTTTAACTCATACTCGGACTAAACTAGTTTCATAGTTAATGATAACAATCGATAAACAAAATAAAACGAAACAATAAAAAACAAACATAAAAAAACGAAATAAAAGGGAGAAAGAGGAGGATTTGATGCACCTTCAACCTACATGTATCGTTGACACCGTCTTGGGTCATAATCGATGGTAGATTTTATCTCGAGAGGCCGTCGTCGACGAAGAAACAAAGCAAACAACACGTTTTTTGCAAATCTGGACAACAACATTCAAACTGCGATTTCTCTCTCGTTTCATGGTGAAAATTCGATTTAAAAGATGTTTTGAAAACTAGAAAGAGAGAAGAACATATATCTTAAAACAATCCCTGCTCGTTTTGAGTTATTGGGCACGAAAAAACGAGCACAAACAGAACTAGACAGACAGGAAAAGCCGCGAAAACAGAGTGTATAACACTCTGTTTTTCGAGGGAATTCGTGTACTCTCAAGGGCAATTTGGCTCATAAATATTTGTCTAATATGTATATGGATGTTGTGTGGTTAATTTGGAATAAGAAACTCGAATTTTAATGGAGGCTTGATGGTTGAACAAACGGTTTCAAAGAGGACACACAAACTGATTCTCAGTTTGTATGTCGGTTTTGTCGAGGGTTTTTGGGAGGCAATTAGGGTTTGTTTCTGGAGTTTAAAGCTTGTAAGTGACGGCAGTATGTATGGAGAACTTAGAGGAATGAATGTATGGCAGAGGGGAGGTATTTATAGGGATTTAAAGTAGGGTAAAAGAGAGCAACAAGATCGGGTCTGCTTTGTTTATTCTGCCGCTGTCCAGCAGCTTTCATGAGCTCGTGTAGGGTTTTTTAGGGGTGTTTCTTGGTGGGCAAGGCATGTTAATATGTTTAGGATAGTCAGGTGTGGATGGGTGGTCATGGGCACGGGTTTGGTAGCCGTTTGGAGCGGGTTTGGAAGTGTTTGATTGGGCTCGGGTTTGGAGAACGAAAACAGGGGGGCTGCTTATTGCGTGAGGTTTGTGAAGGAGTTTGGACGTGGGTTGCATGGGAAAGGGCTTGAAATTATAGCTTGATATGTGGGCTAGGTGGGAGGTGAGATATGGGTCGCATTGCAGTCGAATACGGGCGTTTTTGGTGTCGGATTTGGGGGCAAAACGAAGAGCAAACGAAGGTGGTGTTGGGCTGTTTGGTACGTGATTTGGGAGGGCTAAGCCAGGGTTTTGTGGTGGGTTTTGGCTGGGATTTGAACACGGGTTGGAGGAGAGGGGGTTGGGCCGAAAGTGCGTCGAAAATCGAGCCCAAATCAAGTAGAAAACGAGCTCAAAAATCGCGTATAAAATCGTCGTAAAAAACGAGTTCTTCAAATACGATTTATAAAACGATTTAAATTGATTTTTCAAATCAATTAATCAAAGAATGATTTTTCAAATCAAATATCTATTTTATTTTCAATAAAATAAAATTATGAAAATAAATTCAAATTAAAACAATAAAATGAATTCACTTTAAAAAAACATTAATTTAAATATCATTTAAATTAATAAAATATTTCATCGACGACGCCCATTCTACATCGTAAAACGAGCTCCAAATAATGACAATGACAACTAAAGAATACATGTGTCCTATCATCATCGGGTGTTTGTCGGGTTCTCTATAAATTCCAATATCGACGGATACGGGTATCTACACCTTGGTACGTGAGACCAGATGCTGGAGCCGGTGGTGATGTGGGTTTGGAGCATCAGGAGCGGGCACCTCGGGTGGTGGTGGAGATAAGGATTATGTCATGGATGAGCAACAGCAGCAGCAGCAGCAGTAGGAGTGATACTCCTTTTCTTATCTTGTTCGTAGTTGTATCGGGTGTTAGTTTGCTTTGGTTGGAACTTTTTCATTTCGTACTTATTATGTTCGGTTTGTATTGGTGGCCATAAGGTCGTACTTGCTTTTCCTAGACTTGTTTGCAGGATTTACGGGTCGGGTTATCATCCCGACTCGCGGATATGCGATCATATATATATATATATATATATATATATATATATATATATATATATATATATATATATATATATATATATATATATATTGTGTTGAGTTAGGGAAGTTGTGGAATAGCATTTGACCCGTGGCCACTCGACCGAGTGCCCTCACTCGATTGAGTAGCTGCAGTGTGCCAAGAAAAAGGGTATTCGATCTTGGGCTACTCGATCGAGTAGCTAAGATACTCGATCGAGTAGGGCCAGCTCGATCGAGTGCCTAACCCACTCGATCGAGTAACACTGTTACAGGCACTTTTTCGAAAATAAAATTGTTTGAATGTTTCTATTTTTGCAGGTTTCGATAGTTATAATGGTTATTGAAGGATAGTAACATGTTTGGGTTGACTTATTACTTATAAATGATATTTTGTGGGAGTAGATGTGACACAAAAGTTCCTTTTATTGCATTTTTTTATCAACATCTACAAGAGGGCATAACTTATTTATTATCGAAAAGACTTGTTAATTATTTCGCCGAATTTCCATAATTACATTATATACAATTGATATATGCATGTTTTTATGGTTCTTGATAATTGTTCTCGTAAGGCAGTATATATATATATATATATATATATATATATATATATATATATATATATATATATATATATATATATATATATATATATAGAAGACTATGTTAGTCGTGATTAATGAGTAATGTCGACAAGGTGCTTTATGTGTTAGAAAAATAATTATTTGATGGTGAACTTCGGGGACGAAGTTCCTTTTAGAGGGGAAGAGTAATGTCGCAAAATAAAAAGACCGATATTATAATAATTTTGTGGTTTGTTTGTAGTGTTTGCTATGGTCTCTGTTATATTTCTAGCATGACGTTATAATTGTTATATTTCTAGCATGAAGTTATAATGGTTTTAATTGTTTGATGAGTAATTTGTATGTTTAAGTAAAAGTCGAGTAATTTGCCATGAAAAGATAGTCATAAAGAGATAAGGATGTCAAAAACGGTAGTGAAGTGGTTCAGCTATGAGTCATGCATTGTGTGAATCTGTAATAGGATCGTTATGTGACATATTTTGTGTGGTAGTTGCGTTAATGTGTGTCTGAGGAGTTCAGTGTAGTAGTATAATCGTTGGTGGAGTTGGTCATGTTCATGTTGGTGCATGTCGTGAGGTTGGTAATTCGAGTTGTGGTTGTAATAATTCGTGTATGTTGTACGTTGGACAGTTGATGATGATGACATAGGGGAGGACAATGCCTCTAGAGTGTAGTGGACATGTGTCGGGGGAACGGTGATGTCGACCTAGGAGTCTTGTTGTGTGGTTTGGGGGAGGATGAGTCGAACTTCAAGGACGAAGTTCTTTTTAAGGGGGGAAGACTGTAATACCCGCCCTTTTAGGGATCCGTTGACCGACGTTGACCGACCTTTGGGGGCAGGTGATGGCCTTTAGGAATGCGTGTCAGGGATATCTAGTGGCTTGTTAGAGTTGGAGGACGAGTGGCACTCGATAGAGTAGAGGTTACTCGATCGAGTAGCTTGGGTACTCTTTCGAGTAGCGGCCACTCGATCGAGTAGGTTAGTTACTCGATCGAGTAGCGTCTTTTCAGCGAGGGTTTATAATCGTGTTTTGTCAAAACCGCAAATCATTTCCGCCTCCTTTCTTTAGATTTATAGGTCGCCTCCCTCCTTTCCCTTCAACAAATACCTTCCATGGGAGCCTTTGAGGATGCTAGTGCCTTGAGGATGAGTGGCTGAGTCGGGTAGCGGTCTCAACGCCGTTGTAAGTTGCGTAGGTATGTCATCATCATCATCATTGTCTTGGTTGTTCCTAGTAGGGTTGTATCGGTAGTAATAGACTTGTATGCTGTTTGTATAGGGATTGATTGCTTGGTTGATGTCGTATGGTTGATCGAGGAATCGCTGCTTTTGGTTAAAGGTAGGTTCGCCTACTCAGTTTCTGTTGTTTGTCTAGTTTGTCGGCTGTTGTGTCGTCGTTGTATTTTTGTCGTGACCGTGTGGTTGAGTATACATGGTAATCGGTTGGTGTATGCTGTTTTGTTGGTTATTGTTGTGTTGCAGCTGTCTGTGATTGATTGTCTCTGGTTCTCGAGGTGCGTCTTCGGCTGAGTTGAGTCACTTGCGGGAGTAGCTTCACGCCCTAGTTTCGCCCTCCGTGGAACCCGCCGCGGGAGGAGATGTGCACATGAATGGGACAGGGTTATTGCTCGGTATGATGAGCGGGGCTTAGGTGGGAATGGTTGCGGTCCCCCACTGGCAGGGTTGGTCCAGTAGACAGTCGGTGACAGACATCGGTTGGAGTGGTTGTGATTGTGTGTGTGTTTGGCTGTGTTTGTAATACATCGGTAGGGTTTATTGTGTCTTGTCTCAGTTACTGACCTTGTGTGGTTTATCTTGTTTGTCTTGTGTATCTGCCGTGATCCATTATGGTGAGCAGTCCATCTTAGCAAATGCTGTCTTGGATGCTAGCTGGACTCCTGGTTGGGATGAGTCCTCACGAGTAATGACAGAAGTAGTATATAGTTAACGAGTTGTATCTTTCATTTAATAGTTTAGATGTAACACTTGTATTATAACTGTAATTGTTCTTTTATCGACTTTTGGTGATTACTTACCTCGGGCAACCGAGATGGTGATGCCCTTACATGCTAAGGAAGGTCTAGTTAAGTCTCCTCGGTATATGGGGGTGTCACAGTTTCCCAGGCGGAAACCAATGTAGAGTCCAAGAGCAGATGCTTCAACAGCTCCGTCTCCTTGTGAGCCTCTTCCATACGCCTCTCTGCCGCCCTCCTCTCAGCATCCAGCTGTTTCTAGGCAGCCGCCTTCTCCTCACCCATCTTCTTTTGGGTCGCCACCTTCTCCCTCCTAGCCAGCGCTAGATCTGCCGTCACCTTCCCCAGGTTGACGTTAAGGTTGTTCACCTCCCTCATCAAGCTGGCAACCTCTCTGCGCAGGAACAGGCCATCCTGCAAGACCTGCAAGAAGAACAGTCAGCAACACGAACAAAATAGACCAATGAAGCACAAAGGGAATTAAAAAAGTACCTGCAGGGCGCGTGCAGGAGCTTCATCTAGTACTATAGGAAGAGGGGTATTTCCTAGGGAATGGACAGCAGCAGGGAGCATGAGTTGTTCCATTTGAGGCCAGAGGGGCACCCCACTGAAGCCATACCCCTTGGGAAAGCGGATTACGGTGGAGGTATTGGGAAGAGGAGGCCTAGGAGCCACTGCAGCCAGAGGAGCAATCTGAATAAGGTCGGGCGTGTTAGCCGGCTCCTTTTCAGCAGGGAGCGATGGCCTCTTCCTGGGAGAAGGACCAGAGGAGGCAGAAGCAACTTGCTTCCTCTTTCTATCCAGCTGGGAGAGAGAGGAAACATGAGTATTCTCTAGTACAGGAACACAGTTAGAACATAAACGCAAATGACCATATAGCAAGAACGAAAACCTATAAAAAACAAAGCCTTACCAGACGACATCTGGAATTCGGCAGCTGGGGGTTCTTGCTGACTGGTGTAGGTACCAACTTCCTCTTCTTCTTCTTCCTCTTCCTCTTCCTCTTCTTCCTCCTCTTCTTCTCTCTCTTCTTCCTCCTCTTTCTCTCCTTCACTAATGTCAAGAGGTTCGGAGGCAGATGCACCAACAGGGGAAGAAAGTACACCAGGGTAAGAACGAGTTGCAACAAGAAGAGCAAATAAACGGCTAATCACGTTGTGATCGATCTCTTGAGGGAATTGGCTACTTCAAACCTGCAGCAGTACACCAGTAAGAACATTAAGATAAAAGAAAAACGACAGACACCCAGAAACTAAAATTACCTTTAGAGGCCCCCCACTTGTCAAATAAGTACTCGGGGGTGGGGGGTAAGAGAGTCAATCTTAACGAAGATGAAGTTCGTATTCCAGCCTTCATCCCTCACTTTGGGAGGAAGGATCATGCCAGGGTTGCTGGTGTCGCAGGACCTCAAGGTGATTAGCCCGGCAACAAAGGGCCTGAAAGTATAGAGCAGGGCGAGGTCACCCAAACCAATCCCCAGAGCGTGATCCTCAGTGAAGATGCAGAGCGAAACCAGAATGCACCATGCATGAGGCGCAAGCTGGCAGATCGCTAACTTGTAGTGACGCAAGATCCTTTTCACCAAAGGAGGGAAGGAAAAAGACAAACCCTGGGTAAAAGGGTAGTCTTACAGGCATACCCAACCGGGATTATGGGCATCCGGCGCCTCCCCAGGCTGAGGAATGTGAATCTCGACCTCCTGCCCAAGGCCAAACCTCTCTCTCACCTCCTCAAGGGGGTATCAACAAAGCTGAAATCGCACAAATAGTGATCTGCAAGGATCCCAGAGGATCGGAAGGGAGAGAGAGCGGTGCGGCAGATAGCCTTTTTTACCATGATTGCGAAGTTTAGAGGTGAAAAAATTAAGAGAGAGGGAAGAAAGTAAGGAGTTTACCTAGTGGATATGGAGATTTTATAAGAAGGGAGGGAGAGTAAGGGGTTTTAGGGAAAGGGGTTAATAAGGACTGGAATAAAGGAAGTGGAAGGGGGAGGGGTGCATTTATAACTGAAGGGAGTTAAGAGAGGGAGTTAATAGAAGGGCGTTAAGGGAGGGAGTTAGGTTGGGGGGATCGAGGGAAAGGAGACGTGAGGGAGGTGGGGATTTATTGAGAGAAAGTGACTGATTAGACCTCTAACGGTCAGACTCAATGGATAAGAATGCAAGTGGGCTAATGTCACGCTATGACATCACCACTACACGCAGCGTCCAGGAGGGAAACAACTCCCAGCATCCATCGAGCAAGAACAGAACCTGGCAGTTGCTTAAGGGTAATTGTATGGGTAAAAATACCTTCTCATTCTCATCATGACGTGGCAACTCGCAATTGGATAAAATAAAGGCACACAAATCAATAACAAGGCAGCAGGTTGCTAGACGCAAGGAAGAACAAGGGGGGATGAACCTAGACATTCAAGTGATACAAAGGCCACGTTTGAATTAAGTAACAAGCAGCCAGCAAGAACGATGAAGTGGTCAGCAAGAACATTGCAGTGATCAGCAAAATCTTTGACAAAGTCAGCAACCACTTCCTATTTCATAAGAAGTGGAGCGTATGGTTGAACATATGTAGGGAGCATGTGCGACAATTCAAAGGAGGGCTGTAAAAGAGCAATGAACATCAGATTCAAGGGCATTCATCATTGACTCCACTCGAAGAAATATCATTCACCACCTGCAACAATTAATATCATTTACACACTTAGAAATTTATACATCGTTCGTATCATTTGTACTTAGTCATTTGGAGATCACTGCTTTGTACCTCCCGATCGTTCCAAAGCTAGGTTCACCTCGAATACTATTACTATCATAAATGGTGTCCTTTACGATTAGTGCAAGGACTTATAAATCTCTAAAAGGATCAAAGGGTATACTTTTGTATCATAATCAGTTGGTCCACGTTTATCAATAACGGTTGGCTTGCTAGATAAGTTTGACGTTATTGTCATACAGATGGCGGTGATCAACTGGTCCCTAAAAGTCGCACCTATAGGATACGTTTGAGAGATGTGACGGTATGAAAATACAGTCATGTTGATGCCAGAAAATTGACTAAGCAGTTAGTCCGAGTTATTTGACTAGTAATTAGTCAAAAATGCGATGTTGAGATATTTTATTTAATACGGATTAAATAAAATAGGCTAAGGCGAATTAAACAGTTAATTCGTAAATTAAATATAAACGATTATATTTAATTAATGTATATTGAATTAATTATACAATATTGTCTTTGTCGGACATGTATTAATAATTCAACTAATCTGTGTCATTAGTTGATGTTTTAATAACCGATAACCGATGACGATTTATAATAAAGACCGCGTCATATACATTTTAGCATCGGACCACGAGTTAAAATAAGGAGAAAATGAAAGCCCATTTCCTCCTCTTCCACTCGGTTTGGCCGAACCAAGCAAACAAAAGAGAGCTCTCTCTCTTTTGTAACCTAATTGTTATTCATTTGAAAAATCATTAAGGTTTTGAGAACATTGCCTCTCAAAATTCAGATCTCACATCGGAAAAACTCACATAACAACTCTCTCAATATTGCAAGTCAATTAGAGAGTAATTCTAGCACAAGGGCATAGTCTCAGACGGTCTTGGGTGCAACGATTAGGAGGAAATCTACTTTGATTTCTGTTCATTACGCCGCACTACAAAGGACCCGAGGTTGATTCTATATCTTTATCGTTTCATTGTTGTTTTTCGTTTATGACAATAAATTGCATATTAAATTTACGTTATAGTCCTATAATTTAAGGGTATTATACGGATATTACCCCTCAACTGGTATCAGAGCGAGGCCACGTAAATTTTTCTATGTGTTTTTCATCAAACGAATTTGAATCGATATTTTTTTTGCTTGAAAACCGTAGTGGCAAGCAAATCATTTGGTCTCGGCAGAATTTTTTTTTTGCGTTTTTCTATCTTGGGAACCGTGTCCAGTTTACACGGTTATGGTTGTTGTTTTGTCTTGTTTTCTTTTTGATCTTTGCATATTGTTTTTGTAATCGATATTCATTGCAATATGTTAAAGATCTATCGATTGTTGACATAAAATTTCGTGCGGCACAAATTTTGTCTCGGCTAATTTTTTTTTTCTGGAAAACCGTGCGGCCATTGTTGTTTTTTTTTTACTGTTTTTCTGTTTTTGCCTAGAAATGCGTGCCACACATTTCTTGCTAGATCAGACAATCTTTTGTTTTCAATTTGTTCTTTGCATATTGTAATTTTAATCGATAATTATTGCAATATGTTAAAGATGTATCAATTGTAGTTTCAATTCTATACGGATTAGATTAAATTGCAATTGGGTTTTAACAAATCGTTTTGTCTTGTTAATTAAGGCTCTCGTTTTTTTTTAGCCGCTTAAATTTTTTTTTTTTTGGCCTTTTGAGCTCTCGGCATTAGCTCCCAAATAAAAAAAAAAAAAATTTTACTGGTACTGTTCACGGCAGACGTGAAGAAAAAAAAAATTGAGTTTTATTTTTTTCGGCCATTGTTGCATAATACGGATTTATGCATTCGCTTGATAGTGAAACGGTTCACCCACGTACAATTTAGTTACTTTAAAACGATTTAAAGTAACGGATTATCACGGATTAAAATTAAGTTGATTAAAGCGGTTTTGTCACATAATTTTAATCATTAAAGGTGGTTTGGATTAATTTTAACATAATTACGGAATTATGTCACGAATAAATTTAATTTTTAGTTGATGCATTTTTTTTATCGTTATTGTTGAATGCCTTGAATGCATTTTATTACGTATTTATTCATTTTTACAAACGGTTGTAACTTAGTGTGGCCTTAGTAGAACGTGTTACCGTAATGATGGAACACGGTCTTGGTTGTATTTTGAGATCTCGTATCTCCATTTTATTTTTTTTAATTACAGTTTTTATTTAAAATGTAAATAGGTTTATATTTTGTAAATTTTAATTGTAATTTTGAGAAGACTAAAGATGGAGATCGGATGCTCACTCCCGCTGCATGGACAAAGATGGAACATCAAGACTAGCTTCTCGGGTCCAACGGTGGATTCCAAAGTTGTATTATGTTCTTTTTACTAGGATAGGCCACACTAGGAATTTTATTTAGGTATTGCATTCTTTTATTTTTGTAACGATAATATGCATCATTTTCCGCCTAAAAACCAAACCACCTAATATTTGCATGAAAACTGACTCATATAGAGGTCACGCGTTAGTTTTCTATGACATTATTATGTCACACGATTTTAAAGCCATCACCTAAACTAATTCATTCACGTAATGCTAGTTATTCGTTCACTTAAAATGAATTAAAACTAAGTTGATGGGATCTTCCTCGTATAAACCAAAATTGAGAATAGTCTTTATAGGTCAAACTCCAATGAGTCCCTTCTTCGTCGGTAGGCATAATATGACCCCTTCTACGTCGGGTAAGTTGGAACTGATTGACTTATTTTATCTCAACACTATGGTCACTCGTACGATCCTGTGATTATGGTGGACTATAGATAGGATTTACGGAAATCTATCGACCAAGAGTTCTTACGGAAGAACTAGCTAAACAGTTGGCTTATCAATTTACGGAAATTGAGTCTTGGGATCACTTGTATCATTCTTGAGGGAGATCAATTATGCAAGTGCAATGAGTCTACACGATTAAAATGAATT
Source organism: Silene latifolia (assembly GCF_048544455.1). Classification (NCBI taxonomy): domain Eukaryota; kingdom Viridiplantae; phylum Streptophyta; class Magnoliopsida; order Caryophyllales; family Caryophyllaceae; genus Silene; species Silene latifolia. The sequence continues at coordinate 69,123,503 of NC_133532.1, forward strand.
TTAAATAGACTTAAATCACCTCGATGAGTTGCTTATTTCGTTTTTGTTTTTCCTTTCTTTTTCAGTGTAGATCACGATCACTTAAACTGCTAATAACGAAATGGCTGGTCCTACTAACGACCCAATGCCAAGTGCCACATTGGACCGTGAGTCCTGGCTGCGGATCTTCATGAATCAGATGAATCAGTCTACTCGACCGAAGAATGATGGATCAAACTTCGCGGATCGGGAGGCGGCATTACGGAATGCCGCCGCTGCCGATTTTAAAGCTCAAATATCTAATAGAGCCCATCCCGCCAAACCCAGGTCCCACGGCTAGAGCTAACGAGATCGCCAAGTTTAACGATTTCTGTATGGAAGCGGGTGCGATTAAAAACGTACTCATTTTTGCAATGGAACCCAATTTGCAGAAACGCTTCATAGCCCAAGGTGCAAACAAGATTTTCACCACGCTCACTAAGGAATTCTCGAAAGCACCGAGAATCATGACCTATGAGCATACCACTCGCTTCTTTGATGCGAGACTCCAGAAGGGCCAACCAGTTAGCCCACACATTCTCAGCATGATTGAGAATGTCGAGAAGCTGGAGACGCTTGATTGTAAAATCAGCGAGAACATTGTGATTGACCGCATGCTTCATTCACTCCACAATGGTTTTGCGCTCTTTAGAGCGAATTACTATATGAATGATTTGAAGAAAAGTCCCCATGAATTGCACTCCCTTCTCGTACAGACCGAGAAGGACATGAAGTTCAGTGGGAGCATGAAACAGGATGTTCTCGTTGTGTCAAACAAGGGCAAGGGTAAGGGCAAAGCTAAAGCAGACCTAGCAGTAGGTAAGGCGAAGTTTAAGAAGTCGGGTTCAGGTAAGAGTGGGCCTGGTGAGGCAAGTAACTCATCAGGCGCGACAAAGAGCAAGACTGAAAACATGGAATGCCATCATTGCAACAAGACTGGGCATTGGAGGCGTACATGTCCTCTCTACCATGAGGACATGAAAGCAGGTCGTGTTAAACCTGTTGGTATGTTTTCTTCCTCTTCTACTTTTATTCATATGATTGAGATTAACCACGCAAGTTACGGAACTTGGGTACTAGATACTGGTTGTGGTTCTCATCTGTGTAATCATGTGCAGGGGCTCCGAAACATCGAACCCCTCGTAAAGGGTGAGGTGGACTGCGTGTCGGGAATGGAGCACGAGTGGTCCGTCTCAAGGGGAACATACGTGATCCGACTTCCTAGCGGATTTGAGTTATTTTTATATAAGCGCTATTATGTACCCGATCTTTGAAAAACATTATTTGGATTCGCACTTGACAAACTTGGTTTTTCATTTGTAATAGAGAATAATTCTTGCATTTTCTCATTACACGATATGATTTATGGCAAGGCAGTCTCCATGAACGGAATTTATGTTTTAGATCAGACCACCGAAATATTACACGTAATGAATAAAAAGTTAAAGGTTGGTGACAAAGATCAAACGTATCTATGGCACTGCCGTATGGGACACATTAATGAGAAACGCGTAAAACAGCTCATCAAAAATGGAGCTATCTCGGCCTTTGATTTTCAATCATTTGGCTCGTGTGAATCATGTCTCATCGGTAAGATGACTCGGATTTCCTTCAAAGGTGTTGGAATGCGCGCTGCTGACCTATTAGGACTTATACACACGGATGTATGTGGAGCTATGTCAATCACCGCACGAGAAGGCTATAGGTATTTCATCACTTTCACGGACGATTTAAGTAGATATGGCTATGTCTACTTAATGAAGCATAAAAGTGAATCCTTTGAGAAATTCAAAGAATACCATAATAGGGTACAGAACCTATTGGGTAGAAAGATTAAAACACTACGTTCAGATCGTGGTGGCGAGTATCTTTCTCACGAGTTTGATCAACACCTCAAAGACTGTGGGATTGCCTTACAGTTAACTCCACCTGGAACACCTCAGTTGAATGGTGTGTCCGAACGGAGAAATCGAACACTACTTGATATGGTTCGATCCATGATGAGTCACACCGTGTTGCCTGACTCATTGTGGGGTTATGCTCTTCTGTCAGCTGCTCTAATACTTAACCGAAGTCCGTCTAAAGCTGTTGACAAGACTCCATATGAACTATGGAAGGGAACGGTCCCTAACTTGTCCTTTATACGGGTTTGGGGCTGCGAGGCTTATGTCAAGTGGAGACACGAGGATAAGCTCGGCCCGCGATCGGTCAAGACATACTTTATAGGTTATCCTAAAGGAACACTTGGTCATTACTTCTATTCGCCAACCGAACAACGCGTTTTTGTTGCGGCTAGTGCGACATTCTTAGAGAAGGAATTTCTCGAGAATGCAAAGAGTGATAGAACCTTCGACCTGTCGGAGATTCCAGAACCAAATACCGAGCAACCATTGGAGGAACCAATTCCTTCAATCCCGGCTGCGGTAAATATTCCTGAGGAACCTAGGAGGTCGGGTAGAGTCTCTATTCCTCCGGACAGATACATTGGTATGGTCGAGGAACATGACATAGATGACATTCTACTCTTAACGAGTAGTGAACCCGCAACCTATAAAGGTGCCATGACTAGTTCTGACTCAAAGCTATGGCTTGAGGCCATGCAATCCGAGATGGACTCTATGTGTGAGAACAACGTATGGGATCTTGTTGACTTACCTGCTAAGGTTAGTCCCCTTCAATGCAAATGGCTTTACAAGATAAAGCATTCTGTGGAAGGTTAACAAGATATCTATAAAGCACGACTAGTTGCTAAGGGTTTCACCCAAGTGCCAGGTTTGCACTACGATGAAATTTTTGCACCCGTAGTCATGTTGCGTTCCATTCGGATCATCTTAGCGATCGCCGCCTTTCATGACTATGAAATTTGGCAGATGGATGTGAAAACCGCCTTCTTAAACGGTTATTTGGAGGAAGAGTTGTACATGGTACAACCCGAAGGTTTCATCGATCCAGAACATCCTAAGAAAGTGTGCAAGCTTAAGCGTTCCATTTATGGACTTAAGCAAGCATCTCGGAGTTGGAATCATCGATTCGACCAAGTGATTAAAGAAAATGGATTTACTCGATCGGTCGAGGAACCATGTCTTTATATCAAGTCGAGTGGGAGCAAGATTGTCTTCCTAATATTGTATGTCGATGACATACTCCTGATTGGGAATGACATACCTCTCTTAATTTCGGTGAAAGTATGGTTGAAGAACCATTTCCAGATGAAAGATCTGGGCGAGGCACAAAGAATTTTGGGCATCCGTATCTATCGAGATAGATCACGTCGGATGTTATCTCTCGGTCGGGGAGTCTTACATAGACAAGATCCTAGAGAGATTCAGCATGACTAACTCCAAAGAGGGGTTTCTTCCTATGGCTCCAGGGGTGCATTTGAGCAAGTCTCGTGCACGAGAGACACGGAAGAGAAAGAGCGCATGACACGGATTCCTTATGCCTCGGCTATAGGATCAATCATGTATGCCATGATATGCACACGTCCGGACGTGGCATATGCATTGAGTATGACAAGTCGATTCCAACAGCATCCAGGTGAATCACATTGGATGGCTGTCAAGAACATTCTTAAGTACCTACGGAGGACTAAAGATTGGGCATTGACTTATGGAGGCGATCAAAAGCTATGCGCAACGGATTCGAGATGCTAGCTTCCAAACGGATCGAGATGACTCCAAATCTCGGTCTGGATTCGTTTTTACTCTTAATGGCGCTGATCACTGGAAGAGTTCCAAACAAAGTGTTACAAAGAGATTCTACGACCGAGTCCGAGTACTATGCCGCGTCCGAAGGCGCAAAGGAAGCGATATGGATGCGTCAATTCTTACAAGGACTATCTCTAGTGCCTAGTTCGAATGACCCGATCACCATCTATTGCGACAATAGAGGTGCCATCTTCCAAGCTAAGGAGCCAAAGTCTAGCAACAAGTCTAGACATGTACAACGGAAAGCTCATCTAATCCGAGATTACGTGGAGCAAAAGGAAGTAGTGATAGAAAAGATTGCTACAGATGATAACATAGCAGATCCTCTCACTAAACCATTACGACAAGATAAGCATGAAGGGCACGTTAATTCCATGGGAATTAAACGTGTTCCTAAGTTGTAGTACTCTTTTATGGATTATATTCATTCCCTTATGTACTCTATACGACATCATCGTTTTGATATTTATATATTTTGTTTTTCATGTGGTTTTGTACGACAATATTGAACACCACAAAGTGAACTGAACAAACATTATATTTTTGGTCCTTAATTACCCACGTGAGCTGATAACTCAAGGTAATTATTTTGTGACGTTGGTTGATGGTGGGTTCAACGAGCCATAAGTCAAAAGGTTGACTGACCAATCACAGAGGCGATTTATACGGATATTTCGTAGGACACAATTGTGACATCGACGTGGAGTCCTAAATATTTTATAACATTCGGTGCCCGGTCGTGGATAGGACCTCCATGGTGATCCTAAGAGTCGATTCTTTTGACTATCGACTGTCTCTTGAGACTAAGGCGGATTTTGGGTGACTTTGGTTTCTTTCTCACGGTCATCCGTAACAGGGGGCCAAGTAGATTTTTTCGGGTCATTTCATGCGTGCTTAGATCGGCAGGAGTCGAGTTGAAGGAAATATTCACCTTTATCAGTACTCGATATTTCTCGGGGCCACTCGAGGAGTCAGAATCGAAATGCATGGCCATGCTCGAATACGAATTCGTTTTATCGGTTGAGTTACTCTCTAGTCGGGGAAACCACTCTAGATACGGATCGATTGTAAAATACGACCTTTGCGGATCCGGATCTGCAAATTGTTTTACATTGAGTGGGAGAAATTTTAAATGAATATGAGAATCGGTTATCGCACGTACACTTGTCTTGACAAGTGGGAGTTTGTTGAGCTTGTGTCCTCCGGTTAGTGCGGATAACGTCATTGCACATACACTTGTACGGACAAGTGGGAGCTTGTTAAAGTGGTGTCCTTTACGATTAGTGCAAGGACTTATAAATCTCTAAAAGGATCAAAGGGTATACTTTTGTATCATAATCAGTTGGTCCACGTTTATCAATAACGGTTGGCTTGCTAGATAAGTTTAACGTTATTGTCATACAGATGGCGGTGATCAACTGGTCCCTAAAAGTCACACCTATAGGATACGTTTGAGAGATGTGACGGTATGAAAAAACTGATCATGTTGATGCGAGAAAATTGACTAAGCGATTAGTCCGAGTTATTTGACTAGTAATTAGTCAAAAATGCGATGTTGAGATATTTTATTTAATACGGATTAAATAAAATGGGCTGAGGCGAATTAAACAGTTAATTCGTAAATTAAATATAAACGATTATATTTAATTAATGTATATTGAATTAATTATACAATATTGTCTTTGTCGGACATGTATTAATAATTCAACTAATCCGTGTCATTAGTTGATGTTTTAATAACCGATAACCGATGACGATTTATAATAAAGACCGCGTCATATACATTTTAGCATCGGACCACGAGTTAAAATAAGGAGAAAATGAAAGCCCATTTCCTCCTCTTCCACTCGGTTTGGCCGAACCAAGCAAACAAAAGAGAGCTCTCTCTCTTTTGTAACCTAATTGTTATTCATTTGAAAAATCATTAGGGTTTTGAGAACATTGCCTCTCAAAATTCAGATCTCACATCGGAAAAACTCACATAACAACTCTCTCAATATTGCAAGTCAATTAGAGAGTAATTCTAGCACAAGGGCATAGTCTCAGACGGTCTTGGGTGCAACGATTAGGAGGAAATCTACTTTGATTTCTGTTCATTACGCCGCACTACAAAGGACCCGAGGTTGATTCTATATCTTTATCGTTTCATTGTTGTTTTTCGTTTATGACAATAAATTGCATATTAAATTTATGTTATAGTCCTATAATTTAAGGGTATTATACGGATATTACCCCTCAACTACTACTGGATCATTGGTGGGATATCATTCCCCCCGCGGTTTTTCCCACATTTTGGGTTTCCCGCGTCACCATTTCGCTTGTGTCGTTTGTCTCTCTTTCTTTTCGTTTGTTTCTCTTTCGTACTAGTTGTTTATTTTCGTTCTCGCTATGTTCTTACTACCGGTCTACTTAAGTCTTTAATATCGTATTTTAATTGGAATAGCCGCATTGACTCACAAATCTTTAGTCGGTAAAATCTTACCAAAACATCTTTATTTACATATTATTAAAAATTATAAAAGTTTGATATTCTTAATGTACTCATTACGACGATTAAAAAAAGATCTCACATGACTATATTTCATGTTATATATTAGAAATTATATTAGAAATTTTCTCTATTCATAAATAGTGCTAAAAAGTAGATGTAAAGAATTCGTTGAGACGGAGGTAGTATCTAAAAGTCTAAAAAGTTAAGAAACTTCCTTAAATGCCCTCTTTCATTAAACCCATTGATCTTACTTACTCATCCAATATACTCTTTTCTATATCTAATTGATCGATCCGTCAAATCTCTACTTAACAATTATTATCTCTTGCAAATTTGCTTCATCATACATTAATTCATACACAACCATTGTGATCCCTTGGACGTCAATGACTAAACATCCTGTAACTATTCTGAAAAACATGGATTAATAAATAGTTCGCATTTGATCGTCTATGCCTAAAACAGTAAAACATCACATTATAACATTACCTTCGCATCGTCTGTGATCAGCCTCGGTGTTTGAAGTAACTGACTAATTGATTTTGGCTATAATTAATGTCAACATTCGGAAGACTCGTATATATGAATGTGAAACTGCAAGATCAAAGGTGTACCCTTTTTTCTAGAAAAACAGGGAGATGATATTTTATTATGTACTCCCTCCAATTCACAATAAACTTCCCATTTTATTTTGGCACAAAAATTAAGGAAACACACTACCCCGTCATATAATTAAATTTATACCACACAAATACACTACCCCACCATACAATTAAATTTGGACCACACAAACACTTAACAAAAAAGGAAATAAGGAAGTTATTGTGAATAACCGAAAAAGGAATATGGGAGGTTTATTGTGAATTGGATGGAGTATTAAAGTAAGTCAGTTTCCGCTAACTCCAAAATAGCTGGCGCGTTATCAGAAGAGAAAATAAAACTCTTCTTCGACCGTCTCACATAATCTACCCACGCTATGAGCAAACAAACTCTTCCCTGACCGCCTTAAACACAGCCACGCAAGATCCAAGGTGTGCACTTAGAATGATTGTTCTTATATTGAATGGCATGTCCGCTTTTAGGTGATGTACGTATGGCGATATGAGTACAAATGAAGGCGGCTGAGAATGCTTTTATTTGTGTTTGCCAAAGCTAATTTATACAGTAGTTTTTTTTACTTATCAGTTAACTTGAGCTTGAATTTTGGGAATATTTTAAGGAGTAAATCTCAAGTTTGGGAGTTATTGAAAAAATCTCTCCAAATTTTAGAAAAGATAAATAAATAGTAATTGATGGGATATTCGCAGCAACACATCACTGAAATCAACATATTGAAAAGTCAAAAGATATCCACAAAGAAATCAACGGCTTAGCGACCCTTAAATTGATCGACCCATCACTGTCACTGGTCTCGGATGGCAACTTGCGGCCGGGGCACATACCCGCGTACTCACATCCAAGACCCCTCGGCGGCGAGTCAACAGGCCGCAGCCGCCATAGGTCCCTCGGCCGAGGGGTAGATCAGTCTTTCCACCTGCTAGCCACTTGGCCACTTGGCCACTACGTGACAAAAGGTGAAAGCCTATAAATACTCCTCAACCTTCATTGAGGGAAGGATCCACAACTTAACCTAAGAAACACTATTCATCTGGTATTATCTTCCTTATCTCTCTACAATATACATTTAGCCAAGGAACAACTTATCCCCTAAGTTACTGACTTGAGCGTCGTAGTGAGTACGCTTGGCACAAAGCCAAGCCCTCAGTTCGTTCATTGTTGCAGGAGAGGCCGAGAGGAACGATAAAGACAAGAAGGATTCAACCAAGGACATCATTCTACAAGCAACGGGTGGTAACGAATATCTGCTCTGGAATTACGCCCGGAACAATTGGCGCCGTCTGTGGGGGGAAGCACATAAACTCGTCTCGAAGAACGAGAAGGACCACGGCGTATGGGAGATACACACCAACGGCCCTTCCACGACGGATAGCTCGAAAGCCAACATCGTTATTTTTAGCCCGAACGGAGACGTGTTTGAGCACGCCTTGAAGCTTACCTCCTTGACCTCGAACAACGAATCCAAGTACGAGGCAGTGATAACCGGAGTCAAGCTAGCGAGCCGCCGGGCGGAGCATGTCGTGTGAAAACAGATTCGCTCTTATTAACCAACCAGATCAAAGGAGAGTACAAGGCTCGGGACCATAGGACGACAAGGTATCTAGAGAGGGTGAGAGCCGGCGCTTCAAAATTAAAATCCTTCCAGATACAGCACACTCCCAGGTCCGAGAAAGACCGAACCATTAGCATGGTTGAAGGAGCAGAGACAGAGGAGGTGGAGATTGATCCAGGCCGCACCGTAACCGTCGGTGTTAACCTGGAACCAAAATTCAGGGCCGAACTCCGGACTGCTAAGGAAAAATAAGGACGTCTTCGCCTACTCGGCGGCCGAGATGTCGGGCGTGAGCCGGGAGGTAATTACTCACAAGCTAAACGTACTTCCCACCGCCGCCCGTCAAACAAAGGATGAGGAACTCCTCGGTCGAGAAAGATGAGGCCATCAAAGCCGAGGTAGATAAACTACTTACGGCGGGTTTTATTATGCCTTGCACTTATCCTGAGTGGCTAGCCAATGTTGTGATGGTAAGGAAATCATCGGGAGCATGGAGAATGTGTGTAGATTTTACCAATCTTAATAAAGCATGCCCCAAAGATTGTTATCCTTTGCCTCGAATAGATAGCTTAATCGACGCCACGGCAGCTACACCATCCGAGCGCTAGACGCCTTCTCGGGGTATCACCGGTATTCAAGGTGAGGAGGACATGCCTAAATGCGCATTCATCACCGCCAACGGCACATACATGTACAAAATGATGCCGTTTGGTTTGAAAAACGCCGGCGCAACGTATACAAGACTGGTGGACAAAGTGTTCCAAAATCAAAAAGGGCGAAACATTGAGGCTTACGTCGACGATGCTATTGTGAAAAGCAAGTCGACAACGAGCACTGGCCGATTTACACGAAACATTTTGTTCACTAAGGAAATACAAAATGAAGCTCAACCCAATGAAATGCAACCGGTGTCGGGCGGGTAAATTCCTCGGTGTACTTGTCGGTGCAGAGGCATCGATGCAAATCCGGACAAAATCCAAGCAATCCTAGACCTGCCGGAACCAAGGAATCGAAAAGAGGTTATGATCTTGGACCAGGGAGAATGGCGGCTCTCGCCCGTTTCATCTCTCGGTCGGCCGACAAGAGCACCCCATTCTTCAAAGTGTTGAAAGGGAATAAAGACTTGGTGGGGGAGGAACAGAGCACGGCTTTCAAGCAACCGAAAGCTCATCTTCAGACTCTCCCAACTCTGTCCGGCCGATCTTGGGAGACGCTATACCTATACATAGCGATTACCTCGGCCACGGTCGGCGCCAAGTGATCATCGGGGAAGAAGACAAAAAGCAACACCCAATCTACTTTGTCGACCATACACTTGTTGCCCGCCGAGAGAAATTACCCACTAATTGAAAAAGCAGCCTCCGCCGTCGTCGTTGCCACGAGGAAGTTAAAACCCTACTTCGACGCACACCCCGTGACGGTCCTAACCGATCAACCATTGGAGAAAGCTTTGGAAAAATTCGAACAATCCGGGAGCTCATCAAATGGGCGGTGGAACTCTCGGTTTCGGCATTCAAGTACAAACCAAGGCCTTCGATAAAGGGGCAAGCACTTGCAGATTTCCTGGCCAAATGCACATATCAAGAAGAGCCAAACCCAGGCATATGGAAGGTTTACACCGACGGCTCCTCCACGACGAACAGCTCAGGAGCCGGCATCCTTATCATCAGCCCAAATGGGGACGAGTTTGAGTACGCCTTGAAATTCACCTTCTCGGCCTCGAACAACGAATCCGAATACGAGGCGGTGATAACCGGAGTCGGGCTAGCTAGGGTGCCGGAGCGAGAACACATTGTCAAGACAGACTCACCGTTGGTTACTAACCAAATCGGAGGGGAGTTTGAGGCTCGGGACGACGGAATGATAAGGTACCTAGAGAGGGTAAAGGCCGACATAGCGAAATTGAAATCTTTCCAAATCCAATGCGTTCCCAGATCCGAGAACAACCGGGCCGACGCTCTCTCCAAACTTGCAGGCTCAACCATCAAGAATGTCACCCAACCGTGCCGGTAGATATCGGGAATGCGAAGAGCATCACCGAGACCGTCGGCATGGTGGGCAACATAGAGACCGAGACAACGTGGATGACTCCGATAATGAAATACAAACTTACGGGTGAATTGCGGAGGACCGCAATCCCTCGGCCAAAATAAAAGGATCGCGCAGGTACTTGGTGTTCGAAGGGGAAGCGTACGGAAGATCCGTAATAAGACCACTCTTGAAGTGTGTCGATCCGGCCGATGCGGGCGACATCTTGTGAGAGATTCATGAAGGCATCTGTGGACACCACATGGGGCAAGAACACTAGCCCACAAAGCTCTCCGAGCTGGCTACTTCTGGCCCACCATGCTTCAAGATTCAGAACGAAGACCAAGAAGTGCGCGGCATCGGATGCATGCCCCGGTGATACACGCTCCCTCCGAGAGACCTACAACCGGTGCTTAGTCCCCTTCCTTTCGCACAATGGGGGATGGACATGCTAGGGCCGTTCCCAACGGCCTCCGGAGGAAGGAAGTTCTTGATCGTCGCCGTTGATTACTTCACCAAATGGGTTGAAGTTGTAGCGATCGGCGAAGACCACGGCGGCCGTTAGAAAGGTAATGGGAAAATGTTATAACTCGCTTCGGATTACCCCAAGTTATGGTATTTGACCACGGCCGAGAGTTTTGGAGCGACACGATAATGAACTGGTTAGAAGAGCTTGGCATCAAGTTTGCGTACTCCTCCGTCCGCCACCCACGAGCAACGGGCAAAGTGAGGCGACCAACAAAACAATCCTCAACGGTTTGAAGAAGACAGTTGAAGACCTTAAGGGAAGGTGGGCCGATGAACTACCCGGTGTCTTGTGGTCCCTTCGGACCACGGAGAAAGAAGCAACATGGTACACCCCTTCCACTTAGTCTACGGTTCCGGCGATCCTACCAATAGAAGCGCGGTGCCAACATTTGAACGGCTACCTTTAACCCTTGATTGAAAACGAGGAAGGCTCGAGAGCTTCCTTAGACTGGTCGAAGAAAGCCGAGATACAACACGCCTCAACTTGGCAGTATATCAAAACCGGATGAAAAGAGCCTACAACCGAAGAGTCCACAAAAGGGACCTAAAAGTGGGAGACCTAGTCCTAAGGAAGTCACTGCCACCAACAAAGGAAATATTCATGGTAAAGCGACGCCAATCGGGAGGGTCCCTACAAGGTGGTTGAAGAGATGAGGCCGGGCACATACCGGGCCGACAGACATGGGAGGTGTGCCTTTGATGAGCCATTGGAACACCGATAACTTAAGGAAATACTTTGTATAGCGGCGGAGGTGTCCAACCCCTTGTGGACACCCCAACGCACGATCATAACAAGCAAATGAATCACCCAAGTTTTCCATCAGAGTGTTTGTCCCCTCCACAAAATTGCCACCAGGCGGGCACTCAAAGAGAAGAATTGCTATCGAGCCATAACCCCGATTACCTCGGCCTTAGCCGAGAGCGACGGGGACACAATGACCGATACGCTAGAAGAATTGCTATCGAGCCATAACCTCGATTACCTCGGCCTTAGCCGAGAGCGACGGGGACACAATGACCGATACGCTAGAAGAATTGCTATCGAGCCATAACCCCGATTACCTCGGCCTTAGCCGAGAGCGACGGGGACACAATGACCGATACGCTAGAAGAATTGCTATCGAGCCATAACCCCGATTACCTCGGCCTTAGCCGAGAGCGACGGGAACACAATGACCGATACGCTAGAAGAACTGCTATCGAGCCATAACCCCGATTACCTCGGCCTTAGCCGAGAGCGACGGGAACACAATGACCGATACGCTAGAAGAATTGCTATCGAGCCATAACCCCGATTACCTCGGCCTTAGCCGAGAGCGACGGGGACACAATGACCGATACGCTAGAAGAATTGCTATCGAGCCATAACCCCGATTACCTCGGCCTTAGCCGAGAGTGACGGGGACACAATGACCGATACGCTAGAAGAATTGCTATCGAGCCATAACCCCGATTACCTCGGCCTTAGCCGAGAGCGACGGGGACACAATGACCGATACGCTAAAAGAAATGATAAAGATGTTACGCAGTTGAGATATGCATTCTAACTGACTCGGCCATGCCGACGGTAAAAACGAAGGCACTCGATTAATAACGCAAGAAAATAAGTCAAGGTTCGTGATCAAAGTCCCGGCCAAGCCGAGGACCGACAAGATAAAACTTTATTGAAAATGATTGCAAGGAGAGTACAGACTGTAACACTACGGATTTTCCTTGGTGACTACTCGACCGAGTAGAACCTACTCGGCCGAGTAGTGCTGAGGTTGTGTATTGTTTTGGTTCTGCCGAGGAACACTCGGCCGAGTAAAGTGAACACTCGACCGAGTATGGGACACTCGGCCGAGTATACACTTACTCGACCGAGTGTCCGGTTTGGCGAAGTGTTATTTCGACGGTTTGATTAGGGAGCGTTTAAGATTTATTTTATATCCGCGTCAGTTTTCAAAATATCATTTCTACTTCATCATTCTTACGTAACCCTAATCTCTCCCTAATTACTCCTTAATCACCCCTTTGCTTTGTTGATTGCGAAACCTTCGGAGTCCTTACGTACATTTCCTCATCCTACTGTTGGTAAGTGTTATTCTATGTTGTTTGTATTCGTTGGGGTTACTGTGTGTTTACGAAATTGGGGAAATATGGGGATTGTGCAATGTGTAATTGTGTGATATGATTATGTTATAGGAGAAGACTTCGTAGAGGAGCCTTTATGAGTGTTCAAGTTCTTTCCCACTGTTGATTTCTAAGGTAGGGTTTCCTACTCGTTCATTGTCAATTGATTTGAGATTGTGCTTGTTGTAATTGTTGTTATTTGTCGATCATCGGAGTATGGGGATTGTTGTGACGATGTTGGTATGAGCGGATTGAGATGGCTGTGATGTCATGTGATTGTGATTGTGGTGGAGTCACTTGCGGGAGTGGCTTCACACCCTAGTTCGCCCTCCGTGGAACCCGCCACGGGAGGGGATGTGCACATTAAGGGACAGGGATTGTTAGTCGCTCGTTGATGAGCTGGACTAGGTGGGGATGGGCTGCGGTCACCCATTGGCGGCGAGGATTACATTGTTGCGATGGGTAATGCGGGGCTACACACTTCGGTGTGTAGTCGATTCTTGTGTGAGATCGATGATCATTTGGTTGTATTGTTGTTGTCTTGTATTGATTGAGTAATCTTCGACCCCGTGTTGTTGTTTTGTAAAACTTGCGGTGATCCATTCGGGGATGGTGAGCAGATTGTGACAGGTAATGTAGATGTTTAGCTATGGGACGGTCATGGGGAGTCACCACGTCAAGTCTAGCTTCCGTTGTTATGAGTTTAGATGTCTTGGATTTCATTTGTATCGAGACCTTGTACGTTTATTTTGAGTTGGTGTGAGATAATGTAATCTTTAACTTATATACTTTGATAAATGTTGTTTGGAAATTGTAACTTTGATATACTAACCTCGGGAAACCGAGATGGTAACAGCCTTTCATGCTAGGGTAGTCCTTGGTAAGGTACCTTGGTATGAGGGGGTGTTACAAAGTGGTATCAGAGCCGACGATTCCGGCACCTAAAACTAATGAACTCAATGAACTTAGGGAGTCTAAATAAAATGAACCCGGGAGAGTTGTTTGGAGCTACCGCAAAGACTTGGGAGACGTCCCGAAGTCGCACTAAGGCCCTTACGATCTCAAGCCGGTCACATGGGGGAAAACTGTTGTATGTTTGAGTTATGTGTGTTTGGTATCCGTAGTTTGAATCTTGTGCATGGTTGGATTAAATGAGGAAAGAAGTGGAATATGGTAGTAGTTGAAAGATGTATCGACGATTTGTTGATGTTGAAACTTTGAGCATGGAATATGTTGGCATGTTAAGTGTTGGAACATGGTAAAAGATGAAAAGTGAATTGTGAAATTGTATCTGGTTGATATTGAGCATGAAGAATGTGATCATGTTACTTGTTTAATACAATGTTGAGCATAAAGTATGGTAGTGGTACATGTGCATATGAATATGATGATTTTAATGCTTGATTGTTGGTAGAAGCATGTGATTAAGGTCATGCGTCTGTATATGTAAATGTGGTGTTTAATTTTAATGTGAATATGATAAATGTTCAACTATGTACTGGTTTTTAGAAGCATTGGGTCGTTATTGCTTGTTTTATGCATGTTAAAGTTGTTTTGAAAAGAAATTTTTGATTTGTATACAAACCGATTTTGGAAGGGTTGTCTTAAAACTGTCATAAGTCGAGTTCTAGAAAAGATATTGCTGTGATTCCAAGTTGAGGTGATAGCTTGTCCTCTTACGATTCTAACGATAGGTCACACGCCCAGATTGACCAAGTAACAAGTGAGATATGATTGTTTTACGAAAACTGGACGGTCTTGAGAATGCGCCTATACTCGACCGAGTAGTCCCTACTCGGCCGAGTGTCTTTTATACTCGACCGAGTATTCCATATTCGGCCGAGTAATCTTTCTGTGATAATACTGTTTAGCGTCTGGAGTCGTGAACTCGGCCGAGTAGTCTTATACTCGACCAAGTAAGGTCTACTCGGCCGAGTATTCCCAATACTCGACCGAGTAATCCTTCTGCGGCAATTGAGTTGCTTCTGGAGTCGAAAACTCGACCGAGTAATATAGTTACTCGACCGAGTACCTTGTACTTGACCTAGTATGTTATGTACTCGACCGAGTACCTCGTTGGGCGGCCACTTTGAGTCGGTGGCTATGTTCTTACTTTTGTTTTGAGTCGGTGGCTATGTTTTTACTTTTGTTTTGAGCCGGTGGCTATGTTTTTCATTGTTTTGAGTCATAGGGTATATACACATGTATGTTTTGAGTCTTAACGCATTCTTTTATATGAGAGACGGTCTTGACACGTAAGTTACCGGAAGGTATGACAGGGAGAATGCCGGGTTATGAGAGATAAGTGTTGGATAAGGAAGACATGTGTTAATGTGGTTGTGAGAGATAGTGAAAAAAAAAAAAAAAAAAAAAAAAAAAAAAAAAAAAAAAAAGAATGATGAGCTAATCGAGGTAAAGAGCATGTTTTGTGAGATATGATGAGTGAAATAGTCGTGTATTGAGTAGTATAAAAGTAAGTGTATATGGGCAAGGGTGATGTAAGTGCAAAGAAGCATGAGAATGAAATATTGAGATGAGAGATACGAATAGTGACATTTCGGGATGTGTAAGGACTTATAGAGGGAGACGGTTAGCATTGTGTTGCTTAAGGATATATGTAATGAAAGGTTGCTTTAGAGGGATGGAGAAGAGGGTTATATAGTGAACTTAGATAGAGTTATGTCGCGACGTGGATTTGTAGATGGTGACCAAGTTTGGGAATTTGGAATTTTCACGATGTGAGCCTAGTGAGTAATTCTTTGGGCAGCTAACGTTATGAGATGAATTTTGGTTTCCTAGTGATGTAAAAAGGGAGATGCAATTGTTTGAACTTTAAACGTTGATTTTATGGATAGATTAGTGACAATTGGGAGTTATAGTATAATGAGAGAAGACCCATGGTAAGAAAGAGTGAGATGATATCGACATAAAATAATGGGGATTGAGTTTGGAGCAATGTGAAGGTAACCGGAGCACTTAAGAGTTAGACAGAAATAATGAAGAGTTGAATCATTAAGGGAGTTTGTCGAGGGTAAAAGAAAAGAATAGGGGAGTAAAACTAGGAACATGTTCACTGAGGATATGTGATATAAAAGTAAGGAATCGTAGAGATGTATGATACTATCATGAGGATTTGAGTTTCTGATTATATAGAAGTTCCAGGACAACATGATAATCATGAGTTTCGAGGAATTAAAGAAAGCAAAAGTTGGGTAAAGAATTTGCACGATATGAGATTTTGGTGGTGAGTCGGGTGACGATACGATTACGGATGAAATTGGAAATAGTGTTGAGGTGATTTTTGTTGATATATTTGATGTTTGTCGTTTGGGATGAGAACCAAAGGGAGGAAATGGATTGTTATATTAAGAAGTGATAGTAAGAGAGTAGTCACATGAAAAATGTTGGTGTTATAGTATTGTCACTAGTGGTTGAGGATGATGTTATTTTGGGGAAGTTAGTTGTTCTAATGAGGTTGATTTTGTGAAGGTGATTAATGTTTGGTTGTGAGGGATTTTAAGGTATGGATATATGAGGTATTCGTTAGTAGTTGGGTACAGATGATATGGCTACGTTCGCCGGGTGGTGATAATTGTGTGTAAAAGAAGATATGTTATGAAGGGCACCCGAGTTAAGTCCAGGATAAGAGGTATTCATTGTCAAGTGGTAACTTACGTAATCAGGATTGGCTATTTGGATGTGATTATGGGTCTTAGGAGTATGTAAATGTTTGTGTGAGGTTGTGACCTCACGAGATGCGGTATGGTGTGATAGTCATAAAGTTGTTATATGAATGTTTGTAATATATGTTGGATACGGTAACTTAATGGAATGATGATAAAAAAAAAGTGATAGTTTGGGTGGTCGACAAGACCTGGTTATACTTGCATGTGTATTCATGATATAGGTTTAATCCATGAAAAGTATGGATGGTATGCATGAGATTCTTGTCTATTTATTCCGTATTATGTATGGTGTTGTGATGGTAAAGCGAGTTTTGAGTAAGTTTGTTGTCCAAGATGTTATATTGGGTCAGTGTTTATGGGATTGTGTATGGCACGGTACTTACTGTTGTGATGCGGGTATTTTCGCACTGTGGTGCGGCTGTTGGTGGCAATGTTGCGATGTTGTCACCGGTTGTGGTGGAGTAGGTGAGATGACTATAATACGAGTTTTCGTAAGTGCATACAGATTAAACATAGATTGTTGTTTTGTTTTTGCTTTGTTCCTTGTGAGTTTTGGTTGAACATAAAGACCGTTGTTTTTGTTTTGTTGATGTTTCTTACCGAGTTTCGGTTTGGGAATGAGGGTAGAGTATGATGTGAAAGAGAGTTGTATATGTTTTCGTTGTTGTCATGGTATAGTGATATTCTGTTGATGGGACACGATTGTGAGAAGTTATTCTGATAATTTTTATCTTGTTTTAAGATGAGGCATCGGTAGTCATAGTCATGGCAAGTGATTCGTGGAATATGTGTTGTAATGATGCGAAAGCGACAAGTGGTTCATAATCTTTTGTTGAGATAGTGAGTGCAGGATATTGGGAATTAGTGTCATGTTCAGTTATGTATGAGTTTTGCGGTAATGAAAGAAAAGAACTTGAGGATCTAGTGTGAGTGTACGTAACAAGTGTGGAGTGTGAATTATGCTTTTGGTGATATGAGTTTTATATAGTTTATATAAAGATATATGTCATGTTGCGGTAATGTGGAAGAGTTGAAGTTTTGGGTTAAGTTAAGGATTTTGAGGTATAGGTTAGGGGGTGTGACGAGTGAATTGAAGGATGAGAGTTGTTTAAGTAAGAGAGCCTAAGATATATGCATGGCGACTATTCGAGTATAAGTGGTTATCTTTAACATGTGGTGGTGATGAAGATAATGAGAGGTATAACGAAGGATCTAGTATTAGTGAGTTACGAGGACGTAACATTTATCTTAAGAGGAGTAGGATGCGATAAAAGAGATTTTGATGGTTGTGCATATGGTAGTATAATTGGAAGTAGAGTGTTGGTGTAGTATAAAGGACGGATATTTGTGTTGATTTTATTAAAGGTCATGACCGTGCTTGTTGTAGTTCGATGTTTAGCAATGAGAGAATATTTCAATGAGTGTTGTGACAGTTGAATGATAATGATTATGAGTCTAATAGTTTTGTGATTTGGAAGATGATGTTTATGTGTTTGAGTAAACTTCGAGGACGAAGTTCGTTTTAAGGATGATAGAATGTAACATTCCGTTTTGATGATTGATCTTCTTTTGTGGATTGAGTGCTATTGAGTGTTATGGAAGTAATGTTATGGAGTCAGTATTGAGAGCCTATGCTATAGTTGAGACGATATCGTGAGCCATGTTGTGGAAGGAAGAGTAGTTTGTGGAGTTGGTGTTAAGTGTCCATGTTTTATAGGTTGGGTTGGAACTTTGCGGTCGTGTTTCGTTTTGTTTGTTGTTTTGCTTTGACTCGGGATAATGATTTTTGTGGTGACTTGTATAGTTCCTTGGTGTTGTTATATGTGGTTGGTGTAGCCTTGTGGCGTAGTGTTGTGCTTTATTTTATAGTAGAGTGTGAACTTCGGGACGAAGTTCTTTTTAAGGGGGGAAGATTGTAACACTACGGATTTTCCTTGGTGACTACTCGACCGAGTAGAACCTACTCGGCCGAGTAGTCTTTGAGGTTGTGTATTGTTTTGGTTCTGCTGCGAGGAACACTCGGCCGAGTAAAGTGAACACTCGACCGAGTATGGGACACTCGGCCGAGTATACACTTACTCGACCGAGTGTCCGGTTTGGCGAAGTGTTATTTCGACGGTTTGATTAGGGAGCGTTTAAGATTTATTTTATATCCGCGTCAGTTTTCAAAATATCATTTCTACTTCATCATTCTTACGTAACCCTAATCTCTCCCTAATTACTCCTTAATCACCCCTTTGCTTTGTTGATTGCGAAACCTTCGGAGTCCTTACGTACATTTCCTCATCCTACTGTTGGTAAGTGTTATTCTATGTTGTTTGTATTCGTTGGGTTTCTTGTGTGTTTACGAAATTGGGGAAATATGGGGATTGTGCAATGTGTAATTGTGTGATATGATTATGTTATAGGAGAAGACTTCGTAGAGGAGCCTTTACGAGTGTTCAAGTCCTTTCCCACTTTGTTGATTGCTAAGGTAGGGTTTCCCTACTCGGTTCTTGTCAATTGATTTGAGATTGTGCTTGTTGTAATTGTTGTTATTTGCTGATCATCGGAGTATGGGGATTGTTGTGACGATGTTGGTATGAGCGGATTGAGATGGCTGTGATGTCATGTGATTGTGATTGTGGTGGAGTCACTTGCGGGAGTGGCTTCACACCCTAGTTCGCCCTCCGTGGAACCCGCCACGGGAGGGGATGTGCACATTAAGGGACGGGGATTGTTAGTCGCTCGTTGATGAGTTGGACTAGGTGGGGATGGGCTGCGGTCACCCATGGCGGCGAGGATTACCTGTTGCGATGGGTAATCAGCGGGGCTACACACTTCGGTGTGTAGTCGGTTCTTGTGTGAGATCGATGATCATTTGGTTGTATTGTTGTTGTCTTGTATTGATTGAGTATCGACCCGTGTTGTTGTTTTGTAAAACTTGCGGTGATCCATTCGGGGATGGTGAGCGGTTGTGAGGTAATGTAGATGTTTAGCTATGGGACGGTCATGGGGAGTCACCACGTCAAGTCTAGCTTCCGTTGTTATGAGTTTAGATGTCTTGGATTTCATTTGTATCGAGACCTTGTACGTTTATTTTGAGTTGGTGTGAGATAATGTAATCTTTAACTTATATACTTTGATAAATGTTGTTTGGAAATTGTAACTTTGATATACTAACCTCGGGAAACCGAGATGGTAACAGCCTTTCATGCTAGGGTAGTCCTTGGTAAGGTACCTTGGTATGAGGGGGTGTTACACAGACGACGGCCGTCCCCTTAAGGATAGCCTAAACTCTACCTACCAAAGCTTTACAAAAAGCTAGGAAACAAAAAAAACAAAAGGTTACAGACTTGGGATTTGAAGCGCCAAAAGATGGCAGGGAGAGAAGGCTCAATAATTGGCCCCCGAACAGCTAAAGCTATCCGAGACGCCGGGTGAGTCTGGTGACGACCGCCCGTCTCCCTATGCCTGTTGCTGCCCTCCATCAGCAGCCAGAAGCATCCCGGTGGCCGGCACGAGAAGAGGGCTCGACATTTTCAAGTGCCTTTAGCTTTGTCACCCTCCTTCACCTTTGCATCATAGGCCGCCTTGGCCTCGGCAATCGAGCCGCCTTCGCCGCCTCCGCCTTCTCCGCATGACATCGGCCATCTCGTCCAAAAGCTGGTCAAATTTATCCCACGGAAAAGAGCCCTCGGGGACGAGCTTTCGATTGCCTCCCCCGGTCGCCTCCTCGGCCTGGTCCGGGAATTGGGCGCACATTTTAGGGAGAAGATCATCTTGAAGCATTGCAATATCCTTCTCCTTTTGAACAAGGGCGACTGCGCGTCCCCGAGCGCCTCCGCCTGGTTGTGGAAGCAGATCCTTCCACTTTTCCCCCTTGGCAACCACGGCGTCATAACCATCCTTGTACCTGTCCCGCTCCTCCATCATCTTGGCAGTGGCGGCATCAGCTTCCTCAACCTTGGCCCTCTCGGCCGCTAGCAACTTCTCAATTTCTTCCACGCGCTTCTTGGCGCCGAAGAGATCCAACTTAGCCTTCGCGGCTTCCCCCTCGCGGCGAGAGAGGTCAAGTTTAAGCCGCGATCGGTGGCGCAGCTTGGGCCATGGTTTTCTCTGCTCCGTGATGTAGGAGCCGCTTTGAGTCCACTTCGCCAACCTCTTATACAATTTCACACCCTCCGCCACAAGCTCGGAGGCGGGAATTTCTTTGGTGAGGAGTCAACGATGACATTTTGTCACCCGCCTTCTCAATAGCCTTCTCAGTGCTTCCCTATTCTTGGTTCGGTGAGAGCGGCAGCTTGAAAAGGAGGATCTACAAAAAATTTACAGAGCGTCCATGTCACCATGCATTGACACATCGAAAGCCGGTCATCTGGGATGTCCAACGAACCAACTAAATCGAACCACAAGTTAGATCCGTACCAGTCTGGACCCTCTTCGTTCGAGGGCTTAGGTGAGTCGATCTTCTCCCCGGCAACGATGGAAGCAGACGGAGGCTCTTTTCTCTTCTTCGGAGGAGAAAGGACCTTAGCAACGGTCACCGCCCCATCAGCGATTTCGATGACCTCCATGAGCTCTGAACCACGGGGTCGAAGAGGTAGCGGCCCGACGCCCGCCGCCACCTGGACGCCGCTTTCTTTGTTCTCTTTGGCACGCCCCGAGAACCCTCGCCAGGCGCCGCCGGATCCGGTGACTTCAACTCCTTATCCATGAGCTCGTTGGGAGACGGTCTACGATCACGCAAGTCGGCCCGAGGATCTTTGTCTAACGACCTTCTGTCCTTGTCAAGCCCTAACCTCTGCAAGGTCTTCTCGATGCAGATCTGGCCAAACCGGTGCAAGAAATCAAACAAAGGTTATATAAAAGTAAAACAAAGCTCTGAAACAAGAGCATAACAGGCAAAGATGGGCCCCACACCGACCCCACTCACCCTGGGCGAGGTAGGTATGAGGCCGACGTGGCAGAAGCGAGCTCATCTCGAAGAATGATCCGAGTCGGGGCGACCATCCCTTCTCGCATCAAACAGTGACGCCGCTTCTCATCCTCGATAAGAGGGACCATCGAAGCGTCCATTTTAACTTTACCCCGGGCGGTACACTCCTCATACTCTTCC
The DNA here is from genome assembly GCF_048544455.1 of Silene latifolia. Classification (NCBI taxonomy): domain Eukaryota; kingdom Viridiplantae; phylum Streptophyta; class Magnoliopsida; order Caryophyllales; family Caryophyllaceae; genus Silene; species Silene latifolia. Next base: position 69,145,341 of record NC_133532.1, read on the forward strand.
CGGTTCTCACACCGCAAGTAAATGAGGCTCTGGAAAGACCGAGGCAATGGGTAGTCCTCCGGCACTTGAACATACACCCGCGCCGTTGCGGTCTTTGCAAGAAGTAAGTTTGGACACGGAGACGAAGCTCGGCTCCGCACGCTATACCAACCCACTTTACGGCGATTGACGGCCGTAGATGATGAAGGCGGCGGAATAAGTTGACTGTCGGGATCTCCCCTAAAAAGACGAGAGCCACACAAAGCCAACTATCGTCCTCATGGCGGCGGATGTAGTTGGGCCACAGCGACGTTCATAGCTTTGATGATGGCCATGACGTATTTATTCAGAGGAAACCGCAGCCCATACTCAGTGCACGATGTACACGCCGGTGTGACCCGGTGGAGGGCAACAGACCGCCTGACCCTTCTTAGGGATAACGATCTTGTACCCCTCACCGAAGGAGAAATGGCCTCCGAAAAATGTTTCGCCGGAACAACTGGCGAACTTATGGGACCAAGCACGGTCAAGACCCGGTCGTGCGGGGCTCGCCATGATCGGGATAGACGACCTCCTACCATCGGAAGGAGTCCCCTCATCCTCATCAAAGCATCGTCATCCTCATCCTCCCATTCCTCCAAAATTGGTGGATCGACTACGGGAGAAGGAGACCTAGGGCCCCCAAACCTTATCGGGATGGCGTCTAGTATCCCCTCCCTATCAAGACGCGACCGGGAACCCCCGCCGCGAAGTGCTAGTCCGGCGTCGGCGAGAAGACATAATAGCAATAATTATTTAACAAAATAAAAAGTGAAGAAATTTGTTTGTTTACCTTGAAGAAAAACAACACCGGAGTAACAACTACGAGAAATAGAAGACAAAGAAGCCTTTGAAAGTTTAGAGAGAAGAAAATTTTGGAGAATGAAATTGGTGGCCAATTTCACGGAATAACTGCCCTATTTATAGGGAAAAGCCCATGAAGAAGGACCAATCGAGAGGAAACTGACCCATGAAGCGTCAACCAATCGGCGTGTAGACACGTGTCGGACATGCAACCACGGGATGTCAATCGTTGCAACGATCGAACGTCAATCAATGCAACGGTGACCAAGCGTCTTCAACACGCCCATTCGTATCTCTCCGCCTATCCACCTTCCTCAACAAATTCCCAAGCATCTGTTCTCCGCCGGCCACATGCTCAACCAAGCTAAGTAGCGCCGTTGGGGCAATCAAAAACAACCGGCTCTCTCAACCCTGGTCTCGGCCAGCGTCACTTTCTTTTCCACATCGGATGCCCTTTACGCATCCATGCGGAGGGGGATATGGTACGGCCTAAGAAAAGACCGGCGAGGTAAAAGAAGCCGCCCAGAAGAAGCCGTCTGAGAAAATTTTTACAAATTACTTGCGCAGAATATACGCTCAACGTACATCGGAGCCCATACCACGGCATAGACTACGCTGGGGGCAAATTGATGGGGCATATTCGCACCGCCGACCAAGTCAACATATTGAGCAAGGTCAAAGATATCCACTGACAAGTCAACGGCTTAGGGCCTAGCGATGCGACCCATCGGCTGTCGGCACTGGGTCTCGGCATGGCAACTTGCCGGCCGGGGCACATACCCGCGTACTCACATCCAAGACCCCTCGGCGGCGAGTCAACGAGGCCCGCCCGGCCTGCCATAGGTCCCTCGGCCGAGGGTAGATCGATCTTTCCACCGCTAGCCACTTGGCCACTTGGCCACTACGTGACAAAAGGTGAAAGCCTATAAATACTCCTCAACCTTCATTGAGGAAAGGATCCACAACTTAACCTAAGAAACACTATTCATCTGGTATTATCTTCCTTATCTCTCTACAATATACATTTAGCCAAGGAACAACTTATCCCCTAAGTTACTGACTTGAGCGTCGGAGTGAGTACGCTTGGCACAAAGCCAAGCCCTCAGTTCGTTCATTGTTGCAGGAGAGGCCGAGAGGAACGATAAAGACAAGAAGGATTCAACCAAGGACATCATTCTACAAGCAACGGGTGGTAACGAATATCTGCTCTGGAATTACGCCCGGAACAATAACATTTATTTTTATATATTTGACAGCTCCTGATTTAGTTATGCCTAGCTAAAATTTAGGTAACCGCTGAGAAATTAAATCATCCTTAATCTCAATCCAATATAGGAAACAATATATATTTATAACATATCGAGTATATATCTAATAATGAGAATAATTGAAATGGAATATTCAATGCATATTCTATCCATATTACTCAACTGTGTCTTGTGCTATTTTTTAAAATTTTGTCTTTTAAATTTAAGTTAATAATTTCAGTGATTCTCATGCCACGTCAGATTGTGCTTTGAAATTATGATGTCATGTCAGCTTATTTGGCAATTGCATTAAAGAAATACTAGTATTGGTGCCCGGCTTCGCCCGGATTACCTCTACTTACCATTATTTTTTTTTCATTAAATAAAATTACTTAAAGTTGCATAACCCATAAATTTATCATTAATATATTTTTTATAACATATCCTAAAATTACGATGAAATTAATTTTGAGACAAATTCACTACTCCCGCTATTAATATTTTACTCTTATTAATGAAACAATAGTAATAACATTTCACTACTTGCCCGTAATCGTTGTTACTTTCACTACTTCCGCCGTAATTATTGTTACTGTTTGGCTAAAAATAGCGCAATAAAGGGAAGGCCCACTTGATAAAATAAAAGACTATGGGGGAGTGATAAGAAGGAAGGAAGTCCGTAATTAGAGAAGGGGGAACGGGCTGGCGTATGCGGAAAGAAGACCAGGGGCCCATCAGAGGAGACGTCCAGGTTAAGGAAAGAAGAGTCGGGGAGAAGTTAGGGAGAAGTCAGGGAGATCAGGGAGAATTGGGGAAGACGGCCAAATATGGAAAGAGTTCTTATGGAAATTATATTCCCTTTCCATAATCAAGGTAGGACATATCTAGGGTTCTCACCCTATAAATAGCCAAGGAAACAAATCAAGAAAGACATTTAACACATCCACATATTCACACATTGACGTCAAGACCACAGCATATTCTCATACTCACATATACATCCGCCCAAGATCTTGCAGGCCTGATACCTCGTGCCAGCAAGATTAGCACTACGTTACTATTGTAATCATCCTCCTATTCAAGTATAGTGCAATATTTGGAAGGGTACCGTCCCTCCCGCGGTTGTTCCCACATTGGGTTTTCCGCGTCACCAAATCTCACGTGTTAATTTATATTTCGCACTTAATTTCTTTATTTACGCATCAACATACAAACAATTAATCAAATATCCAACGAGTAAGACCGCATTGATCCGAATCAATCAACTCGGTAAAAAATACCTAAACAGTTACTATCACTACTGCCGCATTAATATTGATAAGTTAACTACTCCCGCCGTAATTATTGTTACTTTCACTATTGCTGCATTAATATTTATTATTTTACTACTCCCGTTGTTGTTTCCACCACTCTCACTAATCTCGTTGATAATATTGTTACTTTTACTATTTAAAAGAGTGCTTACTATCATATAACTATATCTAATGTTACTACAATTCTTTTCTTTACTGGCGAAATTACTTTTAATACTTAGGCATGCAATTTTAAGAGAATTATATATTTTTATAAATATATTACATACATGTATTAAATCAAATCGAAAGAATTATGTAATATTATATATTATGGAATCTAACTTGAATTATTTATAACCTACTTATTATATTTGAATTATTTATAACCTACTTATTATATTTTTGTATGTTAAATAATTAACATCTCTATACATCTAATAAACTATAAAGTTTAATAAAATTGCATAGATTTTAAATTTAATATATAATTTTATGATGATGATAATTAATATCATAAGTGTGAATGTTTATACTAATCAATACTATATATTAATTCCAGAAACCAAGGGACTTCAATGTAATTAAAGAAATTTATACAAATTAATTATACTATATAGTTTTAAATCGATAGCACCGTGTGATGGACCTGATAAAGGGACCTCAATGTAAATATTATATAGTTTTGGTTAAAAGTATAATATAAATAATATAAAGATGCCTTGATAAAGAATATTTATGGAAATTATATTAAATTAAAGTAACTAAATTAGAAAACACAAGAATATAGTGATTTTCCTTAAAATTAACATACCCCACTTATGGAATTAATTAGTATCATTATGCCTTGATGAAGAATATTTATGGAAATTACATAAAATTAAAGTAATTAAATTAGAAACACAAGAATATAGTGATTTTCTTTAAAATTAACATGCCCCACTTATGGAATTAATTAGTATCATTATAGAATTATACATTAAATTAAATGTAGTAAAAGTAATAGTAGCATCAACGAGATTAAAAAAATTAACGGTATTAACGTGGGAGTAGTGACAGTTATAATAATGATAGTGGGAGTAGTGAAAGTAACTACGAATATAGTGAAAATAACAGTGGTAACAATGAGAAAAAGTATCAACAATTAAATAACCAATCGACTCAAGGAAATATTTTATTTATTTAAATATAGGCCGTATAAAATTAACGGGAATAATGAATTTAACAGAAAAAAAATAGAGGAATTAATAAAAGAAACAATAGTAACCACGGGAGTAATGAACGTAATGATATTAAGAAATTAAAGAATGTCGTGAAAGTAATACTATTAATAGCGGGTAGTGAACGTGTCATATAATTTGAAAATAAATTTTACATTTGATCATAATTACAAGATATGTCGTAGAAAAAAATATTACAAATAGTAAACGTGGGAGTTAGACAAGTCCAACATAGTTTGTTACATTGAAAATAAAATTTAACGATAAATAGAGGTAGCCCGGGCGAAGCCGGGCACCAAACCTAGTTAATTAATTAATTTTAAGGAAATTGACCATCTTCTAGTCTTTTATAAATATTTAGGAAAATTGTTAGGCATCTTCTTTCTTTTAAACTCCTTAAAATTGACCATCTTAATTAATTATTTTATTTTAAGGAAATTGACTATTTTAATTCATTATTTTATTTTAAGGAAATTTGCCATGTTTAGGAAAATTATCAAACTTCTATATAATTTAATTTTAATCCAAACTATATATTATTGCATTGAGATCCCTTAATCGGGTCTATCACACGGTGCTATTGATTTAAAACTATATAGTATAATTAAGTTATATAACTTTGTTTAATTATGTTGAAATCCCTTAATTTCTGAATTTAATATATAGTACTCCCTCCATTCAACTCCACTTTACAACTATCTTTTTATGGTGGGTATTAAAAAGCAGATTAAAAAACTATTAAAAGACGTAGGGAAAAGAGAATGGTGGGGTTAAAGATATTAAAAAAATATAAAGGTGAGTTTTATGGTGGATTTGTGTGGGGTATGAATGACATTTTTTGTAAATAAAGATTTTCAATAAGGATAGAAAGGTCTTTTACATGTCCAAATAAGGAAACCTGTAAAGTGGAGTTGAATGGACGGAAATAGAATACTTGTAAAGTGGAGTTGAATGGAGGGAGTATATTGATATGATAATACGAGAGAGTATAATTTTTTAAAAAATAAATAAAAGCGGTGGTCCAAAAATGCGAGTGAGAGTGATGGCATTGACGGAGAGAGCAGAGACACATGACACCCCCACATCTTTCCTGTGTTCTTACCTCGATAGTTGTGTCCCCACATCCGCCGCCTCCGTATTCCCTTAGGCGCTGTTTCCCAACACACCTTTACCCTTTTTCTCCCTACATTTTTAGTAATATTACCTCTTTCATCTTATAATTAAATACACATTACCTCTCTCTTTCGTATCTTCCTCTTTCGTATCTTCCTCTCTCTTAATCAAATCTTTTGATTAGATTTCCCTGTTTTCCCAAAAACATAAAAACCCCTCAATCCAAAAACTTGCTACTTTCATATCTTTCTTGTACAGTACTATTTTATTTGGGTAACTTGCCATTTTTAGGCCAAAAATTCCTAAAAGTTGAAGACCCATCCATCAACTTGAAATTACAACTGTAGAATGGACTCATTTCTAGAATCCCAATATAAAGGTAATATAGGAAATGAAGACCATGAAGAAGAAGAACAAGTGCAGAATAATTCAGGATTATTGAGATATAGGTCAGCACCAAGCTCATTGCTGTATGAATACACACAAAATTTGAGTGATTCTAGGAATGAAAATGATTGTTTGGAAACATATGAAAGGAAACCTCAAAGGCTGACTGGGTATTCCAATTCCAATACCAATTCCCAATTACCACCTCAATATCCAAAGCAAACTCTTGTTGCTACTTCAAATTCTATGGAATTGAATGGTTCAATAAGACCAGGGAATCTTAATTCTGCTGCTTTAAATCTCAATCGTCAGACTAGTATTCCTGCTGGATTTTTCAGTCAACTCAATACCCAAAATGGTATTTTTCATTTCATTTTTTTATTTCCTTTTTTTTTTTAATGTACTTCTGAATAACTTTACGAGTAATACAGACAAAGGAAACTAACTGATGAAGGTTTAAAATATGGAGTGCTCCGTGCTAGTTTAACTTGATAGTTTACTATTCATTCAACCATAATATTTACAAATATTGTAGTTCAAGCTTAGGACGGGTCTCGGGTAAAATACACAAATTCTTAAAATACACAAATTCTCATTTAAGACGGTCACTATTACTGTCTTAGGCTTAAGACGAGTCAAATGCTACCACATGGTACAACTTGCTATGTGATTTGGCATGTATTTGATCTGTCTTAAATGAAAATTTGTGTTTTCCAAATTAAGCTGCCTCTTTGTCAAGTTCTTATGCGTCCGTACCTAAACTTCTAGATTTTTAGTTAAATTGCGCCGCTTTGATGATGACATTGTTTATGTGGTCCTATCACCTCCGGAGATCACTAGCTCCATAAGCGGCCTACCCATTTTTCATTTTGGCCTTGAATGCACAGCCGCACAGGGACATGCGGCTTTTCAAGCTCTCTCAAATTTAATTTGTGATAGTCAACTTTGTATAAAAGCATAAACATAAAAGTGTCTGATGCATTAATCAACTGAACCATGATACACGTTAACAACTATGGCAATATAATCAATATTTTCATGGGAGAGAGTCCGCAGTATGCAGCCTTACCTTTGGACAGATTTTCAGTGTTCCGAATTGAGTTTTTGCTCTATGGCTCGCCAAAATCATTTGATCAATAGAAATAAGTGGTTCTATGGAGTATAAGTCTACACGAGGTACTTTGTTGGTTGGTATAATTCAGTGTTTGTTACTATGGAGTATATCCTTTGTCCTTAACCTTGTTTTTGAAATAAATCCAGGTTATACAATCATGAAAGGCCTTGGAAGTTTCAGAGTAGCTAATGGTACAAATGGCGAGTCCAGTCCACGCACAGGTAGGCTGGGTGTGAACCATTTACCTCGGATACCAGAGATTGGAAATGAAAATGTCAAAGAAACAAGCCCTGATGAAGACAAATTCAGAAACCATGAGGGTGACCTTGGGTTTAGTAGTCCTTCCAGTTATCCATTTACTTCTTGGAACAACCCAGCCTCTTCTGATTCATCCTTTCTTTCTGAGGTGCCTCTCTTTATTCCTTAATTCTATATTGAAAATGGCTAAAGCTTAGAAACATCATCAATTGTGAGTTAATGATAAGGTCATTGAGTGTTAGTACTCATGACTTGAGTTCTGAACCCGTCATATCAAAACTTAAATTCACCTCTTACTTTATAGGTTACCCCGAAACAGACATATCTCTTATAGGTTTACTCTGTGCTTACTGTATGCTTAACCCTGTAAATTGCATTTGGATTTTCAAAATTTTGACATATCAAGGTGTCTCTAATAAGGTTATAAATTTTTCATCTTTTTTTACTCTAAAATATACTCCATGCATGAAAACATTTGTTTACAGTGTGTATGAAAACATTTGCTTACTGTGTCACGAGACTCTTCACTCCTCACCCACCAACATAAATTTCTCCCTGGTTGGGTAAATTGGGATCGGTCCGCCAATCACCTAACCGAATTGTCCATACTGGACGGAGTTCACTAGCGAACTAGGTTGACAAAGTGCTTTATATTTAAAACAATTATCATCGTTTTGACGAACTCTACTTTTCCTTCAACCGAATCAAACATTTTACCATGTTAAATTGCTCGCAATATTTGTTATATTTTTATTCATGTACTCCCCCTGTCCCGGTCATTTGTTGCCCTATTTCATTTTGGGGTGTCTCAGTCATTTGTTGTCCTTTCTATTTTAAGAATAAACTTGATAAGCAATTTGATCATTCACACTCAATTTGTTCCACTTGTCATTTAGTAACTGGCCCATTCCTCTTTCCTTGGTCTTTGTGCCAAAACCAAAGGACAACAATTGACTGGGACGGAGGGAGTACTATTTATTCGCATGATTGAAGTTTAATTGGTTTATGATTAGACTGAGGGCACCTTGAATCGGCCTACTATGTTGGCCCACCATCTGAGTTTACCAAAGACTTCAACCGAGATGGCGGCTATTGAGAAGTTGCTGCATTTTCAGGACACAGTCCCCTGTAAAGTCAGAGCAAAAAGGGGTTGTGCTACGCACCCTAGAAGCATCGCTGAGAGGGTAAGCTCATTACACTACCGTTAGTTTCCATTTGAATACGTATTACGGAGTAGTATTTAACTTAATATGCTAATTGCTAAGGAATAACTCTGCAATTAGTACTTCATTAAATATGCTAAAGAATAACACTCTTATGGTAGCGGAGAAGTGGATAAATTCATTTTTCTAGAATAGCATAGTAGCATTTGAATGTAAACGAATTAGTATGAACTATGGTAGGTGTTTTTTATTGAGCCTACCATAGTATGAGCTATGGTAGGTGTTTTTTATTGAGCCTACCATGGTATCAAATCTGGGTTTGAGTCTCAATAGTGTAATAGATTTTCGGGGCATGATTTCGGTGGTTATAATATAAATTTGATCAATAATTCCTAAAAATGTGGCTGGCTTGATAATTTTGACACTGAAACCCTTTTAAAATCTGCTTACAGTGTCGTGTTTCGGGCCAAATTTAATATCATGGAGCCAACTACCTACTTCATAATAATAGAGAGCCCTAAATCTACGGAAGGAATACTAATCTACAAGCGCGTGTAATACACATGCTTCTTACAGAGGCCCGTGTATGAGTTATTTACCGTGGATTTTGCATTGCCCTAGTAATGCTGCGAAGCTTGACTTTGTGATCTGTGTGTTTTGCCTTCTTTGCAGGAAAGGAGAAACCGGATAAGTGAAAGGATGAGGAAACTTCAAGAACTTGTTCCAAATATGGATAAGGTGTTTTCATTGTGACAATGTCCATATCTGTCCTTCCAATCAAAATGTTGTTTCTTCTTTTGGGACGTTGATGATATTTCTTCTTTTCTTATAGCAAACAAACATCTCAGATATGCTGGATTTAGCAGTTGATTATGTCAAGAGTCTTCAGGACGAGTTCAAGGTACTATGAAAGTTTTCAATCTACTAATAAGGAATAAGAACACTAGTTACTAGACAAGAATTACGAGTATCTGCTATGCTCAATAGAAGATTTTATTGACGATCATTATGTTCATACACTGCAGATATTAAGCGATGGTCGAGCAAAGTGCAAGTGTGTAAATCTGCAATAACCACCGCCACTCAAATCAAATAGCAGTTTTCTGTTGCAGATCTTTTGTAGGGTTTATTTCATCCAAAGGATGTTCTTTAAGTACTTCCTTACCTGTGAAAACTCTTGGTAGAACAGTTTCCAGGAAAAAAAAGGCATAAAAATGGAAGGACAAAGCAATAAGGCCATCTTGTATAGCAAGTTAGTAACTGGAAATGAGCACTTGGGGAGTTCTTCGTCCCTATAAATTTACTTATTTTCAATAAAATAAACTTCCAAACTAATGTGGTCACTACTATTATAAATTATAATGAGCTACGGACGTACGGGGTACATAAGCTAAGTAGCACGGACACTCCTCCTATTCTCCTAATCAACTGTCCCGTGTCAGACATTGTGTCCACCAACACGCCTTGGATGTACGCCTATTATGTCGGATACCTATAAACGAGGAATGAGATGTTGAAAAACTGAAAAAGATTTATTAGAAGTTAGGTTTCGCTGGAAATTGAGAATGACGTATAGTAAAATTCAAATTTTAGCTTCAAAATATCAAATACATTGCAAGTCTGTTACTTGTATTGCAACGGGTTAGTGCCAGGCACAATAGGGACAATATTTTTTCCAAAGAGTGTAGGCATAAATTGAAAAGTTAGAGAAAGATGGAAAAGGAAAAGATTTATACAACTTTCCTCAATTAGACATGATATGTGTGATGTTGTAGATACCCGTATTTGTTACGGTACTTGAATTTATAACTCCCGATCAACACTTGATGATGATCGGGCACTTGTTTACATAGTTGTGGCAAGTAATCAACGGAACATGTGTTGTCCTGAGTTGGAAGTTGCAAATGGTTCATAATCATTATCGGTCGTCAGAACCGCGTAGGTATGGAGTGTTGGGAATTAGTATCATGTTAAGTTATGGATGAGTTTGGCGACAGTAAGAAGGGAAATTTGAGGATCTCGTGAGTGCGTAACAATTTTGAATCGTGGGTTATGTTGTGGGGATAGGTGCGTGCAGTCCGTAACAAGGTACTCGGGACACACCCGTGGTACCAGGCCCGAGCGCTAACCGGATCCCCTACTAGACATCGTGTCTCAACCACACGCGTTCTTCCATAACTCAAGTCATTAATGTGCACACCCCTCTTAGAATGGGAAGCTCCAAGAGGTGACCTAAGCGTAAGGCGGTCTCCCAACCGCCTAACGTCTCCTCAACAACCATACATCATCACCACAACTCCCTCACAACTTCCAAATACCATATATATCACTAAATGCATCACAATATGTCAATATCACTAAATGCATTGTTATAATATAATGCAAATCCAATGACATTATGAAACCAACACTAATGACTCATTATCATGTTATGAAGAAATTCCAACAATACTATGAGACTAACAACAATTATCAACAACAATCGTGTTATAATGCTATAACAACACAATAATGACACATGCATCCATTTATAGTTATTGAACCGAGTAGGATTAACCTACCTTTTAGCCAACTCCATAAAAGCCACTAACTTGCTAGCACTACTCCTCTATCAAGTCAACTATAATAATTGATGAACTAGCTATCACAATTATATCCTACAACATTAATAATACTAGTTAACCCCTTAATTAACCCACTTAATTAGTCAAAACTCCAATTAAAATCCCATAAGACAACACACTAATTAAACTAGGGTTTACTAATGAAGAATAAGGAGAAATGATAAGGATAAACTTACAAATGTTAATAAGTGAGCAAGAACAAAAATTTGGGAAGCAAATCTTCAAATGTGTGTGCTAGATCTTTGTGGATAAGGTGAGTAATGTTTTAAGAGGATTTTTAGAGAGTAGAGGATAAGGGAGGAGTGAAATAAGGGCCAAGAAATCTGAAAAAGATGTTTAAAAGATGATAAGGTCCACCTACGACTCACACGCATAAGATGGACAACGATAGGGCACTCGGTCGAGTACTCGGTGACACTCGGTCGAGTGGACTTCCACTCGGTCGAGTGAACTAGCTAGCCATTCGGCCGAGTGACTCATTCCAAAAGTTCCCTTAAAAGACAGGTGCTACTCGGTCGAGTGAGTTCCACTCGGTCGAGTACTCGGTGTAATCAGCTGAGTGTAGCACTATAAAATACGGGGTATTACAGTTAATGAACCTTCTATATGACATAAACATTTCAGTCACATAAGCTCTTGCAGTTTAATAAATTGAAAAAGATGGATCTTTTTGATGGTCTTACTGCCGTGAAATTTGATATTAACAAACTTTATGATACTTGTATTCGTTGCAAGCATTGTTCGTTCAACATTCAAGCTCTAAAAGGTTGCGAGTACTTTTAAACCTCTTGAACATGTTCATATGAATTTATGTGGTCCTCTAAAGGTAAGTAGTATAGTTCGTCATTGATGTAACACCCCCATACTCCAAGTGCCTTACCAGGACCACTCAGGTATGAAGACATCACCATCTCGGTCGCCCGAGGTATGATAATCAAATAGACAAAACAGAAACAACGTTTATTATAAATAGTTTAACGAATAGTTACAATCCATGAAACCAACTAAAAGTACGATACATTATTCAAACTATCTGTTCTCAACTGAAATGTAAATAAATACTAAACTACAGCGGAAGACTCTATCGTCATGTCGTGGCCATCCCAGCTATCCCAGTATCATCTCTATACCTGTTCAATATCTGCTCACCATCCCCGAATGGATCACCGCAGGTTTTACAAAACAACACCGGGGTCAGTACTAATCACACAATCAATATAGATAACAACAATAAGACAAACAGACAAATTTGAACCGAATCACACACACACACACACCACCAACTCCCATCATCTCAATATCGACTATCCACTGGACCAGCCACGCGGTGGGGACAGCCGTTCCCACCTAAGCCCCGCTCATCGTACGAGCGATAACCCTGTCCATTAATGTGCACATCCCCTTTCGTGGCGGGTTCCACGAAGGGCGAAACTAGGGCGTGAGATCACTCCCGCAAGTGACCCCACTCAGCCGAGAACGCATCTCGAGAGCCATAGTAACCAATCACAATCACAATCACAATCACAATCACAATCACAATCACAATCATCGTATCAAACAACTAACTACAGCACATCACCAATATCCCATTATGGGACTAATACTGAGTAGGAAATCCTACCTGGAAAGCACAACACGCAGACGGTATCTACAGCTGTATCAAAACGGCTCCTCTACGAATTCTCCTCCTATCATACAACACATAGACGCTACTATTCAAATACTACTCATAAAAACCCCCAAATCCTAAATTAGGGTTTCACCAATCTTAATAAAACATTATATAAATTATATTAAAAGCTTACCCTCGACGCAAGGAATCCAACGACACGAACTACGATACGAACTGACCGTCTGAACTCCGGGAATTGTCAAGAACGCGATTAGGAAGAAGACTAGTTGCTTTCTCTCTTAAACAGGTTTTAGGTTTTGTAAAAAGTGATTTAGAACAATGACGAATATGTTTAAATACCTTAATCGCGTAATTAACAAAACCCGAGAAAACTCCCCCGTAAAACCGGACACTCGATCGAGTACCCAAGGTACTCGATCGAGTACCCCCCTACTCGATCGAGTGCCCTGACTACTCGATCGAGTGCCCAACAGTCGAAACTATTTTATTTCGCCACTTACCCTTACTGACAGAGTAAGGGCTACTCGATAGAGTACCCCAAGACTTATAAATACGGAGTATTACGGTCTTCCCCTCCTAAAAGGAACTTCGTCCCCGAAGTTCAAACCACTACCAAACAAAGGTACTCCCATAAGCCTCCCGACTCGAAGGTCAAACAAAACACAACGTAAAGCATGATACTAACCCAACTTATCCCGACAAACATACCGACACAACATATAAAAGGGGTGTAAAAAACTCTTAAAAACTCTCGCGATCATCTCCTACCCCCCTAAAAGAAACAAGGTTACGTCCCCGTAACCATACATACCTGATCAAAAAGGAAAGGGTAACGCTCTTTCATGATATCCTCCGCCTCCCATGTAGCTTCCTCAGTCTCGTGGTTAGACCAAAGGATCTTAAGCAAAACTGTCTCACCACTCCTAGTCTTTCTAACCTTTCGGTCTAGGATCTGCTTAGGCACCTCAAGATATGATAAAGACTCATCAAGCTCTAAGTTCTCTGCCTCCAACACATGTGACGGGTCACTCACATACTTCCGCAGCTGCGATACATGAAACACATTATGCACTCTTTCTAACGCAGCTGGTAAAGCCAAACGATAAGCAACTTCCCCAACTCGCTCTAAGATCTCATAAGGCCCTATAAACTTCTGGCTTAGCTTGCCTTTCTTCCCAAACCTCATAACCCCACGCATAAGAGACACTTTCAGAAGAACCTTGTCCCCAACTTGAAACTCTATGTCCCGACGGTGTAGATCTGCATAACTCTTCGTCGATCCCGTTTTGCTCTCATCCGTTCCCCGATCATCTTAATCTGTTCCACCATCTCATGCACCATCTCTGGTCCTAAAACCACTTTGCCTCAAAGACTATCGTCCCAACAGATCGGACTCCTACATCTCCTCCCATACAAAGCCTCAAACGGTGCCATACCAATACTAGTGTGATAGCTGTTGTTGTAAGAAAACTCTATCAAGTCCAACCTCTGCTCCCGACTACCACCAAAATCCATCACACAAGCTCGCAACATATCCTCAAGAGTCTTGATTGTTTCTCTCGTCTGCCGTCTGTCGCAGGATGAAATGTTGTACTCATCTTCAAAGTCGTTCCCAACGATTCCTCGCAACTCCTTCCAAAACCTTGATATAAACCTCGCATCTCTGTCAGACACTATGTCCTTAGGGACTCCATGTAACTTAAGCACGTTCTTTCGATAGGCCATAGCCAATTGTGCCTTAGTCCATGTATCTTTCATTGGAACAAAGTGAGCTGACTTGGTCAGACGATCCACTATCACCCAAATCATGTTGTTACCTTGTTGACTCTTAGGCAAACCCACAATGAAATCCATGGAAATGGATTCCCACTTCCACTCAGGCACCTCAAAAGACTCGAACTTTACCTTGTGGTCTTCTCTGTTCCCCTTTAACTCTACGGCATGTCAAATCTGCGGGACACAAACTCAATTTTGTCTCTTTCTTCATCCCGAGGCCACCAAAACGTTTTCTTCAAATCTTTGTAAAGCTTGTCTCCACCCGGATGCACTGAATATGGTGTGCAATGCGCTTCTGTCATGATCGTCTTTTTCAACTCTTCATCATTAGGAACACACCACCTACCATCAAACCTCAAGCTACCACCTGTATGAATGGAAAAGCGGGACGCTGTCCCTTTCTCTACTCCAGCTCTCCACTCCACTATCGTAGGATCCAAAGCCTGCTTATCCCGAATGTCATCATAAAACTCCATATGTACTGTCATATCACCCATAACATCTCCTTTCTGCATCATATGAATCCCAAAGCTCGCTACCTCATCCCTCAGCCTCATCAAAGATAGAGTTGTACACAAGGAATGTACACTCTTTCTACTCAAAGCATCAGCAACAACATTGGCCTTCCCTTCATGGTAGATGATTTCCATGTCGTAATCACCAATCAGCTCCATCCACCTCCTCTGTCTCATGTTCAACTCCTTCTGCGTGAAGATGTACTTGAGACTCTTGTGATCAGAAAATACCTTAAAGATTGCTCCATAAAGGTAATGTCTCCAAATCTTGAGGGCAAACACCACTGCACCCAACTCCAGATCATGAGTAGGGTAGTTCTCCTCATAAGGCTTCAACTGCCTAGAAGCATAGGCAATCACTTTACCATTACGCATCAACACGCATCCCAACCCATTCTTGAAGCATCGTATAAACCTCAAAATTCTCGCTCCCTTCAGACAATGCCAAGACAGAGAGCGTGGTCAAACGCTCCTTTAAGGTTTGGAACGCCGTCTCACAACTCTCATCCCAACGAAACCTGTTCTCTTTCCTCATTAACTTATTTGTCATCGGTCTAGCTATCTTGGAGAAATCTTTCACGAACCGTCCGTAGTATCCAGCTAAACCCAAGAAACTCCTCACCTCAAAGCAACATTCTTGGTGCTTCCCACTTTGTCACGGCCTCAATCTTCGCCGGATCCACATCTACCACATCTTTAGAGATTACATGCCCCAGAAAAGCAACTTTCTCTAACCAGAACTCACACTTGGACAGATTAGCATACAACTCATGATCTCTCAAAGTCTCGCAACACGATCCTCGATGCTCCTCATGCTCCTCCTTAGTCTTAGAGTAGACTAAGATATCATCGATAAACACCACCACGAACTGGTCCAAGAAGCGTCGAAGATCCTATTCATCAAATCCATAAACACCGCCGGCGCATTAGACAACCCAAATGGCATCACCACATACTCATAGTGGCCATACCTCGACGTGAAAGCTGTCTTCGGTATGTCCACATCTCTAATCTTCACCTGATGGTACCCCGACCTCAAATCGATCTTAGAAAAGACCGTTGCACCACTCAACTGATCAAACAGGTCATCTATCCTTGGCAAAGGATACTTGTTCTTTATCGTCACACGGTTCGGCTCCCGGTAATCTATGCACTGACCTCAAACTCCCATCTTTCTTCTTCACGAACAGGCTGGTGCTCCCAAGGCGATACACTTGGTCTAATGTATCCCTTCTCTATCAAATCATCCAACTGTTTCCTAAGTTCCTCCATCTCCTTAGGACCCATACG
The DNA here is from genome assembly GCF_048544455.1 of Silene latifolia. Taxonomy (NCBI): domain Eukaryota; kingdom Viridiplantae; phylum Streptophyta; class Magnoliopsida; order Caryophyllales; family Caryophyllaceae; genus Silene; species Silene latifolia. The sequence continues at coordinate 69,161,795 of NC_133532.1, forward strand.
GTACGGTGCCTTAGGGATTGGCCCCGTCCCTGGCTTCAACTCTACGGTGAAATCTATCTCCCTCTTCGGTGGCAACCCCGGAATCTCCTCTGGAAAAACATCTGCAAACTCTCCCACCACTTTGGTATCTCATCAAGCTAGGGCTCTCTATCCGGTCATCTCTCACATGGCACAGGATCAAAGGACATCCCTTCCTCAGATACGACTTCAAAGTGACAGCTGCAATCAACTTAACCTTGGGTTTGACTAGAAACCCACGATAAGACACACTTACACCCTTAGGACCTCTAAGGGACACTTTCTTTTGATGACAGTCTATCTTAGCCTTATACTTTCCTAACCAATCCATCCAACCTATCATCTCAAAACCATTAAAAGGAAACTCTAGCAAGTCTACAGGGAAATCGACTTGCCCAACTATCAAAGATACATCTCTAAACAACCTCCCACACGATCTGAGACTCACTGAAGGTATGAAAACTTGCTCCCTAACGGACTCATATACTCTCAAACCCAACTGTTTTACATGACTCGAAGACACAAACGACCGAGAAGCCCCCGAATCAAACAAAACAAACGTAGGAATACCATTAACAAGGAATGTACGGGTGATAACGTGCGCATCCTCCTCATTTTGCCTTCTTGTCCATCATGAACAACTTGCCCATTGGTCTTCCGCCCACCTCCCGGACAAGATCTAGGCGATGCGGTCGGCTTAGCACCCGACCCTTGATTGTTGTTGTTGTTCATCGGTGTCTTCGCATAAGAATTACCGCCGTTGCGGTTGCCTCCACTCTGGTAGCTCGACTTCCCGGTTTGGCCATGATCCGGTGGTGCATTTGCTCGCAAAGCTCTGCGCAGGTCTCTGAAAAGATCCCGGTGCACTCGTGCACTCATGTCTCTTGTGGCCTACGCCACCACAACCAAAGCAGGTCACTCCCCAGCTATTGCTCACACTCCCACGGCCACGCCCAAAGGAAGTTCCAAAGACTAAACCCAGACCCAGAAGAAAATCCCTTAGACTGATTGTGGTTGCCTTTCTTGTAATTAGATTGGCCACCACCCTCGCTCTCAGACTTCCTCTTCTCTCCACCAGACCTCTCCTGAGCCATCTCCACCAGCCTCTCCGCTCTTCCAGCCCTCTCATAAGCCTCCTTAACATCGGTAAGGATTCCCACGGGTAACTTATCCATAATCTTGGTAGTCAACCCACTCTCAAACCTCAACGCTGGGTTTTCCTCACTCAAACCCATATCCTCGGCATACTGGACTTCTCATTGAATTTGTCTCGTAGTACTCGGCTGAGACATCTCGTGATCATTTTAAACTTATCAAACTCCTCCCTCAACCTACTTCTCACATGTTCCGGTACGAACTCCTTCCTCACAGCCTTACGAAACTCCCCCCAAGGTATAGCAGGCAATCCTTGGTTGGTATATATCTCTTTGGCACTCACTTTCACTGAATCCCACCACTTGCCATTTTGCCTCCCTCGGATAGAACGCGGCTGATCCACTCTCATCTCATCGGGACGATTGCACTAAATCTAGTATGTTCTCCATCTCCCTCACCAACTATCAAGAAGGTTAGGCTCCTCAACTCCCTTGTACTCCTTCGGGTTAAACCTCGCAATATAGAGGCTGACTTTAGCATGGTCAACCTCCTTCTCCTTATCCTTATTCTTGTCCTCATTCACTTTCTTTAAGGTCTCAGTAAGAGCATCCTGGTGCTCTAACATCTTGACGATGTCGTCCGTAGTCATAAGCTCAGCTCTTGCATACAAAGCATTTCTCTTGGGCGGCATCTTGAAGCTATATAAGAAAGGGTAAACATGAACACACGTACTAAACCTCAAAACACGAAAATGCGCTGCCCAGAACCTACTCGATCGAGTACCCAAACCCACTCGATCGAGTAACGGGCTACTCGATCGAGTGCCCCCATGTACTCGATCGAGTACCCAAACTCCAGAACCAAACAGACCTTCTGATCTCTAACCCACTCGATCGAGTATCTAGGCTACTCGATCGAGTGATTTTCTACTCGATCGAGTACCCCTAGTTACTCGATCGAGTGCCCCAAAACGCGATTCTGGACTCAAAATCGCCAAAAACCTACCCGATCGAGTCAGCCTCACTCGATCAAGTACCACCAATACGTAAGAGCTACCCGCATATTACGTCATATACTAACATGCTAACTTTATAAATCACATTATATCATAACAATCATGCTATTAATTGCCACGTTGTAAAACATTCCATCATGCTATCATTTCATCAACAATGTCTATATATATAACATCACTTTTCTTTCATCTCATCAACTTCCAATTCGAACATCCAACCATCAACACATTCCATCACATTATTACGCAAGTTACTAAGCACACACATGACTCAACACACATTTCCCCCATGTGACCGGTTCAAAGTTGTAGGGCGACCCCGCGACTTTAGGACGTCTCCCAAGCCTTTGCACTAGCTCCTACAACTTTTACCCCGGGTTCATTTTAATTGACTCCCTATGTTCATTAAGTTCATTGGTTACGGGTTTCAGGATCGTCGCTCTGATACCATTTGTAACACCCCATACTCCAAGTGCCTTACCAGGACCACTCGGGTATGAAGACATCACCATCTCGGTCGCCCGAGGTATGATAATCAAATAGACAAAACGGAAACAACGTTTATTATAAATAGTTTAACGAATAGTTACAATCCATGAAACCAACTAAAAGTACGATACATTATTCAAACTATCTTTCTCAATGAAATGTAAATAAATACTAAACTACGAGCGGAAGACTCTATCGTCATGTCGTGGCCATCCCAAACTATCCCAAGTATCATCTCTATACTGTTCAATATCTGCTCACCATCCCCGAATGGATCACCGCAGTTTTACAAAACAACACCGGGGTCAGTACTAATCACACAATCAATATAGATAACAACAATAAGACAAACAGACAATTTGAATGTCACACACACACACACACCACCAACTCCCATCATCTCAATCGACTATCCACTTTGGACCACCGCGGTGGGGGACGCATGCCGTTCCACCTAAGCCCCGCTCATCGTACGAGCGATAACCCCGTCCATTAATGTGCACATCCCCTTTCGTGGCGGGTTCCACGAAGGGCGAAACTAGGGCGTGAGATCACCCCCGCAAGTGACCCCACTCAGCCGAGAACGCATCTCGAGAGCCATAGTAACCAATCACAATCACAATCACAATCACAATCACAATCATCGTATCAAACAACTAACTACAAAGACATCACCAATATCCCATTATGGGACTAATATCGAGTAGGAAATCCTACCGGAAAGCACAACACGCAGACGGTATCTACGGTTGTATCAAAACGCGGCTCCTCTACGAATTCTCCTCCTATCATACAACACATAGACGCTACTATTCAAATACTACTCATAAAAACCCCCAAATCCTAAATTAGGGTTTCACCAATCTTAATAAAACATTATATAAATTATATTAAAAGCTTACCCTCGACGCAAGGAATCCAACGACACGAACTACGATACGAACTGACCGTCTGAACTCCGGGAATTGTCAAGAACGCGATTAGGAAGAAGACTAGTTGCTTTCTCTCTTAAACAGGTTTTAGGTTTTGTAAAAAGTGATTTAGAACAATGACGAATATGTTTAAATACCTTAATCGCGTAATTAACAAAACCCGAGAAAACTCCCCCGTAAAACCGGACACTCGATCGAGTACCCAAGGTACTCGATCGAGTACCCCCCTACTCGATCGAGTGCCCCAGCTACTCGATCGAGTGCCCAACAGGTCAGAAACTATTTTATTTCGCCACTTACCCTTACTCGACAGAGTAAGGGCTACTCGATAGAGTACCCCCAAGACTATAAATACGGAGTATTACAATTGATATATGTTTGTTTTAGTAGATGATTATTCAAGATTTGTTTGGCACAAGAAATGTGTGGAAAGTAACAAGGCATTTTAATAGATTCCACTCACCACTTAGTAATGTAACACACCCCAAGAAATGTGTGGAAAGTTGTCTCACATGGAAAGAATAAGGCGATCATGAGAAGCTTATAATAGATTCCACCCACCACTTAGTAACAAGGTCTTATCCTTTTGGACTTAAATGAGGACAAATAATGGGTCCAAAGGGACCATCCCATCGTATTGGAGTTGTGTTACGACGGTGGTGGGTTGGGTCTTTACAATATGTCACACACAATAATGTTACTTTGTAGTGGTTTATCTAGAAACTTCCGGGCTGAAACTGTAAATACCGCTTGTTATATACATAACTGTGCTATGATTAGACCAATCATAAAGAAACCCTGCATAAGTTACTCCGAGGAAGAAAACCAAATATTTCTCACATAAGATGTTTTGGCAGTAAGTGTTTCATACACAACAATGGTAAAAACAGACTAGGGCAATTTGATCCTCGAAGTGATGAAGGTGTTTTTTTAGGTTATTCTAATCATAGTAAGGCTTAGAGTATATAACAAACGAATATTTTGTGTTGAATAAAGTGTTCATGTTATCTTGACGAGTCTGCCTTCCTTAGCTTGAATAGTATGAATAAGAAAAACTTGAAGACGATGACGATCCGGATTTTTGGCTCACTCACAAAACTCTACCAGAGTTCAAAAAAGAAGAAAATCAAGAGATTGAAGGAACAAATGTTGAAAACGTCCACAAAGAAAACGAAATTGAAGATCAAGCAAGGGTTAACGTTGACTCAACTATACCTTCAGTACAAAAAGACTCTTCAAAAGATTGTTTAGAAAATTAATTTAATATAGAATCAACATCAAACTCGAGCTTGAATTCAGGGGGAACATCCGAGGTTAATGTAACTTCATCCAGTGTTAGTGTTAATGTAACCTGAGATGAAAACGTCAACAACATATCATCTACTTCAAAGAAATGGAAATACAAAAGCTCACATCCTGTAAGTAATATACTTAGTAATTTAAATAAAGGTGTACAAACACGTAAGTCACTTAGGAATAATTATTGTATTTTAAATTAGTTCCTCTCAATGATTGAACCTAACAACATTAAAGTTGTACTAATCGATTCCGATTAGATAGTTGCGATGCAATATGAGTTAGGAACACTTTGAGAGAAACAAAGTTTGAAATTTAGAGCCTAGACCCCCAAATCGTAAAGTCATTCGCACAAGATGGATTTTTAGAAATAAATTAGGCGATTTGGGAGCTATTGTGAAAAATAAGGCTATGCTAGTGGTGCAAGGATATAATCAACAAGAAGGTATTTATTTCGATGAAACCTTCGCACCAGTAGTCAGTTTAGAAGTTATACAACTATTAATTGCATTTGTCGCTCACAAAGGTTTTAAACTCTTTCAAATGGACGTTAAGACAACCTTTGTTAATGGGTGTTTGAAAGAAGAAGTGTTCGTTGAAGAACCCCTTGGTTTTCAAACTAATGGTTTTCCCAATCATGTTTTTAAACTTGACAAAGTTGTATATGGTTTAAAGCAGGCACTACGTGCGTGGTATGCTCGCCTGTCGTAATTTTTGCTTAAAAATGATTTTAAAAGAGGCGCTGTCGATAAAACATTATTTTTGAAAACTAAGGGATCGGATATTTTAATTATCCAAGTGTATGTTGATGATATCATATTCTATTCTATTATTGAAAATTGTGTAGATATTTTTCTAACCTAATGCAGTCGAAATATGAGAAGAGTATGATGGGAATAAAGTTTCTTTCTTAGGTCTAAAAATTAAACAATCAAAAGAAGGAATTATGGTACATCAACAAAAATATATAAAAGAGCTAATAAAGAAGTTTGGGAGGGAACAAACTAAGGCCATTTCGACTCCTATGTCAACTACGACTAAATTGGAAAAGGATGAGGATGGTAAGTTCGTCGATGGAACACTCTATCGAGGTATGGTAGCCTCTCTAATTTATCTTACAACTAGTCGTTCCAATATTATGCAAAGTGTGTGTGTGTGTGTGTGTGTATGTGCGCGCGCGCACGCGCGAGATTTCAAGCAAAACCTAAGGAATCAAACCTAGTAGCCGTAAATAAGATTTTATGTTACCTTTCTAGTACTGAAAAACTGTTTTTCTTTTATCATATGTTTGATAATTTTGATCTTCAAAAAGATATTTAGATGCATATGTTGGAGGTTGTTCTATAGATAAGAAAAATTACCTGTGGTGTAGTTACGTTCCTTGGGTATAGCCCAATGAAGTGGGGATCCAAAACACAAGCCACTGTAACAATGTCGGTGACTGAAAGTGGGTACATTGCTTCGTATCTGGTATATTCCCAATTACTTTAGCTTAAACAATAATTACTTGTTTATGGGTTGATGTTTAAATGCGTACACGATTGCTATTTCTAAAATTCACGGCCAACATTCTAGAACAAAGAATATAGATATCCGTCATCATTTTCTGAGAGATCATGTTGAAAAAGCAACATTAAGTTAGTCTTTTGTAAACAACCGAGCATCAAAAACATGATGGTTTTACAAAGCCGTTAGGTAGAGAACGTTTTGAGAAACTTTGTCTAGAAATTGGCTTAATTAACGATGATTTAATTCTTGATTTTCTTTTCTTGCAATGATTGACTAGTTCTGGATAAAGTTGACTATCCGTAATGTGATGTGAACATATATTTGATTCATGTTTTGAAGTTGTGTGACATTATTAAAAATATAGTTGATTATAATTTCAAGTGAATGAAGCGAGTCGTTATTCACTCAATCAAACACATTTATAAATCCAACAAACAACTAGTAAGTGGTAAGTCGGAGTCGATCCATGGAGCGGTGTGTTTTGGGTTCTAAGTCTATCTACTCTAACAATGCAAGTGTCACAATTATTTGAGGTTTTGCAAATAACTAAACTAATGCAAACAAAATAAGAAGTAAACAATCAAAGGAAAAGCAACTAGGATGAGTGAATTCATATAAGTGATTATTAGGTTGGGTTTCTTATTGAAGGGTAGTCTTATCTAGGCTTATGGATGAATGTAAACTAATAGTGAAATGTGCAAGTCGTCGCTCAAGCCTTTCATCTAACATGTAATATGCGTATGTTAGAAATAAGACAATTATTCAACATATCAACCCAATATACTTGTGAGTCTAAGATTTGATTCAAGTCTAAATGGGTCGGATTAGGTCCGAGGCTTTCGATCATACAGACCCACCTAGGTCGATGTTGGGTTAGCTTTTGACGTATACTCGGTCTTCCTACCAACATCGTGCATGGTCTAACAATTTCAGAGGCTTTCGATCTTACGGGAATTGTTGAATGGGTAGAGATTAATGCAAGGTTTTTCAAGTCAAGCAAGCATTTCATCAAACATATTGTGAGCACTAATTGAAAAACCACAACAATCAATCAACATAAAAGATTTCAACAAGCATAAATTACTCTTTAATAACCCATAATCCCCCACTAATCCTAGCAAGATCACCACTCACTATTCATAATGAGAAATATGCTAACAACAACAATAAACAAAGAGTCTAGACAAAATATGATGATTAAGACAAGTAATGAACCAACTTATTCAATTAATAACAAGTAAATAAAGGGAGATTAGAAACAATACCGACCAACAAAGCAATAAATGACACTCCTTGAATAAAGATGAAAACTTGTCACTAATATTCAAGCATATACCCAAGAGATTTAAGGCTAAACTAATTAGCAAGTATTGAAAGATTGATTATTGAAAGAGTAATATAAATTGATGAAAGATTAATGTAAATTGAGTAAAGATTAAGTCTAATCTACTATTAATCTAATCTAATCTATGAGGTTTTGATCTAATCTAAGGAGGCTTAACCTAATCTAAGAGTGCTTAACCTTCAAATTATTACAAAGAGGGTATACATATATAGGGTTTACAAGATTAGGGTTTGATTGAGGGCTAAGTAGAGTGACGGAAAGGCGAGAAATCCAGTGCCCCACTCGAGCCATGGGTGACCTGGTCGGGTTATGATTCATTACCATAACTTGTGCTTTAAACCCGGGCGGGTTGGTGTTGAACCCCGGCGGGTTCTGGCTCAGCTTGAGTATTTGAGCTTGGGTTGTAAAACGAACGTCATTTCCTCATCCGCACTCCTATTTAAGTGATTTAAGAGCCTAAACCACTCGATTCATCCGACTCCGTTCCATATATCATAGTTTCAGAGCCAAACAAGCACTCCTTAGTTTGGGTCCAAGTTATTTCCTCTTGTAGTGGCTTCCTTTTCGTCATTGTTGAACCATAACTCGTGAGGTTTAACATCAAAAACCATCCAAAATCTTGCTTTATTGTACCAAGGGTCCTTGGCTATGACTTCATCTTCATTGCCAATCATCAAGGGAGTCGATTTTCCTATATTTAAGCCCAAAATCATGCTAAAACTGCTCCAATTGGATCGTTTCCTACAAAACGACCAAAAAGGAAGAGAATAGCAAATATGAAACAAATGACTATGAAAGTGACGATAATTAGCTCAATTGGCATGAAAAATGGGGTTCGTTAATGGGTTAAAAGTGCGTAAATTATGACCACATCATCAAGCTTAGATATTGTTTATTTGATTATTCTTACGTCATATGACTTAATATTTCATTATATCTCGTATTAGAAATTATTCCAAAATACTCCTTGTATACTTACAAATAGGTATACTTTACATAATGAAATACTTCTTCATAACATATGGTATAATATTTACATTAAATTAAGCTAGCAATTTGGTATCTTTTTGGCCTTGTTTGGTAAACGATAGATTAATATTGGCAGAAGCAGATTCTGAAAGCAGATTTGACTTGCAGAATGATTCAGAAGGTCTGACGAGTAGATGTAGTTAATGGAATTGTTTTAGAGGTATTTGGTAATTGACAGTTTTAGATTAGCAGATTGTTTAGCATCTCTTTAAAATGACAAATAAGGATATGAACAAATTATTTATTAAATATTTAAAGTAAGGTTAGTATTTTTTAAGGGAAAGAAGACAAATTCTTTTTCTTCTAATATGCTAACCTAATATGCTGCTAGGAGCAACATATTGCAAAATAGCAGCATATTGGACCCCAATATATTATTTCAGTATATCATTAACCAAACATTCTAAATTACATTCGTAAGTCAAAATGCTAAAACTCTCCAATATACTAATATTTAGCCAATATGTCATTTACCAAACAGAGCCTTTGTCTCACATTAAAAATTCCATCAAAACAAATTTTCCTAAAAATAAGGGTGATAGTTGTCATAAGAAAATTGATAGAAACAAGTAATCTTTTCTCAAATCGGACTAATTTTCAATTGTCAAAACAAGTTGTACTCAACCAAATCTAAAAAATATTCTCCTTTCATACGTCACTTTCTTCCCTCTTTCATATCAACTCAACTTTTCAACTTACCATCATAATTACTCCCACTTCCTTAATTCACCTCCATAAATGCTTATTAAAATAAAATTTCACCTACGCCTTTTCACCAAAAATCTCTCTCTCTCTCTCTCTCTCTCAAAAAATCATCTCAAATTTGTCTTCTATTTTTCAAATTTTTCAACAATGGCACCAATGAAAGCAACTTAAACTCCCAAAAGTAACATAAGAACTCGATCATCTGCCATTCACTCTGACTTCGAATAAACCCATTTGGATTCTTCCTTTTATTATATGGAACAGTCGGTCAGTAAAAAACCAAAGGTAGTGAATGTAGAAAATGGAGAACCCAACTCTAATTCAGTCTTACCTGAAAATGAACTCATTATTGCGGCTTTTGATGATATTCGTCTTAATAAATCAAGTTTAATCAAGTTATTAAGGTTCTTGGGTATCTTCTGTTTTTGGGTCATATTTAAAATATAAATTGGTACGAAAAAATACCCGTTTTGACTCAATTCCGAGAGGTTATTGAAAAATAAGGTTGGGTTGAGTTTCTTGGGTCGGATAATCCAATATATCCTGTTCAGGTTGCACAATTTTGGGGTACTCTTAAAATTAAGAAAAATGTGCTTTTTGAAACTTCATCAAGATTACAAAGAAAGAGTTTTGTGAGTTATTTTGGTTACCACTTGATAGACTACTTGAAATAGATGTTTGTGATGGCTAGAAAATTGGTGGATGCATCTTCTAAACTTAAATACAAATTGCTTTTCAATAAAGCCGCGGTTGACGCCACACCTACTATTGCTCTGAGTCTTTCCTCCTTGGAGAAGGTTTGGTTTAAAGTGTTCAACTCTGCCCTTCTTCCTCGTGAAAAGGGTAAAAGTAAGGTCCATAGCTATGAGGTGAGATTTTATACCATTTGATGAATGGCGATAAGATCAATTTACCATATCTTATTTTTACCCTTCAACAAATCACTAAACTGAATCTTGAAGCATCTCTAGTAATCCTTTAATATTTCATGTGTTTATCGAAAATATTAAGAGCTAAATGTGTTGTAGGTCGGTTTCAAACCTCTTTCAGGTACGGATTTTATGAATTCCGCTATTTTGAAAAAAAAAAAGCAAATACTCAATGAAGAGGAAGTCGAGAAAATGAAAGGAGAGGATGGATAAAGCAAGTGATTATATTCATGATGATGAGCATAATGTTGGTCATAATATTGGTGATGGTATGAAAAGAAGTGGTGATGGTGTTGTCAATAATCGGATGATGCTTGAACGATTTCATGATTTTCTTCTTACAAAATTTGATGATCTTAAAAAAAATTGCTCGAAAAGGTTGGTGTTCAAATGAGTGAGAACTCGGGCGGTGGCTTGATGGAGAGATGGACTATGGGAACTGGTATAATAACATCAAGGTACGGTTGCTATTGATGGGTAAGAAATTGGATGCCATTGCTATCGATTTTGAGTCAGCTAGGAGCAAATTAATGGTTGGTTTTTTGAGTGAAATTAAGGCATCGGAAGATCATATCTCCTTAGAAGTGGCGAGTATTATGCACGATTTAGATGGGATGCAGAAAGGCGGTGATAAGTTACCTACTGGATTAACAGAGGCTGTGAAATTGGTTAGAAATTTGACAACTACACCCACTTCCTGTCACACCTAGATGATGGAGCGCCTTTGAAAAATATGTGGCGATACCGTGCGACTCGCTACATCCTCAACAAGTCTATTTTGTAAATCCGATATTAATTTTGGGTGCCTAGTTCATAACTCTTAGTTTGCCTTAGGGTCACCTTTTCTTAAAATAATTTCTCTCTTATTTCCCTTGGCTTGTATAAACAATTTCTTTGTTTGACTTTTTTTTGACAATGTGCTTAATCGTTTTATGTTTATTCCTACCATGTTGATTTTATATGCTCGCATCTACATGATCTTCTTTTAGCCTCTTCTCATTTTCGATGAAGTTAAGACGGGAAAATAGACTTAAGATTAGATTATCTTTATTGTTGTCAACCCTTTAGACGACTTTTTATTCTCATTCTCTTCTACTTGGTAGTTGTTTAAATATCATTTGAATGATTTGAATTGGGCATAGGATTGACTAAGTGGATCTTAGTTACATGGTTCTTTAAAAATTCTTAAGATGAGACGATATTTATTCGAGGGAAACAAACTTAGAAATAAATCTTAGAAAGACTTGACAACATCAAAAAAGGAAAATTTATTGACCCTAGGACTTAATGTATTTGTTTTGAAGATTGTCAAGTGTTTTATTTTTAAGTATTACTTATACTTTTATGAGCTTGGTATGTTTGATATAAGGTTCTGTCGTCATTCCCTTATCAAAAACATTTTATAAAATAACCCAATTTAAGTAGTATAAATCGGGTGTCCCAAAAGCAAACAACTATCATGAAACTCATACACTTTGAATCCCTTTTATCCATTGATGATCCTATATTTGTTTCATGGTGGAGAGGGGACGACCCTTTTTCGTGTCTAGGCAAGATGGGGAATTCTGCGATCCTACAGTGTTTTGCAACACCATAGGGATTTGGCTCTTGACAAAAGTATTTAGCGATTGTGGACGAAAGTAGCCTAGTTTAACACAACTTGGAGGTGACTTGTATGTATCCTCTTGGACTTAGTAACTAGGAGAACTAATATCTATGATGGAGTGTGTACCCTTAAATTGCTTCCCTTGTAGATGATTTCCGCCACTTAGATGAGGAAAGTGGCTATTCTTTTGTAGATGCATCATTTGACTTGTTTTTGTGTGCTTAATGCTTGGATGCATCGCCATTTTAGCAAGCCCCACCTCGCCTTGCAAGAAGGCATCTTACCTGATGGATGTCTTGTTGTGAGTTGAAGGGGCGGAGTGAGACACGCTAATAGTATCACATCGGTTATATTATTATTAGGATAGTTTGAATAAAGGGCTAGTTCTAGTCACCTCTTCACTAAGGACGAGTAAAGGTTCGGTTTGTGGATATTTGATGTGGCTCATGATTACACACATTTAGTCCCCTAATCAACCTATTTTTGCATACTAATATAGCATTCCATAGCCATTTTATCTGTCAATTGCTTCCTGTTTGCTTTCCTAGTGCATTTCATATGTCTTGTAGGAAGGAAGATAATGAGGCGGAATTCCCGTGTCTCATGCATATTCGGAAGCTTGTTAATGATCTTGGATGGACTAGTTTGAAAAGGAGGGAAGAATGATGACCAAGGATGATAGGAATAAGGAGTATATGGAAGCATCATAGGCATAGAAGCAAAGGAAGAAGGTCTGCTGCTTAACTCGCTCGAGTTGAGAGCAACCCGCTCGAGTTGGCCTTCAACCCGCTCGAGTCGAGCTCAAATCGCTCGAGTTGATGCCCAGACTGCCTCCTACGGATCCTTTTGAAACGTGCAAAAGATTATTCGACACTTAAGCATGTTATTTCCTAATCTTGTTGGAATATGTGTCCTCCGACAATAATGCGATCACAACTGTCGATCATGATGATCACATGTTTAAATCTCATTTTAAGAATACATGTGGGATGTAAAATTTTACAGTCAACTGGTCCACACATATCGGTAATGATTGGCTGAATAGAGTTTGACATTACTGTCGTGCGACGGTGGTGATCAGTTGATCCCCTTAGGTCATACCGTTTTGGTACAAGTAATTATGAATTACTAAGTCGATTTTGTACTTGACGTATTTTTATTAATACGTTGATTTTTAATATGTTAAAAATACATTACAATTACACATGACTATTAACATGTGACAATTGACAAATGACAAAAAATAAAATGGACCTCCCATTTTATATAAGTGCCGAAAATGGAGGGAGTATTAGGTTTAAATTGTGTTAATTATTTTTAAGTGGAAAACATGATGATTACAACCTAATATAGCCATGCATACCTATGATTTCTTGGGTAGAAAAACTTGCTCATGCATTGGGCATCCTCCTCCCCTCCAACCGGTTTTTGCATGGTAAAAGCCAAGGGGTTTTACTCTATTTTTTCTAATATACACTACAATTACTAGTGAGAGATATTCATTCTTTTATCATCTAAAACTTATAGAAATTTTAGAGAGATAATTACTCCATTTCTTCCCTTCTCTTGGCCGAATAAACAAGAGAGCAAAATAATATTTTTGGTCAATTTTTAAGCAAGATTAATAATAATACTAGTTCATAGTATTGTTAATTATTAAGAGTTACACCTTGGGTATTCACTTTTGGGAGGGATTCTATTTTGGACCCTTGTTCATCCATTATAAGGAAGCTCAAGAACAAGTGAGAAGAAGAACTCATTTGTGCCCAAAATCCGAAACTACAATAGTAAGAAGTGACGATTTCTTCTCTTATCTTATTTATGTTTGCATGCATAAGATCTAGCTTTTATTTTATGACTAAATAAATCTTTCCATATATGAATATGCAAATTAATGAGATTAATAATTCTAGAAGCGGTATCATGAGCCTTAGGTTGTTTGCATGCAAATCGGTTTATAGTTTTTCCGAGTTATATGATTAACATACAAAACTAATTAATTTGGATTTCTGAAGATAAACTTAAAAATAACCTTGCATGTTAAAAGTTTCTGATCCTAAGTGATTTTTAGGACATTTTGGTTTATTTATGGATTTTATTGTTCATTTTGTAGATTATTGGCATTAAAATGTGATTTTTATGATAAAAATGTCATTTTTGGATGAAAAATAGCTAAACTTCGAATTTTTCAGTGGTTTTTGAATATGTTTTCACATATATTATCTACTGATGGCCTGCAAATTTTAATGATAAAATGAGTTGTTTTGCACGAAATATGGATTTTTTAAATTAAAATCGTATTTAAATGGGTAAATAGTTTAATATGAGTTACATTTCGAATCTGGTCATGAAAATTTAGTATGTTGTCACATGCAATTTTACAAGATGTGTGTAAAATATTTGGCTATAATGAAGTCTTTATGCATGATTTATGAATTTTTGATGAAAAATCACATAAATAGTGACTATAATTAGTAATAATGCTAAAACATACTTCATGACTAATGGAAAAACGTCACATGTTGCATTTTATCATATATTTCAGATATAAAAGTGAAAAGTTGATGAATATAATTTTTCTCATATTTTTATGGTCATAATTGTTAATATCGATAAATCGTAACATTGTTTTTCTCGATAAATTTTCAAAATTTTTAACCTAAGTTTTGAAAATTATGAGTGTCATGGTATTTTTCCAGAATGTTCATGAGTTTAAATTTCAAATTTTGAAATTATTTAAAAATTTTATGATTTAATTTGAGGTTTATAGCATAAATTTTGTATTTTTGGGTCCATTTATGAACAATATTAAGAAATCAAGGTTAATTATTGTCAAATGTTAGTGGAGACTAATTTTGAGTCCTAATATGGTTAGGGTAATTAACTTGTACATAAATATGAATTTATGTAATTATTGTGATTTTAATAAGTTAAATCACGCAAATCCGTAAAAACCGATTAATATACGATATTGGCTCTTAAAGGCGATTTAGCATAAAATTTCGCATGTTCATACATATTATAATTCTGCATTTTATTTATGATTGTCATATTTTAATTTTATGTAATTTTTTAATTATGTAATTTTACTTAGTATGGCCTAAGTTTTAATTGGTATTACCCGAAATGTATGGGAATATCGATTCCATTGTAATTATTGTGATCTCGTATCACCGTTTTGTAATTTAATAGATTTATTTTATTTTATTTACAAATGTATAATAGAAAATTATGTTATTCATTTTGTAATTTATTTATTCAGGAGTACCTTGAAGACGGTGCCATTCGAGAAGACGATTCATCAAAGAAAGTGTTGCCTTGAAATGCGTGCCAAGACCGAAGCTCAAGGGACCAAAGGAGTTGGTTTCCAAATTTGTAATAGTTTATTAGATTTACTGTTTTGGGAAGGTCATACTAGGATTTTATTTATGCTTTGCATTTTATTTATATGTTGCATGCATCGCTAAATCGCCATAACTAAACATGCATTTTAAATCGTGTTAATCGACCGTGTCAATTACAATTATCGTAGTTCACCACTTTAGTTCACTTAAAATGTGATAGATAATAAATTGACATGACCTTTCGCTTAAATAAACAATTGAGACTTAGCCTTACCAAAAATTAGAAACCATGAAAACCTATTTCGTGAGGGAGTGCACTCAGCCTTACCGGGGTACAAACCTTGCTACGTAGGGGAAGTGGGTGATAAATGTCTATCCATCGAATTTATGTTAATAAAAGGTATTTCGGCACACCGTGCCCTAAGTTAATATGAATTTGGATCATGGACACATTTATTCAAAATTTGGATTGAACTCAACGAAAGTATTCACGACGATTTCCGGATGTGTTTCGGGCTAGAGATAAATATTAATGAAATTTTATCGACCAAGAGATCTAAAAGTAGAATCGATTAAAGAGTTAATCCACCGAGTTATGTTAATAAAGGGTATTTCGGCACACCGTACCCCAAGTTAATATGAATTTGGATCTTGGAATCATTTATCAAGTTGGGTAGAGGTCACTAGATAAATGCAAATAAAACTTGTTTAAATTAAAAATTTACGAGTGTTATTATTTTTTTTTAAAACGACAAGTGTTTTATTCCTTCTATTTTATTTTGTAGACCACTTTTATTTCTCATAACAAATGGCCGCACCAAACACCAACACCGCACCTCTCACTAATGTTTCATGGCTCCGATCCTTCATGGATCGTTGTAAACTTGAAAAGAATGGGTCAAATTTCTCCGATTGGGATGCCCAACTCAAATTAGCCGCCCAAGGTGACGACAAGCTTCGTTACGTCACCGAGGCCTCTCTACCCGAACCTAATGCTAGGTCGAGTGCCGCCACTAGGGAAGCATATGAGGCTTACCACAAAGAGTCCGCCGCTATGAAAAATGTGTTGATTTTTGCTATGGAGGCGGACCTCCAAAGGAGAGCCTTTAAAATGGGCACCGCTAATGAAATCTATTCCAAACTTGTGATAATGTTTTCACAAACACCGAGGATCGTCCAATATGAGGCGGCCTTGGCATTCTTTGATCTCGATTTCAAGGAGGGCCAAAAGGTTAGCCCTCACGTGCTCAAATTGTTGGAGCTAGTCGAGACTTTGAAGATTCAAAAGGTTGAAATCCCCAAAGAGCTCATTGTAGATAGGATTCTACACTCCTTATCCAAGGTCAAAGCATATGGACAATTCCGGGTGAATTTCAATATGCAAGATAAGGACGTGTCTCTTGAAGAGTTGCACAAGTTACTTGTGCAAGCCAAAAGAGACATGAGACTAAATGTTAACCCATCTAAGGATGTGCTTAATATAAGCACTAAGAGCAAGGGGAAGTTCAAGAAGAATGGGAAAAAGGGTAAGAGGCAAGTTCTCATGTCCACCAAGGCTAAGACTTTTGAAGCTAGAACTTCCAAAAACAAGAAGGGTCCTCTTGATAAATGCCATTATTGTAATGGTGTTGGACATTGGAAGAGGAATTGTTCCAAGTATCTTGGTGACATCAAAGCTGGAAAGACCACTCCAGTAGGTAAATGACTATCCTTTCTTTTATGTTTCTAATTCAACTATGGTATTTTGATACAAAGTTGTGATAATGTATCCCATTTTATTGTAAATAGGGCCTCCTCCAAGCAAAGACAAGGGAAAAGAGAAGCAAGCTTGAGAAATCATGAAGGAGCTAGGAGTAGCTACCGATGAAGCTTGGCTTTTATTATTGTCTTTATTTTAATATGAATTTTAGAACTATTTTGATTTCCGTGTTCGACATGTAAATGGTTGATCCTTTCTAAACAATGGTTGTATTTTGGATTATGGTGGCTTGGCTTACAACCCAAGTCACCCCTTTTATCGTATTTGTTTGTTCTAAAATTCGTCTTTATATGCTTGCACATAGAAACATATGATCATCTACTTAAAGTGATCCAATAGACAACTATAATGATGGGATTCATTATATGTCCACAAGCTTAAGGCTTGTGTATGATCAATCATAAAGTGATGTTGAGTTGATGAACTCTTCTAAAGGGATGTCAATTACCAAGTACACCCATCAAAATCTAAAAACTATTAGTCAATCTATGAGATATTCCTCCTTCTACTTCAAAATCATTATTTGTGTCTCATAAGCTATCTTTAAATATCTAGTGTATTTATTTTAAAGATAGAGTGGGAGAAAAATGAAGACACAAAGAATACAAAGAACAATTTGTATGCTTGAGTAAATGTGATCTACAAAAGGAAGAATGATTTGTATACCAATATAGGGAGTATACTTGAATAGATGAGATCTATGGTCTTGAGTAGATGAGATCTACATGACAAAAGAGACCAAGTGAAGTAATCAAAAGAACATGTTCTTAAGATAACTACACGAGGAGACCAAAAGAAAGTTTTAAAAGAAAATGACTAAGGAAAAGTCTCGACAAGAGATTTTGCTAGTTTATGACCTAGATATAAATAGAGTTTCAATATTGATATTTACTTAAAAGCCTAAATGAAACAAAGTCGCATCCTTGAAAATAAATGAGATTTATGATTAAAAGTTGCAAAGAAAGATATGCCGATGTCTACAAGAGCTAAGTTAATTGTTAACCACACTAGTGTCATTACATAACCTCATTATGAAAATGAAATGGTTAAACCTCCTTCCGAAAAGGGTATTTTGAGAAGGACGTATATTAAATGGAATTTCACATTTAAATAATGACATTGCTACGCATCATTATAAAAATTAATGAGTTAGAGATTAAAATCTCTTTCCATAAGTTTAAGATTGAAACATTTTCAAAATAGGTATTTTGAAAAGATAAGTTGGGAACATATATGGTTTTATCTTAATAACTTGGCAAAGCAAAATGTATTTCAATTCTTGAAATGTTTTGATTGAGTAGTCAGTTACGAAACATGTGGAATTGAGTGGGAGTTTGAAATTATCATGTGAAGACATGAAATTTAGTGGGAGCTATCATCTTGTAAAATTTATAACTCATTACTCATTGAGAATGACGAGCTAGTACTATCTTCACAAAGAAGTATTTGAGTTTTCAATTCTGGATGAAAATGGACAAAGATGAATCCAATCAAATCATGGGATGTTGGATTGGCATTGAGATATACAATCGAATCAACGAGAAACGTAGGTTATTCATGTCAATGAAAATGGAATTTTCAGTAGCAGTCATGGTCGTTCATTGAATCTAAGAATGGTTGATCACATGATTAAAGATTACTAATGTTTCCGCCATTAGAATAATCATGCACATCTCCAATAATGAATCATATGCTTAAGAGCATGATGAGTCATTGGTAAGCCATAGAAGAATCGTCATGAATTCTCAAGAAGAACTAATGAGGTATTCTATTGTTTGACAGAACACTCGCTTATGTGACAAGAAGTTGCACATATTGAAGTTCGAACACGCGTAAGGATTTATGAAAATCCTAAGCTATTTAAGCTAATAAGAGAAATAAAAAGTTTGAGAAGATACTTGGTTATAGTAAGAAGTTACTCAAAACTAGTATTTTCAAAATTGATAGGACTTATGAGAAGCGCTAGGCTAATCATCTTGACAATTGTTGCAAGATCCTACAAAACATATACCTAGTGCATTATGAGTTGAAAGAACACTTGACTAGTGCAAGTTATGTCGTCCACCATAATTCGTTTGTTATGTGATAAACAACAAGAAAGTTCTCTCAAAGTAAATAACTTGTACCTAGTTTAGGAAACTAGATATGTACTTGGTAAGATTCATGCTATGTAAGACAAACATGAAAATAGAGGAAAATGCAATTCAAGAGTTTGAACACATGGACACATGGTGTGTTAAACTCATGTTGCAAATGACTAGTGTTTACACACTTACAATATACATCACAAGGTGGTAATATGGTATTGACTACCCGAATGTGATGTCGACATTTGTCATTTGAGTTACTATTAACTCACCTTAGACTTTGTTACATCCAAACGGGTTTTAGAGACAATTGAACCCCGTTAAAGTGAACACGGATTAGCATTGTATTCGCCCATAGTAACTTATATGAGGTGACGTCTCGAAGTGACTAGAGTGTGATGCGATTGATGGCAAGTTCAAGTGCCATAGAGTCATATGAGAATGACTAGTCGATCACATAGGCAGACTGTTAGGAACACTTTGTCGGGCTAATGACCGCTTATAGAGTTCTGGCAAATTTATATTGCCTGGTCGTGACGAGAGCTACTATAGTATTCTAATGAGTCGATTTTTTTGACTAAAGATTGTTCGCCTAAGGTGGCACAGTTTCAGATTAACTTTGATTTATGTTACTACGACCTTCGTAAATTGGGTCAAATTGGAATATTTTGGGTTATGATGGCTGTGGCTAGTCGAAGGGAATAAGTGCGATAGGAATTGTCCACCCCTTGTCAGGGTTATAACAATATCTTAGGGCCACTCGAGGAGTAATGAACTGGAAATGCGTGGCCACGCTCGGAAGGTATCTATGGTAGATAATTCCGGTCAATCAGTTATTCTCGAGATCGAGGAAACCACTCTTGATATGATCACTTGCAAGTATGACGCGAAAGACACCTTGCATTGAGTGGGATATAGTAATAGGAAAAGAGAATTGGTGACGCACACTTGTCGAGGATAAGTGGGAGATTGTTGGAATATGTGTCTTCCGACAATAATGCGATCACAACTGTCGATCATGATGATCACATGTTTAAATCTCATTTTAAGAATACATGTGGGATGTAATATTTTACAGTCAACTGGTCCACACATATCAGTAATGATTGGCTGACTAGAGTTTGACATTACTGTCGTGCGACGGTGGTGATTAGTTGATCCCCTTAGGTCATACCTAAAGGGTGACACTCTTAATTCATTATTTAATTGATCGTATGTCGATACGGGTTAATTAAATTGCTTAAAATTGACGGACGATTTTGTGATTATTATTGACGTGTCTTATTGTAATTTGATTAAATAAGATACGGTCTAAGTAATCAAATTGTTTTATTACTTAGATAAAATTATTGTTTACGAAACAATTGAAACTGAATGAATAATTTATTATAAATACAAGACGTTGTGATTTATAATTGATAAACTGTTTTGGTACAAGTAATTATGAATTACTAAGTCGATTTTGTACATGGCGTATTTTTATTAATACGCTGATTTTTAATATGTTAAAAATACATTACAATTACACATGACTAGTAATATGTGACAATTGACAAATGATAAAAAATAAAATGGACCTCCCATTTTATATAAGTGCCGAAAATGGAGGGAGTATTAGGTTTAAATTGTGTTAATTATTTTTAAGTGGAAAACATGATGATTACAACCTAATATAGCCATGCATACCTATGATTTCTTGGGTAGAAAAACTTGCTCATGCATTGGGCATCCTCCTCCCCTCCAACCGGTTTTTGCATGGTAAAAGCCAAGGGTTTTTACTCTATTTTTTCTAATATACACTACAATTACCAGTGAGAGACATTCATTCTTTTATCATCTAAAACTTATAGAAATTTTAGAGAGATAATTACTCCATTTCTTCCCTTCTCTTGGCCGAATAAACAAGAGAGCAAAATAATATTTTGGGTCAATTTTTAAGCAAGATTAATAATATTACTAGTTCATAGTATTGTTAATTATTAAGAGTTACACCTTGGGTATTCACTTTTGGGAGGGATTCTATTTTGGATCCTTGTTCATCCATGATGTGAACATTATTTGCGCACATTTAGTCCTCTTATTGAGCCTATTTTGCACACTATTATAGCGTCTCATAGCCATTTTATCCGTCAAATGCTTCCTATTTTGCTTTCCTAGTGCATTTTATATGTTTTGTAGGAAAGGAGATAATAAGGCGGAAATTCCCGTCTTTCGTGCATATTTGGAAGGACATTGACGATCTTGGTTGAACGAGTATTGAAGGAGAGGCAAGAATTAAAGACTAATCTCATAAGAATAAGAAGTAATCGAAGAGAAAGATTATGAAGCAGAATCCGAGCGACCAGGGAGACAAGACGCC
Organism: Silene latifolia; assembly: GCF_048544455.1. Classification (NCBI taxonomy): domain Eukaryota; kingdom Viridiplantae; phylum Streptophyta; class Magnoliopsida; order Caryophyllales; family Caryophyllaceae; genus Silene; species Silene latifolia. The sequence goes on from NC_133532.1 coordinate 69,183,312, forward strand.
CGTCCAAGAGCTTAAATCCGAGCGTCCAAGCCTTGAAGACGCTCGGATTCCCTTGCTACAATCCGAGCGGATTTACCTAAAGACGCTCGTCCACCTCTGCAACAATTCGAGCGGATTCCCCTCCTGGACGAGCGGATCGTGGCGTCTTCAGAGATGCTCATCTCTCCGAAAAGACTAGCAATTCCCTGCTTAGAACTCACAAATGTTAATTACTAATTTAGCCTTAGTTAACCTAATGAAGCTCTACTATATATACCCCACTTGTAAATAATCAAAGGATGAAGTTTTTAGAGTAGAGAGCCTCCACATTAGAAATTCCTCTTAGATTAGATTATGAGTAGATTAGAATAGATTACTCTTTAATCTTTCCACAAATTACATATCAATCTTTCCTTAATTATTGTTCAAGTTTTTTATTCAAGTTTATTATTGGGTAATTGAAGATTATTGGGTTATTATTGGAGAATTGAAAACTCTTCATCAATCAATCAAGTTCTCTTCTTTTATTCTTTGCTTTATTATTTGGAATCATCTCAAGTTTGGTATAATTCTCTTATCATGTTTACACTTGTTGTGACGATTGACACCATTAATGACATGTTTACCATGATAATAAATGAGTAGTCTCTTAACTAGGATGAATGGGTAATTAGGGAAAATCAACATGGGATTAATCATGCTTAATCTAATATGTTTTCATAATTAAATTGCTTGCTTGTTGTGATGTCAACCTATGCACATGTTATGTTTGATGAAATGCTAAGCCTATGAATCCTTGCATTTTTACCCATCTCTTATCTACTCAATAAGACTTGTAAGATATAAACCAACTCGAGTCTTGTTAGACCATGCATAGAAGTTGAATAGGAGGAAATTAAGTCGACTTGTAGGTGTTGTACAATCTAATCGATTCGGCTCCGGGACCCAACTCTTCCTATGAACCGTAAGACATAAACCAACTCGGTTCCTTTACAACATTAATTGCTTGCAACTTTGTAAACATGTTTGTATGATCAACACCATGAATCCCCTATGACCCCATGACATCCTAGTGCTTTTAAGTCATTTGTTTACATTTCTTAGTTCATTGTTTGCTTTACTTTGTTACTTTCATTATTTAGAATACAACTACAAACCCCATCAATTGTGACACTAGCATAAATTGAGATAGATAGACTTAGAACCCAAAGCACACCGTCCCATGGATCGACCTCGACTTACCGCTAACTAGTTGTTTGTTGAGTATTATAAATGTGTTTGATTGGATGTGACCCGACGACATCACCCATCAAAATGGCGCCGTTGCCGGGGACGGTGTTAACTTGATTTAGATTTTCTTAGATTGTTATTAGTTGTGTCTTTCTTTGCCTTGGGGAAGTAAAACTCCTCAAGGTTTGTTCTAAATATTTTCGAGTTGTTTGATATTTTGCATTTCTAGAAGATCACAGGTAACTTGTTACCCTTTGATCATGAAATAAAAAGGTCTTTGACAAACAATAGAAGACTTGCTAGAACAACTTTGAGAGGTATTGGTGAGGTTGCAGATATTCAACCAAACGCTATTGAGTTCGTCAACCCTTTTGTAAGAGAAGGTGAGGAGAACCCAACACAAAACCCAACACAAAATCAACCCACAATGCCTAAATTTTCATCACATTCCGTACCAACCGAGGAGAACCTACCCAATGGTACTCCTACACCACAACACTTAACCGGAAATTTCATTGCCAAATCCGCATTTATCCAATTAGTCGAAAGAAGCCAATTTGGGGGGATGCCTAGTGAAGACCCTCACTCTCACATGAAGACTTTTTGTGACTATTGTGATGCGATTTCTCAAACCGGTGTAACTCAAGACCAAATTCGATGGGTCTTATTTCCTTTTTCTCTAATTGGTACCGCAAAACAATGTTTGAAAGGCCTTGATAAGGCTACTCTCGGAATTGACTCTTGGAAGAAGTTGGCTCTAGCTTTCTACAAAAAGTTCTACCCACCGGAAAAGACTAACATGCTAAGAGCTCAAATTACGGGCTTTAAGCAAAGAGATGAAAAATCCTTGTATGAAGCTTGGGAGTGGTACGAGGTATGAAGCATCTTCAAGCTCACAAAGACAAAAGGGGCAATTACCACCTCAAAGTAATCCCCCGAGACATGAAACGGTTAGTGCCATTCACTTGAGGAGTGGTACGAGGTATGAAGCACCAAAGAAGCAAGTTGAGGATGAAGTTGTGGAAGCTAGTGACAAAGAAGAAGTTGTACAAAACTCCAAGGATGGAGAACCATCAAAAGAAGAAGTTTCAAAGAAAAGTGAAGACATGCCAAGGAGAAGGAACCCATTGTGATTAGACTTCCTTTTCCAAGTCGTCAAGCTAAGCCCAAATTTGATGACCAACTTGGAAAATTTATGGAAATTGTGAAGAATTTGGAAGTCTCGATTCCTTTCACGGAATTAATCAATCACGTGCCGGCCTATGCGAAGTACATGAAGGACATCCTTACGAAAAAGATGTCGATCCGGAAGCTTGAGACTATCGCCTTCACTAAGGTGAGTAGTGCAATCCTTCAAGGGAGTTCACCTCCGAAACTTAAAGATCCGGGAAGCTTCTCAATACCGTGTACCATTGGCGACACAATGATCAACAAAGCCCTATGTGATCTAGGGGCTAGTGTGAGTGTTATGCCGTATTCGGTGAGTAAAAGGTTAGGGATGAGAGAGCTTAAATGTACCAATATCACACTCCAAATGGCCGATAGATCGACGAAGACACCATTAGGGATATGGGAAGATGTTCCCGTAAGAGTTGGGAAATTTTTCATCCCGGTGGACTTTGTCATTGTTGACATGGAAGAAGACTCCAATATTCCAATCATTCTAGGTAGACCTTTCTTGCACACCGCGGGTGCGGTGATAGATGTGAAGCATGAAGAGCTCACCGTAGAAGTGGGAGATGAGAGCATAACTTTCAATCTTGACAAGACCATGAGAGCTCCCCGTTTGCATGAACCATGTTTTATGGTTGATCATTATAGCCGGAAGGATGAGAGGAAGAAGTCGGAATTCCAATGGAAAAATAAAGTTGATGATGCTCCATTAAAAGAGAAAGGGAATTGTAACAAAGAGAGCTTGAAAAGCTCACCCATGACAAGTGAAGAGGATGGCCGCATTGGCCAAAACAAGAAAGGAGGAGAGTTGTCTCTATCAACTCAAGAGATTTTTAATGATCAAGTAGACGAAGTTTGCGGTCTTTGGGACGATGAGTTTGAAGGGATTTTCAATCCCTACATTGGTAATGCTATCGATCAAGACCAACATGAAGGATAACAAGTGCAAAGGTCTATTGAGGATCTTTATCATGTTAATGAACAAGCTTTTGACTACTTCTTCAAGGTGTTGAGCAACATCAACAACACCTTGAACATGCCCCCATGACATCTCACTAAGGATGAGAGCTTGGTGGAGTCCTATCTCAAACCACCATTTGTAAGATATTTCTTGAAATTCTACTTTGTATAATATTGTACATTTTTGCATTTTTATTTAATTTATTGCATGAGAGTAGTGAGAGAGAGTTTTCTTACATTTTTATTGAGCACAATTTCAGAAAAAGATAATGAGGAACAACAAATTGGTGAAAGGGTATGATTTTGCAAAGAAAAGAAAGAAAAGGAAGAAAAACAGTGGAAAGACGCTCGTCCCGAGGACTGGACTCTCGTCCAATGCCTTCATCAGGGTACTGTTCAGCGCTGTATCGGAATCCGAGCAGATTTGGCAAAAGACGCTCGTCCATAAGGAAGACGCTCGGATTGGATTTTGGACGCTCGTCCTGAAAGGCACCTGAAGAAAAGATTTGGAACTGTATCAAAATCCGAGCGGATTTTTGACAAGCCGCTCGTCCAAAGTCAGACGCTCGTCTAAGACAGAAGACGCTCATCTTCCGCCTACCTCAGAAAATGCAAAGTTCTTGTCACGAAATCCGAGCAGATTTTCTGTAAGACGCTCGGATTCTACAGAGGCAAGACGCTCGTCCCGCAAGGAAGACGCTCGGATTCTGGCGCTTTTCTCGAATTATTCGCCCAGGCCCCACCCGTGTCCGCTCGTCTTCCCCCCTTTTCTATAAAAACACCCCCTTTCTCCCTTATTTCCTCACCTTATCTAACCCTAAATCACTCATCTTCATCCCCCCAAAAAAAAAAAAAAAAAAAAAAAAAAAACTCCCCTCACAATAAAAGCCAACAAAAACCCCAATCTTCCCAATCCAAGATGATGAATTTCAAGGGCAAGGCTAAGAAACTTGTTGAATCCGCCGTTAGGAAACGCAAGGGTTCATCCTCACAAGAAAGGGTGCCGCCAAGGAACTTCCGCCCCATCATGAGAGGAGGGATAGAGAAACTTGAGCACTTCCCGGAGGTACTCTTCACCTCCGATGCCCACCGTAAGAAGTTCGTCGAGTTGCTAGGTAAGCACTATGAACCCACTCAGTTTATCGATACTAGGGTGTTAGAAACCCTTGGGATAAGTTACCACACCGAGATGTTCTTTGATGGCTTAGGGATTGGAAAATTATTCCATGCCCATGAGGAGACGTACCTTAGTCTCACCCTGGAATTTTTGTGTAGCCTCCATATTGTCACGAACACTCGAACCAATGTGAGCATGGATTTTAGGTTGTGCAACCTAGACCATAGCCTCACACTTGATCAATTTGCTCACATTTTCGGTCTTGTTGTACCAACCGACTTTACCGACAAACCCGCCGATTTTGATGTAGACCTACTTTGGAAGGCTATTTCCGGGAGGGATTTTATCCACCAAAAACAGTGCTATACCTTCGCTATCTAATACCCGGTGATTCGGATCACCGTACGTTTTTTAGCCGGCACCATCAATGGGAGGTATGAACAAGATAGGTGCACTCTCATTGATTTAACATTCCTTGAGTCCTATCTAAATGTTTGGGGGACAAGGCGTTACAACTTCAATACCCCCCTTGAGATGCTTACAAGGTTCTATGACTTTTCTCAAGGGAGCACCCAACTCAAGACCTTCGTGATGGGAGGTCTAATTACTATCTTGGCAAACTTCCTTTGCCCCGGGTTCAACTCCCGTGAGACTTATGCTCCTTTTGAGGGGAGTACTTTGATTGATGAGGACGCCGTCTTCAACCACCACCGGTGGTGTGCCTACACTGAAGGCAGGAGTGTAGAATGTGTGGACAATGGGCCACGGGGGTGCTTGGTGAACAAGCGTTTGCATTTTTGTATGGAGTCGCCACCAATTTTTATGGGAAATTGGAACCGTTCGAATACCTCGTGTCATGTCAAGACACAAAGTAGTGACATGAACACTAAGCAATCGTTACCCTTAGCATTCTATGTCTAGAATGACTCTCGTGGATGCCAATGAACACGGGTGTTCACAGAGATCTGGAGTAAGGGGTGAGGGTACGTATTAGGAAGCTCTTTTGATCGAACACCTAATCCCGCCCGCGTCGATAGCGGCCTCTACTAATGATTAGGGAAGTTATTCGTACTTGATATATCGTCGGCTATATGCATGCAATGCAACATCCAAGTTTTAATCCTAGCATGTGAGAATTAATACTAAGTCGGTAAACACGTAGTTCAACAAACAATTGGGTCGAAGTAGGATTTAGGGTTGATTTACATGTGAAAACATACAAGCAATACAAGAAATACAATAATTATGAATTACAATAATGAAAATTACAATAATTACAAAGGAATAGGCGATTTATGTCGAAAATACCTTTAAAACGGATGATTTGGGAAAAAATAATAAAAGAATGAAAGAAACTAAATTAACAAACAGGAATTAGCGTGATATTACGGATAATAGTTCGTTAATACGTAGTCTAAACAAACTAGGTCAAGCAGAAACGGAGTTCAGGGACAGAACTCAGCCAGGAACAGGCGCAGCAGATCTGCGTCCTTTGGAATAGGCGCAGCAGACGTTGCGTCTGTTCCTTGGCTCAGTTCTGGCTGTGAAGCCGTGATTGCAAGCCGTTAATGTTAATTGGTGAATTTAATGATCGATTGATGATATTTACTCGGATGAAAGTGATTAACATGTTATTTAACATATGAAGAGGTCATGAAAACAAACATGGATGAGACGGATGCAAACGAATTAATTACAAGATGGAATAATGACAGAAGTGAAAAATATTAATGAGTCAAACAAATTAGGTTAGATATGATGGATTAATGACGAATATATGATGAATACAACGAAAGACAGGTGAAAACTATATCGAAGACGAATCCCAGAAACCCAATATGGATGAATTGAATCTCTACAACCCGGAATCGAATTTAATGACGAAAACCCGCAATCATTGGATTATTTGGGATTTAAGTCGGATTTATGATGATTAAAACATATTAATGATGATGATGATTGTGATATGCATATGAGATTATTTGCTATGACGAAGAATTAACACACAAACGAAACAAAAGAAGGGATTGACGAATAACAGAGGACGAACGAAGAAGAAAGGAAGCAGGAACAGCGGCAGCCTCACGAAGAGGCGCAGCAGGAACTGCGCTCCTTCGAAGAGGTGCAGCAGTTGCTGCGTCCTTTCTCGACGGTTATCTACTGGAAATCCGTAAAAAAGAGGTTTTAAAGCATGGTTTTAGAAATCGGTTTTAATGGTATTTTCGACGTAAACCTTACAATTGTGATATAATTATTAAAATACAATAAATAAAAGAGAGATTCACACCCTCAGACTTACATGTTGACCAAACGAGAAGGACTAAGATATCGATTAGTGATGCTCGACGCGAATGCAAAGAAAGTGCCCTCGTAAGACGAAAACGATTAAGTTAATTAAGTTGATTATTGGTGTAGTTGGTCAAATTGGTTGGTCATGCAAACGGGGAGGCTGGTACTCAGAAGGATCCGAGCTTACGTGGTCAAAAGTTCAAGCACATAGACGCCAAAAAGTAAGAACAAAGTCTAGAATGCAAAGGGAGAAGAGAAGGGCGGACACTCGCGTGAGAAATATGAGGAGCGAAGGCTCCTATTTATACTAATCACGTGAAGGAATTAGGGTTTCGGAGACTCTTTGGAAGTGAATCACGGAAAGATATGAAAAAGATACGAGAAACATGCGAAAAGGGCTCGGGAAGAGGCGCAGCAGCCCATCGCGTCTCTTGGAAGAGGCGCAAAGACCTTCTTTGCGTCTGTTCCCAAGGGTTTCCTCTCCTGAGAAGAAAGATTTCCGTGTTTGAGTTATGGTAGGACGGAGATAATTCGGTTTTCCTTAATATCTTGTGTGAATATTACGGGAAATTGTTTACTAAAAGATAAAATTTATGAAATATGGATTAGAAATATCCGGAACATTCCAGAACATTCTGACTCGGGACTTAACGGTTATCAGAAAATGGAGACGGTTTCAGCCGGACCAACGAATGTACTCTAATTACTGTCAAAACGACCGTATCGGGGCGTAGATGACAATTAAGAGGTAGACATTAATATTTGAGCAATCACTTGATGATAATCTTACGAATTGTCACAAATCGTTCCGCGTACCAAACATGCGGCCCAATCATCACCGGGTGGTTTGCGAGAGGTGCGAAATTAGGTATCTCTGAGCCCCACTTTGACCGAGGCTTGGACTAGGCGAAAGTCAAAGTATAGCCATCAGGTCAATCGAAGATTACAACCTGACGACTATGGCGACGCGAGGCGGCTCAAGGGGTCTGAACCAAGGACCTGTCGTCGGGAACATTTTAGAGTCTGCCGACTATCGGGGAGGGTCGTTTAAAGTCCATTAGACTACGTAAGGAGGCTCGCCAGCCATAAGAAGAGACCATACCTGAGACTTCTTCTCGAGATGCTTCCGGAGGTGCATAGGAGCTAAGGGTAAGCATAGGAGCTAAGGGTAAGACCTAAAAGATATATAAGGATTGTGCTAGGGTATGGGGCCCTAAAGAAAAGCATTGACGGGAAGGAGGCCTAAAGTAAGTTCAACTTAAGGGTAACTAAAGCTTGGGTATAGGAACTCTATTGGTTTGGGGAACTTGAAGGCTTATGCGCCTAAAAGGGATTGGGATCCTATAGTTAAAAAATCCTAATTTCGGGTTTACGAACCTAAGAAAGAAGGCTTTGGGTTTGGGAACTTCTGGAGAACGACGCCTTTGTCGCACTCCGCGGGGAAACAAGAAATATTGCGAGTAGCAGGACACAAAGCGGAGCGCGAGAGAAAAGCGCTTGGGTAGATGTTAATCCTCATGTCTTGAGAGGGACAGTACGTCCGCTTACTCTCGCTGGAGACATGATTGGGAATTATTCTTCTTGTCATGAGAGGGAAAGTATATCCGCTTACTCTCGCTTGGAGACATAATGAAGGAGTGTCGAATTTTGCGAAGGAACAAATGATCGTGCGACAATCTGTTGCGGGCTTGGAAATGCGGGCCGGAACGAAAGAAAATCGTCAAACGGACCAAAAGAGTGAAATAACATCGGGGAAGAGGCGCACCAAAGATGGGCCCACAAATAACGAACTCATAACGAATTTTTAAAAAATCTGTATGGAGGGAACAAAAGGAAGAGGCGCAGCAAGAGCTGCGTCTCTTGGAAAGAAGCGCCCGCTTCGCTTCGTCTGTTCCCCAAATTGGCTTTTCTGCGTAAAAACGCGAAGAATCAGAGGGATTGCTTCATTTGCTTGAAACACAATTCACTCATTTCTCTCTCAAATCTTCACCATTTCCGCCAAGGTTTGATCCAAAAGCTTGCATTAAACATGACTAATCGAGGTATGTGTCTCAATCTTGCATTAATCTTCTACATTTATCCGATTTTGAGCCGAAAAATCTAGGGTTTATGACCCTTTTGATCGAAATTTTGGGGCTTTTCCCCCAAACGCATTTGCCTTGTCAAATTGACATTAGAAATGGATAGTAGGTGATATTAGGAACATAACCATGTATTTGTTTCGAATTTTCATCAAGTCTTGAGCCTTTGAGTGAAATTTGAAACGGTTTTACAGCTGAACCGTAAATTGCTTCGAAAATAGCCTTAGGAATGCCCATTTGTAATGAAATTTGATATTCGGGATCCTTGAATGATGGGTAAACTTTCTACCATCTCGGAATTTTGGTTTGTGACGGCTTTTTCAGGACACTTTTCTAGGGCATAATCGCCGTTATAACGAAATGCTGCCGAAATTTCGACTCGAACCCGGAACTAGGCTTCGAATTAGACTTGACTTGACCCAAATTACCACATGAGTGATCGGGTTGGTGGGAATATGGCCAAGGATGGCAAGAAAAGATCGGTTTCAGGGCCTTGAATGCTCGAAAATCCTTTAACCAAGGCTTGTCGTCACGTGACGCGGCCTAAATTTGCTTTAATGTTGCAGGTGATGAGGCTTCTACTTCTGGGAGAGCTCCCATGGAGATCGACGCTGCCACTCTTGTTGAGGAGGCTTTAGAGCGAGGCCTTCACCGCTGCGGTGATGGGCTGCCGGTGACGAGTTTCACGAGGAGGAGGCCGTCGAGGAGGAGGAGGCCCAGAGACGGGCCAACGTCGGACGAGGAGGTCGCCACCTGAGAGGAGCTCTGCGTGGCCGAGACTTGGGAGAGCAGGCACCGGTGTGGGCTGCAGAGGGTCACCTGTCCTATAGGACGGTGAAGAGTTTGGTAAATAGGAATTCACTACTCATTACTCATCCCTTTTCATTCTTTTGTTCAAATTTCTTTCAAATTTCATTCAAAACTAAATATAGCCTTGTTTCAAATCACAATAGGAGGCCGGGAACATCCGGTCGTTCTCGGGTTACACGACATCGATGGAGCACTACGAGCGGCTGTCGGCGGAGGAGAGGGCCATGATCGAGCGTGGAGCGTTCGGTCCTTTGGTTCAGGTCTGGAGGGACATCGCGAAGAGGAAGTTGCGGGCTAACCTTAGCCTGGTCCGCGCTTTCTTGGACCGATTCTGAGATACGAATTCCACGTTCCACATGCCTTTTGGTGAGGTGGGAGTCACTCTGGAGGACTACGGCATGATTTCTGGTCTGCCGTGTGGGACCGAGGAGGTGGTGTGGCCGGAGACTGCCACGAGGGCGGATTTGGCCGAGGCGAGGAGAGTGATCGGCTGGAACTTGTCGCCGAAGGTATTACAGTGCCGAGTTTGATACCCAGTTCTTACGTTCGAGACTATTTTGCGGGGAAGACCCCGACGCTGGTGATGATTGACGGGAGGGAGACGGCTCCTCCTCCTGTACATGCCGAGCGAGCAGGGCTCGTCCGTGGCTCACAGTGGTTTTGTCTTCGATTACCTCGGAGACAAGGGCGAGAGGTGTCGACGAAGCTTCTTCCCTTCCTTTCGACCGAGTTCCCTAGGGCGCCGGGACCGGGTCATCTTGGTTTGCGGTCCTCATCCGCTTCATGAGGGCCATGGTTCGTCCGGAGCTGATGGAGAATGGGACTTCTCCTGGTGCTGTCGGGCCTGGACTACTGCTGGAGGTATGAACCTTCCTTTAGACCAAATTTAATTCTTTTCTTTATCCAATCATGAAAGATCGTCATTGATTATTTTACTTTGCAGGCGTGGGTGTAATCCTACTTCCCGAGCCTCGCGCCCAGGAGGACGGAGCCGCTGGAGAGGGCCTATCCCGTGGTGAGGGATTGGGTGATGTGCCGGACGAAGAGCAAGCGTTCTTCTCACAACGTCTACCGGCGGGATGTGAACGCTCTTCAGCTGAGCAGCGTGAGTATCTTACTAATATTCACTCGTGCTTCTTATATTTAATTGATCGTAGGAATGATCCTTGTTTTATCTTGTCACAGTGGGTGCCCAGACCTTGGGCAGAGTACGCTGGAGCGCCTCCTTTCGTGGCTGAGGTCCTTCGACCTAGGAGCCCGAGCCGACTGCTGTTGAGGACGTCGATGGGTCCTGTGTGGTACTTCGGCGAGCGCTTGGCTCGTCAGTGCTCGCGGGGCGTGCTGACGGTTCCCGTCGATCCTCCCAGGATGATGTTTAGGGAGCCTTCTGAGGCTGAGAGGGAGGCGGACTTGGCTGGTTCCAGTGGCGACGCCCTTCTCCTTCCTGGCGAGGACTACTCGGCGTTCCTTTACGGGAGGTTGGCATACTGGCCGGTAGTGGTGAGCATCTTTTATTTTTCCTCTTGATTCGATTTTGAGAATTATGATGAAAGATCATCGATTAATGAGAACTGTTTGTATTTGCAGGAGGTTGAGGCGGCGGGCATTGAGCCCCCAGAGTACCCCGAGACCCTCCAGTACACTGACGCGACCGGGAGGACGACGATCTCCGAGCTGCGTGACTTTGACGTAGCTGTGACCGATGCTGGCCTGGACGATTGGCAGCATCTGATTCGGAGGGTGAGCCTCTAACTTGTATATCTTTTGTGTTAGAACACATTTGGTTGAGTTTGTTCAATTGTTGAGAATTTCTTTTTGAAAAAATGCAGGTTGCGCCGTCTCGGTTTGTGGCGTTGTGGAGGGTGGCCAACCGGCTGCGAGCTACTGCCGTCGAGGCACTTGTCGGCGGTCGAGGTCATCAGGTATGAACCTTACACCTATTTCCATTTTTGATTTTTTGATTTTCTAATTCTGCTTGAATCGATTGACATGAGCCAATTTATCGTTTACAGGGTGACCGCGGGATGGAGCAAGAGTTGACCCAGTCTCGGGAGGAGACAGCTCGCGTTTTGAGGGAGCTCGAGGTTTGGCATGCCGAGATCGCCGCTCTTGTGGCGAGAGTTGCAGAGTTGGAGGGCGCCCAGCAGTAGTTTTGTGTAGCTTTTGTCGTACTTTGCACATTTGTACATTTGGACTATCATTTTGAACATTGTTTGGACTTTGTTTGGGGCTCGAGCCCCTAGTTTGTACATTTCCTCCGTTTGGTATATATATGACGGCCTGAGTGCCTTTGCTGCTGGGTTGCGTTGCTTGTATCTGCAGGTTAGTTTCGAACAGGTTTGGTAGATGACGGTTTATGCCGTCATGCTGCCGAAATTTACATAGAAAACACGCAAAGCAAACCTTTTTATATACATATGGCCTTAATTAGCACAAAATGAGAGACTCAAAAGAACGCGAAAAATGCAAAACTTTTGCCGGAAATGACCGGACGGATGATAGGGAGGGTTACCCCCTAAAAAAAAGAAAAAAAAAAAGAAATCTATAAGTTAGAAATGTAGAAATGAAATTAAGAATTTGAAGTGAATATGTACATGTTGGGATTTGGTAAAATAAATGATTTAAATATTATTTCCCTAAAAAAGAAAATTAAAATGAAAATCATTTCCTAAAAATAAATAAAAAGAAAAGTGTGATATAATGGCAGAAATGTCGATGTCGCCTCGGAATGCGTGCCCGCGAAATTAGGAAACCTGAAACATGGTAATCTTCCCGTATTTACTAAAATAATAACCTTTAGGAATAGGAAATTATTCGTTAAGGAATTAGGAAAGATCCAACGCGGAAAATCACAGAAGTGAAGCTGAGGAAGAGGCGCAGCATGAGCTGCTTCCCTTTGAAGAGGCGCAGCAGGTGCTGCGCCTGTTCCCAAGATGGTCTGTTCTGACGGATTTTTTGGAAACAACAATTAGTTTAAATAGAAGCGTCGATGGAGGTTTTATTCACACAAATCTTCCGTCTCTTCTTCGTCTAATTACACAAAATTCTTCAAAATAAATTTTCTCATCATGAATACTTTGGAGATCCTCTTGAAGGAATGGACCATCGAATTTTCAAATATGGAGAAGCACGATATGGGCTCTTATAACTTTGGATCGTTGTTGAGTTTGAAACTCATCAAGGTTGTTAAACCGTTCTTGGATGCTTGTCTTGACTATTGGGACCCGAACTACCATGTCTTCGTGTTCCCTGGAGGTGATATTTGCCCCTTTCCTGAAGAGATTGCTGCTATTGGTGGGTGGAACCCCGAACACTTGCCCGCCATTCCTTCTACTTCGCAAGGGTACAAGAGCAAATTTAGAGACTTGCTTGGATTGACTAGGCTTGAGGTGGACCGTCTAGTTACCTCAAAAGGCGTGAGAATGTTGGACTTCATAGATCGATTCATCAATCGGGCCGACCCCACCGTTTCGCATGTTGCTAGGCGGAGGGCATTCGGCTTTTGCTTGTTGCATGTGTATGTCTTCCAAGGGCACGTTGAAGAAGACTTGATAGGTGATCCCCGTCTTCTTGGCCTCGTTGAGCAGATGAAGCTGCGCAGGAGCCCAGCTTGCTTATGCTTGGGAGAGATTATATTGGGTTTGGATAATAGGAAATCCAACCGTGATCTGCCGTTCTTGGGAAGTCCCGTCATTTTGCAGGTAAAAGACACCTTTTCTATTTTTTTTTTTCGTTTTTTTTTTCGTCTTTTCGTTTTTTTTCTTTTTTTTCTTTTTTTTTTTTTTTTTTTTTTTTTCTAATACCCACTTTTGGTAGGTTTGGCTTATGGAACGGCTCCGATTGATCGAGCCCCCAGTTCATGCGCTTTCCTATCATGCCCGCTCGATCGCGATGAGGACAAGGTTGTATATGGTGGACTTCACGCGGGTTTGCGATTACTGGAAGAACAAGCTGAAGAGCGATGATGGCCCGTTGATCAGGTGGGTCGTACCGTGGTGGCACCTCAAGTCCGTCACTAGAGTGTCTTCTTTGGATCCCACTAGGTCTGTGCGCATTCCCGGATTGGAGTTTATGGTATGCATCTTCCCGGAAAGGCTGATGAGACAAGTTGGGCTGAAACAGACGATCCCTAGGCTCGATACCGTCCTGCAGACTGCTATGGCGCTTACTACAGAGAGCCGAAGAGAGTGGGCTATTAAATGGGCCCAAAGAAACATGTGGTTCTTGAATTTCTCCGCCAATGCTTTATGGGTGTCTGATTCTTATCTGAGGTGGAGAAAGGCTACAACTCCGGAAGAGCGCGAGAAATTGAGGAAGCGCGAGCCCATCAACTACAAGGTGTGCGAGGGAGAGAAAGAGAAAGAGAAGCATCGACGAGAGGAGAAGAAGAAGTCGGGTTTCAATTTGTTCATCCTTGAAGAAACCAAAGACTACTCCCTGTCGCGAGAGATGGTGATTGGCAAGAATGGAAAAGCTAGGCCTCGAGAAAGACCGTTGGTGATTAGGTCTGAAGTGGCGCAAGAGCGTCCGGCTCGAGGTCGTGACAAAAAATATGACAAGAATGACAAGGGCAAGGGGAAGATGGAGGAATAGCCCGAGTCTTTATTATTTGATTATTATTATTATTATTATTATTATTATTATTATTATTATTATTATTATTATTATTATTATTATTATTATTATTATTATTATTATTATTATTATTATTATTATTATTATTATTATTATTATTATTATTATTATTATTATTATTATTGTAATAAAAAAGGTGGGGTTTTTAGAATCCTAGCCTATTCTATTTTTATTATGTAGCGTACTATTATTATTAGAAAAATGAATGAAATAAAAAAGGTTAAATGGTTATGAAACCGTCGTGATTTTCTACTTATTATTCTTGTCGAATTTCACATGCAATGCAAATGTCCTTCTATTTACATTTTAGATATAATGGGTTGAATCCCGTGAAGGATTGCCTACGTATTCACTTAAAAAGCGAAATCAAACCCTTGCGCGTAGTTCGAGTAAATGTAAAAGAATAATTGTTCGAAGCAAGAGCTTGTAATGAACCTTAGAAAAGAAGCATGAGCTTTTGCTTACTCTGAAGGTGCGAATTTAGTTTATTTGATGATATGAGGATGACTAACTTGTCAAAATGCAAGAGCACAGTGACATTAGCTTGTTTTAGCTTGGCCAGGGGCCGTTTATTTAGTGCCACAAGAGCGACACGTGGGGTTACGCGAGGCGCGTTTTCACTCCTATTCTAGGCATAGTACCGTTTCAGTTGGTCAAGGTTTGTGGGGTTTGAAAACTCATTCCGTCTGTAGGTGCGTGATTCTAACCGCACCCCCTGGGAGTATGGATTTGACTAGAAATGGTCCGGCCCAATTAGGTTTGAACTTTCCCCGTGGGTCCACAGGTAAGAGAGCTCTAACCGATTTAAGCACTAACTCTCCTTCTTTGATGTTTCTTGGCCTAACCCTTTTGTTGAAAGCTCGTTTGATACGTGCTTGATTTGTTTGGACATTATGCAAGGCGCGTAGCCTACGTTCATCCAGGAGGATGAGTTCTTCATATCTACCCTTCTTCCAATCGGCTTCCGGGATTTGACTTTCGAGTAAAATACGCAAGGATGGTATTTCTAGCTCGACTGGTTGTACGGCTTCCATGCCGTAGGTCAAATAGAAAGGAGTAGCCCCAGTGGGCGTCCTAACAGATGTACGATACCCCCATAAATCAAAAGGTATCTTGCTTGGCCAATCTCTATAGTTGTCAATCATTTTCTTGAGAATCGTGACAACATTCTTGTTTGCTGCCTCTACTGCGCCGTTAGTCTGTGGTCTATAGGGCGAAGAGTGGTGATGCTTAATCTTGTATTTGGCTAGCAATTGCTCGGTCTCAGCTTGGAAATGTGACCCGTTATCGCTGATGATCTCATGTGGGCAACCATACCGACAGATGATGTTGTTTTGTATGAACTTTGCCACATTTTTAGCTGTAAGACCAGTATAGGAAGCCGCTTCTACCCATTTGGTGAAATAGTCGATCGCTACTAGGATGAAACAGTGACCTCCTGTTCCGGCTGGGGTTATCTTCCCGATTATGTCAATTCCCCATGCAGAAAAAGGCCAAGGGGATGTCATTGTGTAGAGCAATGAAGGAGGGACATGTTGCACGTTCCCGAAGATTTGGCAATTGTGGCAATGTCTTACGTATTTGATGCAATCGGATTCCATTGTGGTCCAGTAGTATCCTAAACGTGTGATTTTCTTTGCCATCATGGGCCCACTCATGTGAGGACCGCATTCTCCGTCATGGACTTCTTCCATCACCTTTCGTGCCTGCGAATGATCAAGGCAACGTAGGACTACACCAAGAGGTGTTCTTTTGTATAATTCTCCTTGCATCAGAATGTATTGGGAAGCTAGTAGGCGTATAGCACGTTGTCCCCTCTTGTCCATATCCGGTGGATATGTACCATTAAGCTTAAAATTCAGGATTGCTTGGAACCAGGGTTCCTGTGCGATTTCCTCTTCGTCGGTGATTTGGTGGACATAAGCCGGCTCTGACCGTCGTTCGATGCATAAAGGCATTTCCGTCATGTGATCTGGCATGTTGATCAAAGATGCAAGTTTCGCAAGAGCGTCTGCAAATTGATTTTCTTCCCGAGGTAGGTGTAGGTAGGTTACGTGATCGAAGAATTGAGCGACTTGGTCTATTCTAGCCTGATAGGGTGCGAGGCTTTCGCCGGATTTTCCAAGATCCCGTAACTTGGTTGATGATCGTGATGAATCTCCATGTACTCGGAGGTTTTGATGCCTAAGCTCACTGTCGCTTGTAGTCCAATGAGACAAGCTTCGATTCTCGCAAAGCATTGTTTGTCACCTCGAAGTCGAGTTTTGAAAGAATTGGTGTGTGCTCGCCTTCGGGAGAAGTGAGCAACACTCCTATTCCGAACCCTCTTAAGTTCGATGCTCCATCAAAGTATAGGTCCCAGGAGTCTACATCAGTTTGGAGTATATCCTCGTCTGGAAATGACCACGTATCTATTGTTTGTGCGTCATTGGTAGGATTTTCTGCGAAAAATTCGGCGACGGCGCGACCTTTTATAACTTTCAGTGGCACGTATTTGAGGTCGAATTCGGAGAGCATCAGGGTCCATCTTGCTAGACGTCCGTTGAGGACGGGTTTCTCGAAGAGGTATTTGACTGGATCCATTTTGGTGTATATTTTGACGGAGTAGCTAAGCATGTAATGGCGTAGCTTCTTCGTTGCCCACACAAGAGCGAGGCATGTCTTTTCGAGTTGTGAGTATTTGCACTCGTACTCGGGAATTTCTTTCGAGATAGTAGATAGCTCTTTCTTCACTTCCTACGAGTTTGAGCCAAAGCATGGCACCCATGGGCGTTTCGATTCTTGTGAGATATAAACCAAGAGGTTGATCTCGTTGTGGTGGCATGAGCACTGGTGGTTTAGCCAATATCTCTTTAATTCGGTCAAATGCCTTTTGACAATCATCATCCCACATGGTGTGGTCTGTTTTCTTGAGTTTCTTGAAGATAGGCTCACAGATCATCGTAAGTTTGATATGAATCGACTTATATACTGCACCTTTCCCAGGAATCCTCTGACTTCTTTTTCTGTTTGAGGTTGTGGCATTTCGATCAGAGCTTTGATTTTGGAAGGATCTATTTCTATACCTCGTTGGCTAACGACGTATCCCAGGAGTTTGCCAGATGTTACCCCGAATGTGCATTTATGGGGATTGAGCCTCATGTTGTACTTTCGTAGCCTTGCGAAGAACTTGCGAAGGTTCGCAATATGTCTCTTTTTTTTCTTGGATTTGACAATCATGTCATCTACGTATACCTCAACTTCTTTGTGCATCATGTCATGTAGGAGCGTAGTTGCGGTGCGTTGATATGTAGCTCCGGCGTTGATTAATCCAAACGGCATTACCGTATAGCAATAGGTTCCCCATTGGGTGACGAATGCGGTCTTATGCATATCTTCCATGGCCATCTTGATTTGATTATAACCCGCATACCCATCCATGAAGGATAGTAACGCATGGTCTGCAGTGTTGTCCACTAATATGTCGATGTGAGGTAGAGGGAAGTCATCTTTTGGACTTGCTTTGTTTAGGTCCCTAAAGTCAACACAAACGCGGATTCTCCCATCCTTTTTGGGTACGGGTACTATGTTGGCTACCCGGTGTAATACTCGGAAACTTTGATGAACCGGCTTTGAATTGCTTATCAACTTCTTCCTTAATCTTGAGCCCATTCCGTTCTCATTCGTCGAAGCTTTACATTTCTGAGGTTTGAAACCTGGCTTAATCGGAATCCTATGTTCAGCCGATATCCCGTCGATCCCTGGCATGTCTTTGTAGGACCAAGCGAAAACGTCTTTGAATTCATTTAGGAGGTCTATGAAATCGGCCCTTTCGGTAGAGCTCAAGGTAGTCCCTATCCTAAGTTCTTGGGGTTCTAGTTCGGTTTCTACATTGATGGGTTCGGTGTCCTCTATTACTGGTCCCCCTTCCCCTTCCTGTAGTATTTCTTTGGCTACGTAGGGAGGTATTTTTCGAGTCGGGTCTTGGTCATCCTCGGTATCATCGTAAACAGAATTGCACTCAAGATAACACAAAGAGTAAGCAGAACCTGATTTATTCATATTAAAATTTGAGTAGAGTTGAAACAGAGAAGCCAACTGATCCATGGTCAGTGGCGGCAATGGGACAGCGGTTGGGGCATTCCCCAAACTACTGTGACTACTCGAGACTAAGCTAGGAGAAACAAAGGGAGTGGGGGTAACGACAGGAGTAGACTCTTTAATGACTTCTCTAGACTCCGACTCTGACTCCGACTCCGACTCGAACTCATCGTCTTCTGGTTCTCCTTTGAACATCTCTCCTTCTCCAGTGGTGAGCTTGAAGAGTCTTCCTTGATTGTTGGTCCACTTGATTGATTTTCTCCATCCTTTCTACTGTCTTGCGTTGGTAATGATCTCATCCTGCGCGGCCCTAACGAATCGATCTTCTCCAAACAATAGGCTAACAGCTTGTTCGTCTAAGCAAGGTGCTTGACGGGTTTTGACGGTAGGAACCATTTCTGGAGGGATAAAGTAGCAATCGTGAAAAATCTCGATTCCGGCTAACTTCCTCTCGAGATAATGCCAAGGCTCAGGAAATCCGTGAAAGAGTTCTAGACTTCCTTCTTGAACAAAGTACCCATTTAAAGTAGGGAGATAGGGTCGCATTTGGACTCCTATGCGCTTGCGGTTTTGGACTTGGGCAAGCATTTCGAGAACCTCCTCTTTTGTCGGTTTGTACCCTAGTCCAAGTGGTATCCTCGTTGAGTTGCCTTCCTTGTATGGTGCGAAGGTATTCTTCCGAATAGGGTTCAAAGGCATTCCAGGGAAGTATCCCTGGGATTTGAGTATGTGGTTAACCACCAAGTTAGAGTAGGGATTATAATATAAGGGTGCCAACTCGCTTTCTATGACACTTACACTTTGGAAGCCCCCAAGTTCGTATACGGGATCCGCAAGGACTTGATTGTTCGATTGCTTTTCGATTATCGCCTTGATGGGTGACGAAGTGATCGTCACTACTTTGCCGTTTAGTGGGATCTTGATCTTTTGATGAAGGGTGGATGTCACCGCTTTAGAAGCGTGAATCCAAGGCCTTCCCAGAAGTATGTTGAATGAAGCTTCAATGTCCACTATTTGGAAGTTAACCTTTCGTTCGATTGGTCCCGTGGCTATGGTTAGGTTGACAAGTCCTACCACCTTTCGTCGTGTACCGTCATATGCACGCACACCTTGATTGGTAGGGGTCCAATCCGACTCTTTCATGCCTAGCTTGTATGCCGTTTTGAGGGGTATGACGTTGACCGCGGAGCCATCATCCACCAAGGTCATTGGCACATTTTTCTTTAGACAAATGACAGTGATGTATAGAGCAAGGTTGTGACTAGCGCCGAAAGGTGACAAATCTTCGTCCGAGAAAGTAATAGGATTACTTAGCTTTGGTGATTCTTGGAAGACCAAGTTGACTACGTCTTCAGGAGTGGAGTTATGCGCTACATTTAGCTTGGCCAAAGCTTGCAGTAAAGCTTGGCGATGTGGGAATGAGCTTGCTACTAATTGCCAGACTGAAAGATCAGCCTTTGTCTTCTGTAATTGCTTGAGCAAATGATCAGTGGAGTCATCTTCGTTGTCATTTGGTGTGATGACGTTGGTTGGACCATTTTGAGTAGTGCTTTGATATGGACGACCCGAACGAGTTAGGTGGTCCACATCTTGGTCTTCACCATTTTGGACTATCTCTTTGACTAGGGAGTTTTCAATGAGATACTCGTCTTCATCATCGTCGGCCCAAACTCCATTGATTGTAGCTAATTCCCTCATTCTCATGATATCATCTTCTAGTCGTATGATCTGATCGACTAGTTTATCAACCACGGTGATTATTTCTTGCATAGTAGCGTTCTGAGAGAAGATTAGTGGCACATGTTCTTCGGGTGTTGCGTTGGGATTGCGTAAAGTTGTTACCACGTTTTCTAATTCCCAAACTTGCCTATCTACACTACTTGCCCATGTGACGAAGTCGGAAATGGTAGGGGAGGTAGTAGAATAGAACCCTTCATTCTCGATTGCATGAATTTCATTTTCGATTGGAGAAATGAGGTGTGAGCAATCTAAGGTAGATTCATCACTTGTGATCACTAGAACTCCAAGAGGATTGTGAGTGTTGTTGGGTTTACCTCCCGGTGGCATTGGTAGTCGACCATCTTCGATCATGTCTTGAAGCACGTTTTTCAATTTGTAACATTTTTCTGTGTCGTGCCCTTTACCCCTATGGTATTCACAGTACGAATTCTCGTCCCAGAACTTGGACTTCCTTCCGGGTTCGGGAGTAGGTCCAATGGGTTGGAGTTTACCTTGCTTCATTAGCCGTTTTAGAGCGTTGGAGTAAGTGTCCCCAAGGTTTGTGAATTTCCTTGGTGGGGTAGTTTTCTTGGATGGTTCGAGAAGGTTAACTTCATCGGTCTTGCTAGTGGAGCCGTATGAATGACTTGTGGAACCTTGGTATCCTCGACCTACCGTTTTGGACAAGAGTCCTTTACGGATGTCATCTTCAATCCTTGTCCCTAGTACGGTCAAGTCCTTGAAAGTTTTGATGTTTTGGTATCTCAAATGATTGGCATAGATGGGTTTGAGATTATCCACAAACTTCTCCACAAGGGTAGCCTCATCCGGGCGTTCAACTAGTTGAGTGCTAGTCTTCCTCCACCTACTTAGGAAGTCGGTGAACCCTTCTTTGTCGTTTTGGGTAAGAACCTCTAGAGTACGCATGTTGACTTGGATTTCGGCATTATCCGCATATTGTTTAGAGAACTCGATTGCGGCATCTTACCAAGTAGCGACCTTTTTGTGGTCTAAAGAGTAGAACCATTGCCTTGGGATGGTATCAAGAGATGAGGGAAAGATCCTTAAGAACATCTCGGGTTTGATGCCTTTGATAGACATGTAATCCTTGAAGGCACAGATGTGGTTCAAAGGGTTCTCGTGTCCCTTGAACTTAGGGATATCCGTCATACTAAAGTTAGTTGGCAATTTTGAATTGACGGCCTCATACTTGCGATTATTCTCCCTATAAATGTCATCCCCCTTAAGGTACATCAATTGCTCCTCTAGGTATTGGAGTCTCTTCTCAGCTACAGTCATCCCCATGAGAGGATTTTCATCCTTGGATTCGTTGTCAGAGTCACGTAGTACTTCACTTTCATGAAGAGGCAACCTTCCCTCCACGGCATAGATACGGCCCTCGATGAGCTCAAGGCGGTCATAGGTTTGTTCTTGAGTAGCTTGCATTTGGGCTATCGCGGCTAGGATTCGATCATTATCATCTTGAAGTTGGTGGAGATTTATTTCATCACTTGATCCGGGCATCTTGGAAACTGGATAAGAGATCGGCGGCGAATCAAAACACGATCGACCATTCTAACACACTTGCTAAAAGAAGAAATGTTTTGACTCGTGAAGTGGGTGTGTGCCACTTGTGTTGAGTGAACTTTGAAGAAAGACAAGTTTTTTGAAAACGTGTGTCCTAGTCAACTATAGTGTAGTTGTAGGAGTGGACTCGAAGTGAGGTTTTGAAATGGGCTTGTGGCCCGAATTTTGACACGACAAACGGACAGAGTTTTGACCGGATTTTGCGCTAATTAAGAGTCTATTTCAAAATTTTGTTTGAAAATGGGTTTTGATTTTTGAAAAATTGTCACGGTTATGTTTTAGAAGTGGTGATCACGTAAGGTATACACATTTATACAAGCATTATAACGGGATGCTGAGTGCATTTAAAAGGGTTTTGGCTTAAAAGGGTGGGTTGCCATACCGAACCATCAAACCCGAAGTCTGTGGAGAGGCTCGTGCCAAACAAGAGTAAGGCCGATTCCTAGTCCATTTCCTCAAGTAGTGAAGGCCCTTGATACAAACAAGAGTAAGCATCACGGTATGGATGACGTCAATCGCTATCCATCCTTAGGCCCAAATAAGAATTAGGACCGTTTAGACGGGACGATTGGTCGAATGGGTTGGGTTGGGCCTAGGAAGGCCGAATAAAACGGTCTAGGAAGACCGAGTTATGAAAACCGACAATTGTCTTGTACAAACTATTCCCTAACCTTGTTCAAGTTTCACCCTTTTGGCTACACGTAAGTGTATTATCCCCAGCGGAGTCGCCAAACTGTGGACAATGGGCCACGGGGGCGCTTGGTGAACAAGCGTTTGCATTTTTGTATGGAGTCGCCACCAATTTTTATGGGAAATTGGAACCGTTCGAATACCTCGTGTCATGTCAAGACACAAAGTAGTGACATGAACACTAAGCAATCGTTACCCTTAGCATTCTATGTCTAGAATGACTCTCGTGGATGCCAATGAACACGGGTGTTCACAGAGATCTGGAGTAAGGGGTGAGGGTACGTATTAGGAAGCTCTTTTGATCGAACACCTAATCCCGCCCGCGTCGATAGCGGCCTCTACTAATGATTAGGGAAGTTATTCGTACTTGATATATCGTCGGCTATATGCATGCAATGCAACATCCAAGTTTTAATCCTAGCATGTGAGAATTAATACTAAGTCGGTAAACACGTAGTTTAACAAACAATTGGGTCGAAGTAGGATTTAGGGTTGATTTACATGTGAAAACATACAAGCAATACAAGAAATACAATAATTATGAATTACAATAATGAAAATTACAATAATTACAAAGGAATAGGCGATTTATGTCGAAAATACCTTTAAAACGGATGATTTGGGAAAAAAGAATAAAAGAATGAAAGAAACTAAATTAACAAACAGGAATTAGCGTGATATTACGGATAATAGTTCGTTAATACGTAGTCTAAACAAACTAGGTCAAGGCAGAAACGGAGTTCAGGGACAGAACTCAGCCAGGAACAGGCGCAGCAGATCTGCGTCCTTTGGAATAGGCGTAGCAGACGCTGCGTCTGTTCCATGGCTCAGTTCTGGCTGTGAAGCCGTGATTGCAAGCCGTTAATGTTAATTGGTGAATTTAATGATCGATTGATGATATTTACTCGGATGAAAGTGATTAACATGTTATTTAACATATGAAGAGGTCATGAAAACAGTAAAACATGGATGAGACGGATGCAAACGAATTAATTACAAGATGGAATAATGACAGAAGTGAAAAATATTAATGAGTCAAACAAATTAGGTTAGATATGATGGATTAATGACGAATATATGATGAATACAACGAAAGACAGGTGAAAACTATATCGAAGACGAATCCCAGAAACCCAATATGGAGGAATTGAATCTCTACAACCCGGAATCGAATTTAATGACGAAAACCCGCAATCATTGGATTATTTGGGATTTAAGTCGGATTTATGATGATTAAAACATATTAATGATGATGATTGTGATATGCATATGAGATTATTTGCTATGACGAAGAATTAACACACAAACGAAACAAAAGAAGGGATTGACGAATAACAGAGGACGAACGAAGAAGAAAGGAAGCAGGAACAGCGGCAGCCTCACGAAGAGGCGCAGCAGGAACTGCGCTCCTTCGAAGAGGCGCAGCAATTGCTACGTCCTTTCTCGACCGTTATCTACTGGAAATCCGTAAAAAAGAGGTTTTAAAGCATGGTTTTAGAAATCGGTTTTAATGGTATTTTCGACGTAAACCTTACAATTGTGATATAATTATTAAAATACAATAAATAAAAGAGAGATTTACACCCTCAGACTTACATGTTGATGAAACGAGAAGGACTAAGATATCGATTAGTGATGCTCGACGCGAATGCAAATAAAGTGCCCTCGTAAGAGGAAAACGATTAAGTTAATTAAGTTGATTATTGGTGTAGTTGGTCAAATTGGTTGGTCATGCAAACGGGGAGGCTGGTACTCAGAAGGATCCGAGCTTACGTGGTCGAAAGTTCAAGCACGTAGACGCCAAAAAGTAAGAACAAAGTCTAGAATGCAAAGGGAGAAGAGAAGGGCGGACACTAGCGTGAGAAATATGAGGAGCGAAGGCTCCTATTTATACTAATCACGTGAAGGAATTAGGGTTTCGGAGACTCTTTGGAAGTGAATCTCGGAAAGATATGAAAAAGATACGAGAAACATGCAGAAAAGGGCTTGGGAAGAGGCGCAACAGCCACTGCGTCTCTTGGAAGAGGCGCAGCACCTGCTGCGTCTGTTCCCAAGGGGTTTCCTCCTGCAGAAGAAAGATTTCCGTGTTTGAGTTATGGTAGGACGGAGATAATTCGGTTTTCCTTAATATCTTGTGTGAATATTACAGGAAATTGTTTACTAAAAGATAAAAATTATGAAATATGGATTAGAAATATCCGGAACATTCCAGAACATTCTGACTCGGGACTTAACGGTTATCAGAAAATGGAGACGGTTTCAGGCCCGGACTCCGAATGTACTCTAATTACCGTCAAAACGACCGTATCGGGACGTAGATGACAATTAAGAGGTAGACATTAATATTTGAGCAATCACTTGACGATAATCTTACGAATTGTCACAAATCGTTCCGCGTACCAAACATGCGGCCCAATCATCACCGGGTGGTTTGCGAGAGGTGCAGAAATGAGGTATCTACAGAATGGTTCACAAAAGGGTGCACCTCCATCATTCTTTTGGGGTGGAATATACCGGGTACCGACCCACGGTTGAGCCCGTATTCGCCTAGGCCGAGCTACCTCCTCGACATCCAAATCATCAGCAATCCCCCTCAAAGGGAAGAGGCACCCCGCCAACAACAAATACCTCGTGGGATACCGACAAGGCCTATTCTCCCACCTTCTTATGTACCCATCCCACCGTACCCTACTCCCTATGCACAATTCAGGCCGCAAATCCCCGATACCCCGGGCATTAATGACCTGATGAACCTTATGAATAGAGTTGACCTCAGGGTACATGAAGGGAGGGTCGACAACTACTTGGCCCTTTATCCCCAGTACTATCAAATGGCATAACAAGGGTATATCGACCCTAATGGCCCTCAGCCCTCTTGGGCCCAACCACACCTTTTGTTCCCTAATCAAGGGGACCAAGCCTGGAATCTTGGTGGCCAAGGTGGAGGGCATTCTAGCCAAGGAGGAGGGTATGACCAAGGAGGAAGTTCTCACCGGTATGGCTATCCTCAAAATGATGATGACGAGTGAAAGATGCCTACCTCATCACCTCCATTTGTATGATACTTTTCTCTCCCTCTCTTTTTTGTATATACATTGCATTTAGTTTAGCTTTCACTTGCATTTGTATTATATTTCATATTGCATTTACATTAGTTAGTTCATATAGTATAGTTGTATTGTAATATATCTCACATGATTCATATAGATAGTTGCTTATAGACTAGAATTCATGCATAGTCACTAATGACCAATCCTATTCTTTTCTACACTAGAGATAGTGTTTAAATCGGTTTGGGGAGGTTTGATCATAGGTGACCATAGTTTAATAAAAATCATGCATCATCTAGTATAGTTTAGATTGCATTCATTTGTTATATATGTCATATAGAATTGCATTTAGTTAGAGCATGCATTCATTCATATCATGTCATTGCATTTGTACTTCATTTCAAAAAAAAATCAAAAAATTCAAAAACATGTACTTTCTTTTTTCATTCCTACTCCTACATGTACATTGAGGACAATGTCCAAAATAAAGTGGGGGATGGGAATTTATATTCCAAAAATGCATAAAAATTGAAAAATTTCGAAAAATCACAAAAATATGTCTTTTAATTTCATAAAAACAAAACCCATTTTTTTTTTGAAAAATTAAAAAATCCAAAAACATGTTCATTTCCTTTGTATTGTAGTCCTGTATATATTGTTTTGTATATATTGTGTTTGTTCATCCTTATTCACATTTATCAACTACGCCACATCCGAGGCATGAGGAATATGAAGACCGCATGGTATAATCTTTCCAATCTCCTTTTTCCTCTCTATGTTAATGACTATGTTGCTTTATTTTGATTGATACGGTATAAACAATGTGAATTTAGGACTTGCATTTAGATTATTTATCATATTAGTTAGTAGAATCATCTGCATTAGGATGTATAAATGTTAGTTGCATCATGGCATGTAGTTTGCATGTTAGAAAAATTTTGTGAAACCGTCTACTTGGGAAGCTTGAAAAGTGTATATAGGCCCTAGTAGATGCTTTTTATTCTTAAGACTTTGCTTATTATAATACTTGTAAAACACCCTAAGATGTGTCATGCTAGTATCCTTTGACCCATGGATTAAGGCCTAGTCAAGAGTACCTTGTGGTGTGATAACTCCTTGGCTACCGTTTATTCCAAGGTGATCCTTGAAACCATGCAACCATCATTCATCCATGTTATACCATATTTTTGTCATCAAAGGGAATGGACACAAAAATTGTTCAAAATTTGAGTTCAAGGAATGAAATGAAAAGTGAAAAAGCTTGCAAAATGCATCAAATGAAAAGAGGAGCAAAAATAGACTCCTAATGCTTCAAATGTAAGCACCCTCACTATAAATGGGGTAGCTTTGAAAATGTTCAAAAGAAAATGCAAAGAAAAGTTGAAATTGTCAAGTATTGAAATGCCAAAAATCAAAAGAAATGGCAAAAGGAAAATGTTCCCAAAATGACAAATGCCACAAATTGGGGGAAAAACAAACAACAAAAGAAAACTTCCAAATGAAACTCAAATACTATCAATCCCTTTATCCATCGTATCCACTTTTGTGCATGGTAGAGAGGGGACGACCCTTGTTCTTGTCTAGGCAAGAAGGGGAATTCCGTGATCCTTTAGTGTTTCTAACACCATAGGGAGTATATTCTTGACAAAATCATTTAACGATTGAGGACAAAGGTACCCTAGCTTGACACAACTTGAGGTGATTTATTGATATCCTTCTAGGCTTAGTAGTTTGAAGAAATCATATCTATAATGGAGTGTGTACCTTTAAATTGCTTCCCCTTTAGATGATTTCCGCCACTTAGATGAGGAAAGTGGCTATTCTTTTGTAGATGCATCCATTACTTAATTTTGTGTGCTTTAATGCTTTGATGTGTCGCCATTTTGGAAAGACCCACCTTGCCTTGCAAGAAGGCATCCTACCTCATGGTTGTCTTGTTGTGAGTTGAAGGGGCGGAGTGAGGCCCGCTAATTGTCTCATATCGGCTATATTAGTAGGTTAGTTTAAATAACGGTCTAGTTTTAGTCACCTCTTTACTCGGGACAAGTAAAGGTTCGGTTTGGGGATATTTGATGTGAACATTATTTGCGCACATTTAGTCCTCTTATTGAGCCTATTTTGCACACTATTATAGCGTCTCATAGCCATTTTATCCGTCAAATGCTTCCTATTTTGCTTTCCTAGTGCATTTATATGTTTTATAGGAAAGGAGATAATAAGGCGAAATTTCCGTCTTTCGTGCATATTTGGAAGGACATTGACAATCTTGGTTGAACGAGTATTGAAGGAGAGGCTAGAATTAAAGACTAATCTCATAAGAATAAGAAGTAATAGAAGAGAAGGATTCTGAAGCAGAATCGGAGCGGCCAGGGAGACAAGACGCCCGTCCAAGAGCCTAAATCCGAGCGTCCAAGCCTTGAAGACGCTCGGATTCCCTTGCTACAATCCGAGCGGATTTGCCCAAAGACGCTCGTCCACCTCTGCAAAAATCCGAGCGGATTCCCCTTCTGGACGAGCGGATCGTGGCGTCTTCAAAGATGCTCATCTCTCCGAAAAGACTAGCAATTCCCTGCTTAGAACTCACAAATGTTAATTACTAATTTAGCCTTAGTTAACCTAATGAAGCTCTACTATATATACCCCACTTGTAAATAATCAAAGAATGAAGTTTTTAGAGTAGAGAGCCTCCACATTAGAAATTCCTCTTAGATTAGATTAGGAGTATATTAGAATAGATTACTCTTTAATCTTTCCACAAATTACACATCAATCTTTCCTTAATTATTGTTCAAGTTTATCATTCAAGTTTATTATTGGGTAATTGAAGATTATTGGGTTATTATTGGAGAATTGAAAACTCTTCATCAATCAATCAAGTTCTCTTCTTTTATTCTTTGCTTTATTATTTGGAATCATCTCAAGTTTGGTATAATTCTTTTACCCTTTACTCTTTATTGTTTATTTCCTCATTCTCTTATCATGTTTACACTTGTTGTGATGATTGACACCATTAATGACATGTTTACCATGATAATAAATGAGTAGTCTCTTAACTAGGATTAATGGGTAATTAGGGGAAACCAACATGGGATTAATCATGCTTAATCTAATATGTTTTCATAATTAAATTGCTTGCTTGTTGTGATGTCAACCTATGCACATGTTATGTTTGATGAAATGCTAAGCCTATGAATCCTTGCATTTTTACCCATCTCTTATCTACTCAATAAGACTTGTAAGATATAAACCAACTCGAGTCTTGTTAGACCATGCATAGAAGTTGAATAGGAGGAAATTAAGTCGACTTGTAGGTGTTGTACAATCTAATCGATTCGGCTCTGGGACCCAACTCTTCCTATGAACCGTAAGACATAAACCAACTCGGTTCCTTTACAACATTAATTGCTTGCAACTTTGTAAACATGTTTGTATGATCAACACCATGAATCCCCTATGACCCCTGACATCCTAGTGCTTTTAAGTCATTTGTTTACATTTCTTAGTTCATTGTTTGCTTCACTTTGTTACTTTCATTATTTAGAATACAACTACAAACCCCATCAATTGTGACACTAGAATAAATTGAGATAGATAGACTTAGAACCCAAAGCACACCGTCCCATGAATCGACCTCGACTTACTGCTAACTAGTTGTTTGTTGAGTATTATAAATGTGTTTGATTGGATGTGACCCGAGAACATCACCCATCAATCCATTATAAGGAAGCTCAAGAATAAGTGAGAAGGAGAACTCATTTGTGCCCAAAATCCGAAACTACAATAGTAAGAAGTGACGATTTCTTCTCTTATCTTATTTATGTTTGCATGCATAAAATCTAGCTTTTATTTTATGACTAAATAAATCTTTCCATATATGAATATGCAAATTAATGAGATTAATAATTCTACAAATCTACCCTTGCTTAATCTAATATTGTTCCCTTAGATTAGATTAAGCTCTCATTAGGAGTAGATTAGAATAGATTAATCTTTAATCATTCCACAAATTTCACTTTAATCTTTCCTTAATTATTTCTCGAACAATCTTAGATTTAGTCTTGTACTTGAAGAATTCTTGGGTAAGTTCCTTGTATAATGATGCGAGATTAATATATAATGAGTTCAGTCACTTTTTTTAAACCTCTTTATCATTCTAAAAACCTAAATTGAGAGAAAGAAGTTACGTAAGCTTATTCATCGCATCATTAGCAAATCCCCATGGCTAGGAGAGTTGGATCATCTTGTTCTTTACGCCGTTGTGATCATCGTGTCAAGGGTAAGTTCCTTGTATAATTTTTTATAGCATTTGGTTGAGTTTCTTTAAAACCCTAATTAGGTGATTTTGAGGGTTTGGGTGATTTGTATGTATGTGGTAGTAATTGGATGTATACATGTTATAGGAGGAGGATTCGTAGAGGAGAAGTCTGATTAGCTGCTAGATCGTCTGTGGTGGTTGCTTTTCGAGGCAGGGTTTTCCCTACTCAGTATTAATTACATAAGTGTGGTTGGTGATTACTGTTGTTGTTGTATATTGTATTGGCATTGGATTCTGATTTGGTGATTGTTGGTAGTGTAATGTGATTGTTGTTGTATAACTGTCTGTGATCTTCGGGGCACGTCCCTGGCTGAGTGGAGTCACTTGCGGGAGTGGCTTCACGCCCTTGGTTCGCCTTCTGTGGAACCCGCCACAGGAGGGGATGTGCACATTAAGGAAACTTGGGTTTATCGCTCGATAGAGATGAGCGGGGATTTGGTGGGTACGGCTGCGGTCCCCCCACTGGCGGCGTGAAGTACTTGTTGCGATGGGTACTCTGGCAGGGCTACACACTTTAGTGTGTAGTCGGTTGTGTGGAGATTTGAGATGGAGACTAGGCTTTGTTGAGCTGTTTGTGATATTGTTCCTTTATGGCATTTGTTTTATGTAATTAGTACTGACCCCGTTTAAATATTTTTAAGACTGTGGTGATCCATTCGGGGGTGGTGAGCAGTTATTGAGCAAGTATGAGACGATGCGCATGGGATAGCTGGGATGAGTCATCACGTAGCAGTTTTAGAAGTCTTCTGCTGTGTCAAACTCTTTGTAGTTGTTTAGTAGTTGAGAGTTTTGAGAACCTTGTATTTTTTCCCTTTAACAGTTTTGGAGTTTGGCTTGTATCACTTAAACTTTATTATCATTTAAAAACATTTTGTTATTGTCTATTTGAGTATCATTGCCTCGGGTAACCGAGAGGGTGACGTTATCATACCTTAAGTGGTCCTGGTAAGGCACTTGGAGTATGGGGGTGTCACAAAGTGGTATCAGAGCGACGATCTTGAAACCTGTAACCAATGAACCTAATGAACATAAGGAGTCAAACTAAAATGAACCCGGGTAGAATTTGTAGGAGCTAATGCAAAGACTTGGGAGATGTCCTAAAGTTGCGAACTCGCCCTACAATTTTGAACCGGTCACTATGGGGTGTCATGGGACCACTATGTGTTTGTTAATGTTCTATTGCGTATGTTGAATGATGTGTTGTATAGCAATATTGCAAAATGATTGTGGTGGAATGAGGAATGTGGTAAATGATAAAGTGTTGTGAATAGGCATGTTGCATGATAGTTAGTTTACAATGTTGTTTGGAATTGTTGGAAAAGTATATGAGAATGATGAATGATGTGGTGGAAAAAAGAAGTAGTTCATATATGATAATTTGTGATGAATAATGATGTTGCAAGATGAACGATTTATAATGTGGCAATTTTAGTAACATGAGATTAGGCGATGTGATATGGTTATGCATGATTTTGTTTCCGTAAAGTAATATAATAAAGTTATATACTATATGCATAGTTTAGATAAAGTGTATGATGGATGATGGATAATGTTGCATAAGAATATGATTTCATGATTTAAGCATGTTTATATGACTGAAGTGGATTTTTTTGTTGTAATGTTGATATGTTAGTAACACATGAATGGGAGTTTGATGTTCTATATTATGTCATTGTTGTACGAAAAGTTATAGAATAAAAGCATGTGGATAATACATGATTGACAAGTTGAATAATATATGTGCATAATGGAAGTTGTTTGGCTTTGTAAATAGTAACATATGGTTAGGGATACTGGTTTTATGAGTATTGAGTTGTTTTGTTTACCTTGTTGTTTAAGTTGTTTGGTAGTAAAAATCGAATAGTTACGTCGTCTGATTACAACAAAGTTGTCTTTAAACTGTTATAACTTGAGATGCATAAACTATTTTAATGTTATTCCAATTGGAGGTGATAGTTTTTTCTGTTAAGATTCTAACGATAGGTCACACGCCCAAAACGACCAAGAAACGAGTGAGTTATGACCATTTAACGAAAATTGAACAATGTTGAGAAATGCGTAGGTTACTCGATCGAGTGGCCCTCACTCGATCGAGTGCACCTCTTGTTACTCGACCGAGTAACCTTACTCGATCGAGTAGCCCTAGTAATTTGTTTTACGTGCTTCTGACCTCCACCTACTCGATCGAGTAAGTCACTCACTCGATCGAGTGGCCTGTACTCGATCTAGTGACCCCTGTTTTGGGTCATATGCTTATCTTTTGTCTTTGTTGCATATTATGTTTAATTCAAAGGTGTTCGTTGGCTTATTTATGCATTGTTTTACGTATGTGTTGGTCCTGATGCGTAAGTTACCCAATCTTATGATGTAAGGAGTGGCACCTGTGGTGAGTACGAGTTCGGTGGGGAGGACTTGAGTTATATGTGGTTGTGATAGGTAGTGGGAAAGAAAAGGAAGATTGGTAAGGCTTATTGAGGCATGGAGCATGTTTTGGTGAGATGAGATGAGTGATATGATTGTGTGTTGAGTAATGTAAAAGTAAGTAAAGGTGGGCAAGGGATGCTGTGAGTCTAAGGAACGTGAGAATGAAAATATTGAAAGGAAGGATGTGGATAGTAGCAACTTGAGATGTGTAACGAATTATGGAGGGAGATGGTTAGGAATTGTGTTGGTTAAGAATATATCCAATGAAAGGACGTTTTAGAGGGATTGAGAATAGTGGTATAGTGGACTTAATGGAAACATGTCGCGACGTGGATTTACAGATAGTGAGTGAGTTTGGGAATTTGTAGTATCAAGAGGTGAACCTAATGTGTGATTTCCTTGGGTAAGTAACTGTATGAAATGAGTTTTGGAATTAAAAAAAAAATGATGATTGGTGATGAGTGTGAGTGATAGCATGAGATGGTCGGGACTGATTGGTGATAAGTGGGACTGATAGCATGATAAGAGAAGATCCATGGTAAGAAAGAGTGAGATGATACTGATATGAAATAATGGAATTCGAGTTTTGGAGCAATGAGATGGTAACCGGAGCACTAAAGAGTTAGATAGAAGTAATAAGGAGTTGAACTATTAATTGGTATTGTTGAATGTAAAGAGAAAAGAAGGGAAAAAGTAAGCAGAGAAAAATGTTGACCGAAGTTATGTGATAAAGAAGTAATGAATCGTCGAGATGTGTGATATTATCATGAGGATGTTAATTAATGGTTATATAGGAGTTTTAGGACAACATGATTAATCATAAGTTTCGAGGAATTAAGGGAGTAAGAAGTTGGTGGAGTATTTGCACGATACGAGATATTTGGTGGAGGGTTGGATGGCAATACAATTAAGATAATATCGCGAATAATGTTGCGGTACTTATGTTGATGGGTTTGATGTTCGTTATTTGGGATGTTAGCCAAAAATAGGAAAGAAATCGTAATGTTTAGAGATGGGTGTAAGAGGTTTGATGTCCGAACGGTGGTAGTGTTGAGGTGTTGCCGCTAGTGGTTAAGGATGGTGATAAATAGGAAAGATGGCCATTCTAAAGAGGTTGGTTTTGCAGAGACCCGATTGACGTGTATGGTTGTGAGGAAGTATAAGATGTGGTTATAGGAGGCGGTTGCTAGTAGTTGAGTATTAATGGTATGGTTATGTTTGACAGGACGTGATGGTTATGCGAATGGGAGAAGGTGTTATGAGGGGCATACGAGTTAAGCTCGGGCGAGAGGTAACCTTTATCAGGTGGTAACTTACGTGATCAGGATTGACTAGTTGGATATGATTACGGGTCTATGATGTGTATAAATGTTTGTGTGAGGTTCTGACCTCACGAGAAGTGGTAGGGTGTGATAGTTATAAAGTTATCTGAATGTTCTATATATTGAGTACGGTAACCTAATTGAATGATATTCAAAAAGGTAATAATTTGATTGATCTGGCATGGCTAGTTATAATTGTAGGTGTATTCATAATACATGTGTATTCCGTGAAATGGTAGGGATGATGTTCATGAGGTGCTTATCTGTTTATTCCATACAATATGTTGTGTTGTGATCTAGTAAAGCGGTTTTGAGTAAGTTTTCTTGTCCAGGAAGTTGTCCTGAGTTAGTGTGTATGAGAATAGTGTAAGTGGCGATGTCTATCGATGTGGTTATTGTGCCTCGGGTGGTGATCCGGGCATGGTACTTCGTGTTCTGATGCGGGTATTTTCGCGTTGCGGTGCAGCTGTTGGAGGCGGTGTTGCGATGCTGTCACCGGTTGTGGTGGAGTAGGCGGGATAATTACGATTCGAGTTTCGAAAGTACATACCAGTTATACATAGATTGTTGTTTTGTTTGCTGTTGCTTCCTATGAGTTTCGGGTTGTACATATAGATAGTTGTTTTGTTTATTAATGTTTCTTACCAGTTTCAGCTTGGGTGTGAGGGTAGAGTATGATATGGAAGAGAGTTGTGTATGTTTCTGTTGCCGGTATGGTATAGCGATATTCTGTTGATGGGACACAGTTGTGAGAGGTTATTCTGATAATTTTGATCTTGTTTTAAGATGAAGCATTGGTAGACATAGTAATGGCAAGTGAATAGTGGAACATGTGTTGTACTGATCTGAGAGCTGCAAGTAGTTTATAATGTTTTGTTGAGATAGTGAGTGTAGGGTGTTGGGAATTAGTATCATGTTAAGTTATGTATGGTTTTTGTAGTAATGAAAGAAAAGAATTTGAGGATCTTGTGTGAGTGTACGTAACAAGTGTGGATCGTGAGTTAGGCTTTTGGCGATAGGTGTTTTATATAGAGAGGTATGTTGTGTTCCGGTAATATGGAAGAGTTGAAGTTTTGGTTATGCTAAGGATTTTGTGGTATTGGTTAGATGGAATGCAGAATGAATTATGGTATGAGAACTGTTTAAGTAAGAGAGCCTTGAAAATAGGAATGGTTATAGGTATGAGGTTATAGGCGGTTATCTTTGACATGTGGTGGTGATGAGGATAATGGGAAGATATATCTAAGGATCAAGTATTAGTGAGTTACGAGGACGTAAAATTTGTCTTAAGAGGAGTAGGATGCGATAAAAGAGAGTTTCATGGTTGTGCATGTTGTAGTATAATTGGAAGTAGAGTGTTGGTGTATCATAAATGATGGATCTTTGTTGTGGTTGATTTTGTTAAAAGGTCATGGCCGTGCTTGTAGTAGTGTGATGTCTAGGAGTGCGAGAATATTTCGATAGTGTTGACAGTTGGATGATGATGATTATGAGTTCCATAGTTTTGGCAGTTGGATGATAATGTTTATAAGTGTGAGTAAACTTCGAGGACGAAGTTCCTTTCAAGGGTGGTAGAATGTAACATTCCGTTTGATGTTATGAGTGTCTTGATATCGCATTTTCTAGTGGATAATATGTTACAGAGCTAGCAACATTTGTGGATAGTAGTTGGTAGTGTTTGGAGTTGGTGTCGAGAGAGACTATAAAGTAGTTGATACGATATCGTGAGTCGTGTTGTGGAGGTAGGCATAGTTGGTGGACTTGGTGTTAAGAGTTCATGTTTGATAGGTTGGGTTTTTTTTTTTGAGGCTTTAGTTGCGTTGTTGTGTCTTAATCGAGTTAGTATGTTTGTTTTGGGTATGGGTTGATCTTCGGGGACGAAATTCCTTTTTAAGGAGGGAAGACTGTAATACCACGGTTTTCTATGTCTTTGGGTACTCTATCGAGTGGGAATTACTCTGTCGAGTAAGTAGTTTTTGACGCAAAACAATAATCTTCCTGCAGGGCACTCGATCGAGTAAGTTGGGTACTCGATCGAGTAGGGGGCACTCGATCGAGTAAGTGCCTTACTCGATCGAGTAAGTGCGTTTACGGGCTGAGTTTTGACAGGTTTTGTAAATGATGCGAGATTAATATATAATGAGTTCCGTCACTTTTCTTAAACCTCTTTATCATTCTAAAAACCTAAGTTGAGAGAAAGAAGTTACGTAAGTTGATTCATCGCATCATTAGCAAATCTCCAAGGCTAGGAGAGTCGGATCATCTTGTTCTTTACGCCGTTGTGATCATCGTGTCAAGGGTAAGTTCCATGTATAATTTTTTATAGCATTTGGTTGAGTTTCTTTAAAACCCTAATTGGGTGATTTTGAGGGTTTTGGGTGATTTGTATGTATGTGGTAGTAATTGGATGTATACATGTTATAGGAGGAGGATTCGTAGAGGATAATTCTGATTAGCTGCTAGATCATCTGTGGTGGTTGCTTTTCCAGGTAGGGTTTTCCCTACTCAGTATTAATTACATAAGTGTGATTGTTGGTAGTGTAATGTGATTGTTGTTATATAACTGTCTGTGATCTTCGGGGCGCATCCCTGGCTGAGTGGAGTCACTTGAGGGAGTGGCTTCACGCCCTTGGTTCGCCCTCTATGGAACCCGCCACAGGAGGGGATGTGCGCATTAAGGAAACTTAGGTTTATCGCTCGATGGAGATAAGCGGGGATTTGGTGGGTACGGCTGCGGTCCTCCACTGGCGGCGTGGAGTACTTGTTATGATGGGTACTCTGGCAGGGCTACACACTTTAGTGTCTAGTCAGTTGGGTGGAGATTTGAGATGGAGACTGGGTTTGTTGAGCTGTTTGTGCTGTTTGTGATATTGTTCCTTTATGGACTTTGTTTTATGTAATTAGTACTGACCCCGTTTTAATGTTTTAAAAAACGTGGTGATCCATTCGGGGGTGGTGAGCTGTTATTGAGCAAGTATGAGACGATGCACATGGGATAGCTAGGATGAGTCATCACGTAGCAGTTTTAGAAGTCTTCCGCTGTGTCGAACTTTTTGTAGTTGTTTAGTAGTTGACAGTTTTAAGAACCTTGTATTTTTTCCCTTTAACACTTTTGGAGTTTGACTTGTATCACTTAAACTTTATTATCATTTAAATACGTTTCTTTATTGTCTATTTGAGTATCAAGGCCTCGGGTAACCGAGATGGTGACGTTCTCATACCTTAAGTGGTCCTGGTAAGGCACTTGGATTATGGGGGTGTCACAGTAGGTGTTGTAAAGTTGTGACCGACTCGGCTTCGGGACCCAAACCTTCTATGGAATTGTAAGACATAAACTAACTCGATTCCAACAATAATAATTGCTTGCATCAATGTGACTCATTTATGTTATCTCACCACGATTTCCCTATGATCCCATGATATCCTAGTGTCTTTTACTATTTGTTTATTTCCTTAATTTTATTGCTTGTTTTACCTTTCATTGCTATTTATTTCTTTCATTAGTTTAGAATCATCAACCCAAACCAATTGTGACAACCCTTAGTGCAACTATAATTAGATTGAACAATTTGAGTACCCCCATCTTTTGGGTTCGAGTCCGACTTGCTTGCTATGCTAGTAGTTGGATATAAATGTGTTTGATGGTGGACAACGACCCGTCGCATCAGTAGGATGATTTGTGATAGTTATTATATAGGATGAGACGGTCTTATGAGACGGATCTTGCTTATTAATTAGATTGCTTGTGAAGAATGCTAAAAAGTAGGTTTATCCTACTTAGTTGAAATATTTTTGTATGCATATTTGTGTGTCTTGCATCATCATTTTTATGTATGAGTCGATTGGGATAACATGATGGTATTTTAGGAAGTTTTATCCATAATATGTTGGGATTCAGTTCATGATGAGCCATATAATTGGTGTTGTGTTGCATTTTCCATGTCTGGTCATTGTTGTGTTGTGTTGGATATCATTGGTGGTGTTACTTGTTATTGTGGAGACGTAAGACAGTTGGGAGATCGTCGTACGCTTGAGTCACCTCTTGGAGCTTCCTACTCTAAGAGGGATGTGCACATTAATGGCTTGAGTTACGGAGGGACTCGTGTGGTTGAGACACGACATCTGGCAAGGGATCCGGTTGGCTTCCGGACACGGTACGTCTGGGCGTGTCCCGGTACCTAGTTGTGATTATTGGTATGTCTGGGCGTGTCCCGGTACCAGTATGGTTGTCAGTATATCTGGGCATGTCCCGGTACCCTGGTGGTTGTGGGTATGTCTGGGCGTGTCCCGGTACCGGAGTGGTTGTTGTTGTTTGATAGCGTCTCACTCATGTTATAGTCATGTTGCATACTCACACAGTTTGAGTTGAGTCACACAGTATTCATTTATTGAAACTGACGCTTGTGTGTGTGTGTGTGTGTGTGTGTGTGTGTGTGTGTGTGTGTGTGTGTGTGTGTGTGTGTGTGT
Source organism: Silene latifolia (assembly GCF_048544455.1). Taxonomy (NCBI): domain Eukaryota; kingdom Viridiplantae; phylum Streptophyta; class Magnoliopsida; order Caryophyllales; family Caryophyllaceae; genus Silene; species Silene latifolia. Next base: position 69,221,240 of record NC_133532.1, read on the forward strand.
GTGTGTGTGTGTGTGTGTGTGTGTGTGTAATTGTCTCCTATTTCCGGGATGGCCTGTCGATCCATATGATATTTCCGATCATATGGGGATCAGGTTAAGTACATGTTGTTTTGGTGTCACGCGGGAGATGGGACACGCTTCAGGCTTGGAGTCGAGTCGGCATGAGATAGTATTCTTTAGAAGAGTATATTAGTCATGAGTTGTATCATTTATTTCATTTATTCATTTATGGTTATATAATCCACTAAATACCTTAGGAAACCGAGATGGTAACATCTCCCAATTTCCTTGGTCGGGTAAGAAGAGGGTGTTACATAATTAGATAATTTTAATAATGTCTTAAACATAAACTAATTAGTATTTATTTCGTATTATTGTTTTTATTAGATAACGGTTTTGTTGAGGAAGAACGCGGCTGATATACGTGTTATAATTAATTGTTCTTGGCATGTTATTAATCTTTTATGACGGAAATTGACAAAGGATTTGTGAAAGTGATTGTTGGCCAAATACGAGTGACGTGCGATTGATGGCCGTGACTTAGGATGTTATTATTGATTATTCACTGGTTGTTTGAATCTTATTGGGATATTACCGTATTGCATTGGCATTGGCACATTAATATAATTCATGAAAAAGGAGCTTGACATTGTGGTTATTAAAGTACTTGATAATTATATATTATAGTAAATGAATTGTGTAAGCTTTGGTTATTCTGTTTTGGCAATGATATTGCGAGATGGTTTGTGATATGGATACACATACTACTTGTGATTCATTATTGAGACAGTGACGTTGTGACATCCAATACACATATTGCATGGTTAATTTGTAATACTACGGTTTTCTGGTCTTAGCATACTCGGTCGAGTAGTCCATACTCGGTCGAGTAGGCTGTCGAGTGTTTTTACACAGGCTAATGGTTTGGGAACACTTGGCCGAGTTTTGAGGTACTCGGGCGAGTACCCCAGGTACTCGCCCGAGTACCCGGTCAGACGGGATTAATTTCAGTGGTTTGATTAAGGTGATTAAAGATTATAAATTTTGTATTACCAGTTACTAAATCATTTTACAAAAACCTAAACTACGTTTATCACTTCTCTAATCACCCTAATCACTCCCAAGGCTAGTTGATCGATAATGAATCTACATCCCGTCTTTTCGTACCAATTTCGTTGGTACGTCTCTAGTGCTTTGTTAATTAGGTTATGGTTATCTTTTAGGGTTTTCCCTAATTGATTAGGATGGGGGTAAAGGTTGATTAGTATGGTTTATGATATAGTATTGTTGTTTATTCTTGCTAGGTGATGAGTTCGTAGAAGAACAATTGTAACATCGTTGTTGTTGTTTTTGATTTCAGATTTGCCAATAACGTAGGGTTTCCCTACTCAGTTGATTGTGTAATTTATTTGATATTTATGGTGATTGATTGTGTAACATGTATCATTGAATTGAGATTGGTTGAGTTGATATTGTGATTGGCATTTCCGTTATGGACGATTTTCGGGAGATGGTTCAACCCCATGTTTGCCCTTTGTGGATCCTGTCACAAGAGGGATGTGCACATTAATGATCTGGGTGCGTTCGTTGCGATGGGTAACCTGTTGCGATGGGTAACCTGGCAAGGCTACACACTTCGGTGCGTAGTCGGTTACTGGTTACTAATGGAGTTTGGAGAATGGTACTACAATTGGATTGGATTGGATTGGATTGGATTGTATTGGTTGTGTTGGTAAATTCATATCTTGGTTATGAAGTTGACTGACCCCAATATTGTTTTCAAAACTGTGGTGATCCATTCGGGGATGGTGAGCAGTTGATTTAGCAGGTACGGCCGTGGATTAGTTTGTGGGTCTTGGATGGGGTCGTGTCTTCACCGATCGCTTAGCTAGCTTCCGCTAACATTTAAACATTAGTTCTTTTGGTAGTTTTTGTTATAAACCGTTTTGGTTAAACTTAAGTTGTAGCTTTGTTTTAAACAGTTTTGGTATTTGATAATAAACGTTCTTCGATGGTCTATTTGATTTACTTTATCTCGGGAAAGGAGATGGTAGCATCTTGATATGCTAAGGTGGTCTTGGTAAGGCACCTTTGTGTATGGGGGTGTTACAAAGTGGTATCAGAGCAACGATTTTGAAACCTAAAACCAATGAAAAAAATGAACATAGGGTGTCTAATTAAAATGAACCCAGGTAGGAGTTGTTTGTTGATGCGTGCTTCATTTACATGTTTTATCTTGTCACTTTGCACGCATTTCTAAGTCATTTTAAGTAGCGTAAGCTACTATTCTCCTTTGTTTCGGTTACTTTGGGTCGTGTTATGTTTCATGTAGGTTTTTTGACCCAAGTGGTGAAGAATGAGCCAAAACCCGTCCCCGGAGTTGTATTTTAGATACTAGTGAAGTTAATGCTCGTAAACGGTCATCTTGGAATGCGTGTTGGCTGCATGGAAGTGCATGAGGAAGAGGCTACACGCTGATGTTTGCTGAAAAAGTCGATCGGCTGCCTCATATGGTCGATCGACTTGTTTTGTCCGTTGAAGTGGTCGATCGACTGCATCTAGTGGTCGATCGACTGTTTCTAATTGCCAGGCCGTGTTTTGTTTATTTAGTTAATCGGCCCGTTAATTGTTTAGTGATAAATTTCGGCTATTGTTATATAAAGGATAGCTGATAACACTTTTAGGTTATCTTTCACACTGCTAAAAACAACTTCATACGTTACTTTATTTTTGGAATTTGGGGATCTGAGAAACTTGTAATCTTTTTTCCTTTATTTCGATAATTCAATTAACCTTTGTTCTTCATTTTATTTCTTTCTCTTGTTTCGTTTACTTTTCTTTGTTCTACTTTTATTTTATGTTTAATTGTTTTCCTCAAACTTTTATCATGCTTAATTCAATTATCATTATTGTTATTATTATTGATTTAGTTAGTATGAACAAGCGTAGCTAAATTTCTTATGCTTTTATTTAGGGAATCCATGGTTGTATGACGGTTTTTTATTAGGTTTTATATTTGGAGTAATTATTCGTCTGAATTGTTAATCGTAGCATTTAATTCCTATTTAATTAGTCGAATCCATGCGGCAAGTTATTTTAATCTGATAAACTCCGACCTAGATCAAGAGATTGAAAAGAGTGAGATCTGCTACGAACAATAGAGTACTTTAAATAGAGCGAAAGCATATTAGAAAGTTTTTAAGGTGATTAGTGGACCGAGAGGACCTTATCACTGCCCTTCAGACCGTAATTTGACTAAGTCTTTGACCCTACTTTTGACCGTTATTAGACCATGGTGAACCGACAATCCTAGCTATTTTTCTCTTATATTTTTATACACTTTATTTCTTTACTTTTCGCTACATTAGTTTAGTTAAATCAACAAAACAAACCCCCAATTCGGTTACATAGACAGATTAGATTTAGCAAATAGAACTCAATCGTCTCCCTGTGGATACGATCCCGACTTCCTCTACTGCATTAGTTTAGGCCAGTTGGTTTATCTTTGATAGGTGTGTGATTTAGCCTGTCAAATTTTGGCGCCGTTGCCGGAAAGGCAATTCTTTTCTGTTTTTTTTTATTTAGTTTGTCTTTTAACTCTGAGAACCTTAGTTCCTTGAGACCGTTCTAATTATTTACATCCAGTTTCCACAGGGTGAAGATGAGAACTTTACCGATTACATGCATAGATGGAATAATTGGATTCGTTCTCATAACTACGAAGGCAAACTCTCACAGCTTACTGTCTGCCTTACCATCATAAGAGGTATGAACAGACAAACCCAAGCCTATATTTGTAACACCCCGTATTTTATTAAGTTGGATAAAATTCTTTTAATTGCTATTTTGAATTTAATTACATCATTTAACGATTTTTATATATATACTTAGCTAATTAATTAATTTCATCATAATTCGATACGTTAATTTTAATAATCATTAATAAGTTTACTTAAAGTTAGTTCGAGTTTATTGAAGTTAGTTCGAGTTTATTTATTTAATAATTTCCGTTTCTTTACGAGTCCTTATGAATGTTGTTTTAAGTGAACCCGAGATGGATTTTGGGAACAAAACCGTCCAATTAGCTATTTTGAGCTTATTTCACTAAATTAGCAATTTTTATTAATATCCGTTAGTTTCGTAAAAATCGCTAATAATTCCGATTCAAGCTGATATTGTATTATTTACGTTAACTAGCTGAGTTTATTTTCTTTTCACTCATTAAATTTATTTATTATTGATTCCGTTTTATTACTGAAACTTTTACTAAAACCGATTTTATTAACTCGAGACGGTTTTAAAAACTAGCGAAATTTCTTAACGATGAAGAAACGTACGTATAATAAATAGCAGGCAGGCAAGCTGCTCCCCCACTTCCACGTCTCTTTCTTCTTCTCGTTTCTTCTTTCTTCATATTTTTTTTTTCCTGTTTCAGTTTTTGGATCTTCAAAATCGATATCGTCACTCCGTTTGTCATCCGTTTTCAACTATTTTTGTTCCATAGCGCTCCTTTCGTCGTTCTCGTCAATCCGTTGTAAGTAAAATTCATTTTCGTCATGTATTTTTACAAAGCCATTTATATTTTCATCTTTAGTTATTATAAGACGGTTGTATGTACTAAAATAGACGGTCTGGTAGAAGATTAAAAAGGTAACGATAACGGCTTACTCGATATTACTTGTAAAATATGTTTATTTCGAATGCTGGTTAGTATGTTTTATAATTGAGACGGTGTATAATTATATATAGGGATCCTTATGGATGTTAATTAGTCAGTTGTATAGTTGAGACGGTGTATACTGATATGTGGAGATGATTGAGACAGTGTATACTGACCTCTAGGGATCATTTGGGATGCTAGCTAGTAAGTGGTATATTTAAGACGGTGTATGCTGACATGTATGGATTGTTTTGGGTGATAATTGGTGTGTTTTATAGTTGAGACGGTGTATACTGACATGTAGGGATTGTTTTGGACTGATTTGGACTCTGTGTTGGGGCGATTTTTGTAGTCTTTAGGGTCTGTTTTTGAGTTGCTTTATACTTGTGGATTTCCGCTCTAAAACCGTTTTAAATGCTGACTTAGTTGGCTCACCTAGGACTGTTTTTAGGCGCGAGAATGGAGTCTTAAGGGGACGATTGGTACTCTGTTTTGGGCAGGGACGAGAGCTGTCATCGTGGGTTTTCACTTTGCATTTGAGGACTGGAGTTGGGGTCGAACTTAGGCATCTTTTGGGTTCTGTTTTGGACTGATTTTTGGATCAGGTTATGAAGTAGGGTGAAGGGTGGCTATGGGTAGTCGGGTGGTGGTCGTGTCGGACTCCTTGTGGCTTGCTTTTAGGCGAGTCCGATGGCCTGTGGCAAAGTGGCCTGGCGTAGCTTAGCAGCTGGCTGGGCCGTGGCCTAGGCAGTGGCCTAGCTAATTCACGAGTTTGAGGCCATGTGTAGTTGGTGGTTAGGCCGAGTTTGAGGTTGTCATAATAACTTTTGAGCCGTGTCTATAAATTGTTTTGACGCTAGTTTGGTTTATTTAAAATATAATTAAATTAATTTCCGTCTCATATTTTCTATAAAGATAATTCGTTAATATCGTCCTTTCACATAATTATTTTAGGTGGCTCATATGTGGTTGAAGATGAAGAGTAATTTTGGGTTTTAGAAGCTTTCTCAAGTTTATTGCTTGTCTCTTTGCTAGCTTAAAGTAACTATTCCGAGTTACTCGACGAATTAATGTCACATTAGTATTTGATGTTGTGTTTGGTGTTTGTTAAGTGTTTAGGTGATTGATAATGTGTTACTTTCGTTTTTCACATGATAGAAATTGGAAATAGCATGAGAATGACATTGTGATACATTTTGTAATTTGGGCCAAAGTAGGCCAAGACTCTGAGCTGGGCCAGATTGACCGAACGAGTTTGGTCAAACTAGGTTTAAACCAGTCAGCCTCGATTTGACCGATGACCCGTCGCGGGACTCGGGTCGAGGGTTTGTCTTTGAGGTGAGATTGGTTGTTATTGGAGGTTTTATGTTATGCCTTGATATTTGTAATTATCATTTCACATGTTGGTTGTTGGATGCTTTGGATGCCTTATGCTTGAGTCTTGTTGCCTCTTTGCCATTTTAGCTTGTTCTCATGGATTATGGTATTGTTGGTTAGCTGGAATTTGGGTTATTATTGATATTGGAGATATTGTTGGATTGTCAGCTGAATATGCTCTTGCGTAGCCTTTCATATACTAGGGTGTGTATGATCTTTTGTGTGTACAAGTTTGGACTCTTTGCCCCTTTTATGGTTAATTGGGTGTCCTACTTGTCTTGTGTGTTGTGGGCTAAAGTATTCAAGCTGGGACTAGGTCCTAGGTGAGTATTTCGGCCTTCATCATAGATAGGCTATTATAGTCTTTGACGAGTATATGTTTGCGGTTTAATAGCCTTTGTGTTCCTGGCTTGGTGGGTTTATATCCAAGCTGGGGCATGACCTTTCTGCCTATTTTGTGAGGAGATGGTCAGCTTAAGTACTAGCCAACCCTTTGGTGGACTCCTTAGGGTACTCACATGGTTTTATAAAATTGTGGGTCTTGGGTGCGGTGGTGTGTATCCGCATGTCTAGGTCTGCGCAGATTTAGTACTAGGGTTGTGTTGTGTCTTGGCCATGTTTTGATAGAACCTCTGAGCCAAGATACCGGTTCGATTACCTTCCCTACCTCGTGGTATAGACTCGAGTTACAGAGTGACTATTGACGGTGCTAAGAACTTATGCCTGTCTTTGATATATTGCCCTTTCTTGTTTGATGATTCTATGAATCATAGAAGGTGAGATGCAAGCCGGCTATGGTTGATAGAGTTTGGATTCCTGGATGTTATGTGATTCACATGATAGTGTAGTATGAGTCGGTCTAGTATTCACATGCTAGGACTATGTGTTGTTATATTGTTGTTCACATGATAAGCACGATTGTCTAGCATCTATATGCTAAGGCTATGTGTGATTCGTATTCATATTCTTATGTTTACATGTTATATTAATTATGACATTTCGTGGCTGGGAGAACTCGGAGTTACTCCCCACTGACTGTGGCTTTCGTATTTGTATAAAATGCGATTGACAGGTAGGTGATGCATATATGGGGTACATGGACGAGCTAGCGAGCAAAGTAACCTTGGAACCTAGATTGGTTTTATTTTATTGTGGCCCTTAAACACTTTTTATGTCACATACATTTTAGGGACATATGTCTCCCTTTCTCATATTTGGGTTGTATAACTTTGTTTCGCGACTTTAGCGATGGTTATGTTGTGAAACTTCTAGTTAGACCTTGTATGTTTGACACCTTCCAATTTGGATATCTTTATAACAGGTTCAGGTTTTAAAATTACAGGTTTTTACCCAAATGAACCTATTACAAACATATCCATGCAGTTTTATTCTAGAATTACGTGTTTACTTTTCCGCGATAAATGAGGGTGTCACAGTTGGTATCAGAGCATATTTGCTCCCGACGCACGTTTGTGCACCCCACTATAAATAACTTGACCTTAAAATAATAAACTTGAGAGATGGGTAGGATGGGTAGACTTAGGACCTTATGTTGTAGTCTCTTTGTGTTTGCTCTTTGTTAGGTACTAACCTGTTTGTTGATTGTCATTTAATAATTGTTGCGTTCTTGGATCAATGACCGTGAGCTTATCTATAGCTAATGGAGTTATTACCCTTATTATAAAAAAAATTTGAACTAAAGGTTTTGAAAATATTTTAATGTTTTTCACTGGTTTTAACGTCAATTAGTGTTAAAGCTTGTTATTGGAGACGTCTGATAATTAGTTTTATCATTTGTTGGTGTAAAAATGTATTTTTTTATGTCTTTGAATTGGAATATTGATGTTCTTGAGTGATCGCCAAGAGTATCTCCGTTCTATTGAAAGGACACTTATATTTTAAGAAGATCAAGATTTAGTGCCTATTGCTGAGGATTGAAGATTGTTCAACCTTTGAAGAATGCTTCTACTTCCTTGAAGATGTTTCTCGTTCTTTGTGTATCTCGCCCTATTCTTAACCTCTTGGTGCTTATCCTCCTTCTAAACTCCCTTCTGTTTTACTTTAAAAGCTACGCTTGTACTCCTAACTTGTCCTTTGTTCTTTGCTTATCCTCCCTTAACGCCATTTGATAGTACCCCTTCTTGTGAGGAATGTTGACCTGGGTTGGAAAATTCGACTTTTGAGGAGATTGTTTGTGTCTGACCCCTAACCCTGGCTTTGAGAAGTCGTGATGTTAGAAAGACTTAGGTAAGGTGATGAGACATACTTAGTGATTCTTATACCTAGTTCCTTGACAAAGTAAGTATAATCGATTGGTGGATTCTTTGTGTTAGGAATGAGTTGCCTATGCGATTAAAGTTATAGAACTTGGCTTTGTTGTTTATGTTTGGGATTTGAAAGCTTAGTAGGTTGAGCATCGTCGCCTTAGGAGTAAACATGAGATAAGTTTAGAATTTGAATTTGGAAGAAAACCCATTTTTAGATGTTAACAATTCCGTATAGATTGGGGATGTGATTTGGTGTTAGTTGTTCCTTGAGAACTTTGTTGAGAAGTCTTTGTCAATTCATTCTTTGTTTTTTTTAAAACATTGAGGTTGTGTCGAGTGCTTGAGATACAGAGATGCTTTTATACTTGAGTGGTAGATTTGCTTTAGGGAAATCCTAATATGTGATAAGATAGGTGGAAGAATTATCTAACCGATTTATCACCCCTTAAGCGAGCAAAGTAACCTTGGAACCTAGATTGGCTTTATTTTATTGTGACCCTTAAACACTTTTTATGTCACATGCATTTTAGGGACATATGTCTCCCTCTTTACATTTGGTTGTATAATTTGCTATTCGCGACTTTAGCGATGGTTATGTTGTGAAACTTATAGTTAGACCTTGTATGTTTGACACCTTCCAATTTGGATATCTTTATAACAGGTTCAGGTTTTAAAAATTACAGGTTTTTACCCAAATGAACCTATTACAAACATATCCATGCAGTTTTATTCTAGAATTACGTGTTTATTTTTCCGCAATAAATGAGGGTGTCACAGTTGAATAGACATTTATATAGCCTTTCACATGATAGAATGTTAGCATTTATTTTACCTTGACCCTTGTTTTGGGATTTGGTCGTTGTGTTATGAAAGTACAATACCCTAATAGGCGTGACCTTGTTAGAGAGAACCTTAAGTTTTAGGAAGCGTATGGTTTAAGCCTTAAAATCCTCTCTCATACCTTTAATCGTTTTCCTCCCTTTCGTTCATACCTTGGTTGGATTTGATTCTTAAGTATAAAAGTTTACTCGTTATTTCCTTGTCTTGAATACCTCCCTAATTCTAATATCTCTTACTGGTTGTTAACTAGTTATCTTTATGATTCGACTCTTTTAGTATCACATCTTGACATATTCATATATTCCTTTTTAATTTTCCTATCATTTCCTGACCTGGTTATTACCCTTTGTTTCCTTAGTGGAGTGATGACATTGTTGTTTGAAATTTGAGTATCTGCCGTTTCCTTGTTGTCTAATTTCCCTTTCTCCTCGATCATAAGCGTTACCGTTCATACCTCTTTTTCTCGCTTCATCTTGCTCCTCCTTTAAGTTTGACACTTGTATCTTGTGAAACTCTATCCTTGACATCCTTGTAAATTTGACTTCAATTCTTATCCCTAGGAAGTTCATCATACCTCTTTTGTTGGTTAAGCTTGAACCCTCTTAGCATACTTGTATCTATGATGTCTAACTTACCTTTCATTTCGCACAATTTCTAAATATTTCAAGCTACCATTTTTGGTTCGTTGTTAAAAATTTATGTTACTATTACAAAATTTTCCCTACTTGTAAAGATTTGGAAAAATGAAAATTCGATTTAATTATCTAATTGTTCTTTGAGTATAGACTTCTTTATCATGGTTTTGAGTTGCTAAACCTGAGATTTTTGTAAATTTTATCCAATTTCTATTCACTTTGATCTAATCATGATGCCTTTGTTAAAGTTTAATATTATATTTCAGGAATTTAACTCCCCTTTTAGTTTAAAGGTGAAACCTTTATTTCTATTTTGGCTTTTTGCAAAAGAAAATTTGAGTAGATTACCTTTTCTTTTGATTTTAACGTTGATCGGATGTTAGAACTCGTTATTAGAAACGTTTAATAACTTGTTCTACTCTTGTCGACGAGTGATTTTCGGTTTTAAATTTGTCTTTGACTTGGAAGGTTAGCGTTCTTGTGTGCACAACAAGAGCAATTTCGTTCCATGAATGAGACTTATACTTTTGAAAACTCTTCATTAATGTTTTCGAAAGTATTTTGATTTTTGATTTATACAAATGATTTGCCTTTGACCTTATCTTGGATTTGGAATGTGATGTTCTTGAATGCGCAACGAGAGCACTTCCGTTCCTTTGATGAGAATCTGGTTCTGTCGGAAAATTTTATTTGAAATTTTTGAAAGAATTTTGATTCTTACGATAAATAACCTTTAAAATGTTTTGGTTACCGATTCCAATTCCAGTTTTATTTTTATAACCTTTCATTTATACTTTCAAGTTTCGAGGACGAAACTTTTTTAAAAGATGGGGTGATTGTAACACCCCGTATTTTATTAAGTTGGATAAAATTCTTTTAATTGCTATTTTGAATTTAATTACATCATTTAACGATTTATATATATATATGCTTAGCTAATTAATTAATTTCATCATAATTCGATACGTTAATTTTAATAATCATTAATAAGTTTACTTAAAGTTAGTTCGAGTTTATTGAAGTTAGTTCGAGTTTATTTATTTAATAATTTCCGTTTCTTTACGAGTCCTTATGAATGTTGTTTTAAGTGAACCCGAGATGGATTTTGGGAACAAAACCGTCCAATTAGCTATTTTGAGCTTATTTCACTAAATTAGCAATTTTTATTAATATCCGTTAGTTTCGTAAAAATCGCTAATAATTCCGATTCAAGCTGATATTGTATTATTTACGTTAACTAGCTGAGTTTATTTTATTTTCACTCATTAAATTTATTTATTATTGATTCCGTTTTATTACTGAAACTTTTACTAAAACCGATTTTATTAACTCGAGACGGTTTTAAAAACTAGCGAAATTTCTTAACGATGAAGAAACGTACGTATAATAAATAGCAGGCAGGCAAGCTGCTCCCCCACTTCCACGTCTCTTTCTTCTTCTCCTTTCTTCTTTCTTCATATTTTTTTTTCCTGTTTCAGTTTTTGGATCTTCAAAATCGATATCGTCACTCCGTTTGTCATCCGTTTTCAAATATTTTTGTTCCATAGCGCTCCTTTCGTCGTTCTCGTCAATCCGTTGTAAGTAAAATTCATTTTCGTCATGTATTTTTACAAACCCATTTATATTTTCATCTTTATTTAATATAAGACGGATGTATGTACTAAAATAGACGGTCTGGTAGAAGATTAAAAAGGTAACGATAACGGATTACTCGATATTACTTGTAAAATATGTTTATTTCGAATGCTGGTTAGTCTGTTTTATAATTGAGACGGTGTATAATTATATATAGGGATCCTTATGGATGTTAATTAGTCAGTTGTATAGTTGAGACGGTGTATACTGATATGTGGAGATGATTGAGACGGTGTATACTGACCTCTAGGGATCATTTGGGATGCTAGCTAGTAAGTGGTATATTTAAGACGGTGTATGCTGACATGTATGGATTGTTTTGGGTGATAATTGGTGTGTTTTATAGTTGAGACGGTGTATACTGACATGTAGGGATTGTTTTGGACTGATTTGGACTCTGTGTTGGGGCGATTTTTGTAGTCTTTAGGGACTGTTTTTGAGTTGCTTTATACTTGTGGATTTCCGCTCTAAAACCGTTTTAAATGCTGACTTAGTTGGCGCAGCTAGGACTGTTTTTAGGCGCGAGAATGGAGTCTTAAGGGGACGATTGGTACTCTGTTTTGGGCGGGGGACGAGAGCTGTCATCGTGGGTTTTCACTTTGCATTTGAGGACTGGAGTTGGGGTCGAACTTAGGCATCTTTTGGGTTCTGTTTTGGACTGATTTTTGGGTCAGGTTATGAAGTAGGGTGAAGGGTGGCTATGGGTAGTCGGGTGGTGGTCGTGTCGGACTCCTTGTGGCTTGCTTTTAGGCGAGTCGATGGCCTGGCAAAGATGGCTTTGGGCCGTAGCTTAGCAAATGCTGGCCTGGCCGTGGCCAGGCAAAGGGCCTAGCTAATTCACGAGTTTGAGGCCATGTGTAGTTGGTGGTTAGGCCGAGTTTGAGGTTGTCATAATAACTTTTGAGCCGTGTCTATAAATTGTTTTGACGCTAGTTTGGTTTATTTAAAATATAATTAAATTAATTTCCGTCTCATATTTTCTATAAAGATAATTCGTTAATATCGTCCTTTCACATAATTATTTTAGGTGGCTCATATGTGGTTGAAGATGAAGAGTAATTTTGGGTTTTAGAAGCTTTCTCAAGTTTATTGCTTGTCTCTTTGCTAGCTTAAGGTAACTATTCCGAGTTACTCGACGAATTAATGTCACATTAGTATTTGATGTTGTGTTTGGTGTTTGTTAAGTGTTTAGGTGATTGATAATGTGTTACTTTCGTTTTTCACATGATAGAAATTGGAAATAGCATGAGAATGACATTGTGATACATTTTGTAATTTGGGCCAAAGTAGGCCAAGACTCTGAGCTGGGCCAGATTGACCGAACGAGTTTGGTCAAACTAGGTTTAAACCAGTCAGCCTCGATTTGACCGATGACCCGTCGCGGGACTCGGGTCGAGGGTTTGTCTTTGAGGTGAGATTGGTTGTTATTGGAGGTTTTATGTTATGCCTTGATATTTGTAATTATCATTTCACATGTTGGTTGTTGGATGCTTTGGATGCCTTATGCTTGAGTCTTGTTGCCTCTTTGCCATTTTAGCTTGTTCTCATGGATTATGGTATTGTTGGTTAGCTGGAATTTGGGTTATTATTGATATTGGAGATATTGTTGGATTGTCAGCTGAATATGCTCTTGCGTAGCCTTTCATATACTAGGGTGTGTATGATCTTTTGTGTGTACAAGTTTGGACTCTTTGCCCCTTTTATGGTTAATTGGGTGTCCTACTTGTCTTGTGTGGTGTGGGCTAAAGTATTCAAGCTGGGACTAGGTCCTAGGTGAGTATTTCGGCCTTCATCATAGATAGGCCATTATAGTCTTTGACGAGTATATGTTTGCGGCTTAATAGCCTTTGTGTTCCTGGCTTGGTGGGTTTATATCCAAGCTGGGGCATGACCTTTCTGCCTATTTTGTGAGGAGATGGTCAGCTTAAGTACTAGCCAACCCTTTGGTGGACTCCTTAGGGTACTCACATGGTTTTATAAAATTGTGGGTCTTGGGTGCGGTGGTGTGTATCCGCATGTCTAGGTCTCAAGGCAGATTTAGTACTAGGGTTGTGTTGTGTCTTGGCCATGTTTTGATAGAACCTCTGAGCCAAGATACCGGTTCGATTACCTTCCCTACCTCGTGGTATAGACTCGAGTTACATAGTGACTATTGACGGTGCTAAGAACTTATGCCTGTCTTTGATATATTGCCCTTTCTTGTTTGATGATTCTATGAATCATAGAAGGTGAGATGCAAGCCGGCTATGGTTGATAGAGTTTGGATTCCTGGATGTTATGTGATTCACATGATAGTGTAGTATGAGTCGGTCTAGTATTCACATGCTAGGACTATGTGTTGTTATATTGTTGTTCACATGATAAGCACGATTGTCTAGCATCTATATGCTAAGGCTATGTGTGATTCGTATTCATATTCTTATGTTTACATGTTATATTAATTATGACATTTCGTGGCTGGGAGAACTCGGAGTTACTCCCCACTGACTGTGGCTTTCGTATTTGTATAAAATGCGATTGACAGGTAGGTGATGCATATATGGGGTACATGGACGAGCTAGCGAGCAAAGTAACCTTTGAACCTAGATTGGTTTTATTTTATTGTGGCCCTTAAACACTTTTTATGTCACATACATTTTAGGGACATATGTCTCCCTTTCTCATATTTGGGTTGTATAACTTTGTTTCGCGACTTTAGCGATGGTTATATTGTGAAACTTCTAGTTAGACCTTGTATGTTTGACACCTTCCAATTTGGAAATCTTTATAACAGGTTTAGGTTTTAAAATTACAGGTTTTTACCCAAATGAACCTATTACAAACATATCCATGCAGTTTTATTCTAGAATTACGTGTTTACTTTTCCGCGATAAATGAGGGTGTCACAATATTGACTCCATAGGTAAGGGAGATTATGGTGGTAAGAATATTGAAGATGTCCTTTGTTTCTTTGAATGGCTTGCTCTTGAATGCATTAAACCCACGTTTTCATTTATGTCAGACATGGATGAGGACGTGGGTGACACCATAGAAACTGTTTTAACGAATAATAAAGATTTCGACGGAAACATAGAGGATGAGACCATATGCTCAGTTGATAGCCCCTTCTTTGAGGATAATCTTGAACCCCTCTATGACAATTTTACAGATAGTGAGCCACGTGAGGAAGACTTGACGGACCTCTTTGAGAACCCCTTTTGTGATGAGTCTTGCGATAAGAAGAGTGAGAACGTGCAATTGGAAGGTCTCGAGCTCAAATGGAATACATATGACGAAAAATAGATGAGTTTATTATGGGTGATCCCGTTGACACAATTGACTTTACCACCCCTTGTATCTGGGATGACTACTCGTCTTATCCTATTGCACACTTGATTTCTCTAACTCACATAGAAAACCCATCTAAGCATGTTGTAGGAGTCGGTTGTTTGTCCTTCGTGCCTTATGGTTTGGGCTTTGATGTTCCATGCTTACCTGATGAGTGGTATAATTTGGTGGATTGCTATGAGAGTTGTCAAAGAAATTCCAGCAAGCTGAGACGGCCTCAAACTTTGATTTTAGATGCTCACATTTTATCTTGGTGCTACTTATGCTTTTGTGTAGCACATGCGCAGATTTATGATAAGCTTTTGAGGGCCTTGAGAGCCTACTTTCACACACACTTAGATGAAGGTTGCTGATTAGTGGCACGTTGGCCACATCCTCCCCTTAGTTTCTACTGGTTTGGGGAGGTCATTCTTGTATACATTGTAAGTTTGCTTTCTTATGCTTTACTTTATTTGTATTCATCTCGTTCACATATCCCTTTTCCTTATATTTTACACCGCTGATGGTTGTTTGTTGAACACAATGAGGGCATTGTGTGATTTGGTTTGGGGAGGGTATGCATCTGTCTATTTGCATCCATTTGCATATTTATTTCATTTCTATTTGCATGTTTCCTACATTTCCTTATGCATTGTTTCTTGATTTAATAATAAAAAACCAAAAAATTAAAAACTTTGAAAAAAAATACAAAACAGTTTTTTCTTTTGCATATTAGGTCGAGTCGGAATGGTAGTATTTCAATGATGATATTGCGCTACATCTTGTTTTGCCTAAGCCTTGCATAATTGACATGTTGTTAGCAGAGTCTTATATGCATGGGCCATGAGTTTTTGTTAAATTTCTTGCTGAACATTAGACTTGACTTTGAATTTTGGCAAGCTACCTATAATTTTTACGGTTTACAGCTTAAAAACTGGTGACATTCATGACCAGTTCATGTAGGAATGTGAGTAGTTAGTCCTTATAAGGTATGTTATATCAAATTGCATAAGAATGAATTCAGTCTACTTAGTACCTGTATGCATTCGGTCCGTGGTTGGTGATACATGTTAGGAGACGAAATCCCCTTTATTTCATTTTACCCGTGAGGTCCACACAGCCAAACTGCCTGTTTTGTCCCATATAGCTACAATCTATAATTCTGCCTACCCTAGCCGAGTTAGTAATGGTAGCCTGTTGGGAATGTTTCATTGCAATGTGGTTATATCTGGTTTGAGAAGTTGGTGGAAATGTTGAAGGGAATGAAAAAAAAAATTGAAAAAAAAAGAGGTTGAAAATTGAAAAAAAAAGAAGAGAAAGTTAAAAAGTCATATGCGGAAAAATGGAACATATTGTGTTGATGATTTATACTCCCACGTTTATCAATATGTTATGGGGAGTTGACAATTTTATCGTGGATTGTGAGCTGTGTGCATCTAATTTGCACTGTTTTGTATTGTTAAATTGAGTATGAAGTTGGAATGTGGTTAAATTTGGTATTCGGATGTTACTAGCTTGGCTTTTAAACTCCTTTTTCCCAAATTCATTTTAGCCCCTTCTTATCCATTACATCACTTACCCCAAATGTAAATCCTCGGCATGTGTCTTGGTCATTTGAATGGTTGGAATGCATATGTACGGTTGTAGGGATTTTATTCATGTTAGACTGCATGCATGTTCGTATAGGTCGCAGTTAGGTGAGTGTTCTTTATTCTTTCTATCCTACATTATATCTTACCATGTGTTTAAATGTGTGATTGAGCAACCCGTGAGAGTCCATTATGATAAGTCTTGCAAGGTCGAATGTTCAACAGTTTTTAACATCTTTATAATTCGTTTGCATGACTCCTCTTGGTAATTAATTGTTGGTTGTTGCATTAAATTGGTTTGGGCATTTCACTTTGTTGTTAGCTCTGAGATTGAACCCGTTCCATTAGTTAGTTAGTTTAGGTAGAGTCTAGAGCTTGCTTGGGGACAAGAAAGGGTTTGGTTTGGGGAGGTTTGATGCGTGCTTCATTTACATGTTTTATCTTGTCATTTTGCACGCATTTTTATGTCATTTTGAGTAGCGTAAGCTACTATTCTCCTTTATTTTGGTTACTTTTGGTCGTGTTATGTTTCATGTAGGTTTTTTGACCCAAGTGGTGAAGAATGAGCCAAAACCCGTCCCCGGAGTTGTATTTTGGATACTAGTGAAGTTAATGCTCGTAAACGGTCGTCTTGGAATGCGTGTTGGCTGCATGGAAGTGCATGAGGAAGAGGCTACACGCTGATGTTTGCTGAAAAAGTCGATCGACTGCCTCATATGGTCGATCGACTTGTTTTGTCCGTTGAAGTGGTCGATCGACTGCTTCTAGTGGTCGATCGACTGTTTCTAATTGCCAGGCCGTGTTTTGTTTATTTAGTTAATCGGCCCGTTAATTGTTTAGTGATAAATTTCGGCTATTGTTATATAAAGGATAGCTGATAACACTTTTAGGTTATCTTTCACACTGCTAAAAACAACTTCATACGTTACTTTGTTTTTGGAATTTGGGGATCTGAGAAACTTGTAATCTTTCTTCCTTTATTTCGATAATTCAATTAACCTTTATTCTTCATTTTATTTCTTTCTCTTGTTTCGTATACTTTTCTTTGTTCTACTTTTATTTTATGTTTAATTGTTTTCCTCATACTTTCATCATGCTTAATTCAATTATCATTATTATTATTATTATTGATTTTGTTAGTTTGAACAAGCGTAGCTAAATTTCTTATGCTGTTATTTAGGGAATCCATGGTTGTATGACGGTTTCTTATTAGGTTTTTTATTTGGAGTAATTATTCGTCTGAATTGTTAATCGTAGCATTTAATTCCTATTTAATTAGTCGAATCCATGCGGCAAGTTATTTTAATCTGATAAACTCCGACCTAGATCAAGAGATTGAAAAGAGTGAGATCTGCTACGAACAATAGAGTACTTTAAATAGAGCGAAAGCATATTAGAAAGTTTCTAAGGTGATTAGTGGACCGAGAGGACCTTATCACTGCCCTTCAGACCGTAATTTGACTAAGTCTTTGACCCTACCTTTGACCGTTATTAGACCATGGTGAACCGACAATCCTAGCTATTTTTCTCTTATATTTTTATACACTTTATTTCTTTACTTTTCGCTACATTAGTTTAGTTAAATCAACAAAACAAACCCCCAATTCGGTTACATAGACAGATTAGATTTAGCAAATAGAACTCAATCGTCTCCCTGTGGATACGATCCCGACTTCCTCTACTGCATTAGTTTAGGCCAGTTGGTTTATCTTTGATAGGTGTGTGATTTAGCCTGTCAAATTTTGGCGCCGTTGCCGGGAAGGCAATTCTTTTCTGTTTTTTTTTTATTTAGTTTGTCTTTTATCTCTGGGAACCTTAGTTCCTTGAGACCGTTCTAATTATTTACATCCAGTTTCCACATGGTGAAGATGAGAACTTTACCGATTACATGCATAGATGGAATAATTTGATTCGTTCTCATAACTACGAAGGCAAACTCTCACAGCTTACTGTCTGCCTTACCATCATAAGAGGTATGAAAAGACAAACCCAAGCCTATATTGACTCCATAGGTAAGGGAGATTATGGTGGTAAGAATATTGAAGATGTCCTTTGTTTCTTTGAATGGCTTGCTCTTGAATGCATTACACCCACGTTTTCATTTATGTCAGACATGGACGAGGACGTGGGTGACACCATAGAAACTGTTTTAACGAATAATAAAGATTTCGACGGAAACATAGAGGATGAGACCATATGCTCAGTTGATAGCCCCTTCTTTGAGGATAATCTTGAACCCCTCTATGACAATTTTACAGATAGTGAGCCACGTGAGGAAGACTTGACGGACCTCTTTGAGAACCCCTTTTGTGACGAGTCTTGCGATAAGAAGAGTGAGAACGTGCAATTGGAAGGTCTCGAGCTCAAATGGAATACATATGACGAATAATAGATGAGTTTATTATGGGTGATCCCGTTGACACAAATGACTTTACCACCCCTTGTATCTGGGATGACTACTCATCTTATCCTATTGCACACTTGATTTCTCTAACTCACATAGAAAACCCGTCTAAGCATGTTGTAGGAGTCGGTTGTTTGTCCTTCGTGCCTTATGTTTTGAGCTTTGATGTTCCATGCTTACCTGATGAGTGGTATAATTTGGTGGATTGCTATGAGAGTTGTCAAAGAAATTCCAGCAAGCTGAGACGGTCTCTAACTTTGATTTTATATGCTCACATTTTATCTTGGTGCTACTTATGCTTTTGTGTAGCACATGCGCAGATTTATGATAAGCTTTTTAGGGCCTTGAGAGCCTACTTTCACACACACTTCGATGAAGGTTGCTGATTAGTGGCACGTTGGCCACATCCTCCCTTTAGTTTCTACTGGTTTGGGGAGGTCATTCTTGTATACATTGTAAGTTTGCTTTCTTATGCTTTACTTTATTTGTATTCATCTCGTTCACATATCCCTTTCCCTTATATTTTACACCGCTGATGGTTGTTTGTTGAACACAATGAGGGCATTGTGTGATTTGGTTTGGGGAGGGTATGCACCTGTCTATTTGCATCCATTTGCATATTTATTTCATTTCTATTTACATGTTTCCTACATTTCCTTATGCATTGTTTCTTGCTTTAATAATAAAAAACCAAAAAATTAAAAACTTTGAAAAAAAATACAAAACAGGTTTTTCTTTTGCATATTAGGTTGAGTCAGAATGGTAGTATTTCAATGATGATATTGCGCTACATTTTGTTTTGCCTAAGCCTTGCATAATAGACATGTTGTTAGCAGAGTCTTATATGCATGGTCCATGAGTTTTTGTTAAATTTCTTGCTGAACATTAGACTTGACTTTGAATTTTGGCAAGCTACCTATAATATTTAAGGTTTAGAGCTTAAAAACTGGTGACATTCATGACCAGTTCATGTAGGAATGTGAGTAGTTACTCCTTATAAGGTATGTTATATCAAATTGCATAAGAATGAATTCAGTCTACTTAGTACCTGTATGCATTCGGTCTGTGGTTGGTGATACATGTTAGGAGAGGCAATCCCCTTTATTTCATTTTACCCGTGAGGTCCACACAGCCAAACTGCCTGTTTTGTCCCATATAGCTACAATCTATAATTTTGCCTACCCTAGCCGAGTTAGTAATGGTAGCCTATTGGGAATGTTTCATTGCAATGTGGTTATATCTGGTTTGAGAAGTTGGTGGAAATGTTGAAGGGAATGGAAAAAAAAATTGAAAAAAAAAGAGGTTGAAAATTGAAAAAAAAAAAAAGAGAAAGTTAAAAAGTCATATGCGGAAAAATGGAACATATTGTGTTGATGATTTATACTCCCACGTTTATCTATATCTTATGGGGAGTTGACAATTTTATGGTGGATTGTGAGCTGTGTGCATCTAATTTGCACTGTTTTGTATTGTTAAATTGAGTATGAAGTTGGAATGTTGTTAAATTTGGTATTCGGATGTTTCTAGCTTGGCTTTTAAACTCCATTTTCCCAAATTCATTTTAGCCCCTTCTTACCCATTACATCACTTACCCCAAATATAAGTCCTCGGCATGTGTCTTGGTCATTTGAATGGTTGGAATGCATATGTACGGTTGTAGGGATTTTATTCATGTTAGACTGCATGCATGTTCGTATAGGTCGCAGTTAGGTGAGTGTTCTTTATTCTTTCTATCCTACATTATATCTTACCACGTGTTTAAATGTGTGATTGAGCGACCCGTGAGAGTCCATTATGATAAGTCTTGCAAGGTCGAATGTTCAACAGTTTTTAACATCTTTATAATTTGTTTGCATGACTCCTCTTGCTAATTGATTGTTGGTTGTTGAATTAAATTGGTTTGGGCATTTCACTTTGTTGTTAGCTCTGAGATTCAACCCGTTCCATTAGTTAGTTAGTTTAGGTAGAGTCTAGAGCTTGCTTGGGGACAAGAAAGGGTTTGGTTTGGGGAGGTTTGATGCGTGCTTCATTTACATGTTTTATCTTGTCATTTTGCACACATTTCTATGTCATTTTGAGTAGCGTAAGCTACTATTCTCCTTTATTTCGGTTACTTTGGGTCGTGTTATGTTTCATGTAGGTTTTTTGACCCAAGTGGTGAAGAATGAGCTAAAACCCGTCCCCGGAGTTGTATTTTGGATACTAGTGAAGTTAATGCTCGTAAACGGTCATCTTGGAATGCGTGTTGGCTGCATGGAAGTGCATGAGGAAGAGGCTACACGCTGATGTTTGCTGAAAAAGTCGATCGGCTGCCTCATATGGTCGATCGACTTGTTTTGTCCGTTGAAGTGGTCGATCGACTGCATCTAGTGGTCGATCGACTGTTTCTAATTGTCAGGCCGTGTTTTGTTTATTTAGTTAATCGGCCCGTTAATTGTTTAGTGATAAATTTCGGCTATTGTTATATAAAGGATAGCTGATAACACTTTTAGGTTATCTTTCACACTGCTAAAAACAACTTCATACGTTACTTTATTTTTGGAATTTGGGGATCTGAGAAACTTGTAATCTTTCTTCCTTTATTTCGATAATTCAATTAACCTTTGTTCTTCATTTTATTTCTTTCTCTTGTTTCGTTTACTTTTCTTTGTTCTACTTTTATTTTATGTTTAATTGTTTTCCTCAAACTTTTATCATGCTTAATTCAATTATCATTATTATTATTATTATTGATTTAGTTAGTATGAACAAGCGTAGCTAAATTTCTTATGCTTTTATTTAGGGAATCCATGGTTGTATGACGGTTTTTTATTAGGTTTTATATTTGGAGTAATTATTCGTCTGAATTGTTAATCGTAGCATTTAATTCCTATTTAATTAGTCGAATCCATGCGGCAAGTTATTTTAATCTGATAAACTCCGACCTAGATCAAGAGATTGAAAAGAGTGAGATCTGCTACGAACAATAGAGTACTTTAAATAGAGCGAAAGCATATTAGAAAGTTTTTAAGGTGATTAGTGGACCGAGAGGACCTTATCACTGCCCTTCAGACCGTAATTTGACTAAGTCTTTGACCCTACCTTTGACCGTTATTAGACCATGGTGAACCGACAATCCTAGCTATTTTTCTCTTATATTTTTATACACTTTATTTCTTTACTTTTCGCTACATTAGTTTAGTTAAATCAACAAAACAAACCCCCAATTCGGTTACATAGACAGATTAGATTTAGCAAATAAAACTCAATCGTCTCCCTGTGGATACGATCCCGACTTCCTCTACTGCATTAGTTTAAGCCAGTTGGTTTATCTTTGATAGGTGTGTGATTTAGCCTGTCAAATTTTGGCGCCGTTGCCGGGAAGGCAATTCTTTCCTGTTTTTTTTTTATTTAGTTTGTCTTTTAACTCTGGGAACCTTAGTTCCTTGAGACCGTTCTAATTATTTACATCCATTTTCCACAGGGTGAAGATGAGAACTTTACCGATTACATGCATAGATGGAATAATTGGATTCGTTCTCATAACTACGAAGGCAAAATCTCACAGCTTACTGTCTGCCTTACCATCATAAGAGGTATGAACAGACAAACTCAAGCCTATATTGACTCCATAGGTAAGGGAGATTATGGTGGTAAGAATATTGAAGATGTCCTTTGTTTCTTTGAATGGCTTGCTCTTGAATGCATTAAACCCACGTTTTCATTTATGTCAGACATGGATGAGGACGTGGGTGACACCAAAGAAACTGTTTTAACGAATAATAAAGATTTCGACGGAAACATAGAGGATGAGACCATATGCTCAGTTGATAGCCCCTTCTTTGAGGATAATCTTGAACCCCTCTATGACAATTTTACAGATAGTGAGCCACGTGAGGAAGACTTAACGGACCTCTTTGAGAACCCCTTTTTTGATGAGTCTTGCGATAAGAAGAGTGAGAACGTGCAATTGGAAGGTCTCGAGCTCAAATGGAATACATATGACGAATAATAGATGAGTTTATTATGGGTGATCCCGTTGACACAATTGACTTTACCACCCCTTGTATCTGGGATGACTACTCACCTTATCCTATTGCACACTTGATTTCTCTAACTCACATAGAAAACCCGTCTAAGCATGTTGTAGGAGTCGGTTGTTTGTCCTTCGTGCCTTATGGTTTGTCCCTATTGATACGATCGCGACTTCCTCTACTGCATTAGTTTAGGCCAGTTGGTTTATCTTTGATAGATGTGCGATTTAGCCTGTTATTTGTAGATACCGCAAAGGCTTGGGAGACGTCCTAAGGCCACAATTTCGCCCTTACAACATTGAGCCGGTCACTATGGGGTGTCAAGGGAGTCGTATCAGGTGTTGTGTATGTTTCTTATCATAATATTGAATGGAATGGATGTTTATGTGAATTGGATGAACATGGAGAAGTAGATGAACTGATGTGCTATAGATGGTATGAGGCATGTTTGAGTGTTATTACTTGGCTTTTTAAATGTTTAGTAACATGTATAGGGAAGTTGGGATACATATATATATATATGTTTATATATATATATATATATATATATATATATATATATATATATATATGTTGTTAAGTTGAAGGGTATATCATTTTTGGCATGATTCATCCGAGCTGGGCAGGTACTCGACCGAGTAGAGGGTACTCAGCCGAGTAACCAGTCACTCGACTGAGTGAATAGGGTTGTGTTGTTGGCAGTAGCTATTGGAATATGACCACTCGGCCGAGTAGGGCGAAGCACTCGACCGAGTGGGGCGTACTCGACGGAGTCTGCTTTATGTGTATTTTTTATCAGCTACTGGAGTTAGAGTACTCGGCCAAGTAGCCACTAAACTCGACCACGTAGCTCATAGTGTTGGGAAATGTGTCCTCAACAATAGTGCGATCACATGATTTAATATCATAATTAAATCTCATACTAAGAATACGTGAGGGATGATTCTTTATATAGTCGACTGACCGTCATTAATCGGTAATGATTGGCTAACTAGAGTTTGACATTACTGTCGTGTGAAGGTGGTGGTCAGTTGATCCCTTTAGGTCACACCTATAGGATGAGGCCTAAATAGATATTTAATTAATTGTATGCGATACAAATTAACTTATTCCTTAATTATGGGAGTGCAATTTTACGTCTTATTCTAATGTGATTAAATAAGATTTAATTTAGTAACTAAGTGTTAAATTACTAAATTAGTTGAGGTATTATAAAAGTTTTGAGGTAGAGGTAATTAGTTATTTAAGGTTACAAGAAGTTGTAATTTTAACTAACTAGTAGTTATGGGACCCATTATATGTTGATATAATGGTAGTATACTACTCAAAAAGTGGAGTGTATATTATATTATTAATTGTAATATTTAAATGTTAAATGATTACATTAATAATTAATTGTGTAAGATAGTTAAACATATGACTTATAAGCAGTTGTGGGACAAATGACAAAAGCCAAAAATGGACCAAAATGGGTCCAATATTTCGGCCAAATGAAGAGAGCAAAAGATGCTCTTTTGTCTTTTGTTTGTGTTGGTTATAGTGTGATTGTGACATATCACACAAGCCTTTTCATACTACTTCTTACACCTATGCTCCCTACTCTCTACCTAGACTTTACAAAGGAGTAAAAAACAAAAGCAAAAGATTACTACCTTAGGTGTGGCCACCGGTTTTGGCCTTTTAAATGAGCATTTTGTTGCTCATTTTTTTATGTTGAAGCTTTTGCTTGTTTTCTCTCTAGTTTTTCCCTCACATGCAATTGCCAAAAACTCTCACAAATACTAATACACATCAATATATTACTAGAGGTAGTAATACTAGAAATATTAGTATTATTAAGGTTATATTTCTACTACATATCTAGTTAATATTAGTAGGAATTTTTGGGATTAATCTTGGGTGCAATTTATTGGAGTGGCTTCTATACTTGGAGTCTTAGGAGGATCATCCATCATATTTAGCTCAAGAACAAGTGAAGGAAGGTGACCTTACTTGTGCTCATATTTTCGAACCAACCATCAATGTAAGGGACATTGTTTTTCTTATAAATCTTTCATTTTGTTATGCATGCACTAGATCTAAAAGAACAAATAATTAACAAGTTAAATAGTTCACTATTAGATGAGTCTAATAAGAGGTATATGAACCTAACAAGTGGTATCAGAGCATAAGGATGTTGCATGCATAATCGGTTATTGTTTTTCCGAGTTAAAAAGTTAACATATAAAACTAAAAATTTGTGATTTATTAGTATAAGCCACGAAATCATGATGCATGTTATATATCCTTGTCCTAAAATGTTTTTAGGTCATTTTTATGATTTATGGAAATTTATTGCTCATTTTAATGATTTTTGGTCATTTTATTACATTTTTATGACTAAAATGGGAATTAAAATGCTAAAAATAGTCAAACTAAGTTTCTGACCTTTTAAATTTTATATGAACTCACATGCATATTTTACAAGTTGTGTGTAAAAAGTCGAGTTAATTTGATTAATATTGCATGATTTATGATTTTTATGAGATAAAAATGGATTAAAAGAGTTAAAATGGTTAAAAATAGTTAAATTTCGAATTAAGCCATGTTTTTTTTAATATGATGTCACATGCATAATTTAAAGAGAGTATGTAAATTTCTAGATTATAAGATCTCTTTTAGCACGATTTATGGATTTTTAGAATAAAAATGGCATAAATAGTAACTATTTTAGCAAAATTAGCTAAAATGTATTGCATGGCTTGAGAAAATTATTTTAAGTTGAATTAATATCCCACTAATCATATCTAAGGTTGTAAAAATTATTGGAGTAATTTTGGATGATTTAAATATTTTGTGAGATAAAACCCATAAAATGCAACTATATTTTCTCAAAATTAATTCGAAAATTTTAACCATGTTTTTTGACGTTATGAGTGTCATGGAATTATTCCAGAATGTTCAAAAAACTTAAAATTTATTTATTGAAATTTTTATAATTTAATTTAGATTTATTTCATATAAAATATGATTTTAAGGTAAAAAATGAGCATAAAATTAAATCAAGTTGAATTATTTGCAAAAATTTAGTGATGACTAATTTTTGAGTCCTAAAAAGTGTTAGGATAATTAACTTGAGCTTAGATGTGATTTAAGTGTTGATTAGTGATTTTAAAAGGTTATTATCACGCATTTCCATAAAACCTGGTTATATGTACGACATAAGTTAAATAGGGCGATTTGGAACATCATTGGCATCATAGGTACATATTATAATGCTGTATATTTCAATTGTTGAATGTCTTTTATTTATATAATTTTGAATTATGTAATTTTATCTTAGTATGGCCTTAGTTTTAATCGATATTACTCGTAATGAAAGGGAATATTGATTCGGTTGTAATTTAATGTGATCTCGTATCACTTTTATTTTTATTATTTTTTCCATTTTACAAATTTATAATAGGAATAGCTTTGTATTTTTATTATTATTTGTAATTATGGAGCATCTTCAAAGACGGTGCCATTCGGAAAGGTGACCCGACGAAGACGGTGTCTTGGGAAGCGTGCCAATTGAAGATTCAAGGGACCAAAGGAGTTGGTTTCCGAATATGTAATAGAATATTTAATTTTCTATTTTAGGAAGGCCATACTAGGAATTTTATTTATTGCTTTGCATTTCTTTTAATTTGTTACATGCATTGCCAAATCGCCATAATAATACATGCATATCATATCGAGTCATCGACCGTGTCAATTATAATTATCGTAGTTCACCGCTTTAGTTCACTTAAAACGTGATAGATAATAAATTAACAAGACCTCTCACCTATAATAATTGAGAATTAGCCTTGCCAAAAAGTAGAAACCCATGAAGTACCAATTTCATAAGGGAGTTGAGCCGGCTTTACCGTAATACAAACCTTGTTACGTTGGCGAAATGGGGTAGTAAAATGTTATTACATCGAAATTTGGATTGAGCTCAACGGAAGTATTGTTGACCGTAGTCGCATGTGTTCCGGGCTAAAGATGAGAGCTAGAGTAATTTTTATCGACCTAGAGTTCTTAAAGTAGAATCGATTAAAGAGTTAATCCACCGAGTTATATTAATAAGGGATGAATCAGCTCACCGTGCCCGAGTTGAAATGAATTTGGATCTCGGAATCATTTATGTAGTTGGGTGGAGGTCACTATATAAATGTAATACTTGTAGTTAAATTTACGAGTATTATTAAAACGATAAATGATAATTAACTCCTTCATTTCCTATTTTGTAGTCAAATTTGTTTTATCAAACCGCAATGGCAACTCCAATCACGTCCGCATCCACTAGTTCCACCACGCTTACCTATGTGTCATGTCTCCGATCCTTCATGGATCGTTGTATGTTAGAAAAGAATGGGTCTAATTTCGTCGATTGGGACGCGCAACGTCGCTTGGCCGCGCAAGGTGACGACAAGCTTCGTTACCTTACCGAGGCATCTCCCTCCGAACCTAATGCTAGGTCCACCCCGCCGCTAGGCAAACCTATGAGGTTTACCAAAAGGAGTCGGCCGCGATAAAAAATGTGTTGATCTTTGCTATGGAGGCCGAACTCCAACGAAGTGCTATAAAGATTAGCACCGCTCATGAGATCTACATGAAGCTTGTGAACATGTTTTCACGAGCTCCTAGGGTCATTCAATATGAGGCGGCTTCCGCATTCTTTGATCTTAACATCAAAGAGGGCCAAAAGGTGAGCCCTCATGTGCTCAAGATGATGGAGCATGTTGAGACCTTAAAAACGCATAAGGTGGAAATTCCCAATGAACTCGTAATTGATCGAATTCTTCATTCCTTCAACAAAATCAAAGCATATGTTCAATTCCGGGTGAATTTTAATATGCAAGATAAGAAAGTTTCCCTTAATGAGTTGCACAAAATGCTTATGCAAGCCGAAAGGGACATGGGGCTAAGTGTTAGCACCACCAAAGATGTGCTGAATGTCAATCATAAGAGCAAGGGAACCTTCAAGAAGAGCGGGAAAAAGGGAAAGAAGCGAACTCCCAACAGGAACATAGCTAAGACTTATGAAGCAAGCTCCTCCAAGCCCAAGTACAGTGCCCCCACCGGGGACAAGTGCCACTATTGTTGTGGTGTTGGGCATTGGAAGAGAAACTGTTCCGAATATCTTGGCTACATCAAAGCTGGAAAGGTTATTCCAGTAGGTATATAACTATCCCTATCTTTTATGTTTCAATCTCAACTTTGGTATGTTGATAAAAGTTGTGATGATTACCCTTTTTATTGTAAATAGGGCCTCCTACCAAGGACAAAGGCAAGGAGAAGCAAGCCTAGAGGATCATGTGGGAAGCTAGAGTAGCCGACCGTGGTGATGGATCAATGGAAGCTTGGCTTTAATTTGCTTTGTCTTTAATTTTATGATGTATTTCAAGTTTTTAGAACTACTTTGATTTCCTTATGTGACTTGGAAATTGGTTTGTATCCTTTAAACACGGGTTGTATTTTAGATATTGGTGATTTGGTTTTCAACCCAAATCACTTGTTTTATTATGTTATTTGTTCTAAAATCATTATCATAAATTACTTGCATAGAGAAACATTAGATAAACAACTCAAATTGATCAAATAGACGATTATGATGATTGGATCATTATATGTCCATAAGCTATGAATTTGATTCTCCTTATGTCTTTGTTACTTAAAGTAACAATTTACTTATGTAAGATCAACTGAAAAGTTGTAATGAGTTTTTGAACTCATCAAGTAAGGAATTTACGATACCATATGGACACATTATTCTAAACGAATGGTCAACCATGAGATACCTAGAATAGAGAGTCTATTAAACAGATGGCATGGATAAGACTCGTATATTATCAAGCTGCCATGTTAGGATGGCCTTTTGAAAGCTAATACATAGTCTAAGTAAAAGTCCTAATACTCCGTTAAATATATATGTTTGTGACTCACAAAGCTATCTCTCATGAATATTAATATATTTCTGAGAGATAGAGTGAGAGTAGATTGAATCGTCACAAACATCTCTTATAGTTGAAATGTTACTTTGTGAAAGTAATTGAATTATAGAGTGCGAGTTGATATTGAACTATAATCTATGAAGATAGTATGAGAGCATAGTTCAGTGGGAGTTTATCGCACATGTCTTATTGTTCAAAATATTACTTTGTGAAAGTAATAGTATCATGACCTTGTTACATACGAGCTGAAGCATTACAATCCGAAAATTGTTGCTCATGAGTATATTTACTTTAAAGTGAGGGTCTTTTTAAAGGTAAATAGAGCTTTAGAGTAAACAAATGCATAAGATTTACATGAAGATGTTGATCAAGATAAATTGTGTTAGGAATTGCCGCATCTCATTTTAATGAAGAATGGCAAATAGAATTCGCTTTTCTAAAATGGGAATTTAGAGAAGAAAGTGTTTGAAATACAAAACCTTAGATGAAGATCTAAGAATCCTAACATATTATGCGTAGCTATCTTAAGTGATCATAAGATGGTCTTAAGCTAGCATTAAAGGATTATGTTTTTCATTCATGTAATAATAGTGGATGGTTTCATTCACATGATTGAAGAATCATTATACATGAAGTTAAGTAGGAGCTAGAATTGTTTCTCCATGTCTTATATGTTGATAGCATAATATTTATTGAGAATAATGTACCAATTCTCTCTTCTGGCAAGAGTGACTAGGAGACTTGGAAAGGGATGCAAAATATTCTAGATTTTGAATCTATAAGAGAGAATATTGGCATAGAGTTAAGAGTCTTATGAGGATAAGTTCTTTCGTATCTGTTGAACATCAACAAGGTTGAATAGGCTATTCATGTTGATGAAAGTGGAATTACAATGATGGGGTCATAATCATTCACTGAACCTATTAAGTTGTTGATCACATGAAATCAATAGCTAATGTTTCCGCCATTAGAATGATCATGTATGACAATAGACGCACACGCTGTGATGCATCATATGCTAGGAACATTATGAGTCAATAATAAGTTAATTCATAAGATGGGCTTGTGAAAGCCTTAAAGTACAATTGATGACTTGTACACATGTTTGGATGATAAACTAAGTTAGGGTTGAAGGGTTGCACAAACTTTAGTTTCCAAGCTTAAAAGGATTTGATGAAATCCTAAGCTAATGTTATTGACGAAGGAGTGAGAAACTCAGAAAAGTGTTTTAGTTTCACACATTGCAAATTCTACAAAAGGAATCTAAGTAAAATTTGTGATAAAATAGTCAACGTATGGATTAAGGGTGAATCCCTCTATAAATGACTTTATCACATGTTATGCGATAACAGTGGGAGCATCTTTCAAGTTAAAGAGCCCAAATCTAGCAAGAAGACTAGACAAATACTTAGAGATGAATTCATGTCATTAGAGATGACATTGAATGAAAGAAATAACAATTAGTAAAGTTAGAATATATGGATATCGGGTATATCTACTTGCCAAGCTTATATTGCATTTTAACTAGTGTTTATAATACACTGGAGATTATAAGATATCAAGTAGTAATAGTGTATTGACTATTCATATGTGATAATCACATTTATCGTTTGAGTTTTATTAAACTCACCCGCTACCTTGTCGTATCCGAATGGGTTATAGAGACAAATTGAACCCCATTAAAGTGAACTGGATTGACATGGTATTTGCCCCTAGTTACTTATATGAGGTGACGTCTCGAAGTGACTAGAGTGTGATGCGATTGATGGCAAGTTCAAGTGCCATAGAGTCATATGGGATGACTAGTCGATCACATAGGCAGACTGTATGGGACAATCTGTCGGGCAGTGACCGCTTATAGAGTTCTGGTAATTCATATAGCCTGGTCGTGGCAAGAGCTACTATAGTATTCTTATGAGTCAATTCTTTTGACTAGAGACTATTCGCCCAAATTGGCACACCTTCTGATTAGCTTTGATTTATACTCTACGATTTCGTAAATGAATTCAAACTGGGTATATTTTGGGTTATGATGGGCTGTGGCTGAACGAAGGGAATAGGGCGATAGGAATTGTCCACCCCTTGTCAAGGTTGTTTGAAATCTCAAGGCCACTCGAGGAGTAGTTAACTGGAAATGCGTGGCCACGCTCGGAAGGTATCTATGATAGATAATTCCGGTCAAACAGTTAATCTCCAGATCGAGAAAACCACTCAAGATATGATCAAGTGTAAGTACGACTTGCAAGACACCTTGCATTGAGTGGGAGATTGTAATAGGACAAGAGAATTGGTGACGCACACTTGTCGAGGATAAGTGAGAGATTGTTAGGAAATGTGTCCTCAACAATAGTGCGATCACATGATTTAATATCATAATTAAATCTCATACTAAAAATACGTGAGGGATGATTCTTTATATAGTCGACTGACCGTCATTAATCGGTAATGATTGGCTAACTAGAGTTTGACATTACTGTCGTGTGACGGTGGTGGTCAGTTGATCCTTTTAGGTCACACCTATAGGGTGAAGTCCAAATAGATATTTAATTAATTGTATGCGATACAAATTAATTAATTCCTTAATTATGGGAGTGCAATTTTACGTCTTATTGTAATGTGATTAAATAAGATTTAATTTAGTAATTAGTTATTTAAGGTTACAAGAAGTTGTAATTTTAACTAACCAGTAATTATGGGACCCATTATATGTTGATATAATGGTAGTATACTACTCAAAAAGTGGAGTGTATATTATATTATTAATTGTAATATTTAAGTGTTAAATGATTACATTAATAATTAATTGTGTAAGATAGTTAAACATATGACTTATAAGCAGTTGTGGGACAAATGACAAAAGCCAAAAATGGACCAAAATGGGTCCAATATTTCGGCCAAATGAAGAGAGCAAAAGATGCTCTTTTGTCTTTTGTTTGTGTTGGTTATAGTGTGATTGTGACATATCACACAAGCCTTTTCATACTACTTCTTACACCTATGCTTCCTACTCTCTACCTAGACTTTACAAAGGAGTAAAAAACAAAAGCAAAAGATTACTACCTTAGGTGTGGCCACCGGTTTTGGCCTTTTAAATGAGCATTTTGTTGCTCATTTTTTATGTTGAAGCTTTTGCTTGTTTTCTCTCAAGTTTTTCCTTCACATGCAATTGCCAAAAACTCTCACAAATACTAATACACATCAATCTATTACTAGAGGTAGTAATACTAGAAATATTAGTATTATTAAAGTTATATTTCTACTACATATCTAGTTAATATTAGTAGGAATTTTTGGGATTAATCTTGGGTGCAATTTATTGGAGTGGCTTCTATACTTGGAGTCTTAGGAGGATCATCCATCATATTTAGCTCAAGAACAAGTGAAGGAAGGTGACCTTACTTGTGCCCATATTTTCAAACCAACCATCAATGTAAGGGACATTGTTTTTCTTATAAATCTTTCATTTTGTTATGCATGCACTAGATCTAAAAGAACAAATAATTAACAAGTTAATTAGTTCACTATTAGAGGAGTCTAATAAGAGGTATATGAACCTAACACATAGTACTCGGCCGAGTACCTGTTTGGCGGATGTGCTATTTGTTTTTAGCCGTAGGCTATGTGCTTACGTTTGTCTTAGTTATATCAGCTCAAAATGCCGCCAAAGAGATCACCCGCATACCTTCAGACCTCGTAGATGAGCCTCAAAGAGGTGGCTAGGATGATTGAGCAACAAGAAGTGCTCATGGAGGCGCCAAAAAATGTGGGGAAAGGGGAAGGGAAACCAGTGGATACGTCTCGTCTGAGCACCACCATTTCTCGCTTTAACCTTACTACTTATGAGGGCCCCGGTGAGCCTAAGCTGCTTGACAACTGGCATCGGGAGATGGAGAGTGTGTTGGAGGTGGTTCAGTTTGGCGGAGATGATGGCAGAACAAGTTGCGTTCTACATAAGGGATGAGGCCTGGGTATAGTGGCACATTGAGAGGGAAGGAGCTCGGACATACTATTTGAATCTGGGCAAACCTGCAGTTTCATGAGCAGGGTTCAAGAGGGAAATGAAGGAACACTTCATTCCGGAGAAGATCCGTGAAAAGTTGAGGGCTGAGTTTGATTCCTTTGCTATGAGCGACGGCATGACCATCACTGAGTAGTATCACAGGTTTATTGAGGTGTCACGCTATGCGGAGGACATGCAGTTGAGTCAACGGAGTTTGGCTCTTGGTTTCGAGAGAGGGTTAGCACTAAAGATCATGGAAAAGCTACAGGCTGGGGGTAATCTCCGATCTGAAGGATGACTATGCTAGAGCGGGGCACGCTGAGGGGTTGGTTTATATGGCCAAGGAGGCAAAGTAAAAGGGAGCTGAGAAGAGGAAGGCTGAGAGTGAGGGTGGCAACCAATCAACCCACAAGAGGGGTAACCGCAACCAAGCTAGAGCTTTTTCAGGAGGGTCTACCTATGGCGGGGGATCTCGTGCATGAGGAAGAAGTGGCCGGAGTACTAGTGAGACAGGTCACAAATGGTATGAGTGTCCGAGTGCGTTAAGGGGAGGAGGAGGTTTTTCGAGATGATATCAGGGGAATTACTCGCAAACGCCGAGCCGGAGTTTGACAAGTAACAGGGCAGTTGGGTCATGGAACAACCAAGAAGGCCAAAGGAACAACAATGGCAGCTACAACCGCAATAATGGTGGGTTCTATCAGCGTCCGACCAATAGTGTGACTCAGAATTCAGCGGCTAAGCATACTAATTCTGCGACTAGGGTCCAGGGTGGAGGTCAGAAACACAGCGGTAAACTCTTCATGATGGGTAAGCAAGAGGCTGAGGAGGATGCACATGTGGTCACCGGTACTTTACTTGTTAATAATACGCCGACTTTTGTTTTGATTGATTCAGGGGTAACCCATTCGTTTGTGTCTAGAGGTTATGCCTTATCTATGGGTTTAGGGGATTTTGAGTTGGTGGAATATAACGTGTTTATACCATCGGGAGAGTCAGTGTCTTGTAACAAGTTGTATAAAGGGGTGTCTATGGTGGTTGGGCAAATGGACTTACCAGCCAGTTTGCTTGAGTTTCCTATGGATGGGTTTAAGGTCATAGTCGGGATGGATTGGTTGGGTAAGTATGGGGCCAAGATAGACTGTCGTCAAAATAAAGTGTCTTTAAAGGGGCCTAAGGGAGTCAAGGTGTCATCTTTAAAGTCATGTTTGAGGAAGAGGGTTTGTTAATTGCAGTGACTACTTTCAAGTCATGTTTGAGGAAGAGGTGTCCTTTGATCCATTGCCATGTGAGGGATACTCGAGTAGAGGAGTCATCATTAGCAGAGATACCAGTGGTTAGTGAGTTCGGCTATGTCTTTCCGGAGGAGATACCAGGGTTACTGGTTCGGTTCAAACTCGTCGTTAAAAGCTACCAACCAAAACAATATTTATAACTTTACAAACTACTCTTAGTAAAGAGGCAAGTAAAGGTCGTATCCCAAGGGACGGGTATTGATGTAGGATTCTCAATTGCAAATGGTTGTGTCTTAGGGTGTCACAAAATTGGGTTGAGATGGAATTGGTCTAAACTAATTAACAAGAAGAAAGTATATCAATGAAAACAAAGCAAGGTAAATAAATGGAGATGTAAACAATTGATTAAAAGTACTAGGGTGTCATGGGTTCATAGGGGATTCATGGGAGTTGATCATACAAACATGTTCTCAATTATAAGAAAGCACTTATTGTTGTGATAGGATCAAGTTGGTGTATAAGCTTACAATCCCTAGGAAGGTTTGGGTCCCGGAGCCAAATCGATTAGATTGTACAACACCTACAAGTCGACTTAATCCCTCCTATTCAACTATATGCATGGTCTAATGAGGCTCGAGTTGGTGTATAAGCTTACAAGCCTCATTGAAAAGATAGGTGATGGATCAAAAAATGTAAGGATTCATAGGCTCGCATTTCATCAAACATAACATGTGCATAAGTTGAAATCACAACAAGCAAGCAAATTAATTATGAAAACATATTAGATTAAGCATGAATCATTCCCCATGTTGGTTTCCCCTAATTCCCCATTAACCCTAGCTAGAAGACTACTCTCTCATTATCAAGTTTAGCATGCTAACAAGGTTGTCAATCATATTAACAAAGCAAAACATGATGAACAAATGAAAATGATTAACAATAATGAAACAAGGGTTAAGAGAATTATACCTATGAAGAGGATTCCAAATAATAATGCAAAGAATAATAGAAGTACTTGATGATTGATGGAACGTTGTCAATCCTCCAAATAAACCCAAATAATCTTCTAATTACCCAAAATAAATGAAGAACAATAGAGAAACTAAGAGGAAATTAAGATGTGATTAATATTGATAAATTGTATTACAACTAATTTGAGAGTATTAAGAACTAATTAAGAGGTGATTAAGAATGGATTGTAAAAGCATGCTAATCTAGGTAGTACAATGGGGTATTTATACTAAAGATTAGGTACAAAGATTAGGGTTACTAAGGGCTTAAATGACTACTAAGACCCTAAGAAAAGTTGAGGAAATGCTCCTCTCGAAGGAAATGAGCATATTCTCGTGCTAGTCCTGCCACGATCCATACGTCTTGAGCTGTGGCACAGGCTCTCTGACCTTTGATACGCTCGGATCCGCTGGAAAACGCTCGGCTCCATGGGCTGCAATCCGCTCGTCTTGGCCGAAAGACGCCCAGATGTTGAGGATGGGAGACGCCCGGATCGTGTCTGATCCGCTCGGATCCCTGGGCAGTCAGCTACTCTTCTTTTGGCTCCTTCACAATCCGCAAGGATCATTTCGGGGATGCAAGGATCCTTTCATCATTGCCCATTTCACTTTATTATGTACTTAGGCCTCTAGTATTGGTCTTCTCTTTGATGTTTGGTCATTAGATGCCTTTCCTACCAAAGGGACAAAACCTCAAAGAATATGCAAAATGGGAAACTAAAGATAGTAAATGACCAAATTATGTGCTATAAAGCATGGGAACGAGGTTAATTCGGGGACTAAATGTGCTCAAATATGAGTCACATCAAACATCCCCAAAACGAACCTTTTCTCGTCCCGGGTAAAGAGGTGACTAAAACTAGGACCTTTAATTAAACTAACCTACTAATATAGCCGATATGAGATAATTAGCGGGTCTCACTCCGCCCCTTCAACTCACAACAAGACAACCATGAGGTAGGATGCCTTCTTGCAAGGCAAGGTGGAGCTTGCCAAAATAGCGATACATCCAAGCATTAAGCACACAAAAGCAAGTAATGGATGCATCTACAAAAATGAATAGCCACTTTCCTCATCTAAGTGGCGGAAATTATCTATAAGGGAAACAATCTAAGGGGTACACACTGCATTATATATATGGTTTATTCAAGTTACTAAGCCTAGGATGATACCAATAAATCACCTCCAAGTTGTGTCAAGCTAGGGTACATTTGTCCTCAATCGTTAAATGCTTTCGTTAAGAGTAGACTCCTTATTGTGTTAGAAACACTGGAGGATCGCGGAATTCCCCTTCTTGCCTAGACAAGAAGAAGGGCCATCCCTTCTCCACCATGCATACAAATGGGTTCAATGAATAAAGGGATCAATATGTATTTGAGTTTCATATGGGAGTTTGCTTTTGTTGTTGTTTTTCCCCCCCAATTTCTTGTGGCATTTGACATTTGAGAACAATTTCTTTTTGCCATTTCTTTGATGTTTGGCATATCAATACTTGACAATTTTCAACTTTTTGCATTTTCTTTTGAACATTTTCAAAGTCACGCCAATTAGTAACGAGGGTGCCTTTTATTTGAAGCATAGGAGTTCTTATTTTTGTACTCCTCTTTTCTTTGATGCAAATTGCAAACTTTTTCATTTCTTTTCATTACTTGAACTCAAATTTGAACTATTTTTGTGCCCATTCCCTTTTGTTGACAAAAATGTGGTAGAATATGGAAGATGATTGCATGGCTTCAAAGGTCACCTTGGAATAAACTGTAGCCAAGGAATTGTCACACCACAAGGTACTCTTGACCAGGCCTTAATCCATGGGTCAAAGGATACTAGCATGACACATCCTAGGGTGTTTTACAAGCATTCTAGTAAGCAAAGTCTCAAGAATAAAAAGTATCTGCAAGGGCATATATACACTTGTCAAGTTTTCCAAATAGATGTTTTCACAAAATTTTTGCTATAATGCAACTATATGCCATAATGTAACTAACATTTATACAACCTAATGCATATGCTTCTACCAACTAGTATGCCATATAAGCTAAATGCAACTCCTAAATTCACATTGGTGTACACCGCATCAATCAAAATAAAGCCACATAGTCATTAACATAAAGAGGAAAAAGGAGATTGGAAAGATCATACCATGGGGTCTTCATGATCCTCATGTCTCGGATGTGGCGTAGTCGATCCATGTGAAAAAGGATAGACAAACAAACAAATATATACAAGATATACAATTCTACACTATAAAGGAATGAACATGTTTTTGGTTTTTTTGAATTTTTCAAATTTTTATGGGTTTTTGTTTATGAAATAAAAAGACATGTTTTTGTATTTTTCAAAAAAATTCAATTTTTCTCATTTTTGTTTTAAAACTCAAGTTAGAATTTCCCATCCCTACACTAGTATGGGCATTGTCCTCAATGGCCAATACGATAGGAAATTATGCAAGCTAATATGAGAATGCATGATTTCTACACTAAATGCAAACTATATGACATATAAAAAAATGAATGCATTCTAAACTATACTATATGATGTATGAATTTATTGGTTGGAGAGCTAATTTAGATTAACTCCCAATGCTTGTGCTTGAACTTCCCCAAACCAAGTAAGACACTATTGCTAGTGTAAAAATGGGGGAGTTCATGCACAAGAATGCTATGCATGAAACTAGTTTGTCATTTTTGATTTTCACAAGTGGGAACAATGAATTTATCATCACCTAAATGTTGTCAAGGTGGAAAAATAGTCCTTCACTTTTACAAGGACACCCAAAAATGAAACAATTAGTTGTAAAATAAGTTAACAAAGCATGAAATTCTTGTCATGAAAAAAATGAATGAGAGGGAAAAGAAAAACTTCACTTTGGCCTTGGTGAGTGCCTCATGCCCCCTCCACCTAGCTCATGAAGATCTTCAATAGTTACCATCATCCCCTCAAGGATCACTATCCTCTTGTTCTTGCACTTCATCACTCTCATAAAAGTCAATGAACTCGTCCCCCTCACTATTAACCTCCACCGTATCACCGCCACTTGACCCTCCTTCTTTTCCTACTCCATGTGTCCCACCGTTGGCGGGTTCCGAGTTCGGAAAAAGGATATCCATTTGTGCCCAAGAGGGAAGGATTCCCTCTTCACTAATATGCCCTTGGTGGGCCAATCGGTGAAATTGTGGATAGAGAGCAAAGTTATTGTCAACCCTTGCTTCATATTGCTTTTGGTGCATGTCTTGAAGTAGACCCATGACAAAGTCATATCTCGGGAGAATGAAGGGATTAGGATGATTATATGGTTGGTACGGAAATAGGTAAGGCGGGATAACAACTTTCTCTTTGTCATTCGTTTGAGGTTCATATTTTTGAGGTTGTGTTTGAGGTGGGGTTTGATTTGCTTGGTTTGCATTTGTTGGGATGAGGTAAGATGGTACTTGTGAGAGAGGACCCCTTCTAGGTGATATCCTTGTTAAGCCTTCCATTGGAAGGTAGATGGGGGTGCTCCCTTTGGTTATCCACTTAATCCTTTTCTCATAGCCTTCAAGGACTATCCAATGATGTTGTCGTAGAATCAACATTTCATCAATCTTAGTCTTGCTCGGAAGAGGTGTATAAGCATTTTTATTGTTGAAATTGGGGTTGAAGAATTTTGCAAGCTTTGTTATCAATCCCCCATTGACGATGTGGATCATACCATCATCATCTCCATTCCGGAACTTAGCCCATCATTCAAGAAGGACTAGGGGGCATTGAAGTGGTAACCGCTCCTCCCTTGTATCTTGAGGTAGGACTCCATAAAAACAAGATCGAGTTCATTCACTATCGCGGGATCACGGCGGGCAAAGAGAGTGTCGGCGATAAATCGGTAAGTAAGCCGAATAATGGGGTTTTGAATGTGAAAAGCCAAGCATTCTTTAATGAAAGAGAAATCGCGACCCGTCATGGCTCGCCATAGAGGTGTTATGCTATACTTTTGCGGCTTTGATGTACGGGTAGGCGAAACATCAAGACCCGTCACATTAGCAAACTCCACAAGAGTCATCATTCGAGTTGTGTTCTCTAGTCTAAACTCCACACAAATTATCTTTTTCAAGGTAGTAATCTTTATAAAACTCAAGAATTCAAGAACTAAAGACCGATAAGTGAGTTCATGCATGTGGAACATAGATGAAAGACCAAATAGGTCAAAAAGTGCCTCGGTTTGATGATAGATGCCTAGTTTCCTCAATGTGTCACGACACATAAACTTAGTAGGAAGAATGTTCTTACCAAGGAGACGATGAAAGACAAGCCTTTGCACATCATTGATAAATTCTATGTTGGAGAACTCATTAAGTCTTGAGAGATCAACTATTTCTTCATTCTCTCTCCTCAAGGTGTTGAGGTGAGATGTGGAGGAGCTTCGAATTACCCTTGGTCTTCTTCTTTCTCTAGGCAAGGACCCTATTGATCTCATCTTTAAAGGTAGATCTAGAAATTTAAAGATGAAGATATTCTTTATAATTGAGGCCCTTCTTGAAACCCTAGGTTTTGGGGGTTTTTAATTTAGAGAGATGAATGAGTGCTTTTGATGTGATTTGAGTCATATGAGAGGGGGTTTTATGTTTTACAGAGGAAGGAAGGATGAGGTGTCATAGCATGGGTGGTGGGTTGAATAAGGCAAAAGTCTAAAATAGTGGAGCAATACGGGAGGGAGACGCGCGGGCCGTGCCTGAGACGGGCGGATTCTTGTGGGTAGCGATGGACGGATCGAGCTCAGGACGCTCGGATTCATAGACAGTCAGCTGAGGAATTTTTAACCTGTGCTGAGACGCGCGGATTAATATAGAAACGGGCGGATTTCTGCAGGAGACGAGCGTCTTCACTTGGGGACGCTCGGATTTATAGACAGTGGGGACTCTAAGTTTTTGCACAGGCTAGGACGCGCAGATTGCTTCTGAGACGAGCGAATTTCACCAGAGACGGGCATCTTGTGAATAATCTGCCCGAATTGTAAAACAGTCCCAATTTTTCAATTTCAGAAATCTCAAGACGAGCGTCTTAGTGTCGGGACGCTTGGATTACATCCAAGAGACGCGCGGATTTCTCAAGAGACGCCCGGATTGCCTTCAGTTCCCACGAGCTCAGGTCTGCTCGTGGGGGTTTCCTTCTTTGTGTTCTTCTTTCCCTCATTTCGTTCATTAAGAGTGCTTCCCCACACTTGAATTTATAAATCCTTCATTCATCAAAAGAGTTAGTAACACTCCGTCACCAACTCTCATGTTAAAAATCATGCTTTTATTGAAATTTAAAAGTAAATGCAATATAATTAAAAATACAAATAAGAAGAGTTAGTATATTTACAAGTGGTAGTTTGGAGAGGACTCCAGCAAACTCTCTCTTTGATGGTCTTTTCATGGTGGGAGAGGTTCGAGTCAGATGACCTCTACTTCGCCAATGAATGCTCCTTCATAATATCGCTTCAACCTTTGCCGTTGACTTTGAACTTGTTTCCATCTTCCGACTTTATTTCGAAGTCACCATATTTGCCTACTTTGGTGATCACGTAGGGCCCCACCCATCTTGAATTTAACTTCCCGGGAAAGAGTCGATATCGGGAGTTAAATAGAAGGACTTTGTCTCCCTTGTGCAAGGCTTTTTGCTTGATTCTTTTGTCATGAAGCAACTTTGTCCTTTCTTTGTAGATCTTTGCATTTTCGTAAGATTCTAGTCGAAATTCCTCCAACTCTTAAATTTACATTATCCTCTTTTGACCACTTGATGTGACCATAATTAGCGCATATTTAGCCCCCGAATTAGCCTTGTTCCCATGCTTTTTAGTGCATATTTGGGTCATTTATTATCTTTAGTTCTTTGTTTCGCATATTCTTTGAGATTTTGATCCCTTGGTAGGAAAGGAGTGCAAATCTTGCATTTTCATGGCAAAACGAGACTAAATTGATTGAATTCAATGACCAAGCATCAAGGAGAGACTAGATTAGAAGGCCTTTGTACATATGATAGTAGATGAGCAATGATTGAGAAAGGATCCTTGCATCCCCGAGGAAATCCCCAAGGATTTTATGAAGAAAAGGGAAGAAAAGAAGAAGAAATAGTACTGAGCTACAATCCGAGCGGATTGTCCACAATCCGTCCGTCCTCCTCAAGCACAATCCGTGCGTCTTCCTTCAAAGACGCCCGGTTAGCAGCCACCAGAATCCGCCCGGATTCCTCCAAAGACGCCCGTGTTCTCCCCCCTGAATCCGCCCGTCCCGACTCCAAAACGCACGGATTCCAGTACAGCGAAATTTCGTCTTCTCCAAGCTACAAAGAAAGAAGCCCTTCCTTCGAAAAATACCGGCTCCTCCCTGCTCAATCTAAAAAGTGTAATTACTAGTTTAGCCCTTAGTTAACCCTAATGCATACCTCTAATTTCCACTATAAATACCCCATTAGTCTAATTAGAAGAGCATGTTCTTCTTATCAATTCTTAGAGTAGTTAATATCAATCAAATCTCTCTTTAGTATTGTAATCAACAATTAATCAAGTTCTAATACAAGTTTTATTTCCTTAATCTCTCTTTTGTTCATCCTTTATTTTGGGTAATTGAAGATTATTTGGGTTATTATTGGGAGATTGACAACCTCTCAATCAAACATCAAGTACTTCTTTTATTCTTTGCTTTATTATTGGAATCATTAGTAGGTATAATTCTCTTAATCATGTTTCCTTTTGTTGGTATGATTGACAACCTTGCTAGCATGATCAACATGATAATGAGTGAGTAGTGACCTAGCTAGGGTTAATGGGTGATTAGGGGAAACCAACATGGGGAATGATTCATGCTTAAATTAATATGCTTTCATGGTTTATTTGCTTGCTTGTTTTGATCTCAACTCATGCACATGTTATATTTGATGAAATGTGAGCCTATGAATCCTTGCATTTTTTACCCATCACCTATCTTTTCAATGAGACTTGTAAGACATAAACCAACTCGAGTCTCATTAGACCATGCATGTTGTTGAGTAGGGAAGACTAAGTCGACTTGTAGGTGTTGTACAATCTAATCGATTCGGCTACGGGACACAAACTTTCCTAGGATTGTAAGATATAACCCAACTCAATCCATCACAACAATAATTGCTTGCTTATAATTTGAGAACATGTTTGTATGATTAATTCCCATGATTCCCCTATGACCCCATGACACCCTAGTGCTTTTTATCAATTGTTTACAACCCTTTTAATTCATCTTGCTTGTTTACTTTCTTTGCTATTCTAGTTAGTGACCTTCTACATCAACCCAAATTGTGACACCCCTAAGACACCACTAGTTTCAATAGAAATCTCATCTCAATTCCCGTCCCTTGGGATCCGACCTTTACTTGCCTCTTTACTAATTGTAGAGTTGTTTGTGAAGCTATAAATTGTGTTTTGATTCGGACGTGACCCAACGACCACATCTATTTAATTGTGAACACGAAACGGACCGATCAAAAAAATGGCGCCGTTGCCGGGGACGGTGTTTACTTGATTTAGATTTTCTTTTATTGTTATTAGTTGTGTCTTTCTTTGCCTTGGGGAAGTAAAACTCCTCAAGGTTTGTTCTAATTGTTTTCGAGTTGTTTGATATTTTGCATGTCTAGAAGGTCACAAGGTGATTTGTTACCTTTTGACCGTGAAATTGAAAGAACCTTGACAAACAATTGGAGATTTGCTAGGAGGAATTTGAGAGGTATTAGTGAGGTTGTTCAACCAACTATTGAGTTTATCAACCCTTTTGCAAGAGAAGGTGAGGAGAACCCATCACAAAATACCCCACAAAATCAACCTACAATGCCTAAATTTTCATCGCATTCCGTACCCACCGAGGAGAACCTACCCAATGGTACTCCCACACCACAACATCTAACCGGAAATTTTATTGCCAAATCCGCCTTTATCTAATCAGTCGAAAGGAGCCAATTTGGGGGGATGCCTAGTGAAGACCCTCATTCTCATATGGAAACCTTTTGTGACTATTGTGATGCAATTTCTCAAACCGGTGTGACTCAAGACCAAATTCGATGGGTCTTATTTCCTTTTTCTCTAATTGGCACCGCGAAACAATGGTTGAAGGGCCTTGATAAGGCCACTCTCGGAATAGATTCTTGGAAGAAGTTAGCTCTAGCTTTCTACAAAAAGTTCTACCCACCGGAAAAGACTAACATGCTAAGAGCTCAAATTACGGGTTTTAAGCAAAGGGATGAAGAATCTTTGTATGAAACTTGGGAGCGGTTCAAGGGAATTTGTCGCTCATGTCCTCACCATGGACTTAGCGAATGGTTCTTGGTACAACAATTTTGGAACGGTTTATATGAAGACTCAAGGAACATTCTCAACATGGGATCAGATGGAATGTTCACCGAAGTTGATGACAATCAAACATGGAACAAAATTGAGGAAATGGCGGTCCATAACTCACAATATAGTAGACATCGCAAGGCTACTAGAGGAGGAAGGCATGAAGTGGACTCCGTTACTCAATTGGGTGCTCAACTTAGTGCTCACATTGACACAATCAATTTGAAGTTTGAACAAGCTATGGCTAGACTTGAAGAAGCCTCAAAATCACCAAAGCATCATGTTAATGCCATGACGGCATCCTCATCAATCCCAAGTGGGATATGTGAGAATTGTGGAACTTTGGGACACGACCAAAGTGAATGTAGGGGAACAAATGAACAAGTAAATGCTTTCCAAGCATACAAGAGTGGTACCCCTTATTCCAATTATTACAATGAAAACACCAAGTTTCATCCAAATCTCTCATACAAAAGCCAAAATGTTCAAAATCCTCAAACAACTTACACCCCACCTCCCATGAGAAACCAAAATCAAAGACCCTTTTACAATCAAAACCAAGGTTACCAAAATCAAAATCCATACAATCACCAAAATGACCAAGGTTTTGATGTTCAAAAAGCGGTCCTCCAAATGCAAAAGAATCAACAAGAGTTTTTCACTCAAATGCAAAAAGATAGTCAAGCAAAGGAAACCACCATC
The DNA here is from genome assembly GCF_048544455.1 of Silene latifolia. Taxonomy (NCBI): domain Eukaryota; kingdom Viridiplantae; phylum Streptophyta; class Magnoliopsida; order Caryophyllales; family Caryophyllaceae; genus Silene; species Silene latifolia. Next base: position 69,265,193 of record NC_133532.1, read on the forward strand.
AACAATATTCTAGCTCACACCAAGATGTTGGAAACACAATTGACTCAACTAGCATCTTCAAGCTCACAAAGACAAAAGGGGCAATTACCACCTCAAAGTAATCCCCCAAGACATGAAACGGTTAGTGTCATTCGCTTGAGAAGTGGTACAAGGTATGAAGCACCGAAGAAGCAAGTTGAGGATAAAGTTGTGGAAGCTAGTGATAAGGAAGAAATTGTGCAAAATTCCAAAGATGGAGAATCATCAAAAGAAGAAATTTCAAAGAAAAATGAAGACAAGGTCAAGGAGAAGGAGCCCATTGTGATTAGACTTCCATTTCCAAGTCGTCAAGCCAAGCCCAAATTTGATGACCAACTTGGAAAGTTTATGGAAATTGTGAAGAATTTGGAAGTCTCAATTCCTTTCATGGAATTAATCAATCACGTGTCGGCCTATGCGAAATACATGAAAGACATCCTCACAAAGAAGAAGTCGATCCGGAAACTTGAGACTATCGCCTTCACTAAGGTGAGTAGTGCAATACTTCAAGGTAGTTCACCTCCAAAACTAAAGGATCCGGGAAGCTTCTCAATACCGTGTACCATTGGCGACACCACGATCAACAAAGCCTTATGTGATCTAGGGGCTAGTGTGAGTGTTATGCCGTACTCGGTAAGTAAAAGGTTGGGTATGGGAGAGCTTAAATGCACCAATATCACACTCCAAATGGCCGATAGATCGACGAAGACACCATTACGGATATGGGAAGATGTCCCCGTGCGAATTGGGAAGTTTTTCATCCCGGTGGACTTTGTCATTGTTGATATGGAGGAAGACTCCAACATTCCAATCATTCTTGGAAGACCTTTCTTACACACCGCGGGTGCGGTGATTGATGTAAAACATGGTGAGCTCACTCTAGAAGTGGGAGATGAGAGTATAAATTTTAATCTTGACAAGACTATGAGAGCTCCCCATTTACATGAACCGTGTTTTATGATCGATCATTATAGTCGGAAGGATGATAGGAAGAAGTCGGAACTCCAATGGAAGAAGAAAATTGAAGATGCTTCATTCAAAGAACAAGTGAATTGTGACAAGGAGAGCTTGCAAAGCTCATCAAAATCAAGCAAAGAAGAAGAGGATGGCCTCATTGGCCAAGAGAAGAAATTTGAAGAGTTGTCTCCATCAAATCAAGAGATTTTCAATGATCAACTTAATGAAGTTTGTGGTCTTTGGGACGACGAATTTGAAGGGATTTTTAATCCCTACATTGGTAATGCCATCGATCAAGACCGACAACAAGGGCCAAGGTCTATTGAAGACCTCTACCATGATAATGAACAAGCTTTTGATTACTTTTTCAAGGTGTTGAGCAACATCAACAACACCTTGAACATTCCCCCTTGACATCTCATCAAGAATGAGAGTTTGGTGGAGTCCTCCCTAAACCACCATTTATAAATATTTCTAACTCCCTAACTTGCATTTCAATTCTTGTATTGCATTTTTGTTATTTTTAAATTTTTATACTTTGATCAAGATAATTATCATGTTTGAGAGAAGTGAGGGAGGGATTAATAATTTCAATTAATGTGTAGTGCTTTAGCTTAGTGTGAGGATGGCAATTGCCTAGGCTATCCATGCCTTAGTAGTGCCCCCACAATGAAGAACACAAGATATGAAGAAGAATGGAAGAATAACAAGAGATATGCGTTGTACACGGATGGAACTGAATCCGGGTACAAAGGGGTCGAATCCGAGCGGATTCAGGAGGATCCGCCCGTTTTCAAACAATCCGGGCGTGTTTGGTAGAAGACGCACGTCCTGAAATGAGCTGAAGTTTTGAAATTTTTGACTGTCAGCGAATCCGGGCGTCCTACATCCTAATCCGCCCGTCTTCAAAAAGCCGCCCGTCCTGAAAGGAAGACGCCCGTCTTCTTGGCTGAGGAAAACAAGAAAAATTCCTGGACTGAAATCCGCCCGTCTTCTACAGAAGACGCCCGTCCCGTGTCTACAAATCCGAGCGTCTTCCCTTAAAGACGCCCGTCTTTAGGCGAGTTTTTCCCAACCCAGAAAAGGCAGAATCCGCCCGTACCGAGCAGAATCCGCACGGATTGTCCCTACAGTTCAAATTTTTTCGGTCTTTATAAAACCCCTCCCACATTCATTTCTTCATTCCTTCATTCATAACACTACTCAAAACCCTCAAAACCCTCATCCTCTCCATCACAAAAACAAAATTCCTCAACTACATTCACCAAAATCAAATCAAAACACCCTTTTAATAACAAATCAATCACTCCTTTTTCAATAAAAATCAAAACCAAGCACAAAATCTTCAACCTTTAAGTCAATTTTTGAATTCATAAAGGCAAAGCCTTTCCTCTTTAAATCGATTTGGGTGCACTAGAAATTGAAGATTTTTCACTCTTTCTTGGTTAATTCATCAATGGCAAGGACTAAGGGAGCAACAAAAGCAACAAAGGCAAAGGCACCAAAGGCAAAGACACTTTCATTAAGGCAAAAGACTCTTCAAGCAAAGAAAGCATTGGCTATGGTGGTAGAAAACCCAAACTTGGAAGTGCAACAACAACAACAACCTCCCATGGGTGCAACAACATCTACTACTCCGGAAATTGATCAACTTGCAAACTATCCGGAGGTAATTTTCATTTCCAAAACCCATAGGGACACTTTTGCTAAGTTTGCTAGAAAATCATTTCACTCAACCAAGTTTATTTGTGAAGATACCTTAAATAAGTTAGGTGTCCTTGAGCAAACTAGAACCTTTTTCAAAGCCATGGGGTTGGAGAAATTGTTTGAATCAAAAGAATTGACATACCCCTCCCTTACCTTAGAATTTTTGAGTTCTTTGAAAGTTAACAAAGTTGAGACTATGGAGAACCTCGAGTTTCGTCTAGCTAATGTTAGTAGGCGCATCTCCTTTAAAGAATTGGGTGAAGCTTTGGGTCTTAGTGATGAACCGAGTTATTTTAAGAATGTTGGCAAATATGACCCCGACCCTCTTTGGGAGGCGATTTCCGGAAGGAAATTTGAAGACTTTCATGCGAGTCGTGCTCTTTTAGTCCACCATCCGGGCATAAGAGTATGACACAAGGTCGTAGGGAACACCATCAATGCAAGAAAAGACACCAACCATTTCACCAAACTCGATTTTGTTCTTCTTGAGTCGGCTTTGAACGTTGGTAGGAAATTCACCAAGCCTTTTAACTTTCTAAGGCTCTTGGTGGATAGATGGTTAAATATTGATTGTGGGAAGAAAGGCACTACCGTTATTGTGAATCGAGGCCTAGTCACTATCCTAGCTAAATACTTTGATCCTAACTTCAACAAAGATAACAAGTATGAGGGGAAAGAAGGTGGTCATCTCGTTGATTTGCATACTATGATACACAAGTACAAGTGGGTTGCCCATAACCCTCTTGACACCAAGTATGGATGGCTCACTAGTGAGGCTAGTTCTTTCACTTTTCTTTCAAAAATTTGTCGATTGAGTGTCCACCGGACCAATTATCTACTTCCCCTTTCAAAAGAGGCCGAGTATATTATCCAACAACAAAAGGGTGAACTTGAAATACCCTCCTCTTCCATTGTCACACCACCTTACCCTTTTGAGTACCAAGAGTTCAAGCCGGAAGGTGTTGAAGCAAGAAATGATTATTTGACTCTTCTCATGCAAGCAATGCACAAGCAAGCCTTTGAGGATCGGAAAAATGCTTACTTAGTTCAATATCCACCCCTCTTACACTTAGCTAGGCAAGGACTACTTGACCCATCATGTCCTTTGCCTAGTTGGGCGGATAAGGAAGTCCTATTTCCGAGTGCATCTAGGGTTGTTCCGGGTGATAATGAGGTTGTTGGTAATGAAGAAGTTGATGATAACATTGATGAAGAAGCTAGTGAAGAAGGAGAAGATGATGATGAGCAAGGTGAAGAAGAAGGTGAAGAAGCAAGTGAAGAGGGAAGTGGCAATGAGACCACTTCTAATGAGGAAGATGATGATAGTGATGATATGATGGAAGATTAGCAAGCTTTGGAGGCTCCTACCCTCTCAAGGTTTGTCTATTTCTCTCTTTGTTCTATTTATTTATTTTTCTTGATCATTGTTGGAGTAGTCCTAGCACCATTGAGGACTCACACCTCGGTACTTTTTGAGGTGTTCTCATTTTATTGTTCCCACTTTCAAAATCCAAAATGACAAATTAGTTTCATGCATTGCATAGTGTGTGCATGAACTACACCCATCCTTGGACATTAGCAATAATGTCTAGATCGGTTTGGGGAAGTTAATGCATACACAACGGGAGGTAATCTAAATTATCCTCTCCGTCATAAACAAAAACCATGCATCATGTAGTGTAGACTAGTGTAGCTTGCATTTAGTGTAGAAATCATGCATCATGTTTGCATAATTTCCCATCATTTTGGCCATTGAGGACAATGCCCATATTAGTGTAGGGATGCGGAATTCTAACTTAACTCTTATTCAAAAATTGAAAAATTTCGAAAATCATAAAAATTTGAAAATTGAAAAACCCAAAAACATGTTTATTCCTTTTGTAGTGTAGTTATATTGTATATATTGTATATATTGTGTTTGTTCTATCCTTGTTCACATTGATTGACTACGCCACATCCGAGACATGAGGATCATGAAGACCGCATGGTATGATCTTTCCAATCTCCTTTTTCCTCTTTATGTTAATGACTATGTGGCTTTATTTTGATTGATGCGGTATAACAATGTGAACTTAGGACTTGCATTTAGTTTATATGTCATATTAGTTGATAGAATCACTTGCATAAGGATGTATATATTAGTTGCATCATTGCATGTAGTTGCATTTAGATAAAACATTTTGAAAAGTGCCTAATTGAGAACTTTGACAAGAGCAACTAAGCCATTACAAATACTTTTTCAACTTAAGACTTTGCCTACTAGAATGGTTGTAAAACACCCTAGATTGTGTCATACTAGTGTCTTTTGACCCATGACCCAAAGCCTAGTCAAGGGTTTGCATGTGAGTCACCTATCCAACCCCGTGATGCGATGTGGACTTGGTTAACTTGTCTAGGTGACCTTGATTGACCTTGTGGTAAGGCAACCCAAAAATATTTTCTATCAATAAAGCTTGAAGTGCTCATTTCAAAGAATTTTGTCATGTGGAAGTAATTTATTGCCAAGGAAACCTCAAATGTTATGAAATGTTGAAATGTTGAAAAATTTAATTGTTTTGATGGAGGCGTACCACTTCGATGTGCTTTGGAGCGGGATCCATTGAATTGGGCCCCCATACGGTTGTGAATTCGAACGCCCAGAGACAGAGTGACTATCACCCCGAAAAGCTATTGTCTAGAGGTTAACCGGTTGCCTAATAAGCGATTGGCGAAAGCAAAGGACACTAGCCCGGAAGGGACAAACCCCATCCTAAAAATTTTGAAATGCGAAAGTGAAATGAGGACAATTTTGAATACTAGTCATATCCACCCTTGTTTATAAAGATTTGAGCATTTCATTCCCAAAAAAGCCTTTTGTCAAGCCACTTTGTCGAGCTTGGGACGATCCATGACCTTTACTTTTGTAGAGAATTCGAGACTTGTCATGTCATATGCTACTAGCATCATAGGGATCATCATTCCACCACCATCCGATCGCTCTTGACGAAAGCATTTGGAAATTGAGGACGAAAGTAGTCTAGTTTAACACCATTTGGAGGTGATTTAGTGCCATCCTCTTAGCCTTAGTAATTTGTTGAACTAGTATTTGTGAAGGATTACATGCTCTTAAATTTGTTCCTCTTTTAGTTGCCTCCGCCACTTGATGAGGAAGTGGCTATTCCTTTTGTAGATGCATCCATTATTTGATTTTGTGTGCTTAATGTTTGGATGTGTCGCCATTTTGGCAAGACCCACCTTGCCTTGCAAGAAGGCATCCTACCTCATGATTGTCTTGTTGTGAGTTGAAGGGGTGGAGTGAGACCCGCTAATTGTCTCATATCGGCTATGTTATTAGGTTAGTTTAAATAATGGTCCTAGTCTTTGTCACCTCTTTACTCGGGACGAGCAAATGTTCGGTTTGGGGATATTTGATGTGACCATAATTAGCGCATATTTAGCCCCCGAATTAGCCTTGTTCCCATGCTTTTTAGTGCATATTTGGGTCATTTATTATTTTTAGTTCTTTGTTTCGCATATTCTTTGAGATTTTGATCCCTTGGTAGGAAAGGAGTGCAAATCTTGCATTTTCATGGCAAAACGAGACTAAATTGATTGAATTCAATGACCAAGCATCAAGGAGAGACTAGATTAGAAGGCCTTTGTACATATGATAGTAGATGAGCAATGATTGAGAAAGGATCCTTGCATCCTCGAGGAAATCCCCAAGGATTTTATGAAGAAAAGGGAAGAAAAGAAGAATAAATAGTGCTGAGCTACAATCCGAGCGGATTGTCCACAATCCGTCCGTCCTCCTCAAGCACAATCCGTGCGTCTTCCTTCAAAGACGCCCGGTTAGCAGCCACCAGAATCCGCCCGGATTCCTCCAAAGACGCCCGTGTTCCCCCGCCTGAATCCGCCCGTCCCGACTCCAAAACGCACGGATTCCAGTACAGCGAAATTTCGTCTTCTCCAAGCTACAAAGAAAGAAGCCCTTCCTTCGAAAAATACCGGCTCCTCCCTGCTCAATCTAAAAAGTGTAATTACTAGTTTAGCCCTTAGTTAACCCTAATGCATCCCCCTAATTTCCACTATAAATACCCCATTAGTCTAATTAGAAGAGCATGTTCTTCTTATCAATTCTTAGAGTAGTTAATATCAATCAAATCTCTCTTTAGTATTGTAATCAACAATTAATCAAGTTCTAATACAAGTTTTATTTCCTTAATCTCTCTTTTGTTCATCCTTTATTTTGGGTAATTGAAGATTATTTGGGTTATTATTGGGAGATTGACAACCTCTCAATCAAGCATCAAGTACTTCTTTTATTCTTTGCTTTATTATTGGAATCATTAGTTGGTATAATTCTCTTAATCCCTCTTTAATTATTGTTAATTACTTTCATTTATTCATCATGTTTCCTTTTGTTGGTATGATTGACAACCTTGCTAGCATAATAAACATGATAATGAGTGAGTAGTGACCTAGCTAGGGTTAATGGGTGATTAGGGGAAACCAACATGGGGAATGATTCATGCTTAAATTAATATGCTTTCATGATTTATTTGCTTGCTTGTTTTGATCTCAACTCATGCACATGTTATGTTTGATGAAATGTGAGCCTATGAATCCTTGCATTTTTTACCCATCACCTATCTTTTCAATGAGACTTGTAAGACATAAACCAACTCGAGTCTCATTAGACCATGCATGTTGTTCAGTAGGGAAGACTAAGTCGACTTGTAGGTGTTGTACAATCTAATCGATTCGGCTCCGGGACCCAAACTTTCCTAGGATTGTAAGATATAACCCAACTCAATCCATCACAACAATAATTGCTTGCTTATAATTTGAGAACATGTTTGTATGATTAATTCCCATGATTCCCCTATGACCACATGACACCCTAGTGCTTTTTATCAATTGTTTACAACCCTTTTAATTCATCTTGCTTGTTTACTTTCTTTGCTATTCTAGTTAGTGACCTTCTACATCAACCCAAATTGTGACACCCCTAAGACACCACTAGTTTCAATAGAAATCTCATCTCAATTCCCATCCCTTGGGATCCGACCTTTACTTGCCTCTTTACTAATTGTAGAGTTGTTTGTGAAGCTATAAATTGTGTTTTGATTCGGACGTGACCCAATGACCACATCTATTTAATTGTGAACACGAAGCGGACCGATCACCACTTAACTTGAGATCAAGGTTGAGAGCTTTGATCACCCAAAAGGCTTTGTACTCTAGCTTAATTGGCAAATGACATGCCTTTCCATAGACTAGCTTGTAAGGGGAGGCTCCTATGGGAGTCTTATAGGCTGTCCTATAAGCCCAAAGAGTGTCATCAAGCTTCATACTCCAATCCTTACGAGTCTTGTTACCAACCTTTTCAATAATTTGTTTGATCTCTCTATTTGAAACTTCAACTTGACCACTTGTTTGAGGATGGTATCCCAAACCGGTTCTATGTTGAACACCATATTTTTCCAAGAGAGAGGTGAGTTTCTTTTTAAGGAAATGTGTCCCTCCATCACTAATAATTGCTCTAGGGACTCCGAATCTTGGGAAGATTACTTTCTTGAGAAGCTTAGTAACCGTTTTGGCATCATCGGTTGGAGTAGCAATTGCTTCTACCCACTTCGATACATAATCAATGGCTACAAGAATGTACTTGTGTCCTTGAGATGACACAAATGGTCCTTGGTAGTCAATTCCCCACACATCGAAAATTTCGATCTACCTCCAATATTCCTCGTTGTGGCATCTCATTTCTCAAAGAAATGTTCCCGGTTCTTTGGCAAGGATCACAATGGAGAATAAATTCTCTAGCATCTTCGAACATGGTAGGCCAAAACAAGCTCGATTGAAGGACTTTAGCAATAGTCCTTCATGCTCCATGGTGTCCTCCATAAGGTTATGAATGGCATCCCTCCAAAACACCTTGAACTTCCCATTGAGGTATGCATCTTCGATAGAGTCCATCACTACATTCTTTGTAAAGATTGGGATCATCCCAAAAGTACCTCTTCACTTCAAACAAGAATCTCTTTCTTTGATTGTAGTTCAAGTTTGGAGGAAGAACTCCTCCAACAATGTAATTAGTATAGTTGGAAAACCATGGGGTGGTGTGCCTCTCAAGTTATGAATGGATAGCCATCAAGATATCATCGGGGAAAGAGGCATTAATAGGTGTCACTCCCTCATCACTATGGAATCGAATTCTTGACAAGTGATCCGCTACCACATTCTCGGCTCCCTTCTTGTCTCTTATCTCCAAATCGAATTCTTGGAGTAGCAAAATCCATCTCAACAATCTTGGTTTTGCTTCTTTATTTATCAAGATATGTTTAAGAGCACGATGATCCGAGAAAACAATCACTTTTGATCCAAGCAAATAGGAACGGAATTTGTCTAAGGCATAGACAATGGCAAGGAGTTCCTTCTCGGTAGTACCATAGTTCACTTGGGCGGAATCAAGAATCTTGCTTATGTAATAGATAGCATGCAAGGCCTTTCCTACCCGTTGGCCAAGAACCGCGCCAACGGCGTAGTTACTCGCATCGCACATGATCTCAAATGGTAATTCCCAATTGGGTGGTTGGATGATTGGTGCCGAGATAAGTGCTTTCTTGATTCTATCGAAGGCTTTAACACACTCATTAGTGAATTGGAATTGGGCATCTTTAAGTAAAAGTTGAGTGAGGGGTTTCGCAATTTTTGAGAAATCTTTTATGAAACAGCGATAGAAACCCGTGTGACCAAGAAAGCTCCTCACCCCTCTAACATTCACGGGAGGTGGGAGTTTCTCTATCACTTCAACTTTAGCCTTGTCAACTTCGATACCCTTTTACGAAATTAAATGATCCAAGACAATACCTTCGTTGACCATAAAGTGACACTTTTCCCAATTCAAAACAAGGCTAACATCTTCACATTTTTGCAATACAAGAGAAAGATTATGCAAGCATAAGTCAAAGTCTTTTCCATAAACGCTAAAATCGTCCACAAAAACTTGCATTATGGTTTCTAAATAATCGGAGAAAACACTCATCATGCATCTTTGGAAAGTAGCGGGGACATTACATAGCCCGAAAGACATTCTCCTATATGCAAAAGTACCGTAGGGACATGTAAAAGTGGTCTTATGTTGGTCATCCGGGTGTATCGGGATTTGGAAAAATCCCGAGTACCCGTCAATGTAGCAAAAGAATTTGTTAGAAGCTAACCTCTCAAGCATTTGGTCAATGAATGGTAGGGGAAATGATCCTTTCTTGTTGCGGAATTCAATTTACGATAGTCAATACACATACGCCAACCAGTGATCTTCCTTGTGGGTATTAGCTCGTTCTTTTCATTTGTCACCACCGTGGTACCTCCTTTCTTAGGTGCCACTTGAACGGGGCTAACCCACAAAAAATCCGATATAAGATAAATGATTCCCGCATCAAGTAATTTCATAACCTCCGCTTTTACAACTTCTTGCAAGTGGGGGTTTAGTCTCCTTTGCCCTTGAATAGTGGGCCTATGGTCCCCTTGTAGATGAATTCTATGCATGCAAAAATTGGGACTTATCCCCTTAAGGTTATCTAGACTATAACCTATAGCCTTTTCATGTTGTTTTAACACATCAAGCAAACTTTCCAATTGGTTCTCATTAAGTTTATCATTAATAATCACGGGTTTAGTTTTGGATTCATCAAGGTAAGCATATTTTAAATTCGGGGGAAGGGGTTTTAGAGTTGAAGTTTGTACCTCACTTTCCACCGTTGAAGGCTCATTAAGGATTTGCTCCATCTCCATTATACACTCCATCCTCATGGCATATTCAATTTGTTCCTCAAGTTCATTAATCTCATCATACTCAAATTCCATGACAAATTCATCTAGCTCTTCGGTTTGTATGGTATGATCTTCGATTGCTTGTTCTTCCTTAGTGGATTGGGATGCTTCCTCAAGAATATTATTTATCAACACGGATTGCTCATAAGTAAGTTCTTTGTTGGCTAAAGCGGCTTCAAGGAGATCTACTTCCAATTCTCAATGCTTATTTTTGGCCTCACTTGCTTCTAAGGCTTCCAATGCTTGCAAAGGATCTTTGATGAAAGTGGTACTCTTATGGTCCTCTACACAACAATCTATAATATCCATCTTGTAAAGTACACTAAGAGAAAAAAATGAGAAGTACCTTGAGGAGTTTTACTTCCCCAAGGTAAAGAAAGACACAACTAAAAACAATTAATGAAAATCAAATCAAGTTAACACCGTCCCCGGCAACGACGCCATTTTTTGCTTGGTTCAAACTCGTCGTCAAAAGCTACCAACCAAAATAATATTTATAACTTTACAAACTACTCTTAGTAAAGAGGCAAGTAAAGGTCGGATCCCAAGGGACGGGTTTTGATGTAGGATTCTCAATTGCAAATGGTTGTGTCTTAGGGTATCACAAAATTGGGTTGAGATGGAATTGGTCTAAACTAATTAACAAGAAGAAAGTAAATCAATGAAAATAAAGCAAGGTAAATAAATGGAGATGTAAACAATTGATTAAAAGCACTAGGGTGTCATGGGTTCATAGGGAATTCATGGGAGTTGATCATACAAACATGTTCTCAATTATAAGCAAGCACTTATTGTTGTGATGGGATCGAGTTGGTGTATAAGCATACAATCCCTAGGAAGGTTTGGGTCCCGGAGCCGAATCGATTAGATTGTACAACACCTACAAGTCGACTTAATCCTTCCTATTCAACTATATACATGGCCTAATGAGGCTCGAGTTGGTGTATAAGCTTACAAGCCTCATTGAAAAGATAGGTGATGGATAAAAAATACAAGGATTCATAGGCTCGTATTTCATCAAACATAACATGTGCATAAGTTGAAATCACAACAAGCAAGCAAATTAATTATGAAAACATATTAGATTAAGCATGAATCATTCCCCATGTTGTTTCCCCTAATTCCCCATTAACCCTAGCTAGAAGATTACTCACTCATTATCAAGTTTAGCATGCTAACAAGGTTGTCAATCATATTAACAAAGCAAAACATGATGAACAAATGAAAATGATTAACAATAATTAAACAAGGGTTAAGATAATTATACCTATGAAGAGGATTCCAAATAATAATGCAAAGAATAATAGAAGTACTTGATGATTTATGGAAGGTTGTCAATCCTCCAAATAAACCCAAATAATCTTCTAATTACCCAAAATAAATGAAGAACAATAGAAAAATAATGAGGAAATTAAGATGTGATTAATATTGATAAATTGTATTACAACTAATTTGAGAGTATTAAGGACTAATTAAGAGGTCATTAAGAATGGATTGGAAAAGCATGCTAATCTAGGTAGTATAATGGGGTATTTATACTAAAAATTAGGTAAAAAGATTAGGGTTACTAAGGGCTTAAATGACTATTAAGACCCTAACCAAAGTTGAGGAAATGCTCCTCTCGAAGGAAATGAGCATATTCTCGTGCTAGTCCTGCCACGATAAGTGCGTCTTGAGCTGTGGCACGGGCTCTCTGACCTTTGATCCGCTCGGATCCGCTGGAAGACGCTCGGCTCCATGGGCTGCAATCCGCTCGTCTTGGCCAAAAGATGCCCGGATGTTGAGGATGGGAGACACCCGGATCGTGTATGATCCGTACGGATCTCTGGGCAGTCAGCTAGTCTTCTTTTGGCTTCTTCCCAATCCGCAAGGCTCATTTGGGGGATGCAAGGATCCTTTCATCATTACCCATTTCACTTTATTATCTACTTAGGCCTCTAGTATTGGTCTTCTCTTTGATGCTTGGTCATTAGATGCGATCCATTTAGCTCCATTTCTCCATGTAAATGCAAGGTTAGCACTCCTTTCCTACCAAAGGGACAAAACCTCAAAGAATATGCAAAATGGGAAACTAAAGAAAATAAATGACCTAATTTTGTGCTATAAAGCATGGGAACGAGGATAATTCGGGGACTAAATGTGCTCAAATATGATTCACATCAGTTACCTCCTAAGAGGGACATTGACTTCAGTGTTGAACTTAAACCGGGGACAGGGCCTATATCTAAGGCTTTGTACCGTATAAGACCAAAGGAGTTGGAGAAATTGAAGAAATAGCTGAACGAGTTGTTAGATAAGGGATACATTCGACCTAGTGTATCACCTTGGGGTGCACTAGTTCTATTTGTGAAGAAGAAAGACAGTAGTATGAGGTTGTGCATCGATTACAGAGAGCTAAAACATGTTACCGTGAAGAACAAGTATCCTCTGTCGAGGATTGATGATCTTTTTTACTAGTTGAGTGGGGCTGAGGTGTTTTCCAAAATTGATCTGAGATTGGGTTATCACCAGCTGAGGGTTGCAGATGACGATATTCCTAAGACAGCTTTCCGATCGCGGTATGGCCACTATGAGTATGTGGTGATGCCTTTCGGATTGAATAATGCACCGGCAGTGTTCATGGATCTTATGAACAGAATCTTCAGTCCGTTCCTGGATAGGTTTGTGGTGGTTTTCATTGATGACATATTGTTTTATTCTAAGACTAAGGAGGAACACGAGGAGCATCTGAGATTGGTACTCCAGACCTTGCGAGATAATTAGTTATATGCTAAGTTATCCAAGTGAGAGTTCTTGTTGGAAAAGATGGCTTTTCTGGGTCATGTGATTTCAAAAGATGGCATGTCGGTGGACCCTAGTAAGATCAAAGCGATGTCAAACTGGGAAGCACCGAAAAATGTTGCTGAGATCCGTAGTTTCTTGGGTTCAGATGGATACTACAGGAGGTTCGTGAAGGATTTATCTAAGATCGCTAGGCCTAAGACAACTTCGATAAGGAAAGAGACCAAATTTCGTTGGGATGAGAGTTGTGAGACCGCATTCCAAACATCAAAGGAGCATTTTACTACAGCTTCCATCCTGGCTTTACCTGAGGGAAGTGAGAACTTTGAGGTCTATACCAATGCTTCGAAGAATGGGGTGGGTTGTGTTTTGATGCAAAATGGGAAGGTCATTGCTTATGCTTCGAGGCAGTTGAAGCCGTATGATGAGAACTATCGTACTCATGACTTGGAGTTGGGTTCGATTGTATTCGCTCTAAGGATTTGGAAGCACTATCTGTATGAGGCAACCTTTAAGGTGTTTTCAGATCATAAGAGTTTGAAGTACATCTACACTCAGAAGGAGTTGAACATGCGTCATAAATGGTGGATGGAGCTAATTGGGGACTATGATAAGGAGATCATCTATCATGAAGAAAGGCCAATGTGGTTGCAGATGCTGTGAGTAGAAAGAGTGTGCATTTGCTATGCACGACCATGTCACTGATGAAACTAAGGGATGAGATGACTAAGATGGGGACTCATATGATTCGCAAGGGAGATGCCATCGGTTATTTGACTATCGAGCCTGAACTTTATGATGACTTAAAAAGGAAACAGGAACTTGATCCCAAGATTCAAGAGTAAAAGACAAGGGTAGTAGATGGTACAATTTCGAGATTCTTTATCCATATATATGGGAGTGTTAGCTTCGATGGGAGGTGGTGTGTACCTAGTGACGTTTATTTAAAGAAGTTGATCATGACAGAGGCTCATTGCACTCCTTATTCGGTGCATCCGGACGGGGATAAGCTTTATAAGGACTTGAAGAAGACGTTTTGGTGGCCCGGTATGAAGAAAGATGTCGTAAAGTTTATGGCTTTGTGTTTGACGTGCCAGAGGTTAAAAGAAAAGCAACGGAGACCACAAGGTAAGATTTAGTCACTTGAGGTACCGGAATAGAAATGGGAATTGATTCCTATGGATTTTATCGTGGGGTTACCGAGGACTTAGTAGGGTAACAAATGATTTGGGTTATCGTCGATCGTTTGAGAAAGTCAGCTCATTTTATTCAAACGAAAGATACTTGGAGTAATATTCAGCTAGCTCTGGGATACAGAAAATATGCGGTACGGTTACACGGGGTACCAAAGGATATAGTGTCGGATAGAGATGCGAGGTTTATATCACGATTTTGGCAAGAGTTGTAGGAATTGATGGGGACTACCTTAAAGATGAGTACGGTGTTTCATCCTGCGACTGATGGTCAAACTGAGAGAACTATCAAGACTTTGGAAGACATGTTGTGAGCTTGTGCGATGGAATTTGGTGGGAGTTGGATAGACTAGATATGATAGAGATTTCATACAACAACAGCTATCACACGAGCATTGGGATGACACCTTTTGAGGCGTTGTACGGGAGGAAGTGTAGGAGTCCAGTGTGTTGGAATGATAGTGCTGAAGTTGTGGTTTTGGGTGTTAGTATTTAGACCCTCATTAGCCTCTTCTAATGACATTAAAATTACTAGTTAATTTATATGTAGTCGTCTAAATCTACACGCATGCAATATAATTACATTAATTAAGAGAAATAAGAGCATATTTCCTCACATTGTGAAAAGGCAGTATATGTGCACCACAATATGACTCCTTCCTATTTTAGTTCTTGAGCTAAAATGGTGGATGATCCTCCTTTCTTAGCCCTTAAAGTAGAAGGCCTCCTTAAGGTGGCACCCAAGATTAAGCTCAAAGTTGTTCTAATTTTCTAACTAGGTAAAATAAAACAAGTATGTATAATATATATTATTATTATTACACTAATAATATTAGTAGATGTATATTATATTTTTGTGATTTTATTTGATGGAATTTTTTCAGACTTAGTATGTGTGTATGAGGTGGCATTTATTAACCACTAAGTGTAAATAATTGAGATACAAAAAGTAGTGGACTATGATGTCACATTTTATATTGATAACATGACTCATATAAGACTTTAGATCCTTTTCGATTTCCAATATTTGTCCCACAAATGCTTATAACTCTTATATTTAATTATCTTATATAATTAAATATTAATTTAATTATCTTATATAATTAAATATTAATTTAATCATTTAACACTTAAATAATATAAATTAACAAATAATATACGCCCATCTTTTAAGTATTATTAGACCATTTTATCAATATAAAATGTGTCCCATAAAACTCTATTAGCTAAATTTACAACCTCTTGTAAGTTTAATTAGCTAATTACCTCTACCTCAAAACATACACACATATCGAAATAATTTAGCTAATTAATTATTAATTATTAAATTATTGTTTTAACATTTATTAATTAATTATCGTATAATTAAATAATAAATGCTCTTGGCTCGAGTTCGTAACTCGACATCAAATAACAAAATCACTTGACTAATCATAAGTTAATATTATACAAGAAACTAATTAAATCGTATCCATATACAAATAATTAATTACTCCATCCTGAGCATCATCATATAGGTCTGACCGAAAGAGATCAGTTGAACACCATCGTCACACGATAGTAACGTCAAACTCTAGTCAGCCAAGCGTTACCGATGAATGTTGATCAACTGACAAATTAATAAAATAAATCTTAGATATTCCTTTTACGATATTTAAGATGTAGACGCACTATTTTGGATGACATCTACTCCAACTATCTCCCACTTGTCCGACATAAGTGTGCGCTACCAATTCTTTTCCAAAAAATATCTCCCACTCAATGCAAGATGTCTTTCAGGTCGTTCTTGCATTTGATCATATCATAAAGTGGTTTCCTCGATCAGGAGAATGACTGTCTGGCGGATAATCTACTGTAGACTTATCCGAGCGTGGCCACGCATTTCCAGTCACTTCTCCTCGAGTGACCCTGAGATATAAAAACCCTGACATGGGTGGACAATCCTATTGACCTATTTACTTCTTTCGATACAGATCACAATGACCCCGTATATGCCCATTAGCCTCCTTTTACGGTGCGACCTAGAGCAAAAACCTAATCCACCGGAAATCTGTACCAACTTAGACAAATAGTCGCAAGTCTAAAAAATTGACTCGAATGAATAATTCGAAATCCTTGCCACGACCAGGCAACAAGTGGACTCTATAAATGGTCACTGTCCAAAAAAATCATCTCACAATCTGCCTATGTAATTGACCACTCAAACACCTCCATGGGTGCCCACAACAGGTTCTCAATCGACTCAACCAAATCGAGTTACCGCTAGTCGAATTCCGAGCCTAGACCTACATTGCTCGATTTCGTTCACCACCATGTCGCTCCATCTTGTCCACCAGTCACGACCACCATATGCTCCAATCAGATTCGTACTAGCAGCATCGACATCAACGCACTCATCCGAGCAACATCGTGTTCCTGCTCCACCATACCAACCGAACCGAGCCCAGAACAGCCCAGCTCCTTCTTTGCCGTCGTCGGAGCTCCGACGAAAACCGCTGAACCATATTCGCACCACCTCCACCTTCAATCTCCTGTCTGGATTCGCGCACCATCTTCGAACAACTTGTGCCAACCATGGATTTGCGCAGCCAACCATGGATTCACGCACCGCATATGTTCATAGACCATTACATCATCATTTCAATTTAGAGATGAAAATTCGGGGGAAAACACAAGAGTTATGCGCCATCTATTCAACGACATCAATGTGTTTGCACCACATCTGCCTCGTTTACCATCTGTTCATTTCAATTTAATGTATTTTTTGTTGGGTGCCCCCTTATAAGTAGTTCTTGCGTCCGCCCCTGGTTACACCCTTACAAAACTGAAGTTACACGATGTACAATTGAAGTTACACACTACTTATATACTTGAAGTTACGCCCTCACAAAAATAATGTTACACACTATACAATTGAAGTTACACCTATTAAAACTTGAAGTAAACCCTTATAAACTTAAACTTACACATTTTAGATTCTTTATGAGGGGTATTATAATCAAATGTAAACACATGATTAAAACGGACGGAGTATAAGAATAACTAGTAATTAATTATTTACAGAACTTTGATTTGGAAGGTGTTCATCCACCAAATGTAAGTGTTTAACATAAAATAGTTCAACATCCTTCCAGTTGACGACATGTTTTTCAATTGATTCAAGCATTATTCGTCTTCACACACTAAAACCACCATCATGTTCGTCTTCACCTACAAACACAACAACAACTCAGATGCACTTCCGATCTATCGCACGAGCCCTGCATCACACTCAAACTCGGAGTCAAAAACCGGATTCACGCTCCCTAAATCGAGCAGCAACCAACTCGTCTTCGATCTCAAATCACGCTCCCTAAATGTTTACATCGTTGGGTCAATATATAATGATGACGAAGATCAAATAAGGCGAAACAAATGATAACTTGTACCAATATGCCCGCATAAACAAACTATAAAGCATTAGAATTAGAATACTAATAAATGTTCAAAGAGAATTGAGAAGGCTTACACCTAAGAGTCGTGAGCTTGAGTGTCCTAAAACAGTCGTCATTTCCGTCATAGTCGACTCAATTTGATTCGAAATCTTCCTATATGGTATTTATGTGGTTTGTTTTCAAAAGTTTCTTATTTTTGGTAAATCTACTATTTAAAACACAAAATGAAAAAAAAATAGATCTAAGGTGGACATGACGAAGAAAGGCGCTGAATTTTTTGGTTATGGATAGGATGAGGGGTGTGGTTGCTTTGCTTACTTGTGATTTGTTGGTAGCATGGAGGGTGAGAAATGGAACAGGGAGAGGAGCAGGGACGAAGCTAGGGTGAAATTACAACCAGGGCCGGTCCTAAATATATTGAGGCCCTAGGCAAAATTATAAAATGGGGCCCGATTTTCAAAAATTACTAGTACTAATAAAATTCAATAAACGAAACAACAGACGCAATTTATTTTTTGAAGAACACTAATTTTTTTTCCCCAATTTAAAATATGAGATTGATTTTTGAAGAACTCTAAAAAGTTTAGAAGAAAAAATGAATTTGAATTTGAAGAATTTGAACGAGGTACCTTATCATTCAGCCCTTTAATCGTAAAAAATTGCAAAAATTGGAATTCTTTCAAAAAGATGATATGAAGAATAGAACACAAGACGTCTTATTACGATGTAAAACCACTGGACCACTTCCCTTATTCTACTTTTTGTATGTAGTAAATTTTATTTGACAAAAGGCCTCAAGGTATAGCCAATATAGCGGATTTCTAATTTCATTCTCATGGGCCTCTTCTAGACTTGGGCTCTTGTCATTTGACCCAGCAAACACCCCTATGGACCAGCCCTAGGGCCGATTTCCACTTCGACCCATGTTTATACTCATTTATCACATATTTCATATCATTATTTTAGCATTTTTGATATATTTATTTTCACGAAATATGCAAATTAATATTTGTTTTTATGTAACTATATTAAATTATATACTTTTGTTTTTTTTAATAGACTTATTCCATATTTATATATAAAGCATTTTTTTATCTAGACGGTGAACCAAATCCAAAACATAAATGCCGACAAATCTATTTTAAGACGGTAAATAAGAATTTTTTTAAAATAAATACGAGTAACAAATTATTTAAAAAAAAAAACAGCGCTCGCTAAAGTCGAACCCATGATTTCAAGTAAAGTTTCCAAACTTGCGTAAAGTGCTTCTTCCCCTTATTCTACAACAGCCTATTAATCTATTTATTACCATTAATTACTTATTTTTGAAACATTCACCCTGGCCATGGCCCATTTGGCCAAAATCGAGCTTCGTCTCTAGAGAGAAGAAGAAGAAGAAGAAGAAGAAGAAGAAGAAGAAGAAGAAGAAGAAGAAGAAGAGAAATTTCAAGAAAATTTGGTTTAAAAAATGTGAGTAACGAGAGAGTGGGAAACATGGGAATATAGTGATTAATTATTTTACATCGGGAATTGGGGCTTTCAAAACACATTATTAATTATTTGGGTAGTTAGTTTTTTGGGTTTAATCTCAGTCATCTATTTTCTATCATCCAAGAGCTCAAAATAAGACTCAAGGACAAAACTTAAGAAGTAGGACTCATATGATCCTATTTCTATATATATATATATATATATATATATATATATATATATATATAGAGAGAGAGAGAGAGAGAGAGGGATCCGGTGAGAACTCCTAAATATTTGAGGATTGAGGATTAGTGAATACAATATCACGAAAAATCTTACCTTTGCCCAAAAATTTTTTTTTTAAAAAAAATTATAATTTTTTTTTGCAGAGGTGTTTTTTTTTGTGATATTTTATCGAATAACCTCTGATATTGTATTGAAAAACCTCTGATATTGTAACGAAATCCTCAATCCTCAAAAAGATAGTGTATCCTCACATGATCTTATTCCTATATATATATATATATATAGTCAAGATCTGGTGAGAACGAGTACTCGGTGGGAACGGTGAGAACGAATATATATATATATATATATATATATATATATATATTATATCTACGTCACACATAACTGACTATCACCTAAAATGTATCGAACATCAAATGTAACCCACAAACCCCTCTTTTTACCTAATTCAACCCACGTGTCCCATCAAGGCATCAAATAATACTCACCTTCACTTTTACATTCATCAGTAACCAACTTCCGACAATGCCGACGAATTGCCGGCGTTGACCACCTCCTATGTCGGCACCTTATCTGCTGCCAACAACCACACCTTCGTCATCGTCGACCTATCGTCGACGACCCATGTACGCTTCATTTTCGAAATATTCGTACGGACTTGACGGTATTATTACTTTTTAATAATCTATAATAAAAATTTGTAGATCTGGACTTCAATTGGTTAATCGACTGATATAAAACGAATTAATGGGAAGGATGCGATGAATAGTGGCAGTGGTCGCATCAGAGGGGTTCAATGAATTGGCAACCGACACACAGCAAGTCGTGGACGACAACTAGCAAACCTCCTCTCCTTCGTTGGTTTCTCGTCTAATTCAATGTATCTACACTAATTTTTAATGTATCTGGGCACTATTTTAATGTATCTAAACATAGATACACAAAATTAATTGCTAGGTACATTAAAATTTGTTTGAGATACATCATTATAGAAATCAGATACATTTATTTCGTGTAGCACAAATTGATTTTATGTAGAATTTTGTTCTCACCGTTCTCACCGAATTATTGTTCTCACCGGATCCCAGATCTATATATATATATATATATATATATATATATATATATATATATATATATATATATATATATATATATATATATATATATAGGTTCAACTAAGTCCACCTTCCATAGATTTGAGTCTATGAGTCCTAATTCTAACCATGAGATTATAAAAAAATCAACGGGTAAGATTAAATCTCAAAATAGGAGCCTATATAAAAACACAACAAAACCCTAAATTTTTCATTTCACTGCTTCACAAACACATTTCTCACTTCTCTCTCTTTCTCCCCACTTTCTCTCTCCAACTCCACAGCCACCACCCGACACCAGTTCTGCCGCCACCCTCTGTGGGAATTATCTGTATGCATCCCTTTAATTATAAGGATTATAACGATATTATAAAGATGATTACTAGTCATAAAAGAAAATTACATAAACAAATATTAGAGAATTAAGAAATAACCTTCGGTCCTAGCTAATATGGCCTATGAACAATATCGCAATGATATTCTCCTATCAGTTGCACCCAAGATGATATGAGATATGCCTTTGTTCTTTGCTAGAATCGATCCGCAAATTAACTGATTAATCTTTAGGGTTTTGTGTGTATTTTTGATGAGAGAATTAGGTTAGAAAAATGCTCCCCTTAATCTCCCTTTAAACCGTGTATGTGGAGTGATTAGGGTAGATTTTTCTTTTTAATTTTTCGGCCCATATATCCAAAAATAAGAGGATTTTTCTTCTTATTTTCGATTTGTCAACCTACCAAAAATAATGCAATTAAATCTTCGTATTTTGATATTTTACAAAATGTATATAAAGTGTATTATTTATAAATTGTCATTTATTTTATTCCATATTAATAAGTCTACATACAACAGCTTGCAGTTGATTTATTAATACGGGTCAATAATAATTTATTATGACAATATCGTATAATATATACTTTAACTATAAATATCGCATATTTATAATTTGCTGATTAAATATAACCAATTACATTTAATTACGAATTAACATATTAATTCGTCCAAGTTAACATTATATACATTAATTAAATATAACATATTATATTCAATTTACGAATTGACAGTTAATTTGTCTCAGCTAATATTATTTAATCGGCATTAAATAATCGTCTCATCAACACGTTGACTAATTGTTTAGTCAAATACATGAACTAACCTTTTAGTCATATAAGGTATCAATGTGATTACATTTCCATAATCACATCTCTCAAACACATCCTTTAGATGTGACTTTTAGGGACCAGTTGATCACCGCCATCTGTATGATAATAACGTCAAACTTTCTAGCAAGCCAACCGTTATTAGGTAATCGTTAATCAACTGATAAAATACGAAGTATACCCTTGTGAACCTATAAGAGATTTATAAATGTTATCACACTAATTTGTGGAGGACACAAGCTCCAACAAACTCCCACTTGTCCTCACAAGTGTATGTGCGATAACCGATTCTCATATCCTAAAATTTCTCCCACTCAATGTAAAACAATTTGCAAAATCCGTATTCACAAAGGTCGTATTTTACAAGTGATCAATATCAAGAGTGGTTTCCCCGACTAGAGAGTAACTTAACTGATAAACGAATCATCATTCGAGCATGGCCATGCATTTCAGTTACAACTCCTCGAGTGGCCCTGAGAAATAACTAAACCTGATAAGGGTTGGATATTTTCCTCAACTCGAATCCTGCAGATGTAAGCACAGTATGAAATGACCCAGAAAAAATCTACTTAGTCTCCAGTTACGGCAGACCATGAGAAAGAAACCAAAGTCACCCAAAAACTGCCTTAATCTCAAGAGACAGTCGATAGTCAAAAGAATCGACTCTAGGAACACAATGGACGTCCAATCCACGACCTGGCACCGAATGTTTTTAAACATTTAGGACTCCATTACGTTGTCACAAAAATAATTGTCCTACGAGGTATCGTTATAACCCGTATTTGTGATCAATCAGCCAACTGATTGACTTATGGCTCGTTGAACCCACCATCAATCGACTGCACAATATAATAGCCAGAGTTATCAGCTCATTAAGGCGATTACGGACCAAAACAAATATAATGTAATTCAGTTCACTTTGTGGCGTTCAATGTTGTCAGTACAATCCACATGAAAAACAGAATAGTATAAAAACGATGAAGTTATAAATAGTATATGAAAAAGATAATGTATCAAATCCATAATCAACTACTACAACTCAGGAACACGTTTAATTCCCATGGAAATAACGTGACCTTCATGCTTATCAAAATTCAACGGTTTAGTGAGAGGGTCCGCAATGTTATCATCCGAAGCTATCTTGTCAATCACTATCTCTTCTTGCTCCACGTAATCACGGATCAGGTGAGCTTTCCGATGTACATGTCTAGATTTGTTGCTAGACTTAGGCTCTTTAGCCTGGAAGATGGCACCTCTATTGTCACAATAGATGGTGATCGGGTCATTCGAACTAGGAACTATCGTAAGTCCTTGTAAGAATTGACGCATCCATATAGCTTCCTTTGCTGCTTCCGAAGCGGCATAGTACTCGGATTCAGTGGTAGAATCTGCTACAACACTCTGTTTGGAACTCTTCCAGTTGACCGCAGCACCATTAAGAGTGAAGACGAACCCGGACTGAGATTTTGAATCATCTCGATCCGTTTGGAAGCTAGCATCTGCGTAACCGATTGCGCATAGCTTAGTATCGCCTCCATAAGTCAATACTCTATCCTTAGTCCTCCGTAGGTACTTGAGGATGTTTTTAACTGCTATCTAGTGTGTTTCACCTGGATTCTTTTGGTACCGACTCGTCATACTCAATGCATATGCCACGTCTGGACGTGTGCATATCATGGCATACATGATTGATCCTATTGCAGATGCATAAGGAACACGACTCATGCGCGCAATCCCTTCAGGCGTCGTGGGTGACTGAGATTTGCTCAACTGCATCCCAGACGTCATTGGAAGGTTCTCCTTCTTGGAGTTGGTCATGCTGAACCTTTCAAGAATCTTATCCAAATAAGACTCCTGACTCAATGATAACGTCCGTCGTGATCTATCTCGGTAGATACGGATTCCCAATATGCGTTGTGCCTCACCCATATCTTTCATCCGGAAATGGTTCTTCAACCATCCTTTAACAAAAGATAAGAGAGGAATGTCATTCCCAATCAAGAGTATGTCATCGACATACAATATCAAGAATACAATCTTGCTCCTACTCGACTTGATATATAAGCATGGTTCCTCGACCGATCGAGTGAAACCATACTCTTTTATCACCTGGTCGAAACGATGATTCCAACTCCGAGAAGCTTGCTTAAGCCATAAATGGAACGCTTAAGCTTGCATACTTTCTTAGGATGTTCAGGAACTATGAAACCTTCGGGTTGCACCATGTACAACTCTTCTTCCAAATAACTGTTTAAGAAGGCGGTTTTCACATCAATTTGCCAAATTTCATAGTCATGAAAAGCGGCAATCGCTAAGATTATCCGAATAGAACGTAGCAAGACTACAGGTGCAAAAATTTCATCATAATGCAATCCGTGCACTTGAGTGAAACCTTTTGCCACTAGTCGTGCCTTATAGGTATCTGGTTGCGCGTCTACATAATGCTTTATTTTGTAAAGCCATTTGCACTGTAGAGGTTTTACCTTATTAGGTAAATCAACAAGATCCCATACGTCATTCTCATACATGGAGTCCATCTCGGATTGCATGGCTTCGAGCCATAGCTTTGAGTCAGAACAGGCCATAACACCTTTATAGGTAGCGGGTTCATTACTCTCTAGGAGCAAAACATCATTCTCCTCGACCATACCAATGTATCTGTCTGGAGGATTAGAGACTCTACCCGACCTCCTAGGTTCCTCAGGAATATTAACCGTATCATCAGTTGGAGGAACAACTTCCTCCATCTGTTCCTCGGTTGTTGGTTCTGGAATCTCCGACCGCTCGAAGGTTCTATTACTTGTCTTGTTCTCGAGAAATTCTTTCTCTAAGAACGTCGCACTAGCCGCAACAAAAACTAGATGTTCAGTAGGCGAATAGAAGTAATGACCAAACATTCCTTTTGGATAACCAATAAAGTATGTCTTGACCGATCGCGGGCCGAGCTTATTCTCGTGTCTCCACTTGACATAAGCCTCGCAGCCTCAAACCCGAATAAAGGACAAGTTGAGGACCGTTCCCTCCACATTTCATATGGAGTCTTGTCGACAGCTTTAGTCGGACTTCGGTTAAGTATAAGAGCAGCTGACAAAAGAGCAAAACCCCATAATGAATCAGGTACTACCGTGTGACTCATCATGGATCGAACCATATCAATTAAGGTTCGATTTCTCCGTTCGGACACACCATTCAATTGAGGTGTTCTAGGTGGAGTTAACTGTAAAACGATTCCACAGTCTTTAAGGTGTTGATCAAACTCATTTGAAAGATATTCGCCACCCCGATCTGAACGGAGTTCTTTAACCTTTCTACCCAGTTGGTTCTCAACCTTGTTCTGATATTCCTTGAATTTCTCAAAGGACTCACTTTTATGCTTCATTAAGTAGACATATCCGTATCTACTCAAATCGTCCGTGAAAGTGATAAAATATCTATAGCCATCTCTAGCGGTAATTGACATAGGTCCACAAACATCAGTATGTATGAGTCCTAATAGGTCACTAGCGCGCATTCCAACACCTTTGAAGGAAATTCGTGTCATTTTGCCAATGAGACATGATTCACACGTGCCATATGTAGAAAAATAGAATGCGGGAATAGTCCCATTATCGACGAGTTTCTTTACACGTTTTTCATTTATGTGTCCCATTCGACAATGCCATAGATAGGTTTGATCTTTATCACCAACCTTTAACTTCTTATTATTCACGTGTAATATTTCCGTGGTTTGATCTAAGATATAAATTCCATTCATGGAAACTGCTTTGCCATAAATCATTTCATTGAAAGAGAAAATACAGCTATTATTCTTTATTAAAAATGAAAAACCGTCCTTATCAAGTACGGAAACAGAAATAATGTTCTTAGACAAATTGGGTGCATAGTAATAGTTATTTAAAAATAACTCAAAACCACTAGGGAGTTGGATTACATATGTTCCCTTCGAGACTGCAGCAACTCTAGCTCCATTCCCGACTCGCAGGTCCACATCACCCTTTCCGAGAGGTGTGATGTTTCTTAGACCCAGCAAATGATTACATAGATGAGAACCACAACCAGTATCAAGTACCCAAGTTTCGAAACTTGCATACCAACAGGAACGACGCGGCCTACTTTTATGTCCTCACGGTACACAGGACAGTTCCTCCTCCAATGTCCAGTCTTGTGATAATGGTGGCATTCAATGTCACCGCCCTTGCTCTTTGCCTTACCCTGTGAGCTACTAGTCTCACCAGGCCCACTCTTACCGTTTCCTGGCTTCTTAAACTTTGGCTTACCTACAGTTAGGTCGCCTGGAGCTTTGCCCTTACCTTTATTCTTATTGGAAATCATGAGAACATCCTGCTTCATGCTCCCACTCAATTTCATATCCTTCTTGGTCTGTACGAGAAGTGAGTGTAGCTCATGAGGACTTTTCTTCAAGTCATTCATGTAGTAGTTCGCCCTGAAAAGGGCAAAACCATCATGAAGAGAATATGAAGCATTCGGTCAATGACTATGCTTTCACTGATTTTTCAATCAAGTGCCTCCAATTTCTCGACATTCTCAATCATGTTAAGAATGTGTGGGCTAACCGGTTGGCCATTTTGGAGTTTCGCATTAAAGAAGCGACAGGTATGCTCATAAGTAACGACTCTCGGTGCTTTTGAGAACTCGTTAGTGAGCGTGGTGAAAATCTTGTTTGCACCTTGGGCAATGAAGCGTCTCTGCAAATTGGTTTCCATTGCAAAGATGAGTACGTTCTTTATCGCACCCGCTTCCATGACGAAATCACTATAAGCAAGTGACTCGTTAACTCCTGCATTGGGGCCTGGGTTTACCGGTATTGGCTCAGTTAAGTACTTGAGCTTACCGTCAGCAATGGCAGCATTCCGTAGTGCTGCCTCCCAGTCCGCAAAGTTGGACCCATCATTCTTCAGTCGCGTGAACTGATTCATGTTGTCCATAAAAACTTTAAGCCACGACTCGCGTCCAAGTGTGGCACTCGGCATTGAGATTTCGTTATTTCCAGCCATTTGTTGTAACAGTATTATCAAAATAAACGTATTCTACACTGCGAAAAGAAGAATAAAAATAATAAGCATATGCATCGTTATGATTTTAAGTCTTAATGCAAAACTGTTATAAGCGAAGACTCAAACATTTATACAATTGACCTCCCTCAAGAATTATATAAATGATCCCAAGACTCAATTATTTGTAAATTGATAAGCCAACCTTTTGGCCAATTCTACTGTTAGAATTCTTGGTCGATAAATTTATGTAAATTCTATCTTTAGTCCATCATAATCACGAGAAATTTTTCGGACTATAATGTTGAGATAAACTAAGCCAACGTAGAAGGGGTCATATTATGCCTACCGACGAAGAAGGGATTCATAGTTGTTTGCCCTTATAAAGACTAGTCTCAATTTCCGCTTTAGAGGAAGATCCCATCAACTTTATTTTAATTCATTTTAAGTGAACTAATATCTAGCATGCGAGAATGAATAAACTAAGGTGATGGCTTAATAAGTATGTGACATCTGTATGTCCATGAAAACTAACATTCAACCTATATGAGTCAATTTTCATGCATTTTAGTAGTAGGTGGTTTGGTTTAGGCGGAATATGATGCAAAAACTATCATGTGAATGAAAAGCAATAGGAATGAAAACATAAAAACAATAATAAAGTCCTAGTGTGGCCTATCTATCAAAATGAACATAAATACAACTTTGGAATACATTCTTGGACCCTGGAAGCTTGTCTTGATGTTCCATCTTGATCCATGTAGCGGGAGTGAGCTCCAATCTCCATCTTTAGTCTTCTCAAAAATTACAATTTAAAATTACACAATAAACCTATTTACATTCTAATTTCAAAACCGTAATAAATAAAGAAAACCAAACGGAGATACGAGATCTCAAATTACATTAAAAATTATGTTTCCATCATTACGAAAACATAATTTGACTAAGGCCACACTAGGTATTACAAATTACAACCGATTGCAAAAATACGTAAATAAATTCATTCAACGATTCATTCAACTAAAAAAAATGCATCAACTAAATAAATTAAACATGCAAGACATAATTCCTTAATTATGTAGATTAATTTACACAAATCACCTATTTAAATGATCAAATTAAGTGACAATACCTCAATTAATCATATTAATTTCAATCTTAATTCATATTCACCTATAATATGAATTAATCACACATTATTTTAAACCTCTTTAAAATAATTAGGTATCTTTAATATGTGAACTTTTTCACAACAAACTATTATACAAAATATAGAAATGATGTATAATGATAATCATTGGCCAAAATAAACAATTTTTTTTTTTGTTATATTTTGCTCACGGCATCCAGCCAAAACAAAAAAAAACAGTTTTTTTTTTCTTTGGCTCTCGACAAAAACAAAAAAAAACAGCAATAACCCCTTTTTTTTTATTATTTCGGCAATTACAAAAAAAAACAGAAAATATATATTCCTTCTTTTTTTCTCGGCATATCAGCAAAACGAAAAAAAAAACAGAAACTTTTTTTTCTTTTTGTCACTCGGCATTAAGCCCTAAAACCGAAAAACAATAAGATGAACAAATTCGTTTATAGTTTCTATTAGAACAAGATTAGCATATAAATTAATGAAACATGATTAACCATATATGCCAAAAACTATATAGCAAAAAACAAATTTAACATCATCAACAAGACGATTTCCATTTACATTACAATTTAATCCTCATTAAATCAAACATCTACAAATTCATCATATGATTATTTTAACTGATTAAAACAACAATATGAAAAATCAAAATGGAAATAAATCATTAAAAACAAGAACAATACATGGCTGGAAAAAAAAAATCTTTTCGGCAAAAAAAAAAATTCAGTCGTTTTTTTTTCTTTTCTATTCAACAACTTTGTTTAAATTCAATTATGAAAATCATCAAAATAAAATCGTGGCCTAAGCTCTGATACCACTTGTGGGAATTATCTGTATGCATCCCTTTAATTATAAGGATTATAACGATATTATAAAGATGGTTACTAGTCATAAAAGAAAATTACATAAACAAAATATTAGAGAATTAAGAAATAACCTTCGGTCCTAGCTAATATGGCCTATGAACAATATCGCAATAATATTCTCCTATCAGTTGCACCCAAGATGATATGAGATATGCCTTTGTTCTTTGCTAGAATCGATCCCCAAATTAACTGATTAATCTTTAGGGTTTTGTGTGTATTTTTGATGAGAGAATTAGGTTAAAATTAGGTTTGAAAAATGCTCCTCTTAATCTCCCTTTAAACAGTGTATGTGGAGTGATTAGGGTAGATTTTTCTTTTTAATTTTTCGGCCCATATATCCGAAAATAAGAGGATTTCTCTTCTTATTTTCGGTTTGTCAACCTACCAAAAATAATGCGATTAAATCTTCTTATTTTGGTATTTTACAAAATGTATATAAAGTGTATTATTTATAAATTGTCATTTATTTTATTCCGTATTAATAAGTCTACATACAACAGCTTGCAGTTGATTTATTAATACGGGTCAATAATAATTTATTATGACAATATCGTATAATATATACTTTAACTATAAATATCGCATATTTATAATTTGCTGATTAAATATAACCAATTACATTTAATTACGAATTAACATATTAATTCGTCCAAGCTAACATTATATACATTAATTAAATATAACATATTATATTCAATTTACGAATATACAGTTAATTCGTCTCAGCTAATATTATTTAATCGGCATTAAATAATCGTCTCATCAACACGTTGACTAACTGTTTAATCAAATACATGAACTAACCTTTTAGTCATATAAGGCATCAATGTGATTACATTTCCATAATCACATCTCTCAAACACATCCTTTAGGTGTGACTTTTAGGGTCCAGTTGATCACCGCCATCTGTATGATAATAACGTCAAACTTTCTAGCAAGCCAACCGTTATTAGGTAATCGTTAATCAACTGATAAAATACGAAGTATACCCTTGTGAACCTATAAGAGATTTATAAATGTTATCACACTAATTTGTGGAGGACACAAGCTCCAACACCCTCAACCACCACACCATGCACCTCCTCTCCTCTCCCATCCGTTAAATTTTTTTTTTCTGCTTCAGATCTGCCAACTTCCTCCGCTGCTGCCTCTGTCGTCCTCTTCTCTGCCACCGGCTGCCGAAATGTCTTTTTTTGCTTCACTTTTTCTGCCGCCTCCGTCGTCCTCTTCTCTTCCCTTTCTTCTTCTTCTTCCCCTTGCTTCACCCCTTCGTCTTTTTCTGCCCGCTTCTTCTTCTTTTACTTTTTTTTTTAAGATTTGGTTGGCGTGTGGTGGTGATTGTTGATGGTGTCGTGGTGAGTGTGTGGTTGGGGGCGGTTGGTGGCTGCCGCCTCTCTCCCTTCTCCTTTCTCTTTTTTTTTTTCTTTTTCAGATCTATGGTGGTGGTGGTTGTTGGTAGTGGGTCATTTGTGGGGATGGGGATGGTGATGGTGGTGGTGTTGATGTCGTTGTCTTCTCCCTTCCTTTTTTTTGTTTCCTTTTCAGATCTGGTGGTTGTTTTTTTTTTCCAGATCTGGTGGGGCCTGGTGGTGGTCGTGCAGGAGGGGACGTCGTGGTGGTTGGTGGTGGAGGTGGTTTTTGTTATTAGTTGGTGGCGGCTTAAGACTAAAGTTACACCGATACGGATTAAAGTTACACCTTTAAAGTATTAAAGTTACGGTGACATGGATTAAAATTACACTTTTATAGGACTAAAATAACGTAAATTTAAGGTAATATATCCAAAATCACCATATTAAAATAAAGTTACATCGTCAAGAGATAAAGTTACACTCGTAAGGACATAAAGTTTCATAAATTAGGACTAAAGTTAAAGTAACCGTTAAAATTACATTTTTAGATAAATGCAAATTCTTATATAAAATAGCCTAAAAAAATTAAAGTTGCAATTTTTAACATTAAAGTTTCACTTTTAAAACATTAAAGTTACGACTTATAAATTAGTGAAATAAAATAAATATTAGGTAAAATCAAATTATTATATCAAAAATTGTATAAAAAAAATAAAGTTATAATTTTTAGCATTAAAGATTCACTCGTAAAACATTAAAGTTATAATTATAAATCAGTAAAATTAAATAAATATTAGTCACATTTATATTATTACATAAATTTAAATTTTTATATTAAAATTGGTTTAAAAAGATTAAAATTTCACTTTAAAGCATTAAAGTTATACTCGTGTATCATTAAATTTACAACAAAAATCAGTTAAATTAAATAAATATTTGTCACGATTTACATTATTTCATAATTCAATTTTTTATATTAAAAATAGCCTAAAAAAATTAAAGTTATACTTTTAAGCATTAAAGTTTTACTTGTAAAACATTAAAGTTTTATTAAAAAATACATAAATTCAAATTTTTACTTAAAAAATGACTTTAAAAAATTAAAGTTACAATCATAAAGAATTAAAGTTACATTCACATATTAAAGTTTCGCTTATAAAACATTAAAGTTTAAATCCAAAAATTGCTTAGAAGTAGCAAATCTCAACCATCAATCTTAGAAGATCTAATGACTTAGATTAGGACTTAGGGACTCACCATTTTAGGTGGACTCATTTGAACTTGCCTCCATAATCAGAGTTTTTTCCGATTAAAATGGGAAAATACACCTGGCGTGAAGAGTCCTAAGCTAATATAGAATAGGGTATAAGTGGCGGTGAAGAGGAAGATCACTTATTCGTCTTACAAGGATTCTTGATAACATAAAGATAAGGATTTATATCATTAATATCAAAATCCTCTATTTTCTTACTTTCTTTAACTATATAGTTTTATTATAAGGTTGTTGATTAAGAAAGCATATTATAACGACTATCCCCATTGTATCTAGCTTCGTGAATGGGTTGTGTAATTTGCCATCTGAATATACTTTTAACTATATAGTTTTATTATAAGGTTCTTTTCCTTTCTCATTTTTCACGAATTAATGATTCCCTTTGTAATTAGTAAAGAAAAGAGTGAATATCCAATTTTGTCCAGACCCTACATAAGCAACCACTACCCATTTCATAATAAATTATCTCTATTTTTTTACATAGGATTTGCGATCGATCAATACTTTTTAGATTGTAAGACAAAATAATCGTAAGATTCGGATCAATTTTTTTATAACAAACAACAATAAGTTATAACATATCTTATTGAAAATCGCTTATATTTTTTTTGTCAATCATTAATTATAATTTCAAGTTTAGGAATAAGTTTAAAATTAATTATTTCACATAACTTTTAAGTTTAGGGGTAAGTTTAAAACTATGAAAACAAATTGATATACGCACCGTAACTGCACATTTTCTGTATCTTATTTGAATCAATGTAAAGTGTTGTTAAGACTTGTAAAAATAAGAAGGTGATTTCTATCTTTGAGAAACCAACATACTCAACACATACTCTTCATTATGTTCATGATATATCAATACATAAAACCTTCTTAGTTAAAACAAATATATAAAAAAATACAGAGTAGTAGAGACCTGCATACGCATTTACAAATAACAGTAGAGAAACTCTAAGAAATTGTATAAATATAATTTTCATATAATTAGTAATTTTCACAGCTTTAGATCAATACAAATTGATGCAACCTTTAATCAATATAATTACCTTAAAATCAAGACTCCTTTTTTTTTTTTTATAAAAAAAACACAACAAAACTCTTTAAGAAATAGAATAACCTTAAATTTATTATATTTTAAAGCTCGGTAATTTACAAAACATGGAGACGCTATCGCTTGAAAAGTTCATGTTTTAAATATATATATTGATTGATATTGGTCGTCTTGTATATATATTTCATTTTATTTTTTTATGTAGACTTTAATATGTTCTCTTCTTTTTCTCTTTTTATATAGCGTATCTCTAAAAAGTTCGGCTAATATCATATATTATATTAAAGCTGAAACCAGCAGCCCATTGATCGCCACGTGTCAACACCTACTCGTACGCCACGTGTCATTTGTTGAAATCCAAAGATTGCGTACAAAATCCTAAGAATATTAAATAACTTTCCTAATACATTTTAGGAAATTACAATAACAATAATTTCAAACGTGCATTGAATATCCTAATTAGAATAACAAACACAATCCGAGATTTTATCATTTTATACACCTTGATATCCGGTATCTTATCATTCTATACAAATATATAATATAATATTCGGTCAAACAGAATATTATTAGAATAATTTATTAAAATTATCTCCAAAGATATCGCCAAATCAATTTTTGTTTACACCTTAATAGTTAATAATACTTTCCGCTCCCAAAATATTTTCATATATTCTTTTTATAGTAAAAAAAGTTACTATTACTACATTATTGAGTCGTCTAATCAAGGGTAAGTGTTAAAAAAAATTTCTCCTAATACGAATTGGTTTTTTAGGATGAAAATTCTAGATTGGTAGCATGGTTATAGGAGGAAATTTCCGTTTATTGCAATGCAATTATGGAGAATCTTTATTGAAGATATCTAAAAATATAGCGTATAATAATAATAGCAATGAATAAGACCAAGAATTAAGGAGTCATTCAGTTGGAAACTACAAAATTAATCGTCTCAAATTTGGAATGAGCGGTCAATTTGCCGAGATTTTATCAAATATTTAAAATCCTGGGTTTTATAGAAATTGTATATCAAGGGAAGCTATTTCATTTGACCATATTCAACATAATTTTGCCATTAGAAATTACTGTAGAAATTTAGAATATCTAACCTACTCTATATTCGTATTCTAAGTCTCTTTGGTTCATTTTACTTTTATATTCCTTACAAATTTGTTTATATAATTAAATTCTAAAGTTTTCAATTATTCTGAATATGAATTATGTTTAAAATGTAGGATGAAAAATTTGTATATCTGTATTTGAAATTCAAGATAGGTACGAAGACTAAGTTACCAAGCACGTCAACAACAAATAGTCCATGTCTTCGCCGCTACTTCCCTTTGGTAATTTGCTTTTTTTTTTTCTAATACTTTGTTTTTAAACGTTTCATATAATTTCTATTTTATTCTCTAATTTAATTATCCACAATGTTTATTGTGGATTATTTAATATTTTTTTATTGTAATTGAAGGTGAATAAAATTTGTGTACAAGTAGATGGATGATCCTGATGGCATGTGTTCTCGCCTTCTGGGCATGAAGCACTTAACTTACACTTCGAGGCCTCCCTTCAGCGGCTTGAAATAGGATTCATTATCGGTTTATTTTTTTTACCTTGCAAGTACTCTAAGTCTATCATATAATTTACACAAGTGACAATACAACACTAATGGCTTAGAAATTCACATTGGCAATAGTACCGCCATTTTGATACTTCACAAGTTCACATAATAAAAGCACAGTTGATCTTTCTCAAGATAGACCATCTCATTATAGACGGCCACTATCCGTCTATAGCTATCGACGGATAGTGGACCTCTCACAAAAATAAAGTGGGAGGGCAAGTGGGGGTATCCATTTCCCACCCACTTGCACTACCCACTTTCATTTGTGAGAGGGACGCTATTTGTCTATAACTATAGACAGATAGTGTCCGTCTATAATGAGAATTTGTATTCTCAAGATGGGGTTAAATAACACCCTGCTTAAATAGATTGGACACGCCTTTTAATAATTCCTAGATATTATGCTTTTTTCTCATGTATTTTATTTGCCCTCTTTTAAGTTTAAGATGAATGTACTATCTTAAAATAAGAATTTGTGATAAAAGTAATACTGTATGGTCATATGCTAACGGAACTCTAAAGATCATGGTTGTTACCAAGCACACAGTAAGTTCAAGAGATATACATGGAAAAAGAAGACCCGAGACCTAACTCCCATAAAGACAAATGCTTCAAAAAAAAAGTCTCAAAACTACAAGATAACGATATACTACATCCGAATGTGCAACATTTTTATGCAGGTATAAAACCATTTGTGGCACAAGAAAAGAGTTGTATTTTTAAATTTTGTATATTAATGCGTACATTTAGTGTACACGTCATTAAAATTGTTTTTAATATTTATAGAAAAAATAAAGGGAACCAATAATGAGACTGTACATTAAAATGATTTTCTCTCCATCCCACTTTTATTGTCTTCCTTTTTATTTTGGGGAAGATTTAAGAAATATGGATAAAATAACAACTCTATTCATTTAATTAAAAAGAATGGAGAAAAGAAGGCTGAAAATGAATCGAAGAAGTACGTATCTTAAAAGTATTACCATGACACACATAGCAAAAAGAATAAGTAAAATAAAACCTAAAATAATGGGTAAAACTTACAACAAGGGATGGTGGTTATGTTGAAGGTACATGATGTATGGGATGGTGGAGGAAAGACGGGGTAGGGTAGTTGTTGGGGGCTGCTAAGATAGGGGTTAAGATGGACGTCGTGGTTTGAGGGACAATATGCAAGTCGTTCATAATACTGATTTATTTTTGTTTTTATTGGCTCGACTTTTCGTTTAAGTTATATTTCGAGTAAATGTCGGGTTAGGTTTCGAATCGAGTCAGTTTGGGTTACCTTTCGAGTCAATTTCAGGTTCTCTTTCGGATCATGTCAGATGTCGGATAAAGTCAGGTAAGGTAGAGTCAAAGCATTTACCGGGTCAATTCGTGATACATGTCATCTCAGATCGGGTCAGACTCGGTTTCGGGTCGGACTCAGTTTCGAGTCGTTAATCGGGTTACGGGTTATCATCGGTTCAAGTCCGGTCGGTTTCATACTTTGGTTCCGGGTATATCTCACTCGAGTATTATTTATCAATTTAGTGTTATACCAAAAGAGAAAGAATTGGATAAAAACACCATAGTACTTCCGATCTACCATTTAACTTAATTTTTTATTGTGTTACTTTTATTTTCTTATTTTTATATAATTTAAGATTATAATAAAAAAAAATTCATCTCGCATGATTTAACAAGTTAAAAAGCAAAAAAAAATCACAAAGTATTATAAATAAAATTATCAAATGTAACTTCACAAATATATGCATAAACAAAATAACTTTTAGAAAGTTTTATTTAAAATCTACTAATGAATTAACCTTTGACTTTTACAACAAAAAACCATACGCAATCTCTATTTCGATCAACACTTTTCGTAGCAACCCGTGCAGTGCACGGGTACAAAAACTAGTTATTGCAATATAGGTTGCGCAATACATAATTTACTGCCAAAATGAATATGGTATATTAAAAAGTTGTTATTGGGTCCCGTTTTAGCCGTTGTTTCCTCATTTCCCTCTCATCTCTCTTCTCACCCTTTCCTCAATGATCATCATCATTCATATCAGCAATTTCCTTAATTATATTTTCATTTAAAACCCTAGTTCTGTGATTGAAAGATTCAACCTCTCCACAAAGGAATTTTTTTCTTTCCATTTTGATTATTTCAATAAGGTTAATACGCTATTTTGATCTCTCCAATATTGTTGTAAGGATTTTTTTTTTGGGTGACACATTTCGCTGGCGTAAGAGAAGATAATTCAAATAATTATAAAATATTTACGGAAGAATGTCAAATTTATACGGTGATTTTAATCAGAAAATTGATTATGTGTTTAAGGTGGTGCTAATTGGGGATTCAGCTGTTGGGAAATCGCAGCTATTAGCCAGATTTGCGAGGAATGAATTTAGTGTAGATTCGAAAGCGACGATTGGGGTTGAATTCCAAACGAAAACCCTCGTCATTGATAAGAAGATCGTTAAAGCTCAAATATGGGATACCGCTGGACAAGAGAGGTTTTCCCTTTTACGCTCATAAATTTGCATTTTAAATACCGGTAACCAGTTTGCGAATCGAATTCTTTTTATTTATATTTGTGGAGTCGACATATGATATAATAGGAATGATACCCAAATTGCATGTTAGTTGGTGGCATTGTATCATTGTGAAAACTCTTATGAATGCTGATTATAAGTTAACAACTACAATATAGACTTGATTTAAAGAATGTCCAAAAATCAAGTAACACTGACAAACTTAGATGTAAAAATAATGCATTTACTAGTAATGTTCATCATCAATATATTTTGGATTCAGTTATTAATTGGCTCATGATGGAATTATTTTATTTGTAGAGCACATTTATGTTGTGTGTTAAAAACGATATGTATTGTTAGAGTACTCCGAAATACAAATTATCGATTCCGAAGCTCATTAACATTCGTTATAATTCATATTGTATTTGATGTTTGACAAGTTTAAAATACATAATTACATATATGCAAAATGTATGATGAGGCTATGATATGCTATGATTTGGAGTTTGGACTACAAATGTTGGTTCCATAATGGCGGTAAACCATTGTGTGCAACTTAAGATATTGATTATATGGAGTATATTCTTTGGTAGGAGATTGACCGATCAATCATGATACCCTAGTTGCGTCTTTTATTGTCATCGCTGATGAACTTTTAACGTCGTGGATGAAATAAACAAAGTCAGCCAAATGACCAGATAGACTCCATAGATAACTTTATACTTTTTTTTTATTCCATGAATATTTCTATTCGATAGTTCGTGAAAGATAACATCAAGTGACTTGTTTCCATGGCAAAAGCTATTTTATGGATTCCGAACATGCGACTTCTATTACTTATCACTTGGTGTCGGAGAATACCATCTCATATATGAATTCTTATACGAAGTAATTATTCTCTGTTTATGAGATTTTGCTGGGTGGTAGTTCTTAAAGGGACCAGTAAAAATTACGTAAACTTGATATCGATATTCTGTTTGAAATTGTTGATGAATAATGAAAAAACCTTTCTGCTATTTAAACACATAATCAGATGGAAGAAAGACTGACAAATTTCCTACATTTGTATAATATTGCATTTCCTTCGCCGCGTTTCGACTTCTTTTTGTAGAATGAGATATGGTATTTTTGTTACATACACGTTGAATTGTTAGCTAGAGATAGCTTATTTGCACATTAACATGTTAGATGTTATCTATAATTATTAAAAAATAGATATTTTTCATGTTTATATGTGCAAATACGAAGTATTATTCAGCTGACTTTATCAGCTGACTTTATCAGGTGATTATTTGTTTTAGTTACATATTTTTGGGTGTTTCTGTGTGTAATTATTATTTCAAGGATTTTAGCTTGAATAATTTCCCTTATTTAATTGTGCAAGTAGTAAATATTCTATAATTAGTGTCTTAACGGGTTCTTTTACTTGGGCTTATACTTTTTTCTACTGTATAATTTACTTTATGTGCTTAAGGCTAAAGGCAATATAATAACTCGGTTGATAACGCTTTCTCAAAGGAAAATAAATTTGATGATTACGTCTTTTTGGAGATCAAGGCCTTTGGTAGCTTTAATTTGGGTTCAAAATAAAGTACAGAGTCGACTAATATAGTGTTCTATTTTATTACAATGAGAGCGGCCCTAGATTTCTAGCGATCTAATTATCTCTTAATTTCATTAGATATTGCTTTTATGTATTTAACTTTTCACATATATATGGAAGGTGGTAGCGACTTGTATTTTCTACATATCTTGTCAGCCTTGTTAATGTGTCATTGAAGTTTATGGTTCCATATAAGTGATATGATCGCAAAAAATGTTAGAAGTATTATTTATGTTTGCCTTGGTTCTTCTATCTAGTAGCCATGTCAATAACCAATACTTATTAATTCATTTAAGTGATACACATTTGATCAACTCTACGATATGTTTTCTTTGTTTAGGTATCGAGCTGTTACAAGTGCATATTACAGAGGAGCAGTGGGAGCAATGTTAGTGTATGACATGAGCAAGCGACAATCATTTGATCACATAGCACGATGGCT
Source organism: Silene latifolia (assembly GCF_048544455.1). Classification (NCBI taxonomy): domain Eukaryota; kingdom Viridiplantae; phylum Streptophyta; class Magnoliopsida; order Caryophyllales; family Caryophyllaceae; genus Silene; species Silene latifolia. Next base: position 69,303,973 of record NC_133532.1, read on the forward strand.
AGAGGAACTAAGAGGTCACGCCGATAAGAATATAGTGATCATGCTAATTAGCAACAAGTGTGACTTGGCCTCTCTTCGAGCAGTGCCTATTGAAGATGCAAAGGAGTTTGCTGAAAGAGAGAACCTCTTCTTTATGGAGACGTCGGCTCTTGATTCCACTAATGTTGAGACTGCTTTCTTGACTGCTTTAACCGAGATATATCGAACTGTCCATAAAAAAACGCTCTCGGCTACTGGGGATATCGATACCATTGGCAACGCTTCCCTTCTTAAAGGCACTCAAATAATTGTCCCCGGTCCTGAGATTAGTAACCAAGGGAAAGGAGGTTGTTGCTCATAGTCTAGAATCCTTTTCTGGTTTACTAATTTTCAATACAGTACAATTTTAGGGTGTAATGTTATGTAGTTCTAGAAAAAAAAGGCTTCCTTTGTGGCGAGATTTTGGTTTAGGAGTACATTTTTCCATGAAAATATGAGGTCATGTTTCGGCTCAAGGAAATTGAATTGTTAACAGTATTAATCTTGACTAGAGATCTGATTTGGATTCGGTAGAAGCAACCTGAAATCGGCCATTTTCCTATGATTGCGTTTGATAGCGCCTCATAATCAGTCAATGTAACCTCTAAAACACAGATAACTCAGTTGCAATTAGGTTTCTTAGGTGATTTTTAGTACCATGGATTTATGTACAGAGTTTTGCTTTTGATCTGAGGTTAATTCCTTACAAAGTCTTGACCTTATGAGTTGTACATATTGTTATAACTTTTACGGTAAAGCGATTGTTAAGAAGTATTGACCGAGGAACGGTCCCATCCATTAGCATGGAAGTATTAAAATAAAATCATAAAAGCATGAAACTTCGAGTATCTTTGTGACTCAGTCTTATTACTCTTGTACATTTTTAACCTGTTTACTCTTATACTAATGATTATCATTAAACGGGCCCATTGGGTCACACACAAGATGAATACGGTGTTTCCTATTTAAAGCCGGGCTCAAATATGGAAATAGGGCTCTTATTAGATTAGGCCCAGCTACGATTAAGGTAAGAGTATGATTAGAAAACTGGGTCTTTATCTCTCTATATATACAAATGTATGAGGGCCGGTTTTAATCTATCATATTCTTTCTGTGAGTTATAATAAACCCAATCTTTCATACTAGCATACAAAGCGCATCTCTTATTCATTCCTGTGGATACTAGCAGAAGCACTACAATTGGAGTGCTCTTGGTTATTTGTAGCAGTTGAGTTATTCATATCCGGATCTTATTTTCTTATATTGCTGGATTTTATTGCTCACGGATTAATTCCGCTGCAAAGTAATTCGATTTTTTGTATTTGTGTTTAATTCTGAAATCTAACATGAATATGATCCTGGAGATTTGTGCATAAAAATAATTTGAAGGACCAACAAATTCCATCAGTGATATCAGAGCATATATGCGATGTTAAAAATCGAGTTAAAATAACGAATCATACGAGATCTATTTATCGGTTGGGCATGTTTTATTGTGAATTGTTTTGGAATTCATGTTGATATAGTATGCATATGTCTCCTTATGCTTGTCATGTTATTCGCTGAGAACAGAAATAAGCATAAAGATTATCAGATGCTTAAAAAAATTGGTTTGGTTATGCTGTGGGTGACATTGCTAATGCTTTATCACGTGCTCCAATTTCCTGCATGATGACTAAATTGACAATTGCTTAATTTTTTCATAAGTGTCAATATTGTATGTATCTGTATTCCATTTTTGCGAATTAATGTTTTGTTAATTATAATGTATTATATTATAGTTAGAAGGATAATGTTAATTTGTTACCATTGTAATACTTAATTGAATTTAAGTTCACGTAATTTGATTTGGTGACTAATTTGATTAGTCTAATTTAAATCACAAAATGTATTTGATATATGTTATCACCCTTATGCTCATATTTATTTGTGACTAATTTCATATGATTAAATTAGATAACATGATTTATTGAAATTATTTCGTAAATATTGTTCATCAGTTTCGAGTGTCGGATTTTGATGTGTAAGCGGCATTCTAAATAGAACTGCGTTCTAGGGTTTGCATTTTAAGACAAAAATCGAAAGGTTCGATTCAGTTTTGGGTAGTTTTTGATTTACAAGTTAAAAATGTTAATGTAATATTAATCTATCTTGAGATTATGTTAATGATATGCCTTTGTTTTAATGTAAAAAATCCTAATGTTGATTCCTTTATGTATGAGATGAATGTAATATGTATGTGTTCATTAGTATCCATTAATAATTGGCATATATGATTAAATCCAGGAGTCTCAGTATTAAGTTAATGCCTTTCCAACTTAATGACTTTAATACACTTATATCATTAAGTAATAGGTCTGCCAGAGTAGAACATTCTGGTTATGTAAGTTGATCAGGTGGAGAACAGTTATCCACAAATCTACGTTGGTTGTCTTAACAAAGTTTTTCAAAACAAGTTTGAACTTTCAAGCATGTAGCTAAAATTCATATGATGATTATTTAACAAACTGAGAGTTGTATGAGATGTTATTAACATAGAGTGTTAAAATGGTCAAATGGGTCGGTCGAATGCAAGGCGACGGTACCAAATAAAATGTGTAAGGCTCGTGTTTTAAATCTATAGGTCCAAAACACGTGTCGATTTTTTACTTAAGGAAGTCGAGTATAGAATTTTAAGGGAGATGTGAGGGGGCCGACTCTCGCGTACCCTAAAATGGTGCACAAGAGGGGGTATTCATAGAAGAATGGATGAGCGTTAGGTCGGTTGAAAATTGCTTGGAGGCCAAGGAGGGGGCCAATTGAGGCGCGAGCATTCTTGCACTACAATAGGGTCCTGTCCCTTTGAACTTTGGATTTTCCCCTTATATTTTTCCATCTTTTGTTTGTTTTTGTTTGTATTTGTTTTTTTGGTTTGTTTTTTAGATATCACTTGCAAGGTGATTTTTGGGTTGTATTGGGGGAGGTTTTATGTCATTGACTTGGGTTGACTCGAATTAGGGATTTCTGAGTCGATTTTGGACCCAGAGTCAGTTTTAACTCTAAATAGTGTTATTTTAATGCAAATGACGTGATAAAAACATTTATAACATTATTTTTCATGTTCGAGCATCGCATTAAACCATCTCGTGTATAGGTAACCTACGCATATATATCAAGGCATGTTGCAGTCCGATCATCATCAGGTATTTTATTGGAAGGTACAAATAGTGGGTATCTACAGAATCAAATATCTTCTTACCTATGGACAGATTCAAGACTATTAGGGCACACGTTTTTATTTCATTATAACTAATTGTGAATATAAATTAAAAGAATTGAAATATAGTAAAAGAGTCTAGGGTTTCAGGATCAAGACGAATACAAATAAGGAGGATTCAAGGTCAATCAATAAGCATAAACAAACTACCTAAGGATACAAGCTCGACTGAATCAATGCACCTTTAGATCAACAACATAACATGTGGTCGCTATGATTAAGTTAATCCATCAATTATTGTAAGCCTTTATTAGTCTTTATTCGATCGATAATAATCCTAATTTGGTAGACTATTAATTAAACCTGGCCAGTAATTAATCAATATGATTAAGAAACAATAATTAAGCGATATTCGATTTGGCAAGTGAATGAATTGTTAACTTCTAATCAATGTTTATCGATCTGCTTTTAGTCCTACTCATGGTATTTGAAAGAACGATAAACATAATTGGTGATCTTCTTATATTAATCCATACTTTAGAAAAACCCACAATAAACCCAACTTTACCCCTCCTCATATCTGACTAAACTACCCTTATTTTTGACCTATTGTTTTCAGTTAAACGTGAAGGAGGCCTACTGTTCATCTACCATTAACCATCCTCCATTGTTAACCACCAATATCCGCACCATACCACTCCCACCGCACTACCACCACCATATCACCCACATCGCACAACCCCTTCGACCGCCACATAATGTAACCCCACACCTCCCCTATAATCTAAACCACTACTTTATGCCCCGTTTTTACTAATTTTCCCGCACAAACGACACACTACCATCCTCCCTCATCAACCCACAACTGCCACCACCAACCAAACCCGCTTTAATTATGAAAATAGAACAAGTTAAAGAAAACCCCAAATTAAAATTGTCCCCACATTAATTAACATCCTAATTGAAAATTCCACCCAAATCAATTTCGGGTTAGGGTTTCAGAAACACACCCCAAATGCTCCTGGTAGAGGTTGGCTTTTGAGGGACGACGCTGGTGAGGTTCGCAGTGACCCTAGCCGGAGTGTGGTGGTTGGTTGCGTACAACTGGAGACGACCGAAAACAAGGAGAAGAAGAGGGGGATGGCGTACGTGGGAGATGAGAAAGAGTCGCCGGTGGTGATGTCAACAATGGATTTTGTTGGTGTCACTAGTGGTGCGAATCAGATGAAGAAAAAGGAGGGGACGGTGTAGGTAGTGGTGGTGTATGGTGGTCAGAAATGACAAAAACAAATTGTGAGAATGGTGGGTTTTGGTCGATTACCATCATCCCAGTGCTATAGTAAAAAAAACAGAGAATATTACCTGACTAGCAGGTAGACGGTCATCTGAGTGCGTTATGAGATAAAGGGATTAATAGTACGGTTTATTGTGGGTTTTTCTAAAGCATGGATTAGTATAAGAAGACGACCAATAGGTTGGATTATTCCTGTTAAATTTTCCAAATGGAAAAGTGATTACCAATAACTGAAAAATATTGTGTCAGATAGAGATTCGAGGTTTATCTCTAAATTTTGGCAAGAATTGCAAGAATCATTAGGAACACAACTTAAGATGAGTACGTCAGAAAAAGAGGACAATCCAAACGCTAGAAGATATGTTACGAGCTTGCGCTTTGGAATTTAAGGATTCTTGGGAGGATAATTTGGATTTGATTGAGTTCTCGTATAACAATAGTTACCATGCTAGCATTAAGATGACACCATTTGAAGCATTATATGGACGACATTGTAACAGTCCAGTTTGTTGGGATGATTTGTCCAATGCCGTAGTGTTAGGACCAGCATTAATTCAACAGATGAATGACGATATCCATGTTATTCGACAAAAGATGAAAGTTGCCCAAGATCGACAAAAGAGCTATGATGATTTAGATAGAAGGAACATCGAATTTGAAGTAGGAGATAAGGTGTTGCTTAGAGTATCACCTATGAAGGGAGTTATGAGATTTAGGAAGAAAGGGAAGTTAAGCCCAAAATATATAGGACCATATGAAGTTTTAGAACGAGTAGGGGAGGTGTCGTACCATTTAGCCTTACCCCCATCGTTGGAGATAGTTCATAATGTGTTTCATGTTTCTCAGTTGCACAAATATTTGAGCAATTTGTTGCATATCATAGAACCTAAAACATTGGTAATTGACGATTCTATGCATTACTCGAATAGAACAATCAAGATACTCGATACTAAGGTTCGCAAGACTGGAAATGGTGAACAAGAATTGTGATAGTGTTGTGGATGAACCACAAGCTAGAAGACGCTACATGGGAATCCGGGGACGCAATGAAAGAAAAACATCCAGAACTTAGTTATGAGGGCGTAACTTTTGTTTTAAGAGAGGTGAGATGTAACTTCCCGTCTTTTTAGTACTCAAATTTAGTAGAGCCATGCATGCATATAGATTTGTTCAGAGTTAGGTTACATAGTAGTAACATGAGTCAAGTACATGGTTTGGGAGTTTCCTTCTTTTAGAGGGAGTTTAAACTTCGAGGACGAAGTTTGTCTAAAGGAAGGTAGATTCTAATACTCGACATTTTGATGCATAATATTATTTACGAATTTATATTTAATATTTAGAGGTGTAGAAATATTCTATTAATCGTTCATACTGGATATTTATATTTTTAATTAGAGGTAAATGGAATTAGGAAAATTTTGATTAAAGAATTTTTTAACAAAAAAAAAGGAATAGAGGAAGGGGTACACGGTTAGACCGAGTAGGTTGACCGTGTATCTGCCTCTTAAGCCCTGATAACTTCATATTTTGATAATGTAAACCCTGATAGCGTTTGTAGAAGAGAGTCTTAGGGTTCCAACTTAATTGGTATCGCATCAATAGTGTAATATCCCTCATATTATAAGGTTATAGGACCTTTGGTGTGTGTCTAAGTACAAGATAGACTATGAAAGATTAATAGGGAGCTTGAACAAATGTGTCACACTTGGTAATGCAATGGATTGTTTTAGGGGTATTTTCAAACGGTCATATCTAGAGTTGTAGAATTCTGATGAGGATGATTTAAATTTGGATAAAATCCTGTTGTCTTAGCTTTACAACGCATGGTCACAAGCTCCATTACGGTAAGTAACAAAGAAATGACAGTTGTTTGAAATTCAGTGCGCAAAGCTGAACTCAATGAGTCAGCTACGCGCTAATTTATTTCCTAATTTCGCACTTTCTTAGAATATTATTATTATTATTATTATTATTATTATTGTTATTATTGTTATTATTGTTATTATTGTTATTATTGTTATTATTATTATTATTATTATTATTATTATTATTATTATTATTATTTTTTTTTTTTTTTTTTTTTTTTTTTCAGCTTTCATTAAAAGAATCATAAAAGTTTACATGAAGAATTTGTGAAGGAAGCATTCTAATTGTTTTACTTGCTTAACTTATGGGAGTAATTGCTAAAAGGTAGGATAACTACTCAACCTTTCTTGTTATTGTTGTATTGTTTCATTGTAGAGAGTAATTGTGGAATTGTGTGGTATTTGACATTGGATGAGTATATTGTGGAGATTGGTTGTATTGGCTTTGGATATTGGTTGTTGGTGTTATAGTTGCAAGATTCATATTGCTGGTTATTTTTCATTGGCATATCATTGGTTATTTCATATCGGCATATCTTTTGCATTGAATACGTTAGACTCGTTTTGGGATGATGGATACCTCAGTCATGCACTGGGATGATGAATACCTCAACCTTGTTTTAGGATAATGCATTTATACTGATACCGTCGTTTTAGTACCAAAAATAAATACCTAAGTACTACTAACAGAAGTCAGTGGTAAGTAAGGTCGATCTCCATAAGAAGGCGGTCACTATCTACTTGTCAATTCAGTCTGCCTAAGGTCACAAGATGGGGGGTTTTTAAATGATTTTTCTAATCTAATGAGGTTAAAAGAAAGGAATAGAATAAGAGAAATAAAAGAGAGTCGATAATAATAAACAGAGAGAGAGAGAGTAGCTAAGATAGTCGGTTCACCATGATTCTTAAGAAACGTAATCTAGGGTCTCAGGTCAATGCAAACTCGATCTACAGGGTAGCAAATATCTCCTTTCGGTCTCAATTCACCCTAAGGCACTATTAGCTTAGCATTCGCCCTCATTAGAGTGTCCTAATGTTCTCTACAGGTCTGACCCTTTCCAATCTTTCGATCTAGGTCAAGGTGTACCGTGATTTATTACCTATTTCCATCGACTCAAATAAACAAGAACAGTTATATGTGACTATTAACAACATAGATCAAATTTGCATCAAGTCTAATCACCTATTTCACAATTTCCCTAAAATCATAGCTCCCCTATGTCTTAGCAAGGGAGAATTAGCTAAGCATCATTATTGGGCAAACAACAATAATACATGAACTATAAAGATTCAGCATAGTAAAAGGGAGAAAGAGAAATTAAAAAGAACAAAGGAGAGAAAAACAATAAGATGCAATAATAGATTAGGAATTAAGAGCAGAGTAAGAGTACCGATTACAAGAGGCAAAATCCAAAGTTAGGGTTCTCGGAGAGGAGTAGTGAGTGTCGAAGGAAGGGGGAAGAGAAAAAAAATAGAATAAGAGAGTTTAAACCTAATGACGTCTTTCCTATTTATAGGAAAGACAATTATTAACCTAAACGATATTAAAACCTTGCGGCAGATAGAAAAGTACTCGATCGAGTGGTTTAAAACTCCTCTATCGAGTAAATTATAGCAAAACCTCTCGATCAAGTAGAAAACCTACTTGATCGAACACTATCTAAAATAAGCAATTCGATCGAGGACTTAAACTACTCGATCAAACACTATTCTATTCGATCGAGTGGTTTCCTGCGCATAATTCCTACTTCGCGACTGAACTTCAAACGGCTGCCATTTCTTCGTTACTTGGGAAAACATAGCGTTTCCGGTGCCGTTGGAAAGCTACGAGGACACACTTCTATTTCCAATTAGAATCGCCTGAAAATCAGTTGTATAACTCGAGATATGGTTTTTCAAAATAGGCCTTATTAATTTGAAGCTCTTCCTTTGCTCGCCTAGCTATCTTACTTCTTTGCGCGTCACAGTTGGTAGTTTCCAAGCTCCGACTCAACTCATCTCCTAAATGCATGCATAGGGACATGTATTAAGTTTGATTATGCTCCTTTACGGTTCGTACCTGCAAATAATACAAAACAAACTAAAGTAGACTCTTCGGTGGACATTTGTAGCTAAACACTACTAAATATGCATAAAGATGCGTGCAAATATGGTACAAGAAGTCTATATAAAATGCACGCATCAAACTTCCCCAAACCAAACCTTTACTTGTCCCCGAGCAAACTATATCCAAAACTAATGGAACAGAAAAGAAAACTCAGAGCTAGCTACAAATTGTCCACTTAAACAAATTTAATGCAGCAAACTAATACTTATAGCAAAAACTGTCAAATGCAAACGAGCTGTAAGATGTTTATACTAAAGCTGAACCGTCGACCATGCAAGACATTTGATAATGGACTCTGACGGGTCACTCTTCTCTCATGAAGCAAAGGTTAAGCAATTAAATGTAAGAGAGAAAGAAAAATAGTCGCTCACCTAAACTACGACCCACATAAACATGCATGCAACTAATATGATAGACAATTCTAGCTACCGTACATACATTTCAACCAAACAAGGTCCTGTCACAGCCGAGGGCTTACAAAAGTATGGCAAAGTGAGGTAATGGGTAAGAAGAGGCAAAACATTTTTGGGAATGTGAGGCTAATAGTCAAGGTAGCAACCTAATCAAAATCAAACCAAACAATATCCGATTCTTAATCATCTCAAAATTAAGCACAAGTACCCTTCATTTGTCAAAAAAACTACTCACTAACCAAATAAAACATACTCCTCAATAGATAATGATAAAGCATAGGAGCGAAACCGTCTCATCAAACAAACTTTTTTTTTTCATTTTTCTCTTTCACACGGTTAAGGGTCAAAAGGCAAATTTGGCTAAATGTGGAGTTAAATGGGTAAAAATAAAAGAAAAGGGGAATGTAAGCACCTCCCTGCATGTGACACCAACCACTAACCCGAATATATGTAGGCAAAAAGCACTTGAATTTCATATATGTGCAAATTAATGAACATGTTATGCAAGGAGTATACTACTCACAATCCTACATGAACTGGTCATAAATGACACCAGTTTTAAGCCTCTAAATCTTAGAAATTATAAGTAGATTGCCAAAATTTTCAGGTCAAGTCTGTTTGTTCAGCTGTATTTTTACATTAACACGTAGATATGCAATAAGACAAAGCTAAAAGATAACAGTTTAATGCAAGGCTTAAGCAAAGGACAAATTATAGTGCAATTTTATCATAAAAATCCATCGTTCCGACTCAGCCTATATGCTAAAATAAATGTGAATTTTTTTTATTTTTTCGAATTTTCTATTTTTTTTGAGATTTTGAACTTTTATATAAAAATAAACTACAATGCGTACAGAAATTAAACGTGATAACATAAATGCAATAAAAATAACATGAAGACACGAATATGGTTGCACAACCTCCCCAAACCAAACCGTACAATGCCCTCTGTTGGAGTATGTGTCCTCGACAATAATGCGATCACATGTTTAAATCTCATATTAAGAATACATGAGGGATTGTAACATTTTATTGTCATCTGATCCACATTAATCGGTAATGATTGGCTGACTAGAGTTTGACATTATTGTCGTATGACGGTGGTGATCAGTTGATCCCTTAAGGTCATACCTCTAGGGAAACTTTCTTAATTGACTAATTAATTAATTGTATGACGATACAAGTTAATTAATTCCTTAAAAGTGAACAAATGATTTGGTGAGTGATAATATGTATCTTATTGTAATTTGATTAAATAAGATTTGTTCTAAGTAATTAAATTGTTTTAATTACTTAAGGTTTATTTATTGTTTATGAAACAATTAAAATAAAGAGTGAATTTATTTATTATAAATACAAGTAGTTGTGATTTATAATTCTATGACCCATTTTAAGTAATTGTAATTGAGAATTACTAGTTAATTTTTTGTATGTGATTTATTTCATTTATATAATGATTTTTAATTTGTTAAAAATGCATTATTTAAATTACATGTCTAGTAACATGTTCAATTGTGACACAATACAAAATAACAAATTGACAAAGTTAAAATGGATCCATATTACACAATTGAACCGTGTAAATGGAAGGGATAGGAAGATTTTTGCTTAAATTACTTTAATTAGTGGGTAACATAATGATTACCTACTAATAATAGGTATGCATACCTACACTCTTGAGAAGAGAAAAAATGAAAATGCATTGGGCACTCTACCCATGCATAACCGGTGGCCTCCTCCATAATACACTCAAGTAGTGTATTTTCCAAACACACTAATTCATTCTCATTAGTTAATAACTTGAGAAAAATTTATCTCTCTAGTTTTTTGTTGTTGAATAAAATAATAAACTCTCACATAAATCTCTAATATTATTCATATATTACTAGAAGTAGTAATCACTTAATATTAGTATTTTTAAGGACTCAAATATTAATTTCTAGTATTTCAAATTAATATTTGTATTAAGAAGGATTTCCTTGGTATAAATCCTTAAGGAGTAGATCTTGCTATTAAATCTAGGGTTTTTGGGGCATTTGGATTGTTCCTTAAGAAGACTAATTTGGTAGGAGAACAAATTAGTATAAACCAATTTCGACCCCCATTGTAAGAATGTCTAAATTCTTCTCATTTAATTTAAATTGTTTTGCATGCATAAGTCATTAAAATAAAAATTCGACTTTTGGGTTTAAAATTTGTCATTTCCAGGTTCTAGAAACTTGTTAAAAATATTCAAAATTTTAATTTAGAATTATTGCATAATTTTATGTTTAATTTGGAATTAATTGGTTAAAATTATGTTTTATACGATTTATTTGTGAAGTAAATTAAAATATTATAAAGGAAATTTTTATTAAAGTTTTGGAAAGTTGGGAATTTTCCAGAATATACAAAATTATGATTTTAATTTTTTCGAATTTTTATGACTTTTGGGAATTATTTCCTTATTATTATGAATAATAGTGATTAAAGAGCAATTATATAATATCAAGTTGAATTATAGTCAAATGTTTAGTGAAGACTAAATTTTTGAGTCCTAAGATGGTTGGGGTAATTAACTTGGACATAGATGTGATTTATGCTATATTATGTGATTTTAAAAGGTTAAATGTCACACTATCTATGAAACCGGAACGAATATACGATATTAGCTTAAATAGGGCGATTTGGCACTTCACATGGCATATTTCATACATATATTAATGCTGCATTTTTTAGTATGATTGTCATGATTTATTTTATATAATTTTTGAATTATGTAATTTGTACTTAGTATGGCCTTAGTTTTTAATTGGTATTTCCCGAAATGAATGGGGATATCGATTTGGTTGTAATTAATGGGTGATCTCGTATCACTTTTTTTTTTATTTACTTTTGTTTTTCTTTTTATAATGTATAAAGTAGAAAAGCTATGTAATTTATTTATTTCGGAGTTCCTTGAAGACGGTGCCATTCAAGATGGCGGTCCAAGAAAGGCGGTGTTACCTTGGAGTGCATGCCAAATGATGTTCAAGGGACCAAAGGAGTTAATTTCCGAATTTGTAAATAGTTTATTTTATTTACTATTTTAGGAAGGCCATACTAAGATTTTATCGTTTTTGCCTTGCATTTGTTTTATATGTTTGCATGCATAGCCAAATCGCCATAACTACACATGCATATCTTTTTATCGAGTCATCGACCGTGTCAATTATAATTATCGTAGTTCACTACTTTAGTTCACTTAAAACGAGATAGATAATAAATTGACAAGACCTCTTACTAATAATAATAATTGAGAATTAGCCTTACCAAATAGTAGAAACCATGAATCCCAATTTCATAAGGAAGTAGGCTCGGCTCACCGGGGTGCTAAACTTGTTACGTTGGGTAAGTGGGTAGTAAAATGTTATTACATCGAAATTTTGATTGAGCTCAACAGAAGTATTCGTGACCGTAGTCGCATGTGTTCCGGGCTAAAGATAAATTTTAGAGTAATTTTATCGACCGAGAGTTCTAGAAGTAGAATCGATTAAAGAGTTAATCCACCGAGTTATATTGATAAGGGATGAATCGGCTCACCGTGCCCAAGTTAATATGAATTTGGATCTCGGGATCATTTATAATAGTTGGGTAGAGGTCACTATGTAAATGTTTAAAACTTGTTTAAAATGTTTACAATTATTAAAACAATAGATGTTTATTAATTCCTTCACTTTTATTTTTGTAGTCATATTTGTTTTCTCAATTGCAATGGCAACTCCAAATTCAAACGTAACCACTAGCTCGAACACTCTCACCAATGTTTCATGGCTCCGATCCTTCATGGATCGTTTTAAATTAGAAAATAACGGGTCAAACTTCGCCGATTGGGACGCTCAACTTCGCTTGGCCGCGGAGGGTGACGATAAGATTCGTTACCTTACCGAAGCCTCTCCCGCCGCACCTACCGCTAGGTCTACCTCCGCCGCTAGGCAAGCCTATGAGACTTACCAAAAGGAGTCGGCCGCGATCAAAAATGTGTTGATCTTCTCTATGGAGGCCGAACTCCAAAGGAGTGCTATAAAGATTAGCACCGCCTATGACATCTATACGAAGCTTGTGACCATGTTTTCACAAGCTCCAAGGATCATTCAATATGATGCGGCTTCCGCATTCTTTGATCTAAACATTAAGGAGGGCCAAAAAGTTAGCCCTCATGTTCTCAAGTTGATGGAGCATGTTGAGACCTTAAAAATGTAAAAGGTAGAGATTCCCGAAGAACTCATCATTGATCGAATTCTTCATTCCTTAAACAGGGTTAAGGCATATGTTCAATTCAGGGTGAATTTTAATATGAAAAACTTGAAAGTGTCCCTCGATGAATTGCACAAAATGCTTGTGCAAGCCAAGAGGGACATGGGGCTAAATGCTAGCACCACCAAGGATGTGCTCAACATTAATCAAAAGAGCAAAGGGAATTTCAAGAAAGGAGGTCACAAGGGAAAGAAGAAAACTCCCTACAAGAACAAAGGAAAAGCTTGTGAAGCTAACTCCTCTAAACCCAAGAAGGGTGCCCCATCCGGGGACAAATGCCACTATTGTAATGGTGTTGGGCATTGGAAGAGAAATTGTCCTAAGTACCTTGGCGACATCAAAGCTGGAAAAGTTATTCCAGTAGGTAAACAACTATCTCTATCTTTTATGTTTCGATCTCAACTTTGGTATTTTGATACAAGTTGTGATATTTACCCCTTTTTATTGTAATTAGGGCATCCTAGCAAGGACAAGGGCAAAGAAAAGCAAGCCTAGAAGATCTTGAGGGAAGCTAGATGTAGCCGCCCATGGTGCTAGATCGGTGGATGCTTGGCTTTATTTTATTTTGTCTTTAGTTTCATGGTGTATTTTGAAATTTTAGAACTATTTTGATTTCCTCGCTCGACTTGGAAATTTGTTTGTCTCCTTAAACAATGGTTGTATTTTGGATATTGGTGACTTGGTTTGCAACCCAAGTAACTTATTTTATCGTATCGTTTGTTCTAAAATTTATCATCATTCACTACTTGCTTCGAGAAACATTAAGATTTTACCAACTTAAATTGATCTAATAGACAATTATAATGATTGAGTCATTATATGTCCATGAGATATGAATTCGATTCTCCTCATGCCATTGTGACTAAAGTCACAATTTACTTATGTAAGATCAATTATGAAGTTTTGATTGAGTTGTTGAACTCACACAAGGGAACATTACCAACCTTATTTGATACACCTATAAAAATTAAATCACCTAGTCTAAATTATCCTTTTAATATGTCTCGACTAAATCACTATTAAGTTGATATGTACTACGTTTTTCCTCCTTCTCCATCACTATTAAGTCATTTTGTGGCTCAAAAGCTATCTTTGGAGAAAAAGGGCATTTTTTTTTCCTAAAGATAGAGTGGGAGTGAATTAAGCCACAAACTCTTCGCATAGAGGAGACCAAAAGAAGATGTTCTTGAGAAAACTACATGAGGAGACCAAAAGAAGATGTTCTTGAGGCAACTACGTGAGGAGACCAAAAGAAGATGTTCTTGGATTGTAAGATTTTGATCGATGGAGGGATATAACTAGAGATTTTAAAATTCGACATTTTACTTAAGAGCCTTATGAAACTAAAATGGTATCTATACAAGTAAATGGATTTATTTGGGATTGTTGAGACCAATCCAAAGTAAATGGAAATTTATGATTAAGAGTTGCATAGAGAGAAAGCTTAACTAATTGTTAGCTATGCTAAAGACTCAAAATCATTGCTATACTTCATTATAAAAAAAAGTAAGTTATTAAGACCACTTTCCAAAATGGGTATTTTGAAAGGGATATGGGAATGACATATATGGTTTTAACAAACACTTAGAAAAGCAATGATTATTTCAATTCATAAAATACTTCGAATGAGTTGTCAAAAACGAAACATGTGGAATTGAGTGGGATTCTGTGACAGTCATGTTTATACATGAAGTTTAGTGGGAGAAATCATCCTTCATGAATTGCATAACATATTACTCATTGGGAATGACGAGCATATACTGTCTTTTATAAAGAAGTATTTAAGTTTTCAATTCTGGATGATAATGGACATCATGTGAATCTATTAAAACATGGGATGTTGGATTGACACTTAGATTAGTATCTTATGTTAATTATGATTCTTCATCTTAAAGAAATCAATCAGTTAAGTAGGTTATTCATGTCGATGAATAAAGAATTACCATGATAGGATCTTGGTTATTTAAAGAACCTAAGAACTGTTGTCTACATGAATTCGATAACCAATGTTTCCGCCATTTGTATAGTCATGTAATGCCATTATGCACATGTCCTAGATGAATTAAATGCTTGGAGCATGATAAGTCGATAACAAGTTAACCCATATGAGAGTCATTGGTAAGCCTTAAGGAACCATCATGAATTCTCAAGGAGAACTAATGATCTGTTCTAGAGTTTGGAAGTGTAACAAGTTGTGTGTTAAGAGGTTACACAAACTCTAGTTTCCAAACTCATTTGGATTTGTGAAAATCCTAGGCAATTTATTGACATAAGGAGTAAGAAACTAGAAAAGTGTATTTTATTGTCATCCATTGCAAGATTCTACGAAATGAACCTAAGTACGTTGTGATTGGGTGGTGAACTTTAAAACTATAAGTAGTGTTGTCCACCGATACCCACATCACAAGTTATGTGATAACAGTAAGAGTTTCTTTCAAGCTAAAGAACCTAAGTCTAGTAAGAAGTCTAGACATGTACTTAGTAAATTCATGCTATGAAGGATAACATGAAATTGAAGGAAATCACAATTCATAAAGTTGAACACTTGGATATATGGTATGTTCACAAGCTAAACTTTTATTGCGTTACACAAGTGCATGAGTACACTTAAGATTATAAGACAAAGAATAGTAATATGGTATTGACTACTCGTGTGTGGTAATCACATTTATTGTTTGAGTTTTCGTTAACTCATCCTGTACTTTGTTACATCCAAATGGGATTGTTGAGACAATATTAAACCCCATTAAAGTGAATTGGATTGACATAGTATTCGTCCCTAGTTACTTATATGAGATGACATCTCGAAGTAACTAGAGTGTGATGCGATTGATGGCAAGTTCGAGTGCCATAGAGTCATAAGAGATGACTAGTCAATCACATAGGCAGACTGTGAGGGACACTCTGTCGGGCTTATGACCGCTTATAGAGTTCTGGAAATTTTTATAGCCTGGCCGTGGCGAGAGCTACTATGGTATTCTTATGAGTTGATTCTTTGACTAATGACTGTTCCCCTAAGATGACACAGTTTCAGAGTGACTTTGATTTATGTTCGTCGACTTTCGTAATTGGGGTCTAATGGGCATGTTTTGGGTCATGATGAGCTGTGGCTAATCGAAGGGAAGAGTGCAACAAGAATTGTCCATCCCCGTCAGAGTTATCTTATATCTCAAGGCCACTCGAGGAGCAATGAACTGAAAATACGTGGCCACGCTCGGAAGGTATCTATGGTAGATAATTACGGTCAGACAGTTATTCTCCAGATCGAGGAAACCACTCATGATATGATCAAATGCAAGTACGACCTGCAAGACACCTTGCATTGAGTGGGAGATTGTAATAGGACAAGAGAATTGGTGACGCACACTTGTCGCGGAAAAGTGGGAGATTGTTGGAGTATGTGTCCACGACAATAATGAGATCACATGTTTAAATCTCATATTAAGAATACATGAGGGATTGTAACATTTTATTGTCAACTGGTCCATATTAATCGGTAATGATTGTCTGACTAGAGTTTGACATTACTGTCGTATGACGGTGGTGATCAGTTGATCCCTTAAGGTCATACCTCTAGGGAAACATTCTTAATTGACTAATTAATTAATTAATTGTATGACGATACAAGTTAATTAATTCCTTAAAAGTGAACAAATGATTTTGTGAGTGAAAATACGTATCTTATTGTAATTTGATTAAATAAGATTCGTCTAAGTAATTAAATTGTTTTAATTACTTAAGGTTTATTTATTGTTTATGAAACAGTTAAAATAAAGAGTGAATTGTTTATTATAAATACAAGTAGTTGTGATTTATAATTCTATGACCAATTTTAAGTAATTGTAATTGAGAATTACTAGTTAATTTTTTGTATGTGATTTATTTGTTTATATAATGATTTTTAATTTGTTAAAAATGCATTATTTAAATTACATGTCTAGTAACATGTCCAATTGTCACACAATACAAATTAACAAATTGACAAAGTTAAAATGGATACCTGTAGGTATGCATACCTACACTCTTGAGAAGAGAAAAAATGAAAATGCATTGGGCACTCTACCCATGCATAACCGGTGGCCTCCTCCATAATACACTGAAGTAGTGTATTTTCCAAACACACTAATTCATTCTCATTAGTTAATAACTTGAGAAAAATTTATCTCTCTAGTTTTTTGCTGTTGAACAAAATAATAAACTCACATAAATCTCTAATATTATTCATATATTACTAGAAGTAGTAATCACTTAATATTAGTATTTTTAAGGACTCAAGTATTAATTTCTAGTATTTCAAATTAATATTTGTATTAAGAAGAATTTCCTTGGTACAAATCCTTAAGGAGTAGATCTTGCTATTAGATCGAGGGTTTTTAGGGCATTTGGATTATTCCATAAGAAGACTATTTGGTAGGAGACCAAAGTAGTATAAACCAATTTCGGCCCCCATTGTAAGAATGTCTAAATTCTTCTCATTTAATTTAAATTGTTTTGCATGTATAAGTTCCTTTAAGTTTTATGACTAAACTTATAAACACTTAGTTATTAGAAGAGTCTAATAAGAGATATATGAATCTTACACCCTCATTGTACCAAAAAATAGGAAAAGGAAATGCAAACTAAAAAGGAGAGAGTGAGATGCGGAAAACTTATAAAAGTACGCGAAGTAGGGACCTCCCCAAACGGGCCAGCAAAATGGGAGGTCGCAAACAGCTGCAGAACAGCGTCGCTGGCTGCGAATCAAAATGGAAGTACTCGATCGAAAGGACCCAATGATCGATCGAGTGACCTTGGCACCTAAGCAGTTCGATCGAGAAAGTAGGGCTCCCGATCGAAAGATCGTCTTATGCACGCACTCGATCGAAGGGAGCAGATGTTCGATCGAGTGAAATCAACAGCAAAAGGGTTCGATCGAGTATAAAAAATACTCGATCGAGCCATCCACGTTAGATTCCAGCAAAGATACAATAAACAGCCCGTGGAGCCAACAAAACAAGCTAACTGTTCCAGTCTATGGTTTAAAAACCAATTATTACATACGCAACACTAACTTAAAATTAAATCAACTAAAAATTTAAACTCCCGGTTGCCTCCCAGACAGCGCTAGTTTCAGACATGTCCCAGCTTGACCATCTTTTCTTCAGCCAGCCTTTCCAATTGAGCCCAGTCAAAACAGCTCAAAGCATGCAGCATCCGATCAAATAACTGCGCATGTGCTACACAAAACTGTAAGTAGAACCATAATAGAATAATAATATAGGAAATTGAAATGTGCATCCGTTTAAGCCTAACGAATTTCCTATGACAGCTCCCAAATTTATCCATAAAATAATTCTACCCTCCAGCTACGAGCGGAATATAAAAGCTCAAATTAACCGTCGTTGGAAAATAAGAGAGCTTAGGAGCATTTAAAAGAAATCTAAGGTACTGTCTTAGCTTAACGAATTTATGATGACAAGTATGGTGAAAAATTGTTAACTTATTCGTCCAACCGGGAGGGGGTAGAGTATTGAAATATAAAGCATAAGTCATATGAGGTAGTATACGATTTATAACAATAATAATAAAATTATCATTAATTACCTCAGGTTGGTCGCTCCTAACGTCGGAATCATTGACAAAAAAATAAATTACCTCTTCCGCGCTAGGAATAGCCACTGACTCAGCTACCTTCTCATTCCCTTCCTTGGTGGGTTCTTTCTCATATATCGCAGGTTCAAGAGCATCCAGCTCCGCTTTCCAAATGGGAGATTCACCATAACCTTTATCTTCATCAAAATCGTCATCCAAAACGAACCAAGATGACATATCAATGCTCTCTGTGGCTAATATGTTCGATCGAGCAAAGAGTGTACTCGATCGAAGACTCTCCTCCTCAATATTGCTCGATCGAACATCATGATCTGCTCGATCGAGGTCTTCCTCGTAAAAACAGTTCGATCGATTGGTGGTTTCTGCTCGATCGAACACTTCCTCGAATAATGCCCTCGATCCAACACTGTGACTAGTTCGATCGAGTGTATGTCGCTGTACAGTGCATAAATCTTCCAGAAATGCTTTGTTTTCAGATAGATCTTCGTATTCCGAGTTATACATATTATTGTCGTCAATAGGTGATACCGTCGTTTAGTACCAAAAATAAAATACCTAAGTACTACTAACAGAAGTCAGCGGTAAGTAGGGTTGATCTCCACATGGAGGCTAGGTTGCTATCTATCTGCTTAACTCGGTCTGTCGGATTTGTCACAATTGGGGGTTTTATAAGATAAAGGACTAAAACTAACTAAAGCAAGGAGATAAAATAAACGATTGACAATAAGAGAAGGAAACTAGGATTTCGGGTCATCAAAAGAAACAGATAAAAGCAGTTAAGGTCACAGATAAGTCTCATAAATCAGTCTAAGGGGCAACGAATATCTCCTAACGGTCTCAATTCGCCCTAAAACACTATTAGTGTAGCTTCCGCCCTTACTAAAGTATTCTATTGTTCACTGCAGGTCTCATCCTTCCCAATCGTCAGATCTAGGTCAAGGCTTACGAAACTAATCAGTCGAATAGCGTTAACTCAAGCGACTAATTGTAATCAAAACAGCGATGAACAACATAGAAATGATCTAATCAACAGATCTTAAACCTAATTAGCAAAAATCGTTATTCCATCAATTCCCCTAATCCTAGCAACGAATTACCTAAGCATAACGATAAATCTAATAACAATAATAATGAAACGATTAATTAAATAAAGCATAACGAAAGGAATTAACTAAACTAATTGCATAAATTAATTAAAGAAGAACAAGAAATTAAGAATAAAACAGTAATTAAGAAGAGATTAAGAACAAGAAGCAAATTAAGAACAAGATTAAGGGAAGAAGAAGTTTACAATTGAATCTAGAAAGAAAAGAAAGAGCAACGCCGAACGAAATAAGCAAAGTTACATCACCCCAAAACTGAGCAAAGGGGAATTAGTCTCTAGGTCTAAATTCATCTCTTATTTATACTCAAGAGCTAATTATTATTAACTATTATTAATAAAAGATAAGACTAATTACTAAGTCTCGCGCAAACAAATCTCATTCGGCATAAAGATAAACTGGTCAATCGACCACAAGACCCGATCGATCGATCGAGCATAGCTGAACAGTAGCTTCTGGAACTCGCGCTCTGGTCGATCGACCAAGTAGGTCAGTCGATCGACCAAGGGTGCTGTACAGTAGTGCATTCTGACGAATTTTACAGCGCGCAACGATCTTAAAAGAGCTGCTATTTCTTCGTTACTTGGTCAAATCAGGCGTTCTACGCGGCGTTGGAAATCTAAGAGGATAAGATTTCACCTGTAATTGGAATCACTTGATTATCAGCTCTAGAACTCGAGATATTGCCATCTGAAGCAGGCTGCAATATCGTGAAGGGCTTCTTTGCTTGTTAAACTCGTATGCACCCATGCTTTTGCTATCTTTAGGCCTTGAAACGCGCACCAAGCTCATTCCTCGAGCATCTACTTCATGTCAAATGCAATGCTATGCACTTAGGGATGGATTCGGCTCGATTTCCGCTGGATTCTTCACATTTCTGCAATATTACACAAAAACACGGAAGTAGACGTAAATAGCGAAAATAGTAGCATAAACTACTTGATTGAGCTCTGAAATGCGTGTAAAATGGGGTGTAAAATATCATATTTAGGACACGCATCAAACTTCCCCAAACCAAACCTTTGATTGTCCCCAAGCAAACTAAATGCAAAACTAAATCTTGATAGAAAGGAGAAAAACATGGACAAACTGAAAACCGTCTACTTAAACCAATTTAATGCATATGAATCAACTACTAATAGCGCAATGTAAAGCAAACGAATTTATGCATATTCCAAAAAGATGTTGAACTTTTGACCTTGCAAGACTTTCAAAATTGGACTCTCCCGGGTCACGCTTCTCTCAACAAAGCAAATGGTAAGCAAATATATGTGTAAGAGAGAAGGAAATAAGATTCGCTCACCTAAACTATGACCAACATAATCGTGCATGCAATATAGTATGATAAGTAATTCTAGCTACCGTGCACATACATTCCAACCAATCAAAGTCCATTACATGCCGAATACTTGAAAAGATATGGATAGGTGAGGCTATGGGTAAGAAAAGGCAAAACGATATGGGAAAGAGAGGGAAATAGCCAAGCTAGCATCCTATCAAACCGAATAAATACATCCACTTCTAACTCAATGAAATAAGCTCAAATGCCTTAATGAATTAGGCAAACACTTCACTAATCCAAATAACACTCCTCATAAAATATAAAGCAAACATAGGAGTAAACTTTTTTCTTTTTTTTTTTCTTTGCCGTTTCTTTTTCTTTTGTTTTCTTTTTTTTCGTTTTTTTTTCCGTTTTTTTCGGCAGTCACTATTTTTCAATATTTTCATTTTTTTTTCTTTTCTCCTTAATTCATTACCAACTTCATAGAGTGCAAATCGAGCCAAAATTGATACAATACAACGAATACCACTAAAACTACTAAACTAGCTCAGCAAAGAGTAGGCTTAGTTTATGGATTGTAGCTAAAGGGTCAACTGGCAATTTTTGGCTAATGTGAAGCTAATGGGTAAAATGAATAAAAGGGATTTTCGCAAGCATTCTCCAAACATGCAATACCAACCACTAACCCGAATGTATGCAGGCAAAAAGAAATTAAATGTCATACTTGTGCAAATTAATGTTACACGATATGCAGAGAGTAACTACTCACAATCCTAAATGAAAGTGGTCATGAATGACACCAGTTTATAAAGCTCTAATTCCTTAGAAAGTTTTGTAGTTTGCCAAAATTTAAAGTCAAGTCTAATTGTTCAACAAATTTTGAAACGAAATTCGAGATTTTGCAAAAACTTTTGCTAAAAGATGTGATAAAATGCAGGGTTTAAGCAAATGACAACTATCAATAATGAATACTCCAATCTGACTCAACCTAATATACAAAATTAAACGTGATATTTTTGAATTTTTTTTTTGAATTTATAAGGGAAATGAAATAACAATGCAAACTGAAATGCAATAAACGTGCAACAGAAATGCAATAAAAACAAATGCAAATGCGACGCAAAACCCTTACCCAAACCAAATCACACAATGCCCTCATTGTGCAAAATCATGTATATAAATAACAAAGGAAATGGGATATTGCGATAAATAACTAAATAAGACATGAAGAAAGAAGCTCGGGAACTCACAAGATTTAAGCGTAAGGAAACCTCCCCAAACCAGCGTGAGCTAGGAGGTTTTAGTAGCCAGCAATGCTACCATAAGTACCTGAAAAAGATAGAAAATACCGCGCATTATCCGAGAAACAAAATTGAAACGGTAATTATGTGCAAATAAATTAAACAGAAGAAAGCTATAACGTAGCAAAGAGAAACAAGATAGAGAGAAAACTCCCTAAAACTCCCTTTCATGCTCTGCAAATCGATCAAACACAGCAGGGGAATGATCGTGAACAGGTACAACAGCAAGAAGCGGTCGATCGACCACAGACCTCAGTCGATCGACCTGTAGAACTTGAACAGGAGCTTCTGTGCTGCAAAGGGCAGTCAATCGACCACACAGTCCAGTCGATCGACTGATAGACCTGACATGAACAGTGCTTTCTTCGAATTAACTCAATGAATTGAGTTAATTCGATCTTCATACCTGCAATTGCACATAATAACGCGCCCAAAATTGCGCTAACCCAAATGTAAAGTCTAAAGACGGAAATAAAACTAAGCTAAACAAACAAGTTCTTGAAATAAGTAAATAATTTATTCGCAAAACTAAACAATATCACATCGGGGTTGCCTCCTGGGTAGCGCTGGTTTCAGACAGTTCCCGCACGACCAATTTTTTTTTTAGCAGCTTCTCCTAATTAGGGCCAATCATAACAGGACAAAGCGCGTAGCAACTGATCAAACAACTGCGCATGTGCTACACAAAAGCATAAGTAGCACCATAATACTAAAGGAGCATATAAAATTACAGTTAAAGACCGTCTCAGCTTATCAAATTGTTGATGAAAATTATGATTGAATCTCAGCAGATTTTCCGTCCAACTGAGAGAGGGTGGATCATCAAAACACAAAGTAGAAACCATACGAGATGGTTTACTACCCGCCATACCAGTAATTCTCATGAAATTATTGTCAATAATTACCTCAGATTGGTCAGGAGGTCTACCACTCCTAATGTCATAGTCAAAGGCAAAAGAATATGTTACCTTAACTGTACTAGGAGCATTTGCTGACTCGTGTGACTTATTGTTTCCCTCCATTATGAGCTCTGTCCCATATATTGCAGCCTCTGGAGCGTCTAGTTCAGCTTTCCAAATAGGAGGTTCACCTGTACATGTCTCAAAACACATCAAAGCCTCTGAAGGATCCTTTGTAAAGGACCCTTGTGCAGAACATTCACAAATATTATCAAAAACATTAGAAACGTCAATAAATGAATCATGCACATTTGCCTCAAAATAAGGCTCATTAGGCTCATTATTAGAAAGTTCAAGCATATCAGAAACATGTTCATCACTAATACCCATAGAAATAGGCTCGTCAGTCAAAGGATGAATCCCTAAATCATCAGCTGCAACAAAATCAGTTTCATCAACAGATAAGGAAATAGGATGAGGTAGCATGTCATACTCATCCTCTTCAAGAAGGAGGAAATCTTCTGTAGCGGGTGTAACAGAATCACCCTCAACAGAAAGATCTCGAGTGGCCTTCAGGTCACTAATGTCAGCTCTCCAACGCTCCTCTGACTCCGCACTGGCTTGGGCTAAGTGTTTAAGAAGCTCCCATTGCGCCTCATAGAACAAGTCATTAAATTCCCATCCATAATTTCCCTCAATTTTAGCCAGTGTTCTACCATTGACACCATCATATATGATACGACACATCTCCCATATACTAACATAATAGCCAGACTGAGAGATGAAAGAAGTTAGTCTATCCCAATAAATATGCAACAGTTCATGTTCAAATTGTGGGAAAGAGAAGATGGTTAATGTGACCATAATTAGCGCATATTTAGCCCCCGAATTAGCCTTGTTCCCATGCTTTTTAGTGCATATTTGGGTCATTTCTTATCTTTAGTTCTTTGTTTTGCATATTCTTTGAGATTTTGATCCCTTGGTTGGAAATGAGTAAGAATCTTGCATTTTCATGGCAAAACGAGACTAAATTGATCGAATTCAATGACCAAGCATCAAGGAGAGACAAGATTAGAAGGCCTTTGTACATATTATAGTAGAAGAGCAATGTTGAGAAAGGATCCTTGAGTCCCCAAGGAAATCCCCAAGGAATTTATGAAGAAAAGCGAAGAAAAGAAGAAGATGTCTTGCTGAGCGACAATCCGTGCGGATTGTCACCAATCCGGCCGTCCCACAGCTGCACAATCCGTGCGGCTTTGCTCTAATCCGCTCGGATTCCACCTCCACAATCCGCCCGGATTCCCTCGAATCCGCTCGGACCCCATCGCCAGAATCCGCCCGTCCCGACCTTATTCCGCCCGGATTCCAAAGACACGGCGTGATTTCCTCTTCTCAAGCTACGAAGAAAGAAGCCCTTCCTTCGAAAAATACCGGGTCCTCCTTGCTCAATCTAAAAAGTGTAATTACTAGTTTAGCCCTTAGTTAACCCTAATGCATCCTCCCTAATTTCCACTATAAATACCCCATTAGTCTATTTAGAGGAGCATGGTCTTCTTATCAATAATTAGAGTAGTTAATATCAATCAAATCTCTCTTTAGTATTGTAATCAACAATTAATCAAGTTCTAATACAAGTTTTATTTCCTTAATCTCTCTTTTGTTCATCCTTTATTTTGGGTAATTGAAGATTATTTGGGTTATTGTTGGGAGATTGACAACCTCTCAATAAAGCATTCAAGTACTTCTTTTATCTTTGTTTTATTATTGGAATCATTAGTAGGTATAATTCTCTTAATCCCTTTTTAATTATTGTTAATTACTTTCATTTATTCATCATGTTTCATATTGTTGGTATGAGTGACAACCTTGTTAGCATGATCAACATGATAATGAGTGAGTAGTCTCTTAGCTAGGGTTAATGGGTGATTAGGGGAAACCAACATGGGGAATGATTCATGCTTAAATTAATATGCTTTCATGTTTTATTTGCTTGCTTGTTTTGATCTCAACTCATGCACATGTTATATTTGATGAAATGCTAAGCCTATGAATCCTTGCATTTACTATCATCTTCTATCTTTTCAATTAGACTTGTAAGACATAACCCAACTCGAGTCTCATTAGACCATGCATGTTGTTGAGTAGGGAAGATTAAGTCGACTTGTAAGTGTTGTACAATCTAATCGATTCGGCTCTGGGACCCAACCTTTCCTAGGATTGTAAGATATAACCCAACTCAATCCATCACAACAATAATTGCTTGCTTATTATTTGAGAACATGTTTGTATGATCAATTCCCATGATTCCCCTATGATCCCATGACACCCTAGTGCTTTTAATCAATTGTTTACACCCCTTTAATTCACCTTGCTTGTTTATTTTCATTGCTATTTTAGTTTAGTGACCTTCTACATCAACCCAATTTGTGACACCCCTTAGACACCACTAGTTGCAATAGAAATCTCATTTCAATACCCGTCCCTTGGGATCCGACCTTTACTTGCCTCTTTACTAATTGTAGAGTTGTTTGTGAAGTTATAAATTGTGTTTTGATTCGACCGTGACCCAACGACCACATCTTTAATTGTGAACACGAAACGGACCGATCAAAAATGGCGCCGTTGCCGGGGACGGTGTTTACTTGATTTAGATTTCTTTTTATTGTTATTAGTTGTGTCTTTCTTCGCCTTGGGGAAGTAAAACTCCTCAAGGTTTGTTCTAATTGTTTTCGAGTTGTTTGATATTTTGCATGTCTAGAAGGTTACAAGGTGATTTGTTACCTTTTGACCGTGAAATCGAAAGAACCTTGACGAACAATAGGAGACTTGTTAGGAGGAATTTAAGAGGTATTAGTGAAGTTGTTCAACCCACTAGTGAGTTCATCAACCCTTTCGCAATAGAAGGAGAGGAGAACCCATTACACAATACCCCACAAAATCCACCTACAATGCCTAAATTCTCGTCACACTCCGTACCCACCGAGGAGAATCTACCAAATGGTACTCCTACACCGCAACATCTAGCCGGAAATTTTATTGCCAAGTCCGCCTTCATCCAATTAGTTGAGAGGAGCCAATTCGGGGGGATGCCTAGTGAAGACCCTCATTCTCATATGGAAACCTTTTGCGACTATTGTGATGCAATCTCTCAAACGGGCGTGACTCAAGACCAAATTAGATGGGTCTTATTTCCTTTTTCTTTAATCGGCATCGCGAAGCAATGGTTGAAGGGCCTTGATAAGGCCACCCTCGGAATAGATTCTTGGAAGAAGTTGGCTCTATCTTTCTACAAAAAATTCTACTCACCGGAAAAGACTAACATGCTAAGAGCTCAAATTACGGGTTTTAAGCAAAGGGATGAAGAATCTTTGTATGAAGCTTGGGAGCGGTTCAAGGGAATTTGTCGCTCATGTCCTCACCATGGACTTAGCGAATGGTTTTTGGTACAACAATTTTGGAATGGTTTATATGAAGATTCTAGGAACATTCTCAATATGGGATCAAATGGAATGTTCACCGAAGTTGATGACAATCAAACATGGAACAAGATTGAGGAAATGGCGGTCCATAACTCACAATATAGTAGACCTCGCAAGGCTACTAGAGGAGGAAAGCATGAAGTGGACTCCGTTACTCAATTGGGTGCTCAACTTAGTGCTCACATTGACACAATCAACTTGAAGTTTGAACAAGCTATGGCTAGACTTGAAGAAAACTCAAAATCATCAAAGCATCATGTTAATGCCATGACGGCAACCTCATCAATCCCAAGTGGGATATGTGAGAATTGTGGAACTTTGGGACATGACCAAGGTGAATGTAGGGGAACAAATGAACAAGTGAATGCTTTCCAAGCATACAAGAGTGGTACCCCTTATTCCAACTTTTACAATGAAAACACCAAATTCCATCCAAATCTCTCATACAAAAGCCAAAATGTTCAAAACCCTCAAACAACATACACTCCACCACCCATGAGAAACCAAAATCAAAGACCCTTTTACAATCAAAACCAAGGTTACCAAAATCAAAATCCATACAATCACCAAAATGACCAAGGTTTTGATGTCCAAAAAGCGGTCCTCCAAATGCAAAAGAATCAACAAGAATTTTTCACTCAAATGCAAAAAGATAGCCAAGCAAAGGAAACCACCATCAACAACATTCTAGCTCACACCAAGATGTTGGAAACACAATTGACTCAACTAGCATCTTCAAGCTCACAAAGACAAAAGGGGCAATTACCACCTCAAAGTAATCCCCCTAGACATGAAACGGTTAGTGCCATTCACTTGAGAAGTGGTACAAGGTATGAAGCACCAAGGAAGCAAGTTGAGGACGAAGTTGTGGATGCTAGTGAAAAGGAAGAAATTGTGCAAAGCTCCAAAGATGGAGAATCATCAAAAGAAGAAAGTTCAAAGAAAAATGAAGACAAGGTCAAGGAGAAGGAGCCCATCGTGATTAGACTTCCTTTTCCAAGTCGTCAAGCCAAGCCCAAATTTGATGATCAACTTGGAAAGTTCATGGAAATTGTGAAGAATTTGGAAGTCTCAATTCCTTTCACGGAATTAATCAATCACGTGCCGGCCTATGCGAAATACATGAAAGATATCCTCACAAAGAAGAAGTCGATCCGGAAGCTTGAGACTATCGCCTTCACTAAGGTGATTAGTGCAATACTTCAAGGGAGTTCACCTCCAAAGTTAAAGGATCCGGGAAGCTTCTCAATACCGTGTACCATTGGCGACACGACGATCAACAAAGCCTTATGTGATCTAGGGGCTAGTGTGAGTGTCATGCCGTACTCGGTGAGTAAAAGGTTGGGGATGGGAGAGCTTAAATGCACCAACATCACACTCCAAATGGCCGATAGATCGACGAAGACACCATTAGGGATATGGGAAGATGTCCCCGTGCGAATTGGGAAGTTTTTCATCCCGGTGGACTTTGTCATTGTTGATATGGAGGAAGATTCCAACATTCCAATCATTCTAGGAAGACCTTTCCTACACACGCATGGTGCGGTGATTGATGTGAAACATGGTGAGCTCACTCTAGAAGTGGGAGATGAAAGCATAACTTTTAATCTTGACAAGACTATGAAAGCTCCTCGTTTGCATGAACCATGTTTCATGATTGATCATTATAGCCGAAAGGATGAAAGGAAGAAATCGGAACTCCAATGGAAGAAGAAAATTGAAGATGCTCCATTAAAAGAGCAAGTGAATTGTGACAAGGAGAGCTTGCAAAGCTCATCAAAATCAACCAAGGAAGAAGAGAATGGCCTCATTGGCCAAGAGAAGAAATTGGGAGAGTTGTCTCCATCTAAGCAAGAGATTTTCAATGATCAACTTAATGAAGTTTGTGGTCTTTGGGACAACGAATTTGAAGGGATTTTTAATCCCTACATTGGTAATGCCGTCGATCAAGACCGACAACAAGGGCCAAGGTCTATTGAAAACCTCTACCATGATAATGAACAAGCTTTCGATTACTTTTTCAAGGTGTTGAGCAACATCAACAACACCTTGGACATGCCCCCTTGACATCTCATCAAGAATGAGAGTTTGGTGGAGTCCTCCCTAAACCACCACTTGTAAATATTTCTAACTCCCTAACTTACATTTCAATTCTTGTATTGCATTTTTTGTCATCTTTGGATTTTTATTTACTTTGATCAAGATAATTGTCATGTTTGAGAGAAGTGAGGGAGGGACTAACAATTTCAATTGATGTGTAGTGCTTTACCTTAGTGTGGGGATGACAATTGCCTAGGCTATCCATGCCTTAGTAGTGCCCCCACAATGAAGAGCACAAGATTTGAAGAAAGAATAGAAGAATGGTAAGGGAAATGCATTGTGCACGGATGGAACTGAATCCGGGTACAAGGGGTCGAATCCGAACGGATTCCTGAGAATCCGCCCGTCTTCAGTAATCCGAGCGTACTGGGTCGAAGACGCACGACTTTATAAGCTGAGATTTTGGAAGATTTTTGACTGTAAGAGAATCCGGGCGTCTTGGAATATAATCCGCCCGTCTCTGCAAATCCGTCCGTCCTGGACTGAAGACGCCCGTCTTCTCTGCTGAGGAAAATAAGAAAAATTTCCTGGACTGAAATCCGTCCGTCTTCAGGCAAATCCACCCGTCCCGTATCAAGAAAATCCGAGCGTCTTCTTCTGAATTCGCCCGTCTTTAGGCGAGTTTTATACAACCCAGAAAGAGCAGAATCCACACGGATTGGGCAGAATCCGCACGGATTGCCCCTGCAGTTCGAAAATTTCGGTCTTTATAAAATCCCTCCCACCTTCCCTCCTTCATTCATTCATTCATAAACACTACCCACAACATCAAAACCCTCATCCTCTCCATCACAAAAACAAAATCCCTCAACAACATTTACCAAAATCAAATCAAATCATCCTTCTAACAACAAATAAATCACTCCTTCTTCAATAAAAATCAAAACCAAGCACAAAATCTTCAACCTTTGAGTCGATTTTTGAATTCATAAAGGCAAAGCCTTTCACCTTTAAATCGATTTGGGTATACTACAAATTGAAGATTTTTCATTCTTTTCTTGGTTAGTTCATCAATGGCAAGGACTAAGGGAGCAACAAAGGCACCAAAGGCTAAGGCACTCTCACAAAGGCAAAAGGCTCTTCAAACAAAGAAAGCATTGGCTATGGTGGTAGCTACACCAAACTTGGAAGTGCAACAACAACAACCTTCTATGGGAGCAACAACACCTTCTACTCCGGAAATCGATCAACTTTTGCATTATCCGGAGGTAACTTTTATTTCCGAAACCCATAGAAATACCTTTGTCAAGTTTGCTATAAAGTCATTACAATCCACCAAATTTATATGTGAAGATACCTTAGAAAAATTGGGTGTTCTTGAGCAAACTAGAGCCTTTTTCAAAGCCATGGGGTTGAAGAAATTGTTTGAAACAAAGGAATTGACATACCCCTCCCTTACCTTGGAATTTTTGAGTTCTTTGAAAGTCACCAAAGTTGAGAATAGGGAGAATCTCGAGTTTCGTCTAGCTAATGTTAGTAGATGCATTTCCTTTAGGGAATTGAGTGAAATTTTGGGTCTTAGTGATGAACCACGTTATTTTAAGAATTATGGAAAGTATGACCCCGAACCTCTTTGGGAGGCAATTTTCGGGAGGAAATTTGAGGACTTTCATGCGAGTCGTGCTCTTTTGGTCCACCATCCGGGCATAAGAGTATGGCACAAGGTCATGGGAAACACCATAATTGCAAGGAAAGATACCAACCATTTCACCAAACTTGATTTTATTCTCCTTGAATCGGCTTTGAACATTGGAAGAGTACACACCAAGCCTTACAATTCTTTGAGGCTCTTGGTAGATAGATGGCTCAACATTGATTGTGGGAAGAAGGGCACTACCGTTATTGTCAATGGCGGCCTAGTCACTATCCTAGCTAAGTACTTTGATCCTAACTTCAATAAGGATAACAAGTACAAAGCAAAAGAGGGTGGCCATCTTGTTGATTTGCACACTATGATACACAAGTACAAGTGGGTTGCCCATAACCCCCTTGACACTAAGTATGGATGGCTCACTAGTGAAGCTAGATCGTTCACCTTGCCTTCAAAGATTTGTCGTCTAAGCGTCCACCGGACCAATTATCTACTTCCCCTTTATAAAGAGGCCGAGTATATTATCCAACAACAAAAGGGTGATCTTGAAACTCCCTCCTCTTCCATTGTCATACCACCTTACCCCTTTGAGTATCAAGAGTTCAAGCCGGAAGGAGTTGAAGCTAGAAATGATTATGTGACTCTTCTCATGCAAGCAATGCACAAGAAAGCCTTTGAGGACCGGAAAAATGCTTACTTGGCTCAATATCCACTCCTCCTACACTTAGCTAGGCAAGGACTACTTGATCCATCTTGTCCTTTGCCTAGTTGGGCGGATAGAGAAGTCCTATTTTCGGGTGCATCTAGGGTTGTTTCGGGTGACAATGAGGTTGTTGGTAATGATGAAGAAGTTGATGATAACATTGATGAAGAAGCAAGTGAAGAAGGAGAAAAGGATGGTGAAGATGATGATGAGCAAGATGAGGAAGAAAGGGAAGAAGCAAATGACAAGGGAAGTGGCAATGTGACCACTTCTAATGAGGAAAGTGATGGTGATAGCATGATGGAAGATTAGCAAGTCTTGGAGACTCCTACCCTCTCATGGTTTGTCTATTTCTCTCTTTGTTTTAATTATAATTTTGATCATTGTTGGAGTAGTCCTAGCACCATAGAGGACTCACACCTCGGTACTATTGAGGTGTTCTCATTTCATTGTTCCCATTTTCAAAATCCAAAATGACAAATTAGTTTCATGCATTGCATAGTGTGTGCATGAACTACACCCATCCTTGGACATTAGAAATAGTGTCTCACTCGGTTTGGGGAAGTTAATGCATACACAACGGGAGGTAATCTAAATTATCCTCTCCGTCATAACAAAAACCATGCATTATGTAGTGTAGCTTAGTGTAGATTGCATTTAGTGTAGAAATCATGCATCATCTTTGCATAATTTCCATCATTTTGGCCATTGAGGACAATGCCCATATTAGTGTGGGGATGGGAATTCTAACATTTAACTCTTATTCAAAAATCCAAAAAAAATTGAAAAATTTCGAAAATCATAAAAATTTGAAATTTGAAAACCCAAAAACATGTTTATTTCCTTTTGTAGTCTTGTATATATTGTCTTGTATATATTGAGTTTGTTCTATCCTTGTTCACATTGATTGACTACGCCACATCCGAGACATGAGGATCATGAAGACCGCATGGTATGATCTTTCCAATCTCCTTTTTCCTCTTTATGTTAATGACTATGTGGCATTATTTTGATTGATGCGGTATAACAATGTGAGTTTAGGACTTGTATTTAGTTTATATGTCATATTAGTTAATAGAATCACTTGCATTAGGATGTTTATATTAGTTGCATCATGGCATGTAGTTGCATGTTAGAAATGTTTTGAAAAAATGCCTATTTAGGAACTTTGACAAGAGCAACTAAGCCATTACAAATACTTGTTAAACTTAAGACTTTGCCTACTAGAATGGTTGTAAAACACCCTAGATAGTGTCATACTAGTGTCTTTTGACCCATGATCCAAAGCCTAGTCAAGGGTTTGCATGTGAGTCACCTATCCAACCCCGTGATGCGATGTGGACTTGGTTAACTTGTCTAGGTGACCTTGTTTGACCTTGTGGTAAGGCAACCCAAAAATATTTTCTATCAATAAGCTTGAAGTGCTCATTTCAAAGAAATTTTGTCATGTGGAAGTAATCTAATGCCAAGGAACCTCAAATGTTGTGAATTGTTGAAAGTTGAGAAATTTAAGTTGTTTTGATGGAGGCGTACCACTTCGATGTGCTTTGGTGCGGGATCAATTGAATTGGGCCCCCATACGGTTGTGAATTCGGCCGCCCAGAGACAGAGTGACTATCACCCCGAAAAGCTATTGTCTAGAGGTTAACCGGTTGCCTAATAAGCGATTGGCGAAAGCAAAGGACACTAGCCCGGAAGGGACAAACCCCATCTTAAATTTTTTAAATGTGAAAGTGAAATGAGGAAAATTTTGAAAGATAGTCATATCCACCCATTGTGAATAAAGATTTGAGCATTTCATCCCAAAAAGCCTTTTTGTCAAGCCACTTGGTCGAGCTTGGGACGATCCATGACCTTTACTTTTGTAGAGAATTCGAGACTTGTCATGTCATATTCTACTAGCATCATAAGGATCATCATTCCACCACCATCCGATCGCTCTTGACGAAAGCATTTGGAAATTGAGGACGAAAGTAGTCTAGTTTAACACCATTTGGAGGTGATTTAGTGCCATCCTCTTAGCCTTAGTAATTTGTTGAACTAGTATTTGTGAAGGATTACATGCTCTTAAATTCGTTCCTCTTTAGTGCCTCCGCCACTTGATGAGGAAGTGGCTATTCCTTTTGTAGATGCATCCATTATGTGATTTTGTGTGCTTAATGTTTGGATGTGTCGCCAGTTTGGCAAGACCCACCTTGCCTTGCAAGAAGGAATCCTACCTCATGGTTGTCTTGTTGTGAGTTGAAGGGGCGGAGTGAGACCCGCTAATTGTCTCATATCGGCTATTATTAGGATATGTTAGTATTGGTCCTAGTCTTTGTCACCTCTTTACTCGGGACGAGCAAAGGTTCGGTTTGGGGATATTTGATGTGACCATAATTAGCGCATATTTAGCCCCCGAATTAGCCTTGTTCCCATGCTTTTTAGTGCATATTTGGGTCATTTCTTATCTTTAGTTCTTTGTTTTGCATATTCTTTGAGATTTTGATCCCTTGGTAGGAAAGGAGTAAGAATCTTGCATTTTCATGGCAAAACGAGACTAAATTGATCGAATTCAATGACCAAGCATCAAGGAGAGACAAGATTAGAAGGCCTTTGT
Source organism: Silene latifolia (assembly GCF_048544455.1). NCBI lineage: Eukaryota > Viridiplantae > Streptophyta > Magnoliopsida > Caryophyllales > Caryophyllaceae > Silene > Silene latifolia. The sequence goes on from NC_133532.1 coordinate 69,337,790, forward strand.
ACATATTATAGTAGAAGAGCAATGTTGAGAAAGGATCCTTGAGTCCCCAAAGAAATCCCCAAGGAATTTATGAAGAAAAGGGAAGAAAAGAAGAAGATGTCTTGCTGAGCGACAATCCGTGCGGATTGTCACCAATCCGGCCGTCCCACAGCTGCACAATCCATGCGGCTTTGCTCTAATCCGCTCGGATTCCACCTCCACAATCCGCCCGGATTCCCTCGAATCCGCTCGGACCCCATCGCCAGAATCCGCCCGTCCCGACCTTATTCCGCCCGGATTCCAACACAGCGTGATTTCCTCTTCTCCAAGCTACGAAGAAAGTAGCCCTTCCTTCGAAAAATACCGGGTCCTCCTTGCTTAATCTAAAAAGTGTAATTACTAGTTTAGCCTTTAGTTAACCCTAATGCATCCTCCCTAATTTCCACTATAAATACCCCATTAGTCTAATTAGAGGAGCATGTTCTTCTTATCAATAATTAGAGTAGTTAATATCAATCAAATCTCTCTTTAGTATTGTAATCAACAATGAATCAAGTTCTAATACAAGTTTTATTTCCTTAATCTCTCTTTTGTTCATCCTTTATTTTGGGTAATTGAAGATTATTTGGGTTATTGTTGGGAGATTGACAACCTCTCAATCAAGCATTCAAGTACTTCTTTTATCTTTGCTTTATTATTGGAATCATTAGTAGGTATAATTCTCTTAATCCCTTTTTAATTATTGTTAATTACTTTCATTTATTCATCATGTTTCATATTGTTGGTATGATTGACAACCTTGCTAGCATGATCAACATGATAATGAGTGAGTAGTCTCTTAGCTAGGGTTAATGGGTGATTAGGGGAAACCAACATGGGGAATGATTCATGCTTAAATTAATATGCTTTCATGTTTTATTTGCTTGCTTGTTTTGATCTCAACTCATGCACATGTTATATTTGATGAAATGCTAAGCCTATGAATCCTTGCATTTACTATAATCTTCTATCTTTTCAATGAGACTTGTAAGACATAACCCAACTCGAGTTTCATTAGACCATGCATGTTGTTGAGTAGGGAAGATTAAGTCGACTTGTAGGTGTTGTACAATCTAATCGATTTGGCTCCGGGACCCAAACGTTCCTAGGATTGTAAGATATAACCCAAATCAATCCATCACAACAATAATTGCTTGCTTATAATTTGAGAACATGTTTGTATGATCAATTCCCATGATTCCCCTATGATCCCATGACACCCTAGTGCTTTTAATCAATTGTTTACACCCCTTTAATTCACCTTGCTTGTTTATTTTCATTGCTATTTTAGTTTAGTGACCTTCTACATCAACCCAATTTGTGACACCCCTTAGACACCACTAGTTGCAATAGAAATCTCATTTCAATACCCGTCCCTTGGGATCCGACCTTTACTTGCCTCTTTACTAATTGTAGAGTTGTTTGTGAAGTTATAAATTGTGTTTTGATTCGACCGTGACCCAACGACCACATCTTTAATTGTGAACACGAAACGGACCGATCAATGGTCATGACGGTGAGTAGCTAAGCAAAAGACATAAAAACAGACTAAATAAAAGCAAACAGAAATGCGTCGCCTCCCCGGCAACGGCTCCAAAATTTGATACCGTCGTTTAGTACCAAAAATAAAATACCTAAGTACTACTAACAGAAGTCAGCGGTAAGTAGGGTCGATCTCCACAGGGAGGCTAGGTTGCTATCTATCTGCTTAACTCGGTCTGTCGGATTTGTCACAATTGGGGGTTTTATAAGATAAAGGACTAAATCTAACTAAAGCAAGGAGATAAAATAAACGATTGACAATAAGAGAAGGAAACTAGGATTTCGGGTCATCAAAAGAAACAGATAAAAGCGGTTAAGGTCACAAATAAGTCTCATAAATTAGTCTAAGGGGCAACGAATATCTCCTAATGGTCTCAATTCGCCCTAAAACACTATTAGTCTAGCTTCCGCCCTTACTAAAGTATTCTATTGTTCACTACAGGTCTCACCCTTCCCAATCGTCAGATCTAGGTCAAGGCTTACGAAACTAATCAGTCGAATAGCGTTAACTCAAGCGACTAATTGTAATCAAAACAGCGATGAACAATATAGAAATGATCTAATCAACAGATCTTAAACCTAATTAGCAAAAATCTTTATTCCATCAATTCCCCTAATCCTAGCAACGAATTACCTAAGCATAACGATAAATCTAATAACAATAATAATGAAACGATTAATTAAATAAAGCATAACGAAAGGAATTAACTAAACTAATTGCATAAATTAATTAAAGGAGAACAAGAAATTAAGAATAAAACAGTAATTAAGAAGAGATTAAGAACAAGAAGTAAATTAAGAACAAGATTAAGGGAAGAAGAAGTTTACAATTGAATCTAGAAAGAAAAGAAAGAGCAACGCCGAACGAAATAAGCAAAGTAACATCACCCCAAAACTGAGCAAAGGGGAATTAGTCTCTAGGTCTAAATTTGTCTCTTATTTATACTCAAGAGCTAATTATTATTAACTATTATTAATAAAAGATAAGACTAATTACTAAGTCTCGCGCAAACAAATCTCGCCGCAAAGATAAATCGGTCGATCGACCACAAGACCCGATCGATCGATCGAGCATAGCTGAACAAGAGCTTCGGAACTCGCGCTCTGGTCGATCGACCAAGTAGGTCATCGATCGACCAAGGGTGTCAGACAAGAGTGCATTCTGACGAATTTTACAGCGCGCAACGATCTTAAAAGAGCTGCTATTTCTTCGCTACTTGGTCAAATCAGGCGTTCTACACGGAGTTGTAAATCTAAGAGGATAAGATTTCACCTGTAATTGGAATCACTTGATTATCAGCTCTAGAACTCGAGATATTGCCATCTGAAGCAGGCTGCAATATCGTGAAGGGCTTCTTTGCTTGTTAAACTTGTATGCACCGATGCTTTTGCTATCTTTAGGCCTTGAAACGCGCACCAAGCTCATTCCTCGAGCATCTACTTCATGTAAAATGCAATGCTAAGCACTTAGGGACGGATTCGGCTCGATTTTATTGGATTCTTCACATTTCTGCAATATTACACAAAAACACGAAAGTAGACGGAAATAGGGAAAATAGTAGCATAAACTACTTGATTGAGCTCTGAAATGCGTGTAAAATGAGGTGTAAAACATCATATTTAGGACACGCATCAATAGGCAATCCAGGTCCTTCATGAGAAAGACGGCTATCGGTGTAGGTAGCATGTACCTTATCTGAGTGCCTAATGTTCGACTCAGCTGCTAACCGAGCTATTTGAGACTCCAGCTCATTGAATTAAGCTTCCTTATATCTATCATCTTCTTGCAGTTTAAGTGCAAGTGTCTTAATCAAAGATTTCACTTCAGCAATCGCTTCTTTCTGTTTATCAGGAGGAGGAGCTTGTTGTTGCGGTGGCCAAACGAATGGAGGCTTTTGATAGCCTCGTTGTTGAAACGGATGTGGCGGCACATATGCAATAAATCCCTTGAGGCTAAAGACAGACGGAAATAAACAAGCAAATAGAATAGTTGCTTCCCCGGCAACAGCGCCAAAATATAATACCGTCGTTCCCTGTCAAACAAATAATGGAATTGTGCCCAGCAGCACCACATCTCTCACAATAAACCACCTGTTGTGCCATAGGATGGAACATAGGTGGAAGATCAAAGATATTCAAGCCTTCCCTTTGATGATCTTTTACCTAGAACTGTCTAGGTAGGACCTGTAGGGCCTATCAAAATAACACTAGAGAAAAAGATGAGAACTGCCTCAAGGAATAAATTCCTTGAGGCTAAAGACAGACAAAAATAAACAAGTAAATAAAATAGTTGCCTCCCCGGCAATGGCGCTAAAATTTGATACCGTCGTTTTAGTACCAAAAATAAATACCTAAGTACTACTAACAGAAGTCAGTGGTAAGTAGGGTCGATCTCCACAGGGAGGCGATCACTATCTAATTGTCAATTTAGTCTGCCTAAGGTCACAAGATGGGGGTTTTTTAAATGATTGTTCTAATCTAATGAGGTTAAAAGAAAGGAATAGAATAAGAGAAATAAAAGAGAGAGTCGATAATAATAAATAGAGAGAGAGAGTAGCTAAGACAGTCGGTTCACCATGATTCTTAGGAAACGTAATCTAGGGTCTCAGGCAATGCAAACTCGATCTACAGGGTAGCGAATATTTCCTTTCGGTCTCAATTCACCGTAAGGCACTATTAGCTTAACTTTCGCCCTCACTAGAGTGTCCTAATGTTCGCTACAGGTCTTACCCTTTCCAATCTTTCGATCTAGGTCGAGGTGTACCGTGATTTATTACCTATTTACGTTGACTCAAATAAACAAGAACATTTATATGTAACGATTAACAACATAGATCAAATTCGCATACAGTCTAATCACCTATTTCACAATTTCCCTAAAATCATAGCTCCCTTATGTCTTAGCAATGGAGAATTAGCTAAGCATCATTATTGGGCAAACAACAATAATACATGAACTATAAAGATTCAACATAGTAAAAGGGAGAAAGAGAAATTAAAAAGAACAAAGGAGAGTAAAACAATAAGATGCAATAATAGATTAGGAATTAAGAGCAGAGTAAGAGTACCGATTACAAGAGGAAAAATCCAAAGTTAGGGTTCTCAGAGAGGAGTAGTGAGTGTCGAAGGAAGGGGGAAGAGAAAAAAAAGATAAGAAGAGAGTTTAAACCTAATGACATCTTTCCTATTTATAGTAAAGACAATTATTAACCTAAACGATATTAAAACCTTGCGGCAGATAGAAAAGTACTCGATCGAGTGGTTTAAAACTCCTCTATCGAGTAAATTATTGCAAAACCTCTCGATCGAGTAGAATAACTACTCGATCGAACACTATCTAAAATAAGCAATTCGATCGAGGACTTAAACTACTCGATCGAACACAATTCTATACGATCGAGTGGTTTCCATCGCATAATTCCTACTTCGCGCATTGAACTTTAAACGGCTGCCATTTCTTCGTTACTTAGGCTAACGGAGCATCTCTGGTGGTGTTGGAAAATAAGAGGACAAGCTTTCATTTACAATTGGAATCGCCTAAAAGTCAGTTGCAGAACGCGAGATATGGCTCTTCAAAGTAGGCACTAGTAATTTGAAGCTCTTCCTTTGCTTGCCTAGCTATCTTACTTCTTTGCGAGTCACAATTGGTAGTTTCCAAGCTCCGACTCAACTCATATCCTAATGCATGCATAGGGACATGTATTAAGCTTGATTATGCTCCTTTACGGTTCATACCTGCAAATAATACAAGGCAAACTAAAGTAGACTATTCGGGGGACATTTGTAGCTAAACACTACTAAATATGCATAAAGATGCACGCAAATATGGCCCAATAAGTCTATATAAAATGCACGCATCATATACCCCGGGCCAGGGATAGGCGGGATAAACGGGTGACTCGCAGGATTATGAGCTCATCATGCATTGCATTTCATGTCATTCATTATCACATCATTATTATTGTTGTATAGTTATTCTACTCAGCCTTTGGTTGACGTGTGTTGTTATCCTCTCAAAATAAAATTGATGCCACATTAATTGATGATGTTCTGTTATGAACCGTTTAATATTTCTGGTTAAATGGGAAGCAGATTAATTTACAGGTTGGATTTTGTAGATTTATTGCTGATAGCTGGATGCCTGGGTTTGGGATGCGAGATGACTTATCACATGGAGTCTAGTTATTACATTTATCACATAGCTTTAGTTGAACTTTATTATTTATTATTTCCTCTACGTTGTAATAAATTATTATTCAGTTTGGTTTAGTTGGATTAGGACAAGCTAAGAAAGTTTACTATATTAATTAAAGTACCTTGGCATCTAATTGTCTTTTATACTTACTACATCAGTCAACTGAGATGGTAACACCTTTATTTATTTGGGTATGTCTTGGTAAAAGCTCCGGGATAAATGGGGGTGTTACAAATATGATTTTTCTCTAATTAATTATCGATTTTACGGTGTGACTGCGCATGTTGTAATTCTGTAAAGTTAGACCTTTAATAATTTAAGTTGAGTTTATGATTAGCACGTGATTATCTAAGCTAGGATTATGGTTAGTGCATGTTAGGAGTTGTATTAGAGCATTGTTATGGCTTAGGTTTATGTAGAATGCAGGAGGGCTCGTGCTGATACGAGTTTGGTTATATTATGCTATAGATTGTGCTTTTGAGGAAGAGCATTTCTAGGAGTGCTTATTTAAAGTTTTCCTAAGCTAATCGATAAGTTTCTAATTTACTCAATATAAATATGTATGATTATGTATGATGATGGATGGAGATAGTTAGCTTCGAATTATTTACAAGAATTTTTCTATGTTGATTTCATAAGCATATTTTTACTAGTTTCAAGAAATATGTTACAATATTATTATTGTTATTGACTTGAAGTTGTGGTTTGGCCTATTTGGGTATAACTAACTATTGCGCTATTTTGAAGTGGTTTTATGGTGATGGAAGAGTGGGGTATATGTCTGTGGTAGACTTTACCTTATATCAAGATGCCTTGGGACCCATACTTATTAGAGTTGGTGTCTTGTCATTTTTCCTCCTCCTTTTGATAGTCAATGTGAGGGGTGTGCACACTCGGGATCTATGACCAGCTTAATACATGGTTGGGAAAGGTTTTTCAAACCGACAATGGCTAGCTGGAACCTTCTGTACATTGATACTCTTTCCGGATACCAAAGCAAAGATAGTTAAGAGAAAGTTTTACAAGCAAGTTTATTAAAACCTATGATGAGAAAAGAGGACGATATTTGAGAATAGATTTGATTTTTTTATATTTACTTTACAACTTATTTTATGAATTTAATTGTTGATATTTATTATGATCATGTTGAATTATGTATTTGTATTGACTTGTGTTGTGTTGTTTCCATATTGTCCACCAAATATTTCACTTGTGGGCCTACGGCGAACTAATCAATATTTCCGATTGTTTGGGGAGTAGTATAATTGACAGGTTTTACTTATGTTGCACGATTGGGACGTTGGGGAAGAGAACACGCATGACGAAGACGAGTTTAGATTTTTTTAATAAGACTCGTAGTTTACACTTCCACAATAGTTGAACTTATTTGTTATTAAAGTTGTTTTAAGATCTTGACTTTGTTAAGTTTATTTCGAGTTAAGAATGTTGTAATCATTACTAAAACTATTTTCTGCTACAAGTTAATTCTATTCTAGTACCATTTATATGTTATTTGATATCGTTGTTTTATTTGAAATAACACCGCTAGCACCCCCAGTTTCCAAGTTAAAGGTTTTGAAATAATAGTAGTCAGAAATCGGGAGTGTTACAAATATTGGTAGATTATAACCACCAAACAATGACGATTGTACATGCAAAGGGCTTAAAAAGAAGCTAAGGAGATATGGGTAGAAGGTGGTTGCGTAAAGCGTGTTTGACTAATGTGAGGTTAAACCGGTAGTCGCATACCAAAACACATAAAGACAAATCGAAAATCCCAATTACCAACTAGAGAAATGATCTTAAACTTTGACAACACATAAGGAAAAATAATGTCCCTTACAATTATGCATTAGATTCTAGCAAGATTGCTTTTCTTTTGTTTTCTTCAACATCGAGCACGAAGTAATGCCTTTTGCTTAAATAATTCTTTCTTTTCTTTCCCTTCGGCTTTTTCATTTATTTTCGTTACAAATCAAAACGGAAATTAAAACTCTAGATGACCACAACTAAAGGTCAAAAGAGAATAAGCATTCGCATAATCAAACATAGGTAATCAAGTTAATCTCTTAACCATATTAGAAGGATGTCATCAAAAATTTCTACACCTTTAGATATTATAATATCTCACCTAGCCTACTAGCAACAATAGCTATCAACTACCAATATGTGCTACTATACCGGAAGGAAAGTTGTTTATGGATTGTAGTTAATAACATACGCAATAAAACAAATAAGCTACTAGGCTCGAAGGGCTTCAAAACAAAGGTTCGTCCTAATCTAAAAGGTATAAGAATAGGCGGTTTGCATATGTGAATCTCATAACAAGAAAAAAAATTATCTTTTCCCATATACAACCACCACAAACTTTATGTAATGGACTTAAGATATTGGCTTCACATTTATGCAATTTGATATTACACATTATGATAAAAAAGAACTATACACAAATCCTACCAAATTCAGATAGGTTTGTAGATGTAGCCGATCAAGGAAGCTCTCAACCTTAGAAATTTATAGTTTACCGACAAATTTAATCAAGTCTACTCAATCATCAACAAATGCCAAATGCAGTTAAGACTCCTTCATCAAGCATTATTAACCATGAGATGTCAAAATTATGTACACGAGTTGCTAATTAGAGATTCAAATACAAGATCGCAATTTAATCATCGTTATTCATCGATCTAAACTAGACTGGATAAGTGAAAAACATGTTTTTGGATTTTATATTTATCAATTTTATTTTTTTTGGATTTTGAATCCATAAAAAACACAAATTAAAACGCAATAGTAAAAATGCGAGATTAACTCATAACATAAAGTAAACTCATAACTAAATCCTCCCCCGGATCTAAACGTCATAATGCCCTCAATGTGACATTAAATCATGTATCACAACAACATCTTAACAACCGAATAAGAAGACATCAATCAATCTAAAGAAAAAGTGGGATTAACGAAAAAAATAAAGTAATAAAAATAAAAACAAAGAAAAGGAAATAAAGTACCTACTATTTTTTACTATGACATTCCCCCAAAAATAGTCAAAAATCAGGGGAGATCGGTAACAAGTCATCACGATCAACTACCTCCAACCATACTCCCTATCTGTTAGGAGTACCTCATCAAGTATATCGTAATCCTCTCCCATCCGCACCAAACCACGGCCTAATGTCACCGTGCCATCAACTCGCCAACCTTTAAAAAATGCTTCATTGAACTTCTTTTTTCCTAACCATTGCCTGCTTAATCTTCCATACGTATACTCAAAATCGAGGCCCTATATGTAAGGATCAAGACCATGCTCATTGAAAACCATATCATCCTTTGTAGTTAGGAAGGGGTTGAGGAGGATCATAGCTAAGAAGTTTCATGAAATTTATCACATATTGTGGCTCATGATATCGGCGTTTACTTCCCGATGTGTTCTCTTTTGGTTCTTGAATATAGTGGGATCGTAGATATGAGTAATACGCATCTCAAACTTTTTTTTTCCAAAAACATCATTTCAAAGACAAGACGATTAAAAGTTATTGTTGTTGGGGCTGGTGTCCTTTACAGTTAGTGCAAGGACTTATAAATCTTCAAAAGGATCAAAGGGTATACTTTTGTATTATAATCAGTTGGTCCACGTTTATCAATAACGGTTGGCTTGCTAGATAAGTTTGACGTTATTGTCATACAGATGGCGGTGATCAACTGGTCCTTAAAAGTCACACCTATAGGACACGTTTGAGAGATGTGACGGTATGAAAATACAGTCATGTTGATGCCAAAGTTGACTAAGCAGTTAGTCGGAGTCATTGACTGATAATTAGTCAAATGCGATGTTGAGATAATTATTTAATTCAGATTAAATAATAATGGCTAAAACGAATTAAACAGTTAATTCGTAAATTAAATATAAACGATTATATTTAAATTGATGTATATTGAATTAATTATACAATATTGTCTTTGTCGGACATGTATTAATATTTCAACTAATCCGTGTTATTAGTTGGTGTTTTAATAACCGATAACCGATGACGATTTATAATAAAAGCGTATCATATACATTTAGCATTTTTCGAGCCGGACCACGAGGTAAAATTAAGAGGAAGTGGAAGCCCACTTCCCCATGCAAACCCACGGTTGGCCGAAATACACAAAAGGAGAGCTCATCTCCTTTGTGACCTAGACAATTCATTTTGCACAAAACTAGGGTTTTGGAAAAATTTCCTCTGAAACCTAGATCTCGCATCTCGTAAAACTCACAACAAATTCTCTCAATATTGCAAGGCAATTAGAGAATAAATTCTAGCACAAGGGCATATTCTCAGACGGTCTTGGGTGCAACAATTAGGAGGAAATCTACGTTGATTTCTGTTCATTTTGCCGAATTGCACTAGGACCCGAGGTTGATTCTTTACCTTTATCGTTTCTCTTGTATTTATGTTTTATGACAATAATCACATGCTAAATCTACGTTATAGTCCTATAATTTAAGGGTTTTGTACGGATATTACCCTACAAGTGGATTCAGAGCGAGGCCACGTATATTTTTCAATGTGATTTTCATAAAAACGATTTGAAACGATCTTGTTTTTGTCTAGAAAACCGTGCGGCTGGAATTTTTATTTCGGTTGTTTTCTGTTCTTGAAAACCGTGTCATGTATACACACGGCTGATCTTGTTTTTGTTTTGTTCTTTTGCATATTGTTATTTTATACGGAGATTATAGCAATATGTTAAGTTTTGTCAATTGTAGAATTGATTTTATGCGTTTTAGATCAAAATTGCATTGGTTTTTGTTTTACCAATTGTTTTCACGAGGGTTTTTAAAGTTCAAAGATGTTTTGCTCTCGGTCGAGCAATTTCCTACTCGATCGAGACCTCTATCAGTGTTGTTTTCGTTCGATCGAGCACATGCTTCACTCGATCGACCTCTTTTAAAACCCCACTGCTCGATCGAGAAATCCTCGTACTCGATCGAGCAGTATTGCTAATATGAGTCCTCGATCGACCTCGAGTCCTGTCGATCGAGTACTTACTGTTTGGCAACCTCTCGATCGAATGGCAGCTTCATTCGATCGACCCTTTTTTGTTCCTCGATCGAGAACTTTTGTCCCTGGATCGAGGGATTTCGTTTTGGCAGCATTGAATTTTATTCTTTTTGTTTTAAATTCTCTTTTGGCCATAAAATGTACATCATACGGATGTTGTACACTCGCTTGATAGTGAAACGGTTCACTCACGTACCATATAGTTATTTTAAAGCGAATTTAAAGTAACGGATTGTAATGGATTAAAATTAAGTTGATAGAAGCAGTTTTGTCACATAATTTTAATCGTTAAAAGGTGGTTTGGATAAATTTAACATAATTACGGAATTATGTCACGAATAAATTTGTTTTGGTTGATGCATTTTATTTATCGTTATTGTTGAATGCCTTGAATGCTTTTAATTACGTATTTATTTAATTTACAAACAGTTGTAACTTAGTGTGGTCTTAGTAGAACGTGTTACCGTAATGATGGAACACGGTCTTGGTTGTATTTTGAGATCTCGCATCTCCGTTTTGGATTTTTCACTTGTAATTACAGTTTTTATTTAGAATGTAAATAGGTTTATATTTTGTAAATTTTAATTGTAATTTTGAGAAGACCAAAGATGGAGATCGGATGCTCACTCCCGCTGCATGGACAAAGATGGAACATCAAGACAAGCTTCTCGGGTCCAACGGTGGATTCCAAAGTTGTATTATGTTCTTTTTACTAGGATAGGCCACACTAGGAATTTTTATTTACGTTTTTGCATTCTTTTATTTATTTTATCGTAACGATAGATTGCATCATTTTCCGCCTAAAAACCAAACCACCTAATAATTGCATGAAAACTGACTCATATAGAGGTCACGCGTTAGTTTTCTATGACATTCTTATGTCACACGATTTTTAAGCCATCACCTAAGTTAATTCATTCACGTAATGCTAGTTATTTGTTCACTTAAAATGAATTAAAACTAAGTTGATGGGATCTTCCTCGTATAACCAAAAATTGAGAATAGTCTTTATAGGTCAAACTCCAATGAATCCCTTTTTCGTCGGTAGGCATAATATGACCCCTTCTACGTCGGGTAAGTTGGAACTGATTGACTTATTTTATCTCAACACTATGGTCACTCGTACGATCCTGTGATTATGGTGGACTATAGATAGGATTTACGGAAATCTATCGACCAAGAGTTTTTACGGAGGAACTAGCTAAACAGTTGGCTTATCAATTTACGGAAATTGAGTCTTGGGATCACTTGTATTATTCTTGAGGGAGATCAATTATGCAAGTGCAATGAGTCTACACGATTAAAATGAATTTTAAATAGACTTAAATCACCTCGATGAGTTGCTTATTTCGTTTTTGTTTTTCTTTCTTTTTCAGCGTAGATCACGTTTTTTTTAAAGCGCTAATAACATAATGGTGGCATCCTCGATGACCCAATGCCAAGTGCCACATTGGACCGTGAGTCCGGCTTCGGATCTTTATGAATCGGATGAATCGGTCTACTAGATCGAAGAATGATGGATCAAACTTCACGGAATGGGAGGCGGCGTTACGGAATGCGCCACCGCCGACGGAAGCTCAAGTATCCGATCGAGCCCCTCCCGCCACCCCTGTGCCCCACGGCTCGAGGTAACGAAGTCTCCAAGTATAGCGACTTCGTCATGGAAGCGGGTGCGATTAAAAACGTACTCATTTTTGCAATGGAATCCAATTTGCAGAAACGCTTCATAGCCCAAGGTGCAAACAAGATTTTCACCACGCTCACTAAGGAATTCTCGAAAGCACCGAGAATCGTGACCTATGAGCATACCACTCGCTTCTTTGATGCGAGACTCCAGAAGGGCCAACCGGTTAGCCCACACATTCTCAGGATGATTGAGAATGTCGAGAGACTGGAGGCGCTTGATTGTAAAATCAGCGAGAACATTGTGATTGACCGCATGCTTCATTCACTCCACGATGGTTTTGCGCTCTTTAGAGCGAATTACTATATGAATGATTTGAAGAAAAGTCCCCATGAATCGCACTCCTTCTCGCATGCACCGAGAAGGACATGAAGTTCAAGTGGGAGCCTGAAACAGGATGTTCTCGTTGTGTCAAACAAGGGCAAGGTTAAGGGCAAAGCTCAAAGAGACCTAGCGGTAGGTAAACCGAAGTTCAAGAAGTCGGGCTCAGGTAAGAGTGGGCCTGGTGAGGCAAGTAACTCATCAGACGCGACAAAGAGCAAGACCGAAAACATGGAATGCCATCACCGCCACAACTGGGCATTGAGGCGTAGATGTCCTGTTTATCATGAGGACATAAAAGCAGGTCGCGTTAAACCCGTTGGTATGTCTTCTTCCTCTTCTACTTTTATTCATATGATTGAGATTAACCACGCAAGTTACGGAACTTGGGTACTAGATATCGGGCCTGTGGTTCTCATCTGTGTAATCATGTGCGGGGCTCCGAAACATCGAACCCCTCGTAAAGGGTGAGGTGGACGTGCGTGTCGGGAATGGAGCACGAGTGGCTGCCGTCTCGAGGGGAACATACGTGATCCAGCTTTCTAGCGGATTTGAGTTATTTTTATATAATCGCTATTATGTACCCGATCTTTCTAAAAACATTATTTCAGTTTCGCACTTGACAAACTTGGTTTTTCATTTGTAATAGAGAATAATTCTTGCATTTTCTCATTACACGATATGATTTATGGCAAGGCAGTCTCCATGAACGGAATTTATGTTTTAGATCAGACCACCGAAATATTACACGTAATGAATAAAAAGTTAAAGGTTGGTGACAAAGATCAAACATACCTATGGCACTGCCGTATGGGACACATTAATGAGAAACGCGTAAAACAGCTCATAAAGAATGGAGCTATCTCGGCCTTTGATTTTCAATCATTTGGCACGTGTGAATCATGTCTCATCGGTAAGATGACTCGAATTTCCTTCAAAGGTGTTGGAATGCGCGCTGCTGACCTATTAGGACTCATACATACGGATGTGTGTGGACCTATGTCAATCACCGCACGAGAAGGCTATAGGTATTTCATCACTTTCACGGATGATTTAAGTAGATATGGCTATGTCTACTTAATGAAGCACAAAAGTGAATCCATTGAGAAATTCAAGGAATACCGAGTCGGGCACAGTAACCTACTCGGGTAGAAAGATTAAAACACGCGCTCGACCGTGGTGGCGAGTATCTTTCTCACGAGTTTGATCAACACCTCAAAGATTGTGGGATTGCCTTACGATTAACTTCACCGGAACACCTCGGTTGAATGGTGTGTCCGAACGGAGAAATCGAACACTACTTGATATGGTTCGATCCATGATGAGTCACACAGTGTTGTTCGACTCATTGTGGGGTTATGCTCTTCTGTCACCGCTGCTCTAATACTTAATCAAGTCCGTCTAAAGTGTTGACAAGACTCCATATGAACTATGGAAGGGAACGGTCCCTAACTTGTCCTTTATACGGGTTTGGGGCTACGAGGCTTATGTCAAGTGAAGACACGAGGATAAGCTCGGCCCGCGATCGGTCAAGACATACTTTATAGGTTATCCTAAAGGAACACTTGGTCATTACTTTTATTCGCCAACCGAACAACGTGTTTTTGTTGCGGCTAGTGCGACATTCTTAGAGAAGGAATTTCTCGAGAATGCAAAGAGTGATAGAACCTTCGACCTGTCGGAGATTCCAGAACCAAATACCGAGCAACCATTGGAGGAACCAATTCCTTCAATCCCGGCTACAGTTAATGTTCCTGAGGAACCTAGGAGGTCGGGAAGAGTCTCTATTCCTCCGGACAGATACATTGGTATGGTCGAGGAACATGACATAGATGACATTCTACTCTTAACGAGTAGTGAACCCGCAACCTATAAAGGTGCCATGACTAGTTCTGACTCAAAGTTGTGGCTTGAGGCCATGCAATCCGAGATGGACTCTATGTATGAGAACAACGTATGGGATCTTGTTGACTTACCTGCTAAGGTTCGTCCCCTTCAATGCAAATGGCTTTACAAGATAAAGCATTCAGTGGAAGGTCAACAAGATATCTATAAAGCACGACTAGTTGCTAAAGGTTTCACCCAAGTGCCAGGTTTGCACTACGATGAAATTTTTGCACCCGTAGTCATCTTTGCGTTCCATTCGGATTATCTTAGCGATTGCCGCTTTTCATGACTATGAAATTTGGCAGATGGATGTGAAAACCGCCTTCTTAAACGGCTTTTTGGAGGAAGAGTTGTACATGGTACAACCCGAAGGTTTCATCGATCCTGAACATCCTAAGAAAGTGTGCAAGCTTAAGCGTTCCATTTATGGACTTAAGCAAGCATCTCGGAGTTGGAATCATCGATTCGACCAAGTGATTAAAGAAAATGGATTTACTCGATCGGTCGAGGAACCATGTCTTTATATCAAGTCGAGTGGGAGCAAGATTGTCTTCCTAATATTGTATGTCGATGACATACTCCTGATTGGGAATGACATACCTCTCTTAATTTCGGTGAAAGTATGGTTGAAGAACCATTTCCAGATGAAAGATCTGGGCGAGGCACAAAGAATTTTGGGCATCCGTATCTATCGAGATAGATCACGTCGGATGTTATCTCTCAGTCAGGAGTCTTACATAGACAAGATCCTAGAGAGATTCAGCATGACTAACTCCAAAAAGGGGTTTCTTCCTATGGCTCCAGGGGTGCATTTGAGCAAGTCTCAGGCACCAGAGACACCGGAAGAGAAAGAGCGCATGACACGGATTCCTTATGACTCGGCTATAGGATCAATCATGTATGCCATGATATGTACACGTCCAGACGTGGCATATGCATTGAGTATGACAAGTCGATTCCAACAACATCCAGGTGAATCACATTGGATGGCTGTCAAGAACATTCTTAAGTACCTACGGAGGACTAAAGATTGGGCATTGACTTATGGAGGCGATCAAAAGCTATGCGCAACCGGTTACGCAGATGCTAGCTTCCGAACGGAAAGAGATGACTCAAAATCTCAGTTTGGATTCGTTTTTACTCTTAATGGCGCTGCAGTCAGCTGGAAGAGTTCCAAACAAAGTGTTACAGCAGATTCTATGACTGAGTCCGAGTACTATGCCGCGTCTGAAGCTGCAAAAGAAGCGATATGGACGCGTCAATTCTTACAAGGACTATCTTTAGTACCTAGTTCGAATGACCCGATCACCATCTATTGCGACAATAGAGGTGCCATCTTCCAAGCTAAGGAGCCAACGTCTAGCAACAAGTCTAGACATGTACAACGGAAAGCTCATCTAATCCGAGATTACGTGGAGCAAAAGGAAGTAGTGATAGAAAAGATTGCTACAAATGATAATATAGCAGATCCTCTCACTAAACCATTACGACAAGATAAGCATGAAGGGCATGTTAATTCCATGGGAATTAAACGTGTTCCTGAGTTGTAGTACTCTTTTATGGATTAGATTCATTCTCTTATGTACTCTATACGACATCATCGTTTTGATATTTATATATTTTGTTTTTCATGTGGATTTGTACGACAATTTTGAACACCACAAAGTGAACTTAACAAACATTATATTTTTGGTCCTTAATTGCCCACGTGAGCTGATAACTCAAGGTAATTATTTTGTGACGCTGGTTGATGGTGGGTTCAACGAGCCACAAGTCAAAAGGTTGACTGACCAATCACAGAGGCGATTTATACGGATATCTCGTAGGACACAATTGTGACATCGACGTGGAGTCCTAAATGTTTTATAACATTCGGTGCCGGGTCGTGGATAGGACCTCCATGGTGATCCTAAGAGTCGATTCTTTTGACTATCGACTGTCTCTTGAGATTAAGGCAGATTTTGGGTGACTTTGGTTTCTTTCTCACGGTCATCCCTAACAGGGGGCCAAGTAGATTTTTTCTGGGTCATTTCATGCTGTGCTTAGATCGGAAGGAGTTGAGTTGAAGGAAATATTCAGCCTTTATCAGGTACTCGATATTTCTCAGGGCCACTCGAGGAGTCAGAATCGAAATGCATGGCCATGCTCGAATACGAATTCGTTTTATCAGTTGAGTTACTCTCTAGTCGGGGAAACCACTCTAGATACAGATCGATTGTAAAATACGACCTTTGCGGATCCGGATCTGCAAATTGTTTTACATTGAGTGGGAGAAATTTTAAATGAATATGAGAATCGGTTATCGCACATACACTTGTACGGACAAGTGGGAGTATGTTGGAGCTGTGTCCTCCAGTTAGTGCGGATAACGTCATTGCACATACACTTGTACGGACAAGTGGGAGCTTGTTGGGGCTGGTGTCCTTTACGGTTAGTGCAAGGACTTATAAATCTCTAAAAGGATCAAAGGGTATACTTTTGTATTATAATCGGTTGGTCCACGTTTATCAATAACGGTTGGCTTGCTAGATAAGTTTGACGTTATTGTCATACAGATGGCGGTGATCAACTGGTCCCTAAAAGTCACACCTATAGGACACGTTTGAGAGATGTGACGGTATGAAAATACAGTCATGTTGATGCCAAAGTTGACTAAGCGATTAGTCGGAGTCATTGATCGATAATTAGTCAAACGCGATGTTGAGATAATTATTTAATCCAGATTAAATAATAATGGCTAAAACGAATTAAAAGCGAGTTAATTCGTAAATTAAATATAAACGATTATATTTAAATTGATGTATATTGAATTAATTATACAATATTGTCTTTGTCGGACATGTATTAATATTTCAACTAATCCGTGTTATTAGTTGGTGTTTTAATAACCGATAACCGATGACGATTTATAATAAAAGCGTGTCATATACATTTAGCATTTTTCGAGCCGGACCACGAGGTAAAATTAAGAGGAAGTGGAAGCCCACTTCCCCATGCAAACCCATGGTTGGCCGAAATACACAAAAGGAGAGCTCCTCTCCTTTGTGACCTAGACAATTCATTTTGCACAAAACTAGGGTTTTGGAAAAATTTCCTCTGAAACCTAGATCTCACATCTCGTAAAACTCACAACAAATTCTCTCAATATTGCAAGGCAATTAGAGAATAAATTCTAGCACAAGGGCATATTCTCAGACGGTCTTGGGTGCAACAATTAGGAGGAAATCTACGTTGATTTCTGTTCATTTTGCCGAATTGCACTAGGACCCGAGGTTGATTCTTTACCTTTATCGTTTCTCTTGTATTTATGTTTTATGACAATAATCACATGCTAAATCTACGTTATAGTCCTATAATTTAAGGGTTTTGTACGGATATTACCCTACAATTGTTTGTGTTACCGCAATCAAACGTGTAATGATAATCGCATTATAACCCGGTTAACGGTCACATTACCTTATCCTTTTATCCTATGTCTCAGCCAATTAGAATTGGGTCAAGTTCAAACAATGAAAGGCGTCACATGATGTCAAATGTAAAGTAAGACGCCCCATGTGCACTCCTCTTTTTAGGTCATCGCATATTGCGTTTTTACGCAATCCTTATGCGTTGATCAAGGTCTTTCGTCAATAGTTGAGAACAAATGTATATTGATGTGACTCGTATTTACGCACACTTAGTCCCCCTAAATAGCCTCATTTCATATGCTTTTACGTGATTATTATGGTCGTTTGTTGTCTTTAGTTTCCTATTATGCAAATTCTATAAGGTTTGGTCCTTTTGTAGGAGGAGAGCACTAGCCTTGTTTAACTGGAGCATAACGGAGCAAAATTGACCACATCCAATGACCAAGCATCAAAGAGGAGACCAAGACTAAAGGCCTTAGTCAATAAAGCAAGTTTTCGGGTAATGGAGAGGATCCCCGCTGAGTCCAGGCCAGCTCCCACGAGCTGGGAGGCAGCCAAGCCAAAGTAAGAGAGAAAAAGGGAGTGAGCTTGGGAGAGCTCACTGAAGGTCGGGCGAGCTTGGTTGGAGCTCAGGCGAGCCCTTACCCAGCTCCCACGAGCCAGCTGATAGGATTAACTTCAAAAGGAGGAGCTCGTGCGACCTATGTCAGCTCTAGCATGGCAAAGGACTTTCTTAAGGGGCCTAATCGTCATTTAAGCCCTTAGTTAGCCTAAATCTAGTACTTAATATAAATACCTCATGTACTTAGAGAGGAGGATAAGAGTTTTAGATTAAGTTTAGACTACTTAATTAGCTTAATTACATCTTAATGCTTCTTTAATTATTGCTCAAAAAATCTTAGATCTGGTTTGGTAATTGAAGATTATTTGGGTTTTATATTGGAGAATTGACAACTCTTAATCATTGATCAAGGCTTTCTTCTATTATTCTTCCGTATACTTTGTTCATCCTAAGTTGGTATAATTTCTTTACTCATTACTTAATCTTCTAGTTAATCTTTTGTTAATTTCTTTACTCAATCATCATATTTATGCTTGTTAAGATGTTTGACACCATCGATAACATGATTACCATGATGATGTGTGAGTAGTCTTCTAGCTAGGGTTAGTGAGGATTAGGGAAGTAATCATGGGTTAGATCTATATATGCTTAATGAGTTTGTATGAATGATTGTATGTTGTGTTTTCAACTTATACACATGTTATGCTTGATGAAATGCTTGATTGACAACCTAACACGATTCTTTAATCTTCTCAACAAGACTTGTAAGACATAAATAGATTCAAGGCTTGTTATACCATGCATATAGTTGAATAGGGAGATCCAAGTCTTTGTAGGGGTCGTAAGATATAAATCAACTCGACTCCGAGACCTAAGTCTCCCTAGGAACTGAAAGACATAAATAACCTCGATTCCAACACAACTATAATCGTTTGTATAACTCGTTATTGTGATTATACCATGTTTCCCTTATGAACCCATGACACCTTATTTTTTTTAAATCACTTGTTTACATCTCTATTTACATTTGATTGCCTTGTTCTTCATTTATTTACATTTTTATTGTAGTAGTTTAGCTTACAAACTCAAACCCAAATTGTGACACAGAGACATAGCTACTTTTATTAGATAACTATTTGATAAACCGTCCCTTGGGATCCGACCTGTACATACTCCTTTATTAGTAGTTTGTGGAGTTTACAAATATGGTTTGATTTGGTGATTATGCTCGTGTTGACATTTTTCTCCTCTCTTTACTGTCTTTTTTATGCTTTTTAAATCGACTAACATCCTAAAACTACTTTGACATAAATTTTAATGCATTAAATTGACTAGAAACATAATGACATGCATAGGATAAAAACAATATTTGCATTTCATATCGTAGTAGCTACCCTTAAATTTGAAAATCAACAATTGACCTAGAAGAGGTTGTCAAATATGCGGGTGAGATTAGGTAACCGATTAAATGACTTCCTAACACGTACCTTCACCTTTTAGCTTACTCAAAATATATGATTTCCGGATGTTTGATTCCTAAAGTTTGCGAGAGTCATTCAATTAGAGTGATCAGAGATGAGTTCTTAGAGCTTTAATCATTGTAAGTCAAAATTGTTTTGTCCTCTTTTGAATAAGAGTGTAAAGTGAACTTAAACGGTTCCAAGTAACCATAATACTTGGTGTCACTCTAACACATCTTAGTTTGATTAGTAACCCTTACATCTAGTCGAAATGACACTCAAAGGCGTGAGAACCCGAACGTGGCGGGGGTCCATAAAAACGAATTAATATTATTTCGTTAATAATAATAAAAGAAAAATAATTACTAGTTCATAAAATTCTAATATAAGAAGATATATAAAACTTACTAATAATATAAGAAAAAAAAATATAGATTTCGTTAGTTTTGAACTAATAAACAACCACACTAATCAAACAAATTAACATTTTATTCCTGTTGAACTATGATCCTACAATTAAAATTTTTTGGACTTGAAGGAAGGTGTGTGAACTGAAAAATAGGTTTAAGGAGGCATATGATAATGGGATATGGAAAGGAGCTAACAAAAACTATAGTATAGTGTGGACATAGGCCACCCACCGGTTTGTGGACATGGGTCACCTACCAGTCTGTGGACATGGGCCACCTGCACGCCAAGCCAATCTGTGGACATGCAGTGGTCTGAAAGCCACGCTTGGTGACGTAGAAATGCTTTCAACCAGAACGTTTTAGATCGGTCGGTTTCGTCTCGGCAGAGGTCTCGAAACGATGCAGAGATGTTCGGAGTCACCACTTTATACCTCAATCAATCAAGGCAAAAGCGGTGCTTGACATAGGTACTAAATATAAGGACCCGTCCCCCTTTAGCATCCTATCGCTAGAATGACTCTCGTACGCCCTGGATAAGGCCATCCACTATCCAAAGGTTCTGAGTAAGGGGTGAGGGTGCGTATTGGGAAGCCCTATAATCAGACACCTAATTCCGCCCGCGTTAGCGGCCTCTACCGATCGATAGTGGTTGTTTAAGTGCAAGAGTTGATAAAATGCTTTAAATGCATGAATGCACATCCAAAATTCTTAACCTAACATGTGTAGATTTTCTAAGTCAGTTTTTTTACACATATTATGAAATAGATGTCAAAGTTGGATTTAGATTGATTTGCATGTGAAAACCGAAATTAAACATCCATTTACCAAATTCGGATTATGGTGCATAACTTGATCTATTTATTGTTAAAATGAAAGAATAAAAGGATGAATAAGAAAATGTTAAAATGTTCAAAAGGGTGTTAACTCGTCAATCTGATCCATGTAGATTCGGGTTAACCGTAATCGAGATCGTCCTAGACAAGTACTGAAAATAAAACAGAACCATGCCAGGTAGCCCCATTGGGGCACGAGCCATTAGGCGGGGGAACAAGGCATGTTCAGATTTGAAATACAGGAAATAAGAGGTTCCTTGGGGCGCGAGCCATAGGGCAGTCCAAGGGACCTCTCCTAGTTGTTTAAAAGGTTACAAGAAACCGTTTTAAAAGGTCGCTAAAACCGCCTTTGTTGAAAAGGTCATCAAGACCACTTTTGTGTTGATGATTTGAAAGTATGAAAAGTATAGTTTACAAATAAAAATGTAGAAGGTGTATGCTTAACTATTTCGTCACCATACTCGAATTAAATCGAGATGGCATATATATTAGCCAAGGATGACATACGATATGGTCAAGACAAGGATGAAAATAAAATAAAATAAAGAGAAATAAATGTTTGATATGAACTAAATATGTTAAGTTCATTTCATTGTAATTAGTCAATATTTATCATCGTACTCGAATTAAACGGACATGGTATAAAGAACTAAGGATGAATATGAATATGACTAATATGTTTGCAAATGTAAACATATGGAAAAAATGGTAAATAAAAGAAAAGGGTGTTAAAATACCCATTAATTTGTAACTAACCAATAATATTACCGAGTCACGGATTAAACCATCATGGTATAAGGAACCAAGGGTGATTACGATTTATGGTTAAAAAGTTTGTCAT
The DNA here is from genome assembly GCF_048544455.1 of Silene latifolia. Taxonomy (NCBI): domain Eukaryota; kingdom Viridiplantae; phylum Streptophyta; class Magnoliopsida; order Caryophyllales; family Caryophyllaceae; genus Silene; species Silene latifolia. The sequence goes on from NC_133532.1 coordinate 69,359,998, forward strand.
TTAAATGATTTGAAATATTTGAAATGGTAAAAAGCCGATTGTAAATAAGAAATGAAACAAAGAGGAAAGATGAGAAAAAACACGTTTGGATTCTGACCAGAGACCTTATAAGAGGCGCGAGGTTGGTAGTTGTGACTACCAGCCTCTGTCTCCAGTGAAAATCCGGTTTTGGCTCATCTAACCTATATTTGATTCATGTTATGCATTGTCCATGCTTATAAAATCATAAAAGTACTAAAGACGTGAAATAAGTGAGTTGTTTACACTCTCAAACTTACGTGTTATGATGTTTTCGAGGTAGACGTCTTTAGAGACGGTTTTCTCGTTATACAACTACTCGCGATCAAAGAAGTTTAAAAGAATGCCTTAAAAAAGGATTTTGTTTTGAAAAGATGTTGTTTGAAAACATGTTGATTAATGTTGAGTTGGTCGAATGGGCCGGTCGAATGCACGGCGACGGTACCAAACAAAATGTGTAAGGCTTGTGTTTTCGATCGGTAGGTCGAAAACACGTGTCGATTTGTGACTTAGGAAGTCGAGTCTAGAATTTTAAGTGAGATGTGAGGGGGTGGACGCTCGCGTGAATATTATGGTGTGTGAAGGTGGGTATTTATAGAGCAATGTGTGGTGGTAGGTCGGTTGAGTTTTCTTGGAGGTTAAGGAGGTAGCCGATTGAGGCACGAGCACGCCAGTGATACAATGGGGTGTCCTATCTTTTTCGGAAATTTGGATTTTCCATTTGTTCTAACCAATGTTTTGTTGGTTGTTATTTGTGTTATTTGTGGACATAGCCACCTACACGCCAGGCCAATCTGTGGACGTATAGCGGTCTTTTTGAAAGTCATGCTCGGCGGCGTAAAAATGCTTTTGACCGGATCGTTTTAGATCGGTCGGTTTCGTCTCGGTAAGGGTCTCGAAACGATTAGAGATGTTCGGAGTCGCCACCAAGCATTTATAAGATGCCTGGAACCCGTTCGAATTCCACTTTATACCTCGGTCAAATCGAAACACAAAGCAGCGTTTGACATAGGTACTAAAGATAAAGATATCGTCCCTCTTTAGCATCCTATCTCTAGAATGACTCTCATACGCCGTGGATAAGGTCGTCCACTATCCAAAGTTTCTGAGTAAGAGGTGAAGGTACGTATTGGGAAGCCCTTTAATCAGACACCCAATCCCCCCCGCGTTAGCGGCCTCTACTGATCGATCTTGGTTGGTTGAATGCAAAAGTTGATAAAACGATTTAAATGCATGAATGCGCATCCAATAATTTAAACCTAACATGTGAGAGCTTTCTAAGTCGGTTGATTTAATACAAGTATCAAGTATAAGATGTCGAGTTGGATTAATGGTTGATTTGCATGCAAGACGGAAATTAAACATCCATTTACCGTATTAGGTTTAGGGTGCATAACATGATCCATATGTCTTAGTAAGACATTTTGCAAATATGGTTTTGGATAATCAAATAGTCATCTGATCCGTCCTATATCCAGGTTAACCGGAGTCGGGATCGTCCTAGACTAATGCTGGAAGGGAACAGGCCCTGTACCAGACGGCTATATGAGGCGCGAGCCAGCCGGCGGTGTAAGGGGCCTCCCTCTGGTTTTGAAAATGAGAAATGGAGAGCCTGTTTAGGCGCGGGTTAGACCACGGTTTATGTGCCGTGTTCTGACCTTTTAGAAAACGTTATAAACGTGTAGAAAATGGGTATTTGAACCCGGTTTGATTTGAAGGGGTCGTTTAGACCACATTTGTTGATTTGAAGAACTAGACTCGAATAATCATCATTATTTTGATAATATTTGGTGTCGGGTTCGATTTGACAAACTTGACATGAATAGTTTTGAAAATAATTATGGACTAATTGTTTTAAGTCCATTTGAATGTTATTAGTCGATACTCGTCATCGTACCCGGGTTAAAATCCGGCATGGTATGTAGAACCAAGGATGACTTTGTGTTGGTGTGACTAATATGTTTGTTTGAAAATGTAAAGAAATGAAATAAAAGGCTTTAAAATACCTTCTAAATGTCATTAACCAAATATTATCACCGAAACACGGATTTAACCGTCATGGTATGAAGAACCAAGGGTGAAAAATGCTTTATGGTTAAAACATGTGAAATAAAATAACAATGGTTCGAAAATACTTGAAATGGTGAAAACCGATTACAAATATGAAAAATGGATTAAGGGAAAAAACGAGAACAAACACGGTTGATCTCTGGTCTGAATACCCCATTTAGGCGCGGGCTAGTTGGCGGCCTAAGGGGCTTCTGCCTCAGACCCAAAATCAGTTTTGGCTCGTTTATTCCATGTTTTGGTTCATGTTATGCATGTTTTAGCATATTATAGTCATGAAACGAATGAAAACATAATAAAAGAGGATTTTTACACCCTCATACTTACATGTTTGGTTATGGCGAGTGACCGACGTAAGTGTAATAACTCGTTTGATCGGAAAAAACTCGGTTTAAAACCGTTTTGGTAAGTAAAAAGAGTGTTTTAAGCTTTAGTGATGGTGTAGTGGTCGAAATGGTCGGTCAAGTGGTTTAATGCACGATGACGGTACCAAACAATGTGTAAGGCTCGTGTTTATGATCGGTAGGTCGTAAATACGCGTCGAGTTGTGACTTAAGAAGTCGAGTCAAGAATTTTAAGGGAGAAAAGAGGGGGCGGACACTCGCGTAAGTCTCAAATGGGTGGCATTTGAGGGGTATTTATAGGGAAATGAGTGGTTGTGTGAGTTTTGAGCGACGTGGCCACTTGGGCTGCTCAAAGAGGCGCGAGGCACGTCGCGGTTCTTCGAGTTGTGTTGTCACTTTCACAACAAACGCAATCATGATTTGTTCTATCGTAGGTTTTGTAGTCACATGTTTGCTACTTGACCATTCATGAATCCGGGAAAACTTAAGGTAGAAGGTTTAAATGTTTTGTTTTTGGTGGTTGACTCGGTTTGACTCGTTGTTGGTGTCGGGATTTGAATTTTCGAGTCGGTTTTTGGTCCGGTGTCGGTTTTGACTCTAGTTAGTGTCATTGCGACCCCGTCGTCGAGCATTAAATACTCCAGGTATTTTTGAAATGTTTTGAAATGTTTTATTTTCGAAATCGTTTTAAGTTTTCCGACGTAAAGTTGTACACAAACTGTCGATCAAACGCCGTGATTCCAAAACATGTTGTAGTCCGATAATCATCGGGTGTTTGTTGGAGTCTCAGCAGATACTGGGTATCTACAGAGCCCTGATACGTGCATATTCTATACACTTTATTTGCAGTTTTGGCACGTATTTCCATGCGTATTTGTTAGCTTAAAGCTATTATTTCTGCCGAAATGGTTTACTTTGGAATTTCTATGATTTATTGTAGGAATGAGTGGAAGTAAGCTAAATCAAGCTTAAATCGTCCTCCGGAAGCAACTTTATGGAAACTTGGAAGATGGGAGTTCGGACTTGCTCACCTTGGGATGCGTGCATGGAGTGAAGAGGCTGATTGGAAGAGAAAATAAGTTACTGCACAGCGTCGTTGGTCGATCGACCAACATCTCCAGTCGATCGACCGTGGAAGTTCAGCAGAGGAGGCAGCACTGTAGAGGCTGGTCGATCGACCGTGCCACTTGGTCGATCGACCAGGCCACGAACCTGTGATTTACTTTATGCGTTAGACTTTTGAAAGCCCACTTGTAATTAACTTTTGAGGGAGAACGTTTATCAGTAGAAGACAACAATAATTTAGGTTATGCTTTTTATTATTCAACAACTGAAGTTTTAGATCTAGTTTTGGAGACACGAATTCGAATTAATTGTTTGTTCATCAATTTCCTTAGTAAGCTTTAATTTAATTTCAATCTTCCTTTATTCTTGTCCTTTTAATTCTTGTTGTTACCAATTTATTTTCAAGTAATTCAGTTTTAATCTTCTTTTTAATTTTCAATTCAATCATGTCAATTTCATTGTATGTCTTTAAGTTTGCAATTGTTATAGTTTTAATCATGCTTAGGTAAAACTCCTATGCTAGGAATTAGGGAATCCATGGCGTCATGAGACGATTTTATTAAGTCTAGGTTGAACCCGTACCGGTCTTATTTACTGCTGTGAGATTTTACGCCTTTGCTAGATTGAGAAATTAGCGGAGTTAGATTTCTTACAAGTAATTGGAAGGACTATAGAGCGAAAGTAATTTAGTTTCTTTCTAGGGTGGAAAAGAGACCGAAAGGCTTAATTTGAATAGGGACTTAGACGACCTATTTGACATCCTAAGACGGTATTGGACAGACCTTGACTTTACTAGACTGACCCTTAAGCAATGGTGAACCGAAATTCCTAGCTACCTTTTATTATCTACTTAAACTTCATTTAATTTTCGGTAGTTAGTAGAGAATCAATCAACCAAACCCCCCCCAAAAAAAAAAAAAAAAAAAAAAAAAAAAAAAAAAAAAAAAAAAATTGTTACTTTTATAGACTGAAAATAGCAAATAGAATTGATCTTGTCTCTCTGTGGTTCGACCCTTACTATCACTAGCTATAGTTTTAGTTCGGATTTATAAATTTAATTTTGATACAAAACGGCGGTATCAAATTTTGGCGCCGTTGCCGGGGAAACGTTGTAATTCTGTTTGCTTTATTTTTAGTTTATTTTTCTTGTCTCAAGGAACTTTGGTTCCTTGAGGCCGTTGCTTACTCTTGCTTCTAGTTTTGCTTTTGCACAGTTAGAAGGCAGATTTTTGAGAGGAAGGCTTGAGTACTCTCCGTTTCGCGATCATGACTAAAATATATGATAATCTTCAGCCACAAGTGCAGCATGTTCCAAAGGGATACGATTTACCCACCCCTACTCATGGTCATTTCGAATTCCGTTCCTCCTATATTGATTTAGTGGAGCGAAATCAGTTTGCTGGTTTACCGGACGAGGATCCTTTGAAGCATATGGAAATTTTCACAGACTACTGCTGTTCCATACGTGTACCGACTAGGGTGACCCAAGATGAAGTAAAGGGGATGATGTTCTTATACTCCTTGAAGGATTCTGCGCGAGATTGGTACCGCTACCTTGATAGGGTAGCAGCTGGAGTCACAGATTGGACATTTCTAGCATTAGCTTTCTTTAAAAAATACTTCCCACTCGCAAAGACTGATGCCTTGAGAAGCAAAATTACAAATTTCCAGCAAGGACCTGATGAGGAACTTTGTGAAGCATGGGGACGTTTCAAGAGTTTGGTTCGGTCTGTCCCTCACCACGGTTTCCAGCAGTGGTACCTTTGCAACTTATTCTACAATTCTTTATATGATGACTACAAGGTTATCTGGATGTTTGCGAATGGTAGGTTCCAAAATAATACTGGTCAGAATAAAGGTTGGAACATTATTGAGGAGATGGCAGTCCATAGAGCTGAGTTTGGGAGTTCGAGTGGAAACTCGCGAAAGCAAAGTGATGAAATGAGTGCCGTTGCGACACTCATTACTTCTATTACAGCCCGGCTCGAAAAGCTCGAGACTTCTAAGGTTTCCGAGAAAGAAATTGAAATTCTTGTTCATAACTCAGATGAGACCGTGGAATTGAGAGAAATAATCCGAGCTCTTTTGGTTCAAGTCAAGAAAATAGAAGAAGCTGGGATTGAATCTGCAAAGAATTTTGTGAAGCAGTTAGAGAATTTAGCGGCTAACCAAGTCGCCAATTCTTCAAGCACATGTGAGGGGCCAATTGAAACCATTAATGCCATTAATCTCCGAAGTGGCCTTTCTTATGATGGTCCCGATAAGCCAAGAGAAGACTCGGGAAATGATGAAAAGACAAATTTAAATTCTGGTGCGAAAACGAGCTCTACTGCCAGTACCAGTGGTCGATCGACCAACAACAGCAGTCGATCGACTGGAATCTCTGATGAAAAAGTTTCTGACCAGAAACTAATTGAACCCAGCACATGTGGTCGATCGACCAACAATATCAATCGATCCACCGAAGTTCCTGACGAAGAAGTTTCTGACCAGAAACTGTTCGAACCTAGTGTATTTGGTCGATCGACCGAGCCCAATGGTCGGTCGACTGGGTCTCCAGTGGGACGCAAATCTGTCAATTAATTTGCATGCTTCTATACTTATTGATGATTTGACAGAGGTTTTAAATTTACGGAAGCCGAAGGTTACTGATCCTACGGTCAGTGTTGCAGTCCCGTATCCGGAGCGTTTGAAGAATACTAAGCTGGAGTGCAAGTTTGGTAAGTTTTTGGAGATGGTCAAGAATCTTGAGGTAACCATTCCTTTCACTGATCTGATTACCCAGGTACCCTCTTACGCTAAATTATTGAAAGACATTCTGAATCGTAAGAGAAATTTTCATGATGACGGTGCTGTTGCTTTTGTGGAAGAATGTAATGCTCTTTCGCAAATTAACATACCACCTAAATTAAAGGACCCGGGTAGCTTTTCAATTCCTTGCACTATAGGTAACCACGAAATTGGAAAGGCTCTTTGTGATTTAGGGGCGTGTGTGTCGATGTCATGCCATATTCTGTTTTGCGAAAAGCTAAATATTGGTAGACTTAAGGTGACCGATATTACCCTTCAGATGGCAAATAGATCGACTCAGAGACCTTTAGGAGTCTTAGAGGATGTACCCGTTCGAGTGGGTAAGTTTTTTATTCCTGTCGATATCGTTGTTTTGGACATTTCAGAGGACAGTCAGATGTCAAACTACTCGATGAAACTACTCGATGCAGGTATTATTTATACAGTTGGCAACTCCAAGTGGGTTAGCCCAGTTCAGGTAGTTCCGAAGAAAGGAGGGACTACCGTGCTTAAAAATGAGAAAAATGAATTAATACCTACGCGAGTTGTGACAGGGTGGCGGATGTGCATTGATTATAGACAGTTGAATGCCGCCACCAAGAAAGACCACTTCCCCCTCCCTTTTTTTTTACCAAATGACTGAAAGACTTGCCTCTAACAAATTTTTCTGTTTTCTAGACGGATATCCAGGGTTCTTTCAGATCCCTATTCATCCGGATGATCAGAGTAAGACCACTTTTACCTGTCCACAGGGTGTTTTTGCATACCGCAGAATGCCTTTCGGATTGTGTAACGCCCTAGCTACCTTTCAGAGGTGCATGATGGGGATTTTTTCTGATTATATAGAGAACATTATGGAGGTATTTATGGATGATTTCTCAGTTTATGGTAATGACTTTGATCGTTGTTTAGCTAATCTTGATAAAGTCATGCAGCGTTGTATTGATGTTAATCTTGTTTTAAACTGGGAAAAATGTCAGTTCATGGTCAATGAGAGAGTTGTGTTTGGGCATCTGATTTCTGATAAGGGTATACATGTTGATAAGGCAAAAGTGCAGGTGATTGAGCAATTGCCTCCTCCCGTGAATGTTAAAGAAGTGAGGAGTTTCCTTGGTCACGCTGGTTTTTATCGGCGTTTCATTAAGGATTTTTCAAAAATTGCTAAACCAATTACACAATTGCTCCTTAAGGATGTTGTCTTTGAGTTTACTGATGAGTGCCTTTTAGCTTTTAACAGGTTAAAGGAGGCTCTAGTTTCTGCGCCAATCATTCAACCGCCTGATTGGGACCTCCCATTCGAGATTATGTGTGATGCCAGCGATTATGCGATTGGTGCAGTTTTGGGACAGCGTAAAAATAAAGATTTGAATGTCATATATTATGCGAGCCGAACTCTGGATGAGGCTCAAGTCAATTATTACACCACTGAGAAGGAGTTTCTAGCTGGAGTTTTTACCTTAGATAAATTTCGGTCTTATTTGTTAGGTTCTAAGGTTATTGTTTATCTTTTGACCATGCAATGAAGACTCTCTTTCTTAAGAAAGATGCGAAGCCGAGGCTTTTGAGGTGGATACTCCTTTTGCAAGAGTTTGATTTGGAGATCAAAGATAAGAAAGGTGAAGAGAATGTGGTGGCTGACCATTTATCTCGTCTGCAGCTGACAGAAAGGGAGGATTCGCTACCCATTAATGATTCTTTTCCTGATGAGAGTCTGTTAGCTATTACTAATTCGGGGTCTTATCCACCTCCGTGGTTTGCTGATTACGCTAATTTTTGTCATGAATGGTAAGATACCACCCGAGCTTTCATGGCAGCAGAAGAAGCGGTTCGCTTATGATGCTAGACAATAATTTTGGGATGATCCTTATGTTTTCAAGGAATGCGCAGACGGTCTTATCCAGAGATGTGTGCCTCAATGGGAGGTGAAGGATATCCTAGAAGCTTGCCACTCTTCTGCCTATGGCGGTCACCATGGTCCGTCCTGGACTGTGGCTAAGGTACTCTAATCTGGTTTCTATTGGCCAACTTTACATGCAGATAGTCGCAATTTTGTTGCTGAGTGCGATGCTTGTCAAAGATCGGGGAATATTTCAAGGAGACATGAGATGCCACAGGTAGGCATTCTAGAGGTTGAGATTTTTGATGTCTGGGGCATTGATTATCAAGGACCTTTTTCGAGCAGTCAAGGTAATAAATATATCCTCGTAGCTGTAGATTATGTGTCCAAATGGGTAGAAGCTATCGCTACTTCCCATTGCGATGCAAAAGCCGTGATTAAGCTATTTAAAAAGATTATTTTTCCTCGTGTTGGTATCCCTAGGGTTGTCATTAGCGATGGTGGAATGCATTTTAAAGAGAAACAACTTAGTGATTTATTGACTAAATTCGGTGTCCAACATCGTAGAGGTTTGGGGTATCATCCCCAAACTAGTGGTCAGGTTGAGATTTTTAACTGAGAATTGAAAGAAGTTTTAGCTAAAGTTGTTTCTAAATCACAGAAAGATTGGAGTCTTAAGTTAGATGAGGTCTTATGGGCTTATCGGACCGCGTTTAAAACGCCGATTGGGATGTCACCATTCCGATTGATTTATGGTAAGACATGTCATTTACCTGTTGAGTTGGAGCGTAAGTCTTGGTGGGCTATTTGTGATTTGAATTTGGATCCTAACCTCTCTCGTGAGAAACGTATGACACATGACTAAATGAGTGGAGGAATTTAGGTCACTGGCGGCCTATGATAATGCTAGGATCTACAAAGAGAAAACGAAGCGCTAGCACGACAAGAGAATCATTAAGCGCGAGTTCCATATTGGCGATAAGGTACTTCTTTTTAATGCTCATATCCGTTTATTTCCTAGTAAGCTGAAATCCAGGTGGACTGGCCCTTATACGGTCATAGCAGTTACAAAATTCGGATTAGTTGAATTGGAGACCTCATCTGGAGACCGATTCAAAGTGAACGGTCAATACGTGAAACACTATCGCGGTGTGATTTAATTTGTTGGGCGTAACGGCATCGTACTTTGACCCAATTTTAGAAGCTGCAAATTGAGGTAAGAAGGTCGTGCAGGACCTCTTAAACCAGCGCTAACCGGGAGGCAACCCGGCTTGTACATTTTTTGTAATTAGGAACTTTACAGTTTTATTTCATTAATTTGCATTAGGAACTTTAGCTTATTTCATTTTAATTAGCAATTTCTTTTTTGGAAAAACGTGCGCCTTTGAGAATGTTTGCAGGTAATTAATTTATGCTAAGTGCGTAGGATGATCTACTGGATGTCGATGAGGGAAAGACGGGAAATTGAAGTGGAAAAATAAATTTTTGACGTATTTGAGATTAATTGCCAGCATATGTAGTCGATCGACCAAGTTCACCAGTCGATCGACTGAGGAGAAAAAGGCAGAAGCTGTTTCATAGGGAGATTAGTCGATCGACTGGGTAAGATAGTCGATCGACCACCACGCGACATCAGAGGGCAAGTTAATAGGGAAGTTCTAATTCTTAACTCATTCATTCATTCATACTCTTTCAATAAAAAAAAATAAGAAAAACCCTAAGTTCTTCCCCTTTTGCGATTTGCGATTCCAATCCCCCTTTAATCTCGATTTTTCTTGCTCAAATCTCCAAGTTTTCATCAAAGGTATGTCTCTAATCCTCTTTTAATCCTTTTAATTCGATTCTTGCTGAATTTCTAGGCCCAAATTTCGAGCAATGTCACCATGTATCGAAAAAAAATCGATTTGGGGAAAATCGATTTAGGGCTAATTTCTTTTCGAATTTGTGCTTTAATTGCCTTTGCTATCCTATTCCCTTGATTTTCAAGCCATATTAGCAACTAGGAGATGCTTAAATCCGTTTCCCCAAAATTTTCGAAACCCTAATTTCGTGTTCAATTTCTGATTTTGTTTAGGGTTTATAAATTTTCATTGTTCAAATTATGGGAAGCTAGTTGTTGATTTGTTAATTTTGTAGGAAGCAACAATGACAAAAGGGAAGCAGACGATGTTCAGTGGGCAGTCCAGTCAAGGAGCAGCTAAACGGCCGCGGGGTCCGCCGTTAATGATCGAGGCAATTACGGATAGTCTACTTAACTATCTGCAGGTTACTTTCTCTACCTCTACTCAGCGAGCTAAATTCATTACCTTGGTCGAAAAAATAAAAGTTCAGGCAACCCGTTTTATTCATAAGCCAACTTTCGAGAAACTAGGGTGTCTTGAATCTGTCGTGTCTCTGCTAAATGGGACAGGGATGTCGGGATTGGTGGACATGGCTGAGTTCACCTACTACACTCTTACCCTTGAGTTTTTGTCGTCTTTAGCTTTTGACCAGGCTTCTTTTGAAACTAATAGGAGTAGCTCTTGCATTTCTTTTCGGCTGTTTAATGTCACCTACTCCTTGACATTGGCCGAATTTGCTGGTTATTTGGGTCTTTGTTTCGAGGGTAACACCTCGGAACCTTCTGATGTGCACAAGGTAATGTGGTCGTGTATCTCTGACTGGAAAGACCCTAAGAGGACGGGCACTTCCGTCCACTTACCTCCTTTTCGTTATTTTTTCCGGCTGATGGGTAATACCATTTTCGGCCGCAAGGAGTCAAATAATGTTAATACCATTGAACTGTCTATCTTGGCGGGCTATCTGAACATTGAAAGTCGGGTAGCCCGTATTTATAACATAGCTTATTTGACTGCCTCTCACTTTCACACTATAAGTGAGGGTACCTCTTTGGCCACTATTGTTTGTCGTGGGTTGGTGACTCGTATCGCCAACCGTCTGGTTCTTGTCTTCCCTTGAGAGGAGGCCCCTCTTGAACCTGATGCACGCTTCATGGACCTTGACTACGCCAGGTCTGTGAAGTGGGTTGATACACGGGGTCGGTGGAAGATTGATTCTTCCATTTGCGACTCCATCCCTATCCTTGGCCTCCCTCCCATCTTGCCCCTTACCACTGTTTTGGGGGCGACTCGCCCGCCCTTGCCTAGCTACAGGCTCCCTATTAGGGTGGGCACCACTACTGCTAGTACCTCGAGGCGAGATTGTGCCTCATCTTCACAGGCCCCCTCCTCCTCCACTCCTGCTCCCACGGGTTTCCCGGCTACTTTTCGTCCCCCTACACCTATTGTTATCCCTGCGGTCATGGACCAAAGGGCGGTTTCACGTGTGTTGGGTGACTTGTGCAGGAGCTTTGATCAGCACAGGGTAGACATGGCTCTGGCCATGTACCCAGTTTACGAGGAGTACACTCGGACAGGGATGCTCCCACGAGGTCCCTGGACTCATCCGTCCTTCTTTGTTCCCCCGGTGGGCGGATACCCTCCGCCTGCTACGAGATCTACTCCCACGACTACTACTACCGTTGATGCTGAGGCGGGAGAAGAGGATGACTCGGAATCCGAGGTGGATGAGGGTAGCGAGTATGATTTTGGGGATTAGACGCATTCTGACCTCCCCCATTTTTGGCTGGTTTGGGGAGGTCTTCTTTTGTGAGTTTCCGATCCCTTTATGTTAGTTTTCTTTATTTTATTGTTGCTTATATTCTTCCCTATATTGCTGTTGATGCTGGTGATTTGCTGCTGGCCACAATGAGGGCATTGTGCGTTTTGGTTTGGGGAGGGTATTTGCATATGTCTATTGCATCTGCATTTGTTTTTTATTGCATTTCAGTCACACGTTTATTGCATTTCAGCTTGCATTTGTTTTTTATTCAAAAAAAAAGAACAAAAAAAAAATTGAAAAACCACCAAAAATTCAAAAAATCACGTTTACTTTCGCATTTAGGTCGAGTCGGAACGGAAGGATTTCAATGATGAGATTGCATTACATATTGTCTCATTGCCCTTTCCTTGCACTTTGAACATTTCCAAGTATGTCACTTGCATAGTCTACGAGTTTTTGTTGGAATTTTGCTAAACGAATAGACTTGACTCAGTATTGGCAAGCTACTTAAATTTCTAAGTATATAGCTTAATAAATCGGTGACATTCATGACCGATTTCATGTAGGAATGAGAGTAGTTTCTCCTTATAAGGCATGTCACATTAATTTGCATAAGCATGAGTCTAGTCTACTTGATACCTATATGCATTCGGGTCCGTGGTTTGTTGACACATGTGGTAGAGGTTCCCCTTTCTCATTTTACCCATAAACCTCACATAGCCAAATAGCTTATTTTGTCCGATTTAGCTACATACTATACTTAGCCTACCTTATCTGAGCTAGTAATGTTAGTGTTTTGGGAATTTCTTGAATGTCTTTTGGTTATTTTGTTCTTCATGAGAAGTTGGAGGTGAAATGGTGGGAAGGAAAGAAAAGAAAAATGAAGAAGAAATAGAAAAAGAAAAAAAAAACCTCAGAAAAATGAAAAAAAAAGGAGGAGACTGAACTGGGCAGAGAGCACTGGCCAGCAGGGGTGGTCGATCGACTGATGTTGTTGGTCGATCGACTACCAGTCGAGGAATTGAAAAAAAAAAACAAAAGGAAGTCAGAAAAAAAAACTCAGAAAATGAAAAAAAAAGAGAGAGAGATCACATGTATAAATTGAATTTTTGGATGGTGATTTCTTAATTCCCATGTGCTATTCATATTATTTTGGGGAATTGTTATTTTTGGTAAGTGGAAGTAAGAAGTGGATTTGCTTATAATTTGGTTTAGTGGTTATTAGCTCGGCTTAACCCCTCTTTCCGAGATTCATTTCAGCCTCTTTTTACCTCTAGCCTCACAATCCCAAATCGCCTCGGCATGTGTCATGGTGATTAAATGGTTGGAATGCATATGTACGGTTGTAGAAACTTTATTCATGTTAGATTGCAGGCATGTCCTTATGGATCGTAGATAGGTGAGAGTCTTATTTTTATCACTCTTTTGTCTTGCATAATATATCTCACCCTATTCTTAAATTGAGTGAATGAGCGACCCGTGAGAGTCCGATATATACGAGTCTTGCAAGGTCGAAGGTTTATCAAATTCTTGAACATGTTTAAATCGTTTGCATTTGAAAAAAATACTTGGATGTTAATAGTTGCATTAAATTGGTTAGGTATGATGGTTTGTATTAGCTCTGAGCATGAAATCCGTTCCATTAGAGGATTTTAGTCAGGTCATAGTGCTTGCTTGGGGACAAGCAAGGTTTGGTTTGAGGAGATTTGATACGTGCATATTCTATACACTTTATTTGCAGTTTTGGCACGTATTTCCATGTGTATTTGTTAGCTTAAAGCTATTATTTCTCCCGAAATGGTTTACTTTGGAATTTCAATGATTTATTGTAGGAATGAGTGGAAGCAAGCTAAATCAAGCTTAAATCGTCCTCCGGAAGCAACTTTATGGAAACTTGGAAGATGGGAGTTCGGACTTGCTCACCTTGGGATGCGTGCATGGGGTGAAGAGGCTGATTGGAAGAGAAAAGAAGTTACTGTACAGCGTCGTTGGTCGATCGACCAACATCTCTAGTCGATCGACCGTGGAAGTTCAGCATAGGAGGCAGCACTGTAGAGGCTGGTCGATCGACCGTGCCACTTGGTCGATCGACCAGGCCGCGAACCTGTGATTTACTTTATGCGTTAGACTTTTGAAAGCCCACTTGTAATTAACTTTTGAGGGAGAACGTTTATCAGTAGAAGGCAACAATAATTTAGGTTATGCTTTTTATTATTCAACAACTGAAGTTTTAGATCTAGTTTTGGAGACACGAAGTGGAGGCACGGATTCGAATTAATTGTTTGTTCATCAATTTCCTTAGTAAGCTTTAATTTAATTTCAATCTTCCTTTATTATTGTCCTTTTAATTCTTGTTGTTACCAATTTATTTTCAAGTAATTCAGTTTTAATCTTCTTTTTAATTTTCAATTCAATCATGTCAATTTCATTGTATGTCTTTAAGTGTGCAACTGTTATAGTTTTAATCATGCGTAGGTAAAACTCCTATGCTAGGAATTAGGGAATCCATGGCGTCATGAGACGATTTTATTAAGTCTAGGTTGAACCCGTACCAGTCTTATTTACTGCTGTGAGATTTTACCCCTTTGCCAGATTGAGAAATTAGCGGAGTTAGATTTCTTACAAGTAATTGGAAGGACTATAGAGCAAAAGTAATTTAGTTTCTTTCTAGGGTGGAAAAGATACCGAAAGGCGTAATTTGAATAGGGACTTAAACGACCTATTTGACATCCTGAGACGGTATTGGACAGACCTTGACTTTACTAGACTGACCCTTAAGCCATGGTGAACCGAAATTCCTAGCTACCTTTAATTCTCTACTTAAACTTCATTTAATTTTCGGTAGTTAGTAGAGAATCAATCAACCAAACCCCCCCCCCCCCCCCCAATATTGTTACTTTTATAGACTGAAAATAGCAAATAGAATTGATCTTGTCTCTCTGTGGTTCGACCCTTACTATCACTAGCTATAGTTTTAGTTCGGATTTATAAATTTAATTTTGAAACAAAACGACGGTATCAAGCCCCCACTTTGACTGAGGCTTGGACAGAGCAAAAGTCAATGTAGAGCCCCCAGGTCAATCGAAGATTACAACCTGGAGACCCAAGCGACGTCGAGGCGGCTTGAAAGGATTTAGGACAAGGACCTGCCATCAGGAAGGGCGACGCCAAGGTGACTCAAGGGTACGAGCCAAGGACATGTCGTCGAGAACAGTTTAGAGTCTATCGACTGTCCGTGCGGGTCGTTTAAAGTCCATTAGAGTACGTACAAAGGCTCGCCAGCCATAAGAAGGAGTCATACCTGAGGCATCTTCGGATATGTCTTCGCACGTTTGCGGAAAAAGGGTCGCCAGCTGATGGTAAGGAAATGTACCCGAGGCATCTTCGGGATCTGTCCTTGGAGGATTGCGGGCAAAGGCTCGCCAGCCAAGACAAGGAAATGTACCCGAGGCATCTTCGGGATCTGCCCTTGGAAGGTTGCGGACAAAGGCTCGCCAGCCATTGTAAGGAAATGTACCTGAGGCATCTTCGGGATCTGTGATGCGATCCCGCTAAGTGTTCACAAATTAAGATGTGGTCGTTGGCCACGGTCGAATCAAAACACAATTTATAGCTCCACAAACAACTCTACAATTAGTAAAGAGGCAAGTAAAGGTCGGATCCCAAGGGACGGGAGTTGAAATGAGATTTCTATTGTAACTAGTGGTGTCTAAGGGGTGTCACAAATTGGGTTGATGTAGAAGGTTACTAAACTAGAATAACAATGAAAATAAACAAGCAAGATGAATAAAAGGGGTGTAAACAATTGATTAAAGGCACTAGGGTGTCATGGGATCATAGGGGAATCATGGGATATGATCATACAAACATGTTCTCAAATTATAAGCAAGCAATTATTGTTGTGATGGATTGAGTTGGGTTATATCTTACAATCCTAGGAAAGTTTGGGTCCCGGAGCCGAATCGATTAGATTGTACAACACCTACAAGTCGACTTAATCTTCCCTACTCAATAACATGCATGGTCTAATGAGACTCGAGTTGGGTTATGTCTTACAAGTCTCATTGAAAAGATAGGAGATGATAGTAAATGCAAGGATTCATAGGCTTAGCATTTCATCAAATATAACATGTGCATGAGTTGAGATCAAAACAAGCAAGCAAATAAAACATGAAAGCATATTAATTTAAGCATGAATCATTCCCCATGTTGGTTTCCCCTAATCACCCATTAACCCTAGCTAAGAGACTACTCACTCATTATCATGTTGATCATGCTAGCAAGGTTGTCAATCATACCAACAATATGAAACATGATGAATAAATGAAAGTAATTAACAATAATTTAAAAAGGGATTAAGAGATTATACCTACTAATGATTCCAATAATAAAGCAAGAATAATAGAAGTACTTGAATGCTAGATTGAGAGGTTGTCAATCTCCCAATAATAACCCAAATAATCTTCAATTACCCAAAATAAAGGATGAACAAAAGAGAGATTAAAGAACTAGAACTTGGATTAAAACTTGATTAATACTTGATTACAATATTGAAGAGAGGTTTGATTGATATTAACTACACTAATTATTGATAAGAAGAACATGCTCCTCTAATTAGACTAATGGGGTATTTATAGTGAAAATTAGGGAGGATGCATTAGGGTTAACTAAGGGCTAAACTAGTAATTACACTTTTTAAGTTAAGCAAGGAGGACCCGGTATTTTCTGAGAGAAGGACTTCTCTTTTCGTAGCTTGAAGAAGACAATCCGTGCTGTGCAGGAATCCGGGCGGAATAAGGTCGGGACGGACGGATTTGGGCGGTGGAATCCGAGCGGATTCTGAGGAATCCGGGCGGATTGTTGAGGGGGAATCCGAGCGGATTCTGGCGTGGGACGCTCGGATTGTGCAAGGGCTGGACGGGCGGATTGTTGACAATCCGCTCGGATTGTCAGTCAGCATAGTAACTTCTTCTTTTCTTCCCTTTTCTTCATAAATTCCTTGGGGATTTCCTTGGGGACTCAAGGATCTTTCCTCAACATTGCTCTTCTACTATGATATGTATAAAGGCCTTCTAATCTTGTCTCTCCTTGATGCTTGGTCATTGAATTCGATCAATTTAGTCTCGTTTTGCCATGAAAATGCAAGATTCTTACTCCTTTCCTACCAAGGGATCAAAATCTCAAAGAATATGCAAAACAAAGAACTAAAGATAAGAAATGACCCAAATAAGCACTAAAAAGCATGGGAACAAGGTTAATTCGGGGGCTAAATATGCGCCAATTATGGTCACATCAAATATCCCCAAACCGAACCTTTGCTCGTCCCGAGTAAAGAGGTGGCAAAGAATAGGACCAATACTAACCTATCCTAATAATATAGCCGATATGAGACAATTAGCGGGTCTCACTCCGTCCCTTCAACTCACAACAAGGCAACCATGAGGTAGGATGCCTTCTTGCAAGGCAAGGTGGGTCTTGCCAAAATGGCGACACATCCAAACATTAAGCACACAAAAATCAAGTAATGGATGCATCTACAAAAGGAATAGCCACTTTCCTCATCTAAGTGGCGGAAATTATCTACAAGGGAAGCAATTCAAGGGTACACACTCCTTCATAGATGCAATTTATTCAAACTACTAAGCCTAGAATGATACCAATAAATCACCTCCAAGTTGTGTCAAGCTAGGGTACCTTTGTCCTCAATCGTTAAATGCTTTTGTCAAGAGTAGACTCCCTATGGTGTTAGAAACACTGGAGGATCGCGGAATTCCCCCTCTTGCCTAGACAAGAAGAAGGGTCGTCCCCTCTCTACCATGCACAAAAATGGATATGATGGATAAAGGGATCAATAGATATTTGAGTTTCACTTTTGGGAGTTTGCTTTTGTTTTTGTTTTTCCCCCCAAATTTCTTGTGGCATTTGACATTTGAGAACACTTTATTTGCCATTTCTTTTTGATTTTTGGCATTTCAATACTTGACAACTTTTTTTTTTTGCATTTCTTTTTGAACATTTTCAAAGTCACCCCAATTAGTAACGAGGGTGCCTTGTATTTGAAGCTTAGGAGTTCTATTTTTGCTCCTCTTTTCATTTGATGCATTTTTGCAAACTTTCTTTCATTTTTCATTTCATTGAACTCAAATTGATTTCTTTTTGTGCCCATTCCCTTTTGTTGACAAAATGTATGGTAGAACATGGATGATGGATGGTTGCATGGTTTCAAGGGTCACCTTGGAATAAACGGTAGCCAAGGAGTTATCACACCACAAGGTACTCTTGACTAGGCCTTAAACCATGGGTCAAAGGATACTAGCATGACACATCCTAGGGTGTTTTACAAGCATTCTAACAAGCAAAGTCTTAAGAACAAAAAGCATCTACTAGGGCCTATATACACTTGTCAAGCTTCCCAAGTAGACGGTTTCGCAAAATTTTTCTAACATGCAACTACATGCCATGATGCAACTAGCATATAAACATCCTAATGCATATGATTCTACCAACTAATATGACAAACAATCTAAAGGCAAGTCCTAGATTCACATTGTTATACCGCATCAATCAAAATAAAGCCACATAGTCATTAACATAAAGAGGAAAAAGGAGATTGGAAAGATCATACCATGCGGTCTTCAATATCCTCATGTCTCGGATGTGGCGTAGTCAATCAATGTGAACAAGGATAAAACAAACACAATATATACAAGACAATATATACAAAGGAAATGAACTTGTTTTTGGGTTTTCAATTTTTTTTCAACTTTTATGATTTTTGAAATTTTTCAATTTTTATGGGTTTTTGAATAAGAGTTAAATGTTAGAATTCCCATCCCCACACTAATATGGGCATTGTCCTCAATGGCCAAAATGATGGAAATTATGCAAAGATGATGCATGATTTCTATACTAAATGCAATCTATACTAAGCTACACTACATGATGCATGGTTTTTGTTATGACGGAGAGGATAATTTAGTTTACCTCCCGTTGCGTATGCATTAACTTCCCCAAACCGAGTGAGACACTATTGCTAATGTCCAAGGATGGGTATAGTTCATGCACACACTATGCTATGCATGAAACTAATTTGTCATTTTGGATTTTACAAATGGGAACAATAGAATGAGAACACCTCAATGGTACCGAGGTGTGAGTCCTTTGATGTTGCTAGGACTATACCAACAATGATCAAAATGAAATAAAATACAAAGAGATATAGACAAACCATGGGAGAGTAGGAGTCTCCAAGGCTTGCTAGTCTTCCATCATGCTATCATCATCACTTCCCTCATGAGAAGTGGTCACATTGCCACTTTCCTTGTCATTTGCTTCTTCACTTTCTTCCTCATCTTGCTCATCATCATCTTCACCATCTCTTTTTCCATCTTCACTTGCATCTTCCTCAATATTATCATCAACTTCTTCATCATTTCCAACAACCTCATTGTCACCCAAACCGACCCTAGATGCACCCGGAAATAAGACTTCTCTATCCGCCCAACTAGGCAAAGGACAAGATGGATCAAGGAGTCCTTGCCTAGCTAAATGTAGGAGGGGAGGATATTGAGCCAAAAAAAGCATTTTTCCGATCTTCATAGGCTTGCTTGTGCATTGCTTGCATGAGAAGAGTCACATAGTCTTTCCCAATTTCAATTCCTTCCGGTTTGAACTCTTCATACTCAAAGGGGTAAGGTGGTATGACAATGGAAGAGGAGGGGGTTTCAAGATCACCCTTTTGTTGTTGAATGATATACTCGGCTTCTTCGGAAAGGGGAAGTAGATAATTGGTCCGGTGGACGCTTAGGCGACAAATCTTCGAGGGCAAGGTGAACGATCTAGCTTCACTAGTTAGCCATCCATACTCAGTGTCAAGGGGGTTTTGAGCAACCCACTTGAACTTGTGAATCATAATATGCATATCAATAAGATGGCCACCTTCCTTTGCTTTGTACTTGCTATCCTTATTGAAGTTAGGATCAAAGTGCTTAGCTAGGACCGTGACTAGGCCGCCATTGACAATAACGGTCGTGCCCTTCTTCCCACTATCGATGTTGAGCCATCTATCTACCAAGAGCCTCAAAGAATTGTAAGGCTTGGTATGAATTCTTCCGATATTCAAAGCCGATTCAAGGAGAATAAAATCAAGTCTTGTGAAATGATTGGTGTCTTTCCTAGAAATTATGGTATTTCCCACAACCTTGTGCCATACTCTTATGCCCGGATGATGGACCAAAAGAGCACGACATGCATGAAAATCCTCAAATTTCTTCCCGGAGATTGCCTCCCAAAGAGGCTCGGGGTCATACTTTCCATAATGCTTAAGATAACGCGATTCATCACTAAGACCCAAAATTTCACCCAATTCCTTAAAGGTAATGCGTCTACTAACATTAGCTAGACGAAACTCGAGATTTTCTCTATTCTCAACTTTGGTGACTTTCAAAGAACTTAAAAATTCCAAGACAAGGGAGGGGTATGTCAATTCCTTTGTTTCAAACAATTTCTTCAACCCCATGGCTTTGAAAAAGGCTTTTGTTTGTTCAAGAACACCCAATTTTTCAAAGGTATCCTCACATATGAATTTGGTGGATTGTAATGACTTTATAGCAAACTTGACAAAGGTATTTCTATGGGTATCGGAAATAAAAGTTACCTCCGGATAATGCAAAAGTTGATTAATTACCGGAGTAGAAGGTGTTGTTGCTCCCATAGAAGGTTGTTGTTGTTGTTGCACTTCCAAGTTTGGTGTTGCTACCACCATAGCCAAAGCTTTCTTTGTTTGAAGAGCCTTTTGCCTTTGTGAGAGTGCCTTAGCCTTTGGTGCCTTTGTTGCCTTTGTTGCTCCCTTAGTCCTTGCCATTGGTGAGCTTAACCAAGAAAAGAATGAAAAATCTTCAATTTGTAGTATGCCCAAATCGATTTGAAGGTGAAAGGCTTTGCCTTTATGAAAACAAAAATCGACTCAAAGGTTGAAGATTTTGTTCTTGGTTTTGATTTTTGTTGAAGAAGGAGTGATTAATTTGTTGTTGGAAGGATGGTTTGATTTGATTTTGGTGAATGTTGTTGAGGGTTTTTGTTTTTATGATGGAGAGGATGAGGGTTTTGATGTTGTGGGTAGTGTTTATGAATGAATGAATGAATGAATGAAGGTGGGAGGGGTTTTAAAGAGGCCGAAAATTTCAAAACTGCAGAGGCAATCCGTGCGGATTAGGCTCAATCCGTGCGGATTCTACTTCTTCTACCTTTGCAAAAACTCGCCTAAAGACAGGCGGATTCTTAACAATCCGCTCGGATTTGCTGAACACGGGACGGGCGGATTTGCTCAAAGACGGACGGATTTCTGTCCAGAGAAATTTGCTTGTTTTCCTCAGCTGCAAAGACGGACGTCTTTCTCCCTGGACGGACGGATTCTTCAAGACGGGCGGATTTTCAGAAATCCGCTCAGATTCTTTAACAGTCAAGAAAATTTCAAAATTCAGCTCAGTTCAAGACGGGCGTCTTTTCTGCAGGACGCTCGGATTCTGTAAGACGGGCGGATTCTCAGGAATCCGCTCGGATTCTTCCTCTGTGTACACGGATTCAGTTCCACCCGTGCACAGCGCATTTCCCTTATCATTCTTTCATTCTTTCTTCAAATCTTGTGTTCTTCATTGTGGGGGCACTAATAAGGCATGGATAGCCTAGGCAATTGCCATCCCCACACTAAGGTAAAGCACTACACATCAATTGAAATTGTTAGTCCCTCCCTCACTTCTCTCTTACATGACAATTATTTTGATCAAAGTAAATAAAAATCCAAAGATGACAAAAATGCAATACAAGAATTGAAATGTAAGTTAAGGAGTTAGAGATATTTACAAGTGGTGGTTTAGGGAGGACTCCACCAAACTCTCATTCTTGATGAGATGTCAAGGGGGCATGTTCAAGGTGTTGTTGATGTTGCTCAACACCTTGAAGAAGTAGTCAAAGGCTTGTTCGTTATCATGGTAGAGGTCCTCAATAGACCGTGGTCCTTGTTGTTGATCATGATCGATGGCATGTCCAATGTAGGGATTAAAAATCCCTTCAAATTCGTCGTCCCAAAGACCACAAACTTCATTGAGTTGATCATTGAAAATCTCTTGCTTAGATGGAGACAACTCTCCCAATTTCTTCTCTTGGCCAATGAGGCCATCTTCTTCTTCCTTGGTTGATTTTGATGAGCTTTGCAAGCTCTCCTTGTCACAATTCACTTGCTCTTTGAATGGAGCATCTTCAATTTTCTTCTTCCATTGGAGTCCCGACTTCTTCTTTTCATCCTTTCGGCTATAATGATCAATCATGAAACATGGTTCATGCAAACGAGGAGCTCTCATAGTCTTGTCAAGATTAAAAGTTATGCTTTCATCTCCCACTTCTAGAGTGATCTCACCATGTTTCACATCAATCACCGCACCCGCGGTGTGTAGGAAAGGTCTTCCTAGGATGATTGGAATGTTGGAATCTTCCTCCATATCAACAATGACAAAGTCCACCGGGATGAAAAACTTCCCAATTCGCATGGGGACATCTTCCCATATCCCTAACGGTGTCTTCGTCGATCTATCGGCCATTTGGAGTGTGATATTGGTGCATTTAAGCTCTCCCATCCCCAACCTTTTACTCACCGAGTACGGCATGACACTCACACTAGCCCCTAGATCACATAAGGCTTTGTTGATCGTCGTGTCGCCAATGGTACACGGTATTGAGAAGCTTCCCGGATCCTTTAACTTTGGAGGTGAACTCCCTTGAAGTATTGCACTACTCACCTTAGTGAAGGCGATAGTCTCAAGTTTCCGGATCGACTTCTTCTTTGTGAGGATATCTTTCATGTACTTCGCATAGGCCGGAACGTGATTGATTAATTCCGTGAAAGGAATTGAGACTTCTAAATTCTTCACAATTTCCATGAACTTTCCAAGTTGATCATCAAATTTGGGCTTGGCTTGACGACTTGGAAAAGGAAGTCTAATCACAATGGGCTCCTTCTCTTTGGCCTTGTCTTCATTTTTCTTTGAACTTTCTTCTTTTGATGATTCTCCATCTTTGGAGTTTTGCACAATTTCTTCCTTTTCACTAGCTTCCACAACTTCATCCTCAACTTGCTTCTTCGGTGCTTCATACCTTGTACCACTTCTCAAGTGAATGGCACTAACCGTTTCATGTCTAGGGGGATTACTTTGAGGTGGTAATTGCCCCTTTTGTCTTTGTGAGCTTGAAGATGCTAGTTGAGTCAATTGTGTTTCCAACATCTTGGTGTGAGCTAGAATGTTGTTGATGGTGGTTTCCTTTGCTTGGCTATCTTTTTGCATTTGAGTGAAAAACTCTTGTTGATTCTTTTGCATTTGGAGGACCGCTTTTTGGACATCAAAACCTTGGTCATTTTGGTGATTGTATGGATTTTGATTTTGGTAACCTTGGTTTTGATTGTAAAATTGTCTTTGATTTTGGTTTCTCATGGGCGGTGGAGTGTATGTTGTTTGAGGGTTTTGAACATTTTGGCTTTTGTATGAGATATTTGGATGGAATTTGGTGTTTTCATTGGAAAAGTTGGAATAAGGGGTACCACTCTTGTATGCTTGGAAAGCATTTACTTGTTCATTTGTTCCCCTACATTCACCTTGGTCATGTCCCAAAGTTCCATAATTCTCACATATCCCACTTGGGATTGATGAGGATGCCGTCATGGCATTAACATGATGCTTCGATGATTTTGAGTTTTCCTCAAGTCTAGCCATAGCTTGTTCAAACTTCAAGTTGATTGTGTCAATGTGAGCACTAAGTTGAGCACCCAATTGAGTAACGGAGTCCACTTCATGCTTTCCTCCTCTAGTAGCCTTGCGAGGTCTACTATATTGTGAGTTATGGACCGCCATTTCCTCAATCATGTTCCATGTTTGATTGTCATCAACTTCGGTGAACATTCCATTTGATCCCATATTGAGAATGTTCCTAGAATATTCATATAAACCATTCCAAAATTGTTGTACCAAAAACCATTCGCTAAGTCCATGGTGAGGACATGAGCGACAAATTCCTTTAAACCGCTCCCAAGCTTCATACAAAGACTCTTCATCCCTTTGCTTAAAACCCGTAATTTGAGCTCTTAGCATGTTGGTCTTTTCCGGTGGGTAGAATTTTTTGTAGAAAGCTAGAGCCAACTTCTTCCAAGAATCTATTCCAAGGGTGGCCTTATCAAGGCCTTTCAACCATTGCTTCGCGGTGCCGATTAAGGAAAAAGGAAATATGACCCATCTAATTTGGTCTTGAGTCACGCCCGTTTGAGAGATAGCATCACAATAATCGCCAAAGGTTTCCATATGAGAATGAGGATCCTCACTAGGCATCCCCCCAAATTGGCTCCTCTCAACTAGTTGGATGAAGGCGGACTTGGCAATAAAATTTCCGGTGAGATGTTGCGGTGTAGGAGTACCATTTGGTAGATTCTCCTCGGTGGGTACAGAGTGTGATGAGAATTTTGGCATTGTAGGTGGATTTTGTGGGGTATTGTGTAATGGGTTTTCTTCTCCTTCTATTGCGAAAGGATTGACAAACTCACTAGTGGGTTGAACAACTTCACCAACACCTCTCAAATTCCTCCTAAAAAGTCTCCTATTGTTCGTCAAGGTTCTTTCGATTTCACGGTCAAAAGGTAACAAATCACCTTGTAACCTTCTAGACATGCAAAATATCAAACAACTCAAAAACAATTAGAACAAACCTTGAGGAGTTTTACTTCCTCAAGGCGAAGAAAGACCCAACTAATAACAAAAAGGAAATCTAAGTCAAACAAACACCGTCCCCGGCAACGGCGCCATTTTTTGATGCGATCCCGCTAAGTGTTCACAAATTAAGATGTGGTCGTTGGTCACGGTCGAATCAAAACACAATTTATAGCTCCACAAACAACTCTACAATTAGTAAAGAGGCAAGTAAAGGTCGGATCCCAAGGGACGGGAGTTGAAATGAGATTTCTATTGTAACTAGTGGTGTCTAAGGGGTGTCACAAATTGGGTTGATGTAGAAGGTTACTAAACTAGAATAACAATGAAAATAAACAAGAAAGATGAATAAAAGGGGTGTAAACAATTGATTAAAGGCACTAGGGTGTCATGGGATCATAGGGGAATCATGGGATATGATCATACAAACATGTTCTCAAATTATAAGCAACAATTATTGTTGTGATGGATTGAGTTGGGTTATATCTTACAATCCTAGGAAAGTTTGGGTCCCGGAGCCGAATCGATTAGATTGTACAACACCTACAAGTCGACTTAATCTTCCCTACTCAACAACATGCATGGTCTAATGAGACTCGAGTTGGGTTATGTCTTACAAGTCTCATTGAAAAGATAGGAGATGATAGTAAATGCAAGGATTCATAGGCTTAGCATTTCATCAAATATAACATGTGCATGAGTTGAGATCAAAACAAGCAAGCAAATAAAACATGAAAGCATATTAATTTAAGAATGAATCATTCCCCATGTTGGTTTCCCCTAATCACCCATTAACCCTAGCTAAGAGACTACTCACTCATTATCATGTTGATCATGCTAGCAAGGTCGTCAATCATACCAACAATATGAAACATGATGAATAAATGAAAGTAATTAACAATAATTTAAAAAGGGATTAAGAGATTATACCTACTAATGATTCCAATAATAAAGCAAGAATAATAGAAGTACTTGAATGCTAGATTGAGAGGTTGTCAATCTCCCAATAATAACCCAAATAATCTTCAATTACCCAAAATAAAGGATGAACAAAAGAGAGATTAAAGAACTAGAACTTGGATTAAAACTTGATTAATACTTGATTACAATATTGAAGAGAGGTTTGATTGATATTAACTACACTAATTATTGATAAGAAGAACATGCTCCTCTAATTAGACTAATGGGGTATTTATAGTGAAAATTAGGGAGGATGCATTAGGGTTAACTAAGGGCTAAACTAGTAATTAAACTTTTTAAGTTGAGCAAGGAGGACCCGGTATTTTCTGAGAGAAGGGCTTCTCTTTTCGTAGCTTGAAGAAGACAATCCGTGCTGTGCAGGAATCCGGGCGGAATAAGGTCGGGACGGACGGATTTGGGCGGTGGAATCCGAGCGGATTCTGAGGAATCCGGGCGGATTGTTGAGGGGGAATCCGAGCGGATTCTGGCGTGGGACGCTCGGATTGTGCAGGGGCTGGACGGGCGGATTGTTGACAATCCGCTCGGATTGTCAGTCAGCATAGTAACTTCTTCTTTTCTTCCCTTTTCTTCATAAATTCCTTGGGGATTTTCTTGGGGACTCAAGGATCTTTCCTCAACATTGCTCTTCTACTATGATATGTATAAAGGCCTTCTAATCTTGTCTCTCCTTGATGCTTGGTCATTGAATTCGATCAATTTAGTCTCGTTTTGCCATGAAAATGCAAGATTCTTACTCCTTTCCTACGAAGGGATCAAAATCTCAAAGAATATGCAAAACAAAGAACTAAAGATAAGAAATGACCCAAATAAGCACTAAAAAGCATGGAAACAAGGCTAATTCGGGGGCTAAATATGCGCCAATTATGGTCACATCAATCTGTCCTTGAAAGGTTGCGGACAAAGGCTCGCCAGCCATGACAAGGAAATGTACCCGAGGCATCTTCGGGATCTGTCCTTGAAAGGTAGCTGACAAAGGCTCGCCAGCCACGACAAGGAAATGTACCCGAGGCATCTTCAGGATCTGTCCTTGAAAGGTTGCGGACAAAGGCTCGCCAGCCATGACAAGGAAATGTACCCGAGGCATCTTCGGGATCTGTCCTTGAAAGGTTGCGGACAAAGGCTCGCCAGCCATTGTAAGGAAATGTACCCGAGGCATCTTCGGGATCTGTCCTTGAAAGGTTGCGGACAAAGGCTCGCCAGCCATTGTAAGGAAATATACCCGAGGCATCTTCGGGATCTGTCTTTGAAAGGTTGCAGACAAAGGCTCGCCAGCCATGACCAGGATATGTACCCGAGGCATCTTCGGGATCTGCCCTTGAAAGGTTGCGGACAAAGGCTCGCCAGCCATTGTAAGGAAATGTACCCGAGGCATCTTCGGGATCTGCCCTTGAAAGGTTGCGGACAAAGGCTCGCCAGCCATGACAAGGAAATGTACCCGAGGCATCTCCGGGATCTGCCCTTGGAAGGTTACGGACAAAGGCTCGCCAGCCACGACAAGGAAATGTACCCGAGGCATCTTCGGGATCTGCCCTTGGAAGGTTGCGGACAAAGGCTCGCCAACCATTTTAAGGAAATGTATCCGAGGCATCTTCGGGATCTGTCCTTGAAAGGTTGCGGACAAAGGCTCGCCAGCCATTGTAAGGAAATGTACGCGAGGCATCTTTGGGATCTGTCCTTGAAAGGTTGCGGACAAAGGCTCGCCAGCCATGACAAGAAAATGTACCCGAGGCATCTTCGGGATCTGCCCTTGAAAGGTTGCGGACAAAGGCTCGCCAGCCATTGTAAGGAAATGTACCCGAGGCATCTTCGGGATCTGTCCTTGAAAGGTTGCGGACAAAGGCTCGCCAGCCATGACAAGGAAATGTACCCGAGGCATCTTCGGATCTGCCCTTGGAAGGTTGCGGACAAAGGCTCGCCAGCCACGATAATAAAATGTACCCGAGGCATCATCGGGATCTGTCCTTGAAAGGTTGCGGACAAAGGTCGCCAGCTAATGGCACGGTCGGTTAATGGACCATGGGAATAGCCGCGTCAAATGGGCTTGTTTTGAAAGGAGCGAACTCGTGATGCCGCTGCAGGAATAGTGAGTATGGATTTTCACTATCACTGTTTTTGGAATGAGCGGGTTCCGCGAGGAAGCCCCCTGCTGGTATTTGAAAGAATAGTGAATTTGGCATCTTCACCATTCGACGTTCTTCTTTGAACTTGAAGTGGCGGTTTTGATCGCCGTTTGTTTTAATTTTGAAGGAAAATAGCAAATTTGAGTTTGCTATTGCGTTTTGAAGTGACTGTTTATATGCCGCCGTTGACATTTGATGGAAATAGGGAATTTGGAATCTTCACTATTAATTGAAGTGACGGTTTATATGCCGCCGTTGACATTTGATGAGAATAGTGGAATTCAATTCCCAACTATTATCTTGAAAATGACGGTTTTAATTGCCGTCGCTTAAAATTTGGAGAAATAGCGGTTTTTGAATTTTCGCTATTATTATTTTTTTGAAATTTTGAAGGGCAATGGTGAATTTTGATTTCACCATTATTTTTGAAATTGGCGGTTTTTATCGCTGTTTGCTTGAAAATTTTCGAAAATAGTGAATTTAAATTTTCACTATTCGATTGGAGGGACGGTTTATGTGCCGTCGTTTAAAGCTTTCGAAAATAGTGAATTTAAGTTTTCACTATTTGTTTTCGAGAAAAATGACGACCTTATATATCGTCGAATGAAAACTTGAAGTTTATCACGGGAAATTGGGCTAAAACCCAAAATCCGCTGAAAGAGCAAAGGGGAGGCCTGGTTTAGGCGCGAGCCACCTGGCGAACCAAAGGGGCTTCCCTATTTTCTGTAAAAGACGCGAGGTTGGTCCACATATCAACCTCACTTCATCTTCTTCCTTTTGACACAGAAACCCGCAAAAATCGCCATTTGAAGGACCTTTGCTAGCTTCTACTCGTGCCACTATCAACAATGTCATCTCAAGGTAAGTATTTCCTCTTGAATCCATTCAAATTTGTTGATCTTTAGCTTGATTGAACAAGGGCAAATTTTACCCTAAAAATCGAATTGGGCGTTTTTGATTGAGCCTATTTCGAGTGAAATTGATGCTTGCATTAGGTTAGAAACCTGTTTTGGAGTATAGGGTTTCTTTTAGTTTGCATTTTGGTCCCCGTTCCCGCTCCCTATGCTTGAAAAACATGAGTGAGGCGAGAAACCGTCTCATTTTGCAATGCCAAGCTTATTTGCTTTGGTAGTGGGTCCCACTAGGTTGCATTGTAGTTGGGAAAACCCGTATTCGCCATTTATGGACCTTCGTTGGATATTTGATTTGAAAAGTCATTTATTTTAATTTATTAATTGATTTGAAAAATCGATTTTAAAAGCGAAGAACTCGTTTTTAACCGTGTGTTTTGAGCTCGATTTTAGCTCGGTTTTTAAGCCCGTTTCCTTTGCGAATTGGCACGAATCTCGAGTACACTAACCCACCTAGACCAATACCCATCAACCCATGTTCGAACCCCCTCACAAGCAGCCCAAATTCTCATCCCAAACAGGCCACAAGCAGCCCGCAAAACACCAATGCAGTCCCCTGTTTTTGCGTGTCAATCCCGAGCCCAAAACCCGCTCCAAACACTACCAAGACCCGTACCCATTAACCCTAACCCATACCCTAGTATCCTACCCATATTATCCTAGCTTAATCACCAAGAAAACCCCCAAAACGAACCCTAGAAACCCCCCTCAAAGCTGCTGGACAGCAGCTATGTTCAGCTAGCCCGATTTGCCTCCCCTCTCTTTTAACCTATTTTAACTCCTTATAAATACCACCCCTTCACCATACAATCAGGCCTCTAAGTCCTCCATACATCCAAGCATCACATACAAGCTTTAAACCTCAGAAACAAACCCTAAACATCCTTCAAAAACCCTAAACAAAACCGACACACAAACTGAAACTGTTTGTGTGTCCTCTTCGAAAACCCTTTCGTTCCTCCATCAAAACTCCATAAAAATTCGAGTTTCTTGTTCCTAATTAACCATATAACATCCATCTACACATTAGACAAAGATTTACGAGCCAAATTGCCCTTGAGAGTACACGAGATCCTTCGAAAAACAGAGTGAAATAACACTCTGTTTTCGCGGTTTACTCTTGTCTGTCCAGTTCTGTTTGTGCTCGTTTTTCGTGCCCATTAACCCAAATCGAGCCAGGGTTGCTTTAAGATCCTTGTTCTCCTTTCTTTCTAGTTTCCAAAACATCTTTCGAATCGAATTTTCGTCGTGAAACGAGGGAGATATCACTGTTTTAAAATCGCTGTCCAGAAACTTTCCAAAACCCGTGTTTGCTTTGTTCTTCGTCGACGACGGCCTCTCGAGATAAAATCTACCATCGATTACGACCCAAGACGGTGTCAACGATACATGTAGGTTGAGGGTGCATCAAATCCCCTTCTCTTCTCTCTTTTTATTTCGTTTTTATGCCTTTTTTATTGTCTTTTTTTTGTTTGTTTTTTCGCTTGTTTATCGATTGTTTTAAATTAACGATGAAACTAGTTAGTCCGAGTATGAGTTAAAGTACCACTATGAACACCCGCGTTGACTTGAGATGGGAAAAGAAACCGCTACATCTGTCGGTCGTACACCCCCGTCTCATTTACATATCCTCGTGTTCAAAGTAGGGCATAAATAAAACAATTATCTAACTTTGTTCTTCGTTTTCGACCCCCTTTTGTTTCGGCCAAATCGATAGACCCTAGGACCCGTTGCATGTTAGTTTAACCTCTGGTTGTTAACCTATGACGTATTTAGATGACTTTAATTTAATTTAATAACCTAATTAGACACGATAGGTGGCTTCGACGTAAGTTATAAAATCAATCGACGATTCTGTAAATAATTGAACGCATCTCTCTCTTTCACCTAATTTCTCGCTAGTATAAGAGTGCGTGATTAGCACCTTCTTATTGACACTCGATGAGTTAAATTAATTAGCAAATTTGACCTAATTAGACCCTTTAGGCCGTGTAGAATGCACCCTTGCGCGACAATCAATCGACATCGTTTTTAACTCGTTTTCTAACTTGTTTCCTATCCCTTTTCGCAATCATTCGATCTAACCAATGAATCTAACTTAGGAACTAGGTTGGCCTTGTCTTGGCCGTGAGGTTGCCGTGGGTTTGGGCCGTGGGGTGGCCGTTTTATTTACCTTTCTCGTTTTGTTTTTATACCGTTTGTTTCCTCGTTGTTTCATTGTTTGTATTTTACCGTTTGTTATCGAGTTGTATTTTTTTCAAGTTAGCTTTCTTTTATTGAGTCAAAACCTTTTCAAAAACCTTGGTCTTGTTTGGTTAGACGGTTGTTCCCAATGCTTGTAGGAGCGTAGTAAACCGCATGTTGTCGAAAGCAACATGGCCCGGTTTATGCTAATGCATGCTTTGGTGCGTGGCCTTATGTCTAATTCGATGAGATTAAGCGCGAGCACGCATTGCGAGGAGTGACCCAAGGACCGTGGGTCATGTGAGCCGTGGGCCACCCTCATGTGCACGGTTTTCAAGGCCCAATGGCCGTGTGTTTTGTGTCGTGTTTTGAGTTGTATGTAGCAATTGTAATTAGATCGAGTTGTAATTTATCTATCGTTGTGTCGGCATGAAATGCCTGGTTTGTAATAGGTAGATCCCAACGGCTCCCCCATTCCCCCTTAAGCCTTGTTTATCCGCTTTACATGTTGTTAGATCAATCAACCCACATGCTAAATTACAACTTTGACAAAGTTAGTTTAGTTGCATCTAAAACGACATAGAAATTGTTGTCACATGATAGGGTTAAAACAACGTTTGCATATCATACATCGTACGTAGCTATGACCTTGTTTGAAATCCGACACTTGACTTAGTAGAGGCCGTTATTGACGGGCGGGGTTGGGTGTCCTTATGGGCTTCCCAACACGTACCCTCACCCTTACTCAAGATCTATGGTTTGTGGATCCGTCTAAATACCATTGGATTACGAGAGTCATTCAAATCGAGTGATATAGGGTACAAGTCTTTATCTTTAATCACTCGTAGTCGATGGGCTTTATGCTTTTCGATGAAAGGTGTAAAGTTGACTTGAACGGTTCCAAGTTCCCAAAAACTTGGTGGCGACTCTAATATGTCTTAATTCGATTCGAAAGAACCTCGAGTCGATTATGCCTAGTGTGGATCCCGCGGACGCAGATTCGAGGGCCTTGTCCTGATTTGGCGACTCACTGGGGAAAAGAGGACTAGTTACACTTTGTGTTTCTAGGGTATTTTCCTCCGAGGTGAAACTTGAAAAGAAGGTGTTGGAAAGTAAAACATTACTCATAGTGCTACGATTCATGCATAAACCCTTAAGGACTTGCCGGGCCGTCCAGCGTTTCTTCGTGATGCGTGGGGGGCGACGTCCCACTATGCCAGGAAGCTGCACATTGCTCGCTTCCACTTTGCCTCGCGTGGTTCTTGATGGTGGGGACGATCTTCTAGGTACTTTACCTTAAGACACCTTGCTGTATAAGACCGCAAAAGGATGGAGGGCATAGACCTTCTTATAGAAGACTTGCCGAGACTTAGAGATGTCTAGGAGCATACATCCTTATAACATGAGAATGACAATGTGCAATGTGTTTTCCCGAGTCCTTTTTTCGAAAATTCCCATGTCCCTTTCAAAACCGAACTTTTGAACAACTTACTTTCAAAATAACATGGTTTTTAAAACACGGAATGCTGCCCAAATAGGACTAGGATTTTCGGCCCAAAACAAGCTTTTATAGCCGGCATGCTGCCCATTTCAAATCTCATTTTTCAAATCGATCATTCGTTTTTCAAAATCAATCCAAAATGTTTCTCGAACCTCAACCAAGCATGAAATACGTCGAGTCGTGTCTGGGTCATGGCCGTGTTAGGCCGGGTTTGTTTCAAGAGTCTAGAACACGACCTTGTTGGGTCACCCAAACTCACCTCTTGGGCTTTGAGTCATGTTGGTCGACCTTTTGGTCTAGAATAGTCCACAAAAAAACGTCCAAGCTAGGCCTTATGGACGTTTCACTCGAACCCATGGGCTATGTTAGCCCAATCACGGGTTTAGTCACACCAAGTCCAGTTTAGAATCGAGTTATGACAGTTTGAGTCATGTCGTTTTGTCGAGTCTAAAATAAACCGATGTCTAAATCAAACCGTGAGTTGAACCTTTGGTTAGTCAATCTCAAGTCGAGTCTTTGTTCAAGTCAAGTTAGGGTCGTGTCCTTAAGTGTGCAGGGGCTCTTACTTTAAATATTGACTCAGTACGGGGTTTTCTTGTAGCAAGGCCGCCAAAAACCCGACGTCAAGCAATGGAAGATGCTATCAACAAGCTCACGGAGGCCGTGAACCTCATGATGACCCGAATGGATCCGGTCCACCATGTTAAGGCCTATAAAGGGTACTTAGCACTGAAGGGAGTACCTGCTGATATGCTCTCTGAAATTTTTGCCCAATCTCTGGGAGAACACCCGAAGGCGTGGTTCTACAATCTTGACCTTAAGAACTTCCCCACTTTCGAAGATATTACGGTGGAGTTCTGTAAGCACTATGCTGACAATGTTGAGATTCAAACCAACATAAGAACTTTGGAGGTTATGACACAAAAGGAGAAAGAGGGCTTTACTGAGTTCCTCGCAAGATGGCGCGCTGAAAGCGTGAAGTTGGCTAAGAAGCCGGATGAAGTTGAAATGGTAGATAAGTTCGTGAAGAATTTACGACCTGTTTACCGTAATGCTCTGAAATACCAAAATTTTGGTTCTTTCAAAGAATTGATAAGGATCGGGATAAAGGTAGAGGACGATGTCCGATTGTTTGAAGTGAGAAGCCAAAGGGATACCAAGGGCTTCGTCATCTAAAGCAAAAGCACCCGCAGCGGCCCACTTTGTTGAATCTGTCAATCTCCTAGATGGACAGTCAAAAAGGCCTCCGCGCCAAGCTCCGAGGGTATTCACCGATATCGGGTGCACTTACGCCTATGCTCTCCAAAGGCTCATGGCCCAAGGAAAATTGAAGCCCATTGGTCCAACTCCGGACCCTCCTGCTGATCAACAAGGCAAATGGTATAAACCGAATGCCCTCGTGCCTTTCATCAAGGGAAGGGACACGATACTGAAAGGTGCTTTAGACTAAAGCACGAAATTCAAGATATGATTGAGAACGGAACGCTCCCAATCCCGGCCATAAAGCCCAACAACGTCACCAATCCATTTGGCGACCACACTAACTTTGTCTCTACCGAAGATAGTGTCGATTACTCTCACTTGATTCGCCCATGTCGTCTAAAAGGGGTTTTCGTCGGAAGAATATTCGTAGATTGCTCCGAATTCCTACCAAGCTCGAGAAACGAGATTACATTCGGGGATTTTGTTGTCGATTGTACTCCTTACATACTCCGAAGCGGCAATGAAATCAATGGCGTTTGGGCCGATGACGAGGATGATGTTTACCTCGTCAAAGGTGCGACAATTCCTCACACCCAAGAGGAAATCTTAAAGGTGAGGCAAGATGCCCTAGAGTCAAACCATTTGACTAGATCCGGACGCCCGTATCGTGTGGAGAAAGCTAAAGATACCACGAACAAGACGCCTCAAAAGGAGCCGGCAGTGGTCGAAGTTCTTGGTGAAGGGTCGACCTCCGAGGCTTCCCTCATCAAGCAACTCCAAAAGACTAAGGCCGACGTATCTATCTGGCAACTTATCTTGAGCTCTTTCGAGCATCGTCAAGCTTTGTTACAAGCTTTGATGAACATGACCGTGTCGTCAAGTACTACTCCTGCGGACATGGTCACTCACATCGCCCAGAATCGGCCTCAGATTACCAACGCTGTGACATTCTCTGACGAAGATTTGCCACCGTTCGGGCCTCGACATAACCTGGCCCTCTATATTGCTACCGTGTGTCTCAACAAGCACATCCCTATGACCTTGGTTGACGACGGATCGGCCGTCAACGTACTCCCTCTGAAAACAACGCATATTCGGGCTTGGAGAAGAATGACTTCATCCCCACTACAGACGATCAGGGCATTCGATGGCACTTTGTGCGTCGAGTGAGTGGACTTGTCGATCTAGTAGTACTGATGGGCAAGTGGAAAAGAAAATAAGTTGCCAAGTGATTGACATATGCTCATCCTTCAACTTATTGTTGGGAAGGCCCTGGATCCATGCTGCGAAGGCCGTAACATCAACGCTGCATCGAAAAATCAAGGTCCCACTCAATGGCAAAACCGTCACCATTGACGCCACGCCAATTACT
Organism: Silene latifolia; assembly: GCF_048544455.1. Taxonomy (NCBI): domain Eukaryota; kingdom Viridiplantae; phylum Streptophyta; class Magnoliopsida; order Caryophyllales; family Caryophyllaceae; genus Silene; species Silene latifolia. Next base: position 69,394,737 of record NC_133532.1, read on the forward strand.
GTGGCAGGAGGAGACATTACTTCTGAAGTAAGGGTCGAAGCTACCAATGACGCACGTGGTTTCGAGATTGTCAACATGATCGAGCTGAACTCCGAAAATATGGATCTATATACGGGAAGTCATGTCTGCGAGGTGATTCTCAAAACTGGGAAGTACTTCGGTTTCTCATTATATCCTAGAAAGGAGGAGGTTTTCAAGTTGAAACCACCCGTAGCCAAAGGAGTAACTTTCGGGCTTGGATATGAGCCCACTGAGAAAGATCTACGGGAAAAGAGGGGAAGAACGATCGAAGATCGAAATATTAAAATGGGACCGTATCACCTAACTCTCAATGGTCACTTCGTGAAAGCTGGGGAAGAACTCCCTTGCATGGACTTCCCCGAACCTATCTTTGACCCAAGGAAGAACCTTATGGTCCCCGGAATCGAAGTATTCCAAGAGCGCTACTACATCCTCGAAGACATTCTCGACGTGATGCCGGTAGAAACCAAGTGGATCCAATGAATGACGAGAAAGCCTTGGGTCTCCTTTTCGGTGAAGAAAAGAAATCACCAACACCAAACGAAGATTTGGTAAGCATGATCCTGAGAAGCGAACGGTTCGACCCATCTACCCTCATCACCGATGTGGATCCTCTTAGGACCAACACGGGATGGCGGAAAACAATCAAGTGGACTGACAACAAAGGACTTCTTTTCAAGTTGACAACGGGAGAAGGAGAGATGTTCAAGCCAAATGATGTTACCGATTCTCGAGTCCGAGTCGAGTCGGAGTCGAGTCCGAGATAGGTCCTAAGATCGAGTCTAAGGAGTCGGGTGTTGAAAATACCCCTCCCCTAGCTTTCCCTTCCTGTGCACCTTTTCCTAATGGTGGTATTCGGGGCTGTCCGAATACCCCTATCTCGCCACCGAGTTCGATCGGTTGGCTCAAATGTTAGCGCATTTCGCGCAATTTCAAATCAATAATAATATGAACCAGTTTGCTTACGACTTGTCTTACTTACATTGCAATTCAAACTTTGAAAATGATTGTTTTAATAATGACATTGGGACTGAGGTCGAGGATGAACAGTTGGTCGAAGACGAAGAAGAAGAAGAAATGGAACCACCTCTACGATTGATAAAAGGGTTAGAAGAGTACGAAGCAGAAAACCTCGGTCATCGAAGATACCGAAACCATCAATGTAGGTACAACCTTAGAACCACGGGAGCTTAAAATAGGAACTACTTTAAGTCCCACCGAAAGACAGGGTTCATTGATTTGTTGCATGAGTTCAAAGATGTTTTCGCATGGTCCTACAAAGACATAGGGCATTGATAGGGAAATTGCGAGCACGGGATCCCAATCAAGCCGGGGTATAAGCGATCAAGCGAAGCTACGCAAAATGCACACGATTGGTCTTTAAAGGTCAAAGAAGAAATCGACAAGCAACTCAAAGCTGGGTTCATCAAAGTGTCGAGAATACTTTGATTTGGGTGGCTAACGTCGTTCGAGTGCCTAAGAAAGATGGTAAAGTTCGGGTTTGTGTTGACTTAGGGATTTAAACAAGGCAAGTCCGAAGGGGCGATTTCCCATTACCTCACATCGACATCCTAGTTGACAACACGGCAAAACACGCGTTACTATCCTTTATGGATGGATACGCCGGTTATAATCAGATCAAGATGGCGAAAGAAGATATGCATAAGACCGCGTTCAGAACGCAATGGGGAACCTATTGCTACACAGTAATGCCTTTCGGGTTGATAAACGCAGGGGCTACATACCAGAGGACCGCGACAACATTGTTACATGATTTGATGCACAAGGAAGTCGAGGTTTATGTCGACGACATTATTGTCAAGTCAAAGGAGCGTGATGGCCACCTTGGTACGTTACGCAAATTCTTTGAGCGATACGCAAGTATAACATGAGGTTGAATCCACAAAAATGCGCATTCGGAGTCACATCCGCAAATATTTGTTGGGTCACATCGTTAGCCACCGTGGCATCGAGGTGGACCCATCAAAAATAAAGGCTATAATGGAAATGCCTCACCCGAAAACCGAGAAGGAAATTCGAGGTTTCCTGGGAAGAATCCAATATATAAGTTGGTTCGTGGCAAGGCTAACTATGATATGCGAGCCAATTTTCAAGAAATTGAAGGTCGGGGAACATGTCGTATGGGATGATCCTTTGTCAAGTCTGCGTTCGATAAAATCAAAGAAATCTTGTCTTCCCCTCCGTGCTTAGCCCACCAACGGTGGGTTACCACTTTTGTTGTATCTTACGATTCGGATCTGCAATGGGGGCAATGCTGGCGTAGATAGTCGATAAAGAGGAAAGAGCAATTTACTACATTAGTAAAAAGTTCTTGGAGTATGAAATCAAGGATACTCAGCTCGAAAAGACATGTTTGGCTTTAGTATGGGCGACAAAGAAGTTACGGCACTACATGCTCAGTCATAGTGTCTCGCATCCACTCAAAGATGGACCCAATCAAATACTTGTTTGAAAAACCGATTACGAACGGCAGGTGTCAAGATGGACTTTAATGCTTTCCGAGTTTGACTGAAATATGTACCGCTAAAAGTGATAAAGGGAAGGCGGTTGCGGACTTCTGGCGGATAACCCGATAGAAGAAAGCGAGGTTTTGGATACGTGGTCGTTTCCGACGAAGATATCGTTCACATAGACAATGATACGTGGGACCTCTATTTCGATGGAGCATCGAACTATAGGGGATACGGGATAGGAGTTCTACTCATTTCACCGGAAGGTGAACATGTTCCTATTTCGATCAAATTGGACTTTAACGTCACTAATAACTTGGTGAATATGAAGCATGCCTACTCGGTTTGCACAGTGCTCTCGAGTTAGGTATCAAAAAGCTTGTAGTACATGGGGACTCGTCATTAGTGATCAATCAAGTGGCCGGGACGTGGAAAACCCGAAGTGATAGCTTGGCTCCGTACCAAGCAAAAATCGAAGAACTAGAAAAGTTGTTCGCCGATGTCAATACGTGCACCTCCCGGAGACGAAAACCGGTTTCTTTGATGCACTATCAAAGCTAGCTGCTCTGATCAACATACCTGATCATATGGATACTATGCCGATATGTGTCGAACGAAGATCATCACCCGCCTATGTTAATGTAATCGGAGACACAGAAGAAACCGAGGCCGAACCTTGGTATCATGCTATTCTGAAATTTAAAGAATCAGGAGAGTATCCACCCGACATGGATAACCGCGGAAAGCGCGCTATTCGAATGCTAGCCGCTCAGTTCGTTAGAACCAATGACGGACAATTGTACAAGAAGACTGCGCAGAACATCCTTCTGCGATGCATAGACTCACCAACTGCGAAAAGAGTCATGGAAGAAGTCCATGACGGAGAGTGTGGCCCACACATGAACGCCCATATGCTGGTTCGTAAAATCATGAGATTAGGGTATTATTGGACAACGATGGAGAGGGATTGTCGCCAATATGTAAAACATTGCCACAATTGCCAAATCTTCGCAAACATACAGCATGTGCCGCCATCACTGTTATATACTTTGACATCACCATGGCCTTTCTCAACATGGGGAATCGACATTATTGGAAAGGTCAACCCATCTGGGACAGGTGGGCATTGCTTCATGTTAGTCGCCATCGATTACTTCACGAAGTGGGTGGAAGTGAAATCGTACAAGGTTCTACAAGCAAAGCAGGTAGCAAAGTTCATTCAGAATGAAATCATTTGCAGATATGGGGTGCCGCATGAGCTCATTAGCGATCATGGCACTCACTTCCAGGCTGAAACTGCCGTAATACTTGAAAAGTATAAAATCAAACACCACAAGTCGTCACCGTATCGACCTCAAACAAATGGTGCGGTGGAAGCCGCCAATAAGACAATCACTGTGATTCTCATAAAGATGACCGACAATTATCGCGAGTGGCCAGAAAAGATACCGTTCGCACTGTGGGGATACAGAACGTCTATTCGCACGGCCACTGGAGCAACTCCGTTCTATTTAACATATGGGATGGAAGCAGTTCAGCCTATCGAATTAGAGGTACCTTCTTTAAGGATCCTGTTAGAAAGTCAGGTCCCTGAAGCTGACTGGCTGCAAGCCAGGTATGATTCCTTGGTCATGCTCGACGAGCGACGGCTAAATGCGTTACACCATGTTCAACTCTATCAGAAAAGGATACAAAGGGCATTTAACAAGAAGGTGAAACCTCGAGGAATAAAAGATGGGGATTTGGTCCTAAAGTCTCATAGGCGCGCTTTATTACCAATCGACCCGAGGGGAAAATTCAAGCCGAATTGGGCGGTCCTTACAGTAAAGAAGATATTATCGGGAGGGGCGATCGGTGACGAGATCTAGATGGAAATGACTTTGCAAATCCGACGAATTTGGATCAACCGAAGAAATACTATCCTTAGAACTCACTCTCAATGTCATAAAATAAAACTTTGAATTGCAGTGCTCGTGAGCGAGTCTAGGCCGCGGCACTTTTGCTTCGCTGCTTTTTGTGCGTTATAAATCGATGATTGTAGCGCATTTGTTTTGTGGAACTACGAGCTCGGTTTGATTACGTTGATAACGAGATACGTAGGCAGCTCTTTAAAAGAGTACAACCGACCCTTCCTTGAATAAAATGAAATTTTATGCAGAAACTGGAATTTTTAATAGATAGTAAGTCTTATTAAAGATCGGGCGATGCCCATTACATCCTTCAAAAGAAAAAAAAGAAAAACAGCTAGCAACAAATAATAAGTAGTAGTATCAAATAATATATTTAGAGTCGAAGGCTCCTATATCTTCTTTTTCCCTTTGCCTTTTGGGTCACGTGACCGAGGCTCCGGAGGGGGAGGGGTAGTTGTGTTCTGTCTAGCGCGCTTCTTAGGTAGAATCGTCATTTCCTCCGGAGGGCCCAACCTATCTTTTACACTCAAGCGAGGACCAAGCCTCCCTTCTAAGGCTGAGCCCGAGTGTGCCTTTGAACCCAACCGTTTCCACGCACCTGTCGCCTGTGAGTCAGTCTTAGGAGTCTTCTCAGTCTTAGCACTCGACGTAGGCTAGGATGAGGATATAGGTTCAGATGAGTAGTGTCAAGTCTCGGAATGAGCTTTATCTAACGGTTTAGGCAAAGATGCCGAGTCATATAGATGTAGGTTTGTGTTGGGAACATAAAATATGAAAAACCCGCTGAAAAGATAGAAGGCGTGGAAGAAAAATAGTAAAAACCCGCTGAAAAGAAAGAAGGCGTGGAAGAAAAATAGTAAAAGCCCGCTGAAAAGAAAGAAGGCGGTGGCAAGAAATGATGAATACTCGCTGAAAAGAAAGGAGGCGAGGAGAAGAGTGACAGAATGTTCCCAACAAGAGTGACATGTGATGTCTAAGTGTTCTCATAAAATTAACTGTGTTTAGTGTGGGCGAAGCCAACGTTGTTCCTCTGTGAGTTTAATCCACCTTGTCAATGCCAAGTGATCTTGATTCCCATGTGCCCTCGGGAGCACGCCCATGCCATACGATATCTCCGTCCCAAGTTCGACGACCTTGTGATTCCCATTTGCCATCTTTTGGCGCCGGAACGGCCGATTTACATTTCTACCCTCGACAAGTCCATATTTGAATTAAAACCCGTGCACACTTACGGTTTTATTTTCCTTTTTTGTTTTACGGTAGCGGGCTACGCCCACGTTGTTTACGGGTCATACAGAGTGTCTGAGTCGTATTTCCTGCTCACCCATCAAGGTTCAAACTTTCAAAAATTTCAAAAACTTTTTATGATTCGTTTCAAATTCAATCTTTTGGGTCGATAGCCCAATTACTCAAAATTTTCAACATGTTCAAATTTCGGGTCGATGACCCAGTCTTTCAAACTCAAGTTTCGGGTTGATGACCCAACATTCCAAGTGATGCCAATTTCAAAATTCGGGTCGATGGCCCAATAACTCAAAATTTTCAAATTCAAAATTCGGGTCGATGACCCAGTATTTCAAATGATCCAATTTCAAGATCGGTGATCCAAATGTGCTTATGTGATGATTATTGCTTGCACATTTTCTGTGTTTCAAATATAGCAGGATATGCTTCAACTGGGGGCTCCAAAGTCTTCGACTTTAGAGCCATTGCAAACTGGGGGCTCTGAAGCCGTTGGCTTCAGAGACCATTATCAAGATGTAATGGATGACATCCACCAAGAATTCAATTCAATACAAGAGCACGAAATGGAAGAATTCCGCAGCTAAAAGCAAATGATGAAAGCGACGGCAACCTCCTCGGAAAGTCCCGTCCCATTCAGACAAACGCCAGCAGATGATAAATTTTGGGCAAATGTCAGAAGATGATGAATTTTGGACATACGCCGTGAGATGATAAACTTTGGGCATGTGTCGGCGATTCCGAACTACGACGCGGGTTTGATTCCGTCGAAACGGATACGTAGGCGCCGAGGATAAGGCTCAACCCACCATATATGCAATTTATGGGTCGACGACCAACGATGATATTTCGACGCAACAGAAGGAAGAGTTAATCCCCGACGAAGTTTCAGGTATGATCTCTTCTTATGGCTGGCGAGCTTATATACGCAAGTCTAATGGACTATAAACGACCCTTGAGAATCCTCGGGTCGAAAGGGACTGGGGTATACTTTGACTTTCGCCTTGTCAAGCCTCGGTCAAAGTGGGGGCTCTGAGATACCCGTATCCGTCGATATTGGAATTTATAGAGAACCCGACAAACACCCGATGATGATAGGACACATGTATTCTTTAGTTGTCATTGTCATTATTTGGAGCTCGTTTTACGAGGTAGAATGGGCGTCGTCGATAAAGTATTTTATTAATTTAAATGACATTTAAATTAATGTTTTTTTAGTGAATTCATTCTGTTAATTTAAATGATATTTATTTTAATGTTTTTAGTGAGTTCATTTTGTTATTTTAAATGATATTTAAAATTAATATGTTTTTTAAGTGAATTCATTTTTTATTTAGTTTAAATGATATTTAAATTAAAGCTTTATTTTGAATTTATTTTCTTAAGTTTATTTTATTGAAAATAAAATAAATAATTGATTTGAAAAATCATTTTATGAGTATATTTGATTTGAAAAGTCATTTATTTTAATTTATTAATTGATTTGAAAAATCGATTTTAAAAGCGAAGAACTCGTTTTTAACCGTGTGTTTTGAGCTCGATTTTAGCTCGGTTTTTAAGCCCGTTTCCTTTGCGAATTGGCACGAATCTCGAGTACACTAACCCACCTAGACCAATACCCATCAACCCATGTTCGAACCCCCTCACAAGCAGCCCAAATTCTCATCCCAAACAGGCCACAAGCAGCCCGCAAAACACCAATGCAGTCCCCTGTTTTTGCGTGTCAATCCCGAGCCCAAAACCCGCTCCAAACACTACCAAGACCCGTACCCATTAACCCTAACCCATACCCTAGTATCCTACCCATATTATCCTAGCTTAATCACCAAGAAAACCCCCAAAACGAACCCTAGAAACCCCCCTCAAAGCTGCTGGACAGCAGCTATGTTCAGCTAGCCCGATTTGCCTCCCCTCTCTTTTAACCTATTTTAACTCCTTATAAATACCACCCCTTCACCATACAATCAGGCCTCTAAGTCCTCCATACATCCAAGCATCACATACAAGCTTTAAACCTCAGAAACAAACCCTAAACATCCTTCGAAAACCCTAAACAAAACCGACACACAAACTGAAACTGTTTGTGTGTCCTCTTCGAAAACCCTTTCGTTCCTCCATCAAAACTCCATAAAAATTCGAGTTTCTTGTTCCTAATTAACCATATAACATCCATCTACACATTAGACAAATATTTACGAGCCAAATTGCCCTTGAGAGTACACGAGATCCCTCGAAAAACAGAGTGAAATAACACTCTGTTTTCGCGGTTTACTCTTGTCTGTCCAGTTCTGTTTGTGCTCGTTTTTCGTGCCCATTAACCCAAATCGAGCCAGGGTTGCTTTAAGATCCTTGTTCTCCTTTCTTTCTAGTTTCCAAAACATCTTTCGAATCGAATTTTCGTCGTGAAACGAGGGAGATATCACTGTTTTAAAATCGCTGTCCAGAAACTTTCCAAAACCCGTGTTTGCTTTGTTCTTCGTCGACGACGGCCTCTCGAGATAAAATCTACCATCGATTACGACCCAAGACGGTGTCAACGATACATGTAGGTTGAGGGTGCATCAAATCCCCTTCTCTTCTCTCTTTTTATTTCGTTTTTATGCCTTTTTTTATTGTCTTTTTTTGTTTGTTTTTTCGCTTGTTTATCGATTGTTTTAAATTAACGATGAAACTAGTTAGTCCGAGTATGAGTTAAAGTACCACTATGAACACCCGCGTTGACTTGAGATGGGAAAAGAAACCGCTACATCTGTCGGTCGTACACCCCCGTCTCATTTACATATCCTCGTGTTCAAAGTAGGGCATAAATAAAACAATTATCTAACTTTGTTCTTCGTTTTCGACCCCCTTTTGTTTCGGCCAAATCGATAGACCCTAGGACCCGTTGCATGTTAGTTTAACCTCTGGTTGTTAACCTATGACGTATTTAGATGAGTTTAATTTAATTTAATAACCTAATTAGACACGATAGGTGGCTTCGACGTAAGTTATAAAATCAATCGACGATTCTGTAAATAATTGAACGCATCTCTCTCTTTCACCTAATTTCTCGCTAGTATAAGAGTGCGTGATTAGCACCTTCTTATTGACACTCGATGAGTTAAATTAATTAGCAAATTTGACCTAATTAGACCCTTTAGGCCGTGTAGAATGCACCCTTGCGCGACAATCAATCGACATCGTTTTTAACTCGTTTTCTAACTTGTTTCCTATCCCTTTTCGCAATCATTCGATCTAACCAATGAATCTAACTTAGGAACTAGGTTGGCCTTGTCTTGGCCATGAGGTTGCCGTGGGTTTGGGCCGTGGGGTGGCCGTTTTATTTACCTTTCTCGTTTTGTTTTTATACCGTTTGTTTCCTCGTTGTTTCATTGTTTGTATTTTACCGTTTGTTATCGAGTTGTATTTTTTTCAAGTTAGCTTTCTTTTATTGAGTCAAAACCTTTTCAAAAACCTTGGTCTTGTTTGGTTAGACGGTTGTTCCCCAATGCTTGTAGGAGCGTAGTAAACCGCATGTTGTCGAAAGCAACATGGCCCGGTTTATGCTATTGCATGCTTTGGTGCGTGGCCTTATGTCTAATTCGATGAGATTAAGCGCGAGCACGCATTGCGAGGAGTGACCCAAGGACCGTGGGTCATGTGAGCCGTGGGCCACCCTCATGTGCACGGTTTTCAAGGCCCAATGGCCGTGTGTTTTGTGTCGTGTTTTGAGTTGTATGTAGCAATTGTAATTAGATCGAGTTGTAATTTATCTATCGTTGTGTCGGCATGAAATGCCTGGTTTGTAATAGGTAGATCCCAACGGCTCCCCCATTCCCCCTTAAGCCTTGTTTGTCTGCTTTACATGTTGTTAGATCAATCAACCCACATGCTAAATTACAACTTTGACAAAGTTAGTTTAGTTGCATCTAAAACGACATAGAAATTGTTGTCACATGATAGGGTTAAAACAACGTTTGCATATCATACATCGTACGTAGCTATGACCTTGTTTGAAATCCGACACTTGACTTAGTAGAGGCCGTTATTGACGGGCGGGGTTGGGTGTCCTTATGGGCTTCCCAACACGTACCCTCACCCCTTACTCAAGATCTATGGTTTGTGGATCCGTCTAAATACCATTGGATTACGAGAGTCATTCAAATCGAGTGATATAGGGTACAAGTCTTTATCTTTAATCACTCGTAGTCGATGGGCTTTATGCTTTTCGATGAAAGGTGTAAAGTTGACTTGAACGGTTCCAAGTTCCCAAAAAACTTGGTGGCGACTCTAATATGTCTTAATTCGATTCGAAAGAACCTCGAGTCGATTATGCCTAGTGTGGATCCCGCGGACGCAGTTCCCGAGGGCCTTGTCCACACATATATACATAAACGCAAACACGTAGAAGCATTTGATTGAAAACCAAAATTAACCAAGATGACTTGAAGTTAAAATTGAAATTTTGAAATGAATTTTGAAAATTCCGTGACAAGTCGTCGTGTTCGGAATTCAAAAGGAAATGATTTGAAAATTTGAGCAATTAACTCGTGTCGTGAATTAAATTGCGTCGAAATTAGTGAAATTGACTCGAAAAATTCAAACTCAAACCGTCAGGAAAGAATTTTAGAAAAGGATTTTTGCGAGTATATTTGATTTTTGAGGTCAAGACTCGAATTTGCGAGTGCTTGATTTTTTGAGGAAAATTGATGTTGTGTTATCAATCTTCGATTTTGATTTTTGATGGAAAATTGCAAAAAAGCAAAAAAATTTTGGAATTTTGACTGACGTGGAAACGATCCATCGCGGATCGGGGTGACTAGCCCTCCTCCCCTTAAAAAAAGAAAGAAAAATCCGTATGTTTAAAGCTGCGTCATGGAAACCGTGTCGGATTTCGTAAAACGCGAAAACGAGGAAATTTGAGTGTGAGGAAACACAAAATGTCCCGGATTATCCCGAAGAGGAGCGAGCTTCCTGGCGGGAGGTTTGAGGTGTCAGGAGAAAACACATGTTGAAAGAGACAAGTCAACAGCGGGAATCCTGGAGAAGCCTCAAAGAGGCGCGAGCAGCCTGGCGATGGAAGCCGGCTCTCCTCTTTTTCTGAAAATATGCGCTGATCATTTTGTATAAATAGGGACGTTTGCGCTTCATTGTTTCATCATCCGAAACACAAAATCATCTCTACAAAACCTCTTCTTCTTCCACAAAAATATTTCATGGATGCTTTTGAGAACGCATTGCGACAATGGTGCCGGGATTGGTCGCCTCCCGAAAAGTATCAACTCGCTTGCATGGGATTTGGTCAATTGTTGGTGCTTCGTCAAGTCAAGGTGCAACCTTCGTTTCTTGAACCATGTTCTCGGTTTTGGGATTCGAAACACCATGTTTTCATTTTCCCGAAAGGTGAGCTTTGTCCTCTTGCCGAAGAAGTTGGAGCCATTGGTGGGTGGCCGGGTTGTGTTCCGGTGCTTCCTCCGACTCGGTTGTGCTACAAGGAGAAATTCCGTTCCATGTTGGGCTTATCAACAAGCCAAATCAACTTTCTTCTTGCTCCACATGGTGTGGATATGTTGGCTCTTATCAACTTCTTTTCAAACCGATTAGATGTTAATGTCCTGGAGGTGGCTAGGAGAAGGGCTCTTGCATTTTGCCTTGTCCATGTGTACCTCTTTGTTGATGTGTTGAAGAAGGAGGGGCCAAGATGCCATGGTAGCATGACCCTTATCCATGTGATTGAGCAAATGGAGCATGGTAGAGATCCATCATGGTTGGTGCTTGGGGAGATTATCCAAGCTTTGGACAAGGAAGGCTCTTGTGGAGAAGCTCCCTCTTTCGGATCCCCGAGGATCCTCCAAGTGTGGCTATTGGAGAGGCTAAGGTATGTGGAGCCTCCGGTTAATCCTTCTTCTTACTCCTTCCGTCACCTTACTATGAGGAAGAAGTTGTACCCGGATAGTTTTGCTTCCACCGAGGCCTATTGGGCCGCAAAATTGGCGGAGGAGGGTGGTCCTCATATCCGTTGGGTGGTGCCGTGGTGGCACTTGAAGTGCTTCACGGGGTTGCCCGCTTCGGGTGCTAGTCCTCGTTCTTTGATGGTGGTGGGCTTGAAGGTTGTTTCCTTCATATATCCCGAAAGGCTCATGAGGCAAAGGGGGCGTCAACAAAAGGTGCCCGCTCAAGATACTCTTGTCCAAATGTTTTCCGGAACTCCGAGCTTGTGGAGTTCTTTGAAAGGTGGTGGGCCATTCGGCCGCTTTGGGAGGTACCAAACCCCGTTGCCACGACATGGGTGACTCTCGCTTATGTCAAATGGTCACAAGCTCCGTCCTTGGAAGAGAGATCCAAATTCTGTAAGGACGAGGTTGTCGACTTGAAGTACCGGGAGGTTGGCAAGGCCAACCGCGCCTTCTTTGAGGAGTATGTTAATGATGTTATTCCCGATGTGATGAGACCACCGAAAAGGAGGAGTTCCGGCCCCAAGAAAATGGTAGGCCGTGCATTGGCTCGTCTTGGGTCGAATATGGGGTCTTGTGCTAGACCGGAGGCCATCGCCGTCTTAGATCTATTGAGGATCCGCTCCGAGGAGGAAATCCATTATAGGCGGGCCAACAAGAAGAGTAAGGGGAAGATGTACCCCGAAGGAAAAGGCAAGGGTAGAATGGAAGAGTGAAGACCTCCATTACCCACTTTATTATTATGTTGTATTATTGTTGTGAGTTTTTATTATGTTGTACTAGCTAGTTGTTGTGTGTTTTGTGCTAGTTTTATTATGTGAGGTGTGTTAGTTGACACCTTAGCTTTGAGAAGTTGTAGACTCGCTGAGCTTTATTTGTTGTTGAAATTGTAATCCCTCCCATTATTAATTAAATAAGAGGATTGCCCGTGTCGAAAATTGTGAACGCTTGTTTCTTCCATCCATTTGGTGAAGGCAATTCGATTTGAATCGTCCTAAACAATTACACTTGGGAAAGTGGTACTTTGTGGAAAGGGAGAAAGGCTCATTTTTGTATGTTGGTGGGAAAGGGAATGGTTTTCCCTTTCTTCCTTTTTTGGGATGTTTTTTGTATGTGGGTAATGTTTTTTTTGATTGTGGGAATGGTTGTATCCTTCTTGTGAAAGAAAGTACTGCCTACGTATTCACCCGAAGAGGTGAAATCAAACCATGATCGTAGTTCGAAATGTTTTGTGAATTTGAATTGGGTTTTGTTGTTGTATCCCTCATGCATATGAGGGACTGCCTACGTATCCACCTGAAGAGGTGAAATCAAACCATGCTCGTAGTTCAGGGGGTTTGTTGTTTTAGTGTAAATGGACGTTGCCTTTGACAGATCAAAGGACATGTGAAACGGGCAAGGTGCCGCAGCTTAGACTCGATAAAACATGCAATTTAAAATCAGAACACGTTGAGGAACTTGACTTGAAAAGGGTTGAGGTCGTTGCTAGTTGTAAAACTAGGCTAGGTCGTTGGTTGCTAGGGTTCAAGGGTAGTATTTCTTGAGTTGGTCTAGGTTGGTCGGGTTTGTAAAGTCCTCCCCATCCAGGTCGCTCAGTCTCACTGCGCCCCCCGAAAGTATTTTCTTGACCAGGTATGGCCCGGCCCAGCTGGGTTTGAATTTTCCCCTCGGATCGACGGGTAATGGTGCTCGAACCGATTTAAGGGCCAAGTCGCCCTCCTGGATGTTTCTGGGTTTAACCTTCTTGTTGAATGCCCGTTGTATACGTCGTTGGTATAACTGCACGTTGTGCAAGGCGTTGAGTCGCCGTTCGTCTAGAAGAGTGAGTTGTTCGTACCTTCGACGGGTCCATTCCGCCTCAGGGACTTGACTCTATAGTAGGATGTGTAGAGATGGGACCTTTAACTCAACCGGTTGAACCGCCTCCATACCGTATGCTAGGTAGAAGGGTGTGGCGCCTGTCGGTGTTCGAATGGAGGTTCGGTATCCCCAGAGTGCGAATGGGAGTTTGCTCGGCCAATCGCGGTAGTTGTCTTGCATTTTCTTGATAATGGTGATAAGAGTTTTGTTCGCTCCCTCCACCGCTCCGTTAGTTTGGGGACGGTAGGGGGATGATCGATGTCACTTGATTTTGTATTTGTCCAGCAAAGCTTGAGTTTCCGCCCGGAAGTAAGAGCCTTGATCGCTGATGACTTCATGGGGTACCCCATATCGGCAGATGTTTTTGTTTTGAATAAACTTGGCCACTTATTTGGCGGTCAAGACTGCATATGACTGTGCTTCTACCCATTTGGTAAAGTAGTCGATGGCGACGAGGACAAAGCAATAACCCTTGGTGCCTATCGGGTTAACTTTCCCGATGATGTCGATGCCCCAGGTTGAGAAAGGCCAGGGTGACGTCATGGTGTACAAAAGGGATGGTGGTATATGTTGTTTGTTGGCGAAGATTTGGCAATTGTGGCAATGTTTGACGTAGTTACGGCAATCGGCTTCCATGGTGGTCCAGTAGTAACCTAGCCGCATGATTTTCCGTGTAAGCATCATTGCATTCATGTGAGGGCCACATTCTCCGTCGTGAACCTCTCCTATGACTTTTTTGGCTTTGTGATGGTCAATGCAAAGGAGGAGAATTCCTTGGGGTGTTCTTTTGTAGAGTTGATTTTGGTTTATCACGAATTGTGATGCGAGTAAATGGATGGCTCTTTGTCCTCTTTGATCAGAGTTGGGAGGAAATTCGTTTTTGGTTTTGTAATTGAGGATGGCTTGGTACCAAGGTTCATCATGGCTTTCCTCGTCGTCGATAATGGCACAAATGTGAGCTGGCTCGCTCCGTCTTTCGACACATAAGGGCATTGATGTCATGTCGTCAGGTATGTTGACGAGCGCGACAAGTTTTGCCAGGGCATCAACAAATGATTTTCCTCTCGTGGCAAGTGGAAGTAGTCGACTTGGTCGAAGAATTCGGCTTCTTGATTGATCCTTGCTCGGTAGGGAGCTAAGCTGTCAGATCGGATTTTCCATGATCCGGACACCTGATTGATGATGAGCGAGGAATCGCCGTGGACCCTCAATCTCTTGATGCCAAGTGTGATGGCTGCTTGTAGGCCGATGAGACATGCTTCATATTCAGCGGCATTGTTGGTGACGGCGAAGTCTAGCTTGACCGAGATCGGAACATGTTCTCCCTCTGGTGATATTAGAAGGATTCATACCCCGAAGCCTCTCAGATTAGATGAACCATCAAAGTATAGGTCCCATGCGTCAGAGTCGGCACAAAGGATGTTATCGTCAGGAAGTGACCATGTGTCGGTCGTTGGGTCCTCGTTGACGGGATTCTCTGCCAAGAAATCAGCGACTGCTCTTCCCTTGATAACCTTGGGGGGTACGAACTTGAGATCAAACTCGGATAGCATCAGTGTCCATCTAGACAGCCTTCCATTTAGTACGGGTTTCTCGAAGATGTATTTAACCGGGTCCATCTTGGAGTAGATGTGGACCGTGTAGCTGAGAATGTAATGCCGCAGCTTCTTTGTTGACCATACTAGGGCAAGGCATGTCTTTTCCAGTTGGGTATACCTCGTTTCGTACTCAATGAACTTTTTGCTGATGTAATAGATGGCCCGCTCTTCGCTACCAACTGTTAGTGCTAGCATTGCTCCCATGGCCGTGTTGGTAACACTCAGGTATAGGGATAGAGGAATCCCCGGTTGAGGTGGCATGAGGACATGAGGTTTGGATAGGATTTCCTTTATCCTGTCGAAGGCTTTTTTACAGTCGTCGTCCCAATCGGTGTGATCGGAGGCTCGAAGCTTTTTTAATATTGGTTCACAAATCATAGTGAGCTTGGCAATGAACCGGCTGATGTATTGGACCTGACCGAGAAATCCGCAAATCTCCTTCTCGTTCCTAGGCCGAGGCATTTGTTGAAGGCCTTTGATTTTGGTTGGATCAATCTCAATGCCTCTTTTGCTGACGACATGTCCCAAGAGTTTTCCGGAGGTGACCCCGAATGCACACTACTGATGTGGCCGTCCCGTTCTTTTGATTTGACGATCATGTCATCGACATACACCTCTACCTCCTTGTGCATCATATCATGTAGGAGAGTAGTAGCGGTTCTCTGATAGGTTGCTCTGGCGTTGATGAGGCCGAAAGGCATGACTGTGTAGTAATATGTACCCCACTGTGTAGTGAACGCAGTCTTGTGCATATCTTCCTCAGCCATTTTATTTTGGTTGTACCCAGCATACCCGTCCATGAAGGATAAAAGAGCATGCTCGGCAGTGTTGTCCACCAGAATGTCAATATGTGGCAAGGGGAAGTCGTCCTTTGGACTCGCCTTGTTCAGATCCCTGAAGTCGACACAAACTCGAATTCTTCCATCTTTCTTTGGTACGGGCACAATGTTGGCCACCCAATCCGAGTATTCAAACACTTTGATGAACCCAGCCTTGAACTGTTTGTCCACTTCTTCCTTTATTTTTAGGGCCCACTCAGGACGCATCCGCCGTAGCGTCTGCTTCACAGGTTTAGCCCCAGGTTTAATGGGTATCCGGTGCTCTGCAATTTCCCTGTGAATCCCAGGCATATCTCTGTAAGACCAGGAGAACACGTCCTTGTATTCGTGGAGGAGGTCAATGAACTGTTGTCTTTCCGAGGTGTCCGGGGGTGTTCCTATCCTAAGTTCTTGAGGTGTGTTGTAAGTTCCTACGTTAATAGGCTCGATTTCCTTAATGATGGGGGTTCTGGTTTCCCGTTTGTCAAGTTCTTTGGCTAAGTGAGGTGGGTAGTCACTCAAGTCAAATTCCTCATAGTCATTCAGAATTGCATTGCAGTTAAATTGAGAGGAGTCATAAGCAAACTTAGCGTTCATTAAGTTGACACGAGTGAAAAGCTCAGAAAGGACAGACATCTCGTGATCAGTTAGAGGCGATACAACAGAGGAAGTGGCCCCTGGAACAGGCTTCAGGTTGTCACCTTTCATGGGAGTGGGGGTGACCCTAGTAGACTCAGCCTCTGAATCAGCCACGACTTTGTGATAAAATAGTGGGAAGGGGACCTTGACTCAGACTCAGACTCAGATCCTTCTTTACTTCCCTCCTTGAATATAGGGCCTTCTCCAGTTGTTATCTCGAGAATGCGGCCCTGGCGATCGGTCCACTTGGTGGTTTTCCTCCAGCCCTGGGTGGCTTTCTCCAGGCGATGTTGATGATGTCCTCATAGTCGGAGATCAAGGCGGTTGGATCAAATTGATTGTATTTCAGGGCGATGTTGATGATGTCCTCATAGTCGAGGTGTTTGACGTTATCTTCCCCAAAGAGGAGTGTGACAGCTTGTCCGTCAGGGCATGGTGACGGCTTGCACTCAGTTGATGCAGCTTCGATGTTGTCGGGGATAAAGTAGCAGTCCTGGAAGACTTCCATTCCCGGGTACCTAGCCTTCGCCACAAAGTCAAAGATTGGTTCCGGAAATCCGTGGTAGAGCTTGGACTCTCCATCGGGGACAAAGTATCCGTTGAGAGTCAGGTGGTAGGGACGGAGGATAACCCCGTGCTTCTTGCGTTTTCGGACTAGGAGGTTCATCTCCCGGATATCTTCATCAGTAGGTTCGTATCCGAGCCCGAAGGGAATGTTGGGGACCTTAGCCTACTTCAAGGGAGGCAATGGGTCCTTTAGTGGATTGAGCGACAAACCCGGGAAGTAACCCTGACGCATGATGATATGGTTGACCGTGAGGTTGGTGAACGGGTCGCAATCAGAGGGCGTCAATTCATCCATTATGGCGTTTACGGCTTGGAAACCCTCAATTTCATTGTCGTCCTCCTCAATGGCTTGGGAGGCTATCCCCCTTCTCATAACTGCTTTGATCGGGGAAGCGGAAATCCTGATTGTTTTCCCGTTGAAGGAGACCCTGATCTTCTGGTGGAGAGTTGATGTGACCGCCTTGACGTCGTGAATCCAGGGACGCCCCAAGAGCATGTTGTAGGACGCGTCGATGTCGACCACTTGAAAACTTGTTTGTCTTTCTAGTGCTCCGGTCGCGACGGTCAAAGTGATAAGCCCAGCGACCTTGCGACGAGTATCGTCGTAGGCGCGTACTCCTTGATTCGTTGGGATCAAATCAGATTCTTTGATACCGAGCCTGTGGGCAGTTTTGAGAGGAATGACATCACGGCGGAACCGTCATCCACGAGGACCATGGGTATATTTTTCTAGAGGCATTGTACAGTGATGTACAGGGCCAGGTTATGATTGGCTCCGAACGGAGGGATGTCTTCGTCGGAGAAGACGACCGGGTTGTTTAGATCAGGGGCGTCTCTCGTCATGTGCGCCACTATTTCTTATGGGGAAGAGGTGGAGGGCACGGCTAATTTTCCCAAGGCCTGCAGCAAGGCCTGTCGATGCTCAAAAGACGTTGCGATCAGTTGCCAAATTGAGATTTCGGCTTTTGCTTTCTGGAGCTGTTTCAGGATTGAGTTCTCAGGGGCTTTGGTTGAGTGTCCACCTCTGGGACGATTTGGTCATTCGTTGTTGGAACGACCGTTGGGTTGTTCGTATTTTGATAGGGACGTCCGGACCGGGTGAGATATCCGATTTCTTTCGCCCGCTTCTCCTTCCCTGGGAGGATATAGACATCCTCAACATCACCTCTCCATATGCCGTTAATTTTGGAGTCTCGAGGATACCTTGGAGGGGTATTCCTCGGTGGGTAGTTCTTGTGGGGAATATTTTTGTGAGGGCGATTTTTATGGGGGTAGTTATTTTGGGGGTAGTTATTTTGAGGGTAGTTATTTTGAGGGTGATTTTCGTGAGGTCTATGCCATAATGGTCGCGGGAGCAATCCATCCTGGGGTGGGTAGTTTTGAATGCTTGGGGAATTCTCCCTTGGGCGCGGTGTTGAGGGATTGAAGATGAGTCGACGGTAGGCGTCGTCGAGTCGGGTGATTCTTTCAGAGAGGCTGGCTATGGCCTCTTCAACTTACTGAAACATAGTGAGCATAGTGGCAGCACTCAACACAAACACTCCGTCTGAAGGATCCTTTTCCAAAGCATTCACCTTGTCGTCAATTGGCAGGATGAGGTGAGAGGGGTCTAGGGACGGGTCATCATCAGAAATGGCGTGAATTCCCAAAGGATTCGTCTTGTTGTTCGGTTTAGTTGGTGGGGGTAGTGGCAAATCTCCTTTCTCAATTATGTCTTGAATGAGGTGCTTGAGTTTAAAGCAATTTTCGGTATCATGCCCTTTCCCTCGATGATACTGACAGTAGGCATTGGGGCTCGGAAATCGGGACTTCATCGCGTCGGTCGGATCCGGGGTGGGTCCGATCAGTTGTAGCTTCCCTAGGTCCATGAGACTTTTCAGGGCACTTGCATAAGTCGACCCTATATTGGTGAACACTCTTTGGGGGCGCTCAGTTTTCTTAGCAGATGGTTCGACGAGGTTAACCTCATCGATCTTGTTTGTCTGACCGTGAGGGCGAGATCCGGTTGAGGTGGATCACTGGTAACCTCTGCCAGTGGTCTTGGCTAAGACACCCTTTCGGAGGTCGTCCTCAATACGCGTCCCCAGAATCTGGAGATCTTGAAAAGTTTTCATATTCTGATACCTCAGTAGGTTGGCATAAACCGGGCGGAGATTGTTGACAAACTTTTCCACCAGAGTTGATTCACTCGGCTTACTGACCAATTGAGTACTCACCCTCCTCCAACGGGTTAGGAACTCAGTGAACCCCTCCTTGTCGTTTTGGGTTAACACTTCGAGAGTACGGGTGTTGGCCTGGATCTCGACGTTGTCGGCATACTGTTTGGCAAACTCAACTGCGATCTCATCCCAAGTAGTAAGGTTTTTTGGATCCAAGGAGTAGTACCATTGGCGAGGAATCGGCTCTAAAGAGGATGGGAAGATCCGGGTAAAAAGCTCCTGCTTGACCCCCTTAATGGCCATGTAGTCTTTGAAAGCACGGATATGGTTGAGTGGGTCCTCCACTCCCTAGAACTTAGGCACATCAGTCAGGGTGAAGTTGACTGGTCCCCAACAGGTTCGAACCTTCTATTGTTCTCAAGATGGATATTGTTACCCCGGGCTAGGAGCTTTTCTTCCAAGAGCTTCAGCCTCTTCTCAGTTTCAGTCAGAGGTGGGGTATTATGTTCCCCAGTTTATTTGTTCTCCAGGGCGTCGATACGGGTCTCGACGCGATCCAGGGTGACCTTAAGAGCGGTAAAGCGGTGGCTAGCCGATCGGTTGTGACATCTCTGTTGTTATCATTGTTGTTGTTGAACGAAGCTGAAGACGGGGCCATGGCTCTGAGGCAGAAAAACGGCTCACATTACAACTCAATCCGACACGGTTCTAAGACTCAACGCAGACAACACGAAGGACAAGACGGAGATCAGACTCAACAAGACGGAGTGACCGTGTGTGGTCCCTCGGTGCTGACTCGATTTATGACATGACGGTGTTTGACCGAACCTTTAACACGAGTCCAAAATGACGGCGTGACGCCATTGGACGGGTCTCGTGGTGAGACGACTCATAAGTAAAGACCCATAAGTACCTTTGCTTTGACTCGATAGACACGAGGCGGAATCGGAATGATGGACTGAAGTTTTCGAAAATAGAAATTTTCAAAAAGATTCGTTTGTCGCTTTAATGGGCGGTTTCCGAAGATAGAGATCTCCGCAATTCGATCAGTTGAAAGGGTTGTCTTATGTTTATTTGAAAAAGACGGTTTGAGTTTGAGTCGGCTCGGGAAAACAGTGCATTGTTTCCCAAGACGGTTTTTTGAAATTCAAAATTGTATGTTTCGAAAAACGATTTTGAAATGTTTGAGAGGTCTCGGGGACGGTGCATGGTCCTCGGGATCCCGAAAGTGTCTCGAGAAAAGAGCGTGTGCTTTTCTCGGGTTTTGAAAGAGCCATTGTCGACGCGAAACGGGTTAAAATCCGTGTCTAGACGCGGCGATTATAACGGCGTAAAAAGGTGATTTGAAATGGTTATACAAAACCGAGTTTGAAAATCGTCATTATGACGGCCTAGAAAGGCGTGTTGAAATGGTTATACAAAACCGGGTTTGAAAATCGTCATTACGACGGCCTAAAAAGGCGTGTTGAAATGGTTATACAAAACCGGGTTTGAAAATCGTCATTACGACGGCCTAGAAAGGCGTGTTGAAATGGTTATACAAAACCGGGTTTGAAAATCGTCATTACGACGGCCTAGAAAGGCGTGTTGAAATGGTTATACAAAATTGGGTTTGAAAATCGTCATTACGACGGCCTAGAAAGGCGTGCAACGGACAGCGAAAGACCGAGGTTTGAAATGGCCATTATAACGGCGCGAAAAGGGTGTTTTTGAAAGTTTGAAAATGACACGGAAGGACTTATGATCAGATAGCACATAAACACTCACAGTTTCATTATATTATGCATTATGCTGACACGGGTTTTGGCTTAAAAGGGTGTGTTACACACCTAGCAATCAAACCCCGAATTGCGAGAGGGATACCAATCCAAACAAAATGTGTAAGGAGGGTGCCCTAGCCTCGTGCTCGAAGGTGATGAAAGCTCTTTAACGAAACAGAAATGTGTAACGTCAACGGTATGCTTGACTCAATCAGGATTCGAAACGCGGGGATGAGAAAACTCACGCCGACGAAACGAGCCAATTGGTCGAAAAGGGTTAGGTTGTGGGCCCGGACAAGGAAACCCGACCGTGACCGTAATATCAATTAATGCATTCTAACCAAGACCTCGTTCGAGTCTCACCATCTAGGGATCACAAAGACGTAAGTGTCTTAGTTGTCCCCAGCGGAGTCGCCAATCTGTGGACATAGCCACCTACACGCTATGCCAATCTGTGGACGTATAACGGTCTTTTTGAAAGCCACACTCGGCGGCGTAAAAATGCTTTCGACCGGATCATTTTAGATCGGTCGATTTCGTCTCGGTAAGGGTCTTGAAACGATTAGAGATGTTCGGAGTCGCCACCAAGCATTTGTGGGATGCCTGGAACCCGTTCGAATTCCACTTTATACCTCGGTCAAATCGAAGCACAAAGCAGCGTTTGACATAGGGACTAAAGATAAGGAAATCGTCCCTCTTTAGCATCCTATCTCTAGAATGACTCTCGTACGCCCTGGATAAGGTCGTCCACTATCCAAAGTTTCTGAGTAAGAGGTGAAGGTACGTATTGGGAAGCCCTTTAATCAGACACCCAATCCCGCCCGCGTTAGCGGCCTCTACTGATTGATCTTGGTTGGTTGAATGCAAAAGTTGATAAAACGGTTTAAATGCATGAATGTGCATCTAATAATTTAAACCTAACATGTGAGAGCTTTCTAAGTCGGTTGATTTAATCCAAGTATCAAGTATAAGATGTCGAGTTGGATTAATGGTTCATTTGCATGCAAGACAGAAAATAAACATCCATTTACCGTATTAGGTTTAGGGTGCATAACATGATCCATTTGTCTTAGTAAGGCATTTTGCAAATATGGTTTTGGATAATCAAATAGTCATCTGATCCGTCCTATATCCGGGTTAACCGGAGTCGGGATAAATCCTAGACTAATCTTTGCCGGAAGGGAACAGCCCTGCACTGCAGGCGGCTATATGAGGCGCGAGCCAGCCGGCGGTGTAAGGGGCCTCCCTCTGGTTTTGAAAATGAGAAATGGAGAGCCTGTTTAGGCGCGGGTTAGCCCACGGTTTATGTACCGTGTTCTGACCTTTTAGAAAACGTTATAAAACGTGTTGAAAATGGGTATTTGAACCCGGTTTGATTTGAAGGGGTCGTTTAGACCGCATTTGTTGATTTGAAGAACTAGACACTAATAATCATCATTATTTTGATAATATTCGGTGTCGGGTTCGATTTGACAAACTTGACATGAATAGTTTTTAAAATGATTATGGACTAATTAGTTTTAAGTCCATTTGAATGTTATTAGTCGATACTCGTCATCGTACCCGGGTTGAAATCCGGCATGGTATGTAGAACCAAGGATGACTTTGTGTTGGTGACTAATATGTTTGTTTGAAAATGTAAAGAAATGAAATAAAAGGCTTTAAAATACCTTCTAAATGTCATTAACCAAATATTATCACCGAAACACGGATTTAACCGTCATGGTATGAAGAACCAAGGGTGAAAAATGCTTTATGGTTAAAACATGTGAAATAAAATAACAATGGTTCGAAAATACTTGAAATGGTGAAAACCGATTACAAATATGAAAAATGGAATAAGGGAAATAACGAGAACAAACACGGTTAATCTCTGGTCTAAATACCCCATTTAGGCGCGGGCTAGTTGGCGACCTAAGGGACTTCTGCCTCAGACCCAAAATCAGTTTTGGCACGTTTATTCCATGTTTTGGTTCATGTTATGCATGTTTTAGCATGTTATAGTCATGAAACGAATGAAAACATAATAAAAGAGGATTTTTACACCCTCATACTTACATGTTTGGTTATGGCGAGTGACCGACGTTTATTCCAAAATCAATCTTTGAAAACAAATTTAACCGTTTTCAAATTTCAATTCAAAATCAAATCTTTGAAAACAAACGTAACCGTTTTCAGAATTCAAATCAAATTTCAAATCATTTGAAAACAAATTTAACCGTTTTCAAATTTCAATTCAAAATCAAATCTTTGAAAACAAACGTAACCGTTTTCAGAATTCAAATCAAATTTCAAATCATTTGAAAACAAATTTAACCGTTTTCAAATTTCAATTCAAAATTAAATCTTTGAAAACATATTTGACCGTTTTCAAATTTCAAATTCAAAATCAAATCTTTGAAAACATATTTAACCGTTTTCAAGTTTCAATTCAAATCTCAAATCATTTGAAAACAAATTTAACCTTTTTCAAATTCCAATTCAAAATCAAAATCTTTGAAAATAAATTTAACCGTTTTCATGGCCATTGTGATGACGATTCCAAATTCTTCAATTCTCGATTTTCTAATCCGTGATTCGGAATTTCCAAAATTGTCTTTGGGAACAACACATTGTTTTCAGAGCCATCACAATCTCAACGTAAACTGTCTTTTGAAAACAAACCTAAGACAACCCTTTCAACTGGCCGACTTTTGAAGATCCTTATTCTTCGGAAACCGTCCATCAAACGACAAATGAACCTTTTTTAAAATTTCTATTTTCGAAAATTTCAGTCCACCTTTCCGATTCAGCCTCGAGTCGATTAGAGTCCAGTCGATTTCAAGTCCAGTCGTCCAGATAACGCCGAGTCTCTGCAGAAGTTAGTACCTACCTTCTAGTCTAGGTCGTGTCGTCTAATTGTCGAGACATATTCAATGGCGTTAGGAGAGTCAAAACCTCTCGGGTATTAAACCCATCTTTCCCCTACATTACTGGTCAAAGGTCAAGTTTGTGTGCATGTCTCGTCCAACGGCATCACGCCATCGACAAACTTCCAAATCTCATCAAAAGTCGTCTGTCTAAGCGTCACTATGCCAATGTCGACACTCGAGTCTAAATTCATGTCATGCACCAAGAGTTCAAACACAAAAGGTCATTCACGATCTTTATGAACTCATAACCTAGTCACACCGTCGCGTCTTCACATCAAAACTACCTTTTGTGCATATGTGTCGTACTTGCCTTTGTTTGTGCAATCTCTTGCCAAGACAAGTTATAACGCCTATCGTTATGTCAAATAGGAATCGCTTGGGTGCCATCGATCGTCGACAAGAAACTCAAGAAGCCGATCAATCTGCATTTGCTATGACTTCTGCTGAAACCAACAACATGGTCCTTCGACTCCTAGCTACCGTGGAAAACTTGAGCACTCGTCTCTCCCAAGTTGAGGACAAAATGATAACCGGGAATTTTACCTGTTCTGATATTGAGCAAAGGGTTAAGCTCCTTGAAAGCCGGCTACTTGCCAATGATAAAACCAGGCGACCTCATAGGTCCTTCCCTGATCTGGGTATGCCTTATGCCATAGCCTTGGAAAGGCTAATCTCCCAAGGAAAACTCAAACCAATTGGTCCAACTCCAGACCCTCTACCAAACAAGCGAGGTCGAAGATGGGATGGAAACCTCTTTTGCCAACATCACCTAGGTCGCGGACATGACACTGAAATGTGTCTCCCCCTAAAAGGTGTCATACTTGATATGATCGAAAAGGGCGAGTTACCACTACCTCCCTCAGCAAACAACAAGAACAACCCTCCAAAAAACCCTACTAGACATAGTTAGGAATCTTCCCTAGACTGCTCTCACCTCATCTCTCCTGACGATGAGAAAATTCATGCAATTGATGAGGATGGCATACAAGGCGCTATAATGATGCTCTCCGTCTCCATCAACAACATATTCTCAAAGCTGCAAGTGGCTATTGATGATTTAAACACTAGGGTAGCTAATTTGAAGAAGAGGTTTGGTAGTACCGAAAATGAACCTGGCCATCAAGGAAACCAACCCTTGGTTCACCAACCAACAGCTGTTGAAAATGAGGAATCATCCAATGGTTCCCACATCCACGAACCTACCAACAAAGAACATGAAAGTTCCTCACCAAATCCCTTTCAAAATACCAAGCAACATCCCAAAAAATTCCCATTGACAATGACCAAATCCTGCATCCGACCAGGATTGACAAAAACAAAAACAAAACTCACAAAAACATCCCAAAAAACACCAATGAGGGAACCATGGGAAAACATCAAAGGGTATTCACAGATCTGGGAATAACATATGGCACCGCTCTGGAGATACTTGCTTCAGAAGGAATGCTTCAACCCATTGGTCCGACTCCGGACCCGCCAGAACGCAGGAGAGCCCGATTCTGGGATGGTAATGCCTATTGCCAATATCATCAAGGCAAGGGCCATGACACCCAAGCCTGCTTCAAACTCAAGAATGCCATTCAAGATATGATAGAGGCTGGAAAAATCATAATTGCACCTCACAGTCAAGACAATCCTCCTGAATGTCTCAAGCCAAACAACAAGGTTGAACGTTCTCAAAGAACATTCACCAACCTCAACACAACCTATGCCGCAGCTCTTCAAAAGCCTATGACTGAAGGGAAGCTACAACCAATCAGGCCCACTTCGGACCCGCTTGAATGCAGGAAATCCCGTTTCTGAGACGGCAGTGCCTATTGCCAATATCATCAAAGGAAAGGTCATGACACTGAAACATGTTTCAAATTGAAACGTGTTATTCAAAATATGATCGATAACCATGAACTGACAGCTTCATCCCTATGCCATATCGTCCCAAACAACGAGAGTGAAGTGCTCAAGTGGGTCAATGATCAAGACCAGACATTCAAGCCGCTGGATGTTACGGAGGAGACCTTCAAGGAGGAAGATGATGATTAGGAGTCCGTATCTACGATTGAGTCTCAGTCCGAGTCCGAGTCTTAGGCTTTCTCATATCTATCCTAGTGTCTTTCCTTTTATTCCTAAATGACAACTGGGGGCTGTCCCCATGAGTCACATGTATCCATCGAGTCTGTGCTAACCTCTTATTTATCTAAATAAAAGCACGATTTCCAACTATCATATATTCTCCCCTTTACCATTTCCCGTTGACAACGAGAATTGATTTGAGAATTGATTTAAAACGAACAATATGTTCCAATTCAATGTGAGTACACTCGAGTGACGTTCCGTACCGAGTAAGCAGAGGACTCGAAACTCCGTGTCCATTTTCTTTACCTATTCCATGTCTGGCAATGGAAACCTTTCATTAGCGCCCTATTTAGAACGAGCTTCTATCAAAGGGATTCTACGACGAACCTAGATAACAAACCAGAATATCTCCTTGTTCATGGTCAATGATGGAAGGCAAGCCCATTCCCCACAAAAACATCCCATCACCAAATATCAACCTCTCACCAACGAGTACATCCCTGTCAGCACCTCTACCTTCCTCGAATGAAGGACGGCAAAAAACCAATATATCCAAAGCAAAGCCAAAGCGAATGGCCAAAATCAAAGGCCCAAGCTAATAGCCATTCACCCAAAGTCAAAGCGAAAGGCCAACATCAAAAGCCCGAGCCCATAAGCCATTCAGCCAATAACCATTCACCAAAAGCCAAAGTGAAAGGCCAAAATCAAAGGCCCAAGCTAATATCCTTTCACCCAAAGCCAAAGCTCAAGGCCAAAGCAAAAACCAAAGCCAAAAGCAATTCACTTAAAGCAAAAGCCAAAGCCAAAGGCTACTCACCTAACGTCAAGGCCAAGACCTAAACCAAAATCAAAACAAAACCAGATTGAAACCCTTTTTCTCAAAAAGGCCAAAATCCAAAGAAAGCATCCAACACACAAAATCCTGGACAAGTGAGTCCAAAATACAAAGTCCAGGACCAACAAGTCAAAAGCCTAGGACCCATAAGTCCAAAACACCAAGTCCCGGACCAACAAGTCCAAAGCCTATAACCAAAGGGACCGACAAGTCCAAGACACCAAACACTAAAACCTCAACCAAAACTGCTTCACCCTTAAGTCCTTCTAGAGACTGCTACAGAGAAACCTATCTATGATCCTGGGGATTCCCCTCAAGGTCATAATCAACACCGCTTCACCCCTAAGTCCTTCTAGAGACTGCTACAGGGAGACCTATCTAGGATTGTGAGGATTCCCCCAAGCTCGTAATATCACACCTTAACCTTTAAGGTCCAGACATGGGAATCTGATCCCACATTATTTACCAACCATTTCGTGCTCAGGCCACATCCAGCCAGAGATCCCATTCCGCACCACACTACAAGCCGTTACCCATCGGCCTAAACATCACAAAATTCTTGCTCCAGATTTTTATCTGTTAAGCAAACCCATTATAACTAAGCTCCATGTTCCCTAATATTGAAGCCATTTTTCACCACAATCCCCACGGAGTCCTCCAATGCTTTCCTATCTAGAATAGGGCATGCCTAATCTACCCTTAGAGTCCACTTTTTAGTGTGTTCAAATGATAAAGAACATTTTCACAAATTACACCTCTCGATTCATGATCAAGAGGTATTTATCTCCAATCAACCTTCAAGTCACCAAACGGAATTTTCCAACGTGACGCTTAACTCCAGATTTTTCTCTGTCAAACAAACCCATTATTACCAAGCTCCACATTCCCTAATGTTGAAGCCATTTTCACCCTGACCCAGATACGGAGTCCTCGAATGCTTTGCTACCGAGAACGGGACATACCTAATCTACCCTTAGAGTCCACTTTTTAGTGTGCTCACATGATAAGGAACATTTTCAAAAATTACACCTCTTCGATTCATGATCAAGGAGGGACTCTCTCAAATCAATTTTCGAGTCACCAAACGGAATTTACCGTCGTGACCCACACACTTTAATGTCCTAACAGTTCGTTTAGGCACACACATTCAGAACTACGATCTGGTTTTATTTCACACCACGTGAATACGTAGGCAGTCCCTCAAGGACACAACCATACACCTCAAAATCACTTCAAGGTCCTAACAGTTAGCTTTGGCACACAAACACACCCTGAACTACGATCTGGTTTGATTTCGCAAACACGCGAATACGTAGGCAGTCCTATTACGAGTAGGGCAGAGCAAAAAATCCGATTATCCAAACTGATCCGATATCCGATCCGTATCCGATCCGAATGTTTGGATATCCGATCCGAAAGTTATGTTTGGTTTGGATATCTGATCCGAAATCTTTGGTTTTGGTTTGGATATGGATATTAGAATTAAAACATTTGGATATCCGATCTGATCCGAAACTATAGTTTTCTAGTATAATTTCGAGAAAATAAAATTTTATTTGATATAACAACTTAATTAATGTTTAAAATATTAGAGAAATATCTAGGTGGTACTTAAATTTTATGTCGAGAACATTGGAATAAGAATACTAAAGAAAATCATCATGTAAGACTATATGAATATAATCGTGTTTCAAACTTAATTTTAAAGTAAATTCAAAAGTATGGATATCCGATGGATATCCGCATCCGATCCGATTATTTTGGATACCCGAACATTGGATATCCGAAACATTTGGTTTGGATATTGGATATCTAATTTCAGGATTTTTAATATGGATATCCGATCCGAACTAGCACTTTGGATCAAATACCCGATCCGTACTCTGCCCTAATTACGAGGGCACAACCACACCGCCACACACATTCAATTTTCACACCTTCAATTTGCAACCCATTGCACACACAGCTCAGAACTACGAATTAGTTTGATATCGCAAACACGCGAATACGTAGGCAGTCCTATAACAAGGGCACAACCGCATACTCCTTTCACAACATTTCCAATTTTCAATCCTCAATAACCAGCTCAGAACTACGATCTGGTTTGATTTCGCAAACACGCGAATACGTAGGCGATCCCCAACAAGGACACAACCGTACACCCATTTCAATCTCAACCATCAACAACAATCCTCAAAAGCAGCCCACCCAGCGGTAAAAATTAATCTTATACCTCTTTACTGGGGGCTTTTTCCTTAAGACGTCGCTCATTCCTTGTTTTATCAAATTCCCACCATTTCACTCTGAGGGCTTCTCTTTCAAGATACCACCCGTCCTTTATCCTCAAACATCTTTTGAGTCTCAACTACAATCCAATTTAAAATCGCCCATAGCCTAGTGCTCGGTTCGAACGATGAAAAGGTCTTGGTTCCGCTCTCCGAATCATCATACCTCGAGAAGGGATCTCAAACAAGCAAACAGGGGCAAAGATGTTTAGAGATGATAATCAATTCTTATTCCCCAGCCGAGCGGATCTTCTGATCCGATGATCTGATGCGCGTTGTCACCCTTTCTTGGCTAAGGAGTTTCACACACATAAGCAAAGTCTTTCAGAGTCACCCCCGTGTCGTGTCGATACCGATTCTGTATCACGTTCACGACCGTCTGTTTGTCAGTCTGTCAGTATGCGTCCGTGTGATTCAATGTCGCGACGGTTACATGTCTTCAATCCATCAAGTTTCGGGTTTGCCAGCAGCAAGACTGGTCGGTCGGAGCTATATTCTATTTTTAGGAACAATTGTCGTTGGAAGCACCTAGACCAAAACACAATTTATAGCTTCACAAACAACTCTACAATTTGTAAAGAGGCAAGTAAAGGTCGGATCCCAAGGGACGGGAATTGAAATGAGATTTCTATTGAGACTAGTGGTGTCATAGGGATGTCACAATTTGGGTTGATGTAGAAGGTCACTAAACTAATTAGCAATGAAAGTAAATAAGCAAGATGAATTGAAAGGGTTGTAAACAATTGATAACAAGCACTAGGGTGTCATGGGGTCATGGGGGATTCATGGGAATTGATCATACAAACATGTTCTCAAATTATAAGCAAGCAATTATTGTTCTGATAGATTGAGTTGGGTTATATCTTACAATCCTAGGAAAGTTTGGGTCCCGGAGCCGAATCGATTAGATTGTATAACACCTACAAGTCGACTTAGTCTTCCCTACCCAACAACATGCATGGTCTAATGAGACTCGAGTTGGTTTATGTCTTACAAGTCTCATTGAAAAGATAAGTGATGGTTGCAAATGCAAGGATTCATAGGCTTAACATTTCATCAAACATAACATGTGCATGAGTTGAGATCAAAACAAGCAAGCAAATAAACCATGAAAGCATATTAATTTAAGCATGAATCATTCCCCATGTTGGTTTCCCCTAATTACCCATTAACCCTAGCTATGAAACTACTCACTCATTATCATGTTGAACATGCTAGCAAGGTTGTCAATCATACCAACAAAGTGAAACATGATGAACAAATGAAAGTAATTAGCAATAATTAAAAAGGGATTAAGAGAATTATACCTACTAATGATTCCAATAATAAAGCAAAGAATAATAGAAGTACTTGATGCTTAATTGAGAGTTTGTCAATCTCCCAATAATAACCCAAATAATCTTCAATTACCCAAAATAAAGGATGAACAAAAAAGAGATTAAGGAAATAAAACTTGTATTAAAACTTGATTAATTGTTGATTACAAAACTAAAGAGAGATTTGATTGATATTAACTACTCTACGAATTGATATGAAGAACATGCTCTTCTAATTAGACAAATGGGGTATTTATAGTGGAAATTAGGTGGATGCATTAGGGTTAACTAAGGGCTTAAATAACGATTAAGTCCCTACTTAGGGAAACGCCGATATTTTCTGAGGGAAGGGCATCTTTCTTGATGCTTGAAGAAACGAATTTGCGCTGTCTTGGAATCCGTGCGTCTTAGGCACGGGACGGCCGGATTCCTGTGTCTCTGCCCGAGCGTCTTTGGGAGAAGACGGGCGTCTTCTGGATGCTGCTGCCCGGGCATCTTTGGTAGAAGACGCACGGATTGTGGTCCTGGGGACGGGCGTCTTCAGGGGAAGACGGGCGGATTGTCATACAGCGTACTTTCTTCTTCTTTTCTTCCCTTTTCTTCATAAAATCCTTGGGGATTTCCTTGGGGATGCAAGGATCTTTCCTCATCATTGCCCAACTACTATAATATGTACAAAGGCCTTCTAAACTTGTGTCTCCTTGATGCTTGGTCATTGGATTCAATCAATTTAGTCTCATTTTGCCATGAAAATGCAAGGTTTGCATTCCTTTCCTACCAAGGACACAAAACCTCAACGAATATGCAAAACAAAGAACTAAAGACAATAAATAACCCAAATATGCACTAAAAAGCATATGAACAAGGCTAATTCGGGGACTAAATATGCGCTAATTATGGTCACATCAAATATCCCCAAACCGAACCTTTGCTCGTCCCGAGTAAAGAGGTGACAAAGACTAGGACCATTATTTAAACTAACCTAATAACATAGCCGACATGAGACAATTAGCGGGTCTCACTCCGCCCCTTCAACTCACAACAAGACAACCATGAGGTAGGATGCCTTCTTGCAAGGCAAGGTGGGTCTTGCCAAAATGGCGACACATCCAAACATTAAGCAGCCAAAATCAAATAATGGATGCATCTACAAAAGGAATAGCCACTTCCTCATCAAGTGGCGGAGGCAACTAAAAGAGAACAAATTTAAGAGTATATATTCCGTCACAAATACTAGTTCAACAAATTACTAAGGCTAAGAGGATGGCACTAAATCACCTCCAAATGTGTTAAACTAGACTACTTTCGTCCTCAATTTCCAAATACTTTCGTCAAGAGCGATCAGATGGTATTGAATGATGATCCCCATGATGCTAGCATCATATGGCATGACAAGTCTGAGTTCTCTACAAAAGTAAAGGTCATGGATCGTCCCAAGCTCGACAAAGTGGCTTGACAAAAAGGCTTTTTGGGAATGAAATGCTCAAATCGTCATAAACAAGGGTGGATATGACTAGCATTCAAAATTTGACCTCATTCAACTTTCACATTTCAAAAATTAGAGACGGGGTTTGTCCCTTCCGTGCTAATGTCCTTTGCTTTCCCCAATCGCTTATTAGGCAACCGGTTAACCTCTAGACAATAGCTTTTCGGGGTGATAGTCACACTCTCGGGCGGTTGAATTCACAACCGTGTAGGGGCCCAATTCAATGGATCCCTCTCCAAAGCACATCAAAGTGGTACGCCTCCATTAAAGCAACTAAAATTCTCAATATTTCAACATTTCATAACATTTGAGGTTTCTTTGGCAATAAAACGTTTCCACATACAAAATCTTTGAAATGAGCACTTCAAACTTATTAATAGAAAGTATTTTTGGGTTGCCGTACCACAAGGTCAATCAAGGTCACCTAGACAAGTTAACCAAGTCCACATCGCACCACGGGGTTGGATAGGTGACTCACATGCAAACCCTTGACTAGGTTTTGGGTCATGGGTCGAAAGACACTAGTATGACACAATCTAGGGTGTTTTACAACCATTCTAGTAGGCGAAGTCTTAAGTTGAAAAAGTATTTGTAATGGCTTAGTTGCTCTTGTCAAAGTTCTCAATTAGGCACTTTTCAAAATATTTTATCTAGATGCAACTAAATGCCATGATGCAACTATTATATACATCCTAATACAAGTGATTCTACCAACTAATATGACATATAAACTAAATGCAAGTCCTAAGTTCACATTGTTATCCCGCATCCATAAAAATAAAGCCGCATAGTCATTAACATAAAGAGGAAAAAGGAGATTGGAAAGATCATACCATGCGGTCTTCAATATCCTCATGTCTCGGATGTGGCGTAGTCGATCAATGTGAACAAGGATAGAACAAACGCAATATATACAATAATATATACTTGACTACACTACAAAGGAAAAGAACTTGTTTTTTATTTTTCAATTTTCAAAATTTTATGGTTTTTTCGAAATTTTTCAATTTTTTTGTATAAAAGTTAAGTTAGAATTCCCCATCCCCACAATAATATGGGCATTGTCCTCAATGGCCAAAATGATGGGAAATTATGCAAACATGATGCATGATTTCTACACTAAATGCAAGCTACACTAATCTACACTACATGATGCATGGTTTTTGTTTATGACGGAGAGGATAATTTAGATTACCTCCCATTGTGTATGTATGTACTTCCCCAAAACGAGTTAGACATTATTGCTAATGTCCTAAGGTTGGGTGTAGTTCATGCACACACTATGCAATGCATGAAACTAAATTTGTCATTTTGGATTTTTAAAAGTGGGAACAATAAAATGAGAACACCTCAATGGGGCCGAGGTGTTAGTCCTCTATGGTGCTAGGACTACTCCAACAATGATCAAGATTAATAAAATACAACAAAGAGAGAAGTAGACAAACCTCAAGAGGGTAGGAGCCTCCAAAGCTTGCTAATCTTCCATCATATCATCACTATCATCATCTTCCTCACTAGAAGTGGACTCATCACCACTTCCCTCTTCACTTTGTTGTTCACCTTGCTCATCATCCTCTTCTCCTTCTTCACTAGCTTCTTCATCAATGTTATCGTCAACCTCTTCATCACCGACAACCTCATTATCACCCGGAAACTCACCCCTAGATGCATTCGGAAAGAAGACTTCCCTATCCGCCCAACTAGGCAAAGGACATGAAGGGTCAAGTAGTCCTTTCCTAGCTAAGTGAAGGAGGTGTGGATATTGGGCTAAGTAAGCATCTTCCTGGTCCTTGAAGGCTTGCTTGTGCATCTCTTGCATAAGAAGAGTCATATAATCTTTACTTGCTTCAACACCTTCGGGCTTGAACTCTTGGTACTTGAAAGGATAGGGTGGTGTGACAATGGAAGAGGAGGGCATTCCAATTTCACCCATTTCTTGTCGGATAATGTATTCGGCCTCTTTTGAAAAGGGAAGGAGATAGTTGGTCCGGTGGACACTTAAACGACAAATCTTCGAAGGCAAAGTAAAAGATCTAGCCTCACTAGTGAGCCACCCATACTTGGTGTCAAGAGGGTTATGAGAGACCCACTTGTACTTGTTTATCATAGTATCAATATCAATGAGATGACCACCCTTCTTTGCCTCATACTTGCTATCCTTGTTGAAGTTAGGATCAAAGTATTTAGCCAAAAGAGTGACTAGACCTCCATTCACAATGATGGTAGTGCCTTGCTTCCCACAATCAACGTTTAGCCATCTATCCACCAAAATCCTTAGAGAGTTGAAAGGCTTGGTGAATTCCCTTCCAATGTTCAAGGCCGACTCAAGAAGAACAAAATCGAGTTTGGTGAAATGGTTGGTGTCTTTTCTTGAAATGATGGTGTTCCCTACAACCTTGTGCCACACTGTAATGCCCGGATGGTGGACTAATAGAGCGCGACTAGCATGAAAGCTCTCGAATTTCCTTCCGGAAATTGCCTCCCAAAGAGGGTCGGGATCATATTTGCCAACATTCTTGAAATAACTCGGTGAATCACTAAGACCCAAAGCTTTACCCATTTCCTCAAAGGAGATGCGCCTACTAACATTAGCTAGGCGAAACTCGATGGTTTCCATAGTCTCAACCTTGTTAACTTTCAAAGAACTCAAAAATTCTAAGGTAAGGGAGGGGTATGTCAATTCTTTTGTTGTAAACAATTTCTCCAACCCCATGGCTTTAAAGAAGGCTCTAGTTTGCTCGAGGACACCCAACTTATCTAAGGCATCTTCAAAAATAAACTTGGTGGATAGAAATGATTTACTAGCAAACTTGGCAAAAGTGTCCCTATGGGATTTGGAAATGAAAATTACCTCCGGATAATTCGAAAGTTGAGCAATTTCCGGAGTGGTAGATGTTGTTGCTTCCATGGGAGGTTGTTGTTGTTGCACCTCCAGGTTTGGGCTAGCTACCACCATAGCCAATGCTTTCTTTGCTTGAAGACTCTTTTGTCTTGATGAGAGTGCCTTTGCCTTTGGTGCCTTTGTTGCTCCCTTTGTCTTTGACATTGATGAATAAACCAAGAAAAGAGTGAAAAATCTTCAATTTCTAGTGCACCCAAATCGATTTAAAGATGAAAGGCTTTGCCTTTATGAATTCAAACATCGACTCAAAGGTTGAAGATTTTGTGCTTGGTTTTGATTGTTGTTGAAAGAGGAGTGATTAATTTGTTGTTAAAAGGATGTTTTGATTTGTTTTTGGTGAATGTTGGGGAGGAATCTTGTTTTTGTAATGGAGAGGATGAGGGTTTTGGAGTTATGGGGTTTATGGGTAGTGTTTTGAATGAAGGAATGAGGAAATGAATGTGGGATGGGTTTATAATAAACCCGAAAAATTTGAAATGCAGGGTGAAGACGGGCGGCTTTCCTTCGGGACGCACGGATTCTGCCTGTTCTGGGTTCGGAAATTCTCGCCTAAGGACGGGCGGATTCTAGCAAAGACGGGCGGATTTGAAAAGACGGGACGGGCGTCTTTGAGAAAAGCCGGGCGGATTCCTTTCCAGGGATTTTACTCATTTTTTCTCAGCCAAAAGACGGGTGTCTTCTCTTTCAGGATGGGCGTCTTTATGAAGACGGGCGGATTCTATTGCAGGACGCCCGGATTCGTTAACAATCACAAAATTTCAAAATTCGGCTCGAAGGACGGCGTCTTCGCCCAATATGCTCGGATTGTCTGTAGACGGGCGGATTCTCTTGAAACCGCTCGGGTTCTACCCCTTTTACCCGGATTCAGTTCCATCCATGTACCTTGCATATCCCTTGTCATTTTTCATTCTTCAAAATCTCGTGTTCTTCATTGTGGGTGCACTACTAAGGCATGAATAGCCTAGGAAATTGCTATCCCCACACTAAGCTAAGGCAC
The DNA here is from genome assembly GCF_048544455.1 of Silene latifolia. NCBI lineage: Eukaryota > Viridiplantae > Streptophyta > Magnoliopsida > Caryophyllales > Caryophyllaceae > Silene > Silene latifolia. Next base: position 69,430,521 of record NC_133532.1, read on the forward strand.
TACACATCAATTAAAATCATTAGTCCCTCCCTCACCTCTCTCAAACATGATAATCATCTTGATCAAGGCATAAAAAATCCAAAAATGACAAAAATGCAAATTAAGAATTAAAATGCGAGTTAGGGAGTTAGAAATATTTACAAATGGTGGTTTAGGGAGGACTCCACCAAACTCTCATTCTTGATGAGATGTCAAGGGGGCATGTCCAAGGTGTTGTTGATGTTGCTCAACACCTTGAAAAAGTAATCAAAAGCTTGTTCATTGTCGTGATAAAGTTCTTCAATAGATTTTTGCCCTTGTTATCGGTCTTGATCGATAGAATTACCAATGTAGGGATTGAAAATCCCTTCAAACTCATCGTCCCAAAGACCACAAACTCCATCTACTTGATCACTAAAGATCTCTAGAGTTGATAGAGACAACTCTCCCATTATCTTATTTTGGCCAATGAGGCCATCTTCTTCATTGCTTGACTTTGGTGAGCTTTGCAAGCTCTCTTTATTACAATTCACTTGCTCTTTGAATGGAGCATCTTCAATTTTCTTCTTCCATTGGAATTCCGACTTCTTCCTATCATCCTTACGGCTATAATGATCGATCATGAAACATGGTTCATGTAAACGGGGAGCTCTCATAGTTTTGTCAAGATTGAAAGTTATACTCTCATCTCCCACTTCTAGAGTGAGCTCTCCATGTTTCACATCAATCACCGCACCCGCGGTGTGTAAGAAAGGTCTTCCTAGAATGATTGGAATGTTGGAATCTTCTTCCATATCAACAATGACAAAGTCCACCGGGATGAAAAATTTCCCAATTAAATGACGGAACATCTTCCCATATCCCTAATGGTGTCTTCGTCGATCTATCGGCCATTTGGAGTGTGATATTGGTGCATTTAAGCTCTCCCATCCCCAACCTTTTACTCACCGAGTACGACATAACACTCACACTAGCCCCTAGATCACATAAGACTTTGTTGATCGTGGTGTCGCCAATGGTACACGGTATTGAGAAGCTTCCCGGATCCTTGAGTTTTGGAGGTGAACTCCCTTGAAGTATTGCACTACTCACCTTAGTGAAGGCGATAGTCTCAAGCTTCCGGATCGACTTATTCTTTGAGAGGATGTCTTTCATGTATTTCGCATAGGCCGGCACGTGATTGATTAATTCCGTGAAAGGAATTGAGACTTCTAAATTCTTCACAATTTCCATAAACTTTCCAAGTTGGTCATCAAATTTGGGCTTGGCTTGACGACTTGGAAAAGGAAGTCTAATCACAATGGGCTCCTTCTCCTTGACCTTGTCTTCATTTTTCTTTGAATTTTCTTCTTTTGATGATTCTCCATCTTTGGAGTTTTGCAGAATTTCTTCCTTATCACTAGTTTCCACGACTTCATCCTCAACTTGCTTCTTCGGTGCTTCATACCTTGTACCACTTCTCAAGTGAATGGCACTAACCGTTTCATGTCTTGGGGGATTACCTTGAGGTGGTAATTGCCCCTTTTGTCTTTGTGAGCTTGAGGATGCTAGTTGAGCCAATTGGTGTGAGCTAGAATGTTGTTGATGGTGGTTTCCTTTGGTTGACTTTCTTTTTGCATTTGAGTGAAAAATTCTTCTTGATTCTTTTGCATTTGAAGGACCGCTTTTTGAACATCAAAACCTTGGTCATTTTGTTTATTGTACGGATTTTGATTTTGGTAACCTTGGTTTTGGTTGTAAAAGGGTCTTTGATTTTGGTTTCTTATGGGAGATGGGGTGTATGTTGTTTGAGGGTTTTTAACATTTTGGCTTTTGTATGAGAGATTTGGATGGAATTTGGTGTTTTCATTGTAATAGTTAGAATAAGGGGTACCACTCTTGTATGCTTCGAAAGCATTCACTTGTTCATTTGTTCCCCTACATTCACTTGAGTCATGTCCCAAAGTTCCACAATTCTCACATATCCCACTTGGGATTGATGAGGATGCCGTCATGGCATTAACATGATGCTTTAGTGATTTCGAGGCTTCTTCAAATCTAGCCATAGCTTTTTCAAACTTCAAATTGATGGTATCAATGTGAGCACTAAGTTGAGCACCCAATTGAGTAACGGAGTCCACTTCATGCTTTCCTCCTCTAGTAGCCTTGCGAGGTCTACTATATTGTGAGTTATGGACCGCCATTTCCTAAATTTTGTTCCAAGTTTGATTGTCATCAATTTCGGTGAACATTTCATTTGATCCCATGATGAGAATGTTCCTTGAATCTTCATATAAACCGTTCCAAAATTGTTGTACCAAGAACCAATCGCTAAGTCCATGGTGAGGACATGAGCGACAAATTCCTTTGAACCGCTCCCAAGCTTCATACAAAGATTCTTCATCCCTGTGCTTAAAACCCGTAATTTGAGCTCTTAGCATGTTAGTCTTTTCCGGTGGGTAGAATTTTTTGTAGAAAGCTAGAGCCAACTTTTTCCAAGAATCTATTCCGAGAGTGGCCTTATCAAGGCCCTTCAACCATTGTTTCGCATTGCCAATTAGAGAAAAAGGAAATAAGACCCATCGAATTTGGTCTTGAGTTACACCGGTTTGAGAAATCGCATCACAATAGTCACAAAAGGTCTCAATATGAGAGTGAGGGTCTTCACTAGGCATCCCCCCAAATTGGCTCCTTTCGACTAATTGGATAAATGCGGATTTGGCAATGAAATTTTCGGTTAGATGTTGTGGTGTGGGAGTACCATTGGGTAGGTTCTCCTCGGTGGGTACGGAATGTGATGAAAACTTAGGCATTGTGGGTTGATTTTGTGTTGTATTTTGTGTTGGGTTCTTCTCACCTTCTCTTGCAAAAGGGTTGATGAACTCAATAGTTGGTTGAATATCTACAACCTCACTAATACCTCTCAAATTTCTCCTAGCAAGTCTTCTATTGGTTGTCAAAGTTCTTTCAATTTCACGATCAAAAGGTAACAAATCACCTTGTGACCTTCTAGACATGCAAAATATCAAACAACTCGAAAACAATTAGAACAAACCTTGAGGAGTTTTACTTCCTCAAGGCAAAGAAAGACACAACTAATAACAATATAAGAAAATCTAAATCAAGATAACACCACCCCCGCAACGGCGCCATTTTTTGGTCGGTCGGAGCTATATTCTATTTTTCGGAACAATTGTCGTTGGAAGCACCTAGACCAAAACACAATTTATAGCTTCACAAACAACTCTACAATTAGTAAAGAGGCAAGTAAAGGTCGAATCCCAAGGGACGGGAATTGAAATGAGATTTCTATTGAGACTAGTGGTGTCTTAGGGATGTCACAATTTGGGTTGATGTAGAAGGTCACTAAACTAATTAGCAATGAAAGTAAATAAGCAAGATGAATTAAAAGGGTTGTAAACAATTGATAACAAGCACTAGAGTGTCATGGGGTCATAGGGGATTCATGGGAATTGATCATACAAACATGTTCTCAAATTATAAGAAAGCAATTATTGTTGTGATGGATTGAGTTGAGTTATATCTTACAATCCTAGGAAAGTTTTGGTCCTGAGCCGAATCGATTAGATTGTACAACACCTACAAGTCGACTTAGTCTTCCCTACTCAACATCATGCATGGTCTAATGAGACTCGAGTTGGTTTATGTCTTACAAGTCTCATTGAAAATATAAATGATGATTGCAAATGCAAGGATTCATAGGCTTAGCATTTCATCAAACATAACATGTGCATGAGTTGAGAAAAAAACAAACAAGCAAATAAACCATGAAAGCATATTAATTTAAGCATGAATCATTCCCCATGTTGGTTTCCCCTAATTACCCATTAACCCTAGCTATGAAACTACTCACTCATTATCATGTTGAACATGCTAGCAAGATTGTCAATCATACCAACAAAGTGAAACATGATGAACAAATGAAAGTAATTAGCAATAATTAAAAAGGGATTAAGAGAATTATACCTACTAATGATTCCGATAATAAAGCAAAGAATAATAGAAGTACTTGATGCTTGATTGAGAGGTTGTCAATCTCCCAATAATAACCCAAATAATCTTCAATTACCCAAAATAAAGGATGAACAAAAAAGAGATTAAGGAAATAAAACTTGTATTAAAACTTGATTAATTGTTGATTACAAAACAAAAGAGAGATTTGATTGATATTAACTACTCTAAGAATTGATAAGAAGAACATGCTCTTCTAATTAGACTAATGGGGTATTTATAGTGGAAATTAGGTGGATGCATTAGGGTTAACTAAGGGCTTAAATGACGATTAAGTCCCTACTTAGGGAAACGCCGGTATTTTATGAGGGAAGGGCATCTTTCTTGAAGCTTGAAGAAACGAATTTGCGCTGTCTTGGAATCCGTGCGTTTTAGGCACGGGACGGCCGGATTCCTGTGTCTCTGCCCGGGCATCTTTGGGAGAAGACGGGCGTCTTCTGGATGCTGCTGCCCGGGCGTCTTTGGTAGAAGACGCACGGATTGTGGTCCTGGGGACGGGCGTCTTCAGAGGAAGACGGGCGGATTGTCATGCAGCGTACTTTCTTCTTCTTTTCTTCCCTTTTCTTCATAAAATCCTTGGGGATTTCCTTGGGGATGCAAGGATCTTTCCTCATCATTGCCCAACTACTATAATATGTACAAAGGCCTTCTAATCTTGTCTCTCCTTGATGCTTGGTCATTGGATTCAATCAATTTAGTCTCATTTTGCCATGAAAATGCAAGGTTTGCATTCCTTTCCTACCAAGGACACAAAACCTCAAAGAATATGAAAAACAAAGAACTAAAGACAATAAATGACCCAAATATGCACTAAAAAGCATGGGAACAAGGCTAATTCGGGGACTAAATATGCGCTAATTATGGTCACATCAAAGACTCAACATCAAATCTCACAACCTTTCAAAGCACTTATCTCTCCTCATGTGAGATATTACATGCTAGTTACTTATATTCTAATTGCTCACATGCTTATGTACTTATGTATTTGAGTGCTACCTGCTTGTCTATGCGACTGCGGATTTGTGTGGTCACTAACCATACAGGTAATCTGGAGAAGAAGAACTCACTTCAACAGAGTACTGAGTTCTTCCCAACAAACGCCGACCCGCCAAGTCCAAAGGCTTCAAAACGCATCACATTCGACATGGCTAGCGAGCCTCAGAACGCACCTTTCTATGGCTGGCAAGCCTTTGTCCGCAAACAAGATACAACTCAAGGACGTATCCCAAAGATGCCTCGGGTACGACTCCTTATCACAGCTGGCGAGCCTTTGCACGCACACAAGATACGACTCACGGACATATCCCGGAGATGCCTCAAGTATGACTCGTTCCTATGGCTGGCGAGCCTCAAAACGCACCGCCCTCAACACCGGCTGGCGAGCCTTTGCGCGCAAAAGATTCAAGGACGTATCCCGAAGATGCCTCAAGTATGATTCCTTCTTATGGCTGGCGAGCCTTTATACGTAGTCTAATGGACTTTAAATGACCCGAATGGAAAGTCAACAGACTCTAAATTGTTCCTGACGGCAGGTCCTTGACTCGAATCCCCGAGTCGCCTCGACGTCGCCCTTCCCGACGGCAGGTCCTTGGCTCAAATCCTTTTGAGTCGCCTTGACGTCACAATGGTCTTCAGGTTGTAATCTTCGATTGACCTCGAGATCATACTTTGACTTTCGTCCTGTCCAAGCCTCAGTCAAAGTGGGGGCTCTGTAGATACCCAGTCTCTGCACCTTCCAAAAACCACCCGATGATGATCGGACTATAACGTGTTTTTGATATGCGTGCGTGGATTGGCTATACATGAGACGGTTTAATTCACTACTCGGATATGAAAAATGATTTCAAAAGTTTTCTAACTTCATTTGCATTAAAATAACACTATGTAGAGTTAAAACCGTCTTCGGACCCAAAACCGACTCAGAAACCCGCAACTCGAGTCAACCCGAGTTAACCCAAATCTCGAATGTTAAAAATAATGCCATAAATGTCTTCATCATGTCATTTCCATTAAAATGAAAGGCCAAAATCAAAGGCCCAAGCTAATATCCTTTCACCCAAAGCCAAAGCTCAAGGCCAAAGCAAAAACCAAAGCCAAAAGCAATTCACTTAAAGCAAAAGCCAAAGCCAAAGGCTACTCACCTAACGTCAAGGCCAAGACCTAAACCAAAATCAAAACAAAACCAGATTGAAACCCTTTTTCTCAAAAGGCCAAAATCCAAAGAAAGCATCCAACACACAAAATCCTGGACAAGTGAGTCCAAAATACAAAGTCCAGGACCAACAAGTCAAAAGCCTAGGACCCATAAGTCCAAAACACCAAGTCCCGGACCAACAAGTCCAAAGCCTATAACCAAAGGGACCGACAAGTCCAATACACCAAACACTAAAACCTCAACCAAAACTACTTCACCCTTAAGTCCTTCTAGAGACTGCTACAGAGAAACCTATCTATGATCCTGGGGATTCCCCTCAAGGTCATAATCAACACCGCTTCACCCCTAAGTCCTTCTAGAGACTGCTACAGGGAGACCTATCTAGGATTGTGAGGATTCCCCCAAGCTCGTAATATCACACCTTAACCTTTAAGGTCCAGACATGGGAATCTGATCCCACATTATTTACCAACCATTTCGTGCTCAGGCCACATCCAGCCAGAGATCCCATTCCGCACCACACTACAAGCCGTTACCCATCGGCCTAAACATCACAAAATTCTTGCTCCAGATTTTTATCTGTTAAGCAAACCCATTATAACTAAGCTCCATGTTCCCTAATATTGAAGCCATTTTTCACCACAATCCCCACGGAGTCCTCCAATGCTTTCCTATCTAGAATAGGGCATGCCTAATCTACCCTTAGAGTCCACTTTTTAGTGTGTTCAAATGATAAGGAACATTTTCACAAATTACACCTCTTCGATTCATGATCAAGAGGTATTTATCTCCAATCAACCTTCAAGTCACCAAACGGAATTTTCCAACGTGACGCTTAACTCCAGATTTTTCTCTGTCAAACAAACCCATTATTACCAAGCTCCACATTCCCTAATGTTGAAGCCATTTTCACCCTGACCCAGATACGGAGTCCTCGAATGCTTTGCTACCGAGAACGGGACATACCTAATCTACCCTTAGAGTCCACTTTTTAGTGTGCTCACATGATAAGGAACATTTTCAAAAATTACACCTCTTCGATTCATGATCAAGGAGGGACTCTCTCAAATCAATTTTCGAGTCACCAAACGGAATTTACCGTCGTGACCCACACACTTTAATGTCCTAACAGTTCGTTTAGGCACACACATTCAGAACTACGATCTGGTTTTATTTCACACCACGTGAATACGTAGGCAGTCCCTCAAGGACACAACCATACACCTCAAAATCACTTCAAGGTCCTAACAGTTAGCTTTGGCACACAAACACACCCTGAACTACGATCTGGTTTGATTTCGCAAACACGCGAATACGTAGGCAGTCCTATTACGAGGGCACAACCACACCGCCACACACATTCAATTTTCACACCTTCAATTTGCAACCCATTGCACACACAGCTCAGAACTACGAATTAGTTTGATATCGCAAACACGCGAATACGTAGGCAGTCCTATAACAAGGGCACAACCGCATACTCCTTTCACAACATTTCCAATTTTCAATCCTCAATAACCAGCTCAGAACTACGATCTGGTTTGATTTCGCAAACACGCGAATACGTAGGCAGTCCCCCAACAAGGACACAACCGCACACCCATTTCAATCTCAACCATCAACAACAATCCTCAAAAGCAGCCCACCCAGCGGTAAAAATTAATCTTATACCTCTTTACTGGGGGCTTTTTCCTTAAGACGTCGCTCATTCCTTGTTTTATCAAATTCCCACCTTTTCACTCTGAGGGCTTCTCTTTCAAGATACCACCCGTCCTTTATCCTCAAACATCTTTTGAGTCTCAACTACAATCCAATTTAAAATCGCCCATAGCCTAGTGCTCGGTTCGAACGATGAAAAGGTCTTGGTTCCGCTCTCCGAATCATCATACCTCGAGAAGGGATCTCAAACAAGCAAACAGGGGCAAAGATGTTTAGAGAAGATAATCAATTCTTATTCCCCAGCCGAGCGGATCTTCTGATCCGATGATCTGATGCGCGTTGTCACCCTTTCTTGGCTAAGGAGTTTCACACACATAAGCAAAGTCTTTCAGAGTCACCCCCGTGTCGTGTCGATACCGATTCTGTATCACGTTCACGACCGTCATTTGTCGATCCGTCAAGATATGCGTCCGTGTGATTCAATGTCGCGACGGTTACATGTCTTCAATCCATCAAGTTTCGGGTTTGCCAGCAGCAAGACTGGTCGGTCGGAGCTATATTCTATTTTTAGGAACAATTGTCGTTAGAAGCACCTAGACCAAAACACAATTTATAGCTTCACAAACAACTCTACAATTTGTAAAGAGGCAAGTAAAGGTCGGATCCCAAGGGACGGGAATTGAAATGAGATTTCTATTGAGACTAGTGGTGTCATAGGGATGTCACAATTTGGGTTGATGTAGAAGGTCACTAAACTAATTAGCAATGAAAGTAAATAAGCAAGATGAATTGAAAGGGTTGTAAACAATTGATAACAAGCACTAGGGTGTCATGGGGTCATGGGGGATTCATGGGAATTGATCATACAAACATGTTCTCAAATTATAAGCAAGCAATTATTGTTCTGATAGATTGAGTTGGGTTATATCTTACAATCCTAGGAAAGTTTGGGTCCCGGAGCCGAATCGATTAGATTGTATAACACCTACAAGTCGACTTAGTCTTCCCTACTCAACAACATGCATGGTCTAATGAGACTCGAGTTGGTTTATGTCTTACAAGTCTCATTGAAAAGATAAGTGATGGTTGCAAATGCAAGGATTCATAGGCTTAACATTTCATCAAACATAACATGTGCATGAGTTGAGATCAAAACAAGCAAGCAAATAAACCATGAAAGCATATTAATTTAAGCATGAATCATTCCCCATGTTGGTTTCCCCTAATTACCCATTAACCCTAGCTATGAAACTACTCACTCATTATCATGTTGAACATGCTAGCAAGGTTGTCAATCATACCAACAAAGTGAAACATGATGAACAAATGAAAGTAATTAGCAATAATAAAAAAGGGATTAAGAGAATTATACCTACTAATGATTCCAATAATAAAGCAAAGAATAATAGAAGTACTTGATGCTTAATTGAGAGTTTGTCAATCTCCCAATAATAACCCAAATAATCTTCAATTACCCAAAATAAAGGATGAAAAAAAAAGAGATTAAGGAAATAAAACTTGTATTAAAACTTGATTAATTGTTGATTACAAAACTAAAGAGAGATTTGATTGATATTAACTACTCTAAGAATTGATATGAAGAACATGCTCTTCTAATTAGACTAATGGGGTATTTATAGTGGAAATTAGGTGGATGCATTAGGGTTAACTAAGGGCTTAAATAACGATTAAGTCCCTACTTAGGGAAACGCCGATATTTTCTGAGGGAAAGGCATCTTTCTTGATGCTTGAAGAAACGAATTTGCGCTGTCTTGGAATCCGTGCGTCTTAGGCACGGGACGGCCGGATTCCTGTGTCTCTGCCCGAGCGTCTTTGGGAGAAGACGGGCGTCTTCTGGATGCTGCTGCCCGGGCGTCTTTGGTAGAAGACGCACGGATTGTGGTCCTGGGGACGGGCGTCTTCAGGGGAAGACGGGCGGATTGTCATACAACGTACTTTCTTCTTCTTTTCTTCCCTTTTCTTCATAAAATCCTTGGGGATTTCCTTGGGGATGCAAGGATCTTTCCTCATCATTGCCCAACTACTATAATATGTACAAAGGCCTTCTAAACTTGTGTCTCCTTGATGCTTGGTCATTGGATTCAATCAATTTAGTCTCATTTTGCCATGAAAATGCAGGGTTTGCATTCCTTTCCTACCAAGGACACAAAACCTCAACGAATATGCAAAACAAAGAACTAAAGACTATAAATAACCCAAATATGCACTAAAAAGCATATGAAAAAGGCTAATTCGGGGACTAAATATGCGCTAATTATGGTCACATCAAATATCCCCAAACCGAACCTTTGCTCGTCCCGAGTAAAGAGGTGACAAAGACTAGGACCATTATTTAAACTAACCTAATAACATAGCCGACATGAGACAATTAGCGGGTCTCACTCCGCCCCTTCAACTCACAACAAGACAACCATGAGGTAGGATGCCTTCTTGCAAGGCAAGGTGGGTCTTGCCAAAATGGCGACACATCCAAACATTAAGCAGACAAAATCAAATAATGGATGCATCTACAAAAGGAATAGCCACTTCCTCATCAAGTGGCGGAGGCAACTAAAAGAGAACAAATTTAAGAGTATATATTCCGTCACAAATACTAGTTCAACAAATTACTAAGGCTAAGAGGATGGCACTAAATCACCTCCAAATGTGTTAAACTAGACTACTTTCGTCCTCAATTTCCAAATACTTTCGTCAAGAGCGATCAGATGGTATTGAATGATGATCCCCATGATGCTAGCATCATATGGCATGACAAGTCTGAGTTCTCTACAAAAGTAAAGGTCATGGATCGTCCCAAGCTCGACAAAGTGGCTTAACAAAAAGGCTTTTTGGGAATGAAATGCTCAAATCGTTATAAACAAGGGTGGATATGACTAGCATTCAAAATTTGACCTCATTCAACTTTCACATTTCAAAAATTAGAGACGGGGTTTGTCCCTTCCGTGCTAATGTCCTTTGCTTTCCCCAATCGCTTATTAGGCAACCGGTTAACCTCTAGACAATAGCTTTTCGGGGTGATAGTCACTCTGTCTCTGGGCGGTTGAATTCACAACCGTGTAGGGGCCCAATTCAATGGATCCCTCTCCAAAGCACATCAAAGTGGTACGCCTCCATTAAAGCAACTAAAATTCTCAATATTTCAACATTTCATAACATTTGAGGTTTCTTTGGCAATAAAACGTTTCCACATACAAAATCTTTGAAATGAGCACTTCAAACTTATTAATAGAAAGTATTTTTGGGTTGCCGTACCACAAGGTCAATCAAGGTCACCTAGACAAGTTAACCAAGTCCACATCGCACCACGGGGTTGGATAGGTGACTCACATGCAAACCCTTGACTAGGTTTTGGGTCATGGGTCGAAAGACACTAGTATGACACAATCTAGGGTGTTTTACAACCATTCTAGTAGGCGAAGTCTTAAGTTGAAAAAGTATTTGTAATGGCTTAGTTGCTCTTGTCAAAGTTCTCAATTAGGCACTTTTCAAAATATTTTATCTAGATGCAACTAAATGCCATGATGCAACTATTATATACATCCTAATACAAGTGATTCTACCAACTAATATGACATATAAACTAAATGCAAGTCCTAAGTTCACATTGTTATCCCGCATCCATAAAAATAAAGCCGCATAGTCATTAACATAAAGAGGAAAAAGGAGATTGGAAAGATCATACCATGCGGTCTTCAATATCCTCATGTCTCGGATGTGGCGTAGTCGATCAATGTGAACAAGGATAGAACAAAACGCAATATATACAATAATATATACTTGACTACACTACAAAGGAAAAGAACTTGTTTTTTATTTTTCAATTTTCAAAATTTTATGGTTTTTTCGAAATTTTTCAATTTTTTTGTATAAAAGTTAAGTTAGAATTCCCCATCCCCACAATAATATGGGCATTGTCCTCAATGGCCAAAATGATGGGAAATTATGCAAACATGATGCATGATTTCTACACTAAATGCAAGCTACACTAATCTACACTACATGATGCATGGTTTTTGTTTATGACGGAGAGGATAATTTAGATTACCTCCCGTTGTGTATGTATGTACTTCCCAAACCGAGTTAGACATTATTGCTAATGTCCTAAGGTTGGGTGTAGTTCATGCACACACTATGCAATGCATGAAACTAAATTTGTCATTTTGGATTTTTAAAAGTGGGAACAATAAAATGAGAACACCTCAATGGGGCCGAGGTGTTAGTCCTCTATGGTGCTAGGACTACTCCAACAATGATCAAGATTAATAAAATACAACAAAGAGAGAAGTAGACAAACCTCAAGAGGGTAGGAGCCTCCAAAGCTTGCTAATCTTCCATCATATCATCACTATCATCATCTTCCTCACTAGAAGTGGACTCATCACCACTTCCCTCTTCACTTTGTTGTTCACCTTGCTCATCATCCTCTTCTCCTTCTTCACTAGCTTCTTCATCAATGTTATCGTCAACCTCTTCATCACCGACAACCTCATTATCACCCGGAAACTCACCCCTAGATGCATTCGGAAAGAAGACTTCCCTATCCGCCCAACTAGGCAAAGGACATGAAGGGTCAAGTAGTCCTTTCCTAGCTAAGTGAAGGAGGTGTGGATATTGGGCTAAGTAAGCATCTTCCTGGTCCTTGAAGGCTTGCTTGTGCATCTCTTGCATAAGAAGAGTCATATAATCTTTGCTTGCTTCAACACCTTCGGGCTTGAACTCTTGGTACTTGAAAGGATAGGGTGGTGTGACAATGGAAGAGGAGGGCATTCCAATTTCACCCATTTCTTGTCGGATAATGTATTCGGCCTCTTTTGAAAAGGGAAGGAGATAGTTGGTCCGGTGGACACTTAAACGACAAATCTTCGAAGGCAAAGTAAAAGATCTAGCCTCACTAGTGAGCCACCCATACTTGGTGTCAAGAGGGTTATGAGAGACCCACTTGTACTTGTTTATCATAGTATCAATATCAATGAGATGACCACCCTTCTTTGCCTCATACTTGCTATCCTTGTTGAAGTTAGGATCAAAGTATTTAGCCAAAAGAGTGACTAGACCTCCATTCACAATGACGGTAGTGCCTTGCTTCCCACAATCAACGTTTAGCCATCTATCCACCAAAATCCTTAGAGAGTTGAAAGGCTTGGTGAATTCCCTTCCAATGTTCAAGGCCGACTCAAGAAGAACAAAATCGAGTTTGGTGAAATGGTTGGTGTCTTTTCTTGAAATGATGGTGTTCCCTACAACCTTGTGCCACACTCTAATGCCCGGATGGTGGACTAATAGAGCGCGACTAGCATGAAAGCTCTCGAATTTCCTTCCGGAAATTGCCTCCCAAAGAGGGCCGGGATCATATTTGCCAACATTCTTGAAATAACTCGGTGAATCACTAAGACCCAAAGCTTTACCCATTTCCTCAAAGGAGATGCGCCTACTAACATTAGCTAGGCGAAACTCGATGGTTTCCATAGTCTAAACCTTGTTAACTTTCAAAGAACTCAAAAATTCTAAGGTAAGGGAGGGGTATGTCAATTCTTTTGTTGTAAACAATTTCTCCAACCCCATGGCTTTAAAGAAGGCTCTAGTTTGCTCGAGGACACCCAACTTATCTAAGGCATCTTCACAAATAAACTTGGTGGATAGAAATGATTTACTAGCAAACTTGGCAAAAGTGTCCCTATGGGATTTGGAAATGAAAATTACCTCCGGATAATTCGAAAGTTGAGCAATTTCCGGAGTGGTAGATGTTGTTGCTTCCATGGGAGGTTGTTGTTGTTGCACCTCCAAGTTTGGGCTAGCTACCACCATAGCCAATGCTTTCTTTGCTTGAAGACTCTTTTGTCTTGATGAGAGTGCCTTTGCCTTTGGTGCCTTTGTTGCTCCCTTTGTCTTTGACATTGATGAATAAACCAAGAAAAGAGTGAAAAATCTTCAATTTCTAGTGCACCCAAATCGATTTAAAGATGAAAGGCTTTGCCTTTATGAATTCAAAAATCGACTCAAAGGTTGAAGATTTTGTGCTTGGTTTTGATTGTTGTTGAAAGAGGAGTGATTAATTTGTTGTTAAAAGGATGTTTTGATTTGTTTTTGGTGAATGTTGGGGAGGAATCTTGTTTTTGTAATGGAGAGTATGAGGGTTTTGGAGTTATGGGGTTTATGGGTAGTGTTTTGAATGAAGGAATGAGGAAATGAATGTGGGATGGGTTTATAATAAACCCGAAAAATTTGAAATGCAGGGGGAAGACGGGCGGCTTTCCTTCGGGACGCACGGATTCTGCCTGTTTTGGGTTGGGAAATTCTCGCCTAAGGACGGGCGGATTCTAGCAAAGACGGGCGGATTTGAAAAGACGGGACGGGCGTCTTTGAGAAAAGCCGGGCGGATTCCTTTCCAGGGATTTTACTCATTTTTTCTCAGCCAAAAGACGGGTGTCTTCTCTTTCAGGATGGGCGTCTTTATGAAGACGGGCGGATTCTATTGCAGGACGCCCGGATTCGTTAACAGTCACAAAATTTCAAAAATTCGGCTCAGAAGGACGGCGTCTTCTGCCCAATATGCTCGGATTGTCTGTAGACGGGCGGATTCTCTTGAAACCGCTCGGGTTCTACCCCTTTTACCCGGATTCAGTTCCATCCATGTACCTTGCATATCCCTTGTCATTTTTCATTCTTCAAAATCTCGTGTTCTTCATTGTGGGTGCACTACTAAGGCATGAATAGCCTAGGAAATTGCTATCCCCACACTAAGCTAAGGCACTACACATCAATTAAAATCATTAGTCCCTCCCTCACCTCTCTCAAACATGATAATCATCTTGATCAAGGCATAAAAAATCCAAAAATGACAAAAATGCAAATTAAGAATTAAAATGCGAGTTAGGGAGTTAGAAATATTTACAAATGGTGGTTTAGGGAGGACTCCACCAAACTCTCATTCTTGATGAGATGTCAAGGGGGCATGTCCAAGGTGTTGTTGATGTTGCTCAACACCTTGAAAAAGTAATCAAAAGCTTGTTCATTGTCGTGATAAAGTTCTTCAATAGATTTTTGCCCTTGTTATCGGTCTTGATCGATAGAATTACCAATGTAGGGATTGAAAATCCCTTCAAACTCATCGTCCCAAAGACCACAAACTCCATCTACTTGATCACTAAAGATCTCTTGAGTTGATAGAGACAACTCTCCCATTATCTTATTTTGGCCAATGAGGCCATCTTCTTCATTGCTTGACTTTGCTGAGCTTTGCAAGCTCTCTTTATTACAATTCACTTGCTCTTTGAATGGAGCATCTTCAATTTTCTTCTTCCATTGGAATTCCGACTTCTTCCTATCATCCTTACGGCTATAATGATCGATCATGAAACATGGTTCATGTAAACGGGGAGCTCTCATAGTTTTGTCAAGATTGAAAGTTATACTCTCATCTCCCACTTCTAGAGTGAGCTCTCCATGTTTCACATCAATCACCGCACCCGCGGTGTGTAAGAAAGGTCTTCCTAGAATGATTGGAATGTTGGAATCTTCTTCCATATCAACAATGACAAAGTCCACCGGGATGAAAAATTTCCCAATTCGTACGGGAACATCTTCCCATATCCCTAATGGTGTCTTCGTCGATCTATCGGCCATTTGGAGTGTGATATTGGTGCATTTAAGCTCTCACATCCCCAACCTTTTACTCACCGAGTACGAAATAACACTCACACTAGCCCCTAGATCACATAAGACTTTGTTGATCGTGGTGTCGCCAATGGTACACGGTATTGTGAAGCTTCCCGGATCCTTGAGTTTTGGAGGTGAACTCCCTTGAAGTATTGCACTACTCACCTTAGTGAAGGCGATAGTCTCAAGCTTCCGGATCGACTTCTTCTTTGAGAGGATGTCTTTCATGTATTTCGCATAGGCCGGCACGTGATTGATTAATTCCGTGAAAGGAATTGAGACTTCTAAATTCTTCACAATTTCCATAAACTTTCCAAGTTGGTCATCAAATTTGGGCTTGGCTTGACGACTTGGAAAAGGAAGTCTAATCACAATGGGCTCCTTCTCCTTGACCTTGTCTTCATTTTTCTTTGAATTTTCTTCTTTTGATGATTCTCCATCTTTGGAGTTTTGCACAATTTCTTCCTTATCACTAGCTTCCACGACTTCATCCTCAACTTGCTTCTTCGGTGCTTCATACCTTGTACCACTTCTCAAGTGAATGGCACTAACCGTTTCATGTCTTGGGGGATTACCTTGAGGTGGTAATTGCCCCTTTTGTCTTTGTGAGCTTGAGGATGCTAGTTGAGCCAATTGGTGTGAGCTAGGATGTTGTTGATGGTGGTTTCCTTTGGTTGACTTTCTTTTTGCATTTGAGTGAAAAATTCTTCTTGATTCTTTTGCATTTGAAGGACCGCTTTTTGAACATCAAAACCTTGGTCATTTTGTTTATTGTACGGATTTTGATTTTGGTAACCTTGGTTTTGGTTGTAAAAGGGTCTTTGATTTTGGTTTCTTATGGGAGATGGGGTGTATGTTGTTTGAGGGTTTTTAACATTTTGGCTTTTGTATGAGAGATTTGGATGGAATTTGGTGTTTTCATTGTAATAGTTAGAATAAGGGGTACCACTCTTGTATGCTTGGAAAGCATTCACTTGTTCATTTGTTCCCCTACATTCACTTGAGTCATGTCCCAAAGTTCCACAATTCTCACATATCCCACTTGGGATTGATGAGGATGCCGTCATGGCATTAACATGATGCTTTAGTGATTTCGAGGCTTCTTCAAATCTAGCCATAGCTTTTTCAAACTTCAAATTGATGGTATCAATGTGAGCACTAAGTTGAGCACCCAATTGAGTAACGGAGTCCACTTCATGCTTTCCTCCTCTAGTAGCCTTGCGAGGTCTACTATATTGTGAGTTATGGACCGCCATTTCCTAAATTTTGTTCCAAGTTTGATTGTCATCAATTTCGGTGAACATTTCATTTGATCCCATGATGAGAATGTTCCTTGAATCTTCATATAAACCGTTCCAAAATTGTTGTACCAAGAACCAATCGCTAAGTCCATGGTGAGGACATGAGCGACAAATTCCTTTGAACCGCTCCCAAGCTTCATACAAAGATTCTTTATCCCTGTGCTTAAAACCCGTAATTTGAGCTCTTAGCATGTTAGTCTTTTCCGGTGGGTAGAATTTTTTGTAGAAAGCTAGAGCCAACTTTTTCCAAGAATCTATTCCGAGAGTGGCCTTATCAAGGCCCTTCAACCATTGTTTCGCAGTGCCAATTAGAGAAAAAGGAAATAAGACCCATCGAATTTGGTCTTGAGTTACACCGGTTTGAGAAATCGCATCACAATAGTCACAAAAGGTCTCAATATGAGAGTGAGGGTCTTCACTAGGCATCCCCCCAATTGGCTCCTTTCGACTAATTGGATAAATGCGGATTTGGCAATGAAATTTCCGGTTAGATGTTGTGGTGTGGGAGTACCATTGGGTAGGTTCTCCTCGGTGGGTACGGAATGTGATGAAAACTTAGGCATTGTGGGTTGATTTTGTGTTGTATTTTGTGTTGGGTTCTTCTCACCTTCTCTTGCAAAAGGGTTGATGAACTCAATAGTTGGTTGAATATCTACAACCTCACTAATACCTCTCAAATTTCTCCTAGCAAGTCTTCTATTGGTTGTCAAAGTTCTTTCAATTTCACGATCAAAAGGTAACAAATCACCTTGTGACCTTCTAGACATGCAAAATATCAAACAACTCGAAAACAATTAGAACAAACCTTGAGGAGTTTTACTTCCTCAAGGCAAAGAAAGACACAACTAATAACAATATAAGAAAATCTAAATCAAGATAACACCGCCCCCGGCAACGGCGCCATTTTTGGTCGGTCGGAGCTATATTCTATTTTTCGGAACAATTGTCGTTGGAAGCACCTAGACCAAAACACAATTTATAGCTTCACAAACAACTCTACAATTAGTAAAGAGGCAAGTAAAGGTCGAATCCCAAGGGACGGGAATTGAAATGAGATTTCTATTGAGACTAGTGGTGTCTTAGGGATGTCACAATTTGGGTTGATGTAGAAGGTCACTAAACTAATTAGCAATGAAAGTAAATAAGCAAGATGAATTAAAAGGGTTGTAAACAATTGATAACAAGCACTAGAGTGTCATGGGGTCATAGGGGATTCATGGGAATTGATCATACAAACATGTTCTCAAATTATAAGAAAGCAATTATTGTTGTGATGGATTGAGTTGAGTTATATCTTACAATCCTAGGAAAGTTTTGGTCCCGGAGCCGAATCGATTAGATTGTACAACACCTACAAGTCGACTTAGTCTTCCCTACTCAACATCATGCATGGTCTAATGAGACTCGAGTTGGTTTATGTCTTACAAGTCTCATTGAAAATATAAATGATGATTGCAAATGCAAGGATTCATAGGCTTAGCATTTCATCAAACATAACATGTGCATGAGTTGAGAAAAAAACAAACAAGCAAATAAACCATGAAAGCATATTAATTTAAGCATGAATCATTCCCCATGTTGGTTTCCCCTAATTACCCATTAACCCTAGCTATGAAACTACTCACTCATTATCATGTTGAACATGCTAGCAAGGTTGTCAATCATACCAACAAAGTGAAACATGATGAACAAATGAAAGTAATTAGCAATAATTAAAAAGGGATTAAGAGAATTATACCTACTAATGATTCCGATAATAAAGCAAAGAATAATAGAAGTACTTGATGCTTGATTGAGAGGTTGTCAATCTCCTAATAATAACCCAAATAATCTTCAATTACCCAAAATAAAGGATGAACAAAAAAGAGATTAAGGAAATAAAACTTGTATTAAAACTTGATTAATTGTTGATTACAAAACAAAAGAGAGATTTGATTGATATTAACTACTCTAAGAATTGATAAGAAGAACATGCTCTTCTAATTAGACTAATGGGGTATTTATAGTGGAAATTAGGTGGATGCATAAGGGTTAACTATGGGCTTAAATGACGATTAAGTCCCTACTTAGGGAAACGCCGGTATTTTATGAGGGAAGGGCATCTTTCTTGAAGCTTGAAGAAACAATTTATTTGTCTTGGAATCCGTGCGTTTTAGGCACGGGACGGCCGGATTCCTGTGTCTCTGCCCGGGCGTCTTTGGGAGAAGACGGGCGTCTTCTGGATGCTGCTGCCCGGGCGTCTTTGGTAGAAGACGCACGGATTGTGGTCCTGGGGACGGGCGTCTTCAGAGGAAGACGGGCGGATTGTCATGCAGCGTACTTTCTTCTTCTTTTCTTCCCTTTTCTTCATAAAATCCTTGGGGATTTCCTTGGGGATGCAAGGATATTTCCTCATCATTGCCCAACTACTATAATATGTACAAAGGCCTTCTAATCTTGTCTCTCCTTGATGCTTGGTCATTGGATTCAATCAATTTAGTCTCATTTTGCCATGAAAATGCAAGGTTTGCATTCCTTTCCTACCAAGGACACAAAACCTCAAAGAATATGAAAAACAAAGAACTAAAGACAATAAATGACCCAAATATGCACTAAAAAGCATGGGAACAAGGCTAATTCGGGGACTAAATATGCGCTAATTATGGTCACATCAAAGACTCAACATCAAATCTCACAACCTTTCAAAGCACTTATCTCTCCTCATGTGAGATATTACATGCTAGTTACTTATATTCTAATTGCTCACATGCTTATGTACTTATGTATTTGACTGCTACCTGCTTGTCTATGCGACTGCGGATTTGTGTGGTCACTAACCATACAGGTAATCTGGAGAAGAAGAACTCACTTCAACAGAGTACTGAGTTCTTCCCAACAAACGCCGACCCGCCAAGTCCAAAGGCTTCAAAATGCATCACATTCGACATGGCTAGCGAGCCTCAGAACGCACCTTTCTATGGCTGGCAAGCCTTTGTCCGCAAACAAGATACAACTCAAGGACGTATCCCTAAGATGCCTCGGGTACGACTCCTTATCACAGCTGGCGAGCCTTTGCACGCACACAAGATACGACTCACGGACATATCCCGGAGATGCCTCAAGTATGACTCGTTCCTATGGCTGGCGAGCCTCAAAACGCACCGCCCTCAACACCGGCTGGCGACCCTTTGCGCGCAAAAGATTCAAGGACGTATCCCGAAGATGCCTCAAGTATGATTCCTTCTTATGGCTGGCGAGCCTTTATACGTAGTCTAATGGACTTTAAATGACCCGAATGGAAAGTCAACAGACTCTAAATTGTTCCTGACGGCAGGTCCTTGACTCGAATCCCCGAGTCGCCTCGACGTCGCCCTTCCCGACGGCAGGTCCTTGGCTCAAATCCTTTTGAGTCGCCTTGACGTCACAATGGTCTTCAGGTTGTAATCTTCGATTGACCTCGAGATCATACTTTGACTTTCGTCCTGTCCAAGCCTCAGTCAAAGTGGGGGCTCTGTAGATACCCAGTCTCTGCACCTTCCAAACACCACCCGATGATGATCGGACTATAACGTGTTTTTGATATGCGTGCGTGGATTGGCTATACATGAGACGGTTTAATTCACTACTCGGATATGAAAAATGATTTCAAAAGTTTTCTAACTTCATTTGCATTAAAATAACACTATGTAGAGTTAAAACCGTCTTCGGACCCAAAACCGACTCAGAAACCCGCAACTCGAGTCAACCCGAGTTAACCCAAATCTCGAATGTTAAAAATAATGCCATAAATGTCTTCATCATGTCATTTCCATTAAAATGACCCTAATAAGAGTCAAAACCGATACCGGGCCAAAAACCGAGTCGAAATTCAAATCCCGACTCGCACGGGTCAAACCCGAGTCAAGCACACAAAACACCTACCTCAAGTAACACCAAAATCATCTCATTAGATGCCCATGATATTACACAACATGCTATTTGATTACCAAAAATCAATAATGGATGGAGAATTGGCCACGTCCAAATTGAAAGGGACAATACACCCATTTGCATCACGAGGTAGCTCGCCCCTCAATGGGGTGTCTGCGTAGCCTCTAAGCAAACACAACCGACCTACCATCCCACATTTCTCCCTTAAACTTCTATACTCAACTTCCTAAGTTAACAAATCGACACGTGTTTACGACCTACCGAACGTAAACACAAGCCTTACACATTTTGTTTGGTACCGTCACCGTGCATTCGACCGACCCATTTGACCAACTCAATTCGTCAATCAACATGTTTTAATTAACATATTTTCAACTCATTTTCAAAACAAAATCCTTTTTCAAGGCACTCTTTTAAACTTCTTTGATCACGATTAGTCACAACGAGAAAACCGTCTCTAAAGTCGTCTACTTCGCAAACATCAAAATACGTAAGTTTGAGGGTGTAAACAACTCATTTATTTCATGTCTTTACTGTTTTCATAACTTTATAAGCATGAATGATGCATAACACGATTCAAATATAGGTTAGACGAGCCAAAACCGAGTTTTGGCCCGAGACAGAAGCCCTTTGTTATGCAAAGTGGCTCGCGCCTCTTGTAGGTTTTCGGGTCAGACTCAACCGTGTTTGTTCTCGTCTTTCCTCTTATTTCATTTCTTATTTGTAATCGGTTTTTACCATTTCAAATGTTTCAAATCATTTTTATGACCAACCTTTTTAACCATAAATCAAAAATCATCCTTGGTTCTTTATACCATGACGGTTTATTCCATGGCTCGATGATATTATTGGTTAATTACATTTTAATGGGTATTTTAACACCCTTTTCTTTTATTTACCATGTTTCTCATTTGTTTACATTTGTGAACATATTAGTCATAATTCATAATCATCCTTGCTTCTTTATACCATGTCGGTTTAATCTAGATACGATGATTAACTTGACTAATTACAAAGAAATGAACTTACCATGATTAGTTCAAATCAAACATTTTACATTTTTAATTGTAAACTATATTTTTCAAGCTTGCAAATCCAACTACGAATATTACTAATATTATAGTAATTGTTCCGAGTCATACAAATCATACATGCAAATCATTTATTCACAAATACGGTTTTAAACAACCATTTTAACAACCAGGAGGCCCTTGTCTAGGACGATCCCGATTACGGTTAATCCGAATCCATGACGGATCAGAGCCCCTTACCTCGCTTATAGGCTCTCGCCTTAACAGGGTTGCCTGGCACTGTTCTGCCTCGTTTTTAGCACTTGTCTAGGACGATCCCGATTATGGTTAATCCGAATCCATGACGGATCAGATTGAGAAGATTACGTTTTTACACTTTGTCATTTGACTCCCTTTTTCAATAAATGGATCGTGTTAAACATCATAACCCGAACTTGGTAAATGGATGTTTAATTTCCCGTTTCACATGTAAATCAATCTAAATCCAACTTGACATCTTATGCTTGATATTTGGATTAACAAACCGACTTAGAAAGCTCACATGTAAGGTTAACACATTTGGATGTGCATTCATGTATTTACACCGTTTTATCAACTTTTGCACTTAAACAACCACCCCTTACTTAGAACCTTTGGATACTGGATGGCCTTATCCAGGGCGTACGAGAGTCATTTTAGGCATAGAATGCTAAAAGGGGGACGAGTCCATATCTTTAGTACCTATATCAAACACTGCTTTTTGCCTTTATTGACCAAGGTATAAAGTGGATTCGAACGGGTTCCAAGCATCCTACAAATGCTTGGTGGCGACTCCGAACATCTCTAATCGTTTCAAGACCTTTGCCGAGACGAAACCGACCGATCTAAAACGATCCGGTCGAAAGAATCTTTTACGCCGCCGAGCGTGGCTTTCAAAAGACCGTTGTACGTCTAAAGATTGACTTGGCATGCAGGTGGCCCGTGACCGCAGATCGGTAGGTGGCCCAAATCCACAGACCGGCCTGTGGCCCATGTCCACAGGTGGCACATACTGCCGAGAGTCGTAGGGAGTGGGCTCTCAAATGGGCTCAGAGAAACATGTGGTTCCTACATTCTTCGGTAAGTTCATTATGGGTATCGGATTCCTACTTGCAGTGCAGGAAGGCTACTACTCCTGAGGAACGCGAGAAGTTGAGGAAATGTGAGCCTGTTGATTACAAGATCCGTGAGGTAGCAAAGGAGAATCAGAAGTACTTGACTAAGGGGGAGGAAGAAGCCGGATTCCGAGTCGTTCATCCGTCGAAGAAACCGAAGACTTCTCCTGCCGCAGAGATGGTGGTTGATCGAAATGGTAGAGCTAGACCGCAAGAAAGACCTTAGGTGATCAGGTCCGAGATAGCACAGGAGCGCCCGGCTCGTGGTCGAGATAAAAAGTATGATAAAAATGACAAAGGCAAGGGAAAGATGGAATAATAGCCTAAGTCGTAGTATTATTTATTATTATTATTATTTGTAATAAATGGTGAGGTTTTTAGAATCCTAGCCTTTTTATTATTATTTTTTTTTTATATATATTATGTGGCGTACTATTATTATTATATATTGAGGAAAAAAATGAATAAAAGATTAATAAGTTATGAAACTATTGTGATTTTCCTTTATTATTCTTGTCGAATTCCAAATGCAAATGCAAGTGTCCTTCTATTTACATTTAAAATAATGGGTTATATCCTGTGAAGGATTGTCTACGTATTCATTTAAAAAAAGGAAATCAAACCCTTGCGCGTAGTTCAAGTAAATGTAAAAGAATAATTGTTCTAAGGAAGAGCATGTAGCGAACTAGAAAATGAGCATGAGCTTTACTTACTCCTAAAACACAATTCAATTTATTTGATGATATGAGGATGAGGAATTGTCAAAATGCAAGAACAAGGTGACATGAGCTTTATTTCAGCGGACCAGGGGCCATTTTTTTTTCGTGTCACATGATCGACACATGGGGTCACGCGAGGCACGTTTCTGTCTTATCCTAGGCATAGTATCGTTTTAGTTGGTCGAGGTTAGTTGGGTTGGCAAATTCATTCCCATCTAGGTCTGTGATTCTAACTGCACCCCCCGGGAGTATGGACTTGACCAAGAATGGTCCGGCCCAGTTGGGTTTGAACTTTCCTCGTGGATCGACAGGTAAAAGAGCTCTAACTGATTTGAGAACTAAGTCTCCTTCCTTGATGTTTCTAGGCTTAACCCTTTTGTTGAAGGCTCGTTTGATACGTGTCTGATATGTTTGCACATTATGTAATGAATCTTCTCAAGGAAAAGTAGATCTATATATTTACATATTCATATATGTGGTAATTTAATTTGTCATAAAATTAAAGTTGGATTTTATGCATGCAAACATTAAAAACAAATAAGGAAGAAATAATATCCTTACATTGTAATTTCGGTTCAAATGGGCACAAAAGAAATCTCCTTTTCTTTTGTTCTTGAGCTTTCCTTTTGGATGAACAAAGATCCAAGTGTAGGATCTCTCCCAAGGAATTATACCCAAAGCTAACTCTTAATAAAATTAATATTATATGAACTAGTACAATATTAATCTTGTGAAAAATGACCCAAAATAATTTGGTATTTTGGCTCTCTAAAACCGGTTAGAGGAGAGGGATTTTGGAGGATTTTTCTCTTTCTAAAACTTAAGAAGTTTGAATGAATGAATATATTAGAATGATTCCCACTTATGCATGTAGTGTATATCAAAATATAAGACAAAAATCCTTTTGTCTTTCCTAGGGTGAAACCGGGTAGGAGGGAAGAAAGGGGGAAGAGAAAAACCCAATACATGCCCTTGTTTGCCTTCACAATGCAAACTAGGGTTGCATGGCTAGACTCTATTAAGAATGATTGTGTTTTCCACTTATTTAATCAACCATAATATTAGCCTAAACCACCTCCAATTTTCGGCACTTATGATAATATGGATTCCATATTATTTTTGTCAATTGTCAATATGTCACATGTCATATGTAACATAAATTTGTTATGTATTTTTAACATATTAAAAATCAACGTATTAATAAAAATACGTCATATACAATAATTGACTTAGTAATTCATAATTACTTGTACCAAAATATTTCACCAACTTATAAATCACAACAGATTGTATTTATAATAATTCATTCAATTTCGATTGTTTCTTTAAACAATAATTTCATCCGAATAATGATACAATTTGATTACTCAGACCGTATATCATTTAATCACATTTCAATATGATACGTAAATTTTACTTCCAAAATCCTCCGTCAATTTTCAAGTGATTTAATTAACTCGTAACGTTATACGATCAATTAAATAATCAATTAAGAGTGTTGCCCTATAGGTATGACCTAGGGGGTCAACTGATCACCACCGTCACACGACAGTAATGTCAAACTCTAGTCAGCCAATCATTACCGATATATGTTGACCAGTTGACAGTAAAAATACTTCCCAATTGTATTCTTTAAAATGAGATTTAATAATGATATTTTAAATCATGTGATCGCACTATTGTTGAGGACACATTTCCCAACATCTTCGTTCATCCAAGAGGATGAATTCTTCATATCTATCACTCTTCCAATCGGCTTCTGGAATTTGACTTTCGAGTAGAATACGTAAGGATGGGATTTCTAGTTCAACTGGTTGCACAGCTTCCATGCCGTAAGTCAAATAGAAAGGAGTAGCCCCATTGGGCATCCTAACGGATGCGCGATATCCCCATAAAGCGAATGGTATCTTACTTAACCAATCTCGATAATTATCGATCATTTTCTTCAGGATTGTGACGACATTCTTGTTGGCTGCCTCTACCGCACCATTAGTTTGTGGTCTGTATGGCGAGGAATGGTGGTGCTTGATTTTGTACTTGGCTAGTAATTGTTCAGTCTCAGAATGGAAATGTGATCCGTTGTCACTGATGATCTCATGTGGGCAACCATATCGACAGATGATATTGGTTTGTATGAACTTTGCCACGTTCTTGGATGTAAGACTAGTGTAAGACGCTGCTTCTACCCATTTGGTGAAATAGTCGATAACCACTAAAATGAAACAGTGACCTCCTATTCCGCCTGGGGTGATCTTCCCGATGATGTCGATTCCCCAAGCAGAAAATGGCCAAGAACATGTTATGGTGTAGAGTAGTGAAGGAGGGACGTGTTGCACATTCCCAAAGATTTGGCAATTATGACAATGTCTGACATATTTGATGCAATCGGATTCCATTGTGGTCCAGTAATATCCAAAACGCGTGATTTTCTTTGCCATCATTGGCCCACTCATGTGAGGGCCACATTCTCCGTCATGGACTTCTTCCATAACCTTCTGTGCCTGTGAATGATCAAGGCAACACAAGACTACACCAAGAGGTGTTCTTTTATTCAATTCTCCTTGGATAAGGACATACTGAGAGGAGAGTAGGCGTATAGCACGTTGTCCTCTTTTATCCATATCTGGCGGATAGGTGCCATTGAGTTTGAAGTTTAGAATCGCCTGAAACCAAGGCTCCCCGGGGTTTTCTTCTTCATCTGTGATTTGGTGCACATAAGCTGGTTCTGACCATCGTTCAATGCATAAAGGCATTTATACCATTTTGTCTGGCATATTAATCAGAGATACAAGTTTTGCAAGAGCGTCTGCAAACTTATTTTCTTCTCGAGGTAAGTGTAGAAAAGTCACTTGATCGAAGAATTAGGCTAATGCCGCATGTAGTCCAATGAGGCAAGCTTCGTATTCTGCTACATTATTTGTCACCTCGAAGTCGAGTTTAACAGAGATTGGTGTATGCTCACCTTCAGGATAAATGAGCAATACCCCTATTTCAAATCCTCTTAGGTTAGACGCTCCATCAAAATAAAGGTCCCAAGAATCTACATTGATTTGAAGTATGTCCTCATCCGAAAATGACCATGTGTCTATTGCTTGGGTGTCGTTGATGGGATTTTTTGCGAAGAATTCGGCGACGGCACGCCCTTTTATAACTTTCAAAGGTACGTATTTGAGATCGAACTCTGAGAGCATTAATGTCCATCTTGCCAAGCGTCCGTTGAAAACGGGTTTTTCGAAGAGGTATTTGACAGGACCCGTTTTAGAGTACACCTTAACAGAATAGCTAAGCATGTAATGGCGTAGCTTCTTTGTTGCCCACACAAGAGTGAGGCATGTCTTTTCGAGCGGTGTATACTTGCATTCATACTCCAAGAACTTATTACTAAGGTAGTAGATAGCTCTCTCTTCTTTTTCGACGGTTTGTGCTAACATAGCCCCCATGGCTGTTTCGGTCACTGTGAGATATAAACCAAGAGGTTGATATCGTTGAGGAGGCATGAGCACTGGTGTTTTGGCTAGTATCTCCTTGATTTGGTCGAACGCCTTTTGACAGTCGTCATCCCAAATGGTGTGATCTGTTTTCTTTAGCTTTTTGAAAATGGGTTCACAGATCATGGTGAGTTTCAATATGAATCAACTTATATATTGCACCTTGCCTAAAAATCCTCGAACTTCCTTCTCTGTTTGAGGTTGTGGCATGTCAATTAGAGCTTTGATTTTGGAAGGGTCGATTTCTATCCCTCGTTGACTGACGATATATCCTAGAAGCTTGCCCGACGTCACCCCAAATGCACATTTTTGAGGATTGAGCCTCATGTTATACTTTCGTAGTCTTAAGAAGAATTTGCGAAGGTTATTAATGTGCCCCTCTCTATCTTTGTACTTGACGATCATATCATCTACATACACCTCGACTTCTTTGTGCATCATGTCATGTAGTAGCGTAGTTGCAGTACGTTGATACATAGCTCCAGCATTGATTAATCCAAATGGCATAACAGTGTAGCAGTAGGTGCCCCATTGAGTAACAAAGGCGGTCTTATGCATGTCTTTTATGGCCATCTTGATCTGATTATATCCCGCGTACCCGTCCATGAAGGACAACAACGCGTGATTTGCTGTATTGTCTACCAATATGTCGATATGTGGTAGAGGAAATTCATCCTTGGGACTTGCTATATTCAAGTCTCTGAAATCAACACAAACACGGATTCTCCTATCCTTTTTGGGTACGGGTACTATGTTGGCTACCCAGTCTGAGTACTCGGAAACTTTGATGAACCCGGCTTTGAATTGTTTATCGACTTCTTCTTTGATCTGAAGAGCCCAGTCTTTCCTCATTCGATGAAGCTTCTGTTTAACAGGTTTAAAACCTGGTTTGATCAGAATTCTGTGCTCTGCAATATCCCTGTCGATCCCTGGCATGTCTTTGTAGGACCAAGAAAAAATGTCTTTGAACTCGTGTAGGAGGTCTATGAAGCTAGCCCTTTCGGTTGGGCTCAAGGTTGTCCCTATCCTAAGTTCTTGGGGTTCTAGTTTGGTTCCTACGTTGATAGGTTCAGTGTTTTCTATAACTAGTGCCCCTTACCCCTCTTATAATATTTCTTTGGCTATGTAGGGAGGCAGTTCGATTGAGTCTGGGTCTGGGTCATCCTCATTATTATCGTAAACAGAATTGCATTCAGAATAACACAAAGAGTAAGCAGAATCTGATTTATTCATATTAAATTTTGAAAATAATTGAAACAAGAAAGCCATTTGTTCAGTAGTCAGTGGCGGCAAAGGGACAGCTGTTGGGACATTTCCCGAACTACTGTTACTACTTGATGCTAAGCTAGGAGAAACAAGGGGGTTGGGAATGACAACAGGAGGAGACTCTCTAGGGACTTCTCTAGACTCCGACTCTAATTTCGACTCCGACTCTGACTCGAATTCGTTGTCTTCTGGCTCTCCTTTGAACATCTCTCCTTCTCCAGTGGTGAGCTTGAAGAGCTTTCCTTGGTTGTTTGTCCATTTGATCGACTTTCTCCATCCTTTCTGCTGATTTGAACTGGTTTCGGTGCCTAGGGTGGTAATGATCTCATCCATGATGCTTTCGGCTCTTTTGATTAAGGGAAGATCATGTAGGTAGACATCTTCCTCACTATCCATCCATATCCCATTGATTAACTCCTCTCTTGGGGAGATAAGATGTGAGCAATCCAAGGTGGACTCTTCATTTGTAATCATCAGAACTCCAAGAGGATTCTGAGTATTGTTCAGCTTACCTCCAGGTGGTATGGGTAGGCGACCGTCTTCGATCATGTCCTGAATGACATGCTTTAGCTTGTAACATTTCTCTGTATCGTGTCCCTTACCTCTATGATATTCGCAGTATGAATTTTCGTCCCAAAACTTGGACTTCTTTTCTGGATCAGGTGTAGGCCCTATGGGTTGGAGCTTACCCTGTTTCATTAACCTCTTCAAAGCATTGGAGTATGTATCACCAATGTTTGTGAACTTCCTTTGTGGGTTATTATTCTTTGATGATTCGAGAAGGTTAACCTCATCAGTCTTGCTAGTAGAGCCGTAAGAACGACTTGTTGAGCCTTGATATCCACGACCTACCGTTTTGGACAAGAGTCCTTTACGGATGTCATCTTCAATTCTTATCCCTAGTAAAGTTAGATCTTTGAAGGTCTTAATGTTTTGGCACCTCAAGTGGTTTGCATAAATGGGCCTTAAGTTGTCCACGAATTTTTCCACAAGGGTAGCTTCATCCGGACGCTCGACTAGTTGGGTACTAGTCTTCCTCCACCTACATAGGAAGTTGGTGAAACCTTCTTTCTCATTTTGGGTAAGAACCTCTAGAGTGCGCATATTGACTTGGATTTCAGCATTATCCGCGTATTGTTCAGCGAACTCGATTGCGGCATCGTCCCAGGTGGCAATCCTCTTTTGCTCTAGGGAGTAGAACCATTGCTTAGGAATGGTGTCGAGAGACGAAGGAAAGATCATTAAGAACATCTCGGGTTTGATGCCTTTGATAGACATGTAGTCTTTGAAAGCACGAATGTGGTTCAAAGGGTTTTCATGTCCCTTGAACTTCGGGATATCAGTCATGTTGAAGTTGGTTAGTAATTTGGCACTCACGGCCTCATACATGTGATTGTTCTCCCTATAGATATCATCTCCTTTGAGGTACATCAATTGCTCCTCCAAGTATTGGAGTCGCTTCTCAGCTTCAGTAAGACCTACTGGAGGGTTGGTTTCTGGTTGTCCAACATAAGGTGGAAGGTTGTCATTCACACATTGACTAGGAATGTCATCTTCTACATGAGGTAGTCTAGTTTCTACCGCAACAATTAGGTTCTCGATGGCATAAAGGCGTTCAAAAGCTTGTTCTTGATTTGTTTGGAGACGAGCGAGCGCAGCTAGGATTAGATCATTACCATTTGGTGGTTGTCCACTGACACTTGCATGACTAGTTCCGGGCATCTTGGAAACTGGATAGGATATTGACGACAAATCAAAACACGATCGACCATTCCAGCACACTTACTCAAAGAAAAGACTCGAACTGTGAAGTGGGAGTGTGCCACTTGTGTAAGTGAGGTTTGAAAATGACAAAGTTTTGAAATGTTCGTCCTAACCAACAGTAGTGTAGTTGTAGGAGTGTTGACTCGAAGTGAGGTTTTGAAATGGGCTTTTTGAGGCCCGACTTTTGACTCAAGGTTTGGACAGAGTTTCGACTCATTTAGCGCTAATTTAGGCATTTTTCGAAAATATTTACATTTTGAAAAAGTTTTTTTTTTTATTTTAAAAAATTCGTCATGGGTTTGTTTAGAAAATGGTGATCACATATGATACAAGCATTCAAACATGCATTATAATGGTATGCTGAGTGCATTTAAAACGGTTTTGGTTTAAAGGGTGGGTTGCCATACCGAGCAATCAAACTCGGGTCTGTGGAGAGGTCCGCGCCAAACAAGAGTAAGGCCGGTTCCTAGTCTATTCCCTCGAGTAGTGAAAGCCCTTGATACAAATAGGAGTAAGCATCATGGTATGGTTGTCGTCAATCGCTATCCATCCTTAGGCCCATATAAGAATTTGGACCGTCTAGACAGGACGATTGGTCGAATGGGTTGGGTTGGGCCTAGGAAGGCCGAATAAAATGATCTAAGAAGATTGAGTCATGAAAACCGACAACTGTCTCATATAAACTATTCCCTAACCTTGTTCAAGTTTCACCCTTGGCAACACGTAAGTGTATTATTCCCCAGCGGAGTCGCCAAACTGTGGACACGGGGACGCCCACGGGGTCGCTTGGGAAAATAAGCATTTGTATTTGTGGAGTCGCCACCAATTTATTGTGGAAAATTGGAAACCGTTCGAATACTTCGCGTCATGTCAAGACACAAAGTAATGACATAGACACTAAGCACTCGTTACCCTTTGCATTCTATGTCTAGAATGACTCTCGTGGATGTCAATGAACACGGATGTTCACAGAGATCTGCAGTAAGGGGTGAGGGTACGTATTAGAGAGCTCTTTTGATCGAACATCTAATTCCGCCCGCCTCGATAGTGGCCTCTACTAATGATTAGGGAAAATCATCTATACTTGATATGTTGTCGAGTATATGCATGCAATGCAACATCCAATAGATTAACCCTAGCATGTGAGAATTGACTAAGTTGGTGAACACGTAATTTAGCATACATTGGGTCGAAGTAGGCATTTAAGGGTTGATTACATGTGAAAACAAGCAATACGATACGATAATAAGGATACAATAAATACAATAATTAAAATTACAATGATTACAATGGTTTGATTGATTTACGTCGAGAATACCCTTAAAACGGATAATTTGAGAAAAAGAAAAGGAAAATATATTAAGGTTATAAAACGAACAGATTAGTAGTGATAATACGGATAATAGTCGATTAATACGTAAAGTAATAAACTAGGTCTAAGCAACAACGGAAGTTCAAAGGCAGAACTCAACCCGGAACAGGCGCAGCAGAGCTGCGTCCCTTGGAAGAGGCGCAGTGGTCACTGCGTCTGTTCCCGAGGTGAATTCTGGCTATGAAGCAGGAAATGCATATCGTTAATGTTCTTTGGTGAATTAATGATCGATTATTGATATTCGACTCAGGTAGAAGTGATTTAATAGGTTAGTTACATGCAAATTGGTCATAAAAGCAATAAAGAACGGACTCAAGTTAATTAGAATGAATTAATTACTAATTACAAATGAAATATTTAGGTTTGC
This sequence comes from Silene latifolia, assembly GCF_048544455.1. Lineage (NCBI taxonomy): Eukaryota > Viridiplantae > Streptophyta > Magnoliopsida > Caryophyllales > Caryophyllaceae > Silene > Silene latifolia. The sequence continues at coordinate 69,462,352 of NC_133532.1, forward strand.
TAATACGATTTAATCAGGCTTATTTCCACAAATTAAATTAGATTAAGTGATAACAAACAGACGAATATATACAAAAGATGAATTTCAGAGACTCGATATGGACGAATCGAATCTCTAAAACTCGGATTTGATTTTAATGACGAAAACCCGCAAATATTGGTTATTTGAGATTTAAGTCGGAAATTAAAACTGCTAAATTATTAATTATATGTTAAAATTGTTTTACGAATGAATAATGAAGAAAAATAAGAAAAACGGAACAAAAGAGACGAATCAACGAAGAACACAGGAAGAAGAAGAAGAAGAAGAGCAGAAACTGCGGCAACCTCAGGAAGAGGCGCAGCAGATGATGCGACTCTTCAAAGAGGCGCAGCAGTTGCTGCGTTTCTTCTCGACGTCTGATCTCTGTTAATCTGGAAAAAAAGGGTTTGATAAAAGGTTTTATAAATCGGTTTTAAATATGCTTTCGACGTAAATCTTACAACAATTTATACAATAAAAAGGTACAATAATAAAGCATAGGATTTATACCCTCAGACTTACATGTTTGATGAAACGAGATTGACTAAGTTAACGATTAGTGATTGCTCGACTCGAATGTACGACGAAAGTGCCTTCTTAAGAGGAATAAAACTAAGTTGATTAAGTTGATTGAGTGGAGTTGGTCAAATGGGACGGTCATGCAAAACGAGGCTGGTACTCAGGAGGATCCGAGCTTACGTGGTCGAAAGTTCAAGCATGTAGACGCCAATAAGCAAAGAGCACGGTCTTAGAATGAAAAGGGAGAAGAGAAGGGCGGACACTCGCGTCAGAAATATGAGGAACGAAGGTCCCTATTTATACTAATCACACGGAGGAATTAGGGTTTCGGTAAAACTTTGGAAACAAATCTCGAAAAGATCTTAAAATACACAGAAAGGAGCTAGGGAAGAAGCGCAACAGCCACTGCGGCTCTTGGAAGAGGCGCAGCAGGTGCTGCGTCCTTTCCCCAGGAGTTTCCTCCTGCGGAAGAAAGATTTTCCGCGTTTCTGTTATGGAATTGCGGTAGATCTCAACTTCCTTATTGTTTAAAATATAATTTCGGGATATATTTTGCCAAAAGATTAAAAGATTGAAATATGGAATAGAAATATCCAGAACATTCCAGAACATTCTGACTCGACATTTTAAACGGTTTATTAGAAAATGAAGACGGTTTTTGACCCGGACTCCAAATGAACTCTAATTACTGTCAAAATGACCGTAACGGCGCGTAGATGACGATCAGGGGGTAGGCACAAGTATTTGAGCTATCACTTCACGATAAACTTATGAATTGTCATAAATCGTTCCGCGTACCAAATATGCGGCCCAATCATCACCGGGTGGTTTGCGGGAGGTGCAGAAATGAGGTATCTACAAATTTCTGTTTAACTAGTGTTGTTATTAAGTTTAAGTTATTTCATATTATTCATCTTTATATCATGTTTTCTATTGCTTTATCAACTGTTATCGTTTTATTTACCGTAATGAGTAGCTAAATCCCTTAGTGCTAGGATTAGGGGGGGCATGATAGTAAAATGATGATGTTATTATTAGATTAGGAGGTTTATTTGTGAGAATTGATTCATAGCAATTTAATTGTAATCGTTTAGTTGAGTGCACGCTTCTAAGCTAGTTAACCTGGTTAAATTCAGACCTAGATCGGAAGATTGGAGTGAATAGACCTGTTATGAACAATTGACAACAGTAATGAGGGCGGAAGCTAAGTTAGTAGTATTTTAGGGCGGATAGCGGACCGGAAGGACCTTTCCTTTAACCTTCTCACATCAGACCGACTGACCTTACCTTTAGCAGAATTGTGTGATATCATGGTGAACCGACATCCTAGCATCTCTCTCTTTATTTGATCACATCCTTTCATCCTTATTAATTTTATTGTTGTCTCTCTCTTTGCCTTTTACTTCGGTTATTAGTTTAGTAAAACAATTCAAACACCCCCCCCCCCCCCACCCATATTGTTACCGTGACAGACTAGAATAACAAGTAGATACAATAGCCTCCTTATGGAGTACGATACCTGACTTACCTCTGCTATATTAGTTAGAGTCGGTTGGTTTATTTTTGATAGGGTTGCGACAGCCGTGTCAAATTTTGGCGCCGTTGCCGGGGAGGCAATTAGTCTATTTATTTGTCTTATTTTAGTTTGTTTTAGTCTCAAGGGAGTTTTAATTCCTTGAGATAGTTCTTATTTCTTTTCTCTTAGTTTTGTTTATGCGCAGGTCTAACAGGTCAGAACTAGTACTAGTTGATCCTGAACCGGAGCAGACTTTTCACCGTAGACAAAACCTACTGAGAAAGAATCGTCGAGAGGAAGACTTGAGTACTCTTGAACCTCTTCTAGAAAATTTTACATTTGCGGAAGATCAGTCTTTAGAGGAAGATATTTCTATTTCTGCAACCAAATCTGCGAAGATGCCTAATATTGCAAGCCATTCTGAGCCGACAGCTGAGTCTATTCCGAAAGGTTTCAAGCTTCCGACTGATGATGAAGGGAATACCTTTGACATTCGGCCCTCTTATATTAATCTGGTGGAATGAAATCTATACAGAGGAGTAGTTGGTGAGGTTCCGAGGAAGCATATGGAGGTCTTCACGGATTATTGTTCTACCATTTCCGCTACTAAGGGAGTGACACAAGATAAGATAAAGGGAGTCCTGTTTCCTTTTTCTCTTACTGATGAAGCCCAAGAGTGGTTTACTGATTTGGATAGGACTTCAGCTGGGATTACTGATTGGGAGACCTTGGCTCTTGCTTTCTATAAAATATACTTCCCTCCGTAGAGAACTAACGCATTGAGAAGGCATATTACGAGTTTCAAGCAAACTCCGACTGAGAATTTGTATGAAGTATGGGGTAGATTTAAAAAGTTAGTTCGGTCTGTCCCGTAATGGGTTGTGTGATAACCATCGCGCTATTTTAGATGCTGCAGCCAAAGGTCGATTTCAGAAGAACATTGATGATGATAAGGGCTGGGGAATTATAGAAGAGATGGCCATCCATTGTGCAGAATATGGGAATCCTAGAAGTGGTACTAGAACGGTCTCTACAGATAATAGTGCACTTGTGGTTCAACTGGAAGCCATGAATGCAAGATTTGATAAGTTCCAGTTGTAGGCCATGGGAAATCAATAGACGGTTCACTTGTTGACTAAACAAGAGACCGTCTCACGTGAGAGATGTGGTGGTACTGATGGTCATTCTGTAGTGGAATGCTTAAATGAGAAGGAGAAAGTCTATGCCTTTCAACAATATAGGCAAGGAGGCTCCTATTATAATAACCAAGTTGGAGTTCGTCCCAATTTGAGGTGGACTAGCCAGAATGTTTTGAATCCTACACCTCCACCGCAGCAACAAGCTTATGTAGCGGTGCATCGGAATCAATAATAAGACTCTCAAAAGCCTCCTTATTTCCCACCGCCGCAATAAGGTGCCTCTTCTAGTGGCATAAGTGATATAGCCGAGTTGAAGTCAATAGTGCAATCACTGACGATTAAATTGCAGAAAAGTGACCAAGCAAAAGATGCTTCTATTAAGTCACTTGAATCCCAGATGGCTCAACTGGCTACTAATCAAGCTTCAAGGCAACCGGGTCATTTACCGTCACAACCTGACAAGAAACCACATGAGAGGGTGAATCTGATCAATATGAGGAGTGATCTTTCTTACGAGGGACCCAAAATGCCGACTGAAAATGCTGGATTTACAGACCCGGAAGTTAAAGTTGTTGTACATGAACAGTCGTCTTTTGACGAAAAAGTGCTAAATTCACGAGATGTCCTCGATCGACCGGTTTCAGGTGGTTGATCGAGTGATTATGTTGAAAAAGTGGTCGATCGAGGGAATGAAAGTGCTCGATCGATCACTGAGGAAAAAGGAGATCTAGATCGAGTGGATCAAAGTGCTCGATCGAGCACTATTTCTGGGAAAAGTTCTCGATCAAGAGGTGATGTTTTGATCGATGAGTGATTCTAATGCTGAATGTGATAATTCGTTGTCGAAGAAAAATGAAGGCCTTCCAATTACGGTCCCATTTCCAGGAAGATTGTAGAGCAAGAAGATTGAGCAACAATTTAGTAAGTTTGCCAAAATTTTGAAAAGTCTTCATGTTACTATACCATTTGCTGAGTTAATGGTGCGGTTCGAAACTTTGTCGTCTAAGTCAACCAACCAAAAAAATATTTATAACTAAACAAACTACTCTTAGTAGAGTGGTAAGTAATGGTCGGATCCCAAAGGACGGGTATCAAATTAGGTTATCAATTGAAAGTAGCTATGTCTTAGGGTGTCATAAATTGATTGAGTTGAAATGAGTGTCTAAACTACTAAGCAAGTGGAAAGGTAAAAAGGGATGTAAACAATTAATGAAAGCACTAGGGTGTCATGGGATCATAGGGGGGGGGGGGGTTCATGGTAGTGATCATACTAACATGTTTTCATAGTTGCAAGCAATTATTGTTGTCGTGGAATCTTGATAGTTTATGTCTTATGATTCATAGGAAGATTTGGGTCTCGGAGCCGAGTGGTCTAGACCGTACAACACCTACAAGTAGACTTACTTTCCTCCTATTCACTTCTATGCATGGTTTAACAAGACTCGAGTTAGTTTATATCTTACAAGTCTTATTGAATAGACAAAAGAGATAAATATAAATGCAAGGTTTCATAGTCTAGCATTTTATCAAGCATAACATGTGCAAAGGTCAACACTACAACAAGCAAGAAATCATATGATAACATATTAGATTAATTATGGATCTACCCTCATGTTAAAGTTCCCTTAATCACCCATTAACTCTAGCTAGGAGACTACTCACTCATGATTATGGTAAACATGCTAATAGGAGTGTCAATCATACTAGCAAGTCTAAACATGATGAGTGATTAGGAAAGCAAGCAATAATCAAGCAAGGGTAAAGAGATTGTACCAAACTTATGATGAACAATATAGAAAGAATAATAGAAGAACACTTGATGAATGATAAAGAGTTGTCAAATCTTCAATAAACCCCAAATAATCTTCCAATTCCAATAATAGATCTAAGAGTTATTCAATAACAATTAAGGAAGGATTAATATCTAATTAAGCTAATTGATTTCTTATCTACTCTAATGACTTGGTAAATATCTCTTATACAATGGAGTATTTATACTAAGTACAAGTATTAGGGTAACTAAGGGCTTAAAATGACGATTAAGTCCCTAAGATGAAGATTAATACCTTGCAAGTCTCATGATGAGTCCCATGACCTGCCCATGATAGATGCTTATGCTGCTTGAAGATCCGCCAGACTTGGGCTCTGAGTCACCTGGATTCAGCAACAAGTCGCCCGACTTGAAGTCGGGACGCCCGGATTAATGCACAGTTTGGCTTCTCTTCTTCTTGACTGCCTCAAGATCCGTGGGGATCGTTGAGGAGCTGTGGTGGTCTTTGCCAATGCCCATTTTACTTGATTTATTTACTTAGGTCTTTAGTATTAGTATCCTCTTTGTTACTTGGTCGTTAGATATGATCAAGTTATCTCCGCTTTGGCTTCCATATGCGCAAGGCTTAGCATCCTCCCCTACAAATGGCACTAAAACCTCATAGAATGTGCAAAGTAGGGAACATAAGATACAAACGACCCTAATAAGTGCTAGAAAGCATGAAAACAAGGCTAGTTAGGGGACTAAATGTGCACAATTATGGGTCACATCAAGTATCCCCAAACTGAATCTTTGCTCGTCCTGAGTAAAGAGGTGACTAAAACTATGACCCTTATTAGTAACTAGCCGATGTGAGACAATTAGCGGGTCTCACTTTGCCCCTTCAACTCGCAACAAGACATCCACGAGGTAAGATGCCTTCTTGGAAGGCATGGTGGGGCTTGCCAAAATGGCGATATATCCAAGCGTTAAGCACACATAGCAAGTAATGGATGCATCAACAAGAGAATAGCCACATTCCTCATCTAAGTGGCGGAAATCATCTAAAGGGGAAGCAATCTAAGGGTACGCATTCCATTGTAGATATTGTTTCTCCAAGCTACTAATTCCAAAAGGATACCAAAAAATCACCTCAAGTTGTGTCAAACAAGGGTACTTTTATCCTCAATCGCTAAATGCTTTTGTCAAGAGTAGGCTCCTGATATATGATTTATTTACACCTTATTTCCCTCTTTCTTTTATGCGTTCCGACTCATATCGAGTCGGTTTCGTGTGCCTTTCCTTGCATTTTGTGCCCAATCCCCGTACTTGTTATTTTGTGTATTCTTTTACAGGAACCGAGTCGAGTATAGAGGAATTGGGGCAAGAAAGGCATTTTCATGCCTTTACATGAAGAAAGGGGAGATGAGAAGCTGAGGACAATCCTCTGCCGGCAGGCCGGCAGGCCGGCAGCTGGCCCACTGGCAGGGGATGGTGCTGTGAGGAGAAAAGGAGGAAAACAAGCTAGGAGGTGTTCTCTGCCGGCAGGCCGGCAGCCGGCCCACCGGCAGGGAACACAAGTCCAACACTCAGGACTTTTTGAAGAAGTTTTTGGCCAAGAATTTGAAGAACGCGCTGCCGGCATAGACAGCAGGCAGCCGGGCAACCGGCAGAGGGCAGCTCTTTGTGAAGAAATGGAAGAAAAACTCAAGAAGGAAAATTCCCTGCCGGCAAGCCGGCAGCCGGCCCACCGGTAGGGAAGTACGCAACATTTATTTCTTCTCAGTTTTTGGAGAACTCGCTGGCGGCACAGGAGGCCGGCAGCCGGCCCGCCGTCACAGGAACACGCAGCTTTTTCTCTTTTCCTCCCTAATCCAATGTAACACTATATATACCTCTCCCCTAATCAATTGAAAACACAACCCTAGATCTGAAAACTTTCCTTATTCATTGTAATCCTTTGTTAATCAAGCACTAATCTTTCCTTAATCTTTCCTTAATAATTAGAGAAACTAGTCATTATTAGTTAGAATCAATTGTTTACTCTTGGTCTTTGAAGATTGTATTGGGAGATTTTGAAGGTTTTCCTTCATATTATTCAATCAAGCAATCACCTTTACTTTTGTTGGTATAATCTCCTCTCTTATTTACTTGTTAATCATTTGTTTACATTTGTTTTGTCTTTTATAATTGCTATAATAATCATCATGTTTTCTCTTTATGTTATTTGTTCTTCTCCTCTTATTATCATGATTATCCCCAATATGAGTGAGTATTTTCCCTTCTAGGGTTTAGGGGGAGCCTAAATAGGATTAATGGGCATGATTAGTTGATAAGTTTTGAATCTTTGTGTAGATACCCAGTATCTGCACCTTCCAAAAACAACCCGATGATGATCGGCCTATAACGTGTTTTTGATATGCGTGCGTGGATTGACTATATATGAGACGGTTTAATGCACTACTTGGATATGAAAAATTATTTCAAAAGTTTTCTAACTTCATTTGCATTAAAATAACCCTATTTAGAGTTAAAACTGTCTTCGGACCCAAAACCGACTCAGAAACCCGCAACTCGAGTCAACCTGAGTCAACCCGAGTCAACCCAAATCTCGAATGTCAAAAATAATGCCATGAATATTTTCATCATGTCATTTCCATTAAAATAACTCTATTTAGAGTTAAAACCGTCTTCGGACCCAAAACCGACTCAGAAACCCGCAACTCGAGTGAGCCTAAGTCAACCCGAGTCAACCCAAATCTCGAATGTCAAAAATAATGCCATGAATGTTTTCATCATGTCATTTACATTAAAATGACCCCAATTAGAATAAAAACCGACACCGAGCCAAAAACCGACTCGAAATTCAAATCCCGACTCACACGGGTCAAACCCGAGTCAAAGACACAAAATACCTAGCCCAAATATCACCTAAGAGTAAGCTTACACGGCTAAGCAAACCTCAATGACCACAAATCACAACCAACAAAACATTGGTTAGAACAAATGCAAAATCCAAATTTGCGAAAGGGACAACACACCCTATTGAGTCACAGGGTGGCTCGCTCCTAAAGCAGGTGCCTGCTTACTTTCTACGCAAACTCAACCGACCTACCATCCCACATTTCTCTATAAATACCCACCATCACACACCATAATCTTCACGCGAGAGTCCACCCCCTCACATCTCCCTTAAACTTCTATACTCGACTTCCTAAGTCACAAAATCGACACGTGTTTACGACCTACCGATCGTAAACACAAGCCTTACACATATTGTTTGGTACCGTCGCCGTGCATTCGACCGACCCATTCGACTAACTCAACATTAATCAACATGTTTTAATTAACATATTTTCAACTCATTTTCAAAACAAAATCTTTTTTTAAGGCACTCTTTTTAAACTTCTTGATCGTGAGTAGTCGCTACGAGAAAACTTGTCTCTAAAGTCGTCTATGTCGCAAACATCATACACGCAAGTTTGAGGGTGTAAACAACTCCTTTATTCCATGTATTTACTGTTTTTATGAGTCTATAAGCATGAACAATGCATAACACGATTCAAATATAGGTTAGACGAGCCAAAACCGAGTTTTGGCCTGAGACAGAAGCCCCTTGTTATGCAAGGGAGCTCGGGCCTCTTGTGGGTCTCGGGTCAGACTCATCCGTGTTTGAGTTCGTCTTTCCTTCAACACTTTCTTTTATTCTTACTTCTTTCCTTTTACGGTTTTTACCATTTCAAATGTTTTAATTCATTTTTATGATAAACATATTTTGACCATTATAAAAATCATCCTTGGTTCTTTATACCATGGCGGTTTATTCCGTGACTCGGTGATATATTTGGTTAATTACATTTTAATGGGTATTTTAATACCCTTTTCTTTTATTTACCATTTTTCTCATTTGTTTACATTTATAAACATATTAGTCATAATTCATAATCATCCTTGGTTCTTTATACCATGTCGGTTTAATCCGAGTACGATGACAAACTTGACTAATTACAAATAATTGAACTTAATATAATTAGTTCAAATCAAACATTTTACATTTTTATTTGTAAACGATGCTTTTTCAAACATGCAAATCCGACAACAACTATTACTAACATAATAGTAATTATTCCGAGTCATGGAAATCATATTTGCAAATCTTTCATCATAAATACGGTTTTAAATAACCTTTTCAAAAACCAAAAGACGCCCCCTTGGGTCGGCTCATGGCTCGCGCCCCATGGGACCACCTGTTTTCACATTTCAAAACCATGGCAGAGCCCCTTCCATCGCCAATAGGCTCGTGCCCCAAGGGGGCTGCCTGACACTATTCTTCCTCATTTTTAGCACTTGTCTAGGACGATCCCGATTACGGTTAATCCGAATACATGACGGTTCAGATTGACAGGCTTACGTTTTTACACTTTGTCATTTTACACCCTTTTTCAATAAATGGATCGTGTTAAGCATCATAACCCGAATTTAGTAAATGGATGTTTAATTTCCGTTTTCACATGCAAATCAATCTAAATCCAACTTGACATCTTATACTTGATACTTGGATTAACAAACCGACTTAGAAAGCTCACATGTTAGGTTAAACTTTTGGATGCACATTCATGCATTTTAACCGTTCTATCAACTTTTGCACTTAAACAACCACGATCGATCAGTAGAGGCCGCTAACGCGGGCGGGATTGTGTGTCCGATTAAAGGGCTTCCTAATACGTACCCTCACCCCTTACTCAGAACCTTTGGATAGTGGATGGCCTTATCCAGGGCGTACGAGAGTCATTTTAGGCATAGAATGCTAAAAGGGGGACGAGTCCTTATCTTTAGTGCCTATGTCAAACACCGCTTTTTGCCTTGATTGACCTAGGTATAAAGTGGATTTGAACGGATTCCAAGCATCCCACAAATGCTTGGTGGCGACTGCAAACATCTCTACATCGTTTCGCGGCCCTTGCCGAGACGAAACCGACCGATCTAAAGCGATCCGGTCGAAAGAATTTTCACGCCGCCGAGCGTGGCTTTCAAAGAGACCTTTGTACGTCCACAGATTGGCTTGGCGTGCAGGTGGCCCGTGACTACGGGCCGGCTTGCGGCCCAAATCCGCAGACCGAGACGTGGCCCATGTCCACAGTTTGGCGACTCCGCTGGGGACAACTAGGACACTTATGTATTTGTGATCCTTGGAGGTGAAACTCGAACGAGGTCGTGGTTAAAGTGCATTAATTGATATTATGGTCATAAGTCGGGTTCCTTGTCCGGGCCCACAACCTAACCTTTTTCGATCAATTGGCCCATCTCGTCGGCGTGAGTTTTCTCATCCCTGCGTTTCGAATCCCGATTGAGTCAAGCATGCCATTGACATTACACATTTATGTTTTGTCGAAGAGCTTTCATCACCTTCGAGCACGAGGCTAGGGCACCCTCCTTACACATTTTGTTTGGATTGGTATCCCTCTCCCAAATCGGGGTTTGATTGCTTAATGTGTAACCCACCCTTTTAAGCCAAAACCCGTGTCAGCATTATGCATAATATAATGAACTGTGAGTGCTTATGTGTTATGTGATCATAAGTCCTTCCGTGTCATTTTCAAACTTTCACAAACACATTTTGCGCCGTTATAATGGCCATTTCAAACCTCGGTCTTTCTTCGACCGTTGTCCACCTTTTATGCCGTCGTAATGACGATTTTCAAACCCGATTTTTACAACCGTTTCAAAACACCTTTTTGCGCCGTTATAATGGCCGTTTCAAACCTCGGTCTTTCGCCGACCGTTGCATTTCAAATGCCACGCCTTTCTAGGCCGTCATAATGACGATTTTCAAATCCGATTTTTTATAACCATTTCAACACGCCTTTCTAGGCCGTCGTAATGACGATTTTCAAAACCGGTTTTCTACAACCATTCCAACACACCTTTCTAGGCCGTCGTAATGACAATTTTCAAATCCGATTTTCTACAACCATTTCAATACACTTTTCTAAGCCGTTGTAATGACGATTTCAATTCTCACAATTTTGCATACCGTCTTTCAAAGGTTAAAACGGTTTTCTAACCCGTCGTAATGAGGAATTCAATCCTCACAATTTCTAATTTCAAATCTTTGAAAACAAATTTAACCGTTTTCAAATTTCAAATCCAATTTCAAATCATTTGAAAACAAATTTAACCATTTCAAATTTCAATTCAAAATCAAATATTTGAAAACTAATTTAACCGTTTTCAAATTTCAATTCAAAATCAAATCTTTGAAAACTAATTTAACTGTTTTCAAATTTCAAATCCTATTTCAAATTCTTTGAAAACAAATTTAACCGTTTTCAAATTTCAATTCAAACTCAAATCTTTGAAAACAAATTTAACTGTTTTCAAATTTCAAATCCAACTTCAAATCATTTGAAATCAAATTTAATCGTTTTCAAATTTCAATTTAAAGTCAAATCTTTGAAAACGAATTTAACCGTTTTCAGATTTCAAATCAAAACTCAAATCATTTGAAAACAAATTTAATCGTTTTCAAATTTCAATTCAAAATCAAATCTTTGAAAACAAACTTAACCGTTTTCAAATTTCAATTCAATTTTAAATCCTTTGAAAACAAACTTAACTGTTTTCATGGCCATTGTGATGACGATTCCAAATTATTCGATTCTCGATTTTCTAATCCGTGATTCGGAATTCCAAAAATCGTCTTCGGAAACAACACTTTGTTTTCAGAGCCGCCGCAATTTCAACTCAAACTGTCTTTTGAAAACAAACCTAAGACAACCCTTTCAACTGACCGACTTTTGAAGATCCTTACTCTTCGGAAGCCGTCCATAAAACGACAAATGAATCTTTTTTGAAAATTTCTATTTTCGAAAATTTCAGTCCACCTTTCCGATTCAGCCTCGAGTCGATTAGAGTCCAGTCGATTTCAAGTCAAGTCGTCTAGATAACGTCGAATCTCCGCTGAAGTCAGTACCTACCTTCTAGTCTAGGTCGTGTCGCCTAATTGTCGAGACATCTTCAATGGCATTAGCAGAGTCAAAACCTGTCGGGTTTTAAACCTGCATTTCCCCTACTTACGGGTCAAAGGTCAAGTTTGTGTACATGTCTTGTGTAACGGCGTCACGCCATCAACACACATCCAAACTAAGTCAAGAGTCGTCTGTCTGGGCATCACTATGCCAAAGTTGACACTCGAGTCTAAGTTCAATGTCATGCATCAAGAGTTCAAACACGAGAGGTCATTCACGATCTTTAATGAACTCATAACTTAGTCACACGGTTGCGTCTTCACGACGTATTTGTCTTTTATACATACGTGTCGTACTTGACTTTGTTCGTGCGATTCCTTGCCAAGACAAGTTATAACGCCTATCGTTATGTCAAATAGGAATCCCTTGGGTGCCATCAATCGCCAACAAGAAACTCAAGAAGCCGATCAATCTGCATCTGCCATGACTTTTGCTGAAACCAACAACATGGTCCTTCGACTCCTAGCTACCGTGGAAGACTTGAGCACTCGTCTCTCCCAAGTTGAGGAAAAAATGATAACCGAGAATTCTCCCTCTTCCGATATTGAACAAAGGGTTAAGCTCCTTGAAAGCCGGCTACTTGCCAATGACAAAACCAAAACCAGACGACCTCATCGGTCCTTCCCTGATTTGGGTATGCCTTATGCCATAGCCTTGGAATGGCGAATCTCCCAAGGAAATCACAAACCCATTGGTCCAACTCGAGACCCTCTTCCAAACAAGTGAGGACGTAGATGGGACGGAAAACGGTTTTGTCAATATCACCAAGGTCGCGTACACGATACTGAAATGTGTTGATGCGTGTCTTTTATATAAGGTTTTCACCTCATTTTTACACGCATTTCTGTGCTTTTTATGTAACATCTGGCTACAAATACCCCCGAATATTCTACTTTGGTCCGTTTATTGTAATTTGTAGGGATTGACTGAAGAGAAGCTAAATCGAGCCTTAACTGTCCCAATTGCATGCATTCATGGAAATAAGGAGCTGGAGCTTGGAAATCTAACACTTGGAAGACGCATGAGCCGAGTTGGGGAAGCAACTCAAGGTCTAACGTGCCTATGTAGCTCGATCGAGTGGTTAACTGCTCGATCGAATGCCTATTACACTCAAGATTGATCGATCGAGCTGGTTGAGGGGTCGATCGAGGAGTTTATGCTAGTGGTGCTCGATCGAGTGGGTCACATATACTCGATCGAGTGGTTCGGTGATGATATTGCTCGATCGAGTAGATTATTCTTGCTCGATCAAGTGGTGTCGTGTGTTTTAGTTAATTTCCGCCTAATTATTTACGGGCTTTTGTAATCAGTCCATAGATTAGGTTTGAGAGTGAATTTTAGTATAAGACTGGAGAGGAGTAATTACGTTACTCATCTCTTCACTTCGTTCATTTTTCGACGCCACTTTTTGTGACTATTCCTTGGATTCTACTCTCTACACTTTGCTACTCGGATTCGGTATTATCAATCTAGTTTATTTCTTAATCTTATTTACTGCTTTTAAATCCTTCTTCTCTTTGTTTTATAATTGTTCAATCGGTTTCTTAATAGTTTTTCCATCATGCTTAGTTTTAATTATTTGGTTATTGTAATTGTTAATCCGACGATTATGAGTAGCTAATTTCCCTATGCTAAGACTATAGGGGATCCATAATATGAAGGGAGAGTAGTCGATTTACTAGGTTAATACTGGTACCGTCTTTGTTGTTAAAATGCTACAAATAATTGTAATTGCCTAATTGAGTCGACGCAATTAGACCCTTATTCTTAGTGGACCTTGACATGGACCGAAAGGTTGGAAGAGGCGGACTAGTAGCGAACAATAGAGTATTGCGGGGCGAAAGTTAAACTGTTTACACTTTAGGGTGAATTAAGGACCAAAAGGTGACGTTCGCTACCCCTTAGACCGTCTCGCATTGCCCCTGGGACCTAGATTACTCGACCATATGATTATGGTGAACCGTTTGTCTTAGCTATTCTCCTTTATCTGTTAAACTCCTTCCGTTTATTTCTCTTTTCCTCATCCTCTTAGTTTAGAAATCACAATTTATAAACCCCCAATTTGGTTACCTTGACGAACTTAGTTTTAGCAGACAATTTCCTACCTCTCTGTGGATTCGACCCGACTTCCCTAGCTATATTAGTTGGAGCCAGTTGGTTATTTTTTTGACAGTACGCGATGAGACGTGTCAAATTTTGGCGCCGTTGCCGGGGAGGTGGCGCATATTTGTTTCTTTAATTAAGTTTGTCTCTCATCTCAGGGAATTTATTCCTTGAGACCGATCTCATTTTTTTTTTTGCAAAGTTTGATCAGCTGCAGGTTAACTTTTGCCTCGGAAGTTTATTTGCAAGATGCCTACGATTACAGAGCATACAGAGCCGTGTGGTAGATGTGGCGAGGAAGGACATGACCTTTATGAATGTGTAGCAAGTATAGAGCGCGCCTTTTTTACAAGAAGTACAAGCAAGGGGTTCCTTTTTCTCAGCTATATGAAGAGATAAAGAGCGTTTCTACCCCTTCTACGCCAGTACCACAACCGGTCTCTCCCTCTGCGAGAGAAGAAATTGCCGAGTTGAAATCCATTATGATGAGTATGTCAAAGATGTCAAAGAATCGAAACGGTTATATCGGAATTGAAAGAACAAGTCGCAGCGATTACCATTCGCGATGACCAAGCCAAACTTCTTCCAAATTGCGATCCGCCGGTCGATGAATTTTCAAAATGACCTTATTCATGAAGAAGACGAGGTTTTGACGGTGATGATGACTCGAGATGATGATCTAGACGAGTTTTTGCAGAAATACTTGTCTGCGTGTGCGAGTAACCACTCGATCGAGCAACTCATCTACTCGATCGAGCGGTTCTAATCATCCAGTCACTCGATCGAGTGACAACGGTGCTCGATCGAGAGGTGCAGAATTCCAAGACGGTCGATCGAGTGACACTATTACTCAATCGATCAACTATGCTGAAGAAATAACTCGATCGAGTGAAGAACAAGGTCGATCGACTGATAAAAGTACTCGATCGAGTACTTCAAGTGGCGGAAATTCTAATTTACTATCTAACACCGCCACCGTGTCATCTTCCCCTGCTGTGGAGATGTCACGCATTGATAAGGGTAAAGAAAAGGTTGCGGGACCGCTCATCGCTACTGAGTACCCTTCCCAAGTCGTCCGAAGGACGCAAAGATCGAGCAACAAAGACGGTAAGTTCGTGGACATCGTGAAGAACCTCCAGTGTAATGTCCCTTTTTCCGAACTTGTTACTCAGGTACCCACTTACGCTAAGTTTATGAAGGATATCGTGACGCGTAAGAGAAATTTGAGTGAATTTGAGACGATTTCATTCATGGAAGAGTCTAGTAACTTGCTGTTAAATAAGGCCCCTCCAAAAATGAAAGACCCGGGCAGCTTTTCTATTACTTGTGTCATAGGTAATACGGTTATTGATAAGGCCCTTTGCGATTTAGGTGCCAGTGTTAGTGTCATGCCCCTTCCTGTCTGCAAGAAACTGAAGATGAGTCACTTCAAAGTGACTAACATTACCCTACAGATGGTTGATAGATCTGTTAGGAGACCCTTAGGTGTCTTAGAGGACGTGCTTGTGAAAATAGGCAAGCTTTACATCCAAAGAGATTTCATTGTTTTGGATATAGCCGAGGACACCAGGACCCAAATTATCTTAGGAAGACCATTACTTTGTACAGCTGGGGCCGTTATTGATGTCGACAAGGGCGTCGACTCTTGCAGAGGGGATGACGCTATCACATTTAGTTTGCCCAAGATTTTAGCCCACCCAATGATAGAGGACACTTGCTATTCGGTCGATATCATTGATGAGTCTATTTATGACTTCTGGCCGGGTTCTTTTATGAAGGACCCACTGGAAGCTCTCATGCTTTTTAATGAGTGTGCAGATGGCCCATAAGACGATGACGCTGCGTTGGATTTGCTTGTTGATGATTTGGATGAGCATGACGGAGAGCAGGTGGAACAAATGATCAGCACTCTTTGCTCCATTGAGGTAAAGGTACCGGAACGTAAGCCTCTCCCTTCTCATCTTAAATATGCTTTCTTAGACGATACAGAGCAATATCCAGTCATTGTCAGTGCCAAGCTTAGTGATGAGCAGCTGACCTCCTTGTTAGCTGTACTTAAGAAAAACAGGAAGGCAATGGGCTATTCACTGGATGATATCACGGGGATTAGTCCCGACATTTGTATGCACAGGATAGAGCTGGAGGAGGATCACAAACCTTGCAGACAAGGTCAGCGCCGGCTGAACCAGAAGATGCAGGATGTTGTGATGGCTGAGGTAATGAAGCTGCTGGATGCAGGTATTATTTATTCTGTCGGTAATTCTAAATGGGTGAGTCCAGTACAGGTGGTCCCGAAGAAAGGAGGGACAACTGTAGTTAAGAATTAGAAGAATGAATTAATACCTACTCGAGTAGTTACTGGTTGGCGGATGTGCATAGACTACAGACAGCTAAATGCCGCCACCAAGAAAGATCACTTTCCCCTTCCTTTTATTGATCAAATGGTAGAAAGGTTAGCTTCTCATAAATTTTTCTGCTATTTAGACGGGTACTCAGGGTTCTTTCAGATCCCTATCCACCAGCACGATCGTGCCAAGACTACATTTACCTGTCCTAAGGGCGTTTTTGCGTATCGCAGAATGCCTTTTGGTTTGTGCAACGCCCCTGCCACCTTCCAAAGGTGTATGATGGGGATATTTTCAGAGTATATTGAGTCTATCATGGAAGTTTTTATGGATGACTTTAGTGTTTATGGAAGTGATTTTTCTGACTGTCTGTCTAACCTTGAAAAAGTGTTGCAGTATTTGTATTGAGGTTAATCTTGTCTTTGAATCGGGAGAAGTGCCACTTTATGGTCAACGAGGGAGTTGTCTTAGGGCACTTGGTTTCTGATTGGGGAATAGAAGTTGACAAAGCAAAGGTGGAAGGGATTTAGCAATTACCACCTCCTGTTAATGTTAAGGGGGTGAGGAGCTTCCTTGGTCACGCCGG
Source organism: Silene latifolia (assembly GCF_048544455.1). Lineage (NCBI taxonomy): Eukaryota > Viridiplantae > Streptophyta > Magnoliopsida > Caryophyllales > Caryophyllaceae > Silene > Silene latifolia. Next base: position 69,479,359 of record NC_133532.1, read on the forward strand.
TTTTTACCGCCGGTTTATCAAGGATTTCTCCAAAATTGCTAAACCACTCACACAATTGCTGCTTAAGGATGCCCCTTTTGTGTTTATCGACGCTTGTCTTTCTCGCTTTTAACAGGTTAAAGCAGCCTTAGTCTCCGCGCCGATCATACTGACCTCCCAATTGGGACTTGCCGTTTGAGATCATGTGTGACGCGAGTGACTATGCATTAGGAGCGGTGCTTGGCCAGAGGAAAGACAAAGCCTTGAATGCTATTTACTATGCGAGCCGAACTCTGGATGAGGCTCAAGTGAAGTACACTACCACCGAGAAGGAGCCGTTAGTGTAGTTTATGCCTTAGAAGTTTCGTACTTACTTAGTTGGGTCGAAGTCACTGTTTTTACCGACCATGCAGCTTTGAGGCATCTCCTTGCTAAGAAGGAGGCTAAACCACGGCTCTTGAGATGGATACTCCTTCTTCAGGAGTTTGACTTGCAGATTAAGGATAAGAAAGGAGCGGAGAACGTTGTAGGCGATCACTTGTCGCGGTTGATGCGACAAGAAGGGAAGATTCTCTACCCATTGATGATTCTTTTCCGACGATACTTTATTCTCTTTGTTGTGTCGTCTATTGTTAACCAAGAACCTTGGTATGCAGATATAGCTAACTTCGTTGTCGGTGGCGAGCCGCCGCTGACCTTTCTCATCAAGAAAAGAAGCGTTTTCTATATAACGCTAGCAAGATATACGGGATGACCCTTACTTGTTTAAGGAATGTGCAGACGGTGTATTCCACAGTGGGAGACCAAAATAGTCCTGGAAGGCTGTCACTCCTCTTCATATGGTGGTCACCACGGTCCATCGCGCATCGTGGCTAAGGTACTTGAGTCTGGTTTTTACTGGCCTTCCTTGTTTGCTGATGCCAAGTCTTTTGTTTCAGCTTGTGATGCTTGCCAACGATCAGGGAACATTTCGAAAAGACATGAGATGCCACAAAATGGCATCCTAGAGGTTGAGGTTTTCGATGTCTGGGGCATTGATTTCCAAGGACCGTTCCCGTCCATTAAAGGTAACAGGTACATCTTAGTAGCTGTAGACTATGTGTCAAAGTGGGTTGAGGCAATTGCTTCACCTCATTGTGATGGTAAGACCGTGATAAAGATGTTTAAAAAGATCATATTCCCCCGTTTTGGTGTCCCTAGGGTCGTCATTAGTGATGGGGGGATGCATTTTAAGGAAAAGAAACTCACTTCCATACTGTCTAGAGTTGGTGTCCAACACCGGCGTGGTTTGGGGTATCATCCCCAAACTAGTGGTCAAGTAGAGGTCTCTAATCGTGAGCTGAAGGAGATCTTGTCTAAGGTAGTTTCTAAATCACGGAAAGACTGGAGTCTTAAGCTAGATGACACATTATGGGCTTACAGAACTGCCTTTAAGACACCAATTGGTGCATCACCTTATAGGTTAGTTTATGGGAAATCGTGTCACTTACCTGTTGAGCTGGAATGTAAGGCCTGGTGGGCAATTTGTGAGCTTAATTATGATCCTAAATTGTGTGGTCAGAATCGTCTTTTGCAGCTAGATGAATTAGAGGAGTTTAGGCTTAATGCCTATGACAGCTCGCGCATTTACAAGGAAAAGACGAAGAGATGGCATGACAAGAGAATCCTACCTCGGGAGTTTCATGTCGGGCGAGAAGGTGTTGTTTAATGCCCTACGAGACTATTTCCTGGCAAGCTGAAGTCCAGATGGAGTGGTCCATATACGGTGACAGCTGTTACCAAATTTGGATCCGTAGAGCTTGAAGATTCCGAGGGTCATAGATTCAAGGTGAATGGCCAATATGTGAAGCATTACCACGAGGCGAGTGAAGCGGACAACCGCGTTGAAGTCTTGCGCTTCGACGAGCTCGACGCGCCAGTTAATTGATACCAGAAAGGTCGTGTATGACCTCTTAAACCAGCGCTCTCCGGGAGGCAGCCCAGACTGTTTTATTTGTACTCTTGTTGAACTATTTGTTTTTCTTTAGCTTTACGTTGAGCTTTAGACGCTCTTTTTTTTTAACCTCTTTTGTACTTTCCTTGCTCTTATGCGTCCTTTGCAGGGTAAAGTACTCGATCGAATGATTTTGTGTTCGATCGAGCACTTTCTGATGCAGCTGTTACTCGATCGAGTGATATGTTCCTCGATCGACCAGATCCAAACCCGTGCTTACTCGATCGAGTGATTCTTCACTCGATCGAGCTCTCCCAATACACCGGTTCACTCGATCGAGCTGTTCCAGGCGCTCGATCGAGTAGTTATGATCTCCAGCTGCTGTTTTACGTCTATGGAGCCACTGCTTGACTTCCTTTGACCTCCCATGTTCATGGTCGGTTTGGGGAGGTCCCTCCTTAAGACGTTTTGTATATTTTCCGACTCCACCTCTCCTTTTCCTTTCAGTTTGCATTTCTTTCCCTATTTTTGGTACAATGAGGACATTGTACGGTTTGGTTTGGGGAGGTATGCATCCATATCTGTGTCTGCATGTTTCATTACATTTCTGCTTCCATATTTATTATTTTCGCATGCATCGTTGTTTGTTTCATAAAATCCAAAAAAAAAATTCAAAAATTTCATGTTTAATTTGAGTCGGAACGTTTGAACATTGACGCTACATTGAATCCTTATTTGAGCCCTGCATATTCCAGACATCTAGTTGGCGTGATTATGTGCATAATCTACGAGTTTTTGTTTCTTCCTTACCTGAACGAATAGACTGGATTCACTATGTCGGCAAGCTACATTACATTCAGAGGCTAGAGCTTTATAAACTGGTGACATTCATGACCGGTTTTATTTAGGATGTGAGTAGTACTCTCTAAGACATGTAACATCAATTTGCATAAGCATGAGTCTAGTCTTCTTAATACCTCTATGCATTCGGTTTGTGGATGGTGACACGTGTTAGGAGAGGCAGTCCCCTTTATTTTTTTTCTACCCATGAGCCTCACATAGCCAAATTGCCCTTTTTGTCCTATCAACTACTTTCTATAATACTTCCTACCCTAGCTGAGCAAGTAATGAGTAGTTCTTGGAATGTATACTGCGATATGGTTATTTCATCTGATTTCAGAAGATGGTGGAAGAGTTGAAGGGAAAGAAAGAAAGAAGGAAATTGTCGAATTGTTGAAAAGAAAAGAAAAAAAAAGGAAAAAAAGAAAAAAAAAACAAAGAAAAAGAAACAGAAAGATTATTTTTGGAAAAGAAACTGGTTAATGATTTTCACTCCCATGTCCTATTCATATCTTATGGGGAGTTGATGGTTTTTGGTGTTTTGTGAGTTTAGTGCATAATTTTGCACCGTTTTATCTCATTTGTCATGAGTGCGAAGTTGGGATGCGATTACTATTTGGATCGATGTTGCTAGCCTGGCTACTAACCCCTTATCCAAATTCATTTTAGCCCCTCTTACCCACTACCTCACTTACCCAAATGTAAGCCCTCGGCACGTGACTTGGTCATTAGTATGGTTGGAATGCATATGTACGGTCGTAGAGACTTTATTCATGTTAACTGCATGCATGTTCTTATAGGTCGAGTTAGGTGAGTGTCTTACTTCTTCCTATCTTTCACATATATACTCACCTTGTGCCTGATTTTGAGTGATGAGCAACCCGTGAGAGTCCGATATCTTTTGAGTCTTGCAAGGTCGACAGTTCAGTAAGTTTGAAACATTAATTTAACTCGTTTGCACTTTTCACTGCCATTTTGTCATGTTGTCGCATTAAATTGGTTCTAGTGGGTGCTTTGTAGCTGATGCGTTGGTCCAGTTCCATTGTTCATCCTTTAGTTGCATTCATATTTGCTTGAGGACAAGAAAAGGTTTGGTTTGGGGAGATTTGATGCGTGTCTTTTATATAAGGTTTTCACCTCATTTTTACACGCATTTCTGTGCTTTTTATATAACATCTGGCTACAAATACCCCCGAATATTCTACTTTGGTCCGTTTATTGTAATTTGCAGGGATTGACTGAAGAGAAGCTAAATCGAGCCTTAACTGTCCCAATTGCATGCATTCATGGAAATAAGGAGCTGCAGCTTGGAAATCTAACACTTGGAAGACGCATGAGCCGAGTTGGCGAAGCAACTCAAGGTCTAACGTGCCTATGTAGCTCGATCGAGTGGTTAACTGCTCGATCGAATGCCTATTACACTCAAGATTGATCGATCGAGCTGGTTGAGGGGTCGATCGAGGAGTTTATGCTAGTGGTGCTCGATCGAGTGGGTCACATATACTCGATCGAGTGGTTCGGTGATGATATTGCTCGATCGAGTAGATTATTCTTGCTCGATCGAGTGGTGTCGTGTGTTTTAGTTAATTTCCGCCTAATTACTTACGGGCTTTTGTAATCAGTCCATAGATTAGGTTTGAGAGTGAATTTTAGTATAAGACTGGAGAGGAGTAATTACGTTACTCATCTCTTCACTTCGTTCATTTTTCGACGCCACTTTTTGTGACTATTCCTTGGATTCTACTCTCTACACTTTGCTACTCGGATTCGGTATTATCAATCTAGTTTATTTCTTAATCTTATTTACTGCTTTTAAATCCTTCTTCTCTTTGTTTTATAATTGTTCAATCGGTTTCTTAATAGTTTTTCCATCATGCTTAGTTTTAATTATTTGGTTATTGTAATTGTTAATCCGACGATTATGAGTAGCTAATTTCCCTATGCTAAGACTATAGGGGATCCATAATATGAAGGGAGAGTAGTCGATTTAATAGGTTAATACTGGTACCGTCTTTGTTGTTAAAATGCTACAAATAATTGTAATTGCCTAATTGAGTCGACGCAATTAGACCCTTATTCTTAGTGGACCTTGACCTGGACCGAAAGGTTGGAAGAGGCAGACTAGTAGCGAACAATAGAGTATTGCAGCGAGGGCGAAAGTTAAACTGTTTACACTTTAGGGTGAATTAAGGACCGAAAGGTGACGTTCACTACCCCTTAGACCGTACTGCATTGCCCTGGGACCTAGATTACTCGACCATATGATTATGGTGAACCGTTTGTCTTAGCTATTCTCCTTTATCTGTTAAACTCCTTCCGTTTATTTCTCTTTTCCTCATCCTCTTAGTTTAGAAATCACAATTTATAAACCCCCAATTTGGTTACCTTGACGAACTTAGTTTTAGCAGACAATTTCCTACCTCTCTGTGGATTCGACCCGACTTCCCTAGCTATATTAGTTGGAGCCAGTTGGTTATTTTTGACAGGTACGCGACAGACGTGTCATGTGTCTCCCCCTAAAAGGAGACATCCTTGATATGATGGAAAAGGGTGAATTACCATTACCCCCCCTCAACAAACAACAAAATTAACCCTCCAGAAAATCCTATTAGACACAGTGAGGAATCTTCGCTAGATTGCTCTCACCTCAGTCCTCCTGACGATGAGGAAATTCATGCAATTGATGAGGATGGCATACAAAGCGGTATAATGATGCTCTCCGTCTCCATCAACAACATATTCTCAAAGCTGCAGGTGGCTATCGATGATTTGAACACTCGGGTAGCTAATTTGGAGAAAAGGGTCTGTACTACCGAAAATGAACCTAACCACCAAGGAGAAGACCAACCCTCCGTTCACCAACCAACAGCCGTTGAAAATGAGGAATCATCCGATGGTTCCCACATCCACGAACCTACCGACAAAGAACATGAAATTGCCTCACCAAAATACCCTTCAAAATATCAAGCAACATCCCAAAAACTTCCCACTAACAACAACCCAATCCTGCTTCCGCCCAGGATTGACAAAAACAAAAACAAAAACAAAACTCACAAAAACACCCCGAAAAACACCAATGTGGGAACCATTGGAAAACATCAATGGGTATTCACAGATCTGGGAATAACATATGGCACTGCTCTGGAGATACTTGCTTCAGAAGGAATGCTCCGACCCATTGGTCCGACTCCAGACAAACCCAAACACAAAAGAGCCCGATTCTGGGATGGTAATGCCTATTGCCAATATCATCAAGGCAAGGGCCATGACACCGAAACCTGTTTCAAACTCAGGCATGCCATTCAAGATATGATTGAAGCTGGCAAGATCATAATTGCACCTCTCAGTCAGGACAATCCTCCTGAATGTCTCAAGTCAAACAACAAGGTTGAACGTTCTCAAAGCACATTCACCAACCTCAACACAACCTATGCCGAAGCTCTTCAAAAGCTCATAACTGTAGGGAAGCTACAACCAATCGGGCCCACTCCGGACCCGTCTGAATGCAAGAAATCCCGTTTTTGGGACGACAATACCTATTGCCATTATCATCGAGGAAATGGTCATGACACTGAAACATGCTTCAAACTGAAACATGTTATTCAAGATATGATCGACAATCATGAACTGATAGCTTCATCCCTATGCCAACCAAGTAATGAAGACAACCCTAATGAACATCTCTTTCTGCAAGGAGATAAAAGCCTCATGGACTGTTGTCCTGATATCACCCCCAACAACGAGAGTGAAGTGCTCAAGTGGGTCAACGCTCAAGATCAAACATTCAAGCCGCTGGATGCTGCGAACGAAACCTTCGAGGAGGAACATGATGATTAGGAGTTCGTATCTACGATTAAGTCTGAGTCCGAGTCCGAGTCTTAGGCTTTCTCATATCTATCCTAGTGTATGTCCTTTTATTCCTAAGTGACAAACTGGGGGCTGTCCCCATGAGTCACATGTATTCATCGAGTCTGTGCTAACATCTTATTTATCTAAATAAAAGCACAATTTCTAGCTATCATATATTCTCCTCTTTACCATTTCTCGTTGACAACGAGAATTGATTTGATAATTGATTTAAAACAAACAACACGTTCCAATTCAATGTGAGTACACTCGAGTGACGTTCCGTACCGAGTAAGCAGAGGACCCGAAACTCTGTGTCCATTCTCTTTACCTATTCCATGTCTGGCAATAGAAACCTTTCACTAGCACCCTATTTAGGACGAGCTTTTATCAAAGGGATTCTACGACAAACCTAGATAACAAATCAGGACATCTCCTTGTTCATGTTCAATGACGGAAGGCAAGCCCATTCCCCACAAAAAACATCCCATCACCAATTATCAACCTTTCACCAACGGGTACATCCCCGTCTGCACCTTTACCTGCCTCGAACGAAAGATGGCAAAGAACCATTAATTCAAAAGCCAAAGCGAAAGGCCAAAATCAAAGGCCCAAGCCAATAACCATTCACTCAAAACCAAAGCGAAAGGCCACAATCAATTGCCCAAGCCAATATCCATTCACCCAAAGCCAAAGCAAAAACCAAAGCCGAAATCAATTCGTTCAAAGCAAAAAAAAAAACAAAACCAAAACAAAGGCAAAAACCACGGCCAAAGCGAAAGCCAAGGCAAAAGCCAAAACAAAAACAAGATAGTGAAATTCAAGTTCACTATTTTCACACTTCCAAACAACGGAATTAAAAAAACTGTCCCATTCAAAACAGAAATAGTGAAATTCAAATTCGCTATTTTCCCACAATTTCAACTGACGAAATTCAAGACCGTCACTTTTCAAAAATGAAATAGCGAAATTCAAATTCGTTATTTTCCCACAATTTCAAATGACGGATTTAAAAACCGTCACCTTTCAAACTTCGGACCAACAAGTCCAAAACACAAAGTCCAAGACCAAAAAGTCCAAAGTCCAGGACCAACAAGTCCAAAACACCAAGTCCAGGACCAAAAAGTCCAAAGCCCAGGACCAACAAGTCCAAAACATAAAGTCCAGAACCAACAAGTCCAAAGCTCAGGACCCATGAGTCCAAAACACCAAGTCCAGCACCAACAAGTCCAAAGCCCAGGACCCATGAGTCCAACATATAAAGTCCAGGACCAACAAGTCTAAAGCCTAGGACCCATGAGTCCAAAACACCAAGTCCAGGACCAACAAGTCCAAAGCCCAGGACCCATGAGTCCAAAATACCAAGTCCAGGACAAACAAGTCCAAAGCCCAACTCCTCTAAGTCCTTCTGCAGACTACTACAAGGAAACCTATCTAGGATCCTGGGTCACCCCTAAGTCCTTCTAGAGACTATTGCAGGGAGACCTATCTAGACTTCTGAGGATTCCCCCTCAATCTCGTAATATCACACCTTAACCTTTATGGTCCAGACATGGAAATCTGATCCCATGTTATTTACCAACCATTTCGTGTTCAGGCCACGTCAAGCCGGAGACCCCATTCTGCACCACACTACAAGCCGTTACCCATCGGCCTAAACACCACAAAATTATTGCTCCAGATTTTTATCTGTTAAGCAAACCCATTATTACCAAGCTCCACATTCCCTAATGTTGAAGCCATTTTTCACCACAAACCCCACGGAGTCCTCGAATGCTTTGCTATCGAGAACGGGACATACCTAATCTACCCTTAGAGTCCACTTTTTAGTGTGCTCAAATGATAAGGAACATTTTCACAAATTACACCTCTTCGATTCATGATCAAGTGGTATTTATCTCCAATCAACCTTCGAGTCACCAAACGGAATTTTTCATCGTGACGCTCAACTCCAGATTTTTATCTGTCAAACAAACCATTATTCCCAAGCTCCACATTCCATAACGTCGAAGCCATTTTCACCCTGACCCAGATACGGAGTCCTCGAATGCTTTGCTACCGAGAAACGGGACATACCCAATCTACCCTTAGGGTCCACTTTTTAGTGTGCTCACATGATAAGGAACATTTTCAAAAATTACACCTCTTCGATTCATGATCAAGGAGGAATTATCTCAAATCAATTTTTCGAATCACCAAACGGCTTTTACCGTCATGACCCACACACTTAAGGTCCTAACAACTCGCTTAGGCACACACATTCAGAACTACGATCTGGTTTGATTTCACACCACGTGAATACGTAGGCAGTCCCTCAAGGACACAACTATACACCTCAAAATCACATTAAGGTCCTAACAACTCGCTTAGGCACACACATTCAGAACTACGATCTGGTTTGATTTCGCACACACGCGAATACGTAGGCAGTCCTATTACAAGCGCACAACCACACCCCCACACACATTCAATTTTCAAACCTTCAATTTGCAACCCATTGCACACACACAGCTCAGAACTACGATCTAGTTTGATTTCGCACACACGCGAATACGTTGGCAGTCCCCCAACAAGGACACAACCGCACACCCATTTCAATCTCAACCATCACCATCAATCTTCAAAAGCCGCCCACCCAGCCGCAAAAATTAATCTTATACCTCTTTACTGGGGGCTTCTTCCTTAAGACGTCACCCATTCCTTGTTCTCAAGTTCCCACCTTCTCACTCTGAGGGCTTATCTTTCGAGACGTCACCCGTCCTTTATCCTCAAACATCTTTTGAGTCTCGACTACAGTCCAAAATAAACCGCTCATAGCCTAGGGCTCGGTTCGGACGATGACAAGGTCTTGGTTCCACTCTCCGAATCATCATGCCTCAGAGATGGATCTCAAACAAGCAAACGGTGGCAAAGATGTCTGGAGAAGATAATCAATTCATGTTCCTTAGCCGAGCGAACCTTCTACTCCAGGGATTTGATACGCGTTGTCACCCTTTCTTGGCTAGGAGTTGCACTTACATGTGCAAAGTCTGTCAGAGTCACCCCCGTGTCGTGTCGATACTGAATTTGTATCACGTTCACGACTGCCCATTTGTCAGTCAGTCAGTATACGTCTGTATGAGTCAGTGTCCCAACGCTCATGTGTCTCCAATCTATCAAATCACATATCTACGAGTAACAAGACTCGCCTTTAAGCTTCACAACATTCAAAATTTCTATCTCCCCTCGCGTGAGATATTACATGCTAGTTGCTTATATGCTAATTGCTCACATGCTTATGTGCTTATATGCTTACATGCTAGTTGATTTTATGCTAATTGTTCACATGGTTATATGCGTATGTGCTTATATGCTTGCATTCAATGTACTTGTCTATGCGACTACGGATTTGGGTGGTCACTAACCATGCAGATAATCTTGAGAAGACAAACTCACTCCAATTGAGTACTGGGTTCTTCCCAACAAACGATGACCCATCAAGTCCAAGGACTTTAACCCCGCCATTTACATGGGACACGCTACCTCCCAACGAGCAGCAACTCATATTCCCGGCGAGTCCTGAGGAGTTTCTAACTCCCCAGCAAGTGCTGATTTTCAAATGGATGTCGCACAGGCTATTTTCACAGTCGATCATTCGACCATAGATGGCTGGCGAGCCTTAAAACGCACCTTCACCACAGCTGGCGAGCCTTTGTCCGCAAACAAGTTACAACTCAAGGGCGTATCCCGAAGATGCCTCGGGTACAACTCCTTTTTACAAGCTGGCGAGCCTTTGTCCGCAAACAAGATACAACTCAAGGACGTATCCCGAAGATGCCTCAAGTATGACTCCTTTTCACAAGTTGGCGAGCCTTTGTCCGCAAACAAGGTACAACTCAAGGACGTATCCCGAAGATGCCTCGGGTATGACTCCTTATCACAGCTGGCGTGCCTTTGCACGCACACGAGATACGACTCAACGACATATCCCGAAGATGCCTCAGGTATGACTCCTTCCTATGGCTGGCGAGCCTCAAAACGCACCACCTTCAACACCGGCTGGCGAGCCTTTGCGCGCAAATGATTGAAGAACGTATCCCGAAGATGCCTCAGGTATGATTCCTTCTTATGGCTGGGGAGCCTTTATACGTAGTCTAATGGAATTTAAAAGACCCAAATCGGAAGTTGACAAACTCTAAAATGTTCCCGACGGCAGGTCCTTGACTCGAATCCTCGAGTCGTCTCGACGTCGCCCTTCCCGACGGCAGGTCCTTGGCTCAAACCTTTTTGAGTCGCCTCGACGTCGCAATGGTCTTCAGATTGTAATCTTCAATTGACCTGGAGATCATACTTTGACTTTCGCCCTGTCCAAGCCTCAGTCACAGTGGGGGCTCTGTAGATACCCAGTATCTGCACCTTCCAAAAACAACCCGATGATGATCGGCCTATAACGTGTTTTTTATATGCGTGCGTGGATTGACTATATATGAGACGGTTTAATGCACTACTTGGATATGAAAAATTATTTCAAAAGTTTTCTAACTTCATTTGCATTAAAATAACCCTATTTAGAGTTAAAACTGTCTTCGGACCCAAAACCGACTCAGAAACCCGCAACTCGAGTCAACCTGAGTCAACCCGAGTCAACCCAAATCTTGAATGTCAAAAATAATGCCATGAATGTTTTAATCATGTCATTTCCATTAAAATAACTCTATTTAGAGTTAAAACCGTCTTCGGACCCAAAACCGACTCAGAAACCCGCAACTCGAGTGAACCTGAGTCAACCCGAGTCAACCCAAATCTCGAATGTTAAAAATAATGCCATGAATGTTTTCATTATGTCATTTCCATTAAAATGACCCTAATTAGAGTCAAAACCGACACCGAGCCAAAAACCGACTCGAAATTCAAATCCCGACTCACACGGGTCAAACCCGAGTCAAAGACACAAAATACCTACCCCAAATATCACCTAAGAGTAAGCTTACACGGCTAAGCAAACCTCAATGACCACAAATCACAACCAACAAAACATTGGTTAGAACAAATGCAAAATCCAAATTTGCGAAAGGGACAACACACCCAATTGAGTCACAGGGTGGCTCGCGCCTAAAGCAGGTGCCTGCTTAATTTCTACGCAAACTCGACCGACCTACCATCCCACATTTCTTTATAAAAACTCACCATCACACACCATAATATTCACGCGAGAGTCTGCCCCCTCACATCTCCCTTAAACTTCTATACTCGACTTCCTAAGTCACTTTATGACCTACCGATCGTAAACACAAGCCTTACACATATTGTTTGGTACCGTCGCCGTGCATTCGACCGACCCATTCGACCAACTCAACATTAATCAAAATGTTTTAATTAACATATTTTCAACTCATTTTCAAAACAAAATCCTTTTTTAAGGCACTCTTTTCAAACTTCTTGATCGTGAGTAGTCGCTACGAGAAAACTTGTCTCTAAAGTCGTCTATGTCGCAAACATCATACACGTAAGTTTGAGGGTGTAAACAACTCCTTTATTTCATGTATTTACTGTTTTTATGAGTCTATAAGCATGAACAATGCATAACACGATTCAAATATAGGTTAGACGAGCCAAAACCGAGTTTTAGCCTGAGACAGAAACCCCTTGGTATGCAAGGGAGCTCTGGCCTCTTGTGGGTCTCGGGTCAGACTCATCCGTGTTTGAGTTCGTCTTTCCTTCAACACTTTCTTTTATTCTTACTTCTTTCCTTTTACGGTTTTTACCATTTCAAATGTTTTAATTCATTTTTATGATAAACATATTTTGACCATTATAAAAATCATCCTTGGTTCTTTATACCATGGCGGTTTATTCCGTGACTCGGTGATATATTTGGTTAATTACATTTTAATGGGTATTTTAATATCCTTTTCTTTTATTTACCATTTTTCTCATTTGTTTACATTTGTAAACATATTAGTCATAATTCATAATCATCCTTGGCTCTTTATACAATGTCGGTTTAATCCGAGTACGATGACAAACTTGACTAATTACAAATAATTGAACTTAACATAAATAGTTCAAATCAAACATTTTACATTTTTATTTGTAAACGATGCTTTTCAAACATGCAAATCCGACAACGAATATTACTAACATAATAGTAATTATTCCGAGTCATGGAAATCATATTTGCAAATCTTTCATCATAAATACGGTTTTAAATAACCTTTTCAAAAACCAGGAGATGCCCCCTTGGGTCGGCTCATGGCTCGCGCCCCAAGGGACCACCTGTTTTCACATTTCAAAACCAGGGCAGAGCCCCTTCCATCGCCAATAGGCTCGTGCCCCAAGGGAGCTGCCTGGCACTATTCTGCCTCATTTTTAGCACTTGTCTAGGACGATCCCGATTACGGTTAATCCGAATACATGACGGATCAGATTGGCAGGCTTACGTTTTTACACTTTGTCATTTGACACCCTTTTTCAATAAATGGATCGTGTTAAGCATCATAACCCGAATTTGGTAAATGGATGTTTAATTTCCGTTTTCACATGCAAATCAATCTAAATCCAACTTGACATCTTATACTTGATACTTGGATTAACAAACCGACTTAGAAAGCTCACATGTTAGGTTAAACTTTTGGATGCACATTCATGCATTTTAACCGTTCTATCAACTTTTGCACTTAAACAACCACGATCAATCAGTAGAGGCCGCTAACGCGGGCGGGATTGTGTGTCCGATTAAAGGGCTTCCCAATACATACCCTCACCCCTTACTCAGAACCTTTGGATAGTGGATGGCCTTATCCAGGGCGTACGAGAGTCATTTTAGGCATAAAATGCTAAAAGGGGGACGAGTCCTTATCTTTAGTGCCTATGTCAAACACCGCTTTTTGCCTTGATTGACCTAGGTATAAAGTGGATTCGAACGGGTTCCAAGCATCCCACAAATGCTTGGTGGCGACTCCAAACATCTCTACATCGTTTCGCGGCCCTTGCCGAGACGAAACCGACCTATCTAAAGCGATCTGGTCGAAAGCATTTTCACGCCGCCGAGCGTGGCTTTCAAAGAGACCTCTGTACGTCCACAGATTGGCTTGGCGTGCAGATGGCCCGTGACTACGGACCGGCTTGCGGCCCAAATACGCAGATCGAGACGTGGCTCATGTCCACGCTTTGGTGTAGGAATTTGTCTTTCTTAACAATGCATACAAGTTGTTTGACGAATTTTATGAGTGAAAGCTTGTGTCTTTTTGTCTTAATAGCTTAATTCTTCCTTTGAATGAAAATTTGTGGGTAGTCTTGTTGCATGTTTTGAATTAGTTGTTGCTCAACGAAAGTTGGTAACTGCCTCTAGGACGAACCCTCACCATAAATTTTAATGCCTTTACATGAAGAAAGGGGAGATGAGGAGCTGAGGACAATCCTCTATCGGCAGGCCGGCAGCCGGCCCACCGGCAGGGGATGGTGCTGTGAGGAGAAAAGGAGGAAAACAAGCTAGAAGGTGTTCTCTGCCGGCAGGCCGGCAGCCGGCCCACTGGCAGGGAACACAAGTCCAACACTCAAGACTTTTTGAAGAAGTTTTTGGCCAAGAATTTGAAGAACGCGCTGCCGGCATAGGCAGTCGGCAACCGGGCAACCGGAAGAGGGCAGCCATTCGTGAAGAAATGGAAGAAAAACTCAAGAAAGAGAATTCCCTGCCGACACAGGAACACGCAGCACGCAAATGGGCTTTTTCTCTTTTCCTCCCTTAATCCAATGTAACACTATATATACCCCTCCCCTAATCAATTGAAAACACAACCCTAGATCTGAAAACTTTCCTTATTCATTGTAATCATTTCTTAATCAAGCACTAATCTTTCCTTAATCTTTCCTTAATAATTAGTGAAACTAGTCATTATTAGTTAGAATCAATTGTTTACTCTTGGTCTTTGAAGATTGTATTGGGGGATTTTGAAGGTTTTCCTTCATATTATTCAATCAAGCAATCACCTTTACTTTTGTTGGTATAATCTCCTCTCTTATTTACTTGTTAATCATTTGTTTACATTTGTTTTGTCTTTTATAATTGCTATAATAATCATCATGTTTTCTCTTTATGTTATTTGTTCTTCTCCTCTTATTAGCATGATTATCCCCAATATGAGTGAGTAGTTACCCTTCTAGGGTTTAGGGGGAGCCTAAATAGGATTAATGGTCATGATTAGTTGATAAGTTTTGAATCTTTGGTGTAGGAATTTGTCTTTCTTAACAATGCATACAAGGTATTTGACGAATTGTATGAGTGAAAGCTTGTGTCTTTTTGTCTTAATAGCTTAATTCTTCCTTTGAATGAAAATTTGTTGGTAGTCTTGTTGCATGTTTTGAATTAGTTGTTGCTCAACGAAAGTTGGTAACCGCCTCTAGGACGAACCGTCACCATAGATTGTTTCATCGACTCGTCGCCCTTAATTCGTTTAGGTGACCCCGAAGACCTTAGTCCCTTAATCAATCGTATTCATCATCATTCAATCGTTTGTTTAGTTGCTCTAGTAGTAAAAATCAAAACCCTTTTCCTTCATTGTTGACTAGACTTGACTCTTAGTTGGACTTAGTAGAAACCCCCGCCATCTTCGTGTTCGACCCCGACTAAATACTACATTTAATTGGGTTTTTATAAATTGTTTTGATAAAGGGAAGCGACGACAAATCCTTACTATCAAATGGCGCCGTTGCCGGGGATGGCGTTAGGTTATGCTTAGTTTTTGCTTAGAGTCTTTACTTTAGTCTTATCTCAATTGTTAGTTTGTTTTAGCAGTTGTGTGTTCTTTGTAGAGTGTGTGATTTCTTGCCTTCCCCTAGTGTGTAAAAACACTAGGAGACTAACGATTTGTCAAGTGCATGCCTAGAAGGAACCACCAAGCTCTTCTCTTCAACTCCGACCCCGAAAGGCTTTTTAGAACCTTGAGGACAAGGACCCTTGAGAGAGTTAGGAATAGTTCCCCTCAAGCAAACTTGGACCAACCAAATTCACACATCCCACAAAATATTGAAACCACAACCACACTTCAACCAAACCTCACAACTGAGACTCTACTAGAAAACCCTTTTCATAACTTCCCTAATTATAATAGCCCACCTCAATCACCACCACATCAAATACCAAATCCACCACCACAAATGGCTCTTAGAGATCATAACCGGCCTAACCATAATGATTCATGTAACCCTATCAATTTTGGCACCTTGGCCCCAAACAACTTTGAAATGCATCCCGCCCAAGTCGGGTTAATTGAGAAAGATTTGTTCGGGGGGCATATTGAAGAGGATGCCCATGCTCATCTCCGGAAGTTTAAGAGGAAAGTTTCAATGATGAAGAAGAATGGGGTGTCCGAAGACACCTTGAGAATGATGTTGTTTCCGTTTTCATTGATGGGCAAAGTGGACCGATGGTTGAACATTCACCCACCGGATACTTTCACTACTTGGGATGCTTTGGCTAAAGCACTCATGGCCAAGTATTACCCTTCCTCAAAGACCGCGATGCTCTGTAATGAGATTCATACGTTTCAACAAGAGGATGGGGAGTCTTTGGGTGAAGCTTGGGACCGTTATCAAGACTTGATAGCAAGTTGCCCCCACCATGGAATACCGGAATGGTACATCACTCAAACATTCTTCCAAACTTTGCTACCAAGGACTAAGGAGATGGTAAATGCCTCCGCGAGGGGAGGATTTGATCACTTGAGTGAAGAAGAGGGCACGGCATTGATCAAGAAAATGGTAGATTCGGAGGCAAACTATGGTTCTAGAGGAAACATGCTAAGAAGGAATGGGAAGTTTCCTAAGGAAAACGCCTCCAACTCCGAGACAAATGCCAAGCTCGACTTACTCACAAAACAATTTGAGAAGTTTTCAATAAATCAAGTGAACCAAGCCGCAACCTCATATGGGGCACCCATGGAAGAAGTGGCTCAAGTCGCAAGTTGTGAACTTTGTGGAGGAAGTGGTCATACTTATGACTTGTGTGGCAACAATTACAATGGGGTCTATGAAGAGAATGTTCAAGAGGTTAACGCTTTTCAAGGATTTAACAACAATTCCAGACCCACAAGACCACCTTACAACAACCCAAACGTCTACAATCCAAATACCAATTTCTACCACCCCGGTTTGAGGAACCACCCCAACTTTAGTTACAAAAGCACCAATGTTCAAAACCCACAACACCTTCAACCACAAGCCCCAACCAACCCACCCGTTTTTGCTCAGCAAAGGGGAATATTCCCCAACCCAAGACCTAATCCCGGGAATCAAAACCAATGGCAAAACAACAATCAAAACCAAAATTATAGGAACCAAGCACAAGGATACCAAGATTTTGGTGGAAATCAAGGCAACCAAGGGTTTTACCAAGGGAATCAAGTGAATCAAGCAAACCAAGGATTTGGGCAAGGGTATGTTCAAGGGTCTCAAGAACAAGGTCAAGGATCAAACTTCAACAACAATGGTCCTAGAGCTAACTTCCAAGGGGGGTAAAACAACAACCAAGGTCCCAATGCTCGGTATGACTATGGGTTCCCTTTACCCATAGCCAACCAACCTTATCAAGAACCCCAAGGTGAGCTCTCTCAAGTTGAGCTTTTGAAGATGATAAAGAACATGCAAGTTCAACATGGCCAAGAGATAGCTAATTTTGCTAAAGCTACTCAACAAGAACAAGCAAACTTGAGGGCTACCTTCCTTAAGGACATGAGGGAAATGGAATCTAGGATGGCTTCTCATGCTATGGCTAACCCTCAACGGCCGCCCGGTGGTTTGTTGGCCCAAGGACAAAGCTCCAAGGATGCCTGAAATAGCCACCATGCTCATGCGGTAGTGCTAAGGAGTGGTGTAGAGCTTGAGGACTCCTACAAGGACCTTGTGGTAGAAATGGATGAAGATCCCAAGAGGGATGAGTTGGAAGTAAATGATGAAGAGGAAAGCTCACCCGTTGAACAATTGGGTAAAGCTAGAGAAGACAAGAAAGGGAAGAAGGCTTGTGAAGATGTGTCTAGAAAGATAATTCAAGAGGACAAGGATGTTGATGGGTATGTTGAAGACCTCCCTTATAAGGAGAAAGCTATTGAAGAAGTACCTTTGCAACAATCTAAAAAGGTAACAAGGAATTCGACTCCTCCAAAGGTATCTTCAAATTCCCAACTTGTCCCTAAAATTCTCTACCCTTCAAGAGCCATAAAGAGTAGGGAAAACCTTAAGTATGCCAAGTTTTGTGACATGCTTGAGAAACTTGAGGTTACCCTACCCTTTACGGAGGTGATAATGAACATGCCAACCTACTCAAAATTTTTGAAAGATATTTTGACATAGAAAAGAGTCTTGGGTGGCAAAGAAATAGTGGCTATGGAAGAGGCATGTAGTGCTCATATCCTTAATAAAATGCCCACTAAGCTTGGTGACCCGGGGAGCTTTTCAATCCCATGTGTAGTAGGTGGTGTGCCCATATCTAGAGCTCTTTGTGATTTGGGAGAAAGTGTAAGTGTTATTCCTTTGAAGGTTGCCAAGAAAATCGGAATTCAAAACCTTGCTCCCACTTCAATGACTCTCCAATTGGCAGATAGGTCCGTCAAGCACCCTATGGGGGTACTTGAGGACGTACCCGTCAAAGTTGGAAAGCTTTTAATTCCCGCCGACTTTGTTGTCCTCGATATTCCGGAGGATAGCCACACTCCCATCATCCTTGGTAGGCCATTCTTGGCTACCGGAGGAGTTCTCATTGATGTGAAGAATGGGCGGCTAACCTTCCAAATCGAGGGCAACAACGTCGAATTTAACCTACCGAACTTGATGAAAGGACCAAAGATGGAAAGGTTGAGCACTATTGAATTGGTAGATGAGGTGGTACATGAAGTAGCCCGTGAAGAAGAGAAGATGGAAGAGGTTTTTCAAATCTCTTTGCATGATGAGGCAATGAAGGAGGACCATGAAGTTGATGAGGAACTATTGAGGAAAGAGGAGGGCTTTCTCCCTCCAAAGGTACAACTCAAACCCTTGCCTCCCTCACTCAAGTATGCTTTCCTTGATGAGGGAGAGGCCTACCCGGTGATCGTTAATGCTAACCTAAGTGAGTCCCAAGAAAAGAAGCTTTTGGAAATCTTGAAAACTCATAGAGGGGCACTTGGGTATATCATTGACGACATCAAGGGCTTAAGTCCGAGTTTGTGCATGCATAGAATAGTTTTGGAAGAGGGGAGTCAACCCAAGGTTGACGGTCTTAGGCGGATTAACCCAAAGATGGCCGAGGTGGTGAAAAATGAAGTGTTGAAACTTCTAGAGGCCGGTATTATATACCAAATTACCGATAGCAAATGGGTTAGTCCGGTCCACATGGTACCGAAGAAAGGGGGGATACAAATGGTTGAACAAGAGAATGGCACCACCCTACCTACTAGACCCGTGACCGGGTGGCGCATGTGTATTGACTACCGTAAGCTCAATGCCGCCACCCTAAAAGACCACTTCCCAATTCCCTTCATTGACCAAATGCTAGAAAGGCTCGCGGGCCATGCATACTATTGCTTCTTAGACGGTTATTCCGGGTTTTTCCAAATTCCCATCCACCCGGATGACCAAGAGAAGACGACCTTCACTTGTCCAATAGAGGTCTATGCCTACCGTAGGATGCCATTCGGGCTTTGTAATGCGCTCGGCACCTTTCAAAGGTGCATGATGGCAATATTTTCTGATTTCCTTGAAAAAAGCATGGAAGTCTTCATGGACGACTTTAGTGTCCATGGAGACTCGTTTGAACTTGGTCTTGAGAACTTGGCTAGTGTGTTGAAACGGTGTGAGGAGCATAACCTCGTCCTTAATTGGGAAAAGTGCCATTTCATGGTGGAGGAAGGGGTTGTCCTCGGTCACATCGTTTCAAGTAGGGGTATTGAGGTCGATGGGGCCAAAGTTGAGGTCATAGAGAACTTGTCACCCCCTTCCAATGTTAAGGGAGTGAGAAGTTTTCTAGGCCATGCCGGGTTTTATCGGCGTTTTATCAAGGATTTTTCAAAAATATCAAAGCCCTTAACCTCATTACTCCTTAAGGATTCCCCCTTTGTGTTTGATGATTCTTGTCTTGAAGCTTTTAATAGGTTGAACAGAGCATTGGTCACGGCACCGATAATCCGGTCTCCGGATTGGAACCTTCCTTTTGAGATAATGTGTGTGATGCGTCGGACTTCGCGGTTGGTGCGGTACATGGGAAAGTTGTGCATAAGAAGCATCATGTGATATATTACACAAGCAAGACTCTTGACCAAACACAATGTGGATATGCTACAACCGAAAAGGAAATGTTGGCAATTGTTCATGCCGTGGAGAAATTCCGACAATACCTTGTTGGGTCTAAGGTGGTGGTTTACTCCGATCACACCGCCTTGAGACAATTGATGGTGAAGAAAGATGAAAAGCCCCGACTCTTGAGATGGGTCCTACTTCTCCAAGAGTTTGATTTAGAGATTAAGGATAAGGCCGGGTCGGAAAATGTTGTAGCCGACCACCTATCAAGATTGACCGTTGAAGATCATGGGATACAAGACAAGAGTGGACCCATCAATGAGTGGTTAGGGGATGATGGACTCATGGAAGTTACCGTCAAAACCCCTTGGTTTGCGGATCTTGCAACCTACATTGTAAGTGGTTTCTTGCCGGATGAAATGGAACAAAGAGATAGGCGGAAGTTGAGAAATGATGCTAGGAGATACTTTTGGAATGACCCACATTTGTTCCGCAAGTGTGGGGATGGAATGTTCCGGAGATGTGTTTCAAGAGAGGAGGGCTTGGAGATTGTAGACCGCATTCACAATTCCGCATATGGGGGACACTTGGCCACCTCTAAAACAATTGTCAGATCCTCCAAGGTGGATTCTATTGGCCCTCCATGTTTAAGGACATCCACTACTTTGTTAAATCTTGTGATGCTTGCCAAAGGGTTGGGAACATTGGAAAGAGGAGTGAAATGCCCTTGACTAATATATTGGAAATTGAGCTTTTTGATTGTTGGGGCATAGACTTCATGGGACCCTTTCCCAACTCTTGTGGAAACGAATACATCTTGGTCGCGGTGGACTACGTGTCCAAATGGATTGAAGCGGTAGCCGCCCCCACCAATGATAGAAAGGTAGTGATGAAGCTTTTCAAAGGCACGATTTTCCCAAGGTTCGGAGCACCAAGAGTAGTCATAAGTGATGGCGGATCTCATTTTCGCTAAAGTACTTTCAAAGCTCTACTTGAGTCACATGGAGTGCGGCATAAAACCGCCCTTGCCTACCACCCTCAAACTAGTGGGCAAGTGGAGGTTTCTAACCTCCAAATTAAAGCCATCTTGGAGAAAGTCACAAACAAGAGCCGAAAAGATTGGTCCCAAAAACTCCCGGATGTCTTATGGGCATTGAGAACCGCCTTCAAGACACCCCTTAACACCACCCCATATAAGCTTGGTTGAGCTTGAACACAAGGCTTGGTGGGCTCTTAAAGAGATGAATTTTGACTTCGATGCCGCCGGAGAGGTATGTTTTCTCCAAATGAATGAGCTTGAGGAATTGAGATTGAAGGCTTATGAGAGCTCCAAAATCTACAAAGATCAAACGAAAAAATAGCATGATGGCAAGATCATGAAGAAAGAGATAAGTGTTGGGGACCTTGTTCTCCATTTCAATTCGAAGATTAAAGTGTTTCCGGGGAAGCTCAAGTCGAGGTGGTCGGGACCCTTTAAAGTGATGAAAATATTCCCCTATGGTGCCTTCGAGCTTTGGAGCGAGGAAGGAGGAACCTTTAGGGTAAATGGTCAAAGAATCAAGCGCTACTATGATGGTGACAACAAAGGTCCAATTGAAGTGCTCTATCTCGGGGAACCCCTCCTCGAGGAGAGGGCAAATTGAAAACTCTTGGAAGTGCTTTGGTTTGGTGGAGTTCCACAAGAAACACCACTTGTAAATAGCATGCATTTAGATAGCATTTGAGATAGTTTGGGTTACATATTCTTGACGAAGTTGGATTTGAAGGTGGAACCCTTAGCCTTGCCCAATACCCCGACATGAGCCGTCGGTTTGAAAGATGAACACTCGAGAAAATGGGCAAGTGTAGGAGTCGGAAATTGATTGTTGAGTAATAGTGTAAAAACGAGTTGAAAATGAGGTAGTGTAACTCCCTGCCGGTGGACCGGCAGCCGGTGCCCTCCACCGGTAGCGAGTTGAAAGTATTTGATAGAAATTTGAAGGAATTAGGCTGAGGAGAAGTCCCTGCCGGCAGGCCGGCAGCCGGCCCACCGGCAGGGAGATCTATTTTTTATGAAAAAAAACGAAATGATGAAGGAGGAGAATCCTCTACCGGCAGGCCGGCAGCCGGCCCACCGGTAGAGGAGAGCATGCTTTACAGAAAAGGAAGGAAACAATGAGAGGGGAATCCCTACCGGCAGGCCGGCAGCCGGCCCACCGGTAGAGGATCACGCATTCAAAAGATAAGTGAAGAATTGAAGAAGAGAAGATTCCCTGCCGGCAGGCCGGCAGCCGGCCCACCGGTAGGGAAATAGCTGAAGGTCTGAAAAAGGGTATAGGGGTTCGCTCTGCCGGTGGACCGGCAGCCGGTGCCTTCCACCGGCAGCGAGTTGAAATTCAAAATGACGAAATTTGATTTTTGGAAATTTTGGGGCAAATTCCCTTCCGGCTGTCGGTTCGCCAACCGGCAGGGAGACTCTTTTAACGCTAAAAACAGCCCGGCTAACCCTCATTTCCCCTATTATTTTCTTTTCCTTCTTCACTCTTCTCCCTCATTCCTCCCCTCCATTACAACCAAACTCACCCAAATCACCATCAATCCCCCTCCATACCTCATCCTCCTTCATTCATTTCCTCCTCCTTCCCTTCTAATCCTTCAATCCTTCAACAAAAATGGCAAACAAGAGGACAAGGGCAGAAATGGCGCAAGCACAACAACGTTTGGTTGAGGCGGCGGCTAGTGACACTAACCCGGATCCCGACTTCCCGGATGTCGAGTTCGTCACACAAGAGCAAAAAGGTAAATTTATCTTGTTCAAAAATCGCCCCTTAACCCCGACTAAATTCATTTGTAGACCGGCTATGAGGAATATGGGTTTAGACGAAGAAAGTTTTGAGTTGTTTAAAGGTGTCGGAATGAAAGGCTTGTATGATTTGCACGAGGAAACTTATCCCCGCCTCACATGGGAATTCCTTAGTAGTTTCCGTCTAGACAAGAACCGACAAACCCGTATGGTCGAACAAATTCACTTCCGGTTGATGAACCGTGATCACTCTTTGTCCCTTGGTAGATTATGCCGAATTTTCGGCCTCAACAATCCACCAAAATTTAAGCCACCCGAGAACGCTCACTTTTCTAGGGTGTGGAAAGCCATTTCGGGATTGGATGACCAAAACGCCGTAAAAAGGCCGGAAATTGCGTATCACAATGCCCCCATTCGCATATGGCATCGATTTGTGGGGGGTTCTATCTTTGCGACCCATGAACCGTGGGTTTTCCGGGTTGTTGAATTGGAGATTTTGGGGTCTTACTTGCTCACCACCCCGGACCCCTATGAAATCAATGTGGGTCACCATATGGCCCTCCATTTGGCGAAGCTTTCTAATTCACCGGGGCAAAATGTCCCTCTTCATGTGGGTGGGATAATTACCCGAATTTCTAGGTGCCTAGACCGCCCGGTGAACTTGACCAACTTGAGGTGGATCCGGGGGGAGACCTACATCACCAAAGATTGTTTAGCGAAGAATTTAGAGTGGATTAAAACCAATCCTTTTGATGGGGTCGATTATTGCAAGTGCAAAAGAAGAATTCCGTCCCAATTCCCAACGCCTCAAAATTAAAAATCAAGCCCGGAGAGGCATCCTACCTCCTCGAGATTGAGGAGGAGGCCGATGAGACCCAACCTCCCCCGACTCACCCTATCATCTATGGTCACGACAACCGGACGGAAACTCCCTCCTCTCTCCACTACTCCATGCCCTCCTTCCGACCGCCCCCCTTCCAACCTCAACCTTGGGGGGGTAATTTTGGTGAAGGCTCTTCAAGCAACGTTCCTCCTCCCCCGCCTCCTCTTCATGCCGATTTGGTCACTTTTATGAGTGATATGCGGTTGGGTTTGCAAACCGCCGCTAGTGAGAGGCGGGGCATTGAACAACGGTTGGACCGGATCTACTATGACACCTCCGTGGGTCAATTTCCGATCTACGACGACTACATGAGAAGGAACTACGATCACCCTTCCCACCTTCACCCCTCTTACTACCTTGAGCCAGATGGTGGATACCACAAAGATGGGCATTTTGTCTACGCCGACATCAATCTTCGGTCGGATTACTTTGCCGCCCCGATCTTTCCCCCTCCTACTTCTCAAGAGGAGGGGCATGATGCCCAATGGTACGGAGGTACACCCTCCATTTTCTCCAACCCTGAGGTTGGGAGTGCCTCCGGGACGGCCACGGGCGGCTTCATCGCGTCCGACGTGGGTTTCGGCAATCCCACCGTTCCCATGAGCACCGACGACTTCCTTAGGGAGTCCGAGTTTGGAACGGTTGACGGAGATGATAATGATGATGATGATGACGGGGACCATGAGTCCTAAACGGCCTCGCGTTTGGCCTATCGTTGCTCCCTTCCCAATCCAAATGTCAAATATAGGCCTCGCGTTTGGCCTATATTTAAATTTTGTATGCATTTAGTTAGTAGGCATATAGTTGCATTCATATAGGATTGCATTAGATTTCAAATTTGTAATATATTGTCACATTTAATTATTGCATTCATATAGTATAGCTTGCATTGTATTTCAATATTGCATATAGGTTAGACCATGCATTGCATGCTTATTTGAAAAAAAAAACACCAAAAATTTGAAAAATCAAAAATACCAAAAACATGTATTTAATTTGAAAATAAATAAAATTCCACAAATTTAAAAATACAAAAACATGTTATTTCTTTTCAAATATTCAAAAAACCCAAAAACAAGTTCTTTTAATCTTCCAACTTGCCCTCCCATGTAAATGAATAAGTGTGGGGAGGGCCTAAAAAAACCCCAAAAACATGCATTTTAATATCCGAAAACAAAAATACCAAAAATATGTTATTTTTATTTTCTAAAATTTCAAAAATACAAAAATATGTTCTTTTCTTTTACCTATTCTCTCCCTTTTCTTGTTCCCTTGGAGACTTACTCGGGGACGAGTAATGTTCAAGTGTGGGGAGGGAAATATCCACTTTGTGAATATTTGTTTATATTTGTATATACCTCTAAATTTGATAAAAATTCAAAAAATGCCTAAAAATTCAAAAAATTCAAAAATTACAAAAACATTGCATTGTATATATATGTTGTTTGTTGGCTAACCTTTGGCATAGACATCGACAATTCGAGACGAAAAAGAGCTAGAAGACACTTGGTATACTCGTTCTAATCTCTCACTCCTTTACCGTTCTTTCTTTTTATCTCTTGAGTATATGAAGGAGAATGGGATTTTGTGCCTTGGATGTTCCCTTGGGGAACTTGTGGATTGTTGGTGTTGATGTGTTGCTAGGATTAGTCAAAATCGTTGCATGTTTACCTTATGTTCATTTTCATTTCTCGCATGCATTTGTTTCACATGTATATATGTGTTGTGTTTCCTTCTCGTTGCATTGAGTTTGTATATAAATTTTTGACCAAAATTTGGTCTAGGAAGGGAGTATGATACCCTCTATGATGATATTGTCTAGGTCGTGTCTTTCCCCTCTTAGTGGCTTGTACCTTGTGACCTCCTTGTTAGGGTGTTTGCTTGCAAATACCCGGGAAATGAGGCTAGACCAGAAAGTTTTTACCACCATGTGAGACCAAGACCGTAGACTAGGCCTAGATTTCGACATAGCTACTCAAAAGTGAGGATAGAGCCTCCTTGGGATCGGTACATCCATACTCGGTCCCCCTTTAGGTGTGAGTAGGCTCCTTGCGTGGCATGTTACATCACGACGAACAAGCATGGAGTCCTTTCCTTTTAGACCATGAGATGTTCATTTATACGCATATTTTGAAACAACAAGTTGCATTTCATTTTTTGAGCCTCACATTGCCAAATAAGCCTAATTTTTCGACCCTTTAGACTAGGACCGATTTTGTTCACCCCTTTTGAGCCTTGACCTTTCATTTGATACCTACAATACTAACTACAACCCAAAAACAACCGACCCTGATCAAGAAAGTTGTCTATGAGTTTTGGTAGTACGAAGCAAAGGGATTTGAATCTTGGTTTAGTGGATGTGCATAATCCACTTGAGTCGGAATGATGGCTTATTTTGGTTTGCTTTGAATAAAGAGGTTTTGAAAAGAAAAAGAAAAAGAAATAGAAAAGGAAAAAAATTGTAATGAAAAAGAAAAAAAAATGTTGCACTTATATACTTTGTTTGTTGAGAAAAAGCCAAGCAACACTCCTTCATCAATGGAGTAGAAAAAGGCGTTGCAAAATAAAGGGCATATGATGTTTTTCCAAGTGAGTCGGATTTTAAAAGTTGGTTTGATTTTTGGCAACTAATTTCAAGAATTTTTGTTCACTCATTTGTTGTAATAAGGAAGGGTTAAGCGGAATTTTGACAACTACTTGATCTTAAACTCCAAATGATCCATAACGGTGCTTGCACCAATCCTGTTTCGACCCATCACCAAGCCCCGTTACAACCCTTGTTTCTTTTATGCATATTTCCCTTTTTTGCATCTCACTAATGGTCTTGTAGGAGAGAATTCCATGTTAGATTGCGGGCATGTCTCACGAGTCGAGTAGTTGAGTGATTTTGGTTACTTTTTGCACAAAAATCACCCGTTCGAAAAAGAAAATGAGAGACTAGTGAAAAGCGTGAGGAAGTCGGTAGTCTTGGTCCCCTTAGTCATGGATCAATTTGGTCGAATCTTGAGTGTGTCATGTGATTCTCGAAGGTTAGGCTTTGCTTCCCCATTTCCCGCCTTTGAATTTGTTTCTTGGGCATTTAGTTGTCACATCGAGGTTGCTTGAGCCACCACTAGGGCATCGACACCCGCCACGACTTTGAGACGGTATCTCCCGACCAAAACCTTTAAATGTTTAAAGTAAAACGGCCGCTTAGATAAGGAAGGCGGTTTGACTTTTTGTGATGCATCTTATATGTTGATTCATGCTTAATTGTTGGATGTGTCAAAAATTTTGCAGCAAGACCCAACTTGCCTTGCAATAGGGCACTTTCCCCTCATAAGTGTCAAATTGCGAGTTGAAGGGGCGTTGAGTGCGCTAATACTCGATCGGCTTAGGTAGTAGCTTAGTTGAGTGATGCTTATATTGTGCACCCACTCTCCATATCTATTATAGTAGGGACTTGTACATTGATTTTGGACTTACTGGAGGACGAGTAAGGTTTAAGTGTGGGGAGGTTTGATATATGATTTATTTACACCTTATTTCCCTCTTTCTTTTATGCATTCCGACTCATATCGAGTCGGTTTCGTGTGCCTTTCCTTGCATTTTGTGCCCAATCCCCGTACTTGTTATTTTGTGTATCCTTTTGCAGGAACCGAGTCGAGTATAGAGGAATTGGGGCAAGAAAGGCATTTTAATGCCATTACATGAAGAAAGGGGAGATGAGGAGCTGAGGACAATCCTCTGCCGGCAGGCCGGCAGCCGGCCCACCGGCAGGGGATGGTGCTGTGAGGAGAAAAGGAGGAAAACAAGCTAGGAGGTGTTATCTGCCGGCAGGCCGGCAGCCGGCCCACCGGCAGGGAACACAAGTACAACACTCAGGACTTTTTGAAGAAGTTTTTGGCCAAGAATTTGAAGAACGCGCTGCCGGCATAGGCAGCCGGCAACCGGCAGAGGGCAGCTCTTCGTGAAGAAATGGAAGAAAAACTCAAGAAGGAGAATTCCCTGCCGGTAGGCCGGCAGCCGGCCCATCCGTAGGGAAGCACGCAATATTTATTTCTTCTCAGTTTTTGGAGAACTCGCTGCCGGCACAGGAGGCCGGCAGCCGGCCCGCCGGCACAGGAACACGCAGCACGCAAATGGGCATTTTCTCTTTTCCTCCCTTAATCCAATGTAACACTATATATACCCCTCCCCTAATCAATTGAAAACACAACCCTATATCTGAAAACTTTCCTTATTCATTGTAATCCTTTCTTAATCAAGCACTAATCTTTCCTTAATCTTTCCCTAATAATTAGTGAAACTAGTCATTATTAGTTAGAATCAATTGTTTACTCTTGGTCTTTGAAGATTGTATTGGGGGATTTTGAAGGTTTTCCTTCATATTATTCAATCAAGCAATCACCTTTACTTTTGTTGGTATAATCTCCTCTCTTATTTACTTGTTAATCATTTGTTTACATTTGTTTTGTCTTTTATAATTGCTATAATAATCATCATGTTTTCTCTTTATGTTATTTGTTCTTCTCCTCTTATTAGCATGATTATCCCCAATATGAGTGAGTAGTTACCCTTCTAGGGTTTAGGGGGAGCCTAAATAAGATTAATGGGCATGATTAGTTGATAAGTTTTGAATCTTTGGTGTAGGAATTTGTCTTTCTTACCAATTCATACAAGGTGTTTGATGAATTGTATGAGTGAAAGCTTGTGTCTTTTGTCTTAATAGCTTAATTCTTCCTTTGAATGAAAATTTGTGGGTAGTCTTGTTGCATGTTTTGAATTAGTTGTTGCTCAACGAAAGTTGGTAACCTCCTCTAGGACGAACCCTCACCATAGATTGTTTCATTGACTCGTCGCCCTTAATTCGTTTAGGTGACCTCGAAGACCTTAGTCCCTTAATCAATCGTATTCATCATCATTCAATCGTTTGTTTAGTTGCTCTAGTAGTAAAAATCAAAACCCTTTTCCTTCATTGTTGACTAGACTTGACTCTTAGTTGGACTTAGTAGAAACCCCCGCCGTCTTCGTGTTCGACCCCGACTAAATACTACATTTGATTGGGTTTTTATAAATTGTTTTGATAAAGGGAAGCGACGACAAATCCTTACTATCAGCTCTTTATGGTGTTAAAAACACTGTAGGATCGCGGAATTCCCTCTCTTGCCTAGACAAGAAGAAGGGTCGTCCTCTCCACCATGCAACATAGAAAAAATCATCAATGGATAAAAGGGATCAATATGTTTGAGTTTCACAATGGTAGTTTGCTTTTGTTTTGTTTCCCCCCAATTTCTTGTGGTATTTGACTTTTGTGAACATTTATTTTGCCACTTTTGATGTTTGACAATTTTGATACTTGGCAATTTCTTTTGCATTCTTTTTGAACATTTTCAAAGTAACCTTATTTTGTAGCAAGTGCACTTTTATTGAAGCTTAGGAGTATATTTTTGCTCGTCTTTTCATTGATGCATTTTTGCAAAATTTTTTATTTTCATTTTGGTACTTGAACTCAATTTGGAGATTTTTGTGCCCATTCCCTTTGTATTTGGCAAAACATGATGATAGTAATGAAAGAGCGATTTCATGGCATCAAGGGTCACCTAGGAATAAATGGTAGCTAAGGAGTCATCACACCACAAGGTACTCTTGACTAGGCCTTAGTCCATGGGTGAAAACATACTAGTATGACACATCCTAGGGTGTCTTGAGGGTATTCTAGCAAACAAAGTCCCAAGGAGAAAAATTATCTACAATGGCCTATATACACTTGCCAAGCTTCCCAACTAGACATTTTCACAAAAACATTTTCTAAAATGCAACTACACGCCATGATGCAACTAACATATATACACCCTAATGCAAATGCTACTATCACTAGTATGCCATATAATCTAAATGCAACTCCTAGAATCACATTGGTTTTTACCGCATCAAACAAAAAGAAGCCACATAGTCATTAACATAGAGAGGAAAAAGGAGATTTGGAAAGATCATACCATGTGGTCTTCATATTCCTCATGCCTCAAATGTGGCGTAGTCGGTCCAATGTAATAGGAGTGAACACAAACAAATATATAAAATATATACATTTCTACACTACAAAAAGAAGAAAATGTTTTTGGATTTTTGAAATTTTTGAAATTTTTCATATTTTTATCATTTTTGAAATTTTTGAGTTAGGAAAGTGTTAGAATTATCCATCTCCACACTTGGAATGGACATTGTCCACAATGGACAAAACAATAGGGAATTGTGCAAATGCAACGATATGAATGATGCATGATTCTACACTAGATGCAAGCTATATGGAATATATGACAAAGTGATCCAAACTAAGCTAGATTAAGTGATGCATGCTTTCTATTGTTCGGAGAGCTAATTTAAATTAACTCGGGTTGCTTGTGACTAAACTTCCCCAAACCGGTTAAATTAATGGGAGAAGTTTGGCCACAAGGCCATGCATACAAAGTTATGCAATTTGTCATTTTGGATTTTTCAAGTGGGAACAAATTTATCAGCACCTTGATGTTGCTAAGGTGGAAATAGTCCTTAAATTTTTACAAGGACACTAGCAAGGGTCGAAACAACAATGATTACTTAAGTTAAGTTAGAATGCATTTCCAAAATTTGACATAAAAATGAGAGAGAGAGAGAGAGAGAGAGAGAGAGAGAGAGAGAGAGAGAGAGAGAGAGAGAGAGAGAGAGAGAGAGAAGAAGAAGAAGAAGAAGAAGAAGAAGAAGAAGAAGAAGAAGAAGAAGAAGAAGAAGAAGAAGAAGAAGAAGAAGAAGAAGAAGAAGAAGAAGAAGAAGAAGAAGAAGAAGAAGAAGAAGAAGAAGAAAAGTTCACACAAGCCATGGTGGGTGCCTCTTACCTGCTCCACCAAGCTAGAGAACGTCTTCATATATCGCCATCCTCTCCTCCAAGATCATCATCCCAATGTGCTCTCGACTAATCACTTCCATAGGAATCCATGAACTCCTCTCCTTCACTATCAACTTCCATGGTGTCACCATTACTTGATCCCTCTCCTTCCCCATTGTCGTTACCATTACCGCTAGCTCCACCATTTCTATGAGTCGAGTTTGGAAAGAGTATATCGACTTGAGCCCAAGAGGGAAGCATTTCCTCTTCATTTATGCGCCCTTGACGGGCCATATAATGGAAATTGGGGTAAAGAACATAGTAGGTGTCGACCTTGTCATTATATTGTTGGCGGTGTAGAGATTGAAGAAGGCCCGTGGCAAAATCATCTCGAGGAAGAATGAATGGGTCGGGATGATTGTAGGGTTGGTATGGGAAAGGGTAAGTAGGGATAGTGATCCTTTCTTGTTCATTTCTTTGAGGTGGGTTTGATTGTTATTGTCCATTGGTAGGAGGTGGGACTTGATTTTTTTTCTTGTGTTTCCCGGTATAATATAGGATGGTACTCGGGAAAGAGAGCCTTTTCTTGGTGTAACTCTTGTCAAGCCCTCCATTGGAAAGATTAGAGGGTTGCTTCCCTTGGTCAACCATTTAATCTTTTGCTCATAGCCCTCAAATATTATCCAATGGTGATGTCGAAAAAAGAGCATTTCATTGATTCTTCTATTGCCCGAAAGGTGCATATAAGAGTTGTTGTTGTTGAAGTTCGGATTGAAAAACTTTGCAAGTTTTGTCACTAGGCCTCCATTGACGATATGCTTCATCCCATTATCATCCCCATTCCTAAATTGCGCCCATCTTTTGAGTAGCACTAATGGGATGTTAAACTTATAACCATTATTTCCTTGGATCTTCAAGTAAGACTCCATAAATGTGAGATCAAGTTCATTCACAATGGCGGGGTCACGGAGAGCAAGTAGAATACCCGCTAGGAATCGATAACTATACCGGATGATAGGGTTTTGAATGTAAGAAGCTGAGCAAAGCTTGGTTCTTGTCAAATATCGGCCCGTTAAAGCTCGCCAAAGAGGTTCGACACTATAATTTCGAAGCTTTGAAGATCGGGTAGGTGATACATCTAGTCCTAGCACATCCGCGAACTCTATTAGGGTCATCATCCTAGTCACATTTTCAAGTCGAAACTCTATGCAAATCGTCTTGTTGAGTGTGGAGATTCTTGAGAAGCTTAGGGATTCAAGCACTAAGGGTCTATAAGTGAGTTCATGCATGTGGAACATTGTTGAGAGACCAAAAAATTCAAATAGTGCTTCGGTTTGGTGGTAAATTCTTAGCTTTCTTAATGTTTCATGACAAACGAACTTAGTAGAGAGAATGTTCTTACCCATAAGTCGGTGGAAGACAATCCTTTGAGCATCGTTGACGAACTCACTGTTTGAGAATTCATCTAGGCGCAAGATCAATTATCTCTTCGTTTTCCCTTCTTAGGGTGTTGAGGTGTCAGGTTGATGAACTCCCAATGACTCTTGTTCTTCTTTCTTCTCTAGTCATGAATCTCCTTGGGTTTTTCATTTTGATGGAGAGGAAACAATCCTTCTAAATTAGTTCTTTTTGTAATGTCTCAAACCCTAGGTTTTTGGGTGAGCTAAGGTTTTAGAGAGGTTTGTTTATTTGGAAGTGATATTGGGTGATTTCAAGTATTTGAGAGGGAGGTTTATGTTTTGATTTTGGAGGGAGAGATGAGGTGTCTTGATATGTGTGGTGGAAAGAGGGGTTTAAAGTTGAAAGAGGGCGAGTATAACGGGAGGGAGACGTGTTATCTGGAGAGGGAGTCGGGCGACTCTTGGTTTTTACAAGATTCATAAGAGTAGTTAGGGACGCTCATCTTAGCGTCGGGACGCCCGACCTGGTATATGGGTCGCCCGTCTTGGGTACAAGACGCCCAGATTTCAACCACAGTGGAGAATTGTCTTTTTAGGTGCCGGCGAGGACGTAGGTCTTCAGAATGATCCGCACAAATTTTAGCCCAACGGAAATTTTTTTGGGAGGCATGGTAAGATGCTCCTCTTGGCGTTGGTCCGCCCGTCTTAAGGTCTAAGTCACCCGGCTCACGCTCAAGTCGGGCAGATTTGTATTCCAGTGCATATTTTAACTTTTGAGAGCTCCTTCAAGTCCCACGGTTCGGTCTGAAGTCGAGCGACTTGATTGGCTGGTCGCTCGAGCCAAGGTATGGTCGGGCAGATTTACACTCCAGTGTAAAAATCCATTTTGTGCTACCTTCCCAGTCCCCACGAGCTTAGGTCTGCTCGTGGGGGTCTTTTCCCCATATCATTTCTTCTTCTTTTCCTCATTTAGCTCTTTATTACCAAGGCTTGGTTTAGCCTAGGCATGTGTTTCCCCACACTTGATCATCAAGCACTACACATTTAAAACACATTATAATCCCTCCCTCACTTGCTCTCATGTCAAAAGTTGTAGTTAAAATAAGGAATTGAAAATGCAATGAAGTTAAAATGCAAGTAAGTAGGTTAGTATTTTTACAAGTGGTGGTTTAGGGAGGACTCCACCAAACTCTCCTCCATTTTGATGCTAGATCTCGGGGGGGGGGGGGGGGGCTAAAAATTCTCCTTCATAGTAAGGCTTGATACGTTGACCATTAACTTTGAACCGATTCCTATCTTCCGACATTAGCTCAAAGTCTCCATAATTTCCAACGTTTATGATAACAAAAGGGCCCGTCCATCGTGAGTTCAACTTTCCGGGGAAGAGCCGATATCGAGAGTTGAATAAAAGAACTTTGTCTCCCTTGTGCAAAGCCTTTTGTTTGATTCTCCGCTCATTGAGCAATTTGGTCCGTTCCTTGTAGATCCTTGTATTTTCATAAGAGTGAAGCTGGAATTCCTCCAATTCTTCAATTTGCAAGATCCTCTTCTCACCACTAAGCCTGAGATCAAGATTGAGTGTTTTGATGGCCCAAAAGGCTTTGTATTCCAATTCAAGTGGTAAGTGACAAGCCTTTCCATAGACTAGCTTGTAAGGTGAAGTTCCTATGGGTGTCTTATAAGCCGTCCTATAAGCCCAAAGGGAGTCATCAAGATTCATGCTCCAATCCTTACGAGTCTTGTTAACAACCTTCTCAAGGATTTGTTTGATCTCTCTATTTGAAACTTCAACTTGACCCCTTGTTTGAGGATGGTATCCCAAGCCGGTTCTATGTTGAATACCACACTTTGTTAAGAGAGGCTTCTTTTCATAGAAATGTGATCCACCATCACTAATGATCCCTCTAGGAACTCCAAATCTTGGGAATATTACTTTCTTCAAAAGCTTGCTCACCGTCTTTTCATGATCGGTTGGGGTAGCAATTGCTTCCACCCACTTGGACACGTAATCAACGGCAACTAGAATGTATTTGTTGCCTTGAGATGATACAAAGGGACCTTGGTAATCTATTCCCCAAACATCAAAGATTTCAACTTCCAATATGCCTTGTTGTGGTATCTCATTTCTCCAAGATATGTTGCCGGTTCTTTGGCAAGAGTCACAATAGAGGATGAATTATCTAACATCTTCAAACATGGTAGGCCAATAGAAGCCCGATTGCAAGACTTTGGCAATTGTTCTCCTTGCTCCACGGTGTCCTCCATAAGGGGATGAGTGACAACTTTCCAAAACCCCTTGTACTTCATATTGTGGGACACATTTTCGATAAATACCATCACTACATGCTTTGTATAGGTTGGGATCATCCCAAAAGTATCTCTTCACTTTAAATAAGAACCTCTTTCGTTGGTTGTAATTCAATTTTGGAGGGAGAACTCCTCCTACAATGTAGTTTACAAAACCGGCAAACCATGGTGTAGTATACCTCTCAAGTTGTCTATGGATGGCCATTAGAATATCATCGGGAAAGGAATCGTTGATTGGAGTATGTTCATCTTTGTCATCAAATCGAATTCTCGACAAGTGATCCGCTATGACATTTTCGGCTCCTTTCTTGTCCCTTATCTCTAAGTCAAACTCTTGGGAGTAACAATTCCCGCCTCAACAAGCGTGGCTTTGACTCTTTCTTCACCAAGAGATGTCTAAGAGCACGGTGATCCGAAAATACAATAACCTTTGATCCAAGCAAGTAGGAGTGGAATTTGTCCAAAGCATACACTATAGCAAGAAGTTCCTTTTCCGTGGTATCATAGTTGATTTATGATGCATCAAGGGTCTTGTTTATGCAATATATAGCATGTAAAGCTTTCCCCACTCGTTGGCCTAGAACCGCGCCAACGGCATAGTTGCTTGTATCACACATTATCACAAAAGGTAACTCCGAATTTGGGGGTTGAATGATGGGTGCCGAATTAGAGCCTCTTTGATTCTACCAAAAGCTTCACCACACTCAATAGTAAATTAGAATGGGGAATCCTTAAGCAAAAGTTGAGTGAGGGGTTTTGCAATTTTGGAAAAATCTTTTTTGAATCGTCGGTAAAACCCCGCATGACCGAGAAAACTCCGCACCCCTTTGATATTCACGGGTGGTGGTAGTTTCTCTATCACTTCAACTTTGGCTTTGTCAACCTCGATGCCCTTTTCCATAATCAATTGACCTAGGACAATACCTTCGTTGACCATAAAATGACACTTTTCCCAATTTAACACAAGACTCACATTTTCATACTTTTGCAAGACAAGAGATAGATTATGCAGACAAGAATTAAAGTCTTTCCCATAAACACTAAAATCATCCATAAAAACTTCTATTATGGTTTCTAAGTAATCGGAAAAGACACTCATCATGCAACGTTGAAAGGTAGTGGGAGCATTGCATAGCCCAAAGGGCATTCTCCTATATGCAAATGTTCCATATGGGCAAGTGAAGGTGGTTTTACGTTGGTCATCCAGGTGTATCGAGATTTGGAAGAATCCCGAGTACCCATCAAGGTAACAAAAAAAATTGTTATAGGCAAGCCTCTCAAGCATTTGGTCAATGAATGGAAGGGGGGAAATGAACTTTTCTTGTTGCGGAATTCAACTTACCATAATCAATACACATTAGCCAACCGGTGATCTTCCTTGTGGGTATTAGCTCATTCTTGTTATTTTTCACCACCGTGGTACCTCCTTTCTTTGGTACCACTTTAACGGGGCTAACCCACAAGGAATCCGATATAGGGTAGATGATTCCTGCATCAAGCAATTTCATAACCGGGTTTTCAAATGGCCATTATAACGACATAAAAAAGGTGTTTTTGAGAGTTTTAAAATGACACGGAAGGACTTATGATCACATAGCATATGAGCACTCGCAATTCTTTATATTATGCATAATGTTGACACGGGTTTTGGCGTAATAAGGGTGGTTACACACCAAGCGATCAATCCCCGATTTTTGAGAGGGATACCAATCCAAACAAAATGTGTAAGGAGGATGCCCTAGCCTCGTGCACGAAGAAAATGAATGCTCTTTGATGAAACAGAAATGTGTAACGCTAATGGTATGCTTGACGCAATCAGGATTGGAAACGCGGGGATGAGAAAACTCACGTCGACGAGACGAGCCAATTGGTCGATAAAGGTTAGGTTGTGGGCCCGGACAAGGAACCCGACTTATGACCGTAATATCAAATAATGCATTTCAACCAAGACCACGTTCGAGTTTCACCTCTAAGGATCACAAAGAGACAAGTGTCTTAGTTTTCCCCAGCGGAGTCGCCAATCAGTGGACAAAGGCCACTCGCCGATCTCTGGAGATGGGCCACCTACCAGTCTGTGGACATTGGCCACCTGCACGCCAAGCCAATCTGTGGACATGCAGCAGTGTAACACCCCGATACACCAAGGTGCCTTACCAGGATCACCTAATGCATGAGAGGGCTCCATCTCGGTTGCTCGAGGCAATGAATATCAAATAGACCATAATAGAACGTACTTTTAATAGATAAGTTTAAAGTGATTACATAAGAACACCATAACTGTGAAAAGTGGTACAACTGTTCCAAATCCAAAAACAAACTAAAGTAAATGTAAAGTTTGATAACACAGCGGAAGAGTTCTAAATGACTCATGATGACTCAAGCCCAGCTATCCCTCACACATCCATAACATACCTGCTCAATAACTGCTCACCATCCCCAAATGGATCACCATAGTTTATCAAACAATTAAACGGGGTCAGTTACTGATTACATAATATAAGACAATACAACAACAATAATACGCACAATTTTCCAACACCGTCATATCACCAATCACCTGACTAGCCTGAAGGTCTAGTCCTGCTAGATTACGGCCGCAACCAGAAATCCACACCGTTAGTGCGGGACCGCAGCCGTTTCCACCTAAACCCCGCTCATTTATACCGAGCGCAAACCCATGTTCCTTAATGTGCACATCCCCTCTTGTGGCGGGTTCCACAAGGGGGGAATCAAGGGCGTGAAGCCACTCCCGCAAGTGACTCCACTTAGCCGAGGGCGC
The DNA here is from genome assembly GCF_048544455.1 of Silene latifolia. Lineage (NCBI taxonomy): Eukaryota > Viridiplantae > Streptophyta > Magnoliopsida > Caryophyllales > Caryophyllaceae > Silene > Silene latifolia. The sequence continues at coordinate 69,516,197 of NC_133532.1, forward strand.
ACCTTGCAAACCACAAACAAACACAACAACCAACTACAACACTAACAATTACCAATTCAAATAAGATATAGACAAATGCCATTAATCAACAATCAACAACTAATCAACCATCTCCTATCATGTAAACAACAACTGAGTAGGAAACCCTACCTGGAAATGCAATTACCACGATCGTCACAACAGCGAATCAGAAACGTTCCTCTACAAAATCACCTCCTATCAATCATACAATCATCATCTAATATCAAAATACTCCAAAAACCCCCAAATTACCCAATTAGAGCTTAAACCAAAATCAACAAAACAATAATAAAACTGTACTAGGATCTTACCCACAACGCGACGGTCTCAACGGTGTAAAGAACTCTAGATTCCGACGACACAAGCCTTGGGATTTGATAACAATGTGAGAAGAAGCTGCTACGTAACTTGTTCTCTTTTGTGAAATATTTAGAATAGGGTAAAAAGTGAAAAGAAACTGAGGAAAAGTGTTTTTATACAATTCTCACATTGCTATCAAAACCCGGCCAAAAACCCATAAAAACCCACGCACTCGATCGAGTAAGTCAGTTCCTCGATTGAGTACCCAACAGACAGAACACTGTCCAGAACGCCAACACACACTTACTCGACAAAAAGAGCCCTACTCGATATAGTGCCCAACAGCACATAAAACTGTAGTATTACAGTCTTCTCTCTTTAAAAATGAACTTCATCCCCGAATTTCAAAACCATACTCAAAAACAAACTCACCAACTCAACTACGACACAACAACGCAACCAAAAACTCAAAAACAAAACCAAAAACTCAAAAACAAAGCCCAACCACAACTCATACCGACTCAAAACAACCACTAACTGTACCAAAACAAACATAAAACTATACCAAAACCTTATGCGATTATCTCCTACCCCCTAAAAGAAACATGGTTACGTCCCCGTAACCACACATACCTGATAAAAAAAGAGACGGATACTGCTCCTTCATAACCTCTTCCGCCTCCCAATTAGCTTCCTCAACATCGTGATTAGACCATAGAACCTTGAGCAACATTGTTTCCTCGGACCTAGGTTTACGAACCTTACGATCAAGAATCTGTTTTGATACCTCTAGATAAGATAAGGATTCGTCCAACTCAATGTTCTCCACCTCTAATACATGGGAAGGATCACTCACATACTTCCGTAACTGAGACACATGAAACACATAATGTAACTTGTTCTCTTGTGTGAAATATTTAGAATAGGGTAAAAAGTGAAAAGAAACTGATGAAAAGTGTTTTTATACCATTCTCACATTGCTATCAAAACCCGGCCAAAAACCCGTAAAACCCCACGTACTCGATCGAGTAAGTGAGTTACTCGATCGAGTGGCCCCTACTCGATCGAGTACCCAACAGACAGAACACTGTCCAGAACGCCAACACACACTTACTCGATAGAGTAAGCCCTACTCGATAGAGTACCCAACAGCACATAAAAGCATAGTATTACAAGCGGTCTGAAAGCCATACTCGGTGACGTAGAAATGCTTTCGACCGGATCGTTTTAGATCGGTCGGTTTCGTCTCGGCAAAGGCCTCGAAACGATATAGAGATGTTCGGAGTCGCCGCCAAGCAATTATGGGATGCTTGGAAACCGTTCAAATCCATTTTATACCTCGGTCAATCAAGGCAAAAGGTGGTGCTTGACATAGGTGCTAAAGATAAGGACTCGTCCCCCTCTAGCATCATATCGCTAGAATGACTCTCGTACGTCCTGGATAAGGTCATCCATTATCCGAAGGTTCCTAGTAAGGGGTGAGGGTACGTATTGGGAAGTCCTATAATCGGACACCCAATCCCGCCCGCGTTAGCGGCCTCTATTGATCGATCGTGGTTGTTTAAGTGCAAGAGGTGATAAAACGATTTAAATGCATGAATGCACATCCAAAAGTCTTAACCTAACATGTGAAGATTTGCTAAGTCGGTTTGTTTATCCACATATCATGAAATTGATGTCAAAGTTGGATTTAGATTGATTTGCATGTGAAAATGGAAATTAAACATCCATTTACCAAATTCGAATTATGGTGTTTAACACGATCCATTTATTGTTAAAATGAAAGAATAAAAGGATGAATAAGAAAATGTTAAAATGTTCAAAAGGGTGTTAACTCGTCAATCTGATCCATGTAGATTCGAGTTAACCGTAATCAGGATCGTCCTGGACAAGTGATGAAAATGAAACAGAACAGTGTCAGGCAGCCCCATTGGGGCGCGAGCCATTAGGCGAGGGAACAAGGCCTATTCAGATTTGAAATACATGAAATAGGAGGTTCCTTGGGGCGCGAGCCATAGGGCAGTCCAAGGGACCTCTCCTTGTTGTTTAAAAGGTTATGAGAAACCGTTTTAAAAGGTCGCTAAAACCGCCTTTGTTGAAAAGGTCATCAAGACCGTTTTTGTGTTGATGATTTGAAAGTACGAAAAGTATAGTTTACAAATAAAAATGTAAAAGGTGTATGCTTAACCGTTTTGTCACCATACTCGAATTAAATCGACATGGCATATATATTAGCCAAGGATGACATACGATATGGTCAAGACACTGATGAAAATAAAATAAAGAGAAATAAATGTTTGATATGAACTAAATATGTTAAGTTCATTTCTTTGTATTTAGTCAATATTTATCATCGTACTCAAATTAAACCGACATGGTATAAAGAACCAAGGATGATTATGAATATGACTAATATGTTTGTAAATGTAAACATATAGAAAAAATGGTAAATAAAAGAAAAGGGTGTTAAAATACCCATTAATTTGTAATTAACCAATAATATCATCGAGTCATGGATTAAACCGTCATGGTATAAGGTACCAAGGGTGATTATGATTTATGGTTAAAAAGTTTGTCATAAAAATAATTTCAAATATTTGAAATGGTAACAACCGATTGTAAATAAGGAATGAAACAAAGAGGAAAGACGAGAACAAACACGTTTGGATTCTGACCAGAGACCCCATAAGAGGTGCGAGGTTGGTAGTTGTGACTACCAACCTCTGTCTCCAGACAAAATCCGGTTTTGGCTCATCTAACCTATATTTGAATTGTGTTATGCATTTTTCATGCTTATAAACTCATAAAAATAGTAAAGACATGAAATAAGTGAGTTGTTTACACCCTCAAACTTACGGGTTATGATGTTTGCGAGGTAGACGACTTTAGAGACTGTTTTCTCGTTATGCTACTACTCGCGACCAACGAAGTTTAAAAGAGTGCCTTAAAAAAAGATTTTGTTTTGAACAGATGTTGAAAATATGTTGTTTGAAAACATGTTGATTAATGTTGAGTTGGTCGAATGGGTCGGTCGATTGCACGACGACGGTACCAATCAAAATGTGTAAGGCTTGTGTTTTCGATCGGTAGGTCGAAAACACGTTCGATTTGTGACTTAGGAAGTCGAGTCTAGAATTTTAAGGGAGATGTGAGGGGGCGGACTTTCGCGTGAATATTATGGTGTGTGAAGGTGGGTAATTATATAGAAATGTGGGGTGGTAGGTCGGTTGAGTTTGCTTGGAGGCTAAGGAGGTAGCTCATTGAGGCGCGAGCACGCCAGTGATACAATGGGGTGTCCTGTCCTTTTCGGAAATTTGGATTTTCCATTTGTTCTAACCAATGTTTTGTTGGTTGTGATTTGTGGTATTCAAATAAGATATCGTGTAACAATATGGTCATCTAATAAGATGATTTTTGGGTGTTATTTGGGGTAGGTATTTTGTTTGCTTGACTCGAGTTTGACCCGTGTTGAGACGGGATTTGAATTTTGAGTCGGTTTTTGGCCCGGTGTCGGTTTTGACTCTCGTTAGTGTCATTTTAATGCAAATGGCATGATAAAGCCATTCATGGCATTATTTTCGAAATTCGAGACTCGGGTTGACTTTGGTTGACTCAGATTGACTCGGGTTGCGGGTTTCTGAGTCGGTTTTGGGTCCGAAGACGGTTTTAACTCTAAATAATGTTGTTTTAATGCAAATGAAGTTAGAAAACCATTTTTGAAATCATTTTTTATATCCGAGTAATGCATTAAAACGTATCATGTATAGCCAATCCACGCACGCATAACAAAAACACGTTGGAGTCCGATCATCATCGGGTTGTTTTGGAAGGTGTAGATACTGGGTATCTACATATAGCCAAAGGTTATATGTATCTTACTAGTAGTGCAGATCAAAAGGTTTGGTATTGTATGGTTTTGGAGTAGATTTAATATACCTAAACATAGCTTCATTATATGGTTGATTCATTAGGGCAGATTGCTTACATTGGATAGATTGGCACGAATGGGGGATATGCATGAATGGTATGTTTTTTCTTTGTGGTATACAATTAAATGCATACAAGCACTTGTTTGAAGAATGTCCTTACACTAGGGTATGCCTTAAATTCTGAAAGATGGGTTGGTAATAGAGGTTACAGGTTTGAAGAATGTGGAATTGATTCTTAAATAAAAAAAGACAGCAATTGTTGGTGCTTGATGTGGTAGGCATATGTTTTCTCTAGAAGTGGTTGTAATGGTGCATGATTTGATCGATTAATATAAGTCTCACATTTTCAAAAAAAAAAAAAAAAAAAAAAAAAAAAAAAAAAAAAAAAAGGATTTTTCTATGTGATACCTTATACTTTTTCGAATTCTAGGTGATATCTCTCGCTTTTCAAAAATATCAGTGATACTACTAAACTTAATGAAAACATTTTAAAATACCTGAAATGATCTAATCCGCCTCTTTTAAATGTTTAGTTTATACATTTTGCATTGGTTTTTTGGTAAAAATTTGGCATGCCATTAATATAAACATCGTTTCAATCGTAAACATATTTTGTTTACAAAATTTAACTGTTTAATGTTGGAGCTTGTGTCCTCCTCAGTTAGTGTGATAACGTATATAAATCTCTTATAGGTTCACAAGGGTATACTTTGTATTTTATCCGTTGATTAACGTTTACTTAATAACGGTTGGCTTGCTAGAAGTTTGACGTTATTATCATACTGATGGCGGTGATCAACTGGTCCCTAAAAGTCACACCTAAAGGATGTGTATGAGAGATGTGATTGTATGAAGATATAATCACATTGATGCCTTATATGACTAAGAGTTTAGTCCATGTATTTGACTAAACAGTTAGTCAATGTGATGATGAGACAATTATTTAATACAATTAAATAATATTAGCTAAGGCGAATTAACTGTCAATTCGTAAATTGAATATAAACTTTTATATTTAATTAATGTATATATTGTTAGCTTAAACGAATTAAGATGTTAATTCGTAATTAAACGTAACCAGTTATATTTAATTAGCGAACTATAAATATGCAATATTTATAGTTAATGTATATATTATGCGGAATTGTCATAAGAAAATGTTGACAGACCGGTATTAATAAATCGACTACAAACTGTTGTGTGTAGACTTATTAATACATGTCGACATAAATATGACAATTGAAATAAAATACACATTTTATACATTACATAAACCAACCTAAAATAAGAAGATATTTTTCTCCTTATTTTTGGTGGTTGGTGGGTAAAACCGAAATAAGAGAGAAAAAGGGAAGAATAAAATCTTCCCTAATGGACTCTCATTTACACGGTTACAAAGAGGAAAAAGGAGAGATTTTTCTCTCAATTCTTTTGACCTAATTCCCTCATCACTCACACAAAAACCCTAAAAATTAATTAACAATTTTGGGGATCTATTCTAGCAAGAACAAGGGCATTTCTCATAGCATCTTGGGTGCAACAATTAGGAGAATATCGATTTCGATATTGTTCTTAGGCCGAATTTGCTACGACCAAAGGTTGATTCTTAATCTCTACTATTTTGTTTATGCAATTTCATTTATGACTAGAAATTTCATTATTGTAATTTCGTTATAATCCTAAAATTTTAGAGGAAGTATACCGATATTTCCTACAAGTGGTACAGAGCATAGGCCACGAAATTATTTTATATGATTTGCATAAATGAATTTAAACAAAAATTGAAGGATCGAAAAAAAAAAATCAGCCGTGAGAAAAAAAAAAAAAAATTGCCGAAAGTTTTTTTGTTTTTTTTATGTTTTGTTCCATTTTGATTTATTCATATTGTTGTTTTAATAGGTTAAGATGATAATATGATAAATTTGTAGTTGTTTTGATTTAATGAGATTTAAATTAAAATGTAAATGGAAATCGATTTGTTTATTGATGTTAAATTGTTTTGCTATATAGTTTTTGGCATACATGGTTTTAAATTAATGTTTAGAATCATGATTCATTAAATTTAACAATGTTCAAATCAATTGTGATGAATCAAATATACGGATAATCGATTTTGATTTAGGTATTCATTTTAAGAGGTTAAATTGAATCACCTAGTTTGAATCTATGTTTAAATTAAAAGATGATGATTATGCCAATCTTGTTATAATAGCAACATTAAACAATTGTTCATAACAAATAAGTTTTTTTTAAAAAAACAAAAAAATTGGTTTTTGGGCAGAATGCCGCAAGCATTAGAGAAAAAAAAAATTGTTTTTTTCGGTTTTAGAACAGAAATGCCGCAACCATAAAAAAAAATTGTTTTTTTATGGATATGCCGTGAGCAATGAAAAGAAAAAAAACTATTTTTTGTTTTTCCTAAAATGCCGAGTGCCTTTAATAAAAAAAAAATTGTTTTTGGCCAATATTGATTATACATTATTATCTATAATGCATAATAATTGTTGTGAAAAGGTTCAAAAATTAAAGATACCTAATTATTTTAAAGAGGTTTAAAATAATGTTGGATTAATTCATATTACAAGATTAATATGTATTAAGATTAAATTTATTGTGAGTAATTGAGGAATTATCACATAATTTGATCATTTAAATAGGTGGTTTGGATAAATTACTCTACATAATTTTAAGGAATTATGTCTTGAATGATTAATTTATAGTTGATGCATTTTTATTTAGTTGAATGTTTTGTTGAATGGTTTAATTTACGTATTTTTGCAATCGGTTGTAATTTGTAATACCTAGTGTGGCCTTAGTTAATTATGTTTTCGTAATGATGGAAACATAATTTTTATGTAATTTTGAGATCTCGTATCTCTGTTTGGTTTTCTTTTATATTATGGTTTTGAAATTAGAATGTAAATAGGTTTATTTTGTAATTTATTAATTGTAATTTTGAGAAGACTAAAGATGGAGATTGGATTGCTCACTCCCGCTACATGGACCAAGATGGAACATCAAAACAAGCTTCTCGGGTCCTAGGAAGGATTCCAAAGTTGTATTTATGTTCATTTTGGTAGATAGGCCACACTAGAACTTTATTTTGTTTTACGTTTTTCATTCTCGTTGCCTTTCATTCACATGATAGTTAGTGCATCATTTTCCGCCTAAACCAAACCACCTACTACTAAAATGCATGAAAATTGACTCATATAGTTTGGATGTTAGTTTTCATAGACATACATATGTCACACAATTTTAAGCCATCATCTTAGTTTATTCATTCTCGCATGCTAGATATTAGTTCTCTTAAAATGAATTAAAATAAAGTTGATGTGATCTTCCTCTAAAACTGAAATTGAGACTAGTCTTTATAGGCCAAACAGCTATGAATCCCTTCTTCGTCGGTAGGCATATAGGACCTTACTCTCCATATGACCCCTTCTACGTTGGGTAAGTAGTTTATGTGTTGACTTAGTTTACCTCAACATTATAATCCAAAGAGTTTCTCGTGATTATGATGGACTATAGATAGAATTTACAGAAATTTATCGACCAAGAATTCTAATAGTAGAATTAGCCAAGAGGTTGGCTTATCAATTTATAGATAACTGAGTCTTGGGATCATTTATATAATTCTTGAGGGAGGTCAATTGTATAAATGCTTGAGTCTTTACGTTATAACAGTATTGCATTAGACTTAAATCATAACGATGAGTATGCTTAATACGGTTACAACAAGTGGCTGGAAATAACGAAATCCCTATGCCAAGTGCCACACTTGGACGCGAATCCTGGCTAAAAGCTATCATGGACCACATGAATCAGTTCACACGACTGAAGAATGACGGGTCCAACTTTGCGGACTGGGAGGCATCATTACGGAATGCTGTCATTGCTGACGGTAAGCTCAAGTACTTACACTACTACAGATACAGTCAATAACAACGGGTAAAAACCGTTGTAAAAACAAAAATCGGACGTTATTAAAGCGGCCGTTGTAAAAGGTATTTACAACGGTTAGGTTATTTACTTAAACCATTGTAGAAAGTATTCACCACGGTTAAAAGCCGTTGTTTTAGCGTGTAAGCCGTTGTGGAAAGTGTTTGAAAAATTTGGTGGGAATAATATAACAACGATTCTTAGTTTAATAACCGTTGTTGTAACTTTCCCTCCAAAATTGTGAAGACTTTTAACAACGGGTATATGATACATACCCGTTGTTGAAATTTGTAGTAACAACGGTTCTTAGTTTAAAAACCGTTGTTGTAACTTTCCCTCCAAAATTGTGAAGACTTTTAACAACGGTTCTTTGTTTAAAACCTGTTGTTGAATATTATGCACGGTATTTGTGAAAGGTATTCACAATGGTTTTGTTTTTATTAACCGTTGTGAAAGGTCTTCACAACGGTTTTTTTAGCAACCGTTTTTATTACGAACTCCTAATGTTTTTAAAAATTAAATTTGTTTCATGCCATTCAAAAACCTGCATATATCAGCAGCACCATATACCAGCAAAGACCAAAGATAAATCACAACTGGGTTCATCGAACTCAATAGATTCAATTCAACCACAATAAAGAAGATCATATATATATATATATATATATATATATATATATATATATATATATATATATATATATATATATATATATATATACTTACAAGGAGTTAAATTTACATGAACTAATCAGCATTCCCTAACTTCAACAAAAAATTTACTAATAAGCTGATCTAAACTCTGAGTATCATGCATTTCTATTTTCTAAGACATATTTGCCAAACATGTTCCTTACCTCGTCTATATCTACACTTGAGTACTGTTGAATCTCTGGTGACGGGTTGATTACATACTGCGAAAAAAACAAATTAAAGACAAGACATTATTGTAACAACATCAAATACTGCATAGCAACATCAAAAACGTAATAAACGTAACACATTATTAAATTACTAACCTTTTCTGGAATAATGTTATATCTTCGCCTAATAATCTCCAACATGAATCGACAAACGTAGTATCCACATTGTAAGCTATCCGGCTGGCGAGGGGCCTATTATTACATAAAACCAAACAGACGAGAGAAGGCTCACATCAGAATCTTGAACTTTAGGGTATTAAACACAGATTTTTGCACTTAATGTATTGTATTTGACCACGTACCCCTGTTATCGTAATAAAATCAGGGCCATCATCAGAATCTTTAGTGGGTTGATCCTGCTCGTTAGCTCTTCTCTTCTCAAAGGCCCTTTATATATAAAAAAAAAAAAAAAAAAAAAAAAAAAAAAAAAGAGGCAGACACTCATATTTTTAGGGACAAAAATGAGTTTTTTGCTATAAATAAAAATTTAAACTTAATGTTATTATAAATAAATCAGTATTATAAACTTACTTATTAATCAAGCGCTTAAAAGTCTCGCTTGGTGGATTATGTAAAGAGTCCAACCAAAAAACTTTCTTCTTTGTCGGCATGATGGCTGCTAGCACCCAATGAGTCCTACATCAAGAGACATCATCATTATTAACAAGTACATATATTAGTTATGAAAATGCAATTGTAGGGGGAAATGTAATATTAATTTGTTTATTACCCTTTTTCATTATAAGCGGCAAAAATCAGCTTCTTGGTTGTCGCTAATTGCTGAGCAATATAATCTACCCGTTTTTCGAACGAGAAATCCGGAATAAATAAAGATAAAACATAGGGGCACAGGAATCCGTATTGATCAGATGGAATATTCTTCTCGGGGATCACTCTCAATTTCAATATCCTATATTATTACGGTATTAATTCCGGTTTTTAATTAAAATACTATCTAGTAGTCCGAATATTAGAATATGAAATTATTTATTAAGAAACTTACTTCATCCAAACAAATAGGTGTGCCACATCAATCTGGTCTAGGCCAGCCCAAATGGCTAGCATATCCCATGACATAAGTGCTTCGCGCTCAACCCCTAGAATATCCTTCTCGAGCGGAATAACTATCAATTGCTCGGTGGCTATGCGACGGCAAGCCTCCTCATGCAGTTTCCTCATCGTCGTCGTTCTTACTTTTTGCATGTAATCCTTCCCAGTATATTGTGTGGAGTTTAAACTCCTAACTTCTTTCAGGTCGGGGAAATAATGATTCTTTGATTTTGTGCTACTGCCACCAGCCTACACATGTAGATAATTAAAATAATAAAAAATCCAAAGGTAACATATCCTAGTTGGAGTAATAAAAATAAAAGCGTACTTAACTAAATACCTCGTCAACCTGCTCTTTCAATGATGAGGTAGTAGTAGCAGGTATGACTGGGGACTTAGGCTTATCAGTCTTTTTTGTCCCCTACACAAAATTACCATGCATGCTTTTTAGAAATACAGACAAAATATAATTAAGGGAGCGAGGTTTTTTAAAAAATGAAGAAGTTATTTAAATACCTCATCAAGTTGTTGTCTGGACGAGGTAGTTGGCATGTCCGGGGACTTAGGCTTATCCGCCTTAGCCGGCTTTTCTGTTCCTGCCTGCACATACAAAAAATTTCCATGCTTTTTAGAAATACAGAAACAAAAAAAATTAAAGGGACGTTTTCATAAAAATGGAGAAGTTAATTAAATACCTCATCAAGTCCCCGGACATTAGGCTTACCCGCCAAAGCCGGATTTTTTGTTCCCTACAAAAATAAATAACATATAAATTTAACATATAAAAACATTCAACAATTAAAAATGTAACATATATATAAAGGTATTTCTTCTAACCCCAATCGCTTTTTTACGAGGCGGAGACGACCGAGCCAAGTAGATGTGAGTTTCAGGCCATTGGATGAAACTCCCAACCGCATCTCCCAGAATGGTAATGTCGTCACGAACTGGGATAGGCAGTTGACCGTTTTCATGGCCTGGAAAGACTGTAGTTATCTCTACTTTTCTATGATTCAGCAAAAGTTTTTCGCCATGAACTACTACAGTTACCACGGCTGATTTGGAGTGCATTTCTACGAGACCCCGGCCAACACGCACATTTGGATTTTCGAATTTAGGGTCAGCAAGAATAACTACTACCCTCTTGTTTACGGCCTGAAGGATATACACATACATTATTATATCCCAAAATTTAATAGAATTCATATAAATTTAACTAATTAAACACTTCATGTATGCATACCTTACTGAAAATAGGGAACTGACTTGAAGGGGATGTATGCTGTTTTCCATCAGCCGTCTTCTCAAGTTGCATCTCCATTTCAGACCCATTATTTACCTAATAAAATTAACCAATGGCACGATGTCAGAAGTTATAGCATTAGAGTTGCCAGGGAACACAACCCCTGATCTTACCTAAAAAAAGAAAGAAAAGAAAAATAAGGAAGTATTAGGTGGTACCTGATCGGCTTTAGTAGTTACAGCTTCAGAAGCATTAGGTACCTGATCTTTCTGAATCTCGTTGACCGATACTTCCTTCTCAGCATGTATTGCCAAGGTAGTAGTGTTCTCGGCCTCTTGACCAATCTGTTGTACCTTATTACCCCCTTTACAAATGACATCCTCCATCATCTTCACTTCTTCTTCGGAAAGCTTGCCTCCAGCATTCAACTTTAGTAGTACGGATGCCATTAACTGAAGCTGTGTGCCAAGAATGTAATGTGTCAGCAATATTTATCCCAACAATAACATGTGAATTGAACTTAAATGAAAATAATAGAATAAATGGTACCATGTCAGCCTTCTCAGACTTAGTCTTCCTTTTCTTCTTTATCGGGGCAGTTGTCCCATAATATTTCGTTACTCCAACCTGTAACGGGACGCCCTTCAAACGACCTGGATGTTCGGGTCGGGCGATCGCTCTAGCAAGAACGTCATTACGACCACTGGGAGTGAATTTCCCTTCTTCTACCTCTTTCAATACGCTGTCCTATAATATATTAAATAAACTTCAAATTATATTTGTGACTAAAATAATAAAGTTAGTAATGAACTCGTCTTAATAAAATAATGCTTACTATGTTGGCCAACACTTCCTCATCATATTTGTCACGCGACCGGGATCCTTTAGGCGTGTGCCCTTCTTTATAAGTTACATGCCGATCCACCTCTTTCACTCCCTTTGCCACCTACACATTAACATGGTAACATTTATACATGTAAATGTGTATCAATGCAAGTCCAAGTGTGATTAAAAAAATAAAGTCTCACAGGGGAATAATGCATGCTACTTACGAGGTTCTCTTCTATCTTTCTGTAACCGCCTCGAGAACCATACCATTTCCCCTTCTTGCATGAAATGTTAGCACGATTTCTTCTGCTAACGGCCTTCAAGTAATTATATAAAAGCGCAAGTAGGCTCTGTTTGGTAAAACTGACTGAAAAGGTACCTGAAACCTGAAAAGGTACCTGAAACCTGATAAGGTGACTGAAATTAAAAAGGTAGCTGAAAAGCTAGCTGAAAATTGGAAACTGATAAGGTAGCTGATTAATTGTAAAGTGTTTGGTAAAACTAACTGAAAAGGTAACTGATTTTTTTGTAAAATGACATAAAAGGACATTAATAATTATAATAAATTAATTTAAATAAAGGGTAAATATGTAAAGTAGAACATTTCAGCTACCTGAAACTTTAAAAAGCTACCTGGAGTAGCTTTTCATTTCAGGTACCTGAAAAGTCATTTCAGGTACCTGGAATGACTTTACCAAACAGCACTAGGTAAAACAACTACCTGAAATATTAGTCAAATCAGGTTGCTTGGTCAAATCAGGTACCTAAAATGACTTGCCAAACATAGCCGTAGATGAGATAATAAAAAGATTATATAAAGGACTCATTAATTAAAAAAATGATAGGTAAATCGTTAAAAGGCGAGGATATTTAACCTGAAACTTCTCAGTAGTTCTCATCTTTTTGAAAAGATCCCATTGTTCCTGACTGATGGTGGGACACTTGTTTTCCGGTGGGCTCTTACGCATCTCCCCCGTTGCCTTGTCCACATACAACCAATCCCTAGCAACGTCACACCTCCACTGCCTGTGGACATCCGCTGCTTATGTAAATGCTCATGTTAAGTTACGAAGTTGATTTTACGATAAATGTTTAGGCTTAAAGACACCCACCTTACGATATTAGTGTCAACCATAGACCGGGTCCTAGAGAAACTCTCGTCCATGACTAGGTCGTCCTACTACACATGCTTAGTCTAATTCGGTTCCGTTCCTCTCGACTTATAGAATGAATTAACAAACTTAATCTACGATTACGGCCAATAACCAAAGATTAAACGTTGTGGCGCAAACATGTGATAGAAACAATTATACAATATCAACTTATCCTTATTTTCACATTTACATATTACTTAATCATGCATGGTTTCCCTTACTCCTTAGACAAATATAACTACTCAAACATGTTGAAAGTATAAACTAAACTAATACTACATGAAATGATAAATAACATAATGAAAATAGAATAAGAATTACCTTGAATGGAAATGGAAATAGAAATAGAAGAACAATGAAACTAGAACAAACTTGAAATGTAACTTGGAATTAAACTTGAAATGTAATTGTAATGTAATTGCTAAAAGGAAATGTAAACAAACTAAATTAAACTAAGCTAACCTAAACTAACTACTAAGATTTAGAGAGAATTTAGATGGAAAAATATGTGTAAGAGATGTCCAAGAAGTGTCGACCAAAGCTTCTATTTATAGGAGTGAAGGGAGTAACGGAAATAAGCTACAGGGGGCTAACCCCGATCGGGGCCACCCAACCCCGATCGGGGTCGTGGTATTTCTCAAATTTCTCTTAATTCCGTCTTAACTTTGCACTTAATGTTGATGCGGAATCCGATGCTTATGTCTTAATGCGTCCGTCTAAGGTATCTTAAGCATCCTTTGGCATCCAATGCAAACTCTTATCATGGGCTTTCATTTGGATTTCATTTCTTTACAAATCCACCAACTAAGATTGGTTTACTCTTGCTCGGGTTTTCCAATTTCTTCCCAAAATGCCCCTATGCTTCCCGAAACTCCTTTGCATGATCAAGACTTGCTCTCATTAGCCTCGTGAACTCTTGTACTTGCTACTTTGACGGGAAAAAGCTACTAAAAGCTTAATTTCCTACAAAACACAATGGAAAACAAGCAAGCACAACTAGAACACGGAATTAGCTCACAAACACTAACATTAGTGCAAATGACATGTAAAATAGAGGTAAAATAGGGGGTTAAAATGTATATAAAATGGACCTATCAAACCCCCCCAAGCTAAATCCTTGCTTGTCCTCAAGCAAGATCATCCCAACATTGCAAATCCCAAGTAGCTAACAAGCAATTGATTCAAATCCCGAAACAACATGGGCATAAGGATAAGCAAAATCATGGATGAGATTTACATGGCGGCGTAGCGTAGAAGACTTCAAGTAAAATTTTCGGCTCTTGCATGATCTTTTGACTTTCGGACTCTCACGATCCACTCATAACTCAATTTTGTGTAAAGAACATTTTTTTTGTGAATAATCACTCAAGCTATCCTCGACTTATGAGAATGTGCCCGCAATCTAATATGGTAAACATGTCAAAACTAGCAAGCCAAAACAATCAAATGCAAGCATGATAAAGAAGCCAAATGGGTAGGAAGAAGGCAATATGTAATGGGTAAGAAGGGGGAACAAATGAATTATGGATTGTGGAGCTAATGTCAAGCTAGCAACAACCAAATGTAAGGATGCTCAATCCCTAATTCTAACCCAATTTTGCAATTCAAATCATAAGAAAACTCTCCAAAATATGTAAATAATGCTTGAGAATTTCTCACATCTTTTCTTCTTCTCTTTTTTTTTAATGCATACTTCTTCTTCATTTCACTTTCATGCTTTTTTCATTTCTTTCTTCTTTCTTTTCTCATTTTTTCATCATTCTTCTTTTTCACTTTTTTTTTCTTTCATTTTTTTTCATTTTCCTCTTTTTTATCTCTTGAGCATTAAGACCAAGCTCACATGATATTCAACTTTGAAACAAATCCCAATTGAGCACCCAAACAAGACCAATCAAGCTACTAGCTCAACAAGGTAGGCAAGTTATAATGTAGCTAGGGAAAATTGTTTGTAAAGGGGTCAAGAAGGCAATTATATTCATGTGAATGGCTCCAAAATGCTATAACAAGTGAATGCATGCTTACCAAGAGATGTCAAGAGAACCATACTTGTGCATTTTGATGAAACACACATCATAAGGAGACACCTACACTCACCTAAGAGAGACCGGATATGGATGCATCGGTCAAAAGAGGCTCTACCCTACCAATTTGTAGCTTGCCGCAAGTCAAGATTAAGCCTATTCGGTTCATTCTTCATCTCCCACCTACTATGTCAAGACATCCCCATGTAGCTAATATCCCATCATTAAAGAATAAATAATTAGCAACAAGCTATTAATAGGATAAGCAAAGAGGAAAGTAGGCAAAAGCAAGCAAAAAGCAAAAATTTCTCTCAAAAATTTTCAAAATTTCCACATTACATGCAAACTACGCTATATGCAAATGCAATATCTCCCCCCAAGCTAAACATCACATTTTCCTCAATGTGCCAACTAATCAAATCACCCAATCAAACCATAAAAATGGCTCAAGGTACAAAACAAGAAGGACTAGAGGTTATGTTTAATGGGATGCAAGATCTAAACTAAAATGCAAAGCAATTAAAACTTACTCGACTTGCTAATCTCCCCCAAGCTAGCATGAATTCGGGGGGAGATGTAGATGTTTCTTTGTGACCAAAGTGAAAAATAGTGAAGAAAAATGGTAGAGAAAGAGAATGGAGGTACCGTCGGGTTTATATAAGAATGATAAAACGATTCGCTCTTTACCCGCATAAGGAAGAAAGGCCAAAATTTAACAGAACCACGACCCCGATCGGGGCCACCAACCCCGATCGGGGTTGACCTCCTCTTCAAGTTTTGCCTTTTTCCCGCGTTGATGTAATTTCCTTCTCTTTTTCGAAAACCACGTCCCCGAACGGGGTTATTGCATGGGGAAGCGTGCCAGGTTTACTTCTCCCTTTATTTTTCACCTATAAAACACAAAAAGAAACATCGTCAAATCGAACATTTTATTACTAATCTACGAAAAACAATAAATTGCAGAAAATTAAAAACAAAAATAAATAAAAGCAATAAAAAGCTTGGGTTGCCTACCAAGAAGCGCTGGTTTAACGTCCCGCACGACGTAAGAAGCTATTTGATTCAAGTTTTGTCATTGAGCTCGCCACCAACCAAGCTCCATTTCATAGCTATCTTTGCATTTCTCAACCATTTGAAATTCTTCAAATAAAATTTCCCTTTCTTCCTTTTTCCACTTTTAGCAATAGCGTCCTTAGCATCATCACCTACAAAGCAAACAACACCCATATCGTCCTCCAACGGATCCGTTAGTGAGGATCCAAGCGTAGTAGAGGCATAAGAAGACTCCACAGTGCTAAGTAAATAACAAGACTCTTGTAACATTGGGCTTCTAAAGGTATTGTTTTTGCTAAAGGAAACCCGGTCATCACCCACTTCCAATGTCAACCTCCCATTTTTCACATCAATTAGCGCACCCGCGGAGCGTAAAAATGGCCTACCCAATATAATTGGGGTTTGTGAGTCCTCGGCCATATCGAGTATGAGGAAGTCAACGGGTATGAAAAACTTGCCAACTTTGACGGGTACATCTTCTAAGACACCTAGAGGTCGCTTTAAAGAACGGTCCGCCATTTGCAATGTTGTACTTGTGCATTTTAAAGCACCCATGTTAAGTTTTTCACAAAGGGAGTAAGGCATGACACTCACACTAGCACCTAGGTCGCAAAGGGCCTTATCAATGGTATATGTGCCTATAGTGCAAGGAATAGAATAGCTACCGGGGTCCTTAAGTTTCGGGGGAGACTTGTTTTGTAAGAGTGCACTACACTCTCCGGTGAAAGCAATGGTCTCAACCTCATTGAAGGATCGCTTCTTTGAGAGAATTTCCTTCATAAACTTTGCGTAGGAGGGGACTTGGGTAAGCAATTCCATAAACGGGACGGTGACTTGCAAATTCTTACAAACTTCCAAAAATTTATCAAACTTACCTTCCTCCTTGTGCTTTGCTAGACGATGAGGAAATGGTATTTGAACAAATTCTTTGGGAGGAGCATCCTCCACATCTTTCACTATCTCTTTCTCATTCTCCTTGGGAGCATCCACTTTCTTTGAAATGACATCACCCTCCTTAGAATTAGGAGAGATTTCCTCAATAACCACCTCATCACTTTCTTTTAGCATAGGAGACCCAACATCTTTGGCATCAAGCTTGCTCTTCCTCTTTAGCATCAACAATCGATGAGGAAATGGTACACGATCTTTAACAATAGGCTCCTCACTAGCCTTCTTTTTGTCATTTCCCCCAAGCTTAGCCTTTTTAACAACCACCTCTTCATCCAAAGTCATGGATGGCCCATCATAGCTTGAACCACTTCTCAAGGAAATAGAATTAGCGGTTTCATGTGGTTGCTCACCTTGGGGAGGTAGTTGGCCGTTCTTCCTTTGAGAGCTAGAAGCGGCTAGTTGAGCCACTTGTTGTTCCAACATCTTGACCGCGGCACTATGAGCTTGATCATTCTTTTGAATTTGAGCCAACAATTCCCTTTGCATTTGGATGATCATGCCCTCGAGCTTACCCACTCCTTAATTGTTTTGTTGGCCATTTTGTGGTGGATTTTGTTGGTAATTGTTTTGTGGGGGCCTTTGTTGATTTTGATAACCCGGTGGAGGGATATACTTTTGTTGTTGAGGGAGATAGGCATTTTGTTGTGGTGGGGGTTGAGGGTTAAGCACATTATTGTTAGTGTAAGACAAGTTTGGATGAAATTTTAAATTCGGGTTATATGTGTTGGAAAATGTACCCGGTGGATATGAACTTTGTCTTAGAGCTTGAAAAGCATTTACCTCTTTCATAGGAGCTCGGCAATGAGCGGCATAATAACCCGCACCTCCACATCCATCACAAACGATGATTTGGCTCGTTGAAGACACAACATTGAGTTGTTGAATGGAATCCTTAGCATCTCTCTCCGCCAATTGTTGTTGGAGCAAGGCAATTTGAGCTAGCAAAACGGAGTTGTTAGAGGATTCTTCTTTACCTTTGGATGGCACAACTCGGGAATTGACATATTGAGCATCGTGGATCGCCATAGATTCGATCGTGGAATGAGCAAGATCGGTGTCAATTTGATCAAACCGCCCATTGTTGGCGGAATCAAGAATCCTTCGGGACTTGGCACAACATCCATTGTAGAATGTTATTGCTAGAAACCAATCATCTAGCCCATGATGTGGGCATTGCCTTTGAAGCTCTTTGTACCTCTCCCAAGCTTCAAATAAGCTCTCAAGAGCTTGTTGACGGAATCCGGTGATTTGGCTCCTCAAAGTTTGAGTTTTCTCCGGTGGAAAAAACTTTTGGTAAAAAGCAAGAGCCAATGTCTCCCAATTGGTGATTCCCAGGGTGGTGCGGTCAAGGCTATTGATCCAAAGCTTGGCCTTGTCCTTCAAAGAGAAAGGGAAAAGTATTTCCCTTATTTGGGCTTGGGTGACGCCCGTTTGACGGATCATGGAGCAATAGTCACAAAAGTTTTTCACATGCAAATTGGGATCCTCTAAAGGACTTCCTCCAAATTGCTTTCTCTCCACAAGGCTAATGAAAGCCGGTTTGATCTCGAAGTCCGGCGCGGTGATTTGAGTGGTTGTGATTCCGGCCGGAAGCATGGCCGCGGTGGGCTTTGAGTGATCGGAAAGTCTCACCATCTTTTTGGTAGTAGATGGTGGTGGTGGTGGAGATGATGAACGAGAAACCTCCTCCTCTTCAAGGGCTTCTAGATCGTCTAAGTAAGACTTTCTAGCACTTTCAACTTGTATGGGAGAAGTGGCTTCTTTCACTTCCTTCCAAAATCGTCGTCTTCTCCTAAAGGTTTTCTCGGGCTCGGAATCCGGTGAAAGCAATTCTCCACTACGAGAGGACCTGGGCATAAGACAACAATTTCTAGGAAAATGATAAGTAACGGTCTCAAGGAACAAATGTTCCTCAAGACAAAATAAAACAAGATAAAAATCGACAATTCAATAAGCAATAAAACCGTTTCCCCGGCAACGGCGCCAAAATTTGATAGGCTATCGCACACCTATGCAAAGATAATATTTATACCCTAGACAACAAATGAATGTAGTACTTAGGGGTCGAACCCAAAGGAGACGGGAGTTATTATTTAGTTGTTATGGATTGAATTTTACCTTGGTAGATTAACGGTTGATTGATTAGTTTGGTTGATTATGCAAATAAAATGAAAACAACAATAAAAAGAAATTGTCTAGGGAGGTCGGGTCACACATGCTAATTATGTAAATGCTCATGTTAAGTTAGGAATTTGATTTTACGATAAATGTTTAGGCTTAAAGACACCCACCTTACGATATTAGTGTCAACCATAGACCGGGTCCTAGAGAAACTCTCGTCCATGACTAGGTCGTCCTACTACACATGCTTAGTCTAATTCGGTTCCGTGCCTCTCGACTTATAGAATGAATTAACAAACTTAATCTACGATTACGGCCAATAACCAAAGATTAAACGTTGTGGCGCAAACATGTGATAGAAACAATTATACAATATCAACTTATCCTTATTTTCACATTTACATATTATTTAATCATACATGGTTTCTCTTACTCCTTAGACAAATATAACTACTCAAACATGTTGAAAGTATAAACTAAACTAATACTACATGAAATGATAAATAACATAATGAAAAAAGAATAAGAATTACCTTGAATGGAAATGGAAATAGAAATAGAAAAACAATGAAACTAGAACAAACTTGAAATGTAACTTGGAATTAAACTTGAAATGTAATTATAATGTAATTGCTAAAAGGAAATGTAAACAAACTAAATTAAACTAAGCTAACCTAAACTAACTACTAAGATTTAGAGAGAATTTAGATGGAAAAATATGTGTAAGAGATGTCCAAGAAGTGTCGACCAAAGCTTCTATTTATAGGAGTGAAGGGAGTAACGGAAATAAGCTACAGGGGGCTAACCCCGATCGGGGCCACCCAACCCCGATCGGGGTCGTGGTATTTCTCAAATTTCTCTTAATTCCTTCTTAACTTTGCACTTAATGTTGATGCGGAATCCGATGCTTATGTCTTAATGCGTCCGTCTAAGGTATCTTAAGCATCCTTTGGCATCCAATGCAAACTCTTATCATGGGCTTTCATTTGGATTTCATTTCTTTACAAATCCACCAACTAAGATTGGTTTACTCTTGCTCGGGTTTTCCAATTTCTTCCCAAAATGCCCCTATGCTTCCCGAAACTCCTTTGCATGATCAAGACTTGCTCTCATTAGCCTCGTGAACTCTTGTACTTGCTACTTTGACGGGAAAAAGCTACTAAAAGCTTAATTTCCTACAAAACACAATGGAAAACAAGCAAGCACAACTAGAACACGGAATTAGCTCACAAACACTAACATTAGTGCAAATGACATGTAAAATAGAGGTAAAATAGGGGGTTAAAATGTATATAAAATGGACCTATCACTCCGCCAATTTTGGATTCAAACTTCTAACATCATCTAAATGGATAGGCACAAACTGTCTTGTGCAACATCCAATCCAACTGGAGAAATAACCCGCATTTGGACCAGTAGGGAAACCCTTCGAGCTCCATGTTATTTCCAACGGCTGTTTAGCGGTTATAGCTGCAAGGACTTTCTGGCACTTCGTAGCACCCCTCTCACCAAGCTTATTATCCTCAGGCTTATTATTCTTTTGACTTCTTTTCCGTTTTTCACCCATGATAATCCTAAAACCCAAATATGAATGATATAGGAAATGAACAACTTAACAACGTACATGCAGAGTATTATCTAAAACCCTAAACCCTAATAGGAATGAAAATTTAAAACAACAGATTGAGCTTCTAAAATCCTAAACCCTAATAAGAGGAGTGAAGTAGATGATGCGGGATGATAAAGATAACAAAGAAGACGAAAAACAAACAGATGCATGAAAAAGGAAAAAGATGATCGTCTTAAAACCCTAATGGCGAAACACAAAATTAAAGTGAACATACCTGAAGATGATGATGATAAAGAGAATGAGCAGGATGATAAGGAAAGGCAACGGAATCTGGGCGTCGAAAATTGGGCGACGGCCGGCAACGAGAATGTAGAAAGCGAGGAAGAGAGAAGAATTAACTCAGGATACCAACGGTTGAACTGGTGTTGTGTGTGTATGTGTTTGTAAATTAGTTTTTTATTAAGACAGACTATTGACAATGGGTTCTAAAAGGAAACCGTTGTTATATGTTAATAACAACGGGTCAATATAAGTCAACCGTTGTCAAAACTTTATTACAACGGTTAAAATATACCCGTTGTAATATATTTTCACCAAATTTGCGCCAAAATGAAATATGTCAAAAAAATCAACGACAACGGGCAGGGGTACTACAACCGTTGTTGAAAGTTTTAACAACGGGTAGTGTAACTATAACCGTTGTTGAAAGTATTAACAACGGGTAATTTAAATATAACCGTTGTTATTGTTGAACCTTTTTTTTTTAAATTACTGTAATTCCATTACAGTCCAAACCTGTAACAATACATACTTTAACAATGAAGCACCATATCTCGCAACATTATTCAAACAATTTCAACACCAAAGATCCACATCTAATAATAAGATCAAGAAAATAAGACAACACCAGCATGCATGCATACTGCATATCTAAGCTACAGGATTTACCATGCCATGCAAATTTGGGAATTTTTATTTAACAATGACCATTATTGATTTACCAATAAATTAAACCATCAAATTATTGGTCTGAAAATGACTCAAAATGTTGGTCGTCCATATCACTGTGTCCTGATGAACTATCTCAGGATCGGGGACGTTTCTCGGATGTCATAGTTTCTTCGTTAACCCAAATACCTTCACCATGGTCATCACGCATATAGATGCTTTCAGTGTCCTCATGATCAGTGTCAACATCGTCGAAATAAGATACAGTGGTAGAGTGATCCATTCCCTCAAAAACGACATCCTGATCATCATCACCATTATCGGATGGACTACTCCTTCTACTCCTTATAGACAGTACAACAGACCACTTCTTATCCATAGGATCGGTGACATAGAACACTTGTTTAGCTTGGGACGCCATTATGAAAGGATCGTCCTTATTATTGCCAACCTTACCCAGATTGACCAACGTAAATCCCATCTTATCCTTTCGGACACAATGGATGTTGTTATCAACCCAGTTACATCGAAACAAAGGCATGATGAAATCAATGTAATCTAGTACCAATATTTCTTGAATAACACCATAATAAAGGCATTTTCCCCAAATAGGCTTTTTATCTTTTGAAGTAGCAAAGTGCATTGCCTCAAATTCAGAACTCACACCACTATTTTGCATTGTGCTCAACTCATCTTGCTCGCGGGTGTAAAAAGTATATTCATTAATGGCAAAACTGTTGTAAAAGGTGACCCTGGCATTTGGACCTAAACCAAGACGTAGTAACCTAGGAGAGATGTCATCACCAGTTTGATCCGTACTCTCTAAGACAATATTCCTAAACCACTCTGCAAACGTCTTCGTATGCTCGTTCGCAATACACTTCTCGGTCTTGTTTGGGTGATCGTATTTGAGCTCATCTTTGTGTTGTTGAATATAAGGTTGCATCTCATATTCGTTGTTTAGCACATACGTGTGTGCTAATTGCAACATTTCACGTGTCACAATTTTTTCAACCCGGCCCCTAATACCTTTTCCGGTCATCCAGTCACTATGACGATTCTTAGGAACGGCAATCAACTCCTCAGGGGAGAGATGAGCGTAACAATATGAAAGAGCTTCGTCTAAAATAGCGCGTTCAGTAATACAACCTTCCGGACGATACCGATTAGATGTATAGTCCTTGTAGACTTTTATCAATCTTTCGAAAGGATACTGGTATCTCAAGTACACGGGCCCAAGGTACAAAATCTCTCTAACCAAGTGAATGGTCAGATGAATCATGATAGTGAAGAAAGAGGGTGGAAAATACATTTCCAACTGACAAAGAGAGGTTACAACGAGGTCATGCAAAGAATCCGCGTCATTAGGGTCGATGACTTTCTCGCATATGGACTGGAAGAAGAGACATAATCTAGTTACAACATATCTTACCTTTTCAGGTAAAATGGAATGAATAGCCACAAGAAGTAATTGTTGCATCAAAGTGTGACAATCATGTGACTTTAACCCGGTGAGTTTTAGGTCTTGCATCGACACTAGGTTTTTGATGTTCGACGAATAACCATGTGGCACTTTAATTCCATTCAAGCATACACAGAACTCTTTTTTCTCATTCCGTGAAAGGGTATAAGCTGCTGGCGGTAAAAATGTACGATTACCTCTCTTCTGTGGTGCCAACTCTAGTCTAATACCCATCATTTTCATATCTTCCCTAGCTACGGCGTTATCCTTTGTTTTACCAGGAACATTCAGAAGGGTATTGATAATATTATCACAGACATTTTTCTCAATGTGCATGAAATCGAGGCAATGCTCGACCTCCAGTCGGCCAATATGTAAGTTTATCAAAAAATATGGATCTTTTCTTATACCCACGAGTAGACAATTTAGAGCCGCTCTTCTTCCCATAATCTATCTCAATATGCATTACTTTCTGATAAACTTCATGCCCACTCAAAATTCTAGGAGGTTGACGAACTTCTTGTCTTCCATTGAATGCTTTCTGCATCTTGCGATAACAACGGTCATGATACAAGAACCTCCTATTTCCTATATACACATACTTACGAGAAGACTTCAAGTATTCAGACTCGATATCCTCCCCACACAATGGACAAGCCTCTTTCCCATGAACTGTGTGCCCAGAAAGGTCGCCATAAGCCGGATAGTCATTTATTGTACACAATAACATCCCTCTCAAATTGAAAGTTTCGTTCTTATATGCATCAAATACTTCTATCCCACTATCCCACAACAATCGCAAATCATCTAGAAGAGGTTCCAAATATACATCTGAATCATTTCCAGGTTGTTTAGGACCGGAAATTAACGACAACATCAAATACTTTCTTTTCATGCACACATATGGAGGTAAGTTATAAATAGCCAACACTACTGGCCAAGTACTATGTTGGCTACTCATGTTTCCGTGTGGTTCATTCCATCAGTGGACAGCGCTAGACGTAAGTTTCTAGGTTCATTGCCGAACTCGGGATACTTACCGTCGAACGATTTCCATTGCATACCATCTGCCGGGTGTCTTAGCTTTCCATCATTTATTCTTCCTGTTTCATGCCAATTTAATATTTTTGAATCATCGGGATTCACATAAATCCTTATGACTCTTGGTATCAATGAAAAATACCGCAACACCTTAGCCGGGATCCCTTCCTTATCCTTATAACGCCACAACAAACATTTAGGGCAATTGGTTAAGTTTTGATATAATTTCGGATACAATATGCAATCATTTGGACATGCATGTATTTTCTCATATTTCATACCCACTCTTCTTATTAGTTTTTTCGCCTCATATGTCTTAACAGGTAGAACATTACCATCAGGAAGCAACTCCTTTATCAAGGCTAAAAAACTAGTGAAACACGTGTCACTCACCCCATTTGCCCCCTTGATATTATACAACTTCACCACAGCCGACATTTTTGTGAACTTACAACCAGGATACAGAGGTGCTTCAGACTCACACAACTTCTCATACATGTTGTTAAGGTCATCCCAATTACTAGTGTCATCACCTACATCTTCAAAAGCAATCGACTCATCATCATTCTCTTCATTATCTATAGACCCAACATTCAACTTCTCTACTTCCAACTCTTCAAACTCAAAAAACTCGGCAAACACAGGATCATCAGTTATCCTTTCGTGTACCTCAACATCATCTTTTTCAGAGTTATTCTCTTCCTCTAATGATTCCCCATGACTAAATCTCCACTTTTCTAGGTGTATTTTAACGTCTGGAAAAGCCATATAGCTAATATTACCACATCTTTCACAAGGACATGCAATACTAGAAGAACCTTTCAAATTGTTCGAAACGAATTCATAAAATTCAGCTAAACCATCCTTGTAGGTGCGGTAACTCATATTTGCATCAATCATCCGAGTTCGAGTCATTATTCTACATTCGTAATAATAGGCAACTAATTCAGAAAATACAATAATAGGCAAACAAATAAACGAAATTCAGGAAAGCAATTAAGCTAAATTATCAACAAATTAGATAATAACCCAAAAAATCCTATATCTATAAGCGTTGCTAAGAAACATATATATACCTGATTGATAAACACGATGAGGGAGAGAAGACGGTACGGTGACAACAGTGACGGAGATGAAGACAGAGAGACGATCAGGGAGGAATGGAGGATGATATAGTAGCAGTACGACGTATTAGCTTGTGTTTGTGTTTTGTAGCGTATAGCAGAATAAAGCAATATGTTGTTCATTCTTAAGATTTTCATAACATTAATAACAACGGTTATTCAGTCTGAAACCGTTGTTAAAAAGTATTAAAAACGGGTTCTAATATAACCGTTGTGATTACTTTTCATAATTTTGCGCCAAATTATTAACAACGGTTAAAATTTATTACAGATTCAACCGTTGTTATTAATGTTTATATTAACAACGGTTTTTCAAGTATAACCCGTTGTTAAAACCAATAACAACGGTTAACAACACAGAACCGTTGTAATTAATTTTGGTAAAGTTCGCGGCATAAATTCTACAACGTGTTTTGATGATTTTCGTGAATAAGCATTGTTAAAAGGCCGTTGTAGTTGCCTGTATTTGTAGTAGTGTTAACTGAGCCAGTACCGCCAAACCCAGGCCCCAATGCAAGAGCTAACGAGTCAATTGCTTATAGTGACTTCGTTATGGAAGCGGGTGCGATAAAGAACGTACTCATTTTTGCAATGGAAACCAATTTGCAAAGACGCTTCATTGCCTAAAGTGCTAACAAGATTTTCACCACGCTCACTAATGAGTTCTCAAAAGCACCGAGAATCGTTACTTATGTGCATACCTGTCACTTCTTTGATGCGAAACTCCAGAAGGGCCAACCAGTTAGCCCACACATTCTTAACATGATTGAGAATATCGAGAAGCTGGAGGCACTTGATTGCAAAATCAGTGAGAGCATAGTCATTGACCGTATGTTTCATTCACTTCATGATGGTTTTGCCCTTTTCAGGGCAAATTACTACATGAATGACATGAAGAAAAGTCCTCATGAGCTACACTCACTTCTCGTACAGACCGAGAAGGATATGAATTTGAGTGGGAGTATGAAGCAAGATGTTCTCATGATTTCCAACAAGAATAAGGGTAAGGGCAAGGCTCATAGCGACCTAACTGTAGGAAAGCCAAAATTTAAAAAGTCAGGAAACGGTAAGAGTGGGCCTGGTGAGACTAGTGGCTCACAAGGCAAGGCAAAGAGCAAGAGCGGTGACATTGAGTGCCACCATGGTCACAAGACTGGACATTGGAGGAGGAATTGTCTCGTGTACCGTGAGGACATAAAAGCAGACCGCGTCACTCCTGTTGGTATGTCATCTTATACTCATACGATTGAGATTAACCATGCAAGTTTCGGAACTTGGGTACTTGATACTGGTTGTGGTTCTCATCTGTGTAATCATTTGCAGGGCCTAAAAAACATCACACCTCTCGGAAAGGGTGATGTGGACCTGCGAGTCGGGAATGGAGCTAGAGTTGATGCAGTCTCAAAGGGAACATACGTAATCCAACTCCCAAGTGGTTTTGAGTTATATTTATATAACTGTTACTATGTACCCAGTTTATCTAAGAACATTATTTCTGTTTCCGTACTTGATAAAGACGGTTTTTCATTTTCAATAAAGGATAGTAGCTGTATTTTCTCTTTTAATGAAATGGTTTATGGCAAAGCAGTTTCCATGAATGGAATTTACATCTTAGATCAAACCAAAGATATATTACACGTGAATAATAAGAAATTAAAGGTTGGTGACAAAGATCAAACTTATCTATGGCATTGTCGAATGGGACACATAAATGAAAAACGTGTAAAGAAACTCGTCGAGAATGGGACTATTCCCGCATTCGATTTTTCTACATTTGGCACGTGTGAATCATGTCTTATCGGCAAAATGACTAGAATTTCCTTCAAAGATGTTGGAATGCGCGCTAGTGACCTATTAGGACTCATACATACTGATGTATGTGGACCTATGTCAATTACCGCTAGAGATGGTTATAGATGTTTTATCACTTTCACAGACGATTTGAGTAGATACGGATATGTCTACTTAATGAAGCGTAAAAGTGAGTCCTTTGAAAAATTCAAGGAATACCAGAATAAGGTTGAGAACCAACTGGGAAGAAAGGTTAAAGCACTCCATTCAGATTGGGGTGGCGAATATCTTTCAAATGAGTTTGATCAACACCTCAAAGACTGTGGAATAGTTTTACAGTTAACTCCACCTGGAACACCTCAATTAAATGGTGTGTCCGAATGGAGAAATCGAACAGTACTTGATTTGGTTCGATCCATGATGAGTCAGACGGAAGTACCTAATTCATTATGGGGTTTTGCTCTTTTGTCAGCTGCTCTTATACTTAACCAAAGTCCGTCTAAAGCTGTCGACAAGACTCCATATGAAATGTGGAAGGGAACGGTCCCTAACTTGTCCATTATTCGGGTTTGGGGCTGCGAGGCTTATGTCAAGTAGAGACACGAGGATAAGCTCAGCCCGCGATCGGTCAAGACATACTTTATTGGTTATCCAAAAGGAATGTTTGGTCATTACTTCTATTCGCCTACCGAACATCGAGTTTTTGTTGTGGCTAGTGCAAAGTTCTTAGAAGAAGAATTTCTCGAGAACAAGACAAGTGATAGAACTTTCGAGCTGTCGGAGATTCAAGAACCAACAACCGAGGAACAGATGGAGGAAGTTGTTCCTTCAACTGATGATACGGTTAACATTCCTCAGGAACCTAGGAAGCCGGGTAGAGTCTCTAATCCTTCAGACAGATACATTGGTATGGTCGAGGAGAATGACGTTTTGCTCCTATAGAGTAATGAACCCGCTACCTATAAAGGTGCAATGACCTGTTCCGACTCAAAGCTATGGCTTGAAGCCATGCAATCCGAGATGGACTCCATGTATGAGAATAACGTATGGGATCTTGTTGATTTACGTAATAAGGTAAAACCTCTACAGTGCAAATGGCTTTACAAAATAAAGCATTCTGTAGACGGGCAACCAGATACCTATAAGGCACGACTAGTGGCAAAAGGTTTCACTCAAGTGCACGGATTGCATTATGATGAAATTTTTGCACCCGTAGTTATGCTGCGTTCCATTCGGATAATCTTAGCGATTGCCGCTTTTCATGACTATGAAATTTGGCAAATGGATGTGAAACCCGCCTTCTTAAATGGTTATTTGGAGGAGGAGTTGTACATGGTGCAACCCGAAGGTTTCATAGATCCTGAAAATCCTAAGAAAGTGTGCAAGCTTAAGCGTTCCATTTATGGACTTAAGCATGCTTCTCGGAGTTGGAATCATCGTTTTGACCTGGTGATAAAAGAGTATGGTTTCACTCGATCGGTCGAGGAACCATGCTTATATATCAAGTCCAGTGGGAGCAAGATTGTTTTCTTGATATTGTATGTCGATGACATACTCTTGATTGGGAATGACATTCCTCTCTTTTCTTCGGTTAAAGGATGGTTGAAGAACCATTTCCAGATCAAAGATCTGGGTGAGGCACAACGCATATTGGGAATCCGTATCTATCGAGATAGATCACAAAGGATGTTATCACTGAGTCAGGAGTCTTATTTAGATAAGATTCTTGAAAGGTTCAGCATGACCAACTCCAAGAAGGGGAACCTTCCAATGATGTCCGGGATGCATCTGAGCAAGTCTCAGTCATCCACGACGCCTGAAGGGGTTGAACGCATGAGTCGTGTTCCTTATGCATCAGCCATAGGATCAATCATGTATACCATGATATGCACACGTCCAGACGTGGCATATGGATTGAGTATGATGAGTCGGTACCAAAAGAATCCAGGTGAAACACACTGGATAGCTGTTAAAAACATCCTTAAGTACCTACGGAGGACTAAGGATTGGGTATTAACTTATGGAGGAGATACTAAGCTATGCGCAATCGGTTACGCAGATGCTAGCTTCCAAACAGATCGAGATGATTCGAAATCTCAGTCTGGATTTGTCTTCACTCTTAATGGTGCTGCGGTCAGCTGGAAGAGTTCCAAACAGGATGTTGTAGCAGATTCTACTACTGAATCTGAGTACTATGCCGCTTCGTAAGCAGCAAAGGAAGCTATATAGATGTGTCAATTCTTACAAGGACTTACGATAGTTCCTAGTTCGAATGACCCGATCACCATCTATTGTGACAATAGAGGTGCCATCTTCCAGGCTAAGGAGCCTAAGTCTAGCAACAAGTCTAGACATGTACATCGAAAGGCTCACCTGATCCGTGATTACGTGGAGCAAGAGGAGATAGTGATTGACAAGATTGCTTCGGATGACAACATCGCGGACCCTCTCACTAAACCATTAAGATATGATAAGCATGAAAGGCACATTATTTCCATGGGAATTAAACGTGTTCCTGAGTTGTACTAGTTGATTATGGATTCGATACATTATCTTTTTCATATGCTATTTATAACTTCATCGTTTTATTATAATATTTTGTTTTTCATGTGGATTGTACGACAACATTGAACGCCATAAAGTGAACTGAATTACATTATATTTGTATTGGTCCGTAATCGCCTACATGAGTTGATAACTCTGGCTATTATTTTTTGAAGTTGATTGATGGTGGGTTCAACGAGCCATAAGTCTAGCAGTTGGCTGATCGATCACATATGCGAGTTATAACGATACCTCGTAGGACAAAACATTATGACAACGTAATGGAGTCCTAAATGTTTAAAAACATTCGGTGCCAGGTCATGGATTGGACGTCCATTGTGTTCCTAGAGTCGATTCTTTTGACTATCGACTGTCTCTTGTGATTAAGGAAGTTTTTGGGTGACTTTGGTTTCTTTCTCATGGTCTGTCGTAACAGGAGGCTAAGTAGATTCTCACTGGGTCATTTCATACTGTGCTTATATCTGCAGGATTCGAGTTGAAGAAAATATCCAACCTTTATCAAGTTTAGTTATTTCTCAGGGCCACTCGAAGAGTTGTAACTGAAATACATGGCCATGCTCGAATGATGATTCGTTTATCAGTTAAGTTACTCTCTAGTCGGGAAAACCGCTCTTGATATTGGATCACTTGTAAAATACAAACTTTGTGAATACGGATTTTGCAAATTGTTTTACATTGAGTGGGAGAAATTTTAGGATATGAGAATCGGTTATCGCACATACACTTGTGAGGACAAGTGGGATATTGTTGGAGCTTGTGTCCTCCATAGTTAGTGTGATAACGTATATAAATCTCTTATAGGTTCACAAGGGTATTGTGACACCCCGCGATAAAGCGGAAAGTATAACTTATAAATTAAAGCGGAAATTTAGGAAATTTTTGAATCTTTTAAAAAATTAAGGCGCGGGTTCATTAAAATCCAAAACATAAATAAAGAATGCGGAAATAAAGTTTAAATTATACAAACGTGATAGCCAAGGTGAGGGTAAATATATCATCGAATGACAATACAATAAAAAGTGAGTCTAAGAAATCCTAATAACCCGACTACAAGGCCAAATGCTCGCTAGCTCACACATGTCTTCACCCCATGAATGCACCAACTATTACCTGTCATTCATGTAAACATGAACGCCACAGTCAGTGGGGAGTAACTCAAGGTTCTCCCAGCCACAAAATGTCGAAACGAACATAACAAAGAACTAAAACAGGTAAGTCATGTAAGATAATTACAAAATATATGAATATCAAGTTTATATTTAAACATGGCAATTAAATGAGATCGAATATGATAGATCAATATTAGCATAATGGTGATTCAACTAATCATGTGAGACAATTAACTAATATGAAATACAAGAATATGGTCATTTATACAAAAGCACGCATTTCAAGAAACACAACATAGATATGAGATTACAATCCGAATCATGTGAATCAGTTAAGTGAGGGATCAACCAATTCAATTTACAAGAACAGAAATTGTAGCCATTACTTGGAAAACCACATAGCAAACATTGCACGGGACGTGGCTACTAATGTCACATTCATACTTATGGATTGCATCTCACCATAAGAACGGATGGGAACATCAATCCCGACGATCATATCGCAACTAGACGGCTTATAGCTCACCCCTAGTATCCGATAGGACCAAGACAAACAACACAAGGCATAACTCTTGCCTTGAAAGACAAATACCAATATCTATAACCAAGAAAGACCTTTACTATTCATATATCAATATATAATTCTCCTGGTAGGACGACAATGGTACTCCCAAGACTCAGTCCTAGTCTAAATCTGGCCAGACTCTCGGGACAGTACAGTTCCCGATTCGACATGCGGCAGAACAGTCCGCATCCAAGACCCGAACCCTAAATCGGAAATCGAGAACCCACAATCGGTAGGACAGTCCGAAAGAGGCGGAAGATATGAGCTAATCCCACAATCGGCATGACAGTCCGAAAGAGGCGTAAAGATAAGTCAAGCAATACGGTATATCATAAAGGCATTATCAAGAATACGACTCAACCAAGCGATACGAATCAACTTGGAAAGAGATTAATATGTGTATAATGAGCAAATGAGAATCCAAGTAAGACAATCCAAGTTCAGTTATACTCGTAAACATGGATTAATAACCCATTTCTTAAATACTTGTCACTTGAATAAAAATGTAAATAAACGGAATGAACCATTTCTAATAAGCAAAACAAGAATTTAATTATAAATGATTCAAATGTAAGATAAGCCATTTATTTCTTACAAAGCGTAAATAATCGAATTAAACGCGTATTATAAAGAAAGCACGTCATTTCATATATAAATGAAACAGTTGAATAATTAGTTCCACAATTATAATTCATGTGAGAAAAATATCTAAATGAGCGATATTTAACAACTTATATTATATAAAACACGAAACGGAATTTAAATATATCAAAAGAACTAAACTAGGAGCCTAAAGCAACCAATGACCACTACTTGTAGATACCCAGTATCTGCTGAGACTCCAACAAACACCCGATGATTATTAGACTACAACATGTTTTAGAATCGCGGCGTTTGATCGACAGTTTGTGTACAACTTTAGGTCGGAAAACTTAAAACGATTTCGAAAATAAAACATTTCAAAACATTTTAAAAATACCTAGAGTGTTTAATGCACGACGAAGGGGTCGCAATGACACTAACTAGAGTCAAAACCGACACCGGACCTAAAACCGACTCAAAAATTCAAATCCCGACTCCAACAACGAGTCAAACCGAGTCAACCACAAAAAACAAAACATTTCAAACCTTCTACCTTAAGTTTTCCCGTATTCATGTTGGTCAAGTACCAAACATGTGACTACAAAACCTAGGATAGAACAAATCATGATTGCGTTTGTTGTCAAAGTGACAACACAACTCGAAGAACCGCGACGTGGCTCGCGCCTCTTTGAGCAGCCCAGGTGGCTACGTCACTCAAAACTCACACAACCACTCATTCTCCTATAAATACCCCTCAAATGCCACCCATTTGAGACTTACGCGAGTGTCCGCTCCCTCTTTTCTCCCTTAAAATTCTCGACTCGACTTCTTAAGTCAAAATCCGACGCGTATTTACGACCTACCGATCGTAAACACGAGCCTTACACATTGTTTGGTACCGTCATCGTGCATTAAATCACTTGACCGACCATTTTGACAACTACGCCATCACTAAACTTTTAAAACACTCTTTTTACTTACCAAAACGGTTTTAAACCGAGTTTTTTCCGATCAAACGAGTTATTACACTTACGTCGGTCACTCGCCATAACCAAACATGTAAGTATGAGGGTGTAAAAATCCTCTTTTATTATGTTTTCATTTGTTTCATGACTCTAACATGCTAAAACATGCATAACATGAACCAAAACAAGGAATAAACGAGCCAAAACTGATTTTTGGTCTGAGGCAGAAGCCCCTTAGGTCGCCAACTAGCCCGCGCCTAAATGGGGTATTCAGACCAGAGATCAACCGTGTTTGTTCTCATTATTTCCCTGAATCCATTTTTCATATTTGTAATCGGTTTTCACCATTTCAAGTATTTTCGAACCATTGTTATTTTATTTCACATGTTTTAACCATAAAGCATTTTTCACCCTTGGTTCCTCATACCATGACGGTTAAATCCGTGTTTTGGTGATAATATTTGGTTAATGATATTTAGAAGGTATTTTAAAGCCTTTTATTTCATTTTTTTACATTTTCAAACAAACATATTAGTCACCAACACAAAGTCATTCTTGGTTCTACATACCATGCCGGATTTTAACCCGGGTACGATGACGAGTATTGACTAATAACATTCAAATGGACTTAAAACAATTAGTCCATAATCATTTTCAAAACTATTCATGTCAAGTTTGCCAAATCGAACCCGACACCGAATATTATTAAAATAATGATGATTATTCGAGTCTAGTTCTTCAAATCAACAAATGCGGTCTAAACGACCCCTTCAAATCAAACCGGGTTCAAATACCAATTTTCAACACGTTTTATAACGTTTTCTAAAAGGTCAGAACACGGCATAAAAAACCGTGGGCTAACCCGCGCCTAAACAGGCTCTCCATTTCTCATTTCCAAAACCAGAGGGAGGCCTCTTACTGTGGGATTTATCTGTATGCATCCCTTTAAATTTAAGGATTAAAACGAATTATAAAGTGATGATTACGAGTCATAAAACTAAATTGTATAAACAAAAGCATAAAGGATTAAGAAATAACCTTCGGTCCTAGCAAAACGGCCTAAGAACAATATCAAAGTTGATATTCGCCTATCAGTTCCACCCAAGACGATATGAGAAATGCCCTTTGATTTTGCTAGAATCGATCCAAAAATTAACTGTATAATTTTTAGGTTTTTTCTGTTTTTCTTTTGATGAGATGGAGGCTAGGTTAGAATTAGGTTAAAGAGAGAGAGAGAGAGAGAGAGAGAGAGAGAGAGAGAGAGAGAGAGCAAAATGATCTCCCTATCTACCCTAATATAACCGAAAAGAGGAGGAGAAAAAATTAGGAAAGTTTTTTTTTGTTTTTTTCTTCCACTCGGTTTTTGGGCCGAAAAACCAAAAAAAAATAGGAGGATTAAAATCCTCTTATTTTTAGATGTTTCCTTAATGTATAAAAATTTGTTATTTATAAATTGTCATCTAGTGAGGATCGAACACATAACCTCTTGGTTTGAGTACCCTTACTATTACCACTATGACACATTCATCTTGTTGATTAAATATAACCGATTACATTTAATTACGAATTAACATATTAATTCGTCCAAGCTTAACATTATATACATTAATTAAATATAACTTATTATATTCAATTTACGAATTGACAGTTAATTCGTCTCAGCTAATATTATTTAATCGGCATTAAATAATCGTCTCATCAACACATTGACTAATTGTTTAATCATATAAGGCATCAATGTGATTACATTTCCATAACTACATCTCCCAAACACATCCTTTAGGTGTGACCTTTAGGGACCAGTTGATCACCGCCATATGTATGATAATAACGTCAAACTTTCTAACAAGCCAACCGTTATTAGGTAATTGTTAATCAATTGATTAAATACGAAGTATACCCTTGTGAACCTGTAAGAGATTTACAAATGTTATCACACTAATTTGTGGAGGACACAAGCTCCAACAAACTCCCACTTGTCCTCACAAGTGTATGTGCGATAACCGATTCTCATATCCTAAAATTTCTCCCACTCAATGTAAAACAATTTGCAAAATATGTATTCACAAAGGTCATATTTTACAAGTGATCTGCATCAAGAGTAGTTTCCCCGACTAGAGAGTA
Organism: Silene latifolia; assembly: GCF_048544455.1. Taxonomy (NCBI): domain Eukaryota; kingdom Viridiplantae; phylum Streptophyta; class Magnoliopsida; order Caryophyllales; family Caryophyllaceae; genus Silene; species Silene latifolia. The sequence continues at coordinate 69,551,579 of NC_133532.1, forward strand.
ACTTAACTGATAAACGAATCAATATTCGAGCATGGCCATGCATTTCAGTTACAACTCCTCGAGTGGCCCTGAAAAATAACTATACCTGATAAGGGTTGGATATTTTCCTCAACTCGAATCCTGCAGATGTAATCACAGTATGAAATGACCCAGAAAAAATCTACTTAGCCTCCAGTTACGGCAGACCGTGAGAAAGAAACCAAAGTCACCCAAAAACGGCCTTAATCTCAAGAGACAGTCGATAGTCAAAAGAATCGACTCTAGGAACACAATGAATGTCCTATCCACGACCTGGCACCGAATGTTTTTAAACATTTAGGACTCCATTACGTTGTCACAAAAATTTGTCCTATGAGGTATCGTTATAATCTCGCATTTGAGATCGATCAGTCAACAGTTTGGCTTATGGCTCGTTGAACCTACCATCAATCGCCTGCACAATATAATAGCCGGAGTTATCAGCTCACATGGGTGATTACAGACCAAACAGATATAATGTAATTCAGTTCACTTTGTGGCGTTCAATGTTGTCAGTACAATCCACATGAAAAACAAAATATTATAATAAAACGATGAAGTTATAAATAGTATATGAAAAAGATAATGTATCAAATCCATAATCAACTACTACAACTTAGGAACACGTTTAATTCCCATGGAAATAACGTGCCCTTCATGCTTATCAAAATTCAACGGTTTAGTGAGAGGGTCCGCGATGTTATCATCCGTCGCAATCTTATCAATCACTATCTCTTGTTGCTCCACATAATCACGGATCAGGTGAGCTTTCCGATGTACATGTCAAGATTTGTTGCTAGACTTAGGCTCCTTAGCCTAGAAGATGGCACCTCTATTGTCACAATAGATGGGGATCGGGTCATTCGAACTAGGAACTATCGTAAGTCCTTGTAATAATTGACGCATCTATATCCCTTCCTTAGCTGCTTCCGAAGCATCATAGTACTCGGATTCAGTGGTAGAATCTGCTACAACACTCTGTTTGGAACTCTTCCAGCAAACCGCAGCACCATTAAGAGTGAAGACGAATCCGGACTGAGATTTTGAATCATCTCGATCCGTTTGGAAGCTAGCATCTCACAGAACCGGTGCGCATAGCTTAGAATCGCCTCCATAAGTCAATACCCTATCCTTAGTCCTCCGTAGGTACTTAAGGATATTTTTAACAGTTATCCAGTGTGTTTCACCTGGATTCTTTTGGTACCAACTCGTCATACTCAATGCATATGCCACGTCTGGACGTGTGCATATCATGGCATACATGATTGATCCTATTGCAAATGCATAAGGAACACGACTCATGCGCTCAATACCTTCAGGCGTCGTGGGTGACTGAGACTTGCTCAACTACATCCCAGACGTCATTGGAAGGTTCCCCTTCTTGGAGTTGGTCATGCTGAACCTCTCAAGAATCTTATCCAAATAAGACTCCTGACTAAGTGATAACGTCCGTCGTGATCTATCTCGGTAGATACGGATTCCCAAAATACGTTGTGCCTCACCCTGATCTTTCATCTGGAAATGGTTCTTCAACCATTCTTTAACCGAAGATAGGAGAGGAATGTCATTCCCAATCAGGAGTATGTCATCGACATACAATATCAAGAATACAATCATGCTCCCACTCGACTTGATATATAAGCATGTTTCTTCGACCGATCGAGTGAAACCATACTCTTTTATCACCTGGTCGAAACGATGATTCCAACTCCGAGAAGCTTGCTTAAGTCCATAAATGGAACGCTTAAGCTTGCATACTTTTGTTAGGATGTTCAGGATCTATGAAACCTTCGGGTTGCACCATGTACAACTCTTCCTCCAAATAACCGTTTAAGAAGGCGGTTTTCACATCCATTTGCCAAATTTCATAATCATGAAAAGCGGGAATCGCTAAGATTATCCGAATGGAATGTAGCATGACTACAGGTGCAAAATTCTCATCATAATGCAATCCGTGCACTTGAGTGAAACCTTTTGCCACTAGTCGTGCCTTATAGGTATCTGGTTGCGCGTCTACAGAACGCTTTATTTTTTAAAGCCATTTACACTGTAGAGGTTTTACCTTATTAGGTAAATCAACTAGATCCTATACGTCATTCTCATACATGGAGTCCATCTCGGATTGCATGGCTTCGAGCCATAGCTTTAGTCGGAACAGGCCATAGCACCTTTATAGGTAGCGGGTTCATTACTCTCTAGGAGTAAAACGTCATTCTCCTCGACCATACCAATGTATCTGTCCGGAGGATGAGAGACTCTACCCGACCTCCTAGGTTCCTCAGGAAAATTAACTGTGTCATCAGTTGGAGGAACAACTTCCTCCATCCGTTCCTCGGTTGTTGGTTCTGGAATCTCCGACTGCTCGAAGGTTCTATTACTCGTCTTGTTCTCGAGAAATTCTTTCTCTAAGAACGTCGCACTAGCCGCAACAAAAACTCGATGTTCGGTAGGCGAATAGAAGTAATGACCAAATGTTCCTTTTGGATAACCTATAAAGTATGTCTTGACCGATCGCGGGCCGAGCTTATCCTCGTGTCTCCACTTGACATAAGCCTCGCAGCCCCAAACCCGAATAAAGGACAAGTTAGGGACCGTTCTCTTCCACATTTCATATGGAGTCTTGTCGACAGCTTTAGTCGGACTTCGGTTAAGTATAAGAGCGGTGACAAAGAGCAAAACCCCATAATGAATCAGCAAGATGCGTGTGACTCATTATGGATCGAACCATATCAAGTAAGGTTCGATTTCTCCGTTCGGACACACCATTTAATTGAGGTGTTCCAGGTGGAGTTAACTGTAGAACGATTCCACAGTCTTTAAGGTGTTGATCAAACTCATTTGAAAGATATTCGCCACCCCGAGCTGAACGGAGTGCTTTAACCTTTCTACCCAGTTGGTTCTCAACCCTGTTCTGGTATTCCTTGAATTTCTCAAAGGACTCACTTTTATGCTTCATTAAGTAGACATATTCGTATCTACTCAAATCGTCCGTGAAAGTGATAAAATATCTATAGCCATCTCTAGCGGTAATTGACATAGGTCCACAAACATCAGTATGTATGAGTCCTAATAGGTCACTAGCGTGCATTCCAACACCTTTGAAGGAAATTCGAGTCATTTTGCCTATGAGACATGATTCACACGTGCCATATGTAGAAAAATCGAATGCGGGAATAGTCCCATTATCGACGAGTTTCTTTACGCGTTTCTCATTTATGTGTCCCATTCGACAATGCCATAGATAGGTTTGATCTTTGTCACCATCCTTTAATTTCTTATTATTCATGTGTAATACTTCCGTGGTTTGATCTAAGATTTAAGTTCCATTCATGGAAACTGCTTTACCATAAATCATTTCATTGAAAGAGAAAATACAGCTATTATCCTTTATTGAAAATGCAAAACCGCCTTTAGCAAGTACGGAAACATAAATAATGTTCTTAGACAAACTGGGTACATAGTAACAGTTATTTAAAAATAACTCAAAACCACTAGGGAGTTGGATTACATATGTTCCCTTCGAGACAACAGCAACTCGTGCTCCATTCCCGACTCACAGGTCCACATCACCGTTTTCGAGAGGTATGATGTTCTTTAGGCCCTGCAAATGATTACACAGATGAGAACCACAACCAGTATCAAGTACCTAAGTTCCGAAACTTGCATGGTTAATCTCTATCATATGAATATAAGATGACATACCAACAGGAACGACGCGGCCTGCTTTGATGTCCTCACGGTAGACGGGACAGTTCCTCCTCCAATGTCTACTCTTGTGACAATGGTGGCACTCAATGTCACCGCCCTTGCTATTTGCCTTGCCCTGTGAGCCACTAGTCTCACCGGGCCCACTCTTACCATTTCCTGCCTTTTTAAACTTTGGCTTACCTACAGCTAGATCACCATGAGCCTTGCCCTTACCTTTACCCTTGTTGGAAATCGTGAGAACATCCTGCTTCATGCTCCCACTCAATTTCATATCCTTCTCAGTCTGTACGAGAAGGGAGTGTAGCTCATGAGGACTCTTTTTCAAGTCATTCATGTAGTAGTTCGCCCTGAAAAGGGCAAAACCATCATGAAGAGAATGAAGCATTCGGTCAATGACAATGCTCTCACTGATTTTGCAATCAAGTGCCTCCAGCTTCTCGACATTCTCAGTCATGTAAAGAATGTGTGGGCTAACCGGTTGGCCCTTCTGGAGTTTCGCATCAAAGAAGCGACAGGTATGCTCATATGTAACGATTCTCGGTGCTTTTGAGAACTCGTTAGTGAGCGTGGTGAAAATCTTGTTCGCACCTTGGGCAATAAAGCGTCTCTGCAAATTGGTTTCCATTGCAAATATGAGTACGTTCTTTATCGCACCCGCTTCCATAACGAAATCACTATATGAAAGTGACTCGTTAACTCCCGCATTGGGGCCTGGGTTTACCGGTATTGGCCCAGTTAAGTACTTGAGCTTGCCGTCAGCAATGGCAGCATTCCGTAGTGCTGCCTCCCAGTCGGCAAAGTTGGACCCATCATTCTTCAGTCGCGTGTACTGATTCATGTTGTCCATAAAAACGTTCAGCCAGGACTCGCGTCCAAGTGTAGCACTAGGCATTGGGATTTCGTTATTTCCAGCCATTTATTGTAACAGTAATATAAATGTGTTCTACACTGCGAAAAGAAGAATAAATAATAAGCATGTGCATCGATTTTAATTTAAGTCTAATGAACTAGTGTCATAACGCGAAGAATCAAAACATTTATACAATTGACCTTCCTCAAGAATTATATAAATGATCCCAAGACTTAATTATCTGTAAATTGATAAGCCAACCTTTTGGCTAATTCTACTGTTAGAATTCTTGGTCGATAAATTTCTAAAAATTCTATCTTTAGTCCATCATAATCACGAGAAACTCTTCGGACTATAATGTTGAGATAAACTAAATCAACACAAACTACTTACCCAACGTAGAAGGGGTCATATTATGCCTACCGACGAAGAAGGGATTCATAGTTGTTTGCCCTTATAATAACTAATCTCAATTTTCGTTTTAGAGGAAGATCCCATCAACTTTATTTTAATTCATTTTAAGTGAACTAATATCTAGCATGCGTGAATAAATAAACTAAGATGATAGCTTAATAAACATGTGACATCTGTATGTCTATGAAAACTAACATACAACCTATATGTGTCAATTTTCATGCATTTTAGTAGTAGGTGGTTTGGTTTTAGGCGGAATATGATGCATAACTATCATGTGAATGAAAAGCAATGGGAATGAAAAAACGTAAAAACAAGAATAAAGTCCTAGCACTAGTGGAATTATACCCTACAATGGCTGTTCTAATAATGTGTATTAGTGGCGGTTTCAAAGCGACGTGATTGCTGGGGTCATATATTTTTTGTGTCGGTTGTAAAACCGCCACCGTAGGTACGCTATGGTGTCGGTTGTAAATTTGAAACCGCCACCTTACGATAAGCTATGATGTCGGTTATACATCGAAAACCGCCACCTTATGTTATGCTATGGTGTCGGTTATAAGTTTGAAACCGACATTATAGAGTAACCTATGGTGCCTGTTTTAAATCTAGAACCGCGATGATATTGTTACTAAATGTGTTGGTTTTAAAGTAAGAACTGACATTGTATAAGCAAATTATTATGTCCGTCCCAATTTTAGAACCGTCACTATACATATATCGTTTTTTTTAAATAAAAATTAGCTAACTAAATTTTGACAGCACCTCCCCGTAAATTGATGTTAACCGAATATAAATATTGATGAAAGAATACCTGCAAAAAATTGCAATCAACTTCCCAACAAAATGTTTCATACAATAGCTTCGTAACAACCATACATCTCAGATTCTTATCCAACAAAAAAATAACACCAATATTTGCCAACAATTCATCCATCCGACAAAACATCAATGTTCTCCAAAAAAAACAATGTTCTCCAAAATTAAAAAACAATGTTCTCCAAAAAAAATCAAAAAGTAAAATTCCAAAAAAACTAATCTATACTACATGTTCTCAAGACATTTTGTAGCCCACACCTCTTTAACTTCATTTATATCTTCTACTGACATGGTTGAATCTTCAAGAATCTACATTTAAAAAAATCAATAATGAGATATTTTTTTAAAAATAAGAAAATAAATAAACTATAAAAACTTATACTTAAAATAAGAAATACCTTCTCAAATTTTTCCTCATCACCCTTTGAGTAATAGAATGTTATGTTATACATCCATTTCATCACATAATAACCACATTCGTAGTCTTGTGGTTGTTGGGGACACTAAATATATAAAAAAGTATAATATTAATCAAACTATATTTGGAATATGATATTAAGTAATTGAAAAAAGTAGTTAATGCTGACTTACATCAATCACTTTGACCTGAAGTTGATTCTTTTTAGCAAAATTACGCCTTCCTCCATTAACACAATGTATAATCCAAGCAGCTTTTAGCCTCCCTTTTATGCTCAACTTCTTTGGTGTGCTTTTTTGTGAATCCAAAATATACACCGTGTTCAACCCCAAGCAAACAACAATCAACATCCAATGATTTCTATGTATTGAAATTCATACTTAAAGTTAATATTGGAAGTAACAAATAATATAAATCATAAAAACTAGAATAATTACCCTTCATAAAATGCACCCATGATATATTTCTTTTCCTCTTGAATCTTCAGGACATGCATTATATAATCTTCACACTGACGCGTATTATGCATGTAATCCAAGAGTTTTACAGGACACATGAATCCGACGACTTTTGTTGCTTCGATTTCAGTTGCACATTGATATAAGAAACTACAATCTCAACACAATATGGGTTTAATAGGTAATACTATAGAGTAATATCTAAAAAATGAGTAATATAGAATTTTACATACCTCCCCCAAACTTGAAGCACATGAATATTTAACCATTGACTTCTGAACATCTGTCTAATTTCAACAACGGTTAAGTAGATTACCATGTTACCTTCTCTATAATTATAAACTGATTCATCGATCACCATCTTAATGACTTCATCTTTAGGCAAGGAACATAACTTTTTTTCCAAGGCTTGGCAATAATTATCCAATTCATGAACTTCTATCACATTCAGAGGTCTCCTGTCGTGCTCCTCACCTTGAGTTTTGTCGTTTCCTTTGGTATGTTCAAAGGACTTGGCCTTCAAATTAAATAATTGTAATATATTCATAAAATAATAAATGATCAAGTTCATAATAATCCACATTAACATAAAAAGGGATAGAACTTACAAGCTTTCGAACTTTATTAGCGGACTCTGTCGTGTCTTTAACATTGTCTTTTCTCTTCTTTTCATTACTAGATTTGACCTTTAAACAAAAATTTGAATACAAATAGTAAATTGATTATGAAAATAGAAGGCTTGGTAAAATGTTAATATCAAAAATTATAAAAGGTTGTACTTGTATTTACCTCGTTTGCCATTAAAATCAAACTTTTAGGCCATAATGCAAAACTTCCTTCCGCATCACCGACATTTGTGAATCCATTCCATGGCAATGGAAGTGGTGCATCTGGTCGAATAACACTGTCAATGGAAACACGAGCATTTTCCATGGTTAATGGTTTGTTGTGTACAGTTTTTCCTTCTACCCATGGTGAAACCATCCCTTCAGCAACAATGATCAATTCCCCATTCATATGCACAGCAAGTCGACATTAAATAGCTTCCTGTAATCATATTATAAAATGACCAACAATATAATTAAAACAAATAAAGTCAGCCCAATAACAATATTTTCTAACAAGGTATATAATAATGATATTACCTTTAATTCAACAAAAGGGTCAATATGATGTGTCGAATGCGAACTATTATGGTCTTGTCGCTGCGACAAAGAATACTCTGTGGAAGCTACCGCATTTTCGTTAGGAGAAGGCGTTTTACCCATAAAGTCTGCCCATTTCTTCTCCATCATGGCATTCATCTCCTTCATAGCTTCTCTTTTCACCTTCTCCATTAGAAATTTCATGTCATCCTCCGTATAAATCTTTTCATTGGAACCTCGACTTGTTGGTTTTCCGAAATATGTTTGGAGACCAACATTTCCACCAACTCCTCTTGTTCTTCCATTATGTTCCGGTTTTCCTAATGCTTTCACCAACGCATCTTCGAATCTACTAGGAACAAACTCTCCTCTTTGCTGCTTTTCCTTCCATACCCACTATTGAAAAAAAAATATTAGTTGATTTTATCATGAGGATTCTACTGATTTCCATTGATTTAGAGAATATCAATCAGGTTACATTCCAACTTTATACATAAAAAATATCTTTTATACTTGTTTATTAACAAAAGGAGGGTGACATTGGTGGTAATTGATAGAGATTCATACGGAGTTCATACTCGGTGTTTGATTAATGAAAATAAATAACAAATTATGAAGATCGGTATCAGGTTACATGCTAACTTACGAATTTTTCAGTCACTTCTTGTATCCGTGGTGGAGGCGCACGGGTGGATGACGGGGTATGTGCTTTTATCCATAAATAACCGCGATCACTAAAGCGTTCATCAACCAAATCAACCGATTCTTGTGAAAGAGTAAGATCAGAATCATGATTATCCAATTCAGCATTTTCCAATTTATCTTATGTAAGGGCTTGAGCAAGTTCTTCTTTATACCACTTTTCCTTTTTACCGGCATATCCCGCTCTTCCCAAATAATGAGGATGCAAGTTCATTTTTTGGGAGGCTCGAGCCTTTTCACTTATTTCCTACAATTTTGGTATATGCAATTTCATATTCATCATTACTAAATAAGATTAATTAACAGGAGTAATATGAGAATAAACCTTACTATTAATAACCTCTTCCCAAAAAAATCAGGTGATCATCAAACTAAAAACTCAATGGTGGTGCTAATTATCTCAATGGGGTGGGGGTTCTGGTGGTTGGGTTTACGAAGAGGTGAGGGAGGTTGTGACTCTTGTGAGATAGTTGGGGTGGGGGAGCGGTGCGGGTTCTGTAGGTTCCAGCATAGATGATGCATAGATGATGCTTGGATGAGATGTGTTGCATTATTAGGTGAGCATGGTGGTCATGGGGTGGAGAGTGGTGGAAGTTGTGGCTGACATTAAAACAAGTAGCAACAATAACTGTAATAGTACTAAAACCAAAAACCCAAAAAAAAAGGAAGTAGATTCTTCAGAAAAAAGAAAAAATATCGAAGCTTTTGTAGAATAGAAGTATGATCTTCAGGTTTGGCAACCATAATCTAAGCTAGGCTTTATCTCAATTTCAGTAATCGCATTCAGTTTCAATGAGAATACTAGCTTATGGTTGGCAACCATAATCTAAGCTAGGCTTTATCCGCATGGTAATATTAGAAGTGGAAATCTGGAACATATAGTTGTTACTACTCGCATCGGGCAACAAAAGATCCAAATTAGTTATTCAATAAATAATAATAGTACTCACCATAAAATGCTTATCCATGCGTTGCCTTTTAAACTCTTCCCAAATATAAATCTGTGATAGCTTTATACTTACCCACTGGACTATCGCCAATTATTTCTCCTTCCTTGGGTTTTAGGGTCTTGGTAATATAAGTGCGTGTTAATCTCGACCTGAATTCCTTTAATGCTCCTGATAATATCTTGAGAACAATCTTTTGTTTATCATCATTGAGCTTCCATGTATTCTTTAAAAGGAAACAAAGTAACGTGTTAGCAAAAGCAATAAGATAAGCAATATAAAATATTAAGTAATTTACGGGCTTAGTGAATTGAACATAACTACAAAAATACTGGTCTTCAGGTCGGAAATATTCTATATAGTTTCTAAATAAGCAGCGTTTTGAATTTTCGTCATTTTCAGTCAATGCTGAGAGTCGTGAACTCAAGTTAACACATTTCCCTCTCCCCCCTTACGCGAGCAAGCGAACTAGGCAAGCTCTTACACAAGATAGCTTAAACTAAATCAACTAAAGCGGCAAAACAGTGCACTCGACCATAAATAACAAGCATTTGTTCCAGTCTTCCAGATAATTGTGACAAAATGTGCTGGTTGGCCAAAAATGACACTCTGCCTCTGCCCTAGTGAAAGCAAGTGAACTGGGCAAGCTCTTACACATGCTAGCTTAAACTAAATCAACAAAACAGCATACTGGACCATAAAAAATCAGCATAGGGATATAAATGAATTATCTCGAGTCAACTTATCAAGAAAATAAAATATCAACACAGTCCAAGACCTCCAAGACCTGACCTGATTACTGAAGTAACTACAAACAAAAATGCAGGCAAGATGGAAACATTTTGTCAATAAAAAATCAGATTAGTCATGACCGTCACAAGAGATTAAAACAACAAAATTGTAAGCTTACCTAACCGGGTAACAAATGGGTCAGCACTGAAGTTCTCCATTCACGTGTTCGACTCAGGAGGATTGAGTTTTAAATTTGTGTATTCTTTGCCTTTTTTTTTCCTTCTAATAATTTCCTTATTCTGCCTCGTATTATACTACATCTCATTACCAAGGCTATATTTTCTTAACAATCAATTTTGTCAACACTTATTCTAGCGTAGATAGTGTATCAGACATCAACCTTGGTCATCGACAAGAACTGCCAAAATGCAATCAACGAAAACATTGTACAATTTTTCTAGTTACCTTTGCATCTTTCCAAAGTGTTTCTTTTTCTCCCCATGGTACCTTTTTCCAACTTCGGTACGTGATCTTGATATTTCGTGCTAAAACACCCATGTCAGTTGCAAACTTACTTTGGTAGAACCCTGTTGGTTGTCCAAATTCATCAAAGTCAATATGTAATTTCTCTAAATCTTCACTTTTCAGGTTCTGCCCAGTTATCACACCTCTCATTTTCTGTTTTTGACTAGAATTGTCACCCTCATTTGCACTCATATTGAACACCTAAAAAAAAAAAGCTCTGTGCTGTGTTAATTGCTAGCATATATTCCATATGGCACCAAAGAAATACAGGTAGGCTGGAATACAAACTGGATAGACCAGGAATGAAGGCTAACTGCCTGCCTATATAAGATACAATAGCCCGTGAAAAACCAGGAAAACTAATACTAATCACCAGTGAGATTCAATACTAATACTCTTGTATTAGTATGTCATGCACCTGTTGTTGTAGGTGCCCAGATAGCCTGTTTTTGGCTAGTTTGAATCCGTCAACTTTTTTTTTTAGTTAATTGGAACATACCTATTTTAATTTAACTATATAGGTGCTGGGAGCGCAAAACAATCAGTCTTAGACTGAGGGAGCTGATTTTATTGCCATTAGTTCGGCTAAAAAAGAAAGCAAAAAGAAAGCAAGAAAAAGAGAAAGAACGTAAGTCAAAACAAATGAAGGTTACGAAAAATGCCATATAGTCTAGCTCCGTCTAACAACAACCAAGCATCTCTAGCGAGTCCTCTGTAAAAACCACCAAGCAACAAGAGCTATTATGATATAAAGTTACTATATGACATTACAAATATAATATAATGTTACGAATCCTTATTTAGGGTTATCAAACCATATTCCCTCGTTATGATCTACTCGCAAATAAACTTCGTCTCGTATTACTTGGACATCTTGACAACGTGAAGAAATAAGAGAAGGTTCATCAACTTGATCGTATTCTTCTTCATCAACTACACCATCTACTCCGAGAATGCGCCTTTTACCATAACGGACAACTGAGCGCCTCTTATCCAAAGGATCTTTGATGTAGAACACTTGTTTAGCTTGAGATGCAAGTATAAAAGAGTCATTCACATGTCCGACAACGCTGAAATCGACCAAAATAAATCCCATATCATCGATGTTGACACCTTTCTCACAGTCGGCCCATTTACATCGAAACAAGGGTATAGAAAATTCTACATAGTCTAGCTCCCATATGTCCTCGACTATCCCATAATACGGTTGTGTTATATCCACTGGTTTCTTCCACTTTCCAACGTATTCCATAGAGGATGCAACAACCGTAACTCCGCTATTCTGCATTGTACTCTTCTCATCCTGACGACTTGTGTAAAAGCAGAATCCATTGATATCATACCCTTCATAAGATAAGACGTTAGGCTTCGGGCCATATGCTAACCATCGTAGATTATCACTCACATTATGTGTTTTGTTTGACAACTCATTCATCACCTTTTCTTTGAACCAATGAGCAAAACTTCTATTATGTTCACTCATCAACCAAGCTTCACGTTTATGTGGATTTTGTCTCTTTATTAGCGCAAAGTGAGCATTTAAATATGGGTGAACTTACGTCATGTGTTGCAAAACATACAAATGTGCAATGTTAAAAGATTCATGATCGACACTAATAACTTTCTTTCCCAAAGTACCCTTACCTTGAAGTCTTCCCTCATGTCGAGATGTAGGAAGCCCAATAGGTTGGAGACTCGTCAAATAATCTTGGCAGAAACTAAGTGTCTCACAAGCAACTGTTGCTTCAACGATACTACCTTCGAGACGATACCGATTCTTCATTCGTCTCTTGTAGGTTCCCATCTCCCGTTCCATCGCCCACATATTTCTGAGGAACACCGGGCCACAAAGCTTTATTTCTCTCACCAAGTGAACAATCAAGTGAACCATAATATCAAAAAAACTGATAGGAAAATACATTTCAAGTTCACAAAGTGTGACCACAACATCGGCTTGTAGTTCATCCGATGTCTCCGGATCAATGTCTTTTGAATTAATTGCATTGAAGAATTTGCATAGCTTTATGATCACTTGTCTAACATGCTTAGGTAAAACAGATCGGATAGCAACGGGTAATAGTTGGGTTAACAAAACATGGCAATCATGGGATTTCAAGCCCACCAGTTTCAAATCTTTCATTGAAACAAGACGACTTATGTTGGAGGAATACCCATACGGAACCTTCAAACCCTTTAAAGACTCACACACCGTCATCTTCTCATCTCTTGACAAAGTTGTGCAAATTGGAGGTAAGTAGGTACGTTTCCCCTTTTCAATTGGATTTACCTCAAAACGCCCCCTAGAAACCATATCATGTCTCGCTTTGATGCCATCCTTAGTCTTATTAGGAATGTTCAACAAAGTGCCTATGATACTATCAAATACGTTCTTCTCAACATGCATGACATCAATACAATGCCTAACAGACAAATGTTCCCAATAAGGTAGGTCCCAAAAGATGGATTTCTTTGTGTGGTAAACCCCTTCCGGTAGTGGTATGTACGGTTTTCCAAACTCTGTATTGATATTCTTAACTTGTTCGTGATACTCTTTTCCACTCAGAAACAAGGGGCTGGTCGGCGCTCGGTTTTACCATAGAATGCCTTCTTCTTCTTACGATAACCATGATTCAATTCTAGAAATCGTCGACCACCCCTGTATGAATATTTTCCACTATTCTCCAGCCATTTAGACTCGGTCTCATGGCCACATACCGGACACCCTTTATCAGTTTTCAACCTATAACCCGATAGGTTTCCATAAGCAGGGAAATCATTAATTATGCAATACAACATAGGATGCATTTGGAATCTTGAACTGCTAGCTGCATCAAACACCTCTACTCCAACATCCCACAATAATTTCAAGTCTTCTATTAATGGTGTTAAATACACATCAATGTCATTACCGGGTTGTTTAGGACCCGATATTAGCATTGTCAATAAAATGTATTTACTCTCTGTGGTAAGCCAAGGAGGAAGATTATAAATCACTAACATTATTGGCCAAGTACTATGTTGGGTACTTAACGTCCCAAAGGGATTAATTCCATCAGTGCAAAGACCTAGTCTTAAATTCCTAGGTACTCTGCCAAAATCTGGAAAATCTCTGTCAATATTTCTCCATTGAGAAGCATCAGCCACATGTCGCAATTTGCCGTCTTTATTCCTCCCATTCTGATGCCACAACATATACTCAGCATCCTTCGGATTTGCAAATATACGCTTGAATTTTGGTATGATTGGCAAATACCATAAGGTCTTTCTTAGGACCACCTTTCTTACGAGCGTGAAGATTTCCTTTGAGCTTGTACCTTGGCGATTTACATCGTGGACACTCGTCTAGGTCACTGTAGTTTTTTCGGTACAATATGCAATCCTCTGGGCATGCATGTATTTTTTGGTAACTAGTGGCCAGTGGACACAATATTTTCTTACATCGGTAAGTGTTGGTGGGAAGCTCATTACCTTCTAGCAACATGTCTGACAATAGTTTTACTAAAGCAGTAAAACTCTTGTCACTCCACCCATTTCCAGCTTTAAGAGTGTGCAACTTTAAGACAGCTGACAAACGAGTATATTTAGAGCAACCAGGATATAACGGCTTCTTATTATCACTAACTAACCCCTGGAAAATTTCAGGACACTCTACAAAATCGTTTTCTAGATCATCCATCATTCTATCAATATTCTCATCTCCTACATTTTTATCCATATCATCAGCATCAGCATCCTCATGAACCTCCTTGTTACTATAAGACACATCATCCATATCAACATTGATCCCTGGATTTATGGTCCTCGTACTACCATGGCTGTCATTATCTTTCTCTCCATGCCATATCCACACACTATAATCTGGTTTAAAACCCTTCATTATCAAGTGGTTTCGCATTTCACTTGCAGAACTTATCTTGATCCGATTCTTACACACGCTACACGGGCATAAAAGTTGTTCGCCATCTCCACATAGTCTTTGATGTTGAACAGCATGACTAATAAATTCATTAAGCCTTGACATAAACTCAAAGTCTCACTTTCCATACATCCAACTTCGATCCATACTCTAATTAACAGAATCATACATTAAGTTATTAGCAACTTCTTCCATATATAATCATCTCAAAAATCGAATTATGTGATGTACTTTGGTTGTTTCAATTTTTATGTTAGAGTCCCTTTTAGTTGGTTAGATCCAATTAAAATATCGACCTATTTTCCAAAATCCAATTACTAGTATGGATAGTACCCAATACGAAATTGTTGTCAATGAAAATATTGTCAACATTCACAAATCGTTCTTGAGTCAAGTAAAAGTACAGTAAGTTTTGTTCGCATACGTTTGTACTCCCTTGTCTTTAAGGAAAATGTCTCCTAAATTATTTTTAATTAAAATATATTTTACAATAAATAAAATAAAAAGTTAAGGTATATATTTAGAGTAAAGCATAACATAAGGACCTAAAGTATCATATTTTTTTTCAACAAGGACCTAAAGTATCCGAGTTTTCCGTTAAGGACTTCAATAACTTGGATCTGTCAACTCCGTTTAATAATCATAAATTTGGCAGGAAAAGAAAAATCAGAAGGGGGAAAATATTTGGTTTTAGCTGTTTGAATTAAAATCCAAAAATCATGCTACCCGATTCCAATAATCATGCCACCCTATCCATTATTCCTTTATTTTACTTTCTTCCATTATCAATTTCTTCTTCCTCAAAAACAACTTTCCAACCAAATAAAAACAACATTGAAAAAAGGTTCCATGATATCAAATAATCAATGACTATGGTGGTTATGTCAAAACCCATAAAAGTAACTATGTGGATTGTTTTTGTTTTTCAAAATTTCAAGATGTGTATTTTTGTTCCTTTGATGCATTCCTTTTCTTCCTAGTCAAGTTCTTTTAAGTTTCTTTATTTACAATTTATGTATGTTTTCCACAACTTAACTTTACAAAATAAATTAATACAACTCCAAACATGAATATTTCAAATCTCTAGTGTACATCATCATTCGTGGTAATATTAGACTTATCTTGTTTCAATCTACACATTTTTTTTAAACCTTACGATACCACGCGAATTTTCCGTTTAAAAAAATAGAAGCTTAAGGCTCAAAATCCAATCAATATGAACCTTTTATTTTACAAAAAATTAAATGATGTAATTTGATATGTTTGTAAGATGAGAAAGGATGAAAAAAATTTATACATATGAGAGAGACACTACATTAGTAATAAAATTGAAGTTTGAGAAAAACGTGCACTTGAATCTGATAAATAAACTAAGCAAATCAATTTCATATACTCACAGCACACATGTGCAGTTTGAAGTTAGAAGAAACTATGAATGCAAGGAGCAACAAGTCCACAGGTTGAAACTCGAATTAATAATTGAAGTTGTATTTGTTAGTTGTTGCGTGTGCCTATGAAATATGTTAGAAGAGACTGAAAGATTAATGGGCTGGTATTAGATTAATCTTTTAGCATGACACTCGAAACTATCTCCGTGCCTACAAGATATGTCGGCAGCATCCGGAGAAAGAAAAATAAATATGTGAAGTGGTGAATTTTTCATTTGTATGCCTAAATTTATATCCAACTTAACGATTATTTTAAAAAAGACATTCTCGAAGATGTATATCCAACTTCTAATATCCTATATTCCTATATATAAAGCTTATTAATTATACACTAACTTTTGGTTGTTAATCTTTCTTACCTCCTCTAAGATGGCCTCCCTAAGATTTGACATAATTCTGCACTGATTAATTTTAACCAAACTAGTACTTTCTCTGGTTATGATTTACCCAAGATCACTCGTCACCCTTTGTGCCGAGGTGGACATAAAGTCCATTGAGAAGAGACCCAAGGTGGGATTAGTACTAGCTCTTAATGTATGAGTGACGGGCATTACGCTGTATAGAGGGACAATTCAGAAGAAGTTTAATTATTCAAGTTACTTTTCCAATATTAACACTTGTCTTTTTCATTAAAAATATATGTGTGCAATCCCTATTCCCCAGCCGTGTTAATTCAAACTTGAATAGCCAGACTTGTAGGATGTAATCATTAAACTTGAGTGGGTTAAGCCATATATGAGCTGATTCTTGTCCAAATTGGGTGCCTTTTTTATGTACCGTGATTATGCTTTTCATTCTTAAGTACTCCGTATTCAATTAATTGGTGAATTAATGGCGTTTATTAAGAATTATTAGAGCTGGCACAAAAAAAAAGAAGAAAAGTTGTAGTAATCTAATTATCGTTAAACAATCATGAGAAAAAAAACACTTTTTCTTTTTGTCGCCCCAAAATTACTAATATCGCCCGAGTAAAAGACGAAAGTACCCTTTTTTTTAAGTCTCTTACTTTTATTCCCCTTCATCTCCATCTTTAACTATATCATCATTCATTCATGTTTATCGAACATAATCAAAAACAACATTTCAAAGGGAATGATTTCTCTTTTTAATATTGCACTCATTTAGTGTAGTTATTATAATTAATGATTTATACCGATTAACTTAATACTATTATAATAAATTGATTGAAATTATGGTATATTCCACTAAACTTTTGGATTGATGACTTAATCATTTGATACCTGGAGATGGATTATTAGTTTTCACTCAAATTGAACTACAATTAAATAAACAATCGATTAAAAAATAGTAGAATGCAGGGACTGAAAGTTGAAAGGAACAAATAATATGCGAGTGAACTTTCGCAAATCAACAATCCAATTGCGGTGGGTTGAAATAATACTGTGATAAGAAGAATAGATTGATAGCAGACACCATGACAGTAAACTTACTCTTAGCCCTTCCTCACCATTACCAACAATGATTAATCTTAACTACAAACCACAAACCTAAATCTCAATAAAGCATATATCATCAAACTGGGCATTTAACTGGGCATTTAATCATCTTAACTACTCAAATAGCAACAAAATGGTTCACAAAAATTCAATTATTCTACTGCAATATCTTAAAATTAGGGAAGTCGGTATGAGATGAATATCTAAATGGACAACATATTACTGAAATTGATAGTATAGAAAACCAATAGACAAAACTTATAGATGCTACAAGTCGATAAGTAGTAAGGCGCACCTTTGATGTTGTAGCAATTACTCAATGCGTCGAGAACAGAGAAGCGGGGGCAGAGGCGTCGTGAGCAAAGAGGATGAACAAAGGTAGAGTAAACCCTGGTGTTGATTGTGTAACAACGGCGGCGAGAGCGCGATGGCAATTTGGCGGTTATTCGAATCGAGGGGATAGGGACTGATCAGGGATTGTGGGGTTTTGGGGATTAGGGTAATGTGAAGAGGCGCGAAATAAAAGTTGTATAGGAAGATAGTTTACGTGATAACAAAGTCTTTTTTTTGATATAGGTCGATTAATGTCTATTGTAGTCAAAACCGCCATAAAATTTATATTATGGCAGTTTTTAATAAAGAAACGTTGTTATTTATCATTATCTTTAGTGTCATTTTTAATGTCATTTGTATGCATAACCGCCATAAATTACTTATAGTGGCGGTTTTGATTTAGAACCGACACAAATAATTTATTTTATCATGACGGTTCTTTATTAAAACCGCCACAATAGACTTACTATAGTATAAAAATTTCGTTCCCGCCTTATTTTTTTGCCTTTTATGTCGTTTTCTATTAGAACCGCCACGATAGCGGCGACACGATAGGGGGTTTTTCTACTAGTGTAGTGTGGCACTATCCTATCAAAATGAACATTAAATACAAATTTGGAATCCATCCTTGGACCCGAGAAGCTTGTCTCGATGTTCTATCTTGATCCATGTAGCGGGAGTGAGCTCCAATCTCCATCTTTAGTCTTCTTTGAAAATTACAATAAATAAATTTACATAATAAACTTATTTATTACATTCTAATTTCAAAACCCAAAAACTAAAGAAAATTAAAAGGAGATTCGAGATCTCATAATTACATAAAAATTATGTTTCCTTCATTACGAAAACATAATTAACTAAGGCCACACTAAGTATTACAAATTACAACCGATTGCAAAAAAAATGTAAATAAATTCATTCAACGATTCATTCAACAAAAATAAAATGCATCAACTAAAATTAAACTAAACATACAAGACATAATTCTTTAATTATGTAGATTAATTTTATCCAAACTACCTATTTAAATTATCAAATTAAGTGACAATTCCTCAATTAATCACATTAATTTAAATCTGAATTCATATTAAACTTGTAATATGAATTTAATCCATCAATATTTTAAACTTCTTTAAAATAATTAGGTATCTATGAATTATGAACCGCTTCACAATTATTTATCATACATTGCAAATTAATGTATAATCATAATAGGTCATAAAAACAAAATAAAAAACTTTTTTTCTTTTTGAGTCTCGGCAAAAAAAAAAAAAAAAACAGGAAAAAAAATCTTTTTTTTTTTATATTTCAGCTCACGGCCGAAAAAAAATAAC
The DNA here is from genome assembly GCF_048544455.1 of Silene latifolia. Lineage (NCBI taxonomy): Eukaryota > Viridiplantae > Streptophyta > Magnoliopsida > Caryophyllales > Caryophyllaceae > Silene > Silene latifolia. The sequence continues at coordinate 69,570,803 of NC_133532.1, forward strand.
ATAAACCCTATTTTCCCTTTTGTGTCTCGGCTGAAAAATTAAAACAGCCCCAAGTTTTTTAATTTGGCATTATGCCCTAAACAAAAACATTAAGATGAACAAAAATAATTTATAGATGCTATTAGAACGAGATTAGTATATGAATTAATGAAACATGATTAACTGTATATGCCAAAACTATATAGCAAAAACAAAGTTTTATACCATCAACATGGCGATTCCATTTACAATTTAATTTAATCCGAATTAAATCAAAGTATCTACCAATTCTTCATATAATCATTCTAACTGATTAAAACAACAATATGAAAAATCAAAATGGAAATATCGCATCAAAAACAAGAACAAAAACACGGCGCAACAAAAAAAATTATTCGGCAAAAAAAATTCAGCCGTGTAAAATTTTTTTTTTTTGTTTTTCGAAACCATAATATGTGTTTACATCCAATTTTATGAAAATCATCAAAATAAAATTCGTGGCCTTGGCTCTGATACCACTTGTGGGATTTATCTGTATGCAGCCCTTTAAATTTAAGGATTAAAACGAATTATAAAGTGATGATTACGAGTCATAAAACTAAATTGTATAAACAAAAGCATAAAGGATTAAGAAATAACCTTCGGTCCTAGCAAAACGGCCTAAGAACAATATCAAAGTTGATATTCGCCTATCAGTTGCACCCAAGACGATATGAGAAATGCCCTTTGATTTTGCTAGAATCTATCCAAAAATTAACTGATTAATTTTTAGGTTTTTTCTGTTTTTCTTTTGATGAGATGGAGGCTAGCTTAGAATTAGGTTAAAGAGAGAGAGCAAAATGATCTCCCTATCTACCCTAATATAACCGAAAAGAGGAGGAGAAAAAATTAGGAAAGTTTTTTTTTGTTTTTTTCTTCCACTCGTTTTTTGGGCCGAAAAAACAAAAAAAATAGGAGGATTAAAATCCTCTTATTTTTAGATGTTTCCTTAATGTATAAAAATGTGTTATTTATAAATTGTCATCTAGTGAGGATCGAACTCATAACCTCTTGGTTTGAGTACCCTTTCTATTACCACTATGACACATTCATCTTGTTGATTAAATATAACCGATTACATTTAATTACGAATTAACATATTAATTCGTCCAAGCTTAACATTATATACATTAATTAAATATAACTTATTATATTCAATTTACGAATTGATTGATTAATTGTCTCGGCTAATATTATTTAATCGGCATTAAATAATCGTCTCATCAACACATTGACTAACTGCTTAGTCATATCAGGCATCAATGTGATTACATTTCCATAACCACATCTCCCAAACACATCCTTTAGGTGTGACCTTTAGGGACCAGTTGATCACCGCCATCTGTATGATAATAACGTTAAACTTTCTAGCAAGCCAACCGTTATTAGGTAATCGTTAATCAACTGATTAAATACGAAGTATACCCTTGTGAACCTGTAAGAGATTTACAAATGTTATCACACTAATTTCTGGAGGACACAAGCTCCAACACTTACACCGCCGGCTGGCTCGCGCCTCATATAGCCGTCTGGTACAGGGCATGTTCCCTTCCAGCATTAGTCTAGGACGATCCCAACTCCGGTTAACCCGGATATAGGACGGATCAGATGACGATTTGATTATCCAAAACCATATTTGCAAAATGACTTACTAAGACAAATGGATCTTGTTATGCACCCTAAACCTAGTACGGTAAATGGATGTTTAATTTCCGTCTTGCATGCAAATCAACCATTAATCCAACTCGACATCTTATACTTGATACTTGGATTAAATCAACTGACTTAGAAAGCTCTCACATGTTAGGTTTAAATTATTGGATGCGCATTCATGCATTTAAACCGTTTTATCAACTTTTGCATTCAACCAACCATGATCGATCAGTAGAGGTCGCTAACGCGGACGGGATTGGGTGTCTGATTAAAGGGCTTCCCAATACGTACCTTCACCTCTTACTCAGAAACTTTGGATAGTGGACGACCTTATCCAGGGCGTACGAGAGTCATTCTAGAGATAGGACGCTAAAGAGGGACGATTTCCTTATCTTTAGTACCTATGTCAAACGCTGCTTTGTGCTTCGATTTGACCGAGGTATAAAGTGGAATTCGAACGGGTTCCAGGCGTCCCACAAATGCTTGGTGGCGACTCCGAACATCTCTAATAGTTTCGAGACCCTTAATGAGACGAAATCGACCGATCTAAAACGATCCGGTCGAAAGCATTTTTACGCCGCCGAGCAAGGCTTTCAAAATACCGCTATACGTCCACAGATTGGCCTGGCGTGTAGGTGGCTATGTCCACAGATTGGCGACTCCGCTGGGGAGAACTAGGACACTTACGTCTTTGTGATCCCTAGATGGTGAGACTCGAACGAGGTCTTGGTTGGAATGCATTAATTGAAATTACGGTCACGGTCGGGTTTCCTTGTCCGGGCCCACAACCTAACCCTTTTCGACCAATTGGCTCGTTTCGTCGGCGTGAGTTTTCTCATCCCCGCGTTTCGAATCCCGATTGAGTCAAGCATACCGTTGACGTTACACATTTATGTTTCGTCAAAGAGCTTTCATCACTTTTGAGCACGAGGCTAGGGCACCCTCCTTACACATTTCGTTTGGATTGGTATCCCTCTCGCAAATCGGGGTTTGATTGCTTGGTGTGTAACCCACCCTTTTAAGTCAAAACCTGTGTCAGCATAATGCATAATATAATGAAACTGTGAGTGCTTATGTGCTATCTGATCATAAGTCCTTCCGTGTCATTTTCAAACTTTCAAAAACACACTTTTCGCCCCGTTATAATGGCCATTTCAAACCTCGGTCTTTCGCCGACCGTTGCACACCTTTCTAGGTCGTCGTAATGACGATTTTCAAACCCGGTTTTGTATAACCATTTCAACACGCCTTTCTAGGCCGTCGTAATGACGATTTTCAAACCCGGTTTTGTATAACCATTTCAACACGCCTTTTTAGGCCGTCGTAATGACGATTTTCAAACCCGGTTTTGTATAACCATTTCAACACACCTTTCTAGGCCGTCGTAATGACGATTTTCAAACCCGGTTTTGTATAACCATTTCAAATCACCTTTTTACGCCGTTATAATCGCCGCGTCTAGACACGGATTTTAACCCGTTTCGCGTCGACAATGGCTCTTTCAAAACCCGAGAAAAGCACACACCCTTTTCTCGAGACACTTTCGAGATCCCGAGGGCCACACACCGTCCCCGAGACCTCTTCAAACATTTCAAACTCGATTTTCAAAACATACAATTTTGAATTTCGAAAACCGTCTTAGGGAACAATGCACTGTTTTCCCGAGCCGACTCAAACTCAAACCGTCTTTTGCAAATAAACTTAAGACAACCCCTTCATCTGATCGACTTGCGGATATTTCTATCTTCGGAAGCCGCCCATTAAAGCGACAAACGAATCTTTTGAAAATTTCTATTTTCGAAAACTTCTATCCACCATTCCAATTCCGCCTCGTGTCTATCGAGTCAAAGCAAACATACTTATGGGTCTTTACTTATGAGTCGTCTCACTACGAGACCCGTCCAACGGCGTCCCGCCGTCATGTTGGCCTCGTGTCGAAGGTTCGGTCAAACATCGTCACGTCATAAATCGAGTCAGCACCGAGGGACCACACACGGTAACCCCGTCTTGTTGAGTCTGATCTTTGTCTCGTCCTTTGTGTTGTCTGTGTTCAGTCTTGGAATCGTGTCGGATTGAGTTGTAATGTGAGCCGTTTTTCTGCCTCAGAGCCATGGCCCTGTCTTCAGCTTCGTCCAACAACAACAATGATAACAACAGAGATGTCACAACTGATCAGCTAGCCAGCCTGCTTACCGCTCTTAAGGTCACCCTAGATCGCGTCGAGACTCGTATCGACGCCCTGGAGAACAAGGAAACTGGAGAACATAATACCCCACCTCTGACTGAAATGGAGAAGAGGCTTAAACTCTTGGAAGAACTGCTCCTAGCCCGGGGTAACAATATCCATCTTGAGAACAACCGAAGGTTCGAACCCGTTGGGGACCAGTTACCTGACAACTTCACCCTGACTGATGTGCCTAAGTTCAAGGGAGTGGAGGACCCACTCAACCATATCCGTGCTTTCAAAGACTACATGACCATTAAGGGGGTCAAGCAGGAGCTTTTTACCCGGATCTTCCCATCCTCTTTAGAGCCGATTCCTCGCCAATGGTACTACTCCTTGGATCCGAAAAACCTTACTACTTGGGATGAGATCGCAGTTGAGTTTGCCAAACAGTATGCCGACAACGTCGAGATCCAGGCCAACACCCGTACTCTCGAAGTGTTAACCCAAAACGACAAGGAGGGGTTCACTGAGTTCCTAACCCGTTCGAGGAGGGTGAGTACTCAATTGGTCGATGGCCGAGTGAATCAACTCTGGTGGAAAAGTTTGTCAACAATCTCTGCCCGCTTTATGCCAACCTACTGAGGTATCAGAATATCAAAACTTTTCAAGATCTGAAGATTCTGGGGACGCGTATTGAGGACGACCTCGGAAAGGGTGTCTTCGCCAAGACCACTGGCAGAGGTTACCAGGGATCTACCTCAACCGGATCTTTCCCTTACGGTCAGACAAACAAGATCAATGAGGTTAACCTCGTCGAACCATCTGCTAAGAAAATTGAGCACCCCCAAAGAGTGTTCACCAACATAGGATCGACTTATGCAAGTGCCCTGAAAAGGCTCATGGACCAAGGGAAGCTACAACCGATCGGACCCACCCCGGATCCGACCGACGCCAAGAAGTCCCGATTCTGGAACCCTAATGCCTATTGTCAGTATCATCGAGGGAAAGGGCATGACACCGAAAATTGCTTCAAACTCAAGCACCTCATTCAAGACATGATTGAGAAAGGAGATTTGCCACTACCCCCACCAACTAAACCGAACAACAAGACGAATCATTTGGGAATTCACGACATTTCTGATGATGAGCCGACCCTAGACCCCTCTCACCTCATCCTACCAATTGACGACGAGGTGAATACTTTGGAAAAGGATCCTTCAGACGGAGTCTTTGTGTTTAGTGCTGCCACTATGCTCAGTATGTTTCAGCAAGTTGAAGAGGCCATAGCCAGCCTCTCTGAAAGAATCACCCGACTCGACGACGCCTACCGTCGACTTATCTTCAATCCCCCAACACCGCGCCCAAAGGAGAATTCCCCAAACCTTCAAAGCTACCCACCCCAGGATGGATTGCTCCCGCGACCATTCTGGCATAAACCTCACGAAAATCTCCCTCAAAATAACTACCCCCATAAAAATCGCCGTCACAAAAATATTCCCCACAAGAACTACCCACCGAGGAATACCCCTCCAAGGTATCCTCGAGACTCCGAAATTAACGGCATATGGAGAGATGATGTTGAGGATGTCTATATCCTCCCAGTGAAGAAGAAGCGGGCGAAAGAAATTGGACATCTCACCCGGTCCGGACGTCCCTATCAAAATCCGAACAACCCAACGGTCGTTCCAACAACGAATGACCAAATCGTCCCAGAGGTGGACACTCAACCAAAGGCCCCCGAGAACTCAATCCTGAAACAGCTCCAGAAACCAAAAGCCGAAATCTCAATTTGGCAACCGATCGCAACTTCTTTTGAGCATCGACAGGCCTTGGGAAAATTAACCGTGCCCTCCACCTCTTCCCCAGAAGAAATAGTGGCGCACATGACGAGAAACGCCCCTGATCTAAACAACCCGGTCGTCTTCCCTGATGAGGACATCCCTCCGTTCGGAGCCAATCATAACCTGGCCCTGTACATCACCGTACAATGCCTCCAGAAAAATATACCCATGGTCCTCGTGGATGACGGTTCCGCCGTGAATGTCATTCCCCTCAAAACTGCCCACATGCTGGGTATCAAGAAATCTTATTTGATCCCAACAAATCAAGGAGTACGCGCCTACGACGGCACTCGTTGCAAGGTCGCTGGGCTTATCACTTTGACCGTCGCAACCGGAGCACTAGAAAGACAAACCAGTTTTCAAGTGGTCGACATCGACGTGTCCTTCAACATGCTCCTGGGACGTCCCTGGATTCACGCCGTCAAGGCGGTCACTTCAACTCTCCACCAGAAGATCAGGGTCCCCTTCAACGGGAAAACAATCATGATACCCGCTTCCCCAATCAAAGCAGTTATGAGAAGGGGGACAGCCTCCCAAGCCATTGAGGAGGACGACAATGAAATGTGGGGTTTCCAAGCCATAAATGCCATAACTGATGAATTGACACCCTCTGATTTTGACCCGTTCACCAACCTCACGGTCAACCATATCATGATGCGTCAGGGCTACTTCCCGGGTTTGCCGCTCAATCCACTAAAGGACCCATTGCCTCCCTTGAAGTAGGCTAAGGTCCCCAACATTCCCTTCGGGCTGGGATACGAACCTACTGACGAAGAAATCCGGGAGATGAACCTCCTAGTCCGAAAACGCAAGAAGCACGGGGTTATCCTCCGTCCCTACCACCTGACTCTAAACGGATACTTTGTCCTCGAGGGAGAGTCCGAACTCTACCACGGCTTTCCGGAACCAATCTTTGACTCGTGTGACGAAGGCTAGGTACCCGGTAGTGGAAGTCTTCCAGGACTGCTACTTTATCCCCGACAACGTCGAAGTTGCATCAACTGAGTCCAAGCCGTCACCATGCCTTGACGGACAAGCTGTCACACTCCTGTTTGGGGAAGATAACATCAAACACCTCGACTATAAGGACATCATCAACATCGCCCTGAAGGACAATCAATTTGACCCAACTGCCTTGATCTCCGATACTGACCCGGAGAAAGCTACCCAAGGCTGGAGGAAAACCGTCAAGTGGACCGATCGCCAGGGCCGCATTCTCAAGATAACAACTGGAGAAGGCCCTATGTTCAAGGAGGGAAGTGAAGAAGGATCTGAGTCTGAGTCTAAGTCAGAGTCTGTCATAGCTCCTAACACTCCTGATGTCCCAGTCCAGGTCTCCTTCCCACTATTTTATCACAAAGTCGTGGCTGATTCAGAGGCTGAGTCTACTAGGGTCACCCCCACTCCCATGAAAGGTGACAACCTGGAGCCTGTTCTAAGGGCCACTTCCTCTGTTGTGTCACCTCTGACTGATCACGAGATGTCTGTCCTTTTCGAGCTTTTCGCTCGTGTCAACTTAATGAACGCTAAGTTTGCTTATGACTCGTCTCAATTTAACTGCAATGCAATTCTGAATGACTATGAGGAATTTGACTTGAGTGACTACCCACCTCACTTAGCCAAAGAACATGACAAACGGGAAACCAGAACCCCCATCATTGAGGAAACCGAGCCTATTAACGTAGGAACCGACAACACACCTCAAGAACTTAGGATAGGGACAACCCTGGACCCCTCGGAAAGACAATAGTTCATTGACCTCCTCCACGAATACAAGGACGTGTTAGCCTGGTCTTACAGAGACATGCCTGGGATTGACAGGGAAATTGCAGAGCACCGGATACCCATTAAACCCGGGGCTAAACCTGTGAAAGAGAAGCTACGTCGGATGCGTCCTGAATGGGCCCTAAAAATCAAAGAAGAAGTAGACAAACAGTTTAAGGCTGGGTTCATCAAAGTGTCTGAATACTCTGACTGGGTGGCCAACATTGTGCCGGTACCAAAGAAAGACAGAAGAATTCGGGTTTGCGTCGACTTCCGGGATCTGAATAAGGCGAGTCCAAAAGACGACTTCCATTTGCCACATGTTGACATTCTGGTGGACAATACTGCCGAACATGCTCTCCTATCATTCATGGACGGGTATGCTGGGTACAACCAGATTAAAATGGCTGAGGAAGACATGCACAAGACTGCGTTCACTACACGGTGGGGTACATATTCTTTGCACAAATCATGCCTTTCGGCCTCATCAACGCCGGAGCAACCTATCAGAGAACCGCTACTACTCTCCTACATGACATGATGCACAAGGAGGTAGAGGTGTATGTCGATGACATGATTGTCAAATCAAAAGAATGGGACGGCCACATCAGCGCCCTCCGAAATTCTTCGCAAACGCGGAAATATAACATGAGACTAAATCCTCAGAAGTGTGCATTCGGGGTCACCTCCGGAAAACTCTTGGGACATGTCGTTAGCAAGAGAGGCATTGAGATTGATCCAACCAAAATCAAAGCCCTTCAACAAATGCCTCGGCCTAGCAACGAGAAGGAGATTCGGGGATTTCTCGGTCAGGTCCAATACATCAGCCGGTTCATTGCCAAGCTCACTATGATTTGTGAACCAATATTCAAAAAGCTTCGGGCCTCCGATCACACCAATTGGGACGACTACTGTCAGAAAGCCTTCGACGGGATAAAGGAAATCCTATCCAAACCTCCTGTCCTCATGCCACCTCAATCGGGGATTCCTCTATCCCTATACCTGACTGTTACCAACACAGCCATGGGAGCAATGCTAGCACAAACAGTTGGTAGCGAAGAGCGGGCCATCTATTACATCAGCAAAAAGTTCATTGAGTACGAGACGAGGTATACCCAACTGGAAAAGACATGCCTTGCCCTAGTATGGTCAACAAAGAAGCTGTGGCATTACATTATCAGCTACACGGTCCACATCTACTCCAAGATGGACCCGGTTAAATACATCTTCGAAAAACCCGTACTAAACGGAAGGCTGTCTAGATGGACACTCATGTTTTCCGAGTTTGACCTCAAGTTTGTACCCCTCAAGGTTATCAAGGGAAGAGCAGTCGCCGATTTCCTAGCATAAAATCCCGTCAACGAGGATCCTACGACCGACACATGGTCACTTCCTGACGAAGACATCCTTTGTGCCGACTCCGACGCATGGGACCTATACTTTGATGGTGCGTTTAATCTGAGAGGCTTCGGGGTAGGAATCCTTCTAATATCACCAGAGGGAGAACATGTTCCGATCTCGGTCAAGCTAGACTTTGCCGTCACCAATAATACCGCTGAATATGAAGCATGCCTCATCGGCCTACAAGCAGCCATAGAACTTGGCATCAAGAGATTGAGGGTCCACGGCGATTCCTCGCTCATCATCAATCAGGTGTCCGGATCATGGAAAATTCGATCTGACAGCTTAGCTCCCTATCGAGCAAGGATCAATCAAGAGGCCGAGTTCTTCGACCAAGTCGACTACTTCCACTTGCCACGAGAGAAAAATCAATTTGTTGATGCCCTGGCAAAACTTGCCGCGCTCGTCAACATACCTGACGACATGACGTCAATGCCCCTATGTGTCGAAAGACGGAGCGAGCCAGCTCACATTTGTGCCATTATCAACGATGAGGAAAGCCATGATGAACCTTGGTACCAAGCCATCCTCAATTACAAAACCAAAAACGAATTTCCTCCCAACTCTGATCAAAGAGGACAAAGAGCCATCCGTTTACTTGCATCACAATTCGTGATAAACCAAAATCAACTCTACAAAAGAACACCCCAAGGAATTCTCCTCCTTTGCATTGACCATCACAAAGCCAAAAAAGTCATGGGAGAGGTTCACGACGGAGAATGTGGCCCTCACATGAGTGCAATGATGCTTACACGGAAAATCATGCGGCTAGGTTACTACTGGACCACCATGGAAGCCGATTGCCGTAACTACGTCAAACATTGCCACAATTGCCAAATCTTCGCCAACATACAACACGTACCACCATCCCTTTTGTACACCATGACGTCACCCTGGCCTTTCTCAACATGGGGCATCGACATCATCGGGAAATTCAACCCGATAGGCACCAAGGGGCATTGCTTCGTCCTCGTCGCCATCGACTACTTTACCAAATGGGTAGAAGCACAGTCATATGCAGTCTTGACCGCCAAACAAGTGGCCAAGTTCATTCAAAACAACATCATCTGCCGATATGGGGTACCCCATGAAATCATCAGTGATCAAGGCTCTCACTTCCGGGCGGAAACTCAAGCTTTGCTGGACAAATACAAGATCAAACGACATCGATCATCCCCCTACCGTCCCCAAACTAACGGAGCGGTGGAGGCAGCGAACAAAACTCTTGTCACCATTATCAAGAAAATGCAAAACAACTACCGCGATTGGCCGAGCAAACTCCCATCCGCACTCTGGGGATATAGAACCTCCATTCGAATACTGATAGGCGCCACACCCTTCTACCTAGCATACGGTATGGAGGCGGTTCAACCGGTGGAGTTAGAGGTCCCATCTCTACGCATCCTACTGGAGAGTCAAGTCCCTGAGGCGGAATGGACCCGTCGAAGGTACGAACAACTCACTCTTCTAGACGAACGGTGACTCAACGCCTTGCACAACGTCCAGTTATACCAACGACGTATACAACGGGCATTCAACAAGAAGGTTAAACCCATAAACATCCAGGAGGGCGACTTGGTCCTCAAATCAGTTCGAGCACCATTACTCGTCGATCTGAGGGGAAAATTCAAACCCAACTGGGCCGGGCCATACCTGGTCAAGAAAATACTTTCGGGGGGCGCAGTGAGACTGAGCGACCTAGATGGGGAGGACTTTACAAACCCGACCAACCTAGACCAACTCAAGAAATACTACCCTTGAACCCTAGAAACCAACGACCTAGCCTAGTTTTACAACTAGCAATGACCTCAACCCTTTTCAAGTCAAGTTCCTCAACGTGTTCTGATTTGAAATTGCATGTTTTATCGAGTCTAAGCTGCGGCACCTTGCCCGTTTCAAATGTCCTTTGATCCGTCAAAGGCAACGTCTATTTGCACTAAAACAAAACAAACCCCCTGAACTACGAGCATGGTTTGATTTCACCTCTCCAGGTGGATACGTAGGCAGTCCCTCTTATGCATGAGGGATACAACCATAAAACCCAATTGAAATTCACAAAACATTACGATCATGGTTTGATTTCACCTCTTCGGGTGAATACGTAGGCAGTCCTTTCTTTCACAAGAAGGATACAACCATTCCCACAATCAAAAAAAACATTACCCACATACAAAAAAACATCCCAAAAAAGGAAGAAAGGGAAAACCATTCCCTTTCCCACCAACATACAAAAATGAGCCTTTCTCACTTTCCACAAAGTACCACTTTCCCAAGTGCAATTGTTTAGGACGATTCAAATCGAATTGCCTTAACCAAATGGATGGAAGAAACAAGCGTTCACAATTTTAGACACGGGCAATCCTCTTATTTAATTAATAATGGGAGGGATTACAATTTCAACAACAAATAAAGCTCGACGAGTCTACAACTTGTCAAAGCTAAGGTGTCAACTAACACACCTCACATAATAAAACTAGCACAAAACACACAACAACTAGCTAGTACAACATAATAAAAACTCACAACAATAATACAACATAATAATAAAGTGGGTAATGGAGGTCTTCACTCTTCCATTCTACCCTTGCCTTTTCCTTCGGGGTACATCTTCCCCTTACTCTTCTTGTTGGCCCGCCTAGCATGGATTTCCTCCTCGTAGCGGATCCTCAACGGATCTAAGACGGCGATGGCCTCCGGTCTAGCACAAGACCCCATATTCGACCCAAGACGAGCCAATGCACGGCCCACCATATTCTTGGGGCCGGAACTCCTCCTTTTCGGTGGTCACATCACATCGGGAGTAACACCATCAACATACTCCTCAAAGAAGGCGCGGTTGGCCTTGCCAACCTCTCGGTACTTCAAGTCAACAACCTCGTCCTTACGAAATTTGGATCTTTCTTCCAAGGATGGAGCTTGTGACCATTTGACATAAGCGGGAGTCACCCATGTCGTGGCAACGGGGTTTGGTACCTCCCAAAGCGGCCGAGTGGCCCACCACCTTTCAAAGAACTCCACAAGCTCGAAGTTCCGGAAAACATTCTCTTGGACAAGAGTATCTTGAGCGGGCACCTTTTGTTGATGCCCCATTTGCCTCATGAGCCTTTCGGGATAAATGAAGGAAACAACCTTCAAACCTACCACCATCAAAGAACGAGGACTAGCACCCGAAGCGGGCAACCCCATGAAGGACCTCAAGTGCCACCACGGCACCACCCAACGGATATGAGGACCACCCTCCTCCGCCAATCTTGCGGCCCAATAGGCCTCGGTGGAAGCAAAACTATCCGGGTACAACTTCTTCCTCATAGTAAGGTGACGGAAGGAGTGAGAAGAAGGATTAATCGGAGGCTCCACATACCTTAGCCTCTCCAATAGCCACACTTGGAGGATCCTCGGGGATCCGAAAGAGGGAGCTTCTCCACAAGAGCCTTCCTTATCCAAAGCTTGGATAATCTCCCCAAGCACCAACCATGATGGATCTCTACCGTGCTCCATTTGCTCAATCACATGGATAACGGTCATGCTACCATGGCATCTTGGCCCCTCCTTCTTCAAGACATCAACAAAGAGGTACACATGGACAAGACAAAATGCAAGAGCCCTTCTCCTAGCCACCTCCGAGACATTAACATCTAATCGGTTTGAAAAGATGTTGATAAGAGCCAACATATCCACACCATGTGGAGCAAGAAGAAAGTTGATTTAGCTTATCGACAAGCCCAACATGGAACGGAATTTCTTCTTGTAGCACAACCGAGTCGGAGGAAGCACCGGAGCACAACCCGGCCACCCACCAATGGCTCCAACTTCTTCGGCAAGAGGACAAAGCTCACCTTTCGGGAAAATGAAAACATGGTGTTTCGAATCCCAAAACCGAGAACATGCTTCAAGAAACGAAGGTTGCACCTTGACTTGACGAAGCACCAACAATTGACCAACTCCCATGCAAGCGAGTTGATACTTTTCGGGAGGCGACAAATCCGGGCACCATTGTCGCAATGCGTTCTCAAAAGCATCCATGAAATATTTTTGTGGAAGAAGAAGAGGTTTTGTAGAGATGATTTTGTGTTTCGGATGATGAAACAATGAAGCGCAAACGTCCCTATTTATACAAAATGATCAGCTCATTTTTTTCAGAAAAAGAGGAGAGCCTGCTTCCATCGCCAGGCTGCTCGCGCCTCTTTGAGCCTTCTTCAGGATTCCCGTTGTTGACTTGTCTCTTTCAACATGTGTTTTCTCCTGACACCTCAAACCTCCCGCCAGGAAGCTCGCGCCTCTTCGGGATAATCCGGGACATTTTGTGTTTCCTCACACTCAAATTTCCTCGTTTTCGCGTTTTACGAAATCCGACACGGTTTCCATGACGCAGCTTTAAACATACGGATTTTTCTTTTTCTTTTTAAGGGGGGAAAGGCTAGTCGCCCAGATCCGCGATGGATCGTTTCCACGTCAGTCGAAATTTCGAAAAATTTTCGCTTTTTCGCAATTTTCCATCAAAAATCAAAATCGAAGATTGATAACACAACATCAATTTTCCTCAAAAATTCAAGCACTCACAAATTCGAGTCTTGACCTCAAAAATCAAATATACTTGCAAAAATCCATTTCTAAAATTCTTTCCTGACGGTTTGAGTTTGAATTTTTCGAGTCAACTTCAATAATTTCGACGCAATTTAATTCACGACACGAGTTAATTGCTCAAATTTTCAAATCATTCCCTTTGAATTCCGAACGTGAAGACTTGTCACGTAATTTTCAAAATTCATTTCAAAATTTCAATTTTAACTTCAAGTCATCTTGGTTAATTTTGATCTTCAAACAAATGCTTTACGTGTTTTCAATCAAAATGCTTCTACGTGTTTGCGTTTATGTATATGTGCTATCTGTTGCCTGTTTTCTACACTAACGATGCAGGAACTGTTGCAAAGCAAAAGGAGAATCAAACAGCCGATAGCACTCCTCCGAAACACAACACACAAAAAAGCCAAAAATCACAAAATAAACCACAATCCAAAAACACATATATACAAACCGCCTTACGCAAAATACATCAACAAACGTCTATCATACAGACACTGGCCTAAAACAAACGTCTACCATACAGACACTGGCCTAAAACAAATGTCTATCATACAGACACTGGCCTAAAACAAACTTCTATCATATAGACACTGGCCTAAGACAACGAACTGGGGGCTATCTGCCACCTACCGAACTAAGTACTCCCTAACCTTCCGATCAGAAAAGAAAGGGAGCAACATAGGGAACAAAGGAGCAACAACGGAAGCAGAGGTGATTACCATTATGGTAATACCCCGTTCCTGCTCCACGACAAAAATGAAGACAGTGCCTTGCAGACTTTGGATGATGAGGAGGCCAAGAACCGTGATGCGATGCACCACCCTGATACTGAACCCCACTCATCAGCCACCCTGTCTATGAGCCACAACGAAAAGGACAAGCCGTCCATATCAGCCACCTATCCTCCTCTACGGAAGCATCCTCTACCACCGCCTCGAATACGGCAGCCTCCTCGGCCGCTACAGCCCCTCCAGGATCGACTTCCTCCTCCAAAGCCTCAATGACGGACCCCATAGGTCCCAGACGATACCCTGCGATCAAAAAACAACAACAAACAAAAAACGTCAGCAGGAATTTCGGCATTACGACGGCATGAAATAGATAAATCCAGAAACAAAAAAAAACAACCTGCAAGGCAAACCAAGGGCAATACCGCCCAAAATCCAACCAAACCATTCACAAAAAGAAACACAAAGACGACTCGCCCCTCTTTTCAAGCAAAAGACGAGTCAAAACCAAAAAACGGCATTTCAAGACCCCTACAGGATCCGCCTACAAACCAAAATACAGTCCCGACACAATGGGGTATTTTTCTACGGCTCAAAAAGGCAATTCATACGCCAATTTGAGCCCAAACCGGTCAAAAATTCGAAAACGACCGCAAAAAGGCAAACGTGATTTTATCACGCCTCAAAACGACCTAAATTATCAATAAGGTCCATTTCAAGGCAAACTGACTCAATTCAAGCCCAAGCAGGCGCTTATTTGGTCAGACGTAAGACCGTCACAAAGGGCAAAAATCCAATTTTGCCCACAAATATCCAACGAAGGTCCATAAATGGCGAATACGGGTTTTCCCACTACAATACAACCTAGTGGGACCCACTACCCAAGCAAATAAACTTGGCATTGCAAAATGAGACGGTTTCTCGCCTCACTCACGTTTTTCGAGCATAGGGAGCGGGAACGGGGAACAAAATGCAAACTAAAAGCACCCCTATACTCCTAAACAGGTTTCTAACCTAATGCAAGCATCAATTTCACTCGAAATAGGCTCAATCAAAAACGCCCAATTCGATTTTTAAGGTAAAATTCACCCTAATTCAATCGAGCTAAAGATCAACAAATTTGAATGGATTCAAGAGGAAATACTTACCTTGAGATGAAATTGTTGATAGTGGCACGAGTAGAAGCTAGCAAAGGTCCTTGAAATGGCGATTTTTGCGGGTTTTTGTGTCGAAAGGAAGAAGATGAAGTGAGGTTGATATGCGGACCAACCTCGCATCTTTTACAGAAAAATAGGGAAGCCCCTTTGGTTCGCCAGGTGGCTCGCGCCTAAACCAGGCCTCCCCTTTGCTCTTTCAGCGGATTTTGGGCTTTAGCCCAATTTCCCGTGATGAACTTCAAGTTTTCATTCGACGATATATAAGGTCGTCATTTTTCTCAAAAACAAATAGTGAAAACTTAAATTCACTATTTTCGAAAGCTTTAAACGACGGCACATAAACCGTCCCTCCAATCGAATAGTGAAAATTTAAATTCACTATTTTCGAAAATTTTCAAGCAAACGGCGATCAAAACCGCCAATTTCAAAAATAATGGTGAAATCAAAATTCACCATTGCCCTTCAAAATTTCAAAAAATAATAATAGCGAAAATTCAAAAACCACTATTTCTCCAAATTTTAAGCAACGGCAATTAAAACCGTCATTTTCAAGATAATAGTTGGGAATTGAATTCCACTATTCTCATCAAATGTCAACGGCGGCACATAAACCGTCACTTCAATTAATAGTGAAGATTCCTAATTCACTATTTCCATCAAATGTCAACGACGGCATATAAACCGTCACTTCAAAACGCAATAGCAAACTCAAATTTGCTATTTTCCTTCAAAATTAAAACAAACGGCGATCAAAACCGCCACTTCAAGTTCAAAGAAGAACGACGAATGGTGAAGATGTCAAATTCACTATTCTTTCAAATACCAGCAGGGGGCTTCCTCGCGGAACCCGCTCATTCCAAAAACAGTGATAGTGAAAATCCATACTCACTGTTCCCGCAGCGACATCACGAGTTCGTTACTTTCAAAACAAGCCCATTCGACGCGGCTACTCCCATGGTCCATTAACCGACCGTACCTTTGGCTGGCGAGCCTTTGTCCGCAAGTATTCAAGGACACATCCCGAAGATGCCTCGGGTACATTTCCTTATCATGGTTGGCGAGCTTTTGTCCGCAAGCATTCAAGGACACATCCCGAAGATGCCTCGGGTACATTTCCTTGTCTTGGCTGGCGAGCCTTTGTCCGCAATCCTCTAAGGACAGATCCCGAAGATGCCTCGGGTACATTTCCTTGTCGTGGTCGGCGAGCCTTTCTCCGCAACCTTTCAAGGACAGATCCCGAAGATGCCTCGGGTACCTTTCCTTACAATGGCTGGCGAGCCTTTGTCCGCAATCCTCCAAGGACAGATCCTGAAGATGCCTCGGATACATTTCCTTGTCGTGGCTGGCGAGCCTTTGTCCGCAACCTTTCAAGGACAGATCCTGAAGATGCCTCGGGTACATTTCCTTACAATGGCTGGCGAGCCTTTGACCACAACCTTTCAAGGACAGATCCCGAAGATGCCTCAGGTACATTTCCTTGTCTTGGCTGGCGAGCCTTTGTCCGCAATCCTCCAAGGACAGATCCCGAAGATGCCTCGGGTACATTTCCTTACCATCAGCTGGCGAGCCTTTGTCCTCAAACGTGCGAAGACATATCCGAAGATGCCTCAGGTATGACTCCTTATGGCTGGCGAGCCTTTGTACGTAGTTTAACGGACTTTAAACGACCCGCACGGACAGCCGACAGACTCTAAACTGTTCCCGACGATATGTCATTAGCTCGTACCCTCGAGTCACCTTGGCGTCGCCCTTCCCGACGGCAGGTCCTTGGCCCGAATCCTTTCGAGCTGCCTCGACGTCGCTTGGGTCTCCAAGTTGTAATCTTCGATTGACCTGGGGGCTCTACTTTGACTTTCGCCCTGTCCAGCCTCAGTCAAAGTGGGGGCTCTATAGATACCCACTATCTGCTGAGACTCCAACAAACTGAAGGAAATGTAGATCTATATACATAAACATACTCATATATGTTATAAATTAATTTGTCATAAAATTAAATAAGGGTCTTATGCATGCAAACAAGGTAGCAAAATAAAGAAGAAATCACCCTTACATTGTAAATTCGGTTCTTATGGGCACAAGTGAGTTCTCCTACTCACTTGTTCTTGAGCTCTCCAAATGGAAGAACAAGGATTCAAGTATAGAATCCCTCCCAAAAGCATATACCCAAGGAATACTCATAATAACTAATATTATTTAGATCTAGTAATAATATTAGTTTTACTATAAAATTGACACAATATAAATTGTAATTTTACTCTTGAATATTTCGGTCAAGAGAGGAGTAATTTTGTGAGTTTATTTCTCTAGAAAAATCATATATTGTAGAGATTATCCATTTTCTTACACTAGAAAATTGTATTGTGTATCACAAAATGAATGAATAATTAGAGAGGAAAAATTGCTCTCTTTCTTTTGATAGGGCCGAAAAAGAGAAGAGAGAGGGGGCCTTGGGTAGGTAGCCCAATACCTTTTATTTTTGCTCTTCTCAAAAGCATAGGTGTGCATGGCTACTCCTTTAGGTATAATTATTGTGTTTTCCACTCAAGATAAAAACACAATGTATATCATATACTCCCTCCATTATTTCGGCATATACAACATAAAATGGATGCTCCATTTTATTTTGTCATTTGTCAATTGTAACATATGTGACATGTTACTTGACATATGAAATTGTAATGTATTTTTAACATATTAAAAATCAACATACTCATAAAATATGTCATTTACAAAATCGACTAGTAATTCGTAATTACTTGTACCAAAAGTTTCCAAATTATAAACTACAACATTCTGTATTTATAATAATTTATTCATTTCGTTTCAATTGTTTCTGTAAACAATAATTTCATCTAAGTAATAAAACAATTCGATTACTTAGACCGTGTCTTATTTAATCATATTTACAATAAGATACGTAAATTATACTCACAAAATTATCCGTCAATTTTAAGCAATTTAATTAACTCGTATCGGTATACGATTAATTAAATAATCAATTAAGAGTATTTCCCTATAGGTATGACCTAAGGGGATCAACTGATCACCACCGTCGCACGACAGTAATGTCAAACTCTAGTCAGCCAATCATTACCGATATGTGTGGACCAGTTGACTTGTAAAATATTACATCCCACATGTATTCTTAAAATGAGATTTAATAATGATATTTAAATCATGTGATCGCACTATTGTTGAGGACACATTTCCCAACACAAACACCCGATGATTATCGGACTACAACATGTTTTGGAATCGCGGCGTTTGATCGACAGTTTGTTTACAACTTTACGTCAGAAAACTTAAAACGATTTCGAAAATAAAACATTTCAAAACATTTCAAAAATACCTGGAGTGTTTAATGCACGACGACGGGGTCGCAATGACACTAACTAGAGTCAAAACCGACACCGGACCAAAACTCGACTCAAAAAGTCAAATCCCGACTCCAACAACGAGTCAAACCGAGTCAACCACAAAAAACCAAACATTTCAAACCTTCTACCTTAAGTTTTCCCGGATTCATGTTGGTCAAGTACCAAACATGTGACTATAAAACCTAGGATAGAACAAATCATGATTGTGTTTGTTGTGAAAGTGATAACACAACTCGAAGAACCGCGACGTGGCTCGCGCCTCTTTGAGCAGCCCAGGTGGCCACGTCGCTCAAAACTCACACAACCACTCATTCTCCTATAAATACCCCTCAAATGCCACCCATTTGAGACTTACGCGAGTGTCCGCCCCCTCTTTTCTCCCTTAAAATTCTCGACTCGACTTCTTAAGTCACAATCCGACGCGTATTTACGACCTACCGATCATAAACACGAGCCTTACACATTGTTTGGTACCGTCATCGTGCATTAAATCACTTGACCGACCATTTCGACCACTACACCATCACTAAACTTTTAAAACACTCTATTTACTTACCAAAACGGTTTTAAACC
This sequence comes from Silene latifolia, assembly GCF_048544455.1. Classification (NCBI taxonomy): domain Eukaryota; kingdom Viridiplantae; phylum Streptophyta; class Magnoliopsida; order Caryophyllales; family Caryophyllaceae; genus Silene; species Silene latifolia. Next base: position 69,590,066 of record NC_133532.1, read on the forward strand.
GAGTTTTTTCCGATCAAACGAGTTATTACACTTACATCGGTCACTCGCCATAACCAAACATGTAAGTATGAGGGTGTAAAAATCCTCTTTTATTATGTTTTCATTTGTTTCATGACTTTAACATGCTAAAACATGCATAACATGAACCAAAACAAGGAATAAACGAGCCAAAACTGATTTTTCGTCTGAGGCAGAAGCCCCTTAGGTCGCCAACTAGCCCGCGCCTAAATGGGGTATTCAGACCAGAGATCAACCGTGTTTGTTCTTGTTATTTCCCTTAATCCATTTTTCATATTTGTAATCGGTTTTCACCATTTCAAGTATTTTCGAACCATTGTTATTTTATTTCACATGTTTTAACCATAAAGCATTTTTCACCCTTGGTTCCTCATACCATGATGGTTAAATCCGTGTTTCGGTGATAATATTTGGTTAATGATATTTAGAAGGTAATTTAAAGCCTTTTATTTCATTTCTTTACATTTTCAAACAAACATATTAGTCACCAACACAAAGTCATCCTTGGTTCTACATACCATGCCGGATTTTAACCCGGGTACGATGACGAGTATCGACTAATAACATTCAAATGGACTTAAAACAATTAGTCCATAATCATTTTCAAAACTATTCATGTCAACTTTGCCCAATCGAACCCGACACTGAATATTATCAAAATAATGATGATTATTCGAGTCTAGTTCTTCAAATCAACAAATGCGGTCTAAACGACCCCTTCAAATCAAACCGGGTTCAAATACCCATTTTCAACACGTTTTATAACGTTTTCTAAAAGGTCAGAACACGGCACAAAAAACCGTGGGCTAACCCGCGCCTAAACAGGCTCTCCATTTCTCATTTTCAAAACCAGAGGGAGGCCCCTTACACCGCCGGCTAGCTCGCGCCTCATATAGCCGTCTGGTACAGGGCCTGTTCCCTTCCAGCATTAGTCTAGGACGATCCCGACTCCGGTTAACCCGGATATAGGACGGATCAGATGACTATTTGATTATCCAAAACCATATTTGAAAATTGCCTTACTAAGACAAATGGATCATGTTATGCACCCTAAACCTAGTACGGTAAATGGATGTTTAATTTCCGTCTTGCATGCAAATCAACCATTAATCCAACTCGACATCTTATACTTGATACTTTGATTAAATCAACCGACTAAGAAAGCTCTCACGTGTTAGGTTTAAATTATTGGATGCGAATTCATGCATTTAAACCGTTTTATCAACTTTTGCCTTTAACCAACCAAGATCGATCAGTAGAGGCCGCTAACGCGGGCGGGATTGGGTGTCTTATTAAAGGGCTTCCCAATACGTACCTTCACCTCTTACTCAGAAACTTTGGATAGTGGACGACCTTATCCAGGGCGTACGAGAATCATTCTAGAGATAGGATGCTAAAGAGGGACGATTTCCTTATCTTTAGTACCTATGTCAAACGCTGCTTTGTGCTTCGATTTGACCGAGGTATAAAGTGGAATTCAAACGGGTTCCCGACATCCCACAAATGCTTGGTGGCGACTCCGAACATCTCTAATCGTTTCGAGACCCTTACCGAGACGAAACCGACCGATCTAAAACGATCCGGTCGAAAGCATTTTTACGCCGCCGAGCGTGGCTTTCAAAAAGACCATTATACGTCCACAGATTGGCCTGGCGTGTAGGTGGCTATGTCCACACTACTCATTGGCACCATTTGGGCACCCTTTTTTCAAAGCTCACTACCACCCACAAACTGTGTTCTGGCAGCCCATCACTCAACCTAGGGACCCAAGATAACCAACCCGTGAACCTGCCCTGCAAATCGTGCCTAAACAGGGGCGGGGCAGCCACATACTCTGCCCAAAGCAGCTCGAACACAAGTAAATTTCAGCCACGAACCACCCCGATGCAGGCCCAAAACAGGTCGTGAACAGGCCACCACTCGACTGCCCACAACCAACGGCCCTGCAATCCCCAATACAGCCCACAAACCATCACATGTCCGTCTCAAAAATAGTACCAAAACAGCCCGTTACGACTTCAAAGAAACACCTAAAACAGACGACCCAAACATTTTACTCACGGTTCCAAAAAGCCACTTTATGACCATCTTACGACGAAAATTTAAGCATGATCACCAACAACCAACCCATTTCACACATATATATGTACCCAAGATATGAACTAACAAATTGACTCGAACTAGCAATAGAATCGACACCCATATCGCACAAAAAAAAGGTCCAATGCGGCTCTGCAGCAACAACGTTCAAAACTCATCAGTAAAAAAAACGTTGTCCTAGTGAGTTGTTACTCGGTTTACCCAAAAATACACAGCGATTATATACAGCGATTCCACAGCACCTTTCCAATTGTAATCTGTCACTCTAATAAATAAGAAACTACACATCAACACCCTTGATAATTGGACGCCTTGGAATCAGACTACCTGTTGCCTTTTCATTTCCAGCTAAAATTAGCAAGACAGGAACCCCACAGGGGAAACGTATGGCCATAACTGAGCTATACTTGCCATGAGGTCTCAAAATCAAAATAGAGCATACAAGTGAGTAAAGCGTAAAGAAACAAACTTTATCAAACAAGGGCATGAAAAATGACACATAAGACGGAATTTCGACATGTTTGTCGAGTAACCTATCACCGTTACCTTAAACGCTCCTTATTCTTCGAATAAATGGTCCACAAGGCATGAGTCTCAATCCGGGTCTTCGAATCCTTCATCAAAGGGCAAGAAAACAGGATAAAGAAGCTAAAAAATGACACTTTTATAAGACGGCAAAAGACGAAACTACCACAAAAATGAAACTTTCTTACCTAGAAAGAAGGAGGAAGGAAAGAGGAAGAGAATGGTACAAAAATTTTGGAATTTGGTCGAGAAATGGGGACGGGATCGGAGGTCGAAGCTTGGCGGAAATGTGTTTGCAAAGTCTGTGTTTTCATTTGTTTGTTGCAGGTGATTCAACAAAAGAAAGGGGAAAGACGGGTTGTGGCCTTGTGGGGTTTAGTAATAATAATAATAATAGTAATAATAATAATAATAATAATAATAATAATAATAATAATAATAATAATAATAATAATAATAATAATAATAATAATAATAATAATAATAATAATAATAATAATAATAATAATAATAATAATAATAATAATAATAGTAATAATAATAGTAATAGTAATAGTAATAGTAATAGTAATAGTAATAATAATAGTAATAATAATAGTAATAATAATAGTAATAATAATAGTAATAATAATAGTAATAATAATAGTAATAATAATAATAATAATAATAATAATAATAATAATAATAATAATAATAATAATAATAATAATAATAATAATAATAATAATAATAATAATAATAATAATAATAATAATAATAATAATAATAATAATAATAATAATAATAATAATAATAATAATAATAATAATAATAATAATAATAATAATAATAATAATAATAATAATAATAATAATAATAATAATAATAATAATAATAATAATAATAACTTATGAAGAAATTGGCAGACATTTATTTCACGACGGTTGTTCGCCTCAGTCTGTTTTCTCTTTGACACGCGCCCGACTTGCTTTATAGCGATCTCGGCAGGTTCTCACTCCTCCGATTGGTTACGTGCGGTTCTTATCTCGGGGTTGGGGCAGACTATGAACGGGAGGACTTACCGTAGTGTCCGGGGTATCGTCTGGGTGTTCCGTTATTCACGGTATCTAGGCCATGTCCGGCTTGCTCTCGGGTTTTTGCCGGGGGATGTTTTTGGGGACCACGCTGTTTCTTACTGCGCATCTTGTGGGCGTTAAACATCGGCATAACCTTGTCCGGGACACTCTTTTTGACATCTGCTATAGATCTGGTATTTCTGCGGGGAAGGAGGTTGATATCGGTTTGGTTGATGGGCATGGTGGCTCTCTTCGTCCTGCGGATTTATTGCTTTATTCTTGGGACAGGGGGCGTGATGTGTGTGTCGAACTGACAAGTTCTTCACCTTTGACTCAGACTGGGTTGGCAGATTTTGTGCCGGGCCGGGTTGTCGCTGATGCTGCTCAGCGAAAGTGTGCTAAGTATGGGGATTTGTGCGCGGTAGCGGGCTATGGTTTCCTACCTTTCTCTTTCTCTTCACTGGGGGAGCTGAGTTCGGATGCTGTTGCCTTGCTCAAGCGGATCCAGAAATTCTCGGTATCTCAGGATGCTGGGGCTCGGGTAGCCGCTTACATTTTTACTCGTCTTAGCTTTACTATTACTAAGGGTGTGGGAGCCCAGGTTGTCTCTCGGCTCCCCACCAATTTCATGTAAACCTTTTCTTTTATTTTAATGAAAGTTGCGCGCATATTTTTATAATAATAATAATAATAATAATAATAATAATAATAATAATAATAATAATAATAATAATAATAATAATAATAATAATAATAATAATAATAATAATAATAATAATAATAATAATAATAATAATAATAATAATAATAATAATAATAATAATAATAATAATAATTATTATTATTATTATTATTATTATTATTATTATTATTATTATTATTATTATTATTATTATTATTATTATTATTGTTATTATTATTATTATTATTTAAAGGTAGAGGGTAAGAGGGTAGGTGAGTGTGTTGTCGATATAGGATAGGTCGAGAAAAGATTAGTCTCACAAGTGGAAATGTGACGGTCTATAGCTAGACGGGAATTAAGACGGGAATTATTATTATTATTGTCACTATTACTGTCCGACCAAAAATATGTATACATTTATTCCTATATAAATTATGCCTCAAAAATATAATTTAATAATATTTAATAATACGTATTTTTATATAAATGAGTTTTTATATATATATTACTTTTATGAAAATCGTGTTTGAAATAACATTAATTAAATTGATTAATTCAAAAATATATAATAGAGTGACTAAACGGTTTAATAAATTATAATTGTCAAAATGGGAATTTCGGGGGTGTTACAATCACCCCATCTTTTAAAATGTTTCGTCCTCGAAACTTGAAAGTAGAAATGAAAGGTTATATATAAATAAAACCGGAATTTTGAAATCGGTAACCAAAACATTAAAAGGTTACTTAACGTAAGAATTAAAATACTTTCAAAGTCTCAAATAAAATTTTCTCACAGAACCAGATTCTCATCAAAGAACGGAAGTTCTCTCGTTGCGCATTCAAGAACATCACATTCCAAATCAAAGATAAGGTCAAAAAGAAAATCATTTGTATAAATCGAAAACCAAAATACTTTCAAAAACATTAATGAAGAGTTTTCAAAAGTATAAGTCTCATTCATGGAACGAAATTGCTCTTGTTGTGCATACAAGAACGCTAACTTTCCAAGTCAAAGACAAATTTAAAACAAAAATCATTCGCCGACAAGCGTAGGGCAAGTTATTAGACGCCTTTAATAACGAGTCCTAACATCCATCAACGTTAAAACCAAAAGAAAAGATAATCCACTCCAATTTCTTTTGCAAGAGCCAAATGAAAATTAAAAGATTCATTGTTAAACTTTAAAAGAAGTCAAATTCTTGAAATTATAACATTAAACTTTGACAAGTAAATCATAAATAAATCAAAGTCATTTATAAATTGAGCAAAATTAAAAGTAACTCGGGCATAGCAATCAAAAATCATGATAAATAAGTCTATACTCAAAGAACAAAATAGAATTAAATCAAATTTTCATCTTCAAACTTTTAAAATAGGTAAAGTTTTGTAAAAGAAACATAAAGTTTTAACAACAAGCCAAAAAAATGGTAGCTTGAGATGTTTAAAAAAATTGTACAAATTGAAAAACAACTTAGAGAACATAACTACCAAGTACGATTGAAGAATTCAAACTTAACCAACAAAAGACCTATGGCGAACATCCTAGGGGTAAGAGTCGAAGTCAGGTCACCAAGGATGTCAAAGATAGAGTTTCATAGGTTACGAGTTTCAAACTTAAAGGAGGAGCATGATGAAGCGAGGAAGAGAGGTATGAACGGTAACGCTTATGATCAAAGAAAAAGGGAGATTAGACAACAAGGAAACGCCAGGTACTCAAATCTCAAATAACAACCTCATCCTAAACGTTTCCGAAAACTTCATAACAATAAAACTCATAACCACATCACTCCCAAGGATTTCCTCAAAACACTTACGTTACTTCATCCTAAGCTATTCTTTGGAACAAGGTACTTCACTATAAGTGTGATTTCACCACTCCAAATCCTCAAACATCCACAAACAACCTCCACGGGGTCAAGGTCAAAGCTATACTCATATCTAACTAGTGTCAACCATGGGTTTCTCAAAATGGTAAACCATCAATCAAAAATCCAAATTCAAAAGTTCTTTTGCACATTCTATCATCCCAAGGAGATCTTGTTATACTCTCGAAACCTAAGGCATAAATGGTGACATTCTCCAAACTACGAGACAGCCACCCAAAACATCTAACTCATCTCAGTTCAACATCTCGATCCCAACTTATAATCACATCTCAAGAACTCTGGCTACTAATCCTCGTTACCGCAAAGTGGATACCCAAATGAGATTTCCAAAATAGTTATGACTCTCACCTAACATGGTTCCCATGTAATCATCACAACACTCACAAAAGTACACCGACTATGCTAACCTCGAGCTCAACTCAAATTTCCAAGTAACACTATCATCACCAATGGCCAACAACGTCCTAGAGGTGTTTCCTTCCAAGCTCTCATCATAAAATCTACTCCATGTTAAAACCCAAGCAACAAAACTCGAGTTACCAAATTCTCAAATTCCAAGTATAAACAACAAGGCCAAGTTCCATAATCTTAGTATCATAGGCAACTCACACTTAACACACAGGATTCCACTGATCAATTATACTCACCTTACCAATGAACTAGGTATAAGAATCACCAAGTATGTCTCACCATACTACCTAAGTCCTTCCAACATCACAACTTCTCAAAAACAAGAGTTATGGGTCAACCACAAACAAACTCCACAAAGCCAAATTATCCAACCAAAATTAACATCCCACAAAAGAAGGAGAAATATCTACAAGGCGTTAAGGGAGGCTAAATAAGGGACAAAGAACAAGTTAGGGGTACAAGAGTAACTCCCAAGGAAAAATAAAAGAAAGTTTAGAAGAGGAAATAAGCATCAAGAAGTAAAGAATAGGGCAAGGTACACAAAGAATGAGAAATATCTTCGAGGAAGTAGAAGCGTTCTTCAAAGGTTGAACAAATCTTCAATTTCCGGCAATAGGCACCAAATCTTGATTTTCACGTAGGTAAACTCACAGTTATTGATCCAAGGGTACAACAATAATTGACAATCAACAAACATGTTAGAACTTAATAAAGAACAAACACAGTACAGACTACCACCTTAGGTCCTTAAGTCTACCCATCTCTCATTCATTATTCAAGGTCAAGTTCAAGTTTAAATTTGGGGTACACGTGTGTGCGTCGGGAGCAACATAGGCTCTGATACCAACTGTGACACCCCGCGATAAAGCGGAAAGTATAACTTATAAATTAAAGCGAAAATTTAGGAAATTTTTGAAACTTTTAAAAAATTAAGGCGCGGGTTCATTAAAATCCAAAACATAAATAAAGAATGCGTAAATAAAGTTTAAATTATACAAACGTGATAGCCAAGGTGAGGGAAAATATATCCCTCGAATTACAATACAATAAAAGGTGAGTCTAAGAAATCCTAATAACCCGACTATAAGGCCAAATGCTCGCTAGCTCACACATGTCTTCACCCTATGAATGCACCAACTATTACCTGTCATTCATGTAAACATGAACGCCACAGTCAGTGGGGAGTAACTCAAGGTTCTCCCAGCCACAAAATGTCGAAACGAACATAACAAAGAACTAAAGCAGGTAAGTCATGTAAGATACTTACAAAAGATATGAATATCAAGTTTATATTTAAACATGGCAATTAAATGAGATGGAATATGATAGATCAATATTAGCATAATGGAGATTCAACTAATTATGTGAGACAATTAAATAATATGAAATACAAGAATACGGTCATTTATACAAAAGCACGCATTTCAAGAAACACAACATAGATATGAGATTACAATCCGAATCATGTGAATCAGTTAAGTGAGGAATCAACCAATACAATTTACAAGAACAAAAATTGTAGCCATTACTTGGAAAACCACATAGCAAACATTGCACGGGACGTGGCTACTAATGTCACATTCATACTTATGGCTTGCATCTCACCATAAGAACGGATGGGAACATCAATCCCGATGATCATATCGCAACTAGAGGGCTTAAAGCTCACCCCTAGTATCTGATAGGACCAAGACAAACAACACAAGGCATAACTCTTGCCTTGAAAGACAAATACCAATATCTATAACCAAGCAAGACATTTACTACTCATATATCAATATATAATTCCCCTGGTAGGACGACAATGGTACTCCCAAGACTCAGTCCTAGTCTAAATCTGGCCAGACTCTCGGGACAGTACAGTTCCCGATTCGACATGCGGCAGAACAGTCCGCATCCAAGACCCGAACCCTAAATCGGAAATCGAGAACCCACAATCGGCAGGACAGTCCGAAAGAGGCGTAAAGATAAGTCAAGCAATATGGTATATCATAAAGGCATTATCAAGAATACGACTCAACCAAGCGATACGAATCAACTTGGAAAGAGACTAATATGTATATAATGAGCAAATGATAATCCAAGTAAGACAATCCAAGTTCAGTTATACTCGTAAAAATGGATTAATAACCCATTTCTTAAATACTTGACACTTGAATTAAAATGTAAATAAACGGAATGAACCATTTCTAATAAGCAAAACAATAATTTAATTATAAATGATTCAAATGTAAGATAAGCCATTTATTTCTTACAAAGCGTAAATAATCGAATTAAACGCGTATTATAAAGAAAGCACGTCATTTCATATATAAATGAAACAATTGAATAATGAATTCCACAATTATAATTCATGTGAGAAAAATATCTAAATGAGCGATATTTAACAACTTATATTATATAAAACACGAAACGGAATTTAAATATATCAAAAGAACTAAACTAGGCGCCTAAAGCAACCCATGACCACTACTCATTGGCACCATTTGGGCACCCTTTTTTCAAAGCTCACTACCACTCACAAACTGTGTCCTGGCAGCCCATCACTCAACCTAGGGACCCGAGACAACCAGCCCGCGAACCTGCCCTGCAAATCATGCCTAAACAGGGGCGGGGCAGCCACATACTCTGCCCAAAGCAGCTCGAACACAAGTAAATTTCAGCCATGAACCACCCCGATGCAGGCCCAAAACAGGTCGTGAACAGGCCACCACTCGACTGCCCACAACCAACGGCCCTGTCATCCCCAATACAGCCCACAAACCATCACGTGTCCGTCTCAAAAATAGTACCAAAACAGCCCGTTACGACTCCAAAGAAACACCTAAAACAGACGACCCAAACATTTTACTCACGGTTCCAAAAGGCCACTTTATGACCATCTTACGACGAAAATTTAAGCATGATCACCAACAACCAACCCATTTCACACATATATATGTACCCAAGATATGAACTAACAAATTGACTCGAACTAGCAACAGAATCGACACCCATATCGCACAAAAAAAAAGGTCCTATGCGGCTCTGCAGCACCAACGTTCAAAACTCATCAGTAAAAAAAAGTTGTCCTAGTGAGTTGTTACTCGGTTTACCCAAAAATACACAGCGATTATATACAGCGATTCCACAGCACCTTTCCAAATGTAATCTGTCACTCTAATAAATAAGAAACTACACATCAACACCCTTGATAATTGGACGCCTTGGAATCAGACTACCTGTTGCCTTTTCATTTCCAGCTAAAATTAGCAAGACAGGAACCCCACAGGGGAAACGTATGGCCATGACTGAGCTATACTTGCCATGAGGTCTCAAAATCAAAATAGAGCATACAAGTGAGTAAAGCGTAAAGAAACAAACTTTATCAAACAAGGGCACGAAAAATGACACATAAGACGGAATTTCGACATGTTTGTCGAGTAACCTATCACCGTTACCTTAAACGCTCCTTATTCTTCGAATAAATGGTCCACAAGGCACGAGTCTCAATCCGGGTCTTCGAATTCTTCATCAAAGGGCAAGAAAATAGGATAAAGAAGCTAAAAAACGACACTTTTATAAGACGGCGAAAGACAAAACTACCATAAAAACGAAACTTTCTTACCTAGAAAGAAGGAGGAAGGAAAGAGGAATAGAATGGTACAAAAATTTTGGAATTTGGTCGAGAAATGGGGACAGGATCGGAGGTCAAAGCTTGGCGGAAATGTGTTTGCAAAGTCTGTGTTTTCATTTGTTTGTTGCAGGTGATTCAACAAAAGAAAGGGGAAAGACGGGTTGTGGCCTTGTGGGGTTTAGTAAGATTAATAATAATAATACTAATACTAATAATAATAATAACAATAACAATAACAATAACAATAACAATAACAATAACAATAACAATAACAATAACAATAACAATAACAATAACAATAACAATAACAATAACAATAACAATAACAATAACAATAACAATAACAATAACAATAACAATAACAATAATAATAATAATAATAATAATAATAATAAAAGAATTATTTAAAGGTAGAGGGTAAGAGGGTAGGTGAGTGTGTTGTCGATATAGGATAGGTCGAGAAAAGATTAGTCTCACAAGTGGAAATGTGGCGGTCTATAGCTAGACGGAAATTAAGACGGGAATTATTATTATTACTGTCACTATTACTGTCCGACCAAAAATATGTATACATTTATTCCTATATAAATTATGCCTCAAAAATATAATTTAATAATACGTATTTTTATATAAATGAGTTTTTATATATATATTACTTTTATGAAAATCGTGTTTGAAATAACATTAATTAAATTGATTAATTCAAAAATATAAAATAGGGTGACTAAACGGTTTAATAAATTATAATTGTCAAAATGGGAATTTCGGGGGTGTTACAGGTATACTTTGGATTTTATCAGTTGATTAACGTTTACTTAATAACGGTTGGCTTGCTAGAAGTTTGACGTTATTATCATACTGATGGCGGTGATCAACTGGTCCCTAAAAGTCACACCTAAAGGATGTGTATGAAAGATGTGATTGTATGAAGATATAATCACATTGATGCCTTATATGACTAAAAGGTTAGTCCATGTATTTGACTAAACAGTTAGTCAATGTGATGATGAGACAATTATTTAATACAATTAAATAATATTAGCTGAGACGAATTAACTGTCAATTCGTAAAATGAATATAAACTGTTATATTTAATTAATGTATATAATGTTAGCTTAAACGAATTAAGATGTTAATTCGTAATTAAACGTAATCAGTTATATTTAATCAGCGAACTATAAATATGCGATATTTATAGTTAATGTATATATTATGCGGAATTGTCATAATAAAATGTTGAGAGACCGGTATTAATAAATCGACTACAAACTGTTGTGTGTTGACTTATTAATACATGTCGACATAAATATGACAATTAAAATAAAATACACATTTTATACATTACATAAACCAACCTAAAATAAGAAGATATTTTTCTCCTTATTTTTGGTGGTTGGTGGGTAAAACCGAAATAAGAGAGAAAAAGGGAAGAATAAAATCTTCCCTAATGGACTCTCATTTACACGGTTACAAAGAGGAAAAAGGAGAGATTTTTCTCTCAATTCTTTTGACCTAATTCTCTCATCACTCACACAAAAACCCTAAAAATTAATTAACAATTTTGGGGATCAATTCTAGCAAGAACAAGGACATTTCTCATAGCATCTTGGGTGCAACAATTAGGAGAATATCGATTTCGATATTGTTCTTAGGCCGAATTTGCTAGGACCAAAGGTTGAATCTTAATCTCTACTATTTTGTTTATGTAATTTGATTTATGACTAGAAATTTCATTATTATAATTTCGTTATAATCCTAAAATTTTAGAGGAAGTATACCGATATTTCCTACATTTAAAAATGTGATTTTTAGTAGTTTGAGTATTTTGAGAACATTTTACAAAGTTTAGGGGTACCACTTAGACCTGGCAAAAGCAACTTGACCCGATTGACCCGACCCGAAAAGACTGGCCCGAGACCCGAAGTGACCCGAACTACATCACCCGAATGTGACCCGAAAAACCAAATTAACCCGATCCGAACATGACCCGAGCTTTCTTGACCCGTAACTCACCCGACCCGAAAATGACCCGATCCTAAACCACCAAATCTGAAAATGATCCGACAAAATATAACTCTAATTGAACCGAAATGACTTGAATGACTATTTCTCTATTATTCACTGACCCGAAATGACCCGGCCCGAAACAACCCGACCCCCTTGACTCGAAACAGACCCGACCAACATACCCGATGTAATACTACGGATTTTATAGGCCGGTACTCGACCGAGTATGGCCTACTCGGTTGAGTAAAGTGTGTTGGTATTCTGTTTGGCTTCTGCCTAGGAATACTCGGCCGAGTAAGAGTAATAATCGACCGAGTAGAGGGTACTCGGCCTAGTATACTCGACACTCGACCGAGTATCCGGTCTGACGGGTAATATTTCAGCGGTTTGATTTGGAGATGATTAGGGTTATATTAAAACGTAAAGCAGTTTCTAATTACACTGTTCCACAACATATCACTCAACGACGCTCTAATCTTCTCCAAATCTCTCCCTATGGTGTGGATCGTTCGTGAGTCTAGTTCATCTTTCCTTGTGTCGATTGTGTCGGTAAGCCTCTAATTTCGTAAGTTTCATTAATTGGTCTTTTAGGGTTTTGCCCTAATTTGTGATTTAGGGGAAAGGGATTTTGTGCGATGTGGTAATTGGAATTATATGTGATTATTGTATGTAGGTGACGGTGTCATGAGGAACTGCTATTGATTGCTTATGTGTGCTTGGATTGCGAAAAGGTAGGGTTTTCCCTACTCGGTTTACTGTTCATTGTTAAGATATGTTTGTTGTGTAACTATTGTCATCTGTTGATCATCGGAGTATGGGTGTTGTTGTGATGATGTTGTTGTGGAGGTGTTGTGACGGCTGTAGCGTCATGTGATTGTGATTGTGGTGGAGTCACTTGCGGGAGTGGCTTCACACCCTAGTTCGCCCTCCGTGGAACCCGCCACGGGAGGGGATGTGCACATTAAGGGACAGGGATTTGTTTTAGTCGCTCGTTGATGAGCTGGACTTGGTGGGATCGGCTGCGGTCACCCACTGGCGGCGAGGATTACCTGTTGCGATGGGTAATCTGGCAGGGCTACACACTTCGGTGTGTAGTCGATTACTGTGTGAGCACGTATGATTGGGTTGGAAGATGATAGGATAGTTACTCTATTATTTGTCTTGTTTTGATTGAGTAATACTGACCCCATTGTTGTTTATGGAATCTGCGGTGATCCATTCGGGGATGGTGAGCAGGCTTGACAGGTTGCTAGTGATGAGCTTGGGGACAGTCATGGGAGTGTGTCATCACCAGTCATAGCATCACCGTCCGAGTCTTAGCTTTGATTTCATTAGTTGACAGACATTAAAGTTGTATTTGTTGAATCAGTTTTTGGATTTGGTTGATGTAAACTTTTATAAATTACAGTACTTTAATAAATGTGCTCAGTTCAGACGCTTTTGATATATACTAACCTCGGGAAACCGAGATGGTAACATACTTTCATGACAGGGTGGTCCTGGTAAGGCACCTTGGTATGAGGGGGTGTTACAAAGTGGTATCAGAACCGAAGATTCTGGCACCTAAAACTAATGAACCCAATGAACTTAGGGAGTCAAAATGAAATGAACCCGGGGAGAGTTGTTTGGAGCTACCGCAAAGACTTGGGAGACGTCCCGAAGTCGCATTATGGCCCTCACAATCTCAAGCCGGTCACCAGGGGGAATTTGTTGTGAGTCTTTTCGATGCGTGTGTGTGGTATGTGGAACTTGAATGGTTGAATCATGTGAAAGGAAGTGATATGTGTGGAAACATGTGTAAGACATGGTGAAACTTGTTGAAACGGATTTGGTATGAAATATGTTGGCATGTTAAGTGTTTATTATGTGGCTTTCAAAAGGATAGTGGAACATGCGTACATAATCATGATGATGTTAATGTTTGGTTGTTGGTAGTAGCATGTGATTAAGGTCATGCGTCTATGCATATGAATGTCGTGTTTAATTTCCATGTGGATATGATAAAAGTTCACCCATGTACTGGTTTTTAGAAGTATTGGATCGTTATTGTTTGTTTTATGCATGTTTGAATTGTTTTGTTAAGAAATTTTGATTTGTATACAAACCGATTTTGGAAGGGTTGACTTAAAACTGTCATAATTCGAATTCTGGAAATGATATTGCTGTGATTCCAAGTTGAGGTGATAACTTGTCCTCTTACGATTCTAACGATAGGTCACACGCCCAAAATGACCAAGTAACGAGTGAGATATGACTGTTTTATGAAAACTGGACGGTGCTGAGAACTGCGCCGATACTCGACCGAGTAGTCCCTACTCGGCCGAGTATCTTTTATACTCGACCGAGTATTCCATATTCGGACGAGTAATATCTCTGTGATAATACTGTTTAGCGTCTAGAGTTGTGAACTCGGCCGAGTAGTTTCATACTCGACCGAATAAGGTCTACTCGGCCGAGTATTCCCAATACTCGACCGAGTAATCCTTCTGCGACAATTGTGTTTGCTTCTGGAGTCGAAAACTCGACCGAGTAATATAGTTACTCGACCGAGTACCTTGTACTCGACCTAGTATGTTATGTACTCGACCGAGTACCTCATTGGGCGGCCACTTTGAGTCGGTGGCTATGTTCTTACTTTTGTTTTGAGTCGGTGGCTATGTTCTTACTTTTGTTTTGAGCCGGTGGCTATGTTTTTACATTGTTTTGAGTCGTAGGGTATATACACATGTATGTTTTGAGTCTTAACGCATTATTTTATATGTGAGACGGTCTTGATACGTAAGTTACCGGAAGTTATGACATGGAGAATGACGGCTTATGAGGGACATGTGTTGGGTAAGGAAGACATGTGTTAATGTGGTTGTGAAGGATAGGGGAAAAAGAAAAGGGAAGAATGATGAGCTAATCGAGGTAAAGAGCATGTTTTGTGAGATATGATGAGTAATATAGTCGTGTGTTGAGTAGTATAAAAGTAAGTGTATATGGGCAAGGGTGATGTAAGTGTAAAGAAGCATGAGAATGAAAGATTGAGATAAGGGATACGAATAGTGGCATATTTAGATGTGTAAGGATTTATGGAGGAAGACATCTAGGATAGAGTTGCTTAAGGATGTATGTAATGGAAGGTTGTTGTAAGAAGATAGGAAAGAGAGGTATATAGTGAACTTAAAGGAAGTTATGTCGCGATGTGGATTTGTAGATAGTGGCTAAGTTTGGGAAGTTGGAATATCAAGGGGTGAGCCTAGTGTGTAATTCTTTGGACAAACGGTATGAAGTGAATTTTGGTTTCTAGAGATGCGAAAGGGAGATACGACTAATTGAAGAGTAACTGTTAGTGCGTGGACTTGATGGTGACAAGGGTGAGTGTGAAGCAAGATGAGAGATGATAAATGATCAGAAGAATGATAAGATATTGATATGAGTTAATGGAATTAGAGTTGTTGTAACACTCCGTATTTATGAGTCTTTGGGTACTCTATCGAGTAGGCCTTACTCTGTCGAGTAAGGGTGAGTTGCGTTTTAAAATAGTTTCTGACCTGTTGGGTACTCGATCGAGTAACTAGGATACTCGATCGACTAAGGGGGCACTCGATCGAGTACCTTAGCTACTCGATCGAGTAGCTCGGTTAGCGGGTGATAATTCGACGGGTTTTGTTAATAACACGGATTAATATATAAATCTTTCCGTCACTTTCATAATACACTTTTACAAACCTAATAACATTAAAAGGGAGATTCAAGTTACGTTCTTCGCATTCATCCGTGTTGTTGACAAATCCCGGAGCTTGAGAGGTCGGATTCCATCGTTCTTTATACCTTTGTGATCCTTGCGTCGAGGGTAAGATCTACATACCAATTTTATAGTATTTCGTCAAGTTTCGTTAAACCCTAATTTTGGGATTAGGGGTTTTGTGTTAGTTTTGTGATTGTTAGTAATTATGTGATTATATGTTAGGAGGAGGATTCGTAGAAAAGGATTTGTGATACAGCTGTTGAGACCGTCTGATTGTGTGCATACCAGGTAGGATTTTCTACTCAGTATTAGTCCCATAATGGGATAATTGTTGATGTGTTGAGATTGATTGTTTGATATAGTAATTGTATTGTGACGGCTGTGATTGTGATTGTGATTGTTTGTCTATGGTTCTCGAGGCGTGTCCTCGGCTGAGTGGGGTCACTTGCGGGAGTGGCTTCACGCCCTAGTTTTGCCTTATGTGGAACCCGCCACAGAAGGGATGTGCACATTAATGGACAGGGTTATCGCTCATTATGAGGAGCGGGGATTTGGTGGGTACGGCTGCGGTCCCCCCGTGGTCGGGTCCAAAGTGGACGATCGTGATTGAGATGATTGAATTGGCGTGATCTGTGTGTGTGTGTGAGTTAAGCTATCTGTTTATCTTATTGTTGATATATTGAGTTGTGTGATTAGTCTTCGACCCCGTTTAAATGTTTTAAAAATCGTGGTGATCCATTCGGGGGTGGTGAGCGATTATTGAGCAGGTATGATATGATGCGTATGGGATAGCTGGGATGAGTCATCACGTGGCGTTTAGAAGTCTTCCGTTGTGTCAGACGATGTTTTATAGCTTTGATAGTTTTAGCAGTAGACCGTCTGAGAATCTTGTATTTCTTTTTATCAGTTTGGAATTGCTAAGTAATCACTTTAAACTTTATTTACATTTAAAGTTGTTTCGTTATTGTCTTATGAATATCATGCCTCGGGTAACCGAGATGGTGGCATCCTTATACTTGAGTGGTCCTGGTAACGCACTTGGATTATGGGGGTGTTACAAATGGTATCAGAGCGACGATCCTGAAACCTGTAACCAATGAATCTAATGAACCTAGGGAGTCTAATTAAAATGAACCCGGGGTAAAGGTTGTAGGAGCTAATGCAAAGACTTGGGAGACGTCCTAAAGTCGCGAACTCGCCCTACAATTTTGAACCGGTCACATGGGAGGGTGTATGTCAAGGTCATATGTGTTGTTTGTTTGCTTGTGTGTGGATGTGATGAAGTATGTGTAATTGTTGGATGTTTGGAGTAGAAAGTTGAGAATATGAAAGAAAGATTGATGAGGCATATAGAACCGTTGTTGGAATGAAAAGCATGATGGATGATTCATAATGTGACATAATAATAACATGTGAATATAAATGTTGTGTTGTATACGTATATTTTGTTTGCATAGAGTTGTATGATAAGTTTATGTACTTGTCCACGATTGTTCATGTGTATATGTTGTAAGAAGTGTGTAGCTGTAATGGATGAATTGGTTGGAAGAGATTAAGTAAGTAATTGCATAAGAATATGAAATTCATGTGTGGAGCATGTTTATGTGGGTAATGGATTGTGTAATGTTGTTGTATTAGTAACATGGAAATAGCATTTGTAATGTATGAGAATGTATGTTGTGTTACGAAAAGTTATAAAATTTAAAGTATGCGGTTAGTACATGACTAATGAGTTAAATAATATATGTGCATGATGGATGTTGTTGCTTGATTTTTGAAAATAGTAACATATGATTATGAATACTGTTTTTATGAGTTTTGGACTGGTTTTGTTTGCTTGGTTGTTGTTTAAGTTGTTTGGAAGTAAAATCAAGTAGTTGTGTTTTTTTCGATTATAAAGAGGTTGTCTTTAAACTGTTATAACTTGAGATGCATAAATGATTTTGATGTGATTCCAATTGGAGGTGATAGCTTGTCCTTTTACGATTCTAACGGTAGGTCACACGCCCAAAACGACCAAGTAATGAGTGAGTTATGACTGTTTTACGAAAACTGGACAGTGCTGAGAATTGGGGTACTCGATCGAGTATCCTTGGTACTCGATCGAGTAAGGGGCACTCGATCGAGTTCCTCAGTTACTCGATCGAGTAGCCCTGGTGATTTGTTTTACGTGCTTCTGATCTTCACCAACTCGATCGAGTAAGTCCCTTACTCGATCGAGTGGCCTGTACTCGATCTAGTGACCTCTGTTTTGGGTCATATGCTTGCCCTTTGACTTCGTTACATAGTATGTTTAATTCAAAGGTGTTATTTTGCTTATTTATGCATTGTTTTACATGTATGTTGGTCTTGATACGTAAGTTACCCAATCTTATGGTGTAGTGAGTGGCACCTGTAGTGAGTAGGAGTTCAGTTGGAGGACATGAGTTATATGTGTTGTGATAGATAGTGGTAAAAGAAAAGGAAGATGGGTATGGTGTATAGAGACATAGAGCATGTTTTGTGAGATGAGATGAGTGATATGTTTGTATGTTGAGTAATGTAAAAGTGAATATGGACAAGGGATGATGTGAGTCTAAGGAACGTGAGAATGAAAGGATTGAGAGTAAGGATGTGGATAGTGGCAACTTGAGATGTGTAAAGAATTATGGAGGGAGATGGTTAGGAGTCGAATGAGTCAAGAATATAAGTAGTGAAAGTTCGTTTTAAAAGGGGTTGAGAATAGTGGTATATAGTGAACTTTATGGAGACATGTTGCGAGGTGGATTTGTAGACAGTGAGTGAGTTTGGAAGATTTGGTTTATTAAGAGGTGAAACTACGTGTGATTTCTTTGGGCATTTAACGGTATGAAATAAATTTTGATTTCTAGAGATGTACGAAGGAGATGCAATTGTTTGAACAGTGAACGTTGATTTTATGGATAGATTAGTGGCAAGTGTGAGTGATAGCATAATAAGAGAAGATCCATGGTAAGAAAGAATGAGATGATATCGATATAAATAATGGGATGTGAGTCTTGGAGCAATGAGAAAGCAACCGGAACACTAAAGAGTTAAGAAGAAGTAATAAGGAGTTTTACGGTTAATTGATTTTGTCGAGAGTAAAAGAAAAGAATGAGGGGAGTAAAACTAGGAAAACTGTTGACCGGAGTTATGTGATATAAAAGTAAGGAATCGTCAAGATGTATGATACTATCATGGGGATTTGAGTTAACGGTTACATAGGAGTCTCGGGACAACATGATTATTCATGGGTTTTGAGGAATTAAGGGAGTAAGAAGTTGGTAGAATATCTGCACAATATGAGATTTTTGGTGGAAAGTTAGATGACGATACAATTAAGATAGTATTGGGAATAACGTTGAGGTAATTTTGTTAATGGGTTTGATGTTCTTTATTTGGGGATGTTAACCAAAGATAGGAGAAAAACCGTGTTGTTTTGATATGAGTGTAAGAGGTTGGATATACGAGCAGTGGTGGTATTGTGGTGTTGTCACTAGTGGTTAAGGGTGATGATAGATAAGAAAGACAACAGTCCTAGAGAGGTTGATTTTACAAAGGCCGGATTGATATGTATGGTTGTAAGGGAGTATAAGATGTGGTTATATGAGGCGAGCGCTAGTGGTTGAATATTAGTGGTATGGCATGAGGTGATGGTTATGCGAATGGGAAAATATATTATGAGGGGCATATGAGTTAAGCTCGGGCGACAGGTAACCTTTATCGAGTGGTAACTTACGTGATCAGGATTGACTAGTTGGATGTGATTATGGGTCTATGATGTGTATAAATGTTTGTGTGAGGTTCTGACCTCACGAGAAGCGGTATGGTGTGATAGGTATAAAGATGTTATATGAATGTTTGTGATATATGTAGGGTACGACAATCTGATGGAATGAGGCTAAAAAGGTAATAATTTGATTGATTTGGCATGGCTAGTTATAATTTTAGGTGTATTGACAACACATGCGTATTCCGTGAAATGGTGGAGATGATGTTCATGAGGTTCTTATCTGTTTATCCATATAATATGTTGCGTTGTGATTTAATAAAGTGGATTTGAGTAAGTTTTCTTGTCTAAGAAGTTATGCTGAGTCAGTGTTTATGGGTTTGAGTAAGTTGTGATGTCTATCGGTGCGGTTGTGGTGCCTCGGGTGGTGATCCGGGCACGGTACTTCGTGTTATGATGCGGGTATTTTCGCACTGCGGTGCGGTTGTTGGTGACGGTGTTGTGATGCCGTTACTGGTTGTGGTGGAGTAGGCGGGATGATTATGATACGAGTTTTCGAAAGTGCATACCAGTTATACATAGATTGTTGTTTTGTTTGCTGTTGTTCTTTGTGAGTTTTGGTTGAACATGTAGACTGTTGTTTTGTTTGTTGATGTTTTCTTTACCAGGTTAAGTTTGAGAATGAGGGTATAGTATGATATGAAAGAGAGTTGTACATGTTTTCGTTGTTATCATGGTATAGTGACATTCTGTTGATAGGACACAGTTGTGAGAAGTTGATACAGTAATTTTGATCTTGTTTTAAGTTGAGGCATCAGTAGTCATAGTCATGATCTGATATATACAGGTGGTTCATAATCCTTTGTTGAGACAGTGAGTGTAGGATATTGAGTAATTAGTGTCGTGTTAAGTTATGTATGAGTCTTGCGGTAATGAAAGAAAGGAACTTGGGGATCTAGTGTGAGTGTACGTAACAAGTGTGGATCGTGAGTTATGCTTTTGGTGATAAGAGTTTTATATAGTCTATATAGAGAGGTATGTCATGTTGCAGTAATGTGGAAGAGTTGGAGTGTTGGTTATGCTAAGGGTTTTGCAGTATTAGTTAGAAGGAGTGCAGAGTGAATTGAAGTATGAGAACTGTTTAAGTAAGAAAACCTTGGAAATAGGAACGGTTATAGAAATGAGGTTATAGGCGGTTATCTTTGACATGTGGTGGTGATGAGGATGATGAGATGATTTAATTAAGGATTTAGTATTAGTGAGTTACGGGGACGTAACATTTGTCTTAAGAGGAGTAGGATGCGTTAAAAGTGAGTTTCATGGTTGTGCATGATGTAAAATAATTGGAAGTAGAGTGTTAGCATAGCGTAAAGGAGGGATTTGTTTTGTGGTTGATGCTGTTAAAAGGCCATGGTCGTGCTTGTAGTAGTGTGATGTTTAGGAGTTCGAGAGTTTTGATAGTGGCATGATGATGTTTATGAGTGTAAGTAAACTTCGAGGACGAAGTTCCTTTTAAGGGTGGTAGAATGTAACATTCCGTTTGATGTTTATGTAGTTGGTTATGTATGGAGTTAGTGTCGGGAGAGTTTATGATGTAGTTGATACGACATCGTGAGCGTGGTGTGGAGGTAGGAATAGTTGGTAGAGTTGGTGTTAAGAGTTCATGGTTTCATGTTCTGTAAGTTGGGGTTTTGTTTTGAGTTCTTAGTAGCTTTGTTGCGTCTTGACCGAGTTAGTATGTTTGTTTTTATGTATGGGTTGAACTTCGGGGACGAAGTTCTTTTTAAGGAGGGAAGACTGTAACACTCCGTATTTATGAGTCTTTGGGTACTCTATCGAGTAGGCCTTACTCTGTCGAGTAAGGGTGAGTTGCGTTTTAAAATAGTTTCGACTGTTGGGTACTCGATCGAGTAACTAGGATACTCGATCGAGTAAGGGGGCACTCGATCGAGTACCTTAGCTACTCGATCGAGTAGCTCGGTTAGCGGGTGATAATTCGACGGGTTTTGTTAATAACACGGATTAATATATAAATCTTTCCGTCACTTTCATAATACACTTTTACAAACCTAATAACATTAAAAGGGAGATTCAAGTTACGTTCTTCGCATTCATCCGTGTTGTTGACAAATCCCGGAGCTTGAGAGGTCGGATTCCATCGTTCTTTATACCTTTGTGATCCTTGCGTCGAGGGTAAGATCTACATACCAATTTTATAGTATTTCGTCAAGTTTCGTTAAACCCTAATTTTGGGATTAGGGGTTTTGTGTTAGTTTTGTGATTGTTAGTAATTATGTGATTATATGTTGGGAGGAGGATTCGTAGAAAAGGATTTGTGATACAGCTGTTGAGACCGTCTGATTGTGTGCATACCAGGTAGGATTTCCTACTCAGTATTAGTCCCATAATGGGATAATTGTTGATGTGTTGAGATTGATTGTTTGATATAGTAATTGTATTGTGATTGTGATTGTGATTGTGATTGTGATCTTGTCTATGGTTCTCGAGGCGTGTCCTCTACCGAGTGGGGTCACTTGCGGGAGTGGTTTCACGCCCTAGTTTCGCCTTCTGTGGAACCCGCCACAGAAGGGATGTGCACATTAATGGACAGGGTTATCGCTCATTATGAGGAGCGGGGATTTGGTGGGTACGGCTGCGGTCCCCCACCGGCAGTGGCGGGTCCAAAGTGAACGATCGTGATTGAGATGATTGGAATTGGCGTGATGTGTGTGTGTGTGCTTTCGTCTGTTTATCTTATTGTTGATATATTGAGTTGTGTGATTAGTACTGACCCCGTTTAAATGTTTTAAAAACTGTGGTGATCCATTCGGGGGTGGTGAGCAGTTATTGAGCAGGTATGATGTGACGCGTATGGGATAGCTGGGATGAGTCATCACGTGGCAGTTAGAAGTCTTCCGATGTGTCAGACGATGTTTTATAGCTTTGATAGTTTTAGCAGTAGACCGTCTGAGAATCTTGTATTTCTTTTTATCAGTTTGGAATTGCTAAGTAATCACTTTAAACTTTATTTACATTTAAAGTTGTTTCGTTATTGTCTTATGAATATCATGCCTCGGGTAACCGAGATGGTGGCATTCTTATACTTGAGTGGTCCTGGTAAGGCACTTGGAGTATGGGGTGTTACAGTTGTGGAGCTATGGAAAATAAACAAATGACTAAAGAGTTAGGTAGAAAGAGAAAGGAGATGACTTATTAATTGGCATTATTGAGTAAAAGGAGGTAAAGAGGGATGGAAGTAAGTTGAGAGAACGTTGACTGGAGTCAAGGAGCATGAAGGTAGAAAATTATGAAATGTACGATATCCCCACTAGAGGGTGTGAGTTAATGATTATATAGGAGAGCAGGACGACGTGTTAGCCGTGAGTTTCGAGGTATTAAGGGAATAAGAAGCTTGTGGAGTGTTGCAAGATCTGAGATTTTGGTGGGGAGTTAGGTAGCGATATGATAAAGGATAGAATTGGGAATAATGTTGAGGTATGTTCTGTTGATGGATTGGATGTTCGTATTTGGGATGATAACCAAAGAGAGGAAACAGATTGTTATATTAAGAAGTGATAGTAAGAGAGTAGTCACATGAAGGATGTTGGTGTCATAGTAGTGTCACTAGTGGCTGAGGGTGATGTTACTTTAGGGAAGTTAGTTGTTCCAATGAAGTTGATTTTGTGGAGGTGGTCAGTATGTTTGGTTATGAGGGAGTGTAAGGTATGGATATATGAGGTATTCGCTGGTAGTTGGGTACATATGATATGGCTACGTTCGCCGGGTGGTGATAATTGTGTGTAAGAGAAGATATGTTATGAAGGGCACCTGAGTTAAGTCTGGATAAGAGATATTCATTGTCAATTGGTAACTTACGTGATCAGGATTACCTAGTTGGATGTGATTATGGGTCTAAGATGTATATAAATGTTTGTGTGAGGTTGTGACTTTACGAGAAGCGGTATGGTGTGATAGTTATAATGTTGTTATCTGAATGTTCTGTAATATATGTTGGATACGGTAACTTAATGGAATGATGATCAAAAGTGATAGTTTGGGTGGTCTAACAAGACTGGTTATACTTGCATGTGTATTCATGATATATGTTTATTCCATGAAAAAGTACGGATGGTATGCATGAGATTCTTGTCTATTTATCTGTATGATATATGTGTTGGAGCTTGTGTCCTCCACAAATTAGTGTGATAACATTTGTAAATCTCTTACAGGATCACAAGGGTATACTTCGTATATTTAATCAGTTGATTAACGTTTACCTAATAACGATTGGCTTGCTAGAAAGTTTGACGTTATTATCATACAGATGGCGGTGATCAACTGGTCCCTAAAGGTCACACCTATAGGATGTGTTTGATAAATGTGGTTATAGAAATATAATCACATTGATGCCCAAAATGACTAAAAAGTTAGTCGATGTGTTGATGAGATAATTATTTAATGAAAATTAAATAATATTAGTTGAGACGAATTAACTGTCAATTCGTAAATTAAATATAATAAGTTATGTTTAATTAAATATATATAATGTTAGCTTGGTCGAATTAATCTGTTAATTCGTAATTAAATATAATCAGTTGTATTTAATATCAACAAGATGAATGTGTCATAGTGGTAATAGTGAGGGTACACATACCAAGAGGTCATGGGTTCGATCCTCACTAGATGACAATTCAACACATATTATATATTTTTGGAAAGACCAAAAATAAGGAGCTGATAGTCCTTATTTCGGTCTGATGGCCGAAAATTAGGAAAGTATTATTCTTTCCTAATTAACTCGATAATTCGGTCAGTATAAAAAGTAAGGGAGAGAATTATTTCTACCCTAATTCTTTTCTTTGACCTTGCCTCCTCTCTCATCAGAAAAACACAAAAACAACTAAATTTAACAGAAAATTTTAGATCGATTTCTAGCATAATCAAAGGGCATATCTCATATCGTCTTGGGTGCAACTAATAGGTGAATATCAATTTTGATATTGTTCTTAGGCCAATTTTGCTAGGACCGAAGGTTAATTCTAAATCCTTTATACTTTGTTTATGTATTTTGTTTATGACCTTTAATCATCATTGTGAAATCGTTATAATCCTTCTAAATTAAGGGAAGTATACAGATAATTTCCCACAAGTGGTATCAGAGCATTAGACCACGATTTTATTTTTAATGATTTTCATAAAATATGTATGTAAACAATGGGGATTTCGGAAAAAAAAAATTAGGGTTTTCGGCTGAAATTTTTTTTTGTGCCGAGAGAAAATTTTTTTCGGCCTGTTTTTTCCTTTGTTGATGATTTATTTCCATTTGATTCATATGAATTATTGTTTTAATATGTTAAGATGATAATAAAATGAATTTGTAGATACCTTGATTTAATTCGGATTAAATTAAATTGTTAATGGAATAATCATGTCGATGAGACAAGAACTTGTTTTTGCTATATAGTTTTAGCATATAAGATTAATCATGTTCATTAATTCATTTGCTAAATCACGTTCTATATGGCAACTGTAAACATTTTCTTCATCGGTTTTGTTTTAGGACAATTCTTGCCGCAAGTTTTTTTGTGACTGCTGTTTTATTTTTTTTTGCCGTTGTTGTTTTTTTTCTGTTCGGTACTGTTCACCGTGAAGAGTGTTCATAAAAAAAAAAAATGTTTTTTGGGTAATTTTCTTTTTTGCCGAATCTAAAAGAAAAAGAAAAGGAAAGTTTTTTCCTTTCCTTGTTTTTGCCTTATTTCCGGAAAAAAAAATTTGTGTTTTCCTTTTTGCCGAGACCCAAAAGGAAGAAAAGTTGGATTTTGTTTTTTTATTTTATTTTGGCCAATTAGTTATTGTGAATCGGTTCACAATTTAAAGATACCAAGTTATTTTAAAGCAGTTTAAAATTTTGACGGATAGAATTCATATTACAAGTTTAATATGGATTAAGAATGAAATTAATGTGATTAAATTGCGGAATTGTCACTTAATTTAATTTAATAGGTGGTTTGGATAAATTAATCAACATAATTAAGGAATTGTGTAATGTATGTTTAATTTATTTTAGTTGATGCTTTTAATTTTGTTGAATGAATCGAATGAATGAATTTTATTTACGTATTTAATTTTGCAATCGGTTGTAATTTGTAATACTTAGTGTGGTCAAATTATGTTTTCGTAATGAAGGAAACATGATTTTTATGTAATTATGAGATATCGAATCTCCTTTATTTTAGTTTTGGGTGTTTGAAATTAGAATGTAATTAATAGGTCAATTATGTAATTTTATTTATTGCTTTTCATTCACATGTTAGTTTATGCATCATTTTCCGCCTAAAACCAAACCACCTACTACTAAAATGCATGAAAATTGACTCATATAGGTTGTATGTTAGTTTTCATGGACATGCAGATGTCACAGTCTTTAAGCCATCACTTTAGTTTAATCATTCTCGCATGCTAGATTATAGTTCACTTAAAATGAATTTAAATAAAGTTGATGGGATCTTCCTCTAAAACGGAAATTGAGATTAGTCTTTATAAGGGCAAACATCTATGAATCCCTTCTTCGTCGGTAGGCCTAATATGACCCCTTCTACGTTGGGTAAGTAGTTGTGTTGACTTAGTTTACCTCAACATCATAGTCCGAAGAGTTTCTCGTGATTATGATGGACTATAGATAGAATTTACAGAAATTTATCGACCAAGAATTCTAATGGTAGAATTAGCTAAAAGGTTAGCTTATCAATTTACAGAGAATTGAGTCTTGGGGTCATTTATATAATTCTTGAGGGAGGTCAATTGTATAAATGTTTTTGAGTCTTCGCGTTATGACATTAGTTCATTAGACTTAAAATAAAAACGATGCACATGCTTATTATTTTATTCTTCTTTCGCAGTGTAGAACACGTTAATTATCAATAATACTGTTACAACAAATGGCTGGAAATAACGCAATCCCAATGCCTAGTGCCACACTAGATCGTTCGTCCTGGCTCAAAATGTTCATGGACCAAATGAATCAGCCCACTCGACTGAAGAATGATGGGTCCAATTTTGCGGACTGGGAGGCGGCACTACGGAATGCTGCCACTACTGATGGTAAGCTCAGGTATTTAACTGAGCCAATACCGGTCAACCCAGGCCCAAATGCAGGAGTCAACGAGTCACTCGCTTATAGTGATTTCGTTATGGAAGCGGGTGCGATAAATCGTACTCATCTTTGCAATGGAAACCAATTTGCAGAGACGCTTCATTGCCCAAGGTGAAAACAAGATTTTCACCACGCTCACTAACGAGTTCTCAAAGGCACCGAGAATCGTTACATATGAGCATACCTGTCGCTTCTTTGATGCGAAACTCCAGAAGGGCCAACCGGTTAGCCCACACATTCTTCACATGATTGAGAATGTCGAGAAGCTGGAGGCACTGAATTGTAAAATCAGTGAGAGCATTGTCATTGACCGAATGCTTCATTCTCTTCACGATGGTTTTGCCCTTTTCAGGGCGAACTACTATATGAATGACTTGAAAAGGAGTCCTCATGAGCTACACTCCCTTCTCGTACAGACTGAGAAGGATATGAAATTGAGTGGGAGCGTGAACCAGGATGTTCTCACGATTTACAAAGGTAAAGATAAGGGCAAGGCTCATGGCGACCTAGCTGTAGGTAAGCCAAAGTTTAAGAAGCCAGGAAACGGTAAGAGTGCGCCTGGTGAGACTAGTGGCTCACAGGGCAAGACAAAGAGCAAGGGCGGTGACATAGAGTGCCACCATTGTCACAAGACTGGACATTGGAGGAGGAACTGTCCCGTCTACCGTGAGGACATCAAGGCAGGCCGCGTCGTTCCTGTTGGTATGTCATCTTATATTCATATGATTGAGATTAACCATTCAAGTTTCGGAACTTGGGTACTAGATACTGGTTGTGGTTCTCATCTGTGTAATCATTTGCAGGGCCTAAAGAACATCATACCTCTCGAAAAAGGTGATGTGGACTGCGAGTCGAGAATGGAGCACGAGTTGTCTTTGCCTCGAAGGGAACATATGTAATCCAACTCCCTAGTGGTTTTGAGTTATCTTTAAATAACTGTTACTATGTACCCAGTTTATCTAAGAATATTATTTCTGTTTCCGTACTTGCTAAAGACGGTTTTACATTTTCAATAAAGGATAATAGTTGTATTTTCTCTTTTAATGAAATGATTTATGGCAAAACAGTTTCCATGAATGGAATTTATATCTTAGATCAAACCACGGAAGTATTACACATGAATAATAAGAAATTAAAGGTAGGTGACAAAGATCAAGCCTATCTATGGCATTGTCGAATGGGACACATAAATGAGAAACGCGTGAAGAAACTCGTCGATAATGGGACTATTCCCGCATTCGGATTTTCTACATATGGCACGTGTGAATCATGTCTCATTGGCAAGATGACTCGAATTTCCTTCAAAGGTGTTGGAATGCGCGCTAGTGACCTATTAGGACTCATACATACGGACGTATGTGGACCTATGTCAATTACCGCTAGATATGGCTATAGATATTTTATCACTTTCACGGACGATTTGAGTAGATACGGATATGTCTACTTAATGAAGCATAAAAGTGAGTCTTTTGAGAAATTCAAGGAATACCGAGGGAATAGGTACAGAACCAACTGGGTAGAAAGATTAAAACACTCCGTTCAGATCGGGGTGGCGAATATCTTTCAAATGAGTTTGATCAACACCTGAAAGACTGTGGAATCGTTAACTCCACCTGGAACACCTCAATTGAATGGTGTATCCGAACGGAGAAATCGAACCTTACTTGATATGGTTCGATCCATGATGAGTCACACAGTAGTGCCACGATTCATTATGAGGTTATGCTCTTTTGTCAATTTGCTCTTATACTTAACCGAAGTCCGTCTAAAGCTGTCGACAAGACTCCATATGAAATGTGGAAGGGAACGGTCCCAAACTTGTCCTTTATTCGGGTTTGGGGCTGCGAGGCTTATGTCAAGTGGAGACACGAGGATAAGCTCGGCCCGCGATCGGTCAAGACATACTTTATAGGTTATCCAAAAGGAACATTTGGTCATTACTTCTATTCGCCTACCGAACATCGAGTTTTTGTTGCGGCTAGTGCGACGTTCTTAGAGAAAGAATTTCTCGAGAACAAGTCGAGTAATAGAACCTTCGAGCTGTCGGAGATTCCAGAACCAACAACCAAGGAACAGATGGAGGAAGCTGTACCTCCAACTGATGATACGGTTAATATTCCTGAGGAACCTAGGAGGTCGGGTAGAGACTCTCATCCTCCGGACATATACATTGGTATGGTCGAGGACAATGACGTTTTACTTCTAGAAAGTAATGAACCCGCAACCTATAAAGGTGTTATGGCCTGTTCCGACTCAAAGCTATGGCTCGAAGCCATGCAATCCGAGATGGACTCCATGTATGAGAATAACGTATGGGATCTAGTTGATTTACCTAATAAGGTAAAACCTCTACAGTGCAAATGGCTTTACAAAATAAAGCGTTCTGTAGACGCGCAACCAGATATCTATAAGGCACGACTAGTGACAAAAGGTTTCACTCAAGTGCAAGGATTGCATTATGATGAGATTTTTGCACTTGTAGTCATGCTACGTTCCATTCGGATAATCTTAGCGATTGGCGCATTTCATGATTATGAGATTTGGCAAATGGATGTGAAAACCGCCTTCTTAAACGGTTATTTGGAGGAAGAGTTGTACATGGTGCAACCCGAAGGTTTCATAGATCCTAAACATCCTAAGAAAGTATACAAGCTTAAGCGTTCCATTTATGGACTTAAGCAAGCTTCTCGGAGTTGGAATCATCGTTTCGACCAAGTGATAAAAGAGTATGGTTTCACTCGATCGGTCGAGGAACCATGCTTATATATCAAGTCGAGTGGGAGCAAGATTGTATTCTTGATATTGTATGTCGATGACATACTCTTGATTGGGAATGACATTCCTCTCCTATCTTTGGTTAAAGAATGGTTGAAGAACCATTTCCAGATGAAAGATCTGGGTGAGGCACAGCGTATTTTGGGAATCCGTATCTACCGAGATAGATCACGACGGACGTTATCACTTAGTCAGGAGTCTTATTTGGATAAGGTTCTTGAGAGGTTCAGCATGACCAACTCCAAGAAGGGGAACCTTCCTATGACGACTGGGATGCAGTTGAGCAAGTCTCAGTCACCCACGACGAGAGGTTCAGCATGACCAACTCCAAGAAGGGGAACCTTCCTGTAGGGATAGAGCACATGAGTCGTGTTCCTTATGCATCTGCAATAGGATCGATCATGTATGCCATGATATGCACACGTCCAGACGTGGCATATGCATTGAGTATGACGAGTCGGTACCAAAAGACTCCGGTGAAACACACTTTGGATAGCGAGTCAAAAATATCCTCAAGTACCTACGGAGGACTAAGGATTGGGTATTGACTTATGGAGGCGATACTAATCTATGCGCAACCGATTCGCAGATGCTAGCTTCCAAACGGATCGAGATGATTCAAAATCTCGGTCCGGGTTCGTCTTCACTCTTAATGGTGCTGCGGTCAGCTGGAAGAGTTCCAAACAGAGTGTTGTAGCAGATTCTACTCTCGAATCCGAGTACTATGCCGCTTCGGAGGCAAAGCAAAGGAAGCGATATGGATGCGTCAATTCTTACAAGGGCTTTCGGTAGTTCCTAGTTCGAATGACCCGATCACCATCTATTGTGACAATAGAGGTGCCATCTTCCAGGCTAAGAAGCCAAAGTCTAGCAACAAATCTAGACATGTACTTCGGAAGGCTCACCTGATTCGTGATTACGTGGAGCAAGAAGAGATAGTGATTGACAAGATTGCGACGGATGATAACATCGCGGATCCTCTCACCAAATCGTTGAATTATGATAAGCATGTAGGGCATGTTAATTCCATGGGAATTAAACATGTTCCTGAGTTGTAGTACTTGATTATGGATTTGATACATTATCTTTTTCATATACTATTTATAACTTCATCGTTTTATATATAATATTTTGTTCTTCATGTGGATTGTACTGACAACATTGAACGCCACAAAGTGAACTGAATTACATTATATTTGTTTTGGTCCGTAATCTCCAATGTGAGCTGATAACTCCGGCTATTATATTGTGTAGTCGATTGATGGTGGGTTCAACGAGCCATAAGTCAAACGGTTGACTGATCGATCACAGATGCGAGATTATGACGATACCTCGTAGGACAACTTTTTGTGACAACGTAATGGAGTCCTAAATGTTTCATAACATTCGGTGCCAGGTCGTGGATAGGACATCCATTGTGTTCCTAGAGTCGATTCTTTTGACTATCGATTGTCTCTTGAGATTAAGCGCGTTTTTGGGTGACTTTGGTTTCTTTCTCACGATGCCGTGAATCGGAGGCTAAGTAGATTTTTTCTGGGTCATTTCATACTGTGATTACATCTGCAGGATTCGAGTTGAGGAAAATATCCAACCCTTATCAGGTATAGTTATTTCTCATGGCCACTCGAGGAGTTGTAACTGAAATGCATGGCCATGCTCGAATGTTGATTCGTTTATCAGTTAAGTTACTCTCTAGTCGGGGTAACCACTCTTGATATTGATCGCTTGTAAAATACGACCTTTGTGAATTCAGATTTGCACATTGTTTTACATTGAGTGGGAGAAATTTTATAGGATATGAGAATCGATTATCGCACATAAACTTGTGAGGACAAGTGGGAGTTTGTTGGATCTTGTGTCCTCCACAAATTAGTGTGATAACATTTGTAAATCTCTTACAGGATCACAAGGGTATACTTCGTATATTTAATCAGTTGATTAACGTTTACCTAATAACGGTTGGCTTGCTAGAAAGTTTGACGTTATTATCATACAGATGGCGGTGATCAACTGGTCCCTAAAGGTCACACCTATAAGATGTGTTTGAGAAATGTGGTTATAGAAATATAATCACATTGATGCCCAAAATGACTAAAAAGTTAGTCGATGTGTTGATGAGATAATTATTTAATGAAAATTAAATAATATTAGTTGAGACGAATTAACTGTCAATTCGTAAATTAAATATAATAAGTTATATTTAATTAAATATATATAATGTTAGCTTGGACGAATTAATCTGTTAATTCGTAATTAAATATAATCAGTTGTATTTAATATCAACAAGATGAATGTGTCATAGTGGTAATAGTGAGGGTACACATACCAAGAGGTCATGGGTTCGATCCTCACTAGATGACAATTCAACACATATTATATATTTTTGGAAAGACCAAAAATAAGGAGCTGATAGTCCTTATTTCGGTCCGATGGCCGAAAATTAGGAAAGTATTATTCTTTCTTAATTAACTCGATAATTCGGTCAGTATAAAAAGTAAGGGAGAGAATTATTTCTACCCTAATTCTTTTCTTTGACCTTGCCTCCTCTCTCATCAGAAAAACACAAAAACAACTAAATTTTACAGAAAATTTTAGATCGATTTCTAGCATAATCAAAGGGCATATCTCATATCGTCTTGGGTGCAACTAATAGGCGAATATCAATTTTGATATTGTTCTTAGGCCAATTTTGCTAGGACCGAAGGTTAATTCTAAATCCTTTATACTTTGTTTATGTATTTTGTTTATGACCTTTAATCATCATTGTTAAATCGTTATAATCCTTCTAAATTAAGGGAAGTATACAGATAATTTCCCACAATATGGTGTTGTGATCTGGTAAAGCAGTCTTGAGTAAGTTTTTCTTGTCCGAGATGTTATATTGAGTCAGTGTTTAGGGGATTGTGTATGTTGTGATGTCTATCGGTGTGGTTGTGGTGCCTCGGGTGGTGATCCGGGCACGGTACTTAGTGTTGTGATGCTGGTATTTTCGCACTGCGGTGCGGCTATTGGTGGCGGTGTTGCGATGCCATCACCAGTTGTGGTGGAGTAGGTGAGATGATTATGATACGAGTTTTCGAAAGTGCATACCAGTTAAACATAGATTGTTTTGTTTGCTGCTGTTCCTTGTGAGTTTTGGTTGAACATAAAGACTGTTGTTTTGTTTGTTGATGTTTCTTACCAGTTTCAGTTTGGGAATGAGGGTAGAGTATGATATGAAAGAGAGTTGTATATGTTTTAGTTGTTGTCATGGTATAGTGATATTCTGTTGATGGGACACAGTTGTGAGAAGTTGTTACAGTAATTTTGATCTTGTTTTAAGATGAGGCATCGGTAGTCATAGTCATAGCAAGTGATTCGTGGAATATGTGTTGTAATGATCTGAAAGCGGCAGGTGGTTCATAATCTTTTGTTGAGGTAGTGAGTGCAGGATATTGGGAATTGGGAATTGGGAATTGGTGTCATGTTAAGTTATGTATGAGTTTTGCGGTAATGAAAGAAAAGAACTTGAGGATCTAGTGTGAGTGTACGTAACAAGTATGGAGTGTGAGTTATGCTTTTGGTGATATGAGTTTTATATAGTTTATATAGAGAGGTGTGTCATGTTGCGGTAATGTGGAAGATTTGAAGTTTTGGGTTAAGTTAAAGATTTTGAGGTATAGGTTAGGGGGTGTGACGAGTGAATTGAAGGATGCAAGTTGTTTAAGTAAGAGAGCCTAAGATATATGCACGGCGACTGTTCAGATTATAAGTGGTTATCTTTGACATGCGGTGGTGATGGGGATAATGAGAAAATATAGCTAGGATTTAGTATTAGCGAGTTACGAGGACGTAACATTTATCTTAAGAGGAGTAGGATGCGATAAAAGAGATTTTGATGGTTGTGCATATGGTAGTATAATTGGAAGTAGAGTGTTGGTGTAGTATAAAGGACGGATATTTGTTTTGATTTTATTAAAGGTCATGACCGTGCTTGTAGTAGTTCGATGTTTAGGAATGAGAGAATATTTCAATAGTGTTGACAGCTGAATGATGATGTTTATGAGTCCGATAGTTTTGACAAATGGAAGATGATGTTTATGTGTTTGAGTAAACTTCGAGGACGAAGTTCGTTTTAAGGATGGTAGAATGTAACATTCCGTTTTGATGGTTGATCTTATTTTGTGGATTGAGTGCTATTGAGTGTTATGAAAGTGAGACAAGGATGACAACTTTATATTGTGGTTATTTGGTAATGTTATGGAGTCAGTATTGGGAGCCTATGCTATAGTTGAGACGATATCGTGAGCCATGTTGTGGAAGGAAGAGTGGTTTGTGGAGTTAGTGTTAAGTGTCCATGTTTTATAGGTTGGGTTGGAACTTCGGAGACGAAGTTATTTTTAAGGGGGGAAGACTGAAATACTACGGATTTTATAGGCCGGTACTCGACCGAGTATGGCCTACTCGGTCGAGTAAAATGTGTTGGTATTCTGTTTGGCTTCTGCCTAGGAATACTCGGCCGAGTAAGAGTAATAATCGACCGAGTAGAGGGTACTCGGCCGAGTATACTCGACACTCGACCGAGTATCCGGTCTGACGGGTAATATTTCAGCGGTTTGATTTGGAGATGATTAGGGTTATATTAAAACGTAAATCAGTTTCTAATTACACTGTTCCACAACATATCACTCAACGACGCTCTAATATTCTCCAAATCTCTCCCTATGGTGTGGATCGTTCGTGAGTCTAGTTCATCTTTCCTTGTGTCGATTGTGTCGGTAAGCCTCTAATTTCGTAAGTTTCATTAATTGGTCTTTTAGGGTTTTGCCCTAATTTGTGATTTAGGGGAAAGGGATTTTGTGCGATGTGGTAATTGGAATTATATGTGATTATTGTATGTAGGTGACGGTGTCATGCGGAACTGCTATTGATTGCTTATGTGTGCTTGGATTGCGAAAAGGTAGGGTTTTCCCTACTCGGTTTACTGTTCATTGTTAAGACATGTTTGTTGTGTAACTATTGTCATCTGTTGATCATCGGAGTATGGGTGTTGTTGTGATGATGTTGTTGTGGAGGTGTTGTGACGGCTGTAGCGTCATGTGATTGTGATTGTGGTGGAGTCACTTGCGGGAGTGGCTTCACACCCTAGTTCGCCCTCCGTGGAACCCGCCAAGGGAGGGGATGTGCACATTAAGGGACATGGATTTGTTTTAGTCACTCGTTGATGAGCTGGACTTGGTGGGATCGGCTGCGGTCACCCACTGGCGGCGAGGATTACCTGTTGCGATGGGTAATCTGGCAGGGCTACACACTTCGGTGTGTAGTCGATTACTGTGTGAGCACGTATGATTGGGTTGGAAGATGATAGGATAGTTACTCTATTATTTGTCTTGTTTTGATTGAGTAATACTGACCCCGTTGTTGTTTATGGAATCTGCGGTGATCCATTCGGGGATGGTGAGCAGGCTTGACAGGTTGCTAGTGATGAGCTTGGGGACAGTCATGGGAGTGTGTCATCACCAGTCATAGCATCACCGTCCGAGTCTTAGCTTTGATTTCATTAGTTGACAGACATTAAAGTTGTATTTGTTGAATCAGTTTTTGGATTTGGTTGATGTAAACTTTTATGCATTACAGTACTTTAATAAATGTGCTCAGTTCAGACGCTTTTGATATATACTAACCTCGGGCAACCGAGATGGTAACATACTTTCATGACAGGGTGGTCCTGGTAAGGCACCTTGGTATGAGGGGGTGTTACACCCGAAACCCGAAATGACCCGTCCCGACTCGAATTAATCCGAAATCAATAAGAGACCCGAACTAACCTGACCCAAACTAACCCGACCCGTTGACCCGTTTTGCCAGATCTAGACTATCACTGATGTTTTCAAAAACGCAGGGATATCACATAAAATTCAAAAAAAATACATAGTACTACATAGAATAACTCAAAAAACAGTGACTAAAAATTAACATTGCCTTATCAATAATATAAGAAAATAAAAAACTAAAAAGATAAAAAGTATGTTTTTCATTACGACTTCAAATTATGTCTTTTTTAAAACAAACTATAATTTGAGTAGCCCATTCGAGTAGACTACACTAACATGTGGAATACACGAGAAGGCCTTGGCCCAGCCGTGTAATCCACACGTCAAGGCCCATGCCTATTCATATGGCCTAAACGAGTAAGCCCAAGTGTTTTGTGTGGGTTACACGAGTTGACCAAGCTCATTCGTGTAATCCACACGAAAATGCTCAAGCCTAATTGTTTATCAATCTCACACGAATTGGCCACTTGATTCCATTTTTTTTTCCAAATTTTGTTACCGAAATCGCTTCAAATCACATCCTAATTGACTCTAAACTACATAATTCTTAATCTAATTTAAGCCTAACAACTACTCTACACTATTTTAACAAATTAGAAGTAATTAATTATAAATTAAGAATAATAAACATGTCATGCCTTCTTGTTAGTGTTCAATGGCTTGTTCTTCTTTCTTTCTTCAAATTCCAATTTGTTTTTTTTTGTTGTTGTTGAAGTTGTATTTAGGAAATAGGTTTGAAAAAAGAAAGGGAAAATTTCAGATTATTTGGGACAAAGGAAAGGAAGAGAAAGTGAAAGTTTAGAAGGAAAATTGGGTTTTATTTTACCACTGTTAAAAAGATGGCTTCTAGGAGCGCAACAAGTAATTTTAGAGAAGTGATATAGGAAGTAACAATGTTCGAAGTATATATATGCATAAATTGAAAACCTTCGAGGTCTTATACAGGATGTCGTGAACACAAATAAATTGAAAACCTTTGAAGTATTATCCGCATAAGGTCCTCTGACATTTGACTCGTCTTTCGTTACAACAGTTTGTCATCATCAAAATGATTGTATATTGTCGATAAAATAGCGATATTTAACTCGTTTTCTGCTTGTGACAAAGAAGTGTCGGTTTTTGATGAGAATTGGTAAAAATTGGAGGACTAAAAAACACCGCTGAAAAAGCCAATGGTGTGGGACGAGATCTAAGTCGCAAATTCGTAATAGAAAACTCAACTATTAATAACATGTACGTCTACATAAAACAGAATCCAGCAAAGATACCACTAATCCGACATAGGGAGTACTATATTTTGATTTATTAATTGTTATCCTTCTGACATAGAAAAGGGAATCTACCCGTTAATCACTACAAATCAAATAACTCAACAAAATCACGCCTTTCTACGAGAGAACTACAGTACTAATTATCTTTTAACTTAAAAGAGTGGAGTACTCAATGACGGTGGTGGGGACAGAATGTGACCAAATAGTTACCCCTGGTACAAGTAGCAATACTTGTGGGGTCATCATACGCGTATGAGTACGCGCGTGGGCATGCTGCCTTAAAGATCTTCGAGTACGCTGTTGGCTTGCAAGTTTGAGGACTCCCAAAGGTTCCTGTGCAACAGTACTTAGCTAAGTTGAATGCTGAACACGCGCTCTTGCATGCTACTACAATCCCACGCGGTCCTCGTACTTGCAGCCCTGCTGGGCACATTGTATTCAGGTCACTTATGCACCCTGCTGGTGCGCAGCTCCCAGAGGCTGCTTTGAATGGTGTTATTGAGATTGCAAGGTTGTAGCCGTCTACTAGACTTACGTCATAGAAATCCTGAAGAATGAGAAGTTGAGAACACAACACTAGACACGTTATTCACTTAATAGATGAAGCTGATTGAGTATCGGATATGAAAGCAAAATGTAAAAAAAAAAAAAAAAAAAAAAAAAAAAAAAAAAAAAAAAATTTACAGTGAGTTTGAACATGTTATAGGAAGAGCATTGCTAAATTCAATGTATGCGTCAAGTTAATTGAAAATCGCGGACTTCGTGGTGGGGTTTGTTTTCAATACTCTCAACGTAATCTACTGCTCCAAAGACAGTAAGCGCAGGTACCGAAACCGCAATGTTACAAGGATTTGGTTACAAAACCAGTTTTAAAAAAACATTACTTTTGTGTTCAAGTTTATTAACAAATCTTGTAGAGCTGGGTAGTACGCACACTTCTCCTAATTAGCCGTTCCGTATCCGACACCGACACTCCTCGGACACACCAAAACGTGTCGGACACCTATAAAGCCTTGTCTAACATTCTACATTTATTCGGGCACGTGTCCGACGCATGTCCATGGTATTTGGGCCGTGTCCGACGCATATCCATGACATTTAGACATTATTTGGGGAGAATCATGTTCTTTAAACGAGTAATGAGCTATCAAAAGAGATTAATTAGAAGATACGTTTGGATGGAAGATAAAAATGAGTTATAATCAAGGGCAATTTTACCTTCACTTATTTAAATTTAATATCAAATAATTTTATAAAAATAAAATCGAACGTTTATAATTATAAAATATATTTTATTAAATTTAAATAACGTGTCCCGTGTCCTAAATTTTATGAGATGTCGTATCACGTGTTCGTGTCCGGGTCCGTGTCCGTTTTGGTGTTACCTAGAATACAAGTATCCTCACCCTATAAATTTGTGAGAAATTAATATACAACGAAACATTCACGTGTATATACAAACGATTCTTCAGTAACCAAAGAAGTTTTGTCAAAATTAAGCAGGTTTAATCATACATTCTCTATTAGAAACATAAATTCTCATTTAAGATGGACACTAACCGTTGAAGTTTAAAACAGGGTATATAACTACCACTTTCATAGATAAGTCAAAAATAAAGTGTGTAGATATTAGCAAAAGACTGCTCTTTATCTATGCAAGTTGTGAAGAATCACATGTTAGGTCTCCCACATTAGAGAAAGAGAGAAGTGCAATCTACTTTATGAGTTAAGGCCTATTACACCAAAGATGTTAGGAGTACACGGGGTGTACAAGGCCTTTGTACACTGACTAGTAATAATGCGACACATGGCAAGACCAATAAAGATTCCATCTTTTGTTTGGAGGGAAACTAGGAGGGAAAATTTTCCTCTGTTGGAGGGAAAATTTGGCTTTGGAGGGAAAATAAAATAAACTTATACTTTTAGAATATTATTATTTTTATTCCAAAAATATTATATCATATACAATTAAATCAAACTTTATATTATTTCATATATTTACATATTTATTCACATGACCCTTCTTCTCCCTCCCTAACCCAATATCAACAATTCAACCACCCATGTCCACCGGCCACCACCACAACCATCATCCGACGCACCACCCAACCACCAGCCATGAACCATCGCCTATAGTCGACGATTTCGACCACCACCAGCCACGATTTCGACCACCACCCAACCAACAGCCACGATTTCGACCACCACCCAACCACCAGCCACGATTTCGACTACCAACCAACCACCAGCCACGATTTCGACCACCACCCAACCACCCAGTAGTCGACGGCCACCGCCAGATTCGTTTGAGATCTACAAATGGTGGTGTAATGTTTCGTTTTCAGATCTACTAATGGTCCATCAAAATTTTTCATTAATTTTTGGCATTAGTGTTCACATGTTTGGAAGGTCTTTTAGCCATGAAGGATGGGCAGTGGTCGTTGTGGAGGTTCCGTTGGCGGTGGGTGGCTCGTAGAGCGGTGGTGGACTTAAGAATGTTGCCTAACTCGCCCCTCCCTAAACCGCAACTTCAATTTAATCAAGCTTTCGTCATTTGTATATTTTTTGGTTTGGGTATGGATATATCAATACTTCAATTTAATCAAGTTTTACGATTTCGACCACCACCGCAACGATTTTATTAAGTAAATTTAATCAAGTCTTCGTCATTTGTATATTTTTTTTCTTTTGTCGATCGATAAAAGCGGTATTCTTATTATTAATTTAAGTTTAATTGAGTTTAAGTTTATTTAATTACGTAAAGTTAATTTGAGCTAAATTAAA
The DNA here is from genome assembly GCF_048544455.1 of Silene latifolia. Taxonomy (NCBI): domain Eukaryota; kingdom Viridiplantae; phylum Streptophyta; class Magnoliopsida; order Caryophyllales; family Caryophyllaceae; genus Silene; species Silene latifolia. The sequence goes on from NC_133532.1 coordinate 69,629,625, forward strand.
TCAAATTCATGTATTGTATGACCGGAATACTCAAAACACGTAATTAAGTCACCTAAATCACTCTATTTGTATAACGTATAGTTGTTCTTAATCAATCTAACGACAATTCGCCTCAAATGTATACCTTCTAAACTGGATGTACTTAAAATTGTTGTTAGGATGACGATGTCATCATGTACTTAAGTCAATTACCGAAAATCATTTTTTTAATATCCGATTTATCATCCGTTATCACTTATCACTATTTTTTCGAATGTCCCAAATTTATCATTAGTGAGGCAAAATGAAAAGAGGAAAAGAAGCCACTTATTAAGGAGCTCGGATAAAACATGAGCAAAGTTAATTTAATATAAGATAATTAAGGGGCTTAGGATAAAAGATGGGTAAAAAATGATGATGAATTGAAAATGGAGATGGGAAACGATGGAGGTCGATCCACCGTGAGCATGAGAATAGAAATTTAGGATGAAAAATCATTAAGAATACAAAAAAAATAAGAAGTGAGTTATACTCAGAGGAAAAAAAAGGTAGAGATTAGAATATGAATGTTTGGCTTCGGATGAATAAAGGTAAAATTCTGCAAAAGTAGTCTTATACTCTTATGTAAGGTTGAGCCAAAAATCCGATTATTCAAACCGATCCGACATTCTATCCGAATTCGATCTAAAACTTTGGATATCCGATCAAAAAGTTATGTTTGGAATCGGATATCCGATCCGAATCGTTGGTTTTGGTTGGATATGGATATTGCAATTAAAACAATTAGATCTTATCTGATTCGAAACTATAGTTTTGTAGTATAATTTCGAGAAAATATAATTTTATCTGATACAACAACTTATTTAAAGATTAAAATATTAGAGAAATTTGTAAGGGGTATGGCTAGCTTAAATAAAAAATGAACTTAACTTAACTAAAATTAACTTAGCTAAATTAAAATAGTTAACATGACTAAATTTAAGTAAAGTTAACTTGACTAAAATTAAATTTTATTAAACTTAACATAACTTAGTTGATCTTATCTTATTGTAACTAAATTAAAAATAACTAACTAAGAAGAATTTGGCTTAACTTAATTTAACGTAACAATAACAACGATTATATTGAAAGTAGTAACGGGAACAATGAATTTTCACAACTTTAAAAAATATTATACAAAAATGTATCATAAGCGGTAAATTAATGAATTAGACAAGTAAGATTTTGATAAAAAAAAATTAAATAGAAATATATGTAATTCAAACCGAATATCAAAACTGCTTTTCATTAAACAAAATAAAACTAATTAAAATAATGTTGTTATCAAATGGGTGGAAGGGGAGGTGTGGACTGATGATATGGCCTACTACCAATGGGTGAGATAAGATGGTGTGGATTGATGATCTAGTGGTCTATTAATGGGTGAAATGGGAAGGTGTGGATTGATAATTAAATCTAGCTATGCTTTAAATTAACTGAGGTTAATACTATTGGGCGAAAGGTGGAAGTGTGGATTAATGACGTGGTGGACTTCTAATGGAGGAAAGGCGGTGGCGCGGATTAATGACATGGCGTGCTCTATGTAGTGATACAATTTTTATGGGTATGATACGAGAGAATAATATATGATACTAATTTAATCACTATGATAACAAACAATTATCTGTATAACACTAAATAAACATAACTTAACATAAATAAACTTAATTGAGGACTTTTACAATCTTACCATCGATCTTATACGATTATGTACGATCAATATGTTCGACTAAATTGAACTAAATTAAGCTGATCAATACGAGAAGTAGTAGCAGGAGTTAGACTGAATTGAACTGAATGAACCTGAACTCAACTCAACTAAATGAAGTTGAACTGAACAGAACCGAAATGAGCTGAACTTAGGTTCGAAGAATTTGATTAAGTTAATTACAAACTCATCTCTACACAAATTAACTCTTACTTTAGTTCAACTTCATTGAGTTCGATTCGATTCAACTCATGCTACTGCTTATCTTATAGATCAACTTAGTTAAGTTAACTTTAGTAAATTCAAGAATAACCAAGTTCAATGTTGTTAAAACGTGATCTAGATCGTAAAATTGTACGATCCTATGATCCAAAAAGTGGAAATGATACAAGTCATCGTAGGATCGTTTTGGTGGAAAGATCGGGTAGGATCACATATTGATCATACATAATCGTATACGGTCGATGATAGGATACTAAAAGTCTTATTTATGTGTGTTCTAATTTTGTGAGATTGTTGTTTCTTTGTACTTACAACTCTAACTTAAGAGGATATGTAATAATTTATATAAGATGTAAGTTATATTAACTTAAACCATGCACTTATATTAATGTATGAGTACTCATGTTTAATTAGTATCATACACCTCATTGCTCCTTATCACATTGATTAAATTAGTATCATAAATTCGTCTCTCGTATTATGTACATAAAAATTGTATCATTGCACAGTGTCTACCACGTCATTAATCCGCGCCACCGCCTCTCCTCTAATAGGAATCCGCCATTTCAGCAATCCATATATCCACCTTTTGCCCGTTAGTAGCCCGCCATGTGTTTGGAGGGAAAGTTGGAGGGAAAATTTTGTTATATTGGAGGGAAAATTTTGGATTAGGAGGGAAAGTTGGAGGAATTTTTATTAAAATCTAAAATCTTTTTCATGTCATAATAATATTATTAATCCATATTTTATTCAATAATTTATATACTCTCATATAATATACTATAACATTTTTATTTACAAAAAAAAAAACATTTTTATTTACTTTTTCATATTTTACCTCCAATTTAATTTTTAGGGTTTTAGTGTTTCTATCTTTGATTTATTTTAAGGTTGGGTGTTTTTAGGGTTTTAGTATTTTTAGGTTTGGTTTATTTTAGGGTTGGTTGTTTTTAGGGTTTGTTTTAGTATTTTTAGGTTTGACTTATTTTAGGGTTGGTTGTTTTTAGGGTTTGTTTTAGTGTTTTTATGTTTGGTTTATTTTAGGGTTGGGTGTTTTTAGGTTTTGTTTATTTTAGGGTTGGTTGTTTTTAGGGTTTGTTCTAGTGTTTCTATGTTTTGTTTATTTTAGGATTGGGTGTTTTTAAGGTTTTAGTATTTTTAGGTTTGGTTTATTTTAGGATTGGTTTATTTTAGGATTGGTTTTAGTGCAACTACGACAGACTCGTCAGGAGTGAGGACTTTATTTAATATATTTACTATTAAAATAAGTTATTTTATAATACGGAGTATATAATATTAGTTTTAGACAAAATAACGATATTACGTTTCGGATGCGTATTATTGAAACTCATATCAACTTTAACTTGTAATTAAATAGTTGATATGAGTTTAACTTTATATTTGAATAATGAACTTTATTGAATCACTTATTATATCTAAATTATGTTTATTTAGACTTAACAAAGTTTAGGTTATTCAAGTATAATTACCTTAAATTTAGTTATTAACTTTGATTATATTTGAATAATGATGTTAAGTTATTAAATCTAGTTAACTAAGTTTATTTAACTCTAATTAAGTAAAATTTAGTCAAGTCCAAGTAAAGTTAATTATATTAAGTTTAATAAAGTTTTGATAAATTATGTTATGTTATGTTATGTTACATTTTCAACTGATCGTTCACATCATGTTGATATGATATGTTTTATGCTATGTTTTTTTTAACTTGAATTAAGCTAGTTTTAATCAAGTTATACTCAATTAAGTTCATTTTTAATTAATTAAATAATATTAATTAGTAACACTTGGTTAACGACGAGTAGTATTTTGGTCGCATTTTACCCCTTATTTATAAGTTATTCCGTCTCGATTTTGCGTGCTTAATTGGTTAAATAGCTCATTTTAATTACTAATTTATGATAGTTAGTCGTCTTGGTTAGATTTAATAATTAGTCGGGTTTTACATGATATTATTATTATTATTATTATTATTATTATTATTATTATTATTATTATTATTATTATTATTATTATTATTATTATTATTATTATTATTATTATTATTATTATTATTATTATTATTATTATTATTATTATTATTATTATTATTATTATTATTATTATTATTATTATTATTATTATTATTATTATTATTATTATTATTATTATTATTATTATTATTATTATTATTATTATTATTATTATTATTATTATTATTATTATTATTATTATTATTATTATTATTATTATTATTATTATTATTATTATTATTATTATTATTATTATTATTATTATTATTATTATTATTATTATTATTATTATTATTATTATTATTATTATTATTATTATTATTATTATTATTATTATTATTATTATTATTATTATTATTATTATTATTATTATTATTATTATTATTATTATTATTATTATTATTATTATTATTATTATTATTATTATTATTATTATTATTATTATTATTATTATTATTATTATTATTATTATTATTATTATTATTATTATTATTATTATTATTATTATTATTATTATTATTATTATTATTATTATTATTATTATTATTATTATTATTATTATTATTATTATTATTATTATTATTATTATTATTATTATTATTATTATTATTATTATTATTATTATTATTATTATTGAGACGAGTTAAGGCGGGTCAAATGGAGAAATTATTGAATCAATTGAAAGTGAAGTCATGTTCATTTTGTTCCTGCAATCTACCATTATCACCATTGCTAATCATCATCAAATCCATCGACACACAAATGGAACCACCAACATTTCTGCTGACAATCACCGCTCCGTCGTGATCGATAACCACCACAACTCCTCCTCCATCTCACACAAGCCACCATAACAAAGTTTGACATCAGCCCACCATGAGCCATGAGCACTACCTCGGACACCACGGTTCAACTTCTCGGCTAGCCAATTCAATCACCAATTCAACTGCTCACCTCACTTCACCAATCAAACACCAGTCGGATCCCCTATTGTCGAGTTCAGCCACATCGCCTGAAACCAACCACGAAACATTGTTGAGTCCAGCCGGATCCCCTCTTGTCGAGTCCAGCCGGATCCCCTTTTGTCGAGTCCAGCCACATCACCTCACATCGCCTGAAACCAACCACAAAGCACGACCACCACGAAACATTGAAAACTAGCGATTGACGTCCTTCAACCACCGCAGCCCGACAAACCAGTAAATTTTATTGATGTCAATGAACTTCGTTTAAACACTTAAATATGTGGTCTGTGATATGAAGATCATGATTATTAGGATGGGATTGGCTGAGATAAATTAAGTATAGGGCACTTGGGTAATAGGCGATGAATCATTAATTTTGACGTTGGTGATTTGAATCAACTATGGTGGTTTCTTTAGTGGATCTGAAATCGTCTATAATGAGTGAGGAGTAGGGACGGGTTGGTGGGGAGGCGGAAAAGAGGTCGGGATAGGGGAAAAAGCGGCATGGTGGTGACATGTTGCTCCGGTGGTGGGTGTTGTGGTGGTCGGAAGATGGTCGAACGGTGGTGGAGGGAAATTTGGGTGGGATAAAAAAATGAGAGAAAAGATTGAAAGGGTAGACTAATAAAAATAAATATTCATAAAATAAAATATAATTTTTTTTTTGTAAAAATAGATAGACTAATAAAAATAAGTGACCCACCAACTTCTTCAAATTTGAATTTCAAATTCAAAATATTTCAATTTAGGTACTAAAATTAACCATTGAAAAAGATTTCATATGGTCCCTACACCTTTCCACGTGGCACATTATTACAGGCCTGTGTACAAAGGGGCTTGTACACCCCGTGTACATGTAGCCTTTTCGCTATTACACCCATTTCCAATTGATTTTGAGATACAACCTCCTTGTACTTGTAAAGTGGAAACTCTTTCCTCCTCTTAGAATGTGGCCTAGGCGCATGAGCAATTCTAACACAAGTGGCATGCATTGGAGTTTTATCCTAAGTCTTAAAAGAGATCTACTGTATTAGAATTTTTTTTTTTAACAGCTGTATCAGAAATTACACAAATTAATACAATGTAATTTGATATTTACTGCCCCATTTCTTACGTCTGCAGACTGCATTAGCAATGTACTCCAATCTGTATTTGAAGTATATCTATCTCTGTTTGTATAATTAGGGGCATATTTGTATCAACGCAGGCATATACAAAACAAATACGAGTACAGAACACGGCATACATACAAGTACAACATTTTATCATCAAGTATTTAGAGTAAATATATTTGAGATGAGTCTTATACCTGCTCCTGTCCAAGGGTGATCTCAGCCAAAGTAGCAGGAGGTTCACCACCAGCACCGGCACAGTAGAGAGTGCCACCACAGTCACCGGTGGCACAATGGCCACGGCCAGCCGCATCAAAAAAGCACCCATGGCGGCCCCACACTCTCCCCGACCACCTGTTAGGGAGCTCCATTGAGTAGGCCTGATTTGGCAACAGCATGAACCCACCTCTAGCTAGCACGGGCTGCCCTGCACTAGGCTGCACTCCCGGCCAAACTGGGAAGCCGCATTTGTTCGAAAATACCATTTTTGCTCCCATTACTTGCCCTACCACCAGATTTTACACTATTATTGGACGTTTATTTGTTCTTCAAAATCAAATAATAAGGCTGTATAGCAGTATAGTGTATACTAATAGTAAGATTTAAGCCAGGCACCCTTGAGACCATAATATACAGAGTAAGGATTTTGTAAGGGATTTAAGCACGGCCTTCCTAATATTTTACTCAAGATCCGCCACTTATTTATCAAGCTGATATAATTGTGCACCATTCCGCAAAAATTTAAATTCACTGTTAGTTACACACAAAACTATTCAACAGATTGGAAAAGTTTGGTGTGGTAAATGAGTGAGTGCACATTCTTGTTAAACCCACGAATATATATCAAGAAACATTTGCTAATTAAGCATTTAATACCATTCCAAATTTGGTACTCCGTATTAATTTAGAAATTAAAGAATAAATTATACATAAATGAATCCAATTAATATACAGTATGTATTAAGTATTTGTTTCCTTTTTTAGTTCTTTAAATACAACCCAATGGTTGTATTTATCATTTCCCATAATTTATTTCCTCCCCATCTTTTTGTTCCTCCGATTTACGTTTTTGCAGTTCAAAGTTATAAACTACACCCTCTAATTTTTTGGAAATGCCTCATATTCCAATTTTTGACTATTCATTAGAAATGTCACATTTCCATCTTGTGTATGTTTTTGTTACTAAAACACCTTACTTTAACATTAATCTTTGTAAAAAGAGTAAATGGGGCATTTCCAAATAATCGGAGGGAGTACAGTATTTATAATATAACTTTTTTTGGAATCAATATGATATTTATATTGACATGCTATTAGTTACATTTTTCTATAAAAAGAATATCGAGATATGGGTAAATAAATGTTATTTTAATCGAAGTCGTGTATTAAAGGTGATGGTTAGAAAATTAAAAGAGAAGGTAGCAAAAATCTTTCATAACACAGTACTCTTTTTCAACCGAAAAAAAAAAAGATATCACTGAGTGGATAAATACAAATTCTTATTGAAAACAGGCACTATCCGTTTTAGTTTAAGACATACAAAATATATACTCATGTGAATGAATATGACAAAAGCAGAATGAATTGTAAAAGGTAAAGGTTTGTTCTATAAATCATATGGGGTGATATTTGAGTCATATTAAGCTTAAACGAATAGTGCAGTAAGGAGACTAGCTGATAGATGAAATGATGGTCAAAGTGACACTTTGGAACACTGGTGGAGCTAGGGGGCTAGCAAGGGCCCTCGGCCGCCGGCGGTTGAAATTTTTGAAGTTTTTAGTTAAATCTTTCAAAAAAAATTCAAGTGTATCTTATATTATTACTCATCCGCCCCCGTAAATTTTTTCGCCCTTAAGCTCAAATCCTAGCTCTGTCACTGCTTTGGAAACCATGTACTCGTATAATAAAATAGGAAAGGAGAGAACAATGTGAGTTAGAATGATTATATAAATGGACCACCCAAATTTTACTGATCTTGACCGGAATCAGGGGATCCACAAAGAAATATGGTTTACCGTACAAAATTTTACTCCACTTATTTTGTAGCTATATTATTAAGGAAAATTATGTGAAGAACTATATTAAATGAACAAAAATGAATAAAAGGAGAGTTTTCAATACAATGTAGAAGTACAAACTTAATAAATATATAAAATAAACACAAATTCTCATTTGTGACGGCCGTATCCGTCACAAGCTTCTGACGGGTACCGTTTCCTCTCACAAAATACCCATTAAGAGGTGAGTGGGAAGCACATGGGGTGCCCCACCTTGTCCCCTCTCCCTTTTTGTGAGAGGTCACAAGCTTGTGACGGGATTAGCCCGTCACAAGCTCGTGACGGGATTAGCCCGTCACAAGCAAGACTAGCCGTAAAATAAAATGCAAGAGAGAAAATAAAGGGTTGAAATGTACCTGGGAAAAGAGTGAAAAGAGAGAATAATAGAAGAGAGAGGAGGAGAATGAGAGTCGAATCCATGGCTAATGAAGAAAATGAGTTGAGGGAGTGAGTGCGTTATAAGGACAACACAAAGGTAGTGAAGTGGCCAGTTTTCAAGTGTGAAATTAGTGAAGAGTTGGTAAATAACTTTAGGTTGAGGAGATGAGGGGCTTATATAGAAACATTCACCTAATATGTTGTTATGTTATTAAATCATAAGCTAGGTAGCACGGACGTTGTTCCTAATCAGCCATTTCATGCCCGATATCGATATACATAAAACGCACGTCTAAATATATTATAGTTTTATACATGTCGAAAGGGATTGATAAGAAAATGGATTTGCATGCAAAATGCGAATTACTATTTATTTATGTCAAGGTCAAAATTTATCTTCACTTACTTAAATTTAATATCAAATATATTAGAAAATTAAAATCATATGTTATTTAAAATTATAAAATATATATTTTACTAAATTTAAATAACGTGTGCAGTGTCCTAATTTTCATAGATGTCGCTCCGTATCATGTTCATGTCCGTGTTCAATTTGGTGCTACCTAGTTCATAAGTAAATCTCGCACAATTCAACTCTGTTTTATTTTCTTCTCCCTTTACTTAGAGACGGAACTGGATACGCGTATTTGCACGCCTTAAGTAATGATTATTGGTCATATTCTCCAAAATATTTAAAATTCTGTTACATCAGCTTTTCAACGACTTTTATTAGTCCCTCAAATTCTCTTTAACCTTCCCCCTTTATTTTTGCACAAATTTTAAGGGTTTTATTAAAAAAAAAATATAAAAAGTATTGTTATGAGGCAACATGATTGAAGAGATGGTGTTATGATTATCATTTAAAATGTAGAAATATTATGACCTTAATTTTTCCCTCCTTTTTTATACACAATAATAGTTCCTTCCATATTTGCAAACAATAAGCCGTGCATTTATTTTCTGTAACCGAATTCAATTAACTTATGGATTAGCGTATTAATTAAATTACAAAACAGTATTTAAATTACACATTGTAAACTGTAATAATACTTCAGTATTTAAACAGTATATTAAAGTGGTATTTAATTTTTGTTGAAATGAACTTATATGATCTTAACTTATCAAAACTAAGAAGATATCAATTAGCTTAGTTGGTAAAGTTATAAGTTTGGCATGAATTTGAATATCGTTAGATCAAAATCGCTCTCCTGGTTTCCTTTACACCAAAAGAAAAAGAAAAATTCCTAAACTTAAATGAATCTACAAAACTGAAAATAGATATGACATTTCATAAAATAAATTTATAAAATATAAACTATACTTTTCACAATGCGTGATTTTAAGCCAAAAAAGAACCAGGTCTAAGAAACTCGGTAACATTGGCTTCACAAATTCTCATTTGTGACGACGATATCCGTTACAAGCTTGTGACGGATACCGTTTCCTCTCACAAAATGTCCATTGAGAGGTGAGTGGGAAGCACATGGGGGGTGCCCCACCTTGTCCCCTCTTGTGAGAGGTCACAAGCTTGTGACAGAATTAACCCGTCACAAGCAAGACTAGCTGGGCTTCACAAACCGAAATATCCAATCAGAAGAGTCGTTGATTTTAAGGGAATGCATGAACCAAAACAAACACAAACTATAGTATAAGACGGTCTCACACCGTAAGATGGTCCACTATTATAAAAAGATTGTTCATTTATTACTAATAAATTACTAATAAATGGATTTATCTTTTTTCATTATGGGACCGTATCTTTATATATATATATATATATATATATATATATATATATATATATATATATATATATATATATATATATATATAATGAGTTGAAACATTTGTGGATGCGACACGTGTCAACCCAGCATTAAATACGAGTATTAATTACAGCTGAACATTAAATATAAACATAATAAATGCAGCATAAATCTTAGTAAATATTAATTATAATTTAATATTCTATTATAAAATTATATCAAATAATTACGTTGATTTGATTCTAAATTTATTAAAAAAAATATTGTGATAAAAATTCTAAATTGTAAATACAAACGTTCATTGCAAAAAATGCTTTCAATCGAGTATACTTTTCGTTATATTTATTAACATAAATTTTTTTTTTTTGGTGAAATGTGAAAATTATATTAATAATTAAAATAGTGTCATACATTCACCAATAGATGCATACCATAACACCCCTACTACAAACTACTGAACAACTTAAAAATTTACATCCAAGGGGACCATCTCATACATTGATACTTAGAAGTCCATTTCCATTGTTACCTCTACTTTGCACTATATGTTGCACAGCCTTGACAACAGCTGCAAGGAACGGGAGAAAACAATCCACCCTGCACACATTACGTACCAGCCACAAATGATACACCAAAGCCAAAATAGCAGCATTGACAATCCTCTTTTTCATTAAGGGTTTACATCTCCATGAGCTACACCATTCAATAATCCCACTGCTAGGCATATCAATTCCCAACCAGGCAGTAAGCAGTGCCCAGCATTGTCTACTGAAACTGGACTGGTATAACAGATGGGACTAGTCTTCAGGCTGAACCAGACACATATCACAGGTACTATCCTGAATAACACCAAAACGCACCAGTCTATCCTTAGTTAGTAGTCTGCCTTGGATAGCCAGCCACCCAATAAACGAATGCTTGGGCACATTGAAACGATTCCAGATTACATGATGTCATGGAACCTTAGCCTGATCACCTTGCAGCCAGGAGTAACCCTCAGCAATAATATATCTCCCTGCATTAGTCCTCCACTGACCATTACAGTAAGCAGGTTTAAATTGGTCCTTGACCTGGCAAAGCTTCCTCCAAGTCCAGCTTGAATTAGAAGTAGGAACATAATTAAGTTATTAACATAATTTGATATGTAGAGATGATTAAAGTGAGCATCTTACAATATTTCACATTTACGTAAAAAAATATTTTGAGAAAGTTATAAAACTTAGACCATTAATTTTATTAAGAAAAATATATTTTAAAGAATCATTGTATATATTAAAAACAAAACTTTAAAAAAAAACTACTAAGATATATAAGTTTTTATAGTGTGGGAACGAAAAAATTATATTGCGACAAAAGGAATACATATGAGATTTTGAGAGGTTTAAATACTGTGATAACGAGTAAGTATGTACACAGTGATCGCGAATAAGTTTGAATAATTAAAATAAAAGTAATGATTATTAAGTAATATAATATTATATAGGGTTTTTCTACGTGATACCCCGTGTTTCTTCGCATTCTACGTGATACCCCTATATTTTTGAAAATATAAGTAGTATCCCTAAATGTAGTAAAATGTTCTAAAAATACCCAATCTACTAAAAATCACGTTTAAATATGTTATATTTTGTAAAGAATATATGTTTACAATTGAGTAGACGATGTTTATGTTAATGACATGACAAATTATTGCCAAAAAAATCAATAAAATGTATAAATTAAACATTTTAAAGAGGCGGATTAGAGCATTTTGGGTATTTTAAGATATTTTTATCATGTTTAGGGGTACCACGGGTATTTTTGAAAAGCGAGGGGTATCACATAGAATTCGAATAAGTACAAGGGTATCATGTAGAAAAACCCTATTATATAAATAACATGAAAAAGTAAAAACACATTAGATTTTTCTTTAATATCTTTAGTTAAATATGTATACGTCAAGAACAAAACATTAGTTATGACTAACTAGATATTACTTTATTTAAATATTTTATACGTTATCTTATAAAAATGATATTTGAGAAAATTCAACCTATTTTATTTACGGTAAACTCTTAAACATCGTTATATATAGTTGTTAAAAAAAACAAAAGGTGCAAATTTCTGATAGATATGTTTGACACATAGCACATGTAAGACACAACCACAACATTTGAATAAGTTTAGTTTGGGCCATATATGTTTGATAAATAAATATCAAACGTTATACATACAAAATTAAAAATTGCATAAAATTATATTCACATCATTTTGAATAAATCTTTTAACTGATTTGGAACATAACGTATCGTGAAATGATATAATTTGATAACTTAATGTTGATTGTTGCATTATTCGAATAAATTTTATTTTAATTAATGTGATAATTTGATCAGTTACAATTTTTTTTTTTTTTTGTAAAACGTTGATCATGCGTAATTAACTATAACTTAGTATTAGTTTTAATTAAAATTATATGTATTTTATTTTAAAACACTGAACTTAAACCTAAAAAAAATAAAATTTGAGAAAAAAAATTAATTTGTTTTTATTTATAGGTAAAAATATTAAAGGTTATATACGAATTATATTATTTTTCTTCAATTATAATAATAGAATTTTAAAACAGGCCGTGCGAAGCGCGGGATACTACCTAGTTATAATGTGAAACTGTCTTATGCAATAACTACTAGATTAGTCAATTAAAAAATTGAGTAAAAACGAAACTGAAAAAAAATAGAATGATGTTATAATTAAGACAAATTCTCGTTGAAGACGGGCAATATCCGTCACAAGCTGAAAACGGATAGTACTCCTCTCACAATATGTAAGTGGCACTATCTATGGAGGCTCCCACAATATGCAAGTGGCACTATCTATGGGGGGCTCCCACAATATGCAAGTGGCACTATCTACGTTTGTTCTATTTCCTCCCACTTGTCTTATTGTGAGAGGGAATTATCGGTCTTCAACTTGTAACGGATAGTGTCCGTCACAAGCAAGACGCTTTGTAATTAAGAAAGGTAAAAGCTAAGGGACGAAGTGAGTGATGATGATATAGGTAGCACAGACACTTTTTCTAATCAGCCGTCCTATGTCCGACACCGTATTGGACATCGACACTCCTCAGACACACGGTAAAATGTGTCGGACACCTATAAAGTCGTGTCTAACTTTCTACATTTATTCGGGCACGTGTCCGACGCGTGTCCATGGTATTTGGGCCGTGTCCGACGCTTGTCCATGACATTTGGACATCATTTGGGGTGAATGATGTTCTTTAAACGAGAAATGAGCTGTTGAAAGAGATTGATTAGAAGATGCATTTGGATGGTAAATGAAAATGAGTTATAATTAAGTGCAAGTTTTACCTTTACTTATTTAAATTTAATATTAAATACTTTTATAAAATAAAATTAAAACTTTATAATTATAAAATATATATTTTATTAAATTTAAATAACGTGTTCTGTGTCCTAAATTTTATGAAATGCTGTGTTACGTGTCCGTGTTTGTATCCGTATCCTTTGGTGCTACTTAGATGATAATCGATGTACAATTCATAGTTGCGCCAAATTTCTGGTCTAGTGGACATTTTATGAGGCATATCTTGTTTCTATCCGTTGAGAACGGATTTGACTGTTGTGAGTGTGGACTGTGGACGACTAGAGGGTGGTGGGTCAGCAATCAAAAGATAATTGTTCATTCACAAATTCTTATTATAGATGGGAATATCCGTCTATAGTTATAGATGAGTCAAATATTCACCCACTTTAAGTATAAGACAAGTAACAAGTTGTATAGTGAAGCTCAAAAATGTCATCACTTTAAGCATATTTGACGTGTCTATAACTATAGACGGATATATCCATTTATAGCGAGACTAATTGTTGTTCCTTTGAGATGTTTTACAACTATAGACGTGGCTTTGGAACTACTACAAAATCTTTTTAACTCTTGACACTAATCTAGATATTTAGTTGTTCACAAATTCTCACTTTAGACGGACACTAACCATCTAAAACTGTAAATGGATAGTGTCCGTCTCACAAAATGAGAGTGAATAGTTCAAGTGGATGAGAAATGAATACCCCCACTTGCTTTTCCACTTGCATTTTGTGAGAGGACCACTATCCGTATACACCTCCTTTAGATGGATAGTGTTAGTTAGGGCTGAGCAAAACCGGATATCCGATCCGGATTCCAAGACCGAATCTGATATCCGAATTTAAAATTATCATTTTTTCTAATCCACATCCGATCCGAATATTTCGGATATCCGAAAATCTGGAGTCTGAAAATTCGGAGATCCAGATTTCGGAAGCAGGATTCCATCCAGATTTAAACGTACAGTAAAAATTCCACCGAGGCTGAAGGTATTGGGCTATTGGCAGACTAAAACTAAAGGCAATTTCGGTTCATTTCGCATTTTGGAGCCCGCTAAAAAAGGTAACGTCTTCGATCACATAAATTACAAGTCTCGATCGTATAAATTACAAGTCTTTATTACAAATTTCAAAACTAGTCAAAAAATCGCATAAACTAAACATAAAGTTTCCCTTTTTTGTTTTTATATAAATTTTTAAAATTTGGATCGGATTCGGATATCCTGTTTTAAGAATATCACAATCCACATCTAATCCAGTTTATTCGGAAAAAACCGGATCGTCTATCCAATTTAAATGGTATCCATATATTCAGATTTTTTTTATTTCGGATTTTGGATCGGATTTGGAAAAAAAATCGAATCGGATATTTTTTGCTCAACCCTAGTGTCCGTCTACAATGAGACAGATTGTTAGTTGTTAACTCATTTATGTTTTTATTGAAGAGTTGTTAGCTTAATGATTACAAATTTGCATTAGAGGTGGCAATCATTGACACGACCCGAAAATACAACATGAACCCCACACGAAGTTAGCAGGTTAGGGATAAGACCTTGTCACTCATTTAAGTAATTAAGTTGACACGAACATGACACGAAACTTAAATGGGCCGGGTTAAGGTTGAGCTCTTTTGACACGAATCCGACACGAACAACTCATTTATTTAGAAGTGTCGACATATATTTGAGCTGAATCAATAATCCAACCAAACAACTTAAAAATATGCATATAGTCATTCATCATTTTTGGGATAATAGGGCTATAAATATTAGTTTATTTTATTATAGTTTTTTTGGGTTAAACGTGTTAAGTATGTTAAAAATGACCTGCTAAAAGATAAATGGGTTAAATAGGCCGGGTTGGGTTATAAAAAAATTAAGTGGGTTGGGTTAAGTTTGAGACAAATGACTCGCTTATGTAATTGGGTCAGGTTTGAGTTGGGATAGTGGTGAACCGTTTAAAGTTGACACGAACATGAACACGACACACCCTAATCTGTTTGCTAGGTCTAATTTGCATCCTCCCATTATATTATATACTCGCTTTGTATCTTATGCAGTATTCCTTCCTATTCAATCCATTAGTAACATCTAAGTATTGGAGGTTAAACTTGCAAAACTTTGACTGTAGATTTCAAAAGAGTATGAAATTTTGAAAGATGAAACTAACATATTTAGACTTGCAATGAAAAAGTTTATTCTAAAAGTATATTTTTTGTAGAAAAAAACCTATATAAATGATAAAAAATACGGTCAAAGTGGTGCCTCGAAAACCACCCAAAAGTAAATGTTACCAATGAGTTGAATATGAGAGAGTATAACAAAACAAAAATTCTCCCGTCCTCCCGGAAGATGTTACTCCTCACACACAAACACAATCCACCCAAGTGGAATATTATAACGGCTTGTGTGTGAGGAGTACTGTCCTCCGGAAGAACGGTAGAATTACTCATAACAAAAAAGAAACTCACTTAGCTGTTTGATAGGGACCCGTATATCCATGCCTTTGATTTCATAGACTCATACCCCAACTAGTTTTAAATCTGTACAAAATATTGCACGGGCATACAACTGCAACGATGTGCATTTTTTAATGTTGTTATTGTCAAAAAATCTAAATAGACACAATTATATTTTTTATAAACCTATATTTAAGATGTAAGATTTGAATTATAAATTTCATGTGTAATTAAGAGATTGTATAGTTTATGATTTTACAATGAAGTTCGGAAGAAAAATATACAAAAATAAAATAAGCATTTAAAAATAAACATAAAAAAATTATATTTTATTACATTAATTTGACGTTTAATAAATCAGTTTATGTTTTTTTTTTTTCAAATTATTTGTAAGCTCACCGCTTGTTCACGTCTCTGACCCACGCATTCACTGTGGTCGTCAAGTAGCGAACACTTGTATCTGATTAAGTTTAGAACTGTCAAAAGACGACCGACCAGAAAAACCGACATAAATCCGCCCAACAATTACCCGGAAATAACCCGTGATTTACAACCCGAACCCCAAAGGCGACCCGACCCCATAATAACCCGCATATTTAGGGTCAAGACCCGCCAAACTCGTGACCCGATCTGAAAATAGGTAAAGTTATTAAAATTTTATATTTAATGCAAATATAACTAATATAAAATGGAAAAAATAATTTCAACTTTAAAATTTTTGGAATAAAAATATGATTATACTTATTTTTAAAGCATAGTTTTGTCACATGATTAATTACTGGAATGATTAGCATAGTTAAGAGATTGTATAGTTTATGATTTTACAATGAAGTTCGGAAGAAAAATATACAAAAACAAAATAAGCATTTAAAAATAAACATAAAAAAATTATATTTTATTACAGTAATTTGACGTTTAATAAATCAGTTTATGTTTTTTTTTTCAAATTATTTGTAAGCTCACCGCTTGCTCACGTCTCTGACCCACACATTCACTGTGGTCGTCAAGTAGCGAACACTTGTATCTGATTAAGTTTAGAACTGTCAAAAAGACGACAATGAAAAAAAACCGGCGTAAATTCGCCCAACAATTACCCGGAAATAACCCGTGATTTACAACCCGAAGGCGACCCGACCCCATAATAACCCGCATATTTAGGGTCAAGACCCGTCAAACTCGTGACCCGATCTGAAAATAGGTAAAGTTACTAAAATTTTATATTTAATGCAAATATAACTAATATAAAATGGAAAAAATAATTTCAACTTTAAAATTTTTGGAATAAAAATATGATTATACTTATTTTTAAAGCATAGATTTGTCACATGATTAATTACTGGAATGATTACCATATAAATATAATCATTGCTTGTCATGTACACATAACAACTGATCAATCCAGTTGTAATACCCCCAATTATCCAGGAATCTTTAGGAAGACATTTCTAGATAAATAGAACTGTTACCATCTCGGTTTCCCGAGGTAGTGAACAACAAAGATAAACAAACCAAAGTACTTTATTAAAATAACCATTAAATGTTTTATTACAATTTAACCAACACTAAATAAACTGGAATAAAAATTAATTACATCTCGCAGCGGAATTAAATAAACTAGAATATTAAAACTATGTGATCTAGACTTCTAGGTAGACAAGCCAGTATCCTCATGCATCCCCATGAGGTCCCAAGTCAGCTAACCTCAAGTACCTGTCAGTCAATCTGCTCCCCAATAATTGGTTCATCACAGGTGTTTACAGAATACACGGTCAACCCAATGGTTGAGTAGGGATAAATATCAACAACAATAATTAACAATAGATAATTCAATTTCATACACATGACACCACTCCCTTAACAACGTGCTCCATCTCATGACATGGCACCCCTCCCTTAACTAAGGCCGTCTTTGGGCCCGTGCGGGCCGTGTGGCTGCACAGAGCCCCCCAAATATTTGGGTCAGAAATCATATTAAATGTAAGAATAAATAAATGTAGTACACTAAATATTCAATGAAAGATAGTGTCTTGGTGGATAGCAATTAAGTTTCTAAACACTAGGTATCAGGTTCAAGACTTGAGAGTTACATTTATGTCCTTTTCTTGCCTTCTTTTTAAAAATTTTGTTCTTTAAAATGTTTTATAGGGCTCCATATTTAGCGTTCGCACAAGGGCCCCCAAAATCCCGAGACGGTTCTGCCCTTAACAACGTGCTCATAGCTCCATGGTACCTCTCCCTTAACAACGTAACACCTTTCCTCTGCAATAGTAACCCTTCATCAACAAAGTACATATTACAGTTTATCTCAGAGTACAACTCCCTTAACAACGTACATCTGACCACAACACCTCCCATCACAATTTCACATTCATATGAACAATCAACAATACTGATTAATCATATATCGTCAAAATTCCACATCCACAATAATAATAATAACAACAATGCACAATATAATTTCTCCTCTTCCAACAATTACAACAATATCAATACGTAAACAATTCGTCTCAATATATCATCCACAATAACATACACTGAACACATATTAAAGTTGAGTAGGATTTACCCCTACCTGACAAGCAAGTACTCCAATTAAAAGCAATCCAATCAACTACTAGAATTCTTCAACGAAACCGTCACCTATCATAAATAAATTATAATTACTAACTAACTAATTGCACAATTCAATTAACTAATTATAAATTAATTATATTAATTACAAGCTTATGCGAATCAGGAACTTAAAACCCGTGATAGCCTAACCAAACCAAAACCTGAACCCGTGTTTCTAACCCCATAACCACACCCAACAAACACGGTTTAACCCGTGTTGGACACACCCCAAAACATGCATTACACCAAACCAACCCGACATCAAACACCTCCACCACTAGCCCCACCGTGAGCCAGCACCATCAGCTACCCAGCCACCTACTTTACACTAGCTACAACCACCTCACTCAACCACCATCACGCGCCCTCGCAACCCATTCCACGACAACACTCACAACAACAACAATACATGACACACAACACACAACCCGTACACAACCATCACCCACGCATCTAGCAGCCACCACCGTACCCAGCACTACCAAAAACCCATGTCCTATACCCTACCATCCCAGCCAACGACAACAACACACACAACCCATACCACAGAAACCCACACAAACATAAACCCGCAACATCCCATGAAAACCCATGAAAACCAGCCCCTTACCAACCACCACACGCCACCAATGGCCACCCAAAACCACCCTTGTCAGCCGACTCACCACCAGCAGCAGACCACTCTAAGCCTAGGTCACGACACCCCTCATCCCGTGTCAATTTACACGGTTTATACAAACATCAACAACCCCTAAAACTACCGGTCAACATCGGTCAACGGGGTCACGGCAAGGTCACGGACATGGTCTAGTCACACGGTGGTCCACGGGTCAACGATACAATGTAAATAAAGATGAATTAGTTTATAAGAAGGTTTTATAAAAACTTACCTTGTGACAAATAAAAGACGATAAATTCCTTTGCTTCTCTCTCTCTCTCTCTCTCTCTCTCTCTCTCTCTCTCTCTCTCTCTCTCTCTCTCTCTCTCTCTCTCTCTCTCTCTCTTTTGTGTTTATGAATTATGAGTGAATACGGTCAATATAAGGCCTATGTCTTCTATTTATAGTAGTAGGGTGGATCACATAGAAAGGTATTAGGAAACCATATAATATATTATTACAATTATTATTACTATTATTATTATTATTATTATTATTATTATTATTATTATTATTATTATTATTATTATTATTATTATTATTATTATTATTATTATTATTATTATTATTATTATTATTATTATTATTATTATTATTATTATTATTATTATTATTATTATTATTATTATTATTATTTGTGGACATGGGCCACGCGTTACGCGTACATGGGCCGCCGCCGATCCGTGGACGTAGGTCACCTACACGCAAAGCCAATCTGTGGACGTATAGCGGTCGGAAAGCCACGTTTGGAGGCGTAGAAATGCTTTCGACCGGATCGCTTTAGATCGGTCGCTTTCGTCTCGACAAATGTCTCGAAACGATGTTTGAGATGTTCGGAGTCGCCACCGAGCATTTGTGGGATGCTTGGAACCCGTTCGAATCCACTTTATACCTAGGTCAATCAAGGCAAAAAGCGGTGTTTGACATAGGTACTAAAGATAAGAAATCGTCCCCCTTTTAACATTCTATGCTTAAAATGACTCTCGTGCGCCCTGGATAAGGCCATCCACTATCCAAAGGTTCTGAGTAAGGGGTGAGGGTACTTATTGGGAAGCCCTTTAATCGGACACCCAATCCCGCCCGCGTTAGCGGCCTCTACTGATCGATCGCGGTTGTTTAAGTGCAAAAGTTGATAAAACGGTTTAAATGCATGAATGCACATCCAAAAGTTTAACCTAACATGTGAAAGTTTACTAAGTCGGTTTATTTATCCACATAGCATGAAATTGATGTCAAAGTTGGATTTAGATTGATTTGCATGTGAAACGGAAATTAAACATCCATTTACCAAATTCGGATTATGATGCTTAACATGATCCATTTATTTAAAAAGGTGTGTTTAAAGGATAAAGTATAAAATGAAATCTCGTCAATCTGATCCGTCACGTATTCAGATTAACCGTAATCGGGATCGTCCTAGACAGGTGCTAAAAGCGAAACAGAACAGTGCCAGGCAGCCCCATTAAAGCGCGAGCCTGTTGGCGAGGGAACAAGGCCTGTCCCGGTTTTAAAATATGAAAACAGACGGCCTCTTGGGGCGCGAGTCAGATGACGACCCAAGGGGCGTCTCTTGGTTGTTAAAAAAAAAGGTTGTTTAAAACCGTTTTTTGTGATTAATGATTTGTAAGTATGATTTGCATGACTCGGAATAATTACTACTTCCTCCATTTTTATATGATGTACCCATTTGTTGAATATATGAGTGGAGTATTTTAATAAAATGGGTACATCATATAAGAATGGAGGAAGTATTATGTTAGTAATATTCGTTATCGGATTTGCAAGTTTGAAAAGCATAATAAAATGTGTAAAAGGAAAATGTTTGATTTGAACTAATTATGTTAAGTTCAATTATTTCTAATTAGTCAAGTTTGTCATCGTACTCGGATTAAACCGACATGGTATAAAGAACCAAGGATGATTATGAATTATGACTAATATGTTTGCAAATGTAAATAAATGAGAAAGATGCTAAGTAAAATAAAAGGGGATTAAAATACCCTTTAATTTGTAATTAACCAATAATATCATCGAGTCACGGATTAAACCGTCATGGTATAAAGAACCAAGGATGATTTTTGTAATGGTCAAAAAATGTTTATCATAAAAATGAATTAAGATGGTAAATAAAAGAAAAAAATTTCCTTTAAAATGTAATTAACCAATTAATATCACCGAGTCACGGATTAAACCATCTTGGTATATGGAACCAAGGGTGATTATGATTTATGGCTAAAAAGTTTGTCATAAAAATGATTTGAAACATTTGAAATGGTAAAAACCGATTGCAAATAAGAAATGAAATAAAGAGAAAAGACGAGAACAAACACGGCTGGATTAAGACCTGAGAGGGCATTGAGGCGCGAGCCATGTTGCTATACAAGCAGCCCCTGTCTCAGGCCGAAAATCCGGTTTTGGCTCGTCTATCCTATATTTGAATCGTGTTATGCATATAAACTCATAAAAACACTAAAGACATGAAATAAATGAGTTGTTTACACCCTCAAACTTACGTGTATTGATGTTTGCGAGGTAGACGACTTTAGAGACGGTTTTCTCGTTGTGATTACTCGCGATCAAAGAAGTTTAAAAGAGTGCCTTAAAAAAGTATTTTGTTTTGAAAATATGTTAATTAAAACATGTTGATTTATGAATTTAGTTGGTCAAATGGGTCGGTCGAAT
This sequence comes from Silene latifolia, assembly GCF_048544455.1. Classification (NCBI taxonomy): domain Eukaryota; kingdom Viridiplantae; phylum Streptophyta; class Magnoliopsida; order Caryophyllales; family Caryophyllaceae; genus Silene; species Silene latifolia. Next base: position 69,651,657 of record NC_133532.1, read on the forward strand.
GCATGGCGACGGTACCAAACAAAATGTGTAAGGCTTATGTTTTCGATCGGTAGGTCGAAAACACATGTCGATTTTGTGACATAGGAAGTCGAGTATAGAAGTTTAAGAGAGATGTGAGGGGGCGGTCGCTCGCGTAAATATTATGGTGTGTGATGGTGGGTATTTATAGAGAAATGTGGGATGCTAGGTCGGTTGAGTTTGCTTAGAGGCTAAGAAGACAGCCCAAAGAGGCGCGAGCTACCTAGTGATTGAAAGGGGTGTACTGTCCCTTTCAATTTGGACGTGGCCTTTGCTTTATCTATTATTTGGTTGGTTTGATTTGTGGTAATCTAATAAGATATCGTGTAACAATATGGGCACCTAATAATATGATTTTGGGTGTTACTTGGGGTAGGTAATTTGTGTGCTTGACTCGGGTTTGACCCGTGTGAGTCGGGATTTGAATTTCGAGTCGGTTTTTGGCCCGGTGTCGGTTTTGACACTAATTAGGGTCATTTTAATGGAAATGACATGATAAAGACATTCATGGAATTATTTTCGACATTTGAGATTTGGGTTGACTCGAGTTGCGGGTTTCTGAGTCGGTTTTGGGTCCGAAGACGGTTTTAACTCTAAATAGTGTTATTTTAATGCAAATGAAGTTAATAAATCATTTATGAAATCATTTTTCATATCCGAGTAGTACACTAATGTTATAATTCATTAATCTCATAAATTTACATATTCATATATGAAATAATTTATTTAGTCATAAAATAAATGGAAGATCTTATGCATGCAAACTAAAACAAGATAAGAGAAGAAATCGTCAATCTTACTTATATGTTTCGGATATTAGGGCACCCACAAGATCTCCTTCTTGTTAGTTCTTGAGCTTCCTTATTATGGATGAACACGGTTCAAAATAGAACCTCTCCCAAAAGCATATACCCAAGGAAATCCCTTAATAACTTATATAATTATGAACTAGTAATAATATAAGTTTTACTTAAAATTTGACACAAAAAATATTAATTTGTTCTCTTGAATATTTCATTCAAGAGAGGAGTGATTTTTTGAGGTTTTTGTTTCTCTAAGTTTTCACAAATTATAGAGAGAATTCATTTTCTTACACTAGAAAATATGAGTTGAAGTTGTGAATAATTGATGGAGGAAAAACTCTATCTTTTCTCTTGGAAAAACGGTGGTGATGGGGGAAGGGTGCCCAATGCATGAGCTTGTTTTTCTACCCAAGAAAAATTGGCATGCAAGGCTACAAGCAAGGTCTTATCATTGTGTTTTCCACTTAAAAATAATTAACACAATTTAAAGACCCTAACCCTCCCCATTTCGGTACACTTAATATAAAATGGAAGGTCCATTTTATTTTTGTCATTTGTCAATTGTGACATATGTGACATGTTATTTGATATGTGAAATTGTAATGTATTTTTAACATATTAAAAATCAACATACTCATAAAATATGTCATATACAAAATCGACTAGTAATTCGTAATTACTTGTACCAAAACGGTTTATCAATTATAAATCACAACGTCTTGTATTTATAATAAATTATTCATTCAATTTCAATTTCAATTGTTTCGTAAACAATAATTTTATCCAAGTAATAAAACAATTCGATTACTTAGACCGTATCTAATTTAATCGAATTACAATGAGACACGTCAACTTTACTCACAAAATCATCCGTCAATTTTAAGCAATTTAATTAACTCGTATCGGCATACGATTAATTAAATAATCAATTAAGAGTATTTCTCTATAGGTATGACCTAAGGGGATCAACTGATCACCACCGTCGCACGACAGTAATGTCAAACTCTAGTCAGCCAATGATTACCGATATGTGTGGACCAGTTGACTGTAAAATATTACATCCCACATGTATTCTTAAAAATTAGATTTGACCATGTGATCATTATGATCAGTAGTTGTGATCGCATTATTGTCGGAGGACACTTATTCCAACAATCTCCCACTTGTCCTCGACAAGTGTGCGTCACCAATTCTCTTGTCCAATTACTATCTCCCACTCAATGCAAGGTGTCTTTCAGGTCGTACTTGCAAGTGATCATATCGAGAGTGGTTTCCTTGATCTGGAGAATAACTGATTGACCGGAATTATCTACCATAGATACCTTCCGAGCGTGGCCACGTATTTTCAGTTCATTACTCCTCGAGTGGCCCTGAGATATTGTTTTAACTCTAACAAGGGGTGGACAATTCCTATCGCACTTATTCCCTTAGACTAGCCATAGCCATCATATACCAAAATACGCCCATTTGACCCCATTTACGAAGGTCGTAGTAACATAAATCAAAGTTAATCTGAAACTGTGCCACCTTAGGCGAACAGTCTTTAGTCAAAAGAATCGACTCATTAGAATACTATAGTAGCTCTCGCCACGACCAGGCTATATAAATTTGCCAGAACTCTATAAGCGGTCATTAGCTCGACAAAGTGTTCCTAACAGTCTGTCTATGTGATCGACTAGTCATTCTCATATGACTCTATGGCACTTGAACTTGCGATCAATCGCATCACACTCTAGTCACTTCGAGACGTCACCTCATACAAGTGACTATGGGCGATTACTATGTCAATTTAGTTCACTTTAATGGGGTTCAATCTTGTCTCCACAACCCATTTGAATATGACAAAGTAATGGAAAAATTAAAAGACAAATGTGATTATGCATATGAGCAAATAAAACAACTCTTTTATTTCATATCAAAATCTAACATAAAACTGGCATGCATTTAAGTCCCATGGACGCAACATGTCCATCATACTTAGCCTGCGATAAAGGCTTGGTGAGCGGATCAGCTATGTTATCATCCGTCCCAACCTTACATATCGCAATTTCCTTTCTTTCAATGAAATCTCTAATTACATGATATTTTCTAAGTACATGTCTAGATCTATTACTAGACTTTGGCTCTTTGGCTTGGAAGATCGTCCCACTATTACCACAATAAAGAGTGATGGGATCATTGGCGGTAGGTACTACTCTTAGACCTTCCGTGAATTGCCTGATCCATACAGCTTCCTTGGCGAGCTTCCGATCCGCAATGTACTCGACCTCATTTGTTGAATCGCGATCCTGACTTCCTTGTAGCTTCTCCAGCTAACAGCACCACCATTGAGCATGAAAACAAAACCAGCTTGTGATTTCATGTCATCTCTATCCGTTTGAAAACTTGAGTCCGTGTAACCATTAACACGGAGCTCGATGTCACCTCCAAACACTAAGATAGAATCCTTAGTTCTTCTCAAGTACTTATGGATGTTCTTGACGGCTATCCAGTGACTCTCACCTGGATTTCCTTGATATCTACTCGTCATGCTCAAGGCATACGAGACATCAGGACGTGTACATATCATAGCGTACATGATTGATCCAACATCGGAAGCATAAGGGATCAACTTCATGCGTTCAACATCATGGGGTTCGGTGGGCGATTGAGACTTGCTCAATATTGTCCCACTTACCATAGGTACTGATCGGTCCGTTTCCTGTTCACAATTAAAGGTGTGGTCGTTGGGTCACGTCCGAATCAAAACACAATTTATAGCTTCACAAACAACTCTACAATTAGTAAAGAGGCAAGTAAAGGTCGGATCTCAAGGGACGGGTATTGAAATGAGATTTCTATTGAAACTAGTGGTGTCTTAGAGGTGTCACAATTTGGGTTGATGTAGAAGGTCACTAACTAAAATAGTAATGAAAATAAACAAGCAAGATGAATTAAAAGAGGTGTAAACAATTGATTAAAGAGCACTAGGGTGTCATGGGATCATAGGGGAATCATGGGAATTGATCATACAAACATGTTCTCAAATTATAAGCAAGCAATTATTGTTGTGATGGATTGAGTTGGGTTATATCTTACAATCCTAGGAAAGTTTGGGTCCCGGAGCCGAATCGATTAGATTGTACAACACCTACAAGTCGACTTAATCTTCCCTACTCAACAACATGCATGGTCTAATGAGACTCGAGTTGGGTTATGTCTTACAACTCTCATTGAAAAGATAGGAGATGGTGGTAAATGCAAGGATTCATAGGCTTAGCATTTCATCAAATATAACATGTGCATGAGTTGAGATCAAAACAAGCAAGCAAATAAAACATGAAAGCATATTAATTTAAGCATGAATCATTCCCCATGTTGGTTTCCCCTAATCACCCATTAACCCTAGCTAAGAGACTACTCACTCATTATCATGTTGATCATGCTAGCAAGGTTGTCAATCATACCAACAAAGTGAAACATGATGAATAAATGAAAGTAATTAACAATAATTAAAAAGGGATTAAGAGAATTATACCTACTAATGATTCCAATAATAAAGCAAAGATAAAAGAAGTACTTGAATGCTTGATTGAGAGGTTGTCAATCTCCCAATAATAACCCAAATAATCTTCAATTACCCAAAATAAAGGATGAACAAGGAAATAAAACTTGTATTAGAACTTGATTAATTGTTGATTACAAAACTAAAGAGAGATTTGATTGATATTAACTACTCTAATTGTTGATAAGAAGAACATGCTCTTCTAATTAGACTAATGGGGTATTTATAGTGGAAATTAGGGGGATGCATTAGGGTTAACTAAGGGCTAAACTAGTAATTACACTTTTTAGATTGAGCAGGGAGGAGCCGGTATTTTTCGAAGGAAGGGCTTCTTTCTTTGTAGCTTGGAGAAGAGGAAATCGCGCTGTAGAGGAATCCGAGCGGATCAGGGTCGGGACGGGCGGATTCTGGCGATGGAACTCGAGCGGATTCAAGAGAATCCGGGCGGATTGTGGTGATGGAATCCGAGCGTCTTGGTGGAAAACCGCACGGATTGTGCAGGTGGAGGACGACCGGATTGTAGACAATCCGCACGGATTGTGCCTCAGCAAGACTTCTTCTTCTTTTCTTTCCTTTTCTTCATAAATTCCTTGGGGATTTCCTTGGGGACTCAAGGATCCTTTCTCAACATTGCTCTTCTACTATCATATGTACAAAGGCCTTCTAATCTTGTCTCTCCTTGATGCTTGGTCATTGAATTCGATCAATTTAGTCTCGTTTTGCCATGAAAATGCAAGATTCTTACTCCTTTCCTACCAAGGGATCAAAATCTCAAAGAATATGCAAAACAAAGAACTAAAGATAATAAATGACCCAAATATGCACTAAAAAGCATGGGAACAAGGCTAATTCGGGGGCTAAATATGCACTAATTATGGTCACATCAAATATCCCCAAACCGAACCTTTGCTCGTCCCGAGTAAAGAGGTGACAAAGACTAGGATCATTATTTAAACTAACCTAATAACATAGCCGATATGAGACAATTAGCGGGTCTCACTCCGCCCCTTCAACTCACAACAAGACAACCATGAGGTAGGATGCCTTCTTGAAAGGCAAGGTGGGTCTTGCCAAAATAGCGACACATCCAAACATTAAGCACACAAAATCACATAATGGATGCAGCTACAAAAGAATAGCCACTTCCTCATCAAGTGGCGGAGGCACTAAAGAGGAACAAATTTAAGAGCATGTAATCCTTCACAAATACTAGTTCAACAAATTACTAAGGCTAAGAGGATGGCACTAAATCACCTCCAAATGGTGTTAAACTAGACTACTTTCGTCCTCAATTTCCAAATGCTTTCGTCAAGAGCGATCGGATAGTGGTGGAATGATGATCCCTATGATGCTAGTAGCATATGACATGACAAGTCTCGAATTCTCTACAAAAGTAAAGGTCATGGATCGTCCCAAGCTCGACAAAGTGGCTTGACAAAAAGACTTTTTGGGAATGAAATGCTCAAATCTTTATACACAACGGGTGGATATGACTAGTATTAAAAATTGACCTCATTTCAACTTTCACATTTCAAAAATTTTAGATGGGGTTTGTCCCTTCCGGGCTAGTGTCCTTTGCTTTCGCCAATCGCTTATTAGGCAACTGGTTAACCTCTAGACAATAGCTTTTCGGGGTGATAGTCACTCTGTCTCTGGGCGGCCGAATTCACAACCGTGTGGGGGCCCAATTCAATGGATCCCGCTCCAAAGCACATCGAAGTGGTACTCCTCCATCAAAACAATTTAAATTTCTCAACATTCAACAATTCATAACATTTGAGGTTTCCTTGGCATTAAATTACTTCCACATGACAAAATTCCTTGAAATGAGCACTTCAAGCTTATTGATAGAAAATATTTTTGGGTTGCCTTACCACAAGGTCAATCAAGGTCACCTAGACAAGTTAACCAAGTCCACATCGCATCACGGGGTTGGATAGGTGACTCACATGCAAACCCTTGACTAGGCCTTGGGTCATGGGTCAAAAGACACTAGTATGACACTATGTAGGGTGTTTTACAACCATTCTAGTAGGCAAAGTCTTAAGTTGAACAAGTATTTGTAATGGCTTAGTTGCTCTTGTCAAAGTTCCTAATTAGGCATTTTTCAAAACATTTCTAACATGCAACTACATGCCATGATGCAACTAATATAAACATCCTAATGCAAGTGATTCTATCAACTAATATGACATATAAACTAAATGCAAGTCCTAAGTTCACATTGTTATACCGCATCATCAAAATAAAGCCACATAGTCATTAACATAAAGATGAAAGAGGAGATTGGAAAGATCATACCATGCGGTCTTCATTATCCTCATGTCTCGGATGTGGCGTAGTCAATCAATGTGAACAAGGATAGAACAAACACAATATATACAAAACAATATATACACAAGACTACAAAAGGAAATAAACATGTTTTTGGATTTTTCAATTTTCAATTTTTTATGATTTTCGAACTTTTTCGATTTTTTTGGATTTTTTGAATAAGAGTTAAATGTTAGAATTCCCATCCCTACACTAATATGGGCATTGTCCTCAATGGCCAAAATGATGGAAATTATGCAAAGATGATGCATGATTTCTACAATAAATGCAATCTACACTAAGCTACACTACATGATGCATGGTTTTTGTTATGACGGAGAGGATAATTTAGATTACCTCCCGTTGTGTATGCATTAACTTCCCCAAACCGAGTGAGACACTATTGCTAATGTCCAAGGATGGGTGTAGTTCATGCACACACTATGCAATGCATGAAACGAATTTGTCATTTTGGATTTTGAAAATGGGAACAATAAAATGAGAACACCTCAATGGTACCGAGGTGTGAGTCCTCTATGGTGCTAGGACTACTCCAACAATGATCAAAATTAATGAAAATACAAGGTAACAAGACACAAACTTCTTTTCATGAAACTTTGAAAGATAAAGAGGAGAGATGAGAAAACTTCACTTCAACTTAGGTGGGTGCCTCTCGCCCGCTCCACCTAGTGATGAAGTAGTCTTTTAGACATCGGCATCATCTCCCTCTACATCGCTATCCCAAATCTCCTTTGAAGCATCACTCAAACTTGGGTCCATGAATTCGTCTTCCTCACTCTCAAGCTCCACCGTGTCACCTCCACAAGAATTGCCACTCCCCTCCTCTTGTCTACCGTTCGCCCCTTCATTAGCTCTCTCCGAGTTGGGGAAGAGCAAATCCATTTGAGCCCATGAGGGGAAAGCTCCTTCCTCACTAATCCGTCCTCTTCGAACCATCTCGTGATATGGAGGATAGAGTGCATAGTAAGTGTCCACGGAGGTCTCGTATTGATGGTAGTGTAGATCTTGTAAGATTCCCGTGACAAAGTCGTCACGGGGGAGGATGAAGGGGTTTGGATGGTTATATGGTTGATAGGGGAAAGGGTAGGGAGGCACTTTTATCTTATCATTTTGAGTTGTTCTTGTTGTTGTGGTGGTGGATTTGGTGGTGGTGGTGCTTGCCTTGTTTGACTTGGGATGAGGTAGGATGGCATTGGAGACAAGTTTCCTCTTCTTGGGGAGATACGTGGTAGGTCGGCCATTGGAAGATAAATCGGATCGCTTCCTTTTGTCAACCACTTTATCCGCTTATCAACCCCCTCAAGGGTTATCCAATGGTGATGGACGAGAAGGAGATCTTCATTAATCCTCGTGTTTCCCGTAAGTGGAGTGTACTCATTATTCTCATTGAACCTTGGGTTGAAGTGCTTTGCAAGTCTAGTAATGAGTCCTCCATTCACTATGTGCTTCATTCCATCATCATCCCTATTTCTAAACTTTGCCCATTTCTCTAGCAATACTAGAGGTGCATTGAAGTGATACCCATTTCTCCCTTGAATGTTGAGGTAGGATTCCATAAACACAAGGTCTAATTGGTTCACGATGGCCGGATCTCGGCGGACAAGTAGAGTGCCCGAAAGAAATCGATATGTAAGCCTCAAGATCGGGTTTTGGATATGAAAAGCAAGACATTCCTTGGTATGAATGAAATCCCGGCCCGTCATGGCCCTCCACAAAGGTTCAACACTATACTTTTTGGGTTTCGATGTTCGGGTAGGCGAAATATCAAGTCCAAACACATTTGCGAATTCTACAAGGGTCATCATCCTAGAAACATTCTCCAACCTAAACTCTATGCATATCACTTTGTTCAAGGTTGTAATCTTCAAAAAGCTCAAAAATTCAAGCACAAGGGACCGATAGGTTGGTTCATACATGCGAAAAAGGGTTGAAAGACCGAAAACCTCAAAGAGAGCTTCCACTTGGTGATAAATCCCAAGTTTCCTCAAGGTAGCATGACATAAAAACTTAGTGGGAAGAATATTCTTACTTAGAAGCCGGTGGAAGACTAATCTTTGCACATCATTGAGAAATTCCACATTTGAGAAGTCATCAAGCCTTGTAAGATCTACAATCTCTTCATGTTCCCTTCTTAATGTGTTGAGATGGGAGGTAGAAGAACTTCCCATCATCCTTGGTCTTCTTGCATTCCTAAAAGAGGATCTCCTTGGTGCCATTCTTGATTCTTTTGTTGGGTTCTTTTGATTTGTGAAAGGGTAAGGATATTCCTTGTTGATTGAGTGTTGCCTTTGGAAACCCTAGAAAATTGGGGTTTTTTGATTTTGTGGGTAAAGAGAGTGATTTGGATATGTATGGGAGTCATAAGAAGGTGGGTTTTATAGTGCAAGTGGAAGGAGTAGTGATGTGTCACTATATGTGTGGTGGGGTGTATTTTAATTAAGGAAAAGTCGGTCAAAACAGCGTGGGAGGACGAGCGGATTCGTGCTGAAGACGCTCGGATTGGTGCTCCTCGGGACGGGCGGATTCTGGGCAATACGCCCGGATTCTGTCACAGCGAAATTCCAAAATTTTGACGCCTCAAAGACGGGCGCCCCGAGCATGAGACGCTCGGATTCTTTTTCACCGAGACGGGCGTCTCCTTTTGAAGACGGACGGATTCCTCTACAGAGATTTTCCTTGAAATGCACAGGTAGAAAGACGGGCGTCTTTCTTCGAATCCGGCCGGATTCTTCAAGACGGGCGTTTTTCCTCCTTGGACGCTCGGATTTAACCTCAGTCCAAAAAATCTTCAAATTCTCAGCGTAGCTGGACGGACGGTTTCTCCTCAGAACGTCCGGATTCCAGCAAGACGGCCGGATTCCAGGGAATCCGCACGTGTTCGGGTTGTGAATTCTTCCTTTGACTTTCTCTCCTCTCTTAGATGCGTCCCCACACTTGAGAATTCGTTCCTTCCTTCATTCAAAATTCATTAGTAACCCTCCCTCACTTACGCTCATGAAAAGAGTTCATGCTATTTATTAAAACAAATGCAATAAAACAATAAATACAAGTTAGAGGGTTAGTATATTTACAAGTGGTGGTTTAGGGAGGACTCCACCAAACTCTCCCTTAGACGGTCCTTTCAAGGGTGAGGAGGTCCGAGGTAGGTGACCTCGACCTCTCCAACAAACGCTCCTTCATAGTATGGCTTCAACCTTTGACCATTTACCTTGAACTTGCTTCCATCTTCCGCCTTGAGTTCGAAATCTCCATATTTTCCAACTTCGGTTATCACATAGGGACCCATCCATCTAGAGTTCAATTTTCCCGGAAAGAGTCGGTAGCGGGAATTGAATAGAAGGACTTTGTCTCCCTTTGTAGATACCTCGTTTCTGCACCTCTCGCAAACCACCCGGTGATGATTGGGCCGCATGTTTGGTACGCGGAACGATTTGTGACAGTTTGTAAGATTATCGTCAAGTGATTGCTCAAATATTAATGTCTACCTCTTAGTTGTCATCTACGTCCCGATACGGTCGTTTTGACAGTAATTAGAGTACATTCGGAGTCCGGGCCTAAAACCGTCTTCATTTTCTGATAACCGTTAAAACCCGAGTCGAGAATGTTTGGAATGTTAGGATATTTCTATTCCATATTTCATAAATTTTATCTTTTGGCAAACAATTTCCCGTAATATTCACATAAGATATTAAGGAAAACCGAATTATTTCCGTCCTACCATAACTCAAACACGGAAATCTTTCTTCCGCAGGAGGAAACCCCTTGGGAACAGATGCAGCAGGTGCTGCGCCTCTTCCAAGAGACGCAGTGGCTGCTGCGCCTCTTCCCAGACCCTTTTCTGCGTATTTCTCGTATCTTTTTTTATATCTTTCCGAGATTCACTTCCAAAGAGTCTCCGAAACCCTAATTCCTCCACGTGATTAGTATAAATAGGAGCCTTTGCTCCTCATATTTCTCACGCGAGTGTCCGCCCTTCTCTTCTCCCTTTGCATTCTAGACTTTGTTCTTACTTTTTGGCGTCTACGTGCTTGAACTTTCGACCACGTAAGCTCGGATCCTTCTGAGTACCAGCCTTGTTTGCATGACCGACCAATTTGACCAACTCCACATCAATCAACTTAATTAATCTAATCGTTTTCCTCTTACGAGGGCACTTTCTTTGCATTCGCGTCGAGCATCACTAATCGATATCTTAGTCCTTCTCGTTTCGTCAACATGTAAGTCTGAGGGTGTAATCTCTCTTTTATTTATTGTATTTATTTATTGTATCATCATCAATTGTAAGGTTTATGTCGAAAATACCATTAAAACCGATTTCTAAAACCATGCTTTAAAACCTCTTTTTACGGATTTCCGGTAGATAAGCAGTCGAGAAAGGACGCAAAGAATCGCCGCGCCTCTTCGAAGGAGCGCTTGATTCTGCTTGCGCCTCTTTGTGAGGCTGCCGCAGTTCCTGCTTCCTTTCTTCTTCGTTCGTCCTCTATTGTTCGTCTAAGTTCTTTTATTTGTTTCGTTTGTTTGTTAATTCTTCATCATGATAGCATATAATCCACATGTATATTTATTATTCATCTTTAATATGTTTTAATCATCACAAATCCGACTTAAATCCCTTATAATCAATATTTGCGGGTTTTTGTCATTAAATTCAATTCCGGGTTGTAGAGATTCAATTCATCAATATTGAGTTTCTGGAATTCGTCTTTGATATAGTTTTCATCTGTTATTTGTCATATCTATCACATATTCGTCATTAATCCATCGTATTTAACTTAATTAATTGATTTAATTTGTTTAGTTTGTTAATATTTTTCACTCCTGTAATTAATCCATCTTAATTCCGTTTCATCCATGTTTTACTGTTTTCACGACCCATTCATATGTAAGTAACCTACTAATCTCTTTCATCCGAGTAAATAATTTAATCGATCATTAAATTCATCAATGAATATTAACAACACGCAATTCCGGCTTCACAGCCAGAATTCAGGTCAGAAACAGACGCAACAACTGCTGCGCCTATTCCAAAGGACGCAGCTCTGCTGCGCCTGTTCCGGGTTGAATTCTGTCCCTGAACTCCGTTTTTGCCTTGACCTAGTTTATTTAGCTTACGTATTAATTGACTATTATCCGTATTATCACCTTCTGATTTGTTCGTAATTTATTCTTTTATTCTTTTTCTCAAATTATCCGTTTTAAAGGTATTTTCGACATAAATCGCCTAATCCATTGTAATTATTGTAATTTTCTTTATTGTAATTTTCGTTGTATTATTTATCGCGTTTGTATGATTTATTTGTATGTTTTCACATGTAATTGAGCATTAAATCCTACTTCGACATTAATTGTATGCTAACTAATTACGTGTCAACCGACTTAGTATTAATTCTCACATGCTAGGATTAAAACTTGGATGTTGCATTGCATGAATATAGCCGACGATATATCAAGTACGAATAACTTCCCTAATCATTAGTAGATGCCGCTATCGAGGCGGGCGGGATTAGGTGTTCGATCAAAAGAGCTTCCTAATACGTACCCTCACCCCTTACTCCAGATATCTGTGAACACCCGTGTTCATTGGCATCCACGAGAGTCATTCTAGACATAGAATGCTAAGGGTAACGATTGCTTAGTGTTCATGTCTTTACTTTGTGTCTTGACATGACGCGAGGTATTCGAACGGTTCCAATTTCCCATAAAAATTGGTGGCGACTCCATACAAAAATGCAAACGCTTGTTTCTCTTTTCCTCCCAAGCGCCCCCGTGGGCCCCCGCTGTCCACACCCTTGTGCAAGGCCTTTTGTCTAATTCTCTTATCATGAAGCAATTTTGTTCTTTCTTTGTAAATCTTCGCATTCTCAAAGGATTGTAGTCGGAACTCCTCCAACTCTTGGATTTGAATCATCCTCCTTTGACCGCTCAATTTGAGATCAAGATTAAGTGCTCGGATTGCCCAATAAGCTTTGTACTCCAATTCGATTGGCAAATGACATGCTTTTCCATAGACGAGCTTGTAAGGGGAGGCTCCTACGGGAGTCTTATAGGCCGTCCTATAAGCCCAAAGAGCATCATCAAGCTTTGTGCTCCAATCTTTCCGAGTCTTGTTCACAACTTTCTCAAGGATTTGCTTGATCTCTCTATTTGAAATCTCAACTTGACCGCTTGTTTGAGGATGATATCCCAAACCGGTTCTATGTTGGACACCATATTTGGTCAAAAGGGATGCAAGCTTCTTCTCATGGAAATACGTTCCTCCATCACTAATGATCGCTCTAGGAACTCCAAATCTTGGGAAAATTATCTTCTTGAAAAGCTTGGTGACCGTTTTTGCATCATCATTTGGGGTGGCAATTGCCTCCACCCACTTTGAGACATAATCTACGGCCACAAGGATGTACTTATTCCCATTGGATGTCACAAAGAGCCCTTGGTAGTCGATTCCCCAAACATCGAAGATCTCCACCTCTAGAATGCCCCTTTGTGGCATTTCGTTCCTCCACGAGATATTTCCCGTTCTTTGACAAGCGTCGCAATGAATGATGAATTCTCTTGTATCTTGAAACATTGTAGGCCAATAGAAGCCCGATTGGAGAATCTTTGCAACGGTTCTCCTTGCTCCATGGTGCCCACTGTAGGATGATGAATGACATCCTTCCAAGATTCCTTGGATTTCCCATTGAGGGATGCATCTCTGTTAGAGCCCATCATTACATTCCTTGTAGAGGTTTGGGTCATCCCAAAAGTACCTCTTCACTTCGAATAGGAATCTCTTCCTTTGGTTGTGGTTCAAATTTGGAGGGAGTACCTTTACAACAATATAATTGGCATAATCGGCAAACCATGGGGTGATGTGCCTTTCAAGTTGTGTTTGAATGGCCATCAAAATATCGTCGGGGAATGAGTCATTGATCGGGGTTTCTCCATTTTCATCATGAAACCGGATCCTTGACAAGTGATCCGCCACTACATTCTCGGCTCCTTTCTTGTCTCTTATTTCCAAGTCAAATTCTTGAAGAAGCAAAATCCATCTCAACAATCTTGGTTTTGCCTCCTTCTTTATCAAGAGATGTCGGAGAGCGCGATGATCCGAAAATACAATCACCTTGGATCCAAGCAAGTAGGAACGGAATTTATCCAAAGCATATACAATGGCAAGAAGCTCCTTTTCGGTTGTGTCATAATTCACTTGGGAGGGGTCGAGGGTCTTGCTTATGTAATAGATGGCGTGAAGAGCTCTCCCTACCCGTTGGCCGAGAACCGCTCCAACGGCGTAGTTGCTAGCGTCACACATAATCTCGAAAGGTAACTCCAAATTCGGGGGTTGGATGATTGGTGCCGAGATTAGTGCTTCTTTGATTCTATTAAAAGCTTCAACACACTCATCAGTGAATTGGAATTGGGCATCTTTAAGCAAAAGTTGAGTGAGGGGTTTTGCTATTTTTGAAAAATCCTTTATGAAAAGACGATAAAAACCCGCGTGACCGAGAAAACTTCTCACCCCTCTAACATTCACGGGAGGTGGGAGTTTCTCTATCACCTCAACTTTAGCTTTATCGACCTCGATGCCCTTTTCCGAAATCAAATGACCCAAAACAATTCCTTCATTGACCATGAAGTGACACTTTTCCCAATTTAAAACAAGACTAACATCTTCACACTTTTGCAACACAAGAGAAAGATTATGCAAACATGAGTCAAAGTCCTTTCCATAAACACTAAAATCATCCATAAAAACTTCCATTATGGTCTCTAAGTAATCGGAGAAGACACTCATCATGCATCTTTGGAAAGTGGCGGGGGCATTACATAAACCAAAAGGCATCCTCCTATATGCAAAAGTCCCATAAGGGCATGTGAAAGTGGTCTTATGTTGGTCATCCGGGTGTATAGGGATTTGGAAGAATCCCGAATACCCGTCAAGGTAACAAAAGAATTTGTTGGAGGCTAACCTCTCAAGCATTTGGTCAATGAATGGTAAGGGGAAGTGATCCTTTCTTGTTGCGGAGTTTAATTTCCGATACTCAATGCACATACGCCAACCGATGATCATTCTTGTGGGTATTAGTTCATTGTTTTCATTTGTCACTACCGTAGTACCTCCTTTCTTAGGTACCACTTGGACGGGGCTAACCCACAAAGAATCCGATATGGGATATATGATTCCCGCATCAAGTAATTTCATGACTTCTCCTTTGACAACTTCTTGCATGTGGGGGTTCAATCTTCTTTGGGGTTGAATGGTAGGTCTATGGTCTTCCTCTAGATGAATTCTATGCATGCAAAAGTTGGGACTTATCCCCTTAAGGTCATCTAGACTATAACCTATAGCCTTCTCATGTTGTTTCAACACATCAAGAAATTTTCCAAATTGGTCATCATCAAGTCTATCATTAACAATCACGGGTTTGGTCTTTGATTCATCAAGGTAAGCATATTTCAAATTTGGGGGAAGGGGTTTCAAAGTAGGAGTTCGTACCTCATTTTCCTCCTTTGGAGTTTCATTGAGAATTTGCTCCATCTCCATTAGACATTCCATTCTCATAGCATACTCAACTTCATTTTCATCAACCTCATCATATTCAAATTCCATGATGGGTTCCTCTTGCTCTTGAGCTTGTAAAATATTTTCTAGGATGGATTGCTCATCCTCTATGGGTTGACATGCTTCCACTAGAATGTTATGCACTAATTCGGATTGTGCACGAGTAAGTTCTTTGTTAGCTAGAGCGGCCTCAAAAAGATCCACCTCCAATTCCCAATACATATTTTTAGCCTCACTTGCTTCCAAGGCTTCCAATGCTTGCATGGGATCCTTGAAGAAAGGTATACTCAAGTGGTCCTCTACAAAACAATCTATAAGATCCATCTCGGAAAATATCGAACAACTTGAAAATGATTAGGACAAACATTGAGGAGTTTTACTTCCCCAAGGCGAAGAAAGACACAACTAATAACAATAAAAGGAAATCTAAATCAAGTAAACACCGTCCCCGGCAACGGCGCCATTTTTGATCGGTCCGTTTCGTGTTCACAATTAAAGGTGTGGTCGTTGGGTCACGTCCGAATCAAAACACAATTTATAGCTTCACAAGCAACTCTACAATTAGTAAAGAGGCAAGTAAAGGTCGGATCCTAAGGGACGGGTATAGAAATGAGATTTCTATTGAAACAAGTGGTGTCTTAGAGGTGTCACAATTTGGGTTGATGTAGAAGGTCACTAACTAAAATAACAATGAAAATAAACAAGCAAGATGAATTAAAAGAGGTGTAAACAATTGGTTAAAGAGCACTAGGGTGTCATGGGATCATAGGGGAATCATGGGAATTGATCATACAAACATGTTCTCAAATTATAAGCAAGCAATTATTGTTGTGATGGATTGAGTTGGGTTATATCTTACAATCCTAGGAAAGTTTGGGTCCCGGAGCCGAATCGATTAGATTGTACAACACCTACAAGTCGACTTAATCTTCTCTACTCAACAACATGCATGGTCTAATGAGACTCGAGTTGGGTTATGTCTTACAAGTCTCATTGAAAAAATAGGAGATGGTGGTAAATGCAAGGATTCATAGGCTTAGCATTTCATCAAATATAACATGTGCATGAGTTGAGATCAAAACAAGTAAGCAAATAAAACATGAAAGTATATTAATTTAAGCATGAATCATTCCCCATGTTGGTTTCCCCTAATCACCCATTAACCCTAGCTAAGAGACTACTCACTCATTATCATGTTGATCATGCTAGCAAGGTTGTCAATCATACCAACAAAGTGAAACATGATGAATAAATGAAAGTAATTAACAATCATTAAAAAGGGATTAGGAGAATTATACCTACTAATGATTATTCCAATAATAAAGCAAAGATAAAAGAAGTACTTGAATGCTTGATTGAGAGGTTGTCAATCTCCCAATAATAACCCAAATAATCTTCCATTACCCAAAATAAAGGATGAACAAAAGAGAGATTAAGGAAATAAAACTTGTATTAGAACTTGATTAATTGTTGATTACAAAACTAAAGAGAGATTTGATTGATATTAACTACTCTAATTGTTGATAAGAAGAACATGCTCTTCTAATTAGACTAATGGGTATTTATATTGGAAATTAGGGGGATGCATTAGGGTTAACTAAGGGCTAAACTAGTAATTACACTTTTTAGATTGAGCAGGGAGGAGCCGATATTTTTCGAAGGAAGGGCTTCTTTCTTTGTAGCTTGGAGAAGAGGAAATCGCGCTGTAGAGGAATCCGAGCGGATCAGGGTCGGGACGGGCGGATTCTGGCGATGGAACTCGAGCGGATTCAAGAGAATCCGGACGGATTGTGGTGATGGAATCCAAGCGTTTTAGTGGAAAACCGCACGGATTGTGCAGGTGGAGGACGGCCGGATTGTAGACAATCCGCACGTATTGTGCCTCAGCAAGACTTCTTCTTCTTTTCTTCCCTTTTCTTCATAAATTCCTTGGGGATTTCCTTGGGGACTCAAGGATCCTTTCTCAACATTTCTCATCTACTATCATATGTACAAAGTCCTTCTAATCTTGTCTCTCCTTGATGCTTGGTCATTGAATTCGATCAATTTAGTCTCGTTTTGCCATGAAAATACAAGATTCTTACTCCTTTCCTACCAAGGGATCAAAATCTCAAAGAATATGCAAAACAAAGAACTAAAGATAATAAATGACCCAAATATGCACTAAAAAGCATGGGAACAAGGCTAATTAGGGGGCTAAATATGCACTAATTATGGGTACATCAGGTACCAATCCCCTTTTGGATTTGTCCATGCTGAAACGTCGAAGAATCTTATCAACATAAGATTCTTGACTTAGTGCCAATATCCTGTTGGATCTATCTCTATGGATCCGGATACCTAATATGCGTTGTGCCTCTCCTAAATCCTTCATTTGGAAGTGGTTACCTAACCACTTCTTAACCGAAGACAACATTGGAATATCATTTCCAATGAGTAGTATGTCATCGACATACAAGATTAGGAACACAACATTTCTCCCACTAAATTTCATGTATAAACATGGTTCCTCAACACTTCGAGTGAAACCATTCTCTTTTATCACATGATCGAATCGATGATTCCAACTTCTTGAAGCTTGCTTAAGTCCATAAATGGATCTCTTAAGTTTGCATACTTTGTTAGGATTTTTAGAATCAACAAAACCTTCGGGTTGTATCATGTACACCACCTCTTCTAAATGCCCATTTAGAAAAGCGGTTTTGACATCCATTTGCCATATTTCATAATCATGAAATGCGGCAATCGCTAACAAAATCCGCATGGATCTTAGCATGGCTACGGGGGCGAAGGTTTCATCATAATGAAGACCTTAGACTTGGGTAAATCCTTTTGCCACTAGCCTAGCTTTGTAGACATCATCATGTCCTTCTATGCCATTCTTGACCTTGAAAATCCATTTGAATTGAAGAGGTCTTGCCCCTTTAGGCAAATCCACCAAGTTCCGAACTTGGTTTTCATGCATAGAATCCATCTTGGACTTCATGGCTTCAAGCCATAAGGAGGAATTTGGACTAGAGATTGCGGCTTTGTAGGTGGCGGGCTCGTCACTTTCTAAAAGCAACACATCGAGTGTTCCATCTTCTTCGATAAGTCCCACATATCGATCGGGATGGTGAGTAACTCGGCCCGTTCTTCTAAGTGGAGTAGGGACAACCGCGCTAGACGATGAAGGAACATCTTCTGGCGTCTCTACCTCGGTTTGTGGCTCTTGAACTTCATCAAGTTCAAAATTTCTCCCACTCTGTCTCTTAGAAATAAATTCTCTTTCTAAGAAGACAGCCTCGCAAGACACAAACACTTTGTTTTCTTGAGGTTTGTAGAAGTAATATCCTCGAGAGGTCACGAGGTAACCTACAAAGATGAATTTTTTGGATTTTAGGGCAAGCTTGTTGTCGGTCTTTGACTTGACGTAGGCATCACATCCCCAAATATTCATATAGGATATATTAGGAACCCTTCCCATCCACATCTCATATGGAGTCTTTTCGGTTGTCTTCGTGGGACTATTATTCAAAGATCTAATTGCGGTTTGGATTGCAAATCCCCAAAATGAGTTTGGTAGCTCGGTTTGACTCATCATTAATCGAACCATATCAAGTAGGGTTCGATTTCTCCTTTCTGCAACACCATTGAGTTGTGGTGTTCCGGGTGGAGGTAGTTGTGATATTATACCACAACCTTTCAAGTGTGAATCGAATTCATGGCTAAGATATTCTCCACCACGATCGGATCATAGTGCTTTTATCCTTTTGTTCAATTGGTTCTCTACTTCATTTTAAAATTCCTTGAATTTCTCAAAAGCTTCACTCTTATGCTTCATTAAATAGATATACCCATATCTACTCAAGTCGTCGGTGAAGGTTATGAAATAGTCATAATTTCCTCGAGCGGTGATACTCATTGGTCCACACACATCGGTATGTATGAGTCCCAATAGTTCACTAGCTCGTGTTCCTTTACCGCTAAAAGGATTACGAGTCATCTTGCCAAGAAGGCAATATTCGCATGTTCCATATGATTGATAATCAAATGGTGTAATCACATTAGTCGAAATTAATCTTTTGATGTGATTCTCGTTTATGTGACCTAATCGACAATGCCAAATGAACGATTCATTTGGATCACTTGATTTGAGTTTCTTTGATTGAATGTTGTAGATGTCATTAGTTGGATTCGAGGTTTCTAAAATGTAAATGCCATTAATGGAAGGAGCTTGGCCTATAACCAAGTCATTCCTTGAAATAATACAACGATTGTTTTTAATGACAAAACAAAAACCGTCCATGTCTAACATGGCGATAGAGATAATGTTTTTAGAAAGTGTAGGCACATAAAAACAATTATGTAAATACAACTCAAATCCATTAGGCAAAGCCAATACATAAGTTCCTTTGGATTCGGCCGCTACTCGAGCTCCATTTCCAAGGCGTAGATCCACATCTCCTTTGCTAAGCCTCTTCACGTCTCTAACCCCTGTAAATGATTAGAAAGGTGAGAACCACAACCGGTATCCAGTACCCATGTCGTAGTGGAAGTATAATTTACATCAATAACATAAATTTCCTTAGGAATTTTACCTTTTGGAACGATGATTCCTTCCCTTATATTTCGCAAATATATGGGACAATTCCTACGCCAATGTCCCATGCCATAGCAATAATGACACTCATCTTCAACTTGCTTGAAGTTTTTCCCTTTCTTTCCCTTCTTCTTGAACCTTTTGCCCTTAGAAGCAAGAGCTTGATTGCTTGAGCTCCCACTAGTTTTGGCATCTTTCTCTTCCAAAGATAAAGATCCTATATATTTTATGAGGCGGTCTTTCTGAGACTGGCTCACAAGAGATCTTGTAGTAGTAGGTGGTCTAGAAGAAGTGATGAACTTTATGTTTCCATCCGAACCTATCCCAAAATGAAGTTCTCTAGTAGTGTCGAAATCATTGTTGAAGCAAATGTCGTCAAAAACATTGTGGCAAGACTCAATAGTTATCGGTGTAGTAGCGTTTGATGGATTCATTGTAATGAACTACAAGTATGGAGGAAAAGGAAATATTAACATTTGTCTTTTTAATCATACTTGTAAATAATTGAACAAGATATGAGCATTTATATAGTGACCTCTACCCAACTATTATAAATGATTCCAAGATCCAAATTCATATTAACTTGGGCACGGTGTAGCCGATTCATCCCTTAATAATATAACTCGGTGGATTAACTCTTTAATCGATTCTACTTTTAGAACTCTTGGTCGATAAAATTACATTAATATTTATCTTTAGCCCAAAACACATCCGGCTATGGTCGAGAATACTTTTGTTGAGTTCATTCCAAATTTCGAATAAATGTGTCCATGATCCAAATCCATATTAACTTGGGCACGGTGTAGCCGATTCATCCCTTATCAACATGAATTCGGTGGATAGACATTTATCACCCACTTCCCCTACGTAACAAGGTTTGTACCCCGGTGTGGGCGAGCGCACTCCCTCACGAAATAGGTTTTCATGGTTTCTACTTTTTGGTAAGGCTAAGTCTCAATTGTTTATTTTAGCGAGAGGTCATGTCAATTTATTATCTATCACGTTTTAAGTG
Source organism: Silene latifolia (assembly GCF_048544455.1). Lineage (NCBI taxonomy): Eukaryota > Viridiplantae > Streptophyta > Magnoliopsida > Caryophyllales > Caryophyllaceae > Silene > Silene latifolia. The sequence goes on from NC_133532.1 coordinate 69,672,495, forward strand.
AACTAAAGCGGTGAACTACGATAATTATAATTGACACGGTCGATAAACTCGATTTAAAATGCATGTTTAGTTATGGCGATTTAGCGATGCATGCAACATATAAATAAAATCCTAGTATGACCTTCCTAAAATAGTAAATCTAATAAACTATTACAAATTCGGAAACCAACTCCTTTGGTCCCTTGAACTTCGGTCTTGGCACGCATTCCAAGGCAACACTTTCTTTGATGGATCGCCTTCTCGAATGGCACCGTCTTCAAAGAACTCCGGAATAATTAAATTACAAAATGAATTTACATAACTTCCTATTATACATTTGAATAAAAATAAAAATAAATCTATTAAATTACAAAACGGTGATACGAGATCACAATAATTACAACCGAATCGATATTCCTATACATTTCGGGTAATATCAATTAAAACTAAGGCCATACTAAGTAAAATTACATAATTCAAAAATTACATAAAATTAAAATATGACAATCATAAATAAAATGCAGCATTATAATATGTATGAACATGCTAGATTTTATGCTAAACCGCCTTTTAAGAGCCAATATCATATATTAATCGGTTTTTACGGATATGCGTGATTTAACTTATTAAAATCACAATAATTACTTAAACTCATATTTATGTACAAGTTAATTACCCTAACCATCTTAGGACTCAAAAATTAGTCTCCACTAACATTTTGAAAATAACTAAACTTGATTTCTTAATATTGTTCATAAATGGACCCAAAAATAAAAAATTATGCTATAAACTTCAAATTAAATTATAAAAATTACAAATAATTTCGAAATTTGAAATTTTAACTCATGAACATTCTGGAAAAATACCATGACACTCATAATATTCAAAACTTAGGTTAAAAATTTCGAAAATTTATCGAGAAAAACAATGGTGCGGTTTATCGGTTTTAACAATTATGACCATAAAAATATGAGAAAAATTATTTTTATCAACTTTTCACTTTTATATCTGAAATATATGATAAAATGCAACATGGGACATTTTTACTTTAGTCATGAAGTATGTTATAGCATTATTACTAATTATAGTCACTATTTATGTGATTTTTCATCAAAGATTCATAAATCATGCATGAAGACGTCATTATAGCCAAATATTTTACACAAATCTTGTAACATTGCATGTGACAACTTACTAAATTTCCATGACCATATTCGAAATATAACTCATATTAACCTATTTACCCATTTAAATACGATTTTAACTTATAAAATTCATATTTCGAGCAAAACAACTTATTTTAACATGAAGATTTACAGGCCATCAGTAGATAATATATGTGATAACATATCCAAAAAACACTGAAAAATTCGAAGTTTAGCTATTTTTCGTCCAAAAATGACATTTTTATCATAAAAATCACATTTTAATGCCAATATTATATAAAATGAACAATAAAATCCATAAATAAACCAAAATATCCTAAAAATTACTTAGGACCAGAAATTTTTAACATGCAAAGTTATTTTTAGGTTTATCTTCATAAATCCAAATTAATTAGTTTTGTATGTTAATCTTATAACTCGGAAAAATTATAAACCGATTTGTATGCAAACAACCTAAGGCTCTGATACCGCTTGTTAGAATTCATTAATCTCATAAATTTACATATTCATATATGAAATAATTTATTTAGTCATAAAATAAATGGAAGATCTTATGCATGCAAACTAAACCAAGATAAGAGAAGAAATCGTCAATCTTACTTATATATTTCGGATATTAGGGCACCAACAAGATCTCCTTCTTGTTTGTTCTTGAGCTTACTTATAATGGATGAACAAGGTTCAAAATAGAACCTCTCCCAAAAGCATATACCCAAGGAAATCCCTTAATAACTTATATAATTATGAACAAGTAATAATACTCCCTCCTATTCTAGATAACTGTCCCATTGTGAAGATGGCACAAGAATTAAGAAAGTGAGTTTAGACCACACAAAACGGACAATGGGACAGTTATGTGAATAGACAGAAATAGAATTGAATTTGGACCACACAACATTTACCAAAAATGGACAATGGGACATTATTGTGAATAGACGGAAATGGACAATGGGACGGTTATCTGGAATAGGAGGGAGTATAAGTTTTACTTAAAATTTGACACAAAAAATATTAATTTGTTCTCTTGAAGATTTCGGTCAAGAGAGGAGTGATTTTTTGATGTTTTTGTTTCTCTAAGTTTTCACAAATTATAGAGAGAATTCATTTTCTTACACTAGAAAATATGAGTTGAAGTTGTGAATAATTAATGGAGGAAAAACTCTATCTTTTCTCTTGGAAAACCGTGGTGATGGGGGAAGGGTGCCCAATGCATGAGCTTGTTTTTCTACCCAAGAAAAATAGGCATGCAAGGCTACAAGCAAGGTCTTATCATTGTGTTTTCCACTTAAAAATAATTAACACAATTTAAAGACCCTAACCTTCCCCATTTCGGTACACTTAATATAAAATGAAAGGTCCATTTTATTTTTGTCATTTGTCAGTTGTGACATATGTGACATGTTATTTGATATGTGAAATTGTAATGTATTTTTAACATATTAAAAATCAATATACTCATAAAATATGTCATATACAAAATCGACTAGTAATTCGTAATTACTTGTACCAAAACGGTTTATCAATTATAAATCACAACGTCTTGTATTTATAATAAATTATTCATTCAATTGTTTCGTAAACAATAATTTTATCCAAGTAATAAAACAATTCGATTACTTAGACCGTATCTAATTTAATCGAATTACAATGAGACACGTCAACTTTACTCACAAAATCATCCGTCAATTTTAAGCAATTTAATTAACTCGTATCGGCATACGATTAATTAAATAATCAATTAAGAGTATTTCCCTATAGGTATGACCTAAGGGGATCAACTGATCACCACCGTCGCACGACAGTAATGTCAAATTCTAGTCAGGCAATCATTACCGATATGTGTGGACTAGTTGACTGTAAAATATTACATCCCACATGTATTTTTAAAAATGAGATTTGAACATGTGATCATTATGATCAATAGTTGTGATCGCATTATTGTCGGAGGACACTTATTCCAACAACTAAACCGTCTCATGTATAGCCAATCCACGCACGCATATCAAAAACACGTTATAGTCCAATCATTATCGGGTGGTTTTTAGAAGGTGCAGATACTGGGTATCTACAGAGCCCTCACTTTGACTGAGGCTTGGACGGGGCAAAAGTTAAAGTATAGCCTGCAGGTCAATCGAAGATTACAACCTGAAGACCATTACGACGTCAAGGCGACTCAAAAGGGTTTGAGCCAAGGACTTATCGTCGGGAAGGGCGGCGACGAGGCGACTCGGGGATGCTAGTCAAGGACCTGCCGTCGGGAACATTTTAGAGTCTGTCGACTATCGATGTGGGTCGTTTAAAGTCCATTAGACTACGTATAAAGGCTCGCCAACCATAAGAAGAGGTCACACCTGAGGCATCTTCGGGATATGTCTTTGAACTGTTTGCGCGCAAAGGCTCGCCAATCGTGTTGAAGGTGCATTTTGAGGCTCGCCAGCCATAAGAAGGAGTCATACCTGAGGCATCTTCGGGATATGTCCTTGAATTACTTCTTGTGTGCGTGCAAAGGCTCGCCAGTTATGTTGAAGGTGCGTTTTGAGGCTCGCCAGCCATGCTGAAGGTACGTTTTGAGGCTCGCCAGCCATGTTGATGGTGCGTTTTGAGGCTCGCCAGCCATCGATGGTCGAATGATCGACTGTGGGAAATAGTCTGAAACATCGGGCTTATTTCAAGATATTGTCTGGTAATGATTTCCAACCAGGTTGACGTTGATAGGTTCGGCTAGGGAGAAACGAACTCCAACTTGCTGGAGGTCCTAAGTGAACTCCGTGGGGATAAATCCTCTAAGAAAGGCTCTCTGGAAAACCAATTAGGGAGAGCGCTGCGTCGGGATCATAAACGATGTTGCAAGGATCTTTGAAAGACCTGTGGGACTTCGATTTGAAAATCGGCACTTGCTGGGGAGTTAGAAACTTCTCAGGAATCGCCGGGGATATGAGTTGCTGATCGTTGGGAGGTAGCATATGCCATGTAATCGACGAGATTTAATCCCTTGGACTTGACGGGTCGACGTTTGTTGGGAAGAACCCAATACTCTGTTGGAGTGTGTTTGTCTTGTCAAGGTTACCTGCAGGGTTAGTGACCACATAAATCCGCAGTCGCATAGACAAGCATGTAGCACGCAAGCGTATAAGCACATAAGTATGTAAGCAATTAGCACGTAATATCCCGCGTGAGGGGAGATAGGAGTTTTGAAAGTTGTGAAGCTTAAAATTGAGTCTTGTTGCTTGTAGATCCGTGATTTGATAGATTGGAGACACGTGACCGTTGGGATACAGACTCACACATACGCACACTGACAGACTGACAAATGGGCAGTCATGAACGTTACACAAAGTCAGTGTCGACACAACACGAGGGTGACTCTAACAGACTTTGCACATGTAAGTGCAACTCCTAGCCAATAAGGGGTGACAACGCCTATCAAATCCCTGAGGTAAAAGGTCCGTTTGGCTGGGGAACACGAATTGATTATCTTCTTCAGACACATTTTGTTAGAAATATCGGTATATTTCATCAAGAAAAATTCGGATTATAACGAAATTATGAAATATGAAATTACGAGTCATAAACGAAATGTATAAACAAAAGAATAGAGATTAGAATTAACCTCCGGTCCTAGCAATTTGGCCTAAGAACAAATATCAAGATCGATATTCTCTTAATCGTTGCACCCAAGATGCTCCGAGAAATGCCTTTTTCTTGCTAGAAAGAGAACCCTAATTCCTAATCATTTTTAGGTTTTGTGATGAGAGTATATAGTAAAATTAAGAGAGGAAATAATCCTCCCCTCTCTCCTATTTAACCGTCCAAGGAGAAAAAGAGGGGGAGATTTTTTCTTATTTTTTTCCCTTTATTTCGTGTAACAACCAAACAAAATAAGGACAAAATCTTCTTATTTTAGGTTGTTATCATATTGTATAAAATGTGTATTATTATCAATTGTCATTTATGTCGTCACGTATTAATAAGTCCACACACAACAGTTTATAGTCGATTTGTTAATACCGGTCTGTCATCATTTATTATGACAATTTCGTATAATATATATACATTAACTGTAAATATCGCATATTTATAGTTTGCTAATTAAATATAACCGTTTATGTTTAATTACGAATTAACACCTTAATTCGTTTAAGCTAACATTATATACATTAATTAAATATAACGGTTTATATTCAATTTACGAATTAACAATTAATTCGTCTCAGCTGATATTATTTAATTGTATTAAATAATCGACTCATCATCACTTTGACTAAACTTTTAGTCAAATACATGGACTAACCTTTTAGTCATATAAGGCATCAATGTGATTATATTTTCATATAATCACATATCTCAAACACATCCTTTAGGTGTGACTTTTAGGGACCAGTTGATCACCGCCATCAGTATGATAATAACGTCAAACTTCTAGCAAGCCAATTGTTATTAGTAAACGTTAATCAACTGATAAAATACTAAGTATACCCTGTGAACCTATAAGAGATTTATACACGTTATCACACTAACTGTGGAGGACACTATCTCCAACAATCTCCCACTTGTCCTCACAAGTGTATGTGCGATAACCGATTCTCATATCCTTAATTTCTCCCACTCATTGTAAAACAATTTGCAAAATCCGTATTCACAAAGGTCGTATTTTACAAGTGATTAATATCAAGAGTGGTTTTCTCGACTAGAGAGTAACTTAACTGATAAACGAATCATCATTCGAGCATGGCCATGCATTTCAGTTACAACTCCTCGAGTGACCCTGAGAAATGACTAAACCTTATAAAGGATGGATATTTTCTTCAACTCGAATCCTGCAGATACAAGCACAATATGAAATGACCCAGTAAAAATCTGCTTAGCCTCCTGTTACGGTCGACCATGAGAAAGAAACCAAAGTCACCCAAAAACTGCCTTAATCTCAAGAGACAATCGATAGTCAAAAGAATCGACTCTAGGAACACAATGGACGTCCAATCCACGACCTGGCACCGAATGTTTTTAAAAATTTAGGACTCTATTACGTTGTCACAATGTCCTACGAGGTATCGTTATAACTTGAATCTGTGATTGATCAGCCAACCGTTTGACTTATGGCTCGTTGAACCCACCATCAATCAACTTCACAATATAATAGCCAGAGTTATCAGCTCATGTAGGCGATTACGGACCAACACAAATATAATGTAATTCAGTTCACTTTGTGGTGTTCAATGTTGTCATACAATCCACATGAAAAACAAAATATGAAATAATACGATGAAGTTATAAATAGCATATGAAAAGGAAAATGTATCGAATCCATAAGCAACTACTACAACTCAGGAACACGTTTAATTCCCATGGAAATAACGTGCCCTTCATGCTTATCATATTTCAATGGTTTAGTGAGAGGATCCGCGATGTTGTCATCCGAAGAAATATTGTCAATCACTATCTCCTCTTGCTCCACGTAATCACGGATCAGGTGAGCCTTCCGATGTACATGTGTAGACTTGTTGCTAAACTTAGGCTCCTTGTCCTGGAAGATGGCACCTCTATTGTCACAATAGATGGTGATTGAGTCATTCAAACTAGGAACTATGGTTAGTCCTTGTAAGAATTGACGCATCCATATAGCTTCCTTTGCTGCTTCTGAAGCGGCATAGTACTCGGATTCAGTAGTAGAATCAACTACAACTTCCTGTTTAGAACTTCTCCAGCTGACCGCAGCACCATTAATTGTAAAGACGAATCCAGACTGAGATTTCGAATCATCTCGATCCGTTTGGAAGCTAGCATCTGTGTAACCGATTGCACATAGCTTAGTATCTCCTCCATAAGTCAATGCCCAATCCTTAGTTCTCCGTAGGTACTTAAGGATGTTTTTAACAACCATATAGTGTGTTTCACCTGGATTGTTTTGGTACCGACTCGTCATACTCAATGCATATGACACGTCTGGACGTGTGCATATCATGGCATATATGATTGATCCTATGGCTGATGCATAAGGAACGCGACTCATGCGTTCAACCCCTTCCGATGTCTTGGGTGACTGAGACTTTCTCAAATGCATCCCTGAAGTCATTGGAAGGTTCCCCTTCTTGGAGTTGGTCATGCTGAACCTTTCAAGAATCTTATCTAGATAAGACTCCTGACTCAGTGATAGCATCCGTCGTGATCTATCTCGATAGATACGGATTCCCAATATGCGTTGTGCCTCACCCAGATCTTTCATCTGGAAATGGTTCTTCAACCATCCTTTTATCGAAGATAAGAGAGGAATGTCATTCCCAATCAAGAGTATGTCATCGTCATACAATATCAAGAAAACAATCTTGCTCCCACTCGACTTGACATATAAGCATGGTTCCTCGACTGATCGAGTGAAACCATACTCTTTTATCACCTGGTCGAAACGATGATTCCAACTCCGAGAAGCTTGCTTAAGTCCATAAATGGAACGTTTAAGCTTGCACACTTTCTTAGGATTTTCAGGATCGATGAAACCTTCGGGTTGTACCATGTACAATTCCTCCTCTAAGTAACCGTTTAAGAAGGCGGTTTTCACATCCATCTGCCAAATTTCATAGTCATGAAAAGCGGCAATCGCTAAGATTATCCGAATGGAACGCAGCATAACTACAGGTGCAAAGATTTCATCATAATGCAATCCGTGCACTTGAGTGAAACCTTTTGCCACTAGTCGTGCCTTATAGGTATCTGGTTGCCCTTCTACAGAATGCTTTATTTTGTAAAGCCATTTGCACTGAAGAGATCGTACCTTGTTAGGTAAATCAACAAGATTCCATACGTCATTCTCATACATGGAGTCCATCTCGGATTGCATGGCTTCAAGCCATAGCTTAGAGTCGGAACAGGTCATGACACCTTTATAGGTAGCGGGTTCATTACTCTCTAGGAGCAAAACGTCATTTTCCTCGACCATACCAATGTATGACAGATTAGAGACTCTACCCGACCTCCTAGGTTCCTGAGGAATATTAACCGTATCATTAGTTGAAGGAACATGTTCCTTCATCTGTTCCTCGGTTGTTGGTTCTTGAATCCCCGACAGATCGAAGGTTCTATTACTTGACTTGTTCTCGAGAAACTCTTTCTCTAAGAACTTTGCACTAGCCGCAACAAAAACTCGATGTTCGGTAGGCGAATAGAAGTAATGACCAAACATTCCTTTTGGATAACCAATAAAGTATATCTTGACCGATCGCGGGCCGAGCTTATCCTCGTGTCTCCACTTGACATAAGCCTCGCAGCCCCAAACCCGAATAAAGGACAAGTTAGGGACCGTTCCCTTCCATATCTCATATGGAGTCTTGTCGACAACTTTAGACGGACTTTGGTTAAGTATAAGAGCAGCTGACAAAAGAGCAAAACCTCATAATGAATCAGGTACTACCGTGTGACTCATCATGGATCGAACCATATCAAGTAGTGTTCGATTTCTCCGTTCGGACACACCATTTAATTGAGGTGTTCCAGGTGGAGTTAACTGTAAAACTATTCCACAGTCTTTAAGGTGTTGATCAAACTCATTTGAAAGATATTCGCCACCACGATCTGAACGGAGTGCTTTAACCTTTCTTCCCAGTTGGTTCTAAACCTTATTCTAGTATTCCTTGAATTTTTCAAAAGACTCACTTTTATGCTTCATTAAGTAGACATATCCGTATCTACTCAAATCATCCGTGAAAGTGATAAAATATCTATAGCCGTCTCTTGCAGTGATTGACATAGGTCCACATACATCAGTATGTATGAGTCCGAATAGGTTATTAGCGTGCATTCCAACACCTTTGAAGGAAATTCGAGTCATTTTGCCGATAAGACATGATTCACACGTGCCAAATGATGAGAAATCAAATGTGGAGATAGTCCCATTCTCAATGAGTTTCTTTACACGTTTTTCATTTATGTGTCCCATTCGACAATGCCATAGATAAGTTTGATCCTTGTCACCAACCTTTAATTTCTTATTATTCACATATAATATATCTGTGGTTTGATCTAAGATATAAATTCCATTTATGGAAACTGCTTTGCCATAAACCATTTCATTAAAATAGAAAATACAGCTATTGTCCTTTATTGAAAATGAAAAACCATCTTTATCAAGTACGGAAATAGAAATAATATTCTTAGATAAACTGGGTACATAGTAACAGTTATTTAAATATAACTCAAAACCACTCGGGAGCTGGATTACATATGTTCCCATTGATCGCGACAACTCTTGCTCCATTTCGACTCGTAGGTCCACATCACCCTTTGCGAGGGGTGTGATGTTTTTAGGCCCTGTAAATGATTACGAGATGAGAACCACAACCAAGTATCAAGTACCCAAGTTCGAAACTTGGATGGTTAATCTCAATCATATGAATATAAGATGACATACCAACGGGAGTGACGCGGCTCGCTTTTATGTCCTCACGGTACAGGATAGTTCCTCCTCCAATGCCCAGTCTTGTGACAATGGTGGCACTCAACGTCACCGCCCTTGCTCTTTGCCTTGCCTTGTGAGCCACTAGTCTCACCAGGCCCACTCTTACCGCTTTCCGACTTCTTAAACTTTGGCTTTCCTACGTTAGGTCGCCGTGATCTTTGCCCTTACCCTTATTCTTGTTGGAAATCATGAGAACATCTTGCTTCATGCTCCCACTCAATTTCATATCCTTCTCGGTCTGTACGAGAAGTGAGTGTAGCTCATGAGGACTTTTCTTCATGTCATTCATGTAGTAATTTGCCCTGAAAAGGGCAAAACCATCATGAAGTGAATGAAGCATACGGTCAATGACTATGCTCTCACTGATTTTGCAATCAAGTGCCTCTAATTTCTCGACATTCTCAATCATGTCAAGAATATGTGAGCTAACCGGTTGGCCCTTCTGAAGTTTCGCCTCAAAGAAGCGACATGTATGCTCATAAGTAACGATTCTCGGTGCTTTTGAGAACTCATTAGTGAGCGTGGTGAAAATCTTGTTTGCACCTTGGGCAATGAAGCGTCTTTGAAAATTGGTTTCCATTGCAAAAATGAGTACGTTCTTTATCGCACCCGCTTCCATGACGAAGTCACCATAAGCAAGTGACTCGTTAGCTCTTGCATTGGGGCCTGGGTTTGGCGTTATTGGCTCAGTTAAGTACTTGAGCTTACCGTCAGCAATGGCAACATTCCGTAATGATGCCTCCCAGTCCGCAAAGTTGGACCCGTCATTCTTCAGTCGTGTGGACTGATTCATGTGGTCCATGAAAGTTTTGAGCCAGGACTCGCGTGCAAGTGTGGCACTTGGCATAGTGATATCAGAATTTCCAGCCATTTGTTGTAAGCAGTATTATCAATATAAAACGAATTCTACACTGCGAAAAGAAGAAGAAAAACATAATAAGCATACTCATCGTTATGATTTAAGTCTAATGCAAAACTGTTATAATGCGAAGACTCAAGCATTTATACAATTGACCTCCCTCAAGAATTATATAAATTATCCCAAGACTCAATTATTTGTAAATTGATAAGCCAACCTCATGGCTAATTCTACTTTTAGAATTCTTGGTTGATAAATTTCTGTAAATTCTATCTATAGTCCATCATAATCTCGAGAAACTCTTCAGATTATAATGTTGAGGTAAAATAAGTCAACACAAACTACTTACCCAACGTAGAAGGGGTATATGGAGAGTAAGGTCTTATATGCCTACCGACGATGAAGGGATTCACAGTTGTTTGGCCTATAAAGACTAGTCTCAATTTTAGTTTTAGAGGAAGATCCCATCAACTTTATTTTAATACATTTTAAGTGAACTAATATCTAGCATGCGAGAATGAATAAACTAAGATGATGGCTTAAAATAGTGTGACATCTTTATGTCCATGATAACTAACATCCAAACTATATGAGTCAATTTTCATGCATATAAGTAGGTGGTTTGGTTTAGGCGGAATATGATGCACTAATTATCATGCGAAGAAAAGCAACAAGAATGGAAAAACGTAAAACAAAAACAAAGTCCTAGTGTGGCCTATCTACAAAAATGAACATAAATACAACTTTGGAATCCTTCCAAGGACCCGAGAAGCTTGTCTTGATGTTCCATCTTGGTCCATGTAGCGTGAGTGAGCAATCCAATCTCCATCTTTAGTCTTCTCAAAATTACCATTAATAAATTACAAAATAAACCTATTTACATTCTAATTTCAAAAACATAATACTAAAGAAAACCAAAGGAGATTCGAGATCTCAAAATTACATCAAGATTATGTTTCCATCATTACGAAAACATAATCAACTAAGGCCACACTAGGTAATTCCAAATTACAACCGATTGCAAAAATACGTAAATAAACCATTCAACAATTCATACAACTAAATAAAATGCATCAACAATAAATTAATCATTCAAGACATAATTCCTTAGTTATGTAGAGTAATTTATCCAAACCACCTATTTTAAAATGATCAAAATTATGTGACAATTTCTCAATTACTCACAATAATTCCAATCTTAATACACATTATCTTGTAATATGAATTAATCTAACATCATTTTAAACCACTTTAAAATAATTAGGTATCTAAAATTTGTGAACTTTTTCACAACAAACAATCATACATTATAGATATAATGTATAATAATTATTGGTCAAAACACACAAAAAAAAACGGAATTTTTTTTTAAAGCTCTCGGCATTCTGCCCTAAAAAAAAAATGAAAAAGAGTTTTTTTTTTTCTCGAAAATAACCCCTTTTATGTGAACAAATTTGTTTAATGTCGCTACTATAACAAGATTGGCATAATCATCAACATTTAATTTAAACATAGATCCAAACTAGATGATTCAATTTAACCTCTTAAAAATGAATATTTAAATTATGATTAAATCGATTATCTGAATATTTGATTCATCACAATTGATTTGAACATTATTAAATTAATGAATCATGATTCTTAAACAACAATTTAACACCATGTATGCCAAAACTATATAGCAAAAACAAATGAACATCATAAAGCAAAACAATTTCCATTTACATTTCAATTTAATTCTTATTAAATCAAAACATCTACAAATTTATCATATTATCATCTTAACATATTAAAACAACAATATCAATAAATCAAAATGAAACAAGCCATCAAAAAAAAAAAAAAAAACCTCTCGGCAAAAAAAAATGCTACGGCCGATTTTTTTTTCTCTTTTAATCCATTTATGAAAATCATATAAAATAATTTAGTGGCCTATTCTCTGATACCACTTGTTAGAAATATCGGTATATTTCATCAAGAAAAATTCGGATTATAACGAAATTATGAAATATGAAATTACGAGTCATAAACGAAATGTATAAACAAAAGAATAGAGATTAGAATTAACCTCCGGTCCTAGCAATTTGGCCTAAGAACAAATATCGAGATTGATATACTCCTAATCGTTGCACCCAAGATGCTCTAAGAAATGCCTTTTTCTTGCTAGAAAGAGAACCCTAATTCCTAATCATTTTTAGGGTTTTGTGATGATAGTATATAGTAAAATTAAGAGAGAAAATAATCCTCCCCTCTCTCCTATTTAACCGTCCAAGGAGAAAAAGAGGGGAAGATTTTTTCTTATTTTTTTCCCTTTATTTCGTGTAACAACCAAACAAAATAAGGAGAAAATCTTATTATTTTAGGTTGTTATCATATTGTATAAAATGTGTATTATTATCAATTGTCATTTATGTCGTCACGTATTAATAAGTCCACACACAACAGTTTGTAGTCGATTTATTAATACCGGTTTGTCATCATTTATTATGACAATTTCGTATAATATATACATTAACTTTAAATATCGCATATTTATAGTTTGCTAATTAAATATAACCGTTTATGTTTAATTACGAATTAAGATCTTAATTCGTTTAAGCTAACATTATATACATTAATTAAATATAACAGTTTATATTCAATTTACGAATTAACAATTAATTCGTCTCAGCTGATATTATTTAATTGTATTAAATAATCGACTCATCATCACTTTGACTAACCTTTTAGTCAAATACATGGACAAACCTTTTAGTCATATAAGGCATCAATGTGATTATATTTTCATATAATCACATATCTCAAACACATCCTTTAGGTGTGACTTTTAGGGACCAGTTGATCACCGCCATCAATATGATAATAACGTCAAACTTCTAGCAAGCCAACCATTATTAGTAAATGTTAATCAACTGATAAAATACTATGTATACCCTGTGAACCTATAAAAGATTTATACACGTTATCACACTAACTGTGGAGGACACTAGCTCCAACACATTTGCCTTCGCTTGCTTGTTTGAGATCCCTCCTTGAGGCATGATGATTCTGAGAGCGGAACGAAGACTTTGCCATTGTTCGAACCAAGCACTAGGCTATGGGCGGTTTTATTTTGCACTGTAGTTGAGACTCAAAAGATTTTTGAGGATAAAAGATGGGTGTCGTCTCGAAAGAGAAGCCCCCAGAGTGAGAAGGTGGGAATTTGACAAAAGGAGGAGTTGGCGACGTCTTAAGGAAGAAGCCCCCAGTAAAGAGGTATAAGATTAAATTTTGCAGCTGGGTGGGCTGCTTTTGAGAATCGATGTTGATGGTTGAGATTGAAATGGGTGTGCGGTTGTCTCCTTGTTAGGGGACTGCCTACGTATTTGCGTGTTAGCGAAATCAAACTAGATCGTAGTTCTGCGTGTGTGTGCAATGGGTTGCAAATTGAAGTTTTGAAAATTGAATGTGTGTGGGGGTGTGGTTGTGCCCTCGTAATAGGACTGCCTATGTATTTGCGTGTTTGCAAAATCAAACCAGATCGTAGTTATGAGTGTGTGTTGATAATTGATTTTGAGGTGTATGGTTGCGCCCTTGAAGGACTGCCTACGTATTCACGTGAAGTGAAATCAAACCAGATCGTAGTTCTGAATGTGTGTTGATAATTGATTTTGAGGTGTATGGTTGTCTCCTTGAAGAACTGCCTACGTATTCACGTGATGTGAAATCAAACCAGATCGTAGTTTTGAATGTGTTTTGATAATTGAAATTGAGGTGTATGGTTGTGTCCTTGAAGGACTGCCTACGTATTCACGTGAAGTGAAAACAAACCAGATTGTAGTTTTGAACGTGTGCCTAAGCGAGTTGTTAGGACCTTAAAGTATGAGGGTCGCGATGGTAAATGCCGCTTGGTGACTCGAAAGTTGATTTGAGAGAATTCTCCTTGATCATGAATCGAAGAGGTGTAATTTGTGAAAATGTTCCTTATCATGTGAGCACACTAAAAAGTGGACCCTAAGGGTGGTAGACTAGGTATGTCCCGTTCTCGGTAGCAAAGCTTTCGAGGACTCCGTATCTGGGTCAGGGTGAAAAAGTTTTCGACATTATGGAATGTGGAGCTTGGTAATGATAGGTTTATTTGACAGATAAAAATCTGGAGCTTAGGGTCACGACGGTAAATTCCGTTTGGTGACTCGAAGGTTGATTGGAGAGAATTCCCTCTTAATCATGAATCGAAGAGGCATAGTTTGAAAAATGTTTCTTGTTATGTGAGCGCACTAAAAAGTGGACTCTAAGAATGAAATGTGCATGTCCCGTTTCTGAGGAGCGATGTTTTTGAAGACTCCGTATCTGGGTCAAGGTGAAAATGGTTTCGACATTATGGAATGTAGAGCCTGGTAATAAGAGGTTTGTTTGACAGATAAAAATCTAGAGCTTGTATTTTGTGGTGTTTAAGCCGATGGGTTACGGCTTGTAATGTGGTGCGGAATGGGGTCTCAAGCTTGATGTGGACTGAGCATGAAATGGTTGGTAAATAATTTGGGATAAGAATCCCATGTCTGGATCTTAATGTTAAGGTGTGATATTACGAGCTTGAGAGGAATCCTCAGAAGCCTAGATAGGTCTCCCTATAGCAGTCTCTAGAAGGACTTAGGGGTGAAGCAGTTTTGGTTGAGATTTTAGTGTTTTTTGTTTTGGACTTGTCGTCCGGGATTTGGTGTGTTGGACTCGTTGGTTCTGGGCTTTGGACTTGTTGGTCCTGGACTTTGTTATTTTGGACTTATTGGTCCTGGGCTTTGGACTTGTTGGTCCTGGACTTGGTATTTTGGACTTATTGGTCCTGGACTTGGTGTTTTGGATTTATTGGTCCTGAGCTTTGGACTTGTTTGTCCAGGACTTGGTGTTTTGGACTCATTGGTCCAGGATTTTGTGTGTTGGACTCATGGGTCCTGGACTTGGTGTTTTGGATTCACTTGTCCAGGATTTTGTGTGTGGGATGCTTTCTTTGGATTTTGGCCTTTTTGAGAAAAGGGTTTCCATCTTGTTTTGTTTTGATTTTGGCTCGGGTCTTGGCCTTCGCCTGATAGCTCCTGGCTATGGGTTTTGCTTTGGCTTTAGGCGAATGGCTTTTAGCCTATTGGTTATGGTTTTTGATTTACTGGTTCTTTGCCGTCCTTCGTTCGAGGAAGGTAGAGGTGCAGACGGGGATGTATCCGTTGGTGAGAGGTTGATACTTGGTGATGGGATGTTTTTTGTAGGGAATGGGCTTGCCTTTCGTCATTGATCATGAACATGGAGATGTTCTTGTTTGTTATCTGGGTTCGTCGTAGAATTCCTTTGATAAAACCTCGTTCTAAATTGGGTGCTAGTGAAAGGTTTCTATTGCCAGACATGGAATAGATAAAGAAAATGGACACGGAATTTTGAGTCCTCTTCGTACTCGGTACGGAACGTCACTCGAGTATACTCACGTTGAATTGGAATATGTCGTATGCTTTAAATTAATTCTCAAATCAATTCTCGTTGTCAACGGGAAATGGTAAATGGGAGAATATATGATAGTTGGAAATCGTACTTTTATTTAGATAAATAAGATGTTAGCATAGACTCGATGAATACATGTGACTCATGGGGATAGCCCCCAGTTTGTCACTTAGGAATAAAAGGACAGACACTAGGATAGATATGAGAAAGCCTAAGACTCGGACTCGGACTCAATCGTAGATACGGACTCCAAATCATCATCTTCCTCCTTGAAGGTCTCCTTTGCAGGATCCAGCGGCTTGAATGTCTTGTCTTGAGCATTGACCCACTTGAGCACTTCACTCTCGTTGTTGGGAATGATAGGAGGACAATAGTCTATGAGGCTTTCATCTCTTTGCAGAATGAGATGTTCATTAGGGTTGTTTTTATCGCTTGGTTAGCCTAGGGATGAAGCTATCAGTTCATGGTTTTCGATCATATTTTGAATAACATGTTTCAGTTTGAAGCATGTTTCAGTGTCATGACCTTTTCCTTGATGATATTGGCAATAGGCATTGCCGTCCCAGAAATGGGTTTTCCTGCTTTCAGACGGGTCTGGAGTGGGCCCGATTGGTTGTAGCTTCCCTTCAGTCACAAGCTTTTGAAGAGCCGCGGCATAGGTTGTGTTGAGGTTGGTGAATGTCCTTTGTGAACGTTCAACCTTGCTGTTTAGCTAGGGACATTTAAGAGGATTGTTATGAGTGAGAGGTGCGATTATGATTTTGCCAGCTTCAATCATATCTTGAATGGCATGCTTGAGTTTGAAGCAGGCTTCGGTGTTATGACATTTGCCTTGATGGTATTGGCAATAAGCATTACCGTTCCAAAAACGGGTTCTTTGGTGTTCAGGTTCATCCGGAGTCGGACCAATGGGTTGCAGTATTCCTTCTGAAGCAAGTATCTCCAGAGCGGTGCCATATGTTATTCCCAGATCTGTGAATACCCTTTGATGTTTTCCAATGGTTTCCACATTGGTGTTTTTTGGGATGTTTTTGTGATTTTTTGTTTTGTTTTTGTCAATCTTGGACGGAAACAGGATTTGGTCGTTGTCAATGAGAAGTTTTTGGGATGTTGCTTGATATTTTGAAAGGGATTTTGGTGAGGTGATTTCATGTTCTTTGTTTGTGGGTTCGTGGATGTGGGAACCATCGGATGACTCCTCATTTTCAACAACTGTTGGTTGGTGAATGGAGGGTGGGTCTTCTCCTTGATGGTTAGGTTCATTTTTGGTATTACCCAACCCTTTTCTCCAAATTAGCTACCCGGGTGTTCAAGTCATCGATAGCAACTTGGAGCTTTGAGAATATGTTGTTGATGGATACGGAGAGCATCATTATAGCGCTTTGTATGCCATCTTCGTCAATTGCATGAATTTTCTATTCGTCAGGAGAGATGAGATGAGAGCAGTCTGTGGAAGATTCCTGACTGTGTCCAATAGGGTTTTCTGGAGGGTTGTTTTTGTTGTTTGTTGAGGGAGGTTGTGGTAACTCGCCCTTTTCAATCATATCAAGAATGGCGCCTTTTAAGGGGAGACACATTTCAATGTCATGTCCGCGACCTTGGTGATATTGACAAAACAATTTTCCATCCCATCTACGTCCTTGCTTGTTTAGTAGAGGGTCTGAAGTTGGACCAATCGGTTTGACCTTTCCTTTCGAGACCAGCCTTCCAAGGCTATGGCATAAGGCATACTCAAATCAGGGAAGGACCTATGAGGTCGTCTGGTTTTATTTGGTGGAGCACCTAAGGAATTGGCTTCAGTGGTTTTGGTAGCCCTCCAACTAGGGTTGGTTTTGTTGTTGGCATGTAGTCGGGTTTCAAAGAGCTTAACCCTTTCCTCAATTTCAGAAGAGGGAAAATTCCCGGTTGCTAGTTTGTCCTAAACTTGGGAGAGACGAGTACTGAAGTTTTCCACGGTAGCTAGGAGTCGAAGGACAATGTTGTTGGTTTCAGCAAAAATCATGGCGAATGCAGATTGATCGGCTTCTTGAGTTCCTGGTTGGCGATTGATGGCACCCAAGGGATTCCTAATTGACATAATGATAGGCGTTATAACTTGTCTTGGCAAGGTATTGCACAAACAACGGCAAGTGTGACACATATGTAAAAAAGGATGTTTTGTCGTGAAGACGCGATGGTGTGACTAGGTTATGAGTTCGTTAAAGATCGTGAATGACCTCTTGTGTTTGAACTCTTGGTGCATGACTTAAATTTAGAATCGAGTGCCGACTTTGGCATAATGATGCCTAGACAAACGACTTATGACTCAGTTTGGATGTGCGTTGATGGCGTGACGCCATTGGACGAGACAAGCACAGAAACTTGACCTTTGACCCATAATGTGGGGGAAAGACGGGTTTAATATCCGAGAGGTTTTGACTCTGCTAACGCCATTGAAGATGTCTTGACAATTAGGCGACACGAACTAGACCAGAAAGTAGCTACTAAGTTCGGCGGAGACTCGACTTTATCTAGACGACTTGACTTGAAATCGACTGGACTCTAATCGACTCGAGGCAGAATCGGAAAGGTGGACTGAAGTTTTCGAAAAATAGAAATTTTCAAAAAGATTCATTTGTCATTTTATGGACGGTTTCCGAAGAGTAGGGATCTTCAAAAGGTCGACCAGTTGAAAGGGTTATCTTAGATTTGTTTTCAAAAGACAGTTTGAGTTGAAATTGCGGCGGCTCTAAAAACAAAGTGTTGTTTCCGAAGACGGTTTTTGAAATTCTGAATCACGGATTCGAAAATCGAGAATTGAAGAATTTGAAATCGTCATCACAATAGCCATGAAAACGGTTAAATTTGTTTTCAAAGAATTTAAAATTGGGTTGAAAATTTGAAAACGGTTAAGTTTGTTTTCAAAGATTTGAGTTTTGATTTGAAATCTGAAAACAGTTAAATTTGTTTTCAAAGATTTGAAATTGTATTTGAAATTTGAAAACTGTTAAATTTGTTTTCAAATAATTGATTTTGAATTGAAATTTGAAAACGGTTAAATTTGTTTTCAAGCGATTTGAATGGGTTGAAAATTTGAAAACGGTTAAATTTGTTTTCAAATGATTTGAAATTGGATTTGAAATTTGAAAACGGTTAAATTTGTTTTCAAAGATTGAGTTTGAATTGAAATTTGAAAACGGTTAAATTTGTTTTCAAAGATTTGATTTTGAATTTGAAATTTGAAAACGGTTAAATTTGTTTTCAAAAATTTGATTTTGAATTGAAATTTGAAAACGGTTAAATTGTTTTCAAATATTTGATCTTAGAAATTATGAGGATTGAATTCGTCATTACGACGGGTTAGAAAACCGTTTTAACCTTTGAAAGACGGTATGCAAATAAAAAATTGTGAGAATTGAAATCGTCATTACGTTGGCTTAGAAAAGCCAAATTTTATTTCAAAAACGAGATTTGAAATTGGGAAAGTCGAAAGGGTTGAAATCGTCATTACGACAGTTTGAAAAACGTTTTTGATCGAAAATTGATTTCGAATTTCGAAAAGTTGAGTGTAGAATTTGTCATTACGACGACGTAAAAGGGCGCTTTGAGAATGCAACGGTCGGTGATAGACCGAGGTTCGAAATGGCCATTACGACGACGTAAAAGGGTATTTTGAAATGGTTATAAAAACCGAGTTTGAAAATTGTCATTGCGATGGACTAGAAGGGCGTGTTTGAAATGGTTGTAGAAAACCAGGTCTGAAAATCGTCATTACGACGGCCTAGAAAGGTGTGTTGAAATGGTTGTAGAAAACCGGGTTTGAAAATCGTCATTACGACAACCTAGAAAGGCATGTTGAAATGGTTGTAGAAAATCGGGTTTGAAAATCGTCATTACGACGGCCTAGAAAGGCGTGTTGAAATGGTTGTAGAAAACCGGGTTTGAAAATCATCATTACGACGGCTTAGAAAGGTGTGCAATAGTCAGCAAAAGACCGAGGTTTGGAATGGCCATTATAACGGCGTGAAAGGGTGTTTTTGAAAAGGTCGTAGAGAACCGGTTTTGAAAGTCGTCATTACGACGACATAAAATGGGTTTGCAACGGTCGGTGAAAGACCGAGGTTTGAAACGGCCATTATAACGGCACAAAAGTATGTTTTGAAAGGTTTGAAATGACACGGAAGGACTTATGATCACATAACACATAAGCACTCGCAGTTTCATTATATTATGCATAATGCTGACACGGATTTTGGCTTAAAGGGCGGGTTACACACCAAGTAATCAAAGCCCGATTTTCGAGAGGGATACCAAATTACCAATCCAAACAAAATGTGTAAGGAGGGTGCCCTAGCCTCGTGCTCGAAGGTGATGAAAGCTCTTTGACGAAATAGATATGTGTAACATCAATGGTATGCTTGACTCAATCGGGATTCAAAACGCGGGGATGAGAAAACTCACGCCGACGGGATGAGCCAATTGGTCGAAAAGGGTTAGATTGTGGGCCCGGACAAGGAACCCGACTATGACCGTAATATTAATTAATTCACTTTAACCACGACCTCGTTCGAGTTTCACCTCTAAGGATCACAAAGACACAAGTGTCCTAGTTCTCCCCAGCGGAGTCGCCAAATTATGGACATGGGCCACGCGTTACGCGTACATGGGCTGCCGCCGATCCGTGGACGTAGGCCACCTACACGGCAAGCCAATATGTGGACGTATAACGGTCGGAAAGCCACGTTTGGAGGCGTAGAAATGCTTTTGACCGGATCACTTTAGATCGGTCGGTTTCGCCTCGGCAAAGGTCTCAAAACGATGTTTGAGATGTTCGGACTCGCCACCAAGCATTTGTGGGATGCTTGGAACCCGTTCGAATCCACTTTATACCTAGGTTAATCAAGGCAAAAAGTGGTGTTTGACATAGGTACTAAAGATAAGGAATCGTCTCCCTTTTAGCATTCTATGCCTAAAATGACTCTCGTGCGCCCTGGATAAGGCCATCCACTATCCAAAGGTTTTGAGTAAGGGGTGAGGGTACGTATTGGGTAGCCCTTTAATCAGACACCCAATCCCGCCCGCGTTAGCGGCCTCTACTGTTCGATCGTGGTTGTTTAAGTGCAAAAGTTGATAAAACGGTTTAAATGCATGAATGCGCATCCAAAGGTTTAACCTAACATCTGAAAGTTTGCTAAGTCGGTTTGTTTATCCACATAGCATTAAATTGATGTCAAAGTTGGATTTAGATTGATTTGCATGTGAAACGGAAATTAAACATCCATTTACCAAATTCGGATTATGATGCTTAACACGATCCATTTGTTTGAAAAGGTGTGTTTAAAGGATAAAGTATAAAATGCAAACTCGTCAATCTGATCCGTCACGTATTCGGATTAACCGTAATCGAGATCGTCCTAGACAAGTGCTAAAAGCGAAACAAAACAGTGCCAGGCAGCCCCATTAAGGCGCGAGCCTATTGGCGAGGGAACAAGGCCTTTCCAGGTTTTAAAATATGAAAACAGACGGCCTCTTGGGGCGCGAGTCAGATGACGACCCAAGGGGCGTCTCCTGGTTGTTAAAAAAAAGGTTGTTTAAAAACCGTTTTTTGTGATTAATGATTTGCAAGTATGATTTGCATGACTCGGAATAATTACTATTATGTTAGTAATATTCGTTGTCGGATTTGCAAGTTTAAAAAGCATAATAAAATGTGTAAAAGGAAAATGTTTGATTTGAACTAATTATGTTAAGTTCAATTATTTGTAATTAGTCAAGTTTGTCATCTTACTCGGATTAAATCGACATGGTGTAAAGAACCAAGGATGATTATGAATTATGACTAATATGTTTGCAAATGTAAATAAATGAGAAGGATGCTAAGTAAAATAAAAGGGGGTTAAAATACCCTTTAATTTGTAATTAACCTATAATATCATCCAGTCACGGATTAAACCGTCATGGTATAAAGAACCAAGGATGATTTTTGTAATGGTCAAAATATGTTTATCATAAAAATGAATTAAGATGGTAAATAAAAGAAAAGAATTTCCTTTAAAATGTAATTAACCAATTAATATCACCGAGTCACGGATTAAACCATCATGGTATATGGAACCAAGGGTGATTATGATTTATGGCTAAAAAGTTTGTCATAAAAATGATTTGAAACATTTGAAATGCTAAAAACCGATTGCAAATAAGAAATGAAATAAAGAGGAAAGACGAGAACAAACACGACTGGATTAAGGCATGAGAGGGCATTGAGGCGCGAGCCATACAGCTATACAAGCAGCCCCTGTCTCAGGCCAAAAATCCGGTTTTGGCTCGTCTATCCAATATTTGAATCGTGTTATGCATTGTTCATGCATATAAACTCATAAAAACACTAAATACATGAAATAAATGAGTTGTTTACACCCTCAAACTTACGTGTATTGATGTTTGCGAGGTACATGACTTTAGAGTTGGTTTTCTCGTTGTGAGTACTCGTGATAAAGAGTGTCTTAAAAAAGGATTTTGTTTTGAAAATAGGTTGATAATATGTTAATTAAAACATGTTGATTGATGAATTGAGTTGGTCAAATGGGTCGGTTGAATGCACGACGACGGTACCAAACAAAATGTGTAAGGCTTGTGTTTTCGATCGGTAGGTCGAAAACACGTGTCGATTAAGTGACTTAGGAAGTCGAGTCTAGAAGTTTAAGAGAGATGTGAGGGGGCGGACGCTCGCGTAAAGATTATGGTGTGTGATGGTGGGTATTTATAGAGAAATGTGGGATGGTAGGTCGGTTGAGTTTGCTTAGAGGCTAAGCAGACAGCCCAAAGAGGCGCGAGCCACCTAGTGATTGAAAGGGGTGTACTGTCCCTTTCAATTTGGACGTGGCCTTTGCTCTATCTATTATTTGGTTGGTTTGATTTGTGGTAATCTAATAAGATGTCGTGTAATAATATGGGCACCTAATAAGATGATTTTGGGTGTTACTTGGGGTAGGTAATTTGTGTGCTTGACTCGGGTTTGACCCGTGTGAGTCGGGATTTGAATTTCGAGTCAGTTTTTAGCCCGGTGTTGATTTTGACTCTAATTAGGGTCATTTTAATGAAATGACATGATAAAGACATTCATGGCATTATTTTCGACATTTGAGATTTGGGTTGACTCGGGTTGACTCAGGTTGACTCGAGTTGCGGGTTTCTGAGTCGGTTTTGGTAGGGCAGAGCAAAAAATCCGATTATCCAAACTGATCCGATATACGATCCTAATCCGATCCGAATGTTTGGATATCCGATCCGAAAGTTAAGCTTGGTTTGGATATCTGATCCGAAATCTTTGGTTTTGGTTTGGATATGGATATTAGAATTAAAACATTTGGATATCTGATCCGATCCGAAACTATAGTTGTCTAGTATAATTTCGAGAAAATAAAATTTTATTTGATACAACAACTTAATTATTGTTTAAAATATTAGAGAAATATTTAGGTGGTACTTAAATTTTATGTCGAGAACATTGGAATAAGAATACTAAAGAAAACCATCATGTAAGATTATGAATATAATCGTGTTTCAAACTTAATTTTAAAGTAAATTCAAAAGTATGGATATCCGACGGATATCCGCATCGAACATTGGATATCCGAAACATTTGGTTTGGATATTGGATATCTAACTTCAGGATTTTTAATATGGATATCCGATCCGAACTAGCACTTTGGATCAAATGCCCGATTCGTACTCTGCCCTAGGTTTTGGGTCCGAAGACGGTTTTAACTCTAAATAGTGTTATTTTAATGCAAATGAAGTTAGAAAACCATTCATGAAATCATTTTTCATATCCGAGTAGTGCACTAAACCGTCTCATGTATAGCCAATCCATGCACGCATATCAAAAATATGTTATAGTCCGATCATCATCGGGTGGTTTTTGGAAGGTGCAGATACTGGGTATTGTTATTATTATTATTATTATTATTATTATTATTATTATTATTATTATTATTATTATTATTATTATTATTTTTTTTTTTTTTTTTTTTTGCAAGAAGATATACCTCATTTTATTAAGAAGAGGATAAAACCTTACAAAGCTATCCACTAGCTACCCAAGAGGGTAAACAAAACGAACTTTTAATCCTCAATGCAAGCCTGAGAGTGACTAGCTAACAGCCTAAGTTTTACAACATGTTTAATTTGTTCAACAAGAGTAACAGGTTGAGTTTCATGTGCACTGAAAAGTCTGCCATTCCTTTCTTTCCAAATATGATAGATAGCAGCAGCTAAGCAGCTCTTTCTCCACTGATGCTTCCAATGATGTCTGCCCCTAGATTGAACCATCCAGGTGAGTTCAGTATCAAGAGCATTACTTCGAGTAGGCAAAGCCATCCAATGCACAAGCCCCTGCCAGATTTGTTGAGAGTAAAGGCATCTGAAAAAGAGATGTCTATGCGACTCAGACATTTGCTTACAGAGGATGCACCTGTTAATAATGACCATTCCTCTTTTGGCCAGAAGATCCACAGTTGGTAGCTTCCTCAGAGCAGTAAGAGTAGCAGTAACTCTGTGCTTGGGTAGAACAGCAGAACCCTGTAAAGCTTTAAACTAGGGGAGAATAGGACCATGTAACCTGAACCAGTCATAAGCCAAGCCAAGTTTGAATTTACCATGGGCAAACCAACTGGCCACCACAACAGTGCCAGTAGAAATGGAACCTGTTCTAGCCAGGATTTCATCTTTAACTTTGATAAGGCTGCACAGGCTTTCAGGGTATCTATCCTTAATGCTAAGTTGCCAAATGGAACTATCAGGGAAAGTGTAAGCTCGATTCCACTGAGCCCAATTCCCTTCAAAGTCATGATCAAGCACCCAAAGCCATTTAGCCAGCAGTGCTTTATTCCAAGAGAGCAATTCCTTAATATTGAACCCACCTTCATCCCCAGGCCTGCAAATGCATTTCCAGGAATGGAAGACAAGTTTCCTTGCACCAGGTTCTACATTCCAGAAGTAATCCTTGCAAATTTTATTTATTCTTTTCAGAATAGTCTTAGGAAGTAGAGCAGTAGCACACCAAAAGTTAGCTAGCCCAAAGATAACAGAGTTAAGAATTTGGATTCTGCCAGCATAAGAGAGGAAAGTGTTAGACCAGTGAAGTAGGGAGTTTTGAATCTTGGTAATAAGAGTACCATAACTTCCACAGAATTCTTAGTAGAGTTGAGAGGGATCCCAAGATATCTGAATGGGAAATGTCCCTCAGTAAACCCAGTGGCCTGCAGGATCTGAGCTCTGACAGAGGGATTAACTCCACCAAAATAAATTTCAGTCTTAGTAGTATTAGCATGAAGACCAGACCAGGAAGCAAAATCATTAATAATACCCATATCACCAGTGACAGAAGGTACATCACCTCGAGTAAAGAGCATCAAATCATCAGCAAAGACTAAGTGAGTGAGCTTAACTTTAGCACACTTGGGATGCAGATCGACACGAGGCTTGGAATCTAACTTCCTTAAGTGTCCGGATAAAATCTCCATCGAGCACAAAGAGGTAGGGAGAGAGTGGGTCTCCTTGCCTAAGGCCACTCTTACCCTTGAAAAAACCATGAGTAGAACCATTGATTTTAATGGAAAACCAAGAACCAGAAATACACCCCATAATCCAGTGAATAAAAGCAGTGGGAAGCTTCAAGGCATGAAGCATATTGAGGATGAAGTCCCATTGCAAAGAGTCAAAAGCTTTATGAATATCAATTTTGATTAAAGCCCTAGGAGTAAGGAATTTCCTGGAATAGTTCCTTACAAGGGATTGAGAAAGCATAATGTTTTCAAAGATACTTCTCCCTTGGACAAAAGCAGCCTGTTCAGGGCCCACAAGGGAAGGGAGGATAGGCTTAAGTCTGTTGACCAGAATCTTACTAATGGTTTTATATATAATGGTGCAGCAAGATATAGGTCTGAAATCAGTCACAAAGTTACTATTTTTTTTTTTTTTGGGATTAGGGTGAGCAAAGTAGAATTAGCTTGCTTACTCATTTTACCAGTATTGAAGAAGTTTAACACAGCTTTGCAAAAGTCAGAGCTGATAAGCTCCCAGGAATCCTTAAAGAAACCTGAGGAGAAACCATCAGGCCCAGGGCTCTTGTCAGAACTAATGCTAAACAAAGTAGCTTTAATTTCATCCAGAGAGACAGGTTTAATAAGACTAGCAGAGTCCTCAGGGGAGACACAGGAGCCCTGATGAATTAGGGATGTATCCAAAGGAGAAGTGGGAGTAGTAGAGCCCAAGAGATGGGAGTAATAATCAACAAAACCCTCAGCTACATCAGACAACCCAATCCTTTCAGTTCCATGTCTATCAACAATCCTGCCAATGATTTGTTGATTTTTCCTCTCCTGCAGTCTAGAGAAAAAGTATTTAGAGGAGCAATCACCATGTTTAATATTGTCAACTTTTGCTTTTTGCTTTAAGAAGCTCATTTCAGCTTGCTTAAGAGTATTATAGTCAACGAACAACTGCTTTTCCTTGTGCATAAGATCAGGAGAAAGAGGGCAAGACTGCAGCATAGCTTGACAATTCATAAGAGCAACCTTAGCTACCACCACTCTATTGGAAATGTCACTATAATTTTGCTTGTGAAGGCCATATAAGCTGACTCTAACATTCTTGAGCTTGCCAAAGAGCTTAAACATAGCAGTACCCTGAACAGGGAGATGCCATGCCTGGGTGACAAGATCCCTATAAGAGGCATGGGTAGTCCAGCAATTAAGGAAGCTAAATCTGGACTTTAAAGGAGGATCATCAAATACTGTTACCAGTACATGAGAGTGATCAGATATACCAGCAGGCAAAAAATTAGCATAAGTGGTAGGGAATTGGTTGAACCAGTCAAGGTTAGCTAAAGCCCTATCCAGCTTGGACCAAGTTCTGGTACTGTCATCTTGCTTGTTAGTCCAGGTATATTCACATCCAGACCCCCTCATATCATCCAATCGACAATTCAAGAGGCAAGTATTGAAAGCTAGGATATCATCCAGGGTAGGAGGAGTGGGACTTATCTTTTCACTAACATCCCTGATCACATTGAAATCCCCCAGGAGGACCCAACTTGTAACAGAATGCTGAATGGAAGAAAGAGCAGTCCATAGATCCTCCCTTATTTTAGGATCATTACTACCATAAACCATAGTAAGAAAGAATTTCTGAGAAGTAGCATGATGATTAATGGCACAGTGAATGAACTGTGCATTGGAGAGAATAAGAAACGATGAATGATAGCGAGGGTTAAAGATGAGCCAGATCCTGCCATTATAATGACAGTCATAATTGCATATCACACTATAATTGCTGAACTTATTTTTGATGATATTATCAGCATTCTTCTTTTTTACTCTAGTTTCCAAAACACCAAGAACATCTAGCTTATTACTCCACAAGAAATCTCTGATCTCTTGTTGCTTGAGAGGGTCATTACACCCTCTAATGTTGCAGGAGATGATCTTCATGAGAAATTTTATCAGGGGGCTCTTTATCCACTAGAGTAGCATCAGAGTGCTCATTTTCAATACTAAGAGAATCAAATCTGTTCTCAGTAAGTGGGACATCACTATGGTTATCACTGTGTTCAGCCTCAGTACAGTCTCTCTTCTTGACAATTTGAGACCTCCTATCCACCACCCTAGGGCTACCAGCATGCTGAGGAGAGTGTGAGCCTAGCACATGGCATTCTGAGTGCATTTCAGTAGTCAGAGAAGAGGAGCCATCACCCTGAACATGTGAGGAACCAGCTAGATGCACTGGTTGATCCTGGACATGCTCAGGAGTAGCATCCTCTATCTGGCCATCTGAGGTACCACCTAGCTCATAGCATACTGAGCCCAACTCAACCTCAGGTTGTGGTACACTAGGGGGGATAGGGTTAGTAGAGGGCTTAGCCTTATACACCTTCTTGGGATCACTACTAGTAGGTTGGTGCCATTTACATTTCTTTGAGTTTATGCCCTAACTTCCCACACCCGAAAGTGGAAAGGAAGCTATTCATAGATGATTCTCTGAACAGTTTGGCCATGAAAAGGTGTATTAAGAACAATTTCATCAGGTAAAGTGGCAGAAACATCAGCCTCAACAAGGATCCTTGCAAAGGACAGTTTAGTCTTACAAGTGGTATTGAGATCAGCAAATAGAGGTTTCCCAATCTTGCTAGCCATCTTGCTTAGCACAGATTCAGACCAGAGAAATGGTTCCAAGTCAGGAAACAAGACCCAAATAGGAACAGTGGAGATCTTATCCATTTCCATAGAGAAGTTAGGATACCATTGCTTTAGAATGAGAGAGCTTGACCCCAGTTTCCAAGGACCCTCCCTAAGAACATTATTCATATCCTCTTGAGTGGCGAACCTGAAGCTGAACCACCCCTTCCTGTAGTATTGGACTACTGGAGAAGCAATATGCTTCCAAGCTTTTTGGGCAAAATCTTGAACTTGCTTTAGGTTAGGCTTAGACCCAAGGAAGTTTCCCATTAAAGTATACTTCCAATAATCCAATTCCCCTTGGAAATCCTCAAGATTGACCTCAATTTCAGTAGAGTTCTTGCTATGTTCATCAAAGAATAAGGACATACCCAATTGACTAGGTCCTTTAACAACATCATTCCATTTCCTAGGGTTATTTTCCCCAAAACCTAAGTTTGGTTTTGACGTATCAACAGAATCCTCGGAATTAGGGGCGACATTAGTAACAACAACAGGTTCAACGACAACAGGGGTGTCAGTAACCGTAGCATTAGCAGAGACAACCTTATCAGTCACAATAACAGGGGAGTCCTTAGTAGAGCTCAAATTGTTCGCAACAATGGCGGAATTTGGAGCAATAGAAGAAGTATTAACCACTAAAGTTGAAGAAGGAGTTTGGGAGGAGCGAGTTTTACGCGCAGAATTATGAACCGCAGTGTCAACAAAATCACTGAGAAGAGCAGGGGAACGAGGAGAATTCACCTGGGTTTGACAATTCTCCGAGGATTGATCAGAATTATCCATGAAAGTGGTATGAGAAGGAGCGGATTGAGACGAGCTATCCAATGACGGTCTTCCTTTGGGGGGTCGACCTCTTCCGCGAGCCATGCGAGCTAGAAAAACGAGCAACAATAGATCGCCTTTCTAGAGAGAGAAAACTTCTCTCAAAACACAACTCTTATTATTATTATTATTATTATTATTATTATTATTATTATTATTATTATTATTATTATTATTATTATTATTATTATTATTATTATTATTATTATTATTATTATTATTATTATTATTATTATTATTACTACTACGTTGTTTTATTTATTCTTTTCTATTCTTTATTATTGCTATTATTATTCTTTGCTATTATTTTTCGCTATTATTTTATTCGCTATTATTGTTTTTGCTATTATTATTCTTTGTTATTATTATTATTATTATTATTATTATTATTATTATTATTATTATTATTATTATTATTATTATTATTATTATTATTATTATTATTATTATTACTATTATTATTATTATTATTATTATTATTATTATTATTACTACTCTATTTGTTATTCTTGCTATTATTATTCGCTTATTATTGTTATTCTATTTATTCTTATCGCTATTATTTCTTCTATTCTTATTCTTTACTATTATTCTTTATTATTATTATTATTATTATTATTATTATTATTATTATTATTATTATTATTATTATTATTATTATTATTATTATTATTATTATTATTATTATTATTATTATTATTATTATTATTATTATTATTATTATTATTATTATTATTATTATTATTATTATTATTATTATTATTATTATTATTATTATTATTATTATTATTATTATTATTATTATTATTATTATTATTATTATTATTATTATTATTATTATTATTATTATTATTATTATTATTATTATTATTATTATTATTATTATTATTATTATTATTATTATTATTATTATTATTATTATTATTATTATTATTATTATTATTATTATTATTATTATTATTATTCTTCTTCTTCTTCTTCTTCTTCTTCTTCTTCTTATTATTATTATTATTATTCTTCTTCTTCTTCTTCTTCTTCTTATTATTATTATTATTATTATTATTATTATTATTATTATTATTATTATTATTATTATTATTATTATTATTATTATTATTATTATTATTATTATTATTATTATTATCTTTATTATTATCTTTATTATTATCATCATTATTATTATCATTATTATCATTATTATCATTATTATCATTATTATCATCATTATTATTATTATTATTATTATTATTATTATTATTATTATTATTATTATTATTATTATTATTATTATTATTATTATTATTATTATTATTATTATTATTATTATTATTATTATTATTATTATTATTATTATTATTATTATTATTATTATTTTAAAGGGATGCGCGCAGCTTTCATTAAAATAAAAATAAAAGTTTACATGAAATTGGTGGGGCGCCGAGAGACAATCTGGGTTCCCACACCCTTAGCAATAGCAAAGCTAAGTCTAGTAAAAATGTCAGCGGCCACCCGAGTCCCCGCATCCTGAGATCCGAGAATTTCTTGATCCGCTGAGCAAGGCAACAACATCCGAACCGGCTCCCAAGTGAAGAGAAAGAGAAAGGTAGGAAACCATAACCTGCTATCGCGCACAAATCCCCATACTTAGCACACTTTGTTGAGCAAAGATCGGCGACAACCCGGCCCGACACAAAATCGCCAACCGGTCCCGAGTCAAAGGTGAAGAACCCGTCGGATCGACGCACACATCACGACCCCTGTCCAAAGAATAAAGCAATAAATCCGCAGGACGAAGAGAGCCACCATGCCCATCAACCAAACCGATATCAACCTCCTTCCCCGCAGTAATACCAGATCTATAGCAGATGTCGAAAAGAGTGTCGCGGACAAGGTTATGCCGATGGTTAACGCCCACAGTACCAATACAAGAAACAGCGTGGTCCTCAAAAACATCCCCAGCAAAAACCCGAGAGCAAGCAGGACAAGGCCTAGATACCGTGAATAACGGAACACCCAGACGATACCCCAGCACACTAAGGTAAGTCCTCCCGTTCATAGTCTGCCTAACCCTAAGAAAGGAACCGCACGTAACCAATCAGAGGAGTGAGAACCCTGCTGAGACTGCCATAAAGCAAGATGGCGTGGTGTCAAAGAGAAAACAGACTCTGAGGCAGCAGCAACCGTCGTGAAATAAATGTCTGCTGTTTTGTGTGGATTTTGCGCAGGGCGAAATCAGGTCAGGGTGATACTATATAGGGTTAACTAGCTCTGATTAGCCTATTGGTCAGGTTGACAGGGTACGATATTATGCTGTAAATAAGATAATAAAAATAACAAGACAAACAATTTTGTACGTGGAAAACCCTTGAATGGGAAAAAACCACGGGCACTAAGCCAGGAGAGGATTTCACTATATGATTTGAGAGAATATTATTATGATGACAATAATGCTTGTGTTTCTCTAAGTAGTATGTATATATCTTCTTGCGTATGAATGATCCCCTTTCGGATCTCTCAAGTGTTCTTTATATAGATTCCCATCTTGAACGGCTGCATGATCAAGCATTGAAGGCTGAATATTCTCCATAATTGCTGGTAATAATTGCTGAATATTTCCTTCTTAATTACCGTATTTACTGCATAATCTTCACACTTAATGCTGCGTATTTATTTCCATTAATATACGCGGATTTGGTTAAATATTGTCCTGATATTTGGACCGTTGTCCTCTCCATGGCCTGGCGCCTATCTTCATGTGCCCTGAGAGCCTGGCACCATGAGAGCCTGACAGTCAGGATTAGATGAAATGCTGATCAGGGTGGTCTGCGGATTTCCAGGCCTAACATCTGCCAATTTCTTCATAAGTTTGGGGGCAGCAATTTCACTAGGGTGACCTAATATACCAGAACCTGTAGTCGCAGTAAACACCCTGCGCGGCATCATCAAAAGCAGGGCCAGCAACTACAATACCAGAAGGGCCGAGGAGCTTAGCCTGCAAACCAGCAGACTGCAAGCGGGACGCAATAAAAGCATAAATTAAAACATCTCCCGCCGCATAGACACCAAGATGAAAAGGGAATGTAGCAAGTTGCCACTGCCAATCCCCAAAACCCGGCCCTGACGCGGTGACAATACGTTCCAAGCTAGAACGAAGAGTGGCATCAAAAGGAAGATGGACAGACCCAAAAACACTAGGGGAGCAAGTACGAAGGGAGAAGTAGAGCTTAGAAATACCAGTACAAGCTCGAACAAGAAGCAACTCACATTGCGGGTCCTCAATCCTCGCAACCAAGTCCATCAACTCAATGGTCTTAGTTACTCTCATCACCACAATCTCACTGCTAAAACCAGGACAAGTACTGACAGGTCCTCCCAAAACTGTAACACCGCGCAATGGCCGAGAAATAGAAGTGGGGAAAACCCCAGGAAGCCGACTCCGTGGATCCTCAACAGGCCAAAAGATCTCCGTCTTGGAGACATTAAGATGTAATCCAAAATGAGGGCCATCCACCCTAATCAAGTCCAAAACCTTCCCCACCTCCAAAGTATCACCCACGATGGTGCCATCATCTAAGTACCATGCCTGCAAAGTGAGGTCAAAAGTGTCCCGGATCTTGCAAACCAAGGGATGCAAAACCAACGCGAAAAGCAAAGGCTCCAACGGAACACCCTGCTGAACACCCTGACAAGACCACAGGCAGTGCTCCCCATAAAAAAGGCGAGCCGGGCTGGAATAACAAAACTCCACCCAACGGAGAGAGCGGGCAATGACGGCGGACCTCTGAAGCATGGTCGAACGATCAACAAGGTTGAACGCGATCCGAAATCAACCAAAGAACATAGAAAGCCCCACCTGAGCCCCCCGATCGTCAATGAGCCGGTTCAAGGCATGCAAGATAGCCTCTCCTCCACCGAACACACCCACCCCTAACTGAAGCCCATCAAAATAAGAAGATAAAGACGGACCTGCCATAGAAGCACAAACCTTAGAGACAAGCCGTCTCCAGACCGTACCAACAGCAATAGGACGAACCGCACCACCCGGTTTAACGAGTGGCGTGAGAGGGGCGCTGGCAATGTACTCGCCTAGAGGAAGAGGACACCGGCCCTCAAGAAAAAGATTAACCACCCTAGTAATAGAAGTGATCAAATCATCGGAGATAGCCACAGCAGTGCCACTCAAACAATCCATAAGGTGTTGGGCACGAAAACCATCCCTCCCACAGGAAGTACCACGAGGGAAGCTCCGAATCATATCCAAGACCATAGCCGAAGAAGCGACCAGAGGATGATGATCCCCAGACAGAGGAGGCAATGAAGGAGGCGGGGCGACATGATGCTTCTCACGCAGGGCCACGAGAGTGGCATCGGAGTAGGGGGCGACCCAGAGGAAGAAATCACCCGTACCACAGCAGTATAATGGCCATCAGAAATCTTCCGCCGACATTGGCGGAGGTTAAGCTCACTCAAATCCAGATCCTCATCCACAGAAAATGAAGAAGGACCCTCATCAAAACACTCAGAATAACCGCAAGCCCCCGGTGTCCCCAAGCAAGGATAGCCCAGCAATACTCGCTCCCGATCGACGCCGAATAGCAGTCCGACACTCGTGATTACTCCGAGGAGCGAAAGTCTTGAGCAAACAAAGTGGTAGAACAAGCAAACGAACCCAACGGGAGAGATCAGTAGGGGCATCAAACACCGCATCCAAGGCCCCTTTCAAAGCCTGAGCAAACCCAAGACGGCACTTAGGAGGAATAGATTTCACGGTGCGAAGACCTAAAGACAATAAACGATCCAGCGAAGATATAGACCACTGAACGAGGTCTACACTATCATCAGAAGAAACCGAAGTAGAAGGAGCCAAAGGTCTCGGAATACCATGAATATGGAAGGTGTAAAGGCCATCAACACACTACGGATGCATCACAAAATCACCCCGACTATGCCGACATCTTGCTCTAACAGTACGGGTCATAAAACACACCCCACACAACCAGAGCCCCATCCGTCTCAAAGAACTCTCGGCATTGGAATAAACAGTCAAACTATCAGTAAGAGTCTGACGCGTAAGGTCCAACGCACCGTCATGACAATGTCGGACCTGTAAATGTTTCTGCCAAGCTGCCTTTGTAAGGCCCTTACCAAAACCATCCCGACACACATGAAGACCCGAAAAAGGACAATGGTACCGCACAAGCTCGGGCATGAAGGAAGAAAACCCCACACCCTTCCTCGCACAAAGCGGAACCGCTCGAGCAAAAAGAGACAAGACCCACTCCTAGTCAGGCTAACCACCAACATACCACCCACTCACCGTGATGGTCAACAATCAACACAAGCGACCCTATCCACACGGCACTAGCACACCGCAACACCAACCATAAACCACAGCCACAACCAGGCAGCGGCGGCAAAAAGTGGCCAGTGACTGGCGACTTGAGGTCTAAAGGTCGACTGGAGGTGGTGGTTGGCAGCCAACGACGATAGAATGATCAGAAAACCGTTCGAAAACCGTTGCCCTAAAAGCCTATCACGATACCAGATTCCCTATCACAACACCACACCCACAGCAGACGGCGGTGGTCCTGGTGCCGACGACGTGAGATGAAGGCGGTTGATAGGGTGGCAGCAATGGGTGAAGGCAGCGGTGGCACCGATTTGAAGAATCGCTGATCGCACGTTCCCTCTCCTCTCTCCTCTCAAAATTATTATTATTATTATTATTATTATTATTATTATTATTATTATTATTATTATTATTATTATTATTATTATTATTATTATTATTATTATTATTATTATTATTATTATTATTATTGTTATTATTGTTATTGTTATTGTTCTTATTGTTATTGTTATTGTTATTGTTATTGTTATTGTTATTGTTATTGTTATTGTTATTATTATTGTTATTATTATTATTATTATTATTATTATTATTATTATTATTATTATTATTATTATTATTATTATTATTATTATTATTATTATTATTATTATTATTATTATTATTATTATTATTATTATTATTATTATTATTATTATTATTATTATTATTATTATTATTATTATGCTTCTTCTTCTTCTTCTTCTTCTTCTTCTTCTTCTTCTTCTTCTTCTTCTTCTTCTTCTTCTTCTTCTTCTTCTTCTTCTTCTTATCATTATTATTATTATTATTATTATTATTATTATTATTATTATTATTATTATTATTATTATTATTATTATTATTATTATTATTATTATTATTATTAATATTATTAATATTAATATTATTATTATTATTATTATTATTATTATTATTATTATTATTATTATTATTATTATTATTATTATTATTATTATTATTATTATTATTATTATTATTATTATTATTGTCATTATTATTGTCATCATTAATAATAATATTATTATTATTAATATTATCATTACCATTATTATTATTATTATTATTATTATTATTATTATTATTATTATTACTATTATTATTATTATTATTATTATTATTGTTGTTGTTGTTATTTTTATTGTTATTATTCTTATTATTGTTGTTGTTATTGTTATTATTGTTGTTGTTATTGTTATTATTATTATTATTTTTTTTTATTATTATAATAATAATAATAATAATAATTATTTTTATTTTTATTTTTTATTTATTTATTATTTGTTTTGCAAGAAGATATACCTCATTTTATTAAAAAGAGGATAAAAACTTATAAGGACTATCCACTAGCACCCTAGAAAGGGCACAAAATAACCTAGCTCTCAAGCTCTATACAAGACCTATGAGACTGACAAGCTAGTAATCTAATCTTGACAACATTTTTTATTTGCTCAATAAGAGCTGCAGGCTTTGTTTCCTTTCCACTGAAGATTCTGCCATTTCGTTCTTGCCAAATATAGGAGATAGTTGCAGCTAAACAACTTCTCCTCCAATTATGTTTCTAATGATGTCTGCCCCTTGATTGCACCATCCATTTGAGTTCAGTTTCTAGATCATTACTTCGAGTAGGTAAAGCCATCCAATGCACCAGTCCTTGCCAGACTTGTTGTGAGTACATGCACGTGAAAAAGAGATGCCTGTGAGTCTCGACCATATGCTTACATAGTGTGCATTTGTTGATCAAAACCATGCCTCTACTGATGAGGAGATCCACAGTAGGTAGCTTCCCTAGAGCAGAAAGAGCAGCAGTAACACTGTGCTTAGGTAGGATAGCTGGGCCTTGCAGAGCTTAAAACCAGAAGACATGAGGGCCATGGGATCTGAACCAGTCATAAGCCAAGGCAACTCTGAACTTACCATTTTTATACCAACTGGTCACAGCTGTTATGCTAGCAGAAATGGAACCAGTCCTAGTCGGGATTTCATTCTTGACCTTTATAATGCTGCACAAACTTTCAGGGTATCTATCTTTAATGCTCAGCTGCCAAATGGAACTAGCAGGGAAAGTGTAAGCTCGATTCCACTGAGCCCAGTACCCTGCAGAATCATGGTCAAGCATCCATAGCCATTTAGCCAGGAGTGCTTTATTCCAAGAGAGCAATTCTTTGATATTGAATCCTCCTTCTTTTTGAGGTCTGCAAATGCATTTCCAAGATTGGAATACAAGTTTCCTTCTATCAGTCTCAATATTCCATAAATAATCTTTGCAAATTTTGTTAATCCTTTTCAGAATAGTCTTAGGGAGCAAGGCAGTAGCACACCAGAAGTTAGCCAGTCCAAAGATAACAGAATTAAGAATTTGTATCCTGCCAGGATAGGAGAGGAAGGTGTTAGACCAATGAAGAAGAGAGTTTTGGATATTAGTTATAAGAGTACCATATATTTCCACAGAATTCTTGGCAGAATTGAGAGGAATACCCAGATATCTGAAGGGGAAATGTCCCTCAGTAAAACCAGTTGTCTGCAGAATTTGAGCTTTGACAGAGAGGGAAACTTCACCCAAATAGACTTTTTTTTTTTGATAAAATGTAAGCTTTTCATTAAATCAAAAGGAGAACGTGACCATACATCGTGTTAAGACGACCCAAAGAATTGGGCCTAAACAAAAACACGCGACAAACGAGTAAGAAAAACAGACTGGCCCAAGGCTCACTTACAACCACCGACAAAACCAAACTCTTACCCTATTTCCTTTTAACAACAAAACCCAGGAGAGAGAAAAAGAGACAGCGGTGCCATCTTCACCCTCCACACAAATCATAGATCCACTGATCCTGCAACTCCTTCCTCCTTGTCACAGTTTTAGTTAGCCAAATCTTTATCTCTTTGATGATTCCAGCCGCCATGGTTTCTGGTCTGACAACCGTAGACTCATGCTTGCTGCGATTCCTCTGGTGCCATATGGAATACATCATAGCATTGATGATTCCATTGATAGTGTCCTTCCTATCCCGAGATCCAATGATGTTATTCCGCCAATCCGTCATATCGTCTCGAGGTAAGCTGAAACCCATCCATTGCTCAACTCTATTAATGATTCTTTGACTATATTCACAGGAGAAAAAAAGATGATCCAAGGAATCGTCCCCATCTCCACATATAAGGCAGGTAGTATCAATGTCTAATCCAAAACTTTTCAGTTTTTCATGAGTGTTCAAACCTTTATGGAAATAAATCCATGCTAGCATACTGTGTTTGGGAATAGTCATTTGATTCCATACCAGAGATGACCAAGAGACCTGGTCATTTTTATGTCGAAGATACTCGTAACCTTTGGCAATAGTGTACGTTT
Organism: Silene latifolia; assembly: GCF_048544455.1. Taxonomy (NCBI): domain Eukaryota; kingdom Viridiplantae; phylum Streptophyta; class Magnoliopsida; order Caryophyllales; family Caryophyllaceae; genus Silene; species Silene latifolia. The sequence goes on from NC_133532.1 coordinate 69,710,192, forward strand.
TACCAGGGATGTTATCCCATTGCTGTTGTAAATAGGGGACAATAAGAAGGTCCCTCACTTTACAAACTTTCCTCCAGTACTAGCTGGTGTCTTGAGTCGGGTCATAAGTTTTCCAGTCCTGTGCTTTAAGATAAGTGTGACTAACCCACTTAACCCAAAGATGATAAGCTTTTACATAGAGCCGCCACAAAAGTTTACCCCACGCAGCCTTGTTCCAAACCAGATCGTCTTTAAGTCCCAGACCCCCCTCAGACTTAGGCTTACAGACCTTGGACCACCCCACCAAAGGGGTCCTTATGTATTCAGTGGACCCATCCCAGAGAAAATTCCTGCATATTGTTTCTATACGTGCTATGACTCCACTTGGCAGAATGAACATTTGAGCCCAGTAATTGTGATAAGTTTTCAAAACAGACTTGATTAGAACGAGTCTACCAGCATAAGACAACTTCTTGGTGCCTAGTCCCCTGATTTTATTCATGAGCTTCTCAATTATGGGAGCACAATCATGAGCAGTCAATCTAGTAGTTTTGATGGGGACTCCCAGGTATTTAAAAGGGAGTTTCCCTTCCACACACCCAGAGACCTGGAGAATATCATGTTTGATATCTTCATTGACCCCATTAAAATATACATTAGACTTCCCCTTACTCATCTTCAAACCTGAAGCAATAGAAAAAGTAGAGAATGTCCTGAGGATTACCATGATGGATTGCACATCTCCTTTGCAAAAGAGAAGGAGGTCCAAACCAAGATGCAAAATCATAATATTGGTATGTAATCCAGACCAATATGCAAAATCATTAAGAATACCCATTGCACCAGTGACTGAAGGCACATCTCCTCTAGTGAAAAGCATTAAATCATCAGCAAAGACCAAGTGGGTTAGCTTAACTTTGGCACACTTGGGATGTAAAGAGACCAGAGGCCGAGAGTCTAATATCCTTAAGTGCCTTGATAAAATTTCCATGCTGAGTACAAAGAGGTAAGGAGAAAGAGGGTCTCATTGCCTAAGGCCACTCTGACCCTTGAAAAACCCATGGGCAGCACCATTGATTTTAATGGAAAACCAAGAACCAGAGATACATCCCATAATCCAGTGAATGAATGCAGTGGGAAAGTGCAAAGCATAAAGCATATTAAGGAATAAATTCCATTGCAAAGAATCAAAAGCTTTTTGAATGTCGATTTTGATTAAAGCCCTAGGAGTAAGAAGCTTCCTGGTATAATTCCTTAATAAGGATTGAGAGAGCATAATGTTCTCAAAGATACTTCTCCCATGGACAAAAGCAACTTGCTCAGGACCCACATGAGAAGGGGGGATAGTCTTCAACCTGTTGACAAGAATCTTGCTAATGATTTTATAAATGGTGGTGCCGCAAGATATGGGCCTAAAATCAGTGACAAAATTGCTAACTTTCTTTTTAGGGATTAAAGTGAGCAGGGTAGAGTTAGCTTGCTTACTCATTTTCCTAGTGTTAAAGAAGTCCATCATAGCTTTGCAAAAATCAGAGCTAACAAGCTCCCAGTAATCTTTGAAGAAGCCTGAGGAGAAGCCATCTGGTCCAGGCCTCTTGTCAGAACCAATGCTAAATAGAGCCTCTTTGATTTCATCCACAGAGACAGGTTTAATAAGACTAGCAGAATCCTCAGTGGAGACACATGAACTTTGTTGAATAATGACATCATCCAAAGGAGAAGTGGGCTTAGTAGACCCCAGGACATGGGTGTAATAGTCAACAAAACCCTCAGCCACATCAGTTAGCCCAATTCTTTCTGTCCCATGTCTATCAACAATCCTACCAATGATCTTTTGGTTTTTCCTCTCCTGCAGTCTGGAGAAAAAATATTTGGAGGAGCAATCTCCATGTTTTATATTATCAATTTTAGCCTTCTGCTTCAGAATACTCATAAGCTTGCTTAATAACACTATAATCAACCAATAACTGCTTTTGTTTTAGGATAAGGTCCTGAGAAAGGGGGCATGACTGCAGCAGTGTTGGACAATCCAGAAGAGCAGTCTTAGCAGCCTCAGCTCTAATGGAAATGTCACTATAAGTTTGTTTGTGGAGAGCATATAAACTAGCTCTAACATTCTTGAGCTTACTAAACACCCTGAACATAGCATTACCTTGCACAAGGAGATGCCAAGATTGAGTGATAAGTTTCCTGTAAGAAGGATGAGCAATCCAACAGTTGAGGAACTAAATCTGGACTGTATATGAGGATCATCAAATACATTCACCAACACAGGTGAGTGGTCAGAAATACCAGCAGGCAGAAAAGTACCATAAGTGGTAGGGAAGTGATTGAACCAGTCAGGTTTGGCCAATGCCCTATCAAGTTTGGACCAGGTTCTAGTGCTATCATCTTGTTTATTAGTCCAGGTGTACTCACACCCAAAGCCCCCAATATCATCCAACCGACAATTAAGAGGCAAGCATTAAAGGCAAGGATGTCATCAAGATCAGGAGGAGTGGAGCTAACCTTCTCACTAACATCTCTTACCACATTAAAGTCCCCCAAGAGGACCCAACTAGTAACAAAATCCTAAATGGAGGAAAGTGTGACACCCCCATACTCCAAGTGCCTTACCAGGACCACTCAGGTATAAAGATGTCACCATCTCGGTTTTCCGAGGCAATGATAATCATAACACAATAACGAAACAACATTTAAATAGTATAAGTTTAGTGAATAAATACAATCCAAAACCAAATACCCAAAATACGGGTTACAAGTTCCCAAAACAACCGTCTAAACAACTAAATGAAATGTCTGATAAACTACTCAAGCTACAGCGGAAGACTCTATCATCTGAAGGTGACACATCCCAGCTATCCCATGTATCTCGACTCATACCTGCTCAACAACTGCTCACCATCCCCGAATGGATCACCACAGTTTTTAAAACAATAAACGGGGTCAGTACTAATCACGCAATTTATATAATCTCAACAACACAACAAACAACACAGCTCAACTGTCACAGATATACTCCGAACTCCATCACCAACTCCACAATACTAACTACACACTAAAGTGTATAGCCCGCGTAGTACCCAACGCAAATGGGTTACTCCTCGCGCGGTGGGGGACCGCAACCGTTCCCACCTAAGCCCCGCTCATCTCCGTCGAGCGATAAACCCAAATCCATTAATGTGCACATCCTTTCCGTGGCGGGTTCCACAGAAGGCAAATAATGGGCGTGAAGCCACTCCCGCAAGTGACTCCACTTAGCCAGGGACGCACCCCGAAGAACACAGACAGATACAATCAATCACAGCTACTATCAACAACCAAATCCAACAACCGTCACAATACGAGTATGATAATATTCAACAATCACAAAGCACAACCAACACATCATGTGACTAATACTGAGTAGGGAAACCTTACCTGGAATGCACTATAGTCAAACGATCTCAACAACTGTTATCAAAAGGCCTCTTCTGCGAATCCTTCTCCTAACATATGATCATACAATTACTACCAATCATAAAAGACAACAAAACCCCCAAATTAGGGTTTAAACAACTTTAACAAAATACCATAAAAACTGTACGTAGATCTTACCCTCGACGCAAGGATCACAAGAATGTAAGGAAAGCTAAATTCCGACCTCTCAAGCTCCGGGATTTGTCAATAATGCGATGGATGCGAAGTACGTAGGTTGCGATCTCTTTTCAAAGTAATTAGGTTTGTAAAAAGTGTTTTATGAAAGTGACGGAAAGGTTTAAATACTAAATCACATTATTAACAAAACCTGATAAAACACCACCCGTAAACCGGGCTACTCGATCGAGTAACAGACGTACTCGATCGAGTGCCGCTTACTCGATCGAGTACCAAGGCTACTCGATCGAGTACTCTACAGGTCAGAAACTGTTTTAAACTGCAAAACACCCTTACTCGACAGAGTAAGGCCCACTCGATAGAGTACCAGAAGACTCATAAAACCGTAGTATTACAGTCTTCCCTCCTTAAAAAGAACTTCGTCCCCGAAGTTCAAACCACAACAAAACAAAGACATACTACTACACCCCCGACACAACAACAAAAACAAAATGCATCATAAAAGCATGCTACCAACCGAACTCAACCCGACTCAACCACAACAAAACATACCGACACAACACAAAAAGGGTGTAAAAACTCTTAAAAACTCTGCGCGATCATCTCCTACCCCCTAAAAGAAACAAGGTTACATCCCCGTAACCATACATACCTGATCAAAAAGGAAAGGGTAACGCTCTCTCATGGCCTCCTCTGCCTCCCATGTAGCTTCCTCAACCTCGTGGTTAGACCAAAGGATCTTAAGCAAAACTGTCTCACCACTCCTAGTCTTCCTAACCTTCCGGTCAAGGATCTGCTTAGGCACCTCAAGATAAGACAAGGACTCATCTAGCTCTATGCTCTCTGCCTCTAACACATGTGACGGATCGATCACAAACTTGCGCAACTGAGATACATGAAACACATTATGCACTCTCTCCAACGCAGCTGGTAAAGCCAAACGATAAGAAACCTCTCCAACTCGATCTAAGTTCTCATAAGGTCCGATGAACTTCTGACTCAACTTGCCTTTCTTCCCAAATCTCATAACCCCACGCATAGGAGACACTTTCAGAAGAACCTTGTCCCCAACAAATCGGACTCCTACATCTCCTCCCATATAAGGCCTCAAACGGTGCCATGCCAATACTGGTGTGATAGTTGTTGTTGTAAGAAAACTCAATCAAATCTAACCTCTGTTCCCAGCTACCACCAAAGTCCATCACACAAGCTCGTAACATATCCTCAAGAGTCTTGATTGTTCTCTTAGTCTGACCATCTGTCGCAGGATGAAATGCTGTACTCATCTTCAAAGTCGTTCCCAAAGATTCCTGCAATTCTTTCCAAAACTTTGAGATAAACCTCGCATCTCTGTCAGATACTATGTCCTTAGGGACCCCATGTAACTTTAGCACATTCTTTCGATAAGCCATAGCTAATTGTGCCTTAGTCCATGTATCTTTCATTGGCACAAAATGAGCTGACTTGGTCAGTCGATCCACTATTAACCATATCATGTTGTTACCCTGTTGACTCTTCGACAAACCCACGATAAAATCCATAGAAATGGATTCCCACTTCCACTTAGGTACCTCTAAAGACTTAATCTTACCTTGCGGTCGTCGCTGTTCCCCTTTAACTCTCTGGCATGTCAAACAACGAGCCACAAACTCAGCTGTCTCTTTCTTCATCCCAGGCCACCATAACGTGTTCTTTAAATCCTTGTATAGCTTGTCACCACCTGGATGTACTGAATATGGTGTACAGTGTGCCTCTATCATGATTGTCTTTTTCAGCTCCTCATCATTAGGGACACACCACCTACCATCAAACCTCAAACTACCATCTGAATGAATAGAGAATATGGACACTGTCCCTTTCTCTACTCCAGCTCTCCACTCTACCATCTTAGGATCCAACACCTGTTTACCTCGAATATCATCTTAAAGATCAGGCTGTACTGTCAAATCTCCCATGGCATCCCCTCTCTGCATCATATGAATCCCAAACCTCCCTACCTCATCTCTCAACCTCATTAAAGATAAAGCTGTACACAAAGAATGTACACTCTTCCTGCTCAAAGCATCTGCAGCAACGTTGGCTTTCCCTTCATGGTAGATGATATCCATGTCATAATCGGCAATCAGCTGCATCCACCTCCTCTGTCTCATGTTCAACTCCTTTTGAGTGAAGATGTACTTGAGACTCTTGTGATCAGAAAATACCTTAAAGGTCGCCCCATAAAGGTAATGTCTCCAAATCTTGAGAGCAAACACTACTGCACCCAACTCCAGATCGTGTGTTGGGTAATTGTCCTCATAAGGCTTCAATTGCCTAGAAGCACAGGCAATCACTTTACCGTTCTTCATCAACATACATCCCAACCCATTCTTTGAGGCATCTGTATAAACCTCAAAGTTCTCACTCCCTTCAGGCAATGCTAAGATAGGAGTTGTGGTCAAACGCTACTTTAATGTTTGGAACGCCGTCTCACAACTCTCATCCCAACGAAACCTGTTCTCTTTCCTCATCAAAGCTGTCATAGGTCTAGCAATCTTGGAGAAATCCTTCACGAACCATCTGTAATATCCAGCTAAACCCAAGAAACTCTTGATCTCAGCCACATTCTTTGGTGCTTCCCACTTGGTTACTGCCTCAATCTTTGTCGGATCCACAGCTACCCCATCCTTAGAGATCACATGTCCCAGAAAAGAAACTCTCTCTAACCAGAACTCACACTTTGACAACTTAGCATATAACTCATGCTCCCTCAAGGTCTGCAACACAATCCTCAGATGCTCCTGATGCTCCTCCTTAGTCTTGGAATAGACTAAGATGTCATCGATAAACACCACCACAAACTTGTCCAAAAACTGGCTGAAGATTCTGTTCATCAAATCCATAAACACAGCCGGTGCATTAGATAACCCAAAAGGCATCATCACATACTCATAATGGCCATACCTCGACGCGAAAGCTGTTTTTGGTATGTCCACCTCTCTAATCTTCACCTGATGGTACCCCGACCTCAAATCAATCTTGGAAAAGACCGATGCACCACTCAACTGATCAAACAGGTCATCTATCCTTGGAAAAGGATACTTTTTCTTCACCGTCACTCGGTTCAGCTCCCTGTAATCTATGCACAACCTCAAGCTCCCGTCTTTCTTCTTCACAAAAAGAACCGGTGCTCCCCACGGTGATACACTAGGTCTAATGTATCCCTTCTCTATCAGATCATCTAACTGCTTCCTGAGCTCCTCCAACTCTTTAGGACCCATCCGGTATGGTGCCTTAGAGATTGGCCCCGTCCCCGGTTTCAACTCAACTGTGAAATCTATCTCCCTCTTCGGTGGCAACCCCGGAATCTCCTCTAGAAAAACATATGCAAACTCATCCACCACTAGTATCTGATCAACTGTCGGACTCTCTATCCGGTCATCTCTCATATGGCACAAGATCAAAGGACACCCCTTCCTCAGATAAGACTTCAAGGTCACAGCTGCAATCAACTTAACTTTGGGTTTGATCACGAACCCACGATAAGACACACTAACACCCTTAGGACCTCTCAAAGACACTTTCTTTTGATGACAGTCTATCTTAGCTTTGTACTTTCCCAACCAATCCATCCCGACTATCATCTCAAAACCGTCTAAAGGAAACTCTAGCAAGTCCACTGGTAGATCAACCTGCCCAACTATCATAGATACATCTCTATACAACCTCCCACATGATACAGACTCACCCGAAGGTATAAAAAATTTCTCACTTACAGACTCATATACCCTCAGACCCAACCGTTTAACATGACTCGAATATACAAACGACTGAGACGCCCCCGAATCAAACAAGACAAAGGTATGAATACCGTTAACAAGAAAAGTACCAGTGATAACATGCGCGTCGTCCTCAGCTGCTTTCTTATCCATCATATACTGACTTTTCCATGGTCTTGTCCACCTCCCGGACAAGATCTGAAGTGGTCGGCTTAGCACCCGACCCATGATTGTTGTTGTTGTTCGTAGCTGGTTTCTGATAAGAATTACCACCATTGCGGTTACCTCCACCCTGGTTGCTCTGACCTCCTCGATTAGACCAGGACACAGCCGGTCTGTTACTCGCATAACTCTGTGCCGGCCCCTGAGAATAGCTCCCCTGAGCTGATCTCTGAAAAGCTCTCGGTACCCTCGTGCACTCATGTCTCTTGTGGCCTACACCGCCACAACCAAAGCAGGTCATCCCCCAGCACTGAACCCCGAACCAGAAGAAAACGCTCTAGCCTGATTGTGGTTGCCTTTCTTGTAGTTAGATTGGCCACCACCCTCACTCTTAGCCTTTCTTTTCTCACTTCCTCTCTCCCGTGCCATCTCCACCAACCTCTCAGCCCTCTCATAAGCTTCCTTAACATCAGTAAGGACTCTCACGGGTAACTTTTCCATGATCCTGGGAGTCAACCCCCTCTCAAATCTCAGCGCTAGGTTCTCCTCACTCAAACCCATGTCCTCAGCATATCTAGACTTCTCATTAAACTGCTTGTAGTACTCAGCAACCGACATATCAGATGTCATCCTAAACCCATCAAACTCCTCCCTCAGCTTACTCCTCACATGCTCAGGTACAAACTCTCTCCTCATAGCCCTCCGGAACTCTTCCCAAGGTATAGCAAGCAGACCCTGCTTCGTATATATCTCTCTAGCACTCCCTTTCACCTTGTCCCACCACTCACCGACCGCTTCCCTCAAGTAGAACACAGCTTGTTCTACTTTTATCTCATCAGTACAATGTACCAGATCAAGAATGTTCTCCATCTCCCAATGCCAATTGTCAAGAAGAATTGGCTCCCCGGTCCCCTTATACTCTTTTGGGTTAAACCTCGCTATATAAAGACTGATCTTAGAGTGATCAACCTCCTTATCCTTCCCCACTCTCTTTAGGGCCTCTGTAAGAGCATCTTGATACTCCAATATCTTAACTATATCGTCGATGTTCATGCTCTCAGCTCTCGCATACAAAGCGGTTTTCTTTGGCGGCATCTTGAAACTATATAAGAAAAGGTAGATATAAACATACATACTATAACCCAAAACATGAAAACACCCTGCTCAGGACCCACTCGATCGAGTGCCTAAACCTACTAGATCGAGTAGAGGCTACTCGTGTAACACCCCCTCATACCAAGGTGCCTTACCAGGACCACCCTACCATGAAAGTGTGTTACCATCTCGGTTGCCCGAGGTTAGTATATATCAAAAAGCGTCTGAACTGAGCACATTTATTAAAGTACTGTAAAGTGTAAAGTTTACATCAACCAAACTTAAATACTGTTTTAACAAAATACAACTTCAAAGTCTGACAAATAAAGAAATCCAACTAAGACTCAGACGGTGATGCTATGACTCGTGATGGCACTCCTCCCAAGACAGTCCCCAAGCTCACACTAGCAATACCTGTCAAGCCTGCTCACCATCCCCGAATGGATCACCGCAGATTCCACAAACAACAACGGGTCAGATACTCAACAATATAAGACAGACAAACGATACAATCAACCGATCATCTTCCAATTCTAATCTTTGTTCCCCTATCAGAATCGACTACACACCAAGGTGTGTAGCCCCGCCAGTTACCCATCGCTAGCAGGTAATCCTCGCCGCGATGGGTGACCGCAGCCCCGATCCCACCTAGTCCGGCTCCTCAATGAGCGACAAACAATCCCTGTCCCTTAATGTGCACATCCCCTCCCGTGGCGGGTTCCACGGAGGGCGAACTAGGGTGTGAAGACACTCCCGCAAGTGACTCCACCACAATCACAATCACCGGATATCATGACCCATCTCAACACCCTTACACCAACATCATCACAACAATCTCCATACTCCGATGATCACCGCAGAGATAACAATAATAACAACAACATGTCTTACAATAACAAGATGGCGAGTAGGAAACCCTACCTTAGAAATCAACAGTGGAAATGAACTTGCACACTCAGAAAGGCCCCTCTACGAAGTCTTCTCCTATACCATAATCATATCACACAATTACACATGGCACAACCCCCATATTCCCAATTCCGTAAACATACAGTAACCCCAACGAATACAAACAACATAGAATAAAACATACCAACAGTAGGATGAGGAATTGTACGTAAGGACTCCGAAGGTTTCGCAAACAACAAGGCAATGGGATGATTAGGGAGTGATTAGGGAGGGATTAGGGTTAACGTAAAAATGATGAAGTAGAAATGATGTTTTGAAAACTGACGCGGGATATAAAATAAATCTTAAACGCTCCCTAATCAAACCGTCAAAATAATACTCGCCAGACCGAATACTCGGTCGAGTAAAGTTATACTCGGCCGAGTATCCTCTACTCGGTCGAGTATTCACTATACTCGGCCGAGTATTCACTATACTCGGCCGAGTATTCATCGGCAGAACCAAAACAACTCATAACAACAGCACTACTCGGCCGAGTAGGCTCTACTCGGTCGAGTAGTCACCAAAGAAAATCCGTAGTGTTACAATCTTCCCCCCTTAAAAAGAACTTCGTCCCGAAGTTCACACTGTACTATAAAACAAAGCACGACACTACACTACAAGTCTATACTAACCACATATAACAACACCAAGGAGCTATACAATTCACCACAAAAGTCATTACCCCGACTCAAAGCAAAACAACAAACAAACAAAACACGACCGCGACCATCTCCTACCCCCCTAAAAAGACAACGGTTACGTCCTCGTAACCAAACATACCTGATCAAAAAGGTTAGGAAAACGTTCTCGCATAGCTTCCTCAGGTTCCCATGTGGCTTCGTCCACATTATGATTAGACCAAAGGACCTTGAATAAGACCGTCTCACCATTCCGGGTCTTACGAACCTTGCGATCAAGAATCTCCTTAGGAATCTCGGCATAGGACAAGGATTCATCAAGCTCGATGTTCTCCATCTCAAGGATATGCGACGGATCGCTCACATACTTCCGAAGTTGAGATACATGAAAAACATTGTGTACTCTATCCAAAGCTGGTGGTAACGCTAACCTGTAGGCCACCTCGCCAACACGGTCTAAAACCTCATAAGGACCTATAAACTTTTGGCTTAGCTTACCCTTTTTCCCAAACCTCATAACACCTCGCATAGGTGACACTTTTAAAAGAACCTTGTCACCTACCGTAAACTCAATGTCCTTGCGGTGCAAGTCGGCGTAGCTCTTCTGACGATCTTGAGCTGCTCTCATCTTTTGCCGAATCAACTGGATTTGCTCAACCATATCTTGAACCAACTGTGGTCCTAAAACCACCGTCTCGGAACTATCATCCCAACAAACTGGACTTCGGCATTTCCGGCCATACAAAGCTTCAAAAGGTGCCATCCCAATGCTTGTATGATAACTGTTATTGTATGAAAACTCGATCAGATCAAGCCTGTCTTCCCAATCGCCCCCAAAGTCCATGACACATGCCCTCGGCATGTCTTCTAAGGTCTTGATGGTCCGCTCTGTCGACCATCGGTTGTCGGATAAAAGGTCGTACTCATCTTTAAAGTCGTACCCATCAACTCTTGCGGCTCTTGCCAAAACTTGGATATGAACCTCGCATCACGATCGAAAACGATATCCTTGGGTATACCATGTAACCGAACCACATGTCTCCTGTAACCCAATGCCACCGTGCATCTTAGACCAAGTATCCTTCATGGGAACGAAATGGGCTGACTTGGTTAACCGATCAACAATCACCCAAATCATGTTGTTACCTTGTTGTGACCTAGGTAACCCCACAATGAAGTCCATGGGGATCGACTCCCACTTCCACTCTGGTACATCCAAAGACTGGATCTTGCCTTGTGGTCTCCTTTGTTCACCCTTGACCTTTTGACAGGTCAAACATCTGGCTACAAACTCAGCTACATCTCTCTTCATGTTTGGCTACCAAAACGTCTTCTTAAGATCTCTATAAAGCTTGTCACAACCCAGGTGAACTGAATAGGGAGTGCAATGAGCCTCCATCAAGATCACTCTCCGCAACTCTGAATCCTCAGGAACACACCATCTTCCATCAAGTCTAAATAAAATGAACCCGGGGAGAGTTGTTTGGAGCTACCGCAAAGACTCGGGAGACGTCCCGGAGTCGCAAATTAGCCCTCACTAACTCGAGCCGGTAACATGGGGAAGTGTGATGAGAGCTAGGTTTTGCATGTACATGTATGTGAAGATGCATGTTTGTAAAAGTTGATAGTTGAAACTATGTGTGTTGAAGTTCGTAAATGTTGTGATGGGAGGAATGGTGGATGTGACGGGTTGTGAATGTTGGTCATATTGGATTTACAATATGCATGAATTGTATGCTGATATGATTCTAATGTGGCATTAAAGTGCTTGATATATGAATTGTATGCTGATGTGATTATAACATGGCATTTAAACTCGTAATATTATGCGTTTGCTGCGGGGAATAGTGAGCATGATAGGGTAACTTTATACTGTATACCCGTCTCTTTTGTGACTCGGCCGAGCAGGGCAGGTACTCGACCGAGTAGGGAGCACTCGGCCGAGTAACCAAGAGCTCGACCGAGTATTGATTTACAGTGAGTAGTAGTAGCTACTGTTTGTGACAACTCGACCGAGTAAAAGGTATACTCGACCGAGTAGTGGCTACTCGGCCGAGTGTTGTTTTACTCGACCGAGTGTTGTTTTTGAGTTTTTGAAGTTCGCGTCTGGAGTCGAAATACTCGACCGAGTATCTAAGATACTCGACCGAGTATGCTGGTATACTTGGCCGAGTGTTCTTTTGGCGGAAGTTACTACGTCTTGAGTTGTAGGCTTTTGTGTTTACGTTTCCGTGTTTCTTGTCAGTTCAGTATGCCGCCCAAAAGAACTCCCGCGCAGATCCAAGCTTCGGAGATGACTCTTGATGAGGTTGCTCGTATTATTGAGCAACAAGAGGCTCTCCTTGAAGCTCTCAAAAATGTGGGAAAGGGGAACGAGAAGTCGATGGATGCAACTCAGCTCAGCATCATCATTGCTCGCTTCAACCCTCCCACATATGACGGGGTAGGTGAACCAAAGCTACTCGAGAAGTGGCACCGTGAGATTGAAGCTCTCATGGAAATGGTTAAGTGCCCCGAGGACATGATTGTTGAGCAGGTAGTGTACTACCTAAGAGGTGAGGCTGCAGTTTGGTGGCAAAATGTCAAGGAAGATGCTAGAGCTTACTACCAGGCGGAAGGAGCTATTCCGTGGTCTGGGTTGAAGAGTGCTATGAGAGAGCGTTTGTCTTGGGAGCATATCCGACACAAGATGAGATCCGACTTTGATTCCTTCACCATGACCGAGGAGATGACGGTCACCGATTACTATCATCGGTTTTGGAACTATCTCGTTATGTTGAAGATATGCGGCTAGGACAGAGAGGTTTGGCTCTCCGTTTTGAGAGGGGTTTATCTGCTAAGATCGTGAGTCGTATGCCAGTAGGGGTTGCTACGACCTCAAGGAAGTGTACTTGAGAGCGGGTCAAGCCGAGAGAATGGTAGATCTCTCAAGAGAGATCGATGAGAGGACTGGGCTGCGAGAAAAGAGGAAGGTGATGGTGGAAACAACGGTCACCGACCAACAAGAAAGGGAATTTCAACCATGCTAAGGCTTTTTCTGGTGGAGCTGGTTTCTCGGGAGGATCTCGTGGTTGGGGAAAGAATGGGGGTCGGGCTGTGAGTGACAACTTCGACCTTACTTGCTTCAACTATGGTGGGATAGGCCACAAAAGACGGGAATGCACTAGCTACAAGCCCGACACTGGTTCAGGAGCATGGTCAGGGAATTTTTCTCAGGGGCCGACTCAGAGTTTTGCTAGTAACCGACCGGGAGGTTCATGGGGCAACAGAGGTGGACAGGGGAACCAGGGCGGTTACAACCGCGGTGGTGGTGGATCTTATCAGCGCCAGAACAATAGCGTCACTCAGGATTCGGCAGCCAAGCCAAGTACCTCCAATGCTTCAGTTCAGGGTGGAGGACAGAAAAACAGTGGAAAGCTCTTCATGATGGACAAGGAGAAAGCACATGATGATGCTCATGTAGTTACCGGTACCTTTCTTGTTCATAATGTACCGTCCTTTGTTTTGTTTGATTCCGGGGCTACACATTCGTTTGTGTCTAAGAGTCATGCTGTGTCTATGGGCTTGGGAAAGTTTGAAGTTGTAAAAGATGATGTATTCATACCTTCAGGGGAGTCTGTGTCGTGTCTCAAGCTGTATAAGGGAGTATCCATGGTAGTTGGAGGGGTAGATTTACCGGTAGACCTGTTAGAGTTTCCTATGGATGGGTTCGAGGTGATTGTCGGGATGGATTGGCTAGGTAAGTATGATGCCAGGATAGATTGTCGACAAAAGAGAGTGTCTTTAAAGGGTCCCAAGGGTGTTAGGGTGTCCTATAGAGGGTTTGTGGTAAAGCCTAAGTGTAGGTTCATAGTTGTGATGACTTTAAAGTCATGTTTAAGGAAGAAGTGTCCCTTGATTCTTTGTCATGTGAGAGATCATCGAGTAGAGCCACCGACAGCTTCTGAGATATCTGTGGTGAGAGAGTTCGAAGATGTTTTTCCTGAGGAAATACCGAGTTTGCCTCCCATGAGGGATGTTGATTTCAGCGTGGAGCTTAAGCCGGGAACGGGTCCTATATCTAAAGCACCTTATCGTATGGCACCTAAAGAGTTGGCAGAGTTGAAAAAGCAGATACATGAGTTGCTAGGCAAGGGTTATATTAGGCCTAGTGTGTCACCGTGGGGAGCTCCAGTTCTTTTTGTAAAGAAGAAAGATGGGAGTATGAGACTATGCATTGTTTACAGAGAGCTCAATCGGGTCACAGTGAAGAACAAGTATCCGTTGCCGAGGATTGATGACTTGTTTGATCAGCTAAATGGAGCAGGTGTGTTTTCCAAGATTTATCTGAGGTCGGGGTATCACCAGCTGAGGATAGCAGATGAGGATATTCCTAAAATAGCGTTCCGATCTCGATATGGTCATTACGAGTGCGTGGTGATGCCTTTTGGGTTGACCAATGCGCCAGCAGCTTTTATGGATTTGATGAATCGGATCTTTACACCGTTTTTGGATAGGTTTGTGAATGTTTTCATCGACGATATCTTAGTCTATTCTAAGATTAAGGAGGAGCATGAGGAGCATTTGAGGATAGTTCTGCAGACTTTGAGAGATAATCAACTTTATGCCAAGCTATCCAAGTGTGAGTTCTGGTTAAAGGAGGTGGCTTTTCTGGGCCATGTAATATCTAAGAAGGGGGTATCCGTGGATCCTAGTAAGATTGAGGCCGTTACCAAGTGGGAATCGCCGAAGAATGTTGCTGAGATTCGGAGTTTCTTAGGCCTTTACCAGGACCACCCTACCATGAAAGTGTGTTACCATCTCGGTTGCCCGAGGTTAGTATATATCAAAAAGCGTCTGAACTGAGCACATTTGTTAAAGTACTGTAAAGTGTAAAGTTTACATCAACCAAACTCAAATACTGTTTTAACAAAATACAACTTCAAAGTCTGACAAATAAAGAAATCCAACTAAGACTCAGACGGTGATGCTACGACTCGTGATGGCACTCCTCCCAAGACAGTCCCCAAGCTCACACTAGCAATACCTGTCAAGCCTGCTCACCATCCCCGAATGGATCACCGCAGATTCCACAAACAACAACGGGGTCAGTATTACTCAACAATATAAGACAGACAAACGATACAATCAACTGATCATCTTCCAATTCTAATCTTTATTCCCCTACTGTAACCGACTACACACCAAGGTGTGTAGCCCTGCCAGATTACCCATCGCAACAGGTAATCCTCGCCGCCAGTGGGTGACCGCAGCCGATCCCACCTAGTCCAGCTCCTCAATGAGCGACAAACAATCCCTGTCCCTTAATGTGCACATCCCCTCCCGTGGCGGGTTCCACGGAGGGCGAACTAGGGTGTGAAGCCACTCCCGCAAGTGACTCCACCACAATCACAATCACCAGATATCACAGCCATCTCAACACCCTTACACCAACATCATCACAACAATATCCATACTCCGATGATCAACAGATAACAATAATCACAACAACATGTCTTACAATAACAGTAAACTGAGTAGGAAACCCTACCTTAGAAATCAACAGTGGAAATGAACTTGCACACTTACAAAGGCTCCTCTACGAAGTCTTCTCCTATACCATAATCATATCACACAATTACACATGGCACAACCCCCATATTCCCAATTCCGTAAACATACAGTAACCCCAACGAATACAAACAACATAGAATAAAACTTACCAACAGTAGGATGAGGAATTGTACGTAAGGACACTGAAGGTTTCGCAAACAACAAGGCAATGGGATGATTAGGGAGTGATTAGGGAGGGATTAGGGTTAACGTAAAAATGATGAAGTAGAAATGATGTTTTGAAAAGTGACGCGGGATATAAAATAAATCTTAAACGCTCCCTAATCAAACCGTCAAAATAATACTCGCCAGACCGAATACTCGGTCGAGTAAAGTTATACTCGGCCGAGTATCCTCTACTCGGTCGAGTATTCACTATACTCGGCCGAGTATTCATCGGCAGAACCAAAACAACTCATAACAACAGCACTACTCGGCCGAGTAGGCTCTACTTGGTCGAGTAGTCACCAAAGAAAATCAGTAGTGTTACAACTCGATCGAGTGCCCAACATACTCGATCGAGTGCCCCGACTCCAGACCCAAAACAGACCTTCTGATCTCTAACATAATCGACCGAGTAGTCTGGCCACTCGATCGAGTGACCCCCTACTCGATCGAGTGCCCATATGTACTCGATTGAGTACCCAAAAACACGCTTCTAGTCATAAAAACGTCAAAATAACCACTCGATCGAGTCAGACCCACTCGATCGAGTACCTCACCCACTCGATCGAGTACCCCTTACTCGATCGAGTCATACAGACTCGTGAATACTACCCACATGTTATCTCACATAACCCAACATACTATGCAACTTCATAATCTCAATATTATAATATAACTACGCATGCATTTCTACACAATTCCTCATACAATCAACAAAATTAGTGTACTTCATGTTAATGAATGCCACATAATAAACAATCATCATGCTTCTTTATGCAAACCAATATATATACACACCCCACCAACTTTTCAATCACGATTTCAATCCTCCACCCCCAACATCCAAACTAACAATTCACATACTACAGCAATTCACAACATGTATCGTTACGTTCACATATAAACTAACGGACACCACATACGACCTTGACATATACCCCCCATGTGACCGTTTCAAAATTGTAGGGCGAGTTCGCGACTTTAGGACGTCTCCCAAGCCTTTGCATTAGCTACTACAACCTTTACCCCGAGTTCATTTTAATTGACTCCCTATGTTCATTATATTCATTAGTTACAGGTTTCAGGATCGTCGCTCTGATACCACTTTGTGACACCCCCATACTCTAAGTGCCTTACCAGGACCACTCAGGTATAAAGATATCACCATCTCGGTTTCCCGAGGCAATGATAATCATAAGACAATAACGAAATAACATTTAAATAGTATAAGTTTAGTGAATAAATACAATCCAAAACCAAATACCCAAAATACGGGTTACAAGTTCCCCAAACAACCGTCTAAACAACTAAATGAAATGTCTGATAAACTACTCAAGCTACAGCGGAAGACTCTATCATCTGAAGGTGACACATCCCAACTATTCCATGTATCTCGACTCATACCTGCTCAACAACTGATCACCATCCCCGAATGGATCACCACAATTTTTAATACAATAAACAAGGTCAGTACTAATCACACAATTTATATAATCTCAACAACACAACAAACAACACAGCTCAACTGTCACAGATATACTCCGAACTCCATCACCAACTCCACAATACTGACTACACACTAAAGTGTGTAGCCCTACCAGAGTACCCATCACAACAGGTTACTCCTCGCCGCCAGTGGAGGACCGCAGCCGTTCCCACCTAAGCCCCGCTCATCTCCGTCGAGCAATAAACTCAAATCCATTAATGTGCACATCCTTTCTGTGGTGGGTTCCACATAAGGCGAATAATGGGCGTGAAGCCACTCCCGCAAGTGACTCCACTCAGCCAGGGACGCACCCCGAAGAACACAGACAGATACAATCAATCACAACTACTATCAACAACCAAATCCAACAACCGTCACAATACGAGTATGATAATATTCAACAATCACAAAGCACAACCAACACATCATGTGACTAATACTGAGTAGGGAAACACTACCTGGAATGCACTACTGTTAGACGATCTCAACAGTTGTTATCAAAAGGCCTCTTCTACGAATCCTCCTCCTAACATATGATCATACAATTACTACCAATCATAAAAGACAACAAAACCCCCAAACCCCCAAATTAGGGTTTAACCAACTTTAACAAAATACCATAAAAACATTACGTAGATCTTACCCTCGACGCAAGGATCACAAGAATGTAAGGAAAGCTGAATTCCGACCTCTCAAGCTCCGAGATTTGTCAATAATGCGATGGATGCGAAGTACGTAGGTTGCAATCTCTTTTCAAAGTAATTAGGTTTGTAAAAAGTGTTTTATGAAAGTGAGGGAAAGGTTTAAATACTAAATCACATTATTAACAAAACCTGATAAAACACCACCCGTAAACCGGGCTACTCGATCGAGTAACAGACGTACTCGATCGAGTGCCGCCTACTCGATCGAGTACCAAGGCTACTCGATCGAGTACCAAGGCTACTCGATCGAGTACCCTATAGGTCAGAAACTGTTTTAAACTGCAAAACACCCTTACTCGACAGAGTAAGGCCCACTCGATAGAGTACCCAATGACTCATAAAACCGTAGTATTATAGAAAGAGGAGTCCAAAGATCTTCCCTTATTTTGGGGTCATTACTACCATAAACCATAGTGAGGAAATTTTTTTTTGAAGTAGCATGGTGAGTTATTGCACAGTGAATGAATTGAGCATGAGAGATCAAAGGAGTAACAGTAACTGTAGTAGGATTATAAATGAGCCAAATCCTACCGTTGTAATGACAGTCATAATTGCAGATCACACTATATTTGCTGAACTTATTTTTGATGAGATTGCAAGCTTTCTTTTCTTTTATTCTGGTTTCCAAAACCCCAAACACATCTAGCTTATTTCTCCACAAGAAATCACTGATTTCTTGCCGTTTGAGGGGGTCATTGTACCCTCTAATCTTCCATGAGCTTATCTTCATGGGATATTTTATCAGGAGGTTCCTTGTCCACTACAGTAGCATCAGAGGTGTCAATCTTATCACTAAGTGAATCAAACCTATTCTCAGTTATTAAGATATGTATGCCACCACTTTGAGTATCACTATGAGCAGCCTCAGTACAATCTCTCTTCTTGGCAATTTGAGACCTCCTATCCACCATCCTAGGGCTACCAACATGCTGAGGGGATTGTGGGCCTAGCTCATGGCATTCTGAGTGCATTTCAGCAGCCAGTGAAGAGGAGACATCTGCCTGACCATGTGAGGGCCCAGTTGAGGGTATTGGGTTTCCCTGAACAGGATCAGGTTTAGTGACCTCTACCTGACTAGCTGAGGTACCACCTAGCTCATGGCATACTAAGCCCAACTTAGCCTCAGGCTGTGGCACACTAGGGGGAATAGGGTCACTAGCAGGCTTGGCCCTATACACCTTCTTAGGATCTCTGCTAGGTTTAGGTTGGTGCCATTTGCAGCTACCAATCTGATGACCTAGTTTCCCACACCCTGAAAAGTGGAAGGGCAGCCATTCATAGATGATCCTCTGAACAGATTAGCCATGGAAAGAAGTATTAAGAACAATTTGATTAGGCAATGTGGCAGAAACATCAGCCTCAACCAGGATTCTAGCAAAGGACAATTTGGTCATGCAAGTAGTGTTAAGATCAGCAAAAAGGGGTTTACCAATCTTGCTTGCCATTTTACTGAGAACAGATTCTGACCAGAGGAAGGGTTCTAAGTCAGGTAACAAGACCCAGATAGGAACAGTGGAAACCTTATCCATTTCCATGGAGAAGTTTGGGTACCATTATTTCAGAATGAGTGAGCTTGATCGCAATTTCCAAGGACCCTCCCTGAGAACATTATTCATGTCCTCCTGACTTGTAAATCTGAAAGTAAACCACCCGTTCCCGTAGTATTGGACAACAAGAGAGGCAATGTGCATCCAAGTTTTCTAGGCAAAATCCTGGACTTGCTTTAGAGTAGGCTTAGACCCAAGAAAGTTCCCCATTAAAGTATGCTGCCAATATTCCAATTCTCCCTTAAAATCCTCTAAATTGACCTCAATTTCTGTAGAGTTCTTGCTATGTTCATCAAAGAATAAGGACATGCCCAATTGGCTTGGCCCTTTGACAACATCTTTCCATTTTCTAGGGTTGTTTGCCCCAAAACCTAGGTTTTGCTTTGGTTTTTCCAAATTAACAACAGGTTCCTCCAAAGTAGAAGTATCATTAGCAACAACAGCAGATTCAATGACAATAGGTGGGTCGATAACAACATCACTAACTGAAACAACAGCATCAGCCACAATAACAGAGGTATCCATAGTAGAACTCAAATTAATTGCAACAATGGCGGAATTCGGAATGATATTAGACGTATTAACAACTATAGTCAGAGAGATACTAGGAGAAGAGCGTGATTTACGCGCAGAATTCTAAACCGCAGTATCAACAAAATCATTGAGAAGAACATGGGAGGGAGGACAAAATAACCTGGGTTTGACAATTCTCCGAGGATTGGCTAGAATTATCAATGAAAGTGGTATGAGAAGAAGCAGATTGAGACGAGCTATCCAATAGTGGTCTCCCTTTGGGACAACGACCTCTTCCGCGAGCCATGCGAGCTAGAAAACGGACGAAAATGGAGATCGCAGCTTTCTAGAGAGAGAAAGCTTCTCTCTAAACACAACTCTATTATTATTATTATTATTATTATTATTATTATTATTATTATTATTATTATTATTATTATTATTATTATTATTATTATTATTATTATTATTATTATTATTATTATTATTATTATTATTATTTAACCAAGAACTTTTATTAGAAATTATCACAATTTTTACAAGAAATTAGTGGGCAACCGAGAAATAATCTGGGCCCCCACTCCCTTAGCGATAACAAAGCTAAGTCTAGTAAAAATGTAAGCGTCCGCGCGAGCCCCTGCATCCTGAGAAACAGAGAATTTCTAGATCCGCTTGAGTAAAGCCACAACATCCGTATCCAGCTCTCCCAACGAAGAAAAAGAGAAGGGTAGGAAACCATAACCAGCCATCGTGCACAAACCCCGGTACTTGGCACACTTCCGGTGAGCAGCATCAGCGACAACCCGACCCGGCACAAAATCAGACAACCCAGTCTGAGACAAGGGAGATGACCCCGTCAGATTGACACACACATCATGCCCCATGTCCCTGGAATAAAGAAGCAGATCCGCCGGACGAAGAGAGCCACCATGCCCATCAACCAAACCGATATCAACCTCCCTACCAGTAGAGATCCCCGACCTGTAGCAGATGTCCAATAAGGTGTCGCAAACGAAGTTATGCCGATGCTTAACACCCACAGTACCAGCACAAGACACAACATGATCGCCATAGACATCCCCATAAAAAACCCGAGAACAATTAGGACAGAGCCTAAACACCGTGAACGGGACACCCAATCGATAGCTAAGCACACTACGATAGGTCCTCCCATTCATAGTCTGCCCCAACCCTGAAATAGGAACCGCACGCAACCAATCAGAAGAGTAAGGCCCCTGCTGAGACTTCCACAATACAACCTGATGCGGAGTTAAAGAGAAAACAGAGTCCGAAGTAGCGGCAACCTCTGCGAAATATTGTAGGGTAATATCCGTATAAGACCCTTTAAATTTAAGGATTATAACGTAAATTTACCTCGAGTGGCCCTGAGAAATATCGAGTACCTGATAAAGGCTGAATATTTCCTTCAACTCGAACTCCTTCCGATCTAAGCACAGCATGAAATGACCCAGAAACAATCTACTTGGCCCCCTGTTACGGATGACCGTGAGAAAGAAACCAAAGTCACCCAAAATCTGCCTTAGTCTCAAGAGACAGTCGATAGTCAAAAGAATCGACTCTTAGGATCACTATGGAGGTCTTATCCACGACCGGGCACCGAATGTTATAAAACATTTAGGACTCGACGTTGATGTCACAATTATGTCCTACGAGATATCCGTATAACACGCTTCTGTGATTGGTCAGTCAACCGGTTGACTTATGGCTCGTTGAACCCACCATCAACCAACGTCACAAAATAATTACCTTGAGTTATCAGCTCACGTGGGCAATTAAGGACCAAAATTATAATGTTTGTTCAGTTCACTTTGTGGTGTTCAAAATTTGTCGTACAAATCCACATGAAAAACAAAATATATAAAATATCAAAACGATGATGTCGTATAGAGTACAAAAGAGAATGAATCTAATCCATAAAAGAGTACTACAACTTAGGAACACGTTTAATTCCCATGGAATTAACATGCCCTTCATGCTTATCTTGTCGTAATGGTTTAGTGAGAGGATCTGCTATGTTATCATCTGTAGCAATCTTTTCTATCACTACTTCCTTTTGCTCCACGTAATCTCGGATTAGATGAGCTTTCCGTTGTACGTGTCTAGACTTGTTGCTAGACTTTGGCTCCTTAGCTTGGAAGATGGCACCTCTATTGTCGCAATAGATGGTGATCGGGTCATTCGAACTAGGCACTACAGATAGTCCTTGTAAGAATTGACGCATCCATATCGCTTCCTTTGCAGCTTCAGACGCGGCATAGTACTCGGACTCAGTCGTAGAATCTCTGTAACAGATTTATTTGGAACTCTTCCAGCTGATCGCAGCGCCATTAAGAGTAAAAACGAATCCAGATCGAGATTTCGAGTCATCACGATCCGTTTGGAAGCTAGCATCTCACAGAACCGGTTGCGCATAGCTTTTGTTCGCCTCCATAAGTCAATGCCCAATCTTTAGTCCTCCGTAGGTACTTAAGAATGTTCTTGACAGCCATCCAATGTGATTCACCTGGATGCTGTTGGAATCGACTTGTCATACTCAATGCATATGCCACGTCCGGACGTGTGCATATCATGGCATACATGATTGATCCTATAGCCGAGGCATAAGGAATCCGTGTCATGCGCTCTTTCTCTTCCGGTGTCTCTGGTGACTGAGACTTGCTCAAATGCACCCCTGGAGCCATAGGAAGAAACCCCTTCTTGGAGTTAGTCATGCTGAATCTCTCTAGGACTTTGTCTATGTAAGACTCCCGATCGAGGGATAACATCCGTCGTGATCTATCTCGATAGATACGGATGCCCGCAATTCTTTGCGCCTCACCCGGATCTTTCATCCGGAAATGGTTTTTCAACCATACTTTCACCGAAGTTAAGAGAGGTATGTCATTCCCAATCAGGAGTATGTCATCGACATACAATATTAGGAAGACAATCTTGCTCCCACTCGACTTGATATAAAGACATGGTTCCTCGACCGATCGAGTAAATCCATTTTCTTTAATCACTTGGTCGAAGCGATGATTCCAACTCCGAGATGCTTGCTTAAGTCCATAAATGGAACGCTTAAGCTTGCACACTTTCTTAGGATGTTGTGGATCGATGAAACCTTCGGGTTGTACCATGTACAACTCTTCCTCCAAAAAGCCGTTTAAGAAGGCGGTTTTCACATCCATTTGCCAAATTTCATAGTCATGAAAAGCGGTAATCGCTAAGATAATCCGAATGGAACGCAAAGATGACTATGGGTGCGAAAATTTCATCGTAGTGCAAACCTGGCACTTGGGTGAAACCTTTAGCAACTAGTCGTGCTTTATAGATATCTTGTTGACCTTCCACAGAATGCTTTATCTTGTAAAGCCATTTGCATTGAAGGGGACGAACCTTAGCAGGTAAGTCAACAAGATCCCATACGTTGTTCTCATACATAGAGTCCATCTCGGATTGCATGGCCTCAAGCCATAGCTTTGAGTCGGAACTAGTCATGGCACCTTTATAGGTTGCGGGTTCACTACTCGTTAAGAGTAGAACGTCATCTATGTCATGTTCCTCGACCATACCAATGTATCTGTCTGGAGGAATAGAGACTCTTCCCGACCTCCTAGGTTCCTCAGGAATATTCATCGCGGCGGGATTGAAGGAATTTGTTCCTCCAATGGTTGCTCGGTATTTGGTTCTGGAATCTCCGACAGTTCGAAGGTTCTATCACTCTTTGCATTCTCGAGAAATTCCTTCTCTAAGAATGTCGCACTAGCCGCAACAAAAACACGTTGTTCGGTTGGCGAATAGAAGTAATGACCAAGTGTTCCTTTAGGATAACCTATAAAGTATGTCTTGACCGATCGCGGGCCGAGCTTATCCTCGTGTCTCCACTTGACATAAGCCTCGCAGCCCCAAACCCGTATAAAGGACAAGTTAGGGACCGTTCCCTTCCATAGTTCATATGGAGTCTTGTCAATGACTTTAGACGGACTTCGGTTAAGTATTAGAGCGGGTGACAAAAGAGCATAACCCCACAATGAGTCAGGCAACACGGTGTGACTCATCATGGATCGAACCATATCAAGTAGTGTTCGATTTCTCCGTTCGGACACACCATTCAATTGAGGTGTTCCAGGTGGAGTTAACTGTAGGGCAATCCCACAGTCCTTTAGGTGTTGATCAAACTCGTGAGAAAGATACTCGCCACCACGATCCGAACGCAATGTTTTAATCTTTCTACCCAATAGGTTTCAGACCCTATTCGGTATTCCTTGAATTTATCAAAGGATTCACTTTTGTGCTTCATTAAGTAGACATAGCCATATCTACTTAAATCGTCCGTGAAAGTGATGAAATACCTATAGCCTTCTCGTGCGGTGATTGACATAGGACCACATACATCCGTGTGTATGAGTCCTAATAGGTCGCAGCAGCGCATTCCAACACCTTTGAAGGAAATTCGAGTCATCTTACCGATGAGACATGATTCACACGTGCCAAATGATTGAAAATCAAAGGCCGAGATAGCTCCATTTTTGATGAGCCGTTTTACGCGTTTCTCATTAATGTGTCCCATACGGCAGTGCCATAGATACGTTTGATCTTTGTCACCAACCTTTAACTTTTTATTCATTACGTGTAATATTTCGGTGGTCCGATCTAAAACATAAATTCCGTTCATGGAGACTGCCTTGCCATAAATCATATCGTGTAATGAGAAAATGCAAGTATTATTCTCTATTACAAATGAAAACCAAGTTTGTCAAGTGCGTAAACCGAAATAATGTTTTTCGAAAGACTGGTACATAATAGCGATTATATAAAAATAACTCAAATCCGCTAGGAAGCTGGATCACATATGTTCCCCTTGAGACGGCAGCCACTCGTGCTCCATTCCCAACACGCAGATCCACCTCACCCTTTACGAGGGGTTCGATGTTTTGAGCCCCGCACATGATTACACAGATGAGAACCACAACCAAGTATCAAGTACCCAAGTTCCGTAACTTGCATGGTTAATCTCAATCATATGAATAAAAGTAGAAGAGGATGAAGACATACCAACAAGTTTAACGCGACCTGCCTTTAAGTCCTCATGATAAACAGGACATGTACGCCTCCAATGCCCAGTCTTGTGGCAATGATGGCATTCCATGTTTTCATTCTTGCTCTTTGTCGCGCCTGATGAGGTGCTCGACTCACCAGGCCCACTCTTACCCGGACCCGACTTGAACTTCGGTTTACCTCTCGCTAGGTTTGCCCGAGCTTTGCCCTTACCCTTTCCCTTGTTTGTCACAACGAGAACATCCTGTTTCAAGCTCCCACTGAACTTCATGTCCTTCTCGGTCTGTACGAGAAGGGAGTGCAGTTCATGGGGACTTTTCTTCAAATCATTCATATAGTAATTCGCTCTAAATTGCGTAAAACCATCGTGGAGTGAGTGAAGCATGCGGTCAATAACAATGTTCTCGCTGATCTTATAATCAAGCGTCTCCGCCTTTCTCGACATTCTCAATCATGCCGAGAATGTGTGGGCTAACGGTTGGCCCTTTCGGAGTCTCGCATCAAAGAAGCGAGTGGTATGCTCATAGGTCACGATTCTCGGTGCTTTCGAGAATTCCTTGGTGAGCGTGGTGAAAATCTTGTTTGCACCTTGGGCTATGAAGCGTTTCTGCAAATTGGATTCCATTGCAAAAATGAGTACGTTTTTAATTGCACCCGCTTCCATGACGAAATCGTTATATGTAGCGATCTCGTTAGCTCCGGCCCGTGGGGCCGGGTTTGACGGCATGGGCTCGCAGAAATTTGAGCTTCCGTCGCAGCCGGCAAAGATTCCGTAATGCCGCCTCCCGATCCCGCGAAGTTTGATCCATCATTCTTCAGTCGAGTTGACTGATTCATCTGATTCATGAAGATCCGAATCCAGGACTCACGGTCCAATGTGGCACTTGGCATTGTGTCGTTCAAATGACCAGCCATATTGTTATTAGCAGTTTATGTGAACGTGATCTACACTGAAAAAGAAAGAAAAACAAAAACGAAATAAGCAACTCATCGAGGTGATTTAAGTCTATTTAAAATTCATTTTAATCGTGTAGACTCATTGCACTTGTATAAATGATATCCCTCAAGAATAATACAAGTGATCCCAAGACTCAATTTCCGTAAATTGATAAGCCAACTGTTTAGCTAGTTCTTCCGTAAAAACTCTTGGTCGATAGATTTCTGGAAATCCTATCTATAGTCCACCATAATCACAGGATCGTACGAGTGACCATAGTGTTGAGATAAAATAGGTCAATCGGTTCCAACTTACCCGACGTAGAAGGGGTCATATTATGCCAACCGACGAAGAAGGGATTCATTGGAGTTTGACCTATAAAGACCGTTCTCAATTTTTGTTTATACGAGGAAGATCCCATCAACTAAGTTTCAATTCATTTTAAGTGAACGAATAACTAGCAACTGCGTGAATGAATTAATTTAGATGATGGCTTAAATCGTGTGACATAAGAATGTCATAGAAAACTAACGCGTGACCTCTATATGAGTCAGTTTTCATGCAATTATTAGGTGGTTTGGTTTTTAGGCGGAATATGATGCATACTATCGTTACGATAAAATAAATAAATGAATGCAATACGTAAATAAAATTCCTAGTGTGGCCTATCCTAGTAAAAAGAACATGATACAACTTTGGAATCCACCGTTGGACCCGAAAAGCTTGTCTTGATGTTCCATCTTTGTCCATGCAGCGGGAGTGAGCATCCGATCTCCTTCTTTAGTCTTCTCAAAATTACAATTAAAATTTACAAAATATAAACCTATTTACATTCTAAATAAAAACTGTAATTAAAACAAATAAAAAGGGAGATACGAGATCTCAAAATACAACCAAGACCGTGTTCCATCATTACGGTAACACGTTCTACTAAGGCCACACTAAGTTACAACCGTTTGCAAAAATAAATAAATACGTAATTAAAAGCATTCAAAATAATCAAAAACGATCAATAAAATGCATCAACTAAATTAAATTTATTCGTGACATAATTCCGTAATTATGTTAAATTATCCAAACCACCTTTTAACAATTAAAATTATGTGACAAAACCGCTTCATCAACTTAATTTTAATTCATGATAATCCGTTACTTTAAATCGTTTCAAAGTAATTAAATTGTTCGTGGGTGAACCGTTTCACTTTCAAGCGAGTGCATAAATCCGTATTATGCAATAATAGGCCGAAATTTTTTTTTTTTTTTTTTTTTTTATATTTCTGCATATGCCGAGAGCAAAAACAAAAAAAAACAAAACAAAATTTTTTTTTTTTCTTTCTTCACGGCCAAACCGTGAAAGACCCAATTTTTTTTTTCTTCTTGCTGCTAAAAGCCGTGAGCAAGGGAAAAAAAATTCAGCTGCTAAAAAAAAACGTAAGCAACATCATCCGACACAAAATCGATTTGACAAAATTCAATTGCAATTTGAACATAATCCGTATTAAAACAAAAATACAATTGACATGATCTTCATATATTGTTGTAATTATCGTTTAAAACAACAATACGCAAAGAACAAATCGAAAACAAAACAAGAAGATCGTCACAAGGCACGACCTTCGAAGCACAAAATTCAGCCGTGTAAAAATGCAACCAGCCGAGACAAAAAATTTGTGCCACACGAAATTTTATGCAAACAATTTGATAGATCTTTAACATATTGCAATGTATATCGATTACAAAAACAATATGCAAAGATCAAATCGAAAACAAGACAAAACAACAACCAATACCGTGTAAACTTGACACGGTTCTCAAGACAAAAACGCAACATTAAAAAAAATTCCTGCCGAGAGCAAAACAGGCTGCTGCCGCACGGATTTCGAAGCAAAAAAAATTGTTTCAAATTCGTTTGATGAAAAACACATAGAAAATTTACGTGGCCTCGCTCTGATACCACTTGTAGGGTAATATCCGTATAAGACCCTTTAAATTTAAGGATTATAACGTAAATTTAATATGTGAAACATGGTCATAAACGAAAAACAACAATGAAACGATAAAGATTAAGAATTAACCTTCGGTCCTAGTGCAAATTGGCAATGAGAGATCAAAGTAGATCTCCTCCTAAATGATGCACCCAAGATCGTCTGAGAAATGCCCTTGTGCTAGAATGAATCCTCTAATTGCCTTGTAATATTGAGAGGATTGTTTTGTGAGTTTTCGTTGGATGTGAGATCCGAATTTTGAGAGGCAATTTTCTCAAAACCCTAAAATTTTGTGTGAAATGAATTAGGTTACAAAAGAGAGGAGAACCTCTCTTTTGTTCTCTCTCAACCGGCCAAACCGTGAGCCCCTTGGAAAGTGGGCTTCCACTTCCTTTTAGTTTTAGCTCATGGTCCGGTTCGCAAATTGCTAAAACGTATACGACGGGTTTTCTAATTATAAATTGTCATCGGTTATCGGTAATTAAAACATTAACTAATAACGCGGATTAGTTGAAATGTTAATACATGTCCGACAAAGACAATATTGTATAATTAATTTATTCAATATACGTTAATCAAATATAAATCGTTTATATTCAATTTTACGAATTAATTGCTTAATTCGCCTTAGCCGTTATTATTTAATCCGTATTAAATAAAATATCTCAACATCACATTTTTGACTAATTACTAGTCAAATAACTCGGACCAACTGGTTAGTCAAATTTGGCATCTACATGACTGTATTTTCATACCGTCACATCTCTCAAACGTATCCTATAGGTGTGACTTTTAGGGACCAGTTGATCACCGCCATCTGTATGACAATAACGTCAAACTTATCTAGCAAGCCAACCGTTATTGATAAACGTGGACCAACTGATTATGATACAAAAGTATACCCTTTGATCCTTTTAGAGATTTATAAGTCCTTGCACTAACTGTAAATGACACCAGCCCCAACAAATATATATCTGCCAATTTCTTCATAAGTTTAGGGGCAGCGATTTCACTAGGATCACGTATAAAATCAGAACCTGTACCCTCATTAAAATTACGCGGGACATCATCAAAAGTAGAGCGAGCAGTAATGATACCAGAAGGACGTAGGAGCTTAGCCTACAACTCTGCAGACTGCAAACGGGACGCCAGAAAAGCATAATGCAACATCCCCAGCCGCATAAACCCCGAGACCACAAAAATGAAAAGGAAAGGTGGCAAGCCGCCACTACCAATCCCCAAAACCAGGCCCAGACGCAATGACAATATCTTCCAAGCTAGAACGAAGTGCCACATCAAAAGAAAACTGGGCCGACCCAAAGACACGAGGAGAACAAGTACGCAGGGCAAAGTAAAGTTTAGAAATACCAGTACAGGCCCGAAGCAGAACCAACTCACACTGTGGCTCATCAATCCTCGCGACATAATCCATAGCTCGACGGTTCTAGTCACTCTCTTTGCTACAAAGTTGCTGCCAAAAACACAACACTTACTGACAGGACCACCCAGAACAGTGACACCATGTAAAGGCCGAGAAATAGAGTGGGGGAAGACACCAGGAAGTCGACTCCTGGGATCCTCCGAAGGCCAAAAGGCCTCAATTTTACCAACATTAAGATGAAGACCAAAACGAGGACCATCCGCCATAATCAGATCCAAGACCTTCCCCACAACCAAAGTGTCCCCAACAATAGTGCCATCATCTAAGTACCAAGCCTGCAAACTCAGGTTAAATGAGTCCCTGATCTTGCACACCAACGGATGCACCAACAAAGCAAAAAGCAAAAGGCCCAACGGATCGCCCTGCTGAACCCCTCGACAAGACCATAAGATATGCTCTTCATAAAACAGCCGGGCAGGACTAGTGTAACAAAACTCCACCCATCGGGATAGGACCGGGCAGTGACATCGAACCTCCTGAAGCGTGGTCTTACGAACAACTAAGTTGAACGCATTCTAGAAGTCGACCAGCAATATAGAAAGACCCTCCTCACCACCGCGAGCCTCAACGAACCGATTCAAGGCATGAAGAATAACCTCTCCTCCACCGGATACCCCGACCCCAAACTGAAGACCAGCAAAATAGCCAGATAAAGATGGACCAACCAAAAAAACACCGACCTTAAAGACAAGGCGTCTCCAAACAGTGCCAACAGACATATGACGTATACCACCACCCGGTTTAACAAGTGGCGTTAGCGGATCACTAGATATGTACTCACCTAGAGCCTGCGGACACCGACCCTCAAGGAAAAGATTAACCACCCGAGCAATAGAGGCAGACAAATCGTCAAAAATAGCCACAGCAGCTCCACTCAAACAATTCATAAGGTGCCGGGCACGAAAACCATGCCGACACAAGAAGTGCCACGCGGGAAACTCTGAATCATATCCAACACAACAGTCGTAGAGGTAACGGGGGATGATGATAAATAGGCAAAGGTGGCAAAGAAGGAGATGGGGTGACGGGGGGCTTATCCTTCAGAGCCAAGGGTGGGGTCAGAGTAAGAGGCCATACCTGATGAAGAAAGAACCCGAACAGCATCAGAATAATGACCATCGCAAATCTTCCTCTGACGCTGCCGAAGTTTAAGCTCGCTTAAATCAAGGACCTCCTCCACATGAAAAGAAGGGGGAACGTCATCCAAAGTCGCCTGTAAAATCTACAAACTGCCACTAGGCACACCCCAAGAAAGAATAGCACTAACAATACTCTCCTCTTGGCACTGACGTCTGACAGCGGTCCTACACTCAAGATTACTCCTCGGGGAAAAGGTCTTAAGTATACAAAGAGGCAATACAAGCAAACGAATCCAGCAGGAGAGGTCACCAGGAGAGCCAACCACATCATCTAATGCCCCTTTTAAAACCCGAGCAAAGCCAAGGCGACACTTAGGAGGGATATATTTCACAGTGCGTAACCCCAAAGAAAGCAAATGATCAAGCAAAGAGATAGTCCAACCAACCGGCTCAATCCCAACATCAGACGAGACTGACGGAGATGAAACAGAAGGCCGGGGAATACTAGAAATAAAAAGGTGGACAAGGCCATCACCAGAATTCGGAGGCTCCACAACAGAATCATCCTCACTATGCCAACATTTAGTACGAAAGGTATGAGTGGTAAGACACACCCCGCATAACCAGACCCCCATCCGCTGCAAACTAGTCTCATCATTAGAAAAAACCGTCAAAATATCAAAACAAGTTTGACGCGTAAGTGCCATAGCTTCACCACAACAATGTCGATCCTAAAAGTGCCGTAGTAGGGGGGCTTTAACGAGGCCCTTACCATTACTATCACGACACCCATGAAGACCAACGAAAGGACAGTGATATCGAACCAAATCAGGTATGATAAAGCAGTGAGAAGAAAGAAACAAAGCAATGCAAAAAAGACCATAAAACCTGAGCTATAGCCTGCTAGACCACGGACCGGAGCACAGAAGAATCAGGCCGAAAAGGAGGGGTAGGGCAGCAGCACAACCGAGCAACAAGTGGGTGATGAAGGAGAAGCAAGTTCACGTATAGAAAAATAGTGAAGAAGACCAAACAAGTGCACCTAGCAGCTACAAGAGGCAACACAACCCACCGAAATCGAAAATCGCAACCAAGCGAACAACCTTGTCCAAGGACGTGAACAACAGACAACAAAAGGAGGATTAGTGCCGGACAGTAACAGCAAAAGCGCACACTTCCAAGCCGAAAACTCGCAAATGCCGAAAACCCGCAACCCACAAACAACCCACAACCCATGAACTGCTAACCAAAAATGGCGACGCCGCAACTGCAGGACGGCCAAAAAGCAACACCGGAAAGGCCACCCTTCCGGAACCCTAACAAAAAAAACCAACAGAAAAACACAACGAACAAACCAGGCGACGTGAGCACAACCCTAAACCACGTCGGAGCAGACGGTGGTGACATGGCAAAAGGTTGGCGTGCAACGGAGGCTGACGGACGCCGGTTATGTCAGAAGCAACATAGATCCGCATTCGTATCACCGTCGCACAAGAAACCCTACGCCAAACCCTAAAAAAAACAAACAACAGCAATCTTAACACCACCACGCAACACCCGGCCGACGACGTGAGGTTTGGGTGGCCGGCGTGAGGCAGTGGCAGACGCGAGAACTCCGGCGTGTGGCAGACGACAACTCCATTCCTTTCTCATGCAAATCGTGTCTCTCACCTCTCATTATCATTATCATTATCATTATCATTATTATTATTATTATGGTTATCATTATCATTATTATCATTATTATTATTATTATTATTATTATCATTATTATCATTATTATTATTATTATTATTATTATTATTATTATTATTATTATTATTATTATTATTATTATTATTATTATTATTATTATTATTATTATTATTATTATTATTATTATTATTATTATTATTATTATTATTATTATTATTATTATTATTATTATTATTATTATTATTATTATTATTATTATTATTATTATTATTATTATTATTATTATTATTATTATTATTATTATTATTATTATTATTATTATTATTATTATTATTATTATTATTAGGGTAGAGTTCCGGTGAGAACGGGGCTTATCGTGAGAACCGTGAGAACAACTCTCAACCGTCCATCAAATAAGACTCACGGCTGAGATTAAAGCGCGCTGGTGTTAAAATTTCACGAAAAACAAAAAATAAGAGTGTACATGTCAGCAATATCAAGCCTACGTAACAAAATCAAACCACACGAAACAAAATCAATCGATTTCACCATTAATCCTTCCTTAATTTGTAAATTTTTGTCTTTCGATATCAAATTTAGTGATCTAAAATCGTTTATTCATCATCAATTCTTTGTGTTCAAGCGCAAATCAGAGTCAATTTGTTCAAACTTTTCCATTCATCGGCTATTCAGTTATTTCAAGATCAAAACTTTGTAACAAAAATCGGAATTGATTTGGTCATTCATCTGGAATTATTGTTTTCTACAGTCAATATTGAGGTATGTTCATTCAATATTATTTAATTGCGTTTCGAATCGATGTTAAAGTTGAATTTGATTAAATTCAACTTAATTTCGGATTTGATTAAATTTAATTAACTAGATGTAATGTACAGAACCACAAAAACATTAATTTTATAATGAAAAGTGTTAAATTAGGGTTTATAGTTTGTTTGTTTGGTTTTAGAAGGATGATAAACGCAAATGTACTTTGTGGTGAGAAACAATGTACTAAAAATAATGAGAAAGGAAAAGTGTGCAATTTGAAGTAACTGAAAAGTAATTTTGCATGTAAAAATAATGTGCTGTGTTGGCTGTGTTGTGCTGTACACGTTTCATAAGGAAATGTCCAATCAGTCTTAGTGAAATGTGCATTATATATAATAAGTATGTGCATGTGATAATTACGTTTTGCAAGTGGTCTTGCAACTGTTCAATATGTCAAATGACGGATTGTAAGTTTTGCTTAAGTGGTGAAAAGACACAACTATTCACCTTAATTTCAATATTAATTCTAAATGTACATTATATTAATTATAAAAAAACATGTTCCATCAAATAAATTGTCCACTATCTATAGTATATTCATAATTTGCATTTTCTGATAATTAGGTGCAACTAAAATATCATTAAGCACTGTTTGGAAAATGTACATTATATAATATTAAAAGGTACATTAAATTATTTAAAAAAGAACATGGAACATTATTTGGAAAATAAATGTGCTTTCAGTTTAATTCAAATGTCCATTACGTATATTTATAGTGTGAATATACTGTTTTATGCGAGACATTTAACTAACATAGATAACTTCTCCCAATTTATTAATTACCATGATTATGTTTGTGGCAGTTGAAAAGACACAACTGTTCACCAAATTTAATCTCTTATACTGAATTAATCCACTATATAAACCAACGAGTACACAATTACTTTTCCATCTTACCTTCATTTCTAAAACCTTTTCCAATAACCAAAACTTTTAATCTCTTCAGAAAAGTATTTAATTTTCTTAAAAAAAAAAAACAATGGACTACTCAAAATGCACGATATTTGCCTACAAGAATGATGCTCACAAAGAAAATTTCATAAACCATTATAGGGATTGGAAAGTAAGCGATTTTCTTCAAACTGGTTTGATGGAGATGACATTCTGTGGAGATGGATGTACCATCTCCCCAAAGAGTCCTTTACATTATTTCCTTACTACTCGGCCTTTGCTCGAAATTTTGTTTGAGCGACTTGGGAGGGAGGAAAAGAAAAACATGGCAATGGTGTGCAAAGGGTGGTCGAAGTGGTTCCTTATAGGAACGGAGTCGAGGTAAAGGAAAGGGATTATTATCGAGGGGCGGCTCGGGAACAGCAAAATGGTATAATCTTTGTCACAAAGGATCGGCGTCTCCTAGAAAGATTCTCGCTTTGCGGGACTCTATCTAGTCGTGCGTAAATAATTAGACATCATAAACAACAAGCACGACAATTTAGAAATCGAAGAGAAGAATATGAAATTGGTTTAGAAATATATTAAGTTAGTTTTCTATTTTATTGTTATTTTGTATTATCTTGTGTTTTTTTTTCTTTTTCAGTATAAGCCTTAGTAGGCTTTATCATTTTGAAAGCCTTAAATGGCTTTTGTAAATATTTTACTAATATTAATGAAATAGTATTGTGTCTATTTGTTTGTTTACTGTCATTAGAATTCAATACATTTTATATATGCTCTATCAAAATGGACAACAATATTTCCTATGAACATTAGCAGTAAAATAAATGTTCCTTTAAAGGCATGATAATGGACATTCGAAGGAATACATTATATATGAACCTTTATTTGTACGAAATAACTTGCTTATGTGGTGAAAAGACGCAATTATTCACATTAATTTGAATATTACTTCTAAATGTACATTATATTAATTATAAAAAAACATGTTCCATAAAATAAATTGTCAACTATATATATTCGTAATTTGCATTTTTTGATAATTAGGTACAACTAAAATATTATTAAGCATTGTTTGGAAAATGTACATTATATAATATTAAAAGGTACATTAAATTATTTAAAAAAGAACATGAAACATTATTTGGAAAAAATGTGAATTCAGGTTTAATTCAAATGTCCATTACGTATTTTCATAATGTCCATATACTGTTTTATGCAATAGATTAAACTAACATAGATAACTTCACCCAATTTATTAATTACCATGATTATGTTTGTGTCGGTTTGAAAAGACACAACTGCTCACGTAATTTAATCTCTTTTAATCAATTAATCCACTATATAAACCCAAGAGTATACAACTAGTTTTTCATCCTACCTTTTCCAATAACCAAAACTTTTAATCTCTTCAGAAAAGTACTTAATTTTCTTAAAAAAAAAAAAAACAATGGACTACTCAAAATGCCTGATAGTTCCCTTCAAGAATGATGGTTACAAACAAAATTTCATGGCCCATTATAGGGAATGGAAAGTAAGCCAGTTTTCTTCAAACTGGTTTGATGGAGATGACATTCCTGTGGAGATGGATGTACCATCTCCTACTCGCCCTTACATCAATTGCTTACTACTCAGGATTTGCTCGAGATTTTGTTTGAGCGACTTGGGAGGGAAGAAAAGAAAAACATGGCCATGGTGTGCAAGGGCTGGTCAAAGTGGTTCCTTATAGGGAACGACCCAGAGGTAAAGGAGAGGGATTATTACCAAGGCGCGGTTCACGGAAATGAAAATGGTGTGATAACTATCACAAAGAATAATCGGATGCTTGAGAGATTTCGCATGTGCACGACTATGACTAATCGTGCAGTAAATAATTAGACATCACAAAAGACAAGAACGACGATTTTTAAAGGAAAGAGAAGAAGAATATGAAATTGAGGAACAGTCTGGGGATGAGAATTATTATGACTCCGACTGTTAGATTAGTTTAGAAATATGTTGTGTTATCTTCTGTTTATTGTTATTAGGTATTATCTTGTGTTTTTTTTTTTCAAAGATAAGCCTTAGTAGGCTTTACCATTTTGAAAGCCTGAAATGGCTTTTGTAAATATTTTCTAATATTAATTAAATAATATTATGACTATTTCTTTGTTTAATGTCATTAGCATTCAATACATTATATATATGCTATATCAAAATGGACAACAATATTTCCTATGAACATTATCATTAAAATAAATGGTCCTTTACAGGCATGATAATGGACAATGAGCATATTAGAATTGGATTACTGCATATTAGAATTGGATTACTGCATTATTGACGCAATAATATTCAATATACTTACTTACTTAACTACTGTTGAACCGCATAATGAGTACAAGTGATGCAACTACGTCTTCTTCTACAAATAAAGACTTTAAAACACCAAGGACAAGAATTGAAACATTAAATGCACTCCAAAGACATTCCATTCTGTCCAGAGGAAAAAAACCTAAAGTAGGACAAGTATTTGAAACGCTAGAATCAGCAGAGTTATTCTACAAAGAATATTGTACAATCTGTGGGTTTACGCCAAGGCTTGCAACAACAAAAAGGATTAAAGGCAATGAGTTACCAAACAGTTTTGCATTAAGGAATGTTGTCTGCAATAGGCAAGGTGTAAAGGAAAGTAGGAAAAGGAAGAGGATCGATATCGATACCGATATCGCCGAGAATGATGCGAATCCGTGTGTGATGATATAAGCCGTATGAGGCCGATTACAAGAATTGACTGTCGTGCATTAGTGCGGTTTAAATACCAAGAAAATGGAACTTATATTGTTACCAGATTCGATGAAGCGCATAACCATCCACTTGCTTCGCCTGAATCTACAATATTCTTGAAAGGAAACCGAAAAATGACAGAGGCATGAAGCAATTTGTCACAAAGGTAAAGGTGCTAAAACTAGGTGGTGTGAAAGCCTATAGAGGTTGGAAGGAGTTGTGTGGAGGTTACAACAACATTGGGGTTATCGAGGTTGATTTCAAAAACTTTGTCGGGACATAAAAACCTACATTGGTAATTTTGATGCACAAATGTTTGTTGAAAATCTTATAGGGAGAAAAGACACATGCAATTCATTTTACTTTGATTTTATAGTAGATGAAAACAAGTGCACATTCGAGTGTTTTGGGCAGATCCGATCCGCATAAAGAACTACATGTCTTTGTTCGGTGAGGTTTTATCAAAGATGCTACATATAGAACAAACAAGTACGATATGGTGTTTGTCCCTTTCACAGGAGTTGATCACCACAAAAGGTGCATAACGTTTGGAGCTGCGTTGTTAGGTGATGAAAGTATTGAGTGTTATACATGGTTGTTCAAGACATTTTTGGAAGCAATGGGTGGGTGCCAACCGAGAATTATAATTACCGATCGGACAAATCAATGAAGTCGGTGGTCCCGGAAGTGTTTAAGGAGTCAACACACGATCGTGCATGTGGCACATAATGAAGAAACTAAGAGAGAAAGTCGCTTATCAACTGTTTCAAGATGAGGATTTTAAGACCAGGCTCAATAGGTGTGTTTGGAACAACCAACTTGAGCCTGATGAATTCAAGAATAATGGGGAAAGATAATGACTGATTATCAACTTGTAGAACACGAGTGGTTTTTAGATTTGTATAATCTCGTGGAACAAGTGGATCCCGCCTACTTTAAAGATGTTTCAATGTCCGGCTTGATGAGGGTTACTTTGTAGGTCCGAGAGTGAAAAAGGTTTCTTTGACAGTTCCTCACACCTCATTTGACCCTTGTTGAGTTTTGGGTGTGCTATGAGAGTGCCTTGGAAGCACAAAGACACAAGCAGTCCAAATTGAACAGTGACAACAAACACTGTAAATCCCACGGAAAACAAAGTCAAACCTTGAAGTCCATGCTTCTGAAATGTACTCGCACAACATTTTCAAAGACTTCCAAACAGAATTGGTTGCGACTTTGTCTCGATTGCCGTTTTAAAGATGTGGAGAAGATTGATGAGACAAAAATATATATTCTAACAGACTTGCAGATGCCAAATAAGTCATGGAACGTAGCATATTCACCAGATAACATGGAGATTACTTGTTCTTGTTCTATGTTTCGTAGAATGGGCTTGTTGTGCAGGTGCATCGCCTTTGGATTCTACACAACCAAGATTTTCGTAAAATACGAAAAAGACATAACGCAAAGATGGACAAAAGTCGCAATGAGTAAGCCTGTCTTTGACAAAGATGGCAAACTGATAGATGTCTCTCAAAAGTTTTCTGACCGGAAAAGTTTGAGTACTGAGTTGTGGCAAGAGGTTTATTCTTGTGTCGCCAGTAGCGAGTGTGATGATAACGACATGAAGCTTTTGATTGAAAAACCGAGAGATATTAGATTGGATATGATTAGTAAATGAAGTGTACCAAAGAAAGAAGAAAGACAAGATGAAAGAAATAGAAAAGTATGTGGGCTGCAAAATACCTGAGAAGTTGGTGATTCATGTTCCTAAAAAATCTAAAAACAAGGGTAGGACCAAGGGCAAGAGAATTGAATCACAAATGTTAAAAGCCCTAAAGAAGAGAGGAAAAGAGAAGAGGTACTGCAAAACATGTGGCCGCCAAGGACACAACTCTAGAACTTGCAAAGAAACAAACCATCCGATGTGTATCTATAATTTGGTTTCTTGTTAAAGCATATTACATTAATGTTAAATAATTATTAAATTATACAAGCATAGCGGATAGTATTTACCTTCCAAAATCTTCAATCTTATATGGAGGCACATAAGCTCTTTGTGCAATGAACATTATGGTTGTTCTAAAGGCACAGATGAAAATTTCAAAGAATGTATATTTGATTAACATTAAATCTATTATCAATTTAGTTGTTCATTTTGGCCATTTTCTCCTTATAAAATCTGATATTTAATCTACATTTTGATGCATATTCACCAAATACTACCATGAAGATGACGACGATGAAGGAGATGAATCTGATGATGTGGAGGACGACGATGAAGAAGATGAATCGTATAACGAAGTGGAAGGTGCAAATTTTTGATTCAAGGATAGACATCCATAATATACACTACGAGAACATTCTTAAAGGCTTGTATGCACAATTCGATTATACCGCCAAAGTACATTACTCTTATAGGGAAAGTATATTTCATTTTTATTAAAGCATCATTATTGTTGTTATGCAAGGAACATTCTTAAAGGCTTGTATGTACATTACTCTTATAGCCAAAGTACATTACTCTTATAGGGAAAGTATATTACATTTTTATTAAAGCATCATTATTGTTGTTCTGCAAGGAACATTCTTAAAGGCTTGTATGTACATTACTCTTATAGCCAAAGTACATTACTCTTATAGCCAAAGTATATTACATTTGTATTAAAGGTTCATTATTGTTGTTCACAGGACAACATCAACTTGATTGGAATTGTTTTCCCAGTACAATAATTTTAAGACGTTTTGCACAATAAACATTATTGTTGTTCAACAAGAACATAATAAACTTTATTGAAATTTGTTTCCGGAATATAACACTCTCTTGAATTAAAATTTTTTCAAACTTCAGGTTGTACGACTCATGACTTCCTCAATATATGTTACATTACTCACACACGTCACAAACGAAACTAAAAAAAGTTTTTACGGCTTCAATTCAACATCTTCCTCATCTTCATCATCATATTCTTCCCATGGCAGTGGGTTTGAACGGAAATCCATTGCCTTCTTTAGTACAAAGATCAAAACATACATTGCCTTCTCGTTGAAATCATATATGAAATGTATTTCTTCAGAATCAGAATCGTAGGGGAGCATCCTAGCAAAATAAAGAAAACAAGGGATTAGAACATGTACAAATGTGTACTGAATTATGTATTAAAAATAATTATATGACTTCTGAAACTCACATCGCCTTTTTTAAGCCCACAGGTCCAATTTAGATTACCCTTAAATGTCTCCATATGTCTCATAACGTAAACACCACAATCAGTCTTGTTAGTATTGTTTCTCCACTTCATCTTTGCAAGAATAGGCTGCAGTTTTTTAATGCGATCAACTTTTACCTTTGAAACACCGATGTCTTTCAAGTATTCTGCTAGAACATTACGCTGCCGGAGAAGGGGTGCAGAAAAACATTAGGACACTAATAATTATGAGGTACAATATCACAAAAATTAGAAAATTAAGACAGACACAAAATTTTTGGGGAAGGTACACTCTATGTAAAGTCATTGTACATTCACAATAATGAATAAGAACAAAGATGTATCTTTGTTAAGCAAAAGAGAGCATAGAATCTCACAAAAGACAAAGTGGTCTATTGTGGAAAAATTCTTCCGGTTTTCCGTCACGATACACATTATCAATGATGATGAACTTATACTTGTTGATGTCAATGACTAGTAAATTGTAATGCCTTTTATATATAATCGGGAAGAAGAATCAGAGATTTTAAAAGATTTAATTAGGCAACAAGCAAATTAAATATAACATGCAGAAAGAGTGTATATTGTCAATGCTAACCAAATCAATTCTATCCGGGTTAACCGAGAATTGGGTAAACTCTTCTTTCATTATATCCTTAATCACAATAAAATTTTCAAAGTTGTCCACTTCTCCATGAAGCATCATCTCAGATGCAAGACAAGTAAAATTTTTGATGTTAATCAAGGGAAAAACATTACAAAATTTACTTGTTGAAATAAGTTTATATAAATATTTGACTTACACACACAGCTGTGGTGAAAAAAAATCGATAAGGCTCGGAAGAGTTTCTTCTAGATTCCTTGGCATTCAAAAGTTTTGCCCAACAATCGATCACATCACTCGTTAAATATTTAGATTGTCGTAGCGTTGCCATTTCAATACGCCGAAGAGAAATTTCACCCACATGCACAAGAAGTTCCCCGGTTCAGACTACCAAAGTGTTAACTCAAAACAGGATACGTAACATTTTAAATTTAAATATTGTACATTAGTATAGATATATATATATATATACCTGGCTAAATCGGTATGTTTTCCTCTACTATACGACACATAATCAGCAATGCATTCTGAAACTCAAGAAGAGGAGTAATAATGCATGTATCTCGTGCTTAGTAAATTACGATTTGCAAGGATGCTCGAGAGACTCGGTTGACTACTTTCATGTTCATGAACATTTTCATTGTTGATGACTTCGCCCTTGGTAGTGTCACCACTGCCAACCAGATTATGCTCATTTATACTCTTGTCGCTTGTATTACTCACATCCGTCATGTTCTCATTCTTCTCGTAAGCATCATAGCCATCCTGGTATAATATTCCCTTTCGTACAACCTACCTCCATTCTTCTCTTCTTAACATAACAGTCTCATTGTTGTCGGGACACCAATATCATCGGTACTCTTCTCTTTCTTTCCAACTACCTCATCGTCTATCTTCTCATCCCCAACAGTCTCATCACCCTCGTATAATTCTTCATCAGACGAATCCAGTTTCTTTGGGAAGGGCTTCTCTTGATACTGCTTCACCTTTGTTAAAACGTCATCACAAACAATGTTGCACTTGGATGAAACCAAAGTGCAAAGATATTTGATTCTCAATATTCAAAGTCCATCCATCTACAAAAGTTAAAATATCTTTAAGATAGGTAACTTGTAAACAAGAATGTGCTTTTAATACTTTAAGAAAGATCATTTAATTAAACCAAAAGTACATTTACAATTATTGGATATAAATTGTTTAGAAACTTACGTTGTTTTTTGTCAACCCACAAGTCCAATACTGACCCCCCTTGTACGTTTCCATGTGTTTCATTGTGTAAATACCACAATCAACAACATTTTGATGGTTTCTCCAAGGCATTTTCAATACAAAGCAGCTCCATTGCTCTTACTCTTTCCTTCAAATCACCAATGTCATTGAAATATTTTGCCAAAGCATTACGCTGCATGGAAAAATTCAGATCAAACTATATAGAGAGACCATGCAAAAAATATGACATTGTAAAAGAAAAAATAACCAATGAAAGGCAACTGAACAATTACCATATTCCAAGGTTTGTTTCCATAACGAGTTTTGGGGTTTCATCATCCGTTGATTATCAAGAATGACAAACTTGTTCTTCTCCATATTGAATACGAGCAGGTAAAAATGCTTGTCGGATATTATTGGGAAAAAAACTGTTTTATATAAGAAATGATTAGAAGATACAACAGACATAAAATTAGCAAAGCAGAAAAACACTATGTATTGACTATATATATTGTTTGAGCTAACCATATCAACTTTTGTCACATCAATAATACCAAAGATGATTTAA
The DNA here is from genome assembly GCF_048544455.1 of Silene latifolia. Classification (NCBI taxonomy): domain Eukaryota; kingdom Viridiplantae; phylum Streptophyta; class Magnoliopsida; order Caryophyllales; family Caryophyllaceae; genus Silene; species Silene latifolia. Next base: position 69,752,635 of record NC_133532.1, read on the forward strand.
CTCATTTCTAAAATGCCTCTTGAATACTTCCAATTCTCTTTCAAATTTGAATTCTTTCCTTTGCCCTTGAAATGCTTTCTGCACACACAGAACATAATATTGTTCTATTAATATACACTTGTATAACATAAAATTATTGTAATATAGAATGAAATAAAATTTTACATACAAATACGAGGGTTGAAGCAAAGAATCGACGTGGTGTCAAGATTTTCTTTCAAGTTCATTGAAATTCAAGTAAGTGACCAACAATCAACCACAAAGATCTGCTATATACCGAGGTGGTTTTAGAGATGCAAAAAGATATCGGGTACCCACGACATTCTTAAACTCAAAGAGCTTCTCACTGGTTCAGACGTTACACAAAACAAGTCAGTTAATTACACATATGTACATTATCTTTATTAATAATGCACATAATACCCAAACGAAATGTACAGAATGATTAAATAAAAGGAACATAATGAGTAGAATAAAATATACCTAGCAAGAACAAAGTGCCTTTTCCTTGGTGTAGTAGACGTAGTCAAGAATACAATCTTTGAAACTTAGATGGCTCGTACATGGGTCGTTGTCTCCTCTTAGTAAATCAAGTTCAAGACTAATATCTAAGCTTGGATTGGGATTGGTTGCCTTGGGTTCTTCACTATAATCTTCAGATAACATGCTACATACAAGGGTATTTATAAGATTATCCGTATTGGCTTCTTCCTCATTCTCCGCGTCACTATCAACATAAAGATGCTTCGAATCATTTCGTACATTTTTGTCATCATCTTTTTTATTGTCAACATTCCCATTTTCACACTCCCCTTCTGACACCTCTTTGTTGTTGTCACACTCCTCTTTTGACACCTCTTTCTTGTTGTCTTCATTCCCATTTTCAACCTCAACTGATTCAACTTTGTTTTCTTCCGACTCTCCTTTTGACACCCCTTCCTTGTTATCTTCATTCCCATTGTCAACTAATTCACCTTATTTTCTCAATGCACAAGGCTTCTGGAATAGTTGAAATGTATCAAATTAAAGAACAATACACTTAAGCACCAAGTTAACATAATATAACAAAAAAATATGATCAACATATTTACCTTTTTGTATGTATAAAAAATCGGCCTCTTCAATGACATGCTTTCAACCTGAATACTATTTTTTAAAGTTATGTTTACATTATTCAAAGCTTCAACAACCAAAGGATGATTACTAACATCAATCTCAGCACAGAACAAAGATCGGAATATCAAAGAACATTAATACCAAAGAACTTTCACTATCGGCGTGAGCCGTGCTCATTTGACAAATTGAGTAAACTAAATGCATGATCACAGAGCTTCTGAGCAGTCCTGTTCTCCTTAATTATTGATGCTCCTTTTTCTAACTTAGCCTTAACAGATGATATGTTCTGAGCTAAACTAGTTATACATTTAGCAAGATCAAGAATATACTCCTCCGTGTAGTCCTTTGTTTGATAGAGATTCGACACTGTATTGTCAACCACCTCCTCCATTGGTGCTTCCAACTTACCATTTCCAAACATACCGCTTTTCATCTCATCCTTCTCTCTCGATGTTAACAAACTACTAGTCCAACCTACCAACGTATAATAATCTCTTTCAACTTTTCGTTCCACATGAACAACGCGATCAACATAGATAAGCTGCAAAAAAAAAAAAAAAAAATTAATTACAAGAGAATGAAAACGTACCTTCCAATGTTAAATTAATTTATGAACTTCAAATATATTTTTTGGGACTTTTTACCTCCAAAAACAACAGTGGCCCGCCGAAGTGAGTCTCCTTTTCCACCCACTCAATCTTGCTTTCTTGCAAACTTTTTAACAAAAAGGAACACCAATTGTAATATTTGATTTCATCAACATTCATCAACGATTTTAAAACATGATGATTAACCAAAGGCTTTTGCGTGTTTCTCATTAGCAAAGAAACAGCAAACACAACAAAGTTAACCTTGAATTCATCACCACCATGATCATGATTTATTAACCAATTCTCAAGCGTTTTGAGTGGAACTTGTCCATCTTTTATACCAAATTGTTGCTTCCATTTGCCATAAAACTCTTGAAACTCTTCCGATTCAAAGATGAGTTTTGGATAATTCAACTGTTTTAGGGCCTATTGGAAATCCAAATGTTGATCTTACATCGAAACCTTCAAGTACAACTTCTCACCATCAAGAAGATCGACATAGCTTTTGGTATGGGTTATACCGCTTAATTAACCAAGACCCAAGCTTTAAAGGAATGGAACGAACTCTTAACCAAAACAGCCCACTAAATCCAATCTCTTCTAGCGCACCACTGTTCGTATGACAAACGTTCAACTACCTCAACTACTCCCGTAGGAGACATTCTCGTATATGCACTTTTAAACGAAGAGAAATCAAACTTCTGCTTACACTTGGAACCCAATACCATCTTATTACTTACTTTACCCTTTTGAGGACTTTCTTTTCGGCAAAGAATAATTTGTTTATTAACAGTAAACAATTTGTTTCTTAACCGCAAGATCATCGTCACTTTCTTCATTTATCTTCTTTGCGAAAGATTTTATAGACTTAGATTCTTGTTAATAGTAGCCGATTTACGCTTTCTTGTAAATGGAGCACACTCATTTTTACCATCAGTGGAACTTTCAGTTGGTGGAAAAATAAAAGTAACTTTTCTCCGCTTTTCAGATTTTTTATCTTCCTGCTCCATAGTCTGTAATAATAAAATGAAATTACGAAACAAGTAGAGATAATCAGCAATTATCTAATTTTAGGAAATGTACATTAATCGAAAATATAATGTTCTTTTAGATGATTCAGAACAATTTCTATATTAATAACAAACGGCACATTAATTTAAGCTGAATATCCATTATATTATTACCTTCAATTAAAAACCCAAAAATTCACAATTAGAGATAATCATCAGTTACCTAATTTTAGGAAATGTACATTAATCGCAAATATAATGTTCTTTTAGATGATTCAGAACAATTTCTATATTAATAACAAACGGCACATTAATTTAAGCTGAATGTCCATTATATTATTACCTTCAATTAAAAACCCAAAAATTCGCAATTAGAGATAATCATCAGTTACCTAATTTTACGAAATGTACATTAATAACAAATATAATGTTCTTTACATATTTGTAACAGTTCCTATATTAAAAACAAACGTAATATTATTTTAAACTAAATGTATTATATTATTACATTCAATTGAAAATATAAAATTGACATGTAGAAATAATCACCAGTTACCTAATTTTAGGAAATGTACATTAGTCACAAAGATAATGTACTTTTAGATGATTCAGAAAGATTTCTATATTAAAAACAATACGCACATTAATTTAAAGCTGTATGAACAATATATATTATTTCCTTCAATTAAAAATTCAAAATTAATGTAAACTAGAAAGTAAATGTTAAAAGAATACTTCAGAGATATAAAATTGGGGAAGAACAATGCGAATGTGTTTCTAAAGGTAGAAAAAATAATTCAAGCACATTAATCCGAATTAATTTTTAACAAAGAAAGTAGTATAAATATCGTAAATCAAAACATCAAAATTATACCGCTATTGAACAATTAAGTGATCCAAATTAAACATTATATTAAGTTATGATAGAGAAGAAACGAAATTGAAAAGAAAATACCTTAGTATAACGGAGGAAATTGGGCGTAACTTCAAAATTATACTGCTGTTGAACAATTCTCCTATGACAACGTCTATACTTGTAATGTAAAACGACTGAGCTAAAAACTGGTTACTACTTTTTTTTTTTTACTCCGTTTCTTTTTTCTTGTAGGTAGTTAGTTACTATTATAATGTAACTGTTAAAAAATAAAGGAAATGATACCCTAAAATAGTTAGTTAGTTACCTTGAAGCTTGGCCACTACAGTCCCCGAAAGGGGTGGCTTACATGCTCCATGTGTTGGTGCGAGAATGCATGGACCCGGGGGATTCAACCCCCTCGTCAACATAATTTTTTTTTTTTTTTTTTTTTTTTTTAAAAAAAAACGACACCCGACGGACCAAGTAAACCTTTTTTTATTTTTTTTTCTTTTAGTATAACAAGGGCGGGGGGAACGGGACGAGAAAGATTTTAGAGTTGGATTAACCGGATCCTTGCTTCTCATTTGAAGGCGGCAAGACACCCTAGAGGGGCCGGGTATCCTAAAACGGGACGGGAAAGGGTTTAGGGTTTGATTAGGCAGACCGCTACCGCGGATCCCCCTAATCAAATCCTAAACCCTTTCCCTTGTTTGTCATTCGAAGGCGGCAAGACAAAAAGACACCCTAGAGGGGCGGGTATCCTAAAAACGGGACGGGAAAGGGTTTAGGGTTTGATTAGGGGGATCCGTGGTAGCGGTCCGCCTAATCAAACCCTAAACCCTTTCCCTTGCTTCTCATTCGAAGGCGGCAAGACAAAAAGACACCCTAGAGGGGACGAGTGAACCCTTTTTTGAGGGGCCGGGTATCCTAAAACGGGACGGGAAAGGGTTTAGGGTTTGATTAGGCGGACCGCCACCGCGGATCCCCCTAATCAAACCCTAAACCCTTTCCCTTGCTTATCATTCGAAGGCGGCAAGACAAAAAGACACCCTAGAGGGGACGAGTGAACCCTTTTTTGAGGGGTTGGGTATCCTAAAACGGGACGGGAAAGGGTTTAGGGTTTGATTAGGCGGACCGCTCCGCGGATCCCCCTAATCAAACACTAAACCCTTTCCCTTGCTTCTCATTCGAAGGCGGCAAGACAAAAAGACATCCTAGAGGGGACGAGTGAACCCTTTTTGGGGGCCGGTATCCTAAAACGGGACGGAAAGGGTTTAGAGTTTGATTAGGAGGACCGCTACCGCGGATCCCCCTAATCAAACCCTAAACCCTTTCCCTTGCTTCTCATTCGAAGGCGGCAAGACAAAAAGACACCCTAGAGGGGACGAGTGAACCCTTTTTTGGGGGGCCGGGTATCCTAAAACGGGACGGGAAAGGGTTTAGGGTTTGATTAGGCGGACGCTACCGCGGATCCCCCTAATCAAACCCTAAACCCTTTCCCTTGCTTCTCATTCGAAGGCGGCAAGACAAAAAGACACCCTAGAGGGGCCGAGTGAACCCTTTTTGGGGGCACCGGGTATCCTAAAACGGGACGGGAAAGGGTTTAGGGTTTGATTAGGCGGACCGCTACCGCGGATCCCCTAATCAAACCCTAAACCCTTTCCCTTGCTTCTCATTCGAAGGCGGCAAGACAAAAAGACACCCTAGAGGGGACGAGTGAACCCTTTTTCGGGGGGCCGGTATCCTAAACGGGATTTTAGAAAGGGTTTAGGGTTTGATTAGGCGGACCGCCACCGCGGATCCCCCTAATCAAACCCTAAACCCTTTCCCTTGCTTATCATTCGAAGGCGGCAAGACAAAAAGACACCCTAGAGGGGACGAGTGAACCCTTTTTGGGGGGCCGGGTATCCTAAAACGGGACGGGAAAGGGTTTAGGGTTTGATTAGGCGGACCGCTACCGCGGATCCCCCTAATCAAACCCTAAACCCTTTCCCTTGCTTCTCATTCGAAGGCGGAAAGACAAAAAGACACCCTAGAGGGGACGAGTGAAACCGTTTTTGGGGGGCCGGGTATCCTAAAACGGGACGGGAAAGGGTTTAGGGTTTGATTAGGCGGACGCTACCGCGGATCCCCCTAATCAAACCCTAAACCCTTTCCCTTGCTTCTCATTCGAAGGCGGCAAGACAAAAAGACACCCTAGAGGGGACGAGTGAACCCTTTTTGGGGGGACCGGGTATCCTAAAACGGGACGGGAAAGGGTTTAGGGTTTGATTAGGCGGACCGCTACCGCGGATCCCCCTAATCAAACCCTAAACCCTTTCCCTTGCTTCTCATTCGAAGGCGGCAAGACAAAAAGACACCCTAGAGGGGACGAGTGAACCCTTTTTGGGGGGACCGGGTATCCTAAAACGGGACGGGAAAGGGTTTAGGGTTTGATTAGGCGGACCGCTACCGCGGATCCCCTAATCAAACCCTAAACCCTTTCCCTTGCTTATCATTCAAAGGCGGCAAGACAAAAAGACACCCTAGAGGGGACGAGTGAACCTTTTTTGGGGGGGGGGTATCCTAAAAACGGACGGGGAAAGGGTTTAGGTTTGATTAGGCGGACCGCCACCGCGGATCCCCCTAATCAAACCCTAAACCCTTTCCCTTGCTTCTCATTCGAAGGCAGCAAGACAAAAAGACACCCTAGAGGGGACGAGTGAACCCTTTTTGGGGGCCGGTATCCTAAAACGGGGAGGGGAAAGGGTTTAGGGTTTGATTAGGCGGACCGCTCCGCGGATCCCCCTAATCAAACCCTAAACCCTTTCCCTTGCTTCTCATTTGAAGGCGGCAAGACAAAAAGACACCCTAGAGGGGACGAGTGAACCCTTTTTTGGGGGCCGGGTATCCTAAAACGGGACGGGAAAGGGTTTAGGGTTTGATTAGGCGGACCGCATCGCGGATCCCCTAATCAAACCCTAAACCCTTTCCCTTGCTTCTCATTCGAGGCGGCAAGACAAAAAGACACCCTAGAGGGGCCGAGTGAACCCTTTTGGGGGACGTGATTAAAATTAGGGGGTTGAGTATCTTAAAACGGACAGCTGAAGGATTTATGGTTGCATTAGGCATAAAGGTCCGCTTAGTTCAACCTCAAACCCATTCCCTTATTTTAAGAGGATAATCTTTGAAAGAAATGCGGGGTTAAAGCTTTGGTACATCGTTACATAGTAGTATGGACATTTTTAAAATGTTGAAAGTACATTATAGTTGATCAGTCAGAATCGGCTTTACATTAGAAAGGGTCAATTTTAAACAGTTAAAGCTTAGGTAGATGATAATAATTTAGATTCAAATAAACATTCATAATAAATCGCTATATGTTCGACAATAATACTTAATCAAAACGCATATGTTCCTAAACTTAACCGCATATTATAATTATACATAAATTAACATCAAAGTTCTTAACGTCGCATCGCAAAACAGATGGATGAACACCGCTCTAACCCTCCAGCAAGTCCTCCTTTAGATGTCTCTTATAACCGTCTATTAATTCCATAGCCTTCACGATCGCCGCCAAGGTATAGTTTTTTCACCATCAAGAAGAGCATATGATTCTCGTGACAAATGTGACACCGGTGAGAAATCGACGGTCCATGTCACCTCTGGTACTGTTTTTGTCTATTAGCTTCAAGTTGTCGGGCTATGCTGTCTCTTTCACCCGTGATAAACTTCATCTGCGCTTCAAAGAATGTCCACCGTTGTAGTGACTTTGCATTCATTTGCCTATTTCAGTTTCTCGTACGCTTTCCTCGATGTTCTTCTAATACTTCGTTTTGACCAAGCACCTCAATAAGATGTTGATCCAGTGAATCTCTTTCACGTTTAGTTTCAGCGAGATCATACTCAACATTAGCGAGTTTTTGCTCGATATCCGACATTATTTCCATATTGGTAACCGAACTCATATTCTCGTTCGTGCAAAAAATAAACGTATTTTAAAAAGATTGACAATAAACTTAAGGCAAGATGGGAAGTACCAACTTCAACCATATTTAAGGCCATACCGTAGGGTAAAACAAATTAACGTGGGCTTTCACATTGTATAATCATGCAAAGAGCAAACAATGTTATTGTGAAAACAGATTACAAAGAAAAGGTAAAATAATCTTCTCCTGCAAATATTAAGCACATTGCCAGATTGAAATATCTACTATACTTAATTTTGGCAAAACGTTCAAGCCACAAATGCAGTTTGATTTTCAGACCTGAAACAACTTTTAATTCATCTGGGGACTATAGTATATATTTCTTTTCACAAGATTAAAAAACATACTGATTAATCAAATAATACTTATAAATGAAATAATCAAAATGTTATATAGGCTACTATATTACATAAACCAGATCACCTTTTCAAGGGAGTGAAGACGTTTTCTATATGATTATTCCATAGATTTTGTAATTAGCACACTTGTTTAGACAAGTATTTATAGTGAGTTTTATATTTAAAGTGATTTTGAAACAGTCTTGAATGGCTTTTGTAAGTATTTCTAATATTAATTAAATAGTATTGTGTCGTTTACTGTCATTAACATTCAATACATTTTTTATATATGCTATATCAAAGTGCACAACAATATTTCCTATGAACATTATCAATAAAATCAATGTTCCTTTAAAGGCATGACAATGGACATTGGCAGGAATACATTAGATAGAAACATTTATTTGTATGAAATAAATTACCAGAGCATATTACAATTCCATTATCGCATTATTCTTGCAATAATATTCGATATACTTATTTACATGAAGATATGCATTTCTTTTGCAGGAAAAAAATAATAAGAACAAAAAAAAAAAAAAACAGAAATTAGAGTACCTTTTTAAGGCAAAGAAGACGGTTTGTATGAGTATTCCTTAGATTTTGTAATTACCACAGTAGTTTAGGTAAGTATTTATAGTGAGTTTTACATATAAACTGCTTTGGATAAGAATAGGAGAAGTTACAATTTATGAGTGTAGTATTATTTGTCTTTTCACATGCATTAGTTTACAACTTCCATTTGACACATGTCTCATTTAAGTAAATAATCATGAATAGTGGTGTCTTTTCACCTGAATTATTTTACAACTTGCATCTGAGAGTGTAATTATTAGATGCATTAATTTATATTATTTAATTTAAATGGTACATTGTTATTGCACGTAATGGACATTGTAAATACAGTGATGGGACAATTCTTTTCATGATGTATCGAAAATTCAAAAATTACAAAAGGTACTACGTCAATATAATGAAATATCATTAACAAATAAGAGAATGTACTTATATTCTTATATTCTGAATGGACATTGAAAATCAAAAGAGGTACAAGGGGTATGAGGTAAATATAAAACTTATACTCAAATGTACCTCACATGTTTATATATAATATTACTCGGTTTGATTTAATAGAATAAAGCAAGTTCGACCTGGTCGGGAAATTGACGTTGGGATAGAGTCAAAATCTTCTTCTTCACTGTCTACAACAACAAGATTTTCTAACTCGGGTGCCAAATGATATTGAAACAGATGCAATGTCCTCCTTGTTAAGAGATTGTCTGTCAAGTAACAAAGACACCTTCGGAAAACCACTACATTATCCCCGGTAGTCGTTCTAACCCCAAATGAAATGCTTGTCAGTAATCGCTTTCATATTCTCTCTTAAACGGGCTTCCTCATTGTGTAGGATAAACATCTTAGCCCAACACTTGCATACTGCTTCCATGTTATGTTTGTCAGCTTGATTAACTTTTTGAAAGATTTGTAGCATGTAAGTTTCATCTTGTAGTATCGTGTTTTTGCATAGTTATCCTCCACCCCCGCAATTATGGCGTCCTTCCCATTGAATAGCCATCCTAGCATTGTCTTCTTTGCATCAAGATGATGTGCAATGAATTGTTTTTCTGCCTTCCTCTTCGTAATTTGTTACCAATCCCAAGCAAAATAATGACATGATTTGCTCAGAGATGATTTAAAATGGTTATGCCAAAATGTTCATTGGACGATAGCATTTAGAACATCATATTGTAAACTTTAAAAACACTATTAACTAAACGATGAACACTGTGAGCAATATTCGAAATTGAGTAAATTGTACAATTAGTATTTTAATTTACCTATTACTCGTATTTCATATGTTGTACACAATTTTCGTACTTGCCCCAATTATCCCAACACACGTAAAATCTCACACAATTGTAAACAATAAATAACATCCCATTAAACTTGACATGAACATCCAATTAAATTGAAAACGATGAAAAATGTAACCAACAAAAGAGGCGTGATTTTCGTGTGATTTTGTCAATGATTTAAATCAACCAAGTATAATTACCTAAGAAATACACCAAAAGAATGGACGAAATTCAGGACAATTTAGTAAATGAACGTGATTACCTGGCAATGAAGAAGTATTGAAAACGAAGGTGGAGTATAACCAAAATTTATGGAGAAGTTACCTAATACTCCGTAGTTGAAAGAACTATTTTCTTTGGAAAGATTGTTTGAAAGAAGTATTCCTTTTATCTATTTTAAATTTACACCTAATTGTATGTTTTATAAGAACATAAATTGCCTATACTTCCATAATAGGGTATTATTAGGTCCACCCTAGATTTACGTGTGTTGGGGTTATTTGGGCAAGTAGGAAAATTGTGTGCAACATATGATATACTTTTTTGTTAAATTAAAATACTACGTACTAATTGTACATATTTACTCAATTTCGAATATTGCTATTGGTGTATACGGAGTATATTTTTTTGTTTTCCTTAAAATGAACATTCTTGTATTAAAATGACCACGCACGATATAAATTAATTGTATCAATTGTGAGATCCTAAAGCAAGAAAGTTACACAGGATGTAAAATTGTTTTCCTTAAAATGAACATTCTCGTATTAAAGCAAGAAGATCATTGATTTTGGTGAACATTTGTTTTCTTTAAAATGGACAATCGATCATTATAGAATGTACATTATAACAAGTACCTTGGGTGAATGCACATCCAAGACAACTTCAATGTACATACGCCAAAGATCAAAAGTACAAAAGCAAACTAATAAATCATATTCAGGAACTATTTGTGAATGTCGTTACATGCTAATGCATGTCTAATAATGTCATACGATGTTTGTTGTGCTCAAATGTTAGTAGCGTGCATAGGTACTTGAATCTCAAAGATTGTCAACGATCTCATCCGCAAAAAAAAAAAAAAAAACATGAAATTAGAATTTAATAACCAACAAAATAACATTGATTTGTTCTAAATAAGTTACAATTAAAATGTAAAACTCACATCAATTTTGGACAGTCCAGAGTCCCAAGTGGCTATTCCCATAAATGTTTCCATGTGCCTCATGGTGTAAATACCACAATCAAAAATATTTCTGTTATTTCTCCATGGAAGCATTGCTATTGTAGGATCCATGCCCATTACTATATTACTTTTCTCCATAGTTGATTGATTTTCACCCAAAACCGTGGAAAAGCATCACCCTGTAACACAATAATAAAAATTAGACGAGATGAACCATAATATACATGAATTTACCAATGCAAGTGAACGATAATAATTCATAGTTGAGGAGAATGTAAATTTACCGTTCAAGTACACTATCACCATACTCTTCTAAGACACTCCCCCTTCTAATGCGGTTGTCAAGAATAATGAGACATTTCCTTGGGTGTCGAAAAACGTACAACACAAAATGATTCTCAAGAGCAATAGGAAGAAGAACTAGCATCGTGGAAAGAAACAATTGTAAGGTCACCGATAAATAAAGGTTAATTTCATGTTAAGTAATAGCACATTTTGAAAACTTTGACAAAGACATTCACCGACTTCTATTTAAATAGACTACTACAAAGAATATCTGAATTTAATTTCAATTACTAAATGAAGTGAGGGACTCACTAGTTCAATGGATGGAAGATCAATCCACTCAAACTCATTTAATTCTACTTCGATGCGGCGCTTGAAAGGTTTGTAACGATGATCATCAATAGAAGCACCTGTGTTCTTCATTAATAACAACTGCACAATGAAGATAAAATTTTAGTAATGTGAAAATGTTGGAAATAGTAAACTGAAACACGTGAAAACAATGACCAAACTTACATATGTAAGTGTACTAAAAAAGAATCGTGTGGGATTGGTTGGATTCCCATCCTTTTCTTTGTAGTTTAGATATGCCGACCAAGAATCTATGACAAAGCTTGAGATATAGTGATTCGGTTTTAATGACAACAGTTGATCCCAACCAAGGACATTATTTTTGAACTCAAATAACGTACATCGCACAAAAAAAGTAATAGAATTATGATTAGCAAAGCAGATATGTAAAGATGAACTATGTAAATGAATATAAAATATTTAATCTGCTGTATGTAATTACTAACTCGTTATCCACAGAGCCGTGGCCAGTGAACACATAATTTGAAATCTGATATTGCATTGATGTCAAAGGTATGAAGGGATTCGTGTCGTCAATAGCATCAAGGAGAGGTTCACAGGAAGGACTCTTACTAAAATGATATTGATTCCCTGTTTTCGGATATAAAGATGGACGATCGGCAGACAATTTCTTTCTTTTTTACCCCGCTCCGGTGCGCATAAAAGTAAGAGTCCTCATCTTCTCGGGAACACACCTAAACCGAATGACACAAAGAAAGCGTTTGTAGGCGCATCCTTATTCCGTTCAAAGAATTAATTTTCTCACTTTACGAAGAGCCGCTATGTGTTTGCTAGCAGAAGTAGGCTGTTTGTTGAAAACCTGGTCTGTTTGATATGACGTTTGAATTGGTGTTTCAGTTAAATGAGCAAGAATTTCTATCGGTGGCACTTCGCACATGCCTTGTTCCTAAGGTAGCCCTAACAATGTCATGTTTGTCCCTCACGGTCTGTTTAATGCGTGGCCGATTTACAAGATGGATCAACAATCCCATCTTCAATGGGGTGTCAGAACATCAATCAACAAAGGATAAGAGGAGTTTTTTAAGATGCTACACGAAGTGCGGCGAACTCTAGGACGATTAACAATCTCGTCTATTGTAGGGTCTTCGGCAACATCAATTATCGCAATGAAGAATTTTTTTTTTGTCAACTGTTTGTAAAGTATGACAAATGCTAGGATGATGTACTACTCCTATTGTAGGACTGTCAGAAACTTCAATTATCTCGGCAGAAGAAGAGTCTGTGGTGAATCTTGATGGAGGTTGACAAAAAAGAGGTGAATCAGACCGATTTGCACAACCATAGTGACATCTCGTGTTCTTGATTTTAAATGTTGTTTTTTTTAAAAATAAAAAGAGAAAAAAACATATAAGACAACAGAAACATAAAGCCTCTAAAAATACAGATATCCAGAAAGAACATGCTAAACATTAAGAAAGTACATGAAGAAAATACATCCTAAATATTAAGCCATAGCAAAGAACATCAAAATTATTAGGAAATAATGTGTACAAATTCCAACATATTAATATGAAGCACATGTATCAGTAAAGTAAATGCTAAACATTAGTAACAAACTACATCAAAATCATTAGCAAACAATTCGTATAAATTCCGACATATTGATATGAAGGACACGTATCCGTAAAGTAAATGCTAAACATTAAAAAAGTACATGAAGAAAATACATCCTAAACATTTAAAAATATTAAGCCATAGCAAAGTACATCAAAATCATTAGGAAACAATGCGTATAAATTTAGACATATTGATGAACCTGAGAAATAATAGTAGGACTAATTTATAATGAACATCTTCGAACATTAACAGCTAAGGAAACTATGTTAAATTCGAAGCAGATGAAAAGTAAACACAGTTGTTTTTAGCAAATAATTAAAGGCAAAGAGTATAACCTTCATTCCGATAGAGAGCGATAAGAGTAAATGAACGATCTGAGAATGAGAAAACGTGCAGGTACAATTTAATTGACAGGTTTATCAAAAAGTAATACGTAAGATATTAAAGAGAAGAAGTTTAAAGTGGCGGTTTTTTTAAAAAAAATTGGGTCATACTATAATTTCGCAAGTCCATTTTTTATTTTATTTTTCTTTTTTTGTTTATTCCAACTACTAGAACCATTCATTTGATACTCTACTTTTATATACCCATTTTATAATTTAAAACTTTGATTAGGTCAAATTAGGATATATGGCCATTTAACACAATGGTAATGTTATAATTTGTCAATGTATTTTCTAAAAGTTCTAAATGTCCATAATCTATATTCATAATGTGCATTTTTTGATAATTAGGTGCAACTAAAATATCATTAAGCACTGTTTGGAAAATGTACATTATATTATATTTAAAGGTACATTAAATTATTTTAAAAAGAACATGAAATATTAATTAAATTGTAATGCATGTGATCGTTTAATAAGATAGAAAACTTCAAAAGTTCATTCATATACTTAGATTATGATGTCGTTATAGATAGATCTTTGAAGTGATTTTAGACCTATTTCCCTGTTTTCAATGTATAATAGTAATAAATGTGCTTTCAATTTAATTCAAATGTCCATTATGTATGTTTATAATGTGCATGTACTGTTTTACAGAAGAAATTTAAAAGCAGACCTGAAATGTACATTATATTATTTTGCTAATTCAGTCGCTATTCAAGGAGATAATAACGTTCAAGTAAATAGCACGCCAAAAATAGACAAAAAAGTACTTTAATTAAGTGCAACAAAACATTGGTTCACAAATTCAACATTTTGCTTATGCAATTACAAATCATTACACATACTAACGTACACTAGAATTTAAAACATCATACTACATGAACAGCGATGTCATCAGACAAATTCTAACATACTGCGTAAATAATATCTGAACATTAAATGTAATCACTAGCTTTAGAGAAATGACCCTTCTTCGCATGATCAGCAACAGTTTCATGGCAATCGTTGTGCTCGAACATAAGTAATGTGCATAGATATTTGTATCGTAACACTTTAAGCACGCTCCGCTGCAAAACAGAAGTCAACAATTAACAAGATAGGCAAAACACAATGAACATGAATTTCTTTAAAATAAGAACCAACACTCACATCATTTTTCATCAGGCCACATTTCCAAGAGATTAATCCCATAAATGTTTCCATGTGTCTCATTGTGTATATACCACAGTCATCAACATTGTAGTTATTTCTCCAACTAAGCTTTGCAACAATGGGATCCATAGCCAACACAATGTTGCTAGAGTCAGAAGTTTTTGGGTTCTCACCCAAAAACCTTCCAAAAGCATCAATCTATGACAAAATATTGTAAACCAGTGTTAAGCGTGACTAATAGTCAAAAGTCAATAGAACAACAAAAATGTGTCAAATTCAAACATACTGTTAACAGTGGAGATACACCATATTTCTTGATGGCATCTTCATCTGAGAGTGAGTTGTCAAGAATGACGAAACGCTTCCTCACCAGGTCAACCACGTATACGAAAAAGTGTTTCTCGTGTACAATTGGGAAAAAAACTGAAATTACAAAACAAATGACGTACAACCATAAGTACAGTCAAACTCTTCAAAGGGTACATTTTAACTAATCATGAGGCACATGTAAAAAATGAGAACAGGACATTGCAATATAAAGTGACCTTATTTAATACAAACGCAAAGAAAATTCCCTTTGACTCAAGCAGTTGAAATAAAACAAAAGCAGAATGTAGACATGGAATGATAGTATGACTCATGGTCTATGTTCCCAACGTGTGCATATAGTTGCAATTGCTCATGCATATAAGATATTCCCCACATTGAGAAATTACAACATTAACATTGTAAATATTTTAAAAGTACATTTAGGACGTTTAGAAAGTACATTGAGAAATTATAGCATTAACATTGTGTTAAATGGCCATTTATCCTACTTTGGCCTAATCTGAATATTTTTAATATAAAATGGGTATATACAAGTTGAGGTTCAAATGAGTTTAGTAGTTGGAATTAATCTAAAAAAGAAAGAACTTATGCGATAATAGTATGTCTCAATTTTTTTAAAATGCAATACAACAATGGCAAAGAAAATTGCAAAGTATGTCAAGCAAACAATAACAACTTACGAGTGCGATAGAAGCTATTTCTATTCCGGAAAAAGTCGCAACTCCATGTTTGCACGAGCCTCGAATAATTCATAAATTTTTTCATCACTTAAACCCGGGGCTGGGTTTCGCTAATACTGATCGCATGGGAAAGTAACGAAAGAGGGAAGTACAATATTTCAAAATACATATTACACACAAAATTTAAGAGTGTATGTAAATGTACTTACATGCACAAGCGTGGTAAAAAAGAACCGCTTTGGAGTACCAAGATTGTTTTCTTCCTCTTTACAATTCAAATATGATGACCAAAGAATCAATGACAACACTCGAAACATGTTCAGACGGCTTTAATGACCACAAATGCATTCGCGTTGCAAAATAAGTCTTGTACGAATATAAGTGCTCACTAGAGCAAAAATATAACAAATTACTTGTCGGGTGTGAAACAGTTGAAAATGACATTCACAAAATGTTAATTTAACAAGTTCACATTTTAGATTACCTGGAACGACGATTGTTAATGCCCGGTCATCGAAAACATAATCACCACTTGAAGGTGAACCGCAAGAAGAGGCGTTAACACATTGGTGTCATCTTGGATAGCAGTAAAACAACGGATCAAAACGAGATGATTGTTGCTTGTTGTTTGGATAGAGGTATATAAGAAGGACTTGCCATGAAATGAACCCTTTTGGTAGTCAAGAAGATTCACCAAAGTGACACGGCAATCCCGTTTAACCCCTTTAGTTGCGGCTAACCTTGCCTCACTCTCAAAGAAAGTCTTTCTCCAACCCTAAATCGAACGAAAATTCACCAAAGGATGTGTACAAATGAATTTCTCCACTTAGCACATTGTTCTCTCGTGTTTAGCACGAGCAAGTTTCAATTTGTATGCTTTCTCAGCTGCATTTGCTACAAAGAATAAACTGTTCATCCTCATCTAGTGTTTGGATTCCCACGGCGGTGCACACGACACATCTTCTGTACCACCACCATATGTCAAATATACAAATTCAGTTGCCGAATGGGCCTGTTTGACACACTCTTCACCTGGAAACATTGCAAACCAACCGCGTATTTCTCATCTAACACAACCATATCTTCCATGACTCTCTTTCTTTGTCAAGCAAAGGTGTAGTCATCCGCAAACTCCCGGACAAGGCACAAAGATGAAGGTACATATTTAGTACTATGAAGGTACATCTTTAGTACTATGAAGGTACAAAGAAAATATTTCAAAGTGAATCTTGAAAAGGAATAGTGAATACTTCAAGAATAAATGGATATACCTCCGGAGACGAGTATGAAATTGGAGATTTTGTATCAGTACTAACATCCCTCGACACTCTCCGCACTTTTTCAACCACTTGTCTACATGGATTAGAAAATCTAATTCTTTCCATCAATCGACCTTTTACACGACCAAGACCAAACTGACCAGCTTCCATCTCCTGCTTTTCCCTTGAGAAAAGTGCAGCAGATGTCCAATTCAAAAGAGTATAGTAATCTCTTTCTACGAATCGTTTTTCATGGACAACACGGTCAACATAAACAAGCTGCAAGTAAAAACAGGATTATCACTGGAAAATGGCAGGTTTTAAAACCATAATAACTAACAATAAATGTAACACATAAGATTTGTACCATTAGAAACAGGAGAGGTCCACCAAAGTGATTCTTCTTCCCCTTCTTGACCCAATCCTTTGTGTTATACCGCAAACTCTCCATGACAAATTGACACCAATCAAGCTGACCAATGGCAGACACATTCCTCAGCGATTTTAGTACATGGTGATTGACGAACGGCTTCTGATTGTTGCGCATTAACAAAGACACAGCAAGCACCACAAAATTAATCTTAAATTGATCACTGTAATCATCATGATAAATAATATGCTCTGCAAGGGTCTTGATATCCACTTGACCATCAACATGAAATTGAGCTTTCCAATGCGCGTAAAACGATCACATTCGCATCTTCATCACTACAAGATGAAAGTAAAACAGGTTTTCCTCCAATTGGGAGGCCAACAAAGATCATGAATACAAGAAGCGTAAACACGAAAGTTACTGTTTATCAGGTAGAATGATGAAATCCGAATACGGGTTGTAGTTCTCAATTAACCAATAACCAAGGCGTAAAGGAAGCCTTGTAACCCTTAGCCAAAACAATGAAGAAAAACCAATCTCTTCCAGAGCACACCATTGGTTGTAATCAAGGTATCGAAGGACATCAACAAAACTTTTAGGTGACATCTGGGTGGTAATACGGGAGAACGTTGGAGTAGGATCATCAACAGTAGGACTGAGGTTGTTCAACCTCGGAGAAATACGGCGTGTAACAGTTCCAGGATCGCCTTTGCGCTTCAATAACTGAAAGTAGTTTTGCATGTAATATTAATCAGTTCTGTTGTGTTGTACACGTTTCACGAAGAAATGTCCTATCGGTTTTATTGAAATGTACATGATCTACAACAATAATGTACACTCAATTATGACCTTTTGCATGTGGTCTTAAATTGATGCTACTTACGTTAAAAGTACTTTAAATTCAACAAAAATTCAAAAAAGCACAAATTAGATAAAACTAAAGAACAACAAACAAATCGAAATGTATAAGCAAGTTACGAAATCAACAAACAATGCGACAAATACAAATTCCGATAGCATGCAAATGAAAACACAAATTTCGATTTTAAAAACAATACTGAACTCAAAATTCATCAATAAAATAAATAATCCAAGCAAAATGAACATAAGAAACATTATTTTAGATTACAGTAGAGTTACATAAATTAACGATTTAAATCAAGAAAAGCTTGAAGCTAAACAAGACTCACCTTCATGACGAAATAGGTAAGAGAAAATCCAATAGAAAGACGAAAATGCAACTCCACAGAGAATAAGGAGAGAGAAATAGTTGAAAGCTTAACAAAGAAGGTCGGAATCCATGGTTGAAAGCTTAACGAAGAAGCGCGAGGTAGATTTCAGTGAAAAAGAAAGACAAAGCCCTCAAGTTTTGGTAAAGCAGCGCGCGTTATAGGCCCTTAGATTAGCCGCGTCAGACAAGATCCAACGACTGACGCGCGTTCTCACGGTTCTCACGCTTGTGCCATTCTCATATGATCCGAAATCTTATTATTATTATTATTATTATTATTATTTTTTTTTTAATTTTTTTTTTTTATTTTTTTTTTTATTATTATTATTATATTATTATTATTATTCATTATAAAAAAAAATAAAAAGTTTACATGAAATTGGTGGGGAGCCGAGAGACAATCTGGGCTCCCACACCCTTAGCAATAGTAAAGCTAATACGAGTAAAAATGTAAGCGGCTACCCGAGCCCCAAAGATCATCCGAGATACCGAGAATTTCGGATCCGCTGAGCAAGGCAACAACATCCGAACTCAACTCCCGAGTGAAGAGAAAGAGAAAGGTAGGAAACTGGCAAACCGCCACCGCGCACAAATCCCCATACTTAGCACACTTTCGCCGAGCAAAGATCGGGCCGACAACCCGGCCCGCACAAAATCGCCAACCCGGGCCCGAGTCAAAGGTGAAGAACCCGTCGGTCGACGCACACATCACGCCCGTCCCAAGAATAAAGCAATAAATCCGCAGGACGAAGAGAGCCACCATGCCCATCAACCAAACCGATATCAACCTCCTTCCCCGCAGTAATACCAGATCTATAGCAGATGTCGAAGAGAGTGTCCCGGACAAGGTTATGCCGATGTTTAACGCCCACAAAGACAAAGACAAGAAACAGCGTGGTCCCCAAAAACATCCCCGACAAAAACCCGAGAGCAAGCAGGACAGGGCCTAGATACCGAGAATAACGGAACACCCAGACGATACCCCAGCACACTACGGTAAGTCCTCCCGTTCATAGTCTACCCCAACCCTGAGATAGGAACCGCACGCAACCAATCAGAGGAGTGAGAACCCTGCTGAGACTGCCATAGAGCGATCTGGCGAGGTGTCAAAGAAAAAACAGACTCTGAGGCAGTAGCAACCGTCGTGAAATAAATATCGCCAATTTCTTCATAAGTTTGGGGCAGCAATTTCACTAGGGCGACCTAATATATCGAACCTCGTAGTCGCAGTAAAACACCGTGCGGCATCATCAAAAGCAGGCAGCCTACAACACGAGAAGGGCCGAGGAGCTTAGCCGCAAAACCAGATCGCAAGCGGGACGCAACAAAAGCATAGAACAAAACATCTCCGACCGCATAAACACCAAGACCACCCGGATGAAAAGGGAATGTAGCAAGGCGCCACCGCAATCCCCAAAACCCGGCCCTGACGCGGTGACAATACGTTCCAAGCTAGAACGCAGAGCGGCATCAAAAGGAAGATGGACAGACCCAAAAACACTAGGGGAGCAAGTACGAAGAGAGAAGTAGAGCTTAGATATACCAGTACAAGCTCGAAGAAGAAGCAACTCACACTGCGGGTCCTCAATCCTCGCAACCAAGTCCATCAGCTCAATGGTCTTAGTTACTCTCGTCGCCACAATCTCACTGCTAAAACCAGGACAAGTACTGACAGGTCCTCCCAAAACTGTAACACCGCGCAATGGCCGAGAAATAGAAGTGGGGAAAACCCCCGGAAGCCGGCTCCGTGGATCCTCAATGTGCCAAAAGACCTCCGTCTTGGAGACATTTAGGTGTAAACCAAAACAAGGGCCATCCAACCTAATCAAGTCCAACACCTTCCCCACCTCCAAAGTATCTCCCACAATGGTGCCATCATCTAAGTACCATGCCTGCAAAGTGAGGTCAAAAGTGTCCCGGATCTTGCAAACCAAGGGATGCAAAACCAACGCGAAATGCAAAGGCCCCAACGGATCACCCTGCTGAACACCCTGACAAGACCACAAGCAGTGCTCCCCATAAAAAAGGCGGGCCGGGCTGGAATAACAAAACTCCACCCAACGGGAGAGAGCCGGGCACCGACGGCGGACCTCCTGAAGCATGGTCGAACGGTCAACAAGGTTGAACGATTTCGAAATCAACCAAAGAACATGGAAAGCCCCACTGTTCCCCGAGCCTCAATGAGCCGGTTCAAGGCATGCAAGATAGCCTCTCCTCCACCGGACACACCCACCCCGAACTGAAGCCCATCAAAAAAAGGATGCGCGCAACTGAAGCCTCAATACAGAAGTTTACATGAAATTGGTGGGGAGCCGAGATACAAGCTGGGCCCCCACACCCTTATTATTATTATTATTATTATTATTATTATTATTATTATTATTATTATTATTATTATTATTATTATTATTATTATTATTATTATTATTATTATTATTATTATTATTATTATTATTATTATTATTATTATTTTAGAAGGATGCACGTAGCTTTCATAAAAAGAAAAATTGAAGTTTACATGAAATTGGTGGGGAGCCGAGATACAAGCTGGGCCCCCACACCCTTATTATTATTATTTTTTTATTTTATTTTTTTAAAAAAAAGGATGCGCGCAACTTTCATTAAAAGAAAAATAAAAGTTTACATGAAATTGGTGGGTAGCCGAGAGACAATCTGGGCTCCCACACCCTTAGCAATAGCAAAGCTAAGTCTAGTAAAAATGTAAACGGCCAATCGAGCCCCCGCATCCTGAGATACCGAGAATTTCTGAATCCACTTGAGCAAGGCAACATCATCCGAACCCAGCTCCCCAAGTGAAGAGAAAGAGAAAGAGAAAGGAAGGAAACCATAACCCGCTGCCGCGCACAAATCCCTGTACTTAGCACACTTACGCTGAGCAGCATTAGCGACAACCCGGCCAGGCAAAAAATCCGTCATCCCAGTCTGAGTCAAAGGAGAAGACCCTGTCAAGTCAACGTATACATCACGTCCTCTGTCCCAAGAATAAAGCAACAAATCCGCAGGACGGAGAGAGCCACCATGCCCATCAACCAAACCGATATCAACCTCCTTTCCCGCAGTAAAACCATATCTATAACAGATGTCGAAAAGAGTATCCCGGACGAGGTTATGCCGATGTTTAACGCCCACAGTAGCAGTACAAGAAACAACGTGGTCCCCAAAAACATCCTTAGCAAAACCCCGAGAGCAAGCAGGACAGGGCCTAGATACCGAGAATAACGAAACACCCAGACGATACCCAAGCACACTACGGTAAGTCCTCCCGTTCGTAGTTTGACCCAACCCCGAGATAGAAACCGCACATAACCAATAAGAGGAGTGAGAACCTTGCTGAGACTGCCATAAAGCAAGCTGGCGTGGTGTCAAAGAGAAAACAGAATCTGAGGCAGCAGCAACTGTCGCGAAATAAATGTCTGCCAATTTCTTCATAAGTTTGGGGGCAGCACTTTCACTAGGGTTACCCAAGATACCAGAGCCTGTAGTCGCATTAAACAACCGCGCGGCATCATCAAAAGCAGGGCCAGCAGCTACAATACCAGAAGAGCCGAGGAGCTTAGCCTGCAAACCAGCAGACTGCAAACGAGACGCAATGAAAGCATAGAATAAAACATCTCCCGCCGCATAGATACCAAGACCACCAAGATGAAAAAAGAAGGTAGCCGGGCGCCACTGCCAATCCCCAAAACCCGGCCCAGACGCGGGGACAATACGTTCCAAGCTGGAATGAAGAGCGACATCAAAAGGAAGATGGACCGACCCAAAAACACTAAGGGAGTAAGTACGAAGTAAGAAATAGAGCTTAGAAATACCAGTACAAGCTCGAAGTAGATGCAACTCACATTGCGGGTCCTCAATCCTCCAACCAAATCCATTAGCTCAATGGTCTTCGTTACTCTCTTCGCCACAATCTCACTGCCAAAACCAGGACAAGTACTGACAGGTCCACCCAAAACTATAACACCACACATTGGCCGAGAAATAGAAAGGGGGAAAACCCCTGGAAGCGGATTCCGAGGATCTGCAACAGGCCAAAAGACCTCCATCTTGGAGACATTAAGATGCAGTCCAAAACGAGGGCCATCCACCATAATCAAATCCAAGACCTTCCCCACCTCCAAAATATCACCCACGATGGTACCATCATCTAAGTACCACGCCTGCATAGTGAGGTCAAAAGTGTCCTGGATCTTGCAAACTAAGGGATGCAAAACCAAAGCGAAAAGCAAAGGGCCCAACGGATCACCCTGCTAGACACCCTGACAAGACCACAAGCAGTGCTCCCCATAAAAAAAGACGGGCAGGGCTGGAATAACAAAACTCCACCCAACGGAAAAGAACCGGGCAACGACGGCGGACCTCTTGAAGCATGGTCGCACGATCAACAAGGTTGAACGTATCCTGGAAATCAACTAGCAACATAGAAAGCCCCACCTCAGCACCCCGAGCCTCAATGAGCCAGTTCAAGGCATGCAAGATAGCCTCTCTTCCACCGGACACACCCACCCCAAACTGAAGTCCATCAAAATAAGAAGATAAAGAAGGACCAACCATAAAAGCACCAACCTTAGAGACAAGTCGTCTCCAGACAATGCCAACAGCAATAGGACGAACTCCACCACCCGGTTTAACAAGTGGCATGAGAGGGGCTGGCAATGTACTCACCTAGAGGAAGAGGACACCGGCCCTCAAGAAAAAGATTAACCACCCTAGTAATAGAAGTGATCAAATCATCAGAGATAGCCATAACAACGCCACTCAAACAGTCCATAAGGTGATGGGCACGAAAACCATCCCGCCCACAAGAAGTACCGCGTGGGAAGCTCCGAATCATATCCAGAACCACAGTCAAAGAGGCAACCAGAGGATGATGATCCCCAGAAAAAGGAGGAAATGAAGGAGGCGGGGCGACAGGATGCTTCTCACGCAAGGCCACAAGAGTGGCATCGGAGTAGGGGGCGACCCCAGAGTCAGAAAGCACCTAGATAGCAGCAGTATAGTGGCCATCACAAATCTTCCGCCGACATTGTCGGAGGTTAAGATCACTCAAATCTAGGTCCTCGTCCACATTAAACGAAAAAGGACCCTTATCGAAACACTCCTGCAACAACTGCAAACCCCCCTCCCCCCAGGTACCCCCCAAGCAAGGATAGCCCTGTCAATACTCTCCTCCTAATGCTGACGCCGAATAGCAGTCCGACACTCATGATTAATCCGAGGAGTGAAAGTCCTAAGCAAACAAAGTGGCAGAACAAGCAAACGAACCCAGCGGGAGAGATCACTAGGGGAATCAAACACCTCATCCATGGCCCCTTTCAAGGCCCGAGCAAACCCAAGACGACACTTAGGAGGAATAGATTTCACGGTGCGAAGGCCTAACGACAATAAACGATCAAGGGAAGATATAAACCACTGAACAAGCTCAACATTATCATCAGAAGAAACCGAAGTAGAAGGAGCCACAGGTCTCGGAATACCATAAATATAGAAGGTGTAGAGGCCATCAACACACTCTGGATACATCACAATATCATCCCGACTATGCCGACATGTAGCTCTAGTAGTACGGGTTTTAAAACACACCCCACACAACCAGAGCCCCATCCGTCTCAAAGAACTATCGGCATTGGAATAAACAGTCAAACTGTCAGTAAGAGTCTAACGCGTAAGGTCCAACGCACCATCATGATAATGTCGGTCCTGTAAATGTTTCTGCCATGCAGCCTTAGTAAGGCCCTTACCAAAACCATCCCGACACGCATGAAGACTCGAAAAAGGACAATGGTACCGTACAAGCTCGGGCATGAAGGAAGTAGCAAAACCCCACACCCAAACCGTAGCTAAGACAACCACCAACACACCACCCACTCCAGTGATGGCCAACAACTAGTCCTAGCCACAAACTCCACGGCACAAGAACCGTTGGCAACCGTAGCACCCACCACTAACCACAACCCCAACCTACACTGGCAGGAGGTAGAAATTACGGCCAGAGGAGCACCAGGAGACCACCAGGCCGACAGCCAACAGCAAAAAAAAAAAAAAAACCGAAAAAAGAATAAAAAAAGGAAAAGGAAACCCTAACACGCACAAGGAGAGAGACTGACCGGAGGAGAGGAAGGAAAAAAAGGTGGTAGAGCCGTCTGCCACCACGTCAAAGACCGACGACGTGAGGTCTGATGGCCAAATGGTGGTGGCGCAGGTGTACAACGACCGCAAGGAGGCGACAATGACCCATGAGAATGACGAATCTGCCGTACTCGAAAACCCTCTCTCAGCAACGGACCACCGCAAGAAAAACTAGCAACACCCACCCCTGACCGGCGACGTGAGGTCTAAAGGTCGATGTGGTGTGGATGGTGGCTGCTAACAGTGGCTAGACGCAAAAACCCAGATGCCATAACGAAACCCGCACTCGATCCCACACCCTGAAACCCTAAACAACCACCTGAGATCCCACCCTCGTCGACAAGGCCGCCAGCGCGAGACTGAGACGGTGATGGATAAGGTTCACAGGGAGGTGACGGCAGCCGGCAGAAGTCACCTGAGTATCGCCCAAAAATCGCACTCCCCTCTCTCTCTCAAACGTTCAAAAATTATTTATTATTATTATTATTATTATTATTATTATTATTATTATTATTATTATTATTATTATTATTATTATTATTATTATTATTTTTATTATTATTATTATTATTTTTATTATTATTATTAATGTTATTATTATCATTATTATTATTATTATAATTATAATAATAATAATAATAATAATAATAATAATAATTATTATTATTATTATTATTATTATTACTATTATTATTATTATTATTATTATTACTATTATTATTATTATTACTACTACTACTACTACTATCATTATTATGACTAAAATTGTATATTACTAGCTAATTTCCGAGTAACCCAATGCCATCCCGATTCATTATTATTTATTATTTATTTCATCTTACAATACAATTCCTTTATTTATAGTATTATTTATTATTAAATTACGGGGTATTACGCCAATATTTTGTATAAAGTTGTGATATTGAATATATTAAGCAAAAAGTGCGTACTCTTTCTAACAACATGTATTAAGCTAGATAATGATTAAAATTAAGAATGATTATATGTTTATAATTATAATTAAAGAAATAAAGAAATGAACATTTTTAAAAAAGCGTTAATCAAACCAGTTTTTACCCGAGATTCGACCCAAACCCCGTATAAAATCGTCTCGTATTAAACATTTTTAAATCTAAATTTTGCAAAAACCTTTCCATTGTATATTTATTGTGTTCTTAATGTTTTTAATTGCAAAATATTTCTCGAAAGTCATGTCATAAAATCGTGTGCTTTTTCATGTCATAACTCCATCTTTCAAAAGTGTATAGTTTTATCCGTAGTTTTAATCAATCCTTTATAGACAATTGAATTATATTTAATTTGTAAAGTTGATTGTATTTTAGAATTGAAATTTTATAAGCTTTATATCTTACACACCGAGAGCTTCACATCCCTCACACCAAAGGCTTAACATTCTTCTTTACGTGAGCTTAACATCTCACCGCACGATAGACTTAACATCCTACACCTCGAAGGCTTAATATCCCTCTCCACGAAGAGGTTAACATCTTTTAAATAACACGGTTAGGGTTAGTCGTGTGGATTAGTTATTTATTTGTACGTTATACCGGATTAGGCGCTCGTGATAAATAATTAATAAAAGAAGGGGTGAAGGTAGGCTTTTCAAGTGAACCAAACCATGTTATAAATTTCTTCAGGTACCTGAGTGGAAATGAGAATCCATCTCCATGGATTTCATTATGGGGTTACCGAGGAGTCAGCAAGGTAATAACATGATATGGGTGATCGTTGATCGTTTGACCAAGTCAGCTCATTTTATTCCCATGAAAGATACGTGGAGTAAGGTGCGGTTGTCAAATGGCTACAATAAGAATGTAGTGAGGTTACATGGAGTGCCAAAGGACATTGTGTCAGATCAAGATGCGAGGTTCATTTCTCGATTTTTGCACGAGTTGTAGAAATTTATGGGGACTACCTTAAAGATGAGTACTGCATTTTGTCCTGCGATAGATAGGCCGACAGAGAGAAAAATCAAGACCTTAGAAGACATGTTAAGGGCTTGTGTGATGGAGTTTGGGGGTAGCTGGGAAGATAGGTTGGACCTGACAGAGTTTTCTTACAACAACAGCTACCATACGAGTGTTGGGATGGCTCCGTTTGAGGCATTGTATGAGAGGAGATGCAAGAGTCCGATTTGCTGGGATGATAGCGCAAAGGCAGTGGTTTTGGGACCACAAATGGTACAGGATATGGTGGAACAAGTGAAGTTGCTTCAGCAAAAGATGAAGGCAGCTCAAGATCGACAAAAGAATGATACGGATTTACATTGTCGGGACATCGAGTTCCAAGTTGGGGACAAGGTTCCTTTGAAAGTGTACCAATGCGTGGGGTGATGCGATTTGGTAAGAAAGGGATGCTAAGCCAAAAGTTCACTGCCCTTATGAGATTTTGGATCGTGTGGGAGAGGTTGCTTGTTGGTTAGCTTTGCCACCAGCTTTGGATCATGTACACAACGTGTTTCAAGTGTCTCAACTACGGAAGTATGTGAGTGACCCTTCTCATGTGCTAGAGGTTGAGCACATTAAGTTGGATAAATCTTTGTCTTACCTTGAAGTGCCAAAAGCGATCCTAGATTGCAAGGTTCGCAAGACTAGAACTGGGGGGACAGTGTTGCTAAAGGTTTTATGGTCAAATCACAACATTGAGGAAGTAACTTGGGAAGCGGAGGAAGCTATGAGGGAATGCTATTCGTCTCTTTTTGATTAAGTATGTGTGGTTACGGGGATGTAACCATATTTCTTTTAGGGGGGTAGGAGATGATCGCATAAGGTTTTGGTACGGTTTTTGGTTAGTTTTGGTAAAGTTAGTGTTTGTTTTGAGTCATAATGAGTTGTGTTTAAGTTTGTTTTTTTGAGTTTTAGTTGTGTCGTTGCATTATAGTTGAGTTTAGTGAGTTTGTTTTTCAGTATGGGTTTGAACTTCGGGGACGAAGTTCATTTTTAAGGAGGGAAGACTGTAATACCTTAGATTTAAGAGCTGTTGGGTACTCTATCGAGTAGGACTTACTCTGTCGAGTAAGTTAGTTTTGCATTCTGGAGTACGTTCTGCCTGATGGGTACTCGAGCGAGTAAGGGTAACTCGATCGAGTTGGCGGTACTCGATCGAGTACCTTAGTTACGCGATCGAGTATGTCGGGTTTTACGGTTTTTCGGCCAGGTTTCGATAGTAACGCGTGAAGAGTATATAAAGTGATTTCGTTAGTTCCTTTTTACTTTTACCTTTATTTCTCTAAACTTTTACAAAAAACAAAACAACGACGTTTTTCTCTTCCCTCATTGTTATCAAATCAAGGGGCTAGGGTTGTCGGATTTCGGAGTTCTTTATCTCTTTGTGAACATCGTAGTGTGGGTAAGATCTTTGTACTGTTTTTATGTCAAATAATTAATATTGTTTAAAACCCTAATTGGGTGATTTGGGGGTTATTGGGATTGTTTATGTGATAGATTGTAATTATGTGATTAATTGATTATAGGAGGTGATTTCATAGAAGAAGGTTTTGATCCGCTGCATTTGGTTGATTGTTGGTGATTTCGCTTCAGGTAGGGTCTTCCTACTAAGTTGACTGTGTAAATATTATAACATGGTTTGTTTGATTGATTGAGATGTTGATTGTATTGTTAATTGGCATTGGCATTGTTTCCATTGGTATTGTGGTTGGTTGTGTTTGTCTGTGGTTCACAAGGTGCGCCCTCGGCTGAGTGGAGTCACTTGCGGGAGTGGCTTCACGCCCTTGATTCCCCCCTTGTGGTTCCCATCACAAGGGGGATGTGCACATTAATGGACATGGGTTATTCGTTTGATGGAGATGAGCGGTGCTTAAGTGGGAACGACTGCGGTCCCCCATTGGCGATGTGGAATATCTGTTGCGATGGATATTCGGGCAAGGCTACACACTTTTGTATGTAGTCAGATGTTTGGTGATGTGAAGGAGTTGGAGGATTGTGATTGTGTAATTTTATGTTGTATTGGCTTATTTTTATTTATGCAGTAACTGACCCCGTTTAAATGTTTTGAAAAATGTGGTGATCCATTCGGGGATGCTGAGCAATTTTTTAACAGGTATATCTTGCATACGCGCGGGATCTAGCTGGGGATGGAGTCACCACGTGTTAGAGTCGTAGTCTTCCGCTGTTTTGTCATGTCACTTTTGTTTTAGTTGGATTTTGATTTATAGACATTGTATTTTACATTTCAGTTTTGGTTTTGATGTATGCACATTAAACTTATTTACTTAAAGTATGTTTCTTTATGGCCTACTTTGTTTTTTATGCCTAGGGTAACCGAGATGGTAGCATCTTCATGTGCTAGGGTGGTCTTGGTAAGGCACCTTGGTGTATTGGGGTGTTACAACTTTCTTTCTCTTGAAGTAGGACTACCAAAAAGCATATAAGAGAGACCGAGAACCAAATTTTACGCAAAGGTCTCGACCGTACGAAGAGGGACCCCTCAGGACCATCCCCCCTCCCCCGGTCCTGTGTGTTTATAATACCCCGTATTTTATTACCGAGGTCAAACTCTAGTCAACGATAAATGGGTAAATATATTTTATGAAATTATATTATATTGTATTTATACGAGTTATGTATGAGACAGAATAAAATAATAATAATAATAATAATAATAATAATAATAATAATAATAATAATAATAATAATACGCATACATATGTATTATATATACCCACCGTATATACTCCACCCTACCCCTTATCCAGTCATCTTATCCACCCATCTTATCCATTCACAATCACAACAAAATCCACCACACTTCTAAAGAGAGAAATAGAAATTAGAAGAAAGGAGATTTTGTCCCTCTACCTCGAGATCGTAAGGTAAGACCGTCTTATACTATCTTATATATTAATTAATTTATACCGTTGACCCGACTCGACCTTGGCTCACCTATGCCGTCATTGACCACCGTTGACCACAATAAATTGAGTTTGACGGTGAGTTATACATGGTTTGTGTCGTTTTGTGAAACCGTCTTGACCTCCGTTTTTACCCCTTCAACTGTGACTGGCCTTGGATGGTTTTGGGTGGCTTTTGTCGTGGGTGGAGAGGAGAGTTGAGTGGTGGTCGTGGGTGGTGGTAAGGCGGCTTTAAATGGGTTCAAAGGAGGGAGTGCGAGAGTGTTGTATTTGTTGATTGTTGTTGTTGTTGTTGTTGTTGTTGTTGTTGTTGTTCTTGTTGTTGTTGTTGTTGTTGTTGTTGTTGTTGTTGTTGTTGTTGTTGTTGTTATTGTCGTGCTCGGGTGTGGTGGTGGTCAAGGGTGCTAGGCAGGGCTACGGTGCACCGTGGCTAGGATGGTGGCAGTGGTGGTGGTTTTGGTGGTGTTTGAAGGGTGTGTCGTGTATGTATGTATGTGTGTGTTGTGCGGTGGTGTTGTATTATTGTGGCTGTTGTTGCTGGCTGTGGGAGGTGCTGGCCGTGGACCACATAGCTGGTGGTGGTGGCCCACGGTGGCAGCAAAAGGTGGTGGTAGGTGGCGGTGGTTATCGTGGTTAAGGAGGGAGTTTAGGTATGAGTGAGTCGTGGTTGGAGCCGTGTTTAGTGAGGAGTACGAGTCGGGTTTCAACTGTTGAATAAGGGGTTACGAGTCGGGATTCAAACCATTTGTTAGCGGGTTATGAGTCAGGATTTGAATTTAATTATATTAAATTATATAATCGTAATTTAATTAGATTAGTTAGTAATTAGATTAATTAGTAATTATTATTTATAATTGTATTTTATTTAGTTGACGGTTTTTGTGGAAGATTACTGTTTGATTGGATTCCTTAAGGAGTATGCTAAAAGGTAGGTTAATCCTACTCAGTTTCAATATTTTTGAATGGTCATGTGAGTCGTGTTTTAGTGGTCATTGCATTATAACATGTTGTCGTAAATTCATATGTTACGGGAAATGCATTATAACAAGGTATTGGTTAAGACGACTTGATGAGTCGGTAATTAGCATATTGTGTGGTATCTTGCGTTTATTATATTTTTCAAGTGTATTAGAGGATATGATGGTTATGATTGTTTGGTTGTTGTTGAGGAGACGGAAGGCGGTTGGGAGACCATCTTCCGCCTAAGTCGCCTCTTGGAGCTTCCCACTCCAAGGGGGATGTGCACATTAATGACTTGAGTACGGAGGCACTCGTGTACTTGAAACACGACGTCTGTCAGGGGATCCGGTTGGCTTCCAAACCCGGTACGTCTGAGCGTGTCCCAATACCTGTTTGTGTGGTGTGATGTCGTGGCCGTGTCCCTGGCATCAGTGGTTGTGGGTACGTCTGGGCGTGTCCCGGTACCAACATGGTGGTTGTTTGATAGCGTTTCATTCATATCATAGTTATGTTTCATACTCACACACTTTTTGTCGTGTCTCACTTTATTTAATGAAACTGACGTGTTGTGTGTTTGTGTAATTGTCATATATTTCTGGGGTGGCCTGTGTCGATCCATATGATATATCCGATCATATGGGGAGCAGGATTAGTACAGGTGTTGCTTGTTGACATGATTGGGTTTCGGGCCGCGCTACGAAATTTGGAGTCGAGTACATAGTCATTAGGTGGACGACATAGTCATAGACGAGTTGTATTTCATTTATTTATTTGCTTACATTTATGTAATCACTAAACTTGTTATTTATCTAAAGAGTTTCTTAATTGTAATTCCGATTTCGTTGCCTCGGGAAACCGAGACGGTAACATTTCCTAATTACCTTGGCCCGGTAAGAAGGGGGTGTTACAGTGTTGGTTGTGCAAGAACAACTCAAGGCAACTGAGGATCATATCACCCAACATCTAAAAGGAGCGCGTTGACCCGACCGGAGCTTGGGTAACGCTGGCTTGATTGTTTTAACCCGAAAAAATTTGGCGCTGTGCTTGGGGAACTTTACATAAAAGTCCCATAAGAAACCACCTAAAAAAATGCTCCATTGGAAAATGCCGGAGAAGGACACTCTAAACGTACTAGGTACTCTCACAACCTAGCACCGTCAAGATCTGCAACAACCAGATCCACCATTCAGCCACCAGTCCAAGCGGTGACGCATGGTGCTACCATCCTTCACAACGCGAACGCCCGTCTCAGGGGGATATCGGTTCACGACGACTTACCAGCGCCACCCAAGACCATGGCTGAGCAACACATAGCTCTGAGTCCAGGCGAGTTTGATACTGTGATCAAAACCTTACAGAAGACCTAGTTCATTCTCTCAACACTCCTACAAAAGGAGAACATCGAGAAGAGTCCAACCCACATCAATCCCAGTGAATGATTTTGTGATACCACTCTAAGAGAGGTGGAGAGTAGCAAACGTCACTGATGTGTGACTATTATGTGCCATTTATCCCCTCTTCACCATCATCACTCTCTTGCTTGCATTTTATGCCCTTATTCCCATGCTATGAGTTTCCATCTCATATTGTAGGTTTTACACCGAAGTCAAGGAAATGGGCAAGCAAGATATGTGTAAAAATTGCTAGCATGGAAGGAGGAAGGAGAAATAAATGAGGAGTGCTCTCAGCCGAAAACGTGGCAGCGAGTAATAC
Source organism: Silene latifolia (assembly GCF_048544455.1). Taxonomy (NCBI): domain Eukaryota; kingdom Viridiplantae; phylum Streptophyta; class Magnoliopsida; order Caryophyllales; family Caryophyllaceae; genus Silene; species Silene latifolia. Next base: position 69,784,891 of record NC_133532.1, read on the forward strand.
CCCTTGCCTTTGATCATTTTTTGAAGAAAATAGGAGAAAATAAGAGAAAAGCCTCAGCGCTGGTATACCTACTGGCAGCTAGTGCACCGCTTTCCAACACTCCTATATTAAAGACTAAAGAGGAAATTGGAGTACCGGCGTCCTCAGCCGGTAGGCGGGCAACCGGATGTGAACACACATGCCTATATATTTTGAAGAAATTGAAGTTTTTGAAGACAAAAGTTGAAAACTCTCGACGTCGGCTCGTAGACCGACGACCGGGTACCCGGCCCGCGACACTCAATTTCCCAAAGTTTTAAAGTAAAAGTCAAAGCGCTCCCAGATCCGGTCAATGGTCCGGCGCTGGCCCACTGGCTCTGAGTAGCAGACGAGAATTCAACCCCTCCGTCATTTAATACCGAATTTTCTTAGAACACTATAAATAGCTCTCCTTAATTTGTATTTGACACACAACCCTAGATCTAAGTTTACCCTAACTTAATTTGCAATCCTTTGTTAATCAAGGACTAATCTTTCCCTATTTAAACATTAATTACCCTTCAAAATAGTTTAGATCTATCTTTGTTGAATAGTTAACATTTAGTGTTTGGATTGTAATTGAAGATTGAAGACATTCACCTTCATAATTCAATCCAACTTTGCATTCCTAGTTGGTACAATTCCTTCCCTTTATTTTGTATTAATCTTTTCTTTGTTCATTTGTTATCATTATTAGTTTAGTTTTCTAGCTATATCATGTTTCCATCTTCTTTTGTTGTATGCTTTAACATATTTACTTTAGAAATGGTTAATATGTGTGAGTAGACTCCACCCTAGGGTTAGGGGGATATATAGTGGGGAATATGGTTGAGTTTTTGGCTTAATTAATTGCTAGTTGTTTGGGGTTGTTGTTCAATAGTGTGCATGGTTAATATTTGATGAATTGCCTCAATGAAAGTTAGGTGGTTTTCCATTGCAATGGCTTATACTTAAGTGAAAGCTTAAGACTAGGATTTGATGTGTGCATTGTTAAGGAGTCAGGTCTATATATGGCTAAGGCTAGAATACGTCCGACTTAGGACCAGAGTCAAATCGAAAGAGGAGATTCGTCCACTTCCCAAAACAACATAGTGATAAATGGGCTTAAAAATATATTGCTCAACTTAATGAACCCAATAACTGTAACTTTAGTCATATTTGTTAAAACCCATCTACTTGATCATATTTGTCTTGTTTAATTGCATCTTAGTTCATTAGTTTACATATAGTTTGGTAGTTAACAATCCTATTCCATTTTCTTGAACTAAACTTAGACTTAAACAAACCAAGTATTAACCCACTCCATCCTCGAGTTCGACCCCGATTACTACTTTAATTGGGTTATTTAGAAATATTGTTTGATCAGTTGTGACGACTTCTAAAACCGCATCAAAATGGCGTCGTTGTCGGGGATGGCGTTAGGTTATACTTAGTTAGTTAGACTCTTAGGATTAGTTTTTATTACTTGTTGGTTTTCTTGATTAGTTACTTGTTTCTTATAGAGTGAGGGTGGTTTTACCTAACCCTGGTGTTTAAAATTGCTAGGACAAATAACCACGCCCCGACTCCGATCCCTAATGGCCTTTGTGGGCTTTATGGAATAGGATGATAGCTAGCAAGGGTTCAAACCTCCACTCAAGCAACTATAAGCCAAGCAAGTACATCCACCCAAACTCAACTTGAAACCACAACTCAACAACCAATAAATAACATCATAGATCCAACTTTCATTAACCCCTTACAAGAATTTCCAAGAACCAATACACCACCTCCAATACCACAAAACATGGCCGCCCTAATAGACCATAACATCCAAAATCCGAATGATTCTTCTTCACCCATCAACTATGGTACCTTAGCTCCAATCAATTTAGAAATACATTCTGCAGAACTTGGGGTGATATAAAGGGATAGCTTTCACAGGAATGTTGACAAAGATGCACATGCTCATCTCCGTAAAGTCAAGAATAAGGTAGCTATGATGAAGAGCAATGGAGTGTCCGAGAACACCTTGAGGATTATGTTGTTTCTACTCACTTTTAAAGACAAGGCCGACCGGGGGCTAAATGTACACCCTCCCAACGCATTTACTATATATATGGGACGACCTAGCAAAGGCTTTTCTTGCCAAATACTATCTATCCTCAAAAACGGCAATGCTCCATAGTGAGATCACCACCTACAAACAAGAAGGAGAATCACTTGGAGAGGCATGGGATAGGTTCCAAGACTTGATAGGAAGATGCCCTTATCATGGAATTCCGGCTAGTATATTACGCAAACTTTTCCAAACACTCCTTCCTAGAACAAAATTGCCTCGGCGGGAGATGGATTTGACCACCTAGGATATACCGATTAGTCCACATTGATTAAAAAGATGGTGGATTTCGAAACAAAGTATAGGTCTAGAGGAAATGTATTGATGAAGTTCTAAAGCGGAGATTAATGCCAAGATAGATGCTCTCACAAAGAAATTTGAGGAGATGCAAAGCAAGAGAGTTCATCAAGCTAGCACTTCAATAGTCCGGCAATGGAGGAGACAATGTGTTCTCCCACATGTTAAGCATGTGGTGGGATGGGTCATACATATGATGTGCGTGCCAACAATCTCTATAACAACATGGGGGATGAAGAAAACATGCAAGATGTAAATGCTTTTCAAGCATTCAACAACTCTTCAAATCGACCATATCGAGCTCCTTTCAACAACAACAATTCAAATGCTTATAACCCAACTCAAACTATTATCATGCGGGTTTGAGAAACCACACATTTATGAGTTACAAGAGAACAAATGTGCACAACCCAACACAATTTCAACCACAAGCCCAAAATAAGAACCCCCCGGGATTCAACCAAGGAAGAGGACAAGGTTCATACCAAGGTTCAAGGAACAATTATGGGAATAACAACCAAGGGTATAGCAACAATAATCAAAGTTTCAACAACCAAGGGTATAACTAAAACAATCAAGGGTTCAATAACAATCACAAAAATGATCAAACTTTCAACAACCAAGGTCAAGTGTCCAACCAAGGGTTCAAGAATAATCAAAATCAAAAATTTTCAAATCAAAACCAAGGAAATATGTCACACCGCTAATTTCTAAACCTCAATTATTTAATTTTATTCATGAGATTTTAATTTTTATTCATTGATTTATGGTTTGATTTAATTATTTAATTTAAAACCATACTTTCTTTATTTTTAGTCTGATTTTATAAATGGACCGGCTTTTAATTATATGTCACATATTTATAAAATGGGACAATGTTTTTTAGTCCATAACCATATGGATCCTGTGAGAGTAGTAAATACATGGTATTTTATGCACTTACTGTGACACCTCCACATACCAAGGTGCCTTACCAGGACCACCCTAGTATGAGAGACCGTCACCATCTCGGTTTCCCGAGGCTAGTATATCAAAGTTACCATTCTAAAACAACATTTATTAAAGTATAAATAATTAATGATTACATGTTCCAAAACTAACTCCAAAATAAAAGTTTACTAATGTTCAACAACTGGAACTAAAATGATAAATCTCATGACAGCGGAAGCTACACTCGAAGTGATGACTCCCATCTCATCCCCGAAGCTAAAGACCATCATCACCCGTCACAATCTACTCACCATCCCCGAATGGATCACCACAGAATTTACAAAATAACAACGGAGTCAGTTTACTGCATAATCAAAATAAGACAAGTACGATAAAAGAAACAGCTGATCACAATCCACCTCCAACTCCCAATCACATCTCGTAACAGACTACACACTAAAGTGTGCTGTCCTGCCAGTGGGTGACCGCAGCCGTACCCACCTAAGCCCCGCTTATCAATGAGCGATAACCCTGTTCATTAATGTGCACATCCCCTCCTGTTGCGGGTTCCACAAAGGGCAAAACTAGGGCGTAAAGCCACTCCCGCAAGTGACTCCACTCAGCCGAGGACGCACCTCGCGAACATCATCAACCATCTCAACACCAACATCAAACTCCAATCCAACAACAGAAGTTAATCACAATATCAATCGAACAAACAATCACAACAAAATCTTAAATCAATTAAACAGTAAACCGAGTAGGAAAACCCTACCTTAGCCCAAACTAAAATGAGACAATCAAGTAGTCTAAAATGGCTCTACAAAGTTTCCACCTAATAATAATTACATAATTCCAATTATAACATGCCAAAATCCCCTTTCCCTCAAATCATAAACTAGGGCAAAACCCTAAAAGACAAATTAATGAATCTCATATAGTCAGAGGCTTACCGACACAATAGACGCAAAGAATGATGAACTAGACTCACGAAAGATCCACGCACTTGAGAGAGAGAGATTTAGAAATGATTAGAGTTACGTTTTAAGTTTAGGTTTTGTTAAAACTGATTAAGAAACTGAAATCCACGATTATATAACTCTAATCCTATTTAAATTAGACCGCGGAAATAAACTTCGTCAGACCGGATACTCGTTCGAGTATAGAGTATACTCGGCCGAGTATCCTCTACTCGGTCGAGTATTCCCATACTCGGACATGTATTCCTGGACAGTAGTCTGTCCATAAACACACGACACACTTACTCGGCCGAGTAAGCCATATTCGACCGAGTAACAGACTTAGAAAACCGTAGTATTACAGTCTTCCTTCCTTAAAAAGAACTTCGTCCCCGAAGTTCACTTTATACACATAAAACAAGACCAACAACTACAACACAACTCCTCTACAACTACTACCAGAACCAAACAACTCCTACTACATAAAACAAAACGCCCAACACAAACTGACAAGATGACACAAACATAGCTAAGCCAACTCAAACTAACTAAAAACAAGCATGCGACCATCTCCTACCCCCCCTAAAAAGACTACGGATACGTCCCCGTAACCAAACATGCCTGATTGAAAAGGTGAGGAAAATGATCTCTCATAGACTCCTCTGGTTTCCATGTGGCTTCTTCCACATTATGATTAGACCAAAGTACCTTTAGTAAGATGGTCTCACCATTCCTTATCTTGCGCACTTTGCGGTCTATGATCTTCTTAGGAACCTCCGCATAAGTTAAAGACTCATGAAGCTCTATGTTCTCAACCTCAAGCACATGTGATGGATCACTCACATACTTCTGGAGCTGAACATGAAAGACGTTGTGGACTCGATACAATGTTGGTGGCAAAGCTAGCCGGTAGGCTACTTCACCTACACGATCCAAGATCTCATACGGACCGATAAACATCTTGCTCAACTTACCTTTCTTGCCAAACCTCATCACCCCTCGCATATGTGACACTTTCAAAAGGACTTTGTCACCCACTGCGAACTCAATGTCCCTGTGGTGCAAATCTGCATAACTCTTTTGGCGATATTGAGCTGCTTTCAACTTTTGACGAATTAGACAAACTTACTCAATCATATCTTGCACCGTATGTGGTCCTAAAACCACTACCTCAGCACTGTCATCCCAACAAACCCGACTCCTGCACTTCTTGCCATACAAAGCCTCGAAAGATGCCATTCCTATAATGGTGTGATAGCTGTTGTTCTAAGAGAACTCAATCAAGTCCAGCCTATCTTCCTGATGTGACTCATATTTGTGCACATTTAGTCCCCGAATTAACCTCGTTCCCATGATTTCTAGCGATTATTAGGGTCATTTATTATCTTTAGTTCCCCATTTTGCATATTCTTTGAAGTTTAGTGTCCTTGGTAGGAGAGGATTGCTAGCCTTGCATTTATGGAGCAAAATGGAGCTAAATGGATCGCATCTAATGACCAAGCATTAAAGAGGAGACCAATACTAAAGGCCTAAGCAAATAAATCAAGTGAATTGGGAAATGATGAAAGATCTGAGCGTCCCTAAGACAATCCCCAAGGATTTTTAGGAAGCCAACATAAGAGGAGGTACCCTGTCCCAGGATCCGGGCGTTCCGAGCTCAGGACGAGCGTCCCAGACCCAGGATCTGGGCGTCCCGAGGCCCAGCTCGAGCGGATCACCTTACAGACCCAAGCATACTTTATACCAGGACGTGCGTGTCCCTGGGGAGTTTCTTCTCAGGCCGCGCATGTACCTCGGGATTTGCAAATCATCAAGCTTCTCTTAGGGTCTTAATCGTCATTTAAGCCCTTAGTAACCCTAATCCTTGTACTTAATTTTAGTAAAAATACCCTATTAAACTACCTAGATTAGGAGCTTATCATCAATAAACCTTAGAATCAAGTACTAATCACCTTTTAACCTCTTAATTTAGCCTTAATCCAAGTTGTAATACACATTTCAATATTAATCACATCTTAATCTTTCCTTAATTTCTCAATTGTTCTTAGTTTTAGTTGGGTAATTAGATGATTATTTGGGGTTTATTGGAGGATTGACAACTCTCCATCAATCATCAAGTTTCCTTTTATTATTCTTTGCTTTATATTTATATCATCTCAAGTTGGTATAATCCCTTTTACCTTTGCTTAATTATTGTTAATTTACATTACTTATTCATCATGTTTTGCTTTGTTAATATGATTGACATCCTTATTATCATGTTAAACTTGATCATGAGTGAGTAGTCTCTTAGATAGGATTAATGGGGAATTAGGGGAATCAATCATAGGATTAGATCTATGCTTAATTTAATATGATTTCATAATTAAGTGCTTGCTTGCTGTGATTTCAACCTTTGCACATGTTATGTTTGATGAAATGCTAGACTATGAAACCTTGCATTTTTTACCCATCTCTTATCTTTTCAATGAGGCTTGTAAGATATAAGCCAACTCAAGCCTTGTTAGACCATGCATAGAGTTGAATAGGAAGAGACTAAGTCGACTTGTAGGTATTGTACAGTCTTGATTGACTCGGCTCCAGGACCTAAATCTTCCTAGGAATTGTAAGAAATACACTAACTCGATTCCATCACAACAATAAGTTGCTTGCATCTATTTGAGAACATGTTTGTATGATGTATTTCCATGATTCCCTTATTAACCCATGACACCCTAGTGCCCTTAATCAATTGTTTACAAACTGCTTTAATTGCTTTAATTTGTTTTCATTAATTTTCATTCATCTTGTTGATTAGTTTATATTACATCTCATCTCAACCTAAATTGTGACACCCTAAGACATAACTACTTGCAATTGAAATTTTAAGTCAATACCCGTCCCTTGAGATCCGATGTTTGCTTACCGCTCTACTAAGAGTAGTTTGTAAAGATATAAATATTGTTTTGGTTGAAAGCTTTAATGAGCAATAACGACACACGAGCAAAAATGGCGCCGTTGCCGGGGACGGTGTTCAATTGATTTGATTTTCGGTTATTGTTTTTAGTTGTGTCTGTCTTTACCTTGGGGAAGTCATTCTCCTCAAGGTTGTTCTAATTTTTTTATAGTTTGATATTTTTGCAGGACTAGGAGATCACAAGGTAATTTATTACCTATTGATTTTGAGATTGAAAGGACCTTAACCAACGATAGAAGAGTTGCTAGAGGTACTTCAAGAGTTTTGGGTATTGGAGATATTGTGGAGATTCAACCAAATAAAATTGAGTTTGTCAACTCTTTTGCAAGAGAAGGAGAGGATAACTTAATTCCAAACCAACCACAAAATCAACCCACAATGCCTAAATTTTCATCTCATTCCATACCAACCGAGGAGAACCTACCAAACGGTACTCCTACACCACCACATTTAACCGGTAATTTCATTGCCAAATACGCATTCATAGAATTAGTTGAGAGAAGTCAATTTGGAGGGATGCCTAGTGAAGATCCTCATTTACATATGGAGATATTTTGTGACTAGTGTGATGCAATTTCTCAAACCGGAGTTACTCAAGACCAAATCCGTTGGGTATTGTTTCCTTTTTCCTTGATCGGTACCGCAAAGGAATGGTTAAAGAGCCTAAACAAGGCTACTCTTGGTATTGATTCATAGAAGAAGTTAGCACTTGTCTTCTACAAGAAATTCTATCCTCCGAAGAAGACTAATATGTTGAGAGCCCAAATCATCGGGTTCAAACAAAGGGATGAAGAATCATTATATGAAGCATGAGAGAGATTTAAGGACACTTGTCGCTCTTGTCCACACCATGGACTTAGTGAGTGGTTCCTTTTTCAACAATTTTGGAACGGCATATATGAAGACTCACGCAATGTGCTTAATATGGGATCCAATGGGAGGTTTACCGAAGTTGGGATCCAATGGGAGGTTTACCGAAGTTGATGACAATCAAACATGGGCCAAAATCGAAGAGATGGTGGTTCATAATTCCCAATATAGTAGGCCTCGAAAGGCCACTAGAGGACGAAAGCATGAGGTAGATTCCATCGTACAATTGGGTGCTCAACTAAGTGCTCATATCGACACCATCAACATGATGTTTGAGAAGGCTATGGCTAAGCTTGATGAAGCTTCTAAATCACCCAAACAACATGTCAATGTTATGATGACATCATCCTCAATCCGAAACGGAGTATGTGAAAGTTGTGGAACCTTGGGACATGATCAAAACGAATGTAGGGGAACAAGTGAATGCTTTCCAAGCATATAAGAATGGCACCCCTTATTCCAATTACTATAATGAGAATACCAAATTCCATCCAAATCTCTTATACAAGAGCCAAAATGTTCAAAATCCTCAACCAACATACACCCCACCTCCAATGAGAAATCCAACTCAAACACCCTTTTTCAACCAAAGCCAAGGATATCAAAATCAACCTTCCTACAACCAATCCAATGACCAAAGCTTTGATGTTCAAAAAGCGGTCCTCCAAATGCAAAAGAACCAACAAGAATTCTTTACCCAAATGCAAAAAGATAGCCAAGCTAAAGAAATCACCATCAACAACATACTTGCCCACACCAAAATGTTAGAGACTCAAATGACGTAATTAGCATCTTCTAGCTCCCAAAGACAAAATGGGTAATTACAATCTCAAAGTAACCCCCCAAGACATGAAACGGTTAGTACCATCCATTTGAGTAGTGGGACAAGATATGAGGGGCCGAAGACGTCAATTGATGAAGATATTGTTTATAATAGTAGCAAGCAATGAGTTGTTGAGAACTCTAAGGTAGTAGAGCCTACTACCAATGAGCTTTCAAAGAAGAAAAATGAAGAGAAGACCAAGGAAATTGAGAAAGAGCCTATTGTGATTAGACTTCCATTCCCAAGTCGCCAAGCTAAGCCTAAGTTTGATGAGAAACTTGGAAAGTTCATGGAAATTGTGAAGAACTTAGAAGTCTCAATCCCATTCACGAAATTGATCAATCATGTTCCGGCTTATGCAAAGTACATGAAGGATATTCTTAACATGAAGAAATCCATCTGAAAGTTGGAGACTATTGCCTTTACTAATGTGACTAGTGCTATTCTTCAAGGGAGTTCTCCTCCAAAGCTCAAAGATCCGGGAAGTTTTTCTATCCCATGTACCATTGGCGGCACTACAATCAACAAGGCATTGTGTGATCTTGGAGCAAGTGTAAGTGTCATGCCATACTCGGTATGAAAGAGACTAGGAATGGGAGAGCTCAAATGCACCAATATTACTCTTAAAATGGCGAATCGATCGACGAAGATACCTCTAGGGGTATGGGAGGACGTGCCCATGAGAATTGGTAAATTCTTCATCCCGGTAGACTTTGTCATTGTAGACATGGAGGATGATTCCAACATTCCTATCATCTTAGGAAAACCTTTCTTGCATACCGCCGGAGCGGTAATTGATGTGAAACATGGAGAGCTCACACTTGAATTAGGGGATGAGACAATTACTTTCAATCTTGACAAAACCATGAGAGCCCCCCGATTACATGAGCCATGCTTCATGGTCGATCACTCTAGCCGAGAAAGTGAGAGGAAGAAGTTAGAATCTCTATGCAAAGATCAAGCCAAGGATAACGAAACATCACCCATCATGACAAGTAATGAAGAAGGCCTCATTGGCCATGATAACAAGAAAGGAGAGTTGCTCTTGTCAACTCATGAACCACCCTACTTAGGGGAGAAAGCAAATGAAGTTTGTGGTCTATGGGACGATGAATTTAAAGGATTGGTCAATCCTTATATTGGAAATGCTACGACTCTAGACCAAAGCTTTGTAGATACTTGTCATTACTTTGGCTCGGACTACAACAATAAAGAAACCGATGCACAAAGGTCTATGCAAAACCTCTACCATGAGAATGAACAAGCCTTTGACTACTTCTACAAGGTGTTGAGCAACATCAACAACACCTTGGCTTTGCCCCCTTGATACCTCTCATAAGAAAGAGAGTTTGGTGGAGTCCTCTCTAAACCACCATTTGTAAATATTCTAACCCCTCTAACTAGAATTTCATTTCCTTTATTTTATCTTTGTCATTTTTTCATTTGCATTTTCATGTTTTATTATAAAATTTTTGACATGAAAGCAAGTGAGGGAGGGATTTTAATGTGTTTTAATGTGTAGTGTTTGGACAAGTGTAGGGATGGCAAATGCCTTGGTTAACCAACCCTTTGTAGTGAAACCCACAACAATTAACAAGGAAAGGAAGAAGGAATAACACGGAAAAAGAATCGCCACGAGCAGACCTGAGCTCGTTGGAGCTGAGAGCAAGACGAGCGTCTCCAGTGTCAATCCGCGCGTCCTGGCTTTAGGACGTAGGAGCTGGGAAGCTTAAAATTGTGGGAGAATTTCCTGTAAAAAGATCTGTCCGAGCTGACTTCAGGACGTGGGTCCTCCAACTTCAGGACGCCCGTCCTACTATTGAGTCGCGGGTCCTGGAAAGCTTCAAGTTTATAAGATTTAGCTGAAGAAAAATCTGCCCATCCCAGAGGTGAGACGAGCGTCTCAGCAAGAATCCGCTCGAGCCAAAGTCAACACACCCATCTCAGTCATACCCAGCTCTTTCAGAAATTCCTGCAAAGGAAATCCGCACGTCCTGACCACAAGCCGCCCGTCCCATATGATGTGACTCATATTTGAGCACATTTGGTCCCCGGATTAACCTCGTTCCCATGCTTTCTAGCATATATTAAGGTCATTTCTTATCTTTAGTTTCCCATTTTGCATATTCTTTGAGGTTTTGTGTCCTTGGTAGGAGAGGATTGCTAGCCTGACATTTATGGAGCAAAATGGAGCTAAATGGATCGTATCTAATGACCAAGCATCGAAGAGGAGACCGACACTAGAAGCCTAAGTAAGTAAATGAAGAGAAATGGGCAATGATGAAAGATCCGTGCATCCCCAAGACAATCCCCACGGAGTGTTAGGAAGCCAAGAATAAAAGAAGAACCCTGTACCAGGATCCGAGCGTCCTGAGCTCAGGACGAGCATTCCAGAGCCAGGACCGAGCGTCTCCAAGCTAGCCCGAGCGGATCTTCTTTCATGACCAACCGTGCTTCAGGCTAGGAAGCGCCGATTCCCCTGGGCGTTGCTGCATGATCCACGCATGTCCCTCGGGATTAGAAAAATTGTCAAGCTTCTCTTAGGGTCATAATCGTCATTTAAGCCCTTAGTAACCCTAATTCTTGTACTTAATTTTAGTATAAATACCCTATTGTACTACCTAAATTATCATAGAATCTTAATCCAATCTTATCATAACCAATCTCTTAATTTAGTCTTAATCAAAGTTGTAATACACATTTCAATATTAATCACATCTTAATCTTTCATTAATCTCTCAATTGTTCTTACTTTTAGTTGGGTAATTAGAAGATTATTTGGGTTTATTGAAGGATTGACAACCTTCCATCAATCATCAAGTTTACTTTTATTATTCTTTGCTTTATTATTTGGATCATCTCATGTAGGTATAATCTCCTTTTACCTTTGTTTAATTATTGTTAATCACAATATTTATTCATCATGTTTTGCTTAGTTAGTATGATTAACAACCTTATTAGCATGCTAAACTTGATCATGAGTGAGTAGTCCTTTAGCTAGGGTTAATGGGGAATTAGGGGAAACAATCATGGGAATTGTAAGATATACACTAACTCGATCCCATCACAACAATAAGTGCTTGCTTCTAATTGAGAACATGTTTGTATGATCTATTTCCATGATTCCCTTATGAACCCACGACACCGTAGTGCCTTTAATCAATTGTTTACAAACCCCTTTAATTGCTTTACTTTGTTTTCATTAATTTACATTCATCTTGTTGATTAGTTTAGATTACATCTCATCTCAGCCGGATTTATGATACCCTAAGATTTATTCCTAAAAGACTTAATAAAACTCATTTTTCTGATGTGGAAAATAGGGCTTTATTAGCTCAAACTGAGCTGGTACAGGTATAACAGAAACTGGTGGACAAGCCTGGGGATGATATTTTAATGCAAGAAGAATACGAGCTTCACAAAAAAAGCTTATTTTTAGAGCAAGCCAAAATGAAATTTCTTCAGTAAAAAGCAAAGGCTCATTGGCTAACTGAAGGGGATACTAACTCTGCATATTTCCATGGCATCATCAAACCTAGGAGATGCAAGAATGCTATACATCAAATAAAAGATCACAAGAATAAGGTGCATACTGAGGAGATGGGTATCCAGCAGGCCTTTTTAGAGTACTATCAAATGCTCTTGGGTACCAGGACTAATACTACCAGAATTAAACAGGCAGTGGTTCTGAAGGGGAAAATATGTAATGATGTGCACTCTCAATACCTTCTAGCTCCTATCACCCATGTTGAAATTAAAGAGGTATTACATCACATTCCTAATGATAAAGCCCCAGGTCCTGATGGCTACTCAAGTCAGTTTTTCAAGGATGCTTGGGACACAGTTGGGGAGGAGGTATGTCATGCTATTGCTGATTTTTTTCAGACTGGTAAACTCCTCAAACAGCTCAATGCCACTAATATTACTCTCATACCCAAAGTGGATAGGCCTACTACAGTGTTGGAATATAGACCCATTGCCTGTTGTAATGTAATTTACAAATGCATATCCAAATTACTTTGCAATAGGTTGGCTCTAGTTTTACCCGATCTTATCTCTCAGAATCAGGGGGGCTTTATACAGGGTAGGAGTATAATGGAGAACATTCTCATATGTCAAGATATTATCAAAATGTATGAGAAACAGGCTGTATCCCCTAGATGTCTGATCAAAATGGATCTACAGAAGGCCTATAATACCATAGAGTGGGACTTCCTGGATCAGATGCTTTATTTCCTTAATTTCCCTGAAGTCTTCAGAGGATGGATTATGACATGTGTCACTACTGCTACATATTCTCTAAGTCTTAATGGGAATATGTTTGGTTTTTTTAAGGGCCAAAGAGGACTCAGGCAGGGGGATCCCCTATCCCCTCTCTTATTCACTATATGCATGGAATACCTGTCTAGATTACTTAGTTGTTCAACTGAGAGCATGCAATTTAAGTTTCATCCTTTGTGCAAACCTATGAAGCTATCTCACCTAATGTTTGCAGATGACCTACTCCTCTTTAGTAAAGGAGATGCCCCTTCTATGATGACCATCCTAAGGACCTTCTCTACTTTTTCAGCTGCTTCAGGTCTCAAAATGAGTAAAGGGAAGTCTAATGTTTATTTTAATGGAGTCCAGCAATCCCTAAAGCAAGATATCCTCTAAATATCTGGCCTGGAGGAGGGAGCCCTACCTTTTAGGTATTTAAGGGTGCCTATTAAAACTTTTAGGCTCACAACCAAGGATTGCAGGCCTCTGATTGATAAAATAATCAATAGAATCAGAGTTCTGGGGGCACGAAAATTGTCCTATGTTGGGAGATTGGTACTGGTAAGGTCAGTTTTTAAGACGCTTCATTGCTATTGGGCACAAATGTTTATTCTACCAAATGGGGTCATCCACAGAATTGAACAAGTGTGCAGGAATTTCTTGTGGGACGGGGGGGTTGATTTTATGAGGTCACCTCCTGTGTCATGGGAAAAAGTGTGTAGGCCAAAGAAAGAAGGGGGCTTAGGGCTCAAAAGTGATGTTATTTGGAACAAGGCAGCAGTGGGGAAGCTAGTCTGGTGGCTTAATTCTAAGCCTGACTCTTTATGGGTCAGATGGGTTGGTCACATTTATCTGAAAGGTACTAATTGGCAGGACTACTACCTTAAGGCTAATACATCGTGGTACTGGAGGAAGGTCTGTCAGGTCAAACTAGAGCTACAGCAAGCATATCAATAGCAGTTATGGACAAATCAACATTATATGGGGTATACTGTAAGTAAGGGCTATAACTTTATAAGAAACAGGGAAGATCAAGTACAGTGGCATACTCTGGTGTGGAATAAATGGACTATACCGAAGCATAGCTTTATAGCAAGGGTTCATCATCATGGAAACATGAATACAAAATAAAAACACTTCAAATTAGGGATAACTGATGATAGTACCTGCTGCTTCTGCGGGGGAGCTGTTGAAAACTTGGAGCATTTGTTCTTTGCTTGTCCCTATAGCAAAATCGTCATTGCTGCTGTCGAAATGTGGGTTGGGACTCCATGGCCCGAATCTAATTGGATCAATTGGCGGCTTGCGAAAACAAGTCATTCTTTACATTTAGAGGTCCTTGATGCAACAATTAACTCCTGCCTCTATACCATTTGGCAGCAGAGAAACAGGAGCAAGGACGAATTTACCCTTACTCGACCTATTCACAGTGCCCGATTCATTGTGGATGAGCTAAAAACTGAGATTTCGAGGTATGGGCAAAGGGGTTTTGGGTAGAAGAGAAGCTATGTGGCTTGAGGGGCTGCTAGGGAGATGCGTTTGACTGAGTTGCAGGAGATCTCAGGAGAAGGAAGAGGAAAGAGTGACGGGGTTAGGGTTTGCACAACAAATTCTGATGTTTGATCTGATTTTGTTGTTTGTTTGCTCTTTGATGGTGTTTGTCTTTGTTGGGCCGTTTTGTATGGGCTCGCTGGTTGCTTTGTGACATGGGTTGGTCTATAAAACCCGTGTCATTGTATGGTTACGCTTTCTTTTGATATAATGTTTATATTTTATCAAAAAAAAAAAACTTAAATCGATACTCGACCCTTGGGATCCGACCTTTACTTACCTCTTTACTAAGAGTAGTTTGTGAAGTTATAAATATTGTTTTGGTTAGGTAGTGACAACAACTAAGCACTAAGCACAAAAACTCCTCACCAAAAATGGCGCCGTTGCCGGGGACGGTGTTCAATTTATTTGATTTTCTTTAATTGTTTTTAGTCGTGTCTTTCTTTACCTTGGGGAAGTCAATCTCCCCAAGGTTGTTCTAATTGTTTTCTAGTTGTTTGATATTTTGCATGACTAGGAGATCACAAGGTAATTTATTACCTATTGATTTCGAGATTGAAAGCACCTTAACCAACAATAGAAGGGTTGCTAGAGGTACCTCAAGAGTTGTAGGTATTGGAGAGATTGTGGACATTCAACCAAATAACATTGAGTTTGTCAACCCTTTTGCAATAGAAGGAGAGAATAACCCAATTCCAAACCAACCACAAAATCAACCCACAATGCCTAAATTTTCATCTCATTCCGTACCAACCGAGGAGAACCTACCAAACGGTACTCCTTCACCACCACATTTAACAGGTAATTTCATTGCAAAATCCGCATTCATACAATTAGTTGAGAGAAGTCAATTTGGAGGGATGCCTAGTGAAGATCCTCATTTACATATGGAGACTTTTTGCGACTATTGTGATGGAATTTCTCAAACCGGAGTTTCTGAAGACCAAATCCGATGGGTATTGTTTCCTTTTTCTCTTATCGGTACCACAAAGCAATGGTTGAAGAGCCTAGATAAGGCTACCCTTGGTATTGATTCATGGAAGAAGCTAGCACTTGCCTTCTACAAGAAATTCTATCCTCCGGAGAAGACTAATATGTTGAGAGCCCAAATCACCGGGTTCAAGCAAAGGGATGAGGAATCATTATATGAAGCATGGGAGAGATTTAAGGACACTTGTTGTTCTTGTCCACATCATGGACTTAGTGAGTGGTTCCTTGTTCAACAATTTTGGAACGACTTATATGAAGACTCCCGCAATGTGCTTAATATTGGATCCAATGGGAGGTTTACTGAAGTTGATGATAAACAAACATGGGCCAAAATCGAAGAGATGGCGGTTCATAATTCCCAATATAGTAGGCCTCGAAAGGCCACTAGAGGAGGAAAGCATGAGGTAGATTCCATCACACAATTGGGTGCTCAACTAAGTGCTCATATCGACACCATCAATTTGAAGTTTGAGAAGGCCATGGCTAAACTTGACGAAGCTTTCAAATCACCCAAACAACATGTCAATCCTATGGTGGCATCATCCTCAATTCCAAATGGAGTATGTGAAAGTTGTGGAACTTTGGGACATGAGCAAAATGAATGTAGGGGAACAAATGAACAAGTGAATGTTTTCCAAGCATACAATAGTGGCACCCCTTACTCCAACTACTATAATGAGAATACCAAATTCCATCCAAATATTTCATACAAGAGCCAAAATGTCCAAAACCCCCAATCAACATACACCCCACCTCCAATAAGAAATCAAGCTCAAAGACCCTTTTTCAACCAAAGCCAAGGATATCAAAATCAACCTTCCAACAACCAAAGCTTTGATGTTCAAAAAGCGGTCCTCCAAATGTAAAATAACCAACAAGAATTCTTCACCCAAATGGAAAAAGATAGCCAAGCTAAGGAAATCACCATCAACAACATACTTGCCCACACCAAAATGTTAGAGAGTTAAATAACTCAATTAGCATCTTCTAGCTCTTAAATACAAAAGAGGCAATTACCACCTCAAGGTAACCCCCAAGACATGAAACAGTTAGTGCCATCCATTTGAGGAGTGGTACAAGATATGAAGAGCCGAAGAGGTCAATTGATGAAGATATTGTGGATGAGAACTCTAAGGAGGTAGATCCTACTACCGATGACCTTCAAATAAGAACGAAATTGATCAATCATGTTCCGGCTTATGCAAAGTACATGAAGGATATTCTTACCAAGAAGAAATCCACCCGAATGTTGGAGACTATTGCCTTTACCAAAGTGAGTAGTGCTATTCTTCAAGGGAGTTCCCCTCCAAAGCTCAAAGATCCGAGAAGTTTTTCTATTCCATGTACCATTGGCGACACTACAATCAACAAAGCATTATGTGATCTTGGAGCAAGTGTAAGTGTCATGCCATACTCGGTATGTAAGAGGCCTGGAATAGGAGAGCTAAAATGCACCATCATTACTCTTCAAATGGCGGATCGATCAACAAAGATACCTTTAGGGGTATGGGAGGATGTGCCCGTGAGAATTGGGAAATTCTTCATCCCGGTAGACTTTTTCATTGTTGACATGGAGGAGGATTCCAACATTCCTATAATCTTAGGAAGACCTTTCTTGCATACCACGGGAGCGGTAATCGATGTGAAACATGGAGAGCTCACACTTGAAGTAGGGGATGCGACAATTACTTTCAATCTTTACAAAAAAATGAGAGCTCCCCGACTACATGAGCCATGCTTTATGGTCAATCACTATAGCCGAGAAAGTGATAGAAAGAAGTTAGAATCTCTGGGCAAAGATCAAGCCATGGGTAAAGAAACATCACCCATATGGAAGGAGAAAGTGGATGACCTTAAAGTAGATCTATTCGGAGAGCATAAAATTTTCAACGACAATGAGAGCTTAAATAGCTCACCCTTCATGACAAGTAATGAAGAAGGCCTCATTGGCCATGACAACAAGAAAGGAGAGTTGCTCTTGTCAACTCATGACATCATCGAGGAACAAGCTTGTGAAGTTCGTGGTCTATGGGATGATGAATTTGAAGGATTTGTCAATCCTTATATTGGAAATGCTATGACCTTAGACCAAGGCTTTGTGGATCCTAGTCATCACTTTGACTCAGAATATAAAAATGAAGAAAACAATGCACAAAGATCTATGCAAGATCTTTATCATGAAAATGAGCAAGCCTTCGACAACTTCTACAAGGTGTTGAGCAACATCAACAACACCTTGACTTTGCCCACTTGACATCTTCTCCAAGTAGGAGAGTTTGGTGGAGTCCTCCCTAAACCACGATTTGTAAATTTTCTAACCCCTTAAATAACATTTTATTTCTTTTATTGCATCTTTGTCATTTTTGGATTTGTATTTTTGTGCTTTGATCAAGATTTTTGATATGAAAGCAAGTGAGGGAGGTATTTTAACGTGTTTTGATATGTAATGTTTGACCAAGTGTGGGGATTGCAAGTGCCTAGGCTAACCAAGCCTTTGTAGTGCAACCCAAAACATTTAACAAGGAAAAGAAGAAGGAATGACACAGGAAGAGGAATCCCCATTAGCAGACCTGAGCTCGTGGGTGCTGAGTACAATCCGAGCGTCCCCAGGCCCAATCTGCGCATCCTGGCCTTAGGACGTGGGAGCTGAGAAAGTTCACTTTGTGGGAGACGTCCTGTAAGAAAATCCGCGCAAGCCAACATCAGGACACTCGTCCCCAACATCAAGACACTCGTCTTGAAATTAATCCGCGGGTCCTGGCATGTTCCAAACTTGTGAAATTTCGCTGAAGAAAAATATGCACGTCCCAGGCACAATCCGAGCGTCTCAGCAGAAATCCGCTCTAGCTGAAACAAATCCGCGCGTCCCAGCACTACTTTGTTATTTCAGGATGTCCTGTAAGACAATCCGCGCGTCTCGTCTACAATCCGAGCATCCCAGGCCTGATACTCAAACAAAACACGGGACACTCATTTTCCCAATTCATTTCCATCTTTCAAAAACACAAACACGTACATTTTCCCCCCACTTCAACCCTCAATCCCCTCATTCAAAAACATCAATTTCTCAACCAAATTCACCACAATCCAAACAAAACTTGCTCAAAATAAGATTAAATCACTCCTTCATCAACAAAAGACCATCTAAACATCAATTTCCTCACAAATTGAATCAATTTTCTAAGGTTTGGGCAAAATTTCGAAAATCCTAAATTGATGAAGGAATTGATTGAAGTTTGAAGAAGCAAGGAACATTTAAGCAAAATCTTAGTTTGTTGATACCAATTTAAGAAGGAGAATACAATGGCAATGACCAAAGGTGGAACCAAGGCACCCAAAACAACAAATTTATCAAAGAGGCAACAAGCTCTTCTTGCATCTAAGGCTTTTGTAGTAACCCAACCAAGGGAGGAAGTCCAAGTAAACATCAATCCTATTGAGGAAGCTACCACATCTAATCCGGTTGTAGAACAATTGTTAAATTTTCCGGAGGTAACTTTCTTAACCGATAAGCATAGGATTGCATTTTTATCCCTTGCCAAAAAGACTATTATGGCTACCAAGTTTATTTGTCAAGATGCCTTGCGAAAATTGGGTGTACTTGAGCGAACTAGAGCATTGCTCGAGTCCATGGGGTTGATAACCCTCTTTGAAATGGATGAATTGACTTACCCCTTATTGACCATGGAGTTCATAAGCTCCTTGAGGGTATATAATATAGAGACTCAAAATTATGTCGAGTTCCGTCTTGAGAATAAGAGTAGAAGAATGACTAAGAGTAAGTTTGGTAAAGTGTTTGGTCTTATACGATATGATCATTTTGAGAAAAAGCCTTTGAAGTATGATGTCGTACCCCTTTGGAAAGCTAAAACCGGTCGTAAATTTGATTATTTCCGGGAGTGCTATGCTTTATATGTTCACCATCCGGGCATAAGAGTTTGGCACAAGTTTGTAGCCAATACCTTGATTGCTAGGAAAGGCACCAACCACTTCACCGAACTTGATTTTGTCTATCTTGAGTCCTTCATGAATATCAATGGGAAGTTCACCAAAAAGTATAACATTCTTCAACTATTGCTTGATCGGTGGCTCAAGATTGATAATGGGAAAGATGGAGCGGCCTTCATTGTAAACGGGGGCTTGGTAACGAGGTTAGCTAAACACTTTAACCCGGATTTCAACAAGGATAACACCTACAAATTAAACCGGTTAAAGGGAGCAACCTTCTTGACATGAGCACTATAATCAATAAATTTCATTGGGTCAAGAATGAAAAACTTGAACAAAAATATGAGTGACTCATCAAGGAAGCCAAGTTCATTGTCTTGCCCACCAAGATTTGCCGTATCTGTGTCCGTAGACCAAAGTACCTCTTGCCTGTCTCCAAAGAAGCGGAGTTGATAATAAAGCAACATAGGGATCTAATTTCAAAGCCCTCCTCCTCTACCATTGTGATTCCACCCTATCCTTTTGCCTACCAAGAATTCAAACCAAGTGGCTTTAATGTCATGGTAGGCAATGACTATTTGACCCAATTAATGCAACAAATGCATAAAGAAGCCCACGATGACCAGGTGAATGCTTACCGTGCCCAATATCCACCCCTAATACATATAGCTAGGCAAGGACTTCTTGATCCTTCATGTCCTTTGCCTAGTTTGGCGGATAAGGAGGTATTCTTCCCTAGTGCTTCTCAAGTTGCCGAAAAGGATAGTCGGATGGCTAATAGAAAGGAGGTGGTTGTTGTTGTTAAAGACGGGCAAGGTATTGGTTCATGCCAAGAAGAAGAAGAGCAAGGTTCAAGTTCCACTGATGATGATGAAAGTGGTGAAACCTCCAAGTCAATGAAGGTGGATGATGAAGAAGATGATGAAGAAATTGATAATGAAAGTGATGATGATGATGGCGGCGATGAGGCCGGTTATGATGATGTCACAATGAGCGACAATTGAGGGTTGATAAGGCTTATTGGAGGATACCACAAGTGCGGGGTTGTTTACTTGACTTCAACCTATTCTACTATGAGTTTCCTACACCTCCTTTAGCTTTGTTTTTTTGTCTTGTTTTTAAATTTTAATCTTGATCATTTGTAGAGTCAATCTTGGCTCTTGGTAGTGAAGCATGAGCTGGATTAGGGGCTCCCAATCCTGACCAACCCACATGCCAGGTCCAGACAACACCCACTACACCACTAGAGATGCATATCAAGAGGTTTACAAGATCAAGCTTTCAGCTCCCACCATGGCCAGCTGAAAGGAGTGTCAATTGAAAGCCCAATCAAGGGTCCCTAAGCAACCACACCAGTCATCCTAAAATTATAATGTGATTCAGCAGAGAATTCATCAACAGGAAAGCAAAGCAGTCACATGTTGGAGTTAAAGCATAAAGCAACATTTCCTTATTTGGTGAGGCATTTGTGAGGCTCCTTGTTAAGGGTTGCTGCAGCCTTTCCACAAAGCCTTCCACAATACAACAACAAGAAGCCTTGACTTCAACTAACCACCAAATGAACAACAAACTGTGCACAAGAAGACAAGTGACGGTGACAGCATGCAACAATGCTTTATTTTCAGTCTGTTTTACCCATTTGTTTTATTTTTACTTGTTCACTTTATTTACCAGTTTGTAAGTTAATTTATGTTGTTTTTACTCATCTTAGATTAATTCTGGAGCATTGGATGCTAGGGTTTCAAATTGTATTGCAAAGATAAGGCCTATTTAAGGACCCGTGTCTCATCTGTTTCAAGCAGATTATTTTTGAATGAAAATTAGCCTTGAGACTTCTCTCATTTCTTTCAAACTTATGTTTAAACTGTAGTTTGGAACTCTGGCCTGGTGATTAACTTGTGATGTCTGTGGTTAATTGATCAAAGTCAGTTTGGCACAATTAAGTTGAACCTGTGTTGATCTGTGGTTCAGTTTAATTGTGTTGAGAAAGTTCAAGCCTTAATCCTGTGTTTAACTGTGGATTTGAGTCTGAAAATTGATAAGTTATAATCTTAAGTTTCCTGTGAATCTTCTGTGGAAATTTAAGGTCTTAACTATATCCTATCATTACCTTAAAAAGTCTTAAACTCAGTTAGGTCGGCTATCTGTAAACTCAGGGTTTCAGGCTGCTTCAGTTGAGTTTAAAAATACTTAGAGTCCTTCTAAATTCATGAGAATTGGCACAGTTCCAGATCCATATTAATTCTTATTTGTCACAAAAATTCAGAATTTTACAAGGACATTTGGTATTGTTAAAGCATCCTGCAAACCAGGCTGCATTGTTGCCTATCTATAGGGTTTACATTGCATTTTGGTATCAGAGCTCAGGTTTAACACAATTCCACCTTTGTGTTAGTCTTAGGTTGAGAGAAGCTGTGAGATCATTATTCCTACCTACATTAAAAACACAAAAAACAACCATGAGTGAAGAGAGACTTGCTGGTTTTGAGACCAGAATAGAAACACTTGCAGGAAATGTAGACACACTGCTCAATGTTGTTCATGTGGTGATGGAGAGATTCCTAAACCATAATCCAAGGAGACAACCACCTCCTAGAGGAAGAGGTAGAGGTATAGGCTTTTTTATGGGAGCAGGGAGAGGGCAACCACCACCTGGTTATGAGTCAGAGTCTGAGGAATGCATCAGAACACAAGAGGAGGCTCTTGAGCAAGCAGACAAGCATCTAAAGGTAGAAATTCTTGATTTTTATGGTAGTCTTAACCCTGATGACTTACTATAATGGATTAGGGATGTCGAAAAAACATTTGAGTTCAAAAATTACAATGATGCTAAGGCTTGTAAAGTTGTTATGTTAAAGTTAAAAGGATATGCATCACTGTGGTATGACAACCTTAAACATCAGAGGTTAAGGGAAGGGAAGGAACCTATTAAATCTTGGTCCAAGCTTAAAAGGAAATTGTTGGATAAGTTTGTTACCAAAGATTATACCCATGACCTATTCATTAAGTTGTCTAAGCTTAGGCAGGATGAGAGACCCCTTATGACCTATTTGAGGGAGTTTGAACAGCTAACCTTAAAGTGTGAGATAAATAAGAAGCCTGAGCAAAGGATTGCTAGGTTCTTAGAAGGGCTTGATAAGAATATTGTTACTAAGGTTAGAATGTAACAACTTTGGTCTTATGATGATGTTGTCAACTTGGCACTCAGGGTGGAGAAAATGGGAAAGTCTAAACCTGCTACACCTAAACCCAAACCTATCTTTAGACCCTACACTGGTGTTAAAATTGCTGAAACCCCTAAGCCAGTGTCCCAAACAGGAGGAGACAAGGGGAAGGCACCTATGTTCCCTATGTCCAACCCACTTTCGACAAAAGAAAAGATTAAATGCCTCCAATGCCAGGGGTATGGCCACTTCAAGAAGGATTTTCCTTCCAAGAGAACATTGACAGCAATGGAAGTAGAGGAGTGGGAAAGAGAGGGTTCAGTTGAGTATGAGGAGGAACTAGTGAATGAGGAGAAAACTCTTGAGGAGGAACCCAACCCAGAACAGGTCTTGGCTCACCCTGATACAGGCCATAGTCTTATTTTATGGAGGGTAATGCACTCTCAACAGGCACCATTGGAGGAGGATCAAAGATCCCTCCTTTTCAGGAGTAGATGTACTATTCTGGGCAGGGTATGAAACTTGATCATTGATGGTGGAAGCTGCACTAATGTAGCATCTATCACCATGTTTAATAAGCTTAACCTCAGCACCCAGGAGCACCCCAACCCTTATAAGCTCAGATGGCTAAACAAGGGAGCAGAGGTCAAGGTGGATAAACAGTGTCTGGTTCCACTTTTAATTGGCAATGTTTATTGAGATGAGATCTTGTGTGATGTGGTCCCTATGGATGCGTGCCACCTACTGTTGGGTAGACCATGGGAGTTTGACAAGAATTCTATCCATCAGAGAATGAGCAATACCTATTCCTTCAAGCAAGGCAGCAAGAAGATCACATTAACCCCTCTACCACCTAACCAGAAGAATTATGGGAGTCCAAGTGTGACAGATGGACTCAATGGTGTTTTATTTCTATCTAAAGCAGAAATGGTCAAGGAAATACAACAAGAACAACCTATTCTTATCCTACTATCCAAGGAAGTTCATGAGGATGTGGAGCATCAACTGCCAACATAGGTTAGGCTATTACTGGAGCAATACCATGATGTATTCCCTGATGAATTGCCTAGTGGATTGCCTCCACTAAGGGGTATTGAGCACTAGATTGACCTTGGGCCAGGATCTGTACTCCCTACTAGACCTGCATACAGGTGTGATCCTGATGCTACAAGAGAGTTGCAGAAGCAAATTGATGAGCTGATGAAAAAGGGATTTGTGAAGGAATCCTTAAGTCCCTGTGCTGTCCCAGCATTGTTGGTACCTAAGAAGGATGGCACTTGGAGGGTGTGTATTGACAGCAGAGCCATCAACAATATCACAGTCATGTATAGGTTCCCTATACCTAGGTTGGATGACATGCTGGATGAGTTAAGTGGTGCCAGGATATTTTCAAAAATTGATCTTAGGCAAGGTTATCATCAAGGGAGAATCAGAGAAGGAGATGAGTGGAAGACTGCCTTCAAAACTAAGCAAGGGCTCTATGAATGGTTGGTTATGCCATTTGGGTTATCAAATGCCCCCAGCACTTTTATGAGATTGATGACAGAAGTGTTGAGGCCTTAATTGGGAAGATTTGCTGTGGTATACTTTGATGACATCCTAATCTATAGCTAATCCACAGAAGAACATTTGGGCCATCTTGATAAGGTATTCCAAATCCTGAGAGGCAGCAAATTTTTTGGGAAATTAGAGAAATGTACCTTCTTGGCTTATGATATTAAGTTCTTAAGATACATCATCTCTGGAAGAGGGATTTCTGTGGATCAAGATAAAATTAATGCCATTAATTCTTGGCCAATCCCTAAGAGCATCACTGAAGTGAGAGGCTTCCATGGCCTTGCTTCCTTTTACAGAAGATTTATCAAAAATGTTAGTGTTGTTGATGCCCCTATCACAGAGTGTATGAATAAAAGAGAGTACAAGTTGATTGAGAATGCTCAACAAGCATTCAACTTGATCAAAAGAATGTTGGGTGAAGCACCTATTCTCAGGTTACCTAATTTTAACTATTTGTTTAAAGTAGAATGTAATGCCATCGGTGTTAGAATAGGAGCTGTATTGATTCAGGAGAGGAAGCATGTGGCCTACTTTAGTGAGAAGCTAAGTGGAGCCAAGTAGAGTTACTCCGCTTAAGACAAAGAGTTCTATGCAACTGTCAGGGCTCTTATGCATTTGGGTCATTACCTGAAACCAAAACCTTTTGTGCTACATTCAGATCATGAGGCTTTGAAATATATCAATGGCCAGCATAAGTTAAATCACAGGCATGCCAAATGGGTTGAGTTCTTACAATCCATCACATTATCAAGCAAGTACAAGGAGGGTAAACAAAACATTATTGCTAATGCACAGTCTAGGAGGTATTCATTGCTATCAGTGATAGAACAGAAAGTTCTTGGGTTTGAGTTCATGAAAGAGCTATACAACGATGATCCTGATTTTCATGAATGTTGGCTAGCTCAGACAGAAGGGACTAAGATCCAAGGAACCAAATTCTTACTGCAGAAGGGTTTCCTATTCCATGGAAATAAGCTATGTGTCCCAAGAGGGTCATACAGGGATCTATTGATCAAAGAAGTTCACTCCAGTGGGTTAGGAGGTCATTTTGGAGTCCAAAAGACTCTTGACATCTTACAGGAGCAATTCTACTGGCCCAAAATGATGGGAGATGTCCAGGTAGTGCTTAGGAAGTGCTCCATCTGCCAGCAAGCCAAGAGTTCCTTTCAGGCAAGTCCCTATACACCATTGCCAATGCCAAACAAACCCTGGGAAGATGTGAGAATGGACTTTATCATAGCCTTACCAAGGACCCAAAAGGGAAAATGACTCAGTAATGGTTGTTGTTGATAGGTTCAGTAAGATGGTCCATTTCATAGCACGTAAGAAAACTGAGGATGATGTGAGTGTTGTTGAACTTTATTTCAGTCATATTGTCAAGCTACATGGAGTTCCAAAGACCATAGTGTCAGATAGAGATGTTAAATTCATGAGTTATTTTTGGAAGACACTATGGAAGTTCCTCAACACCAGATTGTTGTTCAGCACCTCCCACCACCCACAAACAGATGGCCAAACTAAGGTCACTAAAAAAACCCTGAGAAGGATATTGAGGTGCATTGTTAGCAAGTCTTTGAAAGACTGGGATTTGAAACTGCCACAAGCTGAGTTTGCTTTCAACAGAGCTCCTTCATCTGCAACTGGTCATAGTCCATTTGAAGTGGTTTATGGGATCAATCCTTCGATGCCCTTAGATATTTCAAATGTACCTAAGAAAGAAATGAACTATGATTCTAAGAAGAGGGTGGGACAAATGTTGAAGCTCCATGAAACTGTCAAGAGAAAAATTGAGAAGGCCAATGACAGATAAAAGAAATAGGCCAAGAGTCCCAAACAGAAAAAATAATTCATGCCAGGTGACCTTGTATGGAGAAAGAACAAGCTAATGCCTAGGGTAGAGGGTCCTTTCGAAGTCATTGAGAAAATTGGTCCAAATGCTTACAAGATAGACCTTCCTGGTGAGTATGGGGTGCATAGAACATTCAATATAGGAGACCCGAGTCCTTACTATGGTGAGTCTGATGATGAAGAGGGGCCAGGCTTGAGGTGAAGCCCTTTTCAAGAAGGGGAGGCTGCAACAGGAGCTGGATCATGGGCTCCTAATCTTGACCAACCAACTGGCCAGGTCCAGACAACACCCACTACACCACCAGAGATGCCTGTCAAGAGGTTCACAAGATCAAGCTTTCAGCTACCACCATGGCCAGCTGAAAGGAGTCTCAATTGAAAGCCCAAGCAAGGGTCCCTAAGCATCCACACCAGTCATCCTAAAAATGCAATGTGATTCAGCATAAAATTCAGCAACAGGAAAGCAAAGCAGTCACATGTTGGAGTTAAAGCATAAAGCAACATTTCCTTATTTGGTGAGGCATTTGTGAGGCTCCTTGTAAAGGGTTGTTGCAGCATTTACACAAAGGCTGCCACAATACAACAACAAGAAGCCTTGACTTCAACTATCCACCAAATGAATAGCAAATTGTGCAGAAGAAGATAAGTGACAATGATAGCCAGCAACAATGCTTTATTTTCAGTCTGTTTTACCCATTTACTTTTATTTTCACTTGTTCACTTTATTTACTAGTTTGTAAGATAATTTATGTTGTTTTTACTCATCTTAGATTAATTCTGGACCATTGGATGCTAGGGTTTCGAATTGTATTGTAAAGACAAGGCCTATATAAGGACATGTGTCTCATCTGTTGCAAGCAGATTATTTTTGAATGAAAATTAGCCTTGAGACTTCTCTCATTTCTTTCAAACTTGTGTTTAAACTGTAGTTTGGAACCATGGCCTGGTGATTAACTTGTGATCTCTGTGGTTAAGTCATCAAAGTCAGTTTGGCACCATTAAGTTGAACTTGTGTGTAACATCCCGTAAATTTGAAGACCTTTATTATATTATAAAAGTAATATTTTAATCTATTTTAATTTTATATTAATTTATTTGAAATAAAATTTATTTGATAAAATATAATCTTATTTTATTTTGAAGAAATGTAATTATTTTTGATAGTTTAGAAATGGTTAAAAGTGATTTAAACTATATTTAAACCTTTTCCCTTGATAAAATAGATTTCGGATAAAAGTCGTAAAATTGCTTACGGTCGTTGGGTAAAAGAGTTTGGATATTGGGCATATGAGTACTTAATCTTTTAGTAAAATCGTGTTTAAGAACTTTAATTTTCTCGGAAATCGCGTTCGACGAATATTTCTAATTTCCGTCGAAACGAACCAAAACGTAAACAATTGAAACTCACCCATGCACCCTCCATCCTCCATGGGTCTTCTCTTCATCTTTCATTTCCTCAATTCTCATTCTATCACTCCCTTCTCTCAAACACCAAATTCCTCTCAAAATAACCTCCTTACAATCCCTAAATCCACCATAACTTCTTCATTTCTCCACCAAATCGCATAAAAATTATATATTCGGAATCCTCTCTTCAATCCTCATCTACTAGTAAGCTTTATTTTCATTTCCCCCAAATTTTGTTTAAGACACTTTTTTTAGGGTTTCGAATTTAAGCTTAATAATTGTGTTTTTGTTGTTCTTATAGGTGAAGAATTTGAAGATGAGTTAGGTGACTCATATGTTGTTGAAGATGAAGGGTAATTTTGGGTTTTAGAAGCTTTCTTAAGTTATTAGTTGTCTCTTTGCTAGCTTAAGGTAACTATTCCGAGTTACTCGACGATTTAATGTCACATAGTAGTTGTATTTGTTGTTTGTTGTTGTTTGTTGTTGTTTGAGACGATCTTGTTGATAAATGAATGAGTGGAGTAAGATGAGTATGCTTATATTTAGTTTATGTTACCCATTTGTATATTATTGTTGGAACAAATTTGGATGAGGAATTATGTGTTGTGACAAGTCCGTGTTTTGGCTGGAACGCGTCAGTATCGGACCGACACATTTTCCAATATTTCCAAAAATATGACAGATTGAACGGCATCGAAAAATTAGGTGGTTTAGCCACTTGAATCACTCAATTCGGAGTCCGTATGAGTAAATGGCGTCGTTTTATCGATTAAAATTTATAGAAAAGTTTACCCTTGTGTGAGACAGTTATTTATACTATTTTATTATGCGAGAATTTAATTGAATTGGATATTTTATAAGTTGGAATATATTTCCTTATGTTGATAGTTTTTCACATGATAGAAATTGGAAATAGCATGAGAATGATATTGTGATGAATTTTGTGATTTGGGCCAAAGTAGGTCAAGACTCTGAGCTAGGCCAAATTGACCGAACGAGTTTGGTCAAACTAGGTTTAAACCGGTCAGCCTCGATGTGACCGATGACCCGTCGCGGGACTAGGGCGAGGGTTTGTCTTTGAGGTGAGATTGGTTGTTATTGGATGTTTTATGTTAAGCCTTGATATTTGTAATTATCATTTCACATGTTGGTTGTTGGATGCTTTGGATGCCTTATGCTTGAGTCTTGTTGCCTCTTTGCCATTTTAGCTTGTTCTCATGGATTATGGTAATCGTTGGTTAGTTTGGAATTTGGATTATTTTTGATATTGGAGATATTGTTGGATTGTCAGCTGAATATGCTCTTGCGTAACCTTTCATATACTAGGGTGTGTATGATCATTTGTGTGTGCAAGTTTGGACTCTTTGCCCCTCTTATGGTTAATTGGGTATCCTACTTGTCTTGTGTGGAGTGGGCTAAAGTATTCAAGCTGGGACTAGGTCCTAGGTGAGTATTTCGGCCTTCGTCATAGATATGCCCTTATAGTCTTTGACGAGTGTATGTTTGCGGCTTAATAGCCTTTGTGTCTTAGCTTGGTGGGCTTATATCCAAGTTAGGGCAAGACCTCCTGACGTACTCGTAGAAGTATGTGGTCAGCTTAAGTACTAGCCAACCCTTTGGTGGACTCCTTAGGGGTACTCATGTGTGTGATCATGGGTCTTGGATGCGGTATTTTTCGCATGTCGCTAGATCTGCGCAGGTTTAGGACTAGGGTGTTTACGTTACCTCGTGGTATAGACTCGAGTTACAGAGTGACTATTGACTGTACTAGGAACTTATTCCTGTCTCCAGATATATTGTCATTTCTTGTTTGATGATTCTATGAATCATAGAAGGTGAGATGCAAGTCGGCTATGGTTGATAGAGTTTGGATTCCTGGATGTTATGTGATTCACATGATAGTGTAGTATGAGTCGGTCTAGTATTCACATGCTAGGACTATGTGTTGTTTTATTGTTGTTCACATGATAAGCACAATTGTCTAGCATCTATATGCTAAGGCTATGTGTTATTCATATTCATATTCTTATGTTTACATGTTATATTAATTATGACATTTTGGGTCGGGAGAACTAGGAGTTACTCCCCACTGACTGTGGCTTTCGTATTTGTATAAAATGCGATTGACAGGTAGGTGATGCATATATGGGGTACATGGACGAGCTAGCGAGCAAAGTAACCTTGGGACCTAGATTGGCTTTATCTTATTGTGACCCTTAAACACTTTTTATGTCATATACTTTTTAGGGACATATGTCTCCCTTTTTCATATTTGGGTTGTATAACTTTGTTTCGCGACTTTAGCGATGTTTTATTTATGAGATTTATTTTAGACATTGCATGTTTGACACCTTCCCATTTGGATACTTTTATAACAGGTTCAGGTTTTAAAATTCACAGGTTTTTACCCAAATAAACCTATTACAAACATATCCATGCAGCTTTTATTTAGAATTATGTGTTTACTTTTCCGCAATAAATGAGGGTGTCACATTGTGTCTATCTGTGGTTGAGTTTAATTGTGTTGAGCAAGTTCAAGCTTTAATCCTGTGTTTAACGATGGATTTTTGTCTGAAAATTGCTAAGTTATAATCTTAAGTTTCCTGTGAATCTTCTGTGGAAATTTAAGGTCTTAACTATATCCTGTCATTATCTTAAAAAGTCTTAAACTCAGTTAAGTCAGCTGTCTGTAAACTCAGGGTTTCAGGTTGCTTCCATTGAGTTTAAAAATACTTAGAGTCCTTATAAATTCATGAGAATTGGCACAGTTCCAGATCCATATTAATTCTTATTTGTCACAAAAATTCAGAATTTTACAAGGTCATTTGGTATTGTTAAAGCATCCTGCAAACCAGGCTGCATTATTGCCTATCCATAGTGTTTACACTGCAGGTAGTTTTGAGTCCTAGCACCATTTAAAGGACTCCCACCTTGGTTCCATTGAGGTGTCTCATATATTGTTCCCATTTGCAAAATCCACAATGACAATTAGAATTCATGCATTGCATCCTTACCTTGTGCATGAACTTCCCTATTTTGACACTAGAAACAGTGTTTTGATTTGTTTGGGAAGTTCACACACAAGGAATTCGAGTCAATTTAAATTGGATCTCCAATCAATCAAAAGCATGCATCATATATGATAGATTAGATTGCATCACTTATATATATATGTCATATAGTTTGCATACTAATGTAGAAATCATGCATTTTCATATAGCTTGCATTGCATAATTTCCTATCGTATTGGCCATTGAGGACAATGCCCATACTAGTGTGGGATGGAAAATTCTAACTTAACATTTAAAATTAAAAATGATAAAAATTGAAATTTTTTGAAAAACACAAAAATATGTTATTACATTTCATAAAAACAAAAACCATAAAAATTTGAAAATTTTAAAATCCAAAAACATGTTCATTTCTTTGTAGTGTAGAACTGTATATTGTATATACTTGTGTTTGTTTGTCACTCTTATCACATTGGATCGACTATGCCACATACGAGGCATGAGGAATATGAAGATCGCATGGTATGATCTTTCCAAACCTCCTTTTTCCTCTCTATGTTAATGACTATGTGGCTTCTTTTTGTTTGACGCGATACAAACCAATGTGATTCTAGGAGTTGCATTTAGTTTATATGGCATACTAGTTGATAGAAGCATATGCATTAGAGTTGTATATATGTTAGTTGCATTTTAGGAAAGATTTTGTGAAAACATCTATTTGGGAAGCTTGACAAGTGTATATAAGGCCCTTGTAAATACTCTTTCTTTTTGAGACTTTGCTCATTAGAATACCTCTAAAACACCCTAGGATGTGTCATGCTAGTATCTTTTGACCTATGGACTAAGGCCTAGTCAAGAGTACCTTGTGGTGGGATAACTCCTTGGCTACCGTTTATTCCAAGGTGACTTTTGAAACCATGCAACCATCTTCCACTTATATCATATTTTTTCAATAAAAAGGGAATGGGCACAAAAATCATCATTTTGAGTTAAAGCATCAAAAATGAAAAACAAGAAGTTTGCAAATTGCATCAAAGAAAAGAGGAGTACAAAAATGAGAACTATAATACTTCAAATAAAAGCACTCTCGTTACAAATTAGGGTGACTTTGAAAAATGTTCAAAAATGCGAAAGTTGAAAGTTGTCAAGTATCAAAATGCCAAACATCAAAGAAACGGCAAAGAAATTGTTCTCAAAAATGTCAAATGGCACAAGAAAATTGGGGGGAATAACAAAATCAAATGCAAACTCCCATTATAAAACTCAAAGTCATATTGATCCCTTTTTCCATTGATCCCACTTTTGTGCATGGTGGAGAGGGGACGAACCTTATTCTTGTCTTGGCAAGGAGGGGAATTCCGCGATCCTACAGTGTTTCTAACACCATAAAGAGTCTACTCTTGACGAAAGCGACATAGGTACCCTAGCTTGACATAACTTGGAGGTGATTTGTTGGTATCCTCCTAGGCTTAGTAACTAGAAGAAACCATATCTATAGTGGAGTGTGTACCCTTAGATTGCTTCCCTTCTAGATAATTTCCGCCACTTAGATGAGGAAAGTGGCTATTCCTTTTTGTAGATGTATCCATTACTTGTTTTGTGTGCTTAATGCTTGGATGTATCGCCATTTTGGCAAGCCTCACCTTGCCTTGCAAGAAGGCACCTTACCTCATGGATGTCTTGTTGTGAGTTAAGGGGGCGGAGTGAGACCCGCTAATTGTCTCATATCAGCTATATTAGTAGGCTAGTTTAAATAAAGGTCATAGTTTTAGTCACCTCTTTACTCGGGACAAGAAAAGGTTCGGTATGGGGATGTTTGATGTGACTTATATTTGAGCACATTTGGTCCCCGAATTAACCTCGTTCCCATGCTTTCTAGCATATATTAGGGTCATTTATTCTCTTTAGTTTCCCATTTTGCATATTTTTTGAGGTTTGTGTTCTTGGTAGGAGAGGATTTCTAGCCTTGCATTTATGGAGCAAAATGGAGCTAAATGGATTGCATCTAATGACCAAGCATCGAAGAGGAGACCGACACTAAAAGGCTAAGTAAATAAATGAAGAGAAATAGGTAATGATGAAAGATTCGTGCATCCCCAAGACAATTCCCGTGGATTGTTAGGAAACCAAGAACAAGAGAAGAACCCTGTACCAGGATCCGAGCGTCCCGAGCTCAGGACGAGCGTCCCAGAGCCAGGATCCGAGCGTCTCCAAGCCAGCCAGAGCGGATCTTCTTACAGGACAAACCGTGCTTCAGGCAAGGACGCGCCGATTCCCCTGGGAGTTGTTGCATGATCCGTGCATGTCCCTCGGGATTAGCAAAATTGTCAAGCTTCTCTTAGAGTCTTAATCGTCATTTAAGCCCTTAGTAACCCTAATCCTTATACTTAATTTTAGTATAAATACCCTATTGTAGTACCTAGATTATCAAAGAATCTTAATCCAATCTTATCATAATCAATCTCTTAATTTAGTCTTAATTAAAGTTGTAATACACATTTCAATATTAATCACATCTTAATCTTTCATTAATCTCTCAATTGTTCTTAGTTTTAGTTGGGTAATTAGAAGATTATTTGGGTTTATTGGAGGATTGATAACCTTCCATCAATCATCAAGTTTACTTCTATTATTCTTTGCTTTATTATTTGGATCATCTCAAGTAGGTATAATCTCTTTTTACCTTTGTTTAATTATTGTTAGTCACATCATTTATTCATCATGTTTTGCTTAGTTAGTATGATTGACAACCTTATTAGCATGCTAAACTTGATCATGAGTGAGTAGTCCTTTAGCTAGAGTTAATGGGGAATTAGGGGAAACAATCATGGGAATTGATCTATGCTTAATTTAATATGTTTTCATAATTAAATTGCTTGCTTGTTGTGATTTCAACTTATGCACATGTTATGTTTGATGAAATGTTAGACTATGAAACCTTGCATTTTTTACCCATCTCTTATCTTTTTAATGAGGCTTGTAAGACATAAACCAACTCGAGCCTCATTAGACCATGCATAGAGTTGAATAGGAAGAGACTAAGTCGACTTGTAGGTGTTGTAAAGTCTTGATCGACTCGGCTCCGGGACCTAAATCTTCCTAGGGATTGTAAGATATACACTAACTCGATCCCATCACAACAATAAGTGCTTGCTTCTAATTGAGAACATGTTTGTATGATCTATTTCCATGATTCCCTTATGAACCAATGACACCCTAGTGCCTGTAATCAATTGTTTACAAACTCCTTTAATTGCTTTACTTTGTTTTCATTAATTTACATTCATCTTGTTGATTAGTTTAGATTACATCTCATCTCATCTCGATTTGTGACACCCTAAGACATAACTACTTGCAATTGAAATCTTAAATCGATACCCGTCCCTTGGGATCCGACCTTTACTTACCTCTTTACTAAGAGTAGTTTGTGATGTTATAAATATTGTTTTGGTTAGGTAGTGACAACGACTAAGCACTAAGCACAAAAAATCCTCACCACCATACCTGCTATATAGCAATAACAGGGGATTCTTCCTTCTTCCCAATTCATTTACCCCTTTCAAAACACAAACACAACCATTTTCCCTCACTTCAACCTTCAATCCCCTCATCCAAGAACATCAATTTCTCACCAAAATTCACACAAACAAATCAAAACTTGCTCAAAACACAATTAAATTACTCCTTCATCAACAAAAGACCTCTAATCATCAATTTCCTCACAAATTGAATCAATTTTCTAGGGTTTGGGGCAAAAATCCGAAAATCCACAATTGATTGAGGAATTGATTGAAGTTTGAAGAATCAAGGAGAATTCAAGGAACAACTTGGTTTATTGATAAGGAGCATATAATGGCAAGGACTAAAGGCGGAACTAAGGTACCCAAAACCCCAAATTTGTCAAAAAGGTAACAAGCTCTTCTAGTATCAAAAGCTTTGATAGTAGCTCAACCAAGGGAGCAAGTCCCAGAAATCGTCAATCCCATTGAGGAAGCTACCCCTTCTATTCCAGTTGTGGAACAATTGCCAAACTTTCCGGAGGTAACTTTCTTATCCGACAAACAAAGGATTGAATTTATATCCCTTGCCAAAAAGAAAGTTTTAGCTACCAAGTTTATTTGTCAATATACTTTGCGAAATTTTGGTATACTTGAGCCATCTAGAGCATTTTTCGAGTCCATGGGGTTGAAAACCCTCTTTGATATGAATGAATTCACTTACCCCTCATTGACCATGGAGTTCATAAGTTCCTTGAGGGAATACAAGGTAGAGACTCGAGAATATGTTGAGTTCCGACTTAAAAACGAGAGTAGAAGAATGCTTAAGGGTGAATTTGGTAAAGTGTTTGGTCTTGCGAAATATGATCATTTTGAAAAGAAGCCTTTGAAGTATGATGCCACACCCCTATGGAAAGCTATAACCGGTCGTAAATTCGATTCCATCCGGGAGAGCCATGCCTTATATGTTCACCATCCGGGCATAAGAATTTGGCATAAGTTTGTGGCCAATACTTTAATTGCTAGTAAAGGCACCAACAACTTCACCGAACTCGACTTTGTCTACCTCGAGTCCTTCTTGAATGTTAATGGAAAGTCCACCCGAAAATACAACATTCTTCAATTATTGATTGAGCGGTGGTTAGAGATTGATAATGGGAAAGAGGGAGCAACCTTTATTGTAAATGGGGGCTTGGTGACAAGGTTAGCTAAACATTTTAACCCGGAGTTCAACAAGGATAATACCTACAAACTGGTTAAGGGAAGCAACCTTCTTGACATGAGTGCTTTGATCAACAATTTTCATTGGGTCAAAAATGACAATCTTGACCATAAATTTGAATGGCTCATCAAGGAAGCCAAGTCCATTGTCTTGCCCACCAAGATTTGCCGTATCTCCACCCAAAGAACCAACTACCTCATTATCGTCTCCAAAGAAGCCGAATTGATAATCAAGCAACAAAGGGATCCGATTGCAAAGCCCTCCTCCTCTACCATTGTGACTCCACCTTATCCTTTCCCCTACCAAGAATTTAAACCATGTGGCTCTAATGTTATGGTAGGCAATGATTACTTGCCCCAATTGATGCATGCATAGAGAAGCTTGTGATGATCGGGTGAATGCTTATCGAGCCCAATCTCCACCACTACTACATCTTGCTAAGCAAGGACTTCTTGATTCTTCATGTCCTTTGCCTAGTTGGGCGGATAAGAAAGTGTTCTTCCCCAGTACTTCTCAAGATACCGACAAGGATAGCTGGGTGGTTAATGGAAAGGAGATTGTTGTTAAGGAAGATGAGGAAGGAATTGGTTCTTGCCAAGAAGAAGAGCAACGTTCGAGTTCCGATGATGATGAAGTTGGTGAATCCTCTAGTCCAATGGAGGTGGATAATGAAGAAATTGATGATGATAATTCCGATGATGATGATGCCGGTAATGAGTCCGATGATGATGTCGCGATGAGCGACAATTGAAGATTGACAAAAGCTTATGGAGGATAGCACAAGTGCGGGGTTGATTGCCTAGTTTCAACCTATTCCATTGTTAGTCTCCTACCCCTAGGTCTTTATCTCTTGTCTTTAATCTTTATCTTGATTATTTGTAGAGTCATTTTTGGCTCTTGGAAATTTTGAGCTTGGAGTCCTAGCACCATACAAAGGACTCCCACCTCGGTCCCATTAAGGTGTTTATTCGTTTGTTCTTATTTGCAAAATCCAAAATGACAAATTAGAATTCATGCATTGCATACTTACCTTGTGCATGAACTTCCCCTCTTTTCTACACTAGAAACAGTGTTTTGTTTGGTTTGGGGAAGTTCGCTCACAAGGAATGCAAGTCAAGTCAAATTGGCTCTCCGACTAATCGAAAGCATGCATCATATAGGATAGATTAGATTTCATCACTTGTTATATATGTCATATAGTTTGCATACTAGTTTAGAAATCATGCATTTTCATATAGATTGCATTGCATAATTTCCTATCGTATTGGCCATTGAGGACAATGCCCATACTAGTGTGGGAATGGGAAATTCTAACTTAGCCTATCAAAAATCAAAAAATGATAAAAATTGAAATTTTTTTCTCAAAAATCCAAAAACATGTTCATTCCTTTATATTGTAGAATTGTATATATTTGTGTTTGTTTGTCACTCTTATCACATTGGATCGACTACGCCACATTCGAGGCATGAAGGAAATAGAAGACCGCATAGTATGATCTTTCCAAATCTCCTTCCTCCTTTTATATGTTAATGACAATGTGACTTTATTTTGGTTGATGCGGTACAAACCAATGTGTGTTAAGAGCTTGCATTTAGTTTATATGGCATACTAGTTGATAGAAGCATTTGCATTAGGTTGTATATATGTTAGTTGCATCATGACATGTACTTGCATTCTAGGAAAATTTTGTGAAATTATCTAGTTGGGAAGCTTGATAAGTGTGTATAAGGCCCTTGTAGATACTTTTTCTTCTTGAGACTTAGCTTATTAGAATACCTTCAGAACACCCTAGGATGTGTCATGCTAATATCCTTTGACCCATGGATTAAGGTCTAGTCAAGAGTACCTTGTGGTGTGATAACTCTTTGGCTATCGTTTATTCCAAGGTGACCCTTGAAACCATGCAACCATCTTCCATTTCTATCACATCTCTCACAACAAAAAGAGAATGGGCACAAAAATTGTCAAATTTGAGTTCAAGCATCAAAATGAAAATAAAAAAGTTTGCAAAATTGCATCAAAGAAAAGAGGAGTACAAAAATAAGAACGCATATGCTTAAATAAAATCACCCTCGTTACATATTAGGGTCACTTTGAAAAATGTTCAAAAATGCAAAAAAAATGAAAATTGTCAAGTATCCAAATGCCAAACATCAAAGAAATGGCAAGAAATTTGTTCTCAAAATGTCAAAATTCGAAAATAATTTTGGGGGAATAACAAATCAAAATCAAACACCCATTATGAAACTAAAAATCATATTGATCCCTTTCATCCATTGATTCCACTTTTGTGCATGGTGGAGAGGGGACGACCCTTCTTGTCTAGGCAAGAAGGGGAATTCCGCGTTCCTACAGTGTTTCTAACACCATAGGGAGCCTACTCTTGACAAAAGCTTTTAGCAATTGAGGACAAAGGTACCCTAGCTTGGCACAACTTGGAGGTGATTTGTTGGTATTCTTCTAGGCTTAGTAACTTGAAGAAACCATATCTATAATGGAGTGTGTACCCTTAGATTGCTTCCCTCTTAGGTAATATCTGCCACTTAGATGAGGAAAGTGGCTATTCCTTTTTGTAGATGCATCCATTACTTGTTTTGTGTGCTTAATGCTTGGATGTATTGCCATTTTGGCAAGCCCCACCTTGCCTTGCAAGAAGGCATCTTACCTCATTGATGTCTTGTTGTGAGTTGAAGAGGCGGAGTGAGACCCGCTAATTGTCTCATATTGGCTATATTAGTAGGCTAGTTTAAATAAAGGTCATAGTTTTAGTCACCTCTTTACTCGGGACAAGCAAAGGTTCTGTTTAGGGATGTTTGGTGTGACTCATATTTGTGCACATTTAGTCCCCGAATTAATCTCGTTCCCATGCTTTCTAGCATATATTAGGGTTATTTCTTATCTTTAGTTTCTCATTTTGCATATTTTTTGAGGTTTGTGTTCTTGGTAGGAGAGGATTGCTAGCCTTGCATTTATGGAGAAAAATGGAGCTAAATGGATTGCATATAATGACCAAGCATCGAAGAGGAGATCGAGTGAATTGGACAATGATGAAAGATCCGAGCGTCCCTAAGACAGTCCCCACGGATTTTTAGGAAGCCAACATAAGACGAAGAACCCTGTCCCAGGATCCGGGCGTCCCGAGGCCTAGTGTGACACACCCATATATTAAGGAGCCTTAATTAGACCTTCCCTAGTATATGCGGGCATCACCATCTCGGTTGCCCGAGGACAGTAATAATCAAATGTCGATAAAAGAACAATTAAGTTATTTTACAAGTGTGTAACAAAACTAAAGATATACAAAAGGCACAACTCAAACTCCTATCAGCTATGTGGACTACTTTTGATGTATCTCGTGAAAGACTCATCCCGCCAAGCACCCAGCTAACATCCACATCATAACCTGCTAAGACTGACTGCTCACCATAAGGAGGAAACACACCAACAACCACAAACACAACACAGGCACAACAAGTCATACACACCATATCTCATCCAACCAATCTCCGTCACCGACTGTCCACTGGACCTGCCCTGCCAGTGGGGGACTGCAGC
Source organism: Silene latifolia (assembly GCF_048544455.1). Classification (NCBI taxonomy): domain Eukaryota; kingdom Viridiplantae; phylum Streptophyta; class Magnoliopsida; order Caryophyllales; family Caryophyllaceae; genus Silene; species Silene latifolia. The sequence goes on from NC_133532.1 coordinate 69,823,853, forward strand.
CGTACCCAACAAATCCCCGCTCATCATACCGAGCGATAACCCTGTCCCATTAATGTGCACATCCCCTCCCGTGGCGGGTTCCACGGAGGGCGAAACTAGGGCGTGAAGCCGCTCCCGTAAGTGACTCCACTCAGCCGAGGACGCACCTCAAAAACCAGAGACAAACAAACACAATCAGCTGTACCACAACAACGACAACGAAACGACACAGTACCAACCAACTATCACAACCAGACAACCACACCGACACTACAGCAATCAAACCACATCAGAAGACACTCTAGACAATCAACAATACTGAGTAGGCGAACCTACCTTTAGCCAACCGCATCGATTCAACGCCCGACCATGTGATATCAATCAACCAAGCAATACACCTATACGAATAGTACAATCATCCATCACAACCACTATAACCCTAATTGAAAACAACAACGATAATGATGATAATGACGATGACATACCTACGTATAGCAATCCGGCGTCAAGACCGCTACCCGACTCAAGCAACCCATCCCCATGGCACAAGCATCCGCAAGGACTCCAAAGGGAGGAACTATGGCGAAGGGAAGGAGAAGAGACGACACTTAGGTTTAGAGAAGAGAGGCGAAAATGATTTGCGGTTTCTCAAAACACTATATATAAATCCTCGCTGTAAACACGCTACTCGATCGAGTAACAAACTTACTCGATCGAGTGAGTGCTACTCGATCGAGCTCCCAAGCTACTCGATCGAGTAACCTCGACTAGATCGAGTACCATACACACATAGCTTACCTTGTCATAAGACATCGCTCGTACTGTTTCCAAAGGTCAAGACATGTATCTAAGGACGGTCAAGGTCGGTCAACAGGTCCCTAAAAGGAGGGTATTACAGTCTTCTCCCCTTAAAAAGAACTTCGTCCCGGAAGTTCGACTCATCCTCTCCCAAACCTCACGACAATGAAACCAAGGTCATCACCACCGTTTTACCCAACACAGGTCGACACAGCTGTTTAGAATTACCATCCCACTACGTATGTTCATCAACATCATCATCATCCATCTTAGCACACACTACATTACACGACTCTCAGCTAAACTCCAACTTCCTTTTTGAATCACTGAACACGTACTAAACACATAAACGACTACCACTACTACTACTTGCACTTACCACATACTATCAGTCAAACATACATAGACACATCTATCGGACCATACACTTTCATTTATCACTTGACAACCATTGAGCATCAATTCACAACAACAAATGTTACTAATTCATACCACAAAGTCTTCATTTCACTCTATTACTCTAATTCAACACAACCACACTACTGCTAACAACATCAATTCTCAAGCTAACATAGCAAATAGTTACTTGAAAATAAAGTACATAACATGTTATTTTATTCAACAAGTCCAAACTCTTACTCAATTGTACAATAACCACTATGAGACTATTCAAACCATGATATAAAATGGTTAAAGCAATCATTCACATACTTTAAAATACCACATAAATACTGTAAAGTTGTTATAATTACATCATTTTTTCCTTTTGCGACATTACTCTTCCCCTCTTAAAAAGGAACTTCGTCCCCGAAGTTCACCATCAAACAACTTCCCTGACCCTCAAACCGATACTTAATATCATTTTGACATTACTCGTAAACCACAAAACAACCTTGATCCATATTGACATAACCTACTATTTAACATTACACAATACAACTCGTATAAACGGAAAACCACTGAGATTAGGTAGTACACCGCAAGGTATATTCTTACGAACTAGCAACAAAGTCACAAATTATTTTTTATACGATCATACTAATTATATTACAACATTATAACCATTGTATTCCACTTGTCCAATTTGACTTGATATAGACTACAACGTTATACAAATACCACTAAGAATTGTGCAACTTAACCAACATGCATACTTGACTCATGGCAGCAACGACACTTACTTGGAATTACATACACATGACCCACAATATATATATATATATATATATATATATATATATATATATATATATATATATATATATATATATATATATATATATATATATATATATATACCTATACTATGACCACACGCAATTATATAATCAACGGTGAAGCTAAGCAACATTAATAAGCACCCACAATAAAGATTAACATAATAACATCCAAAGATACGATGATTCAAACAAGTCTCAATTAAAAAAATTCCTGTAACAGTGACACTCGATCGAGTTGGTCAGGCACTCGATTGAGCTGGCCTTACTCGATCGAGCTCGTCAGCTACTCGATCGAGTAAGCCGAGATAAGAATACTCCCTCCAAAGTAACACCTGCAGCTACTCGATTGAGTTGCCACAAGTCGAAAATCCCCTAAAAGTCAATCATAGGCCAAACAATCATATAAACACGAGTCGAGATGCTCTCTCGACCCTAAAATCCTGCATAACAAGTCTAAACGTACTCAAAATACGGCCTTATGGCCAACCATACAAGCCAAAGATCCAAATAAAGTATCAACCGACAACAAAACACTATCCACTACAACTATGAAGCAAAAGAAGAAGGAAAAGGAGTATCATCACTCCCCATGCTGCTCATCCATGAACTCATCACCGCCACCACCTCCCGATGTTCTCGCTCCAGCCGCATCATGACCTGCATCACCACCAACACTGGCATCTGCTCCCATGCGGCAAGGGGCCAAGAAACCACAGGGGTATGACTGCGGCTCTCCCCAAGTACACCTATCCACACCAAAAGAGTGGAAGACGCCACTGTCATCCCCAACACCCCGCTAACACACCGGCTGAGCTCCCGTGGTCCCAATACCCTGCACATATGCCATCTCGTGGAGGTTCCGGAGTGTCAAGGTAGATGACTCCCTCTCCGTGAGGTCATTCACTCGCATCTCCGGGCTATAAAAAGGGTGGTAACCGGGATACTGGTACTGCGGAGGCACTGGCTGCTCCGGCTGGGTCTCTGCCACCCTCTCCCTCACCCGGCGTCGTCCCCTCCCTACTCTAGGCTAGGCATCCTCAGCTCTCACATGGTCCCCCTTCCTCGGCTCGGGCATCACCTGTAGGATCTCTGGGTCAATGAGGTACGTCTGCCTCGCTCGACGCTCCTCCTCCTCCTCGTCAGAATCGGCATACACCACTGCCACTGGTAAAGGCTCTGTAGCTGGAAGGTGCTCAGGAGTTGGTATACGCATCCAACTCATACCCCATACCCTCCATGCCAACCCACCAACCTTTTACTTTCTCAACCATTTCTAGTCGAGGAAGTACTCTCGGTCCAAGGTAAGTACCACACGGGTCAAAGGAGTATAGGCCGAGGAGGCCTCAAAGGATGTCAGCCTCTCTGCCAACCGAGTGGCAATAGCACCACAACTCAAGAAACGGGTATCGGAAGAAGCCATCAGGGCCAAGCTGGCACACACCATGGCAGGGGCACTAAAGGTGAGTGGCTGGGATCGGGTGGGGTTAGGGTAAGCCATCAACAACATCAACTCATGTGAGTTTAGCTTACTCACATCCTTCCTCTCATAGAGCAAACATGTCGAAGCACGGAGGAAAATCTTCAAAGTGATATGTTGAACATCGTTGATCAAAATATTACTCAAAGTAGGAGCTGGTTTACCGGTAAGACAAGGTATGAGACTACTAACCCCACACTCAGACGGAATGTCCCTGAGTGCTCCCTTGGCGGGTTTAGCCAAGCCAAGGTCTGTTGCAAACATATCCATGGTAAGAAGAAAACTTGTGTTCATAAGGTGGAACTCCACAGTTTGTTCCACAGCATCGTACTTACACGAACTCATAAACTCAAGTGTCAAGAAAGCATAAGAATGTTTCCGGAGACGGTATAACCCAGTAATCCCCAAGGTCTCAAAGATATGCCTAACATCAGTCTCAATCCTTAAGTCAGTCAAGAGAGTTGTGTCTATACAACCGGTAGGTCTCATCATTCGTTTTTGTAAAGCAAAAAAATTACCCCTTTGTGTAAAGTCCACAAAGACTACAGATGGGTACTAGGGTACTGCTGGGACCGTAGGTCCACTCCCATCTCCTACCTCGGGCTCGAAAGCCCTCCCCCTTTGGCTCTGACAGGTTCCCACATAAGGTCTTGGCATCTGTTTTCAACATATAAATTAAATATACAAACCACATATACTTGAAAACATGTAAAGCATTCATGTATAAGCATAGGAAAGAGTTACTAAGTTCACACTTTCAGCAACAATCCAAAATTTATAAGCATAAACCCTCAAATGTATCTTCAGACGGTCTCACATCTGTAAAAATTTTGATAAGTACGGCATCAATTAACATCACTACTACCTCTTTTGGAAGTTATACCTTCAAAACAACTTCATACATTACCGAATTTCACAATAATATAAGACGAATTTCAAGTTGGGGCACTTTTAAGACGGAGTTTTAAGGCAAATTTTTGAGTGAAAATCATCAAAACCAACTCTAATATTGTTGTGTATAACATATATCACTCAATTTTATCCCTTTTACATATGATGTGACCATAATTAGAGCATATTTAGTCCCCGAATTAGCCTTGTTCCCATTCTTTTTAGTGCATATTTGGGTCATTTATTGTCTTTAGTTCTTTGTTTTGCATATTCTTTGAGGTTTTGATCCCTTGGTAGGAAAGGAGTGCAAACCTTGCATTTTCATGGCAAAACGAGACTAAATTGATTGAATTCAAATGACCAAGCATCAAGGAGAGACAAGATTAGAAGGCCTTTGTACATACTATAGTAGATGGGCAATGATGAGAAAAGATCCTTGCATCCCCGAGGAAATCCCCAAGGATCTTATGAAGAAAAAGGAAGAAAAGAAGAAGAAACAAGACTGCCCAGCAATCCGTGCGTCTTCCCCAGAAGACGCCCGTTTTCTCCCCAAGACGCCCGGGCAGCAACTCCAGAGGACGCCCGTCTTATCCCCAAGACGCCCGGGCCAAGACCACAGAAACCGCCCGTCCCGTGCCTAAGATGCCCGGATTCCCTGGCAGACCAATTCGTTTCTTCAAGCTTCAAGAAAGATGCCCATCCTTCCGAAAATACCGGCGTTTCCTTAAGTAGGGACTTAATCGTCATTTAAGCCCTTAGTTAACCCTAATTCCTACACCTAATCCTCACTATAAATACCCCATTAGTCTAATTAGAAAAGCATGTTCTTCTTAGCAATCTTTAGTGTAGTTAATATCAATCAAATCTCTCTTTAATATTGTAATCAACAATTAATCAAGTTTTAATACAAGTTTTATTTCCTTAATCTCCCTCTTGTTCATCCTTTATTTTGGGTAATTGAAGATTTTTTGGGTTATTATTGGGAGATTGACAACCTCTCAATCAAGCATCAAGTACTTCTTTTATTCTTTGCTTTATTATTGGAATCATTAGTAGGTAAAATTCTCTTAATCCCTTTTTAATTATTGCTAATTACTTTCATTTATTCATCATCTTTCACTTTGTTGGTATGATTGACAACCTTGCTAGCATGTTCAACATGATAATGAGTGAGTAGTTCCTTAGCTAGGGTTAATGGGTAATTAGGGGAAACCAACATGGGGAATAATTCATGCTTAAATTAATATGCTTTCATGGTTTATTTGCTTGCTTGTTTTGATCTCAACCCATGCACATGTTATGTTTGATGAAATGCGAGCCTATGAATCCTTGTATTTTTTACCCATCACCTATCTTTTTAATGAGACTTGTAAGACATAAACCAACTCGAGTCTCATTAGACTATGCATGTTGTTGAGTAGGGAGACTAAGTCGACTTGCAGGTGTTGTACAATCTAATCGATTCGGCTCTGGGACCCAAACTTTCCTAGGATTGTAAGATATAAACCAACTCAATCCATCACAACAATAATTGCTTGCTTATAATTTGAGAACATGTTTGTATGATCAATTCCCATGAATCCCCTATGACCCCATGACACCCTAGTGCTTTTTATCAATTGTTTACAACCCTTTTAATTCATCTTGTTTGTTTACTTTCATTGCTATTTAGTTTAGTGATCTTCTATTCAAAACCCAATTGTGACACCCCTAAGACACCACTAGTTGCAATAAAAATCTCATCTCAATTCCCGTCCCTTGGGATCCGACCTTTACTTGCCTTTTTACTAATTGTAGAGTTATTTGTGAAGCTATAAATTGTGTTTTGGTCTAGGTGCTCCTAACGACAAGTAACCTAAAAGAATATATCCCGACCAAAAATGGCGCCGTTGCCGGGGACAGTGTTAACTTGATTTAGATTTTCTTATATTGTTATTAGTTGTGTCTTTCTTTGCCTTGGGGAAGTAAAACTCCTCAAGGTTTGTTTTAGTTGTTTTCGAGTTGTTTGATATTTTGCATGTCTAGAAGGTCACAAGGTGACTTGTTACCCTTTGATCGTGAAATTGAAAGAACTTTGACAACCAATAGAAGCCTTGCTAGGAGAAATTTGAGAGGTATTGGTGAGGTTGTAGATATTTAACCAACTATTGAGTTCATCAACCCTTTTGCAAGAGAAGGTGAGGAGAACCCAACACAAAATACAACACAAAATCAACCCACAATGCCTAAGTTTTCATCACATTCCGTACCCACCGAGGAGAACCTACCCAATGGTACTCCCACACCACAACATCTAACCGGAAATTTTATTGCCAAATCCGCTTTTATCCAATTAGTCGAAAGAAGCCAATTTGGGGGGATGCCTAGTGAAGACCCTCACTTTCATATGGAGACCTTTTGTGACTATTGTGATGCGATTTTTCAAACCGGTGTAACTCAAGACCAAATTTGATGGGTCTTATTTCCTTTTTCTCTAATTGGCACCGCGAAACAATGGTTGAAAGGCCTTGATAAGGCTACTCTCGGAATTTATTCTTGGAAGAAGTTGGCTCTAGCTTTCTACAAAAAGTTCTATCCACCGGAAAATACTAACATGCTAAGAGCGCAAATTACGAGTTTTTAGCAAAGGGATGAAGAATCTTTGTATGAAGCTTGGGAGCGATTCAAAGGAATTTGTCGCTCATGTCCTCACCATGGACTTAGCGAGTGGTTCTTAGTACAACAATTTTGGAACAGTCTATATGAAGATTCAAGGAACATTCTCAACATGGGATCAAATGGAATGTTCACCGAAGTTGATGACAATCAAACTTGGAACAAAATTGAGGAAATGGCGGTCCATAACTCACAATATAGTAGACCTCGCAAGGCTACTAGAGGAGGAAAGCATGAGGTGGACTCCGTTACTCAATTGGGTGCTCAACTTAGTGCTCACATTGATACTATCAATTTGAAGTTTGAAAAAGCTATGGCTAGATTGGAAGAAGCCTCAAAATCACCAAAGGATCATGTTAATGCCATGACGGCATCTTCATCAATCCCAAGTGGGATATGTGAGAATTGTGGAACTTTGGGACATGACCAAAGTGAATGTAGGGGAACAAATGAACAAGTGAATGCCTTCCAAGCATACAAGAGTAGTACTCCTTATTCCAACTATTACAATGAAAATGCCAAATTCCATCCAAGTCTCTCATACAAAAGCCAAAATGTTCAAAACCCTCAAACAACATACACCCCACCTCCCATGAGAAACCAAAATCAAAGACCCTTTTACAACCATAACCAAGGTTACCAAAATCAATCTCCATATAATCAACAAAATGACCAAGGTTTTGATGTTCAAAAAGCGGTCCTTCAAATGCAAAAGAATCAACAAGAGTTTTTCACTCAAATGCAAAAGGATAGTCAAGCAAAGAAAACCACCATCAACAACATCCTAGCTCACACAAAAATGTTAGAAACCCAATTGACTCAACTAGCATCTTCAAGCTCACAAAGACAAAAGGGGCAATTACCACCTCAAAGTAATCCCCCAAGACATGAAACGGTTAGTGCCATTCACTTGAGGAGTGGTACAAGGTATGAAGCACCAAAGAAGCAAGTTGAGGATGAAGTTGTGGAAGCTAGTGACAAAGAAGAAATTGTGCAAAACTCCAAGGATGGAGAACCATCAAAAGAAGAAATTTCAAAGAAAAATGAAGACAAGGTCAAGGAGAAGGAGCCCATTGTGATTAGACGTCTTTTTCCAAGTCGTCAAGCCAAGCCCAAATTTGATGACCAACTTGGAAAATTTATGGAAATTGTGAAGAATTTGGAAGTCTCAATTCCTTTCACGGAATTAATCAATCACGTGCCGTCCTATGCGAAATACATGAAAGACATCCTCACAAAGAAGAAGTCGATCCGGAAGCTTGAGACTATCGCCTTCACTAAGGTGAGTAGTGCAATACTTCAAGGGAGTTCACCTCCAAAACTCAAAGATCCGGGAAGCTTCTCAATACCGTGTACCATTGGCGACACCACGATCAACAAAGCCTTATGTGATCTAGGGGCTAGTGTGAGTGTTATGCCGTACTCGGTGAGTAAAACGTTGGGGATGGGAGAGCTTAAATGCACCAATATCACACTCCAAATGGCCGATAGATCGACGAAGACACCATTAGGGATATGGGAAGATGTTCCCGTACGAATTGGGAAATTTTTCATCCCGGTGGACTTTGTCATTGTTGACATGCACTACAACAAATCCCGCCACTTTTCGACGCTTTTTAAGGATATTAGCGACGTTTGAAAGCGTCGCCAAATTATATCTCGACGCTTTGCTAAAGCGTCGTCATTTTCAGCGTCAGGAATTTTCGACCCTTTTTTCTGTCAACCCTTGCGTCGCCTTAAGGTGTCACGATTAGCGATGCTTTTTAGTGTCGAGCTCTTCTACACCTTTTTGCGTCGATAATTAAGAAACATTTCGACGCTTTTTTTCGTCTCTAATGATTTTCAGTGCTATTATTTTTTCTTGTCACTACCAGACGCGATGGTGTCCGCTGCTATTGTTTTGCTTGTCATCAGCACTAGACATGACATCATAAGAAATTTATAGAGAACAATAATTTGTCCATAATATATTCAAAACAATAATATTGAATAACATAAAATTGCATGATCAAATTAAATTGTTACATTAACCCTTCGTTTGAAGTATCGTAATTAATTCATCCAAACTACAATAGAAAAAAAATATCGCTACTAATGTCCACGTAAAAAAAAAAGTTCCCAAAAAGATTAAATCCTAGCCAAAAGGTGCGACCATCTTGATCTGCTCTAAAAGTGAATTCGGAAATTGCTCCTTTCATCTAGATGCACGGCCAAAAGTAGAGCATCTACCTTATATTCCCTACGTACCCTGAAATCAAAAAACAATACATCAATAATTAAAAATACACTATCATCCTTCTTAAACACCCAATGTTACTTCTCACGATTCTGATCTAATTCAAAGTGCGTTTTTCGGACAAAATTAAAACTCCATGAACGGAAAGAGTGTTCAAGCAAGAGTTATTCTAACAAAACATGCCTGATGAATAATATCACGTATTGATGAGTTATTCATAATTCACAACTCTTAGTGCACTATTAGTACTCACTAGCTAAAATCATTTAACTGACAGGAAATACCATAAACCAGCCAATAACCCGACTTTTACGGTTGACTCGGAGCGTGTACAAATTATTCATAATAACATTGTCCACCAGCTATGTTTGTTATCAGTGTTAAAATGCAAAAGATCAATCATACGGTCAGAAGTGGAACAACTAGCCTGATAACATTGCCCTGTCATACCGATTAACAACTCCTCAAACAATACTAAAGATTTAAGTTATTCATTACCACCACATTTCAAGATGCAGAAATCATTGTTTGAATTAACATTACCAAATATTAACTAAAACATGAGGTGGAACATGGATATCTAAATTTTAGTACTACTACGTGCTCCATCCGTCTTCATTCCATTACCCCTTGCATAATTACTCATAACACCTCACAATCTATCATATTATGATGCACACCATGGTTATTACTCTTTACCGTCATGCCACCACTTACCTGTTTAACTATATTATGTTTAGCAATTAATTACATCAAAACATTTCCATTATTAACAACAAGCAACGACATCCATGGACGCAAGAAGATAATAAAAGCCTCGTGCAACTATACCCAGCTCAGCCGAACTCCACAATAGTCACATACTACCCGTGTCCTACCTACCCAGTAAAGCCTATTTTCTTTACCAGGTCGGGTCATGACGCACCAAGAAGTACATTTCCCCGTCAACCGTAGACAATCCGTTTCTCATACCACCATGCACTATAAATAACTATACATTTAATGGTTCAGCACATGTTCTACATAGCGGAAGCCTACGACATATACTTCAACGGCTCTACTTAAATTAACTTACCATTTCCTCGCGAGCAGAATCTATGGTATTATTTTTACACTCCTAATCGTAGAAACAAGAGAGCATCCACACAAGTAATATGAATGAATTCCAACATACGAAGCATCTTATTAAAGAGAACATAAAAATACCTGGGAGTTCAAGGTTGATTTTGCAAGTTGAACTATCTCGGGCGACGGCCTTCCAGAACTCATACCTTCTAAGATTTTAGACAAGATGATATTGGTCTCATTCAACTTGGTTTGTAGCTCTTTTTTGTCCTTAGTTAAATTAGAATAGCTTTTTCCATATTTTGCATCTTTTCCCTATTTTGTATCTTTTCCATATTCTGCAAAGCTAAAGAACTACTATCTCCCAATTTAAAAGCCTCTTTCCTTAAGATACCGTGGACCCCAAATACATCACTTCCTTTCACACCAAACCCATAGCCTAAAGGGCGTTTAGGAATATCTTCTCCGTACATTAGTTTGCTGAATGCTTCATTTTGAATTTGTACTTTGGGCTTGGTAGGATTAGTCGCAAGTTCAGATTGAATATAAGTATCAGCATCCAACTGTACACATAAAAAAAAATCTCAGAAAATCATATTATGTGTCAATTTACAATTAAATTTAGAGTACATCAAACTTCTTTTATAAATGTGTACCACAAATTCTTCCGTTACTGTATCTTTCACATAGGAGCCATCTTTCCTCTTATGAGTTTGCTTGAAAACCTCCAATTCAGTTGGTTCTCTTTTGTTCTTTTCTTCCTGTTAGTCATCATCACATAATTACTTAGCTTCTACCTAATTAAGCTTGTATTTAATTCTAATACATTAAGAGTAAATGTAAAGATTGTAGTATAATCATCGATAAAAGATAGAATTTTTACAAAGTCCGCCCGTATGTTTGTATAGCTTCTTGACCCGGTGGTGTGACCATGATTTTGCGATGCACGTGCCTCTTTCCCATATTCAGCAAGTTTCTGCATTAAATAAAATAAAACAGACCGGATGCATGAAAGCAGTAAACATATCTTGTTCGGTAATGGCTAGAGATAGATCTGAGAAAAAAGCCAACACCCACAAAAGTAAGATTAAGGGAGGATAACGAGCATATCTAGTTCAGATCAACCAGAGCCAGGGCTGGAGGATCGTTGTTACCAGGGCATTTTTTACCCATCACCTATCTTTTCAATGAGACTTGTAAGACATAAACCAACTCGAGTCTCATTAGACCATGCATGTTGTTGAGTAGGGAAGACTAAGTCGACTTGTAGGTGTTGTACAATCTAATCGATTCGGCTCCGGGACCCAAACTATCCTAGGATTGTAAGATATAAACCAACTCAATCCATCACAATTATAATTGCTTGCTTATAATTTGAGAACATGTTTGTATGATCAATTCCCATGAACCCTTATGACCCCATGACACCCTAGTGCTTTTTATCAATTGTTTACAAACCTTTTAATTCATCTTGTTTGTTTACTTTCATTGCTATTTAGTTTAGTGATCTTCTATTCAAACCCCAATTGTGACACTCCTAAGACACCACTAGTTGCAATAAAAATCTCATCTCAATTTCCGTCCCTTGGGATCCGACCTTTACTTGCCTCTTTACTAATTGTAGAGTTGTTTCTGAAGCTATAAATTGTGTTTTGGTCTAGGTGCTCCTAACGACAAGTAACCGAAAAGAATATATCTCGACCAACATACAAAAGACAACCAAAAGTTCAATTTAAAATCTCAAACCTAGAAATTTCGAGTCACATAAACCCCCAATTTGATTCGATTTTTGCATAACTACAATCAACAATAATCAAATTGAAGCAATTAGATCAAATTACAACAATTATAAACATGTTTTGGTCCATATAAATCAATTTTTCAGCAATTACCAACACCCTACATGCTTCTAATTACTCAAAAACATCAAAATAGGTTAAGCATTCATACCTTGATTGATTGATAAGCAAAGAGAACGAATTAAGCAAATAAAACACTAAGATTCAAACACCCAACAACAATGATTGAGGAACAAGAGAGAAGTATAAAGGTTTTAGGGTTTTGGTTGTATGAGGAATGAAGGAGAAAGAAAGAAAAGAATTAGGGAAAAGGTATAATATCCCGTGTTTCAGCAGTACTGTAGCAGCTTACTCGATCGAGTAAGTATGTTACTCGATCAAGTGGCCTCCACTCGATCGAGTTGGATCTACTCGGTCGAGTTTTCAGCTGGCAGATCCAACTTTTCGACGTTATAAATCCTAAACTAGATCGAATGAGGTCTACTCTACTCGGTCTATTAGGCACTCATGCTCGGTCAAGTAAGGCTAGGTACATGATCGGAAATCATGAGCTTAACTAAACATTCCTGCAAAACAGCAACGCGTGTCGATTCCAAAATAAATTCGGAAATCGTCACCGATTATTATACTTATTCACAACGTATTACTACTACACAAGTACAACGAATCAATTCCAACAAACATATTTGTCCATTCAACTCTTTCATTTCATTCTATAACAACCATTACACAACCAAATGACTAAACTTTTAGCTTTCTCATGCATACTTTTAACACATTTCTTTTACTTCTAATCATACAATTCACTACAAGGATAAAACGGCATAGTGACGTAACTGTAGGGACGGATGAAAATCCCGTCACAAAACACGGGTTTGTGACGGGTTTGTGATGGACTGGCACTTGTGACGGACTATCCGTCACATACCGTCACATGAATTTGGCGGGTTAAGAAAAACAAGGGCGCCAAAGGCTATGACGGATTACCCATCACAAAAGAGGAACTTGTGATGGGTAGTCTGTCACAAAAAAAGTGATTTCAAACGGATATTCCATCACAAGTCCCCCTTATGTGACGGATATTCTGTTACAAAGAAAAAGTAAACTTGTGACGGATATTCCATCACATAGTCTATAAAAAACACGGGAATGGGACGGATTTGTGACGGATATTCCGTCACAAATTTACTTTTGCTGACACACGTCACTTCTTTCAGAGGAAATATAAAAAGTATTTATGTGATGGAATAAAGAGAGATTTGTGACGGATATTCCGTCACAAAAATAAAAAAACACGGGAATGGGAAGGAATTTGTGACGGCTATTCCGTCACAAGTTTCTTTTTTCTGAAAAAACAAAGTCGCGACCCCTTTACCTTTCTCATTTCCCGCAAATCAATTTCTCCAATTATTTACCCCAAAACATCGACCACCACCATTGTTCACCCTATCAGCCACTGCCACCTATCAAGACCGCCGCCACCTCACCTTTTCCCGCCGCCGCGGCCTTCTTCCTGCCGCCGCACACTGCCACCACAATCAACCACCACCTTTTTCAGTTTTTGTTAATTAGGTAATGTTTTCTTACTAATTATCTTTTTAAATTACTAATTATTATTTAAATTATGCTAATGACTCTAGGATAGTAGCCATTATTGTTGTTGATGTAGTTATTGTTTATGTTGTTATAGTTGATGTTGTGTGTATTATTGTTGTTGATATTGTTAAAGTTAATATTTTAGTAGAATATTAGAAATTGGTTAAAAATGTTGGAAATTGGTTAAAAATGTAAGTTAGAAATTGTTATGTTTGTTAGAAATTAGTAGTATATTAATAGTTTATAAATTGTTATGTTAGTTATAAAAGTTAATATATTAGTAAAATGTTGGAAATTGGTCAAAAATGTTGTAAATTGGTTAAAAATATAAGTTAGAAATTAGTAGTATACTAGTAGAATATATAATTCGTAGTGATAGTGATAGTTATGGAGATTAGCTGTAATTTTATTCAGGTTTTTTGGTTAACAATAATGTTAATCTATTTGTGTAAAACTATGATGTTTATTTTGAGTTAAGGTTAATTTTAAGACAATTTATGGTGTGATTTATTTTTGTTGACTTTCTTGTGTGATTTAGACATATATTGCGTTATGTATCACATATTTGACTAACAATTTGGAATGTTTATAGTTAGTAATTATGGTAGGTCGTGGAAACATAATTAGACGAATGTTTGGAGTTGGTAGTCGTGGACGACGTGACCGGGAGGAGGAGGAGCAGGAGGTAGAGCAGTTGCAGCCACAGCCACACCAGCAGCAGTAGCCAGAGGACATGCGAGTTGTTGTATCAGAGAATCCTGGTAAGTAATGCTTTCCCTTTTTATTTTTTACTGAAGCATTTCAAAATACAACCCATTATAGTCAAGATTTTTCAAAATCCTACATATTATACTTTGAAAATATAAGTATAATATATGATATTTTTAAAAATATCAACTATAATAGGTAATATTTTGCAATTTTTCCTTTAAATAATTTCATTTTAAATCACCTGATCTAATATATGTCATTTATTTCAAGGTGGGAGGACAAGCCGATCCGCGATTATTTGGCCAAGTCATTCACCAATACGTACATAGAGTACGTCACCAACTGGTCTGAGATGACTCATGAGCAGCGAGAGAGGATCTGGCAATATTTGCAGGTTTCGTTAATATGTATTTTTTTGAAAAATAATTATTTGATTTAATAATAAGTTAATTCTTTAATAATATTTTTATTCTTTAATAATATAATTAAATTTATTTATCTAATAAGAACAATTCATTTTTTTTTTTAATTTCAGGATAGTGTTCGGGCCGACCAAGAAGGACATCCCCTTAGGGCTGAGTGGGAGACCCGGATCAAGAGGCGTATTACCCAGTGTATCAGCAATGCCGTCATCGCAAAGAAAAAGCCAGAGTGGCTTACCATCACAAATTGGGAGAGATTTAAGAAAAGACCAATAGAGAATCCCGAATTTGCTAAAAATTCTGAAACAAATAAGGCAAAAAGAAGGTCGGGATCGAAAGATGGGAAAGCATTAGCAACCCACACTCTTGGAAGGAAGAATGTAGTTTTGGCTTTTAAGGAATTGGTAAGTTCCCAAATTTATAAAATTTATTATTTCATTTAAGAATTTATTTTTAGTGTATTTCATAACTTAGTTTTCTCATAACAAAGAATTAACGATTATCGATCTATAATACGGAGTAATATTTTTTTCATATAATTTTTTCAGGGTCCTGAAGCCACACCGTACCAGCTCATGGAGGACTCCAAGAAAGATAAG
Source organism: Silene latifolia (assembly GCF_048544455.1). Classification (NCBI taxonomy): domain Eukaryota; kingdom Viridiplantae; phylum Streptophyta; class Magnoliopsida; order Caryophyllales; family Caryophyllaceae; genus Silene; species Silene latifolia. The sequence continues at coordinate 69,839,301 of NC_133532.1, forward strand.
CATGGCAAATGGATTAACCCTCAAGTAGAAGAGACCGATGTAAGTTTCTTTAATCGATTTAATTAGAAAAAATAACAACCACAGGCACTTGTCATGTCAATAGAGGCTAAATTATCCTTCTTATGTTATTTTATAAATTAGTAAGGTATTATTCAATTTAAATTTTAACTAACACTTTTTTCCTACTTATTACTTTTTCAGGTTGGTTACCGTCGACTAATGAACCAGCCAATGCCCGTGGGAGTGCAAGCAGATCCGCACGAGTCCTACTATACTGCCAATGGAGGCTATAATGAGAAGATGCGCGTGTGGGGTATGGGGTCAGCGGCACCAGAGTTGTACGATCCTCCAGCTAATAGGCTTGCCCGTCACTCGGTTTCTTCTTACTCACCTAGTTTTCTTTCTCGAGTCACAATGCAAAATTGACAATTGCGAGAGCAAATCGGTAGGATGGAGGGAGAGATGATGACCCAAAAGCACAAAGGAGATACCATGGAGGCGTTCTTGTTCGAGAAGTATGGATGGACTCCCCCTCTCCCCCTACGTGCTTAGGTGGCCCGCGTCCATTTCGTAGAGACGATTTCACAGATGACAGTCATCCATTTGGTGGTCAGCACGTTACCCCGATTAGGTAAACTCTTAGTTTCTTAAATAAAAATCAAATCTTTAACATTGGTAAATTTGATGAAGTTTATGTAAACCACTAACATATGTTATATTTTATTTATAAAAGACAACCTTTATCTCTATGATTTGGTGTTGGTGTTAGTTAAAACGTATTGTTGATTGGTTCCCGCTTTGCGGTTGACTTGACATAGATTCCCGCTTTGCGGTCGGCGGGGTTGTGTGGTATATTGCAGGTTTTACTGAAACAATGCTACGTGCATTGTGGCCAGCAGCAAACCTGCTGGTTTTTTTTAAAATTGTTGCTTCAGTATGTGACGGATTAGCCGTCACAAATCCGTCACAAGTTTCCTCAATTTGTGACGGATAGTCCGTCCCAAAACAGATATTTGCAACGGATAATCCGTCACAAGATTAGACATTTGTGACGGATTTTCCGTCACAAACATGAATATTATGACAAAATATGTGACGGATAATCCGTCTCAAGTTCCGAAATTCGCAACGGCTAATCCGTCACATATTCTGTGACGGATTTGTCCGTCACTATTCCGTGTTATCCTTGTAGTGATTGGGACTATAACTAAATAACTTGTAATCATGCATTTGTAACTTTGACAATATAACTACTAATCATATCACTCCAAGCATTCATTTAACATTTAACCCTTCTTTATCATCCAAACTTACTAATACTTCAACCATGTCACAACAATTATCAACTAGCTTACTCAACTTAATTATGCCATATCACGGAAGCGTTCAACCATTCATCTATCAGATTTACCAAATTTTATTTCGATAACCATTACAACAAAATCAAAACTTACTAATTATCAGTATTACCACATACAAGCTCACAAGTTCTTTATATCAACCACCAACACCAACTATTTCGAACAAAAATTACCGTCACCACATCATATACACTGTCATGTACCATAAAGGTTTCACCACTTCCACTACTTTCATACACATTTCTATTCGACCACGTACTTTCACATTTTCTCATCACAACCACATATACTAGCATAGTCGTTATACACACTAGGAACGTAATTGCCGACTCAATATTCCCATACCCGGTGACTGGCTTAAGCATAATGGGGCCATGATTTTGAAATGAGGGCGCGTACTCACCCAAAATCTTGTTGGAATATGTGTCCTCCGACAATAATGCGATCACAACCATCGATCATAATAATCACATGTTTAAATCTCATTTTAAGAATACATGTGGGATGTAATATTTTACAGTCAACTGGTCCACACATATCGGTAATGATTGGCTGACTAGAGTTTGACATTACTGTCGTGCGACGGTGGTGATCAGTTGATCCCCTTAGGTCATACCTAAAGGGTGACACTCTTAATTGATTATTTAATTGATCGTATGTCGATACGGGTTAATTAAATTGCTTAAAATTGACGGACGATTTTGTGAGTATTGTTGACGTGTCTTATTGTAATTCGATTAAATAAGATACGGTCTAAGTAATCAAATTATTTTATTACTTAGATAAAATTATTGTTTACGAAACAATTGAAACTCAATGAATAATTTAATATAAATACAAGACGTTGTGATTTATAATTGATAAACCGTTTTGGTACAAGTAATTATGAATTACTAAGTCGATTTTGTACATGACGTATTTTTATTAATACTGTGATTTTTAATACGTTTAAAATACATTACAATTTCACATGACTAATAACATGTGACAATTGACAAATGACAAATATAAATTGGACCTCCAATTTTATGTAAGTGCCGAAAAATGGAGGGGGTATTAGGTTTAAATTGTGTTAATTATTTTTAAGTGGAAAACATGATGATTGCAACCTAATATAGCCATGCTTACCTATGTTTTCTTGGGTAGAAAAACTTGCTCATGCATTGGGCATCCTCCTCTCCCCCAACCGGTTTTTGCATGGTAAAAGCCAAGGGTTCTTACTCTATTTTGCACATATACACTATATTTTTTACGAGTGTATTATTCATTCTATCATCATCTAAAACTTATAGAAATTTTAGAGAGAAATTACTCCTTCTTCCTTCCTCTCTTGGCCGAAATTATAAGAGACCAAAACAAATATTTTGGGTCAATTTTTAGTAAGATTAATATTGTTCTAGATCTAATAATATTAGTCTTTTAAGAGGTTACCTTGGGTATTCACTTTTGGGAGGGATTCTTCTTTGGATCCTTTGTTCATCCATATAAGGAAAGCTCAAGAACAAGTGAGAAGGAGAACTCATTTGTGCCCAAAATCCGAAACTCCCATAGTAAGAAAGACGATTTCTTCTCTATTCGTATTCAAGTTTGCATGCATAAGATCTAGCTTTAATTTTATGACTAAATTAAAATGTCACATATATGAATATGTTAAATAGTGAGATTAATAATTTCTAACAAGCGGTATCAAGAGTCTTAGGTTGTTTGCATGCAAATCGGTTTATAATTTTTCCGAGTTATATGATTAACATACAAAACTAATTAATTTGATTTTATGAAATTAAACCTTAAAATAAATTTGCATGTTAAAAGTTTCTAGTCCTAAGTGATTTTTAGGACTGTTCCGGGTGTAATTCCAGAGCAGTGTTGTTTACCACGCAAGCTTGGTGAATGGATGTCCTTCCTTGCCTTGATTCTTCCTCTCGGTCTCTCCTGAAACGATGAACAAACTGAGGGCTCGGCTTGGCACCGAGCGTACTCACTCCGACGCTCAAGTCAGTAAACTTAAAGGGATTAAGTTGTGTGTTACTTGGCGAAGTTTATATTGTAGAGAGATAAGGAAGATATTACCAGATTATGAGGTGTTTAGGTTATATTTCGGATCCCTTCCTCAATGAGGGTTGAGGAGTATTTATAGACTTTCACCTTTTGTCACGTAGTGGCCAAGTGGCCAAATGGCTAGCAGGTGGAAAGACTGTTCTACCCTCGGCCGAGGGAGCCATGGCAGGCCGGCGGGCCCTGTTGACTCCATGCCGAGGGGTCTTGGATATGAGTACGCGGATATGTGCCCCGGCTGGCTAGTTGTCCCAGCCGAGGCCCAAGAGACAGGCCGACAGGCTGCGTCGGTTAGGCTGTCTAAGTCGTTGACTTGCTGTGGATATCTTTGACCTTGCTCAATATGTTGACTCGGTTAGCGGGTGCAGAATATGCCCCATCAATTTGCCTCCAGCGTAGTCTATGCCGTGGTATGGACCTTGGATGAGTGTTGAGCGTATTCTGCGCATGTTGAAATTTTCTGCCCCGGCTTCTTCTACCTCGGCTTGGTTCTGCTTAGGCCGTATCATATCCCCCCTCCACATGGATGTGTAATGGACATCAGATGTGGAAAAGAAAGTGGCGCTGGCCGAGACCGAGGTTCTGAGTGCCGTGTGCTTTTGATTGCCCCGGCCCGGTCTTTGCCAAGCTTGGTCGAATCAGCGGGCCGTTTGGCAAGCAGATACCAAGGGGCGTGTTGAAGAAGATACGTCGATTGGCATTCTGTCAAGGAGCGTGTTGAAGAAGTTTTGTAACTGTTTTTCGATTGACATTCCATGGCTGCATGCTTGACATGTGTCTCGTTGTTGATTGGTTGACGCTTCATGGGTTTTACCCTGATTGGTCGGATTGAGTGGGCTTTGCCCTATAAATAGGAGAGTTAGCCCCTGAATTTGGCCTTCCAAATTCATTTTCTCAAAAAAAAAATTTCTTCTTGCTAAACTTTCTTTGACGAAACTTCTCTCTAGTCTTCGAAGCGTTACTCGGCGTAACACTCTTCCCAAGGTAAATAAACAAATTTTCCAACTTTTTAATTGTTTAAGTTTCTTTGTGGTGAATATGTCTTCTGCTGATGCCGGACCTAGTAATCCTGCGCCGGGGGGTTCCCCGTCGCGTCTTGACGAAGAGGAGGCACTAGCCGCCGTTCCGATAAGGTCTGGGGGCCCTAGGTCTCCTTCTCCTGAAGTTGATCCAAAAGTTCAGGAGGATTGGGAGGATGATGATGATGTTGATGATGAGGAAAGGGCTCATCCTGATGACGAGAGGCCGTATGTCCTGGATCACGGCGACGCCTGTAAGGTCGGCCCTGACCGTGCTTGGACCCACAAATTTGCCAGTTGTTCTGGTCCTGACTTCTTCGAACATCATTTCTCCTTCGGCAGGGAGTATAAGATTGTTATTCCTAGAGAGGGTCAGGCCGTCTGTTGCCCTCCTCCGGGCTGTATCGGCGTATACATCAGACACCTGGAGTATGGGCTCCGGTTTCCTCTGAACGAATACGTTATGGCCATAATTAAAGCCATGAACGTCGCCGTGGCCCAACTGCACCCGTTGGCCATTAGGACTATAGTCGGCTTTGTGTGGCTCTGTCTTTTCAAGGGGGAGGTCCCAACGGTTAACTTATTCCGCCGACTTCATCACCTTCGGCCGTCAGCCCCTGGTCGCGTTGGGTGGTACAGCGTGCAGACGGAGCCGGGTTACGTCTCCGTTGATAAGCTTTCTTCCTGCAAGGACTGGAAGCCGCGGTGGGTGTACGTTGAGGTTCCGGAGGATTATCCATTGCCGGGTCCTTCCAAAGACCGCGTCAATTTTTGCGGTGCGAGAGTAAGGGGGAGCATGACAAATGGGTCTCCCGGAGTAAGCTTATGATGGACGCCAGCAGGGTCCCTCTTAATGCGGATGAGAAGCGGGCGATGAGGCTCTTTGAGGCTGAGAAGAATGGGATGCCGAAGGGATGGATGCCCTCGACGCAGATCATTCTTCAGGATGAGCTGCTCTGCCACGTCGGCCTCATACCGGCCCTCGAACGGGGTGAGTGGGGTCGGTGTGAGGCCCATCTCTGCTTTTAATGTTTCTGTTTTTTGAATTTTGATTTATTTCTTTTGTTTAACCCTTGCTTCGTTTCTTTTACAGACCGTTTTGGCCCGGATCTGTCTGAAGATATCCTTAGGAGAATGGGACTTGGTAAGGACAAGCAAGTTGTTGATTTGCATCCTAAGGCCCAGACCCGTGATCGCGGACCGGCGCCAAATGATCTCATGGATCAGCAGCTGAAGGGCTTAGATACGACGGCGGCCCAGGCGAAGGTTGCTGGTAACATACCGCGCCGGACGCGGAAAACAAAGTCTTCGACGGCGACGGCGTCGACATCAGTTCCACCTCCACTCCCTTCAGTCCAAAAGGAGACGGTGGAGATCGTTGATATTACTGCCGAGTAGGTGGTCACCTTGACAGTGGAATCTCCTCTCTTCCGCAAGAGGAAAGAGACTACTACTGCCGCTGATGCTTCTGCTGCTACTGCTGCTACTGCTGCCGAGGCCGTCAAAGAAATGGGTCCTCCGACCAAGAAGACCAAGCCTGGTACAGATCTATCCTGTGGCTCAGACTTAGCCGGTTCATTAGGCGTTCCTCATGACAGGCTCTCTGGTATGTCCATGAATGTTGACATGGATGCTTTGATTGAATTTTTTGTAGATCAACCGCCGCCGTCTACCGGACACACTGTTGAACGGCGTGCTGACAAGCGAGCTGCGTAGACGGTTGGTCAAGATGCCGCCGCCGTCTCCTCCTTCCCGAAGCCTACCCCCGTCCAGATTAGGTCGGAGGGCCTAAGTTTGGCCAGGATGCTGTCGAAGTGGGCTGATGTAGCCGGTGCTCTTATTGTGGAGCAAGAAAAGACCATGGTGAGCCGCCCACGGCTCGAGCGGCTCAGCTTGAACTCGATCTTTGCGAAGAAGGAAGTTGAAAGGGCCAAGGCCGAGGCCGAAAAGGCGGTCCATCGAGCGAAAACTTAGGGAGGACGCCGAAAAGGCGTCCTTCTTCGAGAGAGCCAAGGCCGAGGTGCGGAGGCCGATGCCGCTAAAGGCTGGAGGGGCGTGACCACCTTCGTAAAGTCGCCGACTTTAATGCTAAGAAGAAGGACGAATGGAAGTCCATGTTTCGAGCCCGGGGAAGGTGGTTCGGAATAAGGAGGCTATCATCGCCCGGAGGGAGGAGGACATTGAGACGCTCCAAACCGTTATCCTCCCTAACATGTGCGCCCAATACCGGGACCTGGCCGGAGAAGCCGCCAGGGAAGTGATTGGGGAGCTCTTTCGTGATGGCTCCTTTCCGTGGCAAAAATTTGACGAGCTGCTTGATGACAAGCTTGAAGCTAAGGAGAAGGCCGCGGAGGCGAAGGCCGCTGAGGAGGCGAGGGTGAAGAAGGAGGAAGAGGAGGCCGCGGAGAAGGCGACCCTTGCTGAGAAGGCTAAGGCGGCCAAGGAGGAAGCCGAGAGAATGAGGGCAGCTGAGGCTGCTGAGGCTGAAGCTGCTAAGACAGTTTCTGGGTCGCCTACCAAAGACGATGCTACTGACGCCACCGATGGCGGGCAGCAACATGCATAAGGAGACGGGCGGTCGTCACCAGGCTCACCCGGCATCTCGGATAGCTTCAGCTGTTCGGGGGCCAATTATTAAGCCTTTCCTCCCTGCCATCTTTTGGCGCTTCAAATGATATGTCTGTAACCTTTTGTTCTTCTTTTCCTTGTTTTTGTAAAACCTTTGGTAGGTTTGGTTTTGGCTTATCCCTATGGCGACGGCCGTCGTCTGTATTCTCCTTGTAATCATTTTCAATAACGTTTGTTTATTGGCCCTCGGCTTGGCCGGGGTTTGATCACGATCCTTCACTTGTCTTCTTACGTTATTAATTGAGCGCTTTTTCGTTTTTACCTTCGGCCCAGCCGAGGCAGTTAGAATGCGTATCTCAACTGTGTTTAACGTTTTTTTTTTTTTAAAACATGTTGGCATGTTGGTCGCTTCCTCTTTCACTCTCGGTCTGGCCGAGGCGTCCGATTTACATTTTCCAACCGCCGCTGTGAACATGTTAGCGTATCGACCGTTGTGTCCCCTGCCAGGCCTTCGGTTGGCCGAGGCGGCTAGAGGTTACGGCTCGACAGCGTTCGTATCTGTAGACATATTGATCGCTTCCTCTGCCAGGCCTTCGGTTGGTCGAGGCGGCTAGAATTGCGTCTCAACTGTACTTATACGTTCCTAAGGCATGTTGGTCACTTTCGCGAGTATCAACTGCGCTGGTAGTGACTGCCGTGGCGTCTACTTCTTGGGGTGACTGCCCGGCTTGGGCCGTGGCGTCTACCTCGATATGACTACGGAGGGGATAAACACTTTGATGGAAAACTTGGATGATTTTTCAATAGATATAAACACGCGTTGGGGTGCCAACAACAGTTTTTGGACACCTCCGCCGCTATACAAAGTATTTCCTGAGGTTATCAGTGTTCCAATGGCTCATCAAAGGCACACCCTCCATATCTGTCAGCCGGTATGTACCCGGCCTCATTTCTTCAACCACTTTGTAAGGACCCTCCCAGTTGGCCGTCAATTTACCATGAATGTTCCCTTTGTTGGTGGCGGCCGACTTTCTTAGTACTAGATCCCCTACTTTTAAGTCCCTTTTGTGGACTCTCCGGTTGTAGGCTCTTCTCATTCGGTTTTGGTATACTGCCAAGTTGAGGCGTGCTGTATCTCGGCTTTCTTCGACCAGGTCTAGGGAGGTTCTTAGACCTTCCTCATCTTCAACCGGGTTAAAGGTGGCCGTTCTGAATGTCGGCACCATTGCTTCAATTCGGGGCGCCGGACCGTAGACTAAGTGGAATGGATGTACCCCATTGCTTTTTTCTCTTGTGGTTCGAAGGGACCACAGGACGCCGGGTAGTTCATCGGCCCATCTTCCCTTTAGGTCTTCAACTGTCTTCTTCAAACCGTTGAGGATTGTTTTATTGGTCGCCTCGCCCGTCCGTTGCTCCGTGGGTGGCGAGACGGAGGAGTATGCAAATTTGATACCAAGTTCTTCCAACCAGTTCATTATTGTGTCACTCCAAAACTCTTGGCCGTGGTCAAATACCATGACTTGGGGTAACCCAAAACGAGTTATGACATTTTCCCAGATTACCTTTCTTACGGCCGCCGTGGTCTTGGCAGTGTACCGCTACGACTTCAACCCATTTGGTGAAGTAGTCAACGGCGATAATCGGTACTTTCTTCCTCCCGGATGCCGTTGGAAATGGCCCTAGTAGATCCATCCCCCCCTGTGCAAAAGGAAGGGGACTAAGTACCGGCTGCAGGTCTCGGAAAGGTGCATGTATCACCGGAGCATGCATTTGTGGTTGTTGCACTTTTTTGGTTTTGGCTCGGAATCCTCAAGCATGGTGGGCCGAAGTAGCCGGCTCGGAGAGCTTTGTGGGCTAGTGTTCTTGCCCCCATGTGATGACCACAGATGCCTTCGTGAATTTCGTCAAGTATTAGCTCGTGTGCCGGGCCGACACATTTCAAGAGTGGCCTTATCACGGACCTCTTGTATAATTCTCCTTCAAACACCAAGTACCTTCTTTGCGATCCTCTTTATCTTCGTGAGAGATGCGGTCCTCCGGTAATTCGTTCATCGGTTTGTACTTCATTATCGGAGTCATCCACGTTGTCTCGGCCTCTATGTCGCCCACCATGCCGACGGTCTCGGTAATGCTTTTGGCATTCCGATGTCCACCAAAGACGGTTCGACCGACATTCTTGATGGTTGAACCGGCAAGCTTTGAGAGAGCGTCGGCTCGGTTGTTCTCAGACCTGGGAATGCATTGTATCTGGAAAGATTTCAATTTTGAAGTGTCAGCTTTTACCCTTTCCAGGTATCTTACTATCCCGTCGTCTCGAGTCTCGTACTCTCCTCTGATTTGATTAGCCACTAAAAGTGAATCTGTTTTCAAAATGATGTGCTCCGCCCCGGCAGCTCTAGCTAGCTCGACTCCAGTTATCACCGCCTCGTATTCGGATTCGTTGTTTGAGGCCGAGAAGGTAAATTTCAAGGCGTACTCAAACTCGTCCCCGTTTGGGCTGATGATAAGTATGTCGGCTCCTGAGCTGTTCGCCGTGGAGGACCCGTCGGTGTATACTTCCCATACTCCGGGGTTTTGCTCTTCGTGATATGTGCACTCGGCCAGGAAATCTGCAAGTGCCTGTCCCTTTATCCAAGGCCTCGGCTTGTATTGAATGCCGAAGCCGGATAGCTCTACTGCCCATTTGATGAGCCTGCCGGATTGCTCAAATTTTTCAATGCTTTCTCCAATGGTTGGTCGGTTAAGACCGTCACGGGATGTGCGTCGAAGTAAGGCTTTAGTTTCCTTGCGGCAACGACGACAAAGAAAGGCGCTTTTTCAATCGGTGGGTAATTCCTTTCGGCGGGCAACAATGTATGGCCGACAAAGTAGATTGGGTGTTCTTTGTTTGTCTTCTTCTCTCGATGATCACGGATCGACCGTGGCCGAGGTAACTGCTATGTATAGATATAGCGTCTCCCCCAGCATCGGCCTGGACAGGGTTGGGAGAGTTTGAAGATGAGCTTTCAGTTGCTTGAAAGCTGTGCTCTGTTCCTCCCCCCAGCTGAAGTCCTTGTTTCCCTTCAACACTTTGAAGAATGGGGTGCTCTTGTCGGCTGACCGAGAGATAAAACGGGCTAGAGCCGCCATCCTCCCGGTCAACATCATAACCTCTTTTCGATTCCTCGGCTCCCGGCAGTCCAGGATTGCTTGGACTTTCTCTCGGATTGGCATCAATTCCCCGGCGCCGACAAGCACGCCGAGGAACTTACCCGACCGGACACCGAAGTTGCATTTCATTGGGTTAAGTTTCATCTTGTATTTCCTTAGTGAATAAAATGTCTCGTGTAAATCGGCTAGGTGCTCGCTGTCAGACTTGCTTTTTACAATAGCATCGTCGACGTAAGCCTCAATGTTTTGCCCTTTTTGATTTTGGAACACTTTGTCCACCAGTCTTGTGTAAGTTGCGCCGGCGTTCTTCAAACCGAACGGCATCATTTTATACATGTATGTGCTGTTATTCGGTGATGAACGCGCATTTAGGCATGTCTTCTTCGGCCATGAATACCGATGATACCCGAGAAGGCGTCCAGCAGGCTCAAGATAGTGTAGCCGCCGTGGCGTCGATTAAACTATCTATTCGAGGCAAGGGATAGCAATCTTTGGGGCACGCTTTATTAAGATTGGTAAAATCTACACACATCCTCCACGCCCCCGATGATTTCTTCACCATTACAACATTAGCTAACCACTCAGGATAAGTACAAGGCATGATAAAGCCCGCCGCTAGTAATTTATCTACCTCGGCTTTGATGGCCTCATCCTTCTCGGCCGAGGAGTTCCTCATCTTCTCGCTTGACGGGCGAGCGGTGGAGAGTACGTTCGACTTGTGAACAATTACCTCCCGGCTCACGCTGGCATCTCGGCCGCCGAGTAAGCGAAGACGTCTTTGTTCTTCCTCGGCAGTCAGGAGAGCGACCCGAATTTTGGCTCCAGGTTGACACCGACAGTTATGGTGCGTCCTGGGTCAATTTCCACTTCTTCGGTCTCCGCTCCTTCGACCATGCCGACAGTGGCATCCATGAGGTCGCCCTCCTGTTGTAAGGATGGGCTTTTCCCCTTCTCTGACTTCTTCGCCACTTTGAGGGATTGCATGTTGCACCCTCTGGCAGATATCTGGACGTTGATTACTTCGTGTTTTTCGTCCTTTGAGACGAGCTTATGCGCTTCCCCCCGGTCCGAGACGTATATCAGCGTCAGGGCCCGGATGGACATTACTGCATCGGCCTCGCTCAGAGTGACTCGGCCTATGAGAACGTTGTAGGCGGACGAGCCGTCAATGACCACGAACTCAGATAGGACATTCTTAGCCGCATTCCCCTCGCCGAACATCACCGGCAATCTGATTGACCCCAGGGGTACCAGGCCTGCCCCGGAAAAACTCTACAACGGATTGGTGCAGGGGCTCAAGTCCTCAATCATCAGACCGAGATTGAGAAAGCACTCCCTGAACATAATGTTCGTGTAGGCGCCTGTGTCAATCAGGCACCTCTTGACCAGGTGGTTGGCTATGTCCAAGTGGACTACAAGTGGGTCGCTGTGCGGGGCGATGACTCCCTCGTAGTCCTTCTTCCCAATAGTCATATCGGGGATGTTGGAAGCGGGGATCGCTGTTTTGGGCACAAAGTTGATGGCCTGATATAGCTCGTTCAGGTGCCGTTTGTGCCCATGAGCGGACCCACCGTTCTCGTTGCCCCCGATGACAACATGGATTACTCCTATCCGTTCAAAGACGGGTTTTTTTTTTGAGCCGCCAGTATTAGTCTTTTGGCCTCCGGCAACATATTTGCTGAGGCTCCCCTTACGGATCAGCTCTTCAATGGCATTCTTCAGATGCCGGCAGTTGTCAGTTAAGTGACCGGTGTGGCCGTGGTACTCACGATCGCTCGTGTCACCGTCCCCCTCGCCTTGGGAGGCCTTTCCCACTTCTGACCCTCGTTCTTGCTCAGGGAGAAGACCTTGGCGGCAGATACGACCAGGAGGGTGTGACCATGTCCCGAACTCCCCCCGGCGCCCGCCGAGTTCTGTTTCCTGGCGGACTTGTCAGACCGTGACCTATTATTGTCACGGCGTCCTTCATCCGGGTTGTCCTCCCGGCGGCTCTTTCTCTCTGAGTGCCCGGCCTCGCTGGGGCCTACCCAGGTTTTGTGATAGTCCTCCAACTTTATGGCTTGGTCGGCCATCTTCCTGGCGGAGTCTAGGTTCAGGCCTCCGCACTTGATGAGCTCGTTTTTTAAGTCTCCTCTCGGGAGGCCTTTCATCGTGCGAAGGCCGCCGGTTCATTGTTCGGCTCACGAATCTGCTGAACCTTGGCGTCGAACCTCTTCACATAACTTCGGAGAGACTCGCCTCCCTCCTGTCTGATAGTCAGGAGATCCGATGTCTCGACGGCCCTCCTCTTATTGCAAGAATACTGGGCCAAAAATGTGTCCCTTAGGTCGGCATAACAGTATACCGACCCATCGGGTAGCCCCTTGTACCAACTTTGTGCCATCCCATGCAGAGTCGTTGGGAAGACTCGGCACCAAACCTCATCGGGTTGCTCCCATACCGACATGTAAGACTCGAAAGCCTCGGCGTGGTCGGTTGGGTCGCCTTCTCCTTGTATGATATGGGTGGCAACTTTAGCTTAGTCGGCACCGGGACCTCTAGGACATAGGCATCGAGGGGCTGTCTGACCACGTGTCGAATGACACGCGGCGATCGGCTCCTCGCATCCTTAGTCCGGCTCCTCTCCCCGTGGCGGGAAGGGCTTCTTCTCCGACTCTGGTGAGTCGGGCTTCTTCTCCGACTCTGGTGAGTCGGACTTCTTCTCCGACTCTGGTGAGTCGGACTTCTTTCACTCCCCGGGGCAGGCCTCGTCGGTCCGCGGCGACGCTGTCCTCCCGCGAGTGCGGGAAGGACTCAGTCTACCACTTGCACTCGGGCTCCCCTGCGTCTTGACATGGTCGCCTTCCTCCAATGCTTCGTTCGGGTTTCTGAGTCACTTTTTGGACCCCGATCTCCCGTGGGGCGCCGCCCGCTCTTGTCGTTGTGACGGTGTGAGTTGGCGTGCTACCCATTAGTTCCGGAGTAGCCGGTTTAGCCGCATCAACCACATGTCCCATGATAGTAACTTGGTCGGCGGGCAGCGGTGTATCTTGTTCCTTTGGCATCCCGTTCGTCGTATCGATTACGGGTAGGTGGGGGCGCCCGATTTCGAGTTGTGGAATGTGTCATCTTGGTAGAATTCAGTTTCCACAAGCACCGTTTCTGGTTGTTTCGACATCTTCTTAGCTCGCTGGGTGGGTTTTTTTTTTTGTAAGGGATTTGACTAGCTTCTAGTATCTTCCCCCACAGACGGCGCCAATTGTTCCGGGTGTAATTCCAGAGCAGTGTTGTTTACCACGCAAACTTGGTGAATGGATGTCCTTCCTTGCCTTGATTCTTCCTCTCGGTCTCTCCTGAAACGATGAACAAACTGAGGGCTCGGCTTGGCACCGAGCGTACTCACTCCGACGCTCAAGTCAGTAAACTTAAAGGGATTAAGTTGTGTGTTACTTGGCGAAGTATATATTGTAGAGAGATAAGGAAGATATTACCAGATTATGAGGTGTTTAGGTTATATTTCGGATCCCTTCCTCAATGAGGGTTGAGGAGTATTTATAGACTTTCACCTTTTGTCACGTAGTGGCCAAGTGGCCAAGTGGCTAGCAGGTGGAAAGACTGTTCTACCCTCGGCCGAGGGACCCATGGCAGGCCGGCGGGCCCTGTTGACTCCATGCCGAGGGGTCTTGGATATGAGTACGCGGATATGTGCCCCGGCTGGCTAGTTGTCCCAGCCGAGGCCCAAGAGACAGGCCGACAGGCTGCGTCGGTTAGGCTGTCTAAGTCGTTGACTTGCTGTGGATATCTTTGACCTTGCTCAATATGTTGACTCAGTCAGCGGGTGCAGAATATGCCCCATCAAGGACATTTTGGTTTGTTTATGAATTTTATTGTTCATTTTATATAATATTGGCATTAAAATGTGATTTTAATGATTAAAATGTCATTTTTGGACGAAAAATAGCTAAACTTCGATTTTTTCAGTGGTTTTTGGATATGTTTTCACATATATTATCTACTGATGTCCTGTAAATTTTCATAATAAAATGAGTTGTATTGCTCGAAATATGGATTTTTCAAGTTAAAATCGTATTTAAATGGGTAAATAGGTTAATATGAGTTATATTTCGAATATGGTCATGGAAATTTAGTATGTTGTCACATGCAATTTTACAAGATGTGTGTAAAATATTTGCTATAATGAAGTCTTTATGCATGATTTATGAATTTTTGATGAAAAATCACATAAATAGTGACTTTAATTAGTAAAAATGCTAAAACATACTTCATGACTAAGGAAAAATGTCACATGTTGCATTTTATCATGTATTTCAGATATACAAGGGAAAAGTTGATGAATATAATTTTTCTCATATTTTTACGATCATAATTGTTAAATCCGATAAACCGCAACAATGTTTTTCTCGATAAATTTTCGAAATTTTTAAGCTAAGTTTTGAACATTATGAGTGTCATGGTATTTTTCCAGAATGTTCATGAGTTTAAATTTCAAATTAACTTGTTTGGCATTATGAGTGTCAAAATGTTAGTGGAGACTAATTTTGAGTCCTAAGATGGTTGGGTAATTAACTTGTACATAAATATGAATTTATGTAATTATTGTGATTTTAAAAGGTTAAATCACGCAAATCCGTAAAAACCGATTAATATACGATATTGACTCTTTAAAGGCGATTTAGCATAAAATCGAGCATGTTCATAAATATTATAATGCTGCATTTTATTTATGAATGTCATATTTTAATTTTATGTAATTTTTGAATTATGTAATTTTACTTAGTTTGGCCTTAATTTTAATTAGTATTACCCGAAATGGATGGGAATATCGATTCGATTGTAATTATTGTGATCTCGTATCACTGTTTTGTAATTTAATAGATTTATTTTATTTTAATTACAAATGTATAATAGGAAATTATGTAATTCATTTTGTAATTTATTTATTCCGGAGTTCCTTGAAGACGGTGCCACTCGAGAAGGCGATCCATCAAAGAAAGTATTGCCTTGAAATGCGTGCCAAGACAGAAGTTCAAGGGACCATAGGAGTTGGTTTCCGAATTTGTAATAGTTTATTAGATTTACTATTTTAGGAAGGCCATACAAGGATTTTATTTATGCTTTGCATTTTATTTATATGTTGCATGCATCGCTAAATCGCCATAACTAAACATGCATTTTTATATCGAGTTTATCGACCGTGTCAATTACAATTATCGTAGTTCACCGCTTTAGTTCACTTAAAACGTGATAGATAATAAATTGACAAGACCTCTCGCTAAAATAAACAATTGAGACTTAGCCTTACCAAAAAGTAGAAACCATGAAAACCTATTTCATGAGGGAGTGCACTCGGCCCTACTGGGGTACAAACCTTGTTACGTAGGGGAAGTGGGTAATAAATGTCTATCAACCGAATTCATGTTGATAAGGGATGAATCGGCCCTACCGTGCCCAATTTGATGTGGATTTGGATCATGGACACATTTATTCGAAATTTGGATTGAGCTCAACGGAAGTATTCGTGACCGTAGTCGCATGTGTTCCGGGCTAAAGATAAATATTAATGTAATTTTATCGACCAAGAGTTCTAAAAGTAGAATCGATTAATGCGTTAATCCAACGAGTTATATTGATAAGGGATGAATCGGCCCTACCGTGCCCAAGTTAATATGAATTTGGATCTTGGAATCATTTATCAAGTTGGGTAGAGGTCACTAGATAAATGCTATAAAACTTGTTTAAATTAAAATTTGCGAGTATTATTATTATTTTGAAAACGACAAATGTTTTATTCCTTCTATTTTGTTTTGTAGACCACTTTTATTTCTCATAACAAATGGCCGCACCAAACACCAACGCCGCACCTCTCACTAGTGTTTCATGGCTCCGATCCTCCATGGATCATTGTAAACTTGAAAAGAATGGGTTAAATTTCTCCGATTGGGATTGCCCAACTCAAATTAGCTGCCCAAGGTGACGACAAGCTTCGTTACCTCACCGAGGCCTCTCCACCCGAACCTAATGCTAGTTCGAGTGCCGCCACTAGGGAAGCATATGAGGCTTACCACAAAGAGTCCGCCGCTATGAAAAATGTGTTGATTTTTGCTATGGAGGCGGATCTCCAGAGGAGAGCCTTTAAAATGGGCATCGCTAATGAAATCTATTCCAAACTTGTGACAATGTTTTCAAAAACACTGAGGATCGTCCAATATGAGGCGGCCTCGGCATTCTTTGATCTCGATTTCAAGGAGGGCCAAAAGGTTAGCTCTCACGTGCTCAAATTGTTGGAGCTAGTCGAGACTTTGAAGATTCAAAAAGTTAAAATCCCCAAAGAGCTCATTGTAGATAGGATTCTACACTCCTTATCCAAAGTCAAAGCGTATGTTCAATTCCGGGTGAATTTTAACATGCAAGACAAGGACGTGTCTCTTGAAGAGTTGCACAAGTTACTTGTGAAAGCCGAAAGACACATGGGGTTAAATATTAACCCACATAAGGACTTGCTTAATATAAGCTCTAAGAGCAAAGGGAAGTTCAAAAAGAATGGGAAAAAGGGTAAGAGGCAAGCTCCCATGTCCACCAAGGCTAAGACTTTTGAAGCTAGCACTTCCAAAACAAAAAAGGTTCATCTTGACAACTGCCATTATTGTAATGGTGTTGGACATTGGAAGAGGAATTGTTCCAAGTACCTTGGTGACATCAAAGCTGGAAAGATCACTCCAGTAGGTAAATGACTATGCTTTCTTTTATGTTTCTAATTCAACTATGGTATTTTAATACAAAGTTGTGATAATGTATCCCCTTTTTATTGTAAATAGGGCCTCCTCCAAGCAAAGACAAAGGAAAGGAAAAGCAAGCTTGAGAAATCATCAAGGAGCTAAGAGTAGCTACCAATGAAGCTTGGCTTTTATTATTGTCTTATTTTAAGTTGTGTTTCGGATTTTTAGAACTATTTTGATTTCCGTGTTCGACATGGAAATGGTTGATCCTTTCTAAACAATGGTTGTATTTTGGATTATGGTGGCTTGGTTTGCAACCCAAGTCACCCCTTTTATCGTATTTGTTTGTTCTAAAAATTCGTCTTTATATGCTTGCACATAGAAACATATGATCATCTACTTAAAGTGATCCAATAGACAACTACAATGATGGGATTCATTATATGTCCACAAGATTAAGGCTTGTCTATGATCAATTATAAAATGATGTTGAGTTGATGAACTCTCCTAAAGGAATGTCAATTACCAAGTACGCTCATCAAGTCTAAATACTATTAGTCAATCTATGAGACAATCCTCCTTCTACTTCAAAATCATTATTTGTGTCTCATAAGCTATCTTTGAATATCTAGTGTATTTATTCTAAAGATAGAGTGGGAGAAAAATGAAGACACAAATAATACAAAGAATAATTTGTATGCTTGAGTAAATGTGATCTACAAAAGTAAGAATGATTTGTATACCAATATAGATAGTATACACGAATAGATGAGATCTATGGTCACGAATAGATGAGATCTACATGACAAAAGAGACCAAGTGAAGTAATCAAAATAATATGTTCTTAAGATAACTACACGAGGAGACCAAAAGAAAGTTTATGACAATAGAGTTTCAATATTGATATTTACTTAAGAGCCTAAATGAAACAAAGTTGCATCCTTGAATATAAATGAGATTTATGCTTAAAAGTTGCAAAGAAAGATATGCCGATATCTACAAAAGCTGAGTTAATTGTTAACCACGCTAGTGTCATTACTTAACCTCATTATGAAAATGAAATGGTTAAACCTCCTTCCGAAAAGGGTATTTTGAGAAGGACATATATTAAATGGGATTTCACTTTTAAATAATGACATTGCTACGCATCATTATAAAAATGAATGAGTTAGAGATTAAAATCTCTTTCCATAAGTTTAAGACTGAAACCTTTTCAAAATAGGTATTTTGAAAGGATATGTTGGGAACATATATGGTTTCAATCTTAATAACATGGCAAAGCAAAATGTATTTCAATTCTTGAAATGTTTCGATTGAGTAGTCAAATGCGAAACATGTGGAATTGAGTGAGAGTTTGAAATCATCATGTGAAGATATGAAATTTAGAGGGAGCTATCATCTTGTAAAATTTATAACTCATTACTCATTGAGAATGACGAGCTAGTACTATCTTTCACAAAGAAGTATTTGAGTTTTCAATTCTGGATGAAAATGGACTATGATGAATCCAATCACATCATGGGATGTTGGATAGGCTTTAAGATATGCACATCATATCAACATGAAATGTAGGTTGTGCATATCGATGAAAATGGAATTACCATAAGCAGTCATGGTCATTCATTGAACCTAAGAATGGTTGATCACATGATTAAAGATTACTAATGTTTCCGCCATTAGAATAATCATGCACATGTCCAATAATGAATCATATGCTTAAGAGCATGATTGGTCATTGGTAAGCCATAGAAGATCGTCATGAATTCTCGAGAGGAACTAATGAGCTATTCTAGTGTTTGACAGAACACTCTGTTATCTGACAAGAAGTTGCACATATTGAAATTCGAAAAAGCGTAAGGATTAATGAAAATCCTAAGCTATTCAAGCTAAAAAGGGAAATAAGAAATTTGAAAAGATACTTGTTATAGTAAGAAGTTACTCAAAACTAGTATTTTCAAAATTTGCTAGGACTTATGAGAAGTGCTAGACTAATCATCTTGACAATTGTTGCAAGACCCTACAAAACGTACACCTAGTGCATTGTGAGTTGGTAGAACACTTGACCAGTGCAAGTTATATCATCCACCACAATTCGTTGGTTATGTGACAAACAACAAGAAAGTTCTTTCAAGACAAAGAACCTAAACCTAGGTTGGGAACCTAGATGTGTACTTGGTAAGGTTCATGCTATGAGAGATAACATGAATATAAAGGAAAGTGCAATACGAAAAGTATGAACACATGGACACATGGTATGTTAAACTTTTATTGCAATCAACAAGTGTTTTCACACTTATATACCTCACAAGGTAGTAATATGGTATTGACTACCCGAATATGATGTCCACATTTGTCGTTTGAGTTATTATTAACTCACCTTATACTTTGTTACAAACAAACGGGTTGTAGAGACAATTGAACCCCGTTAAAGTGAACATGGATTAACATTGTATTCGCCCATAGTCACTTACATGAGGTGACGTCTCGAAGTGACTAGAGTGTGATGTGATTGATGGCAAGTTCAAGTGCCATAGAGTCATATGAGATGACTAGTCGATCACATAGGCAGACTGTTAGGAACACTTTGTCGGGCCTTATGACCGCTTATAGAGTTCTGGCAAATTTATATAGCCTGGTCGTGGCGAGAGCTACTATAGTATTCTAATGAGTCGATTCTTTTGACTAAAGACTGTTCGCCTAAGGTGGCACAGTTTCAGATTAACTTTGATTTATGTTACTACAACCTTCGTAAATGGGGTCAAATGGGCATATTTTGGGTTATGATTGTAACACCCCCATATCCAGAGGAGCCTTAACTAGGCCTTCCTTAGCATATAAAGGCATTACCATCTCGGTTGCCCGAGGACAGTAATAATAAAATGCCGATAAAAGAACTATTATGTTATGTTACAACTGATTTAAAACCAACTGATGATATAAAAGATACAACTCAAAGTATACTTGCTATAACTATCAATCTCGTGGAGACTCATCCCTGCCCGGACTCCAGCTATCAACGATGTCAACACCTGCTAAGACAGACTGCTGACCATAAGGGATCACGGCAGACACATAAACAAACAAGACAACCACCCACGGTCAGTACTGAGACAAAACACAACAAAGCCAACAACAACTGACAACTCAATGTAACACAATCAGCCACACACAAGCACACCCACACCGATCAATCTCCGTCACCGGTTGTCCACTGGACCAGCCCTGCCAGTGGGGGACCGCAGCCGTACCCACCAAATCCCCGCTCATCATACCGAGCGATAACCCTGTCCCATTAATGTGCACATCCCCTTCCGTGGCGGGTTCCACGAAGGGCGAAACTAGGGCGTGAAGCCACTCCCGCAAGTGACTCCACTCAGCCGAGAACGCATCTCGAGAACCATAGACAAACAATCACAATCACAATATCAACAACCGTCTGAATCTATCAACAAGACACAACTACCGCAATACAACCATAACAACCGACACACTAGACCATCTACAGAAACTGAGTAGGGGAACCTACCTTTAAGCAACTGCAAACAATCCATGCCAACATATGACATATCCAGCAACCAAGCAAAGCCTATAAGCACAACACAATCACCTATTACTATCAAGCAAACCCTAACTGTAAAGACAAAGGTACGGATGATGATGATGACATACCTATAAAGAGAAACCCGGTAAAAGATCGCTACCCGACTCAAGCTACGCTCTCCTAAGGCGCAAGGACCTTCAAAGGGCTTCCATGGAGGTTTTATGGTGAAGGGAAGGGAAAGGGGCGACTAGAGGATAGAAGGAATGAGGCAGAAATGACTTGCGGATTTACAAAACGCGATTAAAAACCCTCGCTGAAAACTCGATACTCGATCGAGTACCACACCCACTCGATCGAGTAGCCCCCTACTCGATCGAGTACCTACGCTACTCGATCGAGTAGCCTCTACTCTATCGAGTACCACATAAGGCACGTACCCCAAGATAGCTTTGGCACGCACTTCTAAGAACCATTCCCGCTCCCAAGGTCAGTCAACGCTAGTCAAGGGGTCCCTAAAAGGGCGAGTATTACAATGATGGTTGTGGCTAGTCGAAGGGAATAAGTGCGATAGGAATTGTCCACCCCTTGTCAGGGTTATAACAATATCTCAGGGCCACTCGAGGAGTAATGAACTGGAAATGCGTGGCCACGCTCGGAAGGTATCTACGGTAGATAATTCCGGTCAATCAGTTATTCTCCAGATCGAGGAAACCACTTTCGATATGATCACTTGCAAGTACGACCTGAAAGACACCTTGCATTGAGTGGGAGATAGTAATAGGACAAGAGAATTGGTGACGCACACTTGTCGAGGACAAGTGGGAGATTGTTGGAATATGTGTCCTCCAACAATAATGCGATCACAATTGTCGATCATGATGATCACATGTTTAAATATCATTTTAAGAATACATGTGGGATGCAATATTTTACAGTCAAATGGTCCACACATATCGGTAATGATTGGCTGACTAGAGTTTGACACATTCGTCGTGCGATGGTGGTGATCAGTTGATCCCCTTAGGTCATACCTAAAGGGTGACACTCTTAATTGATTATTTAATTGATCGTATGTCGATACGGGTTAATTAAATTGCTTAAAATTGACGGACGATTTTGTGAGTATTGTTGACGTGTCTTATTGTAATTCGATTAAATAAGATACGGTCTAAGTAATCAAATTGTTTTATTACTTAGATAAAATTATTGTTTACAAAACAATTGAAACTGTATGAATAATTTATTATAAATACAAGACATTGTGATTTATAATTGATAAACCGTTTTGGTACAAGTAATTATGAATAACTAAGTCAATTTTGTACATGACGTATTTTTATTAATACGTTGGTTTTTAATACGTTAAAAATATATTACAATTTCACATGACTAATAACATGTGACAATTGACAAATGACAAATATAAAATGGACCTCCCATTTTATGCAAGTGCCGAAAAATGGAGGGAGCATTATGTTTAAATTGTGTTAATTATTTTTAAGTGGAAAACATGATGATTGCAACCTAATATAGCCATGTGTGGACAGCGGGCCGCCCACGGGGGCGCTTGGTGAAGGTCGAAAACAAGTGTTTGCATTTTGTATGGAGTCGCCACCAATTTTTATGGGAAATTGGAACCGTTCGAGTACCTCGTGTCATGTCAAGACACAAAGTAGTGACATGAACACTAAGCAATCGTTACCCTTAGCATTCTATGTCTAGAATGACTCTCGTGGATGCCAATGAACACGGGTGCTCACGGAGATCTGGAGTAAGGGGTGAGGGTATGTATTAGGAAGCTCTTTTGATCGAACATCTAATCCCGCCCGCCTCGATAGCGGCCTCTACTAATGATTAGGGAAGTTATTCGTACTCGATATATCGTCGGCTATATGCATGCAATGCAACATCCAAGTTTTAATCCTACCATGTGAAAATTAACTAAGTCGGTGAAACACGTAATTAGCATACAATTAGGTCGAAGTAGGATTTAATGTTGGTTACATGTGAGAATATACAAACAATAAAAGAAATACAATAATTATGAATTATAATAATGAAAATTACAATGATTACATCGGAATAGGCGATTTATGTCGAAAATACCTTTAAAACGGATAATTTGAGAAAACGAATAAAAGAAAGAAAGAAATAAATTAACGAACGAAACAGAAATTGATAATACGGATAGTAGTTAGTTAATACGTAAACTTAAACAAACTAGGTCAAGGCAGAAACGGAGTTCAGGGACAGAACTCATCCTGGAACAGGCGCAGCAGGACTGCGCCCTCTGGAAGAGGCGCTGCAGCTGCTGCGTCTGTTCCAAGGGTGAGTTCTGGCTGTGAAGCCGGAACTGCAAGTCGTTAATTTGAATTGATGAATTTAATGATCGATTGATGATATTTACTCGGATGAAAGTGATTAACATGTTATTTAACATATGAATGGGTCATGAAAACAATAAACATGGATGAGACGGAATTGAATGAATTAATTACAAGATGGAATAATGACAGAAATGAAAAATGTTAATGAGTCAAACAAATTAGGTTAGCTAATTAAGTTAGATACGATGGATTAACGACGAATATGTGATGAATGTGTGAATAAACAGATGAAAACTATATCAAAGATGAATCCCAGAAACCCAATATTGATGAATTGAATCTCTATAACCCGGAATTGAATTTAATGACGAAAACCCGCAAATATCGGATTATTAGGGATTTAAGTCGGATTTGTGACGATTAAAAACATGTTAATGATGATGATTACAATATACATGTGAGCTATATGTTATGATGATGAAGAATTAAAGAAAACAAAACAAATAAAAGAATTTGGACGAATAACAGAGGACGAACGAAGAAGAAAGGAAGCAGGAACTGCGGCAGCCTCACGAAGAGGCGCAGCAGGAACTGCGCTCCTTCGAAGAGGCGCAGCAGTTGCTACGTCCTTTCTCGACGGTTATCTATTGGAAATCCGTAAAAAGAGGTTTTAAAGCATGGTTTTAGAAATCGGTTTTAATGGTATTTTCGACGTAAACCTTACAATTGATTATACAATAAATAAATACAATAAATAAAAGGAGAGATTACACCCTCAGACTTACATGTTGACGAAACGAGAAGGACTAAGATATCGATTAGTGAATGCTCGACGCGAATGCAAGGAAAGTGCCCTCGTAAGAGGAAAACGATTGAAACAAATTGATTAATTAGATTGATTATTGGTGTAGTTGGTCAAATTGGTCGGTCGTGCAACGGAGAGGCTGGTACCCAGAAAGATCCGAGCTTACGTGGTCGAAAGTTCAAGCACGTAGGCGCCAATAAGTAAGAACAAAGTCTAGAATGCAAAGGGAGAAGAGAAGGGCGGACACTCGCGTGAGAAATATGAGGAGCGAAGGCTCCTATTTATACTAATCACGTGAAGGAATTAGGGTTTCGGAGACTCTTTGGAAGTGAATCTCGGAAAGATATGAAAAAGATACGTAAGACATGCAAAGAAGGGCCTGGGAAAAGCGCAGCAGCCCATGCGTCTCTTGGAAGAGGCGCGGCGCCTCTTTGCGTCTATTCCCGTGAGGTTTCCTCTTGAAGAAAGATTTCGCGTTTGAGTTATGGTAGGACGGAAATAATTCGATTATCTTATGAATATTACGGGATATTATTTGCCAAAAGATAAAATTTGTGAAATATGGAATAGAAATATCCGGAACATTCCAGAATATTCTGACTCGGAATTTAACGGTTATCAGAAAATGGAGACGGTTTTTGACCCGGACTCCGAATGTACTCTAATTACTGCCAAAACGACCGTATCGGTGCGTAGATGACATCTAAGAGGTAGACATTTAATATTTGAGCAATCACTTGACGATAATCTTACGAACTATCACAAATCGTTCCGCGTATCAAACATGCGGCCCAATCATCACCGGGTGGTTTGCGGGAGGTGCAGAAATGAGGTATCTCTGAGCCCCCACTTTGACCGAGGCTTGGACAAGGCGAAAGTCAAAGTATAGCCATCAGTTCAATCGAAGATTACAACCTGACGACTATGGCGACGCGAGGCGGCTCGGGGTCGAGCCAAGGACTGTCGTCGGGAACATTTTAGAGTCGTCGACTATCGGGAGGGTCGTTTAAAGTCCATTAGACTACGTAAGGAGGCTCGCCAGCCATAAGAAGAGACCATACCCGAGACTTCTTTCTCGAGATGCTTAGGGGTGCGTAGGAGCTAAGGGTAAGACCTAAAGGGTATATAAGGATTGTGCTAGGGTATGGGGCCCTAAAGGAAAGCATTGACGGGAAGGAGGCCTAATAAGGTCAACTTAAGGGTAGCTAAGGCTTGGGTATAGGAACTTCTGGAGAATGACACCTGTCGTACTCACGGGAAACACAAAATATAGTGAGGGACAAGCAGGACGTCGGTAGAAATCGCTGGGGAATCCGCTTGCGTCGGTCTCAAGCGAACTCTGGCAAAAACTTGAGGTTGAATCTGCTTGCGTCGGTCTCAAGCGAACTCTTGTTGGGGAATATGTTGACGATTAGGAACATCTTGATCGTCATGGAAGAAATCTTGAGTGAGCAATACTGCAAAATACTGCTGCGCTGGGGACAAATATTTTGACGACTAGGAACATCTTGATAGTCATGGAAGAAATCTTGAGTGAGCAATACTGCAAAATACTGCTGCGATGGGGACAAATGAATAATAATATGCAACAGTCCGCCGGCCTGGTGATAAAATGCGGGCGGAACGAAAGAAAATCGTCGAATGGGCCAAAAGAGTAAAATAGCATCGAGGAACGAGGCGCACCAAAGATGGGCCCACAAATAACGAACTTATAACGAATTTTTGAAAATCCATGTGGAGGGAACAGAAGGAAGAGGCGCAGCAAGAGCTACGTCTCTTGGAAGAGGCGCAGCTTTCGCTGCGTGCGTCTTTTCCCCAATTTGGCTTTCTGCGTAAAAACGCGAAATCGAGGGGGTTTGTGTTCATTATTTGAAACACAATTCACTCATTTCTCTCAAATCTTCACCATTTCCGCCAAGGTTCGATTCAAAAGCTTGCTTTAAATATGACTAATCGAGGTATGTGTCTTAATCTTGCATTAATCTTCTTCATTCGTTGAATTTTGAGCCGCGAAAATTAGGGTTTTCGACCCTTTTGATCGAAAATTTGGGGCTTTTCCCCCAAATGGTTTTGCCTTGCCAAATTGACACTAGAAATGGATAGTAGGTGATGTTAGGAACATAACCATGTATTTGTTTCGAATTTTCATCAAGTTTTGAGTCTTTGAATGAATTTTGAGACGGTTTCTGGTGAACCGTAATTTGCTTGAAAATAGCCTTAGGATTGCCCATTGGCGATGAAATTTGATATTTGGGATCCTTGAACGATGGGTAAACTTCCTACCATCTCGGAATTTTGGTTTGTGACAACTTTTTCAGGACACCTTTCTAGGGCATAATCACCGTTATAGCGAAATCTTCGAATTTGGACTCGAACCCGGAACTAGGCTTTGAATTGGACTTTACTTGACCCAATTTATCACATGAGCGATTGGGTTGATGGGAATATGGCCAAGGATGGCACGGTAGGAGCAGTTTCAGGGCTTTGAAGGCTTGAAAACCCTTTAACAAAGGCTCGTCGTCATGTGACGCGGCCTGAATTTACTTTAATGTTGCAGGTGATGAGGCTTCTACTTCTGGGAGAGCTCCCATGGAGATAGACGCCGCTATTGTTGAGGAGGCTTTAGAGCAGGCCTTCACCGCTGCGGTGATGGCCGCTGGAGACGAGGAGGAGGCCGTCGAGGAGGAGGAGGCCCCGAGACGGGCCAACGTCGGGGGAGGAGGTCGTCAGCTGAGAGGAGCTCCTGCGTGGGCTGAGACCTGGGAGAGTAGACACCTCGTGTGGGCTGCAGAGGGTCACCTGTCCTACAGGACGGTGAAGAGCTTGGTAAATAAGAATTCACTACTCATTATTCATCCTCTTTCATCCTTTTTGTCCAAATTTCTTTCAAATTTCATTTAAAACTAAAGATAGCTTTGTTTCAAATCATAATAGGAGGCCGGGAACATCAGGTCGTTCTCGGGTTACACGACAGCGATGGAGCACTACGAGCAGCTATCGGCGGAGGAGAGGGCCATGATCGAGCGTGGAGCGTTCGATCCTCTGGTTCAGGTCTGGAGGGATATCGTGAAGAGGAAGTTACGGGCTAACCTTAGCCTGGTCCGCGCTTTCTTGGATCAATTCTGGGATACGACTTCCACGTTTCACCTACCTTTTGGTGAGGTGGGTGTCACTCTGGAGGATTACGGCATGATTTCAGTGTGCCGTGTGGGACCGAGGAGATGGTGTGGCGGAGAGGCGCTATGAGGGCGGATTCGGCCGAGGCGAGGAGATTGATCGGTTGGAACTTGTCGCCGAAGGCTGTTGCGATCGGGTTTGGTACCCAGACTTACGTCCGAGACTACTTTGCGGGGAAGACCCCGGCGCTGGTGACGATCGATGGGAGGGAGACAGCTCCTCCTCCCTGTACAGCTGAGCGGAGGGCTCGTCTGTGCCTTTGGTGGTTTCTGTCTTCGATTTACCTCGGAGACAAGGGCGAGAGGCTGTCGACGAAGCTTCTTCCCTTCCTTTCTGACTTGAGTTCCCTAGGGCGCTGGGACTGGGTCACTGCTGGTTTTGCGGTCCTCATCCGCTTTATGAGGGCCATGGTTCGTCCGGAGTTGATGGAGAAGGGGACTTCTCCTGGCGCTGTCGGATCTGGACTACTGTTGGAGGTATGAACCTTTAGACCAAAGTAAATTCCTTCCTTTATCAAACTACGAAAGATCGTCATTGATTATTCTGTTTTACAGGCGTGGGTGTACTCCTACTTTCCGGGCCTCGCGCCCAAGAGGACGGAGCCGTTGGAGAGGGCCTATCCCGTGGTGAGGGATTGGGTCATGTGCCGGACGAAGAGCAAGCGTTCTTCTCACAATGTCTACCGGCGGGACGTGAACGCTCTTCAGCTGAGCAGCGTGAGTATCCCATTTGTATTCATTTACTCTTCTTATACTTTGCTTTTTCTTGATCATAGGAATGATCTTTGCCTTTATATTGTCGCAGTGGGTGCCCAGACCTTGGGCGGAGTACGCTGGAGCGCCTCCTTTCGTCGCTGAGGTCCTTCGACCTAGGAGCCCGAGTCGGCTGTTGTTGAGGACGTCGATGGGTCCTGTGTGGTACTTGGGCGAGCCGTTGGCTCGTCAGTGCTCTCGGGACGTGTTGACGGTTCCCGTCGATCCTCCCGGGACGATGTTTAGGGAGCCTTCTGAGGCTGAGAGGGAGGCGGACTTCGCTGGTGCCAGTGGCGACGACCTTCTTCTTCCTGGCGAGGACTACTCGGCGTTCCTTTACGGGAGGTTGGCGTACTGGCCGGTAGTGGTGAGTATCTTTTACTTTTTGCTTGATTTGATTTCGAGAATTGCGACGAAAGATCATCGATTAACGAGAGCTATTTGTCTTTGCAGGAGGTTGAGGCGGCGGGCATCGAGCCCCCAGAGTACCCCGAGACCCTCGAGTACACTGACGCGACCGGGAGGACGACGATCTCCGAGTTGCGTGACTTTGACGTAGCTGTGACGGATGCTGGCTTAGATGATGGCGGCAAGATTCGATTCGGAGGGTAAGCCTCCAACTTGTATGACTTTTGTGTAAGAACACATTTGATTGAGTTCGCTCAATTTGCTGAGAATTTCTTTTGATAATGCAGGTCGCACCGTCCCGGTTCGTGGCACTATGGAGGGTGGCCAACCGGCTGCGAGCTACTGCCATCGAGGCACTCGTCGGTGGTCGAGGTCGCCAGGTATGAACCTTATTTGATTTTTGATTTTGATTTTTTTTTTTTTTGATTTCCAATTTCGCTTAAATCGATTAACATGAGCCAATGTGTTGCTGTTTACAGGGTGACCGCGAGCTGGAGCGAGAGTTGACCCAGTCTCGGGAGGAGACGGCTCGCTTGTTGAGGGAGCTCGAGGTTCGGGACGCCGAGATCGCCGTTCTGGTGGCGAGAGTTGCCGAGTCGGAGGGCGCCCAGCAGTAGTGTCGTGTAGTTTTGTAGACTTGTACATTTTGGACATTTGATTTTGAAACATTTTTGGACTCTGTTTGGGGCGCAAGCCCCCAGTTTGCTTGGACTTTTGGACTTTGTTCGGGGCGCAAGCCCCGGTTGCTTGTACATTTGTATATACGATGGCCACGAGTGCCTTTCTTTCTTTGGGTTGTGTTGCTTGTACTGCAGGTTAGTTCTTGAACAGGTTTGGTAGACAACGGTTTATGCCGTCATGCTGCCGAAATTTACATGGAAATTACGCAAAACATACATTTTATATACATATGGCCTTAATCAGCGCAAAATGAGACTCAAAAGAGCACGAGGAAAAGCAAAAATTTGCCGGAAATGACCGGACGGTAGGGAGGGTTACCCCCTAAAAAAAAAGAAAAAAAGAAATCTGTAAGTTAGAGATGTGGAAATGAAATTAAGAAAATAAAAAATAATGATAAAAAAAAGGGTAAATGAATTATAATGGAAATTATGTCCTAAGATGAGGAATTGAAAAAAAAAAATGAAAATGAAATGTATTTCCTAAAATGACAATGTGCACATGTGGTGAAATGGCGAATTGTCGATGTCGTCTCGAAATGCGTCCCGCGAAAATAGGAAACTTGAAACATGGTAAACTGCTCGTATGTACCAAAATAAAATCCCGTAGGAATAGGAAATTATTCGTTATAGAATTAGGAAAGATCCAAATGCGTAAATCACAGAAGTGAGGGCGGGAAGAGGCGCAAAGCATGAGCCGCATCTCTCGAAGAGGCGCAGCGAGTCTTTGCGCTTTGTTCCCAAGCAGTCCGTTCTGGCGGATTTTTGGAAACAGCAATTAGTATAAATAGAAGCGTCGACGGGGCGTTAATTCACACAATTCTTCAGTCTCCTCCTCGTCTATTCACATAAAACTCTCAAAATAAATCTTCAAGAGAAAATTGTCATTATGAATAGTTTGGAGATCCGCTTGAAGGAATGGACCAACGAGTTTTCGAATATGGAGAAGCACGACATGGGTGCTTATAACCTTGGGTCTTTGTTGAGTTTGAAACTCATTAAGGTAGTAAAACCGTTCTTGGATGCTTGCCTTGACTATTGGGACCCGAATTATCATGTTTTCGCGTTCCCGGGAGGTGATATTTGCCCGTTTCCTGAAGAAATTGCTGCTATTGGTGGGTGGGACCCTGAACATTTACCTGCCATTCCTTCTACTTCACAAGGGTATAAGAGCAAATTCAGAGACTTGCTTGGCCTGACTAGACTTGAGGTGGATCGCTTAGTTACCCCGAAAGGCGTGAGAATGTTGGACTTTGTAGACCGATTCATTAACAGGGCCGACCCTACTGTTTCCCATGTTGCCAGGAGGAGGGCATTTGGCTTTTGTTTGCTGCACGTGTATGTCTTCCAAGGACACGTTGATGAGGATTTGAGAGGTGATCCCCGTCTTTTGGGTCTTATTGAGCAAATGGAGCTGCGCAGGAGCCCAGCTTGCTTATGCTTAGGAGAGATCATTTTGGGTTTGGATAATAGGAAATCCAACCGCGATCTGCCGTTCTTGGGGAGTCCCATCATTTTGCAGGTAAAAGACATCATCTTTTCTTCTTTTTTTTTTCGTTTTTTTTTTTTTCGTTTTTTTTTTTTTTTTTGCTTTTTTTTTTTTTTTTTTTTTTTTTTTTTTTTCGATGTCTAATACCTGCTCTTGGTAGGTTTGCTTATGGAACGGCTCCGACTGATCGAGCCCCCAGTTCATGCACTTTCCTATCATTCCCGTTCGATTGCGATGAGGACGCGGTTGTACATGGTGGACTTCACTCGGGTTTGTGACTATTGGAAGAACAAGCTGAAGAATGATGATGGTCCGTTGATTAGGTGGGTCGTACCGTGGTGGCACCTCAAGTCTCATCCCGGAGTATCTTCTTTGGATCCCACTAGGTCCGTGCGCATTCTGGGATTGGAGTTTATGGTATGCATCTTTCCGGAAAGATTGATGA
This sequence comes from Silene latifolia, assembly GCF_048544455.1. Taxonomy (NCBI): domain Eukaryota; kingdom Viridiplantae; phylum Streptophyta; class Magnoliopsida; order Caryophyllales; family Caryophyllaceae; genus Silene; species Silene latifolia. The sequence goes on from NC_133532.1 coordinate 69,869,791, forward strand.
GGCAAGTTGGGTTGAAGCGGGACGATCCCTAGGCTTGATACCGTTCCATGAGATGCTATGGCGCTTACTACGAGAGAGTCGAACGAGCAGTGGGCCATTAAATGGGCCCAAAGAAACATGTGGTTCTTGAGCTTCTCCGCCAATGCTTTGTGGGTGTCGGATTCTTATCTGAGGTGGAGAAAGGCTGCAACTCCGGAAGAGCGCGAGAGACTGAGGAAACGTGAGCCTGTTGATTACAAGGTGCGCGAGGGAGAGAAAGAGAAGGAGAAGCATCTGACAGAGGGAGAAGAAGAAGCCGGGTTTCAGGTCATTCATCCTTCAAAGAAATCAAAGACTACTCCTGTCGCAGAGCTGGTGGTTGGCAAGAACGGAAGAGTCAGGCCTCGAGAAAGACCGTTGGTGATTAGGTCTGAAGTGGTGCAAGAACGCCCAGCTCGAGGTTGTGACGGGAAATATGACAAGAATGACAAGGGCAAGGGGAAGATGGAGGAATAGCCCGAGTCTTTATTTGTTATTTGATTATTATTGTTATTGTTGTTGTAATAAAAAGGAGGGATTTTTAGAATCCTAGCCTACTCTATTTTTATTATGTAACGTACTACTATTATTAGAAAGTGAATGAAATAAAAAAGGTTAAATGGTTATGACACCGTTGAGATTTTCCACTTATTATTCTTGTCGAATTTCAAATGCAATGCAAATGTCCTTCTATTTACATTTTTGGATATAATGGGTTGAATCCCGTGAAGGATTGCCTACGTATTCACTTAAGAAGCGAAATCAAACCCTTGCGCGTAGTTCGAGTAAATGTAAAAGAATATTTGTTCGAAGCAAGAGCTTGTAATGAACATAGAAAATAAACATGAGCTTTTGCTTACTCTGGAGGTGCGAATTTAGTTTATTTGATGATATGAGGATGACAAACTTGTCAAAATGCAAGAGCACAGTGACATTTAGCTTATTTCAGCTTGGCCAGGGGCCGTTTATTTAGTGCCACAAGAGCGACACATGGGTTTACGCGAGGCGCGTTTTTGTCCTATTCTAGGCATAGTACCGTTTCAATTGGTCGAGGTTTGTGGGGTTTGAAAACTCATTCCCATCTAGGTCTGTGATTCTAATCGCACCCCCTGGGAGTATGGATTTGACTAGAAATGGTCCGGCCCAATTAAGTTTGAATTTTCCCCTTGGGTCGACAGGTAAAAGAGCTCTAACCGATTTGAGTACTAAGTCTCCTTCTTTGATGTTTCTTGGCCTAACCCTTTTGTTGAAAGCTCGTTTGATACGTGCTTGATATGTTTGGACATTATGCAAGGCGCGTAGCCTACGTTCATCCAGGAGGATGAGTTCTTCATACCTATCCCTCTTCCAATCGGCCTCCGGGATTTGACTTTCTAGTAGAATACGCAAGGATGGTATCTCTAGCTCGACTGGTTGTACAGCTTCCATGCCGTAGGTCAAATAGAAAGGAGTAGCCCCAGTGGGCGTTCTAACAGATGTACGGTACCCCCATAAGGCGAAAGGTATCTTGCTTGGCCAATCTCTATAGTTGTCGATCATTTTCTTGAGAATCGTGACAACATTCTTATTTGCCGCCTCTACCGCGCCGTTAGTCTGTGGTCTATAGGGCGAAGAGTGGTGATGCTTAATCTTGTATTTGGCTAGCAATTGCTCGGTTTCGGCTTGGAAGTGTGACCCGTTATCGCTAATGATCTCATGTGGGCAACCATATCGACAGATGATGTTGTTTTGTATGAATTTTGCCACATTTTTAGCCGTAAGACCAGTGTAGGAAGCCGCTTCTACCCATTTGGTGAAATAGTCAATCGCCACTAGAATGAAACAGTGACCTCCTGTTCCGGCTGGGGTTATTTTCCCAATTATGTCGATTCCCCATGCAGGGAATGGCCAAGGAGATGTCATCGTGTAGAGCAACGAAGGAGGGACATGTTGTACATTCCCGAAGATTTGACAATTGTGGCAGTGTCTCACGTACTTGATGCAATCGGATTCCATTGTGGTCCAATAATATCCCAAACGTGTGATTTTCTTTGCCATCATGGGCCCACTCATGTGAGGACCGCATTCTCCGTCGTGGACTTCTTCCATCACCTTTTGTGCCTGTGAATGATCAAGGCATCGCAGGACTACACCAAGAGGTGTTCTTTTGTATAATTCTCCTTGCATCAGAATGTATTGGGAAGCTAGTAGGCGTATAGCGCGTTGTCCCCTCTTGTCCATATCTGGTGGATAGGTACCATTAAGCTTGAAATTCAGGATTGCTTGGAACCAGGGTTCCTGCGCGATTTCCTCTTCGTCGGTGATTTGATGGACGTAAGCCGGCTCTGACCGTCGTTCGATGCACAAAGGCATTTCTATCATGTGATCTGGCATATTTATCAGAGATGCAAGTTTCGCAAGAGCGTCTGCAAATTGATTTTCCTCCCGAGGTAGGTGTAGGTATGTTACATGATCAAAGAATTGAGCGACTTGGTCTATCCTAGCCTGATAGGGTGCGAGGCTTTCGCTTCGGATTTTCCAGGATCCTGTAACTTGGTTGATGATCAGTGATGAGTCCCCATGTACTCGGAGGTTTTTGATGCCTAAGCTTAATGCCGCTTGTAGTCCAATGAGGCAAGCTTCGTATTCTCCAGTGTTGTTTGTCACCTCGAAGTCGAGTTTGACAGCAATCGGTGTATGCTCACCTTCAGAAGAAATGAGCAACACTCCTATTCCGAATCCTCTTAAGTTGGATGCTCCATCAAAGTATAGGTCCCAGGAGTCTACATCTGTTTGAAGTATATCCTCGTCGGTAAATGACCAAGTATCTATGGTTTGTGCGTCGTTGATAGGATTTTCTGCGAAGAATTCGGCGACGGCGCGACCTTTTATAACTTTCAGTGGCACATATTTAAGGTCGAATTCTGAGAGCATCAGAGTCCATCTTGCCAGACGTCCGTTGAGGACAGGTTTCTCGAAGAGGTATTTGACTGGATCCATTTTGGAGTATATCTTGACGGAGTAGCTAAGCATGTAGTGACGTAGCTTCTTCGTTGCCCACACAAGAGCGAGGCATGTCTTTTCGAGTTGTGAGTATTTGCACTCATATTCCAAGAACTTCTTACTTAGATAGTAAATAGCTCTTTCTTCGCTTCCTACAGTTTGAGCCAACATGGCACCCATGGCGGTTTCCGTTACTGTGAGATATAAACCAAGAGGTTGATCTCGTTGCGGTGGCATGAGCACTGGTGGTTTAGCCAATATCTCCTTAATTCGGTCAAACGCCTTTTGACAATCATCATCCCACATGGTGTGGTCTGTTTTCTTGAGTTTCTTGAAGATAGGCTCACAGATCATCGTAAGTTTCGATATGAATCGACTTATGTACTGTACTTTTCCCAGGAATCCTCTGACTTCTTTTTCTGTTTGAGATTGTGGCATTTCGATCAGAGCTTTGATTTTTGAAGGATCTATTTCTATACCGAGTTGGCTAACGACATATCCCAGGAGTTTCCAGATGTTACCCCAAATGTGCATTTCTGTGGGTTGAGTCTCATGTTGTACTTTCGTAGTCTCGCGAAGAACTTGCGAAGGTTCGCAATATGTCCCTCTCTTGCCTTGGATTTGACGATCATGTCGTCTACGTATACCTCAATTTCTTTGTGCATCATGTCATGTAGGAGTGTAGTTGCGGTGCGTTGGTATTGATGCGACCATAATTGGCGCATATTTAGCCCCCGAATTACCATTGTTTCTATGCTTTTTAGTGCTTATTCGGGTCATTTCTTATCTTTAGATCTTTGTTTTGCATATTCTTTGAGATTTTGATCCCTTGGTAGGAAAGGAGTAAGAATCTTGCATTTTCATGGCAAAACGAGGCTAAATGGATCGTATTCAATGACCAAGCATCAAGGAGAGACAAGACTAGAAGGCCTTTGTACATAGCTAAGTAGAAGATCATTGTTGAGAAAGGATCCTTGAGTCCCCAAGGAAATCCCCAAGGATTCTATGAAGAAAAGGGAAGAAAAGAAGAAGGAATGACGCTGTAGAAGAATCCGAACGGATCATCCACGATCCGTCCGTCCGCCCAGCTCAATCCGAGCGTCCTTACCCAGGATCCGCTCGGATCCCCCAGGCCCAATCCGAGCGTCTTCTGCCTCGATCCGCTCGGATCGTCCATGCCCCATCCGTCCGTCCCGACTCCGATCCGCTCGGATCACAGCACAGCACCGTTTTGTTCTTCAAGTCACGAAATGGAGAAGCCCTTCTCTCGGACAATCCCGGAGTCTCCTTGCTCAACTTAAAAAGTGTAATTACTAGTTTAGCCCTTAGTTAACCCTAATGCATCCTCCCTAATTTTCACTATAAATACCCCATTAGTCTAATTAGAGGAGCATGTTCTTCTAATCAATAATTAGAGTAGTTAATATCAATCAAATCTCTCTTCAATATTGTAATCAAATATTAATCAAGTTTTAATCCAAGTTTTAGTTCCTTAATCTCTCTCTTGTTCTTACTTTATTTTGGGTAATTGAAGATTATTTGGGTTATTATTGGGAGATTGACAACCTCTCAATCTAGGATTCAAGTACTTCTATTATTCTTGCTTTATTATTGGAATCATTAGTAGGTATAATCTCTTAATCCCTTTTTAATTATTGCTAATTACTTTCATTTATTCATCATGTTTCATTATGTTAGTATGATTGACAACCTTTCTAGCATGATCAATATGATAATGAGTGAGTAGTTTCTTAGCTAGGGTTTAATGGGTGATTAGGGGAAACCAACATGGGGATGATTCATGCTTAAATCAATATGCTTTCATATCTTATTTGCTTGCTTGTTTTGATCTTAATACATGCACATGTTATGTTTGATGAAATGCTAAGCCTATGAATCCTTGCATTTATTATCATCTACTATCTCTTCAACTTGACTTGTAAGACATAACCCAACTCGAGTCTTGTTAGATCATGCATGTGTTAAGTAGGAAAGATTAAGTCGACTTGTAGGTGTTGTACAATCCAAGAGATTCGGCTCCGGGACCCAAACTTTCCTAGGATTGTAAGATATAACCCAACTCAATCCATCACAACAATAATTGCTTGCTTATAATTTGAGAACATGTTTGTATGATCATATCCCATGAATCCCCTATGAACCCATGACACCCTAGTGCTTTTAATCAATTGTTTACACCCTTATTCCATTTACCTTGTTAGTTTATTTCCATTGCTATTTTAGTTTAGTAACCTTCTACATCAACCCAACTTGTGACACCCCTAGACACCGCTAGTAGCAATAGAAATCTTCGTTTTCAATACCCGTCCCTTGGGATCCGACCTTTACTTGCCTCTTTACTAATTGTAGAGTTGTTTGTGAAGTATAAATTGTGTTTTGTATCGACCATTGACCAACGACCACATTTGCTTAATTTGTGAACTAAATGGCTCCGATCAAAAATGGCGCCGTTGCCGGGGACGGTGTTTAATTGATTTTAGATTTCTTTTGTTATTTTTAGTTGTGTCTTTTTCACCTTGGGGAAGTAAAACTCCTCAAGGTTTGTTCTAATTGTTTTCTAGTTGTTTGATATTTTGCATGTCTAGAAGGTTACAAAGAGATTTGTTACCTTTTGACCGTGAAATCGAAAGAACCTTGACGAATAATAGGAGACTTGTTAGGAGGAATTTGGGAAGTGTTGGTGAAGTTGTTCAACCCACTAGTGAGTTTGTCAATCCTTTCGCAATAGAAGGAGAAGAGAACCCATTAAACAATACCACACAAAATCCACCTACAATGCCTAAATTCTCGTCTCACTCTATACCCACCGAGGAGGATCTACCAAACGGTACTCCTACCCCACAACATCTTACCGGAAACTTTATTGCCAAGTCCGCCTTCATCCAACTAGTTGAGAGGAGCCAATTCGGGGGCATGCCAAGTGAGGACCCTCATTCTCATATGGAAACATTTTGTGATTATTGTGAAGCTATCTCTCAAACGGGCGTGACTCAAGACCAAATAAGATGGGTCTTATTTCCTTTTTCGTTAATCGGCACCGCAAAGCAATGGTTGAAGGGCCTTGATAAGGCCACCCTTGGAATAGATTCTTGGAAGAAGTTAGCTCTAGCTTTCTACAAAAAATTCTACCCACCGGAAAAAACTAATATGCTAAGAGCTCAAATTACGGGTTTTAAGCAAAGGGATGAAGAATCTTTGTATGAAGCTTGGGAGCGGTTCAAAGGTATTTGTCGCTCATGTCCTCACCATGGACTTAGCGAATGGTTTTTAGTGCAACAATTTTGGAATGGTTTATATGAAGATTCAAGGAACATTCTCAATATGGGATCAAATGGAATGTTCACCGAAGTTGATGACAATCAAACATGGAACAAGATTGAGGAAATGGCGGTCCATAATTCGCAATATAGTAGGCCTCGCAAGGCTACTAGAGGAAAGTATGAAGTGGACACCGTTACTCAATTGGGTGCTCAACTTAGTGCTCACATTGACACTATCAACTTGAAGTTTGAACAAGCTATGGCTAGACTTGAGGAAAACTCAAAATCAACAAAGCATCATGTCAATGCCTTGACGGCATCCTCATCAATCCCAAGCGGGATATGTGAGAATTGTGGAACCTTAGGTCATGATCAAGGAGAATGTAGGGGAACAACCGAGCAAGTTAATGCTTTCCAAGCTTACAAAAGTGGTACCCCTTATTCAAATTTTTACAATGAAAACACCAAGTTCCATCCAAATCTCTCATACAAAAGCCAAAATGTTCAAAACCCTCAACCAACATACACTCCACCACCCATGAGAAATCAAAACCAAAGACCCTTTTTCAATCAAAACCAAGGTTACCAAAATCAAAATCCATACAATCACCAAAATGACCAAAGTTTTGATGTCCAAAAAGCGGTCCTTCAAATGCAAAAAAATCAACAAGAATTTTTCACCCAAATGCAAAAAGATAGCCAAGCAAAGGATACCACCATCAACAACATTCTAGCTCACACCAAGATGTTGGAAACACAATTGACCCAACTAGCATCTTCGAACTCACAAAGACAAAAAGGGCAATTACCACCACAAAGTAATCCCCCTAGACATGAAACGGTTAGTGCCATTCACTTGAGAAGTGGTACAAGATATGAAGCACCGAAGAAGCAAGTTGAGGATGAAGTTGTGAGAGCTAGTGAGAATGAAGTTGTGGTGCAAAGTCCCAAAGAAGGGGAATCATCAAAAGAAGAAAATTCAAAGAAAAATGAAGACAAAGCCAAAGAAAAGGAGCCCATTGTGATTAGACTTCCTTTTCCAAGTCGTCAAGCCAAGCCTAAATTTGATGATCAACTTGGAAAGTTCATGGAAATTGTGAAGAACTTAGAAGTCTCAATTCCTTTCACGGAATTAATCAATCACGTTCCGGCCTATGCGAAATACATGAAGGATATTCTCACAAAGAAGAAGTCAATCCGGAAACTTGAGACTATCGCCTTCACTAAGGTGAGTAGTGCAATACTTCAAGGGAGTTCACCTCCAAAGCTAAAGGATCCGGGAAGCTTCTCAATACCGTGTACCATTGGCGACACAACAATCAACAAAGCCTTATGTGATCTAGGGGCTAGTGTGAGTGTCATGCCATACTCGGTGAGTAAAAGGTTGGGAATGGGAGAGCTTAAGTGCACCAATATCACACTTCAAATGGCCGATAGATCGACGAAGACACCGCTAGGGATATGGGAAGATGTCCCCGTGCGAATTGGGAAGTTTTTCATCCCGGTGGACTTTGTCATTGTTGATATGGAGGAAGATTCCAACATTCCAATCATCTTAGGAAGACCTTTCCTACACACCGCGGGTGCGGTGATTGATGTGAAACATGGAGAGCTCACTCTAGAAGTGGGAGATGAAAGCATAACTTTTAATCTTGACAAGACCATGAGAGCTCCTCGTTTGCATGAGCCATGTTTCATGATTGATCACTATAGCCGGAAAGATGAAAAGAAGAGATCAGAACTCCAATGGAGGAAGAAAGTTGAAGATGCTCCATTCAAAGAGCAAGTGAATTGTGACAAGGAGAGCTTGCAAAGCTCATCAAAATCAACCAAGGAAGAAGAAGATGGCCTCATTGGCCAAAAGAAGAATTTAGGAGAGTTGTCTCCATCCAAGCAAGAGATTTTCAATGATCAACTCAATGAAGTTTGTGGTCTTTGGGACGACGAATTTGAAGGGATCTTTAATCCCTACATTGGGCATGCCATCGGTCATGATCAACAACAAGGACCAAGATCTATTGAAAACCTCTACCACAACAATGAACAAGCTTTTAACTACTTCTTCGAGGTGTTGAGCAACATCAACAACACCTTGAACATGCCTCCTTGACATCTCATCAAGAATGAGAGTTTGGTGGAGTCCTCCCTAAACCACCACTTGTAAATATTTCTAACTCCCTAACTTACATTTAATTTTTGCATTACATTTTTTTGTCATTTTTGGATTTTATTTACCTTGATCAAAATAATTGTCATGAAAAGAGAGAAGTGAGGGAGGGACTAATGATTTTAATTAATGTGTAGTGATTTACCTTAGTGTGGGGATGGGAATTGCCTAGGCTATTCATGCCTTAGTAGTGCCCCCACAATGAAGAACACAAGAAAAAAAAAAAAAAAAAAAAAGAAAGAAAGAAAGAATGTTAAGGAATGGGTTTGCGCAAGGATCCGTGTAATCAAAGAAGAATCCGAGCGGATTCTGGAGAATCCGCCCGTCTACAGAGGATCCGAGCGTCCAGCTCAGAAGACGCCCGTCTTGGGCTGTGCAAAAATTGAAGAATTCCTGTCTGTTAAGGAATCCGAGCGGATTCCTGGAAAAGACGCCCGTCTGCCAGGATCCGTCCGTCTCCGGTAAAATCCGCCCGTCTTGAAGCTGAAGAAAAACAAGAAAAATCTCTGGATGAGAATCCGTCCGGATTTCCCAAGAGACGCCCGTCCCTCAGTAAAAATCCGAACGGATTTCCCCAGGAGACGCCCGTCTTTAGGCGGGATTTTTAAAATTTGAAGCTTGAAAATCCGAGCGGATTGCGCCTAATCCGCACGGATCGTGCCTGCATCTTCGAGATTTTCGTTTCTTTAAATACCCCCCCACCTTCATTCATTCATTCATTCATTCATAAACACTACCCATAACACCAAAACCCTCATCCTCTCCATCTCAAACACAAAAACCCTCAACAAAATCACCAAAACAAAATCAAACCATCCTTCAAAACATCAAATTAATCACTCCATCTTCAAGAAAAATCAAAACCAAGCACAAAATCTTCACCTTTGAATTGATTTTTGTTCTCATAAAGGCAAAGCCTTTCACTTTCAAAATCGATTTGGGCATTCTACAAATTGAAGATTTTTGATTCTTTACTTGGTTTGTTCATCACATGGCAAGAACAAAGGGAGCAACAAAAGCAACAAAGGCACCAAAAGCAAAGGCTCTCTCTCAAAGGCAAAAAGCTCTACAAACGAAGAAAGCTTTGGCAATGGTGGTATCAACTCCAAGCTTGGAAGTGCAACAACCTCAACAAATTTCTATGGAAGCATCACCTTCAACTCCGGTAATTAATCAACTCTTGCATTATCCGGAGGTAACCTTCATTTCCGATGACCATAGAAATGCATTTGTTAAGTTTGCTATGAGACAAATTCAATCCACCAAATTCATATGCCAAGATGCCTTAGAGAAGCTAGGTGTCCTTGAACAAACAAGAGTCTTTTTCAATGCCATGGGTTTGAAGAAATTGTTTGAAATGGAAGAAGTAACATACCCCTCCCTTGTCTTGGAATTCTTAAGTTCCTTGAAAGTGACAAAAGTTGAGAATAGGGAAAATATTGAGTTTCGTCTAGCTAACACTAGTAGACGCATTTCCTTTCCGGAATTGGGTAGAATATTGGGTCTTAGCGATGAACCTAATTTCTATAAGCAATATGGTAAGTACGATCCCGAGCCTCTTTGGGAGGCAATCTCCGGGAAGAAATATGAAGATTTTCATGCTTGTCGTGCTCTCTTGGTCCATCATCCGGGCATAAGAGTATGGCACAAAGTTGTGGGAAATACCATAATTGCTAGAAGAGACACCAATCATTTCACGGGACTCGATTTTATTCTCCTTGAATCAACTTTGAATATTGGAAGAATTCACACCAAGCCTTACAATTGTTTGAGGCTATTGGTTGATAGATGGCTTCATGTAGATAGTGGGAAGAAGGGTCAAACCGTAATTGTTAATGGCGGCCTTGTCACGGTCCTAGCTAAGCACTTTGATCCTAATTTCAATAAGGATGGCAAGTACAAGGCTAAGGATGGTGGCCATCTCGTTGATATGTCCACCTTGATCAACAAGTTTAAGTGGGTTGTTCACAATTCCCTTGATACCAAGTATGGGTGGCTTACTAGTGAGGCTCGTTCATTCACTTTACCCGCAAAGATTTGCCGTCTTAGTGTCCACCGGACCAACTATTTACTTCCCCTAACCAAAGAAGCCGAGTACATCATTCAACAACAAAAGGGTGACCATGAGGCCCCCTCCTCTTCCATTGTTATACCACCTTACCCCTATGATTATGAAGAGTTCAAACCTCAAGGAATTGAAATTGGAAAAGATTATGTCACTCTTCTAATGCGAGCCATGCACAAGCAAGCTTATGAAGACCGGAAGAATGCATATCTAGCTCAATATCCTCCTCTCCTACATTTAGCTAGGCAAGGACTCCTTGATCCATCTTGTCCTTTGCCTAGTTGGGCGGATAGAGAAGCTTTATTCCCGGGTGCATCAAGGGATGTGGTGGAAGATAATGAGGTTGTTGGAAATGATGAGGAGATTGATGATAATCTTGAAGAAGAAGCAAGTGGAGATGAAGAAAGGGATGGTGAAGATGGTGAAGATGATGATGAGGAAAGCAAAGAAGAAAGTGCCAAAGAAAGTGGCAATGAGACCACTTCTCATGAGGGAAGTGGTGATGATGATAGCATGATGGAAGACTAGCCTTGGAGATTCCTACTCTCCCACGGTTTGTCTATATCTCTTTGTATTTTATTTTCATTTTGATCATTGTTGGTTTAGTCCTAGCAACATCAAAGGACTCACACCTCGGTTCCTTTGAGGTGTTCTTTATTGTTCCCACTTTTGTAAAATCCAAAATGACAATCTAGTCTCATGCATAGCATAGCATGTGCATGAACTCCCCCATGCTTTGACATTAGCAATAGTGTCTTGCTTGGTTTGGGGAAGTTGATGCACACGCAACGGGAGGTAATCTAAATTATCCTCTCCGTCATAACAAAACAACATGCATCATGTAGAATAGCTTAGTGTAGAATTGCATTTAGCATAGAAATCATGCATCACTTTTGCATAATTTCCATCATTTTGGCCATTGAGGACAATGCCCATATTAGTGTGGGGATGGGAATTCTAACACTTAACTTCTATTCAAAAACCCATAAAAATTGAAAAATTTCAAAAATCATAAAAATTTGAAAATTGAAAAAACCAAAAACAAGTTCATTTTCCTTTGTATATATTGTCTTGTATATATTGTGTTTGTTCATCCTTGTTCACTTTGATTGACTACGCCACATCCGAGACATGAGGATATTGAAGACCGCATGGTATGATCTTTCCAATCTCCTTTTTCCTCTTTATGTTAATGACTATGTGGCTTTATTTTGATTGATGCGGTAAAAACAATGTGAACCTAGGACTTGCATTTAGTTTATTTGGCATATTAGTTGGTAGAATCATTTGCATTAGGATGTTTATATGGTAGTTGCATCATGGCATGTAGTTTGCATGTTAGAAAAACTTTGCGAAACCGTCTACTTGGGAAGCTTGACAAGTGTATATAGGCCCTAGTAGATGCTTGTTGTTCTTAAGACTTTGCTTGTTAGAATGCTTGTAAAACACCCTAGGATGTGTCATGCTAGTATCCTTTGACCCATGGTTTAAGGCCTAGTCAAGAGTACCTTGTGGTGTGATAACTCCTTGGCTACCGTTTATTCCAAGGTGACCCTTGAAACCATGCATACTTCTGTCATTCATCCATATTCTACCATACATTTTTGTCATCAAAGGGAATGGGCACAAAAATTATTCAAATTTGAGTTCAATGAAATGAAAAGTGAAAGAAAGTTTGCAAAAATGCATCAAATGAAAAGAGGAGCAAAAATAGAACTCCTAAAGCTTCAAATACAAGGCACCCTCGTTACTAATTGGGGTGACTTTGAAAATGTTCAAAAAGAAATGCAAAAAAAGTTGTCAAGTATTGAAATGGCAAAAATCAAAAAGAAATGGCAAGAAAGTGTTCTCAAATGTCAAATACCACAAGAAATTGGGGGGAAAAACAAAAACAAAAGCAAACTCCCAAAGTGAAACTCAAATAACTATTGATCCCTTTATCCATCGTATCCATTTTTGTGCATGGTAGAGAGGGGACGACCCTTCTTCTTGTCTAGGCAAGAGGGGGAATTCCGCGATCCTCCAGTGTTTCTAACACCATAGGGAGTCTACTCTTGACAAAAGCATTTAACGATTGAGGACAAAGGTACCCTAGCTTGACACCTTTTGGAGGTGATTTATTGGTATCCTTCTAGGCCTAGTAGTTTGAACAAATTGCATCTATGAAGGATTGTGTACCCTTGAATTGCTTCCCTTGTAGATAATTTCCGCCACTTAGATGAGGAAAGTGGCTATTCTTTTTGTAGATGCATCCATTATGTGTTTTTATGTGCTTAATGTTTGGATGTGTCGCCATTTTGGCAAGACCCACCTTGCCTTGCAAGAAGGCATCCTACCTCATGGTTGTCTTGTTGTGAGTTGAAGGGGCGGAGTGAGACCCGCTAATTGTCTCATATCGGCTATTATTATTAGGTTAGGTTAGTATTGGTCCTAGTCTTAGTCACCTCTTTACTCGGGACGAGCAAAGGTTCGGTTTGGGGATATTTGATGCGACCATAATTGGCGCATATTTAGCCCCCGAATTACCATTGTTTCTATGCTTTTTAGTGCTTATTCGGGTCATTTCTTATCTTTAGATCTTTGTTTTGCATATTCTTTGAGATTTTGATCCCTTGGTAGGAAAGGAGTAAGAATCTTGCATTTTCATGGCAAAACGAGGCTAAATGGATCGTATTCAATGACCAAGCATCAAGGAGAGACAAGACTAGAAGGCCTTTGTACATAGCTAAGTAGAAGATCATTGTTGAGAAAGGATCCTTGAGTCCCCAAGGAAATCCCCAAGGATTCTATGAAGAAAAGGGAAGAAAAGAAGAAGGAATGACGCTGTAGAAGAATCCGAACGGATCATCCACGATCCGTCCGTCACTTGACTCAATCCGAGCGTCCTTACCAGGATCCGCTCGGATCCCCAGGCCCAATCCGAGCGTCTTCTGCCTCGATCCGCTCGGATCGTCCATGCCCCATCCGTCCGTCCCGACTCCGATCCGCTCGGATCACAGCACAGCACCGTTTTGTTCTTCAAGTCACGAAATGGAGAAGCCCTTCTCTCGGACAATCCCGGAGTCTCCTTGCTCAACTTAAAAGTGTAATTACTAGTTTAGCCCTTAGTTAACCCTAATGCATCCTCCCTAATTTTCACTATAAATACCCCATTAGTCTAATTAGAGGAGCATGTTCTTCTAATCAATAATTAGAGTAGTTAATATCAATCAAATCTCTCTTCAATATTGTAATCAAATATTAATCAAGTTTTAATCCAAGTTTTAGTTCCTTAATCTCTCTCTTGTTCTTACTTTATTTTGGGTAATTGAAGATTATTTGGGTTATTATTGGGAGATTGACAACCTCTCAATCTAGGATTCAAGTACTTCTATTATTCTTGCTTTATTATTGGAATCATTAGTAGGTATAATCTCTTAATCCCTTTTTAATTATTGCTAATTACTTTCATTTATTCATCATGTTTCATTATGTTAGTATGATTGACAACCTTTCTAGCATGATCAATATGATAATGAGTGAGTAGTTTCTTAGCTAGGGTTTAATGGGTGATTAGGGGAAACCAACATGGGGATGATTCATGCTTAAATCAATATGCTTTCATATCTTATTTGCTTGCTTGTTTTGATCTTAATACATGCACATGTTATGTTTGATGAAATGCTAAGCCTATGAATCCTTGCATTTATTATCATCTACTATCTCTTCAACTTGACTTGTAAGACATAACCCAACTCGAGTCTTGTTAGATCATGCATGTGTTAAGTAGGAAAGATTAAGTCGACTTGTAGGTGTTGTACAATCCAAGAGATTCGGCTCCGGGACCCAAACTTTCCTAGGATTGTAAGATATAACCCAACTCAATCCATCACAACAATAATTGCTTGCTTATAATTTGAGAACATGTTTGTATGATCATATCCCATGAATCCCCTATGAACCCATGACACCCTAGTGCTTTTAATCAATTGTTTACACCCTTATTCCATTTACCTTGTTAGTTTATTTCCATTGCTATTTTAGTTTAGTAACCTTCTACATCAACCCAACTTGTGACACCCCTAGACACCGCTAGTAGCAATAGAAATCTTCGTTTTCAATACCCGTCCCTTGGGATCCGACCTTTACTTGCCTCTTTACTAATTGTAGAGTTGTTTGTGAAGTATAAATTGTGTTTTGTATCGACCATTGACCAACGACCACATTTGCTTAATTTGTGAACTAAATGGCTCCGATCAGGTATGTAGCTCCGGCGTTGATCAATCCGAATGGCATTACCGTATAGCAATATGTTCCCCATTGGGTGACGAATGCGGTCGTGTGCATATCTTCCATGGCCATCTTGATTTGGTTATAACCCGCATATCCATCCATGAAGGATAGTAATGCGTGGTCTGTAGTATTGTCTACCAATATGTCAATGTGAGGTAGAGGAAAGTCATCTTTTGGACTCGCTTTGTTCAAGTCCCTAAAATCAACACAAACACGGATTCTCCCATCCTTTTTGGGCACGGGTACTATGTTAGCTACCCAGCCAGAATACTCGGAAACTTTGATGAACCCGGCTTTGAATTGCTTGTCCACTTCTTCCTTAATCTTTAGAGCCCATTCTGTTCTCATTCGTCGAAGCTTCATTTCACGGGTTTGAAACCCGGCTTAATCGGAATCCTATGTTCGGCAATATCCCTGTCGATCCCTGGCATGTCTTTGTAGGACCAAGCGAAAACGTCTTTGAATTCATTTAGGAGGTCTATGAAATCGGCCCTTTCGGTTGATCTCAAGGTAGTCCCTATCCTAAGTTCTTTGGGTTCTAGTTCGGTTCCTACATTGATGGGTTCGGTGTCCTCTATTACAGGTCCCCCTTCCCCTTCCTGTAGTATTTCTTTGGCTACGTAGGGAGGTATTTCGGTCAAGTCTGGGTCTTGGTCATCCTCGTATCATCGTAAATGTAATTGCACTCAAGATAACACAAAGAGTAAGCGTAACCCGATTTATTCATATTAAGATTTGAGTAAAGTTGAAACAAAGAAGCCAACTGATCCATGGTCCGTGGCGGCAAAGGGACACGAATGGTGGGGCATTTCCCGAACTACTGTGACTACTCGAGGCTAAGCTAGGAGAAATGAAGGGAGTGGGGATGACGACAGGAGTAGACTCTCTAATGACTTCTCTAGACTCCGACTCTGACTCCGACTCCGACTCCGACTCGAACTCGTCGTCTTCTGGTTCTCCTTTGAACATCTCTCCTTCTCCAGTGGTGAGCTTGAAGAGTCTTCCTTGGGTGTTGGTCCCTTTGATAGATTTTCTCCACCTTTTCTTCTGCTTTGTGTCGATTTCTGTGATCAACGCGGTGGGGTTGAAGCGATCGTCCTGAAGTATCATAGTAATGATCTCATCCTGCGCGGCCCTAATGAATCGATCTTCTCCAAACAATAGGCTAACAGCTTGTTCGTCTAAGCAAGGTGCTTGACGGGTTTTGACGGTAGGAACCGTTTCTGGAGGAATGAAGTAGCAATCGCGAAAGATCTCGATTCCGGCTAGCTTCCTCTCAAGATAATGCCAAGGTTCGGGAAATCCGTGAAAGAGTTCTGAACTTCCTTCTTGAACAAAGTACCCATTTAAAGTGGGGAGATATGGCCTCATTTGGACTCCTACGTGCTTGCGGTTTTGGACTTGGGCGAGCATTTCGAGAACTTCCTCTTTTGTGGGTTTGTACCCTAAACCAAGTGGTATTCTTGTCGAGTTGCCTTCCTTGTATGGTGCGAAGGTATTCTTCCGAATTGGGTTCAAAGGCATTCCAGGGAACTATCCTTGAGATTTGAGTATGTGGTTGACCACTAAGTTAGAGTAGGGATTATAGTATAAGGGTGCCAACTAACTTTCTATGACACTTACACTTTGGAAGCCCCCAAGTTCATATACGGGATCCGCAAGGACTTGATTGTTTGATTGCTTCTCGATTATTGCCTTGATGGGTGACGAATTGATCGTCACTACTTTGCCATTTAGTGGGATCTTGATCTTTTGATGAAGGGTGGATGTTACCGCTTTGGAAGCATGAATCCAAGGCCTTCCCAGAATTATGAAGCTTCGATGTCCACTATTTGGAAGTTAACCTTCCGTTCGATTGGTCCTGTGGCTATGGTTAGGTTAGCGAGTCCTACCACTTTTCGTCGTGTACCATCATATGCACGAACACCTTGATTTGTAGGAGTCCAATCCGACTCTTTCATGCCTAGTTTGTATGCCGTTTTGAGGGGTATGACGTTGACCGCGGAGCCATCGTCTACCAAGGTCATTGGCACATTTTTCTTTAGACAGATGACAGTGATGTATAGAGCAAGGTTGTGACTAACGCCAAAAGGTGGCAAGTCTTCATCCGAGAAAGTAATAGGATTACTTAGCTTAGGTGATTCTTAGAAGACCAAGTTAACTACATCTTCAGGAGTAGAGTTATGTGCTACATTCAATTTGGCCAAAGCTTGCAGTAAAGCTTGGCGATGTGGAAATGAGCTTGCCACTAGTTGCCAGACTGAAAGATCAGCCTTAGTCTTCTGTAATTGCTTGAGCAAATGATCAGTGGGGTCATCTTCGTTGTCATTTGGTGTGATGACGTTGGTTGGACCGTTTTGAGTAGTGCTTTGATATGGGCGACCCGAACGAGTTAGGTGATCCACATCTTGGTCTTCACCATTTCTGACTATTTCCTTGACTAAGGAATTTTCAATGAGATATTCGTCCTCATCATCATCGGCCCAAACCCCATTAACTGCAGCTAGTTCCTTCATTCTCATGATATCACTTTCTAGTCGTATGATTTGATCGACTAGTTTATCAACCACGGTGACTACTTCTTGCATAGTGGCATTTTGAGAGAAGATTAGTGGTACACGTTCTTTAGGTATTGCGTTGGGATTGCGCAAGGTTGTTACCATGTTTTCTAGTTCCCACACTTGTCTATCTACATTCCTTGCCCATGTGATGAAGTCGGAAATGGTAGGGGAGATAGTAGAGTAGAGCCTTTCCTTCTCAATTGCATGAATTTCACTTTCGGTGGGAGAAATGAGGTGTGAGCAATCTAAGGTAGATTCGTCACTTGTAATCACTAGAACTCCAGGAGGATTCTGAGTGTTGTTGGGCTTACCTCCTGGTGGAATTGGAAGTCGACCATCTTCAATCATATCTTGAAGCACGTGTTTCAACTTGTAGCATTTTTCCGTGTCGTGCCCTTTGCCCCTATGGTATTCACAGTATGAATTTTCATCCCAAAACTTGGACTTCTTTTCGGGTTCGGGAGTAGGTCCAATGGGTTGGAGTTTACCTTGCTTCATTAACCTTTTTAGAGCGTTGGAGTACGTATCCCCAAGGTTTGTGAATTTCCTTGGTGGAGTAGTTTTCTTAGATGGTTCGAGAAGGTTAACTTCGTCGATCTTGCTAGTAGAGCCGTATGAACGACTTGTGGACGCTTGATATCCTCGACCTACCGTTTTGGACAAGAGTCCTTTACGGATGTCATCTTCAATTCGTGTCCCTAATACGGTTAAGTCCTTCAAAGTCTTGATGTTTTGATATCTCAAATGGTTGGCATATATGGGCTTGAGATTATCCACAAACTTTTCCACAAGAGTAGCCTCATCCGGGCGTTCAACTAGTTGAGTACTAGTCTTCCTCCACCTACTTAGGAAGTCGGTGAATCCTTCTTTGTCATTTTTGGTAAGAACCTCTAGAGTACGCATGTTGACTTGGATCTCGGCATTATCCGCATATTGTTTAGAGAACTCGATTGCGGCGTCTTCCCAAGTAGCGACCTTCTTGTGATCTAAAGTGTAGAACCATTGCTTCGGGATGGTGTCAAGAGATGAAGGAAAGATCCTTAAGAACATCTCGGGTTTGATGCCTTTGATAGACATGTAATCCTTGAAGGCACGGATGTGGTTCAAAGGGTTCTCATGTCCTTTGAACTTAGGGATATCCGTCATGCTAAAGTTAGTTGGCAATTTGGAATTAACGGCTTCATACTTGCGATTGTTTTCCCTATAAATGTCATCCCCTTTAAGGTACATCAATTGCTCCTCTAGGTATTGGAGTCATTTCTCATCTGCAGTCGTCCCTATGATAGGATTCTCATCCCTAGACTCGTCATCGGAGTAACGTAGTACTTCACTTTTAAGGGGAGGCAACCTTCCCTCCACATCAAAGATACGGCCTTCGATGAGTTCAAGGCGGTCATAGGTTTGGTTTTGGGTAACTTGCATTTGGGCTAGCGCGGCTAGGATTCGATCATTACTATCTTGAATTTGTTGGAGATTCGTTTCATCACTTGATCCGGGCATCTTGGAAACTGGATAAGAGATCGGCGACGAATCAAAACACGATCGACCATTCTATCACACTTGCTGAAAGAGGAAAAGTTTTGACTCGTGAAGTGGGTGTGTGCCACTTGTGTTGAGTGAGTTTTGAAGAAAGACAAGGTCTTTGAAAATGTGTGTCCTAGTCAACTGTAGTGTAGTTGTAGGAGTGGACTCGAAGTGAGGTTTTGAAATGGGCTTGTGGCCCGAATTTTGACACGACAAACGGACAGAGTTTTGACCGGATTTTGCGCTAATTGAAGGCCTTTTTTCGAAATTTTGTTTTGAAATTGGGTTTTGATTTTTGAAAATTCGTCATGATTTGTTTAGAAATGGTGATCACGTAAGGTTTACGCATTTATACAAGCATTATAACGGGATGCTGAGTGCATTTAGAAGGGTTTTGGTTTAAAGGGTGGGTTGCCATACCGAACCATCAAACCCGAAGTCTGTGGAGAGGCTCGTGCCAAACAAGAGTAAGGCCGATTCCTAGTCCATTTCCTCAAGTAGTGAAGGCCCTTGATACAAACAAGAGTAAGCATTATGGTATGGATGACGTCAATCGCTATCCATCCTTAGGCCCAAATAAGAATTAGGACCGTTTAGACCGGACGATTGGTCGAATGGGTTGGGTTGGGCCTAGGAAGGCCGAATAAAACGGTCTAGGAAGACCGAGTTATGAAAACCGACAATTGTCTTGTACAAACTATTCCCTAACCTTGTTCAAGTTTCACCCTTAGCTACACGTAAGTGTATTATCCCCAATGAGTCGCCAAAGCGTGGACAGCGGGCCGCCCACGGGGCGCTTGGTGAAGGTCGAAAACAAGCGTTTGCATTTTGTATGGAGTCGCCACCAATTTTTATGGGAAATTGGAACCGTTCGAGTACCTCGTGTCATGTCAAGACACAAAGTAGTGACATGAACACTAAGCAATCGTTACCCTTAGCATTCTATGTCTAGAATGACTCTCGTGGATGCCAATGAACACGGGTGCTCACGGAGATCTGGAGTAAGGGGTGAGGGTACGTATTAGGAAGCTCTTTTGATCGAACACCTAATCCCGCCCGCCTCGATAGCGGCCTCTACTAATGATTAGGGAAGTTATTCGTACTCGATATATCGTCGGCTATATGCATGCAATGCAACATCCAAGTTTTAATCCTAACATGTGAAAATTAACTAAGTCGGTGAAACACGTAATTAGCATACAATTAGGTCGAAGTAGGATTTAATGTTGGTTACATGTGAGAATATACAAACAATAAAAGAAATACAATAATTATGAATTATAATAATGAAAATTACAATGATTACATCGGAATAGGCGATTTATGTCGAAAATACCTTTAAAACGGATAATTTGAGAAAACGAATAAAAGAAAGAAAGAAATAAATTAACGAACGAAACAGAAATTGATAATACGGATAGTAGTTAGTTAATACGTAAACTTAAACAAACTAGGTCAAGGCAGAAACGGAGTTCGGGACGTAACGCATCCTGGAACAGCGCAGCAGATCGCCCTCGGAAGAGGCGCAGCACTTGCTGCGTCATTCCAAGGGTGAGTTCGGGCCGTAGTTTGGAATCGAAGCGCAAGTCGTTAATTTTAATTGATGAATTTAATGATCGATTGATGATATTTACTCGGATGAAAGTGATTAACATGTTATTTAACATATGAATGTGTCATGAAAACAATAAACATGGATGAGACGGAATTGAATGAATTAATTACAAGATGGAATAATCACAGAAATGAAAAATGTTAATGAGTCAAACAAATTAGGTTAGCTAATTAAGTTAGATACGATGGATTAATGACGAATATGTGATGAATGTGTGAATAAACAGATGAAAACTATATCAAAGATGAATCCCAGAAACCCAATATTGATGAATTGAATCTCTACAACCCGGAATTGAATTTAATGACGAAAACCCGCAAATATCGGATTATTAGGGATTTAAGTCGGATTTGTGACGATTAAAAACATGTTAATGATGATGATTACAATATACATGTGAGCTATATGTTATGATGATGAAGAATTAAAGAAAACAAAACAAATAAAAGAATTTGGACGAATAACAGAGGACGAACGAAGAAGAAAGGAAGCAGGAACTGCGGCAGCCTCACGAAGAGGCGCAGCAGGAACTGCGCTCCTTTGAAGAGGCGCATCAGTTGCTACGTCCTTTCTCGACGGTTATCTACTGGAAATTCGTAAAAAGAGGTTTTAAAGCATGGTTTTAGAAATCGGTTTTAATGGTATTTTCGATGTAAACCTTACAATTGATTATACAATAAATAAATACAATAAATAAAAGGAGAGATTACACCCTCAGACTTACATGTTGACGAAACGAGAAGGACTAAGATATCGATTAGTGAATGCTCGACGCGAATGCAAGGAAAGTGCCCTCGTAAGAGGAAAACGATTGAAACAAATTGATTAATTAGATTGATTATTGGTGTAGTTGGTCAAATTGGTCGGTCATGCAACGGAGAGGCTGGTACCCGGAAAGATCCTAGCTTACGTGGTCGAAAGTTCAAGCACGTAGGCGCCAATAAGTAAGAACAAAGTCTAGAATGCAAAGGGAGAAGAGAAGGGCGGACACTCGCGTGAGAAATATGAGGAGCGAAGGCTCCTATTTATACTAATCACGTGAAGGAATTAGGGTTTCGGAGACTCTTTGGAAGTGAATCTCGGAAAGATATGAAAAAGATACGTAAGACATGCAAAGAAGGGCCTGGGAAAAGGCGCAGCAGCCACTGCGTCTCTTGGAAGAGGCGCAGCGCTGCGTTGCGTCTATTCCCGGAGGTTTCCTCCTGGTCGAAGAAAGATTTCGCGTTTGAGTTATGGTAGGACGGAAATAATTCGATTATCTTATGAATATTACGGGATATTATTTGCCAAAAGATAAAATTTGTGAAATATGGAATAGAAATATCCGGAACATTCCAGAATATTCTGACTCAAAATTTTACGGTTATCAGAAAATGGAGACGGTTTTTGACCCGGACTCCGAATGTACTCTAATTACTGCCAAAACGACCGTATCGGTGCGTAGATGACATCTAAGAGGTAGACATTTAATATTTGAGCAATCACTTGACGATAATCTTACGAACTGTCACAAATCGTTCCGCGTATCAAACATGCGGCCCAATCATCACCGGGTGGTTTGCGGGAGGTGCAGAAATGAGGTATCTACACCATGCATACCTATGTTTTCTTGGGTAGAAAAACTTGCTCATGCATTGGGCATCCTCCTCTCCTCCAACCGGTTTTTGCATTATAAAAGCCAAGGGTTTTTACTCTATTTTGCACATATACACTATATTTTTTACTAGTGTATTATTCATTCTATCGTCATCTAAAACTTATAGAAATTTTACAGAGAAATTACTCCTTCTTCCTTCCTCTCTTGGCCGAAATTACAAGAGACCAAAACAAATATTTTGGGTCAATTTTTAGTAAGATTAATATTGTTCTGGATCTAATAATATTAGTCTTTTAAGAGGTTACCTTGGGTATTCACTATTCGGAGGGATTCTTCTTTGTATCCTTTGTTCATCCATATAAGGAAAGCTCAAGAACAAGTGAGAAGGAGAACTCATTTGTGCCCAAAATCCGAAACTCCCATAGTAAGAAAGACGATTTCTTCTTTATTCTTATTCACGTTTGCATGCATAAGATCTAGTTTTAATTTTATGACTAAATGAAAATGTCATATATATGAATATGTTAAATAATGAGATTAATAATTTCTAACAAATCTAGCATCAGCTGGGGCTCCCAATACACATACACCAGGTTCATTTTATTAGACTCACTACGTTCATTAGGCTCATTTGTTACAGGTTCCAAAATCGTCGCTCTGATACCACTTTGTGACACCTCCATATACTAAGGAGCCTTAATTAGACCTTCCCTAGCATATAAGGGCATCACCATCTCGGTTTGCCCGAGGACAGTAATAATCAAATGCCGATAAAAGAACAATTAAGTTATTTTACAAGTGTTTAACAAAACTAAAGATATACAAAAGGCACAACTCAAACTCCTATCAGCTATGTGGACTACTTTTGATGTATCTTGTGAAAGACTCATCCCACCAAGCACCCAGGTAATATCCAGATCACAACCTGCTAAGACTGACTGCTCACCATAAGGGATCACGGCAAACACAACAGAAACAAACAACAAGACAAACCACACAAGGTCAGTAATTGAGGAAATGCACCAACAACCACAGACACAACACAGGCACAACAAGTCATACACAACATATCTCATCCAACCAATCTTCGTCACCGACTGTCCACTGGACCAGCCCTGCCAGTGGGGGACCGCAGTCGTACCCACCAAATCCTCGCTCATCATACCGAGTGATAATCCTGTCCCATTAATGAGCACATCTCCTCCCGTAGCGGGTTCCACGGAGGGAGAAACTAGGGCGTGAAGCCACTCTCGCAAGTGACTCCACTCAGCCGAGGACGCACCTCGAGAACCAGAGACAAACAAACACAATCAGCTGTACCACAACAATGACAACGAAACGACACAATACCAACCAACTATCACAACCAGATTACCACACCGACACTACATCAATCAAACCACATCAGAAGACACTCTAGACAATCAACAGTAATGAGTAGGCGAACCTACCTTTAGCCAACCGCATCGATTCCATGCCCGACCATGTGATATCAATCAACCAAGCAATACACCTATACGAATAGTACAATCATCCATCACAACCACTATAACCCTAACTGAAAACATCAACGATAATGATGATGATGACGCTGACATACCTACGCATAGCAATCCGGCGTCAAGACCGTTACCCGACTTAAGCAACCCATCCCCATGGCATAAGCATCCTCAAGGACTCCAAAGGGAGGAACTATGGTGAAGGGAAGGATAAGAGATGACACTTAGGTTTAGAGAAGAGAGGCGGAAATGATTTGCGGTTTCTGAAAACACTATATATAAATCCTCGCTGTAAACACGCTACTCGATCGAGTAACTAACTTACTCGATCAAGTGACCCCTACTCGATCGAGCTCCCAAGCTACTCGATCGAGTAACCTCGACTAGATCGAGTACCATACACACATAGCTTACCTCGTCATAAGACATCGCTCGTACTGTTTCCAAAGGTCAAGACATGTATCTAAGGACGGTCACGGTCGGTCAACAGGTCCCTAAAAGGACGGGTATTGCACCTAGCTTGAGCGGATCACCTTACAGACCCAAGCATACATTAAGCCAGGACGTGCGTGTCCCTGGGGAGTGCTACTCAGGCCGCACATGTCCCTCGGGATTTGCAAATCATCAAGCTTCTCTTAGGGTCTTAATCGTCATTTAAGCCCTTAGTAACCCTAATCCTTGTACTTAATTTGTATAAACACCATATTGTACTACATAGATTAGGTTCTTATTATCAATAAACCTTAGAATCAAGTACTAATCTCCTTTTGACCCCTTATTTTAGTCTTAATCCAAGTTTTAATACACATTTAAATATTAATCACATCTTAATCTTTCTTTAATTTCTCAATTGTTCTTAGTTTTAGTTGGGTAATTAGAAGATTATTTGGGGTTTATTGGAAGATTGACAACTCTCTATCAATCATCAAGTTTCCTTCTATTATTCTTTGCTTTATATTTGGATCATCTCAAGTTGGTATAATCCCTTTTACTTTTGCTTAATTATTGTTAATTTACATTACTTATTCATCATGTTTTGCTTTGTTAATATGATTGACATCCTTATCAACATGTTAAACTTGATCATGAGTGAGTAATCTCTTAGCTAGGGTTAATGGGGAATTAGGGGAATCAATCATGGGATTAGATCTATGCTTAATTTAATATGCTTTCATAATTAAATGCTTGCTTGTTGTGATTTCAACCTTTGCACATGTTATGTTTGATGAAATGCTAGACTATGAAACCTTACATTTTTTACCCATCTCTTATATTTTCAATGAGGCTTGTAAGATATAAGCAAACTCAAGCCTTGTTAGACCATGCATAGAGTTGAATAGGACGAGACTAAGTCGATTTATAGGTGTTGTACAGTCTTGATCGACTCGGCTCCGAGACCTAAATCTTCCTAGGAATTGTAAGAAATACACTAACTCGATTCCATCACAACAATAAGTTGCTTGCATCTATTTGAGAACATGTTTGTATGATCTATTTAGATGATTCCCTTATGAACCCATGACACCCTAGTGCCCTTAATCAATTGTTTACAAACCCCTTTAATTGCTTTACTTTGTTTTGATTAATTTTCATTCAACTTGTAGATTAGTTTAGATTACATCGCTTCTCAACCCAAATTGTGACACCCTAAGACATAACTACTTGCAATTGAAATCTTAAATCGATACCCGTCCCTTGGGATCTGACCTTTGCTTACCGCTCTACTAAGAGTAGTTTGTAAAGATATAAATATTGTTTTGGTAGAAAGCTTTAATGAGCAATAATGACAAACGACCACTTCCCAACTCCCACCGAAGACCATGGCACAAGCCCTCAACATGTCCTCCAAAGTCTTGATACTCCTCTCAGTTTGACCATCTGTCACCGGATGAAAAACTGTACTCATCTTTAAGGTCGTTCCCATCAAATCCTGCAACTCCTGCCAAAATCGTGATATGAACCTTGTATCTCGATCCAAAACTATATCCTTTGGCACACCATGTAACCGAACCACATGCTTTCTGTAACCACATGCTAGCTGTATCTTGGTCCAAGTATCCTTCATCGGAATGAAGTGAGCTGACTTTGTTAAATGATCGACGATCACCCAAATAATATTGTTACCTTGATGTGTCCTTGGTAACCCCACGATAAAGTCCATAGAGATCGACTCCCACTTCCACTTGGGTACCTCAAGTGACTGAATCTTACCTTGAGGTCTTCGTTGCTCACCCTTTACTCTCTAGCAGGTTAGACACTTAGCCACGAACTCGGCCACATCTATCTTTATCTTAGGCCATCAAAACATTTTTGAGGTCCTTATAAAGCTGCCGCCTCCTGGGTGAACCGAATAAGGAGTACAATGGGCCTCCGTCATGATTACTCTCCTCAAATCTGCATCATCAGGAACACACCATCTCCCTTCAAAGCGAACACTCCCATCTGTGTGGATAGAAAACCTAGAAACCGTGTCACTCTCCACCCTTGACTTCCATTCTTGAATATTAGGATCAAGCTCTTGTTTTCTCTTTATATCATCATACAAATGTGTCTCGATCGTCAACTCCTCGATGGTATCCCCCTTCCGAATCATATGGATCCCAATCTTGGACATCTCATCCCTCAGCTTCAGCAAGGACATAGTTGTACAAAACGAATGAACACTCTTCCTACTCAAAGCATCTACAACAACATTAGCTTTACCCTTGGGGTAGATGATCTCCGTGTCATAGTCCCCAATCAGCTCCATCCATCGTCTCTGTCGTATGTTAAGCTCTTTCTGAGTGTAGATATGCTTCAGACTCTTATGATCTGAAAACACCTTAAAAGTTGTCCCATAAAGATAGTGCCTCCAAATCTTAAGAGTAAAAACAACTACACCCAGTTCCAAATCATGAGTAGGATACTTCTCCTTATACGGCTTCAGCTGCCTTGATGAATAACCTATAACCTGTTGGAGTAGTGTCCTCCACAATGAGTGTGTTTACATAATAAATCTCGTAAAAGGAATATCAGGGATTTATTTATTTATTTGTCAGCTGGTCATCGTTAGTCGGTAATGATTAGCTGACTAGAGTTTGACATTACTGTCGTGTGACGGTGGTGATCAGCTGATCCCTTTAGGTCACACCTATAGGATGATGCCCAAATGGAAAAAAAAAACTAATTATTTGTATGAGATACGAATTAATTAAATCCTTGTATTAATTGACTTTTAACAAGTCATGTGAATATATTATTGATGACGGGTTACGAACTCGGGACAAGGAGATTTGTTATTTAATTATGTGATATTTAAATAATAAATTTATTAGAATTTATTAATTAATTTTTAATTAATTAATTTTATACGATATGTGTATATGTTTTGAGGTGGAATTAATTAGCTATTAAATTTTACAAGAGGTTGTAAAATTAGCTAAATGGGTTAATATTGACACATTGTATGTTGATAAAATGGTCTTATGATTACTTAATAGTTAAGTATTCATTGGTAGTTAATTTATATTATTTAAGTGTTAAATAATCAAATTAATATTTAATTATGTCAGATAATTAAATATAAGACTTATAAGCATTTGTGGGGCAAATGTCGAAAATCGAAATGGACCCGAAGGGAACCATTTGGACAGATTTTTATACACTACCAATACACTCATCGTGAGTGGATAAGGTAGGCATTTCCCACTAGCATTTGTATGTGAATTGTATACATTTGCATGCCTATATATACCTAAGTCATTCCATCATTTCTTAGGTTGGAAATTTGAAGAAAAATTGGTCTTCGTGTGCTTGTTGTGGATGGTTCATATACACCATCAACAGACCATATTCTTCTTCTTATTTTGTTCATCCTTTTACAATAAACACATATAAAAGTAAACTAATAATATTATCAAGGTAATAATATTAATTAGTACATCAAATATACATATTACAAAGTTACTACTACTATTAACAAGTTATTAATTTTAGTAGTATTTTGGGCTTATCTTGGGTGCCACCTTAGGAGATTACATATTTCGGTAATTTTGGTGTATTTGGAGGATCATCCACATTCATATAGCTCAAGAACTACAAAGGTAGGAGACCTTTGTAGTGCCCTTACTTGCCTTATACAATGTAAGGAACTTTTGTCTTAAGATGGTTTAATACCATCTTTTATACTTTTATTTGCATGCATGTAGATTTAGACCACTTTAAATTCATTTGTAATTTTAATATCATAAGATGAGTATTAATATGGTCTAAATAACTAACAAGTGGTATCAGAGCATTGTTAAGTACATGCATGTTGTTTTAAGACGATTTTAGTAATTTATGAGATAAATTAATAAAATTGATATTATGTTACTAAAATTAGTTTTATCACATAATATGGTCTTGCATGTAAATAATATGGTCTTAAGATGATATGGGACGAAAATTTGATTTTAGTTAAATTTTTCCACTTTTTATAACTTAAAATGGCATAAAATTGAGTAAAAATGCATTAAAATTAATTAAGAGTTAATTAAATTTGGTTGCATGTTAATTTTATGCATGTTTATTTAGAAATAACCACTTGCATGTTCTATTTATGAGATAAGTAGATACTTTAAATTAATGTGATTAATTTAGGTTGTTTATTAATTTTTATTTGATAAAAAATTGGTAAATAATGGTTATTTTGCAAATAAATATTGATTTAAGTTTTTGGCTCGAAATTTCTGAATTTTTAGCTCCTGGAAAATGTTCTAAAATGCATAAAATTTTATTTTAAGTCATTTCAATTTTTATGGTTTGATTTAGAATTAAATCGTAAAAATTGTCGTTTTACCGATTAAATTGTGAAATTGTTTTAAATAAATTTTAAAAACAAAAATTTTCACTTGCATGGTATTTTTGGTGTAAGATCAGAATGTTCATGGCTTTAAAATTTATTTTTCCTTAAATTTTTAAATTAAATGGAATTTTTGTATGATAATTGTGAATTATTATATCTTTTTTGTCACAATTGTGTTTTGATTCCCATATAAATTCAAGATAATTGTTGAGAATAATTATTTTGATATTAGACCAGATTAGTATGATGAGTAAGTCTTAAAATTGTTTTAAGAATTGATTATGAATTTTTATTGGTAAAAATTCCGTCAAGGCAAGCTCAAATGATCGTTGTTGGTAAGTTAGACGATTTGGCATGTCATTTTCCATAATGCATTTTATTATTCATTTAGATGAATGTTTGTTTTTAGAATTATTGTTATGTAATTTTTCCTAATATGGCCATAGGTAGAAGTTGGTATTTCCCGAAATGTAAGGGAATATCGACTTGTTTTGTAATTAATTGCGATTTCGCATCGCCTAATTTGTAATTAATTAATAGTTTTATTTTAATTTTATTACAAATTGTATAATAGGGTATTGTTATGTAATTTAATTATTAGTAATTAGATGAAGCATCTATAGACGGAGTTTTCATGAAGATGGTGTTTTCGGAAAGGCGTTCCGAAATCCTAAAGAAGGAGGTCAATTTATGAAGACTCAAGGTACCAAAGGAGTTGGTTTCCGAAGTGTTATAATTTTAGTTAATTAGATTAACTAGGTGTCCATATTAGGACTTGTTTGTTTTAGTTCATTTATGCATTCATGCCAAATCGTCAGTACATGTTTTATTTTTGTTGTTATCGATTTAATTTTCTAGCATTCACCAATTTAGTTCACTTAAAAGTGATAGACAATTAAATTGATAAGATCTCTCACATTTGTTTAAAATTGAGATTAAGCCTTACCAAATAATAGCACCTATGAATCCCTTCTTCATTAGAGGTAGGTTCGGATCACCGAGGTACACTCTTTTTACGTTGGGTAAGTAGGGTAATAAAAGTTATTACGCGTGAAAATTGGTTGGACTCAACGGGATAAATATGGGTTGAATCGGTCCACCGTGCCTATATTTATTCTGGGGCTAAAAGATAGATTTTAAGAAAATCCGTCAACCAAGAGTTCTAGTAGTAGAATCAGTCAAAGTTGTTGACTCACCAAATTTATATAAATGTGGGTTGAATTGATCCACCGTGCCCGTGTTTATATAAAATTGGATCTTGGAATCATTTATATAATTCAGTGGGAGATCATTATATAAATGGGAACTTGTTAAATAGTTTCACAAGTTAAATATTTCTAGACGATAAATGTTAATCTTTCCTTTATTTCCTTTGTAGTAATCACGATGACTTCTACTAGTGAAACCGTCACCATAGCTAGAGATTCATGGCTACGTTCTTTTATGGACAAATATGTTTTAAAAGCCGATGGTAGTAATTTTAAAGATTGGGAGGAACAACTTCGATTAGCTGCCGCAAGTGATGGCAAATTACGCTACCTTGTCGATCCCTCTCCCCCTTCGCCTAGTACTAGGGCCATTGCCGATGTAAGGGAGGCTTTTTCAAATTATCAAAAGGAATCCGTCGCAATAAAAATTGTTTTGATTTTTTCAATAGATCCTGCTTTACAAAGGCAATATGTCAAGTTTCGCGATGCACATGAAGTATTCTCGAGGCTTTCTACTATGTTTTCTCAAACCCCGAGAATAATTCAATATGACACCGCAGTTCGTTTCTTTGAGGCTAACCTCAAAGATGGTCAACCTGTAAGTTCACACGTACTTAAAATGATTGAGTACGTGGAAACTTTTGAGGGGTTGGGATGCAAGATCCCCGACGAACTTGTGGTGGACCGAGTGCTCCACTCTCTCTCGCACATCAAGGGATTTACCCAATTTAGGGTAAATTACAATATGACGAACATAAAAAAGAGTTTACATGAGCTCCATTCTCTGCTTGTGCAAGCAGAGAAGGACATGGGATTGAGTGGGAGTACAAGGAAAGATGTGCTTGCGATAAATGTGAAGGGGAAGAAGCAGTTAAAGAGGAATGCAGGTAAGAAGCCCATTCAGGTAGAGGACAAAGGTAAAGCAATTGGGAATTGCTCTACCAAGCCTAAACCTATAAAGGGTAATCCTCTTAAAGATACTTGTAATTACTGTAATAACAAGGGACATTGGAGGCGTAATTGTAATAAGTACCTGGATGACATAAAAGCTGGCATTGTGAAGCCAACATGTAATTTCTCAACCGAATCTTTTATGATAGACATAAATTATGCTTCAAATACAACTTGGGTATTAGATACTGGTTGTGGTTCTCATTTGTGCAATCATTTGCAGGGCTTAAAAAGCATAAGAAAGCTAAACAAGGGTGATGTCGATCTCTGAATGGGAAACGGGTCTAAAGTAGCCGCCGTCTCAGTAGGAACTTATGTACTTAGTTTAGCTTCAGGAATGCAGTTTCATCTTAATAATTGTTATTTTGTACCAACACTATCTAGAAATATAATATCCGTATTTGTGTTAGACACAGAAGGGTTTTCCTTTGTAACTAAAGACAAGTGCTGTACTTTTTCCCTTAATGGGATTGTATATAGTCAAGCTATTTCAATCGATGGTATTTATATTCTAGATACTTGCAACGATGTTTATCATTTAGATAATAAAAGACTCAAAACAGGTGATCCTGATCAATCTTATTAGTGGCATTGTCGATTAGGACACATCAACGAGAAGCGCATTAAAAGACTAGTGTCGACTGGTGTAATTAAACCTTTTGATTTCGAATCATTTGGTACATGCGAATCTTGTCTTCTTGGCAAGATGACTCTTTCACCTTTTCTAGGAAAGGGATCTCGAGCTAGTGAGTTGTTGGGTTTAATACATACCGATGTATGCGGTCCAATGACAGTCACTGCTAGAGGTAATTATGACTATTTCATTACTTTTACCGATGACATGAGTAGATATGGGTATATCTACTTAATGATGTATAAAAGTGAAGCTTTTGATAAGTTCAAAGAGTTTCAGAATGAAGTAGAAAACCAATTAAATAAGAAGATTAAAGCATTACGATTAGATCGTGGTGGGGAGTATTTAAGCAATGACTTTAAAGATCACCTTATAAACTGCGGTATTGTATCTCAGTTAACTCCTCCTGGCACACCACAATTAAATGGTGTGGCTGGAAGGAGGAATCGAACTTTATTAGATATGGTTCGATCGATGATGAGTCAAACAGAGTTACCTAAGTTATTCTGGGGTTTTGCCATTTTATCTGCTGTACAATCACTTAATAAAAGTCCCACTAAAGCAACTGACAAAACTCCAAATGAGATATGGAAAGGGAAAGTCCCGAATCTGCGATACATAAAAGTATGGGGTTGTGATGCTTATGTCAAGAGCAAGTCTGACGATAAGCTTGCACCTCGTTCTGAAAAGTGTATTTTTGTAGGCTACCCTAAGGAAACTTGTGGATATTACTTCTACAATAGTAACGAGAACAAAGTGTTTGTGGCTCGTGAAATTTGTCTTTCTAGAAAAAGAGTTTATTTCTAGAAGACAGTGGGAGAAAATTTGAACTTGATGAAGTTCAAGAGCCACAAACCGATATGACAATACTGAGAAAGATGTTCCTTCTACGTCGAATCGGTTATTGTTCCTTCTGAACTTAGGAGGTCAGAAAGGGTTAGTCGCCAGCCTGATAGATACCTTGGTATTATCGAGGAAGATGGTAACTATGAGGTTTTACTTTTAGAAAGTGATGAACCCAAGACCTATAAAGCAGCTATTATGAGTTCTGACTCTAAGCTATGGCTCGAGGCCATGCAATCCGAAATGGATTCCATGTACGATAATCAGGTATGGGACCTGGTTGACTTACCTAAAGATGTTCGACCTCTTCAATGTAAGTGGATATTCAAGATTAAAATCGGCATGGATGGACATAAAGATGTCTATAAAGCTATATTGGTTACAAAAGGTTTCACCCAGGTTCATGGTTTACACAATGATGAAACTTTTGCACCAGTTGCTATGCTTAGATCTGTTCGGATAATGTTAGCGATTGCTGCATTTCATAATTATGAGATATGGCAAATGGATGTCAAAACCGCTTTCCTGAACGGGTTTCTGGAAGAGGAAGTGTTCATGACACAAACTGAGGGTTTTGTGGATCCTAAAAATCATAACAAACTATGCAAACTTAAGAGATCCATTTATGGTCTTAAGCAAGCGTCAAGGAGTTGGAATCATCGTTTTGATCATGTTATTAAACAGAATGGTTTTTCTCGAAGTGTTGAGGAACCATGTTTATACATGAAGTTTAGTGGGAGTAAAGTTGTTTTCTTACTTCTTTATGTGGACGACATATTACTCATTGGGAATGATGTTGATATGCTTGCTTCTGTTAAGAAGTGGTTGGGAAATCACTTCCAAATGAAAGATTTGAGAGAAGCTCAACGCATCTTGGGTATCCGGATCTATACGGATAGATCCAAAAGGATATTAGCATTGAGTCAAGAAGCCTATATTGATAAGATTCTTGGCCGATTCAATATGAAAAACTCCAAGAGAGGTTTTCTACCTATGGGCAATGGGATCACTTTGAGTAAGTCATAGTGTCCTACTGAGCCTAAGGATATTGAACGCATGAAATCGATTCCCTATGCTTCCGTTGTTGGATCGATCATGTATGCTATGATGTGTTCTCTTCCTGACGTCTCGTATGCTTTGAGTATGACGAGTCGTTTTCAGAAATCTCCAGGTGAGAGTCACTAGATAGCCGTCAAGAATATTCTGAAGTACTTGAGAAGGACTAAAGATTCATTCTTAGTGTTTGGAGGAGAATTTGAATTACGTTTAAGAGGTTATACGGATGCCAGTTTCCAAACCGATAGGGATGATTTGAAATCCCAGGCTGGTTTTGTCTTTTTGTTGAACAGAGGGGCGGTTTCTTTGGAGAAGTTTCAAAGAGTCTCGTGGATCACGATTCTACAACTAAGCGAGTACATGGCGACCTCTCGAAGGCGCAAAGGAATTTTGTTTGGATTAGGCAATTTTTAGAGGGACAGAAAGTAGTTCCGACCGCCGAGGATCATATCACTTTGTATTGTGATAACAGTGGGGCTATTTTTCAAGCAAAAGAGCCCAAGTCTAGTAACAAGTCTAGACATGTACTTAGAAAATTTCATGTAATTAGAGATTTAATAGAAAGGAAAGAAATTATAGTTTGTAAGGTTGGGACAGCTGACAACATCGCTGATCCTTTAACCAAGCCATTGTCTCAATCTAAACATGATAGTCATGTAGTTTCGATGGGATTGAGACGAATGCCAGAACTGCTCTAAATTATATGATATGAAATAATCAAAATATTGTATTTATTATTTCATATATGATAAGTTGAATTTATCGTTATATTCAGTTTTATGTCTGAATTTATATACTTTGTTTTCTCCAAATAGGTTGTAAAGACAATGTCGAACCCTATTAAGTGAACTGGATTAACATTGTATTTTGTCCCTAGTTACTTAATGAGGTGACGTCTCGGAGTGACTAGATTGTAAGGCGATAGATGACAGGTTCGACTGTCATATGGTCATGGTGATGACTGGTCGATTACATAGGCATATTGTGAGACAATTTGTCGGACAGTGATCATTTATAGAGTCCTTTTGTTGCTAGGTCGTGGCGAGGATTTCTATTTATTCCTTCGAGTCAATTATTTAGACTGGTGACTATTTGTCTGAGTTGGTACGGTTTTCCGGTGGCTTTGGTTTTTGTTTTAGGTCGCACCGTAAAAGGAGGCCGATGAGCATTTACTGGGTCATTGTGATCTGTATCGAATGAAGAAAATAGATCAACATGATTGTCCTTTTAAGTCATATTTTATCTCAAGGCCACTCGAGGAGAGATGACTGTGAATGCGTGGCCACGCTCGGATGCGATCTATAGTAGATTATCCGGTCAGACAGTCATTCTCCTGATCGAGGAAACCACTTTATGATATGATCATGTGCAAGAACGACCTGAAAGACATCTTGCATTGAGTGGGAGATATTTTAGGACAAGAGAATTGGTAACGCACACTTATGTCAGACAAGTGGGAGATTGTTGGAGTAGTGTCCTCCACAATGAGTGCGTTTACATAATAAATCTCGTAAAAGGAATATCAGGGATTTATTTATTTATTTGTCAGCTGGTCATTGTTAATCGGTAATGATTGGCTGACTAGAGTTTGACATTACTGTCGTGTGACGGCGGTGATCAGCAGATCCCTTTAGGTCACACCTATAGGATAATGCCCAAATGGAAAACAAAACTAATTATTTGTATGAGATACAAATTAATTAAATCCTTGTATTAATTGACTTTTAACAAGTCATGTGAATATATTATTTGATGACGGGTTACGAACTCGGGACAAGGAGATTTGTTATTTAATTATGTGATATTTAAATAATAAATTTATTAGAATTTATTAATTAATTGTTAATTAATTAATTATATACGATATGTGTACATGTTTTGAGGTGGAATTAATTAGCTATTAAATTTTACAAGAGGTTGTAAAATTAGCTAAATGGGTTAATATTGACACATTGTATGTTGATAAAATGGTCTTATGATTACTTAATAGTTAAGTAGTCATTGGTAGTTAATTTATATTATTTAAGTGTTAAATAATCAAATTAATATTTAATTATGTCAGATAATTAAATATAAGACTTATAATCATTTGTGGGGCAAATGTCAAAAATCGATATGGACCCGAAGGGAACCATTTGGACAGATTTTTATACACTACCAATACACTCATTGTGAGTGGAAAAGGTAGGCATTTCCCACTAGCATTTGTATGTGAATTGTATACATTTGCATGCCTATATATACCTAAGTCATTCCATCATTTCTTAGGTTGGAAATTTGAAGAAAAATTGGTCTTCGTGTGCTTGTTGTGGATGGTTCATATACACCATCAAAAGACCATATTTTTCTTCTTATTTTGTTCATCCTTTTACAATAAACACATATAAAAGTAAACTAATAATATTATCAAGGTAATAATATTAATTAGTACATCAAATATACATATTACAAAGTTACTACTACTATTAACTAGTTATTAATTTTAGTAGTATTTTGGGCTTATCTTGGGTGCCACCTTAGGAGATTGCCTATTTCGGTAATTTTGGTGTATTTGGAGGATCATCCACATTCATATAGCTCAAGAACTACAAAGGTAGGAGACCTTTGTAGTGCCCTTACTTGCCTTATACGATGTAAGGAACTTTTGTCTTAAGATGGTTTAATACCATCTTTTATACTTTTATTTGCATGCATGTAGATTTAGACCACTTTAAATTAATTTGTAATTTTAATATCATAAGATGAGTATTAATATGGTCTAAATAACTAACATAACCTTCCCATTATGCTTCAGAACACATCCCAAACCATTCTTTGAAGCATCGGTGTATACCTCAAAGTTCTCACTTCCCTCAGGTAAAGCCAGGATAGGAGTTGT
Organism: Silene latifolia; assembly: GCF_048544455.1. NCBI lineage: Eukaryota > Viridiplantae > Streptophyta > Magnoliopsida > Caryophyllales > Caryophyllaceae > Silene > Silene latifolia. The sequence goes on from NC_133532.1 coordinate 69,905,767, forward strand.
GGTCAAACGCTTCTTTAAGGTCTGGAACGCCATCTCACAACTCTCATCCCACCGAAATCTGGTCTCTTTTCTCATCAAAGCTGTTATAGGCCTCGCGATCGTAGAAAAGTCTTTCACAAATCTCCTGTAGTAGCCAGCTAAACCCAGGAAACTCCGAATCTCAGAAATATTCTTTGGTGATTCCCACTTGGTAACTGCCTCAATCTTGCTAGGATCCACCGACACACCCTCCTTAGATATCACATGACCCAGAAAAGCCACTTTCTCTAGCCAAAACTCACACTTGGATAACTTGGCATATAGTTGATTATCGCGCAAGGTCTGCAAAACTAACCTCAGATGTTCCTCGTGCTCCTCCTTAGTCTTAGAGTAGACCAAAGTATCATCAATGAAGGCGATCACAAACCTGTCCAAGAACAAGCTGAAAATCCGGTTCATAAGATCCATGAAAATGGCTGGTGCATTCGTCAACCCAAAAAGCATCACAACGTACTGATAGTGACCATAACGTGACCGAAAAGCTGTCTTAGGAATATTCTCATCTGCTATCCTCAACTGATGATAACCCGACCTCAAATTGAACTTAGAGAACACCCTCGCGCCACTCAACTGATAAAAAATGTCATCAATCCTTGGCAAAGGATACCTGTTCTTCACTGTGACAGGATTCAGCTCCCTATAGTTGATGCATAGCCTCATGATCTCATCTTTCTTTTTCACAAACAACACTGGTGCTCCCCACGGTGACACACTAGGCCGGATATACCCTTTGTCTAACAGATCATTCACTGCCTTTTCAACTCCTCTAACTCTTTGGGTTCCATACGGTACAATGCTTTAGATATAGGTCATGTCCCCGGTTTGAGCTCCACATTAAAGTCGATATCTCTCTTAGGTGGTACTCCCGGTATCTCATCTGGAAAAACATCACTAAACTCTCCAACCACATGTATATCAGAGGCTGTCAGCTGCTCCACACGCCTATCTCTCACTTGGCAAAGAAACAAGGGACACTTCTCCCTTAAACATGACTTTAAAGACATTACAGCGATGAACTTACACTTTGGCCTCACAAAAAGCCCCCTATAAGACACTCTGACACCCTTGGGGCCCTTTAAGGACACTTTCTTTTGTCAGCAATCTATCTTAGCATCATACTAACCCAACCAGTCCATGCTGACGATGACCTCAAACCCATCCATAGGAAACTCTAGCAAGTTGACCGATAAGTCTACCTCTCCTACCAACATGGAGACATCTCTATACAACTTAACACAAGACAGATCATCTTTTTCAAGTTCATGCTCCCCCAAACCCATAGCTAAGACATGACCCCTAGACACAAAAGAATGGGTTGCCCCTGAGTCAAACAAAAAGAAAGACGGTGTATTATGAACAAGAAAGGTACCGGTAACTACATGAGCATCATTCTCAGCCTCCTGTTTGCCCATCATAAAGAGCTTCCCGCTGCTTTTCTGACCTCCACTCTGGACCAAGGTGTTCGAAGTAGTCGGCTTAGCTGTCGAGTTCTGAGTCATACTGTTGTTCGGGCGCTGATAGGATCCTCCACTATTACGATTGAAACCACCATTGTTGTTGCTATGCCCTCCACAGTTACCCCGGGACCCTGATGGCCTCTTTCTAGCAAAGCTCTGGCTCGGAGCCTGAGAAAAACTCCCCTGATAAGCCTCCAACTTTGGCACTGGTACAGTCGTGCCTCTTATGACCCACTCCACCACAGTTGAAGCAAGTAAGGTTGGAGTTATCACTAACACTCTAACCACTACCTCTTCCCCAAGCTCGAGATCCCCCTGAAAAGCTAGACCCTCCAGAAAAAGTCGTGGACTGACCATGGTTTCTCTTTTTATGACTCTGGCTTCCTCTTTTTAGTGGTTCTCTCCTTAGCCTCCTTGGCCAAGTCCACCAACCTCTCAGCCTGCCCAGCCCGCAAGTATACCTCTTTCAGATCGGTAATAACTCTAGCGGGTAACCTATCCATGATCTTAGGTGCCAACCCCTTCTCGAAACGAAGAGCCAAACCTCGTTGTCCCAGCTGCATATCTTCTGCGTAATGTGACAACTAAGGAACCGGTGATAGTACTCTATGACAGTCATGTCATCAGCCATGGTGAAAGAATCAAACTTGGCTCTCAACTTGTGACGGATGTGCTCTGGCATGAATTCCTCCCTCATAGCACTGTTTAAACCTGCCCACGGTATAGCACCGAGCACCTCATCCCTGTAGTATGCCCTGGCATCTTCTTTCACGTTCTGCCACCAAACTGCAGCCATACCTCTTAGGTAGTACACCACCTGTTCGACAGCCAACTCCCCTGGACACTTCACCACCTCAAGAAGACTCTCCATCTCCTGGTGCCAGTTATCGAGCAGCTTAGGTTCTCCGGTGCCTTCATAAGTCGAAGGGTTGTAGCGAGGAATGATGGTGCTTATATGGTTTATGTCCACCGGTTTCTCAACTCCCTTTCCCACGTTCTTAATAGCCCCTATGAGTGATTTCTGCTGCTCAATCATACGAGCTACCTCATCCGTAGTCATCTCTGAGGCTTGGATGTATGCTTCTGGCCTCTTTGGTGGCATTTTGAGCTGATAGAAGCAAGGAAACTTAAGCACATAGCCTACGGCTCAAAATAAACAAGACCCTCCGCCAAAGAAGCACTCAGCCGAGTACAGTGAGATACTCGGTCGAGTATCACTATTACTCGGCCGAGTATTCCACGCCAGTAGCCAAACGTCGAAAACACTGAAAACATACTCGGTCGAGTATGGGTACTACCCGGTCGAGTATGCCTCACTCGGTCGAGTATGCCTACTACTCGGCCGAGTGATCACAATCCAGTAGCTACTGCTACGTGCACAAGAAACAACACTCGGTCGAGTGCCTGGTTACTCGGCCGAGATCCCCTACTCGGTCGAGTACTCGCCCTGCTCAGCCGAGTCATGCCAAAAACGAGCTACAAACTTGCGTTAACATACTTAATCATGGTTTTCTGTATATATACGATACTCTACTGCCCTTTTCAAAAGCCAAGTAGTAAACACATAACATGCTTAAAGTCTATCATATTCAGCTACGCAATTCACATTTCATATACTACCATGTTCAAATTCTTTCATCATTTCATCCAACAACTTCACGAGATTCACAAGCTACAAGTACCACACACATAGCTTATACACAAAACGGTTCCCAAGACTCCCATGTGACCGGCTCGATATCGTAAGGGCTTTAATGCGACTTCAGGACGTCTCCCAAGTCTCTGCGGTAGCTCTAAACAACTCTCCCCGGGTTCATTTAATTTAGAATCCCTATGTTCATTAGTTTCATTAGTTGTAGGTTCCAGAATCGTCGCTCTGATACCACTTTGTGACACCCCCACACACCAAAGTTCCTTACCAAGACCACCCTAGCATGAGAGACCGTCACCTTCTCGGTTTCCCGAGGCTAGTATATCAAGTTACCATTCTAAAACAATATTTATTAAAGTATAAATAATTAATGATTACATGTTCACTACTACAGAAATCATGAAGGACATCGGACTTCTAGACACATGGACATCGGATTATAGGCCGATGTAGAGTTCAGTCCCGTCCATATGGGGTGTAATGGACATGGGACTTTAAACCGATGTCCATTAATATATGCACATCGGATTTTTAAATATATCCGATGTCCATATGAGTAATGAACATCAGATTTTAACATTAATCCGATGTCCATATGTGTAATGTACATCAGATTTTTATAGAAAGCCCATGTCCTTTGAAGCTAGAATTACATCGAACTTTTATAAATCCGTTGTCCTTTATATTGTTTTTTTTTTTAAAAAAAATTTGAAAAGAGCAGGCCAATTCATATTGCATTACACCAATTTGAATGCCAAAACATTAATACAAAACATGCCAACTGCCATTCAACCAAAATGATCGATTTCAATTAATAAAAACCGATCCCAATCAACATACAACGCAACCGTCTCCGTCATCCGAATTCAACAACTAACGAACAACAACAAAGGGCATAACAAATCCCAGTCAACATAACATATGGTCTTGCAGATCATGTAATCAGTTTTTCAAAATGCAACTACCTAATACATTACTACGCTAGCTAGCTATCTACGACTAGATATTGAGAAAATAGTTCGCCCACAAGTCCCGAACCTCATCTAATTCTTCTTGTGAATATGGCGTGGTGTCTTGAAAAACCTGTAATGCATATTAATGACAATGGGGCAGTCAGACATGGCCTCACAAGGGCAGCTTCATATAAGCTAATAATTAAGGGAAGAGGGTGCATCAGCTAGCTCATTGAATTGGCAGCAGGTTCGCCCACAATGCGTATAGGCAGCAGGTCAAAGTAGGATAATTACTTGAAAACATACCGAGTTTTGCTATAATGTCGAAACTGACCTCATTGATAGCTTTTGTTGGATTAGAACGCGTGACGATTTCCAACATGTACCTCATGACGTAGTACCCGCATTCTACAACACCTTGTTGACGAGCACACTAAAACAACAACTCGACAAGAATTAAACCAATAACATGACTTTGTCAATTAAAAGTGATTGATGATCAGACATTGAATTTGTCGTCATAATAAGCAACAACTTACATTATGTTGCAGCCATTGCGGTGCTTGAGAACGCATTCTTTCCCCCACCATTGTAGCCGTATACTCTTACCGATCTAAATATAAACATGGTTTCAAATAAATGATTGTCAGCCAATAATAGTTGCCATTTTTAATGTTCTAATCAGTTGAACATTTATTTATGTGCATATCAATAAATGAACTATTAAGATGAACTTACGCATTAATTAAAGATCTCAACTTTGACGGCACTGACTTTCCTAGTGAGTCGAACCAATGCACTTGATTATGATCAGCAACGTCAGTCACAACGAGCATCCAATGATCACTGTAAATAATTTGTAACTTATTTACATGATAATCAATAATAAATGGTGACAGTTTTGTTTATTTAAAAGACAAGGAGCAAAGCACGAGAGACATGAAATATTGAAGACTTCATTTTACAACTTGACATATAAACCATAATGAAGATCTTCTACATGAATAATACACTTCATGACATTCTCGTTGTCATAGCATACTTGTCTCGTAAAATTTTCAGATCACACACAATACTTTGGCTAGAAACCCATATCATGGATAAGTAAATCAGTTGAAGGTTTCGTTAGGTGGGATAAATAAATCTCCTATTTGTCCATTATAAATCTCCTTACAATAATTTGTTAGTTACCCTTTATTGAGATTTCAAAGTAGAATAGCAACCTTAGTATAGGTAAGATTCAGGAAATAATGCTCCCAGCCTAACTATTGCTCACTATTGCTGAGGTTTGCCACCAAAGCAATCTCCCTCTTCTTCAGTTAAACTACAAACTAGACCCAAATAAACTACTCAATTAACAATAAAACTGCATGATAAAAACACCCCAACCATTGCATTTACAATTTTACATGTAACCACATATTTTCCTAGCCAACTATAGGTGAGCAGCTGCAACATGGAGCCATATATTTGTTTTACATTGATCTAACTACTTATTATTACCTTTACATAGACATTTTTTTCAGTATTATATTGCAAGACGATATCTATTGAAACTAAAATCCCGTATTTTTTAATGACATCAACTCCATAACCAAAAAGGAGTGCCCCGAAGAGATCGATTGACTGTTTCGCCAGTGCATTTCTAAAGATGCTCCGTATTAGAAACACAAGAAAATGTTCAAAAAGGAGTTTCATAAGATGACCAATAGAATAAGGTAATAATACTTCATGTAGTAAGCTATAACACACATGATTAGTGGAATAAGGTGAAAGCACTTCATAAGATGACCAACGGAACAAATGTAACAAACAACAACTATTCTAATACAAGCAGAAGAATAAAAGATTGATGGCCAATGTTCCGACAAAAATAAACATCTGTACTCAGCAGAACTTAATCAACTAAAACCGAGAAACATCACAAAAGGTAAAACATAAAACTCATCATTAAAGAATAAGAAAAAACTACAAAGACTTAACCGAGAAAGTTCAGCTGCTCACCAATTTCTGAAGACGAACATGGGTTGAAGAAGAAACTTCGTGCACGTCTTCTTTGTTCTCAGAAAAAAAAACGCAAAAAATGGACCACAATCCATTTCAGAAAACCAATAAAAAAATCAATACTCAGCAGAAATAACGGGGAAAAACACCTAAAATGTAAATAATTATGCATATTACACAACAATGCTATCACTAATTCGTATTCACATGATCATATAAGCATAACTAGAGCAATTATTACGAGTAATTTGAATTTGAATCTAAAACCCCTAAATTGATCAACCCTAATTAGCAAGTCTAATCAATTTAAGCCCATCACTTCAAACAGTCCAACACTTATGCTATATTTGTTTTAAATAACAACAGAAAACACATTCAACATCCAAATGCAACTAATTCAACCTAAATCGAATTACCCATGAACCCTAATTGCTGAAAATGAAATAAATGAAAAGGTATGAGATCGATAAGGGAACTCGATGAGGTTACCGGATGGCGATGTGAGGTGGTGACGAGATGCGATGGTGACGAAATACGATGGTGGATGAGGTGCGGCAGGGTGAATGGTAGAATGAGAGAGAGAAGGAAAGGGAAAGTGAGACTCGCGAAACTGTTAGGTCTGAATGTGTGATGGAGGGGCGAGTTTGTTATAACATTTCAACCCTTTATTTGAGGCGGTGGCCTAAAAACGCCTCATATAATGCGCCGCATATTAATGTTTTTGTACTAGTGGAAGAAGGGATGAACGATGAAGCAGCAGCAGCAGCTAGGATTTTGGGTTTTTGATCGGGTTTTGAAGTGAAGAAGCTAAGGGATGAACGATGAGATAGAGAAGAAAGGGATGAGTAAGCTAAGGGTTTGGGTTTGGGTTTGTCTAAAAAAAAGAATGATATGGAGTAAGTATAATAGATTGACTCAGTATGCTAGTGAAAATAATTTGGGGCGGGGGAATTGTTTTCATTTTGCGCCCAAATTGAGGATTATATGGACATGGGTTGTAATTTAATCCGATGTCCATTATAATGGACATGGGTTGAAAATAACAACCGATGTCCATATAATATAATTACATCAGATTTTTATAAAAATCCGATGTGCAAACTTATAACATCTGTTTTTTCAAAAATCCGATGTCCATCCACTGATGTCCTTGATGAATTCTGTAGTAGTGGTTCCAAAACCAACTCCAAAATAAAAGTTTACTAATGTTCAACAACTGGAACTAAAATGATAAATCTCCTGACAGCGGAAGCTAGACTCGGAGTGATGACTCCCATCTCGTGCTTGAAGCTAAAGACCATCATCACCTGTCACAATCTGCTCACCATCCCCGAATGGATCACCACAGGTTTTACAAAATAACAACAGGGTCAGTTTACTGCATAATCAAAATAAGACAAGTACGATAAGATAAACAACTGATCACAATCCACCTCCAACTCCCAATCACATCTTGTAACTGACTACACACTAAAGTGTATAGCCCTGCCAGTGGGGGACCGCATCCGTACACACATAAGCTCTGCTCATCAATGAGCGATAATCCTGTTCATTAATGTGCACATCTCCTCCTGTGGTGGGTTCCACAGAGGGCAAAACTAGGGCGTGAAGTCACTCCCGCAAGTGACTCCACTCACCTGAGGACGCACCTCGCGAACATCATCAACCATCTCAACACCAACACCAAACTCCAATCCAACAAAAACAGTTAATCACAATATCAATCGTACAAACAATCACAATAAAATCTTAAATCAATTAAACAGTAAACCGAGTAAGGAAACCCTACCTTAGCAGAAACTGAAACGAGACAATCAAGCAGGCTAAAATGGCTCCTCTACGAAGTCTCAACCTAACAAAAATCACATAATTCCAATTACAATATGTCAAAATCCCCTTTCCCCCAAATCATAAACTAGGGCAAAACTCTAAAAGACAAATTAATGAAACTCATATAGTCAGAGGCTTACTGATAAAATCGACGCAAGGAATGATGAATTAGACTCACGAAAGATCCACGCACTTGAGAGAGAGGTTTGGAGATGATTAGACTTACGTTGTATGTTTAGGTTTTGTTAAATCTGATTAAGAAACTGAAATCCATGATTATATAACTGTAATCCTCTGTAAATCAGACCGCGGAAATAAACCTCGTCAGACCGGATACTCGGTCGAGTATCCTGTACTCTGTCGAGTATTCCAATACTCGGCCGAGTATTCCTGGACAGTAGTCTGTCCAGAAACACCCCACACACTTACTCGGCCGAGTAAGCCAAATTCGGTCGAGTAACAGACTTAGAAAACCGTAGTATTACACTCGCTTACTGTGTATTTATTAAAACTTATAAGATAATTTTTATATCTTACCTTTTATTTTTATTTTTATTTAAAATGGAGAAGATATTTTGGGTTTGTTAGCTTAGTTTGACTGGCATAATGATAGCGTAACAAGAAGATTTTGTTCTTATATTTTCCTTATTTTATTTATACCTAAACTCTTCTAATTTAAATTGTTTTATTTCATTCTTTCACAAATTATAATAAAACCAAATTCTACCTACTTTTCTCAAAAGAGTGTCATGAGATGGCTACATCAATTCATCAGCATTTCATCTCATACGTTGATGTACGTAATAATGTACGACGTGCTTGTTTACTAGCTTCTTTATTTCTGTTTCAAAATAATTTTACGTACGTGTTTGCCTTCTTGCTTTTTTATTCGGATCGACCTTCTCTCGTCATTCGTTCATTCTATTCTAAGAGTAATTATCGCCCTTAATCGTTGTCGTATATTTAGTTTTGGTTTTTATTTAATTAGTATATGCTTTAATCATATATGAATGTTTTTTTTGAAGGTTATTGTCAAGATCCGTACAAGGAAGAGTATTTAATCGATTTGGAATACGAATAAGAGGTAACTCTTAAGGGCGTGACTCGATATTTCGTCAGTTAAATATGAGTAGTTGTCTGCTTGCAATTTTATTAATTATTTCATTTGTTATATGATTTTTAATCTTGGAATATATTCGTTGCATGCTATAATAAATGATTATTAATATGTGATTATGAAATTTTAAAATATAATATTGGGTATGATATTGTTTATTTAAAAGAATTTAATCATATTGTTAAATTGGTATGCTTTAATCAATTTTTAAGATCTAAATCGTCAAATCATGAATAAATTTCGTGGTAATTATTTATTTCAGTCCTATAACATATTTTGATGTCTAAAAAATTATAAGATTCAAATAATATATTTCAATTATAATTAAAAGCATTTAATCTATGTTTGGGCAGTATTGGTTTTGATTTTTAATAATTAGTTTTCGGAAGTTTTTATTTTTGTGGCCTATGCTACTCACTTAAATAATGAATTTAGGAATGATACAAATTTTCTTAAAAAAAGTTTTTGGGTCGATTTATATTTTTAATAATTGAAATACAAATATGACTGTTATAAAGTTGTATTTTTACTAAATATATTTCATGACCTTTAGTTGTTGGGAAAAATGTTTTTGATCCTTTTAGTTCATTATAGAATGTTCCAATTTTTCTTGGGGACCGTAATGGTCATAAACTATTTTTAATAAATCAAATGGTGTTTTTCGCTTTTATTGACAATCTGGTTTTTAATTCGGTTAAAATACCAAATGACCATATCATTTTTGGAAATTTTACCGTATGGTCAGTGTAGATATGAGTAGTGTCCCTGTAAAATGTCATTTGATTATGAGTTAAACTTGATTTTACATAAACTTTGTTTTGGTCAAATTGAGTAAATAAGGGTTTTGAGGCTAGATTTTGGAAAAGAACATTTTGATCATTTTTAATATAAGTCCGGAATGTCTATATCACCTGTTTATAAATAAATAAGTGACTAAATTAAATTATTTATTTAAATAAATAATTGTTTTGTATTTAAGAATGTTTTATAACTTTTACTAAAATGTTTATTACAACCAATAGTTGTTATTATTTTTAAAAGTTACAATATTTGGAAGTTACTGTTTTTGGAAGGTTTTGTTTTAAAGGATTTGAATAATAAATTTTTATGCAGTAAATTTTAAATGACTTATGAAATAGTTAGGTGTGAGGTTTAGAATAATAGCTTACGATATGCTTAGATTTGCCATCAGCTAAATTGGACTGGTGTTGGTCATCAGTGGTCGAACTGGGTGTCAAATGAACCTCAGGAGATATGTACATATCTTAGGCTAGGGCTTTGCACAACAGAAGTAAGACGCCGCTCTATTATTGGTTGAGTAGCCTAGTTAGGACTTTGAGTTGGTTACCGACAGTGTGACACTGGGCCACGAAAACTTAGAGTTAGTTACTGACAGTGTAACACTGGGTTCCGAAACTAGATTGGTACATCGGTACCGTACCATAGTCTAAGTGTAAATTTATACTAAGATACTAAGCTAGTTCTCCATAAGAAGTATAAAGATAATGAAATTTTATACTTGGAGTTTGAGCTTGAATTTATTTTCAACTGTTCATATTTATTTAAGTTTTTGGACATATTGATGTTTCAAATGTTTTTCAAGAAATGTTTTTGCATTTGCTTGTTTTAACTTGATGAAATATGGCTGAGAGCGCTAGAGTTATTCCCCCACTGATTGTGGCTTCTATGTATATAACATGACATGTATTTGGTTTGCTGGGATTCGAGGAGTGAGCTAGCAAGTAGTTGATCCTACTCTTTTTATTTTCGTTTCTGTTGGATTGTTGAACCATGTTTTGGAGGTTTTAATTTTTTGCTATTTTAGCAAAACTGAAAATTTAATCGACTAACTTTACGGAAATTTTTCCTGTGGATTATATTTATTTTAATCCGATTTTGATTATTTAGTATTATTATTGTGTATTTAATCCCATCCGACAGTGTTTCCATCACTCTTTTGCACGTACTAGTTTTTATAAGGGATTACAGTTGGTATCAGAGCATCATAGCTCCCGACGCTCACACTTTGGTCTCTAGGCAAGAAGACTAGTAAATGACTGATTGAGTTAAAATGAGATAAAGAAGATGGGTAGAAACAAACAAGGACTTGTTTGCTAGCTTATGTGTTTGTGTAACTCAATGGCTAGCATTGAATTTATGTCTTATTTCCCCCGACAAAGAAGATGAAGGGATGAGGACATAGTGCTATAAGGAAGATGCAACAATGGTTTCCAGCGCAAATTCAGTTTTGCTCGAGCTGCAGACCAGATGACCAAGAGTAAACTCAATTCTCACGGTGGTGCAGTAGATTAGAAGATGATTACACTGTGGATCCTTCAGATGGAGCGACCCAAGGCTGGAGTGTTTGTTTCTCTGTAAGAAGATGGAGTGATCCAGTGAATCCCCTTGCAACTTTGGAATCCCGAAGATTCTTTCTTTCATCTTAGATATTGTTAATTTGCGATCAAGTTTCCTCTACTTTCACTCTTATTACAAATATTCATTACTTATTCTGGTGAATGAATCCTTGTTTGCGATTCTTCCACTCTTACTATTTATTCACTTGAGATTCATTGGTTAGGCTAACCATTTCTTTGTGAACTGTCATGGAAGTCAACTGCGTTTGAGGTTAGTGAAACTTTGTTACTTTTTGTTTGAGGGTTTTGAGTTTTACCTTGAATGCTTAATCTTGTATGAGATTTTACTTATGGATTAACTTGGATGATGACTAATGAATTATGAAGTTAGGATTTTGGGTTAAATGTTGGCTTTGGATTATATGTATCTTTTATATTTTGGACTAGATACGATTAAAGCATTAATATAACCATGTATATTTATTGGTTGACTTAGATTGATCTCGGTTTCGATTCTTATGGATTTAGATCGCTGAGTTCTGGTGTAAGGGTTTAACCTTTGAACTTTAGGTGCTATGACTTACCTTTATTTGAGTTGATTAGTGGTAACCTTGTGAATAAGGAATGTTCTTGCACAATCGCACCGTGAGTTGATTGTGTTGTCATGAGGAATATAAGATCTTAAAGTTCAGGATTGTGTACCTTTTGTACTTTGATGTCTTGACTTTAGTAAAAGTAATGTTTTGAGGTTTATGTGGGTGCAAATTACCTTAAGGAAGATTTTAGTTGGGGACCATTACGTCGATGATTGGGAATTTGATGGACTTTCGAGAGACCCTGATTGAATAATATTATTAGATGGTGGATCTTATTTAATGTTCCATATGTTGAAGAGTCTTATGGATTGGATAACTGGAGGAATTTAGTTAGTCAGTTGGATGTTGAAGTATTTGATTGATTTTTACAATGATATTTTAAGAGGATGATCAGTTATGTAAAGATTTGAGATGGAAGTTGTGTTAATAGATAATCCTAGAGGATGTAGGCTAGAAAATTTGGTAACAATGATGAAAACTTAGTTGCCTGGTTTTAATTATCTTGGTGTTGGTTTCGATGGAAATAGGAAAGTGTGGGTTTCGTAGAAGATTTATGCCAAGATTCTCGAGATGATTAATCCGTTCTGTAATCCTTGAAAGAGCTTTGTATGCCTCTTGAATGTTTCCTTCCTTCTTCTTCTCTCGAGCATCTAATTCAGCTACTGACAATTTCCTCGACCTTTCCTTAAGTTTTAAAACTTTTGTTTTGATTTACCGTTAAAACCGTTTTCTTCGAGTAATTTCGTTAAGGTTTTGATTTCCATAAAATTTTGACTATCTTGGAAATTTGAACATTTTTGAGTTTTGATGTCAAAACTTCAAGTTTCTCTTCTAATTTTATTATTGATTAGTGCTTAACTTTTGTTTTGTTTCGAAATGACTTAAAAACCGTTTTGAGATATTCCGGAATTTTTTTAAGTAAAGTTATTTAATGCCTCAAAAAAATTTCAAATATTATGTTGTATTTACAAACTGGATTTGTCCTAAGGTTTGAAATAAAATTTACCAACTTATTTTGGGTTTCAACGTTGGTTGGATGCTCGGACGTGTCATTAAAGATGTCTAGTGACTGTCCAATACTTGCTAACGTTTGGTTTTGAGATTTGATTTTTCAAATGTTAGCTTGCCTTTATCTTGGACTACAAAATTTTTGTTCGCGACATGTATTCTCTCGTACCAAGATATTAGACAAATGATTTTATGGTTCAATTTTGAAAATTAGTTTAAAAGATGGTTTCGACCTCAACAACGACTTTTCGTATCAATTTGTCAAAAGAAATGTTTTAAAGAGTCTTTGTTCTTTAAATTTTGTTTTTCTACTTTTAAATTTCGAACACGAAACTTTTTCTTAGTGGGGGAGATCGTATAACCCGCTAAATTCTAAATCTTAATTATTTAATTTTATTAATGAGATTTTAATTTTTATTCTTTGATTTACGGTTTGATTTAATTATTTTATGTAACGCTGCATTTGGTTTATATTTAGTCCGGTTTTATAAATGGCCCGATTTTAATTATATGTCACATATTTATAAAATGGGAAAATGTTTTTTTAGTCTATCATATACGGATTATGTGGTAGTAATAAATACATGGTATTTTATGCATTTACTTACTTTGTATTTATTAAAACTTATCAGATAATTTTTATATCTTACCTTTTATTTATATTTTTATTTAAAATGAAGAAGATATTTTGAGTTTGTTAGCTTAGTTTGATCGGCCTAATAAAAGTGTAACAAGAAGATTTTGTTCTATTATTTTCCATATTTTATTTACACCTAAACTATTCTAATTTATGTTTGTTTTACTTCATACTTTTACACATCAATTCACCGTCATTTCATCTCATGCGATGATTTACGTAATAATTTACGTACGTGCTTGCTTACCAGCTTTTTTATTTCTACTAGTTTTATACCCGTGCAAAAAATTCACGGGCCATAATAGCAGGCGCTATCACTAGATACAAGAACATATATATATATATATATATATATATATATGCGTGATTAAGTGTTCAATATCGTGACAATATAAAAAGTCCATATTTGGAGATTCGAATATTTGATAAATATTAGATTTAAATATTAGATAATATACACCGTATTTTATAAGAATTATATTAAAGGTATTTGACATGTTAGACCCGTTGAATGTATGTAAATTGTAATATTTTATGTAAATTGTGACATTTAAACTTATGTTTTAACATAAGTAATTAAAATATGAATAGGAGATAGGAATATGAATTGTGTTGAGGAGGGAGGGTAATTAAATAGAATAAGAAATATGGGGGGACCACATGTAAAAACTCAATAGCCAATAAGAAGCTAAGAAAAAACTTAGCTTTTATACTATGTAGATTTGCAAATAATTTTACGTATGTGCTTACCTTCTTGCTTTTTATTTAGGTCGACCTTCTCTCATCATCCGTTCATCCTATTTTAAAGGTAATTTTTGCCCTTAATCGTTGTCGTATATTTACTTTTAGTTTTTATTTAATTAGTATATGTTTTAATCATATATGAATGTTTGTTTTTGGAGGTTATAGTCAAGATCCGTAAAAGGACGAGTATTTCATCGATTTGTAATATGAATAAGAGGTAACTCTTAAGGGCATGACTCGATATTTCGTAAGTTAAATATGAGCAGTTGTCTGTTTGCAATTTTATTGATTATTTCATTAGTTATATGATTTTTAATTTTGGAATCTATAAGTTGCATGCTATAATATCTGATTATTGATATGTGATTATGCAATTTTAATATGTATATTTGGGTATGACATTGTTTATTTAAAAGAATTTAATCATATTGTTAAATTGGTATGCTTTAATTAATTTTTAAGGTCTAAATTATCAAACAATGAATAAATTTCGTGGGAATGATTTATTTCAATCCTATGACATATTTCGATTTCCAAAAAATTATAAGATACAAACAATATATTTAAATTATAATTAAAAGCATTTAATATTTGTTTAGGCAGAATTTGTTTTTCATTTTTAATAATTAATTTTCCGAAGTTTTTATTTTCGTGGCCTATTCTACTGATTCAAATAATGAATTTAAGAATGATAAAAATTTTCTTAAAAATTATTTTGGGTCGATTTATATTTTTAATAATTGAAATAAAAATCTAATTTTTTTAAATTTTTATTTTTAATAAATAGGTTTCATGATGTTGGTTTTTGGGAAAAATACTTTTGGTATTTTTAATTCATTCTAGAATGTTCCAATTTTTCTTGGAGACCGTGACGTTCAGAAAATATTTTTAATAAATCAAATGGTGTTTTTCGGTTTTATTGACAATCTGGTTTTTAATACGGTTAAAATACTAAATCAACATATCTTTTTACGTCATTTTACTGGATGGTCAGTGTTGATATGAATAGTGTCCTCAAAAAATTTCATTTGATTATGGGTTAAACTCGATTTTACATATATAAAACACGGCTTTCGTCAAATTGAGTAAAAAAAGGTTTTGAGGTTAGATTTTGGAAAAGGGGCATTTTGGTCATTTTTTATATAAATCCAAAATGTCTAAATCACTTATTTTGTTGTGAAATAAAAGACAAGATAATTATAGAGAGAAAGTAGAGAGAAAAATAAGAGAGAAGAACAGTATTCTTATTTCATTATGAAGGGTATATATACACAATACAATGGTATGAAGTTTCCACAAAACAATGTATTCTAGAGTATTCTAAGATATGGACATCCATGTAATAATATTTCATAACACTGACCCTTGAATGTCCATTACTGAAGAAGATGTCTTGTTAAAAACCTTACTAGAAAAACCCTATGAGAAAACGATAGAAAGGAAAAGAGTACAATAATCTTCAAACACGCATAATAATAGCTGCCTCGTTAAAACCTTTCCATGGAAAACCCAGTGGGACAAAACCATGGATAAGGAAAAAGAGTACAGCGTGTGGCTACTCCCCCTGATGACTACATAACTTGATATATCTTGAAATGATCTATGCTCTGACATTGCTTCTTGATGATCGTTGAAGTAGTACCCATTGTGATTGATAACCTTGAATCTTCACTCAATTGTAATTCTTAACAACTTCAATATCATATTGTTTCGGAGCCCACAATCTGGATATAATCATTTGATAATAGCTCTTGGATCTTCATTTCAAATAATACCTCCATAATTATGATAGAATTTATCCTTAATATATGACATAATATTATATGTCGAAAATAATTGTCATCTCAACAATAATGACATTCATGACTATAGCGTAATAATGCGCTTATAGTGCTAGCTACCTCGTTAAAAACCTAGTCGAAGGGAAAAAGAGTGTAGCCACCATTCCTTAATTCCTTGTCTTAAGGAGATTCATTCTGATAATTATTGAATAATCATCCAATACCTTTGAGCGATTTTCTCTTCTAAACCATATAATATGGAATGACATTATCATTGTAGGCTTTGACTATATTTTTTCCAGTCGTTATGGTACTTCTGGACCATAAAATAATTTCATATGTTTAGCATGAAGCTCATTTAATCATTATTCTCATATGCTCAAATTTCAGGTTGAGACAATAATAACCTTCTTCAAGTAACTCTACAGGAGTCTGAATTTTCCATTTTCGGAATAATCACGATAACCTTTCAATCGTGTCGTAGAGGTTCATATATAATCATAAGTTCCCAAAACTCAATTAATCAAACATCATCATTTGATGGTCATTTATAAGAGGCTGTAAAATATATTTCTCCGTGTAGATACCTCATTTCTGCACCTTCCGCAAACCACCCGGTGATGATTGGGCCGCATGTTTGGTATACGGAATGATTTGTGACAGTTCGTAAGTTTATCGTCAAGTGATCGCTCAAACACTTGTGTCTACCTCTTAATTGTCATCTACGTGCCGATACGGTCGTTTTGGCAGTAAATAGAGTACATTTGGAGTCCGGGTCAAAAAACCGTCTTCATTTTCTAAATCCGAGTCAGAATGTCCTGGAATGTTCCGGATATTTCTGTTCCATATTTTCTAAATCTTTTGATCTTTGGTAAAATATCTCCCGTAATATTCACACAAAATATTAAGGAAACGAGATTATTCCGCTATTTCATAATAGAAACGCGGAAATCTTTCTTCCGCATGAGGAAACCACTGAGGATAGGACGTAGCAGGTGCTGCGCCTCTTCCAAGGGACACAGTGCCTACTGCGCCTCTTCCTCAGTCCTTTTCTGCGAATTTTCCGTATCTTTTCGATATTCACTTCCAAACATTCTCCGAAAACCCTACTTCCTCCTTGTGATTAGTATAAATAGAGACCTTCGGTCCTCATATTTCTCACGCGAGTGTCTGCCCTTCTCTTCTCCCTTTGCATTCTAGACCACGTTCTTACTTTTTGGCGTCTACGTGCTTGAACTTTCGACCACGTAAGCTCGGATCTTTCTGAGTACGAGCCTCGTTTTGCATGACCGACCAATTTGACCAACTCCACATCAATCAATATTAATCAATCTTGTTCGTTTACCTCCTAGAGGGCACTTTCGTCTACATTCGAGTCGAGCATCACTAAACGTTAACTTAGTTCATCTCGTTTCGTCAAACATGTAAGTCTGAGGGTGTAAATCCTTGTTTTATTTATTGTTCTTTATTATTGTAATCATTATTGTAAGATTTATGTCGAAAGTATTCTTAAAACCGATTTGTAAAACCTTGTTTAAAAACCCTTTACACGGATTATCAGAAGACAGACGTCGAGAAAGGACGCAACAACTGTTGCGCCTCTTCGAAGGGATGCAATACATAATACCCGCCCTTTTTAGAGACCAGTTGACCAACGTTGACCGACCATGGAAGCAGTAATAGTCCTTAGATGTACGTACCAAAGTTATCCTATGTTGTGAGTTAGGGGTGGTACTCGATCGAGTAGCTTGGATACTCGATCGAGTAGGGGCCACTCGATCGAGTAACGTGTATTCAGCGAGGGTTTATAATCGTGTTTTGTTAAATCCGCAAATCATTTCCGCCTCATTTCTTCAAAACTTTAGGTCGCCTCTTTCCCTTCCCTTCACCATATAACCTCCATGGAAGCCTTTGAAGGTCCTTGTGCCTTAGGAGAGCATAGCTTGAGTCGGGTAGCGGTCCTTTGCCAGGTTTCCTCTTGTAGGTATGTCGTCATCACCATCTGTATCCTTGTCTTTGCAGTTAGGGTTAGCTTGGTAGTGATAGATGTTTGTATGGTGTGTATATGTGTTGCCTGATTGTTGGGTGCGTGTGTTCTCATGGAATCGTGGCAGTCGCGTAAAGGTAGGTTCACCTACTCAGTTTCTGTGGATGGTCTAGTGTGTCGGTTGTTGTGTCGTGGTTGTTGTGTTTGTGTGGCAGATTATATGCAGTAGTCAGTTGGTGTATACAGTTTGTTGGTTGTTGTTGTATTGCAGCTGTCTGTGATTGGTTGTCTCTGGTTCTCGAGGTGCGTCCTCGTTGAGTGGAGTCACTTGCGGGAGTGGCTTCACGCTCTAGTTTCGCCCTCCATGGAACCCGCCACGGGAGGGGATGTGCACATTAATGGGACAGGATTATCGCTCGGTATGATGAGCGGGGCTTAGGTGGGAACGGTTGCGGTCCCCCATTGGTAGGGCTGGTCCAGTGGACAGTCGGTGACGGAGATTGATTGGAGTGGGTGTGATTGTGTGTGACTAGTTCTGTTTGTATTGTGTTGGTAATTGTTGTTGGTTTACGTTATGTCTTGTCTCAGTTACTGACCTTGTGTGGTTGTCCTGTTTGTTTATGTGTCTGCCGTGATCCCTTATGGTGAGCACTCGGTCTTGGCAGGTGTTGATGTGGTTGATAGCTGGAGTCCTGGCGGGGATGAGTCCTCACGAGTTCTGATAGTGATAGCGTGTACCTGACGAGTTGTATCTTTATTTTGTTAGTTGGTTGTAACACTTGTAAATTTAACTATAATTGTTCTTTTATCGACTTTTGATGATTACTTACCTCGGGCAACCGAGATGGTAATGCCCTTATATACTAAGGAAGGTCTGGTTAAGGCTCCTCGCTATTTGGGGGTGTTACACAGTACCTGCTGCGCCTCTTCATGAGGCTGCCGCAGTTCTTGCTTCCTTTCTTCTTCCTTCGTCTTTTGATAATTCGATTGTTTCGTTTTCTATTCATCATATTCCTTTAACATAATAATTCGAGTACGATAATATTAACATGTAAATAATTCATCATTAATTAATTCATCATAAAATCCCGACTTAAATCCCTTATAATTCATATTTGCGGGTTTCCGTCATTAAATCAATTAGGGTTTTAGAGGTTCGATTCATCCATATTGAATCTCTGGAATTCATCCTTGATATATTTGTATTCGTTATTCATCCGTCACCGTCGTTAATTCATCATTAATAACCTATTTAGTTTGTTTAATTTGATTAGTTTGTTAATCTGTAATTAATAATCTTATAAATCTTGTATATAATTCGTTCTAATTAGTTTTTATCCATGTTTTATCGTTTTTATGACCTCAATCACATGTAAATAATCTGTTAATCACTTCTATCCTAGTCAATTATTCATAATCAATTATTAAGTTTACCTACGAATATTAACGAGTTGCGGTTCCGGTTTCACAGTCAGAACTCAACCCAGGAACAGACGCAGCGACTGCTGCGCCTCTTCCAAGGGACGCAGCTCTGCTGCGCCTGTTCCCGGTTGATTTCTGTCTCTGAAATCCCGTTTCTGCTTTGACCTAGTTTATTAATTACGTATGTAATTTGCTATTATCCGTATTATCACCCTAATTTTTGTTTGTTTATTTATTTATTCTTTCTTTTCTAAAACCATCCGTTTTAAATGTATTTTCGACATAAATCAATAAATCCTATGTAATTATTGTAATTTTCTTTATTGTATTTTTATTTTATTTCTTTATTCTATTGCTTGTATGTTTTCATATGCAATTAACTTAAATTCCTACATTGACCCAATTGTATGTTAAATTACGTGATAACCGACTTAGTTAATTCTCACATGCTAGGATTTATTTATTGTTTGTTGCATTGCATGCATATAACCGTCAACATATCGAGTATGAATAACTTCCCTAATCATTAGTAGAGGCCGCTATCGAGGCGGGCGGGATTAGGTGTTCGATCAAAAGAGCTTCCTAATACGTACCCTCACCCCTTACTCCAGATCTCTGTGAACATCCATGTTCATTGGCATCCACGAGAGTCATTCTAGACATAGAATGCTAAGGGTAACGAGTGCTTAGTGTTCATTTCACTACTTTGTGTCTTGACATGACACGAGGTATTCGAACGGTTTCCAATTTTCCACAATAAATTGGTGGCGACTCCACAAATGCAAATAAACCAAAGAGTGAAAAGCTTGCTTCGCTTTTCGCCCCCGTGGGCCCGCGTCCACAGTTTGGCGACTCTGCTGGGGATAATACACTTACGTGTAGCCAAAAGGCTGAAGCTTGAACAAGGTTAGGGAATAGTTTGTACAACACAATTGCCATCCATACCATACCATGGTACTTACTCTTGTTTGTATCAAGGACTTTCACTACTTGAGGAAATTGACTAGGATTCGGCCTTACTCTTGTTTGGTACGAGCCTCTCCACAGACCTCGGGTTTGATTGTTCGGTATGGCAACCCACCCTTTAAACCAAAACCCTTCTAAATGCACTCAGCATCCGGTTATAATGCTTGTATAATGTTTGTACCATACGTGATCACCATTTCTAAACAAAACCATGACGATTTTTTGTAAAATCAAAATCCTTTTTTAAACGTAAAGATTTCGAAACTTAGGCCTAATATTAGCGCAAAACCAGTCGAAAATCTGTCCAATTGTCGAGTCAAAATTCAGGCCTCAAAACTCATTTCAAAACCTCACTTCGAGTCCACTCCTACAACTACACTAAAGTTGACTAGGACCAACATTTTTAAACTTTGTCATTTCCTCGAGACTCACTTGACACAAGTGGCACACTCCCACTTCACGAGTCAAAATATTTCTTTTCAAGTAAGTGTGCTAGAATGGTCGATCGTGCTTTGATTCGTCATCGATCTCTTATCCAGTTTCCAAGATGCCTGAAACAAGTGACGTGAACTTCAACCAACTCCAAAATGGTAATGATCAAATCCTAGCCGCGTTAGCTCGTCTCCAAGTCACTCAATACCAAGTGTACGATCGCCTTGAAACAATCGAGGGCCGAATATATGCCGTGGAAACAAGGATGCCTCCTCGGGAAAGTGAAGTGTCTGATGAATTTGTGAATAACTTCGGGGATGAAAACCATCCCATAGGTATGACTATAGCTGAGAAACGACTCCAATACTTGGAAGAACAATTGATGTATCTCAAAGGGGATGACATTTATAGGGAAAACAACCGCAAGTATGAGGCCGTGAGTTCCAAATTGCCAACTAACTTCAACATGACGGATATCCCGAAATTCAAGGGGCATGAAAACCCTTTGAACCACATCCGTGATTTCAAGGATTACATGTCTATCAAAGGCATTAAACCCGAGATGTTCTTAAGGATCTTTCCTTCATCTCTTGACACTATCCCAAAACAATGGTTCTATTCTCTAGAACATAAGAAGATCGCTACCTGGGATGATGCCGCAATTGAGTTTGCCAAACAATACGCGGATAATGCTGAAATCCAGGTCAACATGCGCACTTTAGAGGTTCTTACCCAAAATGACAAAGAAGGTTTCACCAACTTTCTAAGTAGGTGGAGGAAGACTAGTATTCAACTTGTTGAACGTCCAGATGAAGCTACCCTCGTAGAGAAAATCGTGGACAACCAAAAGCCCATCTATGCAAATCATTTGAGGTACCAAAACTTTAAGAACTTCAAAGACTTAACCGAACTAAGAACAAGGATCGAGGATGACATCCGTAAAGGGCTCTTGTCCAAAACGGTAGGTCGTGGATATCAAGGCTCAACAAGTCGTTCTTACGGCTCTACTAGCAAAACGGATGAGGTTAACCTTCTCGAGCCATCTAAGAAGAATGCCTCACCAAGGAAATTCACAAATCTTGGGGACACATATTCCAATGCTCTTAAAAGGTTGATGAAACTATGTAAACTTCAACCCATAGGCCCTACACCCGAACCAGAAAAGAAATCCAAGTTCAGGGATGAGAATTCGTACTGAGAATACCATAGAGGCAAGGGACATGATACAGAGAAATGCTACAAACTGAAAAATGTACTTCAAGACATGATTGAAGACGGTCGCCTACCAATACCGCTTGGAGGTAAGCCTAACAATACTCAGAATCCTCTTGGAGTTCTGATGATTACAACTGATGAATCTACCTTAGATTGCTCACATCATATCTCCCCAAAAGAGGAGGTAATCAATGGGATATGGACAGATAGTGAGGAAGATGTCTACCTCCAGGATCTCCCCTTAATCAAAGAAGCCGAACGCATCATGGATGAGATCATTACAACGCTAGACACCGCAACCAACACCAAGCAACAGAAAGGATGGAGGATGTCGATCAAGTGGACAAACAATAAAGGAAGACTCTTTAAGCTCACCACTGGAGAAGGAGAGATGTTCAAAGGAGAACACGAAGACGATGAATACGAGTCAGAGTCAGAGTCGGAGTCTAGAGAAGTTCCTAGAGAGTCTCCTCCTATCGTCATTCCCACTCCCCATGTTTCTCCTAGCTTAGTGACAAGTAGTAACAGTAGTTCGGGAAATGTCCCAACGGCTGTCCCTTTACCGCCACTGACTACAGATCAGATGACTTCCTTGTTTTAACTTTTCTCAAATTTTAATATGAATAAATCAGGTTCTGCATACTCTTCATGTTATCTTGAATGCAATTCTGTTTACGATGATACTGAGCATGACCCAGACCCAGACTCAATCGAAATACCTCCCTATATAGCCAAATAAATACTACAAGAGGGGGAAGGGGGACCAGTAATAGAAAACAGTGAACCCATCAACGTGGGAACTGAACTAGAACCCCAAGAACTTAGAATAGGGACGACCTTGAGCCCTACTGAAAGAGCCAATTTCATAGACCTCCTGCACGAGTCCAAAGATGTTTTTGCTTGGTCCTACAAAGACATGCCAGGGATCGACAGGGACATCGCATAACATAGAATCCCAATCAAAACAGGTTTCAAACCCGTGAAACAGAAGCTTCGTCGAATGAGGACGGAATGGGCTCTCAAGATCAAAGAAGAAGACGATAAACAATTCAAAGCCGGGTTCATCAAAGTTTCCGAGTACTCAGACTGGGTAGCTAACATAGTACCCGTACCCAAAAAGGATGGGAGGAACCGTGTTTGTGTTGATTTTAGAGACTTAAATAGAGCGAGTCCTAAGCATGACTTTCCTCTACCACATATCGACATATTGGTGGATAATACAACGGATCACACGTTACTATCCTTCATGGATGGATACACAGGATATAACCAGGTCAAGATGGCCATAGAGGACATGCATAAGACCGCCTTCGTCACTCAATGGGGAACCTATTGCTACACGGTTATGCCGTTTGGGTTAATCAACGCCGGAGCTACATATCAACGCACCGCAACTACGCTCTTACACGACATGATGCACAAAGAATTTGAGGTATACGTAGATGACATGATTGTCAAGTCCAAGGAAAGAGAGGGGCACATTGCGAACCTTCGCAAATTATTCTCAAGGCTACGAAAGTACAACATGAGGCTCAATCATCAGAAATGCGCATTCGGAGTAACATCTGGTAAACTCCTGGGATACGTTGTTAACCAACAAGGAATAGAAATATACCCTTATAAGATCAAAGCTCTAATCGAAATGCCGCAACCTCAAACGGAAAAAGAAGTTAGAGGATTCCTAGGCAAGGTGCAATATATAAGTCGATTCATATCGAAACTCACCATGATCTGCGAACCTATCTTCAAGAAGTTAAAGAAAACAGATCACACCATGTGGGATGATGACTGTCAAAAGGCTTTTGACCGAATCAAGGAAATACTAGCCAAACCACCAATGCTCATGCCACCTCAACGAGATCAACCTCTTGGCTTATATCTCACGGTAACTGAAACGACCATGGGCACCATGCTAGCTTAAACCATAGGAAAAGAAGAACGAGCTATCTACTACCTTAGTAAGAAGTTCTTGGAGTACGAGTGCAAATACATGCCACTTGAGAAGATATGCCTCACTCTTGTGTGGGCAATGAAGAAGCTACGCCATTACATACTTAGCTACTCCGTCAAAATATATTCTAAAATAGATCCTGTCAAATACCTCTTCGAGAAACCCGTTCTCAATGGATGCCTAGAAAGATGGACTTTGATTCTCTCAGAGTTCGATCTCAAGTATGTACCTTTGAAAAATATAAAGGGGCGCGCCATTGCCGAATTCTTCGCAGAAAATCCCATTAATGATACACAAACGATAGACACCTAGTCGTTTCCGGATGAGGATATACTCCAAACCGATGTAGACTCCTAGGACCTCTATTTTGATGGAGCATCGAACTTAAGAGGATTTGGAATAGGAGTGTTGCTCATTTCTCCTGAAGGCGAGCATACACCAATCTCTGTCAAACTCGACTTCGAGGTGACAAATAACGCCGTAAAATACGAGGCTTGTCTCATTGGATTGCAAGCAGCAGTAGGCTTAGGCATCAAGAATCTTCGAGTGCATGGGGATTCATCTTTGATCATCAACCAAATTACGGGATCTTGGAAAATCCGAAGTGAAAGCTTAGCGCCCTATCAAGCCAGAATAGACCAAGTTGCCCAATTCTTCGATCAAGTAACCTACCTACACCTACCTCGAGAGGAGAATAAATTTGCAGATGCTCTTGCAAAACTTGCATCTTTGATTAATATGCCGGATAGCATGGCAGAAATGCCTTTATGCATCGAACGACGGTCAGAGCCACCTTATGTGCACCAAATCATCGATAAAGAGGAAATCACAGAGGAACCTTGGTTCCAAGCGATCCTAAACTTCAAACTCAATGGCACCTATCCACCAGATATGGACAAAAGTGGACAACACGCTATCCGCTTACTAGCTTCCCAATACGTTCTCATGCAAGTAGAGTTATACAAAATAACACCTCTTGGTGTAATCCTACGCTGTCTTGATCATTCACAGGCACGGGAAGTGACGGAAGAAGTCCATGATGGAGAATGTGACCCTCATATGAGTGGACCCATGATGGCAAAGAAAATCACACGTGTGGGGTATTATTAGACCACGATGGAATCCGATTGCATCAAATATGTAAGACATTGCCATAATTTCCAAATCTTCGGGAATGTGCAACATGTCCCTCCTTCATTGCTATACACAATGACATCTCCTTGGCCATTTTCTGCTTGGGGAATTGACATCATCGGCAAGATCACTCCAGCCGGAACAGGAGGTCACTGTTTCGTCCTAGTAGCAATC
This sequence comes from Silene latifolia, assembly GCF_048544455.1. Classification (NCBI taxonomy): domain Eukaryota; kingdom Viridiplantae; phylum Streptophyta; class Magnoliopsida; order Caryophyllales; family Caryophyllaceae; genus Silene; species Silene latifolia. Next base: position 69,931,222 of record NC_133532.1, read on the forward strand.
AATTACTTCACCAAGTGGGTAGAAGCGGTTTCTTACACCAGTCTTACAGCCAAGAACGTGGCAAAGTTCATACAAACCAACATTATCTGTCGATATGGTTGCCCACATGAGATCATAAGTGACAATGGATCACATTTCCAAGCTGAGACTAAGCAATTGCTAGCCAAGTACAAAATTAAGTATCACCACTCCTCGCTATATAGACCACAAACCAATGGCGCGGTAGAGGGGGTAAACAAAAACGTTGTCACGATTCTCAAGAAAATGATTGACAACTATAGAGATCGGCCAAGCAAGATACCCTTTGCTCTATGGGGATACCGTACATCTGTTAGGACGCCCACTGGGGCCACCCCTTTCTATTTGACCTACGGCATGGAAGCTGTACAACCAGTCGAGCTAGAAGTACCATCCATGTGTATTTTACTCGAAAGCCAAATCCCAGAAGCTGATTGTAAGAGGGATAGAGATGAAGAACTCATCCTCCTAGATGAACGAAGGTTACGTGCGTTACATAATGTGTAAACATACCAAGAACGTATCAAACGAGCCTTCAACAAAAGGGTTAAGCCAAGGAATATAAAAGAAGGAGACTTGGTCCTCAAATCAATTAGAGCTCTTTTACCTGTCGATCCACGAGGAAAATTCAAACCCAATTGGGCCGGGCCATTTCTAGTCAAGTCTATACTTCCAGGGGGTGCGGTTAGGATCACAGACCTAGATGGGAACGAATTTGCCAACCCGACAAACCTCGACCAACTGAAACGTTACTATGCCTAGAATAGGAGCAAAAATGCGCCTCGCGTAACCTCACGTGTCGCTCTTGTGGCACGAAATTAAAGGCCCCTGGCCAAGCTGAAATAAGCTAATGTCATCTTGCTCTTGCATTATGACAATTTATCATCCTCATGTCGTCAAATAAAATGAAATGCATTTTAGGAGTAAGTAAAAGCTCATGCTTATTTTCTATGTTCATTACAAGCTCTTGCTTAGAACAATTATTCTTTTACATTTACTTGAACTACGCGCAAGGGTTTGATTTCATTTTTTAATTAATATGTAGGCAATCCTTCACAGGATACAACCCATTAATTATTTTAAATGTAAATAGAAGGAGATTTGTAAATACATTTGGAATTCGACAAGAATAATGATGGAAAATCATAACGGTTTCATAACCAATCAACCTCTTTTATTTCATTTCTTTAACAAAAATATGCCACATAATATAAAAAATAAAATAGGCTAGGATTCTAAAAACCCCACCTTCTTATTACAATAATAATAATAATAATAATAATAATAATAATAATAATAATAATAATAATAATAATAATAATAATAATAATAATAATAATAATAATAATAATAATAATAATAATAATAATAATAATAATAATAATAATAATAATAATAATAATAATAATAATAATAATAATAATAATAATAATAAATAATAATAATAAAGACTCAGGCTATTCTTCCATTTTCCCTTTGCCTTTGTCATTTTCATCATACTTCTTGTCTCGACCTCGAGCCGGACGCTCTTGCGCCACTTCCGATCTAATCACCAATGGTCTCTCTCGTGGTCTAGCCTTGCCATTCTTGTCAACCACAATCTCGACGGCAGGAGAAGTCTTCGGTTTCTGCGAAGGATGAACAACTCGAAACCCGGCTTCTTCCTCTCCCTCGGTCAGATGCTTCTCTTTCTCCTTTTCTACCTCACGAACCTTGTAGTCAACGGGTTCGCGTTTCCTCAGTCTCTTGGGCTCCTCCGGAGTAGTAGCTTTCCTCCACCGCAGATAGGAATCCGACACCCATAGAGCACTAACAGAAGCGTTCAAGAACCAAATATTCCTTTGAACCCATTTGATGGCCCATTCTCTTCGACTCTCAGTAGTAAGCGCCACGGCAGTCAGCGGGACAGTGTCAAGCATCAGAATCATCTGTAATACTCCGTATTTATAGGTCTTGGGTTACTCTATCGAGTAGGCCTTACTCTGTCGAGTAAGGGTGTGTTGCGTTTTAAAAATAGTTTCTGACCTGTTGGGTACTCGATCGAGTAGCTGGGGCACTCGATCGAGTAAGGGGGTACTCGATCGAGTACCTTGGGTACTCGATCGAGTGTCCGGTTTTTCGGGGGAGTTTTCTCGGGTTTTGTTAATTACGCGATTAAGGTATTTAAACATATTCGTCATTGTTTTAAATCACTTTTTACAAAACCTAAAACCTGTTTAAGAGAGAAAGCAACTAGTTCTTCTTCCTAATCGCGTTCTTGACAATTCCCGGAGTTCAGACGGTCAGTTCGTATCGTAGTTCGTGTCGTTGGATTCCTTGCGTCGAGGGTAAGCTTTTAATATAATTTATATAATGTTTTGTTAAGATTGGTGAAACCCTAATTTAGGAATTGGGGGTTTTGGTGTGTAGTTTGTGATGTGTAGTCTTTATGTGCTGTATGATAGGAGGAGAATTCGTAGAGGAGCCGTTTTGATACAAATTGTAGATACCGTCTGCGTGTTGTGCTTTCCGGTAGGATTTCTACTCAGTATTAGTCCCATAATGGGATATTGGTGATGTCTTTGTAGTTAGTTGTTTGATATGATAATTGTGATTGTGATTGTGATTGTGATTGGTTTCTATGGCTCTCGAGATGCGTTCTCGGCTGAGTGGGGTCACTTGCGGGAGTGATCTCACGCCCTAGTTTCGCCCTCCGTGGAACCCGCCACGAAAGGGGATGTGCACATTAATGGACAGGGTTATCGCTCAATATGATGAGCGGGGCTTAGGTGGGAACGGCTGCGGTCCCCCCTGGTGGCGGGTCCCGGTGGACGGTCGGGATTGAGATGATGGGAATGGTGGTGTGTGTGTGTGTGTGTGTGTGATTCAAATTGTCTGTTTATCTTATTGTTGATGTATGTATTGAATTGTGTGATTAGTGCGACCCCGTTTAAATGTTTTAAAACTGTGGTGATCCATTCGGGGATGGTGAGCAGTTATTGAGCAGTTGTGATATGACGCGTATGGGATAGCTGGGATGAGTCATCACGTGGCGTTAGAAGTCTTCTTGTGTCGACGAAGTCTAGTAGCTTTGATAGTTTTAGTTTTGTAGACCGTATGAGAACCTTGTAATTCCTTTTATTAGTTTTGGTTTGAACATGTAATCACTTAATCTATAATTACTATAAAAGTACGTTTCTTTATTGTCTTATGATATTCAGTACCTCGGGCAACCGAGATGGTGGCATCCTTATACCTGAGTGGTCCTGGTAAGGCACTTGGAGTATGGGGGTGTTACAAATGGTATCGAGCGACGATTTTGGAACCTCGTAACAAATGAACATAATGAACATAGGGAGTCTAATAAAATGAACCTGGTGTATGTGTAATGGGAGCCCCGGTACCGATGCTAGGTTTTGGGTGAGTAGGCGCCTCATTTCAAAATCTTGGCCCCATGATACTTAAGCCGGTCACATGGTACGGGAATGTGGAGTCCGTGTGTCTATGTGTGATATATATGTCCGGTTAAGTCTTTGTTAGAAGTTAGTAGGGGTGTGATGGTAGAATTTGGGCCGTGTAGGGTAATTGTTGATGAGATTATTGAAGTCCTTTGAATGATTAGCAAGCTTATAGGATGGTTATGAGATATGTGACGAAAGTTTACGTGATAGAAATGCGTGAAAATGTGGAATCGAATGTCGTGACACGAATAGTGAACTCGTAGGTGTTTGCTATAAGTTAATGATGATGGGAGTCATGTATGAGTTTATAAATCCCACCGTAATTACTATGTTGATAGTTATAGTATGGTTGAGTTATAATTTGAGACATAGCATATAGTTATGCGTTTATGTCTTATTTGTTGGTTGAAATTTTTCCATTGCGTAATATTTAATTCGTGCGAGAATGAATTGTTTATGATAGTATATAATACATGATTGGAAGTTGGATGTTATGAGCATGATAGATGGTAATGTTTGGCTTTTAGTAAGTAGTAACATGAAGAATAGAGGTTCAATGATATGTGTTTTATATAACGAATTGGATGAAAAGCATGATGGTTGTTTATAACGTGGCATTTGATAACACGAAGTAGATTATTTTGTTAATTGTATGAGGAGTCGCGCAGATTTGAATGCGTAGTTGTAATCCTAATGTTGAAATAATAATGAATGCATAGTACGTTAGGGTATGTTAGATAACATTCGGGTAGTATTCACGAAGTCGCATGACGCGATCGAGTGGGTTTGATTCGATCGAGTGGGTATTTGTCGTTATTTTGACCAGAATCGTGTTTTTGGGCACTCGATCGAGTATCTCGGGCACTCGATCGAGTATGGGGTCACTCGATCGAGTAGCCGGGCTACTCGGTCGAGTTAATCGAGATCGAAGGTCCTGTTTGGGTTCGAGTGGGGCACTCGATCGAGCATGTTGGGCACTCGATCGAGTAGCCTCAACTCGATCGAGTAGGTTCTGGTACTCGATCGAGTGGGGTCTGTGCAGGTCATATGCGTGTTTCGGGTCATATGTCTATCTTTTTGACATTCGTTGCATATTATGTTCAATTCAAATGTGTTGTATTACTTCTTTATGCATTGTTTTACGTAGGTGTTGGTCCTGAAGCGTAAGTTACCCAATCTTATGATGTGAAGAGTGGCACTATTATGAGTATGAGTTCGGTGGGGAGGACATGAGTTATATGTGATTATGATAGATGGTGGAAAAAGAAAAGGAAGATTGGTATAGTTTATTGAGGTATGGCGCACGTTTTGCGAGACGGGATGAGTGATATGATTGTGTGTTGAGTAATGTAAAATAAGTGAATATAGACAAGGGATGATGTGAGTATAATGAACGTGAGGATGAAAAGATTGAAAGTAAGAATGTGGATAGTGGCAGCTTGAGATGTGTAAAGAGTTAAGGAGGGAAAGGGTTAGGAGTCGTGTGGGTTATGGATTTATGTAGTGAAAGTTCGTTTAAAGGGGTTGAGAAGAGTAATATATAGTGAACTTTGTGGAGACATGTCGCGAGGTGTATTTGTAGACAGTGAGTGAGTTTGGGAGGTTTGGTTTATTAAAAGATGAAACTACTGTGTGATTTCCTTGGGTAATTAACGGTATTAAATGAATTCCGATTTCTAGAGATGTAAAAAGGGAGATGCAATTGTTTGAATATTAAACGTTGGTTCTATGGATAGATTAGTGGCAAGTATGAGTGATAGCATAATAAGAGAAGATCCATGGTAAGAAAGAGTGAGATGATGTCGGTAGAAAATAATGGAGTTAAGTTTTGAAGCAACGAAGGGGTAACCAGATTTCTAAAGAGTTAGCTAGAAGGAATAAGGAGTTGAGCTATTAATTGGTATTATTGAGTGTAAAGAGAAAAGAAGGATAAAAGTAAGCTGAGGAGAATATTCACCGGAGCTATGTGATATAAAGGTAAGGAATCATCGAAATGTGTGATAGTATCACGAGGATGTTAGCTAAAGGTTATATAGGAGTTTCAGGACAACATGATTGATAATGAGTTTCGAGGAATTAAGGGAGTAAGAAGTTGGTGGAGTATTGGCACGATACGAAATATTTGGTGGAGAGTTGGATGACAATACAAATAAGATAGCATTGGGAATAATGTTGAGGTAACTTTGTGGATGGGTTTGATGTTCGTTATTTGCAATGTTAACCAAAAATAGGAGAAAAACCATGTTATTTTGGTATGGGTGTAAGAGATTTGATATACGAGCAGTGGTGGCATTGTGGTGTTATCACTAGTGGTTAAGAGTGATGGTATATTAGAAAGGTAGCAATTCTAAAGAGGTTGATTTGGTAGGTACCTGATTGTTGTGTATGATTGTGAGAGGGTATAAGATGTGGTTAGATGAGGCGGATGCTATTAGTTGAATAGTGAAGGTATGGTTATATTTGGCAGGAAGTGATGGTTGTGCGAATGGGGGAATATGTTGTGAGGGGCATATGAGTTAAACTCGGGCAGCAGGTAACCTTTTTCGAGTGGTAACTTACGTGGTCAGGATTGACTAGTTGGTTGTGATTACGGGTCTATGATATGTGTAAATGTTTGTGTGAGGTTCTGACCTCGCAAGAAGTGGTATGATGTGATAATTATAAAGTTGTTTTATGAATGTTCTGTAATATATATATATGTTGGACACGGTAATCTGATTGAATGATATCCAAAAAGGTAATAATTTGATTGATTTGACATGGCTAGTTATAATTTTATGCGTATTGATAACACATGTGTATTCCGTGAAACGGTAGAGATGATGTTCATGAGATGCTTATCTGTTTATCCATATAATATGTTGCGTGGTGATTTAATAAAGTGGATTTGAGTAAGTTTTTCTTGTCTGAGAAGTTATGCCGAGTCAGTATTTATGGGAATTGTATGCAGTTGTGATGTCTATCGGTGTGGTTGTGGTGCCTCGGGTGGTGATCCGGGCACGGTACATAGTGCTGTGATGCGGGTATTTTCGCACTACGGTGTGGCTGTTGGTGGCGGTGTTGTGATGCCGTCACCGGTTGTGGTGGAGTAGGCGGGATGATTATGATTCGAGTTTCGGACCAGTTATACATAGATTGTTGTTTTGTTTGATGTTGCCCTCTGCGAGTGTCAGTTTGTGCTGATAGACAGTTGTCTTGCTTATTCATGTTTTCTTTACCAGGTTAAGTGGGAATGAGGTAGAGTATGATGTGAAATAGAGTTGAATATGTTTCGTTGTTGTCATGGGATAGTGATAATCTGTTGATGGGACACGGTTGTGAGAGGTTGTTACGGTAATTTTGATCTTGTTTTCAGATGAGACATCGGTAGACATGGTAATGGAAAATGATTCGTGGAACATGTGTTGTAATGATTTGAAAGCGGCAGGTAGTTCATAATCTTTTGTTGAGACAGTGAGTGTAGGGTGTTGGGGAAATTAGTGTCATGTTAAGTTGTGTATGAATTTTGCGGTAATGAAAGCAAGAACTTGAGGATCTAGTGTGCGTGTACGTAACGAGTGCGGATCGTGAGTTATGCTTCTGGGAGATAAGTGCCTTACATAGAGAGGTATGTTGTTTGGCAGTAATAATGAAGAGTGGGTATGGTGATTTGCTACGAGTTTATGGTATAGGTTAGGTGCTATGCCGAATGAGTTGAGGAATGGGAAGTGTTTCTGTATGGGAGCCTTGAATATAAGAACGGTGAGCGTTTGGTTTATAGACGGTTATCTTTGACATGTGGTGGTACAGAGGGTAATGAGATATAGATATGGTTTGGTATTAGTGAGTTACGAGGACGTAACATTTGTCTTAAGAGGAGTAGGATGCGATAAAACAGATTTTGATGGTTGTACATACGGTAATATATTCGGAAGTTGAGTCTTGATGTAGAATAAAAGATCGATTCGTGTTGTGGGTGATTTTATTAAAGGTCATGACCGTGCTTGTAGTAGCGTGATGTTTAGGAGTGTGAGAATATTTCACTAGTGTTTGAGTTGGATAATGAGGTTATTTAGTGTGAGTAAACTTCGAGGACGAAGTTCCTTTTAAGGGTGGTAGAATGTAACATTCCGTTTGATGTCTATGAGTGTCTTGGTATTGGATTTGATAGTTGATGATATTATGGAGCTAGCAGCATTAGGGGATGGTAGTTGGTTATGTTTGGAGTTGGTATCGTGAGAGATATATATGGGGTAGATACGATATAGTGAGTCATGTTGTGGAAGTAAACATAGTTGGTGGAGTGGGTGTTAAGAGTTCATGTTCTATGTTCGGTCGAGTTCTTGAGTCCTTAGCTAAGTTGTTGTGTCTTGGTCTAGTCAAGATGGTTGTTTTTTATGTATGGGTTGAACGGGGGACGAAGTTCTTTTAAGGAGGGAAGACTGTAATACTCCGTATTTATAGGTCTTGGGGTACTCTATCGAGTAGGCCTTACTCTGTCGAGTAAGGGTGTGTTGCGTTTTAAAAATAGTTTCTGACCTGTTGGGTACTCGATCGAGTAGCTGGGGCACTCGATCGAGTAAGGGGGTACTCGATCGAGTACCTTGGGTACTCGATCGAGTGTCCGGTTTTTCGGGGGAGTTTTCTCGGGTTTTGTTAATTACGCGATTAAGGTATTTAAACATATTCGTCATTGTTTTAAATCACTTTTTACAAAACCTAAAACCTGTTTAAGAGAGAAAGCAACTAGTTCTTCTTCCTAATCGCGTTCTTGACAATTCCCGGAGTTCAGACGGTCAGTTCGTATCGTAGTTCGTGTCGTTGGATTCCTTGCGTCGAGGGTAAGCTTTTAATATAATTTATATAATGTTTTGTTAAGATTGGTGAAACCCTAATTTAGGAATTGGGGGTTTTGGTGTGTAGTTTGTGATGTGTAGTCTTTATGTGCTGTATGATAGGAGGAGAATTCGTAGAGGAGCCGTTTTGATACAGCTGTAGATACCGTCTGCGTGTTGTGCTTTCCAGGTAGGATTTCCTACTCAGTATTAGTCCCATAATGGGATATTGGTGATGTGCTGTAGTTAGTTGTTTGATATGATAATTGTGATTGTGATTGTGATTGTGATTGGTTTCTATGGCTCTCGAGATGCGTTCTCGGCTGAGTGGGGTCACTTGAGGGAGTGATCTCACGCCCTAGTTTCGCCCTCCGTGGAACCCGCCACGAAAGGGGATGTGCACATTAATGGACGGGGTTATCGCTCGTACGATGAGCGGGGCTTAGGTGGGAACGGCCTGCGGTCCCCCATCGCGTGGCTGGGTCCAAAGGGATCGATGATTGAGATGATGGGAATTGGTGGTGTGTGTGTGTGTGTGATGATTCAAATTGTCTGCTGTTTATCTTATTGTTGATGTATGTATTGAATTGTGTGATTAATACTGACCCCGTTTAAATGTTTTAAAATCGTGGTGATCCATTCGGGGTGGTGAGCGATTATTGAGCGGGTGTGATATGACGCGTATGGGATAGCCGGGATGAGTCATCACGTGGCAGTTAGAAGTCTTCATTTGTGTCGACTAAGTCTAGTAGCTTTGATAGTTTTAGTCTGTAGACCGTATGAGAACCTTGTAATTCCTTTTATTAGTTTTGGTTTGAACATGTAATCACTTAATCTATAATTACTATAAAAGTACGTTTCTTTATTGTCTTATGATATTCAGTACCTCGGGCAACCGAGATGGTGGCATCCTTATACCTGAGTGGTCCTGGTAAGGCACTTGGAGTATGGGGGTGTTACATCATCTGCTTCAACCCAACCCACCTCATCAACCTCTTCGGGAAGATGTATATCGTAAACTCCAAGCCAGGGATGCGCACGAACCTAGTAGGATCCAAGGATGATACTCCAGTGACAGATTTAAGATTCCACCATGGTACGATCCATCTAATTAAGGGGCCATCTTCACTCTTCAGCTTGTTTTTCCAATAGTTGCAGACTCGAGTGAAGTCCACCATGTAGAGCCTGGTCCTCATTGCAATTGAGCGAGCATGATAAGCAGGAACATTAATTGGGGGCTCGATCAATCGAAGACGCTCCATAAGCCAAACCTACCAAAAGCGAGTATAAAAAAAAGAGACGAAAAAAAAAGAAAAAAAAACGAACAAGAAAAAAAAAGAAACGGGAAAAAAAAAGTAAAAAACAAACAAAAAAAAGGGGAAAATTTTTTTTTTACCTGCAATATGATGGGACTCCCCAAATAAGGAAGGTCACGGTTGGCTTTCCTGTTATCTAACCCCAACAGGATGTCTCCTAAACACAGGCAAGCTGGGCTCCTGCGCAGCTCCATTTGCTCAATCAAGCTCAAATAACGAGGGTCACCTTTCAAATCCTCATCAACATGCCTTTGAAGGACATATACATGTAGTAGGCAAAACCCGAATGCCCTTCGCCTGGCAACATAAGAAATAGTGGGATCTGCCTTATTGATGAATCGATCGATGAAATCCAACATTCGCATTTTTTTAGAGGTCATAAGACGGTCCACATCAGCTCTTGCTAACCCAAGCAAGTCCCTAAACCTGTTCTTATACCCTTGAGAAGTGGAGGGAATAGCAGGCAAATGTTCCGGGTCCCAACCACCAATCGCAGCAATTTCTTCGTGAAATGGGCAAATGTCGCCTCAAGGGAAGGCAAATACGTGATAATTCGGGTCCCAGTAATCAAGACAAGCATCTAGGAACGGTTTGACCACCTTGATCAACTTCAAGCTCAAAAGCGATCCAAAGTTATAAGCACCCATGTCGTGTTTCTCCACGTTAGAGAACTCATTTGTCTATCCTTTTAGACGAATTTCGAGATGTAGGCTTATTTTGAGAGCTTTATGTAATAAGACGAACAAAAGACGGAAGAATTATGTGAATAAAACCTCCCTCGACGTCTCTATTTATACTAAAAGTTGTTTCCTAAAATCTGTCAGGACGGATACACTGGGGAACAGGCGCAGCTCTTGCTGCGCCTCTTCAAAGGGACGCAGCTCTTGCTGCGCCTCTTCCTCAGCCTTTTTTCTGTGATTTTCCGCGTTGGATCTTTCCTAATTCCTCAAATAATAATTTCCTATTCATAACAGGTTATTATTTTGGTATATTTGTCAAATTGCCATGTTTCGTGTTTTCTAATTCCGCGGGCACGCATTTCGAGGCGATATCAACGTTTTCTTCATCTTAGCACACTTATCCATTTCTTTTTTAAATTATCTTTTGGGGAATCATTTCACCAATTTAATTCATTCATTTTCAAACTTACTTTTTTTTTTTAATTTTCTTTCTGGGGAATCATTTCACTCTCGTTCCACATTACATTTCAAACTTATATGATTCTATTTTTTTTCTTTTTTTAGGGGGGTAACCCTCCCTACCGTTCGGTCATTTTCGGCAAATATTTTGCATTTTTGAGTCGTTGTTTTGCGCTAACTTAGGCCATGTGTACAAATGTATGTTCTATGTGATTTCTGTGTAAATTTCGGCAGCATGACGACATAAACCATCATCTACCAAACCTGTTCAAAACTAACCTGCAGGTGCAAACAAAGCAACCCAGCAGTAAAGGCACTCAGGCCATCATATATACAATCAAGAAGGGAATATGTACACCAAACTGGGGGCTCAAGCCCCAAAACAAAGTCCGAACGTCCAAAATGTGGGTCCTAAAAATGTACAAAATGTACAAAATACAGCCGAAGACAAAAAAAACAACAAGCCAACTACTGCTGGTCGCCGTCTAGCTCAGTAACTCTCGCCTCGAGAGCAGCAACCTCGGTGTCACAGACCTCGAGCTCCCTCAGCAGGCGAGCTATCTCCTCCTGGGACTGGGCAAGCTCTCGGTCCAGCTCACGCTCCCTCTGCAAACAACAAGAATTAGCTCATGTCAATCATTTCAAATATAAGGAAAATTCGAAAATTCGAAAATGAAGTAAACGGAAGGTTCATACCTGACGTCCTCGGCCGCCAGCAAGTGCCTCGACGACAGTAGTCCGCAGCCGGTTGGCTACCCTCCATAAGACCACGAACCGGGATGGCACAACCTGCATTTCAAAGAGATTCTTAAACAATTGGACAAACTCAAGCAAATGTGTTCTTACACAAAATTATACAATTTAGGATACTCACCCTCCGAATCAGATGCTGGCACTCGTCCAAGCCAGCATCTCTCACCGCCGCGTCAAAGTCGCGAAGCTCGGAGATCATCGTCATCTCCATCGCGTTAGTGTACTCAAGGGTCTCGGGGTACTCTGGGGGCTCGATGCCCGTTGCCTCGACCTCCTGCAAAGTCAAATGATTTCCATTAACCGATGATCATTCATCGTGTTCTCAAATTGATCAAAAATAAGAGTAAAACACTTGCCACGACCGACCAGTACGCCAGCCTCCCATAGAGGAACGCCGAGTAGTCTTCACCCGGACCCGTATTCCCAAACCAACAGCAAACTGTCACCATATTTTTTGCCAAGACCTAGCTTGTTACAACGAGCGATTATTCTCTAAAAGGTGTTTCGACACGCCTTTATTATGTTCCCCCAGTGAGAGTACGCGGATAGACATTCCCTCTCGAGACATGGAGATCAGTTCCCGATTATGTTCCCCCAGCGAGAGTCCATGGACAGGCAATCGTCCCTTTCGAGATATGGAAATCAACATCGACCCCAAGCTCTTCCGAAGTTTGTTTGAAGCCGACCCAAGCAGATTTCTCCCAGTAGTTCCTGACTATGTCCTGCTGCCTCCTCCCAATATCGCGTTTTGTTTCCCCTGGAGTTTCAAGGAATTTCAGGTATGGTCTCTTTTTATGGTCTGCGAGCCTCCTCACGTAGTCTAATGGACTTTAAATGACCCTCCTCGATAGTCGACAGACACTAAAATGTTCCCGACGACATGTCCTTGGCCCACACTCCTTGAGCCGCCTCGCGTCGCAATAGTCGTCAGGTTGTAATCTTCGATTGACCTGATGGCTATACTTTGACTTTTGCCTTGTCCAAGCCTCAGTCAAATTGGGGGCTTTGTAGATACCTCATTTCTGCACCTTCCGCAAACCACCCGGTGATGATTGGACCGCATGTTTGGTATGCGGAACGATCTGTGACAGTTCGTAAGTTTATCATCAAGTGATCGCTCAAACACTTGTGTCTACCTCTTAATTTTCATCTACGTGCCGATACGGTCGTTTTGGCAGTAATTAGAGTACATTTGGAGTCCGGGTCAAAAAACCGTCTTCATTTTCTAAAACCGAGTCAGAATGTTCTGGAATGTTCCGGATATTTCTATTCCATATTTTCTAAATCTTTTGATCTTTGGTAAAATATCTCCCATAATATTCGCACAAAATATTACGGAAACGAGATTAATCCGCTATTCCATAATAGAAACGCGAAAATCTTTCTTCCGCAGGAGGAAACCACTGAGGAAAGGATGCAGCAGGTGATGCGCCTCTTCCAAGGGACGCAGTGTTTCTCTGCGCCTCTTCCTCGATCCTTTCTCGCGTATTTTCCGTATCTTTTCGAGATTCACTTCCAAAGTTTCTCCGAAAACCCTACTTCCTCCGTGTGATTAGTATAAATAGAGACCTTCGGTCCTCATATTTCTCACGCGAGTGTCTGCCCTTCTCTTCTCCCTTTGCATTCTAGACCACGTTCTTACTTTTTTGCGTCTACGTGCTTGAACTTTCGACCACGTAAGCTCGGATCTTTCTGAGTACCAACCTCGTTTTGCATGACCGACCAATTTGACCAACTCCACATCAATCAACATTAATCAATCTTGTTCGTTTTCCTCCTAGAGGGCACTTTCGTCTACATTCGAGCCGAGCATCACTAAACGTTAACTTAGTTCATCTCGTTTTGTCAAACATGTAAGTCTGAGGGTGTACATCCTTCTTTTATTTATTGTTCTTTATTATTGTAATCATTATTGTAAGATTTATGTCGAAAGTATTCTTAAAACCGATTTGTAAAACCTTGTTTAAAAAACCTTTTCACGGATTATAAGAAGACAGATGTCGAGAAAAGACGCAACAACTATTGCGCCTCTTCGAAGGGACGCAGTACCTGATGCGCCTCTTCATGAGGCTGCCGCAGTTCCTGCTTCCTTTCTTCTTCCTTCGTCTTTTGATAATTCGATTGTTTCGTTTTCAATTGTTCATATTCCTTTAACATAAAAATTCGAGTACGATAATATTAACATGTAAATAATTCATCATTAATTAATTCATCATAAAATCCCGACCTAAATCCCTTATAATTCATATTTGCGGGTTTCCGTCATTAAATCAATTCGGGTTTTAGAGGTTCGATTCATCCATGTTGAATCTCTGGAATTCATCCTTGATATATTTGTATTCGTTATTCATCCGTCACTGTCGTTAATTCATCAGTAATAACCTGTTTAGTTTGTTTAATTTGATTAGTTTGTTAATTTGTAATTAATAATCTTATAAATCTTATATATAATTCGTTCTAATTAGGTTTTATCCATGTTTTATCGTTTTCATGACCTCAATCACATGTAAATAATCTGTTAATCACTTCTATCCGAGTCAATTATTCCTAATCAAGCATTAAATTTACCTACGAATATTAACGAGTTGCGGTTCCGGCTTCACAGCCAGAACTCAACCTAGGAACAGACGCAGCGACTGCTGCGCCTCTTCCAAGGGACGCAGCTCTGCTGCGCCTATTCCCGGTTGATTTCTGTCTCTGAAATCCCGTTTCTGCTTTGACCTAGTTTATTAATTACGTATGTAATTTACTATTATCCGTATTACCACCCTAATTTCTGTTTGTTTATTTATTCTTTCTTTCTTTTCTAAAACCATCCATTTTAAATGTATTTTTGACATAAATCAATAAATCCGATGTAATTATTGTAATTTTCTTTATTGTATTTTTATTTTATTTATTTTTTTGTATTGCTTGTATGTTTTCATAAGCAATTAACTTAAATTCCTACATTGACCCAATTGTATGTTAAATTACGTGATAACCGACTTAGTTAATTCTCACATGCTAGGATTAATTTATTGTTTGTTGCATTGCATGCATATAACCGTCAACATATCGAGTATGAATAACTTCCCTAATCATTAGTAGAGGCCGCTATCGAGGCGGGCGGGATTAGGTGTTCGATCAAACGAGCTTCCTAATACGTACCCTCACCCCTTACTCCAGATCTCTGTGAACATCCGTGTTCATTGGCATCCACGAGAGTCATTCTAGACATAGAATGCTAAGGGTAACGAGTGCTTAGTGTTCATGTCACTACTTTGTGTCTTGACATGACACGAGGTATTCGAACGGTTTCTAATTTTCCACAATAAGTTGGTGGCGACTACACAAATGCAAATAAACCAAAGTGTGAAAAGCTTGCTTCGCTTTTCGCCCCCGTGGGCCCGCGTCCACACTCCGTTAAAACATATATCAAAGAATAACAATATAACTAATTCTGTGCATGCATATGATATGTAGCTAATTCTAAACACTAATAAAAACAATGCAATAATGTATAATGTATATATAATAACACTAAGATGCAAATGATAAACTTATTATCTAAAATGCACACATGATGATGACTCAAAATGTAAACAGTACAGTTTCTTTTCCAATAATCATAATCTGAATGGACTTTGAGTCCATGAGCTCATTCATAATCATTGATTAGATGTCGACAATAAAATTGGACTTATTTATAAGATCCCCACTATCTAGTCCATTAAACTCGGGTCCTTGACCATATCGATATAATTTCAACATCTCCCGATATTATCGTACTGATTGATATCTGAATATGTATGGTACAATTCCATTTCGACATAGGCTATCTATTATTATTCAGATATATATATGTCACTTCTGGGACATTCCAAATTTCTTTACTCCATAGGACTACCAACTGCCCATGCTTGCCATTTTCGTATTATTTGAAATATGTGAACCAATATGACTCTCACACTACATTTCACGTGTGGTTATTATTAAATTTGGCAAGAATCTAATATTTCATTAGATATATTTTCTATGACTAATTTATAGCTCGCTATACCACACATAGGGCTAATATGTCTATAATTAAATCATAGATTTCAATGTATGAACATATCATATTTTAATAAGGTGATCAAAGTGGTATCATAATACATCTTCATAACCAAATGAATATCATCATTTCTAATTCCATGAACCTTTATTTGATGTATTTCATATTGAAAACAAACTGAACTTCAGGTCCAGTTGGGGATAACATAATTGTTTATTTTTACCAGCTTTTCCTTATCATTCTCCCCCTAAGATGGTAAAAACTATAACCACCTTAGACCTCAATTTCTCATATCATCGATGAGAATTTATATGGACATTTTTATATAATAACAGAATATTTCAGGGAGTAACATATAATGCAGTTGGATTTTAAATATTTCAGAATATTTGGCTTTAGTGCAAAACAAAAAAAACTAACATATGGCTGAAATACGTACAAGGTTATAAACATGAAGTTAATTGCGTAAATACGAAAGCACACAAATAACCCGCATCTTCACCAATAACCAATAAGTGCTCTTTGTGTAAGACCCAACATGATTTTAGTAGTGCAGTGGTAAGATTTACCGAATTTTATATATTCGCACACATATATTTAAGATTAATAAAGCTTTGATGAAGTATCTTAGTAGTTTTGTGTAAGCTACTACCATTTAAACGAACTTAAGGCCAAAGGAAATAAAAAGAAAGGATTCATGGCGTAAAGCTTAGGAGATTAAGTTAAGTTAAAAAGAGTCATTAAATATTAATATTCATATTTAATAATACTAAGTATAATCTCAATCATCATTAACAAATCATCAACGTACATTTAAAATAATAACTTGAAAAACATGTAAGATGATGGCCCACTTTGAATTTGTTCATCTTTTTAATATTGACGACAATATATTCATTGATAACCATAGTCTTACAATCTTACCGATAGTCTCGAAAAATTCAAATAGGTTTTGTAGATTTATAATCGTATTAACTAATTCAAGGATAAATTACATATAATAAACTTATCATACCTTTTCATACACCTTAATAAAGTTATGAATGTACCTTTGTTAATCAAACCCAAACAATAGATAACGCATTACATACTCGAGTTAGCTGAATATGCATACACGATTAATCAGGTCTGAATAAATAGTTACCAAGTATAACAAAACATACCTTAATTAATGGAGGAAAATAATAAGATTAGTTTCTATTTTTTCAACTTTTCAAGTCATAAGTTAATCTCATATTATGATAACGTGCATGTATAACACGTAAAATTACAACAAACTTTCCAATAAAATAATAATGAAAAGAAAAAAAAACATGCATATTTTTTCTTTTATCATATCAAACCGCTTCTAGCTTGTATGAGTCATATATAATTTTTCATGAGATATTTACTTACAATGAACGAACTCGAATTGGTGCAATTAAGGCCCTTTACTTGGCTAACCAAAAGTCACATTAATAGACTCAATTAAGGCCACATCACTTGCCACTTGGCCTATTCTTATGTCATGTCCTCGACCTCTACTACAGGTAGAGTCTTTCTAAAATGTCACATTCACTTTAAAGAATGGATCAAATATCATATTTTATCATACTGTTCAACTTCAGGTGAACAAGAATTAATTCACAAATAGTTTACCCTTTAATAAAGACCGCTTTATTCATTTGAAAGTCAAACGCGGTTTAAAAATCACAGCTGTGGACTTCTGATTACTTACACTTATACAATATGAATATATTGTATTGATAAGACGGTGTTAAATTATTACACACCTTTAAAACTTTGAACTTCATGCCATAATCAATATAATATGGACATATTTGCTCATCTATATAAAATAATTCTTTTGAAACTTGAGGCCCAAAATTATGATATGTCCTCAAAACTCGTTTATCGCATAAACATATATAAATTTTACAATATAAGTATGATACATATAATAAAGTATAATGTCTATGTAAAATAATGTAAAAGAAGTAAAGTCCATGTAAAACAAACCCACGAAATCTAAAATAACATTATCATGTGACATTTTTTTTAAGTGAAGTTTGACAAAGGTTTCGAAAAATATATTTGCAGCAACAGTTCTCAACTTCATGTAATAGGGTTTCGTAAGTTATTCACGGCCAACAAAAAATTAGTAGAAAACCAATAATTGAACATGAGGACCTATATGATTCACGGTTGGTATAGTCGTGCAAACTGTAGTGAAATAACGGAGCTTGTTTTCAATTTTAATGTAACTATAATTCTTAAATTCGTCTCAATTTATCAATAAATAATAATTGCGGTAGTGTACCTGAATTAGCTAAATAATATAATAAGATCTGATATGAACCTCCCGATTATCAGATCTGAGAAATAGGTTGTATCCGATATAATAATAATAATAATAATAATAATAATAATAATAATAATAATAATATTAATAGAATAATAAACTTTTTCTCTCTTCTCGGTTTTAGAGAGATTTTTCTCTCTAAAAGAAAGTCGTCATTGTTGTACTCAGAATACAATGAGCTAGGGCACCACTCTGAGATGGTAGTTACTGAGACTAGGGTCACAGTCACTGAGACTAGAGTAACTGATTTAGTGGTTGAGACCCCTGTGGTTGCAGCTGTCTTAGTGCTCTCCCCCAATAGATTCCAATCTTTGGATGCTGATCCTCTTGTGAATACTGGTTCTGTTGATCCTGCTGGGAAGGATCCTCCTGATAAACTCCAATGATTATCTCTTCCTGAAACATTAGAGGTTTTAATAAACCTCTTAAGCACGTAGAGGATATTTCTTTTCTCAGAATAATAATATTGACATTTTGGGTCTCTTGAAAACTAGAGTTAAGCAGAATAAGGCTTCCAAAATCTTGAAAAATAAATTTAGTCGATACAATAGTTTTACAAATTATAACTCTCATTCCAATGGGAGGATTTGGCTGCTTTGGAACCCAGTTACTACTTTTGTCAACATAATTGAGGAGCAAGCTCAGGTTGTTCACTGTAAGGTGAACCATTTTGCTTCCGGTAGATCCTTCTTTCTTTCTGTTGTGTATAGTTATAATAATGCTGGCCCTACACATCATCTCTAGCACTCTCTTTCCAACTTTGCCAGTCATGGTAGTCCTTGGGTGACTATGGGAGATTTTAATGTTGTTAGGCAATTTCATAAGAAAATTAGCAACACTCCTCCTGTCTTTTCTGAGTTGGCTGATTTTAACTCTTGTCTCTTGGATTGTGGTCTTGATGATCTTCATGGTACTGGTGCTGAGTTTACATGGTTCAATAAGCATGATGTCTCCTCTAGAGTATATTCTAAACTTGATAGGGTTTTGGTCAATTCTGATTGGATGCAGTGCTTTTCTCAAACCTCTGCTAAATTTGAGCCACCTGGGATATCTGATTACTGTCCTGCTGTCTTGACTTTCCATGATGATCGTTTGTCTAAAAAATAATTTAGTTTTTTGAATTGCTGGACCTCTCGCCCTGAAATCCTCCCCATTGTTTTTGAAGCTTGGACTAGTACTATCACTGGTAACCCCATGTTTCGTTTAATGGGAAAGCTTAAGAGGGTCAGGGTAAAAAGCTGCATACTTCTCATTATTCTAATATTGGTCAAAGAATTATGGATAAAAGGAAAGAGTTGACTCAGTGTTTTGAGGACCTCCAAAGTCAGCCTCTATCTGCTTCCTTTATTGCTAAAGAAAGAGATCTTTCTGCTGATTTCCGCAAGCTCAAAAAGATTAAAAATAACATTTTGACTCAAAGAGCTAAACTCCATGATATCCATCATAATGATACTTGTTCTGCTTATTTCTTTGCCAAAATTAAGGAATGGCAGCAATATCATAAGATTGGTGACATCCAGAGTTTAGATGGGACTCTTCACAAAGGTCCTCATAAAGTGGGGCAGGCTTTTGTTCAATATTATGAGCATCTTCTGGGGTCTTCTGTGCAGACTTTACCTATTGATCATTCTATTATTGCTAATGGTGCTTGTGTGGGTGAGCAAGATCATGACCTGCTCATTGCTCCTATTACTAAGGCTGAAATCAAAATGGCTTTGTTCTCTATGGATTTAAAGAAAATTCCTGGTTTGGATGGCCTTACTGCTGGATTCTTTAAAGCAGCTTAGGGTATTGTTGAAACTGACTTTTGTAAGGTTGTGGAAGACTTCTTCAGAACAAGTTTCATGCCTAAACAAGCCAATGTGACTATTCTTTCTTTGATCCGTAAGAAAACTATTGTACAATCTGTTAAGGACTTCAGGCCCATCTCTTGTTGCTCTATCATTTACAAGACCATTAGTAAGATTTTGACAAATAGGCTCCAAACCATTTTGCCTAAGCTAATAGGTGAAGAACAGGCATCTTTTGTCAAAGGCAGAAGCTTATTTGACAACATTATGCTTACTCAGGGGCTATGATAGGAAGAACTTGTCCCCTAGATGTATGTTGAAGGTTGATATTAGCAAAGCTTTTGATTCCTTACAGTGGCAGTTTATTCAAGATATGCTGAGATCCCTCAAGTTCCCTCCTCTCTTTATCAGTTGGATAATGGGTTGGATTACTGGGCCTTGGTTTACTATCAAAGTTAATGGTGCTAATTTTGGTTTCTTCAAAGGGAAGAGTGGTGTAAGATAGGGTGACCCATTATCCCCCAGTCTTTTTATTCTTAGCATGGAAATTTTGTCTCGTTGCTTCAGGGTTATGTGCAAAGTGTGGGGTAATATCCGTATAAGACCCTCTAAATTTAGGACTATAACGTAAATTTAGCATGTGAAATATTGTCATAAAGCGTAAATACAGGAGAAACGATAAAGGTAAAGAATTAACCTCGGGTCCTTTGATGCACGGCGTAAAGAACAGAAATCAAACGAGATTCCCTCCTAATTGTTGCACCCAAGATTTGTCCGAGATATGCCCTTGTGCTAGAAGGTGTTCTCCGATTGCCTTGCAATATTGGGAGAACTTGATGTGAGGTTTTCGAGATGTGAGATCTCGGTTTCAGAGAGAAAATTAATCTCTAAAACCCTAGTTTTCTGTCAAATGAAAATCGCTAGGTCAAAAGGAGAGGGAGCCTCTCCTTTTGTTGCCTCGGTCCGCGGGTCATGAGAGGAGGGAGTGGGCTTTCCACTTTCTCCTCATTTAACTCGTGATCCGATTGAACCGACCCCACTCGCTAAAATGTATATGACGCGGTTTGTATTATAAATCGTCATCGGTTATCGGCTATTAAAACATCAACTAATAACACGGGTTAGTTGAAGTATTAATACATGTCCGACAAAGACGATATTTTATAATTTATTCAATATACATTAATTAAATATAATCGTTTATATTTAATTTACGAATTAACTGGTTAATTCGCCTTAGCCCATTATTATTTAATCCGTATTAAATAACATATCTCAACATCACATTTTGACTAAATATTAGTCAAATAACTCAGACTAACTGGTTAGTCAAATTTGGCATCTACATGACTGTATTTTCATACCGTCACATCTCTCAAACGTATCCTATAGGTGTGACTTTTAGGGACCAGTTGATCACCGCCATCTGTATGACAATAACGTCAAACTTATCTAGCAAGCCAACCGTTATTGATAAACGTGGATCAACTGATAATAATACCAAAAGTATGCCCTTTGATCCTTTTAGAGGTTTATAAGTCCTTGCACTAACTGTTAAGGACACCAACCCCAACAAGCTTCCACTTGTCCCTACAAGTGTATGTGCAATGACGTTATCCGCACTAACTGGAGGACACAAGCTCCAACACAAAGAGAAGGATGTTTCATTTCACCCTAAGTGTGTCAAATTAGGGGTGAACCATCTTATATTTGCTGATGATCTTATGGTTTTTACCCGTGGTGACCTTCCTTCTATCCATAAAGTTGCTAAAGTCCTCCATTTGTTTTCCACCTGGTCAGGTCTGGTTACAAACTTTGACAAGACAGAGGTATACTTGGGGAGTGTTACTCAATCCTTGAAACAGGAAATTCTCTCTACTATTGGCCTTAAAGAGGGTGTCTTCCCCTTCAGATATTTGGGTATTCCTATACATCATGCTCGGCTGTCTCAGAGTATGTATGAGGGGCTTACCCTTAAGATCACTGCCCTATTGAATAGATGTTCAGATAAATACTTATCCTATGCTGGCAGGTTACAGGTTACCAACTAAGTAATCTTTGGCTTAGGGAATTTCTGGAGTAGTATTATTTTGCTTCCTGCTCATGTTTGTCAGTACATTAATAAAGCTTGTCGACAGTTTTTTTGGGGGGTTGTTGGACAGGCTAGGAAAATGTCCTTTAAGAGCTGGTCTTCTATTTGCTCCCCTTGGTCTGAGGGAGGATTTCAGCTTAAGAACATTGCCTCTTGGAATAGAGCTGTTCTTTTAAAATGGCTCTGGCATATTGATAGAGGGACTGGGTCTGTTTGGTCAAGATGGATCAGGTGCTAGTTTGCTACTCCCTCTTCCATTTGGTTTTTGCAGCCTAAGGAATTTCATCCCGAATGCCTTAGGAGTATTCTCAAAGTCAGGGACAAATGTGCATGATAACTTGGTGGGGTCCAGCAGGTGCGGGATCTTCTGAACTCTTACACTTCTCCTGCTGGCTTCTCTGTTGGAAAAGCCTATGAGGCCATTAGACCTAAATACCCTAAAATATTGTGCTATAAGTTGGTTAGCAAATGTTGCATTCTTCCCCGTCACAGGGTTATTCTTATGTTGGCTATCCAGGGGAAGTTGGCCACCATTGATCTGCTTTCTGATAGAGGCTTGCCTCTACCGAACATGTGTTCTCTTTTTAGAATAGCAGCTGAAAGTACCCATCATTTGTTTTTCCAATGCTCTTTCTCTAGAGCTTTGCTTCTGAATGTTGCTCTTTGACTGGTATGTCTTCATCTGCTACTCAGCTTGATACCCTACTAGCATGGGTACAACACAGTAAATTGTGCAATTGGAGGAGGAACTGGGCTCTTGGTAGTATTACTGCCACTGTATATGTCATCTGGTGTGAGAGGAATAGGCGGATTTTTGAGGGCCATGACAGGACAGTTGCTGCTCTTTTGAGGGATGTCCAGTTTGTAGTTAGTGCTACTCTGTTATTCAAAACTCTCTCGATTAATCATGAGGATATAATTGGGGCGGTTAATTGTTTAGCTTAGGCACTTTTACTTTCTTTCCCTTTTAAATGGTTATATCTTTGTAAGAAACTCATGTATCCTATTTTGTATATATGAGAAATATCTTTCTTGCAAATAATAATAATAATAATAATAATAATAATAATAATAATAATAATAATAATAATAATAATAATAATAATAATAATAATAATAATAATAATAATAATAATAATAATAATAATAATAATAATAATAATAATAAGTGTCTCATGTTGGACTGGATTAGAAAAACTGAGCTTGATTCACCTACAATTTGGGTAAGATGGATCAATGCTTATGTCTTGAAAGAGGTGAGTATTTGGGATTTCCAGATTACTCCTGCCTATTCTTGGGACTGGCATAGTATTATCCACTGTCGTGATTCTCTTGTTCAGCTGGTTGGTTCCTCTGCTAGTGCAAAGCTTTTTCTCCTGCGTCCTGATTTTAAATGTCAAGCTTATGATTTAATCCGTGAGCATGGGGTCTGTTTCCCTCTGGCTAGAACTCTGGGGGATTCTATTAACTTCCCTAAGCATGTTGTGATCAGCCTTCTAGCACTGCAAAACAAGCTGTCCACTAATGATAATCTTTATGCTAGAGGACTACACCTGGTTAATAGGTGTGCACTGTGTGAAAGCAATGCTGAATGCAGGTCACATCTATTTTTCACTTTCCCCTTTTCTTCTGAGATTTGGCTCCATATATCTCACTGGCTACACATAGGGGCTCCTAATGTCCTCAGTCGAATTGCTCGCTGGTTTCAACGCTGTAACATGGGACAAAGCTTACTGAAGCGTCAGAGACGATGTGCCTTTCTTTGCTCCATGTATCTCATCTGGCAGGAGAGAAACATGAGGGTATTTGAAGGCAAATCATCTCCCCCCTCTACTATCATTAGGAAGATTATATACTTAGTGTTGCTTCGTTCTAGTTAATGGCGTAGTTTCCTTGTTGTTCTTTTGGCATTTGTTTTGGTTAAGGTGGTCACTCTAGCCTTCCTTGTAGAGGTAGTTTTGGGTCTTGTACTTATAACGTTATTTGTTTAATATTAAGATCCTAACTTTTTGCAAAAAAAAAAAAAAAAAAAATAATAATAATAGTAATAGTAAGGATGGTTAGAGACTCGTACTGATAACGTGTTGTGAAATAAAAGAGCAGATAATTATAGAGAGAAAGTAGAGAGAAAAATAAGAGAGAAGAACTGTATTCTTATTTCATTATGAAGGGTATATATATATATACAATGCAATGGCATGGAGTTTCCATAAAACAATGTATTATAGAGTATTCTAAGATATTAGCATCCGTATAATAATATTTCATAACATATTTCTAAATAAAAAGATGACTTTTTTTATTTAAATAAATAATTACGTTTTATTAAAGATTGTTTTATAACTTTTCCTAAAATGTTTATTACAACCAATAGTTGTTATTATTTTTGGAAAGTTAAAATATTTAGAAGTTACTATTTTTGGAAGGTTTCATTTTAAAGGATTTGAATAATAATCATGCGGCAAATTTTAAATGACATGGAACAATTAAGTGTGAGGTTTAGAATAATAGTTTAGGATATGCTTCGATTTGACATCAGATAAATAGGACTGGTGTTGGTCATCAGTGGTCGAACTGGGTGTCAAATGGACCTCAGGAGATATGTAGATACCTTAGACTAAGGCTTAGCACAGCAGAAGTAACACACCGCTCTATTATTGGTTGAGTAACCTAGTTAGGACCTGGAGTTGGTTACCGACAGCGTGACACTGAGCCTCGAAAACTTGGAGTTGTTCAGTGACAGCGTAATACTAGACTCCGAAACTAGATAGGTATATCGGTATGTGTAGATACCCGTATTTGTAGATACTGAAATTTATAGACTTACGTCAAACACCCGATAATGATAGGACAACATGCACTCCTAGTTGGCATTTGTCATTTATTTGAATTCATTTTACGACGTAGAACGGGCGTTATCGATGAAGCGTTATTTAATTTGAATGATATTCAAATTAATAAAGATTTTAAATTCATTTCATTTATTTTAATTTGAATTTATTTTCTAATTTACTTTATTGAAAATAAAATAGATTCTGATTTGAAAATTCGTTTTGAAAGTTTAAATTGTTATATTATTCGTACTTGAAAAACTCGATTTTTACGACGGTTTTATACACGATTTGAAGGTCGTTTTCTATGCGATTTGGGCACGAATTTCGATGCAATTTTTGGCCCAATCCCTTCTCCTCCAACCCATGTACAAGCCCCAATACCCAAAACCTAAGCCACATCCAAAAGCTTTCCCATATTCACGTTTAGAACAACCCAATTCCCCTCCAAACCCGTGTTCATTTCTCCTAACTTACCCATCGCGAAACTAGCCAAAACACCACTCAATACGACGCCTACTTGGCTCTATCCTGATCCTCACATAGACTACCCACTAACCATGATCCACACCCAAACCCAGCACCCAACCAAGCACAAACAGATCCGCAAGAGAGCAGCACAAACACGCACTCTCCTACATTATTTTCAGACCTTAAACCCGGACTATTCAAACCCAAATTCCAGCCATGGCTCAAGCCAAGAACCACCAAAACCTAGCCACCCTTTTCCTTGGTCCCAAAGAATCATATAATACTCCATAATATTTGCCAAACCTAGCTCAAATTCCCTTCCCAAAACCGAAACATATTACTTACCAAAAACCCGCAACAATCTTTCGATGTCTCCTATTCCCGTCTCATTCTTACCCATTAACTTAAACCTCAATAAAAATACCTTAAATAGACTCCTACACCATATAGTATCCTTCCATAGTCGAGTTATTGAGAAAACATTTAATCTTAGCTTTATAAATCCTATTCCAACCATTCTCGTCTCCATATATATACCTCCTTTAAAACCCCTCAAAAGGACTTCACCAATGCCGCAACTTTGCTTCTATAGCATCTCCACACACCCATAATCTATTTCCAAGCTTCAACTTCCATAAACAAACCCTAAATCTTGGTCGAATTGGCTCGAAAAACAAAGTGTTCAAACACTCTGTTTTCGTGTTATTTCTAGCGTGAAACAACAACTTTTCTCCCTAGATTTTCGTGCCTATTGCATAAAAAAGATCCTTGTTTGTTTACATTTTCAACATCTACGTTCTTCCATGATTTTAAAACATCTTTCCAATCAAATTTTAATCAAGAAACGAGTGAGATATTCGAGTTTGAAAAACGCTGCGCAACTCTTTCAAAAACACGTGTTTTATTCAACTTTCGTCGACGACGGCCTCTGGAGATTAATCTAAGATCGATTATGACCGAAGATGGTGTCAATGATTTACATGTAGGTTGAGGGTAAAATATTACCTATCTCTTTCCTTTCGTTTTTTCCTTTTTTATACTTCATTTATTTATCGTTTTATTTCGCTTTTTTTATTTGTTATTACTGACATTGTTTAGTTTTGTTTGTAGTTATTTTCGTAACATGTTTGTTCGATTAATATTTCCTTTGTTCATGTTTAATAACCATGTTTTTATGTTTGTAAGATTATTTAATTTAGTTTGTTTAGAGTTTAATTTTCATTAGCATGTTTTAATGTTTAATTATGAATAATTTTGGCATGTCGTTAATTTTAATTATCAATTCGAAGTTATTTATGTTTAGTTTAATTAGAATGAAATTCTTGTTAGATTTTCTATGTTTTATTCGTTCTTATGATTTTTCACATGTTTAGTTTAATTGCTTGTTTATATCGCATGTTATTAGATCTAATTTATGTTTATTTATTTTTAACCATATAAAAATTATTTTTTGATGATTTTACAGACTTATTGATACGACTCATTTAGTCGTAGTTATTTGGAGCGATTTAGTATGGTTTTAACGGCTTGGAGTAGTATTATGAAGCTTAATTGCAGGTTATTTGTTACTGAGCTTTGGTTAGCTATTGGGCCCGTTTTACAAGTTTAGAACGGAGTCCAAGTCCGAGAAGAGATAGGCCCGGATAACTATGGAGATACATGAGACATATGCGCTCAAGGTGCGCTAATTGAGCGCGCATAAATCAAAAGAAAAGGGCAGCGGCAGCAGCTGTGCGTGACCGGTGCGCGACCTGCATTCGAGATATGCGCGACCGAGGAGCGTGCCTTTTGTTTCAGCGAAATAAAGAATTCTTGTTTTGTTTCTTTATTTGACTCGGATTGTTCCGATGAATTTTATTATTATTATTATTATTATTTTTTTTAGTACTTTATTTCCTACTTTAATTATTTACCTTATTACTATATAGCTTATTATTTTAGTTTTAGAAAAAGGGGACACAACTTTGAGAAGAGAAAAACCCTATTATTTTTATTAGCAGACGATGTGTAACAAATTATTCTTCTTGGATTCAAGCAATTGAAGCGCTCTTAATACGATTGTGAGTTTGATTGTTTTAATTTCTTGTCTTGACTATTGTGAATTGCTTAGTTATTAATTTTATGAATGTCGATTGATTATTGCTAGTTGTACAACTAGTGATTGATTTCTTCATTCTATTGTTAGTATTGTTAATTGAATAGGATTTATTGATTAACTCTACGCTAGTAACAACTAGGAATTAATATTGAACGGGATACGTTGATATTAGTACTTAGAAGCGATTCACATAAATATATAAAGTGCAACTGGATTGTATGCATTATTTATTCTCAATCGAGTTCCCTGTTTTATATTGCTGCTGTTGAATTAAATCTTGAACTGGATTGTTAAGGTTGTTTAACAGTTAGGGTTTATTAAGAACGGGATTCGTTTTAATTAACTATTCGTAAGGAGAATTGGAATTTGTCATTCACGATAGAGTAATCAAGATTAGTAATTGAAACCGTCTTACAGTGATCAATTGTTATTGAGTGTGGATATATGGTTGGCTCTAAGACCCTTTTAAATCATTTGATACACCGAAAGTCATTAGTTTTATTACTCAATTTGCATTAGCTATTAATCTTAGTTTATTAGAAAATCAACTCAAATCCCCCCCTTTTGTTAGTACGATCTTTAATTACATTAAAGATCGACCTTTCCTACATTATAATTTGCATAGATTGTTAATCTGATTCCCTTGGGTTCGACCCTTATTTTCGCTTTACTACTGTTTAGTATTTGGATTTAAGTGATATAAATTGTTAATTTGAGGCATACGACTTTAGCCTGTCACTTATAATTTGTAGTTTTAATTTAGGTAAATTTTCGTTATTTATTTCATTGATTTAATATTTATTTCGCAATTAACATTATTCTTATGCAAAACCCGTGCAATGCACGGGTCAGATTGGCCTGATTTGTAATTTCCAGATCCTTGCAATGCACGGGTATGTCCAAATTATGTGTTTTAATTTGTTTTCTTATTTGTTGATTTTTGATTAATTTTAGTTTAATTCGTTGAATTAATTTTAGATTTTAACTAATATTGTTATTGATTTGTGTTGTATTTTGACTAACCACTAATGTTTGTTAAGTCTTTCTTATGCTAAGAGTAAGAATATTTCTTTTCCTCTCTTGTTGTTTATTTTGCTAAAATAGCTAATGAACTCACATGCTAAATTTAGTCGACGAGTTAATTGCATTAAATTGACATACGGAATTCACATGTTAGGGTCAAAACGTTGTTTGCACTTCAAAAAATACAATTCATTCGACTAGCCATCATTTTTCTAAGAAAAGGCCGTCGTTGCGATGGGCGGGGTTAGGTGTCTTATTAACGGACTTCCTAACACATACCCACACACAGACCTTTTTCTTTAACACGGTTTCCGAGTTTTCTTTAAAACTTGGTGGCGACTCCTTTTTCAAAACCCCCGTGGATTATCAAATTCCCACATCCACATTTTTGCGACTCCGCTGGGGAGTTGTGTAACTTGAAAAGTTAAATGATGACTAACCGAATGAATAAGTGTTTGTTTTATATGCATGCTTAACCCAATTGAGACTCTAGGATCGGGCCAGCTCCCGCTTGGGTCGATTTCAAGGTATAGAGATGACGTCCACTATGCCCGATTTAAGTACCAAGGTGGTCTTTACTGAATCTTCAAGTACTTGTTGTACCATATTGCTACGGGCTTATGGGGGACTTGACTTCTTTGATGAAGTGGGATCATTGGCATAAACCCAATTTAGATGACCGACCGATACTTAGTCGAGTTTAGGCTCATGCATTCATGCTAGTATGTGTAACGCCCCGTAAACAACATGAGTACAAAATGGTATATTTTATTAATAGCAGCAGAAATTATAGAGCGTTACCGCCGTATTTCCCCATACAGAGAAATACAAGGCTTAAATTATTCTTTAGTACAACCAAATAATTAGTAACAGGTCTTATAGATAAGATTATATTATTATGATACATTATTCTTATTCCATTTTCTTGCGTCAACCTCACTCATTCCCTTCTCTATTTCCTGTACCTGAAAAAGATTAATAAAATAAAGGGTCAACCAACCACAGGTTGAGTATATTTCCTATAAACTCCAACTCAAATTAATATAATTCGAGTCATTATTATTGAATAGGGCCACATTACGGAGCCGAGACTCCCTTAGGCCATGCCCTCCTCCGTGTACACAGGATACCAATCTCTCGGTCTGAAACCCTTCTTTTCCCCTTACTTCCTTTTTTTTCTTTTTTTCTTTTTATCCACAGATATAGCGGAGCGGAGCCAATTGCCGAGCCCCCTGCCGAGCCAACCTCAGAGCTCACGTTCATGTACACAGGATAAATAATAATGTGGTCCGGTACCTTCCAATAATCCCCGGATGATATGTTGCTCAAATGTACATCTTAATAACAGAATCATAACATTATCATTACCATAAGAGCATTATAACATTATTCCTTAACATATTGATGTGAACATTATTTGCGCATATTTAGTCCCCTAATTGAGCCTATTTTGCATACTATTATAACATTCTATGGCCATTTTATCCGTCAAAACCTTCCTATTTGCTTTTCTATCGCATTTCATATGTTTTGTAGAAAAGGACATAATAAGGCGGAAATTCCCGTCTTTCGTGCATATTTTGAAGCTTATTGATGATATAAGATGGACTAGTATGAAGAGGAGGCAAGAATGATGACCAAAGACGTAAGAATAAAGTGTATATAGAAGGATCAAAGGGTTAAAAGTAAGAATGACGAGATGAAAGGCATTACAAGAAGAAATCGCTCGAAAACCGAACCAAGGGTTGCTTCTTTGGCTCTGAAAATATGCTAGATGGAACGGCGTCGAAAAAACAAGTGATCTAGGCTTTTGAATCACTCCAATAGGAGTCCGGATGAGAAAATGACGTCCGTTTTACAATCCGAGCTCAAACAAAGAAGTTGTTCGCCAAGACGCCCGTCTTCCCCAAGACGCCCGTCTTCCCCACAAGACGCCCATCTTCTGGCTGGGAAAAACAAGAAAATTCACTGAAAGAGAATCCGCCCGTCTTCTCAGAAGACGCCCGTCTTCCTCCAAAGACGCCCGGGCAGAATCTCTTCTCTCAAAGACGCCCGGGCCCAGACCACCGAATCCGCCCGTCCCGTGCCTAAGACGCACGGATTCCAAGGCAGTCAAAATTCGTTTCTTCAAGCTTCAAGAAAGAAGCCCTTCCTTCGAAAAATACCGGCGTCTCTCAGCTCTAAACTCAAAAGTGTAATTACTAGTTTAGCCCTTAGTTAACCCTAATGCATCCACCTAATTTCTACTATAAATACCCCACTTTTAAATAATCAAGGGGGCCCCTTTTGACACATCTTTTTAGCTAGAAAAATCCTTCCTTAGATTAGATTAGGAGTAGATTAGAATAAATTACTCTTTAATCTTTCCACAAACTACACATTAATCTTTCCATAATTATTGTTCAAGTTTATTATTCAAGTTTATTATTGGGTAATTGAAGATTATTGGGTTATTATTGGGAGATTGACAATCTTCTATCAATCATCAAGTTCTTCTATTATTCTTTGCATTATTATTTTGGAATCTCCATAGGTATAATTCTCTTAATCCTTGTTTTAATTATTGTTAATCTTTATTACTTGTTCATCATGTTTGGCTTTGTTAGTATGATTGACAACCTTATTAACATGTTAAACTTGATAATTTGTGAGTAGTTTCTTTAGCTAGGATTAATGGGTAATTAGGGGAAACAAACATGGGATTGATTAATGCTTAATCTAATATGTTCACATGATTAATTTGCTTGCTTGTTGTGATGTCAACTTTATGCACATGTTATGTTTGATGAAATGCCAAGCCTATAAATTCATGCATTTACAACCATCTCTTATCTACTCAACTAGACTTGTAAGATATAAACCAACTCGAGTCTTGTTAGACCATGCATAGAAGTTGAATAGGAGGAAAGTAAGTCGACTTGTAGGTGTTGTACAATCTAATCGATTCTGCTCCGGGACCCAACTCTTCCTATGAACCGTAAGACATAAACCAACTCGGTTTCTCCACAACGCTAATTGCTTGCATATAATTGTAAACATGTTTGTATGATTAAAACCATGAATCCCCTATGACCCCATGATATCCTTGCACTTTTAATCATTTGCTTACATCTTTCCTTTTATTGCTTGTTTTACTTTATTGCTTTTATTAGTCTAGAACACAACTACAAACCCAACCAAATTGTGACACTAACATAAATTGAGATAGATAGACTTAGAACCCAAAGCACACCGTCCCATGGATCGACCTCGACTTACCGCTAACTAGTTGTTTGTTGAGTATTATAAATGGGTTTGATTGGATGTGACCCGACGACATCACGCTCTACATCACATATACACTACCAAGGTTATATCTCACGTAAACCACATTACGTAAATTATACAGGTACAATATATCATTATCACATGAACAATAAATCATGTACATTATAATATCAGTTAAGTAATTATGACGATAACGTACTTACTCATTACATTAACTTAAGATGAAGGGGTAGGAAATATACCTCTTACAATTGTTCAACTACTCCAAATACTCGTTCTTATGCTCTAACTAGCTAGTTGGTCATTTTTGTGGTGTGTGCATGCATTTTCGGAGGGCTTTATGTCTTTTTATAGTGAAATTAAGTCGGTGGTACGTGTGTTGGATTTCATCCAGAAGAAAAACAATGTTTTAGCCCTCCTATTACTAAGCTTACACGTGAAAAACCATACACCATACACCACACACCTTTTTCTTTCTTTCTTTCTTTTTTTTTTTTTTTATATCCAAATTTGGACATGTGACGTAAAAAGTCATATAATAAGCTATAAACTTTGTGAAATATCTAGATATTTTATTTTACGGGTTATTTTCTTTGAGATAAGTCTAATAAAAATTCTACGGGTGAAGTTATTATTGATTCGGATTCCAACAGAACTATTTTATTCTTATTCTTAGGTCTTACCTATACTACGTTATCTTGCCTTTTGAATTTTATTGGGTCAATATTTCCCTCCGGGTTCGATCCATTTTATTTTATGTACTTTCTCGACTCCACATTGATAAAAATTCTTTTTCCTTTCAATGAGAAATTTACTTAAATCTATTAAATAATATAATTTTATTCGGGGTATTACAGTATGCGAATGACTACTTGCTATGTGTTCCCGTGTCACTGAAGTTTTCGAAATTTTCATGTCAATTTTCAAAACCGTATTTCAAACTAGCCCTTTTGAAAAAAGTATGTTTTAAAGTCGGGATGTTGCCAAAGTTTAGGATTAGAATTTTCTACCAAAATGAGCCTTTTATAGCCGACATGCCGCCCATTTAAAACCTCATTTTAAATTCAATCCTCTCATTTTTGAAACCCGTTTTCAAACATGTCAAACCAAACCCAAACATGGAACATGTTTTTGTCAAGGTCTTAGCCATGTTTTAGGTTCATGTCAACTATGTCTTGGGCTAGTACACGATCCCCTTGGGTCACCCGAGCTAACTCTTGGGTTTGATTCATGTATGTCGACTTGTTGGTCCGAGTCGAACCATGTAAATGTCTCCCCTAGAACACATGAGACGTTTTTTCACGAACCTATGGTCCATGTTGGTCCAAGCACGAGTTAGTTACACTGAGTCTAGGCTAGGTTGAGTCTAAGAAAGTCTTTGTATGAGTCAAAACTTAAGTCGAACCTATTGTCGAGTCGAGACTAAACCATGTCAATGTCTAAGTCAAAACATGAGTCGAATCTGTTGTCAAGTTGTCTATTTGGGTCTAAGACCATGCAGTTCATTCTAGAGTCTAATTATGTCCAATCCGGTCCGGTCCATTTGCATTCCGAGTCGTAAAGTAGAGTGAATCCTTTGTCAGTTTACGAGTAGCGTCGAAACCCTCTCAATCTCTGTAAACCCGAGTCACATCGTTTCTTCCCACGTGAAACCGAGTTGCGAAAGTGGGCCAATTTTCAAACCTAACATCTGAGTCGACTCTTGAAAACAGAAAAGTGCAAAACCAAGATTGATGATTACAAGTCGGAATTTGCATTTGAGTCTTAGTCCGAGTCGAGTCTAAGATTTTTTTTCCTACAATCCTGTCAAAACTTCTTCGGTATCAATGAAATTGGTTCTATTTTCATTTCATTTCGATCAAAATAAATTCAAAATGCAAAGCACACTAAAAGGCACCCCTTGGGTAAGAATATGTCCCATTTTAAATGATAAGGCACACTAGAATCCCATGTCTGCTTCCTTTACCTTTTCCATGTCTGGCGGTAGAAAACCTCCATCAACACCAGTTCTTAAGACAAGTCCTTAGATGATCTTAAGACGAACTCAGACTTTTTCCCCGGTTTTCATATCTATAACGGAAGGCAATCCCATTCCCCACAAAATCATCCCATCTCTAAAAGAAAAAAGACCAACCTATGTTAGTACGGACCCAAACCAAATGGCGAAGCCCAAATCGTACGAATGACAAATTAATTGTGACTAGAAGATAAGCAAAAGGCAAAAAAAAGAAAAAACTGGAAGCAAAGCCCGTTCCTCCTCTGCCTCCCAGCCTGCTCCAAAGAAAAAAACTGCTCCGGCTCCTGAGCCGGAAGCGAAGCCCGTTCCTCCTTTGTCGTCCGTGGATCCTAGGGCGCCTTTGCCCACCTCAATGACCCTCCTCCGTTTCCCTCGTGGTTATGGTGGTGAGACTGGTGTTCCTCTTTGGCCTCAGCTGGAACAATTCCTCCTCCTTCCTACTGCCCAGAAACTGAGTACCAAACCCATGCCTAGGATGCTGGATATCTCGGTTAAAACTGCATTTGCTGTAAGTACTGTTGCCTTTATTTATGTCTTTTGTTCTTGCTGAGGGGGTTTCTCACAGTTGTTATTTTCTCTCTTTGGGTAGAGTCTTCAGCTGAACCTGTTTATTCGCAAGGAGGTTCCCCGTCTGATGGGCGAGGTGAACAACCTTAATCAAAGGGTTAATGATCTGGAGCCTAAGTTATCTACTGCTGCTGAGAAGAAGAGCACCGCTCAGTCATAGCTAGCACAAACTCAAGCTCAACTGGTTAAGGTACAGAGTTCCAACTCCTCCTTAGCTGATAATCTTGCTACTGCTGAGGATCAGGTGTGGACCCTGAAGAAGCTGCTTCTAGATGCCCTGCTGTATGGTACCTGAGAGTCCTAGATCAAGCGTATGCGGGAGTTCCAGGCTAGGACGTACACCACTTGGAATCTGGCAGAGGAGGAGAGGCAGTTTGCTGAGACCTTCCCCATCCAACCTGACTTCAGCATTATCAATGATCTGATGGCGGATGAGGAAGCGACTCTTGCCAAGGGGGCGGGTGTTCTCGCTGAAGAGGTAGTGCATGTGGAGTAAGACGTCCCTGCCTCTTCTGCCGTCCCTGCTTCTAATGAGGTGCCTGTTCAAGATCAAGCTAATTAGATAAGGGAATGCCCTCTAGTTAATTGTAGTTTGTTGTTTTTTTGCCTTAGCCCTGTGTGTGGTGATTGATGATGCTCGGTGCAAATGTGCCAAGTATCAGGGATTTTGTTCGGAGATTGGTTATGGTTTCTAACCTTTTTATTTATCTTCGTTGGGGGAGTTGGAGGCGGATGCCATTGCACTGCTCAAGCGGATTCAGAAATTTTCTCTATCTGAGGATGACGGAGCTCGCGATGTTGCTTTTATTTTTACTCGACTTATATTTGCTATTGCTAAGGGGGTGGGAGCCCAGATTGTGTCTAAGTTGCCCACCAATTTCTTGTAAACATTGATTTGATCTCAATATAAGTTGCGTTTAAAAAAAACAATAATAATAATAATAATAATAAAAGTGATGTAAGAATCTAGGATACTACAAACACGATTAGGAGAATTAAAGGGACAATTATTTAGGGGAAGGAGAATTAAGGGGACAATTATTCATACCATGACAGGATTAGGAGAATTAGAGGGACACTTATTGGTTTATACATACCATGTCGGTTTAACCCGATTACGATGATAAATGTCGACTAATTACAACGCAATGAGCTTAACAAAACTAATTCATATCGAGCATTTTATTTTCCTTTTATTTTCTTTCATTTTCATTTCTCATTTTGACCATGTTGCATGTCATCCTTGGCTTATATACATGCCATGTCGATTCAATTCGAATACGGTGACGAAACGGTCAAGCACGCATCTTTTACACATTTATTTGTAAACTATTCATATCAAGCTTGCAAATCCAAATACGGCGACGAATATTACCAACATAATGGTTACTATTCCGAATCACACAAATCATACCCGAAAACATTAAAACAAAAGAGGTCTTAATAACCTTTTCAACAAAAGGCGGTTTTAGTAACCATTTTACATATCAGGACAGGCCCTGTTGCATCACCAATAGGCTTGCGCCTCTATGCGGTTGCCTGATGTTCTTCTACCGTCTTTTCTTGACATTTGTATAGGGCGTTCTCGATTACGGTTAACCTGAATGCATCGTGGATCAGATTGACGAGTTTACATTATTTAAAATTTTGTCATATAAACACCCTTTTTCAAACAAATGGAATGTGTTAAGCACCATAACCCTAACTTATTAATGGATCTTTAATTTCCGTTTTGCATGCAATTTAATCTTAAATCCAACTCGACATCAATTTCTTGATATTTGGATAAACAAACCGACTTAACAAATTTTCATATGTTAGGTTAAACTATTGGATGCGCATTCATTCATTTAACCCATTTTATCAACTTTTGCACTTAGCAACCACGCTCGATCAGTAGAGACTGCTATGCGTGCGGGATTAGGTGTTCAATTAAAGAGCTTCCTTATACGTACCCTCACTCCTTACTCAGAACCTTTGGATAGTGGACGACCTTATCCATGGCAACGAGAGTCATTCTAGATTTAGAATGCCAAAGGGGGACGAGTCCTTATCTGTAGTATTTGTGTCAAAATACTACTTTATGCTTTATTTGACAAAGGTATAAAGTGGATCTCGAACGCTATCCACGCACTCTAAACATCTTTGCATCGTCTCGAGACCTTCACTGAGACGAAACCGTCCAATCGAAAGCGATCCGGTCGAAATATTTTTCCTACGCCCCCAAGCGTGGCTTTTCAGACCGTCATCACGTCCGAGCACACCGACGTGCGGGTAGCCCATGTCCACAGATAGGCGACTCCGTTGGGGAGAATAAGGACACTTGTGTCTTTGTTATCCTTAGATGGTGAAACTCGAAGGAGGTCATGGTCAGAGTGCATCAAGTGATATTATGGTCATATGCCGGGTTTCTTTTCTTGGCCCATAACCTAATCTTTATCGACCAATTAGCTCGTCTCGTCGGCGTGACTTCACTCATCCCCGCGTTTCAACTCCTGATTGCGTCAAACATACCGCTGACGTTACACTCTTTTGTTTCTTAAAAGTGCTTTCAATTCCTACGTAAACGGGGCTAGGGCACCAATCTTACAAAATTTTGTTTTGATTAGCATCCCCCCGAAGATCGAGGATTGATCGCTTGGTGAGTAACCCCCCTTATCAAACCAAAACCCGTGTCAGCATTTAGCATAATATAATGAACTACGATTGCTTATGTGCTATGTGATCATAAGTCCCTCCACATCATTTTCAAAACACTTTCAAAAATACATTTTCACCCCGTCATAATGGCAGTTTCAAACCTCGGTGTTCCCAACCATTGCAAAGCAACTTTTCACGCCGTGGTAATGGCAATGAAAACCTCGGTTTTACCAACCGTTGCAAAGCACCTTTTCACGCCGCCGTAATGGAAATTTCAAAACTCGGTTGTTACAATAGTTTGCAAAATATACCTTTTTGCGCCGATATAATGGCCATTTCAAAACTCGACACATCGATTTCAAAACCTTCTTCAAAAAAAATGCACTGTTTTTCTAGACTGGAACAATTTCAAATCGACAAACCTCGATCTTCAAACCCGTATTTTGGATTTCGAAAACCGTCTTTGAAAATAAAAAAACCGTTTTCTAAGCCGCAGCAAACCCCTCGATTTACATCGAACCGTCTTCTGAAAATAAACTTAAGATGACCCCAACCATTTTCCGAAGCTTCTGCAAACCCGTTTTTAAAAAAAAAAATATTTTCAAAAGTCCTCCGTAAATACAAACATCGTATATATCATTCCACCACTCCAATTCAGCCTGGAGTCTGTAAAGTCAAAGCAAACGTACTAAATAGGGTCTTCACTTTCGAGTCGTCCTACTGTCGTGACCCGGTCAACGGTGTCACGCCATCATGTTTGACTTGTACAAGATTCAAAATCTAGTCAACACAAATGCACATATTCGGGTTAACACCGAGGCGCTATACATAGCCATCCTCGTCTTGTCAGTCCAAAATGCTTTCCCGCTTTTTTTTTTGCGTTCTTATATTAAATGAGCCGTGTTGGATCGAGATGTAACGTGAGCCGATTTTCCTCATATAATAACCCCGTCTTCAACCTCATCTAACAATGTTGACAACAACAGAGAACTAACCAATGCTCAACTAGCCAACCTGCTTATTGCTCTCAAAAATACCATTGACAGTGTCGAGACACGTATCGATACCCTGTAAAACAAGGGAGGCCACTGTCCCCGTCTTAACCGAAACTGAGACAAGACTCAATCTTTTGGATGAACAACTCCTAGCCCGTGGCAACAACATTCACCTTGAGAGTAACTGTAGGTTTGAAACTGTTGGTGACCAGCTACCCGACAACTTCACCTTAACTGATGTACCCAAGTTCAAGGAGGTAAAGGATCCACTCAATCATATATGGGCTTTCAAGGACTACATATCCATCAAGTGGGTCAAGTAGGAGCTCTTCACTCGGATTTTCCCATCTTCCCTAGAACCCAATCGTCGCCAATAGTACTACTCATTAGACCTAAAGAACATCACTACCAAGGAAGAAGCCACCGCTCAATTCTCCAAACAATATGCCGATAACGTGTAAATCCAGGCTAATGCCCATACTCTGGAGGTACTGACTCGGAACGAAAAGAAGGGATTTAACGAATTCCTAACCCGCTGGAGAGGGTGAGAATGTAATACCCCCATACACCAAGGTGCCTTACCAAGACCACCCTAGCTCATAGAGATGCTACCATCTCGGTTACCCGAGGTACAGTAATGAAACGAGGACATAAAGAAATATACTTTTAAGTAATAATGTTTAATGTGCGTACATTACAAACAAAAACTGAAATAAGAAAGTACAACTGTCTGAAAACTGAAAACCAACTAAGTAAAAATGTCTTAACAAAAGACAGCGAAAGACTAATGACTCTGACAAGTGGTGACTTCATCCCCAGCTAGATCTCCGCGCGTACTCCAATAAAATACCTGTTAATCAACTGCTCCCCATCCCCGAATCGATCACTACAGTGTTCAAAACATTTAAACGGGCCAATTACTGTATAAACAAAATAAGCAATCAACACACCCAATTATACAAACACATTCTCCAACTCCGTCTCATCACCAATCACCTGACTACATACTAAAGTGTGTAGCCCTGCCAGATTATCCATCGCAACAGATATTTCACACCGCCAATGGGGACCGCAGCCATACCACCTAAGCCCGCTCAACACCATAGAGCGAATAATCCATGTCCATTAATGTGAACATCCCCCTTGTGACAGGAACCACAAGGGGCGAATCAAGGGCGTGAAGCCACTCCCGCAAGTAACTCCACTCAGCCGAGGGCGCACCTCACGAACCACAGACAAACAAACAACCTATAAAAAAATAAAACCTAACCAGCCTAAACTTATGCAGTAGAGGTAAGCCGGGTATCGTATCCACAGGGAGGCAGTTGCTATCTACTTGTTATGTAGTCTGTCTAAGGTCATAAATTGGGGGCTTTTGGTTGATTTGATTTAACTAAACTAAATGAACTAAATTTAAAACAATAAAAGAAATAACAATTAAAACTAGCAAGTATGAAATAGAGTGTGATCAAATAGAGACAAGGATGCTAGGATGTTGGTTCACCATGATATTACGCAATTCAGCTAAAGGTAAGGTCAGTCGGTCTGTAGTGAGAAGGGTAGTGGAAAGGTCCTTCCGGTCCGCTATTCGTCCTAGATTCTTCCTAAATAGCTTCCGCTCTGATTAGGGTAGTCTATTGTCCATAACATGTCTATTCAGTCCAATCTTCCGATCTAGGTCTGAATTAACCGAATTAATTAAAATAGTCGCGTGCACTCATCTAAATAATTAATGTTATATTGCTATAAAATAATTCTCACATTAAAACCTCCTAAATCTGATTATAGCATCATTGTTTTACTATCATGGCTCCCCTAATCCTAGCAATTGGGATTTAGCTGCTCATAACGGTAATAAAACTAATAGGGCAGTAGATAGAACTAGATTTGACATGATTTAAAGATGAATTAACAAAAATTGCTTAAACTAAATATTAATTCTAATAACCTAAACAGTAATTAAGAGACAAGAGAATTAAAGGTTTCCAATAGGAATTAATACTACAAATTAAATTGAATAAGATGAGAGTAAAGAATTATTACACAAATTAAGATCTGAGAAATAGAAAGGCAAGCGTCGAACAAGAGTCTCCTAATCTCGATGCAAAAATTAATAATAAACTCAATGAATCCTCCCTCTAACCTAATTAGGTCTCTCTTATTTATACAAGAGAGATATTTATTAACTAAATACGATAACTAATATAATAAATAAATAAATAAGATCACGCAATAAAATCTTGCGTCAGACCACCGGTTGTTCAATCGAGTAAGTCGAAACTACTCGATCGAATATACTCCAGCAAAAGCCTCTCGATCGAGCATAGCACCTACTCGATCGAGGAACACCATAAACACTCTTCTCGATCGAACATGGCAGGAGTTCAATCGAGGAGTCTT
This sequence comes from Silene latifolia, assembly GCF_048544455.1. Lineage (NCBI taxonomy): Eukaryota > Viridiplantae > Streptophyta > Magnoliopsida > Caryophyllales > Caryophyllaceae > Silene > Silene latifolia. The sequence goes on from NC_133532.1 coordinate 69,971,270, forward strand.
CAGCACCAAAAAGGATTCGATCGAGCAATTAAGTCAGTCAACATGCTCGATCGAGTTAGGTACCACTGTGTCAGCATATAGGACGTTGATTAGCTTCCAAGACGACTTCACGCATCCCAAGACAGAAGTATTTTCGCTCCAATTCCATCCATCTCCTAAATGCAAGCTATAGGGGCAGTTCCAAGCTCAGTTTTGCTCCTTTCGGGTCCATTCCTGCAATTAAAGCCAAACAAACCAAAGTAGACCATTTGGGGCATTTCTAGCCTAAAATTACGCGTATCGCATAGAAATGCGTGCGAAATAAGTACAAAAAGTCTATATTAATAGCACGCATCAAACTTCCTGAAACCAAACCTTTGCTTGTCCCCAAGCAAACTATATGCAACTAAGCTAGAGACTAGTGGAAAGGAGTAAAACTCAGAGCTAGCTCCAAATCGTCTACTTAAACCATTTAATGCATGAAAATTAGCAACTATTAGCAATGCGTCAAAGCAAACGAATTTATAACTGTTTTAGAAATACTTGAACCTTCGACCTTGTAAGACTTTCAAAAATGGACTCTCACGGGTCACTGTCTCTCAATGAAGCAAAGGGTAAGCGCATAAATGTAAGAGAGAAAGAAAAATAGAATCGCTCACCTAGACTACGACCGACATAAACATGCATGCAATCTAGTAAGATAGACAACTCTAGCTACCCTGCACATACATTTCATCCAATCAAGGTCCTACCACATGCCGAGTACTTACAATAGTTTGGAAAAGTAAGTTAATGGGTAAGAAGAGGCAAAACATTTTGGGAATAAGAGGGTAGAGGCCAAGCCAGTATCCTACCAAAACCAAATAAACCATATCCAATTCTAATCCAACTCCAAAATTAAACACAATGCCTTTATTTAGCATAAAAATCACTAAACAAAATATAAACAACTCCTCATAAGATAAAATTAGAGCATAGGAGTAAAACCGATATTATTCATATTCTTTTTCCATTTTTTCTTTCTTTCCCATTTTTTGTCTCGGTTTTTGTAGATACCTCATTTCTGCACCTCCCGCAAACCACCCGGTGATGATTGGGTGCATGTTTGGTACGCGGAACGATTTGTGACAGTTCGTAAGTTTATCGTCAAGTGATTGCTCAAATACTGGTGTCTACGTCTTAACTGTCATCTACGCGCCGATACGGTCGTCTTGACAGTAATTAGAGTACATTTGGAGTCCGGGCCTGAAACCGTCTTCATTTTCTGATAACCGCTGAAATCTCGAGTCAGAATGTTCTGGAATGTTCCGGATATTTCTATTCCATATTTCACTATCTTTTAATCTTTGGTCAAAAAATTCCCGTAATATTCATACAAAATATTAAGGAAAATAAGATTAATCCGTTATTCCATAAATTAAACACGGAAATCTTTCTTCCGCAAGAGGAAACCACTTGGGAACAGACGCAGCAGTTGCTGCGCCTCTTCCAAGGGACGCAGTGCATGCTGCGCCTCTTCCCAAGTCCTTTTCTGCGTATTTTTCGTATCTTTTCATATATTTTCGAGATTCACTTCCAAAGTCTCTCCGAAAACCCTAATTCCTTCACGTGATTAGTATAAATAGGAGCCTTCGCTCCCATATTTCTCACGCGAGTGTCCGCTCTTCGCTTCTCCCTTTGCATTCTAGACCACGTTCTTACTTTTTGGCGCCTACGTGCTTGAACTTTCGACCACGTAAGCTCAGATCTTTCTGAGTACCAGCCTCGTTTTGCATGACCGACCAATTTGACCAACTCCACAATAATCAACTTAAATAATCTCATTCGTTTTCCTCTTTCGAGGGCACTTTCGTTACATTCGAGTCGAGCATCACTAAAACATAAACTTAGTTCATCTCGTTTCATCAAACATGTAAGTATGAGGGTGTAAATCCTTCTTTATTATTGTTATTTACTTTTTTGTAATCATTAATATAAGATTTATGTCGAAAATACAATTAAAACCGATTTGTAAAACCATGTTTAAGACCCTTTTTACGGATTATCAGGAGACAGACGTCGAGAAAGGACGCAGCAACTGCTGCGCCTCTTCGAAGGGACACAGCACCTGCTGTGCCTCTTCGTGAGGCTGCCGCAGTTCCTTCTTCCTTTCTTCTTCCTTCGTCCTCTGTTAGTTTCGTTTCTTTGTTTTCTTTCGTCATTGTTTGCTCTTGTTTCATTCACATAATAATTTAACAAATTGTTAATCACTGTTAGTATATAATTCATCGTTAAATCCCGACTTAGATCCCTTATAACCAATATATGCGAGTTTTCGTCATTAAAATCAATCCTGGTTGTAGAAATTCGATTCATTCATATTGAGTTTCTGGAATTCGATCTTTGATATATTCCTATCTGTTTGTCCGTCATTAGTTCTTCATTAATTCGTCATATTTAACCTAATTAGTTCACTCATGTCACTAATCAATCTTTCATTCATGTAATTAATTCGTTTACATTCGTTTCATCCATGTTTTATCGTTTTTAAGACTCATTCACATGTAACTAATGTATTAAATCACTTTCATCCGAGTCGAATATCGTAATCAATCATTAAATTCACCAATGAATATTAACGATTTGCGTTCGCTTCACGACGGAGGCCCGAGCCAAGGAAACAGAGAACGCAAGAATCTTTGCGCCTCTTCAGAGGCGCGGCTCTGCTGCTGTTCGAGTTGATTTCTGTCCCTGAACTTCCGTTCTGCCTTGACCTAGTTTAATTAGTTTACGCATTCAATTAATTGTCATTCGTATTATCGTTAATAATCTGTTCGTTTATTTATTCTTTTTCCCAAATTATCCGTTTTAAAGGTATTTTCGACATAAATTAATTTAAACCGATGTAATTATTGTAATTTTCATTATTGTATTATTGTATTATTGTATTTTTTTTATCGCATTGTTTGTATGCCTTCACATGTAATTAAATCTAAATCCCTACTTCGACTCAATTGTATGTTAAATTAATTATTCACCCACTTAGTCTAATTCTCACATGCTAGGATTAAAACGTTGGATGTTGCATTGCATGCATATAATCGACAATATATCGAGTATAGGCAACTTCCTTATCATTAGTAGATGCCGCTATCGAGGCGGGCGGGATTAGGTGTTCGATCAAAAGAACTTCCTAATACGTACCCTCACCCCTTACTCCAGATCTCTGTGAACATCCGTGTTCATTTGCATCCACGAGAGTCATTCTAGACATAGAATGCTAAGGGTAATGAGTTCTTGGTGTCTATGACACTACTTTGTGTCTTGACATGACACGAGGTATTCGAACGGTTTCCAATTTTCCACAATAAATTGGTGGCGACTCCACAAATGCAAACGCTTGTTTCCCAAGCGCCTCCGTGGCCCATGTCCACAGTTTGGCGACTCCGCTGGGGATAATACACTTACGTATAGCCAAGGGTGAAACTTGAACAAGGTTAGGAAATAGTTTGTACAAGACAATTGTCGGTTTTCATAACTCGGTCTTCCTAGATCGTTTTATTCGGCCTTCCTAGGCCCAACCCAACCCATTCGACCAATCGTCCCGTCTAAATGGTCCTAATTTTTATTTGGGCCTAAGGATGGATAGCGATTGACGTCATCTATACCATGGTACTTACTCTTGTTTGTATCAAGGACTTTCACTACTTGAGGAAATGGACTAGGAATCGGCCTTACTCTTGTTTGGTACGAGCCTCTCCACAGACTTCGGGTTTGATTGTTCGGTATGGCAACCACCCTTTAAACCAAAACCCTTTTAAATGCACTCAGCATCCCGTTATAATGCTTGTATAAATGATTGTACCTTACGTGATCACCATTTCTAAACGAAACCATGACGATTTTTGTAAAATCAAAATCCCTTTAAAATGTAAATTTCGAAAAAGCCAATGATTAGCGCAAAACCGATTTAAAAATCCGTCCATTTATCGAGTCAAAATCCCGGGCCCAAGCCCATTTCAAAACCTCACTTCGACTCCACTCCTACAACTATACTGTAGTTGACTAGGACACATATTTTCAAACTTTGTCATCTTTTCAAAACTCACTTGACACAAGTGGCACACACCCACTTCCCAAGTCAAAACATTTCTTTCTTAGTAAGTGTGCTAGAATGGTCGATCGTATTTTGATTCGTCGTCGATCTCTTATCCAGTTTCCAAGATGCCTGAAACAAGCGACGTAAGCAACGACCAACCCCAGAATGGTAATGATCAAATCCTAACTGTGCTAGCTCGCCTCCAAGTTACTCAAGATTAAGTGCATGACCGCCTCGATACAATCGAAGGCCGAATTTATACCGTAGAAACGATGGCTTTGTGAACAACTTCGGGGAAGAAAACCCTCCCATAGGAATGACTGCAGCTGAGAAACGACTACAATATTTGGAGGAAAAATTGATGTATCTCAAAGGGGATGATATTTATAGGGAAAATAGCCGTAAGAATGAGGCCGTGAGTTCCAAGTTGCCAACCAACTTCAACATGACGGATATCCCTAGATTCAAGGGACACGAAAACCCTTTGAATCACATCCGTTCTTTCAAGGACTACATGTCTATCAAAGGCATCAAACCCGAGATGTTCTTAAGGATCTTTCCTTCGTCTCTTGACACCATCCCAAAGCAATGGTTCTACTCTCTAGAACATAAGAAGATCGCTACTTGGGAAGACGCCGCGATCGAGTTTGCTAAGCAATATGCGGATAATGCTGAGATCCAAGTTAACATGCGCACTTTAGAGGTTCTTACCCAAAATGACAAAGAAGGTTTCACCGACTTCCTAAGTAGGTGGAGAAGACTAGTACCCAACTAGTTGAACGCCCAGACAAAGCTTCCCTCGTGGAAAAGTTCGTGGACAACCTAAAACCCATCTATGCGAGTCATTTGAGGTACCAAAACATCAAAACTTTCAAAGACTTAACCGTGCTAGGAACAAGGATCGATGATGACATCCGTAAAGGGCTCTTGTCCAAAACGGTAGGCCGAGGATATCAAGGCTCAACAAGTCGTTCTTACGGCTCCACTAGCAAGACCGATAAAGTTATCCTCCTCCAGCCATCCAAGAAGAGTACCCCACCAAGGAAATTTACAAATCTTGGGGACACTTACTCCAATGCTCTAAAAAGGTTAATGAAACAAGGAATACTCCAATCCATAGGCCCTACACCCGAACCAAAAAAGAAATCCAAGTTCTGGGATGAGAATTCATACTGCGAATATCATAGGGGTAAGGGACATGACACAGATAAATGCTACAAATTGAAAAATGTGCTTCAAGACATGATTGAGGATGGTCGACTACCAATACCGCCGGGAGGTAAGCCCAACAACACTCAGAATCCTCTTGGAATTCTATTGATCACAAGTGAAGAATCTACCTTAGATTGTTCACACCTCATTTCTCCAGTCGAAGAGGAGATCCACGTGATCGAGAATGAAGGGTTCTACTCTACCATTTCCCCTACCATTACCGACTTCATCGCATGGGCAAGGAGTGTGGATAGGCAAGTTTCAGAATTGGAAAATGTGGTGACAACTTTACATGACCCCAATGCAATACCTAAAGAACATGCGCCAATGATTTTCTCCCAAAATGCTAATATGCAAGAAGTAGTCGCCGTGGTTGATAAACTAATCGACCAAATTACACAATTAGAGGACGAGATCATGAGAAGGAGGGAACTAGCTACAGTCAATGGAGTATGGGCCGATGATGATGAGGACGAGTATCTCATTAAACACTCCCTAGTCAAGGAAATAGTCCAAAATGGTGAAGACCAAGATGTGGACCACCTAACTCGTTCGAGGCGTCCATATCAAAGTACTACTCAAAATGTTCTAACCAACGTTATCACACCAAATGATAATGAAGATGACTCTACTGACCATTTGCTAAAGCAATTACAGAAGACAAAGGCTGATCTTTCAGTCTGGAAACTAGTAGCAAGCTCATTCCCACATCACCAAGCTTTACTACAAGCTTTGGCCAAACTAAATGTAGCACATAACTCCACACCCGACGATGTAGTCAACTTGGTCTTCCAAGAATCACCGAAGCTAAGTAATCCTATTACTTTCTCAGATGAATATTTGCCGCTCTTTGGCGCTAGTCACAACTTGGCTCTTTACATCACCGTCGTTTGCTTAAAGAAGAATGTGCCAATGACCTTGGTGGATGATTGCTCCGCGGTCAACGTCATACCCTTGAAAATGGCATACAAACTAGGCATGAAAGAGTCGGATTGGACCCCTACCAATCAAGGTGTCCGCGCATGATGGTATACGACGAAAGGTAGTAGGACTCGTTAACCTAACCATAGCCACAGGGCCAATTGAGCGAAAGGTTAACTTCGAAATAGTGGACATTGAAGCTTCCTTCAACATACTTCTAGGAAGACCTTGGATTTACGCTTCCAAAGCGGTAACATCCACCCTTCACCAAAAGATCAAAATCCCACTAAATGGCAAAGTGGTGACGATCACTTCGTCGCCCATCAAGGCAATAATCGAAAAGAAGTCAAATAATCAAGTCCTTGCGGATCCAGTATATGAACTTGGGGGCTTTCAAAGCATAAGTGTCCTAGAAAGTGAGTTGGCACCCCTATACTTCAATCCCTACTCCAACTTGGTAGTCAACCACATACTCAAATCCCAGGGATACTTCCCGGGAATGCCTTTGAACCCTGCCCGAAGAAACACCTTCGCACCCTACAAGGAAGGAAACTCAAAAATAATACCACTTGGACTAGGATACAAACCCACTAAAGAGGAAGTTCTCGAGATGCTCGCTCAAGTTCAAAGCCGTAAGCACGTAGGAGTCCAAATGCGACCATATCTCCCTACCCTAAATGGATACTTTGTTAGGGAAGGAAGTCAAAAACTCTTTCACAGATTTCCCGAACCTTGGCACTACCTCGGAAGGAAGCTAGCCAGAATCGAGATCTTTCACGATTGCTACTTCATTCCTCCAGAAACGGTTCCTACCGTCAAGGCTCGTCAAGCACCTTGCTTAGACGAACAAGCTGCTAGTCTACTATTTGCAGAAGATCGATTTGTTAGAGCCGCGCAGGATGAGATCATTACCATGATACTTCAAGACGACCACTTCAACCCTGCCGCGTTAATCACAGAAACAAACGCAAACCAGCAGAAAGGATGGAGAAAATCAATCAAGTGGACCAACAATCAAGGAAGACTCTTCAAGCTCACCACTAGAGAAGGAGAAATGTTCAAGGGAGAACCAGAGGACGATGAATTCGAGTAAGAGTCAGAGTCGGAGTCAGAGTCAGAGTCTAGAGAAGTTACTAGGGAGTCTCCTCCTATCGTCGTCCCCATTCCCTTTCTTTCTCCTAGCTTAGCCTCAAATAGTAACGGTAGTTTGGGAAATGTCCCAACAACTGTCCCTTTACCGCCGCTGACCACAGATCAGATGTCTTCTTTATTTCAGCTTTTCTCAAACTTTAATATGAATAAATCAGGTTCTGCTTACTCTTTGTATTATCTTGAATGCAATTATGTTTACGATGATACAGAGGATGACCCAGACCCAGACTCAATTGAAATACCTCCCTACATAGCTAAGGAAATACTATAAGAGGGGGAAGGGGGACCAGTAATAGAGAACACCGAACCCATCAATGTAGGAACCGAACTAGAACCCCAAGAACTTAGGATAGGGACTACCTTGAGCCCTACCGAAAGGGCCAGTTTCATAGACCTCCTACACGAGTTCAAAGACATTTTCGCTTGGTCCTACAAAGACATGCCAGGGATCGATAGGGATATCGCCGAATATAGAATCCCAATTAAGCCAGGTTTCAAGCCCGTGAAACAGAAGCTTCGTCGAATGAGGACAGAATGGGCTCTCAAAATTAAGGAAGAAGTCGATAAGCAATTCAAAGCTGGGTTCACCAAAGTTTCCGAGTACTCTGAATGGGTAGCCAACATAGTACCCGTACCCAAAAAGGATGGGAGAATCCGTGTTTGTGTTGATTTTAGAGAATTAAACAAAGCAAGTCCTAAAGATGACTTTCCTCTACCACATATCGACATATTGGTGGACAATACCGCAGATCACGCGTTACTATCCTTCATGGATGGGTACGCGGGATACAACCAAATCAAGATGGCCGTAGAAGACATGCATATGACCGCCTTTGTCACTCAATGGAGAACCTATTGCTATACGGTCATGCCATTTGGGTTAATCAACGCCGGAGCTACATATCAACGCACCGCAACTACACTCCTACATGACATGATGCATAAAGAAGTTGAGGTATACGTAGACGACATGATTGTCAAGTCCAAGGATAGAGAGGGGCATATTGCGAACCTTCGCAAATTCTTCTCAAGGCTACGAAAGTACAACATGAGGCTCAATCCTCAGAAGTGTGCATTCGGAGTAACATATGGCAAACTCTTGGGATACGTCGTTAGCCAACGAGGTATAGAAATAGACCCTTCCAAGATCAAAGCTCTGATCGAAATACCACAACCTCAAACGGAAAAAGAAGTCAGAGGATACCTAGGAAAAATGCAATATATAAGTCGATTCATATCGAAACTCACCATGATCTGGGAACCTATCTTCAAAAAGCTCAAGAAAACAGATCACACCATGTGGGATGATGACTGTCAAAAGGCATTCGACCGAATCAAGGAGATATTTGCTAAACCACCAGTGTTCATGCCACCTCAACGAGATCAACCTCTTGGTTTATATCTCACAGTAACCGAAACAGCCATGGGCGCCATGCTAGCTGAAACCGTGGGAAAGGAAGAAAGGGCTATCTACTACCTTAGTAAGAAGTTCCTGGAGTACGAGTGCAAATATTCACAACTCGAAAAGACATGCCTCGCTCTTGTGTGGGCAACGAAGAAGCTACGTCATTCCATGCTTAGCTACTCCGTCAAAATATACTCCAAAATGGATTCGCCCTATAGACCACAGACTAATGGCGTGGTATAGGTGGCAAACAAGAACGTTGTCACAATTCTCAAGAAAATGATTGACAACTATCGAGATTGGCCAAGCAAGATACCCTTTGCTTTGTGGGGATATCGTACATCTGTTAGGACGCCCACTGGGGCCACCCCTTTCTATTTGACCTACGACATGGAAGCTGTACAGCCAGTCGAGTTAAAAATACCATCATTGCATATCTTACTCGAAAGTCAAATCCCGAAAGCCGATTAGAAGAGGGATAGATATGAAGAACTCATCCTCCTGGATGAACGTAGGCTACACGCGTTACATAATGTCCAAACATATCAAGCACGTATCAAACGAGCCTTCAACAAAAGGGTCAAGCCAAGGAACGTCCAGGAAGGAGACTTAGTACTCAAGTCTATTAGAGCTCTTTTACCTGTCGACCCAAGACGAAAATTCAAACCTAATTGGGATGGGCCATTTCTAGTCAAGTCCATACTTCCAGGGGGTGCGGTTAGAATCACAGACCTAGATGGTAATGAATTTGCCAACCCGACGAACCTTGACCAACTAAAGTGGTATTATGCCTAGAATAGGAACAAAAAACGCGCCTCGCGTAACCTCACGTGTCGCTCTTGTGGCACTAAATAAACGGCCCCTGGCCAAGCTGAAATAAGCTAATGTCACCATGCTCTTGCATTTTGACAATTTGTCATCCTCATATCGTCAAATAAACTAAATTGCACCTTAAGAGTAAGTAAAAAGCTCATGCTTATCTTCTAAGCTCATTACAAGCTCTTGCTTAGAACAATTGTTCTTTTACATTTACTCGAACTACGCGCAAGGGTTTGATTTCATTTTTTTTGAATACGTAGGCAATCCTTCACAGGATACAACCCATTAATTTCAAAATGTAAATAGAAGGACATTTGCAGTTGCATTTGGAATTCGACAAGAATAATAAATAGAAAATCACAACGGTTTCATAACCAATTAACCTCCTTTATTTCATTCATGTTCTAATAATAATAATAGTACGCTACATAATAATAAATAAAATAGGCTAGGATTCTAAAAACCCCCACCTTCTTATTACAATCATAATAATAAATAATAATAAAAACTTGGGCTATTCCTCCATTTTCCCTTTGCCCTTGTCATTTTTGTCATATTTTTTGTCACGACCTCGAGCCGGACGCTCTTGCGCCACTTCGGACCTAATCACCAACGGTCTTTCTCGTGGTCTAGCCTTCCCATTCTCGTCAATCACTTTGTCCATGGCAGGAGAGGTCTTCGGTTTCTTCGAAGGATGAACAACTCGAAACCCGGCTTCTTCCTCTCCCTCAGTCAGAAGCTTCTTTTTCTCCTTTTCCATCTCGCGCACCTTGTTGTCAATGAGGTCGCGCTTCCTGAAACTCTCACGCTCCTCCGGAGTAGTAGCTTTCCTCCACCGCAGATAGGAGTCTGACACCCATAAGGCACTAACAGAAGAATTCAAGAACCATACGTTTCTTTGAGCCCATTTAATGGCCCTCTCCCTTCGACTCTCAGTAGTAGGCGCCACAGCGATCTTCGGGATAGTGTCAAGCTTCGGGATTGTGCCGGTCCAACCTGTCTCATCAGCCTCTCCGGGAAGATGCATACCATGAATTCCAAGCCAGGAATGCGCTCAGATCGGGTAGGATCCAAGGAAGATACCCCAGTGACAGATTTAAGATGCCACCATGGTACAATCCATCTAATCAAGGGGCCATCATCACTCTTCAATTTGTTTTCCCAATAATTGCAGACTCGAGTGAAGTCCACCATGTAGAGCCTAGTCCTCATAGCAATTGAGCGAGCATGATAGGCAGGAACATTAACTGGGGGCTCGATCAATCGAAGGCGATCCATAAGCCAAACCTACCAAAAAGCAGGTGTTAAAAAAAACGAAAAAAACAACGAAAAAGAAAAATAAAAAAACGAAAAAAAAAACAAGAAAAAGAAGAGAAGAAATTCTTTATTCTTTTACCTTCAAGATAATGGGACTTCCCAAATAAGGTAGGTTACGATTGGCTTTCCTGTTATCCAAACCCAATAGAATCTCTCCTAAACATAAACAGGCTGGGCTCCTGCGCAGTTCCATTTGCTCAACTAGGCTCAGGAAACGGGGATCACCTCTCAAATCCTCATCAACATGCCCTTGAAGGACATATACATATAACAAGCAAAATCCGAATGCTCTTCGCCTAGCAACATAAGAGATGGTGGGGTCGGCCTTGTTAATGAATTGGTCAATAAAGTCAAACATTCGCACTCCTTTCAAGGTCACTAGCTGGTCCACCTCAATTCTTGTCAACCCAAGCAAGTCTCTAAACTTGCTCTTATACCCTTGTGAAGTAGAAGGAATAGCAGGCAAGTGTTCTGGGTCCCACCCACCGATCGCAGCAATTTCTTCAGGAAATGGGCAAATGTCACCTCCAGGGAAAGCCAAAACGTGATAATTCGGGTCCCAATAATCAAGACAAGCATCTAGGAATGGTTTGACCACCTTGTTAAGCTTCAAACTCAACAACGATCCAAGGTTATAAGCACCCATGTCGTGTTTCTCCACGTTGGAAAACTCATTGGTCCACTCTTTCAGACGAATCTCTAAAGTATTCATGATGAATGATTATTTTGAGAGTTTTATGTAATAAGACGAAGGAAGAGACGGAACAATTGTGTGAATAAAATCTCCATCAACGTTTCTATTTATACTAAAATATGCTTCCTAAAATCCGCCAGGACGGATACACCGGGGAACAGGCGCAGCACCTGCTGCACCTCTTCAAAGGGACGCAGCTCCGATGCGCCTCTTCCTCAGCAACGTCTCTGTGATTTTCCGCGTTGGATCTTCCCTAAATTCCTTAGCGAATAATTTCCTATTCATACGGGTTATTATTTTGGTAAATACGTCAAAGTTACCATAATTCGTGTTTCCTAATTCCACGGGCACGCATTTCAACGCAATATCAACATTTTCGTCATTTTAGCACACTTATATATTTCTTTCTTCTTTTTCTTTTTTCGGGGAATCATTTCTCCAATTTAATGAAATTTATTTCAAACTTATACATTTCTTTTTACTTTCTCCTTTTTGGGGAATCATTTCACTCCCGTCCTACATTACATTTCTAACTTATAGGTTTCTTAATTTTTCAATTTTTTTGGGGGTAACCCTTCATACCGTCAGGTCATTCCCGGCAAATTTTTTGCATTTTTGCATTTTTGCACTTTTGAGTCATTCGTTTTGCGCTAATTAGGCCATATATACAAATGTATGTTTTACGTGAATTTCTATGTAAATTTCGGCAGCATGACGGCGTAAACCGTCATCTACCAAACCAGTTCAAAGCTAACCTGCAGGTACAAACAACGCAACCCAGCAACAAAGGCACTCAGGCCATCATATATACAACAAAAAGAGGGACATGTACAACAAACTGGGGGCTCGAGCCCCAAGCAAAATCTAAAATGTCCAAAATGTGGGTCCTAAAATGTACAAATGTGCAAGATACATCCAACAACAACAAAAACTACTGCCGGTCGCTGCCTAAGTCCGCAACTCTCGCCTCGAGAGCAGCAACCTCGGCGTCGCGGACCTCGAGCTCCCTCAACAAACGAGTTGTTTCCTCCCGAGACTGAGCCAGCTCTCACTCTAGCTCGCGCTCCCTCTGCAAGCGCAATAATTGGCTCATGTCAATCATTTCAAGCAATCATAAGAAAATTAGAAAGTTCAAAAATGAAGTAGACGAAAGGTTCATACCTGACGACCTCGACCGCCGACAAGTGCTTCGACGGCAGTAGCTCGCAGTCGGTTAGCTACCCTCCATAACGCCACAAACCGAGACGGCGCAACCTGCATTTTCAAATAAGAAGTTCTCAATAATTGGATAAGTTCAATCAAATGTGTTCTTACACAAAAAATCATACAAATTAAAGACTCATCCTCCGAATAAGATGATGCCACTCGTCCAAGCCAGCATCCGTCACAGCCACGTCAAAGTCACGCAGCTCGGAGATCGTCGTCCTCCCGGTCGCGTCAGTGTACTCGAGGGTCTTGGGGTACTCTGGGGGCTCAATGCCCGCCGCCTCAACCTCTTGCAAAGACAAAAGATTGCCATTAAATCGATGATCATTCATCATACTTTCGAAATGGTCATAAGGAGAGTAAATGCTTACCACAACCGGCCAGTACGCCAACCTCCCGTAGAGGAACACCGAGTAGTCCTCACCAGGAAGAAGGAGGGCGTCGCCACCAACGCCAGCCAAGTCAGCCTCCATCTCAGCCTCAAAAGGCTCCCTGAACATCGTCCTAGGAGGATCGATGGGAACCGTCAAGACATCCCGAGAGAACTGACGACCCAAGCGCTCGCCCAAATACCACACGAGACCCATCGACATCCTTGACAACAACCGGCTCGAGCTCCTCGGTCGAAGGACCTCAGCCACGAAAGGAGGTGCGTCGGCGTACTCCGCCCAAGGCCTGGGCACCCACTAGGAAAAGACAAGCAAGAAATCATTCTTATGATCGGTTAAAAAGTAATAAAGAAGCAAAACGAATATAAGTGAGATGCTCACGTTGTCCAGCTGAAGAGCGTTCATGTCCCGCCGGTAGACACCATGAGAGGAACGCTTGCTCCTCGTGCGACACATCACCCAATCCCTCACAACGGGATAGGCCTTCTCCAGCGGCTCCGTCCTCTTGGGCGAGAGGCTCGGAAAGTAGGAGTACACCCACGCCTGTGAAGCAAGTGATGCTGTCGTTTCTACACCAAAAATAAATACCTAAGTACAACTAACTAATAGCTAGTAGTAAGTAGGGTTGATCTCCACAGGGAGGCTAAGTTGCTATTTATCTGTCTAATTCGGTCTGTCAGGGTGTCACAGAAATGGGGGTTTTGAATTGATTGTGAACAAACTAAAGGCAAGAGAAGGGAATAAAGGAAATTAAAAATAAGAGAAAGGAAGTATGCTAGGAGTCGGTCTACCGTGGCAGCTATCAGATCTTATACTATCGGGAATACTAAGGCAATTAGACTATTGATAAGAAGAGCTATGGTCGTCACCTTTCGGTCCTTAAACCGCCCTAGAGCGTAAACAGCTTAACTTTCGCCCTCACTGCAATACCCTATTGTAATTAAGCAAGCCTTCCCTTCCAATCTTTCGATCTAGGTTGGGATTAACTAAATTTATGGTCTCCTGCATGCATTCATTCGACCGGATAACAATTAAATTGCCTAATACAATTCCTATCGCAAGACTAATCTATATAAGTCAATTAAAACATCGCTACCACGGCTTCCCTAATCCTAACATACTACGGGGAACTAGCTATGCATAATTAAAGGGAGAACAAGAAATAAAGGAGAAACAATAAATAACATTAAGAAATTAAGGAGAAAAAGGGAGAGAAATTTTGAATTAAATAGTCCAGGAAATGGAAGAACAAAGTAACAGTGTAAAAGTAACAGTCTGAGAGAGAAGAGAAGAGAGGAAGAAGTAACGTGTTAACTGGATGATCAAAAGCCTCCAAAAACTAACGACCTCACTCCTATTTATAAGAAATTAGGAGTTTAATTAAACCTAATGACGGAAAATAACTAAAAAGCCCAGCCCGTCAGCAAAATCCACTCGATCGAGTAACTAAATCACTCGATCGAGCAAAGGCATAAAAGGAACTGGTCGATCGAAAGGAAAAATAGTCGATCGAGTACTTATTCATCCTAAAACCACTCGATCGAGAAGAAGTGGCTCTCGATCGAGCAAATCAAACTCTCGATCGAATAGAAATAGTTCTCGATCGAGCACTTCTCGGCGCGTAATTCCTGCTTCGCGCACTGAACTTCAAACGGCTGCCATTTCTTCGTTACTTGGACAAATAGGGCGTGGTTGGTGGCGTTGGAAAGCTAAGAGGATAAGCTTTCACCTCCAACTGGAATCACCTTAATAACTGTTGTAGAACTCGAGATATGGCTCTTACAATCAGGAACTAGCAAATTGAAGCACTCTCTTGGCTCGCCTAACTTCCTTACTCCAATGCGCATCTCAAAATAGTACTTTCCAAGCTCCGACTCAACTCATCTCCTAAATGCATGCTAAATGGACGGTAAAAGGCTTAATTTCACTACTTTATGGTTCATTCCTGCAAATAAGACAAAATACACCAAAGTAGCATATTCGGGGAATTTCGTAGCATAAAACCACGATAAAAGCATAAAGATACGCGCATAAATTAGGCTAAAAGGACTATATAAAACGCACGTATCAGCAAGCTAGTCAATAACGATCTTTCGTAATTCGATAAGGAAAATAAGTGATGAGGGTTCATACCTCCAACAGTAGTCGAGGGCCGACAGCACCAGGGAAAGTCCCCTTCTTCATAAGCCAACTGCAGACTATCGTACATTATTTATCGCTTCCAAGACCTTGCTTGTCACAACGAGCAAGTATTCTCTGACAGGTGTTTCGACACGCCTTCATTGTATTCCCCCAGCAAGAGTAAGCGGATAGACAATCCCTCTCGAGACATGGAGATAAGTTCCCGATAAGGTTTTCCCAACGAGAGTTCACGACATACAATCGTCCTTCTCAAGTTCTTCTGAAGTTTGTTTGAAGACGACCCAAGCAGATTTCTCCCAGCAGTTCCCACCTGTGTCCTGCTACTCACGATATTTCTTGTTTCCCCACGGAGTGCGATAAAGGTGTCGTTCTCCGAAGTTCCTAGAGGCGTGAGTTCTTACACTCGAGCCTTAGTTACCTCTTAGGTTGAAATTATATTTGGCCTCCTCCCCATCGATGCTTTCCTTTAGGGTCCCACACCCTAGCACAATCCTTACTTATCTTTTAGGTCTTATCCTTTAGCTCTTATGCTTACCCTTAGCTCCTATGCACCTCCGGAAACATCTCGAGAAAGAAGTCTCAGGTATGGTCTCTTCTTATGGCTGGCGAGCTTCCTAACGTAGTCTAATAGACTTTACATGACCCTCCCCGATAGTCGACAGACTCTAAAATGTTCCCGACGACAGGTCCTTGGGTCAGACCCCTTGAGCCGCCTCGCGTCGCCATAGTCGTTAGGTTGTAATCTTCGATTGAGCTGATGGCTATACTTTGACTTTCGCCTTGTCTAAGCCTCAGTCAAAGTGGGGGCTCTGTAGATACCTCATTTCTGCACATCCCGCAAACCACCCGGTGATGATTGGGCCGCATGTTTGGTACGCGGAACGATTTGTGGCAGTTCGTAAGTTTATCGTCAAGTGATTGCTCAAACACTAGTGTCTACCTCTTAATTGTCATCTACGCGCCGATACGGTCATTTTGACAGTAATTAGAGTACATTTGGAGTCCGGGCCTGAAACCGTCTTCATTTTCTGATAACCGCTAAAATCCCGAGTCAGAATGTTCTGGAATGTTCCGGATATTTCTATACCATATTTTACAATCTTTTAATCTTTGATAAAGAATTTCCCACAATATTCATACAAAATATTAAGGAAAATAAGATTAATCCGTTATTCCATAAATTAAACACTGAAATCTTTCGTCCACAGGAGGAAACCACTTGGGAACAGACGCAGCAGTTGCGGCACCTCTTCCAAGGGATGCAGTGCATGCTGCACCTCTTCCCAAGTCCTTTTCTGCGTATTTTTCGTATCTTTTCATATCTTTTCGAGATTCACTTCCAAAGTCTCTCCGAAAACCCTAATTCCTTCACGTGATTAGTATAAATAGGAGCCTTCGCTCCTCATATTTCTCTCGCGAGTGTCCGCCCTTCTCCCTTTGCATTCTAGACCATGTTCTTACTTTTTGGCGCTTACGTGCTTGAACTTTCGACCACGTAAGCTCGTATCTTTCTGAGTACCAGCCTCGTTTTGCATGATCGACCAATTTGACCAACTCCACAATAATAAACTTAATTAATTTCATTCGTTTTCCTCTTACGAGAGCACTTTTGTTACATTCGAGTCGAGCATCACTAAAACATAAACTTAGTTCATCTCGTTTCGTCAAACATGTAAGTCTGAGGGTGTAAATCCTTCTTTATTATTGTTATTTACTTTTTTGTAATCATTAATGTACGATTTATGTCGAAAATACAATTAAGCCCGATTTGTAAAACCATGTTTAAAACCTTTTTTTACGGATTATCAGGAGACAGACGTCGAGAAAGGACGCAGCAACTGCTGCACCTCTTCGTGAGGCTGCCGCAGTTCCTGCTTCCTTTCTTCTTCCTTCGTCCTCTGTTAGTTTCGTTTCTTTGTTTTCTTTCGTCATTGTTTGCTCTTATTTCATTCACATAATAATTTAACATATTGTTAATAACTGTTAGTATATAATTCATCGTTAAATCCCGACTTAGATCCCTTATAACCAATATATGCGGGTTTTCGTCATTAAAATCAATCCGGGTTGTAGAGATTCGGTTCATTCATATTGAGTTTCTGGAATTCGATCTTTGATATATTCCCACCTGTTTGTCCATCATTAGTTCTTCATTAATTCGTCATATTTAACCTAATTAGTTCACTCATGTCACTAATCAATCTTTCATTCATGTAATTAATTCGTTTACATTCGTTTCATCCATGTTTTATCGTTTTTATGACTCATTCACATGTAACTAATGTAATAAATCACTTTCATCCGAGTCGAATATCGTAATCAAATCATTAAATTCACCAACGAATATTAACGATTTGCAGTTCCGGCTTCACAGCCAAAACTGACCCAAGGAACAGACGCAGCAACTGCTGCGCCTCTTCCAGAGGGCGCAGTTCTGCTGCACCTGTTCCAGGTTGATTTCTGTCTCTGAACTTCCGTTCTGCCTTGACCTAGTTTAATTAGTTTACGTATTCAATTAATTGTCATTCGTATTATCGTTAATAATCTATTCGTTTATTTATTCTTTTTCCCAAATTATCCGTTTTAAAGGTATTTTCGACATAAATTAATTTAAACCGATGTAATTATTGTAATTTTCATTATTGTATTATTGTATTTCTTTTATCGCATTGTTTGTATGCCTTCACATGTAATTAAATCTAAATCCCTACTTCGACTCAATTGTATGTTAAATTAATTGTTCACCGACTTAGTCTAATTCTCACATGCTAGGATTAAAACATTGGATGTTGCATTGCATGCATATAATCGACAATATATCGAGTATAGACAACTTCCCTAATCATTAGTGGAGGCCGCTATCGAGGCGGGCGGGTTTAGGTCTTCGATCAAAAGAACTTCCTAATACGTACCCTCACCCCTTACTCCAGATCTCTGTGAACATCCGTGTTCATTGGCATCCACGAGAGTCATTCTAGACATAGAATGCTAAGGGTAACGAGTTCTTGGTGTCTATGTCACTACTATGTGTCCTGACATTACACGAGGTATTCGAACAGTTTCCAATTTTCCACAAAAAATTGGCGGCGACTCCACAAATGCAAACGCTTGTTTCCCAATAGACCCCGTGGCCCATGTCCACAGTTTTCTGTTTTTTTTTTCTTTTTTTTTTTTTTTTTCAATTCTTCCTTCTCCTTTCATTCATTCCACCAACAATTTTTAATGTGAACCAAAATAGCTATAAAACATACCTCAACCAATAACTACTACACTAGCTTGACTAGGGTAGGCTTAAAATTTGGAATGTAGTTAAAGGGGGTCAAAATAGGCTATTTTTGGCTATGTGGAGCTTATGGGTAAAAATGAATTAAAAGGGAATTGCAAGCACTCTCGTACATGTGATACCGGCCACAAACCCGAATTTATGCAGGCAAAAAGCAATTGAATTTCATACTTATGCATTTGATATTACATGCTATGCAAGGAGTAACTACTCACAAACCTACATAAAATTGGTCATGAATGACACTAGTTTTATAAAGCTCTAATTCCTTAGAATTTATAAGTAGTTTGCCAAAATTTTAAGTCAAGTCTATTCGTTCAACTAAATTTTAAAACAAAAATTCGTGAAATGCAAATATTTTGTTAAAAAGTAGTAATTTATGCGAGGCTTAAGCAAATTGACTATTTACAGTGCAATGTCATCACAGAAAAACTCCATTCCGACTCAACCTAAATGCAAAATTAAACGTGTATTTTTTTGATTTTTTCGAAATTTTCTAAGTTTTTTTTTTATTTTTTAAAAAAAAGCAACTTAAGTTAAAATGCAATAAACGTAAATGCAAAACAAATGCAAATGCAGACTCAAAGTATGAATTACCCTCCCTAAACCAAAACGGACAATGCCCTCATGGTCCTCCAGCACACAAACCAGCAAAATAATAGGGAAAGGGAAACACAAACTCAAATGCAATATAAATGAAACTAAACTAAAGGAGATGAAAAGAATAAAGAGCAATAACACTTACAATGTATAACTTCCCCAAACCAGCCAGTAAACTGGGGAAGTAACTACCCAGCATCTACTCGTCAACTCCCTTCTCATCAGCCACCTGAAAGGTAGGGTCCTCCTCCTCCTCCTCCTAGAACGACCTCCTGCATCAAGGTCAACTCTAATCCTCTCCTCTCTCTCGGTCGTGTCCTCCTCGCTCTTAGGCTGAGGGTACCCACCCTCCGGGTACCGGTAAAATGAGGGATGCGGCCACCCAGCTGGCACCGGACGGTCTCTACGCAGATGATACTCGTAGAGAGGGAATAAGGCTAGGGCCTGATCCCGCTCCATCCTAGCTACCCTCCTGCACATATCTAAAAGCAATGCATCACGACACCCTTGGTCTATGACCTCAGGCGCCTCAAAAGCAGGAGGTGGAATAAAATTAGTCGGTAAAACCGACTAAGAGTTAGAAGGCGCAGGCGTGGGCGTGTACGCGGACGCGGGTGTAGGCCCAGCCTGTGGAGGTCCAGACGACTCTCCAACTTTCCTAACAGCAGGGGAAATCCTCTTCCGCTTCTTAGAAATGGGAGGAGAGAAGTCAAGAAGGTAAGAAGGTGGAGGTGGTGGTACTCTACCCGTCACAATAGGTAAAATTGAAAGACGGGGTGGAGAAGGTGAAGATAGAATCACGGAAGTGGAAGTGCAAATCTTCCACGTCCTACGGTCAGTAGCAAGCCAGTTCATTGAATACATAATAGAAATGACAATAACATTATCCCTATCATAATACTTAAGACCACAGGGAAAATCAGGGAAGAGGCGGCGGGCAATACGAGTCACTAGCCCACCAGACGCTATCGTGCCCGCTACTTTTGACACGACACTGTTAAGATGCTGAGCTGTCAAATATGCAATGTTTAAAACAAATGGGGTACCACTGTCAATGTTCAGGTACCCAGTTAAGATGGACAACTTAAAATTGTTAACATTGTTAGGTTCATGACGAGCAAAAATACTTTCTCCAAGCAGACGGAGAAAATAGCGGGTATCGGTTAAATGGACGTGGGCATCACGACGATGACCATAGGGAATGTGTGAAAGTGTAACCCAAATATGACGCGTGAGCTTCCTAGGAGGCTCAAGGCAGCCATCTGTAGATAAGGGCCACATGCTAGTCTGCGGGCGCGAGCCGCCTGTCGGTCCGTAGTCACGGGCCACCTGCACGCCAAGCCAAATTGTGGACATGCAGCGGTCTGAAAGCCACGCTCGGTGACGTAAAAATGCTTTCGAGCGGATCGCTTTAGATCGGTCGGTTTCGTCTCGGTAAAGGTCTCGAAACGATGCAGAGATGTTCGGAGTCGCCACCAAGCATTTGTGGGATTCTTGGAACCCGTTCGAATCCACTTTATACCTATGTCAATCAAGGCAAAAAGTGTTGTTTGACATAGGTAATAAAGATAAGGACTCGTCCCCCTTTTAACATTCTATGCCTAAAATGACTCTCGTGCCCCCTAGATAAGGCCATCCACTATCCAAAGGTTCTGAGTAAGGGGTGAAGGTACGTATTGGGAAGCCCTTTAATCGGACGCCAATCCCGCCCGCATTAGCGGCCTCTACTGATCGATCGTGGTTGTTTAAGTACAAGAGTTGATAAAACGGTTTAAATGCATGAATGTGCATCCAAAATTCTTAACCTAACATGTGAATATTTTCTAAGTCGGTTTTTTATGCACGTAGCATGAAATTGATGTCGAAGTTGGATTTAGATTGATTTGCATGTGAAAACGGAAATTAAACATCCATTTACCAAATTCGGTGTTGGAAATCATATTTTAAATATCACATATTTTAGTTTAAAGTTTTAGTCATAAAAACTCAAGAATCTTATGCATGCAAAGCATATAAATAAGTGTAGAGAAAAACTGGTTCCTTACAATGAATATTTCGGTTTATGGGCAAAAGTAAGGTCTCCTACGTTCACTTCTTCTTGAGCTATGATGAGTAATAGGATGATCCTCCAAAGACTTCAAGTATAGAAGCTACTCCTCTTGATTGCACCCAAGATTATCCCTTATCTCTACTAAATAATATGTGCTAGATATTTGTTTAGTAGTTTATCTTAAAATTGATTACTAATACTCATATATTACACTAATAATAGTAGTAATCTTTTATGAACAATTTGAATCAAAAATCTCATGTTTTGATGAAGAAAAAGATGAATATGTGAGAGAAGAAAACTTTGCATGTCTTTTGAATGGACAAGCATAAAGAGAATAAGTAGAGGAAAAATTAAATCCTCTAAAGTGGAGGAGGGCCACGGTTATGGGAGGTAGAGGACCAATATATGGTCCTTCCTTTTTTACTTTTTGTTCTTATCTAAACCTTAGGCTTGTAAGGCTAGGTAAGTAGTGTCATGATGGTGTTATTTTAGCTTATTAAAATAAACTACCACCATCCACTAAACCGTCTTTATTTCGGTCCATATTCATAAAATGGACAACCATTTTATTTTGTCAATTTGTCACTTGTCACATATAGTATGATACATGTTATTAATTAATTTAATGCATATTTATCACATAAATATCATTTTATAAATTAATTAAATTACATATAACAAATTGACTAGTGATACTTGATCACATAAATAAAATGGGTCATTTAATTATAATCCACAACATCTTATAATTATAATCAACCATTCATTCTCATCTCACAATTGAATTGTTCAATTTTAAGGAATTGATCAACTTGTATCATCATACAATTAATCAACTTTAAAGATAAGGGCATCATCCTTTAGGTGTGACCTTATGAGATCAACTAACCACCACCGTCCCACGACAGTAACGTCAAACTCTAGCAAGCCAATCGTTACCGATTAATGTTGGTCAGTTGACTATATAATTGAATCATCCCTTACGTATTCTTAAAATGAGATTTAAACATGTGATCATCATGATTGACAATTGTGATCGCATTATTGTTGGGGACACTCCAACAATCTCCCACTTGTCCTCGACAAGTGTGCGTCACCAATTCTCTTGTCCTATTACTATCTCACACTCAATGCAAAGTGTCTTTCAGGTCGTACTTGCAAGTGATCACATCGAGAGTGGTTTCCTCGATCTGGAGAATAACTGATTGACCGGAATTATCTACCATAGATACCTTCCGAGCGTGGCCACACATTTCCAGTTCATTACTCCTCGAGTGGCCCTGAGATATTGTTTTAGCCCTGATAAGGGGATGGACAATTCCTATCGCACTATTCCCTTCGACTAGCCACAACCATCATAACCCAAAATATGCCCATTTGACCCCATTTACGAAGGTCGTAGTAACATAAATCAAAGTTAATCTGAAACCATGCCACCTTAGGCGAACAGTCTTTAGTCAAAAGAATCGACTCATTATAATACTATAGTAGCTCTCGCCACGACCAGGCTTTATAAATTTGCCAGAACTCTATAAGCGGTCACTGCCCGATAAAGTGTTCCTAACAGTCAGCCTATGTGATCGACTAGTCATCTCACATGACACTATGGCACTTGAACTTGCCATCAATCGGATCACACTCTAGTCACTTCGAAACGTCACCTCATACAAGTGACTATAGGCAAATACCATGTTAATCCGGGTTCACTTTAACGGGGTTCAACATTGTCATACAACCCGTTTGGATGTAACAAAGTACAAGAAAAGAGTTTTTAAAGTAAAAACTCGATTGACAAATGCGATTATCACATATGAATAGTCAATGCCTGATTACTATTTCATATTCTATAATCTAATTTGATCTTGTATGTAGTTGTTCATTTTAATTCAATTGAAATGACATGACTCATCATGTTTAGCCTATGATTAGGCCTTGCTAAGTAGGTTTTAGCAACTCCTTGCTCAACCTTGCTACATACTCGTTTTCCTTTCGTAAAGCATACCTTGCATTACAAAACTTTCTGAGTACGTGTCTAGATCTAATCTAGATATAAGCTCTTTAGCCTTAGAATAGCTCCCACTATTTTCACAGTGTGCGGGATCCATCCTCTTGCACATCTCATGATTGCAAGTGTACTCAATTTCCGTTGTAAGCATCTCTCATTGTTCTTTATTGCCTAG
The DNA here is from genome assembly GCF_048544455.1 of Silene latifolia. Lineage (NCBI taxonomy): Eukaryota > Viridiplantae > Streptophyta > Magnoliopsida > Caryophyllales > Caryophyllaceae > Silene > Silene latifolia. The sequence continues at coordinate 69,994,700 of NC_133532.1, forward strand.
AACAATTCTAGCAAATCCACTTCTTAAATAATATAGCCACAATGGTTCCTTAACTATCCATAGGTGTTTCAAATATGGTTTTTGTCCGAAACCTTATACAATCTCAACAGTCATTAGTGTAAGCCCTTACACAAATTTGTGAATTGCAAAAACACTTAACTTTGCATCTTTAATGCTTCTTCAAGCACTTAAGAATAATCTATATGGCTATTTGATAACTATTACTTAAATTCGATTTTGAAACAACTCATCATACTCAAAGTATATGAAGTGTTATACATCATTACTCATTTAATGATCCGGCAGCGGAAGCAAATGGAATCAATCAAATATATTCAACTTGATTGAACTAGTCATGAATCTTATCAACATAAGACTTCTTATTTGACGCTAATATCATGTGGATTTATCTCCATAAATCTGGATATTAAAGATGTATTATATTTCTCCAAGTCTTAAATCATTCCCAATGATCAATATGTCATCCACATATTAGACTAATTAAAATTACCGTCACTCCCACTAAACTTTATGTATAAACACAACTTCTCGACCTATCGAGAAAAGTTTTATAACATGATCAAAACATTGATTCCAACTCATTGATGTCCTACTTAAGACCCTCTCTTATGTTTCACATTATCTTAGGATGGCAAGAATCTATAAAACTCAAGACATGTATTGAATACATTCCTTCTAATTGAAGAAGTGGGTTTTTGATTCACTCGCTATATATATATCTCATATTGAAACACAATCCCTAAGAAGATCCAAATAGACTTAAGCATTTTAACTAGTGCAAAACCCTTTGCTACCAATCAAGCTTTGATATCTAACAATTCACTTGAAATTATTTCGGATTTTCATGGCTCTAAGCCTTGTATTGAGTTGTGACTTAAACACTCTCATGTAAGTCATATGTTCATTACTTTTCAGAAGTAATCAACTTGAATCAAACAATTTCTTTGTAAGTTGCAAGCTATTTACTTTCTAAAAGTAACACTAATTCATCATCTTCAACAAGTGATGACTTTAACCTCCTAGGTTTTCCTAGGTTTTGAAGAAACAACGTCTTACACAAAACGTCTCATGTAGCCAAGAAAGACCAGTTTCTTGCGACATAACAGTCTTTGTGGCTCTTGAATAATTTCTCCCACTCCGTCTTCTAGAAATAAACTTGTATTGTAGAAAGACAGCTTCACGAGCCACAAAGCGGTTGTACTCGTGATTATAGCAAGGAAAAATGGGCATTTGTTTCTTTTGAAAACATACAAACATGGTACCCTACCAATTCATATCTCATATGATTCGTTTTTGATTTAGTGGAAAAATAATTTAGACAAAATGATAAAATCCCCAAAAAGGATCAAGTAACTCAAAGTAACTTGATTGAAGTCCAAACCATATCGAATAGCGTTTGATTTCTTTATCCAATCCACACATTATCCCAGATGCGTGCTAAGAGAGATTAATTTGTGATACTATATCACATTTCCTTTGGCTTATATCAAAGTCTTCACTTTGATAATCCCATCACGACTAAATCGTGATTCTTTGAACTTCTTCAAAGATTTCTCTATTTACCTTATTAAGTGAACACATTAGCGTCAACTTAAATCGTTGGTAAAAGAAAATGATCAACCTATTTTGGATCAATGATTTACAACCTCGATCTCCTTTTCAACCAAAAGCACGAGACATCTTGCTTTGAATTCAAGATACGCATATACCATAAGATTAACAATCTAATGGTTCCAAGAGTACTCAATAACTCTTTGCGTTCATCATTCCAGAATTCAAGGTTTAATCTTGGGTTACCAATTTGAGTCTTGCATCATCTACATGATATATCATTCTAGTTTGGTTTAGAATATAATCACCTTTGATAATGGACTAGCCATACATCAAATCATGGTGTATAGGGTCACAAAAGTGGAACCTCTTTTGTATCTTAACAAGTTTATATTCTTATTTAGAGTTTATGCACTTAATAGTCACAATTAAGTACAACTATAAACCCAAAAACTAGATTGAGTACACAATGACTTTTTCTCTCGACATCATTGTTGTTAGTCGTCATATTCTAATCATCCTATGTATCAAATACAATGATAAAAACCACCACCGGTTTCTAATATTGACGAAGTAGTATTAGCAAAATTTATGTCAATCAAATAAACATTTAAAGAAGAAGGTCTCATTAGATGTCCCACAACTAACTTGATGATTCTTCAATAATTTGGGATAGTTTTCTTTCTAGCGTCTAACAATTAAGACACTGGAAACTTTATCGGTCGGGATTGATAGGTTTAGTATCGTTATTCTCAATAACTTTGCTTTTAACATTACCTTGTATCAATTCCATTCTAATTTTACTTCTTTGAACCTCGTCCTTTTCTTAAAGGTTAAGAGAATGCTCCCACTCATTTCAACGAGTCTTTGCTTAGAAAAGCAAAATTTGAATTTCATGAAGACTACTTTTCAATTCATTCGTTTAGTCTTAAAACTTTCATTGAAGTGGTTGCGGTATTTTGGTCAATTTTGATTTCCTATAAATCTAGTTACCAAAATGATTTAACGTTTTAAAGTACTTAACTCAATTAAGCATATGAGAAAACAATTAATTGTAAGTAGATATGTTAGTCAAGAATCAAAAACCCTTTTGATCATTAATAACTTTTATCTATACTCTTCACAAGAGATCCTTTCAATGGATAACACGAGGTTTTAGAAGAAAAATTCATATTTGTCTCATGTTACGATGTTTTAATGGAGATTTTGTACTATAATCGAAATGATATCGTATAAATTTGAGGTGAAGGAAAAAGAACGATGCGACAACGGAATGATGAAAAACTAACATTTATCGTTATAATAATACTTGTAAATAATTTAACAAGTAAAGCATTTACATAGTGACCTTTACCCAACTATGATAAATGATTCCAAGATCCAAATTCATATTAACTTGGGCACGGTGTAGCTGATTCATCCCTTATCAATATAACTCGGTGGATTAACTCTCTAATCAATTATACTTTTAGAACTCTTGGTCGATAAAATTACATTAATATTTATCTTTAGCCCAAAACACATCCGGCTATGGTAGAGAATACTTTTGTTGAGTTCAACCCAAATTTCGAATAAATGTGTCCATGATCCAAATTCACATTAACTTGGGCACGGTGTAGCCAATTCATTCCTTATCAACATGAATTCGGTGGATAGACATTTATCACCCACCTCCCCTACGTAACAAGGTTTGTACCCCGGTTTGGCCGAGCGCACTCCCTCACGAAATAGGTTTTCATGGTTTCTACTTTTTGGTAAGGCTAAGTCTCAATTGTTTATTTTAGCGAGAGGTCATGTCAATTTATTATCTATCACGTTTTAAGTGAACTAAAGCGGTGAACTACGATAATTGTAATTGACACGGTCGATAAACTCGATATAAAATGCATGTTTAGTTATGGCGATTTAGCGATGCATGCAACATATAAATAAAATGCAAAGCATAAAAATAAAATCCTAGTATGGCCTTCCTAAAATAGTAATTCTAATAGACTATTACAAATTCGGAAACCAACTCCTTTGGTCCCTTGAACTTCGGTCTTGGCACGCACTTCAAGGCAACACTTTCTTTGATGGATCGCCTTCTCGAATGGCACCGTCTTCAAGGAACTCCGGAATAATTAAATTACAAAATGAATTACATAATTTCCTATTATACATTTGTAATTAAAAATAAAAATAAATCTATTAAATTACAAAACGGTGATACGAGATCACAATAATTACAACCGAATCGATATTCCCATACATTTCGGGTAATACCAATTAAAACTAAGGCCATACTAAGTAAAATTACATAATTCAAAAATTACATAAAATTAAAATATGACAATCAATAATAAAATGCAGCATTATAATATGTATGAACATGCTAAATTTTATGCTAAATCGCCTTTTAAGAGCCAATATCGTATATTAAACAGTTTCTATGGATTTGCGTGATTTAACTTATTAAAATCACAATAATTACTTGATTTCTTAATATTGTTCATTATGGACTCAAAACTTAGTCTTCACTAGCCATCTTAGGACTCAAAAAATCACAATATCGTATATTAAACAGTTAATTACCCTAACAATCTTAGGACTCAAAACATCACTAATATTTTGACAATAACTCAACTTGAGTTCTTAATATTGTTCATTATGGACCAAAAATACAAAATTTATGCTATAAACTTCAAATTAAATTATAAAAATTTCAAATAATTTCAAAATTTGAAATTTAAACTCATCAACATTCTGGAAAAATACCATGACACTCATAATGTTCAAAACTTAGGTTAAAAATTTCGAAAATTTATCGAGAAAAAACAATGTTGCGGTTTATCAATTTTAACAAATATGACCATAAAATTATGAGAAAAATTATTTTCATCAACTTTTCACTTTTAGATCTGAAATATATGATAAAATGCAACATGTGACATTTTTCCTTTAGTCATGAAGTATGTTTTAGCATTATTACTAATTATAGTCACTATTTATGTGATTTTTCATCAAAAATTCATAAATCATGCAAATAGACTTCATTATAGCCAAATATTTTACACACATCTTGTAAAATTTCATGTGACAACATACTAAATTTTCATAACCATATTCGAAATATAACTCATATTAACCTATTTACCCATTTAAATACGACTTTAACTTATAAATTTATATTTCGAGCAAAACAACTTATTTTAACATGAAATTTTACAGGCCATCAGTATGTATTACATGTGAAAGCATATCCAAAAACCACTGGAAAATTCGATGTTTAGCTATTTTTCGTCCAAAAAGGATATTTTTCTCATAAAAATCATATTTTAATGCCAATAATATATAAAATGAACAATAAAAATCCATAAATCGTCCCATATGACCTAAAATCTATATACGACCAGAAAATTTTAACATGCAAAATTATTTCGTGATTTATCAACATAAAACACAAATTTCAAGTTTTATTCGTTAATCGTATTATCTCGGAAAAACGATCCCGATCTTGCATGCAAGAACCATAAAGCTCTGATACCACTTATTGGAAATCACATTTTAAATATCACATATTTTAGTTTAAAGTTTTAGTCATAAAAACTTAAGAATCTTATGGATGCAAAACATATAAATAAGTGTAGAGGAAAATCGGTTCCTTACATTGAATATTTCGGTTTCTGGGCACAAGTAAGGTCTCCTATCTTCACTTGTTCTTGAGCTATGATGAGTAATAGGATGATCCTCCAAAGACTTCAAGTATAGAAGCCACTCCTCTTGATTGCACCCAAGATTATCCCTTATCTCTACTAAATAATATGTGCTAGATATTTGTTTAGTAGTTTACCTTAAAATTGATTACTAATACTCATATATTACACTAATAATATTAGTAATCTTTTATGAACAATTTGAATCAAAAAATCTCATGTTTTGATGAAGAGAAAGATAAATATGTGAGAGAAGAAAACTTTGCAAGTCTTTTGAATGGACAAGCATAAAGAGAATAAGTAGAGGAAAAATTAAATCCTCTAAAGTGGAGGAGGGTCACAGTTATGGGAGGTAGAGGACCAATATATGGTCCTTCCTTTTTTTACTTTTTGTTCTTATCTAAACCTTAGGCTTGTAAGGCTAGGTAAGTAGTGTCATGATGGTGTTATTTTAGCTTATTAAAATAAACTACCACCATCCACTAAACCGTCTTTATTTCGGTCCATATTCATAAAATGGACTACCATTTTATTTTGTCAATTTGTCACTTGTCACACAATATGTCACATATAGTATGATACATGTTATTAATTAATTTAATGCATATTTATCACATAAATATCATTTTATAAATTAATTAAATTACATATAACAAATTGACTAGTGATACTTGATCACAAAAATAAAATGGGTCGTTTAATTATAATTCACAACATCTTGCAATTATAATCAACATTTCATTCTCATCTCACTATTGAATTGTTCAATTTTAAGGAATTGATCAACTTGTATCGTCATACAATTAATCAAATTTACAGATAAGGGCATCATCCTTTAGGTGTGACCTTAAAGGATCAACTAACCACCACCGTCCCACGACAGTAACGTCAAACTCTAGCAAGCCAATCGTTACCGATTAATGTTGGTCAGTTGACTATATAATTAAATCATCCCTTACGTATTCTTAACTTGAGATTTAAACAAGTGATCATCATGATCGACAATTGTGATCGCATTATTATCGGGGATACTTCAAAATTCGGGTCATGATGCCTAACACGATCCATTGTTTAAAAAAGGTGTCAAATGACAAAGTGTAAAAACATAAGCTTGTCAATCTGATCCGTCATGTATTCGGATTAACCGTAATCGGGATCGTCCTAGACAAATGCTAAAACGAAACAGGACAGTGCCAGGCAGCCCCATTGGGGCGCGAGGCTATTGTCGAGGGAAAGGGCTCTTCCCAGGTTTTAAAATATGAAAACAGACGGCCTCTTGATGCGCGAGTCAGACGACGACCCATGGGGCTGCATGACTCGGAATAATTACTATTGTGTTAGTAATATTCGTTGTCGGATTTGCAAGTTTGAAAAGCATAGTTTACAAATAAAATTGTAAAATGTTTAATTTGAACTAAATATGTTAAGTTCATTTCTTTGTAATTAGTCAAGTTTGTCATCGTAATCGGATTAAACCGACATGGTATAAAGAACCAAGGATGGTTATGAATTATGACTAATATATTTACAAATGTAAACAAATGAGAAAAATGGTAAATATAATAAAAGGGGGCTAAAATACCCTTTAATTTGTAATTTACCAATAATATCATCGAGTCACGGAATAAACCGTCATGGTATAAAGAACCAAGGATGATTTTTGTAATGGTCAACATATGTTTATCATAAAAATGAATTAAAATGGTAAATAGAAGAAAGGAATTTCCTTTAAAATGTAATTAACCAAATATTATCACCGAGTCACGGATTAAACCGTCATGGTATATGGAGCCAAGGGTGTTATGATTTAAGGTCAAAAAGTTTGTCTTAAAAACGATTTGAAGCATTTGAAATGGTAAAAACCGATTGCAAATGAGAAAGAAATATATAGGAAAGACGAGAACAAACACGGATGAGTCTGACCCGATAACCCCCAAGAGGCGCGAGCCTCTTTGCATAGCAAAGGGCTTCTGTCTCAGGCTAAAACTCGGTTTGGCTCGTCTAACCTATAACTGAATCGTGTTATGCATTGTTCATGCATATAAACTCATAAAAACAGTAAAGACATGAAATAAATGAGATATTTACACCCTAAAACTTATATATTTTGATGTTTGCGATGTAGACGACTTTAGAGACGGTTTTCTCGTAGCAACTACTCACGATCAAGAAGTTTAAAAGAGTGCCTTAAAAAAGGATTTTGTTTTGAAAATGAGTTGAAAATATGTTAATTAAAACATGTTGATTGATGAATTGAGTTGGTCAAATGGGTCGGTCGAATGCATGGCGACGGTACCAAACAAAATGTGTAAGGCTTGTGTTTACGATTGGTAGGTCGTAAACACGTGTCGATTTTGTGACTTAGGAAGTCGGGTCTAGAAGTTTAAGGGAGAAGGAGGGGGCGGATTCTCGCGTGAGTATTATGGTGTGTGATGGTGGGTATTTATAGAGAAATGTGGGGTGGTAGGTCGGTTGAGTTTTCTTAGAGGCTAAGCAGACACCTGCTTTAGGCGCGAGCAACCTAGTGATTGAAAGGGGTGTTCTATCCCTTTCAATTTGGACGTGTCCTTTGCTCTATCTATTATTTGGTTGGTTTGATTTGTGGTTATCAAATAGAATGTCGTGTAAAAATATGGGCTCCTAATAAGATGATTTTGGGTGTTACTTGAGGTAGGTGTTTTGTGTGCTTGACTCGGGTTTGACCCGTGTGATCGGGAATTGAGTTTGGAGACGGTTTTTGGCCCGGTGTCGGTTTTGACTCTAATTAGGGTCATTTTAATGCAAATGGCAAGATAAAACCATTCATGGCATTATTTTTGACATTCGAGATTTGGTTTGACTCGGGTTGACTTAGGTTGACTCAGGTTGACTCGAGTTGCGGGTTTCTGAGTCGGTTTTGAGTCCGAAGACGATTTTAACTCTAAATAGTATTATTTTAATGCAAATGATGTTAGAAAACCATTTATGAAATATTTTTCATATCCGAATAGTGCATTAAACCATCTCATATTAGCCAATCCACGCACGCATATCAAAAACACATTATAGTCCGATCATCATCGGGTGGTTTTTGGAAGGTGCAAATACTGGGTAGCTACAGAGCCCCCACTTTGACTGAGGCTTGGACAAGGCGAGGTCAAAGTATGGCCTCCAGGTCAATCGAAAATTACAATCTGAAGACCATTGCGACGTCGAGGCGACTCAAAAAGGTTTGATCCAAGGTCATGCCATCGGGAAGGGCGACGTCGAGGCGACTCGGAGATGCGAGTCAAGGACCTGCCGTCGGGAACATTTTAGAGTTGACTTTCGATTCGGGTCGTTTAAAGTCCATTAGACTACGTGTAAAGGCTCGCCAGCCATAAGTAGGAATCATACCTTAGGCATCTCCGGGATACGTCCTTGAATCATTTGCACGCAAAGGCTCGCCAGCCATGTTTAAGGTGCGTTTGGAGGCTCGCCATCTATAGGAAGGAGTCATACCTGAGGCATCTTCGGGATATGTCCTTTAATTGTTTGCACATAAATGCTTGCCAGCCGTGTTGAAGGTGATGCATTTTAAGGCTCGCCAGCCATATGAAGGAGTCATACCTGAGGCATCTTCGGGATAGTTCCTTGAATTGTTTGCGCATAAAGGCTCGCCAGCCGTGTCGAAGGTGCGTTTTAAGGCTCGCCAGCCATATAGAAGGTGATGCATTTTGAGGCTCGCCAGCCTTGTTGAATGTGCGTTACGAGGCTCGCCAGCCATTATCGAATGTGATGCGTTTTGAGGCTCGCTAGCCATGTTGAATGTCGAATGATCGACTGTGGAAGTAGCCTGAAACATCAGGCTTATTTCAATAAATTGTCTGGTAATGACTTCCAACCAGGTTAACGTTGATAGGTTCGACTAGGGAGAAATGAACTCCAACTTGATGGGTGCCCTAAACGAGCTCCGTGGGGATGAATCATGTAAGCAAGGCTCTCTAGAAAACCATTTAGGGAGAGCGCTCCGTCGAGATCATAAATGATGTTGCGGGGATCTTTGAAAGACCTCTGTGAGATCCATTTGAAAATAGGAACTCGCTGAGGAGTTAGCAACTTTTCAGGACACGCCGGGGATATGAGATGTTGCTCATTGGAAGGTAGCGTATGCCATGTAATTGATGTGGCTGAACCCCTTGGACTTGACGGGTCGCCGTTTGTTGGGAAGAACCCAGTACTCAGTTGGAGTGAGTTTGTCTTCTCAAGATTACCTACATGGTTAGTGACCATACAAACCCGCAGTCGCATAGACAAGCACGTTGAATGCAAGCATATAATCACGTAAGCACATAAGCATGTGAGCAATTAGCACATAAGCAACTAGTTTGTAATATCTCACGCGAGGGGAGATAAAAATTTTGAAAGTTGTGAAGCTTAAAATTGAGTCTTGTTACTCGTAGTTCCGTAATTTGATAGATTAGAGACACGTGACCAATACGAGATTGACTCACACGGACGCATACTGACAGACTGACAAACAGACGGCCGTGAACGTGATACAAACTCGGAATCGACATGACACGTGGGTGACTCTGACAGACTTTGCACATGTAAGTGCAACTCCTTAGCCAAGAAAAGGTGACAACGCGTATCAAATACCTGAGGTAGAAGGTCCACTTTTCTGGGGAACACGAATTGATTATCTTCTCTAGAAACGTTTGCCTTCGCTTGCTTATTTGAGATCCCTCCCTAAGGCATGACGATTCGGAGAGCGGAACCAAGACCTTGTCATTGTCCGAACCGAGCACTGGGCTATGGGCGGTTTTATTTTGGACTGTAGCTGAGACTCAAAGGATTTTTGAGGATAAAGGATGGGTGGCATCTTGAAAGAGAAGCCCCAGAGTGAGAAGGTGAGAATTTGACAAAACAAGGAATGGGCGACATCTTAAGGAAGAAGAACCCAGTAAAGAGGTATAAGATTAAATTTTGCAGCTGGGTGGGCTGCTTTTGAGGATTGATGTTGAGATTTAAATGGATATGCGGTTGTGTCCTTGTTCGGGGACTGCCTACGTATTCGCGTGTTTGTGAAATCAAACCAGATCGTAGTTCTGAGCTGGTTATTGAGGATTGAAAAATATAAATGTTGTGAAAGAAGTATGCGGTTGTGCCCTTGTAATAGGACTGCCTACGTATTCGCGTGTTTGCGAAATCAAACCAGATCGTAGTTCTGATTGTGTGTACAATGGGCTGCAAATTGAAGGTGTCAAAATTGAATGTGTGTGGGGTTGTGGTTGTGCCCTTGTAATAGGACTGCCTACATATTCGCATGTTTGCGAAATCAAACCAGATCGTAGTTCTAAGTGTGTTTTGATAATTAATTTTGAGATGTATGGTTGTGTCCTTGAAGGACTGCCTACGTATTCACATGATGTGAAATCAAACTAGATCGTTGTTCTGAGTGTGTGTTCCTAAGCGAGTTTTTAGGACCTTAAAGTGTGAGGGTCACGACGGTAAATGCCGTTTGGTGACTCGAAAATTGATTTGAGAGAATTCCCCTCGATCGTGAATCGAAGAGGTGTAGTTTGTGAAAATGTTCCTTATCATGTGAGCACACTAAAAAGTGGACCCTAAGGGTAGACTAGGTATGTCCCATTCTCGGTAGCAAAGCATTCGAGGACTCCGTATCTGGGTCAGGGTGAAAATGGCTTCGACATTATGGAATGTGAAGCTTGGTGATAATAGGTTAGTTTGACAGATAAAAATCTGGAGTTGAGGGTCACGATGGTGAATTCCGTTTGGTGACTTGAAGGTTAATTAAAGAGAAATCCCTCTTGATGATGAATCGAAGAGGCATAGTTTGAAAAGAGTTTCTTGTTATGTGAGCACACTAAAAAGTAGACTCCAAGAATGAAATGTGCATGTGCCGTTTTAGGGAGCAATGTTTTTTGAAGACTGCGTATCTGGGTCAAGTTTAAAATGGCTTCGACATTATGAAACGTGGAGCCTTATAATAAGAGATTTGTTTGACAGATAAAAATCTGGAGGTTTTATTTGTGGTGTTTAGGCCTATGGGTTACGGCTTGTAATGTGGTGCGGAATGGGGTCTCCGGTTTGATATGGCCTGAGCACGAAATGGTTGGTAAATAATTTGGGATAAGAATCCCATGTCTGGACCTTAAAGGTTAAGGTGTAATATTACGAGCTTGAGGGGAATCCTCATAAGCTTAGATAAGTCTCCCTGTAGTAGTCTCTGGAAAGAGTTATGGGTGAAGCAGTGTTGGTTGAGGTTTTAGTCTTTGGTGTTTTGGACTCGTCGGTCCGGGATTTGGTGTGTTGGACTTGTTGGTCCTGGGCTTTGGACTTGTTGGTCCTGGACTTGGTGTTTTGGACTCATGGGTCCTGGGCTTTGGATTTGTTGGTCTTGGACTTGGTGTTTTGGACTCATGGGTCCCGGGCTTTGGACTTGTTGGTCATGGACTTAGTGTTTTGGACTCATGGGTCTTGGGCTTTGGACTTGTTGGTCCTTGACTTTGAATTTTGGTGTTGGACTTGTTGGTCCGAAGTTTGAAGAGTGACGGTTTAATTCGGTTATTTGAAATTGTGGGAAAATAACGAATTTGAATTTCGCTATTTCATTTTTGTTTAAAAAAGGACGGTTTTAAATTCCGTCGTTTGGAATTGTGGGAAAATAACAAATTTAAATTTCGCTATTTCATTTTTGTTTGAAAAGGACGGTTCTAATTTCGTCGTTTGGAATTGTGTGAAAATAGCGAATTTTGAATTTCACTATCTTGTTTTTTTTTTGATTTGAAAATGACGGTTTTAATATCCGTCGTTTGAAATTTGTGAAAATAGCGAATTTGAATTTCACTATCTTGTTTTTGATTTTAGAATGACAGTTTTAATTTCCGTCGTTTGAAATTTGTGAAAATAGCGAATTTGAATTTCACTAATTTTTTATTTTTTTTTTGGCTTTAGCCTTGACTTTGGTTTTTCTTTGGCTTTGGCTTTGGCTTTGGCTTTTGGCCTTGGGATCTAAGGCCTTTTGAATGTGACCTTTGCTTTGTAGAAATTGGGAAGGGGGCTTATCCCTTATGTGTTGTCGTTGTTTTGACATGTCGGTGGTATCCATCGTCCATGGACTGGGTCATGGTCGAATTCATGAACGTTATGGTGCTCCACGTTTTGGAGTTTTTTTTTAGGGTTAGACTAACATTTTTGTTAGACGTTTGTTTGTGTTTTTTTGGAAAAGTGGTAGAACTAGACCTACTCATTCTTTGCTGTCCTTCGTTCGAGGATGGTGTAGGTTCAAGCGGGGATGTACCCGGTGGTAAAAGGTCGAATCTCAGTGATGGGATGATTTTGTGGGGAATGGGCTTGCCTGTCGTCATTGATCATGAACAAGGAGATGTTTTGGGTTTGTTATCGGGGTTCATTGTAGAATCCCTTTGATAGAAGCTCGTTCTAGATTGGATGCTAATGAAAGGTTTCTATTGCCAGACATGGAATAGGTAAAGAGAATGGACACGGAGTTTCGAGTCCTCTACTTACTCGATATGGAACGTCACTCGAGTGTACTCTCATTGAATTGGAACACGTTGTTTGTTTTAAATCAATTCTCAGATCAATTCTCGTTGTCAACGGGAAATAGGGGAGAATATATGATAGTTGGAAATTGTGCTTTTATTTAGATAAATAAGATGTTAGCACAGACTCGATGAATACGTGTGACTCATGGGGACAGCCCCCAGTTTGCCACTTAGGAATAAAAAGGACGGACACTAGGATAGATATGAGAAAGCCTAAGACTCGGACTCGGACTCGGAAACGGACACAATCGTAGATATGGACTCCTAATCATCATTTTCCTCCTCGAAGGTCTCCTTTGCAGCATCCAGCGGCTTGAATGTCTGGTCTTGAGCATTGACCCACTTGAGCACTTCAGTCTCGTTGTTGGCAATGATATGAGGACAAAAGTCAATGAGGCTCTTATCTCCTTGCAGAAAGAGATGTTCATGAGGGTTGTTTTAATCAATTGGTTCGCCTAGGGATGAAGCTACCAGTTCATGGTTGTCGATCATATTTTGAATAGCACGTTTGAAGCATGTTTCAGTATCATGACCCTTTCCTTGATGATATTGGCAATAGGCACTGCCGTCCCAGAAACGGGTTTTCCTCCGTTCAGACGGGTCCGGAGTGGGCCCGATTGGTTGTAGTTTCCCTTCAGTCACAAGCTTTTGAAGAGTTGCGGTATAGGTTGGGTTGAGGTTGGTGAATGTCCTTTGAGAACGTTCCACCTTGCTGTTTGGCTTGAGACATTCAGGAGGATTGTCTTGACTGTGAGGTGCAATTATGATTTTGCCAGCTTCAATCATATCTTGAATGACATGCTTAAGTTTAAAACAGGTTTCGGTGTCATGGCCCTTTCCTTGATGGTATTGGCAATAGGCATTACCATCCCAGGATCAGGCTCTTTTGTGTTCGGGTTTGTCCGGAGTCGGACCAATGGGTTGGAGCATTTCTTCTGAAGCAAGTATCTCCAGAGCGGTGCCATATGTTATTCCTAGATCTGTGAATATACCCTTTGATGTTTTCCCATGGTTCCAACATTGGTGTTTTTTGGGATGTTTTTGAGAGTTTTGTTTTTGTTTTTGTTTTTGTCAATCCTGGGCGGAAACTGGATTTGGTCATTGTCAATGGAAAGTTTTGGGGAAATTGCTTGATATTTTGAAGGGGATTTGGGTGAGGTGATTTCATGTTCTTTGTTGGTTGGTTCATAGATGTGGGAACAGTCGGATGACACCTCATTTTTAGCAGCTGTTGGTTGGTGAATGGAGGGTTGGATTTATCCTTGATGGCCAGGTTCATTTTCAGTACAAGTAAAACCTTTTCTCCAAATTAGCTACTCGAGTGTTTAAAACGTCGATAGAAACTTTTAGATTTGAGAATATGTTGTTGATAGAGACGGAGAGCATCATTATAGCGCTTTGTATGTTATCTTCGTCAATTGCATGAATTTTCTCATCGTCGGGAGCGATGAGGTGAGAGCAGTCTAGGGAAGATTCCTGACTGTATCCAATTGGGTTTTCTGGAGGGCTGTTTTTGTTGTTTGTTGAGGGAGGTAATGGTAACTCGCTCTTTTCAATCATATCAAGGATGGCGCCTTTTAGGGGGAGACACATTTCAGTGTCATGTCCGCGACCTTGGTGATATTGACAAAACAGTTTTCCGTCCCATTTACGTCATTACTTGTTTGGCAGAGGGTCCGGAGTTGGACCAATTGGTTTGAGCTTTCCTTTAGAGATTAGCCTTTCCAAGGCTGCGGCATAAGGTATACCCAAATCAGGGAAGGATCTATGAGCTCGTCCGATTTTGGTCTGTGGAGCACCTAAGGAATTGGCTTCAGTGGCTTTGGTATCCCTCCAACTGGGGTTGGGTTTGTCATTGGCAAGTAGCCGGCTTTCGAGGAGCTTAACCCGTTGCTCAAAATCAGAAGAGGGCAAATTCCCAGTTATCATTTTGTCCTCAACTTGGGAGAGACGAGTGCTCAAGTTTTCCACGGTAGCTAGGAGTCAAAGGACCATGTTGTTGGTTTCGGCAGAAGTCATGGCGGATGCCGATTGATCAGCTTCTTGAGTTCCTAGTTGGCAATTGATGGCATCCAAGGGATTCCTATTTGACATAACGATAGGCGTTATAACTTATCTTGGCAAGGGATTGCACAAACAAAGGTAAGTACGAAACATATGTAATAAAGGCGGTTATGTCGTGAAGACGCGACAGTGTGACAAGGTTATGAGTTCATTAAAGATCGTGAATGACCTCTTGTGTATGAACTCAGAGTGCAAGACGTTGAACTTGACCCGAGTGTCGACTTTGGCATAGTGATGCAAAGACAAATGACTTCTGACTCAGTTTAGATGTGCGTTGATGGCGTGACGCCGTTGGACGAGACATGCACATAAACTTGACCTTCGACCCGTAAGATGGGGTAAATACGGGTTTAATACCCGAGAGGTTTTGACTCTGCTAATGCCATTGAAGATGTCTCGACAATTAGGCGACACGGCCTAGACCAGAAGGTAGGTACTAACTTCGGCGGAGACTTGACGTTATCTAGACGACTTGACTTGAAATCGACTGGACTCTAATCCACTTGAGGCTGAATCAGAAAGGTGCACCGAATTTTCGAAAATAGAAATTTTCAAAAAGATCCATTTGTCGTTTTATGGACGGCTTCCAAAGAGTAGGGATCTTTAGAAGGTCGGCCAGTTGAAAGGGTTATCTTAGGTTGGTTTTCAAAAGGCGGTTTGAGTTGAAATTGCGGCGGCTCTGAAAACAAAGTGTTGTTTTCGAAGACAGTTTTTGAAATTCCGATTCACGGATTTGAAAATCGAGAATTGAAGAATTTAGAATCGTCATCACAATGGCCATGAAAACGGTTAAATTTGTTTCAAAGGATTTAAAATTGGGTTGAAAATTTGAAAACGGTTAAATTTGTTTTCAAATGATTATATTTTGAATTGAAATTTGAAAACGATTAAATTTGTTTTCAAAGACTTGATTTTGAATTGAAATTCGAAAACGGATAAATTTGTTTTCAATTGATTTGAAACTGGATTTGAAATTTGAAAACGGTTAAATTTGTTTTCAAAGATTTGAAGTTGGATTTGAAATTTGAAAACGGTTAGATTTGTTTTCAAAGATTTGAAATTGGAAATTGTGGGGATTGAATTCGTCATTACGACGGCTTAGAAAACCGTTTTAACCTTTAAAAGACGATATGCAAATTGAAAAGTGTGAGAATTGAAATCGTCATTGCGACGGCTTAGAAAAGCCAAATTTGATTTCGAAAACGAAATTTGAAATTTGGAAAGTTGCACGGGTTGAAATCGTCATTACGACGGTTTGAAAAACGTTTTTGTTTGAAAACTGAATCGTCATTACGACGGTAGAATTCGTCATTACGACGGCGTAAAACGTGATTTGAAACGGTTGTGAAAAAACAAGATTTAAAATCGTCGTGATGACGGCATAAAAAGGTGTACAATGGTCGGCGAAAGACCGAGGTATGAAATGGCCATTATGACGGCGTGAAAAGGTGATTTTGAAATGGTTTGTGAAAACTAAGGTTTGAAATCGTCATTACAAGAGTATGAAAAGGTGCATTTGAAATGGTTATAAAAACCGGGTTTTGAAATGGCCATAATAACGGCGCGAAATGTGTTTTTGAAACGGTTGTAGAAAACCGGTTTTGAAAGTTGTCATTACGACGGCCTAAAAAGGCGATTTGAAATGGTTATAAAAACCGGGTTTTGAAATGGCCATTATAACGGCATAAAAAGGTGCTTTGAAATGGTTGTAGAAAACCGAGTTTGAAATTCGTCTTTACGACGGCCTAGAAAGGCGTGTTGAAATGGTTGTAGAAATCTGGGTTTGAAAATCGTCATTACGACGGCCTAGAAAGGCGTGTTGAAATGGTTATAGTAAACCGGGTTTGAAAATCGTCATTACGACGACCTAGAAAGGCGTGCAACGGTCGGCGAAAGACCGAGGTTTAAAACGGCCATTCTAGCGGCGCAAAATGTGTTTTGAAAGTTTGAAATGACACGGAAGGACTTATGATCACATAACACATAACCACTCGCAGTTCATTATATTATGCATAATGCCGATACGGGTTTTGGCTTAAAAGGGTGGGTTACACACCAAGCGATCAAACCCCGATTTTCGAGAGGGATACCAATCCAACAAAATGTGTAAGGAGGGTGCCCTAGCCTCGTGCTTGAAGGTGATGAAAGCTCTTTGACGAAACAGAAATGTGTAACGTCAACAATATGCTTGACTCAATCGGGATTTGAAATGCGGGGATGGGAAAACTCACGCCGTCGAGACGAGCCAATTGGTCGAAAAGGATTAGGTTGTGCGCCCGGACAAGGAACCCGACTTATGACCGTAAAATCAATTAATGCACTTTAACCATGACCTCGTTTGAGTTTCACCTCTAAAGATCACAAAGATACAAGTGTCCTAGTTTTCCCAGCGGAGTCGCCAATCTGTGGACATGGTCCACAGGCCGGTCTGCAAGCGCGAGCCGCCTACCGGTCCGTAGTCACGGGCCACCTGCACGCCAAGCCAAATTGTGGACATGCAGCGGTCTAAAAGCCACGCTCGGTGACGTAAAAATGCTTTCGACCGGATCGCTTTAGATAGGTCGGTTTCGTCTCGGTAAAGGTCTTGAAACGATGTAGAGATGTTCGGAGTCGCCACCAAGCATTTGTGGGATGCTTGGAACCCGTTTAAATCCACTTTATACCTAGGTCAATTAAGGCAAAGAGCGGTGTTTGACATAGGTACTAAAGATAAGGACTCGTCCCCCTTTTAGCATTATATGCCTAAAATGACTCTCGTGCGCCCTGGATAAGGCCATCCACTATCCAAAGGTTCTGAGTAAGGGTGAGGGTACGTATTGGGAAGCCCTTTAATCGGTCACCCAATCCCGCCCGCATTAGCGACCTCTACTGATCGATCGTGGTTGTTTAAGTACAAGAGTTGATAAAACGGTTTAATGCATGAATGCTCATCCAAAAGTCTTAACCTAACATGTGAATATTTTCTAAGTCGGTTGTTTATGCACGTAGCATGAAATTGATGTCGAAGTTGGATTTAGATTGATTTGCATGTGAAAAAGAAAATTAAACATCCATTTACCAAATTCGGGTCATGATGCCTAACACGATCCATTGTTTAAAAAAGGTGTCAAATGACAAAGTGTAAAAACATAAGCTTGTCAATCTGATCCGTCATGTATTCGGATTAACCGTAATCGGGATCGTCATAGACAAATGCTAAAACGAAATAGAACAGTGCCAGGCAGCCCCATTGGAGCGCGAGCCTATTGGCGAGGCAAAAGGCTCTGCCCTGGTTTTAAAATATGAAAACAAACGGCCTCTTTGTGCGCGAGTCAGACGACGACCCAAGGGGCGTCTACTGGTTGTAAAAAGGTTGTTAAAAACCGTTTTTTGGGATTATGATTTGCAAGTATGATTTGCATGACTCGGAATAATTAATATTGTGTTAGTATATTCGTTGTCGGATTTGCAAGTTTGAAAAGCATAGTTTACAAATAAAAATGTAAAATGTTTGATTTGAACTAAATATGTTAAGTTCATTTCTTTGTTAGTCAAGTTTGTTATCGTACTCGGATTAAACCGACATGGTATAAAGAACCAAGGATGATTATGAATTATGACTAATATATTTACAAATGTAAACAAATGAGAAAAATGGTAAATAAAATAAAAGGGGGCTAAAATACCCTTTAATTTGTAATTTACCAATAATATCATCGAGTCACTGAATAAACCGCCATGGTATAAAGAACCAAGGATGATTTTTGTAATGGTCAAAATATGTTTATCATAAAAATGAATTAAAATGGTAAATTAACCAAATAATATCACCGAGTCACGAATTAAACCGTCATGGTATATGGAACCAAGGGTGTTATGATTTATGGTCAACACGGTTGTCATAAAAACGATTTGAAGCATTTGAAATGGTAAAAACCGATTGCAAATAAGAAAGAAATAAAGAGGAAAGACGAGAATAAACACGGGTGAGTCTAACCCGATAACCCACAAGAGGCGCGAGCCTTTTTGCATAGCAAATGGCTTCTGTCTTGGGCCAAAACTCGGTTTTGGCTCGTCTAACCTATATTTGAATCGTGTTATGCATTGTTCATGCATATAAACTCATAAAAACAATAAATACATGAAATAAATGAGATATTTACACCCTCAAACTTACATATTTTGATGTTTGCGACGTAGATGACTTTAGAGACGGTTTTTTCGTAGCGACTACTCACGATCAAGAAGTTTAAAAGAGTGCCTTAAAAAAGGATTTTGTTTTGAAAATGAGTTGAAAATATGTTAATTAAAACATGTTGATTTATGAATTGAGTTGGTCAAATGGGTCGGTCGAATGCACGGCAACGGTACCAAATAAAATGTGTAAGGCTTGTGTTTACGATCGGTAGATCGTAAACACGTGTCGATTTTTTGACTTAGGAAGTCAGGTCTAGAAGTTTAAGGGAGAAGGAGGGGGAGGACTCTCGCGTGAAGATTATAGTGTGTGATGGTGGGTATTTATAGAGAAATATGGGGTGGTAGGTCGGTTGACTTTGCTTAGAGGCTAAGCAGACACCAGTTTTAGGCACGAGCCACCTAATGATTGAAAGGGGTGTACTATCCCTTTCAATTTGGACGTGGCCATTGCTCTATCTATTATTTGGTTGGTTTGATTTGTGGTAATAAAATAGGATGTCATGTAAAAATATGGGCACCTAATAAGATGATTTTGGGTGTTACTTAAGGTAGGTGTTTTGTGTGCTTGACTCGGGTTTGACCCGTGTGAGTCGGAATTTGAATTTGGAGTCGATTTTTGGCCAGGTGTTAGTTTTGACTCTTATTAGGGTCATTTTAATGCAAATGGCATGATAAAACCTTTCATGGCATTATTTTCGACATTCGAGATTTGGTTTGACTCGGGTTGACTTAGGTTGACTCGACTTGCGGGTTTCTGAGTCGGTTTTGGGTCCGAAGACGGTTTTAACTCTAATTAGTGTTATTTTAATACAAATGAAGTTAGAAAACCATTTATGAAATCATTTTTCATATCCGAGTAGTGCATTAAACCGTCTCATGTTAGCCAATCCATACACGCATATAGAAAAACACGTTATAGTCCGATCATCATCGGGTGGTTTTTGGAAGGTGCAGATACTGGGTATCTACACCATCACTAACTAGACCCTAACATTTCCCAAACTTAGCTAAAGTCCAGGAATAAGTAGAGTTAAATAGTCGGGAAGTGATACAAGTGCTCCCATGGTCTGTCGCATAGGCCGCAGGCCTAAAGTCAAAAGAGCTAAAAAACTCTAAAGTGAGTGCCCTATAGGTTAAATCCTTCATAATGGCTAATCCCGACATCCCCATCTCGTTTAGCAAGTCAACAACAGATTCTAAAATTCCTAGAGTCTCTAGGGTAGGGCGACCCAAAAAACGGGTCAAGGTCATATGACATTCCATTAAATGCATAAAACGAGTACGTTCAGACGGGGACATAAATCTTACCTCGGCAAACGCAGATAAAGATTCCGTAGAAGTGTTAGCAGCCTTCCTAGCAGGAGCCCGTAACGCAGCAGAACTGGAGCTGGTGCCTGTCCCAATTCGTGAACTGGATGGAGTAGCAGCAGTAGTGACAGTGGCTGCAGCGGTGGTAGTCGACACGAGTCGACACCGGCATAGTAACAACGGGCATGGTGGCAGCAGGGACCACGACCAAGGCGGATGTCAGAGTCGACGCAGAGGGCGTCGAATTGGGCTCTTCGAATCCGGCTTACTTGTTACTCTCCATAACTATAATTAGATTCAAGTTCCAATTAACAATCTTGCAAAAATATTGAATTTCCCCAAACCAATTTCACAACCTTAATTCGTATAAAATAAGGGAAAAAATGCAATTAAACATTAAACAAGGGGAAAGGAACTTACTTGGTAGATTACCCAACAATAAAAACAATTAAAACCAATGAAAACTTCAAATATTCGAATTAATTCTACTTTTGCAACCCTAGTTTCGAAAATCCCAATTAAATCAAAAATTAATGATGCAAACAAGGGTATTTTGGTTTAATTGGTGCTTAGAAAATATTTGTGTGATTATATTGGCAGATTTGGGGAAGAATTTGAGAGATTTGGTCAAGGGATTCAATGAGATCGAAAAATTTGGGGAAGAAATAAGGTAAAACAATTGAAAATAGAATAAGGGAAAAAGAAGACTCCCTCGTCTAATATGCGCCAGAACAGCTCGATCGAGTAAACTAAAGCTACTCGATCGAGGATATCTTTTTTTTTTGGTAAAAGGTTAGAAATTCTCATTAAGCACATAAACAAGCTATTACAAGACTACCAAGTATGGTACAATTTAGAATTATGAATGAATGAATCAATAATTAATTGATTTGATCCACTCTTCATCACTACTTCTCTTAGTACATTTTAGCCAATATAAAGATCTAAATTTAAGCAAACGGCCCACTTGTTGTATGACGACTTCAGGATGCAAAATAGCCCCATCCAGCCTTGCTTTATTACGTTGAAGCCATATAGCATAAAACAAAGCTTGGATCCAGGCAATAGTAACCCTTTTCTTTAATTTTTGCCCAAGGTTTGGAATGAACCCATTTCAGCAAATTAGTCTCAGGCAGAGACATACGAATTTTACAGCTTAACAATTGAATCAGTTGCTTAGTATAACAGCATTAACTAAACAAATGAGTATGAGTTTCAAAACCAGTGCCACAGAGGAAACAAGTTGCCTCAGCAGTAATCCCCAAGAGCATCAGTTTATCCTTAAGCCTCAGAGTTTCACGAGCTATCAAACAGTTGATAAAATTATGTTTTGGTAGGCACCAAGAGTCCCAAATCCTCTTCTCCCACGTAACCAGAGGCTGTCTCTTCCTTATCCACTGATAACCACTCGATGGAGAGTAACCGGAGGGCATAGAAAGCCACTGACCAGTGTTTGAGAAGCTAACAGCAAACTTTAATCTAACCTTAGAAATTGTCTTCTAGCTCCAAGAGGAGTCTGGTTTGGGGGTCCAATGGATACACCACTCGATGGAGAGTAATTTGAAAATACTCGATTGAGGACTTCTTTCTTGTGCTTGTACTTTGCTCGATCGAGTGGTTAGAACTGCTCGATCGAGGATTCCTTGCTTAAATGCTCTTGCTCGATCGAGCACATAAAGGGGGCGATCGAGGACTTCCTCCTTAGCACACTTCCCAACGATCCGTAATTCTACAAAGACCCGAATTATACGCAATAATACTTCCCGCAAAATACCAAAAACAAAAATACGCAGTCTATATTCGTCTTAAGCTAAATAAATCTATCTAAACTAATACTAAAGCCTAAAGCTACTAAAGTCTATACATAAAATGGACCTCCATTTTATCTTTGTAATTTATCATTTGTAATATGTTGTGGCATGTGACATGTAACATGTCATTAGTAATATAAATGCATATTTAACTAATTAAATATCATTTTAAATTAAATAAATTACATTTAAAAAATTAACAAGTAATTCACAATTACTAAAATGGGTCACATTCGGTCTAGTTAATATAATCTACAACATTTTGTAATTATAACTAACTAATTACTCTTATCTCAAACGTTTCATAAACATTAATCAATTTTAGTAATATAATAAATTAATTACTAAATTAAATCTTATTTAATCACATTACAATAAAATATATAATTCTCACTTATAAATAAATTTGTTCAATTTAAGGATTTAATTAATCTGTATCAATATACGATTAATTAACTTTACAATTTGGGAATCGTCCTTTAGGTGTGATCTTAAGGGATCAACTGATCACCACCGTCAAACGACAGTAATGTCAAACTCTAGTAAGGCAATCATTACCGATTAATGTTGATCAATTGACTATATAATTGAATCATCCCTTACGTATTCTTATTATGAGATTTAAACATGTGATCGCACTATTGTTGAGGACACATACTCCAACAATCTCCGAGTTGTCCGAGACAAGTGTGCGTCACCAATTCTCTTGTCCTATTACATCATCTCCCACTCAATGCAAGGTGTCTTGCAGGTCGTACTTACATTTGATCATATCTTGAGTGGTTTCCTCGATCTGGAGAGTAACTGTATGACCGAAATTATCTACCGTAGATACCTTCCGAGCGTGGCCACGCATTTTCAGTTCACTACTCCTCGAGTGGCCCTGAGATTTTAGATAACCCTGACAAGAAGATGGACAATTCCTATCGCACTATTCCCTTCGTACACCCACAGTTCATCATGACCCAAAAGAGGCACACTCACCCCTTTTGACAGAATGGCTTGGGGCAAAATCAAAGTTAATCAGAAACTGTGCCGAATTGGGCGAATAGTCTTTAGTCAATGAATTGACTCAAAAGAATACTATAGTAGCTCTTGCCACGACTAGGCTTTGTAAAAATTACCAGAACTCTATATATAAGTGGTCACTGCCCGACGGAGTGTCTCTTACAGTCTGCCTATGTGATCGACTAGTCATCCCTTATGACCCTATGGCACTTGAACTTGCCATCAATCGCATCACACTCTAGTCACTTCGAGACGTCACCTCATATAAGCAACTAGGGGCCAATACTATGTTAATCCAGTTCACCTTAATAGGGTTCAACATTGTCCATACAACCTATTTGGATATAACAAAGCAATAAAAGAGTTTTTAATAAAACTCAAACGATGAATGCATTATCACATGTGTGAAATTGACACCATATCAATTACTACATAATCTATAATCCATGCTTAATATTGTATATAACTATACATCTCAACTTAATTGAAATAGCATGACTTATCATGCTTAGCCTATGAAAAAGCCTTGGTTAGCAAGTTTTAGAAACACTTTGCACTTACCATAACCTTACTATATACCATTTACCATTGTTGTGTATAATCTTGTATTATAAGAACTTCTTTGAGTACGTGTCAAGATCCAATCTGGACATAGGCTCTCTCTTGCCTTTGTATAACTCCCACTGTCCTCACAGTGTGTAGGGATAGGACCTTCGGTTATTGGAACGAACTACCATAGTTCCTCCAATTCATAAAACCGAATCCTTATATGATCCCTTCCTTCTTGCATATCCCATTATTGCAAGTGTACTCAATTTCCGTTGTGTATATCTTATTGTTCAGCTGCCTGGGATGTTTCTAACAGATATCCTCCTTAATTAATATAGCCAAGATGGTTCTCAAATCATCCTTATGTGTTTAGAATATGGTTTGTGTGTAACTCGTTGCACATAAATCCATCTCAATTCTAAATGCTTAGCTTCATATCTTTAGTACTTCTTGAGTACTAACTAATGAACTATGTGGCTATATAGAGACTTCGGTCAAAAATTCGATTTATAACTTCTCGTCATACTCATGTATACGATGTTTAAGAATGGTGACACATCTTAGCGTAATGAATTAATCCCTCAGCGGAAGCAAGTGGATTCAATTTCTACATGTTCAATACTTTTGAACTTGTCAAGATTCTTATTAACCGCAGAATATTCATTTAACGCTAATATCCTCTTATAACTATCTTTATAGGTCTAGATACCTTAGAGATGTATTATTCTTCTCCTAAGTCTTCCATCATTCACAATGATCAATATGTCCCTTACATAAAAGACTAATAACAACACATTACTCCCACTAAACTCCATGTATAAACAGAACTACTCGACAATTCGAGAAAAGTTTATCACATGATCAAAACATACAATTCAACTCCTTTACTTCTACTTAAGACTTCTTCTTAAGTTTTTATCCTATCTTAAGATTGTTGCGATTTTAAAAACTCATACAAGATGATTTTTAAATCCAACAATAAAATCCGAATTTTAATGAAGCGTTGTTGTTGCGTGTAAAACCTTTTGCCACGAACCAACCAAACTAAATAAACATTTTCATGTTTATGCTCATTTCGGACTTTTGCGGAGTTGAAACTAGATAAAGCATCTTAATAAGTTACAGGTTTGTTACTTTCAAAAATAACATGACTCCTATCCACTTAGATTTCGAAGAAATAATTACTGATTTTGACCAAGAAGGAACATCTTCCTACGTCTTATTCTCAGTTTGTGGCTCTTGAACATTTTCTCCCACTCTGTCTTATAGAAATACTCCTCATTTATTTAATAGACGGCATCACGAGCCACAAACCCTTTGTTCTCGTGATCATGTAGAAAGAGAGAGCACATGTTTACTATAGAAACAAGCTATAATTTAGGTACCATGCCTAACCATATCTTATATGAAAAGTAGATGATTGCTTTAACCATGTTTTATTTTAGTGGAAAATTTAAAAATGCTACACAAATTTGCAACAAAAACTACCTCCAACTACAATGTAAAGATTCAATCATATCGTAATTAAAGTGAACTTGTGATACAATATCACCCTCTTTTGGTGCAGATAAAAGTTATCACTTTATTGTTCCCCATTATAACAAAGTACTAATACTTTGGTTTTATAATATGTAGGTTTTGATACTTTTTAAACATTCATTGAACTTATTAAAAGAATTTCTCTTCTTACCTCATTAAGTGGATATCAAGTATCTACCTAATTCGTTGGTAAAAGAGATGAAGAAGTAATAACCTTCTCAGATTGAAATTATATTCGACCATACACTTCAATGTGTAAATAGGGCGAATATCTTGCTCTATCCATAATCCTTTTCCAGAAAAAATCATGAATTAACTTGCTTTGAATACAAGATTCGCACACACCAAAAGATTTTCAATCAAATGGTTTGGGAGACTAGTCAAAACTAGTTTCTTAATGTGATTTTCAATCGAGAATTGAGAAATGATTTTGGGTTACCAACTTGAGTCTTGTATATATGACATTTATTTCTAGTTTGAAAATAAATATCTTGATTTGTATGGTCTCACCATAAACTAAACCATGGTTCGTAAGGGCACAACGTTTGTTTTAATTGCATAATAGAGAAACCTTTGCGTTTTATACAAAAACTTGAATTATATTCTTATTTAGAGTTAGTGTACATCATATAAATTATTGAGGTACATTTCTAAATACAAAACTAAAATGAGTACACTATAACACTTATATGTCCATGGATGAAATGGCAACTACCCTAGTTCCATTCATGTAAATTTCTTAATTTATTCTTGATAGTCATCAAACGATAATGCTAAATATCATGATGAAATCCACAAATTTGTATCAAATACTTATGATGTGGTAATTGGCAGGAATGCAATGTCAACGTCATAGATATTCACGAAGGAATATGCTGGAGTCACACGACCAACTTCCTTGATCTTTACTTATTGGGGTTTGTATCTATTTTAGTGTCTAACACCTTCTCTTTTGTGCCTAGTTCTATCCTTAACAATTAAGATAGATACTTACTTCTTATTGCTCCCACTCACTTCAAGAATTTCTACTTGATGGAGACTTATCTTCATATAAATTCCTAGTTAATCTTTCACGAGGATGAACTCTATTGTGGTATTTGGTCAACCAAAATTTCTAAAAAATCAATTTACCAATTTAACATTGTCATATTCTTAACAACATAAGGGCTTGATGACAAGTGTTTAGGTTGAGCAATAAGACTTTTGAACCATGGATGCATAAAAAATATAATCAAAACATATTTTGACTAATCATTACCTATAGTCATATTTCTTCATAAGAAATCATACATAGGTATGTTAGGAATTTTAAGATGCTAATCTTATATGACATAGGATAACTCCTATGGAGTTCTATGGAATAGAACGATTCCTATGGAGCTAGTCCACAATCTATGATACGGTTCATTTTAGAAAGAGATTCTTTGTCGTTAGAAATAGTGGTTTAGCGGAGACTCGTGTTACAATCAAATGATATCGCATATGAGTAGGAGTAATGAAATAGAACAACATTAAATACAACGAAAAAGTGGGAAAAAACAACATTCATCGTAATAAAACATTTAAGTATGTTTTAGCATTTATATAATGACCTCCACCCACTTATATAAACGATTCCGAGACCCAAATATTTAAATTAAATCTTGGATGTGAGTCTACGGGCCCTCTACACCTCTTGCTAATATAATCTTGGTGGGTTAACCCTTTTAACCGACTCTACAATTAGAACTCCCGGTCGATGAATTTACGTTAAGTTCATCTTCAGTCCAAACCTATTGGGACAACGGTCCCACTAATACTTTCGTTGAGATCAACCAAATTTTGAAGTGTAATAACTATTTATTACCCCACTTACCCAACGTCAAATGAAGTACCCCGAAAAATCGTATTGTATCCCTTATGCAATTGAGATTCATGGGTTCCTACTATTTGGTAAGGCTATGTCTCAATCTTAATAACGTGAGAGGTCGAGTCAATTTATTATCTATCAAATTTAAGTGAACTAAATTTTTGAACTAACGATAATTATAATTGACACGGTCGAATACTCAATATGATATGCATGTGTTGTTTATAATGAAAAATGCATAAGCAATAAATAAATTTCCTAGTATAACCTTCCTAAAATAGAAAATCAAATATTCTATTATATTTCGGAAACCAACTCCATTGGTCCCTTGAACTTCAAGTGAAACGCATCCGAAGGACTCTATCTTGATCGGAACACTTTTCCGAATTGCACCGTCTTGAAACAACTCCGAAATTTCAAATAATAATAAAATACATAGCTATTCCTATTATACATTTGTAATATGAAAAACTAGTAAAAAATAAAATTGATACGAGATCATATTTAATTACAACTGAATCGGTAATCCCTTACATTACGGGAAATATCGATTAGAACTAAGGCCATACTAAGATACAATTACATAATTCAAAATTACATAAATAAAATATGACATTCATCAATAAAATATGCAGCATTATTATATGATCTAACACGCCAAATTAATGTGCCAAATCGCCCTACTTTAATCTTATATCGTATATAATCCGGTTTTATGGAAATGCGTGATAATAAATTATTAAAATCACAAATCAGTACTGAAATCAAATTTAAGCCCAAGTTAATTATCCTAAGCTTCTTAGGACTCTAAAATTAGTCTTTACTAAACATCTGACAATAATTCAACTTGGTTTTGTATTATTGCTTATTTAAACTTCTTTTAATCATAATAATTATGAAATAATTCCCAATAAATCATAAAAATTTGAAAAACTTTGAAATCACATTTTTTTAAATACTGGAATATGATCAATATTCCAAAAACTCAATAAAGGTTTGCCGACAAAATATTTATAATTTATTTCATTAATAAATCATATAAAACATAACTTTTACCATTTAATTCCAAATTAAAAATAAAAAATTATGTAAAAATCAAAATAACAATTTTGAACATTCTTAAATAATTTCTAGAACCTGGAAATGGTAAAATTTCAACCAAAACTTTCGAATTTTTTTTATGACTAATAAAGTTGCCCTTTTATCGATTTTATCACATAAAAATCAATAAACATATCAAATCAATCAAAATTAATCATGCAACTTTAGATCTGATGTTCATATCATGTATACAATATTAGGGAAAAATTACTTGCCAAAAATTTTATTTTAGCTATTTTTGCTACAAGTAGTCACTATTTATATCATTTTAACCATTAAATTTATAATTCATGCATAATAAATCACATTTATCTCAAATTTTGAAGTTTAACTATTTTTAGTCATTTAACCTCCCTTTATAGCATTTTTATCACATAAAAATCGTAAATCATGCAATATTAATCAAATTAATATGAAATTTTACATACAATACATAAAAGTGCATGTGAGGTCATACTAAAAAATCACGGCTAGTAGTGAAGTTTAACTATTTTTAGTAAATAAAAGTTTATTTTACTCATAAAAATGTAATTATTTCACTAAAAATCATTAAAATCAGCAATAATCATCCATAAATTATCAAAATGACCTAAATATTCTTTAGAACCAGAATATATTACATGCAAAAAATTTATTGGCTTTATCCTTATAAATCACAAATTATCTAGTTTTAATTAACTTACATTTAACTCGGAAAAACCAAACCGATTATGCATGCAACACCAAAGCTCTTGATGCCAATTGTTAGGTTCATATACCCCTATTAGACTCATCTAATCATTTTATAAATTACCCATAATTTATATACTAGTGGATCTAGTTGCATGCATAACAATCTGAACAAAAATAAGGAGAAAATCACATTTCTTACATTGTATATGGTTCGATTTTTGGGGCACAAGTAAGGTCTCCTACCTTCACTTGTTCTTGAGCTCAATACATTTGGAATGATTCTCCAAGATCTTCAAGTTTCAAGTATAGAGACACTCCTCTTAGTTGCACCAAAGACTAACCCAAACACTATACAATTACTAACTAGATAATATGTATTAGTAACCTTAAATAATTAGATCTAATGTTATTTTACATTACTACTATAGTAATTTTTGAGGTTTTTATTAGATCTAGAACAAAATATGCATAAACAATTTATGTTGAGAATTAGAGAGAGGAAGAGGTTTTTTTTAGTATAATTCTTGTGATAAAAAATGAGAACAATTCTCTTAATAGTGAAGAGGGGGCAACCGGTTTTTCCCATCCAATTGGGAAGAACAATTGTCTTTTTCAATTGCTTTTTGTCTGACCCAAAATGCTTAGGGTAGGTCTTAGGGTTAAGCATGCTATAAGTGCCATCATGATGTCCTTAAGCATGCAATAAACTAATGACAAAAACCTCACCCACTAACCCTTAGTCCCACCGGTTTTTATACATAAAATGGACCTCAATTTTATCTTTGTAATTTTTCATTTGTAATATGTTGTGACATGTGACATGTAACATGTAACATGTCATAGTAATATAAATGCATATTTAACTAATTAAATATCATTTCAAATTAAATAAATTACATTTAACAAATTAACAGGTAATTCACAATTACATGTATATAAAATGGGTCACATTAGGTCTAGTTAATATAATCTACAACATTTTATAATTATAACTAACTAATTATTCTTATCTGAAATGTTTCATAAACATTAATCAATTTTAGTAATATAACAAATTAATTACTAAATGAATCTTATTTAATCACATTACAATAAGATATATAATTCTCACTTATAAATAAATTTGTTCAATTTAAGGATTTAATTAATCTATATCAATATATGATTAATTAACTTTAATGTTTGTGAATCGTCCTTTAGGTGTGACCTTAAGGGATCAACTGATCACCACCGTCAAACGACAGTAATGTCAAACTCTAGTAAGCCAATCATTACCGATAAATGTTGATCAGTTGACTATATAATTGAATCATCCCTTACGTATTCTTATTGTGTCATTTAAACATGTGATCGCACTATTGTTGAGGACACATACTCCAACATATGAGTCCTTAGGTATGTCTAAGAATACAAAAACAACGGGAATAAAGAATTTCCCAATCCTAACACGGATGTCCTCTAAGACTCCTAACGGCCGTGATAATGAGCGATCGGCCATCTGTACGGTCATGTTTATGCATTGAAATTTTGTCAAACCAAGTCTCTTTGAAAGAGACAGAGGTAAGACACTTACGGTAGCTCCTAAATCGCAAAGTGCATTATCAATCAAGTTGTAGATACCCAGTATCTGCACCTTCCAAAAACCACCCGATGATGATCGGACTATAACGTGTTTTTGATATGCGTGCGTGGATTGGCTATACATGAGACGGCTTAATGCATTACTCGGATATGAAAAATGATTTCAAAAATGGTTTTCTAACTTCAATTGCATTAAAGCAACACTATTTAGAGGTAAAACTGTCTTCGGGCCAAAAACTGACTCCAAATTAAAATCCCGACTCAACACGGATCCAACCCGAGTCAAACACAAAATACCTACCTCAAGTAACACCCAGATACATCTTATTAGAGGTCCATATTGTTACACGACATCTTATTTGATTACCACAAATCAAACCAACCAACCAATGGATGGAGAAATGGCCACGTCCAAACATGAAAAGGACAGGACCTCATTGTTGTGCACGCATGCTTGCGCCTCAATGGTCGTCCTCCTTAGCCTCCAAGAAAACTCAACCGACCTACCATCCCACAATTCTCTATAAATACCCACCTTCACACACCACAATATTCACGCGAGCGTCCGCCCCCTCACATCTCCCTTACACTTCTAGACTCGACTTCCTAAGTCACAAAATCGATACATGTTTTCGACCTACCGATCGAAAACACAAGCCTTACACATTTTGTTTGGTATCGTCGCCGTGCATTCGACCGACCCATTCGACCAACTCAACATTAATCAACATGTTTATCAACAACATATTTTCAACTCATTTTCAAAACAAAATCCTTTTTTAAAACACTCTTTTAAACATCTTTGATTGCGAGGTCACAACGAGAAAACCGTCTCTAAAGTTGTCTACCTAGAAAACATCAATACACGTAAGTTTAAGAGTGTAAACAACTCACTTATTTTATATCTTTGCTGTTTTTATAGGTTTATAAGCAAGAACAATGCATAACACGATCCAAAAATAAGAGAAATTAGCCAATACCGGATTTTGGCCTGAGACAGGGGCTACTTGAGTAGGAGGGAGCTCGCGCCTATATGCCCTCTCAGGCCTTAATCCAGCCGTGTTTGTATTCATCTTTGCGCTACATTTTCCTTTTATTTTCTTTTACGGCTTTTACTGTTTTAATTCATTTTTATGACAAATATTTTAACCATAAATCGTAATCACCCTTGGTTCCTTATACCATGACGATTTTATCCGTGTCTCGGTGATATTATTTGATTAATTACATTTTAAAGGGTATAATAACACTCTTTTCTTTTATTTACCATTTTCCTCATTTATTTACACTTTCAAACATATTAGTCATAATTCATACTTATCCTTGGTTCCTTATACCATGTCGGTTTAATCCGAGTACGATGACAAACTTGACTAATTACAAGGAAATGAACTTAGCATATTAGTTCATATCAAACATTTTACATTTTTATTTGTAAACTATACTTTTCAAACTTGCAAATCCGACAACGAATATTACTAAGATAATAGATATTATTCCGAGTCATGCAAATCATTTAATCACAAATTTAGTTTTAAACAACCTTTTTAACAACCAGGAGGCACCTGTTGGCTCGCACATGGCTCGCGCCCCAAGAGCCTGCCTATTTCCACCTTTCAAAACCTGGACAGACCTTGTTCCCTCGCCAATAGGCTCGCGCCCTAATGGGGCTGCCTGACAATGTTCTGTCTCGTTTTAGTACTTGTCTAGGACGATCCCGATTACGGTTAACCCGAGTACTTGACGGATCAGATTGACGAGTTTGGATTTTATACTTTATCTTTTAAACACACTTCTTTTCCAAATCAATGGATCGTGTTAAGCATCATAACCAGAATATGGTAAATGGATATTTAATTTTCGTTTTCACATGCAAATCAATCCAAATCCAACTCGACATCAATTACTTGATATTTGGATAAACAAACCGACTTAGGAAATTCTCACATGTTAGGTTAAACTTTTGGATGTGCATTCATGCATTTACCGTTTTATCAATTCTTGCACTTAAACAACCACGATCGATCAGTAGAGGCCGCTAACGCGGGCAGGATTGGGTGTCCGATTAAAGGGCTTCCCAATACATACCCTCACCCCTTACTCAGAACCTTTGGATAGTGGATGGCCTTATCCAGGGCATACGAGAGTCATTCTAGCGATAAGATGCTAAAGGGGGACGAGTCCTTATCTTTAGTACCTATGGCAAGCACCGCGTTTTTGCCTTGGTTGACCTAGGTAAAAAGTGGATTTGAACGGGTTCCAAGCATCCCACAAATTCTTGGTGGCGACTCCGAACATCTCTGCATCATTTCGAGACCTTTGCCGAGACGAAACCAACCGATCTAAAACGATCCAGTCGAAAGCATTCTTACGGCACCGAGCGTGGCTTTCAAAAGACCGCTGCATGTCCATAGTTTGGCTTGGCATGTAGGTGGCCCGTGACTACATACTGGTAGGTGGCCCGCGTCTACAGACTAGTGTGTGGGCCATGTCCACAGTTTGGTGACTCCGCTGGGGAAGACTAGGACACTTGTGTCTTTTTGATCCTTAGAGGTGAAAGTTGAACGAGGTCATGGTTAAACTGCATTAATTGATATTACAGTCATAAGTCGGGTTCCTTGTCCGGGCCCACAACCTAACCTTTATCGACCAATTGGCTCGTCCCGTCGGCGTGAGTTTTCTCATCCCCGCGTTTCGCTTGGTGTGTAACCACCCCTATTAAGCCAAAATCTGTGTCAGCATTATGCATAATATAATGAACTGTGAGTGCTTATCTGTTTTGTGATCATAAGTCCTTCCGTGTCATTTCAAACTTTCAAAAACACCTTTTTGCGCAGTTATAATGGCCGTTTCAACCTCGGTCTTTCACCGACCATTGCAAATCCCTTTTATGCCGTCCTAATGACGACTTTTAAAACCAGTTTTCTACAACCGTTTCAAAAATACATTTCGCGCCGTTATAATGTCCGTTTCAAACCTCAGTCTTTCGCCGACCGTTGTACACCTTTTTATGCCATCGTAATGGCGATTTTCAATCCCGGTTTTTATAACCATTTCAAATACACCTTTTTATGGCATTATAATGGCCATTTCAAAACCCGGTTTATATAACAATTTCAAATGCACCTTCTCATGCCGTTGTAATGACGATTTCAAACTCGGTTTTCACAAACCATTTCAAAATACCCTTTTAAGTCGTTATAATGGCCATTTCAAACCTCGGTCTGTCGCCGACCGTTGCATTCTCAAAGTGCCCTTTTACGCCGTCGTAATGACGAATTCTACCCTCGAATTTTCAAATTTCGAAATTAGTTTTCAAACAAAAACGTTTTTCAAACCGTCGTAATGATGATTTCAACCCGTGCAACTTTCCAAATTTTAAATCTCGTTTTCGAAATCAAATTTGGCTTTTCTAAGCCGTCGTAATGACGATTTCAATTCTCACACTTTTCGATTTGCATACCGTCTTCCATAGGTTAAAACGGTTTTCTAACCCGTCGTAATGACGAATTCAATCCTCAAAATTTCCAATTTCAAATCATTGAAAACAATTTAAACTGTTTTCAAATTTCAGTTCAAAATCAAATCCAAATTTAACCGTTTCAAATTTCAATTCAAAATCAAATCTTTGAAAAAAAAATTTAACCGTTTTCAGATTTCAAATCCAATTTCAAATCATTTGAAAACAAATTTAACCGTTTTCAAATTTCAATTCAAAATCAAATCTTTGAAAACAAATTTAACCGTTTTCAGATTTCAAATCTTTGAAAACTAATTTAACCGTTTTTAGATTTCAAAACAAAACTCAATTATTTGAAAACAATTTTAACCGTTTTCAAATTTTCAACCCAATTTCAAATTCTTTGAAAACAAATTGAACTGTTTCCATGGCCATTGTGACGACGATTCCAAATCTTCAATTCTCGATTTTCAAATCCGTGATTCTAAATTTCGAAACCCGTCTTTGAAAACCACACACTATTTTCTAAGCCATTGCAACCCCCAATTATTTGAAACCCGTCTTCCAAAAATGACCTCAACCTTTTTCGAAAGACAGCCTCAAACAAATCTTGGTTTTTGAAAATTTTCAATTTTTGAAAATTCCTTTTAAATAATGACATCGAACATATCAGTCCACCTTTCCGATTCAGCCTCTAGTCGATTAGAATCTAGTCGATTTCAAGTCAAGTCGTCTAGATAACGTCGAGTCTTTGCCAAAGTTAGTACCTACCTTTTGGTCTAGGTCGTGTCGTCTAATTGTCGAGACATCTTCAATGGCGTTAGGAGAGTCAAAACCTCTCGGGTATTAAACCGGCTTTCCCCCACATTACGGGTCAAAGGTCAAGTTTGTGTACGCTTCTCGTCCAACGGTGTCACTTCATCGACAAACCTCCAAATCTCGTCAGAAGTCATCTGTCGAGGCATGAATATGGCAAAGTCGACACTCGATTCTAAGTTCAAAGTCATGCACCAAGAGTTCAAATACAAGAGGTCATTCACCATCTTTAATGAACTCATAACCTAGTCACACCGTCGCGTCTTCACGACATAACTGGCTTTTATACATATGTGTTGCACTGGCCTTTGTTTGTGCAATACCTTGCCAAGACAAGTTATAACACCTATCGTTATGTCAAACACGAATCCCTTGGGTGCCATCGATCGCCAACCAGAAACTCAAGAAGCTGATCAATCTTCATCCGCCATGACTTCTGCCGAAACCAACAACGTGGTCCTTCGACTCCTAGCTACCATGGAAAACATGAGCACTCATCTCTCCCAAGTTGAGTATAAAATGATAACCGGGAATTTTCCCTCTTTTGATATTGAGCAAAGGGTTAAGCTCCTTGAAAGACGACTACTTGCCAACGACAAAACCAACCCTAATCGGAAGGCTACTAAAACCACTGAAGCCAATACCTTAGGTCCTCCACCAACCAAAACCAGACGCCCTCATGGGTCCTTCCTTGTTTTGGGTATGCCTTTTGCCACAACCTTGGAAAGGCTAATCTCAAAAGGATAGCTCAAACTGATTGGTCCAACTCCAGATGCTCTACAAAACAAGCGAGGACGTAGATGGGACGGAAAATTGTTTTGTCAATATCACCAAGGTCGCAGACATGACACTGAAATGTGTCTCCCCGGAAAAGGTGTCATCAATGATATGATTGAAAAGGGAGAATTACCACAACCTCCCTCAACAGACAACAAAAACAACCCTCCAGAAAACCCTATTGAACATGACACGGCTGTCGCAACCCTATCAAAAATAAAACCAACCGGTCTCTATAAAGTGTAGTAGAGGCAGTCGGGTATCGAATCCATAGGGAGATGGGAATTTTGTATGCTAACTAAGTCTGTCTAAGTAACCGTTTCTTGGGGGTTTAATTGTTTTGATTCTAACTACGGAGGCAAGGAGAGAGAGAGAGAGAGATAGATAGAGAGAGAAAGGAAAAAGTGGAACAACAACTAAAATTTAAAGAGATTAACAGAAGGAGAGAAACAGCTAGGACAATCGGTTCGCCATGGTTTCCTAGGAGAACAATCTAGGGTCAAAGGTTAGCATAAACTCGGTCTTTAGGGTAGTAAAAGGTCCTTCCGGTCCGCTATTCACCCTAAAACACTACTAACTTAGCTTCCGCCCTCATTAGAATGCCCTAATGTTCACTACAGGTCTTACCCCTTCCAATCTTCCGATCTAGGTCAGAGTGTACCAAAACAACTAAATAAATGCGTCGACTCAAGCAACTAATCGCTTTTAAATGTAGTCATTGACAACAAAAAACTAAATCTAGCCAAACCTAATCACCTAGTCATTTCTACCTAATTGTCATGGCTTCCCTATTTCCTAGCATAGAAGGATTAACTATGCATAATTATTAAGGAATCAATAACAACAAATGAAACTAATAAATTGAACATGGTGATGAATTGCTAAGCAAAACAAGAGAAAGAACGAAAGAGAAAAGAGATGAATAGAACAAGAATAATAATTGCAATACTAATTAATCAAATAAAAGATCAGAAATACCAATACAAAGAGAGTTCCAAGCAATGGAGAATTTAGGTTTTTAGGAGTAAAAGTGCCAAGAGAAGAGATAGATCTGTCGTCATTCCCTTCCCTCTTATTTATTCTAAGATATTAGAATTAAATATCCGAAAGATAACTAAAAGATTACATAATTGTCAAAAGCTCTCGATCGAGTAGAATCAAACAACTCGATCGAGTAAAATAATGGGCAAACATCTCGATCGAGGATAATAAGTACTCGATCGTGGAACACAGAATACACCTATCTCGATCGAGCTGAGTAAAGTACTCAATCGAACGTCTTCAGCAGCAACGTTACTCGATCGACCAATTCAAGCTACAAATTCTAGTCGATTGAGCATAATAGCACTGTATCATCGTGGGTGAACTCAAAACGCATCTTTAGGTGACAATTTCCAGGCTCCGATTCTTCCATTTCCAAAATGCATGCAAACATGACATGTTTAGGCTTGATTATGCTTCTTTCCGGTTCATTCATGCAGTTAATACAAGACAAACCAAAGTAGACTATTCGGGGGCATTTGTAGCTAGATACTACATAAATAACACAGAAATGCGTGTAGATATCGGGTAAAAATCATTTATAAACTGCATGCATCAAACCTCCCCAAACCAAACTTTTGCTTGTCCCCAAGAAAACTATAAATGCAACTAAAGATAACTAGTGGAACGGGACCAACTTACCAGCTACAAATTGTCCACCGAAGCCAATTTAATGCAACAAATAACAAAGTAGCAAAGGTCAAGTGCAAACGAGTTAAATCAATGTTTTAAACTACTGAACCGTCGACCATGCAAGACTCATATATATAAAACTCTCACGGGTCGCTCATCACACAAATTAAGCACAAGGTGAGTATAATTGTAGGAGATAGAAAGAAGTAAATGTAATACTACGTATTTATGAGTCTCTGGGTACTCTATCGAGTAGGCCTTACTCTGTCGAGTAAGGGCGAGTTGCAGATTAAAACAGTTTCTGACCTGTTGGGTACTCGATCGAGTAACGTGGATACTCGATCGAGTAAGGGGGCACTCGATCGAGTACCTTAGCTACTCGATCGAGTAGCCGGTTTACGGGGGATGATTTCTCGGGGTTTGTTAATAATGCGATTAGAGTATATAATACTTCCGTCATTGTCCTTAAAACACTTTTTAAAACCTAATCACTGTGAGAAGAGAAATCAAACTACGTCATTCGCTTTAATCGCATTGTTGGCAAATCCCGGAGCTTGGAAGGTCGGATTCTACCTTTCTTTATACCGTTGTGATCCTTGCGTCGAGGGTAAGACCTATATACCGTTTTTATAATGTTTCTTTAAAGTTGGTTAAACCCTAATTTGGGGATTTAGAGGTTTTGTTGTTTGTATGATTGGTAGTGATTATGTCCTTGTATATTAGGAGGAGGATTCGTAGAGGAAGCGTTTTGATATCAGCCGTGAGATCGTCTGATTCTTGTGCTTTCCTGTAGGGTTTCCTACTCGTATTATTTACATAATGTGTGGTGATTGTGCTGTAGTTAGTGATTGTTGATTGGTTCAGACGATTGTTGATGTTGTATTGTGATTGCTGATTGTTTGTCTCCGGTTCTCGAGATGCGTTCTTGGCTGAGTGGAGTCACTTGCGGGAGTGGCTTCACGCCCTAGTTTCGCCCTTCGTGGAACCCGCCATGGAAGGGGATGTGCACATTAATGGGACAGGGTTATTGCTCGGTATGATGAGCGGGGATTTGGTGGGTACGGTGCGGTCTCCCATCTGGCGAGGGCTGGTCCGGTGGACGATCGGTGATGGAGATTGATTGGAGTAGGTGATTGTGTGTGATTGCTTGGTGGCATGTCTTGATTCTTTATCTTGTTGGTTATATAAATTGTGTGAATAATCGACCCGGTTTATTGTTTTAAATCCTGCGATGATCCATTCGGGGATGGTGAACAGATATTGAGCAGGTATGAGTTGAGTACTGGGATAGCTGGGATGTGCCATGGTCTGATTATAGAAGTCTTCCGCTGTAGCTTAGTAGTTTTTATAAACATTTCAGTTAGCTGATTAGACAGTTGGTTTGAGATATGTGTTCGTATTTTTGTTTTGTTTTTGGATTGTAACCTTTCACTAAATTATTTCTATTTAAACGTTGTTTCGTTATTGTTTATTTGATTATCATTGCCTCGGGTAACCGAGATGGTAACATCCTTATACCTGGGTGGTCCTGGTAAGGCACTTGGAGTATGGGGGTGTTACAAAATGGTATCGAGCGATGATCCCTGAAACTCGTAACCAATGAACCTAATGAATATAGGGAGTCAATTAAAATGAACCCGGGGTAAAGGTTGTAGGAGCTAATGCAAAGGCTTGGGAGACGTCCTAAAGTCGCGAACTCGCCCTACAATTTTGAACTGGTCACATGGGTGGTGTATGTCAAGTCGTATGTGTTGTTTGTTCGCTTGTGTGTGGATGTGATGAAGTATGTTGTAATTGTTGGATGTTAGGAGTAGAAGGTTGAGAATATGAATGAAAGATTGATGAGACATATAGAACTGTTGTTGGAATAAGGAGCATGTTGGATGTTTACTATGTGGAGTTTGATAACATGATATAGTTGTTTCGTTAATCATATGAAGAGTTGAGTAGCATAGTATGCTTAACTATGATATAATGTTGTGTTTATAATGTTGTTTTATATGTTAGGATATGATATAGCATGCGGGTAGCATATTCGAGTTAACATGACTCGATCGAGTGGGTCTGACTCGATCGAGTGGGTATTTGACGATTTTGCAACAAGAATCGAGTTTTTGGGCACTCGATCGAGTACCTCGGGCACTCGATCTAGTAGGGGGTCACTCGATCGAGTAGCCTGGCTACTCGGTCGAGTATGTTAGAGATCAGAAGGTCTGTTTGGGGTCTGATGTCGAGGCACTCGATCGAGTATGGTGGGCACTCGATCGAGTAGCCTCTTACTCGATCGAGTAGGTTTAGGCACTCGATCGAGTGTGTTCTAAGCAGTCCGCTTTCGTGTTTTGAGGTTTTAGTGTATATGTTTATATCTACCCTTTCTTATATAGTTTCAAGATGCCGCCCAAGAGAAACGCTTATTATGCGAGAGCTGAGACCATGAACATAGATGATGTTGTTAAGATGTTGGAGCACCAAGATGCTCTCACTGAGCCTTTAAAGAAAGTGAATAAGGATAAGGATAAGGAGGTTGATCACTCTAAGATCAGTCTCTATATAGCGAGGTTCAACCCAAAAGAGTACACGGGAACCGGGGAACCAAACCTTCTTGACAACTGGCATCGTGAGATGGAGAATATACTAGACCTGGTTCACTGTCCTGATGAGATAAGAGTAGAACAAGCTGCGTTCTACCTGAGGGAAGCAGCTGGCAAGTGGTGGGATACAGTGAAGGTGAGTGCTAGGGAGATGTATGCGAACCAGGGCTTACCTGCTATACCTTGGGAAGAATTTCGGAGGGCTATGAGGAAAGAGTTTCTACTGGAGCATGTGAGGAGTAAACTGAGGGAGGAGTTTGATGGGTTTAAGATGACATATGATATGTCAGTTGCTGAGTACTACAAACAGTTTAATGAGAAGTCTAGGTATGCTGAGGATATGGGTTTGAGTGAGGAGAACCTGACGCTGAGGTTTGAGAGGGGGTTGACCCCTAACATTATGGGTAAGCTACCTGTAGGAGTCCTTACCGATGTTAAGGAATCTTATGAGAGGGCTGGGAGAGCTGCGAGGATGGTGGGGATGGCTCAGGAGAGAGTGAGTGAGAAAAGAAAGGCTGAGAGTGAGGGTGGTGGCCAATCTAGTCATAAGAAAGGCAACCACACCCAAGCTAGAGGGTTTTCTTCTGGGTCAAGATTCATTGCTGGGGCTTCCTTTGGGCGTGGCCGTGTGAGTGGTAGTGGTAGTTGGGGGATGACCTGATATGGCTGTGATGGTGTGGGCCACAAGAGACATGAGTGCACGAGTGCACCGGGAGCTTTTCAGGGATCGGCTCGGGGGAGCTATTCTCAGGGACCTGCACAGAGTTATGCGAGTAACAGACCAGGTGGGTCATGGTCTAACCGGAGAAGTCAGAGCTATCAGGGTGGAGGTAACCGTAATGGCGGTAATTCTTATCACAAACCAGCTAAGAACAACAACAACAACCCTGGGGTCGGGTGCTAAGCCGACCACATCAGCTAGTACTGTCCAGGGAGGTGGACAGAAGACCAGTGGAAAGCTGGTCATGATGGACAAGAAAGCAGCTGAGGAAGATGCACATGTTATCACTGGTACTTTTCTTGTTAACGGTATTCATACCTTTGTTTTGTTTGATTCTGGGGCGTCTCGATGTCGTTTATATCTTGAGTCATGTTAAACGGTTGGGTTTGAGGGCATATGAGTCTGTAAGCGAGAAAGTTTTTATACCTTCGGGTGAGTCTGTATCATGTGGGAGGTTGTTTAGAGATGTATCTATGATAGTTGGGCAAGTTGATCTACCTGTAGACTTGCTAGAGTTTCCTTTTGACGGTTTTGAGATGATAGTCGGGATGGATTGGTTGGGAAAGTATAAAGCTAAGATAGTGTTTGTCATCAAAAGAAAGTGTCTTTGAGAGGGCCTAAGGGTGTTAGTGTGTCTTATCGTGGGTTTCTAGTCAAACCCAAAGTTAAGTTAATTACTGGTTTTGTCACCTTGAAGTCTTATCCGAGGAAGGGATGTCCTTTGATCTTGTGCCATGTGAGAGATGACCGGATAGAGAGTCAAACAGTTGATCAGATACCAGTGGTGGGAGAGTTTGCAGATGTTTTTCCAGAGGAGATTCCGGGGTTGCCACCGAAAAGGGAGATAGATTTCACCGTTGAGTTGAAACCGGGGACGGGGCCAATCTCTAAAGCACCGTACCGGATGGGTCCTAAAGAGATGGAGGAGCTGAGCAAACAGTTAGATGATCTGATAGAGAAGGGATACATTAGACCTAGTTTATCGTCGTGGGGAGCACCAGTTCTTTTCGTGAAGAAGAAAGATGAGAGTTTAAGGTTGTGCATAGATTACAGGGAGCTGAACCGAGTAACGGTGAAGAACAAGTATCCTTTGCCAAGGATAGATGACCTGTTTGATCAGTTGAGTGGTGCATCAGTCTTTTCTAAGATTGATTTGAGGTCGGGGTACCATCAGGTGAAGATTAGAGAGATGGACATACCAAAGACAACTTTCACGTCGAGGTATGGTCATTATGAGTACGTGGTGATGCCGTTTGGGTTATCTAATGCACCGGCTGTGTTTATGGATTTGATGAACAGAATCTTCAGACAGTTTTTAGACAAGTTTGTGGTGGTGTTTATCGATGACATCTTAGTCTACTTTAAGACTAAGGAGGAGCATGAAGAGCATCTGAGGATTGTGTTGCAGACTCTGAGGGAGCATGAGTTGTATGCTAAGCTGTCCAAGTGTGAGTTCTGATTAGAAAAAATTGCTTTTCTGGGGCATGTGATCTCTAAGGAGGGAGTAGCTGTGGATCCGGCAAAGATTAAGGCAGTGACAAAGTGGGAAGCACCAAAGAATGTTGCTGAGATCAGGAGTTTCTTGGGTTTTTGCTGGATACTACAAACGGTTCGTGAAAGATTTCTCCAAGATAGATATACCTATGAAAGCTTTGATGAGGAAAGAGAACAGGTTTCGTTGGGATGAGAGTTGTGAGACGGCGTTCCAAACATTAAAGGAGCGTTTGACCACAGCTCCTATCTTAGCATTGCCTGAAGGGATCGAGAACTTTGAGGTTTATACAGATGCCTCAAACAATGGGTTGGGATGTGTGTTGATGCAGAACGGTAAGGTGATTGCCTATGCTTCTAGGCAATTGAAGCCGTATGAGGAGAACTAACCTACACATGATCTAGAGTTGGGTGCAGTGGTGTTTGCTCTCAAGATTTGGAGACATTACCTTTATGGGGCGACCTTTAAGGTATTTTCGGATCACAAGAGTCTCAAGTACATCTTCACTCAAAAGGAGTTGAACATGAGACAGAGGAGGTGGATGGAGCTGATTAGCGATTATGACATGGATATTATCTACCATGAAGGGAAAGCCAATGTTGTTGCAGATGCTTTGAGTAGGAAGAGTGTACATTCCTTGTGTACAACTCTATCTTTAATGAGGTTGAGAGATGAGGTGGGGATGTTTGGGATACATATGATGCAGAGAGGGGATGCTCTGGGATATTTGACAGTACAGCCTGATCTTTATGATGATATTCGAGGTAAACATGCTTTAGATCCTAAGATGGTTGAGTGGAGTGTTGGAGTAGAGAAAGGGACAGTGTCTCAATTCTCTATTCATACAGATAGTAGTTTGAGGTTCGATGGTAGGTGGTGTGTCCCAAATGATGAGGAGCTGAAAAAGACTATCTTGACAGAGGCACATTGTACACCATATTCAGTACATCCAGATGGTGACAAACTGTACAAGGACTTGAAGAACACGTTTTGGTGGCCTGGGATGAAGAAAGAAACAGTTGAGTTTGTGGCCCGTTGTTTGACATGCCAGAGAGTTAAAGGGGAACACCGATGACCACAAGGTAAGATTCAGTCTTTAAAGGTACCTGAGTGGAAGTGGGAATCCATTTATATGGATTTTATCGTGGGTTTGCCAAAGAGTCAACATGGTAACAACATGATATGGGTAATAGTGGATCGACTGACCAAGTCAGCTCACTTTGTGCCAATGAAATATACATGGACTAAAGCACAATTAGCTATGGCTTATCGAAAGAATGTGCTCAAGTTACATGGAGTCCCTAAGGACATAGTGTCTGACAGAGATGCGAGATTTATCTCAAGGTTTTGGAAAGAGTTGCAGGAATCTTTGGGAACAACTTTGAAGATGAGTACAAGCTTTCATCCTGCGAAAGACGGTCAGACTGAGAGAACAATCAAAACTCGTGAGGATATGTTACGAGCTTGTGTGATGGATTTTGGTGGTAGCTGGGAACAAAGGTTGGATTTGATAGAGTTTTCTTACAACAACAGCTATCACACTAGTATTGGCATGGCACCGTTCGAGGCTTTATATGGGAGGAGATGTAGGAGTCCGATTTGTTGGGACGATAGTGCTGAGGCAGTGGTTATAGGACCAGAGATGGTACATGAGATGGTTGAACAGATTAAGATGATCAGGGAACAGATGAGAGCAGCTCAGGATAGGCAAAAGAGTTATGCAGATCTACATCCCCGGGATATAGAGTTTCAGGTTGGGGATAAGGTTCTTCCGAAAGTGTCTCCTATGCGTGGGGTTATGAGATTTGGGAAGAAGGGCAAGCTGAGTCAGAAGTTCATCGGACCTTATGAGATCTTAGAGCGGGTTGGAGAGGTTGCATATCGTCTGGCTTTACCAGCTGCGTTAGAGAGAGTGCATAATGTCTTTCATGTATCACAGCTGCGGAAGTATGTGAGTGACCCATCACATGTGTTAGAGGCAGAGAGCTTAGAGCTAGATGAGTCTTTGTCATATCTTGAGGTACCTAAGCAGATTCTTGTCCGGAAGGTTAGGAAGACTAGGAGTGGTGAGACAGTTTTGCTTAAGATCCTTTGGTCTAACCACGAGAATGAGGAAGCTACATGGGAGGCAGAGGAGGCCATGAGAGAGCATTACCCTTTCCTTTTTGATCAGCTATGTATGGTTACGAGGACGTAACGTTGTTTCTTTTAGGGGGGTAGGAGATGTTCGCAAAGAGTTTTTAAGAGTTTTTATACCCTTTTTATGTTGTGTCTGTATGGTTGTTTTCGTTGAGTCGGGTTGAGTTTGGGTTAGTAACATGTTTTATGTTGAGTTTGTTTTGGTTGTTGAGTCGGGAGTGTTGTACTGTTAGTCTTGGTTTTGTTGTGGTTTGAACTTCGGGGACGAAGTTCATTTTAAGGAGGGAAGACTGTAATACTACAGATTTATTAGTCTCTGGGTACTCTATCGAGTAGGCCTTACTCTGTCGAGTAAGGGTGAGTTGCAGTTTAAAATAGTTTCTGACCTGTTGGGTACTCGATCGAGTAACGTTGATGCTCGATCGAGTAAGGGGGCACTCGATCGAGTACCTCAGCTACTCGATCGAGTAGCCGGTTTACGGGGGATGATTTGTCGGGTTTTGTTAATAATGCGATTAAGTATATAATAACTTCCGTCACTTTTCTTTAAACACTTTTAAAACCTAATTACTTTCAAAGAGAGAAAGCAAACAACGTTCTTCGCATCAATCGCATTGTTGGCAAATCCCGGAGCTTGGAAGGTCGGATTTTACCTTTCTTTATACCGTTGTAATCCTTACGTCGAGGGTAAGATCTATGTACCGTTTTTATAGTAT
Organism: Silene latifolia; assembly: GCF_048544455.1. Taxonomy (NCBI): domain Eukaryota; kingdom Viridiplantae; phylum Streptophyta; class Magnoliopsida; order Caryophyllales; family Caryophyllaceae; genus Silene; species Silene latifolia. The sequence continues at coordinate 70,039,558 of NC_133532.1, forward strand.
TTCGTTAAAGTTGGTTAAACCCTAATATTGGGATTTGGGGGTTTTGTTGTATTCTGTGATTGGTAGTGATTATATGTTTGTATGTTAGGAGGAGGATTCGTAGAGGAACCATTTTGATATCAGCTGTGAGATCAACTGATTGTGTTGTGCTTTCCAGGTAGGGTTTCCCTACTCAGTATTAGTCTCATGATGTGTTGATTGGTGTTTGTGATTGTTGAATATTATCATACTCGTATTGTGACGGTTCTTGGCTTTGATTGTAGGTTGTAGCTGTGATTGATTGTATCTGTCTGTGTTCTTCGGGGTGCGTCCCTGGCTAAGGGGAGTCACTTGCGGGAGTGGCTTCACGCCCATGATTCGGCTTCTGTGGAACCCGCCACAGAAGGGATGTGCACATTAATGGATTTGGGTTTATCGCTCGATGGAGATGAGCGGGGCTTAGGTGGGAACGGCTGCGGTCCCCCACTGGCGGCGAGGAGTGACCTGTTGCAATGGGCACTCTGGCAGGGCTACACACTTTAGTGTGTAGTCAGGATTGTGGAGTTGGGTTTGGAGTTCGGAGAATATCTATGATGATTGAGCTGTTGTTTTACTGTGTTGTTGGTTTATATAAATTGTGTGATTAGTACTGACCCCGTTTATTGTTTTAAAAACTGTGGTGATCCATTCGGGGATGGTGAGCAGTTATTGAGCAGGTGTGAGTCGAGTTACTGGGATAGCTGGGATGTGCCACCGTCTAATGATAGAAGTCTTCCGCTGTAGCTTAATAGTTTAATAAACATTTCAGTTAGTTGCTAGACAGTTGGTTTGAGAACTTGTATTAGTATTTTGGTTTTGGTTTTGGATTGTAACCTTTCGCTAAAGTATTTCTATTTAAATGTTGTTTCGTTATTGTCTGTTTGATTATCATTGCCCCGGGTAACCGAGATGGTAGCATCCTTATACCTGAGTGGTCCTGGTAAGGCACTTGGAGTATGGAGGTGTTACATCCTTAGCCGTATAAATTCCCTTTATTTGATTTGCAATTTGAAGTGAATCAGTTTTTACCTTTAGATTTTGAACACCGAGGTCTGGACATACCTTTAAGCTTGCTATCAGAGCTTCATATTCCGCTTTATTGTTAGTAGTGTTGAATTCACAGCTTAGAGCCTGTGCTATCATATCTCCACGTGGTGATTTAAGCACTAATCCTAACCCTGACCCCCTCGCATTGGATGCCCCATCTATGAACAAAGTCCATTCTTGGTTCGGGGTTTCATTTTCTAATTGGTTGACCTCTTTTTTCAGGTAAGGTTCTAGGTTAGAGCTGAAATCCGCCACAAAGTCTGCTAGGGCCTGCGATTTGATCGCTGCCCTAGGTTCAAATAAGATATCATATGTGCTAATTTTAACTGACCACTTGACCATCCTACCTGACAATTCAGGCTTGCGCAGGACAGATTTTATGGGTAAGTTGGTCCTGACTATAATGGGGTGGATTTCAAAATAGGGTCGTAGTTTATTACATGACATAATTAAAGCTAAAACATATTTTTCATGTAATCCATACCTCATCTCAGTATCCAACAGGCTCTTACTTACATAATAGACCGGATGTTGTTGGCCTTCCTGTTCTTTTACAAGGACCCTTGATGATCGATGATGTCGTGATGAGATAAGTATATCTTGACAGGGGTTCTCCCTTCTCTGGTTTGGCCAGTAAGGGTGGAGATGACAAATAAGATTTTAAGTCTTGAAAGGCTGCCTCATGTTCATCTGTCCAATGAAACTGTTTATTTTTTCTGAGCAGGTTGTAAAATGTTTTACACCTTTCAGAGGATCTTGATATGACCGGTTCAGGCAAAGCGGCTACCCTACTGTCAATTTCTGAATATCTTTGAGAGACTTGGGTGACTGAAGTTCCAGGATAGCTTTTATCTGTTCTAGGCTGGCTTCTATGCCTCTCTTCATAACCATGTATCCAAGGAACTTACCTGCAGAAACTCCAAAGTGGCATTTTGCAGGGTTGAGCTTCATGTTTTATTTTTCCAATATTTCGAATGCTACTTCGAAATGCTTTACATGATCTTCTGCATTTTTGGACTTTACCACCATGTCGTCTATGTAGACTTCCATGGTATCGCCTATTTGATCTTTGAACATCATGTTGACCAGGCGCTGGTACGTTGCCCCTGCATTCTTGAGCCGAAAGGCATGGCGGTGTAATAAGATATGCCTCGATGCAGTAATGAATGTAGTACTCTCTAGTCCGCAGGTGCATTTTTATTTGATTGAATCCACTTTGGAGGCATCCATGAATGTCGCATCTCATGCCTGCTTTGTGGCGTCTACCATGGCATCAATATGTGGCAAAGGAAATGGGTCCTTGGGACAGGCTTTGTTCAGGTCAGTGTAATCTACACAGACTCTCTATTTTCCATTCTTTTTCTGCACAACAACCACGTTAGCCAGCCACTCAGGGTAAATTACTTCCATGATCATTCCCATATCCAAGAGTTTTTCCACTTCTTCGTTGATTATGGCATTTCTCTCGTCTGCAAATTTCCTCCTTTTTGTTGTATAGGGTTAAAAGATGGGTCAATATTAAGTTTGTGTGTAATTATATCAGCACTTAATCCAGTCATATCATAATGAGACCAAGCAAACCAAGATGATTACCTGATCTGTTTCCATTCTGGGAGGTGATACATAACTGCTCCTGACAGGGTACTGTAATTGCTATGCAAGGGACTTACCTTCCTTAGGAGGTTTCAAGGCTGTTGTATAGCATTCTTGGGCTGTCTTGTGATCCCCTTTGATTGTGTCTATGCCGAAATCCGTCGGTATCTTGATACACTGGTGATAAGTCGATGGTATAGCCTTGACATTATGAATCCAGGGTCTGCCCAGAATTGCATTGTAGGATGACAAGCAATCTAGGACTCCAAATTTCTAATAGGATGAGAGTCCTTCAACGTAGGTTGGGAGGTGGATTTCTCCTAATGTGCTTCTGGTATCCCCACTAAACCCTACCAAAGCGCTGGATTTTTTGGTGATTTGGTCCTTATTGATTTTCATTGCTTTTAGCACGTCAAGCATGATCAGGTTTACTGAGTTGCCTCCATCTACTAGGATCCTTCTTACTGTGGCGGTTCCAATCTCCATAGAAATTACCAGGCCATCATGATGAATATCAGGGATACCTACTAGGTCACAATCACTGAAAGTGACTGTTGGGACATGATCTGGATTGCAGGGTGATTTGATCCTTGGCATCCTAGCTATCTTTTTTACTGCTGAACTAGTCGGGCCGCATATTTCTGACCCACCAGATATGAATTTTACTTCATAGATTGGGGGTGGTGGAGGAAGGCTACGATCCTGCTTATGTTCCTGGTTTTCCTTACCTTGGTCTGCATTCCTTCCTTTCGTCTGGATCAGGTCTTTCAGGTATCCAGTTTTTAGCAGATAAGCCACTTCTTTCCTCAGGGTGAAGCAGTCATCCGTTGTGTGTCCAACGCCCATGTGGAATTCGACCATTTGGAATTATCTCTCCTACGGTTAGGATTTTCCACCTTTCTGGGCCATCTGACCACCGGTCCCATGTTGTCAAGCCTTTGGATTAACCCTGCAATATCAACACTGAAGTTATGCTCAAAAATAAGGGAAAAATTTGAGCCTTACCTTGATACTCATGTGCCAGGTTGACTTCTGAATGGTCTGGCCTGGAATATGGAGTAGGTCTGTAATTTTTCCATTTGTTGCTTTTCCTATTGCTTTTTTCATAGTACTTTGGTCCACTGGATGATCCGAGTTTATAGCTCTTGTCTTCTTCGAGCCTGATAAAAGCAAGGGTTTTGGCCTGGACATCTTCGAAGGTATGGCAGGGTGACGTGACCATAATTAGCGCATATTTAGCCCCCGAATTAGCCTTGTTCCCATGCTTTTTAGTGCATATTTGGGTCATTTCTTATCTTTAGTTCTTTGTTTTGCATATTCTTTGAGATTTTGATCCTTTGGTAGGAAAGGAGTAAGAATCTTGCATTTTCATGGCAAAACGAGACTAAATTGATCGAATTCAATGACCAAGCATCAAGGAGAGACAAGATTAGAAGGCCTTTGTACATATTATAGTAGAAGAGCAATGTTGAGAAAGGATCCTTGAGTCCCCACGGAAATCCCCAAGGAATTTATGAAGAAAAGGGAAGAAAAGAAGAAGATATGTTGCTGAGTGACAATCCGAGCGGATTGTCACCAATCCGTCCGTCCCGCAGCTGCACAATCCGTGCGGCTTTGTTTGAATCCGCTCGGATTCCACCTCCACAATCCGACCGGATTCCCTTGAATCCGCTCGGATTCCAACGCCAGATTCCGCCCGTCTCGACCTTATTCCGCCCGGATTCCAGCACAGCACGGATTGTCTTCTCCAAGCTACAAAGAAAGAAGCCCTTCTCTCGAAAAATACCGGCTCCTCCTTGCTCAATCTAAAAAGTGTAATTACTAGTTTAGCCCTTAGTTAACCCTAATGCATCCTCCCTAATTTCCACTATAAATACCCCATTAGTCTAATTAGAGGAGCATGTTCTTCTTATCAATAATTAGTGTAGTTAGTATCAATCAAATCTCTCTTTAATATTGTAATCAAGTATTAATCAAGTTTTAATCCAAGTTTTATTTCCTTAATCTCTCTTTTGTTCATCCTTTATTTTGGGTAATTGAAGATTATTTGGGTTATTGTTGGGAGATTGACAACCTCTCAATCAAGCATTCAAGTACTTCTTTTATCTTTGCTTCATTATTGGAATCATTAGTAGGTATAATCTCTTAATCCCTTTTAAATTATTGTTAATTACTTTCATTTATTCATCATGTTTCATATTGTTGGTATGATTGACAACCTTGCTAGCATGATCAACATGATAATGAGTGAGTAGTCTCTTAGCTAGGGTTAATGGGTGATTAGGGGAAACCAACATGGGGAATGATTCATGCTTAAATTAATATGCTTTCATGTTTTATTTGCTTGCTTGTTTTGATCTCAACTCATGCACATGTTATATTTGATGAAATGCTAAGCCTATGAATCCTTGCATTTACTATCATCTTCTATCTTTTCAATGAGACTTGTAAGACATAACCTAACTTGAGTCTCATTAGACCATGCATGTTGTTGAGTAGGGAAGATTAAATCGACTTGTAGGTGTTGTACAATCTAATCGATTCGGCTCCGGGACCCAAACTTTCCTAGGATTGTAAGATATAACCCAACTCAATCCATCACAACAATAATTGCTTGCTTATAATTTGAGAACATGTTTGTATGATCATATCCCATGATTCCCCTATGATCCCATGACACCCTAGTGCCTTTAATCAATTGTTTACACCCCTTTAATTCATCTTGCTTATTTATTTTCTTTGCTATTTTAGTTTAGTGACCTTCTACATCAACCCAATTTGTGACACCCCTTAGACATCACTAGTTGCAATAGAAATCTCATTTCAATACCCGTCCCTTGGGATCCGACCTTTACTTGCCTCTTTACTAATTGTAGAGTTGTTTGTGAAGCTATAAATTGTGTTTTGATTCGACCATGACCCAACTACCACATATTAATTTGTGAACACGAAACGGATTTCACATCAAAAATGGCGCCGTTGCCGGGGACGGTGTTTGTTTGATTTAGATTTCTTTTTATTGTTATTAGTTGTGTCTTTCTTCGCCTTGGGGAAGTAAAACTCCTCAAGGTTTGTTCTAATTGTTTTCATGTTGTTTGATATTTTGCATGTCTAGAAGGTTACAAGGTGATTTGTTACCTTTTGACCGTGAAATCGAAAGAACCTTGACGAAAAATAGGAGACTTGTTAGGAGGAATTTAAGAGGTATTAGTGAAGTTGTTCAACCCACTAGTGAGTTTGTCAATCCTTTCGCAATAGAAGGAGAAGAGAACCCATTACACAATACCCCACAAAATCCACCTACAATGCCTAAATTCTCGTCACACTCCGTACCCACCGAGGAGAATCTACCAAATGGTACTCCTACACCGCAACATCTAACCGGAAATTTTATTGCCAAGTCCGCCTTCATCCAATTAGTTGAGAGGAGCCAATTTGGGGGGATGCCTAGTGAGGACCCTCATTCTCATATGGAAACCTTTTGCGACTATTGTGATGCAATCTCTCAAACGGGCGTGACTCAAGACCAAATTAGATGGGTCTTATTTCCTTTTTCCTTAATCGGCACCGCGAAGCAATGGTTGAAGGGCCTTGATAAGGCCACCCTTGGAATAGATTCTTGGAAGAAGTTGGCTCTAGCTTTCTACAAAAAATTCTACCCACCGGAAAAGACTAACATGCTAAGATCTTTGTATGAAGCTTGGGAGCGGTTTAAGGGAATTTGTCGCTCATGTCCTCACCATGGACATAGCGAATGGTTTTTGGTACAACAATTTTGGAAAGGTTTATATGAAGATTCTAGGAACATTCTCAATATGGGATCAAATGGAATGTTCACCGAAGTTGATGACAATCAAACATGGAACAAGATTGAGGAAATGGCGGTCCATAACTCACAATATAGTAGACCTCGCAAGGCTACTAGAGGAGGAAAGCATGAAGTGGACTCCGTTACTCAATTGGGTGCTCAACTTAGTGCTCACATTGACACAATCAACTTGAAGTTTGAACAAGCTATGGCTAGACTTGAGGAAAACTCAAAATCATCAAAGCATCATGTTAATGCCATGACGGCATCCTCATCAATCCCAAGTGGGATATGTGAGAATTGTGGAACTTTGGGACATGACCAAGGTGAATGTAGGGGAACAAATGAACAAGTGAATGCTTTCCAAGCATACAAGAGTGGTACCCTTTATTCCAACTTTTACAATGAAAACGCCAAATTCCATCCAAATCTCTCATACAAAAGCCAAAATGTTCAAAACCCTCAAACAACATACACTCCACCACCCATGAGAAACCAAAATCAAAGACCCTTTTACAATCAAAACCAAGGTTACCAAAATCAAAATCCATACAATCACCAAAATGACCAAGGTTTTGATGTCCAAAAAGCGGTCCTCCAAATGCAAAAGAATCAACAAGAATTTTTCACTCAAATGCAAAAAGATAGCCAAGCAAAGGAAACCACCATCAACAACATTCTAGCTCACACCAAGATGTTGGAAACACAATTGACTCAACTAGCATCTTCAAGCTCACAAAGTCAAAAGGGGCAATTACGACCTCAAAGTAATCCCCCTAGACATGAAACGGTTATTGCCATTCACTTGAGAAGTGGTACAAGGTATGAAGCACCAAAGAAGCAAGTTGAGGATCAAGTTGTGGAAGCTAGTGAAAAGAAAGAAATTGTGCAAAACTCCTAAGATGGAGAATCATCAAAAGAAGAAAGTTCAAAGAAAAATTAAGACAAGGCCGAGGAGAAGGAGCCCATTGTGATTAGACTCCCTTTTCCAAGTCGTCAAGCCAAGCCCAAATTTGATGATCAACTTGGAAAGTTCATGGAAATTGTGAAGAATTTGGAAGTCTCAATTCCTTTCACGGAATTAATCAATCACGTGCCGGCCTATGCGAAATACATGAAAGATATCCTCACAAAGAAGAAGTCGATCCGGAAGCTTGAGACTATCGCCTTCACTAAGGTGAGTAGTGCAATACTTCAAGGGAGTTCACATCCAAAGTTAAAGGATCCGGGAAGCTTTTCAATACCGTGTACCATTGGCGACACAACGATCAACAAAGCCTTATGTGATCTAGGGGCTAGTGTGAGTGTCATGCCGTACTCGGTGAGTAAAAGGTTGGGGATGGGAGAGCTTAAATGCACCAACATCACACTCCAAATGGCCGATAGATCGACGAAGACACCATTAGGGATATGGGAAGATGTCCCCGTGCGAATTGGGAAGTTTTTCATCCCGGTAGACTTTGTCATTGTTGATATGGAGGAAGATTCCAACATTCCAATCATCCTAGGAAGACCTTTCCTACACACCGCGGGTGCGGTGATTGATGTGAAACATGGTGAGCTCACTCTAGAAGTGGGAGATGAAAGCATAACTTTTAATCTTGACGAGACTATGAGAGCTCCTCGTTTGCATGAACCATGTTTCATGAGTGATCATTATAACCGAAAGGATAAAAGGAAGAAATCGGAACTCCAATGGAAGAAGAAAATTGAAGATGCTCCATTCAAAGAGCAAGTGAATTGTGACAAGGAGAGCTTGCAAAGCTCATCAAAATCAATCAAGGAAGAAGAGGATGGCCTCATTGGCCAAGAGAAGAAATTGGGAGAGTTGTCTCCATCTAAGCAAGAGATTTTCAATGATCAACTTAATGAAGTTTGTGGTCTTTGGGACGACGAATTTGAAGGGATTTTTAATCCCTACATTGGTAATGCCGTCGATCAAGACCAACAACAAAGGCCAAGGTCTATTGAAGACCTCTACCATGATAATGAACAAGCCTTCGATTACTTCTTCAAGGTGTTGAGCAACATCAACAACACCTTGGACATGGCCCCTTGACATCTCATCAAGAATGAGAGTTTGGTGGAGTCCTCCCTAAACCACCACTTGTAAATATTTCTAACCCCCTAACTTACATTTCAATTCTTGTATTGCACTTTTTGTCATCTTTGGATTTTTATTTACTTTGATCAAAATAATTGTCATGTTTGAGAGAAGTGAGGGAGGGACTAACAATTTCAATTGATGTGTAGTGCTTTTAGATTAGTGTGGGGATGACAATTGCCTAGGCTATCCATGCCTAGTAGTGCCCCCACAATGAAGAACACAAGACTTGAAGAAAGAATGGGAGAATGGTAAGGGAAATGCATTGTGCACGGGTGGAACTGAATCCGTGTACACAAGGGAAGAATCCGAGCGGATTCCACAGAATCCGCCCGTCATCAGTAATCCGAGCGTATTGCAGAAAAGACGCCCGTCCTGAACTGAGCTGAATTTTGAAAATTTCTTGACTGTGACTGAATCCGGGCGTCCCGAGGAAGAATCCGCCCGTCTTGAAGAATCCGCCCGTCTTGAAAGAAAGACGTCCGTCTTTGCAGTTGAGGAAAACAAGCAAAATTTTCTAGACTGAAATCCGTCCGTCTTCAAGCAAATCCGCCCGTCCCATGTCAAGCAAATCCGAGCGTCTTCATCAGAATCCGCCCATCTTTAGGCGAGTTTTGTAAAGCCCAGAAAGAGCAGAATCCGCACGGATTGGGCAGAATCCGCACGGGTTGCCCCTGCAGATTCAAAAATTTCGGTCTCTTTAAAACCCCTCCCACCTTCATTCATTCATTCATTCATAAACACTACCCACAACATCAAAACCCTCATCCTCTGCATCACAAAAACAAAAACCCTCTACAACATTCACCAAAAACAAATCAAATCATCCTTCCAACAACAAATCAATCACCCCTTCTTCAATAAAAATCAAAACCAAGCACAAAATCTTCAACCTTTGAGTCGATTTTTGATTTCATAAAGGCAAAGCCTTTCACCTTCAAATTGATTTCGGTATACTACAAATTGAAGATTTTTCATTCTTTTCTTGGTTAGTTCATCAATGGCAAGGACTAAGGGAGCAACAAAGGCAACAAAGGCACCAAAGGCTAAGGCACTCTCACAAAGGCAAAAGGCTCTTCAACCAAAGAAAGCATTGGCTATGGTGGTAGCCACACCAAACTTGGAAGTGCAACAACAACAACAACCTTCTATGGGAGCAACAACACCTTCTACTCCGGAAATTGATCAACTTTTGCATTATCCGGAGGTAACTTTTATTTCCGATACCCATAGAAATACCTTTGTCAAGTTTTCTATGAAGTCATTACAATCCACCAAATTTATATGTGAAGATACCTTAGAAAAATTGGGTGTTCTTGAGCAAACTAGAGCCTTTTTCAATGCCATGGGGTTGAAGAAATTGTTTGAAACAAAGGAATTGACATACCTCTCGCTTACCTTGGAATTTTTGAGTTCCTTGAAAGTCACCAAAGTTGATAATAGGGAGAATCTCGAGTTTCGTCTAGCTAATGTTAGTAGACGCATTACCTTTAGGGAATTGAGTGAAATTTTGGGTCTTAGTGATGAACCGCGTTATTTTAAGAATTATGGAAAGTATGACCCCGAACCTCTTTGGGAGGCAATCTCCGGGAAGAAATTTGAGGATTTTCATGCGAGTCGTGCTCTTTTGGTCCACCATCCGGGCATAAGAGTATGGCACAAGGTCGTGGGAAACACCATAATTGCAAGGAAAGATACCAATCATTTCACCAAATTTGATTTTATTCTCCTTGAATCGGCTTTGAACATTGGAAGAGTACACACCAAGCCTTACAATTCTTTGAGGCTCTTGGTAGATAGATGGCTCAACATTGATTGTGGGAAGAAGGGCACAACCGTTATTGTCAATGGCGGCCTAGTCACTATCCTAGCTAAGCACTTTGATCCTAACTTCAATAAGGATAACAAGTACAAAGCAAAGGAGGGTGGCCATCTTGTTGATATGCATACTATGATACACAAGTTCAAATGGGTTGCCCATAACCCCCTTGACACTAAGTATGGATGGCTCACTAGTGAAGCTAGATCGTTCACCTTGCCTTCAAAGATTTGTCGTCTAAGCGTCCACCGGACCAATTATCTACTTCCCCTTTCTAAAGAGGCCGAGTATATTATTCAACAACAAAAGGGTGATCTTGAAATGCCCTCCTCTTCCATTGTCATACCACCTTACCCATTTGAATATGAAGAGTTCAATAGGAAGGAGTTGAAGCTAGAAAAGATTATGTGACTCTTCTCATGCAAGCAATGCACAAGCAAGCCTTTGAAGATCGGAAAAATGCCTACTTGGCTCAATATCCACCCCTCCTACACGTAGCTAGGCAAGGACTACTTGATCCATCTTGTCCTTTGCCTAGTTGGGCGGATAGAGAAGTCCTATTTCCGGGTGCATCTAGGGTCGTTTTGGGTGACAATGAGGTTGTCGGTAATGATGAAGAAGTTGATGATAACATTGAGGAAGAAGCAAGTGAAGGAGAAAAGGATGGTGAAGATGATGATGAGCAAGATGAGGAAGAAAGTGAAGAAGCAAATGACAAGGGAAGTGGCAATTTGGCCACTTCTAATGAGGAACGTGATGGTGATAGCATGATGGAAGATTAGCAAGCCTTGGAGACTCCTACCCTCTCATGGTTTGTCTATTTCTCTCTTTGTATTTTATTTAATTTTGATCATTGTTGGAGTAGTCCTAGCATTAGAGGACTCACACCTCGGTACCATTGAGGTGTTCTCATTTTATTGTTCCCATTTTCAAAATCCAAAATGACAAATTAGTTTCATGCATATCATACTGTGTGCATGAACTACACCCATCCTTGGACATTAGCAATAGTGTCTCACTCGGTTTGGGGAAGTTAATGCATACACAACGGGAGGTAATATAAATTATCCTCTCCGTCATAACAAAAACCATGCATCATGTAGTGTAGCTTAGTATAGATTGCATTTAGTATAGAAATCATGCATCATCTTTGCATAATTTCCATCATTTTGGCCATTGAGGACAATGCCCATATTAGTGTGGGGATGGGAATTCTAACATTTAACTCTTATTCAAAAATCCAAAAAAATTGAAAAATCTCAAAAATCATAAAAATTTGAAAATTGAAAACCCAAAAACATGTTTATTTCCTTTTGTAGTCTTGTATATATTGTCTTGTATATATTGTGTTTGTTCTATCCTTGTTCACATTGATTGACTACGCCACATCCGAGACATGAGGATATTGAAGACCGCATGGTATGATCTTTCCAATCTCCATTTTCCTCTTTATGTTAATGACTATGTGGCTTTATTTTGATTGATGCGGTATAATAATGTGAACTTAGGACTTGCATTTAGTTTATATGTCATATTAGTTGATAGAATCACTTGCATTAGGATGTTTATATTAGTTGCATCATGGCATGAAGTTGCATGTTAGAAATATTTTGAAAAATGCCTATTTAGGAACTTTGACAAGAGCAACTAAGCCATTACAAATACTTGTTCAACTTAAGACTTTGCCTACTAGAATGGTTGTAAAACACCCTAGATAGTGTCATACTAGTGTCTTTTGACCCATGACCCAAAGCCTAGTCAAGGGTTTGCATGTGAGTTACCTATCCAACCCAGTGATGCGATGTGGACTTGGTTAACTTGTCTAGGTGACCTTGTTTGACCTTGTGGTAAGGCAACCCAAAAATATTTTTCTATCAATAAGCTTGAAGTGCTCATTTCAAAGAAATTTTGTCATGTGGAAGTAATGTAATGCCAAGGAAACCTCAAATGTTATGAATTGTTGAAAGTTGAGAAATTTAAGTTGTTTTGATGGAGGCGTACCACTTCGATGTGCTTTGGTGCGGGATCCATTGAATTGGGCCCCCATACGGTTGTGAATTCGGCCGCCCAGAGACAGAGTGACTATCACCCCGAAAAGCTATTGTCTAGAGGTTAACCGATTGCCTAATAAGCGATTGGCGAAAGCAAAGGACACTAGCCCGGAAGGGACAAACCCCATCTTAAATTTTTGAAATGTGAAAGTGAAATGAGGACAATTTTGAATACTAGTCATATCCACCCATTGTGAATAAAGATTTGAGCATTTCATTCTCAAAAAGCCTTTTGTCAAGCCACTTGGTCGAGTTTGGGACGATCCATGACCTTTACTTTTGTAGAGAATTCGAGACTTGTCATGTCATATGCGACTAGCATCATAGGGATCATCATTCCACCACCATCCGATCGCTCTTGACGAAAACATTTGGAAATTGAGGACAAAAGTAGTCTAGTTTAACACCATTTGGAGGTGATTTAGTGCCATCCTCTTAGACTTAGTAATTTGTTGAACTAGTATTTGTGAAGGATTACATGCTCTTAAATTTGTTCCTCTTTAGTGTCTCCGCCACTTGATGAGGAAGTGGCTATTCTTTTTGTAGATGCATCCATTATGTGATTTTATGTGCTTAATGTTTGGATGTGTCGCCATTTTGGCAAGACCCACCTTGCCTTGCAAGAAGGCATCCTACCTCATGGTTGTCTTGTTGTGAGTTGAAGGGGCGGAGTGAGACCCGCTAATTGTCTCATATCGGCTATATTATTAGGATAGGTTAGTATTGGTCCTAGTCTTTGTCACCTCTTTACTCGGGATGAGCAAAGGTTCGGTTTGGGGATATTTGATGTGACCATAATTAGCGCATATTTAGCCCCGAATTAGCCTTGTTCCCATGCTTTTTAGTGCATATTTGGGTCATTTATTGTCTTTAGTTCTTTGTTTTGCATATTCTTTGAGATTTTGATCCCTTGGTAGGAAAGGAGTAAGAATCTTGCATTTTCATGGCAAAACGAGACTAAATTGATCGAATTCAATGACCAAGCATCAAGGAGAGACAAGATTAGAAGGCCTTTGTACATATTATAGTAGAAGAGCAATGTTGAGAAAGGATCCTTGAGTCCCCAAGGAAATCCCCAAGTAATTTATGAAGAAAAGGGAAGAAAAAAAGAAGAAGATATGTTCTTTGAGTGACAATCCGAGCGGATTGTCACCAATCCGTCCGTCTCCGCAGTTTGCACAATCCGTGCGGCTTTGTTTGAATCCGCTCGGATTCCACCTCCACAATCCGACCGGATTCCCTTGAATCCGCTCGGATTCCAACGCCAGATTCCGCCCGTCTCGACCTTATTCCGCCCGGATTCCAGCACAGCACGGATTGTCTTCTCCAAGCTACAAAGAAAGAAGCCCTTCTCTCGAAAAATACCGGCTCCTCCTTGCTCAATCTAAAAAGTGTAATTACTAGTTTAGCCCTTAGTTAACCCTAATGCATCCTCCCTAATTTCCACTATAAATACCCCATTAGTCTAATTAGAGGAGCATGTTCTTCTTATCAATAATTAGTGTAGTTAATATCAATCAAATCTCTCTTTAATATTGTAATCAAGTATTAATCAAGTTTTAATCCAAGTTTTATTTCCTTAATCTCTCTTTTGTTCATCCTTTATTTTGGGTAATTGAAGATTATTTGGGTTATTGTTGGGAGATTGACAACCTCTCAATCAAGCATTCAAGTACTTCTTTTATCTTTGCTTTATTATTGGAATCATTAGTAGGTATAATCTCTTAATCCCTTTTTAATTATTGTTAATTACTTTCATTTATTCATCATGTTTCATATTGTTGGTATGATTGACAACCTTGCTAGCATGATCAACATGATAATGAGTGAGTAGTCTCTTAGCTAGGGTTAATGGGTGATTAGGGGAAACCAACATGGGGAATGATTCATGCTTAAATTAATATGCTTTCATGTTTTATTTGCTTGCTTGTTTTGATCTCAACTCATGCACATGCTATATTTGATGAAATGCTAAGCCTATGAATCCTTGCATTTACTATCATCTTCTATCTTTTCAATGAGACTTGTAAGACATAATCCAACTCGAGTCTCATTAGACCATGCATGTTGTTGAGTAGGGAAGATTAAGTCGACTTGTAGGTGTTGTACAATCTAATCGATTCGGCTCCGGGACCCAAACTTTCCTAGGATTGTAAGATATAACCCAACTCAATCCATCACAACAATAATTGCTTGCTTATAATTTGAGAACATGTTTGTATGATCATATCCCATGATTCCCCTATGATCCCATGACACCCTAGTGCCTTTAATCAATTGTTTACACCCCTTTAATTCATCTTGCTTATTTATTTTCTTTGCTATTTTATTTTAGTGACCTTCTACATCAACCCAATTTGTGACACCCCTTAGACATCACTAGTTGCAATAAAAATCTCATTTCAATACCCGTCCCTTGGGATCCGACCTTTACTTGCCTCTTTACTAATTGTAGAGTTGTTTGTGAAGCTATAAATTGTGTTTTGATTCGACCGTGACCCAACGACCACATCTTAATTTGTGAACACGAAACGGATTTCGCATCACAGGGATACTTAGTGAGCTCATTGTACAAGTCACTATGAGGTAGCAACCTCTGCCTGAATGCCTTCACTGATGTTCCAACGTCACACCTGGGAATAGATACTTTCTCTTTGTTTAATCTTGCGAGGAATGTCCTGAGAGTTTCATCAGGCTTTTGTGTAATCCTATAAAGATCACTGGATCGCTTCTCCAACTCCCTACTACTCGCAAACTGCTGGTTGAAGTTGTTGATCAGGTTGGCAAAAGAATGGATGCTCCCAGTTGGCAGGTTGATGTACCACTGTAAAGCAGGTCCGGTCAGGGTTGTTCCAAATCCTTTACACATGCAAACTTGTCTGAACTAACTGGGAATGGATGTTGCTAATATTTTCTGTTTGTAGAGTTCCACATGATTTTGTGGATCCGTAGTTCCATCATAGATTTTCATAGACGGGACCCCAAACTTTTTGGGAAAGTCCACCTTTGCTATTTCGTCTATGAAAGGCGAATCAGCATAGCTGTCAGGGGCAACTTCTTCTTAACTGGCAGGTACTCCAGATATCTTGTCGAATTTTTCATTTAGCTTTTTGATTTTCTGGACCACTGCCATCATGATGGCTGCTGCAGATTCATCATATTTTTCATTGTCATTTTTTGGCTCACCATCGTCATCGGTATTGACGAATTTATAACCACTTGGACTCCCAAAACTGGAAAAATCAATGTTTTGATAATTGATGCAAATGGTGTTCCTGGCTGAAATCTAGAGCCTGCTCCTTGGGGTTTTTCCAATTTTTTTTTCAGAGCTGACTCAGATTCTCTTAATTGTAGGATTTCAGCCTCAGTTTGGGCTTTTTCTTTCAAGCTTTCCAACTCAGCTATTTGTTGGAGGGCTGCATTCAATTGTTCTTCAACGGTAGGCTGGGCCATTTTTGTAGGATATTTGGATTTTGTAGGATGAGGAAAAAAGATTTAAAGAGCTAGATGCCCCACGGTGGGCGCCAATTGTTTTGTGTGGATTTTGCGCAAGGCGAAATGAGGTTGGGGATAGATTTAGGCAGGGTTAACTAGCTCTAATTTATGTGTGACTTAGATTGAGAGGGTATAATGCAAGAAAGTAAAGTACGATAAAAGAATAACAATAAGACAAAGAATTTTGTACGTGGAAAACCCTTAAATGGGAAAAAACCACGGGCACCAAGGCAGGAGAGGGTTTCACTATTATATTGATTATTTAGCACAATGGAACGTAATTAGCTTATAAGTTGCGAGAGAATATTGTATGCTTGAATTTGTCTTGTGTATGTCTTCTGTCTTCAAATGATTTCCTTATGCTTCCTATATAATGATATGCTGAACGGCTGATTAGTCTCACCATTAATGCCAAATATTCTGCCATAATTACCCCCAATAATACCCATTATTACGTCCTTAATTGCTGCCTTAATTGTAGAATCTTCTTAATTAATGATGCGCGTGTATTCTTCTTATAATATGATTTCCTGGTTTAATATCGTCCTGATATTTTCACCGTTGTCCTCTCCATGGCCTGGCGCCTATCTTCATGTGTCCTGGTAGCTTGACATCCTGACACCCTGACAGTCAGGCCAAGGCAAGATATTAATCAGGGATATCCGCGGATTTCCAGGCCCAACACGTTCCGACTCAACCTAAATGCAAAAATAAACGTGATATTTTTTGAATTTTTATAAATTTTTAATTTTTGCGATTTTTGAATGTAAGATTAAAAACAACAATGCATGCAAAATTAAACGTGCAAACTTAATTACAATAAAACATTATGCAGACACAGGTATGGATGCATACCCTCCCCAAACCAACCCGTACAATGCCCTCAATGTACCAAAAATAGGGAAAGGAAACGAAAACTGAAGAGGAAGAAGAGGGTAGCCTCGGAAAACTTAGAAGATATCGCGAATTAACGACCTCCTTAAACCAGCCAGCAACATGGGAGGTCATAAACAGCCCCGTAATAACCTCGCAGGACTCTAGTCAAAGCAGCAGTACTCGATCGAAATAAATGACATGATACGTGCATTTTGTATAATCTTTTTAGCCTATTTTAGCACTTATTTCTATGTACTTTCGTATTGTTTATATTGCATTTTGCCCCCGGATTGGCTACTGTTTGGGCTAAAAATAGCACAATAAAGAAGGCCCATTGGATAAGTTAAAGATTATGAAAGAAGACGTAAGGAGGAAGGGAGCCCGCGGTCACGAAAAGGGGAGATGGGCTTAAGAAGGATCAAGAGCCCGTCATAGAAGGTGCCCGCGTTAAGGAAAGGAGTGTTAGGGAGAAGTCGGGGAGAAGTTAGGGAGAAGTAAGGGAGATTGGGGAGAATTGGTAAAAGTGTTCGGGTTTGGAAAGAAGTCCTTATGGAAATAATACTCCCTTTCCATATTCGAGGTATGACACGTCTAGGGTTCTTACACTATAAATAGCCAAGGAAGCAAATCAAGAAGGACATTCAACACACATCCGTATTCATTCATACAACAATATTCAAGATCACATCTCGGCAAATAATATACGCTCATTCTGGATCTTGCAGGCTGACGCCTAGAGCCAGCAGGATTAGCTTCGTGCCATAATTGTAATCATCCTCCAATTCATATAGTGCAATATTTGGCAGGGTACCGTCCCTCCCGCAGTTGTTCCCACATCGCGTTTTCCGCGTCACCAAAATCTTGCGTGTCAATTTACTTTACGCACTTTATTTTCCTATTTACTTATTAACATACGAATCATCATACAATCGACCAACGAATATAGACTACATTGACCCTAATTAATCGATTTGGGTAAAAATACCTAAACAGTTTGGCGCCCACCGTGGGGCC
The DNA here is from genome assembly GCF_048544455.1 of Silene latifolia. Classification (NCBI taxonomy): domain Eukaryota; kingdom Viridiplantae; phylum Streptophyta; class Magnoliopsida; order Caryophyllales; family Caryophyllaceae; genus Silene; species Silene latifolia. The sequence continues at coordinate 70,057,383 of NC_133532.1, forward strand.
TTGTGGTCGTCAATCGTTGATATTCTAGATATACAATGGAAAAGCAAGTATCTGAAGCCATGTCAGGGAGCAGGCAACCATCGCCACCACCACCGTCTACCCAAAGTCCAACATCGACAGTGGCCACACAGGCTCCCGGACATACCTCAAGAATCATACCGACAACAAAAGCCTCTCTACCTCCCAGGACCCCTGCTGTCTCAACTCAGATCAGATCAGACAAAGGAACGTCAAGCTTAGGCGTCACTCCGCCGCCCAGTCCCACGCAGATCCTGCTCGCCGGCATGGAAAATCTTCAGAAAGCTATGGAAAACATGAGAGAAGACCAAAGGAGAGCAGATGCTGAGGTAAGAAGGAGAGACAGAGAGCTCTGGGCATAAATTGATCTCTTGAAGCAGCAATCCCGCACTCCAGCAAACATGACAGGTGAAGGAAGATTTCCCTTGGTATATCTGACACAAGGAGCAGCAGGCAGCAGGCAAATACCAGCTGAAATAATTACAAGATTGGATTTGGCTACGACACTATCAGATGGAAGGATAACCCACGAGGGTTAGGATACCTCACACCAGATAGCTGGCAGCCAGCTAGCTGCGTAGGGATACAAACAGGTGGCCTCCCCGTCGGCGATCATGCAAAGAATCGATCGACACACTGTAGCAGATTCGAGTCAAACCAAAGCAAGTGAAGCGCGCGAGGGGACAATCGTTGCCACAACCCCTCGGCGGCGGAACTTATCAGAATCTTCAAGAGCCCGGATCAGGAGGAATTATGCAGACAGCTGACAGGCGGACCCTAGATTCAGCCAATATAACTAATCAACAGTACTTGGAACTAAAGGAGATGCTGAGCAGGGTTCTAGGGCTACCACCCCCACTCGAGAAAGCAGCTCTAGACAGTTATGCCGACTCACCATTCGTGGACACCATATCCATCACAGCTATGCCAAAGGGATTCACAAACCCAAATATGCCTCTATTTTGGCACAAAGAGACCCCTTTGATCATATCACCAAAGTATATGAAAAAAAAAATGATGGTAATAACGGCTATAGGACAAGTTAAGGAGGCCTCGCATGTGCAAAGGATTCGCGTCCACCTTAACAGACCCGGACTTCGATGGTTTGTAAGCCTGCCCAACAGGTCGATATCTACATTCGTCGAATTGGTGAACATTTACTCAACATTCGCAAAGCAGAAAGCCACGAAGCATGCGGGAGACCCATTAGAATCGTCCAGGGGGGAGAGAGCATTGGAGAATACAATACCAGATTTAACAATGAGAAGGTAGCAGTGCGAGAATGTGATATCTCAACAAAGTAGAAGCCTTGAAGAGGCCTCCACCACGACTCCGACCTATACAAGCGGTGACTATGCATCCCCGCCATAGTTTGGCGATGCGGGAAAAGGCGACTCGCGATCGACCGGGAGGAAGATATCCTAGCGAGCCGCACAGAGCACACCGAGTATTTCTAGTACTTGGTAGTGGAGAAATCGGGAAGAAAGCAAACCAACAACAGGAAGGACGAGAGATACATGCCATACAGGAGGGGAGTCAACAGAATCGAGGAAAACCAGCTACTCCCCACCCTGGCAGAATATGGATTCACTACAGGTATCGGAGGAATCTTGAAGGCACTCAGAGAGATGGGAGATGGGGTCAGGTGGTCCAACCCACCAGTAGGAGAGCAAGCTTGGAGAAAGGATAGCAAGAAGAAGTGTGAGTTCCATCGTGATATCGGACACAACGCTGAGGATTGCTACACATTGAGGAGAGAGATCAAGCGCCTGTACGAACAAGGAAAGCTGAGCCACCAGTTACCACGTGGGGGCAAGCAGCAGGATAAGGTAGGTTCTGCCAAGCCGGCAGACCCACCCACATGCACTAAAATTATAAACGTGATAACAGGCGGCTCAGACTTAAGCAGCCTGAGATACTCAGCAGCCAAGAGACATGCCACCGAAATCAAAGGAGACAGGCCAGCTAATTCTTGTAGAATTTCTCATAGCGACCTGCCAGCAGTAAGATTTGATGAAGGAGATACATACGATGAACAAGAACACCATGACACACTTATTATCACCTTGTCGATGGCCAATTGCACAGTAAGAAAGGTCTTGGTAGATACAGGAAGCTCGGTCAACTTAATCATGCTGAAAACCATAGAGAACATGGGATTCAGCGAGAAGGATTTCTGAGAAGAAGACTATTCCGCTACTGGCTTCGGCGGAGAAAATTGACGGCTCGCTAGGGGAGATAATCATCCCCACCTATGTGGGAGGAGTCAACAAGAAAGTCAGGTACCTGATTATAGATGGCCCCTCTACTTACAATGTCATCCTAGGAAGACCATGGCTGCACCAGATGAAAGCAGTCCCTTCAACATATCACCAGTCCATAAAGTTCCCCACCTCATGGGGAGTAGAAACGATAAGAGGAGATTATGAGGAATCTAGAGGCTGCTATAAGAAGGCACTCAAGTGCACTGCCAGCCCTCCCGCATAGCAATTACAGAAGCAGCCTATCCAGGATGAATACATCGAACCCCCAACAGAAGAGCTGGATCAGATTAACCTGGACAAGCTACACCCAGAGAGAACCGTGCTCATTGGAGCGGGATGTACAGGAAGCTTACGACACCAGTTAGTCAAGTTCTTACAAGATAACATGGATTGCTTTGCATGGTCACATGATGATATGATAGGCATAGATCCATCCATCATAACACATAAGCTTAGCGTGGACCCAAAGTGTAACCCATCCAGTAGAGAAGGAGAAAGTTTGCAGCAGAGAGAAATAAGGTAATCAACCAGGAAGTAGACAGCCTGCTAGCAGCAAAGAAGATAAGATAAGTGAAATACCCATAATGGTTGTCTAATGTAGTGGTGGTGCTTAAAAAGAATGGGAAGTGGATAGTATGTGTGGACTTCACTGATCTAAAAAAAGCATGTCCTAATGATCCATTCCCGCTGCCTCATATTGATGCAATGGTGGATGCAACAGCTGGACACAAGATGTTAACATTTCTGGATGCGTGGAGTGGATACAATCAGACCAAGATGGATCCTGCAGATCAAGAGAAGACAACATTTATGTCCGAAAGAGGAATATATTGCTACAACGTCATGCCGTTCGGCCTAAAGAACGCAGGCTCCACATATCAAAGTTTGGTTAACATAATGTTCAAAGAGCAGATAGGAAGAACAATGGAGGTGTATATTGATGACATGGTGGTGAAATCAGAGAAGGCCAAAGATCATATGCGTCATCTGGCAGAAACATTCAGCACCCTCAGGGAATACAAGATGAAATTAAACCCATCTAAATGCACCTTCGGGGTATCTTCTGGCGAGTTCTTAGGCTATATTGTAACTCAAAGAGGAATAGAAGCCAACATCGAACACATCAAAGCTGTCTTACAGCTGGAACCACCCGAGAAACCGAAGTATGTTCAAAGACTAGCTGGAAAGGTAGCAGCCCTGAACAGGTTCATTTCAAGATCTTCAGACAAATGCAGGATATTTTACGACGTACTAAGGAAAAGCCAGAAGTTTCAATGGACCGCTGAACACGAGCAAGCCTTGAGAGACCGAAGCACTATCTCAATGACCAGCCTTCTTTGTCAAAACCAAAGCCATGAGAACCATTATTCCTATACCTAGGTGTCACAGAAGTAGCAGTGAGTGCTGTCTTGGTCAGAGAGCAAGAAAAAGAGTAGAGGCCAGTATACTACGTAAGTAAGTCTCTGCTGCCGGCAGAGACCAGGTACACATCTCTTGAAAAGTTAGTACTAGCATTGGTAGTAGCATCTCGCAATTTGCGTCCCTATTTTGAGTCACACATCATACATGTTGTGACAAACTACCCGGTAAAAGCTATCATGAGGAGGCCTGAGCTATTATGAAGAATTGCTAAATGGTCTGTACACCTCAGTGGATACGACATCCAATACGACAGGAACAAGAATCAAATCACAGCATGGCCGAATTCGTGTCGACTTGGTCCGGCCATCCGAATCGCGCGATACCGAGATCCTCACTTTAGAAGGAAGCAAGCGATGAAGTCCGCGGATGCATATCGACGGAGCCTCCAACCAAAGGGGGGCAGGTGTAGGATTAATTCTGCGATCACCAAAGGGAGATCTGATAGCGCAAGCCGTAAGATGTGAATTCAAGCCAACCAACAATGAAACAGAGTACGAGGCCTTGATATTGGGAATGAAGCTAGCTCGGAGTCGGGGTCGGACACTGCTCATATCCGGTGACTCCTGTTAATAGTCAACCACGTGAATGATGAATTTATAGCCAGAGATTCGAAGATGATAGCATACCTAAAAGTAGCAAAGGAGTTGAAACAAAAATTCGAAACTTGCAAGCTTAAACAGGTCCCTAGAGATCATAACGTGGAAGTAGACGCCCTAGCAACCCTGGGGGCAACATTCAAGCCAACAGAGCTATCCAGCATTCCAATAGCACATATGCTGGAACCTTCTATCCAGAAGGCAGACGAAATAGACAGGGGTGAACTGGAGGATCCACAAAGCGAAGAGGAAATCAGCGATTCTGAGAGGAAGGTGAGAGCTCTCGGTCAAACAGGCAGACGCCCGACCAGGAAGCCGATCCAGGAGACGACTGGCGCACACCTTACCTAGACTGGCTGCGCCATAACAAGCTACCGGATAATAAGAGGGAAGTAAGAGCTTTTAGAATAAAAGCCTCCAGATTAATACTTATTGATGATATATTATTCAGAAAATCGCTAGCAGGCCCCTACCTACGGTGCCTGGACAAGGAAGAATCACAAACTGTGTTACATGCTCTCCACAGTGGCGAATGTGGAAACCATGTAGGGGGCAGGAGTCTGGCAAATAAAGCACTCAGAACGGGATATTATTGGCCTTCAATGAAAGCAGATGCAGTAGGGTATGCACGAAGATGTGATGCCTGCCAGCGCTCAGCACCCATGATCCACCAACCAGCAGAGCCTCTGCACCCAATCATCTCTCCTTGGCCATTCATGGCATAAGGCATGGACATAGTAGGCCCCCTACCATGGGCCACAAGAAACAGAACCTGGATGCTAGCAATGACAGATTACTTCTCCAAGTGGATAGAGGCAGAAGCATTCACGGAGGTAAAAGACAAGAAAGTCATTTCATTCATAAAACGAAACATCGTTTGTAGATTTGGTATCCCATCAGAAATCATATGTGACAATGGCTCACAATTCATCTCCAACGATACCGAAGGATACTGTGCCATGTGGAATATCACCTTAAAAAAGTCAGCACCTAGGACTCCAAAGTCCAATGGACAAGCTGAATATAACAATAAAATCATTATGGACAATCTGAGAAGGACGTTACAGGAGTTAGGAGGAAAGTGGGCAGATGAATTGCCACTAGTGTTATGGTCAGACAGAACAACGCCAAAGATAGCAACAGGTCAAACACCCTTCAGCCTGGTGTTTGGCGCGGAAGCGGTCATTCCATCGAAGTTCTAGTTCCCACTCACAGGTATGAAAATATGACGAGGAACCGAACAATGCGAGAGATGACCGAAGCCGGACACAATTGACGAGCTGCGAGCAAGCGCAAAAATCCGTCTGGCCGCCTACAAACGATCGGTGGCCGGGAGTTACAACAAGAATGTGAAAGTCAGGCTTCTGGAGGTAGGAGACCTGGTTCTCCGAGAGGTGTTTCAAAACACCAAAAATCGAAAAGCAGGCAAATTCGCCTACAAATGGGAAGGACCATACCAGGTAGAAGGAGTTGTTGGCCATGGCGCATACAGACTGATGACTATGGACGGTCAAATCATACAACGCCCATGGAACATTCTTAACCTGAAGAGATATTACTTTTAATAATAAGTAAAATTTAGCTTTAGAATAATGTACTATGAGAAGCCAAATCATTTTTAAAGATAAAATAAAATTTCGGTAGTAGGCATACTACCAGTTTCACTCTTATTTCTGGTATCTTTAAGTTATTTTTAAACTTTAAACTGCTATTGGATGGTGTGGTCTGGCAGCGTCCTGGGACCACAATTGCTCTGGTACCCCATGAGATGGCGACAAGTACTTCACATCATTTTAATAGATTTTCTTATTTTCAGGCTTCTCTAAATACATCACTTTGAATTCTGGTATCTATGGTACTTTGAAAGGATGTCTAGCAGGACTGTCAACTGCCAACGCGGGGTGACAAGGCACACGACAGTCCAACATGCCCAACCTATTTTCTCCACAAGGAGCACCCTCACCAGGCGGACTGTGAAACATACGAAAGGGAGCCTGGTTGACAGTTGAATACGCTTATCCAGCTACCCCTGATACCACCCCCTGGACGTAGCTCGCACTAATCGCACTTAATTAGGGCCCCAACATGCATGCAAAAACGAACATGGAACGTAGGGATATCTGCGCTACCAGAATACTAGAACGTCTCCATTTGGTCCTATAATGACGATAAACTTGCCTCAATGACGCCCCTGCTGGCATAAAACGAGATGAACAAACCTTGCGTCATGAACAAGGTTAAGTAGTCCAAAACTGCGGCATACGCCTAAATCAGCCATCCGGCTGACACGGTAGCTAGCTTGGTCTGGATCAGCCTTTTCAGGCTGACCAGGCTGGTCTAAATCAGCCTCCTAGATTGACACGGCCACTCCTCCTTACATTGCAGCATACGCCTAAATCAGCCATCAGACTGACACGACAGCTAGCTGAGTCAGAACGTTATCCTTTTCAGGGTGACAAGACTCGCCTAAATCAGTCAAGCAGACTGACACGGCATAAACTTCCTAAAAACAGGGAAGATAAACAACAAACACACGATATGTAAGCTAAAACCTTGCCAAACTATGACAAGGGGCATTTCAAAATATGGCCAAAAATACGGCCCCAAGTTTAACCGCCACCCTGGCGGAGCAAACACAAGAACAAGTTTAAAACTTACAAAGTCTGCCACCTCTGGGCCAGACTGCCAAAAAAGTTCATCAAAGTACCATTTCCTATTTACAGAAGATCAATCTTTATGAGAATATAATCTCAGTTCTGTAAACCAACCATTAAAGATGCCGAATATTGCAAGTCATTCGGAGCCTAAAGCATCATCCATTCCTAAAGGTTTCAATCTCCAGACTGAAGATGGGAATACTTTTGACATCCGTCCATCCTATATCAATCTGGTGGAGAGAAATCTCTTTAGAGTTGTGGCAGGTGAAGACCCGAGGAAGTATATGGAGGTCTTTACGGACTACTGTTCTACTATCCCCGCCACGAATGGGGTAACTCAAGACAAGATTAAGGAGGTGCTGTTTCCTTTTTCTTTGACTGACTCAGCCACGGAGTGGCTGACTGAATTGGACCGTACATCCGCAGGGGTTACTAACTGGGAGACCCTTGCTCTTGCTTTTTATAAGAGATATTTTCCTCCGCAGCGCACTAATCAGCTGAGGGCCAAGATCACTAGTTTCAAGCAGGCACCTGATGAGGCCTTCTATGAAGCTTGGTTCCGGTTCAAGAGGTTGGTGAGGTCTCTTCCTCACCATGGTTTTGATCCGTGGTTCTTTTCCAATCAGTTCTACAATGGGATGTACGATGATCACAGAGCCATACTTGATGCTTCATCCAACGGACGATTTCAAAAGAATATCGATGATGATAAGAGAAGGGCTATTATTGAAGAGATGGCAACCCACTTTTCTGAGTCTGGGAACCCGAGGGATGGTATTAGAACAGTTCATGCAGTCGATAAGCAAGTTGTGGCTCAGCTGGAAGCCATGAATACTAGGTTTGATAAGTTGGAGCTGCATTCTGCTGGGGAGCCTCAGACGGTTCATTTACCTACTAGAGGAGAAACCGTCACATGTGAGAGGTGTGGGAGCAACGACGGTCATACTGCTATTTGCTGTTTTACAGAGAAGGAACGGGTCCTTGCTTTTCAACAATACAGGCAATGAGGGGGTTCCTATTATAATAACCAAGGGGCAGTCCATCCCAATTTGAGGTGGACAAGTCAAAATATGCTCAATCCTACCCCTTCTCCGCAGCAGCAGCAGCCATATGTCCCTCCTCATAAGGCTCAACAAGGCTTTCAGAAGCCTCCTTCCTTTCCTACACCGAACCAAGGTGCATCATCTTCTGGTGAGTAAGTGAGATATGTGAGTTGAAGATGATGTTTCAGTCTTTGACAAAGCAGTGGCAACTGAGTGACCAGCAAAAAGATGTGTCCATCAAGTCACTTGAAACTCAAGTTGCTCAGTTAGCCGCGAACCAGTCCACAAAGAAATCGGGTCATTTACCATCACAAACTGATAAAAGTCCACAAGAAACGGTAAATTTAATTAATTTAAGGAACGGTCGTTCATATGAGGGACCGGAATTGCTGAAATCAGACCCGAGGAAGGTAATTACTGCTGATGAACAGTGTTCTATTGAAGAAAAAGAGTTGACGACAAAGAAAGTACTCGATCGACTAATTTTTGGGGGTCGATCGAGTAAAAATACTGAAGAAAGGACTCGATCGAGTGGAATTTCTGCTCAATCGAGTGAACAGGAAAAAGAAGAGCACGATCGAGTAAATAAAACTGCTCGATCGAATGATTTTGTTGAAGATTCTACTCGATCGAGTGATATTTTTGCTCGATCGAGTGCTGCTAACAAAGAAGACATTGATCGAGAGCCTGCTAGTGCTCGATCGAGTGAAACATCTTCTGAAAGACCTCGTTCGAGAGGAAAGAAGTCTCGTTCGAAGGATTTAGAGCTTGATCCGGCTGATACATTGGAAGAGCGGAACAAGGGGCTCGAGATACCCATCACGGTGCCCTTCCCCGAGGCATTTGCAGAGTATTAAGGCTAATCAACAATTCGACAAATTTGCCGAACTCCTGAAAAGCTTGCAAGTCACTGTGGCATTCGCCGAATTTCTGACACAGGTACCCTCTTACCTTAAATTTATGAAAGAAATTTTATCATGTAAGAGGCACATTAACGACCATGAGACGGTAGCTTTGACCGAGGTAGGGACAACCCTAATTCAGAATAAGTTACCTCCAAACAGTCAGACCCGGGTAGTTTTTCGATTCTGTGTCACATTGGTACCCACATAATTAATAACGCGTTATGCAATCTTGGCGCTAGCGTGAGTGTCTTACCGCTGTCTCTTGCTAAGAGACTTGGTTTAACGAAGTTTAATTGCCCAAATATGACTGTTCAGATGGCCGACCGTAGTATATCACGACCGTTATGTGTCATAGAAGACATACCTGTTAAGATCGGGAGGTTCTTTATTCCCGTTGACTTCGTTGTACTTGACATCCCCGAAGATACCCATACCCCTATCATTTTAGGGAGACCATTTTTATTCACTGCCCGTGCAGTGATACACGTCGGGGGCAAACATTGACTTTTCAGGTTGGGGACGAGGAATTGATATTCCATCAGTCTAAGTCCCGAAGGGCTCCCATGCAAGCTCAACCTTGCAATGCCCTATCTTATACTGACCCTCTTACTGACACTCCAAATGAAAATTTGAAATATTGTGCTACTATCGTGACCCCTCCGCCTCAGATTGAGAGCAAAAAGGAGGAAAGTTCGTCTGTTTTCCTTGCTGCAGGTACAGATGAAAATAATGAAGGAGCTGTCAATGGTTATTGTGCGATTAATGTCAGTCAAAGTGGCAGCGATGATGTTAAAGCTGGTGAGAAAGGAGTAAGGACGAGAAAAGTTCGCGCGTATGTGGACGTCTACTATTCTCCTCCTAACGATTCAAGTTCAAGCTCTTGGAGAATGAAGAGGACGTTTAATGTTGCTGAGGTGACGTCCTGCAGTCAAAAGCCCTCCGAGGGGCTGTTGAATTGCTTTGAGAAGTGAGCGGGGAAATGCCCCGTGTAACAAATTGTATAAACATTTTTTAATTTTTCTTCAAATTTGTTTATTGCTTTTAATCAGGACAATTAGAGTTTATACATTTTTAGCGTAGATTAGAAGACTATAGACTGTTACTGTTCATATTTGGTATTTTGGGATATTTTTTCGAGTGTTTTTATGCAGGTTTGGGGAGTTATACGCAAATTCAAAGGCTTACACGAGGAAAAGAGCTCGATCGAGATTTTTTTGTATTCGATCGAGTAAATTTTGTTCGATCGAATGGTTTCTTATTACTCAATCGACAAAAGCAAAAAAGGGGAGTACTCGATCGAGTAACTTTTTACTCGATCGAGTGGATGCATACAAGAAGTTCTCGATCGAGTAGTTTTAAACCACTCGATCGAGTGATTTTGCGAAGGACACGCAGGGAGTCTCTTTAACTTCCTTCTTTTTCTTATTACTTCATTTCTTCTTTCATTATTTCGTCCCTTCTTATTTGCGATCAAAAAACCCCAAAAATCCTCCATTTTCTTGCCCATTTACAAAATCCACCACCTACATTTTTTTTATTGCTAATTAATCGTTATTTGCCCTCTATTTCCCCTTTGATTCTCGTTGTTTTACACGGTCAATTAGAGGTTTTAGGGTTTCGCGGCTTTTCGGTCAAAAATCGCCATATTTGCTTGTTTAGTCGATTAATTGCTCAATCTGTAGGTTCTTCATCATCAAGTAAGGAATTCCTATACTACTTTGCATTTTAATTTAATTAATTTTGTTTTTTGAAGAGAATTAGGAATTAGGGTTTTGGTTCCCCTTTTTGGGTCGAAATTCTGGACTATTGTTTTGATTCAATGCTTCATTTGTCTTACTTGATGCTTAACTCCCATACCTCATTGATGATTCACATGTTTAATTCGAATTTTTGCTTAAATTTGCGATGAAGTGTTAATTTCAGTCGAAATTTTCGACTGTGAATGGGATTCTTCCTGCTGCCATATGCCTAATTTCCCTCAATTGTTGCTTAATTTGCTGCATTTGTCATCTGCTACCCTTACCCTATCGCTGATTACCTGCTAAGTTCGAATTGTTGAGGAAAATCTGGGAATTTTTGGGCTGATAAGTCGAATTTTTCGACTGTCTTTGGGAATTCTCTGCTGTTTAAACTGTTATTTTCTTATCAAATTCCCCTGCCCTATTTGCTTAGGATGGATTCTAGCTCTATGCCTTCCACTAGCTCTATTTTCAGTCCGTCCTTGCCTGAGACGGTGGTCCCTGCTGTCACCACCACCTCCGTACCTGCTAGTACCGCAGCTAGTGGCTCTGTTTTTCTTGTTTCCGCTGTCGGTACTGTTTTTACACCTGCTAGCACTGTTGCTAGCTCCGTTTCAGCCACAGCTGCTACCACTGCTGCTAGCCTTTCTTCCTCAGTGGCAATCTCTGATGCATCTACTGATGCAGCTACAACGTCTACCTCGGCCAGTACCTCAGGTACGATGAGCACCCCTCCTGCGTGCTCACCCGCAGTCGCAGCTGCTTTACGGGCGGCTCTAATTCCTCGTACCATCAGTGGACGGTCTTCTACTTCAGGTTCTAGAGGTCGGGGTCGCGGCCGTGGTCGTGCTACACCTGCTGCTGGCCGTGTTACGATCCGAGTGGACGACACTCTTGACTCCCACCCTGAGTACCCACATGTAATTTTTGTAAATGGTGTACATCGTACTAGATTATATAACTTAGTTGACTACGAGTTTCTCCCTACGCGTTTTCTTTACCGTACGTCACTTGAGAGGCCCAGCTTCAATGAGCCGGTTTGTGAGTTTTTACGTGGCATGGGGATGGCCGGACTCATCACTATGAGTGGCCATACCTTTCCGGAGCTGGGTCTTGAGTTTTTCAGCTCCTTCACCTTCTCCTCCGGGGCACACGATGCTGCCTCCACTAGTCCTTCTGTGTCTTTCCGGTTGTTCAACCGGACTTTTTCGATGACATAGGAGGAGTTTGGTACTAGACTCGGACTTTCCTTTGCGGGCGCCACTGTTTCCCCTAGGAAGGTCATTCGTCAGCTTTGGCGGACCTTTGCCCAGACCACCTTTCCCAAGCGAAAGCTCGCTCAGCTCCACCTTCCCCCTGCCCGTTACTTTCTTAGACTGATGGGGAGCACTATTTTTGGCCGAAAGGAGGCAAACAACATCAACAACAACGAGCTCTCCATCTTAGGCGGTTACCTGAACATCGACTACGAGGGTCCCTTTACCCTCACCATCGCCTACTTGACCGCCCAGTACATCCAGACTCAGGGAGAGAAGATCACGGGCACTATCGTCTGTGGTGGCATAGCCACCATTCTTGCCCGTTCCCTCTTCCCTGCCTTGTCTCGCGACCTACCGCACCTAGAGGGTGATAGGTACCTGAGCCTAGCGTCTCTGCACTCTCAGACCTGGCTGACTTCTGACTACCGGACCTGGAAGATAGACGGTTCCATATCCGTAGACCAACCTTGCACCACTATCCCCCGTCTTGCCCCTTTGCCTACTGTTCCACGGGGCGCCCGACTACTACCTCTGCCCGAGTACCACCTCTAGATCCGCCCACCTACTACCTTACCCGCTGCTAAGAAGCGGCGTAGACTTGAGACCGGAGAGGGATCCGCACCTTCCACGGGTGGCCAGACTTCCACGGCCAAACCTACCCCGATCCCTACTCCTACTCCTACTCCCGCACCTGCGGACCAAACACAGACACAGCCGGTCCTGCCGGCTAATTTTGTACCTCCTCCACCCTTTGAGGCGTCCTCGGTCCTGGACCAAGGGCGCCATGAGGGTTTGTTGATTGAGATTGCAGAGAGATAGGCTCGTATGAAGCGGGACATAGATTTGACTTTGTTCCCTCTATACGAGTATCACATGAGGCGACACCGTCCGATCCCAGAGGGTTGGCCGCACACTTCCTTTTACCGGTACCCAGCTGAGGGGTACCCGAAGCCTGCTAGTGAGGATTAGGAGGACGAGGACCCGGAGGCGGCGGAGAGAGCTCGAGCTGAGCAAAGGAGGAGGAGAGAGCAGGAGGTGGACCCGGACCACACCGTGACGGTGGAGGACGTGACGGAGGAGGCTGACGAGTAGCTGCTGGTCTACTCACTTCCCCAATTTTCAGGATGGTTTGGGGAAGTTCGTGTTTTGTATGTCTATTCTCGCTCTTTTATTTATTTTGTCTCCTTTTTATTTTATTGTTTTTCATTCTTTATTGGTTGTATATTCCCGTTCCCCTGTATATATATCTGCTGGTGTATGCTGGAGGACAACGAGGGTGTTGTCGGTTTTGGTTTGGGGTGGGTATTGCATCCTTTTGAGTCTGCTTTGCATTTGTTTTGCATTCTTGTTTCTATTTTTCAGCTTGCATTTGTATTTATTTATTTCTTTAAAATTCAAAAAACCAAAAAATTAGAAAATTTCAAAAAAATCAAAAATATTCACGTTTATTTTTGCATATGGGTTGAGTCGGAACGGTAGATTTCCGTGATGATATTGCACTATAACTTGTCATTTTACTTGAGCCTTGCACTTCTATTGATAGTTATTAGCTTTGTCATACGCATAGTCTATGAGTTTTTGTTCAATTATAGCTGACTGTTTAGACTTGACCTGATAAATCGGCAACCTACTTTACAATTTCTAAGATTTAGAGCCCATTACTGGTGACATTCATGACCAGTTCATTAGGAATTGAGAGTAGTACTCCTTGCATAGCATGTTCATCATTTTTGCACTTTTATGACATTCGATTTCTTGTCAAATGCACACATTCGGGTTTGTGGTCGGTGTCACATGCAGGGAGGTGCTTGCAATTTTTTCCCTTTTCTTATATTTTTCACCCATTTAGCTCCACTTAAGCCAAAACTTGCCTTTTTGACCCACTAGCTATAACCCAAACTGAGCCTGCCTAGTTAAGCTAGTTTAGTATCTCTTTTGTGGTATAATTTCCCGTATGTAGTTTGGCCCGTATCATTTTGATTGGAGTTGGTGTAAATAAAGGAAGGAGAAAAAGAAAAAAAAAGAATTGGAAAAATAAGAAAAAAAAACGTGAAGAAGAAGAAAAAAAAAGGAGAAAGAAAAATGAAAAAATGTCAGAAAAATGAAGAAAAAAAAAGTTGAAAAAAAAATATTTGTTTTGTATCAGTTGATTCATTTAGAAGGTATTAAAAAAGGGAAGTTTGTGACCGTCTAACTCCTCCATTCTTATTCCATATTTTTGAGGAGATTGTGTATGAGATTAGTGAGCTATGTGCCAAATGAAGGGCACTTGTACTTTATTTTTCAGTCAGTTGAGATTCAGACGGTCTTATGTGGTCCTGTTTAGGAACTAGCTTGGCGTTTTTACCTCCACTTTACCATAACTTGTTTTGCCTTTGCTTACCTGACCCTCACTATTCCCATATCATTTGTAAGCCCTCGGTTGTGACGGACATTATTGGTTGGAGTGTGTGTATTAGTACTTGAATTGTCTTTCATTTTTGTTGCATGCATGCTATGTAGGTCGCAGTTAGGTGAGTGACTGTTTCTCTTTCTCTCTTTCACATATTTTATTCACCCTTTGCTTCATGAGAGAAGAGTGACCACGTGAGAGTCCGATTTTGTTGGTCTTGCAAGGTCGATAAGTCGGCTATATTTCTGAACGACTTATAACTCGTTTGCGTATCGACTGCTTTGCTGTAACTGTTAATTTTTGTTGCATTAAACTGGTTCAGGTAGACAAGTTAAGCTAGCTCTGAGTTTTCATTTCCGTTCCATTAGTTGCATTTTAGTTTACTCGAGGACGAATAAAGGTTCGGTTTGGGGAGATTTGATACGTGCATAGTGTATAGTCTTTTTAGCCTATTTTAGCACGTATTTCTATATACTTTCGTATTGTTTATATTGCATTTTGCCCCCGGATTGGCTACTTTGGTTTGTTTTGTCCGTTTTGTAGAAATGAACGTGAAAGTAGTGGAATCGTATCATTTTCGTCCCTTTTTGCATGCATTTTGAGGAGACGGGATTTTCAGAGCGAGATCTTGCATTCGGATGCGTGAAGGAACGGTCTACGGAGCAGTCGGTCACGAGTTTGAGCTGTTTCGGAGGAAGAATACTCGATCGAGCTGTTTTATTGGTCGATCGAGTGGTTTCTATGGCTGGAAATGGTCGATCGAGTAGTATATTACTCGATCCAAAAGTGCTGGAATTAGGAGTTACTCGATCAAGCAACAATTCTACTCGATCGAGTAGATTACTTGGAGAAGTGCTCGATCGAGCTGTTTCAGACTGCTCGATCGAGTGGTTTCGTCTTTCATGGGCTTTAATTAGTCCGTGAACTTGTTTTTTAGCTTATGGACTTAGTAATTTTTCTATTTAAACGCATGATAACTAGGTCATTAGCATTGAGTTTTTATCTTATCATTCATCTATCACTGTAAACACTACGTTGCTTTCTCTCTTCCACTGTAACTTTTCCTTTCGGATTTTCTCGCTCGGATTTAGTTGTTCTTTACGCCGGATTCTTGCGATTGTAATCCCTTACTCTCTTTTATTCTTAATCTTTCATTTATTCATCTTAATTACTTGTTTTGTTCCTTTAATTTTTTGCCCTAATATCTTTTATGCAATTTAATTATTATTTCATTATGTTCAATGTTAGTTTATTCTTTGTTATTAGTTTTGACAATATTAATAGCATGAGTAGCTAATCTGTTTCATGTTAGGATTAGGGGATCTACGGTAGAAAGGTGACGATGTAGTAAATAGGTTAGATGAATTAATTGTGAGATTATGTTCCCATAGCAATATAATTGTATTTACCAACTTAGTTGAGTGCACGCTTCTGAGTCACCCTTTTAATCTGATTAAATTTAATCCTAGATCAGAAGATTGGACTAAATAGGCCTGCTATGAACAGTAGACTACCCTGATGAGGACGGAAGTTAAGTTCGTGGGAATCTAGGGTATAAAGTGGACCGGAAGGACCTTTCCATATCCGTCTCGCAATAATTTATCTAGACTATTTGCAATTGAGTCACTAGACTACCGTAATGAACCGAAATCCTGACATATCCCCTCTCTATTGATAGTTTATTCTCATTTTCTGTCCTTATTGCTCTTTCCTTGCTTCTCTTCCTTTAAATCTTTTAGTTTAGAAAACCAATTACAACCCCTCCCCCCCCCCCCCCATTTGTGACCAAATAGACGGACTCTTACAGATATCTTGCCTCCCTGAGGAGATCGACCTGACTTCCCTAGCTATATATTTAGTTTAGTTAGTTATTTTTGATAGGTATACGACAGACCTGTCATGACATTCAATCGAGTAGTCTGGGCATGCGAAAGTGCTCGATTGAGAATTGAAGGATCTCGATCGAGATCTTTTCATTTAGTGGTGCTCGATCAAGGAAACAACAGTACTCGATCGAGTGAGATGGCTAGCAAAAGTGCTTGTTCGAGAACCTTAGGTGATCGATCGAGGAGTCCACGTGAGGTTCCTGCAATCAAATGCAACAAAAAACCTACAGAACTAACAGAACAAGCTCAAAGTGCAATCTATCGTTTGCAAAACTAACATCTAAAGCACACAAAATGAACTAAATGTTTTGGGAAAAATACAACAAATTACAAGTCGGGTTGCCTCCCGGATAACGCATATTTAAGAGGACCCGCACGACCTTTTGACTTCAATTATCTTGCTCATCTGGATCGTCGAAGTATAAAACTTCAACGTTGCTAACAAAGTCATCTGCTCCATAATAATGCTTCACATTATGGCCATTCACTTTAAATCTTCTGCCCTCGGAATTCTCTAACCCAACGGACCCAAACTTAGTGACATCAGTCACTGTATAAGGGCCACTCCACCTGGACTTCAGCTTACCAGGAAAGAAGCGCAGTCGGGCATTAAACAGCAACACCTTCTGCCCGACATGGAATTCTCGAGGTATGATCTTTTTGTCGTGCCATCTCTTCGTTTTCTCTTTGTAGATGCGCGAGCTATCATAGGCATTTTGCCTAAACTCTTCCAGTTCATCTAGGTGCAATAAACGATGCTCATCACACAACTTAGGATCATAATTTAATTCACGAATGGCCCACCAAGCCTTGCACTTTGGTTCAACAGGTAAATGACAAGACTTCCCATAAACAAACCGATATGGTGATGCACCAATCGGTGTTTTAAAGGTTGTCCGATTTGCCCATAATGTGTCATCCAATTTTAGACTCCAATCCTTCCGTGATTTAGAAACAACCATAGCCAAAATCTCTTTTAGTTCCCTATTAGAGACCTTAACCTGTCCACTAGTGTGGGGATGATACCCCAAACCGCGACGATGTTGGACACCGACTTTAGACAGAATAGTTGTGAGTTTCTTTTCTTTAAAATGCATTCCCCCATTACTAATGACGACCCTAGGGACACCAAATCGAGGAAAAATAATCTTCTTAAACATTTTAATCACGGTCTTGGCATCACAGTTAGGTGAAGCAATAGCATCCACTCATTTAGACGCATAATCCACTGCTACAAATATATACCGGTTACCTTTACTAGACGGGAAGGGTCCTTGGAAATCAATGCCCCAGACACCGAAAACCTCAACCTCTAGAATGCCATTTTGATGCATCTCATGTCTCTTAGAGATATTTCCAGGGCACTGGCAAGCAACACGTGGTGATCGCCATAAGAGGACGAATGATAGCTTTCTAGGATTGCTTTGGTCTTCCACTGCGGAATACACCGTCTATAGAGATCTTCTGCACACTCCTTAAACAGATAAGGGTCATCCCAGAAATATTGCTTTGCACCGTAAAGAAATCGCTTCCTCTGCTGATAAGACATGTCAGATGGCAGCGCGCCACTGACAACGTAGTTAGCCAAATCTGCATACCACGGATCATGGTTTGTATTAGTAAAAGCTGCAAATAAAGAATCATTAGGAAAAGAATCATTAATAGGTAAAGGATCCTCTCCCTCCAGCTGCAGTAATAGCGACAGGTGATCAGCTACTACATCCTCTGCACCCCACTTGTCTTTGATTTGCAGATCAAATTCTTGGAGAAGAGTATCCACCTCAACAGTCGTGGCTTATATTCCTTCTTAGCTAGAAGGTGTCTCAGCGTTGCATGGTCCGTAAAAACAGTAAATTCCGAACCTATTAAATAAGAGCGAAATTTCACCAGCGCATAAACCACAATTAACAGCTCCTTCTCAGTAGTAGTATATTTCACTTGAGCCTCATCCAGAGTTCGGCTCGCATTGTAAATCGCGCTCAAAGCTTTCTTTTTCCGCTGGCCTAACATCGCTCTTAGTGCATAATCACTAGCATCACACATAATCTCAAATGGCAGTTCCCAGTCGGGAGGCTGGATAATCGCTGCTGAAATCAAGGCCTGTTTGAACCTGTTGAAAGCAGAAAGACACTCATCAGTAAAAACAAAGGGGGCATCCTTAAGAAACAATTGTGTAAGTAGTTTAGCAATTTTAGAAAAGTCCTTGATGAACCGGCGATAAACGCCAGCATGTCCAAGGAAACTCCTCACTCCTTTAACATTAATAGGAGGAGGTAATTGCTTAATCACTTCCACCTTTGCCTTATCCACCTCGATGCCCCTATCAGAAACTAAGTGCCCTAAGATAACTCCCTCGTTGACCATAAAATGACACTTCTCCCAGTTAAGCACAAGGTTAACCTTAATGCAGCGCTGCAACAACACTTTCTCCAAGTTAGACAAACAGTTATCAAAAACACTTCCATAGACGCTGAATCGTCCATATAGACCTCCACAATATACTCTATATACTCATAAAATGTCCCCATCAGGCACCTTTGAAAGGTGTCAGGGGAATTACACAAACCAAAAGGCATTATACGATAAGCAAAAACACCTTCAGGACAAGTAAAAGTAGTCTTTTCTGATCATCCAAAAATAGGGATCTGAAAGAACCCTGAATATCCATCTAAATAACAGAAAAACTTATGAGAGGCTAACCTTTCTACCATCTCATCAATAAAAGGAAGGGGGAAGTGATCCTTCTTCGTGGCGGCATTCAGCTGTCTATAATCTATGCAGATCCGCCAACCAGTCACAACTCTAGTAGGTATCAATTCATTTTTATCATTCTTAACCACTGTAGTCCCCCCTTTCTTAGGAACCACCTGAACTGGACTCACCCATTTACAATGACCGACATAGTAGATAATACCTACATCGAGTAGCTTCATTACCTCAGCCATCACAACATCCTGCAACTTCTATTTCAGCCTGCACTGACCTTGTCTGCAAGGTTTGTAATCTTCTTCTAGCTCGAATATGTGCATGCAAATATCAGGACTGATGCCCTGAATATCATCCAACGAATAACCCATCGCTTTCCTGTTTTTCTTAAGAACAACTAACAAAGCGGTCAGCTACTTATCATCCAATTTGGCACTAACAATGACTGGATACTGCTCAGTATCATGTAAAAATGCATATTTAAGATGAGAAGGAAGAGGCTTACGCTCTGGTACCTTTACCTCCATAGCGCAAAGAGTGTTTAATAACTGTTCTACCCTCTCACCTTCAGCGTTGGTGAGTTCACGCTCACCTATCGCAGCTTCAAGTAGATCAACACAACGTCATTGTTTTTCGGGTTATCTGCACACTTATCTAACAACATCAAAGCTTCCAGTGGATCCATTATCAAGGAATCCGACCAGAACTCATAAACAGACACATCAATGATATCAACTGAATAACAAGTGTCCTCTATCATTGGTCTAACAAGTGTACCAGGCAAACTGAAAGTGATAGCGTCATCTCCTACTTCAAGGGTCAAACGCCCTTGTTTGACATCTATAATAGCCCCAGCTGTACACAAGAATTGTCTTCCCAGTATAATCGGGTTCCAGGTATCCCCAGCTATGTCTAAGACAATGAAATCTACTGGTATAAAGAACTTTCCTACTTTGACAGGCACGTCTTCTAGGATACCTGGGGGTCGTCCAACCGATCTATCAGCCATCTGGAGGGTCATATTAGTCATTTTAAGATGACCCATATTAAGTTTCTTGTAGACAGAATAAGGTATGACATTGACACTGGCTCCTAAATAACAGAGAGCCTTATCTATCACTTCATTTTTAATGATACAGGTAATAGAGAAACTACCCGGGTCTTTCATTTTGGGTGGAGCTTTTTTGAGAATTAAATTACTAGACTCTTCCATAAAGGCAACAATTTCGAACTCACTAAGCTCTCTCTTACGTGTCAAAAAATATCTTTCATAAATTTTGCATAAGAAGGTACCTGAGTAATTAGCTCGATAAATGGAACAGTCACCTGAAGAATCTTGACCACATCCACAAACTTACCATACTGTTGCCCAACCTTAGCATCTTTCAGACGTCCTGGATAAGGAATTCTGGTAACAGTAAGTGGGTCTGCGACTTTCTCTTTGCCTTTGTCTAAACGTGGCATCTCCACAGTAGAGGAAGATGACCCAGTAACGAGTTTAGACTTCGAAACAGCGACTCCGATGTTGCATGTACTCGATCGAGCACTATTTTCACTCGATCGAGACCTTTTCTCATGGGAACTGCTTAATCGATGAACATAAACATCTCGATCGAGGTCATCGATTTTGGCACTTCTTGATCGAGTACCATTACTGCTCGATCGAGAGCTTTCGGTGACCCAAGTACTCGATCGAGCACCAAACGCACTCGATCGAGGACTTTGCCAAGGATCAGCAGCGTCTTCGTCAATTTGCCCTTCCAAAACAGTTTCCGGACTTTCATCAACAAATAAATCAGCATTTTCCGGCATTTTTGGTCTATCATAGGTAAGACCACTTCAGAGATTAATTGCATTAATCGGGTCGCAAGGAGGTAATTGACTTGCTTGGTTCGTTTGCTCAAATGCGAATTGGGTGAATTGGTCATGCAACTTCTTCATAGAACCTTCATTTTCTTCTGCATTTTTCTGGACTTGAAGTGCCAAAGATAGCACCAATGATTTCAACTCCGCTATCTCGATATTTGTAGAAGAAGATTCATCTTGTTGTGGCATTGAATCAATCAGACTAAAGATACTTGGCATCGCTAAATTTTCATAAAATTGGGAGAACAGGATTCCTTGCTTGAATTGTTGATAAGCATGGACTCGCTCTACTTCTGCCATACACGTAATCGGATAATGTCCTTCCGCGCCACATCTACCACAAATCACCTATTGCTCGATCATAGCATGGACCTGCTCATGTTCACCCATCGTCGGGCTCTCTGATATGTAACACCCGGGATCAAGAACTTCAGTCACAGCTACAGGGGGATTCATTATCCCTTCCGGTTACTCGCCTACCTCCTCTGGGATTTCCATACTCAGCTACATGTATGGCCATGTCTTCAATAAGATGCCATCCCTTATTGTCATCAATATTTTTCCGAAATCTTCCTTGGGCTGCATCATCCAATATGGCCCTTTGATCATTATACAACCCATTATAAAAATAATTGCAGAGGGACCATTGTTGAAAACCGTGATGAGGTACAGAGCGAACCCGTTTCTTGATCCTAGTCCAAGCTTCATTCAAATCTTCAGTGGCCAATTGTGTGAAAGTAGTGATTTGGCCACTTAATGCGTTGATGCATTGTGGAGGAAAGTACCTCTTGTAGAAGGCTAATGCTAGGGAATTCCAATCAGTCACACCACCAGCTTCCCTATCCAGATCTCTAAACAAATCCCGAACGTCATCAGTCAAGGAAAACGGAAAAAGGAATTCCTTGACCCATTCTTGCGTCACCCCAGCAACTAAGGGAATGGCGGAGCAGTAATCAGTGAACAACTCCATTTGCTTCCCCGGATTCTCACCAACTACTCCCCTAAAAATATTCCTCTCCACAAACTGAATGTAAGATGGATGTATTCCAAAGCTACCTGCATCCGTAGTAGGAAGTAAGAAACCCTTTGGTAAGGTATCTGTTTAGGCTAAAAATAGCATAATAAGGAAGGCCCACTTAATGAATAAAAGGCTATGGGAGAAGTGATAAGGAGGAAGAAAGCCCGTAATTAGGAAAAGGGGGAACGGGCTGGAAGAGGACCACGGGCCAATCAGAGGAGACGTCCGTATTAAGGAAAGACAAGTTAGGGAGAAGTTAGGGAGAAGTTAGGGAGATCAGGGAGAATTGGGAAAGGCGGCCGAGTTTGGAAAGAGTTCTTATGGAAATTATATTCCCTTTCCATAATCAAAGTAGGACATATCTAGGGTTCTCACCCTATAAATATCCAAGGAAGCAAATCAAGAAGGACACTCAACGACGCATCCATACACATACTTACGCCAAAGCATTAGCATATTCTTATACCTAAATATACATCCGTCTAAGATCTTGCAGGCCTGATACCTCGTGCCAGCAAGATTAGCACTACGTTACCATTGTAATCGACCTCCTATTAAAGTATACTGCGATATTTGGCAGGGTACCGTCCCTCCCGCGGTTGTTCCCACATTGGGTTTTCCGCGTCACCAAATCTTACGTGTCAATTTACATTACGCATTTTTCTCTATTTACTTATCAACATACGAACAATCATACAATCAACCAACGAGTAAAACCGCATTGACCCTGATCAACCAATCCGGTAAAAAATACCTAAACAGTTTGGCGCCCACCGTGGGGCATTGTGGTCGTCAATCGTTGATACTCTAGATACACAATGGATAAGCAAGCATCGGACGCCGTGTCAGGGAGCAGACAACCATCGCCACCACCGCCCTCTACTCAAAAGCCAACATCAACAATGGCTACACAAGTTCCCGGACACACCTCAAGAATCATACCTACAGCAAAAACCTCTATACCTCCTAGGACTCATGTTGTCGCGGCCCAAGCCAGATCAGATGAGGGAGCAGCAAGTTCAGGCCACACCCCCCACCTAGTCCCACGCAAATCTTACTCACCGGCGTAGAAAATCTTCAGAAAGCCATGGAAAACATGAGAGAAGACAAGAAGAAAGCTGAAGCTGAAGCAAGAAAGAGGGACAGAGAACTCTGGACGCAGATAGACATCCTGAAACAGCAGTCTGCCACCCCAGCGAGCAGGGCAGACGTGGGAAGGTCTCTACTAGTAGATCTGACGCAGGCGGCATCAGCGCCAGAATCCACTTCGACGGATACCCGGATTTTGAATCGATAACCAGATTGAATCTGTCCACAATACCATCAGATGGAAAAATAACCTCACAAGGGCTGGGATACCTCACGCCGGGTAACTGGCCTGCGGCCAGCTGTGTGGAAGCACGAGCAGGTGGCATCCCCGTCAGCAGCCCCGCCACGATCGATCAAACACCTGGAGCAGGATCCGAGTCAAACCAATAAATGAACGGGCGGCAGGGGACAGTCGTTACAACAACTCCTCTAACAGCTGGAACACATCAGAACCTTCAAGAGCTCGGATCAGGAGGCAGTATATTGAACCAGCAGGCAGCCGATAGGAGGACGCCAATTTCAGGCAGCATAACAAATTATCAGTACTTGGAGTTAAAAGAAATACTAAGCAGGGTCCCAGGGTTGCCACCCCCACTCGAGAAAGCAGCACTAGACAGCTATGCCGACTCACCATTCGTGGACACCATATCCATCACAGCCATGCCAAATGGATTCACAAATCCAAATATGCCCCTCTTCGCCGGCATAGCAGATCCCTTTCATCATCTAAGCCAGTACAAGCAAAAGATGATGACAGTAACAGCTATAGGGCAAGTCAAAGAGGCTTGCATGTGCAAAGGGTCTGGGTCCACCCTAACAGGACCGACACTTCGATGGTTTGTGAGCCTGCCCAGCAGGTCGATATCTATATTTGCTGAATTGGTGAACGTATTTACTCAGCAGTTCGCAAGCAGCAGAAAACCACAGAAACACGCGGGATACCTGTACAGGATCGTCCATGGGGTAGAAGAGACCATTGGAGAGTAAAATACTAGATTCAACAATGAGAAGGTAGCAGTACGAGAGTGCGATGTCTCAACAACAGTAGAAGCCTTCAGAAGAGGCCTCCACCACGACTCCGACCTATACAAGCAGCTAACTATGCATCCCTGCCATAGTTTTGAGGCAGTGTAGGAGAAGGCAGCTGCCGTTATCAGATAGGAGGAAGATATCCTAGCCAGAGCCAGCTTACCAAGCACGCCAAGTATTTCTAGTACCTCAACCGTGGAGAAATCGGGAAGAAAGAAAACCACCAGCAAGAAGGATGAGAGGTACAAGCCATATGGAAGGGGAGTCAACAGAATCGAGGAAAATCAACAACTCTCTACTCTGGCAGAATATGGATTCACTACAGGTATAGGAGGAATCTTGAACACCCTCAGGGATATGGGAGATGGAGTCAAATGGCCCAACCCACCAGTGGGAGAGCAAGCATGGAGAAAGGACAGCAAGAAGAAGTATGAGTTCCACCGTGATATTGGGCACAACACTGAGGATTGCTACACATTACGAAGATAGATCAAGCGCCTGTATGAGCAAGGAAAGCTGAGCCACCTATTACCACGTGGGGGCAAGCAGCAAGATAAGGTAGGCTCCGCCAAGCCTGCAAACCCGCCCACATGCACCAAAATCATAAACGTGATAACAGGCGGCTCAGACTTAAGCGGGCTGACATACTCAGCAGCCGAGAGACGTGCCACCGAGACCAAAGGAGACAGGCCAGCCAATTCTTGTAGAATTTCTCACAGCGACCTCCCAGCGGTCAGCTTTGATGAAGGAGATACATACGACGAATTAGAACATCATGACGCACTTATTATCACCTTAACAATGGCCAATTGCACAGCTAAGAAGGTCTTGGTAGATACAGGAAGCTCGATCAACCTAATCATGCTGAAAACCATAGAAAACATGGGATTCAGCGAGAAGGATTTGCAGAAGAAGACTATTCCGCTAGTAGGCTTCAGTGGGGAAACAACCAACTCATTGGGCGAAATAGTCATCCCAAACTATGTGGGAAGAGTCAACAAACAAGTCAGGTACCTGGTTATAGACGACCCCTCCACCTACAACGTCATCTTGGGAAGACCATGGCTGCACCAGATGAAAGCAGTCCCCTCAACATATCACCAGTGCATAAAGTTCCTCACGCCATGAGGAGTAGAAACAATAAGAGGAGATCAGGAGGAAGTTAGAGGCTGCTATAAGAAGGCACTTAAGTGCACTGCCAGCCCTCCCGCATAGCAATTACAGAAACAGCCTGTCTAGGACGAATACATCAAACCCCCAGCAGAAGAGCTGGATCAAATCAACCTCGACAAGCTGCACCCATAAAGAACTGTACTCATTGGAGCAGGATGCACATGAAGCTTGAGACAGCAACTAGTCAAGTTCTTATAGGATAACATGGATTATTTTGCATGGTCGCACGATGACATGATAGGGATAGATTTGTCCATCATAACGCATAATCTTAGTGTGGACCCAAAGTGTAAAACCATCCAGTAGAGAAGAAGAAAGTTTGCAGCAGAAAGGAACAAGGTGATCAACCAAGAGGTAGATAGTCTGCTGGCAGCAAAGAAAATAAGAGAAGTAAAATATCCAGAATGGCTGTCTAACGTAGTGGTGGTGCCTAAGAAGAATGGGAAGTGGAGAGTATGTGTGCACTTCACCGACCTCAACAAGGCATGCCCTAAAGATCCCTTCCCGCTGCCTCATATCGATGCCATGGTAGATGCGACAGCTGGACACGAGATGTCAACATTCCTGGACGCATGGAGTGAATACAATCACATTAAGATGGATCTTGTAGATAAAGAGAAGACGACATTCATGTCCGAAAGAGGAATATATTGCTACAATGTCATGCCATTCGGCCTAAAGAACGCAGGCTCCACGTATTCAAAGGCTGGTTAACCGCATGTTCAAAGAGCAGATAGGAAGAACTTGTAGATACCTCATTTCTGCACCTCCCGCAAACCACCCGGTGATGATTGGGTCACATGTTTGGTACGCGGAACAATTTGTGACAGCTCGTAAGTTTATCGTCAAGTGATTGCTCAAACATTTATGTCTACCTCTTAATTGTCATCTACGCGCCGATACGGTCGTTCTGATAACCGCTAAATCCCGGGTCAGAATGTTCTGGAATGTTCCGGATATTTCTATTCCATATTTTATAAATCCTTCACAATCTTTTATTCTTTGGTAAAGTATTTCCCGTAATATTCATACAAAATATTAAGGAAAATAAGATTAATCTGTTATTCCATAAACCAAACACGGAAATATTTCTTCTGTAGGAGGAAACCACCTGGGAACAGACGCAGCAGGTGCTGCACCTCTTCCAAGAGACGCAGTGACTGCTGCGCCTCTTCCCAGGTCCTTTTCTGCGTATTTTTCGTATCTTTTCATATCTTTTCGAGATTCACTTCCAAAGTCTCTCCGAAAACCCTAATTCCTCCACGTGATTAGTATAAATAGGAGCCTTCGCTCCTCATATTTTTCACGCGAGTGTCCGCCCTTCTCTTCTCCCTTTGCATTCTAGACCACGTTCTTACTTTTTAGCGTCTACGTGCTTGATACCGTCGTTTAGTATCAAAAATAAAATTTATAAATTTCTATTTATTACTAACAGAAGTTAGCGGTAAGCAGGGTCGATCCGCTGGGAGGCATAATGAGATTTATCTGTTTCAATTCAGTCTATAGAGGAAGGGGGGTTTGAATTGGACTATATCTAAATCCAAATAAAATAAACTATTGTAATACTCCGTATTTATGAGTCTTTGGGTACTCTATCGAGTAGACCTTACTCTGTCGAGTAAGGGTGAGTTGCGTCTTAAAATAGTTTATGACCTGTTGGGTACTCAATCGAGTAACTATGATACTCGATCGAGTAAGGGGGTACTCGATCGAGTACATTAGATACTCGATCGAGTAGCCGGTTTACGGGGCGTTTTTCTCGGGTTTTGTTAATTATGCGATTAAGATATATAACCTTTTCCGTCATCATTCTAAACACTTTTGCCAAACCTAATTTACTGTCAAAGAGAGAAAGCAAGTACGTTCATCATCTTAATCACATTGTTAGCAAATCCCGGAGTTTGGAAGGTCGGCTTTCATCGTTTGTTATACCGTTGAAATCCTTGCGTCAAGGGTAAGATCTATGTACCCTTTTTGTTGTCTTTCCTTTAAGTTGGTTAAACCCTAATCTAGGGATTCGGGGGTTTTTGAGTAGTTTGTGATTTGGTAGCATTTGTATGTTGTATGATAGGAGGAGGTTTCGTAGAAGAAGCTTTTTGATACAGCTGTAGAGACCGTCTGATAGTTGTGCTTTCCAGGTAGGGTTTCGTACTCAGTATTAGTCCCATAATGGGATGATTGTTGATGTGTTGAGATTGATTGTTTGATATAGTAATTGTATTGTGACGGCTGTGATTGTGATTGTGATTGTTTGTTTATGGTTCTCGAGATGCGTTCTCGGCTGAGTGGAGTCACTTGCGGGAGTGGCTTCACGCCCTAGTTTCGCCCTTCGTGGAACCCGCCACGGAAGGGGATGTGCACATTAATGGACAGGGTTATCGCTCGGTATGATGAGCGGGGCTTACGTGGGAACGGCTGCGGTCCCCCACTGGCAGGGCTGGTCCAATGGACAGTCAGTGATTGAGATTGTTGGGATTGGTGTGATTGTGTGTGTGACGGTTAAGCTGTCTGTGTATCTTATTGTTGATATATTAGGTTGTGTGATTATTACTGACCCCGGTTGTTGTTTTGTAAACCTGCGGTGATCCATTCGAGGTGGTGAGCGATGAATTGAGCGAGTTTGAGTTGAGTAATCTTGGGATAGTGGGATGTGCCACCGTCCGACGATAGAAGTCTTCCGCTGTAGTCTTTTAGTTTTATGACATTTCAGTATTTCAGTAGACAGTTGGTGTTAAGAACTTGTACCCGTATTTTGGGATTTGATTTCAGTTTTACTTTTCACTAAAGTTATATCATTTAAGTTGTTTCGTTATTGTCTTATGAATATCATGCCTCGGGTAACCGAGATGGTAATATCTTCATACCTGAGTGGTCCTGGTAAGGCACTTGGAGTATGGGGGTGTTACAAATGGTATCAGAGCGACGATCCTGAAACCTATAACCAATGAACCTAATGAACATAGGGAGTCAATTAAAATGAACCCGGGGTAAAGGTTGTAGGAGCTAATGCAAAGGCTTGGGAGACGTCCTGAAGTCGCGAACTCGCCCTACAATTTTGAACCGGTCACATGGGGGTGTATGTCAAGGTCGTATGCGTTGTTTGGTTAGCTTGTGTGTGAATGTGATGAAGTGTGTGTAACTGCTGGATGTTTGCAGTAGAAAGTTGAGAATGTGAAAGAAAGGTTGATGATATATGTAGAACTGTCGTTGGAATGAGAAACAGGATGGCTGTTTACAATGTGGTGTTTAATAACATGGTATAATGATTTCGTAGATCGTATGAAAAGATGTGTAGCGTTATATGTTTAGTTGGTGATATAACGTTGGTTTTATAAAGTTTTTAGCATGTTAGAATATGATATAGCATGCGGGTAGCGTTTTTGAGTTAGCATGACTCGATCGAGTGGGACTCACTTGATCGGGTGGGTTTTTGACGATTTTGAGTCCAGAATCGTGTTTTTGGGCACTCGATCGAGTACCTCGGGCACTCGATCGAGTAGGGAGTCACTCGATCGAGTAGCCTAGCTACTCGGTCGAGTATGTTAGAGATCAGAAGGTCTGTTTGGGGTCTGATATTGAGGCACTCGATCGAGTATGGTGGGAACTCGATCGAGTAGCCTGTTACTCGATCGAGTATGTTTGGGAACTCGATCGAGTAGGGTCTGGGCAGCTTGTTTTCGTGTTTTGAGGTTTTGGCGCGTATGTTTATATCCACCCCTTTTTCTGATATAGTTTCAAGATGCCGCCCAAGAAGAATGTGTTGTATGCGAGAGCTGAGCTTATGAACATAGATGACATCGTTAAGATGTTGGAGCATCAGGATGCTCTTACTGAGGCTTTAAAGACTGTGGGGAATGATAAGGATAAGGATAAGGAGAAAGAGGTTGATCACTCTAAAATCATCCTCTTTATAGCGAGGTTTAACCCGAAAGAGTACATGGGGGTTGGGGAGCCTAACCTTCTTGATAGCTGGCTTAGAGAGATGGAGAACATATTAGATTTGGTTCACTGTCCTGATGAGATGAGAGTGGAACAGGCTGCGTTCTATCTGAGGGAGGCAGCATGTAAGTGGTGGGATACGGTGAAAGTGAGTGCTAAGGAGTTATATGCGAACCAAGGTTTACCTGCTATACCTTGGGAAGAGTTTCGTAGGGCTAGGAGAAAAGAGTTTGTTCTGGAGCATGTGAGGAGTAAGTTGAAAGAAGAGTTTGACAGTTTTAAGATGACCGCTGAGATGTCTGTGGCCGAGTACTACAGGCAGTTCAATGACAAGTCTAGGTATGCTAAGGATATGGGTTTGAGTGAGGAGAATCGCGCCGAGGTTTGGGGGGGTTGACCCCCTAAGATTATGGATAAGTTACCCGTGGGAGTCCTTACTGATGTTAAGGAAGCTTATTATGAGAGGGAGGGAGAGCCGAGAGGTTGGTGGAGATGGCTCGGGAGAGGTTAGGTGGGGAGAAAAGGAAGTCCGAGAGCGAGGGTGGTGGCCAATCTAATCACAAGAAAGGCAACCACAATCGCCCAGAGGGTTTTCTTCGGGTCGGGTTGATCTTTGGGACTTCCTTTGGGCGTGGCCGTGGAGGTGGTAGTAGTAGTTGGGGAACGACCTGCTTTAGTTGTGGTGGTGTAGGCCACAAGAGACATGAGTGCACAAGTGCACCGGGAACTTTCCAGAGTCCTGCGCAGAGCTACGCGAGCAATAGACCGGCTGGGTCGTGGTCAAACCGGGGAAGTCAGAGATACCAGAGTAGAGGCAACCGCAACGGCGGTAATTCTTATCAGAAACCACCAACGAACAACAACAACAACAACAATCAAGGGTCGGGTGCTAAGCCGACCACATCGGCCAAGATCTTGTCCGGGGAGGTGGACAGAAGACCGATGGAAAGTTATTCATGATGGAGAAGAAAGCGGTGAGGAGGATGCACACGTTATCACCGGTACTTTTCTTGTTAATGGTATTCATACCTTTGTTTTGTTTGATTCGGGGCTTCTCGATCGTTTGTATCTTGAGTCATGTTAAATGGTTGGGTTTGAGGGTGTATGAGTCTGTTAGTGAGCAAGTTTTTATACCTTCGGGTGAGTCTGTATCTTGTGGGAGGTTATATAGGGATGTACCTATGCCAGTTTTTGGACAAGTTTGTAGTTGTGTTTATCGATGATATCTTAGTCTACTCCAAGACTAAGGAGGAGCATGAGGAGCATCTGAGGGTTGTGTTGCAGACTTTGAGGGAGCATGAGCTATATGCTAAGCTATCTAAGTGTGAGTTCTGGTTAGAGAAGGTTGCTTTTCTGGGGCATGTGATCTCTAAAGATGGAGTAGCTGTGGATCCGGCAAAGATTGAAGTAGTGACAAAGTGGGAAGCACCAAAGAATGTTGCTGAGATCAGAAGTTTCTTGGGTTTAGCTGGATACTATAGACTGTTCGTGAAAGATTTCTCCAAGATAGCTAGACCTATGACAGCGTTGATGAAGAAAGAGAACAGGTTTCATTGGGATGAGAGTTGTGAGACGGCGTTCCAAACATTAAAGGAGCGTTTGACCACAGCTCCTATCATAGCATTACCTGAGGGGATTGAGAACTTTGAGGTTTATACAGATGCCTCAAAGAATGGGTTGGGATGTGTGTTGATGCAGAACGGTAAGGTGATTGCGTATGCTTCTAGGCAATTGAAGCCTTATGAGGAGAACTACCCTACTCATGATCTGGAGTTGGGTGTAGTGGTATTTGCTCTCAAGATTTGGAGACATTACCTTTATGGAGCAATCTTTAAGGTATTCTGATCACAAGAGTCTCAAGTACATCTTCACTCAAAAGGAGTTGAACATGAGACATAGGAGGTGGATGGAGCTGATTGGCGATTATGACATGGAAATTATCTACCATGAGGGGAAGGCCAATGTAGTTGATGATGCTTTGAGTAGGAAGAGTGTACATTCTTTGTGCACAGCTTTATCTTTGATGAGGCTGAGAGATGAGGTAGCGAGGTTAGGGATACATATGATGCAGAAAGGAGATGCCATGGGTTATCTGACAGTGCAGCTTGAGTTTTATGATGACATTCGAGGTAAGCAGGCGTTGGATCCTAAGATAGTGGAGTGGAGAGCTGGAGTAGAGAAAGGGACAGTGTCTCGATTCTCTATTCATACAGATGGTAGTTTGAGGTTTGATGGTAGGTGGTGTGTTCCTAATGATGAGGAGTTGGAAAAGACTATCATGGCAGAGGCACATTACACACCATATTCAGTTCATCCAGGTGGACATAAGTTGTACAAGGATTTAAAGAATACGTTCTGGTGGCCTGGGATGAAGAAAGAGACAGCTGAGTTTGTGGCCCGTTGTTTGACATGCCAGAGAGTAAAAGGGGAACAGCGACGACCACATGGTAAGATTCAGTCGTTAACGGTACCTGAGTGGAAGTGGGAATCCATTTCCATGGATTTTATCGTGGGTTTGCCAAAGAGTCGACAAGGTAACAACATGATTTGGGTAATAGTGGTGACGACCAAGTCACTCACTTTGTTCAATGAAAGATACATGGACTAAAGCACAATTGGCTATGGCCTATCGAAAGAACGTGCTTAAGTTACATGGAGTCCCTAAGGACATAGTGTCTGACAGAGATGCGAGATTTATATCAAGGTTTTGGAAAGAGTTACAGGAATCGTTGGGAACAACTTTGAAGATGAGTACAACATTTCATCCTGCGACAGACGGACAGACTGAGAGAACAATCAAGACGCTTGAGGATATGTTGCGAGCTTGTGTGATGGATTTTGGTGGTAGCTGGGAACAGAGGTTGGACTTGATAGAATTTTCTTACAATAACAGCTATCACACTAGTATTGGTATGGCACCGTTTGAGGCTTTGTATGGGAGGAGATGTAGGAGTCCGATTTGTTGGGACGATAGTCCGAGGCAAAGTGGTTTTGGACCAGAGATGGTGCATGAGATAGTGGACAGATTAAGATGATCGGGGGAACGGATGAGAGCGGCTCAGGATAGGCAAAAGAGTTATGCAGATCTACATCGCCGGGACATAGAGTTTCAAGTTGGGGACAAGGTTCTTTTGAAAGTGTCTCCTATGCGTGGGGTTATGAGATTTGGGAAGAAAGGCAATCTAAGTCAGAAGTTTATTGGGCCTTATGAGATCTTAGAGCGAGTTGGGGAAGTTGCATATCGTCTGGCTTTACCAGCTGCGCTAGAGAGAGTGCATAATGTGTTTCATGTGTATCGCACTGCGAAGTATGTGAGTGATCCGTCACATGTGTTAGAGGCAGAGAACTTAGAGCTAGATGAGTCCTTATCATATCTTGAGGTGCCTAAGCAGATTCTTGACCGAAAGGTTAGGAAGACTAGGAGTGGTGAGACAGTTTTGCTTAAGATACTTTGGTCTAACCACGAGACTGAGGAAGCTACATGGGAGGCAGAGGAAGCTATGAAAGAGCGTTACCCTTTTCTTTTTGATTAGGTATGTATGGTTACGGGGACGTAACCTTGTTTCTTTTAGGGGGGTAGGAGATGATCGCGAAGAGTTTTTAGGAGTCTTATACCCCTTTTTGTATGTCGTGTCGGTATGTTTGTCGGGATGTGTTGGGTTAGTAACATGTTTCATGTTGAGTTTTGCCTTGGTTGTTGAGTCGGAAGTGTGGTGGGAGTACCTTTGTTTAGTTGTGGTTTGAACTTCGGGGACGAAGTTCTTTTTTAGGAGGGAAGACTGTAATACTCCGTATTTATGAGTCTTTGGGTATTCTATCGAGTAGACTTTACTCTGTCGAGTAAGGGTGAGTTGCGTCTTAAAATAGTTTCTAACCTGTTGGGTACTCGATCGAGTAACTATGATACTCGATCGAGTAAGGTGGTACTCGATCGAGTACCTTAGATACTCGATCGAGTAGCCGGTTTACAGGGAGTTTTTCTCAGGTTTTGTTAATTATGCGATTAAGATATATAACCTTTTCCGTCATCATTCTAAACACTTTTGCCAAACCTAATTTACTGTCAAAGAGAGAAAGCAAGTACGTTCGTCATCTTAATCGCATTGTTAGCAAATCCCGGAGTTTGGAAGGTCGGTTTTCATCGTTTATTATACCATTGAGATCCTTGCGTCAAGGGTAAGATCTATGTACCCTTTTTATTTTTTTTCCTTTAAGTTGGTTATACCCTAATCTAGGGATTTGAGGGTTTTTGAGTAGTTTGTGATTTGGTAGCATTTGTATATTGTATGATAGGAGGAGGTTTCGTAGAAGAAGATTTTTGATACAGCTGTAGAGACCGTCTGATAGTTGTGCTTTCTAGGTAGGATATCCTACTCAGTATTAGTCCCATAATGGGATGATTGTTGATGTGTTGAGATTAATTGTTTGATATAGTAATTGTATTGTTACGGTTGTGATTGTGATTGTGATTGTTTGTCTATGGTTCTCGAGATGCGTTCTCGGCTGAGTGGAGTCACTTGCGGGAGTGGCTTCACGCCCTAGTTTCGCCCTTCGTGGAACCCGCCACAGAAGGGGATGTGCACATTAATGGACAGGGTTATCGCTCGGTATGATGAGCGGGGCTTAGGTGGGAATGGCTGCGGACCCCCACTGGCAGGGCTGGTCCAGTGGACAGTCAGTGATTGAGATTGTTGGGATTGGTGTGATTGTGTGTGTGTGACGGTTAAGCTATCTGTGTATCTTATTGTTGATATATTGAGTTGTGTGATTAGTACTGACCCCGGTTGTTGTTTTGTAAACCTGCGGTGATCCATTTGTGGATGGTGAGCAGTAATTGAGCAGGTTTGAGTTGAGTACTGGGATAGCTGGGATGTGCCACCGTCCGACGATAGAAGTCTTCCGCTGTAGTCTTTTAGTTTTATGACATTTCAGTATTTCAGTAGACAGTTGGTTTTAAGAACTTGTACCCGTATTTTGGGATTTGATTTCAGTTGTACTTTTCACTAAAGTTATATCATTTAAGTTGTTTCGTTAATGCCTTATGAATATCATGCCTCGGGTAACCGAGATGGTAATATCTTCATACCTGAGTGGTCCTGGTAAGGCACTTGGAGTATGGGGGTGTTACAACTATAGCTAAAGCAATTAAATAAAAAGGTGTATATAATAACAAAAAGGAAACTAAGACGATCGGTTTACTGCAGCTACGACGGCGGTAATCCTAAGTAAGTCTGATAAAATCACGTAAGATGGGCAAATAAGAAGTCCTCTCGGTCCAAGTTAACTAGTAGCTCCTTTCGGCCTATGCTACTAGTCCCTAAGTCTCACTAATGCTTGCTCTCGCCTTGAAAAGTGATTCCTAAAGCCTAAATTACATTATCTCTCGATCTCAGCAATTTAGTCGTCTTAACTCGTTAATTAATGCCCTTCCCTATCTTCGATCTATGGGTTGGTCAAAACTAAGCATCTAACAAGTCTCCTCTCGGTCTCATTGTTAAATATTGCACTTAACGAATTATACGGTGCTAATCAGACACGAAGTCAGTCGATCGACCAGGTACCCTAGTCGATCGACCAACCGGCTCAGTCGGTCGACTAGTTAAGCCAGTCGATTGACCAAGCCTTAATGCGGGGTCACACCTATTCTAATGCCATCTACGCCATAGATCCCCTACATCTTAGCAAGGGGTGTTTAACTACTCATACTTACGCAAATAACAAGAACTAATTTGATAATAGGCATAAAGAATTGCATAATTGAAATAATTGATGAATAAATTCGCATAAAGCTATAACTAGGGCTTTGGGATTCTATCTAGCAAGAATTAAAACTACTGAAACGAAATAACAATATAGGAATTAAAAGATTAGAATTACCGAAGCAAAGGAACAAGATGAATCCAAAAGCAAAGTACAAACTTTATTGAGAATTCTAACTACGAATAACTAATGTATTATAGGAACTGAAATTAACTAAGATAATCAATGATCGATCTCTCAAGCAGCAGGTAAAGTTACGTTATATAGGAAAAATAACATAACCTATTCCTAAACCTAACTACAATGGGCTTCCTCGTCTTTTAATTTGCGCGTCAGCTCGTGGAGTGGTTGATCGACCAATGAGACCAGACGATCGACCACAGGCACTGTACAGTAACTTCTGATAAATTCTGCAGCGCGCACAGATCTTAAAACAGCTACCATTTCTTCGTTACTTCGTCAAATTAGGCGTTCTATGCGGCGTTGGAAAGCTAAGAGAATAATCGTTCACCTCCAATTGGAATTTTTCGATTATCAGATTTAGAACTAGAGATATAGCCATCTGAATAAGGCTGCAATGTCGAGAAGCATTCTGACAGTCTATAGACCATGTAGGTCAGTCTATAGACTGCTGTAGCTGGTAATCCGTTTCTAAAATTGTCGTAAATACATCTTTCAGGCCTTGAAATGCGCACCAAGTTCACTTCCCGAGTCTTTACTCCATGTCAAATGCAATGCTAAGTACTTAGGGACGGATTCGGCTCGATTTCCGCTGGATCCTTCACATTTCTGCAATTTTATACAAAAACACGAAAGTAGACGGAAATAGGGAAAATAGTAGAATAAACTACACATTTGAGCTCTGAAATGCGTGTAAAATAGGGTGTAAAACATCATATTTAGGACACGCATCAAACTTCCCCAAACCAAACCCTTGCTTGTCCCCAAGCAAGAACTAGACTCGATCCTAAAACCTAATTGGAACGATTTCATCCTCAGAGCGAAATGCAAACTGTAAAGCCTAAACCAGTTTAATGCAACAACTAACAATCAATTAGCAATATGAATCATGCAAACGAGTTATGTAATCATTAAAAATTGCTGAACCGTCAACCATAGAGACTTTAAAAATTGGACTCTCACAGGTCGCTCATATCACTCAATGAATACGGGTGAGTATATGTAAAATATAGAAATAAGTAATATTGTAATGACTCTCACCTAACTACGACCTATAAGAACATGCCTGCAATCTAATATAAAAATGATCTCTACAACCGTACATATGCATTCCAACCAAACAAATGACCATGGCACATGCCGAGGTAAATATGGATATGTGAGGTAATGGGTAAGAAG
This sequence comes from Silene latifolia, assembly GCF_048544455.1. Classification (NCBI taxonomy): domain Eukaryota; kingdom Viridiplantae; phylum Streptophyta; class Magnoliopsida; order Caryophyllales; family Caryophyllaceae; genus Silene; species Silene latifolia. The sequence continues at coordinate 70,093,503 of NC_133532.1, forward strand.
AGGCAAAACATTTATGGGAATGTGGAGGTATAGGTGATCAAGCTAGTACCTAAACAAAACCATATGACAACATCCACTTCCTTACTCAAAATTATATCGATGAAACGGTGCTATAACTAACACTAAACTCACAACCCCACAACAAGTCAACTCCCCAACAATTAGAAATAATACATGGGAGTACAAAATCACCAACTCATAACAATTACAACATGTGATTTTTCAAATTTTGTTTTTATGCTGCAGTACTCAGTCGATCGACTACTTGGTTCAGTCGATCAACTGACCTCATTTTCGAACTCTTTTTTCTTTTTCTTTTTTCTCTTTCTGTTTTCTGTTTCTTTCAACTTTTTCAATTCTTTTCCTTCCTTCATTCTTTCATCCAACATCATCTGAATAAGAGAATATGCAACCAAAAATAATAAGAACATTCCCAAAGACTAATACTACTAGCATGACAAGGGTAGGCTAAATATAGGATGTAGTTAAAGGGGCAAAAAGCTATTTTTGGTTATGTGAAGCTTATGGGCAAAACGAATAAAGGAAACCTTTTCCACATGTGTCAACAAACCACGAACCGAATGCATACGGGTATTAAGCAGATTAAGTTCATATTTATGCAAATTTATGTAACATGTCTCATAAGGAGTACTACTCACAATCCTAAATAAACCGGTCATGAATGTCACCAGGTAAAAGGCTCTAAATCTCAGAAAATATAATGTAGTTTGCCATAAATCCATGTCAAGTCTCAAGATTCAGCAAGAAATTTAACGAAACCTCGTAGACTATGCATATATGACTCTACTAATAACATGTCAATTTAGCAAGGCCTAGGCATAAACAGATGAAAATGCAATGTCATCATTGAAATACTACCGTTCCGACTCAACCTATATGCTAAAATAAACGTGAAAATTTTGAACTTTTGAAATTTTTCATTTTTTTTTTTTTTTGGATTTTGTATATATATAGGAAATGAAATAACAAATGCAAACTGAAGTGCAATAAACGTGAAACAGAAATGCAATAAAACATGTGAATGCAACGCAAAACCCATCCCCAAACCAAATCACACAATGTCCCCATTGTGCAAAATCATATAATGAAATAAAAGGGAAACGGGAATTTGAGTTATTATAACTAAATAAGACATGAAATTAAACTCGGAAACTCACAAGACTTTAAGCGCAGCAAAAGGAAACCTCCCCAAACCAGCGTGAGCTAGGAGGTTTAGTAGTCGCAGATGCTACCATAAAGTACGAAAAAGACAGAGAAAATACCGCGCATTATCCGAGAAAACAAAAATGAAGCGGTAAATTACGTGCAAAGAATTAAATTGAAGAAAGAAGTACAAAGAACTAAAGTGGTCGATCGACCGATGGTCCTGGTCGATCGACCGATTCACGATGATCGAGGGTACCATCATGCCGAGGGCAAGGCGATCGATCGACAGCTAGTCGATCGATCGATCGATCGACCTACCCGACGAAATGACTTCTTTCTTCGAATTAACTCAATGAATTGAGTTAACTTGGTCTAATAACCTGTAAATGCACATAAAAACGCGCCCAAAATTGCGCTAAACCCAATTGTAACAGTCTAAAGACGGAAATAAAACTAAGCACACACAAAGAGTTTTTTTTTTTTAAACAACTACGAATTTTATTCGCAAAACTAAACAAATCACATCCGGGTTGCCTCCCGGCTAGCGCTGGTTTCAGACCGGTCCCGCTCGACCTCTTTTTCTTCAGCAGTTTACTCTAATGGAGCCCAATCAAAACAACTCAAGGCTCTCAGCAACCTATCATACATCTGCGCATGTGCTACACAAAACTGTAAGTAGCACCATAAGATAGTAATAACATAGGAAATTAAAATGTAAAATCGTTTAAGTCTGACAAATTTCCTATGGCAGCTCCTAAAATCATCCACAAAATAATTCTGCCCTCCAGCTAAGGGCGGAATATAAAAGCGAAAATTATCCACAGGTGGAAAATTAGAGAGGTTAGGAGCAATTGACTCAAAAATAACGCGAGTAGAATTAAGATGCTCAGACGGGTATGAACTGTGAGGTGGAGAAGTCTGGTCATCTAAAGGAGAAGGTGGATAATCATCCCAAATGCAAGGGGCGGTAAAGTCAAATGGGTCAATCGGGTCCTCTATAATAGGTTCATCTATAATATCGTCATACACATCCCAATTAACCTCAAGACTGTCAAAATTTTCCTCCTCACTCTCCTTATCGCTAGACTCGTCAAGTTGGAGGTTCTCAAAGAGATCCTCCAAAATCGACCTCACTATCAGTGCAAGAATCATAAAGGGGTTCTAAAATATCCTCATAAAAAGGATTGTCAACCACGCTAATGGTCTCCTCTATGTCTCCGTCAGCATTTCCTAGATCGGTTTCTAAGGTCTCACCCACCACCTCATCTGAGTCAACATGAAGAGAAAAGTTGGGTTTAAGAGATTCAGCAGCAAACCAATTCAAGAATTCTAATACCTCATTTACGGGGATTCCTGTGAAATCCCACTTACCAATAGATTTTAGGTATGCTCGCGTAGGATCAGTCATACCCTTGAAGAGAGTCAAGCATATTTGGAATTCAGAGAATGCATCTCGTCTGGACTCGACCCACTCCAAAAGCCTGGCGAAATAAGCGCCAAAAATTTCATCCTCTTCCTGCGCAAAAAGAAGAGCGAAAGACATAAGAACGGTCTCAAGGAACCGAAGTTCCTTGAGACAAGAAATAAACTAAACAAAAACAGATATAACTACGCTGCCTCCCCGACAACGGCGCCAAAATTTGATTCCGTCGTTTAGTATCAAAAATAAAATTTATAAATTCCTATTTACTACTAAAAGAAGTTAGCGGTAAGCAGGGTCGATCCGCAGGGAGGCATAATGAGATTTATCTGTTTCAATTTAGTCTATAGAGGAAGGGGGGTTTGAATTGGACTATATCTAAATGCAAATAAAATAAACAATAGCTAAAGCAATTAAATAAAAGGTGTAGATAATAATAAAAAGGAAACTAAGACGATCGGTTCACTGCAGCTACGACGGCGGTAATCCTAAGTAAGTATGATAAAATCACGTAAGATGGGCAAATAAGAAGTCCTCTCGGTCCAAGTTAACTAGTAGCTCCTTCGGCCTATGCTACTAGTCCCTAAGTCTCACTAATGCTAGCTCTCGCCCTGAAAAGTGATTCCTAAAGCCTAAATTACATTATCTCTCGATCTCAGCAATTTAGTCGTCTTAACTCCTTAATTAATGCCCTTCCCTATCTTTCGATCTATGGGTTGGTCAAAACTAAGCATCTAACAAGTCTCCTCTCGGTCTCATTGTTAAATATTGCACTTAACGAATTATACGGTGCTAACCAGACACGAAATCAGTCGATCGACCAGGTACCCCAGTCGATCGACCAACCGGCTCTGTCAGTCGACTAGTTAAGCCAGTCGATCGACCAAGCCCTAATGCGGTGTCACACCTATTCTAATGCCATCTACGCCATAGATCCCCTACATCATAGCAAGGGGTGTTTAACTACTCATACTTACGCAAATAACAAGAACTAATTTGATAATAGGCATAAAGAATTGCATAATTGAAATAATTGATGAATAAATTCGCATAAAACTATAACTAGGGCTTTGGGATTCTATCTAGCAAGAATTAAAACTACTGAAACGAAATAACAATATAGGAATTAAAAGATTAGAATTACCGAAGCAAAGGAACAAGATGAATCCGAAAGCAAAGTACAAACTTTATTGAGAATTCTAACTACGAATAACTAATGTATTATAGGAACTGAAATTAACTAAGATAATCAATGATCGATCTCTCAAGCAGCAGGTAAAGTTACGTTATATAGGAAAAATAACATAACCTATTCCTAAACCTAACTACAATGGGCTTCCTCGTCTTTTAATTTGCGCGTCAGCTCGTGGAGTGGTCGATCGACCAATGAGACCAGTCGATCGACCACAGGCGCTGTACAGTAACTTCTGATAAATTCTGCAGCGCGCACCGATCTTAAAACAGCTGCCATTTCTTCGTTACTTGGTCAAATTAGGCGTTCTATGCGGCGTTGGAAAGCTAAGAGAATAATCGTTCACCTCCAATTGGAATTACTCGATTATCAGATTTAGAACTAGAGATATAGCCATCTGAATAAGGCTGCAATGTCGAGAAGCATTCTGACAGTCTATAGACCATGTAGGTCAGTCTATAGACTGCTGTAGCTGGTAATCCGCTTCTAAAACTCTCGTAAATACATCTTTCAGGCCTTGAAATGCGCACCAAGTTCACTTCCCGAGTCATTCATCCATGTCAAATGCAATGCTAAGTACTTAGGGACGGATTCGGCTCGATTTCCGCTGGATTATTCACATTTCTGCAATTTTATACAAAAACACGAAAGTAGACGGAAATAGGGAAAATAGTAAAATAAACTACACATTTGAGCTCTGAAATGCGTGTAAAATAGGGTGTAAAACATCATGTTTAGGACACGCATCACTCCACATCAGTCAACTTAATTAATCTTAATCGTTTTCCTCTTACGAGGGCACTTTCGTTACATTCGAGTCGAGAATCACTAATCATAAACTTAGTTCATCTCGTTTCGTCAACCATGTAAGTCTGAGGGTGTAAAACCTTCTTTATTTATTGTTATTTACTTTTTGTATCATTAATGTAAGGTTCATGTCGAAAATACTTCTTAAAACCGATTTATAAAACCATGCTTTAAAACCCTTTTTACGGATTACCAGAAGATGACCGTTGAGAAAGGACGCAGCAACTACTGCGCCTCTTCGAAGGGATGCAGCACCTGCTGTGCCTCTTCGTGAGGCTGCCGCAGTTCCTGCTTCCTTTCTTCTTCCTTCGTCCTTTGTCAATTCGTTGTTCGTTATTTGTCTTCGTTTGTTCTTCAATTCTTTGACATAATAGCACCATACTTTCACATGTATATTGTTTATCATCATTAATGCGTATAGTTCATCGTTAATCCCGACTTAAATCCAAAGTAATTCAATATTTGTGGGTTTTCGTCATTAAAATCAATCCGGGTTGTGAAGATTCGATTCTTTCATATAGAGTTTCTAGAATTCGACCTTTGATATATTTCCATCTGTATATTCGTCATTAATTTGTCATATTTAACCTATTTAGTTCACCTATGTCACTAATCAATCTTTCATTCATGTAATTAATTCATTTGCGTTCGTCTCATCCATGTTTTATTGCTTTTACGACCTATTCGCATGTAATTAATCCATTAAATCTCTTCCATCCGAATCGAATATCATAATTAATCCTTAAATTCACCAATTAACGTTAACGATTTGCAGTTCCGGCTTCACAGCCAGAACTCACCCTTGGAACAGACGCAACAACTGCTGCGCCTCTTCCATAGGGCGCAGCTCTGCTGCGCCTCTTCCAGGTTGATTTCTGTCTCTGAACTTCCGTTCTGTCTTGACCTAGTTTAATTAGCTTACGTAATTAATTAACTATTAATCATATTATCGCCTAATACCTGTTCGCTTATTCCTTTATTTTGTTCTTTCTCAAATTATCCGTTTTGAAGTATTTTCGACATAAATCAATTGAATCCATTGTAATTATTGTAATTTTCATTATTGTATTTTATTGTATTTCTTTTATTGTATCATTTGTATGCCTTCACATACAATTGAGCTTAAATTCCTACTTCGACCTAATTGTATGCCAAATTAATTGTTCACCGACTTAGTTAATTCTCACATGTTAGGATTAAAACTTGGATGTTGCATTGCATGCATATAATCGACGATATATCGAGTATAGATAACTTCCCTAATCATTAGTAGAGGCCGCTATCGAGGCGGGCGGGATTAGGTGTTCGATCAAAAGAGCTTCCTAATACGTACCCTCACCCCTTTCTCCAGATCTCTGTGAACATCCGTGTTCATTGGCATCCACGAGAGTCATTCTAGACATAGAATGCTAAGGGTAACGATTGCTTAGTGTTCATGTCATTACTTTGTGTCTTGACATGACACGAGGTATTCGAATGGTTTCCGATTTTCCACAATAAATTGGTGGCGCCTCCATAAATGCAAACGCTTGTTCCCAAGCGCCCCCGTGTCCCCATGTCCACAGTTTGGCGACTCCGCTGGGGATAATACACTTACGTGTAGCCAAAAGGGTGAAACTTGTTCAAGGTTAGGGAATAGTTTGTACAAGACAATTGTTGGTTTTCATAAGTCGGTCTTCCTAGATCGTTTCATTCGGCCTTCCTAGGCCCAACCCAACCCATTCGACCAATCGTCCCGTCTAAACGGTCGTAATTCTTATTTGGGCCTAAGGATGGATAGCGATTGACGTCATCCATACCATGGTACTTACTGTTGTTTGTATCAAGGACTTTCACTACTTGAGGAAACGGACTAGGAATCGGCCTTACTCTTGTTTGGTACGAGCCTCTCCACAGACTTCGGGTTTGATTGTTCGGTATGGCAACCCACCCTTTAAACCAAAACCCTTTTAAATGCACTCAGCATCCCGTTATAATGCTTGTATAAATGTTTGTACCTTACGTGATCACCATTTCTAAACGAAACCATGACGATTTTTGTAAAATCAAATCCCTTTTAAAATGTAAATTTCGTAAATGGCCAATGATTAGCGCAAAACCGAGTCCAAACTCTGTCCATTTGTCGAGTCAAATTTCGGGCCCAAGCCCATTTCAAAACCTCACTTCGAGTCCACTCCTACAACTACACTAAAGTTGACTAGGACTAACATTTTTCAAATCTTGTCATTTCTTCAAAACCTCACTGACACAAATGGCACACACCCACTTCACGAGTCAAAACATTTATTTCTTAGTAAGTGTGTTAGAATGGTCGATCGTGTTTTGATTCATCGTCGATCTTCTATCCAGTTTCCAAGATGCCTGAAACAAGCGACTTCAATCAACTTCAAGATGGTAATGACCTAATCCTAACCGCGCTAGCTCAACTCCAAGTTACCCAAGATCAAGTGTATGATCGCCTTGACACCATCGAGGGCCGGATCTATGCCGTAGAAGCAAGGTTGCCTCTTCGATAAAGTGAAATCGTGGATGACTTTGTGAATGACTTCAGGGATGAAACCCTCCCATGGGTATGACTGCAGCTGAGAAACGACTCCAATACTTAGAGGAGAAATTGATGTATCTTAAAGGGGATGACATTTACAGGGAGAATAATCGCAAGTATGAGGCCGTGAGTTCCAAGTTGCCAACCAACTTCAACATGACGGATATCCCTAAATTCAAGGGGCATGAAAACCCTTTGAACCACATCCGTGCTTTCAAGGACTATATGTCTATCAAAGGCATCAAACCTGAGATGTTCTTAAGGATCTTTCCTTCATCTCTTGACACCATCCCAAAGCAATGGTTCTACTCTCTAGAATACAAGAAGATCGCTACTTGGGAAGACGCCGCGGTCGAGTTTGCTAAGCAATATGTGGATAATGCTGAGATCCAAGTTAACATGCGCACTTTAGAGGTTTTTACCCAAAATGACAAAGAAGGTTTCACCGACTTCCTATGTAGGTGGAGGAAGAGTAGTACCCAACTAGTTGAACGCCCGGATGAGGCTACCCTCGTGGAGAAATTCGTGGACAACTTAAAGCCCATCTATGACAACCATTTGAGGTACCAAAACATTAAAACTTTCAAGGACATAACCGTACTAGGAACAAGGATCGAAGATGACATCCGTAAAGGGCTCCTGTCCAAAACGGAAGGTCGAGGATATCAAGGCTCAACAAGTCATTCTTACGACTCCACTAGCAAGGCCGATGAAGTTAACCTCCTCGAGCCATCTAAGAAGAGTGCCCCACCAAGGAAATTTACAAATCTTGGGGACACTTACTCCAATGCTCAAAAAAGGCTAATGAAACAAGGCAAACCCCAACCCATAGGAGCTACGCCCGAACCTGAAAAGAAGTCCAAGTTCTGGGACGAGAACTCATACTGCGAATATCATAGGGGTAAGGGGCATGACACAGAAAAATGCTACAAATTGAAAAATATGCTTCAAGACATGATAGAGGATGGTCGACTACCAATACCGCCGGGAGGTAAGCCCAACAACACTCAGAATACCCTTGGAATTCTAATGATCACAAGTGAAGAATCTACCTTAGATTGTTCACACCTCATTTCTCCAGTCGAAGACAAGATCCACGCGATCGAGAATGAAGGGTTCTACTCTACCATTTCCCCTACCATTGCCGACTTCATCGCATGGGCAAGAAGTGTGGATAGGCAAGTTTGGGAATTGGAAAATGTGGTGACAACTTTACATGACCCCAATGCGACACCCAAAGAACATGCGCCACTAATCTTTTCTCAAAATGCCACTATGAAAGAAGTAGTCGTCGTGGTTGATAAACTAGTCGACCAAGTCAGACAATTAGAGGACGAGATCATGAGAATGAGGGATCTAGCTACAGTCAATGGAGTATGGGCCGATGACGATGAAGACGAGTATCTCATTGAACACTCCCTAGTCAAGGAAATAGTCCAAAATGGTGAAGACCAAGATGTAGACCACCTAACTCGTTCGGGGCGTCCATATCAAAGTACTACTCAATATGGTCCAACCAATGTTGTCACACCAAATGATAATGAAGATCACTCTACTGATCATTTGCTCAAGCAATTACAGAAGACAAAGGCTGATCTTTCAGTCTGGCAATTGGTAGCAAGCTCATTCCCACATCGCCAAGCTTTACTGCAAGCTTTGGCCAAGTTAAATGTAGCACATAACTCCACACTCGAAGATGTAGTCAACTTGGTCTTCCAAGAATCACCGAAGCTAAGTAATCCTATTACTTTCTCAGACGAAGATTTGCCACCCTTTGGCGCTAGTCACAACTTGGCTCTTTACATCACCGTCATTTGCTTAAAGAAGAATGTGCCAATGACCTTGGTAGATGATGGCTCCGCGGTCAACGTCATACCCCTCAAAACGGCATACAAACTAGGCATGAAAGAGTCGGATTGGATCCCTACCAATCAAGATGTTCCTCCATATGATGGTACACGACGAAAGGTCGTAGGACTCGTTAACTTAACCATAGCCACTGGGCCAATTGAGCGAAAGGTTAACTTCCAAATAGTGGACATCGAAGCTTCCTTCAACATACTTCTGGGAAGACCTTGGATTCACGCTTCCAAAGCGGTAACATCCACCCTTCACCAAAAGATCAAAATTCCACTAAACGGAAAAGTGGTGACGATTACTTCGTTGCCCATCAAGGCTATAATCGAAAAGAAGTCAAATAATCAAGTCCTTGCGGATCCAGTACATGAACTTGGGGGCTTTCAAAGCATAAGTGTCACCCCTATACTACGATCCCTACTCCAACTTGGTGGTCAACCACATACTCAAATCCCAGGGATACTTCCCTGGAATGCCTTTGAACCCTGTCCGAAGAAACACCTTCGCACCCTACAAGGAAGGCAACTCAAAAAGGATACCACTTGGCCTATGATACAAACCCACTAAAGAGGAAGTTCTCGAGATGCTTGCTCAAGTTCAAAACCGTAAGTACGTAGGAGTCCAAATGCGACCCTATCTCCCTACCCTAAATGGATACTTTGTTAGGGAAGGAAGCCAAGAACTCTTTCATGGATTTCCCGAACCTTGGCATTATCTCGAAATGAAGCTAGCCGGGATCGAGATCTTTCACGATTGCTACTTCATTCCTCCAGAAACGGTTCCTACCGTCAAAGCACGTCAAGCACCTTGCTTAGACGAACAAGCTATTAGTCTACTATTCGGAGAAGATCGATTTGTTAGAGCCGCGCAGGATGAGATCATTACCATGATACTTCAAGACAACCACTTCAACCCCACCGCGTTAATCACAGAAACAAACGCGAATCAGTAGAAAGGATGGAGAAAATCAATCAAGTGGACCAACAATCAAGGAAGACTCTTCAAGCTCACCACTGGAGAAGAAGAGATGTTCAAAGGAGAACCAGAAGACGATGAATTCGAGTCAGAGTCAGAGTCTAGAGAAGTCACTAAGGAATCTTCTTCTATCGTCATGCCCACTCCCTTTATTTCTCCTAGCTTAGTCTCAAATAGTAACAGTAGTTCGAAAAATACCCAACAACTGTCCCTTTACCGCCGCTGACCACAGATCAGATGGCTTCTTTGTTTCAACTTTTCTCAAACTTTAATATGAATAAATCAGGTTCTGCTTACTCTTTGTGTTATCTTGAATGCAATTCTGTTTATGATGATACTGAGGATGATCCAGACCCAGACCCAGTAATAGAGAACATTGAACCCATCAACGTAGGAACCGAACTAGAACCCCAAGAACTTAGGATAGGGACAACCCTGAACCCCACCGAAAGGGCCAGTTTCATAGACCTCCTACACGAGTTCAAAGACGTTTTCGCTTGGTCCTATAAAGACATGCCAGGAATCGACAGGGATATCGCCGAGCATAGAATCCCAATTAAGCCAGGTTTCTAGCCCGTGAAACAGAAGCTTCGTCGACTGAGAACAGAGTGGGCTCTCAAGATTATGGAAGAAGTCGTTAAGCCATTCAAAGCCGGGTTCATCAAAGTTTCCGAGTACTCTGACTGGGTAGCCAACATAGTACCCGTACCCAAAAAGGATGGGAGAATCCGTGTTTTTGTTGATTTTAGAGACTTAAACAAAGCAAGTCCTAAAGATGACTTTCCTCTACCACATATCGACATATTGGTGGACAATACCGCAGATCACGCGCTACTATCCTTCATGGATGGGTACGCGGGTTATAACCAAATCAAGATGGCCAAAGAAGACATGCATAAGACCGCCTTTGTCACTCAATGGGGAACCTATTGCTATACGGTCATGCCGTTTGGGTTAATCAACGCCGGAGCTACATATCAACGCACCGCAACTACACTCCTACATGACATGATGTACAAAGAAGTTGAGGTATATGTATACGACATGATTGTCAAATCCAAGGATAGAGAGGGGCATATTGAGAACCTTCGCAAATTCTTCTTAAGGCTGCGAAAGTACAACATGAGGCTCAATCCTCATAAGTGCACATTCTGAGTAACATCTGGCAAGCTCCTGAGATACGTCATTAAACAACGAGGTATAGAAATAGACCCTTCCAAAATCAAAGCTCTGATCGAAATGCCGCAACCTCAAACGGAGAAAGAAGTCAGAGGATTCCTGGGAAAAGTACAATATATAAGTCGATTCATATCGAAACTCACCATGATCTGTGAACCTATCTTCAAAAAGCTCAAGAAAACAGATCACACCATGTTAGATGATGACTGTCAAAAGGCGTTTGACCGAATCAAGGAGATATTAGCTAAACCACCCGTGCTCATGCCACCTTAACGAGATCAACCTCTTGGTTTATATCTCACAGTGACTGGAACAGCCATGGGCGCCATGCTAGCTCAAACCGTAGGAAAAGAAGAAAGGGCTATCTACTACCTTAGTAAGAAGTTCTTGGAGTACGAGTGCAAATACTCACAACTCGAAAAGACATGCCTCGCTCTTGTGTGGACAACGAAGAAGCTACGCCATTATATGCTTAGCTACTCCGTCAACATATACTTCAAAATGGATCCAGTCAAATACCTCTTCGAGAAACCCGTCCTCAACGGACAATTACCAAGATGGACTTTGATGCTCTCAGAGTTCGATCTCAAATACGTGCCCTTGAAAGTTATAAAAGGGCGCGCCGTTGCCGAATTCTTTGCAGAAAACCCCATCAATGATGCACAAACAATAGATACTTGGTCATTTCCAGATGAGGATATACTCCAAACCGATGTAGACTCCTGGGACCTTTACTTCGATGGAGCATCAAACTTAAGAGGATTTGGAATAGGAGTGTTGCTCATTTCTCCTGAAGGCGAGCATACACCGATCTCTGTCAAACTCGACTTCGAGGTGACAAACAATGCTGAAGAATATGAAGCTTGTCTCATTGGATTACAGGCGGCGGTAAGCGTAGGCAGTAAAAACCTCCGAGTGCATGGGGATTTGTACCTGATCATCAATCAAGTTACGGGATCTTGGAAAATCCGAAGCGAAAGCTTAACACCTTATCAAGCCAGAATAGACCAAGTCGCCCAATTCTTTGATCACGTGACCTATCTACACCTACCTCGGGAAGAAAATAAATTCGCGGATGCTCTTGCAAAACTCGCATCTTTGATTAATATGCCAGATAACATGGTGGAAATGCCTTTGTGTATCGAACGACGATCAAAGCCAGCTTATGTCCACCAAATCACCGACGAAGAGGAAGTCACAGAGGAGCTTTAGTTCCAAGCAATCCTAAATTTTAAACTCAACGGTACCTAACCACCGGATAGGGACAAAAGGGGACAACGCGCTATACGCCTACTAGCTTCCCAATACGTTCTCATGCAAGGAGAGTTATACAAAAGAACACCTCTTGGTGTAATCCTATGTTGCCTTGATCATTCGTAGGCGCGGAAAGTGATTGAAGAAGTCCATGACGGAGAATGCGGTCCTCACATGAGTGGGCCCATGATGGAAAAGAAAATCACACGTTTGGGGTAATATTGGACCACAATGGAATCCGATTGCATCAAATACGTAAGACATTGCCACAACTGCCAAATCTTCGGGAATGTACAACATGTCCCTCCTTCATTGCTCTATACAATGACATCTCCTTGGCCATTTTCTGCCTGGGGAATTGATATAATCGGGTAGATAACTCCGGTCGGAACAGGAGGTCACTGTTTCATATTGGTGGCAATTGTCTATTTCACCAAATGGGTAGAAGCGGCTTCCTACACTAGTCTCACGGCTAAAAATGTAGCAAAGTTCAAACAAAACAACATCATCTGCCGATACGGTTGCCCACATGAGATCATTAGAGATAATGGGTCACATTTCCAAGCTGAGACTGAGCAATTGCTAGCCAAGTACAAAATTAGGCATCACCACTCTTCGCCGTATAGACCACAGACTAATGGCGCGGTAGAGGCGGCAAACAAGAACGTTGTCACAATTCTCAAGATAATGATTGACAACTATCGAGATTGGCCAAGCAAAATACCCTTTGCTTTGTGGGGATATCGCACATGAGTGAGGACGCCCACTGGGGCCACCCCTTTCTATTTGACCTACGGCATGGAAGTTATACAGCCAGTCGAGTTAGAAATACCATCCTTGCGTATCTTACTCGAAAGTCAAATCCCAGAAGCCGATTGGAAGAGGGATAGATACGAAGAACTCATCCTCTTGGATGAACGTAGGCTACGCGAATTACATAATGTCCAAACATAACAATCACGTATCAAATGAGCCTTCAATAAAAGGGTCAAGCCAAGGAACATCAAGGAAGGAGACTTAGTACTCAAGTCAGTTAGAGCTATTTTATGCGTCAATCCACGAGGAAAATTCAAACCTAATTAGGCTGGGCCATTTCTAGTCAAGTCCATACTTCCAGGGGAGCGGTTAGAATCACAGACCTAGATGGGAATGAATTCGCCAACCCGACAAACCTTGACCAACTATAGTGGTATTATGCCTAGAATAGGAATAAAAATGTGTCTCGCGTAACCTCACGTGTCTCTCTTGTGGCACTAAAATAAATGGCCCCTAGCCAAGCTGAAATAAGCTAATGTCACTCTACTCTTGCATTTTGACAATTTGTCATCCTCATATCATCAAATAAACTAAATTGCACCTTAAGAGTAAGTAAAAGCTCATGCTTAGATTCTAAAGTTCATTACAAGCTCTTGCTTAGAACAATTATTCTTTTACATTTACTCGAACTACGCGTAAGGGTTTGATTTCATTTTTAAATGAATACGTAGGCAATCCTTCAAAGGATACAACCCATTAATTTCAAAATGTAAATAGCAGGACATCTGCAATTGCATTTGGAATTCGACAAGAATAATGAATAGAAAATCACAACGGTTTCATAACCAATTAACCTCTTTTATTTCATTCATTTCTAATAATAATAATAATACGTTACATAATAATAATGCAAAAAAATATAGGCTAGGATTCTAAAAACCCCACCTTCTAAAAACCCCACCTTCTCTAAATTTGTTCTTATAGCCTTGTGAAGTAGAAGGAATAGCAGCCAAGTGTTCTGGGTCCCACCGATCGCGGCAATTTCTTCAGGAAACGGGCAAATGTCACCTCCGGGAAAAGCAAAAACATGATAATTTGGGTCCCAATAATCAAGACAAGCATCTAAGAATGGTTTGACCACCTTGATAAGCTTCAAGCTCAACAATGATCCAAGATTATAAGCACCCATGTTGTGTTTCTCCATGTTAGAAAACTCGTTGGTCCACTCTTTTAGACGAATCTCTAAAGTATTCATGATAAATGTTTATTTTGAGGACTTTATGTAATAAGACCAAGAAGATACGGAAAAATTGTGTGAATAAAACCTCTATCAACGTCTCTATTTATACTCAAATCTGTTTCCTAAAATCCGCCATGGCGGAAACACCTGGGAACAGGCGCGGCACCTGCTGCACCTCTTCAAAGGGACGCAGCTCCTGCTCCGCCTCTTCCTCAGCATTGTTTCTGTGAATTTCCGCGTTGGTTCTTTGGCTGGACTAAATCTTTTCGGTAACTTGTCGTTAGGAGCACCTAGACCAAAACACAATTTATAGCTTCACAAACAACTCTACAATTAGTAAAGAGGCAAGTAAAGGTCGGATCCCAAGGGACGGGAATTGAAATGAGATTTCTATTGAGACTAATGGTGTCCTAGGGGTGTCACAATTTGGGTTGATGTAGAAGCTCACTAAACTAAATAGCAATGAAAGTAAATAAGCAAGATGAATTGAGAGGGTTGTAAACAATTGATAAAAAGCACTAGGGTATCATGGGGTCATAGGGGATTCATGGGAATTGATCATACAAACATGTTCTCAAATTATAAGCAAACAATTATTGTTGTGATGGATTGAGTTGGGTTATATCTTACAATCTTAGGAAAGTTTGGGTCCCGGAGCCGAATCGATTAGATTGTACACCACCTACAAGTCGACTTAGTCTTCCCTACTCAACAACATGCATGGTCTAATGAGACTCGAGTTGGTTTATATCTTACAAGTCTCATTGAAAAGGTAGGTGATGGGTAAAAAATGCAAGGATTCATAGGCTCGCATTTCATCAAACATAACATGTGCATGAGTTGAGATCAAAACAAGCAAGCAAATAAACCATGAAAGCATATTAATTTAAGCATAAATTATTTCCCATGTTGGTTTCCCCTAATTACCCATTAACCCTAGCTATGGAACTACTCACTCATTATCATGTTGAACATGCTAGCAAGGTTGTCAATCATACCAACAAAGTGAAACATGATGAACAAATGAAAGTAATTAGCAATAATTAAAAAGGGATTAAGAGAATTATACCTACTAATGATTCCAATAATAAAGCAAAGAATAAAAGAAGTACTTGATGCTTGATTGAGAGGTTGTCAATCTCCCAATAATAACCCAAATAATCTTCAATTACCCAAAATAAAGGATGAACAAAAGAGAGATTACGGAAATAAAACTTGTATTAAAACTTGATTATTTGTTGATTACAAAACTAAAGAGAGATTTGATTGATATTAACTACTCTAAGAATTGATAAGAAGAACATATTCTTCCAATTAGACTAATGGGGTATTTATAGTGGAAATTAGGTGGATGCATTAGGGTTAACTAAGGGCTTAAATGACGATTAAGTCCCTACTTAAGGAAACGCCGGTATTTTCTGGAGGATGGGCATCTTTCTTGAAGCTTGAAGAAACGAATTTGCGCTGTCTTGGAATCTGTGCGTCTTAGGCTCGGGACGGCCGGATTCGTGAGTTTCTGCCCGGGCGTCTTTGGGAGAAGACGGGCGTCTTCTGGTAGCTGCTGCCCGGGCGTCTTGTATGGAAGACACACGGATTGTGGTGATGGGGACAGGCGTCTTCAGGACAATCCGCACGGATTGCTGCTCAGACTTGTTCCTTCTTCTTTTCTTCCCTTTTCTTCATAAAATCCTTTGGGATTTCCTTGGGGATGCAAGGATCTTTCCTCATCATTGCCCAACTACTATAATATGTACAAAGGCCTTCTAATCTTGTCTCTCCTTGACGCTTGGTCATGGGATTCAATCAATTTAGTCTCATTTTGCCATCAAAATGCAAGGTTTGCACTCCTTTCCTACCAAGGACACAAAACCTCAAAGAATATGCAAAACAAAGAACTAAAGACAATAAATGACCCAAATATGCACTAAAAAGCATGGGAACAAGGCTAATTCGGGGACTAAATATGCGCTAATTATGGTCACATCAAATATCCCCAAACCGAACCTTTGCTCGTCCCGAGTAAAGAGGTGACAAAGACTAGGACCATTATTTAAACTATCCTAATAACATAGCCGACATGAGACAATTAGTGGGTCTCACTCCGCCCCTTCAACTCACAACAAGACAACCATGAGGTAGGATGCCTTCTTCCAAGGCTGGTGGGTCTTGCCAAAATGGCGACACATCCAAACATTAAGCACACAAAATCAAATAATGGATGCATCTACAAAAGGAATAGCCACTTCCTCATCAAGTGGCGGAGTCAACTAAAAGAGAACAAATTTAAGAGTATATATTCCGTCACAAATACTAGTTCAACAAATCACTAAGGCTAAGAGGATGGCACTAAATCACCTCCAAATGGTGTTAAACTAGACTACTTTCATCCTCAATTTCCAAATACTTTCGTCAAGAGCGATCGGATGGTGTGGAATGATGATCCCCATGATGCTAGTAGCATATGACATGACAAGTCTCGAATTCTCTACAAAAGTAAAGGTCATGGATCGTTCCAAGCTCGACAAAGTGGCTTGACAAAAAGGCTTTTTGGGAATGAAATGCTCAAATCGTTGTAAACAAGAGTGGATATGACTAGCATTCAAAAATTGACCTCATTCAACTTTCACATTTCAAAAATTAGAGATGGGGTTTGTCCCTTCCGTGCTAATGTCCTTTGCTTTCGCCAATCACTTATTAGGCAACCGGTTAACCTCTAGACAATAGATTTCCGGGGTGATAGTCACTCTGTCTCTGGGCGGTTGAATTCACAACCGTGTGGGGGCCCAATTCAATGGATCCCTCTCCAAAGCACATCGAAATGGTACGCCTCCATCAAAACAACTAAAATTCTCAATATTTCAACATTTCATAACATTTGAGGTTTCCTTGGCAATAAAACGTTTCCACATAAAAAATCTTTGAAATGAGCACTTCAAACTTATTGATAGAAAGTATTTTTGGGTTGCCATACCACAAGGTAAATCAAGGTCACCTAGACAAGTTAACCAAGTCCACATCGCATCACGGGGTTGGATAGGTGACTCACATGCAAACCCTTCACTAGGCTTTGGGTCATGGGTCGAAAGACACGAGTATGACACAATCTAGGGTGTTTTACAGCCATTTTAGTAGGCGAAGTCTTAAGTTGAAAAAGTATTTGTAATGGCTTAGTTGCTCTTGTCAAAGTTCCCAATTAGGCACTTTTCAAAATATTTTATCTAAATGCAACTATATGCCATGATGCAACTATTATATACATCCTAATTCAAGTGATTCTACCAAATAATATGACATATAAACTAAATTCAAGTCCTAAGTTCACATTGTTATACCGCATCAATCAAAATAAAGCCACATAGTCATTAACATAAAGAGGAAAAAGGAGTTTGGAAAGATCATACCATGCGGTCTTCAATATCCTCATGTCTCGGATGTGGCGTAGTCGATCAATGTGAACAAGGATAGAACAAACACAATTATACAATAATATATACTTGACTACACTACAAAGGAAATGAACATGTTTTTGGTTTTTCAATTTTCAAAATTTTATGGTTTTTCGAAATTTTTCAATTTTTTTGGATTTTTGAATAAAAGTTAGATTAGAATTCCCCATCCCCACACTAATATGGGCATTGTCCTCAATGGCCAAAATGATGGTAAATTATGCAAACATGATGCATGATTTCTACACTAAATGCAAGCTACACTAATCTACGCTACATGATGCATGGTTTTTGTTTATGACGGAGAGCATAATTTAGATTACCTCCCGTTGTGTATGTATGTACTTCCCCAAACCGAGTTAGACATTATGGCTAATGTCCTAAGGTTGGGTGTAGTTCATGCACACACGATGCAATGCATGAAACTAATTTTGTCATTTTGGATTTTTAAAAGTGGGAACAATAAAATGAGAACACCTCAATGGGGCCGAGGTGTTAGTCCTTTATGGTGCTAGGACTACTCCAACAATGATCAAGATTAATAAAATACAACAAAGAGAGAAATAGACAAACCTCAAGAGGGTAGGAGCCTCCAAAGCTTGCTAATCTTCCATCATATCATCACTATCATCATCTTCCTCACTAGAAGTGGACTCATCACCACTTCCCTCTTCATTTTGTTGTTCACCTTGCTCATCATCCTCTTCTCCTTCTTCACTAGCTTCTTCATCAATGTTATCATCAACCTCTTCATCACCGACAACTTCATTATCACCCGGAAACTCACCCCTAGATGCACTCGGAAAGAAGACTTCCCTATCCGCCCAACTAGGCAAAGTACATGAAGGGTCAAGTAGTCCTTGCCTAGCTAAGTGAAGGAGGGGTGGATATTGGCCTAAGTAAGCATCTTCCCGGTCCTTGAAGGCTTGCTTGTGCATCTCTTGCATAAGAAGAGTCATATAATCTTTGCTTGCTTCAACACCTTCGGGTTTGAACTCTTGGTACTTGAAAGGATAGGGTGGTGTGACAATGGAAGAGGAGGGCATTTCAATTTCACCCTTTTGTTGTCGGATAATGTATTCGGCCTCTTTTGAAAGGGGAAGGAGATAGTTGGTCCGGTGGACACTTAAACGACAAATCTTCGAAGGCAAAGTAAAAGATCTAGCCTCACTTGTGAGCCACCCATACTTAGTGTCAAGAGGGTTATGAGAGACCCACTTGTACTTGTTTATCATAGTTTCAATATCAATGAGATGACCACCCTTTTTCGCCACATACTTGCTATCCTTGTTGAAGTTCGGATCAAAGTATTTAGCTAAAATAATGACTAGACCTCCATTCACAATAACGGTAGTGCCTTGCTTCCCACAATCAACATTTACCATCTATCCACCAAAAGCCTTAGAGAGTTGAAAGGCCTGGTGAATTCCCTTCCAATGTTCAAGGCCGACTCAAGAAGAACAAAATCGAGTTTGGTGAAATGGTTGGTGTCTTTTCTTGCAATGATGGTGTTCCCTACAACTTTGTGCCACACTCCAATGCCCGGATGGTGGACTAATAGAGCGCGACTAGCATGAAAGTTCTCAAATTTCCTTCCGGAAATCGCCTCCCAAAGAGGGTCGGGGTCATATTTGCCAACATTCTTCAAATAACTCGGTGAATCACTAAGACACAAAGCTTTACCCATTTACTCAAAGGATATGCGCCTACTAACATTAGATAGGCGAAACTCGATGGTTTCCATAGTCTCAACCTTGTTAACTTTCAAAGAACTCAAAAATTCTAAGGTAAGGGAGGGGTATGTCAATTCTTTTGTTGTAAACAATTTCTCCAACCCCATGGCTTTAAAGAAGGCTCTAGTTTGCTCAAGGACACCCAACTTATCTAAGTGATATTCACAAATAAACTTGGTGGATAGAAATGATTTTCTAGCAAACTTAGCAAAAGTGTCCCTATGGGATTTGGAAATGAAAATTACCTCCGGATAATTCGAAAGTTGAGCAATTTCCGGAGTAGTAGATGTTGTTGCTTCCATGGGAGGTTGTTCTTGTTGCACTTCCAAGTTTGGGCTAGCTACCACCATAGCCAATGCTTTCTTTGCTTGAAGACTCTTTTGTCTTGATGAGAGTGCCTTTGCCTTTGGTGCTTTTGCCTTTGTTGCTTTTGTTGCTCCCTTTGTCTTTGCCATTGATGAATAAACCAAGAAAAGAGTGAAAATCTTCAATTTCTAGTGTACCCAAATCGATTTAAAGGTGAAAGGCTTTGCCTTTATGAATTCAAAAATTGACTCAAAGGTTGAAGATTTTGTGCTTGGTTTTGATTTTTGTTGAAAGAGGAGTGATTAATTTGTTGTTAAAAGGATGTTTTGATTTGATTTTGGTGAATCTTGTTGATAAATCTTGTTTTTGTGATGGAGAGGATGAGGGTTTTGGAGTTATGGGGTTTATGGGTAGTGTTTTGAATGAAGGTATGAGGAAATGAATGTGGGATGGGGTTTATAATAAACTCAAAAAATTTGAAATGCAGGGGGAAGACGGGCGGCTTTCCTTCGGGACGCCCGGATTCTGTCTTGATGGGCTTCAGGAATTCTCGCCTAAAGACGGGCGGATTGCAGCAAAGTCGGACGGATTTGAAAATGCGGGACGGGCGTCTTTCAGAGAAGACAGGCGGATTCCTTTCCAGGGATTTTTCTTGTTTTCCTCAGCCAAAAAGACGGGCGTCTTCTCTTTCAGGACGGGCGTCTTTATGAAGACGGGCAGACTCTACTGAAGGACGCCCGGATACGTAAACAGTCACAAAATTTAAAAAATTCAGCTCAGAAGGACGGGCGTCTTCTGCCCAATATGCCCGGATTGCCTGAAGACGGGCGGATTCTCTTGAAACCGCTCGGATTCTACCCCTTTTACCCGGATTTAGTTCCATCCGTGTACCTTGCATATCCCTTGTCATTTTTTCATTCTTCTTCAAAATCTTGTGTTCTTCATTGTGGGGGCACTACTAAGACATGAATAGCCTAGGCAATTGCTATCCCCACACTAAGCTAAAGCACTACACATCAATTGAAATCATTAGTCCCTCCCTCACTTCTCTCAAACATGATAATTATCTTGGTCAAGGCTTAAAAATCTAAAAATGACAAAAAATGCAATACAAGAATTGAAATGTGAGTTAGGGAGTTAGAAATATTTACAAATGGTGGTTTAGGGAGGACTCCACCAAACTCTCATTCTTGATGAGATGTCAAGGGGGCATGTCCAAGGTGTTGTTGATGTTGCTCAACACCTTGAAAAAGTAATCAAAAGCTTGTTCATTGTCGTGATAAATTTCTTCAATAGATCTTTGCCATTGTTGTCGGTCTTGATCGATAGCATTACCAATATAGGGATTGAAAATCCCTTCAAACTCATTGTCCCAAAGACCACACACTTCATCTACTTGATCACTAAAGATCTCTTGAGTTGATATAGACAACTCTCCCATTATCTTGTTTTGGCCAATGAGGCCATCTTATTCATTGCTTGACTTTGGTGAGCTTTGCAAGCTCTCTTTGTTACAATTCACTTGCTCTTTGAATGGAGCGTCTTCAATTTTCTTCTTCCATTGGAGTTCCGACTTCTTCCTATCATCCTTCCGGCTATAATGATCAATCATAAAACATGGTTCATGTAAACGGGGAGCTCTCATAGTCTTGTCAAGATTAAAAGTTATACTCTCATCTCGCACTTCTAGAGTAAGCTCTCCATGTTTTACATCAATCACCGCACCCGCGGTGTGTAAGAAAGGTCTTCCTAGAATGATTGGAATGTTGGAATATTCTTCCATATCAACAATGACAAAGTCCACCGGGATGAAAAATTTCTCAATTCCTACGGGAACATCTTCCCATATCCCTAATGGTGTCTTCGTCGATCTATCGGCCATTTGGAGTGTGATATTGGTGCATTTAAGCTCTCCCATCCCCAACCCTTTACTCACCGAGTACGGCATAACGCTCACACTAGCCCCTAGATCACATAAGGCTTTGTTGATCGTGGTGTCGCCAATGGTACACGGTATTGAGAAGCTTCCCGGATCCTTGAGTTTTGGAGGTGAACTCCCTTGAAGTATTGCACTACTCACTTTAGTGAAGGCGATAGTCTCAAGCTTCCGGATCGACTTCTTCTTTGTGAGGATGTCTTTCATGTATTTCGCATAGGCCGGCACGTGATTGATTAATTCCGTGAAAGGAATTGAGACTTCCAAATTCTTCACAATTTCCATAAACTTTCCAAGTTGGTCATCAAATTTGGGCTTGGCTTGACGACTTGGAAAAGGAAGTCTAATCACAATGGGCTCCTTCACCTTGACCTTGTCATCATTTTTCTTTAAAATTTCTTCTTCTGATGATTCTCCATCTTTGGAGTTTTGCACAATTTCTTCCTTATCACTAGCTTCCACAACTTCATCCTCAACTTGCTTCTTTGGTGCTTCATACCTTGTACCATTTCTCAAGTGAATGGCACTAACCGTTTCATGTCTTGGGGGATTAATCAATTACTTTGAGGTGGTAATTGCCCCTTTTGTCTTTGTGAGCTTGAAGATGCTAGTTGAGTCAATTGGGTTTCCAACATTTTGGTGTGAGCTATAATGTTGTTGATGGTGGTTTCCTTTGCTTGACTATCTTTTTGCATTTGAGTGAAAAATTCTTGTTGATTCTTTTGCATTTGAAGGACCGCTTTTTGAACATCAAAACCTTGGTCATTTTGTTGATTGTATGGATTTTGATTTTGGTAACCTTGGTTTTGGTGGTAAAAGGGTCTTTGATTTTGGTTTCTCATGGGAGGTGGGGTGTATGTTGTTTGAGGGTTTTGAACATTTTGGCTTTTGTATGAGAGATTTGGATGGAATTTGGTGTTTTCATTGTAATAGTTGGAATAAGGGGTACCACTCTTGTATGCTTGGAGAGCATTCACTTGTTCATTTGTTCCCCTACATTCACTTGAGTCATGTCCCAAAGTTCCACAATTCTCACATATCCCACTTGGGATTGATGAAGATGCCGTCATGGCATTAACATGATGCTTTGGTGATTTTGAGGCTTCTTCAAGTCTAGCCATAGCTTTTTCAAACTTCAAATTGATGGTATCAATGTGAGCACTAAGTTGAGCACCCAATTGAGTAACGGAGTCCACTTCATGCTTTCCTCCTCTAGTAGCCTTGCGAGGTCTACTATATTATGAGTTATGGACCGCCATTTCCTCAATTTTGTTCCAAGTTTGATTGTCATCAACTTCGGTGAACATTCCATTTGATCCCATGTTGAGAATGTTCCTTGAATCTTCATATAGACCGTTCCAAAATTGTTGTACCAAGAACCACTCGCTAAGTCGATGGTGAGGACATGAGCGACAAATTACTTAGAACCGCCCCAAGCTTCATACAAAGATTCTTCATCCCTTTGCTTAAAACCCGTAATTTGAGCTCTTAGCATGTTAGTCTTTTCCGGTGGGTAGAATTTTTTGTAGAAAGCTAGAGCCAACTTCTTCCAAGAATCAATTCCGAGAGTGGGCTTATCAAGGCCCTTCAACCATTGTTTCGCGGTGCCAATTAGAGAAAAAAAGAAATAAGACCCATCGAATTTGGTCTTGAGTTACACCAGTTTGAGAAATCGCATCACAATAGTCACAAAAGGTCTCCATATGAGAGTGACGGTCTTCACTAGGCATCCCCCCAAATTGGCTCCTTTCGACTAATTAGATAAATGCGGATTTATCAATGAAATTTCCGGTCAAATGTTGTCGTGTGGGAGTAACATTGGGTAGGTTCTCCTTGGTGGGTACGGAATGTGATGAAAACTTAGGCATTGTGGGTTGATTTTGTGTTGGGTTCTCCTCACCTTCTCTTGCAAAAGGGTTGATGAACTCAATAGTTGGTTGAATATCCTCGACCTCACTAATACCTCTTAAATTTCTCCTAGCAAATCTTCTAATGGTTGTCAAAGTTCTTTCAATTTCACGATCAAAAGGTAACAAATCACCTTGTGACCTTCTAGACATGCAAAATATCAAACAACTCGAAAACAATTAGAACAAACCTTGAGGAGTTCTACTTCCTCAAGGCAAAGAAAGACACAACTAATAACAATATAAGAAAATCTAAATCAAGATAACACCGTCCCCGGCAACGGCGCCATTTTTGGCCGGCCTAAATCTTTTCGGTAACTTGTCGTTAGGAGCACCTAGACCAAAACACAATTTATAGCTTCACAAACAACTCTACAATTAGTAAAGAGGCAAGTAAAGGTCAGATCCCAAGGGACGGGAATTGAAATGAGATTTCTATTGAGACTAGTGGTTTCTTAGGGATGTCACAATTTGGGTTGATGTAGAAGGTCACTAATCTAAATAGCAATGAAAGTAAATAAGCAAGATGAATTGAAAGGGTTGTAAACAATTGATAAAAAGCACTAGGGTATCATGGGGTCATAGGGGATTCATGGGAATTGATCATACAAACATGTTCTCAAATTATAAGCAAGCAATTATTGTTGTGATGAATTGAGTTGGGTTATATCTTACAATCCTAGGAAAGTTTGGGTCCCGGAGCCGAATCGATTAGATTGTACAACACCTACAAGTCGACTTAGTCTTCCCTACTCAACAACATGCATGGTCTAATGAGACTCGAGTTGGTTTATATCTTACAAGTCTCATTGAAAAGGTAGGTGATGGGTAAAAAATGCAAGGATTCATAGGCTCGCATTTCATCAAACATAACATGTGTATGAGTTGAGATCAAAACAAGCAAGCAAATAAACCATGAAAGCATATTAATTTAAGCATGAATCATTCCCCATGTTAGTTTCCCCTAATTACCCATTAACCCTAGCTATGGAACTACTCACTCATTATCATGTTGAACATGCTAGTAAGGTTGTCAATCTTACCAACAAAGTGAAACATGATGAACAAATGAAAGTAATTAGCAATAATTAAAAAGGGATTAAGAGAATTATACCTACTAATGATTCCAATAATAAAGCAAAGAATAAAAGAAGTACTTGATGCTTGATTGAGAGGTTGTCAATCTCCCAATAATAACCCAAATAATCTTCAATTACCCAAAATAAAAGATGAACAAAAGAGAGATTAAGGAAATAAAACTTGTATTAAAACTTGATTAATTGTTGATTACAAAACTAAAGAGAGATTTGATTGATATTAACTACTCTAAGAATTGATAAGAAGAACATATTCTTCCAATTAGACTAATGGGGTATTTGTAGTGGAAATTAGGTGGATGCATTAGGGTTAACTAAGGGCTTAAATGACGATTAAGTCCCTACTGAAGGAAACGCCGGTATTTTCTGAAGGATGGGCATCTTTCTTGGAGCTTGAAGAAACGAATTTGCGCTGTCTTGGAATCCGTGCGTCTTAGGCTCGGGACGACCGGATTCATGAGTCTCTGCCCGGGCGTCTTTGGGAGAAGATGGGCGTCTTCTGGTAGCTGCTGCCCGGGCGTCTTGTATGGAAGACGCACGGATTGTGGTGCTGGGGACGGGCGTCTTCAGGACAATCCGCACGGATTGCTGCTCAGACTTGTTTCTTCTTCTTTTCTTCCCTTTTCTTCATAAAATCCTTGGGGATTTCCTTGGGGATGCAAGGATCTTTCCTCATCATTGCCCAACTACTATAATTTGTACGAAGGCCTTCTAATCTTGTCTCTCCTTGATGCTTGGTTATTGGATTCAATCAATTTAGTCTCATTTTGCCATGAAAATGCAAGGTTTGCACTCCTTTCCTACCAAGGACACAAAACCTCAACGAATATGCAAAACAAAGAACTAAAGACAATAAATGACCCAAATATTCACTAAAAAGCATGGGAACAAGGCTAATTTGGGGACTAAATATGCGCTAATTATGGTCACATCAATCTTTCCTAAATTCCTTAACGAATAATTTCCTATTCATACGGGTTATTATTTTGCTAAATACGTCCAAATTACCATAGTTCGTGTTTCCTAATTTTGCGGATGTGCTTTTCGAGGCAATATCAACATTTTCGTCATTTTAGCACAGTTACATGGTTCTTTTTATGTTCTTCTTTTTAGGAAATCATTTCTCCAATTTAATGTAATTTCAAACTTATATATTTCTTTTATTTATGTCTTTTTTGGGGAATCACTCCACTCCCGTCCCACGTTACATTTCCAACTTATAGGTTTCTATTTTTTTCATTTTTTTTTGGGGTAACCCTCCCTAGCGTCCGGTCATTTCCTGCAAATTTTTTTCATTTTTTCGCATTTTTTTCACTCGTGAGTCGTTTGTTTTGCGCTAATTTAGGCCATACATCGTCAAATGTATATTTTACGTGAACTTCAATGTAAATTTCGCCAGCATGACGGCGTAAACCGTCAGCTACCAAACCTGTTCAAAGCTAACCTGCAGGTACAAGCAACACAACCCAGCAGCAAAGGCACTCAAGCTATCTTATACAACCAAAAAAGGGGATATGTACATCAAACTGGGGGCTCGAGCCCGAAACAAAATCTAAATGTCCAAACTGTTGGTCCTAAAATGTACAAATGTACAAAAATACAGCCAACAAAAACAACAAACAACAAAGCTACTACTGGTCGCCGCCTATATCCACAACTCTTGCCTCGAGAGCAGCAACCTCGGCGTCGCGAACCTCGAGCTCTCTCAGCAGACGAGCTGTCTCCTCCCGAGACTGGGCAAGCTCTCGCTCCAGCTCACGCTCCCTCTGCAAGCAACAAAATTGGCTCATGTCAATCATTTAAAACAATCATAAGAAAATAAGAAAATTCAAAAATGAAGAAAGGTTCATACCTGACGACCTCGACCGCCGACAAGTGCCTCTACGGCAGTAGCTCGCAGCCGGTTGGCTACCCTCCATAACGCCACAAACCGAGACGGCGCAACCTGCATTTTCAAAAAAAAGAAGTTCTTAATAATGGGATAAATACAATCAAATGTGTTCTTACACAAAGATCATGCAAATTAGAGGCTTACCCTCCGAACTAGGTGCTGCCAATCGTCCAGGCCAGCATCTGTCACAGCCACGTCAAAGTCACGCAGCTCGGAGATCGTCGTTCTCCCGGTCGCGTCAGTGTACTCGAGGGCCTCGGGTTACTCTAGGGGCTCGATGCCCGACACCTCGACCTCCTGCAAAGTCAAATGATTCCCCTTAATCGGTGATCTTTCATCGTATTCTCAAAAATCAAAAATTAAGAAGGATAAAACACTTACCACAACCAGCCAGTACACCAACCTCCCATAGAGGAACGCCGAGTAGTCCTCACCAGGAAGCAAGAGGGCGTCACCACCGACGCCAGCCAAGTGAGCCTCTCCCTCAGCCTCAGAAGGCACCTTGAACATCGTCCTAGGAGGATCGATGGGAACCGTCAAGAAATCCCGAGAGCACTGACGAGCCAAGCGCTTGCCCAAGTACCACACATGACCGTCCTCAGCACCAGCCGGCTCGAGCTCCTAGGTCGAAGGACCTCAGCCAAAAAAGAAGGAGCGCCAGCGTACTCCGCCCAAGGCCTGGGTACCCACTGGGAAAAGACAAGCAAGAAATCATTCTTATGATCGGATAAAAAGTAATGAAGAAGTAAAACGAATATAAGTGAGATGCTCACACTGTGCAACTGCAAAGCGTTCACGTCCCGCCGATAGACACCGTGAGAGGAGCGCTTGCTCCTCGTGCGTCACATCACCCAATCCCTCACAACGGGATAGGACTTCTCCAGCGGCTCCGTCCTCTTGGGCGAGAGGCTCGGAAAGTAGGAGTACACCCACGCCTGCGAACCAAGATAGTCAATAACGATCTTTCGTAATTCGATAAGGAAAGGAAGTGATTATTAGTCTAAATGAAGGTTCATACCTCCAACAGTAGTCCAAGACCGACAGCACTAGGAGAAGTCCCCTTCTCCATCAACTCCGGACGAACCATGGCCCTCATGAAGCGGATGAGGACCGCAAAACCAGCAGTGACCCAGTCCCAACGCCCTAGGGAGCTCAGGTCATAAAGGAAGGGTAGAAGCTTCGTCAACAACCTCTCTCCCTTGTCTCCGAGGTAGATCGAAGATATAAACCACCAAAGCCACAGACGGGCCCTTTGCGCAGCTGTATAGGGAGGAGGACCTGTCTCTCTCCCGTCGATCACCACCAGCGCCGAGGTCTTCCCCGCAAAGTAGTCTCAGACATAAGAACTAGGCACCAAACCAGGCATTGTAACAGCCTTCGGCGCCAAGTTCCAGCCGATCAACCTCCTAGCCTCGGCCGAGTCCACCCTCATGGCAGTCTCCGGCCCCTCCACCACCTTAGTCCAACGGCAGCCCAGAGATCATACTGTAGTCCTCCAACGTGACTCTCACCTCACCAAAAGGCATGTGAAAAGTGGAAGTCGTATCCCAGAATCGGTCCAAGAAAGCGCGGACCAGGCTAAGGTTAGCCCGCAGCTTCCTCTTCGCGATATCCCTCCAAGCCTGCACCAG
This sequence comes from Silene latifolia, assembly GCF_048544455.1. Taxonomy (NCBI): domain Eukaryota; kingdom Viridiplantae; phylum Streptophyta; class Magnoliopsida; order Caryophyllales; family Caryophyllaceae; genus Silene; species Silene latifolia. Next base: position 70,121,842 of record NC_133532.1, read on the forward strand.
GGCGCCGAACGCTCCCCACTCAATCATGGCCCGCTCCTCCGCCGATAGCCTCTCATAGCACTCCATAGCCGTCGTGTAGCCAGAGAACGATCTGATGTTCCCGGCCTCCTATTATGATTTGAAACAAAAGCTATCTTTAGTTTGAATGAAATTGGAAAAGAAATTGGAGCAAATGAAACGAAAGAATGTGAGTGACGAGTAATGAATTCAAGGTTACCAAGCTCTTCACCGTCCTATTGGACATGTGACCCACCGCAACCCAAAGCAAGTGCCTGTTGTCCCAGGTCTCAGCCCACGCAGGTGCTCCCCTCAGCTGGCGGCCTCCTTGCCCCACGTTGGCCCGTCTCAGGGCCTCCTCCTCCTCAGCAACCTCCTCCTCGAGGATCTCGTCCTTAGCAACCTCCCCGACTGCCCTAGCCGCAGCAAAAGCCTCCTCGAGAGCACGAGAAGCGTCAACAGCAGTGTCTATCTCCATGGGAGTTCTCCCAGAAGTAGAAGCCTCGTCACCTGCAACGTTAAAGTAATTTTAGGCCGCGTCAAGTGACGATGAGCCTTGATTAGGGGATTTTCGAGTTTTAAAAGCCCAAAATCGCTTTTTTCTCACCATATTTGGTAGTATTCCCACAATCTCGATCACTCATGTGGTAATTTGGGTTAAGTCAAGCCTAAGTTGAAGCCTAGTCATGGGTTCAAGTCGAAATTTCAGCAGCATTTCGTTATAACGGCGATTATGCCCTAGAAAAGTGTCCTGAAAAAGCCATCACAAACCAAAATTCCGAAGTGGTAGGAAGTTTATCCATCATTCAAGGATCCCAAATGTCAAGTTTCATCACAAATGGGCAAGCCAAAGGCCATTTTCGAAGCAATTTACAGTTTAGCTGTGAAACCGTCTCAATTTCACTCAAATGCTCAAAACTCAACGAAAATTCGAAACAAATACATGGTTATGATCCTTATACTACCAATTAGCCATTTGCATGGTCAATTTTACAAGGCAAGATCATTTGAGGGAAACGCCCCAAATTTTCGACATTTTAGGGTTGAAAACCCTAAATTTTATCGACCCAATACGTCCATTATAGAAAATTAATCCAAGAATGATATACATACCTCGATTAGTCATGGGAAATGCAAGCTTTTAGATCAAATTTTGGCGGAAATGGTTGAAGTTTGAGAGAGAAATGGATGAATTTGTGTTTCGAAACAAATGAATTAAACCCTCTGTTTCAACGCGTTTTTACGCAGAAAAGACACCTCCAGGAACAGACGCAACAGGTGCTGCGCCTATTCCAAGAGACGCAGCTCTTGCTGTGCCTCTTCCTTAGCTTCCCTTCATAAGAATTTTCAAAAATTCGTTATGAGTTTGTTATTTGTGGGCCCATCTTTGGTGCGCCTCTTCCCTGATGCCATTTTATCTTTTTTGGACCGTTTGACGATGATTATTCGTTCAGACCCGCATTTCTAAGCCAACTGCAGACTGTTATACATTATTTATTGCTTCCAAGACCTTGCTTGTCACAACGAGCAGGTATTCTTTGATAGGTGTTTCGACACGCCTTTATTATATTCCCCCAGCGAGAGTAAGCGGATACACAATCCCTCTCGAGACATGAAGATAAATTTCTGATAAGGTTTTCCGCAACGAGAGTTCGCGACATACAATCGCCCTTCTCGAGTTCTCCTGAAGTTTGTTTGAAGACGACCCAAGCAGATTTCTCCCAGCAGTTCCCGCCTGTGTCCTGCTACCCACAATATTTCCTGTTTCCCCACGGAGTACGATAAAGGTGTCGTTCTCCAGAGGTTCTCAGACCGGCAGAGTTCTTACACTCAAGCCTTAGTTACCCCTCAGTTTGAAATTACATTTCGGGCCTCCTTCCCATTGATGCTCTCTTTTGGGATCCCACACCCTAGCACAATCCTTACTTATCTTTTAGGTCTTATCCTTTAGCTCCTACGCTTATCCTTTAGCTCATACGCTTAACCTTAGCTCCTATGCACCTCCAAAAGCATCTCGAGAAAGAAGTTTCAGGTATGGTCTCTTCTTATGGCTGGAGAGCCTCCTTACGTAGTCTAATGGACTTTAAAGGACCCTCCCCGATAGTCGACATACTCTAAAATGTTCCCGACGACAGGTCCTTGGCTCAGACCCCTTGAGCCGCCTCGCGTCGCCATAGTCGTCAGGTTGTAATATTCGATTGACCTGATGGCTATACTTTGACATTCACCTTGTCCAAGCCTCAGCCAAAGTGGGGGCTCTTTAGATACCTCATTTTTGCACCTCCCGCAAACCACCCGGTGACGATTGGGCCGCATGTTTGGTACGCCGAACGATTTGTGACAGTTCGTAAGTTTATCATCAAGTGATTGCTCAAACATTGATGTCTACCTCTTAATTGTCATCTACGCGCCGATACGGTCGTTTTGACAGTAATTAGAGTACATTTGGAGTCCGGGCCTAAAACCGTCTTCATTTTCTGATAACCGCTAAATCCGAGTCGAATGTTTGGAATGTTAGGATATTTCTATTCCATATTTTATAAATCTTTCACAATCTTTTATTCTTTGGTAAAGTATTTCCCGTAATATTCATACAAAATATTAGGGAAAATAAGATTAATCCGTTATTCCATAAACCAAACACGGAAATCTTTCTTCCGTAAGAGGAAATCACCTAGGAACAGACGCAGCAGGTGCTGCGCCTCTTCCAAGAGACGCAGTGACTGCAGTGCCTCTTCCCAGGTCCTTTTTTGCGTATTTTTCGTATCTTTTCATATCTTTTCGATATTCACTTCCAAAGTCCCTCCGAATACCCTAATTCCTCTACGTGATTAGTATAAATAAGAGCCTTTGCTCCTCATATTTCTCACGCGAGTGTCCGCTCTTCTCTTCTCCCTTTGCATTCTAGACCATGTTATTACTTTTTGGCGTCTACGTGCTTGAACATTCGACCACGTAAGCTCGGATCCTTCTGAGTACCAGCCTCGTTTGCATGACCGACCAATTTGACCAACTCCACATCAATTAACTTAATTAATCTTAATCGTTTTCCTCTTACGAGGGCACTTTCGTTACATTCGAGTCGAGCATCACTAATCATAAACTTAGTTCATCTCGTTTCGTCAAACATGTAAGTCTGAGGGTGTAAAACCGTCTTTATTTATTGTTATTTACTTTTTGTATCATTAATGTAAGGTTTATGTCGAAAATACTTCTTAAAACCGATTTATAAAACCATGCTTTAAAACCCTTTTTACGGATTACTAGAAGATGACCGTCGAGAAAGGACGCAGCAACTACTACGCCTCTTCGAAAGGACGCAGCATCTGCAGCGCCTCTTCGTGAGGCTGCCGCAGTTCCTGCTTCCTTTCTTCTTCCTTCACCCTCTGTCAATTCGTCGTTCGTTATTTGTCTTCGTTTGTTCTTCAATTCATTGACATAATAGCACAATAATTTCACATGTATATTGTTTATCATCATTAATGAGTATAATTCATCATTAATCCCGACTTAAATCCCAAGTAATCCAATATTTGCGGGTTTTCGTCATTAAAATCATATTGAGTTTCTGGAATTCGACCTTTAATATATTTCCATTTGTCTATTCGTCATTAATTTGTCATATTTAACCTATTTAGTTTACCTATGTCACTAATCAATCTTTCATTCATGTAATTAATTCATTTGCGTTCGTCTCATCCATGTTTTATTGTTTTTACGACCCATTCGCATGTAATTAATTCATTAAATCACTTCCATCCGAGTCGAATATCATAATTAATCCTTAAATTCACCAATTAACGTTAACGATATGCAGTTTCGGCTTCACAGCCAGAACTCACCCTTGGAACAGACATTAAAGAACGCACCTCACTCTCTTCGCAGGCGCGGCTCTGCTGCTGTTCGGTTGATTTCTGTCTCTGAACTTCCGTTCTGTCTTGACCTAGTTTAATTAGCTTACGTATTTAATTAACTATTAATCATATTATCGCCTAATTCATGTTCGCTTATTCCTTTATTTTGTTCTTTCTTAAATTATCCGTTTGGAAGTATTTTCGACATAAATCAATTGAATCCATTGTAATTATTGTAATTTTCATTATTGTATTTTATTGTATTTCTTTTATTGTATCATTTGTATGCCTTCACATATAATTGAGCTTAAATTCCTACTTCGACCTAATTGTATGCTAAATTAATTGTTCACCGACTTAGTTAATTCTCACATGTTAGGATTAAAACTTGGATGTTGCATTGCATGCATATATTCGATGATATATCGAGTATAGATAACTTCCCTAATCATTAGTAGAGGCCGCTATCGAGGCGGGCGGGATTAGGTGTTCGATCAAAAGAGCTTCCTAATACGTACCCTCACCCCTTACTCCAGATCTCTGTGAACGTCCGTGTTCATTGGCATCCACGAGAGTCATTCTAGACATAGAATGCTAAGGGTAATGATTGCTTAGTGTTCATGTCATTACTTTGTGTCTTGACATGACACGAATTATTCGAACATTTTCCGATTTTCCACAATAAATTGGTGGCGACTCCACAAATGCAAACGCTTGTTTCCCAAGCGCCCTCGTGGCCCCATGTCCACAGAACTGTGGAGGTATATATTGATGACATGGTGGTGAAATCAGAAAAAGCCAAAGATCAAATGCGGCACCTGGCAGAAACATTCTGCACCCTCAGGGAATACAAAATAAAGCTAAATCCATCTAAATGCACCTTCGGAGTATCTTCTGGCAAATTCTGAGGCTATATTGTAACCCAAAGAGGAGTAGAGGCCAGCATCCAGCGGATCAAAGCTGTCTTATAACTAGAGTCGCCTCAGAAGCCCAAAGATGTTCACAGACTAGCTGGAAAGGTAGCAGCCCTGAACAGGTTCATTTCAAGATCTTCAGATAAATGCAGGCTATTTTACGACGTATTAAGGAAAAGCCAGAAGTTTTAATGGACCTCGGATCACGAGCAAGCCTTCAGAGAGTTGAAACACTACCTCAGCAGCCCGCCGCTGCTGTCGAAGCCGGAGCCAGGAGAACCACTATTCCTATACATGGTCGTCACAGATGGTGGCTGATACGTGCTTTTTATATAGTCTTTTTAGGCTATTTCAGCACGCTATGCATTTTTATAATGTTTTTATAGTATTTTGCCCCGAATTGGCTACTTTGGTTCGTTTTGTCCATTTTGTAGAAATGAACGTGAAAGTAGTGGAATCGTACTCTTTTTCGTCCTTTTTCCATGCATTTAGAGGAGACGGGATTTTCCAGAGTGAGATACTACGTTTGGAAGCGTCATGGCACGGATTACGAGGCATTTAGGTGCGGAGTTGAGCTGAAATAAAGTCAAAGTACTCAATCAAGCAGTTCTACCACTCGATCGAGTGGTTTTCACGTCCCAGGGTGGTCGATCGAGTGGTTTTCCTCTCGATCCCTAGCTTGCAGGAAGACCAGTTACTCGATCAAGTAACTTTCTACTCGATCGAGTAGATTTGCTGAGGTGTTTGCTCGATCGAGTGGTTTTAATCCACTCGATCGAGTGGTTTCGCTGATTATGGGCTTTAATTAGCTTGTGTTATGTTTTAATTCCGCAAAACTTATTTACTCTTCCTATTTAAACCTACATTAGTTAGGTTATTAGTATCAGATTTACTTACTACTTAGTTTTTTTATCAAACTTTACTGCGTAAACCATTCTTCTTCACTGTAACCTTGTTCTTGGGATTGCTTTTGCTCGGATTTTGTTCTTTACGCCGGAATTCGCTTGATTGTAATTCCTTTCTCTTCTCTTTATAATAATTAATCTTTTGTTCGCTTTAATTCTTCATTTCATTGCATTTATTCTTTGCCCTAATTCTTTTTTATGCTTTTTAATTGTTATTTCATTATGTTTACTGCTGGAATATTATCTGCTATTTGTTTAATTAGCGACATGTGTAGCTAAACCCCTTTCATATAGGGATTAGGGGATCTGCGATAGGAAAGTGACGATGTAGTAGATGAAACAGATGAATTAATTACAAGACTCTGTCACCATAGCAATTTAGTTGTATTTATTCGACTTAGTTGAGTGCACACTTCTGAGTTAACCTTTAATCTGGCTAAAATTAATCCTAGATCGAAAGATTGGACCAAATAGGCCTGCTATGAACAGTAGACTACGATATTATTGAAGATTCTACTCGATCGAATGGGTATATTGGTCGATCGAGTAGTTTTGATGACAGGAAGCTTATTCGAGAGCCTGCTAGTGCTCGTTTAAGCGATAAATCACCTGAAAGACCTCGTTCGAGAGGTAAGAAGCATCCAAAGGATACAGAACTTGCTCCGGAAGATACATTGGAAGAGAGAAACAAGGGACTCGAGATACCTATCACAGTTCCCTTCCCGAGGCGGCTGCAGAATACAAAGGCCAATCAACAATTCGGCAAATTTGTCGAACTTTTGAAAAGCTTGGAAGTCACTGTGCCGTTCACTGAGTTGCTGACAAAGGTACCCTCTTATCTCAAGTTTATGAAAGAAATTTTATCGCGTAAGAGGAGTATTAGTGATAGTGAGACCGTAGCTTTGACTGAGGTGGGGTCAGCCCTATTTCAAAATAAGTTACCTCCTAAGCAGTCAGACCCGGGTAGTTTTTCAATTCCGTGTCATATCGGTAACTATTTGATTGATAATGCGCTATGCGATTTAGGCGCTAGCGTAAGTGTCTTACCACTGTCTCTGGCTAAGAGACTTGGTTTGACAAAGCTGAGTTGCACTAACATGACAGTCCAGATGGCCGACCGTAGTATATCACGGCCACTAGGTATAGTAGCAAACGTACCTGTGAGGATCGGGAGGTTCTTTATTCCCGTTGATTTCGTTGTCTTAGACATCCCCGAAGATGCACACACCCTTATTATCTTAGGGAGACCATTTTTGTCTACTGCTCGTGCAGTTATCGAGGTCGGGGGCAAGACTTTGACCTTTCAGGTAGGGGACGAGGAGCTGATTTTTCATCAGTCTAGTCCCGGAGGGCTCCCATGCAAGCTCAGCCTTGCAATGCTCTTTCTTCTATGATCCTATTATTGACACTCCAGTTGAAAATTTGGAGTATTGTGCTGCAATTGTTACCCCTCCGCCTCAGACTGAGAGCAAAAAGGAGGAAATTTCGTCTGTTTTCCATGCTGCAGGTACAGATGAAAGCAATGAAGGAGCTGTCAAGGGACATGGTGCAATTACGGTCAATCAAATTGGAGATGATGATGCGACAACCGGTGACAGAGGAGCAAGGAAGAGGAAGGTTCGCGCTTATATGGATGTGAACTACTCCCCTCCTACCGTTTCAAATGATAATTCATGCTCATGGAAGTTGAAGAGGACAGTCAACGTTGCTGAGATGACGTCCTCCAGTCAGGAGCCCTTCAAGGGGCTACTGAATTGCTTTGGGAATTGAGCGGGGAAATGCCCCGTGTAATACTTTGTAATAGATAATTTTTGAATTTTCCGTTGAATTTGTTTTATTGCGTTTAATTAGGACAATTAGTTTATAGACAGTTTTTAGCGTAGAACTAAGACTATAGACTGTTTATATGCATATTTTGTATGTTGGGATACTTTTGCACGTGTTTTTATGCAGGTTTGGGGAAGTTTTACGCAACCCAAGGGAAGAATATACGAAATTCAAGAGCTTACGCGAGAAAAGAGCTCGATCGAGTACTTTTTGTACTCGATCGAGTGAAAAATTGGTCGACCGAGTGCTTCATCTTGTCGATCGAATAAAGCAATAAATGGGACTTCTCGATCGAGTAGAATTCTACTCGATCGAGCAACTGGATCATCAAAAGCCCTCGATCGAGTAGTTTAAAACCCCTCGATCGAGTGGAATCGCAAAGGGACGCAGGGAGTTTTACTTTAAACTTCTTATTTTTGGTTTCTTTTTCATTTGTCCCTAATTTTTCGTCTAAACACTCCTAATTGCGACACAAAATCCCCCAAATCCCCAATTTTTCGTGCCCAATCTCCAAATCTGCCACCTACAATATCTTGCTAGCCAATTAATCTCTCATAGCCCCTTATTTTCCCCTTGATTGGTGTTCATTTACACGGTTTTCGAAGAGGGTTAGGGTTTGCAATTTTTAGCTCAAAAAATCGCTAGTTTTGCTTGTTTGATTGAAGATTAATTGCAATTCTAGGATTTCTATCTTCAAGTAAGTGATTTCTACTTCCTCATTGTTTTTTAATTTCGTTATTTCGAATTATTATGAGGTAAATTGTTTCTAGGGTTTCGAAAATCCATGGTTGGTCGATTGTTTTCGACTTTCATTGTGTTTATTGCCCTTGTTTATCTTGCTTGATGATCAACCTCAATTCCTCACTGTCTGTAGCATGCCTTTTTCGAATTTCACATGATTTTCGCGATTTGGTTCAGGACAATCGAAATTTTCGACTGTCAGACAGGCTATTGCTGCTGTCATTTGTCTGGTTAAGCTTCCTTGTTGCGATATTGCTGCTGATTGTAGACTGTTACCACACCCCTGTCGATGCTTAACATGCTTCCATTCGAATCTTGCGCGAATTTTCGCGATTATGGCTGTTTCAGTCGAAATTCTTGGTATCGACGGGTTTGCATGCTTTCTTGACCTAATTAACCTCGGTGTTGTTTACATCGTTGTTGTTGTTTATTATGCCCGCCTTATCGCCATTTACATGCTGCTTTTCGATTTTGTTTGAGGAATTGTTGGGAATTATATGCTGTAGGTCGAACTTTTCGACTGGTAGGGGAGTTTTTCTGGTTTAACATGCTGTTTTCCTTCTGTTTTAGCCTCTGTTAGCCATTGTTATCTTATCATATCCCCTGCCCCTTGTTACAGGATGGAGTCTAGTTCTCTACCTTCTACCAGCTCCACTTCTAGCCCGTCTTTGTCTGAGACAGTGGCCCCTGCTGTTGCCACTGTCTCCACTTTTAGTGACTACCGCAGCCCCAGTGTTCCTAGTTTCAGCTACTGGTACAGTTTTTGCTCTGGCAAGCTCTGCTGCTAGCTCAGTTCAGGCTGCCACTTCCTCTACGGTCACCACCATAGCTAGCACTGCTGCTAGTTCTTCTTCAGTGGTGGCCATAACAGCCCCTACTCCTACACCAGCCCCTACTTTTACTCCTGTAGTGGACTCGCCAGCAGCCGCAGCTGCTTTCAGAGCAGCCCTGGTCCCTCGCTCCGTCACTGCACGGGTTACTACTTTGGGTTCCAGAGGCCGGGGTCGTAGACAGTCTCGCTCTACGCCAGCCCCAGCCACCTCTACTTCTACTGCTTCTGCTTCAGCTGCTGCTTCTACTTCTGGCACAGTCACAGTCCGAGGGGACACTTCCCTCGACTCTCGCCCAGATTATCCGCAGGTACATTTTGTTAACGCTTTACATCGTACGAAATTTTATAACCTGCTAGGATGTGTGCATGTTCCTTCCCGTTTTCTAGAGAAAACAGAACTTGTGAGACTTCGCATTTACGAGTCGGTTTGTGACTTACTGCGGGCCACGGGGATGGCCGGGCTCATCACTATGAGCGGCCGCACTTTTCTGGAGCTGAGCCTCGAGTTTCTCCGCTCCTTTACCTTCTCCTCAGGGGCACACGATGCTGACCCCTCTAGTTCGTCAGTGTCCTTCCGGTTGTTTAACCGGACCTTTCCGATGACCTTAGGGGAGTTTGGTAGGTTACTTGGCCTTACCTCTACGGGCGCAGTTGTCGCCCCTAGGACGGTCTACCGTCAGCTCTGGAGAGCCCTGGCCCACACCACTTTTTAGGAGCGAAAGCTCCAACAGGTCCACCTCCCCGCTGTTCGTTGTTTCCATAGACTGATGGGGAGCACTATTTTCGGCCGAAAGGAGCCGAACAACATCACAAACACCGAGCTCTCCATCCTGGGCGGTTACCTGAACATCGACTGTGAGGGTCCCTTAACCCTCAACATAGCTTACTTGACCACCCAGTACCTTTAGAGCCAGGGGAAGAAGGAGACGGGAACCATTGCCTGCGGTGGCATAACTACTGGTCTTGCCCGTTCCCTCATCCCTGTTTGGCCTCGTGACCTGCAGTACCTCCAGGGAGAGAGGCTACTGAGTCTGGATGCCATGCTTTCCAGCATTGGCTTACCCCAGACTACCAGACATGGAAGATAGACGGCTTCCTGTCTGTAGACTTACCTTGTAAGACTCTCCCCCATCTAGAGCCCCTTCCCACTGTTGCTAGGGGCGCCCGCCTGCCACCACTGCCTGATCTTCAGCTTCCACGCCGACCACCTCCTGATACACCCGCCGCCAAGAAGCGGCGTCTTGAGACCGGAGAGGGGTCTACACCTTCAAGGAGCACCCAGCCTTCCACGGCTGCTTCCGCTCCGACCCCTACTACCACTACTACTACCACTTCTACTCCAACTCCCACTCCCACTGACCAGACACAGACTCAGCCGGACCTACCGGCTACTTTCGTACCACCTCCTCCCTTTGTGGCGCCCGTGGTCCTAGACCAAGGGGGCGCCGTTTACGGTTAGTTGCTTGAGGTTGCAGCGCGTCAGGCTCGTATGAAGAGGGACTTGGCTCTAGCCTTGCACCCTCTGTACGAGTACCACTTGCGGCAGCACCGAACGATCCCAGAGGGTTGGCCACACCCTTCCTTCTTCCGGTACCCACCTGAGGGGTACCCAGTGTCTGAGGAGGAGGAGGACGAGGACCCGGAGGTGGCAGTGGAGAGAGCTCGTGCTGAGGAGCGGAGGAGGAGAGAGGAGGAGAGAGACCCGGAGTACACGGTAGTGGACGACGACGGTGACGACGACAACGAGTAGCTACTGGTCTACTCACTTCCCCAGTTTTCTGGCTGGTTTGGGGAAGTTCGTATTTTGTATGTATCTCTTACTCTTTTATTTTGTCTCCTTTTAATTTTGTTTTTATTTTATTTTGGTTGTATATTCCCATTTCCCCGTATGTATCTGCTGGTGTATGCTGGAGGACAACGAGGGCGTTGTCCGTTTTGGTTTAAGGAGGGTATTGCATCCTTTTGAGTCTGTATTTGCATTTGTTTTTGCATTCACGTTTATTTTTCAGGATGCACTGCTTATTTATTTCATTAAAAATTCAAAAATCCAAAAAATTAGAAAATTTCAAAAAAAATCAAAAAATTTCACGTTTACTTTTGCATATAGGTTGAGTCGGAACGGTAGATTTCCGTGATGATAATGCACTATAACTTGTCATTTTACTTGAGCCTTGCACTTCTTTTGATAGTTATTAGCTTTGTCATACGCATAGTCTACGAGTTTCTGTTCAAATATAGCTGACTGTTTAGACTTGACCTGAAAAATTGGCAAACTACTTGAAAATTCTTAGTTTTAGAGCCTTATAACTGGTGACATTCATGACCCGTTCATTAGGAATTGAGAGTAGTACTCCTTGCATAGCATGTCCATCTTTTTTGCACTTTTATGACATTCAATTTCTTGTCAAATGCGCATATTCGGGTTTGTGGTTGGTGTCACATGCAGGGAGGTGCTTGCAAATTCCCCTTTCTTTCTATTTTTCACCCATTTAGCTCCACATTAGCCAAATTTGCCTTTTTGACCCATTAGCTACGTTCCAAATTAAGCCTGCCTAGTCAAGCTAGTTAGTATATTCTTTTGGGTATGAGTTTTCCGGTTGCATTTTGGCCCGTATTTCCGTGTTTGGAGTTGTTGGAAAACAGAGGAAGGAGAAAAAGAAAAAAAGAATTGAAAAAAAAAAGACGTGAAAGAAAAAGAAAGAAAAAAAAATGAAAAAAAAAGAGCTGAAAACGTGAGATCAGGAAGAAAGAGAAAGAAGTTTGAAAAACAAAAAGGAATTGTTTGTTTCAGTTAGTTATTTCAGACGGTGTTTAAAAAGGGAAGTTTGTGACCGTCTGACTCCTCCATTCTTATTCTATAATTTTTAGGAGATTGTGTTTGAGTTTAGTGAGCTTTGTGCCAAATGAAGGGCACTTGTACTTAGTTTTTCAGTCAGTTGAGATTCGGATTTTTTTTTATGGTCCTGTTAGGAACTAGATTGACGCTTTTACCTCATGTTTTGCCCTTTCTCACCTGAACCTCACTATTCCCATATTTTTTGTAAGCCCTCGGCTGTGACGGACATTATTGGTTGGAGCGTGTGCATTAGTACTTGAATTGTCATTCATTTTTGTTGCATGCATGCTATGTAGGTCGTAGTTAGGTGAGTGACTGCCTTTTCTTCTCTCGTTTACATATTATTCACCCTTTGCTTCATGAGAGAAGAGTGACCACGAGAGAGTCCGATTTTGTTGGTCTTGCAAGGTCGATAGGTTGGCTATATTTCTGAACAGCTTATAATTCGTTTGCGTATTGACTGCTTAGCTTTAACTGTTAGTTTCTGTTGCATTAAATTGGTTCAAGTAGACAAGTTAAGCTAGCTCTGAGTTATCATTTCCGTTCCATTAGTTTAGTTTTGAGTTTACTCGAGGACGAGTAAAGGTTCGGTTTGGGGAGATTTGATACGTGCTTTTTATATAGTCTTTTTAGCCTATTCCAGCACGTATTTCTATGCATTTTTATACTGTTTTTATAGTATTTTGCCCCGAATTGGCTACTTTGGTTCGTTTGGTCCATTTTGAAATAATGAACGCGAAAGTAGTGGAATCGTACTCTTTTTCGTCCTTTTTGAATGCATTTAGAGGAGACGGGATTTTCCAGAGTGAGATACTACGTTTGGAAGCGTCATGGCACGGATTACGAGGCATTTAGGCGCGGAGTTGAGCTGACATGAAGTCAAAGTACTCGATCGAGCAGTTCTACCACTCGATCGAGTGGTTTTCACGTCCCAGGGTGGTCGATCGAGTGGTTTAATTGTTTTGATTCTAACTACGGGGGCAAAGAGAGAGAGAGAGAGAGAGAGAGAGAGAGAGAGAGAGAGAGAGAGAGAGAGAGAGAGAGAGAGAGAGAGAGAGAGAGAGAGAGAGAGAGAGAGAGAAAGGAAAAAGAGGGACAACAACGAAACTTTAAAGAGATTAACAGAAGGAGAGAAACAGCTAGGACAATCGGTTCGCCATGGTTTCGTAGGAGAACAATCTAGGGTCAAAGGTTAGCATAAAATCGGTCTGTAAGGTACTGAAAAAGTCCTTCCGGTCCGCTTTCGCCCTAAAACACTACTAACTTAGCTTCCGCCCTTATTAGAATTCCCTAATGTTTATTGCTGGTCTTACTCCTTCCAATCTTTCGATCTAGGTCAGAGTGTACCAAAACAACTAGATGAATGCGTCGAGTCAAGAAACTAATCGCTATTAAATGCAATGATTGACAACACAAACCTAAATCTAGCCAAACCTAATCACCTAGTCATTTCTACCGAATTGCCATGGCTCCCCTATGTCCTAGCATAGAAGAATTAGCTATGCATAATTATTAACGAATCATTAACAACAAATGAAACAAATAAATTTAACATGGTGATGAATTGCAAAGCAAAACAAGAGAAAGAACGAAAGATAAAAGAGATGAATAGAACAAGAATAATAATTGCAATAATAATTAATCAAATTAAAGATCATAAATAACAATACAAAGAGAGTTCAAAGCAATGGAAATTTTAAATTTTTATTAGTAAAAGTGCCAAGAGAAGAGATAGATCTGTCGTCATTCCCTTCCCTATTATTAATTCTAAGATACCAAAATAAAATATCCGAAAGATAACTAAAAGATTGCGTAATTGTCAAAAGCTCTCGATCGAGTAAAATCAAACAACTCGATCGAGTAAAATAATGGGCAAACATCTCGATCGAGGACAATAAGTACTCGATCGAGGAACACAGAATACACCTATCTCGATCGAGCTAAGTAAGTACTCGATCTAAGGTCTTCAGTAACAACGTTACTCGATCGACCAATCCAAGCTACCAATTCTAGTCGATCGAGCATAATAGAACTGTATCATCGTGGGTGAACTCAAAACACCTTCTAAAATCACTTCACGCATCTTTAGGTAACAATTTTCAGGCTTCGATTCTTCCATTTCCAAAATGCATGCAAATAGGATAGGTTTAGGCTTGATTATGCTCGTTTCTGGTTCATTCCAGCAGTTAATACAAGACAAACCAAAGTAGACTATTCAGGGGCATTTGTAGCTAGATACTACATAAATAACACAAAAATGCGTGTAGATATAGGGTAAAAACCATATATAAACTGCACGCATCAAAACACAGTCATGAACATTTCCTAGACTTCTCTCACCTCATCTCTCCTGACAATGAGAAAATTCATGCAATTGACAAAGATGGCCTACAAAGCGTTATAACGATGCTCTCTATCTCTATCAACAACATATTCTCAAAGATGCAAGTGGATATCGATGATTTGAACACTCGTGTAGCTAATTTGGATAAAAGGTTAGGTAATAACGAAAATGAACCTGACCATCAAGGAGGAGACCAACCCCTTCATTTACCAACCAACATCTGTTGAAAATGAGGAGTCATCGAATGGTTCGAACACCCATGAACCCACCAACAAATAACACGAAATTGCCTCACCAAAATCCCCTTCAAAATACCAAGCAACATCCGAAAAGCTCCCCATTGACAACGACTAAATCATGTTTCCGCTCAAGGTTGACAAAAACAAAACTCACAAAAACATCCCAAAAAACACCAATGTTGGAACCTTGGGAAAACATCAAAGGGTTTTCACAGATATGAGAATAACATATGGTACTGCTCTGGGGATACTTGCTTCAGAAGGAATGCTCCAACCCATTGGTCCGACTCCAGACAAACCTGAACACAAAAGAACTCGTTTCTGAGATGGCAACACCTATTGCCAATATCTTCAAGGAAAAGCTCATGACACTGAAACATGCTACTCAAGGTATGATCGACAACCATCATTTGATGGCTTCATCTCTAGGCCAACAAAGTGATGAAGACAACTCTAATGGAGATCTCTTTCTGCAACGAGATAAAAGCCTCATGGACTATTGTCCTCATATAATTCCCAACAATGAGAGTGAAGTGCTCAAGGGGTCAATGCTCAAGACCATACATTCAAGCCGCTTGATGTTGCAAAGGAGACCTTCGAGAAGGAAAGCTAAGATTAGGAGTCCGTATCTACGATTGAGTCCAAGTCCGAGTCCGAGTCTTAGGCTTTCTCATATCTATCCTAGTGTATGTCCTTTTATTCGTAAGTGAAAAACTGCGGGGGGCTGTCCCCATGAGTCACACGTAATTATCGAGTCTGTGCTAACCTCTTATTTATCTAAATAAAAGCACAACTTTCATATATCTTTTTCTCTTCCTTTACCATTTCCCGTTGACAACGAGAATTTATTTGAGAATTTATTTAAAACAAAAAACATGTTCCAATTCAACATGAGTACACTAGAGTGACGTTCCGTACCGAGTAAGCAAAGGACCCGAAACTCCGTGTCCATCTCTTTACGTATTCCATGTCTGTCAATAGAAACCTTTCATTAGAACCCAATTTCCAATGAGCTTTTATCAAAGGGATTCTATGACAAACCTATATTGTTGGAATATGTGTCCTCCGACAATAATGCGATCACAACTGTTGATCATGATGATCACATGTTTAAGTCTCATTATAAAGAATACAATTGGGAAGTAATATTTACTGTCAACTGGTCCACACATATCGGTAATGATTGGCTGACTAGAATTTGACATTACTGTCGTGCGACGGTGGTGATCAGTTGATCCCCTAGGTCACACCTATAGGGCAACACTCTTAATTGATCAATTAATTGATCGTATAACGTTACGAGTCAATTAATTTATTTAAAATTGACGGACGATTTTGGAAGTAATATTTACGTATCTCATTGAAATTTGATTAAATGAGATACGGTCTGAGTAATCGAATTGTATCATTACTCAGATGAAATTATTGTTTAAGGAAACAATTGAATTTGAATGAATTATTATAAATACAATTTATTGTGATTTATATTTGGTAAAACATTTTGGTACAAGTAATTATGAATTACTAAGGCGATTTTTGTGTATGACGTATTTTTATTAATACGTTGATTTTTAATATGTTAAAAATACATGACAATTTTATGTGACATGTGACATGTGACATATTGACAAATTAGCAAAAATAAAATGGATTCCATGTTATCCATATGTGCCGAAAATAAAGAGGAGGATTAGGCTAATGTTGTGATTGATTATGCTAATGGAAAACACAATCATTTCCCTAATAGACTTGCCATGCAACCTAGTTTACATTGTGAAGACAAACAAAGGCATGCATTGGCTCCCCTCCCTTCCTCTTGCCCGGTTTTTCACAAGGAAAAACAAAGGGGTTTTTGCCTTATATTTTGATAAACAATACATAACATATTGTTCTAGTATTCATTCATATTCATTCACCAAAACTATTTTAGAGAGATAAAATATTTCACCTTCCTTTCTCCTCTCTTAAACCGGTTTTTAGGAGATCAAACCAAATTATTTTGGGTCAATTTTTCTTACAAAATTAATATTATCTAGTATTCATAATATTAATTTTATTAAGAGTGTGCTTTGGGTATTAAGCTTTGGGAGAGATCCTACACTTGGGTCTTTGTTCATCCATAAAGGAAATCACAAGAACAAGAGAGAAAGAGATCTCTCTTGTGCCCTAATAAACCGAAAAATCCAATGTAAGATAAAGATTTCTTCTTTATTTTGTTTATAAGTTTGCATGCATAAGATCACCAATTAATTTTATGGCAAATTAAAATATAACATATATGAGTATGTTAAGTATATAGATCTACTTTTCCTTCATATATAACAAGCCAAGAACATCTCCTTATTCATGATCAATGACAAAAGGCAAGCCTATTCCCCACAAAAACATCCCATCACAAAGAACCGACCTCTCACCAACGGGTACATCCCCGTCTGCACCTTTACCTTCCTCGAACGAAGGACAGCAAAGAACCAGTAGATCCAAGCCAAAACAAAAGCGAAAACCAAAGCCAAAGCGAAAGCAAAAAACAAAGCCCAAAAGCCATTCAGCCAATGCAAAGGCTATCCAACCGAAGCAAAAGCAAAACCCATAGCCAAATTAAAGCTACTCAACCAAGGCCGAAGCCAAAATCAAAACAAAACCAGATTGAAACCCTTCTCGAAAGGCTGAAAACTCCAAAAACACAAACAAACGTCTAACAAAAATGTTTGTCTATCCCAAAAAAAAAATGAAATAACGAAATTCAAATTCGTTATGTTCCCACAATTTGAAATAACGGAATTAAAAACCGTCACTTTTCAAGAAAATGAAATAACGGAATTCAAATTCGCTATTTTCACAAATTTCAAACGACGGAATACAAAACCGTCATTTTTCAAGAAAATGAAATAGCGGAATTCAAAATTCGTTATTTTCCCACAATTTCAAAGGACGGAATTAAAAATCGTCATTTTCAAGAAAATGAAATAGCGAAATTCAAATTCGTTATCTTCATAAAGACTAAAACGACGGAATTAAAAACCGTCACTTTTCAAACACAAAACCCAGGACAAATGAGTCCAACACACCAAATCCTGGACCGATAATTCCAAGACACCAAACACAAAAACCTCAACCAACACTGCTTCACCCCTAAGTCCTTCTAGATACTGTTATAGGGAGACCTATCTGGGATACTGGGGATTTCCCTCAAGATCATAACCAACATAGCTTCACCCATAAGTCATTCTAGAGACTGTTATAAGGAGAACTATCTAGGCTTCTGAGGATTCCCCTCAAGCTCGTAATATCACACCTTAACCTATAAGGTCCAGACATAGGATTCTGATCCCACATTTGTTTACCAACCATTTCGTTCTCCGGCCACATCAAGCCTGAGACCCCATGCCGCACCACATTACAAGCCATGACCCATCGGCCTAAACACCACAAATTAAAAACTCCAGATTGTTTGCATGCAAATCGGTTATAGTTTTTCCGAGTTATACGATTAACATATAAAACTTGTTTAATTTGTGTTATTATGATATATCACGAAAATAATCTTGCATGTTAAAGTTTCTGGTCCTAAAATGTTTTTAGGATATTTTGGTTATTTTATGGATTTTTATTGTTCATATTACATAATAATGACAATAAAAATATGATTTTATGAATAAAATGTCATTTTCGGACTAAAATTAGCTAAACTTCGAATTTTCCAGTCAATTTTGGATATGTTATCACATATATTATTTTGAGATGACCTGTAAATTTTCAAAATTTTTGGACTTTTTATGCTCGAAAAATGGATTTTTCATTATTAAAATCGGATTTAAGTGGAAAATAGGTTAATATGAGATAAATTTCGAATCCGGTCATAGAAATTTAGTATGTTGTCACATGAAATTTTACAAGATGTGTGTAAAATAATAGGCTATATTGAAGTCTTTATGCATGATTTATGATTTTTTGAAGAAAAATAGCATAAATAGTGACTTAATTAGTGAAATATTAATAAAACATACTCTATGACTAAGGAAAAACATCATATGTTGCATTTTATTATCTTTTTCAGATCTAAAATTGAAAAGTTGATGAATATAATTTTTCTCATTTTTTATGATTATTTTGTTAAAACCGATAAACTGCAATATTGTTTTTCCGATTAAATTTCGAAATATTTAACCTAAGTTTTTGAACATTATGAGTGTCATGGTATTTTTTACAGAATGTTCATGAGTTTAAATTTCATATTTTGAATTTATTTGAAATTTTGTGATTTATTTGAAGTTTATAGCTTATTTTTATAATTTTAAGTCCATTAATGAACAAATTTTAGTAATATGAGTTAATTATGGTAAAATAATTAGTGAAGACTAAATTTTGAGTCCTTAGAGGTTAGGGTAATTAACTTATGCATAAATATGAATTTATGTAATTTTTGTGATTATAAAACGTTGAATCACGCAAATCCGTAAAAACCGAGTAATATACGATATTGGCTATTTAAAGGCGATTTATCATAAAATTGGGCATGTTCATACATATTATAATGCTGCATTTTTCTTTATGATTGTCATAATTTTATTTATGTAATTTTTGAATTATGTAATTTTTACTTAGTATGGCCTTAGTTTTTAATTGGTATTACCCGAAATGGATGGGAATATCGATTCGGTTGTAATTTATTGTGATCTCGTATCACCGTTTTGTAATTTAATAGATTTATTTTATTTTAGTTACAAATGTATAATAGGAAATTATGTAATTTGTTATGTAAGTTTATTTATTTCGGAATTCCCAAAGACGGATTTCTTCAAGATGGTGATACATAAAAACGGTGTTACCTCGAGATGCGTGCCACAACCGAAGTTCAAGGGACCAATGGAGTTGGTTTCCGAATATGTAATAGTTAAATAGTTTTCTATTTTAGGAAGGCCATACTAGGATTTGTTTTTATGCTTTGCATTTTATTTATATATCGCATGCATCGCTAAATCGCCATAACTAAAACATGCATCATCATCTTAACGAGTTTATCGACCATGTCAAATAAAATTATCGTTGTTCACCGCTTTAGTTCACTTAAAACGTGATAGATAATAAATTGACTAACCTCTCGCTAAAACAAATCAATTGAGACATAGCCTTACCAAATAGTAGAAACCATGAAAACCTATTTCGCGAGGGAGTGCACTCGGCCACACCGGGGTACAAACCTTGTTACGTAGGGTAAGTGGGTGATAAATGTCAATCCACCGAATTCATGTTAATGAGGGGTATTTCAGCACACCGTGCCCTAAGTTGATATGGGTTTGGATTAAGGACACATTTATTCGAAATTTGGGTTGTACTCAACGAAAGTATTCACGACGATTTCCGGATGTGTTTCGGGCTAGAGATAAATATTAATGTAAATTTTATCAACCAAGAGTTCTAAAAGTAGAATCGATTAAAAGGTTAATCCACCGAGTTATGTTAACAAAGGGTATTTCGGCACACCGTGCCCTAAGTTAGTATGAATTTGGGTCTTGGAATCATTTATCTAAGTTGGGTAGAGGTCACTAGATAAATGCAATAAAACTTGTTGAAATTAGTTTTCACGAGTATTATTATTAAAACGACATTTGTTTTACTCCTTCTATTTTGTTTTGTAGACCACTTCTTTTCTCGTAACAAATGGCAACACCAACCCCTAACGCCACGCCTCTCACTAATTCATCATGGCTCCGATCCTTCATGGATCGATGCAAACTTGAAAAGAATGGGTCAAATTTCTCCGATTGGGATGCCCAACTCAAATTATCCGCCCAAGGTGACGACAAGCTTCGTTACCTTACCGAGGCCTCTCCACCCGAACCTACTATTAGGTCGACCGCCGCCACTAGGGAAGCATATAAGGCTTACCATAAGGAGTCCGCCGCAATGAAAAATGTCTTGATATTTGCGATGGAGGCGGATCTCCAAAGGAGAGCCTTTAAAATGGGCACCGCTAATGAGATTTACTCCAAGCTTGTGACAATGTTTTCACAAACTCCGCGGATCGTCCTATATGAGGCGGCCGCGGCATTCTTTGATCTCGACTTCAAAATGGGCCAAATGGTTAGCCCTCATGTGCTCAAACTTATAGAGCTTGTCGAGACCTTGAAAATTCAAAAGGTTGAAATCCCCAAAGAACTCATTGTAGATAGGATTCTACACTCCTTGTCCAAAGTCAAAGCATATGTTCAATTCCGGGTGAATTTTAACATGCAAGACAAGGATGTGTCTCTTGAAGAATTGCACAAGTTACTTGTGCAAGCCGAGAGGGACATGGGGTTAAATGTGAACCCACCAAAGGATGTGCTTAACATAAGCAATAAGAGCAAGGGGAAGTTCAAGAAGAATGAGAGGAAGGGTAAGAAACAAGCTCCCACTTTCACCAAAGCTAAGGCTAATGATGCTAGCACTTCAAAAATCAAGAAGGGTCCTCTTGATAAATGCCATTATTGTAATGGTATGGGATATTGGAAAAGAAATTGTTCCAAATACCTTGGTGATATTAAGGCTGGAAAGATCACTCCAGTAGGTAAATGACTATCCCTTCTTTTATGTTTCTAATTCAACTATGGTATTATGATACAAAGTTGTGATAATGTATCTCCCTTTTTATTGTAAATAGGGCCTCCACCAAGCAAAGACAAGGGAAATGAAAAGCAAGCATGAGAAACCATCAAGAAGTTAGGAATAGCTTTCATGGAGCTTTGCTTTTTATTGTCTTATTTTATTCATGTTTTGGATTTTAGAACCTTTAAGTTTCCGTGTTCGACATGGAAAGGTATTTTGGATAATTGGTTCTATTTCGGATAATGGTGGCTTGGTTTGCAACCCAAGTCACCCGTTTTATCATTTTATCCTTTGTTCTAAAATCCGTATTTAAATGCTTGCTCTTAGAAACATATGATTATTCACTTAAAGTGACCTAATACACAAATATAATGACGGGATTCATTATATGTCCACATGCTTAAGGCTTGTGTATGATCATTTACAAAGTGATTTTGAGTCTATGAACTCTTTTAAAGGAATGTCAAACACCAAGTACACTTACGAAATCTAAAACTATTAGTCAACCTATGAGATAGTTCTCCTTATACTTCAAATTCATTATTTGTGTCTCATATGCTATATTTGAATCTATAGTGTATTTATTCTAAAGATAGAGTGGGTGAAAAATGAGAACACAACACACGAGGCAGGATAAAATTGTGTACTTGTGTAAATGACATCTACGCAAGAGAGAATGATTTGAATGAAGGTATATCTATTTATATAGTATACCCAATAGATGAGATCTATGGTCTCAAGTAAGTTCTATATGACTAAAGAGACCAAGTGAAGTAATCATAAGAGTATGTTCTCAAGATAACTAAACAAGGAGACCAAAAGAAAGTTTTGGAACAAAATGACTAATATAAAGTCTTAACAAGAGTTTTGACTAGTTCATGAAAAATTTTGACCAATAGTTTCAACCTTGAGATTTACTTAAGAGCCTAAATGAATCAAAGTAACATACTAGTTCTAAACGAGTTGCAAGGATTGATATACCGATATCTTCTATAGCTAAGTTTTTAACCTCGCAAATGTCATTACTTAATCACATTGTGAAAATGAATTGATTAAACCTCCTTCTGAAAGGGATATTTTTGAAGCACGTGTTCTTGATATTATTTATATTTGAATAATGACATTGTTGCACATCATTATGACATGTGTGAGTTAGAGATTAAAATCTCTTTTAATAAGGTTAAGATGAGACCACTTCAAAATAGGTATTTTGAATGGATATGATGGGAACATATATGGTTTTATCTTAATAACTTGGCAATGCAATTTATATTCAATTCTTGAATTGTTTCAATTAAAAGTTAATTTCGAAACATGTGGAATTGAGTGGGAGTTTGAAATTATCATGTGAAGACATGGAATTTAGTGGGAGCAATCATCTTGTAAAAGTTTATAACTCATCACTCATTGAAGAATGACGAGCTAATACCTTCCTTCACAAAGGAAGTTTTGAGTTTTCAATTCTGGATGAAAATGGACCATGATGAATCCAACTACATCAAGAGATATTGGATTAGTATTAAGAAATACACATCGTATCAACATACACATAGGTTATTCATGTAAATGAAAATAGAATTGACATTAGCAGTCATGGTCGTTCCTTGAACCTAAATATAGTTGATAACATGATTAAAAGTTACTAATGTTTCCGCCATTAGAATAATCATGCACATGTCCAATTATGAATCATATGCATAAGAGCATGATGATTCATTGGTAAGCCATAATAGAAACATCATGAATTCTCGAGTAGAATCCGATGAGCGATTTCGGTGTTTGATAGAATACTCTGTTATGTGTCAAGAGGTTGCACATATTAATGAAAATCTGAACACATGTAAGGATTTATGAGAATCCTAAGCCTTTCAAGCTAAAAGGAGAAATAAAAAGTTTGGAAAGATACTTAGTTGAATAAGAAGTTACTCAAAACTAATCTTTCCTAATATGCTAGGACTTATGAGAAGTGCTAGACTAATCATCTTGACAAATTGTTGCAAGACTCTACAAAACATATACCTAGTGCATTGTGTGTGGATGGAGCACTTGATCAGTACAAGTTATATCATTCACCACAAATTCGTTCGTTATGTGATAATCGATAAGGAAGATTCTTTCAAGATAAAGAACCAAAACCAAGGTCGGGAACCTTGATGTGTACTTGGTAAGGTTCATGCTATGAGTGATAACATGAATGTAAAGGATAATACGATTAAGAAGTTTGGACACATGGACACGTAACATGTTAAACTTCTATTGCAATCAACGAGTGTTTACACACTTACGATATGCATCACAAGGTTGTAATATTGTATTGACTACCCGAGTGTGATGTTGACATTTGTCGTTTGAGTTATTATTAACTCACCTTATACATTGTTATATCCAAACGGGTTGTAGAGACAATTGAACCCCGTTTAAGTGAACACGGATTAGCATTGTATTTGCCCATAGTTACTTACATGAGGTGACGTCTCGAAGTAACTAGAGTGTGATGCGATTGATGGCAAGTTCAAGTGCCATAGAGTCATGTGAGATGACTAGTCGATCACATAGGCAGACTGTTAGGAACATTTTGTCGGGCCTTATGACCGCTTATAAAGTTCTGGCAAATTTATATAGCCTGGTCGTGGCGAGAGCTGCTATAGTATTCAAATGAGTCGATTCTTTTGACTAAAGACTATTCGCCTAAGATGGCACAGTTTCAGATTAACTTTGATTTGTGTTACTACGACCTTTGTAAATGGGGTCAAATGGACATATTTTGGGTTATGATGGCTGTGGCTAGTTGAAGGGAATGAGTGCGATAGGAATTGTCCACCCCTAGTCAGGGTTATAACAATATCTTAGGGCCACTCGAGGAGTAATGAACTGGAAATGCGTGGCCACGCTCGGATTGTATCCATGGTGGATAAATCCGGTCAATCAGTTATTCTCCAGATCGAGGAAACCACTCTCGATATGATCACTTGCAAGTACGACCTGAAAGACACCTTGCATTGAGTGGGAGATAGTAATAGGACAAGAGAATTGGTGATGCACACTTGTCGAGGACAAGTGGGAGATTGTTGGAATATGTGTCCTCCGAACAATAATGCGATCACTCGTTGATCATGATGATCACATGTTTAAGTCTCATTATAAAGAATACAATTGGGAAGTAATATTTATTGTCAACTGGTCCACACATATCGGTAATGATTGGTTGACTAGAGTTTGACATTCTTGTGTCTTGACGGTGGTGATCAGTTGATCCCCTAGGTCATACCTATCGGGCAACACTCTTAATTGATCAATTAATTGATCGTATAACGTTACGAGTCAATTAATTAATTTAAAATTGAAGGACGATTTTGGAAGTAATAATTACGTATCTCATTGAAATTTGATTAAATGAGATACGGCCTGAGTAATCGAATTGTATCATTACTCAGATAAAATTATTGTTTAAGGAAACAATTGAATTTGAATGAATGATTATAAATACAATTTGTTGTGATTTATAATTGGTAAAACATTTTGGTACAAGTAATTATGAATTACTAAGTCAATTTTTGTGTATGACGTATTGTTATTAATTCGTTGATTTTTAATATGTTAAAAATACATGACAATTTTATGTGACATGTGACATATGACATATTGACAAATTGACAAAAATAAAACGGACCCTCAGTCTCTTGATTAATGATGAGCGAGGAATCGCCGTGAACCCTCAGTCTCTTCATATTCAGCAGCATTGTTGGTGACAGCGAAGTCTAGTTTGACCGAGATTGGAACATGTTCTCCCTCCGGTGATATTAGAAGGATTCCTACCCCGAAGCCACTCGGATTAGATGCACCGTCGAAGTATAGGTCCCATGCGTCGGAATCGGCACAAAGGATGTCTTCGTCAGGAAGTGACCATGTGTTAGTCGTTGGATCTTCGTTGACGAGATTCTCTGTTAGGAAATCGGCAACTGCTCTTCCCTTGATAACCTTGAGGGGTACAAACTTGAGATCAAACTCGGACAGCATGAGTGTCCACCTAGACAGCTTTCCGTTTAGTACGGGTTTTTCGAAGATGTATTTGACCGGGTCCATCTTGGAGTAGATGTGGACCGTGTAGCTGAGCATGTAATGCCGCAGCTTCTTTGTTGACCATACTAGGGCAAGGCATGTCGTTTCCAATAGGGTGTACCTTGTCTCGTACTCAATGAACTTTTTGCTGATGTAGTAGATGGATCGTTCTTCGCCGTCGACTGTTTGTGCTAGCATAGCTCCCATGGCCATGTCGGTAACAGTCAGGTATAGGGATAAAGGGATCCCCGGTTGAGGTGGCATGAGGACAAGAGGCTTGGATATGATTTCCTTTATCCTGTCGAAGGCCTTCCTTTATCCCGTCGAAGGCCTTTTGACAGTCATCGTCCCAATCGGTGTGATCGGAGGCGCCAAGCTTCTTGAATATCGGTTCACAAATCATGGTGAGCTTGGCAATAAAGCGGCTGATGTATTGAACCTGACCGAGAAATCCCCGAATCTCCTTCTCGTTCTTAGGTCGTGGCATTTGTTGAAGGGCTTTCATTTTGTTTGGATCAATCTCAATGCCTCTTTTGCGGACGACATGTCCCAAGAGTTTTCCGGAGGTGACCCCAAATGCACACTTCTGAGGATTTAGTCTCATGTTATATTTCCGCAGACTAGCGAATAATTTCCGGAGGGCGTTGATGTGTCCGTCCCGTTCTCTTGATTTGACAATCATGTCATCGACATACACCTCTACCTCCTTGTGCATCATATCATGTAGGAGAGTGGTAGCGGTTCTTTTATAAGTAGCCCCGGCGTTGATGAGGCCGAAGGGAATGACCGTATAGCAATATGTACCCCACGGTGTAGTGAATGCAGTCTTGTGCATGTCTTCCTCAGCCATTTTAATCTGGTTGTACCCAGCATACCCATCCATGAATGATAGGAGAGCATGTTCAGCAGTGTTGTCCACCAGAATGTCAACATGTGGCAAAGGGAAGTCGTCTTTTGGACTCGCCCTGTTCAGATCCCTGAAGTCGGCGCAAACCCGAATTCTTCTGTCTTTCTTTGGTACGGGCACAATGTTAGCCACCCAGTCGGAGTATTCAGACACTTTGATAAACCCAGCCTTGAAGTGTTTGTCCACTTCTTCCTTGATTTTCAGGGCCCATTCGAGATGCGTCCAGCGCAGCTTCTGCTTCACAGGTTTAGCTCCGGGCTTAATGGGTATCTGGTGCTCTGCAATTTCCCTGTCAATCCCAGGCATATCTCTGTAGGACCAGGCGAACACGTCCTTGTATTCGTGGAGGAGGTCAATGAATTGTGGTATTTCCGAGGGGTCCAGGGTTGTCCCTATCCTAAGTTCTTGAGGTGTGTTGTCGGTTCCTACGATAATAGGTTCGGTCTCCTCAAGGATGGGGGTTCTGGTTTCCCGTTTATCAAGTTCTTTGGCTAAGTGAAGTGGGTAGTCACTCAAGTCAAATTCCTCATAGTCATACAAAATTGCATTGCAGTTAGACACGAGCGAAAAGCTCGAAGAGGACAGACATCTCATGGTCGGTCAGAGGCAACACAGCAGAGGAGGTGGCCCCTAAAACAGGCTCCAGGTTGTCACCTCTCATGGGAGTGGGGGTGACCCTAGTACACTCAGCCTCTGAATCAGCCACGACCTTGTGATAAAACACTGGGAAGGGGACCTTGACTGGGACATCAGGAGTGCTAGGAGCTATGACAGACTCTGACTGCGACTCAGACTCAGATTCTTCTTCACTTCCTCCTTGAACATAGGGCCTTCTCTAGTTGTGATCTTGAGAATACGGCCTTGGCGATCGGTCCACTTGACGGTTTTCTTCCAGCCCTGTGTAGCTTTCTCTGGGTCAGTGTCGGAGATCAAGGCGGTTGGTTCAAATTGATTGTCCTTCAGGGCGATGTTGATGATGTCCTCATAGTCGAGGTGCTTGATGTTATCTTCTCCAAAGAGGAGCGTGACAGCTTATCCGTCAAGGCATGACGACGACTTAGACTCGGTTGAAGCAGCTTTGGTGTTGTCGGGGATGAAGAAGAAGTCCTGGAAGACTTCCACACCTGAGTACCTGGCCTTGGCTACAGAGTCATAGATCGGCTCCGGAAAGCCATGGTAGAGCTCGGATTCTCCCTCAGGGACAAAGTATCCGTTGAGGGTCAGATGATAGGGACGAAGGATAACTCTGTGCTTCTTGCTTTTTCGAATTAGGAGGTTCATCTCTTGGATATCTTCATCGGTAGGCTCATATCCCAGTCCGAAGGGAACGTTGGGGACCTTAGCCTGTTTCAAGGGAGGTAAGGTGTTTTTCAGTGGGTTGAGGGGTAAACCCGGGAAGTAACCCTTACGCATCATGATACGGTTGACCGTGAGGTTGGCAAAGAGGTCACAATAAAAGGGTGTTGATTAATCAGTTATGTCGTTTACGGCTTGAAATCTCCACATTTTATTGTCATCCTCCTCGATGGCTTGGGAGGCTATTCCCTTTCTCATGACGGCTTTGATCAGGGAAGCAGTAATCGTGATTGTTTTCCCGTCGAAGGGGACCCTGATCTTCTGGTGGAGAGTTGAGGTAACTGCTTTGACGGTGTGAATCCAGGGACGTCCCAAGAGCATATTGAAAGAGGCGTCGATGTCGACCGCCTGAAAACTGGTTTGTCTTTCCAGTGGTCTAGTTGCGACGTCCAGAGTGATAAGCCCCGCGACCTTGCGGCGAGTGCCGTCGTAGGCGCGTACTCCTTGATTCGTTGGGACCAAATCAGCTTCTTTAATACCCAGCTTATGAGCAGTCTTGTGGGGAATGACATTCACCGCGGACCCGTCATCTACAAGGACCATGGGCACATACTTCCTGAGACATTGTACGGTAATGTACAGGGCAAGGTTATGGTTGCCTCCGAAGGGAGGGATATCTTCGTCGGAGAAGACGACTGGGTTGTTCAAATCAGGGGCGTCCCTTGTCATGTGCGCCACTATTTCTTCAGGGGAAGAGGTGGAGGGCATGGTTAATTTTCCCAAGGCTTACAGCAAAGCCTGTCGATGCTCAAAGGATGTCGCGATCAGTTGCCAGATCGAGATCTCGGCTTTTGCTTTCTGGAGCTGCTTGAGGATTGAATTCTCAGGAGCCTTTGTTTGAGTGTCTACTTCCGGGACAACTTGGTCGTTTGTTGTTGGAACGACCGTTGGATTGTTCGGGTTCTGATAGGGGCGTCCGGACCGGGTAAGGTGACCGATCTCTTTCTCCCGTTTCTCTTTTTCTGGGACAAGGTAGACATCTTCAACGTCGTCTCTCCAGATGCCGTTGATTTCAGGATCTCGAAGGCACCTTGGAGGATATTTCTTGGTGGGCAGTTTTTGTGAGGGATATTTTTGTGAGGGTAGTTTTTGTGAGGGTAGTTTTTGTGGGGGTGATTATTGTGGGGATAATTATTATGAGGTGCATGCCAGAATGGTCGCGGGAGCAATCCATTCTGGTGAGGGTAGTTTTGGGCGCTCTGGGGGCTCTCACTCGGGCGTGGCGGTGGAGGGTTGAAGATAAGTCGACGGTAGGCATCGTCAAGTTGGGTGATCCTTTCGGAGAGACTGGCTATGGCTTCCTCATCATGCTGGAACATAGTGAGCATAGTGGTAGCATTGAACACAAATACCCCGTCTGATGGATCTTTTTTCAAGGCGTTCACCTCGTCATCAACTGGCGGGATGAGGTGTGAGCAGTCCAGAGTTGGCTCATCGTTGGAGATGGCGTGGATTCCCAAAGGATTTGTTTTGTTGTTTGGCTTAGTCGGCGGGGGTAAAGGCAAATCCCCTTTCTCAATCATGTCTTGGATGATGTGTTTGAGTTTGAAGCATGTTTCAGTATCATGCCCCTTCCCTTGATGGTATTGACAATAGGCATTGGGGTTCCAGAAGCGAGATTTCTTAGCATCGGTCGTTTCCGGGGTGGGTCCGATTTGTTGTAACTTTCCCTGGTCCATGAGCCTCTTCAGAGCACTTGCGTAAGTCGACCCTATATTGGTGAACACTCTCTGGGGCCGTTTAGCTCTCTTGGCAGATGGTTCAACGAGGTTGACTTCATCAATCTTGTTCGTTTGACCATAAAGGCGAGATCTGGTTGAGGTGGATCCCTGGTAGCCTGTGCCAGTGGTCTTTGTAATACCACTCAAATTTTCAATTTATTTTATTTTCGATTTGAACTTCGGGGACGAAGTTCCTTTTTAGAGGGGAAGATTGTAATACCCCGTATTTTTATATAATAAATTAATCGGATATTATTGAATTAAACGGATATTATTAAACGGATATTGTTATATATTAATTATTATACATTTTATATTACTATTTAATTGTCGAGTTAAAAATTATGTTAGGTTATTTTATTTAACTTGCGTCGTATCGATCCAAGTTATTGAGTCGGGTCTATACGGAATTGTTACAATAAAATATCCGGTCCAAATTGATTGAATTGCTGGCACTAACCTTAATTAAATATTTGGACCTAACCATGATTATTGATTTTACACTAAACCTATAATACCTACCACTAATCGTATGATGACAAAACAAGCATAACACAACCTCTAAGCCTACCAATACCTACCATTACAATACCTACCATTACCCATATGGATGACAACATGCAATCACTAAGCCTACAAGTATCATTCATATTACTTACTCCGTATTATAAATATCAAGTCAAACCATGTACCATTAGGTTTTCTCTTCACCTCTAAAACAATTGTGACGTATGCTATGATCCTCCACAAGCTAATATCAACCCTTGTTCATAATATTTTACATAATTATTCCAACCACTATATCTAATGATCTATATTTGTCGGCGAGCGTCATCGGTCATGCCTTCCTTATTTATTTTTCCGGGTTGTGATTTATTCCTACTCATTCTATAATCTTTTACGGACTGATTTTCTTGGATAAAAAGGTAACACGATTCTACCGATCCTATTATTATTAGTATTGTTTGGGGTTGTATGTGATATGTGATAATTGTCATCTGTTCATTTGAGTTGTGTGATGCGAATTTAATTTGGGTGTATTGTATTATTTTTATGTAAGTATATTATACATATAATCGCTTGATTTTAATTCATTATTTGGGAGATGGGTTAGTGATAAATATTTGAGTTAGTTTATGATATGCAGAGGCCAAATCAAAAGTTGTTGTTTTGGTGCTTCAAATTAATATTATAGGGTGATGTTATTGTTGACCTTTTTAATGGTGTTAATAGACCATTGATTGATTTCTGCGTAGGAAGAAGATTATAAATTGGGTTTTAAAGGAAAAGGAGCTAGTGCTTTTGCTATGGCCTTTTTGGACGAGATCTTGATAATTATTTATTCGTGCTTGGCCTTAGTAAGTTTTAGTATTGTATTTAAATTGTCGCTTTCTTTGACCTTTGACTCGTGGGTGAGTAGCTTAGAGTTTTACTCTAAGTGTTGAGCAGTTTCTTTAATGGAATATTTGACAATATCGATATTGAAATTGAGATGGAAATTTGTTACTAGTATTGAGTTATGAGTTGTGGGGCCTTTGAGCCGAGTTATGTTTACGGTCCGGTCGACCATGGTTAATGAGTTCTTTGAGTTTGAAATCGATATTGAGATAGAAATATTGTTTCGCGGTCTTATCCGCCAGTTCACTCACCCCTTGTCCTTGGTCTTAGGTTCGACGATGAGAATACGATATCTGGTTACTTGGGAGTATTATATTATGAGATGGGGTAATGAGTAATATGGAGTAATTAGTTGAGATTGAGATTAGTAAAGGGGAGTGTTTTTATTATTCTCTCTGTTTATTTATATTTTTACATGTTCTGTGTTTCCACGCCATGACCAAAATTACGCTGCTTATATTGAGGTATTATCTGTTACTCAGCTTTCCGGCTGACGTGTTTTCTCCCTTTTGGGCTACTCGTCATGGGGGTAGTTCCTTTCTGTCTTCTGATTTTCTTTTCAGGTGACTTCCGCTGCTGTTCAAAAGGATTTGATTTCGAGTCAAGATTTTTATTAAAGACTTTGAGAAAGATTTATTTCAGTTGCTATCTTCGTATATTTTATTTTAAACATTTGTAAGAAGAGACTTTGTATATTAATTATAATATCCCTGTATTTCGGCCAGTTTTTATTGTAAAAGTTAATTTTAATTTAGCCGAAAATCAGGGGTGTTACAATTGGTATCAGAGCGGGTTCTTTCTTGGTCAGGTGTTGAGATCGTCATATCTTAGCACCGTTCTTTAAACTTTCTAAACTTTTCTTAAATTTTGAGTTGTCATTTCATTCATTTTTTTTTGAAAATTTTACGTTCGAGGACGAACTTTATTTTTAAGGAGGGTGGAATGTAATACCACTCAAATTTTCAATTTATTTTATTTTCGATTTGAACTTCGGGGACGAAGTTCCTTTTTAGAGGGGAAGATTGTAATACCCCGTATTTTTATATAATAAATTAATCGGATATTATTGAATTAAACGGATATTATTAAACGGATATTGTTATATATTAATTATTATACATTTTATATTACTATTTAATTGTCGAGTTAAAAATTATGTTAGGTTATTTTATTTAACTTGCGTCGTATCGATCCAAGTTATTGAGTCGGGTCTATACGGAATTGTTACAATAAAATATCCGGTCCAAATTGATTGAATTGCTGGCACTAACCTTAATTAAATATTTGGACCTAACCATGATTATTGATTTTACACTAAACCTATAATACCTACCACTAATCGTATGATGACAAAACAAGCATAACACAACCTCTAAGCCTACCAATACCTACCATTACAATACCTACCATTACCCATATGGATGACAACATGCAATCACTAAGCCTACAAGTATCATTCATATTACTTACTCCGTATTATAAATATCAAGTCAAACCATGTACCATTAGGTTTTCTCTTCACCTCTAAAACAATTGTGACGTATGCTATGATCCTCCACAAGCTAATATCAACCCTTGTTCATAATATTTTACATAATTATTCCAACCACTATATCTAATGATCTATATTTGTCGGCGAGCGTCATCGGTCATGCCTTCCTTATTTATTTTTCCGGGTTGTGATTTATTCCTACTCATTCTATAATCTTTTACGGACTGATTTTCTTGGATAAAAAGGTAACACGATTCTACCGATCCTATTATTATTAGTATTGTTTGGGGTTGTATGTGATATGTGATAATTGTCATCTGTTCATTTGAGTTGTGTGATGCGAATTTAATTTGGGTGTATTGTATTATTTTTATGTAAGTATATTATACATATAATCGCTTGATTTTAATTCATTATTTGGGAGATGGGTTAGTGATAAATATTTGAGTTAGTTTATGATATGCAGAGGCCAAATCAAAAGTTGTTGTTTTGGTGCTTCAAATTAATATTATAGGGTGATGTTATTGTTGACCTTTTTAATGGTGTTAATAGACCATTGATTGATTTCTGCGTAGGAAGAAGATTATAAATTGGGTTTTAAAGGAAAAGGAGCTAGTGCTTTTGCTATGGCCTTTTTGGACGAGATCTTGATAATTATTTATTCGTGCTTGGCCTTAGTAAGTTTTAGTATTGTATTTAAATTGTCGCTTTCTTTGACCTTTGACTCGTGGGTGAGTAGCTTAGAGTTTTACTCTAAGTGTTGAGCAGTTTCTTTAATGGAATATTTGACAATATCGATATTGAAATTGAGATGGAAATTTGTTACTAGTATTGAGTTATGAGTTGTGGGGCCTTTGAGCCGAGTTATGTTTACGGTCCAGTGCGACCATGGTTACTGAGTTCTTTGAGTTTGAAATCGATATTGAGATAGAAATATTGTTTCGCGGTCTTATCCGCCAGTTCACTCACCCCTTGTCCTTGGTCTTAGGTTCGACGATGAGAATACGATATCTGGTTACTTGGGAGTATTATATTATGAGATGGGGTAATGAGTAATATGGAGTAATTAGTTGAGATTGAGATTAGTAAAGGGGAGTGTTTTTATTATTCTCTCTGTTTATTTATATTTTTACATGTTCTGTGTTTCCACGCCATGACCAAAATTACGCTGCTTATATTGAGGTATTATCTGTTACTCAGCTTTCCGGCTGACGTGTTTTCTCCCTTTTGGGCTACTCGTCATGGGGGTAGTTCCTTTCTGTCTTCTGATTTTCTTTTCAGGTGACTTCCGCTGCTGTTCAAAAGGATTTGATTTCGAGTCAAGATTTTTATTAAAGACTTTGAGAAAGATTTATTTCAGTTGCTATCTTCGTATATTTTATTTTAAACATTTGTAAGAAGAGACTTTGTATATTAATTATAATATCCCTGTATTTCGGCCAGTTTTTATTGTAAAAGTTAATTTTAATTTAGCCGAAAATCAGGGGTGTTACAGTCTTGGCCAAAACGCCTTTCTGGAGGTCATCTTCAATGCGTGTCCCCAGAATTTGCAGGTCCTGGAAGGTCATAATATTTTGGTACCTCAGTAAGTTGGCATACACTAGGCGGAGATTGTTGACAAACTTCTCCACCAAAGTTAATTCACTCGGCTTACTCACCAATTGAGTACTCACCCTCCTCCAACGGGTTAAGAACTAGGTGAACCCCTCCTTATCCTTCTGGGTTAGAACCTCGAGAGTACGTGTATTGGCTTGGATTTCAACATTGTCAGCATATTGCTTAGCAAATTTAACTGCGACCTCATCCCACGTAGTAAGGTTCTCCAGGTCAAGGGAGTAGTACCATTGGCGAGGGATCGGTTCCAAGGATGATGGGATGATCCGGGTGAAGAGCTCATGTTTGACCCCTTTTATGGCCATGTAGTCTTTGAAGGCACGGATATGATTGAGCGGGTCCTCCACTCCTTTGAACTTAGATACATCAGTTAGGGTAAAGTTGTCAGGTAATTGATCCCCAACAGTTTCGAACCTTCGGTTGTTCTCAAGATGGATATTGTTACCCCGGGCTAGGAGCTGTTCTTCCAAGAGCTTTAGCCTCTTCTCAGTTTCAGTCAGAGGTGGAGCATTATGTTTTCCAGTTTCTGTGTTTTCCAGGGCGTCGATACGGGTCTCGACGCGATCCAGGGTGACCTTAAGAGCGGTGAGCAGGCTGGCTATCTGATCAGTCGTGACATCTCTGTTGTTATCATTGTTGTTGTTGTTGACAGACGAAGTTGAAGACGGGGCCATGGCTCTGAGGAGAAAAACGGCTCACATTACAACTCAATTCGACATGATTCGAAGACTGAACGCATACAATACAAGGACGAGACAAAGATAAGACTCAACAAGACGAGGATAACCGTGTGTGGTTCCTCAGTGCTGACTCGATTTATGACGTGACGGTGTTGACCGAACCTTTGGAACGAGTCCAACATAACAGCGTGACGCCATTAGACGGGTCTTGTGGTGAGATGACTTATAAGTAAAGACCCATATGTACGTTTGCTTCGACTCGATAGACACGAGGCGGAATTGGAATAGTGGACATAAATTTTCGAAAACAGAAACTATCAAAAAGATTCATTTGTCGCTTTGTGGACGGCTTCCGAAGATAGAGATGTTGAACCATATAGTTTATATGTTTATGTTTTGATGATGTCAAGGTGTTTTACATTCTATATACTTGTTGCGTGTAATCGTTTGTTAAGTATTTTAGAACTAATCTATTACGAGCAACAAAGAAGATTGTGACAATTGCGTGAGAAGTTCAAGCCTTCGTTCAAGATCAAACAATTCAAGATTCATTCAAGTACTATGTGAAGACGAAGCTTGTCTAAATATTAATCAAGCTTGGATGATGACGTAGCCTATACTCGAAGATCTCCTTGAAGATTAGAATAGTATAAGTGATTATCTCGTAATGGTAATCAAGAATGAGTTTCCTGAATTAGTAAAGTTATAGCTTTACAGCTATAACATTACTAGTAAAAGAGCTCAATGTTATAGCTCTTCTACTATAACATTGAGATGCTGAGTTTTTATACACGACTTATAACTGTTTCGAAAATTGTTTTATAATTGTTTAAAGTTTATTTTAAATGTTCTAATAAAAGTATTTATATAATAAAGCCCGTTTAGTGAGGAGTCCGGCTTTGTATTAAACGTTAATTAGGAGTTGTAATGGACCAACTTATGAGTTGGACTTTGCTACTAATTAGGGTTTTAACAATAGCTTCTCTTAAAACCAAAATTCTAATCATATGTTAAAACTAGGGTTTGCACGAGTCACGAGGAACATGAGCCGTGACATCTCGTGTTACCTAGGGTATATTAGGTAAAGATTTTATTCTATAATAATATGTTTACATATCTTATATATCTTACTTAATATATTTGTTTATGGTAAAAGATATTCTTGTTTTAGGAAATCTTATCATAATCTTAGAATTTATAGTAAAGATTAATATTTGGAAAGATTATATTATATCTTTTAGAATATTCTTTACTATCTTTTAAGGCTTTTAGGAAAGAGATAATAAGAAGATATAATTTGTTTTTATATCTTAATATTTCGGCTATTAGGGTTTGACAAAACCGTGTAGCCTACTCTTCCTTCCCCTATAAATACTTTGTTATTTACACCATCTAAAATAGAGACCTTAAGCATAAAAATTGTTTTCATCTTTACAAAGCAAAACCGTGTGTTTTAAACAGAAAAACCGTTTTGTTATTTTGAAAAGTCGTGTGTTATTAAACTCGCATACTCGTTCTTCATTTATCGTTATAAGATAATAGTGCGTAATTGATTTCTTAACTTGTTCATTAACGTGAACCTTTGTTAGAATCATTAGTGCTTTCTTATTAGCGTAAGTTAGTCACTCGAGTATTTAACGGTACTCATTGAGTTACAGCTAGAGTTAGTTATACGAGTTGGGTTATTAAATTTGTAATCCGTAGAAAGGTACTAAATTTATTAATCGAGAATAGTGGACGTAGGTTTCGACTTGTGAAACTGAACCACTTCAAAAACCGTGTGTCTCTTCGTTCTTTCATTTGTTTCGTTTATTCTGTTTACTTTCATTAGTAGATTAGTTAAAGTTTAATCAATAAACTTTAAATAATCAATTACATACCTATAATCGAAAAAGCTTTAAAAAGTTTTAAATCCTCAATTCACCCCCCCCCCCCCCTCTTGAGTATTTTTGATCAATATATTTTTCAAGAGATCTCCGCAAGTCGATCAGTTGAAAGGGTTGTCTTAAGTTTATTTGCAAAAGACGTTTTGAGTTTGAGTCGGCTCGGAAAACAATGTATTGCAAACCAAGACGGTTTTTGAAATTCAAAATTGTATGTTTTGAAAATCGGATTTGAAATGTTTGAAGAGGTCTCGGGAATGGTGTATGGTCCTCGGGATCTCGAAAGTGTCACGAGAAAAGGGTGTGTGCTTTTCTCGGGTTTTGAAAGAGCCATTGTCGACGCGAAACGGGTTAAAATCCGTGTCTAGACGCGGCGATTATAAGGGCGGTAAAAGGTGATTTGAGATGGTTATAGAAAACCGAGTTTGAAAATCGTCATTACGATGGCCTAGA
Organism: Silene latifolia; assembly: GCF_048544455.1. NCBI lineage: Eukaryota > Viridiplantae > Streptophyta > Magnoliopsida > Caryophyllales > Caryophyllaceae > Silene > Silene latifolia. The sequence goes on from NC_133532.1 coordinate 70,158,482, forward strand.
AAGGCGTGTTGAAATGGTTGTAAAAACTGGGTTTGAAAATCGTCATTACGACGGGCTAGAAAGGCGTGTTGAAATGGTTGTAAAAACCGGGTTTGAAAATCGTCATTACGACGGCCTAGAAAGGCGTGCAACGGTCGGCGAAAGACCGAGGTTTGAAACGGCCATTATAACGGCACAAAAAGGGGGTTTTGAAAGTTTGAAAATGACACAGAAGGACTTATGATCAAGTAGCACATAAGCACTCACAGTTTTATTATATTATGCATTACGCTGACACGGGTTTTGGCTTAGAAGGGTGGGTTACACAACAAGCAATCAAACCCCGATTTACAAGAGGGATACCAATCCAAACAAAATGTGTAAGGAGGGTGCCCTAGCCTCATGCTTGAAAGTGATGAAAGCTCTTTGACGAAAAAGAAATGTGTAACGTCAGTGGTATGCTTGACTCAATCGGAATTCGAAATGCGGGGATGAGAAAACTCACACCGACGAGACGAGCCAATTGGCCGAAAAGGGTTAGGTTGTGGGCCCGGACAAGGAACCCGACCATGACCGTAATATCAATTAATGCATTCCAACCAAGACCTCGTTCGAGTCTCACCATCTGGGGATCATAAAGACATAAGTGTCCTAGTTATCCCCAACGGAGTGGCCAATCTGTGGACGCGGCCCACCTGCAAGCCCACTTCGATCTTTGGACACACAACGGTCTTTTGAAAGCCACGCTCGGCGGCGTAAAAATGCTTTCGACCGGATCGTTTTAGATCGGTTGGTTTCGTCTCGGTAAGGGTCTCGAAACGATTAGAGATGTTCGGAGTCGCCAACAAGCATTTGTGGGATGCTTGGAACCCGTTCGAAATCCACTTTATACCTCGGTCAAATCGAAGCACAAAGCAGCGTTTGACATAGGTACTAAAGATAAGGAAATCGTCCCTCTTTAGCATCCTATCTGTTGAATGACTCTCGGGCGCCCTGGATAAGGTCATCCACTATCCAAAGTTTCTGAGTAAGAGGTGAAGGTACGTATTGGGAAGCCCTTTAATCAGACACCCAATCCCGCCCACGGTAGCGGCCTCTACTGATCGATCTTGGTTGGTTGAATGCAAAAGTTGATAAAACGGTTTAAATGCATGAATGCGCATCCAATAATTTAAACCTAACATGTGAGAGCTTTCTTAGTCGGTTGATTTAATCCGAGTATCAAGTATAAGATGTAGAGGTGGATTAATGATTGATTTGCATGCAAGACGGAAATTAAACATCCATTTACCGTATTAGGTTTATGGTGCATAACGTGATCCATTTGTCTTAGTAAAGCATTTTGCAAATATGATTTTGAATAAACAATTAGTCATCTGATCCGTCCTATATCCGGGCTAACCGGAGTCGGGATCGTCTTAGACTAATGTTGGAAAGGGAACAGGCCCTGTACCAGACGGCTACATGAGGCGCGAGCCAGCCGGCGGTGTAAAGGGGCCTCCCCTGGTTTTGAAAATGAGAATTGAAAGGCCTGTTTTAGGCGCGGGTCAACCTACGGTGATATACCGTGTTCTGACCTTTTGAAAACGTTTATAAAACGTATTGAAAAATGGGCATTTGACCCGATTTGTTGATTTGAGGAACGAGACTCGAATAATCATCATTATTGTGATAATATTCGGTGTCGGGATCGACTTTGACAAAATTGACATGAATAGTTTTGAAGATGATTATGAACTAATTGTCTTAAGTTCACTTGAATGTAATTAGTCGATACTCATCATCGTACCCCACTTGAATGTAATTAGTCGATACTCATCATCGTACCCGGGTTAAAATCCGGCATGGTATGTAGAACCAAGGATGACTTTGTGTCGGTGACTAATATGTTTATTTTGAAAATGTAAAGAAGTGATGAAAGGCTTTAAAATACCTCCCAAAATGTAAAGAAATAAAATAAAAAGGTTTAAATACCTTTTAAATGTCATTAACCAAATATTATCACCGAAACACGGATTTAACCATCATGGTATGAGGAACCAAGGGTGAAAAAAGTTTTATGCTTAAAACAAATGCAATAAAATAAAATGGTTCGAAAATATTTGAAATAGTAAAAACCGATTGTAAATATGAAAATGAATTAAAGGGAAATGACGAGAGCAAACACGGTTGAGTTCGGATCTGGACACTCCATTGAGGCGCGGGCAAGCCGGCGAACCAAGGGGCTTCTGTCTCAGGCCAAAAATCAGTTTTGGCTCGTTTATTCCATGTTTTGGTTCATGTTATGCATGTTTTAGCATGTTATAGTCATGAAACAAATAAAAACATGATAAAAGAAGGATTTTTACACCCTCATACTTACATGTTTGGTTATGGCGAGTGACCGACGTAAGTGTAACAACTCGTTTGGTCGGAAAAAACTCGGTTTAAAACCGTTTTGGTAAGTAAAAAGAGTGTTTTAAAATTAGTGACGGTGTAGTGGTCGAAGTAGTCGGTCAAGTGATTTAATGCACGATGACGGTACCAAACAATGTGTATGGCTTGTATTTACGATCGGTAGGTCGTAAATACGCGTCGGATTGTGACTTAAGAAGTCGAGTCGAGAATTTTAAGGGAGAAAAGAGGGGGCGGACACTCGCGTGTTTTTAAATGGGGGCATTTGAGGGGTATTTATAGGAAAATGAGTGGTAGTGTGAGGTTTGAGCGACGTGGCCACCTGGGCTGCTCAAAGAGGCGCGAGCCATGTCGCGGGTCTTCGAGTTGTCGTGTCGCTTTCACACAAGAGCAATCATGATTTGTTCTATCCTAGGATTTGGATGAACATGTTTGGTACTTGACTATGTAAGATTTCGAGAAACCTTAACATAGAAGATTTGAAAAGGTTTGTTTTTTGTGGTTGACTCGGTTTAACTCGTTGTTGGAGTCGGGATTTGAATTTTTGAGTCGGTTTTAGGTCCGGTGTCGGTTTTGACTCTTTTTAGTGTCATTGCGACCCCGTCGTCGTGCATTAAACACTCCAGGTATTTTTGAAATGTTTTGAAATGTTTTATTTTCGAAATCGTTTTAAGTATTCCGACGTAAAGTTATACACAAACTGTCGATCAAACGTCGCGATTCCCAAGCATGTTATAGTCCGATAATCATCGGGTGTTTTTTGAAGTCTCAGCAGATATTGGGTATCTACAATACCCCCATCACTAATGACGACCCTAGGGACACCAAATCGGGGGAAAATAATATTTTTAAACAATTTAATCACGGTCCTGGCATCACAGTTAGATGAAGCAATAACCTCCACCCACTTAGACACATAGTCTACAGCTACTAGAATATACCTGTTACCTTTACTGGACAGAAAAAGTCCTTGGAAATCGATGCCCCAGACATCAAAAACCTCGACCTCTAGAATGCCATTTTGAGACATCTCACGTTTCCTAGAAATATTTCCCGAGCGCTGGCAAGCATCACAAGCTGAAACAAACACTTTAGCATCTGCAAATAAAGTAGGCAAAAAAAAACCAGACTGAAGTACCTTGGCCACGGTTCGCGGCGGACAGTGGTGACCGCCATAAGAGGAAGAATGGCATTCCTCTAGGATTGCTCTGGTCTCCCACTATGGAATACACCATCTATAAAGACCGTCAGCACCCTCCTTAAATAAATAAGGATCATCCCAGAAATATCGCTTCACATGTGAAGAAATCACGTCCTCTGCTAATAAGATAGGTTAGGTGGCAGCTCTCCACCTACAATGTAGTTAGCAAAATCTGCATGCCAAGGTTCAACACTTGTGTTAGTAGCAATCCCAAATAAAGAATTGATACGGTCGTTTCTGTAACAAAAATAAATACCTAAATATAACTAACAGAAGCTTGTGATAAGTAGGGTCGATCTCCACAGGGAGGCAAGGTATCTATCTGTAAGTCCGTTTATCTAAGTCACAATTGGGGGTTTTAAGTTTTGTTTTCTAACTACTAAAGATTTAAGGGCAAGAGCAATAAAGTAAGAGCAATAAAGTTAAAAAACATGATAAAAGTGATCAGATAGAAGAGAGTATGTCAGGATTTTGGTTCACCACGACAGTTTATCGACTCAGATGCAAATAGCCTAGATAATCTACTGTAAGAAGGGCAAGCGAAAGGTCCTTCCGGTCCGCTATCCACCCTATATTCCCACTAACTTAACTCTCGTCCTCATTAGGGTAATCTACTGTTCATAGCAGATCTGTTCTCTCCAATCTCTCGATCCAGGAGTGAAGTTAACCAGATTAATGTAATTTAGAAGCATGCATTCAACTAATTTGGTGTTACAGTTATATTGCTGTGGGGACAGATTCTCACATGTAAGTCGTCTAGTCTATTCGCTACATCGTCACTATTCTACCAAGGATTCCCTAGTCCTAACATAAGGGAAATTAGCTACTCGTGCTTATGATATCAATAACAATAACAATAATCATGAAATAAGTAAGAGAAGATATAGTAGAAAGACAATAAAGATGCAACATAAACAATTAAACAAGTACAATAAATAAGAGAACAATGATTAAGGATAAGAAGGACAAAGATTAAGAGAAGAGAAAGGTACAAGATTGAATCCAGAGAGAAAAGAGGTAGAGAAAGGTTCAGCCGTAATTAGAGAAAAGTAGAGTATGAAAAATTGTGTTTATGACCTAATCCCGACTTTCTTTATATAGGGAAGTCATTATTAACATAAAATAAACCTAACACGGAATAGAAATCCCGAGTATATAAGCTACTCACTCGATCGAGTAACTTTATATCACTCGATCGAACAAATCCAAGTTAAAACCTCTCGATCGAGTAGAAAAACTACTCGATCGAACACTTATCAAAAAGGCACATTCGATCGAAGACTTTAAACTACTCGATCGAACACTATCTACTCGATCGAGTGGTTTCCGGCGCATAATTCCTGCTTCGCGCACTGAACTTCAAACGGCTACCATTTCTTCGTTACTTGAGCAAACAGAGCGTTTCCAGTGGAGTTGGAAAGCTCAGAGGAAAAGCTTTCATCTCCAATTGGAATCACCAGAAAATCTGTTTAGAAATCGAGATATGGCTCTTCAAAGTAGGCACTAGTAATTTGAAGTTCTTCCTTTGCCCGCCTAGCTATCTTACTTCTTTGCGCATCATAATTATTAGTTTCCAAGCTCCGACTCAACTCATATACTAAATGCATGCATGGGGACATGTTTTAGGCCTGACTACGCTCCTTTCTGGTTCATACCTGCAAATAATGCAAGACAAACCAAGGTAGAAAATCCGGGGGACATTTGTTGTTAAACACTACATAATATGCATTAGAATGCGCATAAATTAAGTACAAAATACCTATATAAAATGCGCGCATCAAATCTCCCCAAACCAAACCTTTGCTTGTCCCCAAGCAAATTAAATGCAAACTAATGGAACATATATGTAAACTCGGAGCTAGCTATAACTTGTCTACTTGAATCAATTTAATGCAATCGAAAATTAAAAATCATAGCTACAACAGTCAATACGCAAACGAGTTGTATGATGTCCATAAATAGATCTGACCTATCGACCTTGGAAGACCAAAAAAATCGGACTCTCACGGGTCACTCTTCTCTCATGAAGCAAAGGGTGAATATAAATGTGTAAGAGAGAAAGAGAGAACAGTCACTCACCTTAAATGCGACCTACATAACATGCATGCAACAAAAATGGCAGACGATTCAAGTACCATACACACATTCCAACCAAAAATGTCCGTCACAGCCAAGGGCTTACAAATGATATGGGAAAGTGAGGTTACAGGTGAGAAAGCCAAAATAGATTATGGAAATGTGGAGGTAAAGCGTCAAGCTAGCTCCTAAACAGGACCATATAAAACCATCTGAATCTCAGCTGACTAAAAAATAAAGCACAAGTGCCCTTCGTTGGCACAAAACTCACTAGCCAAATACACTATCTCCTCAAAAGATATGAATAAAACGGAGGAGTAGACCGTCACAAGATAGACTAAGCACAAAACGGTCTCTTTTCAAATTCCAATTCTTTTTCTTCTTTTTCTTCACTGATTTCACGTTTTCTTTTTTTTTTCTTTTTTTTTTCTTTTTCATTTTTTTCTCTTTTTCACGTCTCTATTTCATTCTTTCTTTCCAATTTATTTCTTTTTCACCAACTCCGTACAAATGAAAGTGAGCCGAACTCGCAACAAAATGAAACATACCGCAAAAATTACACTAAACTAGCTTGACTGGCAGGCTAAATTTTGGGTGTAGCTAATGCGTCAAAAAGGCTATACATGGCTAAAGTGGATCTAAATAGGTAAAAATGAAAGAAAGGGATATTGTAAGCACCTCCTTGCATGTTACACCAACCACAAACCCGAATGTTTGCAAGTGACAAGCAATGGAGTTTCATAAAAGCGCAAAAGTGATAAACATATTATACAAGGAGTACTACTCTCAATTCCTATATCCAGTTATACGGCTCTAAAACTTAGAAATTGTAAAGTAGGTTGCCAATTTATCAGGTCAAGTCTACACAGTCAGCTATATTTTCAACATTAACTCGTAGATATGCGCATGACTAAACTAATAACTGTCAATTAGATGCAAGGCTCAAGTAATATGACAAGTTAAAGTGCAATTTCATTACGGAAATCTACCGATCCGACTCAACCTATATGCAAAATGAAACGTGAATATTTTTTGTTTTTTTTGAAATTTTCTATTTTTTTGAGATTTTTGATGTTTTATAAAAATAAACAACAATGCATACAGTAATTAAACGTGATAACAGAAATGCAATAAAAGCAACATGCAGACACATATATGGATGCATAACCTCCCCAGCCCAAACCATACAATGCCCTCATTTTACCCAAAAATAAGGATAGGAAATGCAAAATGAAAATAAGAGAGTGGAACTGCGGAAAACTCACAAAAAATGCGCGAAGTAGGGACCTCCCCAAACCAGCCAGCAACATGGGAGGTAACTCAAAGCATCATAGCAGTGCCAAGGATACAAATCAAGACAGCGAAACTCTATCGAGAAGATATAGCGCTCGATCGAGGAACAGGAGCAGCGGAAATGGTCGATCGAAAGTAATGAAACCACTCGATCGAGTGGTACCTGAAGACCACAAATGGCGACCAAAAACCAAGTCTAAAATTGTTTACATTCTATGGTTTATAAACCAATTATTAAGCACACAACAAAATTAAAATGTTTGAAAAACAACAAAATAGTTTAAACTCCGGTCGCCTCCTGACAACAATGGGTTTGAGATAGGTCCTCGACCTTCTTCTTATCATCCACCGACAGAAATTAATGGCCCACAACTAGGCTTCTGATTAAATGCAATCGCTTCAGCGTCTATCAGCTTTACTCCCGGCCTTCACGACACAGTAACGGAAAAACCGCGGCTCTTTACAGCATCATAGACGTCATTATAAGCCTTCTCTCGCGCCTTCTTCTTACTCTGGATAGATACTTCAAATCCTCCTCCCGGGTCTTCTAACCTGTCAAGACCTGTATAAGAAGAAACACGATGACATTCCTCCAACTCGCTCCCAAACTGGGGCGGTGGCGTTAAATTAACAGCAGTAAATGATTTAGCGGAAGGAATAGAAAGAATCATATCGGAATCAACTAAAGGAATAGTAATACCTCTAGTTGGATAGGATTGGTCTTTATTTACCTTCTTAACATCATACGGAATAGGCATGAATGACTAATCAACACTGTCCATAGCTTATAAGTTCGATCGAAAGCTTTCTTCTCCCAAACAACTCGATCGAACAGCCCATGTGACTGTTCGATCGTGGTCTTTTTCCTCAGCAATGCTCGATCAAACAGCCTTTGTGTCTGTTCGATCGAGGTCTTCCTCGAGTAAACTGTTCGATCGAACAAAAGAATATGTTTGATAGAGCTCCTCCTCAAATAAGTCATTCGATCGAATACTAAAGCTAGCTTGATATAGTTTTTCATATTGAACAACATTGAAGTCTTCGTTTGATGCTTCATTTTCGACAATATCATCAATTTCTGAGTCATACATATCAGCATCTTGCTCGGTAGCTACTTGAGCCAAATGAAACTCAAGTCTCTTGATAGAGGCATCTCTAAATCTCTCAGATTCTTGCACACGAAATGCAATTGTATATACTAACGACTTCAATTCAACTAACTCTTCTTTGTTGATAGTAGAGGGAGGAACTTGTTGTTGCGGTAGCCAAGTAAAAGGAAGCTTCGGACGGCCTCGTTGCCGAAGCGGATGTGGCGGCACATATGAAAAGGAGAAACTAACTTTTCTACGCTGCCTAAACGCATAAAATTCGTCGTTCCCCGTCAAGCAAATAACAGCTTCGTGCCCAGCAACACCACATCTCTTACAGTGGATCACCTATTGTGCCATAATATGGGACTGAGGCGGGCTACCCCAAGATCGTCTACTCTCCAGCTGGTCACATCTTGCATTCTGGCTTCAAACTGTGCTATAATTCTGGAGAAGCTAGACATCTTGGCAGAAGAATCAAAGGTACTCAACCCTTCCCTTTGACGATCTTTCTCCTAGAATCCTATCTAGGTAGGACATGTAGGACCTATCAATACAACACTAAAGGAAAAACATAAAAACTGCCTCAAGAAATAAATCCCTTGAGGCGCAAGACAGACGAAAATGAACAGATAAACAGGCTAATTGGCTCCCCGAAAACGACTCCAAAATTCGTTACGGTCGTTTCTGTACCAAAAATATATACCTAAATATAACTAACAGAAGCTAGTGATAAGTAGGGTCGATCTCCATAGGGAGGTAAGGTATCTATATGTAAGTCCGTCTATCTAAGTCACAATTGGGGGTTTTAAGTTTTGTTTTCTAACTACTAAAGATTTAAGGCAATAGAAATAAAGTGTGAGCAATAAAGTGAGAAAATATGATAAAAGTGATAAGATAGAAGAGAGTATGTCAGGATTTCAGTTCACAACGGCATTTTATCGACTCAGTTGCAAATAGCCTAGACAATCTACTGTAAGAAGGGCAAGGGAAAGGTCCTCCCGGTCCGCTATCTACCCTAGATTCCCACTAACTTAACTCTCGTCCTAATTAGGGTAATCTACTGTTCATAGCAAGTCTATTCTCTCCAATCTCTCGATCCAGGAGTGAAGTTAACCAAATTAATGTAATTTAGAAGCATGCATTCAACTAAATTGGTGTTACAGTTATATTGCTATGGGGATAGATTCTCACATGTAAGTCGTCTAGTCTATTCGCTACATCGTCACAATTCTACCATGGATTCCCTAGTCGTAACATAAGGGAAATTAGCTACTCATGCTTATGATATCAATAACAATAACAATAATCATGAAATAACTAAGAGAAGATATAGTAGAAAGACAATAAAGATGCAACATAAACAATTAAACAAGGACAATAAATAAGAGAACAACGATTAAGGATAAGAAGGATTTAGATTAAAAGAAGAGAAAGGTACAAGATTGAATCTGGAGAGAAAAGAGGTAGAGAAAGGTTCAGCCGTAATTAGAGAAAAGTAGAGTATGAAAAAGTGTGTTTATGACCTAATCCCGACTTCCTTTATATAGGGAAGTCATTATTAACATAAAATAAACCTAACACGGAATCGAAATCCCGAGTATATAAGCTAGTCACTCGATCGAGTAACTTTATATCACTCGATCTAACAAACCCAAGTTAAAACCTCTCGATGGAGTAGAAAAACTACTCGATCGAACACTATCTACTCGATCGAGTGGTTTCCAGCGCATAATTCATGCTTCGCGAACAGATCTTCAAACGGCTGCCATTTCTTCGTTACTTGGGAAAACAGAGCGTTTCCAGTGGCGTTAGAAAGCTAAGAGGACAAGCTTTTATTTACAATTGGTATCGCCTGAAAATAAGTTGTTGAACTCAAGATATGACTCTTCAAAATAGGCACCAGTAATTTGAAGTTCTTCCTTTGCTCGCCTAGCTATCTTACTTCTTTGCGCATCATAATTAGTAGTTTCCAAGCTCCGACTCAACTCATCTCCTAGATGCATGCATAGGGACATGTTTTAGGCCTGATTACACTCCTTTCCGGTTCATACCTGCAAATAATGCAAGACAAACCAAAGTAGACAATCCGGGGGACATTTGTAGCTAAACACTACACAATATGCATTAGAATGCGCACAAATGAAGTATAAAATACCTATATAAAATGCACGCATCAAGATTCATCAGGAAAAGAATCATCAATAGGTTAAGGATCCTCTCCCTCCTGCTGCGGCAATCGCGACAGGTGATCAGCTACTACATTTTCGGCGCTTGGTTTGTCTTTGATTTGCAGATCAAAATCCTGGATGAGGAGTATCCACCTTAACAATCGTGGCTTAGCTTCCTTCTTAGCAAGAAGGTGTTTCAGCGCTGCATGGTCAGTAAAAACAGTAACTTACGAACCTATCAAATAAGATCGAAATTTTTCCAGCACATATACTACAGCTAACAACTCCTTCTTAGTGGTAGTATTTTTCACTTGAGCCTCATCCAGAGTTCGGCTCGCATAGTAAATCGCACTCAAAGCTTTGTCTTTCCGGTGGCCTAACACCGCTCCTATTGCATAATCGCTAGCATAACACATAATCTTAAATGGAAGCTCCCAGTCGGGAGGCTGGATAATCGGTGCTGAAATCAAGGCCTATTTCAACTTGTTAAAAGTAGAAAGACACTCATCAGTAAATACAAATGAGGCATCTTTTAGTAACAATTGTGTAAGTGGTTTAGCAATTTTCGAAAAATCATTGATGAACCGGCGATAAAAGCCAGCGTGTCCAAGGAAACTCCTCACTCCTTTAACATTAACAGTAGGAGGTAATTACTTAATCACTTGCACTTTTGCTTTATCGACCTCGATGCCCCTATGAGAAAGTAAGTTCCCCAAGACAACTTTTCCCAATTAAGGTCAAGATTAACCTTAATGCAGCGCTGCAACACTTTATCAAGGTTAGACAAACAGTTATCAAAATCACCCCCATAGACGCTGAAATCGTCCATAAAGACCTCACTACGCCAAATATGGCAACCAATAAGGAGCGTATCACAACGGTTTAATGCATTTAATAACGACACTTACAATACCGTTTTCCAAATATTGGCGGAAACCTAGACCGCGCTAATAGGAATAACAGTTTCCCTCGAAAACCGTTGTTATTATAATTTAACAACGGCTGCTTAACAAACCGTTGTCAAAAACTTTTAACGGTTTCCAAAAACTCGTTATAGAATCACTCTTATCAACGGTTCTTAGAAAACAGTTACCAGTTGAAGATATCGGCATTTTAAAAACTGTTACTAAATTAACACCAGCAACGGTTTTTGTTACCCGTTGTTATGTTATAGCTACGGATTTTTTGTAACCGTAATTATTTTCTATTATGAGATAACGGTTTTTCAATTCACCTGTTGTTAGTATTTGATTAGATTTTTCAATTTGATTACTGCATTCAAAACTGAACTTTAATAAATATTCAACTTGACCAATAATATTCAATTTGACAAAAATAATACTATAATTATGTCTTCATAATGTTTTAGGTCAAATTCTAAATTATCAAACATTTACTCTCTAATTTCATTCTAAATTTCTCTCTAAAAAAAAATATGGCTGGTGTATCGGAGCTACAATCACATTCTCGTTACGCACAGCCTTTTACTTGCATTCTCCATAATCTCCCGGTTCATTATGGTGTGAATGGAAAGGATTTAAACCCTAATTTTTGGTGGTTGATGCAAATGCTTCATAAATCCGGTTTCACCGCGGTTAAAAAAGTGTACCCTGTGTCTACAAAAAAGCAAGGTTTTGTAGGCTTCGCTTTTATCGTGTTTGACGAAGCCAACTGCCATGATAGTTTTCGCCAGGCAAGAAAATTAGGGCCTAGATTTGCGGGGGAAAATGTCGGGAAAGAGGACTTCTATTCGGATGATAAAAAACAAGGCCCTTATCTATGGGTTGCAACCCAACGTGATCATCATCTGCCGAAACATTGCAGGAAGTATCACATTCTTGCCACCGTGCCTATGTCATGAGAGAGAGAGAGAGGTCATTCCACCCGCACTTCCCGGTGATAATGAAGGGTCGGTCTACGACTTGCTCTATACCGAAATTCATAATGAGTATCCTAATACTTCATCAGATTCTAATAATTAAGTCTTTAATTATTATCTGGCATTGTAAGTTGTATTTGGATTATGGTGGTGGTTTGTGTGGACAAGGCCCTCGAGAACTGCGTCCGCGGGATCCACACTAGGCATAATCGACTCGAGGTTCTTTCGAATCGAATTAAGACATATTATAGTCACCACCAAGTTTTTTGGGAACTTGGAACCGTTCAAGTCAACTTTACACCTTTCATCGAAAAGCATAAAGCCAATCGACTACGAGTGATTAAAGATAAAGACTTGTACCCTATATCACTCGATTTGAATGACTCTCGTAATCCAATGGTATTTAGACGGATCCACAAACCATAGATCTTGAGTAAGGGGTGAGGGTACGTGTTAGGAAGCCCATAAGGACACCTAACCCCGCCCGTCGATAACGGCCTCTACTAAGTCAAGTATCGGATTTCAAACAAGGTCATAGCTACTACGATATATGATATGCAAACATCGTTTTAAACCCTAACATGTGACAACAATTTCTATGTCGTTTTAGATGCAACTAAACTAACTTTGTCAAAGTTGTAATTTAGCATGTGGGTTGATTAATCTAACAACATGTAAAGCAAACAAACAAGGCTTGATGGGAATGGGGGAGCCGTTGGGATCTACCCTATTACAACCCAGGCATTTCATGCCGACACAACAAGAAATTAAAGATACAACTCGATCTAAAATACAACGCTATACACAAAACCGTACAAGACGCATTATACGGCCAATTCGGCCTAGGGAAACGTGCACAAAGGGGTGGCCCACGACTCACATGACTCACGGCCTTGGGTCACTCCTCGTAATGTGTGCTTTCACTTAATCTTATCGAATTAGACATTGGGTCACACACCAAAGCATGCATTAGCATAAACCGGGCCATGTTGCTTTAAACAACATGCGATTTACTACGCTCTCACTTGCATTGGGGTACAACCGTCTAACCAAACAAGACTAAGGTTTTTGAAAGAGGTTTTGACTCGATAAAAGAAAACTAACTTGAAAATTACAACTCGATGAACAAACGATAAATTACAAGCGACAAAACAAATAAAGAATGAACGATGCAAAAACAAACGAAACAAGAAAGGCCAAAGGCCACGGCCAAACCTAGGTCCTAGGTCAGGCTCATTAGGTTAGATAGATGATTGCGAAACGGGATAGGAAACAAGTTAGAAAACGAATTAGAAATAACGTTGATCGATTGGAAGGATGTCGCGCAAAGGTGTATTCTACACGGCCTAAAAGGGGTCAAATTAGGTCAAGTTTGCTAATTAAGTTAACTCATCGAGTGTCAATAAGAAGGTGCTAGTCACGCACTCTTATACTAGCGAGAAATTAGGTGAAAGAGAGAGATGTGTTCATTAAGTTACAGAATTGTTAATCGGTTTTTAAAGCTATGTCGATGTACCCTAATGTGTCTAATTAGGTTATCAAATTGATCTAATGTCATCTAAATGAGTTATATGTTAACAATCAGAGGTCATACTAACATGTGACGGGTCCTAAGGTGGGTCGAATTACACGATACAAAAGAGGGGCCAAAAGCGAAGAGCGAAGTCAGAATTCGTTTTATTAATGCCCTACCTTGAACACGAGGATATGTAAATGAGACGAGGGTGTACGACCGACTGATGTAGCGGTTTCTTTCCCATCTCAAGTCAACGCGGGTGTTCATGGTGGTACTTTAACTCATACTCGGACTAAACTAGTTTCATAGTTAATTAGAACAATCGATAAACAAATAAACGATAAACAAACAAAAACAAACTATAAAAAAACAAACATAAAAAACGAAATAAAAGGGAGAAAGAAGAGGATTTGATGCACCCTCAACCTACATGTATCGTTGACACCGTCTTGGGTCGTAATCGATGGTAGATTTTATCTCGAGAGGCCGTCGTCGACGAAGAAACAAAGCAAACAACACGTTTTTATCGAATCTGGACAACAACTTTCAAACAGCGATTTCTCCCTCGTTTCACGATGAAAATTCGATTTAAAAGATGTTTTGAAAACTAGAAAGAGAGGAGAACAGAGATCTTAAAACAATCCCTGCTCGTTTTGAGTTATTGGGCACGAAAAACGAGCACAAACAGAACTGGACATACAGGAAAAAGCCGCGAAAACAGAGTGTATAACACTCTGTTTTTCGAGGGAATTCGTGTACTCTCAAGGGCAATTTGGCTCGTAAATCTTTGTCTAATGTGTAGATGGATGTTGTATGGTTAATTTGGAACAAGAAACTCGAATTTTGATGGAGGTTTGATGGAGGAACGAATTGTTTTTCGAAGAGGACACACAAACTGTTTCAGTTTGTAAGTCGGTTTTGTGGAGGGTTTTTGAGAGGCAATTATGGTTTGTTTCTGGAGTTTAAAGCTTGTAAGTGAAGGTAGGATGTGTGGAGAACTTAGATGAATGAATGTATGGTGAAGGGTGGGTATTTATAAGGAGTTAAAGTAGGGTAAAAGGGAGGAGAGGCAGACGGGCTCGGCTGAACATAGCTGCTGTCCAGCAGCTTTTGGGGGGTTTTCTAGGGTTCGTTTGGGGGTTTTTCTTGGTGATTAAGGTAAGGTAATATGGGTAGGATACTAGGGTATGGGTTAGGGTTAATGGGCACGGGTTTTGGTGGTATTTGGAGCGGGTTTTGGGCTCGGGATTCATCACGCAAAACAGGGGGTAGGCTGTTTGTATGCGGGCTGTTGGGGGTGATTTGGGATGGGATTTGGGCCGTGGTTAAGGGGGTTCGAACTGGGGTTGGACGGGTAGAGGCTTAGGTTGATAAGTGTACTCGATATTCGTGCCAACTCGTAAAGAAAACGGGTTCAAAAACCGAGCTAAAATCGAGCTCAAAAACGTGTGGTTGAAACGAGTTCTTTTCGATTTTTAAATCGATTTTTCAAATCAATTAACACATTAAAATAAATGATTTTTCAAATCAAATATACTCATAAAATGATTTTTCAAATCAATTATTTATTTTATTTTCAATAAAATAAACTTGAGAAAATAAATTCAAAATAAAATAAAATGAATTCACCTTAAAAAAGCTTTAATTTAAATATCATTTAAATTAATAAAATACTCCGTCGACAACGCTCATTCTACATCGTAAAACGAACCCAAATAAATGACAATGACAACTAAGAAATACATGTGTCCTATCATCATCGGGTGTTTGTCGGGTTCTCTATAAATTCCAATATCGACAGATACGGGTATCTACAGAGCCCCCACTTTGACTGAGGCTTGGATAAGGCGAAAGTCAAAGTATACCCCAGGTCCCTCTCGACCTGAGGATTCTGCGGGTCGTTTATAGTCCATTAGACTTGCGTATGTAAGCTCGCCATAAGAAGAGATCATACCTGAAACTTCGTCGGGGATTAACTCTTGCTTCTGTTGCGTCAAATTGTCATTGTTGGTCGTCGACCCGTAAACTGCATATATGGTGGATTGAGCCTTATCCTTAGGCGCCTACGTATCCGTTTCTGACGGAATCAAACCCGCGTCGTAGTTCGGCAACTGCTGACACATGCCCAAAGTTTATCATCTGCTGGCGTATGTCCAAAATTCATCATCTCGCGACATTTGCCCAAAATTTATCATTCGCTGGCGCTTGTCTGAATGGGACGGGACTTTCCAAGGAGGTTGCCGCCGCTTTCATCATTTGCTTTCAGCTACGGAATTCTTCCATTTCATACTCTTGTATTGAATTGAATTCTGAGTGGATGTCATCCATTTCATCTTGACAATGGTCTCTGAAGCCAACGGCTTCAGAGGCCCCAGTTTGCGATGGCTCTAAAGTCGAAGACTTTAGAGCCCCGAGTTGAAGCATATCTTGCTATATTTGAAACACAAAAACGTACTAGCAATAACCATCACATAAGCACATTTGCGTCATCGATCTTAAAATTGGATTATTTGAAAAATTGGGTCATCGACCCGAAAATTGAATTTGAAAATTTTGAATAATTGGGTCATCGACCCGAATTTTGAATTTGACATCACTTGGAATATTGGGCCATCGACCCGAGGTTTGAAGTTGAATTGTTGGAATGCTGGGTCGTCGACCTGAAATTGAATTTGAAAGACTGGGTCATCGACCCGAAATTTGAACATGTTGAAAATTTTGAATAATTGGGCCATCGACCCAAAGTTTAAATTTGACATCACTTGGTATGTTGGGCCATCGACCCTTCAAAAATTGAATTTGAAATTTTGAATTTTGAAAGATTGGGGTCATCGACCCGAAAAGATTCCACTACTTGGATCATCTATCCATAATACGCAAAAAGTTTTTGGAATATTGAAATTTTGAAATTTTTTGAAATCGAACCTTGATGGGTGAGCATGAAATATGACTCAGACACTCCATATGACCCGTAAACAACGTAGGCGTAGCCCGCTACCGTAAAACAAAAAAGGAAAAAAAACCTTAAGTGTGCACGGGTTTTAATTCAATTATGGACTTGCTGGGGGTAGAAATGTAAATTGGCCATTATGGCACCAAAAGATGGCAAATTGGGATCACAAGGCCATCGGACTTGAGACAGAGATATCGTATGGCATGGGCGTGCTCCCAGGGGCACATGGGAATCAAGATCACTTGGCATTGACAAGGTGGATTAAACTCATGGAGCAACAACGTTGGCTTCACCCAGACACTAAACACAGACTGATTTTATGAGAACAGTTGGACATCACACATCACTCCTGTTGGGAACATTCTGCCACTCTTCTCCTCGCCTCCTTTCTTTTCAGCGAGTATTCATCATTTCTTGCCACCGCCTTCTTTCTTTTCAGCGGGTTTTTCATATTTTCTGTTCCCAACACAAACTCACATCTATATGACTCAGCATCTTTGCCTAAACCGTTAGATAAAGCTCATTCTGAGACTTGACACTACTCACCTGAATCTATATCCTTATCCTGTGCCTACATCGAGTTATAAGACCGACTCAAACAAAGGTGGCTTCATTTGGACTTGGTTAAGACCCATAAGAAACCGACAAGATGACAACTTGGTTGATGAGTGGATTGAATCCCTTATTCTGAAGGACTGCCTACGTATTCGCGTGGAGCGAAATCAAATCCGACGTAGTTCGATCATGGTGCATAAACATAGCATTTTGATTGTGTGTACACCCTCGAATGTTTCACCTAAGGTATCATGTCGTATCCCATTCTAGCCTGTAAGGTACCGTTAAATCCCGTGTCTAGGGTTGGTACAAAAGGTTGTGTTTTTTTGGGATGTGGAGCTTGGTAAAAACAAGTTTGAATGGTTAACCATCATTCTGAAGGCTTGTTTTGTGGTGTTAAGGCCAAGGGCTATGGCTTATAACGTGGTTGGAAATGGTGTCTCAGGCTTGATGAAACCCGAGTACAAATGGGTTGGAAAATGATGTGGGTTCAAATTTCCATGTCTGGACCCTAAAGGCTAGGTATAACAACACAAGCGGAATGATTCTCAAAATTCTCGACTATACCCTTGTAACTGTCTCAGGAAGGACTTAGGGGTAAAGAGGTTACTACTTAAGCTTTTGGGCTTCGCCCATTGAACTTCGGCTATGGGTAGTTGACTTGACTTCTGGCTTCCGTAACTTCGACATTTAACCAAAAACCTTTTGTAATAACTTCAACATCTTTTTCCTTTTTTCTTTTTCTTTCATCTTTTTTTCATTTTTCTTTTTTTTTTCATTTTTTTTTTCATCTTTCCAATTTTTCTCCTTTTCTCATTCTTTTTCATTTTTTTTCTCTCTTTGAAAATGATCTTCTATTCATTCTCTTAGTCATAAATGGATACACCTTGAAAACTGGGCTTCGCCAACTAATTTGGGTAGGAACTAACAATTCCTTGTTAGAACGGGTTGATATCTTCTCTCTTCGAGATGGGATGATTTTGTGGGGATGGACTTGCCTTCCATCATCGATAGGGAAACCAGGAGCTAGTCCGGGTTCATCATAGAATCATCTAAAGGCTTGTGTTAAGCATTGGTTTTGATGGAGGTTTTCTACCGCCAGACATGGAATAGGTAAAGGAATCAAACAAAGGATCCTAGTGTACCTTACATTTTGAAATGGGACATATTTCTACCCCAGGGATGCCTTTGAGTGTGTTGTGCATTTTATCATATTTCGGAATGATTGAGGATGGGAAACAAGACATATTTGGAAACGAGACTGCAACTTTTTTTTGGAAAGGTAATTGCTTAACAGACTCAAAGGAACGATTCCTAGGACACACCCTAGGTCATCGTGGAACAAACGACTCAACTTCAAGAAAAGAAAGTCCTAGACTCGACTCGGCTAAGAAAAGAAAACAGATCCCGACTCATAATTTCAAATCTGGTCATGAGCTTTCTCTTGTTCAGCTGTCAACATAGATGCTCCGCTCTTGTCCTTGATCCCTTTGATGGTCGGCCTCCATCCCGAGGTAGTCCTCTGAGGATCTATGCCAGTGATGAAGGTCGGTGAATCGAATTGTCTTTTATTAACTTCGTTAACGAGAGGAGTACATTCTAGAGCAAGACTCCCGACTTGAATTTCATTCTTCGGGTTTGGCAAGAATTCAAAGCAATCCATAAATATCTTCCCGATAAACACCCCTTTCAAGTGACATGGGCGTATAAGATGGGAATAATCGACATTGTCTTCGACAGAAACAAAGTTGGAGTGATCGCCAAATGGATTGGTGATGTTATTAGGTTTAACAATTTGGGATCGGAGCGTTCCGTTCTCAATCATGTCTTGAATTTCGTGCTTGATCGATAGCACCTTTCAGTATCATGGCCTTTCCTTGATGAAAGGCAAGAGGCATTTGGTTTATACCATTTATCTTGTTGATCAGCGGGAGGGTCCGGAGTTGGACCAATAGGCTTCAGCTTTCCTTGGGCTATGAGCCTTTGGAGAGCGTATGTATAAGTGCATCCGATATCGGTGAATGCCCTCGGAGCTTGGCGCTGCGGCTTCTTCGATTGCCCTTCTAAGAGATTGATGGCTTCATCAATATGGGTCGTTGCTGGGGCCTTGGCCTTAGACGATGAGGCCCCTTGGTACCCTTTCGGCTTTTCAGCCTCTGCCCTTATGACATCATCTTCTACCTTTATCCCGATTCTTACCAATTCTTTGAAAGAGCCAAAATTCTGGTATTTCAGAGCATTGCGGTAAATAGGTCGTAGATTCTTTACGAACTTATCTACCATTTCAACTTCATCAGGCTTCTTGGCTAATTTCACGCTTTCAGCGCGCCATCTTGCAAGGAATTCAGTAAAACATTCTTTTTCTTTCTGTGTCATCACCTCCAATGTTCTTATGTTGGTTTGAATCTCGACATTGTCAGCATAGTGCTTACAGAACTCCACCGTAATATCTTCAAAAGTGGGGAAGTCCTTAAGGTCCAGATTGTAGAACCACGCCTTCGGGTGTTCATCCAGGGATTGAGCGAAAATTTCAGAGAGCATGTCAGCAGGCACTCCCTTCAGTGCTAAGTACCCCTTATAGGCCTTAACATGGTGGACTGGATCTTCTGTGCCCTTAAACTTTGGGATGTCAGTGAGTACCATGTTCGTGGGCAGCTTATCCTGTATGACACTGTTGTTCGTTTCTTTGAGACTAACCTCAAAGATGGTCAACCTGTAAGTTCACACCTACTTAAAATGATTGAGTACGTGGAAACTTTAGAGGGGTTGGGATGTAAAATCCCCGACGAACTAGTGTTGGACCGAGTGCTCCACTCTCTCTCTCACGTCAAAGGATTTACCCAATTTAGGGTAAATTATAATATGACAAACATGAGAAAGAGTTTACATGAGCTCCATTCTCTACTTGTACAAGCAGAGAAGGACATGGGATTGAGTGGGAGTACAAGGAAAGATGTGCTTGTGATTAACGTGAAGGGGAAGAAGCAGTTTAAGAGGAACGCAGGTAAGAAGCCCGTTCAGGTGGGGGGCAAAGGTAAAGCAATTGTGAATTGCTCTACCAAGCAAAAACCTATAAAGGGTAATCCTCTTAAAGATACTTGTAAATATTGTAATAACAAGGGACATTGGAGACGTAATTGTACAAAGTACCTGGATGACATAAAAGCTGGCATTGTGAAGCCGACATGTAATTTCTCATCTGAATCTTTTATGATAGACATAAATTATGCTTGAAATACAACTTGGCTATTAGATACTGGTTGTGGTTCTCACTTGTGTAATCATTTGCAGGGCCTAAAAAGCATAATAAAGCTAAACAAGGGTGATGTCGATCTCCGAATGGGAAACGGGTCTAAAGTAGCTGCCGTCTCAGTAGGAACTTATGTACTTAGTTTAGCTTCGGGGTTGGAGTTACATCTTAATAATTTTTATTTTGTACCAACGCTGTCTAGAAATATAATATCCATATCTGTGTTAGACACAGAAGGGTTTTCCTTTGTAATTAAAGACAAGTGTTGTACTTTTTCCCTTAATGGGATTGTATATAGTCAAGCTATTTCAATCAATGGTATTTATATTCTAGATACTTGCAACGATGTTTATCATTTAGATAATAAAAGACTCAAAACAGGTGATCCTGATCTATCTTATTTATGGCATTGTCGATTAGGACACATCAACGAGAAGCGCATTAAAAGACTAATGTCGACTGGTGTAATTAAACCTTTTGATTTCGAATCATTTGGTACATGCGAATCTTGTCTTCTTGGCAAGATGACTCGTTCACCTTTTCTAGGAAAAGGATCTCGAGCTAGTGAGTTATTAGGTTTAATACATACCGATGTATGTGGCCCAATGACAGTCACTGCTAGAGGTAATTATGTCTATTTCATTACTTTTACCGATGACATGAGTAGATATGGGTATATCTACTTAATGAGGTATAAAAGTGATGCTTTTGATAAGTTCAAAGAGTTTCAGAATGAAGTAGAAAATCAATTAAATAAGAAGATTAAAGCATTATGATCAGATTGTGGTGGGGAATATTTAAGCAATGACTTTAATGATCACTTTAAAAACTGTTGTATTATATCTCAGTTAACCTCCTGGCACACCACAATTAAATGGTGTGGCTGAAAGGAGGAATCGAACTTTATTAGATATGGTTCGATCGATGATGAGTCAAACAGAGTTACCTAAGTTATTCTGGGGTTTTGCCATTTTATCTGCTATACAATCACTTAATAAAAGTCCCACAAAAGCAACTGACAAAACTCCATATGAGATATGGAAAGGGAAAGTCCCGAATCTGCGATACATGAAAGTATGGGGTTGTGATGCTTATGTCAAGAGCAAGTCTGAGGATAAGCTTCCACCTCGTTCTGGAAAGTGTATTTTTGTAGGCTACCCTAAGGAAACTTGTGGATATTACTTCTACAATAGTAACGAGGACAAAGTGTTTGTAGCTCATGAAGTTGTCTTTCTAGAAAAAGAGTTTATTTCTAGAAGATAGAGTGGGAGAAAATTTGAACTTGACGAAGTTCAAGAGCCACAAACTGATTTGACAATACAAGAAGATGTTCCTTCTACGTCTGAATCAGTTATTGTTCCCTCTGAACCTAGGAGGTCAAAAAGGGTTAGTCGCCAGCCTGATAGATACCTTGGTATTATTGAGAAAGATGGTGACCATGAGGTTTTACTTTTAGAAAAAGTGATGAACCGAAGACCTATAAAGCAGCAATTATGAGTTCTGACTCTAATCTATGGCTCGACGCCATACAATCCGAAATGGATTCCATGTACGATAATCAGGTATGGGACCTGGTTGGCTTACCTAAAGATGTTTGACCTCTTCAGTGTAAGTGGATTTTCAAGATTAAAATCGGTATGGATGGACATAAAGATGTCTACAAAGCTAGATTGGTTGCAAAAGGTTTCACTCAGGTTCATGGTTTACACTATCATGAAACTTTTGCACTAGGTTCTATGCTTAGATCTGTTCGGATAATGTTAGCGATTGCTGCATTTCATGATTATGAGATATGGCAAATGGATGTCAAAACCGCTTTCATGAACGGGTTTCTGGAAGAGGAAGTGTTCATGACAAAACCTGAGGGTTTTGTGGATTCTAAAAATCCTAACAAAGTATGCAAACTTAAGAGATCCATTTATGGTCTTAAGCAAGCGTCAAGGAGTTGGAATCATCATTTTGATCATGTTATTAAACAGAATGGTTTTTCTCGATGTGTTGAGGAAGCATGTTTATACATGAAGTTTAGTGGGAGTAAAGTATTTTTCTTACTTCTTTATGTGGACGACATATTACTAATTGGGAATGATGTTGATATGCTTGCTTCTGTTAAAAAGTGGTTGGGAAATCACTTCCAAATGAAAGATTTGGGAGAAGCTCGACGCATCTTGGGTAACCGGATCTATAGGGATATATCCAAAAGGATATTAGCATTAAGTCAAGAAGCCTATATCGATAAGATTCTTGACCGATTCAATATGAAAAACATCAAGAGAGGTTTTTTACCTATAGGCAGTGGGATCACTTTGAGTAAGTCACAGTGTCCTACTGAGCCTAAGGATATTGAACGCATGAAATCGATTCCCTATGCTTCCGCTGTTGGATCGATCATGTATGATATGATGTGTTCTCGTCCTGACGTCTCGTATGCTTTGAGTATGACGAGTCGTTTTCAGAAAACTCCAGGTGAGAGTCACTGGATAGCCGTCAAGAATATTCTAAAGTACTTGAGAAGGACTAAAGATTAATTCTTAGTGTTTGGAGGAGAATCTGAATTACATATAAGAGTGTGGACATGGCCCACCTATACGCCAAGCCGATCCGTCGGACGTATAGAGGTATTTTGAAAGCCACGCTCGGCGGCGTAAAAATGCTTTCAACCGGATCGTTTTAGATCGGTCGGTTTCGTCTCGGTAAGGGTCTCGAAAAGATTAGAGATGTTCGGAGTCGCCACCAACCATTTGTGGGATGCCTGGAACCCGTTCGAAATCCACTTTATACCTCGGTCAAATCGAAGCACAAAGCAGCGTTTGACATAGGTACTAAAGATAAGGAAATCGTCCCTCTTTAGCATCCTATCTCTAGAATGACTCTCGTAAGCCCTGGATAAGGTCGTCCACTATCCAAAGTTTCTGAGTAAGAGGTGAAGGTAGCCCTTTAATCAGACACCCAATCCCGCCCGCGTTAGCGGCCTCTACTGATCGATCTTGATTGGTTGAATGCAACAGTTGATAAAACGGTTTAAATGCATGAATGTGCATCCAATAATTTAAACCTAACATGTGAGAGCTTTCTAATTCGGTTGATTTAATCCAAGTATCAAGTATAAGATGTCGAGTTGGATTAAGGATTGATTTGCATCCAAGACGGAAATTAAACATCCATTTACCGTGTTAGGTTTAGGGTGCATAACGTGATCCATTTGTCTTAGCAAAGTGTTTTGCAAATACGATATCGAATAGTCATCTGATCCGTCCTATATATGGGCTAACCGGAGTCGGGATCGTCCTAGACTAATGCTGGAAGGGAACAGACCCTGTACCAGACGGCTATATGAGGCGCGAGCCAGTCGGCGGGGTAAGGAGCCTCTTCCTGGTTTTAAAGATGAGAAATGGAGGGCCTGCTTAGGCGCGGGTTAGCCCACGGTTTATGTGCCGTGTTCTGACCTTTTAGAAAAGGTTATAAAAAGTGTTGAAAATGGGTATTTGAACCCGGTTTGATTTGAAGGGGTCGTTTAGACCGCATTTGTTAATTTGAAGAACTAGACTCGAATAATCATCATTATTTGGATAATATTCGGTGTCGGGTTCGATTTGGCAAACTTGACATGAATAGTTATGAAAGTAATTATAGACTAATTGTTTTAAGTCCATTTGAATGTAACTAGTCGATACTCATCATCGTACCCGGGTTAAAATCCGGCATGGTATGTAGAACCAAGGATGACTTCGTGTTGGTGACTAATATGTTTGTTCTTAGAAATGTAAAGAAATGAAATAAAATGTTTTAAAATACCTTTTAAATGTCATTAACCAAATATTATCACCAAATCACGGATTTAACCGTCATGGTATGAGGAACCAAGGGTGAAAAATGTTTTATGGTTAAAACAAATGAAATAAAATCAAAAAAGGGTTCGAAAATATTTGGAATGGTAAAAACCGATTACAAATGTGAAAATGGATTAAAGGGAAATGACGAGAACAAACACGGTTGATCTCTGACCTGGACACCCTATTTAGGCGCGGACAAGCTGGCGACCTAAGGGGCTTCTGTCTCAGGCCAAAAATCAATTTTGGCTCGTTTATTCCATGTTTTGGTTCATGTTATGCACGTTTTAGCGTGTTATAGTCATGAAACAAATGAAAATATAATAAAAGAGGATTTTTACACCCTCATACTTACATGTTTGGTTATGGCGAGTGACTGACGTAGGTGTAACATATCGGAAAAAACTCGGTTTAAAACCGTTTTGGTAAGTGACGGTGTAGTGGTCGAAGTAGTCGGTCAAGTGATTTAATGCACGATGACGGTACCAAACAATGTGGAAGGCTTGTATTTACGATCGGTAGGTCGTAAATACGCGTCGGGTTGTGACATAGGAAGTCGAGTCGAGAATTTTATGGGAGAAAAGAGGGGGCGGACACTCGCGTAAGTCTCAAATAGGTGGCATTTGAGGGGTATTTATAGGAGAATGAGTGGTTGTGTGAGTTTTGAGCGACGTGGCCACCTGGGCTACTCAAAGAGGCGCGAGCCACGTCACGGTTCTTCGAGGTGAGTTGTCGCTTTCACAATAAACGCAATCATGATTTATTCTTTCCTAGGTTTTGTAGTCACATGTTTGGTACTTGACCAACATGAATCCGGGAAAAATTAAGGTAGAAGATTTGAAATGTTTTGTTTTTGGTGGTTGACTTAGTTTGACTCGTTGGAGTCGGGATTTAAATTTTGAGTCGGATTTTGGTCCGGTGCCGGTTTTGACTCTAGTAAGTGTCATTGCGACCCCATCGTCGTGCATTAAACACTCCAGGTATTTTTGAAATGTTTTAAAATGTTTTATTTTCGAAATCGTTTTAAGTTTTCCGACGTAAAGTTGTACACAAACTGTCGACCAAACGCCGTGATTCCAAAGCATGTTGTAGTCCGATAATCATCGGGTGTTTGTTGGAGTCTCAGCAGATACTAGGTATCTACAGAGCCCCCACTTTGACTGAGGCTTGGACAGGGCGAAAGTCAAAGTAGAGCCCCCAGGTCAATCGAAGATTACAACCTGGAGACCCAAGCAACGTCGAGGCGGCTCGAAAGGATTCGGGCCAAGGACCTGCCGTCAGGAAGGGCGACGCCAAGGCGAATCGAGGGTACGAGCCGAGGACCTATCGTCGGGAACAGTTTAGAGTCTGTCGACTGTCCGTGCCAGTCGTTTAAAGTCCATTAGATTACGTACAAAGGCGCGCTAGCCATAAGAAGGAGTCATACCTGAGGCATCTTCGGATATGTCCTTGCGCGTTTTGCGGACAAAGGCTCGCCAGCTGTGGTAAGGGAATGTACCCGATGCATCTTCGGGATGTGTCATTGAGTGTTTGCGGAAAAAGGCACGCCAGCTGTGGTAAGGAAATGTACCCGAGGCATCTTCGGGATGTGTCCTTGAGTGTTTACGGACAAAGACTCGCCAGCCATGGTAAGGAGGTAAGGAAATGTACCCGAGGCATCTTCGGGATGTGTCCTTGAGGTGTTTGCGGACAAAGGCTCGCCAGCCATGACGGTCGGTTAACGGACCGTGGGCATAGCCGCGTCAAATGAGCTTGTTTTGATAGTAGCGAACTCATGATGCCGCTGCGGAAATAGTGAAGTCAAATTTTCACTATCACTGTTTTTGAAATGAGCGGGTTCCGCGAGGGAGCCCCCTGCTGGTATTTGAAGGAATAGTGAATTTGGAATCTTCACCATTCGTCGTTCTTTTTTTTTTTTGAATTTGAAGTGGCGGTTTCGATCGCCGTTGAATTCGAATTTTGAAGGAAATAAAAAATTTTAAATTTTGCTATTACGTTTGAAGTGACGGTTTATATGCCGCCGTTGACATTTGACGGAAATAGTGAATTTGGAATCTTCACTATTAATTGAAGTGACGGTTTATGTGACGCCGTTGACATTTGATGGAAATAGTGAATTTGGAATCTTCACTATTAATTGAAGTGACGGTTTATGTGCCGCCGTTGACATTTGATGGAAATAGTGAATTTGGAATCTTCACTATTAATTGAAGTGACGGTTTATGTGTGATGGAAATAGTGAATTTGGAATCTTCACTATTAATTGAAGTGACGGTTTATGTGCCGCCATTGACATTTGATGGAAATAGTGAATTTGGAATCTTCACTATTTATTGAAGTGACGGTTTATGTGCCGCCGTTGACATTTGATAGTGAAAATAGTGGAATTTAGTTTCTAACTATTATTTTGGAAATAACGGTTTTAATTGCCGTTGTTCGAAATTGGAGGAAATAGCGGATTTTGGACTCTCGCTATTATTTTTGAAATTTTTGAAGGAAAATAGTGAATTTTGATTTCACCATTATTTTTGAAATTTGCGGTTTTGATCGCCGTTTGTTTGAAATTTTCGAAAATAGCGAATTTAAATTTTCACTATTTGTTTTTGTCTTTGAGAAAACGACGACCTTTAATATCGTCGATGAAAATTCGAAGTTTATTATGTGAAATTGGGCCAAAGCCCAAATTTCGGTGAAAAAGCAAAGGGACGCCTGATTGAGGCGCGATCCCTCTTGCGAATCAAAGGGGCTTCCCTTTTTTTCTGTAAAAGACGCGAGTCCAGGCTGCATCTCATTCCCATTTCGTCTTCTTCACATTTCGACAAAAAATAAACCTCAAGAACGCCATTGTTGGTCCTTAAGCTTGCTCCCATTCGTGCCATTAACAACAATGTCATCTCAAGGTATGTATTTCCTCTTGAATCCATTTTAATTTGTCGATTTTTTTGGCTTAATTGAATTAGGGCGGAATTTTACCCTAGAAAATCGAATTGGGCGTTTTTGATTGAACCCATTTTGAGTGAAATTGATGCTTGCATTAGGTTAGAAACCTGTTTAGGAGTATAGGGGTGCTTTTAAAGCTGCGTCATGGAAACCGTGTCGGATTTCGTAAAAAGAAGGAAATGTGAGTGTGAGGAAACATAAAAATGCCCTGAATCATCCCGAAGAGGCGCGAGCTTCCTGGCGGGAGGTTTGAGGTGTCAGGAGAAAACACAAGTTGAAAGAGATAAGTCAACAGCGGGAATCCTGGGGAAGGCCTAAAGAGGCGCAAGCCTCCTGGCGATGTAAACCAGCTTTCCTCGTTTTTTTGAAAAACGCGGTGATTATTTTGTATAAATAGGGACGTTTGCGCTTCATTGTTTCATCATCCGAAACACAAAATCATCTCTACAAAACCTCTTCTTCTTTCACAAAAATATTCCATGGATGCTTTTGAGAACGCATTGCGACAATGGTGCCGGGATTTGTCGCCTCCCGAAAAGTATCAACTCGTTTGCATGGGAGTTGGTCAATTGTTGGTGCTTCGCCAAGTCAAGGTGCAACCTTAATTTCTTGAAGCATGTTCTCGGTTTTGGGATTTTAAACATCATGTTTTCGTTTTCCCGAAAGGTGAGATTTGTCCTCTCGCCGAAGAAGTTAAAGCCATTGGTGGGTGGCCGGGTTGTGTTCCGGTGCTTCCCCAGACTCGGTTGTGCTACAAGGAGAAATTCCGTTCCATGTTGGGCTTATCAACAAGCAAAATCAACTTTCTTCTTGCTCCAGATGGTGTGCATATGTTGGCTCTTATCAACATCTTTTCAAACCGATTAGATGCTAATGTCTCGGAGGTGGCTAGGAGAAGGGCTCTTGCATTTTGCCTTGTCCATGTGTACCTCTTTGTTGATGTCTTGAAGAATGAGAGGTCAAAATGCTATGGTAGCATGACCCTTATTCATGTGATTGAGAAAATGGAGCATGGTAGAGATCCATCATGGTTGGTGCTTGGAGAGATTATCCAAGCTTTGGACAAGGAAGGCTCTTGTGGAGAAGCTCCCTCTTTCGGATCCCCAAGGATCCTCCAAGTGTGGCTATTGGAGAGGCTAAGTTATGTAGAGCCTCCGGTTGATTCTTCTTCTTATTCCTTCCGTCATCTTACCATGAGGAAGAAGTTGTACCCGGATAGTTTTGCTTCCACCGAGGCTTATTGGGCCGCAAGATTGGCGGAGGAGGGTGGTCCTCATATCCGTTAGGTGGTGCCGTGGTGGCACTTGAGGTCCTTCACGGGGTTGCCCGCTTCGGGTGCTAGTCCTCGTTCTTTGATGGTGGTGGGTTTGAAGGTTGTTTCCTTCATTTATCCCGAAAGGCTCATGAGGCAAATGGGGCGTCAACAAAAGGTGCCTGCTCAAAATACTCTTGTCCAAGAGAATGTTTTCCGGAACTCCGAGCTTGTGGAGGTCTTTGAAAGGTGGTGGACCACTCGGCCGCTTTGGGAGGTACCAAACCCCGTTGCCACGACATGGGTGACTCCCGCTTATGTCAAGTGGTCACGTGCTCCGTCCTTAGAAGAGAGATCCAAATTTCGTAAGGATGAGGTTGTCGACTTGAAGTATCGGGAGGTTGGCAAGGCCAACCGTGCCTTCTTTGAGGAGTATGTTGATGGAGCTACCCCCGATGTGATGAGACCACCAAAGAGGAGGAGTTCCGTCCCCAAGAATATGGTGGGCTGTGCTTTGGCTCGTCTTGGGTCTAATATGGGGTCTTGTGATAGACCGGAGGCCGTCGCCGTCTTAGATCCGTTGAGGATCCGTTCCGAGGAGGAAATCCATGCTAGGCGGGCCAACACGAAGAACAAGGGGAAGATGTACCCCGAGGGAAAAGGCAAGGGTAGAATGGAGGAGTGAAGACCTCTATTACCCACTTTATTATTATGTTGTATTATTGTTGCGAGTTTTTATTATGTTGTACTAGCTAGTTATTGTATGTTTTGTGCTAGTTTTATTATGTGAGGTGTTTTAGTTGACACCTTAGCTTTGACAAGTTGTAGACTCGTTGAGCTTTATTTATTGTCGAAATTGTAATCCCTCCCATTATTAATTAAATAATAGGATTGCCCATGTCAAGAATCGTGAACGCTTGTTTCTTCCATCCATTTTGTAAAGGCAATTCAATTTGAATCGTCCTAAACATTTACTATTGGGAAAATGGTATTTTGTGGAAAGGTAGAAAGGTTTATTGTTGTATTTTGTGGGAAAGGGGAATGCTTTTCCCCTCTCTTTTTTTTATGGGTGGTCGGTCGGAGCTATATTCTATTTTTCGGAACAATTGTCGTTGGAAGCACCTAGACCAAAACACAATTTATAGCTTCACAAAAAACTCTACAATTAGTAAAGAGGCAAGTAAAGGTCGGATCCCAAGGGAAGGGAATTGAAATGAGATTTCTATTGAGACTAGTGGTGTCTTAGGGATGTCACAATTTGGGTTGATGTAGAAGGTCACTAAACTAATTAGCAATGAAAGTAAATAAGCAAGATGAATTGAAAGGGTTGTAAACAATTGATAACAAGCATTAGGGTGTCATGGGGTCATAGGGGATTCATGGGAATTGATCATACAAACATGTTCTCAAATTATAAGCAAGCAATTATTGTTGTGATGGATTGAGTTTGGTTATATCTTACAATCCTAGGAAAGTTTGGGTCCCGGAGCCGAATCGATTAGATTGTACAACACCTACAAGTCGACTTAGTCTTCCCTACTCAACAACATGCATGGTCTAATGAGACCCGAGTTGGTTTATGTCTTACAAGTCTCATTGAAAAGATAAGTGATGGTTGAAAATGCAAGAATTCACAGGCTTAGCATTTCATCAAACATAACATGTGCATGAGTTGAGATCAAAACAAGCAAGCAAATAAACCATGAAAGCATATTAATTTAAGCATGAATCATTCCCCATGTTGGTTTCCCCTAAAAACCCATTAACCCTAGCTATGAAACTACTCACTCATTATCATGTTGAACATGCTAGCAAGGTTGTCAATCATACCAACAAAGTGAAACATGATGAACAAATGAAAGTAATTAGCAATAATTAAAAAGGGATTAAGAGAATTATACCTACTAATGATTCCAATAATAAAGCAAAGAATAATGGAAGTACTTGATACTTGATTGAGAGGTTGTCAATCTCCCAATAATTACCCACATAATATTCAATTACCCAAAATAAAGGATGAACAAAAAAGAGATTAAGGAAATAAAACTTGTATTAAAACTTGATTAATTGTTGATTACAAAACTAAAGAGATATTTGATTGATATTAACTACTCTAAGAATTGATAAGAAGAACATGCTCTTCTAATTAGACTAATGGGGTATTTATAGTGGAAATTAGGTGGATGCATTAGGGTTAACTAAGGGCTTAAATGACGATTAAGTCCCTACTTAGGGAAACGCCGGTATTTTCTGAAGGAAGGGCATCTTTCTTGAAGCTTGAAGAAACGAATTTGCGCTGTCTTGGAATTCGTGCGTCTTAGGCACGGGACGGCCGGATTCCTGTGTCTCTGCTCGGGCGTCTTTGGGAGAAGACGGGCGTCTTCTGGATGCTGCTGCCCGGGCGTCTTTGGTAGAAGACGCACGGATTGTGGTCCTGGGGACGGGCGTCTTCAGGGGAAAACGGGCGGATTGTCATGCAGCGTACTTTCTTCTTCTTTTCTTCCCTTTTCTTCATAAAATCCTTGGGGATTTTCATGGGGATGCAAGGATCTTTCCTCATCATTGCCCAACTACTATAATATGTACAAAGGCCTTCTAATCTTGTCTCTCCTTGATGCTTGGTCATTGGATTCAATCAATTTAGTCTCATTTTTCCATGAAAATGCAAGGTTTGCATTCCTTTCCTACCAAGGACACAAAACCTCAAAGAATATGCAAAACAAAGAACTAAAGACAATAAGTGACCCAAATATGCACTAAAAAGCATGGGAACAAGGCTTATTCGGGGACTAAATATGCGCTAATTATGGTCACATCAAATATCCCCAAACCGAACCTTTGCTCGTCCCGAGTAAAGAGGTGACAAAGACTAGGACCATTATTTAAACTAACCTAATAACATAGCCGACATGAGACAATTAGCGGGTCTCACTCCGCCCCTTCAACTCACAACAAGACAACCATGAGGTAGGATGCCTTCTTGCAAGGCAAGGTGGGTCTTGCCAAAATGGCGACACATCCAAACATTAAGCACACAAAATCAAATAATGGATGCATCTACAAAAGGAATAGCCACTTCCTCATCAAGTGGCGGAGGCAACTAAAAGAGAACAAATTTAAGAGCATATATTCCGTCACAAATACTAGTTCAACAAATTACTAAGGCTAAGAGGATGGCACTAAATCACCTCCAAATGGTGTTAAACTAGACTACTTTCCTCCTCAATTTCCAAATACTTTCGTCAAGAGCGATCGGATGGTATGGAATGATGATCCCCATGATGCTAGTAGCATATGACATGACAAGTCTCGAGTTCTCTACAAAAGTAAAGGTCATGGATCGTCCCAAGCTCGACAAAGTGGCTTGACAAAAAGGCTTTTTGGGAATGAAATGCTCAAATCGTTATAAACAAGGGTGGATATGACTAGCATTCAAAATTTGACCTCAATCAACTTTCACATTTCAAAAATTAGAGACGGAGTTTGTCCCTTCCGTGCTAATGTCCTTTGCTTTCGCCAATCGCTTATTAGGCAACCGGTTAACCTCTAGACAATAGCTTTTTGGGGTGATAGTCACTCTGTCTCTGTGCGGTTGAATTCACAACCGTGTGGGGGCCCAATTCAATGGATCCCTCTCCAAAGCACATCGAAGTGGTACGCCTCCATCAAAGCAACTAAAATTCTCAATATTTCAACATTTCATAACATTTGAGGTTTCCTTGGCCATAAAACGTTTCCACATACAAAATTTTTGAAATGAGCGCTTCAAACTTATTGATAGAAAGTATTTTTGGGTTGCCGTACCACAAGGTCAATCAAGGTCACCTAGACAAGTTAACCAAGTCCACATCGCATCGCGGGGTTGGATAGGTGACTCACATGCAAACCCTTGACTAGGTTTTGGGTCATGGGTCGAAAGACACTAGTATGACACAATCTAGGGTGTTTTACAACCATTCTAGTAGGCGAAGTCTTAAGTTGAAAAAGTATTTGTAATGGCTTAGTTGCTCTTGTCAAAGTTCTCAATTAGGCACTTTTCAAATTATTTTATCTAGATGCAACTAAATGCCATGATGCAACTATTATATACATCCTAGTGCAAGTGATTCTACCAACTAATATGACATATAAACTAAATGCAAGTCCTAAGTTCACATTGTTATACCGCATCCATCAAATAAAGCCACATAGTCATTAACATAAAGAGGAAAAAGGAGATTGGAAAGATCATACCATGCGGTCTTCAATATCCTCATGTCTCAGATGTGGCGTAGTCGATTAATGTGAACAAGGATAGAACAAACACAATATATACAATAATATATACTTGACTACACTACAATGGAAAAGAACTTGTTTTTTATTTTTCAATTTTCAAATTTTTATGCTTTTTTCGAAATTTTTCAATTTTTTTGTATAAAAGTTAAGTTAGAATACCCCATCCCCATAATAATATGGGCATTTTCCTCAATGGCCAAAATGATGGGAAATTATGCAAACATGATGCATGATTTCTACACTAAATGCAAGCTATACTAATCTACACTACATGATGCATGGTTGTTGTTTATGACGGAGAGGATAATTTAGATTACCTCCCGTTGTGTATGTATGTACTTCCCCAAACCGAGTTAGACATTATTGTTAATGTCCTAAGGTTGGGTGTAGTTCATGCACACACTATGCAATGCATGAAACTAAATTTGTCATTTTGGATTTTTAAAAGTGGGAACAATAAAATGAGAACACCTCAATGGCTCCTAGGTGTTAGTCCTCTATGGTGCTAGGACTACTCCAACAATGATCAAGATTAATAAAATACAACAAAGATAGAAGTAGACAAACCTCAAGAGGGTAGGGGCCTCCAAAGCTTGCTAATCTTCCATCATATCATCACTATCATCATCTTCCTCACTAGAAGTGGACTAATCACCACTTCCCCCTTCACTTTGTTGTTCACCTTGCTCATCATCCTCTTCTCCTTCTTCACTAGCTTTTTCATCAATGTTATCGTCAACCTCTTCATCACCGACAACCTCATTATCACCCGGAAACTCACACCTATATGCATTCGGAAAGAAGACTTCCCTATCCGCCCAACTAGGCAAAGGACATGAAGGGTCAAGTAGTCCTTGCCTAGCTAAGTGAAGGAGGGGTGGATATTGGGCTAAGTAAGCATCTTCCCGGTCTTGAAGGCTTGCTTGTGCATCTCTTACATAAGAAGAGTCATATAATCTTTGCTTGCTTCAACACCTTCGGGCTTGAACTCTTGGTACTTGAAAGGATAGGGTGGTGTGACAATGGAAGAGGAGGGCATTTCAATTTCACCCTTTTGTTGTCGGATAATGTATTCGGCCTCTTTTGAAAGGGGAAGGAGATAGTTGGTGCGGTGGACACTTAAACGACAAATCTTCGAAGGCAAAGTAAAAGATCTAGCCTCACTAGTGAGCCACCCATACTTGGTGTCAAGAGGGTTATGAGAGACCCACTTGTACTTGTTTATCATAGTATCAATATCAACGAGATGACCACCCTTCTTTGCCTCATAGTTGTTATCCTTGTTGAAGTTAGGATCAAAGTATTTAGCCAAAAGAGTGACTAGACCTCCATTCACAATGATGGTAGTGCCTTGCTTCCCACAATCAACGTTTAGCCATCTATCCACCAAAAGCCTTAGAGAGTTGAAAGGCTTGGTGAACTCCCTTCCAATGTTCAAGGCCGACTCAAGAAGAACAAAATCGAGTTTGGTGAAATGGTTGGTGTCTTTTCTTGCAATGATGGTATTCCCTACAACCTTGTGCCACACTCTAATGCCTGGATGGTGGAATAATAGAGCGCGACTAGCATGAAAGCTCTCGAATTTCCTTCCGGAAATTGCCTCCCAAAGAGGGTCGGGATCATATTTGCCAACATTCATGAAATAACTCGGTGAATCACTAAGACCCAAAGCTTTACCCATTTCCTCAAAGGAGATGCGCCTACTAACATTAGCTAGGCAAAACTCGATGGTTTCCATAGTCTCAACCTTGTTAACTTTCAAAGCACTCAAAAATTCTAAGGTAAGGGAGGGGTATGTCAATTCTTTTGTTGTAAACAATTTCTCCAACCCCATGGCTTTAAAGAAGGCTCTAGTTTGCTCGAGGACACCCAACTTATCTAAGGCATCTTCACAAATAAACTTGGTGTATAGAAATGATTTACTAGCAAACTTGGCAAAAGTGTCCCTATGGGATTTGGAAATGAAAATTACCTCCGGATAATTCAAAAGTTGAGCAATTTCCGGAGTGGTAGATGTTGTTGCTTCCATGAGAGGTTGTTGTTGTTGCACCTCCAAGTTTGGGCTAGCTACCACCATAGCCAATGCTTTCTTTGCTTGAAGACTCTTTTGTCTTGATGAGAGTGCCTTTGCCTTTGGTGCCTTTGTTGCTCCCTTTGTCTTTGCCATTGATGAATAAACCAAGAAAAGTGTGAAAAATCTTCAATTTCTAGTGCACCCAAATCGATTTAAAGATGAAAGGCTTTGCCTTTATGAATTCAAAAATTGACTCAAAGGTTGAAGATTTTGTGCTTGGTTTTGATTGTTGTTGAAAGAGGAGTGATTAATTTGTTGTTAAAAGGATGTTTTGATTTGATTTTGGTGAATGTTGTTGAGGAATCTTGTTTTTGTAATGGAGAGGATGAGGGTTTTGGAGTTATGGGGTTTATGGGTAGTGTTTTGAATGATGGAATGAGGAAATGAATGTGGGATGGGGTTTATAATAAACCCGAAAAATTTGAAATGCAAGGGGAAGATGGGCGGCTTTCCTTCGGGACGCCCGGATTCTGCCTGTTCTAGGTTTGGAAATTCTCGCCTAAGGACTGGCGGATTTGAAAACACGGGACAGGCGTCTTTGAGAGAAGCCGGGCGGATTCCTTTCCAGGGATTTTTCTCGTTTTTTCTCAGCCAAAAGACGGGCGTCTTCTCTTTCAGGACGAGCGTCTTTATAAAGACAGGCGGATTCTATTGCAGGACGCCCGGATTAGTTAACAGTCACAAAATTTCAAAAATTCGGCTCAGAAGGACGGGCGTCTTCTGCCCAATATGCCCGGATTGTCTAAAGACGGGCGGATTCTCTTAAAACCGCTCGGGTTCTACCCCTTTTACCCAGATTCAGTTCCATCTGTGTACCTTGCATATCCCTTGTCATTTTTCATTCTTCAAAATCTCGTGTTCTTCATTGTGGGGGTACTACTAAGGCATGAATAGCCTAGGCATTTGTTATCCCCACACTAAGCTAAAGCACTACACATCAATTGAAATCATTAGTCCCTCCCTCACTTCTCTCAAACATGATAATCATCTTGATCAAGGCATAAAAAATCCAAAAATGACAAAAATGCAAATTAAGAATTAAAATGCGAGTTAGGGAGTTAGAAATATTTACAAATGGTGGTTTAGGGAGGACTCCACCAAACTCTCATTCTTGATGAGATGTCAAGGGGGCATGTCCAAGGTGTTGTTGATGTTGCTCAACACCTTGAAAAAGTAATCAAAAGCTTGTTCATTGTCGTGATAAAGTTCTTCAATAGATCTTTGCCCTTGTTGTCGGTCTTGACCGATAGCATTACCAATGTAGGGATTGAAAATCCCTTCAAACTCATCGTCCCAAAGACCATAAACTTCATCTACTTGATCACTAAAGATCTCTTGAGTTGATAGAGACAAGTCTCCTATTATCTTGTTTTGGCCAATGAGGCTATCTTCTTCATTGCTTAACTTTGGTGAGCTTTGCAAGCTCTCTTTGTTACAATTCACTTGCTCTTTGAATGGAGCATCTTCAATTTTCTTCTTCCATTGGAATTCCGACTTCTTCCTATCATCCTTCCGGCTATAATGATCGATCACGAAACATGGTTCATGTAAACGGGGAGCTCTCATAGTTTTGTCAAGATTGAAAGTTATACTCTCATCTCCCACTTCTAGAGTGAGCTCTCCATGTTTCACATCAATCACCGCACCCACGGTGTATAAGAAAGGTCTTCCTAGAATGATTGGAATGTTGGAATCTTCTTCCATATCAACAATGACAAAGTCCACCGGGATGAAAAATTTCCCAATTCGTACGGGAACATCTTCCCATATCCCTAATTGTGTCTTCGTCGATCTATCGGCCATTTTGAGTGTGATATTGGTGCATTTAAGCTCTCCCATCCCCAACCTTTTACTCACCGAGTACGGCATAACACTCACACTAGCCCCTAGATCACATAAGGCTTTGTTGATCGTGGTGTCGCCAATGGTACACGGTATTGAGAAGCTTCCCGGATCCTTGAGTTTTGGAGGTGAACTCCCTTGAAGTATTGCACTACTCACCTTAGTGAAGGCGATAGTCTCAAGCTTCCGGATCGACTTCTTCTTTGTGAGTATGTCTTTCATGTATTTCGCATAGGCCGGCACGTGATTGATTAATTCCATGAAAGGAATTGAGACTTCTAAATTCTTCACAATTTCCATAAACTTTCCAAGTTGGTCATCAAATTTGGGCTTGGCTTGACGACTTGGAAAAGGAAGTCTAATCACAATGGGCTCCTTCTCCTTGACCTTGTCTTCATTTTTCTTTGAATTTTCTTCTTTTGATGATTCTCCATCTTTGGAGTTTTGCACAATTTATTCTTATCACTAGCTTCAACAACTTCATCCTCAACTTGCTTCTTCGGTGCTTCATACCTTGTACCACTTCTCAAGTGAATGGCACTAACCGTTTCATGTCTTGGGGGATTACTTTGAGGTGGTAATTGCCCCTTTTGTCTTTGTGAGC
This sequence comes from Silene latifolia, assembly GCF_048544455.1. Taxonomy (NCBI): domain Eukaryota; kingdom Viridiplantae; phylum Streptophyta; class Magnoliopsida; order Caryophyllales; family Caryophyllaceae; genus Silene; species Silene latifolia. The sequence goes on from NC_133532.1 coordinate 70,195,657, forward strand.
TTGAGGATGCTAGTTGAGTCAATTGGGTTTCCAACATTTTGGTGTTAGCTAGGATGTTGTTGATGGTGGTCTCCTTTGCTTGACTATCTTTTTGCATTTGAGTGAAAAATTCATGTTGATTCTTTTGCATTTGAAGGACCGCTTTTTGAACATCAAAACCTTGGTCATTTTGTTGATTGTACAGATTTTGATTTTGGTAACCTTGGTTTTGGTTGTAAAAGGGTCTTTGATTTTGGCTTCCCATGGGAGGTGGGGTGTATGTTGTTTGAGGGTTTTGAACATTTTGGCTTTGTATGAGAGATTTGGATGGAATTTGGTGTTTTCATTGTAATAGTTAGAATAAGGGGTACCACTCTTGTATGCTTGGAAAGCATTCACTTGTTCATTTGTTCCCCTACATTCACTTGAGTCATGTCCCAAAGTTCCACAATTCTCACATATCCCACTTGGGATTGATGAGGATGCCATCATGGCATTAACATGATGCTTTGGTGATTTCGAGGCTTCTTCAAGTCTAGCCATAGCTTTTTCAAACTTCAAATTGATGGTATTAATGTGAGCACTAAGTTGAGCACCCAATTGAGTAACAGAGTCCACTTCATGCTTTCCTCCTCTAGTAGCCTTGCGAGGTCTACTATATTGTGAGTTATGGACCGCCATTTCCTAAATTTTGTTCCAAGTTTGATTGTCATCAACTTTGGTGAACATTCCATTTGATCCCATGTTGAGAATGTTCATTGAATCTTCATATAAACCGTTCCAAAATTGTTGTACCAAGAACCACTCGCTAAGTCCATGGTGAGGCCATGAGCGACAAATTCCTTTGAACCGCTCCCAAGCTTCATACAAAGATTCTTCATCCCTTTGCTTAAAACCCGTAATTTGAGCTCTTATCATGTTAGTCTTTTCCGGTGGGTAAAATTTTTTGTAGAAAGCTAGAGCCAGCTTCTTCCAAGAATCAATTCCGAGAGTGGCCTTATCAAGGCCCTTCAACCATTGTTTCGTGGTGCCAATTAAAGAAAAAGGAAATAAGACCCATCGAATTTGGTCTTGAGTTACACCGGTTTGAGAAATCGCATCACAATAGTCACAAAAGGTCTTCATATGAGAGTGAGGGTCTTCACTAGGCATCCTCCCAAATTGGCTCCTTTCGACTAATTGGATAAATGCGGATTTGACAATGAAATTTCTGGTTAGATGTTGTGGTGTGGGAGTACCATTGAATAGGCTCTCCTCGGTGGGTACGGAATGTGATGAAAACTTAGGGATTGTGGGTTGATTTTGTGTTATATTTTGTGTTGGGTTCTCCTCACCTTCTCTTGCAAAAGGGTTGATGAACTCAATAGTTGGTTGAATATCTACAACCTCACTAATACCTCTCAAATTTCTCCTAGCAAGTCTTCTATTCGTTGTCAAAGTTCTCTCAATTTCACGATCAAAAGGTAACAAATCACCTTGTGACCTTCTAAACATGCAAAATATCAAACAACTCGAAAACAATTAGAACAAACCTTGAGGAGTTTTACTTCCTCAATGCAAAGAAAGACACAGCTAATAACAATATAAGAAAATCTAAATCAAGATAACACCGTCCCCGGCAACGGCGCCATATTTTGGTCGGTCGGAGCTATATTCTATTTTTCGGAACAATTGTCGTTGGAAGCACCTAGACCAAAACACAATTTATAGCTTCACAAACAACTCTACAATTAGTAAAGAGTCAAGTAAAGGTCGGATCCCAAGGGACGGGAATTGAAATGAGATTTCTATTGAGACTAGTGGTGTCTGAGGGATGTCACAATTTGGGTTGATGTAGAAGGTCACTAAACTAATTAGCAATGAAAGTAAATAAGCAAGATGAATTGAAAGGGTTGTAAACAATTGATAACAAGCACTGGGGTGTCATGGGGTCATAGGGGATTCATGGGAATTGATCATACAAACATGTTCTCAAATTATAAGCAAGCAATTATTGTTGTGATGGATTGAGTTGGGTTATATCTTACAATCCTAGGAAAGTTTGGGTCCCGGAGCCGAATCGATTAGATTGTACAACACCTACAAGTCGACTTAGTCTTCCCTACTCAACAACATGCATGGTCTAATGAGACTCGAGTTTGTTTATGTCTTACAAGTCTCATTGAAAAGATAAGTGATGGTTGCAAATGCAAGGATTCATAGGCTTAGCATTTCATCAAACATAACATGTGCATGAGTTGAGATCAAAACAAGCAAGCAAATAAACCATGAAAGCATATTAATTTAAGCATGAATCATTCCCTATGTTGGTTTCCCCTAATTACCCATTAACCCTAGCTATGAAACTACTCACTCATTATCATGTTGAACATGCTAGCAAGGTTGTCAATCATACCAACAAAGTGAAACATGATGAACAAATGAAAGTAATTAGCAATAATTAAAAAGGGATTAAGAGAATTATACCTACTAATGATTCCAATAATAAAGCAAAGAATAATAGAAGTACTTGATGCTTGATTGAGAGGTTGTCAATCTCCCAATAATAACCCAAATAATCTTCAATTACCCAAAATAAAGGATGAACAAAAAAGAGATTAAGGAAATAAAACTTGTATTAAAACATGATTAATTGTTGATTACAAAACTAAAGAGAGATTTGATTGATATTAACTACTCTAAGAATTGATAAGAAGAACATGCTCTTCTAATTAGACTAATGGGGTATTTATAGTGGAAATTAGGTGGATGCATTAGGGTTAACTAAGGGCTTAAATGACGATTAAGTCCCTACTTAGGGAAACGCCGGTATTTTCTGAAGGAAGGGCATCTTTCTTAAAGCTTGAAGAAACGAATTTGCGTTGTCTTGGAATCCGTGCGTCTTAGGCACGGGACGGCCGGATTCATGTGTCTCTGCCCGGGCGTCTTTGGGAGAAGACGGGCGTCTTCTGGATGCTGCTGCCCGGGCGTCTTTGGTAGAAGACGCACGGATTGTGGTCCTGGGGACGGACGTCTTCAGGGGAAGACGGGGCGGCTTGTCATGCAGCGTACTTTCTTCTTCTTTTCTACCCTTTTCTTCATAAAATCCTTGGGGATTTCCTTGGGGATGCAAGGATCTTTCCTCATCATTGCCCAACTACTATAATATGTACAAAGGCCTTCTAATCTTGTCTCTCCTTGATGCTTGGTCATTGGATTCAATCAATTTAGTCTCATTTTGCCATGAAAATGCAAGGTTTGCATTCCTTTCCTACCAAGGACACAAAACCTCAAAGAATATGCAAAACAAAGAACTAAAGACAATAAATGACCCAAATATGCACTAAAAAGCATGGGAACAAGGCTAATTCGGGGACTAAATATGCGCTAATTATGATCACATCAATGGGGATGTCTTGTATGTGGGTGATGTTTTTTTTTTTATTATGGGGATGGTTGTATCCTTCTTGTGTAAGAAAGGACTGCCTACGTATTCACCTAAAGAGGTGAAATCAAACCATGCTCGTAGATCAGGGTTTTTTTTATTTTAGTGCAAATGGATGTTGCCTTTGAGAGATCAAAGGACATTTGAAACGGGCAAGGTGCCGCAGCTTAGACTCGATAAAACATGCAATTTCAAATCAGAACACGTTGAGGAACTTGACTTGAAAAGGGTCAAAGGTGGTTGCTAGTTGTAAAACTAGGCTAGGTCGTTGGTTTCTACGGTTCAAGGGTAGTATTTCTTGAGTTGGTCTAGGTTGGTCGGGTTTGTAAAGTCCTCCCCATCTAGGTCACTCAGTCTCACTGCGCCCCCCGAAAGTATTTTCTTGACCAGGTATGGCCCGGTCCAGTTGGGTTTGAATTTCCCCCTCGGATCGATGGGTAATGGTGCTCGAACTGACTTGAGGACCAAGTCGCCCTCCTGGATGTTTCTGGGTTTAACCTTCTTGTTGAATGCCCGTTGTATACGTCGTTGGTATAGTTGGACGTTGTGCAAGGCGATGAGTCGCCGTTCGTCTAGAAGAGTTAGTTGTTCGTACCTTCGACGGGTCTACTCCGCCTCAGGGACCTGACTCTCCAGTAGATAGCGTAGAGAAGGGACCTCTAACTCTACCGATTGAACCACCTTCATACCGTATGCTAGGTAGAAGGGTGTGGCGCCTGTCGGTGTTCGGATGGAGGTTCGGTATCCCCAAAGTGCGAATGGGAGTTTGCTCGGCCAATCGAGGTAGTTGTCTTGCATTTTCTTGATAATGGTGACAAGAGTTTCTTGGAATATGTGTCCTCCGACAATAATGCGATCACAACTGTCGATCATGATGATCACATGTTTAAATCTCATTTTTAAGAATACATGTGGGATGTAATATTTTACAGTCAACTGGTCCACACATATCTGTAATGATTGGCTGCCTAGAGTTTGACATTACTGTCGTGCGACGGTGGTGATCAGTTGATCCCCTTAGGTCACACCTAAAGGGTAACACTCTTAATTGAATATTTAATTGATCGTATGACGATACGAGTTTATTAAATTACTTAAAATTGACGGACGATTTTGGAAGTAATATTTACGCGTCTCATTGTAATTTGATTAAGTAAGATACGGTCTAAGTGATCGAATTGTTTTATTACTTAGATGAAATTATTGTTTACGGAAACAATTGAAACTGAATGAATAATTTATTATAAATACGAGATGTTGTGATTTATAAATTGGTAAACCATTTTTGGTACAAGTAATTGTGAATTACAATGTTAATTTTTATAAGTGACATATTTTATTAATATGTTGATTTTTAATTGTTAAAAATACATTTTTTATATAAGATGTCATGTAATGTGTCACATGTGACATATTGACAAAATTACAAATAAAATGGACTCATCCATTTTATGTGTGTGTGCCAAAATTGAGGGTGTATTAGGATAAAAATTGTGTTGATTATTTATAAGTGGAAAACATAATTATAAAACCTAAACCTAGCCTTGCATGCCTATATTCTTGGTTAGAGAATCATGCCCATGCATAGGGCACCCTTCCACACCCACCGGTTTTGCCCACTAAAGAGAAACAAATGGGTTCTTTTATTATTCATTCACATCATTCTAATTTTTCTAGTGTAAGAAATAGCATTTTCTCTCAACATCTTGAGAAAAACAAGAGAAATAAAAACTCCAAAATCATTTTCTCTTGGCCGAAAATACAAGAGACAAAACAATAGTTTTGGGCCAATTTTAGTAAGATTAATATTGTTCTAGTTCAAATAATATTAGTCTTTTAAGGGGTTATCTTGGGTATTCATCTTTGGGAGGGATTCTAAGCTTGAATCTTTATTCATCCATATAAGGAAAGCTCAAGAACAAGTAAGAAGGAGATCTTACTTGTGCCCTTTGATTCGAAATTTTATATTAAGGAAAACGATTTCTTCTCGATTCTTATTCATGTTTGCATGCATAAGATCTAAATTTAAATTTATGACTAAATTAATTGTAACATATATGAATATGGTGTATAATGATATTAATAATTTCTAACAAGCGGTATCATGAGCCTTAGGTTGTTTGCATGCAAATCAGTTATTGTTTTTCCGAGTTATAAGATTAACAAACAAAACTTATAAATTTGTGTTTATTATGAAATATCACGAAATTTAATTTGCATGTTAAAGTTTCTGGTCCTACAGTGTATTTAGGATATTTTGGTTTTTTATGGTTTTTTATTCTTCATTTTATATAATAATGGCATTAAAATGTGATTTTATGATAAAAATGTCATTTTTGGACTAAAAATAGCTAAATTTCGATTTTTTCAGTGGTTTTTGGATTTGTTTTCACATATATTATCTACTGATGGCCTGTAAAGTTTCATAATAATATGAGTTGTTATGCTCGAAATATGGATTTTTCAAGATAAAATCGTATTTAAATGAGAAAATAGGTTAATATGAGTTATATTTCGAATCTGGTCATAGAAATTTAGTATGTTGTCACATGAAATGTTACAAGATGTGTGTAAAATATTTGGCTATAATGAAGTCTTTATGCATGATATTTGAATTTTTGATGAAAAATCACATAAATAGTGAGTTTAATTAGTATAAAATTGCTAAAACATACTTCATGACTAAGGAAAAAACGTCACATATTGCATTTTATCATATATTTCAGATCTAAAAGTGAAAAGTTAATAAAAATAATTTTTCTCATATTTTTACGGTAATAATTGATAAATCGGATAAACCACAACATTGTTTTTCTCGATAAATTTTCGAAATTTTTTAACCTAAGTTTTGAGTATTATGAGTGTCATGGTATTTTTCCAGAATGTTCATGATTTTAAAATTTCAAATTTTGAATTTATTTGAAATTTTTTATGATTTATTTGAAGTTTATGTCATAATTTTGTATTTTGGGTCCATTTATGAACAATATTAAGAAATCTAGGTTAATTATTGTCAAATGTTAGTGGAGACTAATTTTGAGTCCTATGATGGTTAGGGTAATTAACTAGTGCATAAATATGATTTTATGTAATTATTGTGACTTTAAAAGGTTAGATCACGCAAATCCGTAAAAACCGATTCATATATGATATTGGTTCCTTAAAGGCGATTTAGCATAAAATTGGGCATGTTCATACATATTATAATGCTGCATTTTATTTATGATTGTCATAATTTTAATTTTATGTAATTTTACTTAGTATGGCCTTAGTTTTAATTGCTTTTACCCGAAATGTATGGGAATATCGATTCGGTTGTAATTTATTGTGATCTCGTATCACCGTTTTGTAATTTAATAGATTTATTTTATTTACAAATGTATAATAGGAAATTATGTAATTCATTTATAATTTTATTTATTACTTTGTAATTTCCCGGAGTTTCCATGAAGACGGTGTTGCCTCGAGATGCGTGCCAAGACCGAAGTACAAGGGACCAAAGGAGTTGGTTTCCGAATTTGTTAGATTTATTAGATTTACTATTAGAGGAAGGCCATACTAGGAGTTTTTATGCTTTGCATTTTATTTATATGTTGCATGCATCGCTAAATCGCCATACCTAAAACATGCATTGTCATTTTTAAATCGAGTTTATCGACCGTGTCAATTATAATTATCGTAGTTCACCGCTTTAGTTCACTTAAAACATGATAGATAATAAATTGAAATGACCTCTCGCTAAAACTAAACAATTGAGACTTATCCTTACCAAAAAGTAGAAACCATGAAAACCTATTTCGTGAGGGAGTGCACTCGGCCACACCAGGGTACAAACCTTGTTACGTAGGGGAAGTGGGTGATAAATGTCTATCCACCGAATTTATGTTAATGAAGGGTATTTCGGCACACCGTGCCCTAAGTTGATATGAGTTTTGATTATGGACACATTTATTCGAAATTTGGGTTGAACTCAACGAAAGTATTCACGACGATTTCCGGATGTGTTTCGGGCTAGAGATAAATATTAATGTAATTTTATCGACCAAGAGTTCTAAAAGTAGAATCGATTAAAAAGTTAATCCACCAAGTTATGTTAATAAAGGGTATTTCGGGACACCGTGCCCTAAGTTAATATGAATTTGGGTCTTGGAATCATTTATTATAGTTGGGTAGAGGTCACTATATAAATGTTCATATCTTGTTAAATTATTTACAAGTATGATTAAAAATGACAAATGTTAATATTTCCTTTTTCCTCCATACTTGTAGTTCATTACAATGAATCCATCAAACGCTACTACACCAATAACTATTGAGTCTTGCCACAATGTTTTTGACGACGTTTGCTTCAACAATGATTTCAACACTACTAGAGAACTTCATTTTGGGATAGTTTCGGATGGAAACATAAACTTCATCACTTCTTCTAAACCTCATACTACTACAAGATCTCTTGTGAGCCGGTCTCAGGAAGACCGCCTCATAAAATTTATAGGATCTTTGTCTTTGGAAGAGAAAGATGCCAAAACTAGTGGGAGCTCAAGCAATCAAGTTCTTGCTTCCAAGGGCAAAAAGTTTAAGAAGAAGGGAAAGAAAGGGAAAAACTTCAAGCAAGTTGAAGATGAGTGCCATTATTGCTATGGCATGGGACATTGGCTTAGGAATTGTCCTGTATATTTGCGAAATATAAGGGAAGGAATCATCGTTCCAAATGGTAAAATTCCTAAGGAAATTTATGTTATTGATGTAAATTATACTTCCACTACGACATGGGTACTGGATACCGGTTGTGGTTCTCACCTTTGTAATCATTTACAGGGGTTAAGAGACGTGAAGAGGCTTAGCAAAGAAGATGTGGATCTACGCCTTGGAAATGAAGCTCGAGTAGTGGCCGAATCCAAGGGAACTTATGTATTAGCTTTGCCTAATGGATTTGAGTTGTATTTACATAATTGTTTTTATGTGCCTACACTTTCTAAAAACATTATTTCTATCGCTATGTTAGACATGGACGTTTTTGTTTTGTCATTAAGAACAATCGTTGTACTATTTCAAGGAACGGCTTGGTTATAGGCCAAGCTCCTTCCATTAATGGCATTTACATTTTAGAAACCTCGAATCCGACTAATGACATCTACAACATTCAATCAAAGAAACTCAAATCAAGTGATCCAAATGAATCGTTCATCCGGCATTGTCGATTAGGTCACATAAACGAGAATCGCATCAAAAGATTAATTTCGACTAATGTGATTACACCATTTGATTATCAATCATATGGAACATGCGAATATTGCCTTCTTGGCATAATGACTCGAAATCCTTTTAGTGGTAAAGGGACACGAGCAAGTGAAGTATTGGGACTCATACATACCGATGTATGTGGACTAATGAGTATTACCGCTCGAGGAAATTATGACTACTTCATAACCTTTACCGATGACTTGAGTAGATATGGGTATATCTATTTAATGAAGCATAAAAGTGAAGCTTTTGAGAAATTCAAGGAATTTCAAAACGAAGTAGAGAACCAATTGAACAAAAGGATAAAGGCACAATGATCCGATCGTGGTGGAGAATATCTTAGCCTTGAATTTGATTCACACTTGAATGGTTGTGGTATTATATCACACCTTACTCCACCCGGAACACCACAACTCAATGGTGTTGCCGAAAGGAGAAATCGAACCCTACTTGATATGGTTCGATCCATGATGAGTCAAACCGAGTTACCAAACTCGTTTTGGGGATTTGCGATTCAAACCGCAATAAGATCTTTGAACAATTGTCCCACCAAAGCCACCGAGAAAACTCCATTTGAGATATGGAAAGGAAGAGTTCCTAATCTATCCTACATGAAAATTTGGGGTTGTAATGCTTATGTCAAAACCAAAAATGACAATAACCGAGGTAAAGACGCACGAAGAAAAAGTGACTTTATTTCAAGGGGACAGAGTGGGAGAAATTTTGAACTTGATGAAGTTCAAGAGCCACAAACCGAGGTAGAGACGCACGAAGATGTTCCTTCGTCGTCTAACACGGTTGTCCCTCCTCCACTTAGAAGAACGGGCCTAGTTATTCGCCATCCTAGTCGATATGTGGTACTTATCGAAGAAGATGGAACACTCGATGTGTTGCTTTTATAAAGTGACGAGCCCGCCACCTACAAAGCCGCAATCTCTAGTCCAAATTCTTCCTTCTGGCTTGAAGCCATGAAGTCCGAAATGGATTCTATGCATGAAAACCAAGTTTGGAACTTGGTGGATTTGCCTAAAGGGGCAAGACCTCTTTAATGCAAATGGATTTTCAAGGTCAAGAATGGCATAGACACTACAAAAAGAATTAAAACAGGCGACTGATTTTGGCGACTGAAATCAGTCGCCAAAATCAATTTGGCGACTGAAATCAGTCGCCAAACGTCAGTCGCGGACCTTAGTCGCCTTTTCTACAAAGCTAGGCTACTGGCAAAAGGATTTACCCAAGTCCAAGGTCTCCATTATGATGAAACCTTCGCCCCCGTAGCCATGCTAAGATCCATACGGATTTTGTTAGCGATTGCCGCATTTCATGATTATGAAATATGGCAAATGGATGTTAAAACCGCTTTTCTAAATGGGCATTTAGAAGAGGAGGTGTACATGATACAACCCGAAGGTTTTGTCGATTCTAAAAATCCTAACAAAGTGTGCAAACTTAAGAGATCCATTTATGGTCTTAAGAAAGCATCTAGAAGTTAGAATCATCGATTCGATCATGTGATAAAAGAGAATGGTTTCTTTCGAAGTGTTGAGGAACCATGTTTATACATGAAATTTAGTGGGAGCAATGTTGTGTTCCTAATCTTGTATGTCGATGACATACTACTCATTGGAAATGATATTCCGATGTTGTCTTCCGTTAAGAAGTGGTTAGGTAACCATTTCCAAATGAAGGATTTAGGAGAGGCACAACACATATTAGGTATCCGGATCCGTAGAGATAGATCCAAGAGGATATTGGCACTAAGTCAAGAATCTTATGTTGATAAGATTCTTCGACGTTTCAGCATGGACAAATCAAAAAGGGGATTGGTACCTATGGTAACTGGGACAATATTGAGCAAGTCTCAATCTCCCTCCGAACCCCATGATGTTGAACGCATGAAGATGATTCCTTATGCTTCCGTTGTTGGATCAATCTGTAATACTCCGTATTTATGAGTCTTTGGGTACTCTATCGAGTAAGGGTGAGTTGCGTTTTAAAATAGTTTCTGACCTGTTGGGTACTCGATCGAGTAACTAGGATACTCGATCGAGTAAGGGGCACTCGATCGAGTACCTTAGTTACTCGATCGAGTAGTCGGTTTACGGGGAGTTATTTCTCGGGTTTTGTTAATTATGCGATTAAAGTATTTAAGCTTTTCCGTCATTGTTCTTAAACAGTTGTCAAAACCTAATTTACTGTCAAAGAGAGAAAGCAAGTACGTTCATCCCTTTAATCGCATTGTTAGCAAATCCCGGAGTTTGGAAGGTCGGTTTTCACCGTTCGTTATACCGTTGAGATCCTTGCGTCGAGGGTAAGACCTATGTACCGTTTTTACAGTATTTCCTTTAAGTTGGTTAAACCCTAATATGGGGATTTGGGATTTTTTGTGTAGATTGTGATTTGGTAGTGTTTATATGTTTGTATGATAGGAGGAGGTTTTGTAGAAGAGGCTTTTTGATACAGCTGTTGAGACCGTCTGATAGTTGTGCTTTCCAGGTAGGATTTCCTACTCAGTATTAGTCCCATAATGTGATGATTGTTGATGTGTTGTGGTTGATTGAATAATATAGTAATTGTATTGTGACGGTTTGTTGATTGTTGATTGTTTGTCTCTGGTTCTCGAGGCGTGTCCACGGCTGAGCGGGGTCACTTGCGGGAGTGGCTTCACGCCCTAGTTTCGCCTTCTGTGGAACCCGCCACAGAAGGGATGTGCACATTAACGGGACAGGATTATCGCTCGGTATGATGAGCGGGGCTTAGGTGGGAACGGCTGCGGTCCCCCACTGGCAGGGCTGGTCCAGTGGATAGTCGGTGACGGAGATTGATGGGAGTGGTGTGATTGTGTGTGTGTGTGACCGTTTGAGCTGTGTTGGTTGTTGTGTTGTTGGATTATATAAATTGTGTGATTAGTACTTACCACGTTTAAATGTTTTAAAAACTGTGGTGATCCATTCGGGGGTGGTGAGCAGTTATTGAGCAGGTATGATATGACGCGTATGGGATAGCTGGGATGAGTCATCACGTGGCAGTTATAAGTCTTCCGCTGTGTCAGACGATGTTTTATGGCTTCGATAGTTTTAGCAGTAGACCGTCTGAGAATCTTGTATTTCTTTTTATCAGTTTGGAATTGTTATGTAATCACTTTTAACTTTATTTACTTTTAAAGTTGTTTCGTTATTGTCTTATGAATATCATGCCTCGGGTAACCGAGATGGTGACATCCTTATACCTGAGTGGTCCTAGTAAGGCACTAGGAGTATGGGGGTGTTACAAATGGTATCAGAGCGACGATCTTGAAACCTGTAACCAATGAATTTAATGAATATAGGGAGTCAATTAAAATGAACCCGGGGTAAAGGTTGTAGCAGCTAATGCAAAGGCTTGGGAGACGTCCTAAAGTCGCGAACTCGCCCTACAATTTTGAACCGGTCACCATGGGATATGAATTGGGATCGTTATGTGTTTATCTTGTGAATTATGTACCTATATGGTGATGTATGGCATGAATCGATGGATGTATGTATGTGGAGAATGGGGAATGTGTAGAAAAGATGGTGATGATGTGATTTCGTAAGCTATTGATAGAAAGCATGATAGTTTGTTTACAATGTTGTTTTAAATTGTAGGAAAAGTATATGAGAATGATGAATGATGTGGTAGAAAAAGAAAGTAGTTCATATGTGATAATATGTGATGAATGATGATGTTGCAGGATGGATGACTCATAATGTGGCATAATAATAACATGTGCGTAGGAATGTTGTGTCGTATACGTATATTTGGTTTGCATAAGGTTGCATGATAAGTTTATGTACTTGTCCACTATTGTTCATGTGTATATGTGGTAAGAAGTGTGTAGCTATAATGAATGAATTGGTTGGAAGAGATTATGTAAGAAATTGCATAAAAGTATGAAATTCATGTGTGGAACATGTTTATGTGGGTAATGGATTTTAATAATATGGCAATGTTTGTAACATGTTAATAGGGGATTTTATGTTGTATATTATGTTATTGTGTACGTAAAGTTATAAAATAAAAACATGTGGTAAATCGTGATTGACAAGCTAAATAATCTATGTGCATGATTAATGTTGTTGCTTGGCTTTTGAAAATAGTAACATATGATTATGAATACTGGTTTTATGAGTTTTGGACTGGTTTTGTTTGCTTGGTTGTTGTTTAAGTTGTTTGGAAGTAAAATCAAGTACTTGTGTTTTTCGATTATAAAGAGGTTGTCTTTAAACTATTATAACTTGAGATGCGTAAATGATTTTGATGTGATTCCAATTGGAGGTGATAGCTTGTCCTTTTACGATTCTAACGAGAGGTCACACGCCCAAAACGACCAAGTAATGAGTGAGTTATGACTGTTTTACGAAAACTGGATAGTGCTGAGAATTGCGGTACTCGATCGAGTAGCCTTGGTACTCGATCGAGTAAGGGGGAACTCAATCGAGTACGTTAGTTACTCGATCGAGTAGCCCTGGTGATTTGTTTTACGTGCTTCTGATCTTCATCTACTCGATCGAGTAAGTCACTTACTCGATCGAGTGGCCGGTACTCGATCTAGTGACCCCTGTTTCGGGTCATATGGTTATCTTTTGACATTCGTTGCATATTATGTTTAATTCAAACTTGTTATTTTACTTCTTTATGCATTGTTTTACATGTAAGTTGGTCTTGATACGTAAGTTACCCAATCTATGGGGTGGTGAGTGGCACCTTATGGTGAGTATGAGTTTGGTGGGAGGAGATGAGCTATATGTGGTTGTGCTGAGAAGTGGAAAAAGAAAAAGAATATTGATGAGCTGATTGAGGCATGGTGTAAGTTTTGGTGAGACGTAGTGAGTGATTTATTTGCGAAATTGAGTGATGTAAAAGTAAGTGAAAGTGGGTAAGGGATGATGTGGGTCTAAGGAACGTGAGAATGAAAAGATTGAAAGGAGGGTTTGGATAGTGGCAACTTGAGATGTGTAAAGAATTATGGAGTGAGATGGTTAGGAGTCGTGTGGGTCAAGAATATATGTAGTGAAAGTTCGTTTTAAAGGGGTTGAGAAGAGTGGTATATAGTGAATTTTATGGAGACTTGTTGCTAGGTGGATTTGTAGACAGTGAGTGAGTTTGGGAGATTTGGTTTATTAAGAGGTGAAACTACGTGTGATTTCTTAGGGCATTTAACGGCATGAAATGAAGTTGTTTAAACAGTGAACGTTGATTTTATGGATAGGTTAGTGGCAAGTGTGAGCGATAGCATAATAAGAGAAGATCCATGGTAAGAAAGAGTGAGATGATATCGACATGAAATAATGGGATTTGAGCTTTGGCGGAATGAGAAGGTAACCGGAGCACTAAAGAATTAGATAGAAGTAATAAGGAGTTGAGCTATTAAATGGTATTGATGAATGTGAAGAGAAAAGAAGAGTAAAAAGTAAGCTAAGGAAAATTTTCACCGGAGTTATGTGATATAAAGGTAAGGAATCATCGAAATGTGTGATATTATCATGAGGATGTTAGTTAATGGTTATATGGGAGCTTCAGGATAACATGATTAATAATGAGTTTCGAGGAATTAAGGGAGTAAGAGTTGGTGGAGTATTTACACGATATGAGATTTTTGGTGGAAAGTTAGATGACGATACAATTAAGATAGTATTGGGAATAATGTTGAGGTAATTTTGTTGATGGATTTGATGTTCTTTATTTGGGGATGTTAACCAAAGATAGGAGAAAAACCGTGTTGTTTTGATATGAGTGTAAGAGGTTTGGTATACGAGCAGTGGTGGTATTGTGGTGTTGTCACTAGTGGTTAAGGGTGATGATAGATAAGAAAGATAGCAGTCCTAGAGAGGTTGACTTTACAAAGGCCGGATTGATATGTATGGTTGTAAGGGCGTATAAGATGTGGTTATATGAGGCGAGCGCTAGTGGTTGAATATTAATGGTATGGCATGAGGTGATGGTTATGCGAATGGGAAAATATGTTATGAGGGGCATATGAGTTAAGCTCGAGCGACAGGTAACCTTTATCGAGTGGTAACTTACGTGATCAGGATTGACTAGTTGGATGTGATTATGGGTCTATGATGTGTATAAATGTTTGTGTGAGTTTCTGACCTCACGAGAAGCGGTATGGTGTGATAGTTATAAAGATGTTATATGAATGTTTGTGATATATGTAGGGTACGACAATCTGATGGAATGAGGCTAAAAAGGTAATAACTTGATTGATTTGGCATGGCTAGTTATAATTTTATGTGCATTAATAACACATGCGTATTTCGTGAAATGGTAGAGATGATGTTCATGAGGTGCTTATCTGTTTGTCCATATAATATGTTGCGTTGTGATTTAATAAAGTGGATTTGAGTAAGTTTTTCTTGTTGGAGAAGTTATGCTGAGTCAGTGTTTATGGGTTTGAGTAAGTTGTGATGTCTATCGATGTGGTTGTGGTGCCTCGGGTGGTGATCCGGGCACGATATTTAGTGTTGTGATGCGGGTATTTTCGCACTGCGGTGTGGCTGTTGGTGGCGGTGTTGTGATGCCGTCACCGGTTGTGGTGGAGTAGGCGGGATGATTATGATACGAGTTTTCGAAAGTGCATACCAGTTATACATAGATTGTTGTTTTGTTTGCTGTTGTTCTTTGTGAGTTTTGGTTGAACATGTAGACTGTTGTTTTGTTTGTTGATGTTTCTTAACAGTTTCAACTTGGGTGTGAGGGTAGAGTATGTTATGGGAGAAAGTTGTGTATGTTTTGTTGTTGTGATGGTATAGTGATTTTCTATTGATAGGGCACAGTTGTAAGAGGTTGTACAGAACATTTGACCTTGTTGTAGATGAGACATCGGTGCACATAGTCATGGCAAGTGATTCGTAGAACATGTGTGGTAATGATCTGAAAGCTGCAGGTGGTTTTAATCTTTCGTTGGGCCAGTGAGGGAAGGGTGTTTGGATTTAGTGTCTTGTTAAGTCATGTATGAGTTTTGCAGTGATGAAAGAAAAAACTTGAGGATCTTGTGTGAGTGTACGTAACATGTGTGGACCGTGAGTTATGCTTTTGGCGATAGAAGTTTTATATAGTCTATATAGAGAGGTATGTCATGTTGCGGTAATGTGGAAGTGTTGGAGTATTGGTTATGCTAAGGGTTTTGCGGTATTAGTTAGATGGAGTGCAGAGTGAATTGAAGTATGAAAACTGTTTAAGTAAGAAAGCCTTGGAAATAGGAACGGTTATAGGAATGAGGTTATAGGCGGTTATCTTTGATATGTGGTGGTGATGAGGATGATAAGATGATTTAACTAAGGATTTAGTATTAGTGAGTTACGAGGACGTAACATTTGTCTTAAGAGGAGTAGGATGCGATAAAAGTGAGTTTCATGGTTGTGCATGTTGTAAAATAATTGGAAGTAGAGTGTTAGCATAGCGTAAAGGAGGGATTTGTTTTGTGGTTGATGTTGTTAAAAGGCCATGACCGTGCTTGTAGTAGTGTGATGTTTAGGAGTTCGAGAGTTTTGATAGTGGCATGATGATGTTTATGAGTGTAAGTAAACTTCGAGGACGAAGTTCCTTTTAAGGGTGGTAGAATGTAACATTCCGTTTGATGTTAGGGGTATTTTGATATTAGATTGGCTTTGGATGATGTATTACGGAGCTAGTTGGTAGTGTATGGAGTTAGTGTTGAGAGAGATATAATGGAGTCGATACGATATCGTGAGCCATGTTGTGGAGGTAGGAATAGTTAGTGGAGTTGGTGTTACGAGTTCATGTTTGAGTTGGAGTTTTGTTTTGAGTTCTTAGTCACGTTGTCGTGTCTTGATCGAGTTAGTATGTTTGTTTTTGAGTATGGGTTGAACTTCGGGGATGAAGTTCTTTTTAAGGAGGGAAGACTGTAATACTCCGTATTTATGAGTCTTTGGGTACTCTATCGAGTAGGCCTTACTCTGTCGAGTAAGGGTGAGTTGCGTTTTAAAATAGTTTCTGACCTGTTGGGTACTCGATCGAGTAACTAGGATACTCGATCGAGTAAGGGGGCACTCGATCGAGTACCTTAGTTACTCGATCGAGTAGCCGGTTTACGGGGAGTTATTTCTCGGGTTTTGTTAATTATGCGATTAAAGTATTTAAGCTTTTCCGTCATTGTTCTTAAACACTTTTCAAAACCTAATTTAGTGTCGAAGAGAGAAAGCAAGTACGTTCATCCCTTTAATCGCATTGTTAGCAAATCCCGGAGTTTGGAAGGTCGGTTTTCACCGTTCGTTATACCGTTGAGATCCTTGCGTCGAGGGTAAGACCTATGTACCGTTTTTACAGTATTTCCTTTAAGTTGGTTAAACCCTAATATGGGGATTTGGGGGTTTTTGTGTAGATTGTGATTTGGTAGTGTTTATATGTTTGTATGATAGGAGGAGGTTTTGTAGAAGAGGCTTTTTGATACAGCTGTTGAGACCGTCTGATAGTTGTGCTTTCTAGGTAAGATTTCCTACTCAGTATTAGTCCCATAATGGGATGATTGTTGATGTGTTGTGGTTGATTGAATATTATAGTAATTGTATTGTGACGGTTTATTGATTGTTGATTGTTTGTCTCTGGTTCTCGAGGCGTGTCCTCGGCTGAGTGGGGTCACTTGCGGGAGTGGCTTCACGCCCTAGTTTCGCCTTCTGTGGAACCCGCCACAGAAGGGATGTGCACATTAATGGGACAGGGTTATCGCTCGGTATGATGAGCGGGGCTTAGGTGGGTACGGTTGCGGTCCCCCACTGGCAGGGCTGGTCCAGTGGACAGTCGGTGACGGAGATTGATGGGAGTGGTGTGATTGTGTGTGTGTGACCGTTTGAGCTGTGTTGGTTGTTGTGTTGTTGGATTATATAAATTGTGTGATTAGTACTGACCCCGTTTAAATGTTTTAAAAACTGTGGTGATCCATTCGGGGGTGGTGAGCAGTTATTGAGCAGGTATGATATGACGCGTATGGGATAGCTGGGATGAGTCATCACCTGGCAGTTAGAAGTCTTCCGTTGTGTCAGACGATGTTTTATGGCTTTGATAGTTTTATCAGTAGACCGTCTGAGAATCTTGTATTTCTTTTTATCAGTTTGGAATTGCTATGTAATCACTTTAAACTTTATTTACTTTTAAAGTTGTTTCGTTATTGTCTTATGAATATCATGCCTCAGGTAACCGAGATGGTGACATCCTTATACCTGAGTGGTCCTTGTAAGGCACTTGGAGTATGGGGGTGTTACAAATCATGTACGCCATGATATGCACACGTCCTGATGTCTCGTATGCCTTGAGCATGACGAGTAGATATCAAGGAAATCCAGGTGAGAGTCACTAGATAGCAATCAAGAACATCCTCGATGAAATGAGCCCTTTCGACTGGGTTTAGGGTCGTCCCTATTCTAAGTACTTTGGGTTCTATGTATGTTCCTATGTTGATAGGTTCAGTGCTTTTTATAACTGGTGCCCCCTGTCCCTCTTTTAATATTTCTTTAATTATATACGGAGGTAATTTTATTGAGTCCGGGTCATGATCATTCTCAGTATCGTCATAGACATAATTGTAATAAAAATAACATGAGGAGTAAGCAGAATCTGATTTATTCATATTCAAGTTTGAAAACAGCTGAAACAAAGTTGCCATCTGAACAGTAATCAGTGGCGGAAGAGGAACAGTTGCTGGGACATTCCCAAGATTATTGTTACAAGGCGATACTAAACTACGAGAAATGACGAGAAGAGGAGTAACAACAGGGGGACACTCCTTAATAACTTCTCTAGACTTGGACTCAGACTTCGACTCTGAATCAGACTCGAACTCATCGTCTTCTGGTTCTCCTTTGAACATCTATCCTTCTCTGGTTGTGAGTTTGAAGAGTGTTCCTTGATTATTCGTCCACTTGATCGACTTTCTCCATCCTATATTCTTCTTGGCTGGATCTGCATCAGTAATTATAGTTGTAGGGTTAAAATGGTCATCCTATAGTATCATGGTAATGATTTCATATTGGGCTGCCTTTACTAATCAATCTTCTCCAAACAGAAGGCTAAAATCTTGCTCATCAAGGCAAGATGTCGGATGAGCTTTGAAGGTAGGAACCGTTTTCTGTGGAATTAAGTAACAGTCATGGAATAACTCAATTCCGGCTAACTTGTTACCTTCAAACATCCAAGGTTCGGGAAATCCGTGAAAAGATTCATGGTCTCCTTCCTTGACAAAATACCCATTCAGTGTAGGATAATATGGTCGCATTTGGATACCCTGATGCTTTCGATTATGAGATTGAGCGAACATTTTGAAATTTTCTTCTTTTATGTGCCTGCACCCTAGCCATAATGGTATTTTTTTAGAGTCATCTTCTTTGAAAGGCGGGAAGGTATTCTTTCTGTTGGGGTTTAATGGCATCCATGGGATTTGAGTTTGTGGTTGACCACCAGGTTCGAATATGGATAGAAGTATAGAGGAGCCAATTCACTTTATTTGAGATTGATGATTTGGAGCCCTCCTAACTCGTGGACTGGTGGGTCTGAGACCACCTGATTGTTGGACATTTTATCGATCACTACTTTTATTGGAGATAAGGTAATCGTCACTACTTAACCGTCGAAAGGGACCTTGGTTTTCTGGTGAAGGGTGGATGTCACAGCTTTAGAAGCGTGAATCCACGGCCTTCCCAAATGTAAGATTATCTTAGTGGCCACAGTAAGATTGATGAGACCTACTACTTTGCGGCTAATTCCGTCGTATGCGCGAACACCCTGATTAGTGAGAGTCCGGTCTGACTCTTTCATTCCTAGTTTGTATGCAGTTTTCAATGGTCTGACATTGACCGCGGAACCATCATCCACTAATGTCATGGGTACATTTTTCTTAAGGCATGTGACAGTGATGTATAGAGCCAGGTTGTGGGTGACACCAAACGGTGGTAAGTCTTCATCTGAGAAAGTAACGGGCTTACTTAGTTTGACTGAGTCCTGGAGGACTAGGTTGACCACATCATCTTGAGTAGAGTAAGGTGATATGTTGAGTTTGGCCAAAGCTTGACAATGTGGAAACAAACAAGGTTCCAGTTGCCATTCTGAAAGATCAGCTTTGGTCTTCTACATTTGCTTCATTAACAGGTCGGTAGCTAACTACTCATTTGTGTTTGTTTGAGGTATAATATTTCCTGTGGTAGCTGAGTTACTTTCTTGTCTCTGAGTAACATTTTGATATGGGTGCCTGATCGGTCCGTTTCGTGTTCACAATTGAATAGATGTTGTCGTTGGGTCACGTCCGAATCAAAACACAATTTATAGCTTCACAAACAACTCTACAATTAGTAAAGAGGCAAGTAAAGGTCGGATCCCAAGGGACGAGAATTGAGTTGAGATTTCTATTGAATGTAGTGATGTCTTAGGGGTGTCACAATTTGGGTTGATGTAGAAGGTCACTAACTAAATAGCAATGAAAGTAAATAAGCAAGATGAAATAAAAGGGTGGTAAACAATTGATAAAAAGCACTAGGGTATCATGGGGTCATAAGGGGAATCATGGGAATTGATCATACAAACATGTTCTCAAATTATAAGCAAGCAATTATTGTTGTGATGGATTGAGTTGGGTTATATCTTACAATCCTAGGAAAGTTTGGGTCCCGGAGCCGAATCGATTAGATTGTACAACACCTACAAGTCGACTTAGTCTTCCCTACTCAACAACATGCATGGTCTAATGAGACTCGAGTTGGTTTATGTCTTACAAGTCTCAATGAAAAGATAGGTGATGGGTAAAAAATGCAAGGATTCATAGGCTCACATTTCATCAAACATAACATGTGCATGAGTTGAGATCAAAACAAGCAAGCAAATAAACCATGAATGCATATTAATTTAAGCATGAATCATTCCCCATGTTGGTTTCCCCTAATTACCCATTAACCCTAGCTAGGTCACTACTCACTCATTATCATGTTGATCATGCTAGCAAGGTTGTCAATCATACCAACAAAAGGAAACATGATGAATAAATGAAAGTAATTAACAATAATTAAAAAGGGATTAAGAGAATTATACCTACTAATGATTCCAATAATAAAGCAAAGAATAAAAGAAGTACTTAATGCATGATTGAGAGGTTGTCAATCTCCCAATAATAACCCAAATAATCTTCAATTACCCAAAATAAAGGATGAACAAAAGAGAGATTAAGGAAATAAAACTTGTATTAAAACTTGATTAATTGTTGATTACAATACGAAAGAGAGATTTGATTGATATTAACTACTCTAATAATTGATAAGAAGAACATGCTCTTCTAATTAGACTAATGGGGTATTTATAGTAGAAATTAGGTGGATGCATTAGGGTTAACTAAGGGCTAAACTAGTAATTACACTTTTTAGATTGAGCAGGGAGAAGCCGGTATTTTTCGAAGGAAGGGCTTCTTTCACGGATGCTTGAAGAAACGGATTCGTGCTGGGCTGGAATCCGGGCGTATTGGTGTCGGGACGGGCGGATTATAGCAGGAGAAGACGGGCGTCTTCAAGGGAATCCGGGCGGATTCTGGTGGCTGCTTACCCGGGCGTCTTTGAAGGAAGACGCACGGATTGTGTTGTGGAGGACGGGCGGATTCAAGGCAATCCGCTCGGATTGTAGCTCAGCTTTGTTCCTTCTTCTTTTCTTCCCTTTTCTTCATAAAATCCTTGGGGATTTCCTTGGGGATGCAAGGATCCTTTCTCAACATTGCTCATCTACTATCATATGTACAAAGACCTTCTAATCTTGTCTCTCCTTGATGCTTGGTCATTGAATTCAATCAATTTAGTCTCGTTTTGCCATGAAAATGCAAGATTTGTACTCCTTTCCTACCAAGGTATCAAAATCTCAAAGAATATGCAAAAGAAAGAACTAAAGACAATAAATGACCCAAATATGCACTAAAAAGCATGGGAACAAGGCTAATTCGGGGGCTAAATATGCGCTAATTATGGCACATCAAATATCCACAAACCGAACCTTTGCTCGTCCCGAGTAAAGAGGTGACAAAGACTAGGACCATTATTTAAACTAACCTAATAACATAGCCGATATGAGACAATTAGCGGGTCTCACTCCGCCCCTTTAACTCACAACAAGGCAACCATGAGGTAGGATGCCTTCTTGCAAGGCAAGGTGGGTCTTGCCAAAATGGCGACACATCCAAACATTTAAGCACACAAAATCAAATAATGGATGCATCTACAAAAGGAATAGCCACTTCCTCATCAAGTGGCGGAGGCAACTAAGAGAGAACAAATTTAAGAGCATATAATCCTTCACAAATACTAGTTCAACAAATTACTAAGGCTAAGAGGATGGCACTAAATCACCTCCAAATGGTGTTAAACTAGACTACTTTCGTCCTCAATTTCCAAATGCTTTCGTCAAGAGCAATCGGATGGTGGTGGAATGATGATCCCTATGATGCTAGTAGAAATGACATGACAAGTCTCGAATTCTCTACAAAAGTAAAGGTCATGGATCGTCCCAAGCTCGACAAAGTGGCTTGACAAAAGGCTTTTTGGGAATGAAATGCTCAAATCTTTATAAACAAAGGGTGGATATGACTAGTATTCAAAATTGTCCTCATTTAACTTTCGCATTTCAAAAATTTAAGATGGGGTTTGTCCCTTCTGGGCTAGTGTCCTTTGCTTTCGCCAATCGCTTATTAGGCAGCCGGTTAACCTCTAGACAATAGCTTTTCGGGGTGATAGTCACTCTATCTCTGGGCAGTTGAATTCACAACCGCGTGGGGGCCCAATTCAATGGATCCCTCTCCAAAGCACATCGAAGTGGTACGCCTCCATCAAAACAACTAAATTTCTCAACATTTCAACATTTCATAACATTTGAGGTTTCCTTGGCAATAAATTACTTCCACATAACAAAATTTTCGAAATGAGCACTTCAAACTTATTGATAGAAAAGTATTTTTGGGTTGCCTTACCACAAGGTCAATCAAGGTCACCTAGACAAGTTAACCAAGTCCACATCACATCACGGGGTTGGATAGGTGACTCACATGCAAACCCTTGACTAGGCCTTAGGTCATGGGTCAAAAGACACTAGTATGACACAACCTAGGGTGTTTTAGAACCATTCAAGTAGGCAATGTCTTAAGTTGAAAAAGTATTTGTAATGGCTTAGTTGCTCTTGTCAAAGTTCTCAATTAGGTACTTTTTCAAAATATTTCATCTAAATACAACTACATGCCTTGATGCAACTATTATATACATCCTAATGCAAGTGATTCTATCAAATAATATGACATATAAACTAAATGCAAGTCCTAAGTTCACATTGTTATACCGCATCAATCAAAATAAAGCCACATAGTCATTAACATAAAGAGGAAAAAGGAGATTGGAAAGATCATACCATGCGGTCTTCATGATCCTCATGTCTCGGATGTGGTGTAGCAATCAATGTGAACAAGGATAGAACAAACACAATATATACAACAATATATACATAACTACACTACCAAAGAAATAAACATGTTTTTGGGTTTTTCAATTTTCAAATTTTAATGGTTTTTTGAAATTTTTCAATTTTTTGGATTTTTTTTTTAATAAAAGTTAAGTTAGAATTCCCCATTCCCACACTAATATGGGCATTGTCCTCAATGGCCAAAATGATGGGAAATTATGCAAACATGATGCATGATTTCTACACTAAATGCAAGCTACACTAATCTACAATACATGATGCATGGTTTTTGTTTATGACGGAAAGGATAATTTAGATTACCTCTCGTTGTGTATGCACTAACTTCCCCAAACCGATCTAGACATTATTGCTAATGTCCAAGGATGGGTGTAGTTCATGCACACACTATGCAATGCATGAAACTAATTTTGTCATTTTGGATTTTGAAAGGTGGGAACAATAAAATGAGAACACCTCAATGGTGCTAGGACTACTCCAACAATGATAAAGATTAATAAAATACAAGTTAACAAAACACAAACTTCTTTTCATGAAACTTTAAAATTAAAGAGAGGAGATGAGGGAACTTCACTTAAACTTAGGTGGGTGCCTCTCGCCCGCTCCACCTAGCTATGAAGTAATCCTCTAAAGATCGGCATCATCTCCTTCTAGATCGCTATCCCATATCTCCTTTGATGCATCACTCATACTTGGGTCCATGAATTCTTCCTCTTCACTTTCAAGCTCCACCGTGTCTCCTCCGCAAGAATTGTTGCTTTCCTCCTCTTGTCTCCCGTTTGCTCCTTCATTTGCCCTCCCCGAATTGGGGAAGAGTAGGTCCATTTGAGCCCATGAGGGAAATGCTCCTTCCTCACTAATCTTTCCCTTTTGAACCATATCGTGGTATTGAGGATAGAGTGCATAGTAAATGTCCACGTTGGTTTCGTTGAAGGATGAAGGGGTTGGGATGGTTATACGGTTGATAAGGAAATGGGTAGGGAGGCACTTTGATCTTTTCATCTCGGGATTGTTGCTCTTGTTGTTGTTGTTAGGGATTTGGAGGTTGTGCTTGTCTTGGTTGGGTTGGATTTGGAGGGATGAGGTAGGATGGGATTGGAGACAAATGTCCTCTTCTCGGGGAGATACATGGTAGGTCGGTCATTGGAAGATAAATCGGATCGCTTCCTTTCGTTAACCACTTGATCCGCTTATCGACTCCCTCAAGGGTTATCCAATGGTGATGAATAAGAAGAAGATCTTCGTTTATCCTTGTGTTTCCCAAAAGAGGAGCATACTCATTATTCTCATTGAATCTCGGGTTGAAATGCTTCGCAAGCCTAGTAATGAGTCCTCCATTCACAATGTGTTTCATTCCATCATCGTCACCATTCCTAAACTTTGCCCATTTCTCTAGTAATACTAGAGGTGCATTGAAGTGGTACACATTGAAGGAAATGTAGATCTATATACATACTAACATACTCATATATGTTAAAACTAATTTGTCATAAAATTAATAGAGGTCTTATGCATGCAAACAATAAAGCAAATAAGGAAGAAATAATATCCTTACATTGAAATTTCGGTTCAAATGGGCACAAAAGAAATCTCCTTTTCTTTTGTTATTGAGCTTTCCTTTAATGGAAGAACAAAGATTCAAATGTAGAATCCCTCCCAAAAGCATATACCCAAGGAATACATCTTAATAACCAATATTATTTAGATCTAGTAATAATATTAGTTTTTGCTATAAAATTGATACAAAATAAATTGTATTTTTGCTCTTGAAAATTTCGGTCAAGAGATGGAGTAATTTTTGTGAGTTTATTTCTCTAGAATTATCATAAATTGTAGAGAGTTTTTGATGAATTTTCTTACACTAGAAAATTGGATGGGAAGAATGAATTATATTGTTAAGAGAAAAGCTCTTCTCTCTTTTCTTGTGGAGTGGCCGAAAATTAGGCTTGGGTAGGATGCCCAATACCTTTTCATTTTGCTCTTCTCAAAAGCTTAGGTTTTGCATGCCTACTTGTTAGCTTTTATCATTGTGTTTATACTTAAACAATTAACACAATTTCCACTAACTCCCTCCATTTATTTCGGTACACTCACATAAAATGGATGAGTCTATTTTATTTGTGATTTTGTCAATATGTCACATGTGACACATTTCATGGCATCTTATTTATAAAATGTATTTTTAACCATTAAAAATCAACATATTAATAAAATATGTCACTTATAAAAATTATCATTGTAATTCATAATTACTTGTACCAAAAGTGTTTTCCGAATTATAAATTACAACATTCTGTTATTTATAATAATTTATTCATTCCGATTCAATTGTTTCTGTAAACAATAATTTCATCTAAGTAATAAAATAATTCGATTACTTAGACCGTGTCTCATTTAATCATATTTACAATAAGATACGTAAATTATACTCACAAAATCATCCGTCAATTTTAAGCAATTTAATTAACTCGTATCGGTATACGATTAATTAATAATAATCAATTAAGAGTATTTCCCTATAGGTATGACCTAAGGGGATCAACTGATCACCACCGTCGCACGACAGTAATGTCAAACTCTAGTCAGCCAATCATTACCGATATATGTGGACCAGTTGACTGTAAAATATTACATCCCATATGTATTCTTAAAATGAGATTTAATAATGATATTTAAATCATGTGATCGCACTATTGTTGAGGACACATTTCCCAACAATCTCCCACTTGTCCTCGACAAGTGTGCGTCACCAATTTTCTTGTCCTATTACTATCTCCCACTCAATTCAAGGTGTCTTTCAGGTCGTACTTGCAAGTGATCATATCGAGAGTGGTTTCCTCGATCTGGAGAATAACTGATTGACCGGATTTATCCACTCTGGATACCTTCCGAGCGTGGCCACGCATTTCCAGTTCATTACTCCTCGAGTGGCCCTGAGATATTGTTTTAACCCTGACAAGGGGGTGGACAATTCCTATCGCACTCATTCCCTTCGACTAGCCACAGCCATCATAACCCAAAATATGCCTATTTGACCCCATTTACGAAGGTCGTAGTAACACAAATCAAAGTTAATCTGAAACTGTGCCATCTTAGGTGAACAGTCTTTAGTCAAAAGAATCGACTCATTAGAATACTATAGTAGCTCTCGCCACGACCAGGCTATATAAATTTGCCAGAACTCTATAAGCGGTCACTGCCCGACAAAGTGTTCCTAACAGTCTGCCTATGTGATCGACTAGTCATCTCACATGACTCTATGGCACTTGAACTTGCCATCAATCGCATCACACTCTAGTCACTTCGAGACGTCACATCTTTCAAGTAACTATGGGCGAATACAATGTTAATCCGGGTTCACTTTAACGGGGTTCAATTGTCTCTACAACCCGTTTGGATGTAACAAAGTATAATAAAAGAGTTTTAAAGTAAAACTCGAACGACAAATGCGATTATCACATATGAATAGTCAATGCATGATTACTATTTCATGTTCTATAATCTAATTTGATCTTGTACGTAGTTGTTCATTTCAATTCAATTGAAATGACATGACTCATCATGTTTAGCCTTTGAGAAGGCTTTGGTTAGTAGGTTTTATCAATTTCTTGTACCTTACTCAACCTTACTACATACTCGTTTTCCTTTGTAATGTATACATTTGCATTACAAAACTTTCTGAGTACGTGTCGAGATCCAATCAAGACATAGGCCCTCTAGCCTAAGAATAGCTCCCACTGTTTTCACAGTGTGCGGGACTCATCCTTCTTGTACATCTCATGATCGCAAGTGTACTCAATTTCCGTTATAAATATCTCTCATTGTTCTTTATTTCCTAGAACGATTCTAGAAAATCTACTTCTTAATTAACATTGCCATAATGGTATCTTAACCATCCTAATGTGTTTTGATTATGGTTTTGTCGGAAACCATGCGCAATCTCAATTGTCAATTGTCACTTGTGTAACACCCTTACACAAAATTGCATCATAAACACTTTGCTTTACTTCCTTAATGTTTCTGCAAGCACTTAAGGGTAATCTTTATGGCTTACTTGGTAAAGATTACTTAAATTTGATTTTGAAAACAATTCATTATACTCAAAGTATATGAAGTGTTATACATCATTACTCATTTCATTGATCCGGCAGCGGAAGCAAATGGAATCAATCAAATATGTTCAATTTAATTGAACTAGTCATGAATCTTATCAACTTAAGACTTCTTACTGACGCTAATATCATGTGGATTTATCTTCATAAATCCGGATATTCAAGATGTATTATAATACTCCAAAAGTCTTAAATCATTCTCAATGATCAATATGTCATCCACATATCGGACTAATTAAAATTTCGTAACTCCCACTAAACTCCATGTATAAACATAACTTCTCGACTTATCGAGAAATTTTTTATCACATGATCAAAATGTTGATTCTAACTCATTGATGTCCTACTTAAGATCCTCTCTTAAGTTTCACATTATCTTAGGATTGCAAGAATCTATAAAACTTATGACATGTATTGAATACATTGCTTCTATTGAAGAAGTGGGTTTTAGATTCACTTGCTGTGTATTTCATAACCTTATAATGAAACACAATCCCTAAGAAGATCCAAATAGACTTAAGCATTTCAATTAGTGCAAAACCCTTTGCAACTAATCTTTCTATGAAATATCTCTTTATTAGTGCAAAACCCTTTGTCACTAATCAAGCCTTTTATTTCGGATTTTCATGGCTCTAAGCCTTGTATTGAGTTGTGACTTAAACACTCTTATGTAAGTCCTTTGTCGATTACTTTCCAGAAGTAATCAACTTGAATCAAACAATTTCTTTTGTAAGTTATAAGCTCTTTACTTTCTTAAAAGTAGCATGAATTCATCATTTTTAACAAGTGACGAATTTAACCTCCTAGGTTTTGAAGAAACAACGTCTTACACAAAACGTCTCATGTAGCCAAGAAAGACCAGTTTCTTGCGACATAACATTTTTGTGGCATTCTTTGTGGCTCTTGAATAATTTCTCCCACTCTGTCTTCTAAAAATAAACTTGTATTTTAGAAAGACAGCTTCACGAGCCACAAACCCGTCGTACTCATGATAATTGAAGAGGGAAAAATGAGCATTTGTTTCTTGTGAAAACTTACTAACATGGTACCCTTACCAATTCATATCTCATATGATTCGATTTAGTGGAAAAATAATTTAGACAAAATGATAAAATCCCCAAAAGGATCAAGTAACTCAAAATAACTTGATCGAAGTCCAAACCTTATCGAATAGCGTTTGAATTCTTATCCAATCATACATTATCCCATAATGCGTGTTAAGAGAGATTAATTTGTGATACTATATCACAATTCATTTGGCTTATATCAAAGTCTTCACATTGATAATCCCATCACGACTAAACCGTGATTCCTTGAACTCTTTGAAATTCTTCAAAGATTTCTCTATTTACCTTATTAAGTGAACATATTAGTGTCAACTTAAATCGTTGGTAAAAGATAATGATCAACCTATTTTGGATAGATGATTTACAACCTCGATCTCCTTTTCAACAAAAAGGCATGAGACATCTTGCTTTGAATACAAGATACGCATATACCATTAACAATCTAATGGTTTCAAGAGTACTCGATAACTCTTTACGTTCATCATTCCAAAATTTAAGGTTTAATCTTGGGTTACCAATTTGAATCTTACATCATCTACATGATATATCATTCTAGTTTGTTTTAGAATATAATCACCTTGATAATGGGCTAGCCATACATCAAATCGTGGTGTATAGGGTCACAAAAGTGAAAACCCTTTTTTGTATCTTAACAAGTTTATATTCTTATTTAGAGTTTATGCACTTAATAGTCACAATTAAGTACAACTTTAAATCCAAAAACTAGATTGAGTACACAATTACTCTATCTCTCGACATTATTGTTGCTAATCGTCATATTCTAATCATCCTATGTATCAAGTACAATGATGAAAACCTCCACTGGTTTCTAATATTGACAAAGTGGTACTAGCAAAATTTATGTTTAATCAAATAAACATTTAAAGAAGAAGGTCCCATTAGATGTCCCATAACTAACTTGTTGATTCTTCGATAATTTGGGGCAGTTTCCTTTCTTGTGTCCAACATTTAAGACAATGGAAACTTTATTGGTCGGGATTGATAGGTTTAGTATCATCATTCCTCAATGACTTTACTTTTAACATTACCTTGTATCAATTCCATTATTATCTTTACTTCTTGAACCTCGTCCTCATCTTAACGGTTTAAGAGAATGCTCCCACTCATTTTAATGAGTCTTTGCTTTGAGAAGCAAAATTGAATTCATGAAGATTACTCTTCATTTGTTCGTTTTAGTCTTAAAACTTTCATTGAAGTGGTTGCGTTATTTTGGTCAATTACGAATTCTGAAAATCTAATCACCAAAACAATTTATCGCTTCAAGGTACTTAATTCAATTAAGCATATGAAACATAGTCCATTGTAAGTAGAAGTGTTAGTCAAGAATCAAAAACCTGTTTGATAATGAATAACTTTAATCTATACTCTTTACAAGAGATCTTTAGCAATGGTTCGTTTGAGGTTTTAGAAGCAAATTCAAATTTTGTCTTTAGTTACGATGTTTTAATGGAGATTTGTATCAAAATCAAAATGATATCGTATATGAATTGTGGTAAAGAAATAGAACAATATAACAACGGAATAGTGGAAAACTTAACATTTATCGTTTTATTAATACTTGTAAACAACAAGTAAAGCATTTACATAGTGACCTCTACCCAACTATGATAAATGATTCCAAGACCCAAATTCATATTGACTTAGGCACGGTGGGGCCGATACATCCTTTATCAATATAACTCGGTGGATTAACGTTTAATCGATTCTACTTTTAGAACTCTTGGTCGATAATATTACATTAACATTTATCTTTAGCCCAAAACACATTCGACAAGGGCACGGTGGAGCCGATACATCCCTTATCAAAAACTTTTGTTGAGTTCAATCCAAATTTCGAATAAATGTGTCCATGATCCAAACCCACATTAACTTGGGCACGGTGTGGCCGATACATCCCTTATCAACATGAATTCGGTGGATAGACATTTATCACCCACTTCCCCTACGTAACAAGGTTTGTACCCGGTGGGGCCGAGCGCACTCCCTCGCGAAATAGGTTTTCATGGTTTCTACTATTTGGTAAGGCTATGTCTCAATTAATTGTTTTAGCGAGAGGTCATGTCAATTTATTATCTATCACGTTTTAAGTGAACTAAAGCGGTGAACTACGATAATTTTAATTGACACGGTCGATGAACTCGATAAAATAGGATGCATGTTTTAGTTATGGCGATTTAGCGATGCATGCGACATAAAATAAAATGCAAGCATAAAAATAAATAAATCCTAGTATGGCCTTTCCTAAAATAGAAAAACTATTTAACTATTACATATTCGGAAACCAACTCTATTGGTCCCTTGAACTTCGGTTGTGGCACGCATCTCGAGGTAACACCGTCTTTATGTATCGCCATTCTTGAAGAAATCCGTCTTTGGGAACTCCGGAATGAATAAAATTACATAATTTCCTATTATACATTTGTAACTAAAATAAAATAAATCTATTAAATTACAAAACGGTGATACGAGATCACAATAAAAATTACAACCGAATCGATATTCCCATACATTTCGGGAAATACCAATTAAAATCTAAGGCCATACTAAGTAAAATTACATAATTCAAAAATTACATAAATTAAA
The DNA here is from genome assembly GCF_048544455.1 of Silene latifolia. NCBI lineage: Eukaryota > Viridiplantae > Streptophyta > Magnoliopsida > Caryophyllales > Caryophyllaceae > Silene > Silene latifolia. The sequence goes on from NC_133532.1 coordinate 70,226,556, forward strand.
ATTATGACAATCATAAAGAAAATACAGCATTATAATATGTATGAACATGCTCAATTTTACGCTACATCGCCTTTAATTAGCCAATATCGTATATTACTCGGTTTTTACGGATTTGCGTGATTTCAACATTTTATAATCACAAAAATACATAAACTCATATTTATGCATACGTTAATTACCCTAACCTTTTAGGACTCAAAATTTAGTCTTCACTAATAATTTGACCATAATTAACCTATATTTTATAAAATTGTTCATAAATGGACCAAAAATTACAAAAATAAGCCATAAACTTCAAATAAATCACAAAATTTCAAATAAATTCAAAATTTGAAATTTAAATTCATGAACATTCTGGAAAAATACCATGACACTCATAATGTTCAAAATCTTAGGTTAAAAATTTCGAAATTTTTCCGGAAAAACAATGTTGCGGTTTATCGATTTTTAATAAAATAATCATAAAAACATGGAAAAATTATTTTCAATAACTTTTAAATTTTAGATCTGAAAAAGATAATAAAATGCAACATTAGACGTTTTTCCTAAGTCATAGATTATGTTTTATTAATTTTCCACTAATAATGTCACTATTTATGCTATTTTTCTTCAAAAATCCATAAATCATGCAAAAAGACTTCTTTATAGCCAATTATTTTACACACATCTTGTAAAATTGCATGTGACAACATATTAATTTTCTATGACCAGATTCGAAATTTAACTCATATTAACCTATTTTTCACTTAAATCCGAATTTAACAATGAAAAATCCATTTTTCGAGCATAACAAGTCCAAAAATTATGAAACTTTACAGGTTATCTAAAAATAATATATGTGACAACATATCCAAAATTCAATGAAAAATTCGAAGTATAGCTAATTTTAGACCAAAAATGACATTTTTACTCATAAAATCATATTTAAATGCCATTATTGTATAATATGAACAATAAAAATCCGAAAAATTAACCAAAAAATCCTAAAACATTTTAGGACCAGAAATATTAACATGCATGGATTAATTTCGTGATATCTCATAATAACACAAATTTTACAAGTTTTATTTGTTATTCTTATAACTCGGAAAAACTTTTAACCGATTTGCATGCAAACAACCGTGGCTCATGATACCGATTGAAGGAAATGTAGATCTATATACATACTAACATACTCATATATGTTAAAACTAATTTGTCATAAAATTAATAGAGGTCTTATACATGCAAACAATAAAGCAAATAAGGAAGAAATAATATCCTTACATTGAAATTTCGGTTCAAATGGGCACAAAAGAAATCTCCTTTTCTTTTGTTCTTGAGCTTTCCTTTAATGGAAGAACAAGGATTCAAATGTAGAATCCCTCCCAAAAGCATATACCCAAGGAATACATCTTAATAACCAATATTATTTAGATCTAGTAATAATATTAGTTTTTGCTATAAAATTGATACAAAATAAATTGTATTTTTGCTCTTGAAAATTTCGGTCAAGAGATGGAGTAATTTTTGTGAGTTTATTTCTCTAGAATTATCATAAATTGTAGAGAGTTTTTGATGAATTTTCTTACACTAGAAAATTGGATGGGAAGAATGAATTATATTGTTAAGAGAAAAGCTCTTCTCTCTTTTCTTGTGGAGTGGCCGAAAATTAGGCTTGGGTAGGATACCCAATACCTTTTCATTTTGCTCTTCTCAAAAGCTTAGGTTTTGCATGCCTACTTGTTAGCTTTTATCATTGTGTTTATACTTAAACAATTAACACAATTTCCACTAACTCCCTCCATTTATTTTTAGTACACTCACATAAAATGGATGAGTCCATTTTATTTGTGATTTTGTCAATATGTCACATGTGACACATTTCATGGCATCTTATTTATAAAATGTATTTTTAACCATTAAAAATCAACATATTAATAAAATATGTCACTTATAAAAATTATCATTGTAATTCATAATTACTTGTACCAAAAGTGTTTTCCGAATTATAAATTACAACATTTTGTTATTTATAATAATTTATTCATTCCGATTCAATTGTTTCTGTAAACAATAATTTCATCTAAGTAATAAAATAATTCGATTACTTAGACCGTGTCTCATTTAATCATATTTACAATAAGATACGTAAATTATACTCACAAAATCATCCGTCAATTTTAAGCAATTTAATTAACTCGTATCGGTATACGATTAATTAATAATAATCAATTAAGAGTATTTCCCTATAGGTATGACCTAAGGGGATCAATCGATCACCACTGCCGCACGACGTAATAATGTCAAACTCTAGTCAGCCAATCATTACCGATATGTGTGGACCAGTTGACTGTAAAATATTACATCCCATATGTATTCTTAAAATGAGATTTAATAATGATATTTAAATCATGTGATCGCACTATTGTTGAGGACACATTTCCCAACAATTTCTTCCTTGAATATTGAGGTAGGATTCCATAAACACAAGGTCTAATTGGTTCACTATGGCCGGATCTCGGCGGGCAAGTAGAGTGCCCGAAAGGAATCAATAAGTAAGCCTCAAGATTGGATTTTGGATATGAAAAGCGAGACATTCCTTGGTGTGTATGAAATCCCTGCCGGTCATGGCCCTCCACAAAGGTTCAACATTATACTTCTTTGGCTTCGATGTTCGGGTAGGCGAAACATCGAGACCGAGTACATTTGCGAATTCTACAAGGGTCATCATCCTAGAAACATTATCCAACCTAAACTCTATGCAAATTGTTTTGTTCAAGGTTGTAATCTTCAAGAAGCTCAAAAATTCAAGCACAAGAGATCGATAAGTTTGTTCATACATGCGAAAAAGGGTTGAGAGACCAAATACTTCAAAGAGAGCTTCCACTTGGTGATAAATCCCAAGTTTCCTCAAGGTAGCATGACAAAAAAACTAAGTGGGAAGAATATTCTTACTTAGAAGCCGGTCGAAGACTAATCTTTGCACATGATTGACAAATTCCACATTTGAGAAGTCATCAAGCCTTGTAAGATCTACAATCTCTTCATGCTCCCTTCTTAATGTGTTGACATGGGAGGTAGAATAACTTCCCCTCATCCTTGGTCTCCTCCTATTCCTAAAAGAGGATCTCTTTGGTGCCATTCCTTGATTATAGAGCTGGATTCTTTTGATTTGTGAAGGAATAAAGATGCTCCTTGTTGATTGAGTGTTGCCTTTGGAAACCCTAGAAAATTGGGGCTTTTTGATTTTGTGGGTTTAAGAGTGATTTGGATATGCTTGGGAGTCATAAGGAGGTGGGTTTTATAATTCAAGTGGAAGGAAGAAGGATGTGTCACTAAATGTGTGGTGGGGTGTAATTTTAATTAAGAAAAGACCGGTCAAATCAGCGTGGGAAGACGGGCGGATTCGAGCAGAAAACGCTCGGATTCAGACTTCTCGGGACGGGCGGATTCTGGGTAAGACGCTCGGATTCTGTCACAGCTAAATTTCCAAAAATATGACGCCACAAAGACGGGCGTCCCGAGCATGAGGCGCTCGGATTCCTTTTTATCGGGACGGGCGGATTCTTCTGAAGTCGGGCGGATTCTCTTCCAGGGATTTTTCTTGAAATGCACAGGTAGAAAGACGGGCGTCTTTCTGCAAAGCCGGCCGGATTCTTCAGGACGGGCGTTTTCCTTTCTGGGACGCTCGGATTCTCCTTGAGTCCCAAAATCTTCAAATTCTCAGCTTAGCATGACGGACGGATTCTCTTCAGGACGCCCGGATTCTGGCAAGACGGCCGGATTCCAGGGAACACGCACGTGTTCAAGCTGTGAACTCTTCCTTTGGCTTTCTTTCCTCTCCTAGATGCTTCCCCACACTTAAAAATTGGTTCCTTCCTTTATAAAAATTCGTTAGTGACCCTCCCTCACTTACTCTCATGAAAAGAGTTTATGCTTATTATTAAAAGAAGTGCAATAAAATTATAAATACAAGTTAGAGGGTTAGTATATTTACAAGTGGTGGTTTAGGGAGGACTCCACCAAACTCTCCCTTTGATGGTTCTTTCAAGGATGAGAAGGTCCGAGGTAGGTGATGTAACACCCTCATTTATTGCGGAAAAATAAACATGTAATTCTCGAATAAAACTGCGTGGATATGTTTGTAATAGGTTCATTATAGTAAAAACCTGTAATTTTTAAAACCTGAACCTGTTATAAAGATATCCAATTGGGAAGGTGTCAAACCTGCATGCAAGGTCCAAAATAAATCTCATGAATGAAACATCGCTAAAGTCGCGAAACAAAGTTATACAAACCAAATATGAGAAAGGGAGACATATGTCCCTAAAAGGTATGTGACATAAAAATATTTAAGGGTCACAATATAATAAAGTCAATCTAGGTCCCAAGGTTACTTTGCTCGCTAGCTCGTCCATGTACCCCATATATGCATCACCTACTCACAATCGCATTTTATACAAATACGAAAGCCACAGTCAGTGGGGAGTAACTCCGAGTTCTCCCAGCCACGAAATGTCATAATTAATATAACATGTAAACATAAGAATATGAATATAAATAACACATAGCCTTAGCATATAGATGCTAGACAATCGTGCTTATCATGTGAACAACAGTATAACAACACATAGTCCTAGCATGTGAATACTAGACCGACTCATACTACACTATTATGTGAATCACATAACATCCAGGAATCCAAACTCTATCAACCATAGCCGGCTTGCATCTCACCTTCTATGATTCATAGAATCATCAAACAAGAAAGGGCAATATATCAAAGACAGGCATAAGTTCTTAGTACGGTCAATTGTCACTCTGTAACTCGAGTCTATACCACGAGGTAGGGAAGGTAATCGAACCGGTATCTTGGCTCAGAGGTTCTATCAAAACATGGCCAAGACACAACACAACCCTAGCCTAAAATCTGCGCAGACCTAGACATGCGGATACACACCACCGCACCCAAGACCCACAATTTTATAAAACTATGTGAGTACCCTAAGGAGTCCACCAAAGGGTTGGCTAGTACTTAAGCTGACCACTTACTATCAAAATAAGTAACGAGGTCATGCCCCAACTTGGATATAATCCAACCAAGTCAGGAACATAGAGGCTATCAAGCAGTGAACATATACTCGTCAAAGACTATAATGGCCTATCTGTGATGAAGGCCGAAATACTCACCTAGGACCTAGTCCCAGCTAGTCCCAGCTTGAATACTTTAGCCCACACCACACAAGACAAGTAGGATGCCCAATTCAGCTGAAAATCCAACAATATCTCCAATATCAATAATAATCCAAATTCCAGCTAACCGTTAATCTTATAATTCATGAGAACAAGCTAAAATGGCAAAGAGGCAACAAGATCAAGTATAAAAGCCAATTCATCCAACAACCAACATGTGAAATGATAATTACAAATATCAAGACATAACTTAAAATTTCCAATAACAACCAATCTTACCTCAAAGACAAACCCTCGACCCGAGTCCCGCGACGGGTCATCGGTCAAATCGAGGCTGACTGGTTTAAACCTAGTTTGACCAAACTCGTTCGGTCAATCTGGCCCAGCTCAGAGTCTTTGCCTACTTTGGCCCAAATCATAAAATTTATCACAATATAATTCTCATGCTATTTCTAATTTCTATCATGTGAAAAACGAAAGTAACACATTATCAATCACCTAAACACTTAACAAACAACAGGCACAACATTAACTACTAATGTGACATTAATTCGTCGAGTAACTCGGAATAGTTACCTTACGCTAGCAAAGAGACAAGTAATAACTTGAGAAAGCTTCTAAAACCCAAAATTACTCTTCCTCTTGAACCACATATGAGCCACCTAAAATAATTATGTGAAAGGACGATATTAACGAATTATCTTTATATAAAATATGAGACGGAAATTAATTTAATTATATTTTAAATAAACCAAACTAGCGTCAAAACAATTTATGGGCACGGCTCAAAAGTTATTATGACAACCTCAAACTCGGCCTAACCACCAACTACACATGGCCTCAAACTCGTGACTTAGCTAGGCCACGGCCAGGCCACAACTAGGCCACTGGGAGTCCGACACGACCACCACCCGACTACCCATAGCCACCCTTCACCTTATTTGATAACCTGACCCAAAAATCAGTCCAAAACAGAACCCAAAAGATGCCTAAGTTCGACCCCAACTCCAGTCCTCAAATGCAAAGTGAAAACCCACGATGACAGCTCTCGTCCCTGCCAAAAATAGAGTACCAATTGTCCCCTTAAAACTCCATTCTCGCGCCTAAAAACAGTCCTAGCTGAGCCAACTAAGTCAGCATTTAAAACGGTTTTAGAGCGGAAATCCACAAGTATAAAGCAACTCAAAAACAGTCCCTAAAGAATACAAAAATCGCCCCAACACAGAGTCCAAATTAGTCCAAAACAATCCCTACATGTCAGTATACACCGTCTCAACTATAAAACACACCAATTATCACCCAAAACAATCCATACATGTCAGCATACACCGTCTTAAATATACCACTTACTAGCTAGCATCCCAAATGATCCCTAGAGGTCAGTATACACCGTCTCAATCATCTCCACGTATCAGTATACACCGTCTCAACTATACAACGGACTAATTAACATCCATAATGATCCCTATATATAATTATACACCGTCTTAATTATAAAACAGACTAACCAGCATTCGAAATAAACATATTTTACAAGTAATATCGAGTAATCCATAATTGTTACCTTTTTCCGATTGAACTAATCATTTATGACTAACAAATCTTCTACAAGACCGTCTATTTTAGTACCTACAACCGTCTTATAATAAATAAAGCTGAAAATATAAATGGGTTTGTAAAAATACATGACGAAAATGAATTTTACTTACAACGGATTGACGAGAACGACGAGAGGAGCGCTATGGAACAAAAATAGTTGAAAACGGATGAGAAACGGACGACCGAAAATCGATTTTACGAAAGAAAAAAAAATGAAACGTGAAAAAGAAGAAAAAGGAAGGGAGAAGAAGAAAGAGACGTAGGAAATGAAAATGAGGCAGCAGCCTGCCAGCCTGCTATTTATTATACGTACGTTTCTTCGTCGTTAAGAAACTTCGATAGTTATTAAAACCGTTTCGAGTTAAATTTAACCGATTTAAGTAAAAGTTTCAGTAATAAAACGGAATCAATAATAAATAAATTTAATGAGTGAAAATAAAATAAACTCAGCTAGTTAACGTAAATAATAAGAAATCGGCTTGAAACGGAATTATTAGCGATTTTTACGAAACTAACGGATATTAATAAAAAAATTGCTAATTTAGTGAAATAAGCTCAAAATAGCTAATTGGACGGTTTTTTTCCCAAAATCCATCTCGGGTTCACTTAAAACAACTTTCATAAGGACTCGTAAAGAAACGGAAATTATTAAATAAATAAACTCGAACTAATTTCAATAAACTCGAACTAACTTTAAATAAACTTATTAATGATTATTAAAATTAACGTATCGAATTATGATGAAATTAATTAATTAGCTAAGCATATATATATAAATCGTTAAATGATGTAATTAAATTCAAAATAGCAATTAAAAGAATTTTATCCAACTTAATAAAATACGGGGTGTTACAATCACCCCATCTTTTAAAAAGTTTCGTCCTCGAAACTTGAAAGTATAAATGAAAGGTTATAAAAATAAAACTGAAATTGGAATCGGTAACCAAAACATTTAAAAGGTCACTTATCGTAAGAATCAAAATTCTTTCAAAAGTTTCAAATAAAATTTTCCGACAGAACCAGATTCTCATCAGAGGAACGGAAGTGTTCTCATTGCGCATTCAAGAACATCACATTCCAAATCAAAGATAAGGTCAAAAAAACAAATTATTTGTATAAATCGAAAATCAAAATACTTTCAGAAACATTAATGAAAAGTTTTCAAAAGTATAAGTCTCATTCATGGAACGAAATTGCTCTTGTCGTGCACACAAGAACGCTAACCTTCAAAGTCAAAGACAAATTTAAAACCGAAAATCACTCGTCGACAAGAGTAGAACAAGTTATTAAACGTTTCTAATAACGAGTTCTAACATCCGATCAACGTTAAAATCAAAAGAAAAGGTAATCTACTCAAATTTTCTTTTGCAAAAAGCCAAAATAGAAATAAAGGTTTCACTTTTAAACCCAATTGGGGGTCAAATCCCTGAAAGTGTAACATTAAACTTTGACAAAGAAGTCATAAATAGATCAAAGTTAACAGAAATTGGACAAAACTTAACGAAATCTCGGGTCTAGTAATTAAAATTACGATAAATGAGTTTATATTCAAGGAAGGAATAGGGAACTAAATCAAATTTTCATTTTCAAATCTTTAAAAATAGGTTAGGTTTGCAGAAGTGACATAAACTTTTAAGAATGAATCGAAACTGGTAGCTTGAAAGTTTAGAAGTTGTACAAAAAGGAAAGTAACTTAGATAGCATAGAAACAAAGTATGTTAAGAGAGCTATAATGAATTTCATAGGGTAGAAATTGAAGTCAAAATTACAAGGATGTCAAAGATAGAGTTTCACAAGATACGAGTGTCAAACTTAAAGGAGGAGCAAGATGAAGCGAGGAAAGGAGGTATGAACGGTAACGCTTATGATCAAGGAGAAAGGGAATTTAGACAACAAGGAAACTTAAGCAACATGTCATGGTGTGAGACTAAAAGAGTCGAATCATAAAGATAACTAGTTAACAACCAGTAAGAGATATTAGAATTAGGGAGGTATTCAAGACAAGGAAATAACGAGTAAACTTCTATACTTAAGAATCAAATCCAACCAAGGTATGAATGAAAGGGAGGAAAACGATTAAAGGTATGAAAGAGGATTTTAAGGCTTAATCCATACGCTTCCTAAAACTTAAGGTTCTCTCTAACAAGGTCACGTCTATTAGGGTATTGTACCTTCATGACAAAACGACCAAATCCCAAACAAGGGTCAAGGTAAAATAAACGCTCGCTAAAAGGGTGATAAATCAGTTAGATACTTCTTCCACCTATCTTATCACATATTAGGATTTCCCCTAAATCAAATCTACCACTCAAGTATAAAAGGATCTCTTTGTCTCAAGCACTCGACACAACCTCAATGTTTTAAAAACCAAAGAATGAATTGACAAAGACTTCTCAACAAAGTTCTCAAGGAACAACTAACACCAAATCACATTCCCAATCTATACGGGATTGTTAACATCTAAAAATGGGTTTTCTTCCAAATTCATATTCTAAACTTATCTCATGTTTACTCCTAAGGTGACGACGCTCAACCTACTAAGCTTTCAAATCCCAAACATAAACAACAAAGCCAAGTTCTATAACTTTAATCACATAGGCAACTCATTCCTAACACAAAGAATCAACCAATCGATTATACTTACTTTGTCAAGGAACTAGGTATAAGAATCACTAAGTATGTCTCATCACATTACCTAAGTCTTTCTAACATCACATCCTCTCAAAACCAGGATTAAGGGTCAGACACAAACAATCTCCTCAAAAGTCGAATTTTCCAACCCAGGTCAACATTCCTCACAAGAAGGGGTACTATCAAATGGCGTTAAGGGGGAATAAGCAAAGAACAAAGGACAAGTTAGGAGTACAAGCGTAGCTTTTAAAGTAAAACAGAAGGAAGTTTAGAAGGAGGATAAGCACCAAGAGATTAAGAATAAGGCGAGATACAAAAAGAACGAGAAACATCTTCAAGGAAGTAGAAGCATTCTTCAAAGGTTGAACAAATCTTCAATCCTCAGCAATAGGCACTAAATCTTGATCTTCTTAAAATATAAGTGTCCTTTCAATGGAACGGAGATACTCTTGGCGATCACTCAAGAACATCAATATTCCAATTCAAAGACATAAAAATACATTTTTACACCAACAAATGATAAAACTAATTATCAGACGTCTCCAATAACAAGCTTTAACACTAATTGACGTTAAAACCAGTGAAAAACATTAAAATATTTTCAAAACCTTTAGTTCAAAAAATTTTTTTATAATAAGGGTAATAAATCAATTAGCTATAGATAAGCTCACGGTCATTGATCCAAGAACGCAACAATTATTAAATGAAAATCAACAAACAGGTTAGTACCTAACAAAGAGCAAACACAAAGAGACTACAACATAAGGTCCTAAGTCTACCCATCTTACCCATCTCTCAAGTTTATTATTTTAAGGTCAAGTTATTTATATTGGGGTGCACAAACGTGCGTCGGGAGCAAATATGCTCTGATACCACTTGTAACACCCTCATTTATTGCGGAAAAATAAACACGTAATTCTCGAATAAAACTGCATGGATATGTTTGTAATAGGTTCATTATAGTAAAAACCTGTAATTTTTAAAACCTGAACCTGTTATAAAGATATCCAAATGGGAAGGTGTCAAACATGTAAGGTCCAAAATAAATCTCATGAATGAAACATCGCTAAAGTCGCGAAACAAAGTTATACAAACCAAATATGAGAAAGGGAGACATATGTCCCTAAAAGGTATGTTACATAAAAATATTTAAGGGTCACAATATAATAAAGTCAATCTAGGTCCCAAGGTTACTTTGCTCGCTAGCTCGTCCATGTACCCCATATATGCATCACCTACCTGTCAATCGCATTTTATACAAATACGAAAGCCACAGTCAGTGGGGAGTAACTCCGAGTTCTCCCAGCCACGAAATGTCATAATTAATATAACATGTAAACATAAGAATATGAATATGAATAACACATAGCCTTAGCATATAGATGCTAGACAATCGTGCTTATCATGTGAACAACAGTATAACAACACATAGTCCTAGCATGTGAATACTAAACCGACTCATACTACACTATCATGTGAATCACATAACATCCAGGAATCCAAACTCTATCAACCATAGCCGGCTTGCATCTCACCTTCTATGATTCATAGAATCATCAAACAAGAAAGGGCAATATATCAAAGACAGGCATAAGTTCTTAGTACGGTCAATAGTCACTCTGTAACTCGAGTCTATACCACGAGGTAGGGAAGGTAATCGAACCGGTATCTTGGCTCAGAGGTTCTATCAAAACATGGCCAAGACACAACACAACCCTAGCCTAAAATCTGCGCAGACCTAGACATGCGGATACACACCACCGCACCCAAGACCCAGAATTTTATAAAACCATGTGAGTACCCTAAGGAGTCCACCAAAGGGTTGGCTAGTACTTAAGCTGACCACTTACTATCAAAATAAGTAACGAGGTCATGCCCCAACTTGGATATAATCCCACCAAGTCAGGAACACAGAGGCTATCAAGCAGTGAACATATACTCGTCAAAGACTATAATGGCCTATCTGTGATGAAGGCCGAAATACTCACCTAGGACCTAGTCCCGACTAGTCCCACTTGAATACTTTAGCCCACACCACACAAGACAAGTAGGATACCCAATTCAGCTGAAAATCCAACAATATCTCCAATATCAATAATAATCCAAATTCCAGCAAACCGTTAATCTTATAATTCATGAGAACAAGCTAAAATGGCAAAGAGGCAACAAGACTGAAGTATAAGGCAGCCAATTCATCCAACAACCAACATGTGAAATGATAATTACAAATATCAAGACATAACATAAAATTTCCAGTAACAACCAATCTTACCTCAAAGACAAACCCTCGACCCGAGTCTCGCGACGGGTCATCGGTCAAATCGAGGCTGACTGGTTTAAACCTAGTTTGACCAAACTCGTTCGGTCAATCTGGCCCAACTCAGAGTCTTTGCCTACTTTGGCCCAAATCATAAAATTTATCACAATATAATTCTCATGCTATTTCTAATTTCTATCATGTGAAAAACGAAAGTAACACATTATCAATCACCTAAACACTTAACAAACAACAGGCACAACATTAACTACTAATGTGACATTAATTCGTCGAGTAACTCGAAATAGTTACCTTACGCTAGCAAAGAGACAAGTAATAACTTGAGAAAGCGTCTAAAACCCAAAATTACTCTTCCTCTTCAACCACATATGAGCCACCTAAAATAATTATGTGAAAGGACGATATTAACGAATTATCTTTATATAAAATATGAGACGGAAATTAATTTAATTATATTTTAAATAAACCAAACTAGCGTCAAAACAATTTATGGACACGGCTCAAAAGTTATTATGACAACCTCAAACTCGGCCTAACCACCAACTACACATGGCCTCAAACTCGTGACTTAGCTAGGCCACGGCCAGGCCACAGCTAGGCCACTGGGAGTCCGACACGACCACCACCCGACTACCCATAGCCACCCTTCACCTTACTTCATAACCTGACCCAAAAATCAGTCCAAAACAGAACCCAAAAGATGCCTAAGTTCGACCCCAACTCCAGTCCTCAAATGCAAAGTGAAAACCCACGATGACAGCTCTCGTCCCTGCCCAAAATAGAGTACCAATCGTCCCCTTAAGACTCCATTCTCGCGCCTAAAAATAATCCTAGCTGAGCCAACTAAGTCAGCATTTAAAACGGTTTTAGAGCAGAAATCCACAAGTATAAAGCAACTCAAAAACAGTTCCTAAAGACTACAAAAATCGCCCCAACACAGAGTCCAAATTAGTCCAAAACAATCCCTACATGTCAGTATACACCGTCTCAACTATAAAACACACCAATTATCACCCAAAACAATCCATACATGTCAGCATACACCGTCTTAAATATACCACTTACTAGCTAGCATCCCAAATGATCCCTAGAGGTCAGTATACACCGTCTCAATCATCTCCACGTATCAGTATACACCGTCTCAACTATACAACGGACTAATTAACATCCATAATGATCCCTATATATAATTATACACCGTCTTAATTATAAAACAGACTAACCAGCATTCGAAATAAACATATTTTACAAGTAATATCGAGTAATCCATAATTGTTACCTTTTTCCGATTGAACTAATCATTTATGACTAACAAATCTTCTACAAGACCGTCTATTTTAGTACCTACAACTGTCTTATAATAAATAAAGCTGAAAATATAAATGGGTTTGTAAAAATACATGACGAAAATGAATTTTACTTACAACGGATTGACGAGAACGACGAGAGGAGCGCTATGGAACAAAAATAGTTGAAAACGGATGAGAAACGGACGACCGAAAATCGATTTTACGAAAGAAAAAAAAATGAAACGTGAAAAAGAAGAAAAAGGAAGGGAGAAGAAGAAAGAGACGTAGGAAATGAAAATGAGCGTGACCTGCCTGACTGCTATTTATTATACGACGTTTCTTCGTCGTTAAGAAACTTCGATAGTTATTAAAACCGTTTAGAGTTAAATTTAACCGATTTAAGTAAAAGTTTCAGTAATAAAACGGAATCAATAATAAATAAATTTAATGAGTGAAAATAAAATAAACTCAGCTAGTTAACGTAAATAATAAGAAATCGGCTTGAAACGGAATTATTAGCGATTTTTACGAAACTAACGGATATTAATAAAAAAATTGCTAATTTAGTGAAATAAGCTCAAAATAGCTAATTGGACGGTTTTGTTCCCAAAATCCATCTCGGGTTCACTTAAAACAACTTTCATAAGGACTCGTAAAGAAACGGAAATTATTAAATAAATAAACTCGAACTAATTTCAATAAACTCGAACTAACTTTAAATAAACTTATTAATGATTATTAAAATTAACGTATCGAATTATGATGAAATTAATTAATTAGCTAAGCATATATATATATATATAAATCGTTAAATGATGTAATTAAATTCAAAATAGTAATTAAAAGAATTTTATCCAACTTAATAAAATACGGGGTGTTACAGGTGACCTCGACCTCTCCAATGAATGCTCCTTCATAGTATGGTTTCAATCTTTGACCATTGACTTTGAACTTGCTTCCATCTTCCGCCTTGAGTTCAAAATCTCCATATCTTCCAACTTCGGTTATCACATAGGGACCCATCCATCTAGAGTTCAACTTTCCCGGAAAAAGTCGGTGGCGGGAATTGAATAGAAGGACTTTGTCCCCTTTGTGCAAGGCCTTTTGTCTAATTCTCTTGTCATGGAGTAATTTCGTTCTTTCCTTGTAAATCTTTGCATTCTCATAGGATTGTAGTCGGAATTCCTCCAACTCTTGAATTTGAATCATCCTCTTTTTACCACTCAATTTGAGATCAAGATTAAGTGCTCGGATTGCCCAAAAAGCTTTGTACTCCAATTCGATTGGCAAATGACATGCTTTTCCATAAACAAGCTTGTAAGGGGAGGCTCCTATGGGAGTCTTATAGGCCGTCCTATAAACCCAAAGAGCATCATCAAGCTTTGTGCTCCAATCTTTCCGAGTCTTGTTCACAACTTTCTCAAGGATTTGTTTGATCTCTCTATTTGAAATTTCAACTTGACCGCTTGTTTGAGGATGATATCCCAAGCCGGTTCTATGTTGAACACCATATTTGGTCAAAAGAGATGCAAGTTTCTTCTCATGGAAATGCGTTCCTCCATCACTTATGATTGCTCTAGGAAATCCAAATCTTGGGAAGATTATCTTCTTGAAAAGCTTGGTGACCGTTTTTGCATCATCATTCGGAGTGGCAATTGCCTCCACCCACTTTGAGACATAGTCTACGGCCACAAGGATGTACTTATTCCCATTGGATGTCACAAAGGGACCTTGGTAGTCGATTCCCCAAACATCGAAGATCTCCACCTCTAGAATGCCCCTTTGTGGCATTTCGTTCCTCCACGAGATATTCCCCGTTCTTTGACAAGCATTGCAATGAATGATGAATTCTCTTGTATCTTGAAACATTGTAGGCCAATATAAGCCCGATTGAAGAATTTTTGCAACGGTCCTCCTTGCTCCATGGTGCCCACCGTAGGATGATGAGTGACATCCTTCCAAGATTCCTTGGACTTCCCATTGAGGGATGCATCTTCGGTAGAGCCCATCACTACATTCTTTGTAGAGGTTTGGGTCGTCCCAAAAGTACCTCTTCACTTCGAATAGGAATCTCTTCCTTTGGTTGTGATTCAAATTTGGAGGGAGTACTTTTCCAACAATATAATTAGCATAATCGGCAAACCATGGGGTGATGTGACTTTCGAGTTGTGTTTGAATGGCCATCAAAATATCGTCGGGAAATGAGTCATTGATCGGGGTTTCTCCATTTTCATCATGAAACCGGATCCTTGACAAATGATCCGCCACTACATTCTCGGCTCCTTTCTTGTCCCTTATTTCTAAGTCAAATTCTAGAAGAAGCAAAATCCATCTCAACAATCTTGGTTTTGCCTCCTTCTTTATCATGAGATGTCGGAGAGCACGGTGATCTGAAAATACAATCACTTTGGATCCAAGCAAGTAGGAACGGAATTTGTCCAAAGCATAGACAATGGCAAGAAGCTCCTTCTCGGTGGTATCATAATTCACTTGGGAGGAGTCAAGAGTCTTGCTTATATAATAGATGGCGTGAAGAGCTCTCCCTACCCGTTGGCCAAGAACCGCTCCAACGGCGTAGTTGCTAGCATCACACATAATCTCGAATGGTAATTCCCAATTTGGAGGTTGGATGATCGGTGCCGAGATTAGTTCTTCCTTGATTCTATTAAAGGCTTCTACACACTCATCAGTGAATTGGAATTGGGCATCTTTAAGCAAAAGTTGAGTGAGGGGTTTTGCTATTTTTGAAAAATCCTTTATGAAACGGCGATAGAAACCCGCGTGACCGAGAAAACTTCTCACCCCTCTAACATTCACGGGAGGTGGGAGTTTCTCTATCACCTCAACTTTAGCCTTATCGACCTCGATGCCCTTTTCCGAAATTAAATGACCCAAAACAATTCCTTCATTGACCATGAAGTGACACTTTTCCCAATTTAAAACAAGACTAACATCTTCACATTTTTGCAACACAAGAGAAAGATTATGCAAACATGAGTCAAAGTCCTTTCCATAAACACTAAAATCATCCATAAAAACTTCCATTATGGTCTTTAAGTAATCGGAGAAGACACTCATCATGCATCTTTGGAAAGTGGCGGGGGCATTACATAAACCAAAAGGCAGCCTCCTATATGTAAAAGTACCATAAGGGCATGTGAAGGTGGTCTTATGTTGGTCATTCGGGTGTATAGGGATTTGGAAGAATCCCGAATACCCGTCAAGGTAGCAAAAGAATTTGTTTAAGGCTAACCTCTCAAGCATTTGGTCAATGAATGGTAGGGGGAAATGATCCTTTCTTGTTGCGGAGTTTAATTTTTGATAGTCAATGCACATACGCCAACCGGTGATCATTCTTGTGGGTATTAGTATATTCTTTTCATTTGTCACTACCGTGGTACCTCCTTTCTTAGGTACCACTTGGACGGGGCTAACCCACAAAGTGTCCGATATGGGATATATGATTCCCGCATCAAGTAATTTCATAACTTCTCCTTTGACAACTTCTTGCATGTGGGGGTTCAATCTTCTTTGGGGTTGAATAGTAGGTCTATGGTCTTCCTCTAGATGAATTCTATGCATGCAAAAGTTGGGACTTATCCCCTTAAGGTCATCTAGACTATAACCCATAGCCTTTTCATGTTGTTTCAACACATCAAGCAATTTTCCCAATTGGTTCTCATCAAGTCTATCATTAACAATCACGGGTTTGGTCTTTGATTCATCAAGGTAAGCATATTTAAAATTTGGGGGAAGGGGTTTTAAAGTAGGAATTTGTACCTCACTTTCCTCCTTTGGAGTTTCATTGAGAATTTGCTCCATCTCCATTAGACATTCCATTCTCATAGCATATTCAACTTCATTCTCATCAACCTCATCATATTCAAATTCCATGATGGGTTCCTCTTGCTCTTGAGCTTGTAAAATATCTTCTAGGATGGATTGCTCATCTTCTATGGGTTGACATGCTTCCACAAGGATGTTATGCACCAATACGGATTGTGCATGAGTAAGTTATTTGTTAGCTAGAGCGGCCTCAAAAAGATCTACCTCCAAATCCCAATACATATTTTTAGCCTCACTTGCTTCCAAGGCTTCCAATGCTTGAATGGGATCTTTGAAGAAAGGTATACTTAAGTGGTCCTCTACAAAACAATCTATAAGGTCCATCTTGCAAAATATCGAACAACTTGAAAACAATTAGAACAAACCTTGAGGAGTTTTACTTCCCCAAGGAAAAGAAAGACACAACTAATAACAATATAAAAAAATCTAAATCAAGTTAACACCGTCCCCGGCAACGGCGCCATTTTTGATCGGTCCGTTTCGTGTTCACAATTGAATAGATGTTGTCGTTGGGTCACGTTCGAATCAAAACACAATTTATAGCTTTACAAACAACTCTACAATTAGTAAAGAGGCAAGTAAAGGTCGGATCCCAAGGGACGGGAATTGAGATGAGATTTATATTGAAACTAGTGGTGTCTTAGGGGTGTCACAATTTGGGTTGATGTAGAAGGTCACTAACTAAATAGCAATGAAAGTAAATAAGCAAGATCAAATAAAAGAGTTGTAAACAATTGATAAAAAGCACTAGGGTATCATGGGGTCATAGGGGAATCATGGGAATTGATCATACAAACATGTTCTCAAATTATAAGCAAGGAATTATTGTTGTGATGGATTGAGTTGGGTTATATCTTACAATCCTAGGAAAGTTTGGGTCCGGGAGCCGAATCGATTAGATTGTACAACAACTACAAGTCGACATAGTCTTCCCTACTCAACAACATGCATGGTCTAATGAGACTCGAGTTGGTTTATGTCTTACAAGTCTCATTGAAAAGATAGGTGATGGGTAAAAAATGCAAGGATTCATAGGCTCACATTTCATCAAACATAACATGTGCATGAGTTAAGATCAAAACAAGCAAGCAAATAAACCATGAAAGCATATTAATTTAAGCATGAATCATTCCCCATGTTGGTTTCCCCTAATTACCCATTAACCCTAGCTAGGTCACTACTCACTCATTATCATGTTGATCATGCTAGCAAGGTTGTCAATCATACTAACAAAAGGAAACATGATGAATAAATGAAAGTAATTAACAATAATTAAAAAGGGATTAAGAGAATTATACCTACTAATGATTCCAATAATAAAGCAAAGAATAAAAGAAGTACTTGATGCTTGATTGAGAAGTTGTCAATCTCCCAATAATAACCCAAATAATCTTCAATTACCCAAAATAAAGGATGAACAAAAGAGAGATTAAGGAAATAAAACTTGTATCAAAACTTGATTAATTGTTGATTACAATACTAAAGAGAGATTTGATTGATATTAACTACTCTAATAATTAATAAGATGATCCTCCTTTTCTAATTAGACTAATGGGGTATTTATAGTGGAAATTAGGTGGATGCATTAGGGTTAACTAAGGGCTAAACTAGTAATTACACTTTTTAGATTGAGCAGGGAGAAGCCAGTATTTTTCGAAGGAAGGGCTTCTTTCACGGATGCTTGAAGAAACGGATTCGTGCTGGGCTGGAATCCGGGCGTATTGGTGTCGGGACGGGCGAATTGTAGCAGGGAAAGACGGGCGTCTTCAAGGGAATCCGGGCGTATTATGGTGGCTACTTACCCGGGTGTCTTTGAAAGAATACGCACGGATTGTGCTGTGGAGGACGGGCGGATTCAAGGCAATCCGCTCGGATTGTAGCTCAGCTTTGTTCCTTCTTCTTTTCTTCCCTTTTCTTCATAAAATCCTTGGGTATTTCCTTGGGGATGCAAGGATCCTTTCTCAACATTGCTCATCTACTATCATATGTACAAAGGCCTTTTAATCTTGTCTCTCCTTGATGCTTGGTCATTGAATTCAATCAATTTAGTCTCGTTTTTCCATGAAAATGCAAGATTTGCACTCCTTTCCTACCAAGGGATCAAAATCTCAAAGAATATGAAAAACAAAGAACTAAAGACAATAAATGACCCAAATATGCACTAAAAAGCATGGGAACAAGGCTAATTCGGGGGCTAAATATGCGCTAATTATGGTCACATCAGCGCCTTGATGGAGTGAGGTGATCGACATCAAGGTCCTCTAAGGCTTTAACTAGAGGGTGATGTTTGAGGTAGACGTCTTCATCGTCATCTGCCCATACACTATTGATGGTGTTGAGCTCTCTTAGTTGCAGAATTTCGGCCTCTAGATCGATGACCTGTTGAACAAAATCATTGACTATCATGATAACCTCTTGAATTTTAGACGTATTGGATAGAGTAGTGGATGTGGCGTTGGATCTTCGTAAAGGAGACACACCAACTTTTAATTCGACGACATGTCTACTCACTCTCCTTGCCCATACCATGAAATCTGTCATGGCAGGTGCGAAGGTTGAATATGTTCTCTAGTGTTTGATCATGTTGATCTCGTCTTCAACTGGAGACATGAGACGTGAGCAATCCATGGTGAATTCTTCAGCTGTAATCACTAGAATTCCAAGAGGAGTTTGATTGTTGCTAGGTTTGCATGCAGGAGGAATAGGCAATCGACCATCTTCAATCATGTCCAGAAGGGAATGCTTCAATTTGTAAGAATTCTCCGTATTATGTCCTTTATCCCTATGATACTCGCAATAAGCATCGCCATCCCAAAATTTAGACTTCTTTTCTGGCTCAGTTGTAGCTCCTATTGGTTGAATCATGCCTTGCTTTGACAACCTTTTTAGTGCATTAGAGTATGTATCATCGATATCAGTGAATTTCCTTGGTCTATAATTTCTCTTGGAGGATTCCATAAGATTCACATCGTCAGTTTTTCTAGTTGAACCATAAGAACGAATCCTAGTTGATGTCGAGCCTTGATATCCGCGTCCTACAGTTTTTGACAAGAGTCCTTTGCGAATATCGTCTTTAATTCTTGTACCTAGTACGGTCAGTTATTTGAATGACTTGATGTTTTGATATCTTAAGTGATTTGCATAGATAGGCTTTAAGTTGTCCACGAACTTCTCCACAAGAGTGGCCTCATCTCGACGTTCAACGAGCTGAGTACTGGTCTTTCTCCACCTACTTATGAAGTCGATGAAACCTACTTTTTCGTTCTGAGTTAAAACCTCTAAGGCACGCATGTTGACCTGGATTTCAGTGTTATCTGCGTATTGCTTGGTGAATCCAATTGCAGCATCATCCCAGGTTGCGATCTTCTTGTGGTCTAGAGAATAAAACCACTGTTTAGGAATTGTATCAAGAGATGAAGGAAAGATTCTTAGGAACATCTCAGGTTTGATGCCCTTGATAGACATGTAGTCCTTGAAGGCAAAAATGTGTTTTAAAGGGTTCTCATGCCCCTTGAATTTCAGAATGTCAGTCATGTTGAAATAAGTAGGTAACTGAGTATTCACCGCCTCATACTTCCGACTATTCTCTCTATAGATGTCATCCCCTTTGAGGTACATAAGTTGCTCTTCCAAGTAGCGAAGACGCTTTTCAGATTTGGTAAGCACAGGGGGGGGATTGACGTCCGGGGAAGCTACATGTTCAGGCTTCCTAACAGGTGGAGGATTGTCACGTTGTGGTATATCAGGAATAGGGCCCCCCGCAGGAGAAAGTCGGGATTCTACCACAATGATGTGATCTTCAATTGTTTGGAGGCGGGCGTAAGCGACATCCTGACTGGTTTGGAGACGAAGAAGGGCAACCAAGATTTCATTCATACCATTTGGTTGGGGTTGACCATTGATGCTTGCGATGCTTTTGGCAGTTCCGACCATTTTAGACTGAGATAAAAACCGATGGCGAATTAAAACACAATCGAATACGTCGCACACTTACCCAGAGAAACATAAAGACTCATACACAGAGGATCACCTTTCGAGCAAAGTGAGTGCCCACTGTGTCGTGTAAAACGTAAAGAAAAGACGGGTTTTGAAAATTGATTTTGAAACGGGATGCTAAACAATCATTGTGTGTGATTGCGGGTGTGCTGACTCGAAGCGATTTTGATTTAAGTATTCAAAATGGCAGCGTAACGCCTAGGATTTTGACTCAAATACCCAAAATGGATAGAAATGGATTGTGAAATCCGGCAGAGTTTGACTTGATCTAGTTGATTTTGAGCTATTTAGGCCTTAAAAAGGTATACATTTTATATTTTAAAAAATTATAAAAAACAAGGTTTTGAAAGTGGTTTTGCCTAACAAAAGGTGATAGCATACAAGGTGCAAACATATATATAGGGATTATAACGGTATACTGAGTGCTTTTAATAATGGTTTTGGTTTAGAAGGGTGGGTTGCCACACCAAGCTATCAAACCATGTTATGTGGAAAGGTCTGTGCCAAACATGAGTCAGGTCAGTTCCTGGTTCTATTCGCTCGAGTTAGTGAAAGCTCTTGATACAAACATGAGTAAGCATCATAGTGTAGTTGACGTCAATCGATATCCATCTACTAGGAACAAATAATAATTTGAGCCATCAAGACGGGATGATTGGTCGAATAAGGTTTGGTTAAAAGCCTAGGAAGGCTGAGTAAAACCACCTAAAAAGGTCGAGTAATGAAAATCGACAATTGTCTCCTATAAAATATTCCCTAATCTTGTTCAAGTTTCACCCTAGGTAACACTAGAATAAGTCTAAGTGTATCATCCCCAGCGGAGTCGCCAAACTATGGACCAGGCCACTCGTGCCACGCGCACCCGCGTGTTGTGATGTTTGAGGCGGCGGAACTTCTCCCACGGAACCTTGGTGGATCCAAATCACGTCATGGGTCGTTACCGATTTGGAAGGCATTGAAACCGGTGAAAGGTTTAAACAAACCTGCATTTGTGGAGTCGCCGCCAAATTTAATGGAAAATTGGAACCGTTCGAATACTTCATGTCATGTGAGGACACAAAGTAGTGACATAACAATAATAAATTCGTTACCCTTAGCATTCTATGTCTAGAATGACTCTCACGATGCCAATGAACACGGATGCTCATAGATATCTGAGTAAGGGGTGAGGGTACGTATTAGGAAGCTCTTTATTTGAACACCTAATCCCGCCCGCATCGGTGCGGCCTCTACTAATGATCAGGGAAGTCATTTATACTTGATATGTTTTTGATTATATGCCTGTAATGCAAGAACCACAGATTAATCCTATCATGTGTATATTTGACTAAGTCGGTTGACATACAATTTAGCATCCAATTAGGGTCGAAGTAGAAGGTTAGATTCATTACATGTGAAAGCCAAGTAAAATAAATCATATAAGATAAATATAAACAAATACATGATGAAAAATAAATTACAATGGGTTCAATGAATTTACGTTATAAAGACGCTCAAAGAGAACTTAATAAAATAAAGAAAAAAGAAAATAAATAAAATGAATGAATTGAAAATTGAGAATTGAAATATGAAGATATGTCGAATTAAGATGATAATACGGATAATAGTTGGTTAGAAACCTAATCAGAAAGCTTACGTCAAGAAAAGATGAGATCAGAGGAAGAAGCCAACCCAGAACAAGCGCAGCATCTGCTGCGTCCTCTGAAAGAGGCGCATCAGACCATGCGTCTGTTCTTGAGCTAGGTTCTGACTGTGAAGGTCAGACCCACGGGTTAGTTATTGTTCGTTGGTTGATTTACGTAGATTATTCGGATACGACTCAAGTGGAAGTGATTTAGGCAAATTATATGTTGTAGATCGTCATAAGTCAGGTTAAAACAGATATTACCGAATTATTATAGAGAATTAAGAAGAAAGTCGGGATTGATTTTTATACACAAAATTCGAATCAAAAGGTTAAAACGAAACCAAGACTGAAACGGAATTTGAAAAATAAAGAATTAATACTGATTGAAAACAATGTACAAAAGGCGAATTTAAGGGACTTGATATGGAGAAACCGAGTCTCTTAAATCCGGGTTTGAGTTCATGACGAAAATCCGCAAATATTTATTATAAGGATTTAAGTAAAAAAAAAAGGTTGATAAAAATTAGTTATGAAACTGGAGAAGGTAAAGGTTTGAAGAAAATAAGAAGAAAAACGAGAGAAAACACAGGCGAAGCAACAAAGCAACACGAGGAAGAAGAAGAAGAGCAACAACGGCTAAGAAGCCTCTGGAAGAGGCACAGCAAATGTTGTGACTATTCTAGAAGACGCAACAGCTATTGCGTTTCTTCTCGACAGCGTTTCTCTCCTGTTTCGTCAAAAAAGGGTTTAAAATACGATTTTTAGAGACGGTTTTAGCATGTTTATAACATAAATTCGTACATAAATATAATTACACAATATAAATACAAGATTTAAAGTGGGATTTACACCCTCAGACTTACATGTTTAACGAAGGGAGATTTAACTAAGTTGTCGTTTAGTGATTGCTCGAGTCGATGTAGTATTTAAAGTGCCCTTTAAAAAAGGATTTTAGTAACAAAAACGATTGATCGATTAGGTGGAGTTGGTCAAGTTGGTCGGTCTATGCAAACAAGACTGGTATCCAGAAGGATATGGGCTTACGTGATCAAGCATGTAGGCGTCAATAGCAAAAGCTCGCGGTCTTAGAATGCAAAGGGAGAAGAGAAGGGCAAGCACTCGCATGAAAAATATGTGAGGCGGAGGACTTTATTTATACTAATCACGAGGGAGAATTTTAGGAAAAGTTAGAATTTTGAAAGAATTCGGAAATATTCTGAAAACTGACAAAAAATCAGCCCAGGAAGAGGTGCAGCAGGTACTGCGAACTTTCCAAGAGGCGCAGTACCTACTGCGCCCTCTCTTGAGGAGTCTCCTCAGCAAGAAAGATTTTCCGCGTTTTATTTTAGAATTAGGGAAGATGTATGCTTCCTTATTCCGCAAGGCAAGATATTTTCGAGATTTAAACACTAAAAATAATATTTTAGGAATAAAAAAACTCTAGCACATTCCGACTCGGTTTTATGACGGCTTTAGAAAATGAAGACGAGTTTTGACTCGGACTCCAAATGTACTATAATTACTGTCAAAATGATTGTAACGGCACGTAGATGACGACCAAGGGGTTGACATGACTATTTGAGCTATCATTTGTCAATGATTTACGAAATGTCGTAAATCGCTCTGTATGCTAAACATACGGCCCAATCATCACTGGGTGTTTGACGGGAGGTGCAGAAATGAGGTATCTACACTAACTTGACCAATTATATTGGCCAAAGATGTTGGGAGATGTACAGGATGTTATCAGGAGGTGTGCACCATGCCAGCAATCTAAATCCTATTTTCAAACTGGTCCATATACACCATTGCCAGTCCCACACAGGCCCTGGGAAGATGTCAGCATGATTTTATCCTGGCTCTGCCAAGGACAACAAGAGTAAAGGATTCAATCATGGTGATGATTAATATGTTCAGCAAGATGGCACACTTCATTGCCTGCACGAAGACTAAGGATGTAGTAGGTGTTGCTTATCTTTATTTCAAGGAGTTTGTCAAGCTTCATGGGGTCCCAAAGACAATTGTTTCAGATAGAGATGTTAAATTCATGTGTCATTTCTGGAGGACCCTATGAAAACTACTGAAAACCAAGCTCCCATTCAGCACATCCCATCATCCACAGACTAATGGGCAAACTGAGGCAACTAACAGGGCTCTTGGCGGAATACTAAGATGCACTGTGGCTAAGTCTTTGAAGGACTGGGATCTGAAATTGGCTGCTGTAGAATTTGCATTCTACAGAGCTCCTTCAAATAGTACAGGTCAAAGTCCCTTTGATGTGGTCTATGATGAGAATCTTTTGATGCGAACTGATCTAACATCAGTCAAAAGGGGTTCCGTTGATTATGATGTCAGGAAGAGGGTGGAACAGATGCATCAAGTCCATGTCCTGGTCAGAAAACAAGTTGAGAAGCAAATGCTGGAGACAATGCAAGAAAGGGTCTAAAGAAGTCAAGAGAATTTGAAGTTGGTGATCTGGTTTGGCTACACTTAAGGAAGGAAAGGTTCCCTGATAAAAGAAAAAACAGTCTGATGCCTAGGGCTGATCGGCCATTTGAGATAACTGGAAAGATTGGGCCAAATGTGGTCGAACCCTCTTGAGAGGTTTAGTTTTCGGTACTTGTCGTTAGGAGCACCTAGACCAAAACAATATTTATAACTCCACAAACAGCTCTACTATTAGTAAAGAGGCAAGTAAAGGTCGGATCCCAAGGGACAGGTATTGAAGTGAGATTTTTAATTGCAAGTAGCGGTGTCTAGGGGTGTCACAATTTGGGGTTGGAATAGAAGATCACTAAACTAAATAGCAATGAAAGTAAACAAGCAAGATGATTAAAAAGGGATGTAAACAATTGATAAAAGGCACTAGGGTGTCATGGGGTCATAGGGGATTCATGGGAATTGATCATACAAACATATTATCAAATTATAAGCAAGTAATTATTGTTGTGATGGATTGAGTTGGTTTATATCTTACAATCCTAGGAAAGTTTGGGTCCCGGAGCCGAATCGATTAGATTGTACACCACCTACAATTCGACGTAATCTTCCCTACTCAACTATATGCATGGTTTAATGAGACTCGAGTTGGTTTATGTCTTACAAGTCTCATTGAAAAGATAAGTGATGGGTAAAAAATGCAAGGATTCATAGGCTCGCATTTCATCAAACATAACATGTGCATAAGTTGAGATCACAACAAGCAAGCAAATAATCTATGAAAACATATTAAATTAAGCATGAATCATCCCCTATGTTGGTTTCCCCTAATTACCCATTAACCCTAGTTAAGGAAACTACTCACTCATTATCATGTTGAACATGCTAGCAAGGCTGTCAACCATACCAACAAAGTAATACATGATGAATAAATGAAGATGATTAACAATAATTAAAAAGAGATTTAAGAGAATTATACCTACTAATGATTCCAATAATAAAGCAAAGAATAATAGAAGTACTTGATGATTGATTGGAAGGTTGTCAATCTCCCAATAATAACCCAAATAAACTTCAATTACCCAAAATGAAAGATGAACAAAAGAGAGATTAAGGAAATGAGATTTGTATTAAGACTTGATTAAAAGTTGATTACAAGATTAAAGACAGATTAGATTGATATAAACTACACTAAAGATTGATAAGAAGAACATGATTATCTAATTAGACTAATGGGGTATTTATAGTGGGGATTAGGTACACAAATTAGGGTTTACTAAGGGCTTAAATGACGATTAAGTCCTTGAGGAATCGCTCCTCTCAGAAAAATATGCAAGTCTCCTTTTTTCTAGTCTTTCCGAGATATGCGCATCCTTCATAGAACAAGAAGAAAACGGAATAGCTGTAACACAATTCGAACGTCCAGGGCACGGGACGAGCGGATTGTCTGGCTTTTGGACGGGCGGATTCAATGGCTGGATGGGCGGATTGTGGGTCTTTTGGACGAGCGTCCCTCTGAGGAAGACGCTCAGATTCCTGGTCTTGGATGGGCGTCCAGAGGGCTATCCGCTCGGATTCTGAGTCAGCTTCCTCCTTTCTTCTTTTCTTCCTTCTTCTTCATACAATCCTTGAGGATTTTGCCGGAGATGCAAGGATCGTTTCTCATCATTGCCCATCTACTACAATATGTACAAAGGCCTTCTAGTCTTGTCTTCTCTTTGATGCTTGGTCATTGAATTCAATCAATTTAGCTCCATTTTGCAATGAAAATGCAAGGTTTGCACTCCTTTCCTACCAAGGGATCAAAACCTCAAAGAATATGCAAAATAAAGGACTAAAGACAATAAATGACCTAAATATGCACTAAAAACCATAGGAACAAGGCTAATTCGGGGACTAAATACGCTCAAATAATGGTCACATCAAATATCCCCAAACCGAACCTTTGCTCGTCCCGAGTAAAGAGGTGACAAAAACTGGGACCATTATTTAAACTAACCTAATAGCATAGCCAATATGAGACAATTAGCTGGTCTCACTCCGCCCCTTCAACTCACAACAAGACAACCATGAGGTAGGATGCCTTCTTGCAAGGCAAGGTGGGTCTTGCCAAAATAGCGACACATCCAAGAATTAAAGCACATAAAATCTAGTAATGGATGCATCTACAAAAGAATAGCCACTTTCCTCATCTAAGTGGCGGAAATTATCTAAAGGGGAAGCAATTCAAGGGTACACACTCCTTCATAGATGCAATTTCTTCAAACTACTAAGCCTAGAAGGATACCAATAAATCATCTCCAAGTTGTGTCAAGTTAAGGTACCTTTGTCCTCAATCTTTAAATGCTTTTGTCAAGAATAGACTCCCTATGGTGTTAGAAACACTGGAGGATCGCGGAATTCCCCCATCTTGCCTAGACAAGAAGAAGGGTCGTCCCCTCTCTACCATGCACAAAAATGGATACGATGGATAAAGGGATCGATAGAATTTGAGTTTTATTTGGGAGTTTGCTTTGTTGTTTTTGTTTTTCCCCCCAATTTGTTGTGGCATATAACATTTGAGAACACTTTCTTTTGCAATTTCTTTTGATTTTTGGCATTTCAATACTTGACAACTTTCAGCTTTTTGCATTTTTCTTTTTGAACATTTTCAAAGTCACCCCATATGTAGTGAGGGTGCCTTATATTTGAAGCATAGGAGTTTTTATTTTTGTTACTCCTCTTTTCATTTTGATGCATTTTTCAAACTTTCTTTCACTTTTCATTTCGTTTCTTGAACTCAAATCAATTTTTTTTTATGCCCATTCCCTTTAATGACAAAATGTATGGTAGAACATGGATGAATGATGTTTTCATGGTTTCAAGGGTCACCTTGGAATAAACGGTAGCCAAGGAGTTATCACACCACAAGGTACTCTTGACTAGGCCTTAATCCATGGGTCAAAGGATACTAGCATGACAAATCCAAGGGTGTTTTACAAGTATTCTAACAAGCAAAGTCTTAAGAAGAAAAAACATCTACTAGGGCCTATATACACTTGTCAAGCTTCCCAAGTAGACGGTTTCACAAAAATTTTCTATCATGCAAACTACATGCCATGATGCAACTAACATATATACATCCTAGTGCATATAATTCTACCAACTAATATGCCAAATAATCTAAATGCAAGTCCTAAATTCACATTGTTTATACCGCATCAATCAAAATAAAGCCACATAGTCATTAACATAAAGAGGAAAAAGGAGATTGGGAAGATCATACCATGCGGTCTTCAATATCCTCATATCTCGGATGTGGCGTAGTCGATCAATGTGAACAAGGATAGATGAACATAATATATACAAACAATATATACACAAGACTACACTACAAAGGAAATGAACTTGTTTTTGAATTTTCAATTTTTCAATTTTTTTTTTGATTTTTTCGACATTTTTCATTTTTTTGGAGTTTTGAATAAAAGTTAAGTTAGAATTTCCCATCCCCACACTAATATGGGCATTGTCCTCAATGGCCAATATGATAGGAAATTATGCAAGTATGATGCATGATTTCTAGACTAAATGCAAGCTATACTAAGCTATACTACATGATGCATGGGTTTTTGTTTATGACGGAGTGTGTAATTTAGGTTACCTCCCGTTGCGTATGCATGTACTTCCCCAAACCGAGATAGACATTATTTCTAATGTCTTAAATTTCGGGGTAGTTCATGCACACGAAATGCAATGCATGAGACTATATATAGTCATTTAGGATTTTTCATGTGGGAACTATAAAAAGAACACCTCAATGGGGCCAAGGTGTTAGTCCTTATGTTGCTAGGACTCTCCAAACAAGTCAAAGTCAAATATTGTACAAGTTAACAAAACATTAAATTCTTTCATGAAAATTGAAAATAAAGAGAGAGAATAAGGAAACATCACTTAAGCTTGAGATGGGTGCCTCATGCCCGCTCCATCTAGCTATGAAGAGATCTTCTAGAGATCGCCATCATCCCCCTCTAGGTCACTATCCCATATTTCCTTGGATGCATCACTTGTATTAGGGTCCATGAACTCATCTTCTTCGCTATTAAGCTCCACCGTATCCCCACCGCAAGATTTGTCGCTCCCTTCATCTTGTTGCCCATTTGCCCCTTCATTTGCTCTTTCCGAATTTGGGAAGAGTATATCCATTTGTGCCCAAGGGGGAAACACTCCCTCCTCACTAACCTTCCCTCGTTGAATCATGTCGTGGAATTGAGGGTAAATTGCGTAATAGTTATCCACGGTAGCTTCATATTGTCGGAAGTGCAAGTCTTGGAGAATTACCGTTACAAAGTTATCACGGGGGAGGATAAAGGGGTTAAGGTGGTTGTATGGTTGATATGGAAAAGGGTAGGGAGGTATCTTGATTTTCTCATCTTGTGGTTGTTGCTCTTGTTGTTGTTGGGGATTTGGTGGTGGTGGTGCTTGCCTTGCTTGGGTTGGGTTTGCGGGGATGAGGTAGGATGGGATCGGTGATAGAGGACCTGTTCTTGGTGATATTCGTGGTAGACCGGCCATTGGTAAGTAGATTGGATCACTCCCCTTTGTTATCCACTTGATCCTTTTATCAACCCCCTCAAGGGCTATCCAATGATGATGCATAAGAAGGAGGTCTTCATTTATCCTTGTATTCCCGGAAAGAGGAGTGCACTCATTGTTCTCATTAAATTTTGGATTGAAATGCTTTGCAATCTTTGTAATGAGCCCTCCATTAACGATGTGTTTCATCCCATCATCATCTCCGTGTCTAAACTTAGCCCACTTCTCAAGTAGCACAAGAGGCGCATTAAAATGGTACCCACCCCTTCCTTGGATATCGAGATAAGACTCCATGAACACAAGATCGAGCTCGTTCACAATTGCCGGGTCTCGGCAAGCAAGGAGGGTGCCAGAGAGGAACCGGTAAGTGAGTCTCAAAATAGGGTTTTGAATGTGGAAAGCTAGACACTCCTTGATGTACATGTCTCGGCTGGTCATGGCTCTCCATAGGGGTGCAACACTATATTTCTTCGGTTTTGATGTCCGGGTAGGCGAGACATCAAGACCAAGCACATTAGCAAATTCCACTAGAGTCATCATTCTTGAAACATTTTCCAACCTAAATTCTATGCATATCGTTCTATTTAAGGTTGTGATTTTCAAGAAGCTTAAAAATTCAAGAACAAGGGATCGGTAGGTTTGCTCGTGCATGCGAAATAGGGTAGAGAGACCAAACAACTCAAAAAGGGCTTCCATTTGATGGTAAATCCCAAGCTTCCTTAAAGTTCTATGACATAAAAACTTAGTAGGGAGAATGTTCTTACGAAGAAGTCGGTGAAAAACGAGCCTTTGCACATCATTTACGAATTCAACATTAGAGAAGTCATCAAGCTCGGTAAGATCCACAATTTCTTCATGCTCCCTTCTTAGAGTGTTGATGTGAGAAGTAGAAGACCTTCCTCTTACTCTTGGTCTTCTTCTATCCCTAAATGAAGATCCCTTTGGTCCCATTCTTTGATAGTGGAGTTAGAATTTTTGATTTGTTGAAGTCTGGAGATGTTCTTTGTGGATTGAATCTTGCTTTTGAAACCCTAGAAATTAGGGCTTTTTGATTTTTTGGAATGAAAGAGTGTTTGGGATATGCTTTGGAGTCATAAGAAGGTGGGTTTTTATAATACAAGTGGAAGGAAGAGTGATGTGTCAAAAATTGTGTGGTGGGGAGAATTAAAATTGCAAAAATCGGGAATGAAGGCTGCAGGGAGACGAGCGGATTCGGGCCTGGGACGCTCGGATTTCCTTGATTTGGGACGAGCGGATTCCTGGGAAGACGCTCGGATTCTATTACAGCGGATTTCTCCAAAAACTGAAGCAGCCAAGACGAGCGGATCGAGCACAGGACGAGCGTCTTTTCTGAAGTAGGACGAGCGTCTTTTCCTAAGGACGAGCGGATTCTGTTACAGGAACTTTTCTTAAAATGTTGCAGCAATAAGACGAGCGGATTCTTCTTCAGACGCTCGGATTCCTGCTGGACGAGCGGATTCTCAATAATACGGGCGTCTTTTTACAAACCGAGCGGATTTCCTCCTTAGACGCTCGGATTTCTTGCTACGGATCCCCTTTGATTTCCTTGACTCCGATAAAAGCTTCTCCACACTTTAAAACTAGTTCCTTCCTTCATCAAAAATCATTAGTGGCCCTCCCTCACTTACGCTCATGGAAAGAATTTATGTTTATGATAAAAGGAATAAAACAAAATTATAAATACAAGTTAGAGGGCTTAGTATATTTACAAGTGGTGGTTTAGGGAGGACTCCACCAAACTCTCCCTTTGATGATTCCTTCAATTATGAGGAGGCCCGAGGTAGGTGACATCGACCTCTCCAATAAATGCTCCCTCATAATATGGCTTCAATCTTTGGCCATTGACCTTGAATTTGCTTCCATCTTCCGCCTTGATTTCAAAATCCCCATACCTTCCAACCTCGGTGATCACATAGGGACCCATCCATCTAGAGTTCAACTTCGCGGGTAAGAGTCGATATCGGGAGTTGAATAAAAGGACTTTATCCCCTTTGTGCAAGGCTTTTTGCTTGATCCTCTTGTCATGAAGCAATCGTGTCCTTTCCTTGTAGATCTTGGCATTCTCATAAGATTGTAGTCGGAATTCTTCCAACTGTTGAATTTGTATCATCCTCTTTTGAACACTTAATTTGAGATCAAGGTTAAGGGCTCGGATTGCCCAAAAAGCTTTGTACTCTAATTCGATTGGCAAGTGACATGCTTTTCCATAAACAAGCTTGTAAGGAGAGGCTCATATGGGAGTCTTATAGGCCGTCCTATAAGCCCAAAGAGCGTCATCAAGCTTTGTGCTCGAATCCTTTCGGGTCTTGTTTACAACTTTCTCAAGAATTTGCTTGATCTCTCTATTCGAAACTTCAACTTGACCGCTTGTCTAAGGATATTATCCTAAACCGATTCTATGTTGAACACCATACTTGGTCAAAAGGGATGCGATCTTCTTTTCATGAAAATGCGTTCCTCCATCACTTATGATTGCTCTAGAGACTCCGAATCTTGGGAAGAATATTTTTTTGAAGAGTTTGGTGACCGTCTTTGCATCATCGTTTGGGATGGCAATTGCCTCCACCCACTTTGAGACGTAGTCTACGGCCACAAGGATATACTTATTCCCATTGGATATCACAAACGGACCTTGGTAGTCGATCCCCCAAACGTCGAAGATCTCCACCTCTAGTATGCCCCTTTGTGGCATTTCATTCCTCCAAGAGATATTCCCCGTCCTTTGACAAGCATCACAATGAATGATAAATTCCCTTGTATCTTGAAACATCGTAGGCCAATAGAAGCCCGATTGAAGAATTTTTGCAATGGTTCTCCTTACTCCATGGTGCCCACCGTAAGGTGACGAGTGGCATCCTTCCAAGATTCCTTGGACTTCCCATTGAGGGATGCACCTCCGATAGAGCCCATCACTACACTCTTTGTAGAGATTTGGGTCATCCCAAAAGTACCTTTTTACTTCGAATAAGAACCTCTTCCTTTGGTTGTAGTTCAAATTTGGAGGGAGTACTCTTCCAACGATATAGTTGGCATAATCGGCAAACCATGGGGTGATGTGCCTTTCAAGTTCTGTTTGAATGGCCATCAATATATCGTCGCGAAATGAGTCATTGATCGGCGTTTCTCCTTGTTCATCATGAAACCGGATCAGTGACAAGTGATCCGCCACTACATTTTCGGCTCCTTTCTTGTCTCTTCTTTCCAAGTCGAATTCCTGAAGAAGCAAAATCCATCTCAACAACCTTGGTTTTGCCTCCTTCTTTATCAAGAGGTGTCGGAGAGCACAGTGATCCGAAAAGACAATCACTTTGGATCCAAGTAAGTAGGAACGGAATTTGTCCAAAGCAGATACAATGGCAAGAAGCTCTTTCTCGGTGGTATCATAGTTCACTTAGGAGGGATCAAGAGTCTTGCTTATATAGTAGATGGCATGAAGATCTCTTCCTACCCGTTGGCCAAGAACCGCTCCAACGGCGTAGTTACTAGCATCACATATAATCTCGAACGGTTGATGCGATCCCGCTAAGTGTTCACAAATTAAGATGTGGTCGTTGGGTCACGGTCGAATCAAAACACAATTTATAGCTTCACAAACAACTCTACAATTAGTAAAGAGGCAAGTGAAGGTCGGATCCCAAGGGACGGGTATTGAAATGAGAATTCTATTGCAACTAGTGGTGTCTAAGGGGTGTCACAAATTGGGTTGATGTAGAAGGTCACTAAACTAAAATAGCAATGAAAATAAACAAGCAAGATGAATTAAAGGGGTGTAAACAATTGATTAAAGGCACTAGGGTGTCATGGGATCATAGGGGAATCATGGGATATGATCATACAAACATGTTCTCAAATTATAAGCAAGCAATTATTGTTGTGATGGATTGAGTTGGGTTATATCTTACAATCCTAGGAAAGTTTGGGTCCCGGAGCCGAATCGATTAGATTGTACAACACCTACAAGTCGACTTAATCTTCCCTACTCAACAACATGCATGGTCTAATGAGACTCGAGTTGGGTTATGTCTTACAAGTCTCATTGAAAAGATAGGAGATGATAGTAAATGCAAGGATTCATAGGCTTAGCATTTCATCAAATATAACATGTGCATGAGTTGAGATCAAAACAAGCAAGCAAATAAAACATGAAAGCATATTAATTTAAGCATGAATCATTCCCCATGTTGGTTTCCCCTAATCACCCATTAACCCTAGCTAAGAGACTACTCACTCATTATCATGTTGATCATGCTAGCAAGGTTGTCAATCATACCAACAATATGAAACATGATGAATAAATGAAAGTAATTAACAATAATTAAAAAGGGATTAAGAGATTATACCTACTAATGATTCCAATAATAAAGCAAAGATAAAAGAAGTACTTGAATGCTTGATTGAGAGGTTGTCAATCTCCCAACAATAACCCAAATAATCTTCAATTACCCAAAATAAAGGATGAACAAAAGAGAGATTAAAGAACTAAAACTTGGATTAAAACTTGATTAATACTTGATTACAATATTTAAAGAGAGATTTGATTGATATTAACTACACTAATTATTGATAAGAAGAACATGCTCCTCTAATTAGACTAATGGGGTATTTATAGTGGAAATTAGGGAGGATGCATTAGGGTTAACTAAGGGCTAAACTAGTAATTACACTTTTTAAGTTGAGCAAGGAGGACCCGGTATTTTTCGAGAGAAGGGCTTCTTTCTTCTTAGCTTGGAGAAGACAATCCGTGCTGTGCCGGAATCCGGGCGGAATAGGGTCGGGACGGGCGGATTCTGGCGTTGGAATCCGAGCGGATTCAGGGAAATCCGGTCGGATTGTGGAGGTGGAATCCGAGCGGATTAAGGCAAAGCCGCTCGGATTGTGCTGCTGCGGGACGGACGGATTGGTGACAATCCGCTCGGATTGTCAGTCAGCAACAAATCTTCTTCTTTTCTTCCCTTTTCTTCATAAATTCCTTGGGGATTTCCTTGGGGACTCAAGGATCCTTCCTCAACTTTGCTCTTCTACTATAATATGTACAAAGGCCTTCTAATCTTGTCTCTCCTTGATGCTTGGTCATTGAATTCGATCAATTTAGTCTCGTTTTGCCATAAAAATGCAGGATTCTTACTCCTTTCCTACCAAGGGATCAAAATCTCAAAGAATATGCAAAACAAAGAACTAAAGATAAGAAATGACCCAAATAAGCACTAAAAAGCATGGGAACAAGGCTAATTCGGGGGCTAAATATGCGCTAATTATGGTCACATCAACGGTAGTTCCCAATTTGGAGGTTGAATGATCGGTGCCGAGATTAGTGCTTCCTTGATTCTATTAAAGGCTTCAACACACTCATCAGTGAAATGGAATTGGGCATCTTTAAGTAAGAGTTGAGTGAAGGGTTTCGCTATTTTTGAAAAATCTTTTACGAAACGGCGATAGAAACCCGTGTGACCGAGAAAACTTCTCACCCCTCTAACATTCATGGGAGGCGGGAGTTTCTCTATCACCTCAACCTTAGCTTTATCGACCTCGATGCCCTTTTCCGAGATTAAATGACCCAAAACAATTCCTTCATTGACCATGAAGTGACACTTTTCCCAATTTAAAACAAGACTAACATCTTCACATTTTTGCAATACACGAGAAAGATTATGCAAACATGAGTCAAATTCTTTTCCATAAACGCTAAAATAATCCATAAAAACTTCCATTATGGTCTCTAGGTAATCGGAGAAGACACTCATCATGCATCTTTGGAAAGTGGCGGGGGCATTACACAAGCCAAAAGGCATCCTCCTATATGCAAAAGTACCATAAGGGCATGTGAAGTTGGTCTTATGTTGGTCATCCGGGTGTATAGGGATTTGAAAGAATCCCGAATACCCGTCAAGGTAACAAAAGAATTTGTTGGAGGCTAACCACTCAAGCATTTGGTCAATGAATGGTAGGGGAAATGATCATTTCTTGTTGTGGAATTTAATTTTCGATAGTCAATGCATATACGCCAATCGGTGATCTTCCTTGTGGGTATTAGCTCATTCTTTTCGTTTGTCACCACCGTGGTACCTCCTTTCTTAGGTACCACTTGAACGGTGCTAACCCATAAAGAGTCCGATATGGGATATATGATTCCCGCATCAAGTAATTTCATAACCTCTCCCTTGACAACTTCTTGCATGTGGGGGTTTAATCTCCTTTGAGGTTGAATGGTAGGTCTATGGTCCTCCTCTAGATGAATTCTATGCATACAAAAGTTGGGATTTATCCCCTTAAGATCATCTAGACTATAACCTATAGCCTTTTCATGTTGCTTTAACACATCAAGCAATTTTCCCAATTGCTTTTCATCAAGTCTATCATTAACAATCACGGGTTTGGTCTTTGATTCATCAAGGTAAGCATATTTCAAATTTGGGGGAAGGGGTTTTAAAGTAGGGATTTGTACCTCACTTTCCTCCATTGAAGGTTCATTGAGAATTTGCTCCATTTCCATTAGACACTCCATTCTCATGGCATGTTCAACTTGTTCTTCGGTCTTATCAATCTCGTCATACTCGAATTCCATGACGAATTCCTCTTGGTCTTGGGCTTGTAAGATTTCTTCTAGGATTGATTGCTCATGTTCTATAGGTTGATATGCTTCCACAAGGATGTTATGCACTAATTCGGATTGCTCATGAGTTAGTTCTTTGTTAGCTAGAGCGGCCTCAAAAAGATCTACCTCCAATTCCCAATACATATTTTTAGCCTCACTTGCTTCCAAGGCTTCCAATGCTTGCATGGGGTCTTTGAAGAAGGGTATACTTAAGTGGTCCTCTACAAAATAATCTATAAGATCCATCTTGCAAAATATCGAACAACTTGAAAACAATTAGAACAAACCTTGAGGAGTTTTACTTCCCCAAGGGCAAGAAAGACACAACTAATAACAATCTAGGAAAATCTAAATCAAGTTAACACCGTCCCCGGCAACGGCGCCATATTTGGTCGAACCCTCTTGAGAGGTTTAGTTTTCGGTACTTGTCGTTAGGAGCACCTAGACCAAAACAATATTTATAACTCCACAAACAACTCTACTATTAGTAAAGAGGCAAGTAAAGGTCGGATCCCAAGGGACGGATATTGAAGTGAGATTTTCAATTGCAAGTAGCGGTGTCTAGGGGTGTCACAATTTGGGGTTGGTATAGAAGATCACTAAACTAAATAGCAATGAAAGTAAACAAGCAAGATGATTAAAAAGGGATGTAAACAATTGAAAAAAGGCACTAGGGTGTCATGGGGTCATAGGGGATTCATGGGAATTGATCATACAAACATATTCTCAAATTATAAGCAAGCAATTATTGTTGTGATGGATTGAATTGGTTTATTTCTTACAATCATAGGAAAGTTTGGGTCCCGGAGCCGAATCGATTAGATTGTACAACACCTACAAGTCGACTTAATCTTCCCTACTCAACTATATGCATGGTCTAATGAGACTCGAGTTGGTTTATGTCTTACAAGTCTCATTGAAAAGATAAGTATTGGGTAAAAAATGTAAGGATTCACAAGCTCGCATTTCATCAAACATAACATGTGCATAAGTTGAGATCACAACAAGAGAGCAAATAAACTATGAAAACATATTAAATTAAGCATGAATCATCCCCCATGTTGGTTTCCCCTAATTACCCATTAACCCTAGTTAAGGAAACTACTCACTCATTATCATGTTGAACATGCTAGAAAGGTTGTCAATCATACCTACTAATGATTCCAATAATAAAGCAAAGAATAATAGAAGTACTTGATGAGTGATTGGAAGGTTGTCAATCTCCCAATAATAACCCAAATAATCTTCAATTACCCAAAATGAAAGATGAACAAAAGAGAGATTAAGGAAATGAGATTTATATTAAGACTTGATTAAAAGTTGATTACAAGATTAAAGGGAGATTAGATTGATATAAACTACACTAAAGATTGATAAGAAGAACATGATTATCTAATTAGACTAATGGGGTATTTATAGTGGGGATTAGGTACACAAATTAGGGTTTACTAAGGGCTTACATGACGATTAATTCCTTGAGGAATCGCTCCTCTCAGAAAAATATGCGAGTCTCCTTTTTGCTAGTCTTTCCGAGATATGCGCATCCTTCATAGAACAAGAATAAAACGGAATAGCTGTAACACAATCCGAGCGTCCAGGGCACGGGACGAGCGGATTGTCTGGCTTTTGGACGAGCGGATTCAATGGCTGGACGGGCGAATTGTGGGTCTTTTGGACGAGCGTCCCTCTGAGGAAGACGCTCGGATTCCTGGTCTTGGACGGGCGTCCAGAGGGCAATCCACTCGGATTCCGAGTAAGCTTCCTCCTTTCTTCTTTTCTTCCTTCTTCTTCATACAATCCTTGAGGATTTTGTCGGAGATGCAAGTATTGTTTCTCATCATTGCTCATCTACTACAATATGTACAAAGGCCTTCTAGTCTTGTCTTCTCTTTGATGCTTGGTCATTGAATTCAATCAATTTAGCTCCATTTTGCCATGAAAATGCAAGGTTTGCACTCCTTTCCTACCAAGGGATCAAAACCTCAAAGAATATTCAAAACAAAGGACTAAAGACAATAAATGACCTAAATATACACTAAAAAGCATGGGAACAAGGCTAATTCGGGGACTAAATACGCTCAAATAATGGTCACATCAAAATGCTTATAAACACATCTTGCTTGGTGAGTATGGTGTTCATGGTACCTTCAACATAGGTAATCTGCAACCATACTATGAGGGTGAAGTAGATGAGATCTATTCTTACCCATTGGATGCTCAAATGTGAACGTTGTATCATATATTTGCTTGGACTATATAAGCCAAGGCACATCAATGAGAAGAGCATATTACTTTGAACAGTGTCCACTCAGTCGATTGCCCCTTACTCAGCCGAGTTCTGTGCCACACTAGACCGAGTACTACTCCAACAGACCCCCGCATGTATTATC
Source organism: Silene latifolia (assembly GCF_048544455.1). Lineage (NCBI taxonomy): Eukaryota > Viridiplantae > Streptophyta > Magnoliopsida > Caryophyllales > Caryophyllaceae > Silene > Silene latifolia. Next base: position 70,265,011 of record NC_133532.1, read on the forward strand.
CCGACACCACAAAGGTCATACACATTTTTATATCACATGCTTTTACTCGCAAGATACATTAGAATAACATAGCTACGACACATGGTAACAATTATAGACAAAATTAACGTGTTCATGATATTCGCTACTCCAATGCAAGCTCATACATATCATTTTACTTTCACATAAACACATCATATATAGTGCACATAAACTCATGTTCCAACATCCTTGTAAATCCATCCTTTCATATACACATCCAACAACCATAATATGCATCAAACAACATCCATTGTACCCCACTCTCACTATATTCTTACCATGTAGTGTTCGGATAGAGGAAATAGGGCAAAAGGTTGATTTTGGGATGTCTCCTAAATCATTGCAATGAGCTCCTATCAACCTCTCACCAGGTTCATTTTATTAGACACACCTAAGTTCATTGGGTTCCTTGGTTTAGGTTCTAAAATCGTCGCTCTGATGCCACTTTGTAACACCCTCATTGCCCAAGAAGCCTTTGGTTAGGCATTCCTAACCAACGGAGGTGCCACCATCCAGGTTTCCCGAGGGTAGTTGCATCAAATAGACCATAATAAAATGATATACATAAATAAGTTTAACTTTATAAAAGTGCGGACGCCAAAACATAATTAAGTTTACAATTTAGGTTAACAAAACTTCAATATCAGACTACAAAACTCAAAACTATGAATCTCTATAAAAATCAATAACTCGGATGGCATGAAATCTCATCCCAAAGCCTCCATCTAAGCAACACCTTAACAAGCCACCTACCTATCAAAACTTACTCACCATTCGCCGAAAATATCGAATGGATCACGGTAGTGATTGAAAACACGAAAGGTCAGTCTCGACAATATACATGCTCACCAAATGCACTACAAATACGACACACCACACATCCCAACTCAAGTCTCCAATAATATCAACCACAATATACAAAACACCATCGGACCGCAGCCCGTTAATCAGCCGAACCGCAGCCTGTGTACAGCTGGGTCATAACCCGTGAACAACCATATCATAGTCGGTGAACAGTCGGGTCATAGCCCGCGGATTGCTGGGTTGTAGCCCGTGTGGGTCCGGTCATGATCTGATACCCCTGCCGAATGCGTAATCATAATACGCTATAAGTGAACCCGATCATCAATGTGCATGCCCTCCTTGAGGGGAGACCCCAAACCATCCCACTCACCTAACCATCATCAACATCCAATACAACCTCCAACAACCACCATACAATATCACAACATGATATCTTTATCAATTAATCTACATAAACAAGTATTATAACTTCACAATTATTGCACAACACCTTGCCTCGACAATAAACATGATTATAAACTCATTAGTTTTAATCCTCAACATGAATATAAAGTGTCTTTACCAATTTCCACATATAATCCCAATTCCAATAATTAACACAATAATCCACATAATTAATTACATAAGCAAGTACATATATTATCAAAACCGAGTAGGGAAACCCTACCTCAAAACAAAACTTCAAGCACAAGCAAAGAACTAGAAATCCTCCTCTATGAAGTCTCCTCCTACAATTAATCATGTAATTTCTATCACAATATGATTCTATAACATTCTAATTGATATATTATACTAATTCCATAATCTAATTACCCATATTCACACATACACACACACACACACACACACACACACACACACACACACACACACACACACACACACACACACACACACACACACACACACATATATATATATATATATATATATACACATATATAGAATTAGGATCACATGAGTCAACCCTATCTTTTTGAGTCCCATGAGTCCACTTATGTATCACATGCTCTACACAAAAATATCACGATTTTTTTAATGAATTTTTTTTTCTTATGAATAATTTTTTTTTTTTTGAAAAAGTCTATACTGTGATATTGTTTAGTATAACCTGTGATATTATATCTGAGTCTGTGAGTCTAGTAAAAGAGACAAAGAGTATCACAAGTTATACAAAACAATATCACACCTTACAATAAACAATACCACTGGTTGTACTAAACAATATCACGGGTTATATTATGCAATATCACACCACTGAACCTAACTCCGCCTTTCATTCCGAGTATACATGGCAGGTGTGCAAGAGCTAGCTATTGCAGTGATGGAGCTCTGAGTAGACATGGCCTAGGAAAAAATAAAAATCAAAATAGAAGTTCGAGTTGTTGATGATATTTGGTGTACACATGTTTGATACTGGCTGAAACCTATTTGGTTTTGTTTCATTTTATACTTCTCTTTCCTTTTGTCTCTCTTTGTAAATTCAATCTGTTTTCAGCATATACCAGGTTCATCTATGAACCTACAATGATTATTGTCAGCTCCGTCTTATTTTTTGATGAAACTCGAAATGGCTATGATTAGTTACGTAGAAACACAAAATTTTCAGACTTCAATCATTACCCTTACCAAACAGTAACATAATCCATTTATAAAGGGAGTCTCTAATGTCACGGCCTGCTTGGCTAATCAACTAATGTTTGTGGGAGACGCAACGCGTGTGATGCACGCTCACATACCTCTCACATAACTTTGGGGATTAGCGACGACAGATGACATCATTGTTAACCACTTTGCACACCCTCTTAAATTTTCCCCATTCCCCTTTCGATAAGGGATCTCCACAAAATACTAAATCTCCCTTCCATTGCAGAGCATCGTGAAGCTTAACGCTTGTATTGTTATTCTTTGGTTCAAAAATTAACAAGTGATATTCTTGTGTACAATGTGTGATACATAAGTGGACTCATGAGACTCAAAAATATAGGTGGACTCACCGGATCTTGCCTATATATATATATATATATATATATATATATATATATATATATATATATATATATATATATATATATATATATATATATATATATATATATATATATATATATATATATATATATATATATATATGGGCGGGTTGAGTACGAACTGAGTTAACGTACGAACTAGCTTAATTACACTTTTTTTTTCAAATACATTATATTACCTTACCAGTTAGAATTCTTATTCAGATACATTTTATAATAGAAGTAGATACACATTTTCTACACTAAAATTTTAGATGCACTTTTACACTTTTTTAACACTAATTTTTGCGGGGTACACATGTCATTAAAGTCAGATACACATCTTATCAAACCCAGATCCTCATGTCATTAAAGCCAGATACACATCTTATCGAACCTAGATACACATTGTATAATACTCCTGGATACGTTCATATTTCCGTATACATATGGTTATACTACCAGATACACATGTATCTCGTAGTAATACCATGTGTACCCGGTAGTAATACAATATGTATCTAGGTGATATTTTGTGTATCCACTGCCACCACCCCCACTGTCCCACCAACTTCGTCGCCGCAATTACCAACACTGACCCCAAATCCCACACAACACTGCGAGAACTCCGGCGTCGATCCCAATAAGCCACCCCAACTCCGACACACTGTCCCCTACCACCAAATAACGTCGACGAGATCCCCTACCACCAGGACCACCACCAGTCGTCACCGTCATCAACTATAACCAACGCCGGTAACATCAACATTCAACCCTGAAACGGCCGACAATATCACCGACCATCTGAGACGATGCCGACCACACATGAACCACAGGCATCTCCAAATTCAATTTTGACCTGTCGTCGTGCGCACCACCATCAGTGGCACAAACTAAGCTCTCACAAGCACCACCGTAATCCCTCCGTTGATCTCCCTGCATACACACCATGCACCACATCTCTCTCACTTCCTTTCACTGACACAACTAACACTACACCACATATCGCGACCATTAGCCACGACCGCCACCTGAAATCAGCACCACCAATAGTTGACCATCTAAACCACCATGAATCGCCTCAAAACCACCTGAAAATTGTGAACCCCATCATAGTCGCCTAAGATCCACCACCCTTGACACCGAGTGAATCATTTTTTACCGACGATAATGTTATCTGTTTCGAAATATTCTGACGTGAACCCCGATGACGTATTTGATTTTTTGAAAGTACTCTTTTATTTCTTGTATATCTAAAATCTGCTGCCAACCTCATCTGCTTAGCGACGACGGCCATAATCAACCCTTAGCGACGGAGATGATCAAGTTCAGGCGGCACCGACATGTGATGGCCGGAATGATTCCGCCTGCGACGACGGAGGTGTCACCTGATTTTTGGATGAGGATGGAGTTATGGGTAGGACATGTGAGCGTAGTGTTGTGCTTATGGCTGGAGAGATATGGGTTCTCGGGATCATCGTCGGCGTACTACGTGTTGGAGCTTGTGTCCTTCACAAATTAGTGTGATAACATTTGTAAATCTCTTAAAGGTTCACAAGAGTATACTTCGTATTTAATCAGTTGATTAACGATTACCTAATAACGGTTGGCTTGCTAGAAAGTTTGACGTTATTATCATACAGATGGCGGTGATCAACTGGTCCCTAAAGGTCACACCTAAAGGATGTGTTTGAGAGATGTGGTCATGGAAATGTAATCACATTGATGCCTTATATGACTAAACAGTTAGTCAATGTGTTGATGAGACAATTATTTAATGCCGATTAAATAATATTAGTTAAAACGAATTAACTGTCAATTCGTAAATTGAATATAATAAGTTATATTTAATTAATGTATATAATGTTAGCTTGGACGAATTAATATGTTAATTCGTAATTAAATGTAATCGGTTATATTTAATCAGCAAATCATAATTATACGATATTGTCATAATATATTATTATTGACCCGTATTAATAAATCAATCGCAAGCTGTTGTGTGTAGACTTGTTAATGCGGAATAATATAAATGACAATTTATATTTAATACATTTTATACATTTTGCATACTACCAAAATAAGAAGATTTAATCTCCTTATTTTGGGTAGGTAGAAAAACCGAAATAAAGAGAATATAATCTCTTCTACTTTCGGGATTTGGGCCAAAATTTTGGAGAGAAAATATCCCCCTCATTTTAACTCTTATTTCGGTTAACATAAAAGGTGAGGAGAGATCAATTTTCTAACCGGATTTTCTAACCTAATTCTTGCCTCTCGTCTCAACACAAAAAAAAACCTAAAACCCTAATTAATTTATAGAAATTGAGGGATCGATTCTAGCAACAAGTTAAGGGCATATCTCATATCATCTTGGGTGCAACTGATAGGAGAATATCATTGCGATATTGTTCATAGGCCATAAAAGCTAGGACCGAAGGTTATTTCTTAATCCTTTACAATTTTGTTTATGCAATTTATTTTATGACTAGCATTCATCATTATAATTCGTTATAATCCTTAAAATTAAAGGGATGCATACAGATAAATCCCACAAGTGGTATCAGAACCAAGGCCACGAATTTATTTTGATGATTTTCATAAAAAATTGGATGTAAACGATATAAGGGTTTCGAAAAAAATTTAGGGTTTCGGTTAAAAAAAAATGCCGATTTGAAATTTTTTTTCAACCGAGTTGTTTTCGTTTTTGTTGCTTTGATTTCCATTTTGATTTTTCATATTGTTGTTTTAATCAGTTAGAATGATAATATGAAGAATTGGTAGATGTTTGATTTAATGCAGATTAAGTTAAAATGTAAATGGAATCGTCATGTTATTGATATGAAAATTGTTTTGCTATATAGTTTTTGGCATATACGTTAATCATGTTTCATTAATTCATATGATAATCATGTTCTAATAGCAACTATAAACGATTTTCTTCATCGGATTTTTGTTTTAGGGCTGTTTTGAAATTTTTAGGCCGTATGCATCAAAAAAAAATAAGTTTCTGTTTTTTTTTTCAAAAATGTCGTGAAAGAGAAAAAAGAAAAAAAAATATTCTGTTTTTATCGTTTTGGCTAAAACCGTGAGCCAAGAAAAACAAAGGATTCTGTTTTTTTTTTCGGGGCTAAAACCGTGAGCAACAAGAAAAAAAAAAAAAAAAAAAAACTGTTTTTTTTTTCAATATGCCGAGACTATTAATAAAAAAAGGGGTTGTTTTTTTGTTTGTTTTGGCCAATATTAATTATACATTACATTTACAATGTATGATTAATTGTTTTGAAACGGTTCACAAATTTTAAGATACCTAATTATTTTAAAGCAGTTTAAAATATTGATGGCTTAAATTCATATTACAAGTTTAATATGAATTAAGTAGAAATTAATGTGATTAATTGAGGAATTGTCACTTAATTTGATAATTTAAATAGGTGGTTGATGCTTTTCTTTTAGTTGATAATTATGTCTTGCATGTTTAATTTTTTTTAGTTGATGCTTTTCTTTTGTTGAATGAATCGTTGAATGAATTTATTTACGTATTTTTGCAATCGGTTGTAATTTGTAATACTTAGTGTGACCTTAGTTAATTATGTTTTCGTAATGAAGAAAACATAATTTTTATGTAATTATGAGATCTCGAATCTCCTTTATTTTTCTTTAGTTTTTGGGTTTTGAAATTAGAATGTAAATAGGTTTATTTTGTAATTTATTTATTGTAATTTCAAAGAAGACTAAAGATGGAGATTGGAGCTCACTCCCGCTACATGGATCAAGATGGAACATCGAGACAAGCTTCTCGGGTCCAAGGATGGATTCCAAATTTGTATTTAATGTTCATTTTGATAGGATAGGCCACACTAGGACTTTATTATTGTTTTTTACGTTTTTCATTCCTATTGCTTTTCATTCACATGATAGTTTATGCATCATTTTCCGCCTAAAACCAAACCACCTACTACTAAAATGCATGAAAATTGACACATATAGGTTGTATGTTAGTTTTCATAGACATACAGATGTCACATGATTATTAAGCTATCACCTTAGTTTATTCATTCATGCATGCTAGATATTAGTTCACTTAAAATGAATTAAAATAAAGTTCATGGGATCTTCCTCTAAAACGGAAATTGAGACTAGTCTTTATAAGGGCAAACAACTATGAATCCCTTCTTCGTCGGTAGGCATAATATGACCCTTTCTACGTTGGGTAAGTAGTTTGTGTTGACTTACTTTATCTCAACATTATAGTCCGAAGAGTTTCTCGTGATTATGATGGACTAAAGATAGACTTTACAGAAATTTATCGACCAAGAATTCTAACAGTATAATTAGCCAAAAGGTTGGCTTATCAATTTACAGATAATTGAGTCTTGTGATCATTTATATAATTCTTGAGGAAGGTCAATTGTATAAATGCATGAGTCTTTGCGTTATAACAGTATTACATTAAACTTAAATTAAAATCGATGCACATGCTTATTATTTATTCTTCTTTTCGCAGTGTAGAACACGCTTATATTACTATTACAACAAATGGCTGGAAATAACAAAATCCCAATGCCAAGTGGCACACTTGGACGCGAGTCCTGGATGAAAGTTTTTATGGACAACATGAATCACTACACGCGACTGAAGAATGATGGGTCCAACTTTGTGGACTGGGAGGCAGCACTACGGAATGCTGCCATTGCTGACGGTAAGCTCAAGTACTTAACTGAGCCAATACCGGTAAACCCAGGCCCCAATGCGGGAGTTAACGAGTCACTTGCTTATAGTGATTTCGTTATGGAAGCGGGCGCGATAAAGAACGTACTCATCTTTGAAATGGAAACCAATTTGCAGAGACGCTTCATTGCCCAAGGTGCGAACAAGATTTTCACCACGCTCACTAACGAGTTCTCAAAAGCACCGAGGATCGTTACTTATGAGCATACCTGTCGCTTCTTTGATGCGAAACTCCATAAGGGCCAACCGGTTAGCCCACATTCTTAACATGATTGAGAATGTCGAGAAATTGGAGGCACTTGATTGCAAAATCAGTGAGAGCATTGTCATTGACCGAATGCTTCATTCTCTTCATGATGGTTTTGCCCTATTCAGGGCGAACTACTACATGAATGACTTGAAAAAGAGTCCTCATGAGCTACACTCCCTTCTTGTACAGACCGAGAACGATATAAAATTGGGAGCATGCAGCAGGATGTTCTCACGATTTCCAACAAGGGTAAAGGTAAGGGCAAAGCTCCAGCCGACCTAACTGTAGGTAAGCCAAAATTCAAGAAGCCAGGAAACGGTAAGAGTGGGCCTGGTGAGACTAGTGGCTCACAGGGCAAGGCAAAGAGCAAGGGCGGTGACATTGAGTGCCACCATTGTCACAAGACTGGACATTAGAGGAGGAACTGTCCCGTCTACCGTGAGGACATCAAAGCAGGCCGCGTCGTTCCTGTTGGTATGTCATCTTATATTCATATGATTGAAATTAACCATGCAAGTTTCGGAACTTGGGAACTTGATACTGGTTGTGGTTCTCATCTGTGTAATCATTTGCAGGGCCTAAGAAACATCACACCTCTCGGAAAGGGTGATGTGGACATGCGAGTCGGGAATGGAGCCAGAGTTTCTGCTGTCTCGAAGGGAACATATGTAATCCATCTCTCTAGTGGTTTTGAGTTATTTTTAAATAACTGTTACTATGTACCCAGTTTGTCTAAGAACATTATTTCAGTTTCCGTACTTGATAAAGACGGATTTTCATTTTTAATAAAGGATAATAGCTGTATTTTCTCCTTCAATGAAATGATTTATGGCAAAGCAGTTTCCATGAATGAAATTTACATCTTAGATCAAACCACGGAAGTATTACACGTGAATAATAAGAAATTAAAGGCTGGTGACAAAGATCAAACCTATCTATGGCATTGTCGAATGGGACACATAAATGAGAAACGCGTAAAGAAACTCGTCGATAATGGGACTATTCCCGCATTCGAATTTTCTACATATGGCACGTGTGAATCATGTCTCATTGGCAAAATGACTCGAATTTCCTTCAAAGGTGTTGGAATGCGCGCTAGTGACCTATTAGGACTCATACATACTGATGTTTGTGGACCTATATCAATTACCGCTAGAGATGGCTATAGATATTTTATCACTTTCACGAACGATTTGAGTAGATACGGATATGTCTACTTAATGAAGCATAAAAGTGACTCCTTTGAGAAATTCAAGGAATACCAGAACAGGGTTGAGAACCAACTGGGTAGAAAGGTTAAAGCACTTCATTCAGATCGGGGTGGTGAATATCTTTCAAATGAGTTTGATCAACACCTTAAAGACTGTGGAATCGTTTTGCAGTTAACTCCACCTGGAACACCTCAATTAAATGGTGTGTCCGAACGGAGAAATCGAACCCTACTTGATATGGTTCGATCCATGATGAGTCACACGGTAGTGCCTGATTCATTATGGGGTTTTGCTCTTTTGTCAGCTGCTCTTATACTTAACCGAAGTCCGACTAAAGCTGTCGACAAGACTCCATATGAAATGTGGAAGGGAACGGTCCCTAACTTGTCCTTTATTTGGGTTTGGGGCTAAGAGGCTTATATCAAGTTGAGACACGAGGATAAGCTCAGCCCGCGATCGGTCAAGACATACTTTATAGGTTATCCAAAAGGAACATTTGGTCATTACTTCTATTTGCCTACCGAACATCGAGTTTTTGTTGTGGCTAGTGCGACGTTCTTAGAGAAAGAATTTCTCGAGAATAAGACAAGTAATAGAACCTTTGAGCTGTCGGAGATTCCAGAACCAACAACCGAGGAACGGGTGGAGGAAGTTATTCCTCCAACTGATGATACGGTTAATATTCCTGAGGAACCTAGGAGGTCGGGTAGAGTCTCTAATCCTCCGGACAGATACATTGGTATGGTCGAGGAGAATGACGTTTTTCTCCTGGAGAGTAATGAACCCGCTACTTATAAAGGTGCTATGGCTTGTTCCGACTCAAAGCTATGGCTCGAAGCCATGCAATCCGAGATGGACTCCATGTATGAGAATAACGTATGGGATCTAGTTGATTTACCTAATAAGGTAAAACCTCTACAGTGCAAATGGCTTTACAAAATAAAGCGTTCTGTAGACGCGCAACCAGATATCTATAAGGCACGACTTGTGGCAAAAGGTTTCACTCAAGTACAAGGATTGCATTACGATGAGATTTTTGCACCTGTAGTCATGCTACGTTCCATTCGGATAATCTTAGCGATTGCCGCTTTTCATGACTATGAAATTTGGCAAATGGATGTGAAAACCGCCTTCTTAAACGGTTATTTGGAGGAAGAGTTGTACATGGTGCAACCCGAAGGTTTCATAGATCCTGAACATCCTAAGAAAGTATACAAGCCTAAGCGTTCCATTTATGGACTTAAACAAGCTTCTCGGAGTTGGAATCATCGTTTCGACCAGGTGATAAAAGAGTATAGTTTCACTCGATCGTTCGAGGAACCATGCTTGTATATCAAGTCGAGTGGGAGCAAGATTGTTTTCTTGATATTGTATGTCGATGACATACTCTTGATTGGGAATGGCATTCCTCTCCTATCTTCGGTTAAAGAATGGTTTAAGAACCATTTCCAGATGAAAGATCTGGGTGAGGCACAATGCATTTTGGGAATCCGTATCTACCGAGATAGATCACGACGGACGTTATCACTTAGTCAGGAGTCTTATTTGGATAAGATTCTTGAGAAGTTCAGCATGACCAACTCCAAGAAGGGGAACCTTCCAATGACTTCTGGGATGCAGTTGAGCAAGTCTCAGTCACCCACGACGCCTGAAGGGATTAAGCGCATGAGTCGTGTTCCTTATGCATCTGCAATAGGATCAATCATGTATGCCATGATATGCACACATCCAGACGTGGCATATGCATTGAGTATGATGAGTCGGTACCAAAAACATCCAGGTGAAACACACTATAGCTGTTAAAAATATCCTCAAGTACCTACGAAGGACTAAGGATAGGGTATTGACTTATGGAGGCGATACTAAGCTATGCACAATCGGTTACGCAGATGCTAGCTTCCAAACGGATCGAGATGATTCAGAATCTCAGTCCGGGTTTGTCTTCACTCTTAATGGTGCTGCGGTCAGCTGGAAGAGTTCCAAAAAGAGTGTTCTAGCAGATTCTACCACTGAATCCGAGTACTATGCCGCTTCGGAAGCAGCTAAGGAAGCGATATGTATGCGTCAATTCTTACAAGGACTTACGATAGTTCCTAGTTCGAATGACCCGATCACCATCTATTGTGATAATAGAGGTGCCATCTTCCAGGCTAAGGAGCTAAAGTCTAGCAACAAATCTAGACATGTACATCAGAAAGCTCACCTGATCCGTGATTACGTGGAGCAAGAAGAGATAGTGATTGACAAGAAAGCTTCGGATGATAACATCGCGGACCCTCTCACTAAACCGTTGAATTTTGATAAGCATGAAGGGCACGTTATTTCCATGGGAATTAAACGTGTTCCTGAGTTCTAGTAGTTGACTATGGATTTCATACATTTTCTTTTTCATATACTATTTATAACTTCATCGTTTTAATATAATATTTTGTTTTTCATGTGGATTGTACTGACAACATTGAACGCCACAAAGTGAACTGAATTACATTATATTTTATTTGGTCTGTAATCGCCCATATGAGCTGATAACTCTGGCTATTATATTGTGCAGTCGATTGATGGTGGGTTCAACGAACCATAAGTCAAACGGTTGACTGATCGATCACAAATGCGAGATTATAACGATACCTCGTAAGACAAATTTTGTGACAACGTAATGGAGCCCTAAATGTTTAAAAACATTCGGTGCCAGGTCGTGGATAGGACATCCATTGTGTTCCTAGAGTCGATTCTTTTGACCATCGACTGTCTCTTGAGATTAAGGCCGTTTTTGGGTGACTTTGGTTTCTTTCTCATGGTCTGCCATAACTGGAGGCTAAGTAGATTTTTTCTAGGTCATTTCATACTGTGCTTACATCAGGAGGATTCGAGTTGAGGAAAATATCCAACCCTTATCAGGTATAGTTATTGCTCAGGGTCACTCGAGGAGTTGTAACTGAAATGTATGGCCATGCTCGAATGATGATTCGTTTATCAGTTAAGTTACTCTGTAGTCGGGGAAACCACTCTTGATAATGATCGCTTGTAAAATACGACCTTTGTGAATACGGATTTGCAAATTGTTTTACATTGAGTGGGAGAAATTTTAGGATATGAGAATCGGTTATCGCACATACACTTGTGAGGACAAGTGGGAGTTTGTTGGAGCTTGTGTCCTCCACAAATTAGTGTGATAACATTTGTAAATCTCTTAAAGGTTCACAAGGGTATACTTCATATTTAATCAGTTGATTAACGATTACCTAATAACTGTTGGCTTGCTAGAAAGTTTGACGTTATTATCATACAGATGGCGGTGATCAACTAGTCCCTAAAGGTCACACCTAAAGGATGTGTTTGAGAGATGTGGTTATAGAAATGTAATCACATTGATGCCTTATATGACTAAACAGTTAGTCAATGTGTTGATGAGACAATTATTTAATGCCGATTAAATAATATTAGTTGAAACGAATTAACTGTCAATTCGTAAATTGAATATAATAAGTTATATTTAATTAATGTATATAATGTTAGTTTGGACGAATTAATATGTTAATTCGTAATTAAATTTAATCGGTTATATTTAATCAGCAAATGATAATTATACGATATTATCATAATATATTATTATTGACCCGTATTAATAAATCAACCGCAAGCTGTTGTGTGTAGACTTGTTAATGCGGAATAATATAAATGACAATTTATATTTAATACATTTTAACATTTTGCATACTACCAAAATAAGAAGATTTAATCTCCTTATTTTGGGTAGGTAGAAAAACCGAAATAAAGAGAATATAATCTCTTCTAATTTCGGGATTTGGGCCAAAATTTTGGAGAGAAAATATCCCCCTCATTTTAACTCTTATTTCGGTTAACATAAGAGGTGAGGAGAGATCAATTTTCTAACCGGATTTTCTAACCTAATTCTTGCCTCTCATCTCAACACAAAAAAAAAACCGAAAACCCTAATTAATTTACAGAAATTGAGGGATCGATTCTAGCAACAAGTTAAGGGCATATCTCATATCATCTTGGGTGCAACTGATAGGAGAATATCATTGCGATATTGTTCATAGGCCATAAAAGCTAGGACCGAAGGTTATTTCTTAATCCTTTACAATTTTGTTTATGCAATTTATTTTATGACTAGCATTCATCATTATAATTCGTTATAATCCTTAAAATTAAAGGGATGCATACAGATAAATCCCACACTACGGTGGTTACTGACGGCGGTTGATGGTGGTGGTGGTTGGAGAGAGAGAGGATAAGGGTTAGTGTTTGGGGTTGGGTAGTTGGGATAAAGCAAATGAAAATATCACGCTTAGATATTAACGCGTGAGTTATTTGAGGTGTTTTAAGTCAGTTCGTACAGTTCGCACCCTTATTTGGTTCGTACGGGATCCGATTATATATATATATATATATATATATATATATATATATATATATATATATATATATAGATTTAGGATCCTATGTGAACCTCCTTTCTATGAGAACCGTGAGAACCTCAGGTTCAGAACTTTTGTACCATTGGTTCAGAACTTTTATACCAAAAGTTCAGAACCTTTGTACCAAAAAGAATGTACTCACGAGGAATTTCTTGGTCGTTTATTCAGCTACAATATTCAATTTGGCGATACTGATACATACACTAGTATTGCTGAATTAACTTATGCCATCTTACGACATCGAGTTGGATAATGAAGTTTAATGTTTATCCTGCTATAAACAATTGCTTGCGACCTTATTGTAGCTGTTCATTACTTGATATCAGTTTTTAGTGGGGATAGTACTGTGTCGATTGGTTATTCTTGTGGTGATAGTAGTGTGTCGAAGCTTATGGGTAGTTCATTACTTATCCACTTGTTACATCTGATAATAGTTTGAGTTTTATCTAGAAAACAAATTTGGATACAAGTTTATTGCATAAATTTACCTCGGCTGTAAATTTTGGCACGCGCGGAGCTAGCTTGGTGTTCATTACGAGAACAGGTGAAGACTTTCTCCTCTGGCTATACTTGAGCTATTTCAACTTAATTAAATTTTGACTTTCTTATTGCTTGATGTCAGTTCTTAGTTGGTTTATGCATGGGTGCTAAATGGGTTGGTTGGTCTATTTAAGTATTGGATATTGTCCTCCTTTTATTGGTTGAACATGAGTTAGTCTTCTGCTATTTTATTCACGTCTAGCTTGCTATTGTTGTTTCATCCTCACGGGTTTCATTTCCTTTTGCAACAAACATGTTATTTGAGATTGTCTTATCAGATCTGCTTGTACCTTTGGTACAAAGGTTCTGAACCTTTAGTATAATATTATTATACTTTTGGTACAAAAGTAATGAACATGAGGTTCTCACGGTTCTCATAGGAAAGAGGTTCTCATAGGATCTTAACCTATATATATATATATATATATATATATATATATATATATATATATATATATATATATATATATATATATATATATACACATATATACATATATATATGTATACACATATATATGTGTATACATATATATATGTATACATATATATATATACATATATATATGTATAGATCTAATGAGTCCACCTTAATTCATTGAGTCCATAAGTTCCATTTAGAGCCCTTAGATTGTGAGTATGGATGGCTAAGATTAAACCAAAAAGCAACTTATAAGATTATAATAATGTAGATACCTCATTTCTGCACCTCCCGCAAACCAGCCGGTTATGATTGGGCCGCATGTTTGGTACGCGGAACGATTTGTGACAGTTCATAAGTTTATCGTCAAGTGATTGCTCAAACACTTATGTCTACCTCTTAGTTGTCATCTACGCGCCGATACGGTCGTTTTGACAGTAATTAGAGTACATTTGGAGTCCAGGCCTAAAACCGTCTTCATTTTTCGATAATTAGTAAAATCCGAGTCGAGAATGTTCTAGAATGTTCCGGATATTTCTATCCCATATTTTTTAAATATTTCATTATCTTTATTCTTTGGTAAACAATTTCCCATAATATTCGTACAAAATATTAAGGAAAACCAAATTATTCCGTCCTTCCATAACTTAAACACGGAAATCTTTTTCCGCAGGAGAAACCACTTGGGAACAGACACAGCAGGTGCTGCGCCTCTTCCAAGAGACGCAGTGACTGCTGCGCCTCTTCCCAGGTCCTTTTCTGCGTGTTTTTCGTATCTTTTTCATATCTTTCCGAGATTCACTTCCAAAGTTTCTCCGAAAACCCTATTCTTTCACATGATTAGTATAAATAGGAGCCTTCGCTCCTCATATTTCTCCACGAGTGTCCGCCTTTCTCTTATCCCTTTGCATTCTAGACCTTTGTTCTTACTTTTTGGCGTCTACGTGCTTGAACATTCGACCACGTAAGCTCGGATCCTTCTGAGTACCAGCCTCGTTTGCATGACTGACCAATTTGACCAACTCCACCATAATCAACTTTAATCAATCTAATCGTTTTCCTCTTACGAGGGCACTTTCGTCTACATTCGAGTCGAGCATCACTAATCGATAACCTAGTTCTTCTCGTTTCGTCAAACATGTAAGTCTGAGGATCTAAATCTCTCTTTTATTTATTGTTCTTTACCTTTTTGTATCATCATTAATGTAAGGTTTATGTCGAAAATACCTTTTAAAACCGATTTCTAAAACCGTGCATTAAAACCCTTTTTTTACGGATTTCCAGAAGACAAACCGTCGAGAAAGGACGCAGCAACTGATGCGCCTCTTCGAAGGAGCGCAGTTCCTGCTGCGCCTCTTCATGAGGTTGCCGCAGTTCCTGCTTCCTTTCTTCTTTCTTCGTCCTCTGTAATTCGTCTTTTTTGTTAGCTTCGTTTGTTTTCTTGTCAATTCTTTGTTACAATACCATCATAATTTCACATGTATATATTATTCATCATTAACATGTTTAATTCGTCATTAAATCCGACTTAAATCCCTTATAATCTCATATTTGCGGGTTTTTTCGTCATTAAACTCAATCCGGGTTGTAGGAATTCGATTTGTTCATATTGAATTTCTGGAATTCGACCTTTGGTATATTTTTAATCTGTCTTTTGTCGTTTTCGTCATCAATTTGTCATTAATTCGTCATGTTTAACCTAATTAGTTCACCTATGTCACTAATCAATCGTTCATCCATGTAAATAATCCGTCTTAATTCCGTCTCATCCATGTTCTATTGCTTTTATGATCCATCAATCACATGTAAATAGCCTATTAATCACTTCCATCCGAGAATATCATTAATCAATCCATTAAAATCACCAATTTATATTAACAATTTGCAGTTCCGGCTTCACATCCAGAACTCACCCTTGGAACAGACGCAGCAACTGCTGCGCCTCTTCCAAAGGGCGCAGTCCTGCTGCGCCTGTTCTAGGTTGAATTCTGTCTATGAACTCCATTGTTGCTTGACCTAGTTTAATTAGTTTACGTATAATCGACTATTAACCGTATTATCACCCACTGATCTGTTAGTTAATTCTTTCTTTTGTTCTTTTTCTCAAATTATCCGTTTTAAATGTGTTTTCGATATAGATCAATGAACTCGATGTAATTATTGTAATTTTTCATTTTTGTAATTTTCATTATTATATTTATCATTGTATTTTGTATCCATTGTATGTTTCCACATGTAATTGAACCTTGATCCCAACTTCGACCCGCTTGTATGTTAAACTACATGTTTCACCGACTTAGTTAATTCTCACATGCTAGGATTAATTTATTGGATGTTGCATTGCATGCATATAATCGACGATATATCGAGTATAGATGATGTCCCTAATCGTTAGTAGAGGCCGCTATCGAGGCGGGCGGGATTAGGTGTTCGATCAAAAGAGCTTCCTAATACGTACCCTTACCCCTTACTCCAGATCTCTGTGAACATCCGTGTTCATTGGCATCCACGAGAGTCATTCTAGACATTGAATGCTAAGGGTAACGATTGCTTAGTGTTCATGTCATTACTTTGTGTCTTGACATGACACGAGGTATTCGAACGGTTCCAATTTCCCATAAAAATTGGTGGCGACTCCACAAAATGCAAACGCTTGTTCTCTCTCCCAAGCGCCCTCGTGGGCCCCATTGTCCACAAATAATGTGTAGACTATTTACCTGTCTCCTTTAGGGGGTAGACTTACTGTGCATCCTGCATGTTTGTTAGTCCATCTGTCATTTGCACGTTATTTCATTTCCCTCCACTCTCTCATACAACTCCTCCTCTAATAATTTCAAAAAAACCGTCCTAATTCATGTCTTTGATTTCCACATTTCTTCATCTTTCTTTTCCACATTTCATTACCAAATACAACAAATCCATTTCTGCTCTATTTTTATTCTCATTCAAACCGTCCTAATTCCTCACTTTTTTTCTTTACCACATTATCCTTCATCAGTCACTTTGAAGGTAATTCTTTGATCATCCTTGATTCCTTTCTTTGTTCTAATTTTTTAAATATGTAGATTATCCTTGAGTCTTAATTATTATATACGGGTTTCATTCCTTTGTTATCATTTCATTGTTCTATTTTGTTCTTTCTGAGATTATGTTTTTATTAGCATGCTTAAATTTAATTCAGTTTTATTCTATTGATTATTGATAAACATCTTAATTCATTAGCATGCTTGAATTTAATTTTAAGTGGGTCATATTTATTTTAAAAAGTATCAACTACTAATTAAACTGATAGTGTAAATCTGAACTTATGGGAAGTGTAAATGTAATAAACTGTAAGTGTAACTAGGGTTTTCGCTGAAAGTGTAATTGTTAATGATATAGGTGTAAATGTGATCATATGGGGAGTGTAAATGTGCAAGTCTATAAGTGTAAATGTGAATAAATGGGGGAGTGTCAATGTAAAACTTTAATAAGTCTATTGAGTCTGTTTATGAGGAGTGTAAATGTGATGTAACTGAGACAGTAAATGTAAATGTGATGAAACCCAAAGTGTAAATGTGAACAAATGAAAAGTGTAAATCTGAATTAATTGGAAGTGTAAATTTGATGAAGCTGCAAGCGTAAATGTGACTATAGGGGAAGTTTAAGTGTGATAAGACTATAACTGTAAATTGCAAGTGTAAATATGATGAAATTGAAAGTGTAAACGTGACTATAGGGGAAGTGTAAAAGTGTAAATGTGTAAATGTGTAAATGTGATGAAACTGAATGTGTAAATCTGAATATATTGGGAGTGTAAGTGTGATAAGACTATAACTATTTATGTGTGATAGATATTCTGTATAACTTTTGTAATTTTTGACCTGATTCAGATGGCATCCGATGAAGAACAACCCGAAAATGAAGAACAACCACAACTTACCCCTACTGTTTCCGTGAAGTGTCGCCCCAACAGGATTTTCAAGCTTATTAGTAAACTTAACAATGCTCGGCGAGCCGCTGTACAGAGGATTGGGTTTGGGGGGGGGGGGGGGGCTGCTTCATCGTAAACTCAGAACTTTCCCGCTTTCAGATGTTCCTGAATTTCTCGACGCTTTCAGTGATGGTTCTTATGTTTTCAGGACGTCGGAGTTGAAGGATTTTATGGTTACGAAGTATGATATCTATGACTGTTTCATGTTAACTGTTGGTAAGAGAGAGATGGAAATAGTACCTACTGGACATATGCCTGGTGCTAAAGATGAAAAATATAAGCGCATAAAAAATTTGTGGCGGCAAAAATTCAAAGTTAAATCAAATTCTGATTCTATTCCTTTAGGAGACGTCCTCAAGAATATTGAGGTGAAGGCATTTAAAGATGGAGGGGATGAATTATACCGTCTGTTTGTGTTGCTTAGAATTTCATCATTCCTTGCGCCGACTTTGATCAACGGGATTGAAACGAAGCTTTTAAAAGTGGTAGAAGATGTGAGTGCCATTCCGGAGTATGACTGGTGCTCGTACGTGTTAGAATCTATATCTAATACGGCAGCCGAGTCTCGCAGCGTGCAGTCACATTTGCTTGGTTGTATCTCATTCCTTATGATCACTTATTTTCAGCGGTTTGATTTCCGCGGTAAGAGTTGCCCAGATGACCTTCCACTTATTCAGCATTGAGACGTGAAGACTTTATCGAAGAGGATAAAGGATGAGCTGGACAAGGGGCCATTGGGTCGACTAACATTGTCTAAGGTGAAGTACCCCCGCTGTCAAAAAAAGACTTCTGATGAAAAGGACATTGGCAATACGATGTTGGTCATAGCTGGCGCGGCCAAGGCGCCATTGGCAAGCCCTACGCCTCTCCTGATTTCAACGTCTGGTACAACGATAAGAAGTTTATTCAGACTGAACTTCCCCCTGGTGTTGAAGATGATGATGAGTTGAAAGCTATGGCTTTACATGTAAGTGTTGTGTTATAAATGTTTAATTCATGTCCTGATTTTTTTAATTTATATTTGAGCAAGTATATGTTGTGTATCTGGACTTAAAAGCTTTTTTGTTACCAAGTGTAGGGTGTACACGAGTTGTACTTGAAGATTCAAAGGAACGCTATGGGCTTCTATTCATGGTATGCGGATGCAACGTTAATAATCAATAATTTAACAACAAGGGCTACTTCTTCAACTGGTCTTGTTCCGTCACAAGCGATGAAAGATTTTTTCGAAGATGCAAAGCTGAAAGAATATGTTGAAGAAGTTGAAAATATAGCGTCACAAATGAAGAAATCTCTTGATAAAGCTCCTTCATTGTCAGATGTTGGGAAGGTGGCCAAGTAAAAAATTAAGGCAACCAAGGAAAAAAAGGTTGAAAAATTCGAGTTTACGCCTACTCTAGAGGGTGTATCACTTGCAAAAGATGCTGATTTGGTTGACAAAGCAGGCGATGAGGTGGTGTCACAGATTATGGAGACCGTTGATTTTTATAACACCGCTGAACTGAATGAAGCCTGTCGACGAGAGGAAGAGGAATGCGGGGGAGACGAAACCGACTTTTCTCAATTAATGCATCGTCAGATTTTAGAGACAATTTATAGCCCGGCTGAAGTTTCGCAAGCTTTCATGAAGGCCTCATTAAATGGGGAGTATAAAAGTGGTGAAGGGGAAGTGCCTGTTACTAGTGAAGATGAACAGGGGGCTAATGACTCGTAAGAACAGGGGGCTTCCTTTGAACCTGAACCACCGGTGAATGGATTAGCGCCTGGTGAGGCTGTGGATGTTAGAGGTATCCAGGGAGCGGACCAGCCTGTTGTCCAAGCCCACTTCAGTGAAACGAAGTTTCCGGGGGTTGAGTCGACCGTTGTTTCGACCGCAGACCCCTAAAAGATGCATCTCGAGAAGGGTCAGAGATCAGTTGTGGCATGGGCAATGAGCAAGAACAAGGTCCTCCTGCGCAACCAACTTGTCCTGGCTCGTTTCAGAATGGGGTTGTAGCTATGGATGTTGTAGAGGGAGCAGATAAGGTGGTTGTTGAAGCACCCTCTTCTGAAATTAAGTTGCCTGAATTTCAGTTGACCTATTCTTCTCTTTGCATGACTAAATGAGGCATTTTGGGGGTTCCGGTGAGGATTTTGGACGAGTGATATAGGAGGTTTTTACGAACCCAGCCGTTTTTGCGGTGGCGGTCGTGAAATATATGTCCCCCGGAGTAACCTGGACCACCACCCCTTCCAATTTCATTTAGGTGAGCACCTGCAGTGCATGGATGTGGTCCCTGAGAATCTTGGTTGTACCATTGATTGTGGGGTACCCACGCCCGAGCAGGACTTTATTACGGCAGATCTGCAGCGCAATAAGAATTTATTCAGCACTGTTTTTAGTGTGAGGAAAGACGTCCTTGACTACATCTTTAATAGATCAGAAACGTTTTTGAAGGGTGAGTCCATTAACTTCGATGTCAGACATAGTAATACTGGGACCGTTCTGAAGCAGTCTATAAGTCGTTGTATACATTTTTGCCTAATAAAGTGTTTTTTTGTAGGGAACAATTGGCAGTATTTACCGACTTTTTTTTCATGTCACGGGAAGACATGTTAACCCTCTAACCTAGACAGGAAGTTATGTCTTCTGTTATTGATTGTTGGTGCTTACTAATCAATAATATGATGTATGACCAAACTGCACCAGTTGCATCCTCTCGTTGTTTCTTCGGGCTTAGTCACACCGTATTTGTCCTATCCTCACTCAATCCCATTTGTATAGTTTTAACTTTAATTGTAACGTAAGTGTGTAACTTTAATAGTGTTGCCCTTCGTTTGAACAGAGTGTTGCCCTGGATATTTGGAAAGCCAAGAACAAGGGAATTGTTCTTGACAAAACAGATGACATCTGGTCTGGGTGGGATGATTGGATTCAATCCTGTGTGTCTCCATTTCAACATAATTCTGATATGGTAAGCGTAATTGTAAAAGTGTCATTCAGATGGAAGTGTCATTAAAAGTGTAGATATGGTCAAATTGGAAAGTGTAAATGTTATCATATGAAAAGTGTAAATATTATCATATGGAAAGTGTAAATGTGATTATAATGAAAGTGTAAATGTGATTAAAAAGAAAGTGTGAATGTGATGATATGGAAAGTGTAAATGTGATTATATTGAAAGTATAAATGTGTTTAAATAGAAAGTGTAAATGTGATTAAAAAGAAAGTGTAAATGTGATGATATGGATAGTATAAATGTTATATTATGGAAAGTGTAAATGTGAATATAATGAAAGTGTAAATGTGATTAAATAGAAAGTGTAAATATGATCATATGGATAGTGTAAATGTTATATTATGGAAAGTGTAAATCTGATCATATGCAAAGTGTAAATGTGAAATATTGTGAAGTGTAAATGTGAATAAATACAAAGTGTAAATGTGATGATATGGATAGTCTAAATGTCATAATATGGAAAGTCTAAATGTGATTAAATAGAAAGTGTAAATTTGATGATATGGATAGTGTGAATGTTATATTTGTTAGGATTCATTAATCTCATAAGTTTACATATTCATATATGAATTAATTTATTTAGTCATAAAATAAATACAAGATCTTATGCATGCAAACATAAAACAAAGTAGAGAAGAAATCGTCACTTCTTACATTTGTGTTTCGGATATTTGGGCACCAACAAGATCTCCTTCTTGTTAGTTCTTGAGCTTTCCAACAATGGATGAACAAAGGTTCAAATTAGAACCTCGCCCAAAAGCATATACCCAAGGAATACCCTTAATAACCAATATTATTATGAACTAGTAATAATATTAATCTTACTTAAAATTTGACACAAAAATAATTTGTATTTGCTCTTGAATATTTCGGTCCAAGAGGGGGTATTTTTGTAAGGTTTTATTTCTCTAAGTTTTCACAAATTGTAGAGAGAATATATTTTCTAACACTGGAAAATTATATGTTGAAGAAATGAATAAATAAAAGAAAAGCCCTTGTCTTTTCTATGTGGAAACCCGGTTGGAGGGGGAAGGAGAGTCCAATGCATGGTCTTGTGTTCTTCTCATGACAAGACTAGGCATGCATGGCTAGTCATTAGGCTTAATCATTGTGTTTTCACTTATTATAATAATCAACACAAATTATCCACTAATACTCCCTCCAATTTTTCGGCACATATACATAAAATGGAAGATCCATTTTATTTTGTCATATGTCAATTTTGTCATGTGTCACGTGTTACATGACATGCAACACTATAATATATTTTTAACATATTACAAATCAACATATTAATAAAATATGTCACATACAAAATCAACTAGTAATTCTTAATTACATGTACCAAAATGGTTTATCAAATTATAAATTACAACAACTTGTATTTATAATAAAATATTCATTCAATTTCAATTTCAATTGTTTCGTAAACAATAATTTTATCCAAGTAATAAAACAATTCGATTACTTAGACCGTATCTAATTTAATCGAATTACAACAAGACAAGTTAACTTTACTCACAAAATCATCCGTCAATTTTAAGCAATTTAATTAACTCGTATCGGCACACGATTAATTAAATAATCAATTAAGAGTATTTTCCTATAGGTATGACCTAAGGGGATCAACTGATCACCACCGTTGCACGACAGTAATATCAAACTCTAGTCAGCCAATCATTACCGATATGTGTGGACCATTTGACTATAAAATATTACATCCCACATGTATTCTTAAAATGAGATTTAAACATGTGATCATCATTATCGACAGTTGTGATCGCATTATTGTCGGAGGACACTTATTCCAACAATCTCCCACTTGTCCTCGACAAGTGTGCATCACTGAATCTCTTATCCTATTAATATCTCCCACTCAATGCAAGGTGTCTTTCAGGTCGTACTTGCAAGTGATCATATCGAGAGTGGTTTCCTCGATCTGGAGAATAACTGATTGACCGGAGTTATCTACCATAGATACCTTCCGAGCATGGCCACACATTTCTAGTTCATTACTCCTCGAGTGGCCCTGAGATATTGTTATAACCCTGACAAGGGGGTGGACAATTCCTATCGCACTATTCCCTTCGACTAGCCACAACCATCATAACCCAAAATATGCCCATTTGACCCCATTTACGAAGGTCGTCGTAACATAAATCAAAGTTAATCTGAAACTGTGCCACCTTAGGCGAATAGTCTTTAGTCAAAAGAATCAACTCATTAGAATATTATAGTAGCTCTCGCCACGACCAGGCTATATAAATTTGCCAGAACTCTATAAGCGGCCATTAGCCCGACAAAGTGTTCCTAACAGTCTCCCTATGTGATCGACTAGTCATTCTCATATGACTCTATGGCACTTGAACTTGCCATCAATCGCATCACACTCTAGTCACTTCAAGACGTCACCTCATACAAGTGGCTATGGGCGAATACCATGTTAATCCGGGCTCACTTTAACGGGGTTCAATATTGTCTCTACAACCCGTTTGGATGTAACAAAGTATAAAAGGAGTTTTTAGATTTAAAAACTCGAACGACAAATGTGATTATCACATATGAATAGTCAATACCTGATTACCACTTCATATTTTTATAATCCATTTTCATCTTATATGTAGTTGTTCATCTCAATGCAATTGAAATGACATATGACATGACTCATCATGTTAAGCCCATGAGAAGGCTTTGGTTAGTAAGTTTTATCAACTTCTTGTACCTAACTCAACCTTACTACATACTCGTTTTCCTTTGTAATGTATACATTTGCATTACAAAACTTTCTGAGTACGTGTCTAGATCCAATCTAGACATAAGCTCTCTAGCCTTAGAATAGCTCCCACTGTTTTCACATTGTGCGGGCGGGATCCATCCTCTTGCACATCTCATGTTTGCAAGTGTACTCAATTTCCGTTGTAAGCATCTCTCATTGTTCTTTATTGCCTAGAACAATTCTAACAAATCCATTTCTTAAATAACATAGCCACAATGGTTCCTGAACCATCTTTAGGTGTTTTGAATACGGTTTTTGTCCGAAACCTTATACAATCTCAACAGTCATTAGTGTAAGCCCTTACATAAATTAGTGAATTGGATCAAAACACTTAACTTTACACCCTTAATGCTTCTACAAGCACTTAAGGATAATCTATATGGTTATTTGGTAACTATTACTTAACTTCGATTTTGAAACAATTCATCATACTCAAAGTATATGAAGTGTTATTCATCATTATTGATTTAATTGATCCGACAGCGGAAGCAAATGGAATCAATCAAATATTGTCAACTCGATTGAACTAATCATGAATCTTATCAACATAAGACTTCTTATTTGACGCTAATATCATGTATATTTATCTCCATAAATCCGGATATTAAAGATGTATTATAATACTCCAAAAGTCTTAAATCATTCCCAATGATCAATATGTCATCCACATATAAGACTAATTAAAATTATCGTAAATCCCACTAAACTTCATGTATAAACACAACTTCTCGACTTATCAAGAAAAGTTTTATAACATGATCAAAACATTGATTCCAACTCATTGATGTCCTACTTAAGACCTTCTCTTAAGTTTCACATTATCTTAGGATTGCAGGAATCTACAAAACTCAAGACATGTATTGAATACATTCCTTCTAATGGAAGAAGTGGGTTTTAGATTCACTCGCTATATGTATATCATCATAATGAAACACAATCCCTAAGAAGATCCAAATAGACTTAAGCATTTTAACTAGTGCAAAACCCTTTGCCACCAATCGAGCTTTGATATCTAACAATTCACTTGGAATTTATTTCGGATTTTTATGGCTCCAAGCCTTGTATTGCGTTGTGACTTAAACACTCTCATGTAAGTCATATATTCATTACTTTCTAGAAGTAACTTGAATCAAACAATTTATTTGTAAGTTGTAAGCTCTTTACTTTCTTAAAAGTAACATGTATTCATCATCTTCAACAAGTAATAAATTTGACCTCCTAGGTTTCGAAGAAACAACGTCATGTAGCCAAGAAAATACAGTTTCTTGCGACATACAATTTCATATAATTTTTGACACAATTCTTTTGTGGCTCTTGAATATTTTCTCCCACTCTGTCTTCTAGAAATAAACTTGTATTCTAGAAAGAAAGCTTCACGAGCCACAAACCCGTTGTACTCGTGATTATTGTAAAGAAAAATGAGCATTTGTTTCTTGTGAAAACTTACAAGCATGGTACTCTAGCATTTAATATCTCATATGATTCGTTTTAGATTTAGTGGAAAAATAATTTAGACAAAATGATGAAATCCCCAAAAGGATCAAGTAACTCAAAGTAACTTGATTAAAGTGCAAACCATATCGAATAGCGTTTGATTTCTTATCCAACCACACCTTATCCCATAATGCGTGCTAAGAGAGATTAACTTGTGATACTATATCACATTTCCTTTAGCTTATATCAAAGTCTTGACTTTGATAGTCCCATCACGACTAAATCGTAATTCTTGCAACTCTTTGAACTTCTTCAAAGATTTCTCTATTTACCTTATTAAGTGAACACATTAGTGTCAACTTAAATCGTTGGTAAAAGAAAATGATGAACCTATTTTGGATCAATGATTTACAACCTCGATCTCCTTTTCAACCAAAAAGCACGAGACATCTTGCTTTGAATACAAGATACGCATATACCATAAGATTAACAATCTAATGGTTCCAAGAGTACTCGATAACCCTTTTCGTTCATCATTCCAGAATTTAAGGTTTAATCTTGGGTTACCAATTTGAGTCTTGCATCATCTACATGATATGTCATTCTAGTTTGGTTTAGAATATAATCACCTTGATAATGGGCTAGCCATACATCAAATCATGGTGTATAGGGTCACAAAAGTGAAACCTCTTTTGTATCTTAACAAGTTTATATTCTTATTTAGAGTTTATGCACTTAATAGTCACAATTAAGTACAACTTTAAACCCAAAAACTAGATTGAGTACACAATGACTCTATCTCTCAACATCATTGTTGCTAGTCGTCATATTCTAATCATCCTATGTATCAAATACAATGATGAAAACCACCATCGGTTTCTAATATTGACGAAGTAGTATTAGCAAAATTTATGTCAATCAAATAAACATTTAAAGAAGAAGGTCCCATTAGATGTCCCACAACTAACTTGTTGATTTTTCAATAATTTGGGGTAGTATCCTTTCTAGCGTCCAACAATTAAGACAATGGAAACTTTATCGGTCGGGATTGATAGGTTTAGTATTGTTATTCTCAATAACGTTACTTTTAACATTACCTTGTATCAATTCCATTCTAATTTTACTTCTTTGAACCTCGTCCTTTTCTTAACGGTTTAAGAGAATGCTCCCACTCATTTCAATGAGTCTTTGCTAAGAGAAGCAAAATTGAATTTCATGAAGACTACTCTTCAATTCATTCGTTTAGTCTTAAAACTTTCATTGAAATTGTGGGATTTATCTGTATGCATCCCTTTAACTTTAAGGATTATAACGAATATAATGTGATGATAACTAGTCATAAAATAAATTGCAAAAACAAAATCATAGATGAATAAGAAATAACCTTCGGTCCTAGCAAAATCGGCCTAAGAACAATATCGCAATGATATTCACCTATCAGTTGCACCCAAGACGATATGAGATATGCCCTTTCTTCTTGCTAGAATCGATCCCTAAATTTTCTGTAAAATTGCTTAGGGTTTTCGGTTTTTGTGTTTTAGATGAGAGGCAAGAATAGGTTAGAAAATTAGGTTAGAAAATTAGGTTAGAAAAATTCACCTCTTAATCTCCCTTTAACCGTGTATTAGGAGTGATTAGGGTAGAATTATCTCTTCCTATTATTCGGCCCATAATAACCGAATTTAGAGAGATTAATTTCTCTTTTTTTTCGGGTTTTTCTACTTACCCAAAATGAGGAGATTAAATCTTCTTATTTTGGTAGTATGCAAAATGTATAAAATGTATTAAATATAAATTGTCATTTATATTATTCCGCATTAACATGTCTACACACAACAGGTTGCGGTTGATTTATTAATACGGGTCAATAATAATTTATTATGATAATATCGTATAATTATCATTTGCTGATTAAATATAATCGATTACATTTAATTACGAATTAACATATTAATTCGTCCAAGCTAACATTATATACATTAATTAAATATAACTTATTATATTCAATTTACGAATTGACAGTTAATTCGTCTCAACTAATATTATTTAATCGACATTAAATAATTGTCTCATCAACACATTGACTAACTGTTTAGTCATATAAGGCATCAATGTGATTAAATTTCCATAACCACATCTCTCAAACACATCCTTTAGGTGTGACTTTTAGGGACCAGTTGATCACCGTCATCTGTATGATAATAACGTCAAACTTTCTAGCAACCCAACCGTTATTATGTAATCGTTAATCAACTGATAAAATATAAAGTATACCCTTGTGAACCTATAAGAGATTTATAAATGTTATCACACTAATTTGTGGAGGACACAAGCTCCAACAAACTCCCACTTGTCCTCACAAGTGTATGTGCGATAACCGATTCTCATATCCTAAAATTTCTCCCACTCAATGTAAAACAATTTGCAAAATCCGTATACACAAAGGTCTTATTTTATAAGTGATCTGTATCAAGAGTGATTTCCCCGACTAGAGAGTAACTTAACTGATAAACGAATCATCATTCGAGCATGGCCATGCATTTTAGTTACAACTCCTCGAGTGGCCCTGAGAAATAACTATACCTGATAAAGGTTGGATATTTTCCTCAAGTCGAATCCTGCAGATATAAGCACAGTATGAAATGATCCAGAAAAAATCTACTTAGCCTCCAGTTACGGCAGACTGTGAGAAAGAAAACAAAGTCACCCAAAAACTGCCTTAATCTCAAGAGACAGTCGATAGTCAAAAGAATCGATTCTAGGAACACAATGGATGTCCTATCCACGACCTGGCACCGGATGTTTTAAAACATTTAGGACTCCATTACGTTGTCACAAAAAATTGTCCTACGAGGTATCGTTATAATCTCGCATCTGTGATCGATCAGTCAACCGTTTGACTTATGGCTCGTTGAACCCACCATCAATTGACTGCACAATATAATAGCCAGAGTTATCAGCTCATTAAGGCGATTACGGACCAAACAAAATATAATGTAATTCAGTTCACTTTGTGGCGTTCAATGTTGTCAGTACAATACACATGAAAAACAAAATATTATAAAAACGATGAAGTTATAAATAAAATATGAAAAAGATAATGTATCAAATCCATAATCAACTACTACAACTCAGGAACATGTTTGATTACCATGGAAATAACGTGCCCTTCATGCTTATCAAAATTCAACGGTTTAGTGAGAGGGTCCGCGATGTTATCATCCGAAGCTATCTTGTCAATCACTATCTCTTTTTGCTCCACGTAATCACGGATCGGGTGAGCTTTCCGATGTACATGTCTAGATTTGTTGCTAGACTTTGGCTCCTTAGCCTGGAAGATGGCACCTCTATTGTCACAATAGATGGTGTTCGGGTCATTCGAACTAGGAACTATCGTAAGTCCTTGTAAGAATTGACGCATCCATATCGCTTCCTTAGCTGCTTCCGAAACGGCATAGTACTCGGATTCAGTGGTAGAATCTGCTACAACACTCTGTTTGGAACTCTTCCAGCTGACCGCAGCACCATTAAGACTGAAGACGAACATGAACTGAGATTTTGAGTCATCTCGATCCGTTTGGAAGCTAGCATCTGCGTAACCGATTGCGCATAGCTTAGTATCGCCTCCATAAGTCAATACCCTATCCTTAGTCCTCCGTAGGTACTTGAGGATATTTTTAACAGCTATCCAGTGTGTTTCACCTGGATTCTTTTGTTACCGACTCATCATACTCAATGCATATGCCACGTCTGGACGTGTGCATATCATGGCATACATGATTGATAATGTTGCAGATGCATAAGGAACACGACTCATGCGCTCAATTCCTTTAGGCGCCGTGGTGACTGAGACGTGCTCAACTGCATCCCAGACGTCATTGGAAGGTTCCCCTTCTTGGAGTTGGTCATGCTGAACCTCTCAAGAATCTTATCCAAATAAGACTCCTGACTAAGTGATAACGTCCGTCGTGATCTATCTCGGTAGATACGGATTCCTAAAATGCGTTGTGCCTCACCCAGATCTTTCATCTGGAAATGGTTCTTCAACCATTCTTTAACCGAAGATAGGAGAGGAATGTCATTCCCAATCAAGAGTATGTCATCGACATACAATATCAAGAATAAAATCTTGCTCCCACTCGACTTGATATATAAGCATGGTTCCTCGACCGATCGAGTGAAACCATATTCTTTTATCACCTGGTCGAAACGATGATTCCAACTCCGAGAAGCTTGCTTAAGTCCATAAATGGAACGCTTAAGCTTGCATACTTTCTTAGGATGTTCAGGATCTATGAAACCTTCGGGTTGCACCATGTACAACTCTTCCTCCAAATAACCGTTTAAGAAGGCGGTTTTCACATCCATTTGCCAAATTTCATATTCATGAAATGCGGCAATCGCTAAGATTATCCGAATGGAACGTAGCATGACTACAGGTGCAAAAATCTCATCATAATGCAATCCGTGCACTTGAGTGAAACCTTTTGCCACTAGTCGTGCCTTATAGGTATCTGGTTGCGCGTCTACAGAACGCTTTATTTTGTAAAGCCATTTCCACTGTAGAGGTTTTACCTTATTAGGTAAATCAACAAGATCCCATACGTCATTCTCATACATGGAGTCCATCTCGGATTTCATGGCTTTGAGCCATAGGTTTGAGTCGGAATAGGCCATAGCACCTTTATAGGTAGCGGGTTCATTACTCTCTAGGAGCAAAACGTCATTCTCCGCGACCATACCAATGTATTTGTCCGGAGGATGAGAGACTCTACCCGACCTCCTAGGTTCCTCAGGAATATTAACCGTGTCATCAGTTGGAGGAACAACTTCCTCCATCCGTTCCTCGGTTGTTGGTTCTGGAATCTCCGAAAGCTCGAAGGTTCTATTACTTGTCTTATTCTCGAGAAATTCTTTCTCTAAGAACGTCGCACTAGCCGCAACAAAAACTCGATGTTCGGTAGGCGAATAGAAGTAATGACCAAATGTTCCTTTTGAATAACCTATAAAGTATGTCTTGACCGATCGCGGGCCGAGCTTATCCTCGTGTCTCCACTTGACATAAGCCTCGGAGCCCCAAACCCGAATAAAGGACAAGTTAGGGACCGTTCCTTTCCACATTTCATATGGAGTCTTGTCGACAGCTTTAGTCGGACTTCGGTTAAGTATAAGAGCAGCTGACAAAAGAGCAAAACCCCATAATGAATCAGGCACTACCGTGTGACTCATCATGGATCGAACCATATCAAGTAGGGTTCGATTTCTCCGTTCGGACACACCATTTAATTGAGGTGTTCCAGGTGGAGTTAACTGCAAAACGATTCCACAGTCTTTAAGGTGTTGATCAAACTCATTTGAAAGATATTCACCACCCCGATCTGAATGAAGTGCTTTAACCTTTCTACCCAGTTGGTTCTCAACCCTGTTCTGGTATTCCTTGAATTTCTCAAACGACTCACTTTTATACTTCATCAAGTAGACATATCCGTATCTAATTAAATCGTCCGTGAAAGTGATAAAATATCTATAGCCATCTCTAGCGGTAATTGACATAGGTCCACAAACATCAGTATGTATGAGTCCTAATAGGTCACTAGCGCGCCTTCCAACACCTTTGAAGGAAATTCGAGTCATTTTGCCAATGAGACATGATTCACACGTGCCATATGTAGAAAATTCGAATGCGGGAATAGTCCCATTATCGACGAGATTCTTTACGCGTTTCTCATTTATGTGTCCCATTCGACAATGCCATAGATAGGTTTGATCTTTGTCACCAACCTTTAATTTCTTATTATTCACGTGTAATACTTCCGTGGTTTGATCTAAGATGTAAATTCCATTCATGGAAACCGCTTTGCCATAAATCATTTCATTGAAAGAGAAAATATAGCTATTATCCTTTATTAAAAATGAAAATCCGTCTTTATCAAGTCTGTAAACTGAAATAATGTTCTTAGACAACTGGGTACATAGTGTGATTATTTAAAAATAACTCAAAACCACTAGGGAGTTGGATTACATATGTTCCCTTCGAGACAATGACAACTCTAGCTCCATTCCCGACTCGCAGGTCCACATCACCCTTTCCGAGAGGTGTGATGTTTCTTAGGCCCTGCAAATGATTACACAGATGAGAACCACAACCAGTATCAAGTACCCAAGTTCCGAAACTTGCATGGTTAATCTCAACCATATGAATATAAGATGACATACCAACAGGAACGACGCGGCCTACTTTAATGTCCTCATGGTACACGAGACAGTTCCTCCTCCAATGTCCAGTCTTGTGACAATGGTGGCACTCAATGTCACCGCCCTTGCTCTTTGCCTTGCCCTGTGAGCCACTAGTCTCACCAGGTCCACTCTTACCGTTTCCTGGCTTCTTGAATTTTGGCTTACCTACAGTTAGGTCGCCTGGAGCTTTGCCCTTACCTTTACCCTTGTTCGAAATCGTGAGAACATCCTGCTTCATGCTCCCACTCAATTTCATATCCTTCTCGGTCTGTACGAGAAGTGAGTGTAGCTCATGAGGACTTTTCTTTAAGTCATTCATGTAGTAGTTCGCCCTGAAAAGGGCAAAACCATCGTGAAGAGAATGAAGCATTCGGTCAATGACAATGCTCTCACTGATTTTGCAATCAAGTGCCTCCAATTTCTCGACATTCTCAATCATGTTGAGAATGTGTGGGCTAACCGGTTGGCCCTTTTGGAGTTTCGCATCAAAGAAGCGACAGGTATGCTCATAAGTAACGATCCTCGGTGCTTTTGAGAACTCATTAGTGAGCGTGGTGAAAATCTTGTTCGCACCTTGGGCAATAAAGCGTCTCTGCAAATTGGTTTCCATTGCAAAGATGAGTACGTTCTTTATCGCACCCGCTTCCATAACGAAATCACTATAAGAAAGTGACTCGTTAACTCCCGCATTGGGGCCTGGGTTTACCGGTATTGGCTCAGTTAAGTACTTGAGCTTACCGTCAACATTGGCAGCAT
This sequence comes from Silene latifolia, assembly GCF_048544455.1. Taxonomy (NCBI): domain Eukaryota; kingdom Viridiplantae; phylum Streptophyta; class Magnoliopsida; order Caryophyllales; family Caryophyllaceae; genus Silene; species Silene latifolia. Next base: position 70,297,615 of record NC_133532.1, read on the forward strand.
TTCGTAGTGCTGCCTCCCAGTCCGCAAAATTGGACCCATCATTCTTCAGTCGTGTGAACTGATTCATGTTGTCCATAAAAACTTTAAGCCAGGACTCGCGTCCAAGTGTGGCACTTGGCATTGGGATTTCGTTATTTCCAGCCATTTGTTGTAACAGTAATATAAACGTGTTCTACACTGCGAAAAGAAGAATAAATAATAAGCATGTGCATCGATTTTAATTTAAGTCTTAATGCAATACTGTTATAACGCGAAGACTCGTGCATTTATACAATTGACCTTCCTCAAGAATTATATAAATGATCCCAAGACTCAATTATCTATAAATTGATAAGCCAACCTTTTGGCTAATTCTACTGTTAGAATTCTTGGTCGATAAATTTCTGTAAATTCTATCTTTAGTCCATCATAATCACGAGAAACTCTTCGGACTATAATGTTGAGATAAACTAAGTCAACGCAAACTACTTACCCAACGTAGAAGGGGTCATACTATGCCTACCGACGAAGAAGGGATTCATAGTTGCTTGCCCTTATAAAGACTAATCTCAATTTCCGTTTTAGAGGAAGATCCCATCAACTTTATTTTAATTCATTTTAAGTGAACTAATATCTAGCATGCGTGAATGAATAAACTAAGGTGATGTCTTAATAAACATGTGACATCTGTATGTCTATGAAAACTAACATACAACCTATATATGTCAATTTTCATGCATTTTAGTAGGTGGTTTGGTTTTAGGCGGAACATGATGCATTAACTAGCATGTGAATGAAAAGTAATAAGAACGGTAAAACGTAAAACAAAATAAAGTCCTAGTGTGGCCTATCCTATCAAAATGAACATAAATACAACTTTGGAATCCATCCATGGACCCGAGAAGCTTGTCTTGATGTTCCATCTTGATCCATGTAGCGGGAGTGAGCTCCAATCTCCATCTTTAGTCTTCTCAAAAATTACAATTTTAAAATTACATAATAAACCTATTTACATTCATATTTCAAAACCGTAATAAATAAAGAAAACCAACACGGAGATACGAGATCTAAAATTACATTAAAAATTATGTTCCCATCATTACGAAAACATAATTTGACTAAGGCCACACTAGGTATTACAAATTACAACCGATTGCAAAAATACGTAAATAAAACCATTCAACGATTCATTCAACTAAAATAAAATGCATCAACTAAAAAAATTAAATATACAAGACATAATTCTTTAATTATGTAGATTAATTTTATCCAAACCACCTATTTAATTGATCAAATTAAGTGACAATTCCTCAATTAATCACATTAAATTTAATCTTAGTTCATATTAAACTTGTAATATGAATTTAATCCATCAATATTTTAAACTTCTTTAAAATAATTAGGTATCTTAAAATTGTGAACCGTTTCACAACAATTAATCATACATTGTAAATCTAATGTATAATTAATATTGGCCAAAAACAACAAAAAAAACAGGAAAAAAATTTTCTTCAAAAATGCTCTCGGCATAACAGGAAGAAAAACAAAAACAAGTTTTTTTTTCCTTTCTTTTTCGGCAAAACAGCAAAAAAAACAAAAAAAACAGCCCGTTTTTTTTCTTTAAACGCGGTTTTTCTGTAAAAACCGAAACAAAACAATATTTTTTTTTTAAATCTGCCCTGCGTGAACAGTAACAGAAACAGGAAAAAAAAATTTCTTTCTTTTCTCGGATCCTTTTCAATTCGGCATTATGTCCTAAATTGCAAAAACATGTTGATGAACAAGATCGTTTATAGTTGCTATTAACAAGATTGGCATAATCACCTTATAATTTAAACATGTAAATTTATGAAACATGATTCTAAACAACGATTTAGAACCATTAATGCCAAAAATATATAACAAAAAAAACAATTTATCATCAAAGAAACAAGCAATTCCATTTACATATCAATTTAATTTTTATTAAATCAACACATCTACAAATTCATTATGTTATCATTTTAACCTATTAAAACAATAATATGAATAAATCAAATGGAATCAAAACAACAAAACAAGAACAACACCGGCTGCAAAAAAAAAAAATCAATTCGGCATTAAAAAAAAATTTCAGCCGTGCCCCCTTTTTTTTCGAAACCCCAAAAATTGTGTACATCCAATTTTATGAAAATCATCAAAATAAAATTCGTTGTCTTTTCTCTGATACCACTTGTGGGATTTATCTGTATGCATCCCTTTAACTTTAAGGATTATAACGAATATATTGTGATGATAACTAGTCATAAAATAAATTGCATAAACAAAATCATAGATGAATAAGAAATAACCTTCGGTCCTAGCAAAATCGGCCTAAGAACAATATCACAATGATATTCACCTATCAGTTGCACCCAAGAGGATATGAGATATGCCCTTGCTTCTTGCTAGAATCGATCCCTAAATTTTCTGTAAAATTGCTTAGAGTTTTCGGTTTTTGTGTTTTAGATGAGAGGCAAGAATAGGTTAGAAAATTAGGTTAGAAAAATTCACCTCTTAATCTCCCTTTAACCGTGTATTAGGAGTGATTAGGGTAGAATTTTCTCTTCCTATTATTCGACCCATAATAACCGAAATTAGAGAGATTGATTTCTCTTTTTTTTCGGTTTTTTCTACTTACTCAAAATGAGGAGATTAAATCTTCTTATTTTGGTAGTATTCAAAATGTATAAAATGTATTAAATATAAATTGTCATTTATATTATTCCGCATTAACATGTCTACACACAACAGGTTGCGGTTGATTTATTAATACGGGTCAATAATAATTTATTATGACAATATCGTATAATTATCATTTGCTAATTATATTTAACCGATTACATTTAATTACGAATTAACATATTAATGCGTCCAAGCTAACATTATATACATTAATTAAATATAACTTATTATATTCAATTTAGGAATTGCCAGTTAATTCGTCTCAATTAATATTATTTAATCGGCATTAAATAATTGTCTCATCAACACATTGACTAACAGTTTAGTCATAAAAGGCATCAATGTGATTACATTTCCATAACCACATCTCTCAAACACATCGTTTAGGTGTGACTTTTAGGGACCAGTTGATCACCACCATCTGTATGATAATAACGTTAAACTTTCTAGCAAGCCAACTGTTATTAGGTAATCGTTAATCAACTGATAAAATACGAAGTATACCCTTGTGAACCTATAAGATATTTATAAATGTTATCACAATAGTTTGTGGAGGACACAAGCTCATTGAAATGGTTGCGGTATTTTGGTCAATTTTGATTTCCTACAAATCTAGTTACCAAAATGATTTAACGTTTCAAAGTACTTAATTCAATTAAGCATATGAGAAATAATTCATTGTAAGTAGATATGTTAGTCAAGAATCAAAAACCCTTTTGATCATGAATAACTTTTATCTATACTCTTCACAAGAGATCCTTTCAATGGATAACACGATGTTTTAGAAGAAAATTCATATTTGTCTTTAGTTACGATGTTTTAATGGAGATTTGAATTAAAATCGAAATGATATCGTATATAATTTGAGGTAAGGAATTAGAACAATATGATTAACGGAATAATGAAAACAAAAACATTTATCGTTATAATAATACTTGTAAACAAGTAAAACATTTACATAGTGACCTCTACCCAACTATGATAAATGATTCCAAGATCCAAATTCATATTAACTTGGGCACAGTAGGGCCGATTCATCTCTTATCAATATAACTCGGTGGATTAACTCTTTAATCGATTCTACTTTTAGAACTCTTGGTCGATAAAATTACATTAATATTTATCTTTAGCCCAAAACACATCCGGCTATGGTCGAGAATACTTTTGTTGAGTTCAACCCAAATTTCGAATAAACGTGTCCATGATCCAAATCCACATCAACTTGGGCACGGTAGGGCCGATTCATCCCATATCAACATGAGTTAGGTGGATAGACATTTATCACCCACTTCCCCTACATAACAAGGTTTGTACCCCGGTATGGCCGAGCGCACTCCTTCATGAAATAGGTTTTCATGGTTTCTAATTTTTGGTAAGGCTAAGACTCAATTGTTTATTTTAGCGAGAGGTCATGTCAATTTATTATCTATCACGTTTTAAGTGAACTATTGCGGTGAACTACGATAATTGTAATTGACACGGTCGATAAACTCGATTTTAAAATGCATGTTTAGTTATGGCGATTTAGCGATGCATGCAACATATAAATAAAATGCAAAGCATAAAAATAAAATCCTAGTATGGCCTTCCTAAAATAGTAAATCTAATAAACTATTACAAATTCGGAAACCAACTCCTTTGGTCCCTTGAACTTCGGTCTTGGCACGCATCTCGAGGCAACACTTTCTTTGATGGACCGCCTTCTCGAATGGCACCGTCTTCAAGGAACTCCGGAGTAATTAAATTACAAAATGAATTACATAATTTCCTATTATACATGTGTAATTAAAAATAAAAATAAATCTATTAAATTACAAAACGGTGATACGAGATCACAATAATTACAACCGAATCGATATTCCCATACATTTCGGGTAATACCAATTAAAAACTAAGGCCATACTAAGTAAAATTACATAATTTAAAAATTACATAAAATTAAAATATGACAATCATAAATAAAATGCAGCATTATAATATGTATGAACATGCCAGATTTTATGCTAAATCGCCTTTTTTTTTATCTAAACCATCCGGTAATCCGAACCACATTGGGCCGACTAATCCGGATTTCGGGGCGTGTCCCAGGATTACAGTATTTAAACCCCTCCCAATCGCAGTTGTGGGGGATCGATCCGCAGACCTCCCTGTCATTGTGTTTTCACTTATTATAATAATCAACACAAATTATCCACTAATACTCCCTCCAATTTTCGGCACTTATACATAAAATGGAAGATCCATTTTAGTTTGTCATATGTCAATTTTGTCATGTGTCACATGTTACATGACATGCAACACTATAATATATTTTTAACATATTAAAAATAAACATATTAATAAAATATGTCACATACAAAATCAACTACTAATTCTTATTTACATGTACCAAAATGGTTTATCAAATTATAAATTACAACAACTTGTATTTATAATAAATTATTCATTCAATTTCAATTTCAATTTTTTCGTAAACAATAATTTTATCCAAGTAATAAAACAATTCGATTACTTAGACCGTATCTAATTTAATCGAATTACAACAAGACAAGTTAACTTTACTCACAAAATCATCCGTCAATTTTAAGCAATTTAATTAACTCGTATCGGCACACGATTAATTAAATAATCAATTAAGAGTATTTTCCTATAGGTATGACCTAAGGGGATCAACTGATCACCACCGTTGCACGACAGTAATATCAAACTCTAGTCAGCCAATCATTACCGATATGTGTGGACCAGTTGACTATAAAATATTACATCCCACATGTATTCTTAAAATGAGATTTAAACATGTGATCATCATTATCGACAGTTGTGATCGCATTATTGTCGGAGGACACTTATTCCAACAATCTCCCACTTGTCCTCGACAAGTGTGCATCACCGAATCTCTTATCCTATTAATATCTCCCACTCAATGCAAGGTGTCTTTCAGGTCGTACTTGCAAGTGATCATATCGAGAGTGGTTTCCTCGATCTGGAGAATAACTGATTGACCGGAGTTATCTACCATAGATACCTTCCGAGCATGGCCACACATTTCTAGTTCATTACTCCTCGAGTGGCCCTGAGATATTGTTATAACCCTGACAAGGGGGTGGACAATTCCTATCGCACTATTCCCTTCGACTAGCCACAGCCATCATAACCCAAAATATGCCCATTTGACCCCATTTACGAAGGTCGTAGTAACATAAATCAAAGTTAATGTGAAACTGTGCCACCTTAGGCGAACAGTCTTTAGTCAAAAGAATCGACTCATTAGAATATTATAGTAGCTCTCGCCACGACCGGGCTATATAAATTTGCCGAGGAACTCTATAAGCGGCCATTAGCCCGGCAAAGTGTTCCTAACGGTCTCCTATGTGATCGACTAGTCATTCTCATATGACTCTATGGCACTTGAACTTGCCATCAATCGCATCACACTCTAGTCACTTCAAGACGTCACCTCATACAAGTGGCTATGGGCGAATACCATGTTAATCCGGGCTCACTTTAACGGGGTTCAATATTGTCTCTACAACCCGTTTGGATGTAACAAAGTATAAAAGGAGTTTTTAGATTTAAAAACTCGAACGACAAATGTGATTATCACATATGAATAGTCAATACCTGATTACCACTTCATATTTTTATAATCCATTTTCATCTTATATGTAGTTGTTCATCTCAATGCAATTGAAATGACATATGACATGACTCATCATGTTAAGCCCATGAGAAGGCTTTGGTTAGTAGGTTTTATCAACTTCTTGTACCTAACTCAACCTTACTACATACTCGTTTTCCTTTGTAATGTATACATTTGCATTACAAAACTTTCTGAGTACGTGTCTAGATCCAATCTAGAAATAAGCTCTCTAGCCTTAGAATAGCTCCCACTGTTTTCACATTGTGCGGGCGGGATCCATCCTCTTGCACATCTCATGTTTGCAAGTGTACTCAATTTCCGTTGTAAGCATCTCTCATTGTTCTTTATTGCCTAGAACAATTCTAACAAATCCATTTCTTAAATAACATAGCCACAATGGTTCCTGAACCATCTTTAGGTGTTTTGAATACGGTTTTTGTCCGAAACCTTATACAATCTCAACAGTCATTAGTGTAAGCCCTTACATAAATTAGTGAATTAGTTGTGGGGGATCGATCCGCAGACCTCCCTGTCATTGTGTTTTCACTTATTATAATAATCAACACAAATTATCCACTAATAGTCCCTCCAATTTTCGGCACTTATACATAAAATGGAAGATCCATTTTAGTTTGTCATATGTCAATTTTGTCATGTGTCACATGTTACATGACATGCAACACTATAATATATTTTTAACATATTAAAAATAAACATATTAATAAAATATGTCACATACAAAATCAACTACTAATTCTTATTTACATGTACCAAAATGGTTTATCAAATTATAAATTACAACAACTTGTATTTATAATAAATTATTCATTCAATTTCAATTTCAATTTTTTCGTAAACAATAATTTTATCCAAGTAATAAAACAATTTGATTACTTAGACCGTATCTAATTTAATCGAATTACAATAAGACACGTTAACTTTACTCACAAAATCATTCGTCAATTTTAAGCAATTTAATTAACTCGTATCGGCACACGATTAATTAAATAATCAATTAAGAGTATTTTCCTATAGGTATGACCTAAGGGGATCAACTGATCACCACCGTCGCACGACAGTAATGTCAAACTCTAGTCAGCCAATCATTACCGATATGTGTGGACCAGTTGACTGTAAAATATTACTTCCCATATGTATTCTTGAAATGAGATTCAAACATGTGATCATCATGATCGACAGTTGTGATCGCATTATTGGCGGAGGACACTTATTCCAACAAAATTATAGAAAGTGTAAATGTGATCATATGCAAAGTTAAAATGTGAATATTGTGAAGTGTAAATGTGATTAAAATAGAAAGTTTAAATTTGATGATATTGATAGTGTAAATGTGAAATATTGTGAAGTGTAAATGTAATTAAAATAGAAAGTGTAAATGTGATGATATGGATAGTGTAAATGTTATAATATGGATAGTGTAAATGTTATAATATGGATAGTGTAAATGTGATTAAATAGAAAGTGTAAATGTGATTATATGGATAGTGTAAATGTTATATTATGGAAAGTGTAAATGTGATCATATGCAAAGTGTAAATGTGAAATATTGTGAAGTGTAAGCTATTCTGACTTTGTTCTCACATGCTCCGGTCTTCATCCGGTTTTATCTGGCAATAATGATCATTATAGCTGTGCTTGCATAAACTTCGCATCTGAGCAGATAGAGTATCTGGACAACCGTTCTTACGATGATGATTTTGAAAAGCTTCCATATTTTGGAATTGAGCGTATTGCGGTAATAACTATAAACAGCATTCATAAATTACCTTTAGTGTATATGTATTCTGGAAATATAAATGTGTAGATACCTCATTTTCGCACCTCCGCAAAACACCGGTGATGATTGGGCGCATGTTTGGTACACGAGCGATTTATGACAGTTCGTAAGTTTATCATAAAGTGATAGCTCAAATACTTGTGTCTACCCCTTCGTTGTCATCTACGCACCATTATGGTCGTTTTGACAGTAATTAGAGTTCATTTGGAGTCCGGGTCAAAAACCACTTCATTTTCTAATAAACCGTTTTAAAATGCCGAGTCGGAATATTCTAGAATATTCAAGATATCTATTCCATAATTTAATTTTATGATTTTTTGGTAAAATATATTCTGAAAATCATATTTTACAGAATAAGGAAGTCGAGATCTACCGCAATTACATAACAGAAAAGCAGAAATCTTTCTTCCGCATGAGGAAACCTGCGGGAAAGGACGCAGCACTTTGTTGCGCCTCTTCCAAGAGTCGATGGGTGATGCGCCTCTTTGACTCTTTTGCGTATTTTCAGATCTTTTCGAGATTTTTTCCCAAAGTTTTAGTTATTCGATAATTCCTCCGTGTGATTAGTATAAATAGGGACCTTCGTTCCTCATATTTCTCACGCGAGTGTCCGCCCTTGTCTTCTCCCTTTGCATTCTAAGACCATGCTCTAAGCTTATTGATGTCTACGTGCTTGATCAATCGACCACGTATGCTCGGATTCTTCTAAGTACCGGTCACGTTGCATGACCGACCAATTTGACCAACTACAGCTCAATTAATCAATCAATTTAATCTAAATCCTCTTGCGAGGGCACTTTCATCATACATTCGAGTCGAGCAATCACTAAACGTTAACTTAGTTAATCTCGTTTCGTCAAACATGTAAGTCTGAGGGTGTAAATCCCATCTTTTATTATTGTATTTTATTATTATACTAATTAATGTAAGGTTTACGTCAAAAATATGCTTAAGAACAATTTCTTAAACCCTTTTATCAAACTGTTTTAATGGATTAACTATAGGCAGACGTCGAGAAGAAATGCAGAAACTGCTGCGCCTCTTCGAAAAGTCGCAGCATCTGCTGCGCCACTTCCAGAGGTTGCCGCAGTTCCTGCTTTTCTTCTTCTTCCTCGCCTCTCTATTTATTCGTCTTTTTTTTTTGGTGTAATGTGAGTATATTATATATCATAACAAATCAAATAATTACAAGAGGTGCTGGGATCGAATCCCACTACAAGCAAATCATATCACTCATATACTATGCAGCCAACTGAGGACAGTCTGGTCATCAACTGCCCTGCATTTCAGTTTAACTCTTCTTCTAATATCCTCCTCTATTCGAGCAGCAACTATCTCAGGTCTCAACAGCCAGTCATTAATCCTGGCACTATTTCTTTGATACCAAATAGAATAATTAAAGGCCTTGAACATGGCAACCTTGATCTTCCACTGCATACTATTCCTGCTGCCTTCAATCAAATTGTTCACAGTAGGGAACGAGCCACCATACCATTGTACCAGATGGACTGAACTCTGACAGTATACTCACAGGTTGTGAACAGATGCTCCACAGTTTCAGGCTGCCTTTGACACAGTATACACAAATCATCTGCACAGCAACCAAACCTGAATAATTTACTCTTCACATTCATTCCATCCTGCATTCTGAGCCAGATAATCATAGAGTGTTTTGGAATGTTCCAATTGTTCCACACAAGAGCAGTCCAGTCAGGGGTAACATAAGCAGAAGAAAGCCAGTCATATCCACCCTTGATAGAGTATCCTTTAGGACTCATGGTCCAGATGCTGTCAGTATACCCATTTTTGAGCTTATCTTTCACTTTACAAATATTCTTCCATACCCAGGTTGAATCATTAGGAGGTGAGTAGTTATGCCAGTCTTGATTCTTGAGATACACATCATTAATCCATTTGATCCACAGCCTATCAGCTTTGCAATAGATCCAGTTAACCAACTTGCCCAATGTGGCAATATTCCAGACATCAGCTTTCTTAATCCCCAACCCACCTTCGTTTTTATATAAAGTAACCTTATCCCAGGCTACAAGAGGAACCCTGTGGTAGTCAGGGGATCCATCCCACAGATAGTTCCTACAAATAGCCCTAATATGGTTGATGATGCTCTTAGGAATAATGAACATTTGAGCCCAATAATTCTGAAGAGTATTGAGAACAGCATTGATGAGAGTAATCCTGACAGCAAAAGAAAGCTTTTTTGCACCGAATCCTCTAATCCTAGCTACCATGTTTTCAGTTAATGCAGAGCATTCCAGCTTTGTAAGCCTACCAGCCTTAATAGGCACTCCCAGGTACCTGAAGGGCATGGTGCCTTCCCTGAAACCAGTCACCAGTTAATACCTTCTCTAATGTCTTCAGTAACTCCATTAAAGAAAATTTCAGACTTAGCATTAATCATAGCCAAGGGAGAAGCCATATAGAATTAGGAGAAAGCTATCATAAGAAGCCAAATAGACTGAGACTTACCCTTGCAGAAAAGGAGCAAATCATCTGCAAACATGAGATGAGTGAGCTTCAAATTCTTGCAAAGACGATGATATTGGAATGCCCATCTGTCAGTGGCAAATTTGATCAGTCTAGTTAGATACTCCATACAGATAGTGAACAAAAGTGTACAGATAGGGTCTCCCTGCCTCAGACCCCTTTATCCTTTAAAATAACCAAAGTTATTCCCATTCAGGGAAAAAGTAAAGGAGGTAGACCTTACACATTGCATCACCAGTTGAATAAAATGAGATGGAAACTTTAGACCATGAAGCATCTGTTTAACAAAATCCCACTCAACCATATCATAGGCTTTTTGCAAGTTAATTTTGAACAGGCATCTTGGGGTTACAGCTTTCCTTGCATATAGATGTATAATATCCTGGCAGATAAGGACATTTTCAATGATAGACCTACCTTTAATAAAGGCTCCTTGGTTCTCATGTATAATATCAGGTAAAACCAGAGCTAATCTATTGCACAACAATTTTGAAATCACTTTGTATACCAGATTACAGCAAGCTATTGGTCCAAAATGGCTAACAGCAGTAGGTCTGTCACATTTTGGAATAAGAGTGATGTTGGTAGCATTTATCTGGGTGAGCAGATTACCAGTAGCAAAGAAATACATTATAGCTTCACAAACTTCATCCCCAACAATGTCCTAGGAGTCCCTGAAGAAGCCACTAGTGTAACCATCAAGCCCTGGTGCTTTGTCTATAGGAAAAGAGAACACTACCCCTTTAATTTCCTCCTTAGTGACAGGAGCTAATAAGGAAATAGCATGGTTGTCATTACAATAGGATTCAGTTTGCAGCACTTTACTTCTCACATGTTCGGTCCCTTTTCGGCTGCAGCAAACCTTGATAAAAATTCAAGAACGCTTCCTGAATACTGACTGTATCAGTACAAAGTTTGCCAGTCTGATCTTCAATCTGCACAATCTTATTTCTCAGGCAATGTTTCTTAATGACATTATAGAAATAGGCTGTATTGTTGTCTCTCTCATCTAGCCATTGAGTCTTTGCTTTTTGCTGTAAGAAATTGTCCCTTAATTTAGACCAGTACTTCACCTCATCAAGAGCCTTCACTTCTAGAGCAATAAGGTCAGGTTTGTCATAATTTTCCTGGAGTTGCAGCTGAATATTTTCAAGGTTAATAATAGCTTGACTGGTTTTGAGTTCTACATCAGAGAAGCAATCTTTATTAAGTCTTTTGAGATCACCCTTGAGAGCTTTCAATTTCTTAACCACCCCAACCATCTTTGTACCATTTATATGTTGATTCTTATTCGTCTTCTTTTGTTTCTTTTTCTTATTTTCTTCTTATTCATTCGCATATAATAATTATAACACGTATTTATAATAATTTATCACCTTTAAATCCGGACTTAAATCCCTTATAGTCAATATTTGCAGGTTTTCGTCATCAAATCAAATCCGGATTTTGGAGATTCGATTCGTTCATATCAAATCTCTGGAATTCGACTTTTGTATATGTTTTCATCTATTTATCACGACTTTCGGATTGTTTCCGTCTTGATAACCTAAATAACCCTAATTAATTTGTAATTAATTTCTAATTAGTTTTAGTTCGTCTTAACTCATCCTAATTCGTTTTAGTTCGTTTTTTTACCGCTTTTATGACCAATTCACATGTTAATAACCTGTTAAATCACTTTCATCCGAGTCAAATATCAATAATCAATCATTAAATCCACCAACGAACATTAACAACACGGAGTTCTGACTTCACAGTCAAAACTCACCTCAGGAAAAGACGCAGTAACCACTACGCCTCTTCCAAGAGACGTAGCATTGCTTCGCCTGTTCCGGGTTGAGCTCTGTCTCTGAACTTCCGTTCTTGCCTTGATCTAATTCATTAGTTTACGTATTAATCAACTATTAATCCTAATATCACCCTAATCTGTCCGTTTTATCCTAATTTATTTTCTCTTGTTTTTCTCAAATTATCCGTCTTAAATATATTTTTGACGTAAATAAATTAAACCGTTGTAATTATTGTAATTTTAATTATCGTTATTTATTTATTGTATTGTATGGTTTATTTATTTGTTCTCACGTGTAATTAATCCTAAACCCTACTTCGACATTAGTAAGTGATAATTACTTGTTCACCGACTTAGTTAATTCTCACATGTTAGGATCAAAATGTTGGATGTTGCATTGCATGCATATAATCGACAACATATCGAGTATGAATAACTTCCATAATCATTAGTATACGCAGCTATCGAGGCGGGCGGGATTCGGTGTTCATTAAAAGGACTTCCTAATACGTACCCTCACCCCTTTCTCCAGATCTCTATGAACATCCGTGTTCATTGGCATCCACGAGAGTCATTCTAGACATAGAATGCTAAGGGTAACGAGTTCTTAGTGTCTATGTCACTACTTTGTGTCTTGACATGACGCGAAGTATTCGAATTTTTCCAATTCTCCACAATAAATTGGTGGCGACTCCACAAATGCAAACACTTGTTTCCCAAGCGCCCCGTGGGCCCCCCATGTCCACAGTTTGGCGACTCCGCTGGGGAGTAATACACTTACGTGTTGCCAAGGGTGAAACTTGAACAAGGTTAGGGAATAGTTTATATGAGACAGTTGTCGTATTTCATTACTGGACCTTCCTAGGCCCAACCCAACCCATTCGACCAATCGTCCCGTCTGGACAGTCCAAATTCTTATGTGGGCCTAAGGATGGATAGTGATTGATGTCAACCATACCATGATGCTTACTCATGTTTGTATCAAGGGCTTTCACTACTCGAGGAAATGGACTAGGAACCGACCTTACTCATGTTTGGCACGGACCTCTCCACAGACCCGGGTTTGATTGCTCGGTATAGCAACCCACCCTTTTAAGCCAAAACTCTTATAAATGCACTCGGCATACCGTTATAATGTCTGTATAAATGCTTGTATCATATGTGATCACCATTTTCTAAATAAAACCATGACGAATTTTGTAACATCAAAAATCTTTTAAAATGTAAACATTTTAAAAAAAAAGGGCCAAGATTAGAGCAAAATGAGTCAAAACTCTGTCCAAATATCTAGTCAAAAAATCGGGCCTCAAAACCCATTTCAAAACCCCACTTCGAGTCAACACTCCTACAACTACACTACAGTTGTCTAGGACAAACTGTAATACTACGGTTTTATGAGCCTCTGGGTACTCTATCGAGTGGGCTTTAATCTTTCGAGTAAGGGTGTTTTGGTTTTAAGAAAAGTATTCTGCCTGTAGGGTACTCGATCGAGCATCCTGGGTACTCGATCGAGTACGTCAGCTACTCCATCGAGTAGCTCGGTTTACGGGTGATGTTTTGTCGGGTTTTGTTAATAACACGGATTAGTATTTAAATCATTCCGTCATCTTCATAATACACTTTTACAAACCTAACTACATTGAAAAGAGATTTAAGTTACGTTCTTCGCATTCATCCGTGTTATTGCCAAATCCCGGAGCTTGAGAGGTCGGATTTTATCGTTCTTTACATCTTTCTGATCCTTGCGTCGAGGGTAGGATCTACGTACCTATAATACCCGCCCTTTTAGAGACCCTTTGACCAGCGTTGACTGACCTTGGGAGCGGTAATAGTCCTTATAAGTGCGTGGCAAAGTTACCTTGGGTTGTGAGTTATTTGTGGTACTCGATAGAGTAGAGGCTACTCGATCGAGTAGCCGAGTAGCTTGGATACTCGATCGAGTAGAGGACAATCGATCGAGTATGTGGGCCACTCGATCGAGTAACGGGTTTTCAGCGAGGGTTTATAATCGCGTTTTGTTAAATCCGCAAATTATTTCCGCCTCATTTCTTCAGATCCTTAGGTCGCCTCTCTCCCTTCCCTTCACCATATAACCTCCATGGAAGCCTTTGAAGGTTCTTGTGTGTTAAGAGAGCATAGCTTGAGTCGGGTAGCGGTCTTTTCCCAGGCTTCTTCTTGTAGGTATGTCATCATCCTCATCCGTATCCTTGTCTTTGCAGTTAGGGTTTGCTTGGTAGTGATAGATGATTGTGTTGTGGATATAAGTGTCACTTGATTGCTGGATATTTCGTATGTTGGCATGGAGTGGTTGCAGTTGCTTAAAGGTAGGTTCGCCTACTCAGTTTCTGTGGATAGTCTAGTGTGTCGGTTGTCGTGTCGTGGTTGTTGGATTGTGGTTGTGTTTGTGTGTGGCGCGCGTATGCGCGATGAGTCGGTTGGTACATACGATTTGTTGGTTGTTGTGTAATACTGACTATACGTGATTGTTTGTCTACCGGTTCTCGGCGCGCCCTCGGCTGAGTGGAGTCACTTGCGGGAGTGGCTTTACGCCCTAGTTTCGCCCTCCGTGGAACCCGCCACGGGAGGGGATGTGCACATTAATGGGACAGGGTTATCGCTCGGTATGATGAGCGGGGATTTGGTGGGTACGGCTGCGGTCCCCCACTGGCAGGGCTGGTCCAGTGGACAGTCGGTGACGGAGATTGGTTGGAGTGGGTGTGATTGTGTGTGTGACTGATTGTGTTGTGTTGTGTAGATAGATGTTGTTGGTTTTGTTATGTCTTATCTCAGTACTGACCTTGTGTGGTTGTCTTGTTGTTTTATGTGTCTGCCGTGATCCCTTATGGTGAGCAGTCCGTTTTAGCAGGTGTTGATGTCGTTGATAGCTGGAGTCCGGGCAGGGATGAGTCTTCACGAGATTTGATAGTAATAGAGTGTAGCTCACGAGTTATATCTTTGTTCTATTAAGTTGGTTGTATCGCTTGTAATATAACAATAAATGTTCTTTTATCGACTTTTGATGATTACTTACCTCGGGCGACCGAGATGGT
Source organism: Silene latifolia (assembly GCF_048544455.1). Lineage (NCBI taxonomy): Eukaryota > Viridiplantae > Streptophyta > Magnoliopsida > Caryophyllales > Caryophyllaceae > Silene > Silene latifolia. The sequence goes on from NC_133532.1 coordinate 70,313,079, forward strand.
AACGCCCTTATATGCTAAGGAAGGCCTAGTTAAGGCTCCTCTGAATATGGGGGTGTTACAAAGTGGTATCAGAGCGACGATTTTGGAACCTGTAACCAATGAAAATAATGAACGTAGTGAGTCTAATAAAATGAACCTGGTGCATGTATGATGAGAGCCCCAGCTGATGCTAGGTTTTGGGTGAGTAGGCGCCCTTATTTCAAAATCTTGGCCTCATTGTACTTAAGCCAGTCACAGGGTATGGGATATGGAGTCCGTGTGTATGTATGTAATGTGTATGTTGATTGCGTCGGAACTATTTGTGGTCGAGTCTTTGCTAAAGTAGATATGGGCATGATATTTGTGTTTGGATTGTGTGTGGTGAAGTTTTGGTAGAATCAGGGAGCTTATACGATGATTATGAGAAACGTAAAAAGAGTTTTATTTAATAGAAATGCGTGAAAGTGCGGGAGTGTATGCTATAATATGAAAGGTGGACGTGTTGGTGTTTACTTTAAGTTGTTAATAATAGCGAACCTATATGAGTTTATAAATTCTGCCGTAGTTATAATGATGATAGTTAAGGAAGTGTTGAGATATAGTACGAGAATTGGTAATTAGTGATGTGTGTATACAATGCTTGATGATTGAATTTTTCCGCTTGCGTGGTGTTTATTTGTGTAGAATAATTTGCTTATGATTGAAATTGGAACATGTTAGTAATACCTTTGAATGACATATGGAAGAATAATTATCGTTAAATATATGTTTTGCATTAACATGAGAATAAGCTAATAACAATGTGGTAAGACGAGTTTAGATATGGTATGATGACGTGATTATGTATATGAATGACTCGGAAGCAGGTAAACCGAGTTGGGTAAATTTGTTGTAGCGTAATATGACATGAATCTTATCTGATGAGATGGTATGATATGCTTCAGTAGTAATGGTAATACATGAGTTAGTATGATAACTAGTGACTAATTCCGAACATAGTTTGGAATCGACACGCGATATTGTTTTTGCAGGAATCTTCAATTTACTTCGTATTTCTGACCGAGTACTCAATCTTACTTGACCGAGTGCGAGTGCTTACTAGACCGAGTAGACCTCACTCGATCTAGTTAGGAAGCTATGACGTCGGGATGTGGAAATTTTCTGCAGATACTCGACAAAATAGCACCTACTCGATCGAGTAGAGGGCACTCGATCGAGTACCATAGGCACTCGATCGAGTAGGCTACAGTACAGAGCCTCTTACGGGTTTCTTAAAACCCTTATTTCTTCTTATTCCTCTCATTCTTTCTTCTTCTATTCAAACCCTAAGCCCTAAATCTCTCTCAAAACTCTCATCTTCTTGTGTTGGTGGTGATTAGTTGGGTTGTTTGCTTTGTTTAATTTCGTCCTTTTACTTTCCTATCTAATCAAGGTATGAACTTCTTTCTTATTTACATGTTTTATCACTTTGAACTTGTTAGAATGGTAGAATTAACTGAAATTTCGATTCATATGGGCGAATCATTGCTTTTAATTGTTGTAATGTGATTCATATGCTTCCCTTTCGTGATTATTAATGATTAATTGCTCCAAAAATAGTATAGAAATTGCCAAATTGGGACGAATTTTCTACGGTTTACAAAATCAAAATTGATTTTTGGTTGTTTCCTACATGTTAGATGATGAAATTGAGCACTATATGCTGTATATATAATGTTGAAAGATGGATTTTGGTGATTTTCACCTAAAAATTTGCCTTTAAATTTCGTCTTAAAAGTGCCCCAAATTGAATTTCGTTTTCTATAATTGAGATTTTGTGATAGGTATGAATGCATATGCAAGAGTTAAGCTTTTAATATGATAATGGTGATGTTAATTGTTGATGAGTATGTCAATTTGTTACAGTTGTAGAGACCGTCTAACTAGTCTAGTTGAGTTAATTGCTTCTAATTGTGGACAACGGGGGCCCACGGGGGCGCTTGGGAGGAGAGAACAAGCGTTTGCATTTGTTGGAGTCACCACCAATTTTTATGGGAAATTGGAACCGTTCGAATACCTCGTGTCATGTCAAGACACAAAGTAGAGACATGAACACTAAGCAATCGTTACCCTTAGCATTCTATGTCTAGAATGACTCTCGTGGATGCCAATGAACGCGGATGTTCACAGAGATCTGGAGTAAGGGGTGAGGGGTAAGGGTACGTATAAGGAAGCTCTTTTGATCGAACACCTAATCCTGCCCGCCTCGATAGCGGCCTCTACTAATGATTAGCGACATCATCTATACTCGATATATCGTCGATTATATGCATGCAATGGAACATCCAAGTTTTAATCCTAGCATGTGAAGATTAGACTAGGTCGGTTGACACGTAGTTTAACATACAATTGGGTTAAAGTAGGATTTAATGCTCAATTACATGTGAAAACACGGAAATAAATGATACAAATGCGATAAATATTACAACGATAGAAAATTACAATAAAAATTACAACAATTACATCGGGTTTCATTGATTTATGTCGAAAATACCTTTGAAACGAATAATTTGGGAAAAAAGAAAAAGAGAAAGAATTAACGAACGAATTAACGAACAGATCAGTAGGCGATAACACGAGTTAGTCAATTATACGTAAGCTAATTAAACTAGGTCAAGCAACAACGGAGTTCAGAGACGACAATCAACTTTGGACAGTAGCGTGAGATGCGCCCTCACGAAAGAGGCGCGGCCCAATCTTTGCGTGCATTTCAAGGGTGAGTTCAGGCTGTGGCGAAGCGCAAATCGTTAATGTAAGTTGGTGATTTTAATGGATAATTAATATATTTACTCGGATAAAAGTGATTAACAGGTTATTTACATGTGATTAATGATCATAAAAGCAATAAAACATGGATGAGACGGATGCAAACGGATTATTTACATGAATGAACGATTGATTAGTGACATGGGTGAACAAAATAGGCTAAACATGACAAATTAATGACAAATTAATGACGAATACGACAAAAGACAGATGAAAATATATCAAAGATCGAATTCCAGAAACTCGATATGAACAAATCGAATTTCTACAACCCGGATTGAATTTAATGACGAAAACTCGCAAATATGAGATTATAAGGGATTTAAGTCGAATTTTAATGATGGATTAAACGTGTTAATGAATGAACAATAATATACATGTGTGATTATTATGCTATTGTATCATAGAATTAAAGAAAACAAACGAAAACAAACAAAGTTTGACGAATTACGAGAGGGCGAAGGAAGAAGAAAAGAAGCGAGGAAGCTGCGGCGGCCCTCACGAAGCGCGGCGGAGCTGCGCTCCTTCAAGAGGCGCGCAGCGATTCTTTGCGTCCTTTCTCGACGGTTTGTCTTCTGGAAATTCGTAAAAAGAGGTTTTAAAGCACGGTTTTAGAAATCGATTTTAAGAGGTGTTTTCGACATAAACCTTACATTAATGATGGTACAAAAAGTAAATAACAATAAAAGAAGAAGGATTTACACCCTCAGACTTACAAGTTTGACGAAACGAGAAGAACTAAGTTATCGATTAGTGATGCTCGACTCGAATGTAGACGAAAGTGCCCTCGTAAGAGGAAGAACGATTAGATTAATTAAGTTGATTGATGTGGAGTTAGTCAAATTGGTCGGTCATGCAAACGAGGCTGGTACTCGGAAGGATCCGAGCTTACGTGGTCGAATGTTCAAGGACGTAGACGCCAAAAAGTAAGAACAAAGGTCTAGAATGCAAAGGGAGAAGAGAAGGGAGGACACACGCATGAGAAATATGAGGAGCGAAGGCTCCTATTTATACTGATCACGTGAAGGAATTAGGGTTTCGGAGAGACTTTGGAAGTGAATCTCGGAAAGATATGAAAAAGATACGAAAAATACGCAGAAAAGGACCTGGGAAGAGGCGCGGATCATCACTGCGTCTCTTGGAAGAGGAGCAAAGACTGCTGCGTCAGTTCCCAAGTGGTTTCCTCCTGCGGAAGAAAGATTTCTGTGTTTAAGTTATGGAAGGGCGGAATAATTTGGTTTTCCTTAATATTTTGTATGAATATTACGGGAAATTGTTTACCAAAGAATAAAGATTGTGAAATATTTATAAAATATGGAATAGAAATATCCGGAACATTCCAGAACATTCTGACTTGGGATTTAACGGTTATCAGAAAATGGAGACGGTTTTAGGCCCGGACTCCAAATGTACTCTAATTACTGTCAAAACGACCGTATCGGCGCGTAGATGATAACTAAGAGGTAGACATTAGTGTTTGAGCAATCACTTGACGATAAACTTACGAACTGTCACAAATCCATCCGCGTACCAAACATGCGGCCCAATCATCACCGGGTGGTTTGCGAGAGGTGCAGAAATGAGGTATCTATAGAGCCCCCATTTTGACTGAGGCTTGGACAAAGCGAAAGTCAAAGTATAGCCATCAGGTCAATCGAAGATTACAACCTGACGACTATGGCGACGCGAGGCGGCTCAAGGGGTCTGAACCAAGGACTTGTCGTCGGGAACATTTTAGAGTCTGTCGACTATCGGGGAGGGTCGTTTAAAGTCCATTAGACTACGTAAGGAGGCTCGCCAGCCATAAGAAGAGATCATACCTGAGACTTCTGGACGAAACGGGACTGAAGGCGCTTCGGCAAAACTCTTTGGGGTCTGAAGATAAACTTGGTGTCTGAAGGATTATAAGGAAATAATGAGGAAAGACAGCAGGACACAGTCTGGAACTGTTGGGAGAAATCTGCTTGTGTTCAGCTTCAAACAAACTTCGGAAGAATTCGGGGTCGATGTTGATCTCTATGTCTCGAGAGGAAGTGACTGTCGGTCGTGAACTCTCGTTGGGGAACATAATCGGGAACTAATCTCCGTGTCTCGAGAGGGAAAGTCTATCCGCTTATTCTCGTTGGGAAATATAATGAAGGCGTGTCGAAACACCTGTAAAGGAATATCTGCTCGTTGTGACAAGCAAAATCTTGGAAGCGATAAATGACGTGTGATAGTCTGCTGTTGGCTTAGAAATGCGGGTCTGAACGAAAGATAATCGTCAAACGGACCAAAAAGATAAAATAGCATTGGGGAAGAGGCGCACCAAAGATGGGCCCACAAATAACGAACTCATAACGAATTTTTGAAAACTCGTATGGAGGGAATACGAGAACAGCGCGCAAGAAGAGCGCATCTCTTGGAATAGCGCGGCCGCTTTTTCTGTTCCCTGTGGGTGTATTTTCTGCGTAAAAACGCGATAAACAGAGGGTTTACAATTCATTTACTCGAAACACAAATCATCCTTTTCTCTCTCAAATCTCAACCATTTCTGGCAAGGTTTGATCCAAAAGCTTGTATTAATCATGACTAATCGAGGTATGTGCCTTATTCTTTCATTAAACTTCTATATCTGCTCAAATTGGATCGAAAAAATTAGGGTTTTCAACCCAATTAATTCGAAAATTTGGGGCTTTTCCCCCAAATGCATTTGCCTTGTAAATTTGATACTAGAAATGGATAATTGGTGGTATAAGGAACATAACCATGTAATTGTTTCGAATTTTTGTTGAGTTTTGAGCATTTGAGTGAAATTGAGACGGTTTAACAGCTAGACCGTAAATTGCTTCGAAAATAGCCTTAGGATTGCCCATTTGCGATGAAACTTGATATTTGGGATCCTTGGATGATGGGTAAACTTCCTACCATCTCAGAATTTTGGTTTGTGACGGCTTTTTCAGGACACTTTTCTAGGGCATAATCGTCGTTATAACGAAATGCTGCCGAAATTTCGACTCGAACCCGGAACTAGGCTTCAACTTTGGCTTGACTTGACCCTAATTACCACATGAGTTATCGGGTTTGTGAGAATATGGCCAAAGATGGCGAGAAAGGAGCGATTTCAGGGCTTCCGAAGGCTCGAAAATCCCTTAACTAAGGCTTGTCGTCACGTGACGCGGCCTAAATTCGCTTTAATATTGCAGGTGATGAAGCTTCTACTTTTGGGAGGGCTCCCATGGAGATAGACGCTGCTGTTGTCGAGGAGGCTTTGGAGCAGGCTTTCACCGCCGCGGTGATGGCTACTGGGGACGAGGTCCACGAGGAGGAGGCAGTTGAGGAGGAGGAGGCCCCGAGGCGGGCCAACGTTGGACGAGGAGGTCGTCAGCTGAGGGGAGCACCCGCGTGGGCTGAGACCTGGGAGAGTAGGCACCTGCTTTGGGCTGCAGAGGGTCACGTGTCCTACAGGACGGTGAAGAGTTTGGTAATTTTGAATTCATTACTCAACACTCACCTTCTTTCATTTCATTTCATTTACTCATATCTTTTCCAATTTTCATTCAAAATTAAAGATAGCTTTTGTTTTAAATCACAATAGGAGGTCGGGAACATCAGGTTGTTCTCGGGTTACATGACGGCGATGGAGTGCTACGAGCGGCTGTCGGCGGAGGAGCGCGCCATGATCGAGCGTGGAGCGTTTGGTGCCTTGGTGCAGACCTGGTGGGATATCGCGAAGAGTAAGTTGCGGGCTAACCTTAGCCTGGTCCGCGCTTTCTTGGACCGATCTGGGACACGACTTCCACTTTTCACATGCCTTTTGGTGAGGTGGGAGTCACTCTGTAGGACTACGGCATGATTTACAGTCCAGGTGTGGGGACCGAGGCGTGGAGTGGCCGGAGATTGCCATGAGGGTGGACTCAGCCGAGGCTAGGAGGTTGATCGGCTGGAACTTATCGCCGAAGGATGTTACTGTGCCTGGTTTGGTGCCCAGTTCCTATGTCCGAGACTACTTTGCGGGGAAGACCCCGGCGCTGGTGACGATTGATGGGAGAGAGACGGCTCCTCCTCCTGTCGCTTGAGCGAGAGGGCCCGCTTGTGGCTTTGGTGGTTTCTGTCTTCGATCTACCTCGGAGACAAGGGAGAGAGGTTGTCGACGAAGCTTCTTCCCTTCCTTTCTGACCTGAGCTCCCCGGGGCGTTGGGACTGGGTCACTGCTGGTTTTGCGGTCCTCATCCGCTTCATGAGGGCCATGGTTCGTCCGGAGTTGATGGAGAAGGGGACTTCTCCTGGTGCTGTCGGATCTGGACTACTGTTGGAGGTATGAACCTTCATTTAGACTAAAATCAATTCTTTTTTTTTATCGAATTACGAAAGACCGTCATTGACTATCTTACTTTACAGGCGTGGGTGTACTCCTACTTTCCGAACCTCTCGCCCAAGAGGACGGAGCCGCTGGAGAGAACATATCCCGTCGTGAGGGATTGGGTGATGTGTAGGACGAGGAACAAGCGTTCCTCTCACGGTGTTTACCGGCGGGACGTGAACGCTTTACAGCTGGACAGTGTGAGCATCTCACTTATATTCATTTTGCTTCTTCGTTGCTTTAATCGATCATAAGAATGATTCCTTGTTTGTCTTGTCCCAATGGGTACCCAGGCCTTGGGCGGAGTACGCTGGAGCGCCTCCTTTTGTGGCTGAGGTCCTTCGTCCTAGGAGCTCGAGTCGGCTGTTGTTGAGGACGTCAATGGGTCTTGTGTGGTACTTGGGCGAGCGCTTGGCTCGTCAGTGCTCTCGGGATGTGTTGACAGTTCTCATCGATCCTCCTAGGACGATGTTCAGGGAGCCTTACGAGGCGAGAGGAGGCGACTTGGTGGCGTCGGTGGTGACGCCCTTCTTCTTCCTGGCGAGGACTACTCGGTGTTCCTCTACGGGAGGTTGGCGTACTGGCCGGTAGTGGTGAGCATCTTTACTCTTCTTCTTTATTCTTGATTTTAAAACTACGATGAAAGATCATCGATTAATGAGAAACATTTGACTTTGCAGGGGGTTCAGGCGGCGGGCATCGAGCCCCCAGAGTACCCTGAGACCCTCGAGTACACTAACGCGACCGGGAGGACGATGATCTCCGAGCTGCGTGACTTTGACGTGGCTATGACGGATCTTGCCGGACAGGCGGGCGACATCGATTCGGAGGGTGAGCCTCTAATTTGCATAATTTTTGTGTAAGAACACATTTGGTTGAACTTTATTCAATTATTGAGAACTTCTTTCTTGAAAATACAGGTTGCGCCGTCTCGGTTCGTGGAATTATGGAGGGTGAGCTGGAGCGAGAGTTGGCCCAGTCTCGGGAGGAGACAACTCGCTTGTTGAGGGAGCTCGAGTTTGGGGATGCCGAGGTTGCTGCTCTCGCGGCAAGGGATGCGGAGCTGGAGGGCGACCGGCAGTAGTTTTGTTTTGTTTTTGTTTGTATTCTTGCACATTTGTACATTTTGAACCTTTATTTAGGACATTTTGGACTTGCTTGGGGCTCGAGCCCCCAGTTTGTTGTACATTTCCCTTTTTGGTGTATATATGACGGCATGAGTGCCTTTGCTGTTAGGTTGCGTTGCTTGTACCTGCAGGTTAGCTTTGAATAGGTTTGGTAGATGACGGTTTACGCCGTCATGTTGCCGAAATTTACATAGAAATCGCGCAAAACATACATTTGTATATACATATGGCCTGAATTAGCGTAAAACGAACTACTCAAGGGAACGCAAAAATGCAAAAAGTAAATGCAAAAATGCAAAAAATTTGCCGGAAATGACCGGACGGTAGGGAGGGTTACCCCCTAAAAAAAGAAAAACAGAACCCTATAGGTTAGAAATGAAATGGCAATAAAGACCTAAAAGAAATTTAAAAATGAAATGAATATATAAATTTTGAAATGAATTAAATTGGAATTGAAAATTATTTCCTAAAATGAATTACGAAAATTATTTCCTAAAATGAAAAAGTACAAGTGTGGTAAAATGACGAAATTGTTGATATCGCCTCGAGATGCGTGCCCACGGAATTAGGAAACACGAAATATGGTAATTCCCACGTATTTACCAAAACAATAACCCGTAGGAATAGGAAATTATTCGTCACGGAATTAGGAAAGATCCAACGTGGAAAAGCACAGAAACCTTGGTGAGGAAGAGGCGCAGCAGGTGCTGCGCCTGTTCCCAGGTGTGTCTGCTCTGGCAGATTTTAGGAAACAGAAATTAGTATAAATAGAGACGTCGATAGAGCTTTTATTCACATAATTCTTCCGTCTCTTCTTCGTCTTATTACATAAAATTCTCAAAACAAGCACTCATCATGAATACTTTGGAGATTCTCTTAAAAGAGTGGACTAATGAGTTTTCCAACATGGAGAAACATGACATAGGCGCCTATAATCTTGGATCATTGTTGAGTATGAAGCTTATCAAGGTTGTTAAACCATTCTTGGATGCTTGTCTTGATTACTGGGACCCGAATTATCATGTTTTTGCTTTCCCCAGAGGCGACATTTGCCCATTTCCTAAAGAAATTACTGCGATTGGTGGGTGGGACCCGGAACACTTGCCCGCCATTCCTTCTACTTCGCAAGGGTATAAGAGCAAATTTAGAGACTTTCTTGGATTGACTAGACTTGAGGTGGGCCGCTTAGTGACCTCGAAAGGAGTGCGAATGTTGGACTTCATTGACCGATTTATTAACAGGGCCAACCCCACCGTTTATTATGTTGCTAGGCGAAGGGCATTTGGGTTTTGCTTGTTGCATGTGTATGTCCTCCAAGGGCATGTTGATGAAGACTTGAGAGGTAATCCTCGTCTTTTGGGCCTTATTGAGCAAATGGAGCTGCCCAGGAGCCCAGCTTGTTTATGCTTAGGAGAAATCATGTTGGGATTGGATAATAGGAAAGCCAATCGTGACCTACCGTATTTGGGAAGTCCCGTTATCTTGCAGGTAAAAGAACATTTTCTTCTTCTTTTTCTTTTTCTTTTTCTTTTTCGTTTTTTTTTTCGTTTTTTTTCGTTTTTTTTTTTTTTTTTTTTTTTTTTTTTTTTTTTTGATGTCTAATGCCCGCTTTTGGTAGGTCTGGCTTATGAAACGGCTTCGATTGATCGAGCCCCCAGTTCATGTTCCTTCCTATCATGCTCGTTCGATTGCAATGAGGACTAGGTTGTACATGGTGGACTTTACTCGAGTCTGCGATTACTGGAAGAATAAACTGAAGAGTGATGATGGCCCCTTGATTAGGTGGATTGTACCATGGTGGCACCTCAAATGTCACTGGAGTGTCTTCTTTGGATCCTACCCGATCTGTGCGCATTCCTGGCTTGGAATTCATGGTGTGCATCTTCCCGGAAAGGCTAATGAGACAGGTTGGACTAAAACGGACGATCCCGAAGCTTGATACCGTCCCGCAGACCGCTGTGGCACTTACTACTGAAAGTCGAAGGAAGTGGGCTATTAAATGGGCCCAAAGAAACATGTGGTTCTTGAACTCTTCTGCTAATGCCTTATGGGTGTCGGATTCTTATCTACGATGGAGGAAAGCTACTACTCCGGAAGAGCGCGAGAGATTGAGGAAGCGCGAGCTTGTTGACTACAAGGTGGGCGAGGTGGAAAAGGAGAAAGAGAAGCATCTGACTGAGGGAGAGGAAGAAGCCGGGTTTCGAGTTGTTCATCCTTCGAAGAAACCGAAGACTTCTCTTGTCGTGGAGATGGTGATTGGCAAGAATGGTAAGGCTAGGCATCGAGAAAGACCGTTGGTGATTAGGTCCGAAGTGGCGCAAGAGCGTCCGGCTCGAGGTCCTGACAAGAAATATGACAAGAATGACAAGGGCAAGGGGAAAATGAAGGAATTGCCCTAGTCTTTATTATTATTTATTATTATTATTATTGTTATAATAAAAAGGTGGGGTTTTTAGAATCCTGGCCTATTTTATTTTTATTATGTAGCGTATTATTATTAGAAAAAAGAATGAAATAAAAAAGGTTAAATGGTTATGAAACCGTTGTGATTTTCTATTTATTATTCTTGTTGAATTTCAAATGCAATACAAATGTCCTTCTATTTATATTTTTAAAATAATGGATTGTGTCCCGTGAAGGATTGCCTACGTATTCATTAAAAAATGAAATCAAACCCTTGCGCGTAATTCGAGTAAATGTAAAAGAATAATTATTCTAAGCAAGAGCTTGTAATGAACTTAGAAAATAAGCATGAGCTTTTGCTTACTCTGAAGGTGCAGTTTAGTTTATTTGATGATGTGAGGATGACAAATTTGTCAAAATGCAAGAGCAGAGTGACATTAGCTTATTTTAGCTTGGCCAGGGCCGTTTATTTAGTGTCACAAGAGCGACACATGAGGTTAAGCGAGGCGCGTTTTTGTTCCTATTATAGGCATAGTACCGTTTTAGTTGGTCGAGGTTTGTCGGGTTGGAAAACTCGTTCCCATCTAGGTCTGTGATCCTAACCGCACCCCCTGGAAGTATGGATTTGACTAGGAATGGCCCGGCCCAATTAGGTTTGAATTTTCCCCGTGGATCGACAGGTAAAAGAGCTCTAACCGATTTGAGAACTAAGTCTCCTTCTTTGATGTTCCTGGGCCTAACCCTTTTGTTGAAAGCGCGTTTGATACGTGCTTGATATGTTTTGACATTGTGCAACGCGCGTAGCCTACGTTCATCCCGGAGGATGAGTTCTTCATATCTATCCCTCTTCCAGTCGGCTTCTGGGATTTGACTTTTAAGTAAGATACGCAAGGATGGTATCTCTAACTCGACTGGTTGTATAGCTTCCATGTCGTAACTCAAATAGAAAGGGGTGGCCCCAGTGAGCGTCCTAACAGATGTGCGATATCCCCACAAAGCAAAGGGTATCTTGCTCGGCCAATCTCGATAGTTGTCAATCATTTTCTTGAGAATTGTGACAACGTTCTTGTTTGCTGCCTCTACCGCGCCATTAGTCTGTGGTCTATATGGCGAAGAGTGATGATGCCTAATTGTGTACTTGGCTAGAAATTGCTCCGTCTCAGCTTGGAAATGTGATCCGTTATCACTAATGATCTCATGTGGGCAACCGTATCGACAGATGATGTTGTTTTGTATGAACTTTGCCACGTTTTTAGCCGTGAGGCTAGTGTAGGAAGCCGCTTCTACCCATTTGGTAAAATAGTCAATTGCCAATAGGATGAAACAGTGACCTCCTGTTTCGGCTGGAGTTATCTTACAGATTATGTCGTTTCCCCAGGCAGAAAAAGGCCAAGGAGATGTCATTGTATAGAGCAATGAAGGAGGGACACGTTGTACATTCCCGAAGATTTGGCAATTGTGGCAATGTCTTACGTATTTGATGCAATCGGATTCCATTGTGGTCCAATAGTACCCCAAACGTGTGATTTTCTTTGCCATCATGGGCCCACTCATGTGAGGACCGCATTCTCCATCGTGGACTTCTTACATCACTTTTCGTGCCTGTGAATGATCAAGGCAACGTAGGATTACACCAAGAGGTGTTCTTTTGTATAACTCTCCTTGCATGAGAACGTATTGGGAAGCTAGTAGGCGTATAGCACGTTGTCCCCTTTTGTCCATATCGGGTGGATAGGTACCGTTGAGCTTGAAATTTAGGATTGCTTGGAACCAGGGTTCCTGTGCGATTTCCTCTTCATCAAGGATTTGATGGACATAAGCCGGCTCTGACCGTCGTTCGATACATAAGGGTATTTCCACCATGTCATCTGGCATATTAATCAAAGATGCAAGTTTTGCAAGAGCATCTACAAATTGATTTTTTTCCCGAGGTAGGTGTAGATAGGTCACGTGATCAAAGAATTGGGCCACTTGGTCTATTCTGGCTTGGTAAGGTGCTAAGCTTTCGCTTCGGATTTTCCAAGATCCCGTAACTTGATTGATGATCAGGGATGAATCCCCATGTACTCGGAGGCTTTTAATGCCTAAGCTCACTGCCTCTTGTAGTCCTATGAGACAAGCTTCGTATTCTGCAGCGTTATTTGTCACCTCGAAGTCGAGTTTGACAGAGATTGGTGTATGCTCACCTTCAGGAGAAATGAGCAACACTCCTATTCCAAATCCTCTTAAGTTTGATGCTCCATCAAAGTAAAGGTCCCAGGAGTCTACATCAGTTTGGAGTATATCCTCATCTGGAAATGACCAAGTGTCTATTGTTTGTGCATCATTGATGGGATTCTCTGTGAAGAATTTGGCAACGGCCACCCTTTTATAACTTTCAGGGGCACGTATTTGAGGTCGAACTCTGAGAGCATCAAAGTCCATCTGGCTAGGCATCCGTTGAGGACGGGTTTTTCGAAGAGGTATTTGACTGGATCCATTTTGGAGTATATTTTGACGGAGTAGCTAAGCATGTAATGACGTGGCTTCTTCGTTGCCCACACAAGAGCGAGGCATGTCTTTTTTAGTTGTGAGTATTTGCACTCGTACTCCAAGAACTTCTTACTAAGGTAGTAGATAGCCCTTTCTTCGTTTCCTACGGTTTGAGCTAGCATCTTTCGTAGCCTTGCGAAAAATTTGCGAAGGTTCGCAATATGCCCTTCTCTATCCTTGGACTTGACAATCATGTCGTCTACGTATACCTCAACTTCTTTGTGCATCATGTCATGTAAGAGTGTAGTTGTGGTGCGTTGATATGTAGCTCCGGTGTTGATTAACCCAAACGGCATTACCGTATAGCAATAGGTTCCGCATTGAGTGACAAAAGCGGTCTTATGCATGTCTTCTATGGCCATCTTGATTTGGTTATAACCCGCATACCCATCCATGAAGGATAGTAATGCGTGGTCTGCAGTATTGTCCACTAATATGTCGATGTGCGGTAGAGGGAAGTCATCTTTAGGACTTGCTTTGTTTAAGTCCCTAAAATCAATACAAACACGGATTCTCCCATCCTTTTTGGGTACAAGTACTATATTGGCTACCCAGTCAGAATACTCGGAAACTTTGATGAACCCGGCTTTGAATTGCTTATCAACTCCTTCCTTAATCTTGAGAGCCCATTCCGTTCTCATTCGGCAAAGCTTCTGTTTCACAGGCTTGAAACCTGGCTTAATCGGAATTCTATGCTCGGCGATATCCCTGTCGATCCCTGGCATATCTTTGTAGGACCATGCGAAGACGTCTTTGAACTCGTTTAGGAGGTCTATGAAATCGGCCCTTTCGGTAGAGCTCAAGGTAGTCCCTATCCTAAGTTCTTGGGGTTCTAGTTCGGTTCCTACATTGATGGGTTCGGTGTCCTCTATTACTGGTCCCCCTTCCCCTTCCTGTAGTATTTATTTGGCTACGTAGGGAAGTACTTCAATTGAGTCTGGGTCTTGGTCATCCTCAGTATCATCGTAAACAGAATTGCACACAAGATAACACAAAGAGTAAGCAGAACCTGATTTATTCATATTAAAGTTTGAGAAAAGTTGAAACAAAGAAGCCATCCGATCGTGGTCGGTGGCGGTAAAGGGACGATGTTTGGGACATTTCCGAACTATCATTCTACTACTCGAGGCTAAGCTAGGAGAAACAAAGGGAATGGGGATGACGACAGAAGGAGACTCCCTAGTGACTTCTCTAGACTCTGACTCTGACTCCGACTCCGACTCGAATTCATCATCTTCTGGTTCTCCTTTGAACATCTCTCCTTCTCCAGTGGTGAGCTTGAAGAGTCTTCATTGATTGTTGGTCCACTTGATTGATTTTCTCCATCCTTTCTGCTGATTCGCGTTTGTTTCTGTGATTAACGCGGTAGGGTTGAAGTGATCGTCTTGAAGTATCATGGTAATGATCTCATCCTGCGCGGCTCTTAAAAATCGATCCTCTCCAAACAATAGACTAACAGCTTGTTTGTCTAAGCAAGGTGCTTGATGGGTTTTGACGGTAGGAACCGTTTCTGGAGGGATGAAGTAGCAATCGTGAAAGATCTCGATTCCGGCTAGCTTCCTCTCGAGATAGTGCCAAGGTTCGGGAAATCCGTGAAAGAGTTATAGGCTTCCTTCCTTAACGAAGTATCCGTTTAGGGTAGGGAGATAGGGTCGCATTTGGACTCCCACGTACTTACGGTTTTGAACTTGAGCAAGCATCTCGAGAACTTCCTCTTTAGTGGGTTTGTACCCTAGTCCAAGTGGTATCCTTTTTTAGTTGCCTTCCTTGTATGGTGCGAAGGTGTTTCTTTGGATGGGGTTTAGAGGCATTCCAGGGAAGTATCCCTGGGCTTTGAGTATGTGGTTGACCATTAAGTTGGAGTAGGGATCGTAGTATAAGGGTGTCAATTCACTTTCTATGACATTTATGCTTTGGAAGCCCCCAAGCTCATATACTGGATCCGCAAGGACTTGATTGTTCGGCTTCTTTTCGATTATTGCCTTGATGGGTGACGAAGTGATTGTCACCACTTTGCCATTTAGTGGGATCTTGATTTTTTGATGAAGGGTGGATGTCACGGCCTTGGAAGCGTGGATCCAAGGTCTTCCTAGAAGTATGTTGAAGGAAGCTTCAATGTCCACTATTTGGAAGTTAACCTTTTGCTCAATTGGCCCTGTGGCTATGGTTAGGTTAACGAGTCCTACTACCTTTCGTCGTGTACCATCATATGCGCGAACACCTTGATTGGTAGGGGTCCAATCCAACTCTTTCATGCCTAATTTGTATGCCGTTTTGAGGGGTATGACGTTGACTGCGGATCCATCATCTACCAAGGTCATTGGCACGTTCTTCTTTAGACAAATGAAAGTGATGTAAAGAGCCAAGTTGTGACTAGCGCCAAAAGGTGGCAAGTCTTCGTCTGAGAAAGTAATAGGATTACTTAGCTTTGGTGATTCTTGGAAGACCAAGTTGACTACATCTTCGGGTGTGGAGTTATGTGCTACATTTAGTTTGGCCAAGGTTTGCAGTAAAGCTTGCCGATGTGGGAATGAGCTTGCTACCAATTGCCAGACTGAAAGATCAGCCTTTGTCTTCTGTAATTGCTTGACCAAATGATCAGTGGAGTCATCTTCGTTATCATTTGGCGTAACAACGTTGGTTGGACCATTTTGAGTAGTGCTTTGATATGGACGGCCCGAACAAGTTAGGTGGTCCACAAATTGGTCTTCACCATTTTGGACTATTTCTTTGACTAGGGAGTTTTCAATGAGATACTCGTCCTCGTCGTCATCGGCCCATACTCCGTTGATTGTAGCTAGTTCCCTCATTCTCATGATCTCGTCTTCTAGTCGTGTGATTTGGTCGACTAGTTTATCAACCACAGCGACTATTTCTTGCATAGTAGCATTTTGAGAGAAGATTTGTGGCACATGCTCCTTAGGTGCTGCTTTGGGATCATGTAAAGTCGTCACCACATTTTCCAATTCCCAAACTTGCCTATCCACACTTCTTGTCCATGTGATGAAGTCGGAAATGGTAGGGGAGATAGTAGAGTAGAACCCTTCATTCTCCATCGCGTGGATCTCCTCTTCAATTGGAGAAATGAGGTGTGAACAATCTAAGGTAGATTCTTCACTTGTGATCACTAGAATCCCAAGAGGGTTCTGAGTGTTGTTGGGTTTACCTCCCGGCGGTATTGGTAGTCGGCCATCTTCAATCATGTCTTGAAGCACATTTTTCAATTTGTAGCATTTTTCTGTGTCATACCCCTTTCCCCTATGGTATTCAGAATACGAGTTCTCGTCCTAGAACTTGGATTTCTTTTTGGGTTCGGGAGTAGGTCCTATGGGTTTGATTTTGCCTTGCTTCATTAACCTTTTTAGAGCATTGGAGTAAGTGTCCCCAAGGTTTGTGAATTTCCTTGGTGGGGTACTTTTCTTGGATGGCTCAAAAAGGTTAACTTCATCGGTTTTGCTAGTGGAGCCGTATGAACGACTTGTTGAGCCTTGATATCCTCGACCTACCGTTTTGGACAAGAGCCCTTTACGGATGTCATCTTCAATCCTAGTTCCTAGTACGGTTAAGTCCTTGAAAGTTTTGATGTTTTGGTATCTCAAATGATTGGCATAGATGGGTTTGAGATTATCCAGGAACTTCTCCACAAGGGTAGCCTCATTCGGGCGTTCAACTAGTTGGGTACTAGTCTTCCTCCACCTACTTAGGAAGTCGGTGAATCCTTCTTTGTCATTTTGGGTAAGAACCTCTAGAGTGCGCATGTTAACTTGGATCTCGGCATTATCCGTATATTGTTTAGCAAACTCGATCGCGGCATCTTCCCAAGTAGCGATCTTCTTGTGTTCTAAAGAGTAGAACCATTGCTTTAGGATGGTGTTAAGAGATGAAGGAAAGAGCCTTAAGAACATCTCGGGTTTGATGCCTTTGATAGACATATAATACTTGAAGGCACGGATGTGGTTCAAAGGGTTCTCGTGCCCCTTGAATTTAGGGATATCCGTCATATTGAAGTTGGTTGGCAATTTGGAATTGACGGCCTCATACTTGCGGTTGTTCTCCCTATAAATGTCATCCCCTTTAAGGTACATCAATTGCTCCTCTAAGTATTGGAGTCTTTTCTCGCCTACGAGTCATTCCCATGAGAGGATTTTCGTCCTTGGATTCACTCGCGAAGTCACCTACTACTTCACTTTCGTGAGGAGGCAACCTCCCCTCTACGGCATAGATCCGGCCCTCGATGGTATCAAGGCGATCATACACTTGGTCTTGAGTAACTTGGATTTGAGCTAGTGCGGCTAGGATTCGATCATTACCATCTTGAAGTTGGTTGAGGTTAGCGTCACTGGTTCCAGGCATCTTGAAAACTGGATAAGAGATCGATGACGAATCAAAACACGATCGACCATTCTAACACCCTTGCAAAGGGAAGAAATGTTTTGACTCTTGAAGTGGGTGTGTGCCACTTGTGTTGAGTGAGCTTTGAAGAAAAGACAAAGTTTTGAAAATGTATATCCTAGTCAACTATAGTGTAGTTGTAGGAGTGGACTCGAAGTGAGGTTTTGAAATGGGCTTGGGCCCGATATTTGACTCGACAAACGGACAGAGTTTTGACTGGGTTTTGCGCTAATCAATGGCCTTTTTTTTCGAAATTTCTGTTTAAAAAAGGGTTTTCATTTTTACAAAAATCGTCATGGTTTCGTTTAGAAATGGTGATCACGTAAGGTACAAACATTCATACAAGCATTATAACGGGATGCTGAGTGCATTTAAAAGGGTTTTGGTTTAAAGGGTGGGTTGCCATACCGAACAATCAAACCCGAAGTCTGTGGAGAGGCTCGTACCAAACAAGAGTAAGGCCGATTCCTAGTCCATTTCCTCAAGTAGTGAAGGTCCCTGATACAAACAAGAGTAAGCATCATGGTATGGATGACGTCAATCGCTATCCATCCTTAGGCCCACACTACTACAAATGAGCACTTGGGCCACGGCTAAATTCGTGGCGCAAGCACTAAATTTCCGTGGCTAAATCATTTTGCCACGGGAATACCTTCCGTGGCGCAAGTGGCCGTGGCAAAGGGATAGCCACGGGAAAAACAAGAACGTGGCTATTATTGAATTTTTGGCCACGGATTCTCTCGTGGCTAATAACTTTCGTGGCCAAAGAAATTTCCCGTGGCGAAAAAATAATTCCCGTGGCAAATAATATATATGAAAATTAAATAAATAAAACGTAAAATAATTTATTTATTTTTCACAATGGGTATTTTATCATATACGAAACCGTGACAATCTAGGTAATTGTTTCGTTAGTTAACTTGAATCATTTGAACGTTATTTCGTTTCACGATTCATGAATTTGTGAGCATCGGAGAGGCTTCCCAGGAGGTCACCCACCCCAACACTACTCTCACCTGAGCACGCTTAACCGTAGAGTTATTTTGATGTGCCACCGAAATTGAATGTTACCTTTGTTGATATAATTAACACTTTCAATCCTTTTAAGTTTATTTTTTTTCTTTCAAATCTTACATTTAGTACTATTTAATTACATAAATGTTACATGTTTTACAATTTTTGCGGGAAAAACATTATTTTGGCCGAAACAATTAAATGTTCGACATTAACCACCTGATTAATGATTTTGACATCATTTTTTTTGCCCAAGTCAGTAAACCATTTTCTCCAAAAAGTAAAATTAATTGTGTTTTCCTAACATTTTTTTATTTCTTTTGTTTATCGACATACTTATTTTCATTTCTCATGTACTCATTTTTTCGTATATTTTTCTTCGCAAATTCTATTGTATAACCGTTGTACCTGCGATATGAAAAATGAGACCATTTTTTGGTTAAATAATGACAGCTTTTTATAATTAAAAGTCTTTTTTCCCCAAAGTGATCACTATTAACCAAAAAATAGTCACTTTTTTACCCAAAAACCATGAAAAATATTATTGTACAAAAGAATCGCTTATTTTCCTAAACTGATTTCTTTTTGTTATGATATATCGTTTATTTTCTTAAAAATTTCACATTATTTGCACATGTGACTTTAAATTATTATAATTTATATATGTTTCCGTGTGATGCGCTCATTTCCAATGAAAAAAATTTCCCAATTTTTTTTCTCAGCAAGTTAAATTTTATGTAAATTTTTCACGGTACCCTCGAATTTTGACAGATTACATATGGTACCCTTTTTTTAAAGTTTTTACATACGGTTCCCCTGTATTTACGTTTTTCAGTCTCAGAATACCCTTTGACAAACTTCCATCATAACGCCGCTACTCATATGCCTTGTGACGTCTTTTTTTGTTATCTAATACACTATCAATTCATCATCTAATAATACCTAAATCCTTATTTTGTCTAATAAACTAACATTTAGTACCTAAATAATATAACAATAACAACATAACATACACAATTACTCATCAAATTACTTATATGAGTAACGGCGTTATATGTGAAATTTCCCAAAGAGTATTGCAGGAATGAAAAAAGGTAAACACAAGGGCAACATATGTAGAAACTTAAAATAAGGGGTACCATGCGTAATCTGGCAAAGTTCGAGGGTACCATGGGAAATTTCCGTAAATTTTATATCAAATTCAAATTTTTCTATAAATATCCTACAAATAAGGTTGGAAATAAAATTTTGAATGAAATAGTTTAACAATATATTAATTTTAGATTTTCAAAGATAGATGGTAAATAACTTTTTTATTCAATTTGATATGCTATATCTTTAAATGTGATACGATCATTTAAGATTGTTATTCAAGATTATAAAGTTTAATTTGAAAAAGTAAAAGAAATTCACGACTTTAATAAACAGAGTATATATTAAAACAATTTTTTTAAATTATCAATATTTTGAAAAACCTACAAAACATCAATGTGATCTGTAAAAAATCAAAAAATTAGACGATAAACTTTTCTTTGCTTGCATATAAGTTTATAAAATTTTAAAATTTCTTATTAAAGTAAATAAAACAATAAAAAATATTAATTAAATTAATCAAAGTGTTTCTAAATTTTTATATTCAAATGTATTTTCATATTATTATATTTGATTAAATTTCATTCAGATTTAAGTCGGAAAAGATACTCGCCACGGGTGTTTGTTTGTTCGTGGCTAAAAAAATATTTGCCACGGAACAATTCGTGACTAAATAAAATTTCGCCACGGGTGTGACATAGGCCGTGGCTAAAATGATTATTTGCCACGGGTGTAGCCTAATTCGTGACGGAAGTGACTTTTTGCCACGGGAAAAGTTATCCCGTGGCATAAATTTTTTTCCAAAATAATGAATAAGTTTTTCCTGTGGCTAAGCAAAATTTAGCCACGAATTATGAGTTCCCGTGGCATAATTCGTGGCGCAAGTGATGATTTGTTGTAGTGCCAAATAAAAATTAGGACCGTTTAGACGGGACGATTGGTCGAATAGGTTGGGTTGGGCCTAGGAAGGCCGAATAAAATGGTCTAGGAAGACCGAGTTATGAAAACCGACAATTGTCTTGTACAAATTATTCTATAACCTTGTTCAAGTTTCACCCTTGGCTACACGTAAGTGTATTATCCCCAGCGGAGTCGCCAAACTGTGGACAACGGGGGCCCACGGGGGCTCTTGGTAGGAGAGAACAAGCGTTTGCATTTGTTGGAATCGCCACCAATTTTTATGGGAAACTGGAACCGTTCGAATACCTCGTGTCATGTCAAGACACAAAGTAGAGACATGAACACTAAGCAATCGTTACCCTTAGCATTCTATGTTTAGAATGACTTTCGTGGATGCCAATGAACACGGATGTTCACAGAGATCTGGAGTAAAGGGTGAGGGTACGTATTAGGAAGCTCTTTTGATCGAACACCTAATCCCGCCCGCCTCGATAGCGGCCTCTACTAATGATTAGGGACATCATCTATAATCGATATATCGTCGATTATATGCATGCAATGCAACATCCATGTTTTAATCCTAGCATGTGAAGATTAGACTAGGTCGGTTGACACGTAGTTTAACATACAATTGGGTCAAAGTAGGATTTAATACTCAATTACATGTGAAAACACGTAAATAAATCATACAAATGCGATAAATATTACAACGATATAAAATTACAATAAAAATTACAACAATTACATCGGGTTTCATTGATTTATGTCGAAAATACCTTTGAAACGGATAATTCGGGAAAAAAGAATAAGAGAAAGAATTAACGAATGAATTAACGAACAGATCAGTAGGCGATAATACGAGTAATAGTCAATTATACATAAGCTAATTAAACTAGGTCAAGCAACAACGGAGTTCAGAGACAGAAATCAACCTGGAATAGGCGCAGCAGGACTGCGCCCTCTGAAAGAGGCGCAGCAGATGCTGTGTCTATTCCAAGGGTGAGTTCTGGCTGTGAAGCCGGAACTGCAAATCGTTAATGTAAATTGGTGATTTTAATGGATAATTAATATATTTACTCGGATGAAAGTGATTAACAGGTTATTTACATGTAAATAATGATCATAAAAGCAATAAAACATGGATGAGACGGATGCAAACGGATTATTTACATGAATGAACGATTGATTAGTGACATGGGTGAACAAAATAGGCTAAACATGACAAATTAATGACGAATACGACAAAAGACAGATGAAAAGATATGAAAGATCGAATTCCAGAAACTCGATATGAACAAATCGAATTTCTACAACCCGGATTGAATTTAATGACGAAAACCCACAAATATGAGATTATAAGGGATTTAAGTCGAATTTTAATGATGGATTAAACGTGTTAATGAATGAACAATAATATACATGTGTGATTATTATGCTATTGTATCAAAGAATTAAAGAAAACAAACGAAAACAAATAAAGTTTGACGAATTACAGAGGACGAAGGAAGAAGAAAGGAAGCGAGGCTGCGGCGGCCCTCACGAAGAGGCGCAGCAGGCTGCGCTCCTTCAAGAGGCGCGATTCTTTGCGTCCTTTCGACGGTTTGTCTTCTGGAAATCCGTAAAAAGAGGTTTTAAAGCACGGTTTTAGAAATCGGTTTTAAGAGGTGTTTTCGACATAAACCTTACATTAATGATGATACAATAAGTAAATAACAATAAAAGAAGAAGGATTTACACCCTCAGACTCACATGTTTGACGAAACGAGAAGAACTAAGTTATCGATTAGTGATGCTCGACTCGAATGTAGACGAAAGTGCCCTCGTAAGAGGAAGAACGATTAGATTAATTAAGTTGATTGATGTGGAGTTGGTCAAATTGGTCGGTCATGCAAACGAGGCTGGTACTCAGAAGGATTAGAGCTTACGTGGTCGAATGTTCAAGCACGTAGACGCCAAAAAGTAAGAACAAAGGTCTAGAATGCAAAGGGAGAAGAGAAGGGCGGATACTCGCGTGAGAAATATGAGGAGCGAAGGCTCCTATTTATACTAATCACGTGAAGGAATTAGGGTTTCGGAGAGACTATGGAAGTGAATCTCGGAAAGATATGAAAAAGATACGAAAAATATGCAGAAAAGGACCTGGGAAGAGGCGCAGCAGTCACTGCGTCTCTTGGAAGAGGCGCAGCACCTGTGCGTCTGTTCCCAAGTGGTTTCCTCCTCCGGAAGAAAGATTTTCGTGTTTAAGTTATGGAAGGACGGAATAATTTGGTTTTCCTTAATATTTTGTATGAATATTACGGGAAATTGTTTACCAAAGAATAAAGATTGTTTAATATTTATAAAATATGGAATAGAAATATCCGGAACATTCCATAACATTCTGACTCGGGATTTAACGGTTATCAGAAAATGGAGACGGTTTTAGGCCCGGACTCCAACTGTACTCTAATTACTGTCAAAACGACCGTATCTGCGCGTAGATGACAACTAAGAAGTAGACATTAGTGTTTGAGCAATCACTTGACGATAAACTTATGAACTGTCATAAATCGTTCCGCGTACCAAACATGCGGCCCAATCATCACCGGGTGGTTTGCAAGAGGTGCAGAAATGAGGTATCTACACTAATGTTGAAGGTTGATGATGACATGTTTTAAGTTGCCTTACTATGAACATATATGAATATCTCACATGATATCAAGTAATTACATGGGGTAGCATTTGAGCCATGCCATGACATCCGAATTGGTTGAGTAGATTGTGTTTATCATGCTAAATTTTTCACAACTATAGAGATCGTCTGAGTTACTATAAACTGAATTTGTATACCGAATTGGGAATTTGTTGGTGAAAGTGTGTACCTAGCTGAGCATTCAAAGTTCAATTGTGTGAATTATGTGCTTTACATGCCTATACAAGTTTGTTTAAATTGTATGCTGAAATAGATGCCGAGACTAAACATAGGGACCCGTCAGCATAAGAGGGGGAGGGCTTCACAGCCTGAGCTTGGGGAAGGTAGTGGACCCGTAGTACCCGCGGTACCGGAGTACCCTTCGGTGGTGTTTGTAGACTTTAAACAGAGAGGGCGATTTGTGGCGTTACAAAATCGCAAAATGAGGCCTACCCGTTGTGTGGATACCACAATTCTTACTGACTTGGGAATTGAGACGGATGTTCGTCACATCTTTGAGACTTTGGGATTCATGGGGTTGTATCGGCTGAGGAAGCATTCTTACACTTTTCTTACCTTGGAGTTTATGAGCTCGTTTAATTACGAGCCAGCTGCACAAACTGTTGAGTTTCGTTTGATGAACACCAGTTTCCTGTTGACCATGGACCTTTTTGCGTCTCACCTTGGGTTGGCCAAGCCTCCCAAGGATTCCATCGATGAGATCCTTCCGAGTGCGGTGTCTGCCGCCTAATGCCTTGTCTTACCGGAAAGCCAGCTCCCACCTCAAGCAACATGTTGATTAATTATGTTCAACATGTTACCTTGAGGATCTTTCTTCGTTCTATTTCGAACCTCCTTTATGAGAGACCGGATATTAGTAAACTGAACAATCATGAGATGTTGCTTTTGATGTCTTACCTCAATCCGGAGCGGACCGAGAGGGTGGTCTTTAATGCTCCTGCCATGGTCAGTGCTAGCCTTGCCTTGATGGCTATCTCCACTACCCGGTACTTGAGTTGTGGTGCTATCGCCACTCGGTTAGCTGAAAAGCTAGCCTCCTTTGAGGCTTCTTCTGAGTATGTTCCTCTGGCTACACCGGTGCCTATTATGGACCGAGACTACTACCTCGACCTGAAATGGTTGAGAACTTTAGCTGATGGCAACCTAGCTTGGAGGGTGTGGAGCATGAGCTGGATGAAGATTCCGGCTCCTGAGCACCTCCCAACGACAGAGCCGTTAGACCCGGTGGTAGTAGCTGTGGACTCCGATGAGGAGGAGGAGGATGACGATGGACCTCGACAGTTGCGGACATACCTCATTGATGACACGATCCTCCAGGTGATGCCCGAGCCGAAGAAGGGGGAGAACGCGGCGGCAGTGGAGGAGAGGCCCAGGTTGGGGAGAGGACCCCGTCGAGTGAGGGAGAGGACCGCTGAGACTAGACCACGGCCAACAGCACCACCGCAGCACCACCCTTTTCCTTGTTACCTCTACCTCGACACCCCGGAGACGCGTTCGAGCTACTTGGCAGAGAGAGTGTCATACACCTTGACACTCCGGAACATGCATGAGATGGCGTATTCTCAGGGGATTGGCACCTAGGGACCGCATCCGGTGTGGTGGAGCGGAGTTGGGGACAATAGTGGGGTTTTCCACTCTTACGGGGTGGATCAGTCAGCTTGGGGGACACCTCAGTCCTTTGGTTTTGGTGGCATGACCCCATGGTATGTGAGTCCTGGAGCTGGAGCGGGGGTTGATGCGGGTATTGGGTCATCGGGAGCGGGCACCTCGGGAGGACATGGTGGTGGAGATGAGCTGATGGAGGAGCAGCAGCAGCAGGAGTGATACTCCTATTCTTTATCCTTGCTTATGGTCGATGGTGTTGGATAATGGTAGTTGTTGTTAGTTAGAGCTTTTATTTTGGATTTGTACGGATGGCCATAACGCTGGATTTGCTGGTTTGACCTTGTTGCAGGATTGATTTTGGGGGTCGGGAAGTCATCCCGACTCGCGTTATGCGACGATTATATATATATGTGGTGTTATGACAGGTTTTTCCAAGATTTTGACCTGTAGGTACTCGACAGAGTACCCCATACTCGGTCGAGTAGCTGCAGGTGTGACAGAAATGAGGTATTCTGATCTCAGGGCTACTCCATCGAGTAGCCAAGACACTCGATCGAATAGCGGGCACTCGATCGAGTAGCACTGTTACAGGAACTTTTCGTAAAATTAAAATTGTTTAATGGTTATATAATTACATGTTTGGTGTTTAACATGGTTATTAATGATTAGTAACATGTTTGAACCATTCATTTCACATGTTGGAAGTCGTGCTTGGTTTTTAGAGGCGTATTTGCAACGAATAGTGAAGTTGTAATTGTTCTTATTGCATTCATTTTACATCCGTTTTGTCTACTAGTTATATTTCACCGGAAGTGTGTCCTTCCATATATACAAATGCAAATGATATGTACATGCCTTCTTGACAGTGGTTAGTTATTCGAATATAGTTGCATATATCTTTATGGTTTACTGGTTGTACGAGTAATATGAGTTATGTCAATAATGAATAATATGGTTTGGATATATGACAAGATGTAAGTAGTAAGTAACATATGTAGTAATTTGGTGGTGAACTTCGGGGACGAAGTTCCTTTTAGAGGGGAAGAGTAATGTCGCAAAATAAAAAGGCCGATTTTAAAATTATGTTGTTGTTTGTTTATAACGTTTTCTACGACTTTAGTCACATCTCTTGTATGGAAGTATAATTGTTTGCACTTGTTAGTGGAAGTAACTTGTATGTTGAAGTAAAGTTGAATAGTATACTTAAAAGGCGGTCATAGAAAGATAGTCATGAGGTCGTGTGTTGGAATAGAATTATATTGTTGAGTAACATAGTGGTGCTAAAGTGACATGTTTCGCGTTGTTGGTTGTTGCTAGTGAAAGTGTAACCTCGTAGCGTGTTGGGTAATCGTTAGTTGTGTCGGTTCGTGTGGTGAAGGTGGCATTTCAAGTAATATTTTGTATGAGTCGGTCTATATGGAGTGTTAGACAGTTGATGATGATGACATGGGGGAGGGTATGTCCGGAGAGTAGTGACCTATGTCGAAGGAATAGTGTTTTTGCCTTATTTCCATATCTTGTGCGTTGAGATAGGTGAGTTGAACTTCGGGGACGAAGTTCTTTTATGGGGGGAAGACTGTAATACCCGCCCTTTTAGAGACCCTTTGACCAGCGTTGACTGACCTTGAGAGCGGTAATAGTCCGTAGAAGTGCGTGCCAAAGTTACCTTGGGTTGTGAGTTATGTGTGGTACTCGATAGAGTAGAGGCTACTCGATCGAGTAGCTTGGATACTCGATCGAGTAGGTGACACTCGATCGAGTAACGGGTTTTCAGCGACGATTTATAATCGCGTTTTGTTAAATCCGCAAATCATTTCCGCCTAATTTCTTCAGATCCTTAGGTCGCCTCTCTCCCTTCACTTCACCATATAACCTCTATGGAAGCCTTTGAAGGTTCTTTTGCCTTAGGAGAGCATATCTTGAGTCGGGTAGTGGTCTTTTGCCAGGTTTCTTCTTGTAGGTATGTCGTCATCATCATCCGTATCCTTGTCTTTGCAGTTAGGGTTTCCTTGGTAGTGATAGATGATTGTGTTGTGGATATAGGTGTCGCTTGATTGATGGATATTTCATATGTTGGCATGGAGTGGTTGCAGTTGCTTAAAGGTAGGTTCGCCTACTCAGTTTCTGTGGATAGTCTAGTGTGTCGGTTGTCGTGTCGTGGTTGGTGGATTGTGGTTGTGTTTATGTGTGGCAGCGTATATGCAGTAGTCGGTTGGTACATATAGTTTGTTGGTTGTTGTGTATTACAGCTATCTGTGATTGTTTGTCTCTGGTTCTCGAGGCGCGCCCTCGGCTGAGTGGAGTCACTTGCGGGAGTGGCTTCACGCCCTAGTTTCGCCCTCCGTGGAACCCGCCACGGGAGGGGATGTGCACATTAATGGGACAGGGTTATCGCTCGGTATGATGAGCGGGGATTTGGTGAGTACGACTGCGGTCCCCCACTGGTAGGGCTGGTCTAGTGAACAGTCGCTGACGGAGATTGGTTGGAGTGGGTGTGATTGTGTGTGTGACTTATTGTGTTGTGTTGTGTTGATAGATGTTGTTGGTTTTGTTATGTCGTATCTCAGTACTGACTTTGTGTGGTTATCTTGTTGTTTTATGTGTTTGCCGTGATCCCTTATGGTGAGCAGTCCGTCTTAGCAGGTGTTGATGTCGTTGATAGTTGGAGTCCGGGCAGGGATGAGTCTTCACGAGATTTGATAGTAATAGAGTGTATCTCACGAGTTGTATCTTTGTTCTGTTAAGTTGGTTGTAACGCTTGTAATATAACTATAAATGTTCTTTTATCGACTTTTGATGATTACTTACCTCGGGCAACCGAGATGGTAACGCCCTTATATGCTAAGGAAGGCCTAGTTAAGGCTCCTCTGAATATGGGGGTGTTACAGTACCGATTTTATATTATTTAATCAAGT
Organism: Silene latifolia; assembly: GCF_048544455.1. Taxonomy (NCBI): domain Eukaryota; kingdom Viridiplantae; phylum Streptophyta; class Magnoliopsida; order Caryophyllales; family Caryophyllaceae; genus Silene; species Silene latifolia. Next base: position 70,340,877 of record NC_133532.1, read on the forward strand.
TTGTTTAAACCCTAATTTGGGGGATTGGGGATTTGTGTTAGTTTTTGTATGGTTAGTGATTATGTGATGATATGTTAGGAGGAGGATTCGTAGAGGAGGCTTTTTGATACAGCTGTTGAGATCGTCTGCGTGTGTTGCATTCCAAGTAAAGTTTCCCTACTCAGTATTAGTCACATAATATGTTGGTTGTTGGTTATGATTGTTGTATAATATCATATTCGTATTGTGATGGTTGTTGGCATTGGTTACTGTTGATAGTTGTAATTGTTTGTATCTGTCTGTGGTATTCGGGGTGCATCCCTGGCTGAGTGGGGTCACTTGCGGGAGTGGCTTCACGTCCATTATTCACCTTCTGTGGAACCCGCCACAGAAGGGATGTGCACATTAATGGATTTGGGTTATTCGCTCTATGGTATGAGCGGGGCTTAGGTGGGAACGGCTGCGGTCCCCCACTGGCGGAGTGGAGTAACTTGTTGCGACGGGTACTGGCGAGGACTACACACTTTAGTGTGTAGTCGAGTGATGAGGAGTAATTATGGAGTTTGGGTTATGTGACGGTTGAGATGTGTTGGTTTTGTCTTACGGTGATTATATATATGATTGTGTGATTAGTGACTTGACCCCGTCTTTGTTTTGAAAAACTGTGGTGATCCATGCGGGGATGGTGAGCAGTTGTTGAGCAGGTATGAGTCGAGACATATGGGCTAGCTGGGATGAGTCACCACGAGATGATAGAGTCTTCCGCTGTAGCTTGATAGTTTGTCAGAAATTTTATTTAGTTGTGTAGACAGTTGGTTTAAGAACATGTAACTGTATTTTATCAGTTGGTTTTGGATTGTATTCACTAAACTTTATACTATTTAAATGTTGTTTCTTTATTGTCTTTTGATTATCATTGCCTCGGGAAACCGAGATGGTGACATCTTTATACCTGAGTGGTCCTGGTAAGGCACTTGGAGTATGGGGATGTCACAAAGTGGTATCAGAGCGACGATCCCGAAACCTGTAACTAATGAATTTAATGAATATAGGGAGTTAATTAAAATGAACCCGGGGTAAAAGTTGTAGGAGCTAATGCAAAGGCTAGGGAGACGTCCTAAAGTCGCAAACTCGCCCTGCAATTTTAAACCGGTCACAAGGGGGGTATGTGTCAAGGTCGTATGTGTTATCTGTTGGTTCAAATGTGTGCATAACGGTGTGTGTTGTGAACTGTTGGATGTGGAGAATTGAAAGTATGGTTAAAAGAGAAGAGATGTGTTTTATATGTGAATTGAATGAAAGGCATATTGGTTGTTTATAACGTGGCATTTTGATAACGTGAGTAGAATTTTTCGTTGATTGTGTATAGAATCGCTAGAAAACATGAGTATTTGTGATAGTATTGAAAGTGTGTTAATATATGTAAGATTGGGAAGTGAGATAACATGCGGGTAGAATTCACGAGTCTGCATGACTCGATCGAGTGGGTGAGGTGCTCAATCGAGTGGGTCTGACTCGATCGAGTGGATAGTTGACGTTTTTATGGTCAGAACCGTGTTTTGGGGTACTCGATCGAGTACATAGGGGCACTCGATCGAGTAGAGGGCACTCGATCGAGTGGCTTGTCAGCTCGGTCGAGTATGTTAGAGATCAGAAGGTCTGTTTGGGGTCTGGAGTCGGGGCACTCGATCGAGTATGTTGGGCACTCGATCGAGCAGCCTCAACTCGATCGAGTAGGTTTTGGCACTCGATCGAGTGGGTTCTGGGCAGGTTTTTTTCGTGTTTTGGGTTATAGTATGTATGTTTATATCTATCTTTTCTTATATAGTTTCAAGATGCCGCCAAAGAAAACCGCTTTGTATGCATGAGCTGAGAGCATGAACGTTGACGATATAGTTAAGACGTTGGAGCATCAAGATGCTCTTACAAAGGCCCTAAAGAGAGTGGGGAAAGATAAAGAGGTTGATCACTCTAAGATTAGTCTCTATATAGTGAGGTTTAACCCGAAAGAGTATAAGGGAACCAGGGAGCAAATTCTTCTTGACAATTGGCATCGTGAGATGGAGAATATTCTGGATCTAGTACATTGTCCGGATGAGATGAGGGTAGAACAAGTTGCGTTCTACTTGAGGGAGGCAGCAGGAGAGTGGTGGGATAAGGTGAAAGTGAGTGCTAGAGAAATGTATGAGAAGCACGGGCTGCCTGCTATCCCTTGGGAAGAGTTTAGGAAAGCTATGAAGAGGGAGTTCGTGCCGGAGCATGTGAGGAGTAAGTTGAGGGAGGAGTTTGATGGGTTCAAGATGACCTCTGAGATGTCTGTGGCTGAGTACTACAAGCAGTTTAATGAGAAGTCTAGATATGCTGAGGATATGGGATTGAGTGAGGAGAACCTAGCTCTGAGCTTCGAGAAGGGGTTGACCCCCAAAATAATGGATAAGTTACCCGTGGGAGTCCTTACTGATGTTAAGGAAGCTTATGAGAGGGCTGGGAGAGCTGAGAGGTTGGTAGAGATGGCCCGGGAGAGAGGTGCTAAGAAAAAAAGGCTAAGAGCGAGGGTGGTGGCCAATCTAGCTACAAGAAGGGCAACCACACTCAGGCTAGAGGATATTCTTTTGGTTCAGGGTTTAGTGCTGGGGCTTCATACGGGCGTGGTCGTGGTAGTAGTGGTGGTAGTTGGGGTGTAACCTGCTTTAACTGTGGCGGTGTAGGCCACAAGAGACATGAGTGCACCAGTGCGGCAAATGGGGGTTACCAGAGGTCGGGACAGGGGAGTTTTTCTCAGGGGCCGGCACAGAGTTTTGCGAGCAGCAGACCGGCTGGGTCATGGAACAACCGGGGAGGTCAGAGCAACAACGGGGGAGGTAACCGCAATGGCAGTAATTCTTATCAGAAGCCAGCTACGAACACCAACAATAACCAGGGGTCGGGTGCTAAGCCGACTACCTCTGCCAGTACTGTCCAAGGAGGTGGGCAAAACACCAGTGGAAAGCTGTTTATGATGGAGAAACAAGCAGTTGAGGACGACGCACATGTTATCACTGGTACCTTTCTTGTTAATGGTGTTTACACCTTTGTTTTGTTTGATTCAGGGGCGTCGCAGTCGTTTGTATCGTCGAGTCATGTTAAACAGTTGGGTTTGAGAGAGTATGAGTCTGTAAGTGAGCAAGTTTTTATACCTTCGGGAGAGTCTGTAACATGTGGGAGGTTGTTTAGGGATGTATCTATGATAGTTGGACAAGTTGATCTACCTGTAGACTTGCTAGAGTTTCCTTTAAACGGTTTTGAGATGATAGTCGGGATGGATTGGTTAGGGAAGTACAAAGCAAAGATAGACTGTCATCAAAATAAAGTGTCTTTGAGAGGTCCTAAGGGCATTAGTGTGTCTTATCGTGGGTTTGTTGTCAAACCCAAAGTTAAGTTGATTGCAGCTGTGACTTTGAAGTCCTATCTGAGGAAGGGGTGCCTGTTGATCTTGTGCCATGTGAGAGATGACCGGATAGAGAGTCCAGCGATTGATCGATACGATGGTGGGGGTTTTGAGATGTCTTTTCGGAGGAGATTCGGGATTGCGCTAAGAAGAGGAGATAGATTTCACGGTTGGTGAAAGCAGGGACGGGGCCAATCTCTAAAGCACCGTACCGGATGGGTCCTAAGGAGTTGGAGGAGCTCAGGAAACAGTTAGATGATCTGATGGAGAAGGGATACATTAGACCTAGTGTATCACCGTGGGGAGCACCAGTTCTTTTTTGTGAAAAAGAAAGATAGGAGTTTGAGGTTGTGCATAGATTACAGGGAGCTGAACCAAGTAACGGTGAAGAACAAGTAACCTTTGCCAAGGATAGATGACCTGTTTCATCAGTTGAGTGGTGCAGCAGTCTTTTCCAAGATTGATTTGAGGTCGGGGTACCATCAAGTGAAGATTAGAGAGGTGGATATACCAAAGACAGCTTTCACATCGAGGTATGGCCATTATGAGTATGTGGTGATGCCTTTTGGGTTATCTAATGCACCGGCTGTGTTTATGGATTTGATGAACAGAGTTTTCAGTCAGTTTCTGGACAAGTTTGTGGTGGTTTTCATCGATGACATCTTAGTCTATTCCAAGACTAAGGAAGAACATGAGGAACATCTGAGGATTGTGTTGCAGACCTTGAGGGAGCATGAGTTGTATGCTAAGCTGTCCAAGTGTGAGTTCTGGTTAGAGAAAGTTGCTTTTCTGGGGCATGTGATCTCTAAGGATGGGGAATCTGTGGATCCGGCAAAGATTGAGGCAGTTACCAAGTGGGAAGCACCGAAGAATGTAGCTGAGATCCGGAGTTTCTTGGGTTTAGCTGGATACTACAGACGGTTCGTAAAGGATTTCTCCAAGATTTCTAGACCTATGACGGCTTTGATGAGGAAAGAGAACAGGTTTCATTGGGATGTGAGTTGTGAGACGGCGTTCCAAATATTAAAGGAGCGTTTGACCACTGCTCCTATCTTAGCATTGCCTGATAGGAGTGAGAACTTTGAGATTTATACAGATGCCTCGAAGAATGGGTTGGGGTGTGTGTTGATGCAGAACGGTAAAGTCATTACCTATGCTTCTAGGAAATTGAAGCCTTATGAGGAGAATTATCCTACACACGATCTAGAGTTGGGTGCAGTGGTGTTTGCTCTCAAGATTTGGAGACATAACCTTTATGGGGCGACCTTTAAGGTATTCTAAGAGAACAGGAGTCTCAAGTACATCTTCACTCAAAAGGAGTTGAACATGAGACAGAGGAGGTGGATGGAGTTGATTGGCGATTATAACATGTATATTATCTACCATGAAGGGAAAGCCAATGTAGTTGCAGATGCTTTGAGCAGGAAGAGTGTACATTCCTTGTGCACAGCTATATCTTTGATGAGGTTGAGAGATGAGGTTGGGAGGTTTGGGATACATATGATGCGGAGAGGGGATGCCTTGGGTGATTTGTGAGTGCGGCTGATCTATATGATGATATTCGAGGTAAACAGGTGTTGGATCCTAAGATGGTAGAGTGGAGAGCTGGAGTAGAGAAAGGGACAGTGTCTAGATTCTCTATTCATACAGACGGTAGTTTGAGGTTTGATGGGAGGTGGTGTGTCCCTAATGATGAGGAGCTGATAAAGACAATCATGATAGAGGCACATTGTACACCATATTCGGTACATCCAGGTGGTGACAAGCTGTACAAGGACTTAAAGAAGACGTTCTAGTGGCCTGGGATGAAGAAAGAAACAGCTGAGCTTGTGGCCCATTGTTTGACATGTCAGAGAGTTAAAGAAGAACAGCGACGACCACAAGGTAAGATTCAGTCTCTTGAGGTACCTGAGTGGAAGTGAGAATCCATCTCTATGGATTTTATCGTGGGTTTGCCAAAGAGTCAGCAGGGTAACAACATGATATAGGTTATAGTGGATCGACTGACCAAGTCAGCTCATTTTGTGCCAATGAAAGATACATGGACTAAGGCACAATTAGCTATGGCTTATCGGAAGCATGTGTTAAGGTTACATGGGGTGCCTAAATACATAGTATCTGACAGAGATGCGAGGTTTATCTCAAGGTTTTGGAAAGAGTTGCAGGAATCTTTGGGAACGACTTTGAAGATGAGTACAAAGACATTTCATTCTCGCAAATGACAGACTTTATTGATCGAGAGAACAATCAAGATTCTTGAGGATATGTTACGAGCTTGTGTGATGGATTTTGGTGGTAGCTGGGAACAGAGGTTGGATTTGATTGAGTTTTCTTACAACAACAACTATCACACTAGTATTGGCATGGCGCCATTTGAGGCCTTATATGGGAGAAGATGTAGGAGTCCGATTTGTTGGGACGACAGTGTAGAGGCAGTGGTTTTAGGACCAGAGATGGTACATGAGATGGTTGAGCAGATAAAGATGATCAGGGAAAGGATGAGTAGCTCAGGATAGGCAAAAGAGTTATGCAGATCTACATCGCCGGGATATCGAGTTTCAGGTTGGGGACAAGGTTCTTCTGAAGGTGTCTCCTATGCGTGGGCTATGAGATTTGGGAAGAGAGGCAAGCTGAGTCAGAAGTTCATAGGGCCATATGAGATCCTAGACCGGGTTGGAAAGGTTACTTATCGTTTGTCTTTACCGCCTTCTTTGGATAGGGTACATAACGTGTTTCATGTATCTCAGCTGCGCAAGTATGTGAGTGATCCGTCACATGTGTTAGAGGCAGAGAGCATAGTGCTAGATGAGTCCTTGTCTTATCTTGAGATTCCTAAGCAGATTCTTGACCGGAAGGTTAGGAAGTCTAGGAGTGGTGAGACAGTTTTGCTTAAGATCCTTTGGTCTAATCATGAGGTAGAGGAAGCTACATGGGAGGCAGAGGAGGCCATGAGAGAGCGTTACTCTTTCCTTTTTTATCAGGTATTTATGGTTACGGGGACGTAACCTTATTTCTTTTAGGGAGGTAGGAGATGATCGCAAAGACTTTTTACACCCTTTTTGTGTTGTGTCGGTATGTTTTGTAGTGGTTTGAGTCGGGTTGAGTTTGGTTGGTAGCATGTTTTTATGTGAGTTTTGTTTTGGTTGTTGTGTCGTGAGTGTGGCGGTATGTTTTTTTTGTTGTGGTTTGAACCCGGGGGACGAAGTTCTTTTAGGAGGAAGCGTAATACTACGGTTTTATGAGCCTCTGGGTACTCTATCGAGTGGGCCTTACTCTGTCGAGTAAGGGTGTTTTGTTTTTAGAAAAGTATTCTGCCTTTAGGGTACTCGATCGAGCATCCTGGGTACTCGATCGATTAAGTGGCACTCGATCGAGTACGTCAGCTACTCGATCGAGTAGCTCAGTTTACGGGTGATGTTTTGTCGGGTTTTGTTAATAACACGGATTAGTATTTAAATCGTTCTGTCATCTTCATAATACACTTTTATAAACCTAACTACATTGAAAAGAGATTTAGGTTATGTTCTTCGCATTCATCCGTGTTATTGACAAATCCCGGAGCTTGAGAGGTCGGATTTCATCGTTCTTTACATCTTTGTGATCCTTGCGTCGAGGGTAAGATCTACGTACCGATTTTATATTATTTAATCAAGTTTGTTTAAACCCTAATTTGGGGGATTGGGGATTTGTATTAGTTTTTGTATGGTTAGTAATTATGTGATGATATGTTATGAGGAGCATTCGTAGAGGAGGCTTTTTGATACAGCTGTTGAGATCGTCTGCGTGTGTTGCATTCCAGGTAGGGTTTCTCTACTCAGTATTAGTCCCATAATGTATTGGTTGTTGGTTGTGATTGTTGTATAATATCGTATTCGTATTGTGACGGTTGTTGGCATTGGTTACTGTTGATAGTTGTAATTGTTTGTATCTGTCTGTGGTATTCGGGGTGCGTCCCTGGCTGAGTGAGGTCACTTGCGGGAGTGGCTTCACGCCCATTATTCGCCTTCTTTGGAACCCGCCACGGAAGGGATGTGCACATTAATGGATTTGGGTTATTCGCTCTATGGTATGAGCGGGGCTTAGCAGGGAACGGCTGCGGTCCCCCACTGGCAGAGTGGAGTAACTTGTTGCCACGGGTACTCTGGCAGGACTACACACTTTAGTGTGTAGTCAGTGATGAGGAGTAATTATGGAGTTTGGGTTATTCGACGGTTGAGATGTGTTGGTTTCTGTCTTATAGTGATTATATATATGATTGTGTGATTGGTACTGACCCCGTCTTTGTTTTGAAAAACTGTGGTGATCCATGCGGGGATGGTGAGCAGTTGTTGAGCAGGTATGACTCGAGACATAAGGGCTAGCTGGGATGAGTCACCACGAGATGATAGAGTCTTCCGATGTAGCTTGATAGTTTGTCAGACATTTTATTTAGTTGTTTAGACAGTTGGTTTAAGAACATGTAACTGTATTTTATCAGTTGGTTTTGGATTGTATTCACTAAACTTTATACTATTTAAATGTTGTTTCTTTATTGTCTTTTGATTATCATTGCCTCGGGAAACCGAGATGGCGACATCTTTATACCTGAGTGGTCCTGGTAAGGCACTTGGAGTATGGGGCTGTCACACAAACATTTCAAACCTTTGTCATTTTCAAACCTCACTTAACACAGTGGCACACTCCCACTTCACAAGTCGAGTCTTTTGTTTGAGTAAGTGTGCTAGAATGGTCGATCGTGTTTTGATGCATCGTCAACCTCTTATCCAGTTTCCAAGGTGCCTAAAACTAGTACCACAAGTGCCAGTGGTCAACCCTCAAATGGTAATGATCAAATCCTAGCTGCGCTAGCTCGTCTCCAAACAAGCCAAGACCAAGTTTATGATCGCCTCAACACTATTGAAGGCCGAATTGTTGCTGTAGAAACTAAACTCCCTCCTGCAGAAGACGATATTCCTAGCGAAGTTGTGCATGATAACCTTCCACCCTTTGTTGGACAACAAGAAACCAACCCTCCAATAGGTCCTACTGAAGCTGAAAAACGACTCCAATATTTGGAGGAAAAACTAATGTACCTCAAGGGAGATGACATCTACAGGGAGAATAATCGCAAGTATGAGACCGTGAATACTAAATTGCCGACGAACTTCAACATGACTTACATCCCGAAGTTCAAGGGACATGAAAACCCTTTGAACCACATTCGTGCTTTCAAAGACTACATGTCTATCAAAGGCATCAAACCTGAGATGTTCTTAAGGATCTTTCCTTCATCTCTCGACACCATTCCTAAACAATGGTTCTACTCTTTGGAGCACAAGAACATTGCCACCTGGGATGATGCTGCAATTGAGTTCGCTAAATAATACGCGGATAATGCTGAAATACAAGTCAACATGCGTACTCTAGAGGTTCTTACCCAAAATGAAAAAGAAGGCTTCACCGACTTCCTAAGTAGGTGGAGGAATACTTGCACACAGTTAGTTGAACGTCCAGATGAAGCTACCCTTGTGGAGAAATTCGTGGATAATTTGAGACCCATTTATGCAAACCACTTGAGGTACCAAAACATAAAGACCTTCAAAGATCTAACTGTGCTAGGGAGCAGAATTGAAGATGACATCGTAAAGGGCTCTTGTCCAAAACGGTAGGTCGTGGATATCAAGGCTCAACGAGTCGTTCTTATGGCTCTACTAGCAAGACAGATGAGGTTAACCTTCTCGAATCATCAAAGAAGAATAACCCACAAAGGAAATTCACAAACATTGGCGATACATACTCCAATGCTCTGAAAAGGTTGATGAAACAGGGTAAGCTCCAACCCATAGGGCCTACACCTGACCGAGAAAAGAAGTCCAAGTTCTGGGATGAAAATGAATATTGCGAATGTTGGGCCTGGAAATCCGCAGATATCCCTGATCAATATCGTACCTTGGTCTGACTGTCAGGATGTCAGGATGTCAAGCTACCAGGACAAATGAAGATAGACGCCAGGCCATGGAGAGGACAACGGTCAAAATATCAGGACGATATCTGACCAAGAAGTCATATTATAAGAAGAATATAAGCGCAGTAATTAGCAGCATTAATTGGAAAGATTCTGCAATTAAAGACAGGAATTAAGGGCGTAATAATGGGCATTATTACCAGTAATAAAGACAGAATATTTGGCACTAATGATGAGATAATCCAGCCGTTCAGCACTACTATATAAGAAGCACTTGAAAATCATTCAAGGGGGACGAGACACACACAAGCATACGATATTCTCTTACAAAACTTAAGCTAATTACGACTTATTGTGCTAAATATTCAATATAATAGTGAAATCCTCTCCTGACTTGGTGCCCGTGGTTTTTTCCCATTTAAGGGTTTTCCACGTACAAAATTCCTTGTCTTATTGTTATTCTTTTATCGTACTTTAATTTTCTTACATTATACCCTGACAACCTGATTCACAGACTGATCAGAGCTAGTTAACCCCACCTAGACTTACCCTGACCTGGTTTTGCCTTGCGCAAAATCCATACAAAACAATTGGCGCCCACCGTGGGGCATCTAGTTCTTTAAATTTTTTTCTCATCTTATAAAAATCCAAACAAGCCACAAAAATTGCTCAGCCCACCATTGAAGAACAATTGAATGCAGCCCTCCAAAAAATAGCTGAGTTAGAAAGTTTGAAAGAAAAAGTAGCCCAAACCGAGGCTGAAATCCTTCAGTTAAGAGAATCTGAGTCAGCTCTGAAAAAAAAATTGGAGAAAACCCAAGGAGCAGGTTCCAGATTCCCGCCAGGAACACCATTTGCATCGATTATCAAAAACATTAATTTTTCCAGTTTTGGGAGCCCAAGTGGTTCTAAGTTCGACAATATTGATGACGATGGTGAGCCAAAAAATGACAATGAAAAACCTGATGAATCTGCAGCAGCCATCATGATGGCAGTGGTCCAAGAAACCAAGAAGCTAAATGAAATATTCGAAAAGATACCTGGAGTACCTGCCAGTTTAGAAGAGGTTGCCCCTGACAGCTATGCTGATTCGCCTTTCATAGACGAAATAGAAAAAGTGGACTTGCCAAAAAGGTTTATGATCCCGTCTATGAAAATCTAAGATGGAACTACGGATCCACATAATTATGTGGCCCTCTACAAACAGAAAATGCTAGCTGCATCCATTCCCAGTGAGTTCAGGCAAGTTTGCATGTGTAAGGGATTTGGAACAACCCTGGCCGGACCTGCTTTACAATGGTACATCAACCTGCCAACTGGGAGCATCCATTCTTTTGCTAACCTGATCAACAACTTCAACCAGCAGTTTGCGAGTAGCAGGGAGTTGGAGAAGCGATCCAATAATCTTTACAGGATTACACAGAAGCCTGATGAAACTCTCAGGACATTCCTCACCAGATTCACAAAGAGAAAGTGTATATTCCCAGGTGTGACGTAGGAACAGTAGTGGAGGCATTCAGGCAGGGGTTACTACCGCATAAGGACTTATACAATAAGCTCACTAAGTATCCCTGCCATACCTTCGAAGATGTCCAGGCCAAAGCTCTTGCTTTTATCAGGTTGGAAGAAGACAAGAGCTACAAAGGCGGATCTGTAATACTACGGTTTTATGAGTCTTTGGGTACTCTATCGAGTAGGGCTTACTCTGTCGAGTAAGTAGTTTTTGACGTAAATCGATGTAGTCACTTTTGTAGGGTACTCGATCGAGTAAGTTGGGTACTCGATCCAGTAGGGGGCACTCGATCGAGTAAGTCACTCACTCGATCGAGTAAGTGTGTTTTACAGGTTTGTTTGGACGGGTTTTACTAATAACGCGAGATTAATATAAAAGGCTTCTGTCATTTTCTTTAATCACTTTTCACCTTTCTAAACCTTTCAAAAGAAAAAGAAGTTACGTAGTTCTCTCTCGTCGCGTTGTTGGCAAATCCTAAGGGCTAGAGTCATCGGATCGTGGTGTTCTTTACGCCGTTGAGACCGTCGTATTATGGGTAAGGTCCTAGTACAATTTTTATGTTGTTTCATTGATTTTAGTTGAAACCCTAATTGGGTAATTTGGAGGTTTTGGGAGTATTGTGTTTATTAGATGTTGATTGTATGATTGTATGTTTGATAGGAGGTGATTGTATTGAAGAACAATTTTGATTAGCTGCTAGACCGTATGTGGTTGTTGCATTCCGGGTAGGGTTTCCCTACTCAGTATTAGTTACATGATGTGTGTGATGATTGTGCTGTAGTTAGTGATTGTTGATTGATTCAGACGGTTGTCATTTCATATTGTTGATTGATTCATACGGTTGTTGATGTTGTATTGTGGTTGCTGTTTATCTGTCTGTGTTCTTCGGGGTGCGTCCCTGGCTGAGTGGAGTCCCTTGCGGGAGTGGCTTCACGCCCTTGATTCGCCTTCTGTGGAACCCGTACAGAAGGGATGTGCACATTAACGAACATGGGTTTATCGCTCGATGGAGATGAGCGGGGCTTAGGTGGGAACGGCTGGGGTCCCCCACTTTAGTGTGTAGTCAGTTATGAGGTGATTGGAGATGGAGACTGGGATTGTGAGTGAGCTGTTTGTATGATTGTTTCAGTGTGGCTTTGATTGTGTAATTAGTACTGACCCCGTTTAAATGTTTTAAAAACTGTGGTGATCCTTTCGGGGATAGTGAGCAGTTATTGAGCAGGTATGATATGACGCGTATGGGATAGCTGGGATGAGTCATCACGTGGCATTTAGAAGTCTTCCGCTGTGTCAGACGATGTTTTATAATTTTGATAGTTTTATCAGTAGACCATTTGAGAACCTTGTATTTCAGTTTAACATGTAATCACTTTAAACTATATTGTTATTTAAATTATATTTCTTCATTGTCATTTGATTATCATTGCCTCGGGTAACCGAGATGGTGACGTTCTCATACCTTAAGTGGTCCTGGTAAGGCACTTGGAGTATGGGGGTGTCACAAAGTGGTATCAGAGCGACGATCCTGAAACCTATAACTAATGAACCTAATGAATATAGGGAGTCAAATTAAAATGAACCCGGGGTAGAAGTTGTAGGAGCTAATGCAAAGGCTTGGGAGACGTCCTAAAGTCACGAACTCGCCCTACAATTTTTGGACCGGTCACCATGGGATAAGAGTCGGGATCGCTATGTGTTTATCTTGTGAATTGTGTACCTATATATTAATGTGTGGCATGAATCAGTGGATGTATGTATGTGGAGAATGGGGAATGTGTAGAGAAAGATGATAATGAGGTGATGTTATACATTATTGATTGAAAGCATGATAGTTGCATAGAAGTTGTTTTACGATATGGCAATATAGAAATACGGAAAGAAAATTTGTTGGTTTGAATTTATATATATATATATATATATATATATATATATATATATATATATATATATATATATATATATATAGAGAGAGAGAGAGAGAGAGAGAGAGAGAGAGAGCAGTTCTTATAAGGCCCTTACATCCATTGAGTCCCTAAGTCCTTATAAGGGCCTTTGGATGGAAGGGATGGAGGGATGAGATTACATCTCAATGGATGGCCATAAATCTCCCTCCCTAATCTCCCTTCCTAATCCATGTACAACTCCTTCCTAATTTGTATAACTCCATCCTCCTTCTAATTCTCCCAACTCACTTCCTCATTCACTCATCCTTTCTCACTTCTCTCATTCACTCTCTCTCTCTCATTTTCCTCCCACCCTCTCTAAACAAAAACCCAAAAAAAGAAAACCAAACTAAAAACAAAAAAAAAACCCAAAAGAACCACAAAACCACAAGCCGACAGCCACCACACCACCATTCACGAAAACAACCTGCTCCTTTCTCCGGCCTCCCCACCGGCCAACCAACCACCAGCCCGGCTCACCAAACTGGACACGCCAACCGACAACAACAACCACCAACCGCAACTACCGGCCTCCTCTGTCTCTCCTCCACGACGGCCCTCGCCGGCCTCCCTCCTCCTCCTCTTCTTCTCCTTATTTTTTTTTTGTTTTAGATCTGCGTGGTGGTGGTTTTTTGGGTGACGATTGTTGGTCGTTTTCTTACAATTTTGTTGGTGTGTGTCGGTGGTCGGTTGTATTATTGTTGTCGGGATAGCTGTTGTCGTGTATTTAATTTCTGGTTTTTCATTTTTTTTTTTTTTCGTATTTCAAATTTTTTTTTCGTATTGATATTGGTTAGATTTACGCCACTTATGTGTACATGACAACCTTCAGAATTAATAATTCATTCTTCATACGCCAGCTTTATTGATGCTGATTATGAAATTGCGTGTTTGTTCTTTGTTTTTTTGATTTTTGTTATTTTGTTTTTTTGTTATTATTTGAGATTTGGTATTAATTTTGTGTGGTGTTTTTTTTTTAGATCTATTTTTTTTATTTTTATTTTTCTGATTTGGTATTTTAATGTTATTTATTATTGTTGGTATTTTTTTTGTTAGTGTTACATATTTGGTTTTATTTGGTTGTTATTTTTTTATTTGGTTGTTATTGTTATTTGATTTTTTGGACTAAAGTTATACATCTTGTCTATTAAAGTTATACACTGCGTGCATTAGAGTTATACACACGATATTTAAATTTGGTTTTTTTTTTATTGTTATTTGGTTTATTTCAGATTTCGGGTTGGGTTGGGTTGTTGGTTTTTTGGTTTTATTATTGTTATTTGGTTTTTTGTTTTTGTTATTATGAGTTTTTTTGGTTTTTGTTATTATTTAATTTTTTTTCAGATTTAATATATGGACTTAATATATATGTTGTAGGCAGTGTTGTACGAGTTTATATAGCTGAAAGTTGCCCCACAGGCCGCACCCGACCACCACACCGTAACCATCCACCACCACAACACCTCACCACGGCAACCACCACCCGACACAACTCCTCTCCACCACCACCCGACAGAACTCCTCTCCACAACGCCTCCACTACCGCAGCAAACACCACCACCACACCACCAAGACCCACCTCAATTCTCCTTCTACCGCTACCACCTGCCACGAACCGCCCCAACAACAACCCCCTTCTCCTTCCTCTCCTTTCTTCGGCCACCCCACAAAACGCCCAGATCCGCCGCTACAAGTAGTACGACAACAAACACGGCCCTACCCTACACTATCCACACCCAACACCAACACTAACAAAGCCAACAACCATAATAAAACCCCATAAAAAGCGTTTTCAGATCCGCATAAACCACCACCAGTGATTGCGTTTTCAGATTTACACTTTCTCCGACCACCCCACCAAACGCCCAGATCCGCCGCACACCACTGTCGTCTTTATTTTTCTTTTTCATCTTTTTTTTTTCAGATCTTGTTTCCTATTTATTTTTCTTTTTCTGATTTGATATTTGTTTTTGTTGTAGTTGTTGGTTGTTTCAATTTGGATCTCGGTTTTTTTAGTTTTGGGGTTTTTTTTTTTTTAAATTCGGATCTATTTATTTCAGTTTTTTTTTTTAATTTCAGTTTCTATTTTTTATTGTTCCAGTTTCGTTTTTTAATTTATTATTGTTGGTAATTTTTAAATCTCAATTTTTTTATCGTCTTTCTTTTATATTTAAGTAGTGTTAATGGTGACGATGTTCGTGGTGGTGATGTGGTGTTATTGTCTGGTGGTTGGTGTTTTGTGAGACGGTTTTTATTAACAAATTATATTTTTAAATCTACTTGTGAATTTATTTTATTTTAAATTTTTTCAGATTTACTTGTGAATTTTTATATTTACTCGTCTTATTATTATATGGTCTTATTTTATATTTTACAAATCTCTCCTTGTTAATATCCGTCTTGTTATATATATTTGCCAATTTTCGTATTTAAAATTTTGTCTTGGTATTGTGTGATTTAGGATCTATTAAAATTACACTTTTTTCTGTTAAAATTACACTTTTTCCTGTTAAAATTACACTTTTTTTCTGTTAAAATTACACTTTTTTTCGTTAAAATTACACTTTTGTTAGCTAAAATTACACTTTTGTCTGTTAAAATTACACTTTTTATGCATTACAATTACACTTTTGTTAGCTAAAATTACACTTTTGTTGCTTAAAACTACACTTTTATCTGTTAAAATTACACTTTTATCTCATTACAATTACACTTTTGTTAGCTAAAATTACACTTTTGTCTGTTAAAATTACACTTTTGTTGCTTAAATTACACTTTTGTACATTAAAGTTACACTTTTGTTAAGCGAAATTACACTTATCTCTACTAAGGTTACCCTCTCAATTACTAAAGTTCCACACTCAATGGACTAAAATTACATTCTCAGTGGACTAAAGTTACATTTTCAATGGACTAAAGTTGCACAATTTGGACAATTTGGACTAACTAATGGAGTTATTAGTAATTTACACAATTTGGCCAAAGTTACACAAATTTGGACTAAAGTTATACAATTTGGACTAAAGTTACACAAATTTGGACTAAAGTTATACAATTTGGACTAAAATTACAAAATTTGGACTAAAATTACATAATTTTGGGCTGAAAATACAAAATTTGGACTAAACATACACTATTTACGACAAAATTTGGACTAAAAATACACTATTTACGACAAAATTTGGACTAAAAAATACAAAATTTGGAATAAACATACACTATTTACGACTAAATTTAGACTAAAAATACAATTTTGGACTGAAAATACACTATTTACGACTAAATTTGGAGTCAAAATACACTATTTACGACTAAATTCGGAGTAAAAATACGATTTGAACTAAAGTTACACAATTCATTTATTTTGAGTCATTGAGATTGTGCAATTTCAATCATTGTCCACTAGATTGTAACTTTAGTAAATTGATAGTGTGTATCTTTTATCATTTTATGAGTGTAATTTTAGTCAACAAAAGTGTAATTTTAGTCCGCAAATGTGTAACTTTAGTACATTGATAGTGTGCATCTTTTATCCACTAAATTGTGCAATTTCAATCATTGTCCACTAAATTGTAACTTTTTTAAATTGATAGTATGTATCTTTTATCATTTTATGAGTGTAATTTTAGTCAACAAAAGTGTAATTTTAGTCCACAAATGTGTAATTTTAGTCCATAAAAGTGTAATTTTAGTCCACGGAAGTGTAATTATAGTCTATAAAAGTGTAATTTTAGTCCATAAAAGTGTAATTTTAGTACACAAAAGTGTAATTTTAGTCAACAAAAGTGTAATTTTAGTCCGAAAATGTGTAACTTTAGTCCACATAACTGTAATTTTAGTCTACAAAAGTGTAATTTTAGTCCACAAATGTGTAATTTCAGTCTACAAAAGTGTAATTTTAGTTCATTGAGGTTGTAATTTTAGTCCATGAGTCCATGACGATGTAACTTTAATCATTTTAAGTCATTTTTATATAAAAAAAATTGAAAAAAAAAATAATAACAAATAACAAATATGAAAAACACACCAAAATATCAAAAATGAAAAAAAAACGAGTCAATGAAAATAAGATTTCATCTATTTTGGTATATCTAAGATCAAAATAAAAAAAACTAACAAAATAAAAACAAGATTTGAAACCCGAAATATGAAAAGAAATTGTATAGCAAGACAATATTTGACAAAAAATAAACAACAACAAAAAATAACAAGTGCCAAACATCAACTTTAAAAAAAACGAAAAATAAAGCGGCGGTGGTGGGGGTGGGGTTGGCGGCGGTGGTGGTGTCGGGTGGGTGGTGGTAGGTGGATGTTGGTAGTTGGGTCATGGGTGGTGAATAAGGAATAGAAAATTGAATGATTTATTTGGATTTTTTGGGTTTTTTATTTGTTAGGTTTTTTGGGGGTTTTTTTTTCCTTGGTTTTCTTTAGAGGATATGGAGAAATGAGATATAGAGAGAGAAGGAGGAGATGTGATAATGAGATGATGAATGATTAGTGAGGAGGAGTAAGGTAGTTAATGAGCAAATTAGAGGGAGAATGTTAAATTAGAGATTTAACCATCTTTTTTTGTTTTCATCTTAGCCATCCATTTCCAAGATCCAAAGGCCCATAATAGAACTTATGGACTCAAAGGTTGGAGGTGGACTCATTTGATCTTATATATATATATATATATATATATATATATATATATATATATATATATATATATATATATATATATATATATATTTATATATATATATAGAGAGAGAGAGAGAGAGGCAAGATCCGGTGAGTCCACCTATATATTTGAGTCCATGAGTCCATAAAACAATATCACGCACTATACAAAACAATATCACGAATTTTTTTTTCAAATTTTTTTTCGAATTTTTTTTTTTCAAATTTTTTTTTTCGATTTTTTTTTTTTTTCAAATTTTTTTTTTCGAAATTTTTTTTTCGAAAAAGTTTTTTTTTTCTTTTTTTTTTTTTAACTGTGATATTGTTTAGTATAACGTGTGATATTGTATTACAAAACAATATCACGATTTTTTTTTTCATTTTTTTTTATGTAAGATGTGATATTGTTTAGTATAACGTGTGATATTGTATTACAAAACAATATCACGATTTTTTGTTTCAAATTTTTTTTTTTGAAAAAGTTTTTTTTTTTTATGTAAGCTGTGATATTGTTTAGTGTAACGTGTGATATTGTATTACAAAACAATATCACGACTTTTTTTTGGAATTTTTTTTTTCAAATGTTTTTTTTTCGAATTTTTTTTTTTTTTTTTTTTGAATATAAGCTGTGATATTGTTTAATATAAAGTGTGATATTGTATCATGGACTCACGGACTCAAAAAGATAAGGTGGACTCATGTGATCCTAATTCTCTCTCTCTCTCTCTATATATATATATATATATATATCATCTATTAACAATTCCCCCAATTTTCCCCAATTTCTAGGGTTTCAATATCAGTAAATTAAATAAAGAGCATGAAAGATGACATACAAAGTGAAATTATAAAAGATTAAACAACAAGAATGTCAAATCCCCAAGTCTCCCCTAATCTTCCCTTAATTAGGATTTAGGAATGATTTAGAATGGTTTTAGAGAGTTTTAGAGTGATAAGTAATGGCATAGATCTAATTAGAAAGTATATATAGTAATAGGGTAAATCCCGAAACTGACCCGCATAATTTTCTGCCCAGACCGGTGCACTCGATTGAGTACGCACCACTCGGTCGAGTGCTCCAACCACTCGGCCGAGTGTACACACTCCAAGACCTGGGTACACCCAACCAAGCTCACTCGGTCCCCCACTCAGCTCACTCGGCCGAGTGATCGCCCAAAACTCGCGAGTAATTAAAGTACCTTGCGTTTGTAACTTTGTTATTCACTACCTCGGGCAACCGAGATGGTAACAGCTTTGTTTAACTAAGAATGTCTTGTTAAAGGCTCTTGGTTAAATGGGGGTGTTACACATATTTTTCGTACCATTGCTCCATCCTTTGATTGGGTTAGTGACTCCAACCCACTTTATTTGGAAGGGTTCGGAGTGAAAGGCAAAAGGACAAGTGTCAGAAGTATCTGGGTAATGCTTGGATAAACACTTTTGAATGGTTGGCAAATGGGTTTCATCGATGATGTATCTAAGAGGCTGTATTAAGGGGCCTAATGGTGCTTCAGGGAAATTATCCTCTCCGGGTTTCTTGTCAAGAGCAAGGCCTGGGGGTGATAAATCACGTGATGATTGTTCACAATCGTAGGAACTATAGGTGCATCATCGTCGTGTGATTCATTGCAATAGATCCATTCTTTAAGGGCTTCGATGAAGAAGAGGCTATATCAAAATGGTTTTCTTGCCTTTTCTAATTTTCTGAAAATAAGGGAATTGTGAAGAAGCATTTTTGAAGATTTTCTTTTGAAAGAAGGAACTCTAGATTTTGAGTTTGCAAAAAGGAGTTCAAATCCTTTGCTTGCGCTGGGGTTTAATGAATCTTTTATTAATTTTCCAAATTTTCTCCAAGTTGAAATGGAAAGAATTGGTAGTTTGCATCGGAATTTGCAAAGAATGGCGACTTTGGGTAACAAGTTGGGATTTTTGGCATAATAAACCTAAACCAGCATAGTGCTTGACCTGGAAAACGATTCAGCGTTCAAAGGTTTATTTAATTCATAACTTATTATTTTAAGGTTACATGGACCTATTAATTAAAGAATAAGTAATTGGGCCTAGTTTTGCTGATTCTGTAACACCCCCATACTCCAAGTGCCTTACCATGACCACTCAGGTATGAAGATATTACCATCTCGGTTACCCGAGGCAATGATAATCAAATAAACAATAAAGAAACAACGTTTAAATAGAAGTACTTAGTGAAAGGTTACAATCTCGAAACCAAAACCAAAAGTACAAATACATGTTCTCAAAATGACATTTCTTGTTCTAAGCGAAATGTAAAGAAAGCGCTAAGTTACGGAAGACTTCTATCATCATATCGTGGCAATCCCAGCTATCCCAGTACTCATCTCATACCTGCTCAATATCCGCTCACCATCCCCGAATGGATCACCGCAGGTTTACAAAACAACAACCGGGGTTAGTACTAATCACACAACTCAATATATATCAACAACAAGATAAACAGACAGCTTAACTGTCACACACAACCACACCAATTCCAACAATCTCAATCATCGACATCCTTTGGACGATCCCGCGATGGGGGACCGCAGCCGTATCCACCAAATCCCCGCTCCTCATAATGAGCGATAACCTTGTCCATTAATGTTCACATCCCTTCTGTGGCGGGTTCCACAGAAGGCGAAACTAGGGCGTGAAGCCACTCCCGCAAGTGACCCCACTCAGCCGAGGACACGCCTCGAGGACCGTAGACAACAATCACAATCACAATCACAACCGTCACAATACAATTACTATATCAAACAATCAATCTCAACACATCAACAATCATCCCATTATGGGACTAATACTGAGTAGGAAATCCTACCTGGAAAGCACACTAACAGACGGTCTCTACAGCTGTATCAAAAAGCTTCCTCTACGAAACCTCCTCCTATCTTACAACATACAAATGCTACCAAATCACATACTACTCAAAAACCCCCAAATCCCTATATTAGGGTTTAACCAAATCAAAGGAAAGACAACAAAAAGGGTACATAGATCTTACCCTCGACGCAAGGATCTCAACGGTATATCAAACGATGAAAACCGACCTTCCAAACTCCGGGATTTGCTAACAATGCGATTAAGATGATGAACGTACTTGCTTTTCTCTCTTTAACAGTAAATTAGGTTTTGCAAAAGTGTTTAGTATAAAGACGACGAAGGTTATATATCTTAATCGCATAATTAACAAAACCCGAGAAAAACTCCCCGTAAACCGACTACTCGATCGAGTACCCAAGGTACTCGATCGAGTACCCCCTTACTTGATCGAGTATCCTAGTTACTCAATCGAGTACCCAACAGGTCAGAAACTATTTTAAAACGCAACTTACCCTTACTCGACAGAGTAAGGCCTACTCGATAGAGTACCCGAAGACTCATAAATACGGAGTATTACAGTCTTCCCTCCTTAAAAAGAACTTCGTCCCCGAAGTTCAAACCACTACTAAACAAAGGTACTCCCTTAACACTTCCAACTCAACAACCAAAACAAAACTCAACATAAAACATGTTACTAACCCAACTCATCCCGACATACATACCGACACAACATACAAAAAGGGTATAAAACTCTTAAAAAACTCGTCGCGATCATCTCCTACCCCCCTAAAAGAAACAAGGTTACGTCCCCGTAACCATACATACATGATCAAACAGGAAAGGGTAACGCTCTTTCATAGCTTCCTCTGGCTCCCATGTAGCTTCCTCAGTCTCGTGGTTAGACCAAAGGATCTTAAGCAAAACTGTCTCGCCACTCCTAGTCTTCCTAACCTTTCGGTCAAGAATCTGCTTAGGCACCTCAAGATATGATAAGGACTCATCTAGCTCTAAGCTCTCTGCCTCTAACACATGTGACGGGTCACTCACATACTTCCGCAGCTGCGATACATGAAACACATTATGCACTCTCTCTAGCGCAGCTGGTAAAGCCAGACGATATGCAACTTCCCCAACTCGCTCTAAGATCTCATAAGGCTCGATAAACTTCTGACTTAGCTTGCCTTTCTTCCCAAATCTCATAACCCCACGCATAGGAGACACTTTCAAAAGAACCTTGTCCCCAACCTAAAACTCTATGTCCCGGTGATGTAGATCCGCATAACTCTTTTGCCTATCCTGAGCTGCCCTCATCCGTTCCCTGATCATCTTAATCTGTTCCACCATCTCATGCACCATCTCTGGTCCTAAAACCACAGCCTCAGCACTATCGTCCTAACAAATCGGACTCCTACATCTCTTCCCATACAAAGCCTCGAACGGTGCCATACCAATACTAGTGTGATAGCTGTTATTGTAAGAAAATTCTATCAAGTCCAACCTCTGTTCCCAGCTACCACCAAAATCCATCACACAAGCTCGTAACATATCCTCAAGAGTCTTGATTGTTCTCTCATCTGTCCTAAAGTCTGTCGCGAGGATGAAATCTTTGTACTCATCTTCAAAGTTGTTCCCAACGATTCCTGTAACTCTTTCCAAAACCTTGATATAAATCTCGCATCTCTGTCACACACTATGTCCTTAGGGACTCCATGTAACTTAAGCACGCTTTTTCGATAGGCCATAGCCAATTGTGCTTTAGTCCATGTATCTTTCATTGGAACAAAGTGAGCTGACTTGGTCAGTCGATCCACTATTACCCAAATCATGTTGTTACCTTGTTGACTCTTTGGCAAACCCACGATAAAATCCATGGAAATGGATTCCCACTTCCACTCAGGTACCGTTAAAGACTGAATCTTACCTTGTGGTCGTCGCTGTTCCCCGTTAACTCTCTGGCATGTCAAACAACGGGCCACAAACTCAGCTATCTCTTTCTTCATTCCAGGCCACCAAAATGTGTTCTTCAAATCCTTATATTGTTTGTCACCACCTGGATGTACTGAATACGGTGTGAAATGTGCCTCCGTCATGATAGTCTTTTTCAACTCCTCATCATTAGGAACACACCACCTACCATCAAACCTCAAACTACCATCTGTGTGAATAGAGAATCGAGACACTGTCCCTTTCTCTACTCCAGCTCTCCACTCAACTATCTTAGGAACCAACGCCTGCTTACCTTGAATGTCATCATAAAACTCAAGCTGCACTGTCATATCACCCATGGCATCTCCTTTCTGCATCATATGTATCCCAAACCTCGCTACCTCATCTCTCAGCCTCATCAAAGATAGAGTTGTACACAGAGAATGTATACTCTTCCTACTCAAAGCATCAGCAACTACATTGGCCTTCCCTTCATGGTAGATAATTTCCATGTCATAATCGCCAATCAGCTCCATCCACCTCCTCTGTCTCATGTTCAACTCCTTTTGAGTGAAAATATACTTGAGACTCTTGTGATCAGAAAATACCTTAAAGATTGCTCCATAAAGGTAATGTCTCCATATCTTGAGAGCAAACACCACCGCACCCAACTCCAGATCATGAGTAGGGTAGTTCTCCTTATAAGGCTTCAATTGCCTAGAATCATAGGCAATCACTTTACCGTTCTGCATCAACACACATCCCAACCCATTCTTTGAGGCATCTGTATAAACCTCAAAGTTCTCGATCCCTTCAGGCAATGCTAAGACAGGAGCTGTGGTCAAACGCTCCTTTAATGTTTGGAACGCCGTCTCACAACTCTCATCCCAACGAAACCTGTTCTCTTTCCTCATCAATATTTGTCATAGGTCTAGCTATCTTGGAGAAATCTTTCACGAACCGTCTGTAGTACCCACTAAACCCGAAAACTCCGATCTCAAAGCAACATTCTTTGGTGCTTCCCACTTTGTCTTCGCTTCTATCTTTGCCGGATCCACAGCTACCCCATCTTTAGAGATCAGATGCCCCAGAAAAGCAACTTTCTCTAACCAGAACTCACACTTGGATAGCTTAGCATACAACTCATGCTCCCTCAAAGTTTGCAACACGATCCTCAGATGCTCCTCATGCTCCTCCTTAGTCTTGGAGTAGACTAAGATATCATCGATAAACACCACTACAAACTTGTCCAAAAACTGTTTAAAGATCCTATTCATCAAATCCATAAACACTGCCGGTGCATTAGATAACCCAAACGGCATCACTACATACTCATAATGGCCATACCTCGACGTGAAGGCTGTCTTCGGTATGTCCACTTCTCTAATTTTCACCTGATGATACCCCGACCTCAAATCAATCTTAGAAAGAGCGATGCACCACTCAAGTGATCAAACAAGTCATCTATCCTTGGCAAGGGATACTTGTTCTTCACCGTCACTCGGTTCAACTCTCTATAGTCTATACACAACCTCAGACTCCCATCTTTCTTCTTCACAAAAAGAACTGGTGCTCCCCACGGTGATACACTAGGTCTAATGTATCCCTTCTCTATCAAATCATCCAACTGCTTCCTAAGCTCCTCCATCTCCTTAGGACCCATACGATACGGTGCCTTAGAGATTGGCCCCGTCCCTGGTTTCAACTCTCTCTTTGTGAAATCTATCTCTCTTCTCGCGGCAACCCGGAATCTCCTCTCGGAAACACATCCTCAAACTCTCCCACCACTGGTATCTGATCAACTGTCGGACCCTCTATCCGGTCATCTCTCACATGGCACAATATCAAAGGACATCCCTTCCTCAGATATGACTTCAAAGTGACAGCTGCAATCAACTTAACTTTGGGTTTGACTAGAAACCCACGATAAGACACACTAACGCCCTTAGGACCTCTTAAAGACACTTTCTTTTGATGACAGTCTATCTTAGCTTTATACTTTCCCAGCCAATCCATCCCAACTATCATCTCAAAACCGTCAAAAGGAAACTCTAGCAAGTCTACAGGGAAATCAACTTGCCCGACTATCATAGGTACATCCCTATATAACCTCCCACAAGATACAGACTCACCCGAAGGTATAAAAACTTTCTCACTGACAGACTCATACACCCTTAAACCCAACCGTTTAACATGACTCGAAGATACAAACGACTGAGAAGCCCCTGAATCAAACAAAACAAAGGTATGAATACCATTAACAAGAAAAGTACCGGTGATAACGTGTGCATCCTCCTCAGCTGCTTTCTTCTCCATCATGAATAACTTTCCTTTGGTCTTGTCCACCTCCGGACAAGATCTTGGTGATGTGGTCGTCTTAGCACCCGACCCATGATTGTTGTTGTTGTTCGTTGGTGGTTTATGATAAGAATTACCGCCGTTGCGGTTGCCTCCACTCTGATAATTCTGACTTCCCCGGTTTGGCCATGACCCAGCCGGTCTATTGCTCGCATAGCTCTGCGCAGGTCTCTGGAAAGTTCCCGGCGCACTTGTGCACTCATGTCTCTTGTGGCCTACACCACCACAGCTATAGCAGGTCACTCCCCAACTACCACTAACACTTCCACGGCCACGCCCAAAGGAAGCCCCAGCACTAAACCCTGACCCAGAAGAAAACCCCTTAAACTGATTGTGGTTGCCTTTCTTGTGATTAGATTGGCCACCACCCTCACTCCCAGACTTCCTTTTCTCACCACCTGACCTCTCCTGAGCCATCTCCACCAACCTCTCAGCTCTTCCAGCCCTCTCATAAGCTTCCTTAACATCAGTAAGGACTCCCACGGGTAACTTATCCATAATCTTAGGGGTCAACCCCCTCTCAAACCTCAGCGCCAAATTCTCCTCACTCAAACCCATATCCTCAGCATACCTAGACTTGTCATTGAACTGCATGTAGTACTCGGCCACAGACATCTCAGCGGTCATCTTAAAACTGTCAAACTCTTCTCTCAACTTACTCCTCACGTGCTCCGGTACAAACTCTTTTCTCATAGCCCGACGGAACTCTTCCCAAGGTATAGCAGGTAAACCTTGGTTCACATACAACTCCTTAGCACTCACTTTCACCGTATCCCACCACTTACCAGCTGCCTCCCTCAGATAGAATGCAGTCTGTTCCACTCTCATCTCATCAGGACAGTGAACCAAATCTAATATATTCTCAATCTCTCTAAGCCAGCTATCAAGAAGGTTAGGCTCCCCAACTCCCTTGTACTCTTTCGGGTTAAACCTCGCTATATAGAGGCTGATTTTAGAGTGATCAACCTCTTTCTCCTTATCCTTATCTTTCCCCACAGTCTTTAAAGCCTCAGTAAGAGCATCCTGATGCTCCAACATCTTAACGATGTCATCTATGTTCATAAGCTCAGCTCTCGCATACAAAGCAGTCTTCTTGGGCGGCATCTTGAAACTATAACAGAAAAGGGGTAGATATAAACATACGCGCCAAAACCTCCAAAACACGAAAAGAAGCTGCCCAGACCCTACTCGATCGAGTTCCCATACATACTCGATCGAGTAACAGGCTACTCGATCGAGTTCCTACTATACTCGTTCGAGTGCCCCAACATCAGACCCCAAACAGACTTTCTGATCTCTAACATACTCGACCGAGTAGGCTACTCGATCGAGTGACCCCCTACTCGATCGAGTGCCCGAGGTACTCGATCGAGTGCCCTAAAACACGATTCTGAACTCAAAATCGTCAAAAATCCACCCGATCAAGTCAGTCCCACTCGATTGGGTCATGCTAACTCAGAAACGCTACCCGCATACTATATCATATGCTAACATGCTAAAAATTTTATAAAACCATCATTATATCATAACTAAGCATATAATGCTACGCATCTTTTCATATGATCTACGAAATCATTATATCATGTTATTAAATGTCACATTGTAAACATCCAACATGTTTTCATTCCAACAACAAGTCTACATATATCATCAACCTTTCTTTCATATTCTCAGCTTTCTACTTCTCCAACAGTTACACACACTTCATCACATTCACACACAAGTTAACCAAACAACACATACGACCTTGACATACACCCCCCATGTGACCGGTTCAAAATTGTAGGGCGAGTTCGCGACTTCAGGACGTCTCCCAAGCCTTTGCATTAGCTCCTACAACCTTTACCCCGGGTTCATTTTAATTGACTCCCTATGTTCATTAGGTTCATTGGTTACAGGTTTCAGGATCGTCGCTCTGATACCATTTGTAACACCCCCATACTCCAAGTGCCTTACCAGGACCACTCAGGTATGAAGATATTACCATCTCGGTTACCCGAGGCAATGATAATCAAATGAACAATAAAGAAACAATGTTTAAATAGAAGTACTTAGTGAAAGGTTACAATCTCGAAACCAAAACCAAAAGTACAAATACATGTTCTCAAACTGACTGTTTACTATTCTAACTGAAATGTAAAAAAACTGCTAAGCTACAGCGGAAGACTTCTATCATCATATCGTGGCAATCCCAGCTATCCCAGTACTCATCTCATACCTGCTCAATATCTGCTCACCATCCCCGAATGGGTCACCGCAGGTTTACAAAACAACAACCGGGGTCAGTACTAATCACACAACTCAATATATATCAACAACAAGATAAACAGACAGCTTAACTGTCACACACAACCACACCAATTCCAACGATCTCAATCACCGATCGTCCCTTTGGACGGTCCCGCTAGTGGGGGACGCGGCCGTACCCACCAAATCCCCGCTCCTCATAATGAGCGATAACCCTGTCCATTAATGTGCACATCCCTTCTGTGGCGGGTTCCACAGAAGGCGAAACTAGGGCGTGAAGCCACTCCCGCAAGTGACCCCACTCAGCCGAGGACACGCCTCGAGGACCATAGACAACAATCACAATCACAATCACAACCGTCACAATACGATTACTATATCAAACAATCAATCTCAACACATCAACAATCATCCCATTATGGGACTAATGCGAGTAGAAAATCCCGGAAAGCACACTATCGACGGTCTCTACTGTTTGTATCAAAAAGCTTCCTCTACGAAACCTCCTCCTATCATACAAGATACAAATGCCACCAAATCACATACTACTCAAGAACCCCCAAATCCCTATATTAGGGTTTAACCAAATCAAAGGAAAGACAACAAAAAGGGTACATAGATCTTACCTTCGACGCAAGGATCTCAACTGTATATCAAACGATGAAAACCGACCTTCCAAACTCCGGGATTTGCTAACAATGCGATTAAGATGATGAACGTACTTGCTTTTCTCTCTTTAACAGTAAATTAGGTTTTGCAAAAGTGTTTAGTATAAAGACGCACGAAGGTTATATATCTTAATCGCATAATTAACAAAACCCGAGAAAAACTCCCCGTAAACCGGCTACTCGATCGAGTACCCAAGGTACTCGATCGAGTACCCCCTTACTCGATCGCGTATCTTAGTTACTCGATCGAGTACCCAACAGGTCAGAAACTATTTTAAAACGCAACTTACCCTTACTCGACAGAGTAAGGCCTACTCGATAGAGTACCCGAAGACTCATAAATACGGAGTATTA
Source organism: Silene latifolia (assembly GCF_048544455.1). Taxonomy (NCBI): domain Eukaryota; kingdom Viridiplantae; phylum Streptophyta; class Magnoliopsida; order Caryophyllales; family Caryophyllaceae; genus Silene; species Silene latifolia. Next base: position 70,368,742 of record NC_133532.1, read on the forward strand.
CAGATTCATCTGGAGATTAATGAAGGTCTAAAAAGACGAAGGCTGGGCTAGGGAAAGCTATCAAGCCCTTAGATGAAGTTTTAAGAAGACTCGGCGGTTATTCAACCACCTCTCCACTAAGGAGTAGTTAGAAGGAGCTAGGAAAATACCTATATAAAGGACGCATTTATCCAAGCGACACACACACCTCATACAACAACAACTACAACTTAGTCTATCTTTAAATCGTAGATTCTTAGTCTTAGATTAGATTAGCATTAGCATTAGCATTAGATTTAGCACGGCGAACGAACCTATCCGATCATGGAGGTAATCTGCCATCTATCCCTTAGTTTGTAATTTAGGATCCACAAGTACTCTTGTGAAGACTATAGTTGATGTTGTGTTATCGGATTTTTCTTGATATATAAAGATCTTTGAATATTCTTGTGTATATGTTTCAAGAGTCACAAAGTGTAAAAGGTTAAGTACGACTTTCAAAGTCGTACTGTGCATGTTTCCATACAAACAGATATATAAATGAATACAAAAATAGAATAGTTAATTATCTTTTTAGACCACAATATATATTGTCCAAAAACAATACAATAATTCTCTTTTACGTTCATTTTTCCATATTTTTTTGCAAAAAGTGACATTTTTTAGTTAATAGTAACCATTTTTGAGTAAATAATGACTACTTCGAAAAAAATGGTCATTTTTTAGTTATAAAAAGTGATTATTATTTAAAAAAAAACTATTTACCAAAAGTGATTAGAATCGCAACTTACAACCATCAATAGGTCTTGGTATAGACGGGTGGGGCGAGCAGACGGGTAAAGACCTCTAATAAAATGGGTAGAGGGGATAAGATGGGGCACCCCCATATGCTTCCCACTTTATGACAAATGGGTATTTTGTGAGGGGAAATGGTATCCGTCTATACGTATAGACGGATACTGTCCGTTTATAATGAGAATTTGTGTACAACCATAGCCCAAGAGAGATTTGTGAAAACAATACTCCCTCCGTTCAACTCCACTTCGCATATTTGCTTTTAGCGCGGGTATTAAGGAGCGGATTAAAAAAACTATAAAAAGTACATAGGGAAAGGGAATGGTGGGGTTAAAAATGTTAAAAAAATATAAAGGTGGGGTTTTATGGTGGATTAGTGTGGGGTATGGATGGTTTTTTTTGTAAATATGGAATGTGAATAAGGATAGAATGGTCATTTTCTTGGCCTAAAAAGGAAACATGTAAAGTGGAGTTGAATGGACGAAAAAGGAATACATGTAATGTGGAGTTGAATGGAGGTAGTATTGTTCTTAAAGAGAGGAAAAAAGCGAACAAGACAAATGATCATTGGAAAGAGACGAGAGAGTGCATCATCATTTGTGGATGTTCTTTCGCCGCGTAGCCTAATTTGCTGTTAAACCATAACAAAACACTAAGATATTGTTTTAATCATGTTGAAGAAGGATTCTCTTTGTTGTGAGGACGTAATCTATAAAGCTACGACCGACAATTAAATATTGTTCATAGCATCAAAAAAAAAAAAGATTATTTTAATCATCTATGTATTAAGTATGAGGCCCTAACTCATTCTACGGACTAGTTTTTATTTTAATAACTCGTACCCCCACATCTCCCGAGCTACTTGTTTCCTTAATTAACTAGCTCTTAGGTTATTTGAGATGCCCTAATTGGCTAAGTACAATGGATTAGTACTTTAACATGGTTTACCAGTATACATTGTCAGTTTACTGTAAAAAAAAAACACTATACATTGTCAGTAAATCAGCATGGGGAATAAATAATAGCGGTAGAGATTTAATACTCCCTCCATTCAACACCACTTTACATGTTTGTTTTATCACGTTTGTCAACGCGACTTTTACGCGGTAAATATCTTTACCTACGTATTTGCAAAAATTATAAAAGTTAGATTTTTTTAATGTACTCTTAAAGACGAATAAAATAAGATCCCACATGAATATATTTTAACTTATGTATCGAGAGAAAATTGAAGTTAAATGTCGACTTGTGAATAGTATGTAAAAGAGAAACATGCAAAATAGAGTTGAATGAAGGGAGTATTAAATCTCTACCGCTATTATTTATTCCCCATGCTGATTTACTGACAATGTATAGTGTTTTTTTTTACAGTAAACTGACGCTTAAGACGCATCAAATATACTCATGTAATTAAATAAAATAAATGTAGAATATATAGGAAAAAGTAATAAATTTGTGTCTTATGCCATTTACTACGGGGGCTGGTTAAGTTAACATTAGTTACGTTTATACCTTCTCTTCTTTGTGTAATTACTAGGTTTGGTGTCCGGCTACTTCCGAACTACCTTTATTTACCATTTAAATTTTATTTTCTATGAAATATGATTCGCTAAATTTGGTTAAAACATACATTTACAATTTATATCTTGAAATTATGATGAGATGTAAAATTAATCAACAAATTATGAGACACGTTCACCACTCTCGCTGTTAATATTATTACTTTCACTACATCCCGTGTTAATACTATTACGTTCACTACTTCTTCGGTTACTGTTATTTCTTTAACTACCCTTACTATTTTTACGGTTAACCCGTTAGTTTTGTCAAAATCGCATATTTAAATAAATTAATGTTTTCCTAAAACCGAATTGTTAGTTAATTTTTCATACTCTCTCCGTTGTTCCTACTGTTACTTTCATTACATGTGTTGTGACTGCTATTACTTTCACGTCTCTCGCCGTCATTATTTTTTCTTTCACTACTCCCGCATTTATTATTGTAAAATTTCATTACTTGCGTTGCTGCTAGTATGACTTTCACTACTCTCGTTGCTATTATTGTTGCTTTTACTACTCACGTGGGTGGTTACTATTATTTTATTTGATTATCTAGTTGTATTAGAAATATATTTAAATAAATCTGAAATATTAGTTTAGAATATTATTTAAGAGCAATCATCGTTATTTATTAATTAAATTACAAATCTAATGAATTATGGAATATATTTTTTTGGAAATCTAGATTGATTTATTAACCTTTTAATAATTTCCAAAATATAACATACTTATATTATATTTGTGTATGTTAAATAATTAACATCTTTATACTAATTAATATCATAAATGGGGCCTGTTTATATTAAAGAAACTCACTATATTCTGGTGCTCTCTAAATTTATACTTCTACCAAAACTATATAATATTTACATTGAAGTCCCTTAATCAGACCCATCACACACCGTTATGTTTAAAAACTATATACTAGAATTAATTTGTATAAATTTATTTAAGAATTATTTAATGAGAATACTCTGAACTATGAACATACTGCTGAAAATACTCCAAACTCTTGTTTAACTACAAATAAAACCAACTAATGCCCCTTTTCTCTTTGAACAGAATTAGTGTATTTTTAACTTGTTGTAGCAGGTAATTGACGATGACCCAGTTGTTTCCCTCATTAGTCTTCATCTTCTTTCTTCTTTTCTTCCTTTTCCATTATGCATCTTCTTAAATCCTTTTTTTCAAAAAAAAATTTCTATTTCTTCCATCTTCTTCCTTTTCCATTCCACTCACCTTGATTCACCCAAAATAATAAGATAAATTTAGGATAATCGGTTTATATATAAACAATCAAATATCAAATTAATTTCTTCTTCTTGGACGGACAAGCTTTTTATCGGGGGACACAGAGGGAGATAGTGTTTGGCGAATGCGGTAGGCGACCTATATAATGGCGGATTAATGTGGTGTACGTTGGTGTTGAGAAAAGCGTAAGCCAGAACGTTCCCCATCTTAAATCAAATACCAGATCTTTCACCCCCACCCTAATTCTATTTAAGCAAATCCTAATTGATTATTGATTGAAAAGGCGAGTCTTGAACTATTGATTGGTTTATTGATTATTGATTGAATAAGATGATAGCATCAGCTCTTATTCTAGCTCTTATTCATGGCTATGTACAATAGCTATAACGGTAGTGTTTTGCAAATACTCCATTATCACTCTATCATTAACAAATCAAGAAATTTCCCACTGCCCATCTGCATTTCACCATTACCACCACCCTATAACCAATCACTAACCCAATAAAAGTAACCACTAATTTCGTCAGACTCGCGCCATAATGCACCCATGAATCGTCTCCACTTGCAGCGCACCACCCCTAATCCTTGCCCAACTTGATCCAGCGGGTCAACGCCAAGCTCAAAATCAACCACCAGTCGACCCCCATTGCTCCTACAAAACTCACCAAATCTTCGTGCTCCTTTGTGGGCATCACCGCTCATCACCAAATTCGAATTGTGCAATATTGACCGAGATTTGATAATGTGTAACAAGCCTGTTACAATTAGATTTGGTAAAAAGGAGAGTTATGAGGGGTTTAATGGTGATTAGGTGAAAAGTAAAGGAAAGGGTGAAATTTTTAACAGATAAATGAAAATTAAAGAGGGGTTAAAGTAGTGTTAAATTTTAATCACCTGCTTAGCAGGTAGCAAGTCACCATAGTGTAATAAAAACGAAGGGGGCATTAGTTGGTTTTATTCGTAGTTAAGTAAAAGTTTGGAGTAGTTTGAGCAGCTCACCCATAGTTCTGAGTATTCTCATTAAATAACCCTTTATTTAATTACATGAGTTCGCTTTGGTTTTGGAATAATTAATTTATATATATATATATATATATATATATATATATATATATATATATATATATATATATATATTATATATATATATATATATAGGGTTGAGATCCTATGAGAACCCTCTTCCTATGAGAACCGTAAGAACCTCAAGTTCAGAACCTTTGTACCAAAAATACAAAAATTGTATACTAAAAGTTCAGAAGCTTTCTACCAAAGTTACACAGGTTCGTTGCCTCTCTCCTTACCAATAGATTTGTGTAAGACCGTATTAAGCAAGTATTTTACGATTGAGAATTTAAGTCATCTTCACATAAATCATTTTTCAACAAAGGAAGTAATCAAACAGTAGTAGAAAAAATTCAATTAGGATTTGTCTTTAATTTGAGGCAAGCTAAAATTAGACGAAGCATTTGTATATTGCAACTACTAAATTCTCACTAACCAAAAGTAAAAAAGAGAATACATCATGGGAATAGTGTTCCAACTTGCAAGAATCTTTCAGCATATTAATGAATTGATGAATTTATTTTTCGTGCCTTAGAAAATGGACACATAGATGGTACTTGTGGACTCTTATTTACTCCTCACAGCATAACAGAGCATTACACGGCCCTTTTTTCGTAGTGTAATATTTTTTTCAATTTCTCACTACTCTTCTATTTATGAGTAAAACAAAGTCTATGCTTTGATTTAGTTCTTATAGGATGGATTTTGAGGTTATTTGCTCGGTCAGTAGATGTATATCTCTTCTCTGTATTTGCAGTTAACATGGATTCTTACTAGCTTCTTAGTTTATTGATTAACGGATTCAATTTGATATGAAACCGAGTTTGAATGCGGTATTTGATTGTTCTTTGGTACAATATTCATGTTAAGGTAAATCAAAGGCAAACAAATAATTATGACGGATGGAGTATAATATAGTGCAAACCTAATGTACCTTTGGTAAAAAAGTTCTGAACCATAGTCTAAATATTGTTGTACCTTTGGTATAAATGTTCTGAACCCGAGCTTCTCATGGTTCTCATGGGAAGAGGGTTCTCATAGGATCCTAAATCTATATATATATATATATATATATATATATTACCTTTATTTACCATTTAAATTTTATTTTCTATGAAATCTGATTCGTTATATTTTGTTAACACATACATTTACAATTTATATCTTGAAATTATGATGAGATGTAAAATTAATCAAAAAATTATGAGACACGTTCATCACTCCCGCTGTTGATATTATTACTTTCACTACATCCCCTTTAAATACTATTAAATTCACTACTTCTTCGGTTACAGTTGTTTATTTAACTACTCCTGCTATTTTTACGGTTAACCTGTTAGTTTTGTCAAACTCATATATTTAAATAAATTAATATTTTCCTAAAATCGAATTGTTAGTTAATTTTTCATACTCTCTCCGTTGTTTCTACTGTTACTTTCATTTCATGTGTTGTGACTACTATTACTTTAACTTCTCCCGCCGTCATTATTTTTTCTTTCACTACTCCCGCATTTACTATTGTTAATTTCACTACTCCCGTTGCTGCTAGTATGAATTTCACTATCATATTAGTTGATTATCTAGTTGTATTAGAGTTATATATTTAAATAAATCTGAAATATTAGATTAGAATATTATTTAAGAGCAATTATTATTATTTACTAATTAAATTACAAAGCTAATGAATTATGGAATATTATATTTTTTTGGAAATCTAGTTTGATTTTATTTACCTTTTAATAGTTTCCAAAATATAACATACTTATATTTTATTAGTGTAAAATGGGTTCACCACATTTATATGAAAAGGACTGACTGGTGGACTTATACTCCTTCCATCAACTCCAGCTGGACCTGGACGCATGTTTGCAAAGCTAGAGATGTCCTTTGCTCTGGTTTCTTGGTTAATGGCTGATTGAATAAGGAATACTCTACCCATGGAGTGTATGAATGGCTGCTTAGAGAGCATGGGAAAGTAAGCTGGTTGCCAATGGTGTGGAACATATTATGTTTACCTAAGGTTAATTTCATCTGCTAGATGTATGTGCTTAACAGATTAATGACTAAAGACCGTTTGCTGAGATATGGAGTCATCAGTATTGATCTGTGTGACCTGTGTGACTTGTGTGGGACACAACATGAAATCCACTCTCATCTGTTTTTTACTGTATATATAGTCAGAGATTCCTGACATTGTTGCTGCAATGGTTGGGTGTTGTCTGGCATGGGGATCTGGTTAATTGGATTATCTCTTGGAAGTGTCGATCATTATTGAGGAAAAGAGTAGTCATGGCTGCTTTGGCTAGTCAGATCTATAGCATCTGGCAGAACAGGAATACAGCTCGGCATGAGGGTGTTGTGCATCACCCTACTTCTGTTTTTCGATGGATACAAGCAACTCTGAAAGGAAGGCTCGTGCAAGTTAAGCATAGTACTAGGCTTAGTAATGCATGGATGGAGAGATTAGTCCTAGATTAACCTAAGGAGATAGGTGTCATTGGTGTTATATGTATGAAAGTGCTTTGTATGGTGTAAAAATTCTATTAGTTAATGAGATTTCACATTTCACCAAAAAAAAATTAACATCTTTATACTAATTAATATCATAAGTGGGGCCAATTTATTTTAAGAAAAGTCACCATATTCTGGTGTTTTCTAAATCTATATTTCAACCAAAACTATATAATATTTACATTGAATTCTCTTATTCAGGTCCATCACACAGCGCTACGATTTAAAATTATATAGTATAATTAATTTGTATAGATTTATTTAATTACGTAGAAGTCCCTTGGTTTCTGAAATATATATACTAGTATTGGTGCCCGGCTTCGCCCGGGCTACATCTACTTACCATTAAATTTTTTTTCATTAAATAAAATTACTTAAAGTTGCATAACCCATGAATTTATCATTAATATATTTTTTATAACATATCCTAAAATTACGATAAATAAATTTTGAGACAAACTCGCACCGCTATTAATATTTTACTCTTATTAATGAAACAATAGTAATAACATTTCACTCCTTGCCCGTAATCATTGTTACTTTTACTACTCCCGCCATAATTATTGTTACTATCACTACTGCCGCATTAATATTGATAATTTCACTACTCCCGCTGTAATTATTGTTACTTTCACTATTGCCGCATTAATATTGATTATTTCACTACTCCCGTTGTTTTTTCTACCACTCTCGCTAATCTCGTTGATAATATTGTTACTTTTACTATTCAAATGAGTGATTACTATCATATAACTATATCCAATGTTTCCACAATTCTTTTTCTTCTTGTGAAATTACTTTTACTACTTAGGCATACAATTTTAAGAGGATTATATATTTATATAAATATATTACATATATGCATTAAATCAAATCGAAAGAATTATGCAATATTATATATTATGGAATCTAACTTGAATTATTTATAACCTACTTATTATATTTTTGTATGTTAAATAATTAACATCTCTATACATCTAACAAATTATAAAGTTTGATAAAATTGCATAGATTTTAAATTTAATATATAATTTTATGATGATAATAATTAATACCATAAGTGTGCATGTTTATACTCATTATTTATTTTATTTTAATGAAATTGACCATCTTCTAGACTTCTATAAATATTTAGGAAAATAATTAGGAATCTTCTTTCTTTTAGTCTCCTTAAAATTGACCATCTTAATTAATTATTTTATTTTAAGGAAATTGACCATCTTAATTAATTATTTTATTTTAAGGAAATTGACCATGTTTAGGAAAATTACCACGCTTCTATATAATTTAATTTTAACCCAAACTATATAATATTTGCATTGAGATCCCTTAATCGGGTTCATCATACGGTGCTATTGATTTAAAACTATATAGTATAATTAATTTGTATAACTTTCTTTAATTACATTGAAGTCCCTTGGTTTCTGGATTTAATATATAGTATTGATATTTACCTTACGCCTAATCTCTTATGCGGCGTATAATTCTAAATCTCTAGAAGTGTCATTACCCAACTACATATGTATTTCTATGGATGCGATAGTTCGACAAAACTATCTGTAACAACCCGGATTATAAAACAAAGGAAAAACCATAATAAAGTAAATATCAGAGTACGATACTGATAAAAGGGTCAAGGTAGCGGAAACACCTGACCAATCCGGTTCGCTACTAAATCCAAAACAACTAATACATTATTCGAAGGTTCTTGAAACATAAAAACAAACTCCTAATTTATTATTAAGCTCGCTTCACACATTCCCCAAGCAAGCATCAACCAAACAGCATCAAACTGAACAACCTGAAAAGGGGGTCGACAATCAGTCGGGAGTAACTAGATGCTCTCCCAGTCATGTTTACAACAATTGAATATAACCAACAATCATTAACAATTGAAATGCAAAACTAGTAAACATGTGAGACCATCTATACTCATGAAAATCCGACATAACATGCGATTAAACGATAACATACTAGGACAATCTTATGATATGATGACGACTCCAAAGGAAACATGTGACGACACGTGCCAACGTAAACCATATCATGACCACGTATGAACCAACACAACCACGAAAACATGGACCAATCCAGACCACCAGCACAATGTATAGAATGAACGCCGTTAGAGCGATTAACGAACTGCCTCTAACTAATGGAGCGATTAACGAACTGCCTCCATTCAATGGTATGGGCCGATTAACGAACTGCACCCATAGTGGACCGATTAACGAACGGCATCCACACTATGTATAGCGTATAACCATTGCCTATATGCCTAAGACCTGGCCAGACCTCTCGGTGCAATAGCGTACACCCGAGCGACACACTGAGGGACGGAGAGCGATTAACGAAGCGCCTCGACCAATCCGAACATAGACCATAACAAATCCCCGAAGGGTAGCCTTAGCTCATTCCGATAGTATATAACTGATACTATCGTCATTTATACACCAGCTAACAAAACAAATGCACAGTATAACTGACTGTACTAACATGCGTGAACAACATCACGACTCATTTCATAGGATAGTATAGCTGACTACCCTACTTATCATATGAATAAGAGTAACCAAAGATATATGCAAACACAAGGACATCACACGTTGAACACAATACAACATATGAAACAAGTATAAGCAACCAATGTTATAGTAACTTTAGCTATAACTTTAACATTAACCATTCAATGTTATAGTAACCTTAACCATAACATAAACTCTAGATGCGAGGTTATAGTAACCTCTACCATAACTTCAACATACACGACTTAAAGTTACACTACCTCAACTATAACCTTGACACGAAACACAAAGTTATACTAGTTCCAACCATAACCTTGAGCCATAAATCTTAGGGTACGTTAGTTCCAGCTATAACCTTATCTCGTACTTCAATGTTACAGTAGCTTCAGCCATAACTAGAGTAACTACCCAAAGTTGTACTAACTTCAGCTATAACACTTGAATCATCATCAAGGTTATACTAGCCATAGCTATAACTTTGAAGAGCACCCTTGGCCGCTTATCATGCCGCCACTAGGGTTTATTCGTAAACCCTAATTGCGCTCATGACACCCATAATAAACACATAACGAACATATGTTATATAATTAATACATTAAAACATATACAAACATGCGAAAACATACTTAATCATGATAACAAATAATCAAACATGTATCAACCATGCAAAACAACCATTAAATCATATTAATTACATCAATTGGCATAAACACAATTAAAGAAAAACACCTAGTTACCTTATTAAGCAAATAATCCTAAAGATCGTCTTCAACGATATAAACGTCTTCTCCGGGTGCAGTCTCCACGCCTTTATTGAATCACCCACGTGTCAAAGACAACGAATCTAATAAATATACTAATATATATATAAACTATAGACTATAAAAACTACGCGAAAAACATAAAACTTACAAAGAGGATAGATAAATCCAAGAAGTAGGATCGATCTAAGCACGAAAGATGATGAAGGAAGGAGGAAGAAAGGAAGAACGACACGAAACCCTAGGAAGGGGCGCGCGGCACAAGGAAGAGAGGAGGAGAGAATTTAGGTTTAGGGTTTTGAGAATTATGAGAAAAGAAGAGCAAGGGTTTGGTTTCCCCGTTATATTTATAGAGAAGTTCATGGGTTTATTCTAGGTTTAGGCCCAAAACTCACCCATCTACACCAAAATCACGTGAGACCCAAGGAAGGAGCGGGTCTTCATCGTTTTTCGAGCCCAACGAGCCCAAAAGACAACAAACGGATATTTTCCCAAAAAAAATAAAATATATAATATGGGAAAATAAAATTATAGAATTATATTACGGAAATTAGGGGTGTTACAATCCAACCCCCTAAAAAGAAGTTTCGTCCTCGAAACTTGATAAGAGAACTACCTCACTCGAAAAGATGTGGATGCTTCTCTCGCATAGACGCTTCGGTTTCCCAAGTCTCTTGCTCAAACTTTTGACTCCTCCACAGAACCCGAACCAAAGGTACCACCTTATTCCTTAACCTCTTCTCCTGACGTTCCAAAATACGAACGGGTCGTTCCTCATATGTCAGGTTAGGCTCAACCTCGATAACATCAGCCTGTAAAACATGAGAAGTATCACTGCGATATCGACGCAACTGCGATACATGGAACACATCGTGAACCTTCGACAAGTTCGGAGGTAAAGCCAACCGATAGGCTAGCTCGCCAACTCTCTCGAGCACCTCATACGGTCCAATGTACTTAGGACTAAGCTTGCCCTTAAGCCCAAATCTCTTAACACCTTTCATCGGCGAAACCTTAAGAAAAACCTTGTCGCCAACCTCAAACTCAATCGGCCTACGCCGCAAGTCTGCATACATCTTATGTCGATCCTGGGCTGCCTTAAGCTTCTCGCGGATCAACCTCACTTGCTCAATCGATTCCTGAACCAACTCTGGACCAAGAACGACAGCCTCACTAGAATCGTCCCAACACAAAGGACTACGACACTTCCTTCCATAAAGTGCCTCAAACGGAGCCATCTGAATACTAGCTTGGTAACTGTTGTTGTAGGAGAACTCCACTAGCGGTAAACTCTTCTCCCAACTAACTTGAAACTCCAAAGCACAAGCTCGCAACATATCCTCAGCGTCCAGAATCGTACGCTCGGTCGACCATCGTTGCGGCATGAAAAGCCGTACTCATCTTAAGCTCCGCCCAAAGCCAATGAAGCTTTTTCCAAAGCGAGAACAAAACCTCGGATCACGGTCGGAGATGATATCCTTAGGAACCCCATGAAGACGAATGATCTCTCGCTGATAACCATTCGCTAGTTCCTCGAGACTCCAAGTCTCCTTCATTGGAATGAAATGCGCGACCTTAGTCAAACGATCAACCACGACCCAAATCGCATTCATTCCTCTCGGCGACCTCGGCAAACCCATAACGAAGTCCATCGAAATCGAATCCCATTTCCATGTGGGAATCTCCAAAGGTTGCGATGAGACCACCAGGTCTACGATGTTCGAACTTGACCTTCTGACAAACCAAGCAACGACTCACAAACTCGGCGATCTCTTTCTTCATACCCGACCACCAAAACTTTAGCTTCAGATCCTTATACATCTTATCACCACCGGGATGAACCGAATAGGGAGTACTATGAGCCTCTTTGAGAATCTTACATTTTAAGACCTCACAGCTAGGCACACACCAACGACCATGGAATCGTAGACCATCATCAGGTCCAACGTCGAAGTCTTTGGCACGTCCTTCGCTTATAGCGACTCGAACTCCTTCTAAGTATTCATCCTCTCTTTGCTTAACTCAGATCTCATGAAAGATCTCGGATTCAGCAACCATTGCACTCAAATCCAAAGTACCAGGAAGAACTACCTCAAGGCTCATCTTCGGAACTCTCGACTCAAGTCGTCGGGTAACACCAACACCGGTCTCATAGCATGACACACCTTGCGACTTAAGGCATCAGCAACCACGTTCGCCTTACCCTCATGATCTGAGCTCAATCTTGTAGTCGTTAAGCGGCTCTAACCAACGTCTCGCCTCATGTTAAGATCTCTACGAGTGAAGATATACTTCAAGCTCTTATGATCCGTATAAAAGTTGCAACAGACTCCATACAAGTAGTGTCGCCACAGATTAAGTGCAAACACCACCGCTGCTAACTCAAGATCGTGAGTCGGATAGTTCGTCTCGTGAACCTTCAAGGCGACGGGAAGCATAAGCCACAACTTTACCCTTCGCATCAAGACACAACCCAACCCAAACTTTGACGCATCGCAGAAGACATCGAACTCAACGCCTTCTTGCAGTACGATCAACACGGAGCGGTAGTCAACCTCTTTTTCAACTCCGGAAAGCGACTTCACAAGCCTCAATCCAAATGTACTTGGATTCCTTCTTCATTAAGCGAGTCATCGGTCTTGCAATTTTAGAGAAATCATGTACAAACCGGCGGTAGTACCAGCTAGTCAAGGAAACTTCGAACCTCGTTCACATTCTTTGGACTTTCCCAATCGATCGACCAAGCTCGAATCTTGACGGATCAACCATAACTCCATCGCGGATATCACATGACCCAAGAAGGTAACTTCCTTTAACCAAAATTCGCACTTCGAGAACTTAGCATACCATACCTTCGCGAGAATTTCCAAGATAACACGAAGGTGATTCTCGTGTTCAGCCTCATCTCTCGAGTAAATCAGTATGTTGTCTATGAACACCACGACACACTTATCCAAATACTCGCTGAAAGTGCGGTTTATCTGATCCATGAAAACGGCAGGTGCATTTTTCAACCCAAACGGCATTACCACGAACTCATAATGGCCATACCTTGAACGAAAAGCAGTCTTAGGAATATCTTCATTCCTAACTGGAATCTGATGGTAACCTGACCTCAGATCGATCTTCGAGAACACACTAGCACCACGGAGCTGATCAAACAAATCCTCGATCCTCGGCAAAGGATATTTATTCTTGATAGTAACCTTGTTCAGCTCACGGTAGTCAATGCACAACCGCATACTACCATCTTTCTTCTTGACGAACAAAACAGGAGTACCCCACGGCGAAGCACTCGGTCGGATAAAACCCTTATCGATCATCTCCTCAAGTTGTTTCTTAAGTTCTTGTAACTCAGCTGGTGCCATACGATAAGGAGCTTTCGAAATGGGACCAGTTCCAGGTAGCAACTCAATCGAGAACTCCACGTCTCGCTCAGGAGGAATACCAGGTAGATCCTCAGGAAAGACATCGGGAAACTCCCTAACCACAGGGATATCCTCTAACTTAGACTCATTTGAAACACCATGGACACTTTTGCAGATAGATCGATGATCCTTTCTACCCATGTTAACCATCTTCATAGCGATGAAACCCACTTGATCGTAGGTGTAACCTAACACCCGATAAGAAACTCTCGAACTGTGGGACTCTTAAGCACGATCTTCTGATCACGACATAGGAACCTAGCGTCATAGCGAGATAACCAATCCATACCCAAAATCACATCAAACTCTCCAAGTTTGAATTGGACGAGATCAGCAGGAAGGATCGCCCCTGCAATACTGACAGATACGTCCTTGAAAAGAACGGAGCAAGAAACAATCTCACCCGTAGGAAGGGATATAGAGGTATGAACGGATGAAGACGAAGAGAGTCCGGCATGGACGGAAAAGGATTCGGATACAAAAGACATCGATGCACCCGTATCAAAAAGAACAAAAGCAGATAAAGAATGAACGAGAAAGGTACCCGTAACCACATCTGGGTTAGTATCTGCTTCAGCACGACTCATCACGAACACTCGTCCAGTCTTCGGAGCATCAACCTTTGGCGCTTCCGTCTTTGGTTTCTTGGGACAATCAACAGAGTTGTGTCCCGGATCCTTGCAGGTATAACATGTAAGCGGAGCACCAGTAACACAAGTGGTACCCGGGTGGCACGCCTTCCCGCAACGAAAACACCAGATGTTCTTTCGGGACTGATCCTGATCACGGGGAGCATACGGACGAGCCTCGAACTTCGCTTTCAGGAAGCACTTTGGGAGCAACGTAAGGCCTCTTCACGAACTTACTCTTTGCACTCTCCTCAGCCTCGGTAGCAAGGATTTGAATCATAGATGCTAAGAGCTCGATCATAAGCCTGTTGGAAAGAAGTTGAAGGAATACCAGACATAGCAGTCCGGACCTTAGGAGCTAGATTCTTCTCATAGCGACGAGTCCTCAAAACCTCGTCCATAGCTACAGAAGTAACGAAACGTGACAGCTTCACGAACTTGTTGGTGTACTCCTCAACGGTCATGGAACCTTGTTGTAGACGAAGGAACTCTTGCTCCTTCTGCCAGCGCATCTCTTCAGGATAAAACCTTTTCTTCAGAGCTTCAGAGAAGACAGCCCAACCATATCCTGGTTGAACTTCCAGACCAGCTCTAGCAAGAGCCCACCAGTTTTCGGCCTCGTCCTTCAGATAATAGGTGGCGATATCCACCATCTGATCCTCAGGACATCCAGTAGCCAAGAACAGTTTCTCGATCTCTCGAATCCAAGCTTCCAAAGCAGTAGGATCATTCGCACCATCATAAGTCGGAGGACGATGACGAGCAAAGCGATCAAACACAGTCGGTTGCTGATGGTTGTTGTTGTTGTTGTTGTTGTTGTTGTTGTTGTTGTTGTTGTTGTTGTTGTTGTTGTTGTTGTTGTTGTTGTTGTTGTTGTTGTTGTTGTTGTTATTGTTGTTGTTGTTGAGGTGGTTGGTGAAACCTTCGGCCATAGATGCCAAAGCGGCCTCTAGCCTCCTGATGCGATCGGCATCAGACTCACCATTTCCATTGCGCACCATCTGCAAGAACGAAATCTCGTTATAAGTGGTAGAACCTAAGTACCACTCCAAACAACTACTCATACACTTTACAAACATAAGAAAACCAACCAATCCTATTGGTTTCTACCCCATTTACTCTCACTCATTAACTAAGTTATTTATTTTAGTCATCAACTAAGCGAGAGTTGGGAGCGTGTTCGCTCTGATACCAACTGTAACAACCCGGATTATAAAACAAAGGAAAAACCATAATAAAGTAAATATCGATACGATCGATAAAAGGTCAAGGTGGCGGAAACACCTGACCAATCCGGTTCGCTACTAAATCCAAAACAACTAATACATTATTCGAAGGTTCTTGAAACATAAAAACAAAGTCCTAATTTATTATTAAGCTCGCTTCACACATTCCCCAAGCAAGCATCAACCAAAAGACATCAATGAACAACTTTGAAAAGGGGTCGACAATCGATCGGGAGTAATTAGATGCTCTCCCAGTCATGTTTACAATAATTGAATATAACCAACAATCATTAACAATTGAAATGCAAAACTAGTAAACATGTGAGACCATCTATACTCATGAAAATCCGACATAACATGCGATTAAACGATAACATACTAGGACAATCGTATGATATGATGGCGACTCAAAGGAAACATGTGACGACACGTGCCAACGTAAACCATATCATGACCACGTATGAACCAACACAACCACGAAAACATGGACCAATCCGGACCATCGGCACAATGTATAGAATGAACGCCGTTAAGCGATTAAAAAAGCGCCTCTAACTAATGGGCGATTAACGAACGCCTCCATTCAATGGTATGGGCGATTAACGGCCGAACCCACAGTGGACCGATTAACGAACTGCATCCACACTATGTATAGCGTATAACCACCGCCTATATGCCTAAGACCTGGTGAGACCTCTTGGTGCAATAGCGTATACCCGAGCGACACGGGGACGGAGCGATTAACGAAGCGCCTCGACCAATCCCGAACATAGACCATAACAAATCCCCGAAGGGTAGCCTTGGCTCATTCCGATAGTATATAAGCGATACTATCGTCATCTATACACCGACCAACAAAACAAATGCCGGTATAACCGACTTTGTACTAACATGCGTGAACAACATCACGACTCATCTCATAGGATAGTATAATCGACTACCCTACTTATCATATGAATAAGAGTAACCAAAGATATATGCAAACACAAGGACATCACACGTTGAACACAATACAACATATGAAACAAGTATAAGCAACCAATGTTATAGTAACTTTAGCTATAACTTTAACATTAACCATTCAATGTTATAGTAACCTTAACCATAACATAAACTCTAGATGCGAGGTTATAGTAACCTCTACCATAACTTCAACATACACGACTTGAAGTTACACTACCTCAACTATAACCTTGACACGAAACACAATGTTATACAAGTTCCAACCATAACCTTGAGCCATAAATCTCAGGGTACGTTAGTTCCAGCTATAACCTTATCTCGTACTTCAATGTTACAGTAGCTTCAGCCATAACTAGAGTAACTACCCAAAGTTGTACTAACTTCAGCTATAACACTTGAATCATCATCAAGGTTATACTAGCCATAGCTATAACTTTGAAGAGCACCCTTGGCCGCTTATCATGCCGCCACTAGGGTTTATTCGTAAACCCTAATTGTGCTCATGACACCCATAATAAACACATAACCAACATATGTTATATAATTAATACATTAAAACATATACAAACATGCGAAAACATATTTAATCATGATAACAAATAATCAAACATGTACCAATCATGCAAAACAACCATTAAATCATATTAATTACATCAATTGGCATAAACACAATTAAAGGAAAACACCTAGTTACCTTATTAAGCAAATAATCCTAAAGATCGTCTTCAACGATATAAACGTCTTCTCCCGGTGCAGTCTCCACGCCTTTATTGAATCACCCACGTGCCAAAGACAACGAATCTAATAAATATACTAATATATATATATATATATATATATATACTATAGACTATAAAAACTACGCGAAAAACATAAAACTTACGAAGAGGATAGATAAATCCAAGAAGTAGGATCGATCTAAGCACGAAAGATGATGAAGGAAGGAGGAAGAAAGGAAGAACGGCACGAAACCCTAGGAAGGGGCGCGCGGCACAAGGAGGAAGAGAGGAGGAGAGAATTTAGGTTTAGGGTTTTGAGAATTATGAGAAAAGAAGAGCAAGGGTTTGGTTTCCCCTTATATTTATAGAGAAGCTCATGGGTTTATTCTAGGTTTAGGCCCAAAACTCACCCATGTACACCAAAATCACGTGAGACCCAAGGAAGGAGCGGGTCTTCATCGTTTTTCGAGCCCAAAAGACAACAAACGGATATTTTCCCAAAAAAATAAAATATATAATATGGGAAAATAAAATTATAGAATTATATTACGGAAATTAGGGGTGTTACACTATCCGATATGATTCTTAAATTATATTACCTCCAATTCTAAATGATGTTCGATATTTCCATTAATGGAAAATTTATAATAGTGTTTCACATTTTGTTTGTTGTCTATAACTTATGAATTTTAGGGCTTATGACTCAACAATCGTTCTCTACTTTCATTACCTGTCACATTGGAAACCATAAAATTTCATACCTGCGATAATAAACTAAGAGGGACAAAATAATACGGAACAAAAGTTTATTTTATTACTGAAAGATTTAGGGTTATAATTTTCGTAACTCTCTTGATTCCATCTCTAAGGGATTTAGGGTTTTGATAGTGACTACGTGGTGTTATTGACTTAATCCCGTAGGGACCTGATGGGGTCGTTTTGTGACTTATTCCATTTTACCTACAATTTGGTTGTAGGAAGACGGGATCATTTGACTTAATCCATCTGCTCTCCTTCACCCTTAAGATGAGATCTATAATTTATAGTAAAATAGCTCGGAGGGCAAGGCAACATCTTCTAGAATATTCTAAGATATTATCACAATATTTTTGATAATTATCCCTAAATACAAAAGATATCAAATAAAGAATAGATACCAAAATATAAAATTTTGGTGTCTACAGATGCCCCCTCGAGACTAGTTGTAGAAACTTGATGTCGGTTGCAACTTCGTCTCGAAGCTTGAAGTAGAATGATGCAAGGTGTATTTGACTTGTCCCTGAACATCTATTTAATCTTGGCCCTTGAAGAATGGAGATGAAGAGCGAAAATAGTCCCACTTGGCGTACCAATTTGTAAACCATTAATTTTCATACCTGCGATAATAAACAAAGAGGGAGAAAATAATATGGAACAAAAGTTTATTTTATAACTGGAAGATTTAGGGTTACAATTTTCGTAACTCTCTTGATTCTACCTGTAAGGGGTTTAAGGTTTTGATAGTGACTACGGGGTCTTATTGACTTAATCCCGTAGGGAGCTGATGAGGTCGTTTTGTGACTTATTTCATCTTACCTACAATTTGGTAGCAGGAAGACGGGGTCATTTGACTTAATCCATTTGCTCTCCTTCAGCCTAAAGATGAGATCCACAATCCCCTATATACTAAAAGATTACCAAAGCTAAAATTTTTCCGCCTAAGTTTTGCGCCTAAGACACATTCTACTATCTATTTTTAGTCATATTCTTTAGTATATAAAAAAAAAACTCAAAAGGTTTACCTCTAAATTCCATTTACTTAAGGAAAAAATTTCACTCCAAACTTTATTTACTTAAATAAGAAAACAAATGAACATTAAACTATTAATATTTCATTAAAATATAATTTTTCATCAAATTAAAAAAAAAATTAATTAAAATAAAATACAAGTCTAAATACAAATTGTTAAACGTCCACTGAGTAATTAATAATAAACAAAACAAAACAAAGAGCAAGCACGCTAGTAGATTGGCCATGGTGAAAGCAAAGCAGAGAAATAGTGAGAAACGAGCAGAACCGAAGAAAACAGGGCCTGATGAGGATGATGTTATTCGTATGAAACCCATGCAGGAAGTGACAGGTATCCCTGGTTTACCTTTTGATGATGTAACGGACGAAAATATGGCTGAAAATTCGCTCTGGATTACTAAACGTGGGAGGAAAACTATTCTCATTGATGAGGAGGACGATAAACCAGAGGATTTGATCCAGTTTACTAAAGAGGATGTAGAAGAGGAGATTGCATACTGGAACAATGCAGTGTACTATTATTTTGTGCTAGGAGCAAACCTTCCGTGGGAGGTTTTAAATGGATTTATTCATAGAATTTGGCACAAACATAACATTGATAAAGTATCGTTCTTGCCAAATGGTATATTCCTGGTTAGATTCAAAGAAGGCAAAGACAGAGATGAAATTTTGAAGGCGGGACATTTTATGTTTGACAATAAACCACAGATTGTCAGGCCCTGGACTGAAGAGACTGAACTCACCAAGGAGGATGTTAAGAATGTCCCTACTTGGGTGAGAATTCAAGCTCTGCCCCTAAAGTACTGGGGTAAATGCTTGACATCCATAGCTGGTTTACTTGGTAAATTCTAAAGAGCTGATCATGCCACAATGGATAAAACTGGATTGGTATTTGCAATGGTCATGATTGAGGTGACAGTAGGGCAAAAGTTCCCTAACAAAGTCAAGTTTTTAGATGAAAATGGGAAGGTAGTAGCCCTGACTGTTGAGTATGAATGGAAACCCACTATTTGTACTAAATATAAAGGGATAGGCCATGATCAAGCCAGCTACAGGGGTGGAGTGAAACCAGCTCCACAACAGATACCTGTGCAGAAGATTTGGAGACCAGTTGGTATTAAGACTCAGGAAGCCACCACGACAACAACAGATAAACCAACAGATAAGCCTGAAAGGGTGTCCACTATTGTGGTGAGAACTCCTATCAAGCAGGTGGGTAGTGCTGGTATCTCCCCTGAGAAGTGCTGCATCAGGAAATGTAACTCCTATAGTAGGAGTTTGACAAAATAGTAACCCAATTTCTCCTATATCTAATGAATAATATTGGATTTTGGAATGTTAGAGGATTGAATAGTATAAATAAACAGAATAATATTAAATGGTTTCTTCATAATAAAGAGGTTGGTCTTTTTGGCCTCCTTGAAACAAAAGTAAATGGTGCAAATGTGAGTAATATTTCTACAACAATGCTAGATGGGTTGAGTGTAACCAATAACAGTGGGTCACATAAAGGAGGAAGAGTTTAGATTTTGTGGAGACCAAGTTTGTTGGATGTTCAAATATTGCAATATGATGCTCAGTTCATTCATACTAAAGTGGTATCCCAGTAGTGTTTTTGTCTTACAATGGTGTATGCTTTCAATGAGGGGACTGCTAGAAGAGATCTGTGGGAGAAACTGGAGGAGATAAATGGACAGTGGAAAGGTCCCTGGACTATTGCCGGAGATTTCAACACTGTCATTACCCCTGATGAACGTCTAGGAGGTAATATAAAGCAGTCTCATATGGATGAGTTCATTGAATGCCTGGCAAACTGTGGAGTCACTGATCTAGTTGCTACTGGAGCTTTCTACACCTGGACAAACAAGCAAGAACCTCAAACCAGGGTGTACAGTAGGCTGGATAGGTTTCTTGTTAATCAAGAGTGGCAAGGCCAATTCCTTGATATGTTGGCTCATTATCACCCTGCAGGCCTGTTTGACCATAGTCCGTGCACTATGAGTAATGCCAAACTGGATATAACAAAGAGAGTCAGCTTTAAATATTTTAACATGTGGGGTAGGGCTCCTTCTTTTATACCAAAAGTGAAAGATGAATGGGAAAAGGTCTATCCAGGACATAAGATGTTTTCAGTTATCAACAAGTTAAAAGCCATAAAGCCAGTTCTGAAACAACTTAATACGGAATGTTATGCTGACATAGAGAATTCCACTATTATTGCAGAAAAAGAGCTGGAAGCCATTCAATTGCAGATTGAGTCTGATCCACAGAATGCTGAGTTAATAAAACATGAGATGGACATCTCTGGTAAACGGAAGGATATGCAGACTGCAAGGATCAGCTACTTGAAAAAAAAGCCAAAGTTCAGTGGCTTGAGGAGGGAGATTGTAACACAGCTTACTTCCATGGAGCCATAAGAAAGAGATGTAGTGTCAATAAGGTTATTCAGATAGAGAATCAGTATGGGCAACAGTGCACTGATAGCCACAGTATCCAGGAGGCCTTTTTGGACTACTGTCAGTCTCTGTTGGGAAGCAGGAAAGCAACTGAAAAAGTGAGGTCTCGGGTCATTGATGAAGGGAGGTGCTGCACCTCTGAGCATATTCAGCTTCTCAACTCTCTTGTAAATAATGAGGAGATCAAAAAAATCTTTTTTGATACTCCTATTGATAAATCACCAGGACCTGATGGGTATACAAGTGCTTTTTTCAAAGGCAGCTGGCCTATTATTGGAGATGATATATGTGATACTATCAAAGACTTCTTTATCTCAGGTAAATTGCTTACCCAACTGAATGCTACTAACATTACACTCATTCCTAAATGTGAGAGACCAACTTCAGTCAAGCGATTTAGACCTATAGCATGCTGTAATATAATCTACAAGGCCATCTCCAAGCTTATTTGCAACAGACTTTCACTGGTAATCCCTGATATAATCAGTGAAAATCAGGGTGCTTTTATCAAAGGGAGATCCATCATTGAAAATGTACTGATATGTCAGGACATTTTAAAGTTTAATAACAGGAAAGCAGCCTCACCCAAATATTTGTTTAAAATTGACCTTCAAAAAGCTTATGACACTATTGAATGGGATTTTGTGGCTCAACTGTTAAAGGCTCTTGGTTTTCCTAATCAGTTCTCCCAGAGAATTTTGACATGTGTGACTACTACATCTTTCACCTTGTGTCTTAATCGAAGCAGTTTTGGCTACTTCACAGGGAAGAGAGGACTTAGACAAGGAGACCATATGTCCCCTCTCCTTTTCACTCTGTGTATGGACTATCTAACAAGAATGATCAAGTTTGCCACTGGACATTGGCATTTTCAGTACCATCCTCTATGCAAGGGGATAAAACTAAATCATCTTATGTTTGTAGATGATTTGCTCATGTTTTGTAAAGGTAATACTCAGTCTATTATGCTGATGATTAGGGCTTTCTCATCTTTCTCCAATGCCTAAGGGTTATATATGAATTGTTCTAAATCAGAGGTGTATTACAATGGGGTCTCCTTAGTACTGAAAGAGGATATTCAGCACGCAACAGGGTTTGTAGAAGGTACTATGCCTTTCAGATACCTTGGGGTACCAATTCAAGCAGGCAGGTTAACTAAGAAAGAATGAAATGCCCTCATTGAAAGGATGGTGGCCAGAATCAAAATTATAGGGGCTAAAAAGCTCTCCTATGCAGGGAGACTAGTTCTTATTAACTCTGTGTTGAATACTTTATACTCCTACTGCGCAGGTATGTTTATAATTCCCAAAGGGGTCATTAGGAGAATAGAAGCAATCTGCAAGAATTACCTCTTGGATGGGAGCTCAGATTATCATAGAGTGCCTTTGGTTGCTTGGGATAAGGTCACTCTACCAAAGAAAGAAGGCTTAGGCATAAACAAGGCTGTGGTTTGGAATATAGCTACTGTAGCTAAACTAGTTGACTGAATCTATAGCAAAGCAGATAGGTTATGGATTAGGTGGATTACTCAGGTTTACATCAAACAGCAAGATTGGCACAGTTATACACCTCCCCTTGATGCCTCCTGGGCATGGAAAAGCATATGTAAAGTCAAAGAAATCATGAAGAATCGTTACAGTAATAACAACTGGGTAATCACCACTAAAGAGTACACTATCAGTGCAGGGTATGCCTGGTTGAGGGCCTCCCAACTTGAGAAAGATTGGACTCATATCGTATGGAATAGATGGAATTACCCCAAACATTCCATGATAGCTTGGATTATTTTCAATCAGGGTCTGAATATAAAAGCTAAGCTGTTTGAGTTTGGATGCTGCTCTGATAATAGATGCTACATCTGTGACATTGACCCTGAAACACATGACCATTTATTCTTTGCTTGCTCATACAGTAACCATGTCCTGATAAATGTTGAAGAATGGTGTGGTTTTAAGATTGAAGTTAGTACTGCAGTTGGGGCAGCATATACTGCAGGAACTACTCTGAAGAAGCAGGTTCATCTACTCATCTAGATAGCATGCTATTAACACATCTGGTCCCAGAGAAATAATGCTCGGGTTAATGCAGTCTTGGTCAGGCCGGCTGTGTTAGCTGCAGGTATTATAGAGGAGGTGAAGAGAAGGGTTAGAAATAAGTTTGGAAGAAATGGTAATGAGCGACGAGATGAATGTCACAGTCGAACAAGGATGGCTCCATAGATGGGGTATTATAGTTGCTGATAGATAAAGGATTCTTGTTTACTTTTGTTCTTGGTATTAAGCTCAAGCAGGTCTGTATGCGAGGTTTTTAAAATGTATGTATTCAACGTTTTTGTCTCGTAATATATATAATACTCACATTTCACCAAAAAAAATAAACAAAATGATGGAACTTGATTTATGTAATATAAACCTTATCGTTATTATATTAAGTTTTCCCTTAAATAATGAAAGAAAGAGGGCATTATTGAGTCACAAAAATTGTAAGTTTATTTAATTTTGATATCACAACACCACAAATCTTGATAGCCCCTAAACATATATGTGAAGTTTAAAAATGTAATGAGCACTTCATAACCAATGGAATTTAAAAATAAAAAAATAAATTATTAATTTATAACCTTAATACACTTACCTTACCTTAATACACTTACCGTGATGCAATAATAAGAAAGATTATTGACACATACAATACTGTTGCGAATGAGGGTAAAAAAAATATTGGTTTGAATTTTAGCTCACACGTGTTGTTTTCCATCTTATATTTATAGTCAATTGAGGATGTGTTTTATGAATTTTGAGAGTCTTTTTTATTATTATCAAATTTAATATATACATAAATATATAGCAAAGTTTTATGACTTTTGAGCATTCTTTTTCATTATTAGCAAATTTGATAGACATAAATATGGAGCAAGGAGAAATAAAATGTAAAAGGTTTGTTTTAATATTTTTTTTTTTTTTACAAAATTCACCTTGCATGAGAGTTGTTTAAGGATTTATCTTACGAAACTAAAAGATGACCGTGGAAGATGGTAGATACTTTGCCATGCTTTTTATGTATAGATTTATTTATGTATCCAATTTAATGAAATTGTGCACATTTATAGCAATAAGAGAGATTTGCACATATAAACAATTTAAAATTAGAGTGATGTAAATTTTTATTTATCTTTTAACATATTCTAGTTTTAAAAATCAAAAGGCCAATACTTAATATTAATTATGTTACTATTTGCCTTTAATATTTACAATTTTTTTTAAAGGCGTAAAATTAGAATTATGTGATATTTATTTGTTGCTTAAAATATTCTAACAATAAACGTCGAAATTTAAAGTTTAGTATGAATTTTGATTTTTGATTGTTATTTAATTAATCTAGAAATTTAAATGGCCAAAGTTTAATACTTATTATGTTATTTGCATTTAAAGTTACTTTTGGCTTACCTTTTTATTTTATTTTACATTTAGATAAGTTAATTAAATCAATGTCATATAATAATAAATTTATAATCCATGTCACATTAAAATTGCCATGTCACATTTAAAATCGTCATGTTACATATAAAATCGCTATGTCACATTATTTTAGTTGCCCTTTTAAGTATATATTGTGTAGATTTGACGCATATTACTTGCTCTCTATTAAAAAAATATATATATATAAACTAAGATTATTAGATTCATGGAAAGAAAAAAAACATTAAAACAAGTTGAGAAGTTTATAAAATTAAATTATTAGTTTTGTGATTAAAAAAATAATTAATATATAGATTTCACGATATTACTCAATTTTCTTGATTAATTTTACACTTCAATTTTTTTTCTCATGTCAAAATATAATAACCTGAAATATAAAAAATTAACGAGGTGTTAATTTAGCATGCATAAGTAATACAAAAATAAAAACTCTATAAATATTGCGCATTCATTGCACGGATCTACACTAGTTTATAGTAATGTAGCTCGGAGGGCGAGGCAACATCTTCTAGAATATTCTATAATATTATCACAATATTTTTGATAATTATCCTTAAATATAAAAAATATCAAATAAAAAATAGATACCGAAATATAAAATTTTGGTGTCTACTCACATGTTATTCTACGTGGTGATTCTTTTGCAACATAAATGTGGAACATCATCTAGATGTATAGGGAGTAAATTTTAAAACTTAAAACGCGATATATTTTTTTTGTAAGTATATACAGTGACGTTATACGTCTTATCGTGTATAAACTATCGGTTTAAATACTCCACGGTTTTCAATTAAACATTTTTTCAGCTTTCAAGATATAAGTCTTTAGTTATATGAAAATATTAACGGAAAATTTACACGGTATCCCTGAAATTTGTCATTTTGTACGAAATACCTAATTTTTTAAACCGGAAAACTTTAAGAGACCATAATTTGTGTTTACGAGCTCAAACAGTAACGATTTTTTTTTTAAATTGATCATCTTTTCAAATATTACGATTTTTAAAAATTGTCATATTTTGAATAAAACCAAGTAATCTGCAGATGAGTTAGTGAGAGCAATAGCAATAGAAAAACTCTATATAAAGTTCTTCTCATGCCATATCATATTTGTTTATTTTTAATAATTAAGAACTTTAATCCACAATAGAGGAACTTTTTTTTCTTGGAAATAGACAAAGTTTAAAGACACTTCACATTTTCTATCTCATGGTCATTGGTTATCACATTTCCATATGCTTAGCAACCTAGTTCTTATTTTAGAACTCAATTCTTAAAATTAAGAACCAACTTTATGATTTAGGCCTGTTCTTTCGGCTTTTTAAGTGAATCAATCGAATCGAATCGAATGGAGCTAAATGAATCGAATCGAGCCAATCGAATCAATGGAGCTGAATCAATGTAATGTAATCGAATCAATCGAATGGAGTGAATCGAATCAATCAATGGGAATGAGCCGAACTAATCAACTAAGTTTGGTTGAGTGAATTGAACTGAAATAATATTAATATTAATATTAATACAAAATATAATAATAATAATTATATTATTATTATTGTTATTATTATTATTATTATATAATTATTATAGTTAATATTAATATTAATAATATTATTAGTATTAATATTAATATTATTATTATTATTAATATTATTATTATTATTATTATTATTATTAGAAGAAGAAGAAGAAGAAGAAGAAGAAGAAGAAGAAGAAAGAGAACATTAATAATAATAATAATAATAATAATAATAATAATAATAATAATAATAATAATAATAATAATAATAATAATAATAATAATAATAATAATAATAATAATAATAATAATAATAATAATAATAATAATAATAATAATAATAAACATAATAAACTAGGAAGCCACCATAAATCACGGTTCACCATCAATATAATTAGGTGAAATAATGGAGCACCAATTTGCTAGATTGATGTTCAAAGTCTAGCCGTTTATCATCCTAATTTGACTGATTAGGTAGGCATCACGAAGCACCAACAATCCTAATTTAATTAATTTGATAAATAAAAATTGACAGACCCCAATTTCATCTTTAACAAATAAATAAAATTTGGTTGAGTAATTAAAACTCAACAAATAATAATAATAATAATTGATAACAAGAAAATTAATTAATTATTTCATAAATTAGAATCCATCTTGTAAGTTTTAAGTCATTTGAACAATAAAATTAAGTTTTTGGGAAAAATATTGATTTAAGAGTTCACTTGGTTCAGTTTTAGGTGAAAAATGTACAAAATAAAACGTTATAAAAAAGTTTATGTGAAAGAGTAAAGTTTTTATATGAAAAACTAATCTATACAATATAGTTAAAAGGCAACTTAAAGCATTTAATTTTAATCCACGTGTAATTTTGCTATTGGTTAATAATAATTTACTTATATTAATTACTTGATTATCTAACTAGAAGTAATCTCTAAACACAATGTGTTACATGCTTATAAATAAAAACAAAATAAAAAATATTAGTTGCAAACACAAAAAATAAATTAATATAAACTCTTTATTTTCCTCTCATAAATTTGCTATCAATCTACCTAGTATATTTATTTAACTTTTATTTCATTTATTTAATAGTCTGTCTTTTTGTTTTTCCTCACAATTATTATACTTTGTATTTATTTCTACACAATATAGTTAAAAGACAACTTAAAGCATTTAATTTTAATCCACGTGTAATTTTGCTATTGGTTAATAATAATTCACTTATATTAATTACTTGATTATCTAACTAGAGGTAATCTCTAAATACAATGTGTTACATGCTTATAAATAAAAACAAAATAAAAAATATTTGTTGCAAACACAAAAAATAAATTAATATAAACTCTTTATTTTCCTCTTATAAATTTGCTATCAATCTACCTACTGTATTTATTTAACTTTTATTTCATTTATTTAATAGATTGTCTTTTTGTTTTTCCTCACAATTATTATACTTTGTATTTATTTTACCATAATTTTGTATCTCCCCCTTAGTTCACAATCCATTCTTCTTCTCTCAAATAAATTCTTGAAATTAATTAGATAATTTATTACAAAAATTTCCTTATATAAATATAACAACAATTCTATTTTTCATTTTTATCCAAACAGTTGGTAGGTAAAGTATGCATATATAACCAAATGAGTTATTTAACTTTTTTATTCTTATTATGTTTTAAATTAATTAATAGTTATAATTTTATTTAGTTATTATTTTGTGTTTGTATTGAAATTGCAGGAGGATGACATACCCACATATCAATCACATTGCATGAAATTTGGAAATAATGGTTATGAAACTTCTTTGCAATTTTCTTTTAACTTGAATACTTATTTTTTTGTTGGGTTTTTCATTTTTTAATTATTATTATGATGTATCGCAATATCAAATTGTATTATGAATCTCTAATTATTGGTGACATGTTACATTATATATTCTAACCCTTAGAATATATATTAATTAACAATTTTTTTTAAAATTACTAAATTGTCGTACACCCTTTCGTGCACTTTATTTTGTTACCTTGATTAGGTATCCTGCCAACATATCTCCAAGATAATAAGTAAGAACACAAACAAGCCGAATAACACACTGAACAATACCGCAAAAAAAAAATAAAAAAATAAAAAAAAAATAAACAATCAAATCCGTGATTCTCACGAGTCACAAAACTAGTTAGGTATTAATAATAGTAATATTAAAATTAACAATGTTATTAATAATATTATTATTAATTAATATTAATATTAATAATAATAGTAGTAATACTATTAATTATATTAATATGAATATTATTGATTTTAATAACCATAATATTCATAATAATAACAATAATGAGGATGATTAATTAATAATAAATTAACTATGATGATGATGATGATAATGATACAAATAATAATAAATAGTTATAATAATAATAAAATAAAAAATAATATTAATATTAATATTAATAAATATATAAAATTAATCATATTAATAAAAACTATTAAGTTTAAGATTCGCAAAATTGATTTGGTCAATTTGAATTTAGTGGAGTGAATCAAGTGAGTGAAATTTGAATCGAATTGAAGTGAAATTTGAATCAATCAATGAAAGTGAATCGAATCGAATCGAGCGAATCAATAGAGAAATTTGAATGAATCAATTGAATCAATCGAATCGAATAGAGCTTATTGAATCAAGTGAGTTGAAAATAAGCCAGAAAGAACAGGACCTTAGTAGATCAACTCTTTAAATAAAGTTTTTGTTGACAATCTCAAAAATAAGAATTACTATTGCTAATGCTAATAATATAACCGGGTGGCAGGAAATAAGGTTATAGAATAAGACAAAGAGAGATGAGAACAGAAAGTCGGTCAATTTTGACATAATAATTTACATGTATGGCCATCATGAGCAACATACAAAAGAGAGAACGAAAGTTGGTGAGTCAATAGAAAAATTGAGTAGAGTTGCAGGCAAATAATAACTGGGGCTCAGGCTCACCAATACTAGTGAACAGAAGAAAGAGATGAAGAAATGAAGAGAGAGAATTTGACAATTACACTATCATATTCTCTCTTGATTAAAATCACAAAATCTCATTTGTGACGGTATGTATCCGTCATTTTGGAGTGATGGTACGTATCCGTCATTTTGGAGTGACGGATATCATTTTCCCTCACAAATGACCCAAATAGAGGAGAGAGGGAAGCACATAGGGGTGCCCCACCTTGTCCCCCTATCCATTTTGTGAGTGGCATTATCCGTCACTTGTTCCGATCCGTCTTCAGCAAGACTAATTACATAAAATAGGGGGAATGGGTATTTTATTAGGAAAAATGAGTGTCACCGGGGCATTTTTTGAGTGTCACTTGGGTATTTTTGTCTTTTTTTCTAATTTTTATATTTTCATACTCCCTCGTAGTCTATATAAACCTTTCTATTCATGGATTGGATGACACAAATATTTTGAGTGTTTGAATTAAATAAACTAAAGTATTGTGGTGGGGTGAGATAATTGAAAACAGAGAAGGTATTGTGGCGCTTTATTTTTTCGCTTATTTTCACCCATTTCGATCAAATTCACTTATTGATTGATTGATTCATTTCGATTGATTGATTGACTCCATTCGATTCGATTCGATTGATTGACTCCATTCGATTGATTCGATTCACTATTTCAAGCTCAATTGATTCGATTGATTGATTGACTCATTTTGATTTTTACTCATCTTAAATTTAATAGTTATTATTAATTTTGTTATCAATAATACTATTTTTTTAATATTATTATTCTTTATTATTATTATTATTATATTTAATAATATTGTTAATAATAATGTTATTAATAATTTATTTATTATAATTACTATTATTATGAATATTATTATTAAAATGAATAATAATGTTATTAATGTTAATGATGTTGTTGTTGTTGTTGTGAATAATAATGTTATTATTATTATTATTATTATTATTATTATTATTATTATTATTATTATTATTATTATTATTATTATTATTGGTATTATTATTAAAATTATTAACATTTATTATTAATATTATTGATGGGGCACGCTCAACCGACTTGACCCACTAGCCAATACGGGGTCATACAAGTCAACACGCTTGCAAACATGGTTACGGATTCGCTTAATACCCTACGAATCACGAATCATTAAAAGCGAATTCTATCAAATTGATTACTGAAAATACGTATAACACATTTTCTATAAGCGAATCGCGAATCGGTAAGGCGTATTCATAGCGAATATGGTAACCATGCTTTCCAAGCCATCATTTGAGGTACACATAGAAACCTATAAATACCTCATTATTGACCAATCAATGGTAAAATACTTCTCACCAACAACTTCCTCTCTCTAGAAGTAAGACTACTCGGGCTACTATGAAAGGGCACAGAAACCTTAGCTTCAAGCAAGGTTTCAACTATCCACCAGTACCGTAAGGCATCAGAGAAGGACCTATTGCGAACCCTTCGAGGCCCTATTTGTTACGCGTAAAAGATCCATCCGGAGAGAGCAAGCATAGGTTTGAGGTGCCATCGTCTGAGAGAAGCGCGTTGACCCGACCCGGATTCGAGCAACTCTTACTTGAGTGTTTTTATTCGAAACAACTATTTTTACTAATATCATTATTAATATTGACATTATTATTTATTATTGTAATTAAGAATATTATTAGTAAAAAATTACTATTTTTTCATTATTATAATTTATGATTATTCATATATAATATTATAATTTTTTTCTTAAAATTTTTAGTATTAATATAAATAGTATTATACTATGAATATTAGTATTATTATAGTTGATAATAACAATAATATTAAATATTAATATTATTAATATTAATATGATTATTTTGATTGATTCACTCAATTGACTTTATTCATTTAGTTGATTCGGCATTCGGCTCTATTGATTGATTGATTACTCAGCTCCATTGATTCGATTGATTCGATTCGGCTCCATTCGATTCGATTATTTCATTAAGTTCAATTTCGGCTCCATTCGATTCGATTCGATTCGATTCGACTCTAAAAAGCCGAAAGGAAAGAACATGGCCTGTGTGGTATTATTTTGGGGTGACCTTGATTAAAATAAGTATTGTTATGGAGTGATGTTATTAAAATAAGATAAAGTATGGATGTTGTGGGTATGTTATTGTGGGCTAAGGTGATTAAAATAAGTATAAAACTTTACTAATTAAAGAATGAGAGAAAGTATTGTGAATAGATGAAAAGGGAAAGAGGGAATGTTATTTAGAATATGAGGTAGTATTTGTTTTAGGAAATTTTTAAATGATTAATTGATAAACGGTAAAATTGAAAGTTTAGTTTATCCTCATTGCTCGTTGCTCAAAGTATAGGTGGCAAATATTGACACGACCCGAAAATACGACACGAAGTTCATTAGCGGTTTAGGGTCGAGAGGTTGTGGCCCATTTAAATAATTGGGTTGACACGGACACGACACGAAACTTAAATGGGTCACATTAGGGTTGAGCACTTTTGACACGAAACCTGGGTTGAATCAATAATCCAACAAAACAACTTAAAAATAAGCATTCTCGTTCATCATATTTGGGATAATAGGGCTATAAAACTTACCTTATTAATTAGTTATTTGGGTTAAATGGGTTACAAATGACCTGCTACAAGATAAATGGGCTAAACAAGTCGGATTGCGTTATAGAAAAATTAAATGGGTTGGGTTAGGGGTGAGACAAATGACCCGTTTATATAATTGGTTCGGGTTAATGTTAGGGTAGTGATAAACCGTTTAAAGTTGACACGATCAGGAACACGACACGACCCGATCTGTTTGCCAAGTCTAGCTCAAAGTATTGACAGTATAGTGTTTTTTTGGTAGAAAGATCTTTGTGCGGAGTTTATGTGACATTCAAGTATTCAACAAAGTATAAAACTATAAATGGGTAGTGTACGATGCGGCTAAACGCAGGGGCGTTTTCAGTGGGGGTTTATGAGGTTCAATTGAACCCTCACTAACTTTTGAGATAAATATTTTACAGAACAAAATAAAGTAAGAATGTGAAACTGCTGTAGTGAATAGGGGTTTATTGTATATCAATTAGTCTCATTGTAGACGGGTATATCCGTCTAAAGATTTAGACGGGTTAAATATGTCACCACTTTCATAATAAGACAACCTCCACCATCCCACTTGTTGTTTGTCTTATTATGAAATTGGTGATATATTTGACCCGTCTACAACTTTAAACGGTTAGTGTCCGGCTAATGTGAGATTTTGTGATTATATATAGCATTGACCCATGACTATAGTTTTTTGCCTTTTTAAAAAACTAGTAGTTTTTGTACCCGTGCAAAAGCACGAGCTGTTTTAAATATTAAGATAAAATTCTGCATTTCAATTAATTTTTTAATATTCGAAATTAGTCTTTACAGTTTTAGGAATAAATAAACGATCATAAATAATCTATACTATCTAGTTAAAAGAATATACTATGAGTACTTATATTTGTATATTTTAGAGTTGGACATACTTAATATAATTTATGTTTTAATAACTATATAATGGTCATGTTGCATATATAATACAGAGAATCCAACTATTTAGGCATAGTCATACTACGCCAAGATCGAAATTAATAGATATAGATTTAATTAAACAATTACTCTTACATGTGTTTATCACTTTGTCATACCACTGATGGAAATCTCGCTTGTAAGTAATGTAGAGAGTCTATATTTGTGGCGCCATGGATATAGAAAAATTGGTTGGAAAATCTATCTTCATTGTGATCGTCCTTGGTCCAAATAAGCATAGCTGAAAATTATTCACAAAATAAGTAGGTAAAAATAGTTTGATAAAAGCAATTACAGTAAATAATAAAATTAGAGACAAAAGATAACTATACTACAAAACTATTTCGAGGGATTAGAAACATCAGGAATGTAAAAAGAAAACTCAAAAAAATCTTGTATTTATAAGTATGTACATAGAAAATTTAGTCTTATATGCCTCTCTATTTACCATGACTTCATGCCTCTTTATTTTCTTTGTTATGCCTTTTTTATTTGTCTCATTATATTCCTAGGTGTTAAAAGCCATTAAAATATTTATTGTGCCATCTTAATTCTGGTACACTAACAATCTTACAAAGTTAATACACTACATTAATTAAGTATAAATAAAGAGACAAAAGATAATTATAATACAAAACTATTCCAGAGATTTATAAAACATTAAGATTGAAAAAAATGAAAAAAAATATGGCATTTACAATGATGTACAATTGTACATAGAAAATTTAATCTTATATATATATATATATATATATATATATATATATATATATATATATATATATATATATAAAAGATTAATCTATGTCTCTCTGTTTACCATGAGTTCATGACCTTGCCTCTTTATTTTCTTTGTCAATACATTTTATATTTATCTCCTTATATTTTTAGGTGTTAAAAAATCATTAAAATATTTATTGTGCCATATTAATTAAGGTATACTAACAATTTTACCAAGTAAATATGCCAAATTAATCAAGTATAATAGCAATTATTGATAATGACATGGAATAAAATTAAATATTTTTAGCAATTATTGAAAATGACTTCGAATGCAATTAAATGACTTTTCCTAGCCTTTTAATTAGATAGTATAGATTAAACAATAAAAGTGGAATGGAGAAGGTCTCATTTAAATTCACCATGAACACAAAATTATAAATATAATTATTTTAGCTTTACTTACTAAATATATTGTCAAACAATGCATTTTTTTTATTTTTTTACACTACTACAAATACAGGCAACTACAACGGCCCTTTAACAACGTTTATTCACGAAAATTATCAAAAGACGTTGTAGAATGGATGGCGGGAATTTTACCAAACTTAATTACAACGGTTTTGTGTTGTTAACCGTTGTTATTGGTTTTAACAACGAGTCATACTTTCAAAACCGTTGTTAATATAAAAACTAATAACAACAGTTGAATCTGTAATACATTTTAACCGTTGTTAATAATTTGGCGCAAAATTAGTGAAAAGTAATTACAACGGTTTGTTTAGAACCCGTTGTTATTAGGTTGTAACAACGGTTGTATGCTGAGTAACCGTTGTTATTAATGTAATGCAAATCTTAAGAACAACAGATTGCTTTATTCTGCTATACGCTACAAAACACAAACACAAACACAAGCTAATACTGCTACTATATCATCCTCCATTCCTCCCTGATCGTCTCTCTGTCTTCATCTCCGTCAATGTTGTCACCGTGTTCTCTCCCTCATCGTGTTTATCAATCAGGTATATATGTTTCTTAGCAACGCTTATAGGTATAGGATTTTTTCGGTTATTATCTAATTTGTTGATAATTTAGCTTAATTGCTTTCCTGAATTTCGTTTATTTGTTTGCCTATTATTGGATTTTCTGAATTAGTTGCCTATATATTCGAATGTAGAAAAATGACTCGAACTTGGATGATTGATGCAAATATGAGTGACCGCAACTATAAGGATGGTTTAGCTGAATTTTATGAAGTCGTTTCGAACAATTTGAAAGGTTCTTCTAGTATTGCATGTCCTTGTGAAAGATGTGGTAATATTAGCTATATGGCTTTTCCGGGCGTTAAAATACACCTAGAAAAGTGGAGATTTAGTCGATCCTATACACGTTGGATTTTTCATGGGGAACCATTAGAGGACGAGAATAGCTCTGAAGAAGATAATGTTGAGGTACACGAAAGGCTAACTGATGATCCTGAGTTTGCCGAGTTTTTTGAGTTGGAAGAGTTGGAAGCAGAGAAATTGAATGTTGGGTCTATAGATAATGAAGAGAATGATGATGAGTCGAATGCTTTTGAAGATGTAGGTGATGACACTATTTATTGGGATGACCTTAACAACATGTATGAGAAGTTGTGTGAGTCTGAAGCACCTCTGTATCCTGGTTGTAAGTTCACAAAAATGTCGGCTGTGGTGAAGTTGTATAATATCAAGGGGGCAAATGGAGTGAGTGACACGTGTTTCACTAGTTTTTTAGCCTTGATAAAGGAGTTGCTTCCAGATGGTAATATTCTACCTGTTAAGACATATGAGGCGAAAAAACTAATAAGAGGAGTGGGTATGAAATATGAGAAAATACATGCATGTCCAAATGATTGCATATTGTATCGGAAATTATATTAAAACTTAACCAATTGCCCTAAATGTATGGAGTGGCGTTATAAGGATAAGGAAGAGATCCCGGCTAAGGTGTTGTGGTATTTTCCATTGATACCAAGAGTCATAAGGATTTATGCGAATCCCGATGATTCAAAAATGTTAACTTTGCATGAAACAGGAAGAATAAATGATGGAAAGCTAAGACACCCGGCAGATGGTATGCAATGGAAATCGTTCACGCTAAGTATCCCGAGTTCGACAATGAACCTAGAAACTTACGTCTAGCGCTGTCCACTGATGGAATGAACCCACACGGAAACATGAGTAGCCAACATAGTACTTGGCCAGTAGTGTTGGCTATTTATAACTTACCTCCATATGTGTGCATGAAAAGAAAGTATTTGATGTTGTCGTTAATTTCCGGCCCTATACAACCTGGAAATGATATAGATGTCTATTTGGAACCTCTTTTAGATGATTTGCGAATGTTGTGGGATAGTGGGATAGAAGTATTTGATGCATATAAGAACGAAACTTTCAATTTGAGAGCGATGTTATTGTGTACAATATCTGACTATCCGGCTTATGGCGACCTTTCTGGGCACACAGTTCATGGGAAAGAGGCTTGTCCATTGTGTGGGGAGGATATCGAGTCTCAATACTTGAAGTCTTCTCATAAGTATGTGTATATGGGAAATATGAGGTTCTTATATCATGACCATTGTTATCGCAAGATGCAGAAAGCATTCAATGGAAGACAAGAACTTCGTCAACCTCCTAGAATTTTGAGTGGGCATGAAGTTTAACAGAAAGTAAAGCATATTGAGATAGATTATGGAAAGAAGAGCGGCTCTAAATTGTCTACTCGTGGGTATAAAAAAAGATCCATATTTTTTGATAAACTTCCATATTGGCCTGACCTGGAGGTCAGGCATTGCCTCGATTTCATGCACATTGAGAAAAATGGTTGTGATAATATTATCAATACCCTTCTGAATGTTCCCGGTAAAACAAAGGATAACGCCGCAGCTAGGGAAGATATGAAAATGATGGGTATTAGGCTAGAGTTGGCACCACAGAAGAGAGGTAATCGTACATTTTTACCGCCAGCAGCTTATACCCTTTCACGGAATGAGAAAAAAGAGTTATGTGCATGCTTGAATGGAATTAAAGTGCCACATGGTTATTCGTCGAACATCAAAAGCCTAGTGTCGATGCAAGACCTAAAACTCACCGGGTTAAAGTCACATGATTGTCACACTTTGATGCAACAATTACTACCTGTGGCTATTCGTTCCATTTTACCTGAAAAGGTAAGATATGCTATAACTAGATTCTGTCTCTTCTTCCAGTCCATATCCGAGAAAGTCATCGATCCCGATGACGCGGATTCATTGCAGGACCTCGTTGTAAGCTCTCTTTGTCAGTTGGAAATGTATTTTCCACCCTCTTTCTTCACTATCATGATGCATCTGACCATTCACTTGGTTAGGGAGATTTTGTACCTTGGGCCCGTGTACTTGAGATATCAGTATCCTTTTGAAAGATTGATGAAAGTCTACAAGGACTATACATCTAATCGGTATCGTCCGGAAGGTTTTATTGCTGAACGCGCTATTTTAGACGAAGCTCTTTCATATATTTACGCTCATCTCTCCCCTGAGGAGTTTATTGGCGTTCCTAAGAATCGTCATAGTGACTGGATGACCGGAAAAGGTATTAGGGGCCGGGTTGAAAAAATTGTGACACGTGAAATGTTGCATTTAGCACATACGTATGTGCTAAACAACGAAGATGAGGTGCAACCTTATATTCAACAACACCAAGATGAGCTCAAATACGATCACCCAAACAAGACCGAGAAGTGGATTGCAAATGAGCATACGAAGACGTTTGCAGAGTGGTTTAGGAATATTGTCTTAGAGTGTACGAATCAAACTGGTGATGACATGTCTTCTAGGTTACTACGTCTTGGTTTAGGTCCAAATGCCAGGGTCACCTTTTACAGCAGTTTTGCCATTAATGGATATACTTTTTACACCCGCGAGCAAGATGAGTTGAGCACAATGCAAAATAGTGGTGTGAGTTCTGAATTTGAGGCAATGCACTTTGCTACTTCAAAAGATAAAAAGCTTATTTGGGGAAAATGCCTTTATTATGGTGTTATTCAAGAAATATTGGTACTAGATTACATTGATTTCAAAAATACCTTTGTTTCGATGTAACTGGGTTGATAACAACCTCCATTGTGTCCGAAAGGATAAGATGGGATTTACGTTGGTCAATCTGGGTAAGGTTGGCAATAATAAGGATGATCCTTTCATAATGGTATCCCAAGCTAAACAAGTGTTCTATGTCACCGATCCTATGGATAAGAAGTGGTCTGTTGTACTGTCTATAAGGAGTAGAAGGAGTAGTCCATCCGATAATGGTGATGATGATCAGGATGTCGTTTTTGAGGGAATGGATCACTCTACCACTGTATCTTATTTCGACGATGTTGACACTGATCATGAGGACACTGAAAGCATCTATATGCGTGATGACCATGGTGAAGTTTGATGCGTGTCATTTATATGATGTTTTACACCTCATTTTACACGCATTTCAGAGCTCATTTATGTAGTTTATGCTACTATTCTCCCCATTTCCGTCTACTTTTGTGTTTTTGTACATTATTGCAGAAATGTGAAGAATCCAGCGGGAAAAGAGCCAAATCCGTCCCCGAGTACTTAGCATTGCATTTGACATGGAGTAGTGACTCGAGAGATGAACTTGGTGCGTATTTCAAGGCCTGAAAGACATATTTGCGAGAGTTTTAGAAGCGGATTGCCAGCTACTTCAGTCGATCGACTGACCTCTATAGTCGATCGACCAGAGCACGACATCTGAAGCTTATTCATTTATGATCCGATCGATCGACCGGTCACAGGGTCGATCTACCAAGCCGTTATTTTGACGTGAATTAATAGAGAGAGGATTAGGAAGCCCATTGTGTTTTAGGTTTTGAGAATAAAGTTACGTGATATTTCTATATAACGTAACCTGCTCATCCAGATTTGGAGAGTTTTTATCATCGATAATTAAGGTTCTAAAGATTATTGTTCTTTCATTAATAAAGTTTCTATTTGCATTTGGTTTTGATCTTTCCTTTAAAATTCCTTTACACGGTACTCTTCTGTTCCTATATTCAGTTTCATTGCTTTAATTCGCTGATAGTTTAGGATTGCTAGGTTAGATCTCCCGAAGCCAAATTATTGTTTTATGTTAATTGTTCATTTAATTAATTTAAGTATGAATTCAAATGTTTTAACTGTTAAGTTTATTGCTGTCATTATTTCTAGTATGAGTAGCTAAATACCCTGTGCTAGGATGTAGGGAATCTGTAGTATAGGCGGCATTAGAATAGGAAGACCTAGATCGCGCTATGGTCGACCGACTGGGTTCCCTGGTCGATCGACTGGCCACGTGAGTTTTACCTTTGTTTTAATTAATTTAATTGCTATGTTTAACGAATCGAGTGCACGCGACTAGTTGAATGCCTAGGATTTAACCGACCCAATAAAGATCGAAAGATAGGGAAGGGAGATAGCCTACCTAATTAAGACGACTAGATTAATGAGATCGAAAGATGAGTTAATTTAGCCTTTTTAGTCACTTTTCAGGACGAAAGTTAGCACTAGTGATATTAGGGACCTGTAGCGAGATCGAAAGATGCTACCTGTAAGAATGGACCGAGAGGACTTCTTATTTTCCCGTCTCACGTGTTTGTTTTAGACCTACCTAGTATACTGCCGCCGAAACTATAGTGAACCGACCGTCTTAGCACCCTTTTAATATTTGATTTCATCTGCTAGCTTAGTTTACTTTTCATTGCCATTATTATAAACCAACTCAAATCAAATCCCCCTCACATTTGTTACCTTAGACTAGAATTAGACAACTATTAATTGCATCGCCTCCCTGTGGTTCGACCCTGACTGCCACTAGCTATAGTAGTAGTTTGGAGTATAAATATTATTTTTGGTGCATACAACGACGGGCATCAAAGGTATTTGGGTTAACGAAGAAACCATGACATCCAAGAAACGTCCCCGATCCTGAGATGGTTCATCAGGACACAGTGATATGGACGACCAACATTT
Source organism: Silene latifolia (assembly GCF_048544455.1). NCBI lineage: Eukaryota > Viridiplantae > Streptophyta > Magnoliopsida > Caryophyllales > Caryophyllaceae > Silene > Silene latifolia. The sequence goes on from NC_133532.1 coordinate 70,408,715, forward strand.
TGAGTCATTTTAAGACCAGTAATTTGATGGTTTAATTTATTTGTGAGTTGTGGGGAGCTAATGGGATGCCTGAATTTATAGCAAGTTTGAGATGTGTTGTATGTCTTTAGCTTTTGGTACCTTTAAAAAGCTAATAGAACCAATAATGGTCATTGTTAAATAAAGATTCCCAAATTTGCATGGCATGGTAAATCATGTAGATATTATTTTCTTGATCTTATTATTAGATGTGGATGCTGGTGTTGAAATTGCTGAATAATGTTGCAGTATATGGTGCTTCTGCTGTTACAGTATGTATTGTTACAGGTTTTGACTGTAATGGAATTACAGTAATTTAAAAAAAACGGTTCAACAATAATAGCGGTTATATTTAAATTACCCGTTGTTATTACTTTCAACAACGGTTATATTTACATCACCCGTTGTTATTACTATCAACAACGGTTATAGTTACAACACCCGTTGTTATTACTTTCAACAACGGGTGTAGTACCCCTACCCGTTGTCATTGATTTTTTAGACATATTTCATTTTGGCGCAAATTTGGTGAAAATATATTACAATGGGTGTATTTTAACCGTTGTAATAAAGTTTTGACAACGGTTGACTTTTATTGACCCGTTGTTATTAACATATAACAACGGTTTTGTTTTGAGGACCCGTTGTCAATAGTTTGTCTTAATAAAAAAACTAATTTACAAACACATACAGCATACCACACAAACACACACAACACCAGTTCAACCATTGATATCCTGAGTTTATTATTCTCTCTTCCTCGCTTTCTACATTCTCGTTGCCGGCCGTCGCCCAGTTTCCGACGCCCAGATTCCGTTGCCTTCCCTTATCATCCTGCTCGTTCTCTTTATCAACATCATCAGGTATGTACACTTTAATTTTGTGTTTCGTCATTAGGGTTTTAAGACGATCATCTTTTTTTTCTTTTTCATGCATGTGTTTGTTTTTCGTCTTCTTTGTTATCTTTATCATCCCGCATCATTTACTTCACTCCTCTTATTAGGGTTTAGGATTTTAGAAGCTCAAACTGTTGTTTTAAATTTTCATTCCTCTTATTAGGGTTTAGGGTTTTAGATAATACTCTGCATGACGTTGTTAAGTTGTTCATTTACTATTTCATTCATAGTTGGGTTTTAGGATTATCATGGGTGAAAAACGGAAAAGAAGTCAAAAGAATACTAAGCGTGGGGATGATAATAAGCCTGGTGAGAGGGGTGCTACGAAGTGCCCGCAAGCCCTTGCAGCTATAGCCGCTAAAGAGCCGTTTGAAATAACATGGAGCTCGAAGGGTTTCCCTACTGGTCCAAATGCGGGTTTTTTATCCAGTTGGATTGGATGTTGTACAAGACAGGTTGTGCCTATCCATTTAGATGACATTAGAAATTTGAATCCAAAATTGAGGAAGTTATACTTGGCTCGTGTAAAGGAAGCCTTTGATATTGCCGATGAATGCCATGATAAGTATTTAATGCATAAGGCAGGGGATGCCCTAAGGTAGTGGAAATGTGACGTTGCTAGGGATTGGTTGTATGTGGACAAGGCAACGGGGGAGATGCGTAAGAACCCATCGGGAGACAATAAGTGTCCCACCATCAGTCAGGAACAATGGGATCTTTTCAAAGAGAAGAGAACTAGTGAGAAATTTCAGGTTAAATATCCTCGCCTTTTAACGATTTACCTATCATTTTTTTAATTAATGAGTTCTTTATATAATCTTTTTATTATCTCATCTACTTGCGCTTTTATATAATTATTTGAAGGCCGTTAGCAGAAGAAATCGTGCTAACATTTCATGCAAGAAGGGGAAATGGTATGGTTCTCGAGGCGGTTACAGAAAGATAGAAGAGAACCTCGTAAGTAGCATGCATTCCTCTGTGAGACTTGATTTTTTTAATCACACTTGGACTTGATACACATTTACATGTATAACTGTTACCATGTTAATGTGTAGGTGGAAAAGGGAGTGACCAACTTGGATCGGCATGTAACTTATAAAGAAGGGCACACGCCTAAAGGATCCCGGTCGCGTGACAAATATGATGAGGAAGTGTTGGCCAACATAGTAAGCATTATTTTATTAAGACGAGTTCATTACTAACTTTATTATTTTAGTCACAAATATAATTTGAAGTTTATTTAATATATTATAGGACAACGTATTGAAGGAGGTAGAAGAAGGGAAATTCACTCCCAATGGCCGTGATGACGTTCTTGCTAGAGCGATCGACCGACCCGAACATCCAAGTCGATTGAGGGGCGTCCCGTTACAGGTTGGAGTAACGAAATATTATGGGACAACTGCCCCGATAAAGAAGAAAAGGAAGACTAAGCCTGAGAAGGCTGACATGGTACCAATATTTATTCTATTATTTTCATTTAAGTTCAATTCACATGTTATTATTGGGATAAAAATTGCTGAAACATTACATTCTAGGCTCGCAACTTCAGTTAATGGCATCCGTACTACTAAAGTTAAAAGCTGGAGGCAAGCTTTCCGAAGAAGAAGTGAAGATGATGGAGGATGTCATTTATAAAGGGGGTAATAAGGTACAACAGATTGGTCAAGAAGCCGAGAACACTACTACCTTGGCAATACATGAGAAGGAAGTATCGGTCAACGAGATTCAGAAAGATCAGGTACCTAATGCTTCTGAAGTTGTAACAAGTAAAGCCGATCAGGTATCTAATACATCCTTATTTTTCTTTTCTTTTTTTTTTGGGTAAGATCAAGGGGTGTGTTCCCTGCCAGCTCTAATGCTATAACTTCTGACATCGTGCCATTGGTTAATTTTATTAGGTAAATAATGGGTCTGAAAAGGAGATGCAACTTGAGAAGACAACTGACGGAAAACAGCATACATCCCATTCAAGTCAGTTCACTGTTTTCAGTAAGGTATGCATGAAGTGTTTAATTAGTTAAATTTATATGAATTCTATTAAATTTTGGGATATAATAATGTATGTGTATTCTTCAGGCCGTAAACAAGAGGTCAGTTATTCTTGCTGACCCTAAATTCGATAAACCATATGTTTATAATACTGATTTATTTATAATAACATTTTCAATTTTTATTTATAGCAAAAACCTCATTTTTGCCCCTAAAAAAATGAGTTTCTGCCTCCTTTTCTTTTTTTTTTTTTAAAAAAGGGCCTTTGAGAAGAAAAGAGCTAACGAGCAGGATCAACCCACGCAAGATTCTGATGATGGCCCTACTTTTATTACGATAACAGGGGTACGTGCTCAAATACAATACCTTAAGTGCAAAAGTCTGTGTTTAATACTAATACAATACCTAAAGTTTAAGATTCTGATGTGAGCCTTCTCTCGCCTGTTTGTTTTTATGTAATAATAGGTCCCTCGCCAGCCGGATAGCATACAATGTGGATACTACGTTTGTCGGTTCATGTTGGAGATTATTACGCGAAGATATATGTAACACCTCCATTTATTTAGGAGCCTTTAGCAAGACATTCCCAATAAATAGGACTATTACCATCTCGGTCTTCCGAGGCAGTGAATAACAAAAGTAAACAAATCCAAAGTACTTTATTAAAGTACAATGAAAGGTTTTATTACACCTTACTTATGACTGAAATAAAATAATAATTACAAGTTTACGCAGCGGAAATAAACATAGTCTATGCATAATTAAAATATCGTCTGAAACTAAGTGATCTAGACTCCTGCAGGTCCGAAAGCTCTCACGCCCAAGCTCCCCATATTCAGCTAACTCAAAACCTGCTATTTAAATCTACTCCCCATTTAACCGAAAATATTAAATGGTTCACCACAAGACGTCATCAATTAAAGCAGGCATCAATTTTATTTTGACACAAAAGCAAGCACGTTAACCAATGGTTGAGTAGGAATAACCAACAACAAGTCAAAGTAAAATGATATGATATATAATACAAATACGACTGAGCTCATCACCCGAAATACCCATTCATCCCGCCAATCCCTGGCTCGGGGTATTCATCATTCCAACCGAAGTTGAAGTATCCACCATCCCAACCGAAGTTGAGGTATCCACCATCCTAGTATAAAACTGAGGTATCCAACAATTACGATATATAACAATAACAATACAATAACAATAACCCATCTCAACACGAGGCTGGGGTATCCACTCAAAGATATGTAATACTAACAATAACCATAACTCGTCTCAGACCGAATCTGAGGTATCCAATAAATAATATGAATAAACCAATAACCAAAATATAATTCCATGACATATAATTCATATCCGACAATTCATCCAATGGCAATTATCCACACAGTTTCACAATTCCTCTTATCAAACAAATAGCAAGACAAGTTGAGTAGTTATCCTACCTGATCATCAATCCAATGAAAGCAGTCAACTAGAATTATTATTCTTCAATAAATCCGTCACCTAATACAAATAATAATTCACAATTACTAACTAAACTAATTATAAAATAATTAAACTAATTATAAACTAGTTATATTAATTATATTATTACGTAATTTATTAATTATAAACCCGTCTTAAACCCAAGTCAAATCCCGACACCCATTATATAATAATAAAAAGAAAACAAGTTATAAACCCACACCATACCTTCACGTACTCCCTTACCCCACATACACCTCACAACCCCTCGGCGGCGGATCCTTGCACGACCTCCACCCTAGATCACCCACCCACGGTGGCTTCCCTGACCAGCCACCACCTTCACTCGACACCTTCCCGCAACCACCTTTATAGCAGTCGGCAGAAACGACAACAACCACGGCCTGCACATCATAACACATTATGACACACCAAGCACCACCACCCATACAACCACAAACCGGCAACCACCACCACCTGCAACTCTCTATACCGCCCTAGCCACGACACTAACCGACACGACACAACCATTCACGGCCTACAACTCACGACACCAACTAACACCAAAACTTCCCCTGTTTTTCGCGAAACCCGTCAGCCATCCGCACAAACCACCTCCTACGACCACCACGACGCCACCCATGAGGTCGACGCTGACCCCTGGTCACAACCCAACCATACCCAGACCAAGTCGGGTCCAAATAAGGGTCGAATTCCGTATAAACATATAGTGCATACCCTTCAAACCACCCTTGAAAATACCCAGAAAAGAACCCCTTCCCGTCGGTCAAAGATGGTCAACGTTGGGTCCGGTCAATCCCTGGTGTCCCACGGTCAATGCCATGGTCTCGGGTCGGTCAACGGTTGTCTATTTAACGATTTATATTAGTCTTAAGGTGAGTATGTCATGAGACGATTAGAAATTTACCTTGTGACGATCTCCTAGCTAGTTGTTCCTTCTCTTTTCTCTTATGTGAATTATTTGTGTTTTATGATCAATAAAGTCTATTTATATAGGTAGGTCATAGGTATAAGGAAGCAATTAGGAAACTATATAATTACCATATTATTTCTAGTATACAAATACGATTATTATTATTATTATTATTATTATTATTATTATTATTATTATTATTATTATTATTATTATTATTATTATTATTATTATTATTATTTTATTTTTTTTACGGAAGGATGCGCGCAACTTTCATTAATAGAAAAATAAAAGTTTACATGAAATTGGTGGGGAGCCGAGAGACAATCTGGACTCCCACACCCTTAGCAAGCAAAGCTAAGTATAGTAAAAATTTAAGCGGCCACCTGAGCCCCCGCATCCTGAGATACCGAGAATTTCTGGATCCGCTTGAGCAAGGCAACAACATCCGAACCCAGCTCCCCAAGCGACAACCCGGCTAGGCACAAAATCCGTCATCCCATTATTATTATTATTATTATTATTATTATTATTATTATTATTATTATTATTATTATTATTATTATTATTATTATTATTATTATTATTATTATTATTATTATTATTATTATTATTGTTATTGTTATTGTTATTATTATTATTATTATTATTATTATTGTTATTATTATTGTTATTATTATTATTATTATTATTATTATTATTATTATTATTATTATTATTATTATTATTATTATTATTATTATTATTATTATTATTATTAGATTTCGGATCATATGAGAACAACCCTTTAGGTGAGAACGGTGAGAACACTTTTCAACCATTAGATTTAACTCCACTAAATCTAATCTCAGGGTTGTGATTAACTTTATTATACAACCACCTATACAACCCAATCCATTGACCGACATTGACCGCCGGAAAAGTCAACGCCACCGGTCAATGGCAGTCAACAACGGTGGTTTGGCCGCCGGTCAAGGAAGGTCAACGTCCGGACAAATTCAGTGACCTGTCGGAAAAGTCAACGCCACCGGTCAATGGAGGTCAACGACCGGACAAATTGAGTCAACGGTCAATGGTGGTCGGTCAACGGCGGTGGCTGGCAGTGGCTAGCGGTGGCCGGCGGTGGTTAGTGGCCAGTAGTCAAAGATGATAAACCACTTAGTGAAACTTCAAAAAGGTTGTTAGTGAGGCTTGAATCCATGACCTCTTGGTTGAGATGCTCTTGCTATTACCACTGTGCCACAAGCATCTTGTTGCTATTTTTGTATCTCTTTTGATATATGTGTATATGTTAAGACCTGAGTTAAAACAATATGTACCTATAATAATTATTAAATGTACTTCTAACTTATATACAATGTACATTCAGTATAAAATCAACATAATGCTTAGTTAGTTAAATATATTTGATAAAGATTGAACAAAATATCGTATGTACTTATGATAATTTGTACTTATTATTTACATAATTATTATAAAATTTACATTTGTTATAGGTTATAATATTTTAATGAAAAATGTACGTACAATATATTTATGCCGAAGGTACATTTTATTTTCATTGGAGGTACATAATATATCTATAAAATACTATTAAAAGCCTAAACTAAAATGGCTCATAAAGTCCACGTCAATAAAGTCACGTGTGATTGTAAAATGCCACGTCTGATTAACGCAATGCCACATCAATAAAATACTATAAAAAGACATGTTGAGGAAATTCTTAAAACGCCACATTGCAATAAATTCTAAGCTAATGATGTGCCACGTTGCACACTTAAATTGCACAACTTCAGAAAAACTCCGCACTGCCTGTAAATCAAAATGTTAAGGGTCGCTTACCCGCTGCAACTTAATTCTCAATTAATCAGTATGAATGCAATTAACTATTCTCTTTCATGTAATCATGGCGATCCATTTTCTTTTCCATTAATTTATGTAACTTTTCTTACTCTTCATCTTCCTTACAAATAAATTGCAAATAAATATTTTACATTAAATAGGATAATAGGTATTTAGTCATTTTTTAACTACCGGGTAGTATTTAAACCCCTTACATGCATAGTTGTGAGATTAATCATCGTGCAACAATCGTAATGTTGTGTTTTTGTCATATACTCCATACTAACCTATTAGCATCATACGTGGTTCTCATAAAGCTGAAAGTGGTTGCATGGGATGATCAGTCTGCACATTATTGTGAAATATATTATGGTAAATTGTTCTTATTTCAATAATTTGTGTGATACTAAAGACTCCAGAATGATTCATAGAGGCACTAAATTTGTTACATTTCTACTCCGTGTATGATAATGTGTTTTTTTTAGGAAATGTATTATAATGATAAGATATTGTGGAATTACAGTTTTGTATTTTTGCTATATTTTTGGATTTTTAGAATTTTTTAGTCTATTATTTCTGTAGAGATACCAAGTTTCACACGTTTCATAGAGAGCTTATAGTGTATGATGATGCTTATAAAATACTACATTTATTTCAATTCTATTGTCCCTCTCCCCGTAAATCTTATCTCACGTTTAAATATTATTTCTTGATTTAACTTCAGGAGTTAACAAGCATTTGGGCTCACATGGATTGCTAAGATAAAGCAATGAAATAACCCAAATTATTATATGAACATTCATGGAAAGATAAAGGACAAAAAAGTTATGCGATTCCTTAATGCAATCATTTGCTATCCTTTTTATTTTTTGTAAGTAGTATTTGACAAGTCATTTTATCGGACAAATTTTAGTTGAATTTTTAGACTTAGACCAAAGCCGATGTTGGTCGACCAATCATAGATGAAATTTTTAGACTTAAGTCCAAGGCAATGTTGGCCGAATGTAATAAACGTAGGAGAGCTCTCTGAATGGAGTTCCAATAAAATGCGTAAATAGAAATATACAACAAGCTTAGGCCGCCTATCAAATAAATCAAAGCGTCTTGCTCGTGACGACGGGCTAATCCCGTCACAAGTTTATAACTTCTCACAAAAAGGGAGAGACGACAAGGTGGGGCACTCCCATGTGCTTCCCCACTCACTTCTCTAAGGGTATTTTGTTAGAGGAAATAATATCCGTCATAAGCTTGTGACGGATCACAAATGAGTCTTTGTGCAAATAAATCAGTAAGTCTTGTGAGAGACCGTCTTTCACTAATTTAATGAGAGACATAAAAGGGAAATGGCAAAACTCTAACTTGTTCACCCCATCATGAGGGAAAGGTGTAAGAGGTCTTTCAATAATATTATTGACAAACCGTCTCTCCAAAGTCTTTGTGAAGATGAAATATTAAAAGATTGATTTCAACTATCCTCTCATACACGTTCAACTACCAAGTGGTGTAATAACTTGATACACAATTTGTCCAATTCCTATGCCATATTTTATTTTAATGTTCATTTATTTACTTTCAATTCTGCATTTCTTACTTCACTAAACTTCACTAAACTTGACTATCTCATCTTATGATACACTCCACATCATGCATAAAAAACCTGGATTTAGCGAGTTAAATGAAACCGTATTTATCCCTTACCTTTTGTAAGAAGGACGTTTAAATTCATTAATTAATACTCTCTCGGTCTTATTTATTACAAATAAATGAGGCTAACAGAACATTAAAATAAACTTAAGAGCTCTCTTATCTCAAACACAAAATTGAGATTCAATTCTCCCTAGGATATAGTACACTCATTTGAATAAAAAAAGAATTATACATTTTGCATTTCAATATTTAAAAATCACTCTCTAAGCTCAAGTTACAAAAAATCACTCCCTCCACTTTTTTTTTGTTCACCCATTTCTTTCTACACGCATATTAAGAAAAATAATTAAAGAATGAAAAAGTAATAAAAGAGTTGTAAGTGGAGTGAAAAGAATGATTAAAGAATGAAAAAGTAATAATAGAGATGTAATTGGGGTGAAAAGAATGATTAAAGAATGAAAAAGGTAGTCCAAATAAGGAAAGAAGAGAAATGGGGTGAAAATAGATAATTTGTCAAAAAGGGAAATGGGGTGAAAATAGAAAAGTGGAGGGAGTATAAGATACGGAGGTACTATACAGTTAACACATTCTTATTTGTGACGGCCGATATCCCTCATAAGCTTGTGACGGCTCAACTAAAACCCACATGGGTGGATATGACAAATCATTTGTAATTCCCTAGACACTTTAATTTTCGTCTTATCTACCCATATGGGTGATATTTGACCCGTTACAAGGGAGACTTATTGTACAGTTAATAGATGTATATGTTGAAATTGGCATGGAATATTTCCGCTTTCTTTATCGATTACCCGACAACAGAAAGTATAAAGTAGAAAAAAAAATAAATGATCTCGTGCATTGCACGGGTATAAAAACTAGTTCTTATATAACAAGCCATGTATATTTCAATTATCTATTAAATTCATATCATTAATTCGTTAGGTTCATCATATATATATATATATATATATACATATATATATATATATATATATATACATATATATATATATATACATATATATATATATATACATATATATATATATATATATATATATATATAGAGAGAGAGAGAGAGAGAGAGAGAGAGAGAGAGAGTGAGCATCCCATGAGTCTAGCATCTCAGATGAGTCTAGCATATCAATAAGAACCGTTGGATCTCCTGATTATGACACGTGTGTTTATTTTAAAAAAAACAAAAAAAAAAAAAAAAAAAAAAAAAAAAAAAAAACTAGGCGTACTGATATATTAAGAACGACACATTCATTATTCATCATAAATTCACTTCCTTTTCTCCCTAAAACCTTTGTATCTCCTGTACAAACCGCTTCACGTTCTTTTTCTTTGGCAGTTAATTCACTAAACCATAAATTTTTTCCGTAAATTTTATTACATCAAGCAAAATCGCACTAATCAAGTGAAGATCATTATTATATTTACTCAGAACAATCGTTTCGAAGATGACGAAGAGGTATAAAATCGCTCTATTTCATTATATTGTTTTTAAACTTATTTCGCCACTTCATGTTGTTGCTGTTGCTATTGTTGTTGTTATTGTTGTTGTTTTTAGTGTTGATTATACTCTTTTTTCTTCAAATAATCATCGACTTAGGGTTCCTATTTTGCTCAAAGTAGGAAATTGATTTTTCCGCGAAAAATTAGGTTATTATTGTTGTTGTTGTTATTCTTGTTGTTGTTAGTCTTGATTATAGTGATTTGAAGCGTTTATTAATTGATCGAAGAAAGAAATTGAGTTTTCAGTAAAAAATTAGGTTATTACTGTTGTTGTTGTTGTTATTATTGTTGTTGTTGTTAGTCTCGATTATAGTGATTTGAAGCGTTTATTAATTGATCGAAGAAAGAAATTGAGTTTTCAAAAAAAAAATTAGGTTATTACGAGTTCTTGTTGTTAATGTTCTTTGTTGTAATTGATTTAGGCTAACTGCTGTTTTGCTCGAAGAGAGTAAGCGATTTTTCTGCGTTCTAGTTTTTCGCTTCAAAATTAGGGTTAATGATTTGTAATAAATGAGCAATTAATGTGTATTACCGTTTCGCTTTCGATTGATTTATTTGTTCGTCGTGTTGAGTTATTTGTGATTTGCAGGGAATGTTCATTTTCCTGAAGTTAATAAAATTTTACGAACAAATCTCTGATAACAATATTCTTTGTAAAACTGTCATAGTAAAAGTGTATCCCCTATCGTTTTAAAGAGTAGCAATTGCTTAGAATGGTGTTCTTTTGTAGTTTTATATTAAAACAATTGTTTGACAATCTTGTAACTTTGTCTCATTCGTGAGGATACTATCATTCTTATTCCATTCCACATTCTTTCTAAGACTCGTCCACCATCATTCCTCTTGGTTTAATAATTTTGTAATTGTTTTAGTTTTAATGTTATTCTGTTTTGGTTTTTTAATAAACAATCTCAGGAAAGTAGAGGTAGTACCTGAAAAATCGACGTCGTAAGAAGGCCAAAGTGGAAGCATCGGAAAAGACAAGCGAGCAAAAAGCGCGACACGAAGCCTTCCAACCCGTCGGCACAGAAAAACGTCGGAAGCATCTCATGCTGATCGGTATGTCCCTATAACTCTTCGTCGTCTTTGCCGAGTGATTTGCATGAAATGTCCCTTTTCCTGAAATTAATAATATTTCTCAACAGATCTACATTAACAATATTCTTTGTAACACTATCGAGTAAAAGTGTATCCCCTATCCTTTTCAAAGGCAGCATTGCAATTTAGAACAAAGATATTCGTAGTTTTATATCAAAACAATTGTTTGACAATTGTAACTCTTGTCTCATTCTATGAGGATACTATCATTCTTGTTTCATTCCACATTCTTTGTCAGACTCGTCCACCATCATTACCTTGATTTAATATTTGTAATTGTTTTAGTTTTAATGTTATTTCGTTTTGGTTTTTGATAAACAATGTCGGGAAAGCGGCGTAGTAACCGAGAAATCTGTTGTCGTAAGAAGGCTAAAGTGGAAGCTTCGGAAAAGACGGCCCGAGCAAAAAGCGGCGACACGAAGCCTTCAAAATGCCAAAGAACGAAAAACGTTGAAACATCTCATGCGGATCGGTATGTCCCTATGACTCTTCGTTGTGTTGAGTTGTTAGTGATTTACATGAAATGTCCCTTTTCCTGAAGTTTATAATATTTCTCAACATATATACATTAACAATATTGTTTGTAACAACGATCTGATAACAGCGTATACTACCCCTATCCTTTTAAAGAAAGACATCATTACCTATCGATGTAGTATTTGTAATTGATTTACTTTTAATCTTATTCGATTTTGATTTTTGGAAAAACAATGTCGGGAAAGCGGAGGTGCCCAGAAATCGGTACGACGAAGAAGGCAAAAGTAGCAAGATCGAGAAGACACCTAGCAAAAAGGTGCGACACGAAGCCATCAAAACCAACGGCCACGAAGGAAGTCGAAGCATCTCATGCATCCGAGTATGTGTCTACAAATCTTTGCTCGACCGCAAGTCACTACTATTAGGGTTTATAATATATTGTCTCATTGTTCTGAAAAAGCAGAATCAATTGATCTTTAAAAAATTATTCGACCGCCATTATTCGTATTCCATTTGTCATTTCTTCAATGACTTGACTACCATCATTCCTTTTCAATTTAATTGTTATACATTATATTGTTATTGTAAACTTGATTTTAATTTTTGAAAATAACAATGTTAGGAAAGAAGAGGTACTTGAGAAATCAGCTCCCACTAAGAAGGCTAAAGTGGCGCATCGGAGAAGCCACGAGCAAAAGGTGCCAACAGAGAACTTGCCAAAGCGACTAAGAAGATGCGGACCAGAAAAGCTTTCAAATCCTACGGTGAAAAGGCGACGAAGGTGCCTACAGAGAGTCTACGCTGAGCAACACTGCTCCTTCAAAAAAGGTGCGGTGAAGGAAAGTAAGGTGCCCTCGAAAAGGTGCTTAAGCCACCAGAAAGCGATGTACCAAAGGGAGCGGTGCGAATGTTCCGATCCGGCAAAGTAAAAAAGAAACCAATGTGCCGAGGAAGAAGGCGTGAAAAGCCGTCGCATGATGTACCGGTGTTGTCGAAGGAGCAATCGGTGCCCATTGAGAAGCAAGCAAGTGCACCTCCTCAAAAGGCAAAGAATGTGCCAACGTCAAAGGCGCGACTAAGCAATCAAAATCGGTTGCAAAGGAGACAAAAGAAGAGGTGCCCAAAAAGTTCTTGTAACAAAGGGTCGGACCGAAAACAAAGAACGGCCAAATCTGCAGAGTTGGTGACGGAAGAGGTGGCAAAGAAGGTGCCCAAACAAAAGATGGCGGAGAAGGTTGTACCAAAAAAAGAAAGTTTCGCGGCAAAAGAGCCAATAGCGAGAAAAGCTAGTAAGCAAGAAAGAGAGCGTGAAGGTGTACGAAAAAGAAACCGACAAACGCAGAGTGCCAAAAAAGGTGGCGAAACAAAGAAACCATGACGAGTAACAAAAAGGAGACCTAGAGATAAGCCCATGTCATCTGAAGATGAAAGTGAGAGATTATGAGGTTTCGGATGACTCGAGCGTCGGCTCAAAATGTCGAAGAGGGCTAAAGCAGAGAAGAGACCGGCCAAGACGGTGGTGAAGGCTGAAAAAGAAGAGGTCTTAAAAAAGTATGTGTCTTTCTAGTGGCCAAAACTTGTATGTTTAAACTTTCGATTTGATTTGATGTTACAGATAACACCTATCTTTGTAACATTTTTATCTTTGTTTAAGTTCTCTTTTTAACGGATGTCTTTTGTAACATTGTCGATTATACTTGTTTGTTAATTGATCTTAGAAGGAAATTAATTTTCCATTAAAAAATTAGGTTGTTCTTTGTTCTTGTTGTTATTGTTGTTGTTTGTGTCGATTACACTGATTCGTAATAAATTTAGCCTAACTGTTTTGCTCGAAGTGAGTAATTGATTTTTTGCGTTCTAGTTTTTCGATTCAAAATTAGGGTTAATAATTTGTAATAAATGAGCAATTAATGTGTGTTGCCGTTCTCCTTTCTACTGATTTATTTGTTCGTCGTGTTGAGTTGTTTAAAGTTTCGGTGTTACAAGTAACACCTTTCTTTGTATCCTTGTTTTGTTGCTTTCTTCTTGCTGGTTTGTTGGCATAAAATAGTGTCACCTTTGTTTAAGCGAGTGGTGCTAATTTACACTTCCTTAATACAGGTAGGATAAATACCTAACTAAGTGCGGGGGCCGTCGTTGGTCGATGTTATGAGCAAGTTTACCGTAAAGCAAAAGAAAGCCATTAAAGAAATTGGTTTTGGAGGACTATTGAAGATGAATATATCGGTAGTCCCTTAGACTAATGAGACTTGCTTGTTGAGGCTTTTGATTGCGGCAGTTTGAAGGTTCATGTAAGCGAAACAGAGGAGTTTGTCTTTGTCACGAGTATGATGTTCATGACCTATTTTTTACTTAGGTGAAGGGTAATAATGTGGTCTTGACCGCGACCGGTCGCGGATCCCATCTTGAGGACACCGAGTTAAAAAACAAATGGAGAAGGAAGTTCAACATCTCTACAAAGACAAAACATCAAGCTAGATTTGGTGACTAGTTGGTTTAAGAATAACAAGGGTGCTTGCGGTGATGAGTTCAAGCAGATGTTCGTTCTTTATGCGCTCTCCACTTTTTTAGCGCCGACTCCAAATTATTCTCGTTGATTTCAGATTGTTGAAGGTGTGGACGATGTTGAAAAAATAAAAGGTTTTAATTGGTCAAAGTATGTCTATGAGAAGGTAGTTGAGGGTGTCAAGGGGTTGAAGACAGAGCGGTTAAGTGTCTTTGTGGGTGTATTGTGGGTCTGCTTTGTTGGCCTACATTCACCGGTTTGAGTTCCATGGCGAGGTACAACCAATGACTTACCTCGATACGTCTGACATTGGACGGATGAAAGTCTTTCAAAAAGAGTCAAAGACGAAGGAAAGATTGGTTGTCTAGGAGCTAATGAGATGTCGAAAGCTGTCTATCCTATTTGCCTTGGCAAGGGATCCCAGTGAAGGTAATGTGGTTTGTCGGTGTAATATTAATCCTTTGTAATATGGTCTTTGTAATATCGTTCTTGTAATGGCTTTACTTTGTAATAACATTATTGTTACCTTACTATATTGTTAATTATTAATATTAATTACTAATTACTAATATGTTTTTGTAAATAGGATGGGCGAGAATCGATGAAGGTGAGGATGACGAGGCGGTTTTTCTTAAGAGTAGTGAGGGAAGGGAGTACATCTTGATGGAGAAGCTTCCTGGCATTGAAACAGATGCCGAGTTAAAGGAAAAAGCTGTTGATGTGAGTTGTTTTTATAAATTTAATTGTCTGCAATTGTTACAACTCCCAAATCTGGTATCTAATTCATTTCTTTAAATCGGTTTATTGACTTAGGAGACCGACCTGATGTTCTTTGATGTATAGAAGGATTCCAACCTTGTTCACGAGAGATTTGCTCGGCGACTGAAGGTTTTCGAATCAAAGCAAAAAGAAATCACCACTAAAGCACGAATACCTTAAATATCCGAAGATGTTGTGCGAAAAGGTGAATCGTTGAAGAGGAGGGCGAATGACTTCCCGGTATATACAAGGTCCAAAGTCAGTAGGAAGTTGGAACCATTTCCAACAGAGAAAAGTCCTAGGGACAGTTAAGTCGAGAATCCCTGGTAAAGGAAGTATTGAGCGATTTAAGTGAGCAACATCATGAAGAAGATGATGAAGAGGATGAGGAGGTTCATGACGAGGGCGAGGCAAGATGAGATGGAGGACGGAGTGGAAAGTGATGATGAGGACGGGGTGATGATGTAGAGGATGATGATGATGGCAACGATGATGCGGGGACTGATGATGGAGAGGATGATGATGAGGACGGGGATGCGATGGCGGCGATGTTGAGAGTCGTCTTAAAAACAAGAGGCTTCAAGAGGGTGGCACGGACATAGATAACGATGAAGAAAGTGCCGATGAGGAGGAAGACGATGAACAGGATGAAAAGGAAAAGGAGGACGAAGAGGAAGAAGACCAAGAGGAGAAAGAGGAGGATGTAAAGGATGCTGAAAGCCAATCTGGTGAAGGTAATAGATCGAGTAACAATTTTACTGTTATTTCTTTTAGTTATAGTTTTACAATAACATTATTCTTGTAATATTTTATATATATTAATAGTTAGTAATATAATATTCAATTGCTTACTTCGATGCGGATGAAGAGGATGATGCAGAGGAAAAGGATGATGCGAGATGAAGACAATGATGCGAGATGAAGAGGATGAATCGGCAAAGGTGAAGAGGATGACGGAGATGAAGAGGAGGAGGATGATAAAGAAGAAGAAAATGAAGACGACAAAGAGGGGAGTGGCGAGGATGATGAAGATGCATCTGATGAAGGTAATATAGTAACAATACTACAATAATCTAATCACTTGCACTAACACTGTTACATCATCATTGTTATAGAGTTTTCATTTTACAAATAATTACTAATAATCAATTACTTTCCTTTTAGATGAAAACGATGATGTTGATGAATATGATGCGTCGAGGCGGGGGTGACAAAACAACTAGCGAGCCAGGAAGATGGATCTGGTGAAGGTAATAGTGTAATCTTTGTTATAGGCTTTACATTCTCGGGTGCTTTTTAACAAACAATTTAGTAATATATTTTCATTCATTATCGCTACGAGATGACAAGGAAGAGTCCGAAGGTGATGCATCGAGCCGGCTGAAGATAACCCAACTAGTGAGGCGGTGAAGAGGCATCTCGAAGGTAATTGATGAATCTATTTAAACTCGTTGTGTCGAGAGGATGTAAGCGTAACAATGTTACTCGGCGTAATTTTAACAGAAATTTACAGTGTATATATTGTGCCTTTTTTGGTTCAAAGAAAAATTGTTAATATATATTGAATCCAATTACCTGTGACAGAGATGACGAGGAAGAGGCGGAAGTTGATGAATCAGGCAAGCCTGAAGACAACCTAGCCAATGAGGCAGCTGAAGAAGGATCTCCCGAAGGTAATAGAGAAATCTATTTGCAATCGTTGTATTAGCTGATGTAATACTGTTAGCACTGTTATTGTAACACTGTTATAGTAACGTTGTTAGTGTGTCGTAGTTTTATCAGAAGTTTACAGTGATATATATATTCAATTATCTGCTACACAGATGACAAGGAAGAGGCAGAAGATGATGCATCGGGCCAAGCTGAAGAGAACCCAACGAGTGAGGCAGCTGAAGAAGGATCTTCTGAAGGTAATTGAAGTCGCAAATTTACAGTAACACTGTTAGTATAACTATGAGGCATTGTTGGTCCGAAAAACATTAGTAATTTATATTCAATTCAATTACTTGTGCCACAGATCACAAGGAAGAGGCTGATGATGATGCATCAGGCCAGGTTGATGACCAACCAACCAGTGAGGGAAATGAAAAGGAAGATGACGATAAAGATGAAGAAGAGGATGGGAATGAAAAACCAGATGAAGAGAACGATGATGATAAAGATGAAGACAGTGCTGGCGATATAAACGAAGATAACAGTAAGGAGGATGAAGCAACTGGTAATGAAGACACCGATGAGAATGATGAAAAAGGCGAGGAAGGAGAAAAACCCAGTGAGGTGATGATGAGACGGTTGGCGACGAAGAACCAATAACTACTCGGTGCGGTCGGGTAGCGAGAAGATGACGCGATGATGAAGTTGATATTGTCGATGATTGCAGTGATGAGATCCTGTATGACAATTACGACGAAGATACTGGCGACCACTATTTGTTACATGTCAAAACAACTGAAGACTGGATGCGCGTGATGGATCCTCGCTACGGCTGCACAATCGAATGTGGCCTACCAGCTCCGGATCTAACACTTGTGTCCAAGACTATGATAAAACACAAGGAGATAATGGCGCCTATTCTTGAAGTTAGGAAAGAAACAATTGACTATTGTTTTATCGACGATGACGAGAACCTCTCAGATACGTGAGTACTTTATTTACTCTTGCACTGTGATAAACAAAACGTTTTACTTTGCAAGTGAATACGTTTTCAACTGAATAGTTATTACTGTTAAACTGTTACTCTATTAAAAGGTGTTCTGACTATTACATATCATTGTCCAACAGGGAAAGGCTTGTCTCGTATGGGAAGTATCACTTCATTCCAAGGGAAGATTTAATTTCATTGGCTCTTGGTGAGCTTATTTATATAATGGTGATTGAATGTTGGTCAATGTTGCTCAATGACCTCATCTCGGAAAGGTAGCAAGTGATACACCATTGAGGATCTTCATGGGCTTGGGTCAATCTGTATGTTACTGCAATAAATAAAGTTTTATTCTTATTGATTTTGTGTTTCTATAATGTTTATTGACTTTGTATTTATATTTATTTTTGTAGGACGCATTAGCAACTATGTCTGTTGGAAAACCCGTTCAAAAGCAGGACATTTAGAAAGTGAAGTTTTGTTGTCCTTCACACGAGTGGATCAAATACAACCCGAGTCCACTTGAATTTTTGTGATATGGTAAACCACATTCTTGTTAATAATTTTTTTTTTATTCTTATATAAGTAGACTGTATAGAAGTTCTGTTTAGCAATGATATATATCGCTTAATTGCGGATATTCATTCCACTCATTCGGAGGACCACTTTTTCGTGCTTGCATAAATTTCATGTCGAAAACCGTTGACTACCTAGACAACAAATCCTTATATGCCAGATCCCGAAAAGCAAAAATGGCAAGAAATGCGGTAAGTTTCTCTACTTACAGTAACAATGTTATACCTTTAAATTTCCATTAAAAAATTTGGAAATCATTGTTCAAGATAACATAGATACGATGAATGATATTACTTTTTGTGCAGGCAAATATCATGGGGAAAATGTTGTTAGAAATGCAAATTGCAAAAGGCTCCAAAGTGGAAAGTTTCCCACTTCAGAATGTGAAATTTAAATGGCAGAGCATTGCAAAAAATGTGGATTGTGGTGTTTTCATGATGATGCACATGGCTTTCTACACGGGGAAGGTTTTTGACTCTGAGTTGGGGGATGAACGGAAAAGAATGTTGTACCGTGCTGAAATATGTGCAATACTTGTTCTTAGCGACTTGAATCAAGTACGAAAAGAGGTGCAAGGGAGGATATCAAAATTCAGGAATGAAAGGGAACAATGAAGGAAAAGGCACTTTGCAAAAAAAGAAGGCTGGAAGAGAAGAAGGAAAAAAAAGGAAGAGGAAAAAAAGGAAGAGGAAAAAAAGGAAGAGGAAAAAACAAAGAAGCCAAAGGAAAAACAAAAGGAGGAAGAGCCCAAACAGCCGAGGGTGAAGTCGGTTGCTTACAAGCATTCTCCTAGAGCAATTGGTGAAGATGAGGAGATAATATTTAAATTTCATAAAGATGATGCTATGGGATGTTCTCTAGGTCACGGTGAAATTGACGGTGATATATTCCTAGTCTCTGAATTTATGAGAGAAAATCGAAGCTCTTTGTCGATCAACTAATTTGAGAAGGCACGTTCTTGATTATGCGTTTATGGATGATATCGACTTCCACAAAAGGTAAAATACTTGTTGTTACTGTGAAAGCGTTACTGTTACACTGTTTCTGTAAAAGTGGTTTTTAAACACTGTTTATATTACACTGTTTCTGCAAAAACTCTTGAGTAATCTGACTCTTATGGTTCTGTAACAGTGAGATCCTGGCTGCGTTTGGAGACAACAGGAGGTTGACAAGAGCTGATATACTCTCACTACGTCCTAGGAGTCACACAAATTGGATGGTGTTTGAATCTTTGGTCTCTACTCTTGAATTATGTCGAGAACAAAGACAAAAGAGGCACAAGGGCGCAGGTCAACCATACTTTACTTAGGACTAGGTCACATGGTAAGTTGCATCGGTGTTAAATGTCCGTCATACATGTTCAATAACATATGATTCTTTTACAAGGGAAATCTAACCCTTACATTTTTTTTTTTTTAAAAAAACTACAACATGCTCTACTGGCTGTGATGCAGGAGGATAGTGAATAGTCTGATATAAAGAACGAGTTGTTTGAAATTTGGGATAATTTCATCAACGCGAGCAAGGCAAATTACAGACTTGATGCCGAACTTATTTTTATACATTGTTTGGCTGGCTATCACTACTTCTGTGTGTGTATTAATTTCCTCAACAAAGAGATTAGTGTGATCGACAGTCAATCGTATGCTAACTGGGAGTCTTCATTCACTTACGACATCGCAATGGCGTGATAAGTCCCCCGAGTTGCCGAATTGTATGTTTACGATTTCAGATTTGATGTTACGATATCGTATCTTTGTAACATTATTATGTTGTTTCAGTGTTACTATTACACCTATATTGTAACATTGTTGATTAATCAGATTTCTTAATTGATAGTAAAAGGAAATTAATGTTCTGTTTCTGACAGGCCGGTTGCATGAGTGACTACCTGGACACAAAGGGCGACGTGAGGGTAACTGAAATGCTCCGCTATCCTGTGGTAAATGTGAAGTTTAAATGGCAGAAACGGGCTTCCGTATTTGAAGAGTCACCTGTATCACTATGACAGTACCGTCTCCAATTTTTGGGATATGCAAACAAGTCTTCTTTGCTCAACAACACATTTTATCGGCGGGCATGTGCTTCCCAAATTGCTGCATGTTTGCTCATGGCTGACATCAACAAAATACGGGCTGAATTGTTGGACGCTGTTGAAATCTTCAAAAAATCAAAGAAAACAATCGGCGAGATATAGGCTGCAAGGAGGAAGCCGCTAGAATGCTCAAAGGGAAGGCAACAGAAGATGAATTGTCAGACAAAGAACCACCGATTGAGAATGAACCGAAGCCACTCAACACCGAAATGCCTGTACTTCGTTTTAAAGTGAAAATCAAGTGATGTACTCTAAAACAATGTTACTTTAACAACGTAATAGTGGCTGTCATAGACAGTGGAACATATTTTCGAATATTTTGGAATATATTACAAATAAGTTTGTTATGTGATAACTTATTATATGCGAGAATTCATTAACTATATTCTTTATGTGATGTGACAATTTCAAGAGTGAAAAGAGAAAACATAATTTGACGTTTTGAATTCTTCACTCTTAATTTTATTATAACCGCACTTCATAGGGAATACGAAACATGGGTTGGATAAATTTCATGTCTTATTTTGTCTTTTGGAATTCAAAAATTAATTGTTTTTTTAAAGCATTTAATTTTGAAAACAGTTTTTAAAATGTTAGTGTTTTTTTTTTTAAACAAAAAAAGTCGAGACAAAATGAAAATAATGTTCTTTGTAACACTTTGTGATAGTAATAAATGAAAATTATAATAAAAGATTTTGACGCTTTGAATTCTCCACTACGTGCAAAGCATTTATAACTGGATTTAATTATGGGGAACATGCACGTGGTTAACATCAATCATCATTTAAAAACAGTTTTCAAAGCAATTAATAAAAGTGGTTTTTAAAGCGATTAATTTTTTAAAAAAAAATAACTGTTTTGTTTTTCACAATTATCTATAAATAATCTCGGTTTAAAAAACACAATTATATTCTTTGAATGAGACGGTTTTGACGCTTTGAATTCTACAATCTGCGTGATTATCTTTGTAAAAGCAGTTTTGCACTTTGTTCAAAGTGACATTTTTCAAGCGATTATTTTTTTTTTTTTTTTAAAAGCATTCTTTTTTTTTCAATTATCTATAAATAATCTCATTTTCATTCATCATTTACACTTCATTTTCTAAACAAAAAAATAAGCCAAGACAAATTCAAAGGTTTTTCATGTCTAATTTTTTTAATCTTTGTAATATTAAATATCTATAAAGATTATGGATGGTTTAATATTACAACTGTTGCTAAAATGTCATTTATTATATGACTACCTTGCTCTAATTGAGGGAAAACAGTTTCTGTTTGTTTATAAATAGATTTTGTTTTCTCTAATTTAGGGAAAACAGTTTATTTTTCTGTTTTAATAGGTTTTTTTTTTTTTTTTTTGTTGCAGCAAGAGAAAAATGGAACGAATTCAAAGGAAACTAGAAGACACCAAATTTGAACTGGAAGAAATGACAAGGCATAGAGATTCATTACTTGAGCAGGTTATATCATGTGATAGTAAGGTAATAGAAATGGTAGAACGAGTACAAGTGCTTGAAAATGACTTGAACAATGCTGAAGCTCATATCAAGTTTCTGATGGCAGAAAACAAGTGTATTGGGAAAACAAACTAGAAGAAAATAAGTCAAGAAATACATGAAACCGATTTACACCGTCAATTTCTCCTTGGTGTTACAGCTCTTAGGGAGTCATATGCTAAACTCAACCCTTCGATTAACAGGAAGTGGCCTCTTGTTGTCAAAGCTATTGAAGAGATGGAAGGTTACAGGAAGAATCTGAAAAGGGAGTTACTAGAGGGCGAAAGCGTGTTCATTCTCCTCCCGTGAATAAACGACTAAGAAGGGAGTAAAAGATTTAATATTTCCTTATTTGATTCATGATTTATGCTTCTTGTGATGACTTATATTTAAGTTAACTATCAGAATCGTTTCTAAGTATTTCGTTTGTAATCAATGTTTGTAACACTTGTTTTTAATGAATGACAACTTAATTCAGCTAATTGTGCAATTAACTATTAGAGGTGTGGTATATTAAATTGAACAACGATTATGTAACTATGTTTAAAATTCTCAAAAAAAGCTCCTAAAACGGGACGGAAAAGGGTTTAGGGTTGGATTCGCGGCGGCACGCCGCGGAGCCGCGTAATCCGGCCTTAAACCCATTTCTTAATAAATCGTGGTGCAAAAAAACCAAAACTAAACCCTAGGGAAGGACGGGTGATACCCTGTCGTGGACGGGATTTAAATTTGGGAAAAACGCTCCTAAACGGGACCGAAAGGGTTTAGGGTTGGATTAGGCGGGGACCGCCGCTGAGCCGCCTAATCCAACCCTAAACCCTTTTCCTTAAACAAAGGTTGTTCGTAATACAACAGTGTTACAGTAAAACCAAAACTAAACCCTAGGGAAGGACGGGTGATACCCTGTCGTGGACGGGATTTAAATTTGGGGAAAAACGCTCCTAAAACGGGCCGGAAAAGGGTTTAGGGTTGGATTAGGCGGCACCACTTCGCGGAGCCACCTAATCCAACCCTAAACCCTTTTCCTTAAACAAAGGTTGTTCGTAGTACAACAGTGTTACAGTAAAACCAAAACTAAAACCTAGGGAAGGACGGGTGATACCCTGTCGTGGACGGGATTTAAATTTGGGGAAAAACGCTCCTAAAACGGGGAGGAAAAGGATTTAGGGTTGGATTAGGCGGCACCGCTTCGCGGAGCCGCCTAATCCAACCCTAAACCCTTTTCCTTAAACAAAAGTTGTTCGTAGTACAACAGTGTTACAGTAAAACCAAAACTAAACCTTAGGGAAGGACGGGTGATACCCTGTCGTGGACGGGATTTAAATTTGGGGAAAAACGCTCCTAAAACGGGACGGAAAAGGGTTTAGGGTTAGATTAGGCGGCACCGCTTCGCGGAGCCGCCTAATCCAACCAATCCAACCCTAAACCCTTTTCCTTAAAAAATCGTGGTGGGAAAAAACCAAAACTAAACCCTAGGGAAGGACGGGTGATACCCTGTCGTGGACGGGATTTAATTTTGGGGAAAAACGCTCTAAACGGGACGAGAAAAGGGTTTAGGGTTGGATTAGGCGGCGCGCCGCGGAGCCGCCTAATCAAACCCTAAACCCTTTTCCTTTAAAAATCGTGATGCAAAAAAACCAAAACTAAACCCTAGGAAGGACGGTGATACCCCTGTCGTGGACGGGATTTAAATTTGGGGAAAAACGCTCCTAAAACGGGACGGAAAAGGGTTTAGGGTTGGATTAGGCGGCACCACTTCGCGGAGCCGCCTAATCCAACCCTAAACCCTTTTCCTTAATAAATCGTGGTGCAAAAAAACCAAAACTAAACCCTAGGGAAGGACGGCTGATACCCTGTCGTGGACGGGATTTAAATTTGGGGAAAAACGCTCCTAAAACGGGACGGAAAAGGGTTTAGGGTTAGATTAGGCGGCACCGCTTCGCGGAGCCGCCTAATCCAACCCTAAACCCTTTTCCTTAATAAATCATGGTGCAAAAAAACCAAAACTAAACCCTAGGGAAGGACGGGTGATACCCTGTCGTGGACGGGATTTAATTTTGGGGAAAAACGCTCTAAAGCGGGACGGAAAGGGTTTAGGATTGGATTAGGCGGCACGCTTCATGAGCCGCCTAATCCAACCCTAAACCCTTTTCTTTAATAAATCGTGGTGCAAAAAAACCAAAACTAAACCCTAGGGAAGGACGGCTGATACCCTGTCGTGGACGGGATTTAAATTTGGGGAAAAACGCTCCTAAAACGGGACGGAAAAGGGTTTAGGGTTCGATTAGGCGGAACCGCTTCGCGGAGCCGCCTAATCCAACCCTAAACCCTTTTCCTTAAACAAAGGTTGTTCATAGTACAACAGTGTTACAGTAAAATCAAAACTAAACCCTAGGGAAGGACGGGTGATACCCTGTCGTGGACGGGATTT
The DNA here is from genome assembly GCF_048544455.1 of Silene latifolia. Lineage (NCBI taxonomy): Eukaryota > Viridiplantae > Streptophyta > Magnoliopsida > Caryophyllales > Caryophyllaceae > Silene > Silene latifolia. The sequence goes on from NC_133532.1 coordinate 70,433,116, forward strand.
AAATTTGGGGAAAAACTCTCCTAAAACGGGACGGAAAAGGGTTTAGGGTTGGATTAGGCGGAACCGCTTCGCGGAGCCGCCTAATCCAACCCTAAATCCTTTTCCTTAAACAAAACAAATCGTATAACAAATTGTATAACATCTTTATTCTTTGTAAAACTTAGGAAATATGCTCCTAAAACGGGACGGACAATGGTCCTAAAACAATATTTATTCTTTGTATAAAATGTTGTAAGTCTTTGTATAAAATGTTAACTATGATGAAGGAAAATCGAATGACTTTTTTTGTGACATGTTATTGCCACAAAGCAACACACAATTCTACTTTTTATTTTTTCTTTGTGACATATTATTGTCACAAGAACACAAAATCCTACTAATTATTGCTAAGGTCACAATGTTTCTTTGTAACATCATATGATATCAAACTTTTTCTTTTTAGTTGCTTTCTCAGCAGCTACATCACTATGCGAAGAGGGCATGTTCTCTGTCGTGGGTAACTCTTTCTTTGCGGTATGCACATAGCCTCTTTGGCTTATTTTGCTTTTTCAATGGCCTGTTGTTTAGCTAACTTTAATCTTTTTATTTGCCCTTGTTGCGTGCTTGTTCCGGAGGGTGGATAGTGACTTCAGACGACGAGCTGCAGCCCAACAACATCTCCATCTCTTGGTCTTTTGTAAGCGGTTCAATACATAACTTCTGCCGGAACTCAACTAGGAGGGATGCTAACTCTTCCGTGTGTTGAGTGAGGTAAAGTTTTGAGAACACCAACTATCCGACGGAACTCGACCATACGTTGCACAAATGTTATCGAGGCGTAGCCATATATGAATCCTCAATGACATTCCCATTCGAATCAAGCACGGAAGTAAAAACAGTTCTTGTTTATCATGGTGACAATGTTTCAGTAAAACAATTCATCGTAACAAGTCAAAATCACATCCTTGTAATAATGTTGTCGAATCAAACCACATTCGCTGCGTGTGTGTTATTTAGCCAACGATCTACAATGTACTTGCTTGGTATTCGCCCAGTTCCTTTGCCCTTGTACACCCATAGAATATGCCTGCAGAGTAATCCAATTCTTTCGAACAGTTTACACTCGCATATCGCATACGTGCTTCTAAGGTCCAACCTCACCTTGAAAATTCATGCATCTCAAAGGCATCGATTACATGAATTATGCGCACATGCTCCTCCTTCTCAAAGTCATCAACACCACATGAATCGGCAGCCATTACTTCTTCTTGAAACACCTTGAACACAACATGTGTGTATATAATAGCGCCATGCTTTTCTATAGGTAATTCTGTCTTAAGCTCGGGGAATGAGTGGTCATTTGTTATAATCATCGCACCTTCGTGTATAGCTATTTCTTTGGTCCATAGCAGATTTGGAACACTGGTGTTAATGCAACAAGGATTCGCAACAAATTATTTATGTAACAATGAAACAATGGTATCAGTAACATACATTGTTCCCGCAATCGTAAGGAATGAAAAAGAGTTGTTTACCTCATCCAAAATTCGACTAGTGTACCAAAGTGATTCTCATAGCGCTTGAAAAACGAATTTGTACTTTCTGACGATCATTGTGTTGTTCTTAATATGCAGCCCAAGGCAAGGTCACGATGGTAGGCGGGAATCAATGGTGTCTCGTCGTCGAACATTGTAGTCAACCAATCATTATCTTCACTCGAAATCGAAATGACCTTACGCCACTTCTCTTCGAACTCGCGGCTCCATATCGGGGTCCCAAACAACAACGGCGTTGAAGCGAGCAAGGAAGTCCGTGTCTCTGCAGAGTGTTGAACCAACTTTGTCTGTGATCTTTTGTGTAATATGCCACATACAATAACGATGCCTACTGTCTTGAAAAGAAGGGAAAGCCTTTGTTGTATGCGGTCATAATGAAACGACAAGTCGAACGTGATATTGACCGAGTGATAGGAAAGAGCAAGTGAGTAAATTTAAGTAAGTCTCATTCTGATAACATTGTCACACTATTACCTTCTTTATGCCAGGGCATTGATCCGTGATCATGAAGTGCGGCTCTTTTTGTCCCATGGCGTCAAGAAATGAAAGGTCCATTAGAAGGAGATGTCATCCTCGTGTAACAGGAGACAACCGGCAAACAACACCGACTTTCTGTGGTGATTAACACCTGTGAATGGTGTAAAAACCATATCATACTTGTTGGTTCCGTAAGTAGGGTCGAAGCTCACAGCATCCCCAAAGAATGAGTAGTTTCTAATACATGTAGCATCAGCCCAAAAGAACTTTGTTAGACGGTTTTGCGGATCAACATCATAGGCGAAGTAAAACTGCGGTTGGGTCGCTTTGAGTTTCTCGAGTCGATCGATGAAAAGGTCAACATCTCGTAACCCAATGTAGCACTTGATATCTCTTTGAAAGTTCTTAAAATCTATCAATGTAGCACCGATATTTTCATACCCATTGACAAGTTCCTTAACTTTTGTCTAAAGGTCAATCCAGCGCCAATATTCAACTTGGAGTTGTCCAAGATAAGCGTCTTCTGGAACATATCAAGGGATCGTGAAATCTTATCGAGATCTCTATTCAGAATGAGGTGAAACGATGATTGTGGACTTAAAACTCGTCAATCATAGCCATTTGGGCCATCAAGGCCATGTAGAAGGGCAAATCGACGTACGCTCGGCATCCAATTCTTGTGATTTTAACTCTCGTAGTAATCGAACTAGTCGTGGGACGAACCATCACCCATATTCTCATCATCCTTGGTTGGGACGCTGTTGTTTCGGTTTAGATTCCCTGAACCCTTGACGGTTGCAGACTACGAATTTTTGGTGTGCAACACCACCTCGTAGTGTTTTCGTACTGTGCTTCCGAGGGGTAAATCCACATGCCCGAGCATAAACCTCGTAGAACTTGATTCCAGCCTCAAGGGAGGCGAAAACTGCACCAATTGTAGGTCTAAACTTGTGCTCAACCACACGCATCCAGCGCTCACCTCCATTAGGCGTGTGAGATAGAACAAGTTTGATTATTTGGTTGAGGATTGGGTTGCTCTTGGACAATTGGCGTAGAATGGGGTTGAGTGTGATACTTGAGTGCAGTAATACAAAAAGGAAAATACGAGTATTAGTGACACGAAATACAACGGTGGTATTACAAAGAGTAACATTGTTACAGTAATACTAGTACTATGACAATGTAGTGACATAAGGATGGACGGGAGAACAGGAAATATGCAAAGAGGCTGGACTACAATTTAGAACAAGAAACTAAAGTACATTGAAGTAGCAATGAGAACAAGAGGACATCCGAAGTGGTACAAAAAGATATCTTATATGTGCAAGGGAAATGAATATATGTGATTGTGTTACGATAACATTGATATTGTAACAAGTTTGAGCTGTAAGCATTGTGAAAGTAAGGAATATACGAGACGGGGGGAACAGGGAATATGCAAGACAGGAGAAGAGGTCAAATATAATGAAATTTGACCTAAATTGAACGTAAAAATCAACAAATACAAGGATATTTGACCTAATATTTAAGACAAAAGCAACTAGAAGTATAATCGAAGGAAAGGAGACCGTAAATTGAAGTAGAAGTGAACGGATTTCATTAAAATTAAAGCAAACAGAAAATCGATTAACCTAAAAAACTGAAAAGCAACAGAATAAAGACAAATTAATCAAAATTGACGGAATGTGACGATAAAGCAACTGCGATTGTAAAAGCGTACGGAGGAGAGAAAACGCAAATATGAAAATTCGATAGGAAAAACAACAAATACAAGGAGATTGCACCTAATATTTAAGAGAAAAGCAAATACGAGAATAATCAAAGGAAAGGAGACCGTCAAATTGAAGTAGAAGTGAACGGATGTCATTAAAATTGAAGCAAACATAAAATCGATTAATCTAAAAAACTGAAAAGCAACGGAATAATGAAATTACAATAGCGAATGATCAGCGACATACAATCCAGATGAAATCGCGAAAAGGAAGCGAAAACGAAAGGATTACGGAAATTACTGTTTGCATGTTAATGTCGGAGAATCTGCATCCATTGTAGCAACGAGAACCTGGAAAACACACAAATTTGATTGATTTGTGAATGAATTGATAAAAGCGAGTAAAAAACAGGAACCTAGGGTTTGTTTGCTTGATTCGGAGGATTATTTTCGACTTAGAGAGAGAGATAGAGAAAGCGAGGAAAAGAGACGGAGGAGAGAGAAAGTGGCGAATTATGAGAGACAGGTTTGAATTCTAAGCTTTTATACGTTTGTTATAATTTTTGAGATTTAATCTCAGTAGTTGATTAGGAGTAGATCTAATGAATGAGATTAAAATCGCCAGACCACCAAGATCATCACTTGACCATGCGATTTATATATATATATATATATATATATATATATATATATATAGAGGCGGGATCTCGTGAGTTTGGTTCTTACGGTGAGTTGTGAGTTTGGAAAATCTGGGCCATTAGATTAAGAATAATACACGGCTTAGATTAACTCAAAACACAAAAAAAACTCAGCCATAAAACACTCAGCCATAAAACACTTCCTCCATTGTTTTCTCAAAACTCCGTATCACAGTGGAAATGGCGTCACATCTACAAACTTCCTCAAAGATCCCTAACCTCAAAATCAACAACCACAAAAGCCCCAAATTCCTCCAAATCCTAGCATCAAGCGCAATTGGTCCCTCGCTGATTTCGAGATCGGTAAACCTCTCGGCAAGGGTAAATTCAGCCGAGTTTACCTCGCTCGCGAAATCAAGGTTCGATTACCAAAAATTTCATCAGACGAACCCTAAAATTTGGGGGAAAATAAGTAGCGCAATAATTTCTTCCCAATATCAACAATTAACAATCGATTCCTCAATTTCTATTCGTTGTCATCGATCAACGGGCGACGGTGGTTTTGTAGTGTTGCAGGTAGGTGGAAAGGGACGACAGAGTCTAGTTGCTGACCGTGAAACCATTCGGTGGTCTGGTGGCTCGGGTCTGGTCACGGTGGAGAGCAGATGAGCTCGAGTTTGCTGTTCCGAGCTCAGATTCAATGTGAGACTTTTATTAATGGACAATGGTAGTTGGGGTGTGACAAAGTTCAAATTGGGTTGATGGTGATGTATGTGAATTGGTGGTTGTGGCTGACGAAATGGTGATGGTGATGTATGTGCAGTTGTAATTGGTGTTGTTGATTGAAGACTGTATTTATTTTTATGGGATTCAAACTATTTTTGGGGTTTTGGTGGTGTTGATTTTCAAAACAAGAATGCTTTAATTTTGAAATATGTTCCATATCCAGAAAAGCGATGGATGCTCAAATGACATATGCTGTCACAGTTTGCTCATTAATCCGTATTGAGTAGTCTGATATAGCACGTACTTTGCTCGCCTTGAAACTCTATCAACTAACTACTACTTCTGTACTTCCTAACATTTAGAAGCACATACAGCTAAATCAATCATCTTGCTTTATTTTATTGCATTCCAAACCCAAAAATAAACGAATTTAATTTCCCACGGAATTTGTGCTCAGGTTTCTGCTAATAATGATAGGACATTTTGTTATGCTTGATGGTCCTCTAAGTCCAAGCCTTTTAAAGTAGAAATAGGAATGTAGAATTGTTGCTGTTGTATGACACTGTAGTTGAGTGCATTTGGTATCAAATTGAAGTATTGAATGAGCTTATCACATTTTATTAAAACTGAGCTACTACAAAAACATCGTCTGAGATGAAGTGGCCCATTTTACCTCCAGAGATGTGTGAATCTGTCATCAAACATATATTTCCTGATTATTGGGTTCATCCAAGCCTAGTTGCATTTGGGAGAGGCGGAAAATTCTCTCTCGATCTGCTCAATATCGTCTACCGTGTCAACTTCCTCTGCTTCCCTGTTTGATGACACGTTGGCATCCGAGATTGAAACTAAAATAAAGTGGAAAATCACATAGGTGGTGAAGGTTGATTTTTTCGGTTTTACTCTTGCTTTTGTCTTCCTACTCGTCATTTCATTGTTTATTGATTACATTATATATACTTGTATATACTCATTGATTGAAGAGCACTAAATGCTCTGTTTACTGATTTTAGTTTTCAAGAATGTAAGTAAATAACATGTTAACTATTATTACATTAATTTGATATAGTCCACTGGTTAAGTAGTGGTCCATGTTATAAGAGTGAAAAAAAATAATAGTAGTAAAAAAAATCAAAGTGACACCGGAATAACATCACAATAACACCAGAATAACAGCACAATAACATGCGGTAAAAAAAAGTGAAAAAATCAAATTAGTAAAAAAAATCAAAGTAGTAAAAAAAATCAAAGTAACACCGGAATAACATCACAATAACAGTAGAATAACAGCATAATAACACGTGGAAAAAAAAAATCAAAGTCGTAAAAAAAATCAAAGTGACACCAGAATAACATCACAATAACAGCAGAATAACAGCACAATAACACGTGGTAAAAAAAAAAAAAAAATCAAGGTCGTAAAAAAAATCAAAGTGGCACCGGAATAACAACACAATAACATGCAGTAAAAAAAAGAGTAAAAAAAATCAAAGTAGTAAAAAAAAATCAAAGTAGTAAAAAAATCAAAGTGACACCGGAATAACATCACAATAACAGCAGAATAACAGTAGAGTAACAGCACAATAACACGTGGTAAAAAAAAAAAAAAGAAAAAAAATCAAAGTCGGGAAAAAAAAATCAAAGTAACAGCAGAATAACATCACAATAACAGCGGAATAACAATAACATGTGGTAAAAAAAAAAGAGAACAAAAATCAAAGTCATAAAAAAAATCAAAGTAAAAAAAGCACAATAACAGCATAATAACACGAGGTAAAAAAAATAAGAGTAAAAAAAATTCAAGGAAAAAAAATTTGGTACAAAAAGAAAAAGAAAAAAAGGTAACATAATGAGAAAATTAGAGAAAAACATAAGAGAAAAAAAAATCAAAGTTGTAAAAAAAAAAAGCATAATAACACGAGGTACAAAAGGAGATAAATTTTTTTTTTTAAAAAAAAAAAAAGAGTAACACTAGAATTCTAGAAAAAAAGAGAAAATAAGTAAATGACAGTGATTTTATATGACATGTAAGATTAGATCTTGGTCATTCATCTCTAATATAATTTAGTGGCTGAGATTTTCCAAACTCACAAGTGGCTGAGATTTTCCAAACTCACAACTCACCATAAGAACCCAAATCACCAAATCCAATCTCTATATATATATATATATATAGAGTCAGGTTCAAATGAGTCCACAAATTTGGTTGAGTCCATAAGTCCTATTCTTAGCCAATCATTTTCTGACTGTAACTTTACTACTTGATAAGTGTAACTTTAGTCATTTATTACTTTATGAGGATATTTTTTACATTTTAAAGTCATTGTGTATATAAAATTTTGAATTTAGAAATTTGATATATGTAATTTTAACAAAAGAATATGTAATTTTATTGTTTTACGAATGTAATTTTAGTCGTTTAAGTTGTAACTTTAGTTGTAGGGTGGTTTTATATATAAATTTGAATTTATATACTTTTATGAGAGTAACTTTACCCCTTTAAAGTGTAACTTTAGCCGCTGAAGGTGTAATTTTAGTTGTATGATGTTTCTAAGAAAAAATTTGAATTTATAATTTTTATGAGTGTAACTTTACCCCTTTTAAGTATAACTTTAGTCGTTGAAGGCGTAACTTTAGTTCTATGATGTTTCTTAAGTAAAAATTTAAATTTTTAATTTTTATGGGTGTAACTTTACCTCCTTTCTAAGTGTAATTCTAGTTGTTGGAGTCGTAATTTTAGTCGTTAGAATCATAATTTTAGTCGTATGGTGGTTTATATATGTAAAAATTTGAATTAATATACATTAATATTGTAACTTTAGTCCTTTCAATTGTAACTTTTGTTTTTCAAGAATGTAACTTTAGCCATGAGTTGTTAGTTTAGCCAACAAAGCTGTAATTTTATTGTCCTACTAGTGTAACTATAGTCCTTGATTTTGTAACTTTAGTACTTAAATTTGTAATCGTAGTCCCAAAAATGTAAATTTATACTACTAACTTTCTTTCTCAACCACCACCATCATCCTATCACCTCCCGCCCCAACAAAGACATCACCACAACCACCTCCAAACCGCAACAACCAACAACAACCCAAGCCACTTTTTATTTGGATCCGAAAAAAAAAAAAAAAAAAAAATTGATGCGGCAGACCTACCACGCACCACAACCACAACCACCACCGCAACCTTCCCCCACGCGGCAAAAAAAAAAAAAACATCATCACTGACCCGCGACATCAACAACCCACCACCACCACTAAGTTCAGATCTGTAAAAAAGAAAGGCGGCATCAACAACCCACCGCCACCACTCAGAGTTCAGATCTGAAAAAAAAAGATAAAGGAGAGGGGAGGGAGGAGGCAGACCGTCGGGAGAAGAGGGAGAGGGGAAGGACGGAGTAGGCGGGAGAAGAGGGAGAGGGAAGGGAGGCGGCTACCGGGTGGTCGTCGGGCGGAGGCGGGAGAAGAAGGGGTGATGGTGGTGGTGCGGAATGAGAGAGGGGGAAAGGAGGAGGCGGCAGTCGTTGTCGGGAGTTGTTGGTCGGGGACTGGAGGCGGCGAGGAGGCGGCGAGAATAGGTTGGGGGTGGGGGTGGCGGTGGCGTCGGCGTGGTGTGCGGGGCGGGTGGTGGCAGGCTGTGGAGGTTTAGAGAGAAAATGGAAGAGAAAGAAGAGAGAGAGAGAAGAGGTAGGATATGTGAGGGGTGATTAGGGTTTGGGTGGTTTTATATACAGTTTTTTTTTTTCTTTTAATCTTAGCCCTTCATTCTTTTGATCTAATGGCTTAGATTGAGACTTAGGGACTCAACCTAAAAGGGTGGACTTACATGATCCCTTCTCTATATATATATATATATATATATATATATATATATATATATATATATTTATATGTTTATATATATTTATATGATTTCTTTGTTGTGGTTGAATTGAATCTATTGAGTTTGATGAACCCAATCGTGTTTTATCTTTAGTCTTGATATATGATTTCTTTGATATATGCAGGTTTTTGAATGGCATGAAACAAATTTAATTTTTAAAAAAATTAGGAGGTACATTAAATATATCTACAATAGGTACATTTATTAACGATTATAGATTCATATCATGTTTATTTTAATTAATTATCTTGCACGGATGAATAAATCATTTACATTTTATGTATATGAGAGGTACATTAAATTTATAATATAGGTCCATATAATACTTATTAAAGGTACATATCATATTTATTTTAATTAATTATCAATTATGACTCGATTTTTTATTATGTACATTTTATTTATATAAGAGGCACATTAAATATATATTATAGGTACATATAATAAATATTAAAGTTACATACCATGTATATCTTAATTAGTTACAAGGCATGTTTCAATAATTATTCAAGTACATTTTAATAATATAGAAGGGACATGAAATATATAATAAATGTACATTTTAATAATTATAGTTACATATCATATTTACTACAATTGTTTATTAACTTTATTTCACTAACTCATCGGGGACACATTATATATATTGGAGGTACATTAAATATAAAGTATAGATACAAAGAATAATTAACATAAGTACATAAAATATGTTGTTCAATTTTTATCAAGTACACTTAACTAACTCATCATGTACATTGATTTTATAAGGAATGTACATTAAATATAAACTGGAAGTACATTTAATACTTATAAGAGGTACATATTGTTTTAACTCAAGTCTTAACAAAGATATATATTAAAAGCGATACAAAAATAACAATAAGATGCATGTGTCACAGTGGTAAAAGTAAGTGCATTTCAACCAAGAGGTCGTGGGTTAAGCCCCGTTCTCACCGGAACTCTACCCTTATTATTATTATTATTATTATTATTATTATTATTATTATTATTATTATTATTATTATTATTATTATTATTATTATTATTATTATTATTATTATTATTATTATTATTATTATTATTATTATTATTATTATTATTATTATTATTATTATTATTATTATTATTATTATTATTATTATTATTATTATTATTATTATACTTTAAATACTCAGTCCAACACATCTTCCTGACTCGTCCATTACTTTATTATTAGTTACCATCTTATTTGCAATTATTAATATAAATGTCTTTTAATTAATTATTAAAATTACATAAATAATTCTTATAAATACTTATTAAATTACGGGGTATTACAGTCTTCCCCCCTTAAAATGAACTTCGTCCCGAAGTTCGCTCATAACTACTACTATAACATTTACAAACATCCGCACAACTAAGCCTCATTGCACTTATGATCATTGCAACATAATTAACTTACTTAACCATTATCAAATCATATCATACTTATCAAAATGTATCATAAAACTAATTCAAAACATGAAAATGTATCACAAAATAAACTCAAAACACGAGGTGTCACATCCTCCCCCCCCCCCCCCCCAAAAAAAAATATAAACTTCGTCCTGAAGTTTCGGAACTACGACTACTTTATTAAACTACTAACAACTTAACACTTATATAAATGATAAGACTCTACTCCTCCTAATAAGCACTAGTTACTCTTCTACCCACTCCCTTGTATGGTGCTAGCTGTTCCAAATGTCTTCCCACCATTACTCTGTTCAACTCCTTTGCCTTGCCTATTGCTATAGCTTCTGTGATTAGTCCACTGTCCCGGATTCCTATTACTTCTAATACTTGACATTGGGGTTTGATAAAGCCCTTGGTTTCCCACTCTATAATCTCTATTTTCGTTTCCATAACTGTTGCTTTGATTACCCCTAAATACCCTGCAAGACACGGACTTATGACCCATTTTTCCACATCTGAAACATCTACTTAAACTTGGCGTACTAAAATTGGATTGACCTCCCCCACCGCTGTAATTCCCCCTTAATGATACTCCTTCTGAGGCATAGGACCGAAACTGGTTTATATTCTGCTTCTTGCCTTCTCCTACACTTCCACTCATAGTCTATGACTTTCTTTTCTCACCCTTCTCTTTCCTCTCCTTCTTCTCTTCCTGTAACATATCTGCAATTCTCTCGGCGTGCCTAGCTTGCTAATAAACATTATCCATGGTACTTGGCTGTGTTGGGGCTGGTGTCCTTTACAGTTAGTGCAAGGACTTATAAATCTCTAAAAGGATCAAAGGGTATACTTTTGTATCATAATCAGTTGGTCCACGTTTATCAATAACGGTTGGCTTGCTAGATAAGTTTGACGTTATTGTCATACAGATGGCGGTGATCAACTGGTCCCTAAAAGTCACACCTATAGGATACGTTTGAGAGATATGACGGTATGAAAATACAGTCATGTAGATGCCAAATTTGACTAACCAGTTAGTCCGAGTTATTTGACTAATAATTAGTCAAAATGTGATGTTGAGATATTTTATTTAATACGGATTAAATAATAACGGCTAAGGCGAATTAAGCAATTAATTCGTAAATTAAATATAAGCGACTTATATTTGATTAATGTATATTGAATAAGTTAATTATACAATATTGTCTTTGTCGGACATGTATTAATAATTCAACTAACCCGTATTATTAGTTGATGCTTTAATTACCGATAACCGATGACAATTTATAACAAAACCGCGTCATATACATTTTAGCGATTTGCGAACCGGACCATGAGCTAAAACTAAAAGGAAGTGGAAGCCCACTTCCCGAGTGAGCCCATGGATGGCCGGCCAAGTGAGGACAAAAGAGAGTTTTTTCTCTCTTTTGAAACCTAATTCATTTTGATAAAAATTTTAGGGTTTTGAGAGACATTTTTCCTCTCTAAACCTAGATCTCTCATCTAAAGAAAAACTCACAAAATAATCCTCTCAATATTGCAAGGCAATTAGATGATTCATTCTAGCACAAGGGCATTTCTCAGACGATCTTGGGTGCATCATTTAGGAGGAGATCTACTTTGATCTCTCATTGCCAATTTGCACTAGGACCGAAGGTTATTCCTTGATCTTTATCGTTTCATTGTTGTTTTTCGTTTATGACAATAAATTGCATATAAAATTTGCGTTATAATCCTATAATTAAAGGGTTTTATACGGATATTACCCCACAGGCTGACCAGCTGCAAGCCTCTTCTTAATAGTGGTTGTTAATCCTTTTTCAAATCTAAGTGCCAACATCTCATCACTAAAATTCAAATCAGCTACATATTCGGACAATTCCATAAACCTGTTATAGTAAGTCTCTACTGTCATCTCATCAGTCATCCTAAAAGAATCAAATTCATCTCTCATCTTACTCCTAATATGTTCAGGCACAAATACAGCTCTCATAGTCTCCTTAAAACCCTTCCAAGTGATAAAAGGTTCATCCCTCTCCCTCCAAGCTTCCCTTAAGACCTCCTTACTACGATTCCACCACAACCCCGCTTTTCCCCTCAAATAGTAAGCAGCTTTATCTACTTGCAACTCTGCAGGACATCCTAGCAACTCAAAAAGGTTGTCAAACTCCCTATGCCAATCTCCAAGTAAAGATGGTTCACCTAATCCGTCATATTTCGTTGGGTTATGTCTTGCAATATTAGCACTCATCTTTGCTGGATCCTGAACTGACCCCTTAGCCTTCAGTGCCGCTGTCAAAGCCTCATTCATAGATATCAAACGGTCAATCTCCTCTTGGGACATGGTAGAGGTTGTAGGTGTAGATCTCTTTGGAGGCATGGTTCTATAAAAGTAAAACGAAACAACATAAGTTTCTACCCGGGAAAAGATGGTTTAACATTTTAAATATTCTATACTTACAAAGATAAGGTCTGATTAATTCTATCCTTTATTACCCCCTCCATAGGTCCTCCTATCATCACTCTCACCTCCCAATTATCATAGGTTAATAACTGATAAAACATTTATATTAAACTTTTGGTAAAACTCGCGTTTTCAGAAATCAAAGTCAAGTTGTAAATTTCAAAAATCACCATTAAACACCCGTTACATTTTACATTGAATTTTTATACTTTCCAGAAAATATAAAGAGTTTTTAAAGCACGAGAAAAAGAATCAAGTCCAAATCTCGAATAATCAATTTATAAAGTTTTTTACAATTCAGTGGGTCGAAACAAAACCGATCAGCAAAAAGTTAAAAATTTTAGGTCAACTTGTAAAAATCACTATTAATTGTCAAACATTCACCTTAGAACGTGGCTTATCAATTTGAATATATATTTAAGTCTTTTAAATAATGGAGTTGGAATTAGGTAAAAATATTAGGTACAAATTAAATGAGATATTTTACAAAATCGTTTGTCGAAAACTTTACTGTATAGGAACATTCTGACCACTGTCCACTAAATTATTTATTTCTCCCAACCCATAAAACTTTTAAACATGAGACCAACGGCATTGGTAAGTTAACTCACTAGGTTATCACTCATACAAATATCAACCTTGTATCATAAACGGAGGTGAAATGGAAACTAAATCAAATAGGGGTAAAATTTGACGAAATAAAGTTCAGCTCTAGGTTCCTTTTTACTAGGTCACAAGCCCTTATTAACACCCTCCTACTTCTATATCAACACAACTTGGTCAATAAACTTTCACACACGACTAGTATATACTCTAAAGCATTCATATCACAAGCTTAATCATTTCATAATATATTTTAAATAACATGGCTTTGGGATTCACACAACCGCATATCACTAGACATGATACTACTATCACACAACATCCAACCACATAATTAATATCAATTTGTAATGACTTTCATGCTTATGATCAAAACAATTCAACATCACATCATTATTTTATCCATCCCGTCCTCCTTAAAATCAAGGTTACGTCCCGTACCACTGGTCATCAACAATACACATCCAATCAATAAAAACAATACACCTTCAAGTCAACAATGAATCCTAAGAGATACTCAATATTTATTTTAATTTTCCCCGCTCTTAGTTATCTCTCGAGGTAACCGGTTCAAAACTGGAAGGGCCGGGGTTCGGAGTGAGGGTACCTTCTCATCCTAAGCCAAAATGGGCTCCTAACAGTTTCTACCTGGGTTCATTTTATTAGACACATCCTAAGTTCATTATTATATTCATTGGTTAGGCCTGAGGATCGTTTTGCTCTGATACCACTTTGTAACACCCCCATTTATTTAGGAGCCTTTAGCAAGACATTCCCAATAAATAGGACTATTACCATCTCGGTTTTCCGAGGCAGTGAATAACAAAAGTAAACAAATCCAAAGTACTTTATTAAAATACAATGAAAGGTTTTATTACACCTTACTTCTGACTGAGATAAAATAATAATTACAAGTTTACGCAGCGGAAATAAACATAGTCTATACATAATTAAAATATCATCTGAAACTAAGTGATCTAGACTCCTGCAGGTCCGAAAGCTCACACTCCCAAGCTCCCCATATTCAGCTAACTCAAAACCTGTTATTTAAATCTGCTCTCCATTTAACCGGAAATATTAAATGGTTCACCACAGGACGTCATCAATTAAAGCAGGCATCAATTTTATTTTGACACAGAAGCAAACACGTCAACCAATGGTTGAGTAGGAATAACCAACAACAAGTCAAAGTAAAATGATATGATATATAATACAAATACGACTGAGCTCATCACCCGAAACACCCATTCATCCCGCCAATCCCTGGCCCGGGGTATTCATCATTACAACCGAAGTTGAAGTATCCACCATCCCAACCGAAGTTGAGGTATCCACCATCCTAGTATAAAACTGAGGTATCCAACAATTACGATATATAACAATAACAATACAATAACAATAACCCATCTCAACACGAGGCTGGGGTATCCACTCAAAGATATGTAATACTAACAATAACCATAACTCGTCTCAGACCGAATCTGAGGTATCCAATAAACATTATGAATAAACCAATAACCAAAATATAATTCCATGACATATAATTCATATTCGACAATTCATCTAATGGTAATTATCCACACAATTTCACAATTCCTCTTATCAAATAAATAGCAAGACAAGTTGAGTAGTTATCCTACCTGATCATCAATCCAATGAAAGCTGTCAACTAGAATTATTATTCTTCAATAAATCCGTCACCTAATACAAATAATAATTCACAATTACTAACTAAACTAATTATAAAATAATTAAACTAATTATAAACTAGTTATATTAATTATATTATTACGTAATTTATTAATTATAAACCCCTCTTAAACCCAAGTCAAATCCCGACGCCCATTATATAATAATAAAAAGAAAACAAGTTATAAACCCACACCATACCTTCACGTACTCCCTTACCCCACATACACCTCACAACCCCTCGGCGGCGGATCCTTGCACGACCTCCACCCTAGACAACCCACCCACGGTGGCTTCCCTGACCAGCCACCACCTTCACCCGACACCTTCCCGCAACCACCCTTATAGCAGTCGGCAGAAACGACAACAACCACGGCCTGCACACCATAACACATTACGACACACCAAGCACCACCACCCATACAACCACAAACCGGCAACCACCACCACCTGCAACTCTCTATACCGCCCTAGCCACGACACTAACCGACACGACATAACCATTCACGGCCTACAACTCACGACACCAACTAACACCAAAACTTCCCCTGTTTTTCGCGAAACCCGTCAGCCATCCGCACAAACCACCACCTACAACCACCACGACGCCACCCATGAGGTCGACGCTGACCCCTGGTCACAACCCAACCATACCCAGACCAAGTCGGGTCCAAATAAGGGTCGAATTCCGTATAAACATATAGTGCATACCCTTGAAAACACCCAGAAAACAACCCCATCCCGTCGGTCAAAGATGGTCAACGTTGGGTCCGGGCAATCCTTAGTGTCCCACGGTCAATGTCATGGTCTCGGGTCGGTCAACGGTTGTCTATTTAACGAGTTATATTAGTCTTAAGGTGAGTATGTCATGAGACGATTAGAAATTTACCTTGTGACGATCTCCTAGCTAGTTGTTCCTTCTCTTTTCTCTTATGTGAATTATTTGTGTTTTATGATCAATAAAGTCTATTTATATAGGTAGGTCATAGGTATAAGGAAGCAATTACAAAACTATATAATTACCATATTATTATTATTATTATTATTATTATTATTATTATTATTATTATTATTATTATTATTATTATTATTATTATTATTATTATTATTATTATTATTATTATTATTATTATTATTATTATTATTATTATTATTTTGCAAGAAAGTTATTTCTCATATATATCAGGGTAAATATACATGAGTTTTCCTTACAAACAATATCCACTAAAAAACAAGCTTCATACAATACTAATGGCTAATTAGCCCAGACATCATGGTTTCCTCATCCACCCGAGCCCGATGCAGGAGAATCAGACCTACCAGGTCATGAATTTCCCGAACAAGGAGCTCCATAATCCTCTCCTGGCCAGCAAAAACACGAGTATTCCTTTCTTTCCAGAGGCAGTATACGGCAGTAGCAATGCTACACCCAATCCACCTATTCTTCCAGTATTTCCTTGGCTTTCGCCTATGAGCCCACACTAGAAGACTATGTAAATCACCATTTGGAATAGGCACCTGGACACGTTCCAGTACCAAAGACAAAACCTGATATGAATATGTACATTTGAAAAAAAGAAGTCTTGTGCTTTCAGTTTTGCATTTACACAAGGGACATCTACTGATCAAGTGCACACCTCTCTGAATGAGCATATCAGTGGTTGCAAGCTTCCTCTGAACTGCCAACTGGAGGATGACCTTATACCGGGGTAAGAGCAAACAGCATTGAACAGCCCTATAACAGATTTGAGTAGGAAGCCTTGGTCATATCAAATCATAGGCCTTTCCTACAGAGAACTTACCATGATCAAGGCAACCATGTAAAGCACTCTTGGCTTCCTGCACCCCCCCCCCCCCCCCCAAACGATGGATAATCCTGTCTTTGGTAAGGATAACCCCTCTAAGACTTTTAGAGTAATACTCCTGAACAGTAAGATCCCAAATAGAACAGTGAACAAGATAGTACTTAGACACCCAGGTAGACCACACAGAGCCAGTCCCTCTGTCCAGATGCCAAAGCCATTTAAGCATATTTGCCTGATTCCAGGCCGTGATAACTTTCAGTTGGAAACCTCCCTCAACCTAAGGGAAGCAAATACTCTGTCAGCTTTTAAAAATGACTTTCCTATTTCCCTCAGAGTAACCCCAAAACAGCTGCCTACAGTAAGTGGTGATAGCATTGCATATTGCCTTAGGAAGAACTAAGCTGCCACACCAAAAATTGCAGAGTCCAAAAACCACTGAGTTGAGCACCTGAAGCTTGCCAGCATAGGATAGAAATTTTGAAGCACAACTTTGGACCAGATTTTGGATCCTCATGACCAGACCCTCATACATGCTACTAGTAAGCCGAGCAGGATTTAAGGGAAGGCCTAAGTACCTAAAAGGAAAGTGGCCCTCAGCTAACCCAATGTCAGACAAGATCTGCTGCTTCAACAAGGCATTGACTCCTCCAAAGTACACCTCAGTTTTGTCAAAATTAGCCTGAAGTCCAGACCAGCTAGAGAATAGTTTAAGAATATCAGTAGGCTTCTTAATGGAAGGCCTATCCCCCCTGGTAAAGACCATCAGATCATCCGCGAAAATAAGATGGGTAAGCTTCAATTTGGCACACTTTGGGTGGTAGGAGACCTGTTTATCATTACACATAACTCTAAGAGCTCGAGACAAGATTTCCATACCTAATACAAAAAGAAGAGGAGATAGAGGGTCTCCCTGCCTAACACCACTTCTACCCTTAAAAAAACCACAGTGATCACCATTAATTTTAAGGGTAAACCAAGACCCTGTTACACACCCCATTATTATTATTATTATTATTATTATTATTATTATTATTATTATTATTATTATTATTATTATTATTATTATTATTATTATTATTATTATTATTATTATTATTATTATTATTATTATACTTTAAATACTCAGTCCAACACATCTTCCTGACTCGTCCATTACTTTATTACTAGTTACCATCTTATTTGCAATTATTAATATAAATGTCTTTTAATTAATTATTAAAATTACATGAATAATTCTTATAAATACTTATTAAATTACGGGGTATTACAATATATCCTTATTCCAGAAAAGGTTAGTAATTTAATAATGTGTTTATTACTTTTTTTAAATTAGAGCTGATGTTGTCTTGCTTGCTGCTATACCATGATGTTGCTATGCAGTATTTGATGTTGTTACAATAATGTCTTGTCTTTTTTTTTTCGCAAAGTATGTAATCAACCCGTCATAAGAGCTTCAGCAGTACAAAAGTTGGATATAGACGAGGTAAGGGACATGTTGGGCAAATACGTTTTAGAACATAGCAATCTTTGAAGGCTAAATGCATGATACTCGGAGCTTAGATAAAACTTATTAGTAAATTTTTTGTTGAAGTTAGGGAATGATTAGTTCATGTAAATTTAACTCCTTGTAAGTATATATATATATATATATATATATATATATATATATATATATATATATATATATATATATATATATATATATATATATATATATATATATATATATATATATATATTATGATCTTCTTTGTTGTGGTTGAATTGAATCTATTGAGTTGATGAACCCAACTGTGATTTATCTTTGGTCTTTGATATATGATCTTTCTTTGATATATGCGAGTTTTTGAATGGCATGAAACAAATTTAATTTTTAAAAACATTAGGAGTTCGTAATTAAAACGATTACTAAAAACAAAACCGTTGTGAATACCCTTCACAAATACCCGCCATAATATTCAACAACATGTTTTAAAATAGGAACCGTTGTAAATACCTTTCACAAATACCCGCGCATAATATTCAACAACAGGTTTTAAACGAAGAACTGTTGTTAAAAGTCTTCACAATTTTGGAGGGAATGTTACAACAACGGGTTTTAAACGAAGAACCGTTGTTACTACAAATTTCAACAACGGGTATTTAGCATATACCCGTTGTTAAAAGTCTTCACAAATCTGGAGGGAAAGTTACAACAACTGTTATTCATATGACAACCGTTGTTATATTATTCCCACCAAATTTTTGAAACACTTTCCACAACGGCTTACACGCAACAACAACGGCTTTTAACCGTGGTGAATACTTTCGACAACGGTTTAAGTAAATAACCTAACCGTTGTAAATACCTTTTACAACGGCCGCTTTAACAACGTCCGCCTTTTGTTTTTACAACGGTTTTTACCCGTTGTTATAGACTGTATCTGTAGTAGTGTTATTTTACAAAACCTTATCCTTTACGTGAAATAATTTCATGAACTAAATACATGGTATTATTACCCTTTTAAAATTCTATTATTAGTGTTTAATTTCACTTAAGTATTTACAAAATTTGCTTGTAAATTACTTAAATTAAATAAATATTTTCTTTTCCATATATTTTATATTTTCCTAAGAAAATATTTTATATGATCTTTAGAATACTCATTTTTTAATTAATTAGTTTTGTAAAACATCTTCTATATACAACAAAGTTATAGTATATTACTTTTTTTATAGTTACAGCAATAGTGAATTAGTGTCTTTTAAAAAAAAAAGTAGTAGTGAATTTGTGACAATACAATTTTTTTTGTTTTTGCTTTTAACTTCATTTATTCTTCTTCGTTCTTAATTTCTTATGTATTTGTTTTTTTTTTTATTTCTAATACATACTCCCTCCCATTCTAGATAAACCTCCCTATTCATGGGAGACACTAGAATTAAGGAGATTGATTAAAATATGGTAAAGTATTGTAGTGGGGTTAGGTTATTGGAGAGAGTGAACATATTGTGGGGTATTATTGTTGGTGAGGCGATTAAAATAAGTATTGTTGTGAGGTAAGTTGATTAAAATAACTATTGTTGTGGGATGAGATGGGGTATTGTTGTGGGGTAAGGTGATTAAAATAAGTATAAAACTTTACTAAATAAGGAAATAGGGAAGGTATTGTGAATAGATGAAAAAGGAAAGAGGGAAGGTTATGTAGAATAGGGGGGGAGTATAATAGTACTCCATATGAAATATCTTGAAATTATTAACTTATAGTTAATCCGTATTTTTTTATTGTAGTTTTTTTTAGTTAATTAAGTTTAAAGCTAATGGAATATCGATGGGTTTTTAAAGGAAATAAGTGAATTAAATTAATACAATAATAAATTGGTAATCCATGTTATATTACTTTGTCAAGTCACATAGTTATTGTGTATGTGGCTTTTTTTCATCCCATGTGGCATTGTCTACGTGACATTTTTAGGTTAGCCTTTTAATAATATTTTATAGATATCAATTAAAACAATATTAATCCATTGAATACTTTATTGCTTCACTTTTTGAAAATTATATTTTACATGTTAACGTTTCTTGTGTGTTTTGTAAAGAAAATAATTTTTATATTAATCCCTCATCAATTTTTAAACGTAATATAAGTCTTTCTTATATACCAAGAAAACAATATATCTCGTCAAAACGTACCAAAAACTATGCTTGAATATCTTGAGATTGTTTTTCATGAAAACTCTAATATCTTCCACTTTTGTTACGAAATTGAAACTCGAAAAGCTTCGGTAGTAATATGTATCTTTTAAAAATTTTTGTTAATAAAGTTGAATCCCCATAGGTAAGATCCTAGAAACGCTACTGGCTGAACGACTGATCATTATCTCCATTAGGGTTTCAAAAATTAAACAGATAACATAAATATTGAAATTGCTATTATCCACTCCATGGAATGATATAGTAGGAAATTATATTCACAATCATATTATATATTAATCCTCTAATCTAGAGCGGCATGACATTATATATAGTAAGTATAAATGACGTTATATATAAAAGTAAATAACTATGATTATAGACACAATCAATGTGATACTATATGACCGTTTATAAACGACAACAATGTAATTATTATATATAAATATCACTAAATAATTCTCATATTGGTTAGTAGTTAGTAGGGAATGGTTTACAACGTGGCTCACCTAAATATCGGAATACTGTATGAATAATTAGATAAATATCGGTATATTGATATTGCATACTTATTTCTTGACGAAGTTTTAGTTAAATACAAAACACGGGTTATCGGTTTTGGGATAAAATACGAATCAACAATATTTATTGACACTTTTTATACCATATTTTTAATAAAAAAAGATATATTTTACTGCAATTATTTCATATAGGATACTTAAGACTTTTAAGTTGATATAGTTAGCTAAAAGAAAATTATTTTATAAATAAATTACTTTGATATTTAACCATATTGTGATGCATAGTGTTAATTTAAACATTTATGTAGTATAATTGTATAGGATATCTATAAATTTCATTAAAAGTGATACGTGCCTAATGTATAGTCTTTTTGGCCTATTTCAGCACGTATTTCTATGCATTTCTATGCTATTTTTATAGTATTTTGCCCCGAATTGGCTACTTTGGTGTATTTGGTCCTTTTTGTAGGAATGATCGCAAAAGTAGCGGAACCATGCTCTTTTCTGTCCTTTTGCATGCATTTAGAGGAGACGGGATTATCCCAGAGTGAGATGTTTGCGAGAAGTGTCGTTGCACGCATTACGAGGTACTTGAGTGAAGACGTAAAGTGAATTGAAGATCCAAGTGGTCTATCGACATTTGGAAGACGATCGAAGGGTTCCTAGGCTCCCTGAGGCTCGATCGAGAGGTCCCTTCCTCGATCGAGTTAGCTGCATTTGACTAAGTCCTCGATCGAGAACCATGCTAGTCGATCGAGGAGTTCTGCTGAGACCTTGGTCGATCGAGTGGTTTAATCCACTCGATCGAGGGGTTTTTCACGGGCATGGGCCTTGTTTCAGTCCGTGTGTTTAATTTTCGCAAAACATTGTTTGTTTCCTATTTAACCTACGTTTACTAGGTTAATTAGGCATCATCTTTTACTTAATCTTTTTATCTATCTTTTTACCTTCCTTCACTGGAGAACTAGTTACGTTGCTAAAACCCTCTACTGTTACTTTCGTTTTCGGATTGCTTCATCGGATTTCGTGCTCTTTACGCCGGAAATTGCTTGGATTGTAATTCTTCTCTTCTCCTAATAATAATTAACCTTCTATTGCTTTTTAATTCTCGTTTTTGTTATGATTCTTTCTGCCCTAATTTCTATTATTACATTTTATTGTTATTTCGTCATGATATCTATTTTGGGAAATTGTTTGTTGTTAGTCTTATTACGAACATGAGTAGCTAATCTCCCTTCATGTTGGGATTAGGGGATCTGCGGTAGAATAATGACGACGTAGTAGATGAATTAGACGAATTGACTAAGAGACCCTGTCACTATAGCAATATAACTGTAATCACCGACCTAGTTGAGTGCACGCTTCTATGTCACCCATTAATCTGGCTACAATTAATCCTGGATCGAAAGATTGGACTAAATAGGCCTGCTATAAACAGTAGACTACCCTAATGAGGACGAAAGTTAAGTTAGTGGTATTTTAGGGTGGGAAGTGGACCGAAAGGATCTTCTAATATCCGTCTCGCATTAGTTCGTCTGAGTCATTTACTGCTAAGTTGTTGTACTACCGTAGTGAACCGAATTCCCGACATGTCTTCCTCTTATTGATAGTTAAAAATCGTTTTATTGCCTTTACTGCTCTCTGCATTATTTCTCTTTCCTTTTACTCCGTAGTTTAGAACCAAAAATTCAATCAACCCCCTTTGTTACCATAGGATTAGAATAGACAGCTGTAGTTGCATTACCTCCCTGAGGATTCGATACTCGACTGCCTCTACTACATTTTTAGTTGAGACCGTTAGGTTTTATTTTTGACAGGTACGCGACAGACGTGTCAAAAAGCGTAAACCTTAAAAGCCACGTAGACAATGTCACCTTGCATTACTAAATGCCACCTTGCATTACCAAAATTTCACGTCACCAATCCTCCAGGTAGTATGACGTGTTTAATTAAGAGGGTAATTCATATTCGTATAATAATCCATTTAAAACGATACACAAATTAAAAAATATTTACATAAAAAATAAATTAGCATAACAAATATTAAATTTTGGCCTTTTTAATTTCTAGATTAATTAAAAAATAATTAAACAAAATTCATACTAAATTTTAAATTTCTACGTTTATTCTTAGAATATTTTAAGTAATAAATAAATATCACATAATTCTAATTTTACGTCATTTATGAAATAATAAAAAAATTGTAAATATTAAGGGCAATAATATCATACTTAACATTAAACATTAACATTTTAATTTTCAATACTACAATTGGTTAAATGAAAAATAAAAATTTACATCATTCTAATTTTAAATTATTTATATGTGCAACTCCTTAAATATTATTGCAATAAACTTGCTCAATTTCATTAAATGGAATACATATGTAAATCTATAAATATGATTTATAAATAAATTGGAAGACAAAATATCTATCATTTTTTAGTTCGTATGATAACTCCCTAAACAATTCTCATGCAATGTGGATTTTGTAATAAAAAAAATCAAATAGACCTTTTATATTTCATTTCTCATTACTCTATATTTATGTCTATATTAAATTTGCTAATAATGAAAATGAATGCTCAAAAGTCATAAAACATTTATACATATTTATGTATATATTAAATTTGGTAATAATAATAAAAAAAACCCAAAAGTCATAAAACGCATCTTCATTTGGATATAAATGTTTGATGGAAGGCAACATTTGTGACCCGAAATTCAAGCGAATCTATTTTTACCCCCATCATCAAAAGAATTATATATATAATATATGTGTCAATAATCTTTTTTTATCATTGTATCAACATCAAGGTAAGTGTACTAAAGTTTTAAATTAATAACTTATTTATTTATTTTTAAGTTTCATTGGTTATGGAGTAATCTTCACATTTTTAACCTTCACATATATGTTGTTTTGTTCTCATTTAGGGCTATCAAGATTTGTGGAGTTGTGCTATTTATAGGTAAATATACTTACATTATTTAAGGGGAAACTTAAATTAATAACGATAAGGTTAACATTTCATAAATCAAATTCCACCATTTTATTTTTTATTAATCACTCAGTGAATTTTTTTAGGGATAGTTCATTGAAAAAAGAAGACTATTTGAAGAAGAGAAATACTAGAATTGTTTAAACAAATATTCCTTCCATTCCACTCAATATTATGTTATAAACTAACTACAAAATTGACTACATGAATGTGAATGACTAATTGTTTTTAGGTTCATAAATTAAATTTAGTATTTCGGAAACTTTCAAATGTACGTTTTATTTGGGTATGTGTTTCTTTTTTATTCATCATTTTTCCTTCGAAAAATAGTTCTCATAGAATGAAATTGGAGTTGCGAGGATCTCAATCTTATTAACAATTTCGACAAAAATTTTTTATTGACATAGATAATGGCTATATGTAAATTATTATCTAATATTTATGCGTACATGTCATATTATCTAATGCATATGTCTTATAACACATAAGAAATTGCAATGAGATTTGTAGTAGGCTATTATTTAACTCATTTTATCATTTATGCAAAAATATAAAATTTAGAATTTTTGACAAATTGGTATAGATGATATAGTAAGACTAGCATTTATTAAAGTTCATAACTATGATACTATATGATTTATGAAAATTAAAATATTCAGAAGATAAAAAAACCTTATAATTCGATATGTTATAAGATCCTTACATTGTGAGATTTATTATTCTCAAAAAAAGAAGGAAAAAAAAAAGAGAAATAATTCAACATTATACATTAATTTGCCCTTTCGTCTTTACTTACTAACTTTATTTGCCGGAAGACAAAGCGACGTTCAAACTTTTACATAGAAAATTTAGTACAAAATTTATACAATCTAATAAAAAAGCAACCTTAAGCATTTAATTTTTTTTACATGCTGTCATGAATTACTGGACTCATTGAAAGGTAACTTTTTTAAAACCACATATTTTTATTATATTAATCAAAATAACAGCTAAAATACAATATATAGTTTTGAAAATAAACCAAAATTGTCAAAGAAATAAGGCATTAACCAACTAACTTTTATGTATTTCAACACTATAATTTTTAAATGGATCAACTAATTGCTCAGACAAATATAAACAATACGATAAAAATAAGAAAACTAAAACATATAAACCCGTGAATCTCACGGGTCACAAAACTAGTTAGTTGTTCAAATTTAATGTTTTATACTGTTAATATTATAGTTATAATCATGATTATAGGTCTTAATTGAAAGTGAGATTATGGTTTATTTTTTTAGTTATCTTGTTTTGTTTTGGTGAAATGTAAGAATTATATTAATAAAAAAATGAGCATAATTACAACCAAAATATTTGAGTTAGCCAAAATAAGCTTTCACAACCAACCTGACAATTACAAGGGAGCCCTAATACTATATGAACAGGTGGTCATGAGTTTCAGGCTCATAGTCACAGATGCTACACCTATTATCAGTGCAGCATCCAATCTCGAACAACTTGGCTTTAACATTCAGTCCTTCGTTCATTATTATCCAGGTAATCATAACATGTTTGGGGAAGTTCTAACTGTTCCAAACAAGATGATACCAATCCTGCTAGGGTTGTTTGAGCCTTAACCACTCATATCCACTCTTAATGGTGTAGCGTTTGTCATCATGAGTCCATTGATTATCATGTATCCATTTTTTAGTTATCTTCACAATGCTTTTAAATATGCATTTTCTTTTGCTAATTTAAAATCTAATTTACGGGTCACCAATAAGTTGGTTGTGTCGTTTTATCTCTCTCTCAAAAAACTCTCTCTAAAAAAACCCTAACCTTCATCATATTATACAAGGGGCTCCCATCGATTATCAATGATCGATGGTAAGCCCCAAAATTATTTCCAATTTCAATCAATAGTATGCATATCTGTTTTCTATTCAATAAAAGTCTCGCTTTTGGTGAGAATCGTTTTTCCGTCCCTTATTTCGGGGTTTTTCCATTTATTCGTGGGTTAGTTTCATCAGTAATATAGTCAAGAGTAGTTCGTTGATGGTTTGCAGCGTGTTCTTTCAAAGAGTAAAAGTAATTTGTCAACGATCTTTGGAACCAATCGGAGGTAAATTTTATCTCATAAATCAAACGAAGGATCCCCTCAAAAGCTACATGAAGATAGCAATAATAGGACGAGCCGAATTGTCAGATGCTGTTTTGAGATCCCTAGTTTATAAGAAAATTATTTTTCTTTGGTTTCCATTAGATTTGTTTTCGATTATAATTATTCTTTGTAAGTGCCGTATGACATTCTATTAATGAATTGTTCTTTTCTCTCAAAAAAAAAAAAAATAAGTTGGTTGTGTCGTAAACCTAAGTTAGTGGGCCAAGTTGAGTTTGGGACATCTCAAGTCATCGATCAAGATTTATGGGTTTATGACCCTGGAAAAGCAAGTCGATGCAGACTTGCGTGTTGGGTCAAATCTTACACGTTCACTCTCAATCATTAACCAGATTTCCTCTATATATATTTATATTGTAGAATAATAAACCAAACAATAAATCTCCTTCTAAATGACTATAATAAAATAGGGTAAACCATTTACTAAAGACAATTTTAATGGGAATTATATTAGTAGGAATATACAAGTATAATAACTTTGGTTTTACAATAGCACTTGCCCAAAACCGTTTTATCTAGACTTTGAGAAATCATATATGGCACAATAGATAGTTAATTTAAGAAGTTAAGATGCAAACATAAAAAATTCACAGAGATTGAGAGACGAAAATACAGGAAAAAAAAAAGTTCGAGGCAAAGTGACGCCAGTACATGAGTACATCTAATACGTAGCATGTATTATAATGTTTCAAGAAAAACCTTTAGGGATACAAATCTAGAATTTCACTCGCCTTAATATTGATTGTGTATCTAAGTACTTAATTAGATAGTTCGGAAAGGGTAAGATCTTTGCCATGAACTTGATATAAGCTAAATTGGATCGTTTCTATCTTTTTTTTTAGACAAAGATGTACTATTATAAAAACAGAAAATAGTACATAGCGTTCGGTTACACAAACTAACTAGAGAACAAACGCATGCCCAGTAGAGGGGCCTAAGCAACTTGAAACCCATGAGACCGTGGTAAAACTAAAAACGGAACAAGACAAAGACGATAGACGACGTTTCTTGACTGGTGGATGGTAATGGTTATCAAACTGAATCATGCGAGCGTCCTTTCTTTTATTCCCCCTGCCTTATGCAATTGTCTTAGTGTACCTGCAAAAAGAAAAAAGCTTGACAAATACCAAAGAACGTTTCTTCAAATTACCAGTAGCCCATGACATTTGGCCGCGACACTTGGTCTGCTCCACCTTGCAGCAACCTTTCTTGCTTAAATGCTCTTTAACTGCTGTAAATTCAAACTGAGCCGTGGAGACCTTGCTAATAGAAGATGCATCGGACGTTAGACGTTTCTTCTTATTGATATGAAATATAGCCTCTTCTTTCACCAACTCGACGTTCTCCGAAATCGCAAGATTTGGAATTGAACTAAGCTTCTCAGCCGAAGGACCGGAAGAGGGAACTACTGCTTCCCTTGAAAATTCTTCATGGGAAGTTCCCGTTAAAAGTTTTCTTTTGAGGAAGGTTGTGAGCCCATATAGTCATTATAGTTAAAAGCTTTTGCTAGTGAACATAAATGGTCTTAGCTTCAAGAAGGTTTTTATAAGAGGGTGTCAATCCTAAGGTTGGAATGACCGCCGCCACTTTTCTTGAATGTGAAAAGCCGATCCTCTTAATCCTGATTGGAGCAAGGTTTCATGTCGACATTTAAGATAGAGGTACAACAAACTTCATTACTATCACAACAGGTACTACCCAACTCCATAGTATCTACAGACGATGCAACATCATTACTAGAATACGACATCACTGATGAACAACATGTAATGACGGCTGCCGAACTTGCCACCACATCAACTTATTGTAAACGGGGAGAAGAAACTAAATTTTTCCGTGTTGAACATCACTTGTGTCCAAATCCAAGACAACGTGCTGATCAGATTGATTAAAAACGAGAGAATTCCTAACTTCCTCCAACTGTTCAATAACATCCCTATTATGCGGTTCAATCAAGCTTGCCTTCTCCAATGCACATACACTTAGCCTCTGAAAATCTATTCAAACCTCTAAGAGCTACAACTGTACGGAAAAGAGCCTTAACATTGCGAGGGAAGAAATTTAAAACCATTGAACAGATTATCAGAGCCCCTTCCAACGCGTGAAGTTTATTAGCACAAGCAGCTCAATTAAGTGATAAAGAAACAGCCAGCTTTATAGACGATTGAAAATCACGATCCATTTTGTAAGTGAGAGCAGATCTCAAAAGGCGACAAGCTTTATCATAGCAGTCAGCCGCAAAATCAAACTAATGCTGTCTAAAAAGGTTATTACCAAAGTCTTTAAGGACATTAATCTTATTAGATAGAGGGAAAAAATCCACCTGAAAAAGAGCTTTATGAAAATAAGCATCATCGTCCACCAACGGAGTACTACCATGGACAAAAACAAAGCAACGAAGAAATTCCGCACGTAATTTGGAAGCCATGGTCGAAACAAACCAAAGCAAGGAAATCCCAAACAAAGATACCCAAACAAAGCTAATAACAACAGATCAATCGGTTACAATGAGCAGACATAGTCTAAGATCAATCGGAACAGCAATCGGAGCGGGTGATCAGATAAAGAAAAAGAGAGATATACTCAAAAAAGCGAAGAAAGAGAGAAAAGGCCTCTCGTCGGCGACCTATGGAGGTGCGGTGAGGGCCAAATGAGAAAGCGGGTGAGTTTTGGGTTTTTTAGAGAGGGTTTTCTTTTTTCACCAACTAGTATCCTTTTCGATCGTTTCTATCTAATTTCAGACAAATTCAAATATTTTGAATCATATATTCACATTAGTTAAATAAATTAGTGATAATAAAGAGTATATTTATCGTATTGGTACTTTTAATGATATTTTGCAATTTCCTAATAAAATGTCAAAACTTTAGGTATAGAATGATATTCATGGGTGTTTGGTTCACCCAACTAAGAAATGAGGTATGAGTTTGGAATAATTCAAATGTATACCAAGTGTTTGTTTAGTAAGAAGGGAGTAATTATATTAAATGATCTTTTTAACTGATAATTCAAATTATTAATTTATTTGGGTGGTACTGAGATTTGCGCCACCCAGTAGCACCGTACCATCGTCATCGCCCATTTATTATTCACTCTTTAACAACTTGAGTGACATTAGTAAAACGATAGTCAATTTATCATTACCCTTAAAATATAACTCATATATTCAACAACTATATAAAAATGATTGGAATGGAGGGTGTATAAACGTTATGCTCTCTAGAGTCTTGACCGACTTTCTTTTTTCCCCTTTCTCCTCAAAATTTTTGGTTAACGTCTACATATATCAAAGTCAAAATTAATTTCCATCAAACTGTCTTAAAACCTTAATCGTCTGAAAACCTTCAATAAAGAACACTTAACCGTCTCAAGAACAATGCTAGTTATCAATTATTCAGTAAAGACTAAAGAACACTTAATCGTTTCAAAACCTTCATACCGCAGAAAATTAACCAATTAACTCGTACTAAATTCCTTCTAATCAGTAAATTTGGAAAAAAGGACAATACATCAGATATATTACCTCACAGTTAATGAGATTTTGAGTTTATGTGTATTTTTTTGAGTTCTATAAAGTTTATACATTTTAGTTTTCTGACGTCAAAACTCATATTTTTCCGAGTTTATATGTATTTTTTTTGGGTTATAATGTAATTTTTTTGAGTTTAATGTTTAAATAAATAAACTCAGAAACTTTATAATGAACTAACAATTTTTAAAACAAAATTCGAAAATATTATCTTAATGTTCAACAACTACACCAAGGCCCTGTTCTTTTGGATCAAACGAGTTTGATCTCGAATCAATCAATCGAACTTATAGGATCTCGAATCTGAATCAAGTTAAAGGATCTGAATTGAACTGAACCTATAGGATCTGAACTGAACTGAACTTATAGGATCTGAACTGAACTTATAGGATTTGAACTGAATTTACACGATCCGAATTTAAATTATCTTAAATTATTAGTATTACTATTATTATTATTATTATTGTTGTTGTTGTTGTTGTTGTTGTTGTTGTTGTTGTTGTTGTTGTTGTTGTTGTTGTTGTTGTTGTTGTTGTTGTTGTTGTTGTTGTTGTTGTTGTTGTTATTATTATTATTTTTGCAGAGAATTAAGATCATATATTAATAATAATCAAAAGACAGCAATACAAGATCCTACATTTCGCTACAAGGAAAGCCAGTATGGCCACCTATTACATCCAAAAAGAACACCAACTCAATCAAAAGAAACCATGTATTTAGCAGACCTTAGGGTTACTAAATACTTGACTCGCCAGATGAGTGCTTCTACTTGAGTAGCCTTATCCATGAAAATACGTCTGTTACGCTCCTGCCATAGCAGGTAAACTGCACATAGAAAGGCACACCTCCTCTATCTCTTGAACAAACTCACACCCCGATTACATTCCTTAAACCATCTGAGCAATCGAGGGAAACTGGTAATTGCAGGGATGCGAAACCACCTGGCTACAGCAAGCCAGAGCACAGAAGAAAAAGCACACTCAAAAAATAGATGATTTCTATTTTCAGTCTGACACTGACACAGTGCACATCTGTTAGCAAGAGGGATCCCTCTTAGACAGAAGTTGTCAAGTGTAGAGAGAGAGTTCTGGACTGCAAGAAGGCCTATCACCGTATGTTTAGGAAAATTTAAAGTATCACCCAGAGTCTTATAAGCAGATAAGGGGAGTCCTTTAGGGCGTAGGACTTCATAAATCTGAATTATAAAATCAGGTTTGCAGAGTAAATTTCTAGCATCAACCAATGAACCAGTGTGTTGAATAAGAGTATCCATGCGGGAGATTAAGCTGTGAATAGCCCAGGAGTGAGCTGCCGTGGGTTGGAATTCCCAGATACTTTGGCCCTTAAGAATGTATACCTTTATCCATTTAACCCAAATGGTATTGGAATCAAATTCAAGCTTCCTAATCCATGCCATAAGTTGGGTTTTGTTCCAGCTAAGGATTTCTTTGATGTTAACTCCACCCTCTTTCCTAGGAAGGCACATACTGTCCCAACTCTTAAATATCATTTTTTGATGACCATCAGCAATACCCCAATGGAAACGCATACAATATCTTGTAATTTTCTTTGCAATCCCCTTTGGCAGTAAAATACTTGCCCCCTAGAAATTTTGAAGCCCAAAAATAATCGAATTGATCAGAGCAATCTTACCTGAGTAGCTAAGCAAGTGGTTAGCCCAATGAGAAATCTTGTCTTTGATTTTGTCAAGCATGGGCTGAAAGTGTCTTTGAGTAAGCCTAGCACTGAAAAGTGGTAGTCCTAAATATCTCTGACACGTCAGTCGTATACCTGTCAAAAAGACCAACTGACTCTAACTAATATAGCTAGGGAAGTCGGGTCGATCTCCACAGGGATATGGGAAGATGTCAGCTTTGTCTAATGATGCGTGTCTAAAATATGATGTTTCACACTTTATTCTACACGCATTTCAGAGCTCAAATGTGCAATATATGCCATTATTTCCCTATTTTCCTCTACTTTCGTGTTTTTGTCCATTATTGCAGAAATATGAAGAATTGAGCGGAAATCGAGCCGAATCCGTCCCTAAGTACTTAGCATTGCATTTGACATGGAGTATTGACTCGAGGAATGAGCCTGGTGCGCGTTTCAATGCCTAAAGATAGCAAAAGAAAGGGTGTGTACGAGTTTAAGAAGCAAAGAAGTGCTTCTCGACATTGCAGCCTGATTCAGATGGCTATATCTCGAGTTCTAGACCTGATAATCGAGTGATTCCAATTGGAGGTGAAAGCCTTTCCTCTTAGCTTTCCAACGCCGCATAGAACGCTTGATTTGACCAAGTAACGAAGAAATGGCAGCTGTTTTAAGATCGGTGCGCGCTGCAGGAATCGTCAGAATGCTATTCAGATAAAGACTCTTGGTCGATCGACTGGTCCAAGTGGTCGATCGACCACCCCACGGGTTCAGTAGCTACTGTTCGCTGCTACTCAGTCGATCGATTGATGCTTATGGTCGATCGACTGAACAACGGGTCTGACGCAAAATAAAAGATCGAGATTAGAAGCCCAATTGTAATTAGGTTTTCGAGTAGGGTTTTACGTGACTCTCTTATTTAACGTAACCCCTGCCTACCTTTTAATCATCTATTCATTAGCTTAGTTTACATACAGTTCTTTAGACAGTAATTAGGGTTCGGAAATATTGTTTTGCAAGGGATTTTCGTTTGAGTTTTTAATCTTTCCTCTGCAATTTCGGTATTCCCTTGTTCTTATTTCAGTTTATTTTTATTGCTTTCTTAGTATAGAAATTGCTAGCTAGTTCCCTAAACCGATTCATCGTTTATGTTAATTGTTTGTTCTATTATTTCAAGCATGAATCCTTACATTTTATTTCATCAATTTCATTGTTGTTATCATTGCTAGTATGTGTAGCTAAATCACCTTTGCTAGGATGTAGGCGAGCTATTAGCGTAGATGGCATTAGAATAGGTTACCCTCGGATTAGGGCTTGGTCGATCGACTGGCTTAACTAGTCGATCGACTGAGCCGGTTGGTCGATCGACTGGGGTAGCTGGTCGATCGACTGACTTCGTGTTTGATTTGCTTCGTTTGAATCGTTAAGTGCAATATCTATCAATGAGACCTAGCGGAGATTTGTTAGATGCTTAGTTTTGACCAACCCGTAGATCGAAAGATAGGGAAGGACTTAAATTAACGAATTAAGACGGCTAAATTGCTAGATCGAAAGATAATGTAATTTAGGCATTAGGATCACTAGTCAAGAACGAAAGTTAGCATTAGTGACACCTAGGGACTGATAGCATAGACCAAAAGGGGCTATTAGTTGACTTGGACCGAGAGGACTTGTCATACCCATCACCCACGACTGTATTTCGAGACTTACCTAGACTTATGTGCCATCGGCTTTGTAGTGACCCGATCATCCTAGCTCTTTCTTTTATCATTAGTTTACGTTTATTTTCATTATTTGCTCATTTGTTTTCGCATTTAGACTTAGACTTACTCCAATCAAAACCCCCCTTATTTGTTACCCATAGACTAAAATAGGAACAACTATTATCTCCCTACCTCCCTGCGGATCGACCCTTACTACCGCTTGCTAGTAGTAGTTTGGTTTTATAAATATTATTTTTGGTACTCACTTCGACAGGTATCAAATTTTGAACAATGGGCTCCTTCTCAGCTGGAGCAGCGAGCGGTTCTTCCTTCCCCAAACCGGTTCCTGCAACATTCAAAACAAGAGAATTGTCCTCCATATTGCTCCCAATCTGGGGCGGAGGTGTCATAACAGGAATAGGTACAGGTAAGGAAGTGGGAATGTCAGAAAGCACAAAATAAGATTTCTTTTCAGAAATCATATTACAGGTCATGGGCCACATGGGGTCTTTCTTCCTAGGGGACTGGGCAAACATAATAGAATGCTTCCCTACCTTAAATTTCAAAGTTCTTTCCCCTACATCAATTATTGCACCAGCAGTGTGCAAAAACGGTCTTCCCAAAATAATTGGGGTGTTGACATCTTCAGGAATATCCAAAACAACAAAGTCAACAGGAAAAAAGAACTTTTCAATTTGAACAGGCACATTCTCTAAGACCCCTACTGGCTGAACTGCAGAACGGTCAGCCATTTGCACAGTCATATCAGTAACAGTGAATCTAGTTAATTTCAACTTCTTAGCCAGACTCAAAGGCATGACACTGACACTAGCCCCTAGATCACATAATGCCTTCTCGATTGAGAAGGTACCAATACTACATGGGACAGAAAAACTACCTGGGTCAGACAGTTTATGAGTAGCAGTGTGAGTTAAGTATGAACTAGACTCTTCAGTTAAATGCACTGACTCCACAACATTCAAAGACCTCTTCTTAGCTAGCAACTGTTTCATGAACTTCGTATATGCAGGTATTTGATTAACTAGCTCTAAGAAAGGAATTTGCACGTTAAGACTACGCACGACATCTTTAAATTTATCAAATGTTACCTCATCTTTGGTCGGCACCAGTCTTTCCAGATGAGGAGCCCAAGAAGAAGGAGCCAGTCAAAATTTCGGAGTCAGATCTTGAGTGTGAGGAGCTAGGAGATGATGGCCATGCTTGGGAGGATGCTAGAGATGATCCATTGAGCATCCCAGTTGGAGTAGAGTGGAGCCCAGCTTCTGAGATGAGCACTGCGGAAGCTACTTCATGTAGACAGAAGCCTTGGTCGGAGATTTTCCGTAGTTTCCGTTGATCTATGCGTTTCTTAGACTTTTTAAAGACTCTTTACTGCTTTAGACTTTTTATTGCTTTTGTGTGCGCGAAACTTCGCATTTTAATTCCCTTGCTTAGGATTTTTAAGTACTCTAGACTTTATTCTGGGTTTTGCGCAATTTTGGGCGCGTATTATTGTGCATTTGCAGGTATTTAGAGCTTGTTAGCTCAAATCATTGAGCAATTCCGAAGAAATAAGACGCCGCAGATGTTTTCGATCGATCGATCGATTGTATGGTCGATCGGCGATTTGCGGAGTTTACAGGAGCATTCACGCCCACCTGGTCGATCGACTGGGTTAAGTGGTCGATCGACCACTGCTGCTGCTATTTTCATTCACGACCTCTCCCCTGCTGTGTTTGGTCGATATGCGGACCTAAGGGAGTCTTCTACTCCACTTTATTTTCCGTCGAATTATCTATTTCTTCTATTGTCTCATTTGTGCACAATTTTTCCGCTTTAAAATTGTTTTCTCGGTTTTATGCGTGGTTTTTGTTTGTCTTTCCAGGTCTTTATTGGTAGCATCTGCGCTCTTTGAAACCTCCTAGCTCACGCCTGGTTTGGGAGGTTTCCTTTCTTTGCGCTTAAAGTCTTGTGAGTTCCCAAGTCTTTACTTTATGTCATTGTGTTTTATTTATTTTTTCTCGCAAATTCCCGTTTCTCTTTTTATTTCATTACATGATTTTGCACAATGGGGACATTGTGCGATTCGGTTTGGGGAAGGGTTTTGCGTCGCATATTTGCTTGCATTCACGTTTACTTTCTTGCTTTGCATCGTTTATTTCATTTCGCATATACACATCAAAATTCAAAAAAATTTGAAAAATTTCAACAAAATTCAAAAAAATGCATGTTTATTTTAGCATATAGGTCGAGTCGGAACGGTAGTATTTCCATGATGATTTTGCATTTGCAGCTGTTTACGCCTAAGCCTTGCTAATTGACATGTTATTAGTAGAATCATATATGCATATCTACGAGTTTTCGTTAAATTTCTTGCTGAACTTGATAACTTGACTTTGATTTTTGGCAAACCACATCACTTTCTGAGATTTAGAGCCTTATAACTGGTGTCATTCATGACCAGTTCATTTAGGAATGTGAGTAGTTACTCCTTATGAGACATGTTACATAAATATGCATAAATATGAACTTAATCTGCTTAATACCTGTATGCATTCGGTTTGTGGTTTGTTGACACATGTGGTAGAGGTTTCCCTTTTCTTATTTTGCCCATGAACCCCTCATAGCCAAATTTAGCCTCTTTTGTCCCATAAACTACAGTCTAAAATTAGCCTACCTTATCCGAGCTAGTACTTGTATTTTTGGGAATATTTTATTGCGATTTGGTTATAAGCTCATTTTGAGATGATGTTGGGAAGATGAAGGAAAAAGGAAAGAAAGAAAAAATAGAATTGAAAAAAAAAGAAGAGAAAAATGACTCGAAAAAGAAAGAAAAGAAAAAAGAAACGAGTGCTGTAGAAGCTGGTCGATCGACTGCTCCACATGGTCGATCGACTGCATCCCGAGAAAAATAAAAATCGAAAAAATCACATGTTTCAATTATTACGATTTGGTGATTTTCACTCCCATGTTCTCATTTATATTCTTTGGGGAGTTAACTTTTATGGAGGTTGTGAGCTTTGTGCCTTGAATTGGCACCGTCTTGTATCATTTACATTGAGTTTGAAGTTGGGATTCGCTTATAGTTTGGATTGAAGTTACTAGCTTGGCTTATTACTCCTCATATCCAAATTCTTTTTAGCCCTTCTTACCCATTACCTCACATATCCATATTTACCTCGGCATGTGTCATGGTCATCTGTTTGGTTGGAATGCATATGTACGGTTGTAGAGATTATTTTCATATTAAATTGCAGGCATGTTCTTATAGGTCGTAGTTAGGTGAGAGTCACTACAAAATTACTTCTTTCTATCTTATACATTATTCACCTGTGCTTTATTGAGTGATATGAGCGACCCGTGAGAGTCCGATTTGATAAGTCTCTACAGTTGATGGTTCAGCGAGTTTTTAACGACATCATAACTCGTTTGCATGATTTATATTGCTAATTGATTGTTAGTTGTGCATTAAATTGGTTTAGGCTTTACAGTTTGCATTTCGCTCTGAGATTGAACTCGTTCCATTAGGTTTTAGGATCGAGTCTAGTTCTTGCTTGGGGACAAGCAAGGTTTGGTTTGGGGAGATTTGATGCGTGTCTAAAATATGATGTTTCACACTTTATTCTACACGCATTTCAGAGCTCAAATGTGCAATATATGCCATTATTTCCCTATTTTCCTCTACTTTCGTGTTTTTGTCCATTATTGCAGAAATATGAAGAATTGAGCGGAAATCGAGCCGAATCCGTCCCTAAGTACTTAGCATTGCATTTGACATGGAGTATTGACTCGAGGAATGAGCCTGGTGCGCGTTTCAATGCCTAAAGATAGCAAAAGAAAGGGTGTGTACGAGTTTAAGAAGCAAAGAAGTGCTTCTCGACATTGCAGCCTGATTCAGATGGCTATATCTCGAGTTCTAGACCTGATAATCGAGTGATTCCAATTGGAGGTGAAAGCCTTTCCTCTTAGCTTTCCAACGCCGCATAGAACGCTTGATTTGACCAAGTAACGAAGAAATGGCAGCTGTTTTAAGATCGGTGCGCGCTGCAGGAATCGTCAGAATGCTATTCTCATACAAAGACTCTTGGTCGATCGACTGGTCCAAGTGGTCGATCGACCACCCCACGGGTTCAGTAGCTACTGTTCGCTGCTACTCAGTCGATCGATTGATGCTTATGGTCGATCGATGAACAACGGTCGACGCAAAATAAAAGATCGAGATTAGAAGCCCAATTGTAATTAGGTTTTCGAGTAGGGTTTTACGTGACTCTCTTATTTAACGTAACCCCTGCCTACCTTTTAATCATCTATTCATTAGCTTAGTTTACATACAGTTCTTTAGACAGTAATTAGGGTTCGGAAATATTGTTTTGCAAGGGATTTTCGTTTGAGTTTTTAATCTTTCCTCTGCAATTTCGGTATTCCCTTGTTCTTATTTCAGTTTATTTTTATTGCTTTCTTAGTATAGAAATTGCTAGCTAGTTCCCTAAACCGATTCATCGTTTATGTTAATTGTTTGTTCTATTATTTCAAGCATGAATCCTTCTGTTTATTTCATCAATTTCATTGTTGTTATCATTGCTAGTATGTGTAGCTAAATCACCTTTGCTAGGATGTAGGCGAGCTATTAGCGTAGATGGCATTAGAATAGGTTACCCTCGGATTAGGGCTTGGTCGATCGACTGGCTTAACTAGTCGATCGACTGAGCCGGTTGGTCGATCGACTGGGGTAGCTGGTCGATCGACTGACTTCGTGTTTGATTTGCTTCGTTTGAATCGTTAAGTGCAATATCTATCAATGAGACCTAGCGGAGATTTGTTAGATGCTTAGTTTTGACCAACCCGTAGATCGAAAGATAGGGAAGGACTTAAATTAACGAATTAAGACGGCTAAATTGCTAGATCGAAAGATAATGTAATTTAGGCATTAGGATCACTAGTCAAGAACGAAAGTTAGCATTAGTGACACCTAGGGACTGATAGCATAGACCAAAAGGGGCTATTAGTTGACTTGGACCGAGAGGACTTGTCATACCCATCACCCACGACTGTATTTCGAGACTTACCTAGACTTATGTGCCATCGAAGCTGTAGTGACCCGATCATCCTAGCTCTTTCTTTTATCATTAGTTTACGTTTATTTTCATTATTTGCTCATTTGTTTTCGCATTTAGACTTAGACTTACTCCAATCAAAACCCCCCTTATTTGTTACCCATAGACTAAAATAGGAACAACTATTATCTCCCTACCTCCCTGCGGATCGACCCTTACTACCGCTTGCTAGTAGTAGTTTGGTTTTATAAATATTATTTTTGGTACTCACTTCGACAGGTATCATCTAAGTTCGTCTCGGTAACCAAAATGGGGGGTTTTAAATGATTGATTCTAAACTAATGAGAGTAAGGAAGAGAAATAAAGTAAAGAAAATAAGGAAGAAAAACAGGGGTAAATCAGATAAAAGTGGGAAATATACTAGGAATCGGTCTACCGTGGCAGTTACACTATCGGATCAACTGAGTCGATTAAATTATTGATAAGAAGAGCGAGGTCGTCACCTTTCGGTCCTTAAACCTACGATTATACCCTTTCGGTCTCTAATCGCCCTAGGGTCTTCCTAACTTAGCTTTCGCCCTAATTAGGTGTCACCTATTGTAATTAAGCAAGCCTTCCTTTCCAATCTTTCGATCCAGGTCGGGGGTAACTAATTAATCGGTCTCCTGCATGCATTCATTCAACTTAAACACAATTATATTGCTTAATACAATTCTTGTCGCAAAGCTAACCTAATCATGTCGATCCTAACATGTTTCTACCACGGTTTCCCTAATCCTAACATATTAAAGGAATTAGCTACGCCTCATCATCGAATTAACAAAAACAACATATAAATAATTAACACTAAACATTAAAGCGAACTAATAAAGATCGAATAAGGTAGAGATGAAATAATAGGGGAAAACAACAACACAATAGCAATAGTAATTATAATTAAAAGATAAAAGAAGAATGATAGTACCAATCGTAATCTAATTCCGAGTAGAAAAGTATAGAGTAAAAATGTATCAGAGAACCAAGAGTGTCGAAGAGAAGGGAGAGCCGAGAGAGGAGTTACGTTGTTCACTCTTCTAGTCTTATACGAAAAATCCACTCTAAACCTAATCTATGGACTAATTACAAAAGCCCATACGAAATTAGGCGGAAAATAAACAATAGCAGGACAAACCACTCGATCGAGTGGAATTAAACCACTCGATCGAGCAACTGAGCACAAAACCCCTCGATCGAGTGGAATTAAACCACTCGATCGAGTACTTCTCGCAATGTCTTATCTTGTATAAACTTGGACTGCTCGATCGAGCAATTTGGAGCATATAAAGCATTCGATCGAGTAATAAATCACTCGATCGAGCTGTTTAAGCACGTTAAACCTTGAAATACTTCCCGAATCCAGCTCACGCTTCTTCCAAATGTTAGATTTCCAAGCTCCGGCTCCTCGTTCTCAATAAATACATGCAAATGGGACGAATTAAAGCTCGATTTAGCTCCTCTTTGGTTAATTCCTGCAAATTACATAAAACGAACCAAAGTAGAATATTCGGGGGTATTTGTAGCTAGATGCTACATAAAAAGTACAGAAATGCGTGTAAAAATGAGGTAAAAACCTTATATAAAGTACACGCATCAAATGTCCCCAAACCAAACCTTTTCTTGTCCCCAAGCAAATATGAATGCAACTAAGAAAGAACAGTGGAACGGGACCAATGTATCAGCTACAAATCACCCACCAAAACCAATTTAATGCAACAAAATGACAGAGTGGCAAATGAGAAATGCAAACGAGTTAAACGAATGTTCCAAACTTACTGAACCGTCGACCTTGCAAGATTCAAAAGATTATCGGACTCTCACGGGTCGCTCGTCACTCAAATTTAGGCACAAGGTGAGTATATATGTGAAAGATAGACAGAAGTAAAGACACTCACCTAACTCGACCTATAAGAACACGCATGCAGTTAACATGAATAAAGTCTCTACAACCATACATATGCATTCCAACCATACTAGTGACCAAGACACATGCCGCGGACTTACATTTAGGTGAGTGAGGTAATGGGTAAGAAGAGGCCAAAATGAATTTGGATATGTGGGGTTAATAGCCAGGCTAGCAACAACGAATCCAAATATAACTGCATCCCATCTTCATACTCAATGTAACAAAATAAATCAGTGCAAATTCCATGCATTAAACTCACTAAAAACCAATACTTGTCAACTCCCCATAAAGTATAGATGAAACATGGGAGTAAAAATTGTTCATACAATTTCTCGTTCTTTTTTTTTCACATGACTTATTTTTTTCTTTTCTTCTTTTCGTTTTCCGTTTCTTCTTTTTTTTTTTTCATTTTTTTTTTCATCCAACAATTCTTTTTCTTTCATTCCCTTCAATTCTTCCACCATCTTCTAAAATCAGATAGAATAACCATATTGCAATAAAACATTCCAACAACTACTCGTCACTAGCTTGGCTAGGGTAGGTATTATAGAAAGTAGCTGATAGGACAAAAAGGCAATTTGGCTATGTGGGGCTCATAGGTAGAATGAAATAAAGGGGACTGTCTCTCCTAAGATGTGTCACCATCCACAGACCGAATGCATACAGGTATTAAGAAGACTAGACTCATGCTTATGCAAATTGATGTTACATGCCTTAAAGAGAGTACTACTCACATCCTAAACGAAACCGGTCATGAATGTCACCAGTTTATAAAGCTCTAACCTCATAATGTAATGTAGCTTGCCGATATGATGAATCAAGTCTATTCGTTCAGATAAGAGAGAAACAAAAACTCGTAGATCATGCACATAATCATGCCAACTAAATGTCAAGAATATGCAAGGCTCAAGTAAAGATTCAATGTAGCGTCAAAGTTCAAACGTTCCGACTCAAATTAAACATGAAATTTTTTGTTTTTTTTTTGAAATTTTTCTATTTTTTTGAATTTTATGATTTTTTCGAAGTAATTTAAACAACAATGCATTAGAAATTAGTTAAACGTGCAAGCAAAAATGCAAGAAAACATGCAGACAGATATAGATATGGATGCATACCACCCCAAACCAAACCGTACAATGCCCTCATTGTACCAAAAACAGGGAAAGAAATGCAAACTAAAGAGAAGAGGAGAAGTGGAGTCGGAAAACTTACAAAATGTCATAAGGAGAGACCTCCCCAAACCGACCATGAACATGGGCGGTCAAAGAAAGTCAAGCAGTAGCTCCATAGACGTAAAATAGCTGCTGGAATACGAACCACTCGATCGAGTAACTTGTAACTGCTCGATCGAGTGAACTGGTAAATGGAAGGACTCGATCGAGTAGAAAACTGCTCGATCGAGTAAACGTGGTTTTGGCTTTGGTCGATCGAGGACAAATATCACTCGATCGAGTGAAAATTACCCCAAAAAGCGCTCGATCGAGTAGAAAACTACTCGATCGGGTGAAGTAACCTGCAAAACACGCATTTCAAAGCAAGGAAGGCATAAAGAGTTCGTAAAACAGCGTCTAAAGTTCAACAAAAAGCTAAAAAGAGAGATATACTCAAAAAAGCGAAGAAAGAGAGAAAAGGCCTCTCGTCGGCGACCTATGGAGGTGCGGTAAGGCCGCCAGCGAGAAAGCGGCTGAGTTTTTGGGTTTTTTTAGAGAGGGTTTTCTTTTTTCACCAACTCGTATCCTTTTCGATCGTTTCTATCTAATTTCAGACAAATTCAAATATTTTGAATCATATATTCACATTAGTTAAATAAATTAGTGATAATAAAGAGTATATTTATCGTATTGGCACTTTTAATGATATTTTGCAATTTCCTAATAAAATGTCAAAACTTTAGGTATAGAATGATATTCATGGGTGTTTGGTTCACCCAACTAAGAAATGAGGTATGAGTTTGGAATAATTCAAATGTATACCAAGTGTTTGTTTAGTAAGAAGGGAGTAATTATATTAAATGATCTTTTCAACTGATAATTCAAATTATTATTTTATTTGGGTGGTACTGAGATTTGCGCCACCCAGTAGCACCGTACCATCGTCATCGCCCAATTATTATTCACTCTTTAACAACTTGAGTGACATTAGTAAAACGACAGTGAATTTATCATTACCCTTAAAATATAACTCATATATTCAACAACTATATAAAAAAGATTGGAATGGAGGGTGTATAAACGTTATGCTCTCTAGAGTCTTGACCGACTTTCTTTTTCCCCTTTCTCCTCAAAATTTTTGGTTAACCTCTACATATATCAAAGTCAAAATTAATTTCCATCAAACTGTCTTAAAAACTTAATCGTCTGAAAACTTCAATAAAGAACACTTAACCGTCTCAAGAACAATGCTAGTTATCAATTATTCAGTAAAGACTAAAGAACACTTACTCGTTTCAAAACCTTCATACCGCAGAAAATTAACCAATTAACTCGTACTAAATTCCTTCTAATCAGTAAATTTGGAAAAAAGGACTATACATCAGATATATTACCTCACAGTTAATGAGATTTTGAGTTTATGTGTTTTTTTTTAGTTCTATAAAGTTTATACATTTTAGTTTTCTGACGTCAAAACTCATATTTTTCCGAGTTTATATGTAATTTTTTTTGGGTTATAATGTAGTTTTTTTGAGTTTAATGTTTAAATAAATAAACTCATAAACTTTATAACGAACTAACAATTTTTAAAACAAAATTTGATAATATTATCTTAATGTTCAACAACTACACCAAGGCCCTGTTCTTTTGGACTGAAACGGGTTTGATCTGAACTGAACTGAACTGAACTGAACTTATAGGATCTGAACTGAGCTGAAGTCATAGGATCTGAATTGAAATGAACCTATAGGATCTGCACTGAACTGAACTTATAGGATCTGAACTGAACTTATAGGATTTGAACTGAATTTACACGATCCGAATTTAAATTATATTAAATTATTAGTATTACTACTATTATTATTATTATTATTGTTGTTGTTGTTGTTGTTGTTGTTGTTGTTGTTGTTGTTGTTGTTGTTGTTGTTGTTGTTGTTGTTGTTGTTGTTGTTGTTGTTGTTGTTGTTGTTGTTGTTGTTGTTGTTGTTGTTGTTGTTGTTGTTGTTGTTATTATTATTATTATTATTATTATTTTTGCAGAGAATTAGGATCATATATTAATAATAATCAAAAGACAGCAATACAAGATCCTACATTTCGCTACAAGGAAAGCCAGTATGGCCACCTATTACATAAAAAAAGAACACCAACTCAATCAAAAG
This sequence comes from Silene latifolia, assembly GCF_048544455.1. Taxonomy (NCBI): domain Eukaryota; kingdom Viridiplantae; phylum Streptophyta; class Magnoliopsida; order Caryophyllales; family Caryophyllaceae; genus Silene; species Silene latifolia. The sequence continues at coordinate 70,476,625 of NC_133532.1, forward strand.
AAACCATGTATTTAGCAGACCTTAGGGTTACTAAATACTTGACTCGTCAGATGAGTGCTTCTACTTGAGTAGCCTTATCCATGAAAATACGTCTTTTACGCTTATGCCATAGCAGGTAAACTGCACATAGAAAAGCACACCTCCACTATCTCTTGAACAAACTCACACCCCGATTACATTCCTTAAACCATCTGAGCAATCTAGGGAAACTGGTAATTGCAGGGATACAAAACCACCTGGCTACAGCAAGCCAGAGCACAGAAGAAAAAGCACACTCAAAAAATAGATGATTTCTATTTTCAGTCTGACACTGACACAATGCACATCTGTTAGCAAGAGGGATCCCTCTCAGACAGAAGTTGTCAAGTGTAGAGAGAGAGTTCTGGACTGCAAGAAGGCCTATCACCGTATATTTAGGAAAATTTAAAGTATCACCCAGAGTCTTATAAGCAGATAAGGGAAGTCCTTTAGGGCGTAGGACTTCATAAATCTGAATTATAAAATCAGGTTTGCAGAGTAAATTTCTAGCATTAACCAATGAACCAGTGTGTTGAATAATAGTATCCCTGCAGGAGATTAAACTGTGAATAGCCCAGGAGTGAGCTGCCGTGGGTTGGAATTCCCAGATACTTTGGCCCTTAAGAATGTATACCTTTATCCATTTAACCCAAATGGTATTGGAATCAAATTCAAGCTTCCTAATCCATGTCATAAGTTGGGTTTTGTTCCAGCTAAGAATTTCTTTGATGTTAACTCCACCCTCTTTTCTAGGAAGGCACATACTGTCCCAACTCTTAAATATCATTTTTTGATGACCATCAGCAATACCCCAATGGAAACGCATACAAGATCTTGTAATTTTCTTTGCAATCCCCTTTGGCAGTAAAATACTTGCCTCCTAGAAATTTTGAAGCCCAAAAATAATCGAATTGATCAGAGCAATCTTACCTGAGTAGCTAAGCAAGTGGTTAGCCCAATGAGAAATCTTGTCTTTGATTTTGTCAAGCATGGGCTAAAAGTGTCTTTGAGTAAGCCTAGCACTGAAAAGTGGTAGTCCTAAATATTTCTGAAATGTCAGTCGTATCCCTGTCAAAAATACCAACTGGCTCTAACTAATATAGCTAGGGAAGTCGGGTCGATCTCCACAGGGAGATGGGAAGATGTCAGCTTTGTCTAAGTTCGTCTCGGTAACCAAAATGGGGGGTTTTAAATGATTGATTCTAAACTAATGAGAGTAAGGAAGAGAAATAAAGTACAGAAAATAAGGAAGAAAAACAGGGGTAAATCAGATAAAAGTGGGAAATATGCTAGGAATCGGTCTACCGTGGCAGTTACACTATCGGATCAACTGAGTCGATTAAATTATTGATAAGAAGAGCGAGGTCGTCACCTTTCGGTCCTTAAACCTACGATTATACCCTTTCGGTCTCTAATCGCCCTAGGGTCTTCCTAACTTAGCTTTCGCCCTAATTAGGTGTCACCTATTGTAATTAAGCAAGCCTTCCTTTCCAATCTTTCGATCCAGGTCGGGGGTAACTAATTAATCGGTCTCCTGCATGCATTCATTCAACCTAAACACAATTATATTGCTTAATACAATTCTTGTCGCAAAGCTAACCTAATCATATCGATCCTAACATGTTTCTACCACGGTTTCCCTAATCCTAACATATTAAAGGAATTAGCTACGCCTCATCATCGAATTAACAAAAACAACATATAAATAATTAACACTAAACATTAAAGCGAACTAATAAAGATCGAATAAGGTAGAGATGAAATAATAGGGGAAAACAACAACACAATAGCAATAGTAATTATAATTAAAAGATAAAAGAAGAATGATAGTACCAATCGTAATCTAATTCCGAGTAGAAAAGTATAGAGTAAAAATGTATCAGAGAACCAAGAGTGTCGAAGAGAAGGGAGAGCCAAGAGAGGAGTTACGTTGTTCACTCTTCTAGTCTTATACGAAAAATCCACTCTAAACCTAATCTATGGACTAATTACAAAAGCCCATACGAAATTAGGCGGAAAATAAACAATAGCAGGACAAACCACTCGATCAATTGGAATTAAACCACTCGATCGAGCAACTGAGCACAAAACCCCTCGATCGAGTGGAATTAAACCACTCGATCGAGTACTTCTCGCAATGTCTTATCTTGTATAAACTTGGACTGCTCGATCGAGCAATTTGGAGCATATAAAGCATTCGATCGAGTAATAAATCACTCGATCGAGCTATTTAAGCACGTTAAACCTTGAAATACTTCCCGAATCCAGCTCACGCGTCTTCCAAATGTTAGATTTCCAAGCTCCGGCTCCTCGTTCTCCATAAATACATGCAAATGGGACGAATTAAGGCTCGATTTAGCTCCTCTTTGGTTAATTCCTGCAAATTACATAAAACGAACCAAAGTAGAATATTCGGGGGTATTTGTAGCTAGATGCTACATAAAAAGTACAGAAATGCGTGTAAAAATGAGGTAAAAACCTTATATAAAGTACATGCATCAATCTCGCAGGAAGCTCTCCTTCAAGAAAACCAGTAGCAGAGAGAATAAGAGCCTTTAGCTGAGGAGGCACCCCACCAAAGTATAGATTGGTTTTCATGGGATTAACCCTGAGCCCCGAGATTGAAGCAAAAAGGTCCAGGCACTTACTCACAGCAGTAACGGAAAGGGAGGTCACCTCTGGTGAACACTAATAAGTCGTCAGTAAAGACCAGATGTGTAAGATTAAGTTGCACACATTTAGGGTGGTAGGAGAATCCTGAGTAAGAAGGTAGCTACCTCAATAACCTAGACAAAACTTCCATGCACAAGGCAAATAAGTATGGGGATAGGAGATCCCCATGTCTAAGCCCTCTCTTGCCAGGAAAAAACCCTTCAGTAACCCCATTGACATTGAGGGAAAAATAGGAGGAAATGACACAAGCTAAGATCTATTTGGTGAACTGAGATGGGAAACCAAATAATCTTAGACAACTAGCCAGATATTCCCAACTCACAGAATCAAAAGCCTTCTGAATGTCAACCTTGAGCATACATCTGGGAGTTAAGAGCTTTCTATTATATTTAGCAGCTAATTCATGAGCGAGCATAGAGTTGTCAAATAAGTCTCTTCCCTCCATAAAGGCAGCCTGTTCCAGACCCACAATGTCACCCATCACAGATTTCAGCCTATTTGCTAAGACCTTGCTCACAGTTTTATAGAAAACTGTGCCGCAAGAGATAGGTCTGAACTCCTTTACAGAGCTAGGCGAGTCATTCTTAGGGATCAATGCAATAAGGGTAGAGTTAGCAGCACGAGGCATTGTTCCTTTCTGAAAAACTCCATAGCAGCAGCTTTAAAATCCCCACCAGTTATGGCCCAAGTGTCCTGAAAAAACCCAGAATTATATCCATCCACTCCCGGGCTCTTATTTCTATCAATAGAAAAAAGAGCTTTCTCAATCTCCTGATGAGTAACAGGCTCACACAAATGAGAGCTCTGGGATAAAGTATTGTAGGAGAAGAGGGAAATAGGAATAGGAGTAACATCCTCAGCAGTACCTAGCGGGCCAACATAGTAATTAAGGAAAGCTTTGGCCACCTGTTCATGACCCTTACACAAGTGACCCTGAATGTCAACAATAACACCTATAGTGTTCCTGGATTTCCTGGCAGCAATACATGCATAGAAATATTTTGTATTACTATCACTAAGATTCAAATGCTGAACCTTAGCTTTTTGGGCCAGAACTCTCAACTTTGAGTTCTTAAGTCTGGTATAAGAGAGTAATAGCTGCTTTTCCTGGTTTAATAACAAATGATTTAAAGGAGATGTTTGAAGAGCAACCTGACATTCAGTCAACTTATCCTTTGCAGCTATGACTCTATTAGAAAGACTGTTGAACTCAGAGAAGTGAATCTGCTTCAGATGTCCTCTAAGACCCCTGAGCTTAGTAAAAAGGGAATAGATTTTGCTGCCATAACCAGAAGAAACCCATCCATTGGTAACACTATCCTTGAAGGTGGGGGACAATGCCCAACAGTTTAAGTATCTGAAAGATTTATGGCTGATGGAGGCATCAGGTACAGTCAGTAGAATAGGGGTATGGTCAGAAATACCAGAAGCCAAGAAAGCCACATGAGAGGAAGGAAAATGCAAAAACCAATGGGAATTAGCCATAAGTCTGTCCAGTTTAGCCCACATAGGATTAAGAGTTTGTTTATTGAACCAAGTAAAAACTCCCCCTGTATAAGGATGGTCCTCCAGAACATAGTCAGACATACACTCCCTGAACTCATCAATTTCTCTATTATGAATACCACATCCAATTCTCTCATCCTGAGAAAGGGAGACATTAAAATCCCCCAAACATATCCAGGGTAAGGATTGACTATAAGAAACAGCTCTAAATTTTTCCAATAAGCTAAGTCTCTCAATGCCTCTATTAAAAGCATAAACAAATGTAACCTGAAACTCCTTTTGAGTGGCCTGGTGAAGCAGGGAACAATGCAAAAACTGAGCATCACTTTCCAGAACACTGAGTTTAATAGTAACAGGGTTCCAAAACACCCAAACTCTCCCACCAGGGTGAAAACCATAATTAGTCTCCAAAGAGTAACCTCTAAATAACCTTTTATAGATAATTCTACTAAATCTCTCTTTTATGTGGGTTTCTATAATGGCTCCACAATCAACCTTATTCATTTTCAGGAATTCTAAAACCTCCTGCTGTTTTAGAGGATCGTTCACCCCCCTCACATTCCAGGAGGAAATGATCATTGTGGTGAAAGAGGGGGAGGAAGCCCTCCAGGTTCAATCTCCACAACTGGACCACCAGTAAGATCTACATGCACTTTATCATTCTCAACATCAATGTGTAGTATGACAAGGGGCTCTACTGTTGCCAAGGCAGAAAACTGATTATCAAGCTTAGTTATGACAGGATCATCAGTTAAAGTAGCAGATTTAGCCTTGGATTGTACTGCTATAAACCCTTCCTTATCTGCAGTAGGTATAAGCACAGAGACAACCTCTCAAGTAGCCACAGTTTTAGGTTGATACACCTTTTCGACCTTGTTCTTGTTACACCTATCTTTAGTATGACCAATCTTGTGACAAGTTTGGCAATAATATGACATCCATTCGTACTCAATTTTCGGAGAAACAGTCCCCTATAGGGAGTTTGCAGCGTCATACCCCTAGGGAGCTCCTTAGATAAGTCCACCTCCACCAGGATCCTAGCAAAAGCAATCTTACTCTTAAGAGATGTAGGTTCATCTGCACAGATAGGACGTCCAACAAAACTGGCAACCTTACTTAGATCAGCTAGAGACTAAAAGCAAGGGTCCAAGTTAGGGAACAGAACACAAACTGAAACAGTAGAAACAACATCTAACTCCTCAGCAATAGTAGGTGACCAGGTCTTAAACACCAAGGAAAATCCATTAACATTCCAGGACTCAGACTGAACACTAACCATATCCTCAGTAGATAAGAACCTGAAGTAGTACCATCCCTTTGAAAAATATAAAATCTCCGGCGTAGTGATGTGACTCTAGTGTTTAGAGACCAAAGAGTTAAGTTCCACAATAGAGGCTTGTTTACCCATCACTGTCCCAACAAGAGTAGTACTCCAGTAATCCACCTCAGATGCAATGTCTTCAACCTCAATAATCACCTCTTTATCCAGAACCTTAACATAGGATAAAGACATTCCCTTACCAGACGATTTTAGTGCTTGAACATAGGGTTTCTTAGGAGGGTTAGCAGGCTTAGGATCAGAAATTGGGGGAACAATCGGGTTATCCACAACAGTTGCCTTAGAAGGACCAAAGTAGGGGTAGGAGTTACCTGAGCCGAGGAAGAAGCGACAGGGATTGAGGTATCCTCAAAATCACCTAAAACCCTAACCGTAGGAGTACCAGAAGTACCTTCGCCATCACCTTGAATTCCTCCACGAGTACAAGTTTGTCTAGATAAGGCCTGTATTTTGGGCGGCCGACCCCTCGACATGATGGCGGACCTTCAATGTAAAGGTTGAGTGAACCACTCGGCGTCGCAGTTTCAGAAAATTTTCGTAGAGAGAGAGAAAGAAGAGAGAGGTCGAATTATTATTATTATTATTATTATTATTATTATTATTATTATTATTATTATTATTATTATTATTATTATTATTATTATCATCATCAATACTATATATTAAATCCAGAAACCAAGGGATTTAAATATAATTAAAGAAAGTTATACAAATTAATTATACTAAATAGTTTTAAATCACTAGCACCGTGTGATATACCCGATTAAGGGATCTCAATGCAAATATTATATAGTTTGGGTTAAAATTAAATTATATAGAAGCTTGATAATTTTCCTAAAATTTGTAAGAGGCTAAAACATGGTTAATTTCCTTAAAATAAAATAATTAATTAAGATGATAAATTTTCTTAAAAATATAATATAAGTAGGTTATAAATAATTCAAGTTATATTTCATAATATATAATATTGCATAATTCTTTCGATTTGATTTAATGCATATATGTAATATTTATATAAATATATAATCCTTTTAAAATTGCATGCCTAAGTAGTAAAAGTAATTTCGTCAGTAAAGAAAAGAATTGTAGTAACATTGGATACAATTATATGATAGTAACCAGTCATTTGAATAGTAAAAGTAACAATATTATCAGCGAGATTAGTGAAAGTGGTAGAAAGTAGAAACTACAACGGGAGTAGTGAAATAATCAATATTAACGCGACAATAGTGAAAGTAAGAATAATTACGGCGGGAGTAGTGGAATTATCAATATTAATGCAAAGAGAGTGACAAAGAATAATAATTACGGCGGCAAGAGTGGAAAGTAACAATGATTACGGGCAAGTAGTGAAATGTTATTACTATTGTTTCATTAATAAGAGTAAAATATTAATAGCGGGAGTAGTGAATTTGTCTCAAAATTTATTTCATCGTAATTTTAGGATATATCATTGAAAAATATATTAATGATAAATTTAACGGTTATGCAATTTTAAGTAATTTTATTTAATGAAAAAAAAATAATGGTAAGTAGAAGTACCCCGGACGAAGCCGTGCACCAATACTAGTTTTATTTTATTTATAAAACCGCAACTTTTATTATTATTATTATAATTATTATTATTATTATTATAAAAAAAACGCAAACTTTTATTGAGATTAAACAAAAAATTTACAAGAAATTAGTGGGCAGTCAAGAGAGAACATTGATAAGAAAATATAGTTTAAAACACAAGGTAAGATAATAACATTTTTCCGCTTTATATACATTGGTTTGTTCATACATTATACTACGGTTACATTACGATAAAAAATAATGAGAAGAGTGATAATTTTGTTCTAAAAATAATAATGTATATATGTATCGAATAATTAATAATGCCAAATGTTTTTGCGTCGATTTTTAAAAATAATTCTCTGTATATAATAACTTTTCTAAACTGAATTTATAAGATATGAACTTATAGGATTTGAATTGAACTTATAGTATCTGAACTGAAATAAATTTATAGAATCAATCGAATCAACTTATAGAATCTGAATCGAATCAACTTATTGAATCAATCAATCAACTTATAGAATCTGAACTGAGCTTATATGATCTGATCTGATCTGAACTTAACTGAACTTATAAGATGTGAATTGAACTTAAATTAAGTGACTTTAAGTCCAAAAGAATAGGGCACGACTGATGTAGTACATCAGGTATATAGACATATAGTGCACTTAGTGAGGAAATTGTAACGTAAAATGATCATACTAATTTCCTAAAATTAAGTGTTTTTTTTTCCACACCGTTGTCTCATATTGCTCATTAAATATTAAATAGTAAGACTAATAACACGGTCATATATTACGACTAATGAAATAACCATTAGTACTAACACTAATTCTCATTCAGACGGATTATTCCCAAGTCTTTCACACGCCTTATGTGAACATTAAAACTGGGTCACATTTTTATGGTAATATGTTATCATTTAAACGGAATCACATTTAGGTGTAAATGGGTCATGCCCTTCTGGAACCTTTAGATAAAAATGACCTTTTGAAGGGAGATTTTTTGACCGGTGGCGGAAATAGAATTTGAACCAAATAGGGGTAAACAGGTAATAGATTAAGGAAAACTCGAAAAAGTTGAACTTTTTTAACCAAAAACTTTGAAATTTCCAATCGCCGGCAAACATCCCTGCTAGCTCCCCTAAATCCATCGTTGCTTTTGACTAACACCAATACAATCGAAAAGGATACCAAGATTTAGTTCACACGAAAACAAATTGAATTGAACGACCTGCACTAATACATGACCTTAATTAAAAAACAGAAAGTGGGAAAATGGTGGAAATGGAGTTAATAAGTAAAATAAAAAGGAGGGAAATGAAGGAGAAGTTACAGTGAAAAAGAAGGGGCCGGGTTAATAACTCAGATATGCAGGGAGATTGGAGGCAGGTTAAGGTAGGTATTGTCCCATCAACACTTACACACTTACACTTACTCTCTCTCTTCTGCAAACAAACAAGTGCTCTTATTAAAGACGCTCTTATATTGGACCGTTTTTATTTCCAGTACTAGTGTCTACTGCTTGGGGATGATCAACAATCAACATGCTTTTGTCTCCTCCTTCCCTTCCCCTCTTCTTCCTTCTACACTACTAGTATACTAGTACTTCTTGCTTCCTCTTTCTTTCTTTCCTTTTTTTTTTGATGGAAATTAGGAAACGTCACTACTTTATTCAACCTCTTCCTCCAAACTAATCATTTTTATTTAATCGGGGATTTTTTTTTTATTATTATTATAATTATTACCGTATTATTTTGTTAACAATAACATTTAGTGAGATTTCATAACTAGCTCAAATCTCCCAAAACTAAACCAAATTTTCTAAAATCCATGCTCTCTAAAACCATAGTTTGGGTTAGGCTTGTTTCTGACAACAACTGGAAAGAAATCGCTAGTGTTGTTGGAGAAAGTACCATTTTGTCCCTCACTCCAACCATAAACCTAGATCTTGTCAAAATCCAACTCAACAGATCCTGGTCTGAACTATAATTGCACCGGCCACTACTCCAAGTCTGAGTCTGAGTCTGAGTCTGAATTTGGTGATGATGGTGAGGTACAGGGAATGCCAAAGGAACCATGCGGCTCATTTAGGAAGCCACGTGGTAGACGGGTGTGGAGAGTTCATGCCAGCTGGTGAAGAAGGCACCCCACAGTCCCTACGGTGCGCTGCATGTGATTGCCATCGAAATTTCCACCGTAGAGAACTAACCACCACCACAGCAACAACAATCGATACCGCCCCACCGCCACCGCCACCTCCGACTGCAGCCACGCCAACCGGCAACTGCTACATATCCTTCAATAAGGCGCCACCTATGCCGCCGCAAAGGGCGGGGTTAATGATGGCCTTCGGCAGTAGCGGAGCAGCAGCGGAGTCCTCAAGCGAGGATTTGAACGCTTATAGGGCGGCAGCGGAGATGGAGCAATACGGGTCGGCGAAGAAGAGGTTTAGGACCAAGTTTACGGAGGAGCAGAAGGATAAGATGGCGGAGTTTGCGGAGAGGATTGGGTGGAAGATGGCTAAGCAAAATGAGGAACAAGTATTAGATTTGTGTAATGAGCTTGGTATTAAACGTCAGGTTTTTAAGGTTTGGATGCATAATAATAAGCAAGGTGTTAAAAGGAAACTTCCTTAATTAGGTCTTAATTCATTTTGATATTGTTTGTACTTTGTACGAGTATGATTGTTTGTGTATAACGTTTTGTATTCTTGGTAGGATGATTATGGGTTGTTCATCTTTGTCGTAATTCATTATTAGGAGATTGAATATTGTCGCTAGATTGTAGATTAGGCAGAAAAATGATTGTACGGTGGAGGCAGTGTGGAGCCTGAATATGCAACTCTACATTTTAAACGTCTTGATCAATAAATTGATTGATTTTTCATTATTTTATTAAGATTACATTTTTATTAGTCAACTTTTTCTTTGGGTTACATTCTTAGGCAAAGGAAATGGAATATCCAAATTTAGGAAATTGTTTCGGGTCTTTTCCGTTAATAATGAGAATTATTATTATTACATCAAAAGAAGTCCAATTTTTTTAAGAGGATAATTTAATACTCCTTCCTGATCTAGATAATCTCTCTATTTATGGTTGGCCCGAGAATTAAGGGTGTGAATTGAATAAGCTAAAGTATTGTGATAAGGTATGTAATCGGAGAGAAGAAAGATATTGTGGGGTATTTTGTGGGGTGAGGTGATTAAAATAAGTATTTTTGTGGGGATAAGATGATTAAAATAAAATAATGTATAAGTATTTTGGGGGTATTGCTGTTGGGTGAAGGGATTAAAATAAATATAAAATTTTATCAAGTAAGAAAAGAGGGAAGATATTGTGAATAGATAAAAAAAAAGATGATTACTTCGAATAGAAGGGAGTACTTTATATGTTACCGAGTATTTAGTTATTTCACCAGTTTCGTCAATCATGGGCTCATGGCTTTGAAATTTTGATGGTAAGATTGCTTTACGAAAAATTATGACCCAATTTCATTAACCAGTGTCGGAGAAAATTAATAGAAAAAATGGAGAGGATTCTCTTGGTACGATGAGGGTTTAGTGCAATATACTTCCTTTTTTTACAATCGTTTGTTTATCTTTTATATCAATTATTAGAGTACATATAGATCAAATTGAATGTGAAGAATCAAGTTACCCATCAAAAGTATTTCTAAAATAGAAAGACAACCAATTGACTGAGATAGTCCAAAATAGGATTGATTATCAATTATCAATTAACCGGGACGAAAGGAGCATAAATATACAAAATATACAAAAAAATTAGCTACTTCCTCTGATCCAATGAATTCTTTACGTTTGCTTTTATACACGTATATCAATGCTCGTTTTCTTTTGTTCATGTCTTTAGTTACATATTACTAAAAATTATAAAAATTTGATATTTATTGTAACACCCCCAATTACCGAGTAGCCTTTAGGTGGACCTTCCCCAGTAAATAAGAGTATTACCATCTCGGTTGCCCGAGGTAGTACATATCATTAGACAATAACAGAACTATTAATAATAACTTATTACAAATTATTAAAAGGAATTAAAAAAAAAATACAATTCGAATACTCAATAACTGCAATATAACTGGTGGAAAACTACTATCCTCTACAAGGATCATACTCGATGTCACCGTGCTCTCTCTAACTAACGCAAAATCCAATCCAACAACCATAAATCACCTCAATAGTCTCACTGCTCACCATTTGCCGGCAATATCAAATGGATCACCGCAGACACAAAAATGAAAGACAACAACAAAAAACACCACGCAAGCTAAGTACTAATACTTTGTTGGACCATATAGTTATATAATGATCTTTTGATAATGACAAGTGTGTTTAATTATATATATATACTTGTTACTCGTAATCGTTTGTTTAGTTGTGCTATATTAAGCATTGTTACACTTTGGCAAGACGATTTCTGAAGTAAAGTTATAGTTGTTTTAGCTCCAAGCTTCAAGATTCATTTGAGCTCATGACAAAGTACAAGAACAAGTTCCAAATAATAATTGTTGAATGTACAAGTTACAAGTGATGCATGTTAAATGAAGCTCAAGATAAGCTTGTGATGAAGAGCTTATGATCAAGATGGAAATCAAGATAAGATCGTGATGAAGAGCTTATAATTAAGATAGAAATCAAGCTCAATATAAGCTCAAGATGAAGAGCTTATGATCAAGATGGAAGAGATGAACCTCATACTGAAGTTCTCCAGGAAGATTAGCTAGTATAGGTCACCATTCGATAACAGGTATTTTTAGAAGTAACTTTGACAAGTAATGTTATAGCAGTTTTAGTTATAATTTTACTAGTTGAACTCAAAGTTATAGGTGATTCTACTATAACTTTGAGCTGCAATATAGATAACACATTTTTATGTTTTAAAATCGATTTTTCCATGGCTTAGGGTTTTTAAATCAATCTTTCATGATTCAAGTTTAAAAGATTTCAAAAGAAAAATGTTTATAGTAGAATGAGGTTTGAAGTTAATTAGATCAAAAAAATTTGTAATTATCCTATTGATTAGTAAAACAACTTATGAGTTGTCATGCTATCTAGGGTTTCTTACTTATTCATATCTAAACCCTAATTTAATACATTTAACCTAATATTCTTAACTAGGTTTTTACGCGTGATAGAGTGGGCTTGATGAGCAGTCCTTCTTTCACGTCTAACTCCTTGTGCAAGTAATGAGTTAGGGTAAATCTAAACTAAATAATTGTTAGGGATATTTTATCTCTTTATTTTTATTTAGATTTATTCTATATCTTTTACTAAGATATTATTGGATTAAGTAAAAGTGTTGGAGCTGGTGTCCTCCACAAATTAGTGTGATAACATTTGTAAATCTCTTACAGGTTCACAAGGGTATACTTCGTATATTTAATCAGTTGATTAACGTTTACCTAATAACGGTTGGCTTGCTAGAAAGTTTGACGTTATTATCATACAGATGGCGGTGATCAACTGGTCCCTAAAGGTCACACCTATAGGACGTGTTTGAGAAATGTGGTTATAGAAATATAATTACATTGATGCCCAAAATGACTAAAAAGTTAGTCAATGTGTTGATGAGATAATTATTTAATGAAAATTAAATAATATTAAGTTAAGACGAATTAACTGTCAATTCGTAAATTAAATATAATAAGTTATATTTAATTAAATATATATAAGGTTAGTTTGGACGAATTAATCTGTTAATTTGTAATTAAATATAATCAGTTGTATTTAATATCAACAAGTTGAATGTGTCATAGTGGTAATAGTGAGGGTACACATACCAAGAGGTCATGGGTTCGATCCTCACTAGATGACAATTCAACACATATTATATATTTTTGGAAAGACCAAAAATAAGGAAATTTTATTCCTTATTTCGGTCAACATTGGCCGAAAATTAGGGGAGTAATATCTTTCCTAATTAATTTGGTAATTCGGTCTATATAAAAGAAAGGGAGAGAATTATTCTACCCTAATGCTTTTTCCTGACCTTGCCTCCTCTTTCTCATCACAAGAACACAAAGACAATAAAATTTTACAGAAAATTTTAGATTGATTTCTAGCATAATCAAAGGGCATATCTTAGATCGTCTTGGGTGCAACTAATAGGCGAATATCAACTTTGATATTGTTCTTAGGCCATATTTGCTAAGACCAAAGGTTATTTCTGAATCCTTTACTTTTGTTTATGTATTTTTATTTATTGTAATTTCAAAGAAGACTAAAGATGAAGATTCAAGCTCACTCCCGCTACATGGATCAAGATGGAACATCAAGACAAGCTTCTCGGGTCCAAGGATGGATTCCAAACTTGTATTTATTGTTCATTTTGATAGGATAGGCCACACTAGGACTTTTACTGTTTTTTTTTACGTTTTTCATTTTATTGCTTTTCATTCACTTGCTAGTAATTGCATCATATTCCGCCTAAAACCAAACCACCTATTACTAAAATGCATGAAAATTGACTCATATAGTTGTATGTTAGTTTTCATGGACATGCAGATGTCACAGTCTATAAGCCATCACTTTAGTTTAAATCATTCTCGCATGCTAGATTATAGTTCACTTAAAATGAATTAAAAAGTTGATGGGATCTTTCTCTAAAACGGAAATTGAGATTAGTCTTTATAAGGGCAAACATCTATGAGTCCCTTCTTCGTCGGTAGGCCTAATATAACCCCTTCTACGTTGGGTAAGTAGTTGTGTTGACTTAGTTTACCTCAACATTGTAGTCCGAAGAGTTTCTCGTGATTATGATGGACTAAAGATAGTATTTACAGAAATTTATCGACCAAGAATTCTAACGGTAGAATTAGCTAACAGGTTAGCTTATCAATTTACAGAGAATTGAGTCTTGGGGTCATTTATATAATTCTTGAGGGAGGTCAATTGTATAAATGTTTTTCAGTCTTCGCGTTATGACATTAGTTCATTAGACTTAAAATAAAAACGATGCATGCTTATTATTTTATTCTTCTTTCGCAGTGTAGAACACGCTTATTATCAATAATCTTTTTGTTACAACAAATGGCTGGAAATAACGCAATCCCAATGCCTAGTGCCACACTAGATCGTTCATCCTGGCTAAAAGTATTCATGGACCAAATGAATCAGTCCACGCGACTGAAGAATGATGGGTCCAACTTTGCGGACTGGGAGGCGGCACTACGGAATCTTTGCCATTCGACGGTAAGCTCGGGTATTTAAGCGAGCCAATACCGGTCAACCCAGGCCCAAATGCAGGAGCCAACGAGTCACTCACTTATAGTGATTTCGTTATGGAAGCGGGTGCGATAAAGAACGTACTCATCTTTGCAATGGAAACCAATTTGCAGAGACGCTTCATTACCCAAGGTGCAAACAAGATTTTCACCACGCTCACTAATGAGTTCTCAAAGGCACCGAGAATCATCACATATGAGCATACATATCGCTTCTTTGATGCAAAACTCCAGAAGGGCCAACCGGTTAGCCCACACATTCTTCACATGATTGAGAATGTCGAGAAGCTGGAGGCACTGAATTGTAAAATCAGTGAGAGCATTGTCATTGACCGAATGCTTCATTCTCTTCACGATGGTTTTGCCCTTTTCAGGGCGAACTACTACATGAATGACTTGAAAAAGAGTCCTCATGAGCTACACTCCCTTCTCGTACAGACCGAGAAGGATATGAAATTGAGTGGGAGCATGGAGCAGGATGTTCTCACAATTTACAACAAAGGTAAAGGTAAGGGCAAGGCTCATGGCGACCTAGCTGTAGGTAAGCCAAAGTTTAAGAAGCCGGGAAACGGTAAGAGTGCGCCTGGTGAGACTAGTGGCTCACAGGGCAAGACAAAGAGCAAGGGCGGTGACATAGAGTGCCACCATTGTCACAAGACTGGACATTGGAGGAGGAACTGTCCCGTCTACCGTGAGGACATCAAGGCAGGCCGCGTCGTTCCTTTTGGTATGTCATCTTATATTCATATGATTGAGATTAACCATGCAAGTTTCGGAACTTGGGTACTAGATACTGGTTGTGGTTCTCATCTGTGTAATCATTTGCAGGGCCTAAAGAACATCATACCTCTCGAAAAAGGTGATGTGGACCTGCGAGTCGGGAATGGAGCACGAGTTCTGTCACGCCTCGAAGGGAACATATGTAATCCAACTCCCTAGTGGTTTTGAGTTATCTTTAAATAATTGTTACTATGTACCCAGTTTATCTAAGAATATTATTTTCATTTCCGTATTTGCTAAAGACGGTTTTACATTTTCAATAAAGGATAAAAGTTGTATTTTCTCTTTTAATGAAATGATTTATGGCAAAGCAGTTTCCATGAATGGAATTTATATCTTAGATCAAACCACGGAAGTATTACACATGAATAATAAGAGATTAAAGGTTGGTGACAAAGATCAAACCTATCTATGGCATTGTCGAATGGGACACATAAATGAGAAACGCGTAAAGAAACTCGTCGATAATGGGACTATTCCCTCATTCGGATTTTCTGCATATGGCACGTGTGAATCGTGTCTCATTGGCAAGATGACTCGAATTTCCTTCAAAGGTGTTGGAATGCGCGCTAGTGACCTATTAGGACTCATACATACGGACGTATGTGGACCTATGTCAATTACCGCTAGAGATGGCTATAGATATTTTATCACTTTCACGGACGATTTGAGTAGATACGGATATGTCTACTTAATGAAGCATAAAAGTGAGTCCTTTGAGAAATTCAAGGAATACCAGAATAGGGTACAAAACCAACTGGGTAGAAAGATTAAAGCACTCCGTTCAGATCGGGGTGGCGAATATCTTTCAAATGAGTTTGATCAACACCGAAAGATCGTGGAATCGCTCTCGATTAACTCCACTGGAACACCTCAATTAAATGGTGTGTCCGAACGGAGAAATCGAACCTTACTTGATATGGTTGGATCCATGATGAGTCACACAAGAGTGCCGAATCATTATGGGGTTATGCTCTTTGTCACCGCTCTTATACTTAACCGAAGTCCGTCTAAAGCTGTCGACAAGACTCCATATGAAATGTGGAAGGGAACGGTACCTAACTTGTCCTTTATTCGGGTTTGGGGCTGCGAGGCTTATGTCAAGTGGAGACACGAGGATAAGCTCGGCCCGCGATCGGTCAAGACATACTTTATAGGTTATCCAAAAGGAACATTTGGTCATTACTTCTATTCGCCAACCGAACATCGAGTTTTTGTTGCGGCTAGTGCGACGTTCTTAGAGAAAGAATTTCTCGAGAACAAGTCGAGTAATAGAACCTTCGAGCTGTCGGAGATTCTAGAACCAACAACCGAGGAACAGATGGAGGAAGCTGTACCTCCAACTGATGATACGGTTAATATTCCTGAGGAACCTAGGAGGTCGGGTAGAGACTCTCATTCTCCGGACAGATACATTGGTATGGTCGAGGAGAATGATGTTTTACTACTAGAAAGTAATGAACCCGCAACCTATAAAGGTGCTATGGCCTGTTCCGATTCAAAGCTATGGCTCGAAGCCATGCAATCCGAGATGGACTCCATGTATGAGAATAACGTATGGGATCTAGTTGATTTACCTAATAAGGTAAAACCTCTACAGTGCAAATGGCTTTACAAAATAAAGCGTTTTGTAGACGCGCAACCAAATATCTATAAGGCACGACTTGTGGCAAAAGGTTTCACTCAAGTGCAAGGATTGCATTATGATGAGATTTTTGCACATGTAGTCACGCTACGTTCCATTCGGATAATCTTAGCGATTGCCGCATTTCATGATTATGAGATTTGGCAAATGGATGTGAAAACCGCCTTCTTAAACGGTTATTTGGAGGAAGAGTTGTACATGGTGCAACCCGAAGGTTTCATAGATCCTAAACATCCTAAGAAGGTATGCAAGCTTAAGCGTTCCATTTATGGACTTAAGCAAGTTTCTCGGAGTTGGAATCATCGTTTTGACCAAGTGATAAAAGAGTATGGTTTCACTCGATCGGTCGAAGAACCATGCTTATATATCAAGTCGAGTGGGAGCAAGATTGTGTTCTTGATATTGTATGTCGATGACATACTCTTGATTGGGAATGACATTCCTCTCCTATCTTCGGTTAAAGAATGGTTGAAGAACCATTTCCAGATGAAAGATCTGGGTGAGGCACAACGTATTTCGGGAATCCGTATCTACCGAGATAGATCACGACGGACGTTATCACTTAGTCAGGAGTCTTATTTGGATAAGGTTCTTGAGAGGTTCAGCATGACCAACTCTAAGAAAGGGAACCTTCCTATGACGACCGGGATGCGATTGAGCAAGTCTCGATCACCCACGACGCCTTTGAAGGGATTGAGCGCATGAGTCGTGTTCCTTATGCATCGGCAATAGGATCGATCATGTATGCCATGATATGCACACGTCCAGGCGTGGCATATGCATTGAGTATGACGAGTCGGTACCAAAAGACTCAGGTGAAACACTTTGGATAGCGATCAAAAATATCCTCAAGTACCTACGGAGGACTAAGGATTGGGTATTGACTTATGGAGGCGATACTAAGCTATGCGCAACCGATTCTGCAGATGCTAGCTTCCAAACGGATCGAGATGATTCAAAATCTCAGTCGGGGTTCGTCTTCACTCTTAATGGTCTTTGCGGTCAGTGGAAGAGTTCAAGCGAGTGTTGTAGCAGATTCTACTACTGAATCCGAGTACTATGCCGCTTCGGAGGCTGCAAAGGAAGCGATATGGATGTGTCAATTCTTACAAGGGCTTTCGGTAGTTCCTAGTTCGAATGACCCGATCACCATCTATTGTGACAATAGAGGTGCCATCTTCCAGGCTAAGGAGCCAAAGTCTAGCAACAAATCTAGACATGTACTTCGGAAGGCTCACCTGATCCGAGATTACGTGGAGCAAGAAGAGATAGTGATTGACAAGATTGCGACGGATGATAACATCGCGGATCCTCTCACCAAACCGTTGAATTATGATAAGCATGTAGGGCATTTTAATTCCATGGGAATTAAACATGTTCCAGAGTTGTAGTACTTGATTATGGATTTGATACATTATCTTTTTCATATATTATTTATAACTTCATCGTTTTATATATATAATATTTTGTTTTTCATATGGATTGTACTGACAACATTGAACGCCACAAAGTGAATTGAATTACATTATATTTGTTTTGGTCCGTAATCGCCAATGTGAGCTGATAACTCCGGCTATTATATTGTGCAGTCGATTGATGGTGGGTTCAACGAGCCATAAGTTAAACGGTTGACTAATCGATCACAAATATGAGATTATGACGATACCTCGTAGGAAAACTTTTTGTGACAACGTAATGGAGTCCTAAATGTTTTATAACATTCGGTGCCAGGTCGTGGATAGGACATCCATTGTGTACCTAGAGTCGATTCTTTTGAGTATCAACTGTCTCTTGAGATTAAGGCAGTCTTTGGGTGACTTTGGTTTCTTTCTCACGGTCTACCGTAACTGGGGCTAAGTAGAGTTTTTCTGGGTCATTTCATACTGTGCTTACATCTGCAAGATTTGAGTTGAGGAAAATATCCAACCTTTATCAGGTATAGTTATTTCTCAGGGCCACTCGAGGAGTTGTAACTAAAATGCATGGGCATGCTCGAATGTTGATTCGTTTATCAGTTAAGTTACTCTCTAGTCGGGAAAACCACTCTTGATACTGATCACTTGTAAAATACGACCTTTGTGAATTCGGATTTGCAAATTGTTTTACATTGAGTGGGAGAAATTTTATAGGATATGAGAATCGGTTATCGCACATACACTTGTGAGGACAAGTGGGAGTTTGTTGGAGCTGGTGTCCTCCACAAATTAGTGTGATAACATTTGTAAATCTCTTACAGGTTCACAAGGGTATACTTCGTATATTTAATCAGTTGATTAACGTTTACCTAATAACGGTTGGCTTGCTAGAAAGTTTGACGTTATTATCATACAGATGGCGGTGATCAACTGGTCCCTAAATGTCACACCTATAGGACGTGTTTGAGAAATGTGGTTATAGAAATATAATTACATTGATGCCCAAAATGACTAAAAAGTTAGTCAATGTGTTGATGAGATAATTATTTAATGAAAATTAAATAATATTAAGTTGAGACAATTGCTTG
The DNA here is from genome assembly GCF_048544455.1 of Silene latifolia. NCBI lineage: Eukaryota > Viridiplantae > Streptophyta > Magnoliopsida > Caryophyllales > Caryophyllaceae > Silene > Silene latifolia. Next base: position 70,495,894 of record NC_133532.1, read on the forward strand.
TCAATTCGTAAATTAAATATAATAAGTTATATTTAATTAAATATATATAAGGTTAGTTTGGACGAATTAATCTGTTAATTCGTAATTAAATATAATCAGTTGTATTTAATATCAACAAGTTGAATGTGTCATAGTGGTAATAGTGAGGGTACACATACCAAGAGGTCATGGGTTCGATCCTCACTAGATGACAATTCAACACATATTATATATTTTTGGAAAGACCAAAAATAAGGAAATTTTATTCCTTATTTCGGTCAACATTGGCCGAAAATTAGGGGAGTAATATCTTTCCTAATTAATTTGGTAATTCGGTCTATATAAAAGAAAGGGAGAGAATTATTTCTACCCTAATGCTTTTTCCTGACCTTGCCTCCTCTTTCTCATCACAAGAACACAAAGACAATAAAATTTTACAGAAAATTTTAGATTGATTTCTAGCATAATCAAAGGGCATATCTTAGATCGTCTTGGGTGCAACTAATAGACGAATATCAACTTTGATATTGTTCTTAGGCCATATTTGCTAGGACCAAAGGTTATTTCTGAATCCTTTACTTTTGTTTATGTATTTTATTTTATGACCATTGATCATCTGTTTTAAATCGTTATAATCCTTCTAGTTTAAGGGAAGTATACAGACTTATTTCCTACAAAAAGGATTAAGATCTCTTTCTTGCTTGGATAAGAATTAAAGTAGACCAAAATAATATTTATTAGAGATTTCTTATCTCCTTATATTATTGTTATATTATTCTTTCTTATTCTCCATGATTAAGGAAGATTTGACCTAATCTCTTTCTTGCCTTACAAGAGATCTACACGGCACATCTAGGGTTTTAAATTAAACCTAGATCTTCTCCTCTACTATAAATACACAAGTACTTCATCATTGTAAAACAACTTTTCAACCTTGAGCCATAAAAGTCCTTTGCAAACAAATCAAGTAAAGCATTATAATCAAATTGAGAAAACTTTGTTTTGCATTCGAAAATTCTTTTTGAAAAGTCGTGTTCTTTATTGCAATTAATTTTGAAATTACGTTATTGGACAATAGTGCTTCATATTGTTTCTTAATCGTTCAATTGTGTGAACATTAGAAGAACAATCAAGTACTTTCTTATTAACGTAAGTTAGTTAAATCGAGTATTTAACGGTATTCAAAGTGAGTTACAACTAGAGTTAGTTGTACGAGTGGGTTAGTTATTCTGTAATTCGTAGAAAGGTACTAAAATAATTAATCGAGAATAGTGGACGTAGACTTCGAAGTGTGAAGCTGAACCACTTCAAAAATCCGTGTGTCCTTTGCGTCTCTTTCGTTTCGTTTCGTTCATTTCCTTTTCACGTAAAATCGAGTTAGTTGAATTTAATCAATAAACTCATACTAATTACTACATACACACTTCATACGGACAAATCGAAAAAGTGGGTACTTTTACATATACTTAATTCACCCCTCCCTCTTAAGTATATCAGATCGATCGACTCTACAATTGGTACCAGAGCCTCGTGCTCTAGATTGCCTAACCGCAAAAAGGCTGATCCGTCTATCTCATTTAATTTTATTTGTTTTTTTTCCGCTGCCTTACTGTTGGGGCTGGTGTCCTTTACAGTTAGTGCAAGGACTTATAAATCTCTAAAAGGATCAAAGGGTATACTTTTGTATCATCATCAGTTGGTCCACGTTTATCAATAACGGTTGGCTTGCTAGATAAGTTTGACGTTATTGTCATACAGATGGCGGTGATCAACTGGTCCCTAAAAGTCACACCTATAGGATACGTTTGAGAGATGTGACGGTATGAAAATACAGTCATGTAGATGCCAAAATTTGACTAACCAGTTAGTCTGAGTTATTTGACTAATAATTAGTCAAAAATGTGATGTTGAGATATTTTATTTAATACGGATTAAATAATAACGGCTAAGGCGAATTAAGCAATTAATTCGTAAATTAAATATAAGCGATTTATATTTGATTAAATGTATATTGAATATAATTATACAATATTGTCTTTGTCGGACATGTATTAATAATTCAACTAACCCGTATTATTAGTTGATGCTTTAATTACCGATAACCGATGACAGTTTATAATGAAACCGCGTCATATACATTTTAGCGATTTGCAAACCAGACCATGAGCTAAAACTAAAAGGAAGTGGACGCCCACTTCCCTAGGTAGCCCATGGCCGGCCGGTTGAGAGAGAACAAAAGAGAGGTTCTCCTCTCTTTTGTAACCGAATTCATTTCACACAAAATTTTAGGGTTTTGAGAAAATTGCCTCTCAAAATTCTGATCTCACATCCAACGAAAACTCACAAATCAATCCTCTCAATATTGCAAGGCAATTAGAGGGTTCCTTCTAGCACAAGGGCATTTCTCGGACGATCTTGGGTGCATCGTTTAGGAGGAGATCTACTTTGATCTCTCATTGCCAATTTGCACTAGGACCGAAGGTTAATTCTTATCTTTATCGTTTCATTATTGTTTTTCATTTATGACTATAAATCACGTATTAAATTTGCGTTATAATCCTTCAAATTATGGGTTTTATACGGATATTACCCTTCAAGTGGTATCAGAGCGAGGCCACGTAAATTTTTCTATGTGATTTTCATCAAACGATTTTTGAAACGATTTTTTTTTCCTTGGAAAACCGTGCGGCAGCCTGTTTTGCACTCGGCAGAATTTTTTTTATGCTGCGTTTTTCTTGTCTTGGGAACCGTGTCAAGTATACACGGTATTGGTAATTGTTTGTCTTGTTTTCGATTTGATCTTTGCATATTGTTTTTGTAATCGATATTCATTACAATATGTTAAAGATCTATCTTTTGTTTGCATAAAATTTCGTGCGACACATAAATTTTTTTTGTCACGGCTGTTTTTTAACACGGCTGAATTTTTTTTGTGTGCATTGGAAATTGTGCCTTGTGACGATCTTTTGTTTTTCGATTTGTTCATTGCGTATTGTTATTTTAAACGATAATTATAACAATATGTGAAGATCATGTCAATTGTAATTTTGCTTTAATACGGATTATATTCCATTGCAATTGAGTTTTGTCAAATCGATTTTGCGAGAGTTTTATTGTTTTTGGGTTTTCCCCCTTTTTGCTCTCGGCATTAGCTGAAAAGAAAAAAAAAAAAAAATTTTCCTGTACTGTTCACGGTCAGTCCGTGAAGGAAAAAAAAAAAAATTTTTTTGTTTTTTTTCGGCCATTTATTGCATAATACGGATTTATGCACTCGCTTGATAGTGAAACGGTTCACCCACGAACAATTAGTTACTTTAAAACGATTTAAAGTAACGGATTATCATGAAATTAAAATTAAGTTGATGAAGCGGTTTTGTCACATAATTTTAATTGTCTTTGGTGGTTTGGATAAATTTAACATAATTACGGAATTATGTCACGAATAAATTTAATTTAGTTGATGCATTTTATTTATCGTTCTTGTTTAATTTGAATGCTTTTAATTACGTATTTATTTATTTTTGCAAACGGTTGTAACTTAGTGTGGCCTTAGTAGAACGTGTTACCGTAATGATGGAACACGGTCTTGGTTGTATTTTGAGATCTCGTATCTCCTTTTATTTCTTTTAATTACAGTTTTTATTTAGAATGTAAATAGGTTTATATTTTGTAAATTTTAATTGTAATTTTGAGAAGACTAAAGAAGGAGACCGGATGCTCACTCCCGCTACATGGACAAAGATGGAACATCAAGACAAGCTTTTGGGGTCCAACGGTGGATTCCAAAGTTGTATTATGTTCTTTTTACTAGGATAGGCCTGTGGGGTAATATCCGTATAAGACCCTCTAAATTTAGGACTATAACGTAAATTTAGCATGCGATTATCGTCATAAAACATAAAAACAATAGAGAAACGATAAGGAACAAGAATTAACCTCGGGTCCTTTATAGTGCGGCGTAAAGAACAGAAATCAAACGAGATTCCCTCCTAATTGTTGCACCCAAGATTTGTCCGAGATATGCCCTTGTGCTAGAAGTTGTTCTCTGATTGCCTTGCAATATTGAGAGAACTTGTTGTGAGGTTTTCGAGATGTGAGATCTAGGTTTCAGAGAGAAACTGTCTCCAAAACCCTAGTTTTCTGTAAAATGAATTGTCTAGGTCACAAAAGGAGAGGAGCTCTCCTTTTGTGTGTTTCGGCCAAAACCGAGAGCCCTCATGGGGAAGTGGGCTTCCACTTCCTCTTACTTTTAGCTCGAGGTCCAGTTCGCCAAATGCTAAAATGTATATGACGGGTTTGTATTATAAACTGTCATCGGTTATCGGTTATTAATACATCGACTAATAACACGGATTAGTTGAAGTATTAATACATGTCCGACAAAGACAATATTGTATAATTAATATTCAATATACATTAATTAAATATAAAACGCTTATATTTAATTTTACGAATTAACTGGTTAATTCGCCTTAGCCCATGATATTTAATCCGTATTAAATATAATATCTCAACATCACATTTTGACTAATTACTAGTCAAATAACTCGGACTAACTGGTTAGTCAAATTTGGCATCTACATGACTGTATTTTCATACTGTCACATCTCTCGAACGTATCCTATAGGTGTGACTTTTAGGGACCAGTTGATCACCGCCATCTGTATGACAATAACGTCAAACTTATCTAGCAAGCCAACCGTTATTGATAAACGTGGATCAACTGATAATAATACCAAAAGTATGCCCTTTGATCCTTTTAGAGGTTTATAAGTCCTTGCACTAACTGTTAAGGACACCAACCCCAACAAGCTCCCACTTGTCCGTACAAGTGCATGTGCAATGACGTTATCCGCACTAACTGGAGGACACAAGCTCCAACAAACTCCCACTTGTCCGTACAAGTGTATGTGCGATAACCGATTCTCATATTCATTTAAAATTTCTCCCACTCAATGTAAAACAATTTGCGGATCTGGATCCACAAAGGTCGTATTTTACAATCGATCTGTATCTAGAGTGGTTTCCCCGACTAGAGAGTAACTCAACCGATAAAACGAATCCGTATCCGAGCATGGCCATGCATTTCGATTCTGACTCCTCGAGTGGCCCCGAGAAATATCGAGTACACGATAAAGGCTGAATATTTCCTTCAACTCGACTCCTTCCGATCTAAGCACGGCATGAAATGACCCAGAAAAAATCTACTTGGCCCCTGTTACGGATGACCGTGAGAAAGAAACCAAAGTCACCCAAAATCTGCCGTAGTCTCAAGAGACAGTCGATAGTCAAAAGAATCGACTCTTAGGATCACCATGGAGGTCCTATCCACGACCGGGCACCGAATGTTATAAAACATTTAGGACTCCACGTCGATGTCACAATTGTGTCCTACGAAATATCCGTATAAATCGCCTCTGTGATTGGTCAGTCAACCGGTTGACTTATGGCTCGTTGAACCCACCATCAACCAACGTCACAAAATAATTGCCAGAGTTATCAGCTCATGTGGGCAATTAAGGACTGAAAAAAAAAAAATATAATGTTTGTTCAGTTCACTTTGTGGTGTTCAAAATTTGTCGTACAAATCCACATGAAAAACAAAATATATATAAAATATCAAAACGATGATGTCGTATAGAGTACAAGAGAGAATGAATCTGATCCATAAAAGAGTACTACAACTTAGGAACACGTTTAATTCCCATGGAATTAACATGTCCTTCATGCTTATCTTGTCGTAATGCTTTAGTGAGAGGATCTGCTATGTTATCATCTGTAGCAATCTTTTCTATCACTACTTCCTTTTGCTCCACGTAATCCCGGATTAGATGAGCTTTCCGTTGTACATGTCTAGACTTGTTGCTAGACTTTGGCTCTTTAGCTTGGAAGATGGCACCACTATTGTCGTAATAGATGGTGATCGGGTCATTCGAACTGGGCACTACAGAGAGCCCATGTAAGAATTGACGCATCCATATCGCTTCCTTTGTAGCTTCAGACGCGGCATAGTACTCGGACTCGATCGTAGAATCTCTTTATAACAGTTTGTTTCGAACTCTTCCGGTGATGCAGCGCCATTAAGAGTAAAAACGAATCCGGATCGAGATTTCGAGTCATCTCGATCCGTTTGGAAGCTAGCATCTGCACAGAATCGGTTGCGCATAGCTTTTGATCGCCTCCATAAGTCAATGCCCAATCTTTAGTCCTCCGTAGGTACTTAAGAATGTTCTTGACATGCCCGACCAATGTGGTTCACCTGGATCTTTGTTGGAATCGACTTGTCATACTCAATGCATATGCCACGTCCGGACGTGTGCATATCATGGCATACATGATTGATCCTATAGCGGAAGCATAAGGAATCCGTGTAATGCGCTCTTTCTCTTCCGGTGTCTCTGGTGCCTGAGACTTGCTCAAATGCACCCCGGGAGCCATAGGAAGGAACCCCTTCTTGGAGTTGGTCATGCTGAATCTCTCTAGGACTTTGTCTATGTAAGACTCTGATCGAGAGATAGCATCCGTCGTGATCTATCTCGATAGATACGAATGCCTAGAATTCTTTGTGCCTCTCCCAGATCTTTCATCTGGAAATGGTTTTTCAACCATACTTTCACCGAAGTTAAGAGAGGTATGTCATTCCCAATCAGGAGTATGTCGTCAACATACAATATTAGGAAAACAATCTTGCTCCCACTCGACTTGATATATAGACATGGTTCCTCGACCGATCGAGTAAATCCATTTTCTTTAATCACTTGGTCGAAGCGATGATTCCAACTCCGAGATGCTTGCTTAAGTCCATAAATGGAACGCTTAAGTTTGCACACTTTCTTAGGATGTTGTGGATCGATGAAACCTTCGGGTTGTACCATGTACAACTCTTCCTCCAAAAAGCCGTTTAAGAAGGCGGTTTTCACATCCATTTGCCAAATTTCATAGTCATGAAAAGCGGCAATCGCTAAGATAATCCGAATGGAACGCAGCATGACTACGGGTGCGAAAATTTCATCGTAGTGCAAACCTGGCACTTGGGTGAAACCTTTAGCAACTAGTCGTGCTTTATAGATATCTTGTTGACCTTCCACAGAATGCGTTATCTTGTAAAGCCATTTGCATTGAAGGGGACGAACCTTAGCAGGTAAGTCAACAAGATCCCACACGTTGTTCTCATACATGGAGTCCATCTCGGATTGCATGGCCTCAAGCCATAGCTTTGAGTCAGAACTAGTCATGGCACCTTTATAGGTTGCGGGTTCACTACTCGTTAAGAGTAGAACGTCATCTATGTCGTGTTCCTCGACCATACCAATGTATCTGTCCGGAGGAATAGAGACTCTTCCCGACCTCCTAGGTTCCTCGGGAATATTCACCGAATAGGGATTGAAGGAACAGGTTCCTCCAATGGTTGCTCGGTGTTTGGTTCTGGAATCTCCGACAGGTCGAAGGTTCTATCACTCTTTGCATTCTCGAGAAATTCCTTCTCTAAGAATGTCGCACTAGCCGCAACAAAAACGCGTTGTTCGGTTGGCGAATAGAAGTAATGACCACGTGTTCCTTTAGGATAACCTATAAAGTATGTCTTGACCGATCGCGGGCCGAGCTTATCCTCGTGTCTCCACTTGACATAAGCCTCGCAGCCCCAAACCCGTATAAAGGACAAGTTAGGGACCGTTCCCTTCCATAGTTCATATGGAGTCTTGTCATGAGCTTTAGACGGACTTCGGTTAAGTATTAGAGCGGCGACAAAAGAGCATAACCCCATAATGAATCAGGTAAAACCGTGTGACTCATCATGGATCGAACCATATCAAGTAGTGTTCGATTTCTCCGTTCGGACACACCATTCAACTGAGGTGTTCCAGGTGGAGTTAACTGTAGGGCAATCCCACAGTCCTTTAGGTGTTGATCAAATTCGTGAGAAAGATACTCGCCACCACGATCCGAACGCAGTATTTTTATCTTTCTACCCAATAGGTTCTGTACCCTATTTTGGTATTCCTTGAATTTCTCAAAGGATTCACTTTTGTGCTTCATTAAGTAGACATAGCCATATCTACTCAAATCGTCCGTGAAAGTGATGAAATACCTATAGCCTTCTCGTGCGGTGATTGACATAGGACCACATACATCCGTGTGTATGAGCCCTAATAGGTCAGCAGCGCGCATTCCAACACCTTTGAAGGAAATCCGAGTCATCTTACCGATGAGACATGATTCACACGTGCCAAATGATTGAAAATCAAAGGCCGAGATAGCTCCATGTTTAATGAGCTGTTTTACGCGTTTCTCATTTATGTGTCCCATACGGCAGTGCCATAGATACGTTTGATCTTTGTCACCAACCTTTAACTTTTTATTCATTACGTGTAATATTTCGGTGGTCTGATCTAAAACATAAATTCCATTCATGGAGACTGCCTTGCCATAAATCATATTGTGTAAAGAGAAAATGCAAGTATTATTCTCAATTACAAATGAAAAACCAAGTTTGTCAAGTGCAGAAACTGAAATAATGTTTTTCGAAAGACTGGGTACATAATAGCAATCATATAATGATAACTCAAATCCGCTAGGAAGCTGGATCACATATGTTCCCCTCGAGACGGCAGCCACTCTTGCTCCATTCCCGACACGCAGGTCAACCTCACCCTTTACGAGAGGTTCGAGATTTCGGAGCCCCTGCACATGATTACACAGATGAGAACCACAACCAGTATCAAGTACCCAAGTTCCGTAACTTGCGTGGTTAATCTCAATCATATGAATAAAAGTAGAAGAAGAGGAAGACATACCAACAGGTTTAACACGACCTGCTTTTATGTCCTCATGATAAACAGGACATGTGCGTCTCCAATGCCCAGTCTTGTGGCAATGGTGGCATTCCATGTTTTCATTCTTACTCTTTGTCGTGCCTGATGAGGTGCTCGACTCACCAGGCCCACTCTTACCGAACCGACTTCTTGAACTTCGCCTTACCCTCGCTAGGTTTGCTCGAGCTTTGCCCTTACCCTTTCCCTTGTTTGTCACAATGAGAACATCCTGTTTCATGCTCCCACTGAACTTCATGTCCTTCTCCGTACGAGGAGGGAGTGCGATTCATGGGGAGTTTTCTTCAAATCATTCATATAGTAATTCGCTCTAAATTGCGAATAACCATCGTGGAGTGAGTGAAGTATGCGGTCAATAACAATGTTCTCGCTGATCTTACAATCAAAGGTCTCCAGCTTCTCGACATTCTCAATCATGCTGAGAATGTGTGGGCTAACCGGTTGGCCCTTCTGGAGTCTCGCATCAAAGAAGCGAGTGGTAAGCTCATAGGTCACGATTCTCGGTGCTTTCGAGAATTCCTTAGTGAGCGTGGTGAAAATCTTGTTCGCACCATGGGCTATGAAGCGTTTCTGCAAATTGGGTTCCATTGCAAAAATGAGTACGTTTTTAATCGCACCCGCTTCCATACAGAAATCATTAAACTTGGTGATTTCAGCAGCTCTAGCCGTGGGACCTGGGTTTGCCGGGATGGGCTCTAATAGATATTTGAGCTTCCGTCGTCGGCAGCGCAGATTCCGTAATGCCGCCTCCCGATCCGCGAAGTTTGATCCATCATTCTTCAGTCGAGTAGACTGATTCATCTGATTCATGAAGATCCGAAGCCAGGACTCACGGTCCAATGTGGCACTTGGCATTGGGTTATCAGTAGAACCAGCCATTTGTTATATGCAGTTTAATAAAACGTGATCTACACTGAAAAAGGAAGAAAAACAAAACGAAATAAGCAACTCATCGAGGTGATTTAAGTCTATTTTAAAATTCATTTTAAACATGTAGACTCTCGCACTTGCATAATTGATCTCCCTCAAGAATGATACAAGTGATCCCAAGACTCAATTTCTGTAAATTGATAAGCCAACTGTTTAGCTAATTCTTCCGGAAGAACTCTTGGTCGATAGATTTCCGTAAATCCTATCTATAGTCCACCACAGTCACAGGATCGTACGAGTGACCATAGTGTTGAGATAAAATAGGTCAATCGGTTCCAACTTACCCGACGTAGAAGGGGTCATATTATGCCTACCGACGAAGAAGGGACTCATTGGAGTTTGACCTATAAAGACCGTTCTCAATTTTTGTTTATACGAGGAAGATCCCATCAACAAAATTATAATTCATATTAAGTGAACGAATAACTAGCGTCTGCGTGAATGAATTAATTTGGGTGATGGCTTAAAAACGTGTGACATACGAATGTCAAGGAAAACTAACTCGTGACCTCTATATGTGTCAGTTTTCATGCAATTATTAGGTGGTTTGGTTTTTAGGCGGAATATGATGCAATCTATCGTTACATGAAAATAAATAAATGAATGCAATACGTAAATAAAATTTCCTAGTGTGGCCTATCCTAATAAAAAGAACAAAATACAACTTTGGAATCCACCATTGGACCCAAGAAGCTTGTCTTGTTGTTCCATCTTGATCCAGTTAGCGGGAGTGAGCATCTGGTCTCCGTCTTTGGTCTTCTCAAAAATTACAATTAAAATTACAAAATATAAACCTAATTACATTCTAATAAAAACTGTAATTACAAGTGAAAAATCCAAAACGGAGATACGAGATCTCAAAATACAACCAAGACCGTGTTCCATCATTACGGTAACACGTTCTACTAAGGCCACACTAAGTTACAACCGTTTGCAAAAATAAATAAATACGTAATAAAAGGCATTCAAGGCATTCAACAAAACGATAAATAAATGCATCAACTAAAAACAAATTCATTCGTGACATAATTCCGTAATTATGTTAAATTTATCCAAACCACCTTTTAATGATTAAAATTCATGTGATAAAACCGCTTCTATCATTTAATTTTAATCTAATACAGTCCGTTACTTTAAATACGGTTTAAAATAACTTAATGGTTCGTGTGTGAACCGTTTCACAATCATAGCGAGTGTACAATATCCGTATAATGTACATTTTATAGCCAAAAGAAAATTTAAAGCAAAAGGAATAAATTTTCAAAGCTGTCAAAACAGAAATCCCTCGATCCAGGGACACAGGTGCTCGATCGAGGAACAAGATGGTTCGATCGAATGAGGCTGCCATTCGATCGAGGGGTTTGCCAATCAGGAAGTGCTCGATCGACTAAAGCGGTGGTCGATCGAGTACCTATATCGACAAATCGCTCGATCGAGTACGAGGACAACTCGATCGAGCAGAGGGGTTTTGAAAATGGTCGATCGAGTACAACAAGGACTCGATCGAGTAAAAGCATGACAGAAAAATCACTCGATCGATTAAAAACTTGTTCGATCGAGCATAAAACTTTCTGAAAACACAAAACCCTCGTGAAAACAGTTTTGTTAAAACAAAACAAATGCAATTTAGATCAAAATCGCATCAAAACAATTTAACAATTTGACAAAACTTGACATATTGTTATAATCTCCGTATAAAACAACAATATGCATAAAACAAAATGATAAACAAGATGAATGAACCGTGTAAGACATGTCACGGTTTCAAAAAACATTTTAGCCGTGTAAACTGGACACGGTTTTCGAGACAAACACAACCGTTTCAAAATCGTTTTATGAAAAACACATGGAAAAATTTACGTGGCCTCGCTCTGATACTACTTGTGGGGTAATATCCGTATAAGACCCTCTAAATTTAGGACTATAACGTAAATTTAGCATGCGATTATCGTCATAAAACATAAAAACAATAGAGAAACGATAAGGAACAAGAATTAACCTCGGGTCCTTTATAGTGCGGCGTAAAGAACAGAAATCAAACGAGATTCCCTCCTAATTGTTGCACCCAAGATTTGTCCGAGATATGCCCTTGTGCTAGAAGTTGTTCTCTGATTGCCTTGCAATATTGAGAGAACTTGTTGTGAGGTTTTCGAGATGTGAGATCTAGGTTTCAGAGAGAAACTGTCTCCAAAACCCTAGTTTTCTGTAAAATGAATTGTCTAGGTCACAAAAGGAGAGGAGCTCTCCTTTTGTGTGTTTCGGCCAAAACCGAGAGCCCTCATGGGGAAGTGGGCTTCCACTTCCTCTTACTTTTAGCTCGAGGTCCAGTTCGCCAAATGCTAAAATGTATATGACGGGTTTGTATTATAAACTGTCATCGGTTATCGGTTATTAATACATCGATTAATAACACGGATTAGTTGAAGTATTAATACATGTCCGACAAAGACAATATTGTATAATTAATATTCAATATACATTAATTAAATATAAAACGCTTATATTTAATTTTACGAATTAACTGGTTAATTCGCCTTAGCCCATGATATTTAATCCGTATTAAATATAATATCTCAACATCACATTTTGACTAATTACTAGTCAAATAACTCGGACTAATTTAACTGGTTAGTCAAATTTGGCATCTACATGTTTGTATTTTCATCTTTGTCACATCTCTCGAACGTATCCTATAGGTGTGACTTTTAGGGACCAGTTGATCACCGCCATCTGTATGACAATAACGTCAAACTTATCTAGCAAGCCAACCGTTATTGATAAACGTGGATCAACTGATAATAATACCAAAAGTATGCCCTTTGATCCTTTTAGAGGTTTATAAGTCCTTGCACTAACTGTTAAGGACACCAACCCCAACAAGGCCACACTAGGAATTTTTATTTACGTATCGCATTCATTTATTTATTTTATCATAACGATAGTATGCATCATTTTCCGCCTAAAAACCAAACCACCTAATAATTGCATGAAAACTGACACATATAGAGGTCACGAGTTAGTTTTCTTTGACATTCTCATGTCACACGTTTTAAGCCATCATCTAAATTAATTCATTCACGGAGTTGCTAGTTATTCGTTCACTTAAAATGAATTGAAACTTAGTTGATGGGATCTTCCTCGTATAAACAAAAATTGAGAACGGTCTTTATAGGTCAAACTCCAATGAATCCCTTCTTCGTCGGTAGGCATAATATGACCCCTTCTACGTCGGGTAAGTTGGAACCGATTGACTTATTTTATCTCAACACTATGGTCACTCGTACGATCCTGTGATCATGGTGGACTATAGATAGGATTTACGGAAATCTATCGACCAAGAGTTTTTACGGAAGAACTAGCTAAACAGTTGGCTTATCAATTTACGGAAATTGAGTCTTGGGATCACTTGTATTATTCTTGAGGGAGAGTAATTATACAAGTGCAATGAGTCTACACGATTAAAATAAATTTTAATAGACTTAAATCACCTCGATGAGTTGCTTATTTCGTTTTGCGTTTTCTTTCTTTTTCAGTGTAGATCACGTTCACATAAACTGCTAATAACAATATGGCTGGTCACTTGAATGACCCAATGCCAAGTGCCACATTGGACCGTGAGTCCTGGCTTCGGATCTTCATGAATCAGATGAATCAGTCTACTCGACTGAAGAATGATGGATCAAACTTCGCGGATTGGGAGGCGGCATTACGGAATGTCGCATTGCGACGGAAGCTCAAATATCTATTAGAGCCCATCCCGGCAAACCCAGTTCCCACGGCTAGAGCTAATGAAATCGCCAAGTTTAACGATTTTACGTATGGAAGCGGGTGCGATTAAAAACGTACTCATTTTTGCAATGGAACCCAATTTGCAGAAACGCTTCATAGCCCATGGTGCAAACAAGATTTTCACCATGCTCACTAAGGAATTCTCGAAAGCACCGAGAATCGTGACCTATGAGCATACCACTCGCTTCTTTGATGCGAGACTCCGGAAGGGCCAACCAGTTAGCCCACACATTCTCAGCATGATTGAGAATGTCGAGAAGCTGGAGACCTTTGATTGTAAGATCAGCGAGAACATTGTGATCGACCGCATGCTTCATTCACTTCACGATGGTTTTGCGCTCTTTAGAGCGAATTACTATATGAATGATTTGAAGAAAAGCCCCCATGAACTACACTCCCTTCTCGTACAGACCGAGAAGGACATGAAGTTCAGTGGGAGCATGAAACAGGATGTTCTCGTTGTGACAAACAAGGGAAAGGGTAAGGGCAAAGCTCAGGCAAACCTAGCAGTAGGTAAACCGAAGTTTAAGAAGTCGGGTTCAGGTAAGAGTGGGCCTGGTGAGGCAAGTAACTCATCAGGCGCGACAAAGAGCAAGACCGAAAACATGGAATGCCATCATTGCCACAAGACTGGGCATTGGAGGCGTACATGTCCTGTTTATCATGAGGACATAAAAGCAGGTCGCGTTAAACCTGTTGGTATGTCTTCTCCTTCTACTTTTATTCATATGATTGAGATTAACCACGCAAGTTACGGAACTTGGGTACTTGATACTGGTTGTGGTTCTCATCTGTGCAATCATGTGCAGGGGCTCCGAAACATCGAACCCCTCGTAAAGGGTGAGGTGGACCTGCGTGTCGGGAATGGAGCACGAGTGGCTGCCGTCTCGAGGGGAACATATGTGATCCAGCTTCCTAGCGGATTTGAGTTATCTTTATATAACTGCTATTATGTACCCAGTCTTTCTAAAAACATTATTTCAGTTTCTGCACTTGACAAACTTGGTTTTTCATTTGTAATAGAGAATAATTCTTGCATTTTCTCATTACACGATATGATTTATGGCAAGGCAGTCTCCATGAACGGAATTTATATTTTAGATCAGACCACCGAAATATTACACGTAATGAATAAAAAGTTAAAGGTTGGTGACAAAGATCAAACGTATCTATGGCACTGCCGTATGGGACACATTAATGAGAAACGCGTAAAACAGCTCATAAAGAATGGAGCTATCTCGGCCTTTGATTTTCAATCATTTGGCACGTGTGAATCATGTCTCATCGGTAAGATGACTCGGATTTCCTTCAAAGGTGTTGGAATGCGCGCTGCTGACCTATTACGACTCATACACACGAATGTATGTGGTCCTATGTCAATCACCGCACGAGAAGGCTATAGGTATTTCATCACTTTCACGGACGATTTAAGTAGATATGGCTATGTCTACTTAATGAAGCACAAAAGTGAATCCTTTGAAAAATTCAAGGAATACCAGAATAGGGTACAAAACCTATTGGGTAGAAAGATTAAAACACTGCGTTCGGATCGTGGTGGCGAGTATCTTTCTCACGAGTTTGATCAACACCTTAAAGACTGTGGGATTGCCCTACAGTTAACTCCACCTGGAACACCTCAATTGAATGGTGTGTCCGAACGTGTGAAATGGGTTCCAAGTATCTAAAGTGTCCCGTCTTTGATGGGAAGAATTATGGACTTTGGAAGAACTTGATGACACACTACATAAAAGGACATGATTGAGAGTGTTGGAAGATCATACAAAATGGACCAAATAAAATTTTGGTTGGAACTACTGAAGGCCTTACCTATGAGAAAAAAGGAAGAAGACTATATTGAGGTTGATTACAAGAAGGCTGAGAAAAACTCGAAAGCTATAAGTTTGTTGCAAAACGACATGACATCAAATGAATTCGATCGTTTTTCTTCTTGTACCTCGGCCAAGGAAATATGGGATAGTCTTGAATTAGTCATGAGGGTGTGAACGCGAGCCCACGGGGGCGCTTGGTAAACAAGCGTTTGCATTTGTGGAGTCGCCACCAATTTATTGTGAAAAATTGGAAACCGTTCGAATACCTCGTGCTATGTCAAGACACAAAGTAGTGACATGAACACCAAGAACTCGTTACCCTTAGCATTCTATGTCTAGAATGACTCTCGTGGATACCAATGAACACGGATGTTCACAGAGATCTGGAGTAAGGGGAGAGGGTACGTATTAGGAAGCTCTTTTGATCGAACACCTAATCCCGCCCGCCTCGATAGCGGCCTCAACCAATGATTAGGGAAATTATCTATACTCGATATATTGTCAATTTATATGCATGCAATGCAACATCCATTGTTTTGATCCTAACATGTGAAAAATTAGACTAAGTCGGTTATCACATAATTTAACATGCAATTGAGTCAAAGTAGAAATTTAAGATTGATTACATGTGAGAGCATACAAGCAAAACGATAAAAGAAATACAATAAAAGTACAAAGAAGAAAATTACAATAATTACATTAGATTAATTGATTTATGTCGAAAATACATTTAAAACGGATAATTTGGGAAAAGAAAGAATAAATAAATAAACAAACAAATTAGGTGATAATACGAATAATAGTAAATTAAATACGTAATTAATAAACTAGGTCAAAGCAAAACGGGAGTTAGAGGTAAATCAACCAGAACAAAGCATCGAGTGCGTCCCTTGGAAGAGGCGCAGCGGTTGCTGCGTCTGTTCCTTGGCTCAGTTCTGGCTGTGAAGCCGAAATTGCAAGTTGTTAATGTTCGTTGGTGATTTTAATGATCGATTATGAATAATTGACTCGGATGAAAGTGATTAGCAGGTTATTTGCATGTGATTAAGGTGATAAAACATGAACAAAATTAATTAGAACGAATTATTATAAGATTAAAAAGATTATTTACAAATATAAACAAACTAATTAAATTAAACAAGTTACTAATGATGAATTAATGATGGTGACGATAAACAAAAGGTGAAAAATATATCAATGACGAATTCCAGAGACTCAATATTGATGAATCGAATCTCTAAACCCGAATTTGATTTTAATGACGAAAACCTGCAAATATGAATTACTTGGGATTTAAAATTAAATACTAATGACGATGTCAGATTATTATGCTTAAGTTATTGTGTCAATGAAACAACGAACGATTGAAAACAAAAGGAAAACAAACAAATTAACAAAAGACGAAGGAAGAAAAAAGGAAGCAGGAACTGCGGCAGCCTCACCAAGAGGCGCAGCAGGTGCTGCGTCCCTTCGAAGAGGCGCAACAGTTGCTGCGACCTTTCTCGACGGTTGTCTCATGATAATCCGTAAAAAGGGTTTTAAAACATGGTTTTACAAATCGGTTTTAAGTGTGTTTTCGACATAAATCTTACGTTAATGATACAAAAATAAAGAACAATAATAAAATAGGGATTTACACCCTCAGACTTACATGTTTGACGAAACGAGATGAACTAAGTTAACGTTTAGTGATGCTCGACTCGAATGTAGACGAAAGTGCCCTCGTAAGAGGAAATTAAACAGATTGATTAAGTTGATTATTGTGGAGTTGGTCAAATTGGTCGATCATGCAAAACGAGGATGGTACTCAAAAGGATCCGAGCTTACGTGGTCGAAAGTTCAAGCACGTAGACGCCAAAAAGTAAGAACGTGGTCTAGAATGCAAAGGAAGATCGAAGAGAAGGGCGGACACTCGCATGAGAAATATGTGAGGCCGAAGGTCTCTATTTATACTAATCACACGGAGGAAATTAGGGTTTTCGGAGAAACTTTGGAAGTGAATCTCGAAAAGATATGAAAAGATACGAAAAATACGCAGAAAAGGACTTGGGAAGAGGCGCAGCAGGCACTGCGTCTCTTGGAAGAGGCGCAGCACCTGCTGCGTCCTTTCCCAAGTGGTTTCCTCCTGTGGAAGAAAGATTTCCGTGTTTTGGTTATGGAATAACGGATTAATCTTGTTTTCCTTAATATTTTGTGTGAATATTACAGGAAATTCTTTGCCAAAGATTAAAAGATGCGAAATATGGAATAGAAATATCCGGAACATTCCAGAACATTCTGACTCGGTTTTAGAAAATGAAGACGGTTTTTTGACCCGGACTCCAAATGTACTCTAATTACTGCCAAAACGACCGTATCGGCACGTAGATGACAATTAAGAGGTAGACACAAGTGTTTGAGTGATCATTTGACGATAAACTTACGAACTGTCACAAATCATTCCGCGTACCAAACATGCGGCCCAATCATTACCGGGTGGTTTGCGGGAGGTGCAGAAATGAGGTATCTACAGAGCCCCCACTTTGAATGAGGCTTGGACAAGGCGAAAGTCAAAGTATAGCCATCAGGTCAATCGAAGATTACAACCTGACGACTTTGGCGACGCGAGGCGGCTCATGGGGTCTGAGCCAAGGACCTGTCGTCGGGAACATTTTAGAGTCTGTCGACTATCGGGGATGGTTATTTAAAGTCCATTAGACTAAGTAAGGAAGCTCGTTAGTCATAAGAAGATACCATACCTGAAATTCCTTGAAAATCCAGGGGAAACAAGATGCGATATTAGGAGAAGACAACAGGACATAGACTGGAACTCCTGGGAGAAATCTACTCGTGGTCGGCTTCAAACAAACTTCGGAAGAGCTTAGGGTCGATGTTGATCTCCATGTCTCGAGAGGGAATGACTGTCGGTCGTGAACTCTCGCTGGGGGAACATAATCGGGAACTGATCTCCATGTCACGAGAGGGAATGTCTATCCGTGTACTCTCGCTGGGGGAACATAATAAAGGTGTGTCGAAACACCTGTCAAAGAAGAACCGCTCGTTGTGACAAGCTAGGTCTTGGAAAAAATAGGGCAACCGTTTGCTGTTGGCTTGAAAATACGGATCCGGACGAAGAATATACGTCGAACGGATCAAATATGTGATATGGCATCGAGGAAGAGGCGCACCAAAGATGGGCCCACAAAATAACGAACTTGTAACGAATCTTCGAAAATTCCTAGGGAGGGAAACTGAGGAAGAGGCGCAGCAAGAGCTGCATCCCTTGGAAGAGGCGCAGAACTTGCTGTGTCTTTTCCTGAGTGTGTCAATCCTGCGTAAAAACCCGATGAAACAGAGGGGTTTGTTTCATAATTTCGAAATATAAATCCTTAATTTCTCTCTCAAATTCCAACCATTTCCGCCAAAATTTGATCCAAAAGCTTGCATTTGCCATGACTAATTGAGGTATGTGTATTAATCTTGCATTTATCTTCCGTATTTGATCAAATGGGACCGACAAAATTAGGGTTTTCGACCCTAATTAGTCGAAAATTTGGGGCTTTTCCCCCAAATGATTCTGCCTTGCAAAATTGACTTTATAAACGGCTAATTTGTAATATAAGGATCATAACCATGTATTTGTTTCGAATTTTCACTGAGTTTTGAGCATTTGAGTGAAATCGAGACGGTTTCACAGCTAAACCGAATCGCTTCGAAAATAGCCTTAGGATTGCCCATTTGTGACAAAATTTGGTATTTGGAATCCTTGTATGATGGGTAATCTTCCTACCATCTCGGAATTTTGATTTGTGACGGCTTTTTCAGGACACTTCCTAGGGCATAATCGTCGTTATAACGAAATGCTGTCGAAATTCCGACTCGAACCCACGACTAGGCTTCAACTTAGGCTTGACTTGACCCAAATTACCACATGAGCGGACGGTTTTGTGGGAAAATTGCCAAGGATGGCGAGAAAAGAGCGATTTCGGAGCTCTGAAAACTCGAAAATACCCTAATCAAGGCTTGTCGTCACTTGACGCGGCCTAAATTACCTTTAATTCTGCAGGCGACGAGGCTTCTACATCCGGGAGAGATCCAATGGATGTGGACACCGCTCTTGACCCTTCTCATATGCTTGAGGAGGTGTTGGAGGAGGCTTTCACCGCCGCGGTGACGGCTGCTGAGGACGAGGTCCTCGAGGAGGAGGTTGTTGAGGAGGAGGAGGCCCCGAGACAGGCCAACGTTTGACGGGGTGGTCGCCAACTGAGGGGAGCACCTGCGTGGGCTGAGACCTGGGGCAGTAGGCACCTGCTTTGGGCTGCGGAGGGTCACCTGTCCTATGGGATGGTGAAGAGCTTGGTAAATCGAATTCATCGCTCTTAATTCATCTCCTTTTATTTTTGTTTGTTATTCCTTTTCTTCTTCACCTGAGCTAAAGATAGCTTTTATTTCAAATCAACATAGGAGGCCGGGAATATCAGATCATTCTCGGGCTATACGACGGCGATGGGGTGCTACGAGAGGCTGTTAGCTGAGGAGCGAGCCATGATCGAGCAGGGAGCGTTCGGCGCCCTGGTGCAGGCTTGGAGGGATATCGCGAGGAGGAAGCTTCGGACTAACCTCAGTCTCGTCCGAGCTTTCTTGGACCGGTTTTGGGACACGACCTCCACGTTTCACATGCCTTTTGGCGAGGTAGGGGTCACGTTAGAGGACTATGGCATGATTTCTGGCCTGCCGTGTGGGACTGAGGTGGTGGAGTGGCCGGAGACAGACATGAGGGTTGACTAGGCTGAGGCTAGGAGGTTGATCGGCTGGAACTTGGCGCCGAAGGTGGCTGCGGTACCTGGTTTGGTGCCTAGTTCTTACGTTCGGGACTACTTCGCGGGGAAGACCCCGGCGTCAGTGATGATCGAGAGGAGGGAGACGGCTCCTCCTCCCTACCCTGCAGAGCAGAGGGTCCGTTTGTGGCTCTGGTGGTTTCTGTCTTCGATCTACCTTGGAGACAAGGGAGAGAGGCTTTCGACGAAGCTCCTTCCCTTTCTTTCTGACCTGAGTGCCCTAGGCCGTTGGGACTGGGTCACTGCTGGTTTTGAGGTCCTCATCCGCTTCATGAGGGCCATGGTTCGTCCGGAGTTGATGGAGAAGGGGACTTCTCCTGCTGCTGTCGGCCCTGGACTGCTGTTGGAGGTATGAACCTTCACTTCATTTCATGAAAGGTCATTTCCTTTTCTTATCGAATCACAAAAAATTGTTTCTAATTATCTTGTTTTACAGGCGTGGGTGTACTCCTACTTTCCGGGCCTCGCGCCCAAGAGGACGGAGCCGATGGAGAAGGCCTATCCCGTTGTGAGGGATTGGGTGATGTGTCGCACGAGGAGCCGACATTCCTTCCACGACGTCTGTCGGCGGGAGGTGAACGCTCTTCAGTTGGACGGCGTGAGTACTTTACCTTTCATTGTTTGTCTCTCTTGTTTTTACTTTTAGAACTGATCATAAGAATGATCCTTCGTTAACTTTTTCAGTGGGTGCTCAGGCCTTGAGAGGAGTACGCTGGCGCTCCTCCCTTCGTGGCTGAGGTCCTTTGACCTAGGAGCTCGAGTCAGTTGCTGCTGAGGACGTCGATGGGTCCTGTGTGGTACTTGGGTGAGCGCTTGGCTCGTCAGTGCTCTCGGGATGTCTTGACAGTTCCCATCGATCCTCCTCGGACGATGTTTAGGGAGCCTTCTGAGGCTGAGAGGGAGGCGGACCTGGCTGGCGTCGGTGGCGACGCCCTCCTTCTTCCTAGTGAGGACTACTCGGCGTTCCTCTACGGGAGGTTGGCGTACTGGCCGGTTGTGGTAAGTGCTTTATCCTCTCTTATTTTTGATTATCTTGAGAACATGATGAATGATCATCGGTTAATGGAAATCACCTTACTTTGTAGGAGGTCGAGGCGGCAGGCATCGAGCCCCAGAGTACCCCGAGACCCTTGAGTACACTGACGCGACGAGGATGACGACGATCTCCGAGCTACGTGACTTTGACATGGCGGGGAGAGATGCTGGCTTGGACGAGTGGCAGCATCTGATTCGGAGGGTGAGTCTCCTAACTTATATAATTTTGTGTAAGAACACATTTGCTCGAGTTTGTCCAATCGCTAAGAATTTTCCTTTTGAAATGCAGGTTGCGCCATCTCGGTTCGTGGCTTTATGGAGGGTAGCCAACCGGCTGCGGGCTACTGCCGTCGAGGCACTTGTTGGCGGCCGAGGACGTCAGGTATGAACCTTCCGTTTACTTCATTTTCGAATTTTCTAATCTTCCTTATGTTTGAAATGATTGACATGAGCCAATTCTTGTTGTTTGTAGAGGGAGCGTGAGATGAAGCGAGAGCTTGCCCAATCCCGGGAGGAGACAACTCGCCTGCTGAGGGATCTCGAGGTCCGCGATGCCGAGGTTGCTGCTCTCGAGGCGAGAGTTGCTGAGCTAGATGGCAATCAGCAGTAGCTTTTTTTGTTGCTTCTTGTTTTTTGGCTGTATTTTTGTACATTTTGTACATTTTTGGAACTCATATTTTGGACATTTGGACTTTGTTTTGGGGCTCGAGCCCCCAGTTTGGCGTACATATCCCCTATTGGTTGTATATATGACGGCCTGAGTGCCTTTGTTGCTGGGTTGCTTTGTTTGTACCTGCAGGTTAGCTTTGAACAGGTTTGGTAGATGACGGTTTATGCCGTCACGCTGCCGAAATTTACATAGAAGTCACATAGAACATACATTTGTACACATGGCCTAAATTAGCGCAAAACAAAGACTCGAAAATGCAAAAATTTGGCCGGAAATGAAAATGCAAAAATTTGGTCGGAAATGACCGGATGGTAGGGAGGTTTACCCCCTAAAAAAAGAAAAAATAAAAAACATATAAGTGTGAAATGTAATGTGGAAGGAGAGTGAAATGATTCCTAAAAAATGAAAGAAAGAAAAAAATAAAAAGAAATATATAAGTTTGAAAATGAATAAATTAAATTAAATTGGTGAAATGATTCCCCAAAAAAGAAAAAATAAAAAGAAATGTATAAGTGTGCGAAAATGACGAAAATGTCGATATCGTCTCGAAATGTGTGTCCGTGAAATTAGGAAACATGAAATATGGCAACTTGACGTATTTACCAAAATAATAACCCGTATGAATAAGAAATTATTCGTTGAGGAATTTAGGAAAGATCCAACGCGGAAAATCACGAGAAGAAAGGGTGAGGAAGAGGCGCGGCAAGAGTGCGTCCCCTTGAAGAAGAGGCGCGATGGAGTGCTTTTGCGCTGTTCCCGAGTGCATCCGCCCTGACGGATTTTAGGAAACAACTTTTAGTATAAATAGAGACGTTGATGAAGGTTTTATTCACATAATTCTTCAATCTTTCTTCGTCTTATTACACAAAGCTCCCAAAATGAGCATACATCATGAATATTCTCGAAATTCGTCTAAAAGAATGAACAAATGAATTCTCTAATGTGGAGAAACACGACATGGGTGCTTATAATTTTGGATCGCTTTTGAGCTTGAAGTTGATTAAGGTAGTCAAACCATTTCTAGATGCTTGTCTTGACTATTGGGACCCGAATTATCACGTATTTGCCTTCCCTGGAGGCGACATTTGCCCATTTCCCGAAGAAATTGCTGCGATTGGTGGTTGGGACCCGGAACATCTGCCCGCTATTCCCTCCACTTCTCAAGGGTATAAGAACAAGTTTAGAGACTTGCTTGGGCTGGCAAGAGCTGATGTTGACCGTCTTGTGACCTCTAAAGGAGTGCGAATGTTGGATTTCATTGATCGATTCATCAATAGGGCAGATCCCACTATCTCTTATGTTGCGAGGCGAAAGGCATTCGGGTTTTGCCTATTACATGTATGTGTCCTTCACGGGCATGTTGATGAGGATTTGAGAGGCGACCCTCGTTACTTGAGCTTGATTGAGCAAATGGAGCTGCGCAGGAGTCCAGCTTGTCTGTGCTTAGGAGAGATCCTATTGGGTTTAGATAACAAGAAAGCCAATCGCGACCTTCCTTATTTGGGAAGTCCCATTATATTGCAGTAAAAGAATTTTTTTCTTCTTTTTTTTTTCGTTTTCTCTCTCTTTTTTTTTTGTTTTTTTTGTTTTGTTTTCTAATACCCACTTTTGTTAGGTCTGGCTTATGGAGCGTCTTCAATTAATCGAGCCCCCAGTTAATGTTCCTGCTTATCATGCTCGCTCAATTACAATGAGGACCAGGCTCTACATGGTGGACTTCACTCGAGTTTGCAATTACTGGGAAAACAAATTGAAGAGTGAAGATGGCCCTTTAATTAGATGGATCGTACCATGGTGGCATCTCAAATCTGTCACTGGAGTATCTTCTTTGGATCCTACCCGATCTGTTCGCATTCCCGGCTTGGAGTTTATGATATACATCTTCCCGGAGAGGTTGATAAGGCAGGTTGGATTGAAGCAGATGATTCCGAAGCTTGACACATCCCATGAGGAGGTGTGACGCTTACTACTGAGAGTCGAAGAGAATGGGAAATCAAATGGGCTCAAAGAAATATATGGTTCTTGAATTCTTCTGTCAGTGCTCTATGGGTGTCGGATTCCTATCTGCGGTGGAGGAAAGCTACTACTCCGGAGGAGCGTGAGAGATTAAGGAAACGCGAACCTATGGATTACAAGGTTCGTGAGGTAGAAAAGGAGAAAGCGAAGCATCTGACCGAGGGAGAGGAAGAAGCCGGATTTCGAGTTGTTTATCCTTCGAAGAAACCAAAGACTTCTCATGCCGTCGAGATGGTGGTTGACAAGAATGACAAAGCAAGACTACGAGAGAGACCGTTGGTTATTAGGTCTGTAGTGGCGCAAGAGCGTCCGACTCGAGGTCGAGACAAGAAATTTGACAAAAATGTCAAAGGCAAGGGGAAAATGGAAGAGTAGCCTAAGTCTTTATTATTATCTATTATTATTATTATTGTAATAAGAAGGTGGAGTTTTTAGAATCCTAGCCTATTTATTTTTATTATGTAACGTACTATTATTATTAAAGAAATGAAATAAAAAGGTTAAGTGGTTATGAAACCGTTATGATTTTCTATGATTATTCTTGTCGAATTTCAAATGCATTTGCAAATGTCCTTCTATTTATATTTAAGACAATTCAATGGGTTGTATCGCGTGAGGGATTGCCTACGTATTCAATTAGAAATGAAATCAAACCCTTGCGCGTAATTCGAGTAAATGTAAAAGAATAATTGTTCTAAGCAAGAGCTTGTAATGAACTTAGAAAATAAGCATGAGCTTTTACTTACTCCTAAAATGCAATTTAGTTTGTTTGATGATATGAGGATAACAAATTGTCAAAGTGCAAGAGCAAGATGCCATTAGCTTAATTCAGCTTAGCCAGGGGCCGTTTATTTCGTGCCACAAGAGCGACACGTGAGGTTACACGAGGCGCATTTTTTGCTTCTATTCTAGGCATAGTAACGTTTCAGTTGGTCAAGGTTTGTTGGGTTGGCAAATTCATTCCCATCTAAGTCTGTGATCCTAACCGCACCCCCTGGAAGTATGGACTTGACTAGAAATGGGCCGGCCCATTTGGGTTTGAATTTTCCTCGTGGATCGACAGGCAAAAGAGCTCTAATTGATTTGAGGACCAAGTCTCCTTCCTTAATGTTCCTTGGCTTAACCCTTTTGTTGAAGGCTCGTTTGATACGTGCCTGATATGTTTTCACATTATGTAATGCACGTAGCCTTCGTTTATCCAGGAGGATGAGTTCTTCATATCTATCCCTCTTCCACTCGGCTTCTGGGATTTGACTTTCGAGTAAAATACGCAAGGATCGTACTTCTAGCTCGACTGGTTGTACGGCTTCCATGCCGTAGGTCAAATAGAAAGGAGTGGCCCCGGTGGGCGTCCTAACAGATGTACGGTATCCCCATAAAGCAAAGGGTATCTTGCTTGGCCAATCTCTATAGTTGTCAATCATTTTCTTGAGAATCGTGACAACGTTTTTGTTTGCTGCCTCTACTGCGCCATTGGTTTTGTTGGAGTAGTGTCCTCCACAATGAGTGCGTTTACATATTAAATCTCGTAAAAGGAATATCGAAGATTTATTTTATTTATTTGTCAGCTGGTCATCGTTAATCGGTAATGATTGGCTGACTACAGTTTGACATTACTGTCGTGTGACGGCGGTGATCAGCTGATCACTTTAGGTCACACCTATAGGATGACGCCCAAATAGAATAAATTAATTGTTTGTATGAGATACGAGATAATTAATTCCTTGTATTATTTGACTCTTAGTTAGTCACATAAATGTATTATTTGATGACGGGTTACGAACTCGGGACAAAGCGATTTATTATTTAATTATGAGATATTTAAATAATAAATGATTAGATTTATTAATTAATTGTTAATTAATTAATTTTATATGATATGTGTATATGTTTTGAGGTAGAATCAATTAGCTATTAAATTTTACAAGAGGTTGTAAAATTAGCTAAATGGGTTAATATTGACACATTGTATGTTGATAAAATGGTCTTATGATTACTTAATGGTTAAGTAGTTATTGGTAATTAATTTATATTATTTAAGTGTTAAATAATTAAATTAATATTTAATTATATAAGATAATTAAATATAAGACTTATAAGCATTTGTGGGGCAAATGTCGAAAACCGAAATGGACCAAATACAGTCCAATTGTTCCGGTTTTTTGAGGGCATACATGTGTTCATTTAAGTGGATTTTCCACTAAGATTTGTTTCCCATATTTTGCTATACTAGTTGTTGATCAGCGCGCGATGCGCGCGGAGTCCCAAGGACCGTCTCCGTCATTCCGAAAATATTTATCTTGCATATAACTTAGAAATGTTTTTTATATAATATTTGTTTACATAATGATTGCCCAACGTACAATCTGTTCAATCTCTAATGTAATTGATAATAATAGCTACATTTTTATTTAGCAAAAACATTATTAGATAATGAATATAGATTTTCACTTGTTTTTCTAATCAACTATAACTCACGGGTACATCACACGAAGCCTCGAGACCCGTCTCTGTTTCTTTTCAAACTCTCGCGCTTACGTATTATTTAGAAAGAATTGTTGTATTCTATTGTGTGTATAAAAAGAACAAACTACTCAAGAGTATATACAAAAAACCTACACTATATACAACGAATATCCATTAGTATATACTATATACAAAGAAGAGTCCTGAACATTCCTGTAGTAGAAGATGATGAACAAAGAAAGTACTCTAAATCCAAATAAAATTATGAAAAAGGCACTATATGTGCCATAACGAACAAATAAACATTATCCGTCCATCAGCAAAGCTTCCGCCATCGTCCATCAGTCTTTGACAAAGTTCTGGATTGTCGAAATCAAATGAAGTTAGATATCACAAAGGTCATCTTTTATCAATTACCCATCACTCCATATCGTCTCCTCTATAGGAGGAAGAGACAAAAAAAATCCAACAAAGCCTACAGTGTGTGTATGTACCAAAAACAACATTCTCAGTAATGCTTACTTGCTTAGCACTTGCCTAAAACAACCATAATTTTCCCACACCCAAAACAACAAAACAAAAATAGGCCCTAGACAAACCCAAGTGAATGCAGCACACAACTTACAAATGGTAGGAAACCACTTCCAAACCAACAATTAAATTACAAAGATCAATAATCGAATCAATAGTGTTAATCCAATAGACAACAAAGGTACCTAACTCATCTGGTCATGTCATTATGGCTTTGTAGTGATGGCTTCAAACTTCTGTGAGCCTTCCAGGGTATAGATGTATTGAAAAAAGTATTAAACAAAGCACAACACACCTATAACATTTGGAAGACTCGTGGGCAGAAGTTTGTCAGAGCATCTGCGTCGGAAAGCGAAGAAAATGGAAAAAATAACAAAGCCCAAAAGAGCAACACCCCCAACTGCTGAACTCGAGACAACCAACACATGATTTCACTTAGTATTACCCGACTCTCCAGGATTAGTAGACAATATCTTCATAATTTATACTCCGTTCAAGATAGCGTTTTATTTTTCAATCGAAGAAATGCAAGCTTATGGATGGTAAGCAATGACAAATCAAAATCAGGTTTCCCCAGCATCCTATTTTGTACACATCAAAGAATATCCCATTAAGAGTATGACTAACAATATCCACATTTTGAACAGCCCATGTATGCGTGGACCTTATAAAGTTCAGTACTTGGAATAGTTACTTCTAACCAATGTCTCTCTTCTGGCAATGTTGCCTTTGCCTACATGTCGTATGAGTCAGAGGTGTAAGGTCATGCTTGCTTAGACACATTAGTATTCTTATGCATCCGTCGAGGTTAATCCAATGAAGGTGAAATGTTATAATGCTGCTTACCTTCTTAGAACGGACCGTTGAAATCTTGGCAGATCTCTGGCCTGGAATAGGCATCTTCACCTCAAAGATTGTGGTCTCTAAATCTGTCAGCATCATTTTATGGCTAGCCATCCTATAGAGGAAACAATTGTAATATTGAGAATGTCAACGATAATGTTGTGCTTGTGGTGCCTGAATTGAGAAAGCTAAGTTTGAATATTACCAGGTTGCTAGCGCTGCAGCCTTTTCCCCAATGGGTGAATGTATGATAACGGCTGACAAGATGCTGTCATTGAAAAACCTGCATAGCGCTTGGTATGCTCACTAATTGTTACTTATTAGGCTAAGTGGATACTCTCTAAATTGTAAGAGCAGTAACTATAAATGAGCCTAACCTCTGTGGCTTGAAACTCTAAGCGTTGTGAGCCCTACAGTCCTGAACTGACCACGAGTTGAACCATCATGTTGCAGTCGTCCTCTGCTAGCTCATCCCAAAATGATATTGACACTTTGACAATGGTTGTGGGGTACTGTGATTGCGACTACAACATATTTTCCAACATTAAAAGAACCGTCATAGTTTAGGTTAGTATTATGGTAGAAGGTATACTGATAAGTAGGGCAAGTGTTGCGTGTGGTCAATTAGCACAATTTCACAGACACTGGAGTCACGATTGTTGCTTGTAATTTTACATGCATGGTCCTCCACATAGAGCACAACACCTATTACATCTGCAGTATAGTTGGAATACGTTAAAGGTATAATATATATTAGGTATAATGCAAGGTGTTCGATCGGTTTAACAATGAAGATATCTGTACGAAGCTATACGGATATACCTAACATCTCGGTATAGTCTGATCCTCTAGGTAGATGGAAGATTGGCTGGTAGTCTGGGACAGCATGGTTGTCGACACTATCCACCGGTAGCACGATGGTTAGGCGTCCAAATGTGATTTGGTAATCCAGATCATTAGGATTTGTTTTCCACTCCGACTTTAGAGGACTCATATGAGCATTGGTTATTTTATATACTCAAATGCGTTGGATTGCATTTTTGTATATGTCAACTTGATCAGCAAAAAGAGCTCCACGCATCTTAGTTCCCTGCGAATATAATGAAATTGCTGACGTCAGCTATGTAATTTAAGTTTTATTATATTATAGTATCATTTCACTATGTTTTGACATAATGGTGCCACCCCTTCCTTATCTCCCCCTGTACCACACACAGATATTTGAAGAACAACAACTTTGAACTATCTCTCTTTCGTAGACACCTGTTATTGTATACTTTTAGACAACGTCACCATCAAACGATAGACTACGATCGAATGAATGCCAGATGGACAAAACTAATAACTTGTTAAATCATGCGTAAGAAAGAATCACTAATAAGACATATTCAACGACACTATCAAGGACCCTAAAAGTGTAGCACTAAAACGATCCCCTAAACTGGAGAAGATTTAGATTCAGGGATGAATTAACTAACGAATACATTCATACTATTTGAAATTTTAACACACACTTAACCTACCAACATGCTCGGCCTGGCCCGAATGAAAACAATTGTTTTGGCAAAAAAAACACAAATCATTAAACAATAAAAAATTCCGCCTAACTGTTGGGCAAATAACAACACACATCAAATAACTCAGCAAATACTAAACATACTCACCATTCCAAATACGAATGAAGCACATTGTCTTTACTAAACGATAACAGCAGAAGGCTAATAAGTTAAGCCTATTTCCCATGTATATTTTCCCATGTGTATTCCTACACATAATAAACCTGTCACAGACGCCACAATAATGACTTATGAACTTTGAAGGGTTTGATTGCATAGGCTGAATTTAAAGGGACATGTTTTACATCGATATGGTACTATAAACAACTATCATTAACATAACTTCCACAATCCGCCTTGGTACATCCTTTAAAGCCCCAATGGCATGAGGGATACTCCTCCTAATAAATGTTTTTGAGACTTCATGCATTGACAATATCACTGCTCTCTACCCTCACTACTATCACCCATCATGAGCACCAACGGACCCTGCTAAACCCCACCCTCGATCCCCTTAACACAAGTAATGTCGGAGTTATTTGCTACCAAGGAGAACAGCCCCCCTCAAGCTCACAAAGATGGTGGTTCCCTTCTTTCAGTATATTTCAATAATACATATGATGATAGTAATGGGGTCGTTTTGATCATTGATGAGTTTATCGAGAGAGGCAGAAAATAGTATAGGTTAATTACTTGGATTTTTGTTGAGTAAAAATTTATGTACCTTTTCCAACGAACTGGTAGTTGCCCTTATTTCATCAAGAAGAGATAAGGTGAAGAATAAAAGAAAATCAGTTACAAAATCGAAGGCGGTAAAAAACAATAGATAAGAAACGGAAAAAGCTAGACAACTAATGCAACGATCGGATCATCATACCACCTTATTATCAAATCCAAGACAGTACTGGAATCAATCAAAATCTAAATGTAAAAAAACAATCAAAACCTAAATAATAAAAATCTAAATAGTCAAGAGCAATCAAAACCTAAATAATCATCAACCAATCAAACAAAAAGTAGTAATAATCAACGATAAAATCGAAGACATACCATGCCAGAATGCCGATGAATGGAATGAATTTGCCAATTTCAACCAGACAATACCATCTTTGACAGAATCAATTTCTGCACACCCTATTTCATCAAATCAAATAAACAAAACCTCAAAAAATCACCAAAACCTTACAAAGTCAAAACCTATCATTATGATTCAAATTTCAATAGTTACATTTGATATCTACAACAGTACTCCAATCAATCAAGAATTAAATCATCTAATAGCTATTGCAATTCCAACTTACTTGGTCACTGTAAAAATTGAATTCGACCAAGGGAAATTAAATACAAACCTCACTATCGAAGGTCAGATAAAACGGTGACATTTATGTATCAGTGATGGATATGAGATAACAATTCACTATAAAAATTATGAATCAAAATGAATTCTAGACTTGACCTGAACTCCACAACATGCATGGTTTGCAATCTCTGATAGCTCAAAGCACTTTGTCTTATTGCTCTTAAACTCTTAATCTTTGATAGCAAATTCCAACATTCTTCTAATTTTGAGTTGCCACAGAAAACTTAATGAGGCATGAGCACAAATTCCAGCAATCAACCATAACTCACATTCTCATCAATCGTATTCAACCAAGTCGAACGACACTAATACCAGCACAAGATGAGAAATTACTCTAAAGAGCACTATTCAGAACATATAATCATCAAATAGCTCCATTTCTACAAAAAATTAAATAAAACAGTCAACCAAATGAATCTACACACATTCACTTGTTTGAATACTACAGCGCCATTGTTGTACAATCACAAATGATGCAGTGGTGGACATAAGATAACAATATAACCATAGCAAAACCCTAATTTCACAACAAAAAAATTAAAATAAAAATCATCGAAATTTCTTAAATAGAACAGCAAAATCAAAACGAAAACGCATGGAAAGAATCCCCTACCTTGCTATGCTTCTTCTTTTTCAACACTGACAGTACCTTGCTATGCTTCTTCTTTTTCAACACTGGAGGAGGAATGGAATGAGCGATGGAGAGTGAAAGAGGGAAATGAGGGGTAAAACAAAATGTCAAAGAGGAATAAACAAATGGAGGAAAGAAGAAAGGGGAAAGAGGAAAGTAAGAAGTATTGTTCATCACGTGTCTTGCACGAAAAAGACTGCTCTACTGTTCTCATTTTTGCAAGTTCATACATTTAGAGGGTTTTAGATATATACCCTACTATTCACCTCATTTTGTGTAGTTGAAAAATTGAGAAAAAAATTTGGTCCATCTTTAGCTTATGAAAAACGATTGGCATTTCTTGTAAGGGACCAATTTTCTTTCTTATTTTTCCATCTTAAAACATCCAAAAACCACATATATTTATCAAATAATAATATTATCAAAGTAATAATATTATCTATTACATCAAATATACAAAAACAAGGTTACTACTACATTTACCTAATTAGTATTTTTAGTAGTATTTTGGGTTAATCTTGGGTGCCACCTTAGGAGATTACCAACTTTGGTAATTAAGGTGTTGGAGGATCATCCTTATTGCATTAGCACAAGAACAACATCAAGGAAGGAGTCCTTGAGTTGTGCCCATTTCGCCTTATAACAATGTAAGGAATTTTTGTCTTAAGATGGTTTTATACCATCTCTTTTATACATTCTTTTGCATGCATGTAGATTTAGACCACTTTAAATTAATTTATAATTTTAATATCATAAGATGAGTATTAACATGGTCTAAATTACTAACAAGTGGTATCAGAGCATTGTTAAATACATGCATGTTGTCTTAAGACGATTTTAGTAATTTATGAGATAAATTAATAAAATTGATATTATGTTACTAAAATTCGTTTTATCACATAATATAGTCTTGCATGTAAATGATCTGGGCTTAGGATGATATGGGACGAAAATTTGATTTTTGTTAAATTTTTCCACTTTTTATAACTTAAATTGACATAAAATTGAGTAAAAACGCATTAAAATTAATTAAGAGTTAATTAAATTGGGTTGCATGTTAATTTTATGCATATTTATTTATAAATAACCACATGCATGTTCTATTTATGAGATAAGTAGATACTTTAGGTTAATGTGATTAATTTAGGTAGTTTATTGATTTTTATTTGATAAAATTGGGTAAATAATGGTTATTTTGTAAATAAATATTGATTTAACTTTAGGGCTCGAAATTTCTGAATTTTTAGCTCCTGGAAATTGTTACAAAATGTACAAAATTTTATTTTAAGTCATTTCAATTTTTATGGTTTGATTTAGAATTAAATCATAAAAATTATCGCTTTACCGATTAAATTGTGAAATCTTTTTAAATAAATTTTAAAAAACAAAAAATTTCACTTGCATGGCATTTTTGGTGTAAGACCAGAATGTTCATGTTTTGAAATTTTTTTTTCCATAAATTATTAAATTAAATGGAATTTTTGTATGATAATTGTGAATTATTATATCAATTTTGTCACAATTGTGTTTTGATTCCCATATAAATTCAAGATAATTGTTGAGAATAATTATTTTGATATTAGACCAGATTAGTATCACTATCCCATGACAACAACGAAACATATACAACTTTATTTCACATCATACTCTACCTCATTCCCAACTTAACCTGGTAAAGAAAACATGAATAAGCAAGACAACTGTCTATCAGCACAAACTGACACTCGCAGAGAGCAACATCAAACAAAACAACAATCTATGTATAACTGGTATGTACTTTCGAAACCCGAATCATAATCATCCCGCCTACTCCACCACAACCGGTGACGGCATCACCACACCGCCACCAACAGCCACACCGTAGTGCGAAAATACCCGCATCACAGCACTATGTACCGTGCCCGGATCACCACCCGAGGCACCACAACCACACCGATAGACATCACAACTGCATACAATTCCCATAAATACCGACTTAGCATAACTTCTCAGACAAGAAAAACTTACTCAAATCCACTTTATTAAATCACCACGCAACATATTATATGGATAAACAGATAAGCATCTCATGAACATCCTCTCTGCCATTTCCCGGAGTACACATGTGTTATCAATACACATAAAATTATAACTAGCCATGTCAAATCAATCAAGTTATTACCTTTTTGGATATCATTCAATTAAATTACCGTGCCCAGCATATATATTACCGAACATACAAAAAAACAATTTTATAATTATCATACCATACCACTTCTTGTGAGGTCAGAACCTCACACAAACATTTACACAAATCACAGACCCGTAACCACAACCAACTAGTCAATCCTGACCACGTAAGTCACCACTCGAAAAAGGTTACCTGCCGCCCGAGTTTAACTCATATGCCCCTCATAACATATTCCCCCATTCGCACAACCATCACTTCCGGCCAAATATAACCATACCTTCACTATTCAACTAATAGCGTCCGCCTCACCTAACCACATCTTATACCCTCTCACAATCATACACAACAATCAGGTCCCTACCAAATCAACCTCTTTAGAATTGTTACCTTTCTAATATTCCATCACTCTTAACCATTAGTGATAACACCACAATGCCACCGCTGCTCGTATATAAAATCTCTTACACTCATATCAAAATAACATGGTTTTTCTCCTATTTTTGGTTAATATTGCAAATAACGAACATCAAACCCATCCACAAAATTACCTCAACATTATTCCCAAAGCTAACTTATTTGTATTGTCATCCAACTCTCCACCAAATATCTCGTATCGTGCCAATGCTCCACCAACTTCTTACTCCCTTAATTCCTCGAAACTCATTACCAATCATGTTGTCCTGAAACTCCTATATAACCTTTAGCTAACATCCTCGTGATACCATCACACACTTCGATGATTCCTTATCTTTATATCACATAGCTTCGGTGAACATTTTCCTCAGCTTACTTTTATCCTTCTTTTCTCTTTACACTCAATAATACCAATTAATAGTTCAACTCCTTATTCCTTCTAGCTAACTCTTTAGAAATCGGGTCACCCCTTCGTTGCTCCAAAACTTAGTTCCATTATTTTCTACCGACATCATCTCACTCTTTCTTCCCATGGATCTTCTCTTATTATGCTATCACTCATACTTGCCACTAATCTATCCATAGAACCAACGTTTAATGTTCAAACAATTGCATCTCCCTTTTTACATCTCTAGAAATCAGAATTCATTTAATACCGTTAATTACCCAAGGAACTCACACAGTAGTTTCATCTTTTAATAAACCTCCCAAACTCACTCACTGTCTATAAATACACCTCGCGACATGTCTCCACAAAGTTCACTATATATTACTCTTCCCAACCCCTTTAAACGAACTTTCACTACATAAATCCATAACCCACACGACTCCTAACCATTTCCTTCCATAACTCTTTACACATCTCAAGCTGCCACTATCCACATTCTTACTTTCAATCTTTTCATCCTCACGTTCATTATACTCACATCATCCCTTGCCTATATTCACTTATTTTTACATTACTCAACACACAATCATATCACTCATCCCGTCTCGCAAAACGTGCGCCATGCCTCAATAGACTATACCAATCTTCCTTTTCTTTTTCCACCATCTATCATAATCACATATAACTCATGTCCTCCCCACCGAACTCATACTCATCAAAGTGCCACTCTTTACATCATAAGATTGGGTAACTTACGCTCCAGGACCAACACATACGTAAAACAATGCATAAAGAAGTAATACAACACCTTTGAATTAAACGTAATATGCAACGAATGTCAAAAGACAAACATATGACCCGAAATACGCATATGACTGCACAGACCCCACTCGATCGAGTACCTTAACCTACTCGATCGAGTTGAGGCTACTCGATCGAGTGCCCAACATACTCGATCGAGTGCCCCGACTCTTAACCCAAACAGACCTTCCGATCTCGACTTACTCGACCGAGTAGCGGCTACTCGATCGAGTGACCCCATACTCGATCGAGTGCCCGAGGTACTCGATCGAGTGCCCAAAACACGATTCTGGTCAAAATAACGACAAGTACCCACTCGATCGAATCAAACCCACTCGATCGAGTCATGCAGACTCGTGAATACTACCCGCATGTTATCTCACATACCCCAACGTACTATGCATTCATTATTATTTCAACATTATGATTACAACTACGCATTCAAATCTGCGCGACTCCTCATACAATAAACAAAATAATCTACTTCGTGTTATTAAGTGCCACGTTATAAACAGCCATCATGCTTTTCATCCAATTCGTTATACAAAACACATATCATTGAACCTCTATTCTTCATGTTACTACTCACCAAAAGCCAAACATTACCATCTATCATGCTCATATAACATTCAACTTTCAATCATGTATTACTCGCATGTTTTAAATTTTCATAACTTTTCATAACACAAACCACACCCATACACTACAAATCCTATTTCCATGTTGCTAATACAACAACATTACAAATTCACTTCATCACACATCATCATATACGAACTACTTTCTTTTTCTACCATATCATTCATCATTCTCATATACTTTCCCAACGATTCCAACCAACATGTCAACCAACTATCATGCAACATGCTTTCAACAAACCATATACAAAGACAATTAACATACACGTCGCACATATACACACGGACTCCACGTTCCCATACCATGTGACTGGCTTAAGTATCATGGGGCCAAGATTTTGAAGTGAGGGCGCCTACTCACCCAAAACCTAGCATCGGTAGGGCTCCCATTACACATACACCAGGTTCATTTTATTAGACTCCCTATGTTCATTATGTTCATTTGTTACTGGTTCCAAAATCGTCGCTCTGATACCATTTGTAACACCCCCATACTCCAAGTGCCTTACCAGGACCACTCGGGTATAAGGATACTACCATCTCGGTTGCCCGAGGTCTTCGAATATCATAAGACAATAAAGAAACGTACTTTTAAAGTAATTATAGATTAAGTGATTACATGTTCAAACCAAAACTAATAAAAGGAATTACAAGGTTCTCATACGGTCTACAGCTAAAACTATCAAAGCTACTAGACTTCGTCGACACGGCGGAAGACTACTAAGCGCCACGTGATGACTCATCCCGGCTATCCCATACGCGTCATACCACACCGCTCAATAAGCGCTCACCACCCCCGAATGGATCACCACGATTTTTAAAACATTTAAACGGGGTCATTACTAATCACACAATTCAATACATATATCAACAATAAGATAAACAGACAATTTTGAACTGTCACACACACAGAACACCAACAACTCACATCGTCTCAATATCGATCCTTTGGACCCGGACTACCGATGGGGGACCGCAGCCGTTCCCACCTAAGCCCCGCTCATCGTACGAGCGATAACCCTGTCCCATTAATGTGCACATCCCCTTTCGTGGCGGGTTCCACGAAGGGCGAAACTAGGGCGTGAGATCACTCCCGCAAGTGACCCCACTCAGCCGAGAACGCATCTCGAGAGCCATAGAAACCAATCACAATCACAATCACAATCACAATTATCATATCAAACAACTAACTACAGCACATCACCAATATCCCATTATGGGACTAATACTGAGTAGGAAATCCTACCTGGAAAGCACAACACGCAGACGGTATCTACAGCTGTATCAAAACGGCTCCTCTACGAATTCTCCTCCTATCATACAAACACATAAAGACTACACATCACAAACTACACACCAAAACCCCCAATTCCTAAATTAGGGTTTAACCAATCTTAACAAAACATTATAAAAACTATATTAAAAGCTTACCATCGACGCAAGGAATCCAACGACACGAAAAACGACAAGAACCGACCGTCTGAACTCCGGGAATTGCTAAGAATGCGATTAGGAAGATGAAGTGGCTGCTTTCTCTCTTAAACAGGGTTTTAGGTTTTGTAAAAGTGAATTAAAACAATGACGAATATGTTTAAATACCTTAATCGCATAATTAACAAAACCCGAGAAAACTCCCCGTAAAACCGGACACTCGATCGAGTACCCAAGGTACTCGATCGAGTACCCCTTACTCGATCGAGTACCCCTTACTCGATCGAGTACCCAACAGTCGAAACTATTTTAAAACGCAACTTACCCTTACTCGACAGAGTAAGGCCTACTCGATAGAGTACCCAAAGACTCATAAATACGGAGTATTACAGTCTTCCCTCCTTAAAAAGAACTTCGTCCCCGAAGTTCAACCCATACATAAAAAAAACAACCATACTGACTCGACTAAGACACAACAACTTAGCTAAGGACTCAAGAACTCGACCGAACATAGAACATGAACTCTTAACACCCACTCCACCAACTACGTTTACTTCCACAACATGACTCACTATACCGTATCTACCACATATATATCTCTCACGATACCAACTCCATACATAACCAACTACCATCCTCTAATGCTGCTAGCTCCATAATATCATCAATTATCAAATCCAATACCAAGACACTCATAGACATCAAACGGGATGTTACATTCTACCACCCTTAAAAGGAACTTCGTCCTCGAAGTTTACTCACACTCGTAACCTCATCATCCAACTGTCAACACTAGCGAAATATTCTCACACTCCTAAACATCACGCTACTACAAGCACGGTCATGACCTTTAATAAAATCACCCACAACACGAATCGATCTTTTATTCTACATCAAGACTCAACTTCCGAATATATTACCATATGTACAACCATCAAAATCTGTTTTATCGCATCCTACTCCTCTTAAGACAAATGTTACGTCCTCGTAACTCACTAATACCAAACCATATCTATATCTCATTACCCTCTGTACCACCACATGTCAAAGATAACCGTCTATAAACCAAACACTCACCATTCTTATATCCAAGGCTCCCATACATAAACATTTCCCATTCCTCAACTCATTCGGGCAAAACAAGCACCTAACCTATACTATAAACTCGTAGCAAATCACCATAACCACTCTTCATTATTACTGCCAAACAACATATCTCTCTACGTAAGGCACTTATCTCCCAGAAGTATAACTCACGATGCGCACTCGTTACGTACACGCACACTAGATCCTCAAGTTCTTTCTTTCATTACCGCAAAATTCATACACAACTTAACATGACACTAATTTCCCCAACACCCTACACTCACTGTCTCAACAAAAGATTATGAACTACCTGCCGCTTTCAGCTCATTACAACACATGTTCCACGAATCATTTTCCATTACCATGTCTACCGATGTCTCATTTGAAAACAAGATCAAAATTACCGTAACAACCTCTCACAACCGTGTCCCATCAACAGATTATCACTATCCCATGACAACAACGAAACATATACAACTTTATTTCACATCATACTCTACCTCATTCCCAACTTAACCTGGTAAAGAAAACATGAATAAGCAAGACAACTGTCTATCAGCACAAACTGACACTCGCAGAGAGCAACATCAAACAAAACAACAATCTATGTATAACTGGTATATACTTTCGAAACCCGAATCATAATCATCCCGCCTACTCCACCACAACCGGTGACGGCATCACCACACCGCCACCAATGACCACACCGTAGTGCGAAAATACCCGCATCACAAAGACTATGTACCGTGCCCGGATCACCACCCGAGGCACCACAACCACACCGATAGACATCACAACTGCATACAATTCCCATAAATACCGACTTAGCATAACTTCTCAGACAAGAAAAACTTACTCAAATCCACTTTATTAAATCACCACGCAACATATTATATGGATAAACAGATAAGCATCTCATGAACATCCTCTCTGCCATTTCCCGGAGTACACATGTGTTATCAATACACATAAAATTATAACTAGCCATGTCAAATCAATCAAGTTATTACCTTTTTGGATATCATTCAATTAAATTACCGTACTTGACATATATATATTACCGAACATACAAAAAAACAATTTTATAATTATCATACCATACCACTTCTTGTGAGGTCAGAACCTCACATAAACATTTACACAAATCACAGACCCGTAACCACAACCAACTAGTCAATCCTGACCACGTAAGTCACCACTCGAAAAAGGTTACCTGCCGCCCGAGTTTAACTCATATGCCCCTCATAACATATTCCCCCATTCGCACAACCATCACTTCCTGCCAAATATAACCATACCTTCACTATTCAACTAATAGCGTCCGCCTCACCTAACCACATCTTATACCCTCTCACAATCATACACAACAATCAGGTCCCTACCAAATCAACCTCTTTAGAATTGTTACCTTTCTAATATTCCATCACTCTTAACCATTAGTGATAACACCACAATGCCACCGCTGCTCGTATATAAAATCTCTTACACTCATATCAAAATAACATGGTTTTTCTCCTATTTTTGGTTAATATTGCAAATAACGAACATCAAACCCATCCACAAAATTACCTCAACATTATTCCCAAAGCTAACTTATTTGTATTGTCATCCAACTCTCCACCAAATATCTCGTATCGTGCCAATGCTCCACCAACTTCTTACTCCCTTAATTCCTCGAAACTCATTACCAATCATGTTGTCCTGAAACTCCTATATAACCTTTAGCTAACATCCTCGTGATACCATCACACACTTCGATGATTCCTTATCTTTATATCACATAGCTTCGGTGAACATTTTCCTCGGCTTACTTTTATCCTTCTTTTCTCTTTACACTCAATAATACCAATTAATAGTTCAACTCCTTATTCCTTCTAGCTAACTCTTTAGAAATCGGGTCACCCCTTCGTTGCTCCAAAACTTAGTTCCATTATTTTCTACCGACATCATCTCACTCTTTCTTCCCATGGATCTTCTCTTATTATGCTATCACTCATACTTGCCACTAATCTATCCATAGAACCAACGTTTAATGTTCAAACAATTGCATCTCCCTTTTTACATCTCTAGAAATCAGAATTCATTTAATACCGTTAATTACCCAAGGAACTCACACAGTAGTTTCATCTTTTAATAAACCTCCCAAACTCACTCACACTGTCTATAAATACACCTCGCGACATGTCTCCACAAAGTTCACTATATATTACTCTTCCCAACCCCTTTAAACGAACTTTCACTACATAAATCCATAACCCACACGACTCCTAACCATTTCCTTCCATAACTCTTTACACATCTCAGCCGCCACTATCCACATTCTTACTTTCAATCTTTTCATCCTCACGTTCATTATACTCACATCATCCCTTGCCTATATTCACTTATTTTTACATTACTCAACACACAATCATATCACTCATCCCGTCTCGCAAAACGTGCGCCATGCCTCAATAGACTATACCAATCTTCCTTTTCTTTTTCCACCATCTATCATAATCACATATAACTCATGTCCTCCCCACCGAACTCATACTCATCATAGTGCCACTCTTTACATCATAAGATTGGGTAACTTACGCTCCAGGACCAACACATACGTAAAACAATGCATAAAGAAGTAATACAACACCTTTGAATTAAACGTAATATGCAACGAA
Source organism: Silene latifolia (assembly GCF_048544455.1). Taxonomy (NCBI): domain Eukaryota; kingdom Viridiplantae; phylum Streptophyta; class Magnoliopsida; order Caryophyllales; family Caryophyllaceae; genus Silene; species Silene latifolia. The sequence continues at coordinate 70,536,765 of NC_133532.1, forward strand.
TGTCAAAAGACAAACATATGACCCGAAATACGCATATGACTGCACAGACCCCACTCGATCGAGTACCTTAACCTACTCGATCGAGTTGAGGCTACTCGATCGAGTGCCCAACATACTCGATCGAGTGCCCCGACTCTTAACCCAAACAGACCTTCCGATCTCGATTTTACTCGACCGAGTAGCCCGGCTACTCGATCGAGTGACCCCATACTCGATCGAGTGCCCGAGGTACTCGATCGAGTGCCCAAAACACGATTCTGGTCAAAATAACGACAAGTACCCACTCGATCGAATCAAACCCACTCGATCGAGTCATGCAGACTCGTGAATACTACCCGCATGTTATCTCACATACCCCAACGTACTATGCATTCATTATTATTTCAACATTATGATTACAACTACGCATTCAAATATGCGCGACTCCTCATACAATCAACAAAATAATCTACTTCGTGTTATTAAGTGCCACGTTATAAACAGCCATCATGCTTTTCATCCAATTCGTTATACAAAACACATATCATTGAACCTCTATTCTTCATGTTACTACTCACCAAAAGCCAAACATTACCATCTATCATGCTCATATAACATTCAACTTTCAATCATGTATTACTCGCATGTTTTAAATTTTCATAACTTTTCATAACACAAACCACACCCATACACTACAAATCCTATTTCCATGTTGCTAATAAAACAACATTACAAATTCACTTCATCACACATCATCATATACGAACTACTTTCTTTTTCTACCATATCATTCATCATTCTCATATACTTTCCCAACGATTCCAACCAACATGTCAACCAACTATCATGCAACATGCTTTCAACAAACCATATACAAAGACAATTAACATACACGTCGCACATATACACACGGACTCCACGTTCCCATACCATGTGTCTGGCTTAAGTATCATGGGGCCAAGATTTTGAAGTGAGGGCGCCTACTCACCCAAAACCTAGCATCGGTAGGGCTCCCATTACACATACACCAGGTTCATTTTATTAGACTCCTACGTTCATTATGTTCATTTGTTACAGGTTCCAAAATCGTCGCTCAGATACCATTTGTAACACCCCATACTCCAAGTGCCTTACCAGGACCACTCGGGTATAAGGATACTACCATCTCGGTTGCCCGAGGTACCGAATATCATAAGACAATAAAGAAACGTACTTTTAAAGTAATTATAGATTAAGTGATTACATGTTCAAACCAAAACTAATAAAAGGAATTACAAGGTTCTCATACGGTCTCTGACTAAAACTATCAAAGCTACTAGACTTCGTCGACACAAATGGAAGACTACTAACCGCCACGTGATGACTCATCCCCTATCCCATACGCGTCATACCACACTCGCTCAATAATCGCTCACCACCCCGAATGGATCACCACAGTTTTAAAACATTTAAACGGGTCGTACTAATCACACAATTCAATACATATATCAACAATAAGATAAACAGACAATTTGTTGTCACACACACACACAGACACCAACAACTCCCATCGTCTCAATCGACCGGCCCTTTGGACCAGCCCGCTGCGATGGGGGACCGCAGCCGTTCCCACCTAAGCCCCGCTCATCGTACGAGCGATAACCCCGTCCCATTAATGTGCACATCCCCTTTCGTGGCGGGTTCCACGAAGGGCGAAACTAGGGCGTGAGATCACTCCCGCAAGTGACCCCACTCACCGAGAACGATCTCGAGAGCCATAGAAACCAATCACAATCACAATCACAATCACAATTATCATATCAAACAACTAACTACAAAGACATCACCAATATCCCATTATGGGACTAATACTGAGTAGGAAATCCTACCCGGAAAGCACAACACGCAGACGGTATCTACAATTTGTATCAAAACGGCTCCTCTACGAATTCTCCTCCTATCATACAAACACATAAAGACTACACATCACAAACTACACACCAAAACCCCAATTCCTAAATTAGGGTTTAACCAATCTTAACAAAACATTATAAAAACTATATTAAAAGCTTACCCTCGACGCAAGGAATCCAACGACACGAAAAACGACAAGAACCGACCGTCGAACTCCCGGAATTGCTAAGAATGCGATTAGGAAGATGAAGTGGTCTGCTTTCTCTCTTAAACAGGGTTTTAGGTTTTGTAAAAGTGAATTAAAACAATGACGAATATGTTTAAATACCTTAATCGCATAATTAACAAAACCCGAGAAAACTCCCCCAGAAAATAGGACACTCGATCGAGTACCCAAGGTACTCGATCGAGTACCCCTTACTCGATCGAGTACCCTAGCTACTCGATCGAGTACCCAACAGGTCAGAAACTATTTTAAAACGCAACTTACCCTTACTCGACAGAGTAAGGCCTACTCGATAGAGTACCCAAAGACTCATAAATACGGAGTATTACAACCAAGGAGTTGGTTTCCGATGTGTAATAATTTTAGTTAATTAGATTAACTAGGTGGCCATATTAGGTCTTGTTTGTTTTAATTCTTTTATGCATTCATGCCAAATCGTCACTACATGTTTTATTTTTTTTTGTTGTTATCGATTTAATCGTCTAGTATTCACTAATTTTGTTCACTTAAAAGTGATAGACAATTAAATTGATAAGATCTCTCACATTTTGTTTAAAATTGAGATTAAGCCTTACCAAATAATAGCACCTATGAATCCCTTCTTCATTAGAGGTAGGTTCGGATCACCGAGGTACACTCTTTTTACGTTGGGTAAGTAGGGTAATAAAAGTTATTACGCGTGAAAATTGGTTGGACTCAACGGGATAAATATGGGTTGAATCGGTCCACCGTGCCCATATTTATTCTGGGGCTAAAAGATAGATTTTAAGAAAAATCCGTTAACAAAGAGTTCTAGTAGTAGAATCAGTCAAAATGTTGACTCACCAAATTTATATAAATATGGGTTGAATCGGTCCACCGTGCCCGTGTTTATATAAAATTGGATCTTGGAATCATTTATATAATTCAGTGGGAGATCATTATATAAATGGGAACTTGTTAAATAGTTTCACAAGTTAAATATTTCTAGACGATAAATGTTAATCTTTCATTTATTTCCTTTGTAGTAATCACGATGACTTCTACTAGTGAAACCGCCACCATAGCTAGAGATTCATGGCTACGTTCTTTTATGGACAAATATGTATTAAAAGCCGACAGTAGTAATTTTAAATATTGGGAAGAACAACTTCGATTAGCTGCCGCAGGTGATGGCAAATTACGCTACCTTGTCGATCCCTCTCCCCCTTCGCCTAGTACTAGGGCCACTGCCGATTTAAGGGAGGCTTTTTCAAATTATCAAAAAGAATCCGCTGCAATAAAAAATGTTTTGATTTTTTCAATGGATCCTGCTTTACAAAGGCAATGTGTCAAGTTTCGTGATGCACATGATGTATTCTCGAGGCTTTCCACTATGTTTTCTCAAGCCCCGAGAATAATTCAGTATGACACCACTGTTCGTTTCTTTGAGGCCAACCTCAAAGATGGTCAACCAGTAAGTTCACACGTACTTAAAATGATTGAGTACGTGGAAACTTTAGAGTGGTTGGGATGCAAGATCCCCGACGAACTTGTGGTGGACCGAGTGCTCCACTGTCTCTTGCACGTCAAGGGATTTACCCAATTTAGGGTAAATTACAATATGACAAACATGAGAAAGAGTTTACATGAGCTCCATTCTCTGGTTGTGCAAGTAGAGAAGGACATGGGATTGAGTGGGAGTACAAGGAAAGATGTGCTTGCGATTAACGTGAAGGGGAAGAAGCAGTTTAAGAGGAACGCAGGTAAGAAGCCCGTTCAGGTGGAGGGCAAAGGTAAAGCAATTGCGAATTGCTCTACCAAGCAAAAACCTATAAAGGGTAATCCTCCTAAAGATACTTGTAATTATTGTAATAACAAGGGACATTGGAGACGTAATTGTACAAACTACCTGGATGACATAAAAGCTGGCATTGTGAAGCCGACATGTAATTTCTCAACTGAATCTTTTATGATAGACATAAATTATGCTTCAAATACAACTTGGTATTAGATACTGGTTGTGGTTCTCGCCTGTGTAATCATTTGCAGGGCCTAAAAAGCTTAAGAAAGCTAAACAAGGGTGATGTCGATCTCCGAATGGGAAACGGGTCTAAAGTAGCTGCCGTCTCTGTAGGAAATTATTTACTTAGTTTAGCTTCGGGGTCGGAGTTACATCTTAATAATTGTTATTTTGTACCAACGCTATCTAGAAATATAATATCCGTATCTGTGTTAGACACAGAAGGGTTTTCCTTTGTAATTAAAGACAAGTGTTGTACTTTTTCCCTTAATGGGATTGTATATAGTCAAGCTATTTCAATCAATGGTATTTATATTCTAGATACTTGCAACGATGTTTATCATTTAGATAATAAAAGACTTAAAACAGGTGATCCTGATCTATGTTATTTATGGCATTGTCGATTAGGACACATCAACGAGAAACACATTAAAAGACTAGTGTCGACTGGTGTAATTTAACCTTTTGATTTCGAATCATTTGGTACATGCGAATCTTGGCTTCTTGGCAAGATGACTCGTTCACCTTTTCTAGGAAAAGGATCTCGAGCTAGTGAGTTATTGGGTTTAATACATACCGATGTTTGTGGCCCAATGACGATCCTTTGCTAGAGGTAATTATGACTATTTCATTACTTTTACCGATGACATGAGTAGATATGGGTATATCTACTTAATGAGGTATAAAAGTGAAGCTTTTGATAAGTTCAAAGAGTTTCAGAATGAAGTAGAAAACCAATTAAATAAGAAGATTAAAGCATTACGATCAGATCGTGGGGATGAATATTTAAGCAATGACTTTAAAGATCACCTTATAACTGTGGTATTGTATCTCAGTTAACTCCTCCTGGCACACCACAATTAAATGGTGTGGCTGAAAGGATGAATCGAACTTTATTAGATATGGTTCGATCGATGATGAGTCAAACAGAGATACCTAAGTCATTCTGGGGTTTTGCCATTTTATCTGCTGTACAATCACTTAATAAAATTCCCACTAAAGCAACTGACAAAACTCCATATGAGATATGGAAAGGGAAAGTCCCGAATCTGCAATACATAAAAGTATGGGGTTGTGATGCTTATGTCAAGAGCAAGTCTGACGATAAGCTTGCACCTCGTTCTAAAAAGTGTATTTTTGTAAGCTACCCTAAGGAAACTTGTGGATATTACTTCTACAATAGTAACGAGAACAAAGTGTTTGTGGCTCGTGAAGCTGTCTTTCTAGAAAAAGAATTTATTTCTAGAAGACAGAGTGGGAGAAAATTTGAACTTGACGAAGTTCAAGAGCCACAAAGCCCTGGCCCGATACGACAATACAGGAAGATGTTCCTTCACTGTCTGAATCGGTTATTTTTCCTTCTGAACCTAGGAGGTCATAAAGGGTTAGTCGCCAGCCTGATAGATACCTTGGTATTGTCGAGGAAGATGATGACTATGAGGTTTTACTTTTAGAAAGTGATGAACCCAAGACCTATAAAGCAGCTATTATGAGTTCTGACTCTAAGCTATGGCTCGAAGCCATGCAATCCGAAATGGATTCCATGTACGATAATCAGGTATGGGACCTGGTTGACTTACCTAAAGATGCTCGACCTCTTCAGTTTAAGTGGATATTCAAGATTAAAATCGGCATGGATGGACATAAAGATGTCTACAAAGCTAGATTGGTTGCAAAAGGTTTCACTCAGGTTCATGGTTTACACTATGATGAAACTTTTGCACCAGTTGCTATGCTTAGATCTGTTCGGATAATGTTAGCGATTGCTGCATTTCATAATTATGAGATATGGCAAATGCATGTCAAAACCGCTTTCTTGAACGGGTTTCTGGAAGAGGAAGTGTTATGAAAGCGGTTTTGACATCCATTTGCCATATCTCATAATTATGAAATGCAGCAATCGCTAACTTTATCTGAACAGATCTAAGCATAGCAACTGGTGCAAAAGTTTCATCATAGTGTAAACCATGAACCTGAGTGAAACCTTTTGCAACCAATCTAGCTTTGTAGACATATTTATGTCCATCCATGCCGATTTTAATCTTGAATATCCACTTACACTGAAGAGGTCGAGCATCTTTAGGTAAGTCAACCAGGTCCCATACCTGATTATCGTACTTGGAATCCATTTCGGATTGCATGGCTTTGAGCCATAGCTTAGAGTCAGAACTCATAATAGCTGCTTTATAGGTCTTGGGTTCATCACTTTCTAAAAGTAAAACCTCATAGTCACCATCTTCCTCGATAATACCAAGGTATCTATCAGGCTGGCGACCAACCTTTTCCGACCTCCTAGATTCAGAAGGAACAATAACCGATTCAGACGTAGAAGGAACATCTTCCTGTATTGTCATATCAGTTTGTGGCTCTTGAACTTCGTCAAGTTCAAATTTTTGTAAGTGGTCTAAATAAAACTTCAGGTGAGAGTCATATGGAGTTTTAAATTAATTTGTAATTTTAATATCATAAGATGAGTATTAATATGGTCTAAATAAAACATGTAGGACTTGTTTGTTTTAATTCTTCTATGCATTCATGCCAAATCGTCACTACATGTTTTATCTTTTTTTGTTGTTATCGATTTAATCGTCTAGTATTCACTAATTTTGTTCACTTAAAAGTGATAGACAATTAAATTGATAAGATCTCTCACATTTTGTTTAAAATTGAGATTAAGCCTTACCAAATAATAGCACCTATGAATCCCTTCTTCATTAGAGGTATGTTCGGATCACCGAGGTACACTCTTTTTACGTTGGGTAAGTAGGGTAATAAAAAATATTACGCGTGAAAATTGGTAAGAAGGAAGGAGTCCTTGGGTTGTGCCCAAAACTTGCCTTATACAAAGTAAGGAACTTTTGTCTTAAGATGGTTTAATACCATCTTTTATACTTTTATTTGCATGCATGTAGATTTAGACCATTTTAAATTAATTTGTAATTTTAATATCATAAGATGAGTATTAATATGGTCTAAATAACTAACATTTGGTATCAGAGCATTGTTAAATACATGCATGTTGTCTTAAGACGATTTTAGTAATTTATGAGATAAATTAATAAAATTGATATTATGTAACTAAAATTCGTTTTATCACATAATATAGTCTTGCATGTAAATAACCTGGTATTAGGATGATATGGGACGAAAATTTATTTTTATGTTAAATTTTTCCACTTTTTATAACTTAAATTGGCATAAAATTGAGTAAAAATGCATTAAAATTAATTAAGAGTTAATTAAAATTGATTGCATGTTAATTTTATGCATATTTATTTATAAATAACCATATGCATGTTTTATTTATGAGATAAGTAGATACTTTAGGTTAATGTGATTAATTTAGGTAGTTTATTGATTTTTATTTGATAAAAATGGGTAAATAATGGTTATTTTGTAAATAAATATTGATTTATTTTTAGGAATTGAAATTTCTGAATTTTTAGCTCCTGGAAATTGTTCCAAAATGTACAAAATTTTATTTTAAGTCATTTCAATTTTTATGGTTTGATTTAGAATTAAATCGTAAAAATTGTCGCTTTACCGATTAAATTGTGAATTCGTTTTAAATAAATTTTAAAATCAAAAATTTTCACTTGCATGGCATTTTTGGTGTAAGACCAGAATGTTCATGGTTTTGAAATTTATTTTTCCATAAATTTTTATATTAAATGGAATTTTTGTATGATAATTGTGAATTATTATATTTTTTTTGTCACAATTGTGTTTTAATTCCCATATAAATTCAAGATAATTGTTGAGAAAAATTATTTTGATATTAGACCAGATTAGTATGATAAGTAAGTCTTAAAAGTATTTCAAGTATTGATTATGAATTTTTATTGGTAAAAATTCCGTCAAGGCAAGCTGATGCTGTCGTTTCTACACCAAAAATAAATACCTAAGTACAACTAACTAATAGCTAGTAGTAAGTAGGGTCGATCTCCACAGGGAGGCTAAGTTGCTATTTATCTGTCTAATTCGGTCTGTCAGGGTGTCACAGAAATGGGGGTTTTGAATTGATTGTGAACAAACTAAAGGCAAGAGAAGGGAATAAAGGAAATTAAAAATAAGAGAAAGGAAGTATGCTAGGAGTCGGTCTACCGTGGCAGCTATCAGATTTTATACTATCGGGAATACTAAGGCAATTAGACTATTGATAAGAAGAGCTATGGTCGTCACCTTTCGGTCCTTAAACCGCCCTAGAGCGTAAACAGCTTAACTTTCGCCCTCACTGCAATACCCTATTGTAATTAAGCAAGCCTTCCCTTCCAATCTTTCGATCTAGGTTGGGATTAACTAAATTTATGGTCTCCTGCATGCATTCATTCGACCGGATAACAATTAAATTGCCTAATACAATTCCTATCGCAAGACTAATCTATATAAGTCAATTAAAACATCGCTACCACGACTTCCCTAATCCTAACATACTACGGGGAACTAGCTATGCATAATTAAAGGGAGAACAAGAAATAAAGGAGAAACAATAAATAACATTAAGAAATTAAGGAGAAAAAGGGAGAGAAATTACTGAATTAAATAGTCCGGAAATGGAAGAACAAAGTAACAGTGTAAAAGTAACAGTCTGAGAGAGAAGAGAAGAGAGGAAGAAGTAACGTGTTAACTGGATGATCAAAAGCCTCCATAAACTGACGACCTCACTCCTATTTATAAGAAATTAGGAGTTTAATTAAACCTAATGACGGAAAATAACTAAAAAGCCCAGCCCGTCAGCAAAATCCACTCGATCGAGTAACTAAATCACTCGATCGAGCAAAGGAATAAAAGGAACTGGTCGATCGAAAGGAAAAATAGTCGATCGAGTACTTATTCATCCTAAAACCACTCGATCGAGAAGAAGTGGCTCTCGATCGAGCAAATGGGCTCTCGATCGAATAGAAATAGTTCTCGATCGAGCACTTCTCAGCGCGTAATTCCTGCTTCGCGCACTGAACTTCAAACGGCTGCCATTTCTTCGTTACTTGGACAAATAGGGCGTGGTTGGTGGCGTTGGAAAGCTAAGAGGATAAGCTTTCACCTCCAACTGGAATCACCTTAATAACTGTTGTAGAACTCGAGATATGGCTCTTACAAGCAGGAACTAGCAAACTGAAGCACTCTCTTGGCTCGCCTAACTTCCTTACTCCAATGCGCATCTCAAAATAGTACTTTCCAAGCTCCGACTCAACTCATCTCCTAAATGCATGCTAAATGGACGGTAAAAGGCTTAATTTCACTACTTTATGGTTCATTCCTGCAAATAAGACAAAATACACCAAAGTAGCATATTCGGGGCATTTCGTAGCATAAAACCACGATAAAAGCATAAAGATACGCGCATAAATTAGGCTAAAAGGACTATATAAAATGCACGTATCAAATCTCCCCAAACCAAACCTTTACTCATCCCCGAGTAAACTAAAATGCAACTAATGGAACGGAAAAAGAGAACTCAGAGCCAGCTACAAATGCCCACTTAAGCCAATTTAATGCAAGCAAACTAACACTTATAGCAGAACAGTCAGATGCAAACGAGTTATAGGATGTTTATAATAAAGCTGAACCGTCGACCTTGCAAGACCTTTAATAATGGACTCTCACGGGTCACTCTTCTCTCATGAAGCAATGGGTGAACATATATATGTAAGAGAGAAAGAAAAATAGTCGCTCACCTAAACTACGACCCACATAAACATGCATGCAACTAATATGATAGACAATTCTAGCTACCAAACATACATTCCAACCAAACAAGGTCCTGTCACAGCCGAGGGCTTACAAAAAATATGGTAAAGTGAGGCAATGGGTAAGAAAAGGCAAAACAATTATGGGAATGTGGAGGTATAGGTGATCAAGCTAGTACCTAAACAAAACCATATATCAACATCCGATTCTTAAGCAATTATGGGATTAAGCACATGCCCTTCAATTGGCATAAATCTCACCAAACCAAACTGATAATACTCCTCAAATGATATAAGATAGAACATAGGAGCAGAAACCGTCAACCAAACAACATTTTTTTTTCGAACTTTCTTCTTTTTTTTTTTTTTTTTTTATTTTTTTTCGGTTTCTTCTTGTTGTTTTTTTTTTTCATTTTTCCGATTTTTTTCTCTTTTTCACGTCTTTTTTCATCATCCTCCTTTTCTTCATAAATTACCAACTCCGAATCAACAGAATATGCGCCAAAATTTGATACAATAGACAATATACCGCAGAACAATCTAAACTAGCTTGACAAGGCAGGCTAAATTTGGAATGTAGCTAAAGGTCAACTGGCAAATTTGGCTAATGTGGAGTTTATGGGTAAAAACGAAAGAAAAGGGAATGTAAGCACCTCCCTGCATGTGACATCAACCACTAACCCGAATGTATGACGGCAAAAAAAAACAATTGAATTTCATATACGTGCAAATTAATGATACATGATATGCAAGGAGTAACTACTCACAATCCTACATGAAACTGGTCATAAATGACACCAGTTTATAAGGCTCTAAATCTTAGAAATTATAAGTAGGTTGCCAAAATTTCAGGTCAAGTCTATATGTTCAGCTAAATTAAACATTAACTCGTAGATATGCAATAAGACAATGCTAATAGATAACAGTTTTAATGCAAGGCTTAAGCAAAAAGACAATCGCAGTGCAATATCATCATTGAAATCTACCGTTCCGACTCAACCTATATGCAAAAGAAAACGTGAAATTTTTTTGAATTTGTGAAATTTTTTTCAATTTTTATGGAATTTTTGAATTTTTAACAAGAATAAACAACAATGCAAACATAAATTAAACGTGATAATAGAAATGCAATAAAAACAACATGCAGACACAGATATGGATGCATAACCTCCCCAAACCAAACCGTACAATACCCCCATTGTACCAAAACATGGAAAGGAAATGCAAACTAAAGGAGAAAAGAGAGTAAAAGCGGAAAAACTCACAAAATGCGCGAATAAAGGGACCTCCCCAAACCGACCATGAAATGGGAGGTTGCTAAGGGTCCGGAAAACCGTCTCAGGAAGCTAATCCAAGTCAATAACACTCGATCAAGAGGGATAGTGTCTGATCGAGTAACATGGGCGTCTAAAACTGCTCGATCGAGTAAAATAGCAGTCGATCGAGTAGTTCCTCATCTTGCAGGTGGTCGATCGAGAGGAAGGTCTGCTCGATCGAAGGAAATTGCCGGCAAAAGTGCTCGATCGAGTAGAAAAGCTACTCGATCGAGTGATCCTTGGTGTAATTCCTGCAAAACACAATAAAAACAGCCCGCAACTAACAAAGACAAGCTTAACTGAGACCGTCTATGGTATAAAAACCATTTATTACAACTGAAAGTAAATAAAAAGCAAAATAAAATTGCCGGGTTGCCTCTCGGGTAGCGCTAGCTTCAGTCAGGTCCCAGCTCGACCTTCTTTTTCTTCAAGCCTCTCTAATCAAATACAATCAAAACAGCTCAAAGCGCGCAGCAACCTGTCAAATAGCTGCGCATGTGCTACACAACAGCATAAGTAGCACCAAAGTGGAATACAGAAATAGGAAATAAAAATATGTAAGCATTTAAGTCTAACAAATTTCCTATGTGAGCTCCTAAATTTATCCACAAAATAAAGGAGCGCGGGAGCAATTGTCAATAAAGTAGGGTATCGTTTCAGATTAACAGTTTTGAAATGATGAGGACGGTGAAAAACCTTTAAATTATGCGTCCACATATGAGAGGGTGTAGCATTAAAAGAAGGAGCACAAATTAAACGAGGCAACATACTGTTAAAACAAACAATAATGAAATTATCGCTTACTACCTCGGGTTGGTTGCTCTCAACGACGGAATCACTGACAAAGGAATGCATTACCTCATCCGTGCTAGGAGCAATTACCGTCTCAGCTGCTTCTTCATCAATCTCCTCAGTGGAATTCAGCCCATAAATCTCAGCTTCAAGTGTATCCGACTCAGCCTTGAATAAGGGGGATTCACCGTAATCGTCATCATCGTCAAAATCGTCATCTAAAATGAACCCAAGTGACGAATTAAAGCTCCCAATGGCCAAGTCAGTCGATCGAGCAGAATAATCACTCAATCGACCACTTTCCTCCCGCATCTCACTCGATCGAGTAACAAAATCACTCGATCGAGAACTATCCTCCTGCATGTCACTCGATCGAGAAGAGATATTACTCGATCGAGGACTTTCTTCTGTCTGGCGATATCCTCGCATACACTCTGGAAATACGATAGAAATTCGTCATCCGAAATATAGAAATCATTTTCAGCATTGGGCAACGCGGGTTCTTCATGGGAAGAACTGCTCTTGGTCAAGTACACCTTTTCTGGTTGCCGATTATCCAACCCAGATTTTAACCGAGCAATTTCAGACTGCAGCTCAGTGACTTGAGCACCCATATATCTATCATATTCTAGAATTAAGGATTTCAGCTCCGCGATTTCTTTTTTCTGTATATCACGAGGATCTTGTTGCGGTGGCCATTGATGGGGTGGATGTGGCGGCACAACTACAAATGCATTGCGCTCAAGAAGACCACATCCCAAGATTTCTTCCTTTCCCAACTAGCAGGTTTCTCAGCTTGGGCTTCAAACTGAGCAATCAGTCGGGAGACAGATGTCATCTTGGCAAGAGGGATCGAAGGTACTCAAGCCTTCCCTTCGATAATCTCCCTCAGTAGCCTGTTTAATACACCTGTAGGCCTATCAAAACAGTACTAACGAAAAAGATAAGACGGCCTCAAGGTGCTTAGTCTTCCCTTAAGGCGAAAGGACAAACAAAAATAAAACAGATAAAAAGCGTCGCCTCCCCGGCAACGGCGCCAAAATTTGATGCTGTCGTTTCTACACCAAAAATAAATACCTAAGTACAACTAACTAATAGCTAGTAGTAAGTAGGGTCGATCTCCACAGGGAGGCTAAGTTGCTATTTATCTGTCTAATTCGGTCCGTCGGGTGTCACGAAATGGGGTTTTGAATTGATTGTGAACAAACTAAAGGCAAGAGAAGGGAATAAAGGAAATTAAAAATAAGAGAAAGGAAGTATGCTAGGAGTCGGTCTACCGTGGCAGCTATCAGATTTTATACTATCGGGAATACTAAGGCAATTAGACTATTGATAAGAAGAGCTATGGTCGTCACCTTTCGGTCCTTAAACCGCCCTAGAGCGTAAAACGACTTAACTTTCGCCCCTCACCGCAATACCCTATTGTAATTAAGCAAGCCTTCCCTTCCAATCTTTCGATCTAGGTTGGGATTAACTAAATTTATGGTCTCCTGCATGCATTCATTCGACCGGATAACAATTAAATTGCCTAATACAATTCCTATCGCAAGACTAATCTATATAAGTCAATTAAAACATCGCTACCACGGCTTCCCTAATCCTAACATACTACGGGAATTAGCTATGCATAATTAAAGGGAGAACAAGAAATAAAGGAGAAACAATAAATAACATTAAGAAATTAAGGAGAAAAAGGAGAGAAATTATTGAATTAAATAGTCCAGGAAATGGAAGAACAAAGTAACAAAGTGTAAAAGTGATCGAGAGAGAAGAGAAGAGAGGAAGAAGTAACGTGTTAACTGGATGATCAAAAGCCTCCATAAATCGACGACCTCACTCCTATTTATAAGAAATTAGGAGTTTAATTAAACCTAATGACGGAAAATAACTAAAAAGCCCACCGTCAATAGCCAAAATCCACTCGATCGAGTAACTAAATCACTCGATCGAGCAAAGGAATAAAAGGAACTGGTCGATCGAAAGGAAAAATAGTCGATCGAGTACTTATTCATCCTAAAACCACTCGATCGAGAAGAAGTGGCTCTCGATCGAGCAAATGGGCTCTCGATCGAATAGAAATAGTTCTCGATCGAGCACTTCTCAGCGCGTAATTCCTGCTTCGCGCACTGAACTTCAAACGGCTGCCATTTCTTCGTTACTTGGACAAATAGGGCGTGGTTGGTGGCGTTGGAAAGCTAAGAGGATAAGCTTTCACCTCCAACTGGAATCACCTTAATAACTGTTGTAGAACTCGAGATATGGCTCTTACAAGCAGGAACTAGCAAACTGAAGCACTCTCTTGGCTCGCCTAACTTCCTTACTCCAATGCGCATCTCAAAATAGTACTTTCCAAGCTCCGACTCAACTCATCTCCTAAATGCATGCTAAATGGACGGTAAAAGGCTTAATTTCACTACTTTATGGTTCATTCCTGCAAATAAGACAAAATACACCAAAGTAGCATATTCGGGGCATTTCGTAGCATAAAACCACGGTAAAAGCATAAAGATACGCGCATAAATTAGGCTAAAAGGACTATATAAAATGCACGTATCACAAGCTCAAATGATCGTTGTTGGTAAGTTAGACGATTTGGCATGTCATTTTCCATAATGCATTTTATTATTCATTTAGATGAATGTTTTTTTTTAGAATTATTGTTATGTAATTTTTCCTAATATGGCCATAGGTAGAAGTTGGTATTTCCCGAAATGCAAGGGAATATCGACTTGTTTTGTAATTAATTGCGATTTCGCATCGCCTAATTTGTAATTAATTAATAGTTTTATCTTAATTTTATTACAAATTGTATAATAGGGTATTGTTATGTAATTTAATTATTAGTAATTAGATGAAGCTTCTAAAGACGGAGTTTTCATGAAGACGGTGTTTTCGGAAAGGCGTTCCGAAATCCTAAAGAAGGAGGCCAATTTATGAAGACTCAAGGGACCAAGGAGTTGGTTTCCGAAGTGTAATTACTTTAGTTAATTAGATTAACTAGGTGGCCATATTAGGACTTGTTTGTTTTAATTCTTCTATGCATTCATGCCAAATCGTCACTACATGTTTTTTTTTTTTTTTTTTTTGTTGTTATCGATTTAATCGTCTAGCATTCACTAATTTTGTTCACTTAAAAGTGATAGACAATTAAATTGATAAAATCTCTCACATTTGTTTAAAATTGAGATTAAGCCTTACCAAATAATAGCACCTATGAATCCCTTCTTCATTAGAGGTAGGTTCGGATCACCGAGGTACACTCTTTTTACGTTGGGTAAGTAGGGTAATAAAAGTTATTACGCGTGAAAATTGGTTGGACTCAACGGGATAAATATGGGTTGAATCGGTCCACCGTGCCCATATTTATTCTGGGGCTAAAAGATAGATTTTAAGAAAATCCGTCAACCAAGAGTTCTAGTAGAAGAATCAGTCAAAACGTTGACTCACCAAATTTATATAAATATGGGTTGAATCGGTGCACCGTGCCCGTGTTTATATAAAATTGGATCTTGGAATCATTTATATAATTCAGTGGGAGATCATTATATAAATGGGAACTTGTTAAATAGTTTCACAAGTTAAATATTTCTAGACGATAAATGTTAATCTTTCCTTTATTTCCTTTGTAGTAATCACGATGACTTCT
Organism: Silene latifolia; assembly: GCF_048544455.1. NCBI lineage: Eukaryota > Viridiplantae > Streptophyta > Magnoliopsida > Caryophyllales > Caryophyllaceae > Silene > Silene latifolia. The sequence goes on from NC_133532.1 coordinate 70,552,285, forward strand.
ACTAGTGAAACCGCCACCATAGGTAGAGATTCATGGCTACGTTCTTTTATGGACAAATATGTATTAAAAGCCGACGGTAGTAATTTTAAAGATTGGGAAGAACAACTTCGATTAGCTGCCGCAGGTGATGGCAAATTACACTACCTTGTCGATCCCTCTCCCCCTTCGCCTAGTACTAGGGCCACTGCCGACGTGAGGGAGGCTATTTCAAATTATCAAAAAGAATCCACTGTAAAAAAAAATGTTTTGATTTTTTCAATGGATCCTGCTTTACAAAGGCAATGTGTCAAGTTTCGTGATGCACATGAAGTATTCCCGAGGCTTTCTACTATGTTTTCTCAAGCCTCGAGAATAATTCAGTATGACACCGCTGTTCGTTTCTTTGAGGCTAACCTCAAAGATGGTCAACCTGTAAGTTCACACGTACTTAAAATGATTGAGTACGTGGAAACTTTAGAGGGGTTGGGATGCAAGATCCCCGACGCACTTGTGGTGGACCGAGTGCTCCACTCTCTCTCGCGCGTCAAGGGATTTACCCAATTTAGGGTAAATTACAATATGACAAACATGCGAAATAGTTTACATGAGCTCCATTCACTGCTTGTGCAAGCAGAGAAGGACATAGGATTGAGTGGGAGTACGAGGAAAGATGTGCTTGCGATTAACGTGAAGGAGAAGAAGCAGTTTAAGAGGAACGCAGGTAAGAAGCCCGTTCAGGTGGAGGGCAAAGGTAAAGCAATTGCGAATTGCTCTACCAAACAAAAACCTATAAAGGGTAATCCTCTTAAAGATACTTGTAATTATTGTAATAACAAGGGACATTGGAGACGTAATTGTACAAAGTACCTGGATGATATAAAAGCTGGCATTGTGAAGCCGACATGTAATTTCTCAACTGAATCTTTTATGATAGACATAAATTATGCTTCAAATACAACTTGGGTATTAGATACTGGTTGTGGTTCTCACTTGTGTAATCATTTGCAGGGCCTAAAAAGCATAAGAAAGCTAAACAAGGGTGATGTCGATCTCCGAATGGGAAACGGGTCTAAAGTAGCTGCCGTCTCTGTAGGAACTTATGTACTTAGTTTAGCTTCGGGGTTGGAGTTACATCTTAATAATTGTTATTTTGTACCAACGCTATCTAGAAATATAATATCCGTATCTGTGTTAGACACAGAAGGGTTTTCCTTTGTAATTAAAGACAAGTGTTGTACTTTTTCCCTTAATGGGATTGTATTTAGTCAAGCTATTTCAATCAATGGTATTTATATTCTAGATACTTGCAACGATGTTTATCATTTATATAATAAAAGACTCAAAACAGGTGATCCCGATCAATCTTATTTATGGCATTGTCGCTTAGGACACATTAACGAGAAGCGCATTAAAAGACTAGTGTCGACTGGTGTAATTAAACCTTTTGATTTCGAATCATTTGGTACATGTGAATCTTATCTTCTTAGCAAAATGATTCGTTCACCTTTTCTAGGAAAAGGATCTCGAGCTAGTGAGTTATTGGGTCTACTACATACCGATGTTTGTGGCCCAATGACAATCACTGCTAGAGGTAATTATGACTATTTCATTACCTTTACCGATGACGTGAGTAGATATGGGTATATCTACTTAATGAGGTATAAAAGTGAAGCTTTTGATAAGTTCAAAGAGTTTCAGAATGAAGTAGAAAACCAATTAAATAAGAAGATTAAAGCATTACGATCAGATCGTGGTGGGGAATATTTAAGCAATGACTTTAAAGATCACCTTATAAATTGCGGTATTGTATCTCGTTAACTCCTCCGGCACACCACAATTAAATGGTGTGGTGAAAGGAGGAATCGAACTTTATTAGATATGGTTCGATCGATGATGAGTCAAACAGAGTTACCTAAGTCATTCTGGGGTTTTGCCATTTTATCTGCTGTACAATCACTTAATAAAAGTCCCACTAAAGCAACTGACAAAACTCCATATGAGATATGGAAAGGAAAAGTCCCGAATATACGATACATGAAAGTATGGGGTTGTGATGCTTATGTCAAGAGTAAGTCTGACGATAAGCTTGCACCTCGTTCTGAAAAGTGTATTTTTGTAGGCTACCCTAAGGAAACTTGTGGATATTACTTCTACAATAGTAACGAGGACAAAGTTTTTGTGGCTCGTGAAGCTGTCTTTCTAGAAAAAGAATTTATTTCTAGAAGACAGAGTGGGAGAAAATTTAAACTTGACGAAGTTCAAGAGCCATAAACTGATATGACAATACAGGAAGATGTTCCTTCTACGTCTGAATCGGTTATTGTTCCTTCTGAACCTAGGAGGTCAGAAAGGGTTAGTCGCCAGCCTGATAGACACCTTGGTATTATCGAGGAAGATGGTGACTATGAGGTTTTACTTTTAGAAAGTGATGAACCCAAGACCTATAAAGCAGCTATTATGAGATAGGATTTAAAGGATCCACAAAACCCTCAGGTTGTGTCATGAACACTTTCTCATACTCATCTTATGATATTAAAATTAAAAATTAATTTAAAATGGTCTAAATCTACATGCATGCAAATAAAAGTATAAAAGATGGTATTAAACCATCTTAAGACAAAAATTCCTTACTTTGTAAAAGGCAAGTTTTGGGCACAACTCAAGGACTCCTTCCTTGACGTTGTTCTTTAGCTATGAAAATGGATGATCCTCCAAGACAACAAACCACCAAAAAGATGGTCTCCTAAGGATACACCCAAGAATCAACCCAAAATACTACTACAATACTTTTTATAACTTAAATTGGCTGAAAGGAGGAATCGAACTTTATTAGATATGGTTCGATCGATGATGAGTCAAACAGAGTTACCTAAGTCATTCTGGGGTTTTGCCATTTTATCTGCTGTACAATCTCTTAATAAAAGTCCCACTAAAGCAACTGACAAAACTCCATATGAGATATGGAAAGGGAAAGTCCCGAATCTGCGATACATAAAAGTATGGGGTTGTGATGCTTATGTCAAGAGCCAGTCTGACGATAAGCTTGCACCTCGTTCTGAAAAGTGTATTTTTGTAGGCTACCCTAAGGAAACTTGTGGATATTACTTCTACAATAGTAACGAGAACAAAGTGTTTGTGGCTCGTGAAGCTGTCTTTCTAGAAAAATAATTTATTTCTAGAAGACAGAGTGGGAGAAAATTTGAACTTGACGAAGTTCAAGAGACACAAACTGATATGACAATACAGGAAGATGTTCCTTCTACGTCTGAATTTTGTCCAAAAAAGAACGTAGCGATGAATCTCTAGCTATGGTGGCGGTTTCACTAGTAGAAGTCATCGTGATTACTACAAAGGAAATAAAGGAAAGATTAACATTTATCGTCTAGAAATATTTAACTTGTGAAACTATTTAACAAGTTCCCATTTATATAATGATCTCCCACTGAATTATATAAATGATTCCAAGATCCAATTTTATATAAACACGGGCACGGTGGACCGATTCAACCCATATTTATATAAATTTGGTGAGTCAACAACTTTGACTGATTCTACTACTAGAACTCTTGGTTGACGGATTTTCTTAAAATCTATCTTTTAGCCCCAGAATAAATATGGGCACGGTGGACCGATTCAACCCATATTTATCCCATTGAAACCAACCAATTTTCACGTGTAATAACTTTTATTACCCTACTTACCCAACGTAAAAAGAGTGTACCTCGGTGATCCGAACCTACCTCTAATGAAGAAGGGATTCATAGGTGCTATTATTTGGTAAGGCTTAATCTCAATTTTAAACAAATGTGAGAGATCTTATCAATTTAATTGTCTATCAATTTTAAGTGAACTAAATTAGTGAATGCTAGACGATTAAATCGATAACAAAAAAAAAACATGTAGTGACGATTTGGCATGAATGCATAGAAGAATTAAAACAAACAAGTCCTAATATGGCCACCTAGTTAATCTAATTAACTAAAATTATTACACTTCGGAAACCAACTCCTTGGTCCCTTGAGTCTTCATAAATTGGCCTCCTTCTTTAGGATTTCGGAACGCCTTTCCGAAAACACCGTCTTCATGAAAACTCCGTCTTTAGAAGCTTCATCTAATTACTAATAATTAAATGACATAGCAATACCCTATTATACAATTTTTAATAAAATTAAAATAAAACTATTAATTAATTACAAATTAGGCGATGCGAAATCACAATTAATTACAAAACAAGTCGATATTCCCTTACATTTCGGAAAATACCAACTTCTACCTATGGCCATATTAGGAAAAATTACATAACAATAATTCTAAAAAAAAACATTCATCTAAATGAATAATAAAATGCATTATGGAAAATGACATGCCAAATCGTCTAACTTACCAACAACGATCATTTGAGCTTGCCTTGACGGAATTTTTACCAATAAAAATTCATAATCAATTCTTAAAACACTTTTAAGACTTACTTATCATACTAATCAGGTCTAATATCAAAATAATTATTCTCAACAATTATCTTGAATTTATATGGGAATTAAAACACAATTATGACAAAAAAATATAATAATTCACAATTATCATACAAAAATTCCATTTAATATAAAAGTTTATGGAAAAATAAATTTCAAAACCATGAACATTCTGGTCTTACACCAAAAATGCCATGCAAGTGAAAATTTTTGATTTTAAAATTTATTTAAAACGATTTAACAATTTAATCGGTAAAGCGACAATTTTTACGATTTAATTCTAAATCAAACCATAAAAATTGAAATGACTTAAAATAAATTTTTGTACAATTTGGAACAATTTCCAGGAGCTAAAAATTCAGAAATTTCGAGCCCTAAAGTTAAATCAATATTTATATACAAAATAACCATTATTTACCCATTTTTATCAAATAAAAATCAATAAACTACCCAAATTAACCTAAAGTATCTACTTATCTCATAAATAGGACATGCATGTGGTTATTTATAAATAAATATGCATAAAGTTAACTTGCAATCAATTTTAATTAACTCTTAATTAATTTTTTTGCATTTTTACTCAATTTTATGCCAATTTAAGTTATAAAAAGTGGAAAAATTTACCAAAAAAACAAATTTTCATCCCATATCATCCTAAGACCAGATTATTTACATGCAAGACTATATTATGTGATAAAACGAATTTTAGTAACATAATATCAATTTTATTAATTTATCTCATAAATTACTAAAATCGTCTTAAGACAACATGCATGTATTTAACAATGCTCTGATACGACTTGTTAGTTATTTAGACCATATTAATACTCATCTTATGATATTAAAATTACAAATTAATTTAAAATGGTCTAAATCTACATGCATGCAAATAAAAGTATAAAAGATGGTATTAAACCATCTTAAGACAAAAGTTCCTTACTTTGTATAAGGCAAGTTTTGGGCACAACTCAAGGACTCCTTCCTTGATGTTGTTCTTGAGCTATGAAAATGGATGATCCTCCAAGACAACAAACCACCAAAAAGATGGTCTCCTAAGGATACACCCAAGAATCAACCCAAAATACTACTACAATACTAACTAGATATATGTAGTAGTAAACCTTTTTTAATTGTATATATGATGTACTAATAAATATTATTACTTTGATAATATTATTAGTTAATATATATATATATATATATATATATATATATATATATATATATATATATATATATATATATATGTTTTTGATATAAAAGATGAACAAAATAAGAAGAAAAATTTGGTCTTTAGGTAGTGTATATGAACCTAGACCAATTTTTCTTCAAATTTTTCCAACTAGAGAAATGGTGGAGTTTCAATGGTATTTATAGGCAATTTGAGGGGACAATTATAAGTGGAAAAATCCACATAAAAGACACTTGTGATGTCCTCAAAAAACCAGTATATGTGGACTACTTTTGGTCCATTTCGGTTTTCGATATTTGCCCCACAAATGCTTCTAAGTCGTATATTTAATTATCTTACATAATTAAATATTAATTTAATTTATTTAATACTTAAATAATATAAATTAACTACCAATGACTACTTAAATATTAAGTAATCATAAGACCATTTTATCAACATACAATGTGTCAATATTAACCATTTAGCTAATTTTACAACCTCTTGTAAAATTTAATAGCTAATTAATTCCACCTCAAAAACATATACACATATCGTATAAAATTAATTAATTAACAATTAATTAATAAATTCAAATCATTTATTATTTAAATATCTCATAATTAAATAATAAATCTCTCTGTCCCGAGTTCGTAACCCGTCATCAAATAATACATTTATGTGACTAACTAAGAGTCAAATAATACAAGGAATTAATTATCTCGTATCTCACACAAACAATTAATTTATTCTATTTGGGCATCATCCTATAGGTGTGACCTAAAGGGATCAGCTGATCACCGCCGTCACACGACAGTAATGTCAAACTCTAGTCAGCCAATCATTACCGATTAACGACGATCAGCTGGCAAATAAATAAATAAATCCCTGATATTCCTTTTACGAGATTTAATATGTAAACGCACTTATTGTGGAGGACACTACTGTGGGAAATAATCTGTATACTTCCCTTTAACATGAAGGATTATAACGATATAATAAAGATGATCTATGGTCATAAAATAAAATACATAAGCATAAGTAAAAAGATTTAGAATTAACCTCGGGTCCTTGCAAAATTGGCCTAAGAACAATATCAAAATTGATATTCGCCTATTAGTTGCACCCAAGACGATCTAAGATATACCTTTTGATTATGCTAGAAATCAATCTAAAATTTTCTGTAAAATTTTATTGTCTTTGTGTTTTTTTTGTGATGAGAAAGAGGAGGCTAGGTCAGAAAAAGAATTAGGTTAGAAATAATTCTCCACCTTTCTTTTTATATAGACCGAAATCCGAAATCAATTAGGAAAGATTTATATCTCCTAATTTCGGCCAATGTGATCCGAAATAAGGAATTAAATTTCCTTATTTTTGGTCTTTCCAAAAATATATAAAGTGTGTTAAATTGTCATCTAGTGAGGATCGAACCCATGACCTCTTGGCTTGTGTACCCTCACTATTACCACTATGACATATTCAACTTGTTGATATTAAATACAATCGATTATATTTAATTACGAATTAATGATTAATTCTTTCAAACTAACCTTATATATATTTAATTAAATATAACTTATTATATTTAATTTACTTAATTGATGATTAATTGTCTCAACTTAATATTATTTAATTTTCATTAAATAATTATCTCATCAACACATTGACTAACTTTTTAGTCATTTTGGGCATCAATGTAATTATATTTCTATAACCACATTTCTCAAATACGTCCTATAGGTGTGACCTTTAGGGACCAGTTGATCACCGCATCTGTATGATAATAACGTCAAACTTTCTAGCAAGCCAGCCGTTATTAGGTAAACATTAATCAAGCGATTAAATATACGAAGTATACCCTTGTGAACCTGTAAGAGATTTACAAATGTTATCACACTAATTTGTGGAGGACACCAGCTCCAACAAACTCCCACTTGTCCTCACAAGTGTATGAGCGATAACCGATTCTCATATCTTTAAAATTTCCCCCACTCAATGTAAAACAATTTGCAAATCCGAATTCACAAAGGTCGTATTTTACAAGCGATCAGTATCAAGAGTGGTTTTCCCGACTAGAGAGTAACTTAACTGATAAACGAATCAACATTCGAGCATGGCCATGCATTTGAGTTACAACTCCTCGAGTGGCCCTGAGAAATAACTATACCGATAAGGGATGGATAATTTCCTCAACTCAAATCTTGCAGTGTAAGCACAGATGAAATGACCGGAAAAAATCTACTTAGCCCCAGTTACGGTAGACCGTGAGAAAAAAACCAAAGTCACCCAAAAACTTCCTTAATCTCAAGAGACAGTTGATAGTCAAAAGAATCGACTCTAGGTACACAATAGATGTCCTATCCACGACCTGGCACCGAATGTTATAGAACATTTAGGACTCCATTACGTTGTTACAAATAAAAATTGTCCTACGAGGTATCGTCATAATCTCGTATCTGTGATCGATTAGTCAACCGTTTAACTTATGGCTCGTTGAACCCACCATCAATCGACTGCACAATATAATAGCCGGAGTTATCAGCTCACATTTGGCGATTACGGACAAAAACAAATATAATGTAATTCAGTTCACTTTGTGGCGTTCAATGTTGTCAGTACAATCCACATGAAAAACAAAATATTATATATATAAAACGATGAAGTTATAAATAACATATGAAAAAGATAATGTATCAAATCCATAATCAAGTACTACAACTTAGGAACATGTTTAATTCCCATGGAATTAACATGCCCTACATGCTTATCATGATTCAACGGTTTGGTGGGAGGATCTGCGATGTTATCATCCGTCGCAATCTTGTCAATCACTATCTCTTCTTGCTCCACGTAATCACGGATCAGGTGAGCCTTCCGTAGTACATGTTTAGATTTGTTGCTAGACTTTGGCTCCTTAGCCTGGAAGATGGCACCTCTATTGTCACAATAGATGGTGATCGGGTCATTCGAACTAGGAACTACCGAAAGCCCTTGTAAGAATTGACCATCCATATCGCTTCCTTTTCTTTGCCTCCGGCGGCATAGTACTCGGATTGATAGTAGAATCCGCTACAACACTGTTTGGAACTCTTCCGGTGACCGCAACACCATTAAGAGTGAAGACGAACCCGGACTGAGATTTTGAATCGTCTCGATCCGTTTGGAAGCTAGCATCTGCAGAATCGGTTGCGCATAGCTTAGTATCGCCTCCATAAGTCAATACCCAATCCTTAGTCCTCCGTAGGTACTTCAGGATATTTTTGACTGCTATCCAGTGTGTTTCACTTGGAGTCTTTTGGTACCGACTCGTCATACTCAATGCATATGCCACGTCTGGACGTGTGCATATCATGGCATACATGATCGATCCTATTGCAGATGCATAAGGAACACGACTCATGCGCTCAATACCTTCAGGCGTCGTGGGTGACTGAGACTTGCTCAACTGCATCCCAGTCGTCATAGGAAGGTTCCCCTTCTTGGAGTTGGTCATGCTGAACCTCTCAAGAACCTTATCTAGATAAGACTCCTGACTAAGTGATAACGTCCGTCGTGATCTATCTCGGTAGATACGGATTCCCAAAATACGCTGTGCCTCACCCAGATCTTTCATCTGGAAATGGTTCTTCAACCATTCTTTAACCGAAGAAAGGAGAGGAATGTCATTCCCAATCAAATGTCATCGACATACAATATCAAGAATACAATCTTGCTCCCACTCGACTTGATATATAAGCATGGTTCTTCGACCGATCGAGTGAAACCATACTCTTTTATCACTTGGTCGAAACGATGGTTCCAACTCCGAGAAACTTGCTTAAGTCCATAAATGGAACGCTTAAGCTTGCATACTTTTTTAGGATGTTTAGGATCTATTAAACCTTCGGGTTGCACCATGTACAACTCTTCCTCCAAATAACCGTTTAAGAAGGCGGTTTTCACATCCATTTGCCAAATCTCATAATCATGAAATACGGCAATCGCTAAGATTATCCGAATGGAACGTAGCATGACTACAGGTGCAAAAATCTCATCATAATGCTATCCTTGCACTTGAGTGAAACCTTTTGCCACAAGTCGTGCCTTATAGATATCTGGTTGCGCGTCTACAGAACGCTTTATTTTGTAAAGCCATTTGCATTGTAGAGGTTTTACCTTATTAGGTAAATCAACTAGATCCCATACGTTATTCTCATACATGGAGTCCATCTCGGATTGCATGGCTTCGAGCTATAGCTTTGAGTCGGAACAGGCCATAACACCTTTATAGGTTGCGGGTTCATTACTTTCTAGAAGTAAAACATCATTCTCCTCGACCATACCAATGTATCTGTCCGGAGGATGAGAGTCTCTACCCGACCTCCTAGGTTCCTCAGGAATATTAACCGTATCATCAGTTGGAGGTACAACTTCCTCCATCTGTTCCTCGGTTGTTGGTTCCGGGAATCTCCGATACTCGAAGGTTCTATTACTCGACTTGTTCTCGAGAAATTCTTTCTCTAAGAACGTCGCACTAGCCGCAACAAATACTCGATGTTCGGTTGGCGAATAGAAGTAATGACCAAATGTTCCTTTTGGATAACCTATAAAGTATGTCTTGACCGATCGCGGGCCGAGCTTATCCTCGTGTCTCCACTTGACATAAGCCTCGCAGCCCCAAACCCGAATAAAGGACAAGTTAGGTACCGTTCCCTTCCACATTTCATATGGAGTCTTGTCGACAGCTTTAGACGAACTTCGGTTAAGTATAAGAGCAGCTGACAAAAGAGCATAACCCCATAATGAATCAGACACTACCGTGTGACTCCTCATGGATCGAACCATATCAAGTAAGGTTCGATTTCTCCGTTCGGACACACCATTTAATTGAGGTGTTCCAGGTTGAGTTAATTGTAGAGCGATTCCACAGTCTTTCAGGTGTTGATCAAACTCATTTGAAAGATATTCGCCACCCCGATCTGAACGGAGTGCTTTAATCTTTCTACCCAGTTGGTTCTGTACCCTATTTTGGTATTCCTTGAATTTCTCAAAGGACTCACTTTTATGCTTCATTAAGTAGACATATCCGTATCTACTCAAATCGTCCGTGAAAGTGATAAAATATCTATAGCCATCTCTAGCGGTAATTGACATAGGTCCACATACGTCCGTATGTATGAGTCCTAATAGGTCACTAGCGCGCATTCCAACACCTTTGAAGGAAATTCGAGTCATCTTGCCAATGAGACATGATTCACACGTGCCATATGCAGAAAATCCGAATGAGGGAATAGTCCCATTATCGACGAGTTTCTTTACGCGTTTCTCATTTATGTGTCCCATTCGACAATGCCATAGATAGGTTTGATCTTTGTCACCAACCTTTAATTTCTTATTATTCATGTGTAATACTTCTGTGGTTTGATCTAAGATATATATTCCATTCATGGAAACTGCTTTGCCATAAATCATTTCATTAAAAGAGAAAATGCAACTATTATCCTTTATTGAAAATGTAAAACCGTCTTTAGCAAGTACGGAAACAGAAATAATGTTCTTAGATAAACTGGGTACATAGTAATAGTTATTTAATGATAACTCAAAACCACTAGGGAGTTGGATTACATATGTTCCCTTCGAGGCGACTACTCGTGCTCCATTCCCACTCGCAGGTCCACATCACCTTTTTCGAGAGGTATGATATTCTTTAGGCCCTGCAAATGATTACACAGATGAGAACCACAACCAGTATCTAGTACCCAAGTTCCGAAACTTGCATGGTTAATCTCAAATCATATGAATATAAGATGACATACCAACAGGAGCGACACGGCCTGCTTTGATGTCCTCACGGTAGACGGGACAGTTCCTCCTCCAATGTCCAGTCTTGTGACAATGGTGGCACTCTATGTCACCGCCCTTGCTCTTTATCTTGCCCTGTGAGCCACTAGTATCACCGGGCGCACTCTTACCGTTTCCTGGCTTTTTAAACTTTGGCTTACCTACAGCTAGGTCGCCATGACCCTTGCCCTTACCTTTACTCTTGTTGTGAATCGTGAGAACATCCTGCTTCATGCTCTCACTCAATTTCATATCCTTCTCGGTCTGTACGAGAAGGGAGTGTAGCTCATGAGGACTCTTTTTCAAGTCATTCATGTAGTAGTTCGCCCTGAAAAGGGCAAAACCATCGTGAAGAGAATGAAGCATTCGGTCAATGACAATGCTCTCACTGATTCTACAATTCAGTGACTCCAGTTTCTCGACATTCTCAATCATGTGAAGAATGTGTGGGCTAACTGGTTGGCCCTTCTGGAGTTTCGCATCAAAGAAGCGACAGGTATGCTCATATGTGATGATTCTCGGTGCTTTTGAGAACTCATTAGTGAGCGTGGTGAAAATCTTGTTTGCACCTTGGGCAATGAAGCGTCTCTGCAAATTGGTTTCTATTGCAAAGATGAGTACGTTCTTTATCGCACCCGCTTCCATAACGAAATCACTATAAGCGAGTGACTCGTTGGCTCCTGCATTTGGGCCTGGTTGACCGGTATTGGCTCGATTAAATACCCGAGCTTACCGTCGCAGATGGCGACATTCCGTAGTGCCGCCTCCCGATCCGCAAAATTGGACCCATCATTCTTGATCGAGTGGTGATTCATTTGGTCCATGAACATTTTAAGCCAGACGAACGATCTAGTGTGGCACTAGGCATTGGGATTGCGTTATTTCCGCCATTTGTTGTGATATTATTGATAATTAGCGTGTTCTACACTGCGAAAGAAGAATAAAATAATAAGCATGCATCGTTTTTATTTTAAGTCTAATGAACTAATGTCATAACGCGAAGACTCAAAGACATTTATACAATTGACCTCCCTCAAGAATTATATAAATGACCCCAAGACTCAATTCTCTGTAAATTGATAAGTTAACCTTTTAGCTAATTCTACCGTTAGAATTCTTGGTCGATAAATTTCTGTAAATTCTATCTATAGTCCATCATAATCACGAGAAACTCTTCGGACTATGATGTTGAGGTAAACTAAGTCAACACAACTACTTACCCAACGTAGAAGGGGTCATATTAGGCCTACCAACGAAGAAGGGACTCATAGATGTTTGCCCTTATAAAGACTAATCTCAATTTCCGTTTTAGAGGAAGATCCCATCAACTTTTTAATTCATTTTAAGTCAACTATAATCTAGCATGCGAGAATGATTTAAACTAAGGTGATGGCTTAAAGACTGTGACATCTGCATGTCCATGAAAACTAACATACAACCTATATGAGTCAATTTTCATGCATTTTAGTAGTAGGTGGTTTGGTTTTAGGCGGAATATGATGCAATTACTAGCATGTGAATGAAAAGCAATAAAATGAAAAACGTAAAAAAACAGTAAAAGTCCTAGTGTGGCCTATCCTATCAAAATGAACAATAAATACAAGTTTGGAATCCATTCTTGGACCCGAGAAGCTTGTCTTGATGTTCCATCTTGATCCATGTAGCGGGAGTGAGCTTGAATTTCATCTTTAGTCTTCTTTGAAATTACAATAATTAAAATTACATAATTGACCTATTAATTACATTCTAATTTCAAAACCCAAAACTAAAATAAAGGAGATTCGAGATCTCATAATTACATAAAAATTATGTTTCCTTCATTACGAAAACATAATTGACTAAGGCCACACTAAGTATTACAAATTACAACCGATTGCAAAATTAAATACGTAAATAAAATTCATTCATTCGATTCATTCAACATAATTAAAAGCATCAACTAAAAATAAATTAAACATACATAATACAATAAATAAATTATGTTGATTAATTTATCCAAACCACCTATTTAAATTGAATTAAGTGACAATTCCGCAATTTAATCACATTAATTTCATACTTAATCCATATTATACTTGTAATATGAATTCTATCCGTCAAAAATTTTAAACTGCTTTAAAATAACTCGGTATCATTAAATTGTGAACCGATTCACAATAACTAATTGGCCAAAAAAACGAAAAGTCTTTTTTTTTTTTTTTTTATTTGACACGGCTGAAAAAATAAAAAAAAACAACTCCTTTCCTATTCTAATTAGGTAAATAGGAAAAACAAGGGAAAAAAAACTTTCCAAAAAAAATTTCTCTTTTTTTTTCGGCAAAAGGCAAAAAAAACTTTCCTAATTTTTTTTTTTTTTTCACTGTTTACCAAAAATAAAATTAACAAAATTTTTTTTTCTTTTCTTTTCGGTAAACCCTTAAAAAAAAAACAACCTCCTTTTTTTTTTCTTTTGCGGCAATTATGCCCTAAAACAAGATTTGATGATCAATTGTTTACCTTTGCTATTAGAACATGATTAGCATATGAAATAATAAACATGATTAATTTATATGCCAAAAACAATCTTTTAATCATAAACATGACTATTCGATTTGATTTTAACTTAATCTGCATTAAATCAAAAACTACCAATTCTTCATATGATAATTTTAACTGATTATAAACTATAATATGAAAAATAAAATGGAAAAACTATCATCAAACAGGAAAAAAAACGGCACAACAAAACGGCATAAAAAATTTCGATCCAAAAAAAATCGAAACCCTAATTTTTTTTTTCTTCTCGAAAATCTGATCGCTTACATACAAATTTTATGAAAATCATCAAAATTAAAATCGTAGCCAAAGGCTCTGATACCACTTGTGGGAAATAATCTGTATACTTCCCTTTAACATGAAGGATTATAACGATATAATAAAGATAATCTATGGTCATAAAATAAAATACATAAGCATAAGTAAAAAGATTTAGAATTAACCTCGGGTCCTTGCAAAATTGTCCTAAGAACAATATCAAAATTGATATTCGCCTATTAGTTGCACCCAAGACGATCTAAGATATACCCTTTGATTATGCTAGAAATCAATCTAAAATTTTCTGTAAAATTTTATTGTCTTTGTGTTTTTTTTGTGATGAGAAAGAGGAGGCTAGGTCAGAAAAAGAATTAGGTTAGAAATAATTCTCCACCTTTCTTTTTATATAGACCGAAATCCGAAATCAATTAGGAAAGATTTATATCTCTTAATTTCGGCCAATGTGATCCGAAATAAGGAATTAAATTTCCTTATTTTTGGTCTTTCCAAAAATATATAAAGTGTGTTAAATTGTCATCTAGTGAGGATCGAACCCATGACCTCTTGGCTTGTGTACCCTCACTATTACCACTATGACATATTCAACTTGTTGATATTAAATACAACTGATTATATTTAGTTACGAATTAATGATTAATTCTTTCAAACTAACCTTATATATATTTAATTAAATATAACTTATTATATTTAATTTACGAATTGTGATTAATTCGTCTCAACTTAATATTATTTAATTTTCATTAAATAATTATCTCATCAACACATTGACTAACTTTTTAGTCATTTTGGGCATCAATGTAATTATATTTCTATAACCACATTTCTCAAATACGTCCTATAGGTGTGACCTTTAGGGACCAGTTGATCACCGCCATCTGTATGATAATAACGTCAAACTTTTTAGCAAGCCGACCGTTATTAGGTAAACGTTAATCAACTGATTAAATATACGAAGTATACCCTTGTGAACCTGTAAGAGATTTACAAATGGTATCACACTAATTTGTGGAGGACACCAGCTCCAACAACTACTCCAACAAACTCCCACTTGTCTGACACAAGTGTGCGTTACCAATTCTCTTGTCCAATAAAATCTCCCACTCAATGCAAGATGTCTTTAAGGTCGTTCTTGCACGTGATCATATCATAAAGTGGTTTCCTCGATCAGGAGAATGACGGTCTGACTGGATAATCTACTATAGATCTCATCCGAGCGTGGCCACGCATTCACAGTCATCTCTCCTCGAGTGGCCTTGAGATAAAATATGACTTAAAAGGACAATCCTGTTGACCTATTTTCTTCATTCGATACAGATCACAATGACCCAGTAAATGCTCATCGACCTTCTTTTACGGTGCGACCTAGAACAAAAACCAAAGCCACCGGAAAACCTTACCAACTCGGACAAATAGTCACCAGTCTAAAGAATTGACTCGAAGGAATAAATAGAAATCCTCGCCACGACCAAGCAACAAAAGGACTCTATAAACGGTCACTGTCCGACGAATTGTCTCACAATATGCCTATGTAATCGACCAGTCGTCACTATGACCATATGACAGCCGAACCTGTCATCTTTCGCCTTACAATCTAGTCACTCCGAGACGTCACCTCATTAAGTAACTAGGGACAAAATACAATGTTAATCCAGTTCACTTAATAGGGTTCGACATTGTCTTTTCAACCTATTTGGAGAAAACAAAGTATATAAATTCAGACATAAAACTGAATATAACGATAAATGTAACTTATCATATTAATACTCATCTTATGATATTAAAATTACAAATTAATTTAAAATAGTCTAAATATACATGCATGCAAATAAAAGTATAAAAGATGGTATTTAACCATCTTAAGACAAAAGTTCCTTACTTTGTATAAGGCAAGTTTTGGGCACAACTCAAGGACTCCTTCCTTGATGTTGTTCTTGAGCTATGAAAATGGATGATCCTCAAAGACAACAACAAACCACCAAAAAGATGGTCTCCTAAGGATACACCCAAGAATCAACCCAAAATACTACTACAATACTAACTAGATATATGTAATAGTAAACCTTGTTTAATTGTATATATGATGTACTAATAAATATTATTACTTTGATAATATTATTAGTTAATATATATATATATATATATATATATATATATATATATATATATATATATATATATATATATGTTTTTGATATAAAAGATGAACAAAATAAGAAGAAAAATTTGGTCTTTAGGTAGTGTATATGAACCTAGACCAATTTTTCTTCAAATGTTTCCAACTAAAGAAAAGGTGGATTTTCAATGGTATTTATAGTCAATTTAAGGGGACAATTATAAGTGGAAAAATCAACCTAAAAGACACTTGTGATGTCCTCAAAAAACCAGTATATGTGGACTACTTTTGGTCCATTTCGGTTTTCGGTATTTGCCCCACAAATGCTTATAAGTCGTATATTTAATTATCTTACATAATTAAATATTAATTTAATTTATTTAACACTTAAATAATATAAATTAACTACCAATGACTACTTAACTATTAAGTAATCATAAGACCATTTTATCAACATATAATGTGTCAATATTAACCCATTTAACTAATTTTACAACCTCTTGTAAAATTTAATAGTTAAATGATTCTACCTCAACACATATACACATATCGTATAAAATTAATTAATTAACAATTAATTAATAAATTCAAATCATTTATTATTTAAATATCTCATAATTAAATAATAAATCTCTTTGTCCGGAGTTCGTAACCCGTCATCAAATAATACATTTATGTGACTAACTAAGAGTCAAATAATACAAGGAATTAATTATCTCGTATCTCATACAAACAATTAATTTATTCTATTTGGGCGTCATCCTATAGGTGTGACCTAAAGGGATTAGCTGATCACCACCGTCACACGACAGTAATGTCAAACTCTAGTCAGCCAATCATTACCGATTAACGATGACCAGCTGACAAATAAATAAAATAAATCCCCGATATTCCTTTTACGAGATTTAATATGTAAACGCACTCGTTGTGGAGGACATTACTCCAAGAATCTCCCACTTGTCTGACAGAAGTGTGCGTTACCAATTCTCTTGTCCAATAATATCTCCCACTCAATGCAAGATGTCTTTAAGGTCGTTCTTGCACGTGATCATATCATAAAGTGGTTTCCTCGATCAGGAGAATGACTGTCTGACCGGATAATCTACTATAGATCGCATCCGAGCGTGGCCACGCATTCACAGTCATCTCTCCTCGAGTGGCCTTGAGATAAAATATGACTTAAAAGGACAATCCTGTTGACCTATTTTCTTCGTTCGATACAGATCACAATGACCCAGTAAATGCTCATTGGCCTCCTTTTACGGTGCGACCTAGAACAAAAACCAAAGCCACCAGAAAACCGTACCAACTCAGACAAATAGTCACCAGTCTAAAGAATTGACTCGAAGGAAAAATAGAAGTCCTCGCCATGACCTAGAAACAAAAGGACTCTATAAACGGTCACTGTCCGACAAATTGTCTCACAATATGCCTATGTAATCGACCAGTCATCACTATGACCATATGACAGTCGAACCTGTCATCTATCCCCTTAAAATCTATTCACTCCGAGACGTCACCTCATTAAGTAACTAGGGACAAAATACAATGTTAATCCAGTTCACTTAATAGGGTTCGACATTGTCTTTACAACCTATTTGGAGAAAACAAAGTATATAAATTCAGACATAAAACTGAATATAACGATAAATGCAACTTATCATATATGAAATAATAAATACAATATTTTGATTATTACATATCATATAATTTACAACAGTTCTGGCATTCGTCTCAACCCCATCGAAACTACATGACTATCATGTTTAGCTTGAGACATTGACTTGGTTAAATGATCAGCGATGTTGTCAGCTGTCCCAACCTTACAAACTGTAATTTCTTTCCTTTCGATTAAATCTCTAATTACATGAAATTTCCTAAGTATATGCCTAGACTTGTTACTAGACTTGGGCTCTTTTGCTTGAAAAATAGCCCCACTCTTATCACAATACAAAGTGATAGGATCCTCATGATCGAACTACTTTCGGTCCCTCTAAAAATTGCCTAATCCAAACAACTTCCTTTGCGGCTTTAGAGGCGCAATGTACTCGACTTCCGTTGTAGAATCGGCGATCCTGAGACTCTTTGAAACTTCTCCAGCAAACCGCCCCTCCGTTCAGCAAAAAGACAAAACCAACCTGGGATTTCAAATCATCCCTATCGGTTTGGAAACTGGCATCCGTATAACCTCTTATACGTAATTCAGATTCTCCTCCAAACACTAAGAATGAATCTTTAGTCCTTCTCAAGTACTTCAGAATATTCTTGACGGCTATCCAGTGACTCTCACCTGGAGTTTTCTGAAAACGACTCGTCATACTCAAAGCATACGAGATATCAGGAGGAGAACACATCATAGCATACATGATCGATCCAACAGCGGAAGCATAGGGAATCGATTTCATGCGTTCAATATCCTTAGGCTCAGTAGGACACTATGACTTACTCAAAGTGATCCCACTGCCCATAGGTAGAAAACCTCTCTTGGAGTTTTTCATATTGAATCGGTCAAGAATCTTATCGATATAGGCTTCTTGAGTCAATGCTAATATCCTTTTGGATCTATCCCTATAGATCCGGATACTCAAGATGCGCTGAGCTTCTCCCAAATCTTTCATTTGGAAGTGATTTACCAACCACTTCTTAACAGAAGCAAGCATATCAACATCATTCCCAATGAGTAATATGTCGTCCACATAAAGAAGTAAGAAAACAACTTTACTCCCACTAAACTTCATGTATAAACATGGTTCCTCAACACTTCGAGAAAAACCATTCTGTTTAATAACATGATCAAAACGATGATTCCAACTCCTTGATGCTTGCTTAAGACCATAAATGGATCTCTTAAGTTTGCATACTTTGTTAGGATTTTTAGGATCCACAAAACCCTCAGGTTGTGTCATGAACACTTCCTCTTCCAGAAACCCGTTCAGGAAAGCGGTTTTGACATCCATTTGCCATATCTCATAATTATGAAATGCAGCAATCGCTAACATTATCCGAACAGATCTAAGCATAGCAACTGGTGCAAAAGTTTCATCATTGTGTAAACCATGAACCTGAGTGAAACCTTTTGCAACCAATCTAGCTTTGTAGACATCTTTATGTCCATCCATGCCGATTTTAATCTTGAATATCCACTTACACTGAAGAGGTCGAACATCTTTAGGTAAGTCAACTAGGTCCCATACCTGATTATCGTACATGGAATCCATTTCGGATTGCATGGCTTCGAGCCATAGTTTAGAGTCAGAACTCATAATAGCTGCTTTATAGGTCTTGGGTTCATCACTTTCTAAAAGTAAAACCTCATAGTCACCATCTTCCTCGATAATACCAAGGTATCTATCAGGCTGGCGACTAACCCTTTCTGACCTCCTAGGTTCAGAAGGAACAATAACCGATTCAGATGTAGAAGGAACATCGTCCGGTATTGTCATATCAGTTTGTGGCTCTTGAACTTCGTCAAGTTCAAATTTTCTCCCACTCTGTCTTCTAGAAATAAATTCTCTTTCTAGAAAGACAGCTTCACGAGCCACAAACACTTTGTTCTCGTTATTATTGTAGAAGTAATATCCGCAAGTTTCCTTAGGGTACCCTACAAAAATAAACTTTTCAGAACGAGGTGCAAGCTTATCGTCAGACTTGCTCTTGACTTAAGAATCACAACCCCATACTTTTATGTATCGCAGATTCGGGACTTTCCCTTTCCATGTCTCATATGGAGTTTTGTCAGTTGCTTTAATGAGACTTTTATTAAGTGATTGTACAGCAGATAAAATGGCAAAACCCCAGAATGACTTAGGTAACTCTGTTTGACTCATCATCGATCAAACCATATCTAATAAAGTTCGATTCCTCCTTTCAGCCACACCATTTAATTGTGGCGTGCCGGGGAGGAGTTAAGCGAGATACAATACCACAGTTTATAAGGTGATCTTTAAAGTCATTGCTTAAATATTCCCCACCACGATCTGATCGTAATGCTTTAATCTTCTTATTTAATTGGTTTTCTACTTCATTCTGAAACTCTTTTAACTTATCAAAAGCTTCACTTTTATACCTCATTAAGTAGATATACCCAAATCTACTCATGTCATCGGTAAAAGTAATGAAATAGTCATAATTACCTCTAGCAGTGACTGTCATTGGGCCACAAACATCAGTATGGATTAAACCCAATAACTCACTAGCTCGAGATCCTTTTCCTAGAAAAAGTGAACGAGTCATCTTGCCAAGAAGACAAGATTCGCATGTACCAAATGATTCGAAATCAAAAGGTTTAATTACACCAGTCGACACTAGTCTTTTAATGCGTTTCTCGTTGATGTGTCCTAATCGACAATGCCATAAATAAGATAGATCACGATCACCTGTTTTGAGTCTTTTATTATCTAAATGATAAACATCATTGCCAGTATCTAGAATATAAATACCATTGATTGAAATAGCTTGAATATATACAATCCCATTAAGGGAAAAAGTACAACACTTGTCTTTAATTACAAAGGAAAACCCTTATGTGTGTAACACAGATACAGATATTGTATTTTTAGATAGCATTGGTACAAAATAACAATTATTAAGATGTAACTCCAACCCCGAAGCTAAACTAAGTACATAAGTTCCTACAGAGACGGCAGCTACTTTAGACCCGTTTCCCATTCGGAGATCGACATCACCCTTGTTTAGCTTTCTTAAGCTTTTTAGGCCCTGCAAATGATTACACAGGCGAGAACCACAACCAGTATCTAATACCAAGTTGTATTTGAAGCATAATTTATGTCTATCATAAAAGATTCAGTTGAGAAATTACATGTCGGCTTCACAATGCCAGCTTTTATGTCATCCAGGTACTTTGTACAATTACGTCTCCAATGTCCCTTGTTATTACAATAATTACAAGTATCTTTAAGAGGATTACCCTTTATAGGTTTTTGCTTGGTAGATAAATTCACAATTGCTTTACCTTTGCCCTCCACCTGAATGGGCTTCTTACCTGCGTTCCTCTTAAACTACTTCTTCCCCTTCACGTTAATCGCAAGCACATCTTTCCTCGTACTCCCACTCAATCCCATGTCCTGCTCTGCTTGCACAAGTAGAGAATGGAGCTCATGTAAACTTTTTCTCATGTTTGTCATATTGTAATTTACCCTAAATTGGGTAAATCCCTTGACGTGCGAGAGAGAGTGGAGCACTCGGTCCACCACAAGTTCGCCGGGGATCTTGCATCCCAAGCCCTCTAAAGTTTCCACGTACTCAATCATTTTAAGTACGTGTGAACTTACAGGTTGACCATCTTTGAGGTTAGCCTCAAAGAAACGAACAGCGGTGTCATACTGAATTATTCTCGGGGCTTGAGAAAACATAGTGGAAAGCCTCGAGAATACTTCATGTGCATCACGAAACTTGACACATTGCCTTTGTAAAGCAGAATCCATTGAAAAAATCAAAACATTTTTTATTGCAGCGGATTCTTTTTGATAATTTGAAAAAGCCTCCCTTACATCGGCAGTGGCCCTAGTACTAGGCGAAGGGGGAGAGGGATCGACAAGGTAGCGTAATTTGCCATCACCTGCGGCAGCTAATCGAAGTTGTTCTTCCCAATCTTTAAAATTACTATCGTCGGGTTTTAATACATATTTGTCCATAAAAGAACGTAGCCATGAATCTCTAGCTATGGTGGCGGTTTCACTAGTAGAAGTCATCGTGATTACTACAAAGGAAATAAAGGAAAGATTAACATTTATCGTCTAGAAATATTTAACTTGTGAAACTATTTAACAAGTTCCCATTTATATAATGATCTCCCACTGAATTATATAAATGATTCCAAGATCCAATTTTATATAGACACGGGCACGGTGGACCGATTCAACCCATATTTATATAAATTTGGTGAGTCAACATTTTGACTGATTCTACTACTAGAACTCTTGGTTGACGGATTTTTCTTAAAATCTATCTTTTAGCCCCAGAATAAATATGGGCACGGTGGACCGATTCAACCCATATTTATCCCGTTGAGTCCAACCAATTTTCACGCGTAATAACTTTTATTACCCTACTTACCCAACGTACAAAGAGTGTACCTCGGTGATCCGAACCTACCTCTAATGAAGAAAGGATTCATAGGTGCAATTATTTGGTAAGGCTTAATCTCAATTTTAAACAAAATGTGAGAGATCTTATCAATTTAATTGTCTATCACTTTTAAGTGAACAAAATTAGTGAATAATAGACGATTAAATCGATAACAACAAAAGAAATAAAACATGTAGTGACGATTTGACATGAATGCATAAAAGAATTAAAACAAACTAGTCCTAATATGGCCACCTAGTTAATCTAATTAACTAAAATTATTACACTTCGGAAACCAACTCCTTGGTCCCTTTAGTCTTCATAAATTGACCTCCTTCTTTAGGATTTCGGAACGCCTTTCCGAAAACACCGTCTTCATGAAAACTTCGTCTTTAGTAGCTTCATATTAATTACTAATAATTAAATTACATAACAATACCCTATTATACAATTTGTAATAAAATTAAAATAAAACTAATAATTAATTACAAATTAGGCGATGCGAAATCGCAATTAATTACAAAACAAGTCGATATTCCCTTACATTTCGGGAAATACCAACTTCTACCTATGGACATATCAGGAAAAATTACATAACAATAATTCTAAAAACCATTCATCTAAATGAATAATAAAATGCATTATGGAAAATGACATGCCAAATCGTCTAACTTACCAACAACGATCATTTGAGCTTGCCTTGACGGAATTTTTACCAATAAAAATTCATAATCAATTCTTAAAACACTTTTAAGACTTACTTATCATACTAATCTGGTCTAATATCAAAATAATTATTCTCAACAATTATCTTGAATTTATATGGGAATTAAAAAACAATTGTGACAAAAAAAATATAATAATTCACAATTATCATACAAAAATTCCATTTAATATATAAATTTATGAGAAAAAAATTTCAAAACCATGAACATTCTGGTCTTACACCAAAAATGCCATGCAAGTGAAAATTTTTGTTTTTTAAAATTTATTTAAAAAGATTTCACAATTTAATCGGTGAAGCGATAATTTTTACGATTTAATTCTAAATCAATCCATAAAAATTGAAATGACTTAAAATAAATTTTTTTACATTTTAGAACAATTTCCAGGAGCTACAAATTCAGAAATTTCGAGCCCTAAAGTTAAATTAATATTTATTTACAAAATAACCATTATTTACCCATTTTTATCAAATAAAAATCAATAAACTACCTAAATTAATCACATTAACCTAAAGTATCTACTTATCTCATAAATAGAAAATGCATGTGGTTATTTATAAATAAATATGCATAAAATTAACATGCAACCCAATTTAATTAACTCTTAATTAATTTTAATGCATTTTTACTCAATTTTCCGCCAATTTAAGTTATAAAAAGTGGAAAAATTTAACAAAAAAAAACAAATTTTCGTCCCATATCATCCTAAGACCATATTATTTACATGCAAGACTATATTATGTGATAAAATGAATTTTAGTAACATAATATCAATTTTATTAATTTATCTCATAAATTCCAAAAATCGTGTTAAGACAACATGCATGTATTTAACAATGCTCTGATACCACTTGTTAGTTATTTAAACCATATTAATACTCATCTTATGATATTAAAATTACAAATTAATTTAAAATGGTCTAAATCTACATGCATGCAAATAAAAGTATAAAAGATGGTATTAAACCTTCTTAAGACAAAAGTTCCTTACTTTGTATAAGGCAAGTTTTGGGCACAACTCAAGGACTCCTTCCTTGATGTTGTTCTTGAGCTATGAAAATGGATGATCCTCCAAGACAACAAACCACCAAAAAGATGGTCTCCTAAGGATACACCCAAGAATCAACCCAAAATACTACTACAATACTAACTAGATATATGTAGTAGTAAACCTTGTTTAATTGTATATATGATGTACTAATAAATATTATTACTTTGATAATATTATTAGTTAATATATATATATATATATATATATATATATATATATATATATATATATATATATATATATATATATGTTTTTGATATAAAAGATGAACAAAATAAGAAGAAAAATGTGGTCTTTAGGTAGTGTATATGAACCTAGACCAATTTTTCTTCAAATTTTTCCAACTAGAGAAAAGGTGGAGTTTCAATGGTATTTATAGGCAATTTGAGGGGACAATTATAAGTGGAAAAATCCACCTAAAACACACTTGTGATGTCCTCAAAAAACCAGTATATGTGGACTACTTTTGGTCCATTTCGGTTTTCGATATTTGCCCCACAAATGCTTATAAGTCGTATATTTAATTATCTTACGTAATTAAATATTAATTTAATTTATTTAACACTTAAATAATATAAATTAACTACCAATGACTACTTAACTATTAAGTAATCATAAGACCATTTTATCAACATACAATGTGTCAATATTAACCCATTTAGCTAATTTTACAACCTCTTGTAAAATTTAATAGCTAAATGATTCTACCTCAAAACATATACACATATCGTATAAAATTAATGAATTAACAATTAATTAATAAATTCTAATCATTTATTATTTAAATATCTCATAATTAAATAATAAATCTCTTTGTCCCGAGTTCGTAACCCGTCATCAAATAATACATTTATGTGACTAACTAAGAGTCAAATAATACAAGGAATTAATTATCTCGTATCTCATACAAACAATTAATTTATTCTATTTGGGCGTCATCCTATAGGTGTGACCTAAAGGGATCAGCTGATCACCGCCATCACACGACAGTAATGTCAAACTCTAGTCAGCCAATCATTACCGATTTACGATGACCAGCTGACAAATAAATAAAATAAATCCCCGATATTCCTTTTACGAGATTTAATATGTAAACGCACTCATTGTGGAGGACACTACTCCAACAAGGGTGTCCTCCACAATAAGTTCGTTTACATATTAAATCTCGTAAAAGGAATATCAGGGATTTATTTATTTATTTATTTGTCAGCTGATCGTCGTTAATCGGTAATGATTGGTCGACTAGAGTTTGATATTATTCTTGTCGTGTGGCGGTGATCGGTGATCCCTTTAGGTCACACCTATAGGATGATGCCCAACTAGAATAAATTAATTGTTTGTATGAGATACGAGATAATTAATTCCTTGTATTATTTGACTCTTAGTTAGTCACATAAATGTATTATTTGATAACGAGTTTCTTACCTGCGTTCCTCTTAAACTGCTTCTTCCCCTTCACGTTAATCGCAAGCACATCTTTCCTCGTACTCCCACTCAATCCCATGTCCTTCTCTGCTTGCACAAGCAGAGAATGGAGCTCATGTAAACTCTTTCTCATGTTTGTCATATTGTAATTTACCCTAAATTGGGTAAATCCCTTGACGTGCGAGAGAGAGTGGAGCACTCGGTCCACCACAAGTTCGTCGGGGATCTTGCATCCCAACCCCTCTAAAGTTTCCACGTACTCAATCATTTTAAGTACGTGTGAACTTTTGAGTTGACCATCTTTGAGGTTACCCTCAAAGAAACGAACAAGCGGTGTGTCATCTTTGAATTATTCTCGGGGCTTGAGAAAACATAGTGGAAAGCCTCGAGAATACTTCATGTGCATCACGAAACTTGACACATTGCCTTTGTAAAGCAGGATCCATTGAAAAAATCAAAACATTTTTTATTACAGCGGATTCTATTTGATAATTTGAAAAAGCCTCCCTTACATCGGCAGTGGCCCTAGTACTAGGCGAAGGGGGAGAGGGATCGACAAGGTAGCGTAATTTGCCATCACCTGCGGCAGCTAATCGAAGTTGTTCTTCCCAATCTTTAAAATTACTACCGTCGGCTTTAAATACATATTTGTCCATAAAAGAAAGTAGCCATGAATCTCTAGCTATGGTGGCGGTTTCACTAGTAGAAGTCATCGTGATTACTACAAAGGAAATAAAGGAAAGATTAACATTTATCGTCTAGAAATATTTAACTTGTGAAACTATTTAACAAGTTCCCATTTATATAATGATCTCCCACTAAATTATATAAATGATTCCAAGATCCAATTTTATTTAAACACGGGCACGGTGGACCGATTCAACCCATATTTATATAAATTTGGTGAGTCAACGTTTTGACTGATTATACTACTAGAACTCTTGGTTGACGGATTTTGTTAAAATCTATCTTTTAGCCCCAGAATAAATATGGGCACGGTGGACCGATTCAACCCATATTTATCCCGTTGAGTCCAACCAATTTTCACGCGTAATAACTTTTATTACCCTACTTACCCAACGTAAAAAGAGTGTACCTCGGTGATCCGAACTTACCTCTAATGAAGAAGGGATTCATAGGTGCTATTATTTGGTAAGGTTAATCTCAATTTTAAACAAATGTTAGAGATCTTATCAATTTAATTGTCTATCACTTTTAAGTAAACAAAATTAGTGAATGCTAGACGATTAAATCGATAACAAAAAAAAAAAAAAACATGTAGTGACGATTTGGCATGAATGCATAGAAGAATTAAAACAAACAAGTCCTAATATTGCCACCTAGTTAATCTAATTAACTAAAATTATTACACTTCGGAAACCAACTCCTTGGTCCCTTGAGTCTTCATAAATTGGCCTCCTTCTTTAGGATTTCGGAACGCCTTTCCGAAAACACCGTCTTCATGAAACTCCGTCTTTAGAAGCTTCATCTAATTACTAATAATTAAATTACATAACAATACCCTATTATACAATTTTTAATTAAATTAAAATAAAACTATTAATTAATTACAAATTAGGCGATGCGAAATCGCAATTAATTACAAAACAAATCGATATTCCCTTACATTTCGGGAAATACCAACTTCTACGTATGGCCATATTAGGAAAAATTACATAACAATAATTCTAAAAAAAACATTCATCTAAATGAATAATAAAATGCATTATGGAAAATGACATGCCAAATCGTCTAACTTACCAACAACGATCATTTGAGCTTACCTTGACGGAATTTTTACCAATAAAAATTCATAATCAATTCTTAAAACACTTTTAAGACTTACTTATCATACTAATCTGGTCTAATATCAAAATAATTATTCTCAACAATTATCTTGAATTTATATGGGAATTAAAACACAATTGTGACATAAAAAAAATAATAATTCACAATTATCATACAAAAATTCCATTTAATATAAAAATTTATGGAAAAATAAATTTCAAAACCATGAACATTCTGGTCTTACACCAAAAATGCCATGCAAGTGAAAATTTTTGATTTTAAAATTTATTTAAAGTCATTTCAATTTTTATGGTTTGATTTAGAATTAAATCGTAAAAATTGTCGCTTTACCGATTAATTTTTTTTTTTTTGCAAAAAATTCTCATTTCATTTCAATAAGGAATGAAATTACAATTGCAAAAAACTAACCACTAGACTGCCTAAACAACTAAAGAGACAAAACACACTAAAAGAAAACAACTAAGGAGCTAGGTGAGTGAGTACAGGACTAAGTAAGGACTGAGAAAACTTGATAGACAGTCTGGCCAAAACTAAACACTCGATCTTGCGTAGAATCCCAGCTGCATCAGTAGTCTTATGGCAAAACAGTCGTTGGTTTCGTTCCCACCATAGCTGATTAACAGCAGCAGCAAGAGAAGTATAAAAACAGTGAGTTTTCCAGTTGTGTTTAATGCTACCAAATGGACAGGCAGCAAGAAGATGAAGAAGAGAAGAAGAAAACTGAGGGAGGCTCATCCAATTCAGGATAGAGCTCCAAACCTGAGCAGTGAAAGGACATGAAAAAAACAAATGGTCATGATCTTCTTCACTATCTAGACAAAAGTAGCACCTGTTTGCAAACTGATAACCCCGCTTTTTAATATTATCCTGAGTGGCAAGATGACCCTGAGCAGCCATAGAACAAGTAATACGATGACTAGGGGCAATGGACGAATAAGAAAGACCCTTAGTCCAGTTCCCTTGAGCAGGAGGAGCCCTAAAAAAATCATAAGCAAGATGAAGATGGAAATGAGAACCCTGAACCCAGGATTGAAGTAGATCTTGAGCAGTCTGAATAGAACCAGCTGACTCAACAAGGAGATCTCGTACTAGCAGGATCCCCTTCATACTAGTAGAGAAAGAGTCCTTAGTTTGCAAACACCAGATATCAATTCCTTTTAACACATAAGCATGCTGCCATTTTGCCCAAAGACTAGAAGAAGGAGCAAGAAGAAGAGCAAGCCATTTGACAAGAAGAGATCTATTCCAAGAAGAAAGATCCTTAATGTTAAACCCACCACCAGACCAGGGAGAGCAAATACTTTTCCAGCTCTTGAAGACCATTTTTCTGCCAGAATCAGGTATGCCCCAAAAAAATTGTCTGCAGAGTTGTTCAACTCGTTTGGTAACAGCACCAGGGAGAAGGAGACTAGCTCCCCAATAATTGTCAAGTCCAAAAACCACAGAGCTTATTAGCTGAAGTTTACCAGCATAAGACAAAGCATGGGTAGACCAATGAAAAACTTTTTTCTGAATTTTAGTTATAAGAGGATCAAACATATTCACAGAGATTCTGGAGGTGGATAATGGAATACCTAGGTATTTGAAGGGAAACTGCCCCTTAGAGAAGCCAGTAGCATGGATGATTTCAGAAACTAGTTCAGGAGAAACACCCCTAAAATAGATGTTGGTTTTGTCCACATTAGCATGGAGACCAGAAAGGGAAGCAAACTTTACAAGGGAGTCTTTAACTGCCACAACTGAGGGGACATCTCCCCTAACAAAGATCATCAAGTCATCAGCAAAAATAAGGTGATTGAGATTAAGCTTGCTACATTTGGGATGGTAGGAGACATTCTTTTGATCACAAAGAATTCTTAGGTATCTGGAAATAATCTCCATACTGAGGACAAAAAGATATGGAGATAAGGGATCACCTTGCCTTATTCCACTCTTGCCAGGGAAGAAACCAGCAATACCTCCATTGATCTTAAAAGAATACCAAGTGTTGGTGATACAGCCCATAATCCATTTAGAAAAAATAGGAGGGAAACCCAGACTAGTAAGCATTTGGGATAAAAAATCCCATTGAATAGAATCAAAAGCCTTCTTGATATCAACTTTAATAAGACACCTTGGAGAGAGAGCCTTCCTTGCATAACCTTTAATCAGAGATTGTGAAAGCATAATGTTCTCAAAGATATTCCTGCCCTTAACAAAAGCAGCTTGCTCCTCACCAATAAGATAAGGCAGGAGAGGTTGAATCCTATTAGAAAGGAACTTACTAACTGTTTTGTAGAAAACAGTACAGCAGGAAATGGGTTGATAGTCAAGAACTGAAGTTGCAGTAGCTTTTTTAGGAATTAGGGAAATTAAAGTTGAGTTAGCTTGTTTAGCCATACGACCAGACCTAAAAAAACTTTGAACAGCAGCACAGAAATCACCTTTGATGATATCCCAAGAGGACTTAAAAAAACCAGAAGAAAATCCATCAACCCCAAGACTGCTGTTGGAATCTATGCTAAACAAAGCTGCTTTGATTTCAGAAGAGGTAATATCTTAAACCAGTCTGATTTTATCTTCTTCAGTAACACAAGGTCCCTGACCAATAAACTGGGCATCAAGATTATGGACAGGAGCAGTCTGACCCAACAACTGAGTGTAGTAATCTTGGAAAGCAAGACTAACATTATCTGCCCCCTGATGAAGCAACCCATTATGATCAACAATATTAACAATATTTTGCTGATGCTTTCTTTCAGCAATTTTGGCAAAAAAATATTTGGAACTAATATCAGAGGATTGAATATGTGTCAATTTAGCTCTCTGAGTAAGCATGGCCAATTCAGCTTTCTTGAGAGAAGAATAGTTAGCCAAGCAACCTCTTTCAGTATCAATAAGAAAAGAAGAAAAAGGATCCTGCAAAAGCTGCTGCTGGCAGTCCTTGAGCTGTTCTTTAGCAGCTTTAACACGACCAGATAGGTCACTATAGTTCTCTCTATGGAAGCAGGTAAGAGCATGTTTGACCTTCTTAAGTTTAGTAAAAAGTCTGAACATAGGATTACCAGCAATAGGGGGAGCCCAGGCATCTCTAACAATAGAAGCATAATTAGGATGCTGGATCCAGCTATTCAGAAAATTAAAACGTTTATGAATTTTAATATCCTCCTGAACCTGAACCACCACAGGAGAATGGTCAGAGAGACCAGACTCCAGGAAGAGAGCATGAGAAGTAGGAAAAGAGGTAATCCATTGTTGATTGACAAGGGCTCGATCCAATTTATACCAAACTCTAGTCAAGGAATCTTGCTTATTAGTCCAAGTCATGTCAGCTCCAGTACCAGCAATGTCATCTAGTTTGCATGAAATCAAACAAGAATTAAAGTCCATCATCTCATGAAGAATAGGAGGATGAGGGCCTAACTTCTCAGCTGGGCATCTGACAACATTGAAGTCCCCAATCACCAACCAAGGATTAGAAGTACTAGCAGCTTGAAGGCCTGTCCAAAGGGCATTTCTTTCAGCTGCATCATTGCTACCATACACCACAGTAAGATTAAGAGAGGTAGAGGAAACTTTATGAAGCACACTACAACTGATCCATTGATCACCAATAGACTGCACATTAACAGTAACATTAAAGGGATTATAGAGAAGCCAGATCCTCCCATTGTAGTGATGATCATAATTGCAAATAGAGTCCCAATGCCTAAAACTGGTACTGAGAATGCGAGAAGCATTACCAATTTTCACTCTGGTTTCCAAGAGAGCCACTACATCAAGGTGATTTTGAATAAGGAAATCCCTGACAACAGTCTGTTTAAGAGGACAATTTAAGCCACGCACATTCCAAGAGGCAATCTTCATTTGGAATTGGATTGTGGGGAAACAAAGCCATGAATATCCACTAAAACAGTTGAAGAACTGCTAGACTGTAACACAGACTAACCTAATTCAGGGACAGTCAAAGAAGCTTGCTCACTACCATGGTTGGTAGGGACTAACCCTAGAGAAACAGAACCACCAGGATCAGGTGAGTCTATCAAACCAGGGGAAGGAATAGGACATTCTTGATGCATTTCAGAATCCAAAACAGATGAGAGGGGTAAGTGAGAAGAGGATCTCTGGCCTAGCTGAGAGCTTAATGAGCCTACATTCCTCCCCTCAACTAACCCATCATTCTGAATGGAAACCAAGGTACCACCTAGTCCAGATTTGCCTTTCAGGCAAGAAATAGATTTAGTTACACCCTGAGATTTAGTTTTAGATGTCTTTTTACCCTTGGATTTAGTTGAGCTTCCTGAGTGCATTTCTGAAACTTTCTGAGGAGGAATAGGCTCAGCAAGAGAGGATCTCTGACCTAGCATAGAGCATTCTGAGTCTACATTCCTCTCTACTGAACCCACTACAACCCCAGAAGCTGCTGAGGTACCACCTAGCTCAACTTGATCAACTTCAGGATTCTCTCCTAAAATTTGGAAAGAATTGGGATAGACTAAGATATCAGTAACCAAAGGGTCCGAGGGAACAAGCTCAGTGGGCATACCTTTTTGAGGAGACTGAACATGCTTTTACTGAGAAGCTGGTCCAGAAGGAGCAAACCCAGAAGAAGAAGCCTCAGTCTTATTCCTTTTACAGTTCACAGAGGTGTGACCCAACTTGCCACAACATTTACAATAGTAGGGCAGCCATTCATATACAACTTTTTGAGAATACTGACCTAGATGGGGGGTGTTAATAACCACATGAGAAGGAAGCTCCTGGGATACATCTACTTCAACAAACACCCTAGCAAAAGACAGTTTTTCCTTAGAAGTAGTAGCTGGATCTGCAAAAAGTGGCTTGCCTACTTTGCTAGCCATCTTACTCAGAACCTTATCAGTCCATAAGAAAGGGTCAAGGCCATGGAAAAGGATCCAAATGGGAACCATAGCAACTCTGTCCATCTCCAAAGAAAAGGAAGGACTCCATTGTTTCAAGATCAGGGTATTATGACCCACCTTCCAAGGGCCTTGCTTCAGAACATTGTTCAATGCAACACCAGAATCAAATCTAAAAGTGAACCACCCTTGTTTGAAATACTGAACTGTGGGAGATGCAATGTTGGCCCAATTCTTAGTAACAAACTCCTGTACTGTTTTCAGGGTAGGTCGTCCACCAAGAACATTACCCATTAGAGTATTTGACCACAATTTTAGTTCATCAGCATAATCAGAGGCATCAATATCAACCTCAGAAGATTTAGCACTTGTTTCACAAAAAAAGAGATTCATGCCTAATTTGGCAGGAGTATTGAGAGCTTTACACCAGTTCCCACCCACTACGGCAGTTTTGGGGGCAGATTTTCCAACAGTAGTTACTTCAGAAACAATAGGGATTTCTCCTATAACCAGTTTATTTGTATCTATACTAGTATGATTATTCACAGTAGTATTCACAAGAACAGTTTCAGGTCTTAATTCGACATTTTCAGAAGGAATTATGGGAATAACAGTTCCAGAATTCACAATTGTATTAGAAACAACAATAGGAGTATTATCCGTAAGAGAAATGGTGGGAGAAGAACGAGAAGAACTCACGACACCAGAAGTAAATCCAAGATTCGCAATACGAGAAGGAGCAGGAGTAATAACCGGTTTCTTCACCGTAGAACCTTTACCAACAATGGCGGATTGAATAAGAGCATTCACAGTACTCTTTCTCGGCGCCTGGGTATGTAAAATTTCATCCAATTCTTCATCATTTTCCACAAAATTGGTACCAGAAGATTTCTGAGTGTCCACGGAAGCCATGGACGGCTTTGATTGAAGCTGCCGAGCACGCGTACGGGCCATGAAAAGAATCAGAAGTAAGGAGAAAACAGAGTTTTTGGAAAAACGGTTTTCATGAAAGAAGAAAAAGAAAGGAAAATTGTTCTCATCTTATGATATTAAAATTACTTGAGAAGGACTAAAGATTCATTCTTAGTGTGACTTACTCAAAGTGATCCCACTACCCAATATCCTTTTGGATCACTTTGAGTAAGTCAACTTCGTCAAGTGGCATTGAGTGGCTCTTGAACAGATCTAAGCATAGCAACTGGTGCAAAAATCTTATCGATATATAGGGTAATAACTATGGTCAAGAATCTGTTCAAGCGCTGAACATGCATGTGGTTTTTTCAAAATAAATATGCATAAAACTGGTGTAATTACTTGATGTTGTTCGTGAGCTATGAAAATGGATGATTCTCCAAGACAACTAACCACCAAAAAGATGGTCTCCTAAGGATACACCCAAGAATCAACCCAAAAACTACTATATTACTAACTAGGTAAAATTAGTACTAATCCTTGTTTGTAATATATTTTGTACTAATAAATATTATTACTTTGATAATATTATTAGTTTATATTTATATATATTTTTGATATAAAAGATGAAGAAAATAATACTCATCTTATGATAATATTATTACTTTGATAATATTATTAGATACCACTTGTTAGTAATTTAGACCATGTTAATACTCATCTTATGATATTAAAATTACAAATTAATTTAAAGTGGTCTAAATCTACATGCATGCAAAAGAATGTATAAAAGAGATGGTATAAAACCATCTTAAGACAAAAATTCCTTACATTGTTATAAGGCAAAATGGGCACAACTCAAGGACTCCTTCCTTGATGTTGTTCTTGTGCTAATGCAATAAGGATGATCCTCCAACACCTTAATTACCAAAGTTGGTAATCTCCTAAGTTGGCACCCAAGATTAACCGAAAATACTACTAAAAATACTAACTAGGTAAATGTAGTAGTAACCTTGTTTTTGTATATTTGATGTAATAGATAATATTATTACTTTGATAATATTATTATTTGATAAATATATGTGTTTTTTGGATGTTTTAAGATGGAAAAATAAGAAAGAAAATTGGTCCCTTACAAGAAATGTCAATCGGTTTTTATAAGCTAAAGATGGACCAATTTTTTTCTCAATTTTTCAACTACACAAAATGAGGTGAATAGTAGGGTATATATATAGCAAAATATGGGGAACAAATCTTAGTGGAAAATCCATTTAATACACAACCTGAGGGTTTTGTGGATCCTAAAAATCCTAACAAAGTATGCAACATTTATGGTCTTAAGCAAGCGTCAAGGAGTTGGAATCATCGTTTTGATCATGTTATTAAACAGAATGGTTTTTCTCGAAGTGTTGAGGAACCATGTTTATACATGAAGTTTAGTGGGAGTAAACTTGTTTTCTTACTTCTTTATGTGGACAACATATTACTCATTGGGAATGATGTTGATATGCTTGCTTCTGTTAAGAAGTGGTTGGGAAATCACTTCCAAATGAAAGATTTGGGAGAAGCTCAGCGCATCTTGGGTATCCGGATCTATAGGGATAGATCCAAAAGGATATTAGCATTGAGTCAAGAAGCCTATATCGATAAGATTCTTGACCGATTCAATATGAAAAATTCCAAGAGAGGTTTTCTACCTATGGGCAGTGGGATCACTTTGAGTAAGTCACGGTGTCCCTCGAGCCTAAGGATATTGAACGCATGAAATCGATTCCTATAGCCTCTTTGTTGGATCGATCATGTATGCTATGATGTGTTCTCGTCCTGATGTCTCGTATGCTTTGAGTATGACGAGTCGTTTTCAGAAAACTCCAGGTGAGAGTCACTGGATAGCCGTCAAGAATATTCTGAAGTACTTGAGAAGGACTAAAGATTCATTCTTAGTGTTTGGAGGAGAATCTGAAGTACGTATAAGAGGTTATACCGATAGGGATGATTTGAAATCCCAGGTTGGTTTTGTCTTTTTGTTGAACGGAGGGGCGGTTTGCTGGAGAAGTTTCAAAGAGTCTGTGACTGCTGATTCTACAACGGAAGCTGAGTACATTGCAGCCTCTGAAGCTGCAAAGGAAGCTGTTTGGATTAGGCAATTTTTAGAGGGACTGAAAGTAGTTCCGACCGCCGAGGATCCTATCACTTTGTATTGTGATAACAGTGGGGCTATTTTTCAAGCAAAAGAGCCCAAGTCTAGTAACAAGTCTAGGCATGTACTCAGGAAATTTCATGTAATTAGAGATTTAATCGAAAGAAAAGAAATTACAGTTCGTAAGGTTGGGACAGCTGACAACATCGCTGATCCTTAAACGAAGCCATTGTCTCAAGCTAAACATGATAGTCATGTAGTTTTGATGGGGTTGAGACGAATGCCAGAACTGTTGTAAATTATATGATATGTAATAATCAAAATATTGTATTTATTATTTCATATATGATAAGTTGCATTTATCGTTATATTCAGTTTTATGTCTGAATTTATATACTTTGTTTTCTCCAAATAGGTTGTAAAGACAATGTCGAACCCTATTAAGTGAACTGGATTAACATTATATTTTGTCCCTAGTTACTTAATGAGGTGACGTCTCAGAGTGACTAGATTGTAAGGTGATAGATGACAGGTTCGACTGTCATATGGTCATAGTGATGACTGGTCGATTAAATAGGCATATTGTGAGACAATTTGTCGGACAGTGATCGTTTATAGAGTCCTTTTGTTGCTAGGTCGTGGCGAGGACTTCTATTTATTCCTTCGAGTCAATTCTTTAGACTGGTGACTATTTGTCTGAGTTGGTACGGTTTTCCGGTGGCTTTGGTTTTTGTTCTAGGTCGCACCGTAAAAGGAGGCCAATGAGCATTTACTGGGTCATTGTGATCTGTATCGAACGAAGAAAATATGTCAACAAGATTGTCCTTTTAAGTCATATTTTATCTCAAGGCCACTCGAGGAAAGATGACTGTGAATGCGTGGCCACGCTCGGATGCGATCTATAGTAGATTATCCGGTCAGACAGTCAATCTCCTGATCGAGGAAACCACTTTATGATATGATCACGTGCAAGAACGACCTTAAAGACATCTTCCATTGAGTGGGAGATATTATTGGACAAGAGAATTGGTAATGCACACTTGTGTTAGACAAGTGGGAGATTGTTGGAGTAGTGCCCTCCACAATGAGTGCGTTTACATATTAAATCTCGTAAAAGGAATATCGGGGATTTATTTTATTTATTTGTCAGCTGGTCATCGTTAATCGGTAATGATTTGTTGACTAGAGTTTGACATTACTGTCGTGTGACGACGGTGATCAGCTGATCCCTTTAGGTCACACCTATAGGATGACGCCCAAATAGAATAAATTAATTGTTTGTATGAGATACGAGATATTTAATTCCTTGTATTATTTGACTCTTAGTTAGTAACATAAATGTATTAATTGATGACGGGTTACGAACTCGGGACAAAGAGAT
The DNA here is from genome assembly GCF_048544455.1 of Silene latifolia. Taxonomy (NCBI): domain Eukaryota; kingdom Viridiplantae; phylum Streptophyta; class Magnoliopsida; order Caryophyllales; family Caryophyllaceae; genus Silene; species Silene latifolia. The sequence goes on from NC_133532.1 coordinate 70,589,043, forward strand.
TTATTATTTAATTATGAGATATTTAAATAATAAATGATTAGAATTTATTAATTAATTAATTAATTTTATACGGTATGTGTATATGTTTTGAGGTAGAATCAATTAGCTATTAAATTTTACAAGAGGTTGTAAAATTAGCTAAATGGGTTAATATTGACACATTGTATGTTGATAAAATGGTCTTATGATTACTTAATGGTTAAGTAGTTATTGGTAGTTAATTTATATTATTTAAGTGTTAAATAATTAAATTAATATTTAATTATGTAAGATAATTAAATATAAGACTTATAAGCATTTGTGGGGCAAATGTCGAAAACCAAAATGGACCAAATACAGTCCAATTGTTCCGGTTTTTTGAGGGCATACATGTGTCCATTTAAGTGGATTTTCCACTAAGATTTGTTCCCCATATTTTGCTATATATATACCCTACTATTCACCTCATTTTGTGTAGTTGAAAAATTGAGAAAAAAATTGGTCCATCTTTAGCTTATAAAAACCGATTGGCATTTCTTGTAAGGGACCAATTTTCTTTCTAATTTTTCCATCTTAAAACATCCAAAAAAACAAATATATTTATCAAATAATAATATTGTCAAAGTAATAATATTATCTATTACATCAAATATACAAAAACAAGGTTACTACTACATTTACCTAGTTAGTATTTTTAGTAGTATTTTGGGTTAATCTTGGGTGCCACCTTAGGAGATTACCAACTTTGGTAATTAAGGTGTTGGAGGATCATCCTTATTGCATTAGCACAAGAACAACATCAAGGAAGGAGTCCTTGAGTTGTGCCCATTTTGCCTTATAACAATGTAAGGAATTTTTGTCTTAAGATGGTTTTATACCATCTCTTTTATACATTCTTTTGCATGCATGTAGATTTAGACCACTTTAAATTAATTTGTAATTTTAATATCATAAGATGAGTATGAACATGGTCTAAATTACTAACAGGTTTGTGGTCTATATGGCGAGGAGTGGTGATGCTTGATTTTGTATTTGGCTAGCAATTGTTCAGTCCCAGCTTGGAAATGTGATCCATTGTCACTGATGATCTCATGTGGGCAACCATATCGACAGATAATATTGGTTTGTATGAACTTTGCCACGTTCTTGGCTGTAAGACTGGTGTAGGAAGCCGCTTCTGTGAAATAATCGATTGCTACTAGGATGAAACAATGACCTCCTGTTCCGGCTGGAGTGATCTTGCCGATGATGTCAATTCCCCAAACAGAAAATGGCCAGGGAGATGTCATGGTGTAAAGCAATGAACAAGGGACATGTTGCACATTTCCGAAGATTTGGCAATTATGGCAATGTCTTACATATTTGATGCAATCAGATTCCATCGTGGTCCAATAATACCCTAAACGTGTGATTTTCGTTGCCATCATGGGTCCACTCATGTGAGGGCCACATTCTCCATCATTGACTTCTTCCATCACTTTTCGTGCCTGTGAATGATCAAGACAACGTAGGATTACACTAAGAGGTGTTCTTTTGTATAGCTCTCCTTGCATGAGAACGTATTGGGAAGCTAGCAAGCGGATAGCACGTTGTCCCCTTTTGTCCATTTCGGGTGGATATGTACCATTGAGCTTGAAGTTTAGGATGGCTTGGAACCAGGGTTCCTCCGTAATTTCCTCTTCATCGGTGATTTGGTGCACATAAGCTGGCTCTGATCGTCGTTCGATGCATAAAGGCATTTCTACCATGGTATCCGACATATTAATCAAAGATGCAAGTTTTGCAAGAGCATCTGCATATTGATTTTCTTCTCGAGGTAGATGCAGGTAGGTCACTTGATCGAAGAATTGGGCTACTTGGTCTATTCTGGCTTGATAAGGTGCTAAGCTTTCGCTTCGGATTTTCCAATATCCCGTGATTTGATTGATGATCAAAGATGAATCCCCATGTACGCGAAGATTCTTGATGCCTAAACTTACTGCCGCTTGCAATTCGATGAGACAGGCTTCGTATTCTGCAGCGTTATTTGTCACCTCGAAGTCGAATTTAACAGAGATTGGTGTATGCTCGCCTTCCGGAGAAATGAGCAACACTCCTATTCCAAATCCTCTTAAATTAGACGCCCCATCAAAATAGAGGTCCCGGGAGTCTACATCCGTTTGGAGTATATCCTCATCCCGAAACGACCAGGTGTCTATCGTTTGTGTATCATTGATGGGATTTTCTGCGAAGAATTCGGCAACGGCGCGCCCCTTTATAACTTTCAAAGGTACATACTTGAGATCAAACTCTGAGAGCATCAAAGTCCATCTTGCTAAACGTCCATTGAGAACGGGTTTCTCGAAGAGGTATTTGACAGGATCCATTTTGGAGTATATTTTGACGGAGTAGCTAAGCATGTAATGGCGTAGCTTCTTAGTTGCCTACACAAGATCGAGGCATGTCTTCTCGAGTGGTGTTTATTTTCACTCGTACTCCAAGAACTTCTTACTAAGGTAGTAGATGGCTCTTTCTTCTTTTCCTACAGTTTGAGCTAGCATGGCGCCCATGGTCGTTTCAGTTACCGTGAGATATAAACCAAGAGGTTGATCTCGTTGAGGTGGCATGAGCACTGGTGGTTTGGCTAGTATCTCCTTGATTCGTTCGAAAGCCTTCTGACAGTTATCATCCCACATGGTGTGATCTGTTTTCTTTAACTTCTTGAAGATAGGTTCGCAGATCATGGTGAGTTTTGATATGAATCGACTTATGTATTGCACCTTGCCTAGGAATCCTCTAACTTCTTTCTCTATTTGAGGTTGCGACATTTCGATTAGAGCTTTTATCTTGGAAGGGTCTATTTCTATACCTCGTTGGCTAACAACGTATCCCAGGAGTTTGCCAGATGTCACTCCGAATGCGCACTTCTGAGGATTGAGCCTCATGTTGTACTTCCGTAGCCTTGAGAAGAATTTGCGAAGGTTCGCAATGTGTCCCTCTCTTTCCTTGGACTTGACAATCATGTCATCTACGTATACCTCAACTTCTTTATGCATCATGTCATGTAAGAGCGTAGTTACGGTACATTGGTATGTAGCTCCGGCATTGATTAACCCAAATGGCATAACCGTGTAGCAATAGGTTCCCCATTGAGTGACGAAGGCGGTCTTATGCATGTCTTCTATGGCCATTTTGATCTGGTTATATCCTGCGTATCCGTCCATGAAGGATAGCAACGCGTGATCCACCGTATTATCCAGTAATATGTCAATATGTGGTAGAGGAAAGTCATCCTTAGGACTCACTTTGTTTAAGTCTCTAAAATCAACACAAACGCGGATTCTCCCATCCTTTTTGGGTACGGTTACTATGTTAGCTACCCAGTCTGAATACTCGAAAACTTTGATGAACCCGACTTTGAATTGTTTATCGACTTCTTTTTTGATTTTGAGAGCCCATTCCGTCCTCATTCGACGAAGCTTCTGTTTCAGGGGTTTGAAACCTGGTTTGATTGGGATTCTATGCTCTGCGATGTCCCTGTCGATCTCTGACATGACTTTGTAGGACAAAGCAAAAACGTCTTTGAACTCGTCCAGGAGGTCTATGAAATTGGCCCTTTCGGTGGGGCTCAAGGTTGTCTCTATCCTAAGTTCTTGGGGTTCTAGTTCAGTTCCTACGTTGATGGGTTCATTATTTTCTATCACTGGTCCCCCTTCCCCCTCTTGTAGTATTTCTTTGGCTATGTAGGGAGGTATTTCGATTGAGTCTAGGTCTGGGCCATTCTCATTATCATCGTAAACAGAATTGCATTTAAGATAACACGAAGAATAAGTAGAACCTGATTTATTCATATTAAGATTTGAGAAAAGTTGAAACAAAGAAGCCATCTGATCTGTATTCAGTGGCGGCAAAGGGACAACGGTTGTTACATTTCCCGAACTACTGTTGCTATTTGACACTAAGCTAAGAGAAACGAGGGGAGTGGGAATGACGACAGGAGGAGACTCTCTAGGAACTTCTCTAGGCTCCGACTCTGACTCCGACTCTAACTCTGACTCGAATTCATCATCTTATGGTTCTCCTTTGAACATCTCTCCTTCTCTAGTGGTGAGCTTGAAGAGTCTTCCTTGATTATTTGTCCACTTGATCGATTTTCTCCATCCTTTGTGCTGATGGGTGTTCGTTTCTGTGATTAAAGAGGTAGGGTTGAAGTGATCGTCTTGAAGTATCATGGTAATGATCTCATCCTACGCGGCTCTAACAAATCAATCTTCTCCAAATAGTAGACTCACGACTTGTTCGTCTAGGCAAGGCGCTTGACGAGTCTTGACGGTAGGAACCGTTTCTGGAGGAATGAAGTAGCAGTCGTGAAAGATCACAATTCCGGCTAGCTTCCTTTCGAGATAGTGCCAAGGCTCAGGAAATCCGTGAAAGATATCTCGACTTCCTTCCCTAATGAAGTATCCATTTAGAGTAGGGAGGTAGGGTCGCATTTAGATTCCCACGTTCTTACGGTTTTGCAGTTGAGCGAGCATCTCGAGAACTTCCTCTTTAGTGGGTTTGTATCCTAGTCCAAGGGGTATTCTTTGTGAGTTACCCTCTTTGTAGGGTGCAAAGGTGTTTCTTCGGATAGGATTCAAAGGCATTCTCGGGAAGTATCCCTGGGTTTTGAGTATGGGGTTGACCACTAAGTTAGAGTAGGGATTGAAGTATAAGGGTGCCAACTCACTTATGATATGGAAGCCCCCAAGTTCATGTACTGGATCTGCAAGGACTTGATTGCTTGACTTCTTTTCGATTACTGCCTTGATGGGCGACGAAGTGTTTGTCACCACCTTATCATTTAGTGGGATTTTGATTTTATGGTGGAGTGTTGATGTAACCGCTTTGGAAGCGTGAATCCAGGGTCTTCCCAGAAGTATGTTAAAGGATGCCTCAATGTCCACTATTTGGAAGTTGACATTTTGCTCAATCGGCCCTGTGGCTATGGTTAGGTTACGAGTCCTACTACCTTTCGCCGTGTACCATCATATGCGCGAACACCTTGGTTGGTAGGGGTCCAATCCGACTCTTTCATGCCCAATTTGTATGCCGTTTTCAAGGATATGACGTTGACTGCAGAGCCATCATCTACCAATGTCATTGGCACATTCTTCTCTAAGCAAATGACAGTGATATAAAGAGCCAAGTTATGACTAGCACCAAAGGGTGGCAAATCTTCATCCGAGAAAGTAATAGGATTACTTAGTTTTGGTGATTCTTGGAAGACCAAGTTGACCACATCGTCGGGTGTGGAGTTATGTGCCACATTTAGTTTGGCCAAGGCTTGCAGTAAAGCTTGGCGATGTGGGAATGAGGTTGCCACTAGTTGCCAGACTGAAAGATCAGCCTTTGTCTTCTGTAGTTGCTTTAGCAAGTGGTCGGTAGAGCCTTCTTCATTATCATTTGGTATGACCACATTGGTTGGACCGTTCGCTATGGGACCATTTTGAGAAGTGTTTTGGTATGGGCGTCCTGAACGAGTGAGGTGGTCTACATCTTGATCTTCACAATTTTGGACTATTTCCTCACTGACTTTGACTAAGTAGTGTTCAGTGAGATACTCGTCTTCATCATCATCGGCCCATATTCCATTGCAGTAGCAAGTTCCCTTATTCTCATGATTTCAGCCTCTAATTGGATAATTTGGTCGACTAGTTCATCAACCATGGCTACTACTTCTTGCATTGTAGTGTTTTGAGAGAAGACTAGTGGTGCACGTTCTTTAGGTGTTGTGTTGGGATCATGTAGGGTTGCCACTGCACTCTCTAGTTCCATGACTTGCCTATTCACAATTTTTGCCCATGCAATGAAATCAGTGATGGTTGGAGAAATGGTAGAGTAGTTCCCTTCATTTTCTATTGCATGAATTTCATCTTCAACTGGAGAAATGAGGTGCACTACTACAGATACAGCCTATAACAACGGGTAAAAACCGTTGTAAAATAAAAAAGCGGACGTTGTTAAAGCGGCCGTTGTAGAAGGTATTTACAACGGTTTGCTTATTTAGTGAAACCGTTGTCTAAAGTATTCACCACGGTTAAAAGCCGTTGTTGTTGGGTGTTCTCCGTTGTGGAAAGTGTCTCAAAATTTTGGAGGGAATAATATAACAACGGTTGTCGTATGTATAACCGTTGTTGTAACTTTCCCTCCAAAATTATGAAGTCTTTTGACAACGGGTTTATGTTACATACCCGTTGTTGAAATTGTTAGTAACAACGGTTCTTTGTTTAATACCCGTTGTTGTAATTTTACCTCCAAAATTGTGAATACTTTTAACAACGGTTCTTCGATTAAAACCTGTTGTTGAATATTATGCGCGGGTATTTGTGAATGTCATTCACAACGGTGTTATTTTTATTAACCGTTGTTAAAGGTATTCACAACGGTTTTTTTTAGTAACCGTTTTTATTACAAACGCCTAATGTTTTGAAAAAATAAATTGGTTTCATGCCATTCAAAAACCCGCATATGTCGGAAGACACCATATACCAAAGACAAAGATAAATCACAATTTGGGTTCATCGAACTCAATAGATTCAATTCAACCACAACAAAGAAATTTGCATCATATATATATATACTTACAAGGAGTTGAATTTACATGAACTAATCATTCCCTAACTTCAACAAAAAATTTACTAATAAGTTGATCTAAACTATGAGTATCATGCATTTCTATATTCTAAGACGTAGTTGCCCCACATGTCTCTTACCTCGTCTATATCTATATTTGAGTCTTGCTCAACTGTTCGACGGGTTGATTGCATACTGCGGAAAAAACAAAGAGAAGACATTATGGTATATATAGCAACAAGCAAGACAACATAGCAACATCATGGCATATATAGCGCAAGCAAGACAACATTAGCTCTAATTTAAAAAAAGTAATAAACACATTATTAAATTACTAACCTTTGGAGGAATAATGATATATCTTCGCCTAATAATCTCCAACATGAACCGACAAGCGTAGTATCCACATTGTATGCTATCTGGCTGGCGAGGGGCCTATTATTACATAAAAACAAACAGACGAGAGAAGGCTTACATCAGAATCTTGAACTTTAGGTATTGTATTAGTATTAAACACAGATTTTGCACTTAATGTTATTGTATTTGAGCACGTACCCCTGTTATCGTAATAAAATCAGGGCCAACATCAGAATCTTTCGTGGGTTGATCTTGCTCGTTTGCTCTTTTCTTCTCAAAGGCCCTTTTTTTTTAAAAATAAAAAAGGAGGCAGAAACTCATTTTTTTAGGGGCAAAAATGAGCTTTTTTCTATAAATAAAAATTGAAACTTAATGTTATTATAAATAAATCAGTATTATAAACTTACATATTAATCAAGCGCTTAAAAGTCTCGCTTGGTTGGTGATGTAAAGAGTCCAACCAGAAAACCTTTTTCTTTGTCGGCATGATGGCTGCTAGCACCCAATGAGTCCTACATCAAGAGACATCATCATTATTAACAAGTACATATATTAGTTATGAAAATGCAATTGTAGGGGGAAACGTAATATTAATTTGTTTATTACCCTTTTTCATTATAAGCGCCAAAAATCGGCTTCTTGGTTGTCGTCAATTCTTTGAGCAATATAATCTACCCGTTGTTCGAACGAGAAATCCGGAATAAATAAAGATAAAACATAGGGGCACAGAATCCGTAATGATCGGATGGAATATTCTTCTCGGGGATCACTCTCAATTGCAATATCCTACATTATTACGGTATTAATTCCGGTATTTAAAACACTATCTACCTAGTAGTCAGAATATTAGACTATGAAATTATTTATTAAGAAACTTACTTCATCCAAACAAATATGTGTGCTATATCAATCTGGTCTAGTCCAGCCCATACGGCTAGCAGATCCCATGATATAAGCGCTTGGCGCTCAGCCCCTAGAATATCCTCCTCGAGCGGAATAATTATCAGTTGCTCGGAGGCTATGCGATGGCCAGCCTCCTCATACAGTCTCATCATCGTCCCCGTTCTTACTTTTTGAATGTAATCCTTCCCTTTATATTGTGTGGAGTTTATACTCCTAACTTTCACTACGGGGAAAGAATGAGTCTTTGATGTGGTGCTACTACCACCGGCTACACATGTAGTATAGATAATTAAAATAATAAAAAATCCAAAGGTAACATATCCTAGTTGGAGTAATAAAAATAAAAGCGTACTTAATTAAATACATACCTCATCAAGTTGTTGTGAAGTCGAGGTCGTTGGCATGTCTGTGGACTTAGGCTTATCCGCCAAAGCCGCCTTTTTTGTTCCCTACAAAAAAAAAAATAACATATAAATTTAACATATAAAAACATTCAACAATTAAAAATGTAACACATATATATATATATATAAAGGTATTTCTTCTAACCCCAACTGCTTTCATTTGCTCGGGCAAAGTGAGGCGGCGGAGATATCTTCGCCAAGTAGATGTGAGTATCAGGCCATTGGATGAAACTTCCAAGCGCATCTCCCAGAATGATAATGTCGTCACGAACGGGACGGCGGTGGAAATTTTTCATGGCCTGGATTATTTGTAGTTATCTCTACTATTCTATGATTCGGCAAAAGTTTTTCGCCATGAACTACGATTTCATTGCTGCAGATTTGTTTTCTACGAGACCCGGCCAACACGCACATGTGGCTTTTCGATTCTATTAGGGTCAAGCAAGAATAACGGCCTCTTGTTTACGGCCTGAAGAATATACACATACATACATTATTATTATATCTTTGCAAAAACGCTTCAAACATTCAAAGATTTTGCAAAAACGCTTTCTGTCTCGGGCCGATTTTTGCACAAACTTCAGCATTCATATAAATTTAACTAATTAAACACTTCATGCATACCTTCCTGAAAACAGGGAACTGACTTGAAGGGGATGTATCTTTGTTTTCCATCACCGTCTTCTCATCAAGTTGCATCTCCTTTTCGGACCCATTATTTACCTAATAAAATTAACCAATTCAATGGCACCATGTCGAAGTTGGCGGTGAACACACCCCCGATCTTACCCAAAAAAAAAAAAAGAAAAATAAGGAAGTATATTAGGTACCTGATCGGCTTTAGTTGTTACAACTTAAGAAGCATTATTAGGTACACGATCTTTCGAATCTCGTTGACCGATACTTCCTTCTCATGTATTGCCAAGGTAGTAGCGGCCTCTTCACCAATCTGTTGTACCTTATTATTACCCCCTTTAGAAATGACATCCTCCATCATCTTCACTTCTTCTTCGGAAAGCTTACCTCCAAAGCATTCGGCTTTAGTAGTACGGATGCCATTAATCAAGTCGCTTGCCAAGAATGTAATGTGTCGCAATTTTTATCCCAACAATAACATGTGAATTGAACTTAAATGAAAATAATAGAATAAATGTTACCATGTCGGCGTTCCGAGACTTAGTCTTCCTTTTCTTCTTTATCGGGCAGTTTTCCCATAATATTTCGTTACTCCAACCCGTAACGGGACGCCCCTCAAACGACCTGGATGTTCGGGTCGGCCGATCGCTCTAGCAAGAACGTCATTACGACCCCTGGGAGTGAATTTCCCTTCTTCTACCTCTTTCAATACGTTATCCTATAATATATTAAATAAACTTCAAATTATATTTGTGACTAAAATAATAAAGTTAGTAATGAACTCGTCTTAATAAAATAATGCTTACTATGTTGGCCAAAACTTCCTCATCGTATTTGTCATGCGACAATAGGGATCCTTTAGGCGTGTGCCCATGTTTATAAGTTACATGCCGATCCACCTCTTTCACTCCCTTTGCCACCTACACATTAACATGGTAACATTTATACACGTAAATGTGTATCAATGCAAGTCCAAGTGTGATTAAAAAAATAAAGTCTCACAGGGGAATAATGCATGCTACTTACGAGGTCCTCTTCTATCTTTTCAGAACCGCCTCGAGAACCATAGAATTTCCCCTTCTTGCATGAAATGTTAGCACGATTTCTTTTGCTAACGGCCTTCAAATAATTATATAAAAGCGCAAGTAGATGAGATAATAAAAAGATTATATAAAGGACTCATTAATTAAAAAAATGATAGGTAAATCGTTAAAAGGCGAGGACATTTAACCCGAAACTTCTCACTAGTTCTCATCTTTTTGAAAAGATCCCATTCTTCCTGCTTGATGGTGGGACACTTGTTTTCCGGTGGGCTCTTACGCATCTCCCCGTTGCCTTGTCCACATACAACCAATCCCTAGCAACGCCACACTTCCACCTTTGTGGACATCCCCGCCTTATGCATTAAATACTCATCATGGCTTATATCGGGTATAATAAAGCCTTCCTTTATACGAGCCAAGTATAACTCCGCCAATTTTGGATTCAAAGTTCTAACATCATCTAAATGGATAGGCACAAACTGTCTTGTGCAAGCACCAATCCAATTGGAGAAAAGACCCACATTTGGACCAGAGAGGGAAACCCTTCTCACTCCATGTTATTTCGACAGTGTTTAGCGGCTATAGCTGCAAGGACTCTCTTGCACTTCGTAGCACCCCTCTCACCAGGTTTATTATCACCAGGCTCATTATTCTTTTGACTTCTTTTACGTTTTTCACCCATGATAATCCTAAAACCCAAATATGAATGATATAGTAAATGAACAACTTAACAACGTACATGCAGAGTATTATCTAAAACCCTAAACCCTAATAGGAATGAAAATTTAAAACAACACATTGAGCTTCTAAAATCCTAAACCCTGATAAGAGGAGTAAAGTAGATGATGCGGGATGATAAAGACAACAAAGAAAACGAAAAACAAACAGATGCATGAAAAAGAAACAAGATGATCGTCTTAAAACCCTAATGACGAAACACAAAATTAAAGTGAACATACCTGTTGATGATGATGATAAAGAGAACGAGCAGGATGATAAGGGAAGGCAACGGAATCGGGCGGAAAGCGGGCGGGCGGCGACGAGAATGTAAAAAGCGAGGAAGAGAGAAGAATTAACACAGGATACCAACGGTTGGAGTAATAATGTTGCGTGTGTTTGTGTATGGCATCTTTGGATGGGTTTCTATATTAGTTTTTTATTAAGACAAACTATTGACAACGGGTGCTCAAAACAAAACCGTTGTTGTATGTTAATAACAACGGGTCAATAAACGTCAACCGTTGTCAAAAGTTTATTACAACGGGTAAAATATACCCGTTGTAATATATGTTCACCAAATTTGCGCCAAAATGAAATATGTCAAAAAAAATAATTGACAACGGGTAGAGGTACTACACCCGTTGTTGAAAGTATTAACAACGGGTAATTTAAATATAACCGTTGTTATTGTTGAACCTCTTTTTTTTTAAAAAATTACTGTAATTCCATTACAGTCCAAACCTGTAACAATACATACTGCAACATTATTCAGCAATTTCAACACCAGCATCCACATCTAATAATAAGATCAAGAAAATAAGACAACTTACACCAGCATGCATGCATACTGTACATGTCCTGATGAACTATCTCAGGATCGGGGACGTTTCTTGGATGTCATAGTTTCTTCGTTAACCCAAATACCTTCACCATGGTCATCACGCATATAGATGCTTTCAGTGTCCTCATGATCAGTGTCAACATCGTCGAAATAAGATACAGTGGTAGACTGATCCATTCCCTCAAAAACGACATCCTGATCATCATCATCATTATCGGATGGACTACTCCTTCTTTTCCTTATAGACAGTACAACAGACCACTTCTTATCCATAGGATCGGTGACATAGAACACTTGTTTAGCTTGGGATGCCATTATGAAAGGATCATCCTTATTATTGCCAACCTTACCCAGATTGACCAACGTAAATCCCATCTTATCCTTTCGGACACAATGGATGTTGTTATCAACCCAGTTACATCGAAACAAAGGCATTGTGAAATCAATGTAATCTAGTACCAATATTTCTTGAATAACACCATAATAAAGGCATTTTCCCCAAATAGGCTTTTTATCTTTTGAAGTAGCAAAGTGCATTGCCTCAAATTCAGAACTCACACCACTATTTTGCATTGTGCTCACCTCATCTTGCTCGCGGGTGTAAAATGTATATCCATTAATGGCAAAACTGTTGTAAAAGGTGACCCTGGCATTTGGACCTAAACCAAGACGTAGTAACCTAGGAGAGATGTCATCACCAGTTTGATCAAGTAATCTTTGTAAGACAATATTCCTAAACCACTCGGGAAACGTCTTCGTATGCTCGTTCGCAATCCACTTCTCGGTCTTGTTTTGGTGATCGTATTTGAGCTCATCTTTGTGTTGTTGAATATAAGGTTGCACCTCATCTTCGTTGTTTAGCACATACATGTGTGCTAAATGCAACATTTCACGTGTCACAATTTTATCAACCCGGCCCCTAATACCTTTTCCGGTCATCCAGTCACTATGACGATTCTTAGGAACGCCAATCAACTCCTCAGGGGAGAGATGAGCGTAACAATATGAAAGAGCTTCGTCTAAAATAGCGCGTTCAGCAATACAACCTTCCGGACGATACCGATTAGATGTATAGTCCTTGTAGACTTTCATCAATCTTTCGAAAGGATACTGGTATCTCAAGTACACGGGCCCAAGGTACAAAATCTCCCTAACCAAGTGAATGGTCAGATGAATCATGATAGTGAAGAAAGAGGGTGGAAAATACATTTCCAACTGACAAAGAGAGGTTACAACGAGGTCCTGCAATGAATCCGCGTCATCGGGATCGATGACTTTCTCACATATGGACTGGAAGAAGAGACAGAATCTAGTTATAGCATATCTTACCTTTTCAGGTAAAATGGAACGAATAGCCACAGGTAGTAATTGTTGCATCAAAGTGTGACAATCATGTGACTTTAACCCGGTGAGTTTTAGGTCTTGCATCGACACTAGGCTTTTGATGTTGGACGAATAACCATGTGGCACTTTAATTCCATTCAAGCATGCACAGAACTCTTTTCTCTCATTCCGTGAAAGGGTAAAAGCTGCTGGCGGTAAAAATGTACGATTACCTCTCTTCTGTGGTGCCAACTCTAGCCTAATACCCATCATTTTCATATCTTCCCTAGCTGCGGCGTTATCCTTTGTTTTACCAGGAACATTGAGAAGGGTATTGATAATATTATCACAGACATTTTTCTCAATGTGCATGAAATCGAGGCAATGCGACCTCCAGTCGGCCAATATGGAAGTTTATCAAAAAATATGGATCTTTTCTTATACCCACGAGTAGACAATTTAGAGCCGCTCTTCTTCCCATAATCTATCTCAATATGCTTTACTTTCGATAAACTTCATGCCTACTCAAAATTCTAGGAGGTTGACGAAGATCTTGTCTTCCATTGAATGCTTTTCGCATCTTGCGATAACAATGGTCATGAGACAAGAACCTCCTATTTCCCATATACACATACTTACGAGAAGACTTCAAGTATTCGGACTCGATATCCTCCCCACACAATGGACAAGCCTCTTTCCCATGAACTGTGTGCCCAGAAAGGTCGCCATAAGCGGATAGTCAGTTATTGTACACAATAACATCGCTCTCAAATTGAAAGTTTCGTTCTTATATGCATCAAATACTTCTATCCCACTATCCCACAACAATCGCAAATCATCTAGAAGAGGTTCCAAATATACATCTATATCATTTCCAGGTTGTTTAGGGCCGGAAATTAACAACGACAACATCAAATACTTTCTTTTCATGCACACATATGGAGGTAAGTTATAAATAGCCAACACTACGGCCAAGTACTATGTTGGCTACTCATGTTTCCGTGTGGGTTCATTCCATCATGGACAGCGCTAGACGTAAGTTTCTAGGTTCATTGCCGAACTCGGGATACTTAGCGTCGAACGATTTCCATTGCTTACCATCTGCCGGGTGTCTTAGCTTTCCATCATTTATTCTTCTGGTTTCATGCCAAGTTAACATTTTTGCATCATCGGGATTCGCATAAATCCTTATGACTCTTGGTATCAATGGAAAATACCACAACACCTTAGCGGGGATCCCTTCCTTATCCTTATAACGCCACTCCAAACATTTAGGGCAATTGGTTAAGTTTTGATATAATTTCCGATACAATATGCAATCATTTGGACATGCATGTATTTTCTCATATTTCATACCCACTCCTCTTATTAGTTTTTTCGCCTCATATGTCTTAACGGGTAGAACATTACCATCAGAAAGCAACTCCTTTATCAAGGCTAAAAAACTAGTGAAACACGTGTCACTCACCCCATTTGCCCCCTTGATATTATACAACTTCACCACAGCCGACATTTTTGTGAACTTACAACCAGGATAAAGAGGTGCTTCAGACTCACACAACTTCTCATACATGTTGTTAAGGTCATCCCAATTACTAGTGTCATCACCTACATCTTCAAAAGCAATGGACTCATCATCATTCTCTTCATTATCTATAGACCCAACATTCAACTTCTCTACTTCCAACTCTTCCAACTCAAAAAACTCGGCAAACTCAGGATCATCAGTTAGCCTTTCGTGTACCTCAACATCATCTTCTTCAGAGTTATTCTCTTCCTCTAATGATTCCCCATGAAAAATCCAAAGTGTATAGGATCGACTAAATCTCCACTTTTCTAGGTGTATTTTAACGTCCGGAAAAGCCATATAGCTAATATTACCACATCTTTCACAAGGACATGCAATACTAGAAGAACCTTTCAAATTGTTCAAAACGAATTCATAAAATTCAGCTAAACCATCCTTGTAGGTGCGGTCACTCATATTTGCATCAATCATCCAAGTTCGAGTCATTATTCTACATTCGTAATAATAGGCAACTAATTCAGAAAATACAATAATAGGCAAACAAATAAACGAAATTCAGGAAAGCAATTAAGCTAAATTATCAACAAATTAGATAATAACCCAAAAAATCCTATATCTAGTTATAATAAGCGTTGCTAAGAAACATATATATACCTGATTGATAAACACGCGCGATGAGGGAGAGAAGACGTGACAACAGTGACGGAGATGAAGACAGAGAGACGATCAGGGAGGAATGAAGGATGATATAGTAGCAGTATTAGCTTGTGTTTGTGTTTGTAGCGTATAGCAGAATAAAGCAATATGTTGTTCTTAAGATTTTCATAATATTAATAACAACGGTTATTGAGTCTACAACCGTTGTTAAAACGTATTAAAAACGGGTTCTAATATAACCGTTGTGATTACTTTTCACTAATTTGGCGCCAAACCATTAACAACGGTTAAAATTTAACCGTTGTTATTAGTTTTTTCATTAACAACGGTTGTTTAAGTATGACCCGTTGTTAAAACCAATAACAACGGTTAACAACACAGAACCGTTGTAATTAAGTTTGGTAAAATTCGCGGAATCAATTCTACAACGTGTTTTGATGATTTTCGTGAATAAGCGTTGTTAAAGGGCCGTTGTGGTTGCCTGTATTTGTAGTAGTGGTGTGAACAATCTATGGTAGATTCTTCACTTGTAATCACTAGAATTCCAAGAGGATTCTGAGTGTTGTAAGGCTTACCTCCAGGTAGTATTAGTAGGCGACCGTCTTCAGTATCATGTCCCTTACCTCTATGGTATTCGTAGTACGAATTCTCATCTCAGAACTTGGATTTGTTTTCTGGTTTGGGTGTAGGGCCTACGGGTTGAAGTTTACCCAACTTCATCAACCTTTTCAGAGCGTTGGAATATGTGTCCCCTAGATTTGTGAATTTCCTTGGAGGGGTACTCTTCTTAGATGGCTCGAGGAGATTAACTTCATCAGTTTTGCTAGTAGAGCCGTAAGAATGACTTGTTGAGCCTTGATATCCACGACCTATCGTTTTGGACAAGAGCCCTTTACGGATGTCATCTTCGATCCTCGTCCCTAGTACGGTTAAATCCTTAAAGGTCTTGATGTTTTGATACCTCAAATTATTTGCATAAATGGGATTTAGGTTGTCCACGAATTTCTCCACGAGGGTGGCTTCATCCGGACGTTCAACAAGTTGAGTACTAGTCTTCCTCCACCGACTTATGAAGTCGGTGAAACCTTCTTTTTCATTTTGGGTAAGAACCTCTAAAGTGCGCATGTTGACTTGGATTTCAGCATTATCCGCATATTGTTTAGCAAACTCGATTGCGGCATCATCCCAGGTAGCGATTTTCTTGTGCTCTAGCGAATAGAACCATTGTTTTGGGATGGTGTCAAGAGATGAAGGAAAGATCCTTAAGAACATCTCGGGTTTAATGCTTTTGATAGACATGTAATCCTTGAAAGCACGGATATGGTTCAAAGGGTTTTCATACCCCTTGAATTTAGGGATATCCGTCATGTTGAAGTTGGTTGGCAACTTGGAACTCACGGCCTCATATTTGCGATTGTTCTCCCTATAAATGTCATCCCCTTTGAGATACATCAGTTGCACCTCCAAGTTTTGGAGTCGTTTCTCAGTTGCAGTCATACCTATGGGAGGGTTTTCGTCCCCGAAGTTGTTCACAAATTCATCAGACACTTCACTTTCTTGAGGTGGCATTCTCGTTTCTACGGCATATATTCGGCCCTCAATGGTGTCAAGGCGATCATACACTTGATCTTGAGTAACTTGGAGACGAGCTAGCGTGGCTAGGATTTGATCATTACCATTCCGGAGTTGGTTGAAGTTCACGTCGCTTGTTTCAGGCATCTTGGAAACTGAATAAGAGATCGACGACGAATCAAAACACGATCGACCATTCTAGCACACTTACTCGAAAAGAAATGTTTTGACTCGTGAAGTGGGAGTGTGCCACTTGTGTCAAGTGAGTTTTGAGGAAATGACAATGTTTGGAAAATGTTGGTCCTAGTCAACTTTAGTGTAGTTTGGAAAATGACTCGAAGTGAGGTTTTGAAATGGGTTTTGAGGCCCGAATTTTGACTCGACAATTGGACAAAGTTTTGACTAATTTTGCGCTAATATTAGGCCCAAGTTTCGAAATTTTTACATTTTAAAGAAGGATTTTGATTTTACAAAAATCGTCATGGTTTGTTTTAGAAATGGTGATCACATATGGTACAAACAAGCATTATAACGGGATGCTGAGTGCATTTAAAAGGGTTTTAGTTTAAAGGGTGGGTTGCCATACCGAACAATCAAACCCGAAGTCGGTGGAGAGGCTCGTACCAAACAAGAGTAAGGCCGATTCCTAGTCCATTTCCTCAAGTAGTGAAAGTCCTTGATACAAACAAGAGTAAGTACCATGGTATGGATGACGTCAATTGCTATCCATCATTAGGCCCAAATAAGAATTAGGACCGTTTAGACGGGACGATTGGTCGAATTGGTTGGGTTGGGCCTAGGAAGGCCGAATAAACGATCTAGGAAGACTGGGTTATGAGAACCGACAATTGTCTTGTACAAACTATTCCCTAACCTTGTTCAAGTTTCACCCTTTTGGCTACACGTAAGTGTATTATTCCCCTGCGGAGTCGCCAAACTGTGGACGCGGGCCCACGGGGGCGATTGGGAAACAAGCGTTTGCATTTGTGGAGTCGCCACCAATTTATTGCGAAAAATTTGAAACCGTTCGAATACCTCGTGCCATGTCAAGACACAAAGTAGTGACCTGAACACCAAGAACTCGTTACCCTTAGCATTCTATGTCTAGAATGACTCTCGTGGATGCCAATGAACACGGATGTTCACAGAGATCTGGAGTAAGGGGTGAGGGTACGTATTAGGAAGCTCTTTTGATCGAACACCTAATCCCGTCCGCCTCGATAGCGGCCTATACTAATGATTAGGGAAATTATCTATACTCGATAAATTGTCAATTTATATGCATGCAATGCAACATCCATTGTTTTGATCCTAAAATGTGAAGAATTAGACTAAGTCGGTTATCACGTAATTTAACATGCAATTGAGTCAAAGTAGAAATTTAAGGTTGATTACATGGGAGAGCATACAAGCAATACGATAAAAGAAATACAATAAAAATACAATGAAGAAAATTACAATAATTACATTGGATTAATTGATTTATGTCGAAAATACATTTAAAATGGATAATTTGGGAAAAGAAAGAATAAATAAATAAACAAACAAATTAGGTGATAATACGAATAATAGTAAATTAAATACCTAATTAATAAACTAGTTCAAAGCAAAACGGAAGTTCAGAGACAGAAATCAACCAGGAACAGGCTTAGCAGAGCTGCGTCCCTTGGAAGAGGCGCATCGGTTGCTGCGTCTGTTCCTTGGCTTAGTTCTGGCTGTGAAGCCGGAATTGCAAGTTGTTAATGTTCGTTAGTGAATTTAATGATCGATTATGAATAATTGACTCGGATGAAAGTGATTAGCAGGTTATTTACATGTGATTAAGGTGATAAAACAGGAAGAAAATTAATTAGAACGAATTATTACAAGATTAAAAAGATTATTTACAAATATAAACAAACTCATTAAATTAAACAAGTTACTAATGATGAATTAATGATGGTGACGATAAACAAAAGGTGAAAAATATATCAATGACGAATTCCAGAGACTCAATATTGATGAATCGAACCTCTAAACCCGAATTTGATTTTAATGACGAAAACCAACAAATATGAATTACTTGGGATTTAAGTCGGGATATTAATAATGAATTAAATACTAATGACGATGTCAGATTATTATGCTTAAGTTATTGTGTCAAAGAAACAACGAACGATTGAAAACAAAAGGAAAGCAAACAAATTAACAAAAGACAAAGGAAGAAGAGAGGAAGCAGGAACTGCGGCAGCCTCACGAAGAGGCGCAGCAGTTGCTGCGTCCTTTCTTGACGGTTGTCTCCTGATAATCCGTAAAAAGGGTTTTAAAACATGGTTTTACAAATCGGTTTTAAGTGTGTTTTCGACATAAATCTTAAATTAATGATACAAAAATAAAGAACAATAATAAAATAGGGATTTACACCCTCAGACTTACATGTTTGACGAAACGAGATGAACTAAGTTAACGTTTAGTGATGCTCGACTCGAATGTAGACGAAAGTGCCCTCGTAAGAGGAAATTAAACAGGTTGATTAAGTTGATTATTGTGGAGTTGGTCAAATTGGTCGGTCATGCAAAACGAGACTGGTACTCAGAAGGATCCAAGCTTACGTGGTCGAAAGTTCAAGCACGTAGACGCCAAAAAGGACGACCTGGTCTAGAATGAAAAGGGAGATTAGAAGGGCGGACACTCGCGTGAGAAATATGTGAGACCGAAGGTCTCTATTTATACTAATCACACGGAGGAAATTAGGGTTTTCGAAGAAACTTTGGAAGTGAATCTCGAAAAGATATGAAAAGATACGAAAAATACGCAGAAAAGGACTTGGGAAGAGGCGCAACAGGCACGGCGTCTCTTGGAAGAGGCGCAGCACCTGCTGCGTCCTTTCCCAAGTGGTTTCCTCCCGCGGAAGAAATATTTCCGTGTTTTGGTTATGGAATAACGGATTAATCTTGTTTTCCTTAATATTTTGTGTGAATATTACGGGAAATTCTTTGCCAAAGATTAAAAGATTGCGAAATATGGAATAGAAATATCCGGAACATTCCAGAACATTCTGACTCGGTTTTAGAAAATGAAGACGATTTTTTGACCCAGACTCTAAATGTACTCTAATTACTGCCAAAATGACCGTATCGGCACGTAGATGACAATTAAGAGGTAGACACAAGTGTTTGAACAATCACTTGACGATAAAATTACAAACTGTCATAAATCGTTCCGCGTACCAAACTTGCGGCCCAATCTTCACCGGGTGGTTTGCGGGAGGTGCAGAAATGAGGTATCTACAGAGGGAACGACAAATGTTAAGAAATGTCGTATTGACTTGCTGATTCAAAAATATAACCTCTTTACAATGGAGAACAATGAATCTCTTGATAGCATGTCTGCGCGATTTTGTAGCATTGTTAATGAACTAAAAAATCTTCGCAGAAAGTTCGAAGCCGAGGACATTGTCAGAAAAGTCCTTAGGAGTCTTACCAAAAAGTGGCATCCTAAGGTCACTGCAATGGAGGAAGCTAGAGACCTTACTACTCTCTCTTATCAAGCGCTTATAGGAGCTCTTGTAATACCCGCCCTTTTAGAGACCCTTTGACCAGCGTTGATTGACCTTGGGAGCGGTAATAGTCCTTAGAAGTGCGTGCCAAAGTTACCTTGGGTTGTGAGTTATGTGTGGTACTCGATAGAGTAGAGGATACTCGATCGAGTAGCTTGGATACTCGATCGAGTAGGGGACACTCGATCGAGTATGTGGGCCACTCGATCGAGTAACGGGTTTTCAGCGAGGGTTTATAATCACGTTTTATTAAATCCGCAAATCATTTCCGCCTCATTTCTTCAGATCGTTAGGTCGCCTATTTCCCTTCCCTTCACCTTATAACCTCCATGGAAGAATTTGAAGGTTCTTGTGCCTTAGGAGAGCATAGCTTGAGTCGGGTAGCGGTCTTTTGCCTGGTTTCTTCTTGTAGGTATGTTGTCATCATCATCCGTATCCTTGTCTTTACAGTTAGGGTTTGCTTGGTAGTGATAGATGATTGTGTTGTGGATATAGGTGTTGCTTGATTACTGGATATTTCGTATGTTGGCATGGAGTGGTTGCAGTTGCTTAAAGGTAGGTTCGCTTACTCAGTTTCTGTGGATAGTCTAGTGCGTCGGTTGTCGTGTCTGGGTGTGGGATTGCGGTTGTTTTTGTGTGGCAGCGTATATGCAGTAGTGGGTTGGTGTATACAGTTTGTTGGTTGTTATGTATTGCAACTATCTGTGATTGTATGTCTCTGGTCCTCGAGGTGCGTCCTCGGCTGAGTGTAGTCACTTGTGGGAGTGGCTTCACGCCCTAGTTTCGCCCTCCGTGGAACCCGCCACGGGAGGGGATGTGCACATTAATTTGACAGGGTTATCGCTCGGTATGATGAGCGGGGATTTGGTGGGTACGCCTACGGTCCCCCACTGGTAGGGCTGGTCTAGTGGACAGTCGGTGACGGAGATTGGTTGGAGTGGGTGTGTTTGTGTGTGTGACTGAT
The DNA here is from genome assembly GCF_048544455.1 of Silene latifolia. NCBI lineage: Eukaryota > Viridiplantae > Streptophyta > Magnoliopsida > Caryophyllales > Caryophyllaceae > Silene > Silene latifolia. The sequence goes on from NC_133532.1 coordinate 70,610,102, forward strand.
TATGTTGTGTTGTGTTGATAGATGTTGTTGGCTTTGTCATGTCTTATCTTAGTACTGACCTTGTGTGGTTGTCTTGTTGTTTCTATGTGTCTGCCGTGATCCCTTATGGTGAGCAGTCGGTCTTAGCAGGTGTTGATGTTGTTGATAGCTGGAGTCCTGGCGGGAGGAGTTCTCACGAGTTTCGATATAGATAGTGTGTAGCTCACGATGTGGATATGGCCCACCTGCGTATGCCCAGCCGATCTGTGGACAATGGCAGCGGTCTTTTTTGAAAGCCACGCTCGGCGGCGTAAAAATGGCTTCGACCGGATCATTTTAGATCGGTCGGTTTCGTCTCGGTAAGGGTCTCGAAACGATTAGAGATGTTCGGAGTCGCCACCAAGCATTTGTGGGATGCCTGGAACCCGTTCGAATTCCACTTTATACCTCGGTTAAATCGAAGCACAAAGCAGCGTTTTGACATAGGTACTAAAGATAAAGAAATCGTCCCTCTTTAGCATCCTATCTCTAGAATGACTCTCGTACGCCCTGGATAAGGTCGTCCACTATCCAAAGTTTCTGAGTAAGAGGTGAAGGTATGTATTGGGAAGCCCTTTAATCAGACACCCAATCCCGCACGCATTTAGCGGCCTCTACTGATCGATCTTGGTTGGTTGAATGCAAAAGTTGATAACACGGTTTAAATGCATGAATGCGCATCCAATAATTTAAACCTAACATGTGAGAGCTTTCTAAGTTGGTTGATTTAATCCAAGTATCAAGTATAAGATGTCGAGTTGGATTAATGATTGATTTGCATGCAAGACGGAAATTAAACATCCATTCACCGTATTAGGTTTAGGGTGCATAACATGATCCATTTGTCTTAGTAAGGCATTTTGCAAATGTGGTTTGAATAGTCATCTGATCCTTCCTATATCCGGGTTAACCGGAGTCGGGATCGTCCTAGACTAATGCTGGAAGGGAACAGGCCCTGTACCAGACGGCTATAAGAGGTGCGAGCCAGCCGGCGGTGTAAGGAGCCTCCCTCTGGTTTTGAAAATGAGAAAGAAAAGGCCTGCTTGAGGCGCGGGTTAGCCAACGGTTGTATGCCGTGTTCTGAATGTTTAGAAAACGTTATAAAACGTGTTGAAAATGGGTGTTTGAACCCGGTTTGATTTTAAAAGGGTCGTTTAGACCGCATTTTTTAATTTGAAGAACTAGACTCGAATAATCATCATTATTTGATAATATTCGGTGTCGGGTTCGATTTGACAAGCTTGACATGAATAGTTTTGAAAATGATTATGGACTAATTGTTTTAAGTCCATTTTGATTATAATTAGTCGGTACTCATTATCGTACCCGGGTTGAAATCCGGCATGGTATGTAGAACCAAGGATGACTTTGTGTTGGTGACTAATATGTTTGTTTGAAAAATGTGAAGAAAAGAAATAAAAGGCTTTAAAATACCTTTTAAATGTCATTAACCAAATATTATCACCGAAACACGGATTTAACCGTCATGGTATGAAGAACTAAGGGTGAAAAATGTTTTATGGTTAAAACATGTGAAATGAAACAAAAAGGTTTCGAAAATACTTGAAATGGTAAAACCGATTACAAATATGAAAAATGGATTGAGGGAAATGACGAGAACAAACACGGTTGATCTCTGGTCTGAGTACCCCATTTAGGCGTGAGCCATTTGGCGACCTAAGGGGCTTCTGCCTCAGACCAAAAATCAGTTTTGGCTCGTTTATTCCATGTTTCGGTTCATGTTATGCATGTTTTAACATGTTAGAGTCATGAAACAAATGAAAACATAATAAAAGAGGATTTTTACACCCTCATACTTACATGTTTGGTTATGGCGAGTGACTGACGTAAGTGTAACAACTTGTTTGATCGGAAAAAAACTCGGTTTAAAATCGTTTTGGTAAATAAAAAGAGTGTTTTTAAAAGTTTAGTGATGGTGTAGTGGTCGAAGTGGTAGGTCAAGTGGTTTAATGCACGATGACGGTACCAAACAATGTGTAAGGCTCGTGTTTACGATCGGTAGGTCGTAAACACGTGTCGGATTGTGACTTTAGAAGTCGAGTCGAGAATTTTAAGGGAGAAAAGAGGGGGCGGACACTCGCGTAACTCTCAAATGGGCGACATTTGAGGGGTATTTATAGGAGAATGGGTAGTTGTGTGAGTTTTGAGCGACGTGGCCACCTGGGCTGCTCAAAGAGGCGCGAGCCACGTCGCGGGTCTTCGAGTTGTGTTGTCGCTTTCACAACAAACGCAATCATGATTTGTTCTATCCTAGGTTTTGTAGTCACATGTTTGGTGCTTGACCATTCATGAATCCGGGAAAACTTAGTATAGAAGGCTTGAAGATATTTTGTTTTTGTGGTTGACTCGGTTTGACTCGTTGTTGGAGTCGGGATTTGAATTTTTGAGTCGGTTTTTGGTCCGGCGTCGGTTTTGACTCTAGTTAGTGTCATCGCGACCCCGTCGCTGTGCATTAAACACTCCAGGTATTTTTGAAATGTTTTGAAATATTTTGTTTTCGAAATCGTTTTAAGTTTTCCGATGTAAAGTTGTACACAAACTGTCGATCAAACACTGCGATCCCAAAACATGTTGTATTCTGATAATCATCGAGTGTTTGTTAGAGTCTCAGCAGATACTGGGTATCTACAGAGCCCCCACTTTGACTGAGGCTTGGACAGGGCGAAAGTCAAAGTAGAGTCCCCAGGTCAATCGAAGATTACAACCTGAAGACCCAAGCGACGTCGAGGCGGCTCGAAAGGATTCGGGCCAAGGACCTGCCGTCGGGAAGGGCGACGCCGAGGCGACTCGAGGGTACGAGTCAAGGACCTGTCGTCGGGAACAGTTTAGAGTCTTTCGACTGTCCGTGCGGGTCGTTTAAAGTTTGTTAGACTACGTACAAAGACTCGCCAGCCATAAGAAGGAGTCATACCTGAGGCATCTTCGGATATTTCCTTGCAAGGTTGCGGATAAATGCTCGCCAGCCATGGTGCGTACGTGAGGAGGGCTCGCCAGCCGCGGTGCATTTTTTTGGTCGCCAGCTGCGGTGCGTATGTGAGGAGGGCTTGCCAACCGCAGTGCGTTGTAAGGCTCGCCAGCCGCGGTGCGTATGTGAGGAGGGCTCGCCAGCCGCGGTGCGTTGTAAGGCTCGCCTGCCACGGTGCGTATGTGAGGAGGGCTCGCCAGCCGCGGTGCGTTGTAAGGCTCGCCAGCCAAGACAAGGAAATGTACCCGAGGCATCTTCGGGATGTATCCTTGAAAAGGTAAGGAAGTGTACCCGAGGCCTCTTCGGGATGTATCCTTGAAAAGGTAAGGAAATGTACCCGAGGCATCTTCGGGATGTATCCTTGAATAGGTAAGGAACTATACCCGAGGCATCTTCGGGATGTATCCTTGAAAAGGTAAGGAAATGTACCCGAGGCATCTTCGGGATGTATCCTTGAAAAGGGTTGCGGACAAATGCTCGCCAGCTGCGGTGCGTACGTGAGGAGGGCTCGCCAGCCGCAGTGCGTTGTAAGGCTCGCCAGCCACGGTGCGTATGTGAGGAGGGCTCGCCAGCTGCGGTGCGTTGTAAGGCTCACCAGCCACGGTGCGTTGTAAGGCTCGCCAGCCAAGACAAGGAAATGTACCCGAGGCATCTTCGGGATGTATCCTTGAAAAGGTAAGGAAGTGTACCCGAGGCATCTTCGGGATGTATCCTTGAAAAGGTAAGGAAATGTACCCGAGGCATCTTCGGGATGTATCCTTGAAAAGGTAAGGAAATGTACCCGAGGCATCTTCGGGATGTATCCTTGAAAAGGGTGCGGACAAAGGCTCGCCAGCCGCGGTATGGTCGGTTAAAGGTCCATGGGAGTAGCCGCGTCGAATGGGCTTGTTTCGTGAATAGCGAACTCATGATGTCGCTGGGAAAATAGTGAGTATGGGTTCTCACTATCACTATTTTTGGAATGAGCGGGTTTCGCGAGGAAGCCCCCTGCTGGTATTTGAGGGAATAGTGAATTTGGAACTTTCACCATTCGGTTTGAATTTGCAGTGGCGGTTTTGATCGACGTTTGTTCTAATTTTGAAGGAAAATAGCAAATTTGAGTTTGCTATAGCGTTTGAAGCGACGGTTTATGTGCCGCCGTTGACGTTTGAAAGAAATAGTGAATTTGGAATCTTCACTATTGATTGAAGTGACGGTTTATGTGCCGCCGTTGACATTTGAAAGAAATAGTGAATTTGGAATCTTCACTATTGATTGAAGTGACGGTTTATGTGCCGCCGTTGACATTTTGAAAGAAATAGTGATTTGGAATCTTCACTATTGATTGAAGTGACGTTTATGTGCCGCCGTTGACATTTTGAAAGAAATAGTGAATTTGGAATCTTCACCATCGATTGAAGTGACGGTTTATGTGCCGCCGTTGACATTTTGAAAGAAATAGTGAATTTGGAATCTTCACCATTGATTGAAGTGACGGTTTATGTGCCGCCGTTGACATTTAAAAGAAATAGTGAATTTGGAATCTTCACTATTGATTGAAGTGACGGTTTATGTGCCGCCGTTGCTTGAAAAATAGCTGTTTTTGAATTTCTCGCCATTATTTTGGAAAATTTGAAGAAAAATGGCGGATTTTGATTTCGCCATCATTTGAAATTGGCGGTTTTGATCGCCGTTTGCTCGAAATTTGGAGAAAAATAGCAAATTTGAGTTTTGCTATTATTTTTTGAAGTTGGCGGTTTTGATCGCCGTTTGCTTGAAAATAGCGAGTTTTAAATTTTCGCTATTTGTTTTGTTTGTTTTTCGAGGAAACGACGACATTCAATATCGTCAACGAAAATTTTGAAGTTTGTTGTGGGAAATTTCGCTGAAAAGCAAAAGGGAGGCCTGGTTTAGGCGCGAGCCACCTGGCGATGCAAGCCGGCTTCCCTATTTTCTGTTAAAAAGACGCGAGGTTGAGCTGCGGATGAATATTCATCTTCAACCTCAAAATCCCGCAAAATCGCCATTAAAGGACCTTCAAGCTTTATTTCACTCATGCCATTGCCAACAAATGTCATCTCAAGGTAAGTATTTCCTCTTGAATCATTTCAAATTTGTCGATTTTAGCTTGATTAAATTAGGGCGAAATTTTGCCCTAAAAATCGAATTGGGCGTTTTTGATTGAGCCAATTTCGAGTGAAATTGATGTTTGCATTAGGTTAGAAACCTGTTTAGGAGTATAGGGGTGCTTTTAGTTTGCATTTTGGTCCCCGTTCCCGCTCCCTATGCTCGAAAAACGTGAATGAGGCGAGAAACCGTCTCATTTCACAATGGCAAGTTTATTTGCTTGGATAGTGGGTCCCACTAGGTTGCATTGTGGTTGGGAAAACCGTGTTTGCCATCTAAGGACCTTCGTTGGATGTTTGTGGGCAAAATTGGATTTTTGCCTTTTGCGACGGTCTTACGTCTGACAAAATAAGCGCTTGTTTGGGCTTGAATTGAGTCAGTTTGCCTTGACATGGACCTTATTGGTATTTTAGGTCACCCTGAGGCGTGATAAAATCACGTTTGCCTTTTTATGGTCGTTTTTAAATTTTTGACCGGTTTGGGCTCAAATTAGCGTATGAATTGCCTTTTTGAGCCGTAGAAAAATACCTCATTCTGTCGGGAATGTATTTTGGGTTGTTGGCGGACCTTGTGTGGGCCTTAAAACACCTGTTTTTGTGATTTTGACTCGTCTTTTGCTTGAAAAGAGGGGCGAGTCATTTTGTGTGTTTTTTTGTGAATGGTTTGGGGCGGGATTGCCCCTTGTTTTTGTATTGCAGGTTGTTTTTGTTGTTTTTGGATTTATCCATTTCATGCCGTCGTAATGCCGAAATTTCAGCTGACGTTTTTTGTTTGTAGCAGAGTGTTCGGAGCAGGCCAGGTTCATGGCTGCGACTTTTGAGGAGTTGTTCGGGCCGGGCCCCGTTAGTACCCCGGTTAGCACGCCCGCCGTGGTCGTGGAGGACGTTACCGAGGAGGAGAGACCTCCTGAGCAGACTGCTGGGGCCTCGGGGGCCGTTGAGGAGCGTGAGGAGCCCGTTGTTGGGGCTGTTAGTGCCGGTAGAAATCAGACTGGGGCTGAGGCGGGTACCTCCGAGAGGAGGGTTTCTTCGAGGGAGCGACGTCCTCGGGGGACTAGGCGGACGTTGCGGGACGTCAACAGGGTCGTTGACTTGGGCCCTGTCCACCACGTTGAGTCTCGCGGTCATAAGAGGCGGAGAGCAGAGACAGCCCAGGATGATGCTGACGTCGCTGATTTAAAAGCCAGGCGAGTTACGGCCCCGTGGGGGTTGCTTTTACGGGCGGCGCCAGAGTGGGCTGAGGGTTTTGACGGTAGCCAGTTGTTGCTTCGACTGGACCGACACCTTTCCTACCGTGCTCACGAGGGCATGGTGAGTCGCGTTCCCCGGTTGAAATTTTTCATTCATTTTTGAAGTGTCGAGCCTAAATAGGCATTCTGACGTTGCCTGTTTTTCATTTCAGGAGATTGGCACCATGAGGACTTTCTCTGGCTACTCTACCTGTTTGGGCCTCTACGACGTTCTTCGAGCCGGGTCGAGGGCGTTGATAGAGAGGTCGGCGTTTGGGCCGTTGGTGGCCGCTTGGCGGGACATTCACATGTCCTCGATTAGGTCGAACCTGTGTTTTATCCGCGCCATGTAGGACCGGTACTGGGACACGACGTCGTCGTTCCACATGGAGTTTGGGGAGGTTGGCGTGACTCTGGAGGACTTTGCCATGGTGTCCGGCCTTCCCTGTGGTGAGCTGCCCATTGAGTTTACCGCGACTCCGGAGAGAGCGTCCTCTCCTGCGGTCATTGCTTTGATTGGTACTGCTTTGCCAGAGCCTTCCGACGTCACTCCGTACATGATTGCGAGTTCCTACGTGAAGGACCACTTCAGTGAGAGGGTGTCAGGTGTTGTTCCGGTGCCGTTGGCGAGCTCGGAGGCAGAGGTTGAGGCCGACGCTAAGGAGGCGCGGCTGTGGTTGTGGTACTTCTTGGGTGCCACGTACTTTGGCGACAAGGGAGAGCGCTTGTCGACCAAGGTGCTTCCTCTTCTTGCCGACCTTGACGCTTTGGGTCGGTTTGACTGGGTTACGCCGGCTTTGGCGAGTTTTACCCGGTATTTGCACACGGCGGTGAGTCCGGAGACCGTGGGAGCGGGTAGTGCTCCTGCTCTGGTTGGTCCCGGCCTCATGTTCGAGGTACGAGTGTGTTTTTTTTGGTAGTTTTTTTAATTTTGATTTTGGCAATTTTTGAGAAATTGGCTAATTTGTGTTTGCTGTGTTTGATTATATCCTTGGTTGTATGCTTACTTCACTCCTCTGCGTCCGGGGACTACAGACGGTGTTCCCTTGGCTTACCCTGCTGTGAGGGGTTGGACGGTAGCTCGGAAGAAGTCGACTAAGTCGACTTACGAGGGCTGTAGGCGTCGCGTGAAGAAGCTTTGGGTTGCTGATGTAAGTTTCCGCTTTCTTTCCCCTCTCCTTTATAGAGATAAACAGAGATAGGATGATTAGGTAGCTCATGAAGCCCCCAGTTAGCTGAGTAGCTTTGTTTTGAATGTAGTTTGTTGGGCGGCCTTGGGAGCACTACACGGGTGTGCCGGCTGCCATCAGGGAGCGTTTGCGGCCTCGTAGCTCCCTGCGTCTGTACTTGGAGACGGCGATTGAGCCAGTTTGGTACTTGGGCGAGCGTTTAGTTCGCCAGTGCTTTACCGAGACTTTCGTCGTGCTGGTTGACCCGCCTAGGGTGTTGTTCCAGGAGTCGACACCTGATGAGGTTGAGGAGCACCTTCACGGTCGGGGCGGTGAGGAGCTATTGCTGCGGGACGCCGACTACGACACCTTCCGATTGTCGAGGCTTGCTTGGTACCCGATCGAGGTATGTTTTCCTCTTTTCTTTTGTTTTCATTGCCTCTCTTGATAGGAGGGTTTGTCATCTTTGATGTGGATCCAAATGGCAGGGAGTCGACTTGCTGATGAGGACTCAGCCCCCAGCTTTCCCGACGTAGACCACTTTTCAGGGGCCGGGTGGCGAGGTGCTTCAGTTGCGCTTACTGGAGCCCGCGGTGGCCGATACCGGTATGGAGTGGAGGTTGGCTGTTCTGAGGGTGAGTTCCTGACTTGAACACTTTCTCCAATTATACTTTGCCTTACATTGTATTGAAGGACATTTTTGTTTTGCGGTGACGGTGTTAGTCACCGAGAACTTGTGGCGGATGGCTAACCGCCGGAGGGCGGCGGCTAGTGACCGGCTACGAGGGAGGCTCGGCTTTCTCAGGTACGTTTTGTGTGTTGTTTTTGTATATTTGGTGTTGTATTTCACGTTTTTAGATCTTGAGGATCTGTTATTGTGTTTGGCAGGGCACAGCGGATCCGGTGGAGCTTGCTCGGGTCCGTGCTGAGTTGGAGGCAGCCAGGTCGGCGATCGTAGGCATGGAGCTGGGGATCATCCGTCGGGACCAGGACTTGAGGCGTCATGAGGACGCGTTGCGGAGCTGAGACGCGAAGATTGCCTCTCTGAAGGCTCAGTTGGCTGCAGCGGAGGAGCTTCACGTCGAGATGGAGCGTGAGACGCTGGAGAGTTCTCCGGAGAGGGAGCCTGAGCAGGTGGTGGTGTCTACATTGGCGGCGACTCCTAGTGAGACCAGGACTGGTCCGACGGGAGACGTCGAGTAGTTGTTGTAGTTTGTCCGTGTCATGGACTCTTGTTTGTACATATTTACATTTTGCGTGAGGCGGTTTGTATATATGTGTTTTTGGATTGTTGTTTATTTTGTAATTTTGGCTTTTTTGTGTTGTGTTTCGGAGGAGCGCTGTCGGCTGTTGATTCTCCTTTTTCTTTGCACCAGTTCCTGCATCGTTAGCTGTAGAAAACAGGCGACAGATAGCACATATGCAAAAAAAACGTAAACACGTAGAAGCATTTGGTTGAAAACACGTAAAGCGTTTGTTTGAAAATCAAAATTAGCCAAGATGACTTGAAGTTAAAATTGAAATTTTGAAATGAATTTTGAAAATTCCGTGACATGTCGTCACGTTCGGAATTCAAAAGGAAATGATTTGAAAATTTGAGCAATTAACTCGTGTCGTGAATTAAATTGCGTCGAAATTATTGAAATTGACTCGAAAAATTCAAACTCAAACCGTCCGGAAAGAAATTTGGAAAAGGATTTTTGCGAGTATATTCGTTTTTTTGTGGTCAAGACTCGAATTTGTGAGTGCTTGAATTTTGAGGAAAATTGATGTCGTATCAATTCTCGATTTTGATTTTTGATTTTCGAAAAAAGCGAGAAATTTTCAGAATTTCGACTGACATGGAAACGATCCGTCGCGGATCGGGGCGACTAGCCCTTCCCCCCTTAAAAAAAGAAAGAAAAATCGGTATGTTAAAAGTTGCGTCATGGAAACCGTGTCGGATTTCGTAAAACGCGAAAAATAAGGAAATGTGAGTGTGAAGAAACACAAAATTTCCCGGATCATCCCGAAGAGGCGCGAGGTTCCTGGCGGGAGGTTTGAGGTGTCAGGAGAAAACACATGTTGACTGTGACAAGTCAACAGCGGGAATCCTGGAGGAGTATGCCGATGGAGCTACCCCCGATGTGATGAGACCACCGAAAAAGAGGAGTTACGGCCCCAAGAATATGGTGGGCCGTGCATCCGCTCGTCTTGGGTCGAATATGGGGTCTTGTGCTAGACCGGAGGCCGTCGCCGTCTTAGATCCGTTGAGGATCCGTTCCGAGGAGGAAGTCCATGCTAGGTGATACCCGTCGTTGTGAGTACCAAAGATAAAATTTATAATCTCCTATTAAGACTAACCTAGGCTAGTGGTAACAGGGTCGAACCACAAGGAGGCAGTTGTAAACTTTAGTTGATTTATGTTGATCACGAGGTAACTATTATGGGGGTTGATTTGAGTTGGTCTATAGCTAATAACAATAAAAAGAAAATAAACTAAAAATACGATTTAAACAGATAAAAGAAGGGTACTAGGATGGTCGGGTCATTATAGCTTCGGCGGCTGCAAACTAAGTCGGTCTGAATCAAACACAGGTAAGGCGGGAAATAAGAGGTCCTCTCGGTCCATTCCTAACAAATAGCATCTCTCGATCTCGCTATAGGTCCCTAATGTCACTAACACTAACTTTCGTCCTGAAAAGTGACTAATGGTCTAAACTATACCTATCTTTCGATCTTAGCACAGTTTAGTCGATTTAATTGACGGTCAAATAACCTTCCCTATCTTTCGATCTAATGGGTCGGTCACAAAATAGGTATTTAACTGGTCGCATGCATTCGATTTGCTAAATACAAGATTAAGAACAATTAAAACGAAGGGTAACCTTACAAGGTCAGTCGATCGACCAACAATGTCAGTCGATCGACTGACACGCGGGTTCAGTCCGTGTTCAATCTAGTGCCGCCTATGCCATAAATCGCCTACATCCTAGCACTATAGATTTAGCTACTCATGCTAAGGGCAGAAACAACAACATGAACGATAAAACTAGCTACTGAATTCATGCTCAAAACAGGAAAGGAAACAATTAACATGCAATAATCAAGACGGTTTCGGGAATCTACTAGCAATTCTAATCTATTAGCAAAATAAATAAACTGAAAGTAGACAGGAGAAAATACCGAATTGCAGGGGAAAGATTGATTATTAAGAACCGAAATTCCGATGCTCACAATAATCCCAAACCCTAACTATTCGTTAAAGAACTTGAATGAAAACTTAATGTAAAACTTGATATGTAATTCGATAAAAGCTAGATGCCTATTCTGATGTTTCTAGGTTACGTTATATAGCAAACTAACGTAACAATTATTTCCTAAACCTAAACTTCACGGGCTTCAAGTTTCTCAATCTTTTAATTTTTAAATCAAGCGATGTGGTCGATCGACTAAGCGAGGGAAGTCGATCGACCGGATCTCAAAGAATGAGCTTCGGATCCCGATAGTTGGTCGATCGACTGATGGGTCTAGTCGATCGACTGGCTGAGCTGCTAATTGACTTCTTAAAATACGTGGACTTGCCCTTTGGGCCTTGGATTGCGCACCAAGCTCGTTCCTTAAGCAGTTCCTTTACGTCATTTGCAATGCAGATTACTCGGGGGCGGATTTGGCTCGATTTCCCGTTGAATTCTTCACATTTCTGCAATAAAGTACAAAATACGGAAGTAGACGGAAATAGGGAGAAACGTAGCATAAGCTAAACAAATGAGCTCTGAAATGCGTGTAAAAAGAGATGTAAAACATCATATAAATGACACGCATCAAATCTCCCCAAACCAAACCTTGCTTGTCCCCAAGCAAGAACTAGACTCGATCTAATGACCTAATGGAACGAGTTCAATCTCAGAGCGAATTGACAACTGTAAAGCCTAAACCAATTTAATGCACAACCAACAATCACTTAGTAATGTGAATCATGCAAACGAATTATAAAGTCGTTAAAAATATTGCTGAACCGTTGACTATAGAGACTTATCAAATTGGACTCTCGCGGGTCGCTCAAATCACTCAAGTGAGCACAGGTGATATATATGTAAGATAGGAAGAATTAATTTGTAGAGACTCTCACCTAACTACGACCTATGAAGACATGCCAGCAATAAATTATGAAGATGACCTCTATGACCGTACATATGCATTCCAACCAAACAGATGACCAAAAACACATGCCGAGCTAAATATGGGATATGTGAGGTATGGGTAAGAAGGGGCAAAACATTTTATGGTGAAGTGGAGGTACAGGTGATCAAGCTAGTACCAGAACGGAACCAAATGGCAACATCGAACTTCTTGCTCATAGGCAAACAACACGGTGCTATAGCAAGCACAAACTCACAATCTCCAGATGTAAAAGTAATCAACTAACTCCCCATAAAATAAGAATAAAACATGGGAGCAAAAATCGCCAAAAGATAAGGTATAAGGTATGCGAATTGATTCTCTTCTTGCACGAACTTCAGTCGATCGACCTAAAGGAGCAGTCGATCGACTGCTCTGAACAGTACAGGACATTTTTTCTTTTCTTTTTCCGAAACATTTTTCTTCATCTTTTTCTTTTCTTTTTATTTCTTTCTTTCCTTCTTTTCATCTTCCCAACTTCATCTCAAAAGAGCAATGGCTACCAAAAACGAGTAACAATCCCAAAAACCAGACTACTAGCTTGACAGAGGTAGGCTATATGTAGGATGTAGCAAATGGGACAAAAAAGGATATTTTTGGCAGTGTGGAGCTTATGGGCAAAATGAGAAAAGGAAACCTCTACCACATGTGTCGACAAACCACAAACCGAATGCATACAGGTATTAAGTAGATCAAATTCATAATTATGCAAATTAAGGAAACATGTCTCATAAGGAGTACTACTCACATTCCTAGATGAACTGGTCATGAGTGTCACCAGTTATAGGCTCTAAATCTCAGATATATGATGTAGCTTGCCAATAATCAAAGTCAAGTCTAAAGTTCAGCAAATAAATCAACGAAAACTCGTAGATATGCATTTACGATTCTACTAATAACATGTTAATCTAGCAAGGCTCAGGCAAAACAGGTGCAAATGCAAAATCATCATGGAAATACTACCGTTCCGACTCGACCTATATGCTAAAATAAACGTGCATTTTATGGAAATTTTTTGAAATTTTTTTTTTTTCAAATTTGTTTGAATTTTTGTATTTTATAGGAAATAAACAAGCAATGCAAAACTGAAATGTAAACGTGAATGCAAGCAAATGAAATGCAACGCAAAACCCTTCCCCAAACCAAATCGCACAATGTCCCCATTGTGCAAAATCATGTAATGAAGAAAAGAGAAACGGGAATTTGCGAGAAATTAAATAAGCAAGACGTAAAGGAAAGATATGGAACTCACAAGACTTTATGCGCAGCAAGGGAAACCTCCCCAAACCAGCGTGAGCTAGGAGGTTTCAGTAGCCAGCAGTGCTACCAATAAGAGTGTCTGAAAGACAATCAAAACCACGCATAAGACTGAGAAAACAATTTTGAAACGTAGAAATTGTGCATAAATGAGACAATAGAAGAAATAGATAATTTAACGGAAAGTAAAGTGGAGTAAAAGACTCCCTTAAATCCGCATATCGACCAAACACAGCAAGGGAGAGGTCGTGGATGAAAATAGCAGCAGCAGTGGTCGATCGACCACTAAGGTCAGTCGATCGACCAAGTGGACGTGAACAGTAGCTCCTGTAAACCTGCAATTCAGTCGATCGACCACTGGTACCAGTCGATCGACTGAAAACACTGCTGCAGTGTCGTATTTCTTCGTAATTGCTCAATGATTTGAGCAAAGAAGCCCTAAATACCTGCAAAAGCACAATAATACGCGCCAAAAATTGCGCCAAACCCAGAACGAAGTCTAAAGTGCATAAAAATCCCAAGCAAAAAAAAAAAAAAAAGAATAAAAGCGAAGTTTTTGCGCACACAAAAGCAATAACAAGTAGTTCGAAAGCAAATAAAATGTTTGTAGAGCTTTTGATCAACTAGTAGTTGATCAAGAAAGGCCAAGGTATGGCCCACTTCGTCGGCTTCTGGCTACTAGAGGTAGCCTCAATGGTGCTCATCTTATCAGCTGCACCCTTTTTAGCTTCGACAGCCGGAGAGCTCAGCTGACAACTCCGTCACCTCCCGAATCAAGGACTTCCTTGGGATCGTCAGACTCCAAATCAGACCATCTCACCTTGGCTGGCTCATCTTCCACTTCCTCATCGGTCCCATAGCTTAGGCATCCAAGACCTCCTCTTTGAATGATAGGCTTTGTCGCATGGTGGAGCATCCAACGACTCTTCCTTCCCCAAACCAGCTCTGCATTATTTAAAACAACAAATTCTTCCTCCTTCTTGCTCCCAATCCGGGGCGGAGGGGTTAACACAGCAGTAGTAATAGGGACGGAGTAATTCGGGGAGCACAAGTACGATCTCTTTTCGAGACCGTATTACAAGTAATGAGCCACATGGCGTCCTTCTTTTTAGCCGGTTGGGCAAAGACAATAGAATGTTTCCCAACTTTGAAGGTCAAGGTTCCTAAACCGAGCGTCAATAATCGCACCAAAGAAGCGGTGTGCGAAACGGCCTACCTAAGATGATCGGTATATGGTCATCCTCAGGCATGTCAAGGACAACAAAGTCAACAGGGAAGAAAAACTTCCCTATCTGGACGGGTATGTCCTCTAGGACTCCTATGGGCTCGACCGCAGATCGGTCAGCCATCTGGACTGTCATCTCAGTTATTGCAAACCTGGTCAACTTAAGCCTCCTAGCTAGACTCAAAGGCATGACGCTTATGCTAGCTCCTAAATCACATAAAGCCTTTTCGATGGAAAAGGTACCTATGCTGCAAGGAACTGAAAAACTTCCCGGGTCTTCTAACTTATGGGGCGCAGTGTGAGACAAGTAGGAGCAAGACTCTTTAGTTAACGCAACAGTATGAACATGTTCAAGCGATTTTTTCTTTGACAATAATTGTTTCATAAACTTAGTGTATCTTTGGCACTTGGTTAACTAACTCAAGGAAAGGGACTTGTACATTTAGACTACGGATAACTTTCTCAAACTTACTGAAAGATACCTATTCCTTGGTTGGCACGAGTCTCTCCGGATATGGGGCTGTAAGGAGTACCTTAGCCCTCTCCTCTAATTCGCGCGCGCCGGCGTCCTTGGACTTAGGCTGAAAGTCCGTCACCTTTTCTTTGTTGAAGCTAGACCCTTCCTCAGACCGTCTCAAATGAGACCCATTAACCGTCATTGGATCGAACTTCGGAGCGGGGATCGACCCATCAAAGCACTCGGGTCGCCCCCAAAATTTTCGGGACGGTGGTTCCCGAAACAAGTGGTCTCGTAGATTATTTGGCATTAAAGGACGAAATTCTTCAACATCAGTAGTGATATTGGTCGATCGACCACCCTCCTCGATCGATCGATCAAGGTTACAGCCGATTCGAAGCTCAGTAACCCATAATTGGGATCGATCGACTAGGTACGTCGATCGATCGATCAAATACGGCAGTACATTTTTTTTTGATTTATTCGTTCTGACTTTGTT
Organism: Silene latifolia; assembly: GCF_048544455.1. Lineage (NCBI taxonomy): Eukaryota > Viridiplantae > Streptophyta > Magnoliopsida > Caryophyllales > Caryophyllaceae > Silene > Silene latifolia. Next base: position 70,625,208 of record NC_133532.1, read on the forward strand.
TGGACTCGGATCTGCCTCATTCTTTTCAACAGCTTTCTCGACCATGGCAGGACCCTCAAGTGTGGACCCGCTCCTCAAGGTGATGGCATGTAGGGTCTTCTTTTGTTCGGGTTGAGTGGGCAAGTGCCCGGGAGCTCGAGTGTTACTTTTGCTAGCCAACTGAGCTATTTGGCTCTCTAGTAACTTCATCCCGGCCTCTCTTGCTTGGGACTCCTTCAGCAACAGATTCTTCAGCTCGGAAAATTCAGAATTTTGTGTTTGTTCTTCTTGCTGCGGCACATAAGGAGGCTTTTGATATTCTTTGTTGCTTTTGATGCGGAGGCACATATGGTCTTCTTTGTGGGGAGGTTGAGTTGGGTTCAAAACATTCTGACTTCTCCAACTCAAGTTTGGATGCTGTGGCTCGTAGTAGGTGTTGTTCTGCCTGTAGTGTTGAAAGGCAGCACAAGATTCAAAGGGACTAGGTGTAACACCCCCATACTCCGAGTGCCTTACCAGGACCACTCAGGTATGAAGACATCACCATCTCGGTCGCCCGAGGTATGATAATCAAATAGACAAAACGGAAACAATATTTATTATAAATAGTTTAATGATAAATACAATCCTCAAAACCAAACCAAAGTACAATACATTATTCCAAACTATCTGTTCTCAACTGAAATGTAAATAAATGCTAAACTACAGCGGAAGACTCTATCGTCATGTCGTGGCCATCCCAGCTATCCCAGTACTCATCTCTATACCTGTTCAATATCTGCTCACCATCCCCGAATGGATCACCGCAGGTTTTACAAAACAACACCGGGGTCAGTACTAATCACACAATCAATATAAATAACAATAATAAGACAAACATACAGCTGAACTGTCACACACACATACACACACCACCAACTCCCATCATCTCAATATCGACTGTCCTTTGGACCACCGCCGATGGGGGACCGCAACCGTTCCCACCTAAGCCCCGCTCATCGTACGAGCGATAACCCTGTCCATTAATGTGCACATCCCCTTTCGTGGCGGGTTCCACGAAGGGCAAAACTAGGGCGTGAGATCACTCCCGCAAGTGACCCCACTCAGCCGAGAACGCATCTCGAGAACCATCAACAAACACAACCACAATCACAATCACAATCACAATCATCATATCAAACAACTAACTACAGCACATCACCAATATCCCATTATGGGACTAATACTGAGTAGGAAATCCTACCTGGAAAGCACAACAAGCAGACGGTATCTACAATTTGTATCAAAACGGCTCCTCTACGAATTCTCCTCCTACCATACAACACATAGATGCTACCATTCAAATACTACTCATAAAAACCCCCAATTCCTAAATTAGGGTTTCATCAATCTTAACAAAACATTATAGAAATTATATTAAAAGCTTACCCTCGACGCAAGGAATCCAACGACACGAACTACGATACGAACCGACCGTCGTCGAACTCGGGAATTGTCAAGAACGCGATTAGGAAGAAGAACTAGTTGCTTTCTCTCTTAAACAGGTTTTAGGTTTTGTAAAAAGTGATTTAAAACAATTACGAATATGTTTAAATACCTTAATCGCGTAATTAACAAAACCCGAGAAAACTCCCCGTAAACTTGGGACACTCGATCGAGTACCCAAGGCACTCGATCGAGTACCCCCTACTCGATCGAGTGCCCTGACTACTCGATCGAGTACCCAACAGTCGAAACTATTTTATTCCGCAACTTGCCCATACTCGACAGAGTAAGGGCTACTCGATAGAGTACCCCAAGACATATAAATACGGAGTATTACCGTCTTCCCTCCTTAAAAGGAACTTCGTCCCCGAAGTTCAAACCACTACTAAAACAAAGGTACTCCAAAACATTCCCGACTCAACAACCAAAACAAAACTCAATATAAAACACGCTACTTACCCAACTCATCCCGACAACCTACCGACGCAACATATAAAAAGGTGTATAAAACTCTTAGAAACTGCTCGCGATCATCTCCTACCCCCCTAAAAGAAACAAGGTTACGTCCCCGTAACCATACATACCTGATCAAAAAGGAAGGGGTAACGCTCTTTCATGATATCCTCTGCCTCCCATGTAGCTTCCTCGGTCTCGTGGTTAGACCAAAGGATCTTGAGCAAAACTGTCTCACCACCCCTAGTCTTTCTAACCTTTCGGTCTAGGATCTGCTTAGGTACCTCAAGATATGATAAAGACTCATCAAGCTCTAAGTTCTCGGCCTCTAACACATGTGAAGGGTCGCTCACATACTTCCGCAGCTGCGATACATGAAACACATTATGTACTCTCTCTAACGCAGCTGGTAAAGCCAGACGATAAGCAACTTCCCCAACTCGCTCTAAGATCTCATAAGGCCCTATAAACTTCTGGCTTAGCTTGCCTTTCTTCCCAAATCTCATAACCCCGCGCATAGGAGACACTTTCAGAAGAACCTTGTCCCCAACCTGAAACTCTATGTCCCGACGATGTAGATCTGCATAACTCTTTTGTCGATCCTGAGCTGCTCTCATCCTTTCTGATACGTGCCTAATGTATAGTCTTTTTGGCCTATTTCAGCACGTATTTCTATGCATTTCTATACTGTTTTTATAGTATTTTGCCCCGAATTGGCTACTTTGGTGTATTTTGTCCTTTTTGTAGGAATGATCGCGGAAGTAGCGGAACCATACTCCTTTTCGTCCCTTTTGCATGCATTTAGAGGAGACGGGATTATCCCAGAGTGAGATGTTGCACTTAGAAGTGTCGTTGCACGCATTATGAGGCATTTGGGTGAAGACGGAAGCTGAATTGAAGACCCAAGTGGTCTATCGAGCTGATTGGTGGTCGATCGAGTGGTCCCTAAGCTCCCCAAGGCTCGATCGAGCTATTCCTTACTCGATCGAGTAAGCTGCATTCGACCAAGCCCTCGATCGAGTACCACGATGGTCGATCGAGGGACTCTTTGAGACATTGGTCGATCGAGTGGTTTTGCCTACTCGATCGAGAGGTTTTCGACATTGTGGGCTTAATCAGTCCATGTTTTATTTCCGCATAAACACTTAGGGGTTTTGGCTATTTAACCTATGTTTTACTAGGTTATTAGTCATTCCTTTTTACTATCTCTTTTACGATCATCCACATTAGAACTACTGCTACTTTTCCTACGTTACTTTTCTCCTTCTACTGTTGCTTGCATTTTGGGATTATTTCACTCGGATTTCGTGTCTTTACGCCGGAATTTGCTTGGATTGTAATCTTCTCTCCTCTTTAATAATAATTAACCTTCTGTTGCTTTTAATTCTTGTTATTGTTATCATTCTTCCTGCCCTAGTTTATTTATTATTGAATTTTATTATTATTCCATTATGTCATCTCTTTGGGAAATTATCTCTTTGTTAGATTAATTATGAGTATGAGTAGCTAAACCCTTTCATGTTGGGATTAGGGGATCTGCGGTAGAATAATGACGACGTAGTGAATGAATTAGATGAACCGATAAGAGACTCTGTCACTATAGCAATATAACTGTAATTCTCGACTTAGTTGAGTGCACGCTTCTATGTCACCCATTAATCTGGCTACAATTAATCTTGGATCGAAAGATTGGACTAAATAGGCCTGATATAAACAGTAGACTACCCTAATGAGGACGATAGTTAAGTTAGTGGTATTTTAGGGTGGGAAGTGGACCGAAAGGACCTTCTAATATCCGTCTCACATCGGTTAAATCCGAGTCATTTACTGCTAAGTTGTTGAACTACCGTAGTGAACCGAATTCCCGACATATCCCCCTCTTATTGATAGTTTTAATTCACTTCCTGCTTTACTGCTCTTTGTTTATTTCTCTTCCTTTCAACTCCGTAGTTTAGAACCAAAAATTTAATCAACACCAATTGTTACCATAGATTAGAAATAGACAGCTGTAGTTGCATTACCTCCCTGAGGATTCGATACTCGACTGCCTCTACTACATTTCTAGTTGAGACCGTTAGGTTTTATTTTTTGACAGTGCGCGACGGACGTGTCAAATTTTGGCGCCGTTGCCGGGGAGGCAATTGTTCAATTTACTAGCTGTTTTATTTTTAATTCTTCTTTTAGTTTAAGGAACATCGTTCCTTAGACTATTCTCATATCTTGTCTTTAGTTTCTTCTTATGCGCAGGTCGCAAGGTGGGCCACTACTACCTTTTGATCCCGAGATTGAGAGATCTCTGCACGTAAAAAGGAGACTATTTCAAGAGCAACAGGCAGAGGAAGAGCCTAGTTCTCGTGGTAGCTTTTACGAGAACGAGCTTTTCGAAGACAATCCACCGTCTTCTCCAGTTTCCAATTCATCAGTTGAATCTATTACTTTTCCAGAATTTCCCGAAATGGCTGAGGAAGCAACCATTGCTAGTCACTCCGAGCCCACGGCTGACAATCTCTATAAAGGGTTCGAACTGCCGGGAGATGCTAGGAAGTTCGAGCCAAAGCCTGCATACATCAATATGGTCGAGAAAAATCGTTGGGAGCGCAATCGAAGACGCACTCGGCAAAGATATGGAGACCTTCATTGATTACTGCTGCTCCATACCTCCTCCCACTGGCGTGACAGCTGATCAGATCAAAGAAACTATGTTCATCTTCTCACTCCGCGATGCTGCAAGGGAGTGGTATAGGGATTTAGACCGAGCTGCTCACGGCATAACAGATTGGAATACGCTAGCATTAGCGTTCTATAAAAAGTATTTCTCTGCTTCGAGAACCATCGCCATTAGAGCTCAGATAACAAGTTTCAAACAAGGGCCTGACGAGAACTTCCACGAGGCATGGCTTCGATTTAAGAAACTGGTGCGGACCATACCGCACCACGGTTTCGAAAAATGGAGCTTATGCAACCATTTTTACAATGGTTTATATGATGATCAGAGGGCTATATTAGATGCTGCAGCCAATGGTCAATTTGCTGACAACTTGGGAGCGACCAAGGGATGGAAGATTATAGATGATTTAGCCACTCACAGGGCTGAATATGGGAATTCAAGAGGAAACCAAAGGAGAGCCGTTGAATCCTCTTCAGTGGCCGCATTAGAAGCCCTTACCGCGAGGTTCGATAAGTATGAACTAGGGGGAGCTCTCAAGGGAGGAATGTACCATGTTAAAGCTATGACAGACGGTCCCTTCGTCTGTACAAGGTGTGGGGTAGATGGACATGTCGCTGATTATTGTCCTAGCCCTTATGAGCAATGTGCTGCCTTTCAACATTACAGGCAAAACAACACTCATTACGAGCCGAATATCCACCCCAATTTGAGGTGGAGTAACCAGAACGTACTCAACCCCACCGCTCCTCCAAATCGGCAGCAGACCCTATATTCCTCCACACCGGAAGCAACAAGGCTATCGAAGCCTCCGTCTTTCAACCCTCCTAACCAAGGTGCTTCGTCATCTAGTGGGGTGAGTGAGATAGGTGAGTTAAAGTCCATGATGCAGTCCATTGCAAAGCAATTACAACAAAAGGACACGGCATTCAAGGCACTTGAGACTCAAGTTGCCCAACTGGCCGAAAATCAATCCTCAAGGAAGCCCGGTCATTTGCCAACTCAAAATGACAAGAACCCAAATGAGACGGTGCATCTGATAGAGTTGAGAAGCGGTCTCTCTTATGAAGGACCGAAAGTACGAAATCGGACCGAGGGAAGTCAGAATCGATGATGAACAGTGTTCTGTTAAGAGAAAGGGACTCACGACACAAGAGTTACTCGATCGACTGAAGACTGGTACTCGATCGAGTGGAATTGGTGAGGAAAGCCCTCGATCGAGTAGTCTTTCTGCTCGATCGAGTGAACTGGAAGCTGAAGATGGTCGATCGAGTGGGAATGTTGCTCGATCGACTGAAGTTGCTGAAGAAGGTGCTCGATCGAGTGACCACATTGCTCGATCGAGTGATATTGATGACGGGAAGCTTATTCGAGAGCCTGCTAGTGCTCGTCTAAGTAAGGAATTACCAGAAAGGCCTCGTTCGAGAGGTAAGAAGCGTCCAAAGGATACCGAACTTGCTCCGGAAGACACTTTGGAAGCGAGAAACAAGGGACTCGAGATTCCAATCACGGTTCCCTTCCCGAGGCGGCTGCAGAATACAAAGATTAATCAACAGTTTAGCAAATTTGTTGAGCTTTTGAAGAGTTTGGAAGTTTCCGTGCCATTCACTGAATTGCTGACCAAGGTACCCTCTTATTCAAAATTTATGAAAGAAATTTTAGCACGTAAGAGGACTATAAATGATAATGAGACCGTAGCTTTGACTGAGGTGGGGTCAGCCCTATCTCAAAATAAGCTACCTCCTAAGCAATCAGACCCGGGTAGTTTTTCGATCCCTTGTCACATCGGTATGCGATTGATTGATAATGCGCTATGCGATTTAGGCGCTAGCGTAAGTGTTTTACCTTTGTCTCTAGCTAAGAGACTTGGTGTGACAAAGCTGAGTTGCACCAACATGACTGTCCAGATGGCCGACCGTAGTTTATCACGGCCACTAGGTGTGTAGAAGAAGACGACTGTTCGGATCGGGAAGTTCTTTATTCCCGTTGATTTTGTCGTCTTAGATATCCCCGAAGATGTGCACACCCCTATCATTTTAGGGAGACCATTTTTGTCCACTGCCCGTGCAGTAATAGACGTCGGGGGGAAGACTTTGACCTTTCAGGTAGGGGACGAGGAGCTGACTTTCCATCAGTCCAAGTTCCGGAGGGCTCCCATGCAAGCTCAGCCTTGCAATGCCCTCTCTTCTGTTGACCCTATTATTGACACTCCAGATGAAAATCTAGAGAATATTGCTGTTATTGCTAACCCTCCGCCTCATACTGAGAGCAAAAAGGAGGAAAGTTCGTCTGTTTTCCTTACTGCAGGTACAGATGAAGGCAAGAAAGGAGCTGTCAAGGGACAGGGTGCAACCATTATCAATCAAACTGGAGCCAAGGATGCAAAAGAAGATGATAGAGGGGCTAGAACGAAGACAGTTCGAACCTACATAGATGGGAACTACATTCCTCCTACTGTCACAAACAGTAATTCAAGCTCATGGAAATCAAAGAGGACGGTCAGCATCGCTGAAGTGACGTCCTCCAGTCAGAAGCCCACGAAGGGGCTACTGAAAGCTGATGGGAATTAAACGGGGAAATGCCCCGTGTAACAAATTGTAATAGATATTTGGTTGAATTTCTTTTGAATTTATTTATTATGCTTTTAATTAGGACAATTAGTTTAGACATTTCTTTAGCTTAGACTGAGACTATAGACTGTGTTTTCTGCGTTTTTGGTATTTTGGGATGTGTTTGGATATGTTTTACGCAGGTTTGGGGAAGATGCACGCATTTCGAGGAAGTAAAGACAGAAATTCAAAGAAGTCTACACGAGAAGCCCTCGATCGAGTACTTTTTGTACTCGATCGAATGGCAATTGGGTCGATCGAACTGGCGAGTTACTCGATCGAGAAAGGCCACAGAGGAAATGGTCGATCGAGAGGTCTATTACTCGATCGAGCAAAGGGGACAGCAAAAGCCCTCGATCGAGTGATTAAAACCACTCGATCGAGTGAAATGAACAGGGACCGCGGGAGTTTTCTTTCTTAAACTCTTTATTTCCCTAATCTTATTTCATTTCACTTATAATTTCCGTCTAACCTCTCCCTAATGTGCGATTGATTTTCCCCCAAATCCCCATTTCTTGCCCAATATTATCAAATCCGCCACCTACAATCCCTTCATAGCTATTAATCTTCAATAACCCCTTATTTTCCCCCTCTTTTATGCTCATTTTCGCGGTTTTTAAAGGGGATTAGGGTTTGCGGTTTTTCAATCGAAAATCCGCCTTGGTTGATTGTTTTTTGAAGTTTAATTGCATATTGTAGGTTAATCATCATCAAGTAAGTGTTTTCTTTCACACTCTTTGCATTCTCTCTTCAATTAATTCGAATTTCTTTGAGGTGATTGAATTAGGGTTCGAAAATTCCATGTCTAGTCGATTTGTTTCGATTAAATTGTGTTCATTTGCCCTTGATTAGCTTGTTGATGATAGTTTCGCAATTCCTCGCTGTTTCTATATGATTAATTCGAATTTTGCGCGATTTCCGCGATTAGGGTTCCTGTAAGTCGAATATGTCGACTATCAGACGGTCATTCTGTTGCCTTGCTTGCTTAACTTCAGTCCATGCTTACTTATCATCTTTGTTAATCGCCGTTACCGTCCCCTATCGCCATTACTTGATGTGAATTGTTGGGAAATCCCGTGCTGTGAGTAGCAATCTTCGACTGCTAGGAGTCATACATGCTCCCATATTTGGTTTTCCTGCTGCTTTCGCCTTTAGCGGTCACTATTTTAGCATATTATCACCACTCACATGCTGCTCTTCGAAATTTTTGAGGAATTGTTTGATCTTGATTGCTGTACGTCGATTATTTCGACCAATAGGGCCATTCTTTTTCTTTGTCACATGTTGGTTAGCGGTTGTTTTAACCACGGTTAGCAGCATATTTTCTTATCATGCCCTTTGATACCTTGCAGGATGGACGCGAGTTCTTTACCTTCTATTAGTACGTCCTCCAGCTCGTCCGTGAGCGAGTCAGTGGTCCCTGCTGTTGCCACTAGCTCCGCCTTGGTCACCACTGCGGACAGATTCTACTTGTCTCCTGCAGGGACAGTGTACGCCGCGACTAGCTCGGCCCGGGAGCTCGGTTCAGCTACACCAGCCCACTACTCCTACCGGGCCTTTCTCCTTGGCCGGATCGCGGACGCACTCCTCGTCTCCCGCAGCTGGTATGTCGCCACCGAGGCCACATCAGCAAAGGCTAGCCGATTAGCCATCACTTCCAGCCCTTCCGAGGTCGTTGTTACGGAGAGGGCGCTCTCACACCTTTACCGAAGTCGCCCACGACGTTTCACTTCGCAGGCTCACCGGAAACGGTTAGTTGCTCTACTTCGTTGCCCTCTCTCCCCCACCCGTTTCCTTGCGCGGACTGACCTAGAGACCTTAGGCATTTATGAGGAGGTCTGTAGTTTGTTGAACGGGACGGGTATGTCGGGTCTGATTACCATGCAGGAGGCTACTATTCGTACCCTTACATAAGAGTTCTTTAGCTCCTATTCCTTTGACACCGAGTCTTATGATGCTGACCACTCCAGCTCTTGCATTCACTTTCGACTCCGCAACGAGTCACACCGCTGGACTTTGCCCAAGTTTGGGCAGGTTTTAGGCCTAGTCAGTGACGGTCCCACCGCCCCACCTCGAGACCTCCTTCAGCCACTTTGGGCTGCGCTTACCCACACTCCCTTCCCCTCACGGAAGGGAGCTCATGTTCACTTACCTGCGCCCCGTTACTACTTGCGTCTGTTAGGAGAGACCATTTTTGGGCGCCCTGAGTCCAATAACGTGACCAACACCGAGCTAGCGATTCTCGCGGGGTACCTCAACATTGACTACGGTACCCCGTTTGTTCTAAACATTGCCTATCTGGTAGCTTAGCATTGGAACGGAATTGGGACTCGGGTCAAGACCGCTATTGTCTGCGGCGGGCTAGTTACTCGGATTGCCCGCCACCTTTACCCCACTGACCCCAGGCTCACTGCATCTGATGAGATGGCTTACCTTAACCTGGGAGCCATGACTGACTTTGCCTGGTTCCCAAAGGCGAAGGGGAGTGCGAGGACGTGGAAGATCTGTGGTTCCACGTCTGTTACCTTGCCGTGCTCTACCCTTCCGCCACTTCTGTCGCTCCCTACTGCTGCTGAGGGAGCGAGGCCACCTCCACCTACCTACCACCTTACCTTCACCCCTCCTTCTTCTTCTAGGAAGAGGAAGCGGGAGGCCGGAGCATCTTCTAGCTCTCAGGCTCAGACTCAGGCCCAGGCCCGGGCTGGACCGACCCCCACGCCTCAGCCTACACTCACTCCACCTCCCTCTGACCCGGCCTTTCCGGCCAACTTTGTCTGCCCTCCTGTTTTAGAGGCGCCCGAGGTCATGGACCAAGGGCGTCGTGATGCCGTGCTTTCGGATATGTGCAGGTACATTACTGAGATGAGACGGGATATGGCTTTGGCCGTATTCCCGCTCTACGAGTTCCATATCCGAGCCCGGCGACCGATTCCAGAGGGGTGGCCGCATCCTTCTTTCTACCGATACCCAGCGGACGGGTACCCTCCACTTTCTTCGACTCGAGGAGGAGCGGAGGAGGCAAGGTAGCACGAGAGGTGCGATTCTGGCCGAGCGGGCGGCACACCGGGCTGCCAGAGAGGAGGAGAGTGATCCTCCGTTCGTACCCGGTCCGGAGGATCAGCCTGGAGATGACGACTGAGTCTCCCCCTTGTTTGTTGCTGGTTTGGGGAGACCGTTTTGTTGAGTCGGAGTACCTAGGAGACGGCGGTGCCGACGACGAGTAGTAGCTCTTGGTCTACTCACTTCCCGGTTTTCGTTTGGTTTGGGGAAGTTCGTGTTTTGTATGTTCTCTTACTCTTTTTATTTCGTCTCCTTTATTTTCTTTTATTGGTTGTATACTCCCATCCCCCATTTTTCTGCTGGTGTATGCTGGAGGACAACGAGGGCGTTGTCCGTTTTGGTTTGGGGAGGGTATTGCATCCTTTTGAGTCTGCATCTGCATTTGTTTTGCATTCACGTTTAATTTTCAGTTTGCATTTGTTGTTTATTTTCATAGAAAAATCAAAAATCCAAAAAAATTAGAAAATGTTACAATTCAAAAAAATTTTCACGTTTATTTTTGCATATAGGTTGAGTCGGAACGGTAGATTCCCGTGATGAAATTGCACTATAGCCTGTCATATTACTTGAGCCTTGCACTTGTATTGATAGTTTTTAGCCTTGTCATACGCATAATCTACGAATTTCTGTTCAAATAATAGCTGACTGTTTAGACTAGACCTAATAAACTGGCAAACTACTTAAAAATTCTGAGTTTTAGAGCTATAACTGGTGACATTCATGACCAGTTCATTAGGAATTTTGAGAGTAGTACTCCCTGCATAGCATGTTTGTCTCATTTGCACATTTATGACATTCAATTTCTCGTCAAATGCACATATTCGGGTTTGTGGTTGGTGTCACATGCAGGGAGGGTCTTGCAATTTCCCCTTTCTTACATCTTTCACCCATTTAGCTCCACTTTAGCCAAACTTGCCTTTTTGACCCATTAGCTACATTCCAAACTAAGCCTGCCTAGTCAAGCTAGTTAGTTTGTCCTCTTGTGGTATGTTTCCATTGCAGTTTGGTCTGTCATTCTTGTTGGAGTAGGTGTCTGTATCAAGGAAGGAGAAAGAAAAAAAAAGAAAAAAAAAAAAGAGAAAAAAGTATTGAAAAAGAAAAAAGGAGAAACGTGAAAGAAGAAGAAAGAAAAAAAAAAGAAAAGAAAATGAAAAGAAAAAAAAAAGATGAGATTCACGTATACAATGAACAAAAAGAAAAAAAAAAGTTGTGAAAAAGTTGGACCCTCTTGTCAGAGTTGAGAAGATGTTCGAAGATGTACAATCGACAAGAGGGTTGGTTGTTTTGATTAGCTTTGCATTTCAGACGATGTGTTTAAAAAAGGGAACTTTGTGACCGTCTGACTCCTCCACTCTTATTCTATATTTTTTGAGGAGATTGTGCTTTGAGTCTAGTGAGTTTTGTGCCAAGTGAAGGGCACCCGTGTTTAGCCTTTCAGTCAGTTTGAGATCCGGATGGTTTATTATGGTCCTGTTAGGAACTAGCTTGACGCTTCTACCTCCACATTTCCATAACTTGTTTTGCCTTTTCTCACCTGAACCTCACTATTCCCATATTATTTGCAAATCCTCGGCTGTGACGGACATTATTTGGTTGGAGTGTGTGCATTAGTACTTGAATTGTCTTTCATTTTTGTTGCATGCATGCTATGTAGGTCGCAGATAGGCGAGTGACTGTCTTTTCTTCTCTCTTTTACATATAACATTTGCCCTTTGCTTCATGAGAGAAGAGTGACCACGTGAGAGTCCAGTTTTGTTGGTCTTGCAAGGTCGATAGGTCGACTTTATTTCGAATGACTTATAATTCGTTTGCGTATTGACCGCTTGGCTTAATCGTTGATTTTTGTTGCATTAAATTGGTTCAAGTAGACAAGTTAAGCTAGCTCTGAGTTATCATTTCCGTTCCATTAGTTTAGTTTTGAGTTTACTCGAGGGCGAGTAAAGGTTTGGTTTGGGGAGATTTGATACGTGCCTAATGTATAGTCTTTTTGGCCTATTTCAAAGACGTATTTCTATGCATTTCTATCTTGTTTTTATAGTATTTTGCCCGAATTGGCTACTTTGGTGTATTTTGTCCTTTTTGTAGGAATGATCGCGGAAGTAGCGGAACCATACTCCTTTTCGTCCCTTTTGCATGCATTTAGAGGAGACGGGATTATCCCAGAGTGAGATGTTGCACTTAGAAGTGTCGTTGCACGCATTATGAGGCATTTGGGTGAAGACGGAAGCTGAATTGAAGACCCAAGTGGTCTATCGAGCTGATTGGTGGTCGATCGAGTGGTCCCTAAGCTCCCCAAGGCTCGATCGAGCTATTCCTTACTCGATCGAGTAAGCTGCATTCGACCAAGCCCTCGATCGAGTACCCTGATGGTCGATCGAGGGACTTCTGCTGAGACATTGGTCGATCGAGTGGTTTTGCCTACTCGATCGAGAGGTTTTCGACATTGTGGGCTTAATCAGTCCATGTTTTATTTCCGCATAAACACTTAGGGGTTTTGGCTATTTAACCTATGTTTTACTAGGTTATTAGTCATTCCTTTTTACTATCTCTTTTACGATCATCCACATTAGAACTACTGCTACTTTTCCTACTTTACTTTTCTCCTTCTACTGTTGCTTGCATTTTGGGATTATTTCACTCGGATTTCGTGTCTTTACGCCGGAATTTGCTTGGATTGTAATCTTCTCTCCTCTTTAATAATAATTAACCTTCTGTTGCTTTTAATTCTTGTTATTGTTATCATTCTTCCTGCCCTAGTTTATTTATTATTGAATTTTATTATTATTCCATTATGTCATCTGCTGGGAAATTATCTGCTGTTAGATTAATTATGAGTATGAGTAGCTAAACCCTTTCATGTTGGGATTAGGGGATCTGCGGTAGAATAATGACGACGTAGTGAATGAATTAGATGAGTGCACGCTTCTATGTCACCCATTAATCTGGCTACAATTAATCTTGGATCGAAAGATTGGACTAAATAGGCCTGCTATAAACAGTAGACTACCCTAATGAGGACGAAAGTTAAGTTAGTGGTATTTTAGGGTGGGAAGTGGACCGAAAGGACCTTCTAATATCCGTCTCACATCAGTTCGTCTGAGTCATTTACTGCTAAGTTGTTGAACTACCGTAGTGAACCGAATTCCCGACATGTCCCCCTCTTATTGATAGTTTTAATTCACTTCCTGCTTTACTGCTCTTTGTTTATTTCTCTTCCTTTCAACTCCGTAGTTTAGAACCAAAAATTTAATCAACACCAATTGTTACCATAGATTAGAAATAGACAGCTGTAGTTGCATTACCTCCCTGAGGATTCGATACTCGACTGCCTCTACTACATTTTTAGTTGAGACCGTTAGGTTTTATTTTTGACAGGTACGCGACAGACGTGTCACTTTCCCTGATCATCTTAATCTGTTCCACCATTTCATGCACCATCTCTGGTCCTAAGACCACTGCCTCAGCACTATCGTCCCAACAGATTGGACTCCTACATCTCCTCCCATACAAAGCCTCAAACGGTGCCATACCAATACTAGTGTGATAGCTGTTATTGTAAGAAAATTCTATCAAGTCCAACCTCTGCTCCCAGCTACCACCAAAATCCATCACACAAGCTCGCAACATATCCTCAAGAGTCTTGATTGTTCTCTCGATCTGCCGTCTGTCCTGTCGCAGGATGAAAAGCTGTACTCATCTTCAGATTTGTCTCTAACGATTCCTGCAACTCCTTCCAAAACCTCGAAATAAATCTCGCATCTCTGTCAGACACTATGTCCTTAGGGACTCCATGTAACTTCAGCACGTTCTTTTGATAGGCCATAGCCAATTGTGCCTTAGTCCATGTATCTTTCATTGGAACAAAGTGAGCTGACTTGGTCAGACGATCCACTATCACCCAAATCATATTGTAGATACCCGTATCCGTCGATATTGGAATTTATAGAGAACCCGACAAACACCCGATGATGATAGGACACATGTATTCTTTAGTTGTCATTGTCATTATTTGGAGCTCGTTTTACGAGGTAGAATGGGCGTCGTCGATGAAGTATTTTATTAATTTAAATGATATTTAAATTAACGTTTTTAGTGAATTCATTCTGTTAATTTAAATGATATTTGAATTAATGTTTTTAGTGGGTTCATTTTGTTATTTTAAATGATATTTAAAATTAATGTGTTTTTTGAGTGAATTCATTTTTATTTAGTTTAAATGATATTTAAATTAAAGCTTTATTTTGAATTTATTTTCTTAAGTTATTTTATTGAAAATAAAATAAATATTTGATTTGAAAAATCATTTTATAAGTATATTTGATTTGAAAAGTCATTTATTTCAATTTGTTAATTGGTTTGAAAAATCAATTTTAAAAGCGAAAAACTCGTTTTGCATCTTGTTTTGAGCTCGATTTTAGCTCGGTTTTTTAAGCCCGTTTCCTTTGCGAATTGGCACGAATCTCGAGTACACTAACCCACCTATACCAATACCCATCAACCCATGTTCGAACCCCCGTACCATGGCCCAAATTCTCGTTCAAAACCAACCACAAGCAGCCCGCACCCAAACCGCAAACAGTCCCCTGTTTTGCGAGCCAATTCCCGAGCCCAAACCCGCTTCAAACACTACCAAGACCCGTACCCATTAACCCTAACCCATACCCTAGTATCCTACCCATATTATCCTAGCTTGATCACCAAGAAACCCCCCAAAACGAACCCTAGAAACCCCTCCCAAAACCGATGGACAGCAGCTATGTTCATTGAGCCCGATTTGCCTCTCCTCCTTTTTAACCTATTTTAAACCCTTATAAATACCACCCCTTCACCATCCATTCATTCCTCTAAGTTCTCCATACATCCAACCATCACCCACAAGGTTTAAACCTCAGAAACAAACCCTAAACATCCTTCAAAAACCCTAAACAAAACCGACACACAAACTGAAACTGTTTGTGTGTCCTCTTCGAAAACCCATTCGTTCCTCCATCAAACCTCCATCAAAACTCGATTTTCTTGTTCCTAATTAACCACATAACATCCATCTACATATTAGACAAAGAATTACGAGCCAAATTGCCCTTGAGAGTACACGAGATCCCTCGAAAAACAGAGTGAAATAACACTCTGTTTTCGCGGTTTACTCTTGTCTGTCCAGTTCTGTTTGCGCTCGTTTTTCGTGCCCAATAACCCAAAACGAGCCGGGGTTGCTTTAAGATCCTTGTTCTCCTCTCTTTCTAGTTTCCAAAACATCTTTCGGATCGAATTTTCGTCGTGAAACGAGGGAGATATCACTGTTTTAAAATCGCTGTCCAGAAACTTTCCAAAACCCGTGTTTGCTTTGTTCTTCGTCGACGACGGCCTCTCGAGATAAAATCTACCATTGATTACGACCCAAGACGGTGTCAACGATACATGTAGGTTGAGGGTGCATCAAATCCCCTCCTCTTTCCTCTTTTTATTTCGTTTTTTTTATGCTTTTTTTATAGTTTGTTTTTTGTTTGTTTTCGTTTTGTTTATCGCTTGTTTTAATTAACTACGAAACTAGTTAGTCCGAGTATGAGTTAAAGTACCACTATGAACACCCGCGTTGACTTGAGATGGGAAAAGAAACCGCTACATCGTCGGTCGTACACCCCCGTCTCATTTACATATCCTCGTGTTCAAAGTAGGGCATAAATAAAACGAGTTGTCTAACTTTCATCGCTTTCGACCCCTTTCTTTTTTTGCCAAATCGACATACCCTAGGACCCGTTGTATGTTAGTTTAACCTCTGATTGTTAACCTATGGCGCATTTAGATGACTTTAATTTAATTTAATAACCTAATTAGACACGATAGGTGGCTTCGACGTAAGTTATAAAATCAATCGACGATTCTGTAAATAATTGAATGCATCTCTCTCTTTCACCTAATTTCTCGCTAGTATAAGAGTGCGTGATTAACACCTTCTTATTGACACTCGATGAGTTAATTTAATTAGCGAATTTGACCTAATTAGACCCTTTAGGCCGTGTAGAATGCACCCTCATGCAACAATCAATCAACATCGTTTTTAACTCGTTTTCTAACTTGTTTCCTATCCCTTTTCGCAATCATTCGATCTAACCAATGAATCTAACTTAGGAACTAGGTTGGCCTCGTCTTGGCCGTGAGGGTGGCCGTCGGTTTGGGCCGTGAGGTGGCCGTTTTCTTTACCTTTCTCGTTTTGTTTTTGTACCGTTTGTTTTCTCGTTGTTTCATTGTTTGTAATTTATCGTTGGTTTATCGAGTTGTAATCTTTCAAGTTTGTTTTCTTTTTATCGAGTCAAATGATTTCTAAAAACCTTAGTCTTGTTTGGTTAGACGGTTGTTCCCCAATGCTTGTAGGAGCGTAGTAAACCGCATGTTGTTTAAAGCAACATGGCCGGTTTATGCTAATGCATGCTTTGGTGCGTAGCCCTATGTCTAATTCGATGAGATTAAGCGCGAGCACGCACTACGAGGAGTGACCCAAGGACCGTGGGTCATGTGAGCCGTGGGCCACCCCTCATGTGCACGGTTTTCAAGGCCAAACGGCCGTGTGTTTTGTGTCGTGTACGGTTGTATGTAGCAAGTGTATTTAGATCGAGTTGTATCTTTAATTCGTTGTTGCGTCGGCATGAAATGCCTGGGTTGTAATAGGTAGATCCCAACGGCTCCCCCATTCCCCCTGAGCCTTGTTTGTTTGCTTTACATGTTGTTAGATTAATCAACCCACATGCTAAATTACAACTTTGACAAAGTTAGTTTAGTTGCATCTAAAACGACATAGAAATTGTTGTCACATGATAGGGTTAAAACAACGTTTGCATTTCATATATCGTAGTAGCTATGACCTTGTTTGAAATCCGACACTTGACTTAGTAGAGGCCGTTATCGACGGGCGGGGTTGGGTGTCCTTATGGGCTTCCCAACACGTACCCTCACCCCTTACTCAAGATCTATGGTTTGTGGATCCGTCTAAATACCATTGGATTACGAGAGTCATTTAAATCGAGTGATATAGGGTACAAGTCTTTATCTTTAATCACTCGTAGTCGATTGGCTTTATGCTTTTCGATGAAAGGTGTAAAGTTGACTTGAACGGTTCCAAGTTCCCAAAAAACTTGGTGGCGACTCTAATTTGTCTTAATTCGATTCGAAAGAACCTCGAGTCGATTATGCCTAGTGTGGATCCCGCGGACGCAGTTCCCGAGGGCCTTGTCCACAGTTTGGCGACTCTGCTGGGGAAAGAGGACTAGTTACACTGTGTTTCTAGGGTCTTTTCCTCCGAGGTGAAACTTGAAAAGAAAGTGTTGGAAAGTAAAACATTACTCATAGTGCTACGATTCATGCATAAACCCTTAAGGACTTGCCCGGGCCGTCCCAGCGTTTCTTCGTGATGCGTGGGGGGCGACGTCCCACTATGCCGGGAAGCTGCACATTGCTCGCTTCCACTTCGCCTCGCGTGGTTCTTGATGGTGGGGACGATCTTCTAGGTACTTTACCTTAAGACACCTTGCTGTATAAGACCGCAAAAGGATGGAGGGCATAGACCTTCTTATAGAAGACTTGCCGAGACTTAGAGATGTCTAGGAGCATACATCCTTATAACATGAGAATGACAATGTGCAATGTGTTTTCCCGAGTCCTTTTTTCGAAAATTCCAAGTCCTTTTCAAAACCGAACTTTTGAACAACTTACTTTCAAACCTAGCATGATTTTCAAAACGCGGAATGCTGCCCAAATAGGACTAGAATTTCGGCCCAAAACAAGCTTTTATAGCCGGCATGCTGCCCATTTCAAATCTCATTTTTTCAAATCGATCATTCGTTTTTCAAAATCAATCCAAAATGTTTCTCGAACCTCAACCAAGCATGAAATGCGTCGAGTCGTGTCCGGGTCATGGCCGTGTTAGGCCGGGTTTGTTTCAAGAGTCTAGAACACGACCTTGTTGGGTCACCCAAACTCACCTCTTGGGCTTTGAGTCATGTTGGTCGACCTTTTGGTCAAGAATAGTCCACAAAAAAAACGTCCAAGCTAGGCCTTATGGACGTTTCACTCGAACCCATGGGCTATGTTTAGCCCAATCACGGGTTTAGTCACACCAAGTCCAGTTTAGAATCGAGTTATGACAGTTTGAGTCATGTCGTTTTGTCGAGTCTAAAATGAACCGATGTCTAAATCAAACCGTGAGTTGAACCTTTGGTTAGTCAATCTCAAGTCGAGTCTTTGTTCAAGTCAAGTTAGGGTCGTGTCCTTAAGTGTGCAGGGGCTCTTACTTTAAATATTGACTCGAGACGGGGTTTTCTTGTAGAAAGGCCGCCCAAAACCCGACGTCAAGCAATGGAAGATGCTATCAACAAGCTCACGGAGGCCGCGAACCTCATGATGACCCGAATGGATGTGATCGAGTCTAAGTTGGTTGAAGATTCCTCTTCGTCTACTCCACCTCGATCGATTTGGAGAAACGGTTCAAGTTCATCGAGGACCGTTTGAAGCTCTCCCAAGGGAAGAATATCCACTATGAGAATGCTAGGGCCTATGCCCCGATTCAGACAAGTTGCCCACGAACATGGTACTCACCGACATCCCAAAGTTCAAGGGCACCGAAGATCCGATCCACCATGTTAAGGCCTATAAAGGGTACTTAGCATCGAAGGGAGTACCTGCTGATATGCTCTACGAAATTTTCGCCCAATCTGCGGGAGAACACCCGAAGGCGTGGTTCTACAATCTCGACCTTAAGAACTTCCCCACTTTCGAAGATATTACGGTGGAGTTCGTAAGCACTATCGACAATGTTGAGATTCAAACCAACATAAGAACTTTGGAGGTTATGACACAAAAGGAGAAAGAGGGCTTTATTGAATTCCTCGCAAGATGGCGCGCTGAAAGCGTGAAGTTAGCTAAGAAGCCCGATGAAGTTGAAATGGTAGATAAGTTCGTGAAGAATTTACGACCTGTTTACCGTAATGCTCGAAATACAGAATTTTGGTTCTTTCAAAGAATTGATAAGAATCGGGATAAAGGTAGAGGACGATGTCCGAATGGTCAAGCCGAGAAGCCAAAAGGATACCAAGGGGCCTCGTCATCTAAAGCAAAAGCACCAAAGAACGACCCATTTGGATGAAGCCATCAATCTCTTAGAAGGGCAATCGAAGAATTCGCAGCGCCAAACACCTAGGGCATTCACCGATATCGGATGCACTTATACATATGCTCTCCAAAGGCTCATAGCCCAAGGAAAGTGAAGCCTATTGGTCCAACTCCGGACCCTCCTGGCGATCAACAAGGTAAATGGTATAAACCAAATGCCTCTGTGCCTTTCATCAAGGGAAAGGCCATGATATGAAAGGTGCTATCGATGAAGCACGAAATTCAAGACATGATTGAGAACGGAACGCTCCCGATCCCATTTTGTTAAACCTAATAACATCACCAATCCATTTGGCGATCACTCCAACTTTGTTTCGTCGAAGAAGACAATGTCGATTATTCCCATCTTATACGCCCATGTCACTTGAAAGGGGTGTTCATCGGGAAGATATTTGTGGATTGCTTTGAATTCTTGCCAAACCCGAAGAATGAAATTCAAGTCGGGAGTCTTGCTCAAGAATGTTCTCCTCTCATTAACGAAGTTAATAAAGGACAATTCGATTCACCAACCTTCATCATTGGCGTAGATCCTCGGATGACTACCTCGGATGGAGGCAGACCATCAAAGGGATCAAGAACAAAAGCCGAGCATCTAAGGCGACACGGTTGAACAAGAGAAAGCTCAAGACCAGATTTGAAAATTATGAGTCGGGATTCGTTTTCTTATCTTAGTTGAGTCGAGTCTAGGACTTTCTTTTCCTGAAGTTGAGTCGTTTGTTCCGCGATGACCTAGGGTGTGTCCTAGGAATCGTTTCTTCGAGTCTGTTAAGCTTTTGTCTTTCCAATAAAAAGTTCCGGTTTCGTTTCCAAATTTGTCTTGTTTTCAACCCCCAATCATTCTGAAAGCATGATAAAACGCACAACACACTCAAAGGAATCCCTGGGGTAGAAATATGTCCCATTTCGAAATTTAAGGTACATTAAAATCCCGTGTTTGATTCCTTTACCTATTCCATGTCCGGTGGTAGAAAACCTCCATCTGAACCAGTGCTTATGACAAGATTTTAGATGATTCTATGACAAACCCGGACTAGCTCCTTGTTTCCCCTATCGATGATGGAAGGCAAACTTTTTCCCCAACAAAATCATCCCATCTCGAAGAGAGAAGATATCAACCCGTTCTAACAAGGAATTGTTAGTTCTTACCCAAATTAGTTGGCGAAGCCCAGTTTTCGAGGTGTATCCATTTATGACTAAGAGAATGAATAGAAGATCATTTTCAAAGAGAGAAAAAAGATGAAAAAGAATGAAAGAATGAGAAAAAGAGAAGAATGGGAAAAATAAAAAAAATGAAAAAAAAAGAAAAGAAGAAGGAAAAAAGTGATGAAAGAAAAAGAAAAAAGAAAAAAAAGATGTTGAAGTTATTGCAAAAGGTTTTTGGTTGAATGTTGAAGTTACAGAAGCCAGAAGTCAAGTCAAGTACCCATAGTTGAAGTTCAATGGGCGAAGCCCAAAAGCTTAAGTAGTAACCTCTTTACCCCTAAGTCCTTTCGAGACGATTCAAGGGGATAGTCGGGAATTTTGAGAATCATTCCGCTTGTGTTGTTATACCTAGCCTTTAGGGTCCAGACATGGAGATTTGAACCCACATTGTTTTCCAACCCATTTGCACTCGGGTTTCATCAAACCCGAGACACCCATTCCAACCACATCAGCAGCCATAGCCCTTGGCCTTAGCACCACAAAACAAACCTTCAGAATGATGGTTAACCATTCCAACTTGTTATTACCAAGCTCCACATCCTAAAAGATCCAAGCCTTTTACACCTAACCCCAAACACGGGATTTAACGGTACTTTACAGGCTAGAATGGGATACGACATGATACCTTAGGTGAAACCTTTGAGTGTGTACACACAATAAAAATGCCATGTTTATGCACCTTGATCGAACTACGTCGGATTTGATTTCGCTCCACGCGAATACGTAGGCAGTCCTTCAGAATAAGGGATTCAATCCACTCATCAACCAAGTTGTCATCTTGTCAGTTTCTTACGGGTCTTAACCAAGTCCAAATGAAGCCACCTTTGTTTGAGTCGGTCTTAGCACTTGATGTAGGTTAGGATGAGGATATAGGTTCGGATGAATAGTACCGAGTCTCAGAATGAGCTTTATCTAATGGTTTAGGCAAAGATGCTGAGTCACATAGATGTGGGTTTGCGTTGGGAACAGAAAATATGAAAAACCCATTTGAAAAGAAAGAAGGCGTGGAAGAAAAATAGTAAAAAGCCCGCTGAAAAGAAAGAAGGCGGTGGCAAGAAATGATGAAAACTCGCTGAAAAGAAAGGAGGCGAGGAGAAGAGTGACAAAATGTTCCCAACAAGAGTGATGTGTGATGTCTAAGTGCTTTCATAAAATCAGTCTGTGTTTACCGTCTGGGCGAAGCCAACGTTGTTTCCGTGAGTTTAATCCACCTTGTCAATGCCAAGTGATCTTGATTCCCATGTGCCCTTGGGAGCACGCCCATGCCATACGATATCTGTGTCTCAAGTCCGATGGCCTTGTGATTCCCATTTGCCATCTTTTGGCGCCAGAATGGCCAATTTACATTTCTACCCTCAGCGAGTCAATAATTGAATTAAAACCCGTACACACTTAGGGTTTTATTTTCCTTTTTTGTTTTACGGTAGCGGGCTACGCCCACGTGGTTTACGAATCATATAGTATGTCTGAGTCGCATTTCATGCTCACCCATCAATCAAAAGCTTCAACATTCAAAATTTCAAAATTTCAAAATTTCAAAATTTCAAAATTTCAAAAACTTTTTGGGTCGACGACCCAACATCCAAGTGATTCATTTCAAATTCAAAATTGTCAACATGTTCAAATTTCGGGTCGATGACCCAGTCTTTCAAATTCAATTTTCAGGTCGATGACCCAATCATTCAAAATTTTCAAATTCAATTTTCGGGTCGATGACCCAGTACTTCAAAATGATCCAATTCCAAGATCGATGATCCCAATGTGCTTATGTGATGATTATTGCTAGTACATTTTCTATGTTTCAAATGTAGCAGGATATGCTTCAGCTGGGGGCTCTAAAGTCTTCGACTTTAGAGCCATTTAAATAGGGGCTCTGGCCGTTGGCTTGAGAGACCATTATCAAGATGAAATAGATGACATCCACTCAGAATTCAATTCAATTACAAGAGTATGAAATGGAAGAATTCCTTAGCTGAAAGCAAATGATGAAAGCGACGGCAACCTCCTCGGAAAGTCCCGTCCCATTTAGACAAGTGCCAGCAGATGATAAATCTTGGGCCAATGTCAGTAGATGATGAATTTTGGACATACGCCCCAGATGATAAACTTTGGGCATGTGTCGGCAGGTTGCCGAACTACGACGCGGGTTTGATTAAAGTCGAGAAACGGATACGTAGGCGCCTAAGGATAAGGCTCAACCCACCTTTTTATGCAGTTCATGGGTCGATGACCAACAATGATAATTCGACGCAACAGAAGCAAGAGTTAATCCCCAACGAAGTTTCAGGTATGATCTCTTCTTATGGCTGGCGAGCTTATATACGCAAGTCTAATGGACTATAAACGACCGAAGAATCCTCGGTCGAAAGGGACTGGGGTATACTTTGACTTTCGCCTTGTCCAAGCCTCGGTCAAAGTGGGGGCTCTGTAGATACCCGTATCCGTCGATATTGGAATTTATAGAGAACCCGACAAACACCCGATGATGATAGGACACATGTATTCTTTAGTTGTCATTGTCATTATTTGGAGCTCGTTTTACGAGGTAGAATGGGCGTCGTCGATGAAGTATTTTATTAATTTAAATGATATTTAAATTAACGTTTTTAGTGAATTCATTCTGTTAATTTAAATGATATTTGAATTAATGTTTTTAGTGGGTTCATTTTGTTATTTTAAATGATATTTAAAATTAATGTGTTTTTTGAGTGAATTCATTTTTATTTAGTTTAAATGATATTTAAATTAAAGCTTTATTTTGAATTTATTTTCTTAAGTTATTTTATTGAAAATAAAATAAATATTTGATTTGAAAAATCATTTTATAAGTATATTTGATTTGAAAAGTCATTTATTTCAATTTGTTAATTGGTTTGAAAAATCAATTTTAAAAGCGAAAAACTCGTTTTGCATCTTGTTTTGAGCTCGATTTTAGCTCGGTTTTTTAAGCCCGTTTCCTTTGCGAATTGGCACGAATCTCGAGTACACTAACCCACCTATACCAATACCCATCAACCCATGTTCGAACCCCCGTACCATGGCCCAAATTCTCGTTCAAAACCAACCACAAGCAGCCCGCACCCAAACCGCAAACAGTCCCCTGTTTTGCGAGCCAATTCCCGAGCCCAAACCCGCTTCAAACACTACCAAGACCCGTACCCATTAACCCTAACCCATACCCTAGTATCCTACCCATATTATCCTAGCTTGATCACCAAGAAACCTCCCAAAACGAACCCTAGAAACCCCTCCCAAAACCGATGGACAGCAGCTATGTTCATTGAGCCCGATTTGCCTCTCCTCCTTTTTAACCTATTTTAAACCCTTATAAATACCACCCCTTCACCATCCATTCATTCCTCTAAGTTCTCCATACATCCAACCATCACCCACAAGGTTTAAACCTCAGAAACAAACCCTAAACATCCTTCAAAAACCCTAAACAAAACCGACACACAAACTGAAACTGTTTGTGTGTCCTCTTCGAAAACCCATTCGTTCCTCCATCAAACCTCCATCAAAACTCGATTTTCTTGTTCCTAATTAACCACATAACATCCATCTACATATTAGACAAAGAATTACGAGCCAAATTGCCCTTGAGAGTACACGAGATCCCTCGAAAAACAGAGTGAAATAACACTCTGTTTTCGCGGTTTACTCTTGTCTGTCCAGTTCTGTTTGCGCTCGTTTTTCGTGCCCAATAACCCAAAACGAGCCGGGGTTGCTTTAAGATCCTTGTTCTCCTCTCTTTCTAGTTTCCAAAACATCTTTCGGATCGAATTTTCGTCGTGAAACGAGGGAGATATCACTGTTTTAAAATCGCTGTCCAGAAACTTTCCAAAACCCGTGTTTGCTTTGTTCTTCGTCGACGACGGCCTCTCGAGATAAAATCTACCATCGATTACGACCCAAGACGGTGTCAACGATACATGTAGGTTGAGGGTGCATCAAATCCCCTCCTCTTTCCTCTTTTTATTTCGTTTTTTTATGCTTTTTTTATAGTTTGTTTTTTGTTTGTTTTCGTTTTGTTTATCGCTTGTTTTAATTAACTACGAAACTAGTTAGTCCGAGTATGAGTTAAAGTACCACTATGAACACCCGCGTTGACTTGAGATGGGAAAAGAAACCGCTACATCTGTCGGTCGTACACCCCCGTCTCATTTACATATCCTCGTGTTCAAAGTAGGGCATAAATAAAACGAGTTGTCTAACTTTCATCGCTTTCGACCCCTTTACTGTTTCGGCCAAATCGACATACCCTAGGACCCGTTGTATGTTAGTTTAACCTCTGATTGTTAACCTATGGCGCATTTAGATGACTTTAATTTAATTTAATAACCTAATTAGACACGATAGGTGGCTTCGACGTAAGTTATAAAATCAATCGACGATTCTGTAAATAATTGAATGCATCTCTCTCTTTCACCTAATTTCTCGCTAGTATAAGAGTGCGTGATTAGCACCTTCTTATTGACACTCGATGAGTTAATTTAATTAGCGAATTTGACCTAATTAGACCCTTTAGGCCGTGTAGAATGCACCCTCATGCAACAATCAATCAACATCGTTTTTAACTCGTTTTCTAACTTGTTTCCTATCCCTTTTCGCAATCATTCGATCTAACCAATGAATCTAACTTAGGAACTAGGTTGGCCTCGTCTTGGCCGTGAGGGTGGCCGTCGGTTTGGGCCGTGAGGTGGCCGTTTTCTTTACCTTTCTCGTTTTGTTTTTGTACCGTTTGTTTTCTCGTTGTTTCATTGTTTGTAATTTATCGTTGGTTTATCGAGTTGTAATCTTTCAAGTTTGTTTCTTTTTATCGAGTCAAAATGATTTCTAAAAACCTTAGTCTTGTTTGGTTAGACGGTTGTTCCCCAATGCTTGTAGGAGCGTAGTAAACCGCATGTTGTTTAAAGCAACATGGCCCGGTTTATGCTAATGCATGCTTTGGTGCGTAGCCCTATGTCTAATTCGATGAGATTAAGCGCGAGCACGCACTACGAGGAGTGACCCAAGGACCGTGGGTCATGTGAGCCGTGGGTCACCCCTCATGTGCACGGTTTTCAAGGCCAAACGGCCGTGTGTTTTGTGTCGTGTACGGTTGTATGTAGCAAGTGTATTTAGATCGAGTTGTATCTTTAATTCGTTGTTGCGTCGGCATGAAATGCCTGGGTTGTAATAGGTAGATCCCAACGGCTCCCCATTCCCCCTGAGCCTTGTTTGTTTGCTTTACATGTTGTTAGATTAATCAACCCACATGCTAAATTACAACTTTGACAAAGTTAGTTTAGTTGCATCTAAAACGACATAGAAATTGTTGTCACATGATAGGGTTAAAACAACGTTTGCATTTCATATATCGTAGTAGCTATGACCTTGTTTGAAATCCGACACTTGACTTAGTAGAGGCCGTTATCGACGGGCGGGGTTGGGTGTCCTTATGGGCTTCCCAACACGTACCCTCACCCCTTACTCAAGATCTATGGTTTGTGGATCCGTCTAAATACCATTGGATTACGAGAGTCATTTAAATCGAGTGATATAGGGTACAAGTCTTTATCTTTAATCACTCGTAGTCGATTGGCTTTATGCTTTTCGATGAAAGGTGTAAAGTTGACTTGAACGGTTCCAAGTTCCCAAAAAACTTGGTGGCGACTCTAATTTGTCTTAATTCGATTCGAAAGAACCTCGAGTCGATTATGCCTAGTGTGGATCCCGCGGACGCAGTTCCCGAGGGCCTTGTCCACACATATTGTTACCTTGTTGACTCTTAGGCAAACCCACAATGAAATCCATGGAAATGGATTCCCACTTCCACTCAGGCACCTCCAAAGACTGAACCTTACCTTGTGGTCTTCTCTGTTCCCCTTTAACTCTCTGGCATGTCAAACAACGGGACACAAACTCAATTTGTCTCTTTCTTCATCCCAGGCCACCAAAACGTTTTCTTCAAATCTTTGTAAAGCTTGTCTCCACCCGGATGCACTGAATATGGTGTGCAATGTGCCTCTGTCATGATAGTCTTTTTCAACTCCTCGTCATTAGGAACACACCACCTACCATCAAACCTCAAACTACCATCTGTATGAATAGAAAACCGGGACACTGTCCCTTCCTCTACCCCGGCTCTCCACTCCACTATCTTAGGATCCAAAGCCTGCTTATCCCGAATATCATCATAAAACTCAAGTTTTGTCTTTGTCATATCACCCATGGCATCTCCTTTCGCATCATATGTATCCCGAACCTCGCTACCTCATCTCTCAGCCTCATCAAAGATAGAGCTGTACACAAAGAATGTACACTCTTCCTACTCAAAGCATCAGCTACAACATTGGCTTTCCCTTCATGGTAGATGATTTCCATGTCATAATCGCCAATCAACTCCATCCACCTCCTCTGTCTCATGTTCAACTCCTTCTACGTGAAGATGTACTTGAGACTCTTGTGATCAGAAAATACCTTAAAGATTGCTCCATAAAGGTAATGTCTCCAAATCTTGAGAGCAAACACCACTGCACCCAACTCCAGATCATGAGTAGGGTAATTCTCCTCATAAGGCTTCAATCGCCTAGAAGCATAGGCAATCACTTTACCATTCTGCATCAACACACATCCTAGCCCATTCTTGAAGCATCGTATAAACCTCAAAATTCTCGCTCCCTTCAGCAATGCTAAGACAGGAGGCGTGGTCAAACGCTCCTTTAATGTTTGGAACGCCGTCTCACAACTCTCATCCCAACGAAACCTGTTCTCTTTCCTCATCAACGCTGTCATCGGTCTAGCTATCTTGGAGAAATCTTTCACGAACCGTCGTAGTATCCGGCTAAACCCAAGAAACTCCTAACCTCAAAGAACATTCTTCGGTGCTTCCCACTTTGTCTGACCTCAATCTTTGCCGGATCCACTGACTACCCCATCTTTAGAGATTACATGCCCCAGGAAAAGCAACTTTCTCTAACCAGAACTCACACTTAGATAGCTTAACATACAACTCATGATCTCTCAAAGTCTGCAACACGATCCTCAGATGCTCCTCATGCTCCTCCTTAGTCTTAGAGTAGACTAAGATATCATCGATAAACACCACCACGAACTGGTCCAAGAGCGTCTCGAAGATCCTATTCATCAAATCCATAAACACCGGGCGCATTAGACAACCCAAATGGCATCACCACATATTCATAATGGCCATACCTTGACGTGAAAGCTGTCTTCGGTATGTCCACATCTCTAATCTTCACCTGATGGTACCCTGACCTCAAATCAATCTTAGAAAAGACTGTTGCATCACTCAACTGATCAAACAGGTCATCTATCCTTGGCAAAGGATACTTGTTCTTTATCGTCACTCGGTTCAGCTCCCTGTAATCTATGCACAGCCTCAAGCTCCCATCTTTCTTCTTCACAAACAGAACTGGTGCTCCCCAAGGCGATACACTTGGTCTAATGTATCCCTTCTCTATCAGATCATCCAACTGCTTCCTAAGTTCCTCCATCTCCTTAGGACCCATACGGTACGGTGCCTTAGAGATTGGCCTCGTCCCTGGCTTCAACTCTACGGTGAAATCTATCTCCCTCTTCGGTGGCAACCCCGGAATCTCCTCTGGAAAAACATCTGCAAATTCTCCCACCACTGGTATCTCATCAACTGTCGGACTCTCTATCCGGTCATCTCTCACATGGCACAAGATCAGAGGACATCCCTTCCTCAGATAAGACTTCAAGGTAACAGCTGCAATCAACTTAACTTTGGGTTTGACTAGAAACCCACGATAAGACACACTTACACCCTTTGGACCCCTTAAGGACACTTTCTTTTGATGACAGTCTATCTTGGCTTTATACTTTCCTAACCAATCCATCCCAACTATCATCTCAAAACCATTAAAAGGAAACTCTAGCAAGTCTACAGGGAAGTCGACTTGCCCAACTATCAAAGATACATCTCTAAACAACCTCCCACACGATACAGACTCACCCGAAGGTATGAAAACTTGCTCCCTAACAGACTCATATACTCTCAAACCCAACTGTTTTACATGACTCGAAGACACAAACGACTGAGAAGCCCCCGAATCAAACAAAACAAACGTAGGAATACCATTAACAAGGAATGTACCGGTGATAACGTGCGCATCCTCCTCAGCTGCCTTCTTGTCCATCATGAACAACTTGCCACATCGGTCTTCGCCCACCTCCTGGACAAGATCTTGGGCTGATGCGGTCGGCTTAGCACCCGACCCTTGATTGTTGTTGTTGTTGTTCATCGGTGTCCTCTGATAAGAATTACCGCCGTTGCGGTTGCCTCCACTCTGGTAGCTCTGACCTCCCCGGTTTGGCCATGATCCAGCTGGTCTGTTGCTCGCAAAGCTCTGTGCAGGTCTCTGAACAGATCCCGGTGCACTCGTGCACTCATGTCTCTTGTGGCCTACACCACCACAACCAAAGCAGGTCACTCCCCAACTATTACTCACACTCCCTCGGCCTCGCCCAAAGGAAGTCCCAGCACTAAACCCAGACCCAGAAGAAAATCCTTTAGACTGATTGTAGTTGCCTTTCTTGAAATTAGATTGGCCACCACCCTCGCTCTCAGACTTCCTCTTCTCTCCACCTGACCTCTCCTGAGCCATCTCCACTAGTCTCTCAGCTCTCCCAGCCCTCTCATACGCTTCCTTTACATCAGTAAGGACTCCCACGGGTAACTTATCCATAATTTTCGTGGTTAGCCCTCTCTCAAACCTCAAAGCCAGATTCTCCTCACTCAAACCCATATCCTCAGCATATCTAGATTTCTCATTGAACTGCCTGTAGTACTCAGCCACAGACATCTCAGCAGTCATCTTAAACTTATCGAACTCCTCTCTCAACTTACTCCTCACATGTTCTGGTACGAACTCCTTCCTCACAGCCCTACGGAACTCCTCCCAAGGTATAGCAGGTAACCCTTGGTTGGTATATATCTCCTTGGCACTCACTTTCACCGAATCCCACCACTTGCCATTTTGCCTGCCTCCCTCGGATAGAATGCAGCCTGATCCACTCTCATCTCATCGGGACAAAGTGAACTAAATCTAGTTTGTTCGCCATCTCCCTCAGCCAACTATCAAGAAGGTTAGGCTCCTCAACTCCCTTGTACTCCTTCGGGTTAAACCTCGCAATATAGAGGCTGACTTTAGCATGGTCAACCTCCTTCTCCTTATCCTTATTCTTGTCCTCATTCACTTTCTTTAGGGTCTCGGTGAGAGCATCTTGGTGTTCTAACATCTTTACGATGTCATCCATGGTCATAAGCTCGCCTCGCGTACAAAGCATTTCTCTTTGGCGGCATCTTGAAACTATACATATATAAGAAAGGGTAGATATGAACATACGTACTAAACTTCAAAACACGAAAACACGCTGCCCAGAACCTACTCGATCGAGTATCCAAACCCACTCGATCGAGTAACGGGCTACTCGATCGAGTGCCCCCATGTACTCGATCGAGTACCCAAACTCCAGAACCAAACAGACCTTCTGATCTCTAACCCACTCGATCGAGTATCTAGGCTACTCGATCGAGTGACCCCCTACTCGATCGAGTACCCCTAGTTACTCGATCGAGTGCCCCAAAACGCGATTCTGGACTCAAAATCGCCAAAAACCCACCCGATCGAGTCAGCCCCACTCGATCGAGTATCACCAATACGTAAAAGCTACCCGCATGTTACGCCATATGCTACATGCTAACCTTATAAAATCACATGCTATCAGAATAAATATGCTACGCATCTATTCTACTATCAACAAGATCAATTCATCATGCTATTAAAGCCACATTGTAAATCATTCAACATGTTATCATCTCATTAACATGTTCCACATATCATTTCCTTTCACTTGCTCAACTTCCTATTTCAACACCAAACAATCAACACACTTCATCACTTTGTTGCACACGTCAATCAAACATACAGATGACTCGACAAACACTTTCCCCATGTGACCAGTTCAAAATTGTAGGGCGACCCCCGCGACTTTAAGACGTCTCCCAAGCCTTTGCACTAGCTCCTACAACTTTTACCCCGGGTTCATTTTAATTGACTCCCTATGTTCGTTAAGTTCATTGGTTACAGGTTTCAGGATCGTCGCTCTGATACCATTTGTAACACCCCCATACTCCGAGTGCCTTACCAGGACCACTCAGGTATGAAGACATCACCATCTCGGTCGCCCGAGGTATGATAATCAAATAGACAAAACGGAAACAATATTTATTATAAATAGTTTAATGATAAATACAATCCTCAAAACCAAACCAAAGTACAATACATTATTCCAAACTATACATTTCTCAATGAAATGTAAATAAATGCTAAACTACGGAAGACTCTATCGTCATGTCGTGGCCATCCCGCCTATCCCAGTACTCATCTCTATACTGTTCAATATCTGCTCACCATCCCCGAATGGATCACCGCGGGTTTTACAAAACAACACCGGGTCAAGTACTAATCACACAATCAATATAAATAACAATAATAAGACAAACATACAAACTGAATCACACACACATACACACACCACCAACTCCCATCATCTCAAATCGATCGTCCACCGGACCAGCCACCGCGATGGGGGACGCAGCCGTTCCCACCTAAGCCCCGCTCATCGTACGAGCGATAACCCTGTCCATTAATGTGCACATCCCCTTTCGTGGCGGGTTCCACGAAGGGCGAAACTAGGGCGTGAGATCGCTCCCGCAAGTGACCCCACTCCCGGTAGAACGCATCTCGAGAACCATCAACAAACACAACCACAATCACAATCACAATCACAATCATCATATCAAACAACTAACTACAACACATCACCAATATCCCATTATGGGACTAATGCTGAGTAGGAAATCCTACCTGGAAAGCACAACACGCAGACAAGTATCTACAATTTGTATCAAAACGGCTCCTCTACGAATTCTTCTCCTACCATACAACACATAGATGCTACCATTCAAATACTACTCATAAAAACCCCAATTCCTAAATTAGGGTTTCATCAATCTTAACAAAACATTATATAAATTATATTAAAAGCTTACCCTCGACGCAAGGAATCCAACGACACGAACTACGATACGAACCGACCGTCGAACTCCGGAATTGTCAAGAACGCGATTAGGAAGAAGAACTAGTTGCTTTCTCTCTTAAACAGGTTTTAGGTTTTGTAAAAAGTGATTTAAAACAATTACGAATATGTTTAAATACCTTAATCGCGTAATTAACAAAACCCGAGAAAACTCCCCCGTAAAACCGGACACTCGATCGAGTACCCAAGGCACTCGATCGAGTACCCCCCTACTCGATCGAGTGCCCCAGCTACTCGATCGAGTACCCAACAGGTCAGAAACTATTTTATTCCGCAACTTGCTCATACTCGACAGAGTAAGGGCTACTCGATAGAGTACCCCCAAGACATATAAATACGGAGTATTACACTAGGGCAGTTCTTCGAGACATGGCCTTCAACTCCACACCTTTCACAAAGGAAGGGACCGTCTGACACAGCATTGACTTGGTATATCCCACCCTTAGAGGCTCCTCCTAGCTCATACTTGTCAAATCTCGCGGTGAGAGCCTCAAGTGCAGCAACAGAGGAAGATTCAGCAGCTCTCCTCTGGTTCCCTCTCGAATTCCCATATTCGGCCTTGTGGGTAGCTAGATCATCAATGATCTTCCACCCCTTGGTTGCTCCCAGATTTTCAGCGAATCTTCCATTGGCAAAAAGACATCCAAAATGGCCCTCGATCGTCGTACAACCCATTGTAGAAATGATTGCACAAACTCCACTTTTCGAACCCATGGTGCGGTATGGTTCGCACCAACTTCTTGAATCGGACCCATGCCTCGTGGAAATTCTCATCTGGCCCTTGTTTAAAGCCCGTGATTTGAGCTCTAATAGCGATCGTCCTTGAAGCAGAGAAGTACTTCTTGTAGAACGCCAAGGCCAATGTATTCCAATCAGTGATGTCTTGAGCGGTCCGGTCCAAATCTCTATACCACTCCCTTGCAGCATCACGAAGGGAGAAGATGAACATGGTCTCTTTGATTTGATCCTGGGTCACGCCAGCTGGTGGGGGTATGGAGCAGCAGTAGTCAATAAAGGTCTCCATATGCCTTGCTGCATCTTCATTTGCAGCTCCCCCAAACTGATTTCTCTCGACCATAGTAATGTAAGCAGGCTTTGGTTCGAATTTCCGGCATCTCCGTAATTCGAACCCCTTGTATAAATTGTCGGCTGTCGGCTCGGAAAAACTAGCTATACTTGCTTCCTCGGCCATGACTGGAATTTTCGGAGAAGTAACTGTCTCGGCTGAAGAAGTGGAAACGGTGAAGATCGTGGGTCTTCTTGAACAGATCGTTCTCGTGATAGCTTGACAGAGTACTCAGCTTTTCCTCTGTCGGTAATACTCTTCGTGTTCGCCTCAACTTGCGCAAGGATCTCTCAAGCTCAGGGTTCAACGGTACTAATTCTCCACCCTGTGACCTGCGCATAAGAAGAAACTACAAAAGAATATAAGACAAGTTTAAGGAACGGATGTCCCTTAAACTAAGAAAGACTAAAAATAAAAACAACTAAAGTTAGGACTATTGCCTCCCCGGAAACGGCGCCAAAATTTGATACCCGTCGTTGTGAGTACCAAAGATAAAATTTATAATCTCCTATTAAGACTAACCTAGGCTAGTGGTAACAGGGTCGAACCACAAGGAGGCGGTTGTAAACTTTAGTTGATTTATGTTGATCCGAGGTAACTATTATGGGGGTTGATTTGAGTTGGTCTATAGCTAATAACAATAAAAAGAAAATAAACTAAAAATACGATTTAAACAGATAAAAGAAGGGTACTAGGATGGTCGGTTTATTATAGCTTCGGCAAGACAAACTAAGTCGGTCTGAATCAAAACACGGGTAAGGCGGGAAATAAGAGGTCCTCTCGGTCCATTCCTAACAAATAGCATCTCTCGATCTCGCTATAGGTCCCTAATGTCACTAACACTAACTTTCGTCCTGAAAAGTGACTAATGGTCTAAACTATACCTATCTTTCGATCTTAGCACAGTTTAGTCGATTTAATTGACGGTCAAATAACCTTCCCTATCTTTCGATCTAATGGGCCGGTCACAAAATAGGTATTTAACTGGTCGCATGCATTCGATTTGCTAAATACAAGATTAAGAACAATTAAAACGAAGGGTAACCTTACAAGGTCAGTCGATCGACCAACAATGTCAGTCGATCGACTGACACGCGGGTTCAGTCCGTGTTCAATCTAGTGCCACCTATGCCATAAATCGCCTACATCCTAGCACTATAGATTTAGCTACTCATGCTAAGGGCAGAAACAACAACATGAACGATAAAACTAGCTACTGAATTCATGCTCAAAACAGGAAAGGAAACGATTAACATGCAATAATCAAGACGGTTTCGGGAATCTACTAGCAATTCTAATCTATTAGCAAAATAAATAAACTGAAAGTAAACAGGAGAAAATACCGAATTGCAGGGGAAAGATTGATTATTAAGAACCGAAATTCCGATGCTCACAATAATCCCAAACCCTAACTATTCGTTAAAGAACTTGAATGAAAACTTAATGTAAAACTTGATATGTAATTTGATAAAAGCTAGATGCCTATTCTGATGTTTCTAGGTTACGTTATATAGCAAACTAACGTAACAATTATTTCCTAAACCTAAACTTCACGGGCTTCAAGTTTCTCAATCTTTTAATTTTCGTCTGAAGCAGCGATGTGGTCGATCGACTAAGCGGAAGTCGATCGATGGATCTCAAAGAACATTAGCTTCTGGATCCCGATAGTTGGTCGATCGACTGATGGGTCTAGTCGATCGACTGGCTGAGCTGCTAATTGACTTCTTAAAATACGTGGACTTGCCCTTTGGACCTTGGATTGCGCACCAAGCTCATTCCTTAAGCAGTTCCTTTACGTCATTTGCAATGCAGATTACTCGGGGGCGGATTTGGCTCGATTTCCCGTTGAATTCTTCACATTTCTGCAATAAAGTACAAAATACGGAAGTAGACGGAAATAGGGAGAAACGTAGCATAAGCTAAACAAATGAGCTCTGAAATGCGTGTAAAACATCATATAAATGACACGCATCACTAGGCGGGCCAACAAGAAGAGCAAGGGGATGATGTACCCCGAGGGAAAAGACAAGGGTAGAATGGAAGAATGAAGACCTCCATTACCCGCTTTATTATTATGTTGTATTATTGTTGTGAGTTTTTATTATGTTGTACTAGCTAGTTGTTGTGTGTTTTGTGCTAGTTTTATTATGTGAGGTGTGTTAGTTGACACCTTAGCTTTTGACAAGTTGTAGACTTGTCGAGCTTTATTTGTTGTTGAAATTGTAATCCCTCCCATTATTAATTAAATAAGAGGATTGCCCGTGTCGAAAATTGTGAACGCTTGTTTCTTCCATCCATTTGGTGAAGGCAATTCAATTTGAATCGTCCTAAACAATTGCACTTGGGAAAGTGGTATTTTGTTGAAAGGGAGAAAGGCTCATTTTTGTATTTTTGTAGGAAAGGGAATGGTTTTCCCTTTCTTTTTTCTTTGATGGGGATGTTTTTTTGATTGTGGGGATGGTTGTATCCTTTCTTGTGTAAGAAAGGACTGCCTACGTATCCATCTGAAGAGGTGAAATCAAACCATGATCGTAGTTCGAAAGGTTTTGTGAATTTGAATTAGGTTTTGTGGTTGTATCCCTCAGGCATAAGAGGGACTGCCTACGTATTCACCTGAAGAGGTGAAATCAAACCATGCTCGTAGTTCAGGGGGTTTGGTTTTTGTAATGAAAATGGACGTTGCCTTTGACGGATCAAAGGACATTCGAAACGGGCAAGGTGCCGCAGCTTAGACTCGATAAAACATGCAATTTCAAATCAAAACGTATTGAGGAACTTGACTTGAAAAGGGTTGAGGTCGATGCTAGTTGCAAAACTAGGCTAGGTTGTTGATTGATAGGGCTCAAGGGTAGTATTTCTTGAATTGGTCTAGGTTGGTCGGGTTTGTAAAGTCCTCCCCGTCTAGGTCACTCAGTGTCACTGCGCCCCCCGAAAGTATTTTCTTGACCAGGTATGGCCCGGCCCAGTTGGGTTTGAATTTTCCCCTCGGATCGACGAGTAATGGTGCTCGAACTGACTTGAGGACCAAGTCTCCCTCCTGGATGTTTCTGGGTTTAACCTTTTTGTTGAATGCCCGTTGTATACGTCGTTGGTATAGCTGGACGTTGTGCAAGGCGTTGAGTCGCCGTTCGTCTAGAAGAGTGAGCTGTTCGTACCTTCGACGGGTCCATTCCGCCTCAGGGACTTGACTCTCCAGTAGGATACGTAGAGATGGGACCTCTAACTCCACCGGTTAAACCGCCTCCATACCGTATGCTAGGTAGAAGGGTGTGGCGCCTGTCGGTGTTCGAATGGAGGTTCGGTATCCCCAGAGTGCGAATGGGAGTTTGCTCGGCCAATCGCGGTAGTTGTCTTGCATTTTCTTGATAATGGTAACAAGAGTTTTGTTCGCTGCCTCCACCACTCCGTTGGTTTGGGGACAGTAGAGGGAAGATCGATGTCATTTGATCTTGTATTTGTCCAGCAATGCTTGAGTTTCCGCCCGGAAGTGAGAGCCTTGATCGCTGATGATCTTTTGGGGTACCCCATATCGGCAGATGATGTTGTTTTGAATGAACTTGGCCACTTGTTTGGTGGTCAAGACTGCATATGACTGCGCTTCCATCCATTTGGTGAAGTAGTCGATGGCGACGAGGACAAAGCAATGCCCCTTGGTGCCTATCGGGTTGACTTTTCCGATGATGTCGATGCCCCAGGTTAAGAAAGGCCAGGGTGACGTCATGGTGTATAAAAGGGATGGTGGTATATGTTGTATATTGGCGAAGATTTGGCAATTGTGGCAATGTTTGACGTAGTTATGGCAATCGGCTTCCATGGTTGTCCAATAGTAACCTAGCCGCATGATTTTCCGTGTAAGCATCATTGCACTCATATGAGGGCCACATTCTCCGTCGTGAACCTCTCCCATGACTTTTTTGGCTTTGTGATGGTCAATGCAAAGGAGGAGAATTCCTTGGGGTGTTCTTTTGTAGAGTTGATTTTGGTTTATCACGAATTATGATGCAAGTAAACGGATGGCTCTTTGTCCTCTTTGATCAGAGTTGGGAGGGAATTCGTTTTTGGTTTTGTAATTGAGGATGGCTTGGTACCAAGGTTCATCATGGTTTTCCTCGTCGTCGATAATGGCACAAATGTGAGCTGGCTCGCTCCGTCTTTCGACACATAGGGGCATCGATGTCATGTCGTCAGGTATGTTGACGAGCGCGGCAAGTTTTGCCAGGGCATCAGCAAATTGATTTTCCTCTCGCGGCAAGTGGAAGTAGTCGACTTGGTCGAAGAACTCGGCCTCTTGACTGATCTTCGCTCGGTGGGGAGCTAAGCTGTCAGATCGGATTTTCCATGATCCGGATACCTGATTGATGATGAGTGAGGAATCGACATGGACCCTCAATCTCTTGATGCCAAGTGTGATGGCTGCTTGTAGGCCGATGAGGCATGCTTCATATTCAGCGGCATTGTTGGTGACGGCGAAGTCTAGCTTGACCGAGATCGGAACATGTTCTCCTTCTGGTGAAATTAGAAGGATTCCTACCCCAAAGCTTTTCAGATTAGATGCACCATCAAAATATAGGTCCCATGCGTCAGAGTCGGCACAAAGGATGTCTTCGTCAGGATGTGACCATGTGTCGGTCGTTGGATCCTCGTTGACGAGATTTTCTACTAGGATATCGGCAACTGCTCTTCCCTTGATAAACTTGAGGGGTACAAACTTGAGATCAAACTCGGACAGTATGAGTGTCCATCTAGACAGCCTTCCGTTTAGTACGGGTTTTTCGAAGATGTATTTGACTCGGTCCATCTTGGAGTAGATGTGGACCGAGTAGCTGAGCATGTAATGTCGCAGCTTCTTTGTTGACCATACTAGGGCAAGGCATGTCTTTTCCAGTTGGGTATACCTCGTCTCGTACTCAATGAACTTTTTGTTGATGTAGTAGATGGCTCGCTCCTCATTGCCAACTGTTTGTGCTAACATCGCTCCCATGGCTGTGTTGGTAACAGTCAGGTACAGGGATAAAGGAATCCCCGGTTGAGGTGGCATGAGGACAGGAGGTTTGGATAGGATTACCTTTATCCTGTCGAAGGCCTTCTGACAGTCGTCATCCCAATCGGTGTGATCGGAGGCGCGAAGCATTTTTAATATTGGTTCACAAATCATAGTGAGTTTGGCGATGAACCGGCTGATGTATTGGACCTGACCGAGAAATCCCCGAATCTCCTTCTCGTTCTTAGGCCGAGGCATTTGTTGAAGGCCTTTGATTTTGGTTGGATCGATCTCAATGCCTCTTTTGCTGACGACATGTCCCAAGAGTTTTCCGGAGGTGACCCCGAATGCACACTTCTGAGGATTTAGTCTCATGTTATATTTCCGCAGACGAGTGAATAATTTCCGGAGGGAACTGATGTGGCCGTCCCGTTCTTTCGATTTGACGATCATGTCATCGACATATACCTCTACCTCCTTGTGCATCGTATCATGTAGGAGAGTGGTAGCGGTTCTCTGATAGGTTGCTCCGGCGTTGATGAGGCCGAAAGGCATGACTGTGTAGCAATACGTACCCCACTGCGTAGTGAACGCAGTCTTGTGCATATCTTCCTCAGCCATTTTAATCTGGTTGTACCCGGCGTACCCGTCCATGAAGGATAGGAGAGCATGTTCGGCAGTGTTGTCCACCAGAATGTCAACATGTGGCAAAGGGAAGTCGTCCTTTGGACTTGCCTTGTTCAGACCCCTGAAGTCGACGCAAACCCGAATTCTTCCGTCTTTCTTCGGTACAGGAACAATGTTGGCCAACCAATCCGAGTATTCATATACTTTGATTAACCCGGCTTTGAACTGTTTGTCCACCTTTTCTTTGATTTTTAAGGCCCCCTCAGGACGCATCAGGCGTAGCTTCTGTTTCACAGGTTTAGCTCCGGGTTTAATGGGTATCCAGTGCTCTGCAATTTCTCTGTCAATCCCAGGCATGTCTCTGTAAGACCAGGCGAATACGTCCTTGTATTCGTGGAGGAGGTCAATGAACTGTTGTCTTTCCGAGGGGTCCAGGGTTGTCCCTATCCTAAGTTCTTGAGGTGTATTGTCGGTTCCTACGTTAATAACCTCGGTTTCCTCAATGATGGGGGTTATGGTTTCCCGTTTGTCAAGTTCTTTGGCTAAGTGAGGTGGGTAGTCACTCAAGTCAAATTCCTCATAATCATTCAGAATCGCATTGCTGTTAAAATGAGATGAGTCATAAGAAAACTTAGCGTTCATTAAGTTGACATGAGCGAAAAGCTCAGAGAGGACATACATCTCGTGGTCAGTCAGAGGCGACACGACAGAAGAAGTGGCCCCTAGAACAGGCTCCAGGTTGTCACCTTTCATGGGAGTGGGGGTGACCTTAGTAGACTCAGCCTCTAAATCAGCCACGATTTTGTGATAAAATAGTGGGAAGGGGACCTTGACTGGGACTTCCGGGGTGTTAGGAGCTATAACAGACTCTGACTCCGACTCAGACTCAGATCCTTCTTCACTTTCCTTCTTGAACATAGGGCCTTCTCCAGTTGTGATCTTGAGAATGCGGCCTTGGCGGTCGGTCCACTTGATGGTTTTCCTCCAGCCCTGGGTGGCTTTCTCCGGGTCAGTATCGGAGATCAAGGCGGTTGGATCAAACTGATTGTCTTTCAGGGCGATGTTGATGATGTCCTCATAGTCGAGGCGTTTGACGTTATCTTCCCCAAAGAGTAGCGTGACAGCTTGTCCGTCGAGGCACGGTGACGGTTTGGACTCAGTTGATCCGGCTTCGATGTTGTCGGGAATAAAGTAGCAGTCCTGGAAGACTTCCACTCTCGGGTATCTAGCCCTGGCCATAGAGTCATAGATTGGCTCCGGAAAGCCGTGGTAAAGTTCAGACTCTCCCTCGGGGACAAAGTATCCGTTGAGGGTTAGGTGGTATGGACGGAGGATGACTCCGTGCTTCTTGCGTTTCCAGACTAGGAGGTTCATCTCCTGGATATCTTCATTGGTAGGTTCGTATCCCAGCCCAAAGGGAATGTTGGGGACCTTAGCCTGTTTCAAGGGAGGCAATGGGTCCTTTAGTGGATTGAGCGGCAAACCCGGGAAATAACCCTGACGCATCATGATACGGTTGATCGTGAGGTTGGCGAGCGGGTCACAATCAAAGGGTGTTGACTCATCAGTTATGGCGTTCACGGCTTGGAAACCTCACATTTCATTGTCGTCCTCCTCAATGGCTTGGGAGGCTACCCCTCTTCTCATGACTGCTTTGATTGGGGAAGCAGGGATCGTGATCGTTTTCCCGTTGAAGGGGACCCTGATCTTTTGGTGGAGAGTTGATGTGACCGCCTTGACGACGTGAATCCGGGTACGTCCCAGGAGCATGTTGAAGGACGCGTCGATGTCGACCACCTGAAAACTGGTTTGTCTTTCTAATGGCCCGGTTGCGACGGTTAAAGTGACTAGCCCAGCGACCTTGCGACGGGTGCCGTCGTAGGCGCGTACTCCTTGATTTGTTGGGATTAAATCAGATTCCTTAATACCCAGCCCGTGGGCAGTTTTGAGAGGAATGACATTCACGGCGGAACCGTCATCCACGAGGACCATTGGTATGTTCGTTTGGAGGCATTGCACGGTGATGTACATGGCCAGGTTATGGTTGGCTCCGAACAGGGGGATATCCTCGTCGGAGAAGACGATCGGGTTACTCAGATCAGGGGCGTCTCTTGTCATGTGTGCCACTATTTCTTCTGGGGAAGAGGTGGAGGGCACGGTTAATTTCCCCAAGGCCTGCAGTAAGGCCTATCGGTGCTCAAAAGACGTTGCGATCAACTGCCAAATTGAGATTTCGGCTTTTGCTTTCTGGAGCTGTTTCAGGATTGAGTTCTCGGGAGCCTTTGGTTGAGTGTCCACCTCTGGGACGATTTGGTCATTCGTTGTTGGAACGGTCGTTGAGTTGCTCGGATTCTGATAGGGACGTCCGGACCGGGTGAGATGTCCAATTTCCTTCGTCCGCTTTTCTTTCCCTGGGATGACATAGACATCCTCAACATCATCCAGCCATATGTCGTTAATTTCAGGGTCTCGAGGATACCTTGGAGGGGTATTCCTCGGTGGGTAATTCTTGTGGGGAATATTTTTGTGAGGGAGATTTTTGTGAGGGTAGTTATTTTTTCAGGGTAATTCTCGTGAAGGTGGTTATTTTGAAGGTGATTTTCGTGGGGTCTATGCCAGAATGGTCGCGGGAGCAATCCATCTTGGGGTGGGTAGTTTTGAATGCTTGGGGAATTCTCCCTCGGATGTGGTGCCGGGGGATTGAAGACGAGTCGACGGTAGGCGTCGTCGAGTCGGGTGATTCTCTCGGAAAGGCTGGCAATGGCCTCCTCAACTTGCGGAAACATAGTGAGCATAGTGGCAGCACTGAACACAAACACTCCGTCTGAAGGGTCCTTTTCCAGAACATTCACCTCGTCGTCAATTGGCAAGATGAGATGAGAGCAGTCTAGGGTTGGCTCATCGTCAGAGATGGCGTGAATTCCCAGAGGATTCGTCATGTTGTTTGGCTTAGTTGGTGGGGGTATAGGCAAATCTCCCTTCTCAATCATGTCTTGAATGAGGTGCTTGAGTTTGAAGCAATTTTCGGTATCATGCCCTTTCCCTCGATGATACTGGCAGTAGGCGTTGGGGTTCCAAAATCGGGACTTCTTGGCATCGGCCGGGTCCGAGGTAGGCCCGATCGGTTGTAGCTTCCCTTGGTCCCTGAGCCTTTTCAGGGCACTTGCATAAGTTGACCCTATGTTGGTGAACACTCTCTGGGGGCGTTCAATTTTCTTGAAAGATGGTTCGACGAGGTTAACCTCATCAATCTTGTTTGTCTGATCGTAAGGGCGAGATCCGGTTGAGGTGGATCCTTGATAACCCCTGCCGGTGGTCTTTTCTAAGACACCCTTTCGGAGGTCGTCCTTAATACGTGTCCTCAGAATCTGAAGATCTTGAAAAGTTTTGATATTCTGATACCTCAACAGGTTGGCATAAACCGGGCGGAGGTTGTTGAAAAATTTTTCCACCAGAGTTGATTCACTCGGCTTACTGACCAATTGAGTACTCACCCTCCTCCAACGGGTTAGGAACTCAGTGAATCTTTCCTTGTCGTTTTGGGTTAACACCTCGAGAGTATGGGTGTTGGCCTGAATCTCGACATTGTCGGCATACTGTTTGGCAAACTCGAATGCGATCTCATCCCAGGTGGTAAGGTTTTTCGGGTCCAAGGGATAGTACCATTGGCGAGGAATCGGCTCCAAAGAGGATGGGAAGATTCTGGTAAAAAGCTCCTGTTTGACCCCCTTGATGGCCATGTAGTCTTTGAAAGCACGGATGTAGTTGAGTGGGTCCTCCACTCCCTTGAACTTAGGCACATCAGTCAGGGTGAAGTTGTCGAATGCTTGGTCCCAACGAGTTCGAACCTTCGGTTATTTTCAAGGTGGATGTTGTTACCCCGAGCTAGGAGTTGTTCTTCCAAGAGTTTCAGCCTCTTCTCAGTCTCAGTCAGAGGTGGGGTATTATGTTCCCCAATTTCCTTGTTCTCCAGGGCGTCGATGCGGGTCTCGACACGATCCAGGGTGACCTTAAGAGCGGTAAGTAGGCTGGCTATCTGATCAGGACTGACATCTCAGTTGTTATAATAGTTGTTGTTGGACGAAGCTGAAGATGGGGCCATGGCTCTGAGGCAG
The DNA here is from genome assembly GCF_048544455.1 of Silene latifolia. NCBI lineage: Eukaryota > Viridiplantae > Streptophyta > Magnoliopsida > Caryophyllales > Caryophyllaceae > Silene > Silene latifolia. Next base: position 70,667,740 of record NC_133532.1, read on the forward strand.
AAAAACGGCTCACATTACAACTCAATCCGACACGGTTCCGAGACTGAACGCAGACAACACAGAGGACGAGACCAAGATCGACTCAACAAGACGGGATGACCGTGTGTGGTACCTCGGTGCCGACTCGATTTATGACGTGACGGTGTTTGACCGAACCTTTGACACGAGTCCAATCGTGACGGCGTGACGCCATTGGACGGGTCTCGTGGTGAGACGACTCATAAGTAAAGACCCGTAAGTACGTTTGCTTTGACTCGATAGACACGAGGCGGAATTGGAATGGTGGACTGAAGTTTTCGAAAATAGAAATTTTCAAAAAGATTCATTTGTCGCTTTAGTGGGCGGCTTCCGAAGATAGAGATCTCCGTAAGTCGATCAGTTGAAAAGGGTTGTCTTAAGTTTATTTGCAAAAGACGGTTTGAGTTTGAGTCGGCTCGGAAAGCAGTGTATTGTTTCCCAAGACGGTTTTGAAATTCAAAATTGTATGTTTTGAAAATCGAGTTTGAAATGTTTGAAGAGGTCTCGGGGACGGTGTATGGTCCTCGGGATCCCGAAAGTGTCTCGAGAAAAGGGTGTGTGCTTTTCTCGGGTTTTGAAAGAGCCATCGTCGGCGCGAAACGGGTTAAAATCCGTGTCTAGACGCGGCGATTATTACGGCGTAAAAAGGTGATTTTGAAATGGTTGTACAAAACCGGGTTTGAAAATTGTCATTATGATGGCCTAGAAAGGCGTGTTGAAATGGTTGTACAAAACCGGGTGTGAAAATTGTCATTACGACGGCCTAGAAAGGCGTGTTGAAATGGTTATACAAAACCGAGATTGAAAATTGTCGTTACGACGGCCTAGAAAGGCGTGCATCGGTCGGCGAAAAAACGAGGTTTGAAATGGCCATTATAACAGCGCAAAATGGTGTTTTTGAAAGTTTGCAAATGACACGGAAGGACTTATGATCAAGTAGCACATAAGCACTCACAGTTTCATTATATTATGCATCATGCTGACACGGGTTTTGGCTTAAAAGGGTGGGTTACACACCAAGCAATCAAACCCCGATTTGCGAGAGGGATACAAATCCAAACAAAATGTGTAGAGAGGGTGCCCTAGCCTCGTGCTCGAAAGCGATGAAAGCTCTTTGACGAAACAGAAATGTGTAACGTCAATGGTATGCTTGACTCAAACGGTATTCGAAACGCGGGGATGAGAAAACTCACGCCGACGGGACGAGCCAATTGGTCGAAAAGGGTTACGTTGTGGGCCCGGACAAGGAAACCCGACCGTGACCGTAACATCAATTAATGCATTCCAACCAAGACCTCGTTCGAGTCTCACCATCTAGGGATCACAAAGACGTAAGTGTCCTAGTTATCCCCAGCGGAGTCGCCAATCTGTGGACATGGCCCACCTGCGTATGCCCAGCCGATCTGTGGACAATGACAGCGGTCTTTTTTGAAAGCCACGCTCGGCGGCGTAAAAATGCCTTTGACCGGATCGTTTTAGATCGGTCGGTTTCGTCTCGGTGAGGGTCTCGAAACGATTAGAGATGTTCGGAGTCACCACCAAGCATTTGTGGGATGCCTGGAACCCGTTCGAATTCCACTTTATACCTCGGTCAAATCGAAGCACAAAGCAGCGTTTTGACATCGGTACTAAAGATAAGGAAATCGTCCCTCTTTAGCATCCTATCTCTAGAATGACTCTCGTACACCTTGGAAAAGGTCGTCCACTATCAAAAGTTTCTGAGTAAGAGGTGAAGGTACGTATTGGGAAGCCCTTTAATCAGACACCCAATCCCCCCGCGTTTAGCGGCCTCTACTGATCGATCTTGGTTGGTTGAATGCAAAAGTTGATAAAACGGTTTAAATGCATGAATGCGCATCCAATAATTTAAACCTAACATGTGAGAGCTTTCTAAGTCGGTTGATTTAATCCAAGTATCAAGTATAAGATGTCGAGTTGGATTAATGATTGATTTGCATGCAAGACGGAAATTAAACATCCATTTACCGTATGAGGTTTAGGGTGCATAACATGATCCATTTGTCTTAGTAAGACATTTTGCAAATGTGGTTTGAATAGTCATCTGATCCTTCCTATATCCGGGTTAACCGGAGTCGGGATCGTCCTAGACTAATCTTTGGAAGGAACAGGCCCTGCACTGCACGGCTATAAGAGGCGCGAGCCACCCCGGCGGTGTAAGGAGCCTCCCTCTGGTTTTGAAAATGAGAAAGAAAAGGCCTGCTTGAGGCGCGGGTTAGTCAACGGTTGTATGCCGTGTTCTGACTGTTTAGAAAACGTTATAAAACGTGTTGAAAATGGGTGTTTGAACCCGGTTTGATTTTGAAAGGGTCGTTTAGACCGCATTTGTTAATTTGAAGAACTAGACTCGAATAATCATCATTATTTGATAATATTCGGTGTCGGGTTCGATTTGACAAGCTTGACATGAATAGTTTTGAAAATGATTATGGACTAATTGTTTTAAGTCCATTTTGAATATAATTAGTCGGTACTCATCATCGTACCCGGGTTGAAATCCGGCATGGTATGTAGAACCAAGGATGACTTTGTGTTGGTGACTAATATGTTTGTTTGAAAAATGTGAAGAAAAGAAATAAAAGGCTTTAAAATACATTTTAAATGTCATTAACCAAATATTATCACCGAAACACGGATTTAACCGTCATGGTATGAAGAACCAAGGGTGAAAAATGTTTTATGGTTAAAACATGTGAAATGAAACAAAAAGGTTTCGAAACTACTTGAAATGGTAAAACCGATTACAAATATGAAAAATGGATTGAGGGAAATGACGAGAACAAACATGGTTGATCTCTGGTCTAAGTACCCCATTTAGGCGCGAGCCATTTGGCGACATAAGGGGCTTCTGCCTCAGACCAAAAATCAGTTTTGGCTCGTTTATTCCATGTTTAGGTTCATGTTATGCATGTTTTAGCATGTTAGAGTCATGAAACAAATGAAAACATAATAAAAGAGGATTTTTACACCCTCATACTTACATGTTTGGTTATGGGGAGTGGCCGACGTAAGTGTAACAACTTGTTTGATCGGAAAAAACTCGGTTTAAAACCGTTTTGGTAAATAAAAAGAGTGTTTTTAAAAGTTTAGTGATGGTGTAGTGGTCGAAGTGGTAGGTCAAGTGGTTTAATGCACGATGACGGTACCAAACAATGTGTAAGGCTCGTGTTTACGATCGGTAGGTCGTAAACACGCGTCGGATTGTGACTTTAGAAGTCGAGTCGAGAATTTTAAGGGAGAAAAGAGGGGGCAGACACTCGCGTAACTATCAAATGGGCGATATTTGAGGGGTATTTATAGGAGAATGAGTGGTTGTGTGAGTTTTGAGCGACGTGGCCACCTGGGCTGCTCAAAGAGGCACGAGCCACGTCACGGGTCTTCGAGTTGTGTTGTCGCTTTCACAACAAACGCAATCATGATTTGTTCTATCCTAGGTTTTGTAGTCACATGTTTGGTACTTGACCATTCATGAATCCGGGAAATCTTAGTATAGAAGGCTTGAAGATATTTTGTTTTTGTGGTTGACTCGGTTTGACTCGTTGTTGGAGTCGGGATTTGAATTTTTGAGTCGGTTTTTGGTCCGGTGTCGGTTTTGACTCTAGTTAGTGTCATCGCGACCCCGTCGCCGTGCATTAAACACGCCAGGTATTTTTGAAATGTTTTGAAATGTTTTGTTTTCGAAATCGTTTTAAGTTTTCAGACGTAAAGTTGTACACAAACTGTCGATCAAACGCTGCGATCCCAAAACATGTTGTAGTCCGATAATCATCGGGTGTTTGTTGGAGTCTCAGTAGATACTGGGTATCTACACACGAGTTGTATCTTTATTCTGTTAAGTTGGTTGTAACGCTTGTAATATAACTATAATTGTTCTTTTATCGAATTTTGATGATTACTTACCTCGGGCAACCGAGATGGTAACGCCCTTATATGCTAAGGAAGGCCTAGTTAAGGCTCCTCTGAATATGGGGGTGTTACAGCTCTTATGGGCCACGAGCTCATTTTAGATGATGATCCGGCCAAACCAAGTAAAAATAAGAGTATGGCTCTGCAGGCCTCAACAGGTGAGAATGGTGGTTCTGACATCGAGGATGAAACGGTTTTGTTTACTAGCAGATTCAAAAAGAAATTATTTAGAAATAAGCAAACAAAATCGTCTTACAATAACAATAAGTCTTTTAACAAGAAAGTAACTGAGTCAAAAACCTTGTTTGCAAATAGAGGATGCTTCAAGTGTGGAGAGACTGATCACAGGATCAAGGACTGTCCCACATGGGAGAAAATTAAGGACAAGAATAAATGAGAAATGACCAAAAATGAGTTCAAACAAGTCATGATGGCGTCATGTTGGGGAGATCTCGACACAGAAGATGACATGGGGTCTGAAAATGAGAAGTTGATAACCTATGTTTAAGCAACGTTAGTCTTGACTTAATTTCTAACAATGATGATAGCATGGATTCAAGTTCAGTGGTGTATCACTTTTATATACACTTTTATGACTTCTTTTTAGTTGGTTTTGATACGGTTTCCGTTCTAAATATGTCATTTATAGGCCTTTTACATAAGAATGTCGATACTGTCGCTACTTTGTGTTAAAATGCAGGAATAATGCATTTATGAGGGAAAACGAGTGAAGTTTGTCCCTAAGCAAAGCAACACATAGTACAAAGAAGCAAACATACAAATGGTGAATGAATAACTCAGTGCTAAAGTCGATGCACATATAAATCCTAAGCTATCTATATCTAAAACAAAGTAATGACTAAAATTGTGCCAATAAAACAATTTCAAAGGCATGGGTAATAGAAGAACGCATCTCAGCTCAAGATGTAAGATGATACCGTAGCTCAGCCAAATACCATTCGATCTTGCAAGACAAATTAGTTGGATTCTCGCGGATTCATTCATGCACTCATAAAGGGTGAGTTATATGTAAGATAGAAAGAATAAAGACACTCACTCAACTTATGAAACATGCATGCATTCTAATGTGGTAGAAATTTCTCCAACTAATACGCATTCACAACAAAGATAAAAGTACATGTATCAACGACAATAGGGTGGCAAATGGGCAAAGGGTATAGAAGTGGTTTGTGCCAAGGCACGTATGAATATGTGAGGCTAAGTGTTAGAAAAATATATCTCTATATTTGACATATTCATATTATGTAGTGATTTTAATTTAGTCATAAAATTAAATGGTGATCTTATGCATGCAAACAAAATGTAAATAAAGAAGAAATCATCATCTCACATTGATATTTCGGTTTATATGGGCACAAGAGAGTTCTCCTACTCTCTTGTTCTTGTGCTCTCCTTAATGGATGAACTAGGATTCAAGTGTAGAATCCCTCCCAAAGTAAAATACCCAAGGCAAACTCTTCATCAAATTAATATTATGATTACTAGAACAATATTAATTTAGTGTAAAATTGACCCAAAATAATATTTTGGTCTCTCTATTATTCGACCAAGAGAGAAGGAAGAGGAAGGTGTTTATCTTTCTAAAACTTCGTATTTTTAGATGAGTTGAATGAATAATAATCACTAGTAAAAATCATAGTGAATATTAGGTAAATAATAGAGCAAAACCCTTGGCTTTTCTCCATCAAAAACCGGGTGGGAGGGGTTTGGTATGGCCAATGCATGGCATTTTCTCTTACCCATAAAAGTAGGCATGTAAGGCTATAAGTTAGGGCTTATGATTATGCCTTCCACTTAAACAATATTAACACAAATATGCCTAATATCCCCTCCTTATTTTCGGCACATATGAAGGTAAAATGGGTTCCATTTTATCTTTGTCAATTTGTCATATGTCACATGTCACATGTCACATGTCACATAAAATTGTTATGTATTTTTAACATATTAAAAATCAAGGTATTAATAAAAATACGTCATATACAAAATTGACTTAGTAATTCATAATTACTTGTACCAAAATATTTTATCAATTATAAATCACAACATCTTGTATTTATAATAATTTATTCATTCAAATGTAATTGTTTCCTTAAACAATAATTTCATCTAAGCAATAAACAATTCGATTACTCAGACCGTATCTTATTTAATCAAATTTCAATAAGACACGTAAATATTACTTCCAAAATCGTCCGTCAATTTTAAATATTTTAATTGACCCGTATCGTCATACGATCAATTAAATGATCAATTAAGAGTGTTGCCCTTTAGGTATGACCTAAGGGGATCAACTGGTCACCACCGTCTCACGACAGTAATGTCAAACTCTAGTCAGCCAATCATTACCGATAGGTGTGGACCAGTTGACAGTAAAATATTACTTCCCAATTGTATTCTATAAAATGAGACTTAAACATGTGATCATCATGATCAACAGTTGTGATCGCATTATTGTCGGAGGACACATATTCCAAAAATCTCCCACTTGTCCTCGACAAATGTGCGTCACCAATTCTCTTGTCCTATTACTATCTCCCACTCAATGCAAGGTTTCTTTCAGGTCGTACTTTCAAGTGATCATATCGAGAGTGGTTTCCTCGATCTGGAGAATAACTGATTGACCGGATTTATCCACCATGGATACATTCCGAGCGTGGCCACGCATTTCCAGTTCATTACTCCTCGAGTGGCCCTGAGATATTGTTATAACCCTGACTAGGGGTTGACAATTCCTATCACAGTCATTCCCTTCGACTAGCCACAACCATCATAAGCCAAAATATGCCCATTTGACCCCATTTACGAAGGTCGTAGTAACACAAATCAAAGTTAATCTGAAACTGTGCCATCTTAGGCGAATAGTCTTTAGTCAAAAGAATCGACTCATTAGAATACTATAGTAGCTCTCGCCACGACCAGGCTATATAAATTTGCCAGAACTCTATAAGCGGTCATAAGGCCCGACATAATGTTCCTAACAGTCTGCCTATGTGATCGACTAGTCATTCTCATATGACTCTATGGCACTTGAACTTGCCATCAATCGCATCACACTCTAGTCACTTCGAGACGTCACCTCATGTAAGTAACTATGGGCAAATACAATGCTAATCCGTGTTCACTATAACGGGGTTCAATTGTCTCTACAACCCGTTTGGATATAACAAAGTATAAGGTGAGTTAATAACAACTCAAACGACAAATGTCGACATTACACTCGGGTGGTCAATACCATATTACAACCTTGTGATGAATATCGTAAGTGTGTAAACACTTGTTAATTGCAATAGAAGTTTAACATATCAAGTGTCCATGTGTTCAAACTTCTTTTTATCGCATTTTCCTTTACGTTCATGTTATCTATCATAGCACGATCCTTACCAAGTACAAATCTAGGTTCACAACCTTGGTTTCGGCTCTTTTCCTTGAAAGAACTTCTTTGTCGATTATCACATAACAAACGAATTTGTGGTGAATGATATAACTTGTACTGATCAAGTATTCTACCCACACACAATGCACTCGGTATATGTTTTGTAGAATCTTGCAACAATTGTCAAGATGATTAGCCTAGCACTTCTCACAAGTCCTAACATATTAGGAAAAATAGTTTTGAGTAACTTCTTATTCAACTGAGTATCTTTCCAAACTCCGTATTTCTCCTTTTAGTTTGAAAAGCTTAGGATTTTCATAAATCCTTACATGTGTTCGAACTGCAATATGTGCAACCTCTTGACACACAACAGAGTCTTCTTGTCAAACACTGAAATCGCTTATCAAATTCTCCTCGAGAATTCATGATGTTTCTTGTATGGCTCGCCAACGATCCATCATGCTTTTATGCATATGAATTATAATTGGACATGGGCATGAATATTCTAATGGCGGAAACATTAGTAACTAATAATTATGAGATCAACGATTCTTAGGTTCAAGGAACGACCATGACTGCTAATGGCAATTCCGTTTTCATTTACATGAATAACCTACGTTTCTCATTGATTTGATGTGTATGTCTCAATACTTATCCAACATCTCATGATGTGATTGGATTCATCATAGTCCATTTTCATCCAGAATTGAAAACTCAAATACTCCTTTGTGAAGGAAGGTATTAGCTCGTCATTCTTCAATGAGTGATGACTTATAAACTTTTACAAGATGATTGCTCCCACTAAATCCCATGTCTTCACATGATAATTTCCAACTCCCACTCAATTCCACATGTTTTGAAATTGACTACTCAATCGAAACATTTCAAGAATTAGAATATATATTGTATTGCAAAGTTATTAAGATAAAACCATATATGTTCCCATCATATCCTTTCAAAATACCTATTTTGAAGTGGTCTCATCTTAACCTTATGGAAAGAGATTTTAATCTCTAACTTATTCATATCATAATGATGTGTAGCAATGTCATTATTCAAATATAAATAATATCTAAAACACGTCCTTCGAAATACCCTTTTGGAAGGAGGTTTAACCACTTCATTTTCATAATGAGGTTAAGTAATGACATTAGCGTGGTTAAAACTTAGCTATTGAAGATATCGGTATATCAATCCTTGCAACCTCTAGTCATAAATCTTGTTTATTTTCTAGGATGTTACTTTGATTCATTTAGGCTCTTAAGTAAATATCAAGGTTGAAACTATTGGTCAAAATTTATCATAAACTAGTCAAAACTCTTGTTAAGACTTTACATTAGTCATTTTTCTTCCAAAACTTTCTTTTGGTCTCCTCGTGTAGTTATCTTGAGAAAATATTCCTTTGATTACTTCACTTGGTCTCTTTTGTCATGTAGATCTATTTAAGACCATAGATCTTATCTATTGGGTATACTATATAAATAGATATACTTTTATTCAAATCATTCTTCCTTGCGTAGATCTCGTATACACAAGTACACAAATTTATCTTGGTGTTGTGTCCTCATTTTCTCCCACTCTATCTTTGGAATAAATACACTAGAGATTCAAAGATAACTTATGGGACACAAATAATGATTTGAAGTATAAGGAGGACTATCTCATTGGTTTGACTATTAGTTTTAGATTTTGTAAGTGTACTTGGTTGATTGACATTCCTTTAAGAGAGTTCATAAACTCAATGACACTTTGTAAATGATCATACACAAGCCTTAAGCATGTGGACATATAATGAATCCCATCATTATAATCGTCTATTAGATCACTTTAAGTGAATAACCATATGTTTCTATGAGCAAGCATGTAAAGATGAATTTTAGAACAAGGATAAAACGATAAAACGGGTGACTTGGGTTGCAAACCAAGCCACAATTATCCAAAACACAACCAATTATCCAAAATACATTTCCATGTCGAACACGGAAATTAAAAGGTTCTAAAATCCAAAACATAAATAAAATAAGACAATAAAAAGCGAAGCTCCATGAAAGCTATTCCTAGCTTCTTGATGGTATCTCAAGCTTGCTTTTCTTTTCCCTTGTCTTTGCTAGGTGGAGGCCCTATTTACAATAAAAAGGGAGATACATTATCACAACTTTGTATCACAATACCATAGTTGAAATAGAAACATAAAAGAAAGGATAATCATTTACCTGCTAGAGTAATCTTTCCAGCCTTAATATCACCATAGTATTTGGAACAATTTCTTTTCCAATGTCCAACACCATTACAATAATGGCATTTACCAAGAGGACCCTTCTTGATTTTTGAAGTGCTAGCTTCATAAGTCTTAGCTTTGGTGAAAGTGGGAGCTTGTTTCTTACCCTTCCTCCCATTCTTCTTGAATTTCCCCTTGCTTTTGGTGCTAATGTTAAGCACATCCTTGGGTGGGTTCAAATTTAACCCCATGTCCCTTTCGGCTTGCACAAGTAACTTGTGCAATTCTTCAAGAGACACATCCTTGTCTTGCATGTTAAAATTCACCCGGAATTGAACATATGCCTTGACTTTGGATAAGGAGTGTAGAATCCTATCTACAATGAGTTCTTTGGGGATTTCAACCTTTTGAATTTTCAAGGTCTCGACTAGCTCCATTAATTTGAGCACATGAGGGCTAACCTTTTGGCCCTCTTTGAAGTCGAGATCAAAGAATGCCGCGGCCACCTCATATTGGACGATCCGCGGAGTTTGTGAAAACATTGTCACAAGCTTGGAGTAAATCTCATTTGCGGTGCCCATCTTAAAGGCTCTCCTTTGGAGATCCGCCTCCATCGCAAAGATCAACACGTTTTTCATTGCGGCGGACTCCTTATGGTAAGCCTCATATGCTTCCCTTGTGGCGGCGGTCGACCTAGTATTAGGTTCGGGTGGAGAGGCCTTGGTGAGAGGCGTGGCGTTGGTGTTTGGATTTGCCATTTGTTATGAGAAATAAGATCGGTCTACAAAACAAAATATAGAAGGAATAAAACATATGTCGTTTTGATAATAATAATACTCGTAAAAATAAGTTTAAACAAGTTTTATTGCATTTTTCTAGTGACCTCTACCCAACTAGATAAATGATTCCAAGACCCAAATTCATATTAACTTAGGGCACGGTGTGCCGAAATACCCTTTGTTAACATAACTCGGTGGATTAACCTTTTAATCGATTCTACTTTTAGAACTCTTGGTCGATAAAATTTACATTAATATTTATCTCTAGCCCGAAACACATCCGGAAATCGTCGTGAATACTTTCGTTGAGTATAACCCAAATTTCGAATAAATGTGTCCATGATCCAAACTCATATCAACTTAGGGCACGGTGTGCCGAAATACCCCTCATTAACATAAATTCGGTGGATAGACATTTATCACCCACTTCCCCTACGTAACATGGTTTGTACCCCGGTAGGGCCGAGTGCACTCCCTCGCGAAATAGGTTTTCATGGTTTCTACTATTTGGTAAGGCTATGTCTCAATTGATTGTTTTAGCGAGAGGTCATGTAAATTTATTATCTATCACGTTTTAAGTGAACTAAAGCGGTGAACTACGATAATTCTAATTGACACAGTCGATAAACTCGATTAAATGATAATGAACGTTTTAGTTATGGCGATTTAGCGATGCATGCAACATATAAATAAAATGCAAAGCATAAAAAAATCCTAGTATGGCCTTCCTAAAATAGAAAATCTAATTAACTATTACATATTCGGAAACCAACTCCATTAGTCCCTTGAACTTCGGTTGTGGCACGCATCTCGAGGTAACACCGTCTTTATGTATCCCCATCTATTGTGACACCGTCTTCAAGGACCTCCAGAATAAATAAATTACATAATTTCCTATTATACATTTGTAATTAAAAATAAAATAAATCTATTAAATTACAAAACGGTGATACGAGATCACAATAAATTACAACCGAATCGATATTCCCATACATTTCGGGTAATACCAATTAAAAACTAAGGCCATACTAAGTAAAATTACATAAAATAAAATTATGACAATCATAAAAAAATGCAGCATTATAATATGTATGAACATGCCCAATTTTAAGCTAAATCGCCTTTAAGGAGCCAATATCGTATATTATACGGTTTTTACGGATTTGCGTGATTCAACGTTTTATAATCACAAAAATTACATAAATTCATATTTATGCACAAGTTAATTACCCTAACCTCTTAGGACTCAAAATTAGTTTTCACTAATTACTTGACTATAATTAACTCATATTTCTTAAAATTGTTCATTAATGGACTTAAAATTATAATAAAATGCTATAAACTTCAAATAAATCACAAAAATTCCAAATAAATTCAAAATTTTAAATTTAAACTTATGAACATTCTGGAAAAATACCATGACACTCATAATGTTCAAAACCTTAGGTTAAAATTTCGTAAAATTATCGGAAAAACTATGTTGCGGTTTATCGGATTTATCAATAAAAATCATAAAAACATGAGAAAAATTATATTCATCAACTTTTCAATTTTATATCTGAAAAAGATAATAAAATGCAACATGTGACGTTTTTCCTTAGTCATGGAGTATGTTATAGCAATTATTAACTAATTAAGTCACTATTTATGCTATTTTTCATCAAAAATCCCATAAATTATGCATAAAGACTTCAATATAGCCTATTATTTTACACACATCTTGTAAAATTTCATGTGACAACATACTAAATTTCTATGACCACATTCGAAATTTATCTCATATTAACCTATTTTTCATCTAAATCCGATTTAAAACATGAAAAATCCATTTTTCGAGCATAAGAACTCCAAAAATTATGAAACTGTACAGGTCATCTAAAAATAATACATGTGATAACATATCTAAAAATCACTGGAAAATTCGAAGTTTAGCTAATTTTAGTCCGAAAATGACATTTTAATCATAAAATCACATTTTTAATGCCATTACATTATAAGGTGAACAATAAAAATCCATAAAATAACCAAAATATCCTAAAAATATTATAGGACCAGAAACTTAACATGCATAAATTTATTTCGTGATATTTCATAATAACACAAATTTACAAGTTTTATATGTTAATCGTATAACTCGGAAAAACTATAACCGATTTGCATGCAAACAACCAAGGCTTTGATACCACTTGTTAGAAAAATATATCTCTATATTCGACATATTCATATTATGTAGTGATTTTAATTTAGTCATAAAATTAAATGGTGATCTTATGCATGCAAACAAAATGTAAATAAAGAAGAAATCATCATCTCACATTGATATTTCGGTTTATATGGGCACAAGAGAGTTCTTCTACTCTCTTGTTCTTGTGCTCTCCTTAATGGATGAACTAGGATTCAAGTGTTGAATCCCTCCCAAAGTAAAAAACTCAAGGCAAACTCTTAAACAATTAATATTATGATTACTAGAACAATATTAATTTAGTGTAAAATTGACCCAAAATAATATTTTGGTCTCTCTATTATTCGGCCAAGAGAGAAGGAAGAGGAAGGTGTTTATCTTTCTAAAACTTCTTATTTTTAGATGTGTTGAATGAATAATAATCACTAGTAAAAATCATAGTGAATATTAGGTAAATAATAGAGCAAAACTTTTGGCTTTTCTCCATCAAAAACCGGGTGGGAGGGGTTTGGTATGGCCAATGCATGGCATTTTCTCTTACCCATAAAAGTAGGCATGTAAGGCTATAAGTTAGGGCTTATGATTATGCCTTCCACTTAAACAATATTAACACAAATATGCCTAATATCCCCTCCTTATTTTCGGCACATATGAAGGTAAAATGGGTTCCATTTTATCTTTGTCAAATTGTCAATTTGTCATATGTCACATGTCACATGTCACATAAAATTGTTATGTATTTTTAACATATTAAAAATCAACGTATTAATAAAAATAAGTCATATACAAAATTGACTTAGTAATTCATAATTACTTGTACCAAAATATTTTATCAATTATAAATCACAACATCTTGTATTTATAATAATTTATTCATTCAAATGTAATTGTTTCCTTAAACAATAATTTCATCTAAGCAATAAACAATTCGATTACTCAGACCGTATCTTATTTAATCAAATTTCAATAAGACACGTAAATATTACTTCCAAAATTGTCCGTCAATTTTAAATATTTTAATTGACCCGTATCGTCATACGATCAATTAAATGATCAATTAAGAGTGTTGCCCTTTAGGTATGACCTAAGGGGATCAACTGGTCACCACCGTCTCACGACAGTAATGTCAAACTCTAGTCAGCCAATCATTACCGATATGTGTGGACCAGTTGACAGTAAAATATTACTTCCCAATTGTATTCTATAAAATGAGACTTAAACATGTGATCATCATGATCAACAGTTGTGATCGCATTATTGTCGGAGGACACATATTCCAACACTAAGACGGTAGTCGCAGCGCTAAACCAAAAACCAATTATGTGATAATAAACATAAATTGTCCCAACTAGAGAAATCATCTCAACTTTGACAACACATGAGAGACTATGAATTACTCTCCAAAAATGCATTAGACTCCAGTACACCCCTTACAATCTCTTAACAAAATCAAATGACGCAATTCCTTTTTTTCTTTTCTTTTTTCGTTTCTTTTTTGTTTTTTTTTTTGTATTCTTTTTTCTTTTTCTTTGCTTCATATTTTTTTTCTTTTCCAACATAAGAGATTAACACAATTGCTACAAAATTTAAGCTACTACCCACATGACGATAAATATCCCAATCCCAACCAAAGTAGCAAAAATAGACATGAAACTCAAGCAACTGCGACTGTCCTGAAAAGGTAGGCAAATTCTAGATTGTAGCTATTAAAATAGGATATAAAACGGCTACAAGGGTTAAAATGGGATAACAATGGGTAATGTATGGCTTATTTGAATGGTAAGAACCGCCTTTCCTCATGTACTTAGTCATATGAACGCGCAAAAATTAAGAAACTAATGTCACACTTATGCAGTTTGATATTACACATTCCACAAGGAGAACCACACTCTTAAGCCTTATTGACAAATGAGACCAATTTTTTGATGTTCCTGGCCTATGAAGCTCTATAGACCTCAGAAATTTAAGTGGTTTACTAACATAATATTGTCAAATTTACTTAGCATAAGGCATATTATTACGGTCAAGACTTGAGTTATGAGCTTTGTTTTCATGAATAACTAGTCAAAACAATGTACATGGATAACTTAAGTGGAATTCAAGTGCAAAAACAATGCAAATTATCATCATTGCTACTCAATTCACCAAGAGTCGACCTAAAATAAAGTAAAAAATGTTATTTGTATTTTATAAAATTTTTAATTGTTATGAATTTTTTTATTTTAAAAGCACGCAACATAAAATAAAAGCACTCAACTGAAACTAAATCACACAACAGAAATAAATACTCCCCAAACCTAAATGTCACAGTGTCCTTATTGTGACGCCTACATCATAGCAATCACACAACAAACCCAACAACCTAAAGGACAATACTAACAAAGGGAATAGGAAATAATATAACAACCTAAAGAAATTCAATAAAATAAAGTACAAGGAAAGATAATACCAGCTGTAAAGAAGAAGCTCCCCCAAACCAGCAGCAAAGTGGGAATGTAGTGACCAGCTGTAACTACTGCTCATCTCCATTATCATCATCATTGCCACCAAGGGCGGCATCATCAAACTCATCAATCTCCCTGAACAAGACATCCATCTCTGGGTCAGGAACATGGCCACCACGGCCTCCACGTCGACCACCATGTCGACCACAGCCTCTAGTGCGGCCACCTCTAGATCCACCAGCTGTCCCAAAATTAGAAGCTCCAAATTGACCACCACATCCCGAGGTCTCAACACCAAACTGACCTCTATGAGAAATAGAAACCCCAATATGATCCCCAAAACCACTAACAGGAACATCCGGCCGAATAGGAGTGTAAAAAGGACGACTAAGAGCACCAAAATCCTGACTGAACTGACCAAACTCCGTAGGAGTGACACCATAAAGAAGAAAGACACGACTATCAACCACATGTGTAGTGTAGTAACTCGGTGTAGTGCCAGTGTACTGACCTCCCTCAGTCAACGTAGTAGCCTCCATCTGCTTCCATAACCGCCTGTTAGTCAAGGCAGTGTTTATCCCCTCATGTATCCTCACCTCCCTCTCAATAACTGGGTCAAAGTGATAACCATAATTTGAAGGAGATGCAAAAGAAGGAGCAGCAGGCTGTGGCTGGAAAGAGGCAGACAAGTGAGTAGGTGGTGCTCGGCGTAATCTACGGCGCCCGCCAAGAGTAGTGGTAGTGCTAGAAGAGGGCAAGGTAACTAGAAAACTATCTGGGATCAAGTAAGTACGGGGAGAAGGGCGATGAACATAATCATCCTCCTCAAGGGCAGAGATAGGTGGCAAACCAGTACTAGGCAACTTCATCCAAGAATCACCCTTAACCTTCTAGTAAATATCAGTACCACCTATGATGTCATTATAATGGACACCATACCACAGATAGTCATCATCCATCAAAGGAGCATAATCAAGCATTGGCTCATAAGGAGCCTCACCCTAAAAGTTGCAAATACGACGAGCAAATCTGGTGATGATAGCTCCACAGTCTAAATCGGCATTATTCCCTGTCATACGGTCTAATGCACTACCAATAAGGGCAGGAGGACTAAACACGAATGGTTCCTCCTGAAAGGTGTTCAGATAACTAGCCAACAACAAAACTTCTATAGACTGAACTTTACTCCTATCATGCCTCCCATATAATAGATAGCTCATCATCCTCAAAAACAGCCTCAAACAGACATGCTGTACATCATTCAAAGCCATTGCACTGACATGACATCCGTGTCAGCATAACCAGTAAATAATGGGAAGTTTCGAACAACAGATAATCTCGTAGGAGTAAACAAGTCACCACTAGTGTGAGGATCAATGCCCAAATACTCATCAATTTGGTCGAAGGTTAAAGTGAGCTCGACATTAAGCATTCTAAACCGAATTCTATGTCGTGTAGGATCATAGACATAAGAGCTAAAAATCTCAAGAGTCAAGGGTCGATAAGAAAGCTCGTGTAGGTTAAAGAAACCCAATAACCCGAGTTGAAAGAATATATCCTCTATAGGAACGTCAATGTTAAATGTTCGTAATACCTTTCGATCGACACACCTAGTTGGAGACATATGATAATTCTCCATCAAATCCACAAACTTCTCCCTTTGCACATTGTCCCGAAACTCAACGTAAGGGTACTCCGGAACCGGTCCAAGCTCTTCCTCTTCCTCCTCGGAAGTCTCTACTATAATGGGTTGAGGGATGGGAGCGCGCCTCTCCCATTGTCTCTTATTACCTTGTCCTCGGTTTGACATACCTACAAAAGACATTCATACAATTGCAAACCAATTTTAATGCCAAAATAACTCACATTTTTAAGATGAAGTGAGTCGGAAATTTCGATTTCGGGGTCGAAAATCACACATCAGCTATGTAAATGGCAAGTAAATTGTAATTATATAACAAATAACGAAGATCCAATCAAATAAACACAATTACAAACCAATTTAATGCATAATATCAACCCGGAAATATGAACCCTAATTCCAAACTTTTCGAAATTAGGCCTTTAATTCATCAATTAATGGGTTAAAAAGCAAGGAAATAGCAATTGTATATGAGCAATTGAAGATTAAAATCAAGAAACACAAGAAACAAGCAACAAATTGCAAATTTTTGGACCTATTAAGAGCAAAAATGGGATACATACCTGAAGAAATTTGAGCAATTAATCACACAAATAAGCACAAAGGAGTGAATAAATTTGCAACAAATCAATTTAGCAGAAATTAGAATGAAGTTTGATGATGATATGAGTGATTTAGAGTATTCGGTGATGTAGATTGAGGAGATAAAAGCAATAGAAAAGTGACGGAATTAACAATGAAGAAACAATAGAATGAGAAAAGAAAGGAATGAGCTGTCTTGTTTAAAACGCGGAACCGGCTTCGATATGGGCACTCGATCGAGCCTGCATGCACTCAAAAATGCCAACTCTCGTCATTTACAATTTAATTTAATTTGCCTTCCTTCCTCGATCGAGTACCAGTAGACTCGATCGAGTGCTCAATTTCTTTCCACTTTCTCGCCAATACGTCAATTTTCGCCTTAAAATTCGTCTTTGCTGAAAAAATACTCGTAAATACATCAAATTCTCTCCTTAACATCACTCAAAATTTACGAAATAAAAGAAATTAAATACGATTATGAAATTAAATTCCTAAATTACAAATTGTTACAAGTCAAACTCCGAGCCGCCTCTCGGTAGCGCTGGTTTAAGCGGTCCCGCACGACCGTATTACCTCATCAGTAAGAGGAATCAATGGTGAAGAGGTCGATGGCCTCTATCACCCCAACATAGGCACCATCATAATAGACCTTCAAACGTTGCCTATTCACTTTAAAAGTCTCACCTTTGTCCGTTTGCAGTGTAACTGACCCAAATTTGTTTACTTCAGCAACAGTGAACGGTCCTGAAGATCTAATCCTTAGCTTACCTGGGAACAAACAAAAACAAGAATTAAATAATATTACCTTTTCACCAACATGAAATTCTCATTGCAAGATGTGCTTGTCATGCCACTTCTTTGTTCGCTCCTTATATACTCGAGCACTATCATAGGCATGCAATCGAAACTCATCAAGCACATTCAACTGCATCAAACTTCTCTCACCCGCCAGTGAGGGATCCATATTTAGCTCCTTTATGGCCCACATAGCCTTGTACTCGAGCTCCACAGGTAGATGGCAAACTTTGCCATAGACTATACGGTATGGTGATGCTCCAATCGGGGGTTTTAATGCAGTACGGTAAGCCCATAAAGTATCATCAAGCTTACGACTCCAATATTTTCTATCCTTGCTCACTACCTTTTCCAAAATTTGATTCAATTCTCTATTAGAAACCTCCACTTTCCCACTAGTTTGTGGATGATAGGCCAGTCCTCTATGGTGTGTATCACCATATTTCTTCAATAAAGAATTACGATGACGTTCATTAAAGTGCTTGTAACACCCCCATATAACAAGGTGCTGTTTGGTTCATAAACCCCTAATTATACTCCTCTAATTAGTTTATAAATTACTCACTAATTTAGAATAATAGATCTAGTTACATGCAATATGTAAATAAATTAAATAAGGAGAACAACGGTTTTACACATATAATTGGTGGACCGAATTTTGGGGACAAGGTAGGACACCTTCCTAACCTTGTTTTTGAGCTCAATAACATTAGGATGATCCTCCATAAACCAAAGTTCCATATTAGAAAATCTCCTCTTAGTTGCACCCAAGACTATCCCATAACACTAATAATATAATTAACTAGATAATATTACTAGTTACCTTAAATATCAAATCTAATACCTATATTATTACTACAATAGTAATCTTGAGTATTATTAGATTTTTAGAACAAAACTTGAACATAAAAACCATTTTTATGAGAGAGGAAGAGTGAGAGATAAGCATAAAGATAAGAATGAAAATTGAGGACATCACATGTTGTCATAAGGGAGGGGGTGACTGGATTTAGAGGAGCATGGGGGAGGGAAAAATGCTTTTCCTTTTGCTTTTTGTCTTACCCAAAAATAGGCTAAGTTTAGGTGTAGGTCAAGTGTGATGATTATGCTTTTCTCATATAAAATATCAACCACATACACCCTAAAACTACCTACTAAAACCGGCTCCCACACTAAAATGGACTCCATTTTATTTTTTGTAATTTGTCATTTGTAATATGTTGTGACATGTGACATGTGACATGTCATTAGTAAGATAAATGCATATTTAACTAATTAAATATCATTATATATTAAATAAATTAAATTTAACAAATTAACAAGTAATTCACAATTACATGTATATAAAATGGGTCTCATTAAGTCTAGTTAATATAATCTACAACATTTTGCAATTATGATTAACTAATTACTCTTTTCTCAAATGTTTCATAAACATTAATCAATTTTAGTAATATAACATATTAATTACTAAATTGAATCTTGTTTAATCACATTACAATAAGATATACTCCCTCCATTCAACTCTAAATGGTACTTATTACTTTTTCACGTTTGCCAACGCGAGTTTTACTCTGTAAATATCTTTAGTTACACATTTGTAAAAATTATAAAAATTTGATATTTTAAATGTACTTCTAAAGACGAATAAAACAAGATCCCACATGGATATATTTTACCTTATATATTGGGAGGAAATGAGAAGATTCTTCTTACTTGTGAATAGTGTACAAAAAAGATAACTACCATTTGGAGTTGAATGGAGGGAGTATAATTTTCACTCATAAATGAAATTTGTTCAATTTAAGGAATTAATTAATCTGTATCGACATACAATCAATTAACTTATCAGTTAAGGGAATTGTCCTATAGGTGTGACCTTAAGGGATCAACTGATCACCACCGTCAAAAGATAGTAACGTCAAACTCTAGTCAGCCAATCATTACCGATTAATGTTGATAAGTTGACAATATATTGAATCATCCCTTTTGTATTCTTGTTATGAGATTTAATATATGACCACACTATTGTTGAGGACACATACTCCAACAATCTCCTACTTGTCCGAGACAAGTGTGCGTCGCCAATTCTTTTGTCCTATTACTATCTCCCACTCAATGCACGGTGTCTCGCAGGTCGTAATTGCATGTGATCATATCTAGAGTGGTTTCCTCGATCTGGAGAGTAACTGTTTGACCGGAATTATCTGCCATAGATACCTTCCGAGCGTGGCCACGCATTTTCAGTTCCTTACTCCTCGAGTGGCCCTGAGATTTATATAACCATGACAAGGGGGTGGACAATTCCTATCGCACTATTCCCTTTGAATAGCCACAGCTCATCACGACCCAAAAGATGCCCATTTACACTCCATATTCGGAAGTCGTGGAGCAAAAATCAAAGTCAATCAGAAACCGTACCACCTTGGGCGAACAGTCTCTAGTCAAAGAATCGACTCAAAAAGAATACTATAGTAGCTCTCGCCATGACTAGGCTACATGAAGTACAAGAACTCTATAAGCGGTCATTACCCGACAGAGTGTCCCACACAGTCTGCCTATGTGATCGACTAGTCATCTCTTATGACCCTATGACACTTGAACTTGCCATAAATCGACTCACACTCTTGTCACTTGGAGACGTCACCTCATATAAGTGACTAGGGGCCAATTCTATGTTAATCCAGTTCACTTTAGTAGGGTTCAACGTTGTCTTTACAACCTATTTGGATATAACAAAGTAATAAAATAGTTTAAAATAAAACTCAAACGATGAATGTATTATCACATATGTAAAATTAATATAATATCAATTACTACATAATCTATAATCCATATTTAATTTTGTATATAATATATTGTACATTTCAATTCAATTGAAATGGTATGACTTATCATGTTAAGCCTATGAGAAGGCCTTGGTTAACAAGTCTTAGCAACATCTTGCACCTTACTTAACCTCATTAAATACTATTTCCCTTCGTTATCTATAATCATGTATTATAAAACCTTTTGAGCACGTGTCTAGATCCAATCTAGACATATGCTATCTTGCCTTAGGATAGCTCCCACTGTCCTCATAGTGTGTGGGATTCATCCTTTTTGCATATCTCATAGTTGCAAGTGTACTCAAGGGATCAACCGATCACCACCGTCAAATGACAGTAACGTCAAACTCGAGTGAGCCAATCGTTACTGATAAATGATGATCAGTAGACAATATAATTTCCGTTGTATATTACTCTGATTTACTCTTCAAAAATTATAGCCAAGATGGTTCTCCAACCATCCTTATGCGTTTAGAATATGGTATTTGTGTAACTCATTGCACATAAATCCAATAATTATTTCTAAACACTTATCCTCTCGTATATATCACTTATAGATTCGGATATTAAAGATGCTTTGTATCTCATCCTAGTCTCCCAATCCCTCATTCACGGAGGAGAGCATTGGTTCATCATTCTCAATGAATAATATGATTAGTGCTTTTTGAGTACTAATGGATAGACTATATGGCTATATATTGACTATCACAAAGATTCAATTTTAATTTCTCGTCATACTCTAAGTATACGAAGTATAAGAATAGAGATACATATTAGCATAATAAATTAATCCAGCAGCGGAAGCAAATGGATGCATTTTCTACATGTTCAATACTTTTGAACTTGTCAAGATTCTTATTAACATAAGATTATTAACTTTATGCTAATATTCATCGAACTGGATATCTTAGAGATATATTATTCTTCCCCTAAGTCTTTCATCACTCAAAGTGATCAATATGTCATTCACATATAAGACTAATAATACCACCATACTCCCACTAAACTTCGTGGATAAACAAAACTACTCGACAAATCGAGAAATGTTTATTACATGACTGAAACATACCATTCAACTCCTTGACTTCTACTTAAGATTTCTTCTTAAGTTCGTATCCTACCTTAGGATAGTTGCGATTTACAAAACTCATTCAAGATGATTTTAAAATCAAACAGTCAAATAATATTATGAAATCCGAATTTAATGAAGCGTTGCAATTGGTGTAAACCTCTTACCACCAATCAACCAAGTTATGAAAACATCTTAATGTTTATTTTCAGTTCGCACTTTTGCGGAGTTGAAACTTGATAAAGCATCTTAATAAGTCATAGGTTTGTTACTTTTAAAAAAATAACATGACCCATGTCCATTTAGGTTTCGAATCAATATTTACTGATTTTGACGAAGAAAGACCACTTTCCTACGTCTTAGCTTCAGTTTGTGGCTCTTGAACATTTTCTCCTACTCTGTCTTTAAGAAATAATCCTCTTTTCTTTAATAGATAGCATCACGAGCCACAAACCCTTTGTTCTCGTGATCATGTAGGAAAAATTGAGCACATGTTTACTGTCGAAACAAGCTACAATTTAGGTACCATGCCTAACCATATCTCATATGAAATGTAGATGATTGCTTTAACTATGTTTTGTTTTAGTGGAAAATTTAAATGCCAATCAAATTTTATAACAGAAACTACCTCCAACTTTATTGTAAAGATTCAATCATATCATAATGAGAGTGAACTTGTGATAACAAATCACACTCTTTTTGGTGCAGATAAAAGTCTTCACTTTATTGTTCCCCATTTTAACAAAGTACTAATACTTTGGTTTTATAATCTCTAGGTTTTGATACTTTTTAAACATTCATTGAACTTATTCAAAGAATTTCTCTTCTTACCTCATTAAGTGGATACCAAGTATCTACCTAGTTTGTTGGTAAAAGAGATGAAGAAGTAATAACCTTTTCTGATTGAAATTGTATTATACCATACACTTCAAAGTGTAAATAGGGCGAATATCTTGCACTATTCATAATCCTTTTCAAGAAAAAGTCATGAATTAACTTGCTTTGTATACAAGATTCGCACACACTAAAAGATTCCCAATCAAATGGTTTGGGCGACTAGTCAAAACTAGTTTCTAAATGCGATTTTCAATCGAGACTTGAAAAATGATTGGGGTCACCATCTTGAGTTTTGTATATATGACATTTATTTCTAGTTTGAATATAATTACCTTGATTTGTATGGTCTCACCATAAACTTCATCGTGGTATATAAGGGCACAACGCTTGTTTTAATTGCATAATAGAGAAACACTTTGCGTTTTATACAAAAACTTAAATTATATTATTATTTAGACTTATTGTACATCATAACAATTATTGAGGTACATTTTCTAAACACAAAAATAAAATGAGTATCCTACAACATTCTTGCTAGTTGTCACACGATAATACCAAATATTATGATGAAATCCACAAATTTGTATCAAATACTCATGACGTGGTAATTAGCAAGAATGCAATGTCAATGTCATAGATATTCAGGAAGGAATACGTTGGAGTCACACGACCAACTTCCTAGATCTTTACTTATTTCGTGTTTGTCTCTATTTTAGTGTCTAACACTCTCTCTTTCGAGCCTAGTTCTATCCTTAATAATTAAGATAGGTACTTACTTCTTATTGCTCCCACTAACTTCAAGAATTTCTACTTGATGGAGACTTATCTTCATATTAATTCCTAGTTAATACTTCACAAGGGTTAATTCTATTGTGGTATTTGGTTAATCAAAATTTTTAACAAATCAATTAATCAATTTAACATTGTCATATTCTTAACTAATTAAGTGCTTGATGACAAGTGTTTAGGTTGAACAATAAGACTTTTGAACCGTGGAAGCATAGAAGATATTATCAAAACATATTTTGACTAATCATTACTTCTATTCATACTTCTTCACAAGAAATCATACATAGGCATGTTAGGAATTTAAGATGCTAATCTTATATGACATAGGACAACTCCTATGGAGTTCTATGGAATAGAACGATTCCTATGGAGCTAGTCCATGCCTTATTTAAACGGTTCAATTGAGGCCTTTTAGAAAAGAGATTCTATGTGTCTTTGGCAATAGTCGTTTAATGGAGACAAAAGATAAAATCGAATGACATCGTATATGTCTAGGAGCAAACATATAGAACAAATTTAAACAACGAAATAGTGGGAAAACTAACATTCATCGTAATATATGAAAACTTTTAGCAAGTTTTAGCACTTATATAATGACCTCCACCCAATTATATAAACGATTCCAAGACCCAAATTCATACTAGCTCGATTATGGGACAACGGTCCCCCTACAACCTTACTAATAGAATTTGGTAGGTTAACTCATTTAACCGATTCTACACTTAGAACTCTCGGTTGATGAAATTTCATTAAGTTCATCTTTAGCCCGAACCTATTGGGACAACGGTCCCTCTAATACTTTCGTTGAGATCAACCAAATTTCGAAATGTAATAACATCATATTCCCCCACCTACCCAACGTTAAAAGAAAGCACCCCGGTATAATATTTCAATACCGTATTGTACCCCTAATGAAATTGGGATTCATGAGTACTATTTGGTAAGGCTAAGTTTCAATTTTTTAGAAATGTGAAGGTCTTGTCAATTTATTATCTATCTCTTTTAAGTGAACAAAATTAGTGATCTATCGATAATT
The DNA here is from genome assembly GCF_048544455.1 of Silene latifolia. Classification (NCBI taxonomy): domain Eukaryota; kingdom Viridiplantae; phylum Streptophyta; class Magnoliopsida; order Caryophyllales; family Caryophyllaceae; genus Silene; species Silene latifolia. Next base: position 70,692,280 of record NC_133532.1, read on the forward strand.
ATAATTGACAAGGTCGAGAACTCGATATAAAAAGATATGCATGTGATGTTAAGGCGATTTGGCATGCATGCAAACATATAAAATAGATCATGTAAAGAAAAGCAATTTCCTAGTATGACCTTTCCTAAAATAGAAAATCTAATAATGTATTACATATTCGGAAACCAACTTCTTTGGTCCCTTGAACTTCATCTGACACGCCGCCCAAGGAAACACCGTCGTGATTGGAACTCCTTTCCGAATGGCTCCGTCTTTAGGAAACTCCGGAATTACAAAATTATAATAAAATACATAGCTATTCGTATTATACATTTGTAATAAAAAATTTAAATCTATTAAATTACAAAACGGAGATGCAAGATCACAATAAAATTACAACCGAATCGATATTCCCTTACATTACGGGCAATACCGATTAAAAACTAAGGCCATACTAAGACAAATTACATGATTCAAAATTACATAAATGTAAATGACATACATCTATAAAATATACAGCATTATATATGTATTTAACATGCAAAAATGAATGTGCCAAATCGCCTTACTAGATTATATCGTATATCGCTTTGGTTTTATGGAAATGCGTGACTTTTAACTCATTAAAATCACCAAAATAATACTTAAATCAAAATTAAGCCCAACTTAATTACCCTAATTGTCTTTGGACTCAAATATTAGTCCACACTAAGATTTGACAATAATCTAACTTGGTATAACACTATTGCTCATTATAATTTTATTACTTTTGACAATTAAGAAATAATTCCCAATAAATCGTAAAAATTTGGAAAAATTCGAAATCAAAATTTTTTAAATTCTAGAATATGACCAAGATCCCAAAAATTTAATAAAAATTGCTCACAAAGCATTTTTAATTTATTTCATTAATAAATAACATAAATCATAATTTTTATAACTTAATTCCAAATTAATCACAAAAATTATGAAAAAGTCAAAATCAAAATTTTGCACATACTATAATAATTTCTAGATCCTGGAAAAATATAAATTCAACACAAAAATTTCGAATTTAATTTTATGACTAATAAAGTTGCATTTAATTGATTTTATCACATAAAAATCAATAAACACACAAGATTAACAAGATTAATTTTTCCATTTTCTTATCTAATGTTCTAAATATGTGTGGAACTTTGGGGAAAAATTTTATGCCATAAAATTTGTTTTAGCTATTTTTAGTTTATATAATCTCGATTTATTCCATTTTAACCATTAAAATCATAAATGATGAAAAATTAATCACATTAACCTCAAATTTTACATACAATAAGTAAAATATGAATGTGAGATCATATTAAAATTTCGTGGCCAGAAACATCATATAACTATTTTTAGTTATTAAATAACCATTTTACTCACTAAAATGTTATTATTATCCAATAAATTATAAAAGTCAGCAATAAAATTCCATAAATCATCTAAAATGACCTAAAATATTTTAGGAACAGAATGTATACATGCATGGAAAAATTTCGTGGATATACTATATAAACACAAATTTTTCAGTTTTTATTTTAGTCATCTAATAACTTGTAAAAAACTCAAAAAAACAAACGATTTGCATGCAACAACAAAGCTATGATACCAATTTTTAGGTTCATAAACACCTAATTAGACTCCTCTAATTAGTTTCTAAATTACTCACTAATTTAGAAAAATAGATCTAGTTACATGCAATATGTAAATAAATGAAGTAAGGAGAAAAACGGTTTTACCCTTATAATTGGCGGACCGAATTTTGGGCACAAAGTAGGACACCTTCCTAACCTTGTTCTTATGATCAATAACATTAGGATGATCCTCCAAAAACCAAAGTTCCATATTGGAAACAGTCCCTTTAGTTGCACCGAAGACTATCCCATAACACTAATAATATTATTAACTAGATAATATTACTAGTTACCTTAAATATCAAATCTAATACTTATATTATTACTACAATAGTAATCTTGAGTTTTATTAGATTTTTAGAACAAAACTTGAACATAGAAACCATTTTTATGAGAGAGGAAGAGTGAGAGATAAGCATAAAGATAAGAATGAAAATTGAGAACATCACATGTTGTCATAAGGGAGGGGGTGACCGGTTTTAGAGGAGCATGGGGGAGGAAAAAATGCTTTTCCTTTTGTTTTTTGTCTTACCCAAAAATAGGCTAAGTTTAGGTGTAGGTCAAGTGTGATGATTATGCTTTTCTCATATAAAATAATCAACCACATACACCCTAAAACTAACTACTAAAATATGCTCCCGTACTAAAATGGACTCCATTTTATTTTTTGTAATTTGTAATATGTTGTGACATGTGACATGTGACATGTGACATGTTATTAGTAATATAAATGCATATTTAACTAATTAAATATCATTATATATTAAATACATTACATTTAACAAATTAACAAGTAATTCAGAATTACATGTATATAAAAGAGGTCTCATTAAGTCTAGTTAATATAATCTACAACATTTGGCAATTATGATTAACTAATTACTCTTATCTCAAATGTTTCATAAACATTAATCAATTTTAGTAATATAACATATTAATTACTAAATTGAATCTCATTTAATTACATTACAATAAGATATATAATTCTCACTCACAAATGAAATTTGTTTAATTTAAGGAATTAATTAATTTGTATCGACATACAATCAATTAACTTATCAGTTAAGGGAATTGTCCTATAGGTGTGACATTAAGGGATCAACTGATCACCACCGTCAAACGACAGTAACGTCAAACTCTAGTCGGCCAATCATTACCGATTATTGTTGATCAGTTGACAATATATTGAATCATCCCTTTTGTATTCTTTTTATGAGATTTAATATGTGATCGCGCTATTGTTGAGGACACATACTCCAACAGGTGCCTTACCAAGGACCACCCTAGCATATAACGGTGCTACCATCTCGGTTGCCCGAGGTAAGTATACCAAAAGTAACCATTCAAGAACAATTATTAAAGTATAAAGTTTAAAGAATATATCGTTTCAACTGAAAACCAAAGTAAAAGAGTATAAATCTCAATACATCAAAACAAAGTATCTAAACTCGTGACAGCGGAAGCTAGACTCAAAGTGATGACGTCCCATCCTCGTCCCCGCAACTAAATGTAATCATCACCTGTCACAATCTGTTCACCATCCCCGAATGGATCATCACAATTTACAAAACACAATGGGGTCAGTTCACTGAATAACCAAGATAAGCTAATCGCGAGAAACAACCAAGACAACAACTATACAACCATTTTCCAACTCCAATGATATCTCACATCCGGCTACACACATATGTGTGTAGCCCTGCCAGATTACCCACCGCAATAGGTAATCCATTCCGCTAGTGGGGGACCGCAACCTTGCCCACTTAAGCCCCGCTCATCACAACGAGCAATATTCCATGTCCATTAATGTGCACATCCCCCTTTGTGACGGGAACCACAAGAGGCGAATCAAGGGAGTGAAGCCATTCCCGAAAATGACTCCACTCAACCAAGGACGCACCTCGCAAGCATAGCCAATCCACCACAATTCCAACAATCAAGAAAGACGATGCCAACAACGATACTAATCATGCCAATACCACAATAATCATCTTAAATCAATTAAACAGACAACTGAGTAGGGAAACCCTACCTTATCACTGATTCGAATCACGAGTATACAATGGAAGCTAGAAACGTTCTTCTACGAATCCTTCACCTAACAATAATCACAATAATCTAATCACAAACATGAAAATCACCCTTTTCTGCAATTCCAATCAATAGGGCAAAACCCTAAAAGACAAATCTAATCAATTGACAAAGTACTAGTGACTTACTGACGAAACTGATATGAAAGAGACGAAAGAGAGACTCACGAGCGATCAATATGCCTTGAGAGTGATTAAGGGCGATTAGAGGAGTGAAGAACGTAGTTTAGGTTTTGGTAAAACGAATAGAAACTATTAAACGAGGTTAATATAATCGTTAATCACCCGTAATCTAACCGCGGAAATTAATCCTGTCAGACCGCTTACTCGTTCGAGTACCTGGGGTACTCGGTACTCGGCCGAGTACGCCCTACTCGGCCGAGTACCTCACTACTCGGCCGAGTGTTATTGGACAGTAACCTGACCAGAAAACACACGACACCCTACTCAGCCGAGTTAGCCCTATTCGGCCAAGTAAACTAGACTTAGAAAACCGTGGTATTACTGTCTTCCCTCCTTAAAACTAACTTTTTCCTCGAAGTTCACACCCATCCTATATAGCATGCTCACTTACAACTCCACTAACTAACACCACTCAACTCTCATCCTTCAACCTTGACATTAACTCACCTAACAATGCCTACCTTAACAACACAGTTCGCAACATAACATCAACCATAGAATAGCCCTCATAACTCCATGGTATTATCGAATACCAACAACACCAACGCCGCCAACTTTGTCTTACTTCCATACCGCTCACTAACAAATCCAATACCAACACAATCCACCAAGCGAGTTGTTACATTTTACCACCTATTAAATGAACTTCGTCCTAGAAGTTTACTCACACTCATAAACGTCACCACCAAAACCATCAACACTATCGTAACCATACTTACGTACAACCTGTTGGAGTATGTGTCCTAGATAATACTGCGATCACATGTTTAAATCTCATAATAAGAATACGTAAGGGATGATTCAATTATATAGTCAACTGATCAACATTAATCAATAATGACTGGCTAGCTAGAATTTGACATTACTGTCGTCTGACGGTGGTGGTCAGTTGATCCCTAAAGGTCACACCTATAGGACAATTCCCTTAACTGATAAGTTAATTGATTGTATGTCGATACAGATTAATTAATTCCTTAAATTGAACAAATTTCTTTTGTGAGTGAGAATTAATATATCTTATTGTAATGTGATTACATAAGATTCAATTTAGTAATTAATATGTTGCATTACTCAAATTGATTAATGTTTATGAAACATTTGAGATAAGAGTAATTAGTTAGTTATAATTACAAAATGTTGTAAATTATATTAACTAGACCTAATGTGACCCATTTTATATACATGTAATTGTGAATTACTTTTTAATTTGTTAAATGTGATTTTATTTAATATATAGTGATATTTAATTTGTTAAATATGCATTATTATACCTAATGACATGTTACATGTTACATGTCACATGTCACACAAATTACAAATGACAAATTACAAAGATAAAATGGAGGTCCATTTTATGTGTAAAAACCGGTTTTATCAGGCATTGAGGGTGATGATTGTTGTTCTATTTCATGTAAATAAACACCATAATTCCCCTACATGTGTAGACTCTAGCCTATTGTTTTGAGAAGATAAAAAGCAAAATCATGCTCTTCCCTATGGACTCAAAAACCGGTCCACCCCTCCCTAAATGGTAGAGAATTAGTTCTCTTATTTAGACTACTCTTTACTCATGCAAAATGTATTCTCTCCTTCTCTCATAAAATTGTTTATGTTCATAAAACTTGTCCAAAATCTAAGATTATCACTAGAATACTAGATGTATTTTTTAAATTAATATTAGATTTAATATTTAAGGTTAACTAATCTTATTACCTAGTTAGTAATATGATTAGTGTTATGGGAATGTCTTGGGTGCATCACTAAGGAGGCATTCTACACTTGAATGCTTGAAGGTTCTTGGAAGATCATCCAAAATGGCATTAGCTCAAGATTTAGATTTGGAAGGAGTCCAAATGTAGTGCCCTAAATCCGTCACAAATGTATGTAAGAAAATCGTTTTCTCCTTATTTTTGATTAAAATCATATTGCATGCAACTAGATCCACATGACATAAATTATGAGTAATTTATAAAATGAATTAGATGAGTCTAATAGGTGTATATGAACCCAACAATTGGCATCAAGAGCTTTGGTGTTGCATGCATATCATTTTATGGGTTTTTATGAGTTATTTGATAACAAAATAAAAACTAAAAATTTGTGACATATATGATAAGCCATGAAATTTACATGCATGTTATACATTCTGGTTCTAAAATATTTTTAGGTCATTTTGATGATTTATGGATGATTATTGCTTATTTTAATAATTTTTAGTGAAATAATTACATTTTAATGAGTAAAATGAACTTTTATTTACTAAAAATAGTTAAACCTTGAAACTGACCATAAAATTTTAGTATGACCTCACATGCATATTTTATGTATTGAATGGAAAATTTCGTATTAATGTGATTAATATTGCATGATTTATGATTTTTATATTATAAAAATGGTCTAAATGGAGGTTAAATGACTAAAAATAGTTATGTATATACCCAGTATCTGCTGAGACTCCAACAAACACCCGATTATTATCGGACTATTACATGCTTTGGAATCGTGACGTTTGATCGACAGTTTGTGTACAACTTTAGGTCGAAAAACTTAAAACGATTTCGAAAATAAAACATTTCAAAACATTTCAAAAATACCTGGAGTGTTTAATGCACGGCGACGGGGTCGCAATGACACTAACTAGAGTCAAAACCGACACCGGACCAAAAACCGACTCAAAAATTCAAATCCCGACGCCAACAACGAGTCAAACCGAGTCAACAACAAAAAACAAACATTCCAAGCCTTCTATGCTAAGATTTCCTGGATTTATGAATGGTCAAGTACCAAACATATGACTACAAATCCTAGGATAGAACAAATCATGATTGCTCTTGTGTGAAAGCGACAAGACAACTCGAAGAACCGCGACGTGGCTCGCGCCTCTTTGAGCAGCCCAGGTGGCCACATCGCTCAAAACTCACACAACCACTCATTTTCCTATAAATACCCCTCAAATGCCCCCATTTGAGAACTCACGCGAGTGTCCGCCCCCTCTTTTCTCCCTTAAAATTCTCGACTCGACTTCTTAAGTCACAATCCGACACGTATTTACGACCTACCGATCGTAAATACAAGCCCTACACATTGTTTGGTACCGTCATCGTGCATTAAATCACTTGACCGACCACTTCGACCACTACACCGTCACTAATCTTAAAACACTCTTTTTACTTACCAAAACGGTTTTAAACCGAGTTTTTTACGACCAAACGCGTTGTTACACTTACGCCGGTCACTCGCCATAACCAAACATGTAAGTATGAGTGTGTAAAAATCCTTCTTTTATCATGTTTTTATTTGTTTCATGACTATAACATGCTAAAACATGCATAACATGAACCAAAACATGGAATAAACGAGCCAAAACCGATTTTTGGCTGAGATAGAATCCCCTTGGTTTGCCGGTTTGCCCGCGCCTCAATGGGGTGTCCAGGTCAGAACTCAACCGTGTTTGTTCTCGTCATTTCCACTTAATTCGTTTTCATATTTGTAATCGGTTTTTACCATTTCAAATATTTTCGAACCTTTTTATTTTATTTTATTTGTTTTAACCATAAAATATTTTTCACCCTTGGTTCCTTATACCATGATGGTTAAATCCGTGTTTCGGTGATAATATTTGGTTAATAACATTTAAAAGTTATTTTAAAGCCTTTTATTTCATTTTTTGGAGGCATTTTAAAGCCTTTCATCATTTCTTTTCATTTTCAAAACAATCATATTAGTCACCAACACAAAGTCATCCTTGGTTCTACATACCATGCCGGGTTGTACCGATGATGAATATCGACTAATTACATTCAAATGAACTTAAAACAATTAGTTCATAATCATTTTCAAAATTATTCATGTCAAGTTTGTCAAAGTCGAACCCGACACCGAATATCATCAAAATAATGATGATTATTCGAGTCTCATTCCTCAAATCAACAAATGCGGTCTAAAAGACCCCTTCAAATCAAATCGGGTCAAATACCCATTTTTTAATACGTTTTATAAACGTTTTTTAAAAGGTCAGAACACGGCATACAACCGTTGGTTGACCCGCGCCTAAACAAGCCCCTTCTTTCTTATTTTCAAAACCAGGGGAGACCCCCTTGCATCGCCAACAGGCTCGCGTCTCGTATGGCTGTCTGGTACAGGGCCTGCTCCCTTTCCAGCATTAGTCTAGGACGATCCTGACTCCGGTTAGCCCGGATATAGGACAGATCAGATGACTATTTGTTTATTCAAAATCATATTTGCAAAATACATTACTAAGAGAAATGGATCACGTTATGCACCATAAAACCTAATACGGTAAATGGATGGTTAATTTCCGTCTTGCATTCAAATCAACCATAAATCCAACTCGACATCTTATACTTGATAATTGGATTAAATCTACTGACTTAGAAAGCTCTCACATGTTAGGTTTAAATTATTGGATGCCCATTCATGCATTTAAACCGTTTTATCAACTTTTGCATTCAACCAACCAAGATCGATTAGTAGAGGCCGCTACCGCGGGCGGGATTGGGTGTCTGACTAAAGGGCTTCCCAATACGTACCTTCACCTCTTACTCAGAAACTTTCGATAGTAGACGACCTTATTCAGGGCGTACGAGAGCCACTCTAGAGATAGGATGCTAAAGAGAGACGATTTCCTTATATTTAGTACCTATGTCAAACACTGCTTTGTGCTTCGATTTAACCGAGGTATAAAGTGGATTTCGAACGGGTTCCAAGCATCCCACAAATGCTTGGTGGTGACTCCGAACATCTCTAATCATTTCGAGACCCTTACCGAGATGAAACCGACCGATCTAAAATGATCAGGTCGAAAGCATTTTTACGCCGCCGAGTGTGGCTTTGAAAAGACCGTTGCACGCCCGCAGATCGAACCGGGCCTGCAGGTGGGCCATGTCTACAGATTGGCTACTCCGCTGGGGAAAACTAGGACACTTATGTCTTTGTGATCCCTAGATGGTGAGACTCAAACGAGGTCTTGGTTGGAATACATTAATTGATATTACGGTCACGGTCGGGTTCCTTGTCCAGGCCCACAACCTAACCCTTTATCGACCAGTTGGCTCGTCTCGTCGGCGTGAGTTTTCTCATCCCCGCGTTTCAAATCCCGATTGAGTCAAGCATACCATTGACGTTACACATTTCTGTTTCGTCAAAGAGCTTTCATCACTTTCGAGCACGAGGCTAGGGCACCCTCCTTACACATTTTGTTTGGATTTGTATCCCTCTTGCAAATCGGGATTTGATTGCTTGGTGTGTAACCCATCCTTCTAAGCCAAAACCCGTGTCAGCATAATGCATAATATAATGAACTGTGAGTGCTTATGTGCTACTTGATCATAAGTCCTTCCGTGTCATTTTCAAACTTTCAAAAACAACTTTTGGCGCCGTTATAATGGCCATTTCAAACCTCGGTCTTTTTGCCGACCGTTGCATGCCTTTCTAGGCCGTCATAATGACGATTTTCAAACCCAGTTTTTATAACCATTTCAACACGCCTTTCTAGGCCGTCATAATGACGATTTTCAAACCCGGTTTTTATAACCATTTCAACACGCCTTTCTAGGCCGTCATAATGATAATTTTCAAACCCGGTTTTTTATAACCATTTCAACACGCCTTTCTAGGCCGTCGTAATGACGATTTTCAAACTCGGTTTTCTACAACCATTTCAAATCACCTTTTCACGCCATTATAATCGCCGCGTCTAGACACGGATTTTAACCCGTCTCGCGCCGACAATGGCTCTTTCAAAACCCGAGAAAAGCACACACCCTTTTTCTCGAGACACTTTCGAGATCCCGAGAACCAAGCACCGTCCCCGAGTCCTCTTCAAACATTTCAAACTCGATTTTCAAAACAAACAATTTTGAATTTTAAAACCGTCTTGGGAAACAATACACTGTTTTCCGAGTCGATTCAAACTCAAAACCGTCTTTTGCAAATAAACTTAAGACAACCCTTTCAACTGACCGAGTTATAGAGATCTTTATCTTCGGAAGCCGTCCGCAAAGTGACAAATGAATCTTTTTGAAAATTTCTATTTTTCGAAAATTTCAGTCCACCATTCTAATTCCGCCTCGTATCTATCGAGTCGAAGCAAACGTACTTATGGGTCTTTACTTATGAGTCGTCTCACCACGAGACCCGTCCAATGGCGTCACGCCGTTATGCTGGACACGTGTTAAAAGCTCGGTCAACACCGTCACGTCATAAATCGAGTCAGCACCGAGGAACCACACACGGTCATCCCCGTCCTGTTGAGTGTGATCTTTCTCTCATCCTTGTGTTGTCTGCGTTCAGTGTAACACCCCCATTTATTTGGGATCTTTTAGCTAGACATTCCCAAAAAATAGAACTGTTACCATCTCGGTTTCCCGAGGTAGTGAATAACAAAGTACAACAAACCAAAGTACTTTAAATTAAAACTTTAGTGAATACATGTCTATTACAATTTAACTAACTAAAACTTAATATAAAATAATTACAACTCGCAGCGGAAATAAATAAAGTGATGTAATTATTCTATGTGATCTAGACTTCAACTACGGTCCAAGTCAAGCTCTTATCCCAATGCTCCCGAGTCAGCTAATCTTTAGTACCTGTCAAATCTGCTCTCCATAAAACGGTTCACCGCAGGTGTTCACGAATACACTGTCAACCACGAGGTTGAGTAGGAATAATTACTAACAACAAAAACATACGATAACAATCCAATTTCCTTTTTATATTGCACAACCCCCTGACAACATGCTCCTCCCTTTTACTTAGCACACCTCAGCCGAGCTATACTCGTTACACTAATCATCCCGCCAATCCCTGGTCGGGGCAGCCTCAACCCGAAGGTGAGTAAACACAAACTACATTACCAAAAGGTAATGGCTGCCTCAACATATAGTTGAGTAATATCCACCAGATGGCCTCTAGACCAACCTGGGGCCTGCCTCAAGTAAATATGATAAAATATCGTCTGATAGAATAAATATGTAATACGTCACCCGCAGGCTCTTACACGACGTCTGCCAATATAACCTCAATAATAATCTACATCACCACGAAGGGATGTCTGCCAGTATTAAACTGAATAACCGATGCAATAACGGTAACTCCATCATAACTAATCCAACCAACATTTACAATATAATTCTCCGCTCCAACAATTTCAATGATATCAACCAACACAATTCTCATATGATCATTTTACTTTAATATAAATCATCGAACAAACATTATCGAGTAGAAGTTGAGTAGGATTTATCCCTACCTGGCAAGCGATTCCAATTAAGCAGCTCAAGCAATCCATTAAATAAAGCAATCCGATCCAATTATAATTCTACACAACCGTCACCTAATCCACATATTATAATTCAATTCAATTCAATTATTTATTTATTTATTCCTTTTATTATTTTAATTATTCAAACTAATTATTTATTTATTATAATTATTAAAGTTTATGATATTTAAAAACCCGATTACCAAAACCCGAGTCACCCGAATTAACTAATAAAAAACCCGACTCAAATAAGTAAAACCCAACCAAATTAACCTACCCAAACCCACGTACAACTCCCCCTACTACCCGTGTAAACCCATCACCAATACCCCTCATAAACCCATATTTTCCCGACACTACCCACCACCAACGACACCACCCGACTCCGTCACCAACAGCCCGCAACACCACGACTACCGACGACCTCCAACCACCATCCCAAACGCCCCATACAACTCGTATAAACACGCCCTACCAACCACGAACAAAACCAATTACGGATAACCCGACAAACACAAACTCCACGTTCAAAACCCTATCTACGACTACCACCACCACTACAATAACCTGTGCCCCCCCGCCGCCAGCAACCTGGCCACCTACTACCACCAGCAGCCCCGCCTTTCCCTTCTCCCTTTCTACACCACGACACAAACCCTACAACAACATCCCAAACCCGACATCCCCTGTTTTCGTGTTTTCCAGCCATCAACCACCCTAAACCGCCACCTCCGACCACCACAACACCACCACGTTGGTCGACGCTCACCCCTGGTCGTAACCCATCCTAGCCCAGGTTCAATTGGTTAAGTTTCATGGGTCGAATCCCAATAAATCCCCTTTCGACATACCCTAACAGCAAACCCAAACAACCACCCAAAACCCGCCTGAAACTCCCCTTTCCCGAGGTCCCTGGTGGTCAACAGTGGGTCCTGGTCAATCTATGGTGGTCCATGGTCATGGTCACGGTCACGGCTCGTCATATGGTGGTCTAGATAACAAGTTATAATATCGCAAAGTATATACATAAGACGGTCTAAGAATATTACCTTGAGACGATAAAAGACGATAAATTCCTTGCTATTCCCCTTTCATAATTCTCCCTCCCTCTTTATAAATTATTTTTCAGATTTGATGAATAATAAGGACTATTGTTTCAGGTTTCATCTATTTATATTGGTAGACTAAGGTTATAAGGAACCAATTAGGAAATATAAAATATATTTATTATTATTATTAGTAATTATCCGATCCCAACAATTAATCAACCAATTTACGCAACATATATAGTCGACCCAAGCCCTATAGCACATAAGCTAACTCCAATCGCGTCTTTCTTTATTATTTTATCTATTTAATTACCGTCTCATAACAAATATTATTATTATTATTATTATTATTATTATTATTATTATTATTATTATTATTATTATTATTATTATTATTATTATTATTATTATTATTATTATTATTATTATTATTATTATTATTATTATTATTATTATTATTATTATTATTATTATTATTATTATTATTATTATTATTATTATTATTATTATTATTATTATTATTATTATTATTATTATTATTATTATTATAAATACAATTACACATAATACTATAATTATCATTATTATTATTGTTGCCCGAGCACACAATCCAAAGCATCCACACGGCCCAATTAACTATTCTCGACTCATTCATTAATTTATTATATTATTCCGTCTTATTGCAATTATTATTATAAATACCTTTTAAATTAATTACTCGAATTACATAAAATATCCTCATAAATTATTATTAATTTACGGGGTATTACAGTCTTCCTCCCTTAAAATGAACTTCGTCCCGAAGTTCGCCCACAACTACTACCAGAACACTTATAAAATTTCTCATAACTACTACCATCCAACACATTTACGATTATCACCCGCATCAATCATATCACAAGGTATACAAATAATAACTTAAAATATTTGTACTATTACATTCAGTCTTTGAACCGTGACGGATTGAGTTGTAATGTAAGCCGTTTTTCTGCATCGGAGCCATGGCGTCTTCAACTTCGTCTGTCAACAACAACAACAACAATGATAACAATTGAGATGTCACGACTGATCAGCTAGCCAGCCTGCTCACCGCTCTTAAGGTCACCCTGCATCGCGTCGAGACCCGTATCGACGCCCTGGAAAACAAGGAAACTGGAGAACATAATACTCCACCTCTGACTGAAACTGAGAAGAGGCTAAAGCTCTTGGAAGAACAGCTCCTAGCCCGGGGTAACAATATCCATGTTGAGAACAACCGAAGGTTCGAACCTATTAGGGATCAATTACCTGACAACTTTACTCTAACTGATGTACCTAAGTTCAAAGGAGTGGAGGACCCGCTCAATCATATCCGTGCCTTCAAAGACTACATGGCCATTAAAGGGGTCAAACAGGAACTTTTCACCCGGATTTTTCCGTCCTCTTTGGAACTGATCCCTCGTCATGGTACTACTCCCTTGATCCGAAAAACCTTACTACCTGGGATGAGGTCGCAGTTGAATTTGCTAAGTAATACGCTGACAATGTTGAAATCCAAGCCAATACCCGTACCTTTGATGTCCTAACCCAGAACGACAAGGAGGGATTCACCGAGTTCTTAACCCGTCGGAGGAGGGTAAGTACTCAACTGGTCAGCAAGCCGAGTGAATCAACTTTGGTGGAAAAGTTCGCCAACAATCTCCGCCCAGTGTATGCCAACTTACTGAGGTACCAAAATATCAAGACCTTCCAAAATCTGCAAATTCTGGGGACACGCATTGAAGATGACCTCCGGAAGGGTGTGTTGGCCAAGACTACTGGCAGAGGCTACCAAGGATCCACCTCAATCGGGTCCCGCCCTTAAGGCCAAACAAACAAGATCGATGAGGTCAACCTCGTTGAACCATCTGCTAAGAGAGCTGAGAGCCCCCAGAGATTATTCACTAATATAGGGTCAACTTATGCAAGTGCTCTGAAGAGGCTCATGGACCAGGGAAAGTTACAACCAATCGGACCCACCCCGGATCCGACCGATGCTAAGAAATCCCGCTTATGGAACGCCAATGCCTATTGTCAGTACCATGAAGGGAAAGGGCATGATACAGAAACCTGCTTCAAACTCAAACACATAATCCAAGACATGATTAAGAAAGGGGAATTGCCTTTACCCCCGCCGACTAAGCCAAACAACAAAACAAATCCTCTGGGAATCCACGCCATCTCCAATGATGAGCCAACTTTGGACTGCTCACACCTCATCCTGCCAATTGATGACGAGGTGAATGCCTTGGAGAAAGATCCCTCGGACGGGGTATTTGTGTTCAGTGCCGCAACTATGCTCACCATGTTCTAATAGGTTGAGGAAGCCATAGCCAGCCTCTCCGAGAGAATTACCCGACTTGACGACGCCTACCGCCGGCTCATCTTCAATCCTTCACCACCACTCCCGAGGGAGAGTCCCTTGAGCACCCAAAACTACCCTCACCAGGACGGATTGCTCCCGCGACCATTCTGGCATGCGCCTCACAATAATTATCCTCACAATAATGACCCTCACAATAATCAAACCCACAAAAACTACCCTCACAAAAACTACCCTCACAAAAATATCCTCAGAAAAACTGCCCACCAAGAAATAACCCTCCAAGGTGCCTTCGAGATCCTGAAATCAATGGCATCTGGAGAGATGACGTTGAAGATGTCTACCTTGTCCCAGAGAAAGAGAAACGGGCAAAAGAGATCGGTCACCTTGCCAGGTCCGGACGCCCCTATCAGAACCCGAACAATCGAACGGTCGTTCCAACAACAAACGACCAAGTTATCCCGGAAGTAGACACTCACCCAAAGGCTCCTGAGAATTTAATCCTCAAATAGCTTCAGAAGTCAAGAGCCGAGATCTCGATCTGGCAACTGATCGCGACATCCTTTGAGCATCGACGGGTTTTCCTACTGGCCTTGGGAAAACTAACTGTGCCCTCAACCTCTTCCCCTGAAGAAATAGTGTCACATATGACAAGGGACGCCCCTGACTTGAACAACCCAGTCGTCTTCTCTGACGAAGATATCCCTCCCTTCGGAGCTAATCATTACCTTGCCCTGTACATTACCGTACAATGTCTCAAGAAGAATGTGCCCATGGTCCTTGTAAATGACAGATCCACAGTAAATGTCATTCCCCTCAAGACTTCTTACAAGCTGGGTATAAAGGAAGCTGATTTGGTCCCGACAAACCAAGGAGTACGCGCCTACGACGACACTCGTCGGAAGGTCGCAGAACTTATCCCTCTGACTGTCACAACCGGACTGCTGGAAAGGCAAACTAGTTTTCAGGTGGTCGACATCGACGCCTCTTTCAATATGCTCCTGGGACGTCCCTGGATTCACGCCGTCAAGGCAGTTACCTCAACTCTCCACCAGAAGATCAGGGTCCCCTTCAACGGGAAAATAATCACAATTCCTGCTTCCCCGATCAAAGCTGTCATGAGAAAGGGAATGGCCTCCCAGACCATTAAGGAAGATGATAATGAAATATGGGGATTCCAAGCTGTGAATGCCATAACGGATGAATCAACACCCTTTGATTGTGAACCGTTTGCCTACCTCACAGTAAACCGCATCATGATGCGCCAAGATTACTTCCCGGGTTTGGCCCTCAATCCACTGAAGAGCACCTTACCTCCCTTGAAACAGGCTAAGGTCCCCAACATTCCCTTTGGACTGGGATACGAGCCTACCGATGAAGATATCCAGCAGATGAACCTCCTAGTTTGAAAACGCAAGAAGCACGGAGTTATCCTCCGTCCCTATCATCTGACCCTCAATGGATACTTTGTCCCCGAGGGAGAATCGGAGCTCTACCATGGCTTTCCGGAGCCGATATATGACTCTATGGCAAGGCCAGATAACCAGGTGTGGAAGTCTTCCAAGACTGCTACTTCATCCCCGACAACACCGAAACTGCATCAACCGAGTCTAAGCCGTCGTTATGCCTCAATGGACAAGCACCTGGACTATGAGGAGATTATTCACATCACCCTGAAGGACAATCATTTTGACCCAACTGCCTTGATCTCCGACACTGACCCGGAGAAAGCTACACAGGGCTGGGGGAAAACCGTCAAGTGGACAGATCGCCAAGGCCGCATTCTCAAGATCACAACTGGAGAAGGCCCTATGTTCAAAGAGGGAAGTGAAGAAGAATCTGAATCCGAGTCTAAGTCGGAGTCAGAGTCTATCATAGCTCCTAACACTCCTGATGTCCCAGTCAAGGTCCCCTTCCCACTATTTTATCACAAGGTCGTGGCTGATTCAGAGGCTGGGTCTACTAGGGTCACCCCCACGCCCATGAAAGGTGACAACCTGGAGCCTGTTCTAGGGGCCACCTCCTCTACTGCGTCGCCTCTGACCGACCATGAGATGTCTGTCCTCTCCAAGCTTTTCGCTCGTGTCAACTTAATGAACGCTAAGTTTGCTTATGACTCGTCTCAATTTTACTGCAATGCAATTCTGAATGACTATGAGGAATTTGACTTGAGTGACTACCCACCTCACCTATCCAAAGAACTTGAGAAACGGGAAACCAGAACCCCCATCATTAAGGAGACCGAACCTATTAACGTAGGAACCGACAACACACCTCAAGAACTTAGGATAGGGATAACCCTGGACCCCTCGGAAAGACAACAGTTCGTTGACCTCCTCCACGAATACAAGGACGTATTCGCCTGGTCCTACAGAGATATGCCTGGGACTGACAGGGCAATTGCAGAGCACCGGATACCCATTAAGCCCGGAGCAAAACCCGTGAAGCTGAAGCTACACTAGATGCGTCCTGAATGGGCCCTAAAAATCAAGGAAGAAGTGGATAAACAATTCAAGGCTGGTTTTATAAAAGTGTCTGAATACTCTGATTGGGTGGCCAACATTGTGCCCGTACCAAAGAAAGACGGAAGAATTCGTGTTTGCGTCGACTTCAGGGATCTGAACAAGGCGAGTCCAAAGGACGACTTCCCTTTGCCGCATGTTGACATTCTGGTAGACAACACTGCCGAACATGCTCTCATATAATTCATGGACGGGTATGCCGGGTAAAACCAGATTAAAATGGCCGAGGAAGACATGCACAAGACTGCGTTCACTACATAGTGGGGTACATACTGCTACACGGTCATGCCTTTCGGTCTCATCAATGCCGGGGCTACTTATCAAAGAACTGCTACCACTCTCCTACATGATATGACGCACAAGGAGGCAGAGGTATATGTCTATGACATGATTGTCAAATCGAGATAATGGGACCGCCACATCAACGCCCTTCGAAAATTCTTCGCTCGTCTGCGGAAGTATAACATGAGACTAAATCCTCAGAAGTGTGCATTCGGGGTTACCTCCGGAAAACTCTTGGGACATGTCGTCAGCAAAAGAGGTATTGAGATTGATCCAACAAAAATAAAAGCCCTTCAACAAATGCCCCGGCCTAGAAACGAGAAGGAGATTCGGGGATTTCTCGGTCAGGTCCAATACATCAGCCTCTTCATTGCCAAGCTCACCATGATTTGTGATCCAATATTCAAGAAACTTCGCGCCTCCGATCACACCGATTGGGACAACGATTGTCAAAAGGCCTTCGACAAAATAAAGGAAATCCTATCCAAACCTCCTGTCCTCATGCCACCTCAACCGGGGATTCCTTTATCCCTATATTTGACTGTTACAAACACGGCCATGGGAGCTATGCTAGCACAAACAGTCGACGGCGAAGAACGAGCCATCTACTACATCAGCAAAAAGTTCATCGAGTACGAGACAAGGTACACCCAACTGGAAAAGACATGCCTTGCCCTAGTATGGTCAACAAAGAAGCTGCGGCATTACATGCTCAGCTACACGGTCCATATCTACTCGAAGATGGACCCGGTTAAATATATCTTCGAAAAACCCGTACTAAACGGAAGGCTGTCTAGGTTGACACACATGCTATCCGAGTTTGATCTCAAGTTTGTACCCCTCAAGGTTATCAAGGGAAGAGCAGTCGCCAATTTTCTGGCAGAGAATCCCATCAACAAGGATCTAACGACTGACATATGGTCACTTCCTGACAAAGACATCCTTTGTGCCGATTCCGACACATGGGACCTATACTTCAACGGTGCATCTAATCTGAGAGGCTTTGGGGTAGGAATCCTTCTAATATCGCCAGAGGGAGAACATGTTCCGATCTCGGTCAAACTGGACTTCGCCGTCACCAACAATGCCATTAAATATGAAGCATGCCTCATTGGCCTACAAGCAGCCATCACACTTGGCGTCTAGAGATTGAGGGTCCATGGTGATTCCTCGCTCATCATCAATCAGGTGTCCGGGTCATGGAAAATCCGAAGTGGCAGTTTAGCTCCCTACCGAGCAAAGATCAAGCAAGAGGCTGAGTTCTTCGACCAAATCGACTCTTTCCACTTGCCACGAGAGGAAAATCAATTTGTTGATGCCCTTGCAAAACTTGCCGCGCTCGTCAACATACCTAACGATATGACATCGATGCCCCTATGTGTCGAGAGAAGGAGCGAGCCAGCTCACATTTTTGCCATCAACGACGACGAGGAAAGCCATGATGAACCTTGGTACCAAGCCATCCTCAACTACAAAACCAAAAACGAATTCCCTCCCAACTCTGACCCAAGAGGACAAAGAGCCATCCGTTTACTTGCATCACAATTCGTGATAAACCAAAATCAACTCTACAAAGGAACACCCCAAGGAATTCTCCTCCTTTGCATTGACCATCATAAAGCTAAAAAAGTCATGGGAGAGGTCCACGATGGAGAATGTGGCCCTCACATGAGCGCAATGATGCTTACCCAAAAAATCATGCGGCTAGGTTACTACTGGACCACCATGGAAGCCGATTGCCGTAACTACGTCAAACATTGCCAAATCTTTGCCAACATACAACACATACCGCCATCCCTTTTATACACGATGACGTCACCCTGGCCTTTCTCAACCTGGGGCATCGACATCATCGGGAAAGTCAACCCGGTGGGCACCAAGGGGCATTGTTTCATCCTCGTCGTCATCGACTACTTCACTAAATGGGTGGAAGCAATTCATATGCAATCTTGACCGCCAAACAAGTGGCCAAGTTCATCCAGAACAACATCATCTGCCGATATGGGGTACCCCTTAAAATCATCAACGATCAAGGCTCTCACTTCCGGGCGGAAACTCAGGCCTTGCTGGACAAATACAAAATCAAACGACATCGATCATCCCCCTACCGTCCCCAAACTAACGGAGCAGTGGAGGCAGCTAACAAAACTCTTGTCACCATTATCAAGAAAAATGCAAGACAACTACCGCGATTGGCCGAGCAAGCTCCCATTCGCAATCTGGGGATACCAAACCTCCATCCGAACACCGATAGGCGCCACACCCTTCTACCTAGCATATGGCATGGAGGCGGTTCAACCGGTAGAGTTAGAGGTCCCTTCTCTACGCATCCTACTGGAGAGTCAAGTCCCTAAGGCGGAATGGACCCGTCGAAGGTACGAGCAACTCACTCTTCTAGACGAACGACGACTCAACGCCTTGCACAACGTCCAACTATACCAATGACGTATACAACGGGCATTCAACAAGAAGGTCAAACCCAGGAACATCCAAGAAGGCGACTTGGTCCTCAAGTCAGTTCGAGCACCATTACCCGTCGATTCGAGGGAAAAATTCAAACCCAACTGGGCCAGGCCATACCTGGTCAAGAAAATACTTTCGGGGGTGCAGTGAGACTGTGTGACCTAGATGGGGAGGATTTTACAAACCCAACCAACCTAGACCAACTCAAGAAATACTACCCTTGAACCATAGCAACCAACGACCTAGCCTAGTTTTACAACTAGCAACCACCTCAACTCTTTTCAAGTCAAGTTCCTCAACGCGTTCTGATTTGATATTGCATGTTTTATCGAGTCTAAGTTGCGGAACCTTGCCCGTTTTAAAGGTCCTTTGATTTGTAAAAGGCAACATCCATTTGCACTAAAACAAAAAAAACCCCTGAACTACGAGCATGGTTTGATTTCACCTCTTCGGGTGGATACGTAGGCAGTCCCTCTTATACATGAGGGATACAACCACAAAACCCAATCAAATCTACAAAGCATTTTGAACTACAATCATGGTTTGATTTCACCTCTTCAGGTGAATACGTAGGCAGTCCTTTCTTACACAAGAAGGATACAAACATCCCCATAATAAAAAAACAACTATCCCCATAATAAAAAAAAACATCACCCACATACAAAACATCATTCCCCATTCCCACAAAATACAACAATAAGCCTTTCTCCCTTCCTCCCAAAAATCCCACTTTCCCAAGTGCAAACGTTTAGGATGATTCAAATCGAATTGCCTTTACAAAATGGATGGAAGAAACAAGCGTTCACAATTTTTGACACAAGCAATCCTCTTATTTAATTAATAATGGGAGGGATTACAATTTCAACAACCAATAGAGCTCGACGAGTCTACAACTTATCAAAGCTAAGGTGTCGACTACAACACCTCACATAATAAAACTAGCACAAAACACACAAAACATAGCTAGTACAACATAATAAAAACTCACAACAATAATACAACATAATAATAAAGTGGGTAATGGAGGTCTTCACTCTTCCATTCTACCCTTGCCGTTTCCCTCGGGGTACATCTTCCCCTTGTTCTTCTTGTTGGCCCGCCTAGCATGGATTTCCTCCTCGGAACGGATCCTCAACGGATCTAAGAAGGCGACGGCCTCTGGTCTAGCACAAGACCCCATGTTCGACCAAAAACGAGCCAATGCACGGCCCACCATGTTCTTGGGACCCAAGCTTCTCCTCTTTGGTTACCTCATCACATCCGGGCTAGCCCCATAAACATACTCCTCAAAGAAGGCACGGTTGGCCTTGCCAACCTCTCGATACTTAAAGTCGACGACCTCGTCCTTACGAAATTTGGACCTCTCTTCAAGGACGGAGCTCGTGACCACTTGACATAAGTGGGAGTCATCCATGACGTGGTAATGGGGGTTGGTACCTCCCAAAGCGGCCGAGTGGCCCACCATCTTTCAAAGACCTCCACAAGCTCGGAGTTCCGAAAAACATTCTCTTGGACAAGGGTATCTTGAGCAGGCACCTTTTGCTGACGCCCCATTTGCCTCATGAGCCTTTCGGGATAAATAAAGGAAGCAGCCTTCAAACCCACCACCATCAAAGAACGAGGACTAGCATCCGAAACGGGCAACCCCGAAAAGGACCTTAAGTGCCACCATGGCACCACCCAACGGATGTGAGGACCACTCTCCTCCGCCAATCTTGCGACCCAATAAGCCTCGGTAGAAGCAAAACTATCCGAGTACAACTTCTTCCTCATGGTAAGGTGACGGAAGGAATAAGAAGAAGAATCAACCGGAGGCTCTACATACCTTAGCCTCTTCAATAGCCACACTTGGAGGATCCTTGGGGATCCGAAAGAAGGAGCTTCTCCACAAGAGCCTTCCTTGTCCAAGGCTTGGATGATCTCGCCAAGCACCAACCACGATGGTCTCTACCATGTTCCATTTGCTTAACCACATGAATAAGGGTCATGCTACCATAACATTTCGGCCCCTCCTCCTTCAAAACATCAACAAAGAGGTACACATGGATAAGGCAAAAGATAAAAGCCCTTCTCCTAGACACCTCCGAAACATTGACATCTAATCGGTTTGAAAAGATGTTGATAAGAGCCAACATCCCACTCGTCGACAAACCTAACATGGAACGAAATTTCTCCTTATAGCACAACCGAGTGGGAGGAAGCATCGGAACACAACCCGGCCACCCACCAATGGCTCCAACTTCTTCGGCAAGAGGACAAATTTCACCTTTCGGGAAAACGAAAACATGGTGTTTCGAATCCCAAAACCGAGAGCATGCTTCGATGAATGAAGATTTCACCTTGACTTGACAAAGCACCAACAATTGACCAACTCCCATGCAAATGAGTTGATACTTTTCGGGAGGCGACAAATCCCGGCACCATTGTCGCAACGCATTCTCAAAGGCATCCATGAAATATTTTCGTGGAAGAAGAAGAATTTTTGTAGAGATGTTTTTGTGTTTCGTATGATGAAACAATGAAGCACAAACATCGCTATTTATTAAAAAATGATCAGCGCGTTTTTCAGAAAAAGGGGAGAGCTGGCTTCCATCGCCAGGCAGCTCGCGCCTCTTTAGGCCTTCCCCAGGATTCCCGCTTTCAAGTTGTGTTTTCTCCTGACACCTCAAACTTCCCGCCAGGACGCTCGAGCCTCTTCGGCATGATCCAGGACATTTTGTGTTTCCTCACACTCACATTTCCTTATTTTTGCGTTTTACGAAATCCGACACGATTTCCATGACGCAGCTTTAAACATACGAATTTTTCTTTCTTTTTTTAAAGGGGGGAAGGGCTAGTCACCCGGATCCGCGATGGATCGTTTCCATGTCAATCAAAATTCCGAATTTTTTTCGCTTTTACACAGTTTTCCATCAAAATAAAAATCGAAAATTGATTACACGACATCAGTTTTCCTCCAAAATTCAAGCACTCACAAATTCGAGTCTTGACCTCAAAAATCAAATATGCTCGTAAAAATATTTTCTAAAAATTCATCCCTGACGGTTTGAGTTTGAATTTTTCGAGTCACAAATCAATTTCAACATTTCGATGCAATTTAATTCACGACACGAGTTAATTGCTCAATTGTCAAATTAATTCCTTTTATCTAAAGTGACGACTTGTCGCAAAAAATTTCAATTTTCAAATTTCGAATTTTAATTTCAAGTCATCTTGGTTAATTTCTACACTAACGATGCAGGAACTGATGCAAAGCAAAAGGAGAATCGATAGCCGACAGCGCTCCTCCGAAACACAACACAAAAAAGCCAAAAATCACAAAATGAGCCACAATCTAAAAACACATATATACAAACCGCCTCACGCAAAATACATCGACACACGTTTGATACGGACAATTGACCGTACAAACAGGATCCAGTACAGACATCTATCATACAGACACTAGCCTAAAACAACCATCTATCATACAGACACTGGCCTAAAACAATTATCTATCATACAGACACTGGCCTAAGACAACGAACTGGGGGCTATCCACCACCTACCGAACTAAGCACTCTCTATCCTCTCAAACGGAAAAGAAAGGGAGCAACACAAGAAACAGAGGAGCAACAACGGAAGCAGAGGTGGTTACCATGACGGTAATACCTCGTTCCTGCTCCACGACAAAAAGAAAAACGATGCCTGGCAGACTTCGGACGGCACGACAACCGAGGATCATAACTCAGCACATTACCTCGACGTTGACCTCCAATCACCAGAATTTAAGAGTGAAAGAAGACCATGACAACGGACACTACCCCGATGTTGGCCTCCAATCACCAGAATTCGACAACGATCAAAAGTAGCAAGATGGGATAACACGCCCGTATTGAACCCCACTCATCGGTCATCCGAACCTCTACAGACAACGACCAACGATTGATACCCGATCATTGGCCGGGCAAAGGCCGCCAAGGAGAAACACAACCAAGCCTGTAACCAAAAACAGTCGACCCTCCCCTTCCAGGATCATCTTCCTCCTCCAAGGCCTCCACGACGGACCCCGTAGGTCCCAAATGGTACCCTGCGATCAAAAGAATAAACAAAAAACGTCAGCCAAAATTTCGGCATTATGACGGCGTAAATAGGACAAACCCGGAACAAACAAACAACCTGCAAAGCAAAGCAAGGGCAACCCCGCCCAAATCCAACCAAACAAAACAAAAAACAATTAACAAAAAAACGCACAAAAACGACTCGCCCTTTTTTTCAAGCAAAAGACGAGTCAAAACAACCACAACAAATAAAAATGGCATCTCAAGACCCACACAAGGTCCGCCAACAACCCAAAATGCATTCCCAATGCAATGAGGAATTTTTCTACGGCTCAAAAAGGCAATTTATACGCCAATTTGAGCACAAGCCGGTCAAAAATTCAAAAACGACCGCAAAAAGGCAAACGTTATTTTATCACGCCTCAAGGTGACCTAAACTATCAATAAGGTCCATTTTAAGGCAAACTGACTCAATTCAAACCCAAACAGGCGCTTATTTTGTCAGACATAAGACCGTCACAAAAGGCAAAAATTCCAATTTTGCCCACAATAACCAACAAAGGTCCACATAGGCAAATACGGTCTTTCCCGACTACAATGCAACCTAGTGGGACCCACTACCCAAGCAAATAAACTTGGCATTGTAAGATGAGACGGTTTCTCCACCTCACTCACGTTTTTTGAGCATAGGGAGCGGGAACGGGGACCAAAATGCAAACTAAAAGCACCCCTATACTCCTAAACGGGTTTCTAACCTAATGCAATCATCAATTTCACTCGAAATGGGCTCAATCAAAAATGCCCAAATCAATTTTCTAGGGTAAAAATTTTCGCCCTAATTCAATCTATCAAATAACCAACAAATTTAAATGGATTCAAGAGGAAATAGATACCTTGAGATGACATTATGGTCGATAGCGCAAATGGAGGTGAGCGAAGGTCCTTTAATGGCGGATTTTGTGTCGAAAGGATTGAAGATGAATGATGAATGACGTGCAGCGAAGTCTCGCGTCTTTTACAGAAAAATAGGGAACCCCCCTTGGTTTGCCAGGATGCTCGCGCCTAAACCAGGCCTCCCCTTGCTCTATTCAGCAAATTTTGGGCTTTGGCCCAATTTCCCGTGATAAACTTCAAGTTTTCAATGACGATATTAAGGACCATCATTTTCTCAAATACAAAAAAACAAATAGTGAAAATATAAATTCACTATTTTCCTTCAAAAATTTCAAACAAACGGCGGTCAAAACCGCCATTTTCCCATAAAAAAAACAACACAATAATGAAGATTCAAAATTCACTATTTCCTCAAAATTCAAACGACGGCAATTAAAACTGTCAATTTCAAAATAATAGTGAAAACTCAAATTCGCTATTTCTTTGAATTTCAAACAACGGCAATTAAAACCGTCATTTTCAAAATAATAGTTGGAAATTAAATTCAGCTATTTCCTACACATGTCAACGGCGGCACATAAACCGTCACTTCAAATATAATAGTGAAGATTCCAAATTCACTATTTCTCACACATGTCAACGGCGGCACATAAACCGTCACTCCAAACGTGATAGCAAAATTCAAAATTTGCTATTTCCTTCAAAATTCGAACAGACGGCGATCAAAACCGCCACTTCATATTCAAAAAGCTACGAGTAGTAGAATTTCAAATTCACTATTCCTTCAAATATCAACAGGGGGCTTCCTCGCGGAACCCGCTTATTTCAAAAACGAGTAATAGTGAAAATTCAAATTCACTATTTCCACGGCGGCATCACGAGTTCGCTACTTTCAAAATAAGCCCACTTGACGCGGCTATTCTCATGGTCCATTAACCGACCGCATCATGGCTGCCGAGCCGTACTACGCATCACGGCTGGCGAGCCCTCCTCAGATACGCCCCATGGCTGGCGAGCCTTACTACGCATCGCGGGTGGCGAGCCATCCTCAGATACGCCCCCTTGGCTGGTGAGCCTTACTACGCATCACGGCTGGTGAGCCCTCCTCATATACGCATCATGACTAGAAAGCCTTACTACGCATCGCGGCTGGCGAGCCCTCCTCAGATACGCCCCATGGCTGGCGAGCCTTACTACGCATTGCGGCTGGCGATCCCTCCTCAGATACGCATCATGGCTGGCGAGCCTTACCACGAATCACGGCTGGTGAGCCCTCCTCACATACGCACCACAGCTGGCGAGCCTTTATCCGCAAAGGTGCAATGACATATCCGAAGATGCCTCAGGTATGACTCCTTCTTATGGCTGGCGAGCTTTTGCACGTAGTCTAACGAACTTTAAACACCTGCACGGATAGTCGACAGACTCTAAACTGTTCCCGACGACAGGTCCTTGGCTCGTACCCTCGAGTTGCCTTGGCGTCGCCCTTCCCTACGGCAGGTCCTTGGCCCGAATACTTTCGAGCCGCCTTGACGTCGCTCGGGTCTCCAGGTTGTAATCTTCGGTTGACCTGGGGGCTCTACTTTGACTTTCGCCCTGTCCAAGCCTCAATCAAAGTGGGGGCTCTGTAGATACCCAGTATATGCTGAGACTCCAACAAACACCCAATGATAATCGGACTATAACATGCTTTGGAATCGCGGTGTTTGATCGACAGTTTATGTACAACTTTACGTCGGAAAACTTAAAACGATTTCGAAATAAAACATTTCAAAACATTTCAAAAATACCTGGAGTGTTTAATGCACGACGACGGGGTCGCAATGACACTAACTAGAGTCAAAACCGACACCGGACCAAAACCGACTCAAAAATTCAAATCCCCACTCCAACAACGAGTCAAAATGAGTCAACAACAAAAAACAAACATTCAAAGCCTTCTATGCTAAGATTTCCCGGATTTATGAATGGTCAAGTACAAAACATATGACTACAAATCCTAGGATATAACAAATCATGATTGCTCTTGTGTGAAAGCGACAAGACAACTCGAAGACCCGCGACGTGGCTCGAGCCACTTTGAGCAGCCCAGGTGGCCACGTCGCTCAAAACTCACACAACCACTCATTTTCCTATAAATACCCCTCAAATGCCCCTATTTGAGAACTCACGCGAGTGTCCGCCCCCTCTTTTCTCCCTTAAAATTCTCGACTCGACTTCTTAAGTCACAATCCGACGCGTATTTACGACCTACCGATCGTAAATACAAGCCTTACATATTGTTTGGTACCGTCATCGTGCATTAAATCACTTGACCAACCACTTCGACCACTACACTGTCACTAATCTTAAAACACTCTTTTTACTTACCAAAACGGTTTTAAACCGAGTTTTTTCCGACCAAACGAGTTGTTACACTTACGTCGGTCACTCGCCATAACCAAACATGTAAGTATGAGGGTGTAAAAATCCTTATTTTATCATGTTTTTATTTGTTTCATGACTATAACATGCTAAAACATGCATAACATGAACCAAAACATGGAATAAACGAGCCAAAACTGATTTTTGGCCTGAGACAGAAGCCCCTTGGTTCGCCGGTTTGCCCGCGCCTTAATGGGGTGTCCAGGTCAGAACTCAACCGTGTTTGTTCTCGTCATTTCCCTTTAATTCGTTTTCATATTTGTAATCGGTTTTTACCGTTTCAAATATTTTCGAACCTTTCTATTTTATTTTATTTGTTTTAACCACAAAACATTTTTCTCCCTTGGTTCCTCATACCATGACGGTTAAATCCGTGTTTCGGTGATAATATTTGGTTAATAACATTTAAAAGGTATTTTAAAGGCTTTTATTTCATTTTTGGGAGGCATTTTAAAGCCTTTCAACATTTCTTTACTTTTTCAAAACAAGCATATTAGTCACCAACACAAAGTCATCCTTGGTTCTACATACCATGCCGGATTTTAACTCGGGTACGATGATGAATATCGACTAATTACATTCAAATGAACTTAAAACAATTAGTTCATAATCATTTTCAAAACTATTCATGTCAAGTTTGTCAAAGTCGAACCCGACACCAAATATCATCAAAATAATAATGATTATTCTAGTCTCGTTCCTCAAATCAACAAATGCGGTCTAAATGACCCCTTCAAATCAAATCGGGTCAAATACCCATTTTTCAATACGTTTTCTAAACGTTTTTTAAAAGGTCAGAACACGGCATACAACCGTTGGTTGACCTGCGCCTAAACAGGCCCCTTCTTTCTTATTTTCAAAACCAGGGGAGACCCCCTTGCATCGCCAACAGGCTCGCCGCGCCTCATATGGTCATGCCTGCAGTACGGGGCTGCTCCCTTTCCAAAGATTAGTCTAGGACGATCCCGACTCCGATTAGCCCGGATATAGGACGGATCAGATGACTATTTGTTTATTCAAAATCATATTTGCAAAATGCTTTACTAAGACAAATTGATCACGTTATGCACCATAAAACCTAATACGGTAAATGGATGTTTAATTTCCGTCTTGCATGCAAATCAACCATAAATCCAACTCGACATCTTATACTTGATACTTGGATTAGATCAACCGACTTAGAAAGCTCTCACATGTTAGATTTAAATTATTGGATGCGCATTCATGCATTTAAACCGTTTTATCAACTTTTGCATTCAACCAACCAAGATCGATCAGAGAGGCGCTACATGGCGGGATTGGTTGTCTGATTAAAGGGCTTCCCAATACGTACCTTCACCTCTTACTCAGAAACTTTGGATAGTGGACGACCTTATCCAGGGCGTACGAGAGTCATTCTAGAGATATGATGCTAAAGAGGGACGATTTCTTTATCTTTAGTACCTATGTCAAACGCTGCTTTGTGCTTTGATTTGACCGTGGTATAAAGTGGATTTCGAACGGGTTCCAAGCATCCCACAAATGCTTGGTGGCGACTCCGAACATCTCTAATCATTTCAAGACCCTTACCGAGACGAAATCGACCGATTTAAAACGATCCGGTCGAAAGCATTTTTACGCCGCCAAGCGTGGCTTTCAAAAGACCGCTGCACGCCCGCATATCGAACCGGGCCTGCAAGTGGGCCATGTCCACAAGTTAAACTTTAAAATATGCCACAAAATTTTAATATGATGTCACATGCATATTTTAAAGATTGTACGTAATATTTGTGATAAATATGATTTATTATACATGATTTATAATTTTAATGGTTAAAATGATATAAATACTGACTATTTTTAGCAAAAATAGCTATACTGAATTTTATGGCATGAAATTTTTCTCTAATGTTGTATATATGATATGGACATCAGATCTAAAGTTGCATAATTAATTTTGATTGATTTGGTATGTTTATTTATTTTTATGTGATAAAATAAATAAAAGGGCAACTTTATTAGTCATAAAAAAATTAATTCGAAATTTTTGGTTGCAATTTTGCCATTTCCAGGTTCTGGAAATTATTTAAGAATATTCAAAATTTTGATTTTATTTTATTCATAATTTTTATGTTTAATTTGGAATTAAATGGTAAAAATTATGATTTATACGATGTTTTAATGAAGTAAATTATAAATATTTTGTGGGCAAATTTTATTGAGTTTTTTGGAAATCTTAGTAATATTCCAGTATATGCAAAAATGTGGTTTCGAATTTTTCCAAATTTTTATGACTTATTGGGAATTATTTCATAATTATTATAATTAAAAGAAGTTTAAATAAACAATCATACAAAACCAAGTTGAATTATTGTCAAATATTTAGTGAAAACTAATTTTTGAGTCCTAATAAGGTTAGGATAATTAACTTGGGCTTAAATTTGATTTAAGTATTGAATTATGATTTTAATAAGTTATTATCACGCATTTCCATAAAACCGGATTATATAAGATATAAGGTTTAAATAGGGCGATTTGGCACATTAATTTGGCATGTTAGACACATATTTTTATGCTGCATATTTTATTTATGAATGTAATATTTTATTTATGTAATTTTAATTATGTAATTTTATCTTAGTATGGCCTTAGTTTAAATCGGTATTACCCGTAATGTAAGGGAATACCGATTCGGTTGTAATTTTAATGTGATCTCGTATCACTTTTATTTTTACTAGATTTTTTTTACAAATGTATAATAGAAATGCTATGTAATTTTATTATTATTTGTAATTCCGAGTTCCTTCAA
Source organism: Silene latifolia (assembly GCF_048544455.1). Lineage (NCBI taxonomy): Eukaryota > Viridiplantae > Streptophyta > Magnoliopsida > Caryophyllales > Caryophyllaceae > Silene > Silene latifolia. The sequence continues at coordinate 70,722,275 of NC_133532.1, forward strand.
GACGGTGCCAATCGGAAAGGCGTTCTGATCAATACGGAGTCCTTGGGAAGCATGCCACTTGAAGTTCAAGGGACCAATGGAGTTGGTTTCCGAATTTGTAAATAGAATATTAGATTTTCTAGTTCAAGGGACCAATCGCCATAAACAACACATGCATATCATATCGAGTTTTCAACCGTGTCAATTATAATTATCGTTAATTCAGCAATTTTGTTCACTTAAAATTTTATAGATAATAAATTGACTCGACCTCACACATATTAAAAATTGAGACTTAGCCTTACCAAATAGTAGGAACCCATGAATCTCAATTTCATAAGGGTACAATACGATTTTTCGGGGTGCTTTCTATTGACGTTGGGTTAGTGGGGTAATAAGATTACACTTCGAAATTTGGTTGAACTCAACGGAAAGATTCGGACCCGTGGCTAATGCCCGTCGAATCAAAGTTCCGGGCTAAAGATGACAATAATAGTATTTCATCGACCGAGAGTTCTAAGTGTAGAATCGGTTAAAGAGTTAACCCACCAAGTCATATTAGTTAGGTTGTAGAGGGCCCGTTGGCTCACAATCGAGTTAGTATGGATTTGGATCTCGGAATCGTTTATATAATTGGATGGAGGTCATAATATAAATGCTAAAACATGCTAAAATGTTTTCATATATTAACGATGAATGTTTCTTTTCCCACTATTTCGTTGTTTTATGTTGTTCTTCATCATTTCTCCTATTAATATACGATATCAATTCGATTGTAACATGAGTCTCCGCTAAACCACTATTACTAACGACAAATAGAATCTCCTTCTAAATCCTCATATAAACTGTATCATAGGTAATGGACTAGTTCATAGGAATCGTTCTATTCCATAGAACTCCATAGGAGTTGTCCTATGTCATATAAGATTAGCATCTTAAATTCCTAACATGCCTATGTATGATTTCTTGTGAAGATGTGTGAATAGAAGTAATGATTAGTAAAAATATGTTTTGATAATATCTTCTATGCATCCACGGTTCAAAAGTCTTATTGCTCAAACTAAACACTTGTCATCAGGCGCTTAAGTTATTAAGAACATGACAATGTTAAATTGGTAAATTGATTTATTAGAAATTTTGATTAACCAAATACCACAATAGAGTTAACCCTTGTGAAGGATTAACTAGGAATTTATATGAAGATAAGTCTTCATCAAGTAGAAATTCTTGAAGTTAGTGGGAGCAATAATAAGTAAGTACCTATCTTAATTTTTAAGGATAGAACTAGGCTCGAAAGAGAGGTGTTAGACACTAAAATAGATACAAACCCCAATAGGTAAAGATCAAGGAAGTTGGTCGTGTGACTCCAACATATTCCTTCTTGAATATCTATGACATTTACATTGTATTATTGCCAATTACCACATCATGAGTATTTGATACAAATTTGTGGATTTCATCATAATATTTGGCATTATCATGTGATGACTAGCAAGAATAAGTTCATAAATTTACATGAATGGAACTAGGGTAGTTGCCATTTCATCCATGAACATATGAATGTTGTAGTGTACTCATATTAGTTTTGTATTTAGAAGTGTACCTCAATATTTGTTATGATGTACACTAACTCTAAATAAGAATATAACTCAAGTTTTTATATAAAAACAAAGGGTTTTCACTATTATGTAATTAAAACAAGCGTTGTGCCCTTACATACCACGATTAAGTTTATGGTGAGACCATACAAATCAAGGTAATTATATTCAAACTAGGAATAAAATGTCATATATACAAGACTCAAGTTGGTGACCCCAATCATTTCTCAATTCTAGATTGAAAATCACATTTAGAAACTAGTTTTGATTAGTCTCCCAAAACATTTGATTGGGAAGCTTTTGGTGTGTACGAATCTTGTATTCAAAGCAAGTTAATTTATGACTTTTTCTGGAAAAGGATTATGAATAGAGCAAGATATTTGCCCTATTTACACTTTGAAGTATATGGTCGAATACAATTTCTATCAGACAAGGTTATTACTTCTTCATCTCTTTTACCAACGAATTAGGTAGATACTTGATATCCACTTAATGAGGTAAGAAGAAAAATTCTTTGAATAAGTTCAATGAATGTTTAAAAGTATCAAAACCTACAGATTATAAAACCAAAGTACTAGTACTTTGTTAAAATGGGGAACAATAAAGTGATGACTTTTATCTGCACCAAAAAGAGTGTGATATGGTATCACAAGTTCACTTTCATTACAATAAAATTGAATCTTTACATTGTAGTTGGAGGTAGTTTCTGTTATAAAATTTGTCTGCCATTTAAATTTTCCACTAATATAAAACATGGTTAAAGAAATCATCTACTTTTCATATGAGATATGGTTAGGCATGGTACCTAAATTGTAGCTTGTTTCGATAGCAAAAGTGTGCTCTCTATTCCTACATGATCACGAGAACAAAGGGTTTATGGCTCGTGATGTTGTCTATTAAAAAAAAGAGGATTATTTCTTAAAGACAGAGTGGGAGAAAATGTTCAAGAGTCACAAACTGAGAATAAGACGTAAGAAGATGTTCCTTCTTGGTCAAAATCAGTAATTATTTCTTCGAGACCAAAGTTGACAGGAGTCATGTTACCTTTTGAAAGTAACAGTCGTGCAACTTATTAAGATGCTTTATCTAGTCTCAACTCCACAAGAGTCCGAAATAAGCATAAGCATGAAAATGTTTATTTAGCTTGGTTGGTTGGTGGCAAAGGGTTTTACACGCAACAACAACGCTTCATTGTATTCGGATATGATTTGATATAGTTGGATTTTAAAATCATCTTGCATGAGTTTTGTAAATTGCAACTATCCTAAGGTAGGATGGAAACTTAAGAAGAAGTCTTAAGTAGAGGTTAAGGAGTTGAATTGTGTATTTTGGTCATGTGATAAACCTTTCTCGAGTTGTCGATTAGTTATGTATATACATGAAGTTTAGTGAGTGTAAAGTGGTGTTACTAGTCTTATATGCCATGTTGATCATTTTGAATGATGAAAGACTTAGGAGAAGAATAATACATCTCTAAGGTACCCATACCTATAAAGATAGATCTAAGAGGATATTAGCGTTAAGTGAATGTTCTTATGCATCCATTATGTGATTTTGTGTGCTTAATGTTTGGATGTGTCGCCATTTTGGCAAGACCCACCTTGCCTTGCAAGAAGGCATCCTACCTCATAGTTGTCTTGTTGTGAGTTGAAGGGGCGGAGTGAGACCCGCTAATTGTTTCATATCGGCTATATTATTAGGATAGGTTAGTATTGGTCATAGTCTTTGTCACCTCTTTACTCGGGACGAGCAAAGGTTCGGTTTGGGGATATTTGATGTGACCATAATTGGCGCATATTTAGCTCCCGAATTAGCCTTGTTCCCATGCTTTTTAGTGCCTATTTGGGTCATTTCTTATCTTTAGTTCTTTCTTTGCATATTCTTTGAGATTTTGATCCCTTGGTAGGAAAGGAGTAAGAATCTTGCATTTTCATGGCAAAACGAGACTAAATTGATCGAATTCAATGACCAAGCATCAAGGAGAGACGAGATTAGAAGGCCTTTGTACATATTATAGTAGAAGAGCAATGTTGAGAAAGGATCCTTGAGTCCCCAAGGAAATCCCCAAGGAATTTATGAAGAAAAGGGAAGAAAAGAAGAAGATTTGTTGCTGACTGACAATCCGAGCGGATTGTCACCAATCCGTCCGTCCCGCAGCAGCACAATCCGAGCGGCTTTGCCACAATCCGCTCGGATTCCACCTCCACAATCCGCCTGGATTCCAATGAATATGCTCGGATTCCAACGCCAGAATCCTCTCGTCCCGAACCTATTCCGCCCGGATTCTAGCACAGCACGGATTGCCTTCTCCAAGCTACGAAAAAGAAGCCCTTCTCTCAGAAAATACCGGCTCCTCCTTGCTCAACTTAAAAAGTGTAATTACTAGTTTAGCCCTTAGTTAACCCTAATGAATCCTCCCTAATTTCCACTATAAATACCCCATTAGTCTAATTAGAGGAGTATGTTCTTCTTATCAATAATTAGTGTAGTTAATATCAATCAAATCTCTCTTTAATATTGTAATCAAGTATTAATCAAGTTTTAATCCAAGTTTTAGTTCTTTAATCTCTCTTTTATTCATCCTTTATTTTGGGTAATTGAAGATTATTTGGGTCATTGTTGGGAGATTGACAACCTCTCAATCAAGCATCCAAGTACTTCTTTTATCTTTGATTTATTATTGGAATCATTAGTAGGTATAATCTCTTAATCCCTTTTTAATTATTGTTAATTACTTTCATTTATTCATCATGTTTCATATTGTTGGTATGATTGACAACCTTGCTAGCATGATCAACATGATAATGAGTGAGTAGTCTCTTAGCTAGGGTTAATGGGTGATTAAGGGAAACCAACATGGGGAATGATTCATGCTTAAATTAATATGCTTTCATATTTTATTTGCTTGCTTGTTTTGATCTCAACTCATGCACATGTTATATTTGATGAAATGCTGATGTGACCATAATTGGCGCATATTTAGCCCCCGAATTACCATTGTTTCCATGCTTTTTAGTGCCTATTTGGGTCATTTCTTATCTTTAGTTCTTTGTTTTGCATATTCTTTGAGATTTTGATCCCTTGGTAGGAAAGGAGTAAGAATCTTGCATTTTCGTGGCAAAACGAGGCTAAATTGATTGTATTCAATGACCAAGCATCAAGGAGAGACAAGACTAGAAGGCCTTTGTACATAGCATAGTAGAAGAGCATTGTTGAGAAAGGATCCTTGAGTCCCCAAGGAAATCCCCAAGGAATTCATGAAGAAAAGGGAAGAAAAGAAGAAGAATTGACGCTGCCAGACAATCCGAACGGATTGTATACAATCCGCCCGTCCGTCCAGCCCAATCCGAGCGTCCCTCAAAGGAATCCGCTCGGATTCCCCCTCGCCAATCCGAGCGTCTTGCCCAAGGATCCGCTCGGATTCTCCAGCCCAGATCCGGCCGTCCCGACTCCCATCCGCACGGATTTGATGAGACGTTTTTATTCTTCAAGCTACGATTAGAGAAGCCCTTCTCTCAGAAAATACCGGAGTCTCCTTGCTCAACTTAAAAAGTGTAATTACTAGTTTAGCCCTTAGTTAACCCTAATGCATCCTCCCTAATTTTCACTATAAATACCCCATTAGTCTAATTAGAGGGGCATGTTCTTCTTATCAATAATTAGTGTAGTTAATATCAATCAAATCTCTCTTCAATATTGTAATCAAGTATTAATCGAGTTTTAATCCAAGTTTTAGTTCTTTAATCTCTCCTTTGTTCATCCTTTATTTTGGGTAATTGAAGATTATTTGGGTTATTATTAGGAGATTGACAACCTCTCAATCTAGGATTCAAGTACTTCTATTATTCTTGCTTTATTATTGGAATCATTAGTAGGTATAATCTCTTAATCCCTTTTTAATTATTGCTAATTACTTTCATTTATTCATCATGTTTCATTATGTTAGTATGATTGACAACCTTTCTAGCATGATCAATATGATAATGAGTGAGTAGTCTCTTAGCTAGGGTTTAATGGGTGATTAGGGGAAACCAACATGGGGAATGATTCATGCTTAAATTAATATGCTTTCATATCTTATTTGCTTGCTTGTTTTGATCTTAATACATGCACATGTTATATTTGATGAAATGCTAAGCCTATGAATCCTTGCATTTACTATCATCTTCTATCCTTTCAACTTGACTTGTAAGACATAACCCAACTCGAGTCTTGTTAGACCATGCATGTGTTGAGTAGGAAAGATTAAGTCGACTTGTAGGTGTTGTACAATCTAATCGATTCGGCTCCGGGACCCAAACTTTCCTAGGATTGTAAGATATAACCCAACTCAATCCATCACAACAATAATTGCTTGCTTATAATTTGAGAACATGTTTGTATGATCATATCCCATGATTCCCCTATGAACCCATGACACCCTAGTGCTTTTAATCAATTGTTTACACCCCTTATTTTATTCATCTTGCTAGTTTATTTTCATTGCTATTTTAGTTTAGTAACCTTCTACATCAACCCAATTTGTGACACCCCCTAGACACTACTAGTTACAATAGAATTCTCATTTCAATACCCGTCCCTTGGGATCCGACCTTTACTTGCCTCTTTACTAATTGTAGAGTTGTTTGTGAAGTATAAATTGTGTTTTGTATCGACCATTGACCAACGACCACATATGCTTAATTGTGAACACGAAATGGCCTCGATCAAAAATGGCGCCGTTGCCGGGGACGGTGTTTAATTGATTTAAGATTTCTTTTATTGTTATTAGTTGTGTCTTTTTCACCTTGGGGAAGTAAGATTCCTCAAGGTTTGCTCTAATCGTTTTCAAGTTGTTTGATATTTTGCGAAAATGGATTTCATAGATTGTTTTGTAGAGGACCACTTGAGTATCCCTTACTTCAAGGATCCCATGCAAGCATTAGAGGCCTTAGAAGCAAGTAAGGCTAAGAGCATGTATTGGGAGTTGGAGGTGGATCTCTTTGAGGCCGCTCTAGCTAACAAGGAACTTACTCATGCACAATCCGAGTTAGTGCATAATATTCTAGTAGAAGCATGTCAACCCATAGAGGATGAGCAATCCATCCTAGAGGATATTCTACAAACTCAAGAGCAAGAGGAACCCATCATGGAATTCGAATATGATGAGGTTCATGAAAGTGAAGAAGAGTATGTCATGAGAATGGAATGTTTAATGGAGATGGAGAAAATTCTCAATGAAACTCCAAAGGAGGAAAGTGAGGTACAAACTCCTACTTTGAAACCCCTTCCCCCAAATTTGAAATATGCTTATCTTGATGAATCAAAGACCAAACCCGTAATTGTTAATGATAGACTTGATGATGACCAATTGGGAAAATTACTTAATGTGTTGAAACAACATGAGAAGGCTATAGGTTATAGTCTAGATGACCTCAAGGGGATAAGTCCCAACTTTTGCATGCATAGGATTCATCTAGAGGACGACCATAGACCTACCATTCAACCCCAAAGAAGATTGAACCCCCACATGCAAGAAGTTGTCAAAGGAGAAGTCATGAAATTACTTGATGCGGGAATCATATATCCCATATCGGATTCTTTGTGGGTTAGCCCGTCCAAGTGGTACCTAAGAAAGGAGGTACTACGGTAGTGACGAATGAAAAGAATGAATTAATACCCACAAGAATGATCACCGGTTGGCGTATGTGCATAGACTACCGTAAATTAAACTCCGCAACAAGGAAAGATCACTTCCCCTTACCATTCATTGACCAAATGCTTGAGAGGTTAGCCTCTAACAAATTCTTTTGTTACCTTGACGGGTATTCGGGATTCTTCCAAATCCCTATACACCAGGATGACCAACATAAGACCACCTTCACATGCCCTTATGGCACTTTTGCATATAGGAGGATGCCTTTTGGATTATGTAATGCCCCGCTACTTTCCAAAGATGCATGATGAGTGTCTTCTCCGATTACCTAGAGACCATAATGGAAGTTTTTATGGATGATTTTAGTGTTTATGGAAAGGACTTTGACTCATGCTTGCATAATCTTTCCCTTGTATTGCAAAAATGTGAAGATGTTAGTCTTGTTTTAAATTGGGAAAAGTGTCATTTCATGGTCAATGAAGGAATTGTTTTGGGTCACTTGATTTCGGAAAAGGGCATCGAGGTCGATAAAGCTAAAGTTGAGGTGATAGAGAAACTCCCACCTCTCGTGAATGTTAGAGGGGTGAGAAGTTTTCTCGGCCACGCGGGTTTTTACCGTCGTTTCATAAAAGATTTTTCGAAAATAGCGAAACCCCTCACTCAACTTTTGCTTAAGGATGCCCAATTCCAATTTACTGACGAGTGTGTTGAAGCTTTTAATAGAATCAAAGAAGCATTAATCTCGGCACCAATCATCCAACCCCCAAATTGGGAGTTACCTTTCGAGATTATGTGTGACGCTAGCAACTACGCCGTTGGAGCGGTTCTTGGCCAACGGGTAGGGAGAGCTCTTCATGCCATCTATTACATAAGCAAAACCCTCGACCCTTCTTAAGTGAATTACGATACAACCGAAAAGGTGCTTCTTGCCATTGTATATGCTTTGGATAAATTCCGTTCCTACTTGCTTGGATCCAAGGTGATTGTATTTTCGGATCACCGTGCTCTCCGACATCTCTTGATAAAGAAGGAGGCAAAACCAAGATTGTTGAGATGGATTTTGCTTCTTCAAGAATTTGACTTGGAGATAAGAGACAAGAAAGGAGCCGAGAATGTAGTAGCGGATCACTTGTCAAGAATCCGGTTTCATGATGAAAATGGAGAAACCCCGATCAATGACTCATTCCCCGATGATATTTTGATGGCTATTCAAACTCAACTTGAAAGGCACATCACCCCATGGTTTGCCGATTATGCCAATTATATTGTTGGAAAGGTGCTCCCTCCTAACTTGAACCACAACCAAAGGAAGAGATTCCTATTCGAAGTGAAGAGGTAGTTTTGGGATGACCCAAACCTCTACAAGGAGTGTAGTGATGGGCTCTACCGAAGGTGCATCCCTCAATGGGAAATCCAAGGAATCTTGGAAGGATGTCATTCATCACCCTACGGTGGCCACCATGGAGCAAGAAGAACCGTTGCAAAAATTCTCCAATCGGGTTTCTATTGGCCCACAATGTTTCAAGATACAAGAGAATTCATCATTCATTGTGATGCTTGTCAAAGAACGGGAAATATATCTTGGAGAAACGAAATGCCACAAAGGGGCATTCTAGAGGTGGAGATTTTCGATGTTTGGGGAATTGACTACCAAGGACCCTTTGTGACATCCAATGGGAACAAGTACATCCTTGTGGCCGTAGATTATGTTTCAAAGTGGGTGGAGGCAATTGCCACCCCAAATGATGATGCGAAAACGGTCACCAAGCTTTTCAAGAAGATAATTTTCCCACGATTTGGAGTTCCTAGAGCTATCATTAGTGATGGAGGAACACATTTCCATGAGAAGAAGCTTGCATCCCTTTTAACCAAATATGGTGTTCAACATCGAACCGGCTTGGGATATCATCCTCAAACAAGCGGTCAAGTGGAAATTTCAAATAGAGAGATCAAACAAATTCTTGAAAAAGTTGTGAACAAGACTCGGAAAGATTGGAGCACAAAGCTTGATGATGCTCTTTGGGCTTATAGGACGGCCTATAAGACTCCCATTGGTGCCTCCCCTACAAGCTTGTATATGGAAAAGCATGTCATTTGCCAATCGAATTGGAATACAAAGCTTATTGGGCAATCCAAGCACTCAATCTTGATCTCAAATTGAGCGGTCAAAAGAGGATGATCCAAATCCAAGAGTTGGAGGAATTCCGACTACAATCTTATGAGAATGCAAAGATTTACAAAGAAAGAACAAAATTGCTTCATGATAAGAGAATTCGACAAAAGGCCTTGCACAAGGGAGACAAAGTCCTTCTATTCAACTCCCGCTACCGACTCTTTCCGGGAAAATTGAACTCTAGATGGATGGGTCCCTATGTGATAACCGAAGTTGGGAAATATGGAGATTTCGAACTCAAGGCCGAAGATGGAAGCAAGTTCAAGGTAAATGGTCAAAGGTTGAAGCCGTACTATGAAGGAGCATTTGTTGGAGAGGTCGAGGCTACCTACCTCGGGCCTCCTCCCCCTTGAAAGGACCATCTAAGGGAGAGTTTGGTGGAGTCCTCCCTAAACCACCATTTGTAAATATGCTAACCCCCTAACTTGTATTTATTATTGCTTTTATTTTAATAAATGTCATAAACTCTTTTCATGAGCGTAAGTGAGGGAGGGTTACTAACAAGTTTTTGAATGAAGGAAGGAGCAAATTCCTAAATGTGGGGATGCATTGAAAGAAAGAAGAAAAAGTCAAAGCTCGCAGCCAGAATCCGAGCGGACTTCTGGGAATCCGGCCGTCTTGGCTGAATCCGGCCGTCTTGGAGAGAAACCGCGACGTCAGTTTGTGTTGAGAAATTGAAGATTTCTGAGCTGTTTGAAAATCCGAGCGTCCTAAGGAAGAAGACGCCCGTCTGGAAGAATCCGGCCGGATTTGTGGAAAGACGCTCGTCTCTCCACCTGTGCATTTCAAGAAAAATCTCTGTACTGAAATCCGCCCGTCTTCTGAAAGAGACGCTCGTCCCACTGAAAGAATCCGAGCGTCTTATTCTCGGGACGCCCGTCTTGTGGCGTGAAAAATTTTTGGGATTTTACTCTGTGGCAGAATCCGGGCGTATTGCCCAGAATCCACCCGTCCCGTGAGAGAAGAATCCGAGCGTCTTGCTTTTGAATCCGCTCGTCTCCCTGCCCGTTTTTTCGACCCGACTTTTCTCAATTAAATTACACCCCACCACCCATATAATGACACATCACTACTCCTTCCACTTACCCTATAAAAACCACCTCCTTATGACTCCCATACATATCCACCTCACTCTCTCCCATACATATAGTGAATGGTGGACTCATAACTAGACTTGCAAAGCACTTCAACCCAAGGTTCAATGAGAACAATGAGTACACTCCACTTGCGGGGAACACGAGAATTAATGAAGATCTCCTTATCGTCCAACACCATTGGATAACCCTTGAGGGGGTTGATAAGAGGATAAAGTGGTTGACAAAAGGGAGCGATCCACTCTATCTCCCAATGCATGATCTACCACGGGTCTCCCCAAGAAGAGGAAGCTTGTCCCCAATGCCCTCCTACCTCATCCCAAGTCAAAAAAGGCAAACTCCACCTCCACAAAATCCACCACCACAACAAGAACAACAAACTCCAAATGAAAAGATAAAAGTGCCTCCTTACCCCTTTCCCTACCAACCATATAACCATCCAAATCCCTTCATCCTCCCCCGTGACGACTTTGTCACGGGAATTTTGCAAGATTTACACTACCGTCAATACGAGACCTACGTGGATACTTATTATGCTCTTTACCCCCAATACTATGAGATGGCTCAAAAAGGACGGATTAGTGAGGAAGGAGCTTTCCCCTCATGGGCTCAAATGGAATTGCTCTTTCCTAACTCGGAGAAGGCTAATGAAGGAGCGAACGGTCGCAAAGGGGAAGAAAGTGGGGACTCTTGTGGAGGTGATACGGTGAAGCTTGAGAGTGAAGATGAATTCATGGATCCAAGTCTAAGTGATGCTTCAAGGGATATTTGGGATACCGATATTGAAGGAGATGATGCCGATATCTAGGAGATTACTTCATCACTAGGTGGAGCGGGCAAGAGGCACCCACCTTAGTTCAAGTGAAGTTTTCTCATCCCTCCTCTTTATCTTTCTTTTTCATGAAAAGAGCTTTGTATCTTGTTTCTTTGTATTTTATTTCATTTTGATCACTGTTGGTTTAGTCCTAGCAACATCAAAGGACTCACACCTCGGTACCATTGAGGTGTTCTTTATTGTTCCCATTTTTGAAAATCCAAAATGACAATCTAGTTTCATGCATAGCATAGTGTGTGCATGAACTATACCCATGCTTTGACATTAGCAATAGTGTCTTATTTGGTTTGGGGAAGTTAATGCATACACAACGGGAGGTAATCTAAATTATCCTCTCCGTCATAACAAAAACCATGCATCATGTAGTATAGCTTAGTGTAGAATTGCATTTAGTATAGAAATCATGCATCATCTTTGCATAATTTCCATCATTTTGGCCATTGAGGACAATGCCCATATTAGTGTGGGGATGGGAATTCTAACACTTAACTTTTATTCAAAAACCATAAAAATTGAAAAATTTCAAAAATCATAAAAATTTGAAAAATTGAAAAACCAAAAACAAGTTCATTTCCTTTGTATATATTGTCTTGTATATATTGTGTTTGTTTATCCTTGTTCACTTTGATTGACTACGCCACATCCGAGACATGAGGATATTGAAAACCGCATGGTATGATCTTTCCAATCTCCTTTTTCCTCTTTATGTTAATGACTATGTGGCTTTATTTTGATTGATGCGGTAAAACAATGTGAACTTAGGACTTGCATTTAGATTATATGTCATATTAGTTGGTAGAATCATTTGCATTAGGATGTTTATATGTTAGTTGCATCATGGCATGTAGTTGCATGTTAGAAAAATTTTGCGAAACCGTCTACTTGGGAAGCTTGACAAGTGTATATAGGCCCTAGTAGATGCTTTTTATTCTTAAGACTTTGCTTGTTAGAATGCTTGTAAAACACCCTAGGATGTGTCATGCTAGTATCCTTTGACCCATGGTTAAAGGCCTAGTCAAGAGTACCTTGTGGTGTGATAACTCCTTGGCTACCGTTTATTCCAAGGTGACCCTTGAAACCATGCATACTTCTATCATTCATCCATGTTCTACCACATTTTTGTCATCAAAGGGAATGGGCACAAAAAGAAATCAATTTGAGTTCAAAGAAATGAAAAGTGAAAGAAAGTTTGCAAAAATGCATCAAATGAAAAGAGGAGCAAAAATAGAACTCCTAAGCTTCAAATACAAGGCACCCTCGTTACTAATTGGGGTGACTTTGAAAATGTCCAAAAAGAAATGCAAAAAGTTGTCAAGTGTTGAAATGCCAAAAATCAAAAGAAATGGCAAAGAAAGTGTTCTCAAATGTCAAATGCCAAATGAAATTGGGGGGAAAAACAAAAATGAAAGCAAACTCCCAAAATGAAACTCAAAAATCTATTGATCCCTTTATCCATCATATCCATTTTTGTGCATGGTAGAGAGGGGACGACCCTTCTTCTTGTCTAGGCAAGAGGGGGAATTTCGCGATCCTCCAGTGTTTCTAACACCATAGGGAGTCTACTCTTGACAAAAGCATTTAACGATTGAGGACAAAGGTACCCTAGCTTGACACCTTTTGGAGGTGATTTATTGGTATCCTTCTTGGCTTAGTAGTTTGAACAAATTACATCTATGAAGGATTGTATTCCCTTGAATTGCTTCCCTTGTAAATAATTTCCGCCACTTAGATGAGGAAAGTGGCTATTCTTTTTGTAGATGCATCCATTATGTATTTGATTTTGTGTGCTTAATGTTTGGATGTGTCGCCATTTTGGCAAGACCCACCTTGCCTTGCAAGAAGGCATCCTACCTCATGGTTGTCTTGTTGTGAGTTGAAGGGGCGGAGTGAGACCCGCTAATTGTCTCATATCGGCTATTATTATTAGGTTAGGTTAGTATTGGTCCTAGTCTTTGTCACCTCTTTACTCGGGACGAGCAAAGGTTCGGTTTGGGGATATTTGATGTGACCATAATTGGCGCATATTTAGCCCCCGAATTACCATTGTTTCCATGCTTTTTAGTGCCTATTTGGGTCATTTCTTATCTTTAGTTCTTTGTTTTGCATATTCTTTGAGATTTTGATCCCTTGGTAGGAAAGGAGTAAGAATCTTGCATTTTCGTGGCAAAACGAGGCTAAATTGATTGTATTCAATGACCAAGCATCAAGGAGAGACAAGACTAGAAGGCCTTTGTACATAGCATAGTAGAAGAGCATTGTTGAGAAAGGATCCTTGAGTCCCCAAGGAAATCCCCAAGGAATTCATGAAGAAAAGGGAAGAAAAGAAGAAGAATTGACGCGCGGACAATCCGAACGGATTGTATACAATCCGCCCGTCCGTCCAGCCCAATCCGAGCGTCCCTCAAAGGAATCCGCTCGGATTCCCCCTCGCCAATCCGAGCGTCTTGCCCAAGGATCCGCTCGGATTCCTCAGCCCAGATCCGGCCGTCCCGACTCCCATCCGCACGGATTTGATGACAAAGACGTTTTCATTCTTCAAGCTACGATTAGAGAAGCCCTTCTCTCGGAAAATACCGGAGTCTCCTTGCTCAACTTAAAAAGTGTAATTACTAGTTTAGCCCTTAGTTAACCCTAATGCATCCTCCCTAATTTTCACTATAAATACCCCATTAGTCTAATTAGAGGGGCATGTTCTTCTTATCAATAATTAGTGTAGTTAATATCAATCAAATCTCTCTTCAATATTGTAATCAAGTATTAATCAAGTTTTAATCCAAGTTTTAGTTCTTTAATCTCTCTCTTGTTCTTCCTTTATTTTGGGTAATTGAAGATTATTTGGGTTATTATTGGGAGATTGACAACCTCTCAATCTAGGATTCAAGTACTTCTATTATTCTTGCTTTATTATTGGAATCATTAGTAGGTATAATCTCGTAATCCCTTTTTAATTATTGCTAATTACTTTCATTTATTCATCATGTTTCATTATGTTAGTATGATTGACAACCTTTCTAGCATGATCAATATGATAATGAGTGAGTAGTCTCTTAGCTAGGGTTTAATGGGTGATTAGGGGAAACCAACATGGGGAATGATTCATGCTTAAATTAATATGCTTTCATATCTTATTTGCTTGCTTGTTTTGATCTTAATACATGCACATGTTATATTTGATGAAATGCTAAGCCTATGAATCCTTGCATTTACTATCATCTTCTATCCTTTCAACTTGACTTGTAAGACATAACCCAACCCGAGTCTTGTTAGACCATGCATGTGTTGAGTAGGAAAGATTAAGTCGACTTGTAGGTTTTGTACAATCTAATCGATTCGGCTTCGGGACCCAAACTTTCCTAGGATTGTAAGATATAACCCAACTCAATCCATCACAACAATAATTGCTTGCTTATAATTTGAGAACATGTTTGTATGATCATATCCCATGATTCCCCTATGAACCCATGACACCCTAGTGCTTTTAATCAATTGTTTACACCCCTTATTTTATTCATCTTGCTAGTTTATTTTCATTGCTATTTTAGTTTAGTAACCTTCTACATCAACCCAATTTGTGACACCCCCCTAGACACTACTAGTTACAATAGAATTCTCATTTCAATACCCGTCCCTTGGGATCCGACCTTTACTTGCCTCTTTACTAATTGTAGAGTTGTTTGTGAAGTATAAATTGTGTTTTGTATCGACCATTGACCAACGACCACATATGCTTAATTGTGAACACGAAATGGCCTCGATCAAATGCTAAGCCTATGAATCCTTGCATTTACTATCATCTTCTATCTTTTCAATGAGACTTGTAAGACATAACCCAACTCGAGTCTCATTAGACCATGCATGTTGTTGAGTAGGGAAGATTAAGTCGACTTGTAGGTGTTGTACAATCTAATCGATTCGACTCCGGGACCCAAACTTTCCTAGGATTGTAAGATATAACCCAACTCAATCCATCACAACAATAATTGCTTGCTTCTAATTTGATAACATGTTTGTATGATCATATCCCATGATTCCCCTATGATCCCATGACACCCTAGTGCCTTTAATCAATTGTTTACACCCCTTTAATTCATCTTGCTTATTTATTTTCATTGCTATTTTAGTTTAGTAACCTTCTACATCAACCCAATTTGTGACACCCCTTAGACACCACTAATTGCAATAGAAATCTTATTTCAACTCCCGTCCCTTGGGATCCGACCTTTACTTGCCTCTTTACTAATTGTAGAGTTGTTTGTGGAGCTATAAATTGTGTTTTGATTCGACCGTGACCAACGACCACATCTTAATTTGTGAACACTTAGCGGGATCGCATCAGTACGCTAAGAGAGTTCAAACTTAACCAACAAAAAGAGCTATGATGAACTTCATAGGGTGAGAATTGAAGTCAAAACAATAAGAATGTCAAGAGTAGAGTTTTTATTGGTCACTAGCATCAAACTCAAGAGAGGAGCAAGATGAGGCGAGGAAAGAGAGGTATGAACGGTAACGCTTATGGTCAAAGAAGAAGCGAAATTAGACAACGAGGAAACGCTCGATTCTCGAATCTCAAACAACAACATTATCCTAAACGGTTTCGAAAACTTCCCAACAACAAAACTTTTGACCAAAATACTCCCAAGGATTTTCTCAAATTACTTATGTTACCTCATCTTAAGCTATTCCTTGAAACAAGGTACCCCACTATAGTTGATGCGTGTCTTTTATATAAGGTTTTCACCTCATTTTTACACGCATTTCTGTGCTTTTTATGTAGCATCTGGCTACAAATACCCCCGAATATTCTACTTTGGTCTGTTATTTGTAATTTGCAGGAATTGACCGAAGAGGAGCTAAATCGAGCCTTAATTGTCCCAATTGTATGCATTCATGGAAAATAAGGAGCCGGAGCTTGGAAATCTAACACTTGGAAGACGCACGAGCTGAGTTCGGAAAGAAATTCAAGGTGTAACGTGCCTATATAGCTCGATCGAGTAGTTAACTGCTCGATCGAATGCTTTATATACTCAAGACTGGTCGATCGACCAGTTTAAGGAGCCCATCGAGGAGTTTTTGCAAGAGGTGCTCGATCGAGTGGGTTATTTCCACTCGATCGAGTGGTTTGGTGATGATTTATTCGATCGAGCAGTAGTAATCTACTCGATCGAATGGTTTCTTGTGTTTTAGTCAAATTCCGCCTAAATTACTTATGGGCTTTTGTAATTAGTCCATAGATTAGGTTTTAGTATAAGACTGAGGGAGTAACGACGTTACTCCTCTCTTCCTCTCTCACGTTTTTTTGACTCTAGTTCTTGCCACTGTTCTTTGGATCTTGCTTCTTTTACTCGGATTCGAGATACGATCGGTACTATCATTCTTTTTGATCTCTTAATTCTTAATCATTGCTGGAATTCTTTCTTTCCTTTATTGTTATTATAATCGTTCTATTCAATCCTTTAGTTTTATCATCATGCTTAGTTTTAATTATCTGGTTGTTGTCATTGTTAATTCGATGATTATGAGTAGCTAATTTCCTTATGTTAAGACTATAGGGGATCCATAATATGAAGGGAGAGTAATCGATTTACTAGGTTAATGCTGTTACTGTCTTTGTTGTTTAAATGCTACAATTAATTGTAATTGCCTAATTGAGTCGACGCAGTTAGACCTTTAATCCCTAGTGATCCTTGACCTGGACCGAAAGGTTGGAAAAGGCGAGACTAGTAGCGAACAATAGAGTATTGCAGTGAGGGCGAAAGTTAAACTGTTTACACTTTAGGGTGAATTAAGGACCGAAAGGTGACGTTTGCTACTCTTTAGACCGTACTGCATTGACCTGGGACCTAGATTACTTGACCGGATGATTATGGTGAACTGATTGTCTTAGCTGTTCTTCTTTATCTGTTTAATTCCTCCCTTTTATTCTCTTTCCCTTATTCTCTTTAGTTTAGAAAATCACATTTATAAACCCCCAATTTGGTTACCTTGACGAACTTAGATTTAGCCGACAATTTCCTACCTCTCTGTGGATTCGACCCGACTTCCCTAGCTATAATAGTTAGAGCCAGTTGGTTATTTTTGACAGGTACGCGACAGACGTGTCAAATTTTGGCGCCGTTGTCGGGGAGGTGGCGCAAACTTGTTGCTTTAATTAAGTTTGTCCCTCGTCTCAAGGAATTCATTCCTTGAGGCTGATCTCATTTCTGCAAGGTTTTGATTAGTTTGCAGGTTAGTTGTTGCTTTGGAAGTTTATTTGCCAAGATGCCTACTATTACGGAGCATAAAGAGCCATGTGGTAGATGTGGCACGGAAGGGCATGGCCCTATCTTATGCATGGAAAGTGTTGAGCGCGTTCTTGCCTACCAGAAATACAAGCAGGGAGTTCCTTTCTCCCAGCTGTATGAAGAAATCAAGAATGATTCTACCCCTTCTACGCCAGTACCACAACCGGTCTCTTCTTCTGTAAGAGAAGAAATTGCCGAATTAAAATCCATTATGATGAGTATGTCAAAGATGTCACTAATCAAAGCGGTTATATCGGAATTGAAAAAGAACAAGTCGCTAGATTAACACTCGCGATGTGACAGAACAAGCCAAGCTTCTTCCAATTTGCGATCCAGTTAGTGCAATGAATTTTCAAAATGACCTTACTCATGAAGAAGACGAGGTTTTGATAGCTGACGATAACTCGGATGATGATTTAGACGAGTTTTTGAAGGAAATACTTGCTGCGTGTGCTGTAAACACTCGATCGAGTGACCTTTCTACTCGATCGAGCAGTTTAACTCACCCTACCACTCGATCGAGTGAAAATAGTGGTCGATCGAGAAGTGCGGAATTCAATGTTGGTCGATCGAGTAACAGTCTTACTCGATCGAGTAACTATCTTTGATGAAATCACTCGATCGAGTGATAAACATGGTCGATCGAGTGAAATAGGAAAAGCAATTGGTCGATCGACTGATAAAAGTACTCGATCCAGTACTTTAAGTGGCGGGGATCCTAATTTACTATCTAATACCACCACCGTGTCATCTTCCCTATTTGTGGAGACGTCACGCATTGATAAGGGTAAAGAAAAAGTTGCGGGGCCACTCATCGCTACCAGGGTACCCTTCCCAAGTCGTCTGAAGGACGCGAAAATCGGAAAGAAGACGGTAAGTTTGTGGACGTCGTGAAGAACCTCCAGTAATGTCCCCTTTTCCGAACTTGTTACTCGGTACCCACTTACGCTAAGTTTATGAAGGATATCGTGACGCGTAAGAGAAATTTGAGTGAATTTGAGACGATTTCATTTATGGAAGAGTCCGAGAATTTCTTTGTTGAATAAGGCCCCTCCAAAAATGAAAGACCCGGGCAGCTTTTCTATTTCCTGTGTCATAGGCAATATGGTTATTGATAAGGCCCTTTGCGATTTAGGTGCCGAGTGTCGTGTCATGCCCCTTCCTGTCTCGCAAGAAATCGAAGATGAGTCATTTCAAAGTGACTAAGATTACCCTACGAGATGGTGATAGATCCGTTAGGAGGCCCTTAGGTGTCTTAGAGGACGTGCCTGTGAAAATAGGCAAGCTCTACACATCCCAAGAGATTTCATTGTTTTGGATATAGCTGAGGACACTCGTACCCAAATTATCTTAGGAAGACCATTCCTTTGTACAAATTGGGAAATTTATTATTGATGTCGACAAGGGCGTCGACTCTTGCGAGGGGATGACGCTATCACATTGGGCCGCCCGATGCTTTAGCTCGCCCAATGATAGAGGACACTTGCTATTCGGTCGATATCATTGACGAGTCGATTTATGACTTCTGGTCGAGTTCTTTTATGAAGGACCCGCTAGAAGCTCTTATGCTTTTTGATGAGTGTGCAGATAGCGCAGACGACGATGACACTGCGTTGGATTTGCTTGTTGATGATTTAGATGAGCATGAGGGAGAACAGGTGGAACAAATGATTAGCACTCTTTGCTCCATTGAGGTAAAGGTACCGGAACGTAAGCCTCTCCCTTCTCATCTTAAATATGCTTTCTTAGACGATACAAAGCAATATCCAGTCATTGTTAGTGCCAAGCTTAGTGATGATCAGCTGACCTCTTTCTTAGCTGTACTTAAGAAAAACAGGAAGGCAATGGGCTATTCACTGGATGATATCACGGGGATTAGTCCCGATATTTATATGCACAGGATAGAGCTGGAGGAGGATCACAAACCTTGCAGACAGGGTCAGCGCCGGCTGAACTAGAAGATGCAGGATGTTGTGATGGTTGAGGTAATGAAGCTGCTTTGGATGCAGTATTATTTATTCGCTCGGTAATTCTAGATGGGTGAGTCGAGACAGGTGGTCCCGAAGAAAGGAGGGACAAGCGTAGTTAAGAATGAGAAGAATGAATTAATACCTACTCGAGTAGTGATTGGTTGGCGGATGTGCATAGATTACGGGATTTGAATGCCGCCACTAAGAAAGATCACTTCCCCCTTCCTTTTATTGATCAAATGGTAGAAAGGTTAGCTTCTCATAAATTTTTTTGCTATTTAGACGGGTATTCCGGGTTCTTTCAGATCCCTATCCACCAGCACGATCGAGGCTAAGACTACATTTACTTGTCCTAAGGGCGTTTTTGCGTATCGCAGAATGCCTTTTGGTTTGTGCAATGCCCCTGCCACCTTCCAAAGGTGTATGATGGGGATATTTTCAGAGTATATTGAGTCTATCATGGAAGTTTTTATGGATGATTTTAGTGTATATGGAAGTGATTTTTCCGATGTCTGTCTAACTTGAGAAAGTGTTGCATATTTGTATTGAGGTTAATCTCGTCTTTGAATCGGGAGAAGTGCCACTTTATGGTCAACGAGGGAGTTGTCTTAGGACACTTAGTTTCTGATAGGGGAATAGAAGTTGATAAAGCAAAGATGGAAGTGATTCAGCAATTACCACCTCCTGTTAATGTTAATGGGGTGAGGAGCTTCCTTGGTCACGCCGGTTTTTATCGCAGGTTTATCAAGGATTTCTCCAAAATTGCTAAACCACTTACACGATTCTTTGCTTAAGGATGCCCCTTTTGTGTTTATCGATGCTTGTCTTTACGCTTTTAACGAGGTTAAAGCGAGGCTTTAGTCTCTGCGCCGATCATACTGACCTCCCAACCGGGACTTGCCGTTTGAAATCATGTGTAATGCGAGTGACTATGCACTAGGAGCGGTGCTTGGCCAGAGGAAAGACACAGCCTTGAATGCTATCTACTATGAGAGCCGAACTCTGGATGAGGCTCAAGTGAAGTACACTACCATCGAGAAGGAGCGTTAGTGTAGTTTATGCCTTAGAGAAGTTTCGTACTTATTTAGTTGGGTCGAAAGTCACTGTTTTTACTGACCATGCAGCTTTGAGGCATCTCCTTGCTAAGAAGGAGGCTAAACCACGGCTACTGAGATGGATACTCCTTCTTCAGGAGTTTGATTTGCAGATTAAGGATAAGAAAGGAGCCGAGAACGTTGTGGCGATCACTTGTCGCGATCGATGCGACAAGAAGGGGAAGATTCTCTACCTATTGATGATTCTTTCCATGACGATACTTTAATTGCTGTTATATCGTCTATTATTAACCAAGAACCTTGGTATGCAGATATAGCTAACCGTTGTCGTGTGGCAAGTCTTTGCTCGACCTTTCTTATCGCCAAAAGAAGCGTTTTCGTATAACGCTAAGCATGATTTCCGGGATGATCCTTACTGTTTAAGGAATGTGCAGACGGTCTCTCTGGACGGTGTATTCCGCAGTGGGAGACCAAAATAGTCCTGGAAGGCTTCCACTCCTCTTCATATGGTGGTCACCACGGTCCATCGCGTACCGTGGCTAAGGTACCGATCTGGTTTTTTTGGCCTTCTTTGTTTGCCGACGCTAAGTCTTTTGTTTCAGCTTGTGATGCTTGCCAACGATCAGGAAACATTTCAAAGAGACATGAGATGCCACAAAACGGCATCCTAGAGGTTGATGTTTTCGATGTCTGGGGCATTGATTTCCAAGGACCGTTCCCATCCAGTAAAGGTAACAGGTACATCTTAGTAGCTGTAGACTATGTGTCAAAATGGGTTGAGGCAATTGCTTCACCTCATTGTGATGCTAAGATCGTGATAAAGATGTTTAAAAAGATCATATTCCCCCCGTTTTGGTGTCCCTAGGGTCGTCATTAGTGATGGGGGGGATGCATTTCAAAGAAAAGAAACTAACTTCCATACTGTCTAGAGTTGGTGTCCAACACCGGCGTGGTTTGGGGTATCATCCCCAAACTAGTGGTCAGGTAGAGGTGTCTAATCGCGAGTTGAAAGAGATATTGTCTAAGGTAGTTTCTAAATTGCGGAAGGACTGGAGTCTTAAGCTAGATGACACATTATGGGCTTATAGAACTGCCTTTAAGACACCAATTGGTGCATCACCTTATAGGCTAGTTTATGGGAAATCGTGTCACTTACCTATTGAATTGGAATGTAAGGCCTGGTGGGCAATTCGTGAGCTTAATTATGATCCTAAGTTGTGTGGTTAGAATCGTCTTTTGAAGCTAGATGAATTGGAGGAGTTTAGGCTTAACGCCTATGACAGCTCGCGGATTTACAAAGAAAAGACAAAGAGATGGCATGACAAGAGAATCCTACCTCGGGAGTTCCATGTTGGGCAAAAGGTGCTACTGTTTAATGCCCGGTTGAGATTATTTCCTGGCAAGCTGAAGTCCAGATGGAGTGGTCCTTATACGGTGACAGCTGTTACCAAATTTGGATCTGTGGAGCTTGAAGATTCCGAGGGGCGTAGATTCAAGGTGAATGGCCAATATGTGAAGCATTACCACGAGGCGACTGAAGCGGGCAATCGCGTTGAAGTCTTGCGCTTCGACGAGCTCGACGCGCCAGTTAATTGATGCCAGAAAGGTCGTGCAGGACCTCTTAAACCAGCGCTCTCCCGGAGGCAGCCCGGACTGTTTTTATTGTACTTCTGTTGAACTATTTATTTTTCTTTAGCTTTACGTTGAACTTTAGACGCTTTTTTATGACCTTCCCATGTATTTCCTTGCTTTTATTGCGTGTGTTACAGGTTTAAGTACTCGATCGAATGATATTGTGCTCGATCGAGCACTATTTGAGGCAGCTTTCACTCGATCGAGTGATATTCTCCTCGATCGACCAGAACCAAACTCACGCCTACTCGATCAAGTGGTTTTTCACTCGATCGAGCCCTTCCAGTGCACTAGTTCACTCGATCGAGCTGTTCCAAGAGCTCGGTCGAGTGGTTTTGACTCCCAGCTGTTGTTTTACGTCTATGGAGCTACTGCTTGACTTTCTTTGACCTCCCATGTTCACGGTTTGGTTTGGGGAGGTCCCTCCTTACGACGTTTTGTAAGTTTTCCGACTCCACTTCTCCTTTTCCTTTCAGTTTGCATTTCTTTCCCTATTTTTGGTACAATGAGGGCATTGTACGGTTTGGTTTGGGGAGGTATGCATCCATATCTGTGTCTGCATGTTTTCTTGCATTTTTTGCTTCCATGTTTATTATTTCCGCATGCATTGTTGTTTATTTTACTTCAAAAAAATCATATAAAAATCAAAATTTCAAAAATTTTCAAATTTCATGTTTAATTTTGGGTCGGAACGTTTGAACATTGACGCTACTTTGAACCCTTACTTGAGCCCTGCATTTTCTTGACATTTAGTTGGCGTGATTATGTGCATAATCTACGAGTTTTTGTTTCTTCCTTATCTGAACGAATAGACTTGATTCATTATGTCGGCAAGCTACATTACATTCTGAGGTTAGAGCTTTTTAAACTGGTGACATTCATGACCGGTTTCATTTAGGATGTGAGTAGTACTCTCTTTAAGACATGTAACATCAATTTGCATAAGCATGAGTCTAGTCTTCTTAATACCTGTATGCATTCGGTCTGTGGATGGTGACACGTGTTAGGAGAGGCAGTCCCCTTTATTTCATTCTACCCATGAGCCTCACATAGCCAAATTGCCTTTTTGTCCTACCAACTACTTTCTATAATACTTCCTACCCTAGCTGAGCTAGTAACGAGTAGTTCTCGGAATGTTTTACTGCAATATGGTTATTTCATCTGATTTCAGAAGATTGTGGAAGAATTGAAGGGAAAGAAAGAAAGAAGGAAAATGTCGAATTGTTGAAAAAAAAATGATGAAAAGAAAAAAAAAAAGAATGAAGAGCGAAAAATGCGAAAAAGAAAAGAAGAAGAAAAAGAAAGAAAAATTACATATGAAAAAGAATGAGAATTGTATAATGATTCACACTCCCATGCCTTATCTATATTTTATGGGGAGTTGACGATTTTTGGTGTTTTGTGAGTTTAGTGCATAATTTTGCACCGTTTTATCTTGCTGTCGTGAGTACGAAGTTGGGATGCAGTTTATATTTGGATCCGTTGTTGCTAGCCTGGCTATTAACCCCACATATCCAAATTCATTTTAGCCCCTTCTTACCCATTACCTCACTTACCCAAATGTAAGTCCTCGGCACGTGTCTTGATCATTAGTATGGTTGGAATGCATATGTACGGCTGTAGAGACTTTATTCATGTTAACTGCATGCATGTTCTTATAGGTCGAGTTAGATGAGTGTCTGATTTCTTCCTATCTTTCACATATATACTCACCTTGTGCCTGATTTTGAGTGACGAGCGACCCGTGAGAGTCCGATATCTTTTGAGTCTTGCAAGGTCGACGGTTCAGTAAGTTTGAAACATTAATTTAACTCGTTTGCACTTTTCACTGCCACTTTGTCATGTTATCGCATTAAATTGGTTCTAGTGGATGATTTGTAGCTGATGCGTTGGTCCCGTTCCATTGTTCACCCTTAGTTGCATTCATATTTGCTTGGGGACAAGCAAAGGTTTGGTTTGGGGAGATTTGATGCGTGTCTTTTATATAAGGTTTTCACCTCATTTTACACGCATTTCTGTGCTTTTTTTGTAGCATCTGGCTACAAATACCCCCGAATATTCTACTTTAGTCCGTTATTTGTAATTTGCAGGAATTGACCGAAGAGGAGCTAAATCGAGCCTTAATTGTCCCAATTGTATGCATTCATGGAAAATAAGTAGCCGGAGCTTGGAAATCTAACACTTGGAAGACGCACGAGCTGAGTTCGGAAAGAAATTCAAGGTGTAATGTGCCTATATAGCTCGATCGAGTGGTTAACTGCTCGATCGAATGCTTTATATACTCAAGACTGGTCGATCGACCAGTTTAAGGAGCCCATCGAGGAGTTTTTGCAAGAGGTGCTCGATCGAGTCGGTTATTTCCACTCGATCGAGTGGTTTGGGTATGATTTGTTCGATCGAGCAGTAGTAATCTACTCGATCGAATGGTTTCTTGTGTTTTAGTCAAATTCCGCCTAAATTACTTATGGGCTTTTGTAATTAGTCCATAGATTAGGTTTTAGTATAAGACGTACTGAGGGAGTAACGACGTTACTCCTCTCTTCCTCTCTCACGTTTTTTTGACTCTAGTTCTTGCCACTGTTCTTTGGATCTTGCTTCTTTTACTCGGATTCGAGATACGATCGGTACTATCATTCTTTTTGATCTCTTAATTCTTAATCATTGCTAGAATTCTTTCTTTCCTTTATTGTTATCATAATCGTTCCATTCAATCCTTTAGTTTTATCATCATGCTTAGTTTTAATTATCTGGTTGTTGTCATTGTTAATTCGATGATTATGAGTAGCTAATTTCCCTATGCTAAGACTATAGGGGATCCATAATATGAAGGGAGAGTAATCGATTTACTATGTTAATGCTGGTACTGTCTTTGTTGTTTAAATGCTACAATTAATTGTAATTGCCTAATTGAGTCGACGCAGTTAGACCTTTAATCCCTAGTGATCCTTGACCTGGACCGAAAGGTTGGAAAAGGCGAGACTAGTAGCGAACAATAGAGTATTGCAGTGAGGGCGAAAGTTAAACTGTTTACACTTTAGGGTGAATTAAGGACCGAAAGGTGACGTTCGCTACTCCTTAGACCGTACTGCATTGACCTGGGACCTAGATTACTTGACCGGATGATTATGGTGAACCGATTGTCTTAGCTGTTCTTCTTTATCTGTTTAATTCCTCCCTTTTATTCTCTTTCCCTTATTCTCTTTAGTTTAGAAAATCACATTTATAAACCCCCAATTTGGTTACCTTGACGAACTTAGATTTAGCCGACAATTTCCTACCTCTCTGTGGATTCGACCCGACTTCCCTAGCTATATTAGTTAGAGCCAGTTGGTTATTTTTGACAGGTACGCGACAGACGTGTCAATAGTGTTATCTCATCACTCCAAATCCTCAAGCATCCACAAACGACTTCTACAAGATCAAGGTCAAGGTTTCAAACAAAGCTATACTCATATTCAACTAGTGTCAACCACGGGTTTCTCAAAATGGTAAAATCCTCAATCAAGGGTTCTAATTCCAATATCTACGTTCCCAGAAAAGGTTCCTCAAATATTCCATAACATGCCAGCCCAAAGTCTGAAAAATCAATAGGATCTCGAGTCCATCTACCCTTTTACTTATTGCGGATTCCCAAAAGCAGAAGTACACTCACCTACAACATCATCCCATCATCTCAAGTACTCAATACAACCTCAAAATTTCTAAAACCATAAATTGAAACTATGTTTTTTTTAACCTAACAACTGGTGTCAACCATACCATTATCCTTTCTAGTTACTAAATCAAGTGCTAAGACTTCCCAACAATGTAGCTTACTCACGTTCTCATACCATACCTCAAGTAGTAATCAATATCACTCACTTAAACCAACTAATAATCCCACCATTACCTTTTCTCATATGGTTATACACATTTTCAAACTCTCATGTCCAAAGTGATTATGGAAGCCAATCAAAAATCCGACTTACTTAGTCAATCCTATATCCTCAAATATACCATTATATTTCATCCACCTTAGGTCAAGTACTAAGCACTAGTATCCTAAACATAAACAACAAAGCCAGGTTCTATAACCTTAGTAACAAATGCAACCCACACGTGACAACACAAATAATTCTAGTAAACAACCACACTCACTTTATCAAGGAACTAGGTATAAGAATCATTAAGTATGTCTCATCACACTACCTAAGTCTTTCCAACATCACAACCTCTCAAAACCAGGTTTAAGGGTCAAACACAACAATCTCCTCAAAAGTCAAATTTTCAGCCAAGGTCAACATTCCTCAAAAGAAAGAGTACCATCAAAAGGAGTTAAGGGAGGATAAACAAGGAACAAAGGACAGGTAAGGAGTACAAGAGTAGCTTTCAAAGTAAAATAGAAGAGAGTTTAGAAGAAGGATAAACACAAGAGATAAGGAATAAGACAAGGTACACCAAGAATGAGGAACATCTTCAAGGAAGTAGAAGCATTCTTCAAAGTTGAGCAAATCCTCAATTTCCGGCAATAGGCACCAAATCTTGATGTTCATGTTGGTAAGCTCACGGTCAATGATCCAAGGGCACAACAATTATAAAATGACAATCAACAAACATGTTAGAACCTAACAAAGAGCAAACACACTACAGACTACCACCTTAGGTCCTTAAGTCTACCCATCTCTTATTCATTATTCAAGGTCAAGTTCACATTTAAATTTGGGGTACACGTGTGAGCGTCGGGAGTAACATATGCTCTGATACCAACTGTGACACCCCGCGCTAAAGCGAAAAATTATAACTAATAAATTAAAGCGGAAATTTGTGATATTTTAAAAACTTTTAAATTAATAGTTAAAGATTAACACGCGGGCGCCAAAAACGAAATGAAACAAAAACAATAATAGACAAATTTAGGTTATTACAACCTAAGTCTAGAAAGCGGGGAAAAGATATCCCACGAATAAACATATAAGGGGTTTCTAAACTAGCAACTAAGGCCCAAGGGTTTAGTTCTCGCTAGCCCACACGTCTTTCCCACGTAAGCATCTTCACCACCTGTCATTCATGTAAACATAAATGCCACAGTCAGTGGGGAGTAACTCAAGGTTCTCCCAGCCACAATATGTCGAAACGAACATAAAAAAACATAAACAAACAATCATATTAGATAAGACATGAGTGATTGGAATCATAACTAAACATGGGATCATACGTGTTTAAACCAATAAGGAATAAAGAAATGATGGAATAAACTGGTAAGGCATAAGCAACAATAAATAAATGGAGAAGAAAGACAAGGAAACAGAAACGACCACTTAGCCACGAGCACGTATTTCATGGAGATATAACCAAAGTAACCATCCAAATAATGCAAGACATTTATCACTCTTAGGCTATAATTTCCCCGGGTAGGACTATGATAATAATACGGTCCTAGTCTAAATATGCAGATTCTCGGGTGTACATCCCGATTCGACGTGCGCCAGTACAGCACGCACCCAAGACTCGACTACTAAGGAGACCGAGTACCCCAATCGCCAGAACAGCACGAAAGTGGCGGAAAGACTAAGATAAGACTCACTTGTCATAACAGCACAAGTGGCCAAAAGCCGTACTTGCCAGAAGAGCACAAGTAGGCCAATACCGTACTTGCCAGAACAGCACAAGTAGGTCAAACCCGTGCTTGCCAGAACAACACAAGCAGGGCAAAAATGTATGTCAAGCACGTACGATGGTAATATGGCATTTCTACAAGAATACGACTCTTACAAGTAATTATTTATAATAACCTTTTCATGCTTGTAACATATAAAAAAATATTTCATTTCATAATTATACATGACGGTTAAATAAAATAAATAGAATATAACAACTGGTAATGGATACTTTACGTCATGTGAAAATTTACTGAAGGCACACAAAATTTCAATACAAGAGGCAAGATGGGCCCAACCATTAAATTATGGTAAGCCCACCAATTTAATGGCGGTGAGCCCAAACCCACCAACCAAATGAGTCTAAAAGAAGTAATGAAGGAGTCCAACAAGAATTAGAAAGTGAATCCAAATAGAATAAAAGATTGAATCCAAAAAGGCATAAGAAATTAAGTCCAAAAGACATGAAAATTTGAGTCCAAGAGGTATGAGAAATTGAGTCCAACAATTTAATCATAAAAAAATGAACCACTAAAATACAATTGAGAAAAGAGGGAAACACGCATGAAACATACTGTTGGGGTTGGTGTCCTTAACAGTTAGTGCAAGGACTTACAAATCTCTAAAAGGATCAAAGGGCATACTTTTGGTATTATTATCAGTTGATCCACGTTTATCAATAACGGTTGGCTTGCTAGATAAGTTTGACGTTATTGTCATACAGATGGCGGTGATCAACTGGTCCCTAAAAGTCACACCTATAGGATACGTTTGAGAGACGTGACAGTATGAAAATACTGTCATGTAGATGCCAATTTTGACTAACCAGTTAGTCCGAGTTATTTGACTAGTAATTAGTCAAAATGTGATGTTGAGATATTATATTTAATACGGATTAAATATTATGGGCTAAATTAATTAAACAGTTAATTCGTAAATTGAATATAAGCGTTTTATATTTAATTAAATGTATATTGAATATAATTATACAATATTGTCTTTGTCGGACATGCATTAATAACTCAACTAATCCGAGTTATTAGTTGACGTTTTAATATCCGATAACCGATGACGATTTATAATAAACCGTATCATATACATTTAGTGGATTTCGGATCGGGCCACGAGTTAAACATATGGAGAAAACGGAAGCCCATTCCCTCCTTGATCCACTCGGCCAAACCGAGATTAGGAGAACAAAAGGAGAGCTCCTCCTCTTGTTTAACCTAATCATCATTAGTGAAAAATAATTAGGGTTTTAGAGATTAATTTTCTCTCTGATACCACTTGAGGGGTAATATCCGTATAAGACCCTCTAAATTTAGGACTATAACGTAAATTTAGCATGTGAAATATTGTCTCTAATACTTAACCGAAGTCCGTCTAAAGCTGTTGACAAGACTCCATATGAACTATGGAAGGGAACGGTCCCTAACTTGTCCTTTATACGGGTTTGGGGCTGCGAGGCTTATGTCAAGTGGAGACCTGAAGATAAGCTCGGCCCGCGATCGGTCAAGACATACTTTATAGATTATCCTAAAGGAACACTTGGTCATTACTTTTATTCGCCAACCGAACAACGTGTTTTTGTTGCGGCTAGTGCGACATTCTTAGAGAAGGAATTTCTCGAGAATGCAAAGAGTGATAGAACCTTCGACCTGTCGGAGATTCCAGAACCAAATACCGAGCAACCATTGGAGGAACCTATTTCTTCAATCCCGGCCATGTGTTAACATTCCGAGGAACCTAGGAGGTCGGGAAGAGTCTCTATTCCTCAGGACAGATACATTGGTATGGTCGAGGAACATGACATAGATGACGTTCTACTCTTAACAAGTAGTGAACCCGCAACCTATAAAGGTGCCATGACTAGTTCTGACTCAAAGCTATGGCTTGAGGCCATGCAATCCGAGATGGACTCTATGTATGAGAACAACGTGTGGGATCTTGTTGACTTACCTGCTAAGGTTCGTCCCCTTCAATGCAAATGGCTTTACAAGATAAAGCATTCTGTGGAAGGTCAACAAGATATCTACAAAGCACGACTAGTTGCTAAAGGTTTCACCCAAGTGCCAGGTTTGCACTACGATGAAATTTTTGCACCCGTAGTCATCTTTGCGTTCCATTCGGATTATCTTAGCGATCGCCGCGTTTCATGACTATGAAATTTGGCAAATGTATGTGAAAACCGCCTTCTTAAACGGCTTTTTGGAGGAAGAGTTGTACATGGTACAACCCGAAGGTTTCATCGATCCACAACATCCTAAGAAAGTATGCAAACTTAAGCGTTCCATTTATGGACTTAAGCAAGCATCTCGGAGTTGGAATCATCGCATCGACCAAGTGATAAAAGAAAATGGATTTACTCGATCGGTCGAGGAACCATGTTTATATATCAAGTCGAGTGGGAGCAAGATTGTTTTCCTAATATTGTATGTTGATGACATACTCCTGATTGGGAATGACATACCTCTCTTAACTTCGGTGAAAGTATGGTTGAAAAACCATTTCCAGATGAAAGATCTGGGAGAGGCGCAAAGAATTCTAGGCATCCGTATCTATCGAGATAGATCACGACGGATGTTATCTCTCGATCAGAGTCTTACATAGACAAAGTCCTAGAGAGATTCAGCATGACTAACTCCAAGAAGGGGTTTCTTCCTATGGCTCCAGGGGTGCATTTGAGCAAGTCTCAGGCACCAGAGACACCGGAAGAGAAAGAGCGCATGACACGGATTCCTTATGCTTCGGCTATAGGATCAATCATGTATGCCATGATATGCACACGTCCGGACGTGGCATATGCATTGAGTATGACAAGTCGATTCCAACAACATCCAGGTGAACCACATTTGGCTTTTTGTCAAGAACATTCTTAAGTACCTACGGAGGACTAAAGATTGGGCATTGACTTATGGAGCAAAAAAGCTATGCGCAACCGGTTCGCAGATGCTAGCTTCCAAACGGATCGTGATGACTCGAAATCTCGGACTGGATTCGTTTTTACTCTTAATGGCGCGCTATGCAATCAGTGGAAGAGTTCGAAACAAACTGTTACAACAGATTCTACGACTGAGTCCGAGTACTATGCCGCGTCTGAAGCTACAAAGGAAGCGATATGGATGCGTCAATTCTTACATGGACTATCTGTAGTGCCTTGTTCGAATGACCCGATCACCATCTATTGCGACAATAGTGGTGCCATCTTCCAAGCTAAGGAGCCAAAGTCTAGCAACAAGTCTAGACATGTACAACGGAAAGCTCATCTAATCCGGGATTACGTGGAGCAAAAGGAAGTAGTGATAGAAAAGATTGCTCTGAGATGATAACATAGAAGATCCTCTCACTAAAGCATTACGACAAGATAAGCATGAAGGGCACGTTAATTCCATGGGAATTTAACGTGTTCCTAAGTTGTAGTACTCTTTTATGGATTAGATTCATTCCCTTTTGTACTCTATACGACATCATCGTTTTGATATTTTATACATATTTTGTTTTTTCATGTGGAATTGTACGACAATTTTGAACACCACAAAGTGAACTGAACGAACATTATATTTTTCAGTCCTTAATTGCCCACATGAGCTGATAACTCTGGCAATTATTTTGTGACGATGGTTGATGGTGGGTTCAACGAGCCATAAGTCAACCGGTTGACTGACCAATCACAGAGGCGATTTATACGGATATTTCGTAGGACACAATTGTGACATCGACGTGGAGTCCTAAATGTTTTATAACATTCGGTGCCGGTCGTGGATAGGACCTCCATGGTGATCCTAAGAGTCGATTCTTTTGACTATCGACTGTCTCTTGAGACTAAGGCGGATTTTGGGTGACTTTGGTTTCTTTCTCACGGTCATCCGTAACAGGGGGCCAAGTAGATTTTTTCGGGTCATTTCATCGTGTGCTTAGATCGGAAGGAGTTCGAGTTGAAGGAAATATTCAGCCTTTATCGGGTACTCGATATTTCTCAGGGCCACTCGAGGAGTCAGAATCGAAATGCATGGCCATGCTCGAATACGGATTTGTTTTATCAGTTAAGTTACTCTCTAGTCGGGGAAACCACTCTAGATACAGATCGATTGTAAAATACGACCTTTGCGGATCCAGATCTGCAAATTGTTTTACATTGAGTGGGAGAAATTTTAAATGAATATGAGAATCGGTTATCGCACATACACTTGTACGGATAAGTGGGAGTTTGTTGGGGCTGTGTCCTCCAGTTAGTGCGGATAACGTCATTGCACATACACTTGTACGGACAAGTGGGAGCTTGTTGGGGTTGGTGTCCTTAACAGTTAGTGCAAGGACTTACAAATCTCTAAAAGGATCAAAGGGCATACTTTTGGTATTATTATCAGTTGATCCACGTTTATCAATAACGGTTGGCTTGCTAGATAAGTTTGACGTTATTGTCATACAGATGGCGGTGATCAACTGGTCCCTAAAAGTCACACCTATAGGATACGTTTGAGAGACGTGAAAGATGAAAATACTTTGTCATGTAGATGCAATTTTGACTAACCATTAGTCGAGTTATTTGACTAGTAATTAGTCAAAAGGTGATGTTGAGATATTATATTTAATACGGATTAAATATTATGGGCTAAAGCGCTTAATTAAACAGATTAATTCGTAAATTGAATATAAGCGTTTTATATTTAATTAAATGTATATTGAATATAATTATACAATATTGTCTTTGTCGGACATGCATTAATAACTCAACTAATCCGAGTTATTAGTTGACGTTTTAATATCCGATAACCGATGACGATTTATAATAAACCGTGTCATATACATTTAGTGGATTTCGGATCGGGCCACGAGTTAAACATAAGGAGAAAACGGAAGCCCATTCCCTCCTTGATCCACTCGGCCAAACCGAGATTAGGAGAACAAAAGGAGAGCTCCTCCTCTTGTTTAACCTAATCATCATTAGTGAAAAATAATTAGGGTTTTAGAGATTAATTTTCTCTCTGAAACCGAGATCTCACATCTCGAAAACCTCACATCAAGTTCTCCCAATATTGCAAGGCAATCGGAGAACACCTTCTAGCACAAGGGCATATCTCGGACAAATCTTGGGTGCAACAATTAGGAGGGAATCTCGTTTGATTTCTGTTCTTTACGCCGTGCATCAAAGGACCCGAGGTTAATTCTTTACCTTTAACGTTTCTCCTGTATTTACGCTTTATGACAATATTTCACATGCTAAATTTACGTTATAGTCCTAAATTTAGAGGGTCTTATACGGATATTACCCCTCACATACGACATCACTCAAGCAAGAAAAACAGTCCAAACCCGAGTTTCCAGGAGGCGAAAATTGCATATACAGGTGACGGCTTTTACACGAAAACACAAGCAAGAAAACAGACTCGAGGGACTATTTAATCCATCTCAAAACAGTCCTACTAATGCATAGAACCCGTCCCTAAAACTCAGCATGTATCTGTCTCAATTTCAGGTTTTAATAAGCCTATTTTGACTGCCCATAGAACAACTCAAACCATACCAAAATGGTACCCCAAAACAGAGTTCAAAACAGCATAGTCACTGTTTAAAACAACATTCAGTGGCTCTCTTTCGATCCAGGTTTAAGACGGAATTAATTCGAAAAATGGGTTAATATACTACCAAATTTACAGGAATGGATGTTAACTGCGGTTCCTACCTGAAACACTATACAAAATCAGCAGTTTTAGAAAGAAAAGTAGCACAAACAGAGGTAGACAGGGCCCTCATAAACTTGTTTGCAGTAAGAATGAGATTGGGTTGTTTAAAGGTAACCCAAAATGGCTACTAGAATCCATGAAAAACAGTCCGTATTACAGTCTTAAAGCCGAGGTAAGCCTAGACCGAAATCTGGGTTTTCAAGTGGGAAAAACGAGTATACAAGTGACGATGTTACACGAAGACGGCAAGCATATACACAGTCCCGACAAGCTACCATATCCGTGCCAAAACGACTTGTAATACGGCCTTTAAAACAGAGACCAAACAAGCCGAGACAACCACCTATGACCACCATATCGACTCGAAGTCCGTACAACACGCCTCCCACAACGACACTCCAACCAGCCTAAAAAGAACGAGCCATTTCATTCATGAACAAGGCGGAAATTAAAACGACACTCCATGAACAAAGCCACGAAAATCTCGCTCAGACAAACTCGGATTATCCGACTCAAAACAGCATTACCATCAACGATTTGAGATGGAAATCAATATATGAAGGAGAAAAGGCGCAAGAACCAAACTTTATCGAACAAAAACCTATAAAACGACCTATAAGACGAAAGTTCGACATTTTTGTCAAGTAACCTATCACCGTTACCTTAACTCTTCGAATTCCCGAGTAAAAACGTCCATAACACGAGCCTATCTTCAGTCTTCAACTAAAAATGAGGAAAAACGAGTGACTTGGTTCACAAAACCGAGTTTGTAATAAGATGCCCATTTCGAAAATTCAACAAAATCAAAGCTTTCTTACCTTAAAAGAACGAGGAAAGGACGAGGAAGCTAATGGTACAAAAATAATGGAGTTTGGTTGAGAAATAAGGGAGGGATCTTGGTTTGAAAGGGGCGAAAATGGTTATGGTACAGGTTGTTTGTGTCTCTGTTGCTGCTGCTGCATTTTCGCAAAAAGAAGAAGGAAAGTGTGGGAGTATGCAGGTGGTGGGGCGTATGGACAACAACAATAATAATATTTAACAATAATAAGAATAATATATATAATAGTAGTAATAATAATAATATATAATAATATGTAATAACATATAAAGGTAGAGTGTAAGAGGGTAGGTGAGTGTGTTGTCGATATAGGATAGGCCGAGAGGAGATTAGTCTCACAATTGGAAATGTGACGGTCTATAGCTAGACGGAATAATGTCTCGAGTCTATATTAACTTAAGACGGAAACTAATATTATTACTGTCACTATTACTGTCCGACCAAAAATATATATACATACATCCTTATAAATTATGCCCTAAAAATATAATTTAAGAATACGTATTTTTATAAAAATGAGCTTTAAAAATATTACTTTTATAAAAATCGTATTTGAAATAAAATGAATTAAATTGAATAATTCGAAAATATAAAATAAAGTAATCAAACGGTTTAATAAATTTTAAATGTCAAAAAGGGAAATTTGCGGGTGTTACAAGGACATTCGGTCAAGTAACTATACCACTCGGCCGAGTTCTCGACTCCAGAAGCTGACCCAAATTATCACATATTGAATACTCGGTCGAATACGGGTTACTCGGCCGAATACGCAAGTTACTCGGCCGAGTTCCTGCACAGTTCTCATCAACGTCCAGTTTTCATAAAACAGTCATAACTCACTCGTTACTTGGTCATTTGGGGCGTGTGACCTATCGTTGGAATCGTAAGAAGACAAGCTACCACCTCAAATTTGAATCACAAAAATATCATTCTTAGAACTTGACTTATGTCAGTTTTAAGATAGCCCTTCCATAACCGGTCTTCATACAAAACAATTTTTCTTAACAAAACAACTTAAACATGAATAAGGCAAATAATATCAACTCAATACTTCTAAAAACCAGTACATAGGTGAACGTTTATCATGCCCACATGTAAATTAACACAACATTCATATACTACACATGCTAGAAGTCACGTTCATCTTTTCTTACCACATTCATGCTCATACTTCCAAACCGAATAATACGCATCGCATCTAATCAAAATGAAATTCAAACCAAACATATCACAATTCGGAACTATACACATTGTTCCTCCCCTCACCATGCCAATCATATTACTCGTCAAAATCACCACATTAGTCCACATACCCATATTAATGCACATAGACTACCACATAGTACAATTTACACATCATTTCCAACCAAGATACACATACACAACTCTATCCATACAAATATAAACACACACACACGCAACGATCCCCTTGGCACACCCCGTAGTGACTGACTCGAAGTTGTAAGGGCAATATTGCGATTTCGAGACGTCTCTCAAACCTTTGCGATATCTCCAAACAGTTCTTAACCAGGTTCTTTTTAATTAGACACCCTAAGTTCATTTTTTTCATTGGTTCTAGGTTCAAAAATCATCGCTCTGATACCACTTTGTAACACCCCCATATACCAAGGTGCCATACCAAGGACCACCCTAGCATATAACAGTGCTACCATCTCGGTTGCCCCAGGTAAGTATATCAAAAGTAACAATTCAAGAACAATTATTAAAGTATAAAGTTTAATGAATACATCGTCTCAACTGAAAACCAAAGTAAAAGAGTATAAATCTCAATACATCAGAACAAAGTATCTAAACTCGTGACAACGGAAGCTAGTCTCAAAGCGATGACATCCCATCGTCGTACCCGCAACTAAATGTAATCATTACCTGTCATAATCTGCTCACCATCCCCAAATGGATCACCACAGTTTTACAAAATACAACGGGGTCAGTTCACTAAATAACAAAGATAAGCTAATCGCGAGAAACAACCAAGACAACAACTGTACAACGATTCTCTAACTCCAATCATATCTCATATGTTGGAAATCAATATCTCATTACATGACATATTCATATATGTTTTAATTTTAATTTAGTCATAAAATTAAAAGGTGATCTTATGCATGCACACAATAAAGGAATAAAAAAGAAATCATCATCTTACATTGAAGATTTCGGATTTTGGGCACAAGTAAGATCTCCTTCTTACTTGTTCTTGAGCACTCCAAAATGGAAGAACTAGGATTCAAGAGTAGAATCCCTCCCAAGGAATTATACCCAAGGTAAACTCTTAACAAAATTAATATTATTATTACTAGAACAATATTAATTTAAAATAAAAATGACCCAAAAATATTTATTTTGGTTCTCTTAATTCGGCTAAGAGAAGGAAGAAAAGGGAAGTTTTTCTCTCTCTCTAAAATTCTTATTGTAGATGAATAATGATGAATGAATGAATATTATTTTTTACAAGAGTAGTCTATATGAAAAAATAAGACAAAAAACTCTTTGCATGGAGGGTGGAAAAATCGGGTAAGAGAGGGAACATTAGGCCAATACATGACATTTTCTCTTACCCATAAAAGTAGGCATGTAAGAGTAGGTATTAGTGCGATGATTATACTTTTAAATAAAATATAAAACACACTTTATACCCTACTCCACCCTTATATTTCGGTACAAATAGTGTAACATGGAAAGTCCATTTTACACATTATTTTGTCAATTTGTTACATGTAACATGTTTCATGACATTAGGTATATGAAATGTATTTTTAACAATTAAAAATCAACACATAAATAAAATATGTCACTTATAAAATTAACTTAGTAATTCATAATTACTTATACCGAAATTAGTTCCCGAGTCATAAATTACAACATTCTGCATTTATAATAATCAATTCATTCTGATTCAATTGTTTTCATAAACAAAATTTCATCTAAGCAATAAAACAATTCGATTACTTAGACCGTATCTTATTTAATCAAATTATAAAGAGATACGTAAATATTACTTCCAAAATCGTCCGTCAATTTTAAGTAATTTAATTAACCCGTATCGTCATACGATCAATTAAATAATCAATTAAGAGTGTTACCCTTTAGGTATGACCTAAGGGGATCAACTGATCACCACCGTCGCACGACAGTAATGTCAAACTCTAGTCAGCCAATCATTACCGATATGTGTGGACCAGTTGACAGTAAAAAATTACTTCCCAATTTGTATTCTTTAAAATGAGATTTAAACATGTGATCATCATGATCAACAGTTGTGATCACATTATTGTCGGAGGACACATATTCCAACAATCTCCCACTTGTCCTCGACAAGTGTGCGTCACCAATTCTCTTGTCCTATTACTATCTCCCACTCAATGCAAGGTGTCTTTCAGGTCGTACTTGCAAGTGATCATATCGAGAGTGGTTTCCTCGATCTGGAGAATAACTGATTGACCGGATTTATCCACCATGAATACATTCCGAGCGTGGCCACGCATTTCCAGTTCATTACTTCTCGAGTGGCCCTGAGATATTGTTATAACCCTGACTAGGGGTGGACAATTCCTATCGCACTTATTCCCTTCGACTAGCCACAGCCATCATAACCCAAAATATGACCATTTGACCCCATTTAGGAAGGTCGTAGTAACACAAATCAAAGTTAATCTGAAACTGTGCCATCTTAGGCGAATAGTCTTTAGTCAAAAGAATCGACTTATTAGAATACTATAGTAGCTCTCGCCATGACCAGGCTATATAAATTTGTCAGAACTCTATAAGCGGTCATAAGGCCCGACAAGGTGTTGCTACCAGCCTGCCTATGTGATCGACTAGTCATTCTCATATGACTCTATGGCACTTGAACTTGCCATCAATCGCATCACACTCTAGTCACTTCAAGTCGTCACCTCATATAAATGACTATGGGAAAATACTATGTTAATCCGCGTTCACTTTAACGGGGTTCAATTGTCGCCATAACCCGTTTGGATGTAACAATGTATAAAGAAAAGATAAAAGACAAATTTGATTATGAACATGAACAAAAACAACACTTTTATTTCATTTCAAAATCTAACATATACTTGGTACACGTTTAAGTCCCATGGACGCAACATGTCCATCATGCTTGGCCTGCGATAAAGGCTTGGTGAGCGGATCGGCTATGTTGTCATCTGTCCCAACCTTACAAATCGCAATTTCCTTTCTTTCAATGAAATCTCGTATTACATGATATTTTCTAAGTACATGTCTAGATCTATTACTAGAATTTGGCTCTTTATCTTGGATGATCGTCCCACTATTGTCACAATAAAGAGTGATGGGATCATTGGCGGTAGGTACTACTCTTAGACCTTCCGTGAATTGTCTGATCCACACAGCTTCCTTGGCAGCTTATGATGCTGCAATGTACTCAGCCTTCGTTGTTGAATCTGCTGTCACAGCTTCCTTGAAGCTTCTCTAGCTAACGGCACTACCATTGAGCATGAAAAGGAAACCAGCTTGTGATTTCATGTCATCCCTATCCGTTTGGAAACTTGAGTCCGTGTAACCATTAACACGAAGTTCGGTGTCTCCTCCAAACACTAAGATAGAATCCTTAGTCCTTCTCAAGTACTTAAGGATGTTCTTGACGGCTATCCAGTGACTCTCACCTGGATTTCCTTGATATCTACTCGTCATGCTCAAGGCATATGAGACATCAGGACGTGTGCATATCATGGTGTACATGATTGATTGATCCAACAGCGGAAGCATAAAGGATCATCTTCATGCGTTCAACAACTTGAGGTTCGGTGGGAGATTGAGACTTGCTCAATATTGTCCCAGTTACCATAGGTACCAATCCCTTTTAGATTTGTCTATGCTGAACCGTCGAAGAATCTTATCAACATAGGACTCTTGACTTAGTGCCACTATCCTCTTGGATCTATCTCTATGGATCCGGATACTTAATATGCGTTGTGCCTCTCCTAAATCCTTCATTTGGAAGTGGTTACCTAACCACTTCTTAACAGAAGACAACATTGGAATATCATTTCCAATGAGTATTATGTCATCGACATACAAGATTAGGAACACAACATTGCTCCCACTTAATTTCATGTATAAACATGGTTCCTCAACACTTCGAGCGAAACCATTCTTCTTTATAACATGATTGAATCGATGATTCCAACTTCTAGATGCTTGCTTAAGACCATAGATGGATCTCGTAAGCTTGCACACTTTGTTAGGATTCTTAGAATCAACAAAACCTTCGGGTTGTATCATGTACACTTCCTCTTCTAAATTCCCATTTAGAAAAGCGGTTTTGACATCCATTTGCCATATTTCATAATCATGAAATACGGCAATCGCTAACAAAATCCTTATGGATCTTAGCATGGCTACGGGGGCGAAGGTCTCATCATAATGGAGACTTTGGACTTGGGTAAATCATTTTGCCACTAGCCTAGCTTTGTAGACATCATTATGTCCTTCTATGCCATTCTTGACTTTGAAAATCCATTTGCATTGGAGAGGTCTTGCCCCTTTAGGCTAATCTACCAAGTCCCATACTTGGTTTTCATGCATAGAATCCATTTCGGACTTCATGGCTTCAAGGCATAAGGAGGAATTAGGACTAGAGATTGCAGACTTGTAGGTGGCGGGCTCGTCACTTTCTAAAAGCAACACATCGAGTGTTCCATCTTCTTCGATAAGTCCCACATATCGATCGGGATGGCGAATAACTCGGCCCGTTCTTATAGGTGGAGGAGGGATAACCACGTTAGACGACGAAGGAGCATCTTCTTGTGTCTCTACTTGGGTTTGTGGCTCTTGAACTTCATCAAGTTCAAAATTTCTCCCACTCAGTCTCTTAGAAATAAATTCCCTTTCTAAGAAGACAGCCTCGCAAGACACAAACACTTTGTTATCTTGAGGTTTGTAGAAGTAGTATCCTCGAGAGGTCGAGGGGTAACCTACAAAGATGCATTTTTCGGATCTTGGGGCAAACTTGTTGTCGGTCTTTGCCTTGACGTAAGCATCACATCCCCAAATCTTTATATAGGATATATTGGGAACCCTTCCCGTCCACATCTCACATGGAGTCTTTTCGGTGGTCTTTGTGGGACTATTGTTCAAAGATCTAATTGCGGTTTGAATCGCAAATCCCCAAAACGAGTTTGGTAACTCGGTTTGACTCATCATGGATCGAACCATATCAAGTAAGGTTCGATTTCTCCTTTCGGCAACACCATTAAGTTGT
Source organism: Silene latifolia (assembly GCF_048544455.1). Lineage (NCBI taxonomy): Eukaryota > Viridiplantae > Streptophyta > Magnoliopsida > Caryophyllales > Caryophyllaceae > Silene > Silene latifolia. Next base: position 70,762,947 of record NC_133532.1, read on the forward strand.
GGTGTTCCGGGTGGAGAAAGTTGTGATATGATACCACAACCTTTCAAGTGTGACTCGAATTCAAGGCTAAGATATTCTCCACCACGGTCGGATTGTAGTGCTTTTATCTTTTTGTTCAATTGGTTCTCTACTTCATTTTGAAATTCCTTGAATTTCTCAAAAGCTTCACTCTTATATTTCATTAAATAGACATGCCCATGTCTACTCAAGTCATCGGTGAAGGTTATGAAGTAGTCATAATTTCCTCGAGCGGTGATACTCATTGGTCCACATACATCGGTGTGTACGAGTCCCAATAGTTCACTAGCTCGTGTCCCTTTACCAATAAAAGGATTACGAGTCATTTTGCCAAGTAGGCAATATTCGCATGTACCATATGATTGATAATCAAATGGTGTAATCACATTACTTGAAATTAATCTTGGGATATTCTCTCGCGTACCCCGAACTTTTTCGTTTTCTATGGTATACCCTCGTTTTTTGCAAAAAAACTTTGACCGACAATAATTCTCTGTTACGAGTTCAGAAAACGATAATTTTTTTCCCAAACCAATTATCTCGTCAAGGCCTTCGATTTGAAAAAAAAATCACCCGCTTTTTGAACTCGTAGCTGGTAGTTATGGTTGGTCAAACATTTTTTAACGAATAAACTTTGACCGACCATAATTCCCGACTACAAGTTGAGACGTCGGTGAATTTTTTTTCAAACGGAAGACCTCTTAAAGACAGTCAATTTGGAAAAAAAGTTTATCGTATTCTGAACTTATAGCCAAGAGTTATTGACGGTCAATGTTTTTTTTCACGAAAAGAAGGGTATATCATAGAAAATGAAAAAACTGAGGGGTACACGAGAGAATATCCCATTAATCTTTTGATGCGATTCTCGTTTATGTGACCTAATCGACAATGCCAAATGAACGATTCACTGGGGACACTTGATTTGAGTTTCTTTGATTGAATGTTATAGATATCATTAGTTGGATTTGAGGTTTCTAAAATGTAAATGCCATTAATAGATGATCGGTCCGTTTCGTGTTCACAATTAAATAGATGTGGTCGTTGGGTCACGTCCGAATCAAAACACAATTTATAGCTTAACAAACAACTGTACAATTAGTAAAGAGGCAAGTAAAGGTCGGATCCCAAGGGACGGGAATTGAGATGAGATTTCTATTGCAAGTAGTGGTGTCTTAGGGGTGTCACAATTTGGGTTGATGTAGAAGGTCACTAAACTAAAATAGCAATGGCAATAAACAAGCAAGATGAATTAAAATGGTTGTAAACAATTGATAAAAAGCACTAGGGTGTCATGGGGTCATAGGGGATTCATGAGAATTGATCATACAAACATGTTCTCAAATTATAAGCAAGCAATTATTGTTGTGATGGATTGAGTTGGGTTATATCTTAAAATCCTAGGAAAGTTTGGGTCCCGGAGCCGAATCGATTAGATTGTACAACACCTACAAGTCGACTTAGTCTTCCCTACTCAACAACATGCATGGTCTAATGAGACTCGAGTTGGTTTATGTCTTACAAGTCTCATTGAAAAGATAGGAGATGGTGGTAAATGCAAGGATTCATAGGCTTAGCATTTCATCAAACATAACATGTGCATGAGTTGAGATCATAACAAGCAAGCAAATAAACCATGAAAGCATATTAATTTAAGCATGAATCATTCCCCATGTTAGTTTCCCCTAATCACCCATTAACCCTAGCTAACAGACTACTCACTCATTATCATGTTGATCATGCTAGCAAGGTTGTCAATCATACCAACAAAAGAAAACATGATGAATAAATGAAGGTAATTAACAATAATTAAAAAGGGATTAAGAGAATTATACCTACTAATGATTCCAATAATAAAGCAAAGATAAAAGAAGTACTCGATGCTTGATTGAGAGGTTGTCAAGCTCCCAATAATAACCCAAATAATCTTCAATTACCCAAAATAAAGGATGAACAAAAGAGAGATTAAGGAAATAAAACTTGTATTAGAACTTGATTAATTGTTGATTACAATACTAAAGAGAGATTTGATTGATATTAACTACTCTAATTATTGATAAGAAGAACATGCTCTTCTAATTAGACTAATGGGGTATTTATAGTGGAAATTAGGGGGATGCATTAGGGTTAACTAAGGGCTAAACTAGTAAGTACACTTTTTAGATTGAGCGGGGAGGAGCCGGTATTTTTCGAAGGAAGGGCTTCTTTCTTTGTAGCTTGGAGAAGACGAAATTGCGCTGTACAGGAATCCGTGCGTTTTGGAGTCGGGACGGGCAGATTCTGGCGGTGGAACACGGGCGGCTTCAGGTGAATCCGGGCGGATTCTGGTGGCTGCAAACCCGAGCGTCTTGGGATGAAACCGCACGAATTGTGCATGTGGAGGATGGCCGGATTGTAGACAATCCGCACGGATTGTGCCTCAGCAATATTTCTTCTTCTTTTCTTCATAAATTCCTTGGGGATTTCCTCGGGGACTCAAGGATCCATTCTCAACATTGCTCATCTACTATAATATGTACAAAGGCCTTCTAATCTTGTCTCTCCTTGATGCTTGGTCATTGAATTCGATCAATTTAGTCTCGTTTGCCATGAAAATGCAAGATTTGCACTCCTTTCCTACCAAGGGATCAAAATCTCAAAGAATATGCAAAACAAAGAACTAAAGATAATAAATGACCCAAATATGCACTAAAAAGCATGGGAACAAGGCTAATTCGGGGGCTAAATATGCGCTAATTATGGTCACATCAAATATCCCCAAACCGAACCTTTGCTCGTCCCGAGTAAAGAGGTGACAAAGACTAGGACAATTATTTAAACTAACCTAATAACATAGCCGATATGAGACAATTAGTGGGTCTCACTCCGCCCCTTCAACTCACAACAAGACAACCATGAGGTAGGATGCCTTCTTGCAAGGCAAGGTGGGTCTTGCCAAAATGGCGACACATCCAAACATTAAGCACACAAAATCAAATAATGGATGCATCTACAAAAGGAATAGTCACTTTCTCATCAAGTGGCGGAGGCAACTAAAACAGAACAAATTTAAGAGCATGTAATCCTTCACAAATACTAGTTCAACAAATTAGTAAGGCTAAGAGGATGGCACTAAATCACCTCCAAATGGTGTTAAACTAGACAACTTTCGTCCTCAATTTCCAAACGCTTTCGTCAAGAGCGATCGGATGGTGGTGGAATGATGATCCCTCTGATGCTAGTAGCATATGACATGACAAGTCTCGAACTCTCTACAAAAGTAAAGGTCATGGATCATCCCAAGCTCGACAAAGTGGCTTGACAAAAAGGCTTTTTGGGAATGAAATGCTCAAATCTTTATAAACAAGGGTGGATATGACTAGTATTCAAAATTGTCCTCATTTCACTTTCACATTTCAAAAATTTAATATGGGGTTTGTCCTTTCTGGGCTAGTGTCCTTTGCTTTTGCCAATCGCTTATTAGGCAACCGGTTAACCTCTAGACAATAGCTTTTCGGGGTGATAGTCACTCTGTCTCTGGGCGGCCGAATTTATAACCGTGTGGGGGCCCAATTCAATGGATCCCGCTCCAAAGCACATCGAAGTGGTACGCCTCCATCAAAACAATTAAATTTCTCAACATTCAACAATTCATAACTTTTGAGGTTTCCTTGGCAATAAATTACTTCCACATGACAAAATTCTTTGAAATGAGCACTTCAAGCTTATTGATTGAAAATATTTTTGGGTTGCCTTACCACAAGGTCAATCAAGGTCACCTAGACAAGTTAACCAAGTCCACATCGCATCACGGGGTTGGATAGGTGACTCACATGCAAACCCTTGACTAGGCTTTGGGTCATGGGTCAAAAGACACTAGTATGACACTATCTAGGGTGTTTTACAACCATTCTAGTAGGCAAAGTCTTAATTTGAAAAAGTATTTGTAATGGCTTAGTTGCTCTTGTCAAAGTTCTCAATTAGGCACTTTTCAAAACTTTTTACTAAATGCAACTACATGCAATGATGCAACTAATATATGCATCCTAATGCAAGTGATTCTATCAACTAGTATGACATATAAACTAAATGCAAGTCCTAAATTCAAATTGTTATACCGCATCAATCAAAATAAAGCCACGTAGTCATTAACATAAAGAGGAAAAATGAGATTGGAAGGATCATACCATGCGGTCTTCATGATCCTCATGTCTCGGATGTGGCGTAGTCAATCAATGTGAACAAGGATAGAACAAACACAAGGTATACAATATATACAATATAACTACACTACAAAAGGAATGAACATGTTTTTGGGTTTTTCAATTTTTCAAATTTTTATGGTTTTTCGAAATTTTTCAATTATTTTGGATTTTTTGAATAAAAGTTAAGTTAGAATTCCCCATCCCCACACTAATATGGGCATTGTCCTCAATGGCCAAAATGATGGGAAATTATGCAAACATGATGCATGATTTCTACACTAAATGCAATCTACACTAGTCTACACTACATGATGCATGGTTTTTTTGTTTATGACGGAGAGGATAATTTAGATTACCTCCCGTTGTGTATGCATTAACTTCCCCAAACCGAGTTAGACACTATTGCTAATGTCCAAGGATGGGTGTAGTTCATGCACACACTATGCAATGCATGAAACTAATTTGTCATTTTGGATTTTGAAAGTGGGAACAGTAAAATGAGACACCTCAATGGTACCGAGGTGTGAGTCCTCAATGGTGCTAGGACTACTCCAAAAATGATAAATATTAATAGAGTACAAGTTAACAAGACACAAACTTCTTTTCATGAAACTTTGAAAAATAAAGAGAAGAGATGAGAAAACTTCACTTAAACTTAGGTGGGTGCCTCTTGCCCGCTCCACCTAGTTATGAAGTAGTCTTCTAGACATCGGCATCATCTCCCTCTACATCGCTATCCCATATCTCCTTTGATGCATCACTCAAACTTGGGTCCATGAATTCGTCTTCTTCACTTTGAAGCTCCACCGTGTCTCCTCCACAAGAATTGTTGCTTCCCTCCTCTTGTCTCCCGTTTGCTCCTTCATTAGCTCTCTCCGAATTGGGGAAGAGCAAATCCAATTGAGCCCATGAGGGAAATGCTCCTTCCTCACTAATCCGTCCTCTTCGAACCATCTCGTGATATTGGGGGTAGAGAGCATAGTAAGTGTCAACGGAGGTTTCGTATTGACGGTAGTGTAAATCTTGTAAGATTCCCGTGACAAAGTCGTCACGGGGGAGGATGAAGGGATTTGGATGGTTGTACGGTTGGTAAGGAAATGGGTAGGGAGGCACTTTGATCTTCTCATCTTGAGTTTGTTGTTCTTGTTGTTGTGGTGGTGTATTTTGAGGTGGTGGTGCTTGCCTTGGTTGGGTTGGATTTGGAGGGATGAGGTAGGATGGGATTGGAGACAAATGTCCTCTTCTCAGAGAAATTCGTGGTAAGCCGTTCATTGGAAGAAAAATCGGATCACATCCTTTCGTTATCCACTTGATGCGGTTTTCAACCCCCTCAAGGGTTATCCAATGATGTTGAATGAGAAGAAGATCTTCATTTATCCTCGTGTTTCCCAAAAGAGGAGCATACTCATTATTCTCATTGAATCTTGGGTTGAAATGCTTTGCAAGCCTAGTAATGAGTCCTCCATTCACAATGTGTTTCATTCCATCATCGTCACCATTCCTAAACTTTGCCCATTTCTCGACTAGCACTAGAGGTGCATTGTGGTGGTACACACTTCTTCCTTGAATATTGAGGTAGGATTCCATAAACACATGGTCTAATTGGTTCACGATCGCCGGATCTCGGCGAGCAAAGAGAGTGCCCGAGAGGAATCGATATGTAAGTCTCAAGATCGGATTTTGAATATGAAAAGCGAGACATTCCTTGTTGTGTACGAAATCCCGGCCGGTCATGGCCCTCCACAAAGGCTCAACACTGTATTTCTTTGGCTTCGATGTTCGGGTAGGCGAAACATCGAGTCCGAACACATTTGCGAATTATACAAGGGTCATCATCCTTGAAACATTTTCTAGCCTAAACTCTATGTAAATTGTTTTGTTCAAGGTTGTAATCTTCAAAAAGCTCAGAAACTCAAACACAAGAGATCGATAAGTTGGTTCATACATGTGAAAAAGGGTAGAGAGACCAAATACTTCAAAGAGAGCTTCTACTTGGTGATAAATCCCAAGTTTCCTCAAGGTATCATGACATAAAAACTTAGTGGGAAGAATGTTCTTACTTAGAAGCCGGTGGAAGACTAATCATTGCACATCATTGACAAATTCCACATTTGAGAAGTCATCAAGCCTTGTGAGATCTACAATCTCTTCATGCTACCTTCTTAATGTGTTGACATGGGAGGTGGAAGTACTTCCCCTCATCCTTGGTCTCCTCCCATTCCTAAAAGAGGATCTCCTTGGTGCCATTCCTTGATTATAGAGTTGAATTCTTTTGATTTGTGAAGGAATAAAGATGCTCCTTGTTGATTGAGTGTTGCCTTTGGAAACCCTAGAAAATTGGGGCTTTTTGATTTTATGGGTTAAGGGAGTGATTTGGAAATGTATGGGAGTCATAAGGAGGTGGGTTTCATAATGCAAGTGGAAGGAGTAGTGATGTGTCACTATATGTGTGGTGGGGTGTAATTTAATTAGGAGAAGTCAGGTCAAAACACCGTGGGAGGACGAGCGGATTCGAGCAGAAGACGCTCGGATTCGTGCTTCTCGGGACGGGCGGATTCGGGGTAATACGCCCGGATTCTGTTACAGCTAATTTTCCAAAAGTTGACGCCCCAAAGACGGGTGTCCCGAGCATGAGACGCTCGGATTCTTTTTCATCGGGACGGGCGTATCTTTCTGAAGACGGACGGATTCCTTTACAGCGATTTTTCTTGAAATGCACAGGTAGAAAGACGGGCGTCTTTCTGCAAAACCGGCCGGTTTCTTCAGGACGGGCGTTTTTCCTTCTGGGACGCTCGGATTCACCTTCAGTCCAAAAATCTTCAAATTCTCAGCGTAGCAGGACGGACGGATTCTCCTTAGAACGCCCGGATTCCAGCGAGACGGTCGGTTTCCAGGGAACACGCACGTGTTCAGGTTGTGAATTCATCCTTTGACTTTCTATCCTCTCTTAGATGCGTCCCCACACTTGAAAATTGGTTCCTTCCTTCATTCAAAATTCATTAGTAACCCTCCCTCACTTACGCTCATGAAAAGAGTTCATACTAATTATTAAAAGAAATGCAATAAAATAATAAATACAAGTTAGAGGGTTAGTATATTTACAATTGGTGGTTTAGGGAGGACTCCACCAAACTCTCCCTTAGATGGTCCTTTCAAGGGTGAGGAGGCCCGAGGTAGGTGACCTCGACCTCTCCAACAAACGCTCTCTCATAGTATGGCTTCAACCTTTGACCATTTACCTTGAACTTGCTTCCATCTTCCGCCTTGAGTTCGAAATCTCCATATTTTCCAACTTCGGTTATCACATAGGGACCCATCCATCTAGAGTTCAACTTTCCCGGAAAAAGTCGGTAGCGGGAATTGAATAGAAGGACTTTGTCTCCTTTATGCAAGGCCTTTTGTCTAATTCTCTTATCATGAAGCAATTTCATTCTTTCTTTGTAAATCTTTGCATTCTCATAGGATTGTAGTAGGAATTCCTCCAACTCTTGAATTTGAATCATCCTCTTTTGACCGCTCAATTGAGATCAAGATTAAGTGCTCGGATTGCCCAATAAGCTTTGTACTCCAATTCGATTGGCAAATGACATGCTTTTCCATAGACAAGCTTGTAAGGGGAGGCTCCTATGGGAGTCTTATAGGCCGTCCTATAAGCCCAAAGAGCATCATCAAGCTTCGTGCTCCAATCTTTCCGAGTTTTGTTCACAACTTTCTCAAGAATTTGCTTGATCTCTCTATTTGAAAGCTCAACATGACCGCTTGTTTGAGGATGATATCCCAAGCCGGTTCTATGTTGAACACCATATTTGGTCAAAAGAGATGCAAGTTTCTTCTCATGGAAATGCGTTCCTCCATCGCTAATGATTGCTCTAGGAACTCCAAATCTTGGGAAGATTATCTTCTTGAAGAGCTTGGTGACCGTTTTTGCATCATCATTTGGAGTGGCAATTGCCTCCACCCACTTTGAGACGTAATCTACGGCCACAAGGATGTACTTATTCCCATTTGATGTCACAAAGGGACCTTGGTAGTCGATTCCCCAAACATCGAAGATCTCCACCTCTAGAATGCCCCTTTGTGGCATTTCGTTCCTCCAAGAGATATTCCCCGTTCCTTGGCAAGCATCGCAATGAATGATGAATTCTCTTGTGTCTTGAAACATTGTAGGCCAATAGAAGCCCGATTGAAGAATTTTTGCAACGGTCCTCCTTGCTCCATGGTGCCCACCGTAGGGTGATGAATTACATCCTTCCAAGATTCCTTGGATTTCCCATTGAGGGATGCATCTCCGGTAGAGCCCATCACTACACTCCTTGTAGAGGTTTGGGTCATCCCAAAAGTACCTCTTCACTTCGAATAGGAATATCTTCCTTTGGTTGTGGTTCAAATTTGGAGGGAGTACCTTTCCAACAATATAATTGGCATAAGCGGCAAACCATGGGGTGATGTGCCTTTCAAGTTGTGTGTGAATAGCCATCAAAATATCGTCGGGAAATGAGTCATTGATCGGGGTTTCTCCATTTTCGTCATGAAACCGGATCCTTGACAAATGATCCGCCACTACATTCTCGGCTCCTTTCTTGTCTCTTATTTCCAAGTCAAATTCTTGAAGAAGCGAAATCCATCTCAACAATATTGGTTTTGCCTCCTTCTTTATCAAGAGATGTCGGAGAGCACGGTGATCCAAAAATACAATCACCTTGGATCCAAGCAAGTAAGAACGGAATTTATCCAAAGCATAGACAATGGCAAGAAGCTCCTTCTCGGTTGTATCATAATTCACTTGGGAAGGGTGGAGAGTCTTTCTTATGTAATAGATGGCATGAAGAGCTCTCCCTACCCGTTGGCCAAGAACCGCTCCAACGGCGTAGGTTCTAGCATCACACATAATCTCGAAAGGTAATTCCCAATTTGGAGGTTGGATGATTGGTGCCGAGATTAGTGCTTCCTTGATTCTATTAAAGGCTTCAACACACTCATCAGTGAATTGGAATTGGGCATCCTTAAGCAAAAGTTGAGTGAGGGGTTTCGCTATTTTTGAAAAATCCTTTATGAAACGGCGATAAACCCGCGTGACCGAGAAAACTTCTCACCCCTCTAACATTCACGGGAGGTGGGAGTTTCTCTATCACCTCAACTTTAGCTTTATCGACCTCGATGGCCTTTTCCGAAATCAACTGACCCAAAACAATTCCTTCATTGACCATGAAGTGACACTTTTCCCAATTTAAAACAAGACTAACATCTTCACATTTTTTCAATACAAGAGAAAGATTATGCAAACATGAGTCAAATTCCTTTCCATAAACACTAAAATCATCCATAAAAACTTCCATTATGGTTTCTAAGTAATCGGAGAAGACACTCATCATGCATCTTTGGAAAGTGGCGGGGGCATTACATAAACCAAAAGGCATCCTCCTATATGCAAAAGTACCATAAGGGCATGTGAAGGTGGTCTTATGTTGGTCATCCGGGTGTATGGGGATTTGGAAGAATCCCGAATACCCGTCAAGGTAACAAAATAATTTGTTGGAGGCTAAGCTCTCAAGCATTTGGTCAATGAATGGGAGGGGGAAATGATCCTTTCTTGTTGCGGAGTTTAATTTTCGATAGTCAATGCACATACGCCAACCGGTGATCATTCTTGTGGGTATTAGTTCATTCTTTTCATTTGTCACTACCGTGGTACCTCCTTTCTTAGGTACCACTTGGACGGGGCTAACCCACAAAGAATCCGATATGGGATATATGATTCCCGCATCAAGTAATTTCATAACTTCTCCTTTGACAACTTATTGCATGTGGGGCTTCAATCTCCTTTGGGGTTGAATGGTAGGTCTATGGTCTTCCTCTAGATGAATTCTATGCATGCAAAAGTTGGGACTTATCCCCTTAAGGTCATCTAGACTATAACCTATAGCCTTTTCATGTTGTTTCAACACATCAAGCAATTTTCCCAATTGGTCATCATCAAGTCTATCATTAACAATCACGGGTTTGGTCTTTGATTCATCAAGGTAAGCATATTTCAAATTTGGGGGAAGGGGTTTTAAAGTAGGAGTTTGTACCTCACTTTCCTCCTTTGGAGTTTCATTGAGAATTTGCTCCATCTCCATTAGACATTCCATTCTCATAGCATACTCAACTTCATTTTCATCAACCTCATCATATTCAAATTCTATGATGGGTTCCTCTTGCTCTTGAGCTTGTAAAATATCTTCTAGGATGGATTGCTCATCTTCTATGGGTTGACATGCTTCCACAAGGATGTTATGCACTAGTACGGATTATGCATGAGTAAGTTCTTTGTTAGCTAGAACGGCCTCAAAAAGATCCACCTCCAATTCCCAATACATATTTTTAGCCTCACTTGCTTCCAAGGCTTCCAATGCTTGCATGGGATCTTTGAAGAAAGGTATACTTAAGTGGTCCTCTACAAAACAATCTATAAAGTCCATCTTGCAAAATATCGAACAACTTGAAAACAATTATAACAAACCTTGAGGAGTTTTACTTCCCCAAGCTGAAGAAAGACACAACTAATAACAATAAAAGAAAATCTAAATCAAGTAAACACCGTCCCCGGCAACGGCGCAATTTTTGATCGGTCCATTTCGTGTTCACAATTAAATAGATGTGGTCGTTGGGTCACGTCCGAATCAAAACACAATTTATAGCTTCACAAACAACTCTACAATTAGTAAAGAGGCAAGTAAAGATCGGATCCCAAGGGACGGGAATTGAGATGAGATTTCTATTGCAACTAGTGGTGTCTTAGGGGTGTCACAATTTGGGTTGATGTAGAAGGTCACTAAACTAAAATAGCAATGACAATAAACAAGCAAGATGAATTAAAATGGTTGTAAACAATTGATAAAAAGCACTAGGGTGTCATGGGGTCATAGGGGATTCATGAGAATTGATCATACAAACATGTTCTCAAATTATAAGCAAGCAATTATTGTTGTGATGGATTGAGTTGGGTTATATCTTAAAATCCTAGGAAAGTTTGGGTCCCGGAGCCGAATCGATTAGATTGTACAACACCTACAAGTCGACTTAGTCTTCCCTACTCAACAACATGCATGGTCTAATGAGACTCGAGTTGGTTTATGTCTTATAAGTCTCATTGAAAAGATAGGAGATGGTGGTAAATTCAAGGATTCATAGGCTTAGCATTTCATCAAACATAACATGTGCATGAGTTGAGATCATAACAAGCAAGCAAATAAACCATGAAAGCATATTAATTTAAGCATGAATCATTCCCCATGTTAGTTTCCCCTAATCACCCATTAACCCTAGCTAACAGACTACTCACTCATTATCATGTTGATCATGCTAGCAAGGTTGTCAATCATACCAACAAAAGGAAACATGATGAATAAATGAAAGTAATTAACAATAATTAAAAAGGAATGAAGAGAATTATACCTACTAATGATTCCAATAATAAAGCAAAGATAAAAGAAGTACTTGATGCTTGATTGAGAGGTTGTCAATCTCCCAATAATAACCCAAATAATCTTCAATTACCCAAAATAAAGGATGAATAAAAGAGAGATTAAGGAAATAAAACTTGTATTAGAAATTGATTAATTGTTTATTACAATACTAAAGAGAGATTTGATTGATATTAACTACTCTAATTATTGATAAGAAGAACATGCTCTTCTAATTAGACTAATGGGGTATTTATAGTGGAAATTAGGGGGATGCATTAGGGTTAACTAAGGGCTAAACTAGTAATTACACTTTTTAGATTGAGCAGGGAGGAGCCAGTATTTTTCGAAGGAAGGGCTTCTTTCTTTGTAGCTTGGAGAAGACGAAATTGCGCTGTACAGGAATCCGTGCGTTTTGGAGTCGGGACGGGCAGATTCTGGCGGTGGAACACGGGCGGCTTCAGGTGAATCCGGGCGGATTCTGGCGGCTGCAAACCCGAGCGTCTTGGGATGAAACCGCACGGATTGTGCATGTGGAGGGCGGCCGGATTGTAGACAATCCGCACGGATTGTGCCTCAGCAACATTTCTTCTTCTTTTCTTCCCTTTTCTTCATAAATTCCTTGGGGATTTCCTCGGGGACTCAAGGATCTTTTCCCAACATTGTTCATCTACTATAATATGTACAAAGGCCTTCTAATCTTGTCTCTCCTTGATGCTTGGTCATTGAATTCGATCAATTTAGTCTCGTTTTGCCATGAAAATGCAAGATTTGCACTCCTTTCCTACCAAGGGATCAAAATCTCAAAGAATATGCAAAACAAAGAACTAAAGATAATAAATGACCCAAATATGCACTAAAAAGCATGGGAACAAGGCTAATTCGGCGGCTAAATATGCGCTAATTATGGTAACATCAATAGAGGAAGCTTGGCCTATAACCAAGTCGTTCCTAGAAATAGTACAACGATTGTTCTTAATGACAAAACAAAAACCGTCCATGTCTAGCATAGCGATAGTAATAATGTTTTTAGAGAGTGTAGGCACAAAAAAACAATTATGTAAATACAACTCAAATCAATTAGGCAAAACTAATACATAAGTTCCTTTGGATTCGGCCGCTACTCGAGCTCCATTTCCAAGGCGTAGATCCACATCTCCTTTGCTAAGCCTCTTCACGTCTCTTAAACCCTGTAAATGATTACAAAGGTGAGAACCACAACCGGTATCCAGTACCCATGTCGTAGTGGAAGTATAATTTATATCAATAACATAAATTTCCTTAGGAATTTTACCTTTTGGAACGATGATTCCTTCCCTTATATTTCGCAAATATACGGGACAATTCCTAAGCCAATGTCCCATGCCATAGCAATAATGGCACTCATCATCAACTTGCTTGAAGTTTTTCACTTTCTTTCCCTTCTTCTTGAACTTTTTGCCCTTTGAAGCAAGAACTTGATTGCTTGAGCTCCCACTAGTTTTGGCATCTTTTTCTTCCAGAGACAAAGATCCTATAGATTGTATGAGGCGGTCTTCCTCAGACCGGCTCACACGAGACCTTGTAGGAGCGAGGTTTAGAAGAAGTGATGAAGTTTAGGTTTCCATCCGAACCAATCCCAAAATGAAGCTCTCTAGTAGTGTTGAAATCATTGTTGGAGCAAATGTCGTCAAAAACATTGTGACAAGACTCAATAGTTATCGGTGCGGTAGCGTTTGATGGATTCATTGTAATGAACTACAAGTATGGAGGAAAATAAAATATTAACATTTATCTTTTTAATATCATACTTGTAAATAAATTAACAAGATATGAGCATTTATATAGTGACCTCTACTCAACTATTATAAATGATTCCAAGATCCAAATTCATATTAACTTGGGCACGGTAGGGCCGATTCATCCCTTATCAATATAACTCGGTACGAGATCACAATAAATTACCTTGGCGCGCATCTCGAGGTAACACCGTCTTTATGTATCACCTTCTTGAGTGACACCGTCTTCAAGGATCTCCGGAATAAAAAAATTACATAACAAATTACATAATCCTATTATACATTTGTAATTAAAATAAAATAAATCTATTAAATTACAAAACGGTGATACGAGATCACAATAAATTACAACCGAATCGATATTCCCATACATTTCGGGTAATACCAATTAAAAACAAAGGCCATATTAAGTAAAAAATTACATAAAATAAAATTACATAAAATAAAATTTTGACAATCATAAATAAAATGCAGCATTATAATATGTATAAACATGCCCAATTTTATGCTAAATCGCCTTTAAGGAGCCAATATCGTATATTTAACGGTTTTTACGGATTTGCGTGATTCAACCTTTTAAAATCACAATAAATTACATAAATTCATATTTATGCACAAGTTAATTACCCTAACCACTTAGGACTCAAAATTAGTCTCCACTAACTATTTGACTATAATTAACTCATATTTCTTAAAATTGTTCATTAATGGACCCAAAATAACAATAAAATGCTATAAACTTCAAATAAATCACAAAAATTCAAATAAATTTGAAATTTGAAATTTTAACTCTTGAACATTCTGGAAAAATACCATGACACTCATAATGTTCAAAAACTTAGGTTAAATATTTCGAAATATTTATCGGAAAAACTATGTTGCGGTTTATCGGATTTATCAATTATAATCATAAAAACATGAGAAAAATTATATTCATCAACTTTTCAATTTTAGATCTGAAAAAGATAATAAAATGCAACATGTGACGTTTTTCCTTAGTCATGAAATATGTTTTACCAATTATTCACTAATTAAGTCACTATTTATGCTATTTTTCATCAAAAATTCATAAATCATGCATAAAAACTTCATTATAGCCTATTATTTTACACACATCTTGTAAAATTTCATGTGACAACATACTAAATTTCTATGACCAGATTCGAATTATTTCTCTTATTAACCTATTTTCATTTTAATTCGATTTTTATCATGAAAAATCCATATTTCGAGCATAAAAACTCCAAAAATTCTGAAAATTTACAGGTCATCTAAAAATAAACCATGTGATAACATATCCAAAAACCACTGGAAAATTAGAAGTTTAGCTAATTTTAGTCCGAAAATGCCATTTTAATCATAAAATCACATTTTAATGCCATTATTACATAAGATGAACAATAAAAATCCATAAATTAACCAAAATATCCTAAATACATTTTAGGATCAGAAAGTTTAACATGCATAAATTATTTTCATCATATATCATAATAACACAAATTTACAAGTTTTATATGTTAATCGTATAACTCGGAAAAACTATAACGGATTTGCATGCAAACAACCAAGGCTCTTGATACCGCTTGTTGGAAATCAATATCTCATTACATGACATATTCATATACGTTTTAATTTTAATTTAGTCATAAAATTAAAAGGTGATCTTATGCATGCAAACAATAAAGGAATAAGAAAGAAATCATCATCTTACATTGAAGATTTCGGATTTTGGGCACAAGTAAGATCTCCTTCTTACTTGTTCTTGAGCACTCCAAAATGGAAGAACAAGGATTCAAGAGTAGAATCCCTCCCAAGGAATTATACCCAAGGTAAACTGTTAACAAAATTAATATTATTATTACTAGAACAATATTAATTTAAAATAAAAATGACCCAAAAATATTTATTTTGGTTCTCTTAATTCGGCTAAGAGAAGGAAGAAAAGGGAAGATTTTATCTCTCTCTAAAATTCTTATTTTAGATGAATAATGATGAATGAATATTATTTTTTACAAGAGTAGTCTATATGAAAAAATAAGACAAAAAACTCTTTGCATGGAGGGTGGAAAAACCGGGTATGGGAGGGAGCATTAGGCCAATGCATGGCATTTTCTCTTACCTATAAAAGTAGGCATGTAAGAGTAGGTATTAGTGTGATGATTATACTTAAATAAAATATAAAACACACTTAATACCCTACTCCACCCTTATATTTCGGTACAAATAGTGTAACATGGAAAGTCCATTTTATACATTATTTTGTCAATTTGTCACATGTAACATGTTTCATGACATTAGGTATATAAAATGTATTTTTAACAATTAAAAATCAACACATTAATAAAATATGTCACTTATAAAATTAACCTAGTAATTCATAATTACTTATACCGAAATGAGTTCCCGAGTCATAAATTACAACATTCTGTATTTATAATAATCAATTCATTCTGATTCATTTGTTTTCGTAAACAAAATTTCATCTAAGCAATAAAACAATTCGATTACTTAGACCGTATCTTATTTAATCAAATTATAACGAGATACGTAAATATTACTTCCAAAATCGTCCGTCAATTTTAAGTAATTTAATTAACCTGTATCGTCATACAATCAATTAAATAATCAATTAAGAGTGTTACCCTTTAGGTATGACCTATGGGGATCAACTGATCACCACCGTCGCACGACAGTAATGTCAAACTCTAATCAGCCAATCATTACCGATATGTGTGGACCAGTTGACAGTAAAAAATTACTTCCCAATTTGTATTCTTTAAAATGAGATTTAAACATGTGACCATCACGATCAACAGTTGTGATCGCATTATTGTCGGAGGACACATATTCCAACATCATATTCGGCTACACACTTAAGTATGTAGCCCTGCCAGATTACCCACCGCAACAGGTAATCCATACCGCCAGTGGGGGACCACAGCCTTGCCCACCTAAGCCCCGCTCATCGCAACGAGCAATAACCCATGTCCATTAATGTGAACATCCCCCTTTGTGACGGGAACCACAAGGGGCGAATCAAGGGCGTGAAGCCACTCCCGAAAATGACTCCACTCAGTCGAGGACGCACCTCGCAAACATAGCCAATCCACCACAATTCCAACAATCAACAAAGACAATGCCAACAACAATACTAAACATGCCAATACCACAATAATCATCTTAAATCAATTAAACAGACAATTGTGTAGGGAAACCCTACCTTATCACTTATCCGAATCAAGAGTATACAGCGGAAGCTGGAAACGTTCCTCTACGAATCCTTCACCTAGCAATAATCACAATAATCTAATCACAAACATGCAAATCACCCTTTCCCCCAATTCCAATCACTAGGGTAAAATGCTAAAAGACAAATCTAATCAATTGACAAAGTACTAGTGACTTACCGACGAAACTGATATGAAAGAGACAAAAGAGAGACTCACGAGCGATCAATCTGCCTTGAGAGTGATTAAGGGTGATTATAGGAGTGAAGAACGTAATTTAGGTTTTGGTAAAATGAATAGAAACTGTTACGATGTTTATATAATCTTTAATCACCCATAATCAAACCGTAGAAATTAATCCCGTCAGACCGCTTACTCAGTCCAGTACCTGGGGTACCCGGCCGAATACACCGTACTCGGTCGAGTATCTCACTACTCGGCCGAGTGTTCCTGGACAGTAACCTGACCAGAAAATACACGACACCCTACTCGGCCGACTTAGCCCTATTCGACCGAGTAAACGAGACAAAGAAAACCGTTGTATTACAGAGCTTACCCCCATCACTAATGACTACGCGAGGTACTCCCAACCGTGGAAAGATGATGTTCTGAAACAGCTTCAAAACTGCCTTAGCATCACAAAGAGGAGTGGCAATGGCTTTTACCCACTTAGAAACATAATCAACAACTACTTAGATATACTGATTCCCATGAGAAGTAGGGAACGACCCTTGGTAGTCAATACCCTCAACATAAAAAATCTCCACTCTGAGATCCCAGTTTGAGGCATCTCGTGCCTTTGAAAAATATTACCCGTCCTTTGACATGCATCACAAGAAAGGACAAAAGTAGGAGCATCCTTCAAGATAGTTGGCCAAAAGAAGCCCGACTGCATCACCTTAGCAAAGGTCCTAGATGGACCGTGATGTCCACCATAAGAAGAAGAGTGACAGTGAGAGAGAATGGCATGTACCTCACCCTCTGGAATACACTGTCTATAAATACCGTCTGCGCACTTGTAACACCCGCTAATTTATAAATCTCAATTATTTAATTTTATTCATGAGATTTTTATTTTTAGTCTTTGATTTACGGTTTGATTTAATTATTTTATTTAAAACTGTACTTGGTTTGTTTTTAGTCTGATTTTATAAATGTGCCGATTTTTAATTATATATCAATAAAATGGAAAAGTGATTTTTAGTCTATCATCATATGGGTCCTGTGGTAGTATTAAATACATGGTATTTTATGTAACACCCCCATACTCCAAGTGCCTTACCAGGACCACTCAGGTATAAAGATGCTACCATCTCGGTTACCCGAGGCATGATAATCATAAGACAATGAAGAAACATACTTTATTAAACAAGTTAAGTGATTACATAACAAAACCAACTGTAAGCAAAAATACAATCGCTCTCAAACTATAAACCAACGAGAAAGGAACTGTCCTATCAAACACGGCGGAAGACTAAAGACTACGATATGTGATGACTCCATCCCTGACTAGATCCCACGCGTATCCAAGATATACCTTAAGCAATCGCTCACCACCCCGAATGGATCACCACAGTTTTTAAAACATTTAAACGGGTCGATACTAATCACACAATTTATATACATATCAACAATCCAATAAAGCAGAGACAGCTCACACCGCCACACATACAATCACACCAATCCCAACAATCTCAATCACCGACCGTCCACTTTGGACCCCGCCGATGGGGGACCGCAGCCGTACCCACCAAATCCCCGCTCTTCATACCGAGCGATAAACCAATGTTCATTAATGTGCACATCCCCTTCCGTGGCGGGTTCCACGAAGGGCGAAACCAGGGCGTGAAGCCACTCCCGCAAGTGACTCCACTCAGCCGAGAACGCATCTCGAGAACCATAGGCAACCAGTCACAATCACAATATCAACAACCGTCTGAATCTATCAACAATGTACAATCACAATCACAGCCGTCACAATACAATTACTATAACAAACAATCAATCTCAACACATCAACAATCATCCCATTATGGGACAAATACTGAGTAGGAAATCCTACCCGGTAACACACAATCGAGGACGGTCTCTCTGCTGAGTCAAAAGCTTCCTCTATGAACCCTCCTCCTATCATACAACATATAGAGGCTACCAAATCACATACTACACATAAACCCCCAAATCTCTAAATTAGGGTTTAACCTAATCAAAGGAAAGACAATAAAAAGGGTACATAGATCTTACCCTCGACGCAAGGAACTCAACGGTATAACCAACGACGCGAACTGACCTTCCAAACTCCGGGGATTGCTAATTATGCGATTAGAATGAAGAACTTGCTTGCTTTCTCTCTTAAACATTAATTTAGGTTTTGCAAAAGTGATTTAGAACAATGACGACAAAGCTTATATACCTTAATCGCATAATTAACAAAACCCGAGAAAACTCCCCGTAAAACCGGCTACTCGATCGAGTAGCTAAGGTACTCGATCGAGTGCCCCCTTACTCGATCGAGTACCCACGTTACTCGATCGAGTACCCAACAGGTCATAAACTATTTTAAAACGCAACTCACCCTTACTCGACAGAGTAAGGCCTACTCGATAGAGTACCCAAAGACTTATAAATACGGAGTATTACGGTCTTCCCTCCTTAAAAGAACTTCGTCCCCGAAGTTCAACCCATACATAAAAACAACCATCTCGACTCGACCAAGACACAACAACTTAGCTAAGGACTCAAGAACTCGACCGAACATAGAACATGAACTCTTGACACCCACTCCACCAACTATGTTTACTTCCACAACATGACTCACTATATCGTATCTACCACATATATATATCTCTCACGACACCAACTCCATGCATAACCAACTACCATCCTCTAATGCTGCTAGCTCCATAATATCATCAACTATCAAAGCCAATACCAAGACACTCATAGACATCAAACGGAATGTTACATTCTACCACCCTTAAAAGGAATTTCGTCCTCGAAGTTTACTCACACTCGTAACCTCATCATCCAACTGTCAACACTAGTGAAATATTCTCACACTCCTAAACATCACGCTACTACAAGCACGGTCATGACCTTTAATAAAATCACCCACAACACGAATCGATCTTATATTCTACATCAAGACTCAACTTCCGAATATATTATCATATGTACAACCATCAAAATCTGTTTTATCGCATCCTACTCCTCTTAAGACAAATGTTACGTCCTCGTAACTCACTAATACCCAAACCATATCTATATCTCATTACCCTCTGTACCACCACATGTCAAAGATAACCGTCTATAAACCAAACACTCACCATTCTTATATTCAAGGCTCCCATTCATAAACATTTCTCATTCCTCAACTCCTTCGGCATAACACCTAACCTATACCATAAACTCGTAGCAAATCACCATACCCACTCTTCATTATTACTGCCAAACAACATACCTCTCTATGTAAGGCACTTATCTCCCAGACGCATAACTCACGATCCGTACTCGTTACGTACACGCACACTAGATCCTCAAGTTCTTTCTTTCATTACCGTAAAACTCATACACAACTTAACATGACACTAATTCCCCAAACACCCTACACTCACTGTCTCAACAAAAGATTATGAACTACCTGCCGCTTTCAGATCATTACAACGCATGTTCCACGAATTATTTTCCATTACCATGTCTACCGATGTCTCATCTGAAAACAAGATCAAAATTACTGTAATAACCTCTCACAACCGTGTCCCATCAACAAAATATCACTATAACATGACAACAACGAAAACATATACAACTCTATTTCATATCATCTTCTACCTCATTCCCAACTTAACCTGGTAAAGAAAACATCAATCAACAGACAACTGTCTATCTGCACAAACTGAAACTCGCAGGGAGCAACATCAAACAAAACAACAATCTATGTATAACTGGTATGTACTTTCGAAACTCGAATCATAATCATCCCGCCTACTCCACCACAACCGGTGACGGCATCACAACACCGCCACCAACAGCCACACCGTAGTGCGAAGATACCCGCATCACAGCACTATGTACCGTGCCCGGATTACCACCCGAGGCACCACAACCACACCGATAGACATCACAACTGCATACAATTCCCATAAATACTGACTCCGCATAACTTCTCAGACAAGAAAGACTTACTCAAATCGACTTTATTAAATCACCACGCAACATATTATATGGATAAACAGATAAGCATCTCATGAACATCATCTCTACCATTTCACGGAATACACATGTGTTATCAATACACATAAAATTATAACTAGCCATGTCAAATCAATCAAATTATTACCTTTTTGGATATCATTCAATTAAATTATCGTGTCCAACATATATATTACCGAACATTCATAAAACAACTTTATAATTATCACACCATACCACTTCTTGTGAGGTCAGAACCTCACACTAACATTTACACATAACATAGACTCGTAATCACAACCAACTATTCAATCCTGACCACGCAAGTTACCACTCGATAAAGGTTACCTGTCGCCCGAGTTTAACTCATATGCCCCTCATAACATATTCCCCCATTCGGACAACCATCACTTCCTGCCAAATATAACCATACCTTTACTATTCAACTATTAGCATCCGCCTCATCTAACCACGTCTTATACCCTCTCCCAATCATACACAACAATCAGGTCCTTACCAAATCAACCTCTTTAGAATTGCTACCTTTCTAATATACCATCACTCTTAACCATTAGTCACAAACCATAACACTACCACTGTTCGGACTTCAAACCTCTTACACTCATCTCTAAACATCACGGTTTCTTTCCTATCTTTGGTTAACATTCCAAATAACGGACATCAAATCCACCAACAAAATTTACCTCAACATTATTTTCAACACTATCCTTGACCGTAGCGTCATCTAACTCTCCAACAATATCTCATATCGTGCCAATACTCCACCAACTTCTTACTCCCTTAATTCCTCGAAACTCATTATCAATCATGTTGTCCTGAAACTCCTATATAACCTTTAGCTAACATCCTCGTGATACTATCACACATTTCGATGATTCCTTACCTTTATATCACATAACTCCGGTGAACATTTTCCTCAGCTTACTTTTATCCTTCTTTCCTCTTTACACTCAATAATACCAATTAATAGTCCAACTCCTTATTCCTTCTAGCTAACTCTTTAGAAAACCAGTTACCCCTTCGTTGCTCCAAAACTCAAATTCCATTATTTTCTACCGACATCATCTTACTCTTTCTTACCATGGATCTTCTCTTATTATGCTATCACTAACACTTGCCACTAATCTATCCATAGAATCAACGTTTAATGTTCAAACAATTGCATCTCCCTTTTTACATCTCTAGAAATCAGAATTCATTTAATACCGTTAATTACCCAAGGAAATCACACAGTAGTTTCATCTTTTAATAAACCAAACCTCCAACACTCACTCACTGTCTACAAATACACCTCGTGACATGTCTCCACAAAGTTCACTATATATTACTCTTCTCAACCCCTTTAAACGAACTTTCACTACATATATCCATAACCCACACGACTCCTAACCATTTCCCTCCATAATTCTTTACACATCTCAAGCTGCCACTATTCACATCCTTACTTTCAATCTTTTATTCTCACGTTCATTATACTCACATCATCCCTTGCCCATATTCACTTACTTTTACATTACTCAACACACAATCATATCACTCATCCCGTCTCGCAAAACGTGCGCCATGCCTCAATAAACTATACCAATCTTCCTTTTCTTTTTCCACCGTCTATCATAATCACATATAACTCATGTCCTCCTCACCGAACTCATACTCATCATAAGTGCCACTCTTTACATCATAAGATTGGGTAACTTACGCTTCAGGACCAACAGATACGTAAAACAATGCATAAAGAAGTAATACAACACCTTTGAATTAAACATAATATGCAACGAATGTCAAAAGATAAACATATGACCCGAAACACGCATATGACCTGCACAAACCCCACTCGATCGAGTACCAGAACCTACTCGATCGAGTTGAGGCTACTCGATCGAGTGCCCAATCATGCTCGATCGAGTGCCCCGACTCCAGGACCCGAACAGACCTTCTGATCTCTGACTTACTCGACCGAGTAGCCCGGCTACTCGATCGAGTGACCCCATACTCGATCGAGTGCCCGAGGTACTCGATCGAGTGCTCAAAAACACGATTCTGGTCAAAATAACGACAAATACCCACTCGATCGAATCAAACCCACTCGATCGAGTCATGCGTTTCGTGAATACTACCCGCATGTTATCTCACATACCCCAACGTACTATGCATTCATTATTATTTCAACATTATGATTACAACTACGCATTCAAATCTGCGCGACTCCTCATACAATCAACAAAATAATCTACTTCGTGTTATCAAGTGCCACGTTATAAACAACCATCATGCTTTTCATCCAATTCGTTATACAAAACACATATCATTGAACCTCTATTCTTCATATTACTACTTACCAAAAGCCAAACATTACCATCTATCATGCTCACATAACATTCAACTTTCAATCATGTATTACCCGCATGTTTTAAACCTTCATAACTTTTTATAACACAACAACATTACAAATCCACTTCATCACATAAACACTTCCATAATCAAGAAATTCATATCCTTACGAAATTGCCACTTCATCTTTTCCAATCAATTCATCTAGTTCAATCATATACTTCATCTAACAAGCGCATATGATACGATAGTAGACAATTATACGAACTTAATATATAGCTTTACGCAAACAAAACTACGAAAACAAATCATATCACTCCCCCTAACCACATGTTATTAGGATTGCCTCATTATAAACTATTCGTCCTGCAACATCATTATTCATCACACATCATCATATACGAACTACTTTCTTTTTCTACCATATCATTCATCATTCTCATATACTTTTCCAACGATTCCAACCAACATGTAAACCAACTATCATGCAACATGTTTTCAACAAACCACATACAAAATCACATCGTCACCATCTTTGTCTACACATTCCCCATTCTCCACAATCATACATCCACTGGTTCATACCACACATTACTATATAGATACACAATACACAAGGTAAACACATAGCGATCCCGACTCGTATCCCAAGGTGACCGGTTCAAAATTATAGGGCGAGTTCGCGACTTTAGGACGTCTCCCAAGTCTTTGCATTAGCTCCTACAACCTTTAACCCGGGTTCATTTTAATTGACTCCCTATATTCATTGGATTTATTGGTTACAAATTTCAGGATCGTCGCTCTGATACCATTTGTAACACCCCCATACTCCAAGTGCCTTACTAGTACCACTCAGGTATAAAGATGCTACCATCTCGGTTACCCGAGGCATGATAATCATAAGACAATGAAGAAACATACTTTATTAAACATGTTAAGTGATTACATAACAAAACCAACTGTAAGCAAAATACAACTGCTCTCAAACTATAAACCAACAGAAAGGAACTGTCCTATCAAACACAGCGGAAGACTAAAGACTACGATATGTGATGACTCCATCCCACTAGATCCCACGCGTATCCAAGATATACCGCTAAGCAACCGCTCACCACCCCGAATGGATCACCACGACTTTTAAAACATTTAAACGGGGTCAGTACTAATCACACAATTTATATACATATCAACAATCCAATAAACAGACAGCTCACACCGTCACACATACAATCACACCAATCCCAACAATCTCAATCACCGACTGTCCACTGGACCAGCCCTGCCAGTGGGGGACCGCAGCCGTACCCACCAAATCCCCGCTCTTCATACCGAGCGATAAACCCATGTTCATTAATGTGCACATCCCCTTCCGTGGCGGGTTCCATGAAGGGTGAAACCAGGGCGTGAAGCCACTCCCGCAAGTGACTCCACTCAGCCGAGAACGCATCTCGAGAACCATAGGCAACCAGTCACAATCACAATATCAACAACCGTCTGAATCTATCAACAATGTACAATCACAATCACAGCCGTCACAATACAATTACTATAACAAACAATCAATCTCAACACATCAACAATCATCCCATTATGGGACTAATGCGAGTAAGAAATCCTACCGGTAAGCACACAATCGACGGTCTCTCTACTTCGAGTCAAAAAGCTTCCTCTATGAACCCTCCTCCTATCATACAACATATAGAGGCTACCAAATCACATACTACACATAAACCCCCAAATCTCTAAATTAGGGTTTAACCAAATCAAAGGAAAGACAATAAAAGGGTACATAGATCTTACCCTCGACGCAAGGAACTCAACGGTATAACCAACGACGCGAATTGACCTTCCAAACTCCGGGGATTGCTAATTATGCGATTAGAATGAAGAACTTGCTTGCTTTCTCTCTTAAAAAAGAATTTAGGTTTTGCAAAAGTGATTTGAACAATGACGACAAAGCTTATATACCTTAATCGCATAATTAACAAAACCCGAGAAAACTCCCCGTAAAACCGGCTACTCGATCGAGTAGCTAAGGTACTCGATCGAGTGCCCCCTTACTCGATCGAGTACCCACGTTACTCGATCGAGTACCCAACAGGTCAGAAACTATTTTAAAACGCAACTCACCCTTACTCGACAGAGTAAGGCCTACTCGATAGAGTACCCAAAGACTTATAAATACGGAGTGTTACATTTTATGCACTTACTTTGTATTTATTAAAACTAATAAGATAATTTTTATATCTTACCTTTTATTTTATTTTTTTAAACAACAAAATGGAAAAGATATTTTGGTTGTTATCATTTTATATGGTTGGTTTCTTATTAGGCAAATAAGGAGATTTTATGCTCTCTTTTCTTATTTCATTTCCTATTAAACACTCCTTACTTTGTTTACATACATTCTTATTCCATTTTCACATAAAAATAAGGAGAAACAAACCTATTTCTATCTAAAATCTGCCGTAAGTTTGTTTAATCATCACACCATCATTTCATCTCATAACTCTCGGACGTAAATTTAATAATTCTATGTACGTGCTTGCCTTCTTACTTGTTTATTTTCGTTTACAAATTATTTTACATACGTGCTTGCCTTCTTGCTTCTTTTTTTGGATTGAGCTTCTCTCATCATCTGTTCATCCTATTCTAAGGGTAATTATCGCCCTTAATCATTGTCGTATATTTGGTTTTGGTTTTTATTTAATTAGTATATGATTTAATCATATATGAATGTTTATTTTTGGAGGCTGTCGTCAAGATCCGTACGAAGACGAATATTTCATCGATTAGGAACGCGAATAAGAGGTAACTCTTAAGGGCATGACTCGGCATTTCATTAGTTATTGTTGAGTAGTTGCTTGTTTATGGTTATTATCATTGTTTTAATCAATTATGATATTTAATTTATATATTTCAATTTTTTTTCTCATGGCATGAAAATTTCTGATATTTTATTATATATCAAAATATATTTTATTTTTGAAATTATCATATTTAGTATTTCAAATCGTAATATTTCGATTTCTAGGGTTTCAAATTACTAATCATGGTATAATTTCGTCTTTATGATTTTATTAAGGTCCTATGAAAAATTTTAAGACTTAGGATCATACAAGTTATGATCTTTTGATCTTATTAATAATTATTATGATTTATACATTGTTTCAGTGGTTCGATGTTTATTAGGTATTAATTCGTTTTTAATTTTTCTAATTTACGAAACCTATTTTAATGGCTCTAAAAATTCATTATGGAATGATATAAATTTTGTCAAAAATTATTTTGGGTGAAATTATATTTTTAATAAATAAAATACTATTCTGGCTGTTTTAGGAATACAATTTTAATAAGTAGTATTTACGATTTTTAGTTTCTGGGAAAATTATTTTTGGTGTTTTTACTTCATTACGGAATGTTAAGAATTTTCTTGGGAACCGTTATTGTAAGAAACTATTTTTAATAATTGAAATGGTTTTACGGTTTTTATGATAATTCTGTTTTTAATTCGGTTAATATATCAAATGATCAGATATTTTTAAAAAAATTTACATGCTGGTCAGAGATGTTGTAAAGAGTACTCACATAAAATTTCATGAGTATCGAAGTTAAACTCGATTTTATAAAAATAAAACACTGTTTTGGTTAAACCGAGTAAATAATGGTTTTGAAGTTAATTTATGGAGAAGGGTATTATGGTCATTTTTCATATGTTTCCAGAATGTGTTAAGAGCCTGTTTTATAGAAGTATTTGACTAAAATTATTTTATCTTTTTAAATAATGAATTAGTGTTTAAAATTGGTTTACCCAATTTGGTAATAAGTTAATAACTTACATTTTCATACTTCTTAAATGACATTATTTATAACGTCATACATTACTATTTTCATAATATTTCTACTCCTAGAAGGTATTTATTTTAAGTAAGATTCTATTAATAGAAAGTTACTATTTTTAGAAATTTCCTTCTTGGAAGGTTTCCCTTTTAAAGGATTTGAATAATACACACTTTTGAAGTGATTTTGAATAATTATGGAACAACTAGGTGTAAGGTTTAGAATAATAAACTAAGAATATGCTTAGTTTTGCTATTAGCTATAGAACTGATGATTGTCATCGGTGGTCGTCTGGGAGTGTTGCACCCCGGGAGTTTTGTACATACTACAACAAGAGTTGAAGCTTAGGTTTATCATGGTATTTCTAAAGAAAACAATCCAAGAAGCAGTCCTTATTTGAGTACATTTCAATGGAAGAAAGTAAGCTTCTATATAGCTTGCAGAAATATCATCACAACAGGTCTAACTTTCAAGCTCTATATGTCAAGATGTGCTCATGCATAGCCTGTGATTATTATGTCATTGGAAAGCTTGGGATCTTAGCTAAACAATGTATTTTGAATCACCACCATATCAGGTCCATAGCTTGCGTTATGGCCGTTTCAAATAGACTACGCATTACTAGACAGCCCATGACCTATGTCCACTAAAAGTTCAATAACTCATGATTTACTCAACGTTTAAGGTTGATTCTTTTTCTATATGAAAGCTAACTTTATTAGCTTTGATTTGAATCATATTAGGCATCTTGAATCAACTTGAGTTAGGAGATATAAGGTTTCAAAATCACCTCTTTTCCAGAGGAAGAATGCTGAATGTCCAGAATTGACCTATTGTCACTCAAACTTGAATATCTGGAGTTCTAGGTCACGTCTATGGGTGATTACAATTGGAGATCAAAGCTGACTCCTTTAAATTTCATATGGTACCTGGAAGGCATCATCACTCAATAGGAGTTAAGAGTTATGGCCTCTATAATATAGGGCTAAATCCTGAAATATCATTGTAAGGCTAGTTTGTACCTGTGTGCAACAAGGCTTTCAAGTCTACTTTCCTTGTCTTAAAGGGCACTTCCAAGTTATCCTATGTTTCTCAAAGAGTCCTAATGTCATATATTTGAGGAGGAGAAGCCTTGTTTAATAATAAGAAGACTTTTTGCATATGAAAACCAAACAACAATTTCTGAACATTGAAAGTGACCTCTTGTGGTCCTCCTTTTGGGTTGTTGTTTCTTTCCTTTGCTTTAAAGTTGAACCTTCCCCAAGCCACGAAACTTCTATGATCTTAGAGCCTTTGTGCTGTAAAGGACCTCACCTACTCACATCCTAAAACAACATGAACAACCTGCCACTTTTATTACTTTCTGCTTTATTGTTTTCTAGTTAGTTTGCTTATCTTATATTCAACTTTGTGTAAGATACTTTAGCTGTTTGTTGTAGTATTTTGTAGGCTTTTTGTGGCCCTTAGATGTAGCTTGTAATCAAGGTTCAAGATTGTAAGCCTTGGTCTATATAAACCAAGAAAACCTAATGAGAATTTCAGATTGAGTTGAATTAAAATTATTAGTTTGAAAACTGAGTTTTATACATAGAATTATTCTTGCTTAGTGCGGAAAATCCTCCATTTGCTTAGTGCTTTGGGGCGGAATTTAGTCCTTGATTTGTGATCTTGGACGAGATTCCTAGGCTTGGGCTTGCTTCGTGATCTCGGCTACCTCATATCCTTGTTTAGTTCATTGTTTTTCGTGTCCATTTTAGTCATAAACACAACCTGTTTTCGAGCCCAATTCTGTCCAAAACCGAGTCCTTGACGTTTTACTTCACATACACTTAGACTAGGGCCTCGTACTACGGAGTAAGACGCCGCCCTATTATGGTTGTGGAACCGCGGTACTTTAGCATAATCCGAGTGAAAATCTATACTATGACACTAACCTGGTTTTCCATAAGGAGTATTTGATATTGTATCTTATACTTTAATGTTTTTGGACTTGATTTGGATTTTCAATTGTTCAAATTCTTATTTATGTTTTTAACATTTTATATATATCTATTGAGGTTTCATATTTCAAGTAATTGTTGTTTTAGCATTTTATTGCCTTTAACTTGATGAAATGTGGCTGGGAGAACGCCCGAGTTACTCCCCACTGATTGTGGATGTTATGTTTATCGGATCTGAGTGAGAGCTAGCGAGTGGTCAATTGGGACCTATTGTTTGTTTTCTTTTAAGCTATGTTTAGAACCCTTTCATTTTATATTGGTTTTTATAAGTCCTTTTTTTTATACAAGTGAAGAGCTGTAGCTACTCTATTTAGTAACTGCTATTTTGAGAATTACCATTTCAGGAAACTTTTCTCTCGAGGGTTATTTATATTAATTCAAAATTTTATTTCACATAGCATTTTCATTGTGTATTTAATCCCATTCGACAGTATTTCCGCCACTGTTTTGCGTTAGATTTTATAGGGGATTACAGCACTCCCGGAACGAGTATGGATCATCCTAGAAATACCGCTTCACATCATGCATAAATCTCTTCTTCAGCTGATATGATAAGTCAGGAAGAAGAATACCTCCAACCAAATAATTGGCATAATCTGCAAACCACGAAGTGCCCGTAGTAATAGCAAGAAGATGGTCATCTGGAAAAGAATCATCAATAGGCAATATATCTTTTCCTGCAAATCTCAGACGAGACAAATGATCTGCAACAACATTCTCTGCAACCGACTTATAGCGGATTTCCAAATCAAATTCTTGCAATAATAGAATCCAACGGATAAGTCGCGGTTTAGCTTCTTGCTTAGTCAAAAGATACTTCAATGCTGCATGGTCAGTATGAACACTCACCTTAGAGCCCACAAGATAAGCTCTAAACTTGTCTAAAGAACAGACAAATGTAAGAAGCTCCTTCTCTGTAGTAGCGTAGTTGATCTGCGCATCATCAAGAGTCTTACTTGCATAATAAATAGCATACAACACTATCTTTTCTTTGACCCAAAACGGCTCCAACAGCATAATCACTAGCGTCACACATGATCTCAAAAGGTAGATCCCAATCCGGAGACTGGATTACAGGAGCTAAGATAAGAGCCTGTTTAATCCTATCAAAATACTTAACACACTCATTAGTATACACAAAAGGAGCATCTTTGTAGAGAAGCTGGGTTAGAGGTTGAGCATATTTTGAAAAATCTTTAATAAAGCGACGATAGAATCCTGCATGACCAAGAAAACTACGCACACTTTTAACATTAATTGGGTACGGTAGTCGCTCAATTACCTCAACCTTAGCTTTATCCACTTGGATACCTTTACCTGACACCAAATGACCAAGTACCACACCTTTAGTAACCATAAAGTGGCACTTCTCCCAGTTGAGCACAAGATTGCTCTCTTCACAGCGCTGCAAAACCTTAGTCAAGTTTCTCAAACAAATATCAAAGTCAGTACCATAAACACTGAAATCATCCATAAAGACTTCCATAATAAACTCTATATAATTAGAAAATGTGGCCATCATACAACGCTGAAAGGTAGTTGGGGCATTGCTTAAACAAAAAGGCATCCTCCTATAAACAAATACACCATGTGGACATGTGAAAGTAGTCTTTTGCTGATCGTCAGGATGAATAGGTATCTGAAAGAATCCGAACTAGCCATCTAGGTAACAAAAATAACTATGTCATGCTAGTCTTTCCAACATCTGATCAATATAGGGAAGTGGGAAGTGGTCTTTCTTAGTAGTTGTGTTCACCTTCTTATAATCTACACATTCTCCATCCTATAAAAAGTCTAGTAGAAATTAATTCATTTTTATCATTCTTTACTACTGTAGTACCTCCCTTCTTAGGTACAACCAGGACAAGACTGACCCACTTAGAATCAAAAATAGAAAAAATAATGCCAGCATCAAGTAATTCTTGTACCTCTTTCCTTACCACCTCCTGCATTGGAGGATTTAAAAATCTATGACCTTGCGCACTAGGCTTATGAGCTTCTTCTAGATGAATACGGTGCATACAAATATCATGACTAATACCTTGTAAATCATCAATGCTATACCCCAATAGCCTTTTTATGAGTTCTCAAAACGGCCAACAAAACAGAAAGTTGGCCTTCAGTTAGGCTTGCATTGACAATTACTGGGTTCATCTCACAATCATCCAAAAATTCATACTTAAGATGCGAGGGAAGGGGTTTAAGTTCAGGTTTCTTTACCTCAGTAACTTTAGGTGGGCTACCTAAGCTGTATACATTTTGCTTTGGGCATTCCTCTCCAGTTAAGAACTTCTCAATCTCATCAACTTCCTGACTCCATGAACCAGCCTCAGCAGCTGAATCAGATACAAGGGAAATCTCCCGAGGATTCCTTTTCAAGCACAAAGCAAGACACTCATCAATAGTAAAATCAACAACATCAATACTATGACTAGTTTCTTCTATCATGGGATGTTTCTAAGCCTTTTCTAAGCTGAAAACAATTGTATCATCCCCCACAACCAATGTCAATCTCCCTCTCTTAACATCTATAACCGCCCCCGATGTGTGAAAGAATGGTCTACCCAAGATGATAGGAATTTGGGTGTCCTCAGCCATATCTAAGACAGCAAAGTCAACTAGCATGAAGAATTTCCCAACTCTGGCTGGAACATCCTCCAACACACCCAATGGATGCTTAATGGATCGGTTAGCCATCTGCAAGGTCATATTAGTAACACTCATTTGACCCATATTTAACTTTTTACATATAGAATAAGGCATTACACTAACACTAGCTCGTAAATCACAAATAGCTTTACTAATAGCAAGATGACCGATATGACAAGGAATAGAAAACCCCCTGGCTCATAAGACCAGAAAAAGGGTAGATCTCAACTTACAAGATAAGACATGACAAGGAATAGAAAAACTCCCTAGCTCATAAGACCATAACAGAATAAGGCATGACACTAACACCAAGACTAACGAAAGATATAACCTATGTTATAAACTACCTCTTGATGCCAATTTGCACTGAAATTAAAAGACTTAAGCTTTTGAATAAAAATGACTCAATTTTAAACACTCAAACAAAATATTTTTAGAGAAGCTAAATGTGACCAGGATATAACTCAAACAAAAGCACACAAGCAATTGCTTAAGAATCAGAGGTTATCCTAGCACACAAGCAAAGGACACTTCTCCCTCATGAGTTAAATAGGCACACAAGCAAAGAAAACACATAGAAAACCTCAAGCACTTAGCAAAGAGGAAGTTTAGGAAACTAGGTTTCACTTGTTTTAATTCACTCAATCTGAATGTTACAATGTGAGTTGCTTAGTTTATATATACACCAAGGCTTTGATCTAGGACGTTCAATGCAACATCTGAAGGTCACAAATCACCCTTACAAAAGTACAAGTGAAATGTCTAAAAGCCTTATATAAACTGAAAATAAAGACTAGAAAACAATAAGCATAAAACTCAATAAGACAATCTTCCTTGTTTGGTTGCCCTTACTCTATTGAATAAAGGAGTGGAATTAATGCTGAGATTCCTAAGCCATAATGAAGTTGAAAATGTCTCAAAAGGCTCCACAAGAGGTCTCAAGAGTTTTCCTATCCAAAAGAGGAAGATTGATAGTGACATTTCAGCTACTTTTAAAGGAGGCCAAATCCGGATAACCGTAGTCCTTAAGCTAACTTTTGATCCATACGTTTTTGGAGGATAAAGTCTCAGACAAAAATGTTCTAAAGACTCCATATGATTCAGATTTGCCTTTGGTTTCACGACTTAAGCTTGGGAGGTGGCATTGGACCATGTATTTGAACTAGGACCAAAACCGGGTGAGCTTGGGTTGTTGCCTATTGGAACTCCTGTTGCAAATATGCTCTATGGCAAGAGGATCAAGCAAAAGGCCTTTCATAAGGGAGGTGAAGTCCTTTTATTCAACTCTAGGTATAGACTCTTCTCCAAGAAATTAAACTCAATGTGGTCGGGCCCTTTTGTGATTACCGATGTTGGGAAGTATGGCGATTTCGAGATAAATGTCGAAAAAAGGTAATAGATTCAAAGTCAATGGCCAAAGGATCAAGCCGTACTATGAATGTGATTTCATAGGAGAGGTTGAGGCAATTCGCCTTGAGCCCCTCCCACCTTGACGAAGCTTTACATGAGAGGAGAGTTTGGTGGAGTCCTCCCTAAACCACCATTTGTAAATATACTACCCTCTTAATTTGTATTCATTTAAGTTCATGCATTTATGTTTTTACATTGCATTTGTATGCTTTGTTTTAGCATTTTTTTTGACATGAGAGCAAGTGAGGGAGGGTTACTAATCATGTTTAAAGTGTTTATAATGCAAGAATGAAGTGTGGGGACGCTTACGCCTAGGCTATACGAGCCTATGGAGCGCAAACCCATGCTAGGAAATTCGAGAAAGGAAGATTTGACGAGCTAAGGAAAGAGTCCCCACGAGTTGGCTTCATCTCGTGCGAGTCGGAGACAAAATTATGGAAAGAATGAATTCTGCTACCCAGTTCGTGGCACCTGAGCCAAGCTCGGGTGAGCTACAATCTAGCTCGGGCGTGCTTAGCCGTGAAGAAAAAATTATTTCCGTTCAGCTTGCCTGAAACACCCCCTTCTTATCCGGCCAAGGTAATTGGGAGATGTTACCATCTCGGTTTCCCGAGGCAGTGAAATCAAAATTTTAATTAGGTAACTCTTTATATAAATAACAAGTTTAGTGATTTACAAAACAAAGAATGAATAAAATGTGAATTATACAACTTGACTACCATCTTTGTTATCTATAAACTATTCAAGTACTCGACTCCAAGCCCAAAGTGCGTCCCGTCTCACGCGTGACACCAAATTAACCTGTGCTCAACCTGCTCCCCATATGATCGGAAATAACATATGGATCGACACAGGCCACCCCGAAAATAGGTGACAATGACACGGACACAGAAGACGTCAGTTTCAATAAATAAACACAAGACACAACATGATTAATAAATATGCAACATGCCAATGATATGAATGAGACATGATTATACAATCACCACGATGGTCCCGGGACACGCCCAGACGTACCCACAAACACGGTCGAGTAGGACATACTCGATCGAGTAAGTTGTCGACTACTTTTAAATAGGCTTCTTGTAACACCCCATTCTTACCCGGCCAAGGTAATCGTAGGATGTTACCATCTTGGTTTTCTGAGGCGGTGAAATCAGAGTTATAATTAAGAAACAATTAAATACAAAATAGTATTTAGTGAATTACATAACCATAAATGAATAAATGTGAACTATACAACTTGACTACAATTTATGTCATCTAAAAACTATCCATGTACTCGACTCCAAGTCCAAAGCACGTCTCGCCTCCCACGTGACATCAAAACATCCTGTACTTAACCTGCTACCTATATGATCGGAAATATCATATGGATCGTGGTCGTGACACGAACATTATCTTTTCGGTAACTTGTCGTTAGGAGTACCTAGACCAAAACACAATTTATAACTTCACAAACAACTCTACAATTAGTAAAGAGGCAAGTAAAGGTCGGATCCCAAGGGACGGGAATTGAGATGAGATTTCTATTGAAACTAGTGGTGTCTTAGGGTTGTCACAATTTGGGTTGATGTAGAAGGTCACTAAACTAAATAGCAATGAAAGTAAACTTGAAAGATGAATTAAAAGGGTTGTAAACAATTGATAAAAAGCACTAGGGTGTCACGGGGTCATAGGGGATTCTTGGGAATTGATCATACAAACATGTTCTCAAATTATAAGCAAGCAATTATTGTTGTGATGGATTGAGTTGGGTTATATCTTACAATCCTAGGAAAGTTTGGGTCCCGGAGCCGAATCGATTAGATTGTACAACATCTACAAGTCGACTTAGTCTTTCCTACTCAACAACATGCATGGTCTAATGAGACTCGAGTTGGTTTATGTCTTACAAGTCTCATTGAAAAGATAGGTGATGGGTAAAAAATTCAAGGATTCATAGGCTCGCATTTCATCAAACATAATATGTGCATGAGTTGAGATCAAAACAAGCAAGCAAATAAACTATGAAAGCATATTAATTTAAGCATGAATCATTCCCCATGTTGGTTTCCCCTAATTACCCATTAACCCTAGCTAGGTGACTACTCACTCATTATCATGTTGATCATGCTAGCAAGGTTGTCAATCATACCAACAAAGTAAAACATGATGAATAAATGAAAGTAATTAACAATAATTAAAAAGGGATTAAGAGAATTATACCTACTAATGATTCCAATAATAAAGCAAAGAATAAAAGAAGTACTTGATGATTGATTGAGAGGTTGTCAATCTCCCAATAATAACCCAAATAATCTTCAATTACCCAAAATAAACGATGAACAAAAGAGAGATTAAGGATATAAAACTTGTATTAAAACTTGATTAATTGTTGATTACAAAACTAAAGAGATATTTGATTGGTATTAACTACTCTAAGAATTGATAAGAAGAACATGCTCTTCCAATTAGACTAATGGGGTATTTATAGTGGGGATTAGGTGTAGGAATTAGGGATAACTAATGGCTTAAATGACGATTAAGTCCCTACTTAGAGAAACGCCGGTATTTTCTGAAGGATGGGCATCTTTCTTGAAGTTTGAAGAAACGAATTTGCGCTATCTTGGAATCCGTGCGTCTTAGGCTCGGGACGGCCTGATTCCCGTGTCTCTGCCCTGGCGTCTTTGGGAGAAGACGGGCGTCTTCTGGGGTTGCTGCCCGGGCGTCTTGTAAGGAAGACGCACGGATTGTGAAGGTGGAGGACGGGTGTCTTCTAGGGAAGACGCACGGGTTATCATGCAGCGTGTTTTCTTCTTCTTTTCTTCCCTTTTCTTCATAAAATCCTTGGGGATTTCCTCGGGGATGCAAGGATCTTTTCTCATCATTGCCCATCTACTATAATATGTACAAAGGCCTTCTAATCTTGTCTCTCCGTGATGCTTGGTCATTGAATTTAATCAATTTAGCCTCATTTTGCCATGAAAATGCAAGGTTTGCACTCCTTTCCCACCAAGGACACAAAACCTCAAAGAATATGCAAAACAAAGAACTAAAGACAATAAATGACCCAAATATGCACTAAAAAGCAAGGGAACAAGGCTAATTCGGGGACTAAATATGCTCTAATTATGGTCACATCAAATATTCCCAAACCGAACCTTTGCTCGTCCCGAGTAAAGAGGTGACAAAGACTAGGACCATTATTTAAACTAACCTAATAACATAGTCGATATGAGACAATTAGCGGGTCTCACTCCACCCCTTCAACTCACAACAAGACAACCATGAGGTAGGACGCCTTCTTGGAAGGCAAGGTGGGTCTTGCCAAAATGGCGACACATCCAAACATTAAGCACACAAAACAAATAATGGATGCATCTACAAAAGAATAGCCACTTTTCACATCTAAGTGGCGGAAATTATCTACAAGGGAAGCAATTCAAAGGTACACACTCCTTCATAGATGCAATTTGTTCAAACTACTAAGCCTAGAAGGATACCAATAAATCACCTCCAAATTGTGTCAAGCTAGGGTACCGTTGTCCTCAATCGTTAAATGCTTTTGTCAAGAGTAGACTCCCTATGGTGTTAGAAACACTGGAGGATCGCGGAATTCCCCCTCTTGCCTAGACAAGAAGAAGGGTCGTCCCCTCTCTACCATGCACAAAAATGGATACGATGGATAAAGGGATCGATAGACATTTGAGTTTCACTTTGGGAGTTTGCTTTTGTTGTTTTTCCCCCCAATTTCTTGTGGCATATAACATTTGAGAACACTTTCTTACCATTTCTTTTTGATTTTTGGCATTTCAACAATTGACAACTTTCAACTTTTCTTTGCATTTCTCTTTGAACATTTTCAAAGTCACCCCATATGTAGTGAGGGTGGCTTATATTTGAAGCTTTAGGAGTTCTATTTTTGCTCCTCTTTTCATTTGATGCATTTCTTTGTAAACTTTCTTTCACTTTTCATTTCATTGAACTCAAATTGATTTCTTTTTGTGCCCATTCCCTTTGATGACAAAAATTGTGGTAGAACATGGATGATGGATGGATGCATGGTTTCAAGGGTCACCTTGGAATAAACGGTAGCCAAGGAGTTATCACACCACAAGGTACTCTTGACTAGGCCTTAATCCTAGGGTGTTTTACAAGTATTCTAACAAGCAAAGTCTTAAGAACAAAAAGCATCTACTAGGGCCTATATACACTTGTCAAGCTTCCCAAGTAGACGGTTTCGCAAAATTTTTCTAACCATGCAAACTACATGCCATGATGCAACTAGCATATAAACATCCTAATGCAAATGATTCTACCAACTAATATGACATATATACTAAATGCAAGTCCTAAGTTCACATTGTTATACCGCATCAATCAAAATAAAGCCACATAGTCATTAACATAAAGAGGAAAAAGGAGATTGGAAAGATCATACCATGCGGTCTTCATGATCCTCATGTCTCGGATGTGGCGTAGTCGATCAATATGAACAAGGATAAAACAAACACAATATATACAATATATACATGACTACACTACAAAGGAAATGAACTTGTTTTTGGTTTTTCAATTTTTCAAATTTTTATGGTTTTTTCGAAATTTTTCAATTTTTTGGGATTTTTGAATAAAAGTTAAGTTAGAATTCCCCATCCCCACACTAATATGGGCATTGTCCTCAATGGCCAAAATGATGGGAAATCATGCAAGCATGATGCATGAATTCTACACTAAATGCAAGCTACACTAATCTACACTACATGATGCATGGGTTTTTGTTTATGACGGAGAGGATAATTTAGATTACCTCCCGTTGTGTATGCATGTACTTCCCCAAACCGAGTTAGACATTATTGTTAATGTCCTAAGGTTGGGTGTAGTTCATGCACACACGATGCAATGCATGAAACTAAATTTGTCATTTTGTATTTTAAAAAGGTGGGAACAATAAAATGAGGACACCTCAATGGGGCCGAGGTGTTAGTCCTCTATGTTGCTAGGACTACCAATCATGATCAAGATAAATAAATAAAACAAAGAAAGAAGTAAGCAAACCTCAAGAGGGTAGGAGCCTCCAAAGATTGCTAATCTTCCATCATATCATCACTATCATCATCTTCCTCAATAGAAGTGGCCTCCTCACCACTTCCCTCTTCACTTTGTTGTTCACTTTGTTCATCATCCTCTTCTTCTTCTTCACTAGCCTCTTCATCATCATTCTCATCAACCGCATCACCAACAACCTCATTGTCACCCGTAATCTCAACCCTAGATGCACTCGGAAAGAAGACTTCCCTATCCGCCCAACTAGGCAAAGGACATGAAGGATCAAGTATTCCTTGCCTAGCTAAGTGAAGGAGGGGTGGATATTGGGCTAAGTAAGCATATTTCCGATCCTTGAAGGCTTGCTTGTGCATCTCTTGCATAAGAAGAGTCATATAATCATTTCTTGCTTCAACACCTTCCGGTTTGAACTCTTGGTACTCGAAAGGATAGGGTGGTGTGACAATGGAAGAGGAGGGCATTTCAATTTCACCCTTTTGTTGTCGGATAATGTTTTCGGCCTCTTTTTAAAGGGGAAGTAGATAGTTGGTCCGGTGGACACTTAAACGACAAATCTTCGAAGGCAAAGTAAAAGATCTAGCATCACTAGTGAGCCACCCATACTTGGTGTCAAGAGGGTTATGAGAGACCCACTTGTACTTGTTTATCATAGTTTCAATATCAATGAGATTACCACCCTTCTTCGCCACATACTTGCTATCCTTGTTGAAGTTCGGATCAAAGTAATTAGCCAAAAGAGTAACTAGACATCCATTCACAATAACGGTAGTGCCTTGCTTCCCACAATCAAAATTTAGCCATCTATCCACCAAAAGCCTTAGAGAGTTGAAAGGCTTGGTGAATTCCCTTCCAATGTTCAAGGCCGACTCAAGAAGAACAAAATCGAGTTTGGTAAAGTGGTTGGTGTCTTTTCTTGCAATGATGGTGTTTCCTATGACCTTGTGCCACACTCTAATGCCCGGATGGTGGACTAATAAGGCGCGACTAGCATGATAGTTCTTAAATTTCCTTCCGGAAATCGCCTCCCAAAGAGGGTCGGGGTCATACTTGCCAACATTCTTGAAATAACTCGGTGAATCAGTAAGACCCAATGCTTTACCCATTTCCTCAAAGGAGATGCGCCTACTAACATTAGCTAAGCGGAACTCGATGCTTTCCATAGTCTCTACCTTATTAACTTTCAAAGAACTCAAGAATTATAAGGTAAGGGAGGGGTATGTCAATTCTTTTGTTGTAAACAATTTCTCCAACCCCATGGCTTTAAAGAAGGCTCTAGTTTGCTCAAGGACACCCAACTTATCTAAGGCATCTTCACAAATAAACTTGGTGGATAGAAATGATTTTCGAGGTAACTTGGCAATAGTGTCCCTATGGGATTTGGAAATGAAAATTACCTCCGGATAGATCGAAAGTTGAGCAATTTTCGGAGTAGTAGATGTTGTTGCTTCCATGGGAGGTTGTTCTTGTTGCACTTCCCAGTTTGAGCTAGCCACCACCATAGCCAATGAGGCTTTCTTTGCTTGAAGACTCTTTTGTCTTGTTGAGAGTGCCTTTGTCTTTGGTGCCTTCGTTGCTCCTTTTGTCCTTGCCATTGATGCTTGAACCAAGAAAAGAGTGAAAATCTTCAATTTGCAAGTGTACCCAAATCGATTTAAAGGTGAAAGGCTTTGCCTTTATAAATTCAAAAATCGACTCAATGGTTGAAGATTTTGTGCTTGGTTTTGATTTTTGTTGAAAGAGGAGTGATTAATTTTTGTTAAAAGGATGTTTTGATTTTATTTTGATGAATGTGTTTGAGGAAATCTTGTTTTTGTGATGGAGAGGATGAGGGTTTTGAGTTTTTGGGGTTTATGGGTAGTGTTATGAATGAAGGAATGAAGAAATGAATGTGGGAGGAGGTTTATAATGAACCCGAAATATTTGAAATGCAGGGGGAAGACGGGCGGCTTTCCTTCGGGACGCCCGGATTCTGTCTGGATGGGCTTCAGGAATTCTCGCCTAAAGACGGACGGATTGCAGCAAAGACGGAACGGATTTGAAAATGCGGGACGGGCGTCTTTCAGAGAAGACGAGCGGATTCCTTTCCAGGGATTTTTCTTGTTTTTCTCAACCAAAAAGACGGGCGTCATTTCCAACAGGACGGGCGTTTTCTTGAGGACGGGCGGATTGTATGCAGGACGCCCGGATTTGCTAACAATCCCAAAATTTCAAAAATTCAGCTCATGAATACCGGGCGGATTCGGACCAATACGTCCGGGTTGCCTGAAGACGGGCAGTTAGAAATCTATATCTAATTATACAACATATTCTTATATGTTTCAAATTTATTTAGTCATAAAATAAATTCTAGATCTTATGCATGCAAACTAAAATAAATAAGTGAAGAAATCATTTTCTCACCATATGAATTTCGGTCAAATGGGCACCAACAAGATCTCCTTCTTGTTAGTTCTTGAGCTTTCCAATATTGGATGAACATACATGACCTCAAAATAGAAGCCCTCCAGTTAGTAGCACCCAAGACTATCCCTCAAACCCACAAACTAATATGTACTAGATATTTATATTGTGGTTTACCTTAAAATTGATTACTAATACTCATATATTACATTGATAATTTTAGTAATCTTTTGAACAAATTTGAATCAAAAATTCATCCTTTTTGATGAAGATTAAAGAGAGAACAATTCATGAACTTTTGCATGTGTTTTGAATGGTAGAGTGTGATAAAAATAAAAGAACAAAAACCCTCTAATTAGAAGAGAGGCCACACGGTTTTTGGTGAGGCAAGGGACCAATATATGGTCCTTCACTTTTCTTTTTGTTCTTTTCTATACCTTAGGCTTGTAAGGCTAGTTGTAGGTTAGTGATCATAAGCTTATTTTATCTCATAAAATAATTCACCCACTAACTCCCTTTACACTCTTATTTCGGCCCATCTTTATAAAATGGACTACCATTTTATTTTTGTCAATTTGTCATTTGTCACACAATATGTCACATGTAGTATGATACATGTTACTAATTAATTAAATGCATATTTATCACATAAATATCATTTTATAAATTAATTAAATTACATTCAACAAATTGACTAGTGGTACTTGATCACATAAATAAAATGGGTCATATAATTATAATTCACAATATCTTGTAATTATAATCAACCATTCATTATTATCTTTATTGTTTCTCAAACAATAAACAATTTTAGTAATAAAGCATTTTATTTACAAAAATAAATCTTATTTAATCCCATTACAATAAGATATTAATATTCTCTCTCACAATTGAATTGTTCAATTTTAAGTAATTAATTAATCTGTATCGGTATAGAATTAATTAACGTTTTCAATTAAGGGAATCGTCCTTTAGGTGTGACCTCAAGGGATCAACTGATCACCACCGTTGCACGACAGTAATGTCACACTCTAGCCAGCCAATCATTAGCGATATGTGTGGACCAGTTGACTATATATGTAATGTATCATCCCTTTTGTATTATTGTAATTAGATTTAATAATGATATTTAAATCATGTGATCGCACTATTGTTGAGGACACATTTCCCAACAATCTCCCACTTGTCCTCGACAAGTGTGCGTCACCAATTCTCTTGTCCTATTACTATCTCCCACTCAATGCAAGGTGTCTTTCGGGTCGTACTTGCAAGTGATCATATCGAGAGTGGTTTCCTCGATCTGGAGAATAACTGATTGACCGGATTTATCTATCGTAGATAACTTCCGAGCGTGGCCACGCATTTCCAGTTCATTACTCCTCGAGTGGCCCTGAGATATTGTTTTAACCCTGAAAAGGGGGTGGACAATTCCTATCGCACTTATTCCCTTCGACTAGCCACAGCCATCATAACCCAAAATATGCCCATTTGACCCCATTTACGAAG
Organism: Silene latifolia; assembly: GCF_048544455.1. Lineage (NCBI taxonomy): Eukaryota > Viridiplantae > Streptophyta > Magnoliopsida > Caryophyllales > Caryophyllaceae > Silene > Silene latifolia. The sequence continues at coordinate 70,804,993 of NC_133532.1, forward strand.
GTCGTAGTAACACAAATCAAAGTTAATCTGAAACTGTGTCATCTTAGGCGAACAGTCTTTAGTCAAAAGAATCGACTCATTTGAATACTAAAGTAGCTCTCGCCACGACCAGGCTATATAAATTTGCCAGAACTCTATAAGCGGTCACTGCCCGACAAAGTGTTCCTAACAGTCTGCCTATGTGATCGACTAGTCATCTCACATGACTCTATGGCACTTGAACTTGCCATCAGTCGCATCACACTCTAGTCACTTCGAGATGTCACCTCATACAAGCGACTATGGGCTAATCCTATGTTAATCCGGGTTCACTTTAACGGGGTTCAATGTTGTCTCTACAACCCGTTTGGATGTAACAAGGTATAGCAAAAGAGTTTTAAAGTAAAACTCGAACGACAAATGCGATTATCACAAATGAATAGTCAATGCCTGATTACTATTTCATGTTCTATAATCTAATTTGATCTTGTATGTAGTTGTTCATTTCAATTCAATTGAAATGACATGACTCATCATGTTTAGCCTTTGAGAAGGCTTTGGTTAGTAAGTTTTATCAACTTCTTGTACCTTACTCAACCTTACTACATACTCGTTTTCCTTTGTAATGTACACATTTTCATTACAAAACTTTCTGAGTACGTGTCGAGATCCAATCAAAACATATGCCCTCTAGCCTAAGAATAGCTCCCACTCTTTTCACAATGTGCGGGACTCATCCTTCTTGCACATATCATGATTGCATGTGTACTCAATTTCCGTTATAAATATATCTCATTGTTCTTTATTGCCTAGAGCGATTCTAGAAAATCTACTTCTTAATTAACATAGCCACAATGGTATCTTAACCATCCTAATGTGTTTTGATTATGGTTTTGTCGGAAACCATGCACAATCTTAATTGTCAATTGTCAGTTGTGTAACACCCTTACACAAAATTGCATCATAAACACTTTGCTTTACTTCCTTAATGCTTCTACAAGCACTTAAGGGTAATCTTTATGGCTTACTGGATAAAGATTACATAAATTCGATTTTGAAAACAATTCATCATACTCAAAGTATATGAAGTGTTATACATCATTTCCTATTTAACTGATTCGGCAGCGGAAGCAAATGGAATCAATCAAATATGTTCAATTTAATTGAACTAGTCATGAATCTTATCAACATAAGACTTCTTATTGACGCTAATATCATGTTGATTTATCTTCATAAAACCGGATATTCAAGATGTATTATAATACTCCAAAAGTCTTAAATCATTCGCAATGATCAATATGTCATCCACATATAAGACAAATTAAAATTACCGTTACTCCCACTAAACTTCATGTATAAAAACAACTTCTCGACTAATCGAGAAAAGTTTTATAACATGATCAAATCATTGATTCCAACTCATTGATGTCCTACTTAAGATCCTCTCTTAAGTTTCACATTATCTTAGGATTGTAAAAATCTATAAAATTTATGACATGTATTGAATACATTCCTTCTTTTGAAAAAGTGGGTTTTAAATTCACTTGCTGTGTGCATATCCTTATAATGAAACACAATCCCTAAGAAGATCCAAATAAACTTAAACATTTCAATTAGTGCAAAACCCTTTGGAACCAATCTTGCTTTGAAATCTCTCTTTATTAGTGCAAAACCCTTTGTCCCTAATCAAGCCTTTTTATTTCGGATTTTCATGGCTCTAAGCCCTGTAGTGAGTTGTGACTTAAACACTCTTATGTAAGTCATATGTTCATTACTTTCTAGAAATAATCAACTTGAATCAAACAATTTCTTTTATAAGTTATAAGCTCTTTACTTTCTTAAAAGTAGCATGAATTCATCATTTTCAACAAGTGACGAATTTTAACCTCCTAGGTTTTAAAGAAACAACATCTTACAAAACGTCTCATGTAGCCAAGAAAGACCAGTGTCTTGCGACATAACATTCTTTGTGGCTCTTGAATAATTTTCTCCCACTCTGTCTTCTAGAAATAAAATTGTATTTTAGAAAGACAGCTTCACGAGCCACAAACCCGGTGTACTCGTGATAATTGAAAAGAGAAAAAATGAGCATTTGTTTCTTGTGAAAACTTACAAGCATGGTACCCTTACCATTTCATATCTCATATGATTCGATTTAGTGGAAAAATAATCTAGACAAAATGATAAAATCCCCAAAAGAATCAAGTAACTCAAAGTAACTTGATCGAAGTCCAAACCTTATCGAATAGCGTTTGAATTCTTATCCAATCATACATTATTCCATAATGCGTGTTAAGAGAGATTAATTTGTGATACTATATCACAATTCATTTGTCTTGTATCAAAGTCTTCACTTTGATAATCCCATCACGACTAAATCGTGATTCCTTGAACTCTTTGAAATTCTTTAAAGATTTCTCTATTTACCTTATTAAGTGAACACATTAGCGTCAACTTAAATCGTTGGTAAAAGAAAATGATCAACTTATTTTGGATCGATGATTTACAACCTCGATCTCCTTTTCAACCAAAAGGCACGAGACATCTTGCTTTGAATACAAGATACGCATATACCATTAACAATCTAATGGTTTCAAGAGTACTCGATAACTCTTTGCGTTCATCATTCCAAAATTTAAGGTTTAATCTTGGGTTACCAATTTGAGTCATGCATCATCTTCATGATATATCATTCTAGTTTGGTTTAGAATATTATCACCTTGATAATGGGCTAGCCATACATCAAATTGTGGTGTATAGGGTCACAAAAGTGAAACATCTTTTGTATCTTAAGAAGTTTATATTCTTATTTAGAGTTTATGCACTTAATAGTCATAATTAAGTACAACTCCAAACCCGAAAACTAGATTTAGTACACAATGACTCTATCTCTCGACTTTATTGTTGCTAGTCGTCATATTCTAATCATCCTATGTGTCGAATACAATGATGAAAACCTCCACTGGTTTCTAATATTGACGAAGTGGTACTAGCAAAATTTATGTTTAATCATATAAAAATTTAAAGAAGAAGGTCTCATTAGATGTCCCACAACTAACTTGTTGATTCTTCAATAATTTGGGGTAGTTTCCTTTCTTGTGTCCAACATTTAAGACAATGGAAACTTTATCGGTCGGGATTGATAGGTTTAGTATCGCCATTCTCAACAACTTTACCTTTAACATTACCTTGTATCAATTCCATTATAATCTTTACTTCTTGAACCTCGTCCTCATCATAACGGTTTAAGAGAATGCTCCCACTCATTTCAATGAGTCTTTGCTTTGAGAAGCAAAATTGAATTTCATGAAGATTACTCTTCATTTGTTCGTTTTAGTCTTAAAACTTTCATTGAAGTGGTTGCGTTATTTTGGTCAATTACGAATTCTGGACAAAACTAATTACCAAAATAATTTATCGCTTCAAGGTACTTAATTCAATTAAGTATATGAATAACAATCCATTGTAAGTAGATGTGTTAGTCAAGAATCAAAAACCTGTTTGATAATGAATAACTTTAATCTATACTCTTTACAAGAGATCCTTAGCAATGGTTCATTTGAGGTTTTAGAAGCAAATTCATATTTGTCTTTAGTTACGATGTTTTAAATGGAGATTTGTGTCAAAAATCGAAATGATATCGTATATGAATTGTGGTAAAGAAATAGAACAATATGATAACGGAATAATGAAAACAAAACATTCATCGTTATATTAATACTTGTAAACAAGTATAGCATTTACATAGTGACCTCTACCCAACTATGATAAATGATTCCAAGATCCAAATTCATATTAACTTGGGCATGGTGTGGCCGATACCTCCCTTAACAATATAACTCGGTGGATTAACTCTTTAATCGATTATACTTTTAGAACTCTTGGTCGATAAAATTATATTAACATTTATCTTTAGCCCAAAACACATCCGACAAGGGCACCGTGTGGCCGATACATCCCTTATCAAAAACTTTTGTTGAGTTCAACCCAAATTTCGAATAAATGTGTCCATGATCCAAATCCACATCAACTTGGGCACGGTGTGGCCGATACATCCCTTATCAACATGAATTCGGTGGATAGACATTTATCACCCACTTCCCCTACGTAACAAGGTTTGTACCCCGGTGTGGCCGAGCGCACTCCCTCACGAAATAGGTTTTCATGGTTTCTACTCTTTGGTAAGGCTAAGTCTTAATTGTTTATTTTAGCGAGAGGTCATGTCAATTTATTATCTATCACGTTTTAAGTGAACTAAAGCGGTGAACTTCGATAACTGTAATTGACACGGTCGATAAACTCGATTAAAATGACAACGCATGTTTTAGTTATGGCGATTTAGCGATGCATGCGACATATAAATAAAATGAAAAGCATAAATAAAATAATCCTAGTATGGCCTTCCTAAAATAGAAAAACTATTTAACTATTACATTTTCGGAAACCAACTCCATTGGTCCCTTGAACTTCGGTTGAGGCACGCATCTCGAGGTAACACCATCTTTAAAGGATTTCCTTCTTGAGTGACACCGTTTTCAAGGAACTCCGAAATAAATAAATTACATAATTTCCTATTATACATTTGTAATTAAAATAAAATAAATCTATTAAATTACAAAACGGTGATACGAGATCACAATAAATTACAACCGAATCGATATTCGCATACATTTCGGGTAATATCAATTAAAACTAAGGCCATACTAAGTAAAAAATTACATAAAATAAAATTACATAAAATAAAATTATGACAATCATAAATAAAATGCAGCATTATAATATGTATGAACATGCCCAATTTTATGCTAAATCGCCTTTAAGGAGCCAATATCGTATATTAATCGGTTTTTACGGATTTGCGTGATTCAACCTTTTAAAATCACAATAAATTACATAAATTCATATTTATGCACAAGTTAATTACCCTGACCAACTTAGAACTCAAAACCAGTCTTCACTAATTATTTGACTATAATTAACTTATATTACTTAAAATTGTTCATTAATGGACTCAAAATTTCAATAAAATGCTATAAACTTCAAATAAATCGCAAAAATTTCAAATAAATTTGAAATTTGAAATTTAAACTCATGAACATTCTGGAAAAATACCATGACACTCATAATGTTCAAAAACTTAGGTTAAAAAATTTCGAAAGTTATCGGGAAAAACAATGTTGCGGTTGATCGGATTTATCAATAAAAATCATAAAAACATGAGAAAATTATATTCACCAACTTTTCAATTTTAGATCTGAAAAAGATAATAAAATGCAACATGTGACGCTTTTTCTTAGTCATGAAGTATGTTTTAGCAATTTTTCACTAATTAAGTCACTATTTATGCTATTTTTCATCAAAAATCCATAAATCATGCATGAAGACTTCATTATAGCCTATTATTTTACACACATCTTGTAAAATTTCATGTGACAACATACTAAATTTCTATGACCAGATTCGAAATATTTCTCATATTAACCTATTTTTTATTTAAATCCGATTTTTATAATGAAAAATCCATATTTCGAGCATAAAAATTCAAAAAATTATGAAAATTTCCAGATCAACTAAAAATAATATATATGAAAACATATCTAAAAACCACTGGAAAATTCGAAGTTTAGCTAATTTTCGTCCTAAAATGACATTTTTATCATAAAAATCACATTTTAATGCCATTATAATATAAAATGAACAGTAAAATCCATAAATTAAACCAAAATATCCTAAATACATTTTAGGATCAGAAACTTTAACATGCAAAAATTAATTTCGTGATATATCATAATAACACAAATTTACAAGTTTTATTTGTTAATCGTATAACTCTGTAAAACTATAACCGATTTGCATGCAAACAACCTTGTGCTCATGATACCGCTTGTTAGAAATCTATATCTCATTATACAACATATTCTTATATGTTTCAAATTTATTTAGTCATAAAATAAATTCTAGATCTTATGCATGCAAACTAAAATAAATAAGTGAAGAAATCATTTTCTCACCATATGAATTTCGGTCAAATGGGCACCAACAAGATCTTCTTCTTGTTAGTTCTTGAGCTTTCCAATATTGGATGAACATACATGACCTCAAAATAGAAGCCCTCCAATTAGTAGCACCCAAGACTATCCCTCAAACCCACAAACTAATATGTACTAGATATTTATATTGTGGTTTACCTTAAAATTGATTACTAATACTCATATATTACATTGATAATTTTAGTAATCTTTTGAACAAATTTGAATCAAAAATTCATCCTTTTTGATGAAGATTAAAGAGAGAACAATTCATGAACTTTTGCATGTGTTTTGAATGGTAGAGTGTGATAAAAATAAAAGAACAAAAGCCCTCTAATTAGAAGAGAGGCCACATGGTTTTTGGTGAGGCAAGGGACCAATATATGGTCCTTCACTTTTCTTTTTGTTCTTTTCTATACCTTAGGCTTGTAAGGCTAGTTGTAGGTTAGTGATCATAAGCTTATTTTATCTCATAAAATAATTCACCCACTAACTCTCTTTACACTCATATTTCGGCCCATCTTTATAAAATAGACTACCATTTTATTTTTTTCAATTTGTCATTTGTCACACAATATGTCACATGTAGTATGATACATGTTACTAATTAATTAAATGCATATTTATCACATAAATATCATTTTATAAATTAATTAAATTACATTCAACAAATTGACTAGTGATACTTGATCACATAAATAAAATGGTCATATAATTATAATTCACAATATCTTGTAATTATAATCAAACATTCATTCTTATCTTTATTGTTTCTCAAACAATAAACAATTTTAGTAATAAAGCATTTTATTTACTAAAGTAAATCTTATTTAATCCCATTACAATAAGATATCAATATTCTCTCTCACAATTGAATTGTTCAATTTTAAGGAATTAATTAATCTGTATCGGTATACAATTAATTAACCTTTTAAATTAAAGGAATCGTCCTTTAGGTGTGACCTCAAGGGATCAACTGATCACCACCGTCGCACGACAGTAATGTCAAACTCTAGCCAGCCAATCATTACCGATATGTGTGGACCAGTTGATTATATATGTAACGTATCATCCCTTTCGTATTCTTGTAATGAGATTTAATAATGATATTTAAATCCTATGATCGCACTATTGTTGAGGACACATTTCCCAACACGGGCGTCTTCCCATGAAAACGCTCGGATTCTTCCCGTTTTACCCGGATTCAGTTCCATCCGTGTACCTTGCATATCCCTTGTCATTTTTTTTTTCTTTTTCTTTTTTTCATCCTTCAAAATCTCGTGTTCTTCATTGTGGGGGCACTACTAAGGCATGAATAGCCTAGGCAATTGCTATCCCCACACTAAGCTAAAGCACTACACATCAATTGAATCATTAGTCCCTCCCTCACTTCTCTCAAAAATGATAATTATCTTGATCAAGGCACAAAATCCAAAAATGACAAAAATGCAAATTAAGAATTAAAATGCGAGTTAGAAATATTTACAAATGGTGGTTTAGGGAGGACTCCACCAAACTCTCATTCTTGATGAGATGTCAAGGGGGCATGTCCAAGGTGTTGTTGATGTTGCTCAACACCTTGAAAAAGTAATCAAAAGCTTGTTCATTGTCGTGATAAAGGTCTTCGATAGACCTTTGCCCTTGTTGTCGGTCTTGATCGATGGCATTACCAATGTAGGGATTGAAAATCCCTTCAAATTCGTCGTCCCAAAGACCACAAACTTCATTAAGTTGATCATTAAAAATCTCTTGGTTTGATGGAGACAACTCTCCCATTTTCTTCTCTTGGCCAATGAGGCCATCTTCTTCATTGCTTGACTTTGGTGAGCTTTGCAAGCTCTCTTTGTTACAATTCACTTGCTCTTTGAATGGAGCATCTTCAATTTTCTTCTTCCATTGAAGTTCCGACTTCTTCCTATCATCCTTTCGGCTATAATGATCAATCATAAAACATGGTTCACGTAAACGGGGAGCTCTCATAGTCTTGTCAAGATTGAAGTTATGCTCTCATCTCCCACTTCTAGAGTGAGCTCTCCATGTTTTACATCAATCATCGCACCCACGGTGTGTAAGAAAGGTCTTCCTAGAATGATTGGAATGTTGGAATCTTCTTCCATATCAACAATGACAAAGTCCACCGGGATGAAAAATTTCCCAATTCGTACGGGAACATTTTCCCATATCCCTAATGGTGTCTTCGTCGATCTATCGGCCATTTGGAGTGTAATATTGGTGCATTTAAGCTCTCCCATCCCCAGCCTTTTACTCACCGAGTACGGCAAAACACTCACACTAGCCCCTAGATCACATAAGGCTTTGTTGATCGTGGTGTCGCCAATGGTACACGGTATTGAGAAGCTTCCGGGGTCCTTGAGTTTTGGAGGTGAAATCCCTTGAAGTATTGCACTACTCACCTTAGTGAAGGCGATAGTCTCAAGCTTCCGGATCGACTTCTTCTTTGTGAGGATGTCTTTCATGTATTTCACATAGGCCGTTACATGATTGATTAATTCCGTGATAGGAATTGAGACTTCCAATTTCTTCACAATTTCCATAAATTTTCCAAGTTGGTCATCAAATTTGGGCTTGGCTTGACGGCTTGGAAAAGGAAGTCTAATCACAATGGGCTCCTTCTCCTTGACCTTGTCTTCATTTTTCTTTAAAATTTCTTCTTTTGATGATTCTCCATCCTTGGAGTTTTGCACAATTTCTTCCTTATCACTAGCTTCCACAACCTCATCCTCAACTTGCTTCTTCGGTGCTTCATACCTTGTACCACTTCTCAAGTGAATGGCACTAACCGTTTCATGTCTTGGGGGATTACTTTGAGGTGGTAATTGCCCCTTTTGTCTTTGCGAGCTTGAAGATGCTAGTTGAGTCAATTGGGTTTCCAACATTTTGGTGTGAGCTAGAATGTTGTTGATGGTGGTTTCCTTTGCTTGACTATCTTTTTGCATTTGAGTGAAAAATTCTTGTTGATTCTTTTGCCTTTGAAGGACCGCTTTTTGAACATCAAAACCTTGGTCATATTGTTGATTATATGGAGATTGATTTTGGTAACCTTGGTTTTGGTTGTAAAAGGGTCTTTGATTTTGGTTTCTCATGGGAGGTGGGGTGTATGTTGTTTGAGGGTTTTGAACATTTGGCTTTTGTATAAGAGATTTGGATGGAATTTGGTGTTTTCATTGTAATAGTTGGAATAAGGGGTACCACTCTTGTATGCTTGGAAAGCATTCACTTGTTCATTTGTTCCCCTACATTCACTTTGGTCATGCCCCAAAGTTCCACAATTCTCACATATCCCACTTGGGATTGATGAAGATGCCGTCATGGCATTAACATGATGCTTTGGTGATTTTGAGGCTTCTTCAAGTCTAGCCATAGCTTTTTCAAACTTCAAATTAATGGTATCAATGTGAGCGCTAAGTTGAGCACCCAATTGAGTAACGGAGTCCACTTCATGCTTTTCTCCTCTAGTAGCCTTACGAGGTCAACTATATTGTGAGTTATAGACCGCCATTTCCTCAATTTTGTTCCAAGTTTGATTGTCATCAACTTCGGTGAACATTCCATTTGATCCCATGTTGAGAATGTTCCTTGAATCTTCATATAGACCATTCCAAAATTGTTGTACCAAGAACCACTCGCTAAGTCCATGATGAGGACATGAGCGACAAATTCTTTTGAACCGCTCCCAAGCTTGATACAAAGATTCTTCATCCCTTTGCTTAAAACCCGTAATTTGAGCTCTTAGCATGTTAGTCTTTTCCGGTGGGTAGAATTTTTTGTAGAAAGCTAGAGCCAACTTCTTCCAAGAATCAATTCCGAGAGTGGCCTTATCAAGGCCCTTCAACCATTGTTTCGCGGTGCCAATGAGAGAAAAAGGAAATAAGACCCATCGAATTTGGTCTTGAGTTACACAAGTTTGAGAAATCGCATCACAATAGTCACAAAAGGTCTCCATATGAGAATGAGGGTCTTCACTAGGCATCCCCCCAAATTGGCTTCTTTCGACTAATTGGATAAATGCGGATTTAGCAATAAAATTTCCGGTCAAATGTTGTGGTGTGGGAGTACCGTTGGGTAGGTTCTCCTCGGTGGGTACGGAATGTGATGAAAACTTAGGCATTGTGGGTTGATTTTGTGTTGTATTTTGTGTTGGGTTCTCCTTACCTTCTCTTGCAAAAGGGTTGATGAACTCAATAGTTGGTTGAATATCTACAACCTCACTAATACCTCTAAAATTTATCCTAGCAAGTCTTCTATTGGTTGTCAAAGTTCTTACAATTTCACGAAAAAAAGGTAACAAATCACCTTGTGATCTTCTAGACATGTAAAATATCAAACAACTCGAAAACAATTAGAACAAACATTGAGGAGTTTTACTTCCTCAAGGCAAAGAAAGACACAACTAATAACCATATAAGAAAATGTAAATCAAGTGAACACCGTCCCCGGCAACGGCGCCATTTTTGGTCGTGACACGAACTATATCTTTTCGGTAACTTGTCGTTAGGAGTACCTAGACCAAAACACAATTTATAACTTCACAAACAACTCTACAATTAGTAAAGAGGCAAGTAAAGGTCGGATCCCAAGGGACGGGAATTGAGATTAGATTTCTATTGAAACTAGTGGTGTCTTAGGGGTGTCACAATTTGGGTTGATGTAGAAGGTCACTAAACTAAATAGCAATGAAAGTAAACTAGCAAGATGAATTAAAAGGGTTGTAAACAATTGATAAAAAGCACTAGGGTGTCATGGGGTCATAGGGGATTCATGGGAATTGATCATACAAACATGTTCTCAAATTATAAGCAAGCAATTATTGTTGTGATGGATTGAGTTGGGTTATATCTTACAATCCTAGGAACGTTTGGGTCCCGGAGCCAAATCGATTAGATTGTACAAGACCTACAAGTCGACTTAGTCTTTCCTACTCAACAACATGCATGGTCTAATGAGACTCGAGTTGGTTTATGTCTTACAAGTCTCATTGAAAAGATAGGTGATGGGTAAAAAATGCAAGGATTCATGGGCTCGCATTTCATCAAACATAATATGTGCATAAGTTGAGATCAAAACAAGCAAGCAAATAAACCATGAAAGCATATTAATTTAAGCATGAATCATTCCCCATGTTGGTTTTCCCTAATTACCCATTAACCCTAGCTAGGTGACTACTCACTCATTATCATGTTGATCATGCTAGCAAGGTTTTCAATCATACCAACAAAGTAAAACATGATGAATAAATGAAAGTAATTAACAATAATTAAAAAGGGATTAAGAGAATTATACATACTAATGATTCTAATAATAAAGTTAAGAATAAAAGAAGTACTTGATGCTTGATTGAGAGGTTGTCAATCTCCCAATAATAACCCAAATAATCTTCAATTATCCAAAATAAAGGATGAACAAAAGAGAGATTAAGAAAATAAAACTTGTATTAAAACTTGATTAATTATTGATTACAAAACTAAAGAGAGATTTGATTGGTATTAACTACTCTAAGAATTGATAAGAAGAACATGCTCTTCCAATTAGACTAATGGGGTATTTATAGTGGGGATTAGGTGTAGGAATTAGGGTTAACTAAGGGCTTAAATGACGACTAAGTCCCTACTTAGGGAAACGCCGGTATTTTCTGAAGGATGGGCATCTTTCTTGAAGTTTGAAGAAACGAATTTGCGCTGTCTTGGAATCCGTGCGTCTTAGGCTCGGGACGGCCGAATTCCTGTGTCTCTGCCCGGGCGTCTTTGGGAGAAGACAGGCGTCTTCTGGGGTTGCTGCCCGGGCGTCTTGTAAGGAAGACGAACGGATTGTGAAGGTGGAGGACGGGCGTCTTCTAGGGAAGACGCACGGGTTGTCATGCAGCGTGCTTTCTTCTTCTTCTTTTCTTCCCTTTTCTTCATAAAATCCTTGGGGATTTCCTCGGGGATGCAAGGATCTTTTCTCATCATTGCCCATCTACTATTATATGTACAAAGGCCTTCTAATCTTGTCTCTCCTTGATGCTTGGTCATTGAATTCAATCAATTTAGCCTCATTTTGCCATGAAAATGCAAGGTTTGCACTCCTTTCCTACCAAGGACACAAAACCTCAAAGAATATGCAAAACAAAGAACTAAAGACAATAAATGACCCAAATATGCACTAAAAAGGATGGGAACAAGGCTAATTCGGGGACTAAATATGCTCTAATTATGGTCACATCAGATCGGCACAGGCCACCCCGGAAATATGTGACAATTACACAGACACACAACACGTCAGTTTCAATAATTAAACATATGACATAACATGATAGGTAAATATGCAATATGCTAATAATATGAATGAGATACAATTATACAATCACCATGCCGGTACCAGGACACGCCCAGCATAACCACCGGTGTCAGGGACCCGCCCACGAAACCATACCTCACCACAAAGGTACTGGGACATGTCCAGGCGTACCGAGTCCGGAAGCCAATCAGATCCCCTGCCAGACGTTCTGTCTCACCCACACGAGTCCCTCCGAACTCCAGCCATTAATAAGCACATCCCTCTTAGAGTGGAAAGCTCTAAGAGGCGACTCAAGTGTAAGACGGTTTCCCAACCGTCTTACGTCTCCTCAACAACAACACATCCTCAACATATACGGTAATAACCAATACATAAAGTACAACCCAACATATCATAATCATCTCCTTAATGATACAATTAACCACTAAACATGTTATAATGCAAATTCCCTAATCACGTGAGACTAATTAAAACACTAACAATGACATAAACAACAACACATTATTGAAATTGAGTACGATTAACTTACCTTTTAGCATTCTTCACAAGCAATCCAATCAATAAGCAAGATCCATCTCATAAGACTGTCTCATCCTACAATACCACATAATAACGATCACAAATCATCCTACACTATAAGATAATACAAAACCCCTTATTATTATCCACTAATTATCCATATTACACATACTAATTACTAATTATTCAACCCAATTAAAAACCCCTAAAAGTTAGAGTTCATAAGACAAGAAAAAGGGTAGATCTCAACTTACAAGGTGAAGGGATAAACTAGAAGGTGAGAAATCCTCTAATCCAAGCTTGAATCCCCTAATATGGTGTTTGTGAGGATTTTATAGAGAAGGGAGAGAGTTTGGAGATATAAGGAATAAGATAGAAATAAAATAGGAGAAGGGAGGTTTGCGGGTTTAAAACCCGTCTGCCCAGAATGCACTCGATCGAGTGCCAAGTCCACTCGGTCGAGTGCCGAGTCCACTCGGTCGAGTTCGGAGTCCACTCGATCGAGTGACCCTAACTCGGTCGAGTGTTCAATCAACTCGGTCGAGTACAACACAATTCTCAATAATGACCAGTTTTCGTAAAAGAGTCATATCTCACTCGTTTCTTAGTCATTTTGGGCGTGTGAAATACCGTTGGAATCTTAAGAGAATAATATATCACCTCCAATTAGAATTACATCAATACCATGTCTACATCTGAAGCTATGACATTTTTAATACGACCCTTCTACAGGCGGACATTATAACAACTCCACTAAGTCTAGTATAAGGTCTTATCACCCATCCCAAGGTTCCTTTGTGGGTCTCAAAATATCTGGGTGTTACAATCTTCCTCCTTTATAATGAACTTCGTCCTTGAAGTCGCCTCACTCTCTGTTTTCACAACAGTTCCTCTAGCTTCCCTTAAGTCTCATTGCCGGTTCTCAAGTACTCTCTCGGCATTACCGTTGTCCTTTACTCTATCATATATTATGTCAAGATTCTTATTGTTATCTTCACTCTTATTAACCACACATGTTTATAGTACTCATCCTAAGGTTCTTTTTTTTCTCCACTCTCATTACCTGCTCTCATTCCTTACTCTTTCCTTAATTTCCGAGTTATTACATTCACTCCCCCTAAAAGAGAACTTCATCCCGAAGTTCAGCAGCCAAACTTCATAATGTGCTCTCATACGCTCGGTACCCGGGTCTGTAAATGACCATGTTTTGGGTTCATCACTCTTTCTTACTTATTGCAAATCCGTAATAAACTCTCATATAATCGTAATTCCATCGATATAATTTCCACTCTACAAGCCCCCAATGGTCAAAGCACAATGTCAAATCTACGGTTCTAATTTCTAATCTCATAAGTAACTCTCGACTGACGTTGGTGATCACACACACACACACACACACACACACACACATATATATATATATATATATATATATATATATATATATATATATATATATATATATATATATATATATATATATACCATGCGAGAAAGACTCAACATTATTACACATATATATATGTCACGTCAAATCTCACACAACCATATGAATGTGCATCCAATCCACAAGAATATACGGACTCCATGGAATAATTAAGGAACACTAAAATTACTCGTAATATGACTCATCATATTCAATTCTTCCATTTTCCGTATATACCATGTCACGTATGTACCGCGTCAAATCCTGAACATGATCACACATGTGTTTCCATACTCATTTCCATCCATCATCGATGTAACACTCCGTATTGTAGTTGGAGTATTTGGTCGAGTACTTGGTTGGTACTCGGTTGAGTGTGTGTTACTCGGCCGAGTGCACTTGACCGAGTAAACCGGTTCAGCATGTTAGACGGTTTCTTTTATGTGTTGTAATTGATTTAAGATATGTGTTGTAATTATTTGTACAATTGATAATGTGATTGATTGCTATTGGTGGATCTGAGTATGGTGTTGGTGTTGAGATGGTTGATGATGTTCACGAGGTGCGTCCTCGGCTGAGTAGAGTCACTTGCGGGAGTGGTTTCACGCCCTAGTTTTGCCCTCCGTGGAACCCACCACAAAAAGGGATGTGCACAATAATGAACAGGGTTATCGCTCGTTGATGAGCGGGGCTTAGGTGGGTAAGGCTGCATTCCCCCCACTGGCAGGGATACACACTTTAGTGTGTAGTCAGTTACGAGATATGATTGGGAGTTGGAGGTGGATTGCGATCAGCTGTTTATCTTATCGTACCTTATCTTATTCTGATTATGCAGGGAACTGACCCCGTTGTTGTTTTGTAAAATATGTAGTGATCCATTCAGGGATGGTGAGCGGATTGTGACAGATGATGATGGTCATTAGCTATGGGGACGAGATGGGGAGTCATCACTTCGAGTTTAGCTTCGTCCCGAAGTTTCTTATCCATTCCATATACCAACAGACCCGGAGGTTTTGTAGTGCACCACCAACATCTTCAACGACATAACAAACCATAATCCACCACATAAGGTCCATATTCGTGCTAATTTGTCATATTTAACTCGTTCTTAGGAGATTGTAGATCATCAAATCTTGTTTGAAAAGAGAGTCCTGTTTATTTGAAGTCTAGTTTATGAATGTCAAATTTCGTAGCCTAATTCCTTATGGTTTGTTCTATGTGATTTATTTATGAACCTATTGCTGAAAAGTCCGCGAATCTGATTTGGATATGGAAAATGGTTTGAAACCATAATTTATATGTCGATTCAGTTTTGGAGCTTTTTCATACATCATCTTTGTAGAGTCTAGATGACAATAGGATTTGGAATTACCGAAAAATAATGTTTTAAACTCATTTTATGAATCGATACTTTTTATGCGACGGATTTTGTCAGCTTTTTGAAATCAGTCTGAAAACCATTGATAAGTTTGGAATTTGGGAAAACATCATTGGACAAGTGTTGTAGCTAAGACTCATAGGGTTCCAATCCTATTAGCCTTTTATCGATTCGATTTTTATGGAATTAATTATGCATTTTATACCGAGTCTGTCATGTGCTGGAAAATCAGGAAAAGTCGTGCTTGTTCTTTAAGTTTAGATTCCTATTTAGTTATGATAAGTCTAGGTTATGTGCATGATTAATTGATTGAGTAGGTGGTAATTATACATAAATATGTTATGTAGGTGATGGATATGTGAAGGATCATAATTGATTGCTTGTAATTGGAATATTGCTAAAAGGTAGGGTTTCCCTACTTGGTTTACTCTTTAATTGATTTAAGATATATGTTACAATTGTTTGTACGATTGATAATCTGATTGATTGCTGTTGGTGGATTGGATTATGGTGTTGGTGTTGGGATGGTTGATGATGTTTGCGAGGTGCCTCCTCGGCTGAGTGGAGTCACTTGCGGCAGTGGCTTCACGCCCTAGTTTCACCCTATGTGGAACCCGCCACAGGAGGGGATGTGCACATTAATGAACAGGGTTATCGCTCATTGATGAGCAGGGCTTAGGTGGGTACAGCTATGGTCCCCCATTTCTAGGGCTACACACTTTAGTGTGTATTCAGTTACGAGATGTGATTGGGAGTTGGAGGTGGATTGTGATTAACTATTTATCTTATCGTACCTTGTCTTATTCTGATTATGCAGTGAACTAACCCCGTTGTTGTTTTGTAAAATCTGTGGTGATCCATTCGGGGATGGTGAGCAGATTGTGACAAGTGATGATGGTCTTTAGCCGGGGACGAGATGGGGAGTCATCACATCGAGTCTAGCTTCCTTGTCATGAGATTTCTGTTTTAGTTTCGGTTGTTTGAGCACTAGAGAACTTTTGTTTTGGATTTGGTTTTGGAACTTGTAATCGTTAACTTTAACTTTATACTTAATTAAATGTTTTGGAATGTTAATTTTGATATACTAGCCTCGGGAAAACGAAATGGTAGCATTATCCCATGCTAGGGTGGTCTTGGTAAGGCACCTTGGTATGTGAGGGTGTTACAATCGACACTTCCGGTTATAAGGAAGATTACCATACTCAACTGATACGAAAGTTGGTAGCTTTCGTTGAAACACGGAAGCAAGAACAAAACCAACATGAACTAAGATTGTCACGCCTCACTTAACAATGGAATTAGGGTAGTTTTTATGTAACTTGTATTGTAAACAAGTCAAGATAACAAGGGTGTTAATTGTAGTGTGAAATTGGAACAAAGAATAGCAACAAATAACGAAACAACAGAAAGCGAACGAACAATAAGATAAAAGAGATATTTGGTCAAGTTAGACCTATAACTTAAACAATGCTGACCAATTTGCAAGACCTATTGCTCCTTGATCGAGTTAATGTTTGATCGCGTCAAACTGTAACCAGGTTTTGGATCAAAAATGTGTCGAATCGAAAGAAAAAATTGCAAGGCCAAGCTTGAGATTTTTATTATCAATCATACGTTGTAAAAAAAAAAAGCTAATTACAAAGCTTTTTATAGGCTGGAAAAAAACCGAAGTAAAAACCTTAACAAACCAGCTAAACAAACGCCTAAAACCAATAGAAAACAAAAAACACTTTCCTAAAAACCGACTTACCTTATTATGCTATTAAGAAATAAATGAGCTGAAGTATTAAACTAATTTATTTGGAAATAAAAATTACTCCCTAAATAATAATATAAGATAAAACTTATGGCGACGACTTTAATTATGCATTTCTGAGCTGAACCGTTTCTCCTTTTACGTGATAAGCTTAGCCCTTTTCTTCGATATATAACGTAAATCAGTCATCCTTATTTGAGCTACTCAATTTCAGATCATTCCCTCTCCCTTAGAAGAGAATTGATCTCAATTCTTGTAGTATTGCTCCTCTGGGATCATAACTGAACACAACCAGCAAGAGAGCAAGAATGATGATGAACATGAGTTTTTTTCACCTTATTTCAATAAAGCCCTTGTGCCAACCACCCCACCTCCCTCCGTGCACAAACATAAGCAAATTACCACGAACTCCGTTGATAGACCAACAATGTAACCACGAAGATTCTTCCTTAGTTGCAGCACTCCCCTTTGCTAGACGCTCCAACAAACCACGACGAGCCTGATCTCTAACCTCCTTAGGATTAACCATACATTCAAAACCAAAATCAAATATACCCAACCCAACACCAAGAGCTGGTGTATAACATGGTGCCTTCGAATCAGCCACCACCGTTGCTTCAACCTTGTATTCGTCAAATATAGGTGATCGGTTGAAATTAACTAAGGGATCGATGTATTCTAATACTTGCTCACTTTCTTTAGATTCAAATTCCTCATCCTCGGCTAGCATTGTGAGACTCAATCTTTTCTTTAGGCCAGAACGCATAGCTTGGGATCGCTTTGGAAGACATGGGCTTAAGAACGACCTTCTTTACATTAGAAACCAGTTCATACTCATTGCTTCGCCCTCTATACATCACGTCCCTATCATATTGCCATGGAAGCCCCTAGAGAATGTGACAAGCATCCATAGGAACCACGTCACACACAACCTCGTCTTTATAAGAACCCATAGCAAAACAAACTCGAACCTGCTTGGAAACATGAACCTTCTTATCATCACCTAACCAATGTAAATCATATGGACTTGGGTGAACAATTGTTGGTAAGGCTAATTTCGAAACAAACTCACTTGAAGCGGGGCTTAGGTGGGTATGGGTGTGGTCCCCACAGCGGGCTACACTTTAGTGTGTAGTCGATTCTGAGATGTGATTGGGAGTTGAAGGTGGATTTTTCTGGTCCTAAAATTTTTAGGATATTTTGGTTAATTTTTTTTGATTTTTATTGTTCATAATTTACAATAATGGCATTTAAATGTGATTTTATGAGTAAAAATGTCATTTTTGGTCTAAAATTAGCTATACTTTGAATTTTCACTTGGTTTTTGGATATGTTGTCACATATATTATTTTGAGATAACCTGTAAATTTTCATAATTTTTGGACTTGTTATGCTCGAAAAATGAATTTTTCATTATTAAATTCGGATTTAAGTGAAAAATAGGTTAATATGAGTTAAATTTCGAATCTGGTCATAGAAAATTAATATGTTGTCACATGCAATTTTACAAGATGTGTAAAATAATTGGCTATAAAGAAGTCTTTTTGCATGATTTATGAATTTTTGAAGAAAAATAGCATAAATAGTGACATTATTAGTGGAAAATTAATAAAACATAATCTATGACTTAGGAAAAACGTCTAATGTTGCATTTTATTATATTTTTCAGATCTAAAATTGAAAAGTTAATGAAAATAATTTTTCCATGTTTTTATGATTATTTTATTAAAATCGATAAACCGCAACATTGTTTTTCCGGAAAATTTTCGAAATTTTTAACCTAAGATTTTGAACATTATGAGTGTCATGGAATTTTTCCAGAATGTTCATGAATTTAAATTTCAAATTTTGAATTTATTTGAAATTTTGTGATTTATTTGAAGTTTAATAGCTTATTTTTGTAATTTTGGTCCATTTATGAACAATTTTATAAAATATGGGCTAATTATGGTCAAATTATTAGTGAAGACTATATTTTGAGTCCTAAGAGGTTAGGTAATTAACTTATGCATAAATATGAGTTTATGTATTTTTGTGATTATAAAATGTTGAAATCACTCAAATCCGTAAAAACCGAGTAATATACGATATCGCATTAATTAAAGGCGATTTAGCATAAAATTAACCATGTTAATACATATTATAATGCTGCATTTTCTTTATGATTGTCATAATTTTAATTTATGTAATTTTTTTGAATTATGTAATTTTACTTAGTATGGCCTTAGATTTAATCGTATTTTTCCTAAATGTATGGGAATATCGATCTCGTTGTAATTTTTATTGGATCTCGTATCACCGTTTTCTTTGTAATTTAATAGATTTATTTTATTTTAGTTACAAATGTATAATAGGAAATTATGTAATTGATTATGTAATTTTATTCATTCCGGAGTTCCCAAAGACGGTTTTCTTCAAGAATGGGTGACATAAAGACGGTGTTACCTTAGATGCGTACAAACAAGTTCAAGGGACCAATGGAGTTGGTTTCCGAATATGTAATAGTTAAATAGTTTTTCAATTTTAGGAAAGGCCATACTAGGATTTATTTATTTATTTTTATGCTTGCATTTTATTTTATGTCACATGCATCGCTAAATCGCCATAACTAAACATGCATTGTTTTTTTATCGAGTTTATCGACCGTGTCAATTAGAATTATCGTAGTTCACCGCTTTAGTTCACTTAAAACGTGATAGATAATAAATTGACATGACCTCTCGCTTAAAACAATTAATCGAGACATAGCCTTACCAAATAGTAGAAACCATGAAAACCTATTTCGTGAGGAGTGCATTTGCCACACCTGGTACAAACCTTGTTACGTAGGGGAAGTGGGTGATGAATGTTAATCCACCGAATTCATGTTGATGAGGGATGTATCGGCCCCACCGTGCCCAAGTTAATGTGGGTTTGAATCATGGACACATTTATTCGAAATTTGGATTGAACTCAACAAAAGTATTTGATAAGGGATGTATCGCCCCACCGTGCCCTCTTGTCGATGTTTTGGGCTAAAGATAATTGTTAATGTAATATTATCGACCAAGAGTTCTAAAAGTAGAATCGATTAAACGTTAATCCACCGAATTATATTGATAAAGGATGTATCGGCCCCACCGTGCCTAAGTCGATATGAATTTGGGTCTTGGAATCATTTATTATTGGGTAGAGTCACTATATAAATGTTCATATCTTGTTAATATTTTACAAGTATGATTTTAAAAGACAAATGTTAATATTTCCTTTTTCCTCCATATTTGTAGTTCTAAAACAATGAATCCATCAAATGCTATCGCACCAATTACTATTGATTCTTATCACAATGTTCTTGACGACATTTGCTCCAACAACGATTTCGATACAACTAGAGAACTTCATTTCGGACAGTTCGTGATGTGGAAACCTTAATTTCATCACCCTTCTAAACTACCCACTACTACTAGGACTCGTGTGAGTCCGTCTCTGTGAAGACTACCCAGCTTGTAAGCTATAGGGTCTTTGTCTCAGGGAAGATAAAGATACTCAAAGCAGCGGAGCTCTAGCAATCAAGTTCTTGCTACAAAGGGCAAGAGCTTCAAGAAGAAAGGAAAGAAAATCAAAAACTTCAAGCAAGTTAATGATGAGTGCCATTATTGCTATGGCATGGGACATCGGCTTAGGAATTGTCCCATGTATTTGCGAAATATAAGGGAAGGACTCATTACTCCAAAAGGTACAATTCCTAAAGAAATTTATGTTATTGATATAAATTATACTTCCACTACTTATACGGGTACTAGATACCGGTTGTGGTTCTCACTTTGTAATCATTTACATGTGGTTTAAGAGATGTGGAGAGAGGCTTAGCAAGGGAGAGGGGATCTACGCTTTGAAACGGGAGCTCGGTAGCGCTAATCCAAGGGAACTTATGTTTTAGTTTGCTAAATGGATTTGAGTTGTATTTGCATAATTGTTTTTATGTACCTACATTCTCTAAAAACATTATTTCAATCGCCATGCTAGACATGGACGGTTTTTGTTTTGCCATTAAGAACAATTGTTGTACTATTTCTAGGAATGATTTGGTTATTGCTTACTTCCATCAATGGCATTTACATTTTAGAGACTCAAACCGACAAGAGATATTTATAACATTCAATCAAAGAAACTCAAAACAAGTGACCCAAGTGAAGCTGCCCATTCGGGCAACTGTCGATTAGGTCACATACACGAGAATCGCATCAAAAGATTAATTTCAACTAATGTGATTACACCATTTGATTATCAATCATATGGTACATGCGAATATTGCCTAATTGGCAAAATGACTCGTAATCCTTTAGGTGGAAGGGACACGAGCTAGTGAGCTATCGGGACTCATACACACCGGCTGCATGACCATCGAGTATCACCGCTCGTGGTAATTATGACTACTTCATAACCTTCACCGATGATTTAAGTAGATATGGGTATATCTATTTAATTAAACATAAGAGTAAGTGCTTGAGAAATCTGAAGGAATTTCAAAACGAAGTAGAGAACCAATTGAATAAAAGGATTAAGACACTACGATCCATCGTAAGGAGAATACCTTAGTCAATTTGATTCACACTTGAAAAGTCATGGTATTATATCACAACTTTCTCCACCCGGAACACCTCAACTTAATGGTGTTGCTGAAAGGAGAAATCGAACCTTACTTGATATGGTTCGATCCATGATGAGTCAAACCGAGTTACCGAACTCGTTTTGGGATTCAAATACAAACCGCAATCCGATCTTTGAATAATAGTCCCACAAAGTCCACCGAGAAAGACTCCATGTGAGAATGGACGGTAAGATCCCAAATATATCCTATATGAAGATTTGGGGATGTGATGCTTACGTCAAAACTAAGAACGACAACAAGCTTGCCCCAAGATCCGAAAAATGCACTCAGAGTTACCCCTCGACCTCTCGAGGATATTACTTCTACAAACCTCAAGATCATAAAGTGTTTGTGTCTTGTGAGGTCGTTTCTTAGAAAAGGAATTTATTTCTAAGAGACATAGTGGGAGAAATTTTGAACTTGATGAAGTTCAAGAGCCACAAACCGAGGTAGAGACGCAAGAAGATGTTCCTTCGCTGCCTAAACGGTTGTACCTCCTCCACTAAGAAGGACGGGCCGAGTAATCCGCCATCCCGATCGATATGTGGGACTTATCGAGGAAGATGGAACACTCGATGTGTTGCTTATGGAAAGTGACGAGCCCGCCACCTACAAGGCCGCAATCTCTGGGCCCTAATTCCACCTTACGGCTTGAAGCCATGAAGTCCGAAATGGATTCTATGCTTGAAAACCAAGTTTGGGACTTCGTAGATTTGCCTAAAGGGGCAAGACCCCTCCAATGCAAATGGATATTCAAGGTCAAAATGGCATAGAAGGACATGACGATGTCTACAAAGCTAGGCTAGTGGCAAAAGGATTTACCCAAGTCCAAGGTCTCCATTATGATGAGACCTTCGCCCCGTAGCCATGCTAAGATCCATACGGATTTTGTTAGCGATCGCCGCATTTCATGATTATGAAATATGGCAAATGGATGTCAAAACCGCTTTTCTAAATGGGCATTTAGAAGAGGAGGTGTACATGATACAACCCAAGGTTTTGTTGATTCTAAAATCCTAACAAAGTGTGCAAGCTTAAGAGATCCATTTATGGTCTTAAGCAAGCATCTAGAAGTTGGAATCATCGATTCAATCATGTTATAAAGGAAAATGGTTTCACTCGAAATATTGAGGAACCATGTTTATACATGAAATTCAAAGGGAGCAATGTTGTGTTCCTAATCTTGTATGTCGATGACATACTACTCATTGGAAATGATATTCCAATGTTGTCTTCCGTTAAGAAGTGGTTAGGTAACCACTTCCAAATGAAGGATTTAGGAGAGGCACAACGCATATTAGGTATCCGGATCTATAGAGATAGATCCAAGAGGATATTGGCACTAAGTCAAGAGTCTTATGTTGATAAGATTCTTCGACGATTCAAGATGGACAAATCCAAAAGGGGTTTGGTACCTATGGTAATCGGAACGATATTGAGCAAGACTCAATGTCCCTCCGAACCCCATGATGTTGAACGTATGAAGTTGATCCCTATACGCTTCCGTTGGATCAATCATGTACGCCATGATATGCACACGTCCCGATGTCTCGTATGCCTTGAGCATGACGAGTAGATATCAAGGAAATCCTGTGAGAGTCATCGGATTGTGCCAAGAACATCCTTAAGTACTTGAGAAGAACTAAGGACTCTATCCTTGTGTTTGGAGGAGACACCGAGTTGCGTGTTAATGGATACACGACCAAGTTTTCAAAATGACAGAGATGACATGAAATCACAAGCCGGTTTTGTTTTCATGCTCAATGGTGGTGCCGTAGAGTCGGAGAAGCTTCAAGGAAGTCAGAATCATGGATTCGACAACGGAGAGGAGTACATAGCAAAGATCGGTCGCCAAGGAAGCTATGTGATCAAGCAATTCACGGAAGGTCTAAAAGTAGTACCTACCGCCAATGATCCCATCACTCTCTATTGTGATAATAGTGGGACGATCTTCCAAGCTAAGGAGCCAAAGTCTAGTAATAGATCTAGACATGTACTTAGAAAATATCATGTAATAAGAGATTTCATTGAAAAGGAAATTGCGATTTGTAAGGTTGGGACGGATGACAACATAGCCGATCCGCTCACCAAGCCTTTATCGCAGCTAAGCATGATGGACATGTTACGTCCATGGGACTTAAACGTGTACCAAGTTTTTGTTAGATTTTGAAATGAAATAAAAGTGTTGTTTTTGTTCATGTTCATAATCACATTTGTCTTTTATCTTTAATTTATACATTGTTACATCCAAACGGGTTGTAGAGACAATTGAACCCCGTTAAAGTGAACACGGATTAACATAGTATTTGCCCATAGTCACTTGTATGAGGTGACGTCTAGAAGTGACTAGAGTGTGAGGCGATTGATGGCAAGTTCAAGTGCCATAGAGTCATGTGAGATGACTAGTCGATCACATAGCAGACGTTAGAACATTTTGTCGGCCTTAATGACCGCTTATAGAGTTCGGCAAATTTATATAGCCTGGTCGTGGCGAGAGCTACTATAGTATTCAAATGAGTCGATTCTTTTGACTAAAGACTATTCTCCTAAGATGGCACAAGTTTGATTAACTTTGATTTGTGTTACTACGACCTTCGTAAATGGGGTCAAATGGGCATATTTTGGGTTATGATGGCCGTGGCTAGTCGAAGGGAATGAGTGCGATAGGAATTGTCCATCCCTAGTCAAGGTTATAACAATATCTCAGGGCCACTCGAGGAGTAATGAACCGGAAATGCGTGGCCACGCTCGGAAAGTATCTATGATAGATAAGTCCGGTCAATCGTTATTCTCCGGACGAGGAAACCACTCGATATGATCACTGCAAGCACGACCCGAAAGACACCTTGCATTGAGTGGGGAGATAGTAATAGGACAAGAGAATTAGGACGCACACGGTAATGATTGGCCGATCTAGAGTTTGACATTACCTGCTGTGACGGTGGTGATGACCCCCTAGGTCATACCTTAAAGGGAAAATTACCGATT
Organism: Silene latifolia; assembly: GCF_048544455.1. Lineage (NCBI taxonomy): Eukaryota > Viridiplantae > Streptophyta > Magnoliopsida > Caryophyllales > Caryophyllaceae > Silene > Silene latifolia. The sequence goes on from NC_133532.1 coordinate 70,829,992, forward strand.
ATTTAATTAAATAACGTTACGAGTTAATTAAATTACTTGAAAATGTGATTTTGGAAGTAAAATTTACTATCATATTGAAATGTGATTAAATGAGTTTCATTAATCCTAAACTGATGAAATTATTGTTTAAGGAAACAATCGAATTGAATGAATTTTTAAATGCGATTTATAAATTGGTAAAAATATTTTAAGACAAGTAATTATGAAATTACTAAATCGATTTTTGTATGTGACGTATTTTTATTAATACGTTGATTTTTAATATGTTAAAAAATACATAACAAATTATGTTACATGTGACATGTTACATATCGAGAATTTACAAAAATAATATGGACACCATATTATGATTAAAATTTAAATAATGGGGTATTGGGTTAATATTGTGTTGATTAATTTATTAAGTAAACATAATAATTACCTAATGGTCTAGCCATGCAAGCCTATGAACATTGTTAAGAGCAACAACTTCATGCATTGGCTCACCTCAAAAGCCCCCCTACCACCCTACAGAAGAGAAAACCATATGATGGTTTTCTCATATTTTTACCTAATTATATACAAAATGTTTTGTATCATATTCATTCACTTGTTCATCCAAAAATAACAATCCTAGAGAGAATAAATCCTCCTAATCTTCTCTCATAAAAACCGAAAATATTCAAGTGTTACAATTTATTTTTGGTTCAATTTTCTACCTAGATTAATATGATGGTCTTTAGCTATGGGGATGAGATGGGGAGTAAACACTTCGTGTCTAGCTTCGTCCCGAAGTTTCTTATCCATCCCATAAACTAAAAGACCCCGAGGTTTTGTGGTGCACCACCAACATTTTCAACGACATAACCAACAATAATCCGCCACATAAGGTTAATATTCGTGCTCATTTGTCATATTTAACTCATTCCTAGGAGATTGTAAATCATCAAATCTTGTTTGAAAACAGATTCCTATTTATTTGACGTCTAGTTTATGCATGTCAAATTTCGTAGCCTAATTCCTTATGATTCGTTCTATGTAATTTATTTATGAACCTATCACTGAAAAGTCCGCGAATCAGATTTGGTTGTGGAAAGTGGTTTGAAACCCTAATTTATATGTCGATTAAGTTTTGTGGATTTTTCATACATTATCCTTGTAGAGTCTAGATGACAATAGGATTTGGAATTACCGGAAAATAATGTTTTAAACTCGTTTTATGAATTGATACTTTTTATGCAACGGATTCTATCATCTTTTGGAAATCATTCTGAAAACCCTTGATAAGTTTGGAATTTGGGAAAACTTCGTTAGACAAGAATTATAGCTACGACTCATAGGGTTCCAATCCAATTGCCTTGTATCGATTTGATTTTTTCCGGGAATTAATTATGCATTCTATACCGAGTCTGTCATGTGCTAGAAGATCAGGAAAAGTTGAGTTAGTTCTTTAAGTTGAGATTCCTATTAAGTTATAATGAGTCTAGGTTATGTGCATGATTAGTTCGTAGTCATATACGAGATGTGATAGGGAGTTGGAGGTGGATTGTGATCGCCTATTTATCTTATTGTACCTTGTCTTATTCTCGATTATGCGGTGAACCGGCCCGTTGTTGTTTTGTAAAATTTGTGATGATCCATTCGGGGATGGTGAGCGATTGTGACAGGTGATGATGGTATTTAGCTATGGGGACGAGATGGGAGTCATCACTTGAGTCTAACCTGTTTTGTCATGAGATTTCTTGTTTTATTTTCAATTGTTTGAGCACTAGTGAACTTTTGTTTTGGATTTGGTTTTGGAACTTGTAATCGTTAACTTTTACTTTATACTTAATTAAATGTTTTGGAATGGTAACTTTGATATACTAGCCTCGGGAAACCGAGATGGTAGCAATCTCTCATGCTAGGGTGGTCTTGGTAAGGTACTTTGGTATGTGAGGGTGTTACAATCGATACTTCCGTTCATAAGGAAGATTACCATACACAGTTGATACGAAAGTTGGTAGCTTTCGTTGAAACGCGGAAGCAAGAACAAAACCAACGTGAACTAGAGTGTCACGCCCGACTTAACAATGGAATTAGGGTAGTCTTTATGTAACTTTTATTGTAAACAAGCCAAGATAACAAGGGTGTTAATTGTTATGTGAAATTGGAACAAAGAACAACAACAAATAACGAAAAAACAGAAAGCGAACGAACAATAAGATAAAAGGGATATTTGCTCAAGTTAGACCTATAACTTGAACAATGATGACCAATTTGCAAGACCTATTGCTCCTTGATCGAGTTAAAGTTTGATCGCGTCAAACTATAACCAGGTTTTGGATCGAAAATGCATCTAACCGAAAGAAACAATTGTAAGACAAAGCTTGAGATTTTTATTATCAATCATACATTGTAAAAAAGAGCTAATTACAAAGCCTTTTATAGGCTGGAAAAAAACCGAAGTAAAAACCTAAACAAGCCGCCTAAACACACGCCTAAAAACCAATAGGAAACAAAAAACACTTTCCTAAAAACCGACTTACCTTATTTTGCTATTAGGAAATAAACTAGCTGAATTATTAACCTAATTTATTTGGAAATAAAAATTACTCCCTAAATAATAATACTAGATAAAACTTAAGGCGATGCGGTTAATTATGCATTTCCTAGCTGAACCGTTTTCTCCTTTCACGTGATAAGCTTAGCCCTTTTCTTCGACATTTAACTTAAACCCATCATCCTTATTTGAGCTACTCAATTTTGGATCATTCCCTCTCCGTTAGAAGAGAATTGACCTCAATTCTTGTAGTATTGATCCTCCGGGATCAAAACTGAACATAGCCAGCAAGATAGCGAAAATGATGATGAACATGAGTTTTTTTCACCTTATTTCCAGAAAGCCCTTGTGCAAACCACCCCACCTCACTCCGTGCAAAAACATAAGCAAAGTACCACGAACTCCGTTGCTAGACCAACAATGTAACGCCGAAGATTCTTCCTTAGTTGCAGCACTCCCCTTTGCTAGACGCTCCAACAAACCACGACGAGCCTGATCTCTAACCTCCTTAGGATTAACCATACATTCAAAACTATAATCAAATATACCCAACCCAACACCAAGAGCTGGTGTATAACATGGTGCCTTCGAATCAGCCACCACCGCTGCTTCAACCTCATATTCGTCAAATATAGGTGATCGATTGAAATTAACTAAGGGATCGATGTATTCTAATAGTTTCTCATTTACTTTAGATTTAAATTCCTCGTCCTCGGCTAGCATTGTGATCCTCGATCTTTTCTTAAGGCCAGAACGCACAGCTTGGACCGCTTTGGACGACATGGGCTTAAGAACGACCTTCTTAACATTAGAAACCAGTTCATACTCAATCGTTCGCCCTCTATACATCACGTCCCTATCATACTGCCATGGACGCCCCAAGAGAATGTGACAAGCATCCATAGAAACCACCGCACACACAACCTCGTCTTTATAAGAACCAATAGCAAAACAAACTCGAACCGGCTTGGAAACATGAACTTTCTTATCATCACCTAACCAATGTAAACCAACGCACCATTTTACGATTTACCTTGAGCTTCAACTTTCAAACACAAGCTACAAAGTGTGTTGAAGTCAGAATACAACTGCAATTCTACGGCATGGGCTATGTTACGATTTAAACCTCTCAAAAAGCGAGCCACCTTATGTTCTTCATTCTCTTCCATGTCACTCATTAATGTCAACTTCCCAAACTCGTCAATATATTCGCTAGCACTCAAATTTCCTTGCATTAAATCAGCAATTCCCTGATACAAAGTAAGTTTATACGTCGATGGCACATACCTTTTCCTTCAAATTTTTATACCACAACGACGCACTTCAAGCAAGTTTAAGGATTGCATACTTACAGCTCTTTTCATCGGACAAGTCTTTGAACTCCAACATGCGTTCGATCTTTCTCTCCCACTCGAAATACTCCTCTGGTTCGGTGCCTCCTGCGAACTCTGGAAGCTTTGTGACCTTGAACTCTTTTACGGGCTTCTGTCTAAGACCAGTTCGCCGTATTGTCGGCCTAGTGCGTAGAAAATCTCGTACTTGGGTGAGTAGGGTTTCATAGTCAAATTATTCCATTGAATTAGGATCTGTAACTTGTCTCTGATGCCAAATGATACGAAAATTGTGCATAAACGGTTTAATAGAATAACGAACAATAATGAAAAATGGATATTTGAACGATCTAGACCTATAGATCGTTCAATGGTGATCAAGTTCGCAAGACCTATTGCTATTTGATCGAGTTAATGTTTGAAAACGCGTCAAACAAGAACTAGGGTTGGAACGAAACGCGTCGATCCGAATAGCACAATTGCAACAACAATTATGTTTCTTTTCTTATTCAATATTTAATATTCAATCTGACCGAAAATAACAAACTAAACCCCCTATAAATAACTATAGTCTTCTTAACCAAGAAGAAATATATTAACTAAAAGATAATTAAAATATAACTAATAAACTAACTAAAAGATAACTAAAATTCTAAACTTAATCAACAAGATCTAACAACTAATAAAATCTAATCTTATTTCTAGTTTTATTTTGTATCATACTCGCTTTCTTCAAAAGAACCATGGAATCCACCGGGCTCAAATATAAGTCTTATAAGTATTGATGTGAATTTGATGTTGAACATTAGCAAGAACCACGAACATAGTGTCCGACCACCTTTGATACAACCTTGTAGCCCGTTTATTGCTCCTAGTTTTAAAGCCCTCTTGTGCCATCTCAACTCGTGCCTTCCACCCCTCCACTCTCTTTGCACGAGAATAACTTTAGCATTAACTTTAGCAGTTTCCTCATCATTATAATCATAAAAAATAGAGGCAATGTTGGATCAAACTTAACCTTCTCTTCGTAGCTTGTCTCACACCAGAACATTCCTGCCATGTCTTTTTGTGTCCTCTTCTTGGATGAACATTACACATGAATAGTAACTTTTTTTTGCTATCACGCCTAGAATAACAAGTTACTAAAAACTTGTTCTGAGATGCAAAGTCGATCAACCCTTAAAGTACTTACTTGAGTTTAACCCTAGAACTCCAATGTGATCGAGAAATTCAACTAGCAACTTGGCTTTGACAAGTCTAGGATCGTTTAGATTTAGGGAAATCAAGACCCAGAGCTCTGATACCACTTATGATACGAAAATTGCGCGGAAGACGCTTTAATAGAATAACGAACAATAATGAAAAAGGGATATTTGACCGATCTAGACCTATAGATCATTCAATGATGATAAATTTCACAAGACTTATTGCTAGTTGATCGAGTTTTTGTTTGAAAACGCGTCAAATAATAACTACGGTTGGAACGAAACGCATCGATCCGAATAGCACAATCGCAACATCAATTTACATTTCTTTTCTTATTCAATATTCAATATGATGAAAATAACAAACTAAACCGCCTATAAATAACTATAGTCTTCTTAACCAAGAAGAAATCTATTAACTAAATAATAATTAAAAGATAACTAATAAACTAACTAAAAGATAACTAAAATTCTAAACTTAATCAACAACATCTAACAACTAATATAATCTAATCTTATTTCTAGTTTTATTTTCTATCACTCAATCATACAAATGACCACTATATGACATATAATTTGCACCGATCATATGACATAGACATCGTTATCATAAAATAAAATAGCGGAAAGTAACATGCATCATGCAAGATTATCACATCCTCTTGTCATCAAATTTCTCGTGTCGCATAATAATTTTCATTTAATCTTACTTTTAAACAGCAAAATGCCATGTAATACGGTCAAACGTACACAATTCACAAAATAACACCCACATAGGGTCATCATGCTCATCCAAACACGAGTCTATTATTATAAGTTATGAGACAAGGGTATACGACTAATATTCGGTCGAATATTGACAAAAGAAGGGTCAAAGCAGACCACTCGATCGAGTGGAATGGGCCACTCGGTCGAGCAGAAGGCACTCGGTTGATTACAAGGCGCACTCGTCTGAGTGTCACCTGGGCAGATTCGTGTCTCACTTGGAATTGCTTCAAACTCGGTCTATTCTACTACATAAATGCAAGCAAGTGTCAACGGATGACTAACACACTACCCAACAACCAAAATGTAAACAAGTATTGGCCTTATGGCCATGATTACGACATCATAAGATAAACTATCCGAGTTACACTACCAACACAAACATGCTATTTCATAGTTATTTTCACAACCGTTCCATCTCCTCCCCCACCACCGGCGACGGTATCACCATACCGTCACCAACAACGGCATTGTAATGCGACACAATAGTCAATAGTCACATGGGTATACATAAAACCTTATACTATATCGTGAACACGACCCTGACAAGCCATTATTCTCAAGGAATAATACCAACATCATCACCCAAACAAATGCTACAACGAGGTTACCTTGCACACCATGAATGTTTCGCGTAACAATTAAAAGACGACTTTACAAACAATATCTTATACTATCATTCACAAGCCAGACTCTCACCCAACTACTTTCACACCTCATGCATACACATTTAGCTTTAGCGGTCATACTATATAACACAAGTGATCAAATCATTTAACAACGTGATTAAACCCACACTCGTTACGTAGCACTCTTACTCTCATAACAGCGAAAATCAAGCTTGGTAAAACCAACTCCACCATTATATATCCCAATTATTAAAATTCAAACTCAACCCTCTTACGTCATGGCCAACAACACGACCTCCTCACAAGGATTCACCCAGTTTCATAAACCTTTGTCGCCATTTATTCAATTCATACCATTCCTCAAGTTATATCTCACACCCTCCAACACACTAACTGTTTTGGCTTCGCATCTTGAGCTTTGATTACGAATGCTTGATATTGACTTTTTGGCTTCTACAACTTTTTCATTTGCTTTCTCTCTTTTGCTTTTTGCTTTTTTTTTTTTGCTTTGTTTTTTTTTTTTTGCTTTTTTGCTTTTTCCTTTTTGCTTTTTTTTTCCTTTTACTTTGACGTTCTGATGTGTAACACCCCCATACACCCAGGTGCCTTACCAAGACTATATAATGCATGGAAGTGCTACCATCTAGATTACCCGAGGCATAGTAATCGAAAGTGACCATCAAGAAATGTACTTTAAGTAAATAAATTTAGAGTGATTACGTCAAAAGCAAAACTATAAAGTACAATACAATTGTTCCAAACCAAACCAACTAAAGTAAATAAAATGTCATGACACAACAACGGAAGACTACTATCAGACTCGTGGTGACTCCATCGCCAGTTAATCCTGCGCGCCTCCACAGTATACCTGCTAGACAACTGCTCACCACCCCCGAATGGATCACCACAGTTTTTAAAACATTTAAACGGGGTCAGTTACTGCATAAACAATATAAGATAAACAACAACTGATACACAATCACAATTTTCAACACCGTCACATTTCCACTTTTGACTACACACTAAAGTGTGTAGCCCCGCTAGAATATCCATCGCAACGGATATTTCACGCGCCGGTGGGGGACGGCAGCCGTGCACCCACCAAATCCCTACTCATCAATTCCGAGCGAAAACCCAAGTTCCTTAATGTGCACATCCCCTCCTGCGGCAGGTTCCACAGAGGGCGAATCAAGGGGTGAAGCCACTCTCGCAAGTGACTCTACTCAGCCAAGGACGCGCCTCGCGAAACAGAGACAAACACCTCCAACCAATTATACAACAACAATAACCAATACGATAAGATCAACAACAATAAACAACCAACAACAATCCACCATCAACCTAATATAATCAATGCCAATACCAATTATGATATAATCATCATGACAATCAACTAGACAACCATCTTATAATCATTTATCGATATGACTCATATTTAAGCATATTTAGTCCCCTAAATAACTTCGTTCCTATGCTTTATAGCACATAATTGGGTCATTTACTATCTTTAGTTTCCCATTTTGCATATTCTTTGAGGTTTTATCTCTTTGGTAGGAAAGGAGTGTTAACCTTGCATTTACAATCACCGTTTATGGACTTCTATGAAAGCGATGCATCAAAGGAACAATGGGATAACGATATTGGAGGGGATGATAGTAACCAATGAAGATGTTGTTAGCTAGGTGGAGCGGGCGTGAGGCACCCACCATGGCTAAGGTGAAACTCTCATTTTCCCCTCATTTTTCATTACAAAGAATTCATGCTTTTCTAACATTGGTTAACAATTAATTGTTTCAAACTTTAATGGTGTCCTTGTAAAAGTTAAGGACTATTTTTCCACCTTAACAACATCAAGGTAATGATAATTTATTGTTCTCACTTGAAAAATCCAAAATGACAAATTAGCTCCATGCATTGCATACTTGTGCATGAACTCCCCCATTTCTACACTAGAAATAGTGTCTCATTTGGTTTGGGGAAGTTCAAGCACAAGCATTGGGAGTTAATCTAAATTAGCTCTCCAACAAACAAATTCATGCTTCATATAGTACAGTGTAGTTTGCATCACTTGTATATATGTCATATAGATTGCATAGTAGTGTAGAAATCATGCATTATCATTTAGCTTGCATAATTTCCTATCGTTTTGGCCATTGAGGACTGTTAGGCCCAATTTAGCCTGGTCTGACTGTAACCTGGCCTGACCTTACAAGGCTGATTGGGGCAAACGGAGACCGGACAGTTCTAACCACTGTCAGGCAGATAAAGAATATTACAGGATGAATAGGCTACTTAGACCCAGAAGAAAGGCCTGAAGGTAAGCACGGAATAGCCTGGCAAAGACACCTAAACAGCTTGGATTAAGTGAAGAGCAACAAAACGATTGTATGAAGATGAATGTTCATGTCCTATTCTCAAGGAAGACCAAGTCTAACCATGAAGCTATATCACCAATGAACCTGGACATACAAGAGGAGAATTAGTTGAAGAAGTAATCAAAGGAGAACGAGTCAACCGAAGTAATAGGGAATGTGCCCTATTAATCCGGTAACAGCTCCAACAAAAGAGGAAGACGTTGAAGATCAATGTAACGTTTATATTTGTATAACTATAAATATTGTAATCTGGCATTTGTAATTTGATTCATCAATCATCAGTGTTAAACCACTTCACTACTTATTTTTCATTATTTTACGAGCACACAGTTACTTAAACAAATTTGTATCCAGCTTATCTAAATAAGATAAACATTATTCTTTATACTTAATCTTTCCCTATTATTCATTTACAATATTTCAAACTTATAGAGCTAGATACCCAAATTATTCTTTAATGAAGCCGGACCTATTCAGGGAAAATCCTGCTAAAACAATTGGCGCCCACCGTGGGGCATCTAGTTCTTCAACCAATAAAATTCCCTTTATCATTTTTCGTTTAATATTCACACACAAAAATGGTGGAACTCACCCTTAACAACAATTAGCGGTGCCTTGGCTAAAATCAAAGAATTAGAGGCAATTCAAGAGAAGGCAGTACAAGCAGAAGCAGAAGTCAATAGGCTAAAGGAATCTGAGTCTAGCCTGAGGAAAAAATTGGAAAATCAGGCCTCAGGCTCCAGGACCAGATTCGAACCAGGAACCCCATTCTCATCTATTATCAAAAACATTGACTTCTCCAATTTTGGAACCCCGGAGAAGGATACATTATCCGGTACCCCAACCATTTCCAATGATGAAACAAACAAAATCAAGCAACAATAATGATGGCTATGCTTCAGAAATCCAAAAACTCCACAACAAAATAGAAAATATACCGGAGTACAGGACCACGTGGTGAAGTGGAAATTGATAGCTTTTGCTTGACTCGCCCTTTGCAGATGAAATTGCAAAGATCGACCTCCCCAAGAAATTCACCGTCCCATCCATGAGAACCTATGATGGAACCTCTGATTCACAAAATCACGTTGCTATATTCAAACAGAAGATGTTGGCTGCCTCAATACCCAGTGAACTCAGGCAGGTCTGCATGTGCAAAGGCTTTGGTACAACCCTGACCGGAGCAGCATTACAATGGTTCATTAATCTCTCAAATGGAGGTATCAAGAATTTTGCAGAATTGATTAATGCCTTCAATCACGAATTCGCAAGCGCGCAGAGATATGGCCAAGAGACCCAAAGAACTGTTCAGGTAAAGCAACTTCCTCGAAGAATCTCTCAAAGAATTCTGGCCGATTTGTCAAAGAGAAGGTAGCCATTCCAGGTGTGATGAATAAAACGGTAGAAGCTTTCGAGGCAAGGAGTCCTTGGCGGTGACATCTATGCGAGACTTGACCAAGAAGGCATGCCCAACCTTTGCCACTGTTCAATCCATCGCCCTAGAGCATGTCAGATTGGAGGAAGATCTCAACTTCGGAGTCAAACTGTCGGAGGAAAGCAAGGCTATGGACACACTAACGGGAAAAGCTCCTACCAGAAAGGAGGCAACCCCGATCAAAGCACCCTATTCCGGGCCGAACGATCCAAGTCAACATATCACAAAAACACAAAGGCAACCTTTCTAGCCTACCAACTATTCCTGAATATAACTTCTCTATTAATCTGCGCAGATTAATCAAACGCTGGAAAGCTTGGGGGAGATACGGTCGGATGGCCCAAGAAATCCGACAACCCCGGGAAAGATCCAACGAGATGGTGTGACTTCCACCAGGACATTGGGCACACTACAGAAGAATGCATCCAACTTAGGAAACAAGTGGCATATATTCTAAAGAAAGGCTATCTGAAGGAGTTAATCCAAAGACCAAAGAACAAAGATGAAGGACAAAACAAAAGAGATTCGGGGAAAGCGAGGAGATCCACCTCCTCCTCCCCCATCTATGAAGTCAAGTTCATAAATGGAGGATCGGAGATCTGTGGTCTAACCAGCTCATTTGCCAAAAGAATATCCAGGGGAGTCTAGATTTCAGCCCCCTTCCAGGTCCAAGTCATTGCCCGCTATTACTTTTGATGACTCGGACTGCGGGGAATATCGATCTACACCATGACTTGGTAATCACCATGCAAATTGGCACACTAAGGTATCAAGAATCCTAATAGACGGAGGCGCTCAATCAACCGGTGATGCTTGACGTCCTAAAAGCTATGAAGATAGATGAAGCAAAAATCAAGAAATCCGGCGTCTGGTTGGATTGGCGGAGAGAAACAAAGAACACCTAGGAGAAATCACTGCCAACCTATGTGGAAGGCGTGGCTTCATATGAAAGATTTGGAGTAATGGATTGCCTATCCTCATATAACGTAATCCTGGGCGGACCATGGATCCACAATGTCAAAGCAATCCCATCAACATACCATCAATGTGTGAAAATTCCAACAGAATGGGGGATAACCACCATCGGGAGAACAAAGGACGGCTTAGGAATGCTACACCCGAGGCTTTGAAACCTTGAAAGTCGGAAAGTCCTTGCATAGCAATTAAAGTCACCTGTCAGGAAGAATATATTGCACAAACACGAGATGGAAATAGGAGAGGTCATTTTGGATTCGAGAGATCCCACGATAGGAAGGTACTTGTAGGGTCGATGCACCATCGGGACTCAGTCGGACCCGATCCGTCAACTTTCATAAAACCAAAATGTCTTGGTTTGCTTGGTCGCACTTTGATATGGTGGCGTAGATGCTGATATTATAACTCATAAGTTGAATATTGACAAATCATTTAAGCTGTACAAAGAACGAGAGGAGAAAATTTGTCCGCAGAGAGGCATGAAATCATCAACCAAGAGGTTGACAAGCTACTGGACATGGGAATGATCTGGGAAGTAATGTACTGACGGCGGCTTGCAAATGTAGTAGTCGTCAAAAGAAAAATGGCAAATGGAGAGTCCGTGTATACTACACCGACCTAAACAAAGCCTCGCCCAAAAGATCCATTTCCCCGCCTCACATCGATGCAATGGTGGATGCCGCTGCAGGCCACGAGATGTTAACATTCATGGATGCCTCGGGATTCAATCAAATAAAGATGCACCCTGCGGACCAGGAAAGCACAACTTTCATCACCGAGAGAGGAATATATTGTTATACTACTATGCCCTTTGGATTAAAGAATGCAGGTGCAACCTATCAAAGGCTAGTCAACATGATGTTCAAAGAACAAATAGGAGATACCACGGAAGTCTACATAGATGATATGGTAATCAAGTAAAAAAGGCGGAAGACCACGTCAAAGACTTGGAAGTAGCCTTTCAAATACTGGAGAAATTCAATATGAAGCTCAACCCACAAAAATGCCACTTTGGAGTCCGAGCGAGGCAAATTCTTGGGCTATATGGTGACAAAAAGAGGAATAGAAGCCAGCCCCGAACAGATCAAAGCTATCCTGGAACTAGAACCACCAAAGACGGTCAAAGACATACAAAAGCGATTTGGAAGAATAGCGGCCAACAGATTCATTTCAAGATCATCGAGAGAGGTGCAAATCATTCTATAACTCGCTAAAGAAGAACAAGGACTTTCAATGGACCCTTGATCATCAGCCGCTTTTGAAGACACGAAAACATATCTATCCTCTCCTCCTATTTGGTAAAACCAAGTCAAAGATGAACCCCGACAAGATAATCGATCCACGTAAGCTTCTTGTCGGTGCGGTCTTGGTCAAAGAAGCACACGGACGACAACATCCTGTCTACTACGTAAGTAAAAGTCTACTGGATGCGAGAGATCGAGTATGGCCTACTTGAAAAATATGTTTTAGCTTTAATTATGTGTTGCACAAAATTAAGACCATACTTTGAAAGCCACCCTATAATAGTCAGAACCAATCTTCTTATCAAGTCTGTAATTAGGAAGCCAGAATTGTCCGGAGGATTGTGCAAATGGTAAAAGAGGTAAATAAACTGACCAGCGACCAAACAGGCACTAGCAGACTTTGTGGCTGATTTTAGTCCAACCCTAGAACCTGACCTGATAAAAGAGGTAAATAAACTGACCAGCGACCAAACAGATCTAGAATGGACCCTATTTGTCGATGGTGCAGCCAATATGAGAGGCACAGGCCACAGGGGGTAGTAGTAAAATCGCCACGGGGGATAAGATAGTACAGGCCATAAGTTTGTGCATTTGAGGCTACCAACAATGAGGAGAATATGAAGCCCTAATAATTTGGATTAAAGGTATGTATTGACCTTGTTGTGCAAAACCTAAAGGTGCGTACTGATTCCCTTCTTATTTCCAACCAAGTAAACGGAATATATACTGCAAAAGACTCAAAAATGATACTCTATTTGGAAATTGTTCAAATTTTAAAAGCAAAATTCCGCAATTTTAATATTGACCAAATTCCCAGGGACTTGAATACCGGTCCGATGCCTTAGCTAGCCTAGGATCCAACTTCGGTCCCTTTGACCGACAAAATACCCATCGTACATTTATTAGAACTGCAATCAATAAACAAGATGAAAGTTTTCCAATTTATGTTGCTAATTCTTGGACAAAACCCTACTATGATTGGCTACAACAGGGGAATCCTTCCCTAAATAAACAAGATGCCGAGCACTAAAAATAAAAGTCGCTTCTTCATATACTATTATTAACAACGTGCTTTTTAAAAAGTCGCAGGCTGGGCCATATCTCAGATGCCTGGAGCCACAAGAAGCTGAGCAGATATTATCAGAAATCCATGAAGGATACTGTGGAAATCATAAAGGTGGAAGAAGCCTGGCAAGCAAAGTACTCAGAACAGGTTATTATTGGCCCACCTTGAGGGCCGATTGCCTGGAATTTAGCTCTAAATGTAAAGCTTGTCAGATTCACGGACCATATATCCATCAGCCATCTGAGGAACCACATTCCATATCCGCGCCCTGGCCATTTATGAAGTGGGGCATGGATATAGTAGGGAAACTACCTCAAGCACCCGAACAAAAAGTCTTCATGCTAGCAATGACTGATTACTTCTCCAAGTGGATAGAAGCTGATTCATACAGACAAGTCAAGGAAAAGGATGTCATAGCATTCATCAAACACAACATCATATGTAGATATGGCATCCCCTCTGAAATAGTATGTGACAATGGAACAAAATTCGTGGGAAAAAGAAATGACCTATCGTGCTCAATGGAACATTAACTGGTAACATCCACGCCAGGATATCCAAAAACTAACGGTCAGGCGAGAATCCAAGAACAAAGTAGTAATCAGTTGCATAAAAAGAAGCTAGAAAGAAGGAAAGGCGGATGGGTGAAGAGCTCCCCCCTGGTCCCTACGGGGGTGAACCACGCCTAAAACATCCACAGGCCAAACCCCTACTCCTTGGTCTATGGATGTGAAGCAATAATCCCGGTGAGGTCGACACTCCATCACCGGATGCGGCTGAACACAATAACAAGCAATATACCTCTAATGGAGGACATGACCCTAGACTTAACGGAAGAGTTAAGAGATGCACCATCATTAGATTGGCAAAGATATCGACAAAGAGTCGCAAAAAGCTACAACAAATCTGTCAAAGCCAGGGTATTCGGGGTAGGAGACCTTGTCCTCAGGAAAGTCTTCCAAAACACAAAAGAAAAGAATCTTTGGAAAATTGGCCCCAACCGGGAAAGTCCCTACCTAATTGACTCGATAGTCGGCCGGGGAGCTTATAGATTACAAACCCTGGACGGCAAAATGATCCCAAGAGCTTGGAATATTGCACACTTAAAACTGTTTCACATATAGAATATATCTTCCGGTCCAGGTATAATTTTCATGTTCACATTTCTTCGACTCCGACGTGAAACTAAATGTATGATATTTGCCATTATATGAATAAATGCCTTATATAATTTCTTCTATTATGTGCCCAAATACTTGTCAATATTCATATACTTATTTTTACCAAGTAGAATCTTCAATACTTGTTTTACATACTGCATTTTATTTAAAACAAATCTTAAAGATTGGGGGCCACCCACCAATATCCAAGCGATACCCTATTTTCGGTTGCAAAACAGCCTTAAAATACTGAGCTCAACTTAACATACAAACCTGGAAAATCTATTCCTGGATTGTATAACATAGATGGGTCATAAGCCCTCCGCATGGCAGGGGACGTAAGCCCTCCAGGACAAGCAATAACCCCACCCATAACACAATAAAGCGCGGATCCAAGACAAAACGGCCCGATCCACCGAATAGCGCGGATCGAGTAAGACATTCAATACTACAAATGCCTTATCAAAACACAAAAAGGAATCAACAAAGGCCAAATATTTATTTACCCAAAATAGGCGGCCTTGCCACAAACCTAATTATCCATTTCAGGGACATCCCCCCTGGATGAGCCAAAAAATACCTAAATATTCATTCCAGGAACACCCCCTGGATGGGCCAAAACAAAAAGAAGGAAAAAAAATAAAAACTCCAAACTAAGTAGGTTTCTCACGATGAACCGACTCACAACCATCCACCATTTCCGATCACCATTTTTCTTTGGAAGGAGGAGAGTCCACTTCTTCTTCCCGACCCATGTTGGCCAAATCGGGATACGAGTGTCCAATGATGTCTCATCCCGGTCCGAATCCCATTAGCCCGGTCGATTCGGATCCCTCATAGCATCAACCCGGCCTTTCCCAAAAAAGTCTGAAAAGATCAAGAAGCCGCGCCTCCACTAATTCCTTCTCAAGACCAAGCTCCTCATTCTTCCTCGGTGATCTGCATTGCACTCGCTTCTCGCAGCCCAACTCTCCCTAATGACCTCCAACTCCGCCCGACAACCTTCTCAAAGATTCTTTGCAGCCACCTCACAAACTATAGCACCCTGGATGTCTCTCTAGCTGTCGCCGGTGAGATTGAAGCACTACTTCATTACCCCTGGATGTGTGCAACTCACGGTTAACCTTATCAAGTTTTTCTTCCAAGGTAAGAATCCTGGCCTGGGCATCCCTGAACCGGCAAGCAAAGAGCCAACCCGACATCCAATCCCTACAAGAAGCAAAACTAATCAGCTTGATACAAAGCAACACAAAAAGCACATGAACAATCGAAACATCCCTTTACAACTAACCTCCTTAGCCTCGAGCAATGAGTTCAGCACCTTCGTCACAAGAGAAGTCGAATAGAAACCACTCTAGTAGACGACTCAAGGGTATTGGCAGACAAAAGCTGGCCGCCCATCTTTGCAGAAAATTCATCTATCCGTTCCCGGGCAGCATCCATATCATCAATCCTGGTAGGCACTTGCCTGACACTCCTGATGGGTTGAGCCTGAATAGGCTCTCTCTCCCCCTTCCTCTTCAGGAATAACGTCTTCCCTTCTCCTTTTAGAAGCTTGAACAACCTCCGGTGATACTAGCCTGGCGCAGTTCTTGGGGAGGCTGGACATCGAAACCAAAATATCAAGCGTCTTATCGCTCCCACTAGCCTCCCGGCTCTTGGACATTCAACAATTCTAGCCATGACCTTTAAATCTTTTGCGAGAAAAAAGCTGGCCAACCTAGTAGAAGACCTGAAAACTGAATATATAAAGAATGCACATAAATATGAGAAGAGAAGACATAACAAGACAATAATCAAACACAGAAACATGCAGAAAACATACAGGAAAGAGCAGTGGAACTAGGCTTGCCTTTAGGCACCCTGACAGTGCTCAGCTTAGTCTTCATATACCGGGGCAATATTTCCCTGCCCAGACTAGCAGGCCAGGCCCTCTCTTCCTCAGGAATAGCGAGGAAAGCCTCTACCTGGAAATAGCTTCCTCATCGAGGGGATCAGAGTTCCAATCAGGAGCTGCAAAAATCATCAAATACAAAGGTGAAAACTCAGAACATCCTAATTTCGTATAATATATATTTCAAATTAACAGTACAGGAAACCTACCACTTTCCAGAGAGGGATATCTCAGGTAATCAAAGCCTGACCCCAGGCTCTCAGTCCGGACAAACATGAAAGTCTTTGCCCAGCTTTTATCATCTCCAAAATCCAGGTTAGTGATTAATGGAGACATCTTCGACTTGATTCTCAAATTAAAACGACCAGGAGAAGGATTTTTCATATGATAAATTGCCTTGATATCGTTAATGGTAATTGTGCTTAGCACATAAATTTTCAACAGAATGGATAAGTTTCCAAACCATTGGCATAATATGAAAAGGTGATACTTCCATAGCACGAATGGTATCGATCATTAAAGGGGTAAAAGGTAACTTACAGCCTGCTTTGAATGCCCATTCAAAAATACAGAACCAACCAGGTGACACCCAGTTAGCTCTGACTGGACAAGATTCAGGGATCCATACCTCAGTCGAATCAGGAATAATATTTTTCTCCCTTAAAACCCTATCATAATTTGTTTTCAATAAGTTCTCTTCAGGAAAGTAAGGATCCAAAGATTGAAGAGCAGAAAAGATAGAGTCCTGATATTTAAAAGCTATAGCACGAGCAGGAGGATCAATTTCAATAATCTCCTCCTCCTGGACGTCTTTAGGTTCAGGTTCATCAGCAGCTTTCTGGGGTGCAGAACGTTTTTTGGCTCCCATATCCTTTTCTACTTTAGTTTGTTATGATGAATTTTATTTTATAAGTTAGCAGAATAAGAACTCAGGAGAAATATGGAAGAATTTTAGAGAAAAATTTAGCAAAGAAAGTGGAAGAAAATTGGTGGAAAACAAACTCATCACAAGAATCGTATTTATAGAAGGAGTTTAACGGTGTAAAAACCCTAGGAATTGCAAATCACAAGATGACATCACACAAATTAGCCGTTGCAAGTGTTTAACGGTAACTAGGAGTCTAAGAGTCATTGAGTAAATATAATTCTTTTTATTGTTTAACCCGGTAAAGTTGACATCTCACCCCTGGCCTGATCCAGCACGGGTAAAATGTCAAGGGGCAATTGTTAGGCCCAATTTAGCCTGGTCTGACTGTAACCAGGCCTGACCTTACAAGGCTGATTGGTGCAATCGGAGACCGGACAGTTCTAACCACTGTCAGGTAGATGAAGAGTATTACAGGATGAATAGGCTACTTAGTCCCAGAAGAAAGGCCTGAAGGTAAGCACGGAATAGCCTGGCAGTACACCTAAACAGGCTGGATTAAGCTGAAGAGCAACAAAACGATTGTATGAAGATGAATGTTCATGTCCTATTCTCAAGGAAGACCAAGTCTAACCATGAAGCTATATCACCAATGAACCTGGACATACAAGAGGAGAATGAGTTAAAGAAATAATCAAAGGAGAACGAGTCAACCGAACTAATAGGGAATGTGCCCTATTAATCCGTTAACAGCTCCAACAAAAGAAGAAGACGTTGAAGATCAATGTAACGTTTATATTTGTATAACTATAAATATTGTCATCTGGCATTTGTAATTTGATTCATCAATCATCAGTGTTAAACCACTTCACTACTTATTTTTCATTATTTTACGAGCACACAGTTACTTAAACAAATTTGTATCCAGCTTATCTAAATAAGATAAACATTATTCTTTATACTTAATCTTTCCCTGTTATTCATTTACAATATTCCAAACTTATAGAGCTAGATACCCAAATTATTCTTTAATCAAGCCGGACCTATTCAGGGAAAATCCTGATAAAACAAGGACAATGCCCATACTAGTGTGGGGATAAAAAATTCTAACATGACTTTTTAAAGCAAAAATGATAAAAATTGAAATTTTTTGAAAAATACAAAAATATGTGTTTTTATTTCATAAACATAAAAACCATAAAAATTTGAAAATTTGAAAAACCAAAAACATGTTCATCCCTTTATAGTGTAGAATTGTATATATATTGTATATACTTGCTCGTTTGTTTGTTTGTCCTTCTATCACATTGATCGACTATGCCACATCCGAGACATGAGGATTATGAAGACCACATGATATGATCTTTCCAATCTCCTTTTTCCTCTCTATGTTAATGACTATGTGACTTTATTTTGATTGATGCGGTTTACACCAATGTCATTGTAGGAATTGCATTTAACTTATATGGCATACTAGTTGGTAGATGCATATGCATTAGGTTGTATATATGATAGTTGCATCATGGAATTTAGTTGCATTTTAGGAATTTTTTGTGAAAACAGCTATTTGGGAAGTTTGACAAGTGTATATAAGGCCCTTGTAGATACTTTTTCTTCTTAAGACTTTGCTCATTAGAATACTTTTAAAACACCCTAGGACGTGTCATGCTAGTATCCTTTTACCCATGGATTAAGGCATAGTCAAGAGTACCTTGTGGTGTGATAACTCCTTGGCTACCGTTTATTCCAAGGTGACCCTTGAAACCATGCAACCATCTTCCACATTCTACCACATTTTGTCAACAAAAGGGAATGGGCACAAAAACTATCAAAATTTGAGTTCAAGCATTGAAATGAAAAACCAAAAGTTTGCAATGTGCATCAAAAGAAAAGAGGAGTACAAAAATAAGAACTCCTATGCTTTAAAAATAAGCACCCTCACTACAAATGGGGTAGCTTTGAAAATGTTCAAAAGAAAATGTAAAAAGTTGAAGGTTGTCAAGTATTGAAATGCCAAACATCAAAAGAAATGGCAAAAGGAAAGTGTTCTCAAAATGTCAAATGCCACAAGAAATTGGGGGGAAAAACAACAACAAAAGTAAACTCCCACATGAAACTCAAAATACTTATTGATCCCTTTTCCATCGAATCCACTTTTGTGGATAGTAGAGAGGGGACGACCCTTCTTCTTGTCTAGGCAAGAAGGGGAATTCCGCGATCCTCCAGTTTTTCTAACAGCATAGGGAGTCTACTCTTGACGAAAGCATTTAACAATTGAGGACAAAGGTATCCTAGGTTGACACAACTTGGAGGTGATTTATTGGTATTTTTCTAGGCTTAGTAGTTTGTAGAAACCGTATCTATGATGGAATGTGTACCCTTAGATTGATTCCCTTGTAGATAATTTCTGCCACTTAGATGAGGAAAGTGGCTATTCATTTTTGTAGATGCATCCATTACTTGCTTTTGTGTGCTTAATGCTTGGATGTGTCACCATTTTGGCAAGTCCCACCTTGCCTTGCAAGAAGGCATCCTTCCTCATAGTTGTCTTGTTGTGAGTTGAAGGGGCGGAGTGAGACCCGCTAATTGTCTGATATCGGCTATATTAGTAGGTTAGTTTAAATAAAGGTCCTAGTTTTAGTCACCTCTTTACTCGGGACGAGCAAAGATTTGGTTTGGGGATGTTTGATGTGACTCATATTTAAGCGCACTTAGTCCCCGAATTAACCTCGTTCCTATGCTTTATAGCACATAATTAGGTCATTTACTATCTTTAGTTTCCCATTTTGCATATTCTTTGAGGTTTTGTCTCCTTGGTAGGAAAGGAGTGCTAACCTTGCATTTATGAGGAGGAATCGAACTAAATTGATCGCATCTAATGACCAAGCATCAAAGAGAAGACAACACTAGAAGGCCTAAGTAGATAATAAAGTGAAATGGGCAATGATGAAAGGATCCTTGCATCCCCGAAATGATCCTTGCGGATTGTTAAGGAGGAAAGGAAGAGAAGCGGTCTGCTCAGGAATCCGAGTGGATCAGGCACGATCCGGGCGTCTTACAACACCAAGATCCGGGCGTCTTGTGCCCAAGACGAGCGTCCTGCAGCGCAAAGATCCGAGCGTCTTTCCCTAGGATCCGCTCAGATCACAAGTCAGAGAGCCCATGCCTTACCTCTAGACGGGCCGATCATGGCAAGACTAGCACGAAAATGCTCATTTCCTTCGAGAGGAGCATTTCTTCTACTTTTCTTAGGGACTTAATAGTCATTTGAGCCCTTAGTAACCCTATCTATGTACCTAATATTTAGTATAAATACCCCATTGTACTACCTAGATTAGCATCAAGCTTGAATCATGTTTTAATCAAGTTAAAAATCTCTCAAAATTAGTCTTAATTTAGTTGTAATACAATTCCTCAATATTAATCATATCTTAATCTTTCCTTAATTTCTCTATTGTTCTTCCTTTATTTTGGGTAATTAGAAGATTATTTGGGTTTATTTGGAGGATTGACAACCCTCCATCAATCATTAAGTACTTCTATTATTCTTGCTTTATTATTTGGAATCATCTTCATAGGTATAATTCTCTCTTAACTTTGTTTAATTATTGTTAATCACTTTTCATTTATTCATCATGTTTTGCTTTGTTAGTATGATTGACAACATAATTAACATGTGAAACTTGATCATGACACTACTACAGATACAGGCTATACCATTGTTATATAAAAAAACGGACGTTGTTAAAGCGTCCATTGTTAAAGGTTTTAACAACGGTTGGTTTTCTAAAGGAACCCGTTGTTAAAACTATTAACAACGGTTTTAAATATAAAACCCCGTTGTGGAAAGTGTGACTCAATTTTGGGGGTAAAGTTATAACAACGGGTTGTAATATACAAAACCGTTGTTATAACTAAAGACAACGGGTTGTTTCTCAATAACCGTTGTTGTTTGTTTTTTAAAAAAAAAAAAAAAAATTAAGTATTAGTAGATGCATGCATAATTACGGCCCGTTATAATTCCGATGCATGCATTATTACTGTCATCCGTGTGCATATGAATGGACAATATGGAATGAGAAGGGTTATAATAAGATTTGAAGCAGCAGAGAGAGATATGATGATGATTATGGCACAACTTCCTAACATATATATTAATTAAAAAACAACTCAAACCACACATTACTTAGTATAAATACATGCATTATCTCAACTAACATTCCATTATCTCACTATATATCTCCAAACCCTAACTGCTAAAACAAACTCCAAATAAACCCTAATTAATCTTTCAAACAAACTCTAAACTTCATCAACAAAATGACTGATATCATCCTTAAGACTCTTACTATGATCGAGAACAACAACAGTTTCATCCGCCGGTTGCTCCACATTGAGGACAGTTTCAGGAGCTATCTTGTGGATGCTCGATCCGTACTGAAAGACGCCAAAAAAGATGGCTTGACAGAGCAGCAACAGTTCCAGCTATATGACGATATAACAACTGCTGAACGGAACCTCCTAATAGCTAAGGAGGAGAGGACGGATATCATAGAAGAGAATAAGACTCTCTATGAAAATATAAGAATTGCATTTTTATTAATGTAATTTTTTTTTAATTTATGTATTTATATATATATATATATGTATATATATATATATATTAATTAAGTTTATCATGCATTCCTCTCTATCATCTTGCTTCTTCTTTGTTTTATTTTATTTAATTTGTTTTACTAGCTAATTAAGCGAATAATACTTAGACAAATAACATAATGATCGATAAAAACACATACATGCAGATGAAATAATAGAAAAAGAAAATAATGACGATGAAAGACGATGAAATCAACAGTGACAGCGAGATGATAAAGCGGCGATGAGAAAGAGAGAAAGAGACGATGAGAAAGTGTGTTTTGTGTTTGTGTTTGTCTATGTCTGTGTTTGTGTTTGTGTTTGTGTTTGTGTTAAGGATTGTGTTTTGTGGTTGTATCTGATATGTGTTTGTGTGGTTTATAGTATGGAAAGTATTGACAACGGTTGTTAAACAAAAACCGTTGTTAAAACATTTTAACAACGGTTGTAAAACAACAACCGTTGTTAAATACGTTTTAACAACGGGTTTCAAAAATAACCGTTGTGATTACTTTTCACTAACTTTGCGCCAATTTTGCGCCAAATTATTAACAACGGTTGTGCATGTTTGACCCGTTGTTAAAACTTATAACAACGGTTATATAACCATACCCGTTGTAATTAATTTTAGTAAATTTCGCGCCATATATTCTACAACGTCTATTGTGATTTTCGTGAATAAGCGTTGTTAAAGGGGCGTTGTAGTTGTCTGGATTTATAGTAGGGTGAGTGAGTAGTTTCCCTAACAAGGGTTAATGGGGAATTAGGGGAAACCAACACGGGGAATGATTCATGCTTAATCTAATACGTTTTCATAATTAAATTGATTGCTTGTTATGATTTCAACTTATGCACATGTTTTGTTTGATGAAATGCGAGCCTATGAATCCTTGCATTTTTTACCCATCACCTATCTTTTCAATAAGGCTTGTAAGCTTATACACCAACTCGAGCCTCATTAGACCATGCATATAGTTGAATAGGAAGGATTAAGTCAACTTGTAGGTGTTGTACAATCAAATCGATTCGGCTCCGGGACCCGAACCTTCCTAGGGATTGTAAGCTTATACACCAACTCGATCCCATCACAACAATAAGTACTTGCTATATAATTGAAAACATATTTGTATGATCAAGTCCCATGAATCCCCTATGAACGCATGACACCGTAGTGCCTTTAATCAATTGTTTACACCACTTTTAATCATCTTGCTTGTTTTCATCACTTTACTTTTATCTTGTTGATTAGTTTAGTTGATCTCCTATCTCAACCCAAATTGTGACACCCTAAGACACGACCATTTGCAATTGAAAATCCTACATCAATACCCGTCACTTGGGATCCGACCTTTACTTGCCTCTTTGCTAAGAGTAGTTTGTAAAGTTATAAATATTGTTTTTGTTGGTAACTTTTGACGATGAGTATAAACTACACCATTTATACAATAACTGAGTAGGGAAACCCTACCTGGAAATGCAATAACCAAGATCGTCACAATGAGCTAATTAGAAATGTTCCTCTACGAAATCACCTCCTATCAAACACACAATAATACAATCACCATCTATTATCAAAATACTCCCAAAACTCTCAAATTACACGATAAGGGTTTCAACCAAAATCAACAAGACAAAATAAGAACTATACTAGGATCTTACCCACAACGAGACGGTCTCAACGGTATAAAGAACTATGAAATCCGACGACTCTAGCCCCTTGGATTTGATAGCAATGCGAGGGAAGGATCTTACGTTGGTTGCTTTTCTCTTGTAAAGGTTTTAGAATAAGTAAAGAGATGAAATAATACTAACGGAAAGGTTTATATAATCTTTTCACGCTTTTCTATCAAACTCGGCAAACCTGTATAAACCAACTTACTCAATCGAGTAAGTCACTTACTCAATCGAGTGCCCCCTACTCGATCGAGTAACCCACTTACTCGATCGAGTACCCATCAACAGTACACTGTTTCGCACGCAACACTCACTTACTCGACAGAGTAAGCCTTATTCGATAGAGTACCCAACAGCACATAAAACCGTAGTATTACAGTCTTCCCTCCTTAAAAACAAACTTAGTCCCCGAAGTTCAAACCCAACCTATAAAACATGAACTCTTAACACCAACTCCACCAACTATGCCTACCTCCACAACACGGCTCACGATATCGTATTAACTACATTATAACCTCTCGACACTAACTCCATACACTACCAAATACCATCCACAAACGTCGCTATCTCCGTTTCACTAACATATCATCTACTAGAAAATCCAATATCAAGACAATCCACCAAGCAAGATCAACCACCAAACGGAATGTTACATTCTACCACCCTTAAAAAGAACTTCGTCCTCGAAGTTTACTCACACTCATAAACATCATCACACAACTGTCAACACTATCAAAGTATTCTTACACTCATAAACGATATACTGCTACAAGCACTGCTATTACCTTTAATAGTATCAACCACAACATAAATCCATCCATTATTCTACACCAACGCTCAAAGGCTTAAACTTCCAAATATACCGCAACATGTACAACCATCAAACTCTCTTCGTCGCATCCTATTCCTCTTAAGATAAAGGATACGTCCTCATAAGCCACTAATACAAATTCCTTTACTATACTTCAAAAAATTCTCATCACCACCGCATGTCAACAATAACCGACTATAACCTTTTTACACCTACTACCATTCTATATCTAGGGTTCTCTCTCTCTAACAGTTCTCATAACTCAAATCATGCGGCACCCCACCTAACTTATATCACAAAATCCTTAGCATAACCAATACTCCAACTCTTCCACATTACCACAAAACGACATTTCTCTCTATAAAGCACCTATCTCCAAAAGCATAACTCATAATCCACACTTGTTACATACACTCACACTAGATCCTCAAGTTCTTTTCTCTTATTACTGCAAAACTCATCCATAAGTTAACATGATACTAATTCCCAACACCCTATACTCACTGTCTCAATAAATATTACGAACCACTTGCCACTTCTAGCTCAGCACACACGTTCCACAGATCTCTTCCCACAATTATGTCAACCAATGCCTCCTCTAAAATACGTTCAAAAGTACTTCCACAACCTCTCGCAACTGTATCCCATCAACAGAATATTGCTATATCATGACGACAACGGAAATATAACCAACTCTCTTTCATATCATACTCCACCCTCACTCCCAAGCTGAAACTGGTGAGACACATCAATAAACAAAACAACCGTCTATATGTCCAAATCGAAACTCGCAGGAAACGGCAGTAAACAAAACAACAATCTACGTAACCGATATACACTTTTAAAAGTTCATCTCATACCCGCCTACTCCACCACAACTGATGACAGCATCACAACACCGCCAACAACAGCCGCACCGTAGCGCGAAAATACACGCATAACAACACGAAGTACCATGCCCGGATCACCACCCGAGGCACAACAACCACATCGATAGTCATCGCAACTTATATAATCCCGTAAACACTAACTCAGTACAACTTCCTTGACAAGAAAAATTTCTTAAAACCGCTCTACTAAATCACAATGCAACAAATCATACGGAATAAACAGATAATAACCTTACGAATGTCATCCATACTATTACTCATGAGGTCGGAACATCACACTATCACTTACATATATCATGAATACGCATACAAGTATAACAAACCATGCAAGATCACCGAAAGCAACACTTTTGAATATCATTCCATTAAGGTTACCGTACCCAACATATATTACGGAACACTCAGATAACAACTTTATGACTATCACACCATACCACTACTCGTGAGGTCAAAACCTCACACAAACATTTATACACATCATAGATGATGTGACTATAAATAGAGCACATTTTTTCCCCGAATTAGCCTTGTTCCCATGCTTTTTAGTACATATTTGGGTCATTTATTATCTTTAGTTCTTTGTTTTGCATATTCTTTGAGGTTTTGATCCCTTGGTAGGAAAGGAGTGCAAACCTTGCATTTTCATGGCAAAATGAGGCTAAATTGATTTAATTCAATGACCAAGCATCAAGGAGAGACAAGATTAGATGGCCTTTGTACATACTATAGTAGATGGGCAATGATGAGAAAAGATCCTTGCATCCCCGAGGAAATCCCCAAGGATTTTATGAAGAAAAAGGAAGAAAAGAAGAAGAAACAAGACTGCCTAGCAATCCGTGCGTCTTCCCCAGAAGACGTCCGTCTCCACCACCATAATCCGTGCGTCTTCACCCCAAGACGCCCGGGCAGAAACCACCAAATCCGCCCGTCCCGTGCTAAAGACGCCCGGATTCCCAGGCAGACCCATTTTGTCTTCTTCAAGCTTCAAGGAAGGATGCACATCTTTTTCTAAAGACCGGAGTCTCCCTAGAGACCGGAGTCTTTCCAAAAATACCGGCGTTTCCTCAACAAGGGACTTAATCGTCATTTAAGCCCTTAGTTAACCCTAATTCATCCACCTAATCCCCACTATAAATGCATCATTAGTCTAATTAGAAGAGCATGTTCTTCTTAGCAATCTTTAGAGTAGTTAATATCAATCAAATCTCTCTTTAATCTTGTAATCAACAATTAATCAAGTTTCAATACAAGTTTTATTTCCTTAATCTCTCTCTTGTTCATCCTTTGTTTTGGGTAATTGAAGATTATTTGGGTTATTATTGGGAAATTGACAACCCCTCAATCAAGAATCAAGTACTTCTTTTATTCTTTGGTTTATTATTGGAATCATTAGTAGGTATAATTCTCTTAATCCCTCTTTAATTATTGTTAATCACTTTCATTTATTCATCATGTTTCACTTTGTTGGTATGATTGACAACCTTGCTAGCATGTTCAACATGATAATGAGTGAGTAGTTACTTAGCTAGGGTTAATGGGTAATTAGGGGAAACCAACATGGGGAATGATTCATGCTTAAATTAATATGCTTTCATAGTTTAATTGTTTGCTTGTTGTGATCTCCACTCATGCACATGTTATGTTTGATGAAATGTGAGCCTATGAATCCTTGCATTTTTTACCCATCACCTATCTTTTCAATGAGACTTGTAAGACATAAACCAACTCGAGTCTCATTAGACCATGCATGTTGTTGAGTAGGGAAGACTAAGTCGACTTATAGGTGTTGTACAATCTAATCGATTCGGCTCTGGGACCCAAACTTTTCTAGGATTGTAAGATATAAACCAACTCGATCCATCTCAACAATAATTGCGTGCTTATAATTTGAGAACATGTTTGTATGATCAATTCCCATGAATCTCCTATGACCCCATGACACCCGAGTGCCTTTTATCAATTGTTTACATCCCTTTTAATTCATCTTGCTTGTTTACTTACATTGTTATTTAGTTTAGTGATCTTCTACATCAAACCCCAATTGTGACACACCTAAGACACCACTAGTTTCAATAGAAATCTCATCTCAATTCCCGTCCCTTGCGATCCGACCTTTACTTGCCTCTTTAATAATTGTACAGTTGTTTGTGAAGTTATAAATTGTGTTTTGGTCTAGGTGCTCCTAACGACAAGTAACCGAAAGATTAGTATCCCGACCAAAAAATGGCGCCGTTGCCGGGGACGGTGTTAACTTGATTTAGATTTTCTTATATTGTTATTAGTTGTGTCTTTCTTTGCCTTGGGGAAGTAAAACTCCTCAAGGTTTGTTCTAATTAATTTCGAGTTGTTTGATATTTTGCATGTCTAGAAGGTCACAAGGTCACTTGTTACCCTTTGATCGCGAAATTGAAAGAACTTTGACAACCAATATAAGACTTGCTAGGAGAACTTTGAGAGGTATTTGTGAGGTTGTAGATATTCAACCAAATACTATTGAGTTCATCAACCCTATTGCAAGAGAAGGTGAGGAGAACCCAACACAAAATCAACCCACAATGCCTAAGTTTTCATCACATTGCGTACCCACTGAGGAGAACCTACCCAACGGTACTCCCACACCACAACATCTAACCGGAAATTTTATTGCCAAATCCGCATTTATCCAATTAGTCGAAAGAAGCCAATTTGGGGGGATGCCTAGTGAAGACCCTCATTCTCATATGGAGACTTTTTGTGACTATTGTGATGCGATTTCTCAAACCGGTGTAACTCAAGACCAAATTCGATGGGTCTTATTTCCTTTTTCTCTAATTGGCACCACGAAACAATGGTTGAAAGGCCTTGATAAGGCTACTCTCGGAATTGATTCTTGGAAAAAGTTGGCTCTAGCTTTCTACAAAAAGTACTATCCACCGGAAAACACTAACATGCTAAGAGCTCAAATCACGGGCTTTAAGCAAAGGGATGAAGAATATTTGTATGAAGCTTTGGAGCGATTTAAGGGAATTTGTCGCTCATGTCCTCACCATGGACTTAGCGAGTGGTTCTTGGTACAACAATTTTGAAACGGTCTTTATGAAGATTCAAGGAACATTCTCAACATGGGATAAAATGGAATGTTCACCGAAGTTGATGACAATCAAACTTGGAACAAAATTGAGGAAATGGCGGTCCATAACTCACAATATAGTAGACCTCGCAAGGCTACTAGAGGAGGAAAGCACGAAGTGGACTCCATTACTCAATTGGGTGCTCAACTTAGTGCTCACATTGATTCCATCAATTTGAAGTTTGAAAAAGCTATGGCTAGACTTGAAGAAGCCTCAAAATCACCAAAGCATCATGTTAATGCCATGACGACATCTTTATCAATACCAAGTGGGATATGTGAGAATTGTGGAACTTTGGGACATGACCAATGTGAATGTAGGGGAACAAATGAACAAGTGAATGCTTTCCAAGCATACAAGAGTGGTACCCCTTATTCAAACTATTACAATGAAAACACCAAATTCCATCTAAATCTCTCATACAAAAGCCAAAATGTTCAAAACCCTCAACCAACATACACCCCACCTCCCATGAGAAACCAAAATCAAAGACCCTTTTACAACCAAAACCAAGGTTACCAAAATCAATCTCCATACAATCAACAAAATGACCAAGGTTTTGATGTTCAAAAAGCGGTCCTCCAAATGCAAAAGAATCAACAAGAGTTTTTCACTCAAATGCAAAAAGATAGTCAAGCAAAGGAAACCACCATCAACAACATCCTAGCTCACACCAAAATGATGGAAACCCAATTGACTCAACTAGCATCTTCAAGCTCATAAAGGCAAAAGGGGCAATTACCACCTCAATGTAATCCCCCAAGACATGAAACGGTTAGCGCCATTCACTTGAGGAGTGGTACAAGGTATGAAGCACCGAAGAAGCAAGTTGAGGATGAAGTTGTGGAAGCCAGTGATAAAGAAGAAATTGTACAAAACTCCAAGGATAGAGAACCATCAAAAGAAGAAATTTCAAAAAGAAATGAAGACAAGGTCAAGGAGAATGAGCCCATTGTGATTAGACTTCCTTTTCCAAGTCGTCAAGCTAAGCCCAAATTTGATGACCAACTTGGAAAATTTATGGAAATTGTGAAGAATTTGGAAGTCTCAATTCCTTTCACGGAATTAATAAATCACGTGCCGACCTATGCAAAATACATGAAACACATCCTCACAAAGAAGAAGTCAATTCGGAAGCTTGAGACTATCGCCTTCACTAAGGTGCGTAGTGCAATACTTCAAGGAAGTTCACCTCCAAAACTGATGGCGTTAAAGATCATGGGGGCTATCAAACGAAGATGAATGATAAAGCAAAGAGGAAGATTGAGGATAACGAGATGTGCTATTCTCCTTCCGATGGCCCAGTTGTTTGGAAATTGAAGACATAGGTCACTAATTATGAAGGGACCTCATCGAGCCAGAAGCCCAGCTTTGGGCTATTTAAATGCTTCAGAGGATGATACGGGACGCTATCCCATTTGTAAACATTTTGTAATTTGACGTTTTGATAGAAAATTAATTAGTTATTAGTTATAGACTTTAGTAATAGCTTAGATAGATTTCATTAGCTTAGGACGAATTTTGATTGTGTATTTTTATTTCGGTATTTTTCGGGAAGTATTATTGCATATAATGCAGGTCTTGGGAGGATTTTGAATCTTTGGGAAGCGTGCCAAGGAGGAAGTCCTCGATCGACCACTTTTTGTGGTCGATAGAGCAAATGCCCAAGTGAAAGTTCTCGATCGAGTTGTTCCAAACACTCGATCGAGCAAGCATATTTTAGGGGTTCTCGATAGAGTAGTAAAATCACTCGATCGAGCAAATTAAGGAAGAATGCTCTCGATCGAGCAACTCGAGTCCACTCGATCGGGCAGTTTTGGCGCATATCAGACGATGGAGACTTCTTTTCCCTCATTCCATGTTCTTTCATTTGCTTTAAATTTTCCCCAATTTCCTTCGATCCCTTAATCCCTTGACCTAAATTCCCAATTTCTTCCCCAAATTTACCAATCAAATTACCCAAATACATTCTAAGCATCAATTAAAACATAATACCCTTATTTGCATCACAAATTTCAAATTAATTGGGAATTTTCGAGCTAGGGTTGCGATAAAATTGAAGTAATTCGATTACTTGAAGTTTTATTTGGTTTTAATTGCTCTTTTTGTTAGGTAATCATCTAAGTAAGTTCCTCTCCCCTTCTTTTATAATTAATCGCAGTTTCTCCCTTATTTTATACAAATTAGGGTTATGAAATTGATTTGGGGAAATTCGATTTTTTTGATTGATTGTTAATTGGAACTTGCATTTTGTTACAGCTATGGAAAGTAGTAAAGAAGTCGGACTCGAGAAGCCTGTTTCGACGGCTTCTTCTGCTACTCCGTCGGCTTCTCTGATCGTGGTCCCTGTTGCCACCACGCCAGCGGTTACTACGACGGTGTCGACCCCCGTGTCGTGTCGACTCATCACTATTATCGCTGCTGCTGTCACGCTACTCATCACACGCTGCTTAAACTGCAATTGGTTCACGGTCTGGGACGAGCACGGGTTCCCGTGCTGCTGCGCTACGGGCCCCTGCAAGGATTGTTGATGACACTTCTACGGAATATCTACCTGAGTTTCCGGAAGTAAAATTTTTGTCCCCGTCCCACCGTACCCGTTTTCGGAATTTAATGGAATGTCATATGACCTCGACCCGTTTTTTTTGTCGACCTTGCCCTAGAGACTCTAGGAATTTTTGCTCCTATTGTTCACCTGGTCAATGGGACGGGGATGTCGAGATTGGCTAATATGAAGGAGTTCGCCTATAGGGGACTTACCTTAGAGTTTTTTAGCTCTTTTGAATTTCACCCTATGGCCTATGCGACTGACCATGGGAGCACTTGCATCACTTTCCGACTATTTAACACTACCTTTTCCTGGACTTTAGCTGAGTTCGGGGAACGTTTAGGTTTAGTTAGTGATGGCTGCCTTGTGCCTTCTCCGTCTGCTTCGAAAAACTATTTTTTCTCGTTATGAACCTAACAATGTTAACAATACCGAGTTATCCATCTTAGCCGGGTACCTAAACATTGACAGTGGTAGTGTAGATACTCAGTATCCGTCAAGTCTCCAAAAAACATCCGATGATTATCGGACAACAACATGCTTAGGAATCGCAGCGTTTGATCGACAATTTTGTACAACTATACGTCGGAAAACATAAAATGATTCCGAAAACAAAACATTTCAAAACTTTTCAAAAGTACCTGGAGTGTTTAATGCTTGACGACGGGGTCGCAATGACACTAACTAGACCAAAAATTCAAATCCCGACTCCAAGAACGAGTCAAACACAAAATAACAAAACTTTTCAAGACTTCCATGTTAAGTATTCCCAGAATACCACATGGTCAAGTACAAATCATGTCATCCAAAAAAATGGGATAGAACAAATCACGATTTTAATTGCGTGATAGTGACAAGACACCTCGAAGACCCGCGAAATGGCTCGCGCCTCTTCGAGCTGCCCATGCGGCCACGTCGCTCAAAACGCACACAACCACCCATTTCTCTATAAATTCCCACCTTCACACACCATAGCCCTTTACGCGAGTGTCCGCCCCCTCATTTCTCCCTTAAAATTCTGGACTCGACTTCTTAAGTCACAAACCGACACGTGTTTTCGACCTACCGATTGAAAACACAAGCCTTACACATTGTTTGGTACCGTCATCGTGCATTAAATCACTTGACCGACCATCTCGATCAACTACACCACCACTAAACTTAAAACACTCTTTTACATTGCTAAAAGGGTTTTAAAACCGAGTTTTCCGACCAAACAAGTTTATACACTTTCGTCGATTTCTCGTATGTTTTATGACTATAACATGCTTAAACGTGCATAACACGCTAAAACGTGCATAACATGATTCAAATATAACATGCTAAAACGTGCATAACATGATTGAATTATGGGATAAATGAGCCAAAACCGGATTTTGGCCGGAGACAGGGGTTGCTTGTAAAACAGCAGGGCTCGCGCCTAAAGCCCCTCTCAGGCATTAATCCAGCCGTGTTTGGTTTCATCTTCGTCTTTAATTCATTTCTTATTTGTAATCGGTTTTTTACCATTTCAAATATTTCAAATCATTTCTTTTATGATAAACTTTTAACCATAAAACATTTTTACCCTTGGTTCCTAATACCATGACGGTTTAATCCGTGTTTTGGTGATAATATTTGGTCAAATACATTTCAAAAGGTATTTTAAAACCTTTTATTTCATTTCTTTACATTTTCAGAAGAAATGCATTAGTCATAAATACAAAATCATCCTTGGTTCTGCATACCATGTCGGATTTTAACCCGAGTAAGATGATAAACATTGACTAATCACAAACAAATGAACTTAAAACAATTAGGTCATAATCATTTTCAAAACTATTCATGTCAAGCTTGCAAAACCGAGCCCGACATCGAATATTGTTAATACAATGACGATTATTCAAGTCTCGTTCTTGATATCAACACAAAAGCAGTCTAAATGACCTTTTCAAACCAAGATGGATTCAAACACCCTCTTTTGAACCATTTTAAAAACCTTTTAATGGTGTGAAGACGTCCCTTCAACCGTCTGTTGACCCGAGCCTAAACAGGCTAATCATTTTCCCATTTTCAAACCCGGACAAGCCTGTTTGCATCGCATTATGGCTCGCGCTTATATAGACTGCCTGATGCAGACCCTGTTTCCTTCCAGCACTTGTCTAGGACGATCCCTACATCGGTTAACCCGAATATAGGCAGATCAGATGACGAATCTGCCCATTTTACATTGTATTTGCAAAACGCCTTACTAAGACAAATGGATCACGCATAAACCATAAACCTAACTCGGTAAATGGATGTTTAATTTCCGTCTTGCATGCAAATCAACATTAAATCCAACTCGACATCAAATACTTGATACTTGAATAAAACAACCAACATAGAAAGCTCACATGTTAGGTTCAAACTGGTGGATGCGCATTGATGCGTGTCATTTATATGATGTTTTACACCTCATTTTACACGCATTTTAGAGCTCATTTATGTAGTTTTATGCTACTATTTGCCCTATTTCATCTACTTTCATATATTTATGTAATATTGCAGATTTATGCGGAAATGAGTAGAAATCGAGGCGAATCCGTCCCCGAGTACCTTGCATTGCATTTGACATGAAGTATATACTCTAGGAACGAGCTTGGTGCGTATTTCGAGGCCCGAAAGACAAATCCACGAGAATTTAGAAGTCAAGTATCAGCTACTTCAGTCGATCGACTGCTGCCCTTAGTCGATCCACCAGATCACGAGTTCCAGTGGCTCCTTTTTATTACAGTCCAGTCGATCAACCGGTCACAGTGGTCGATCGACCAAGCCGCTAATCTGCATGAATTAATAGAATGAGGAATAGGAAGCCCATTGTGTTTTAGGTTTTGAGAATAAAGTTACGTGATATTTCTATATAACGTAACCAGCTCATCCATATACAAGCATCTGGTTTTTATCAAGCTTTATTTCAGTTTATCATCAAATTTTATGGTTCATTAGTTTAGAACAATTTCATTCAATAAAAGTTACTTTCGCTTTCGGTTTGGATCTCTATTGCTGCTTCCATTTGGTAATCTTCTGCTCTTATTTTTAGTTTATTACTCTGTTTGTTTGTAGTATAGAATTGCTAGACTAGTTTCCCGAAGCCGAAATTATCGTTTTATATTATTTGCTTGTTTAATTATTTCAATCATGAATTTAGTAGTTTTATTCCTTAATCTCATTGTTGTTTTCGTCATAGTCATGAGTAGCTAATTACCTTGTGCTAGGATGTAGGGAATCTGTAGCGTAGGCGGCATTAGAATAGTACGACATAAATCGCGCCATGGTCGATCGACTGGGTTCCCTGGTCGATCGACTGGCCACGTGAGTATTAGTTTCGTTTTAATTAATTTAATCTCCATATTTGACGAATCGAGTGCACGCGACTAGTTGAATGTTTAGGAGTTGACCGACCCAATAAAGATCGGAAAATAGGGAAGGGAGATATCCTACCTAATTAAGACGACTAGATTAATGGGATCGAAAGATGAGTTAATTTAGCCTTTTTAGTCACTATTCAGGACGAAAGTTAGTATTAGTTATATTAGGGACCTGTAGCGAGATCGAAAGATGCTACCTGTAAGAATGGACCGAGAAAACTTCTTATTTTCCCGTCTCACGTGTTTGTTTTAGACCTACCTAGTACACTGCCGCCGAAACTACAGTGAACCGACCATCTTAGCACCCTTTTAATATTTGTTTTATCCGTTTATTTAGTTTATTGTCTTTTATTGCCTTTACCTATAGACCAAATCAAATCAAACCCCCACATTTGTTACCTTGGACTTAAAATTAGACAAATAATAATTGCATCGCCTCCCTGTGGTTCGACCCTGTTACCACTAGCTTCTGTTAGTTTTAATAGGTATTATAAATTTTATCTTTGGTGCACACAATGACGAGCATCAAATTTTGGCGCCGTTGCCGGGGAGGCAATTGCTTAAATTTTTTAGTTGTTTTATTTTTAGTCTTTTTCTTAGTTTAAGGGACATCTGTTCCTTAAACTATTCTTATATTCTATTTGTAGTTTCTTCTTATGCGCAGGTCACAGGGTGGTGAATTACTACCATTCAATCCCGAGATTGAGAAGACTTTGCGTGAGTTGAGACGATCATCTAGAGTATTGCCGATAGAGGAAGAGCTGAGTACTCTGTCTAGTTACTACAAGAACGAGCTATTTGAGGAGGATCCACATTCATCTCCTGTTTCCACTTCTTCAGCTGAGACCGTCACATCCCCAGATTTTGCAGTCATGGCTGAAGAAGCAAGTATAGCCAGTCACTCGGAGCCGACAGCTGCGAACCTTTATAAGGGATTCGCATTACCAGGGGAGGACACAAAATTCGAGCCAAACCCTTCTTATATTAACCTGGTTGAGAGGAACCAATTCGGGGGAGCTGCAAATGAAGATGCAGCTAAGCACATAGAGACATTCATCGATTATTGATGTTCCATACCCCCACCAACCGGTGTGACCCAGGACCAGGTGAAGGAAACTATGTTTAAATTCTCTCTTCGTGATGCTGCAAGGGAGTGGTACAGAGACCTGGATCGAGCTTCTAATGGGATCACTGACTGGAATTATTTGGCCCTAGCATTCTACAAGAAATATTTCTCTGCCTCGAAGACTAATGCCATTAGAGCTCAGATCACGAGCTTTAAACACGGTCCTGATGAGAACTTTCATGAGGCGTGGGTCCGTTTCAAGAAGCTGGTGCGAA
Source organism: Silene latifolia (assembly GCF_048544455.1). Classification (NCBI taxonomy): domain Eukaryota; kingdom Viridiplantae; phylum Streptophyta; class Magnoliopsida; order Caryophyllales; family Caryophyllaceae; genus Silene; species Silene latifolia. The sequence continues at coordinate 70,865,855 of NC_133532.1, forward strand.
CCATTCCGCATCATGGGTTTGAAAAATGGAGTCTATGCAATCAATTTTATAATGGGCTCTATGACGATCAGAGAGCTATCCTAGATGCGGCAGCTAGTGGAAGATTCCAGCAGAATGTTGGAGAGACTAAGGGGTGGAAAATTATTATTGATTTGGCCACCCATAAAGCTGAGTATGGGAATTCCAGGGGAAATCAAAGGAGGAGTGCTGAATCCCCTTCTGTAGCGGCACTAGAGGCTCTTACGGCGAGGTTTGATAAGTACGAGTTAGGAGGAGCTTCAAAAGGAGGGATCTATCTTGTGAATGCTGTTTCAGACGGTCCTTTCGTCTGCAAGAGATGTGGAGGAGAAGGACATGTTTCAGACAACTGTCCTAATCCCTATGAGTCTTGTGCTGCCTTTCAACATTATAGGCAGACAAACACTTATTTTGAGCCGAATACCCATCCTAACTTGAGGTGGAGTAGCCAAAATGTCCTGAATCCAACTCCACCTCCACAGCAGCAGCAACAATTGAATTATGTGCCCCCTCATAAGCAACAACAGTTCCAAAAGCCTCCGTATATTCCTCAGCAGCAGCAGCAGTCCCAAGGCTCCGAATTTGCCCAATTGAAAAACTTGTTGCTGAAAGAGTCTCAAGCTATAGAGGTCGGGAAGAAGATGTTAGAGAGCCAAATTGCTCAATTAGCAAGCAAGAATACAACTCGAGCTCCGGGACATTTACCGACGCAAACAGTTCAAAAGGAGACCCTTAATGCCATTACTTTGAGGAGTGGGTCTACCCTCGATGGACCCGCTATGGTTGAGGATGTCGCTGAAAAAGATGGGGCGGAACCAAGTCAGAGGAAAGCTGGAACGAACAGTGGAAAGAAAAAGACGATTACCAGGTATATCAGTCGATCGTCTGATATACCTAGTCGATCGACCAGTCCGCGAGATACAGTAGCATCTGGTCCTGTAGATGTCAGTCGATCGACTGACCTACATGGTCGATTGACTGACAACGCTGCTGATGGTGAGTCTTTTCGTCCTCCAATGCCAGACAACTTGATGGACCACTTGTTTCGGGGTACGACGACTCCGAAAATATTGAGGCAAGACCCAAAATCTTTGATGGGTCGATCCGGCTCGAAATATGACCCGATGACGATTAATGGATCATTTTTGAGACGGTCTGAAGAAGGGTCAAGCTACAACAAGGAGAAGGTAGTGGATTTTCAGCCGAAATCCACCGATGTCAGCATGAGAGATATAGAGGAGAGGGCTGAGTTACTTCTTTCAGCCCCCTAACCGGAGAGATTAGTGCCGACAAAGGAACATGTATCATTTAATAAGTTTGAAAATGTCATTCGTAGCTTAAATGTACAAGTTCCTTTCCTTGAATTGGTTAATCAAGTGCCTGGTTACATGAAATTTATGAAGTAACTTTTGCCTAAGAAGAAGTCACTTGAAACTGTGCAGACTGTCGCAATAACTGAGGAGTCATGCTCTTATTTGACCCACACTGCACCCTATAAGCTAGAAGACCCAGGTAGCTTTTCCGTTCCATGAAGTATTGGCACCTTTTCTATTGAGAAGGCCTTGTGTGACCTAGGAGCCAGTATTAGTGTAATGCCCTTGAGTCTTGCTAGGAAGTTGAAATTGACTAGGTTTGCAGTCACCAAAATGACATTACAGATGGCTGATCGATCTGCGGTCCAGCCTATAGGATTCTTAGAGGACATTCCTGTACAAATAGGAAAGTTCTTTTTCCCTGTTGACTTCGTTGTACTAGATATGCCCGAGGATGCCCACATTCCTATCATATTGGGTAGACCATTTCTGCACACTGCTGGTGCAGTTATAGATGTTGGCTCAGGGACTTTGACTTTCAAAGTCGGTAAGCATTCCATTGTCTTTGCCCAGACAGCTAAGAAGAAAGACCCCATGTGGCCAGTCACTTGTAATACAGTTTCTGAGAAGAAATCTTATTTTGTGCTTCCTGACATGCATGTTTCTATGCCTATTTCTGCTATAACACCTCCGCCCCAGATTGGGAGCAAATTGGAGGAAGATTCTTCTGTTTTGGATGTTGCAGGAGCTGGTTTGGGGAAGGAAGAGCCGCATGTTGCTCCAGATGTGAAGGAGCCAATCGTTCAAAGAGGCGGTCTAGGATGTCTTAGCTATGGCACTGATGAGGAGCCCGATGATGAGCCAGTCAAAGCGACGGAGTCCGACTTAGATTCTGATGAGCCAGAAGAGGTCATTGATTGGGGAGATGCTGAAGTCGTTGATCCGTTGAGTTTAGCGGATATTGAAGTTGAAAAGAGTGCAGCTGAGGAGACGAGCACTGTAGAGGCTACCTCTTGTAGCCAGAAGCCGAGCAAGTGGGCCATTCCGTGGCCATTCTTGATCAACTATTAGTTGATCAAAGACTTTACAAACATTTTATTGCTGTCGTTAAAGTCTTTTTATTGCTTTTGTGTGCGCGAGACTTCGCATTTTAATAAGTTTGCTTAGGATTTTATACACTTTAGACTGTTACTTTAGGTTTTGCGCAATTTTGGGTGCGTTATTGTGTGTATTTACAGGTTCATAGACCTTGATAGCTCAATTTATTGAGCTAATTCGTAGAAATCAGAAAGTTACAGCAGGTATTGTAGTCGATCGACTAAGCTGCGATTTACAGGAGCTTCTATTCCGGTTCACCTTGGTCGATCGACTGGGTAATGTGGTCGATCGACCGCTTTCGCTGCTGTACCTGTTTTTCGATCATTCCCCTGCTGAGTTTGGTCGATTTGCGGAGTTGAGGGAGTCTTTTCTCCACTTTATTCTCCGTTTCGTTTCTGTTTTCTTCCGTTCCTTTATTTTACACATAATTTTGCGCTTCATAGATTGCTTTCTCGGAATTACGCATGGTACTTTTGCTTCTTTTCAGGTACTTATTGGTAGCACTGCTGGCTACTGAAACCTCCTAGCTCACGCTGATTTGGGGAGGTTTCCTTTTGCTGCGCCTAAAGTCTTGTGAGTTTCCGAGTTCTTACTTCATGTCTTATGTCGTTAATTTCACGCAAATTCCCGTTTTCCTTTTATTCATTACATAATTTTTGCACAATGGGGACATTGTGTGATTTGGTTTGGGGAAGGGTTTTGCGTTGCATTTCGTTCGCTTGCATTCACGTTTACCTTTTGTCTTGCATTGTTGTTCATTTTCTCTTATATATATAGAAAATTCAAAAAAAAATTTCAAAAATTTCAAAAAAATTTAAAAAATGCACGTTTATTTTAGCATGTAGGTTGAGTCGCAACGGTAGTATTTCAATGATCACATTGCATTTTCAACCGTTTTTGCCTGAGCCGTGCTCAATTGACATGTTATTAGTAGAATCATATATGCATATCTACGAGTTTTCGTTAATTTATTCGCTGAATCTTGAGACTTGACTTAGATTTTTGGCAAACTACATCATTTTCTGAGGATTAGAGCCTATAACTGGTGTCATCTATGACCAGTTTATCTAGGATTGTGAGTAGTACTCCTTATGAGACATGTTATATAAATTTGCATAAATATGAACTTAATCTGCTTAATACCTGTATGCATTTGGTTTGTGGTTTGTTGACACATGTGGAAGAGGTTTCCTTTATTCTTTTTGCCCATAAGCTTCACATAGCCAAAAATAGCCTTTTTTTGTCCCATAAGCTACATTCTATATTTAGCCTACCCTTGTCAAGCTAGTAGTATTAGTCTTTGAGATTGTTACTTCGTTTCTGGTTGCTAATGCTCATTTTGAGATTGTTGGGAAAATGAAAAAGGAAGGAAAGAAAGAAAGAAAAAATAGAATTGAAAAAAAGAGAGAGGAAAAATTATTCGAAAAAGAAAAAAAAACATGATGTACTGTAGAGGACGGTCGGTCGACTGGCCATCTTGGTCGATCGACTGAAGCCCGAGAAGAGAAAGAAAAAAAAAATCAAAATCACATGGTTGGAGTTTTGATTAGTTGGTGATTTTATTCCCATGCTTTATTATGATCATTGGGGGAATTACAATTATATCGGAGATTATGAGGTTTGTGCTTGCTATTAGCACCGTTTCAATTGAAATTTTTAGCAAGAAGTTGGGATGATTTATTAGTTTGGTTCCCTTAGTTACTAGCTTGGCTTTTAACTCTGTTTTTTTACCAAATTCGTCTTAGCCCCTCCTTACCCTTACCTCACATATCCATATTTACCTCGGCATGTGTCATGGTCATCTGTTTGGTTGGAATGCATATGTACGGTTGTAGAGATTATTTTCATATTATATTGCAGGCATGTTCTTATAGGTCGTAGTTAGGTGAGAGTCATTAAATTTACTTCTTTCTATCTTACATATATTCACCTGTGCTTATGGGTGATATGAGCGACCCGTGAGAGTCCATAATGATAAGTGTCTATAGTTGACGGTTCAGCAGTTTTTAATGACTACATAACTCGTTTGCATGATTCATGTTGCTAATTGATTGTTAGTTGTTGCATTAAATTGGTTTAGGCTTTACAGTTTGCATTTCGCTCTAAGATTGAAATCGTTCCATTAGGTCCTAGAATCGAGTCTAGTTCTTGCTTGGGGACAAGCAAGGATTTGGTTTGGGGAAGTTTGATGCATGTCATTTATATGATGTTTTACACCTCATTTTACACGCATTTTAGAGCTCATTTATGTAGTTTTATGCTACTATTTGCCCCATTTCGTCTACTTTCGTATGTTTATGTAATATTGCAGATTTATGCGGAAATGAGGAGAAATCGAGCCGAATCCGTCCCCGAGTACCTTGCATTGCATTTGACATGATGTATTTACTCTAGGAACGAGCTTGGTGCGCATTTCGAGGCCCGAAAGACAAATCCACGAGAATTTAGAAGTCAAGTATCAGCTACTTCAGTCGATCGACCAGATCACGAGTTCCAGTAGCTCCTGTTTATTACAGTCCAGTCGATCGACCGGTCATAGTGGTCGATCGACCAAGCCGCTAATCTGCGTGAATTACTAGAATGAGGAATAGGAAGCCCATTGTGTTTTAGGTTTTGAGAATAAAGTTACGTGATATTTCTATATAACGTAACCAGCTCATCCATATACAGGTATCTGGTTTTTATCAAGCTTTATTTCAGTTCCTCATCAAATTTTAGGGTTCATTAGTTTAGAACAATTTCCTTCAATAAAAGTTACTTTCGCTTTCGGTTTGGATCTCTATTCCTGCTTCCATTTGGTAATCTCATTGTTGTTTTCGTCACAGTCATGAGTAGATAAATACCTTGTGCTAGGATGTAGGGAATCTGTAGCGTAGGCGGCATTAGAATAGTACGACCTAAATCGCGCCATGGTCGATCGACTGGGTTCCCTGGTCGATCGACTGGCCACGTGAGTATTAGTTTCATTTTAATTAATTTAATCTCCATATTTGACGAATCGAGTGCACGCGACTAGTTGAATGTTTAGGAGTTGACCGACCCAATAAAGATCGGAAGATAGGGAAGGGAGATATCCTACCTAATTAAGACGACTAGATTAATGGGATCGAAAGATGAGTTAATTTAGCCTTTTTAGTCACTATTCAGGACGAAAGTTAGTATTAGTGATATTAGGGACCTGTAGCGAGATCGAAAGATGCTACCTGTAAGAATGGACAGAGATGACTTCTTATTTTCCCGTCTCACGTGTTTGTTTTAGACCTACCTAGTACACTGCCGCCGAAACTACAGTGAACCGACTATCTTAACACCCTTTTAATATTTGTTTTATCCGTTTATTTAGTTTATTGTCTTTTATTGCCTTTAGCAATAGACCAAATAAAATCAAACCCCCACATTTGTAACCTTGGACTTAAAATTAGACAACTAATAATTGCATCACCTCCCTGTGGTTCGACCCTGTTACCACTAGCTTCTGTTAGTTTTAATAGGTATTATAAATTTTATCTTTGGTGCACACAACGACGAGCATCACGCATTCATGCATTTACCCATTTTATCAACTTTTGCATTTAACCAACCAAGATCGATCAGTAGAGGCCGCTACCGCGGGCGGGATTGGGTGTCCGATTAAAGGGCTTCCCAATACGTACCTTCACCTCTTACTCAGAAACTTTGGAAAGTGGACGACCTTATCCAGGGCGTACGAGAGTCATTTTAGAGATAGGATGCTAAAAAGGGACGATTCCATATCTTTAGTACCTATGTCAAACACCGATTTTTGCCTTTGTTGACCTAGGTATAAAGTGGATTTGAACAGGTTCCAAGCATCCCACAAATGCTGGGTGGCGACAACGAACATCTCTTGCATCGTTTCGAGACCCTTGCCGAGACGAAACCGACCGATCTAAAACGATCCAGTCGAGAGCATTTGTACGCCGCCGAGCGTGGCTTTTAAAAGACCGCTGCATGTCCACAGATCGACTGGGCGTCGGAGGTGGCTATGTCCACAAATTGGGGACTCCGCTGGGGAAAACTAGGACACTTGTGTCTTTGTGATCCCTAGATGCTGAGACTCAAATGAGGTCTTTGTTGAAATCCATTAATTGATATTACGGTCATAGTCGGGTTCCTTGTCCGGGCGTGAGTTTTCATATCCCCGCGTTTCGAATCCTGATTGAGTCAAGCATACCGTTGACATTACACATTTCTTTTTCGTCAAATAGCTTTCATCACCTTCGAGCACGAGGCTAGGGCATCGTCCTTACACATTTTTTTTTTGGATTGGTATCCTTCTCGAAAATTGGGGTTTGATCGCTTGGTATGTAACCCACCATTTTAAGCCAAAACCCGTGTAAGCATTATGCATAATATAATGAAACTGCGAGTGCTTATGTGTTATGTGATCATAAGTTGCTCCGTGTCATTTCAAAATTTCAAAAAAACCTTTTTTCGCCGTTATAATGGCCGTTTCAAATCCCGTTCTTTTGCCGACTGTCGCATTTAAAAAAAACACGCCTTTCTAGGCTATCGTAATGACGATTTTCAAACCTGGTTTTCTACAACAATTTAAACACGCCTTTCTAGGCCGTCGTATTGACGATTTTTAAACCCGGTTTTCTACAACCATTTCAACACGCCTTTCTAGGCCGTCAGAATGGCGATTTTCAAACCCGGTTTTCTACAACCATTTCAAAAAGCACGCCTTTCTAAGCCGTCGTAATGACGATTTTCAAACTCGGTTTTTTTCACAACCACATTTTAAAAACACCTTTTTACGCCGTTATAATCGCCGCGTCAAGACACGGATTTTAACCCGTCTCGCGCCGACACAATGGCTCTTTCAAAACCCGAGAAAGGCACACACCCCTTTCTCAAAACTTTTTCAAATCCCGAGGACCATACACCGTCCCCGACACCATGTCAAACATTTAAAAACTTGATTTTCAAAACATACAATTTTGAATTTCAAAAACCGTCTCTAGGAACAGTTCATTGTTTTCAGAGCCAACTCAACCTCAAACCGTCTTTTGAAAACAAACTTAAGACAACTCTTCAAGTGGTCGACTTTTGAAGATCTCTATTTTTCGGGAGCCATCCATAAAGCGACAAACGAATCTTTTTGAAAATATCTATATTCGAAAACTTCAATCGACCATTCCAATTCCGCCTCGTGTCTATCGAGTCGAAGCAAGCGCACTTATGGGTCTTTACTTATGAGTCGTCTTGCCTCGAGACTCGTTCAACGGCATCACGCCATTACGTTGGACGCGAGTCAAAGTTCGATTAACACCGTCACATTATAAATCGAGCTAGCACCGAGGTACCACACAGGGTCGCCCTCGTCCTCTTGAGTCTGATCTATTTTTCCGTCCTTTGCGTTGTCTGTGTTTAGTCGCTAAACCGTGTCGGATTGAGATGTAATGTGAGCCGTTTTTATGCCTCAGAGCCATGGCCCCGTCTTCAGCTTCATCCAACAACAACAATAACAACAGAGATGTTACAACCGCTAAACTAGCCAGCCTGCTCACCGCTCTTAAGGTTACCCTGAACCGTGTCGAGACCCATATCGACACCCCGGAAAACAAGGAAACCGGAGAACACAACACTCCCCCTTTGACTGAAACTTAGAAAAGGCACAAGCTTTTGGAAGAACAACTCCTAGCCCGTGGCAACAACATCCACCTTGAGAACAATCGAAGATTCGAACCCCTTGGGATCAATTATCTGACAACTTTACCTTAACTGACGTACCCAAGTTCAAGGGAGTGGAGGATCCACTCAACCACATTCGAGCCTTCAAAGATTACATGGCTATCAAGGGGGTCAAACAAGAACTCTTCACCTGGATCTTCCCATCATTCCTGGAACCGATCCCCCGTTAGTGGTACTATTCCGTCGACCCCAAGAACCTCACTACTTGGGACGAAGTTGACGTTGAATTTGCTAAACAATACTTCGACAATGTCGAAATCCAAGCCAATACTTGCACTCTTGAGATCTTGATTCAGAACGACAAGGAAGGGTTCGCGGAATTCCTAACCCGTTGGAGGAGGGTAAGCACTCAACTGGTCAGTAAGCCGAGTGAATCAACTCTGGTGGAGAAATTTGTCAACAACCTCCTCCCAGTTTATGCCAACGTGCTGAGATATCAAAACATCAAAACGTTCCAAGAACTACAGATCCTCGCGACCCGCATTGAAGACGACCTCCGCAAGGGTGTCCTAGCCAAAACGACTGGTCTAGGCTATCAGGGATCTACATCAACCGGATCTCGCCCCTATGGTCAAAAAACAAAATTGATAAGGTCAATCTCCTCGAACCAACCACAAAGAAAACTGCACGTCCTCAAAGGGTATTCACAAACTTGGGGTCAACCTATGCCAGTGCCTTGAAAACTACAACCAATTGGGCCCACTCCGGACCCATCCGAGGCTAAAAAAATCCGTTTTTGGAATCCCAATGCATATTGCCAGTATCACCAGGAAAAAGGTCATGACACAGAAGCTTGCTTTAAACTGAAGTAAGCCATTCAAGATATGATTGAGAAAGGGGAACTACTTTTACCTCCACCCACGAAACCAAACAACAAAACAAACCCCTTGGGAATCCGTGCCATCTCTAATGACGAGCTAACCCAGGATTACTCACAACTCATCTTGCTAATTCATGACGAGGTGAATGCCTTAGAGAAGGATACCCTGGCCGGGATATTCGTATTCAGCGCCGCGACCATGCTCACCATGTTCGTGCAATTTTAGGAGGCCATAACCAGTCTCTCAGAAAGGATTACCCGACTTGAGGTGGCTTACCAATGGTTGATTTTCAACCGACCAACACCAACACCGCATCCGAGGTAGGGTCCTCCAAACACCTAAAGCTACCCTCACCAAGAAGGATTGCTCCCGCGACCATTCTGGCACACACCTCATCATAATCAACTCCACAATAATCAACCCCACAAAAATTACCCTCACAAAAATTACCCCCACAAAAACTTCCCTCACAAAAACAATCCACCGAGGAATACCCCTCCAAGGTACCCTCGAGATCCTGAAATCAATGGTATCTGGAGAGACGACGTGGAGGATGTCTACGTGGTTCCGGGAAAGGGCAAACAAGCAAAAGAGATCGGTCATCTTACCCGGTCCGGAGGCCCCTACCAAAACCCGAACAATACAACGGTTGTTCCAACAATAAATGACCAGGTTGTCCCGGACGCGGACACTCAACCCAAGGTTCCTGAAAACTCGATCCTTAAACAACTGCAAAAAGCAAAGGCCGAGATTTCAATTTGGCAACTGATTGCTACATCCTTCGAACATCGGCAAGCTTTGCTACAAGCCTTGGGAAAGTTAACAGTTCCCTCTACCTCCACTCCTGAAGAAGTGGTGGCATATATGACAAGGGACGTCCCTGACCTATGCAACCCGGTCATCTTCTCTGACGAAGATATCCCTCTATTCGGAGCCACGCATAACCTGGCCCTATACATCACCGTACAATGCCTCAAGAAGAATGTGCCTATGGTTCTAGTGGATGACAGATCTGCGGTTAATGTCATTCCCCTCAAGAAGGCTCACAAATTGGGTATCAAAGAAGTTGATTTGGTCCCAACTAACCAAGGGGTACGCGCCTATGACGACACTTATCGTAAAGTTGCGGGGCTTATCACCTTGACCATTACAACTGGACCCTTGGAAAGACAAATAAGTTTTCAGGTGGTCGACATCGACGCCTCTTTCAACATGCTTCTGGGACACCCCTGGATTCAAGTCGACAAGGCCGTCACCTCAACGCTTCATCAGAAAATCAAGGTCCCTTTTGATGGTAAAATAATTACGATTCCCGGTTCCCCGATCAAGGCTATCATGAAGAAGGGAATAGCCTCTCAGGTCATTGAAGAGGACGACAGCGAGATGTGGGGATTCCAAGATGTGAATGCCCTAAGTGATGAATCAGCACCCTTCGATTATTACCCGTTCTCCAACCTCATAGTCAACCGCATTTTGATGCGCCAGGGTTATTTCCCAGGTCTACCTCTCAATCCGCTGAAAAGCACCTTGCCCCCTATAAAACAGGCCAAGGTCCCCAACATCCCCTTCGGGATAGGCTATGAGCCTACAGATGAAGACATCCAGGAGATGAACCTCCTAATACGGAAGCGCAAAAAAGCACGGAGTCATCCTCCGTCCCTACCATTTGGCTCTCAATGGATACTTCATCCCCGAGGGAGAATTCGAGCTCTACAACGGCTTTCCTAAGCCGATGTATATCTCCGTAGCCAGGGTCAAGCACCCAGGTGTAGAGGTATTTCAAGACTGCTACTTCATCCCTGACAACACCAAAGCTGTGTCGACCAAATCTGTGTCGACCCCATGCCTCGATGGACAAACCGTCAGTCTCCTCTTCGGAGAGCACAACATCAAGCACCTCGGCTATGAGCACATCATCAGCATTGCTCTAAAAGACAACCAATTCAATCCCACCGCCTTCATCTCTGATAAGGACCCGAAGAAAGCTACACAAGGCTGGATGAAAACTGTCAAGTGCACCGATCGCCAAGGCCGCATTCTCAAGATCACAACTGGAGAGGGCCCTATATTCAAAGAGGAAAGTGAAGGAGAGTCTGAGTCTGAGTCAGAATCAGAGGCTGTCCTAGATCCTAGCACTCCTGATGTCCCAGTCATGGTCCCCTTTCCACTTTTTTATCACAAACTTGTGGCTGCTTTAGAGGCTGAGTCAACTAAGGTTATCCCCACTCCCATGGAAAATAGCAACCTGGAGGTTATTCCAGGGGCCACCTCCTTTGATGTGTCGCCTCTGACCGCCCATTGAGATTTCTGTCCTATCCGAGCTTTTCGCTCAAGTTGACTTAATGAACGCTAAGTTTGCTTATGACTCGTCTCATTTTAACTGCAATGCAATTCTGAACGAACATGAGGAATTTCACTTGAGTGACTATCCACCTCACCTTGCCAAAGAACTTGACAAAGGAGAAGATAGGACCCCCATCATTGAGGAGACCGAACCTATTAACGTAGGAACCGATAACACACCTCAAGAACTTAGAATATGGTCCACCCTTGACCCCTCGGAGAGACAGCTGGTCATCGACCTCCTGCACGAATACAAGGACATATTCGCCTGGTCCTAGAAAGACATGCCTGGGATCGATAGAGAGATTGCAGAGCACAGGATACCCATTAAACCCGGAGCTAAAACTGTGAAATAAAAGCTGCGGCGAATGCGCCTTGAAAATCAAGGAAGAAGTTGACAAACAATTCAAAGCCGGGTTCATCAAAGTGTCTGAATACTCTGACTGGGTGGCCCACATTATTCCTGTACCCAAGAAAGATGGGAGAATCAGAGTTTGCGTCGACTTCAGAGATCTGAACAAAGCAAGTCCAAAAGACAACTTCCCTCTTCCACATGTTCACATCTTGATGGACAACACCGCCGAGCATACCCTGTTATCATTCACGGATGGGTATGCTGGGTACAAGCAGATCAAAATGGTTGTGGAAGACATGCACAAGACTGCATTCACTACACAGTGGGGTACGTACTGCTACACTATCATGCCTTTCGGTCTAATCAACGCCGGAGCAAATTATAAAAGAACCGCCACCACACTCCTACATGATATGATACACAAGGAGGTGGAGGTATATGTCGATGACATAATCGTCAAATCAAGAGAACGGGACGACCACATCAACGCCCTCTGGAAATTCTTCGCTCGTCTGTGAAAATATAACATTAGACTGAATCCTCAGAAGTGTGCATTCGGGGTCACCTCCGGAAAACTCCTGGGACACGTCGTCAGTAAAAGAGGCATCGAGATTGATCCTACCAAAATCAAGGCTCTTCAACAAATGGCTCGGCCTAAGAACGAGAAAGAGATTCGGGGATTTCTCGGTCAAGTCGAATACATTAGTCGTTTTATACCAAAACTCACTATGATTTGTGAACCAATCTTCAAGAAGCTCCGCGCCTTCGATTACGGCGATTGAGATGACGATTGTCAAATAGCCATCGACAGGATAAAGGAAATCCTATCCAAACCTCCTGTCCTCCTACCACCTCAACACGGAATTCCCTTATCCCTATACTTGACTGTTACCGACACAGCCGTGGGAGCAATGCTAGCACAAACAGTCGACGGCGAAGAATGAGCCATCTACTACATCAGTAAAAAGTTCATCCAGTGTGAGACAAGGTACACCCAACTGGAAAAGACATGCCTTGCCCTGGTTTGGTGAACGTTAAAGCAGCGACACTACATGCTCAGCTACGTGGTTTACATCTAGTCCAAGACGGATTCGGTCAAATACATCTTCGAAAAACCCGTACTAAACGGAAGGCTGTTCAGATGAACACTTATGCTATTTGAATTTGATCTCAAATTCGTACCCCTCGAGGTTATCAAGGGAAGGGCAGTCGCCGATTTCCTAGAAGAAAACCCTGTCAATGAGGATCTAACGACCGACTCATGGTCACTTCCTAACGAAGACATCTGTTGTGCCGACACCGACGCATGGGACCTATACTTCGATGGTGCATCAAACCTGAGAGGCTTTGGGGTATGATTTCTTTTAATATCACCACAGGGAGAATATGTTCCGATCTCGGTCAAGTTAGACTTCGTCGTCGCCAACAATGCCGCCGAATACGAAGCATGCCTTATCGGCCAACATGCAGCCAAAACACTTGGTATCAAGAGACCGAGGGTCCACGACGATTCCTCACTCATCATCAATCAGGTGTCCGGATCATGGAAAATCTGAAGCGACAGCTTAGCACCCTACTGAGCAAAAATTAATCAGGAGGTCGAGTTCTTCGACCAAGTTGACTACTTCCACTTGCCACGAGAGGAAAATCAATTTGCTGATGCCCGAGTAAAACTTGCCGCGCTCGTCAACATACCTGTTGACTTGACATTGATGCCCCTATATGTCGAGAGAAGGAGCGAGCAAGCTCACATCTGCGCCATCAACAATGAGGAGGAGAACCATGTCGAACCTTGGTACCAAGCCATCCTCAACAACAAAACCAAAAACGAATTCCCTCCCAACACTGATACAAGAGGACAAAGAGCCATCCGTTTAGTTGCATAACAATTCGTGATATACCAAGAACAACAATACAAAAAAACACCACAAGGAATCCTCCTCCTTTGCATTGACCACCACAAAGCCAAAAAAGTCATGGGAGAGGTCCATGACGGAGAATGCGGCCCTCACATGAGCGCAATGTTGCTGACCCGAAAAATCTTGCGGTTAGGCTACTACTGGACTACCATGGAAGCCGATTGCAGAAACTACGTTAAACATTGACACAATTGCCAAATCTTCGCCGACATACAACACATACCACCATCCCTTTTATACACCATGACATAACCCTGGCCTTTCTCGACTAGGGCATCGACATCATCAGGAAGGTCAACCCGGTGGGCACCAAAGGGCATTGCTTCGTCCTCATCGCCATCGACTATTTCACCAAATGGGTGGAAGCACAGTCATATACAATCTTGACTGCCAAATAAGTGGCAAGTTCATCCCGGACAACATCATCTGTAGATATGGGGTAACCCATGAAATCATCAGCGACCAAGGCTCTCACTTCCGGGCAGAAACACAAGCCTTGCTGGATAAGTACAAGATCAAACGACATTGATCATCCACCTATGGTTCCCAAACCAACGAAGCGGTTGAGGCATCAAACAAAACTCTTGTCACCATCATCAAGAAGATGCAAGATAACTACCGCGATTGGCCGAGCAAACTCCCATTCGGACTCTATGGATACTGAACCTCCATTCGAACACCTACAAGAGCCACACCCTTCTACCTAGAATATGGTATGGAGGCGGTTCAACCAGTAGAGTTGGAGGTCCCATCTCTATGTATCCCGCTGGAGAGTCAAGTCCCTGAGGCGGAATGAACCCGTCGAAGGTTCGAACAACTCACGCTTCTAAGACGAGCGACGACTCAACACCTTGCACAATGTCCAGCTATACCAACGACGAATACAACGAGCATTCAACAAAAAGGTCAAACCCAGAAATATCATAGACGGCGACTTGGTCCTCAAGTCGGTTCGAGCACCACTAGTCGTCGGTTCGAGGGGCAAATTCAAACCCAATTGGGCCGGACCATACCTGGTTAAGAAAATACGTTCGGGGGGCGCAGTGAGACTGAGTGACCTAGACGGGGAGGATTTCACAAACCCGAACAACCTATACCAACTCAACAAATACTACTTTTGAACCCTGATAGCCAACAAACCTTGCCCTAGTTTTACAACTAGCAACCACCATATCTCTTTCAAGTCAAGTTCCTCAACGCGTTCTAATTTGAAATTGCATGTTTTATCGAGTCTAAGTTTCGGTACCTTGCCACATTTCAAACGTCCTTTGATCTGTCAATGGCAACATCCATTTGCACTCAAACCAAACACCTGAAATACGAGCTCTGTTTGATTTCACCTTTTCAGGTGGATACGTAGGCAGTCCTTTCTTACACAAGAAGGATACAACAACAAAACCCAAACAAAACTTTACAAAATACATGGAAGTATGATCATGGTTTTCACCTTTTCAGGTGGATACGTAGGCAGACCTTTTTTACACAAGAAGGATACAACCACAAAACCCAAACGAAACTTTACAAAATATTTTGAACTACGATCATGGTTTGATTTCACCTTCTCAGATGGATACGTAGGCAGTCCTTTCTTACACAAGAAAGATACAACCATCCCCACATACAAAAAACATCACCCATATCAACTTCAGAAAAAAAAAGAGGAAAAACATTCCCTTTCCCACAAAAATACAAAAAAGAGAAGCCTTTCTCCCTTCCTACAAAAATCCCATTTCCCAGTGCAATGTTTAGGATATTTCAAACCGAATTACTCTTTACAAAATGGATGGAAGAAACAAGCGTTCACAATTTCTTTCGACACAAGCAATCCTCTTATTTAATTAATAATGAGAAGGATTACAAATTTGACAACAAATAAAGCTAAGCAAGTCAACAACTTATCGAAGCTAGAGTGTCGACTAAGACATCTCACATAGTAAAACTAGCACAAAATACACAATACATAGCTAGTACAACATAATAAAAAAATCACAACACTAATACAATATAATAATAAAGCGGGTAATGGAGGTCTTCAATCTTCCATTCTACCCTTTCCTTTTCCCTCGGGGTAAATCTTCCCCTTGTTCTTCTTGTTGGCCCTCCTAGCATGAACTTCCTCTTCAGAACGGATCCTCAACGGATCAACAACGGCGACGGCCTCCGGTCTCTTACATGACCCTATACTCGGTCCAAGACGCGCCCATACATGGCCCTATACCTCTTTCGGACCCGAGCTTCTTTTGTTTGGTGGCCTCATTACATCCGGGCTAATATCATCGACAAAATCGTCAAAGAAGGCACGGTTGGCCTTGCCGACCTCTCGATACTTCAAGTCGAGGACCTCGTCCTTATGAGACTTGGTCCATTCCTCCAAGGTTTGATCTCTTGACCTCTTGACATAAGCGGGAGTCACCCATGTCGTGGGAACGGGGTTTGGTACCTCCCAAATCAGCCGAGTGGCCCACCACCTTTCGAAGACCTCCACAAACTCGGAGTTTCGAAAAACACTCTCTTGGACGAGAGTATCTTGAGCGGGCACATTTTATTGACGCCCCATTTGCCTCATAAGCCTTTCGGGATAGATGAAGGAAGCAACCTTCAAACCCACCACCATCAAAGAACAAGGACTAACGGCCGAAGCGGACAACCCCGTGAAGGACCTCAAGTGCCACCATGGCACCACCCAACGGATATGAGGAACTCCCTCCTCCACCAATCTCGACGTCCAATAGGCCTTGGTGGATGCAAAACTATCCGAGTACAACTTCTTCCTCATAGTAAGGTGACGGAAAAAGTAAGAAGAAGAATCGGCCGGAAGCTCTACATACATTAGCCTCTCTAATAGCCACAGTTGGAGGATCCTTGGAGATCTTAACGAAGGAGTGTAGATACCCAGTATCGGTCGAGTCTCCAACATCCACCCGATGATTATCGGACTACAACATGCTTAGGAATCGCAGCGTTTGATCGACAGTTTGTGTACAACTTTACGTCGGAAAACTTAAAACGATTTCGAAAATAAAACATTTCAAAACTTTTCAAAAGTCCCTGGAGTGTTTAATGCTGAAGACGGGGTCGCAATGACACTAACTAGAGTCAAAACCGACACCGGACCAAAAACCGACTCAAAAATTCAAATCCCGACTCCAACAACAAGTCAAACCGAGTCAAACACAAAAAATAAAACCATTCAAATGCTTCTATGTTAAGATTTCCCGGAATCTTACATAGTCAAGTACCAAACATGTTCATCCAAATCCTAGGATAGAACAAATGATGATTTCTTCGTGTGATATTGACAAGACACCTCGAAGACGTGCGACATGGCTCGCGCATCTTTGAGCAGCTCAGGTGGCCACGTCGCCTAAAACTCACACAACCACTCATTTTCCTATAAATGCCCCTCAAATGCAACCATTGGAGAGTTACTTAAGTGTCCGCCCCCTCTTTTCTCCCTTAAAATTCTCGACTCGACTTCCTAAGTCACAATCCGACATGTGTTTACGACCTACCGATCATAAACACAAGCCTTACACATTGTTTAGTACTGTCATCGTGCATTAAATCACTTGAACGACCATCTCGACCACTACACCATCACTAAACTTAACAAACACTCTTTTTACTTACTACAACGGTTTTAAACCGAGTTTTTCCGACCAAACGAGTTGATACACTTA
The DNA here is from genome assembly GCF_048544455.1 of Silene latifolia. NCBI lineage: Eukaryota > Viridiplantae > Streptophyta > Magnoliopsida > Caryophyllales > Caryophyllaceae > Silene > Silene latifolia. Next base: position 70,883,117 of record NC_133532.1, read on the forward strand.
CGTCGGTTTCTCGCCATAAGCCTAGCATTTAAGTATGAGGGTGTAAAAATCTTCTTTTATCATGTTTTCATTTGTTTCATGACTATAACATGCTAAATCATGCATAACATGGTCCAAAACATGGGAAGAATGAGCCAAAGCCGGACTTTTGGTTGAAGCAGAGGCTACTTACGTAGCACATAGGCTCGCGCCCCTGCCTCACCCTTAAGTCCAAATCGTGTTTGGTCTCTTCATCTCCTTTATTTTCATTTCATATTTGTAATCGGTTTTTACCATTTTAAATATTTTCAAACGATTTTTTTACAAGTTTTTAACCATAAAATATTTTTCACCCTTGGTTCTTAATACCATGACGGTTTAATCCGTGTTTCGGTGATAATATTTGGTTAATTACATTATAAAAGGTATTTTAAAACCTTTTATTTCATTTATTTACATTTGGAAGGGTATTTTAAAGCCTTTCATCATTTATTTACATTTTCAAGACAAGTGTATTAGTCACCAACACAGAGTCATCCTTGGTTCCATATACCATGTCGGATTTTAACCCGAGTACGATGATGAATGTCGACTAATTATATTCAAATTAACTTAAAACAATTAGTTCATAATTATTTTTCAAAACTATTCATGTCAAACTTGCAAAGTCGAACCCAACATAGAATATCGCCAAAACAATGACGATTATTCAAGGCTCGTTCTTTAAATCAACACAAAGACGGCCTAAACGGCCTTTTCAAAACCAAAACGGGTCCAAATACCCATTTTCCAAAACGTTTTACAAACGTTTTTAATGGTCAGAATACGTCATATATCGTTAACTGACCCGCGCCTAAATAGGCCATTTCTTTTTCTATTTTCAAACCAGGGGAGACCCCCTTACATCCCCAATAGGCTCGCGCCTATTCTGGCTGCCTGATGCAGGGTCTGTTCCTCTTCCAGCATTGGTCTAGGACGATCCCGACTCCGGCTAACCCGTATATAGGATGGATCAGACGACTAATTTGTTCATTCGAATACCATATTTGCAAAATGCCTTACTAAGAAAGATGGATCACGTTATGCACCATAAACCTAATTTGGTAAATGGATGTTTAATTTCCGTCTTGCATGCAAATCAACCATAAATCCAACTCGACATCTTATACTTGATATATGGGTTAAATCAACCGACTTAGAACGCTCTCACATGTTAGGTTTAAACTATTGGATTCGCATTCATGCATTTAAACCGTTTTATCAACTTTTGCATTCAACCAACCAAGATCGATCAGTAGAGGCCGCTACCGCGGGCGGGATTGGGTGTCTGATTAAAGGGCTTCTCAATACGTACCTTCACCTCTTACTCAGAAACATTGGATAGTGGATGGCGATATCCAGGGCGTACAAAAGTCATTCTAGAGATAGGATGCTAAATAGGGACGATTCCTTATCTATGGTACCTATGTCAAACACTGCTTTGTGCTTCGTTTGACCGAGGTATAAAGTGGATTCGAACGGGTATCAAGCATCCCATAAATGATTGGTGGCGACTCCGAACATCTCTAATCGTTTTGAGACCCTTGCCGAGACGAAACTGACCGATCTAAAATGATCCGGTCGAAAGCATTTTTTACGCCGCCGAGCGTGGCTTTCAAAAAGACCGCTGCCATTGTCCACAGATCGGCTGGGCATACGCAGGTGGGCCCGTATCCACAGATTGGCGACTCCGCTGGAGAAAACTAGGACACTTGTGTCTTTGTGATCCCTAGATGGTGAGACTCGAACGAGGTCTTGGTTGGAACACATTAATTGACATTACGGTCACGGTCGGGTTCCTTGTCCGGGCCCACAACCTAACCCTTTTCGACCAATTGGCTCGTCTCTTCGGCGTGAGTTTTCTCATCCCCGCATTTCGAATCCCGATTGAGTCAAGCATACCGTTGACGATACACATTTCTGTTTCGTCAAAGAGCTTTCATTACCTTTGAGCATAAGGCTAGGGCACCCTCCTTACACATTTTGTTTTGATTGGTATCCCTCTCGAAAATTGAGGTTTGATTGCTTGGTGTGTAACCCACCCTTTTAAGCCAAAACCCGCGTCAGCATTTTTCATAATATAATGAAAGTGTGAGTGCTTATGTGCTATGTGATCATAAGTCCTTCCATGTCATTTTCAAACTTTCAAAAACACCTTTTTGCGCCGTTATAATGGCCATTTCAAACCTCGGTCTTTCGCCGACCGTTTCATTGCAACACGCCTTTCTAGGCCGTCGTAATGATTATTTTCAAACCCGGTTTTTTTTATAACCATTTCAACATGCCTTTCTAGGCCGTCGTAATGACGATTTTTAAAACACCGGTTTTTATATCTATTTCAACACGCCTTTCTAGGCCGTCGTAATGACGATTTTCAGAGCCGGTTTTTATAACCATTTCAACACGCCTTCCGAGGCCGTCGTAATGACGATTTTCAAACCCGGTTTTTATAACCATTTCAACACGCCTTCCTAGGCCGTCGTAATGACGATTTTCAAACTCGATTTTCTACAACCATTTCATAACACCTTTTTACGCCGTTATAATCGCCGCGTCTAGACACGGATTTTAACCCGTTTCGCGCCGACAATGGCTCTTGCAAAACCCGAGAAAAGCCCACACCCTTTTCTCGAGACACTTTCGAGATCCCGAGGACCATGTACCGTCCCCGAGACCTTTTCTAACATTTTAAACTCGATTTTCAAAAAAACAATTTTGAATTTCAAAAACAGTCTTGGGAAACAGTACTTCGTTTTCCGAGCCGACTCAAACTCAAACCGTCTTTTGCAAACAAACTTAAGACAACCCTTTCAACTTACCGACTTGTGGAGATCCCTATCTTTGGAAGCCGTCTATAAAGCGACAAACGAATCTTTTTGGAAATTTCTATTTTCGAAAACTTCAGTCCACCGTTACAATTCCGCCCCGTGTCTATCGAGTCGAATCAAACGCACTTATACGTCTTTACTTATGAGTCGTCTCACCACGAGACTCGTCCAACGGCGTCACGCCACTACGTTGGACGCGAGTCAAAGTCCGGTCAACACCGTCACGTTATAAATCGAGTCAGCACCGAGGTACCACACACGGTCATCCTCGTCTTATTGAGTGTGATCTTTGTCCCGTCCTTCGTGTTATCTACATTCAGTCTTTGAACTGTTAGGTTCATATACCTATTATTAGACTCCTGTAATAGTGAACTAATTAACTTGTTAATTATATGTTTTTTAGATCTAGTGCATGCATAACAAAATGAATGATTTATAAGAAAAACAATGTCCCCTTACATTGATGGTTGGTTCGAAAATATGGGCACAAGTAAGGTCACCTTCCTTCACTTGTTCTTGAGCTAAATATGATGGATGATCCTCCTAAGACTCCACGTATAGAAGACACTCCAATAAGTTGCACCCAAGATTAATCCCAAAAATTCATACTAATATTAACTAGATATGTAGTAGAAATGTAACCTTAGTAATACTAATATTTCTATTATTACTACTTCTAGTAATAGATTTAAAGTATTAGTATTTGTGAGAGTTTATTGCAATTTGCATGTGAGGAAAAGTAGAGAGGAAAAACAAGCCAACAACCACAACAAAAATGAGCAACAAATGCTCATCTTATAAGGCCAAAAACCGGTGGCCTATTCCCTTTAAGGGAATCTTATTGCTTTTGTTTTTACTCTCTTGTATAGTGTAGGTAGAGTGTGTAAGAATATAGGCATGATTACAGCTTGTATGTATTGTCACTATCATGCTTTAATCAAAAATCAACAAAGACAAAAGAGCATCTTTTGCTCTTCCATATGGCCGAAAAAATGGAACCATTTTGGTCCATTTTTGCCTTTTGTCATTTGTCCCACAAATGCTTATAAGTCATATGTTTAACTATCTTACATATTTAATTATTAATGTAATCATTTAACACTTAAATATTACAATTAAAAATATAATATACACTCCACTTTTTGAGTAGTATACTACCATTATATCAACATATAATGGGTCCCATAATTACTAGTTAGTTAAAATTATAACTTCAAGTAACTTTAAATAACTAATTACCTCTACCTCAAAACTTATATAATACCTCAACTAATTTAGTAATTTAACACTTAATTACTAAATTTAATCTTATTTAATCACACTAAGACGTAAAATTGCAATCCCATAATTAAGGTATTAATTAATCTGTATCGCATACAATTAATTAAATATCTATTTGTGCCTCATACTATAGGTGTGACCTAAAGGGATCAACTGGCCACCACCGTCACACGACAGTAATGTCAAACTCTAGTTAGCCAATCATTACCGATTAATGACGACCAGTCAACTATATAAAGAATCATCCCTCACGTATTCTTAGTATGAGATTTAATTATGATATTAAATCATGTGATCGCACTATTGTTGAGGACACATTTCCCAACATGAACCGTGTCGGATTGAATTGTAATGTGAGCCGTTTTTCTGCCTCAGAACCATGGCCCCGTCTTCAGCTTCGTCCAACAACAACAACGACAACTGAGATGTCACAACTTCTCAGCTAGCCAGCCTGCTCACTGCTCTTAAGATCACTCTGGACCGTGTCGAGACCCGTATCGACACCCTGGAAAACAAGGAAACTGGAGAACACAACACTCCGCCATTGACTGAAACTGAGAAAAGGTTCAAGCTCTTGGAAGAACAACTCCTATCCCGGGGTAACAATATCCACCTTGAAAACAATCGAAGATTCGAATCCGTTGGGGATCAACTACCCGACAACTTTACCTTGACCGATGTGCCCAAATTCAAGGGAGTGGGGGACCCAGTCAACCACATTCAAGCCTTCAAAGACTACATGGCCATAAAAGGAGTCAAACAAGAACTCTTCACCCGGATCTTCCCATCATCCTTGGAACCGATCCCTCGCCAATGGTACTACTCCCTTGACCCGAAGAACCTCACTACCTGGGATGAGGTTGCAGTTGAATTTGTTAAGCAATATGCCGACAATGTCGAAATCCAAGCCAACATCCGTACTCTTGAGGTCCTAACTCAAAATGATAAGGAGGGATTCACCGAGTTCTTAACCCGTTGGAGGAGGGTAAGCACTCAGTTGGTCAGCAAGCCGAGTGAGTCAACTTTGGTGGAAGAATTTGTCAACAATCTCCGCCCGGAATATGCCAACTTATTGAGGTACCAAAACATCAAGACGTTCCATGATCTGCAAATCCTTGGGACACGCATTGAGGACGACCTCTGAAAGGGTGTCCTAGCCAGGACTGTAACACCCCGGTTTATGAAGGAGCCTTTGGCAAGACATTCCCTAATAAACCGAACTGTTACCATCTCGGTTTCCCGAGGTAGTGAATAACAAATTAAACTCCAAGGCAATTTATTTAACATTTTAATTTAACTATTACAAATTCTCCTTCTAAATTAAATTACAAGAACTGACGTAAATAAAGGTGAAGTCTTCTAGGTGATGAACTAGCCACTAGGTCATCTGATCCAGTGTCTCACGCCCATCCGGCTCCGTCCTATCTCATAAACCTGTCAAGTCTGCTCCCATAAAACGGTTCATCACAGGTGTTCACGAATACACGGGGTCAACCACGAGGTTGAGTAGGGAAAACAATAAAACAATAAATATGATATGCATGATACTCCGTCACCTCCATCTCCATCTCAACTCATCACACACAACCCCGTAAGCACGCCTTGACCATACCGATCCCCGGTAGACTATATATATCGACCGTAGTCGATCTGCCCTCGCGAGCGGAGGACACCAGGGCAAGTCTGTGAGAACCCGACTGGGCCTTATCACAACATCACATCATATCTCATCATCGTCACCACCACACCATCCTCCAACTCCAATGCATATGCAATGCTCAACAGTAATCAATGCAACATGATATGTATATCAATGAATGAAATCATGCCAGCTATCAAAATAACGAAATAACATACTCAACACGACAGATTCGAGTCAACCACACTCCGTGTATGAATCATAACATAAATTACAACCACGCACAAGTCATCGATCACAGCTCGGTCACATGTAACACAACAACTCAACACAAGTTAACAACACCGGTAAGTCAAGTGTATTTCCCTACCTCAGATCTGCAGTCAAATAGTCGGGTGCTCAGTGATAATCCACAATAATTCGCCCTCTGAAAGATAATGAAATGATAACCAATTACTTAACTATTCCCGTTCCCAAAATAGAAATTACTAAAAATAGAAACTTTCCCGATATAGAAACTTTTCTCTTTTAACAAACCCGACTCAAAATCCATTTCTAATTATATTAACTAATTCGGAAATTACATTAATTAATTATTTAGAAGACTCGGGAATTAACTAATTAATTTAAAAATACGACCCGATACGAAATATAACGATTAAATCAATAAAAACCGTTTCGAACCACCAAAACAGCCCGTACCCCTTCGCACTCATCCACGCACCACCACAGGCCACCGTGAGGCCGTGTCAACCACCAGCCCCAACACCCACTTCAACCCAGCCACCCGAGACCACCTCCAGTAGGGTCGACTCCCGCCGGCGAGGTGAACCACGGCCGCCAAACACCTGGTTCACCACCACGCAACACCAAACATCCCTTTTCTCTACTCACCACCACCGCACCTATTAGCTACTCCCTGCCCAAACCACCACCATTCTTCTCGCCGCCAACCCATGAACACCGACAACACAGCACCACCTCGTCGACCTCCCCCTAGTCGACGGTGGCGCCACCCAAAACCCACTGGTCTAAACTCCCCCGAAAACCGTGTATAAACCTGCTTCCTACCCCCTTATCGACACCGCCTCCCTCTGCCCCTACAACCACCTAAGACCACCCTAACCGCCACCAAAGCACTCGTCACCAACCACCCTTTACGTATACCCAGACACCAGCCACCATTATCCCCTCCCTAAGACACACAACAACTGCCAAAACTCGACATAAAACAAAAAAAACAGAGAAGGGAGTTTAACTTCTTACCTTGCCGCCACCACAACAGCCACCACGGCCACCCACAGCCGTCGACAAAAGTCCCTAGCCCTTCCTTGCTCTGCTGTCAACACTCACGGCCACACCCTCTCCCTCTCTAGGCGTGAAATCTGGTGTTTTGGTGTTGGTGAAGGAGGGAGGCGGGTTGAGGTTTTGCTAGGGTAAAAATTCGGTTAAAACTTAGGTTAGAGAAAGATGTTGGGTGTTGGGTTAATTGGGTTAAACATGGTATTGGGTAAACCCAAATGGGTCGAGGGTAAATGGTTTAGCTCACGTCTCGAATACCATATAAACCCGTCTCAAATAACTTATGCAACAACTCGCTTTTACGATATCAACACGACTAAACAATTAACTCGACTCAACTATTACCCCGACATAAATAGTAAAATAATATATATAATAATTATATATAATGATATCCGTTTAGTTAATTATATTATATAAAATACGGGGTATTACAGTCTTCCCCCCTTAAAATGAACTTCGTCCCGAAGTTCGCTCATCTACCAAACCTCCAAGTACCACCGTGGTTACCAAAACAGATTTCCTAGTACCAGATCTCATGAACTTAAGCGGGTGAAACGGTATGTTACATTCTACCCTCCTAAAAAGAAAGTTACGTCCCGGAACTTACTTCATGCAAATCTATTACCACTCATGAACTCGTGCAACTATCGGAGCGCCATAACAGCAGCAGTTTAATTACACAACATAGAGAACTCATTTGTATGGGTACCACGCAACGAAACATCAGCTTGAACAAACTACGATCTACAACTTGATCAACACCACAGTCTATACACAAGTGGAACATAAACCTTAAGATTTTACAATCCTACCCAACTAAAAACATGGTTACGTCCTCGTAACCTCTTCTCAACTTTCATATTCCAATGTAACAAAAAACACATCAACAACATGTAATCGAGAAAAGAACACATGACCAAAAGATTCTTGTGATAACATTAAAGTTGAAAACAAGGTTTTATTATGAAATTAAGCGATTGTCAACAAGTATCACTTATTACTTAGTTCATGCTTGACTTAAAACACAACATCGAACTAAAGAACAACAAGAAGGAACCAAAGGTTTACACGGTTTCACAACAGACCGATCATGGTGTTACTAGCCCTAACCTAACGGTCCTTAGGTCGCGCTTCCTCTGTTTCTGGTGACTTCTATGTCATTCCCTTTACAGTTCACCTCTTCCCGAAGTCGGCATGGGTGGTTCGGTCGTACTTTCGGCATCGGGTACATTAGCGTAAAATTCGTGTCTCAGTGCTTTGCTATGAAGTCAAAGGTATGCTCGGGCGGGTATTTGGCCCCGCCGAAAGATGGTGGGGTCACGGAATAGCCTCATGCAATGGGTGGTCAACTCCCTCATATAAAATCGTTTCTTTGTCCTTTAGTATGCCGAGTCATGAATAGAATCGATAAGGGTATACGCTCTTAATCGAGTATTAGTTAAATACTCGGGGTGCCCATTATGGCCATACATGTCCATGGCAGTGCAAAGTCTCTCACAATGCTCATTAAAGTCAGCATCAAGTGACATGTAACAGTCTTGCGGGTGTACATTGTAGGGATCCATCCTACAAAATGGAAGGTCAACAAATTTAGACACAAGGGTGTTAAGACAAGGGACTCATCCTCGAGGTTTAAGTGTGCGAAAGATATATAACAAGTTTTCGGGGTAAGTTGTTGTAATACCGGGGTTTTGGTCAACTCAAGATCATCACAATTCGCATTATCTACCGGAGAACAATCATTTTAGAAATATCAACTGCAAGAATACACGTAAACCAAAGATACAATCTACATGGACCCCACCAAATTCCACTCCCAAGTCAAAAGCATTTACCAATTTCGAATAATTGAACAATCTGCTACTAATAAATCGCCAGGAGTATTAAAATATGCGGTACATGAGCATTACTTAAACACCTCGAAACCATAGAAAACATAGCACGTAATCAAAACCTTTTTACTCATCAGACATACAACACGAATTGGCCAACTTGTTTGATATAAATTCTGAAACATATTCGCTAATAAAAGTAACAACATATGATCCATGCCAACACAACACTACTTCCATATCACACATGTGTTTGACATCATAGCAACCATATCGTTCAATTGTGTCCAGCAACTTAGTACCACTCATTTTCAGCAAAACAACCGATATCGCATAAATAGTTTAAACATACATTCACCATCGTATACTTTGTAGAACTCTAGCTATAGTAAAAGATTGGCAACTTGGAAACTTCACTGATTTGCCCGACTTAAATACTTAGGCGACCCGTAGACTCAATTAAATGTAACTATAACGACTATCATTTAAACCAATGCATATCATGTGAATCATCAAAGAGTTATCCTATTATAATTGTCAACATAGTTATCATAACAATCTTCATGTTAATATAATTGATAGTAACGACACGAGAATATAAATATGCCAATTGTCGTGTTATATCCAACAGTTTCCTTTATATCATACCCATGCATTTGCAAGAATCACTTTAGTGCTTTACGACATTGTAATAACGAACATATTCAATAACAAGAATAACAACACTGTTTATTATCATGTTATAGGTTTTAGGTTCGACTGAAATAATTTAATACAATGAAGGCAATAAGTATAACTATAGGCACACAGACTCACATAAAGGACCTTAGGACTCAGATGACATCCTACATGTAGGAACATTTAGACATAACCATTACTACCGTTCCTGTGTAAAATATTTAACATGCGAGTACATTAGGACATTTAACGCCACCAAATTTACCAAGATATGCTAATATGGTTTTATGTTTATGTATACCCGACCACTATACGAATATGATGAACAACAGAGGTATTACAACATGCCACAAAATATGCAAGCAGTTGGACTCGTACAAACATTTCACCCTCGATTAAGAATCAAATTAAGCTATCCAAATTTTACTCATGCTATCATGCCAACAATGTTATCAACTAAGTTTTAATTGTATCACTTGTTAAGATATATAACTACTGAACATGCGTGCTACTATCATCATGTAAAACATTATAATTTCACTTTACTAAGGCTCATTAATTAACCAAACAACTGTATGAAAACTTAACATAGAACGTACATTTTACAGGTCATGATTCACGTTGTAACTTTCAAAATCACGAATAAACAGCCGTCCAACGAAAACTTGAGTTACATTACTTTTCATAACATACAGAGAGTTAATAGTTCGTGATAAAAAGAAGGAGGTCGAAAGTTTAAGAATTCAATTTCTAAAGAATTTTACAACTCAGTTGGTCCAACCAAGTATGTGACAGCAATTGGTCCGAAACTTGGGTCAGTTTGCAAAGCTTACCATTTAATATAGGGACATCAAGAATTTGCGTGGCTTATCAATTTGTAAACGTGTGCGAAACCTCTAGTCAATGGAGTTGGAATTATGCAAAAATCATTTACACAAATTAAATGAGGATTTTTACAAAAACGTTGGTCAAAACATCACTGCACCGGAACTTCCCGACCACAGCCCACTAAAACATTGGTCATAATCTCAGTTTTGAACCAGGCAACCCAAGAGAAAACGAGTGAATGGGGTAGTTAGAAGGAAAACCTTGGATATAAGCGAGTTGGTGCATACCTTGAAACCTAGTGCTGAAATTATGACATTTATCTGGATGGATAATCAATGAAGCGTTGGGTTGTGGTAATCGTGAGCATGAGAATAATTGCGAATTTATGATATTTATCTGGATGGATGTGAATGACGTGTTGATAGTGCTATTATGTCTGGTAAAATGTGGTTATGTGATCCCAAAGCCATGCTAGAATAGTATCGTGATAGTAATGAGAGACACCATTGAATTGCTTGCTTCTAGTCGTAGCAATCGTGATTAGATGTAAGGGGTAGGTCGGGAGGCGAAGGGACTTCTACGGGATAGATGTTTACGTAAATACAAAAGTGTGAGATTTAAGTTAGGATGAGTTAGTATCGATAGTATGGTTGTAAGAGCTTGGAACATGGAAAATGAATGATTTAGTGTTGAAATCCGTTTTGTTTGATTTTACTCTGTAATTGATCTTGCTGTCATTTCCTTCCTGTTAATTTTCTACGGATGAAAATTTTATGAGAAATAGCCTCGTGAGTTAGTGTTCTTTTGGCGTTGGTTTCATGCTTATAGGGTATACGGATTAAGAGTAATAAATGTTTTAGTGGGCTGTGGTCGGGAAGTTCCGGTGCAGTGATGTTTTGACCAACGTTTTTGTAAAAATCCTCATTTAATTTGTGTAAATGATTTTTGCATAATTCCAACTCCATTGACTAGAGGTTTCGCACACGTTTACAAATTGATAAGCCACGCAAATTCTTGATGTCCCTATATTAAATGGTAAGCTTTGCAAACTGACCCAAGTTTCGGACCAATTGCTGTCACATACTTGGTTGGACCAACTGAGTTGTAAAATTCTTTAGAAATTGAATTCTTAAACTTTCGACCTCCTTCTTTTTATCACGAACTATTAACTCTCTGTATGTTATGAAAAGTAATGTAACTCAAGTTTTCGTTGGACGGTACATTTTGTTTATTCGTGATTTTGAAAGTTACAACGTGAATCATGACCTGTAAAATGTACGTTCTATGTTAAGTTTTCATACAGTTGTTTGGTTAATTAATGAGCCTTAGTAAAGTGAAATTATAATGTTTTACATGATGATAGTAGCACGCATGTTCAGTAGTTATATATCTTAACAAGTGATACAATTAAAACTTAGTTGATAACATTGTTGGCATGATAGCATGAGTAAAATTTGGATAGCTTAATTTGATTCTTAATCGAGGGTGAAATGTTTGTACGAGTCCAACTGCTTGCATATTTTGTGGCATGTTGTAATACCTCTGTTGTTCATCATATTCGTATAGTGGTCGGGTATACATAAATATAAAACCATATTAGCATATCTTGGTAAATTTGGTGGCGTTAAATGTCCTAATGTACTCGCATGAATATTTACTATAATGATGTTAAATATTTTACACGAGAACAGTAGTAATGGTTATGTCTAAATGTTCCTACATGTAGGATGTCATCTGAGTCCTAAGGTCCTTTATGTGAGTCTGTGTGCCTATAGTTATACTTATTGCCTTCATTGTATTAAATTATTTGATCGAACCTAAAACCTATAACATGATAATAAACAGTGTTGTTATTCTTGTTATTGAATATGTTCGTTATTACAATGTCGTAAAGCACTAAAGTGATTCTTGCAAATGCATGGGTATGATATAAAGGAAACTGTTGGATATAACACGACAATTGGCATATTTATATTCTCGTGTCGTTACTATCAATTATATTAACATGAAGATTGTTATGATAACTATGTTGACAATTATAATAGGATAACTCTTTGATGATTCACATGATATGCATTGGTTTAAATGATAGTCGTTATAGTTACATTTAATTGAGTCTACGGGTCGCCTAAGTATTTAAGTCGGGCAAATCAGTGAAGTTTCCAAGTTGCCAATCTTTTACTATAGCTAGAGTTCTACAAAGTATACGATGGTGAATGTATGTTTAAACTATTTATGCGATATCGGTTGTTTTCTTTGAAAATGAGTGGTACTAAGTTCTTTGGACACAATTGAACGATATGGTTGCTATGATGTCAAACACATGTGTGATATGGAAGTAGTGTTGTGTTGGCATGGATCATATGTTGTTACTTTTATTAGCGAATATGTTTCAGAATTTATATCAAACAAGTTGGCCAATTCGTGTTGTATGTCTGATGAGTAAAAGGTTTTGATTACGTGTTATGTTTTCTATGGTTTCGAGGTGTTTAAGTAATGCTCATGTACCGCATATTTTAATACTCCTGGCGATTTATTAGTAGTGATTGTTCAATTATTCGAAATTGGTATGATTTTGACTTGGGAGTGGAATTTGGTGGGGTCCATGTAGATTGTATCTTTGGTTTACGTGTATTCTTGCAATTGATATTTCTAAAATGATTGTTCTCCGGTAGATAATGCGAATTGTGATGATCTTGAGTTGACCAAAACCTGGTATTACAACGAGTTACCACGAAAACTTGTTATATATCTTTCGCACACTTAAACCTCGAGGATGAGTCCCTTGTCTTAACACCCTTGTGTCTAAATTTGTTGACCTTCCATTTTGTAGGATGGATCCCTACAATGTACACCCGCAAAGTTACATGTCACTTGATCGACTTTAATGAGCATTGTGAGAGACTTTGCACCTTGCCATGGACATGTATGGCCATAATGGGCACCCGAGTATTTAACTAATACTCGATTAAGAGCGTATACCCTTATCGATTCTATTCCGACTACGGCATACTAAAGGACAGCAAACGATTTTATATGAGGGAGTTGACCACCCATTGCATGAGGCTATTCCGTGACCCCAATTACTGCGGCGGGGCCAAATACCCGCCCGAGCATACCTTTGACTTCATAGCGACGAGACACGAATTTTACGCTAATGTACACGATGCCGAAAGTACGTTGAACCACCCATGCGGACTTCGGGGGAAGAGGTGAACCGAGAAAGGGAATGACATAGAAGTCACCGAGAAACAGAGGAAGCGCGACCTAAGGACCGTTAGGTTAGGGCTAGTAACACCATGATCGTGCATTTGTGAAACCGTGTAAACCTTTGGTTCCTTCTTGTTGTTCTTTAGTTCGATGTTGTGTTTTAAGTCAAGCATGAACTAAGTAATAAGTGATACTTGTTGACAATCGATTAATTTCATAATAAAACCTTGTTTTCAACTTTAATGTTCTTTGCGCAATCTTTTGGTCATGTGTTCTTTTACGATTACATGTTGTTGACGGTGTTTTGTTACATTGGAATATGAAAGTTGAGAAGAGGTTACGAGGACGTAACCATGTTTTTAGTTGGGTAGGATTGTAAAATCTTAAGGTTTATGTTCCACTTGTGTATAGACTGTGGTGTTGATCAAGTTATAGATCGTAGTTTGTTCAAGCGATGTTTATTTGATGTTTCGTTGCGTGGTACCCATACAAATGAGTTCTCTATGTTGTGTAATTAAAGCTGCTCTTTGTTATGGCGCTCCGATAGTTGCACGAGTTCATGAGTGGTAATAGATTTGCATGAAGTAAGTTAGGGACGTAACTTTCTTTTTAGGAGGGTAGAATGTAACATACCGTTTCACCCGCTTAAGTTCATGAGATCTGGTACTAGGAAATCTGTTTTGGTAACCACGGTGGTACTTGGAGGTTTGGTAGATGAGCGAACTTCGGGACGAAGTTCATTTTAAGGGGAGAAGACTGTAATACCCGTATTTTATATAATATAATTAACTAAACGGATATCATTATATATAATTATTATATATATTATTTTACTATTTATGTCGGGGTAATAGTTGAGTCGAGTTAATTGTTTAGTCGTGTTGATATCGTAAAAGCGAGTTGTTGCATAAGTTATTTGAGACGGGTTTATATGGTATTCGAGGCGGGAGCTAAACCATTTACCCTCGACCCATTTGGGTTTACCCAATACCATGTTTAACCCAATTAACCCAACACCCAACATCTTTCTCTAACCTAAGTTTTAACCTAATTTTTACCCTAGCAAAACCTCAACCCGCCTCCCTCCTTCACCAACACCAAAACACCAGATTTCACGCCTAGAGAGGGAGAGGGTGTGGCGTGTGTGTTGACAGCGAGAGCAAGGAAGGGCTAGGGACTTTTGTCGGCAGTTTTGTGGGTGGCCGTGGTGGCTGTTGTGGTGGCGGCAAGGTAAGAAGTTAAACTCCTTCTCTTTTTTTTTGTTTTATGTCGAGTTTTGCTTGTTGTTGTGTGTCTTAGGGAGGGGATAATGGTGGTGGTGTGCGGGTATACGTAAAGGGTGGTTGGTGACGAGTGCTTTGGTGGCGGTTAGGGTGGTCTTAGGTGGTTGTAGGGGCGAGAGGGGGCGGTGTCGATAAGGGGGTAGGAACGGGTTTATACACGGTTTTCGGGGAGTTTAGACCGGTGGGTTTTGGGTGGCGCCACCGTCGACTAGGGGAGGTCGACGAGGTGGTCTTTGTGTTGTCGGTGTTCATGGGTTGGCGGCGAGAAGAATGGTGGTGGTTTGGGCAGGGAGTAGCTAATAGGTGCGGTGGTGGTGAGTAGAGAAAAGGGATGTTTGGTGTTGCGTGGTGGTGAACCAGGTGTTTGGCGGCCGTGGTTCACCTCGCCGTGAGTCGACCCTGCGGAGGTGGTCTCGGGTGGGCTGGGTTGAAGTGGGTGTTGGGGCTGGTGGTTGACACGGCCTCACGGTGGCTTTGTGGTGGTGCGTGGATGAGTGCGAAGGAGTACGGGCTGTTTTGGTGGTTCGAAAGCGGTTTTTATTGATTTAATCGTTATATTTAAGTATCGGTCGTATTTTTAAATTAATTAGTTAATTCGAGTCTTCTAAATAATTAATTAATGTAATTTCGAATTAGTTAATATAATTAGAAATGGATTTTGAGTCGGGTTTGTTAAAAGAGAAAAGTTTCTATATCGGAAAGTTTCTATTTTTAGTAATTTTATTTTGGGAGCAGGGAATAGTTAAGTAATTGGTTATCATTTCATTATCTTTCGGAGGCGAATTATTGTGGATTATCAGGCACCCGACTATTTTTTACGGATCCGAGGTAGGAAATACACTTGACTTTAGGTGTTGTTAACTTGTGTTGAGTTGTTGTGTTACATGTGGCCAAATTTGTGATCGATGACTTGTGCGTGGTTGTAATTTATGTTATGATTCATACACTTTGAGTGTGGTTATTTGAAGCTGTTCGTGTTGAGTATGTTATTTCGTTATTTTGATAGGTGGCATGATTTCATTCATTGATATACATATCATGTTGCATTGATTATTGTTGAGCATTGCATATGCATTGGAGTTGGAGGATGGTGTGGTGGTAGCGATGATGAGATATGATGTGATGTTGTGATAAGGCCCAGGCTGGTTCTGCAGGACTTGCCCTGGTGTCCTCCGCTGCGGCGGGCGGATCGACTACGGTCGATATATATAGTCTGGGGGATCGGTATGGTGGGCGTCTTAGGGGTTGTGTGTGATGAGTTGAGATGGAGATGGAGGTGACGGAGTATCATGCATATCATATTTCATTGTTTTATTGTTTTCCCTACTCAACCTCGTGGTTGACCCTGTGTATTCGTGAACACTTGTGATGAACCGTTTTATGGGAGCGGACTTGACGGGTTTATGAGATAGGACGGGAGGTGGATGGGCGTGAGACAACTGGATCGGATGACCTAGTGGCTAGTTCATCACCTAGAAGACTTCACCTTTATTTACGTCAGTTCTTGTAATTTAATTTAGAAGGAGAATTTGTAATAGTTAAATTAAAATGTTAAATAAATTGCCTTGGAGTTTAATTTGTTATTCACTACCTCGGGAAACCGAGATGGTAACAGTTCGGTTTATTAGGGAATGTCTTGCCAAAGGCTCCTTCATAAACCGGGGTGTTATGAGGATTTTTACAAAAACGTTGGTCAAAACATCTCTGATACCACTTTGTAACACCCCGGTTTATGAAGGAGCCTTTGGCAAGACATTCCCTAATAAACCGAACTGTTACCATCTCGGTTTCCCGAGGTAGTGAATAACAAATTAAACTCCAAGGCAATTTATTTAACATTTTAATTTAACTATTACAAATTCTCCTTCTAAATTAAATTACAAGAAGCGGCGTAAATAAAGGTGAAGTCTTCTAGGTGATGAACTAGCCACTAGGTCATCCGATCCAAAGTTGTCTCACGCCCATCCAGCCTCCCGTCCTATCTCATAAACCCGTCAAGTCCGCTCCCATAAAACGGTTCATCACATGTGTTCACGAATCACACGTGGTCAACCACGAGGTTGAGTAGGGAAAACAATAAAACAAGAAAATATGATATGCATGATACTCCGTCACCTCCATCTCCATCTCAACTCATCACACACAACCTCAAGACGCCAAACCATACCGATCCCTAGACTATATATATCGACCGTAGTCGATCCGCCCTTCTCAACGGGAGGACACCGGGGCAAGTCCCGCAGAATCCAACCGGGCCTTATCACAACATCACATCATATCTCATCATCGTCACCACCACACCATCCTCCAACTCCAATGCATATGCAATGCTCAACAGTAATCAATGCAACATGATATGTATATCAATGAATGAAATCATGCCAGCTATCAAAATAACGAAATAACATACTCAACACGAACAGTTCAGTCAACCACACTCCAGTGTATGAATCATAACATAAATTACAACCACGCACAAGTCATCGATCACAGCTCGGTCACATGTAACACAACAACTCAACACAAGTTAACAACACCGGTAAGTCAAGTGTATTTCCCTACCTCGATCTCGCAAATCAAATAGTCGGTGCTCAAAGTGATAATCCACAATAATTCGCCCTCTGAAAGATAATGAAATGATAACCAATTACTTAACTATTCCCGTTCCCAAAATAGAAATTACTAAAAATAGAAACTTTCCCGATATAGAAACTTTTCTCTTTTAACAAACCCGACTCAAAATCCATTTCTAATTATATTAACTAATTCGGAAATTACATTAATTAATTATTTAGAAGACTCGGGAATTAACTAATTAATTTAAAAATACGACCCGATACGAAATATAACGATTAAATCAATAAAAACCGTTTCAACCACCAAAACAGCCCGTACCCCTTCGCACTCATCCACGCACCACCACACAGCCACCGTGAGGCCGTGTCAACCACCACCCCAACACCCACTTCAACCCACCACCCGAGACCACCTCCAAAGAGGGTCGACTCCGCCGGCGAGGTGAACCACGGCCGCCAAACACCCGGTTCACCACCACGCAACACCAAACATCCCTTTTCTCTACTCACCACCACCGCACCTATTAGCTACTCCCTGCCCAAACCACCACCATTCTTTCTCGCCAACCCATGAACACCGACAACACAAAGACCACCTCGTCGACCTCCCCTAGTCGACGGTGGCGCCACCCAAAACCCACCGGTCTAAACTCCCCGAAACCGTGTATAAACTCCTTCCTACCCCCTTATCGACACCGCCTCCCTCTCGCCCCTACAACCACCTAAGACCACCCTAACCGCCACCAAAGCACTCGTCACCAACCACCCTTTACGTATACCCAGACACCAGCCACCATTATCCCCTCCCTAAGACACACAACAACTGCCAAAACTCGACATAAAACAAAAAAAACAGAGAAGGGAGTTTAACTTCTTACCTTGCCGCCACCACAACGACCACCACGCCACCCACATTGTCGACAAAGTCCCTAGCCCTTCCTTGCTCTCGTCAACACTCACGCCACACCCTCTCCCTCTCTAGGCGTGAAATCTGGTGTTTTGGTGTTGGTGAAGGAGGGAGGCGGGTTGAGGTTTTGCTAGGGTAAAAATTAGGTTAAAACTTAGGTTAGAGAAAGATGTTGGGTGTTGGGTTAATTGGGTTAAACATGGTATTGGGTAAACCCAAATGGGTCGAGGGTAAATGGTTTAGCTCACGTCTCGAATACCATATAAACCCGTCTCAAATAACTTATGCAACAACTCGCTTTTACGATATCAACACGACTAAACAATTAACTCGACTCAACTATTACCCCGACATAAATAGTAAAATAATATATATAATAATTATATATAATGATATCCGTTTAGTTAATTATATTATATAAAATACGGGGTATTACAAGGACCACCGGTAGAGGCTACCAGGGTTCCACAACAACTAGATCTCGCCCTTTTGGTCAGACAAACAAGATTGATGAGGTCAACCTCCTTGAGCCAACCGCCAAGAGAGCCAAACGCCCTCAAAGAGTGTTCACCAACATAAGGTCAACTTATGCAAGCGCCTTAAAAAGGCTTATGGACCAAGGGAAGTTAGAGTAACATAGGACCCACCCCGGATCCGTCTAATGCTAAGAAATCCCGCTTCTGGAACCCTAATGCCTACTTCCAATACCATCAAGGGAAAGGTCGGGACACGGAAACCTGCTTCAAACTCAAACACGTCATTCAGAACATGATCGAGAAAGGGGAATTGCCTTTGCCTCCACCGACAAAACCAAATAACAAGACAAACCCTTTGGGAATCCATGCTATATCCGATAATGAGCCGACCTTGGACTGCTCACACCTCATCTTACCAATTGATGACGAGGTGAATGCCCAGGAGAAGGATGCCTCGGACGGGGTATTTGTGTTCAGTGCCGCAAATATGCTTGCCATGTTCCAACAAGTCGAGGAAGCTATAGCCAGTCTCTCCGAAAGGATTATCCGACTTGACGATGCTTACTGCCGACTGATTTTCAATGCTCCAACACCACGCCCGAGAGAGGGTCCCTCAATTACCCAAAGTTACCCTCACTAGGAAGGATTTCTCCCGCGACCATTCTGACATGCACCTCACTATAATCACCCCCACAATAATCAACCACACAAAAACTACCCTCACAAAAATTACCCTCTCAAAAATCTCCCTCACAAAAACTGCCCACCAAGGAATACCCCTCCAAGGTACCCTCGAGATCCCGAAATCAATGGTATCTTGAAAGATGATGCTGATGATATCTATATAGTCCCAAGGAAAGAGAAACATGCAAAAGAGATCGGTCATCTTACCCGGTCCAGACGCCCCTATCAAAACACGAACAATTTGACAGTCGTTCCAACAACGAATGGCCAAACTGTCCCTGACGTGGACGCTCAACCGAAGGCTCCCGAGAATTCGATCCTCAAACAACTTATTGCTACATCCTTCAATCATCGGCAAGCTCTGTTACAACCCTTGGGAAAACCAATTGTGCCCTCTACCTCCTCCCCCGAAGAAGTAGTAGCACACATGACAAGGGATGTACCCGACCTGAACAACCCGGTCATCTTCTCTGATAAAGATATCCCTCCCTTCGGAGCCAACCATAACCTGGCCCTATACATCACCGTACAATGCCTCAAAAAGAATGTACCTATGGTTCTTGTGTATGACGGATCCGCGGTCAATGTCATTCCTCTCAAAACGGCTCATAAACCGGGTATCAAGGAAGCTGATTTGGTCCCAACCAATCAAGGAGTACGCGCTTATGACGGCACTTGTCTTAAGGTCGCAGGGCTTATCACCCTAACCGTTGCAACCGGGCCACTGGAAAGGCAAACCAGTTTTTGGGTAGTCGACATTGACGCTTCCTTCAACATGCTTCTTGGACATCCCTGGATCCACGCCGTCAAAGAAATCACCTCCACTCTCCATCAGAAAATTAGGGTCCCCTTCAACGGGAAGACGATCACAATTCCCGCTACCCCGATCAAAGCCGTTATGAAAAAGGGAATAGCCTCCCAAACCATCGAGGAGGACGACA
Source organism: Silene latifolia (assembly GCF_048544455.1). Lineage (NCBI taxonomy): Eukaryota > Viridiplantae > Streptophyta > Magnoliopsida > Caryophyllales > Caryophyllaceae > Silene > Silene latifolia. Next base: position 70,903,603 of record NC_133532.1, read on the forward strand.
ACGAGATGTGGGGATTTCAAGCTGTGAACGTCCTAACTGACGAATCAACACCCTCTGATTGTGACCCGTTTTCCAACCTCACTGTCAACCGCATCCTGATGCTCCAGGGTTATTTCCTAGGTTTACCCCTTAATTCGCTAAAGAGAGCCTTACCTCCCTTGAAACAGGCTAAGGTCCCCAACATCCCCTTTGGGATGGGCTATGAACCTACCAGTGAGGATATCCAGGAGATGAACCTCCTAGTTCGGAAACGCAAGAAGCAAGGAGTCATCCTCCGTCCCTATCACATGACCCTCAATGGATACTTTGTCCACGAGGGAGAGTCCGAGCTCTACTATGGCTTTTCTAAGCTGATCTGTGACTCTGTCACCAAGGTCAGTCACTCGGGTGTGGAAGTCTTCAAGGACTGCTACTTCACCCCCAACAACACCGAAGTTGCGTCAACTGAGTCTATATCGTCCCCGTGCCTCGACGGACAAGATGTCACTCTCCTCTTTGGAGAGGATAACATCAAGCACCTCGATTTTGAGGACATCATCAACATTGCTCTGAAGAATAAACAGTTTGACCCCACCGCCTTAATCTCTAAGACTGACCAGGAGAAAGCTACACAAGGCTGGTGGAACACTGTCAAGTGGACCGATCGCCAAGGCCGCATTCTCAAGATTACAACTGGAGAAGGCCCTATGTTCAAAGAGGTAAGTGAAGAAGAATCTGAGTCAGAGTCGGAGTCAGAGTCTGTCTTAGCTCCTAGCACTCCTGATATCCCAAGCAAGGTCCCTTTCCCACTGTTTTATCACAAACTTGTGGCTGCTTCAGAGGCTGAGTCAACTAGGGTCATCCCCAATCCCATGAAAGGTGACATCTGGAGCTTGTTCCAAGGGCCACCTCCTTTCCCGTGCTGCCTCTGACTGACCATGAGTTGTCTGCCCTGTCAGAACTTTTCTCTCGTTTCAACTTAATGAACGCTATGTTTGCTTACGCCTCGTCCCAATTTAACTGCAATGCAATTGTGAATGACTATGAGGAATTTGACTTGAGTGACTACCCACCTCACTTGGCCAAAGAAGTTGACAAACGGGAAACCAAGACCCCCATCATTGAGGATACCAAACCTATTAACGTAGGGACCGACAACACACCTCAAGAACTTAGGATAGGGACAACCCTTGTCCCCTCGGAAAGACAATAGTTCATCGACCTCCTACACGAATACAAGGATGTATTCTCCTAGTCCTACAGAGATTTGCCTTGGGTTGACAGGGAAATTGCTGAGCATCGGATACCCATTAAGCCCGGAGCCAAACCCGTGAAGCAAAAGCTGCGCCGAATGCGCCCTGAAAATCAATGAAGAAGTGGATAAACAGTTCAAGGCCGGTTTCATCAAAGTATCAGAGTATTATGACTAGGTGGCCAACATTGTTCCTGTACTAAAGAAATACGGTAGAATTCGGGTTTGCGTCGACTTCAGGGATCTGAACAAGGCGAGTCCAAAGGACGACTTCCCTTTGCCACATGTTGAGATTCTGGTGGACAATACCGCCAAGCACGCCCTCTTATCATTCATGGATGGGTATGTTGGGTACAACCAGATCAAAATGGCTGAGGAAGATATGCACAAAACTGCTTTCACTACACAGTGGGGTACTGTAGATACCCAGTATCCGCACCTTCCAAAAACCACCTGATGATGATCGGACTATAACGTGTTTTTGATATGCGTGCGTGGATTGGCTATACATGAGACGGTTTAATGCACTACTCGCATATGAAAAACGATTTCATAAATGGTTTTCTAACTTCATTTGCATTAAAATAACACTATTTAGGGTTAAAACCGTCTTCGGACCCAAAACCGACTCAAAAACCCGCAACTCGAGTCAACCTGAGTCAAACCGAGTGAACCCAAGTCCCGAACGTCAAAAATTATGCCATGAATGCCTTTATCATGTCATTTCCATTAAAATGACCCTAATTAGAGTCAAAACCGACAACAGGCCAAAAACAGACTCAGAAACCTGCAACTCGAGACAACCTGAATCAAACCAAATCTCGAATGTCGAAAATAATGCCATGAATTGTTTTTTCTTGCCATTTGCATTAAAATGACCTTAATTAGAGTCAAAACCGACACCGGGCCAAAAATCGACTCCAAATTCAAATCCCGACTCACACGGGTCAAACCCGAGTCAAGCACACAAAACACCTACCGCAAGTAAAACCCAAAATCATCTAATTATATGCCCAATTTGTTACACGACATCTCATTTGGTTACCACAAATCAAACCAACCAAATAATAGATGGAGCAAAGGCCACGTCCAAATTGAAAGGGACAATACAACCATTTGTATCACAAGGTAGCTCGCGCCTAAAGCAGGTGTCTGCTTAGCCTCTAAGCAAGCACAACTGACCTACCATCCCACATTTTTCTATAAATATCCACCATCATACCCCATAATCTTCACGCGAGAGTCCGCCCCCTCCTTCTCCCTTAAACTTCTAGACCCGACTTCCTAAGTCACAAAATCGACACGTGTTTACGACCTACCAATCGTAAACACAAGCCTTACACATTTTGTTTGGTATATCGTGCATTCGACCGACCCATCTGACCAACTCAATTCATCAATCAGCATGTTTTAATTAACATATTTTCAACTCATTTTCAAAACAAAATCCTTTTTTAAGGCACTCTTTTAAACTTCTTTGATTGGGACTAGTCACAACGACAAAACCGTCTTTAAAGTCGTCTACTTCGCAAACATCAATACGTAAGTTTGAGGGTGTAAACAACTCATTTATTTCATGTCTTTACTGTTTTTATGAGTTCATATGCATGAACAATGCATAACACGATTCAAATATAGGTTAGGCGAGCCAAAACCGAGTTTTGGCCCGAGACAGAAGCCCTGTGCTATGCAAAGAGGCTCACACCTCTTGTGGGTTCTCGGGTCAGCCTCAAATTTTTTTGTTCTCGTCTTTCCTCTCTATTTCTGTTCTTATTTGCAATCAATTTTTACCATTTCAAATGTTTCAAATCATTTTCAAGACAAACTTTTTAGCCATAAATTATAATCACCCTTGGTTCCATATACCATGACGGTTTAATCCGTGACTCGGTGATATTATTTGGTTAATTACATTTTAAAGGAATTTCTTTTCTTTTATTTACCATTTTAATTCATTTTTATGTTAAACATATTTTGACCATTACAAAAATCATCCTTGGTTCCTTATACCATGCCAGTTTATTCCGTGACTCGATGATAGTATTGGTTAAATACAAATTAAAGGGTATTTTAACCCCCCCTTTTATTTTATTTACCATTTTTCTCATTTGTTTACATTTGTAAATATATTAGTCATAATTCATAATCATCCTTGGTTCTTTATAACATGTCGGTTTAATCCGAGTACGAATAAAAACATGACTGATTACAAATAATTGAACTTAACATAATTAGTTCAAATCAAATATTTTCCTTTTACACATTTTACTATGCATTTCAAACTTGCAAATCTGACAACGAATATTACTAACATAATAGTAATTATTCCGAGTCATGCAAATCATACTTGCAAATCATCAATCACAAAAAAACGGTTTTAAACAACCTTTAAAAAAAATAGGAGACGTTCCTTGGGTCGGCTCATGGCTCGCGCCCCAAGGCAGCTCCTGTTTTTATATTTTGAAACCTGGGCGGATCCCCTTCCCTCGCCAATAGGCTCGCGCCCCAACGGGGCTACCTGGTGCTGTTCTTTCCCATTTTTGTACTTGTCTAGGACGATACCGATTACGGTTAATCCGAATATATGACGGATCATATTGACAAGCTTACGTTTTTACACTTTGTCATTGACACCCTTTTTCAATAAATGGATCGTGTTAAGCATCATGACCCGAATTTGGTAAATGGATGTTTAATTTCCGTTTTCACATGCAAATCAATCGAAATCCAACTTCGACATCAATTTCATGCTATGTGGATAAACAAACCGACTTAGCAAATTCTCACATGATAGGTTAAGACTTTTGGATGTGCATTCATGCATTAAAAACCGTTTTATCAACTCTTGCACTTAAACAACCACGATCGATCAGTAGAGGCTGCTAACGCGGGCGGGATTGGGTGTCCGATTAAAGGGCTTCCCAATATGTACCCTCACCCCTTACTCAGAACCTTTGGATAGTGGATGGCCTTATCCAGGGCGTACGAGAGTCATTTTAGGCATAGAATGCTAAAAGGGGGACGAGTCCTTATCTTTAGTACCTATGTCAAACACCGCTTTTTGCCTTGATTGACCTAGGTATAAAGTGGATGCGAAAGGGTTTCAAGCATCCCACAAATGCTTGGTGGCGACTTCGTACATTTCTACATCGTTTCGTGACCCTTGCCAAGACGAAAACGACCGATCTAAAACGATCCGGCCCAAAGCATTCTTACGCCGCCGAGCGTGGCTTTCAAAAGACCGCTGCATGTCCACAATTTGGCTTGGCGTGCAGGGGGCCCGTCACTAGGTAAGCGCCATTGCGCCCGCAGACTGGCATGTGGCCCATGTCCACAGATTGGCGACTCCGTTGGGGATGATATGGACACTTGTTTCTTTGTGATCCTTAGAGTTGAGACTCGAACGAGGTCGTGGTTAATGTGCATTAATTGATATTACGGTCATAAGTCGGGTTCCTTGTCCGGGCCCACAACCTAACATTTATCGACCAATTGGCTCGTCCCGTCGGCGTGAGTTTTCTCATCCCCGCGTTTTGAATCTTCATTGAGTCAAGCATATCGTTGACGTTGCACATTTCTGTTTCATCAAGGAGCTTTCATCACCTTCGAACACGAGGCTAGGGCACCCTCCTTACACATTTTGTTTGGATAGATATCCCTCTCGCAAATCGGTGTTTGATTGCTTGGTGTGTAACCCACCCTTATTAAGCCAAAACCCGTGTCAGCATTATGCATAATATAATGAACTGCGAGTGCTTATGTGTTGTGTGATCATAAGTCCTTCCGTGTCATTTTCAAAAACACCCTTTCGTGCCGTTATAATGGCCATTTCAAACCTCGGTCTTTCGCCGATCGTTGCACGCCTTTTTAAGCCGTCGTAATGACGATTTTCAAACCCGGTTTTTACACCGTTTCAAAGCACCTTTTAATGCCGTCCTAATGACGACTTTGAAAACCGGTTTCCTACAACCTTTTCAAAAACACTTTTTGCACCGTTATAATGGCCGTTTCAAACCTCGGTCTTTCACCGACCCTTGCATACACTTTTTATACCGTCGTAATGACGATTTTCAAACCAGGTTTTTACAACCGTTTCAAAGCACCTTTTTCATGCCGTTATAATGGCCTTTTCAAACCACGATCTTTCGCCGACCGTTGCACGCCTTTTTAGACCGTCGTAATGACGATTTCAAAACATGGTTTTCACAATCCTTTTGAAAATACCCTTTTACGTCGTCTTAATGGCCATTTCAAACCTCGGTCTGTCGCCGACCGTTGCATTCTCAAACAGCCTTTTTACGCCATCGTAATGACGAATTATTCCCGCGAATTTTCAAAATTCGAAATTAGTTTTCAAAGAAAAACGTTTTTCAAACCGTCGTAATGACGATTTCAACCCGTGCAACTTTCCAAATTTCAAATCTCGTTTTCGAAATCAAATTTGGCTTTACTAAGCCGTCGTATTGACGATTTCAATTATCACAATTTTTTTTAAGCATACCGTCTTTCAAAGGTTAAAACGGTTTCTAACCCGTCGTAATGACGAACTCAATCCTCAAACTTTCCAATTTCAAATCGTTTGAAAACGATTTTAACCGTTTTCAAATTTCAATTTAAAAATCAAATCTTTGAAAACAAATTTAACCGTTTTCAGATTTCAAATCACTGAAAATAAATCTAACCATTTTTCAAAATTCAAATCCAACTTCAAACCCTTTGGAGACAAATTTAACCGTTTTCAAATTTCAGATCCAATTTCAAATCATTTGATAACAAATTTAACCGTTTTCAAATTTCAAATTCAATTTAAAATATTTGAAAACAAATGTAACCGTTTTCAAATTTCTAACCCAACTTCAAACCCTTTGAAAACAAATTTAACCGTTTTCAAATTTCAAATCAAACCATTTGAAAACAAATTTAACCGTTTTCAAATTTCAAATCAAACCATTTGAAAACAAATTTAACAGTTTTCAAATTTCAAATTCAAAATCAAATCTTTGAAAACAAATTTAACCGTTTTCAAATTTCAAATCCAATCATTTGAAAACAAGTTTAACCGTTTTCAAATTTCAAATTCAAAACCAAATTATTATAAAAAAGTTAACCGTTTTTAAATTTCAATTCAAAATCAAATCTTTGAAAACCAATTTCACCGTTTCAAATTTCAATTAAAAATCAAATCATTTGAAAGCAATTTCAACCGTTTTCAAATTTCAAATCCAATTTCAAATAATTTGAAAACAAATTAAACCGTTTTCAAATTTTAACTCAAAATCAAGTCTTTGAAAACAAATTTAATCGTTTTCAGATTTCAAATCAAAACTCAATCTTTGAAAACAAATTTAACCGTTTTCAAATTTTCAACCCAATTTTAAATCCTTTGAAAACAAATTTAACCGTTTTCATGGCCATTGTGATGGCAATTCCAAATTCTTCGATTCTCGATTTTCAAATCCGTGATTCGGAATTTCAAAAACCGTCTTCGGAAACAAGACATTGTTCTTAAAGCCGCCGCAATTTAAACTCAAACCGTCTTTTGAAAACAAACCTAAGACAACCCTTTCAGCTTGCCGACCTTTTGAAGATCCCTACTCTTCGGAAGCCGTCCATAAAATGACAAATGAATCTTTTTTTGAAAATTTCTATTTTCAAAAATTTCAGTCCACCATTCTGATTCAGCCTCGAGTCGATTAGAGTCCAGTCGATTTCAAGTCAAGTCGTCTAGATAACGTCGAATCTTAGCCGAAGTTAGTACCTACCTTTTGGTCTAGGTCGTGTCGCCCAACTGTCGAGACATCTTCAATGGCATTAGCAGAGTCAAAACCTCTCGGGTATTAAACCCGTTTTTCCCCTACATTACGGTTCAAAGTTCAAGTTTGTGTACATGTCTTGTCCAACGGCGTCACGCCAGCAACAAACCTCCAAACTAAGTCAGAAGTCGTCTTTCTAGGCATCACTATGCGAACGTCGACACTCGAGACTAAGTTCAAAGTCATGCACCAAGAGTTGAAACACAAAAAGTCATTCACGATCTTTAATGAACTCATAACCTAGTCATACTGTCGCTTCTCCACTACAAAACTGCCTTTTGTACATGTGTGTCGTACTTGCCTTTGTTGGTGCAATCCCTTGCCAAGACAAGTTATAACGCCTATCGTTATGTCAAATATGAATCCCTTGGGTGCCATCGATCGTCAACAAGATACTCAGGAAGCCAAACAACCTTCATCCGCCATAACTGTTAGGTTCATATACCTATTATTAGACTCCTCTAATAGTAAACTAATTAACTTATTAATTATTTGTTCTTTAGATCTAGTGCATGCATAACAAAATGAAAGATTTATAAGAAAAACAATGTTCCTTACATTGTTATGTATTTCGAAAATATGGGCACAAGTAAGGTCACCTTCCTTCACTTGTTCTTGAGCTAATAATGATGATGGATGATCCTCCTAAGACTCCAAGTATAGAAGCCACTCCAATAAATTGCACCCAAGATTAATCCCAAAAATTCCTACTAATATTAATAAGATATATAGTAGAAATATTTCCTTAATAATACTAATGTTTTTGTATTACTACCTCTAGTAATAGATTGGAGAGTATTAGTATAGATGAGAGTTTGTTGCAATAGCTTATGAGGAAAAATAGAGTGAAAAACACACAAACACACATACTAGAAAAATGAGCAAAAATAATGCCCTCTCTCTTAAGGCCAAAACCGGTGGCTTTATGCATTTGTAGGGAATCTTGTGCTTTTGTTTTTTACTCTTTGTTTAGTGTAGGTAGAGTGTAGGAAGCCTAGGTGTAAGATGTAGTATGTAAAGGCTAGTATGCAAGGTCTCTTTCACACAATAACCAACATCTACATAAGACAAAAGAGCATCTTTGCTCATCTTATTTTGGCCGAAATATTGGTCCTTTTATGGACCATTTTTGCCTTTTGTCATTTGTCCCACAAATGCTTATAAGTCTTATGTTTAACAATCTTACATATTTAATTATTAATGTAATCATTTAACACTTAAATATTACAATTAATAATATAATATACACTCCACTTTTTGAGCAGTATACTACCATTATATCAACATATAATGGGTCCCAAAATTACTAGTTACTTAAAATTACAACTTCTTGTAACTTTAAATAACTAATTACCTCTACCTCAAAACTTATATTAATACCTCAACTAATTTAGTAAATTAACACTTAATAACTAAATTTAATCTTATTTAATCACATTACAATAAGACGCAAAATTGCACTCCCATAATTAACGAATTAATTAACCTGTATCGCATACAATTAATTAAATATCTATTTGGGCCTCATCCTATAGGTGTGACCTAAAGGGATCAACTGACCACCACCGTCACACGACAGTAATGTCAAACTCTAGTTAGCCAATCAATACCGATTAATGACGGTCGATCATTTGTATAAAGAATCATCCCTCACGTATTCTTAATTTGAGATTTAATTATGATATTTAAATCATGTGATCGCACTATTGTTGAGGACACATTTCCCAACAATCTCCCACTTGTCCTCGACAAGTGTGCGTGTGACACCCCGCGATGAAGCGGAAAATATAACTAATAAAATGCGGAAATTTAGGGAATTTTTAAAACTTTTTAAAAATTTAAAGCGCGGGTTCACCCAGGTCTAAAACATAAATAAAGAGTGCGAAAATAAAGATTTTAAATTATACAAACGTGATAGCCAAGGTGAGGGAAAATATATCCCTCGAATGACAATACAAAAAAAAAAGGTAGGACTAAACAATCCTAATAAATCAACTACTAGGCCGAAGTGCTCGCTAGCTCACACATGTCTTCACCCCATGAAAGCACCACTAATACTTGTCATTCATGTAAACATGAACGCCACAGTCAGTGGGGAGTAACTCAAGGTTCTCCCAGCCACAAAATGTCAAAATGTACATAACCAATAACTAAAACAGGTAAGTCATATAAGATACTGGCAAGAGATAAGAATATCGAGTTTATATTTAAACATGGCAATTAAAGGAAATGGGACGAGATAGATCAACATTAGCATAACGATTAAACTATTCATGTGAGACAATTAAATAATATGAAAGACAAGAATACGGTAATCTACACCAAAGCACGCATTTCAAAGAAATACAATATAGATGTGAGATTAGAGTCCGAAACATGTGAAACAGTTAAGTAGGGATCAACCAATGCAAATTACAAGAATAGAAACTGTAGCCATTATTTGGAAACCCTCTTAGCAAACATTGTACGGGACGTGGCTACTAATGTCACATTCATACTTATGGCTTGCATCTCACCATAAGAACGGATGGGATCATCAATCCCGACGATCATATCGCAACTAGAGGGCTTATAGCTCACCCCTAGTACCCGATAGGACCAAAACAAACAACACAAGGCATAACTCTTACCTTAAAAGACTAATACCAATATCTATAACCAAGCAAGACCTTTACTACTCATATATAAATATATAATTCCCCGGTAGGACGACGGTGGTACTCCCAAGACTCGGTCCTAGTCTAAATCGCCGACTCTCGGGGCGAAACGGTCCCGATTCGACATGCGGCGAAGCAGTCCGCATCCAAGACTCGAAGACGGATCGGAAATCGAGAACCCACAATCGCGAAACGATCCGAAAGAGGCGGAAAATATGAGCTAAACCCACAATCGGCAGGACAGTCCGAAAGAAGCGTAAAGATAAGTCAAGCAATACGGTAAAGTATAAAGACATTATCAAACGAATACGACTCAACCAAGCGATACGAATCAACTTGGAAAGAGACTACTACATATAATGAGTGAATGATAATTCAAGTAAGACAATCCAAGTCCAGTTATACTCGTAAACATGGATTAGTGACTCATTTCTCAAATTTTTGTCACTTGAATAAAAAATGTAAATAAACGAAAATGAACAATTTATAATAAGGACAAGAATTTAATTATAAATGACTTGAATGTAAGATAGACCATTTACTACTTACAAAGTGTAAATAATCGAATTGGATGCGTATTATAAAGAAAGCACGTTATATATAAATGAGATAATCAAATAACGAATTCCACAATTATGATTCATGTGAGAAAAATATATAAATGAACGGTATTTAACAAATTAAGTTATATAAAGCATGAGACGAGATTTAAATAAACCAAACATGAATTTAAATCGACTCAATCAAGGTACATAACCCGAGGCTAGGCCACGGCTCAATCATGGCCATGCCTCTACTCGTGACTAGGGCCATAACCGGCCAGCCCAAGCCACAGGCAGCCCCTAACCAGGCCACAAGCCGCCCCTGCACAGGCCACATCCAGTCCCTGCCTAAGCCACCAGCACCCCTCCTCAAGACCTGCAACTCTAATGCCGGGACAAAGATTAAACACGACTTAAAGTTCCCTTTGGACAACACCCAAACACGACTCAAGGGTGTCTTTTGGACAGCCCTAAACACGACTCACGACTAGCCGTGACCAACATCCGGCCAGCCTTGGCCCCGCTGCCAGGCCACAACTATGCCCAGCCATGCCACTACCCAGGCCAGATAGGCTGGTGGCCTGCCACGTTCCCCTGCACTCCCCACAACAGTCCTTACTCTTGTCCAAAACAGCCACCAAAACCTTACTCGACTGTCCTAAAAACAGTCCTAAACAGTCCCTCATCAGTCCACAAACAGTCTGCTCGACTCATTACAACAGTCCCAAAAAAAACAAAGTAAACCCGTCCCACACCAGTCACTCTTATACCCCAAAAGGAGTCCCAAAATACTCCATTTTATCCGTCCCAAAATGCCCTGAAGTACCTGCAAAACTAATCTCAGAAACAGTCCTACAAACTGCACCAAAACGCCCCAACACTCAGACTTACAAAATTACAACATTCAATTCCGAGTCTTCCGACCAAAGCACAGACAGATCACATTAACGAGCTAAGTGAACATGGTCAAAATTGACAATTTACAAAAGAAGTACACCATGTCATTACATCTATAATGTTCCATAACTGAGTTAAGCAAAATTGACTCAAAACCAGTTACAATTTCCGTCCTAAAAATGCATACTACCCATCCCCAAAATTCAACATGTATCCATCTTAGTTTCAGCTTTTAATCCCTCCAATTCGACTGCCCATAACGCTACACAAACCGGACCAAAAATGGTGCTCCAAAACAGTCCATAAATCACCATCTTTATGACTAAAATCAGTCCTAAAACGCAATACGAAACTATCAATTTCCGACCATTTTACCACAACCACCACCATCTTATACAAGTAAATAACCATGGAGCTAAAGACTCGATTTTTCTTCAAGTAAACACAATCAGGGAGAAACACAAACAACATACAAACATACATATGAAATAAACGATTCACATAAACACGTAATCTTGACATAATGTCGAGTAACCTATCACCGTTACCTTTTTGCTCTCCTAAACGACTGAGGAATTGCCCAAGGATGACTCGAAACCCAAAAATAGAAGAAATTAGCCCAAAATCCGAATCCTTTGTAAGACGGCCGAATTGAAATAGGATGAAAGCTTGGCTCTTTCTTACATATAAAGAAGAAGGATGAGGAGGGGAAGCTAATGGTACAAAAATCATGGAGTTTGGTTGAGAATTGAAGGGGAAATTCGGGTTTTGAGTTGACGGAACTGGGTTGAGTATGGTGTTCTGTGGTTCATTATTGTTGCTGCTTCTTTCAAAATGAAGAAAAGGAAAGAGGAGTGCAGGGTGGGGGCGGGTGTGTGTATATAGTAATAATAATAATAATAATAATAATAATAATAATAATAATAATAATAATAATAATAATAATAATAATAATAATAATAATAATAATAATAATAATAATAATAATAATAATAATAATAATAATAATAATAATAATAATAATAATAATAATAATAATAATAATAATAATAATAATAATCATAATAATAATAATAATAATAATAATAATAATAATAATAATAATAATAATAATAATAATAATAATAATAATAATAATAATAATAATAATAATAATAATAATAATAATAATAATAATAATAATAATAATAATAATAATAATAATAATAATAATAATAATAATAATAATAATAATAATAATAATAATAATAATAATAATAATAATAATAATAATAATAATAATAATAATAATAATAATAATAATAATCATAATAATAATAATAATAATAATAATAATAATAATAATAATAATAATAATAATAATAATAATAATAATAATAATAATAATAATAATAATAATAATAATAATAATAATAATAATAATAATAATAATAATAATAATAATAATAATAATAATAATAATAATAATAATAATAATAATAATAATAATAATAATAATAATAATAATAATAATAATAATAATAATAATAATAATAATAATAATAATAATAATAATAATAATAATAATAATAATAATAATAATAATAATAATAATAATAATAATAATAATAATAATAATAATAATAATAATAATAATAATAATAGGATTGTATAGATGAGTTGAAAAAAGGTAGCTACGAGTTGTCGACTTGTAATTGGTTCGGATTTAACTAGGTTCAAAGGTGAAATGTGACGGTCTTTTGCTAGACGGGAAAATGTCTTAAGTCTATATTAACTTAAGACGGGCAAACTATTATTATCGTCACAATTATTAGTATCCGATTGAAATATTTATTTTTATATAAACAAGCTTATAAAAATGTAACTTTTATAAAGTTTATGTTTAAGACGAATTTAATTAAATTAAAAAATTTAAAAATAAGAAATAAAGTAATCGAACGGTTAAATAAATTTTATATGTCAGAAAGAGAAATTCGCGGGTGTTACAATCACCCCATCTTTTAAAAAGTTTCGTCCTCGAAACTTGAAAGTAGAAAATGAAAGGTTATAAAGGTAAAACTGGACTTTTGAAATTGGTAACCCAAAACATAAAAAGGTTACAAATAGTAAGAATTTAAATTATTTCAAAGTTTCAACTAAAATTTTCTGACAGAACCAGATTCTCATCAAAGGAACGGGAGTGCTCTCGTTGCGCATTCAAGAACATCACATTCCAAATCAAAAATAAGGTCAAAAAGCTAATCATTTGTATAAATCGAAAATCAAAATACTTTCAAAAACATTAATGAAGAGTTTTCAAAAGTATAAGTCTCATTCATGGAACGAAATTGCTCTTGTTGTGCACACAAGAACGCTAACTTTCCAAGTTAAAGACAAATTTAAAACAAAAATCATTCGCCGACAAGCGTAGGGCAAGTTATTAGACGCCTTTAATAACGAGTCCTAACATCCATCAACGTTAAAACCAAAAGAAAAAGATAATCCACTCAAATTTTCTTTTGCAAAAGCCAAAATAAAAATAAAAGTTTCACTTTTAAACTCAAAAAGGAGTCAAATTCGTGGAAATGTAACATCAAACTTTGACAAATAAATCAAAGTTAGTTAGAATTTGAGCAAAATTAAAAAGCAACTAGGGTATAGCAACCAAAATCATGATAAAGAAATCTATACTCAAGGAACAAATGGGGAACTAAATCAAATTTTTATTTTCAAACCCTTAAAAGAGGCAAAGTTTTGTAGAAGTAACATAATTTTTTAACAACGAACCAAAAATGGTAGCTTGAAAAGTTTAGAAATTGGTCAAAAGGAAAGTAACTTAGACTTCATAAATACAAAGTACGCTAAGAGAGTCCAAACTTAACCAACAAAGAAAACTTGATAAACTTCCTAGGGGTAAGAATCGAAGTAAGGTCAACAAGGATGTCAAAGATGAAGTTTTATAGGTTACCAGCATCCAATTTAAAGGAGGAGCATGACGAAGTGAGAAAGAGCGGTATGAACGGTAACGCTTATGGTCAAGGAAAAGGGGAAATTAGACAGCAAGGAAATGCCAGGTACTCAAATCTCAACCACTACCTCATCCTAAACGGTTTCGAAAACTTCCTAATAAAAATCAATCTCTCAACCACATTACTTCCAAGGATTCCTCAAGATAACTTACACTACTCTACATCTAATCTATTCCATGAAACAAGGTACTTCACCACACTTGTGATTCAACAATTCACAATCACTAAACATTCACAACGACTTCCACAAAACAAGATCAAAATTACTAACAAGGATATACTCATACCCAACAAACGTCAAAAGGAAACACCAATCTATGTATGGCCATCAACATCCTAAAGGTATATCTTTCCAAAATCACATCATAAACCTTACTCCATGTTTACTCCTAAGGTAACAACGCTAACCTACTAAGCTTTCAAATCCCAAACATAAACAACAAAGCCAAGTCCTATAACTTTAGTAACATAGGCAACTCACACTTGACACACAGAATCCACCAATCAATTATACTCACTTTATCAAGGAACTAAGTATAGGAATCACCAAGTATGTCTCATCACACTACCCATGTCTTTCTAGCATCATAACCTCTCAAAACCAGAGTTATGGGTCAACCACAAATAATCTCCTCAAAAGTCAAATTCTTCAACCAAGTTTAACATTCCACAAAAGAAAGATAAATATCTACAAGGCGTCAAGGGAGGATAAACAAGGAACCAAGGACAAGTTAGGAGGGTACAAAAGTAACTTCCAAGGAAAAAGAAAACAGAGTTTAGAAGAAGGATAGACACCAAGAGGTAAAGAATAAGGCAAGATACACAAAGAATAAGGAACATCTTCGAGGAAGAAAAAGCATTCTTCAAAAGGTTGAACAAACCTTCCATCTTCGGCAATAAGCACCAAGTCTTGATCGCAACGCGGGTAAGCTCACGGTCATTGATCAAAGGGTACAAAAATAATTGACAATCAACAAACATGTTAGAACCTACCACGAAGCATACACAAAGAGACTACGAACTTAGGTCCTTAAATCTACCCATCTCTCATTCGTTATTCAAGGTCAAGTTCAAATTTAAATTTTGGGTACACGTGTGTGCGTCGGGAGCAACATAGGCTCTGATACCAACTGTGACACCCCGCGATGAAGCGGAAAATATAACTAATAAAATGCGGAAATTTAGGGAATTTTTAAAACTTTTTAAAAATTTAAAGCGCGGGTTCACCCAGGTCTAAAACATAAATAAAGAGTGCGGAAATAAAGATTTTAAATTATACAAACGTGATAGCCAAGGTGAGGGAAAATATATCCCTCGAATGACAATACAAAAAAAAAGGTAGGACTAAACAATCCTAATAAATCAACTACTAGGCCGAAGTTCTCGCTAGCTCACACATGTCTTCACCCCATGAAAGCACCACTAATACCTGTCATTCATGTAAAAATGAACGCCACAGTCAGTGGGGAGTAACTCAAGGTTCTCCCAGCCACAAAATGTCAAAATGAACATAACCAATAACTAAAACAGGTAAGTCATATAAGATACTCGCAAGAGATAAGAATATCGAGTTTATATTTAAACATGGCAATTAAAGGAAATGGGACGAGATAGATCAACATTAGCATAACGATTAAACTATTCATGTGAGACAATTAAATAATATGAAAGACAAGAATACGGTAATCTACACCAAAGCACGCATTTCAAAGAAACACAATATAGATGTGAGATTAGAGTCCGAAACATGTGCTTGATTAAGTAGGGATCAACCAATGCAAATTACAAGAATAGAAACTGTAGCCATTATTTGGAAAACCTCTTAGCAAACATTGTACGGGACGTGGCTACTAATGTCACATTCATACTTATGGCTTGCATCTCACCATAAGAACGGATGGGATCATCAATCCCGACGATCATATCGCACCTAGAGGGCTTATAGCTCACCCCTAGTACCCGATAGGACTAAAACAAACAACACAAGGCATAACTCTTACCTTAAAAGACTAATACCAATATCTATAACCAAGCAAAACCTTTACTACTCATATATAAATATATAATTCCCCTGGTAGGACGACAGTGGTACTCCCAAGACTCGGTCCTAGTCTAAATCGCCGAGACTCTCGGGCGAACGGTCCCCGATTCGACATGCGGCGAACAGTCCGCATCCAAGACTCGAAGACGGATCGGAAATCGAGAACCCACAATCGGCAGAACAGTCCAAAAGAGGCGGAAAATATGAGCTAAACCCACAATCGGCAGGACAGTCCGAAAGAAGCGTAAAGATAAGTCAAGCAATACGGTATAGTATAAAGGCATTATCAAACGAATACGACTCAACCAAGTGATACGAATCAACTTGGAAAGAGACTACTACATATAATGAGTGAATGATAATTCAAGTAAGACAATCCAAGTCCAGTTATACTCGTAAACATGGATTGGTGACTCATTTCTCAAATACTTGTCACTTGAATAAAAAATGTAAATAAACGAAAATGAACAATTTATAATAAGGACAAGAATTTAATTATAAATGACTTGAATGTAAGATAGACCATTTACTACTTACAAAGTGAAAATAATCGAATTGGATGCGTATTATAAGGAAAGCACGTTATATATAAATGAGATAATCAAATAACGAATTCCACAATTATGATTCATGTGAGAAAAATATATAAATGAACGGTATTTAACAAATTAAGTTATATAAAGCATGAGACGAGATTTAAATAAACCAAACATGAATTTAAATCGACTCAATCAAGGTACACAACCCGAGGCTAGGCCACGGCTCAATCATGGCCATGCCTCTACTCGTGACTAAGGCCATAACCGCCCCCCAAGCCACGGGCGGCCCCTAACCAGGCCACAAGCCGCCCCCGCACAGCCACATCCGTCCCCGCCTAAGCCACCAAAGACACCCCTCCTCAAGACCGCAACTCTATTGCCGGGACAAAGATTAAACACGACTTAAAGTTCCCTTTGGACAAAGACCCAAACACGACTCAAGGGTGTCATTTGGACACCCTAAACACGACTCACGACTAGCCGTGACCAACATCCGCCGACCTTGGCCCCCATTTGCCAGAGCCACAACTATGCCCAGCCATGCCACTGCCCAGGCCAGATAGGCTGGTGGCCTGCCACGTTCCCCTGCACTCCCCACAACAGTCCTTACTCTTGTCCAAAACAGCCACCAAAACCTTACTCGACTGTCCTAAAAACAGTCCTAAACAGTCCCTCATCGGTCCACAAACATCTGCTTCGACTCATTACAACGATCCCAAAAAACAAAGTAAACCCGTCCCACTTTTGATCACTCTTATACCCCAAACGGAGTCCCAAAAGACTCCATTTTATCCGTCCCAAAATGCCCCGAAGTACCTGCAAAACTAATCTCGAAAGCAGTCCTACAAAGCGCACCAAAACGCCCAACACTCGGACTTACAAAATTACAACATTCAATTCCGAGTCTTCCGACCAAAGCACAGACAGATCACATTAACGAGCTAAGTGAACATGGTCAAAATTGACAATTTACAAAAGAAGTACACCATGTCATTACATCTATAATGTCCCATAACTGAGTTAAGCAAAATTGACTCAAAACCAGTTACAATTTCCGTCCTAAAAATGCATACTACCCATCCCCAAAATTCAACATGTATCCATCTTAGTTTCAGCTTTTAATCCCTCCAATTCGACTGCCCATAACGCTACACAAACCGGACCAAAAATGGTGCTCCAAAACAGTCCATAAATCACCATCTTTATGACTAAAATCAGTCCCGAAAACGCAATACGAAACTATCAATTTCCGACCATTTTACCACAACCACCACCATCTTATACAAGTAAATAACCATGGAGCTAAAGACTCGATTTTTCTTCAAGTAAACACAATCAGGGAGAAACACAAACAACATACAAACATACATATGAAATAAACGATTCACATAAACACGTAATCTTGACATAATGTCGAGTAACCTATCACCGTTACCTTTTTGCTCTCCTAAACGACTGAGGAATTGCCCGAGGATGACTCGAAACCCAAAAATAGATGAAATTAGCCCAAAATCCGAATCCTTTGTAAGACGGCCAAATTGAAATAGGATGAAAGCTTGGCTCTTTCTTACATATAAAGAAGGAGGATGCGGAGGGGAAGCTAATAGTAAAAAAATCATGGAGTTTGGTTGAGAATTGAAGGGGAAATTCGGGTTTTGAGTTGACGGAACTGGGTTGAGTATGGTGTTCTGTGGTTCATTATTGTTGTTGCTGCTTTCAAAATGAAGAAAAGGAAAGAGGAGTGCAGGGTAGGGGCGGGTGTGTGTATATAGTAGTAATAATAATAATAATAATAATAATAATAATAATAATAATAATAATAATAATAATAATAATAATAATAATAATAATAATAATAATAATAATAATAATAATAATAATAATAATAATAATAATAATAATAATAATAATAATAATAATAATAATAATAATAATAATAATAATAATAATAATAATAATAATAATAATAATAATAATAATAATAATAATAATAATAATAATAATAATAATAATAATAATAATAATAATAATAATAATAATAATAATAATAATAATAATAATAATAATAATAATAATAATAATAATAATAATAATAATAATAATAATAATAATAATAATAATAATAATAATAATAATAATAATAATAATAATAATAATAATAATAATAATAATACTAATACTAATACTAATACTAATAATAATAATAATAATAATAATAATAATAATAATAATAATAATAATAATAATAATAATAATAATAATAATAATAATAATAATAATAATAATAATAATAATAATAATAATAATAATAATAATAATAATAATAATAATAATAATAATAATAATAATAATAATAATAATAATAATAATAATAATAATAATAATAATAATAATAATAATAATAATAATAATAATAATAATAATAATAATAATAATAATAATAATAATAATAATAATAATAATAATAATAATAATAATAATAATAATAATAATAATAATAATAATAATAATAATAATAATAATAATAATAATAATAATAATAATAATAATAATAATAATAATAATAATAATAATAATAATAATAATAATAATAATAATAATAATAATAATAATAATAATAATAATAATAATAATAATAATAATAATAATAATAATAATAATAATAATAATAATAATAATAATAATAATAATAATAATAATAATAATAATAATAATAATAATAATAATAATAATAATAATAATAATAATAATAATAATAATAATAATAATAATAATAATAATAATAATAATAATAATAATAATAATAATAATAATAATAATAATAATAATAATAATAATAATAATAATAATAATAATAATAATAATAATAATAATAATAATAATAATAATAATAATAATAATAATAATAATAATAATAATAATAATAATAATAATAATAATAATAATAATAATAATAATAATAATAATAATAATAATAATAATAATAATAATAATAATAATAATAATAATAATGAAGGGTTCTTCCCAGGTAGGAGAGGATTGCGCCAGGGTGATCCCCTCTCTCCCTATTTGTTCACTCTTTGCATGGAGGTCCTTTCTCGGCTTCTTCGTAAGCTTCCTGCGTACCCTGGCTTTTCTTACCACCCTAAATGTGTGAAAATTAATCTCACACATTTAGTTTTTGCTGACGACTTATTGGTTTTTACCAGAGGAGACTTGCCTTCCATTCAAGCTGTAGACTCTTGTTTAGCTTTATTTGCTCAATACTCAGGGCTCCACGCCAATCCAATGAAGTCTAGCTTGTATTTTGGGGGGGTTTCCCCTTCTCTGAAAGCTACTATTCTTACTTCCACGGGGTATGTTGAGGGCAGCTTCCCGGTTAAATATCTTGGCATCCCTTTGTTCAGTGCTCGGTTAACTCAACCAATGTTTGCGCCCTTGCTTGACAAAATACGGTTGCACATTTGTCACTGGGCTAACAGTTTGCTGAGCTATGCTGGTAAAATACAGTTAATTAATTCGGTTATTTTTGGGCTGCAAAATTTTTGGGGGTCGAGTGTGCTTCTTCCAAAAGGGATTGTTAAGAAGATTAATAAGCTGTGTAAGGATTTTCTTTGGGGTATTGATGAAGGTCATACTAAATTGACTTTCAAGAGCTGGGCTAGTTTTTGTTTGCCTCGAGAAGAGGGTGGAGTTGATATTAAGGAGGTGCTTAGTTGGAACAAGGCGCAACTTTTATTGTGGCTTCATAAACTTGTTCTTCATTCAGATACCATATGGGTGAGGTGGGTTGAGGCTTACATTCTCAAGGGTACTACGCTCTGGGATTCAAACTCACTTCTGCCTATTCTTGGTTCTGGGGAAGTATTATCACGTGTAGAGACCTTCTAGTTCAGCACTTGGGAGGGCCTCTGCCAGCTAGCCTGTTTTTGCAAGGTACGGATTATAAGACTTGTTTTTATGAGATGATTCGTCCTAAGGGGACTCCTTTTGCCCATTGCAAAACGGTTTGGGATACACTCTGTTTTCCCAAGCACCGGATTATTGGGCTTTTGGCTATTCAAACCAGGCTTCCTACAATAGATAATCTGTGCAAGCGGGGTTTGGTGTTGGTGAATAGGTGTGCTCTCTGTGAATCCAGCCTTGAAACCACCTCCCACCTCTTCTTTTCTTGTTCTTATTCTGCTGTGGTCTGGCAAGCCATAGCGTGTTGGCTGCACATTCTTCCTGAAGTTCGTCTCTCACAGCTCCTTCATTGGTATAAGACTCGTAATCGAGGGCGTAGTCAGTTGAAAAGGCAACGTCGTTGTGCTTTGATGTGTGCTTTGTACCTTCTGTGGCAAGAGAGGAACAAGCGCATTTTCAAGGGGATTTCGACTCCGCCAGTTTCTCTTATTAAGAAGATTAAGTTTCTTGTTCTTCTTAGTACTTCTTGATTATTGGTTGTTTGTTTTTATTTGGTTCTTGTTTTGGTTTTTAGGTGGCCTCACTGGCTCCCTTGTAGGGAATTAGGATCTTGTACTCCCATAACTTCTTTTTATTAATATATTGATCCTGACTTTCTGCAAAAAAAAAAAAAAAAAAAAAAAATAATAATAATAATAATAATAATAATAATAATAATAATAATAATAATAATAATAATAATTATTATTATTATTATTATTATTATTATTATTATTATTGTTATTATTATTGTTATTATTATTGTTATTATTGTTATTATTGTTATTATTATTATTATTATTATTATTATTATTATTATTATTATTATTATTATTATTATTATTATTATTATTATTATTATTAATAATAATAATAATAATAATAATAATAATAATAATAATAATAATAATAATAATAATAATAATAATAATAATAATAATAATAATAATAATAATAATAATAATAAAAAATAATAATAATAATAATAATAATAATAATAATAATAATAATAATAATAATAATAATAATAATAATAATAATAATAATAATAATAATAATAATAATAATAATAATAATAATAATAATAATAATAATAATAATAATAGGATTGTATAGATGAGTTGAAAAAAGGTAGCTACGAGTTGTCGACTTGTAATTGGTTCGGATTTAACTAGGTTCAAAGGTGAAATGTGACGGTCTTTTGCTAGACGGGAAAATGTCTTAAGTCTATATTAACTTAAGACGGGCAAACTATTATTATCGTCACAATTATTAGTATCCGACTGAAATATTTATTTTTATATAAACAAGCTTATATAAATGTAACTTTTATAAAGTTTATGTTTAAGACGAATTTAATTAAATTAAATAATTTTAAAATAAGAAATAAAGTAATCGAACGGTTAAATAAATTTTATATGTCAGAAAGAGAAATTCGCGGGTGTTACAGTGCGTCACCAATTCTCTTGTCCTATTACAATCTCCCACTCAATGCAAGGTGTCTTGCAGGTCGTACTTACATTTGATCATATCTTGAGTGGTTTTCTCGATCTGGAGATTAACTGTCTGACCGGAATTATCTATCATAGATACCGTCCGAGCGTGGCCACGCATTTCCAGTTAACTACTCCTCGAGTGGCCTTGAGATTTCAAACAACCCTGACAAGGGGTGGACAATTCCTATCGCCCTATTCCCTTCGTTCAGCCACAGTCCATCATAACCCAAAATATACCCAGTTTGACCTCATTTACGAAATCGTAGAGTATAAATCAAAGCTAATCAGAAGTTGTGCCAACTTGGGCGAATAGTCTCTAGTCAAAAGACTTGACTCATAAGAATACTATAGTAGCTCTTGCCACGACCAGGCTTTATGAATTACCAGAACTCTATAAGCGGTCACTGCCCGACAGATTGTCCCATACAGTCTCCCTATGTGATCGACTAGTCATCCCATATGACTCTATGGCACTTGAACTTGCTATCAATCGCATCACACTCTAGTCACTTGGAGACGTCACCTCATATAAGTAACTAGGGGCGAATACCATGTCAATTCAGTTCACTTTAATGGTGTTCAATTTGTCTCTACAACCCATTCGGATATCACAAGGTAGCGAGTGAGTTTAATAAAACTCAAACGATAAATGTGATTATCACATATGAATAGTCAATACACTATTACTACTTCATATTCTATAATATTTAGTGTATTAATAACACTAGTTAAAATGCAATACAAGCTTGGCAAGTGGATATACCCGATATCCATATATTCCAACTTTATTAATTGTTATTTCCTTCGTTCAATGTCATCTGTAATAACATGAATTCATTTCTAAGTATTTGTCTAGGCTTATAACTAGACTTGGGCTCTTTGACTTGAAAGATGCTCCCACTGTTATCACATAACTAGTGATAAAGTCATTTGTAGAGGTATTCACCCTTAATCCCTCCGTTGACTATATTATCACAACTTACTTAGATTCCTTTTGTAGATATTTGCAATGCGTGAAACTAAAACACCTTTCTTAGTCTCTTACTCCTTTGTCAATAAGACATCCTAAGATTTTAACAAATCCCTTATGGTTTGGAAACTAAAGTTTGTGTAACCCTTCAACACCTAACTTAGTTTATCATCCAAACATGTGAACGACTCCTTCCTTAATTCTACTCAAGAATCTCAAAGATGTTCATTAAAGCTCTCACAAGCCATATCATGGGAATTATCTTGTTATTGACTTATCATACCTTAGGCATATGTTTCATCACAGCACGTGCGTCTGTTGGCATACATAATCGTTCTAATGGCGGAAACATTAGTAATCGATTTCATGTAATCAACAACTTAATGGGTTCAGTGAACGACTATGATTCCATCATAGTAATTCCACTTTCATCATCATGAATAAGCCATTCAACTTTGTTGTTGTTCAACAGATGCGAAATATCTTATCCTCATAAGACTCTCAACTCTATGCCAATATTCTCTCACATAGATTCAAAATCTAGAATACTTTACATCCCTTTCCATGTCTCCAAATCACTCTTGCCAGAAGAGAGAATTGGTACATTATTCTCAATAAGTAATATGTTATCAACATACAAGACATAGAGAAACAATTCTAGCTCCCACTTAACTTCATGTATATCATGATTCTTCAATCATGTGAATGAAACAATTCACTATAATCACATGAACGAAAAGTATAATCCTTTAATGGTAGCTTAAGACCATCTTGTGATCACTTAAGATAGCTATGCATAATATGTTAGGATTCTTAGATCTTCATCTAAGGTTTTGTGTTTTAAAACACTTCCTTCTCTAAATTCCCATGTTAGAAAAGCGAATTCTATTTGCCATTCTTCATTAAAATGAAATGCGGCAATTCCTAACACAATTTATCCTGATCAACATCTTCATGTAAATCTTATGCATTTGTGTACTCTAAAGCTATATTTACCTTTAAAGAGACCCTCACTTTAAAGTAAATCTACTCAGGAGCAACAATTTTCGGATTGTAATGCTTCGGCTCGTATGTAACAAGGTCATGATACTATCACTTTCACAAAGTAATATTTTTGTACAATAAGACATGTGCGATAAACTCCCACTGAACTATGGTCTCATACTATCTTCATAGATAATAGTTCAATACCAACTCCCACTCTATTAATTCAATTACTTTCACAAAGTAACATTTCAACTATAAGAGGTGTTTGTGACGATACAATCTTCTCCCACTCTATCTCTCAGAAATACATCTATCTTCTTGAGAGATAGTTTTGTGAGACACAAACATATATATATTTAACGGAGTTTTAGGTGTTATACTTAGACTATGTATTAGCTTTCAAAAGGCCATCCCAAACATGGCAGCTTGATACATATATGGCAGTCTGATTCATGTCATATGGTTTAATAGACTCTGTATTCTAGGTATCTCATGGTTGACCATCCGATTAGAATTACTTGTCCGTTTTGGATTGCAAATTCCCAAAATTGAGTTCATCAACTCAAACCGACTCATATTAGTTTGATCTTATGGGTAGTGACACTAGGTCATAATCCATCTTTAATAAATCAAATTTATTACTTAGATCTTTGCCACTACAATCACATTGTAATGCTTTAGTACTTAGTTCAATTGGTTCTCTACATCATTTAGAAATTTCTCAAATCTCTCAAATGCTTCACTTTATATTTAATTAAGTAAATATACCCTTATTTACTTAAATCTTTGGTAAAAGTGACGAAGTAGTCATAAATCCCCTTGCGGTGATTCATATTTAGAACACATACATTGGCATGTATTAGTCTTAACAAATCACTTGCTCGTGTTCCTTTTTCACTAAAGGAAGTGCAAATTATATTGCAAAGGAGACAAGATTCGCATATTCCATATTATTGAAAATCAAATGGTCTAATAATTCTAGTCGACACTAGCATTTAAATGCGTTTCTCATTTACGTAACCTAATTGAAAAATCAAATGTACAAATCATTTGGATTACTTGTTATGAGTCTTTTGGTGCGTATTATGTAGATATCTTTACATGAGTTGGAACTGTCTAAAACTTGTGTATCATAAAGATAAGTGACATGGCTCACATCCACGTCTATTTTCAATAAAATACAATAATTGTCTTTGAGGACAAAATATAGATCCTTTCATGTCTCACATGGAAATAATGTTTTAGACTAAGTGGGAACATAATAACAATTATGTAAATCATAACTCAAAGCTATTAACAAAAACAAGTATATAAATTTCTCTTGAAGTGGCGGCTACCTGAGCTCCCTTTCATTATCGCAAATTCATATCACTCTTGTATAACTTTTCCACATTTCCAAGTCCCACTTGGAGTAACAAGCCCAACTTTGATATCTTCTAAATACTTGGGGCAATTTCGCTTCCAATGGCCCATGACATTACAATAATGACATTCCTCATAGGATTTGGCACCCTTCTTGGTCTTGGTCTTGGTCTTGGTAGTCCCACTATCCATTTCCAATTTATAATCAGGTTTGGGTTTCTCGCCCATTTTTGCCTTCCCTTTATTACTACCAAAACTCCTTTCATTTGCAAGGACACTCTTGCTAGAACTCCCACTCAATTTGATATTCCTCATTGTTTCTTCAAACAAGGATTCCTTAGGTTTTGTAAGATTTTCTTCACAAGAATTTCTTTTCAAGGTGGTGGGCAATAATATTGGAGTGGGTGGAGTGGAGGTGGTAAAGAAGCAAAAATTTCCATCCTGACCAATGCCAATGCGTAATTCTCTAATCGTTTCATTGTCATAATTGGAGCATTTGTCATCGTATGATTGGAGCCATGTTTCAACGGTGATTGGTGTAGGAGTATTAGATGAATTCATTGCGTATAATTAACTACAAAAACGGAAATGAAGGAAATAATTATCATCTATCGTTTTAATAATACTCGTAAATTTAACGACAAGCATTGCATTTATATAGTGACCTCCACCCAACTACATAAATGATTCCGAGATCCAAGTTCATATCAACTCAAGACACGGTGAGCCGATTCATCCCTTACTAATATAACTCGGTGGATTAACTTTTTAATCGATTCTACTTTTAGAACTCTCGGTCGATAAAAATTACTCTAATTCTCATCTTTAGCCCGGAACACATGCGACTACGGTCAACAATACTTCCGTTGAGCTCAATCCAAATTTCGATGTAATAAAATTTTATTACCCCACTTCGCCAACGTAACAAGGTTTGTATTACGGTGAAGCCGGATTAACTCCCTCATGAAACTGGTACTTCATGGGTTTCTACTATTTGGTAAGGCTTTATCTCAATTATTATATGTGAGAGGTCTTGTCAATTTATTATCTATCACGTTTTAAGTGAACTAAAGCGGTGAACTACGATAATTATAATTGACACGGTCGATGACTCGATTAGATATGCATGTGTTGTTATGGCGATTTGGCAATGCATGCAACATATTAAAAGAAATGCAAAGCAATAAATAAAATTCCTAGTATGGCCTTCCTAAAATAGAAAATCAAATAATCTATTACATATTCGGAAACCAACTCCATTGGTCCCTTGAATCTTCAAATGGCACGCCTCCCAAGACACCGTCTTCGTCGGATCACCTTTCCGAATGGCACCGTCTTGAAGATGCTCCATAATTACAAATAATAATAAAAATACAAAGCTATTCCTATTATACATTTGTAAAATGGAAAAACTAATAAAAATAAAATAAAAGTGATTCGAGATCACATTAAATTACAACCGAATCAATATTCCCTTTCATTACAGGTAATATCGATTAAAACTAAGGCCATACTAAGATAAAATTACATAATTCAAAATTATATAAATAAAAGACATTCAACAATTGAAATATGCAGCATTATAATATGTACCTATCATGCAAAATCATTTGCCAAATCGCCCTATTTAACTTATGTCGTACATATAACCCGGTTTCATGGAAATGCGTGATAATAACCTTTTAAAATCACTAATTAACACTTAAATCACATCTAAGCTCAAGTTAATTATCCAAACACATTTTAGGACTCAGAAATTAGTCATCACTAAATTTTTGACAATAATTCAACTTGATTTAATTTTATGCTCATTTTTTACCTTAAAATCATTATTTATGTGAAATAAATCCAAACTAAATTATAAAAGTTTCAAAATTTGAATTTTAAATTTTTGAACATTCTGGAATAAATCCATGACACTCATAATGTCAAAAATCATGGTTAAAATTTTCGAATTAATTTTGAGAAAATATAGTTGCATTTTATCGGTTTTATCTCATAAAATACATAAAGTATCCGAAAATTACTCTAATAATTTTTACAACTTTAGATCTGATTAGTGGGATATTAATGCAATTTAAAATAATTTATTCAAGCCATGCAATACGTTTTAGCTAATTTTTGCTAAAATAGTCACTATTTATACCATTTTTACTCAAAAATCCATAAATCATGCTAAAGAAGATATTTAAATCTAGAAATTTACATACCCTCTGTAAATATTGCATGTGACATCATATTAAAAGATCATGGCTTAATTCGAAATTTAACTAATTTTAACCATTTTACCTCTTTTAATCAATTTTTATCTCATAAAAATCATAAATAATGCAAAATTAATCAAATTAACTCGTCCATTTACACACAACTTGTAAAATATGCATGTGAGGTCATATAAATTTTCTAAGGTCAGAAACGAAATTTAACTATTTTTAGCATTTTAATTCCCATTTTAGTCATAAAAATGTAATAAAATGACCAAAAATCCTTAAAATGAGCAATAAATTTCCATGAATCATAAAAATGACCTAAAAACATTTTAGGACCAGTATATAACATGCATGGTGATTTCGTGGCTTATATTTACAAATCACAAATTTTTATGTTTTATATGTTAACCTTTTAATTCGGAAAAACAATAACCGATTATGCATGCAACATCCTTATGCTCTGATACCACTTGTTAGGTTCATATACCTATTATTAGATTCCTCTAATAGTGAACTAATTAACTTATTAATTATTTGTTCTTTAGATCTAGTGCATGCATAACAAAATGAAAGATTTATAAGAAAAACAATGTTCCTTACATTGTTATGTATTTCGAAAATATAGGCACAAGTAAGGTCACCTTCCTTCACTTGTTCTTGAGCTAATAATGATGATGGATGATCCTCCTAAGACTCCAAGTATAGAAGCCACTCCAATAAATTGCACCCAAGATTAATCCCAAAAATTCCTACTAATATTAACTAGATATATAGTAGAAATATTTCCTTAATAATACTAATGTTTTTGTATTACTACCTCTAGTAATAGATTGGAGAGTATTAGTATAGATGAGAGTTTGTTGCAATAGCTTATGATGAAAAATAGAGAGAAAAACACACAAACACACATACTAGAAAAATGAGCAAAAATAATGCCCTCTCTCTTAAGGCCAAAACCGGTGGCCTTATGCATTTGTAGGGAATCTTGTGCTTTTGTTTTTTACTCTTTGTTTAGTGTAGGTAGAGTGTAGGAAGCCTAGGTGTAAGATGTAGTATGTAAAGGCTAGTATGCAAGGTCTCTTTCACACAATAACCAACATCTACATAAGACAAAAGAGCATCTTTGCTCATCTTATTTTGGCCGAAATATTGGTCCTTTTATGGGCCATTTTTGCCTTTTGTCATTTGTCCCACAAATGTTTATAAGTCTTATGTTTAACAATCTTACATATTTAATTATTAAATGTAATCATTTAACACTTAAATATTACAATAATAATATAATATACACTCCACTTTTTGAGTAGTATACTAGCATTATATCAACATATAATGGGTCCCAAAATTACTAGTTAGTTAAAATTACAACTTCTTATAACTTTAAATAACTAATTACCTCTACCTCAAAACTTATATTAATACCTCAACTAATTTAGTAAATTAACACTTAATAACTAAATTTAATCTTATTTAATCACATTACAATAAGACGCAAAATTGTACTCCCATAATTAAGGAATTAATTAACCTGTATCGCATACAATTAATTAAATATCTATTTGGGCCTCATCCTATAGGTGTGACCTAAAGGGATCAACTGACTACCACCGTCACACGACAGTAATGTCAAACTCTAGTTAGCCAATCATTACCGATTAATGACGGTCAGTCGACTGTATAAAGAATCATCCCTCACATATTCTTAATTTGAGATTTAATTATGATATTTAAATCATGTGATCGCACTATTTTTGAGGACACATTTCCCAACAATAACTTCTGCCGAAATCAGCATGGTCCTTCTACTCCTAGCTAACGTGGAAAACTTGAGCACTCGTCTCTCCCAAGTTGAGGACAGAATGATTATCGGGAATTTTCCCTCTTCTGATATTGAGCAAAGGGTTAAGCTCCTTTAAAGCCGGCTACTTGCCAACGACAAAACCAACCCTAGTTGGGGGGCTACCAAAACCACTGAAGCAAATCCCCTGGGAACTTCACCAACCAAAACCAGGCAACCTCATAGGTCCTTCCCTGATCTGTGTATGCCTTATGCCACAGCCTTGGAAAGGCTAATCTCCCAAGGAAAGCTTAAACTGATTTGTCCAACTCCAGACCCTCACCACACAAGTGAGGACGTAGATGGGACGGAAAACTGTTTTGTCAATATCACCAGGGTCGCGGACATGACACTGAGATGTGTCTCCCCCTAAAAGGTGTCATCTATGATATGATTGAAAAGGGCGAATTACCACAACCTCCCTCAACAAACAACAAAAACAACCATCCAGGAAACCCCATTGAACACAGTCAGGAATCTTCCCTAGACTGCTCTCATCTCATCCCTCCTGACGATGAGAAAATTCATGTAATTGACGAAGATGGCCTACAAAGCGCTATAATGATGCTTTCCGTCTCCATCAACAACATATTCTCAAAGATGCAAGTTGCTATCGACGACTTGAACACTCGAATAGCTAATTTGGAGAAAAGGTCGGGTAATACCAAAAATGAACCTGACCATCAAGGAGAAAACCAACCCTCCGTTCACCAACCAACAGCCGTTGAAAATGAGGAGTCATCCGATGGTTCCCACATCCACGAACCTACCAACAAAGAAATCACCTCACAAAAATCCCATTCAAAATATCAAGCAACATCCCAAAAACTTCCCATTGACAATGACCAAATCCTGCTTCCTCCCAGGATTGACAAAAATAAAAACAAAAACAAAACTCACAAAAACATCCCAAAGAACACCAATGTTGGAATCACGGGAAAACATCAAAGGGTAGTCACAGATCTGGGAATAACATATGGCACCGCTCTGGGGATACTTACTTCATAAGGATTACTGCAACCGATTGGACCAACTCCGGATCCATCTTAGGCTAAGAAATCTCGTTTCTGGAACCCTAATGCTTATTGCCGATACCATCAAGGCAAGGGCCATGACACCAAATCCTACTTCAAACTCAAGAATGCCATTCAAGATATCATCGAGGCTGGCAAAATCATAATTGCACCTCTCAGTCAAGACAATCCTCCTGAATGTCTCAAGCCAAACAACAAGGTTGAACGTTCTCAAAGGACATTCACCAAACTCAACACAACCTATGCCGCAGCTCTTCAAATGCTTACGACTGAAGGGAAGCTACAACCAATCGGGTCCACTCCGGACCCGTCCGAATGCAGGAAAACCCGTTTCTGGGATGGCAGTGCCTATTGCCAATATCATCAAGGAAAAGGTCATGACACTGAAACATGCTCCAAACTGAAACATGCTATTCAAAATATGATCGACAACCACGAACTGGTAGTTTCATCCCTGGGCCAATAAAGTGATGAAGACAACCCTAATGAACTTCTCTTTCTGCAAGGAGACGAGAGTCTCATTGACTTTTGTTCTTATATCATTCCCTACAATTAGAGTGAAGTGCTCAAGTGGGTCAATGCTCAACAGCAGACATTTAAGCTGCTGGATGCTGGGAAAGAGACCTTCGAGGAGGAACATGATGATTAGGAGTTCGTATCTACGATTGAGTCCGAGTCCGAGTCCGAGTCTTACGCCTTCTTATATCTATCCTAGCGTCTGTCCTTTTATTCCTAAATGACAACTGGGCGCTGTCCCCATAAGTCACATATATCCATCGAGTCTGTGCTAACCTCTTATTTATCTAAATAAAAGCACAATTTCCAACTATCATATATTCTCCCCTTTACCATTTCCCGTTGACAACGAGAATTGATTTGAGAATTGATTTAAAACAAACCATATGTTCCAATTTAATGTGAGTGCACTCGAGTGACGTTCCGTACCGAGTAAGCGGAGGACTCGAAACTCCGTGTCCATTCTCTTTGCCTATTACATGTCTGGCAATAGAAACCTTTCATTAGCACCCGACCTAGAACGAGCTCTCAATCAAAGGGATCCTACGACGAACCTAGATAACAAACCAGAACATCTCCTAGTTCATGATCAATGACGGAAGGCAAGCCCATTCCCCACAAAAACATCCCATCACCAAGTATCAACCTCTCACCAACGGGTACATCGCCGTTTGCACCTTTACCTGCCTCGAACGAAGGACGGTAAAGAACCAATAAATCAAAAAACCAAAGCCAAAGCAAAACAAGAGCCAGGGCCAAAATCAAAGCCTCAAGCCAATAGCCGTTCACCGAAATTCAAAGTGAAAGGCCAAAATCAAAGGCCCAAGCTAATAGCCATTCACCCAAAGCCAAAGCGAAAGGCCAAAATCAAAGGCCCAAGCCAATAGCCATTCACCCGAAGCCAAAGCGAAAGGCCAAAATCAAAGGCCCAAGCCAATAGACATTCACCCAAAGTCAAAGCAAAAGGCAAAAATCAAAGGCCCAAGCCAATATCCATTCCCCCAAAGCCAAAGCTCAAGGCCGAAGGAAAAACCAAAGGCAAAAGCAATTCACTCAAGGCCAAAGCCAAAGCAAAAATCAAAGTAAAAACCATAGCCAAAAGCTACTCAGGCGAAGGCCAAGACCCAAGCCAAAATCAAAACAAAACAAGATTGAAACCCTTTTCTCAAAAACGCCAAAATCCAAAGAAAGCATCCAAACAAGTCAGTCCAAAACACCAAGTCTAGGACCAACAAGTCCAAAGCCCATGACCAACGTTTCTTCCCTCCAAACTCCTGGACCAACAAGTAAAAAACACAAAAATACCAAAACCTAATGTCAAAAAGCAAAAACAAGAGCTCAAGACTCATCAACTAACAACAAACCCAGCACTACTTCACCCTTAAGTCCTTCAAGAGACTGCTACAGGGAGACCTATCTAGGATCCTGGGGATTTCCCTCAAGATCATAACCAACACCGCTTCACCCCTAAGTCCTACTAGAGACTGTTATAGGGAGAACTATCTAAACTTTTGAGGATTTCCCTCAAGCTCGTAATATCACACCTTAACCTTTTGAGGTCCAGACATAGGATTCTGATCCCACATTTGTTTACCGACCATTTCGTGCTCAGGCCATATCAAGCTTGTGGCCCCATTACGCACCACATTACAAGCCGTAACCCATCGGCCTAAACACCACAAATATAAACTCTAGATTTTTGTCTGTAAAAAAAACTTATTACCAGGCTCCATATTCCATAATGTCGAAGCCATTTTTACCTTGACCCAAATACGGTGTCTTCAAAAAATATTTTTCATTATTAGAGTCCACTTTTAGTGTGCTCACGTAACAAGAAACATTTCCACAAACTATGCCTCTTTGATTCATGATCAAGACGGATTTCTCTCCAATCAACCTTCGAGTCACCAAACGGAATTTGCCCTCGTGACCCTAAGCTCCAGATTTTTATCTGTCAAACAAACCCATCATTACTAAGCTCCACATTCCATAATGTCGAAGCCATTTTCACCCTGACCCAGATACAGAGTCCTCGAATGCTTTGCTACCGAGAACGGGACATACCTAGTCTACCCTTAGGGTCCACTTTTTAGTGTGCTGACATGATAAGGAACATTTTTACCAATTACACCTCATCGATTCATGATCACGGAGGGATTCTCTCAAATCAATTTTTCGAGTCACCAAACGGAATTTACCGTCGTGACGCTCACACTTTAAGGTCCTAACAACTCGCTTAGGCACACTTTTCAGAACTATGATCTGGTTTGATTTCACCTCAGGTGAATACGTAGGCAGTCCTTCAAGGACACAACCATACACCTCAAAATCAATTATCAACACACACTCAAAACTACGATCTGGTTTAATTTCACACCACGTGAATACGTAGGCAGTCCTTCAAGGACGCAACCATACACCTCAAAATAAATTATCAACAGACATTCAGAACTACGATCTGCTTTGATTTCGCAAACACGCGAATATGTAGGCAGTCCCCCAACAACGACACAACCGCACACCCATTTCAGTCTCAACCATTACCATCAATCCTCAAAAGCAGCCCACCCAGCTGCAAAATTAATCTTATACCTCTTTACTGGGGGCTTCTTCCTTAAGACGTCGCCCATTCCTTGTTTTGTCAAATTCCCACCTTCTCACTCTAGGGGCTTCTCTTTCGAGATACCGGCCGTCCCTTATCCTCAAACATCTTTTGAGTCTCAACTACAGTCCAAAATAAAACTACCCATAGCCTAGTGCTCGTTTCAGACGCTGACAAGGTCTTGGTTCCCCTCTTCAAATCATTATACCTCGAGAAGGGATCTCAAACGAGCAAATGGTGGCGAGGATGTCTGGAAAAGATAATCAATTCATGTTCCCCAGCCGAGCTGACCTTGTACTCAAGGATCTGATGCGCGTTGTCACCCATTTATTGGCTAAGGAGCTGCACACACATAAGCAAAGTCTTTCAGAGTCACCCTGTGTCGTGTCGATACCGAGTTTGTATCACGTTCACGTCTGTTTGTTATCAGTATGCGTCCGTGTGAGTCAATGTCGCAACGGTCACGTGTCTTAATCTATCAAGTCATGGATCCACTAGCATCAAGAGTCAATTTTAAGCTTTATAACTTTTGAAACTTTTATCTCCCCTCGCATGAGATATTACATGCTAGTTGCTTTTATACTAATTGCTCACATGCTTATGTGCGTACGTGCTTATATGCTTGCATTCAACGTGCTTGTCTATGCGACGACGGATTTGTGTGGTCACTAACCATGTAGGTAATCTTGAGTAGACAAACACACTCCAGCTTAGTATTGGGTTCTTCCTAACAAACGCCGACCCGTCATGTCCAAGGGCTTTAACCCTGTCAATTACTTGGCGTACGCTACCTCCCAAAGATTAGCAACTCATATCCCCGGCGAGTCCTGAGAAGTTTCTAACTCCCCAGCGAGTGTCGATTTTCAAATGGAAGTCACACATGCTATTTCCCAGAGTTGATCATTCGACCATCGATAGCCGGCGAGCCTTTGCACGTACACAAGAAGCAATTCAAGGACATATCCCGAAGATGCCTCAGGTATAAATCCTTCCTATGCCCGGCGAGCCTCAAAACGCACCTTCAACACGGCTGGCGAGCCTTTGCGCGTAAACAAGAAACAACTCAAGGACATATCCCAAAGATACCTAAGGTATGACTCCTTCTTATGGCTGGCGAGCCTTTATACGTAGTCTAATGGACTTTAAACAACCCGAATCGGAAGTCGACAGACTTTAAACCGTTCCCGACGTCAGGTCCTTGACTCGAATTCTCGAGTCGCCTCGACGCCGCCTTTCCCGATGGCAGGTCCTTGGCTCAAACCCTTTTGAGTAACCTCGACGTCGCAATGGTCTTTAGGTTGTAATATTCGATTGACTCGAAGGCCATAATTTGACTTTCGCCCTGTCCAAGCCTCAGTCAAAGTGGGGGATCTGTAAATACCAAGTATCTGAACCTTCCAAAAACCACCCGACGATGATCGGACTATAACGTGTTTTTGATATGCGTGCATGGATTTGCTATACATGAGACAGTTTAATGCACTACTCGGATATGAAAAACGAATTCATAAATGGTTTTCTAACTTCATTACCATTAAAATAACACTATTTAGAGTTAAAACCGTCTTCGGACACAAAACCGACTCAGAAACCTGCAACTCGAGTCAACATGAGTCAAACCGAGTCAACCCAAATCCCGAACGTCAAAAATGATGCCATGAATGCCTTTATCATGTCATTTCCATTAAAATGACCCTAATTAGAGTCAAAACGGCCACGGGGCCAAAAACCGACTCAGAAACCCGCAACTCGAGTCAACCTGAGTCAAACCGAGTCAAACCAAATATCGAATGTCAAAAATAATGCCATGAATGATTTTATCTTGCCATTTGAATTAAAATGACCCTAATTAGATTCAAAACAGACACCGGGCCAAAAACCGACTCCAAATTCAAATCCCGACTCACACGGGACAAACCTGAGTCAAGCACACAAAACACCTACCTCAAGTAACACCCAAAATCATCTTATTAGATGCCCATATTATTACACGACATCTCATTTGGTTACCACAAATCAAACCAACCAAATAATAGATGGAGTAAAGCCCACGTCCAAATTGAAAGGGACAATACACCCATTTGTATCACAAGGTAGCTCGCGCCTAAAGCAGGTGTCTGCTTAGCCTCTAAGCAAACTCAACCGACCTACCATCCCACATTTCTCTATAAATACCCACCATCACACCCCATAATCTTCATGTGAGAGTCCGGCCCCTCCTTCTCCCTTAAACATCTAGACCCGACTTCCTAAGTCACAAAAACGGCACGTGTTTACGACCTACCGATCGTAAACACAACTTACACTTTTTTTTTGGTACCGTAGTCGTGTATTCGACCGACCCATTTGACCAACTCAATTCATCAATCAACATGTTTTAATTAACATATTTTCAACTCATTTTCAAAACAAAATCCTTTTTTAAGACACTCTTTTAAACTTCTTTGATCACGATTATACACAACGAGAAAACCGTCTCTAAAGTCGTCTACTTCGCAAACATTAATACACGTAAGTTTGAGGGTGTAAACAACTCATTTATTTCATGTCTTTACTATTTTTATGAGTTCATATGCATGAAGAATGCATAACACGATTCAAATATAGGTTAGGCGAGCCAAAACCGAGTTTTGGCCCGAGACAGAAGCCCTCTGCTATGCAAAGAGGCTCACACCTCATGTGGGTTTTCGGGTCAGACTCAAACGTGTTTGTTCTCGTCTTTCCTCTTTATTTCATTTCTTATTTGCAATCGGTTTTTACCATTTCAAATGTTTCAAATCATTTTCAAGACAAACTTTTTAGCCATAAATTATAATCACCCTTGGTTCCATATACCATGACCGTTTAATCCGTGACTCGGTGATATTAATTGATTAATTACATTTTAAAGAAATTTCTTATCTTTTATTTACCATTTTAATTAATTTTTATGTTAAAACATATTTTGACCTTTACAAAAATCATCCTTGGTTCCTTATACCATGACGGTTTATTCCGTGACTCGATGATATTATTGGTTAATTACAAATTAAAGGGTATTTTAACCCCCCTCCCCCCCCCCCCCCACCCTTTATTTTATTTACCATTTTTCTCATTTGTTTACATTTGTAAATATATTAGTCATAATTCATAATCATCCTTGGTTATATATACCATGTCGGTTTAATCCGAGTACGATGACAAACTGGACTGATTACAAAAAATTGAACTTAACATAATTAGTTCAAATCAAACATTTTCCTTTTGCACATTTTATTATGCTTTTCAAACTTGCAAATCCGACAACGAATATTACTAACATAATAGTAATTATTCCGAGTCATGCAAATCATCAATCACAAAAAAAGGTTTTAAACAACCTTTTAAACAACCAGGAGACGCTCCTTGGGTCGGCGCATGGCTCGCGCCCTAAGGCAGCTCCTGTTTTCATATTTTGAAACCTGGGCGGAGCCCCTTCCCTCGCCAATAGGCTCGCGCCCCAATAGGGCTACCTGGCGTTGTTCTGTGCCATTTTGGTACTTGTCTAGGACGATCCCAATTATGGTTATTCCGAATACATGACGGATCAGATTGACAAGCTTACGTTTTTACACTTTGTCATTTGACACCCTTTTTCAATAAATGGATCGTGTTAAGCATCATGACCCGAATTTGATAAATGGATGTTTAATTTCTGTTTTCACATGCAAATCAATCTAAATCCAACTTCGACATCAATTTCATGCTATGTGGATAAACAAAACGACTTAACAAATTCTCACACGTTATGTTAAGACTTTTGGATGTGCATTCATGCATTAAAAACCGTTTTATCAACTCTTGCACTTAAACAACCACGATCGATCAGTAGAGGCTGCTAACGCGGGCGGGATTGGGCGTCCAATTAAAGGGCTTCCAATACGTACGCTCACCCCTTACTGTGAACCTTTGGATAGTTGATGGCCTTATCCAGGGCGTACGAGAGTCATTTTAGGCATAGAATGCGAAAAGGGGAAGAGTCCTTATCTTTAGTACCTATGTCAAATACCGCTTTTTGCCTTGATTGACCTAGGTATAAAGTGGATTCGAATGGGTTCCAAGCATCCCACAAATGCTTGGTGGCGACTCCGAATATCTCTACATCGTTTCGTGACCCTTGCTGAGACTAAACCGACCGATCTAAAACGATCCGGTCGAAAGCATTCTTACGCCGCCGAGCGTGGCTTTCAAAAGACAGCTGCATGTCTACAATTTGGCTTGGCGTGTAGGTGGCCTGTGTCTACGGACGGCTATACGGTCATGCCCTTCGGCCTCATCAATGCCGGAGCAACCTATCAAAGAACTGCTACCACTCTCCTATATGATATGATGCAGAAGGAGGTAGAGGTATATGTCGATGATATGATCGTGAAATCGAAAGAACGGGACGACCACATCAACGCCCTCCGGAAATTCTTCGCTCGTCTGCGGAAATATAACATGAGACTAAATCCTCAAAAATGTGCATTCGGGGTCACCTCCGGAAAACTCTTGGGACATGTCGTCAATAAAAGAGGCATTGAGATTGATCCAACCAAAATCAAAGCCCTTCAACAAATGCCTCGGCCTAAGAACGAGAAGGAGATTCGGGGATTTCTCGGTCAGGTTCAATACATCATCCGCTTCATAGCCAAGCTCACCATGATTTGCGAACCAATCTTCAAGAAACTTCGCGCCTCCGATCACATCGATTGTGACGACGACTGTCAAAAGGCCTTCGACAAGATAAAGGAAATCATATCCAAACCTCTTGTCCTCATGCCACGTCAATAAGGGATTCCTTTATCTGTGTACCTGACTGTCACCGACACAGCTATGGGAGCAATGCTAGCACAAACAGTCGACGGCGAAGAACGAGCCATCTACTACATCAGCAAGAAGTTCATTGAGTATGAGACAAGGTACACCCAACTGGAAAAGACATGCCTTGCCCTAGTATGGTCAACAAAGAAGCTGCGACATTACATGCTCAGCTATATAGTTCACATCTATTCTAAGATGGACCCGGTCAAATACATCTTTGAAAAACCCGTACTAAACGGAAGGCTGTCTAGATGGACACTCATGCTGTCCGAGTTTGATCTAAAGTTCGTACCCCTCAAGGTCGTCAAGGGAAGGGCAGTCGCCGATTTCCTAGCAGAAAATCCCGTCAGCGGGGATCCAGCAACCGACACATGGTCACTTCCTAATGAAGACATCCTTTGTGCCGACTCCGTCGCATGGGACCTATACTTCGATGGCGCATCTAATATGAGAGGCTTCGGGGTAGGAATCCTTCTAATATTTCAGAAGGAGAACATGTTCCGATCTCGGTCAAGCTAGACTTTGCCGTTACCAACAATGCCGCCGAATATGAAGCATGCCTAATCGGCGTACTAGCAGCCATAACACTTGGCATCAAGAGACTGAGGGTCTACGGAGATTCTTCACTCATCATCAATCAGGTCTCCGAATCATGTAAAATCCGAAGCGACAGCTTAGCTCCCTACCGAGCAAAAATCAATCAAGAGGCCGAGTTCTTCGATCAAGTCGACTACTTTCACTTGCCACGAGAGGAGAATCAATTTACTAATGCCCTGGCAATACTTGCCGTGCACATCAACATACCTGACGACATGATATCGATGCCCCTATGTGTCGAGAGAAGGAGCGAGCCAGCTCACATTTGTGCCATCAACAAAGTGTTGGAGTTAGTGTCCTCCACAATAGTGCATTTACATAATAAATCTCATTAAAGAAATATCATAAGATATTTAATTATTTGATCCTCGTTAGTTGATTAACGTAAATCGTTAACGGTTGGCAGACTAGAGTTTGACGTTATTGTCGTGAGACAACGGTGATCAATTGACCCCTTTCGGTCACACCTAAAGGAACGAACCCCAATTGACAACTATTAATTGTATGAGATACAATTTATTTAGTCCCTTGATTTATAGACTAAAAGGTTAGTCGATTACTTTCAGAGAGATTTCGGGTTGCGAACTTGAGGCACGGTAGTTATAATTTAATTATGCGATAATTGAATAATAAATTTTGGGAGACGGGTTTTAGTTAATTAATTGTTAATTTTACTAATTGATTAATGTGATTAATATTAGTACGTAAATAATATGTGTAGAGGTACACGTATATTTACGGAGTGATTTGAACGAATTAATTATGGAAGTATTTAAACATGAAACGATGTTTAAAATAAAATTACACGTATTTGTGCGACAAATATAAGAACCGATATGGACCCGTAAATGGGCAATTGGACCGTGTAAAATAGAGTGTTGTGGATGATTAGGAACATAATCATTTCACCTTACTTTATATTCTTCCATAAGTTATCTTTTGTCATATGATCATTGTGCATGTCATAATGATTTTAGAAAAAAATTAAAACAAGTCCACTCCTACACTCTACCCCTCCCACCCGGTTTTCCTCCTTATACACTCCAAATGTTTGCTCATTTTTTGACTACTTCACTTGAACATTTGCATGTGTGTATATCTTCTCACTAAAAATAATAACCATCTTTTTACTAAGTTGTTAGTAAACTAAAAATGTCTCGTTTTGGTACTTGTCTAGGACTTTCCCGATTACGGTTAATCCGAATACGTGAAGGAACAGTTTGGCGAGTTTGCATTTTATACTTTATCTTTTAAACACACTTTTTGAAATAAATGGATCGTGTTAATCGTCATGACCCGAATTTGGTGAATGGATGTTTAATTTCCGTTTTCACATGCAAATCAATATAAATCCAACTCGGACATCAGTTTCGTGCTATGTGGATAAACAAAACGACTTAGCAAACTTTCACATGTTAGGTTAAACTTTTGGATGCGCATTCATGCATTTAAACCGTTTTATCAACTCTTGCACTTAAACAACCACGATCGATCTGTAGAGGCCGCTAACGCGGGCGGGATTGGGTGTCCGATTAGAGTGCTTCCCAATACGAACCCTCATCCCTTACTCAGAACCTTTGGATAGTGGATGGCCTTATCCAGGGCGCACGAGAGTCATTTTAGGCATAGAATGCTAAAAGGGGGACAAGTCCTTATCTTTAGTACCTATGTCAAACCTTGCTTTGTGCTTCGTTTGACCGAGGTATAAAGTGGATTTAAACGGGTTCCAAGCATCCCACAAATACTTGGTGGCGACTATGAAAATCTCTGTATCGTTTCGAGAACTTTGCCGAGACGAAACCGACCGATCTAAAGCGACCCGGTAGAAAGCATTTTTACGCCACCGATCGTGGCTTTCAAATGACCGCTGCATGCCCATAGATTGGCTTGGCGTGCAGGTGGCCCGTGACCGCAGATCAGTAGGTGGCCCAGATCCACAGACCGGCTTGTGGCCCATGTCCACAGATTGGCGACTCCGCTTGGGATAACTAGGACACTTGTGTCTTTGTGATCCTTAGAGGTGAAACTCGAACGAGGTCGTGGTTAAAGTGCATTAACTGATATTACGGTCATAAGTCGGGTTCCTTGTCCGTGCCCACAACCTAAACCTTTTCCGACCAACTGGCTCGTCCCGTCGGCGTGAGTTTTCTCATCCCCACGTTTCGAATCCCGATTGAGTCAAGCATACCGTTGACGTTACACATTTCTGTTTCGTCAAAGAGCTTTCATCATCGTCGAGCACGAGGCTAGGGCACCCTCCTTACACAATTTGTTTGGATTGGTATCCCTCTCGCAAATCGGGGTTTGATTGCTTGGTGTGTAACCCATCCTTTTAAGCCAAAACCCGTGTCAGCATTATGCATAATATAATGAACTGTGAGTGTTTATATGTTATGTGATCATAAGTCCTTCCGTGTCATTTTAAACTTTCAAAAACACGTTTTTGCGCCGTTATAATGGTCGTTTCAAACCTCGGTCTTTCGCCGACCGTTGGAACATTTTTATGCCGTCGTAGTGACGATTTTAAAACCCGGTTTTCTACAACCATTTCAACTCGCCTTTCTAGGCCGTCCTAATGACAACTTTCAAAACCGATTTTCTACGACCGTTTCAAAAAAACATTTCGCGCCGTTATAATGGCCGTTTCAAACCTCGGTCGTTCACCGACCGTTGCACACCTTTTTTTGCCATCGTAATAACGATTTTCAATCCCGGTTTTATAACCATTTCAAATACGCCTTTCTAGGCCGTCGTAATGACGATATTCAAACCCGGTTTTTATAACCATTTCAACACGCCTTTCTAGGCCGTCGTAATGACGATTTTTAAACTCAGTTTTCTATATCCATTTCAACACGCCTTTCTAGGCCGTCGTATTGACAATTTTCAAACCTCGGTTTTTACAACCATTTCAAAGCACCTTTTTATGCCGTTATACCGGCCATTTCAACCACCTTCTTATGCCGTTGTAATGACGATTTCAAACCTTGTTTTTCACAAACCATTTCAAAACACCCTTTACGTCATCGTGATGGCCATTTCAAAGCGCCCTTTAACGCCGTTGTAATGACGAATTCTACCCTCGAATTTTCAAAATTCGAAATCAATATTCAAACAAAAACGTTTTTTTAAACCATCGTAATGATGATTTCAACCCATGCAACTTTCAAATTTCAAATCTCGTTTTCGAAATCAAATTTGGCTTTTCTAAGCCGTCATAATGACGATTTCAATTCTCACAGTTTTCGATTTGCATACTGCCTTTCAAAGGTCAAAATGGTTTTTTTCTAACTTGTTCAAAGGTCAAAACGGTTTTTTAACCCGTCGTAATGACGAATTCAATCCTCAGAATTTTCAATTCAAATCGTTTGAAAACAAATTTAACCGTTTTAAAATTTCAAATTCAAATTCAAATCATTTGAAAACAAATTTAACCGTTTTCAAATTTCAAATTCAAATTCAAATCATGTGATTACAAATTTAGCCGTTTTCAAATTTCAAATTCAAAATCAAATATTTGAAAACAAATTTAACCGTTTTAAGATTTCAAATCCAATGTCAAATCATTTGAAAACAAATTAAACCGTTTTCAAATTTCGATTCAAAATCAAATCGTTTGAAAACAAATTTAACCGTGATCAAATTTCAATCCTAAATAAAATCTTTGAAAATAAATTTAACCTTTTTAAAATTTCAAATCAAAATTCAAATCATTTGAAAACAAATTTAACCGTTTTCAAATTTTTCAACCCAATTTTCAATTCTTTGAAAACAAATTTAACCCATTTCATGGCCATTGTGATGACGATTCCAAATACGATTTTCAAATCCGTGATTCGGAATTTCAAAAACCGGCTTCGGAAACAATACATTGTTTTCAAAGCCGTCGCAATTTCAACTCAAATCGTCTTTTGAAAACAAACCTAAGACAACCCTTTCAACTAGCCAACCTTTTGAAGATCCCTACTCTTCAGAAGCTGTCCATAAAACGACAAATGAACCTTTTTGAAAAGTTCTATTTTCGAAAACTTCAGTCCACCTTTCTGGTTGAGCCTCGAGTCGATTAGAGTCCAGTCGATTTCAAGTCAAGTCGTCTAGATAACGTCGAGTTTCTGCCGAAGTCAGTACCTACCTTCTATTCTAGTTCGTGTTGCCTAATTGTCGAGACGTCTTCAATGGCGTTAGCAGAGTCAAAACCTGTCGGGTATTAAACCCGTATTTCCCCCACATTACGGGTCAAAGGTCAAGTTTGTGTACATATCTCGTCCAACGGCGTCACTCCATCGACAAGCATCCAAATCTCGTCAGAAGTCGTCTGTCTAGGCATCACTACGCCAAAGTTGAAACTTGAGTCTAAGTTCAAAGTCGTGCACCAAGAGTTCAAACACAAGAGGTCATTCACGATCTTTAATGAACTCATAACCTAGTCACACCGTCGCGTCTTCACGACTTAACTGCCTTTTGTACATATGTGTTGTACTTGCCTTTGTTTGTGCAATCCCCTGCCAAGACAAGTTATAACGCCTATCGTTATGTCAAATAGGAATCCCTTGGGTGCCATCAATCGCCAACCAAAAACTCAAGAAGCTGATCTATCTGCATCCGCCATGACTTCTGCCAAAACCAACAACATGGTCCTTCGACTCCAAGCTACCGTAGAAGACATGAGCACTCGTCTCTCCCAGGTTGAGGACAAAATGATAACCGAGAATTTTCCCTCTTCTGATATTGAGCAAAGGGTTAAGCTCCTTGAAAACCGGCAACTGGCCAACGACCAAACCAAAACCAGGCGACCTCATCGGTCCTTCCCTAATTTGGGTATGCCTTATGCCACAGCCTTGGAAAGGCTAATCTCCAAAGGAAAGCTCAAACGAATTGGTCCAACTCCAGACCCTTTACCAAGCAAGCGAGGTCGAAGATGGGACGGAAAACTGTTTTGTCAATATCACCAAGGTCGCGGACACGATACTGAAATGAGTCTCCTCCTTAAAGGTGCCATACTTGATATGATTGAAAAGGGTGAATTACCATAACCTCCCTCAACAAACAAGAAAAACAACCCTCCAGAAAATCCTATTGGACACAGTTAGGAATCTTTCCTAGACTGCTCTCACCTCATCTCTCCTGACGATGAGAAAATTCATGCAATTGACAAAGATGGCATAGAAAGCGGTATAATGATGGTCTCCGTCTCCATCAACAACATATTCTCAAAGCTGCAAGTTCCTATCGATGACTTGAATACTCGGGTAGCTAATTTGGAGAAGGGGTTTGGTAGTACCGAAAATGAACCTGACTACCAAGGAGAAAACCGACCCTCCGTTCACCAACCAACAGTTGTTGAAAATGAGGAGTCATCCGATGGTTCCCACATCCACGAACCTACCAGCAAAGAAATCACCTCACCAAAATGCCATTCAAAATACCAAGCAACATCCCAAAGACTTCCCATTGACAACAACCCAATCCTCCTTCCGCCCAAGATTGACAAAAACAAAAATAAAACTCACAAAAACATCCCAAAAAACACCAATGTGGGAACCATTGGAAAAAATCAAAGGGTATTCACAGATCTGGGAATAACATATGGCACCGCTCTGGAGATACTTGTTTCAGAAGGAATGCTCCAACCCATTCGTCCGACTCCGGACAGACCCGAACACAAAAGAGCCCGATCCTGGGATGGTAATGCATATTGCCAATACCATTAAGGCAAAGGTCATGACACCGAAGCCTG
The DNA here is from genome assembly GCF_048544455.1 of Silene latifolia. Lineage (NCBI taxonomy): Eukaryota > Viridiplantae > Streptophyta > Magnoliopsida > Caryophyllales > Caryophyllaceae > Silene > Silene latifolia. The sequence goes on from NC_133532.1 coordinate 70,948,445, forward strand.
CTTCCAACTCAAGAATGCCATTCAAGATATGATCGAGGCTGGCGAAATCATAATTGCACCTCTGAGTCAAGATTATCCTTCTGGATGTCTCAAGTCAAACAACAAGGTTGAACGTTCTCAAGGGGCATTCACCAACCTCAACACAACCTATGCCACAGCTCTTCAAAAGCTCATGACTGAAAGGAAACTACAACCAATCGGGCCCACTCCAGACCCATCTGAATGCAAGAAAACCCGTTTCTGGGACGGCAGTGCCTATTGCCAATATCATCAAGGAAAAGGTCACACTACTACAAATGAGCACTTGGGCCACGGCTAAATTCGTGGCGTAAGTACTAAATTTCCGTGGCTAAATCATTTTGCCACGGGAATACCTTCCGTGGCGCAAGTGGCCGTGGCAAAGAGATAGCCACGGGAAAAACAAGAACGTGGCTATTATTGAATTTTTGGCCACGGATTCTCTCGTGGCTAATAACTCCCGTGGCCAAAGAAATTTCCCGTGGCGAAAAAATAATTTCCGTGACAAACAATATATATGAAAATTAAATAATCAAACGTAAAATAATTTTTTTATTTTTCACAATGGGTATTTTATCATATACAGAACCATGACAATCTAGGTAATTGTTTCGCTAGTTAACTTGATTCATTTGAACGTTATTTCGTTTCACGAGTCATGCATTTTTGAGCATCGAAGAGGCTTCCGGGAGGTCACCCATCCCAACACTACTCTCACCTGAGCACGCTTAACTGTAGAGTTATTTTGATGTGCCACCGAAATTGAATGTTACCTTTGTTGATATAATTAGCACTTTGAATCCTTTTAAGTGTATTTTTTTTCTTTCAAATCTTACCTTTAGTACTATTTAATTACATAAATGTTACATGTTTTACAATTTTTTGCGGTAAAAACATTATTTTGGCCGAAACAATTAAAATTTCGACATTAACCTCCTAATTAATGATTTTGACATCATTTTTTTGCCCAAGTCAGTAATCCATTTTCTCCAAAAAGTAAAATTAATTGTGTTTTCCTAACATTTTTTATCTTTTGTTTATCGACATACTTATTTTCATTTCTCATGTACTCATTTTTTCGTATATTTTTCTTCGCAAATTCTATTGTATAACCGTTGTACCTAAGATATGAAAAATGAGACCATTTTTTGGTAAAATAATGACCGCTTTTTATAATTAAAGGTCTTTTTTCCCCAAAGTGATCACTATTAACAAAAAAATAGTCACTTTTTTACCCAAAAACCACGAAAAAAATTATTGTACAAAAGAATCGCTTATTTTCCTAACTGATTTCTCTTTGTTATGAACTTATCGTTTCTTTTCTTAAAATTTTTACATTATTTGCACATGTGACTTTAAATTATTATAATTTATATATTTTTCCGTGTGATGTGCTCATTTTCAATGAAAAAAATTTTCCAATTTTTTTCTCAAACAAGTTAAATTTTAAGTAAATTTTTCACGGTACTCTCGAATTTTTGATTACATATGGTACCATTTTTATAAAGTTTTTACATATAGTACTCCTGTATTTACGTTTTTAGTCTCGAGAATACCCTTTGACAAACTTCCGTTATAACGCCGCTACTCATATGCCTTGTGACGCCTTTTTTTGTTATATAATACACTATCAATTCATCATCTAATAATACCTAAATCCTTATTTTGTCTAACAAACTAACATTTAGTAACTAAATAATATAACAATAACAACATAACATACACAATTACTCATCAAATTACTTTTAGGAGTAACGACGTTATGACGAAATTTCCCCAAAGAGTATTCTGGGAATGAAAAAGGTAAACACAAGGGCAACATATGTAGAAACTTAAAATAAGGGGTACCATGCGTAATCTGGCAAAGTTCGAGGGTACCATGAGAAATTTCCGTAAATTTTATATCAAATTCAAATTTTTCTATAAATATCCTACAAATAAAGTTGGAAATAAAATTTTGAATGAAATAGTTTAACAATATACTCCCTCCTATTCTAAATAACTGTCCCATTTGCCATTTCCGTCTATTCACATAACTGTCCCATTTGCCATATTTGGACATGGTTTTTTTTACTTTCCTACCCTTAGCTCTTTTCTTTATTTACCACCCCACCCACCCATAACCCATCATATTCAATACTTTTCATTATTTAACTCATATATTCTTACCCCTATACAATAATTTTCATTCTTTTAGCTATATTCCTTAATTTTCGTGCCATTATCCAAATGGGACACTTATTCAGAATAGGAGGGAGTACTAATTTTGGATTTTCAAAGATAGATGGTAAATAACTTTTTTATTCAATTTGATATGCTATATCTTTAAATGTGATGCGATTATTTAATATTGTTATTCAAGATTATAAAGTTTAATTTAAAAAAAAAAAAGAAATTAAAAGAAATTCACGACTTTAATAAACAGAGTATATATTAAAACATTTTTTTTAAATTATCAATATTTTGAAAAACTACAAAACATAAATGTGATCTGTAAAAAATCAAAAATTAGACGATAAACTTTTCTTTGCTTGCATATAAGTTTATAAAATTTTAAAATTTCTTATTAAAGTAAATAAAACAATAAAAAATATTAATTAAATTAATCAAAGTGTTTCTAAATTTTTATATTCAAATGTATTTTCATATTATTATATTTGATTAAATTTCATTCAGATTTAAGTCGGAAAAGATATTCGCCACGAGTGTTTGTTTGTTCGTGGCTAAAAAATATTTGCCTGAGAACAATTCGTGACTAAATAAAATTTCGCCACGGGTGTGACATAGGCCGTGGCTAAAATAATTATTTGCCACGGGTGTAACCTAATTCGTGGCGGAAGTGACTTTTTGCCACGGGAAAAGTTATCCCGTGGCATAAATTTTTTTTCCAAAATAATGAATAAGTTTTTCCCGTGGCTAAGCAAAATTTAGCCACGAATTATAAGTTCCCGTGGCATAATTCGTGGCGCAAGTGATGATTTGTTGTAGTGTCATGACACTAAAACATGCTTCAAACTGAAACGTGTTATTCAAAATATGATCGACAACCATGAACTGATAGCTTCATCCCTATGCCAACCAAGTGATGAGGACAACCCTCATGAACATCTCTTTCTGCAAGGAGATGAAAGCCTCTTGGACTATTGTCCTCATATCATTCCCAACAACGAGAGTGAAGTGCTCAAGTGGGTCAATGCTCAAGACCAGACATTCAAGCCGCTGGATGCCGCGAAGGAGATCTCCGAGGGGGGAAAGTGATGATTAGGAGTCTGTATCTACGATTAAGTCTGAGTCCGAGTCCGAGTCTTAGGCTTTCTCATATCTATCCTAGTCTCTGTCCTTTTATTCCTAAGTGACAACTGGGGCAGTCCCTATGAGTCACTCGTATTCATCGAGTTTGTGCTAACATCTCATTTATGTAAATAGAAGCACGATATTCAATTATCATATATTCTCCCCTGTACCATTTCCCGTTGACAACGAGAATTGATTTAAAACAAACAATATGTTCCAATTCAATGTGAGTACACTCGAGTGACATTCCGTACCGAGTAAGCAAAGGACCCGAAACTCCGTGTCCATTCTCTTTATATATTCCATGTCTGGCAATAGAAACCTTTCAATAGCACCCAATTTAGAACGAGCTTCTATCAAAGGGATCCTACGACGAACCTAGCTAACAAACCAGAACATCTCCTTGTTCATGATCAATGACGGAAGACAAGCCCATTCCCCACAAAAACATCCCATCACCGAGAATCGACCTCTCACCACCACGTACATTCTTGTCTGCGCCTTTACCATCCTTGTACGACAGAAGGCAAAGAACCAATAGATCTAAGCCAAAATAAAGGCGAAAATCAAAGCGAAAGGCCAAAATCAAAGGCCCAAGCCAATATCCATTCACCCAAGGCCAAAACAAAAGGCCCAAGCCAATAGCCATTCATGGCCAAAGCCAAAGCAAAACCAAAGCCAAAACAAAACAAAAGCCAAGCCTAAAAGCAAAAAAAAAAAACTAAATAGTGAAATTCAAATTCGCTATCTTCACAAATTTCAAACGACGGAAATTAAAACCGTCATTTTCAAATCAAAAACAAGATAGTGAAATTCAAGTTCACTATTTTCACAAGATTCAAACGACGGAAACAAAAACCGTCATTCTCAAAACAAAAACAAAATAGTGAAATTCAAATACGCTATTTTCACAAATTTCAAACGACGGAAATTAAAACCGTCATTTTCAAATCAAAAACAAGATAGTGAAATTCAAGTTCACTATTTTCACAAGATTCAAACGACGGAAACAAAAACCGTCATTCTCAAAACAAAAACAAAATAATGAAATTCAAATTCGCTATTTTCACAAATTTCAAACGACGAAAATTAAAACCGTCATTTTCAAATCAAAAACAAGATAGTGAAATTCAAGATCACTATTTTCACAAGATTCAAACGACGGAAACAAAAACCGTCTTTCTCAAATCGAAAACATGATACTGAAATTCAAGTTCACTATTTTCACAAATTTCAAACGACGGAAATTAAAACCGTCATTTTCAAATCAAAAACAAGATAGTGAAATTCAAGTTCGCTATTTTCACAAAATTCAAACGACGGAAATTAAAACTGACATTCTCAAATCAAAAACAATATGGTGAAATTCGAGTTCACTATTATCACAAATTTTAAACGATGTAAATTAAAACCATCCATTTCAAACAAAAATGAAATAACGAAATTGAAATTCGTTATTTTCCCACAATTCCAAACGACGAATTTAAAAACCATCCTTTTCAAACAAAAACGAAATAGTGAAATTCAAATTCGCTATTTTCCCACAATTTCAAATGACAAAATTCAAAACCGTCACTACTCAAGAAAATGAAATAGCGAGATTCAAATTCAATATTTTCCCACTATTTCAAATAACAGAATTAAACCGCCACTTTTCAAACTTCGGACCAATAAGTCTAATACGGTCGTTATGTACCAAAAATAAAATACCTAGATACTACTAACAGAAGTCAGCGGTAAGTAGGGTCGATTTCCACAGGGAGGCGGTCGTTATTCACTTGTCTATTTCGGTCCTTCTAATGTCACAATTGGGGGTTTTGATTGTTTTGACTAAACTAAATAGATTAAGGCAAGTGAAAATAATGAAGAAAAACGGGGGTATACCAGATAAAGGAGATAAATATGCTAGGAATCGGTCCACCGTGGCAACTACACTATCGGGTCAACTGAGTCGAATAAATTATTGATAAGAAGAGCGAGGTCATCACCTTTTGGTCCTTAAACCTACGATTATACCCTTTCGGTCTCTAATCGCCCTAGGGTCTCCCTAACTTAGCTTTCGCCTTAATTAGGTATCACCTATTGTAATTAAGCAAGCCTTCCCTTCTAATCTTTCGATCCAGGTCGGGGGTAACTAATTAATCGGTCTCCTGCATGCATTCATTCAACCTAATCACAATTATATTGCTTAATACAATTCTTGTCGCAAAACTAGTCTAATCATGTCGAACCTAACATATTGCTACCACGGTTTCCCTCGTCCTAACATATTAAAGAAATTAGCTAGACATAATTAAATAAGCAAGAACAAGAAATAGAGAAGAAGTAATAAACATAAACATAAATTAAGGAGGAAAAGAAAGGGAAAGAAGTAATTCTTTGAAATAAATCAGGAAAGAAAGTAACAAAGAGTAAAAAGTAATAAAGTGTATTGTGTGTGGGAGAGTTACAAATGACGTCTCCCCTTCCTATTTATAAGAAAAATAGGATTTTATTCAACCTAATGACGGATTTAAGCTAAAAGCCCAAGCCCGTAAGAGAAACCACTCGATCGAGTGATTTAAAACCACTCGATCGAGTAAACTAAAGCTTAAACCACTCGATCGAGTAGAAAATCTACTCGATCGAGTAAATCAATAAATGCAACTACTCGATCGAGTAGAAAAAGGACTCGATCCAACAAAATTCTACTCGATCGAGTACTTTCCAGCAACAGTTTCCACCTTTGCGCACTGAACTTCAAACGGCTGCCATTTCTTCGTTACTTGGGAAAACAGGGCGATTCCGGTGGCGTTGGAAAGCTAAGAGGAAAAGCTTTCAATTCCAATTGGAATCACCTGAATATCCCTTGTATAACTCGAGATATGGCTCTTCAAAGTAGGCACTAGCAATTTGAAGTTCTTCCTTTGCTCGCCTAGCTATCTTACTTCTTTGCGCATCTCAAAATAGCTACATTTCCGCTCCAAATTCACTCTTCCTCCAAATGCATGCTAAACGGACGTTAAAAGGCTTGATTTCACTACTTTCTGGTTCATTCCTGCAAATAAGACAAAACAAACCAAAGTAGCATATTCGGGGCATTTCGTAGCATAAACTACGATAAAAGCATGGAAATACGTGCATAAAAAGGCCTAAAAAGACTATATAAAATGCACGTATCAAATCTCCCCAAACCAAACCTTTACTCGTCCTCGAGTAAACTAAATGCAAACTAATGGAACGGAAAAGATAACTCAGAGCTAGCTACAAATGCCCACTTAAACCAATTTAATGCAAGCAAACTAACTCTTATAGCAAACAGGCAAATGCAAACGAGTTGTAAGATGTTTATAATAAAGCTGAACCGTCGACTTTGCAAGACCTTTAATAATGGACTCTCACGGGTCACTATTCTCTCATAAAGCAAAAGGTGAACATATATATGTAAGAGAGAAAGAAAAATAGTGCTCACCTAGACTACGACCCACATAAAAATGCATGCAACTAATATGATAGACAATTCTAGCTACCGTACACACATTCCAACCAAACAAGGTCATGTCACAGCCGAGGGCTTACAAAAGTATGGTAAAGTGAGGCAATGGGTAAGAAAAGGCAAAACGTTTATGGGAATGTGGAGGTATAGGTGATCAAGCTAGTACCTAAACAAAACCATATAACAACATCCATTCTCACTCAATTATGAATTAAGCGCATATGCCCTTTAATTGGCACAAAACTCACCAAACCGAACTGAAAATACTCCTCAATAAATGTAAATAAAGCATAGGAGTGAAACCGTTCATCAAACAACATCTTTTTTTTTTCTTTTTTTTCTATTTTTTCGGTTTCTTCTTTTTTTTTTCTTTTCTTTTCCTGTTTTCATTTTTCATTTTTCAATTCTTTTTTTCTATTTTTTTCATTTTACACGTCATTTCCATCAACCTCCTTTTCTTCATAAATTACCAACTCCGAATCAACAAAATACGAGCCAAACTTGGCACAATGAAATATATACCGCAAAACATACACAAAACTAGCTTGACAAGGCAAGCTAAATTTGGGATGTAGCTAAGGGTCAACAGGCAAATTTGGCTAATGTGGAGTTTATGAGTAAAAATGAAAGAAAGGGGAAATGTAAGCACCTCCCTGCATGTGACACCAACCACTAACCCGAATATATGCGGGCAAAAAGCAATTGAATTTCATATACGTGCAAATTAATGAACATGTTATGCAAGAAGTATACTACTCACAATCCTACATGAAACTAGTCATGAATGACACCAGTTTATAAGGCTCTAATCCTTAGAAATTATAAGTAGGTTGCCAAAATTTCAGGTCAAGTCTATTCGTTCAGCTAAATTTTAACATTAACTCATAGATATGCAATAAGACAATGCTAAAAGATAACAGTTTATGCAAGGCTTAAGTAAAAAAAAACAGTTGCAGAGCAATTTGATCATTGAAATCTACCGTTCCGACTCAATCTATATGCAAAAATAAACGTGAAATTTTTGAATTTTCGAATTTTTAACAATTTTTATGAGATTTTTAAATTTTATATAGAAATAAACAACAATGCAATACAAAAATTAAACGTGATAACAGAAATGCAAATGAAAACAAGATGCAGACACAGATATCGATGCATAACCTCCCCAAACCAAACCGTACAATGCCCTCATTGTACCAAGACATGGAAAGGAAATGCAAACTAAAAGAGAAAGAGAGTAAATGCGGAAAACTTACAAGATTGCGCGAATAAGGGACCTCTCCAAACCAGCCAGCAACGTGGGAGGTCGCTAAACAGCTGAAATATCGTCATAAGAAGCTAATCCAAGCAATGGGCGTCCAAAACAGGTCGATCGAGAGGAATAGTGGTCGATCGACTACCTTTTTTTTTTTTTTTAACTCGATCGAGTAAAATAATCACTCGATCGAGTAATTTCAGCAGCAAAAGCTCTCGATCGAGTACAAAAAGTACTCGATCGAGTGATCCTTAGTGTGTTCCTGCAAAGGCGCAATGAAAACAGCCCGCAAACTAACAAAACAAGCATACTGATATAGTTTATGGTGCGAAGACCATTTATTACACACACAACTAAAAGAAATGTTTCAAAAACAACTAAAAAATAAAAATCTCCGGGTTGCCTCCCGGGTAGCGCTAGTTTCAGACAGGTCCCAGCTCGACCTTCTTTTTCATCCAGCTGCTCCAAATTAGTCATAATCAAAACAGCTCAAAGCGCGCAGCATTATATCATAAATCTGCGCATGTACTACACAAAAATGTAAGTAGCACCACAGTGGAATAAAAATATAGGAAATAAAACTAAACAACCGTTTAAGTCTAACAAATTTCCTATGGGAGCTCCTAAATTTATCCACAAAATAAAGGAGCGCAAGAGCAATTGTCAATAAATTAGGGCCCTGTTTCAGATTAACAAGATTAAGATGACAAGGACGGTGAAAAATCGCTAATTTATTCGTCCACATGGGAGGGGGTATAGCTTTAAAAGACAAAGCATGAGTCAAGCGAGGTAGCGTACTTTGAATATTAACAATAATAAAATTATCGCTAATTACCTCAGGTAGGTTGCTCTCAATGGAATCATCGACAAAAGAATCTAATACCTCATCCGTGCTAGGAGCAAATACCGACTCAGCTGTCCTTTCGTCGCCCTCAGTGGAATTCGTCCTGTAAATCTACGCCTCGAGCGCATCCAACTCGGCCTTGAAAAGGGGAGACTCACCATAACCGTTATCATCATCAAAATCGTCGTCTAAAACGAACCCAAGTAATAAATCATTGCTCTCGCTGGCCAACTCACTCCATCGAGCAGAATTGTCACTCGATCGACTTCTTTCCTCCTGATTTTCACTCGATCGAGTAGAAATATCACTCGATCGAGAACTTTCTTCTGGAAATTCACTCGATCGACTAATATAAGTCACTCGATCGAGTGATTCTTCCTGTACAGCACTGAAATCCTCGCTTAAGGTAGTGAAATATGATAGAAATTCGTCATCCGAGTCATAAAAATCATCCTTAGCATTGGGCGACACGGTTTCTTCATGGTAAAAACCGCTCTCAGTAAAGTACACCTCTTCTGGTTGCCCATTATCCGACTCAGCTGCAAACTGAGTTAATTGTGACTCCAGCTCAATGAATTGAGCTTCCATACGTCTATCACTCTCTTGCCTTTTGGATGCAAGTATTTGCAACAAAGATTTCAGCTCCGCAATCTCTTCTTTCTGTATATCAGGAGGATCTTGTTGTGGTGGCCATTGATAGGGTGGATATGGCGGCATAACTACAGAGGAATGGATAACACGTCCCCAACGCTTGAACTCGTAGACCGCGTCATTTTTTGCCATACAAAGAACTGCATTGTGCTCAGCAGAACCACGTCTCCCGCAGTAAATCACCTGCTGCGCCATATAATGGGACATAGGTGATGGGTCAAAGGTACTGAAGCCTTCCCTTTGACGATCTTTCACCTAGAACTGTCTAGGTAGTACCTGTAAGGCCTGAGGCTAAAAACAGACAGAATAAACAAGCAAATAAAATAGTTGCCTACCCGACAACGGTGCCGAAATTTGATACGGTCGTTATGTACCAAAAATAAAATACCTAAATACTACTAACAGAAGTCAGCGGTAAGTAGGGTCGATCTCCACAGGGAGGCGGTCACTATTCACTTGTCTATTTCGGTCTGTCTAATGTCACAATTGGGGGTTTTGATTGTTTTGACTAGACTAAATAGATTATGTCAAGAGAAAATAATAAAGAAAAACGGGGGTAAACCAGATAAAGGAGAGAAATATGCTAGGAATCGGTCCACCGTGGCAACTACACTATCGGGTCAACTGAGTCGATTAAATTATTGATAAGAAGAGCGAGGTCATCACCTTTCGGTCCTTAAACCTACGAATATACCCTTTCGGTCTCTAATCGCCCTAGGGTCTCCCTAACTTAGCTTTCGTCCTAATTAGGTATCACCTATTGTAATTAAGCAAGCCTTCCCTTCCAATCTTTCGATCCAGGTCGGGGGTAACTAATTAATTGGTCTCCTGCATGCATTCATTCAACCTAATCACAATTATATTGCTTAATACAATTCTTGTCGCAAAACTAGCCTAATCATGTCGAACCTAACATATTGCTACCACTGTTTCCCTAGTCCTAACATATTAAAGGAATTAGCTATACATAATTAAATAAGCAAGAACAAGAAATAGAGAAGAAGTAATAAACATAAACATAAATTAAGGAGGAAAAGAAAGGGAAAGAAGTAATTCGAAATAAATCAGGAAAGAAAGTACTTGTAGCAAAGTAATGAGTGTATTGTGTGTGGGAGAGTTACAAATGACGTCTCCCCTTCCTATTTATAAGAAAAATAGGATTTTATACAACCTAATGACGGATTTAAGCTAAAAGCCCAAGCCCGTAAGAGAAACCACTCGATCGAGTGATTTAAAACCGCTCGATCGAGTAAACTAAAGCTTAAACCACTCGATCGAGTAGAAAATCTACTCGATCGAGTAAAACAATAAATGCAACTACTCGATCGAGTAGAAAAAGGACTCGATCGAACAAAATTCTACTCGATCGAGTACTTTCCAGCAACAGTTTCCTGCTTTGCGCACTGAACTTCAAACGGCTGCCATATCTTCGTTACTTGGGCAATTAGGGCGATTACGGTGGCGTTGGAAGCTAAGAGGAAAGGATTTCATCTCCAATTGGAATCACCTGAATATCACTTGTAGAACTCGATATATGGCTCTTCAAATTAGGCACTAGAATTTTGAAGTTCTTCCTTTGCTCGCCTAGCTATCTTACTTCTTTGCGCATCTCAAAATAGCTACATTCCCGCTCCAAATTCACTCTTCCTCCAAATGCATGCTAAACGGACGGTAAAAGGCTTGATTTCACTACTTTCTGGTTCATTCCTGAAAATAAGACAAAACAAACCAAAGTAGCATATTCGGGGCATTTCGTAGCATAAACTACGATAAAAGCATGGAAATACGTGCATGAAAAGGTCTAAAAAGACTATATAAAATGCACGTATCAAAGTCCAACACCAAAAATACAAAGTCCAGGACTAACAACTCCAAAGACCATGACCCATGGGTCCAAAACACCAAGTCCAGGATCAACAAGTCCAAAGTCCACGACCCATGAGTCAAAAACATCAAGTCTAGGACCAACAAGTCCAAAACCTTGGACCCACGAGTCCAACATACAAAATCCAGGACCCATGAGTCCAAAACACCAAGTCCATGACCAACAAGTCCAAAGCCCAGGTCCCATGAGTCCAACATACAAAATCCTGGACCGACAAGTCCAAAACACCAAACAAGTCAGTCCAAAACACCAAGTCCAGGACGAACAAGTCCAAAGCCCATGACCAACGTTTCTTCCCTCCAAACTCCGGGATCAACAAGTACAAAACAGAAGAACACCAAAACCTAATGTCAAAGAGCTAAAATAAGAGCTCAAGACTCGTCAACTAACAACGAACCCAACACTGCTTCACCCTTAAGTCCTTCTAGAGACGGTTACAGGGAGACCTAACAAGGATCCTTGGGATTCCCCTCAAGATCATAACCAAAACTGCTTCACCCCTAAGTCCTTCTAAAGACTACTACAGGGAAACCTATCTAGGATCCTGGGTATTCCCCTCAAGATCATAACCAACATCGCTTCACCCATAAGTCCTTCTAGAGACTGTTATAGGGAGAACTATCCAGGCTTCTGAGGATTCCCTTCAAGCTCGTAATATCACACCTTAACCTTTAAGGTCCAGACATGGGAATCTGATCCCACATTATTTACCAACCATTTCGTGCTCAAGCCACATCAAGCCTGAGACCCCATTCCGCACCACATAACAAGCCGTAACCCATCGGCCTAAACACCACAAAATGCAAACTCCAGATTTTTATCTGTCAACCAAACCTTTTATTACCAAGCTTCACATTCCAAAATGCCGAAGCCATTTCCACCTTGACTCAGATTCGGAGTCTTCAAAAATACATCGCTCCCCGGAACGGGACATGTTTATTTCATTCTTGGAGTCCACTTTTTAGTGTGATCACGTAACAAGAAACCTTTTCACAAATTATGCCTCTTCGATTCATGATCAAGAGGGATTTCTTTCCAATCAACCTTCGAGTCACCAAACGGAATTTACCGTCGTGACCCTCAGCTCCAGATTTTTATCTGTCAATTAAACCAATTATTACCAAGCTCCACATTCCATAATGTCGAAGCCATTTTCACCCTGACCTAGATACGGAGTCCTCGAATGCTTTGCTACCGAGAACAGGACATTCCCAATCAACCCTTGGAGTCCACTTTTTAGTGTACTCACATGATAAGGAGCATTTTCACAAATTACACCTCTTTGATTCATGATCAAGGAGGAATTATCTCAAATCAATTTCTCGAGTCACCAAACGGAATTTACAGTCGTGACCCTCACACTTTAAGGTCCTAACAACTCGCTTAGGCACACATTCAGAACTACGATCTGGTTTGATTTTACTTCACATGAATACGTAGGCAGTCCTTCAAGGACACAACCATACACCTTAAAATCACTTAAGGTCCTAACAACTCACTTAGGCACACACACCCTGAACTACGATCTGGTTTGATTTCACATCACGTGAATACGTAGGCAGTCTTATTACAAGGGCATAACCACATCCCCACACACATTCAAGTTTCAAACCTTCAATTTGCAACCCATTGCACACACACGCAGAACTATGATTTGGTTTGATTTCGCAAACACGCGAATACGGAGGCAGTCCCCCAACAAGGACACAACCGCACACCTATTTCAATCTTAACCATTAACATCAATCCTCAAACGCGGCCCATCCAGCTGCAAAAATTAATCTCTTTGCTGGGGGCTTCTTCTTTAAGACATCGCCCATTCCTTGTTTTGTCAAATTCTCACCTTCCCACTCTAGGGGCTTCTCTTTCAAGACGCCACCCGTCCTTTAACCTCAAACATCTTTTGAGTCTCAACTACAGTCCATTATAAACCGCCCATAGTCTAGTGCTCGGTTCGGACGATGACAAGGTCTTGGTTCCGCTCTCCGAATCATCATACCTTGAGAAGGGATCTCAAACAAGCAAACGAAGGCGATGATGTCTAGAGAAGTTAATCAATTCATGTTCCCCATCTGAGCGGACCATCTACCTCAGGGATTTGATACGCGTTGTCACCCTTTCTTGGCTAGGAGTTGCACTTACATGTGCAAAGTCTGTCAGAGTCACCGCTGTGTCGTGTCGATACTGAATTTGTATCACGTTCACGATCGTTTGTTTGTCAGTCTGTCAGTATGCGTCCATGTGAGTCAATGTCACAACGGTCACGTGTCTCCAATCGGTCAAATCACGGATCTACGAGCTACAAATTCCAACACTTAACAACTTTTATGCTTCCCAACATTCAAAACTTCTATCTCCCTTCGTGTGAGATATTACATGCTAGTTGCTTATATGCTAACTGCTTAGATGCTTGTGTGCTTACGTACTTATATGCTTTCTTGCTAGTTGCTTATATACTAACTACTCACATGCTTATGTGCCTATGTGCTTGCGTGCTACATGCTTGTCTATGCGACTGCGAATTTGTGTGGTAACTAACCATGCAGGTAATCTTGAGAAGACAAACTCACTCCAGCTAAGTATTTGGTTCTTCCCAAGAAACGTCGACCCGTCAAGTCCAAGGGCTTTAACCCTGTCAATTACATGGCGTACTGTCACGGGCCGACTTCTCTTGACACTCGCAAGCAAGCCGCGCCCCGTGTGCCACCCATCAACAGTCCGTCGTTAACGAGTCAGGCTTCCCAAATTGACTCGGCCTCGAGCCTCTCCATAGCATGCACCCACGATCCAATGATCGATGCCCGATATGCATACTCATTTGGTTATCCCTCACACTCACCTCAATGATTAAGTGTTTTGGGATGGGGGTTGGAGTGAAGAGAACTCTCAAGCTTGAATGAAATTCTCAACAACTCAAGTGCAAATATACAAGCCTTGGTCTATTTATAGGTCTCTCATCCTACTTTTAAACCGTCTAGAAAGTTCTACACAATCACATCCTACAACTTCCTAGACATTTTAGACTCGATTCTAGAACACTCTACACACAACTAGAATATACATAAACATCTCAATACATACAAGAAATATCTAGAACCACCCAGATACTTCTACACGCTTCTAAAATATTCTAGTTAACTCTAGAATATTCTACATAGTTCTAGAATACACTAGATCCTTCTAGAATACTCTAGAGACATCGGAAAAGTACTAGAAAGTCCTTGAATCTTCTAGAACATTCTTACCAAATTTTAGCCCATCGAACGATTTTAGCGAACAACACAACGTTTTCGAATCGGTGAGTCGCAATCCGTGACATTCTCCCCCACCAAAACCGTAGACGTCCTCGTCACGGTCAATCCTCGATACTCCGGCTTGAAGATGAAATTTACGAGATCCAATCTCGTGATTGTTTGACGTGATCCCTATCACGCTCGCCCGAAATTGACGGTCGACAAGTGCCCATTGTTCTTGCGTCCCGCCTTTTCATTTGTCGCTGCCACCTCGCACGCGACCTCGGTAGCCTTTATAGTCGGCTCGACTTCACAATTTGCCGTAGCATCTAGCCCCGCAGGCTCCTTGCTAGCGACCCTGGTAGCCTTTAACGTCGGCTCGACAACACAGTTTGTCATAGCATCCAGCCCCGCAGGCTCCTTGCTGACGACCCGATAGCCTTTAACGTCGGCTCGACGATTCTGGTAGCCTTTAATGTCGGCTCGACATCAAATTTTGTCGCGGTAGCCAGTCCCGTCGGCTTGGCCACGACCCCATAATTGTTGATGTAGCCATCTCTATTGGCTCATTGATAATGTTGTCTTGATCACAACCTTTGTGATGTAGACTTGGTAACGTCATAATGACGTTAATTGTTGCTCACAGCACCTCGTAAGCTTCTCTTTTTGTCAATCACTATTCATTAGCAATCGACCCTAATGAACCACTTGACCACTTCCCATGTGACCGAAGTGGCTCTGATACCACCTGTCACGGGGCGCGGCTTGCTTGCGAGAGTCAAGGGAAGTCGGCCCGTTACAGTACGCTACCTCCCAGCGAGGAGTAACTCATATCCTCGACGAGCCCGGAGAAGTTTCTAACTCCCCAGCAGGTGCCGATTTTGAAATGGATGTCACACGGGTCTTTCAAACACACCCGCAACATCATTCATGATCCCGACGCAGCGCTCTCCCTAGATGGATTTCCAGAGAGCCTTGCTTAGACGATTTATCCCCACGGAGCTCATTTAGGACCCCAGCAAGTTGGATTTCGTTGCTCCCTAGCCGAACCTATCAACGTCGACCTGGTTGGAAGTCATATCCAGACAATATCTCGAAATAAGCACGATGTTTCAGGTTATTTTCCACAGTCGATTATTCGACCATAGATGGCTGGCGAGCCTTATAACGTGTATGGTTGGCGACCCTTTGTCCGCAAATAAGATACAACTCAAGGACGTATCCCGAAGATGCCTTGGGTATGACTCCTTTTCACAAGCTGGCAAGCCTTTGTCCGCAAACAAGGTACAACTCAAGGACGTATACTGAAGATTCCTCGGGTACGACTCCTTATCACAGCTGGTGAGCCTTTCCACGCACACAAGATACGACTCAAGGACATATCCTGAATATGCCTCAGGTATGAATCCTTCCTATGGCTGGCGAGCCTCAAAACGCACCGCCTTCAACACAGGCTGGCGAGCCTTTGCGTGCAAAAGATTCAAGGACGTATCCCGAAGATGCCTCAGGTATGACTCCTTCTTTTGGCTGGCGAGCCTTTATAAGTAGTCTAATGGACTTTAAACGACCTGAATTGAAAGTCAACAGACTCTAAACTGTTCCCGACGACAGGTCCTTGGCTCGTAACCTCGAGTCGCCTTGGCGTCGCCCTTCCCGACGGCAGGTCCTTCGCTCAAAGCCTTTTGAGTCGCCTCGACGTCGCAATGGTCTTCATGTTGTAATCTTCGATTGACCGGGAGATCATAATTTGACTTCCGCCCTGTCTAAGCCTCAGTCAAAGTGGGGGCTCTGTAGATACCCAGTATCTACACCTTTCAAAAACTACCCGATGATGATCGGACTATAACGTGTTTTTGATCTGCGTGCGTGGATTTGCTATAAATGAGACGGTTTAATACACTACTCGGATATGAAAAATGATTTCAAAAGTTTTCTAGCTTTATTTGCATTAAAATGACACTATTTAGAGTTAAAACCGTCTTCAGACCCAAAACAGACTCAGAAACCCGCAACTCGAGTCAACCAAAATCTCGAATGTCAAAAATAATGCCATGAATGTTTTCATCATGTCATTTCCATTAAAATGACCCTAATTAGAGTCAAAACCAACACCGAGCCAAAAATCGACTTGAAATTAAAATCCCGACTCACACGGGTCAAACCCGAGTCAAACACACAAAACACCTACCTCAAGTAACACCAAAATAATCTTATTAGATGCCCATATTGTTACACGACATCTTATATGAATGCCATATATCAACAATGGATGGAGAATTGGCCACGTCCAAATTGAAAGGGACAATACACCCCTTTCCATCACGAGGTGGCTCGCGCCTCTTTAGGCCATCTGCTTAGCCTCTAAGCAAAATCAACCGACCTACCTCCCCACACTTCTCTATAAATACCCACCATCACACACCATAATCCTTACGTGAGTGTCCGCCCCCTCACCTCTCTCTTAAACTTCTAGACTCGACTTCCTAAGCCACAAAATCGACACGTGTTTACGACCTACCGATCGTAAACACAAGCCTTACAAATTTTGTTTGGTATCGTCGCCGTGCATTCGACCGGCCCATTTGACCAACTCATTTCATCAATCAACATGTTTTAATTAACAAATTTTCAACTCATTTTCAAAACTAAATCCTTTTTTTAAGGCACCTTTTTCAAACTTCTTTGATCGCGATTAGTGACAACGAGAAAACCGTCTCTAAAGTCGTCTACTTCGCAAACATCAATACACGTAAGTTTGAGGGTGTAAACAACTCACTTATTTCATGTCTTTACTGTTTTTATGAGTTTATATGCATGAACAATGCATAACACGATTCAAATATAGGTTAAACGAGCCAAAACTGAGTTTTGGCCTGAGACAGGAGCTTCTTGCTATGTAGGGAAGCTCGTGCCTCTTGTGGGTGTTCAGGTCAGACTCATCCGTGTTTGTTCTCGTCTCTCCTCTTTATTCATTTCTTTTATTTTTACCTCTTTCCTTTTACGGTTTTTACCATTTTAATTCATTTTTATGACAAACTTTTTAGCCATAAATTATAATCACCCTTGGTTCCATATACCATGACGGTTTAATCCGTGACTCGGTGATATTAATTGGTTAATCCCATTTTAAAGGAATTCTTTTCTTTTATTTACCATTTTAATTCATTTTTATGACAAACATATTTTGACCATTACAAAAATCATCCTTGGTTCCTTATACCATGACGGTTTATTCCGTGACTCGATGATATTATTGGTTGATTACATTTTAATAGGTATTTTAACACCCTTTTCTTTTATTTACCATTTTTCTCATTTATTTACACTTGCAAATATATTAGTCATAATTCATAATCATCCTTGGTTCCTTATACCATGTCGGTTTAATCCGTGTAAGATGACAAACTTGACTAATTACAAAGAAATGAACTTAACATAATTAGTTCAAATCAAACATTTTACATTTTTATTTGTAAACTATGCTTTTCAAACATGCAAATCCGACAACGAATATTACTAACATAATAGTAATTATTCCGAGTCATGCAAACCATACTTGCAAATCATTAATCATAAAAAACGGTTTTAAACAGCCTTTCAAACAACCAGGAGATGCTCCTTGGGTCGGCTCATGGCTCGCGCCCCAAGGCAACTCCTGTTTTCATATTTTAAAACCTGGGCAGAGCCCTTTATCTCGCCAATAGGCACTACTCTGTCCCATTTTAGCATTTGTATAGGACGATCCCAATTACGGTTAATCCGAAGACATGACGGATCAGATTGACAAGCTTATGTTTTTACACATTGTCATTTGACATCCTTTTCCAAATAAATGGATCGTGTTAAGCATCATAACCCGAATTTGGTAAATGGATGTTTAATTCCCGTCTCACATGCAAATCAATCTAAATCCAACGTTGAAGAGTCTATCGATCCAAAATACTCAAGGGGGGGCGGGGGTGAATTGAGGATTTAAAACTTTTGAAAGTTTTTTCGATTATGTGTATATAATTGATTATTTAAAGTTTATTGATTAAACTTTAACTAATAAACTAATGAACAATTAAAACAAAGTAAACGAAAGAATGAAAGAGAGGAGATACACGGTTTTTGAAGTGGTTCAGTTTCACAAGTCGAAACCTAAGTCCACTATTCTTGATTAATAAATTTAGTACCTTTCTACGGATTACAAATTTACTAACCCAACTCGTACAACTAACTATAGCTGTAACTCAATGAGTAACGTTAAATACTTGAGTGACTAACTTACGCTAATAAGAAAGCACTAATGATTCTTCTAAAAGTTGACGTTGAACGAGTAAGAAATCAATTAAGCACTATTATCTTATAACGATAACAATAAGAACGAATGCACAAGTTTATAATTCACACGACCTATTTTTTTGAAAATAAACAAAACGGTTTTCTTGCTTTAAAACACGGTTTTTGTTTTGTGAAAATATATGAAAGTTATGCTCAAAGGTATTAACTGTTTATGATGTAAAGTATAGAGTATTTATAGTAAAAGAGGATCAAGGGTCGGTTTAGCAAAAACCCTAAGTGCCGTGGAAGTCTTGTAAAGCAAGAAAAAATTAGGTTAAATTTTTCCTTATTTCTTTTCCAAGACTTGCCTTAATAAATAATATTTTCCTATCTTAATAACTCACCAATATCTTGGAGATTAGGAAAGATAATATAAGGAGATAAAGAAATCTCTAGCAAATATTATCCTAATACCTTATCCCTTATCCAAGCAAAGACTTATTGTGCAAGAAGGAAATTACTATTCACGTTTTATAATTTACAGCACTATTCACGGCACTGTTCACATGGCACTATTCATCCCTAATATATTTATAAGATAGAAATAAATAAATCAAATAATAAAGAGATAACAAATCTCTAACCAAATATTATTTTAAAGATTTACTCAATCTTTTCCTTCTATCTTTACAAAATTAATATCTTATAAGTTAGGAAAGAATAAATCAAAATAATATAAAAGAGATATTAAATCTCTAATCAAATATTATAAAGATTTACACAAAACCCTAACTTGTACAAAGAGTAACCGTGTATGAGAAAGAAACGACTCATAAGCCTAATCCTCTTTCACGAAAACCCTAGGTAAGATAAATTAGGTTTAGGGTTTTCAGAGTATGTAGAACTAGAAACCCTAATTAGCAAGATGCCTCAACTCATAAGTTGATTCAATCATAATTACTAATTATAAGCTAATAGTAAAACCATACTCAATATTAAAATAATTTCCCTTGTAAAATAAATACTTTTACTAAAACATTTAAAACGGTTTTCCAAAAACAATTTAAAAACTATTTTGTCGTGTGTTTTATAAACTTCACATCTCAATGTTATAGTATAAGAGCTATAACATTGAGCTCTTATATAAGTAATGTTATAGCTGTGAGGCCATAACTTTACCAATGTAAGAAGTCCATTCTTACGTTACCATTACGAGATAATCACCTACGCTATTCTAATCTTCGTTAGGAGATCTTCAAGTGTAGGCTACTTCATCATTCAAGCTTGATCAATCTTTAAATGAGCTTCATCTTCTCATGAATGCTTGAATAATTCTATCTTGATCCTTAATTGAGGGCTTGATCATAATATAAACGCATCATACTTCCATCATAATTCCTTAATGCTTGCGATTAGTAAGTCCAATCTAAAAGACTAAACAAACAATTACCCGCAACGAGTATATAGAATATAAAGCACTCTCGACATCATCAAAACATAAACATATATCCTATATGGTTCAACAAATTCCCCCTTTTTGATGATGACAAGTCTCCTAAAATTGTGACTAAGTATGTAGCTCCCCCTCAATATAATACCGTTATGTTTATAGATAAAGATCAACGCAAGATCAAACAATTATATTCAATACCAAAGATTTAAGGACTTTAGGAGACAATCGGTCTTGACAAGGAGCAAGCTTAGGAAAATAATAAATCATGGTTATTTCTTCCCCCTCTTGACTGTTAGAAATTATTAATCTCATTAATTCAACATATTCATATATGTTACACTTTAATTTAGTCATAAAATTAAAACTAGATCTTATGCATGCAAACTAAAATAGACAAGAGAAGAAATCGTCATTCTTACAATAGTAGTTTCGAATTTAGGGCACAAGTGAGTTCTCCTTCTCACTTGTTCTTGAGCTTTCCTTACAAATGGAAGAACAAGGATTCAAAGATAGAATCCATCCTTAAAGCATATACCCAAGATGACCCTTAAAAGGCCATTATTATTTGATCTAGAATAATTATAATCTTACTAAAATGACCCAAAAACTATTGTTTTAATCTCTATTATTTCGGTATAGAGAGGAAGGATTTTGGAGATTTTTTCTCTCTAATTTTCATAAGATGTAGAGAGTTAATTATATTTCTTACACTAGAAATATATTGTAAAGTTGTGAATGAATTAAGAGGAAAAACCATTGGCCTTTTTCTCCTTCAAAAACCGGGTATGGGGGGTGGCAAGGGCCAATGCATGACCAAGATGCTCTTCACAAAAGCAACTAGGTGTGCATGGCTATATATTAGGTTTAATGATCATGCTTTCCACTTAAAAATAATCAACACAATTTTTAACCTAATACTCCCTCCATTTCGGCACTTTATATAAAATGGAAAGTCCATTTTATATTTGTCATTTGTCAATTGTCACATGTTACTAGTCATGTGAAATTGTCATGTATTTTTAACATATTAAAAATCAACGTATTAATAAAAAAAACGTCATGTAGAAAATCGACTTAGTAATTTATAATTACATATACCAAAACGGCTTACCAATTATAAATCACAACATCTTGTATATTTATAATAAATTATTCATTCAGTTTCAATTGTTTCCGTAAACAATAAATTCATCTAAGTAATAAAACAATTCGATCACTTAGACCGTATCTTATTTAATCAAATTACAATGAGACACGCAACTATTACTTCCAAAATTGCCCGTCAATTTTAAGTAATTTAATTAACTCGTATCGTCATACGATCAATTAAATATCCAATTTTTTTTTTTCGTTGCTCAATTAAATATTCAATTAAGAGTATCATCCTTTAGGTATGACCTTAGGGGATCAACTGATCACCACCGTCGCACGACAGTAATGTCAAACTCTAGTCAGCCAATCATTACCGATATGTGTGGACCAGTTGACAGTGAAATTTTTCATCCCACATGTATTCTTAAAATGAGATTTAAACATGTGATCATCATGATCGACAGTTGTGATCGCATTATTGTCGGAGGACACATATTCCAACAATCTCCCACTTGTCCTCGACAAGTGTGCGTCACCAATTCTCTTGTCCTATTACTATCTCCCACTCAATGCAAGGTGTATTTCGGGTCGTACTTGCAAGTGATCATATCGAGAGTGGTTTCCTCGATCTGGAGAATAACTGATTGACCGGAATTATCTACCATAGATACCTTCCGAGCGTGGCCACGCATTTCCAGTTCATTACTCCTCGAGTAGCCCTGAGATATTGTTATAACCCTGACAAGGGGTGGACAATTCCTATCGCACTTATTCCCTTCGACTAGCCACAGCCATCATAACCCAAAATATGCCCATTTGACCCCATTTACGAAGGTCGTAGTAACATAAATCAAAGTTAATCTCAAACTGTGCTACCTTAGGCGAACAGTCATTAGTCAAAAGAATCGACTCATAATAATAATATAGTAGCTCTCGCCACGAACAGACTATATAAATTTGCCAGAGCTCTATAAGCGGTCATAAGGCCCGACAAAGTGTTCTTAACAGTCTACCTATGTGATCGACTAGTCATCTCACATGACTCCATGGCACTTGAACTTGCCATCAATCGCATCACACTCTAGTCACTTCGAGACGTCACCTCATGTAAGTGACTATGGGCGAATACAATGCTAATCCGTGTTCACTTTAACGGGGTTCAATTGTCTCTACAACCCGTTTGGATGTAACAAAGCATAAGGTGAGTTAATAATAACTCAAACGATGAATGTCAACATCACATTCAGGTAGTCAATACCATATTACAACCTTATGATGTATATCGTAAGTGTGTAAACACTAGTCGATTGCAATAGAAGTTTAACATACCATGTGTCCATGTGTTCATACTTCTTGTATTGCACTTTCCTTTATATTCATGTTATCTCTCATAAGATGAACCTTACCAAGTACACATCTAGGTTCCCATCCTAGATTTGGGTTCTTTATCTTGAAAGAACTTTCTAGTTGTTTATCACATATCCAACGAATTATGGTAGATGATATAACTTGTACTGGTCAAGTATTCTACCAACTCGCAATGTACCGTGTATTTGTTTTGTAGGATCTTGCAACAATTGTCAAGACAATTAGCCTAGCACTTCTCATAAGTCCTAGCATATTAGAAAATACTAGTTTGAGTAACTTCTTACTATAACTAAGTATATTTCAAACTTCTTATTTCTCTTCAAGCTTAATTAGCATAGGATCTTCATAAATCCTTACGCGTTTTCGAACTTTAATATGTGCAACTTCTTGTCACATAGCAGGGGTGTTCTGTCAAACACTAGAATAGCTCATTAGTTGTCCTCGAGAACTCATGACGATTCTTCTATGGCTTACCAATGAGTCATCATACTCTGAAGCATATGATTCATTATTGGACATGTGCATGATTATTCTAATGGCGGAAACATTAGTAATTTTAATCATGTGATCAACCATTCTTATGTTCATTGAATGACCATGACAGCTTATGGTAATTCCATTTTCATCGATATGAATAACCTACGTTTCTCGTTGATTTGATGTGTATTACTCAATACCTATCCAACATCCCATGATGTGATTGGATTCATCATAGTCCATTTTCATCCAGAATTGAAAACTCAAATACTTCTTTGTGAAGATAGTACTGGCTCGTCATTCTCAATGAGTAATGAGTTATAAATTTTACAAGATGATTGCTCCCACTAAATCTCATTATTTCACATGATAATTTCAAACTCCCACTTAATTCCACATGTTTCGCAATTGACTACTCAATCGAAACATTTCAAGAATTGAAATACAATTTGCTTTGCCAAGCTATTAGGATTAAAACCATATATGCTCCCAGCATATCCTTTCAAAATACCTATTTTGAAAATGTTTCAGTCTTAAACTTATGGAAAGAGATTTTAATCTCTAACTCATTCATTTCTATAATGATGCGTAGCAATGTCATTATTTAAATGTGAAATTCCATTTAATACACGTCCTTCTCAAAATACCCCTTTCCGGAAGGAGGTTTAACCATTTCATTTTCATAATGAGTTTAAGTAATGACACTAGCGTGGTTAACAATTAACTTAGCTTCTGTGGATATCGACATATCTTCCTTTGCAACTTTTAATCATAAATCTCATTTATTTTCAAGGATGCAACTTTGTTTCATTTAGGCTCTTAAGTAAATATCAATATTGAAACTCTTGGTCATATGTTGTTCATAAACTAGCCAAATATCTTGTTAAGACTTTTCTTTAGTCATTTTCTTTCAAAACTTTCTTTTGGTCTCCTCGTGTAGTTATCTTAGGAACATATTCTTTTGATTACTTCACTTGGTCTCTTTTGTCATGTAGATCTCATCTATTCGAGACCATAGATCTCAGATCTATTCGTGTATACTATCTATTTAGGTGTACAAATCATTCTTTCTTTCGTAGATCTCATTTACTCAAGTATACAAATTATTCTTTGTATTCTTTGTGTCTTCATTTTTCTCCCACTCTATCTTTAGAATAAATACACTAGATATTCAAAGATAACTTATGAGACACAAGTGATGATTTCAAAGTAAAGGGAATAGATTGACTAATAGATTTTTAAATTTGATGAGTGTACTTGGTAATTGACATTTCTTTAGGGGAGTTCATCAACTCAACATCTCTTTATAATTTATCATACACAAGCCTTAAGCTTGTGGACATATAATGAATCACATCATTATAGTTGTCTATTGGATCACTTTAAGTAGATGATCATATGTTTCTATGTGCAAGCATATAAAGACGAATTTTTAGAACAAAGGAATACGATAAAAAGGGGTGACTTGGGTTGCAAACGAAGCCCCATAATCCAAAATACAACCATTGTTTAGAAAGGATCAACCATTTCCATGTCGAACACGGAAATCAAAATAGTTCTAAAAATCCGAAACATAACTTAAAATAAGACAACAATAAAAGCCAAGCTTCATTGGTAGCTACTCCTAGGTCCTTGATGATTTCTCAAGCTTGCTTTTCCTTTCCCTTGTCTTTGCTTCGAGGAGGCCCTATTTACAATAAAAAGGGGATACATTATCTCAACTTTGTATCAAAATACCATAGTTGAATTAGAAACATAAAAGAAAGGATAGTCAATTACCTACTGGAGTTATTTTTCCAGCTTTGATGTCACCAAGGTACTTGGAACAATCCTCTTCCAATGTCCAACACCATTACAATAATGGCATTTGTCAAGAGGACCCTTCTTGGTCTTGGAAGTGCTAGCTTCAAAAGTGTTAGCCTTGGTGGACATGGGAGCTTGCCTCTTACCTTTTTCCCATTCTTTTTGCACTTCCCTTTGCTCTTAGTGCTTATATTAAGCATGTCCTTAGGTGGGTTAACATTTACCCCATGTCTCTTTCGGCTTGCACAAGTAACTTGTGCAACTCTTCAAGAGACACGTCCTTGTCTTGCATGTTAAAATTCACCCGGAATTGAACATATGCTTTGACTTTGGATAAGGAATATAGAATCCTATCTACAATGAGCTCTTTGGGGATTTCAACCTTTTGAAGTTTCAATGTCTCGACTAGCTCCACCAATTTGAGCACGTGAGGGCTAACCTTTTGGCCCTTCTTAAAATCAAGATCAAAGAATGCCGAGGCCGCCTCATATTGGACGATCCTCGGAGCTTGCGAATACATTGTCACAAGTTTGGAATAGATTTCATAAGCGGTGCCCATTTTAAAGGCTCTCCTTTGGAGACCCGCCTCCATCGCAAAAATCAACACATTTTTTATAGCGGCGGACTCTTTGTGGTAAGCCTCATATGCTTCCCTAGTGGCGGCACTCGACCTAGCATTAGGTTCGGGTGGAGAGGCCTCGGTGAGGTAACGAAGCTTGTCGTCACCTTGGGCGGCAAATTTAAGTTGGGCATCCCAATCGGAGAAATTTGACCCATTCTTTTCAAGTTTACAATGATCTATGAAGGATCGGAGCCATGAAACATTAGTGAGAGGTGCGGCGTTGGCGTTTGGTGCAGCCATTTGTTATGAGAAATAAAAGTGGTCTAAAAAACAAAAATAGAAGGAATAAAACATTTGTCGTTTATACAATAATTATAATACTTGTAAATTTAATTTAAACAAGTTTTATTGCATTTATCTAGTGACCTCTACCCAACTTGATAAATGATTCCAAGACCCAAATTCATATCAAGTTGAGGTACGGTGTGCCGAAATACCCTTTATTAACATAACTTGGTGGATTAACTCTTTAATCGATTCTACTTTTAGAAATCTTGGTCGATAAAAATACATTAATATTTATCTCTAGCCCGAAACACATCCGGAAATCGTCGTGAATACTTTCGTTGAGTTCAATCCAAATTTCGAATAAATGTGTCCATGGTCCAAATTCAAATTAACTTAGGGCACGTTGTGCCGAAATACCCTTTATTGACATAAATTCGGTGGATAGACATTTATCACCCACTTCCCCTACGTAGCAAGGTTTGTACCCCGGTAAGGCCGAGTGCACTCCCTCACGAAATAGTCAGGAACACAAAGGCTATTAAGCAGTGAACATATACTCGTCAAAGACTATAAAGACCTATCTATGACAAACACAACAACCTGCAAGAAGTATTCAATACTAATTCCATTTCAAGCAATATTAACAATATTAAAGGTTTCAGGGAATCTAGGGCCGTTTCTACAATATAAGAACCCATCCAAATCAACCAACAACACATGTGAAATAAAAACATAATAAATGGCCTAAAACAAGAATAAGGCCAATTATCCAATTCACACATTAATTTCATCCAACCGAATTTTTACCCGCAACCCCCTGCGGCAGTGCGGGTTCAATCGCGGCTGACCAATCACACAAGTGACTGACATCGAATCAGTCAAAGGGACTAAGGCTCAGTTTTCGGCATAATCATCCAAACATTACAATTATCGCTATAAAATTCATTTTAAGCCTATTCATTACAATTTCATATCATAACCTATCCTAACATGTGCAAACTACCAATATAAGCATAATTTTACCATCAACATTATATTTACTACTAACAATATTCATTTCTTATGATTACCCATATGTTACTTATACTAAATATAACATTAATAAACCCGAAACGACGAACATCGCATGAAAAATCGCGAAAACAAGCAACGGGCCGACCCGGGCCAAGCACGGGCCTGCCGCGGCCCGTCACGGGCCTGTTTTGCTGCTGTGAACAGTACCACGGGTCTGTGAACAGTACCTTTCTATAAATTTTTTTGATAAAACGACGCCATTTACTCATACGGTCTCCGAATTGAGTGATTCAAGTGGCTAAACCACCTAATTTTTCGATGCCGTTCAATCTGTCATATTTTTGGAAACATTGGAAAACGTCTCGGTCCGGTACTGACGCGTTCCAGCCAACATGCGGACTTGTCACAACACATAGTTATTCATCCAAATTTGTTCTAAACAATAATATACAAATGGTTAACATAAATTAAACATAATCATACTCATCTTACTCCATTCATTCATTTATCAACAAGATCGTCTCAAACAACAACAAATAACAAATACAACTACTCAAATAACATTCACAAAATCATACAAAAAGCAAACAATGTGACATTTATTCGTCGAGTAACTCGAAATATGTTACCTTAAGCTAGAAAAAGGCAAAATAACCCTTGAGAAAACTCTAAAAACAGTAGCTACCCATCATCCTCTACTATATAGGAGTCCCATATATCATCCTCATAATCTTCACCTATTAAAAACAACAAAAACACAATAATAATTACTAAAACCGAAATTATGCCCAAAATCATCTTAAATCGGCATAATGAAAACTGAAATTAAAACATACTAGGATGTAGATCTTGAAGAGAGGATTCCGAAAATATAAATTTTGCGAAAATCGGACTAGAAACGAAGAAGTTATGATGAAATTACGATTGTAAGTTTTTTTTTTTTTTTGTTGATTTCGGTCAAGAGGCAAAAGAAGCCTTAGGAAGAAATAGGAAGGAGGGGGAAGAAGGTGGGCCGTGGAAAGGGAGAAAGGAGTGGGAATTTGGCGGAATTTCATTAGTCGGTTTTGGCTCGTTTCGACGATAATTTCGACGATAATTAGAACCGTTTGTCAAATGCAAATTCCGACAATGCCAAAGTTCTTAAACACGAGATTAAAAGAAGATTGAGTACTCATATGACCCATTTCCAAAATCGTTTGCCCAATTTTCACAAGAATCGCCATTTTCCCCGATATGCCCTTATTTCGAAATAAAATGTTTTTACATGGTTTAAACTATTTTTAAACATTTCGAAACTATCAAAATAAATACTTTACTTCAAAATATAATAGAATTATATTTCATTGAATTATTATTACTTCAAATACATTAATATTAAATTCAACTTGATTAATAAATTACTTTCGCTATATAATAACGGTCCGAAATTACGGGGTGTTACAATCATCCCTCCTTTTAAGAAGTTTCGTCCTCGAAACTTGCAAGTAGAAAATGAAAATACAATAAGGACGAACTCAATTTTCCAAGGGCGAAAATCAAAACATTCAAAACAAATTGGAATTTCAAAAGATGATCCTTCGAAAGGGGTTAAGAAAACTTTCAAAAGCACAATGTCCATATCAAGGGAATGAGAGAACTCTTGATGCATGCAAGCGCTATCATTCGAATCAAGGACAAATCAAAATACGAAATCATTCGCCGATAAGTGCAGAACTAGTTATCAGACGTCTCCAATAACGAATCCTGACAACGAATCAACGCCAAAACAAAATGAAAGCGAAAGGTCAAATGAAATTGTTATAGAAAAATGGTAAATTATTTTTCAAACTTTACCAGAAGTCAAGTTTTCCAAACATAATACAAATTTTAACAATGAATCAAAAAGTTAACTCACATTGGCCCGAAATTACACAAAACGAAAAATAACTTAGGTATCAAATCGAACACTGAGGTTGAAAGAGAGTGGAAAATCATTTTCAAATGTTATAGAAAGAGGTCAATTTGTAGATTTAACTCCAAATTTAAAATAATGAACCAAAAGTTCACTCAAACAAGATAGAATCTATGCAAGATGGAAAAACAACTCGGGAACGAGAAGTGCAACTCGCGATAGGGAACTCACACCCAACAGACAAGAAGGAGTTGAACTCTTAAAGGTGGAATTTTTGGATGAAGTCAATAAAGATGTCAACGAACAAGACACTTTACTCAAAAGGTCAAATGAGTTCCAAAAAGGCGAACTCAACGGAACAAGCCAGAATAGCAAGAATGACAATTGTCGGAGATCGGAGTTAGGAAGATCGGTACATCGAGAAAGGTTCACTCAATTTCCAACCACAGAGTCATCCTACTAGGTCCTCCGAACATCAACAGGGCAACAACCAGAGGCCACACTAATCCAAAGAGCCATCTGAACCACTCATCGACAAGTCTACTTATAAGCTAATCCTTGAGACAATCATACTCTCTACAATTATAACTTAACAATTTTCCCAATCAAAATGTTTCCACCAATATCCTCCACCGAACAAAATCAAAATCCAAAGTCGAAACTAGTAACAATATTATACCCTTACTAATATTCAATATTTCCAAACGCATTCATGCTTGAAACCAACCCACAAGCAACAAGTTGCACTATCCAATCCATAATTAGCACTAACTATAAAATAAATGGGTTCATCACACAAATCATCTGATCGGTTTACTCAAGATTCACTATCCTACTTCCCAACAATACTCCAATTCCATTAGAAAGATTCCTCAAAGGATTAAATATAAGGTCCAAACTTACAATAACATTCCACAAACTTAGCTATCAATCCCCAATACCGTAAAGTAAGGCTCAAATGACAAACGAACAATCCCCGAACGAACAATGCCCAAAACAAATCCAAGATAACCATAGAAGTACTCCACCAAGGTAAACTAATCCCATTAGTCTCATCATCAAATCGAAACCAAAGTGAGTCTTATACCACCAAATCACGCGAACCTCAAATCGCAAGGAGACTACAACATTGCCATCATAAGAATTCCATCAAAAATCTAGCTCTCATATTACATGGCCAAATACAGACACAAACTCCTACACCAATTCCCGACAAAAATCAACATACAAAAATCCTCAAATCACATCCCACTAATTCTGTAAACATGGTCAACAAGGTACCAACTATACTAAGTAGATAAGGAGTGATAACGGGATAAAGAAACGGTAAAATATTTTCGAAGGGTGCATGAGCATGACAAGTTAGGAAACTAAGGAGTCGGACCGTAAAGATAACGGCTGACAGAAACAAGAGGTACTCGAGTTAAGAAGATATCTCAGGCAAGAAGAAGATACGTAAACTTCGGCATAAAAACAGGGTTCAACGAACACTAAAGAGAAGGAGAGGAGAACAGAAGCGGCATAATGAAAAGGTTACCGCTTAACCAAACACTCCTCAAAGCTTATGATCGCTATGTTAAGGTTACATCACTAAGGTGCTCAACAAAGACTCAAAAGTCTACCAAATCATAGGACTAACAAGGACTCCACAATGGTAGGTTTTCCTCAACTCAATTGGTTCCAAGAGCCAAAATCAATTCACCACACAAATTCATTTGTTACCATCCAAGTCCCAAAGTATCTCCTTTACAATTCTCGTCATCGAACTTCACTTGCTATGTCATCCCCAAGTACCATGGCTTGTTTACACTATCATCTCACCACTTCGTACTTCTAGTCTCCGATACCATAAATTAGAATCGCATCTTTGAACTGACGAACTACATCGAACAACTTTCTACCAAAATTCCCAAATTCAGATATAATTAATAAGGTCAACCACGTGTTCTCAAATTCCAAAAGGTCAACAAGGGCTACTCTATACTAGATTTGGTCAACTCAAAAGGTTTAACAAACTAACTAATTCCAAAGTACGATACCAATCCATTAAGCAACGTCAATGTCCTATTGTATTCCTTTCAAGGCCTACAAAGGTTGGGGCTAACTATCCTTCCTTTAATTCTACACAAGAAACATCGAGACTCTCAAATGAAGTAGCTTAGGTTCACTCCAACTTATGTGCTAAGGTAGTACCCACGCTCAATCACCTATAACAAACAAGCTCTCATTAGACATAAATCCCAAGGTGTTTCTCAACTCACTAGGCTCTCACATCAAGCACAACTAACAAGACTAACCAAAGGATCCCAAATTATCTTCTCATATACAACTCAAACCTTAAACAATCAATTTTTCAACTCGTTCACGCCCTCCAATGATACATTCACTCACCCCAAGGTACGAGGCTCAGTCAAAAACATTCTCTCAAAACCGAGTTCTCTTGAACAAGGGGACTATCCCGCGGAATAAAAGAAAGGTGTCCACAAGGACTCTTATTATAAGAAGAAAACGAACCAAGGATGAATCGGGAGAAAGAATAGAAGAGTAGTTACCAAGGCGAGAGAAGAGGAATTAGAAAGACGAATAGACAACGAGATTGAAAGATTAAGGTAAGGTACACTGAATACGAAAAGAAATATCGAGAAAGTGGAAGCATCCTTCATTTGGCATAACCAATCTTCAACATTCGGCAACGGCCACTCAATCTTGGTCACCAACGAGTAATATCACGGTCATAGCTTCAACGGCACGAACATTAATAACTAACAATTAACAAACCTAGCTTGTAGGATTGCATTATCTACGTTTCTTGGAGGGGCCATCTTGCAAAAAAGAACATTGGTTAGCACCTAACAAATAGCAATCACAAAGAGACTACAACATAAGGTCCTAAGTCTACCCATCCTACCCATCTCTCGAGTTAATTATTTGAAGGTCAAGTTATTTATATTGGGGTGCACAAACGTGCGTCGGGAGCAAATATGCTCTGATACCAACTTTGACACCCTCATTTTTAGCAATAAATAAATAAACACGTAAATTCTACAGAAAAACTGACAGGATATGTTTGTAATTGGTTCAACTAAATAAAACCTATAATTTTAAAAACTTTCCTAAACCATTCACAAACATTTCCAAATGAAGAGTGCCAAAACCTGCAAATACTAACAAACTAATTTACGTAACCATGCTAAAGTCGCGAGAGTAAAGTGATACAAACATAAGTAAAAGAGGGAGACATATGTCCCTCCAAAATATAAACACAACCATATGTTTAAAGGTTTATTACATAATATAACCAAACTAAGTCCAAGGTTCTTTTGCTCACTAGCTCGTCCGTGTACCCCATTTAATCATCATCAACCTGTCAATCGCATTTTATACAAACACGAAAGCCACAATTCAGTGGGGAGTAACTTCGAGTCCTCCCAGCCACGAAATGTCATATTTAATGTAACATGTAAACAACATCATAAATAAACTAATTATCGAATATTCTAACATATGAACACTAAACTGACCAAATTAAACTATCATGTGAAACATATAACAAGCAGTAATCCAAACTTTATCAATTGTAACCGGCTTGCATCTCACCTATTACAATTCATAAAATCAGCATACAAGAAAGGGCAATATATCAAAGACAGGCATAAGTTATTAGCACCGTTAATAGTCACTCTGTAACTCGAGTCTATACCACGAGGTAGGGAAGGTAATCAAACCGGTATCTTGGCTCAGAGGTTCTATCAAAACATGGCCAAGACACAACACAACCCTAGTACTAAATCTGCACAGACCTAGACATGCGGATACACACCACCGCACCCAAGACCCACAATTTTTTTAAAACAAAGTGAGTACCCTAAGGAGTCCACCAAAGGGTTGGCTAGTACTTAAGCTGACCACTTACCCTCAAAATAAGTAACGAGGTCATGCCCCAACTTGGATATAAACCCACCAAGTCAGGAACACAAAGGCTATTAAGCAGTGGACATATACTCGTCAAAGACTATAAAGACCTATCTATGACAAACACAACAACCTGCAAGAAGTATTCAATACCAATTCCATTTCAAGCAATATTAACAATATTAAAGGTTTCAGGGAATCTAGGGCCGTTTCTACAATATAAGAACCCATCCAAATCAACCAACAACACATGTGAAATAAAAACATAATAAATGGCCTAAAACAAGAATAAGGCCAATTATCCAATTCACACATTAATTTCATCCAACCGAATTTTTACTCGCAACCCTGACCTGCGACAGTGCGGGTTCAATCGCATGGTGACCAATCACACAACCGATCGACATCGAATCGAGTCAAAGGGACTAAGGCTCAGTTTTCGGCATAATCATCCAAACATTACAATTATCGCTATAAAATTCATTTTAAGCCTATTCATTACAATTTCATATCATAACCTATCCTAACATGTGCAAACTACCAATATAAGCATAATTTTACCATCAACATTATATTTACTACTAAAATTATTCATTTCTTAAGATTACCCATATGTTACTTATACTAAATATAACATTAATAAACCCGAAACGACGAACATCACATGAAAAATCGCGAAAACAAGCAACGGGCCGACCCGGGCAAAGCACGGCCTGCACGCTGCCAAATCACGGGCTTTTTTGCTATCGTGAAGCAGGACCACGGGTCCAGGAACAAAGACCTTTCTATAATTTTTTTTGATAAAACGACGCCATTTACTCATACGGACTCCGAATTGAGTGATTCAAGTGGCTAAACCACCTAATTTTTCGATGCCGTTCAATCTGTCATATTTTGTAAATATTGGAAAACGTCTCGGTCCGGTACTGACGCGTTCCAGCCAACACGCGGACTTGTCACAACACATAGTTATTCATCCAAATTTGTTCTAAACAATAATATACAAATGGTTAACATAAATTAAACATAATCATACTCATCTTACTCCATTCATTCATTTATCAACAAGATCGTCTCAAACAACAACAAACAACAAATACAACTACTCAAATAACATTCACAAAATCATACAAAAAGCAAAGAATGTGACATTTATTCGTCGAGTAACTCGAAATATGTTACCTTAAGCTAGAAAAAGGCAAAATAACCCTTGAGAAAACCCTAAAAACAGTAGCTACCCATCATCCTCTACTATATAGGAGTCCCCTATATCATCCTCATAATCTTCACCTATTAAAAACAACAAAAACACAATAATAATTACTAAAACCGAAATTATGCCCAAAATCATCTTAAATTAACATAATGAAAACTGAAATTAAAACATACTAGGATGTAGATCTTGAAGAGAGGATTCCGAAAATATAAATTTTGCGAAAATCGGACTAGAAACGAAGAAGTTATGATGAAATTACGATTGTAAGTTTTTTTTTTTTTTTTTGTGGATTTCGGTCAAGAGGCAAAAGAAGCCTTAGGAAGAAATAGGAAGGAGGGGGAAGAAGGTGGGCCGTGGAAAGGGATAAAGGAGCGGGAATTTGGCGGAATTTCATTAGTCGGTTTTGGCTCGTTTCGACGATAATTTCGACGATAATTAGAACCGTTTGTCAAATGCAAATTCCGACAAAGCCAAAGTTCTTAAACACGAGATTACAAGAAGATTGAGTACTTATATGACCCATTTCCAAAATCGTTTGCCCAATTTTCACAAGAATCGCCATTTTCCCCGATATGCCCTTATTTCGAAATAAAATGTTTTTACATGGTTTAAACTATTTTTAAACATTTCGAAACTATCAAAATAAATACTTTACTTCAAAATATAATAGAATTATATTTCATTGAATTATACTTCAAATACATTAATATTAAATTCAACTTGATTAATAAATTACTTTCGCTATATAATAACGGTCCGAAATTACGGGGTGTTACATATTTTGTGTTGTATACAAACCATATCTCTTGTTCATCACATATACATTCTAAGATTTAGAGCTTCATAAACCAATGGCATTCATGATTGGTTTCATTTAGGATGTGAGTAGTACTCCTTACATGGCATGTAACATTAAATTGCATAAGCATGAAATTTGTCTCTTATTGCCTGTATACACTCGGTTTGTGGTGGTGACACATGTGGAGAGGCGACCCTTCCTTTACGTGTTACCTATTAACTTCACATTAGCCAAATTTGCCTTGTTTTGACCTATTTATTCTACTACATTCCATATGGCCTACCCTTGTCAAGCTAGTCTTGTTGGTATATTTGGAAGTCTTGTTGTGGTCAATTTGGTTGGTGTTGTGATTGGAAGGAAGGAAGAAAAAGATGAACTGAGAAATAAAAAAAATGAAATGAAAAAAATATACGAAAAAAAAGAGAAAAATGTTATTATAAAAGATGGAAAAGCAGAAATCTCTTATTACTCCTATTCTTATTCATTTTCATATTACTTAAGGAGAAGTACTTGTTGATGTGAGTGAGTGTGTGCCATAATTGGCATGGTGTATCATCCTTCATGTTGGGTTGGAAAGTGGAATATGGTTACTTTTGGTTTTGATCGGTGCTAGCTTGGGTTTTACCTCCACATATCCAAATTATTTTGCCCCTTCTTACCTAATTACCTTACCTCACATTCATATGTAAGTCCTCGGCATGTGTTTTGGACCTCGATTGGTTGGAGTGTATATGTACGGTAGCTAGAGATATCTATCATGTTAGATTGCATGCATGCTTTTGTAGGTCGTAGTTAGGTGAGTGACTAATTTTATTCTCTCCTACAAAATCTCTACTCCTCTTGGTTTGTATTACACACTCTATATTTAGAGCTTGCTTATGTTGAAATCGTTCTTATACTATAATATGTGCTTTGATTGATATTTCTTGCCTCAGATGATATCATTCTAGTTGTTTTATGTCTGTTCTCGTCTTTTCGATGATGTTAAGAGGGGGAAGAAATGCTCATGATTTAGTATTTGCCTAAGCTTGCTCCTTGTCAAGACCTTTAATCTCTTAAGGTCCTCAGATGCTATACTTTGTAGATAATTGTTTGATCTTGCATTGATCTTTATTATTAAGATGACGGTATTATATTGAGGGGGAACTACATACTTAGTCACAATTTTAGGAGACTTGCCATCATCAAAAAGGGGGAATTTGTTGAACCATATAGGATATATGTTTATGTTTTGATGATGTCAAGAGTGCTTTATATTCTATATACTTGTTGCGCGTAATTGGTTGTTTAGTCTTTTAGATTTGACTTACTAATCGAAAGCACTAAGGAATTGTGATGGAAGTATGATGCGTTTATTTCATGATCAAGCCCTCAATCACGGATCAATATTACAAGATAGTGAAAGAATTATTCAAGCATTCATGAGAAGATGAAGCTCAATTGAAGATTGATCAAGCTTGGATGATGAAGTAGCCTACACTCGAAGATCTCCTAACGAAGATTAGAATAGCGTAGGTGATTATCTCGTAATGGTAATGTAAGAATGAGTTTCTTAGACTGGTAAAATTATAGCCTCACAGCTATAACATTGCTTATATAAGAGCTCAATGTTATAGCTCTTCTACTATAACATTGAGATGTGAAGTTTATAAAACACACGACAAAATAGTTTTAAAATCGTTTTTGGAAAACCGTTTTAAATGTTTTAGTAAAAGTATTTATTTTATAAGGGAGCTTATTTTAATATTGAGTATGGTTGTACTATGAGCTTATAATTAGTAATTCTGATTGAATCAACTTATGAGTTGAGTCATCTTGCTAATTAGGGTTTATAGTTTCTACATACTCTAAAATACCCTAAACCTAATTTATCTTACCTAGGGTTTTCGTGAAAGAGGATTGGGCTTATGAGTCGTTTATTCCTCATACACGGTTACTCTTTGCACAAGTTAGGGTTTGAGGTAAATCTTTATAATATTTGATTAGAGATTTAATATCTCTTTTATATTATTTTGATTTATTCTTTCCTAACTTATAAGATATTATTTTTGTAAAGATAGAAGGAAAAGATTGAGTAAATCTTTAAAATAATATTTGGTTAGAGATTTGTTATCTTTTTATTATTTGATTTATTCCTTTCTATCTTATAAAAATATTAGGGATGAATAGTGCTGTGTGAATAGTACCCGTGAACAGTGCCGTGTGAATAGTAAACGTGAATAGTACTTTCCTTCTTGTACAATAAGTCTTTGCTTGGATAAGGGTTTAGGTATTAGGATAATATTTGTTAGAGATTTCTTTATCTCCTTATATTATCTTTCCTAATCTCCAAGATATTGGTGAGTTGTTAAGATAGGAAAATATTATTTATTAAGGCAAGTCTTGGAAAAGAATTAAGGAAAGATTTAACCTAATTCCTTCTTGCTTTACAAGACACCACATGGCATCTAGGGTTTTTAGAAAACCGAAACCCTTGCTCCTCTTTTACTATAAATACTCCATACTTTACATCATTAAAGTTAAGACCTTTGAACATAACTTTCATATATTTTCACAAAACAAAAACCGTGTTTTAAAGCAAGAAAACCGTTTTGTTTATTTTCGAAAAAGGTCGTGTGAATTATAAACTTGTGCATTCGTTCTTTCATTATCGTTATAAGATAATAGTGCTTAGTTGATTTCTTAACTTGTTCATTAACGTGAACCATTGTTAGAATCATTAGTGCTTTCTTATTAGCGTAAGTTAGTCACTCGAGTATTTAACGGTACTCATTGAGTTCAAATGACTATAGTTAGTTGTACGAGTTGGGTTAGTAAATTTGTAATCCGTAGAAAGGTACTAAATTTATTAATCGAGAATAGTGGACGTAGGTTTCGACTTGTGAAACTGAACCACTTCAAAAATCCGTGTGTCTCTTCTTGTTTCGTTCTTTCGTTTACTTTGCTTTCAATCGTTAGTTGATTAGTTAAAGTTTAATCAATAAACTTTAAATAATCAATTACATACGCATAATCGAAAAAGTTTTAAAAAGTTTTAAATCCTCAATTCACCCCCTCCTCTTGAGTATTTTGGATCAATAGACTCTTCACCTTGGGTTATTTTGCTTTGGAAGAGTTCTAGGTTTAGGGTTTTCTCTCGGTTTAGGAATTTCTCTGTGTCTATCATGACTGTTTTCCTTATGAACAGGTTTACTAGGTTTAGGTGGATAGGGGTTTTGTGAAGTGTTAGGTTTCTTGGTGTAGTCAAAAGCCATGTCATAGAAGCAACAAAATTTATTGTTCCTTTTTTTGTTGGGTTCATTTATGGGGGTTTCATCATCCTTGACGACTGTGTCAACATTTTTAGCATGGTCGGCATTTTTTCGAATATCGTGAGCCTTTTTGACACAATGGTTTTGGATGTGACCCGTATGACCACAGTAATTGCAAATCAGGTATTCAGGAAGATCAGGTGTTAATTTGCATTTAGAGTGATCTCTACGGCCTTAGCACTCATGTCCTAACCCCATCTTCATATTATTGTCAGATTGTTCGGTTAGGAAGTTTAGGACTTTTGTGCTACGTTCCCACTTATCATGGACCTTCCTAGCATGTAGAAGTAGGTCTTTTAGGGTTTTAATCTCTTCTCGACATTTCGTGTGATCTACATCATTATCTTTCTTAAAGTTATCACGAAAGTCTTGGAATCGTTTGTTAAGAAGGAATACAACATCGGAATGTTGTTTCTTAACATGGATCATGTCGGTCTTAGATTCCTTTATTTGCTTTGAAAGGGAATCTATCACTTTCTTTTGGTCTAAGATCACTGCTTCATCAGATGTGACCTTAGTTTCCAAATGTTCTCTGGCTTTTCTAAATTCTAAAGTTATAGCTTCTTTAGCTAGAACTTTGGCTTCAAGATGCTTGATATTAAGCTTTAGGTCTGAGGTTATAGCTTCATTAGCTATAACTTTGGACTCTATTTCCTTCTTTTCAGCTATAGTAGAATCTAACATTGTTGCTTTCTCAGCTATAACCTTAGATTTTAACTTCTTAGCTTTGACCTTCAGAGTATGATTCTCTTCTGCAATTTCGAGAATCTGTTCCTTTAGATATTTTAGCTCCAAGTCCTGTTCGTGACATTTATCGAGAAATTGTTCAAAGAATTCAATTAAAGCACTTTTAGACAATTTCTTAACGCGTTTTTTAAGCTCAAGATAACTTACCTCTTCATCGTCATCTTCGTCTGATTCTCCAAGAAAGCAATAGTTTGAGTGTGAGTTTGTGCTTTTATCGTCGCTGTCGGAGATTAGGTCAAGACTAACACTGCTGAGACAAAGGTTGGCTACTTCATCGTCTTCAGATCCCTCGTCATCTTCTGAGTCAAGGTCTCCCCAACACGAAGCCATCATTACCTGTTTGTATTCTCTCTTTGTCTTCTCGCGTTTTGTCTTGTCCTTGATCTTCTCCCATGTTGGAAAATCCTTGATCATATGACCAGATTCTCCACACTTGAAGCAACCTCTATTTGCGAAAGATGACTATGATTTTGTAACCTTTTTGTTGGATGACTTGTTGTTGTTGTTGCAGGATGATTTTGTTTGTTTGTTTCGAAATATTTTATTTTTGAAGCGGCATGCAAACAAAACAGTCTCATCCTCTAATTCAGAGTCAACTTCTTCGCTTTTCAAGGCCATACTCTTATTTCGGCTAGGTTCGCGTCATCTTTGTTAAGAGTAATTTCATGGGCCATTAGAGCACCGATGAGTTCTTGATAGGATAGGTTTTCAAGATCTCGTGATTCCTCCATTGCAGTGACTTTAGCAGGCCACTTCTTAGTCAGGCTCCTAAGAACCTTTCTAGTAATGTCCTCAGTACTAAATCTTCTACCTAGGTTTTTCAGTTCGTTTATCATGCTTAAAAACCTTGCGGACATACTATCTAAGGACTCATTAGGCTCCATAATGAATAGCTCATTATTTTGCATAAGCAAATCTATTCGGTGCTTCCTAACAATGGAAGTACCTTCATAAGCTAGTTCAAGCCCATCCCATATCTCCTTGGCCATAGAGCACGAAGAAAACCGATCAAACTCTGTAGAAGTCATTCCGTTTTGTAGGAGACTTATTGCTTTGGAGTTCTTTTCGGCCTTCTTGTAGTTGGCCTCGACATAGTCCTTTTCTTTGTTTTCATAGGTAGTGCCTTCCTCAGATGCTACAAGAATTTTGTGCGGTCCGTTTTGGATAATCCTCCAGCACTCCCAATCGTGACCTTTCACATAGTGAGTCATCATGTTTTTCCACAATCCATAATTCTTCCCATCAAAGACGGGACACTTGAGATATTTGGAATCCATTTATCACGTGATAGGCAGCGGAATATAAAACGATAAGATAAATAAAAACAAGATAGATCAGCCTCTTTGCGGTTAGGCAATCAAGAGCACGAGGCTCTGATACCAATTGAAGAGTCTATCGATCCAAAATACTCAAGACGGGGGGGGGGGTGAATTGATTATTTATAACTTTTGAAAGCTTTTTCGATTATGTGTATATAATTGATTATTTAAAGTTTATTGATTAAACTTTAACTAATCAACTAATGAACAATTAAAACAAAGTAAACGAAAGAATGAAAGAGAGGAGACACACGGTTTTTGAAGTGGTTCAGTTTCACAAGTCGAAACCTACGTCCACTATTCTCGATTAATAAATTTAGTACCTTTGATGTGACCATAATTGGCGCATATTTAGCTCCCGAATTAGCCTTGTTCCCATGCTTTTTAGTGCTTATTTGGGTCATTTCTTATCTTTAGTTCTTTGTTTTGCATATTCTTTGAGATTTTGATCCCTTGGTAGGAAAGGAGTAAGAATCTTGCATTTTCATGGCAAAACGAGACTAAATTGATCGAATTCAATGACCAAGCATCAAGGAGAGACAAGATTAGAAGGCCTTTGTACATATTATAGTAGAAGAGCAAAGTTGAGAAAGGATCCTTGAGTCCCCAAGGAAATCCCCAAGGAATTTATGAAGAAAAGGGAAGAAAAGAAGAAGATTTGTTGCTGACTGACAATCCGAGCGGATTGTCACCAATCCGCCCGTCCCGCAGCTGCACAATCCAAGCGGCTTTGCCCTATTCCGCTCGGATTCCACCTCCACAATCCGACCGGATTCCCTTGAATCCGCTCGGATTCAAACGTCAGAATCCGCCCGTCCCAACCTTATTCCGCCCGGATTCCAGCACAGCACGAATTGTCTTCTCCAAGCTACGAAGAAAGAAGCCCTTCTCTCGAAAAATACCGGGTCCTCCTTGCTCAATCTAAAAAGTGTAATTACTAGTTTAGCCCTTAGTTAACCCTAATTCATCCTCCCTAATTTCCACTATAAATACCCCATTAGTCTAATTAGAGAAGCATGTTATTCTTATCAATAATTAGTGTAGTTAATATCAATCAAATCTCTCTTTAATATTGTAATTAAGTATTAATCAAGTTTCAATCCAAGTTTTAGTTCTTTAATCTCTATTTTGTTCATCCTTTATTTTGGGTAATTGAAGATTATTTGGGTAATTGTTGGGAGATTGACAACCTCTCAATCAAGAATTCAAGTACTTCTTTTATCTTTGCTTTATTATTGGAATCATTAGTAGGTATAATCTCTTAATTCCTTTTTAATTATTGTTAATTACTTTCATTTATTCATCATGTTTCATATTGTTGGTATGATTGACAACCTTGCTAGCATGATCAACATGATAATGAGTGAGTAGTCTCTTAGATAGGGTTAATGGGTGATTAGGGGAAACCAACATGGGGAATGATTCATGCTTAATCTAATATGCTTTCATGTTTTATTCGCTTGCTTGTTTTGATCTCAACTCATGCACATGTTGTTTTCAATGAGACTTGTAAGACATAACCCAACTCGAGTCTCATTAGACCATGCATGTTGTTGAGTAGGGAAGATTAAGTCGACTTGTAGGTGTTGTACAATCTAATCGATTCGGCTCCGGGACCCAAACTTTCCTAGGATTGTAAGATATAACCCAACTCAATCCATCACAACAATAATTGCTTGCTTATAAATTGAGAACATGTTTGTATGATCATATCCCAT
Organism: Silene latifolia; assembly: GCF_048544455.1. NCBI lineage: Eukaryota > Viridiplantae > Streptophyta > Magnoliopsida > Caryophyllales > Caryophyllaceae > Silene > Silene latifolia. Next base: position 70,990,333 of record NC_133532.1, read on the forward strand.
GATTCCCCTATGATCCCATGACACCCTAGTGCCTTTAATCAATTGTTTACACCCCTTTATTTCATCTTGCTTGTTTATTTTCATTGATATTTTAGTTTAGTGACCTTCTACATCAACCCAATTTGTGACACCCGTCCCTTGGGATCCGACCTTTACTTGCCTCTTTACTAATTGTAGAGTTGTTTGTGAAGCTATAAATTGTGTTTTGATTCGACCGCGTCCCAACGACCACATCTTAATTTGTTAACACTAAGCGGACTCGCATCAAAAATGGCGCCGTTGCCGGGGACGGTGTTTGTTTGATTTAGATTTCTTTTTATTGTCATTAGTTGTGTCTTTCTTCGCCTTGAGGAAGTAAAACTCCTCAAGGATTGTTCTAATTGTTTTCGAGTTGTTTGATATTTTGCATGTCTAGAAGGTTACAAGGTGATTTGTTACCTTTTGACCGTGAAATCGAAAGAACCTTGACGAACAATAGGAGACTTGTTAGGAGGAATTTAAGAGGTATTAGTGAAGTTGTTCAACCCACTAGTGAGTTTGTCAATCCTTTCGCAATAGAAGGAGAAGAGAACCCATTACACAATACCCCACAAAATCCACCTACAATGCCTAAATTCTCGTCACACTCCGTACCCACCGAGGAGAATCTACCAAACGGTACTCCTACACCGCAACATCTAACCGGAAATTTTATTGCCATGTCTGCCTTCATCCAATTAGTTGAGAGGAGCCAATTTGGGGGGTGCCTAGTGAGGACCCTCATTCTCATATGGAAACCTTTTGCGACTATTGTGATGCAATCTCTCAAACGGGCGTGACTCAAGACCAAATTAGATGGGTCTTATTTCCTTTTTCCTTAATCGGCACCGCGAAGCAATGGTTAAAGGGCCTTGATAAGGCCACCCTTGGAATAGATTCTTGGAAGAAGTTGGCTCTAGCTTTCTACAAAAAATTCTACCCACCGGAAAAGACTAACATGCTAAGAGCTCAAATTACGGGTTTTAAGCAAAGGGATGAAGAGTCTTTGTATGAAGCTTGGGAGCGGTTCAAGGGAATTTATCGCTCATGTCCTCACCATGGACTTAGCGAATGGTTTTTGGTACAACAATTTTGGAATGGTTTATATGAAGATTCTAGGAACATTCTCAATATGGGATCAAATGGAATGTTCACCGAAGTTGATGACAATCAAACATGGAACAAGATTGAGGAAATGGCGGTCCATAACTCACAATATAGTAGACCTTGCAAGGCTACTAGAGGAGGAAAGCATGAAGTGGACTCCGTTACTCATTTGGGTGCTCAACTTAGTGCTCACATTGACACAATCAACTTGAAGTTTGAACAAGCTATGGCTAGACTTGAGGAAAACTCAAAATCATCAAAGCATCATGTTAATGCCATGACGACATCCTCATCAATCCCAAGTGGGATATGTGAGAATTGTGGAACTTTGGGACATGACCAGGGTGAATGTAGGGGAACAAATGAACAAGTGAATGCTTTCCAAGCATACAAGAGTGGTACCCCTTATTCCAACTTTTACAATGAAAACACCAAATTCCTTCCAAATCTCTCATACAAAAGCCAAAATGTTCAAAACCCTCAAACAACATACACTCCACCACCCATGAGAAACCAAAATCAAAGACCCTTTTACAATCAAAACCAAGGTTACCAAAATCAAAATCCATACAATCACCAAAATGACCAAGGTTTTGATGTCCAAAAAGCGGTCCTCCAAATGCAAAAGAATCAACAAGAATTTTTCACTCAAATGCAAAAAGATAGCCAAGCAAAGGAAACCACCATCAACAACATTCTAGCTCACACCAAGATGTTGGAAACACAATTGACTCAACTAGCATCTTCAAGCTCACAAAGACAAAAGGGGCAATTACCACCTCAAAGTAATCCCCCTAGACATGAAACGGTTAGTGCCATTCACTTGAGAAGTGGTACAAGGTATGAAGCACCGAAGAAGCAAGTTGAGGATGAAGTTGTGGAAGCTAGTGAAAAGGAAGAAATTGTGCAAAACTCCAAAGATGGAGAATCATCAAAAGAAGAAAGTTCAAAGAAAAATGAAGACAAGGCCAAGGAGAAGGAGCCCATTGTGATTAGACTCCCTTTTCCAAGTCGTCAAGCCAAGCCCAAATTTGATGATCAACTTGGAAAGTTCATGGAAATTGTGAAGAATTTGGAAGTCTCAATTCCTTTCACGGAATTAATCAATAACGTGCCGGCCTATGCGAAATACATGAAAGATATCCTCACAAAGAAGAAGTCGATCCGGAAGCTTGAGACTATCGCCTTCACTAAGGTGAGTAGTGCAATACTTCAAGGGAGTTCACCTCCAAAGTTAAAGGATCCGGGAAGCTTCTTAATACCGTGTACCATTGGCGACACGAGGATCAACAAAGCCTTATGTGATCTAGGGGCTAGTGTGAGTGTCATGCCGTACTCGGTGAGTAAAAGGTTGGGGATGGGAGAGCTTAAATGCACCAACGTCACACTCCAAATGGCCGATAGATCGACGAAGACACAATTAGGGATATGGGAAGATGTCCCCGTGCGAATTGGGAAGTTTTTCATCCCGGTGGACTTTGTCATTGTTGATATGGAGGAAGATTCCAACATTCCAATCATCCTAGGAAGACCTTTCCTACACACCGCGGGTGCGGTGATTGATGTGAAACATGGTGAGCTCACTCTAGAAGTGGGAGATTAAAGCATAACTTTTAATCTTGACAAGACTATGAGAGCTCCTCGTTTGCATGAACCATGTTTCATGATTGATCATTATAGCCGAAAGGATGAAAGGAAGAAATCGGAACTCCAATGGAAGAAGAAAATTGAAGATGCTCCATTCAAAGAGCAAGTAAATTGTGACAAGGAGAGCTTGCGAGGCTCATCAAAAGCAACCAAGGAAGAAGAGGATGGCCTCATTGGCCAAGAGAAGAAATTGGGAGAGTTATCTCCATCTAAGCAAGAGATTTTCAATGATCAACTCAATGAAGTTTGTGGTCTTTGGGACGACGAATTTGAAGGGATTTTTAATCCCTACATTGGTAATGCCATCGATCAAGACCAACAACAAAGGCCAAGGTCTATTGAGAACCTTTATCATGATAATGAAGCCTTTGATTACTTCTTCAAGGTGTTGAGCAACATCAACAACACCTTGGACATGCCCCCTTGACATCTCATCAAGAATGAGAGTTTTGTGGAGTCCTCCCTAAACCACCACTTGTAAATATTTCTAACTCCCTAACTTACATTTCAATTCTTGTATTGCATTTTTGTCATCTTTGGATTTTTATTTACTTTGATCAAAATAATTGTCATGTTTGAGAGAAGTGAGGGAGGGACTAACGATTTCAATTGATGTGTAGTGCTTCACCTTAGTATGGGGATGGCAATTGCCTAGGCTATCCATGCCTTAGTAGTGCCCCCACAATGAAGAACACAAGACTTGAAGAAAGAATGGAAGAATGGTAGGGGAAGTGCATTGTGCATGGATGGAACTGAATCCGTGTACACAGGGGAAGAATCCGAGCGGATTCCAGGGAATCCGAGCGGATTCCAGGGAATCCGCCCGTCTTCAGTAATCCGAGCGTACTGCAGAAAAGACGCCCGTCCTGAGCTGAGCTGAATTTTGAAAATTTCTTGACTATGACTGAATCCGGGCGTCCTGAGCAAGAATCCGCCCGTCTTGTAGAATCCGCCCGTATTGAAAGAAAGACGTCCGTCTTTGCAGCTGAGGAAAACAAGCAAAATTTTCTGGACTGAAATCCGTCCGTCTTTATGCAAATCCGCCCGTCCCGTGTCAAGCAAATCCGAGCGTCTTCATCAGAATCCGCCCGTCTTTAGGCGAGTTTTCTAAAGCCAGAAAGAGCAGAATCCGCACGGATTGGGCAGAATCCGAACGAATTGCCCCTGCAGATTCGAAAATTTCGGTCTCTTTAAAACCCCTCCCACCTTCATTCATTCATTCATAAACACTACCCACAACATCAAAACCCCCATCCTCTCCATCACAAAAACAAAAACCCTCAACAACATTCACCAAAAACAAATCAAACCATCCTTCTAACAACAAATCAATCACTCCTTCTTCAACAAAAATCAAAACCAAGAGCAAAATCTTCAACCTTTGAGTCGATTTTTGATTTCATAAAGGCAAAGCCTTTCACCTTCAAATCGATTTGGGTATACTACAAATTGAAGATTTTTCATTCTTTTCTTGGTTAGTTCATCAATGGCAAGGACTAACGGAGCAACAAAGGCAACAAAGGCACCAAAGGCTAAGGCACTCTCACAAAGGCAAAAGGCTCTTCAAACAAAGAAAGCATTGGCTATGGTGGTAGCAACACCAAACTTGGAAGTGCAACAACAACAATAACCTTCTATGGGAGCAACAACACCTTCTACTCCGGAAATTGATCAACTTTTGCATTATCCGGAGGTAACTTTTATTTCCGATACCCATAGAAATACCTTTGTCAAGTTTGCTATGAAGTCATTACAATCCACCAAATTTATATGTGAAGATACCTTAGAAAAATTGGGTGTTCTTGAGCAAACTAGAGCTTTTTTCAATGCCATGGGGTTGAAGAAATTGCTTGAAACAAGGGAATTGACATACCCCTCCCTTACCTTGGAATTTTTGAGTTCCTTGAAAGTCACCAAAGTTGAGAATAGGGAGAATCTCGAGTTTCGTCTAGCTAATGTTAGTAGACGCATTACCTTTAGGGAATTGAGTGAAATTTTGGGTCTTAGCGATGAACCAAGTTATTTTAAGACTTATGGAAAGTATGACCCCGAACCTCTTTGGGAGGCAATCTCCGGGAAGAAATTTGAGGATTTTCATGCGAGTCGTGCTCTTTTGGTCCACCATCCGGGCATAAGAGTATGGCACAAGGTCGTGGGTAACACCATAATTGCTAGGAAAGATACCAACCATTTCACAAAACTTGATTTTATTCTCCTTGAATCGGCTTTGAACATTGGAAGAGTACACACCAAGCCTTACAATTCTTTGAGGCTCTTGGTAGATAGATGGCTTTACATTTATTGTGGGAAGAAGGGCACAACCGTTATTGTCAATGGCGGCCTAGTCACTATCCTAGCTAAGCACTTTGATCCTAACTTCAATAAGGATAACAAGTACAAAGCAAAGGAGGGTGGCCATCTTGTTGATATGCATACTATGATTCACAAGTTCAAGTGGGTTGCCCATAACCCCCTTGACACTAAGTATGGATGGCTCACTAGTGAAGCTAGATCGTTCACCTTGCCTTCGAAGATTTGTCGTCTAAGCGTCCACCGGACCAATTATCTACTTCCCCTTTCTAAAGAGGCCGAGTATATCATTCAACAACAAAAGGGTGATCTTGAAATGCCCTCCTCTTCCATTGTCATACCACCTTACCCCTTTGAGTATGAGGAGTTCAAGCCGGAAGGAGTTGAAGTTGGGAAAGACTATGTGACTCTTCTCATGCAAGCAATGCACAAGCAAGCCTATGAAGATCGGAAAAATGCCTACTTGGCTCAATATCCACCCCTCCTACACTTAGCTATGCAAGGACTACTTGATCCATCTTGTCCTTTGCCTAGTTGGGCGGATAGAGAAGTCCTATTTCCGGGTGCATCTAGGGTCGTTTTGGGTGACAATGAGATTGTTGGAAATGATGAAGAAGTTGATGATAATATTGAGGAAGAAGCAAGTGAAGAAGAAAAGGATGGTGAAGATGATGATGAGGAAGATGAGGAAGAAAGTGAAGAAGCAAATGACAAGGGAAGCGTCAATGTGGCCACTTCTAATGAGGGAAGTGATGGTGATAGCATGATGGAAGATTAGCAAGCCTTGGAGACTCCTACCCTCCCATGGTTTGTCTATTTCTCTCTTTGTATTTTATATAATTTTGATCATTGTTGGAGTAGTCCTAGCACCATTAGAGGACTCACACCTCGGTACCATTGAGGTGTTCTCATTTTATTGTTCCCATTTTCAAAATCCAAAATGACAAATTAGTTTCATGCATAGCATAGTGTGTGCATGAACTACACCCATCCTTGGACATTAGCAATAGTGTCTCACTCGGTTTGGGGAAGTTAATGCATACACAACGGGAGGTAATCTAAATTATCCTCTCCGTCATAACAAAAACCATGCATCATGTAGTGTAGCATAGTGAAGATTGCATTTAGTATAGAAATCATGCATCATCTTTGCATAATTTCCATCCTTTTGGCCATTGAGGACAATGCCCATATTAGTGTGGGGATGGGAATTCTAACATTTAACTCTTATTCAAAAATATAAAAAAATTGAAAAATCTCAAAAATCATAAAAATTTGAAAATTGAAAACCCAAATACATGTTTATTTCCTTTTGTAGTCTTGTATATATTGTCTTGTATATATTGTGTTTGTTCTATCCTTGTTCACATTGATTGACTACGCCACATCCGAGACATGAGGATATTGAAGACCGCATGGTATGATCTTTCCAATCTCCTTTTTCCTCTTTATGTTAATGACTATGTGGCTTTATTTTGATTGATGCGGTATAACAATGTGAACTTAGGACTTGCATTTAGTTTATATGTCATATTAGTTGATAAAATCACTTGCATTAGGATGTTTATATTAGTTGCATCATGGCATGTAGTTGCATGTTAGAAATATTTTGAAAAATGCCTATTTAGGAACTTTGGCAAGAGCAACTAAGCCATTACAAATACTTGTTCAACATAAGACTTTGCCTACTAGAATGGTTGTAAAACACCCTAGATAGTGTCATACTAGTGTCTTTTGACCCATGACCCAAGGCCTAGTCAAGGGTTTGCATGTGAGTCACCTATCCAACCCCGTGATGCGATGTGGACTTGGTTAACTTGTCTAGGTGACCTTGTTTGACCTTGTGGTAAGGCAACCCAAAAATATTTTCTATCAATAAGCTTGAAGTGCTCATTTCAAAGAAATTTTGTCATGTGGAAGTAATGTAATGCCAAGGAAACCTCAAATGTTATGAATTGTTGAAAGTTGAGAAATTTAAGTTGTTTTGATGGAGGCGTACCACTTCGATGTGCTTTGGTGCGGGATCCATTGAATTGGGCCCCCATACGGTTGTGAATTCGGCCGCCCAGAGACAGAGTGACTATCACCCCGAAAAGCTATTGTCTAGAGGTTAACCGGTTGCCTAATAAGCGATTGGCGAAAGCAAAGGACACTAGCCCGGAAGGGACAAACCTCATCTTAAATTTTTGAAATGTGAAAGTGAAATGAGGACAATTTTGAATACTAGTCATATCCACCCGTTGTGAATAAAGATTTGAGCATTTCATTCCCAAAAAGCCTTTTGTCAAGCCACTTGGTCGAGTTTGGGACGATCCATGACCTTTACTTTTGTAGAGAATTCGAGACTTGTCATGTCATATGCTACTAGCATCATAGGGATCATCATTCCACCACCATCCGATCGCTCTTGACGAAAGCATTTGGAAATTGAGGACGAAAGTAGCCTAGTTTAACACCATTTGGAGGTGATTTAGTGCCATCCTCTTAGACTTAGTAATTTGTTGAACTAGTATTTGTGAAGGATTACATGCTCTTAAATTTGTTCCTCTTTAGTGCCTCCACCACTTGATGAGGAAGTGGCTATTCTTTTCGTAGATGCATCCATTATGTGTTTTTGTGTGCTTAAAGTTTGGATGTGTCGCCATTTTGGCAAGACCCACCTTGCCTTGCAAGAAGGCATCCTACCTCATGGTTGTCTTGTTGTGAGTTGAAGGGGCGGAGTGAGACCCGCTAATTGTCTCATATCGGCTATATTATTAGGATAGGTTAGTATTGGTCCTAGTCTTTGTCACCTCTTTACTCGGGACGAGCAAAGGTTCGGTTTGGGGATATTTGATGTGACCATAATTGGCGCATATTTAGCCCCCGAATTAGCCTTGTTCCCATGCTTTTTAGTGCTTATTTGGGTCATTTCTTATATTTAGTTATTTGTTTTGCATATTCTTTGAGATTTTGATCCCTTGGTAGGAAAGGAGTAAGAATCTTGCATTTTCATGGCAAAACGAGACTAAATAGATAGAATTCAATGACCAAGCATCAAGGAGAGACAAGATTAGAAGGCCTTTTGTACATATTATAGTAGAAGAGCAAAGTTGAGAAAGGATCCTTGAGTCCCCAAGGAAATCCCCAAGGAATTTATGAAGAAAAGGGAAGAAAAGAAGAAGATTTGTTGCTGACTGACAATCCGAGCGGATTGTCACCAATCCGTCCGTCCCGCAGCTGCACAATCCGAGCGGCTTTGCCCTATTCCGCTCGGATTCCACCTCCACAATCCGACCGGATTCCCTTGAATCCGCTCGTATTCCAACGTCAGAATCCGCCCGTCCCGACCTTATTCGGCCCGGATTCCAGCACAGCACGGATTGTCTTCTCCAAGCTACGAAGAAAGAAGCCCTTCTCTCGAAAAATACCGGCTCCTCCTTGCTCAATCTAAAAAGTGTAATTACTAGTTTAGCCCTTAGTTAACCCTAATGCATCCTCCCTAATTTCCACTATAAATACCCCATTAGTCTAATTAGAGGAGCATGTTCTTCTTATCAATAATTAGTGTAGTTAATATCAATCAAATCTCTCTTTAATATTGTAATTAAGTATTAATCAAGTTTCAATCCAAGTTTTAGTTCTTTAATCTCTGTTTTGTTCATCCTTTATTTTGGGTAATTGAAGATTATTTGGGTTATTGTTGGGAGATTGACAACCTCTCAATCAAGCATTCAAGTACTTCTTTTATCTTTGCTTTATTATTGGAATCATTAGTAGGTATAATCTCTTAATCCCTTTTTAATTATTGTTAATTACTTTCATTTATTCATCATGTTTCATATTGTTGGTATGATTGACAACCTTGCTAGCATGATCAACATGATAATGAGTGAGTAGTCTCTTAGCTAGGGTTAATGGGTGATTAGGGGAAACCAACATGGGGAATGATTCATGCTTAATCTAATATGCTTTCATGTTTTATTCGCTTGCTTGTTTTAATCTCAACTCATGCACATGTTATATTTGATGAAATGCTAAGCCTATGAATCCTTCCATTTACTATCATCTTCTATCTTTTCAATGAGACTTGTAAGACATAACCCAACTCGAGTCTCATTAGACCATGCATGTTGTTGAGTAGGGAAGATTAAGTCGACTTGTAGGTGTTGTACAATCTAATCGATTCGGCTCCGGGACCCAAACTTTCCTAGGATTGTAAGATATAACCCAACTCAATCCATCACAACAATAATTGCTTGCTTATAAATTGAGAACATGTTTGTATGTTCATATCCCATGATTCCCCTATGATCCCATGACACCCTAGTGCCTTTAATCAATTGTTTACACCCCTTTAATTCATCTTGCTTGTTTATTTTCACTTCTATTTTAGTTTAGTGACCTTTTACATCAACCCAATTTGTGACACCCCTTAGACACCGCTAGTTTCAATAGAAATCTCATTTCAATACCCATCCCTTGGGATCCGACTTTTACTTGCCTCTTTACTAATTGTAGAGTTGTTTGTGAAGCTATAAATTGTGTTTTGATTCGACCGCGTCCCAACGACCACATCTTAATTTGTGAACACTAAGCGGACTCGCATCAACCTTTCTACGGATTACAAATTTACTAACCTAACTCGTACAACTAACTATAGCTGTAACTCAATGAGTATCGTTAAATACACGAGTGACTAACTTACGCTAATAAGAAAGCACTAATGATTCTACTAAAAGTTCACGTTAATGAACGAGTAAGAAATCAATTAAGCACTATTATCTTATAACGATAACAATAAGAACGAATGCACAAGTTTATAATTCACACGACCTATTTTTTAAAAATAAACAAAACGGTTATCTTGCTTTAAAACACGGTTTTTGTTTTGTGAAAATATATGAAAGTTATGCTCAAAGGTCTTAACTGTTTATGATGTAAAGTATAGAGTATTTATAGTAAAAGAGGAGCAAGGGTCGGTTTAGCAAAAACCCTAAGTGCCGTGGAAGTCTTGTAAAGTAAGAAAGAATTAGGTTAAATCTTTCCTTAAATCTTTTCCAAGACTTGCATTAATAAATAATATTTTCCTATCTTAACAACTCACCAATATATTGGGGATTAGGAAAGATAATATAAGGAGATAAAGAAATCTCTAACAAATATTATCCTAATACTTTAACCCTTATCCAAGCAAAGACTTATTGTGCAAGAAAGAAATTACTATTCACGGCACTGTTCACGCATCACTATTCATCCCTAATATTTTTATAAGATAGAAAGGAATAAATCAAATAATAAAGAGATAACAAATCTCTAACCAAATATTATTTTAAAGATTTACTCAATATTTTCCTTCTATCTTTACAAAAATAATATCTTATAAGTTAGGAAAGTATAAATCAAAATAATATAAAAGAGATATTAAATCTCTAATCAAATATTATAAAGATTTACACAAAACCCTAACTTGTACAAAGAGTAACCGTGTATGAGAAAGAAACGACTCAAAACGACTCATAAGCCCAATCCTCTTTCACGAAAACCCTAGGTAAGATAAATTAGGTTTAGGGTTTCTAGAGTATATAGAAACTAGAAACCCTAATTTGCAAGATGCCTCAACTCATAAATTGATTCAATAATAATTACTAATTAACCTAATAGTAAAACCATAGTCAATATTAAAATAAGCTCCCTTGTAAAATAAATACTTTTACTAAGACATTTAAAACGGTTTTCCAAAAACAATATAAAAACTATTTTGTCGTGTGTTTTATAAACTTCACATCTCAATGTTATAGTAGAAGAGCTATAACATTGAGCTCTTATATAAGTAATGTTATAGCTGTGAGGCCATAACTTTAACAATGTAAGAAGTCCATTCTTACGTTACCATTACGAGATAATCACCTACGCTATTCTAATCTTCGTTAGGAGATCTTCGAGTGTAGACTACTTCATCATTCAAGCTTGATTAATCTTTAAATGAGCTTCATCTTCTCATGAATGCTTGAATAATTCTTCAATATCTTGTAATATCTTGATCCTTAATTGAGGGCTTGATCATAATATAAACGCATCATACATCCATCACAATTACTTAATGCTTGCGATTAGTAAGTCCAATCTAAAAGACTAAACAAAAAATTTTGCACAACGAGTATATACAATATAAAGTACTCTTGACATCATCAAAACATAAACATATATCCTATATGGTTCAACAAACGTTGACACCAATTTCTTTGTACATGCATAAACAACCGACTTAGGAAATATTCACATGTTAGGTTAAAACTTTTGGATGTGCATTCATGCATTTACACCGTTTTATCAACTCTTGCACTTAAACAACCACGATCGTTCAGTAGAGGCCGCTAACGTGGGCGGGATTGGGTGTCCGATTAAAGGGCTTCCCAATACGTACCCTCACCCCTTGCTCAGAACCTTTGGATAGTGGATAGCCTTATCCAGGGCGTACGAGAGTCATTTTAGGCATAGAATGCTAAAAGGGGGACGAGTCCTTATCTTTAGTACCTATGTCAAACACTGCTTTGTGCTTCGTTTGACCGAGGTATAAAGTGGATTCAAATGGGTTCCAGGCATCCCACAAATGCTTGGTGGCGACTCCGAACATCTCTGTATCGTTTCGAGACCTTTACCGAGACGAAACCGACCGATCTAAAGCGATCCGGTTGAAAGCATTTTTACGCCGCCGAGCGTGGCTTTCTAGACCGGTGCATGTCCACAGATTGGCTTGGCGTACAGGTGGTCCGTGACTACGGATCGGTAGGTGGCCCAAATCCACAGACCGGCCTGTGGCCCATGTCCACACATGGAATCATTAGGAAATCATGGTGAGATAAAACAAACAAGTTTCATAGATGCAAGCAATTATTATTGTTGGAATCAAGTTAGTGTGTATCATACAATTTCTAGGGGAAACTTAGGTCTCGGAGCCGAGTCAGTCAAGACTTTACAACACCTACTAGTCGACTTGGTTTTCCCTATTTATGGTGAGATAACATAAATGAGTCCTAGGAAGATTTGGGTCCCGGAGCCGAGTCGGCCAAGACTTTACAACACCTACAATCGACTTAATTCTTCCTAAATCAACTATATGCATGGTCTAACAAGCCTTGAGGTTGTTTATGTCATAAAAGTCTTGTTGAAAATATAAGAAAATTAAGTTAGGTTGTCAATCAAGCAATTCGTCAAACATGACATGTGCATAAGTTGAGAAAACAATAACAAGCATTCATATGAACTTACAAAGCATAAATCTTCCCCATGATTAACCCTTCTAATCCCCCACTAATCCCTAGTTAGGAAACTACTCACTCATTATCATGGGAAACATGTTAACAATGGTGTCAATCATCGTACATGATAGAAGAGTAAAACAATAAGCAATAAAGTAAAGAGTAAAGGAATTATACCAATATTAAGATGACCAAATGGAAAGGAAAGAATAATAGAAGAGAACTTGATTGATTGATGAAGAGTTGTCAATTCTCCAATAATAACCCAATAATCTTCTATTACCCAATAAGAAATCTTGAACAATAATTAAGGAAATATTAAAGTGCAATTTATGGAATGATTAAGATTAATTTATTCTAATCTACTCTTAATCTAATATAAGAAAGCTTAATCTCTTGATTGTTACAAATGGAGTATATATCGTAGTACAAGGATTAGGTTAACTAAGGGTTTAAATGACGGTTACACCCTTTAATTAAATTTAGCGCTTTGCAAGTCCTTAAGGAGCCCCACGACTCCCCATTGCGAAGACAATCTTCCTGCCGAAAGATTCGCTCGATCTGGGCTGAAATCAAGTGTCCTGGGCTTCAAATCGAGCGGGTTGAGCTTGACTCGAGCGGGTTGAGGCTCAACGCGAGCGGGTTGTTCTTGACTCGGGCGGGTTGAGCAGCAGATTCCCTTTTCTTACTTTTATGCCTATGATGCTTCTATATACTCCTTATTCCTATCATCTTTGGTCATCATTCTTGCCTCCTCTTCATACTAGTCCATCCAAGACCAACAACAAGCTTTCGAGTATGCGCGAGAGATGGGAATTCCGCCTCATTATCTCCTTTCCTACAAGACATATAAAATGCACTAGGAAAGCAAATAGGAAGTAGATGATGAATAAAATAGTTATGAAATGCTATATTAGTATGCAAAAATAGGTTGATTAGGGGACTAAATGTGCGAACTCATGAGCCACATCAAAAGTCTCAAGGAGAAAGATTATCTACAAGGGACTTATATGCACTTGTCAAGCTTCCCAATTAGGCATCTTCACAAAAAATTTCTACCATGCAACTACATGCCATGATTGTAAGATTCATTAATCTCTTATTATACACTTCTAATAACTATGTTGATTTAGTTTAGTCATAAACTAATTAGATCTTATGCATGCATAACATTAAAGTACAAACTAAGAAGAAATCTGATCAACTTACAATGAGGGCCGAATGGTTTATACTAATTGGTCTCCTACCAAATTAGTCTTCTTAAGAAAAACCAAGTGCTCCAACAAAACCTTTACATTCAATAGTAGAATCTACTCCTCAAGGATTGTACCAAGGTAATCACTCTTAATAAATATACTAATTTAGATACTAGAAATTAGTATATATACCCTTAAAAATAATAACTAATATTATTGTTTACTACCTTTAGTAATGGTGGAATAATATTAGAGATTTTGAACAAATTATTCATAAAACCATTTTTATGTGAGAGAGTATGATGGAATATAAGAGAGATAAGCATAAGTTTTCTACACTAGAAAAATAAGAACCAAATGTTCTCATATAGAGAAGAGGGAGCCGGTTTTTGGCTCTTATTGGGAGCCAAAATTGTTCTTCTCAATTTGCTTTTTGTCTTCACAAGAAAGGCTAGGTGTAGGTCTAGTTTAGGGTAGTCATCATTTTGTTTCTTAATTAAAAACAATAAACCATAAAACCATAAACAACCTACTTAAAACCGGCACCCATATGTAAAATGGACTCCATTTTATCTTTTGTAATTTGTCATTTGTAATTTGTGTGACATATGACAAGTAATATGTCATTAGGCATAATAATGCATATTTAACAAATTAAATATCATTATATATTTAAATAAATTACATTTAATAAATTAACAAGTAATTCACAATTACATGTAAATAAAATGGGTCACATTAAGTCTAGTTAATATAATCTACAACATCTTGTAATTATAATTAACTAATTACTCGTATCTCAAATGTTTCACAAACATTAATCAATTTTATTAATATTACAAATTAATTACTAAATTGAATCTTATTTAATCAAATTATAATAAGATATAAATTTCTCTCTTATAAATAAAATTTGTTCAATTTAAGGAATTAATTAACTTGTATCAACATAGAATTAATTAATTAAACAATTAAGAGTGTTATCCTAGAGGTATGACCTTAAGAGATCAACTGATCACCACCGTCATACGACAGTAATGTCAAACTCTATTCAGCCAATCATTACCGATTAATGTGGATCAGTTGACAATAAAATATTACTTTCCCTCATGCATTCTTATTATAAAATTTAACCTTGTGATCGCATTATTGTCGAGGACACATACTCCAACAATGATGCAACTAAGATATATACAACTCAAATGCGTATGCTTCTATCACTATTATGCCATATAAACTAAATGCAACTCCTAACATCACATTGGTATAAACCGCATCAACAAAAAGTAGCCACGATGTCATTAACATATAAGAAAGGGAGACGGAGATTTTGAAAGATCATACCATGTGGTCTTCTTTATATCCCTTATTGTTCGAATATGACGTAGTCGTCCCCATGTGATAAGAGTGACAAACAAACATGTATATACAAGTCTATGCTAAAAAGAAAATGTTTTTGGAATTTTTCAAAATTTTCAATTTTTATCATTTTAATAATATAGGTTAGATATTAGAATTTCTCATCCTTACACTAGTGTGGACATTGCCCTCAATGGACAAAGCGATAGGGAATGTATGCAAATGCAAATTCATGAAGCTATATGAAATGTATGAATTCTATACTAAATGCATACTACATGATATGTATTATACATGATGCAAACTAAGCTATACTACATGATGCATGCTTTCTATTAGGTTGGAGAGCTAATTTTAATTAACTCGGATTGCTTATGAATGAATTTCCCCAAACCAAACTAAACACTATTGCTAGTGCAAAAATTGGGAAGATTATTCATAAGTTATGCAATGCAATGCATGATAAGTAACTTGTCATTTCTTATTCCTCATGGTGGGAGAAAAAAAAATAGTCACCTCAATGTTGCCGAGGTTGATAGGTTCATATACCTATTATTAGACTCTTCTAATAGTGAACAAATTAACATTTTAATTATTAATTCTTTAGATCTAGTGCATGCATAACTAAATAAGAGATTAAATAATAATAACAATGTCCCTTACATTGTTATATGGCTCGAAAAATTGGGCACAAATAAGGTCACCTTCCTTATTTGTTCTTGAGCTAAAATGTATTGGATGATCCTCCAAAATCCCAATGTAGAGATCCTACTTTGATTGCACCCAAGACAAATCCCTTAAACTAATATATTAATTAACTAGATTAATACACTAGTATCCTTAAAATGATTCTAATAATATTCTTATTACTACACTAGTAACCTAATATTGTATTTAGAATTTATGATGAACAATTTATAAGGTTTCTAAACCATTTTAGAGAGAGTTGTGAGAGAAGGAGAGAAATTCATGTAGAATGAATAATGAATAATGATAGAGTAAATAACAGAACAAATTCTCTTAACAACGAGGAGGAAAACCGGTGGGGGTCAAGGGGTAGATGCCAAAATATGGTATCTCCTTTTCCTTTTACTCTTCTTAATATTTTAGGTGTGTAAGGCTAGAAGGTGTAGGTGTAATTATTTAAATTTTCTCACATAAAATAATATCACCCACTAACACCTTCCACCTCCATTATTTCGGTCCATATATATAAAATGGACTACCATTTTATTTTGTCAATTTGTCATTTGTCACACAATATGTCACATGTTGTATGTTACATGTTATTAATTAATTTAATGCATATTTATCAAATAAATATCATTTTATACATTAATTAAATTACATATAACAAATTGACTAGTGATACTTGATCACATAAATAAAATGGGTCATTTAATTATAATTCACAACATATTATAATTATAATTAACCATTCATTCTTATCTCAATTGTTTCACAAACAATAATCAATTTTAGTAATAAAGTATTTCAATTACTAAAACAAATCTTATTTAATCAAATTACAATAAGATATAAATAATCTCTCTCACAATGAAATTGTTCAATTTTAAGGAATTTATTAACTTGTATCGTCATAGAATTATTCAATTTGTCTATTAAGAGAATTGTCCTTTAGGTGTGACCTTAAGGGATCAACTGATCACCACCGTCAGACGACAGTAATGTCAAACTCTAGTTAGCCAATCATTACTGATTAATGTTGATCAGTTGACTATATAAATGAATCATCCCTTATGTATTCTTAATATGAGATTTAAACATGTGATAGCACTATTATTGAGGACACATACTCCTACAATCTCCCACTTGTCCGAGACAAGTGTGCGTCACCAATTCTCTTGTCCTATTATAATCTCCCACTCAATGCAAGGTGTCTCACGGGTCGTACTTGCATTTGATCATATGTTGAGTTGTTTCCTCGATTTGGAGAGTACCTGTATGGCCGGAATCATCTACCGTAGATACCTTTCGAGTGTGGCCACGAATTTTCAGTTTACTACTTCTCGAGTGGGCTTGAGATTTCAAATAACCCTGACAAGGGGGTGGACAATTCCTATCGCACTATTTCCTTCATTTAGCCATAGTTCATCATAACCCAAAATGCACTCATTTGACCTCATTAACGACAGTCATAGAGCATAAATCAAAGCCGATAAGAAAATTGTGCCAACTTGGGCAAATAGTCTCTAGTCAAAAGAATTGACTCATAAGAATACTATAATAGATCTTCCCACGACCAGGCTTTATGAATTACTAGAACTCTATAGGCGGTCAGTACCCGACAGAACCCGACAGAGTGTCCCATACAGTCTGTCTATGTGATCGACTAGTCATCGCACATGACTCTATGACACTTGAACTTGCCATCAATTGCATCACACTCCAGTCACTTCGAGACGTCACCTCCTTTAAGTAACTAGGGACGAATACTATGTCAATCCTGTTCACTTTAGTGGGGTTCAATATTGTCTCAACAACCCATTTGGATACAATAAAGTAATTAATAATTGAGGTTGTACAAAGAAACTAAAACGACAAATGCGATTATCACATATAAACCAAAAAATAAGTTTTTCATTTTATATCTCATAATCTAATACAAACTTGGCATGCATTTCAGACCCATGGAAATAACATGTTGGTCATGCTTAGCCTACGATAAAGGTTTGGTTAAAGGATCACCTATGTTGTCATCCGTCCCAACCTTACAAATCGCTATTTCCTTTCTTTCAGTGAAATCTCTAATTACATGAAATTTTCTAAGTACGTGTCTAGACTTGTTGATAGACTTGGGCTCTTTAGCTTGAAACATTGCCCCACTATTATCACAGAATATCGTGATAGGATCTTTGGCAGTAGGGACTACCCTTAGCCCCTCCAAAAATTGGCTAATCCACACGGCTTCCTTGGCAGCTTCTGATGCTGCAACGTACTCAGCCTCCATAGTAGAATCCGCAATCACAGCTTGCTTGAAGCTTCTCCAGCTTACGGCACCACCATTGAGCATGTATACAAATCCATCTTGTGATTTCATGTCATCTCTATCTGTTTGAAAACTCGAGTCTGTGTAACCCTTAACACATAGCTCGGAGTCACCTCCAAACACTAAGATAGAATCCTTAGTCCTTCGCAAGTACTTGAGGATGTTCTTAACTGCTATCCAGTGACTCTCATCTGGATTATCTTGATATCTACTAGTCATGCTTAAAGCATATCAGATATCTGGATGAGTGCATATCATGGCATATATGATTGATCCAACAGCGGAAGCATAGGGAATCAACTTCATGCGTTCAACATCTTCGGGTTCGGAGGGTGATTGAGACTTGCTCAAAATTATCCCACTACCCATAGGAATTAAGCCTCTCTTAGACTGATCCATGTTGAAGCGTCGCAGAACCTTGTCAACATAAGATTCTTTACTTAATGCCAATATCCATTTGGGTCTCTCTCTATAGATCCGGATACCTAATATGCATTGTGCTTCTCCCAAATCCTTCATTTGGAAATGATTTCCCAACCACTCCTTAATGGGGGATAACATTAGAATGTCATTTCCAAGAAGTAGTATGTCATCCACATACAATATTAGGAACACAACATTGCTCCCACTGAACTTCATGTATAAGCATGGTTCCTCAACACTTCGAGTTAAACCATTTTCTTTTATAACATGATTAGTCGATGGTTCCAACTTCTTGATGCTTGCTTATAACCATAAATGGATCTTTTAAGCTTGCATACTTTGTTAGGATTTTTAGGATCTACAAAACCTTCAGGTTGCATCATATACACCTCCTCTTCTAGATGCCCATTTTGAAAGGCGGTCTTGACATCCATTTGCCATATTTCATAGTAATGAAATGCGGCGATCGCTAACAGTATCCGAATGGATCTAAGCATGGCTACGGGGGCAAAAGTTTTGTCATAGTGAAGACTATGAACTTGGGTAAAACCTTTTGCCACTAGCCTAGCCTTGTAGACATCATCATGTCCTTCTTTGCCATTCTTTACTTTAAAGACCCATTTGCATTGAAGAGGTCTTGCTCCTTCAGGCAAAACCACCAAGTTCCAAACTTGATTTTCATGCATAGAACTCATTTCGGATTCCATGGCTTCAAGCCATGAAGCTGAATTGGGACTAGAGATTACAGCTTCGTAGGTGGCGGGTCGTCACTTTCTAAAAGTAACACATCAAGACTCCCATCCTCTTGGATAAGTCCAACGTATCTATCAGGATGACGAGTTACTCGACCCGACCTCCTCGGTTTAGGAATAATAACTGAATTAGACGATGAAGGAACGTCTTCATGTGCCTCTACTTCGGTTTGTGGCTCTTGAACTTCATTAAGTTCAAAATTTCTTCCACTCCGTCTCTTAGAAATAAACTCACTTTCTAAGAAGACAGCTTCACTAGACATAAACACTTTGTTTTCATGAGGTTTGTAGAAGTAATAGCCTCGGGAGGTGATGGGGTAACCTACAAAGATGCATTTTTTGGATCGTGGGGCTAGCTTGTTGTCGGTCTTTACCTTAATGTAAGCATTACATCCCCAAATCTTCATATAGGATATATTAGGAACCATTCCTTTCCACATCTCATATGGAGTCTTTTCGGTTGCTTTTGTTGGACTATTGTTCAATGATTTGATTGCGGTTTGGATTGCAAATCCCCAAAAAGACTCAGGTAACTCGGTTTGACTCATCATAGATCGAACCATATCTAGTAGGGTTCGATTTCTCCTCTCGGCAACACCATTAAGTTGTGGTGTACCGGGTGGAGTGAGTTGTGACGCTGCCACAACTTTTCAAGTGTAAATCAAATTCATTACTAAGATACTCTCCACCACGATCGGATCGTAGTGCTTTTATCTTCTTGTTCAATTGGTTTTCTACTTCATTTTGAAATTCTTTAAATTACTCAAACGCTTCACACTTGTATTTCATTAAGTAGATATACCAATATCTACTTAAATCATCGGTGAAGGTAATGAAGTAGTCATAATTACCCTAGCGGTGATAGTCATTGGTCCACATACATCGGTATGTATAAGGCCCAATAGTTCACTAGCTCAAGTCCCTTTACCACTAAAAGAATTACGAGTCATTTTGCCTAGGAGGCAAGATTCGCATATAGCATAGGATTGAAAATCAAATGATTTAATAACATTAGTTGAAACTAATCTTTTAATGCGATTCTCGTTAATATGACCTAATCGACAATGCCAAATGTACGATTCATTTGGATCACTTGATTTGAGTCTCTTGGATTTTATATTATATATGTCATTACTTGGATTTGAAGTCTCTAGAACATAAATGCTATTTATAGAAGAGCCTTGGCATATGACCAAGTCATCTCTAGAAATTATACGACAATTGTTTTTAATGGCAAAATTAAAGCCTTTTATGTCTAACCTAACAATTGAAATAATGTTCTTAGAAAGAGAAGGTACATAAAAACAATTATGCAAATATAACTCAAATCCATTTGCTAGAACAAGTACATAAGTTCCCTTGGATGTGGCCGCTACTCTAGCTCCATTCCCAAGTCGGAGATCAACATCGCCCTTTCTCAGCTTTTCCACGTTTCTTAGCCCCTGCAAATGATTACAAAAGTGAGAACCGCAACCGATATCTAATACCCACGTTGTTGTGGAAGTAAATTTTCAGAAGGAATTTTACCGAGTGGAATAACAAGACAATCCCTAATATTTCCCAAATATATGGGGCAATTCCTCATCCAATGTCCCATACCATGACAATAATGGCATTCATCATCAAGTTTGGCTCCTTTGGTAGTCCCACTAGCCATCTTTTTTCCATTGTTGAATTTTCTACCTTTCTTTCTATTCCTTTTGAACCATTTTCCTTTAGTTGCAAGAGCTTGCTTGCTAGGACTCCGACTAGTTTCGGCATCTCTTTCTTCCAAAGACAAGGATCCCATAGATTTAGTGAGATGGTCTTCCCGAGACACATTCACAAAAGATCTAGTCATAGTAAGAGGTATGGAGGAAGTAATAAAATTAAGGTTTCCTTCGGAACCGATCCCAAAATGAAGCTCTCTAGTTGTATCGAGATTGTTGTTGGAGCAAATATCGTCAAATAAGTTATGACAAGACTCAATGGTAACAGGTGTTGTTGCATTTGTAGGATCCATTGCGATATATAAACTACAAACATAGAGGTAAAGGAAATATTAACATTTGTCATTTTAATCATACTTGTAAACACTTTAAACAAGTTTTAAGCATTTATATAGTGACGTCTACCCAACTATTATAAATTATCCCGAGATTAAAATTCATATCAATTCGGGCACGGTGAGCCGATTTATCCCTTATCAATATAAATCGATGGATTAACTCTTTAATCGATTCTACTTCTAGAACTCTCGGTCGATAAAATTACTTTAATATTTATCTTTAGCCCGGAACACATGCGACTACGGTCACGAAGACTTCCGTTGAGCTCAATTCAAATTTCGATGTAATAACATTTTATTACCCACTTACCCAACGTAACAAGATTAGCACCCAGGTGAGCCGAGCCTACTTCCTTATGAAATTGGGACTCATGATTTCTACTATTTGGTAAGGCTAATTCTCAATTATTATTAAGTTAGAGGTCTTGTCAATTTATTATCTATGACATTTTAAGTGAACTAAAGCGGTGAACTACGATAATTATAATTGACACGGTCGATGACTCGATATGATATGCATGTGTTGTTGTGGCGATTTGGCAATGCATGCAACATATTAAAATAAATGCAAAGCAATAATAAACTTCTAGTATGGCCTTCTTAAAATAGAAAATCAAATAATATATTACATATTCGGAAACCGACTTCTTTGGTCCCTTGAATCTTCAAGTGGCACGCCTCCCAAGAACGCCATCTTTGTCAGAACGCCTTTCCGAATGGCACCCTCTTGAAGAAACTCTATGATTACAAATAATAATAAAAATACAAAGATATTTCTATTATACATTTGTAATGTGAAAAACTAGTAAAAATAAAAGTGATACGACATCACAATAAATTAAAACCGAATCAATATTCAAAATTATATAAATAAAAAGACATTCAACAATTGAAATATGCAGTATTACAATATGTGTCTATCATGCCAAATTATGTGCCAAATCACCCTATTTAACTTATATCGTTTATATAACCCGGTTTTATGGAAATGCATGATAATAACTTTTAAAAATCACAAATCAATACTTAACTCAAATTTAAGCTCAAGTTAATTATCCTAATACTCTTAGGACTCAAAAATTAGTTATCACTCAATTTTTGATAATAATTCAACTTGATTTAATTTCATGCTCATTTTTTACCTTAAAATCATAACACTTATGAAATAAATCCAAATTAAATTACAATAATTTAAAAATTTGAATTTTAAATTTTTTAACATTCTGGAATAATTCCATGACACTCATAATGTCAAAAACCATAGTTAAAAATTTCGAATTTATTTCGAGAAAATATTGTTGCGATTTATCGGTTTTATCAAATAAAACATCTAAAGTATACAAAAATTAATCCAATTAATTTCACAACTTTAGATCTGATAAGTGGGATATAAATTCAACCTAAAATAATTTTCTCATGTCATGCAATTCGTTCTTGCTATTTATGCTATAATAGTCACTATTTATGCCATTTTTACACTAAAAATTCATAAATCATGATAAATGAATCAAGTTCATTTCCAATTTTACACACAATGATTAAAACATGCATGTGACAATATATTAAAATTTCATGGCCCAATTCAAATTTTAACTATATTTAACCATTTTACCTCCTTTTAATTCATTTTTATCTCACAAAAATCGTAAATCATGCAATATTAATCACATTAATACAAAATTTTACATAAAATAATTAAAATATGCAAGTGAGGTCATATAAAAATGTAAAGGTCAGAAACTTAGTTTAATCATATTTAGCATTTTAATTTCCATTTTAGTCATAAAAATGTAATCAAATCACTGAAAATCATTAAAATGAGCAATAAAATACCATAAATCATAAAAATGACCTAAAACCATTTTAGGATCAGAATATATAACATGCATCATGATTTTGTGATTTACTCTAATAAATCACAAATTTTTAGTTTTAATTAAGTTACTAATAACACGAAAAAAACTATAAATCGATTATGCATGCAACATCTTATGCTCTGATACCAATTAATAGAATCATATACCTATTATTAGACTCTTTTAATAGTGAAAAAATTAAAATTAAAATTATTAGTTCTTTAGATCTAGTGCATGCATAACTAAATAAGAGATTAAATAATAAGAACAATGTCCCTTACATTGTTATATGGCTTGAAAAATTGGGCCTAAACAAGGTCACCTTCCTTAGTTGTTTTTGAGCTAAAATGTATTGGATGATCCTCCAAAATCCCAATGTAGAGATTCTCCTTTGATTGCACCCAAGACAAATCCCTTAAACTAATATATTAATTAACTAGATTAATACACTAATATCCTTAAAATGATTCTAATAATATTCTTATTACTACACTAGTAATCTAATATTGTATTTAGAATTTATGATGAATAATTTATAAGGTTTCTAAACCATTTTTGAGAGAGTTGTGAGAGAAGGAGAGAAATGCTTGTAGAATGAATAATGAATACTGATAGAGTAAATAAGAGAACAAATTCTCTTAACAAAGAGGAGGAAAACCGGTGGGGGTCAAGGGGCAGATGCCAAAATATGGTATCTCTTTTTCCTTTTACTCTTCTCAATATTTTGGGTGTGCAAGGCTAGAAGGTGTAGGTGTAATTATTTAAATTTTCTCACATAAAATAATATCACCCACTAACACCTTCCACCTCCATTTTTTCGGTCCATATATATATAATGGACTACCATTTTATTTTGTCAATTTGTCATTTATCACACAATATGTCACATGTAGTATGTTACATGTTATTAATTAATTTAATGCATATTTATCAATAAAATATCATTTTATATATAACAAATTGACTAGTGATACTTGATCACATAAATAAAATGGGTCATTTAATTATAATTAACAACATATTGTAATTATAATTAACCATTCATTCTTATTTCAATTGTTTCACAAACAATAATAAATATTAGTAATAAAGTATTTCAATTACTAAATCAAATCTTATTTAATTAAATTTTAATAAGATATAAATAATCTCTCTCACAATTGAATTGTTCAATTTTAAGGGATTTATTAACTTGTATCGTCATACAATTAATCAATTTGTCTATTAAGGGAATTGTCCTTTAGGTGTGACCTTAAGGGATCAACTGATCACCACTGTCAGACGACAGTAATGTCAAACTCTAGTTAGTCAATCATTGCTGATTAATGTTGATCAGTTGACTATATAAATGAATCATCCCTCACGTATTCTTAAGTTGAGAATTAAACATGTGATCGCACTATTGTTGAGGACACATACTCCAATAGAGGTGTGAGTCCTTTCATGTTCCCAGGACTCAAAAACTCATAGCCATAAAGAGTCTGAAAATGACTCTCTAAATGCTCTATACTACATGATATACAAGGTATGTAATCATGAGATAAGAAAAACAAAGGAAAATGAGGGGTAGGAGACTCACAATGGTATAAGATGAGATGCTATGAAAGCCATCAACTCCTTAATTGTGTCGTCCTCCTTTTGTTAGTTCAACAATCAACTATCATTCATCATCCTCCTCCAAGGATCTGGAGGCATCACCATCAGCATCTTCACTTGAACTTTGGTCACTTTCTTCATTACTTGCCTCGCTACTCTCCCCATGTTTATCATCAACATGCTCCTCACTCCTAGCAACCTGGATTTCCCTTTCTTCATCTTAGGAGGCTTGAGGAAAGAATACCTTTCTATCCACCCAATCCGATAAAGGACTCTTGGGATCAAGAAGTCCTTGCCTAGCAAACTGAAATAGTTGTGAATATTGGGCATAGTAGGCATTCACCCGATCCTTGTAAGCCTCTTTATGGTCATGCTTCATGAACATAGTCAAGTAATCGTTGCCTTCCACAACATATGGATCATCGGTTGTGAATTCTTTAAAGGCAAAGGGGTAAGGCGGTATAACTAAGCAGGAGGGGTCTTTATTTGGATTTTGTTGTTTGTTGATGATTGTCTTGGCAAGTCGGGAGACGGGAATAAGATATTTGTTTCGGTGAGTGGAAATGCGGCAAATTTTTCGTGGCAAGACTATAGAGTCGGCTCCCATGATTATCCGTTCGTATCCCGGGGTTGAGTTAGCATGTGTCACCAAATGGAATTCGTGAATTGGTGAACTCATATCAAGGACATGACCACCCTTAACCGGCTTGTAAGCTTTGTTCTCATTGAAGTTTGGGTTAAAGTGTTTAGCCAACTTTGTTATAAAGCCACCATTGACAATAAAGGCCGTCTTTTCCTTTTGTTCTTGGATGTCCATCCACCTCTCCAACAACAATTGGATAATGTTTTAATCATTCTTAGACTTCCCATGGACATTCATGTGAAACTCTAAGTAAGCAAGGTCAGTTCGGTCATATGATTTGCTTCTTTTCTTTCTTTTAATGTATTGGCTATGGACCGATGCCAATACCAAATACCCGGATGGTGGATATACAAGGCATTTCACTTCCTAAAAGTGGTAAATTCTTGTCCGGCAATCGCCTTCCATAGGGGTTCGGCATTGAAATTTAGAGGCTTCTTGAAGAAATCCCAATGGTCACGAAACCCAAGTACCTTACCTAAATGACCCTTAATCATGCGCCTACTTTGGTTCTCAAGCCGAAACTCAACATACCTTCGAGTTTCTACCTTATACACCTTTAAAGAGCTAATGAACTCCAAAGTAAGGTTTGGGTAAGTCAATTCTTCCATCTCGAACTAGGTAGATAACCCCATAGTTTCGAAGAATGCTCTAGTTTGATCAAGCACTCCCAACTTTCTTAAAGTCTCTTGCCAAACAAATTCGGTGGCAATGACTTTCTTTTTGCTAAGGGATTCAAATGCATTTATATGATCATTAGTAAGGAAAGTTACCTTCAGATAGTCTTTGATTTGCTCGACCTTCGGTGTTTGATGTGACCATTATTTGAGAATATTTAGTCCCCGAATTAGCCTTGATCCCATGCGTTTTAGTGCATATTTGGGTCATTTATTGTCTTTAGTCCTTTGTTTTGCATATTCTTTGAGGTTTTGATCTCGTGGTAGGAAAGGAGTGCAAACCTTGCATTTTTATGGCAAAATGGAGCTAAATTGATTGAATTCAATGACCAAGCATCAAAGAGAAGACAAGACTAGAAGGCCTTTGTACATATTGTAGTAGATGGGCAATGATGAGAAAAGATCCTTGCATCCCTGAGGAAATCCTCAAGGATTGTATGAAGAGAAAGGAAGAAAAGAAGAAAGGAAGAAGCTGATCGACAATCCGAGCGGATTGCCCACAATCCGCCCGTCCTAGACAAACAATCCGAGCGTCTTCCTCAGAAGGCCGCTCGTCCACAAACACCACAATCCGCCCGTCCACCCCAGAAATCCGCTCGTCCAAAACACCCACAATCCGCTCGTCCCGTGCTCTGGACGCTCGGATTGTGTGACTGCTATTTCGTCTTCTACATGTTCTATGAAGGATGCGCATACCTCGGGAAAGACTAGCAAAAAGGAGACTCGCATATTTTTCTGAGTGGAGCGATTCCTCAAGGACTTAATCGTCATTTAAGCCCTTAGTAAACCCTAATTTGTGTACCTAATCCCCACTATAAATACCCCATTAGTCTAATTAGATAATCATGTTCTTCTTAGCAATCTCTAGTGTAGTTTATATCAATCTAATCTCTCTTTAATCTTGTAATCAACTTTTAATCAAGTCTTAATACAAATCTCATTTCCTTAATCTCTCTTTTGTTCATCTTTCATTTTGGGTAATTGAAGATTATTTGGGTTATTATTGGGAGATTGACAACCTTCCAATCAATCATCAAGTACTTCTATTATTCTTTGCTTTATTATTGGAATCATTAGTAGGTATAATTCTCTTAATCCCTTTTTAATTATTGTTAATCATCTTCATTTATTCATCATGTTTTACTTTGTTGGTATGATTGACAACCTAGCTAGCATGTTCAACATGATAATGAGTGAGTGGTTTCCTTAGCTAGGGTTAATGGGTAATTAGGGGAAACCAACATGGGGGATGATTCATGCTTAAATTAATTTGTTTTCATAGTTTATTTGCTTGCTTGTTGTGATCTCAACTTATGCACATGTTATGTTTGATGAAATGCGAGCCTATGAATCCTTGCATTTTTTACCCATCACCTATCTTTTCAATGAGACTTGTAAGACATAAACCAACTCGAGTCTCATTAGACCATGCATATAGTTGAGTTGGGAAGATTAAGTCGACTTGTAGGTGTTGTACAATCTAATCGATTCGGCTCCGGACCCAAACTTTCCTAGGATTGTAAGATATAAACCAACTCGATCCATCACAACAATAATTGATTGCTTATAATTTGAGAATATGATTGTATGATCAATTCCCATGAATCCCATATGACCTCATGACACCCTAGTGCTTTTTAACAATGGTTTACACCATTTTTTAATCATCTTGCTTGTTTACTTTCATTGCTATTTAGTTTAGTGATCTTCTATTGAAACCCCAAATTGTGACACCCCTAGACACCGCTAGTTGCAATTGAAAATCACATCTCAATTCCCGTCCCTTGGGATCCGACCTTTACTTGCCTCTTTACTAATAGTAGAGTTGTTTGTGTAGTTATAAATATTGTTTGGGTCTAGGTGCTCCTAACGACAAGTACCGAAAACTAAACCTCTCAAGAGAGTCCGGCCAAAAATGGCGCCGTTGCCGGGGACGGTGTTAACTTGATTTAGATTTTCTTAGATTGTTATTAGTTGTGTCTTTCTTTGCCATGAGGAAGTAAAACTTCTCAAGGTTTGTTCTAATTATTTTCAAGTTGTTTGATATTTTGCATGTCTAGAAGATCACAAGGTAACTTGTTACCCTTTGATCACGAAATTGAAAGGACTTTGACAACCAATAGAAGACTTGCTAGAGGAACTTTGAGAGGTATTGGTGAGGTTGTAGATATTCAACCAAACGCTATTGAGTTCGTCAACCCTTTTGCAAGAGAAGGTGAGGAGAACCCAACACAAAATCCAACACAAAATCAACCCACATTGCCTAAATTTTCATCACATTCCATACCCACCAAAGAGAACCTACCCAATGGTACTCCCACACCACAACACTTAACCGGAAATTTCATTGCGAAATCCGCATTTATCCAATTAGTCGAAAGAAGCCAATTTGGGGGGATGACTAGTGAAGACCCTCACTCTCACATGGAGACTTTTTGTGACTATTGTGATGCGATTTCTCAAACCGGTGTAACTCAAGACCAAATTTGATGGGTCTTATTTCCTTTTTCTCTAATTGGCACCGCAAAACAATGGTTGAAAGGCCTTGATAAGGCTACACTCGGAATTGACTCTTGGAAGAAATTTGCCCTAGCTTTCTATAAAACGTTCTACCCACCGGAAAAGACTAACATGCTAAGAGCTCAAATTACGGGCTTTAAGCAAAGAGATGAAGAATCCTTGTATGAAGCTTGGGAGCGATTCAAGGGAATTTGTCGCTCATGTCCTCATCATGGACTTAGCGAGTGGTTCTTGGTACAACAATTTTGGAATGGTCTTTATGAAGACTCAAGAAACATTCTCAACATGGGATCAAATGGTATATTCACCGAAGTTGACGATAATCAAACTTGGAACAAGATTGAGGAAATGGCGGTTCATAATTCATAATATAGTAGACCTCGCAAGGCTACTAGAGGAGGAAAGCATGAAGTGGACTTTATTACTCGATTGGGTGCTCAACTTAGTGCTCACATTGATACCATCAATTTGATGTCCGAAAAAGCTATGGCTAGACTTGAAGAAGCCTCAAAATCACCAAAGCAACATGTTAATGCCATGACGACATCTTCATCAATCCCAAGTGGGATATGTGAGAATTGTGGAACTTTGGGACATGACCAAAGTGAATGTAGGGGAACAAATGAACAAGTCAATGCTTTTCAAGCATATAAGAGTGGTACCCCTTATTCAAATTATTACAATGAAAACACTAAATTCCACCCAAATCTCTCATACAAAAGCGAAAATGCTCAAAACCTTCAACCAACATACACCCCACCTCCCATGAGAAACCAAAATCAAAGACCCTTTTACAACCAAAACCAAGGTTACAAAATCAGACTCCATATAATCAACAAAATGACCAAGGTTTTGATGTTCAAAAACCGGTCCTCCAAATGCAAAAGAATCAACAAGAGTTTTTCACTCAAATGTAAAAGGATAGTCAAGCAAAGGAAATCACCATCAACAACATCCTATCCCACACCAAAATGTTAGAAACCCAATTGACTCAACTAGCATCTTCAAGCTCACAAAGACAAAAGGGGCAATTACCACCTCAAAATAATCCTCCGAGACATGAAACGGTTAGTGCCATCCACTTGAGGAGTGGTACGAGGTATGAAGCACCAAAGAAGCAAGTTGAGGATGAAGTTGTGGAAGCTAGTGACAAAGACGAAGTGGTGCAAAACTCCAAGGATGGAGAACCATCAAAAGAAGAAGTTTCAAAGACAAGTGAAGACAAGGCCAAGGAGAAGGAACCCATTGTGATTAGACTTCCTTTTCCAAGTCATCAAGCCAAGCCCAAATTTGATCACCAACTTAGAAAATTTATGGAAATTGTGAAGAATTTGGAAGTCTCGATTCCTTTCACGGAAATAATCAATCACATGCCGGCCTATGCAAAGTACATGAAAGACATGCTTACGAAAAAGAAGTCGATCCGGAAGCTCGAAACTATCGCCTTCACTAAGGTGAGTAGTGCAATCCTTCAAGGGAGTTCACCTCCGAAACTTAAAGATCCGGGAAGCTTCTCAATACCGTGTACCATTGGCGACACATCGATCAACAAAGTCTTATGTGATCAAGGGGCTAGTGTGAGTGTTATGCCGTATTCGGTAAGTAAAAGGTTAGGGATGGGAGAGCTTAAATGTACCAATATCACACTCCAAATGACCGATAGATCGACGTCGACACCATTAGGGATATGGGACGATGTTCCCGTAAGAGTTGGGAAATTTTTCATCCCGGTGGACTTTGTCATTGTTGACATGGAAGAAAACTCCAATATTCCAATCATTCTAGGTAGACCTTTCTTACACACCGCGGGTGCGGTGATAGATGTGAAGCATGAAGAGCTCACTCTAGAGGTGGGAGATGAGAGCATAACTTTCAATCTTGACAAGACCATGAGAGCTCCCCGTTTGCATGAACCATGTTTTATGGTTGATCATTATAGCCGGAAGAATGAGAGGAAGAAGTCGGAATTCCAATGGAAAAAGAAAGTTGACGATGCTCCATCAAAAGAGAAAGTGAATTGTAACAAAGAGAGCTTGAAAAGATCACCCATGACAAGTGAAGAGAATGGCCCCATTGGCCAAAACAAGAAAGGAGAAGAGTTGTCTCTATCAACTCAAGAGATTTTTAATGATCAAGTAGACGAAGTTAGTGGTCTTTGGGACGATGAGTTTGAAGGGATTTTCAATCCCTACATTGGTAATGCTATCGATCAAGACCAACATAAAGGACAACAAGTGAAAAGATCTATTGAGGATCTTTATCATGATAATGAACAAGCTTTTGGCTACTTCTTCAAGGTGTTGAGTAACATCAACAACACCTTGAACATGCCCCCATGACATCTCACTAAGGATAAGAGTTTGGTGGAGTCCTCTCCAAACCACCATTTGTAAATATTTCTAACTCCCTAACTTGCATTTTAATTCTTACATTGCATTTTTGTCATTTTTGGCTTTTTGTGCGTTGATCAAGATATTCATCATTTTTTAGAGAAGTGAGGAAGGGACTAATGATTTTATTGATGTGTAGTGCTTTAACTTAGTGTGGGGATAGCAATTGCCTAGGCTATTCATGCCTTTATAGTGCCCCTACAATGAAGAACACGGAATTTGAAGAATGAAAATGACACGGGATATGCAAGTGCACGGATGGACCTGAATCCGGGTAGACTAGGAGGAATCCGAGCGTCTTCTGGGTAATCCACTCGTCTTATAGGAATCCGAGCATCTGTGGAAGAATCCGTCCGTCCAAATGAGCTGCAAAATCAAAAAAATTGGTCGGTTAGAGAATCCAAGCGTCCCAGCTGAGAAGACGCTCGTCTAAAACTGGCCTCTCGTTTTTGCAGAAAGACGCTCGTCTTTTTGCCAGTGCAGATTTGGCAAAGTTCCTGTAAGAGAATCTGTAACACCCCGCGCTTTCCTTATATTTTAAATAAATTTTTAAGTAATTTTTATTAAATAATTATTATTTAAAGCTTATTTTCATAAAATATCGTCATAGCCTTGTAACGGTAATAATAGTGTAGATTTTAATAATATTATTCTCCGTCTCGAGTTATAGTAGACTTGGGACGAAAATTCTAGTGGATACCGACTCGTTTTGAGTTATTGGGCTTAACTTGACTTATGGGCCTTTTCTCTCCTCTTTTCTCTACACAAAACCTCAACTAAACCCTCACAACTTCATCTCCCTCACTTGTAATTTCTGAAATTTCCCAACAACCACCCCACCATTGTTGAACCTTCCCTTACTAACCCTAAAACCACCATATCTCACTCAATTCTTCACCAATCTCGTTCCTTTTCGCGCCATTCTCTTCCTTTTCTCATTTCCCTTCTTTCTAAGTAAGAAAGTCGCCATCTTTTCCTCTATTTTGAAATTCTCATCTTTCAAGGATGTGGATTCTTGACTTAATATCTTTATTTTTGTGTTTAGGGGAGAACTTGGACAACCCGGAGGAGGATAGCTACATCATTGACGAGTCTTTAGAAGATTGAAGTGCAAAAAGGTAACGGTGATGGGTTACTCGACTTTTATGTTAAAATTGTGTGGTTTTATGTAGTTATAATCTCATATGAATGTTAAAAGTTGTATCTTTCATGATTGGTGCTAATTTGGTTGTTGAATGTCATGCTTGTTTGCAATTCTCACATGTTTGGATGAAAATCTCATGCTACATCTCTTGAATCCGAAATTACCCATTCACATGCTCAAATATGTTGTTTTTCCGAGTTAGAATCATGCTAGGATACGTAAACAATTGATGAGAAACGATTTTTGTTGGTTTCAAATGATTTGGAAGTGTTTTGCATGGAATTTGCGTGTTTGTAGTCCCAGTAGGGTGACGGCGGCGGTCTCTTGACCATTTGGGAGATCCCGTAAGTTTTGGACTCATTTTAGAAAGCTGTAGTCCCCTGGTGTAGGGTGGCCGTCTCTTCGACCGGGTGGGAGTACACCGAGGATTTTAGGTGATTTTGAGTTTGGGCGTATTCCCAGTAGGGTGATCGCGGCCGGTCACCGACCTACTGGGAGTGCACTGATGGTTTTATGTGTTTTTGAAATTTGGCTGTAGTCCCAGCCGGGTGACCGGCGGCCGGTCTACTGACCGGCTGGGAGTGCACTGTAAGTTTTATTAAATTTTGACTTTGGCATGTTGTCCCAGCCGGTGGCCCGGCGGGCGTACACCACCCGGCTGGGAGTCCCCTGTTTGTTCTATTTCACTTGCGACTTCTAATAATGATTGAGCTATGCATGCATCTTCTTTCCTATCGATAATTGGTTACTTTAAGACTCATTAATGTTATGATCATGCATAATGGTTATGGTTCTTGTTCGGACCCGAGTGTGACGTTTTACATTGTGAGACTACTCGACTTTCCCTATTTATTTGCCCTCGGACATTGGGTCACGGTTAGGTGCCATTGTTTCCGAGTTGGGCTATTTTTTCCTTCCGCCTTTTTCGGACCGGGGGTCACGGTTAGGTGACAAGGTTCCGCTTGAGGTTACTCGACTTTCGGGCACGGTTAGGTGTACCATATTTCGAGTCTTGGATACGATTTGGTATCGTTTGTCGAATCGGGTGTCGTCCATCCCGAGAGTCTGGCCAGGTTTAGACTAGGACCGTATTATGATCGTCGTCCTACCAAGAGGTTGGAGTCTAGAGGGTTGTCTTGTTTGAGTCTATACTTTGTAATTTGTCTTACATTTGAGTTGAGTCAATATTTGACCGTTTGACCTAATAATTCTTCTCTCATTTATGCGTAACTACTCTTATTGCATTTTGTATACTAATCATGATCCTCTCGTCACCGTAAGTATCTTACTCTCATGCTTGTTTATTTGATTAAATTCTTAATTACTTGTATTTTGACATATTGTGGTGGGAGAACCCGAGTTACTCCCCACCGACGTGGCTTTCATATTTATTATGAATGACGGGTTTGTGATGAAGCTTAAGTGGGGAAGACCGTGTGAGCTAGCGAGTTCTTACCTCGGACCTTATTTAGTTATCACATAATAGACTCACCGACTTTTCGAATCTATGTTAATTCGTGGGATATCTTTTCCCCAATAAATAGACTTGTTTTGTAAACTTAAACTTCACTGTCTAAACTTATTTATCGTGTTGGTGATGCCTCGCGTTGGACTTCTTTAGAAGCCTTAAAAGTTTTCAAAAATCTCGTGTTTCCGCCACGATTTACTAGTTACTTTTAGTTACCTCAACGAGGGGTGTCACAGTTGGTATCAGAGCATATATTGCTCCCGACGCACACACGTGTACCCCAACTTAAAATTATTACTTGACCTTGAATAATGAATGAGAGATGGGTAGAATTAAGGACCTAAGTTGGTAGCCTTTTTGTGTATGCTTTGTGATAGGTTCTAACTTGTTTACTCTTGTGCAAAGAAGATGGTACGAGCGACCAATGTGGAGAATGCTATCATGCAAGCCCTCACTCAAGTGCTTGCTAATCAACAAAATGTTCAACCCGCTTCCCCTCTACATGAAGCCAACCGTCAAGGAAGCTATGCTTGGATTGCAAGTCAACTAGCAAGGAACAAGGCTAGGACCTATGGTGGTGAAGTGGATCCCGTTGCTCTCTCGGAATGGTTTCGTGATATGGAGAAGAACTTCTCTCTCTTTGATGCCCGAGAGGAGGACAAGGTGAGATTAGCCTCTCACTTTCTTGTGAAGGAAGCCGATAGGTGGTGGACTTTGACCGGTCCTACCGCTACTCAAGACCCCAACTTTGATTGGAACCGCTTCAAGTCACTCGTGGAGACTCGCTTCTATCCTAAGGAGCTCAAGCAACAAAGGTTGAAGGAATTCATGGATTTCAAGCAAGGGAAGCTATCAATTCAAGCCTACACCGACAAGTTTAATGAACTTGCTCATTATGCCTCCAAGTTCGTGAAAGATGAAGAAGATCGTGTCTACTTCTACAAGAACAAGTTGAACCCTAAGGTGGAAAGCATGGTGAGAAGAAGCTCAACTACCTTCGTGGAAGTTTATGATGATGCTATTTGGGCCGAAAGTTCTTTGAAGGCCATTGAAGAAGATTCCAAAATCCACTCCTCTTCTCATTCTTATCGTTCTAACTTTCATGGCAAGAGACCATTTGTGCCTTCTACTTCCAACTATGCCAACAAGAGAAGGTTTGTGCCAAGGATGCAAGATCATGGAGGACAAGGACCGAGAGTTCAAGAATCTAGAGGACAAGTTCCCACACCAACCAATGAACTTGAGAAGGACCGTAAGTGCTACCATTGTAGGCAAGCTCTACACCCCGGAGTTGGATGCTATGGCAAGCCCTTGACTTGCTTTCATTGTAAGAAGCCCGGACATCGTGTTGCCGATTGCCCCGAGAAGAAGAATGCCCCTACTCCAAATGCTAGGCCAAGAGGAACTATCTTTGTCATGAGTCGAGCCGAAGCCGCCGCTCATCCCGATATCATTACGGGTATGTTCTCAATTTTTGATCAACCTTGCCTTATTCTATTCGATACCGGCGCATCTTTATCCTTTATATCTTCCAAGTTTTCGGAAAAATTAGCCCTTGAACCAATTCCTAGTGAGGAAACTTCTATATCTTTACCTTCCGGAGAAATGTTCTCTTGTTCCCTTTCTTTCTCCGACATTCCTATCTCTATTTCGGGAACCTTGTTCCCCGCTAACCTACTTCGTTTTCCCCTTGAGGAATTCGATGTAATTTTGGGTATGGATTGGTTGTCAAAGTATGATGCAAGATTCGAGTGTAGAGACCAAAAGATTCGCCTCAAGAGTCCGCTAGGCACTCGTGTGTCTTATAGAGGAGTCCGTTCCCAAGAAGGTGTGAAGTTGATTTCCGCTTTGAAGTTGATGAGTATGAGGAGGAAAGGTTACCAAATCTTTCTATGCGTGGTGACTTCTACCTCCCCTTCCTTACCAAATATCGAAGAAGTGCCCGTGGTTTGTGAGTTCGCCGATGTCTTTCCCGAAGAATTGCCCGGAATTCCTCCCGAGCGTGATGTTGAGTTCTCTATCGACCTTGTACCCGGAACCGGTCCGATTGCTAAAGCCCCGTACCGTATGGCGCCAACCGAGTTGAAGGAGTTGAGAAAGCAACTTGATGAGATGATTGAGAAAGGATTCATTAGACCTAGTGCCTCGCCTTGGGGTGCTCCCGTTCTCTTTGTGAAGAAGAAAGATGGATCTATGAGACTTTGCATTGACTACCGTGAGCTTAACCGTGTTACCATCAAGAACAAGTATCCTCTACCAAGAATTGAAGATTCGTTTGATCAACTCAAAGGTGCTTCTACTTTCTCCAAGATTGATTTGAGATCCGGTTATCACCAAATCCCCGTTCGTGAGTCCGATATCCCTAAGACCGCCTTTAGCACGAGATATGGACATTTCGAGTTTAAGGTGATGCCCTTTGGTTTAACCAATGCCCCTTCTATCTTCATGGACCAAATGAACCGGACCTTTAGCGAGTTCTTAGACAAGTGTGTTGTGGTCTTCATAGATGATATCCTCATCTTTTCCAAGTCCGAAGAAGAGCATGCCAATCACCTTCGTATCATTTTGGAAATCCTCCGTCGTGTCAAAGTGGTTTGCCAAATTCTCCAAGTGTGAATTTTGGTTGTCTAAGGTGTCTTTCCTAGGCCATGTGATATCTAAAGATGGTGTCATGGTAGATCCTTCGAAGATTGAAGCCGTGATCGAGTGGAAGAGTCCAACCGATGTTGGTGAGATCCGTAGTTTCTTGGGTTTGGCGGGTTACTACCGCCGCTTTGTGAAAGATTTTTCCAAGCTTGCTAGACCGATGACTCAACTTTTGAAGAAAGAGACCAAGTTTGTGTGGACCGAAGCTTGTGAAAGTGCATTCCAAGAGTTGAAGAAGAGGTTGACTACCGCCCCCGTGTTGACCTTGCCCGAGGATGGAGTTGATTTTGATGTGTTTTGTGATGCTTCTAAGATGGGTTTGGGTTGTGTTCTCATGCAAAATAGAAGAGTTGTTGCCTATGCTTCGCGACAATTGAGGGTTCATGAGGTGAACTATCCCACTCATGATTTGGAGTTAGCCGCCATCGTTCATGCCTTGAAGATGTGGAGACACTACCTCATTGGAGTCCATTGCCGTATCTACACCGATCATAAGAGTTTGATGTATATCTTCACCCAAAAGGATTTGAATATGAGACAACGACGATGGTTGGAATTGGTGAATGATTACGACATGGAGTTGTTGTATCATGAAGGAAAGGCAAATGTGGTTGCCGATGCCCTTAGTAGGAAGTCTACTCATCCCTTGAGTGCTATCCGTGTACTCCCCGATGACCTTTGTGCCGAGTTTCGTAAGTTAAGTTTGCAACTTGTAGAGGGTGGTTTTGATTATCTTGGTGCTATGGTTGCCGAGCCCGTGCTTCACCGTGAGATTCTAGATAGCCTTGTGGGCGATGCTACATTTAAAAGTTTTCAAGCCAAGCTTCTTGAAGGGAAAGCAAAGGATTGTGAGATTGATGCTAGAGGTTACCTCCGTTACCGAGGACGCATGTATGTGCCCGATGCCGTTGATTTGAGGAAGAGAGTTCTAGATGAAGCTCATCTATCCCCTTATTCGATTCACCCCGGAGGAGACAAGATGTATAAGGATTTGAAGCTTCAGTTTTGGTGGCCTAACATGAAGAATGACATTGTGTCATATGTGGGAAGATGTCTTACTTGCCAACAAGTAAAGATTGAGCATAAGAGACCCGGTGGTTTGCTACAACCGTTGGATGTTCCTTTATGGAAGTGGGAGTCCATTTCCATGGATTTTGTGATGGCTTTGCCTAAGACTGTTGGTGGAAAGGATGCCGTATGGGTTGTTGTGGATAGGTTGACCAAGTGTGCTAGGTTCATTCCTATCAAAGAGACTTGGAGTTTAGACCGTCTTGCTAGTGCTTATGTTGAAGAGATCGTTCGTTACCACGGTGTTCCTAAGGAGATCGTTTCGGATCGTGACCCGAGGTTTTGTTCAAGATTTTGGAAAGCTTTGCAAGATGCTATGGGTAGTAAGTTGTTGATGAGTACCGCTTTTCATGCCGCTACCGATGGACAATCCGAGAGGACGATTCAAACTTTAGAAGACTTGTTGCGTGCTTGTGCCCTTGATTTTCATTCTAGTTGGGAGAAGAGCTTACC
Organism: Silene latifolia; assembly: GCF_048544455.1. Taxonomy (NCBI): domain Eukaryota; kingdom Viridiplantae; phylum Streptophyta; class Magnoliopsida; order Caryophyllales; family Caryophyllaceae; genus Silene; species Silene latifolia. The sequence goes on from NC_133532.1 coordinate 71,027,901, forward strand.
TTTGGTGGAATTTTCTTACAATAATAGTTATCATGCTTCTATCAAGATGGCCCCTTATGAAGCCCTTTATGGAAGGAAATGTCGCATCCGATCCGTTGGGATCAAGCAAGTGATGTCCGTGATCTAGGACCCGACAAGTTAGCCGAGACGATTGATCAAGTGAAGCTCATCCGTGAAAGAATGAAAGCCGCCCAAGATCGCCAGAAATCCTATGCCGATGTTCGCCGTCGACCCTTGGAATTTGAAGTTGGAGATAAAGTGTTCTTGAAGGTGTCCCCGATGAAGGGAGTCAAGAGATTTGGAGTCAAAGGGAAGTTGAGTCCAAAGTACATTGGACCCTATGAAGTGGTAAAGAGGATTGGTGTCGTGGCTTATAAGTTGGATTTGCCCCGAGTTTGGGTAAAGTTCATGATGTCTTTCATGTTTCTCAACTTAGGAAATACATTAGCGACCCTAGTCATGTGTTGCAAAATGAGATTCCCGAGCTTGAGCCTAGTCTTTCTTTCGAGGAGAGACCGATTCGTATCTTGGACAAGAAGGAGAAGAAGCTAAGGAGCAAAGTGGTGCCCTTGGTGAAGGTTTTGTGGAAGTGTGGTGATGTTGAAGAAGAGACTTGGGAGCCGGAAGCTTCCATGCGTGTCAAGTACCCTAGTTTGTTTTCTTAAGGTAATACCTTTTCGTTTCAAGTTTCGAGGGCGAAACTTTTTAAAAGGTGGGATGATTGTAACACCCCGCGCTTTCCTTATATTTTAAATAAATTTTTAAGTAATTTTTATTAAATAATTATTATTTAAAGCTTATTTTCATAAAATATCGTCATAGCCGTGTAACGGTAATAATAGTGTAGATTTTAATAATATTATTCTCCGTCTCGAGTTATAGTAGACTTGGGACGAAAATTCTAGTGGATACCGACTCGTTTTGAGTTATTGGGCTTAACTTGACTTATGGGCCTTTTCTCTCCTCTTTTCTCTACACAAAACCTCAACTAAACCCTCACAACTTCATCTCCCTCACTTGTAATTTCTGAAATTTCCCAACAACCACCCCACCATTGTTGAACCTTCCCTTACTAACCCTAAAACCACCATATCTCACTCAATTCTTCACCAATCTCGTTCCTTTTCGCGCCATTCTCTTCCTTTTCTCATTTCCTTCCTTTCTAAGTAAGAAAGTCGCCATCTTTTCCTCTATTTCGAAATTCTCATCTTTCAAGGATGTGGATTCTTGACTTAATATCTTTATTTTTGTGTTTAGGGGAGAACTTGGACAACCCGGAGGAGGATAGCTACATCATTGACGAGTCTTTAGAAGATTGAAGTGCAAAAAGGTAACGGTGATGGGTTACTCGACTTTTATGTTAAAATTGTGTGGTTTTATGTAGTTATAATCTCATATGAATGTTAAAAGTTGTATCTTTCATGATTGGTGCTAATTTGGTTGTTGAATGTCATGCTTGTTTGCAATTCTCACATGTTTGGATGAAAATCTCATGCTACATCTCTTGAATCCGAAATTACCCATTCACATGCTCAAATATGTTGTTTTTCCGAGTTAGAATCATGCTAGGATACGTAAACAATTGATGAGAAACGATTTTTGTTGGTTTCAAATGATTTGGAAGTGTTTTGCATGGAATTTGCGTGTTTGTAGTCCCAGTAGGGTGGGACGGCGGCCGGTTCATGACCGGCTGGGAGATCCCGTAAGTTTTGGACTCATTTTAGAAAGCTGTAGTCCCAGTGGTGTGACGGCGTCGACGATCTGGACTGGGGGAGTACACCGAGGATTTTAGGTGATTTTGAGTTTGGGCGTATTCAGTAGGGTGATCGGCGGTCTCTCGACCTACTGGGAGTGCTGTGATGGTTTTATGTGTTTTTGAAATTTGGTGTAGTCCCAGTAGGGTGACGGCGGCCGGAGGTCGACTTGGCCTGGGAGTGCACTTTGTAAGTTTTATTAAATTTTGACTTTGGCATGTTGTCCCGGCCGGTGGCCGCGGCGTACACCACCCTACTGGGAGTCCCCTGTTTGTTCTATTTCACTTGCGACTTCTAATAATGATTGAGCTATGCATGCATCTTCTTTCCTATCGATAATTGGTTACTTTAAGACTCATTAATGTTATGATCATGCATAATGGTTATGGTTCTTGTTCGGACCGGAGTGTGACGGTTTACATTGTGTGACTACTCGACTTTCCCTATTTATTTGCCCTCGGACATTGGGTCACGGTTAGGTGCCATTGTTTCCGAGTTGGGCTATTTTTTCCTTCCGCCTTTTTCGGACCGGGGGTCACGGTTAGGTGACAAGGTTCCGCTTGAGGTTACTCGACTTTCGGGCACGGTTAGGTGTACCATATTTCGAGTCTTGGATACGATTTGGTATCGTTTGTCGATCGGGTGTCGTCCATCCCGAGAGTCTGGCCAGGTTTAGACTAGGACCGTATTATGATCGTCGTCCTACCAAGAGGTTGGAGTCTAGAGGGTTGTCTTGTTTGAGTCTATACTTTGTAATTTGTCTTACATTTGAGTTGAGTCAATATTTGACCGTTTGACCTAATAATTCTTCTCTCATTTATGCGTAACTACTCTTATTGCATTTTGTATACTAATCATGATCCTCTCGTCACCGTAAGTATCTTACTCTCATGCTTGTTTATTTGATTAAATTCTTAATTACTTGTATTTTGACATATTGTGGTGGGAGAACCCGAGTTACTCCCCACCGACCGTGGCTTTCATATTTATTATGAATGACAGGTTTGTGATGAAGCTTAAGTGGGGAAGACCGTGTGAGCTAGCGAGTTCTTACCTCGGACCTTATTTAGTTATCACATAATAGACTCACCTACTTTTCGAATCTATGTTAATTCGTGGGATATCTTTTCCCCAATAAATAGACTTGTTTTGTAAACTTAAACTTCACTGTCTAAACTTATTTATCGTGTTGGTGATGCCTCGCGTTGGACTTCTTTAGAAGCCTTAAAAGTTTTCAAAAATCTCGTGTTTCCGCCACGATTTACTAGTTACTTTTAGTTACCTCAACGAGGGGTGTTACAGAATCCGCTCGTCTTTGAGGAAAGCCGCTCGTCTTCACTGAAAGACAATCGTCTTTGGGCGAGTTTTCCTGAAGCCAAATTGAGCAGAATTCGAGCGTCCCGAAGGGAATCCGCTCGTCTTCCCCCTACAGTTTTGAATTTTTTGGGTGTTTTAATAGACCCTCCCACACTCATTTCATTCATTCATTCATTCAAACACTACCCATAAACCCAAAAACCCTCATCCTCTCCATCACCAAAAATAAGATTTCCTCAACCAAATTCAACAAAATCAAATCCAAACTTCCTTACAACAACAATTAATCATTCCTTTTGCAACAATAATCAATCCAAGCACCAAAATCTTCAACAAGTGAGTCTATTTTTGAAACACAAAGACAAATCCTTTCATCTTAAATCGATTTGGGTATAATTAGAAATTGAATATGTTCAATCTTTTCTTGGTATAATCAACAATGGCAAGAACAAAAGGAGCAACAAAGGAACTCAAGGCAAAGACACATTCGAAAAGGCAACAAAGCTTTCAAGCAAAGAAAGCTTCAATGGCTATGGTGGTTTCTAGTGCAAACTTCCCTTGGAAGCAACAACAACAACAACAACTCCGGAAATCGCTCAATTACCCAACTATCCGGAGGTAATTTTCATTTCTAACTCCCATAGGGATACATTTGCCAAGTATGCTAAGAAAGCCATTTTGCCCACCAAATTCATTTGTGAAGATGCCTTGAATAAATTGGGTGTCCTTGAACAAACAAAAGCCTTCCTTGAAGCCATGGGGTTGGGAAAATTGTTTACTACAAGAGAATTGACATACCCCTCCCTTACCTTGGAATTCTTAAGTTCATTGAAAGTGACTAAGGTAGAGACTAGAGAATACATCGAGTTTCGTCTTGCGAATATGAATAGGTGCATCACCTTTGATGTTTTTAGTAAAGCATTAGGCCTTAGTGATACACCATACTATCACAAGATGCCCGAAAAGTATGACCCCGCTCGTCTTTGGGAGGCGATTTCCGGGAAGAAATTTGTGAGCTTTCATGCTTGTCGCGCTCTATTAGTCCACCATCCGGGCATTAGAGTGTGGCACAAGGTCATTGGGAATACTATAATAGCGAGAAAAGGTACTAATCACTTTACAAAGCTCGATTGTGTTCTACTTGAGTCGGCCTTAAATGTCTGAAGGGAATTCACTAAGCCCTACAATGCTTTAAGGCTTTTGATGGAAAGATGGCTTAATGTTGATTGTGGCAAGGAAGGCACCGCTCATATTGTAAATGGAGGTCTAGTTACTCTCTTGGCCAAGCACTTTGACGCAAATTTCAACAAGGATAACACCTATGTGGCGATCAAAGGGGGTCATCTCATTGACATGGATGCCATGATTTATAAGTACAAATGGGTCAAGCACAACTCTCTTAACACCAACTATGGGTGGCTAACCAATGATGCTAGATCTTTCACTTTACCTTCCAAGATATGCCGATTAAGTGCTCATCGAACAAACTACCTTCTTCCACTTTCCAAAGGCGTCGAGTACATCATCCGTCAACAAAGGGGCGAGATTGAAGAGCCCTCCTCCTCCATTATCACACCACCCTACCCATTCAAATATCAAGAGTTCAAACCCAAAGATGTTGAAGTGGGCAATGACAACATGACTCTCCTCATGCAAGAGATGCACAAACAAGCTTATAATGATCGAGTAGATGCATACTTGGCCTAATATACACCTCTCCTTCATTTATCTAGGCAAGGACTACTTGATCCTTCATGTCCTTTGCCTAGTTGGGCGGATAGGGAAGTTTTCTTTTCAAGCACATCTAGGGGTGAAAGATCGGGTGAAGATGAGAATGTTGATGATGAGGGTGTTGATTAAGAGTTAGATGAAGAAGTAGAGGGTAATGAAGATGATGCAGGAAGTGAGCAAGATCAAGGAAGTGAAGATGAGAGTGGAGATGAGTCTGCTTCTATGGAGGAAAATGATGACAATGATGATATGGTGGAGGACTAGCAAACTTTGGAGGCTCCTACCCTCTTGAGGTTTGTCTACTTCTTTCTTTGTTTTCTTTATTTTTATCTTGATCATAGTTGGAAAGTCCTAGCAACATGAGGACTAACACGTCGACCCCATTGAGGTGTTCTTTTTATTGTTCCCATTTGAAAAATCCAAAATGACAATATATAGTTCCATGCATTGTATCTTGTGTGCATGAACTACCCCAAAATTTAAGACATTAGAAATAATGTCTATCTCAGTTTGGGGAAGTACATGCATACGCAACGGGAGGTAATCTATATTACGCTCTCCGTTATAAACAAACCCATGCATCATGTAGTGTAGATTAGTCTTAGTGATTCTCCGAGTTATTTTAAGAATGTTGGCAAATATGACCCCGACCCTCTTTGGGAGGCGATTTCCGGAAGGAAATTTGAAGACTTTCATGCGAGTCGTGCTCTTTTAGTCCACCATCCGGGCATAAGAGTATGGCACAAGGTCGTAGGGAACACCATCAATGCAAGAAAAGACACCAACCATTTCACCAAAGTCGATTTTGTTCTTCTTGAGTCGGCTTTGAACGTTGGTAGGAAATTCACCAAGCCTTTTAACTTTCTAAGGCTCTTGGTGGATAAATGGTTAAATATTTATTGTGGGAAGAAAGGCACTACCGTTATTGTGAATGGCGGCCTAGTCACTATCCTAGCTAAATACTTTGATCCAAACTTCAACAAAGATGACAAGTATGAGGCGAAAGAAGGTGGTCATCTCATTGATTTGCATACTATGATACACAAGTACAAGTGGGTTGCCCATAACCCTCTTGACACCAAGTATGCATGGCTCACTAGTGAGGCTAGTTCTTTCACTTTGCCTTCAAAGATTTGTCGATTGAGTGTCCACCGGACCAATTATCTACTTCCCCTTTCAAAAGAGGCTGAGTATATTATCCAACAACAAAAGGGTGAACTTGAAATACCCTCCTCTTCCATTTTCACACTACCTTACCCTTTTGAGTATCAAGAGTTCAAGCCGGAAGGAGTTGAAGCAAGAAATGATTATTTGACTCTTCTCATGCAAGCAATGCACAAGCAAGCCTTTAAAGATCGGAAAAGTGCTTACTTAGCTCAATATCCACCCCTCTTACCCTTAGCTAGGCAAGGTCTACTTGACCCATCATGTCCTTTGCCTAGTTGGGCGGATAAGGAAGTCCTATTTCCAAGTGCATCTAGGGTTGTTCTGGGTGATAATGAGGTTGTTGGTAATGAAGAAGTTGATGATAACATTGATGAAGAAGCTAGTGAAGAAGGAGAAGAGGATGATGAGCAAGGTGAAGAAGAAGGTGAAGAAGCAAGTGAAGGAGAAAGTGGTGATAAGACCACTTCTAATGAGGATGATGATGATAGTGATGATATGATGGAAGATTAGCAAGCTTTAGAGGCTCCTACCCTCTCAAGGTTTGTCTATTTCTCTCTTTGTTCAATTTATTTATTTTTCTTGATCATTTTTAGAGTAGTCCTAGCACCATTGAGGACTCACACCTCGATACTTTTGAGGTGTTCTCATTTTATTGTTCCCACCTTACAAAATCCAAAATCACAAATTAGTTTCATGCATTGCATAGTGTGTGCATGAACTACACCCATCCTTGGACATTAGCAATAATGTCTAGATCGGTTTGGAGAAGTTAATACATACACAACGGGAGGTAATCTAAATTATCCTCTCCGTCATAAACAAAAACCATGCATCATGTAGTATAGATTAGTGTAGATTGCATTTAGTGTAGAAATCATGCATCATGTTTGCATAATTTCCCATCATTTTGGCCATTGAGGACAATGCCCATATTAGTGTGGGGATGGGGAATTCTAACTTAACTTTTATTCAAAAATCCAAAAAAAAAAAAAAATTGAAAAATTTCGAAAAAACCATAAAAATTTGAAAATTGAAAAACCCAAAAACATGTTTATTCCTTTTGTAGTGTAGTTATATATATATTGTATATATTGTGTTTGTTCTATCCTTGTTCACATTGAATGACTACGCCACATCCGAGACATGAGGATCATGAAGACCGCATGGTATGATCTTTCCAATCTCCTTTTTCCTCTTTATGTTAATGACTATATGGCTTTATTTTGATTGATGCGGTATAACAATGTGAACTTAGCACTTGCATTTAGTTTATATGTCATATTAGTTGATAGAATCACTTACATTAGGATGTATATACTAGTTGCATCATGGCATGTAGTTGCATTTAGATAAAAGATTTTGAAAAGTGCCTTGAGAACTTTGACAAGAGCAACTAAGCCATTATAAATACTTTTTCAACTTAAGACTTTGCCTACTAGAATGGTTGTAAAACACCCTAGATAGTGTCATACTAGTGTCTTTTGACCCATGACCCAAAGCCTAGTCAAGGGTTTGCATGTGAGTCACCTATCCAACCTCGTGATGCGATGTGAACTTGGTTAACTTGTCTAGGTGACCTTGATTGACCTTGTGGTAAGGCAACCCAAAAATATTTTCTATCAATAAGCTTGAAGTGCTCATTTCGAAAATTTTGTCATGTGGAAGTAATTTATTGCCAAGGAAACCTCAAATATTATGAAATGTTGAAATATTGAGAACTTTAGTTGTTTTGATGGAGGCGTAACACTTCGATGTGCTTTGGAGCGGGATCCATTGAATTGGGCCCCCACACGGTTGTGAATTCGGCCGCCCAGAGACAGAGTGACTATCACCCCGAAAAGCTATTGTCTAGAGGTTAACCGGTTGCCTAATAAGCGATTGGCGAAAGCAAAGGACACTACCCCGGAAGGGACAAACCCCATCTTAAATTTTTGAAATGTGAAAGTTGAATGAGGTCAAATTTTGTATACTAGTCATATCCACCCTTTGTTTATAAAGATTTGAGCATTTCATTCCCAAAAAACCTTTTTGTCAAGCCACTTTGTCGAGCTTGGGACGATCCATGACCTTTACTTTTGTAGAGAATTCGAGACTTGTCATGTCATATGCTACTAGCATCATAGGGATCATCATTCCACCACCATCCGATCGCTCTTGACTAAAGCATTTGGAAATTGAGGACGAAAGTAGTCTAGTTTAACACCATTTGGAGGTGATTTAGTGCCATCCTCTTAGCCTTAGTAATTTGTTGAACTAGTATTTGTGAAGGATTACATGCTCTTAAATTTGTTCTCTTTTAGTTGCCTCCGCCACTTGATGAGGAAGTGGCTATTCCTTTTGTAGATGCATCCATTATTTGATTTTGTGTGCTTAATGTTTGGATGTGTCGCCATTTTGGCAAGACCCACCTTGCCTTGCAAGAAGGCATCCTACCTCATGGTTGTCTTGTTGTGAGTTGAAGGGGCGGAGTGAGACCCGCTAATTGTCTCATATCGGCTATGTTATTAGGTTAGTTTAAATAATGGTCCTAGTCTTTGTCACCTCTTTACTCAGAATGAGCAAAGGTTCGGTTTGGGGATATTGAACCCAAGACTAGGCTTGACTTAACCCAAATTACCACATGAGCGTTCGAGTTTGTGAGAATATTGCCAAAGATGACGAGAAAAGAGCGGTTTCAGGGCTTCCAAAGGTTCGAAAACCCCTTAACCAAGGCTCGTCGTCACGTGACGCGGCCTAAATTTGCTTTAATGTTGCAGGTGATGAGGCTTCTATTTCTGGGAGGACTCCCATAGAGATAGACACTGTTGTGATCGAGGAGACTTTAGAGCAGGCCTTCACCGCCGCGGTGATGGGTGCTGGGGACGAGGTCCATGAGGAGGAGTCTGTTGAGGAGGAGGATGTAATACTCCGTCTTTATAAGTCTTGGGGTACTCTATCGAGCAGCCCTTACTCTGTCGAGTAAGGGTAAGTTGCGAAATAAAATAGTTTCTGACCTGTTGGGTACTCGATCGAGTAGCTGGGGTACTCGATCGAGTAAGGGGGTACTCGATCGAGTACCTTGGGTACTCGATCGAGTGTCCGGTTTTACGGGGAGTTTTCTCGGGTTTTGTTAATTATGCGATTAAGGTATTTAAACATAATCGTCATTGTTTTAAATCACTTTTACAAAACCTAAAACCCTGTTTAAGAGAGAAAGCAGCCAGTTCATCTTCCTAATCGCATTCTTAGCAATTCCCGGAGTTCAGACGGTCAGTTCTTGTCGTTGTTCGTGTCGTTGAGTTCCTTGCGTCAAGGGTAAGCTTTTAACATAATTTTTATAGTGTTTTGTTAAGATTGGTTAAACCCTAATTTAGGGATTGGGGGTTTTGTGTGTAGTATGTGATGTGTAGTCTTTATGTTTTATATGATAGGAGGAGGGTTCGTAGAAGAGGCGTTTTGATACTGTTTGTAGATACCGTCTCGCTTGTTGTGCTTTCGGGTAGGATTTCCTACTCGGTATTAGTCCCATAATGGGATATTGGCGATGTCTTTGTGTTTGGTTGTTTGATATAATGATTGTACTGTGTTTGTGGTTGTGATTGTTGTTGATGGTTCTCGAGATGCGTTCTCGGCTGAGTGGGGTCACTTGCGGGAGTGACTTCACGCCCTAGTTTCGCCCTTCGTGGAACCCGCCACGGAAGGGGATGTGCACATTAATGGGACAGGGTTATCGCTCGGTATGATGAGCGGGGCTTAGGTGGGAACGGCTGCGGTCCCCATCGGCAGTGGCTGGTCCGGTGGACGTCGGTGTTGAGATGATGGGAGTTTGTGGTGTGTGTGTGTGTGTGTGTGTGTGTGATTCAAATTGTCTGTTTGTCTTATTATTGTTATCTATATTGATTGTGTGATTAGTATCGACCCGGTGTTGTTTTGTAAACTGCGGTGATCCATTCGGGGATGGTGAGCAGATATTGAGCAGGTATTGAGATGAGTCTTGGGATAGCCGGGATACCACGACATGATGATAGGAGTCTTCCGCTGTAGCCTTAGTTTATTTACATTTGATTAGACAAATCGTTTGAGAATAATGTATTGCACTTTTAATTGGTTTCATGGATTGTAACTATTCGTTAAACTATTTATAATAAACGTTTTTTCGTTATTGTTGTTTGATTATCATTGCCTCGGGTAACCGAGATGGTAATGTCTTCATACCTGAGTGGTCCTGGTAAGGCACTTGGAGTATGGGGGTGTTACAAATGGTATCAGAGAGACGATCCTGAAACCTGTAACCAATGAACTTAATGAACATAGGGAGTCAATTAAAATGAACCCGGGGTAAAAGTTGTAGGAGCTAGTGCAAAGGCTTGGGAGACGTCCTAAAGTCGCGGGGGTCGCCCTACAACTTTGAACCGGTCACATGGGGGAAGTGTTTGTCGAGTCGTATGTGTGTTTGGTTAACTTGTTTACAAATGTGATGGAATGTGTTGATTGTTGGATGTTCGAATTGGAAGTTGAGGAGGTGAAAGAAAAGTGATGATATATATAGAAACTGTTGATGAAATGATAGCATGTTGAATGTTTTACAACGTGGCAATAAATAGCATGATTGTTATGATATAATATGTGATTTATAAAGTTAGCATGTTAGCATATGACGTAATATGCGGGTAGCTCTTACGAATTAGGGTTACTCGATCGAGTGGGGCTGACTCGATCGGGTGGGTTTTTGGCGATTTTGAGTCCAGAATCGAGTTTTGGGGCACTCGATCGAGTAACTAGGGGTACTCGATCGAGTAGGGGGTCACTCGATCGAGTAGCCTAGATACTCGATCGAGTAGGTAAGAGATCAGAAGGTCTGTTTGGGTTCTGGAGTTTGGGTACTCGATCGAGTACGTGGGGCACTCGATCGAGTAGCCCGTTACTCGATCGAGTGTGTTTGGGAACTCGATCGAGTGGGTTCTGGGCATCGTGTTTTCGTGTTTTGAGGTTTAGTACGTGTGTTTATGTTTACCCCTTTCTTATATAGCTTCAAGATGCCGCCCAAGAGAACTGCTTTGTACGCGGGAGCTGAGCTTATGACCGTGGATGACATCGTTAAGATTTTAGAGCACCAGGATGCTCTTACTGAGACCCTGAAGAGAGTGAATGAGGACAAGGATAAGAGTAAGGAGAAGGAGGTTGATCATTCTAGAATCAGCCTCTATATTGCGAGGTTTAACCCGAAGGAATACAAGGGAGTTGGGGAGCCTAATCTGCTTGATAGTTGGCTGAGAGAGATGGAGAACATCTTAGACTTGGTTCATTGTCCTGATGAGATGAGAGTGGAACAGGCTGCGTTCTATCTGAGGGAGGCAGCAGGCAAGTGGTGGGATTCAGTGAAGGTGAGTGCTAAGGAGATATACACCAACCAAGGCTTACCTGCTATACCTTGGGAGGAGTTTCGTAGGGTTTGAGGAAGGAGTTCGACGGAGCATGTGAGGAGTAAGTTGAGGGAAGAGTTTGATAAGTTTAAGATGACCGCTGAGATGTCGGTAGCCGAGTACTACAGACAATTCAATGAGAAGTCCAGGTATGCTGAGGATATGGGTTTGAGTGAGGAGAACCTGGCATTGAGGTTTGAAAGAGGGTTGACTACCACGATTATGGATAAGTTACCCGTGGGGATCCTTACTGATGTTAAGGAAGCTTATGAGAGGGCTGGGAGAGCGGAGAGGCTGGTGGAGATGGCTCAGGAGAGGTCTGGTGGTGAGAAGAGGAAGTCTGAGAGCGAGGGTGGTGGCCAATCTAATTACAAGAAAGGCAACCACAATCAGTCTAAGGGGTTTTCTTCTGGGTCAGGGTTCAGTGCTGGGGCTTCCTTTGGGCGTGGCCGTGGGAGTGTGAGCAATAGCTAGGGAGTGACCTGCTTTGGTTGTGGTGGTGTAGGCCACAAGAGACATGAGTGCACGAGTGCACCGGGATCTTTTCAGAGACCTGCACAGAGCTTCGCGAGTAACAGACCGGTTGGATCATGGCCAAACCGGGGAAGTCAGAGTTACCAGAGTGGAGACAACCGCAACGGCGGTAATTCTTATCAGAAGACACCGACGAACAACAACAACAATCAAGGGTCGGGTGCTAAGCCTACCGCATTAGCCAGTACTGTCCAGGGAGGTGGACAGAAGACAAGTGGCAAGTTGTTCATGATGGAGAAGAAGGCAGCTGAGGAAGATGCGCACGTTATCACCGGTACATTCCTTGTTAATGGTATTCCTACGTTTGTTTTGTTTGATTCGGGGGCTTCTCAGTCGTTTGTGTCTTTGAGTCATGTAAAACAGTTGGGTTTGAGAGTATATGAGTCTGTTAGTGAGCAAGTTTTCATACCTTCAGGTGAGTCTGTATCGTGTGGGAGGTTGTTTAGAGATGTATCTTTGATAGTTGGGCAAGTTGATTTCCCTGTAGACTTGCTAGAGTTTCCTTTTAACGGTTTTGAGATGATAGTTGGGATGGATTGGTTAGGAAAGTATAAAGCTAAGATAGACTGTCATCAAAAGAAAGTGTCCTTAAGAGGTCCTAAGGGTGTTAGTGTGTCTTATCGTGGGTTTCTAGTCAAACCCAAAGTTAAGTTGATTGCAGCTGTCACCTTGAAGTCTTATCTGAGGAAGGGATGTCCGTTGATCTTGTGTCATGTGAGAGATGACCGGATAGAGAGTCCGACAGTTGATGAGATACCAGTGGTGGGAGAGTTTGCAGATGTTTTTCCAGAGGAGATTCCGGGGTTGCCACCGAAGAGAGAGATAGATTTCACCGTAGAGTTGAAGCCAGGGACGGGGCCAATCTCTAAGGCACCATACCGTATGGGTCCTAAGGAGATGGAGGAACTTAGGAAGCAGTTGGATGATTTGATAGAGAAGGGATACATTAGACCAAGTGTATCGCCTTGGGGAGCACCAGTTCTTTTCGTAAAGAAGAAAGATGGGAGTTTGAGGTTGTGCATAGATTACAGGGAGCTGAACCGTGTGACGATAAAGAACAAGTATCCTTTGCCAAGGATAGATGACCTGTTTGATCAGTTGAGCGGTGCAACAGTCTTTTCTAAGATTGATTTGAGGTCGGGGTACCATCAGGTGAAGATTAGAGAGGTGGACATAACAAAGACAGCTTTCACGTCAAGGTATGGCCATTATGAGTATGTGGTGATGCCGTTTGGGTTGTGTAATGCGCCGGCGGTGTTTATGGATTTGATGAATAGAATCTTCAGACAGTTCTTGGACCAGTTTGTAGTAGTGTTCATCGATGATATCCTACTCTAAGACTAAGAAGGAGCATGAGGAGCATCTGAGGATCGTGTTGCAGACTTTGAGGGATCATGAGTTGTATGCTAAGCTGTCCAAGTGTGAGTTCTGGTTAGAGAAAGTTGCTTTTCTGGGGCATGTAATCTCGAAAGATGGGGTAGCTGTGGATCCGGCGAAGATTGAGGCAGTGACAAAGTGGGAAGCACCAAAGAATGTTGCTGAGGTTAGGAGTTTCTTGGGTTTAGCTGGATACTACAGACGGTTCGTGAAAGATTTCTCCAAGATAGTTAGACCGATGACAGCGTTGATGAGGAAAGAGAACAGGTTTCGTTGGGATGAGAGTTGTGAGACGGCGTTCCAAACATTAAAGGAGCGTTTGACCACAGCTCCTGTCCTCGCATTACTGAAGGAGCGAGAATTTCGAGGTTTATACAGATGCCTCGAAGAATGGGCTGGGATGTGTGTTAATGCAGAATGGTAAAGTGATTGCCTATGCTTCTAGGCAGTTGAAGCCTTATGAGGAGAACTACCCTACTCATGATCTGGAGTTGGGTGCAGTGGTGTTTGCTCTCAAGATTTGGAGACATTACCTTTATGGAGCAATCTTTAAGGTATTTTCTGATCACAAGAGTCTTAAGTACATCTTCACGCAGAAGGAGTTGAACATGCGACAGAGGAGGTGGATGGAGCTGATTGGCGATTACGACATGGAGATTATCTACCATGAAGGGAAGGCCAATGTTGTTGCTGATGCTTTGAGTAGGAAGAGTGTACATTCCTTGTGTACAGCTCTATCTTTGATGAGGCTGAGGGATGAGGTAGCGAGCTTTGGGATACATATGATGCAGAAAGGAGATGCCATGGGTGATATGACAGTACATCTGGAGTTTTATGATGATATTCGGGATAAGCAGGCTTTGGATCCTAAGATAGTTGAGTGGAGAGTGGAGTAGAGAAAGGGACAGTGTCCGGTTTTCTATTCATACGAGATGGTAGTTTGAGGTTTGATGGTAGGTGGTGTGTTCCTAATGATGAGGAGTTGAAAAAGATGATCATGAAAGAAGCGCATTGCACACCATATTCAGTTCATCCAGGTGGAGACAAGCTATACAAGGATTTGAAGAAAACGTTTTGGTGGCCTGGGATGAAGAAAGAGACAGCTGAGTTTGTGTCCCGTTGTTTGACATGCCAAAGAGTTAAAGGGGAACAGAGAAGACCACAAGGTAAGATTCAGTCTTTAGAGGTGCCTGAGTGGAAGTGGGAATCCATTTCCATGGATTTCATTGTGGGTTTGCCTAAGAGTCAACAAGGTAACAACATGATTTGGGTGATAGTGGATCGTCGACCAAGTCGCTCACTTTGTTCCAATGAAAGATACATGGACTAAGGCACAATTGGCTATGGCCTATCGAAAGAACGTGCTTAAGTTACATGGAGTCCCTAAGGACATAGTGTCTGACAGAGATGCGAGGTTTATATCGAGGTTTTGGAAGGAGTTGCAAGAATCGTTGGGAACAACTTTGAAGATGAGTACTGACATTTCATCCTGCGAGACGGGCAGATGAGAGAACAATCAAGACTCTTGAGGATATGTTGCGAGCTTGTGTGATGGATTTTGGTGGTAGCTGGGAGCAGAGGTTGGACTTGATAGAGTTTTCTTACAACAACAGCTATCACACCAGTATAGGTATGGCACCGTTTGAGGCTTTGTATGGGAGGAGATGTAGGAGTCAATCTGTTGGGACGACAGTGCTGAGGCAGTGGTTTTAGGACCAGAGATGGTGCATGAGATGGTGGAACAGATTAAGATGATCAGGGAACGGATGAGAGCAGCCCAAGATCGACAAAAGAGCTATGCAGACCTACATCGTCGGGACATAGAGTTTCAAGTTGGGGACAAGGTTCTTCTGAAAGTGTCTCCGATGCGTGGAGTTATGAGGTTTGGGAAGAAAGGCAAGCTAAGTCAGAAGTTTATAGGGCCTTATGAGATCTTAGAGCGAGTTGGGGAAGTTGCTTATCGTCTGGCTTTACCAGCTGCGTTGGAGAGAGTGCATAATGTGTTTCATGTATCGCAGCTGCGGAAGTATGTGAGTGACCCGTCACATGTGTTAGAGGCAGAGAGCTTAGAGCTAGATGAGTCCTTATCATATCTTGAGGTACCTAAGCAGATTCATGACCGAAAGGTTAGGAAGACTAGGAGTGGTGAGACAGTTTTGCTTAAGATCCTTTGGTCTAACCACGAGACCGAGGAAGCTACATGGGAGCCAGAGGAAGCTATGAAAGAGCGTTACCCTTTCCTCTTTGATCAGGTATGTATGGTTACAGGGACGTAACCTTGTTTCTTTTAGGGGGGTAGGAGATGATCGCGAGAGTTTTTAAGAGTTTTATACACCTTTTTATATGTTGTGTCGGGATGTTTGTCGGGATAAGTTGGGTTAGTATCATGTTTTATGTTCGGTTGCTGAGTCGGGAATGTTAGGGAGTACCTTTGTTTAGTAGTGGTTTGAACTTCGGGGACGAAGTTCCTTTTAAGGAGGGAAGACTGTAATACTCCGTATTTATAAGTCTTGGGGTACATTATCGAGTAGCCCTTACTCTGTCGAGTAAGGGTAAGTTGCGAAATAAAATAGTTTCTGACCTGTTGGGTACTCGATCGAGTAGCTGGGGTACTCGATCGAGGAAGGGGGTACTCGATCGAGTACCTTGGGTACTCGATCGAGTGTCCGGTTTTACGGGGAGTTTTCTCGGGTTTTGTTAATTATGCGATTAAGGTATTTAAACATAATCGTCATTGTTTTAAATCACTTTTACAAAACCTAAAACCTGTTTAAGAGAGAAAAGCGACCATTCATCTTCCTAATCGCATTCTTAGCAATTCCCGGAGTTCAGACGGTCAGTTCTTGTCGTTGTTCGTGTCGTTGAGTTCCTTGCGTCAAGGGTAAGCTTTTAACATAATTTTTATAGTGTTTTGTTAAGATTGGTTAAAACCTAATTTAGGGATTGGGGGTTTTGTGTGTAGTATGTGATGTGTAGTCTTTATGTGTTATATGATAGGAGGAGGGTTCGTAGAAGAGGCGTTTTGATACAGCTGTAGATACCGTCTGCTTGTTGTGCTTTCCAGGTAGGATTTCCTACTCAGTATTAGTCCCATAATGGGATATTGGCGATGTGCTGTGTTTGGTTGTTTGATATAATGATTGTACTGTGTTTGTGGTTGTGATTGTTGTTGATGGTTCTCGAGATGCGTTCTCGGCTGAGTGGGGTCACTTGCGGGAGTGACTTCACGCCTTAGTTTCGCCCTTCGTGGAACCCGCCACGGAAGGGGATGTGCACATTAATGGGACAGGGTTATCGCTCGGTATGATAAGCGGGGCTTAGGTGGGAACGGCTGCGGTCCCCCACTGGCAGGGCTGGTCCAGTGGACAGTCAGTGTTGAGATGATGGGAGTTGGTGGTGTGTGTGTGTGTGTGTGACAGTTCAGCTGTCTGTTTGTCTTATTATTGTTATCTATATTGATTGTGTGATTAGATCGACCCGGTGTTGTTTTGTAAACCTGCGGTGATCCATTCGGGGATGGTGAGCAGATATTGAGCAGGTATTGAGATGAGTACTGGGATAGCTGGGATACCACGACATGATGATAGGAGTCTTCCGTTGTAGCCTTAGTTTATTTACATTTCAGTTAGACAGTCGTTTGAGAATAATGTATTGCACTTTTAATTGGTTTCATGGATTGTAACTATTCGTTAAACTATTTATAATAAACGTTGTTTCGTTATTGTTGTTTGATTATCATTGCCTCGGGTAACCGAGATGGTAATGTCTTCATACCTGAGTGGTCCTGGTAAGGCACTTGGAGTATGGGGGTGTTACAGAGGAGGCCCCGAGACGGGCCAACGTTGGACGAGGAGGTCGTCAGCTGAGGGGAGCACCCGCGTGGGCTGATACCTGGGAGAGTAGGCACTTGCTGTGGGCCGCAGAGGGGCACCTATCCTACAGGACGGTGAAGAGCTTGGTAAATAGGAATTCACTACTCATCACCCATCTTCTTTCATTCGTTTGTTCATATCTCTTCCAATGTTTTTCAAAAACTAAAGATAGCTTTTGTTTCAAATCATAATCGGAGGCCGGGAACATCAGGTCCGTGGACAAGGCCCTCGGGAACTGCGTCCGCGGGATCCACACTAGGCATAATCGACTCGAGGTTCCTTCGAATCGAATTAAGACAAATTAGAGTCGCCACCAAGTTTTTTGGGAAATTGGAACCGTTCAAGTCAACTTTACACCTTTCATCGAAAAGCATAAAGCCAATCGACTACGAGTGATTAAAGATAAAGACTTGTACCCTATATCACTCGATTTGAATGACTCTCGTAATCCAATGGTATTTAGACGGATCCACAAACCATAGATCTTGAGTAAGGGGTGAGGGTACGTGTTAGGAAGCCCATAAGGACACCTAACCCCGCCCGTCGATAACGGCCTCTACTAAGTCAAGTGTCGGATTTCAAACAAGGTCATAGCTACTACGATATATGATATGCAAACATCGTTTTAAAAACCCTAACATGTGAAGTTTCTATGTCGATTTAGATGCAACTAAACTAACTTTGTCAAAGTTGTAATTTAGCATGTGGGTTGATTAATCTAACAACATACAAAACAAAGCAAACAAGGGTTAAGGGGGAATGGGGGAGCCATGGGATCTACCTATTACAAACCAGGCATTTCATGCCGACACAACAATAAATTAAAGATACAACTCGATCTAAATACAATTGCTATATACGATACCATACACGACACATGGCCATTCGGCCTAGGAAAACGTGCACAAAGGGGTGACTCACGGCCTACATGACTCACGGCCTTTGGTCACTCCTCGTAATACGTGCTTCCACTTAATCTTATCGAATTAGACATTGGGTCACACACCAAAGCATGCATTAGCATAAATCGGGCCATGTTGCTCTAAACAACATGCGATTTACTACGCTCTCACTTGCATTGGGGCACAACCGTCTAACTAAACAAGACTAAGGTTTTTAGAAATCGTTTGACTCGATAAAAGAAAACTAACTACAAACAAGTTACAAAACGCGACTCAGTAAACACAAATTAATTACGAGATACAAACAATGAGACTAAGATAAAAAAGGAACGAGAAAACGGATACAAAAGACACGGCCAAACATGAACTCATACACGGCTATCCTAGTTCCTAGGTTAGATTCATTAGGTTAGATGGATTTGCAAAGCGATGCGGAAAATACATTAGAAATCGATGACAAAAGAGGTCAGAAGGCTTCGCCTAAAACCGGGTGTTCTACACGGCCTAAAGGGGTCAAATTAGGTCAAGTTCGCTAATTAAATTAACTCGTCGAGTTTTAATAAGAAGGTGCTAGTCACGCACTCTTATACTAGCGAGAAATGAGGTGAAAGAGAGAGATGCGTTCATTAAGTTACAGAATTGTCGATTGATTTTAAAAGCTATGTCGAAGCACCCTAACATGTCTAATTAGGTTATTTAAATGATCGAATGTCGCCTAAATAAGTCATATGTTAACAATCAGAGGTCATACTAACATGTAAATGGTCCTAGGGTGTGTCGAATTGGCCGAAACAAACAAAGGGTCAAAAACGAGGAGCGAAGTTAGAAGTTCGTTTTATTTATGTCCTACCTTGAACACGAGGATATGTAAATGAGACGGGGGTGTACGACCGACTGATGTAGCGGTTTCTTTCCCATCTCAAGTCAACGCGGGTGTTCATGGTGGTACTTTAACTCATACTCGGACTAAACAAGTTTCGTAGTTAATTAGAACAAACGACAAACAAAAAACGATAAACAAACAAAAACAAACTATAAAAAAACAACATGAAAAACGAAATAAAAGGGAGAAAGAAGAGGATTTGATGCACCCTCAACCTACATGTATCGTTGACACCGTCTTGGGTCGTAATCGATGGTAGATTTTATCTCGAGAGGCCGTCGTCGACGAAGAAACAAAGCGAACAACACGTTTTTATCGAATCTGGACAGCAACTTTCAAACAACGATTTCTCTCTCGTTTCACTATAAAAATTCAATTTAAAAGATGTTTTGAAAACTAGAAAGAGAGGAGAACAGAGATCTTAAAGCAACCCCTGCTCGTTTTGAGTTATTGGGCACGAAAAAAGAGCACAAACAGAACTGGACAGACAGGAAAAAGGCGCGAAAATAGAGTGTATAACACTCTGTTTTTCGAGGGAATTCGTGTACTCTCAAGGGCAATTTGGCTCGTAAATCTTTGTCTAATGTGTAGATGGATGTTGTATGGTTAATTAGGAATAAGAAACTCGAGTTTTGATGGAGGTTTGAAGGAGGAACGAATTGTTTTTCGAAGAGGACACACAAACAGTTCCAGTTTGGATGTCGGTTTTGTGGAGGGTTTTTGAGAGGCAATTAGGGTTTGTTTCTGTAGTTTAAAGCTTGTAAGTGAAAGTAGTATGTATGGAGAACTTAGAGGAATGAATGTATGGTGAATGGAGGGTATTTATAAGGAGTTAAAGTAGGGTAAAAGGGAGGAGAGGCAGACGGGCTCCTCTGAGCATAGCTGCTGTCCAGCAGCTTTTGGGGGGTTTTCTAGGGTTTTTATGGGGGGTTTTCTTGGTGGTTAAGCTAGTGTAATATGGGTAGGATACTAGGGTATGGGTTAGGGTTAATGGTCACGGGTTTTGGTGGTATTTGGAGCGGGTTTTGGACTCGGGTTTGAGCTGCAAAACAGGGGGGGCTGCTTCGTGTATGCGGGCTGTTTGGGGGTGATTTGGGGCATGATTTGGGCCGTGGTTATGGGGTTCGAACTGGGGTTGGATGGGTAGTGGTCTAGGTTGGTTAGTGTACTCGAGATTCGTGCCAACTCGTAAAGAAAACGGGCTTAAAAACCGAGCTATAATCGAGCTCCAAAACACGTGTTTAAAACGAGTTCTTTTCGATTTTTGAATCGATTTTTCAAATCGATTAACACATTAAAATAAATGACTTTTCAAATCAAATATACTCATAAAATGATTTTTCAAATCAAATATTTATTTTATTTTCAATAAAATGAACTTGAGAAAATAAATTCAAAATAAAGCAATAAAATGAATTCACTTTTAAAAAAAACATTTAATTTAAATATCATTTAAATTAAAATACTCCGTCGACGACGCTCATTCTACATCGTAAAACGAACCCAAATAAATGACAATGACTACAAATAAATACATGTGTCCTATCATCATCGGGTGTTTGTCGGGTTCTCTATAAATTTCAATATCGACGGATACGGGTATCTACAGAGCCCCCACTTTGACTGAGGCTTGGACAAGGCGAAAGTCAAAGTATACCCCAGGTCCCTCTCGACCTGAGGATTCTGCGGGACGTTTATAGTCTATTAGACTTGCGTATATAAGCTCGCCAGCCATAAGAAGAGATCATACCTGAAACTTCGTTCGGGATTGACTCTTGCTTCTGTCGTGTCAAGTTGTCATCGTTGGTCATCGACCCATAAATTTGCATATATGATGGGTTGAGCCTTATCCTCGGGCGCCTACGTATCCGTTTCTGACGGAATCAAACCCGCGTCGTAGTTCGGCAGCTGCTGACACATGCCCAAAGTTTATCATCCATTGGCGTATGTCCAAAATTCATCATCTACTGACATTTGCCCAAAATTTATCATCTGCTGGCGCTTGTCCGAATGGGACGGGACTCTCCAAAGAGGTTGCCGCCGCTTTCATCATTTGCTTTCAGCCACGGAATTCTTCCATTTCATACTCTTGTATTGAATTGAATTCTTGGTGGATGTCATCCTTTACATCCTGATAATGGTCTCTGAAGCCAACTGCTTCAGAGCCCCCAGTTTGCAATGGCTCTAAAGTCGAAGACTTTAGAGCCCCCAGTTGAAGCATATCCTGCTATATTTGAAGCACAAAAAATGTACGAGCAATAATTATCACATAAGCATATTTGGATCATCGACCTTGAAATTTGATCATTTAAAAGATTGGGTCATCGACCCGAAAATTGAATTTGAAAATTTTGAATAATTGGGCCCTCGACCCGAAGTTTAAAATTGACATCACTTGGAATGTTGGGCCCTCGGCCCTTCAAAAAAAAAATTGAATTTGAAATTTTGAATTTCGAAGAATTGGATCATCGACCCAAAAAGTTTTTGGAATTTTGAAATTTTTTGGAATTTTGAAATTTTGAAATTTTTTGAAATCGAACCTTGATGGGTGAGCATGAAATATGACTCAGACACGCTGTATGACCCGTAAACCACGTGGGCATAGCCCGCTACCGTAAAACAAAAAAAGAAAATAAAACCGTAAGTGTGCACGAGTTTAAATTCAATTATTGACTTGTTGGTGGTTAGAAATGTAAATTGGCCGTTCCGGCGCCAAAGATGGCAAATGGGAATCACAAGGTCGTCGACTTGGGAAGGAGATATCGTATGTCATTGGCGTGCTCCCGAGGGCACATGGGAATCAAGATCACTTGGCATTGACAAGGTGGACTAAAATCACAGAGCAACAACGTTGGCTTCGCCCGACACTAAACACAGACTGATCTTATGAAAGCACTTAGACATCACACATCACTCTTGTTGGGAACATCCTGTCACTGTTCTCCTCGCCTCCTTTCTTTTCAGCGAGTTTTCATCATTTCTTGCCACCGCCTTCTTTCTTTTCAGCGGGCTTTTCATATTTTCTGTTCCCAACACAAACCTACATCTATATGACTCGACATCTTTGCCTAAACCGTTCGATAAAGCTCATTCTGAGACTCGATACAATTCATCCGAACCTATATCCTCATCCTAGCCTACATCGAGTGCTAAGACCGACTCAAACAAAGGTGACTTCATTTGGACTTGATTAAGACCCAAAAGAAACCGACAAGATGACAACTTGGATGATTAGTGGATTGAATCCCTTATTCTGAAGGACTGCCTACGTATTCGCGTGGAGCGAAATCAAATCCGACGTAGTTTGATCATGGTGCATAAACATGGCATTTTGATTGTGTGTACACACTCAAAGGTTTCACCTAAGGTATCATGTCGTATCCCATTCTAGCCTGTAAGGTACTGTTAAATCTCATGTCTAGGGTTGGTACAAAAGGTTGTGGTTCTTTGGGATGTGGAGCTTGGTAAAAAAAAGTTTGAAAGGTAAACCATCATTCTGAAGGTTCGTTTTGTGGTTCTAAGGCCAAGGGCTATGGCTTATAACGTGGTTGGAAATGGTGTCTCAGGTATGATGAACCTGAGTACAAATGGGTTGGAAAATGATGTGGGTTCAAATTTCCATGTCTGGACCCTAAAGGCTAGGTATAACAACACAAGCGGAATGATTCTCAAAATTCCCAACTATCCCCCTTAACTGTCTCAGGAAGGACTTAGGGGTAAAGAGGTTACTACTTAAGCTTTTGGGCTTCGCCCATTGAACTTCAACTATAGGTACTTGACTTGACTTCTGGCTTCCGTAACTTCGACATTCAACCAAAAACCTTTTGCAATAACTTCAACATCTTTGTTTTCTTTTTTTTTTCTTTTTCTTTCATCACTTTTCTTTTTCTTATTTCTTTTTTCGTCTCTTTTTCTTTTTCTTCCTGAAAATGATCTTCCACCCATACTGCTTGTTACCATTGAATTCACACTGAAAACTGGGCTTCGCCAACTAAATTGGGATAGAACTAATAATTCCTTGTTAAAATGGGTTGGTCTCTTCTCTCTTCGAGATGGGATGATTTTATGGGGAAAAGGCTTGCCTTCCGTCATCGATAAGGGAAACAAGGACCAAGTTCGGGTTCGTCATAGAATCATCTAAAAGATTGTCAAAAGCACTGGTTCTGATGGAGGTTTTCTACCGCCAGACATGGAATAGGTAAAGGAATCAAACACGGAATCCTATTGTACCTTACGTTTTGAAACGGGACATATTTCTACCCCAGGGATGCCTTTGAGTGTGTTGTGCGTTTTATCATATTTCAGAATGATTGAGGATTGGAAACAAGACATATTTGGAAACGAAACTGCAACTTTTTATTGGAATGAGAAATGCTTAACACACTCGAAGGAACGATTCCTAGGACACACCCTAGGTCATCGTGGAATAAACGACTCAACTTCGAGAAAAGAAAGTCCTAGACTCGACTCGACTAAGATAAGAAAACAGATCCCGACTCATAATTTTCAAATCTGGTCTTGAGCTTTCTCTTGTTCAGCTGTCAGCTTAGATGCTTGGCTCTGGTTCTTGATCCCTTTGATGGTCTGCCTCCATCCTGAGTTAGTCCTCTGAGGATCTACGCCAGTGATGAAGGTTGGTGAATCGAATTGTCCTTTATTAACTTTGTTAACGAGAGGAGTACATTCTGGAGCAAGACTCCCGACTTGAATTTCATTCTTCGGGTTTGGCAAGAATTCAAAGCAATCCACAAATATCTTCCCGATGAACACCCCTTTCAAGTGACATGGGCGTATAAGATGGGAATAATCGACATTGTCTTGACGTAAAACAAAGTTGGAGTGATCGCCAAATGGATTGGTGATGTTATTAGGTTTAACGTTTGGGATCGGGAGCGTTCCGTTCTCAATCATGTCTTGAATTTCGTGCTTGATCGATAGCACCTTTCAGTATCATGGCCTTTCCCTTGATGAAAGGCACAGTAGGCATTTGGTTTATACCATTTACCTTGTTGATCAGCGGGAGGGTCCGGAGTCGGACCAATAGGCTTCAGCTTTCCTTGGGCTATGAGCCTTTGGAGAGCGTATGAATAAGTGCATCCGATATCGGTGAATGCCCTAGGTGTTTGGCGCTGCGACTTCTTCGATTGCCCTTCTAAGAGATTGATGGCTTCATCAATATGGGACGTTGCTGGGGCCTTGCCCTTAGACGATGAGGCCCCTTGGTACCCTTTCGGCCTTTCAGCCTCTGCCCTTATGACATCATCTTCTACCTTTATCCCGATTCTTATCAATTCTTTGAAAGAACCAAAATTCTGGTATTTCAGAGCATTAAGGTAAATAGGTCGTAGATTCTTTACTAACTTATCTACCATTTCAACTTCATCAGGCTTCTTGGCTAATTTCACGCTTTCAGCGCGCCATCTCGCGAGGAATTCAGTAAAGCCTTCTTTGTCTTTCTGTGTCATCACCTCCAATGTTCTTATGTTGGTTTGAATCTCGACATTATCAGCATAGTGCTTGCAGAACTCCACCATAATATCTTCGAAAGTAGGGAAGTTCTTAAGGTCAAGATTATAGAACCACGCCTTCGGGTGTTCATCCAGAGATTGGGCAAAAATTTCAGAGAGCATGTCAGCAGGTACTCCCTTCATTGCTAAGTACCCTTTATAGGCCTTAACATGGTGGACTGGATCTTCGGTGCCCTTGAACTTTGGGATGTCAATGAGTACCATGTTCGTGGGCAACTTATCCTGAACTGGGGCATAAGCCCTAGAATTTTCATAGTGGATGTTCTTTCCCTGGGAGAGTTTCAAACGGTCTTCGATGAACTTGAACCGTTTCTCCAGATCAGTCAGAGGTGGAGAGGAATCTTCACCCAGCTTAGATTCGATTGCATCCATTCGGGTCATCATGAGGTTCACGGCCTCAGTGAGCTTGTTAACAGCATCTTCCATTACTTGACGTCGGGTTTTTGGCGGTCTTTCTACAAGAAAACCCCGTACTGAGTCAATATTTAGAGTAAGAGCCCCTGCACACTTAAGGACACGACCCCAACTTGACTTAAACAAAGACTCGACTTGAGACTGACTAACCAAAGGTTCGACTCACGGTTGGATTTAGACCTTGGTTCATTTTAGACTCGGCAAAACGACATGACTCAAACTGTCATAGCACGATTCTAAACCGGACTCGGTGTGACTAAACCCGTGATTGGACCAACATAGTCCTTAGGTTCGGGTGAAACGTCCTAAAGGGCCTAGCTTGGACGTGTCTGTGGACTATCCTAGACCAAATGGTCGACCAACATGACTCAAAGCCCAAGAGGTGAGCTTGGGTGACCCAACAGGGTCATGTTCTAGACTCTTAGAACGAAACACACCCGGCCTAACACGGCCATGACCCGGACAGGACTCGACGCATTTCATGCTTGGTTGAGGTTCGAGAGGCATTTTGGATTGATTTTGAAAAACGAATGATCGATTTGAAAAATGAGATTTGAAATGGGCAGCATGCCGGCTATAAAAGCTTGTTTTGGCCGAAATTTCTAGTCCTATTTGGGCAGCATTCCGCGTTTTTTTTTTAAAACCATGCTAATTTTGAAAGTAAGTTGTTCAAAAGTTCGGTTTTGAAATGGACATGGAAAATTTTGAAAAGACTCGGGCAAACAACTTGCACATTGTCATTCTCATGTTATAAGGATGTATGCTCCTAGACATCTCTAAGTCTCGGCAAGTCTTCTACAAGAAGGTCTATGCCCTCCATCCTTTTGCGGTCTTATAGAGCAAGGGCCTTAAGGTAAAGTACCTAGAAGAGCGTCCCCACCATCAAGAACCGCGCGAGGTGAAGTGGAAGCGAGCAATGTGCAGCTTCGTAGCATAGTGGGACGTCGCCCCCCACGCATCACAAAGAAACGCTGGGACGGCCCGGGAAAATCCTTAAGGGTTTATGCATGAATCGTAGCACTATGAGTAATGTTTTACTTTCCAACACTTTCTTTTCAAGTTTCACCTCGGAGGAAAAGACCCTAGAAACAAAGTGTAACTAGTCCTCTTTTCCCAGGAGTCGCCAAAGCGTGGACAAGGCCCTCGGGAAGCTGCGTCCGCGGGATCCACACTAGGCATAATCGACTCGAGGTTCCTTCGAATCGAATTATGACAAATTAGAGTCGCCACCAAGTTTTTTGGGAACTTGGAACCGTTCAAGTCAACTTTACACCTTTCATCGAAAAGCATAAAGCCAATCGACTACGAGTGATTAAAGATAAAGACTTGTACCCTATATCACTCGATTTGAATGACTCTCGTAATCCAATGGTATTTAGACGGATCCACAAACCATAGATCTTGAGTAAGGGGTGAGGGTACGTGTTAGGAAGCCCATAAGGACACCTAACCCCGCCCGTCGATAACGGCCTCTACTAAGTCAAGTGTCGGATTTCAAACAAGGTCATAGCTACTACGATATATGATATGCAAACATCGTTTTAAAAACCCTAACATGTGAAGTTTCTATGTCGATTTAGATGCAACTAAACTAACTTTGTCAAAGTTGTAATTTAGCATGTGGGTTGATTAATCTAACAACATACAAAACAAAGCTAACAAGGCTTAAGGGGGAATGGGGGAGCCGTGGGATCTACCTATTACAAACCAGGCATTTCATGCCGACACAACAATAAATTAAAGATACAACTCGATCTAAATACAATTGCTATATACGACACCATACACGACACATGGCCATTCGGCCTAGGAAAACATGCACAAAGGGGTGACTCACGGCCTACATGACTCACGGCCTTGGGTCACTCCTCGTAATGTGTGCTTCCACTTAATCTTATCGAATTAGACATTGGGTCACACACCAAAGCATGCATTAGCATAAATCGGGCCATGTTGCTCTAAACAACATGCGATTTACTACGCTCTCACTTGCATTGGGGCACAACCGTCTAACTAAACAAGACTAAGGTTTTTAGAAATCGTTTGACTCGATAAAAGAAAACTAACTACAAACAAGTTACAAAACGCGACTCAGTAAACACAAATTAATTACGAGATACAAACAATGAGACTAAGATAAAAAAGGAACGAGAAAACGGATACAAAAGACACGGCCAAACATGACCTCATACACGGCTATCCTAGTTCCTAGGTTAGATTCATTAGGTTAGATGGATTTGCAAAGCGATGCGGAAAATACATTAGAAATCGATGACAAAAGAGGTCAGAAGGCTTCGCCTAAAACCGGGTGTTCTACACGGCCTAAAGGGGTCAAATTAGGTCAAGTTCGCTAATTAAATTAACTCGTCGAGTGTTAATAAGAAGGTGCTAGTCACGCACTCTTATACTAGCGAGAAATGAGGTGAAAGAGAGAGATGCGTTCATTAAGTTACAGAATTGTCGATTGATTTTAAAAGCTATGTCGAAGCACCTTAACATGTCTAATTAGGTTATTTAAATGATCGAATGTCACCTAAATAAGTCATATGTTAACAATCAGAGGTCATACTAACATGTAAATAGTGCTAGGGTGTGTCGAATTGGCCGAAACAAACAAAGGGTCAAAAACGAGGAGCGAAGTTAGAAGTTCGTTTTATTTATGTCCTACCTTGAACACAAGGATATGTAAATGAGACGGGGGTGTACGACCGACTGATGTAGCGGTTTCTTTCCCATCTCAAGTCAACGCGGGTGTTCATGGTGGTACTTTAACTCATACTCGGACTAAATTAGTTTCGTAGATAATTAGAACAAACGACAAACAAAAAACGATAAACAAACAAAAACAAACTATAAAAAAACAACATAAAAAACGAAATAAAAGGGAGAAAGAAGAGGATTTGATGCACCCTCAACCTAGATGTATCGTTGACACCGTCTTGGGTCGTAATCGATGGTAGATTTTATCTCGAGAGGCCGTCATCGACGAAGAAACAAAGCGAACAACACGTTTTTATCGAATCTGGACAACAACTTTCAAACAACGATTTCTCTCTCGTTTCACGATGAAAATTCAATTTAAAAGATCTTTTGAAAACTAGAAAGAGAGGAGAACAGAGATCTTAAAGCAACCCCTGCTCGTTTTGAGTTATTGGGCACGAAAAACGAGCACACTGGCTGAATCTGGACAGACGGGGAAAAAGCCGCGAAAACAGAGTGTATAACACTCTGTTTTTCGAGGGAATTCGTGTACTCTCAAGGGCAATTTGGCTCGTAAATCTTTGTCTAATGTGTAGATGGATGTTGTATGGTTAATTAGGAACAAGAAACTCGAGTTTTGATGGAGGTTTGAAGGAGGAACGAATTGTTTTTCGAAGAGGACACACAAACTGTTCCAGTTTGGATGTCGGTTTTGTGGAGGGTTTTTGGGAGGCAATTAGGGTTTGTTTCTGTAGTATGTATGTATGGAGAACTTAGAGGAATGAATGTATGGTGAATGGAGGGTATTTATAAGGAGTTAAAGTAGGGTAAAAGGGAGGAGAGGCAGACGGGCTCCTCTGAGCATAGCTGCTGTCCAGCAGCTTTTGGGGGGTTTTCTAGGGTTTGTATGGGGGGTTTTCTTGGTGGTTAAGCTAAGGTAATATGGGTAGGATACTAGGGTATGGGTTAGGGTTAATGGTCACGGGTTTTGGTGGTATTTGGAGCGGGTTTTGGACTCGGGTTTGAGCTGCAAAACAGGGGGGGCTGCTTCGTATATGCGGGCTGTTTGGGGGTGATTTGGGGCATGATTTGGGCCGTGGTTATGGGGTTCGAACTGGGGTTGGATGGGTAGTGGTCTAGGTTGGTTAGTGTACTCGAGATTCGTGCCAACTCGTAAAGAAAACGGGCTTAAAAACCGAGCTATAATCGAGCTCCAAAACACGTGTTTAAAACGAGTTCTTTTCGATTTTTGAATCGATTTTTCAAATCGATTAACACATTAAAATAAATGACTTTTCAAATCAAATATACTCATAAAATGATTTTTCAAATCAAATATTTATTTTATTTTCAATAAAATGAACTTGAGAAAATAAATTCAAAATAAAGCAATAAAATGAATTCACTTTAAAAAAAAACATTTAATTTAAATATCATTTAAATTAAAATACTCCGTCGACGACGCTCATTGTACATCGTAAAACGAACTCAAATAAATGACAATGACTACAAATAAATACATGTGTCCTATCATCATCGGGTGTTTGTCGGGTTCTCTATAAATTCCAATATCGACGGATACGGGTATCTACAAGGTCATTCTCGGGTTACACGACAGCGATGGAGTGCAACGAGCGGCTGTCGGCGGAGGAGCGCGCCATGATCGAGCGTGGAGCGTTCGGTGCCTTGGTGCAGGCATGGAGGGATATCGCGAAGAGGAAACTGCGGGCTAACCTTAGCCTAGTCCGCGCTTTCTTGGACCGATTCTAGGATACGACTTCCACGTTTCTCATGCCTTTTGGTGAGGTGGGAGTCACTCTGGAGGACTACGGCATGATTTCTGGTCTGCCTTGCGGGACTAAGGCTGTGGAGTGGCTGGAGACTGCCATGAGGGTGGACTCGGCCGAGGCTAGGAGGTTGATCGGCTGGAACTTGTCGGCGAGGGCTGTCACAGTGTCGGGTTTGGTGCCCAGCTCCTACGTTCGAGACTACTTTGCGGGAAAGATCCCGGCGCTGGTGACGATTGACGGGAGGGAGACGACTCCTCCTTCCTGTACAGCTGAGCAGAGGGTTCATTTGTGGCTCTGGTGGTTGTCTGTCTTCGATCTACCTCGGAGACAAGGGAGAGAGGTTGTCGACGAACTTCTTCCCTTCCTTTCTGACCTGAGCTCCCTAGGGCGTTGGGACTGGGTCACTGCTGGTTTTGCGGTCCTCATCCGCTTTATGAGGGCCATGGTCCGTCCGGAGTTGATGGAGAAAGGGACTTCTCCTGGCGCTGTTGGACCTGGACTACTGCTGGAGGTATGAACCTTCATTTAGACTAAAATCAATTCCTTTCTTTATCCAAATGTGAAAGATCGTTATTGACTATCTTGCTTTACAGGCGTGGGTGTACTCCTACTTTCCGGGCCTCGCGCCCAAGAGGACGGAGCCGCTGGAGAAGGCCTATTCCATGGTGAGGGATTGGGTGATGTGCAGGACGAAGAGCAAGCGTTCTTATCATGGTGTCTACCGGCGGGACGTGAACGCTCTTCAGCTAGACAGCGTAAGCATTTCACTTATATTCATTTGCTTCTATATTGCCTTTAAATTGATCATAATAATGATTCCTTTGTTTATCTTGTCCCAGTGGGTGCCCAGGCCTTGGGCGGAGTACGCTGACGTGCCTCCTTTTGTGGCTGAGGTCCTTTGACCTAGGAGCTCGAGCCGGCTACTGTTGAGGACATCGATGGGTCCTGTGTGGTACTTGGGCGAGCTCTTGGCTCGTCAGTGCTGTTGGGATGTGTTGACGGTTCCCGTCGATCCTCCCAGGACGATGTTCAGGGAGCCTTCTGAGGCAGAGAGGGAGGCCGACTTGGCTTGCGTTGGTGGTGACGCCCTCCTTCTACCTGGCGAGGACTACTCGGCGTTCCTCTACGGGAGGTTGGCGTACTGGCCTGTAGTGGTGAGCATCTTTACTCTTCCTCTTTACTTGATTTTTTTTGAAACTACGATGAAAGATCACCGATTAATGAAAAACATTTGGTTTTGCAGGAGGTTGAGGTGGCGGGCATCGAGCCCCCAGAGTACCCCGAGACCCTCGAATACACTGACGCGACCGAGAGGATGACGATCTCCGAGCTACGCGACTTTGACGTGGTTTATTACGGATCTTTGGCCAGACGATTTGGCAAAGATCGTTCGGAGGGTAAACCTCTAATTTTGTGTGATTTTTGTGTAAGAACACATTTGATTGAGTGTATTGAATTATTGAGAACATCTTTTTGAAAATGCAGGTTGCACCGTCTCGGTTCATGGCGTTATGGAGGGTGGCCAACCGGCTACGAGCTACTGCCGTAGAGGCACTTGTCGGTGCTCGAGGCCGTCAGGTATGAACCTTGTGCCTTTTTCATTTTTTACTTTTGATTTCCAACTTTTCTTGTAATTGCTTGACATGAGCCAATTTTGTTGTTTATAGGGGGACCGCGAGTTGGAGCGAGAGTTGACCCAGTCTCGGGAGGAGACATCTCGCTTGTTGAGGGAGCTTGAGGTTCGAGATGCCGAGATTGCTGCTCTTGCGGCAAGGGTTGCAGAGCTGGAGGGCGACCAGTAGTAGTTTTGTTTTAGTTTTTGTTTGTTTGTTGGTTGTATTTTGCACAATTGTACATTTTGGACCTTCATTTTGAACATTTTGGACTTTGTTTGGGGCTCGAGCCCCCAGTTTGTTGTACATTTCCCCTTTTTGGTTGTATATAAGATGGCCTGAGTGCCTTTGTTGCTGGGCTGTGCTGCTTGTATCTACAGGTTAGCTTTGAACAGGTTTGGTAGTTGACGGTTTATGCCGTCATGCCGCCGAAATTTACATAGAAATCACGCAAAACATACATATGGCCTTGTATAGCGCAAAACGAGTGACTCAAAAGAATGCAAAAATGCAAAAATTTTGCCGGAAATGACCGGACGGTAGGGAGGGTTACCACCTAAAAAAAAGAAAAAAAATAGAAATCTATAAGTTAGAAATGTAATGATTAAAAAAAAATGAAATAAATTTAAATCGAAATGAGAATTATTTCCTAAAATGAATTTGTACGAGTGTGGTGAAATGACGAAAATGTCGATATCGTCTCGAAATGCGTGCCCGCGGAAGTTAGGAAACTCGAAATATGGTAACCTCCACATATTTACCAAAATAATAACCCGTAGGAATAGGAAATTATTCGTCATGGAATTAGGAAAGATCCAACGCGGAAAATCACAGAAGTTAAGCTGAGGATGAGGCGCAGCATGAGCTGCGTTCCTTTGAAGAGGCGCGGCCAGTCTGCGCTTTGTTCCCAGTTGTTCGTTCGGCGGATTTTTGGAAACTGAAATTAGTATAAATAGAGACGTCGATAGAGCTTTTATTCACACAATTCTTCCGTCTCTTCTTCGTCTTATTACATAAAACTCTCAAAATAATCCTTCATCATGAATACTTTGGAGGTTCACTTAAAAGAATGGACCAACGAATTTTCAAACATGGAGAAATATGATATGGGCGCCTATAATCTTGGATCACTGCCGAGTTTGAAGCTTATCAAGGTTGTCAAACCGTTCTTGGATGCTTGTCTTGATTATTGGGACCCGAATTACCATGTTTTTGCGTTCCCTGGAGGCGATATTTGCCCATTTCCTGAAGAAATTGCTGCGATTGGTAGGTGGGACCCTGAACACTTGCCTGCCATTCCTTCTACTTCGCAAGGGTACAAGAGCAAATTTAGAGACTTGCTTTGATTGTCTAGACTCGAGGTGGACCGTCTAGTGACCTCGAAGGGAGTGCGAATGTTGGACTTCATTGACCAATTTATTAACAGGGCTGACCCCACCGTTTCTTATGTTGCCAGGCGAAGGGCATTTGGGTTTTGCTTGGTGCATGTGTATGTCTTCCAAGGGCATGTTGATGAAGACTTGAGAGGTGATCCCCGTCTTCTGGGCCTTGTTGAGCAAATGGAGCTGCGCACGAGCCCAACTTGTTTATGCTTAGGAGAGATCCTGTTGGGCTTGGATAATAGGAGGGCCAATCGTGACCTACCGTATTTGGGAAGTCCCGTCATTCTGCAGGTAAAAGAACATTTCTTTCTTTTTTCTTTTCCTTTCTTTTTTATTTTTTTTGTTTGTTTTTTTTTTTCGTTTTTTTTTTTTTTTCGTTTTTTTTTTTTAGATGTCTAATACCCGCTTTTGGTAGGTCTGGTATATGGAACGGCTTCGATTGATCGAGCCCCCAATTCATGTTCCTTCTTATCATGCTCGTTCAATTGCGATGAGGACCAGGCTTTACATGGTGGATTTCACCCGAGTCTGCAATTATTGGGAGAACAAACTGAAGAGTGACGATGGCCCGTTGATTAGGTGGATTGTGCCGTGGTGGCATCTCAAATCTGTCACTGGAGTGTCTTCTTTGGATCCTACTCAGTCCGTGCGCATTCCTGGCCTGGAATTTATGGTGTGCATTTTCCCGGAAAGGCTGATGAGACAAGTTGGACTAAAACAGACAATCCCAAAGCTTGATACTGTCTCGCAGACTGCTGTGGCGCTGACTAAACAGAGCCGAAGGGAGTGGGCCATTAAATGGGCTCAAAGAAATGTATGGTTCTTGAACTCTTCTGCTAATGCCTTATGGGTGTCAGATTCTTATCTGCGATGGAGGAAAGCTACTACTCCGGAAGAGCCCGAGAGATTAAGGAAGCGCGAACCCGTTGACTACAAGGCGCGCGAGGTGGAGAAAGAGAAAGAAAAGAATTTGACTGAGGGAGAGGAAGAAGCCGGGTTTCGAGTTGTTCGTCCTTCGAAGAAACCGAAGACTTCTCGTGTCGTAGAGATGGTGATTGGCAAGAATGGGAAGTCTAGGCCCCGAGAAAGACCTTTGGTGATTAGGTCCGAAGTGGCGCAAGAGCGTCCGGCTCGAGGTCGTGACAAGACTTATGACAAGAATGACAAGGGAAAAGGGAAGATGGAAGAATAACCCGAGTCTTTATATATTATTTATTTTTATTATTATTGTTGTAATAAAAAGGTGGGGTTTTAGAATCCTAGCCTATTCTATTTTTATTATGTAGCGTACTATTACTATTAGAAAATGAATGAGGAAAAAAAAAGGTTAAATGGTTATGAAACCGTTGTGATTTTCTATTTACTATTCTTGTCGAATTCCAAATGCAATGCAAATGTCCTTCTATTTACATTTTTTTTAAGAAAAAGTGGGTTGTATCCTGTAAAGGATTGCCTACGTATTCACTTACAAAATGAAATCAAACTCTTGCACGTAGTTCGAGTAAATGTAAAAGAATAATTGTTCTAAGCAAGAGCTTGTAGTGAACTTAGAAAATAAGCATTTGCTTTTGCTTACACTGAAGGTGCAAATTTAGTTTATTTGATGATATGAGGACGACAAAAATTGCGAAAGTGCAAGAGTAAAGTGACATTAGCTTATTTCAGCTTCGCCAGGGGCCGTTTATTTAGTGCCGCAAGAGCGACACGTGAGGTTATGCGAGGCGCGTTTTTTTGTTCCTATTCTAGGCATAGTACCGTTTTAGTTGGTCGAGGTTTGTTGGGTTGGAAAACTCATTCCCGTCTAGGTCTGTGATTCTAACCGCACCCCCTGTAAGTATGGACTTGACTAAAGATGGTCCGACCCAATTAGGTTTGAATTTTCCCCGTGGGTCAACAGGTAGAAGAGCTCTAACCGATTTGAGTACTAAGTCTCCTTCCTTGATGTTTCTTGGCCTAACCCTTTTGTTGAAAGCTCGTTTGATACGTGCTTGATATGTTTGGACGTTATGCAAGGCGAGTAGCCTACGTTCATCCAGGAGGATGAGTTCTTCATATCTATCCCTTTTCCAATCGGCTTCTGGGATTTGACTTTCGAGTAGAATACGCAAGGATGGTATCTCTAGCTCGACTGGTTGTACAGCTTCCATGCCGTGAGTCAAATAGAAAGGGGTAGCCCCAGTGGGCGTCCTAATAGATGTATGATATCCCCATAAAGCAAAGGGTATCTTGCTCGGCCAATCTCGATAGTTGTCAATCATTTTCTTGAGAATTGTGACAACGTTCTTATTTGCTGCCTCTATCGCGCAGTTAGTCTGTGGCCTATAGGGCGAAGAGTGGTGATGCCTAATCTTGTATTTGGCTAGCAACTGCTCAGTCTCAGCTTGGAAATGTGATCCATTATCACTAATGATCTCATGTGGGCAACCGTATCGGCAGATGTTGTTGTTTTGTATGAACTTTGCCACATTTTTAGCCATAAGACTAGTGTAGGAAGCCGCTTCTACCAATTTGGTGAAATAGTAGATCGCCACTAGGATGAAACAGTGACCTCCTGTTCCGGCTGGGGTTATCTTCCCGATTATGTCGATTCCCCAAGCAGAAAATGGCCAAGGAGATGTCATCGTATAGAGCAATGAAGGAGGGATGTGTTGTACATTCCCGAAGATTTGGAAATTGTGGCAATGTCTTACGTATTTGATGCTATCGGATTCCATTGTGGTCCAATAGTACCCCAGACGTGTGATTTTCTTTACCATCATGGGCCCACTCATGTGAGGACCGCATTCTCCATCGTGGACTTCTTCCATCACCTTTCGTGCCTGTGAATGATCAAGGCAACATAGGATTACACCAAGAGGTGTTATTTTGTATAACTCTCCTTGCATTAGAACGTATTAGGAAGCTAGTAGGCGTATAGCATGTTGTCCCCTCTTGTCCATATCGGGTGGATAGGTACCGTTGAGCTTGAAATTCAGGATTGTTTGGAACAAGGGTTCCTTTGCGATTTCCTCTTCATCGGTGATTTGGTGTACATAAGCCGGCTCTGACCGTCGTTCGATGCACAAAGGCATTTCCATCATGTCATCTGGCATATTAATCAAAGATGCAAGTTTAGCAAAAGCATCTGCAAACTGATTTTCTTCCCAAGGTAGGTGTAGATATGTCACGTGATCAATGAATTGGGCAACTTGGTCTATTCTGGCTTGATAAGGTGCTAGGCTTTCGCTTCGAATTTTCCAAGATCTTGTAACTTGGTTGATGATCAGTGATGAATCCCCATGTACTCGGAGATTTTTAATGCCT
This sequence comes from Silene latifolia, assembly GCF_048544455.1. NCBI lineage: Eukaryota > Viridiplantae > Streptophyta > Magnoliopsida > Caryophyllales > Caryophyllaceae > Silene > Silene latifolia. The sequence continues at coordinate 71,063,570 of NC_133532.1, forward strand.
AAGTGATACGTGCCTAATGTATAGTCTTTTTGGTCTATTTCAGCACGTATTTCTATGCATTTCTATACTATTGTTATGGTATTTTGCCCCGAATTGGCTACTTTGGTGTATTTTGTCCTTCTTTGTAGGAATGATCGCGAAAGTAGCGGAACCATGCTCTTTTCCGTCCTTTTTGCATGCATTTAGAGGAGACGGGATTGTCCCAGAGTGAGATGTTGCACTTGGAAGTGTCGTTGCACGCATCACAAGGTATTTGAGTGAAGACGTAAGCTGAATTGAAGACCCAGGTGGTCTATCGAGCTGATTGGTGGTCTATCGAGCAGTTTATAGGACGATCGAATGGTCCCTAAGCTCCCCAAGACTCGATCGAGAGGTTCCTTCCTCGATCGAGTGAGATGCACATGATCCAGGCCTCGATCGAGTGACCTGTTGGTCGATCGAGGGCCTTCTGTTGAGACATTGGTCGATCGAGTGGTTTTGCCTACTCGATCGAGAGGATTTCGACTTCGTGGGCTTTAATTAGTCCGTGCTTTACTTTTCCGCATAGACTTTTTAGTTGCTTAGCTATATAACCTACGTTTTACTAGGTTATTAATGATCTTTGATCTATCTTTTTACCATCATTCACAGTAGAACATTGTTACGTTGCTTTAATCTTCGACTGCTACTCTCGTTTCGGATTTCTTCATTGGATTACGAGTTCTTTACGCCGGAGTTTGCTTGGATTGTAATTCTCTCTTCCCTTAATAATAATTAACTTTTCGTTGCATTAATTTCTTGTCGCTCTTATTTATTCTTCTGCCCTAGTTTTATTATTATTGCGCTTTATTATTATTCCATTATGTCTTCTGCTGGAATCTTGTCTGCTGTTAGATTAATTATGAATATGAGTAGCTAACCCCTTCATGTTGGGATTAGGGGATCTGCGGTAGAATAATGACGACGTAGTGAATGAATTAGACGAATTGACTAAGAGACTCTGTCACTATAGCAATATAACTGTAATTCTCGACCTAGTTGAGTGCACGCTTCTATGTCACCCATTAATCTGGCTACAATTAATCCTGGATCGAAAGATTGGACTAAATAGGCCTGCTATAAACAGTAGAATACCCTAATGAGGACGAAAGTTAAGTTAGTGGTATTTTAGGGTGGGAAGTGGACCGAAAGGACCTTCTAATATCCGTCTCACATTAGTTCGTCTGAGTCTTTTACTGCTAAGTCGTTGTACTACCGTAGTGAACCGAGTTCCCGACATGTCCCTCTCTTATTGATAGTTTAAAATCGTTTTATTGCTTTTACTGCTCTCCGCTCTTTTTCTCTTTCCTTTCAACTCCGTAGTTTAGAAACCAAAAATTCAATCAACCCCCATTGTTACCGTAGGATTAGAATAGACAGCTGTAGTTGCATTACCTCCCTGAGGATTCGATACTCGACTGCCTCTACTACATTTTTAGTTGAGACCGTTAGGTTTTATTTTTGACAGGTACGCGACAGACGTGTCAAATTTTGGCGCCGTTGCCGGGGAGGCAATTGTCCAATTTACTAGCTGTTTAATTTTTTCTCCTTTTGGTTTAAGGAACATCGTTCCTTAAACTATTCTCATATCTTGTCTTTAGTTTCGTCTTATGCGCAGGTCGCAGGGTGGTCCACTACTACCTTTTGATCCCGAGATTGAGAGATCTCTGCGCGTAAAAAGGAGACTATTTCAAGAGCAACAGGCCGAGGAAGAGCCCAGTTCTCGTGGTAACTTTTACGAGAACGAGCTTTTCGAAGACAATCCACCATCTTCTCCAGTTTCCAATTCATCACTTGAGTCTATCACTTTCCCAGAATTTCCCGAAATGGCCGAGGAAGCTACCATTGCTAGTCACTCCGAGCCCACCGCTGACAATCTTTATAAAGGGTTCGAACTGCCTGGAGATGCTAGGAAGTTCGAGCCTAAGCCTTCTTACATTAGCATGGTCGAGAAAAATCAGTTCGGGGGAGCTGCGAAGGAAGATGCAGCTCAACATATGGAGACTTTCATTGATTATTTGCTCCATACCACCTCCCTTTGGCGTGAGCCGATCAAATCAAAGAAACTATGTTCATCTTCTCACTCCGCGATCTTTGCGAGGGAGTGGTACAGGGATTTAGACAAAGCTGCTCACGGCATAACAGATTGGAATTCGCTAGCATTGGCGTTTTATAAGAAGTATTTCTCTGCTTCGAGAACCATTGCCATTAGAGCTCAGATAACCAGTTTCAAACAGGGTCCCGACGAGAACTTCCACGAGGCATGGCTGCGATTTAAGAAATTGGTGCGGACCATACCGCATCACGGTTTCGAAAAATGGAGTACGTGCAACCATTTTTACAATGGTTTATATGATGATCGAGAGGGCTATATTAGATCTTTGCAGCCAACGGTCGATTTTTTTCGACAACTTGGCGCCGACGAAAGGATGGAAAATCATAGATGATTTAGCCACTCATAGGGCTGAATACGGGAATTCAAGGGGAAACCAAAGGAGAGCTGCTGAGTCCTCTTCAGTGGCCGCGTTAGAGGCCCTTACTGCCAGGTTCGACAAGTACGAACTAGGGGGAGCTCTCAAGCCAGGGATGTACCAGGTTAATGCCATGACAGACGGTCCTTTCGTCTGTACGAGATGTGGGGTAGATGGACATGTCGCTGATTATTGCCCTAGTCCTTATGAGCAATGTCGCCTTTCAACACTACGGGCAAAACAACACTCATTACGAGCCGAATATCCACCCCAATTTGAGGTGGAGTAATCAGAACAACGTACTCAATCCCACCGCCCCTCCAAATCGATCGCAACAACCATATATCCCTCCACATCGAAGCAACAAGGCTATCGAAGCCTCCGTCCTTTAACCCTCCTAACCACGGTTCATCTTCAAGTGGGGTGAGTGAAATGGGCGAGTTAAAGTCTATGATGCAAGCCATTACAAAGCAGCTTCATGCGAGCGATCAACAAAGAAGCACAAGTGATCAACAGAGAGACGCGACCATAAAGGCACTTGAGACTCAAGTTGCCCAACTTGCCGCGAATCAATCCTCGAGGAAGCCAGGTCATTTACCGACTCAAAATGAGAAGAACCCAAACGAGACGGTACATTTGATAGAGTTGAGAAGCGATCTTTCTTATGAGGGACCAGAAATGAAGAAATCAGACCTGGAAATAGCTGTAACTGATGATGAACAGTGTTCTGTTAAGAGAAAAGGACTCACGACACGAGAGTTACTCGATCGACTGAAGTTTGATGCTAAAACAGCTCGATCGAGTGGAATTGGTGAGGAAAGCCCTCGATCGAGTAGTCCTTCTGCTCGATCGAGTGAACTGGAAGCTGAAGATGGTCGATCGAGTGGGAATGTGGCTCGATCGACTGAAGTTGCTGAAGAGGGTGTTCGATCGAGTGGCCACATTGCTCGATCGAGTGATATTGATGACGGGAAGCTTATTCGAGAGCCTGCTAGTGCTCGTATAAGCGATGAATTACCAGAAAGGCCTCGTTCGAGAGGTAAGAAGCGTCTGAAGGATACTGAACTTGCTCCGGAAGACACTTTGGAGGCAAGAAACAAGGGACTCGAGATTCCAATTACGGTTCCCTTCCCGAGGCGGCTGCAGAATACCAAGATTAATCAACAGTTTAGCAAATTTGTTGAGCTTTTGAAGAGTTTGGAAGTTTCGTGCCGTTCTTTGAATTGCGACTAAGGTACCTTCTTACTTGAAATTTATGAAAGAGATTTTAGCACGTAAGAGGACCATTAATGATAACGAGACCGTAGCTTTGACTGAGATGGGGTCACCCCTATCTCAGAATAAGCTACCTCTTAAGCAATCAGACCCGGGTAGTTTTTCGATCCCTTGTCACATAGGAGTACAATTGATTGATAATGCGCTATGCGATTTAGGCGCTAGCGTAAGTGTTTTACCTTTGTCTCTAGCTAAGAGACTTGGTGTGACAAAGCTGAGTTGCACCAACATGACTGTCCAGATGGCCGACCGTAGTTTATCACGGCCACTAGGTGTAGCGGAAGACGTACCTGTTCGGATCGGGAAGTTCTTTATTCCCGTCGATTTTGTCGTCCTAGACATCCCCGAAGATGTGCACACCCCTATCATTTTAGGGAGACCATTTTTGTCCCTTTGCCCGTGCGGTGATAGATGTCGGTGGGAAGACTTTGACTTTCCGGGTAGGGGACGAGGAGTTGACTTTCCGTCGGTCCAAGTTCGGAGGGCTCCATGCAAGCTCAGCCTTGCAATGCCCTCTCTGCTGTTGACCCTATTATTGACACTCCATGTGAAAATTTGGAGAACATTGCTATTATTGTTAACCCTCCGCCTCAGATTGAGAGCAAGAAGGAGGCAAAATCGTCTGTTTTCCTTACTGCAGGTACAGATGAAGGCAAGAAAGGAGCTGTCAAGGGACAAAGTGCAACCATTATCAATCAAGCTGGGCCCAAGGATGCCAAAGAAGCGCGAGGGGCGAGAACGAAGACGAGTTCGCACCTACATAGATGGGAACTACATTCCTCCTCTGTCACAAACGATAATTCAAGCTCATGGAAATCAAAGAGGACGGTCGATCGCTGAAGTGACGTCCTCGTCGAAAGCCCACGAAGGGCTCGAAAGCTAATGGGAATTAAACGGGGAAATGCCCCGTGTAACAAAATGTAATAGATATTTATTTGAATTTCTTTTGAATTCTTTTATTTACATTAGGACAATTAGTTTAGACATTTCTTTAGTTTAGACTAAGACTATAGATGTGTTTTTCGCATTTTTGGTATTTTGGGATATGTTTGGATATGTTTTACGCAGGTTTGGGGAGATGCACGCAAATCAAGGAGAAAAGACGGAAATTCAAAGGAGCCTACACGAGGAAGTCCTCGATCGAGTACTTTTGTACTCGATCGAATGGAAATTGGTTCGATCGAGTCTGTTGGCTACTCGATCGAGGAAGGCCAAAGTGGAACAGTCGATCGGGGATTGCTACTCGATCGAGCAAGGGACATCAAAAAGTCCTCGATCGAGTGACTTAAAATCACTCGATCGAGTGAAATGAACAGTGGACGGGAGTTTCTTCTATACTTAACTCCTTATTATTTCAGTTTTCATTTTTAATTATTTTTAACCCCTAATTTCCGTCTAAACCTCCCCTAATTGCGATTGAGTTTCCCCCAAATCCCCATTTCTTGCCCAAAATCCTCAAATCAATCACCTACATTCTATAACTAGCTAATTATTCTTCAATAGCCCCTTGTTTTTCCCCTCTTTTGTGTCCGTTTTCACGGTTTTCAAAGGGAATTAGGGTTCCGCGGGTTTTTGATTAAAAATCCGCCTTGCTTGCTTGTTTTTGAAGTTTTATTGCTTGTTTTAGGATAATCATCATCAAGTAAGTGTTTCTATCACACTCTTTGCAATTTCTCTTGATTTAATTCGCATTTTTGAGGTGATTTTGAATTAGGGCTCGAAAATTCCATGTCTAGTTGAATTTATTCAATTAAATTGTGTTTAATTACCCTTGATTAGCTTGATGATGATATTTTGGCAATTCCCCACTGTTTTTGCATGTTAATTTCGAATTTTGCGCGATTTCCGCGATTAGGGTTCCTGTGAGTCGAAGTTTATCGCGCGTAAGACGGTTTTTATCTTTGCCATGCTATGCCTAAGCTGCAGTTCTTGACTACCTTTTTTCTTGTTATCTTTTTCCGTCCCCTATCGCCATTACTTGATGTAAATTATTAGGAATCTCTATTTGTGAGTGGTTATTCTCATTCGCCCGCAGTCATACATGCCCCAATTTACGGTTTTCATCTTTGTATTAGCTCTTTTGCGATCCTTTGCTCTATCAAATTATCACCACTCACATCTTTGTAATTCGAAATGTTTGAGGAATTGGGTTTTGCATTACGGAAGTCGAATTTTTCGACTAATAGAGCCATTCTTTTTGCTGTCACATGTTGGTTAGCGGTTGTTTTAGCCACGGTTAGCAGCATCCTTCCTTATTCATGCCCTTTGATACTTTGCAGGATGGACGCGAGTTCTCTGTCTTCTACTAGTACGTCCTCCAGCTCGTCAGTGAGCGAGTCAGTGGCCCCTGCTGTTGCCACTAGCTCTGCCTTGGTCACCACTGCAGCACCAGTTCTACTTGTCTCAGCTGCAGGGACGGTGTACGCCGCGCCCGGCTCGGTAGGGAGCTCGGTTCGGACTTCACCACCACTACTCCTAGGCCCTTCTCTTTCTTGCGGATTCGAGCCCCGTTTTTCCATGACTGGTATCTTGCCACCGAGACCACACCAGCAGGCTAGTCGGTTAGCCATCACTTAGGCTCTTCGGAGGTACATGTTGTTACGGGAGAGGCGCTCTCACACTGTCGGCTGCCACGGTACGTTTCACTTCAGAGGCTCACCGGAAACGGTTAGTCGCTTTACTTCGTTGCCCCCTCTCCTCCACCCGTTTCCTTGCGCGGACTGACCTAGAGACCTTAGGCATTTACGAGGAGGTCTGTAGTTTGTTGAACGGGACGGGTATGTCGGGTTTGATTACCATGCAGGAGGCTACCATTCGTACCCTTACGTACGAGTTCTTTAGCTCCTATTCCTTTGACACCGACTCTTACGCTGCTGACCACTCCAGTTCTTGCATTTACTTTCGACTCCGCAATGAGTCGCACCACTGGACTTTGGCCAAGTTTGGCCAAGTTTTAGGCCTAGTTAGTGACGGTCTCACCGCCCCACCTCGAGACCTCCTTCAGCCACTTTGGGCTGCGCTTACTCACACTCCCTTCCACTCACGGAAGGGAGCTCATGTTCACTTACCTGCGCCCCGTTACTACTTGCGTCTGTTAGGAGAGACCATTTTTGGGCGCCCTGAGCCCAATAACTTGACCAACACTGAGCTAGCGATTCTCGCGGGGTACCTCAACATTGACTACGGTACCCCGTTTGTTCTAAACATTGCCTATCTGGTAGCTCAGCATTGGAACGGGATTGGGACTCGGGTCAAGACCGCTATTGTCTGCGGCGGGCTAGTGACTAGGATCGCCCGCGACCTTTACCCCACTGACCCTTCACTCACTTCACCTGACGAGATGGCTCTCCTTGACCTGGATGCCATGGCTGTCTTGACCTGGTTCCCAAAGGCGAAGGGGAGTGCGAGGACGTGGAAGATCTGTGGTTCCACGTCTGTTACCTTGCCGTGCTCTACCCTTCCGCCACTTTTACCGCTCTCTACTGCTGCTGAGGGAGCGAGGCCACCTCCACCTACCTACCACCTCACCTTCACTCCTCCTTCTTCTTCTAGGAAGAGGAAGCGGGAGGCCGGAGCATCTTCTAGCTCTCAGACTCCGGCCCCGACTCAGGCCCAGGCTGGACCGACCCCCACGCCTCAGCCTACACCTTCACTCACTCCACCCCCACTTGACCCTCCTTCTGGTTCGGTTTTTCCGGCCAATTTTGTCTGCCCTCCTGCTTTAGAGGCGCCCGAGGTCATGGACCAAGGGCGTCGTGATGCCGTGCTTTCGGATATGTGCAGGTACATTACTGAGATGAGACGGGATATGGCTTTAGCTGTATTCCCGCTCTACGAGTTCCATATCCGAGCCCGGCGACCGATTCCAGAGGGGTGGCCGCATCCTTCCTTCTACCGATACCCAGCGGACGGGTACCCTCCGTCTCCTTCTGACTCAGAGGAGGAGCCGGAGGAGACAGCGGTAGCACGAGAGGTGCGGTTGCGAGCTGAGCAGGCGGCCCGGCGAGCTTCCAGAGAGGAGGAGAGTGATCCCCGTTCGTACCCGTCCAGGAGGATCGGTGGAGATGACGATTGAGTCTCCCCCTTGTTTATTTTTGGTTTGGGGAGACTGTTTTGTTGAGTCGGAGTACGAGAGACGGCGGTGCCGACGTCGAGTACTCTTGGTCTACTCACTTCCCATTTTTAAGTTTGGTTTGGGGAAGTTCGTGTTTTGTATGTTTCCTCACTCTTTTTATTTCATCTCCTTTATTTTTATTTTATTGGTTGTATACTCCCATCCCCCATTTTTCTGCTGGTGTATGGTGGAGGACAACGAGGGCGTTGTCCGTTTTGGTTTGGGGAGGGTATTGCATCCTTTGAGTCTGCATCTGCATTTGTTTTGCATTCACGTTTAATTTTTCAGTTTGCATTTGTTGTTCATTTTAAAAAATCAATCAAAAATTAGAAAATGTTGTTTATTTTTGCATTTAGGTTGAGTCGGAACGGTAGATTCCCGTGATGAAATTGCACTATAGCTTGTCATATTACTTGAGCCTTGCACTTTATCGATGGTTTTCAGCCTTGTCATACGCATAGTCTACAATTTTGTTCAAATACTAGCCGATTTTGTTTAGACTTGACCTATAAACTGGCAAACTACTTAAAAATTCTGAGTTTTAGAGCCATAACTGGTGACATTCATGACCAGTTCATTAGGAATTTTGAGAGTAGTACTCCTTGCATAGCATGTTTGTCTCATTTGCACATTTATGACATTCAATTTCTCGTCAAATGCACATATTCGGGTTTGTGGTTGGTGTCACATGCAGGGAGGGTCTTGCAATTCCCCTTCTTTATATATCTTCACCCATTTAGCTCCACTTTAGCCAAAACTTGCCTTTTTGACCCATCGCTACATTCAAATCGAGCTGCCTAGTCAAGCTAGTTAGTTTGTCCTTTTGTGGTATGTTTTTTCATTGCAGTTTGGCCTGTCTTTCTTGTTGGAGTTGGTGTTGTATTAAGGAAGGAGGAAAGAAAAAAAAAAGTATTGAAAAAGAAAAAAAAAAAAAAAAGAGAAACGTGAAAGAAAAAAAAAAAAGAAAAAAAATAGAAAATGAAAAAAAATGATGAGATTCACGTATATAATGAAAAAAAAAGAGAAAGAGAAATTGTGTAAAATGTTGTCCCCTCTCGTCAGAGTTGAGAAGATGTTCGAAGATGTACAATCGACAAGAGGGTTGGTTGCTTTGATTAGTTGTTTGGACGATGTGTTTAAAAAGGGAACTTTGTGACCGTCGACTCCTCCACTCTTATTCCACATTTTTTGAGGAGATTGTGCTTTGAGTCTAGTGAGTTTTGTGCCGTGAAGGGCACCCGTACTTAATCTTTCAGTCAGTTTGAGATCCGGATGGTTTATTATGGTCCTGTTAGGAACTAGCTTGACGCTTTTACCTCCACATTTCCATAACTTGTTTTGCCTTTTCTCACCACGAACCTCACTATTACCATATTATTTGCAAACCCTAAATTTTGTGACGGACATTGTTGGTTGGAATTTGTGCATTAGTACTTGAATTGTCTTTCATCTTTGTTGCATGCATGCTATGTAGGTCGCAGTTAGGCGAGTGACTGTCTTTTCTTCTCTCTTTTACATATTACATTTGCCCTTTGCTTCATGAGAGAAGAGTGACCACGTGAGAGTCCAGTTTTGTTGGTCTTGCAAGGTCGATAGGTCGACTTTATTTACGAGCGACTTATAATTCGTTTGCGTATTGTTGCCTAGCTTTTAACCGTCGATTTTCGTTGCATTAATTTAGTTCAAGTAGACAAGTTAAGCTAGCTCTGAGTTATCATTTCCGTTCCATTAGTTTAGTTTTGAGTTTACTCGAGGGCGAGTAAAGGTTTGGTTTGGGGAGATTTGATACGTGCCTAATGTATAGTCTTTTTGGTCTATTTCAGCACGTATTTCTATGCATTTCTATACTATTGTTATGGTATTTTGCCCCGAATTGGCTACTTTGGTGTATTTTGTCCTTCTTTGTAGGAATGATCGCGAAAGTAGCGGAACCATGCTCTTTTCCGTCCTTTTTGCATGCATTTAGAGGAGACGGGATTGTCCCAGAGTGAGATGTTGCACTTGGAAGTGTCGTTGCACGCATCACAAGGTATTTGAGTGAAGACGTAAGCTGAATTGAAGACCCAGGTGGTCTATCGAGCTGATTGGTGGTCTATCGAGCAGTTTATAGGACGATCGAATGGTCCCTAAGCTCCCCAAGACTCGATCGAGAGGTTCCTTCCTCGATCGAGTGAGATGCACATGATCCAGGCCTCGATCGAGTGACCTGTTGGTCGATCGAGGGCCTTCTGTTGAGACATTGGTCGATCGAGTGGTTTTGCCTACTCGATCGAGAGGATTTCGACCGTGGGCTTTAATTAGTCCGTGCTTTACTTTTCCGCATAGACTTTTTAGTTGCTTAGCTATATAACCTACGTTTTACTAGGTTATTAATGATCTTTGATCTATCTTTTTACCATCATTCACAGTAGAACATTGTTACGTTGCTTTAATCTTCGATTTGCTACTCTCGTTTCGGATTTCTTCATTGGATTACGAGTTCTTTACGCCGGAGTTTGCTTGGATTGTAATTCTCTCTTCCCTTAATAATAATTAACTTTTCGTTGCATTAATTTCTTGTCGCTCTTATTTATTCTTCTGCCCTAGTTTTATTATTATTGCGCTTTATTATTATTCCATTATGTCTTCTGCTGGAATCTTGTCTGTTGTTAGATTAATTATGAATATGAGTAGCTAACCCCTTCATGTTGGGATTAGGGGATCTGCGGTAGAATAATGACGACGTAGTGAATGAATTAGACGAATTGACTAAGAGACTCTGTCACTATAGCAATATAACTGTAATTCTCGACCTAGTTGAGTGCACGCTTCTATGTCACCCATTAATCTGGCTACAATTAATCCTGGATCGAAAGATTGGACTAAATAGGCCTGCTATAAACAGTAGACTACCCTAATGAGGACGAAAGTTAAGTTAGTGGTATTTTAGGGTGGGAAGTGGACCGAAAGGACCTTCTAATATCCGTCTCACATTAGTTCGTCTGAGTCTTTTACTGCTAAGTCGTTGTACTACCGTAGTGAACCAAGTTCCCGACATGTCCCTCTCTTATTGATAGTTTAAAATCGTTTTATTGCTTTTACTGCTCTCCGCTCTTTTTCTCTTTCCTTTCAACTCCGTAGTTTAGAAACCAAAAATTCAATCAACCCCCATTGTTACCGTAGGATTAGAATAGACAGCTGTAGTTGCATTACCTCCCTGAGGATTCGATACTCGACTGCCTCTACTACATTTTTAGTTGAGACCGTTAGGTTTTATTTTTGACAGGTACGCGACAGACGTGTCACTAAGCTCACTGCCGCTTGTTATTCGATGAGACAAGCTTCGTATTCGGCAGCATTGTTTGTCACCTCGAAATCGAGTTTGACACCGATTGGTGTGTGCTCGCCTTCAGGAGAAATGAGCAACACTCCTATTCCAAGTCCTCTTAAGTTTGATGCCCCATCAAAGTAAAGGTCCCAAGAGTCTACATCAGTTTGGAGTATATCCTCGTCCGGAAATAACCAAGTGTCTATTGTTTGTGCATCATTGATGGGATTTTCTGCGAAGAATTCGGCAACGGCGCGCCCTTTTATAACTTTTAGAGGCACGTATTTGAGGTCAAATTCTGAGAGCATCCAAGTCCATCTTGCTAGGCGTCCGTTGAGGACGGGTTTCTCGAAGAGGTATTTGACTGGATCCATTTTGGAGTATATTTTGACGGAGTAGCTAAGCATGTAATGGCGTAGCTTCTTCGTCGCCCACACAAGAGCGAGGCGTGTCTTTTCGAGTTGTGAGTATTTGCACTCGTACTCCAAGAACTTCTTACTAAGGTAGTAGATAGCCCTTTCTTCACATCATACGGTCTGAGCTAGCATGCCACCCATGGCTGTTTCAGTTACTGTGAGATATAATCCAAGAGGTTGATCTCGTTGAGGTGGCATGAGCACTGGTGGTTTAGCCAATATTTCTTTGATTCGGTCGAATGCCTTTTGACAACCATCATCCCACATGGTGTGGTCTATTTTCTTGAGCTTCTTGAAGATAGGCTCGCAAATCATGGTGAGTTTTCATATGAATCGACATATATATTGCACTTTTCCCAGGAATCCTCTGACTTCTTTTTGTGTTTGAGGTTGTGGCATTTCAATCAGAGCCTTCATCTTGGAAGGGTCTATTTCGATACCTCGTTGGCTAACGACGTATCCTAGGAATTTGCCGGATGTTACTCCGAATGTGCATTTCTGAGGATTGAGCCTCATGTTGTATTTTCGTAGCCTTGCAAAAAATTTGCGAAGGTTCGCAATATGTCCTTTTCTATCCATGGATTTGACAATCATGTCGTCTACGTATCCCTCAACTTCTTTGTGCATCATGTCATGTAAGAGTGTAGTTGCGGTGCGTTGATATGTAGCTCCGGGGTTGATCAATCCAAACGGCATGACCGTATAGCAATAGGTTCCCCATTGAGTGACAAAGGGGGTCTTATGCATGTCTTCTATGGCCATCTTGATTTAGTTATAACCCGCGTACCCATCCATGAAGGATAGTAATGCGTGGTCTGCAGTATTGTTCACCAATATGTCGATGTGTGGTAGAGGAAAGTCATCTTTAGGGCTGGCTTTGTTTAAGTCCCTAAAATCAACACAAACCCGGATTCTCCCATCCTTTTTGGGTACAGGTACTATGTTGGCTACCCAGTCAAAATACTCGGAAACTTTGATGAACCCGGCTTTGAATTTCTTATCAACTTCTTCCTTAATTTTGAGAGCCCATTCCGTTCTCATTCGTCGAAGTTTCTGTTTTACAAGTTTGAAACCTGGCTTAATCGGGATTCTATGTTTGGCGATATCCCTTTCGATCCCTGGCATGTCTTTGTAGGACCAAGCGAAAACGTCTTTGAACTCGTGTAGGAGGTCTATGAAATCGGCCCTTTCGGTAGAGTCAATATTTGAATAAAGACCCCCACACTCTTACACTTTTTACCGTGTTAAGCCCATTTTATTTCCATCGATCGTAAGGAGTACGAGTCGCATCTTCTGTTCGAATGGCAATGTTTCGGAAAAAATCTTCCTAAGCAATCTACAACGGATGCTCCCAACTTCAAATTCAAAACCCAGGCCGAAGGCCCAATTATTCAACTTTTAGTCGAAATGTTCAAATTCGGTCCTCGGGTCAATTACCCGGTCTTTTTTTCTAAACGGATCCATTTTTTAAAGATCGATGATCCAAGTAGTAATGCATCCCCAGCTGATACTCCCAATTTAAATTCAAAACCCGGGCTGAAGGCCTAATTCTTTAAATGATTCAATTCTCAAAGATCGATGATCTAACGACGAGTTCATATGATGATTATTGTCGTATGTGTTTTTCCATGTTTCAAATGTAATAGGAAATACTTCAACTGGGGGTTCTGAAACCGTTTGCATCAGCGACCATTATCAGAATGAACGGATGACATCCAACAGAGTTTCAACTCAATTCTATTCAATACAAGAGCATGAAATGGAAGAATTCCACCGCTGAAAGCATTGAGAATTTGTCAATAAAATACAAGAGTCAATACAAAAGAGGAACAATTCCGGAGCTAAAAGAAAATATTTGAGAGTGACGGCAACCTTCTTGGGAAAATTCCCGTCCATTTTGGCATAGATTAGCAGAATGCATGCCAGTAGTTGTCGAACTACGATACGGGTTTGATAAGGCTCAACCCACCTTTTTTTCAAGATAAATAGGTCGATGCCCATCGATGATTCAATCAACATATAAAAGAAAAGGTTAATCACCAGCGAAGCTTCAGGTATGATCTCTTGTTATGGTTGTCGAGCTTATTTACGCAAGTCTAATGGACTATAAATAACCCGCGGAATCCTCAAGTCGGGAGGGACTTGGAATATACTTTAACTAGTGCCTTGTCCAAGTCTCAGTCAACGTCGGGGCTTTGTAGATACCCGTATCTGTCGATATTGGCTTGTATAGAAATCCTGTCAAACACCCGATGATAGGACGACATGTGATTCGTCAAGCATTGTCACTATTTGTGACTCGTTTTACAATGTACAATGGGCGTCGTCGATGGTTATTTCTAATTTAAATGACATTTGAATTAATGGTATATTTTCTTGATAAATTCATTTTTAAATTTGAATTTATTTTTCACGATTTTATTTTATTGAAAATAAGATAAATTTTTGATGATTTGAATCGATTAATTTGATTTGAAAAATCATTTTGAATATCAATCATTTTAAAGTTTGATTTGAAAAATAAATTTAAAATGATTTTGGGACTATTGTTCCAATCAAACACATTTATATTTCTCAACAACCAACTAGTTAGTGGTTAAGACGAGGTCGATCCACGGGACGGTGTGCTTTGGGTTCTAAGTCTATCTATCTCAATTTATGCTAGTGTCACAATTGTTTTGGGTTTGTAGTTGTGTTCTAAACTACTGCAAGCAATAAAGTAAAACAAGCAATAAAGCAAGTAAGGATGTAGACAAATAATAAAGGATACTAGGATGTCATGGGATCATAGGGGATTCATGGGAGTTAATCATACAAACATGCTCTCATTTATATAGCAAGCATTTATTATTGTGAAAGGATCGAGTTGGTGTATAAGCTTACAATCCCTAGGAAGGTTTGGGTCCCGGAGCCGAATCGATTAGATTGTACAACACCTACAAGTCGACTTAATCCTTCTTATTCAACTATATGCATGGTATAAAAAGGCTCGAGTCAGTGTATAAGCTTACAATCCCCATTGAAAAGATAGGCGATGGGTGAAAATGCAAGGATTCATAGGCTCGCATTTCATCAAACATAACATGTGCATAAATTGAAATCACAACAAGCAAGCAATTTATTTATGAAGACATATTAGATTAAGCATAGCTTAATCCTCATGTTTGTTTCCCCTAATTCCCTACTAATCCTAGCTAAAAAACTACTCACTCATTACCATGGAAAACATGTCATTAATGGTGTCAATCATCACAACAAATATAAACATGATAAGAGAGTGAGGAAATAAACAATAAAGGGTAAAGAGTAAAGAGATTATACCAAACTTAAGATAAATAAATGGAAATGAAAGAATAATAGAAGAGAACTTGATTGATTGATGATGAGTTGTCAATTCTCCAATAATAACCCAATAATCTTCAATTACCCAATAATAATAAACATTAAACAATAATTAAGGAAAGATTAATGTGGAATGGTTGAGATTAATCTATTCTAATCTACTCCTAATCTAATCTAAGAGGATTTTCTAGTATGGGAACCCCCTCTTGATTATTACAAATTGAGTATATATAGTAGTACATCATTAGGTTAAGCAAGGGTGGTTTAGTAAATAACAATGCTAAGTTTTAAATAGGGAATTGCAAGTCCCGAGGGAGATGCGCATTTTGGACTGCTACTCCTAACATGATTCGATTTGATCAGCTTGAAGCACGGTTGAAACTGCCAAGGGATCCGCTCGTCTTGGTAGGGAGACGCTCGGATCAAAGGTCCAGAATCCACTCGTCTCGTGCTCGGGCCGCTCGGATCTGGGCTGGGCAATCCGCCCATCTAGTGCTTAGGACGCACGAATCTTGATGCAGTTTTCCGCCGCTTGCTTTAGAAGCCTATGATCTACACATACTCTTTATTCTTGCTTCATTGGACATCGTTCTTGGCTCCTCTTCATACTAGTCCATCTAAGATTATCATCAAACTTCCAAATATGCACGGGAGACGGTAATTCCGCCTCATGATCTCCTTTCCTATAAGACATATAAAATGCACTAGGAAAGAAAAATAGGAAGGAATTGACGGATAAAATGGTCATGAAATGCTATATTAGTAAGCAAAAGAGGTTCAATTAGGGAGCTAAATGTGCGCAACTGAGAGTCACATCAAACATCCCCAAACCAAACCTTTACTCGTCCTGAGTAAAGAAGTGACTAGAACTTGGCCTTTATTTAAACTATCCTAATAATATAACCGATGTGAGACAATTAGCAGGTCTCACTCCACCCCTTCAACTTACAACAAGACATCCATGAGGTAAGATACCTTCTTGCAAGGCAAGGTGGGGCTTGCCAACATGGCGATACATCCAATCATTAAGCACACAAAACAAGTAATGGATGCATCTACAAAATAATAGCCACTTTCGTCATATAAGTGGCGGAAATCATCTAAGGGTGAAGCAATTCAAGGGTACACACTCCATCATAGATATTGTTTCTCCAAGCTGCTAAGTCTAAAAGCATACCAACAAATCACCTCCAAGTTGTGTCAAACTAGGGTACCTTTGTCCTCAATGCTTTTGTCAAGAGTAGGCTCCCTATGGTAGTAGAAACACTTTAGGACCGCGGAATTCCCCCTCTTGCCTAGACAAGAAGAAGGGTCGTCCCCTTTCCATCATGCAACAAAGATGAGATCAATGGATAAAACGGACCAAGATGTTTTTGAGTTTCACATTGGTAGTTTGCTTTTTGATTTGTTTTCCCCCCAATTTCTTGTGGCATTTAACTTTTTGAGAAAATTTCTTTGCCATTTTTTATGTTTGGCGATTTCATACTTGGCAATTTCTTTTGGATTATTTTTGAATATTTCCAAAGTCACCCTAATTTGTAACGAGGGTGCTTTTATTGAAGCATAGGAGTTCTCATTTTTGTACTCCTCTTTTCTTTTGATGCAATTTTTGTGCAAACTTTTTTATTTTCATTTTCGTACTTGAACTCAATTTGGAGAGTTTTTTACACATTCCCTTTTTGTTGGCAAAATATGATGATAGAAGTGTAAGGACGGTTGCATGGCATCAAGGTTCACCTTGGAATAAACGGTAGCCAAGAAGTTATCACACCACAAGGTACTCTTGACTAGGCCTTAGTCCATGGGTCAAAAGATACTAGTATGACACATCTTAGGGTGTCTTGAGAGTATTCTAGCAAACAAAGTTTCAAGGAGAAATATTATCTACAAGGCCTTATATACACTTGTCAAGCTTCCCAAATAGGCATTTTCACAAACATTTCTAACCATGAAACTACATGCCATGATGCAACTAACATATATACACCTCTAATGCATATGCTTCTATCAACTATTATGCCATGTAAACTAAATGCTACTCCTAACAACACATAGGTACACAAAGCGCATCAACAAAATAAACCATATCCTCCTTGACATGTAAGCCCATCCTCCTCATAAATAATGAAAAGAAATGGAAGGGAAAAAGGGATTAGAACGATCATACCAAGCAGTCTTCACATTACCTTACCTATGCCTCAAATGTAGTGTTGTATCCATGTGAGAAGAGAACAAAAACACAAGTATATACAATTATACACTACTAAATTAAAGAACATATTTTTGGTTTTTGATATTTTCAAATTTTTATGGATTTTGTTTTAATGAAATTAAAGAACATATTTTTGGTATTTTTCGAAAATTTTCAATTTTTATGTATTTTGGAATATAAATTCCCATCCTCCACTTTATTTTGGACATTGTCCTCAATGTACATGTAGGAGTAAGAATGAAAAAGAAAGTACATGTTTTTTGGATTTTTGAACTTATGGAAATGAAGTACAAATGCAATGATATGATATGAATGCATGCTCTAACTAAATGCAATTCTATATGACATATATAACAAATGAATGCAATCTAAACTATACTATATGATGCATGTTTTCACCTATGATCAAACCTCCCCAAACCGATTTAAGCACTATTTCTAGTATAGAAATGAATAGATTTGGTCATTTGTGAATGCAACTAACTATATGAAATATATCACAATGCAAACTAATATATTTATGTTACAATGCAACTGTACTATATGAACTAACTAATGTGGATGCAATATGGAATATAATAGAAATGCAACTAAATGCAATACAATTATACATGAGAGAAAGGAAAAGAAAGCGTATCATACAAATGGAGGTGGTGTGGTAGATATCTCTTGCCCTTTCACTCGTCATCATCATCATCATCATTGCGGTATCCACGCCCGCTAGAACCTCCTTGGTCATACCCTCCTCCTTGACCAAAGAATCATCCACCTTGGTCACCAAAGTTCCCGTCTTGGTTCCCTTGATTAGGGAATAAAAGGTGCGGTTGAGCCCAAGATGGGTGAGGGTCTCTAGCATCGATATACCCTTGTTGAGCCATGTTGTAGTAGGGGGGGTATTGAGCCAAGTAGTTGTCAACCCTCCCATCGTAACCTCCAAGATCGACACGTTGCATGAGCTTCATTAAATCATTCATGTTTGGAGCGCTTGGATCTTGGGGAGCGAATGGCACATGTTGTGTAAGGTAGGCGGAATGGGTACATAGGGTGGTGTTGCATTACCCCGTTCCGGCAACTCACGAGGTGGATGAGGTTGACGAGGTGCTTCTTCTCTTTGTGGTGGGTTAGGGTTAATCTCAATGGGGAGGAGGTAGTTTGGTGTAGGTGAGTACCGACTCAACCGTGGCTCGGTAGGTGGTACGTTCCACCCGATGAGGATAAGTGAAGAGCATCCCTTTGTGAACCACTCCACACTTCTAGCTTGATTGTAAGTGCACCACCGGTGGTGGTTGAAGATAGCATCTTTGTCAATCAAAGTGCTCCCTTGGAGCTTTTCATAGGCCCCATGAAGGTTAAACCCGGGGCAAAGTTCATTGGGCATTATTTTGATTAGGCCTCCCATCACAAAGGTCTTAATGTTAGAATTCCCTTGAGCATAATCAAAGAGCCTTGTAAGCATCTCAAGGGGTGTGTTGAAATTGTAAGCCCTCATCCCTTGAACATTCAAGTAGGATTCTAAAAAGGTCAAGTCAAGAAGGGTGCACCTATATTGTTCTAGCCTCCCATTGATGGTTCAGGCTATAAAGCGCTCGGTGATCCGAATCACCGGATGTTGGATAGCAAAGGTGTAGCATTATTTGAGGGAATGGAGTTCCCTCTCGGAGATGGCTCTCCAAATATGGTTAACGGTGAAGTCGGAGGGCTTATCGGTGTTTTCCCTCGACACTTCAAGACCAAAAATGTTTGAAAATTGGTCTAAGGTTAACCTATGGTTTTGATTACAAAGTCGGAACTCCAAACAAACATTTCTCCGTGTATTAGTGACAATGCGGAGACTACACAAAAAATCAAGGGTAAGACTCAAACAGGTATCCTCATGAGCATAGAATAGCTTCCCAAGACCCAAACCATCGAAGAACATTTTGGTTTGATACCTTATGCCTAGAACTTCTAAAACATCGGTATCAATAAATTGAGTGGGCTCGTAATGCTTACCTAGCAAATGTTCAAATTTTTGGCGGTGTTCATCGCTAGTGAAGATTACCTCTGGTAAGTGTTCGAGTTGTGTAACACCTTGTATCACCATATTTTGACGGGTCCTTGCCTCCCTTGGGATGGATGAAGAAGTACCCTTTGCGCCTTTTTGGTGCGGTATCGGCGGATTTCTTGACCTTGCCTCTTAGGTTCATCATTTTGTTGGTGGAAAAGTTAGGGTTTTGGGTGTTTTTGTGATGGCGATTGTTGAGAGATGATGATATGAGATTTTTAGAAGATAAGATAGGGAAAATGAGGGATGGTGGGGGTGTTTATAACAAGGAAACAGGTGGGAGACGAGCGGTCCAAGGCCGGGCTCGGGCGGATAAATCGAGGATCCAGCCAAAAGCCGAGCCAATCCGAGCGTCCCGAGGGTGATCCGAGCGTCTTGAAGATGCAGTCTGAGCGTCTTACTGAGAGGATGCACGGATTCCAAGTCAGTGAGCTTTCGTATTTTAAATCCAGTTGCGGACGAGCGGATTATGGGAGAGACAAGCGTCTTCAGACGGGATAGGCGGATTGTTGTGAATCCGAGCAGATTCTCATCCAGTACAGAAATGTTCCCAAAGCGCTGTCCAGGACGGGCGTCCTAGGGCCAATCCAAGTGGATTCATTTTGAGACGAGCGTTCCCTGTACGATCCAGGCGGAGTCTTAGACAGTGCTGATTTTTTCTTGTAGCAAGGCTCAGGATGAGCGTCTTACTACCAGGACGGCCGTCTCGTGTCGTTCTTCGTCCATCCCTTGTTTCTTTCATTAGAATTCTTTCCCTTACACTATGTGTGATTTCTTCTTATCTTTATCTGAAAATATACTCAATGAATGGGTAAGCAACCCTCTCTCACTACTCTCATGTAAGAAAATGCAAGAAAAATAAAGGTATAAACAATATTATACAATGCAAAGATGATGGGAAGGAATATATTACAAATGTTGGTTTGAGATAGGACTCCACCAAACAAGCTTGATTTGTCGAGATTCTTTGTCTATAGAGCTCAAGGCTCTTAAAAGAAAATCAAAGGCTTGTGAGCAAGCCCCAAATAAGCATAAGTATGGTTTGCTCCAATTCAACATAAAGCTTGGCCAAGGAAGCTTGTCATTCATTCTCTTTTTCAATTTTCCCTTGGCACTTGAATATTTGCAATGCTTCAAACTAATATGCCCATGATTCTTGTCAACACAAGGTATGAAGTATGGCTCATTTTCATCCGGAGACTTCCACTTACCACCTTCTTCTTCAATTTCGGCAATGATGACGATAGCACTTTGATTATTCAATTATTAAAAAGTAGAAGGAGAATTCTCATAACATTGTTGACCGGATGCTTTAGGAGTTGGAGTCGTGGGTGCCAAACGTCCACAAGTAAGTTCATTTGCAAGTTTGTTCTTGAGTTTTTCCACCAAGTACCCTTTATATGATGATTTGACTTTTTGGAGAAGGTCCACCATATCATCTCCAACAATCATAGGTTCCATGGTAGGTGTGAAATGGTCTTCATAGGCAATAGGGGAGAGATATTCATTTTCTTCATGATATGATATCTCAAATTTCTCAAGGATGGGCTCCTCAAGTAAGGTGATTTCACATGTCCATTCTTCTCCCTTATTCCAAAGGTCCTTGCAAGACACATATTCTTCCTAAGCTTCTTTAACGATCTTGTCATCATGGCTATCCACATAAGAATCATAGATGAGGGCTTCATCTTTCTTCGATAGTTCATCTTCCACCATCTCAATATTCACATCAAGGAACACGTACACCTTTATACTCACAAGGGCTAGGAGTATTTGGCGTACTCAACCTCATGTTTTCTTCAGCAAACACAACACTTTCGTAATCACAAGAGCTCAAGGAGATTGGCTCTTCCCACTTCTTATCTTCCACATCAAAGATTACTCCTTCAAACTCGGATTCATGATCAATGTCTAGACAATGGTGAGGAGTAGTTATTTGGGCTTCCTTCATTTAGGCAATTTGAATCGCCCACTCCTCACCTTGGGTAACAATGCGTTGAAGAACATTGTCCCTATTTTGGCTCTCCTCTAGCATTTGTTTGAAGAATTTTTGTTGATCTCCCATCATTTGGAGAATCATATTTTGAATGGGCTCATCTTCTTGTTGTGGGGGGGGGGGGGGGGGGTGGGAAAACGGTCATATTGTGGCGTTTGAAATTGGTTGTAAAGTGGGTATTGGTTGGATGGTTGTTGTGGATATTAGATGTGGTGATTTTAGTGGGAAAAGTTGGGGTAGTAGTTATGATTTTCATTGTACGAGTTATAAAAGAGGTTTGTGTTGACTTGCTCCTCAAACTCCCCATACCCATTGTAGTCATACTCAAAAGATTCATCACATACTCCATATGTCAAGTCTTGAGCCATCATAGCTAAGACAAGGAAACAACTACAACCAAGAAAACTATATAAAAATGGTAAGAACGACCTTAAGGAACCAGTTCCTGAAGGTTAAAGCAAAATTAAAATAGACAAACAAACAAGAACTTAATCACATAACACCGTCCCCAGCAACGGCGCCATTTTGATTGAGACTGTCATTGGGGCTCTCAATCAAACACATTCATATTTCTCAACAAACAACTAGTTAGTGGTTAAGTCGAGGTCGATCCACGGGACGGTGTGCTTTGGATTATAAGTCTATCCATCTCAATTTATGCTAGTATAACAATTGATTTGGGTTTGTAGTTGTGTTCTAAACTAATGCAAGCAACAAAGTAAAACAAGCAATAAAGCAAGTAAGGATGTAGACAAATAACAAAGGATACTAGGATGTCATGGGATGTCATGGGATCATAGGGGATTCAGGGGAGTTGATCATACAAACATGCTCTCATTTATATGGTAAGCCTTTATTATTGTGATGGGATCGAGTTGGTGTATAAGCTTGCAATCCCTAGGAAGGTTTGGGTCCCGGAGCCGACTCGATTAGATTGTACAACACCTACAAGTCGACTTATCCTTCTTATTCAACTATATGCATGGTCTAATGATGCTCGAGTCGGTGTATAAGCTTATAAACCCTATTGAAAAGATAGGTGATGGGTGAAAATGCAAAGATTCATAGGCTTGCATTCATCAACCATAACATGTGCATAAATTGAAATCACAACAAGCATGCAATTTATTTATGAAGCTATATTAGATTAAACATAGATTAATCCTCATATGTGTTTCCCCTAATTCCCCACTAATCCTAGCTAAATAACTACTCACTCATTATCATGTTAAACATGTCGTTAATGGTGTCAATCATCACAACAAATATAAACATGATAAGAGAATGAGGAAATAAACAATAAAGGGTAAAGAGTAAAGAGATTATACCAAACTTAAGATAAATAAATGGAAAGGAAAGAATAATAGAAGAGAACTTGATTGATTGATGAAGATTTGTCAATTCTCCAATAATAACCCAATAATCTTCAATTACCCAATAATAATAAACTTGAACAATAATTAAGGAAAGATTAATGTGGAATGGTTGAGATTCATCTATTCTAATCTAATCCTAATCTAATCTAAGAGGATTTTCTAGTATAGGAATATCCTCTTGATTATTACAAATGGAGTATATATAGTAGTACATCATTAGGTTAAGAAAGGGTGGTTTAGTAAATAAAAATGCTATGTTTTAAATAGGGAATTGCAAGTCCCGAGGGAGATGCGCATTTTGGACTGTTACTACTAACCCGATTCGCTCGGATCAGCTTGAAGCACGGTTGCAACTGCCAAGGGATCCGCTCGTTTTGGTAGGTAGATGCTCAGATCAAAGGTCCCAGATCCGCTCATCTCGTGCTCGGGCCACTCGGATCTGGGCAGGGAAATTCGCCCGTCTTGTGCTCAGGACACACGGATCCTGATGCAGTTTTCCACCTCTTGCTTCAGAAGCCTATGATCTACGCATACTCTTTATTCGTACTACATGGGCCATCGTTCTTGCCTCCTCTTCATACTAGTTCATCTAAGATTGTCATCAAACATCCAAATATGCACGGGAGATAGCAATTCCGTCTCATTATCTCCTTTCCTATAAGACATATAAAATATACTAGGAAAGCAAAATAGGAAGGAATTGACGGATAAAATGGTCATGAAATGCTATAATAGTATGCAAAATGGGTTCAATTAGGGGACTAAACGTGCGCAAATAAGAGTCACATCAGACAAGAATACCAGCAAGCAGCATTGGCATAGCACTCACCATACTCCCTCCCACCAACCCAGGATTGAATCCCCTTAGCTACACTCCCCTCCCCTATCGTTTTTTGCTCCATTTCAGCTGTGACTTTGCCCCCTTTTCCAAGCTTTTAAACCCGAATCGTTTTTAATCTACATTCATCCATGACTCCTTCCCCAAGTAACCTACCTTCTAGAGCCTTCTAAACCTCCAAAATATCTCCACGTTTTTACCAAAACCGAGCCCTATCATCTCCTCTAAGAAACCCTCATCTCCACCACCTATATACCCCATTTTCACCCCATTTCAAGAGGTTTGAAAAAAGTGTAGAGAGTCCCTTAAGCATAGAAATCCACAAACCTAAGAACACCCTTGAAACCAGAAGAAAACCACAAGAAAAATCGACAAGCACTTTGTCTTCGCGAGTTTTCCAACCGGACCAGCCCATGTTTGCCCTCGTTTTTCACACCCTTACACCCAAAATGACCCTGTTTATTTACATATCTCAAATCTACACTCTTCTAATATTCGAAAACATCTTTCCAATCGAATTTTCGTTGAGAAACGAGTATAGAAATCAAGTTTGAAATACAACCTTTATTTCGAAAAAAAACGTGTTTGAAAAGCCATTTGTATTCCTCGACGGCGGTCCCTTGGGAAAGATCTACTATCTTAGGAAACAAGACATTTTCAATGATACACGTCGGTCGAGAGAGCATAATAATCCCTCTTTTCTCTTTTTTATTTCGTTTTTTTAATTTTTTTTTATTATGTTATGTTTTTTCGCTCGTAAAAGATCGTCTTACGCAAACTAAATGAAACTTAGTTTAGTATCAGTATGAGTTAAAGTACCATTCCAACATCTGCGTTGACTCGAGTTTAAAAGGCTAATTCGTCTGAAGTGACCGAAATGTCTCGCTCGTTTACATATTCTCGTGTTGGAATAGGGAAATTTATTAAAATGAGTTTATTTCGATTCGTGAAACGGTCTTTTTACGCTCATAGTTTGTCACGTTTAACTCGGCACTTTTTCTTCTTTATTCGTTTTTTATTAACTATAATCGTGACACGATTCTTGAGGCAAGACTTGCTAAATAACATGTTTAAATCGACGATTTATTTCAGTTTGTAAAATATCCAATTCACTTACATTTTAGGAAATAAAATGAACTAATTAATATGTAAATGAAATTTACAACTTCTCTTATTCTAATTGAATCCATCCCTTCTCTCCCCTATTTCTCGCTAGTACGGAAGCGTGTGTTCATCATCTTTTAGTTTTCACTCTACGACTAAAAATGGATAATTTTTGACGCAAGATTTGCTTTGGGAACCGTGTATGATCACACGGCTTTCCTCCTCCATTTTCTCGTTTTTTTGTCTTTTAACTTCAATTTTTTACGATCCTATTTTTCTAAATTGCAGTCGTTATTAATTTGTTAGCATTTTGAATTCAATTTTATTAATAGATCGTATTTATTTTGTTATTTTGTTTAACTCATTCTATAAATCAATTTGGCTGGCTTAGATTTGGTTGGTTTTAACTTGTTTATTTTTCGAGTCAAATATTTTCAATAAAACCTTGATTTTATTTAGTTAGAATTGGATAACGTCTAACTCTATAAAATTGAGCGATGTGCACACATTACGAGGAACGACCCAAGGCTGAGCTCTAGACCGTGAGCCGGTCCCTCGTTTAGGAAGAATTTCGAGGCCTAAGGCCGTGTCTTGTGTCATGTGTCATAGGTTTGATTTATGCACTAAACTCTAACGTTTTTTATTCTATCTCTCTTTGTATGCGTTCTCTATTTTCGAATGAACTCACATGGTAAATTAAATTGAAAAGTTTGTTTACATTAAATCGACTTAGAAGCTTAATTCCCATGTTAAGAATTAACATAATAGTTGCATTTCTCACATGTGCTCATAACCAAAATAGCCATTCTTTTCCATTAGTAGAGGTCGTTATTGCTACGGGTGGGGTTGGGTGTTTTTCTAATGAAATTATTTAAACTTCCTAACACGTAATATCACACGAATCTAGAATCTCTAAAATTGGTTTTATAAATTCCATTTAAAAATTTTGTAGCGACTCTTCCAAAATGTAAAATATTTTTTTTGAAAAGAAATATATCGTGGATGAATTTCCCTTGTCCACACAGTCAAATGGAGTGTTTAATCTGGTGGGTTACGAGGATGAGGAGAATGATGGTAATATTGAAACCTATGCAGCCCCTAATTCTTCGGACTTTACAAGTTGAATCGTCACTAATTGATTTAGAGAAGCATGACCAAATATTCTACTCTAATTGTGAAGTTAAAGATAAATGGTGTAGTGTGATAATTGACGATTTGAGTTGTACAACTGTAGCTTCAAGTGAGATGGTTTCGAAATTAGTTGTACCTACCATTGCTCATCCAAGTCTATATGATTTACATTGGTTAGGTGTTGACAAGAAGGTTCATGTTTCTAAGAAAGTTCGAGTTTGTTTTTCTATGGCTTCTTATGAATACGAGGTTGTGTGTGATGTGGTTCCTATGGATCGGATGCTTGTCACATTCTCTTGGGGCGTCCATGGCAATATTGTTGGAATATGTGTCCTCCGACAATAATGCGATCACGACTGTTGAACATGATGATCACATGTTTAAGTCTCATTAAAATGAATACAATTGGGAAGTAATATTGTTACTGTCAACTGGTTAACATATATCGGTAATGATTGGCTAACTAGAGTTTGACATTACTGTCGTGTGACGGTGGTGATCAGTTGACCCCCTAGGTCATACCTAAAGGGCAATACTCTTAATTGATTATTTAATTAATCGTATAATGTTGCGAGTTAATTAAATTACTTGAAAATTGACGGACGATTTTGGAAGTAAAATTTACGTATCAAATTGAAATGTGATTAAATGAGATACGGTCTGAGTGATTAAATTGTATAATTACTCGGATGAA
This sequence comes from Silene latifolia, assembly GCF_048544455.1. Classification (NCBI taxonomy): domain Eukaryota; kingdom Viridiplantae; phylum Streptophyta; class Magnoliopsida; order Caryophyllales; family Caryophyllaceae; genus Silene; species Silene latifolia. The sequence continues at coordinate 71,089,908 of NC_133532.1, forward strand.
ATAATTGTTTAATGTAACGATTAAATTGAATGAATTGTTATAAATACAATCAGTTGTAATTTATAATTGGTAAAATATTTTGGTACAAGTAATTATGATATTACTAAGTAAATTTTGTATATGACGTGTTTTTATTAATACGTTGATTTTTAATAAGTTAAAAATACATAACAAAAATATGTGACACATGACATGTTACATATAGACAATTGACAAAAAATAATATGGACACCATATTATGATTGTACCGAAATATTGGGGTGTTAGGTTAATAATTGTGTTGATTAATTTATTAACTAAACATAATCATTACCTAATTGTCTAGCCATGCATGCCTATGGACTTTGTTTAGAACAACAACTTCATGCATTGGCTCCCCAAAAACCCCTCCTCTTACCCGGTTTTGAGAAGGCAAAAGCCATCATGGCTTTTGTTTTATTTTTACCAAATAATATACAAAAGTGTTGTAGATTATTTTCATTCTATTCCATCAAAAATAAGAGATTTTTAGTGAGATAAAAAGCTCTCTTCTCCTCCCTCTCTAAACCGAAAATATTCAAAGTGTTAACAATATTTTTGGTTCAATTTTCTCATAGATTAATATTATACTAGTATTGTAATATTAATTAGATTAAGTGAAAGCCTTGGGTATTAAGCTTAGGGAGAGATCTTACTCTTAGATCTTCATTCTTCCATTGGAAAAGCTCAAGAACAAGAAGAGAAAGGTGATCTCTCTTGTGCCCTAATAGCCGAAATCAACAATGTAAGGATATGATTTCTCCTCTATTTATATTGATGTTTGCATGCATAAGATCCGTTTTAATTTATGACAAGTTAATTAGACATATAAGAATATGTTAACATGTATATGAATCTACATTTCCATCAATCGGTATCATGAGCCACGGTTGTTTGCATGCAAATTGGTTAAAAGTTTTTCCGAGTTATATGAATAACAAAATAAAACTTGTAAAATTTGTGTTATTATGATATATCACGAAATAATTACATGCATGTTAATATTTCTGGTCCTAAAGTGTTTTAGGATATTTTGGTTAATTTTTCGGATTTTTATTGTTCATATTTAATAATAATGGCATTTAAATGTGATTTTATGAGTAAAAATGTCATTTTTGGTCGAAAATTAGCTATACTTCGAATTTTAAGTTGTTTTTTGGATATGTTGTCACACATATTATTTTGAGATAACCTGTAATTTTTCATAATTTTTGCACTTGTTATGCTCGAAAAATGAATTTTTCATTATTAAATATGGATTTAAGAGAAAAATAGGTTAATATGAGTTAAATTTCGAATCTGGTCATAGAAAATTTATATGTTGTCACATGCAATTTTACAAGATGTGTGTAAAATAATTGGCTATAAAGAAGTCTTTTAGCATGATTTATGAATTTTTGAAGAAAAATGGCATAAATAGTGACATTATTAATGAAAATTAATAAAATATAATCTATGACTTAGGAAAAACGTCTAATGTTGCATTTTAGTCACTTTTTCAGATCTAAAATTGAAAAGTTAGTGAAAATAATTTTTCCATGTTTTTATGATTATTTTATTAAATATCGATAAACCGCAACATTGTTTTTCCGGAAAATTTTCGAAATTTTTAACCTAAGATTTTGAACATTATGAGTGTCATGGATTTTTTCCAGAATGTTCATGAATTTAAATTTCAAATTTTGAATTTATTTGGAATTTTTGGGATTTATTTGAAGTTTAATAGCTTATTTTTGTAATTTTGGTCCATTTATGAACAATTTTGTAAATAAAAGTTAATTATGGTCAAAATAATTAGTGAAGACTATATTTTGAGACCTAAGAGGTTAGGGTAATTAACTCATGCATAAATATGAGTTTATGCATTTTTGTGATTATAAAATGTTGAAATCACGCAAATCCGTAAAAACCGAGTAATATACGATATTGGCTAATTAAAAGGCGATTTAGCATAAAAAAATGAGCATGTTCATACATATTATAATGCTGCATTTTTCTTTATGATTGTCATAATTTTAATTTATGTAATTTTGAATTATGTAATTTTACTTAGTATGGCCTTAGATTTTAATTGGTATTTCCCGAAATGAATGGGAATATCGATTCGGTTGTAATTTTTATTGTGATCTCGTATCACCGTTTTGTAATTTAATAGATTTATTTTATTTTAGTTACAAATGTATAATAGGAAATTATGTAATTTATTATGTAATTTTATTCATTCCGGAGTTCCAAAAGACGGATTTCTTCAAGAATGGCGATACATAAAGACGGTGTTACCTCGAGATGTGTGCCACAACCGAAGTTCAAGGGACCAATGGAGTTGGTTTCCGAATATGTAATAGATTAATAGTTTTTCTTTTTTAGGAAAGGCCATACTAGGATTTATTTATTCTTTTATGCTTGCATTTTATTTATATGTCACATGCATTGCTAAATCGCCATAATTAAAACATGCATCTTCTTTTATCGAATTTATCGACCGTGTCAATTAGAATTATCGTAGTTCACCGCTTTAGTTCACTTAAAACGTGATAGATAATAAATTGACATGACCTCTCGCTAAAACAATTAATTGAGACATAGCCTTACCAAATAGTAGAAACCATGAAAACCTATTTCGCGAGGGAGTGCACTCGGCCATCCCGGGGTACAAACCTTGTTACGTAGGGGAAGTGGGTGATGAATGTTTATCCACCGAATTCGTGTTGATGAGGGTTGTATCGGCCATCCCGTGCCCAAATTAATATGAGTTTGGATCATGGACACATTTATTCGAAATTTGGATTGAACTCAACAAAAGTAATTGATAAGGGTTTCATCGGCTATCCCGTGCCCTTGTTGATGTGTTTTGGGCTATAGATAAAACATTAGAGTAATTTTATCGACCAAGAATTCTAAAAGTAGAATCGATTAAACGTTAATCCACCGAGTTATATTGATAAAGGATGTATCGGCTATCCCGTGCCTAAGTCGATATGAATTTGGGTCTTGGAATCATTTATTCTAGTTGGGTAGAGGTCACTAGAAAAATGCTTATAACTTGTTTAAATCATACATTTTTACGAGTATTATTAAAACGACATTTGTTTTACTCCTTATATTTTATTTTGTAGACCACTTCTTATTCATAACAAATGGCAACACCAACTCCTAATGCTACACCACTCGCTACTTCATCTTGGCTCCGATCCTTTATGGATCGATGTAAACTTGAAAAGAATGGGTCAAATTTCTCCGAGTGGGATGCCCAACTCAAATTAGCCGCCGAGGGTGACGACAAGCTTCGTTACCTTACCGAGGCCTCTCCACCCGAGCCCTCCACTAGGTCCACCGCGGCCACTAGGGAAGCCTATGAGGCTTACCAAAAGGAGTCCGCCGCAATGAAAAATGTCTTAATATTTGCGATGGAGGCGGAACTCCAAAGGAGAGCCTTCAAAATGGGCAATGCTAATGAGATTTACTCCAAACTTGTGACCATGTTTTCACAAACTCCGCGGATCGTCCAATATGAGGCGGCCGCGGCATTCTTTGATCTCGACTTCAAAGAGGGCCAAAAGGTTAGCCCTCATGTGCTCAAACTCATGGAGGATATCAAAGCTGGAAAGATCACTCCAGTAGGTAAATGACTAACCTTCTTTTATGTTTCTAATTCAACTATGGTATTATGATGCAAAGTTGTGATAATGTATCTCCCTTTTTATTGTAAATAGGGCCTCCACCAAGCAAAGACAAGGGAAAAGAAAAACAAGCATGATAAACCATGGAGAAGCTAAGGATAGCTTTTATGGAGCTTTGTTTTTCATTGTCTTATTTTAACTTATGTTTTGAATTTTTAGAACTTTAAGTTTCCGTGTTCGACATGGAAAGGTATTTTGGATAATGGTTTGTATTTTGGATGATGGTGACTTGGTTTGCAACCCAAGTCACCCGTTTTATCATTTATCCTTTTAATGTTCTAAATTTCATCTTTAAATTGCTTGCGTTTTGAAACATAAGATTATTCACTTAAAGTGATCTAATAGACAAATATAATGACGGGTTTCATTATATGTCCACATGCTTAATGCTTGTGTATGATCATTTATAAAGCGATTTTGAGTCTATGAACTCTCTTAAAGGAATGTCAATCACCAAGTACATATATGAAATCCTTTTTCTTTATTAGTCAACCTATGAGGTAGTTCTCCTTATACTTCAACATCATTAATTTGTGTCTCATATGCTATCTTTGAATCGATAGTGTATTTATTCTAAAGATAGAGTGGGAGAAAAATGAGGACACAACACACAAGGCAAGATATAATTGTGTACTTGTGTAAATGAAGATCTACGCAAGAGAGAATGATTTGAATGAAGGTATATCTATTTACATAGTATACCAAATAGATGAGATCTATAGTCTCGAGTTAGTTCTAAATGACTTAAGAGACCAAGTGAAGTAATCATAAAAGTTTATTCTCAAGATTACTACACGAGGAGACCAAAAGAAGTTTTGGAAGAAAAATGACTAATGTAAAGTCTTAACAAGCTTTTGACTAAGGTTATGAATCAATTGACAAATAGTTTCAATCATGAGTTTTACTTAAGAGCCTAAATGAATCATAGTAACATACTAGTTATGATCAAGTTGCAAAGATTGATATTCCGATATCTTCAATAGCCAACGTTTTAACCACGCAAATGTCATTGTTTAACCTCGCTATGAAATGGTTAAACCTCCTTCCGAAAGGGTATTCCAAAGGACCTATTCTAAATATTATTTGTATTTGAATAATGACATTGCTACACATCATTATGACATGAGTGAGTTAGAGATTTAAAATCTCTTTCCGTAAGGTTGAGATGAGACCACTTCAAAATAGGCATTTTGAAAGGATATGATGGGAACATATATGGTTTTATCCTAGTAACTTGGCAAAGCGATTTATATTTATATTCTTGACAAATTTCGATTGAGAAGTCAATCTTGAAATATGTGGAATTGAGTGGGAGTCAGGAAATTCTCATGTGAAGACATGGAATTTAGTGGGAGCTATCATCCTTGAATGTATAAAACTCATTACTCATTAAAGAATGACGAGCTAATACCTTCTTTCATAAAGAAGCTTTTGAGTTTTCAATTCTGGATGAAAATGGACAATGATGAATCCAATTACATCATGAGATGTTGGATTAGTATTAAAGAGATACACATCGTATCAACATTTACATAGGTTATTCATATGAATGAAAAATGGGATTACCATTAGCAGTCATGGTAGTTCATTGAACACGAGAAGCGGTTGATCTCATGATTATTAGTAACTAATGTTTCCGCCATTAGAATAATCATGTACATGTCCAATTATGAATCATATGCATAAGAGCATGATGATTGACTTGGTGAGCCATAATAAAAACGTCATGAATTCTCGAGTAGAATCCGATGAGCGATTTCGGTGTTTGACGGAATGTTCTATTATGTTTCAAGAAGTTGCACATATTATAGAAAATCCGAGAACAATATGAGGATTTATGAGAATCCCAATTCTTTCAAGCCTAGAAAGAGAAATGAGAAGTTTTGGAAAGATGCTTGGTTGAATAAGAGGTTATTCAATAACAATCTTTCCTAGTAAAAGCTAGGACTTATAAGAAGTGCTATGCTAAATAATCTTGTCAATTGTTACAAGATTCTACAAAACATATACCTAGTGCAATGTGTGTGGATGAAATACTTGATCGGTGCAAGTTGTATTATTCATAGCAAATTCGTTCGTTATGAGATGATCGATAAGAAAGTTCTTTCAAGTTAAAGAACCGAAACCAAGGTTGGGAACCTTGATGTGTGCTTGGTAAGATTCATGTTATGAGAGAGAACATGAATGTAAAGGAAGAAGCATGTGTAAGAAGTTTGAACACATGGACACATGGGATGTTAAACTTCTATTGCAATCAATGAGTGTTTACACTTATGATAAACATCACAAGGTTGTAATATGATATTGACTACCCGAGTGTGATGTCGACACTTGTCGTTTGAGTTATTATTAACTCACCTTGAACATTGTTATATCCAAACGGGTTGTAGAGACAATTGAACCCCGTTAAAGTGAACATGGATTAACATTGTTTTTGCCCATAGTTACTTATATGAGGTGACGTCTCGAAGTGACTAGAGTGTGAGGCGATTGATGGCAAGTTCAAGTGCCATACAGTCATGAGAGATGACTAGTCGATCACATAGGCAGATTGTTAGGAACATTTTGTCGGGCCTAATGACCGCTTATAGAGTTCCGGCAAATTTATATAGCCTGGTCGTGGCGAGAGCTACTATAGTATTCAAAATGAGTCGATTCTTTTGACTAAAGACTATTCACCTAAGATGGCACAGTTTCAGATTAACTTTGATTTGTGTTACTACGACCTTCGTAAATGGGGTCAAATGGGCATATTTTGGGTTATGATGGCTGTGGCTAGTCGAAGGGAATGAGTGCGATAGGAATTGTCCACCCCTAGTCAGGGTTATAACAATATCTCGGGGCCACTCGAGGAGTAATGAATTGGAAATGCGTGGCCACGCTCGGATGACATCCGAGTGGATAAATCCGGTCAATCGGTTATACTCGGATCGAGGAAACCACTCTCGATATGATCACTTGCAAGTACGACTGAAAGAGACCTTGCATTGAGTGGGAGATAGTAATAGGACAAGAGAATTGGTGACGCACACTTGTCGAGGACAAGTGGGAGATTGTTGGAATATGTGTCCTCCGACAATAATGCGATCACGACTGTTGATCATGATGATCACATGTTTAAGTCTCATTAAAATGAATACAATTGGGAAGTAATATTGTTCTTTGTCAATGGTTAACATATATCGGTAATGATTGGCTAACTAGAGTTTGACATTACTGTCGTGTGACGGTGGTGATCAGTTGACCCCCTAGGTCATACCTAAAGGGCAATACTCTTAATTGATTATTTAATTAATCGTATAATGTTACGAGTTAATTAAATTACTTGAAAATTGACGGACGATTTTGGAAGTAAAATTTACGTATCAAATTGAAATGTGATTAAATGAGATACGGTCTGAGTGATTAAATTGTATAATTACTCGGATGAAATAATTGTTTAATGTAACGATTAAATTGAATGAATTGTTATAAATACAATCAGTTGTAATTTATAATTGGTAAAATATTTTGGTACAAGTAATTATGATATTACTAAGTAAATTTTGTATATGACGTGTTTTTATTAATACGTTGATTTTTAATAAGTTAAAAATACATAACAAAAATATGTGACACATGACATGTTACATATAGACAATTGACAAAAAATAATATGGACACCATATTATGATTGTACCGAAATATTGGGGTGTTAGGTTAATAATTGTGTTGATTAATTTATTAACTAAACATAATCATTACCTAATTGTCTAGCCATGCATGCCTATGGACTTTGTTTAGAACAACAACTTCATGCATTGGCTCCCCAAAAACCCCTCCTCTTACCCGGTTTTGAGAAGGCAAAAGCCATCATGGCTTTTGTTTTATTTTTACCAAATAATATACAAAAGTGTTGTAGATTATTTTCATTCTATTCCATCAAAAATAAGAGATTTTTAGTGAGATAAAAAGCTCTCTTCTCCTCCCTCTCTAAACCGAAAATATTCAAAGTGTTAACAATATTTTTGGTTCAATTTTCTCATAGATTAATATTATACTAGTATTGTAATATTAATTAGATTAAGTGAAAGCCTTGGGTATTAAGCTTAGGGAGAGATCTTACTCTTAGATCTTCATTCTTCCATTGGAAAAGCTCAAGAACAAGAAGAGAAAGGTGATCTCTCTTGTGCCCTAATAGCCGAAATCAACAATGTAAGGACATGATTTCTCCTCTATTTATATTGATGTTTGCATGCATAAGATCCGTTTTAATTTATGACAAGTTAATTAGACATATAAGAATATGTTAACATGTATATGAATCTACATTTCCATCAAATATGATAGGGACATTATGCATAGAGGTCGGAGCAATGAATATGAGCTAGTTTCGAAAGCTAAAAAGGTCATCCTAAGGCCTATTTCTTCCGAAGCTTTACAAGCCATACATTATGGTCAGGAAAAGAGGTCGAGTCTCACAATGCTAGCTAAAGATGAGGGGCTGGAATCTGAATTGAAGAAGGGGGGATTAGAGTACAACAACATTAATCCCGCAATTGATTTTGAATGACCACCTATCTTTGATGACTATGAACATATGGGCATTTGTGTTGCTCGTGTTAGTCAACCGTGTGATTTGTGCGCACCTAATCAGGGGTTCAAAATTACCGCTAAACCAACCAAGTGTACATTTGGTGCTCGCAAGTTTTTGTCCTGTTAAAATTACTTTTTGTTTGGTTTTCAGGTACAGTCGGATGTTGCAGCGTGAGGGTGTTGGTCTCAATGGTATAGCAAGGACATTGATACTTCGATTGATTTTCTTTGACCTCTTGTTTTTCATGATTATAGGGATGAGGAAACTGTACTTGTTTTTTATAAGACACTGTGTTATCCATCTAATTATGATATTGGGTCTGGTTTACCCGATGACGTCGATAAGTTCGGTTTGATTTCCGAGCTAAGGAAGGTTGATCCAATGGAGGAGCAAGTGCAAGCACATAGTCTTTTAATCGCATTCAAAACAGATACTTGGGTTGCAACTAAGGAAACCTCATTGAGTTCGATTTGCATATTCGATGATGGGGTTCATGATGTCTTGTCTAAGCTTGTGCACGAAGGGTGGAGGGGTGGAATGTACAAGTTGAAATGGCACAAGTTGATTTGGCGAACAAACAATCAGAGGTTGTGTGAAGCCAACGAAGTACGACCAAGTGTCAAAATTGATTTGAGCTCATTGTTTGGGTTCGACATTTTATTCGCTCTCTTGTTTATGCTGTTCATTTTTTATTCGGGTGGAGTAATGCTACAAGAATTGAGGACAATTCCTTTTCAAGGGGGAGGGAATGATACGATCATGGATAGCATCGATGAGCTTGTTATCGATATGCACAGTCCTATGGACTTATTGAAGGCTGGTTCGAGTGATGTTCCAATAGCTTAATTAATTGTGACTGAAAATAATTGGATTGGTGATTTTGTTGTTAATTACATTTGCCTAATCAATTTTAATAACCTTCTCAATTAATCGGGCAAGGCTAGACAACGCAATTAATTGAGGGATAAATGGGGATTTATTTCTGCAATTAAGGAGATTTATTTTAGCAATTAAGTTAGCTTTTTTTCAGCAATTAAGGAGATTTATATGAGCAATTAAGTTATCTTTATTTCAACATTGTATTCGTTTTTTATAGCTGTTATAGAGCTGTTTTAATAGGTAACTAGTTCTATCTTCCATGAAAATCACGGGCTTGTTATGGACAACATTTTTTTTTATTAAAAGTAATGTCTCGCGGGGTAGGAGAAAGGATGCTTTATGAGGTCGGGGACAAAAACACGTGAACGCCAAAAGGCGGAAGGGGTCTATACTATAATATCAAAGGGACACATGAGGTTGTATAAAAATGAAAAAAAATATGAAAGTTACTGCTATCTCTAATTTGCAAGTCTTGCTAAGATTGAAACTATATGTAGGAATTTCCTATGGAGTGGGGGTTCAGAATTTACTGAAACTCCTACAGTAGCCTGGTCTAAAATCTGTAAAGGGAAGAAGCTGGGAGGCTTGGGGCTAAAGAATGAGTGTCTATGGAATAAAGCTGCAGTCGGTAAACTTATCTGGTGGATCCATGCTCACCCTGACAAGCTCTGGGTTCAGTGGATTCATAGCACCTACTTAAGAGGGAATGGGTGGGGGGATTATCAGTGTCCCAATGATGTTAGCTGGACTTGGAAGAAGGTATGTAAGCTCAGGATTGAATTGCAAACTGCCTACTCGCAGAATGAATGGAGCATGATACCTGGTAAAGAATATTCAGTTGGAAAAGGCTACTCTTGGCTGCAGCAGTCATCTCCTGATGTGAGTTGGTATCATCAGGTTTGGAATAAGTGGACTGTCCTTAAACATGGAATGATTTCCTGGCTGTATCAGCATCAGGGCCTCAACACCAAAGACAAACTCTTTCGTCTTAATATTAGTAGTGACTACCTCTACTGCCTCTTTGGAAATGAGGAGGAAACACCCTAGCACCTTTTTTTAAATGCCAGTATAGTAAAGAAATCATGACTCGTGTTCAGACCTGGATTGGATTTGTGCTGCCTGACACCAGAGACCATGACTGGAGAAGGAATGCTAGATGTTCTAGATTGAAGGTAGGAATTCTGAACAGCATTCTGAATGCTGTTACTTACCACATGTGGAGACAAAGAAATGGATGTAGGCATGATATGAAACTGCAAAGACATGAAGTCTGTGTGGCCATGATTCAGTACGAAATTAGGACAAGAGTTAAGGAACAGCTCAAAGGCAAGTTGGGTAGGAGAGATCTCATGTGGATTGAAAAACTCATGTAATTAAGTTTTGTGTTTCTTGTTTTGTCTGATGCTTGTATCAGATATATATAGTTGATGTATCTTGGTGCTCTATCAATATAATTTACCGTTACAAAAAAAAAAACAAAACAAAACAAAAAAAAAATTATTTTCAAGTCATCATTAAGAGATTACTACTCCACTTTATGTCTCATACTCTTATATATCTATTTACAAATAAAAATAATATTGCATTAGAAAAAAGTGTATGTTTTGCTTTGTCAGATATGCCACAAAGAACTGATATTCATGAAGACATATTGTAGCAAATATATGTTGCTATTTGAGATTCAATGATGTCCCGCAAAAGCCATTTACTTGTTTACGTTAACAACCTACAATATATAGTGCGGTACATTATTAGGACAATTATCATCACTTAACAAACATGTATAACTTCTACGAAACTCGGATAAACAAACTTCTCCTCAATATATAGCCTATAAAAAAAACAATTTCATTACACATACACATCTCTAACTACGCAATAGTTATAAGCCTTAGTGTGAAAATTACAATAATTAGATGAAACAAACCCAACCTGATAAGAGATTGGATCAAACAATAACAATGGACATGAATCAATTAAGAAAGATAGCTAAATTCCAAGCAAAATGGGAGAGTAGGAAAATTGACTCCAAGTTTAGGATTAGAAAATGAAGAATATATATGGGAAAGAGAATTTCAATAGTCAGGATTTCGTAAATTCAATCCTTACAAATACATCCTAATTCTCTTGTAATGGCATATTAATACACAATATTAAAGAGTGTTATCATTGGGAGCCTAAGAGATAGGGTCTTGAGGGAATTCAAGACACAATAAAAGCAAAAGTACAAAACGTAAGCTCATGCTGTAATGATAGCAATTTAATTTTTGATGTAATTTATGGAGGTATATTGATATACATGATAGGTGGCAATAAGCTAAGGTGTGACACGTGGCAATTCAATGGAGGCTCAAGATGCCTTTTTATGTTATTATATAGATTTTAACTTAGTCAAAGTCGAATTAAGGGACTTAATTAGGTACTCCCTCCGTCCCGGTCAATTGTTGTCCTTTCGTTTTGGCACAAAGACCAAGTAATAGAGAAAAGGCCAATAACTAAATGACAAGTGGAACAAATTGGATGAGAATGATCAAATTACTCATCAAGTTCATTCTTAAAATAGAAAGGACAACAAATGACTGAGACACCCCAAAATGGAAAAGGACAACAAATGACCGGGACAGAGGGAGTAGTTTATTACCTCATTATGGCAGGCGTTTAGGCGTGTGATCTTGGATATTCAAGGCATTGTTTTCCTTTGCATTGGCATCGAAGAAATGACATACAAACACTTGTTTTCTGTTGAAAATTGCTGCTGCAAATTTATTGTTTTTATTCAACGCCTTTTGAGTAATTACTCGATCATTCTCAATAGGTCTTGAGCTTTGATCACCATTGTCGAGTTATAGGTCTAACTTGTCAAATATGAGTGCTTAGTTTGATAATTGATTGCTTCAATCAACATGGTTCAGATTGGGTTGCACTTAGTGCATTCGAATCTCATCGTGTGTTTGTTTTTCTAAGACATCTGCTACCAACTCAAATCACTTTCAAACAGTCCATAAAACTATTCATTTCCCATAAAACTCGGCAATCAGACAGTTTTGACTGCTGTTCGGATTAGTTAATTTCACTGCAAGTCACGAGTTCTATTCTTTGAATCCAACTCGTATCACAAGTCCAAAAAACCTGATCGTAAAAGTTTAAATATATGGGTAGGTTCACCCCAGTACAATCCTCTCACCCAACAGCTTATACATCTTTTTTGTCACCTTCTCTGCCTGACTTTGCTCTACAGGCTCTGACTCCTCGAGGATAGCAGCAACCTCCTCTTCTAGGATGTTGTAGGCCTTGTCAGCAAACTTAGTGGTTGTGATCTCCTCACCAACATCTTCCTCCATTGCAACTCCCGCAGGAGAGTTGACCTCACCAGCTTCTAGTAGAAGTATGCTAAGAAGGCAGCGTTGGAGAGCAAGTAAGTTAAACCCTATTAGGGTTTAGTTCATATATTATTCGAAAGAAGGTAAAGGGAGATCATTCATTCAATCATTAACAATATTGATAATCATATAACAACCCTAGCACTAGTAATACAGCCGTCTATGCCGTCTTGTACCCGTGGCGTCATAATCATAATTTGCTAGTGGAACATTTGGAAGGATACCATCTCCTTCCCGCTGTAATACCTCGCATTTATAAAGACCTCACTTGATCGATTAAACTATCCACTCGGCCGAGTAGAGCCCCACACGTCCGAGTGGAGGACTGAGTGAGTTTTGGATGGAGGCTAAAAGTTATGAAAGTTGGTCACTCGACCGATTGACTATCCACCCAACCGAGTGGAGCCCCCACTCGACCGAGTGCCCGGTCGAGTCTATTTTATGTGCGAAGATTGGTTAGTGGAGTGTCGCCTTCGAATCTTATCTTTTCATATTTCCTCACCTAAATTCAGTCTCTAGCCTAATCCAATCACTCTCTAAACTCCCTAAATTCTCTCTAAAACACTCACCAAACTTATCCTCTAAAACCTATTCTCCACAAGTGAAGGATTCTTTCCATCTTTTCTTCCTTGTTCATCTACATTGTTTGTAAGTCAATTTACACTTTATTTCCTTAATCTTATATTAATATATCTTAATTTATCCAAGTATATTATCTCATAATTTGTTAGGTTAAGGGAAATTAAGATGGGTAATTAAGGGGTTTAATAAGTATGTTAGTAGTGGATTATGGTAATGAATGTACTAATTAATTTGTGTACGAAGCTTCATTGAGGAGTATTTCTAGTGGTTAGCTTGAGGCTTTGTGATGATAATCTTGGGGTAGGGTTTTCCCTACGTACCTCTAATAATATGAGTGTTTAATTATGCATTTATTATCATTAATTGTACTTGTCTCGTGATTATTGAATTATAACATATTATTGGTAATTACGGTTCATGACATAACATGGTTTCATGTTAATTATGTATATGGTGGAAGAATAAGTATGGTTAATTGTCTTATACATGGTTAAAATGCATTATAACATGTTAGGAAGCAATTTCATGAAAAGAGGTAAATTGGTGAAGGTTGAGCATTGTGACTTGTATTATGTTTGGTGTAATTACATTAGTATTCTTGTTGGAAATTGTTTGTGTTGATTGTCTTTTGATTAGTGTTGGAGGACGGTGGAGTATTTTTGGTTGTGATTATAGAGACGGGAGGGCGATTGGGAAACTGTCTTCCGCTTGAGTCACCCCTTGGAGCTTCCCACTCCAAGGGGGATGTACACATCTATTACTTGAGTTTTGAAGGGACTTGTGTGGTTGAGGCATGATGTCTGGCAGGGGACTCGACTTGCTCTCAGGCCTGGTACCACGGACGTGTTTCGAGTACCTAGTGTTGGTGTGTGGCGTCATGGATGTGTCTCGACCACCGCATATGTCGAGGAAAGGAACTTGGAGAATGATTGTCATGCATTTCTTATACTTGTTAGATTTATGATTGGTTACCTTTTTTTTGTTTTGTTGGCTCTTCGAGACAAAAGCACTCATAGGAATGGTGCTAATTCCCATCTTCCTTCTAGTCTCGTTTGTTTTCGAGAGCTTCCCACTCCTCGTCCCTTACTCGTCCTTTGACAGCCGTTATCTTGGATTTTTTTTGTATGCTAGGGAAAGTCCCTCTCCTTACTTGTTCTAATAAAAATGCGAGTAGCTTCGCCCCTCACCTTGTCTTTGGGAAATAATAATAACAGGGTCTCTAGAAAACAGAATGAAAAGCCCGGGTGAAAGCAAAAACAAAAGGAGAGAAGAAAAGTATAAAGAGGGAAAGAAGTTTAGTACTAGTTCTTACCTTACTGATTTATTTCCATTAAAAAAAAGCACCTCAGGGGGCGTAGAAGGCCCCACTACTTCTTCATTCAGGGGGAAGGAAACTAGCTTTCCACTGGGCGAGAGGTACACCTAACTTACCTACCTACTCATCAATCACGGCGTTCAGCTGACTTAGCATTTATCATAGGAGCATATAATCTTTATCATTTGCATTTATTGAGCATTTGTATTATTAAGCTAACACTTGGGTTTTTAAATATCTGTGGTGAACCATATAGTGATTACCGCCCATATGGGAAGCAATGTTTGACAGGTTAGCTTGATTTGATGCGAGGGCTTGGGAGCGGTCTTCATTAGTTGTCACCAATTATGCTTATGTAGTTTTTTACTATCAAAACTCTTTTTTCTTTCACTTGGGTTGTACTAAATGGGATGGTATTTGCATCCCGTAACATGTTTGGATCAAACTTTTCATTTTAATCCATTAAGCGCACCAACAAGTTTGGATCGCTATGCAATACTTCCTTGATCACAAAATATCACTACTAGAGTAAAAGATTTCTTCCTTAAAAGTTAATAGCCAACCATTACATTTTCATGCTCTAAATTGTCAACCTACACTCATATACAACTCATCTCCATTCTATATTCTTATATCCACAATATTTACATCACAACTAAATCAAACCCTATTTAATCACTAACAAATCATTAAAATTTACATGAATAGCATTCTCATTCCTTATATAGCGTTCTCTCTATAACAACATCATACACCTACTTACACGGTTCAAATTCATTTCAAATGGGCTCAATTAACATTAATTCTTTTCACAATCCCACACAAGTACAAGCCTTTCTTACCTAAATCGCAGCGACCAACACACGACACCCTACACGTCATGTATTCCCTCTAACTCGCCACATATCATGAAAGACCATTTAACGAAAACATAAAATATCATAAGTAAACTTAATAAATAAAAGAACTCTATTCATTACAAACAAATAAGCAAGAATCACCATTCCTGTGGATACTTGGTCGAGTAACAAGACTTACTCGATTGAGTCCTACTTAATCGGCCACGTCCCCCGATGCACTCGGTCGAGTGCGCACTTATAGAAGCCACTCTAGAAATTCTAGATAGCTCACACGGTCGAGTACCCTAACCTAATAGATTGAATGAACTGCACTCGGCCAACCCTCCTAGCCTACTCGATCGAGTACTGCACGAATTCCCAACAAGTACACATTTTACATATGACAAGTACCAAATAAGCTTAATTCACATGTTCCTACCCACGATGCAATGGTATATCGCCACAAATATTCATAATAATGATACACAATCCAATTCTCTTGATCATGCAAAAACATATTTAATCATTATACAAAAGCATATTCAAATTCAAAAGATTATTCCACCTTACTTTTCATATCACCATGCCTTTTCTCATCAATTAACACCACATGTATGTAAGCTAACAACACGATCATTCCATCATACTTCCTTCTCAATCATGACCACCATAGATAAGCACAAAAGCTCATAATAAAAACACAACGTCATTAAAACACGTCACATCTACCCTAACTACCCACACTAGGTTCTTACCAAGTGGCGATCGGTTCAAGACTAAGAGGTCATTGTACGATTAAGGACATCTACTTAATCGAACCAACGAGGCTACTAGTGTAACACCGTCATACACCAAGGTGCCTTACCAAGACAACCTAGTACAAAAGAATGCTACCATCTTGGTTACCCGAGGCATAGTAATCAAAAGTGACCATCAAGAAACATACTTTAAGTAACTAGTTTAAAGTGATTACATCAAAACCAACTACAACTAAAATAAGATACAACTGTTCCAAAAACCAAAATCCGCTAAAGTAACAAATGTATTATGACAACACCGCGGAAGACTACGACTCTGACTCATGGAACACAGCCAGAACTGAGTCAAGGAACAGACGCAGCAACTGCTGCGCCTCTTCCAAGGGACGCAGCTCTGCTGCGCCTCTTCCGGGTTGATTTCTGTCTCTGAACTCCCGTGTTGCTTTGACTTAGTTTATTGATTACGTATTACTTTACTATTATTCGTATTATCGCCTAATTCCTATTCGTTTAGTCATTTATTTCTTTCTTTCTCAGATTATCCGTTTTAAAGGTATTTTCGACATAGATCATTAATCCAATGTAATTATTGTAATTTTCATTATTGTATTTATCATTGTATTTCATTTATTATATCACTTGTATGTTTTCACATGTAATTGAACTTAAATCCTACTTTGACCCAATTGTATGTTAAATTAGTTGTTTCACCGACTTAGCTTAATTCTCACATGTTAGGATTAAAATGTTGGATGTTGCATTGCATGCATATAATCGACAATATATCGAGTATAGATAATTTCCCTAATCATTAGTATAGGCCGCTATCGAGGCGGGCGGGATTAGGTGTTTGATCAAAAGAGCTTCCTAATACGTACCCTCACCCCTTACTCCAGATCTCTGTGAACATCCGTGTTCATTGGCATCCACGAGAGTCATTCTAGACATAGAATGCTAAGGGTAACGAGTTCTTGGTGTTCATGTCACTACTTTGTGTCTTGACATGGCACGAGGTATTCGAACGGTTTCTAATTTTCCACAATAAATTGGTGGCGACTCCACAAATGCAAATGCTTGTTTCCCAAGCGCCCCCGTGGCCCGCGTCCACACTATCATCAACAATACTCCCCAACACCCCCTTCATTGGTGATACTTTTAACAACACTTTGTCTCCTCCAAGAAACTCAATCTCACTCCTTTTCTGGTCTGCATAACTCCTTTGTCCATCTTGTGCAGCTCTCATCTTTTCTCTAATTACATGCACTTGTTCAACCATCTGCTGAATCAATTCCAGACCCAGTGTCACGTCTTCAGTGACATCGTTCCAACAAACTGGACTCCTTCACTTTCTTACATACAAAGCTTCAAATGGTGACATACCAATACTAGCATGATTACTATTGTTATAAGAAAATTCTATGAAATCCAACCTCTCTTCCCATGATCCTCCAAACTCCAAAACACAAGCTCTCAACATGTCCTCTAAAGTCTGAATTGTTCCCTCCGTTTGTCCATCCGTAGCTGGATGAAATACAGTGCCCATTTTCAAAGTCATACCCATACACTCCTGCAATTTTTGCAAGAACTTAGAAATAAACCTTGGATCACGGTCAGACACAATATCCTTTGGAATTCAATGTAATTTCACTATACTTTTTACATAAGCTTTAGCCAATTCAGCCTTACTCCAAGTATCCTTCATTGGAATAAAGTGCGGTGTCTTAGTCAAACGATCTACTACCACCCAAATCATATTATTGCCCCTTTGAGTACGTGGTAAACCAACAATAAAATCCATAGAAAAACTCTCCCACTTCCATTTAGGCACATCCAAAGACTGCACTTTACCATGTGGTCTCTTATACTCACCTTCACCCTTTGGCAAACCAAACACCTAGAAACAAACTCAGCAACCTCCTTTTTCATCCCAGGCCACCATAACGTCATCTTCAAATCCTTATATAATTTATCTCCTCCAGGATGCACAGAATACGGCGTACAATGTGCTTTAGTCAAAATCTTTCATTTCAATTCCTCATCATTAGGTACAAACCACCTACCATCGAATCTCAAACCATCATCTACCCTTATAACGAATCGTGATGGCATGCCTTACTCCACAGCCGCACGCCACTTCTCCAACTTCAGATCTTCCTTTTGCTTCTCTCGGATTTCAGCATATAATTATGGTTCAACCATCAAATCCCCAACTGAATCCCCTTTTCTTATTACACAAATTCCCATATCTCTTAATTCATCTTGCAACTTAACCCACGACATTGGCAAACATAAATCATGAACCGACTTCCTACTCAAAGCATCTGCTACTACGTTAGCCTTTTCTTCATGCTAAATTATCTCCATATCAAAATCTCCAATCAATTATATCCACCTCCTTTATCTCATATTAAGCTCCTTATGAGTGTAAATATACTTCAGACTCATATGATCCGAAAATACCTTAAAAGTAGCTCCATATAAATAATGCCTCCATAACTTAAGAGAAAACATGACCGCCCCTAGCTCCAGATTATGCGTTGGATAATTCTCTTCATACGGTTTCAACTGTCTTGAAGCATAAGCGATTACTTTCCCACTTTGCATTAGCACACACCCTAATCCATTTTTTGAAGCATCTGTATACACCTCAAAATTCTCACTCCCTTCTGGTAAAGCTAATATAGGTGCTGTGGTAAAACGCTCCTTCAAGGTTAGAAAAGCCGTTTCATAACTCTCATCCCACTTAAACCTATTCTCCTTTCCCATCAACGCAGTCAAAGGCTTAGGTAACTTAGAGAAATCGTTCACAAACCTCCTGTAGTGGCCAGCCAATCCTAGAAAACTTCTCACATCCGCCACGTTCTTCGATTTCTCCCACTTAGACACTGCTTCTATCTTACCTGGGTAAACCGACACTTCCTCCTTTGACACTACATGTCCCAAAAATGCTACTTTATTCAACCAAAACTCACATTTACTCAACTTAGCATATAAATCATTCTCCCTCAAGGTCTTCAAGACATTTCTAAAATGCTTCTCATGCTCCTCTTTGTTCTTAGAGTACACCAATATGTTATCAATAAAGACTACTACAAACTGATCAAGGTAAGGACTAAACACTCTATTCATCAATTCCATAAATACTGTAGGTGCATTAGTCAAACCAAAAGGCATAACTACAAACTTGTAATCTTCATACCCCGTCATAAAGGCAGTTTTAGGTACATCTTCCTCCTTTACTCTCAACTAATGGTATCCCGACCATAAGTCAATCTTAGAGAATACTCCAGCTCCACTCAGCTGATCAAATAAATCATCAATTCTAGGCAAAGGATATCTATTCTTAATCGTCACATTATTCAGCTCTCTGTAATCTATACACAATCTCCTACTCCCATCCTTCTTCTTAACAAATAAAACGGGTGCTCCCCAGGGCGACACATTTGGTCTCACATAACCCTTCTTTAGCAGTTCCTCCAACTGCTTCTTCAATTCCTCCAATTCCTTAGGCCCCATTCTGTAAGGTGCCTTAGAAATAGGTCCAGTCCCTGGTTTAAGCTCAATATTAAATCCACATCCCTCTTTGAAGGTATACCCGGAATCTCCTCTGGAAACACATCTTGAAACTCACTCACTACTAGGATTTCATCTGCGCCCTTCACTGTCTCACGCGTGTCCCATACATGGCATAAAATCAATTCTCCTCCCTTCCTCAAACACGACTTCAGGGTAACTGTTGATATAAGTCTTACCTTGGGTTACACCACAAATCCGCTATAAGACACTCTTAATCCTTTTGGTCCTTTCAAAGAGAAGATGTATATATAGATAGTCAAGGATCACTTGGCTTTTTAAATGAAATGCACTAAGTTAAAAAAAAAATGGCAAAAAACAAGACATGGACTGGCAAGATAAATCGTGTAATTTTATGGTAAAAAAATAAGGATATGGAAAACAACACAAGGATTCTTTAGAATTAGACTATTGGAACCAATTGAATTGAAAGGGATGTAGCATAGCTCCTTATTTGTGCCCATTTTTTGAGCCATACAACAATGTAAGGGACATTGTTTTTCTTATTATTTTCTTATTTTGTTATGCATGGACTAGATCTAAAGAACACAAATTAAGAAGTTAATTAGTTCACTATTATAAGAGTCTAATAATAGGAAGCTGACCTTATTTGTGCCCATTTTTTGGGCATAGGATGTTACATGCATAATCGGTTATTGTTTTTCCGAGTTAAAATGTTAACATATAAAACTAAAAATTTGTGATTTATAAGATTAAATCACGAAATCGTGATGCGTGTTATATATTCTGGTTAACGTTCACTAAAAATTTTACGATTTATGGTATTTTATTGCTCATTTTAATGATTTTTAGTGAAATAATTACATTTTTATGAGTAAAATGAACTTTTATTCACTAAAATAAGTTAACGTTCACTACTGGCCGTGATTTTTTAGTATGACCTCACATGAATATTTTATGTATTTTATGTAAAATTTCTTATTAATGTGATTAATATTTCATGATTTATGATTTTTATGAGATAAAAATGGATTAAAAGGAGGTAAAATGGTTAAATATTGTTAAACTTCAAAATGGGCCATGAAATTTTAGTATGTTATCACATGCATGATTTACACACTTTATGTAAATTTGGAAATAAAATGGTTTCATTTATACCATGATTTATGAATTTTTAGTGTAAAAATGGCATAAATAGTGACTATTTTAGCATAAATAGCTAAAACAAATTACATGGCATGAAAAAATTATTTTAGGTAGCATAAATATCCCACTTATCAGATCTAAAGTTGTAAAATTGATTGGATTAATTTTTGGATACTTTAGATGTTTTATTTGATAAAACCAATAAATTACAACTATATTTATCTCGAAATTAATTCGAAAATTTTAACCATGATTTTTAATATTATGAGTATCATGGAAATATTCCAGAATGTTCAAAAATTTAAAATTCAAATTTTAAAATTATTGTAATTTAATTTGAATTTATTTCATAAATGTTATGATTTTAAGGTCAAAATGAGCATAAAATTATATCAAATTGAATTATTGTCAAATTGAGTGATAACTAATTTTTGAGGCCTAAGAGTGTTAGGATAATTAACTTGAGCTTAAATTTGATTTAAGTATTGATTTGTGATTTTAATAAGTTATTATCACGTATTTCCGTAAAACCGGGTTATATAATCGATATAAGTTAAATGGGGCGATTTGGAACATAATTTGGCATGATAGACACATATTATAATGCTGAATATTTCAATTGTTGAATTTTTTTGTTATTTATATAATTTTGAATTATGTAATTTTATCTTACTATGGCCTTAGTTTTAATCGATATTACCCGTAATGAAAGGGAATATTCATTCGATTGTAGTTTAATGTGATCTCGTATCACTTTAATTTTTACTAGGTTTTCATATTACAAATGTATAAGAGGAATAGCTTTGTATTTTTATTATTATTTGTAATTATGGAATTTCTACAAGACGGTGCCATTCGAAAAGGTGTTCCGACGATGACGGTGTTCTTGGGAGGTGTGCCACTCAAAGATTCAAGGGACTAGGAATTTATTATGATTGCTTTGCATTTATTTTAATATGTTGCATGCATTGTCAAATCGCCATAACAACACATGCATATCATATCGAGTCATCGATCGTGTCAATTATAATTATTGTAGTACACCGCTTTAGTTCACTTAAAACGTGATAGATAATAAATTGACGGGACCTCTCACTAAATAATAATTGAGAATTAGCCTTACCAAATAGTAGAAACCATGAGTCCCAATTTCATAAGGAAGTAGGCTCGGCTCACCGGGGTGCTAAACTTGTTATGTTGGGTAAGTGAGTGATAAAATGTTATTACATCGAAATTTGGATTGAGCTCAACGGAAGTATTGGTGACCGTAGTCGCATGTGTTCCGGGCTAAAGATAAATATTAATGTAATTTTATCGACCGAGAGTTCTAGAAGTAGAATTGATTAAAGAGTTAATCCACCGAATTATATTGATAAGGGATGAATCGGCTCACCGTGCCCAAATTGATATGAATTAGGATCTCGGGATCATTTATAATAGTTGGGTAGAGGTCATTATATAAATGCTTAAAACTTGTTTAAAATGTTTACAAATATTATTAAAACGATAGATGTTTATTATTTCCTTCATTTCCGTTTTTGTAGTTATTTATACGCAATGGATTCATCTAATACTCTTACACCAATCACCATTAATTAATGGCTCCAATCATTTGATGAAAAGTGCTTCGAGTACGACAAAGATACGATTAGAGAATTACGCTTTGGCAATGGTCAGGATGGAATTCTTTGCTACTTTACCACTTCCATACCTCCCACTCCCATATTAATGCCCGCCTCTTTGGTAAGAGATTCTTGCGAAGAAAATCTCACTAATCCCAAGGCATCCTTGTTTTGAGAAACAAGGAGAAATATTAAATTTAGTGGGAATTCTAGCAAGAATGTTCTTGCAACTGAAAGGAATAATGGTATAATTAAAGGAATGGCAAAGATGGGTAAGAAACCCAAACCTGATAATGAATTGGAAATGTATAGTGAGACTACCACAACCAAGACCAAGAAGGGTGCCCAATCTTACCAAGAATGTCATTATTGTAATGTCATGGGCCATTAGAAGCGAAATTGCCCCAAGTATTTAGGAGATATCAAAGCTGGACTTGTCACTCCAGTTAGGGTTAAGGAGTCTGGAAGCACTTAGCAAGGGTAACATGGATTTCCAATTCGTAAATGGAACTAGAGTAGCCGCCATTTCAAAGGGAATCCTTGTGATTGCCTTAGTTAAGTAATTTTATATTGCATTTACATAATGGTGATTATGTACCCATTTTGTCTAAAACATAATTTCCATGTTAGACATGGAAGGACTTATATTTCGCCATCAAAAACAATCGTTGTATTTTGTTTGAAAATTGACATGGCTGGGAGCCAAGTCACTTCTCTTAATGATATTCATGTTTTATACACTTCCAACTCAAGCAAAGATATCTACATAATATGATCCAAAAGACTCAAACAAGTAATCCAGATGATTTATACATTTTGTATTGTCGATTAGGTCTCATAAATAAGAAACGCATTAAAAAGCTAGTGTCGAGTACATTAATTGGACCATCTGATTTTTAATCATATGGTATATGTGAATCTTGTCTCCTTCAAAAAATGATTTGTACTCCCTTTAGTGGTAAAGGGACACGAACAAATGATTTGTTGGGACTAATATATGCCGATGTATGTGTTCTAATGAGCATCACCGCAAGGGGAATTTATGACTACTTCGTCACTTTTACCAATAATTTAAGTAGATATGGGTATATTTACTTAAATCAAATATAAACTGAAGTATTTGAGAAATTTGAGGAATTTCTAAATGACGTAGAGAACCAATTGAATAAAGTACTAATGCATTACGATCCGATCGTAGTGGCAAAGATCTAAGTAATGAATTTGATTTATTAAATATGGATTATGACAATGTGTCACTACCCATAAGATCAAACTAATATGAGCCGGTTTCAGTTATCGAACTCAATTTTGGGAATTTGTAATCCAAAAACGGACACGTTATTAAAAACGAAGGGTCAACCTGGAAATACGTAAAATAGAGAGTCTATTTAACAAATTACATGGATTAGACTCGGATATAACATGAATCAAGCTGCCATGATAGAGATGGTCTTTTATGTGCTAACACATCAGTCTAGACAAAACTTCCAATTACTTCACCATATATGTTTGTAACTCACAAAGTTATCTCTTAAGAAAATAGATGTATTTCTAAGAGATAGACTGGGAGTAGATTAGATCGTCACAAACATGACTTATAGTTATTGTGTTACTTTTTGAAAGTAATGGAACTATAATCTATAAATGTAATACCCGCCCTTTTAGGGACCCTTTGACCAGCGTTGACTGACCTTGGGAGCGGGAATAGTTCTTAGAAGTGCATGCCAAAGCTATCTTGGGTTACGAGTTATGGGTGGTACTCGATAGAGTAGAGGCTACTCGATCGAGTAGCGTGGTTACTCGACCGAGTAGGGGGTCACTCGATCGAGTATGTGTGGTACTCGATCGAGTATAGGGTTTTCAGCGAGGGTTTTTAATCGCGTTTTGTTAAATCCACAAATCATTTCCGCCTTATTCCTTCTATCCTTTAGTCCCCTCTTTCCCTTCCCTTCACCATAAAACCTCCATGGAAGCATTTTGAAGGTCCTTGTGCATTAGGAGAGCATAGCTTGAGTCGGGTAGCGGTCTTTTGGCGGGTTTCTCCTCATAGGTATGTCGTCATCATCATCCGTATCCTTGTCTTTGCAGTTAGGGTTTGCTTGGTAGTAATAGATGCTTGTGTTGTGATTATAGGCCTTGCTTGATTGCTAGATATGTCATATGTTGGCATGGATTGGTTGCAGTTGCTTAAAGGTAGGTTCACCTACTCAGTTTTTGTAGATGGTCTAGTGTGTTTGTTGTCGTGTCGTTGTGGTTGTATCGTGATTGTTGAGTAACATAATATTAGTTTTATGACGGTTGTTGATTGATTTCTGTTGATGGTTGTGATTGTTTGTCTCTGGTTCTCGAGATGCGTTCTCGGCTGAGTGGAGTCACTTGCGGGAGTGGCTTCACGCCCTAGTTTCGCCCTTCGTGGAACCCGACACGGAAGGGGATGTGCACATTAATGGGATAAGGTTATCGCTCGGTATGATGAGCGGGGATTTGGTGGGTACGGCTGCAGTCCCCCACTAGCAGGGTTGGTCCAGTGGACAGTCGGTGACGGAGATTGATCGGTGTGGGTGTGCTTATGTGTGACTGGTTGTGTTGTATATTATTGTTAGGTGTTGTTGGCATTGTTGTTTCTTATCTCAGTACTGAACTTGTGTGGTTGTCTTGTTGTTTTATGTGTCTGCCGTGATCCCTTATGGTGAGCAGTCAGTCTTAGCAGGAGTTGATATCGTTGATAGCTGGAGTCTGGGCAGGGATGAGTCTTCACGAGATTTGATAGTAATAGCGAGAGCCTTTGAGTTGTATCTTTTATGTCGTCAGTTGGTTTTAAATCACTTGTAATGTAACATATTAGTTCTTTTATCGACATTTGATTATTACTGTCCTCGGGCAACCGAGATGGTAATGCCCTTATATGCTAAGGAAGGCCTAGTTATGGCTCCTCTGGATATGGGGGTGTTACAAAGTGGTATCAGAGCGACGAATGTATAATGGGAGCCCCAAGTTGTACCTGTAACAAAAGAAAATAATGAACGTAGTGAGTCTAATAAAATGAACCTGGTGTATGTATAATGGGAGCCCCAACTGATGCTAGTTTTTGGGTGAGTAGGCGCCCTCATTTCAAAATCTTGGCCCCATAGTACTTAAGCCAGTCACAGGGTATGGGAATGTGGAGTCCGTGTGTATATATGTGATGTGTATGTTAGTTGTGTCGGAATTATTTGAGGTTGAGTCTTTGCTAATGTAGAGATGGGTATAGTAGTTGCATTTAGATGGTCTTAGTGAACTTTTAGCATGATTAGTGAGCTTATACGATGATTATGAGAACGTGACAAGAGTTTATTTGATAGAAATGCGTAGAATGCGAAAGTGTATTCCATAATAGAAGAGTGAACATGTTGGTGTCTGCTTTAAGTTGATAATAACGGTAGTCGTATACGAGTTTATAAGCCCTGCCGTAATTACAATGAGGATGGTTAAGGAAGTGTTTAGTTATAATATGAGAAATAGCATGTAGTAATGCGTATATGCCTTGTCTTTTAGTAGAAACTTTCCACTGCGTGACGATCGATTTGTGTAGCAAAATTTTTTTTTATGTTAAAATTTAAACGCAATAAGCCTTAAGTTTGCTATGTGGAGTAAACATTATATTTTAAAAGAATGAATTACCGTTAATTATATGTTTCATGTTGTTGTGAACACGAGTTTGGTAGTAATGTGTTAAGACAAGCTTAAGTAGGGTATGATGACGTGATTATGCTTATCGACGACTCGGTAGCAGGTAAACCGAGTTGGGTAAATTGTTGTAGCATAGTATGACATGAGCCTTATTTGTTGAGACGATATGTTATGCTTGAGTAATAACAGTAATACGTGAACGAGTATGATAACTTGTGGCGAATTCCGAACATTGATTGGAATCAACACGCGATATTGTTTTTGCAGGAATCTTCAATTTACTTCGTATTTCCGACCGAGTACTTAACTATACTTGACCGAGTGCGAGTGCTTACTAGACCGAGTAGACCTCACTCGATCTAGTTAGGAGGCTATGACATCGGGATGTGGAAATTTTCTGCAGATACTCGACGAAATAGCGCCTACTCGATCGAGTAGAGAGCACTCGATCGAGTAGGTTACTGTACAGTGATTCTTACGGGTTTATTAAAACCCTTAATTCTTCATACTCACCTCATTCTTTCTTCTTATTTCGACCCTTAAGCGTCAAATTCCTCTCAAAACTCTCCTCTCTTCTTGTGTTGTGGGCGATTATTTGGGTTAATTGCTTGTTAATTTTTGTTCTTTTACTTTCCCTATTTAATCAAGGTATGATTTCTCCTCTATTTACATGTTTTTGTTGCTTTAAAGCTGTTGGGATGATGGTATAACCTGAAATTTCGATTCATATGGACAGATTATTGTTTTTAATTGTTGAAATAAGATTCACATGCTTCCCTTTTCTTGAATGTTGGTGATTAATTGCTGTAGAATAGGCTAGAAATTGCCAATTTGGGGGCCGAAATTTCTAGGCTTTACAAAAATCAAAATCGATTTAGGGTTGTTTTTACATGTTATATGATGAAATTGAGTACTGTACATTGTTTATATCATGTTGAAGAATGAATTTTGATGATTTTCACCTTAGAAAGTTGCCTTAAAACTCCGTCTTAAAAGTGCCCCAAATTGAAATTCGTCTTCTATATTTGAAATTCTGTGTTGAATATGAATGTTTAGGTAAGGGATAAACTTCTATATGATAGTATTGATGTTAATTGATGGTGAATATGTCAAAATTGATATAGATGTAGAGACCGTATGACAAGTTTAAATTGAGTTGTTTGTTTCTAATATTGAAAGTTGATGATGATATGTTTTGAATTACTCTTCTATGAGCATGTACAAATACCTCACATGTTATTAGGTATGTGGATAGAGTAACATTTGAATCATGCTAGGATGTTAGAATTGGTTGGGTATGTGTGTTTACCATGATAGACTTTCCACAACTATTGTTTATGAGTTGCTATAAACTGAGTTTGTATATCAAATTTGGGAACTTGTTGGTGAATGTGTGTACCTAGCTGAGTATTTAAAGTTCGATTGTATGAATTACGTGCTTCACATGTCTATACGAGTTTGTTTAAGTTATATGCTGAAACAGATGCCGAGACCGAACGTAGGGACCCGCCAGAGTAAACGGGGAAGGGTGACACAGCCTGAGATTGGGGAAGGGAGTGGACCCGTGGTACCCGCGGTACATGAATACCCTTCGGTAGTGTTTGTAGATTTCAAACAAAGAGAGCGTTTTGTAGCTTTGAAAAAACGCAAAATGAGGCCAACGAGGTGTGTGGATACCACACTTCTGACTGATTTGGGAATAGAGACGGATGTCCGTCACATATTTGAGACTTTGGGCTTTACGGGGTTGTACTGCGAGGAAAACATTCCTACCCTTTTCTTACCTTGGAGTTTATGAGCTCCTTTAGTTATGACCCAGCTTCCCAGACTGTTGAATTTCGATTGATGAACACCAGTTTCTTGCTTACTATGGACCTTTTTGGTTCTCACCTTGGGTTGGCCAAGCCTCCCAAGGATTCCATCACTGATATTCCTGCTGAGTGCGGTGTCTTCCGCCTAATGCCATGTCTTACCGGGAAACCAGCTCCCACCTCAAGCAACATGCTGATTAATGATGTTCAACATGTTACATTGAGGATCATTCTTCGTTCTCTCTCGAGCCTCCTTTATGATAGACCGGATATCAGTAAACTGAACAACCATGAGGTGTTGCTTCTGATGTCCTACTTGAACCCGGAGCGGGCCAGGAAGGTGGTCTTTAATGCTCCTCCTATCGTCTGCGCTAGCCTTGCTTTGATGGCTACTACCTCTTCCCGGTATCTGAGTTGTGGCGCTATCGCCACTCGGTTAGCTGAAAAGGTAACCTCCTTTGAGGCTTCTTCGGAGTACGTGCCTCTGGCTATACCGGTGCCCACGATGGACCGGGACTACTATCTAGACCTGAAATGGTTGAGAACTTTGGCTGACGGTAGCCTAGCCTGGAGAGTGTGGGGGACGAGTTGGATGGGGATCCCGGCTCCTGAGCACCTTCCACCGACCGAGCCGTTAGAGCCGGTGATGACAGCTGTTGACTCCGAGGAGGAGGAGGAGGATGATGACGTGCCCCGCCAGTTGCAGACCTACCTCATTGATGACACGATTCTCGAGGTGATGCCCGAGCCGAGGAAGGGGGAGAACGCGGCGGTAGCGGAGGAGAGGCCCAGGTTGGGGAGAGGACCCCGTCGAGTGAGAGAGAGGGCCGCTGAGACCAGACCACGGCCGGTAGCACCACCACAGCAACACCCTTTTCTATGCTACCCCTACCTTGACACCCCAGAGACGCGATCGAGTTACTTGGTAGAGAGAGTGTCATCTACATTGACACTCAGGAATATGCATGAGATGGCGTACACTCAGGGGATTGGTGGAGGGGAGTTGGGGACTATAGTGGGGACAGAGGGACCGCATCCGGTTTGGTGGAGTGGAGTTGGGGACTATAGTGGGGTTTTCCACTCCTACGGAGTGGATCAGTCAGCTTGGGGGACGCCTCAGTCCTTTGCTTACGGTGGCTTGACCCCATGGTACGTAGGTCCTGGAGCTGAAGCAAGGTTGATGCAGGGATCGGGTCGTCGGGAGCGGGCACCTCGGGAGGTGATGGTGGTGGTGATGAGGTGATGGAGGAGGAGCAGCAGCAGCAGCAGGAGTGATACTCCTATTTCTTTATCCTTCTTTATGATCGTTGGTATTGGATGATGGTAGTTGTTGGTTGTTAGAACCTTTATTTTCGGATTTGTATGCTTGGCCATAAGGCCGGATTTGCTAGTTGACTTTGTTGCAGGATTTTGTGAGTCGGGAGGTCATTCCGACTCAAGTTATGTGCCAATTTTGTATATATATGTGTTGGTTATGACAGGTTTCCCAAAATTTTGACTTATAGGTACTCGACAGAGTACCCCATAATCGGTCGAGTAGCTATAGGTGTGCCAGAAAAGAGACATTCTGATCTCAAGGCTACTCGATCGAGTAGCCAAGACACTCGATCAGGTAGCAGGGCACTCGATCGAGTAACTCTACATACTCGATCGAGTAGCATTGTTACAGGACCTTTTCGAAATTAAAATTGGTTAATTGCATGTTTAATGTTTAACATGGTTATTAGTGGGTAGTAACATGTTAGAACCGTCCATTTCAAGTGTTGGAGGTCGTGTTTGGGTTTAAAGGCGTATTTGCAACGAATAGTGAAGTTGTAATTACTCTTATTGCATTCATTTTACATCCGTTTAGTCTGCAAGTTATATTTCACCGAATTCAATATATATATACAAATTCAAATGATATGCTTATACGTGCTAAACGGTGACTAGTTGTTCGAATATGGTTGTATGTATCTTTGTGATTGACTAGTTGTACGAGTAATATGAGTAATGTCAATAATAAATAATATGGTCTTAATTTATGTCACGATACAATTAATAAGTAACGTGTGTAATAATTTGGTGGTGAACTTCGGGGACGAAGTTCCTTTTAGAGGGGAAGAGTAATGTCGCAAAAATAAAAAGGCTGATTTTGAGAGTATGTTGTTGTTCGTTTATAATGTCTTGTTGATTATTTGCAAAGTTCTCTATTACTTTCGTCACATTGATTGTATGAGGTTGTAATTGGTTACGTTAGTTCGCTGAGTAATTCATACGTTGAAGTGAAAATTGATAGTATGTTTAAAAGATGGTCATAAAGAGATAGTTGTGGTGCAATGTGTCGTAGTTGAATTGCGTTGTTGAGTAACATGGTGGTATAGTCGTGCGGCATGAAGTTGATAGAATTGCGTTGTTGAGTAACATGGTGGTATAGTCGTGCGGCATGAAGTTGATATGAGATATGTTTCATATTGATAGTTGTTACTAGTGAATGGAGTAATCCCGTAATATGACGAGCGATCGTTGTTGGTGTTGGTTTGCATTGCAAGGTCGGTGTTTTAGACAATAGTTTGTAAGAGCCAATTGTGGGAAATAGTCTGTATACTTTCCTTATTATTAAGGATTATAACGAATTTTATGAAGATGATCACTAGTCATAAAATAAAATTACATAACAAAAGTATATAGGATTTAGAAATAACCTTCGGTCCTAGCAAAAACGGCCTAAGAACAATATCAAAGTTGATATTCGCCTATTAGTTGCACCCAAGACGATATGAGATATGCCCTTTGATTATACTAGAATCAATCCAAATTTTCTGTAAAAATTTAGGTTGTTTTGTGTTTTTTCTGATGAGAGGAGGCCAGAGAATGAGTAGAAAAATTAGGTTAGAAATAATTCACCCATCTACCCTCTTAAACCGTGTGTTAGGGTAGATTAGGGTGGATTGTTTTTCATCCTCTAATTTCGGTCCAATTACCGAAATAAGGAGTATTATTTCCTTATTTTGGTTATTCCAAAAATGTATAAAATGTGTTAAATTGTCATCTAGTGAGGATCGAACCCATGACCTCTTGGTTTGTGTACCCTCACTATTACCACTATGACACATTCATTGTTTGTCTCTGGTTCTCGAGATGCGTTCTCGGCTGAGTGGAGTCACTTGCGGGAGTGGCTTCACGCCCTAGTTTCGCCCTTCGTTGTTACCGCCACGGAAGGGGATGTGCACATTAATGAGACAGGGTTATCGCACGTTATGATGAGCGGGGATTTGGTGGGTATGGCTGCGGTCCCCCACTGGCAGGGCTGGTCCAATGGACAGTCGGTGACGGAGATTGATCGGTGTGGGTGTGCTTGTGTGTGACTGGTTGTGTTGTATTGTATTGTTAGGTGTTGTTGGCATTGTTGTGTCTTATCTCAGTACTGACCTTGTGTGGTTGTCTTGTTGTTTTATGTGTCTGCCATGATCCCTTATGGTGAGCAGTCAGTCTTAGTAGGTGTTGATATCGTTGATAGCTGGAGTCCGGGCAGGGATGAGTCTTCACGAGATTTGATAGTAATAGCGAGTAGCCTTTGAGTTGTATCTTTTATGTCGTCAGTTGGTTTTAAATCACTTGTAATATAACATAATAGTTTTTTTATCGACTTTTGATTATTACTGTCCTTGGGCTACCGATATGGTAATGCCCTTATATGCCAAGGAAATCCTAGTTAAGGCTCCTCTGGATATGGGGGTGTTACAATAAAGATAGAGTGGGAGTATAGTTTAGTGGGAGTATAGTACACATGTCTTATTGTTAAAAATGTTGCTTTTCGAAAGTAATGGTATTATGACCTTTTCCCAAATCGACCTTGTTAAAAACGAGCCATATCATTACAATTGAAAACTTGTTACTCAAGAGTAGATTTACTTTAAGGCGAGGGTCTCTTTAAAAGTAGATAGAGCTTTAGAGTACTTAAGTGCATTGATTGACATGAAGATGTTATTTAAGATAAATTATGTTAGGAATTGCCACATTTCATTTTGATGAAGAATGGTAAATGATATTAAAAATTCGCTTTTCTAAAAGGGAATTTAGAGAAAGATGTGTTTGGAACACAAAACCTTAGATAAAGATCTAAGAAACTAGCATATTATGCAAAGCTTTCTTAAGTGATCCTAGAATGGTCTTAAGCAAGCATCAAAGGATTATACTTTTCGTTCATGTGATAATAGAGAATGGTTTCATTCACATGATTGAAGAATCGTGTTTATACATGAAGTTAAGTGGGGGCCAGAATTATTTTTCCATGTCGTATATAGTCATAACATATTACTTATTGAGAATAATGTACCAATGCTCTCTTATGTGAAAGAGTGATTGGCAGACTAGGAAAAGGTGTGATGTATTCTACATTTATGAATCTATGTGAGAGAATATTGGCATAGAGTTGAGAGTCTTATGATAATAAGATCTTTCTTATCTGTTTAACATCAACAATGTTTAATAGGTTATTCATGTTGATGAAAGTGGAATAGCTATGAGAGAGTCATAGTCGTTCACTGAACCTATTAAGTTGTTGATCACATGAAATCGATTGCTAATGTTTCCGCCATTAGAACGCTCATGTATGCCATTAAATGCACACAGCATGATGAATCATATGCTTGGAGCATAATAAGTCAATAACAAATTAATTCATAAGATGGTCTTATGAAAGCCTTAAAGAACATATTTTAGATTCTTGAGGAGAATTAAAGATTTATTCATATGTTTGGATGACATACTAAGTTATGTGTTGAAGAGTTACACAAACTTTAGTTTCCTGACCGATAAGGATTTGTTGATATCCTAGGCTGTTTTTATTGACTTAAGAGTAAGAGACTAGAAAAGTGTTTTAGTTTCGTACATTGCAAATTCTAAAAAAGGAATCTAAGAAAATTGTGATAAAATGGTCAACGTAGGGAATGAGAGTAGATTCCTCTACCAAAGACTTTATCACAAGTGATGTGATAACAGTGGGAGCATCTTTCAAGTTAAAGAGCCAAAGTCTAGTAAGAAGATTAGACATATACTTAGATAAATTCATGTTATTAGAAATAACATTGAATAGAAGGAAACAGAAATGTATAAAGTTAAAATTTATGGATATATGGTATATCCACTTCCTAAGCTTTTATTGCATTTCAACTAGTGTAAAAGGTACACTATAGATTATAAGATATGAAGTAGTAATAGTGTATTGACGATTCATATATGATAAACAAATTTATCGTTTGAGTTTTATTAAACTCACCCATAACTTTGTTATATCCAAATGGGTTGTTGAGACAAATTGAACCCCATTAAAGTGAACTGGATTGACATAGTATTCGCCCCTAGTTATCTGAAGGAGGTGACGTATCGAAGTAACTAGAGTGTGATGCGATTGATGGCAAGTTCAAGTGCCATAGAGTCATATGGGATGACTAGCCGATCACATAGACAGACTGTATGGTTCACTCTGTCGGGCAGTGACCGCTTATAGAGTTCTGGA
Source organism: Silene latifolia (assembly GCF_048544455.1). Lineage (NCBI taxonomy): Eukaryota > Viridiplantae > Streptophyta > Magnoliopsida > Caryophyllales > Caryophyllaceae > Silene > Silene latifolia. The sequence goes on from NC_133532.1 coordinate 71,123,217, forward strand.
AATTCAAAAAGCCCGGTCGTGGCGAGAGCTACTATAGTATTCTTATGAGTCAATTCTTTTGACTAAAGACTATTCGCCTAAGTTGGCACAAATTTCTGATTCGCTTCGATTTATTTTCTACGACTGTCGTAAATGAGGTCAAATGAGTATATTTTGGGCTATGATGAACTGTGGCTAGCAAAGGGAATAGTGCGATAGGAATTGTCCATCCCCTTGTCAGGGTTATTTGAAATCTCAAGGCCACTCGAGGAGTAGTGAACTGAAAATATGTGGCCACGCTCGGAAAGTATCTATGGTAGATAATTCCGGTCAGACAGTTACACTCCAGATCGAGAAAACCACACAAGATATGATCAAATACAAGTACGACCTGCGAGACACCTTGTATTGAGTGGGAGATTGTAATAGGACAAGAGAATTGGTGACGCACACTTGTCTCAGACAAGTGGGAGATTGTAGGAGTATGTGTCCTCAATAATAGTGCGATCACATGTTTAAATCTCATATTAAGAATACGTAAGGGATGATTCATTTATATAGTCAACTGATCAACATTTATCAGTAATGATCAGCTAACTAGAGTTAGACATTACTTTCGTTTGATGGTGGTGATCAGTTTATCCCTTAAGGTCACACCTAAAGGACAATTCCCTTAATAGATAAATTGATTAATTGTATGACGATACAAGTTGATCAATTCCTTAAAATTGAACAATTCATTTGTGAAAGAGAATATTTATATCTTATTGTAATTGGATTAAATAAGATTTATTTTAGTAATGAAAATACTTTATTACTAAAATTGATTATTGTTTGTGAAAAAATTGAGATAAGAATGAATGGTTAATTATAATTACAATATGTTGTGAATTATAATTTAATGACCCATTTTATTTATGTGATCAAGAATCACTAGTCAATTTGTTGTATGTGATTTAATTAATTTATAAAATGATATTTATTTGATAAATATGCATTAAATTAATTAATAACATGTAACATACTACATGTGACATATTGTGTGACAAATGACAAATTGACAAAATAAAATGGTAGTCAATTTTATGTATATGGACCGAAATAATGAGGATGATAGGTGTTAGTGGGTGAATTATTTTATGAGATAAAATATGTTAATGATGCCTAACGTACACTAGCTTACATACGTATTTCTTAAGAAGACCAAAAAGTAAAAGGAAGATGCCATGCTTTGGCATTTATTCCTTGCCACAACCGGTTTTCCCTTCCTCCTTTTAACAAAATTTGTTCTCTTATTTATCCTTACTACAACAACATTCATTCATTCATGCTTCATGCATTTTTGCTCTCTTCTCTCACAAATTCTTTCTAAACTTATTTTAGAAAAACAAAAGATTGTTCATCCTAAATTCTAATCACAATATTAGATTACTAGTGTAGTAATAAGAATAATATTATAATCATTTTAAGGATACTACTATATTAATCTAGTTAATTAATATAATAGTTTAAGGGACTTGTTCTGGGTGCAATCAAGAGGAGGATCTCTACATTGGGATTTTGGAGGATCATCCATTACATTTAAGCTCAAGAACAAATAAGGAAGGTGACCTTATTTGTGCCCATTTTTCGAGCCATACAACAATGTAAGGGACATTGTTTTTCTTTTTAATCTCTTATTTTGTTATGCATGCACTAGATCTAAAGAACACAAATTAAGAAATTAATTAGTTCACTATTAGAAGAATCTAATAATAAGTATATGAACCTAACATGGGTTGCTCCCGAATCAAATAAAACATAAGATGGCTTAGAATTGGTTAGAAAAGTACAAGAAACCACATGAGCATCTCCCTCAGCTGCCTCTTTTCCTATCATGAACAACTTGCCACTGTTCTTCACATCGTCCTGCACCGTAGATGTCGACGCCACTCCTTGCTTTCCGATGTCATTATGGTTCCCTTCATTTCCATTGCTTTGACTATTGGTAAAGCGATTCTGAAAGTTATTGTTATTATTATATCTCCTCTGATTGTTCTTTGATCCATTAAAACGATTGCTTCCGTAGCTAGGCGCTGTGTCTTAAATCCACTAAAATTTCCACCACCATATCCTCTATTCATATTATTCATGCTATTCCTTCTCGCAGTAGTCCTACACTACACAATATTATGACCAAACCTACCACATCCATAGCACTGTGGCCTCTTCGCACCACTCGCTCCGCTTGTCACTCCATTATGGCGGAAACCGCCTCCACTCACGGCTCCACCGGCAGAAAATGAACGGTGTTGATTGAAATTCTGCTTCTTGTATCCTCCAGCCCCTTCACTTGTAGCCTCAGCCTTTCTCTTTTCACCCTTGTCTTCCTTCTCCTCCTTCACCATGTCGGCAATTCTCTCAGCATTTCCTGCTCTTTGATATACTTCTCCTACGGTACTTGGCTCTCCAGCTGCCAGCCTCTTCTTGATACACATAGTTAATCCCTTCTCAAACCTTAAAGCCAACACCTCCTCTCCATAATTCAATTCCGACACATACTCAGCTAACTCCATGAATCTGTTATGATAATCTTCTATGGTCATCTCCTCTGTCATTTTAAGTGAATCAAACTCCAACCTTATCTTACTCCTAACATGTTCAGGTACAAACGTGCCCCTCAAGGTATCCTTAAAACCTTTCAATGACATAAACGGTTCATCACTCTCTTTCCATGCCTCCTTAATTACTGCCTTGTTGCGGTTCCACCATAACCCAACCTTTCCTTTCAAGTAGTGAGCAGCTTGATCTACTTGCATTTCCTCAGGACAGTCCAACACTTCGAAAAATTTGTCAAACTCCCAACACCAACAAACCAGCAATGAAGGTTCAACAAGTCCATCGTACTTCATTGGATTATGACGAGCAATAGCACCACTCATCTTAGGAGAATCCTTTGTCGTAGTCTTTGAGTTCAAAGCAGCAGTCAGCGCATCATTGGTTGCAATGAGCCTATCTATCTCTTCCTGGGTCATAGCTGTGGTTGTAGCTCTCTTGGGTGCCATTTGGGTTCTAATAAGATAAAATAAGAAATATAAGTTTTCGTTCTAAGAAGTTTTCGGGTATAAGGTAGAAGATAAAGTTTCCTGCATACAAAAGAATGTGTGATTGATCGAGCTGGTCTTGCCCGACCAACCACGGTGAGTCATGGCATTCACGGCCCCACGACCTTCCTCTTTCCTTTTTTTCACAAATTAATTATTTTGATACATGTTTAGTCTTTAATTCATGCAATATCATAATTCTATACCTAAAGGTTCAGGGCAACACATACAGCATATCTCTAGACATGAAATTTTACTAAACATATAGTCCACATATATACAACCAATTCATATAACAATGCAACAATCCTTGATTTATATTTTCGTTTCATGATATTCTGATATGTCAAGAAAATTCTCATGTGTAATCATACTATGAATTAGAACAAGTTCAAAATAAATTCCAATCATCATACTGCCACCACATAGGCCACACGCCTATTACCCATCACATAGGCCACACATTTATTACATCCATCCGTCTAAAAATTTCTTACCTTTTGTCCTCATCCTGCAAAAAAAATTATCACTTCTTGCAACTTCAGGACACACTTACGAAAGATAATGTTAAGACTGTCCCTGTTTGGGTTAGGTTACTGAATTTGCCACTCAAATTTTGGGGGACATGCTTAGCCAAAATTGCAGACCTTGTGGCCAAATATATTCGTAGTGATGTACCAACTATGGATAAAACTCGTCTGGGTTTTGCTCGTGTTGTAATTGAAGTACCCTTTGGTACAAAAATTACTGAGTGGATTAAATTTTTAGATGAAGGGGTAAGCTGGTGAAAATCCGAATTGAATGTGAATGGAACCTTATTGTGTGTACTGTGTGTGGTGGAGTGGGACATAAGGGCACTAAGTGCAGGAAACTCAAGGCTAAGGTTGATGCACAACCCCTACCTGCCACCCAGAAATGGATTCCTAAGAAAGTTCAACCTCAAAAACCAGTCCAAGCTGTTCAACCTCCAAAACCAAGTTCCCCTATTGTCACTGTTACTGACTCTCCTCCTGTGACAACACCTGAGAAGGTGGAAAACAAACTCCAGGTTACTTGGTCACAAAATGGCACTTATAATCAAGCACATACTCCTGCCAGACCCCCTATTACTTACAGCAGACAAGAAATTATCAGAGCAGGGAAGAGTTCAACTCAACTCAGCCAATATACTTTTCAGGATGCACTTAACAATGCTACTCCTAAACTGGGCATTGGTAATATTGTATCTACTGTGGCACCTAGGGTTGGGGTTGGGACAAGTGGTAGTGTGTTACTCCCTCCTGGGAGTAATGCATAGCCTAGGTTTTTGGAACATTAGGGGACTAAATAGCCCTGCCAAACAAAAACAAGTCAAGTGGTTTTTTCATACTCAACAGGTGGGCTTGTTTGGTCTCCTTGAGACAAAGGTAAAACCTTTGTCTCTAAATTCTGTTAGAATGAATATGTGTGATGAATGGTCTATTTATACCAATACTTCTTGCCATCCTGGAGGTCGTGTCTGGGTGCTTTGGAAGCCTAATATCTTTCATATTCAATTCTTAAAATATTCTGCCCAGCTCATTCATATGACTGTCACTGAAATTAGTACTAATTTTCAATTTTCTTGCACTATGATTTATGCTTTTAATGATATTGGTGAGCAGAAGACTCTTTGGGAAACCCTGAATGGTCTCTCTGATAACATTCAGGGGCCTTGGATTCTATGTGGTGATTTCAACTGTGTGTTAAATCCCTCTGAAAGATCAGGGGGATAAACTACTGATGAAGAAATGTATGATTTTCAAACCTGTATTAATCATTGTCAACTTTTTGATAGTCCTGTTACTGGCTCCTTTTATACCCGGAATAACAAGTAGGATCCTCAAACTAGAATTTATTCCAGACTTGATAGAGTGCTAGTTAATTCTGATTGGATACAAGTCAGGGGAAACTCCTATGCTCACATCTATATTGAGGGCATCTTTGATCACACTCCTTGTGTGATTCAAGATACTAGTCATATGAAAGGAAGGAGGAGTTTTAAATATTATAACATGTGGAGTCAAGTGTCTGAACTTCTTCCATGTGTTCAACATCATTGGGATATTTTTTTGGCCAGGCATTAAAATGTTTTGAGTGGTCATGAAACTTTAATCTCTCAAGAAACCACTCAAGGAATTAAACAAGCATCTGTTTGCTGATATTGAAAATAGTGCTACTCATGCTTGGAAGGCTCTTGATGCTATCCAAACTCATCTAAGAACTGATCCTACTAATCCAGATTTACTTAGACAAGAAAAAGATGCTGGCTGTTTGTACAGGGATCTTTAGGCTGCCTGTCATTGTTTTTTTGTCTAGAAAACTAAGGCTACCTGGGTAAAACAAGGAGACAGTAATACCAGGTATTTCCACAGTATTTTGAAGAGTAGGAGTATCACAAATAAAGTTTTCTGCATTTAAGATCAGCATGGGACTGTCCATACTGATGGGCAACATATTCAGTCTGCTTTCTAGAATTACTATGAGAGTCTACTGGGAACAGCTGCTGCAACTACTCCTGTGAACCTCAATGTTGTTCAGCTGGGTCCTGTTTTCTCTGATCATCATAGTGCAATTTTTTTTGCTCCAATTACTAAGGAAGAAATTAAAGAAGCCATTTTTTCGATTCCAAATCATATGGCCCCTTAACAATGCTACTCCTAAACTGGGCATTGGTAATGTGTTATCTACTGTGGCACCTAGGGTTGGGGTTGGGACAAGTGGTAGTGTGTTACTCCCTCCTGGGAATAATGCATAGCCTAGGTTTTTGGAACATTAGGGGACTAAATAGCCCTGCCAAACAAAAACAAGTCAAGTGGTTTTTTCATACTCAACAGGTGGGCTTGTTTGGTCTCCTTGAGACAAAGGTAAAACCTTTGTCTCTAAATTCTGTTAGAATGAATATGTGTGATGAATGGTCTATTTCTACCAATACTTCTTACCATCCTGGAGGTCGTGTCTGGGTGCTTTGGAAGCCTAATATCTTTCATATTCAATTCTTAAAATATTCTGCCCAGCTCATTCGTATGACTGTCACTGAAATTAGTACTAATTTTCAATTTTCTTGCACTATGATTTATGCTTTTAATGACATTGGTGAGCAGAAGAGTCTTTGGGAAACCCTGAATGGTCTCTCTGATAACATTCAGGGGCCTTGGATTCTATGTGGTGATTTCAACTGTGTGTTAACTCCCTCTTAAAGATCATGGGGATAAACTACTGATGAAGAAATGTATGATTTTCAAACCTGTATTAATCATTGTCAACTTTTTGATAGTCCTGTTACTGGCTCCTTTTATACCCGGAATAATAAGTAGGATCCTCAAACTAGAATTTATTACAGACTTGATAGAGTGCTAGTTAATTCTGATTGGATACAAGTAAGGGGAAACTCCTATGCTCACATCTATATTGAGGGCATCTTTGATCACACTCCTTGTTGTGATTCAAGATACTAGTCATATGAAAGGAAGGAGGAGTTTTAAATATTATAACATGTGGAGTCAAGTGTCTGAACTTCTTCCATGTGTTCAACATCATTGGGATATTTTTTGGCCAGGCACTAAAATGTTTAGAGTGGTCATGAAACTTTAATCTCTCAAGAAACCACTCAAGGAATTAAACAAGCATCTGTTTGCTGATATTGAAAATAGTGTTACTCATGCTTGGAAGGCTCTTGATGCTATTCAAACTCATCTAAGAACTGATCCTACTAATCCAGATTTACTTAGACAAGAAAAAGATGATGGCTGTTTGTACAGGGATCTTCAGGCTGCCTGTCGTAGTTTTTTTGTCCAGAAAACTAAGGCTACCTGGGTAAAACAAGGACACAGTAATACCAGGTATTTCCACAGTATTTTGAAGAGTAGGAGTATCACAAATAAAGTTTTCTGCATTTAAGATCAGCATGGGACTGTCCATACTGATGGGCAACATATTCAGTCTGCTTTCTTGAATTACTATGAGAGTCTACTGGGAACAGCTGCTGCAACTACTCCTGTGAACCTCAATGTTGTTCAGCTGGGTCCTGTTTGCTCTGATCATCATAGTGCAATTATTCTTGCTCCAATTACTAAGGAAGAAATTAAAGAAGCCATTTCTTCGATTCCAAATCATAAGGCCCCTGGACCTGATGGTTATTCTAGTGGGTTTTTCAAAGCTACTTGTCACATTATAGGGGATGATGTTTGTAGTGCCATTCTGGATTTTTTCCACTCTGGGAAAATGCTGCAACAAATTAACCAAACCTTCATTACTTTAATTCCTAAAGTTGATCTCCCCCAGAGTGTCACTCAATTCAGACCTGTATCTTGCTGCAATATTCTATATAAGGCTATTTCCAAACTGTTATGCTCTAGGATTGCTGCTGTCTTGTCTGATATTTTTAATCCCTCCCAAGGTGGATTCATTAAAGGAAGAACTATTGTAGAGAATATCCTCATTTGTGGAGATCTTGTGAGGCTCTACAATAGGAAATCTATCTTACCTAGATGCATGATGAAAATTGATCTGAAGAAAGCCTATGATTCTGTGCAATGGAAATTTTTGGAACAAATGTTAACAGCTTTGCAATTCCCTGGGAAAATTATTAAGCTCATTATGACTTGTGTGAGGACTGCCTCCTACTCTTTGGTACTTAATTTAGAGAATTTTGGGTACTTTAAAGGGGCTAAAGGTTTGAGGCAAGGAGACCCTATGTCTCCTCTACTCTTTACACTCACTATGGAATATTTGAGTAGGATTCTCACTCATGTTACCACCACTATGCCTTTTAAATTCCGTCCTCTTTGCAGTCAGATTAAGCTCTGTCATCTCATGTTTGCTGATGACCTTTTTCTTTTTAGCAAAGGGGATGTCACTTCTATTATGATTTTACTCAGAGCTTTTGCCACCTTCTCTGTTGCAACTGGCTTGCAGATGAACAGTTTGAAATCAAATATCTATTTTAATGGTGTGGCTTCCTCAGTGAAAGCTGATATTCTACAGGTGTCTGGCTTCAGTGAAGGGTCTTTGCCTTTTAAGTATTTGGGTCTACCCATCTCTGCTGGCAGATTGAGTATTAAGCAGTGTTCTAGCCTGGTAGAGATGATTACAATGAGAATTAGAGGGTTTGCTGCTAAAAAGTTATCTTATGCTGGGAGGCTTGCTCTGGTTAACTCAGTATTGACTTCTCTGTACTCTTATTGGACTACTATTTTTCTTATTCCTAAGAATGTCCTAAAGAGGATTGATGCCCTTTGTAGGAATTACCTTTGGGATAGATCGAGTGAATATCTCAGAGTCCCTATAGTCAGTTGGGAAAAAGTGTGTGTGCCAAAACATGAAGGAGGTTTAAGTGTTAGAGACAGTTATGCCTGGAATCTTGCAGCTATTTGCAAACTGTCTTCCTGGATTTACAGTAACCCCACTAGCTTATGGGTTCAATGGGTACACCACATTTATATGAAAGGTGTACACTGGACCATCTACAATCCAAAACCTGATACTTCTTGGAGTTGAAGAGAATTTGTAAGGTTCGAGATAAGTTTGCAAGAGGGTTTTCTTCCTCTGGTCAGTGGCTAGCTGCACATGCAGGGTACATAGTCACTAGTGGCTATGAATGGGTTAGGAAACCTCAGCATGTTGTTACTTGGGACAAGGTCATTTGGAACTCTTGGTGCTTACCAAAGCCTAATTTTATTAATTGGCGCAATGTTAGGGAGGCTTTGCTATTAAAGGATAAGTTGATGCAACTCAGAATATCTCCTGATTCTGATTGCTGTCTCTGTGGTGCCTCTGCTGAAACTCATAGTCATTTGTTTATACACTGCCCTTACACAAGGAAACTGATTGGCCTGGTAAGCTGTAAGTTGAATATCAGACTGCCCACTATGAATTTACTTCTCTGGATTCAGACCAAACCCTGGGCATAAGTGAAGAAGAAGGTCCTTATTGCTTGGGTGCAAGCCCTATACTACTTTGTCTGGCATCAACGGAACAAGGCAAGGCTTGAAGGAAGGATTGATCACCTAGATTGTGTAGTTAAACAGATTAGTAGCCTTATGCATATTAGATCTATTTTTTGGCTTAAATGTATCAAAAAGAGTAGTGATGAAACATGGATTAAGTCAATTAAATATTGATTGACTAATTTATGTTTCATGAATTGTACGTTATTTGGTAGTTTGTAATAGTTTGTTTATGAGCTTAATGAAATTGGTAACCTTTCACCAAAAAAAAAAAAAAAAAAAAATACAAAATACTTCAGGACACAATTAGACCCTTAAGGTAAAGCATTCGCACTAACCACCCTTCTCTCTCTTTATCCTTCCTCGAGGTGACCGGCTCAAAACTGAAAAGGGCCAGATCAAGGATGTCTCCCTAACCTAGAAAATGGGCTCCTAAACAGTTTCTATCTCGGGTTCATTTTATTAGACTCATTCTAAGTTCATTAAATTCATTTGTTTAGGCCTTAGGAACATTCGCTCTGATACCACTTTGTAACACCCCCATTTGTTTAAGAGCCTTTAGCAACACATTCCCAAATAAATAAAGGTGCCACCATCTCAGTTGCCTGAGATAGTAAGTATAAAAGACAAACAGATCCCAAAGTACTTTAAGACGATGTATAATTAAAGTGCCTCAAAAGGTTTATTACAAACATCCAACTTGATAAATAAATATTATTAAGTACTTTAACAACTGCAGCAGAATTAAAATAAATAGTGTCTGAATATTAATTAAGGTGATCTCTAGACTCAAGTGATTTCGTCCCAAGCCCCCCTCTAAGCATCCAGCACTTCACACAAGCTAACATAAAATCAATCTGCTCTCCATTATGGTTCATCACAGGTGTTCACGAATACACAGTCAACCACGAGGTTAAGTAGGATAACCAAACAACAATAACAATATTAATAACACGTTAACCAATAATACAATCAACGATTCTAACCAAAACCGTCGTGCTCATACACACATGGCACACACACTGCTTGACCGTGCCACACACACACGCACCATTCGGTAATTTCTAACCCGATGCCACACGGTGTACTGTTCAGGTCCACGACCCATCTCCTCACGCAACCGTGCTTTTCCGACCATCATACGTACATGACCACGACACTTGCACATCCCCGTGCCTTACTGACCCATTAATCTCAATAGCAATGCCAATCTCAATGTCAATCTCTTTCACAACCAATCAACAACAGAGAACCAACCAACAAGATAATAATAGGATCATAAGACAACAATGATAATAATATGCTCAAAACAGCAATTGCAACGATATGCTCAAGACAACAATTGCAACAATAATCCATCTTTCAACAATTCTCCAATTACCAATATAGTATAGTTGAGTAGTTAACCTACCTTTTAGTAAATCTTCTCAAGAATCAATTAATCAAAAATCCTCTTCAACAAATTCACCACCTAAACAATAATTGAATTATGTATAATTATTAACTAATCTTATTAAATAATTTAGGTTGTAAACTACCCAAAACAAATTCCGCAAAAACCGATACATCAACATCCAAACCACACGGCCAACCGACGGCGGTCAACCCGCCGGTCAATGGCTCCCACACGACCATGGTCAACGGTCAAGGGCATGGTCAAGGTCAAACGTAAACAATTGATGTAAAGCGATTAGATAACTTACCACAATTAATTATCGCAAGGTGAAAACTCCATCTTAAAGTTGTCTGACAAAAGCTCTCCTCACAATTGTATTTGAGTTTTAGAAGAAGAATAATTATGATTGTGAGGCATATGGTTGGTATTTATATAAATTGGCAGGAGAAGTAGGAAGGTTCTAGGAAAGTCGATTTAATAATAAAATAATTAAAATATCTTAAAGCATAGGTAACACCCAAACCAAATACTACCTTCCTTCAACTTGTTCCCACCGTGGCCCCACACGGTACCAACCCGTGGTCCCCACTCTGTCTTATTTGCTTATTTTATTTTACTTCTTTTCTTTTTACGACTACAACTTATTATTTATTTATTTCATTTAATATTTATTCATCTTATTATTTAATTATGACTACTCATATAAATATAAATATAGACTATTAATTAAAATACGGAGTATTACAATTAGGGTTTAACCAAAACTAACAAATTAACATAAAAACGGTACAAGGATCTTACCCACAATACGAGGGTCTCAACGGTATGAAGAACTCCAAAATCCGACGACTCTAGCCCTTGGATTTGATAGCAATGAGAGAGAAGGAATTAACGTTGCTTTGTTTTCTTTGTAAATACTTTAGATTTTAGGTAAAACGTAAAAAGAGCTGACGTAGGTAGTTTACATATCATTTCACGCATTGATATCAAGACCCGGTATAACCCTTATAAATCCCGACTTACTCGATCGAGTACCGCCTACTCGATCGAGTTGCCATCACTCGATCGAGTATCCATCAGACAGAATACTCTCCAGAATGCAAAACTAACTTACTCGACAGAGTAAGCCCTACTCGATAGAGTACCCTACTGCTCATAAATCTGAGGTATTACAGTCTTCCTTCCTTAAAATAGAACTTTGTCCCCGAAGTTCAAACCCAACCTATAAAACATGAACACCTAACACTAACTCCACAACACGGCTCACGATATCGTCTCAACTATTGCATAGCCTCTCGATACTAACTCCATAATACCAACCACAAGCGTCGCTATCTCCGTCTCACTAACCTATTACCCACTAGCAAATCCAACGTCAAGACAATCCACCACGGGAGAACAACAACTAAACGGGATGTTACATTCTACCACCCTTAAAATGAACTTCGTCCTCGAAGTTTACTCATACTCATAAACATCATCACCCAAACTATCAACACTATCGACGTTTACTCACACCCATGAACATTATACTACTACAAGCACTGCCATGACCTTTAATAATATCAACCACAATACAAATCCATCCTTTATTCTCCACCAAGACTCAAATTTCCAAATATATCAAACTTCCAAATATACTGCAATATTTACGACCATCAAACTCTCTTTGTCGCATCATACTCCTCTTAAGATAAATGTTACGTCCTCGAACCCACTAATACAAGATCCTTAGCTATATCTTCTCATTTCCTCATCACCACCGCATGTCAACGATGACCGCTTATAACCTCAACACATATAACCATGCCTATATCCAGTGCTCTCTTTCTCTACCAGTTCTCATACCTCAAGTCATTCGGCACACCACCTAACCTATACCACAAAATCCATAGCATAACTAATACTCCAACTCTTCCACAGTACCACAAGGCGACATACTCCTCTATACATGCGCTTATCTCCATAATCATAACTCACGACCCACAATTGTTACACATAGTCACACTAGATCCTCAAGTTCTCCATCTTATTGTCGCAAAACTCATACATAACGTAACATGATACTAATTTCTAACACTCCATACCTACTGTCCCGATAGAAGATTATGAACCACCTGCAGCTTCCAGTTCTGTACAACACATGTTCCACAAATCACTTGCCATTACTATGTCAACCAATGCCTCCTCTAAAAGAAGATCAACAGTACTCCAACAACCTCTCGCAACTGTGTCCCATCAACAAAATATCACTATACAATGACTACAATGAAAACATATGCAACTTTCTTCCATATCATACTCTACCCTCACTCCCAAGCCGAAACTGGTTAGAGACATCAATAAAAAAAACGACAATCTATATGCCCAAAACGAAACTAACAGGAAACAGTAGTAAACAAAAGAACAATCTATATAACTGGTATGCAATTTAGAAAACTCATCTCATTAGTATCCACCACAACCGATGACGGCATCGCAACACCGCCTGTAACACCCCCATACTCCAAGTGCCTTACCAGGACCACTCAGGTATGAAGACATTACCATCTCGGTTACCCGAGGCATGATAATCATAAGACAATGAAGAAACATACTTTATTAAATAAGTTTTAGCGATTACATAACAACACCAACTGTAAGCAAAATACAACTGTTCTCAAACTATAAACCAACTAAAAGGAACTGTTCTAATAAACACAGCGGAAGACTAAAGACTCTGATATGTGATGACTCCATCCCCAGCTAAATCCCACGCGTATCCAAGATATACCTGCCAAGCACTGCTCACCACCCCCGAATGGATCACCACAGTTTTTAAAACATTTAAACGGGGTCAGTACTAATCACACAATCAATATAGATAACAACAATAAGATAACAGACAGCTGAACTGTCACACACACACACACACACCACCAACTTCCATCATCTCAATACCGATCGTCCTTTGGACCAGCCTACGCCGATGGGGACCGCAGCTGTTCCCACCTAAGCCCCGCTCATCATACGAGCGATAACCCTGTCCCATTAATGTGCACATCCCCTTTCGTGGCGGGTTCCACGAAGGGCGAAACTAGGGCGTGAGATCACTCCCGCTAGTGACCCCACTCAGCCGAGAACGCATCTCGAGAACCATCAACAAACACAACCACAGTCACAATCACAATCACAATCATCATATCAAACAACTAACTACAGCACATCACCAATATCCCATTATGGGACTAATACCGAGTAGGAAATCCTACCTGGAAAGCACAACACGCAGACGGTATCTACAAGTTTGTATCAAAACGGCTCCTCTACGAATTCTCCTCCTATCATACAGCACATAAAGACTACACATCACAAACTACACACCAAAACCCCCAATTCCTAAATTAGGGTTTCACCAATCTTAACAAAACATTATAGAAATTATATTAAAAGCTTACCCTCGACGCAAGGAATCCAACGACACGAACTACGATACGAACTGACCGTCGAACTCCGGAATTGTCAAGAACGCGATTAGGAAGAAGAACTAGTTGCTTTCTCTCTTAAACAGGTTTTAGGTTTTGTAAAAAGTGATTTAAAACAATGACGAATATGTTTAAATACCTTAATCGCGTAATTAACAAAACCCGAGAAAACTCCCCGTAAACCCGGACACTCGATCGAGTACCCAAGGCACTCGATCGAGTACCCCTCTACTCGATCGAGTACCCCAACTACTCGATCGAGTACCCAACAGTCGAAACTATTTTACTTCGCAACTTGCCCATACTCGACAGAGTAAGGGCTACTCGATAGAGTCCCCCAAGACTTATAAATACGGAGTATTACAGTCTTCCCTCCTTAAAAAGAACTTCGTCCCCGAAGTTCAACCCATACATAAAAACAAACATACTAGCTCGATCAAGACCCAACAACGTGACTAAGAACTCAAAACAAAACTTCAACCCAAACATGAACTCGTAACACCAACTCCACTAACTATTCCTACCTCCACAACATGGCTCACGATATCGTATCAACTCCATTATATCTCTCTCAACACTAACTCCATACCCTACCAAAATACTCATAACATCAAACGGAATGTTACATTCTACCACCCTTAAAAGGAACTTCGTCCTCGAAGTTTACTCACACTCATAAACATCCCATCCAACTGCCAAGACTATCGAACTCATGACCATCATCATCCAACTGTCAACACTATCCAAATATTCTCACACTCCTAAACATCGAACTACTACCAGTACGGTCTGTCAACACTATCCAAATATTCTCACACTCCTAAACATCGAACTACTACCAGTACGGTCATGACCTTTAACAAAATTAACCACAACACGAATCAACCTTTTATTCGACATCAAGACTCAAACTTCCAAATATATTACCATATGCACACCCATCAAAATCTCTTTTATCACATCCTACTCCTCTTAAGATAAATGTTACGTCCTCGTAACTCACTAATACTAAATCCTAGATACATCTCTTTACCCACTTTACCACCACATGTGCAAGATAACCGTTTATAAACCAAACACTCACCATTCTTATATTCAAGGCTCCCATACATAAACATTTCTCATTCCTCAACTCATTCGGCATAGCACCTAACCTATACCATAAACTCGTAGCAAAATCACCATACTAACTCTCCATTATTACTGCAAAACAACATACCTCTCTGTGTAAAGCACCTACCTCCCAAACGCATAACTCACGATCCCCACTCGTTACGTACACTCACACTAGATCCTCAAGTTCTTTCATTCATTACCGCAAGACTCATACATAACTTAACACGACACTTATTATTCAACACCCTACACTCACTGTCTCAACAAAGGATTATGAACCACCTGCATATATCAGATCATTACCACACATGTTCTACGAATCACTTGCCATTATCATGTCCACTAAAGCCTTATTTAGAACAAGATCAAAATTACTGTAACAACCTCTCACAACCGTGTTCCATCAACAAAATATCACTATATCATGACAACAACGAAAGTATATACCACTCTATTTCATATCATACTCTACCCTCATTCCCAACTTAACCTGGTAAGAAACATCAATAACAAAACAACTGCATATCTTTACAAACTGAAACTCACAGGAAGCAACATCAAACAAAACAACAATCTATGTATGACCGGTATGTACTTTCGAAACTCGAATCATAATCATCCCACCTACTCCACCACAACCGGTGACGGCATCACAACACCGCCACCAACACCACACCGCATAGCATTTAAAATACCCGCATCACAATACTAAATAACGTGCCCGGATCACCACCCGAGGCACCACAACCACATCGATAGACATCACAGCTACATACAATTCTTACCAACACTGACTCAAAATAACTTCCCAGACACGAAAACTTATTCAAATCCACTTTACCAATTCACAAAGCAACATATTATATGAATTAAACAGATAACCTCATGAATATCATCCCCTTACCATATCACCGATTAACATGTATCGTGAATATATACAAACATAACTAGTCATGCCAAAACAGTCAAACTATTTCCTTTTAAAACATCATTCCATTACGCTTTCGTATCCCACATGTATTACAGAACATTCAGATAACAACTTTATAATTATCATATCATACCACTTCTTGTGAGGTCAGAACCTCACACAAACATTTATATATAACATAGACCCATAATCACATCCAACCAGTCAATCCTGATCACGTAAGTTACCACTCAACATAGGCTACCTGTCGCCCGAGCTTAACTCGTATACACCTCATAACATATTCTCCCTTTCGCATATCCATCACCCTCTGCCAAATGTAGCCACACCATTAATACTCAACTACTAACAACCGCCTCATATAACCACATCTTATACTCTTTCATAACCATACTTATCAATCTTGTCCCTACAAAATCAATCTCTTTAGAATTGTTACCTTTCTAATATACCCTTACCCTTAACCACTAGTCACAAACCATAACACTACCGCTGTCAGGGCATCGACCTCTTACACTCATCTCTAAACATCACGATTTGTTTCCTATCCTTGGTTAACATCCCAAATAACGAACATCCAATCCATCAACAACACTACCTCAACATTCTTCCCAATACTATCCTTAATTGTGTCATTATCTAACTCTCTACTCAAAATCTCATATCATGCAGATATTCTACCAACTTCTTACTCCCTTAATTCCCAGAAACTCATGATTAATCATGTTGTCCCGAAACTTCGTATAACTATTAACTTACTTACCCTTGATAGTATCATACATCTCGACGATTCCTTACTTTACGTCACATAACTCCGGTGAACTTTTTCTCAACTTACTTTTATCCTTCTTTTCTCGTTATACCCAAAAATACCATTAATAGTTCAACTCCTTATTCCTTCTAGCTAACTCTTTAGAAATCCAGTTACCCCTTCGTTGCACCAAAACTCAAATTCCATTATTTTCTACCGACATAATCTCACTCTTTCTTACCATGGATCTTCTCTTATTATGCTATCACTCACACTTGCCACTAATCTATCCATAGAATCAACGTTTACTGTTCAACAATTACATCTCTAGAAATCAAAATTCCTTTCATACCGCTAATTGCCCAAAGAAATCACATAGTAGTTTCATCTCTTAATAAACCAAATCTCCCAAACTCATTCACTGTCTACAAGTCCACCTCGCGACGTGTCTCCACAAAGTTCACTATATACTACTCTTCTTACCCTTTTAAAACGAACTTTCACTATGTATATTCTTAACCCACACGACTCCTAACCATCCCCCTCCATGATTCTTTACACATCTCCAGATGCCACCATTTGCGTCCCTCATTTCAATCTTTTCATTCTCACGTTCCATAAACTCACATCATCCCTTGCCCACATTCACTTACTTTTACGTTACTCAACACACAATCATATCACTCATTCCGTCTCACAAAACATGCTATATGCCTCAATTAAGCCATACCAATCTCCCTTTTCTTTTTCCACCATCTATCATAATCACATATAACTCATGTCCTCCCCACCGAACTCATACTCATCCTAGGTGCCACTCTTTACACCACAAAATTGGGTAACTTACGCGTCAAGACCAACATACATGTAAAACAATGCATAAAGAAGCAAAATGACGCCTTTGAATTAAACACAATATGCAACGAAGTCAAAAGATAAGCATATGACCCAAAACAGGGGTCACTAGATCGAGTACAGGCCACTCGATCGAGTAAGGGACTTACTCGATCGAGTAGGTCAAGATCAGAAGCACGTAAAACAAATCACCAGGGCTACTCGATCGAGTAACTAACATACTCGATCGAGTGCCCCCTTACTCGATCGAGTACCAAGGATACTCGATCGAGTACCCCAATTCTCAGCACTGTCCAGTTTTCGTAAAACAGTCATAACTCACTCATTTCTTGGTTGATTTGGGCGTGTGACCTATCGTTAGAATCGTAAAAGGACAAGCTATCACCTCCAATTGGAATTACATCAAAATCATTTATGCATCTCAAGTTATAACAGTTTAAAGACAACTTTGCTGTAATCAGACGACATAATTATTTGATTTTTACTTCCAAACAACTTAAACAACAACCAAGTTAAACGAAAACAACCCAATACTCATGAAACCAGTAGCCCCAATCACATATTATTATTTTCGAAAACAAAGCAACAACATTCATCATGCACTACCCACATGCTTTTATTCTATAGCCTTACGTAAGACAAATCATACTCATACATTACAAATCCTATTCCATGTTACTAACATAACAACACTATAAAATAACTTCCATTATATAACATGCTTAATCTGGAACCATGTTATCATACCACGATGATTCATCTTTTTCCACTAATCCATCCATCATACCACATATTTACCCACCATATTCGTTCAACATATTCACCCAGCACATGTTCAATTCGCACTCCCAACCTTCTGTACTTTTACTCAACACGACAACAACAACATGTATACTTACACATCGCTTTATATATATATATAGACAAAACACTTTTCCTTACATAATTATAACATCCCAAATTACATGTATTAATCATTATACTTTCATGCTTTACAATCAACCAACATACAATTCACGTCGTCATCATCAATTCATGCAACATACTCCAAGTGACTTGTTCAAAATTGTAGGGCGATCCCATGGTGACCGGTTCAAAATTGTAGGGCGAGTTCGCGACTTTAGGACGTCTCCCAAGTCTTTGCATTAGCTCCTACAATCTTTACTCCGGGTTCATTTTAATTGACTCCCTATATTCATTGGATTTATTGGTTACAGGTTTCAGGATCGTCGCTCTGATACCATTTGTAACACCCCCATACTCCAAGTGCCTTACCAGGACCACTCAGGTATGAAGACATTACCATCTCGGTTACCCGAGGCATGATAATCATAAGACAATGAAGAAACATACTTTATTAAATAAGTTTTAGCGATTACATAACAACACCAACTGTAAGCAAAATACAACTGTTCTCAAACTATAAACCAACTAAAAGGAACTGTTCTAATAAACACAGCGGAAGACTAAAGACTCTGATATGTGATGACTCCATCCCCAGCTAAATCCCACGCGTATCCAAGATATACCTGCCAAGCACTGCTCACCACCCCCGAATGGATCACCACAGTTTTTAAAACATTTAAACGGGGTCAGTACTAATCACACAATCAATATAGATAACAACAATAAGATAACAGACAGCTGAACTGTCACACACACACACACACACCACCAACTTCCATCATCTCAATACTGACTGTCCACATTGACCAGCCCTGCCAGTGGGGGACCGCAGCCGTTCCCACCTAAGCCCCGCTCA
Source organism: Silene latifolia (assembly GCF_048544455.1). Classification (NCBI taxonomy): domain Eukaryota; kingdom Viridiplantae; phylum Streptophyta; class Magnoliopsida; order Caryophyllales; family Caryophyllaceae; genus Silene; species Silene latifolia. Next base: position 71,142,520 of record NC_133532.1, read on the forward strand.
TCATACGAGCGATAACCCTGTCCCATTAATGTGCACATCCCCTTTCGTGGCGGGTTCCACGAAGGGCGAAACTAGGGCGTGAGATCACTCCCGCAAGTGACCCCACTCAGCCGAGAACACATCTCGAGAACCATCAACAAACACAACCACAGTCACAATCACAATCACAATCATCATATCAAACAACTAACTACCGCACATCACCAATATCCCATTATGGGACTAATACCGAGTAGGAAATCCTACCTGGAAAGCACAACACGCAGACGGTATCTGTTTGTATCAAAACGGCTCCTCTACGAATTCTCCTCCTATCATACAGCACATAAAGACTACACATCACAAACTACACACCAAAACCCCCAATTCCTAAATTAGGGTTTCACCAATCTTAACAAAACATTATAGAAATTATATTAAAAGCTTACCCTCGACGCAAGGAATCCAACGACACGAACTACGATACGAACTGACCGTCTGAACTCCGGGAATTGTCAAGAACGCGATTAGGAAGAAGAACTAGTTGCTTTCTCTCTTAAACAGGTTTTAGGTTTTGTAAAAAGTGATTTAAAACAATGACGAATATGTTTAAATACCTTAATCGCGTAATTAACAAAACCCGAGAAAACTCCCCCGTAAAACCGGACACTCGATCGAGTACCCAAGGCACTCGATCGAGTACCCCCTTACTCGATCGAGTACCCCAGCTACTCGATCGAGTACCCAACAGGTCAGAAACTATTTTACTTCGCAACTTGCCCATACTCGACAGAGTAAGGGCTACTCGATAGAGTACCCCAAGACTTATAAATACGGAGTATTACACCGCCACCAACAACCGCACTGCAGCGCGAAAGTACCCGCATCACAACACAAAGTACAATGCTCGGATCGCCACCCGAGGCACAATAACCACATTGATAGTCATCGAAACTTATACAATCCCATAAACACTGACTTAGTATGACTTCCTTGAGAAGAAACTTCCTTAAAACCGCTTTACTAAATCAGAACGCAACATATCACACGGAATAAACAGATAATAACCTTATGAATATCATCCATACTATTAGTCATGAGGTTGGAACCTCACACTATCACTGACATGTATCATAAATCACATACAAGTATAACTAGCCATTCTATATCACCCAAATTACCACTTTTGAATATCATCCTATTAGATTACCGTACATGACATATGATGCGGAACACTCAGATAACGAATTTATAACTATTACACCATACCACTGTTCGTGAGGTCAGGACCTCACACAAACACTTACACACATCATAGACCCATATTCGAATCTAACTAACTAATCCTGATCACGTAAGTTACCACCTTTTAAGGTTATCTCTCGCACGAGCTTAACTTATATGCCCCTCATAACACGTTCTCCCATTCACATAACTATCACCTCCTGACAAATGTAACCATACTATTAATACCCAGCTACTAGCAGACACCTCCTATATCCACATCTCATACTCCATCGCAACCATATATACCAATCCGGCCTCCACAAAATCAACCTCTCTAGGACGGCTATTTTCTTTATTTAAAGTCATCCTTAACTACTAGTGATAACATCATAACACCATCATCTTTCATATAGCAAATCTCTTACACTAACTTCTAAACATAACAGCTCATTTCTATTTCGGTTAACATCCCTATTATCAAACAACAAATCCGTCAACAAAATTTACCTCAACAATCATCCAAATTCTGTCCTTAATTGTATCGTCACCCAACTCACCACCAAACTCTCATATCGTAAAAATACTTTACCAACTTTTTACTTTTCGTAATACCTCGAAACTCATGGCTAACATGTTGCCCTGAAACTCCTATATAACCTTTAACTCACACCCCCCATGATGCTATCGTACAACTCTATGATTCCTTACTTTCATGCTCCTTAACTTTTGTCAATGTTCTCTCAGCTTACTTCCATCCTTCCTCCCCCGTTTCACTCAATAATACCAATTAATAATTCATCTCCTTCCTCCTTCTACCTAACTCTTTAGTAATCCGGTTACCTTCTCGTTGCTCCAAAATTCAAAGTCCATTAATTCATATCAATATCTTCTCATTCTTTCTTATCACTGATCCTATCTCATCATGCTACTCACTCACACTTGTCACCATTATATCCACACAACTAACAGTTACTTTTCAGTTAGTTGTATCTTCTTTTCATATCATTGGAAAACCAAAAATTCACCTCATACCGTTAATTGCCCAAAGAATTACACACTAGGCTCACCTCTTAATAATCAAAATTCCCAAACTCAGCCACTATCTACAAATCCACGTCGCGGCATAAGTCAATCTAAGTTCACTATATACCATTCTTCTCCATCCCTTTACAACGACCTTCCATTATATATATTCTTAACCACCCCAGTTATTTCTATTTCCCTCCATAAATCCATAAACATCCCAAGTAACCACAATTCGCATCCCTCATTTCAATCTTTTCATTCTCACGTTCCTTAGACATACACCACCCCTTGCCCATATTCACTTTCCTTTACATTACTCAAACTCGCGATTATATCACTCACCACATCTCACAAAACATGCTCCTTGCCTCGATAAACTCACCAATCTTCCCTTTCCTTTTTCACTATCCCTCACGATCACATATAACTCATGTCCTCCACACCAAACTCATACCCACCATAAGGTGTCACTCCTTACATCATAAGATTGCGTAACTTACGCATTTGGACCAACACATATGTAAAACAATGCATAAAGGAGCAAAAGAACATCTTTGAAATAATTATAACATGCAAGAAGGTAAAAAAGATAAGCATAAGACCAATACAGGTGTCACTAAATCGAGTACGGCCTACTCAATTGAGTAGGTGAAGATCAAAAGCACGTGTAATAAATTACCAGAGCTAATCGATAGAGTAAGGGGTACTCGATCGAGTACCAAGAGGTTTACTCGATCAAGTAAGGGCTACTCGATCGAGTACCCGACACAGTTCTCAGCACTGTCCAATTTTCGTAAAACGGTAATATCTCACTTGTTTCTTAGTCATTTTGGACGTGTGACCTATTGTTAGAATCTTAAGAGGATAAACTATCACCTCTGTTAGGCCCAGTTTAGCCTGGTCTGACTCTAACCTGGCCTGACCTTACCAGGCTGATTGAGGCAACCATAGATCGGACAAGTCTAACTACAATTGAAGAATATTATAGTAAGAAGGCTACTAAATCCTGGAAGAGAAGCCTGATGGTAAGCACGGAATAGCCTGGCAGCACACCTAAGCAGGCTGGATTAAGCTGAAGAGCAGCAAAACGGTTATACGAAGATAAATGTTCATGTCCTATTCTCAAGGAAGACCAAGTCTAACTATAAGACTATATCACCCGTGAACCTAGACGTGCAAGAGGAGAAAAAGCAAAAGATTAATCAAAGAAGAACGAGTCAACCGAATTAATAGGGAATGTGCCCTATTAATCCGGTAACAACTCCGACAATGGAGAGGAACGTTGAGATCAATACACCGTTAGTACTTTGAGAACTGTAAATATTGTAATCTGCCATTTTGTAAAGATTTTCGTGATTCAATAGTTATTATTCATATTTTTCTTCTTATCTCTTCTTGAATATCCAGTGATACGAGCAATATTCTTATACACAGATCTTTGTTATTATTCATTTATATTATTGTTCTAAACTTATTGAGCTAGATACCCAAATTAATCTATAATCAAGCCGGATCCTTTCAAGGAAAATCCTGCTAAAACAATTGGCGCCGTCTGTGGGGAATCTAGTTCTTTAATAAAAAAATTCCTTTTACCATTCTTCATTTAATATTCGCATACAAAAATGGTGGAACTCACCTCAGAACAACAATTAGCAGCTGCCCTAGCTAAGATCAAAGAATTGGAGTCAATTCAAGAAAAGGCAGCCTAGGCAGAAGCTGAAGTCAGTAGGCTTAAGGAATCTGAGTCCAATCTGAAAAAGAAATTGGAAAATCAGGCTTCAGGCTCCAAGACCAGATTCGAGCCAGGAACCCCATTCTCATCCATTATCAAAAACATTAACTTCTCCAATTTTGGAACTCCGGAGAAGGATACCTTATCCGATACCCGGACCATCCCCAATGATGAAACAAACAAAACTGAAGCAGCAATAATGATGGCTATGTTTCAGGAAATTCAAAAACATCAGAACAAAATAGAGAACATACCTGGAGTGCCAGACCCCGTGGCTGAAGTAGAAATTGACAGCTTTGCTGATTCACCCTTTGCAGATGAAATTGCAAAGATTGATCTCCCAAATAAATTTACCGTCCCATCCATGAGAACTTATGATGGGACCTCTGATTCACAAAATCACGTTGCCATATTCAAACAGAAGATGTTGGCTGCCTCAATACCCAGTGAACTCAGGCAGGTCTGCATGTGTAAAGGCTTTGGTACAACCCTGACCGGAGCAGCATTACAATGGTTCATCAATCTCCTGATCGAGGCCATTTCGTGTTCACAATTAAGTATATGTGGTCGTTGGTCAATGGTCGATACAAAACACAATTTATACTTCACAAACAACTCTACAATTAGTAAAGAGGCAAGTAAAGGTCGGATCCCAAGGGACGGGTATTGAAATGAGAATTCTATTGTAACTAGTAGTGTCTAGGGGTGTCACAAATTGGGTTGATGTAGAAGGTTACTAAACTAGAATAACAATGAAAATAAACTAGCAAGATGAATAAAATAAGGGGTGTAATCAATTGATTAAAAGCACTAGGGTGTCATGGGGTCATAGGGGAATCATGGGATATGATCATACAAACATGTTCTCAAATTATAAGCAAGCAATTATTGTTGTGATGGATTGAGTTGGGTTATATCTTACAATCCTAGGAAAGTTTGGGTCCCGGAGCCGAATCGATTAGATTGTACAACACCTACAAGTCGACTTAATCTTTCCTACTCAACACATGCATGGTCTAACAAGACTCGAGTTGTGTTATGTCTTACAAGTCTCATTGAAAAGATAGAAGATGATAGTAAATGCAAGGATTCATAGGCTTAGCATTTCATCAAATATAACATGTGCATGTATTAAGATCAAAACAAGCAAGCAAATAAGATATGAAAGCATATTGATTTAAGCATGAATCATTCCCCATGTTGGTTTCCCCTAATCACCCATTAAACCCTAGCTAAGAGACTACTCACTCATTATCATGTTGATCATGCTGGAAAGGTTGTCAATCATACTAACATAATGAAACATGATGAATAAATGAAAGTAATTAACAATAATTAAAAAGGGATTAAGAGATTATACCTACTAATGATTCCAATAATAAAGCAAGAATAATAGAAGTACTTGAATCCTAGATTGAGAGGTTGTCAATCTCCCAATAATAACCCAAATAATCTTCAATTACCCAAAATAAAGGAAGAACAAGAGAGAGATTAAAGAACTAAAACTTGGATTAAAACTTGATTAATACTTGCTTACAATATTGAAGAGAGATTTGATTGATATTAACTACACTAATTATTGATAAGAAGAACATGCTCCTCTAATTAGCCTAATGGGGTATTTATAGTGAAAATTAGGGAGGATGCATTAGGGTTAACTAAGGGCTAAACTAGTAATTACACTTTTAAGTTGAGCAAGGAGGACCCGGTATTTTCTGAGAGAAGGGCTTCTCTTTTCGTAGCTTGAAGAATGAAATCCGTCTTTGTGCGGTGAACCGTGCGGATTAGAGTCGGGACGGCCGGATTTGGGCTGTGCAATCCGAGCGGATTCGGAGAGGGACTCTCGGATTGTTGAGGGGAATCCGAGCGGATTCCAAGGAGGGACGCTTTCGGATTGTTGAGGCCTGGATGGACGGATTGTCGCAATCCGTTCGGATTGTTGGTCAGCGTCAATTCTTCTTCTTTTCTTCCCTTTTCTTCATAAATTCCTTGGGGATTTCCTTGGGGACGCAAGGATCCTTTCTCAACATTGTTCTTCTACCATGATATGTACAAAGGCCTTCTAGTCTTGTCTCTTCTTGATGCTTGGTCATTGAATACAATCAATTTAGCCTCGTTTTGCCATGAAAATGCAAGATTCTTACTCCTTTCCTACCAAGGGATCAAAATCTCAAAGAATATGCAAAACAAAGTACTAAAGATAAGAAATGACCCAAATAGGCACTAAAAAGCATGGAAACAATGGTAATTCGGGGGCTAAATATGCGCCAATTATGGTCACATCAAATATCCCCAAACCGAACCTTTGCTCGTCCCGAGTAAAGAGGTGACAAAGACTAGGACCAATACTAACCTATCCTAATAATAATAGCCGATATGAGGCAATTAGCGGGTCTCACTCCGCCCCTTCAACTCACAACAAGACAACCATGAGGTAGGATGCCTTCTTGCAAGGCAAGGTGGGTCTTGCCAAAATGGCGACACATCCAAACATTAAGCACATAAAAATCACATAATGGATGCATCTACAAAAAGAATAGCCACTTTCCTCATCTAAGTGGCGGAAATTATCTACAAGGGAAGCAATTCAAGGGTACACAATCCTTCATAGATGCAATTTGTTCAAACTACTAAGCCTAGAAGGATACCAATAAATCACCTCCAAGTTGTGTCAAGCTAGGGTACCTTTGTCCTCAATCGTTAAATGCTTTCGTCAAGAATAGACTCCCTATGGTGTTAGAAACACTGGAGGATCGCGGAATTCCCCCTCTTGCCTAGACAAGAAGAAGGGTCGTCCCCTCTCTACCATGCACAAAAATGGATATGATGGATAAAGGGATCAATAGATATTTGAGTTTCATTTTTGGGAGTTTGCTTTTGTTTTTGTTTTTCCCCCCAATTTCATGTGGCATTTGACATTTGAGAACACTTTCTTTTTGCCATTTCTTTTTGATTTTTGGCATTTCAACACTTGACAACTTTTTTGCATTTCTTTTTGAACATTTTCAAAGTCACCCAAATTAGTAACGAGGGTGCCTTGTATTTGAAGCTTAGGAGTTCTATTTTTGCTCCTCTTTTCATTTGATGCATTTTTGCAAACTTTCTTTCACTTTTCATTTCGTTGAACTCAAATTGATTTCTTTTTTTTTGTGCCCATTCCCTTTTGTTGACAAAAATATGGTAGAACATGGATGAATGATGGAAGTATGCATGGTTTCAAGGGTCACCTTGGAATAAACGGTAGCCAAGGAGTTATCACACCACAAGGTACTCTTGACTAGGCCTTAAACCATGGGTCAAAGGATACTAGCATGACACATCCTAGGGTGTTTTACAAGTATTCTAACAAGCAAAGTCTTAAGAATAAAAAGCATCTACTAAGGCCTATATACACTTGTCAAGCTTCCCAAGTAGACGGTTTCGCAAAATTTTTCTAACCATGCAAACTACATGCCATGATGCAACTAACATATAAACATCCTAATGCATATGATTCTACCAACTAATATGCCATATAAACTAAATGCAATCCTAAGTTCACATTGTTGTACCGCATCAATCAAAATAAAGCCACATAATCATTAACATAAAGAGGAAAAAGGAGATTGGAAATATCATACCATGCGGTCTTCAATATCCTCATGTCTCGGATGTGGCATAGTCAATCAAAGTGAACAAGGATAAAACAAACACAATATATACAAAGGAAATGAACTTGTTTTTGGATTTTCAATTTTCAAATTTTTATGATTTTTGAAATTTTTCAATTTTTATGGGTTTTTGAATAAAAGTTAAGTGTTAGAATTCCCATCCCCACACTAATATGGGCATTGTCCTCAATGGCCAAAATGATGGAAATTATGCAAAGATGATGCATGATTTCTATACTAAATGAAATTCTACACTAAGCTATACTACATGATGCATGGTTTTTGTTATGACGGAGAGGATAATTTAGATTACCTCCCGTTGTGTATGCATTAACTTCCCCAAACCAAATAAGACACTATTGCTAATGTCAAGGATGGGTATAGTTCATGCACACACTATGCTATGCATGAAACTAGATTGTCATTTTGGATTTTACAAATGGGAACAATAAAGAACACCTCAATGGTACCGAGGTGTGAGTCCTTTGATGTTGCTAGGACTAAACCAACAATGATCAAAATGAAATAAAATGCAAAGAGATATAGACAAACCATGGGAGTGTAGGAGTCTCCAAGGCTTGCTAGTCCTCCATCATGCTATCATCATCATCACTTCCCTCATGAGAAGTGGTCACATTGCCACTTTCCTTGGCACTTTCTTCTTCACTTTCTTCCTCATCTTGTTCATCATCATCTTCACCATCTCTTTCTCCATCTCCACTTGCTTCTTCCTCAATATTATCATCAATTTCTTCACCATTTCCAACAACCTCATTGTCTTCCACCACGTCCCTAGATGCACCCGGAAACAAGGCTTCTTTATCCGCCCAACTAGGCAAAGGACAAGATGGATCAAGGAGTCCTTGCCTAGCTAAATGTAGGAGGGGAGGATATTGAGCCAAATATGCATTCTTCCGATCTTCATAAGCTTGCTTGTGCATGGCTTGCATAAGAAGAGTGACATAGTCTTTCCCAATTTCAACTCCTTGCGGTTTGAACTCTTCATACACAAAGGGGTAAGGCGGTATAACAATGGAAGAGGAGGGGTTTCATGATCACCCTTTTGTTGTTGAATGATGTACTCGGCTTCTTCGGATAGGGGAAGTAGATAGTTGGTCCGGTGGACACTTAGACGACAAATCTTCGCGGGTAAAGTGAATGATCGAGCCTCACTAGTAAGCCATCCATACTTGGTGTCAAGGGGGTTTTGAGCAACCCACTTGAACTTGTTAATCATGATAGGCATATCAATAAGATGGCCACCTTCCTTTGCCTTGTACTTGCTATCCTTATTGAAATTAGGATCAAAGTGCTTGGCTAGGACCGTGACTAGGCCGCCATTAACAATAACGGTTGTACCCTTCTTCCCACTATCAACATGGAGCCATCTATCAACCAATAGCCTCAAAGAATTGAAAGGCTTGGTACGGATTCTTCCGACATTCAAAGCCGATTCAAGGAGAATAAAATCAAGTCTTGTGAAATGATTGGTGTCTTTCCTAGCAATTATGGTATTTCCCACAACTTTGTGCCATACTCTTATGCCCGGATGATGGACCAAAAGAGCACGACAAGCATGAAAATCATCAAATTTCTTCCCGGAGATTGCCTCCCAAAGAGGCTCGGGGTCATACTTTCCATAATGCTTAAGATATCTCGATTCATCGCTAAGACCCAAAATTTCACCTAATTCCTTAAAGGTAATGCGTCTACTAATGTTAGCTAGACGAAACTCAAGATTTTCCCTATCTTCAACTTTGGTAACTTTTAAAGAACTTAAGAATTCCAAGACAAGGGAAGGGTATGTCAATTCCTTTGTTTCAAACAATTTCTTCAAACCCATGGCATTGAAAAAGGCTTTTGTTTGTTACAGAACACCCAATTTCTCCAAAGCATCTTTACATATGAATTTGGTGGATTGAATTGATTTCGTAGCAAACTTAGCAAATGTCTTTCTATGGGTATCGGAAATAAAAGTTACCTCCGGATAATGCAAGAGTTGATCGATTACCGGAGTAGAAGGTGATGCTCCCATAGAAGTTTGTTGTTGTTGTTGTTGCACTTCCAAGTTTGGTGTTGATACCACCATTGCCAAAGCTTTCTTTGTTTGGAGAGCTTTTTGCCTTTGAGAGAGAGCCTTTGCCTTTGGTGCCTTTGTTGCCTTTGTTGCACCCTTTGTCCTTGCCATTTGATGAACTAACCAAGAAAGGAATCAAAAATCTTCATATTGTAGAATGCCCAAATCGATTTGAAGGTGAAAGGCTTTGCCTTTATGAAATCAAAAATCGACTCAAAGGTTGAAGATTTTGTTCTTGGTTTTGATTTTTATTGAAGATGGAGTGATTGATTTGTTGTTTGAAGGATGGTTTGATTTGATTTTGGTGGATTTTGTTGAGGGTTTTTGCTTTTGTGATGGAGAGGATGAGGGTTTTGATGTTTAGGGTAGTGTTTATGAATGAATGAATGAAGGAATAAAGGTGGGAGGGTATTTAAAGGAGTCGAAATTTTCGAAAACGTAGGGGCAATCCGTGCGGATTAGGCCCAATCCGTGCGGATTCTGCAGCTTCAAAATTTTCAGAAGCTCGCCTAAAGACGGGCGGATTCTGGGGAATCCGCTCGGATTCTTCTGTGATGGGACGGGCGGATTTGCTTCAGGACGGACGGATTCTAGTCCGAGAGAAATTTCTTTGTTTTCTTCACCGCAAAGACGGCGTCTTCTTCACAAGACGGACGGATTCTATGAGACGGACGTCTTTCCAGAAATCCGCTCGGATTCTTTAACAGTCAAGAAATTTTCAATTTCAGCTCAGCTCAGGACGGGCGTCTTTTGGTCAGGACGCTCGGATTGTTGGAGACGGGCAGATTTGGTACAATCCGCGCGGATTTGGTACAATCCGCTCGGATTCTGGTCCTTTGTACCCGGATTCATTCCATTCGTGCACAATGCATTTCCCTTTACCATTCTTCCATTCTTCTTCATTTCTTGTGTTCTTCATTGTGGGGGTACTACTAAGGCATGAATAGCCTAGGCAATTCCCATCCCCACACTAAGGTAAAGCACTACACATCAATGGAAATCGTTAGTCCCTCCCTCACTTCTCTCTTACATGACAATTATTTTGATCAAAGTAAATAAAAATCCAAAAATGACAAAAAATGCAATACAAGAATTGAAATGTAAGTTAGGGAGTTAGAAGTATTTACAAGTGGTGGTTTAGGGAGGACTCCACCAAGCTCTCATTCTTGATGAGATGTCAAGGGGGCATGTTCAAGGTGTTGTTGATGTTGCTCAACACCTTGAAGAAGTAATCATAAGCTTGTTCATTATTGTGGTAGAGGTTCTCAATAGACCGTGGCTCTTGTTGTTGATCATGATCGATGGCATGCCCAATGTAGGGATTAAAAATCCCTTCAAACTCGTCGTCCCAAAGACCACAAACTTCATTGAGTTGATCATTGAAAATCTCTTGCTTAGATGGAGACAACTCTCCCAATTTCTTCTCTTGGCCAATGAGGCCTTCCTCTTCTTCCTTGGTTGATTTTGATGAGCTTTGCAAGCTCTCCTTGTCACAATTCACTTGCTCTTTGAATGGAGCATCTTCAATTTTCTTCCTCCATTGGAGTTCCGATTTCTTCCTTTCATCTTTCCGGCTATAATGATCAATCATGAAACATGGCTCATGTAAACGAGGAGCTCTCATGGTTTTGTCAAGATTAAAAGTTATGCTTTCATCTCCCACTTCTAGAGTGAGCTCTCCATGTTTCACATCAATCACCGCACCCGCGGTGTGTAGGAAAGGTCTTCCTAAGATGATTGGAATGTTTGAATCTTCCTCCATATCAACAATGACAAAGTCCACCGGGATGAAAAACTTCCCAATTCGCACGGGGACATCTTCCCATATCCCTAATGGTGTCTTCGTCGATCTATCGGCCATTTGGAGTGTGATGTTGGTGCATTTAAGCTCTCCCATTCCCAACCTTTTACTCACCGAGTATGGCATGACACTCACACTAGCCCCTAGATCACATAAGGCTTTGTTGATCGTCGTGTCACCAATGGTACACGGTATTGAGAAGCTTCCCGGATCCTTTAACTTTGGAGGTGAACTCCCTTGAAGTATTGCACTACTCACCTTAGTGAAGGCGATAGTCTCAAGTTTCCGGATCGACTTCTTCTTTGTGAGGATATCTTTCATGTATTTTGCATAGGCCGGTACGTGATTGATTAATTCCGTGAAAGGAATTGAGACTTCTAAGTTCTTCACAATTTCCATGAACTTTCCAAGTTGATCATCAAATTTGGGCTTGGCTTGACGACTTGGAAAAGGAAGTCTAATCACAATGGGCTCCTTCTCTTTGGCCTTGTCTTCATTTTTCTTTGAACTTTCTTCTTTTGATGATTCCCCTTCTTTGGGGCTTTGCACAATTTCTTCCTTTTCACTAGCTTTCACAACTTCATTCTCAACTTGCTCCTTCGGTGCTTCATATCTTGTACCACTTCTCAAGTGAATGGCACTAACCGTTTCATGTCTAGGGGGATTACTTTGAGGTGGTAATTGCCCCTTTTGTCTTTGTGAGCTTGAAGATGCTAGTTGAGTCAATTGTGTTTCCAACATCTTGGTGTGAGCTAGAATGTTGTTGATGGTGGTGTCTTTTGCTTGGCTATCTTTTTGCATTTGAGTGAAAAATTCTTGTTGATTCTTTTGCATTTGGAGGACCGCTTTTTGGACATCAAAACCTTGGTCATTTTGGTGATTGTATGGATTTTGATTTTGGTAACCTTGGTTTTGATTGTAAAAGGGTCTTTGATTTTGGTTCCTCATGGGTGGTGGAGTGTATGTTGTTTGAGGGTTTTGAACATTTTGGCTTTTGTATGAGAGATTTGGATGGAACTTGGTGTTTTCATTGTAAAAATTTGAATAAGGGGTACCACTTTTGTAAGCTTGGAAAGCATTAACTTGTTCGGTTGTTCCCTACACTCACTTGAGTCATGACCCAAAGTTCCACAATTCTCACATATCCCACTTGGGATTGATGAGGATGCCGTCATGGCATTGACATGATGCTTTGATGATTTCGAGTTTTCCTCAAGTCTAGCCATAGCTTGTTCAAACTTCAAGTTGATTGTGTCAATGTGAGCACTAAGTTGAGCACCCAATTGAGTAACGGAGTCCACTTCATGCTTTCCTCCTCTAGTAGCCTTGCGAGGTCTACTATATTGTGAATTATGGACCGCCATTTCCTCAATCTTGTTCCATGTTTGATTGTCATCAACTTCGGTGAACATTCCATTTGATCCCATATTGAGAATGTTCCTTGAATCTTCATATAAACCATTCCAAAATTGTTGCACTAAAAACCATTCGCTAAGTCCATGGTGAGGACATGAGCGACAAACACCTTTGAACCGCTCCCAAGCTTCATACAAAGATTCTTCATCCCTTTGCTTAAAACCCGTAATTTGAGCTCTTAGCATGTTAGTCTTTTCCGGTGGGTAGAATTTTTTGTAGAAAGCTAGAGCTAACTTCTTCCAAGAATCTATTCCAAGGGTGGCTTTATCAAGGCCCTTCAACCATTGCTTTGCGGTGCCGATTAACGAAAAAGGAAATAAGACCCATCTAATTTGGTTTTGAGTCACGCCCGTTTGAGAGATAGCATCACAATAATCGCAAAAGGTTTCCATATGAGAATGAGGGTCCTCACTAGGCATTCCCCTGAATTGGCTCCTCTCAACTAGTTGGATGAAGGCGGACTTGGCAATAAAATTACCGGTGAGATGTTGCGGTGTAGGAGTACCATTTGGTAGATTCTCCTCGGTGGGTATAGAGTGTGACGAGAATTTAGGCATTGTAGGTGGATTTTGTGGGATATTGTGTAATGGGTTTTCTTCTCCTTCTATTGCGAAAGGATTGACAAACTCACTAGTGGGTTGAACAACTTCACCAACACCTCTCAAATTCCTCCTAACAAGTCTCCTATTATTCGTCAAGGTTCTTTCGATTTCACGGTCAAAAGGTAACAAATCACTTTGTAACCTTCTAGACATGCAAAATATCAAACAACTCAAAAACAATTAGAACAAACCTTGAGGAGTTTTACTTCCCCAAGGTGAAAAAGACACAACTAATAACAATAAAAAGAAATCTTAAATCAATTAAACACCGTCCAGAACGGCGCCATTTTTGATCGAGGCCATTTCGTGTTCACAATTAAGTATATGTGGTCGTTGGTCAATGGTCGATACAAAACACAATTTATACTTCACAAACAACTGTACAATTAGTAAAGAGGCAAGTAAAGGTCGGATCCCAAGGGACGGGTATTGAAATGAGAATTCTATTGTAACTAGTAGTGTCTAGGGGTGTCACAAATTGGGTTGATGTAGAAGGTTACTAAACTAGAATAACAATGAAAATAAACTAGCAAGATGAATAAAATAAGGGGTGTAAACAATTGATTAAAAGCACTAGGGTGTCATGGGGTCATAGGGGAATCATGGGATATGATCATACAAACATGTTCTCAAATTATAAGCAAGCAATTATTGTTGTGATGGATTGAGTTGGGTTATATCTTACAATCCTAGGAAAGTTTGGGTCCCGGAGCCGAATCGATTAGATTGTACAACACCTACAAGTCGACTTAATCTTTCCTACACAACACATGCATTGTCTAACAAGACTCGAGTTGGGTTATGTCTTACAAGTCTCATTGAAAAGATAGAAGATGATAGTAAATGCAAGGATTCATAGGCTTAGCATTTCATCAAATATAACATGTGCATGTATTAAGATCAAAACAAGCAAGCAAATAAGATATGAAAGCATATTGATTTAAGCATGAATCATTCCCCATGTTGGTTTCCCCTAATCACCCATTAAACCCTAGCTAAGAGACTACTCACTCATTATCATGTTGATCATGCTGGAAAGGTTGTCAATCATACTAACATAATGAAACATGATGAATAAATGAAAGTAATTAACAATAATTAAAAAGGGATTAATAGATTATACCTACTAATGATTCCAATAATAAAGCAAGAATAATAGAAGTACTTGAATCCTAGATTGAGAGGTTGTCAATCTCCCAATAATAACCCAAATAATCTTCAATTACCCAAAATAAAGGAAGAACAAGAGAGATATTAAAGAACTAAAACTTGGATTAAAACTTGATTAATACTTGATTACAATATTGAAGAGAGATTTGATTGATATTAACTACACTAATTATTGATAAGAAGAACATGCTCCTCTAATTAGCCTAATGGGGTATTTATAGTGAAAATTAGGGAGGATGCATTAGGGTTAACTAAGGGCTAAACTAGTAATTACACTTTTTAAGTTGAGCAAGGAGGACCCGGTATTTTCTGAGAGAAGGGCTTCTCTTTTCGTAGCTTGAAGAATGAAATCCGTGCTGTGTAGGAATCCGTGCGGATTAGAGTCGGGACGGCCGGATTTGGGCTGTGCAATCCGAGCGGATTCAGAAGAGGGACGCTCGGATTGTTGAGGGGGAATCCGAGCGGATTCCAAGGAGGGACGCTCGGATTGTTGAGGCTGGACGGACGGATTGTCTGCAATCCGTTCGGATTGTTGGTCAACGTCAATTCTTCTTCTTTTCTTCCCTTTTCTTCATAAATTCCTTGGGGATTTCCTTGGGGACGCAAGGATCCTTTCTCAACATTGTTCTTCTACTATGATATGTACAAAGGCCTTCTAGTCTTGTCTCTTCTTGATGCTTGGTCATTGAATACAATCAATTTAGCCTCGTTTTGCCATGAAAATGCAAGATTCTTACTCCTTTCCTACCAAGGGATCAAAATCTCAAAGAATATGCAAAACAAAGAACTAAAGATAAGAAATGATCCAAATAGGCACTAAAAAGCATGGAAACAATGGTAATTCAGGGGCTAAATATGCGCCAATTATGGTCACATCATCTCCCAAATGGAGGTATCAAGAATTTTGCAGAGCTGATCAATGCCTTCAATCAACAATTCGCAAGCAGTAGAGACATGGCCAAGAGACCCAGTAACCTGTTCAGGGTCAAGCAGCTTCCTGAAGAATCTCTCAAAGCATTCCTGGCAAGATTTGTCAAAGAGAAGGTAGCCATTCCCAAGTGTGACGAAGAAACAGCGGTAGAAGCCTTCAGGCAAGGAGTCCTGCTTAATAGTGACATCTATGCAGACTTGACCAAGAAAGCATGCCCAACCTTTGCCACTGTTCAATCCATCACCTTAGAACATATCAGATTGGAGGAAGATCTCAACTTCAGAACAAACTCATCCGGAGGAAAGCAAGGCTATGGACACACGAACAGAAAAAGCTCCTACTATAAAGGAGGCAACACCAGATCAGCCCCTTATTCCAGGCCTAAACGATCTGAAGTCAATATGGCACAAGAACACAAAGGTAACCTTTCTAGCCTACCAACTATTCCTGAATATAACTTCTCTATAAATACTGCAGGATTAATCAAACGCCTGGAAAGCTTGGGAGATACGGTCAGATGCCCAAAAAATCCGACAACCCCAGGAAATATCCAACAAGATGGTGTGACTTCCATCAGGACATTGGGCACACCACAGAAGAATGCATTTAACTCAGGAAACAAGTGGTATATCTCCTAAAGAAAGGCTATCTAAAGGACTTAATCCAGCAGCCAAAGAACAAAGATGAAGGACAAAACAAGAGAGATTCAGGGAACTGTAGAGATCCTCTTCCTCCTCCCCCCATCTATGAAGTCAAGTTCATAAATGGAGGATCAGAAATCTGTTGTCTGACCAGCTCGGCTGCCAAAAGAATATCCAGGGAGTCCACACTTCAGCCCTCTTCCAGATCCAAGTCATTGCCCGCTATTACTTTTGATGACTCGGACCTGTAGGGAATATCGAATCTACACCATGACAGCTTGGTAATCACCATGCAAATTGGCACAGCTAAGGTATCAAGAATCCTGATAGATGGAGGCAGTTCAATCAATTTGGTGATGCTTGACGTCCTCAAAGCTATGAAGATAGATGATGGAAAGATCATCAAGAAATCCAGCATCCTGGTTGGATTCAGCGGAGAAACAAAGAACACCCTGGGAGAAATTAGCCTGCCAACCTATGTGGAAGGCGTGGCTTCGTATGAAAGATTCGGGGTAATGGATTGCCTATCCTCATATAATGTAATCTTGGGCAGACCATGGATTCACAACGTCAACGCAATCCCATCAACATACCATCAATGTGTGAAAATACCAACCGAATGGGGGATAACCACCATCGGGGGAGAACAAAGGACGGCTCAGAATGCTACACCAGGCTTTGAAACCCTCAAAGTCGGGTAAGTCCTGCATAGCAATTAAAGTCACTGTCGGGGAAGAATATATTGCACAAACACGGTTGGAAACGGGAGAGGTCATTTTGGACCCGAATTCCTTGACAGGAAGGTACTTGTAGGGTCGGATGCACGGACTCGGTCGGACCCAATCTGGTCGGACTTTCTCAAAACTAAAATATCTGTTTTGCTTGGTCACATTTTGATATGTTGGTATAGATGCTGATATTATAACTCATAAGTTGAATATTGACAAATCATTTAAGCCTGTACATCAAAAGAGAAGAAAATTTGCTGTAGAGAGGCATGAAATCATCAACCAAGAAGTTGACAAGCTACTGGACATGGGAATGATCAGGGAAGTAATGTACCCTGACTGGCTTGAAAATGTAGTAGTCGTCCAAAAGAAAAACGGCAAATGGAGAGTCTGTGTAGACTACACCGACCTAAACAAGGCCTGCACAAAGGATCCATTTCCCCTGCCACACATCGATGCAATGGTGGATGCCACTGCAGGCCACGAGATGTTAACATTCATGGACGCCTCCAGCGGATTCAATCAAATAAAGATGCACCCTGCAGACTAGGAAAGTACACTTTCATCACTTGAAAGAGGTATATCTTTGTTATCTTTGCTATGCCCTTTGGATTAAAGAATGCAGGTGCAACCTATCAAAGGCTAGTCAACATGATTTTCAAAGACCAAATAGGAGATACCATGGAAGTCTACATAGATGACATGGTAGTCAAGTAAAAAAAGGCATAAGATCACGTCAAACACCTGGAACTAGCCTTCCAAATACTGAAGAAATTCAATATGAAGCTCAATCCACAAAAATGCCATTTTGGAGTCTCAGCAGGCAAATTCTTGGGCTATATGGTGACAAAAAGAGGAATAGAAGCCAGCCCTGAACAGATCAAAGCTATCCTAGAGCTAGAACCACCAAAGACGGTCAAAGACATACAAAAGTCGATGGAAGAATAGCGGCCCTGAACGATTCATTTCAAGATCGTCGAGAGGTGCAAATCATTCTATAGTCCGCTAAGGAAGAACAAAGACTTTCAATGGACCCCGATCATCAGCCGCCTTTGAGGACCTGAAAATATATCTATCCTCTCCTCCCATCGGCAAAACAAGTCAAAGATGAACCCCGACAAGTATAGATCGATCACATGAAACTTCTAAATCGGTGCGGTTTTGGTCAAAAAGAAGACGGACAACAAACACTGTCTATTATGTAAGTAAAAGTCTACTGGATGCGAGAAATCGGGTATGGCACGCTTGAAAAATATGTTTTAGCTTTAATTATGAGTTGCACAAAATTAAGACCATATTTTGAAAGCCACCCTATAATAGTCAGAACCAATCTTCCTATCAAGTCTGTACTTAGGAAGCTAGAATCCGGCGAATGTGCAAATGGTCATCCACTAAGAACATACAACATAACATTTGAACCAAGAACAGCAATTAAGTCACAAGCACTAGCAGACTTTGTGGCTGATTTTAGTCCAACCCTAGAACCCGACCTAATAAAAGAGGTAAATAAACTGACCAGCGACTAAACAGACCTATAATGGACCCTATATGTCGATGGTGCAGCCAATATGAGAGGCACAGGCCTGGGGGTAGTACTAAAATCGCCACAGGGGGATAAGATAGTACACGCTATAAGCTGTGCATTTGAGGCTACCAACAATGAGGCAGAATATGAAGCCCTAATAGCTGGATTAAAGGTATATATTGACCTTGGTGTGCAAAACCTAAAGGTACGTACTGATTCCCTTCTTATTTCCAACGAAGTAAACGGAATATATACTGCAAAAGACTCAAAAATGATGCTTTATTTGGAAGTTGTTCAGATTTTAAAAGAGAAATTCCGCAATTTCAATATTGACCAAATTCCCAGGGACTTGAATACCCAGGCCGATGCCTTAGCCGGCCTACGATCCAACTTCAGTCCCCTTGACTTCGACAAAATACCCATCGTACATTTATTTGAACCTGCAATAAATAAACAAGACGAAAGTTTTCCAATTTATGTTGCTAATTCTTGGACAAAACCCTACTATGACTGGCTACAACAGGGAATCCTTCCCCTAAATAAGCAAGATGCCAGAGCACTAAAAATAAAAGTTGCTTCATCTACTATTATTAACAACGTGCTTTTTAAGAAATCGCAGGCTGGGCCGTACCTCAGATGCCTGGAAACACAAGAAGCTGAACAGATATTATCAGAAATCCATGAAGGATACTGTGGAAATCATAAAGGCGGAAGAAGCCTGGCAAGCAAGGTACTCAGAACAGGTTATTATTGGCCGACCTTGAGGGCCGATTGCTTGGAATTTAGTTCTAAATGCAAAGCTTGCCAGATTCATGGACCATATATCCATCAGCCATCTGAGGAACTATATTCCATATCCGCACCCTGGCCATTTATGAAGTGAGGCATGGACATAGTAGGGAAATTACCTCAAGCACCCGGACATAAAGTTTTCATGCTAGCAATGACTGATTACTTCTCCAAGTGGATAGAAGCTGATTCATACAGGCAAGTCAAGGAAAAGGATGTCATAGCATTCATCAAACACAACATCATATGTAGATATGACATCCCCTCTGAAATAGTATGCGACAATGGCACGCAATTCGTGGGAAAAAGAACAACAACCTTCTGTGCTCAATGGAACATCAACCTGGTAACCTCCACACCAGGATATCCAAAAGCTAACGGTCAGACAGAATCCAGTAACAAAGGAGTAATCAGCTGCATAAAGAAGAAGCTAGAAAGAAGGAAAGGCAGATGGGCTGAAGAGCTCCCCCTGGTCCTCGGGGCGTGAACCACGCCTAAAACATCCACAGGCCAAACCCCCTACTCCTTGGTCTATGGATGTGAAGTAGTGATCCCGGCTGAGGTTGACATTCCATCAGCCAGATGCAGCCTGAACACAATAACAAGCAATATACCTCTAATGGAGGACAACCTGGACTTAACGGAAGAGCTAAGATATGCAGCCAGCATTAGATTGGCAGCATATCAGCAAAGAGTTGCAAAAAGCTACAACAAGAATGTCAAAGCCAGGGTATTCAGGGTAGGAGACCTTGTCCTAAAGAAAGTCTTCCAAAACACAAAAGAAAAGAAGGCTGGCAAATTGGCCCCAACCTGGGAAGGTCCCTACCTGATTGACTCAATAGTCGGCCAGGGAGCTTATAGATTACAAACCCTCGATGGCGAAATGATCCCAAGAGCTTGGAATATTGCACACTTCAAACTATTTCATATATAAAATATATCTCCCGGTCTAGGTATAATTTTCATCCTCACATTTCTTTCCTGACCTGATATGAAACTAAGTGTATGATACTTGCCATTATATGAATAAATGCTTTATACAATTTCTTCCATTATATGCCCAAGTACTTGTCAGTATTTTCATGTTTCCTTCTACCTAATAGAATCTTCAATATTCGTTTTGCATACTGCACTTTACTTAAAACAAATACTGAAGATTGGGGGCCACCCCACTAATATACAACTGATATCCAACTTTCAGTTGCAAAATCAGACCTTAAAATGTTGAGCACAATTTAATATACAAACCAGGAAAATCTTTTCTTGGCTTGCATAACATAAATGGGTCATAAGCCCTCCAGACAGGCAAGGGACATAAGCCTTCCAGACAGGCAATAACCCCACCCATGACACAATAAACTAGTCGAGATCCGGATCAATAAAGCGGCGGATCCGATAATAAATGCGCCGATCCATCAAATAATTGGCCAGATCCAGTACACATCCAACACTACAAATATACCTTATCAGAACACCAAAAGAAACAAAGACCAAATATTTATTTACCCAAAATAGCTGATCTTGCCACATACCTAATAATTATCCATTCCAGGGACATCCCCCCTGGATGGGCCAAAAAATACATAAATATTCATTCCAGGAACACCCCCCTTGGATGGGCCAGAACAAAAAGAAAAAAAAACTTCAGTCTAAGTAGGCTTCGAGCCAGTAACCGACTCACAACCATCCACCATTTCCTGATCACCAGATTTCTCCTTGGAAGGAGGAGAATCTGCCTCGTCATCTTGACCCATATCAAGCCAAATCGGATATCGGGCGCCCAGAGTCGCCTCATCCCGGTCCGGGTCCCAATTAGCCCGGTCAGATTCCGGATCCCTCATTGCATCAACCCGGCCTTTCCCAAGAAGTACTGAGCGGCATCAGCAAGCCACGCCTCCACTAGTTCCCTTTCAGCACCAAGCTCTTCATTTTTTCTCAGCTGATCTTGCATTGCCTGCTTCTCGGCAGCCAACTCTTCCTTGACAGTTCTCAGCTCTTCCTTTACTGACCTCCAACTCTTGCACGTGACCTTCTCGGCGTTTTTGCAGCCACCTCACAAACTATAGCAGCCCTGGATGCCTCTCTAGCTGTCCCCAGCTGAGATTGAAGTACTACCTCATTTCCCCTGGATGTGAGCATCTCACGGTTAACTTTATCCACTTTCTCTTCCAAGCTAGAAACCCTAGCCTGGGCATCCCCGAGCTGACAAGCGGTAGCCAACCCGGCATCCAATCCCTACAAGAAACAAAAGAAAGTCAATCAGCCAAATGTAAAGCAACACAAAAGAACATATGACAAACAAAAATCCCCTTACAACTAACCTCTTTGGCTTGAGAAGCAAGCTCAGCAGCCTTTGTCACAAGAGAAGAAAAGATAGAAACCACTTTAGTAGAAGACTCAAGAGTATTAGCAGATAAAAGCTGGCTGCCCATCCTAGCAGAAAACTCATTTATCCGTGCCCGGGCAGCATCCATATCATCAATCCTAGCAGACACCTGCCTGATACTCCTGATCGGTTGAGCTTGAATAGGCTCTTTCTCTCTCTCCTCCTCTTCAGGGACGACATCTTTCCTCCTTCTCTTGGAAGCTTGAACAACCTCCGGTGATACTAGCCTAGGTGGATCGTGAGGAGGCTGGACATCAGAAACCAAAATATCAAGTGTCTTATCACTCCCACTAGCCTCCTGGCTCTTGGACTGTTCAACAATCCTAGCAACCCCAACTTTCAAATATTTTGCAAAAAAGCTGGCCAACCTAGCAGAAGACCTGAATACTGAATATACAGAGAATATACATAAATATCAGATGAGAAGCGATAAGAAGACAACAATTGACATAAAGACATATAGAAGACGGACAGGAAAGAGCAGTGGAGCCAGGCTTGCCTTTGGGTACTTTGACCGCATTCAGCTTGGTCTTCATATACCGGGGCAATAATTCTCTGCCCAGACTAGCAGGTCAGGCCCTCTCTTCCTTAGGAATAGCAAGGAAAGCCTCTATCCTGGAAATAGCTTCCTCGTCAAGAGGACCAGAGTTCCAATCAGGAGCTGCAAAAATCACCAAAAATATACAGGTAAGACTCTAAACATCCTAATTTGGTGTAATATATATAGTAAACTAAGAGTACAGGAAACCTACCACTCTCCAAGGGAGGATATCTCAGATAATCAAAGCCTGATCCCAGACTCTCAGTCCGGATGAACAGGAAAGTTTTTGCCCAACTTTTATCATCTCCAGAATCCAGGTTAGTGATTAATGGAGACATCTTCGACTTGATTCTCAAATTAAAACGACCATTAACAGGATTTTTTATATGATTTATTGCCTTAATATCATTAATAGTAATTACAAGATTGTGTTTAGCACATAAATTTTCAATGGAATGAACAAGTTTCCAAACCATTGGCATAATCTGAAAAGGTGATACTTCCATAGCACGAATGGTATCAATCATTAAAGGAGTAAAAGGTAACTTACAACCTACTTTGAACGCCCATTCGAAAATACAAAACCAACCAGGTGACACCCAGTTAGCTCTGACTGGACAAGACTCAAGAATCCATACCTCGGTCGAATCAGGAATTAATTTCTTCTCCCTTAAAACCCTATCATAGTTTGTTTTCAATAGGTTTTCTTCAGGAAAGTAAGGATCCAGAGATTGAAGAGCAGAAAAAATTGAATCCTGATATTTAAAAGCTATAGCACGAGCAGGAGGATCAACTTCAATCACCTCCTCCTCCTGGACGTCTTTGGGTTCAGGTTCACCAGCAGCTTTCTGGGGTGCAGGACGCTTTTTGGCTCCCATATCCTTTATTATTTAGTTTATTGTGATAAATTTTATTTTATAAAGTTAGCATAATGGAATTCCTGGGAAATAGGGGAGAATTTTAGAGAGAATTTAGCAAAGAAAGTGGAAGAAAATTGGTGAAGAACAAACTCGTTACAAGTACCATATTTATAGAAGGGGTTTAACGGTGCAAAAACCCTAGAAAATGCAAAAGTATCAGCATGACATCATTAGCCGTTATAGTGTTTAACGGTAACTAGAAGTCTAAGAGTCATTAAGCAAATATAACTCTCTTTATTGTTTAGCCCGGTAAAATTGACATCTCACCCCTGGCCTGATCCAGCACGGGTAAAATGTCAAGGGGCAATTGTTAGGCCCAGTTTAGCCTGGTCTGACTCTAACCTGGCCTGACCTTACCAGGCTGATTGAGGCAACCAGAGATCGGACAAGTCTAACTACAATTTGGCTATTGAAGAATATTATAGTAAGCAGGCTACTAAATCCTGGAAGAGAAGCCTGATGGTTGGCACGGAATAGCCTGGCAGCACACCTAAGCAGGCTGGATTAAGCTGAAGAGCAGCAAAACGGTTATACGAAGATAAATGTTCATGTCCTATTCTCAAGGAAGACCAAGTCTAACTATAAGACTATATCACCCATGAACCTAGACGTGCAAGAGGAGAAAAAGCTAAAGATTAATCAAAGAAGAACGAGTCAACCGAATTAATAGGGTATGTGCCCTATTAATCCGGTAACAACTCCGACAATGGAGAGGAACGTTGAGATCAATACAACGTTAGTATTTTGAAAACTATAAATATTGTAATCTGCCATTTTGTAAAGATTTTCAAGATTCAATAGTTATGATTCATATTTTTCTTCTTATCTCTTCTTGAATATCCAGTGATATACACAAATCAGTACTTAGTTTTCCAAAGTAATACGAGCAATATTCTTATACACAGATCTTTGTTATTATTCATTTATATTATTGTTCTAAACTTATTGAGCTAGATACCCAAATTAATCTATAATCAAGGAGGATCCTTTCAAGGAAAATCCTGCTAAAACAACCTCCAAGTGGAATCACATCAATATATGGTGCAGTTTAAACTTGTCGTCAAAAGTTACCAACCAAAACAATATTTATAACTTTACAAATGACTCTTAGCAAGGAGCCAAGTAAAGGTCGGATCCCAAGGGACATGTATTGATGTAAGATTTTCAATTTCAAATGGTCGTGTCTTAGGGTGTCACAATTTGGGTTGAGATAAGAGATCAACTAAACTAATCAACAAGATAAATGTAAAGCGATGAAAATAACCAAGATGATTAAAAGGGGTGTAAACAATTGGTTAAAGGCACTAAGGTGTCATGGGTTCGTAGGGGATTCATGGGAGTTGATCATACAAATATATTTTCAATTATATAGCAAGCACTTAATGTTGTGGTGGGATCAAGTTGGTATATAAGCTTACAATCCCTAGCAAGTTTGGGTCCCGGAGTCGAATCGATTTGATTGTACAACACCTACAAGTCGACTTAATCCTTTCTATTCAACTATATGCATGGTCTAATGAGGCTCGAGTTGGTGTATAAGCTTACAAGCCTCATTTAAAATATAGGTGATGGGTAAAAAATGCAAGGATTCATAGGCTCGCATTTCATCAAACATAACATGTGCATAAGTTGAAATCATAATAAGCAAGGAATTTAATTATGAAAACGTATTAGATTAAGTATAAATCATTCCCCATGTTGGTTTCCCCTAATTCCCCAATAACCCTAGCTAGGGAAACTACTCACTCATGATCAAGTTTAACATGTTAATATGGTTGTCAATCATACTAACAAAGCAAAACATAATGAATAAATGAAAAGTGACTTAAACAAAGTTAAGAGAGAATTATACCTATGAAGATGATTCCAAATAATAAAGCAAGAATAATAGAAGTACTTGATGATTGATGGAGGGTTGTCAATCCTCCAAATAAAACCAAATAATATTCTAATTACCCAAAATAAAGGAAGAACTAAAGAGAAATTAAGGAAAGATTAAGATATGATTAATATTGAGAAATTGTATTACAACTAAATTAAGATTAATTTTGAGAGAATTAAAACTTGATTAAAACTTGATTCAAGCTTGATGCTAATCTTGGTAGTACAATGGGGTATTTATACTAAATATTAGGTAAAAAGATTAAGGTTACTAAGGGCTTAAATGACTATTAAGTCCCTAAGAGATGTTGAGGAAATACTCCTCTCGAAGAAAATGAGCATTTCCATGCTAGTCTTTCCACGATCCGCCCGTTTTGAGGTAAGGCACAGGCTCTCTGACTTGTGATACGAGCGGATCCTAGGGGAAGACGCTCGGATCTTTGCGCTGCAGGACGCTCGTCTTGGGCGCAAGACGCCCGGATCTTGGTGTTGTGAGACGCCCGGATCGTGCCTGATCCGCTCGGATTCCGGGGCAAATAACTTCTCTTCTTTTCCTCAACAATCCGCAAGGATCGATTTTGGGATGCAAGGATCCTTTAATCATTGCCCATTTCACTTTATTATCTACTTAGGCCTTCTAGTGTTGTCTTCTCTTTGATGCTTGGTCATTAGATGCGATCAATTTAGCTCCATTCCACCTCATAAATGCAAGGTTAGCACTCCTTTCTTACCAAGGAGACAAAACCTCAAAGAATATGCAAAATGGGAAACTAAAGATAGTAAATGACCCAATTATGTTCTATAAAGCATAGGAACGAGGTTGATTCGGGCACTAAATGTGCTTAAATATGAGTAACATCAAACATCCCCAAACCGAATCTTTTCTCGTCCCGAGTAAAGAGGTGACTAAAACTAGGACCTTTACCTACTAATATAGCCGATATGAGACAATTAGCGGATCTCACTACGCCCTTTCAACTCGCAACAAGACAACCATGAGGTAGGATGCCTTCTTGCAAGGCAAGGTGGGGCTTGCCAAAATGGCGACACATCCAAGCATTAAGTACACAAAAGCAAGTAATGGAAGCATCTACAAAAATGAATAGCTACATTCCTCATCTAAGTGGCAGAAATTACCTACAAGGGAAGCAATCTAATTAAGGGTATACATTCCATCATAGATACGGTTTCTTCAAACTACTAAGCCTAGAAGAATACCAATAAATCACCTCCATGTTGTGTCAAGCTAGGGTATCTTTGTCCTCAATTGTTAAATGCTTACGTCAAGAATAGACTCATTATGGTGTTAGAAACACTGGGGGATCGCGGAATTCCCCTTCTTGCCTAGACAAGAAGAAGGGTCGTCCCGTCTCTACCATGCACAAAAGTGGATTCGATGGAAAAGGGATCAATAAGTATTTTGAGTTTCATGTGGGAGTTTGCTTTTGTTGTTGTTTTTCCCCCCAATTTCTTGTGGCATTATACATTTTGAGAACACTTTCCTTTTTCCATTTCTTTTGATGTTTTGCATTTCAATACTTGACAACCTTCAACTTTTTGCATTTTCTTTTGAACATTTTTAAAGCTACCCCTATTTTTAGTGAGGGTGCTTATTTTTGAAGCATAGGAGTTCTAATTTTTGTACTCCTCTTTTCTTTTGATGCAAATTACAAATTTTTTGTTTTTCATTTCAATGCTTGAACTCAAATTTTGATAGTTTTTGTGGCCATTCTCTTTTGTTGACAAAATGTGGTAGAATGTGAAAGATGGTTGCATGGTTTCAAGGGTCACCTTGGAATAAACGGTAGCCAAGGAGTTATCACACCACAAGGTACTCTTGACTATGCCTTAATCCATGGATCAAAGGATACTAGCATGACACATCCTAGGGTGTTTTACAAGTATTTTAATGAGCAAAGTCTTAAGAAGAAAAAGCATCTACAAGGGCCTTATACACACTTGTCAAACTTCCCAAATAGATGTTTTCACAAAAATTTTCCCAAAATGCAACTACATGCCATGATGCAACTATCATATATACAACCTAATGCATATGCTTCTACCAACTAGTATGCCATATAAGCTAAATGAAATCCCTACAATCACATTGGTGTAAACCACATCAATCAAAATAAAGCCACATAGTCATTAACATAGAGAGGAAAAAGGAGATTGGAAAGATCATACCATGCGGTCTTCATAATCCTCATGTATCGGATGTGGCATAGTCGATCAATATGATAGCAGGACAAACAAACAAACGAGCAAGTATATACAATATATATACAATTCTACACTATAAAGGGATGAACATGTATTTGGTTTTTCAATTTTTCAATTTTTTATGGTTTTTATGTTTATGAAATAAAAAGACATGTTTTTGTATTTTTCAACATTTTTCAATTTTTATCATTTTTCCTTTAAAAAGTCAAGTTAGAATTTACCATCCTCACACTAGTATGAGCATTGTTCTCAATGGCCAAAACGATAGGAAATTATGCAAGCTAAATGAGAATGCATGATTTCTACACTACTATGCAATCTATATGGCATATATACAAGTGATGCAAACTACATTATACTATACGATGCATGAATTTATTTGTTGGAGAGCTAATTTAGATTAACTCCCAATACTTGTGCTTGAACTTCCCCAAACCAAAGGAGACACTATTTCTAGTGTAGAAATGAGGGAGTTCATGCACAAGTATGCAATGCATGAAACTAATTTCTCATTTTGGATTTTTCAAGTGGGAACAATAAATTTATAATCTCCTTGTGTAGATACCCAGTATATTCTGAGACTCCAACAAACACCCGATGATTATCGGACTACAACATGCTTTGGAATCGCGGCGTTTTATCGATAGTTTGTGCACAACTTTACGTCGGAAAACATAAAAGGATTTCAAAAATAAAACATTTCAAAACATTTCAAAAATACCTGGAGTGTTTAATGCACGATGACGGGGTCGCAATGACACTAACTAGAGTCAAAACCGACACCGGACCAAAAACCGACTCAAAAATTCAAATCCCGACTCCAACAACGAGTCAAACCGAGTCAACCACCAAAAACAAAACATTTAAAACCTTCAACATTAAGTTTTCCCGGATTCATGAATGGTCAAGTACCAAACATGTGACTACAAAACCTAGGATAGAACAAATCATGATTGCGTTTGTTGTGAAAGTGACAACACAACTCGAAGACCCGCAACGTGGCTCGCGCCTCTTTGAGCAGCCCAATTGGCCACGTCGCTCAAAAGTCACACAACCACTCATTCTCCTATAAATACCCCTCAAATGCCACCCATTTGAGACTTACGCAAGTGTCCGCCCCCTCATTTCTCCCTTAAAATTCTTGACTCAACTTCTTAAGTCATAACCCGACGTGTATTTACGACCTACTGATGTGACCATAATTAGAGCATATTTAGTTCCCGAATTCCCATGCTTTTTAGTGCATATTTGGGTCATTTATTGTCTTTAGTTCTTTGTTTTGCATATTCTTTGAGGTTTTGTGTCCTTGGTAGGAGAGGAGTGCAAACCTTGCATTTTCATGGCAAAATAAGGCTAAATTGATTGAATTCAATGACCAAGCACCAAGGAGAGACAAGATTAGAAGACCTTTGTACATACTATGGTAGATGGGCAATGATGAGAAAAGATCCTTGCATCCCCGAGGAAATCCTCAAGGATTTTATGAAGAAAAAGGAAGAAAAGAAGAAGGAATGAAACTGTTTGACAATCCGTGCGGATTGCCCTGAAGACGCTCGTCCCTCACCCACAATCCGAGCGTCATCCTCCACAAGATGCCCGGGCAAAACCTCCACAACACGCCCGTCTTCCCCCTCTGGACGCCCGTCCAGAAGCTCCCAAATCCACCCGTCCCGTGCCAAAAACGCCCGGATTCCCAGACAGTACTTTCGTCTTCTACAAGCTTCAAGGAAGGATGCGCATCTTTTTCTAAGACCGGCGAAAAAGAGACCGGAGTCTCCCTAGAGACCGACGATTCCTCAAGGACTTAATCGTCATTTAAGCCCTTAGTAAACCCTAATTTATGTACCTAATCCCCACTATAAATACCCCATTAGTCTAATTAGAAGGGTATGTTCTTCTTAGCCATCTTTAGTCTAGTTAATATCAATCAAATCTCTCTTTAATCTTGTAATCAACATTTAATCAAGTTTTAATACAAGTTTTATTTCCCTAATCTCTCTCTTGTTCATCCTTTATTTTAGGTAATTGAAGATTATTTGGATTATTATTGGGAGATTTACAACCTTCCAATCAAGCATCAAGTACTTCTTTTATTCTTTGCTTTATTATTGGAATCATTAGTAGGTATAATTCTCTTAATCCCTTTTTAATTATTGTTAATCACTTTCATTTATTCATCATGTTTTACTTTGTTGGTATGATTGACAACCTTGCTAGCATGTTCAACATGATAATGAGTGAGTAGTTTCCTTAGCTAGGGTTAATTGGTAATTAGGGGAAACCAACATGGGGAATGATTCATGCTTAAATTAATATGCTTTCATAGTTTATTTTCTTGCTTGTTGTGATCTCAACTTATGCACATGTTATGTTTGATGAAATGCGAGCCTATGAATCCTTGTATTTTTTACCCATCACCTATCTTTTCAATGTGACTTGTAAGACATAAACCAACTCGAGTCTCATTAGACCATGCATACTGTTGAGTAGGGAAGATTAAGTCGACTTGTAGGTGTTGTACAATCTAATCGATTCGGCTCTGGGACCCAAACTTTTCTAGGATTGTAAGATATAAACCAACTCGATCCATCACAACAATAATTGCTTGCTTATAATTTGAGAACATGTTTGTATGATCAATTCCCATGAATCCCCTATGACCCCATGACACCCTAGTGCCTTTTATCAATTGTTTACATCCCTTTAAATTCATCTTGCTTGTTTACGTTCATTGCTTTTTAGTTTAGTGATCTTCTACTTCAAACCCCAATTGTGACACCCTTAGACACCACTAGTTGCAATAGAAATCTTATCTCAATTCCCGTCCCTTGGGATCCGACCTTTACTTGCCTCTTTACTAATTGTAGAGTTGTTGGTGAAGTTATAAATTGTGTTTCGGTCTAGGTGCTCCTAACGACAAGTACTGAAAACTAAACCCTCACGAGGGATCACGACCAAAAATGGTGCCGTTGCTGGGGACGGTATTAACTTGATTTAGATTTTCTTACATTGTTATTAGTTGTGTCTTTCTTTGCCTTGGGGAAGTAAAACTCCTCAAGGTTTGTTCTAACTATTTTCGAGTTGTTTGATATTTTGCAAGATGGATCTTATAGATTATTTTGTAGAGGACCACTTAAGTATACCTTTCTTCAAAGATCCCATGCAAGCATTGGAAGCCTTGGAAGCAAGTGAGGCTAAAAATATGTATTGGTAATTGGAGGTAGGTCTTTTTGAGGCCGCTCTAGCTAACAAAGAACTTACTCATGCACAATCCGAATTAGTGCATAACATCCTTGTGGAAGCATGTAAACCTATAGAAGATGAGCAATCCATCCTAAAAGACATCTTACAAGCTCAAGAGCAAGAGGAATTCATCATGGAATTCGAATGTGACAAGATGGATGAGGATGAAGAACAAGTTGAATATGCCATGAGAATGGAATGTCTAATGGAGATGGAGCAAATTCTCAATGAACCTTCAAAGGAGGAAAGTGAGCTACAAACCCCTAATCTAAAACCCCTTCCCCCAAATTTGAAATATGCTTACCTTGATGAATCAAAGACCAAACCCGTGATTGTTAATGATAGACTTGATGAGAACCAATTGGGAAAATTGCTTGATGTGTTGGAACAACATTAGAAGGCTATAGGTTATAGTCTAGATGACCTTAAGGGGATAAGTCCCAACTTTTGCATGCATAGAATTCATCTAGAAGAGGACCATAGACCTACCATTCAACCTCAAAGAAGATTAAACCCCCACATGCAAGAAGTTGTCAAAGGAGAGGTTATGAAATTACTTGATGCGGGAATCATATATCCCATATGGGATTCTTTGTGGGTTAGCCCCGTTCAAGTGGTGCCTAAGAAAGTAGGTACCACGGTGGTGACAAATGAAAAGAATGAGTTAATACCCACAAGGAAGATCACCGGTTGGCGTATGTGTATTGACTATCAAAAATTGAATTCCGCAACAAGAAAGGATCATTTCCCCCTACCATTCATTGGCCAAATGCTTGAGAGGTTAGCCTCCAATAAATTCTTTTGTTACCTTGACGGGTATTCGGGATTCTTCCAAATCCCTATACACCCGGATGACCAACATAAGACCACCTTCACATGCCCTTATGGTACTTTTGCATATAGGAGGATGCCTTTTGGCTTATGTAATGCCCCCGCCACTTTCCAAAGATGCATGATGAGTGTCTCCTCCGACTACCTAGAGACCATAATGGAAGTTCTTATGGATGATTTTAGCGTTTATGGAAAGGGCTTTGACTCATGTTTGCATAATCTTTCTCTTGTATTACAAAAATGTGAAGATGTTAGTCTTGTTTTAAAATGGGAAAAGTGTCACTTCATGGTCAATGAAGAAATTGTTTTGGGTCATTTAATTTCAGAAAAGGGCATCGAGGTCGATAAAGCTAAGGTTGAGGTGATAGAAAAAATCCCACCTCCCGTGAATGTTAGAGGGGTGAGAAGTTTTCTCGGTCACGCGGGTTTCTATCGCCGTTTCATAAAAGATTTTTCAAAAACAGCGAAACCCCTCACTCAACTCTTACTTAAGGATGCCCAATTCCATTTCACTGTTGAGTGTGTTGAAGCCTTTAATAGAATCAAGGAAGCACTAATCTCGGCACCAATCATTCAACCTCCAAATTGGGAAGTACCGTTCGAGATTATGTGTGATGCTAGTAGCTACGCCGTTGGAGCGGTTCTTGGCCAACGGGTAGGAAGAGCTCTTCATGCCATCTATTATATAAGCAAGACTCTTGATCCCTCCCAAGTGAATTATGATACCACCGAGAATGAGCTTCTTGCCATTGTCTATGCTTTGGAGAAATTCCGTTCCTACTTACTTGGATCCAAGGTGATTGTCTTTTCGGATCACCGTGCTCTCCAACATCTCTTGATAAAGAAGGAGGCAAAACCAAGGTTGTTGAGATGGATTTTGCTTCTTCAAGAATTTGACTTGGAAATAAGAGACAAGAAAGGAGCCGAAAATGTAGTGGCGGATCACTTGTCAAGGATTCGGTTTCATGATGAACAAGGAGAAACACCGATCAATGACTCATTTCCCGACGATATTTTGATGGCCATTCAAACACAACTTGAAAGGCACATCACCCTATGGTTTGCCGATTATGCCAACTATATTGTTGGAAGAGTACTCCCTCCAAATTTGAATTACAACCAAAGGAAGAGGTTCTTATTCGAAGTAAAGAGGTACTTTTGGGATGACCCAAACCTCTACAAGGAGTGTAGTGATGGGCTCTACCGGAGATGCATCCCTCAATGGGAAGTCCAAGGAATCTTGGAAGGGTGTCACTCATCACCCTACGGTGGTCACCATGGAGCAAGGAGGACCATTGCAAAATTCTTCAATCAGGCTTCTATTGGCCTACGATGTTTCAAGACACAAAGGAATTCATCATTATTGTGATGCTTGTCAAAGAACGGGGAATATCTCTTGGAGGAACGAAATGCCACAAAGGGGCATTCTAGAGGTGGAGATCTTCGATGTTTGGGGGATCGACTACCAAGGTCCGTTTGTGACATCCAATGGGAATAAGTACATCCTTGTGGCCGTAGACTACGTCTCAAAGTGGGTAGAGGCAATTTCCACTCCAAATGATGATGCAAAAACGGTCACCAAACTCTTCCAGAAAATCATCTTCCCAAGATTTGGAGTTCCTAGAGAAATCATAAGTGATGGAGGAACGCATTTTCATGAAAAGACGCTCGCATCTCTTTTGACCAAGTATGGTGTCCAACATAGAACCGGCTTGGGATATCATCCTCAAACAAGCGGTCAAGTTGAAGTTTCGAATAGAGAGATCAAGCAAATCCTTGAGAAAGTTGTAAAAAAGAACCAAAAAGATTGGAGCACAAAGCTTGATGACGCTCTTTGGGCTTATAGGACGGCCTATAAGACTCCCATAGGAGCCTCCCCTTACAAGCTTGTCTATGGAAAAGCATGCCACTTGCCAATCGAATTGGAGTACAAAGCTTTTTGGGCGATTCGAGCACTTAACCTTGATCTCAAATTAAGTGGTCAATAGAGGATGATTCAAATTCAAGAGTTGGAGGAATTCCGACTACAATCCTATGAGAAGGCCAAAATCTACAAGGAAAGGACAAGATTGCTCCATGACAAGAGGATTAAACAAAAAGCCGAGGCGGAAGATGGAAGCAAGTTCAAGGTCAATGGTCAAAGATTGAAGCCATACTATGAGGGAGCATTTATTGGAGAGGTCGAGGTCACCTACCTCGGGCCTCCTCATCCTTGAAAGAATCATCGAAAGGGAGAGTTTGGTGGAGTCCTCCCTAAACCACCACTTATAAATATACTAACTCTCTAACTTGTATTTATAATTTTATTGCATTCCTTTAATTATAAACATAAATTCTTTCCATGAGAGGAAGTGAGGGAGGGTCAGTAACGAATTTTAAATGAAGGAAGGAACCAATCTTCAAGTGTGGGGAAACATTTATGAAAGGGAAGGAAATCAAAGGAAAATCCGCAGCAAGGAATCCGGGCGTCTTCCCTAGAATCCGCCCGTCCTGCTGCAATCCGGGCGACTTTGGTAGAATCTGTCCATCCATTTAGGCTGTGAAATTGAAATTTTGGGACTCTCGAAGAAACCGAGAGTCCCAGCAGAGAAAACGGTCGTCCTGAAGAACCCGCTCGTCTTTGCAGAAAGACGCCCGTCTTTTTGCCAGTGCATTTCAAGAAAGGTTCTTGTCTCAGAATCCGCCCATCTTTGGAAAAAGACGCTCGTCTCCTTACAGAAAATCCGAGCATCTTGGGCTCGGGACGCTCGTCTCGGCTGCGTCAAATTTTTGGAAAATTAACTGTGACAGAATCCGGGCGTCTTCCCTCAAATTCGCTCGTCCCGAAATGCTGGAATCCGAGCGTCTTATGCTCGAATCCGCCCGTCTTCCTGCGGTAAATCAACCACGATTTTTCCTCATTTTATTACACCCCACCACTCAATTTGTGACACATTGTCCTTCCTTCCACTTGTATTATAAAAACCCACCTCCTTATGACTCCAAAGCATATCCCAATCACTCTTTTACCCCACAAAATCCAAAAGCCCCATTTTTCTAGGGTTCCAAAGACAACATTCAATCCACAAGGAGCATCTCTATACTTTAACAAATCAAAAATTCCAGCTCAACAATCAAAGAATGCCACTAAAGGGATCTTCCTTTAGGGATAGGAGAAGACCAAGGGTAAGAGGAAGCTCTTCTACCACCCATATCAACACATTAAGAAGGGAGCATGAAGAAATTGTGGATCTTACAAGGCTTGATGACTTCTAAAATGTTAAATTCGTCAATGATGTGCAAAGACTTGTTTTCCACCGGCTTCTTCGTAAGAACATTGACACGTGCATATTCTATACACTTTATTTGCAGTTTTGGCACGTATTTCTATGCGTATTTGTTAGCTTAAAGCTACTATTTCTCCCGAAATGGTTTACTTTGGAATTTCTATGATTTATTGTAGGAATGAGTGGAAGTAAGCTAAATCAAGCTTAAAACGTCCCCCGGAAGCAACTTTATGGAAACTTGGAAGATGGGAGTTCAGACTTGCTTACCTTGGGATGCGTGCATGGAGTGAAGAGGCTGATTGGAAGGGAAAAGGAAGTCACTGCATAGCGTAGTTGATCGATCGACCAACATCTCCAGTCGATCGCCCGTGGAAGTTCAGCAGAAGAGATTGCACTGTACTGGCTGGTCGATCGAACATGCCACTTAGTCGATCGACCAGGCTGCGAGGCTGTTGTTTATTTTATGCTTTAGACTTTTGAAAGCCCACTTGTAATTAACTTTTGGGTAGAACGTTTATCAGCAGTACGCAACAATAATTTAGGTTATGCTTTTATTATTCAAGAACTGAAGTTTAGATCCAGTTTTGGAGACAAGAAAGTGAGACGACGGATTCAAATTTCAATTGCTTTGTTCATCAATTCTTTAGTAAGCTTTATGCAATTTCCTTCTTCATTTATTTCTTGTCAATTTAATTCTTGTTGTTACTAGTTTATGTTCAAGCAATTCAGTTTTAATCTTTTGTCTTAAATTCAATTTCAATCATGTCAATCTTATTCTTTGCCTTCAATTTTGCAATTGTTATAGTTTTAATCATGCATGGCGTAAATTAGGGCTGATTTTGTTAGTATGATTTCTTCCGTATCGATCTTATTACCTTTTGATAAACCCGTCTTACTAGATTGAAAGATTAGTAGGTAGGATTTTCATTAGTTTTGGAATTTCCTTTGAGCGACAGCTTTGAGAAATTCTAGGGAATTAGAAGATCGTAAGGTTAAATTTGAGCATTGATCGAAAGACTTGCTCATGTTCCCTGAGACCGTATTATTTTATTCTCCAATCTTCTTGACCTGACCTTAGCCATGGTGAACCGAAGTCCTGATCTCTCTTTTATCTTATTTGAGAAACTTTTAATTTTGTCAATTAGTATCTAGAATCAAACAAATTCAAAACCCCCATTTAATTGTTACTTTTATAGACTGAAAATAGCAAATAGAATTGATCTTGTCTCTCTGTGGTTCGACCCTTACTATCACTAGCTATAGTTTTAGTTCGGATTTATAAATTTAATTTTGATACAAAATGATGGTATCAAATTTGGGCGCCGTTGCCGGGGAGACGGTGTAATTCTGTTTGCTTTATTTCTAGTTTATTTTTCTTGTCTCAAGGAACTTTGGTTCCTTTAGGCCGTTGCTTATTCTTGCTTTTAGTTTTGCTTTTGCACAGTTAGAAGACGTGTTTTTGAGAGGAAGGCTTGAGTACTCTCAGTTTTGCGAACATGACTACAATATATGATAATCTAAAGCCACAAGAGCAACATGTTCCAAAGGGGTACGAATTACTCACCCATACTACTGTTCACTTCGAATTTCGTTCCTCCTATATCGATTTAGTGGAGGGAAATCAGTTTGCTGGTCTACCGGACGAGGATCCTTTGAAGCATATGGAAATTTTCACAGACTACTGCTGTTCAATACCTGTACCGGCTGGGGTGACCCAAGATGAAGTAAAGGGGATGATGTTCTTATACTCCTTGAAGGATTCTGCGCGAGATTGGTACCGCTACCTTGATAGGGTAGCAGCTGGAGTCACAGATTGGACATCTCTAGCATTAGCTTTCTACAAAAAATACTTCCCACTTGCAAAGACAGATGCCTTGAGAAGTAAAATTACAAATTTCCAACAAGGACCTGATGAGAAATTTTGCGAAGCATGGGGACGTTTCAAGAGTTTGGTTCGGTCTATCCCTCACCACGGTTTCCAGCAGTGGCACCTTTGCAACTTATTCTACAATTCTTTATATGATGACTACAAGGTTATCCTGGATGCAGCTGCGAATGGTAGGTTCCAAAATAATACTGGTCAGAATAAAGGTTGGAACACTATTGAGCTGAGTTTGGGAGTTCGCGTGGAAACTCGCGAAAGCAAAGTGAAGAAATGGGTGCCGTTGCAACACTCATAACTTCTATTACAGCCCGGCTTGAAAAGCTCGAGACTTCGAAGGTTTCCGAGAGAGAAATCGAAATTCCTGTTCATAACTCAGATGAGACCGCGGAATTGAGAGAAATAGTCCGAGCTCTTTTGGTTCAAGTCACGAAAATTGAAGAAGCTGGGATTGAATCTGCAAAGAATTTTGTGAAGCAGTTAGAGAATTTAGCGGCTAACCAAGTCGCCAATTCTTCAAGAAAATGTAAGGGGCCAATTGAAACCATTAATGCCATTAATCTCCGAAGTGGCAACTCTTATGATGGTCCCGATAAGCCAAGAGAAGACTCGGGAAACGATGAAAAGACAAATTTAATTTCTGGTGCGAAAACGAGCATTACTGCCAGTACCGGCAGTCGATGGACCAATACCAGCAGTCGATTTACCGGCATCTCTGATGAAAATGTTTCTGACCAGAAACTAATTGAACCCATCACATGTGGTCGATCGACCAACAATATCAGTCGATCGACTGAAGTTCCTAACGAAGGAGTTTCTGACCAGAAACTGTTCAACCCCAGCGTAATTGGTCGATCGACCGAGCCCAATGGTCGATCGATCGGGTCTCGGTAGCAGGACGCAAATCCGTCAATTAATTTGCATGATTCTATACTTATTGATGATTTGATGGAGGTTTTAAACTTAAGGAAGCGAAGGTTCTTGATCCTACGACCCAGTGTTGCGATCCGTGATCCGGAGCGTTTAAACAATACTATTTGGAGCGCAAGTTTGGTAAGTTTTTCGAGATGGTCAAGAATCTTGAGGTGACCATTCCTTTCACTGATCTAATTACCCAGGTACCCTCTTACGCTAAATTTATGAAAGATATTTTGAATCGTAAGAAAAATTTCCATGATGATGGTACTGTTGCTTTTGTAGAAGAATGTAATGTTCTTTCGCAAATTAACATACCACCTAAATTAAAGGACCCGGGTAGCTTTTCAATTCCCTGCACTATAGGTAACCACGAAATTGGAAAGGCCCTTTGTGATTTGGGGGCCAGTGTCAGTGTCATGCCATATTCTGTTTGCGAAAAGCTAAATATTGGTAGACTTAAGGTGACTGATATTACCCTTCAGATGGAAAATAGATCGACTCAGAGACCTTTAGGAGTCTTAGAGGATGTACCCGTTCGAGTGGGTATGTTTTTTATTCCTGTCGATTTCGTTGTTTTGGACATTACAGAGGACAGCCAGATACCTATTATTTTAGGTAGGCCATTTTTACATACAGCTGGGGCTGTAATAGATGTCAAATGCGGAATCGTAACCTTTGAGGTAGGGGATGACAGCATAGAGTTCAGTCTTGCTCGTAAGGCTACTGAACCTGCTGATGATGATAGGTGTTATTTCATTGATATTGTTTGATGTGGTCATTAATCAGAATCGAAGGGAATCCTTAGCCAAGGATCCCTTAGCTGATCTAACCCGTTTAGATGAGTGTGTAGATAGTACAGCGGAGAATGCTGAGCAGCTAGATGTTTTGGTAGCCTCAATGGAAAGCTACGAGCTCACAGAGGAAGAAGATGAGATGCTCTTAAGCCTGGCCAACGAGAATTTGGTGAACACTTGTTATACCATTGAAGTTGATTCTGCCTATGCTGTAGAGGTAAAGGTGCCAGAGCGTAAGCCACTTCCTCCAAATCTTAAGTATGTTTTTCTAGATGATACGGAGCAGTACCCAGCTATTGTTAGTGCTAAGCTTAATGATGACCAGCTTTCTGCTCTGATGTGTGTGCTTAAGAAAAACAGGAAAGCCTTAGGTTACTCTTTGGATGATATTAAGGGCATCAGCCCTGATATTTGTATGCACAGGATAGAGCTGGAAGAAGGCCACAAGCCTTACAGACAGGGTCAACGCAAGTTGAACCCGAAGATGCAGGAAGTTGTTATGGCCGAGGTGACGAAACTACTCGATGCAAGTATTATTTATACAGTTGGTAACTCCAAGTGGGTTAGCCCAGTTCAGGTAGTTCCAAAGAAAGGAGGGACTACCGTGGTTAAAAATGAGAAAAATGAACTAATACCAACACGAGTTGTGACAGGGTGGCGGATGTGATTGATTATAGACAGTTGAATGCCACCACCAAGAAAGACCATTTCCCCCTCCCTTTTGTTGACCAAATGACTGAAAGACTTGCTTCTAACAAATTTTTCTGTTTTCTAGACGGATATTCAGGGTTCTTTCAGATCCCTATTCATCCGTATGATCAGTGTAAGACCACTTTTACCTGTCCACAGGGTGTTTTTGCATACCGCAGGATGCCTTTCGGATTGTGTAACGCCCCAGCTACCTTTCAAAGGTGCATGATGGGGATTTTTTCTGATTATATAAAGAACATTATGGAGGTATTTATGGATGATTTCTCAGTTTATGGTAATGACTTTGATCGTTGTTTAGCTCATCTTGATAAAGTCATGCAGCGTTGTATTGATGTTAATCTCGTTTTAAACTGGGAAAAATGTCAGTTCATGGTCAATGAGGGAGTTGTGTTAGGGCATCTGATTTGTGATAAGGGTATACATGTGTACAAGGCAAAGGTGCAGGTGATTAAGCAATTGCCTCCTCCCGTGAATGTTAAAGGAGTGAGGAGTTTCCTTGGTCACGCTGGTTTTTATCGGCGTTTCATTAAGGATTTTTCAAAAATTGCTAAACCACTTACACAATTGCTCCTTAAGGATGTTGTTTTTGAGTCTACTGATGAGTGCCTTTTAGCTTTTAACAGGTTGAAGGTGGATCTAGTTTCTGCGCCAATCATTCAGCCGCCTGATTGGGACCTCCCATTCGAGATTATGTGTGATGCCAGCGATTATGCGATTGGTGCAGTTTTGGGATAGCGGAAGAATAAAGATTTGAATGGCATATATTATGCTAGCCGAACTCTGGATGAGGCTAAAGTCAATTATTACACCACTGAGAAGGATTTTCTAGCTGTAGTTTTTGCCTTAGACAAATTTCGGTCTTATTTGTTAAGTTCTAAGGTTGTTGTTTATACTAACCATGCAGCGCTGAAGACTCTCTTTCTTAAGAAGGATGCGAAGCCGAGGCTTTTGAGGTGGATACTCCTTTTGCAGGAGTTTGATTTGGAGATCAAAGATAAGAAAGGTGGAAAGAATGTGGTGGCTGACCATTTATCTCGTCTGCAGCTGATAGAAAGGGAGGATTCGTTACCCATTAATGATTCTTTTCCTGATGAGAGTCTGTTAGCTATTACTAATTCTTGGTCTTATCCACCTCCGTGGTTTGCTGATTATGCTAATTTTGTTGTGACAGGTAAGATACCACCCGAACTTTCATGGAAGCAGAAGAAGCGGTTCGCTTATGATGCTAGACAATTTTTTTGGGATGATCCTTATGTATTCAAGGAATGCGCAGACGGTCTTATCCGGAGATGTGTGCCTCAGTGGGAGGTAAAGGATATCCTAGAAGCTTGCCACTCTTCTGCCTATGGTGGTCACCATGGTCCGTCCCGGACTGTGGCTAAGGTACTCAAATCTGGTTTCTATTGACCAACTTTGCATGTAGATAGTCGCAATTTTGTTGC
This sequence comes from Silene latifolia, assembly GCF_048544455.1. NCBI lineage: Eukaryota > Viridiplantae > Streptophyta > Magnoliopsida > Caryophyllales > Caryophyllaceae > Silene > Silene latifolia. The sequence continues at coordinate 71,182,852 of NC_133532.1, forward strand.
TGAGTGCGATGCTTGTCAAAGATCGGGGAATATTTCAAAGAGACATGAGATGCCACAGGTAGGCATTCTAGAGGTTGACATTTTTGATGTCCGGGGCATTGATTATCAAGGTCCTTTTACGAGCAGTCAAGGTAATAAATATATCCGCTTAGCTGTAGATTATGTGTCCAAATAGGTAGAAGCTATCGCTACTCCCCATTGCGATGCAAAAGTCGTGATTAAGCTATTTAAAAATATTATTTTCCCTCGTTTTGGTGTCCCTAGGGTTGTCATTAGCGATGGTGGAATGCATTTTAAAGAGAAACAACTTAGTGCTTTATTGACTAAATTCGGTGTCCAACATCGTAGAGGTTTGGGGTATCATCCCCAAACTAGTGGTCAAGTTGAGATTTCCAACCGAGAATTGAAAGAAGTTTTAGCTAATGTTGTTTCTAAATCACGGAAAGATTGGAGTCTTAAGTTAGATGATGTCTTATGGGCTTATAGGACCGCGTTTAAAACGCCGATTGGGATGTCACCATTACGATTGATTTATGGTAAGACATGTCATTTACCTGTTGAGTTGGAGCGTAAGTCTTGGTGTGCCATATGTGATTTGAATTTGGATCCTAACCTCTCTCGTGAGAAACGTATGACACGGCTGAATGAGCTGGAGGAATTTAGGCTGCTGGCCTATGATAATGCTAGTATCTACAAAGAGAAAACGAAGCGCTGGCACGACAAGAGAATCATTAAGCGCGAGTTCCATATTGGCGATAAGGTACTTCTTTTTAACGCTCGTATCCGTTTATTTCCTGGTAAGTTGAAATCCAGGTGGACTGGCCCCTATACGGTCACAACAGTTATAAAATTCGGATCATTTGAATTGGAGACCTCATCTTGAGACCGGTTCAAAGTTAATGGCCAATATGTGAAACATTATCACGGTGCAGACGGATTCGTTGGGCAGGTCGAAGTACTATACTTTGACCCAATTTTAGAAGCTGCAAACTGAGGTAAAACAGTCGTGCGGGACCTCTTAAACCAGCGCTAACCGGGAGGCAACCCGGCTTGTACATTTTTTGTAATTAGGAACTTTACAGTTTTATTTCAATTAATTTGCATTAGGAGTTTTAGTTATTTGATTTTAATTAGCATTTTCTTTTGTGGAAAGACGTACGCCTTTGAGAATTTTTGCAGGAATTTATTTTATGCAAAGTGCATAGGATGATCTACTGGATGTCGATGAGAGAAGAGGGGAAATTGAAGTGCAAAAATAAAGTTTTGGCGTATCTGAGATTAAATGCCAGCACAAGCAGTCGATCGACCAAGTTCACCAGTCGATCGACTGAGGAGAAAAAGGCAGAAGCTGTTTCAAGGGGAGATTGGTCGATCGACTGGGTAAGATAGTCAATCGACCACCACGCGACATCAGAGGGCAAATTAAAGGGAAGTTCTAATTTCTATTTCACTCATTCATTCATACACATCTGAAAAAAAAATAGGAAAAACCCTAACTTCTTCCCCTTTGCGATTTGCGATTTCAATTCCCCTTTAATCTCGATTTTTCTTGCCCAAATCTCCAAGTTCTCATCAAAGGTATGTCTCTAATCCTATTTTCGTCCTTTAAATTCGATTCTCGCTGAACTTTTATGCCAAAATTTCGAGCATTGTTACTCTGTGTCGAAAAAATCGATTTGGGGAAAATCGATTTAGGGCTAGTTTCTTTTCGAATTTGTGCTTTAATTGCCTTTGCTATCCTATTCCCTTGATTTTCCAGCAATCTTAGAAACTAGGGAAAGCTTAATCCCATTTTCCCCCAAATTTTCGAAACCCTAATTTCATTTTTGTTTTCTGATTTTGATTGGAGGTTTATAAATTCTCATTGTTAGCGATTAAGGGAAGATAGTTGCTGATTTGTTAATTTTGTAGGAAGCAATAATGACGAAAGGGAAGCAGACGATGTTTGAGGGCGATCCCGATCAAGGAGTCGCTAAACGGCCGCCATGGTCCGCCGTTAATGATCGAGGAAACTACGGATAGTCTACCTGACTATCCGCAGGTTACTTTCTCCACCTCTACTCAGCGAGCTAAATTCGTTACCATGGTCGAAAAAAATTAAAGTTCAGGCAACTCGTTTCATTCATAAGCCTACTTTAGAGAAATTAGGGTGTCTTGAGTCTGTTGTGTCTCTGCGAAATGGGACAGGGATGTCGGGACTAGTGGACATGGCTGAGTTCACCTACTACATTCTTACCCTTGAGTTTTTCTCGTCTTTTGCTTTTGACCAGGCTTCTTTTGAAGCCAATAGGAGTAGCTCTTGCCTTTCTTTTCGGCTATTTAATGTCACTTACTCCTTGACATTAGCTAAATTTGCTGGTTATTTTGGTCTTTATTTCGAGGGTAACACCTCGGAAACTTCTGATGTGCAAAGGGTAATGTGGTCGTGTATCTCTGACTGGAACGACCCTAAGAGGACGGGCACTTCCGTCCACTTACCCCCTTTTCGTTATTTTTTCCGGCTGATGGGTAATAACATTTTCGGCCGTAAGGAGTCAAATAATGTGAATACCATTGAATTGTCTATCTTGGCGGGCTATCTGAACATTGAAAGTCGGGTAGCCCGTATTTATAATATAGCTTATTTGACCGCTTCTCACTTTTACACTATCAGTAAGGGCGCTTTGGCCACTATTGTTTGTGGTGGGTTGGTGACGCGTTTGGCCAACCGTCTGATTCTTGTTTTTCCTCGAGAGGAGGCCCTTCTTCACCCTGACGCACGCTTCATGGACCTTGACTACGCCAGGTCTGTGAAATGGGTCGATAGTCGGAGTCGTTGGAAGATTGGTTCTTTCATTTGCGACCCCATCCCAATCCTTGGCCTCCCTCCTATCTTGCCCATTACCACTGTTTTGGGGGAAACTCGCCCGCCCATGCCTAGCTACAGGCTCCCTATTGGGGCGGGTACCGCTATTACTAGCACCTCGAGGCGAGCTCGTGCCTCCTCTTCACAGACCCCCTCCTCCTCCACTCCTGCTCCCCCGGGTTTCCCGGCCACTTTTCGTCCCCTACACCTATGGTTAACACTGCGGTCATGGACTAAAGGGCGGTTTCACGTGTGTTGGGTGACCAGTGCAGGAGTTTTGATCAGCACAGATTAGACACGGCACTGGCCCTGTACCCAGTTTACGAGGAGTACGCTCGGACAGGGATGCTCCCACGAGGTCCCTGGACTCACCCGTCCTTCTTTGTTCCCCAGGTGGGCGGATACCCTCCGCCTGCTACGAGGTCTACTCCCACGACTACTATTGCCGCTGATGCTGAGGCGGAAGAGGAGGACGACTTTGAGTCCGAGGAGGAGAGTTGTTCTGAGTATGACGGTGGTGACTAGATGCATTATGACCTCCCCCTTTTTTGGCTGGTTTGGGGAGGTCGTCTTTAGTGAGTTCCGATCCCTTTTTGTTAAGTTTCCTTTTATTATTTTGTTGCTTATATTCTTCCCTATTTTGCTGTTGAATGCTAGTGATTTGCTACTGAGCACAATGAGGGTATTGTGCGTTTTGGTTTGGGGAGGGTATTTGCATATGTCTATTGCATCTGCATTTGTTTTTTATTGCATTTCAGTCACCCGTTTATTTATTGCATTTCAGCTTTCATTTGTTTTTAATTCAAAAAAAATAAAAAAAAAGAACAAAAAAATAAAAAAAAAAATTGAAAAACCACCAAAAAATTCAAAAAAAAATCACATTTACTTTCGCATTTAGGTCGAGTCGGAACGGAAAGATTTCAATGATGAGTTTGCATTACATATTGTCTCATTGCCCTTTCCTTGCACTTTGAACATTTCCAAGTTTGTCACTTGCATAGTCTACGAGTTTTTGTTGGAATTTTGCTAAACAAATAGACTTGACTCAATATTGGCAAGCTACTTAAATTTCTGAGGATAGAGCTCAATAAATCGGTGACAGTCATGACCGATTTCATGTAGGAATGAGAGTAGTTTTCTCCTTATAAGGCGTGTCACATTAATTTGCATAAGCATGAGTCTAGTCTACTTGATACCTATATGCATTCGGGTCCGTCGTTTGTTGACACATGTGGTAGAGGTTCCCCTTTCTCATTTTGCCCATAAACCTCACAAAGCCAAATTTGCCCTTTTGTCCCATTTAGCTACATACTAAATTTAGCCACCCTAGCTGAGCTAGTAAAGGTAGTAAATCGGGAATGTTATCTTGTGATTTGGTTTTTAATTATCTTGTTGGATCAACTCTGGGAAAGGGAAGCTATGACTTGAAAAATGAAGTGAAAAAAAAAAAGAATGAAGAAAAAAGGAAGTGAACTGAACTGGCAGAGAGTAGCAGGCCAGCAAGGGTGGTCGATCGACTGGGTCTGATGGTCGATCGACTGCCCGTCCAGGATTTGAGAAAAAAAAAGTCAGGAAAAAAAAGAAAGAAAATGAAAAAAAAAGAGGGAGATCACATGTTCAAAACAATTTTCGGATGGTGATTTCTTAATTCCCATGTGCTATTCATTTTATTTAGGGAATTATATTTTATTGTAGAATTGTGAGTTCTATGCTCATTATAATTGAGCATTGGTTTTATTTTTGGTAAGCGGAAGTAAGAAGTGGATTTGTTTATAATTTGGTTTAGTGGTTATTAGCTCGGCCTAACCCCTCTTTCCCAAATTCATTTTAGCCTCTTTTTACCTCTTGCCTCACAATTCCAAAATTGCCTCGGCGTGTGTCATGGTCATTAAAAGGTTGGAATGCATATGCACGGTTGTAGAGACTTTATTCATGTTAGATTGCAGGCATGTTCTTATGGGTCGTAGATAGGTGAGAGTCTTATTTTTATCACTCTTCTGTCTTGCAGAATATATCTTACCTTGTACTTAAATGAGCGAATGAGCGGCCCGTGAGAGTCTGATATATACGAGTCTTGCAAGGTCAAAAGGTTTGGCAAATTCTTTAACATGTTCAACTCGTTTGCATTTGACAAGGTACTTGGATGTTAATAGCTGCATTAAATTGGTTGGGTATGATGGTTTGTATTAGCTCCGAGCATGAAATCCGTTCCATTAGAAGTTTTTAGTCAGGTCATAGTGCTTTCTTGGGGACAAGCAAGATTTGGTTTGGGGAGATTTGATACGTGCATATTCTATACACTTTATTTGCAGTTTTGGCACGTATTTCTATGCTTACTTGTTAGCTTAAAGCTACTATTTCTCCCGAAACGGTTTACTTTGGAATTTCTATGATTTATTGTAGGAATGAGTGTAAAATCAAGCTTAAAACGTCCCCTGGAAGCAACTTTATGGAAACTTGGAACATGGGAGTTTGGACTTGCTCACCTTGGGATACGTGCATGGAGCGAAGAGGCTGATTGGAAGAGAAAAGGAAGTCACTGCACAGCGTAGTTGGTCGATCGACCAACATCTCCAGTCGATCGACCGTGGAAGTTAATGAGAAGAGATCGCGACTTTATCTTGGCTGGTCGATCGACCATGCCACTTAGTCGATCGACCAGACTGCGAGGCTGTTGTTTATTTTACGCTTTAGACTTTTGAAAGCCCACTTATAATTAATCTTTGGGTAGAACGTTTATCAGCAGTACGCAACAATAATTTAGGTTATGCTTTTATTAATCAAGAACTGAAGTTTAGATCCAGTTTTATACAATTTCAATTTCAATTGCTTTGTTCATGAATTCTTTAGTAAGCTTTATACAATTTCCTTCTTCTTTTATTTCTTGTCAATTTAATTCTTGTTGTTACTAGTTTATGTTCATGCAATTCAGTTTTAATCTTTTGTCTTAAATTCAATTTCAATCATGTCAATCTTATTCTTTGCCTTCAATTTTGCAATTGTTATAGTTTTAATCATGCACAGCTAATTATCTTGATTAGGAACGAGGTGAGCCATGACGTAAATTAGGGCTGATTTTGTTAGTATGATTTCTTCCATATCGATCTTATTACCTTTTGATAAACCTGTCTTACTAGATTGAAAGATTAGTAGGTAGTTTTTTCATTAGTTTTGAAATTTCCTTTGAGCGACAGCTTTGAGAAATTCTAGGGAATTAGAAGACCGTAAGGTTAAATTTGAGCATTGATCGAAAGACTTGCTCATGTTCCTTGAGACTGTATTATTTTATTATGCTATCTTCTTGACCTGGCCTTAGCCATGGTGAACCGAAGTTCCTGATCTCTCTTTTATCTTATTTGAGAAACTTTATATTTTGTCAATTAGTATCTAGAATCAAACAAATTCAAAACCCCCATTTAATTGTTACTTTTATAGACTGAAAATACCAAATAGAACTGATCTTATCTCTCTGTGGCTCGACCCTTACTATCACTAGCTATAGTTTTAGTTCGGATTTATAAATTTAATTTTGATACAAAACGACGGTATCAAACATTCTCCCTACTAAGTTTTTATGTCATGATACTTTAAGGAAACTTGGGATTTATAACCAAATGGAAGCTCTTTTTGAGTTGTTTGGTCTCTCTACCCTTTTCCACATGCATGAGCAAACTTACCGATCCCTTGTGCTTGAATTTTTGTGCTTCTTGAAGATTACAACCTTGAATAGAACAATATGCATAGAATTTAGGTTGGAAAGTGTTTCAAGAATGATGACTCTAGTGGAATTTGCTAATGTGCTTGGTCTCGATGTCTCGCTTACTCGGACATCAAAACCGAAGAGATATAGTGTTGCAACCCTATGGAGGGCCATGACCGGCCGAGATTTCATGTACATCAATGAGTGTCTAGCTTTCCACATCCAAAATCCTATTTTGAGCCTTACTTACCGGTTCCTTTCCGGCACTCTACTTGCTCGCCGAGATCCGGCAATAGTGAACGATTTTGACCTTGTGTTCATGGAGTCTTATCTCAATATCCAAGGAAGGGCTGGGTACCGCTTCAATGCGCCTCTTGTGCTACTCGAAAAATGGGCAAAATTTAGGAACGGTGATGATGATGGGATGAAACACATTGTTAATGGAGGACTCATTACGAAGATTGCAAAGCATTTCAATCCAAAATTCAATGAGAATAATGAGTATGCTCCTCTTTCTGGAAATACAAGGATAATTGAAGACCTTCTTCTTATTCATCATCATTGGATAACCCTTGAGGGGGTTGATAAAAGGGTCAAGTGGATAACGAAAGGAAGTGATCCAATCAACCTACCAATGACCGGTCTACCAAGAATCTCACCAAGAAGAGGACCTTTATCACCAATCCCATCCTACCTCATCCCTCCAAACCCAACCCAAGCAAGGCAAGCACCACCACCTCCAAATCCCCAACAACAACAACAACAACAAGAGCAACAACCTCAAGATGAGAAAATCAAAGTGCCTCCCTACCCATTTCCTTATCAACCGTACAACCATCCCAACCCTTTTATCATTCCCCGTGATGACTTTGTAACGGGAATTCTACAAGATTTGCACTTCCGACAATATGAAGCTACCGTGGACAATTATTATGCACTCTATCCTCAATACCATGATATGATTCAAAGGGGAAAGATTAGTGAGGAGGGAGCATTTCCCACTTGGGCACAAATGGATTTATTATTCCCCAATTCGGAGAGGGCAAATGAAGGGGCAAACGGGCGACAAGAGGAAGGGAGCAACAATTCTTGCGGAGGGGACACGGTGGAGCTAGGAAGTGAAGAGGATGTGTTCATGGACCCGAATACAAGTGATGTATCCAAGGAAATATGGGATAGTGATCTAGAGGGAGATGACGTCGATCTCTAGAGGATTTCTTCATAGCTAGATGGAGCGGGCGTGAGGCACCCATCTCAAGCTTAAGTGAAGTTTCCTCATCTCTTCTCTTTATTTTCAATTTTCATGAAAGAAGTTTATGTTTTGTTAACTTGTACACTATTTGACTTTGTCTATGGTTGGAGAGTCCTAGCAACATAGAGGACTAACACCTCGACCCCATTGAGGTGTTCTTATTTTATTGTTCCCACTTTTGAAAATCCAAAATGACAAATTTTGTTTCATGCATTGCATCTTGTGTGCATGAACTACGCCCAACTTTAGGACATTAGAAATAATGTCTATCTCGGTTTGGAGAAGTACATGCATGCGCAATGGGAGGTAATCTAAATTACGCTCTCCGTCATAAACAAAAACCCATGCATCATGTAGTGTAGATTAGTATAGCTTGCATTTAGTATAGAATTCATGTATCATGTTTGCATAATTTCCAATCATTTTGGCAATTGAGGACAATGCCCATATTAGTGTGGGGATGGTGAATTCTAACTTAGCTTTTATTCAAAAATCCAAAAAAATCAAATTTTTTTGAAAAACCATAAAAATTTGAAAAATTTGAAAATCCAAAAACAAGTTCATTTCCTTTGTAGTGTAGTCATGTATATATTATTGTATATATTGTGTTTGTTCTATCCTTGTTCACATTGATTGACTACGCTACATCCGAGACACGAGGATCATGAAGACCGCATTGTATGATCTTTCCAATCTCCTTTTTCCTCTTTATGTTAATGACTATGTGCCTTTATTTTGATTGATGCGGTATAACAATGTGAATCTAGGACTTGCATTTAGTTTATATGTCATATTAGTTGGTAGAAGCATATGCATTAGGATGTTTATATGCTAGTTGCATCATGGCATGTAGTTGCATGTTAGAAAAATTTTGTGAAACCGTCTACTTGGGAAACATAACAAGTGTATATAGGCCCTAGTAGATGCCTTTTCTTCTTAAGACTTTGCTTGTTTGAATACTTGTAAAACACCCTAGGATGTGTCATGCTAGTATCCTTTGACCCATGGATTAAGGCCTAGTCAAGAGTACCTTGTGGTGTGATAACTCCTTGGCTACCGTTTATTCCAAGGTGACCCTTGAAACCATGTGATGCGTGTCTAAAATACGATGTTTCACACTCTTTTCTACACGCATTTCAGAGCTCAAATGTGCGATATATGCCTATATTTCCCTATTTTCCTCTACTTTCGCGTTTTTGTACTTTATTGCAGAAATGTGCAGAATTCGACGGGAAATCAAGCCGAATCCGCCCCCGAGTAATCTGCATTGCAAATGACGCAAAGGAATTGCTTAAAGAACGAGCTTGGTGCGCAATTCAAGGCCCAAAAGACAAGTCCACGAGTTAAAAGAAATCAAGTAGCAGCTCGGCCGATCGATCGACCCGACCTTTTGATCGATCGACCAATGCTCGGGTTCCGCTAGCTCATTCTTTGAGGAGCGATCGATCGACCAGCCCTGATTAGTCGATCGACGATTTCTTTACCAGACGAGAATTAGAAAGTCGTGAATCTCAAAGCCCGTGAAGTTTAGGTTTTAGAAATAAGTTGTGGCGTTTATTGCTATATAACGTAACACCAACATCTAGTTTTATTATCAGAGAATACATTAAGTTTCACATCACAATAGTTTAGTTTAGATTCCGAGTAATTAGGGTTTGATATATCGACTTTAGCATTGGAATTTCTGCCCCTTTGTTCTAAACCTTTTCCTCTGGAATTCTCGGTATTTATTCTGCCCTAATCTTAGTTTATTGCTTCGCTTTCGTTATTAGTATAGAATTGATAGTTAGTGCCCCAAAGCCAATTATCATATTTTCGTTGTTGTGATTTACATTAAGCATGAATACAGTAATCGTTGTTAGTTTATTTGTTGTTTTTACCTTCACCATGAGTAGCTAAATCTTTAGTGCTAGGATGTAGGGGAGTTGTAGCATAGGCGGCATTAGATTGAACACGGACTGAACCCGCGTGTCAGTCGATCGACTGACATTGTTGGTCGATCGACTGACCTTGTAAGGTTATCCTTCGTTTTAATTGTTCTTAATCTTGTATTTAGCAAATCGAATGCATGCGACCAGTTAGATACCTATTTTGTGACCGACCCATTAGATCGAAAGATAGGCTAGGTTATTAGACCATCAATTAAATCGACTAAACTGTGCTAAGATCGAAAGATAGGTATAGTTTAGACCATTAGTCGCTTTTCAGGACGAAAGTTAGTATTAGTGACATTAGGGACCTATAGCGAGATCGAGAGATGCTATATGTTAGGAGTGGACCGAGAGGACCTCTTATTTCCCGCCTTACCTGTGTTCGATTTAGACCGATTTAGTTTGCTGCCGCCGAAGCTATAATGAACCGATCATCCTAGTACCCTTCTTTTATCTGTTTAAATCAAATTTTTAGTTTATTGTCTCTGTTCACTTCTAGCTATAGACCAATTCAAACCAACCCCCATAATTGTTATCTTTGACGGATCATAAATCAACTAAAGTTTACAACTGCCTCCTTGTGGTTCGACCCTGTTACCACTAGCCTAGGTTAGTCTTAATAGGAGATTATAAATTTTATTTTTGGTACTCACAACGACGGGTATCAAATTTTGGCGCCGTTGCGGGGGAGGCAATAGTCCTAATTTTAGTTGTTTTTATTTTCAGTCTTTCTCAGTTTAAGGGACTTTTGTTCCTTAAACTTTTCTTATATTCTTGTTGTAGTTTCATCTTATGCGCAGGTCACAGGGTGGAGAATTAGTACCATTGAACCCTGAGCTTGAGAGATCCTTGCGCGAGTTGAGGCGAACACAAAGAGTATTACCGACAGAGGAAGAGCTGAGTACTCTGTCAAGCTATCACGAGAACGATCATTCAAGAAGACCCCAGATCTTCACCCGTTTCCACTTCTTCACCGAGACATTACTTCTCGGAAATTCCAGTCATGGCCGAGGAAGCAAGTATAGCTAGTTTTTACGAGCCGACACCGACAACTTATATAAGGGGTTGAATTACCAGGAGATGCCAGGAAATTCGAACCAAAGCCCGCCTACATTACCATGGTCGAGAGAAATCGTTTGGTGGAGCGCAAATGAAGATGCAAAGCAAGACATATGGAGACTTTTATCGACTCATCGCTGCTCCATTCCCCACCGGTGGCGTGACCAGGATCAAATCAAAGAGACCATGTTCATCTTCTCCCTTCGTGATGCCGCAAGGGAATGGTATAGAGATTTGGACGGACCGCTCGGAGATCACGATTGGAATACATTGGCATTGGCGTTCTACAAGAAGTACTTCTCAGCTTCAAGGACGATCGCTATTAGAGCTCAAATCACGGGCTTTAAACAAGGGCCAGATGAGAATTTCCACGAGGCTTGGGTCCGATTCAAGAAGTTGGTGCGAACCATACCGCACCATGGGTTTGAAAAGTGGAGCTTGTGCAATCATTTCTACAATGGGTTGTACGACGATCAGAGGGCCATTTTGGACGCTGCAGCCAACGGGAGATTTCTTTGAAAATTTGGGAGCAACCAAGGGGTGGAAGATCATTGACGATCTAGCTACCCACAAGGCCGAGTATGGGAATTCGAGGGGAAACCAGAGAAGAGCCGCTGAGTCCTCTTCTTCTTTGCGCACTTGAGGCTCTCACCGCGAGATTTGACAAATATGAGCTAGGAGGGGCCTCTAAGGGTGGGATGTACCAAGTCAACGCTGTGTCGGGCGGTCCTTTCGTGCAGTGAAAGGTGTGGAGTTGAGGGCCATGTCTCGAAAAATTGCCCTAGCCCTTTTGAATCTTGTCTTTGCCTTTCAACACTATAGGCGGACGAACACCTATTATGAGCCACCGCACCCGAACTTGAGTTGGAGAAGCCAAAATGTCCAAAATCCAACCCAACCTCCGCCGCAAAGAACAACCCTATATACCCCCTCATCAAAAGCAACAAGATATCAAAAACCTCCTTATGTGCCGCAACAACAACAATCACAGAATTCTGAGTTCTCCGAGCTTAAGAATCTGTTGCTAAAGGAGTCCCAAGCAAGAGAGGCCGGGATGAAGTTACTTGAGAGCCAAATTGCTCAACTGGCTAGTAAAAGCAACACTCGAGCTCCCGGACACTTACCCACTCAACCCGAACAAAAAGAGACCCTAAATGCCATCACCTTGAGGAGCGGGTCCACCCTTGATGGTCCTGCCATGGTTGAGGATGCTGTCGAGAAAGATGAGCCAGAAATAAGTCAAGAGAAAGCTTCAATGAACAAATCAAACAAAAAGACGTCTACCAGGCATTTCAGTCGATCGACTGAAGTACCTAGTCGATCGACTGAAACACGGGTTCCAGGAGCTTCGAATCGGCAACCTTGATCGATCGATCGAGGAGGTTGGTCGATCGACCAATGTCACTGCTGATGTTGAAGAATTTCGTCCTTTAATGCCAAATAATCAACGAGACCACTTGTTTCGGGGAACCACCGTCCCGAAAAGTTTAGGGGCAGACCCGAGTGCTGATGGGTCGATCCGGCTCAGTTCGATCCAATGACGGTCAATGGTTCTCATTTGAGACGGTCTGAGGAGGGGTCTAGCTTCAACAAAGAAAAGGTGACGGACTTCCAGCCAAAGTCCAAGGACGCCGGCACACGCGACTTAGAGGAGAGGGCTAAGGTACTCCTTACAGCCCCATATCCGGAGAGACTCGTGCCGACGAAGGAACAGGTATCTTTTAGTAAATTTGAGAAAGTTATTCGTAGCTTGAATGTTCAGGTACCCTTCCTCGAGTTAGTTAACCAAGTGCCAGCGTACACTAAATTCATGAAACAGTTGTTGTCAAAGAAAAAATCGCTTGAACATGTTCACACTGTTGCGTTAACTAAAGAGTCTTGCTCCTACTTATCTCACACTGCGCCCCATAAGTTAGAAGACCCGGGCAGTTTTTCCGTTCCTTGTAGCATAGGTACCTTTTCTATCGAAAAGGCTTTATGTGACTTAGGAGCTAGCATAAGTGTCATGCCCTTAAGTCTAGCTAGAAAGCTTAAGTTGACCAGGTTTGCAATAACTGAGATGACAGTTCAGATGGCTGACCGATCTGCGGTCGAGCCTATAGGAGTCCTAGAGGACATACCCGTCCAAATAGGGAAGTTTTTCTTTCCTGTTGACTTTGTTGTCCTTGACATGCCTGAGGATGACCATATTCCCATCATTTTGGGTAGGCCATTTTCGCACACTTCTTTGGTGCGAGTCATAGATGTCGGTCTAGGAACTTTGACTTTTAAAGTGGGAAAGCACTCTATTGTCTTTGCCCAGCGGGCTAAGAAAAAGGATCCCATGTGGCCCGTTACTTGTAACACGGTTTCTCAAAAGAAATCGTACTTTGTACTTCCCGACATGCCTATTTCTATTCCTGTTGTAACCCCTCCGCCCCGGATTGGGAGCAAGAAGGAGGAAGAATCATTATTTTAAATAATGCATGAGCTGGTTTTGGGAAAGAGCAAGTGCAAGTTATTCCCCGCGAGAGAGCCGATCATTCAAAGAGGAGGTCTTGGATGCCTAAGCTATGGGACCGATGAGGAAGTGGAAAATGAGCCAGCCAAGGTGAGATGGTCTGATTTGGAGTCTAACGATCCCAAGGAAGTCCTTAATTGGGGAGATCGAAGCGATCACGGTGAGCTCTCCAACTGTTGAAGCTAAGAAGGGTGCGGTGATGAGATGAGCACCATTGAGGCTACCTCTAGTAGCCGAAGCCGACGAAATGGGCCATACCGTGGTCCTTCTTGATCAACTATTAGTTGATCATGCTCGTTATAAACTTCATTCTTTTTGCTTTGTTAAGACATTTTTATTGCTTTTGTGTGCGCGAAAACTTCGCTTTTATTCTTTTTGCTTAGAATTTTCAAGTACTTTAGACTTCCTTCTGGGTTTTGCGCAATTTTGGGCGCGTACTATTGTGCATTTGCAGGTATTTAGGGCTTGTTAGCTCTACTCATTGAGAAATTACGAAGAAATAAGAAGTACAGCAGTCCTTCCAGTCGATCGACCGCCATCGTGGTCGATCGGCGAGTTTCGCTTTCCAGGAGCCTCGATCCTGTTCACATGGTCGATCGACCACCCCTATAGGTCGATCGACCACTCTCTCTTCTTGACTGCTGTTCACGACCTCTCCCTTGCTGTGTTTGGTCGATTTGCGGACTTCAGGGAGTTTTCTACTCCACTTTATTTTCCGTCACAATTATTTATTTCTTCCATTTTCTCAATTGTGCACAGTTTTACCCTTCCAAATTGTTTCCTTCGGTCTTATGCGTGGTTTTGATTGTCTTTCAGGCACTCTTATTGGTAGCACTGCTGGCTACTGAAACCACCTAGCTCACGCTGGTTTGGGGAGGTTTCCTTTGCTGCGCTTAAAGTCTTGTGAGTTCCATATCTTTCCTTTATGTCTTGCTTATTTAATCTCTCGCAAATTCCCATTTCTCTTTTCTTCATTACCTGATTTTTCACAATGGGGACATTGTGCGATTTGGTTTGGGGAAGGGTTTTGCGTCGCACATCATTTGCTTGCATTCACGTTTAATTTTGTTTTGCATTGTTTTATTTTCATTTCTCTTATATATACAAAATTCCAAAAAAAAAAAAATTGAAAAATTTCAAAAATTTCCATAAAATGTACGTTTATTTTAGCATATAGGTCGAGTCGGAACGGTAGTATTTCTATGATGATTTTGCTATTGCACCTGTTTTGCCTGAGCCTTGCTAGATTAACATGTTATTAGTAGAATCGTAAATGCATATCTACGAGTTTTCGTTAATTTACTCATTTGAATCTTGAGACTTGACTTTGAAAATTGGCAACCTACATCATATTTCCGAGATTTAGAGCCTATAACTGGTGACATTCATGACCAGTTCATTTAGGAATGTGAGTAGTACTCCTTATGAGACATGTTTCCTTAATTTGCATGAATATGAACTTGATCTGCTTAATACCTGTATGCATTCGGTTTGTGGTTTGTTGACACATGTGGTAGAGGTCTCCTTTTCTCATTTTGCCCATAAGCTCCACACTGCCAAAAATATCCTTTTTGTCCCATTTGCTACATCCTACATATAGCCTACCTCTGTCAAGCTAGTAGTCTGGTTTCTGGGATTGTTACTCGTTTTTGGTAGCCATTGCTCTTTTGAGATGAAGTTGGGAGAATGAAAAGAAGGAAAGAAAGAAAAAAAAAATGAAAAAAAAAATGAAAAAGATGAAAAAATGATTCGAAAAAAAAAAAGAGTTCTGTACTGTTCAAGGCAGTCGATCGACTGCCCAATATAGTCGATCGACTGAAGTTCGAAGGGAAAAAGAAAGAAAAAAAAAAGTCAATTCGCATACTTTAATCCTTATCTCTTGGCGATTTTTGCTCCCATGTTTTATTCTTATTTTATGGGGAGTTAGTTGATTATTTTTACATCTGGAGATTGTGAGTTTGTGCTTGTTATAGCACCGTTTCGTTTGATATTGAGCGAGAAGTTGGATGTTGTCACTTGGTTCCGTTTTGGTACTAGCTTGATCACCTGTACCCCCACTTTACCATGAAATGTTTTGCTTCTTCTTACCCATACCTCACATATCCCATATATACCTTGACATGTGTCATTGGTCATCTGTTTGGTTGGAATGCGTATGTACGGTCGTAGAGATCACTTTCATACTTCATTGCTGGCATGTTTTCATAGGTCGTAGTTAGGTGAGAGTCTCTACAAATTAATTCTTCCTATCCTACATATATATCACCTGTGCTCACTTGAGTGATTTGAGCGACCCGCGAGAGTCCAATTTGATAAGTCTCTATAGTCAACGGTTCAGCAATATTTTTAACGACTTTATGATTCGTTTGCATGGTTCACATTACTAATTAATTGTTGGTTATGCATTAAATTGGCTTAGGCTTTACTTGTTGCATTTCGCTCTGAGATTGAACTCGTTCCATTAGGTCATTAGATCGATTCTAGTTCTTGCTTGGGGACAAGCAAGGTTTGGTTTGGGGAGATTTGATGCGTGTCTAAAATACGATGTTTCACACTCTTTTCTACACGCATTTCAGAGCTCAAATGTGCGATATATGCCTATATTTCCCTATTTTCCTCTACTTTCGCGTTTTTGTACTTTATTGCAGAAATGTGCAGAATTCGACGGGAAATCAAGCCGAATCCGCCCCGAGTAACTGCATTGCAAATGACGCAAAGGAATTGCTTAAAGAACGAGCTTGGTGCGCAATTCAAGGCCCAAAAGACAAGTCCACGAGTTAAAAGAAATCAAGTAGCAGCTCAGCCAGTCGATCGACCAGCCTTGTCAGTCGATCGACCAATGCTCGGGTTCGAAGCTCATCACATTATCGAGGAGAGCGATCGATCGACCAGCCTGATTAGTCGATCGACCAGATTTCTTTACCAGACGAGAATTAGAAAGTCGTGAATCTCAAAGCCCGTGAAGTTTAGGTTTTAGAAATAAGTTGTGGCGTTTATTGCTATATAACGTAACACCAACATCTAGTTTTATTATCAGAGAATACATTAAGTTTCACATCACAATAGTTTAGTTTAGATTCCGAGTAATTAGGGTTTGATATATCGACTTTAGCATTGGAATTTCTGCCCCTTTGTTCTAAATCTTTTCCTCTGGAATTCTCGGTATTTATTCTGCCCTAATCTTAGTTTATTGCTTCGCTTTCGTTATTAGTATAGAATTGATAGTTAGTGCCCCAAAGCCAATTATCATATTTTCGTTGTTGTGATTTACATTAAGCATGAATACAGTAATCGTTGTTAGTTTATTTGTTATTTTTACCTTCACCATGAGTAGCTAAATCTTTAGTGCTAGGATGTAGGGGAGTTGTAGCATAGGCGGCATTAGATTGAACACGGATCGAACCAGCGTGTCGATCGATCGATCGACATTGTTGGTCGATCGATCGACCTTGTAAGGTTATCCTTCGTTTTAATTGTTCTTAATCTTGTATTTAGCAAATCGAATGCATGCGACAAGTTAGATACCTATTTTGTGACCGACCCATTAGATCGAAAGATAGGGTAGGTTATTAGACCATCAATTAAATCGACTAAACTGTGCTAAGATCGAAAGATAGGTATAGTTTAGACCATTAGTCGCTTTTCAGGACGAAAGTTAGTATTAGTGACATTAGGGACCTATAGCGAGATCGAGAGATGCTATATGTTAGGAGTGGACCGAGAGGACCTCTTATTTCCCGCCTTACCTGTGTTCGATTTAGACCGATTTAGTTTGCTGCCGCCGAAGCTATAATGAACCGATCATCCTAGTACCCTTCTTTTATCTGTTTAAATCGTATTTTTAGTTTATTGTCTCTGTTCACTTCCAGCTATAGACCAATTCAAACCAACCCCCATAATTGTTATCTTTGACGGATCATAAATCAACTAAAGTTTACAACTGCCTCCTTGTGGTTCGACCCTGTTACCACTAGCCTAGGTTAGTCTTAATAGGAGATTATAAATTTTATTTTTGGTACTCACAACGACGGGTATCACCATGCATGCAACCATCATCCATGTTCTACCACATTTTTGTCATCAAAGGGATTGGGCACAAAAAGAAATTGATTTGAGTTCAACGAAATTAAAGTGAAAGAAAGTTTGCAAAATGCATCAAATGAAAAGAGGAGCAAAAATAGACTCCTAATGCTTCAAATATAAGGCACCCTCACTACATATGGGGTGACTTTGAAAATGTTCAAAAAGAAATGCAAGAAGTTGAAAAGTTGTCAAGTATTGAAATGCCAAACATCAAAAGAAATGGCAAGAAAGTGTTCTCAAATGTTATATGCCACAAGAAATTGGGGGGAAAAACAACAACAAAGCAAACTCCCAAATGAAACTCAAATTCTACTGATCCCTTTATCCATCGTATCCATTTTTGTGCATGGTAAAGAGGGGACGACCCTTCTTCTTGTCTAGGCAAGAGGGGGAATTCCGTGATCCTCCAGTGTTTCTAACACCATAGGGAGTCTACTCTTGACAAAAGCATTTAATGATTGAGGACAAAGGTACCCTAGCTTGACACAATTTGGAGGTGATTTATTGGTATCCTTCTAGGCTTAGTAGTTTGAAGAAATTGCATCTATGAAGCAGTGTGTACCCTTGAATTGCTTCCCTTGTAGATAATTTCCGCCACTTAGATGAGGAAAGTGGCTATTCTTTTGTAGATGCACCCATTACTTGATTTTTTGTGCTTAATGCTTGGATGTGTCGTCATTTTGGCAAGACCCACCTTGCCTTGCAAGAAGGCATCCTACCTCATGGTTGTCTTGCTGTGAGTTGAAGGGGCGGAGTGAGACCCGCTAATTGTCTCATATCGGCTATGTTATTAGGTTAGTTTAAATAATGGTCCTAGTCTTTGTCACCTCTTTACTTGGGACGAGAAAAGGTTCGGTTTGGGGATATTTGATGTGACCATAATTAGAGCATATTTAGTCCCCGAATTAGCCTTGTTCCCATGCTTTTTAGTGCATATTTGGGTCATTTATTGTCTTTAGTTCTTTGTTTTGCATATTCTTTGAGGTTTTGTGTCCTTGGTAGGAAAGGAGTGCAAACCTTGCATTTTCATGGCAAAATGAGGCTAAATTGATTGAATTCAATGATCAAGCATCAAGGAGAGACATGATTAGAAGACCTTTGTACATACTATAGTAGATGGGCAATGATGAGAAAAGATCCTTGCATCCCCGAGGAAATCATTAAGGATTTTATGCAGAAAATGGAAGTAAAGAAGAAGGAATGAAACTGTTTGACAATCCGTGCGGATTGCCCTGAAGACGCCCGGGCAAAACCTCCACAAGACGCCCGTCTTCCCCCTCTGGACGCCCGTCCAGAAGCTCCCAAATCCGCCCGTCCCGTGCCAAAAACGCCCGAATTCCCAGACAGTACTTTCGTCTTCTACAAGCTTCAAGGAAGGATGCACATCTTTTTCTAAGACCGGCGAAAAATTGACCGGAGTCTCCCTAGAGACCGGCGATTCCTTAAGGACTTAATCGTCATTTAAGCCCTTAGTAAACCCTAATTTATGTACCTAATCCCCACTATAAATACCCCATTAGTCTAATTAGAAGGGTATGTTCTTTTTAGAAATCTTTAGTGTAGTTAATATCAATCAAATCTCTCTTTAATCTCGTAATCAACATTTAATCAAGTTTTACTACAAGTTTTATTTCCCTAATCTCTCTCTTGTTCATCCTTTATTTTGGGTAATTAAAGATTATTTGTGTTATTATTGGGAGATTGACAACCTTCCAATCAAGCATCAAGTACTTCTTTTATTCTTTGCTTTATTATTGGAATCATTAGTAGGTATAATTCTCTTAATACCTTTTTAATTATTGTTAATCACTTTCATTTATTCATCATGTTTTACTTTGTTGGTATGATTGACAACCTTGCTAGCATGTTCAACATGATAATGAGTGAGTAGTTTCCTTAGCTAGGGTTAATGGGTAATTAGGGGAAACCAACATGGCAATGATTCATGCTTAAATTAATATGTTTTCATAGTTTATTTGCTTGCTTGTTGTGATCTCAACTTATGCACATGTTATGTGTTATGAAATGCGAGCCTATGAATCCTTGCATTTTTTACCCATCACCTATCTTTTCAATGAGACTTGTAAGACATAAACCAACTCGAGTCTCATTAGACCATGCATATTGTTGAGTAGGGAAGATTAAGTCGACTTGTAGGTGTTGTACAATCTAATCGATTCGGCTCCAGGACCCAAACTTTCCTAGGATTGTAAGATATAAACCAACTCGATCCATCACAACAATAATTGCTTGCTTATAATTTGAGAACATGTTTGTATGATCAATTCCCATGAATCCCCTATGACCCCATGACACCCTAGTGCCTTTTATCAATTATTCACATCCCGTTTAATTCATCTTGCTTGTTTACGTTCATTGCTTTTTAGCTTAGTGATCTTCTACTTCAAACCCCAATTGTGACACCCTTAGACACCACTAGTTGCAATAGAAATATCATCTCAATTCCCGTCCCTTGGGATCGGACCTTTACTTGCCTCTTTACTAATTGTAGAATTCTTGGTGAAGTTATAAATTGTGTTTTGGTCTAGGTGCTCCTAACGACAAGTACTGAAAACTAAACCCTCACGAGGGATCGCGACCACCTACCGATCGTAAACACGAGCCTTACACATTGTTTGGTACCGCCATCGTGCATTAAATCACTTGACCGACCACTTCGACCAATACACCATCACTAAACTTTTTAAACACTCTTTTTACTTACCAAAACGGTTTTAAACCGAGTTTTTTCCGATCAAACGAGTTGTTACACTTACGTCGGTCACTCGCCATAACCAAATATATAAGTATGAGGGTGTAAAAATCCTCTTTTATTATGTTTTCATTTGTTTCATGACTATAACATGCTAAAACATGCATAACATGAACCAAAACATGGAATAAACGAGCCAAAACTGATTTTTGGTCTGAGGCAGAAGTCCCTTAGGTCGCCAACTGGCCCGTGCCTAAATGGGGTGCTCAGACCAGAAGTCAACCGTGTTTGTTCTCGTCATTTCCCTTTAATCGATCTTTATATTTGTAATCGGTTTTCACCATTTCAAGTATTTTCGAACCCCTTTTTGTTTTACTTCACTTGTTTTAACCATAAAACATTTTTCACCCTTGGTTCCTCATACCATGATGGTTAAATCCGTGTTTCGGTGATAATATTTGGTTAATGACATTTAAAAGGTATTTTAAAGCCTTTTATTTCATTTCTTTACATTTTTAAACAAACATATTAGTCCCCAACACAAAGTCATCCTTGGTTCTACATACCATGCCGGATTTTAACCCGGGTACGATGATGAGTACCGACTAATTACATTGAAATGGACTTAAGACAATTAGTCTATAATAATTTTCAAAACTATTCATGTCAAGTTTGTCAAATCGAACCCGACACCGAATATTATCAAAATAATGATGATTATTCGAGTCTAGTTCTTCAAATCAACAAATGTGGTCTAAAAGACCCCTTCAAATCAAACCGGGTTCAAATACCCATTTTTAATATGTTTTATAACGTTTTCTAAAAGGTCAGAACACGACACATAAACCGTGTGCTAACCCGCGCCTAAACAGGCGCTCCATTTCTCATTTTCAAAACCAGAGGGAGGCCATTTACACCGCCGGCTGGCTCGCGCCTCATATAGCCGTCTAGTACAGGGCCTGTTCCCTTCCAGCATTAGTCTAGGATGATCCTGACTCCGGTTAGCCCGGATATAGGACGAATCAGATGACTATTCAAAACCATATTTGAAAATGCCTTACTAAGACAAATAAATCATGTTATGCACCATAAACCTAATACGGTAAATGGATGTTTAATTTCCGTCTTGCATGCAAATCAATCATTAATCTAACTCGACATCTTATACTTGATACTTGGATTAAATCAACTGACTTAGAAAGCTCTCACATGTTAGGTTTAAATCATTGGATGCGCATTCATGCATTTAAACCGTTTTATCAACTTTTACTCAGAAACTTTGGATAGTGGACGACCTTATCCAGGGCGTACGAGAGTCATTCTAGAGATAGGATGCTAAAGAAGGACAATTTCCTTATCTTTAGTACCTATGTCAAACGCTGCTTTGTGCTTCGATTTGACCGAGGTATAACGTGAATTTCAAACGGGTTCCAGGTATCCCACAAATGCTTGGTGGCGACTCCGAACATCTCTAATCGTTTCGAGACCCTTACCGAGACGAAACCGATCGATCTAAAATGATCCGGTCGAAAGCATTTTTACGCCGCCGAGCGTGGCTTTCAAAAAAGACCGTTGTACGTCCACAGATCGAAGTGGGCTCGCAGGTGGGCCGTGTCCACAGATTGGCGACTCCGCTGGGGAAAACTAGAACACTTACGTCTTTGTGATCCCTAGATGGTGAGACTCGAATGAGGTCTTGGTTGGAATGCATTAAGTGATATTACGGTCACGGTCGGGTTCTTTGTCCGGGCCCACAACCTAACCCGTTTCGACCAATTGGTTCGTCTCGTCGGCGTGAGTTTTCTCATCCCCGCGTTTCGAATCCCGATCGAGTCAAGCATACCATTGACGTTACACATTTCTGTTTCGTCAAAGAGCTTTCATCACTTTCGAGCACGAGGCTAGGGCACCCTCCTTACACATTTTGTTTGGATTGCTATCCCTCTCGCAAATCGGGGTTTGATCGCTTGGTGTGTAACCCACCCTTTTAAGCCAAAACCCATGTCAGCATAATGCATAATATAATGAAACTGTGAGTGCTTATGTGCTACTTGATCATAAGTACTTCCGTGTCATTTTCAAATTCACCCTTTCGCGCCGTTATAATGGCCATTTCAAACCTCGGTCTTTCGCCGACCGTTGCACGCCTTTCTAGGCCGTCTTAATGACGATTTTCAAACCCAGTTTTGTATAACCATTTCAACACGGCTTTCTAGGCCGTCGTAATGACGATTTTCAAACCTGGTTTTGTATAACCACTTCAACACACCTTTCTAGGCCGTCGTAATGACGATTTTCAAACCCGGTTTTGTATAACCATTTCAACACGCCTTTCTAGGTCATCGTAATGACGATTTTCAAACCCGGTTTTGTATAACCAATTTAAATCACCTTTTCACACCGTTAAAATCGCCGCGTCTAGACACGGATTTTAACCCATTTCGCGTCGACAATGGCTCTTTCAAAACCCAATAAAAGCACACACCCTTTTCTCGAGACACATTCGAGATCCCGAGGACCATACACCGTCCCCGAGACCTCTTCAAATATTTCAAACTCGATTTTCAAAACATACAATTTTGAATTTCAAAAACCGTCTTGGGAAACAATGCACTGTTTTCCGAGCCGATTCAAACTCAAACTGAGTTTTGCAAATAAACTTAAGAAAACCCTTTCAACTGATCGACTTGCGGAGATTTCTACTTTCGGAAGCCGTCCGTTTAAGCGACAAATGAATCTTTTTAAAAATTTCTATTTTCGAAAACTTCAGTCCACCATTCTAATTCCGCCTCGTGTCTATCGAGTCAAAGCAAACGTAGTTATGGGTCGTTACTTATGAGTCGTCTCACCACAAGACCCGTCCAACGGCGTCACGCCGTCATGTTGTACTCGTGTCAAAAGTTCAGTCCACTACTACAGATACAGGCTATAACAACGGTCAAAAACCGTTGTTATATAAAAAAGCGGACGTTGTTAAAGCGTCCGTTGTAAAAGGTTTTAACAACGGTTGGTTTTCTTAAGGAAACCGTTGTTAAAACTATTAACAACGGTTTTATGTATAAAAACCCGTTGTGGAAAGTGTGACTCAATTTTGGGGGGAAAGTTATAACAACGGGTTTTAATATACAAAACCGTTGTTATAACTAAAGACAACGGGTTGTTTGTAAATAACCGTTGTTGTTTGTTCTTAAAAAAAAAAAATTTAAATTAAATATTACTAGATGCATGCATAATTACGGCCCGTTAGAATTCCGATGCATGCATTATTACTGACATCACTGTATATATGAACGGATAATATGGAATGAGAAGGGTTAGTAATAAGATTTGAAGCAGCATTATTGAGAGATATGATGATGATTATGGCACAACTTCCTAACATATTTATTAATTAAAAAGCAACTCAACCCACACATTGCTTAGTATAAATACATTGCATTATCTCAACTAACATTTCCATTATCTCAATATATTCATCTCCAAACCCTAACTGCTAAAACAAACTCTACTTAATCTTTCAAAACAAACTCCAAAAACTCCAACAAAATGAATGATTTCATCCTTAAGACTCTTACCATGATCGAGAACAACAACAACTTCATCCGCCGGTTCCTCCATATTGAGGAAAGTTTCAGGAGCTACCTTGCGGATGCTCGATACGCATCGAAGCACGCCAAAGAAGATGGCTTGACGGAGAGCGGCAGCAGATTGCAGCTATATGACGATATAGCAATCTGGCGAACGGAACCTCCAAATAGCCAAGGAGGAGAGGACGGATACGATAGAGCAGAATAAGATCCTCTATGAAAATATATGAATTGCATTTTTATATATGTAATTTTTTTTTTAATTTATGTATTTATAAATATATATATATATATATATTAATTATGTTTATCTTGCTTCTTCATTG
This sequence comes from Silene latifolia, assembly GCF_048544455.1. NCBI lineage: Eukaryota > Viridiplantae > Streptophyta > Magnoliopsida > Caryophyllales > Caryophyllaceae > Silene > Silene latifolia. The sequence continues at coordinate 71,206,848 of NC_133532.1, forward strand.
TTTTACTAACTAATTATGCGAACAATACTTAAACAAATAACATAATGGTCGATAAAAACACATACATGCAAAAGAAATAAATAGAAAAAGAAAATAATGACGATGAAACTAACAGTGACGGCGAGATTTACCTGATAAATACAGAACGTAATAGACGATGAAATCAACAATGACGACGAGAAGATAAAGCGACGATGAGAAAGTGAGAAAGAGAGAAAGAGAGTGTGTGTTTTGTGTTTGTTTGTCTGCTGTGTTTGTGTTTGTGTATTAAGGGTTGTGTTTTGTGGCTGCAGCAGACTTTTGTTTGTGTGGTTTATAGTATGGAAGGTATTGACAACGGTTATTAAACAACAACCGTTGTGAAATATGTTTTAACAACGGTTTTAAAAAACACCCGTTGTTAAATAAGTTTTAACAACGGGTTTCAAAAATAACCGTTGTGATTACTTTTCACTAACTTTGCGCCAATTTTGCGCCAAATTATTAACAACGGTTGTGCATGTGTGACCCGTTGTTAAAACTAATAACAACGGTTTTTATAACCATACCCGTTGTAATTGATTTTAGTAAAATTCGCGCCATACATTCTACAACGTCTATTGTGATTTTCGTGAATAATCGTTGTTAAAGGGGCGTTGTAGTTGCCTGGATTTGTAGTAGTGGTCAAACATCGTCACGTCATAAATCGAGTCAGCACCACGGGACCACACACGGTCACCCCGTCTTGTTGAGTCTGATCTTGGTCTCGTCTTTTGCGTTGTCTGCGTTCAGTCTTGGAACCGTGTCGGATTGAGTTGTAATGTGAGCCGTTTTTCTTCCTCAGAGCCATGGCCCCGTCTTCAGCTTTGTCCAACAACAATGACAACAGAGATGTCACAAGTGATCAGCTAGCCAGCCTGCTTACCGCTCTTAAGGTCACCCTGGATCGTGTCGAGACCCGTATCGACGCCCTGGAGAACAAGGAAAATGGGGAACATAATACCCCACCTCTGACCGAAACTGAGAAGAGGCTGAAGCTCTTGGAAGAACAGCTCCTAGCCAGGGGTAACAATATCCATCTTGAGAACAAACGAAGGTTCGAACCTGTTGCGGACCAGTTACCTGACAACTTCACCCTGACCGATATGCGTAAGTTCAAGGGAGTGGAGGACCCACTCAACTATATCCGTGCTTTCAAGGACTATATGGCGATTAAAGGGGTCAAACAGGAACTTTTTACTCGGATCTTCCCGTCCTCTTTGGAGCCGATTCCTCGCCAATGGTACTACTCCCTTGATCCGAAAATCCTTAATACTTGGGATGAGATCGCAGTTGAGTTTGCCAAACAGTATACCGACAATGTCGAGATCGAGGCCAATACTCCTACTCTCGAGGTGCTAACACAGAACGACAAAGAAGGGTTCACTGAGTTCCTAACTTGTTAGAGGAGGGTGAGTACTCAATTGGTCACTAAGCCGAATGAATCAACTTTGGTGAAAAATTTTGTCAACAATCTCCGCCCAGTTTTTGCCAACCTACTGAGGTATCAGAATATCAAGACTTTCCAAGATCTGCAGATTCTGGGGACGACCTCCAAAAGGGTGTGGACAGCGGGGGCCACGGGGGCGCTTGGGAAACAAGCGTTTGCATTTGGTATGGAGTCGCCACCAATTTTTATGGGAAATTGGAACCGTTCGAGTACCTCGTGTCATGTCAAGACACAAAGTAAAGACATGAACACTAGGCAATCGTTACCCTTAGCATTCTATGTCTAGAATGACTCTCGTGGATGCCAATGAAAACGGGTGTTCACAGATATCTGGAGTAAGGGGTGAGGGTACGTATTAGGAAGCTCTTTTGATCGAACACCTAATCCCGCCCGCCTCGATAGCGGCCTCTACTAATGATTAGGGAAGTTATTCGTACTCGATATATCGTCGATTGTATGCATGCAATGCAACATCCATTGTTTTGATCCTAGCATGTGAGAATTAGGCTAAGTCGGTGAAACACGTAATTAGCATACAATTGGGTCGAAGTAGGATTTAATGTTCAATTACATGTGAAAACATACAAATGATACAAGAAATAGTGATAATTATGAATTACATTAATGAAAATTACAATAATAAAAATTACAATAATTACATTGGGATAGGCGATTTATGTCGAAAATACCTTTAAAACGGATAATTTGAGAAAAAGAATAAAAGAATGAAGTTACGAACGTATCAGAAGGCGATAATACAGATAATAGTTAATTAATACGTAGACTAAATAAGCTAAGTCAAGGCAGAAACGGAGTTCAGGGACAGAATTCAGCCAGGAACAGGCGCAGGAGAGCTGCGTCCTTTGGAATAGGCGCAGCAGACGCTGCGTCTGTTCATTGGCTCAATTCTGGCTATGAAGTCGTAATTGCAAGCCGTTAATGTTAATTGGTGAATTTAAGGATCGATTAAATTATTTACTCGGATGAAAGTGATTAGCAGGTTATTTAACATATGAATGGGTCGTGAAAACAGTAAAACATGAATAAGACGGAATTGAACGAATTAATTACAAGATGGAATAATGACAGAAGTGAAAAATATTAACAAACTAAACAAATTAATTCAATTGATTAAGTTAGATACAATGGTTTAATGACGAATATGCGATGAACATGTGAATAAGCAGATGTAAACTATATAAAAGACGAATTCCAGAAACCCAATATTGACGAATTGAATCTCTACAACCCGGAATTGAATTTAATGATGAAAAACCCGCGAATATGAGATTATTTAGGATTTAAGTCGGATTTGAATAATAAAAAACATATTAATGATGATGATTAATGTAATACATGTGAACTATATGCTATCCTAACGAAGAATTAACAAATAAACGAAACAAACAAAAGGATTTTGACGAATAACAGAGGACGAACGAAGAAGAAAGGAAGCAGGAACTGCGGCAGCCTCACGAAGAGGCGCAGCAGGAACTGCGCTCCTTCGAAGAGGCGCAGCAGTTGCTGCGTCCTTTCTCGACGGTTATCTATTGGAAATCCGTAAAAAGAGGTTTGAAAGCATGGTTTTAGAAATCGGTTTTAATGGTATTTTCGACATAAACCTTACAATTGATGGTACAAAAAGGTAAATACAATAAATAAAAGAGAGATTACACCCTCAGACTTACATGTTGACGAAACGAGAAGGACTAAGATATCGATTAGTGATGCTCGACACGAATGCAAAGAAAGTGCCCTCGTATGAGGAAAACGATTAATTAATTAAGTTGATTATTGTGTAGTTGGTCAAATTGGTCGGTCATGCAAACGGGGAGGCTGGTACTCAGAAGGATCCGAGCTTACGTGGTCGAAAGTTCAAGCACGTAGACGCCAAAAAGTAAGAACAAAGTCTAGAATGCAAAGGGAGAAGAGAAGGGCGGACACTCGCGTGAAAAATATGAGGAGCGAAGGCTCCTATTTATACTAATCACGTGAAGGAACTAGGGTTTCGGAGACTCTTTGGAAGTGAATCTCGGAAAGATATGAAAAAGATACGAGAAATATGCAGAAAAGGGACTCGGAAGAGGCGCAGCAGCCACTGCGTCTCTTGGAAGAGGCGCAACACCTGCTGCGTCTGTTCCCAAGTGGTTTCCTCCTGCAGAAGAAAGATCTCCGTGTTTGAGTTTTGGTAGGACGGAAATAATTCGGTTTTCCTTAATATCTTATGTGAATATTACGGGAAATTACTTACTAAAAAATAAAATTTATGAAATATGGAATTGAAATATCCGGAACATTCCAGAACATTCTGACTCGGGATTTAACGGTTATCAGAAAATGGAGACGGTTTTAGGCCCGAACTCCGAATGTACTCTAATTACTGTCAAAACGACCGTATCGGGACGTAGATGACAACTAAGAGGTAGACATTAATATTTGAGCAATCACTTGACGATAATCTTACGAATTGTCACAAATCGTTCCGCGTACCAAACATGCGGCCCAATCATCACCGACTGGTTTGCGGGAGGTGCAGAAATGAGGTATCTACAGAGCCCCCACTTTGACTGAGGCTTGGACAAGGCGAAAGTCAAAGTATAGCCATCAGGTCAATCGAAGATTACAACCTGACGACTATGGCGACGCGAGGCGGCTCAAGGGGTCTGAGCCAAGGACCTGTCGTCGGGAACATTTTAGAGTCTGTCGACTATCAGGGAGGGTCGTTTAAAGTCCATTAGACTACGTAAGGAGGCTCGCCAGCCATAAGGAGAGACCATACCTGAGACTTCTTTCTCGAGATGCTTCCAGAGGTGCGTAGGAGCTAAGGTTAAGCGTAGGAGCTAAGGGTAAGACCTAAAGGATACATAAGGATTGGCGCTAGGGTGTGGGACCCTAAAGGAAAGCATCGGCGGGAATCAGGCCTAAAGTAAGTTCAACTTAAGGGTAACTAAAGCTTGGGTATAGGAACTCTATTGGTTTGGGAACTTGAAGGCTTATGAACCTAAAAGGATTGGGATCCTATAGTTAAAAAATCCTAATTTCGGGTCTACGAACCTAGGAAAGAAGGCTTTGGTTTGGGAAATTCTGGAGAACGACACCTTTGTCGCACCCCGCGGGGAAACAAGAAACATTGTGAGTAGCAGGAAATAGGCGGGAACTGCTGAGAGGAAAACTGCTTTGGGTAGTTTTTGGGAAATAATTGCGAGTAGCAGGACACAGGCGGGAACTGCTGAGAGGAAATCTGCTTAGGTAGATTGTCAATCCTTACGTCTTGAGAGAGACAGTGCGTCCGCTTACTCTCGCTAGAGACACGATTGGGAATTTATTCTTCTTGTTATGAGAGGGAAAGTATATCCGCTTACTCTCACTGGAGACATAATGAAGGTGTGTCGAATTTTGTGAAGGAATGAATGCTCGTTGCGACAAGCAAAAGGTCTTGGACGGAATAATTAATACGCGACAGTCTGCTGTGGGCTTGGAAATGCGGGCCGAAACGAAAGAAAATCGGCAAACAGACCAACAGAATGAAAATAGAATCGGGGAAGAGGCGCACCAAAGATGGGCCCACAAATAACGAATTCATAACGAATTTTTGAAAATCCATATGGAGGGAACAAAAGGAAGAGGCGCAGCAAGAGCTGCGTCTCTTGGAAGAGGCGCAGCGCCCGCTGCGTCTATTCCCCAAATTGATTTTCCTGCGTAAAAACGCTAAAATCAGGAGGCTTTGTATTCATTTGCTCGAAACATAAATCACACATTTCTCTCTCAAATCTTCACCATTTCCGTCAAGGTTTGATTCAAAAGCTTGCATTAATCATGACTAATCGAGGTATGTGTCTCAATCTTGCAGTAATCATCCACATTCGTCTGATTTTGAGCCGAAAAATCTAGGGTTTATGACCCATTTAATCGAAAATTTGGGGCTTTTCCCCCAAATGAATTTGCCTTGTCAAATTGACACTAGAAATGGATAGAATGTAATATTAGGAACATAACCAGGTATTTGTTTCGAATTTTCATCAAGTTTTGAGCCTTTGAGTGAAATTTGAGACGGTTTTACAGCTGAACCGTAAATAGCTTCGAAAGTAGCCTTAGGAATGCCCATTTGCGGTGGAACTTGATATTTGGGATCCTTGAATGATGGGTAAACTTTCTACCATCTCGGAATTTTGATTCATAATGGCTTTTTCAGGACACTTTTCTAGGGCATAATCGCCATTATAACGAAATGCTGCCAAAATTTCGACTCGAACCCGGAACTAGGCTTCGAATTAGGCTTGACTTGACCCAATTTATCACATGAGTGATCGGGTAGGTGGGAATATGGCCAAGTATGGCGAAAAAGGAGCGGTTTCAGTGCTTCCGAAGGCTCGAAAATCCCCTAACCAAGGCTTGTCGTCATGTGACGCGGCCTAAATTTGCTTTAATGTTGCAGGTGATGAGGCTTCTACTTCTGGGAGAGCTCCCATGGAGATTGACACTGCTACTGTTGAGGAGGCTTTAGAGCAGGCCTTCACCGCTGCGGTGATGGCTGTCGGGGACGAGGCTCACGAGGAGGAAGCCGTCGAGGAGGAGGAGGCCCCGAGACGGGCCAACGTCGGACGAGGAGGTCGTCAGCTGAGAGGAGTTCCTGCGTGGGCTGAGACTTGGGAGAGCAGGCACCTCGTGTGGGCTGCAGAGGGTCACCTATCCTACAGGACGGTGAAGAGTTTGGTAAATAGGAATTCACTACTCACTACTCATCCCTTTTCATTCTTTTGTCCAAATTTCTTTCAAATTTCATTCAAAACTAAAGATAGCTTTGTTTCAAATCACAATAGGAGGCCGGGACCATCAGGTCGTTCTCGGGTTACACGACAGTGATGGAGCACTACGAGCGGCTGTCGGCGGAGGAGAGGGCCATGATCGAGCGTGGAGCGTTCGGTCCTTTGGTTCAGGTCTGGAGGGATATCGCAAAGAGGAAGTTGCGGGCTAACCTTAGCCTGGTCCGTGCTTTCTTGGACCGATTCTGGGATACGACTTCCACAATTCACATGCCTTTTGGTGAGGTGGGAGTCACTTTGGAGGATTACGGCATGATTTCTGGTCTGCCGTGCGGGACCGAGGAGGTGGTGTGGCCGGAGACTGCCATGAGGGCGGACTCGGCCGAGGCGAGAAGACTGATCGGCTGGAACTTGTCGCCGAAGGTTGTTACAGTGCCGGGTTTGATACCCAGTTGCTACGTTCGAGACTACTTTGTGGGGAAGACCCCGGCGCTGGTGACGATTGACGGGAGGGAGACGGCTCCTCCTCCTCAGACTGGTGGCGAGAGGGCCTGCCCGTGGCTCGGTGGTTTCGTCTTCGATTTACCTCGGAGACAAGGGCGAGAGGCTGTCGACGAAGCTTCTTCCCTTCCTTTCTGACCTGAGTTCCCTAGGACGTTGGGACTGGATCACTGCTGGTTTTGCGGTCCTCATCCACTACATGAGGGCCATGGTTCGTCCAGAGTTGATAGAGAAGGGGACTTCTCCTGGTGCTGTCGGACCTGGACTACTGCTGGAGGTATGAACCTTCCTTTAGACCAAAGTAAATTCCTTTTCTTTATCAAATCACGAAAGATCGTCATTGATTATTTTGCTTTGCAGGCGTGGGTGTACTCCTACTTCCCGAGCCTCGCGCCCAAGAGGACGGAGCCGCTGGAGAGGGCCTATCCCGCGGTGAGGGATTGGGTGATGTGCCGGACGAAGAGCAAGCGTTCTTCTCACAACGTCTACCGGTGGGACGTGAACGCTCTTCAGCTGAGTAGCGTGAGTATCCCACTTATATTTGCTCGTGCTTCTTATATTTACTTTTAATTGATCGTAGGAATGATCCTTTTTATCTTGTCTCAGTGGGTGCCCCGTCCTTGGGCGGAGTACGCTGGAGCGCCTCCTTTTGTGGCTGAGGTCCTTCGACCTAGGAGCTCGGGCCGACTGCTGTTGAGGACGTCGATGGGTCCTGTGTGGTACTTGGGCGAGCGTTTGGCTCGTCAGTGCTTGTGGGACGTGTTGACGGTTCCCGTCGATCCTCCAAGGACGATGTTTAGGGAGCCTTCTGAGGCTGAGAGGGAGGCGGACTTGGCTGGTGCCAGTGGCGACGCCCTTCTTCTTCCTGGCGAGGACTACTCGGCGTTCCTTTACGGGAAGTTGGCGTAATGGCCGGTAGTGGTAGGTATCTTTTATTTTTCCTTTTGATTTGATTTTTGAGAATCATGATGAAAGATCATCGATTGATGGGAACCATTTGTCTTTGTAGGAGGTCGAGGCGGCGGGCATCGAGCCCCCAGAGTACCTCGAGACCCTCGAGTACACTAACGCGACCGGGAGGACGACGATCTCCGTGCTGCGTGACTTCGACGTAGCTGTGACGGATGCTGGCCTGGACGACTGGCAGCATCTGATTCGGAGGGTGAGCCTCTAACTTGTATAACCTTTGTGTAAGAACACATTTGATTGAGTTTGTTCAAATGTTGAGAATTTCTTTTAAAAAATGCAGGTTCCGCCGTCTCGGTTTGTGGCGTTGTGGAGGGTGGCCAACCGGCTGCGAGCTACTACCGTCGAGGCACTTGTCGGCGGTCGAGGTCGTCAGGTATGAACCTTACGCCTATCCTTTTTTTGATTTTTTTTTTTTGCCTTTCTGATTTTGATTGAAATGATTGACACGAACCAATTTTCTTGTTTATAGGGTGACCGCGAGCTGGAGCGAGAGTTGGCCCAGTCCCGGGAGGAGACGGCTCGCTTGTTGAGGGAGCTCGAGGTTCGGGATGCCGAGAATGCCGCTCTTGCGGCAAGAGTTGCAGAGTTGGAGGGCGCCCAGCAGTAGTTTCGTGTAGCCTTCGTCGTATTTTGCACATTTGTACATTGATTTTGAACATTTTTTTTTTGGACTTTGTTTGGGGCTCGAGCCCCCAGTTTGCTGTACATTTCCTTCGTTTGGTATATATACGATGGCCTGAGTGCCTTTGCTGCTGAATTGTGTTGCTTGTACCTGCAGGTTAATTTCGAACAGGTTTGGTAGAAGACGGTGTACGCCGTCATGCTGCCGAAAATTACATAGAAAACAAGCAAAGCATACATTTGTATATACATATGGCCTTAATTAGCGCAAAATTTGAGACTCGAAAGAATGCAAAAAATGCAAAAAAATGCCGAAAATGACCGGACGGTAGGGAGGGTTACCCCCTAAAAAAAAGAAAAAGGGAATTTATAAGTTAGAAATGTAGAAATGAAGTGAAGAAATAGAAATTGATATATACATGTTGAGATTCGCTAAAATAAACGAATTAAATGAAACTTATTTCCTAAAAATGAAAATGAAATTTATTGCCTAAAAATGAAAACGAAATTTATTTCTTAAAAAGAAAATGTGCACATGTGGTAAAAATGGCGAAAATGTCGATGTCGCCTCGAAATGCGTGACCGCGAAATATAGGAAACTTGAAACATGGTAATCTTCCCGTATTTACCAAAATAATAACCCGTAGGAATAGAAAATTATTCGTCATGGAATTAGGAAAGATCCAACGCGGAAAATCACGGAAGTGAAGCTGAGGAAAAGGCACAGCATGAGCTGCGTCCCTTTGAAGAGGCGCAGCAGGTGCTGCGCCTGTTCCCAGGTTGTTCCGTTCTGACGGATTTTTGGAAACAACAATTAGTATAAATAGAAACGTCGATGGAGCTTTTATTCACACAAATCTTCCGTCTCATCTTCGTCTAAATACATAAAATTCTCAAATAAATTCTTCATCATGAATACTTTGGAGATCCGCTTGAAGGAATGGACCAACGAGTTTTCAAATATGGAGAAGCATGATATGGGTTCTTATAATTTTGGATCGTTATTGAGTTTGAAACTCATCAAGGTTGTGAAACCGTTCTTGGATGCTTGCCTTGACTACTAGGACCCGAACTACCACGTTTTTGTGTTCCCTGGAGGTGATATTTGCCCCTTTCTTGAAGAAATTGCTGCTATTGGTGGATGGGACCCCGAACATTTGCCTGCCATTCCTTCTACTTCTCAAGGGTACAAAAGCAAATTTAGAGATTTGCTCGGATTGACTAGACTTGAGGTGGACCGTCTAGTTACCTCAAAAGGTGTGAGGATGTTGGACTTCATAGATCGATTTATCAACAGGGCCGACCCCACCGTTTCTCAGGTTGCTAGGCGGAGGGCATTTGCCTTTTGCTTGTTGCATGTGTATGTCTTCCGGGGGCATGTTGATGAAGACTTGAAAGGTGATCCCCGTCTTTTGGGCCTTGTTGAGCAGATGGAGCTGCGTAGGAGCCCAGCTTGCTTATGCTTAGGAGAGATTATATTGGGTTTGGATAATAGGAAATCCAACCGTGATCTGCCGTTCTTGGGGAGTCCCGTCATTTTGTAGGTAAAAGACACCTTTTCTTCGTTTTTTTTTTCGTATTTTTTTTCGTATTTTTTTCTTTTTTCTTCGTTTTTTTTTTTTTTTTTTTTTTCGTTTTTTTCGATGTCTAATACCTGCTTTTGGTAGGTTTGGCTTATGGAGCGGCTCCGATTGATCGAGCCCCCAGTTCATGCGCTTTCCTATCATGCCCGTTCGATTGCGATGAGGACGAGGTTGTACATGGTGGACTTCACCCGGGTCTGTGATTATTGGAAGAACAAGCTGAAGAGTGATGATGGCCCGTTGATCAGGTGGGTCGTTCCGTGGTGGCACCTCAAGTCCGTCACTGGAGTGTCTTCTTTGGATCCCACTAGGTCGGTGCGCATTCCCGGATTGGAGTTTATGGTATGCATCTTTTCGGAAAGGCTGATGAGACAAGTTGGGCTGAAACAGACGATCCCGAGGCTTGATACCGTCCCGCAGACTGCTATGGCGCTTACTACAGAAAGCCGAAGAGAGTGGGCCATTAAATGGGCCCAAAGAAACATGTGGTTCTTGAATTTCTCCGCCAATGCTTTATGGGTGTCGGATTCTTATCTGAGGTGGAGAAAGGCTACAACTCCGGAAGAGCGCGAGAAGTTGAGGAAGCGCGAGCCCATCGACTACAAGGTGCGCGAGGGAGAGAAAGAGAAAGAGAAGCATCTGACAGAAGGAGAAGAAGAAGCCGGGTTTCAAGTTGTTCATCCTTCGAAGAAACCAAAGATTACTCCTGTCGTGGAAATGGTGATTGGAAAGAATGGAAAAGCTAGGCCTCGAGAAAGACCGTTGGTGATTAGGTCTGAAGTGGCGCAAGAGCGTCCGGCTCGAGGTCGTGACAAGAAATATGACAAGAATGACAAGGGCAAGGGGAAGATGGAGGAATAGCCCGAATCTCTTTATTATTATTTGATTATTATTATAGTTGTTGTTGTAATAAAAAGGAGAGATTTTTAGAATCCTAGCCAATTCTATTTTTATTATGTAGCGTATTATTATTAGAAGATGAATGAAATAAAAAGGTTAAGTGGTTATGAAACCGTTGTGATTTTCTATTTATTATTCTTGTCGAATTTCAAATGCGATGCAAATGTCCTTCTATTTACATTTTAGATATAATGGGTTGAATCCTGTGAAGGATTGCCTACGTATTCACTTAAAAAACGAAATTAAACCCTTGCGCGTAGTTCGAGTAAATGTAAAAGAATAATTGTTCTAAGCAAGAGCTTGTAATGAACTTAGAAAAGAAGCATGAGCTTTTGCTTACTCTGAAGGTGCGAATTTAGTTTATTTGATGATATGAGGATAACAAATTTGTCAAAATGCAAGAGCACAGTGACATTGGCTTATTTCAGCTTGGCCAGGGGCCGTTTATTTAATGCCACAAGAGCGACACGTGGGGTTACGCGAGGCGCGTTTTCCTTCCTATTCTAGGCATAGTATCGTTTCAGTTGGTCAAGGTTTATTGGGTTTGAAAACTCATTCCCATCTAGGTCTGTGATCCTAACCGCACCCCCTGGGAGTATGGATTTGACCAGAAATGGTCAGGCCCAATTAGGTTTGAATTTTCCCCGTGGGTCGACAGGTAAAAGAGCTCTAACCGATTTAAGCACTAAGTCTCCTTCTTTGATGTTTCTTGGCCTAACCCTTTTGTTGAAAGCTCGTTTGATACGAGCTTGATATGTTTGGACATTATGTAAGGCGCGTAGCCTACGTTCATCCAGGAGGATGAGCTCTTCATATCTATCCCTCTTCCAATCGGCTTCCGGGATTTGACTTTCTAGTAAAATACGCAAGGATGGTATTTCTAGCTCGACTGGTTGTACAGCTTCCATGCCGTAGGTCAAATAGAAATAAGTAGCCCCAGTGGGCGTCCTGACAGATGTACGATACCCCCATAAAGCAAAGGGTATCTTGCTTGGCCAATCTCTATAGTTGTCAATCATTTTCTTGAGGATTGTGACAACATTCTTGTTTGCCGCCTCTACCGCGCCGTTAGTCTGTTGTCTATAGGGCGAAGAGTGGTGATGCTTAATCTTGTATTTGGCTAGCAATTGCTCGGTTTCAGCTTGGAAATGTGACCCGTTATCGCTAATGATCTCGTGTGGGCAACCATACCGACAGATGATGTTGTTTTGTATGAATTTTGCCACATTTTTAGCCGTAAGACCAGTGTAGGAAGCCGCTTCTACCCATTTGGTGAAATAGTCGATTGCTACTAGAATGAAACAGTGACCTCCTGTTCCGGCCGGGGTTATCTTTCCGATTATGTCAATTCCCCATGCAGAAAATGGCCAAGGGGATGTCATTGTATAGAGCAATGAAGGAGGGACATGTTGTACATTCCCGAAGCTTTGGCAATTATGGCAATGTCTTACGTATTTGATGCAATCGGATTCCATTGTGGTCCAATAATATCCCAAACGTGTGATTTTCTTTGCCATCATTGGCCCACTCATGTGAGGACCGCATTCTCCGTCGTGGACTTCTTCCATCACCTTTCGTGCCTGTGAATGATTGAGGCAACGTAGGACTATACCAAGAGGTGTTCTTTTGTATAATTCTCCCTGCATGAGAATGTATTGGGAAGCTAGTAGGCGTATAGCGCGTTGTCCCCTCTTGTCCGTCGTTCGATGCATAAAGTCATTTCCACCATGTGATCTAACATATTAATCAATGATGCAAGTTTCGCAAGAGCGTATGCAAATTGATTTTCCTCCCGAGGTAGGTGTAGGTAGGTTACGCGATCAAATAATTGAGCGACTTGGTCTATTCTAGCCTGATAAGGTGCGAGGCTTTCGCTTCGGATTTTCCAAGATCCTGTAACTTGGTTAATGATTAGTGATGAATCCCCATGTACTCGGAGGTTTTTAATGCCCAAGCTCACTGCCGCTTGTAGTCCAATGAGACAAGCTTCGTATTCTGTGGCATTGTTTGTCACCTCGAAGTCGAGTTTGACAGCAATTGGTGTATGCTCGCCTTCAGGAGAAATGAGCAACACTCCTATTCCGAATCCTCTTAAGTTTGATGCTCCATCAAAGTATAGGTCCCAGGAGTCTACATCAGTTTGGAGTATATCCTCGTCTGGAAATGACCATGTATCTATTGTTTGTGCATCATCGATATGATTTTCTGCGAAAAATTCGGTGACGGCGCGACCTTTTATAAATTTCAGTGGCACGTATTTGAGGTCGAATTCTGAGAGCATCAAGGTCCATCTTGCTAGACGTCCGTTGAGGACGAGTTTCTCGAAGAGGTATTTGACTGGATCCATTTTGGAGTATATTTTGACGGAGTAGCTAAGCATGTAATGGCGTAGCTTCTTCGTTGCCCACACAAGAGGGAGGCATGTCTTTTCGAGTTGCGAGTATTTGCACTCGTATTCCAAGAACTTCTTACTAAGATAGTAGATAGCTCTTTCTTCACTTCCTACAGTTTGAGCCAGTATGGCACCCATGGCCGTTTCGGTTACTGTGAGATATAAACCAAGAGGTTGATCTCGTTGTGATGGCATGAGCACTGGTGGTTTAGCCAATATCTCCTTGATCCGGTCAAATGCCTTTTGACAATCGTCATCCCACATGGTGTGGTCTGTTTTCTTGAGTTTCTTGAAGATAGGTTCACAAATCATCGTAAGTTTTGATATGAATCGACTTATATATTGCACCTTTCCTAGGAATCCTCTGACTTATTTTTCTGTTTGAGGTTGTGGCATTTCGATCAGAGCTTTGATTTTGGAAGGATCTATTTCTATACCTCTTTGACTAACGACGTATCCCAGGAGTTTGCCATATGTTACCCCGAATGTGCATTTTTGAGGATTGAGTCTCATGTTGTACTTTCGTAGCCTTGCGAAGAACTTGCGAATATTCGCAATATGCCCTTCTCTTTCCTTGGATTTGACAATCATGTCGTCTACATATACCTCAACCTCTTTGTGCATCATGTCATGTAAGAGTGTAGTTGCGGTGCGTTGGTACGTAGCTCCGGCGTTGATCAATCCGAACGGCATTACCGTATAGCAGTAGGTTCCCCATTGGGTGACGAATGCGGTTTTATGCATATCTTCCATGGCCATCTTGATTTGGTTATAACCCGCATATCCATCCATGAAGGATAGTAATGCGTGGTCCGCAGTATTGTCTACCAATATGTCGATGTGAGGTAGAGGGAAGTCATCTTTTGGACTTGCTTTGTTTAAGTCCCTAAAGTCAACACAAACGCGGATTCTCCCATCCTTCTTGGGTACGGGTACTATGTTAGCTACCCAGTCAGAATACTCGGAAACTTTGATGAACCCGGCTTTGAATTGTTTGTCAACTTCTTCCTTAATCTTTAGAGCCCATTCTGTTCTCATTCGTCGAAGCTTCTGTTTCACAGGTTTGAAGCCTGGCTTAATCGAAATCCTATGTTCAGCGATATCCCTGTCGATCCCTGGCATATCTTTGTAGGACCAAGCGAAAACGTCTTTGAATTCATTTAGGAGGTCTATGAAATCGGCCCTTTCGGTAGAGCTCAAGGTAGTCCCTATCCTAAGTTCTTGGGGTTCTAGTTCGGTTCCTACGTTGATGGGTTCGGTGTCCTCTATTACTGGTCCCCCTTCCCCTTCCTGTAGTATTTCTTTGGCTACGTAGGGAGGTATTTCGATTGAGTCTGGGTCTTGGTCATCCTCAGTATCATCGTAAACAGAATTGCACTCAAGATAACACAAAGAGTAAGCAGAATCTGATTTATTCATATTAAAATTTGAGTAAAGTTGAAACAAAGAAGCCAACTAATCCATGGTCAGTGGCGGCAAAGGGACAGCGGTTGGGGCATTTCCCGAACTACTGTGACTACTCGAGACTAAGCTAGGAGAAACGAAGGGAGTGGGGATGACGACAGGAGTAGACTCTCTAATGACTTCTCTAGACTCCGAATCTGACTCCGACTCCGACTCGAACTCATCGTCTTCTGGTTCTCGTTTGAACATCTCTCCTTCTCCAGTGGTGAGCTTGAAGAGTCTTCCTTGATTGTTGGTCCATTTGATAGATTTTCTCCATCCTTTTTGCTGTTTCGCGTCGGTTTCTGTGATCAATGCGGTGGGGTTGAAGCGATCGTCTTGAAGTATCATGGTAATGATCTCATCCTGCGCGGCCCTAACGAATTGATCTTCTCCAAACAATAGGCTAACAGCTTGGTCGTCTAAGCAAGGTGCTTGACGGGTTTTGACGGTAGCAATCGTGAAAGATCTCGATTCCGGCTAACTTCCTCTCGAGATAATGCCAAGGTTCGGGAAATCCGTGAAATAGTTCTAGACTTCCTTCTTGAACAAAGTACCCATTCAAAGTAGGGAGATAGGGCCTCATTCGGACTCCTACGTGCTTGCGGTTTTGGACTTGGGCGAGCATTTCGAGAACCTCCTCTTTTGTGGGTTTGTACCCTAGTCCAAGTGGTATCCTTGTTGAGTTGCCTTCCTTGTATGGTGCGAAGGTATTCTTCCGAAGAGGGTTCAAAGGCATTCCAGGGAAGTATCCCCGGGTTTTAAGTATGTGGTTGACCACCATTGGAGTAGGGATTATAGTATAAGGGTGCCAACTCACTTTCTATGACACTTACACTTTGGAAGCCCCCAAGTTCGTATACGGGATCCCCAAGGACTTGATTGTTCGATTGCTTTTCGATTATTGCCTTGATGTGTGACGAAGTGATCATCACTACTTTGCCATTTAGTGGGATCTTGATCTTTTGATGAAGGGTGGATGTTACCGCTTTGGAAGCGTGAATCCATGGCCTTCCCCGAAGTATATTGAATAAAGCTTCAATGTCCACTATTTGGAAGTTAACCTTTCGTTCGATTGGTCCCGTGGCTATGGTTAGGTTAGCAAGTCCTACTACTTTTCGTCGTATACCGTCATATGCACGCACACCTTGATTGGTAGGGGTCCAATCCGACTCTTTCATGCCCAGCTTGTATGCCGTTTTGAGGGGTATGACGTTGACCTCGGAGCCACCATCCACCAAGTTCATTGACACATTCTTCTTTAGACAAATGACAGTGATGTATAGAGCAAGGATGTGACTAGCGCCGAAAGGTGGCAAATCTTCGTCCGAGAAAGTAATAGGATTACTTAGCTTTGGTGACTCTTGGAAGACCAAGTTGACTATATCTTCACGAGTGGAGTTATGCTCTACATTTAGCTTGGCCAAAGCTTGCAGTAAAGCTTGGCGATGTGGGAATGAGCTTGCTACTAATTGCCAAACTGAAAGATCAGCCTTTGTCTTCTGTAATTGTTTGAGCAAATGATCAGTGGAGTCATCTTCGTTGTCATTTGGTGTGATGACGTTGGTTGGACCATTTTGAGTAGTTCTTTGATATGGACGACCCGAACGAGTTAGGTGGTCCACATCTTGGTCTTCACCATTTTGGACTATTTCTTTGACTAGGAAGTTTTCAATGAGATACTCGTCCTCATCATCGTCGGCCCAAACTCCATTGATTGCAGCTAGTTCCCTCATTCTCATGATATCATCTTCTAGTCGTATGATTTGATCGACTAGTTTATCAACCACGGTGATTATTTCTTGCATAGTGTCATTTTGAGAGAAGATTAGTGGCACATGTTCTGCGGGTATTGCGTTGGGATTGCGTGAAGTTGTTACCATGTTTTCTAGTTCCCAAACTTGTCTATCAACACTCCTTGCCCATGTGATGAAGTCGGAAATGGTAGGGGAGATAGTAGAGTAGAGCCCTTCATTCTCGATTGCATGAATTTCATTTTGATGGGAGAAATGAGGTGTGAGCAATCTAAGGTAGATTCATCACTTGTGATCACTAGAACTCCAAGAGGATTCTGAGTGTTGTTGGGCTTACCTCCCGGTGGTATTGGTAGTCGACCATCTTCAATCATGTCTTGAAGCACGTTTTTCAACTTGTAGCATTTTTTTGTGTCGTGCCCCTTGCCCCTATGGTATTCACAGTACGAATTCTCGTCCCAAAACTTGGACTTCCTTTTGGGTTCGGGAGTAGGTCCAATGGGTTGGAGTTTACCTTGCTTCATTAACCTTTTTAGAGCGTTGGAGTAAGTGTCCCCAAGGTTTTTGAATTTCCTTTGTGGGGTAGTTTTCTTGGATGGCTCGAGGAGGTTAACTTCATCGGTCTTACTAGTAGAGCCGTATGAACGACTTGTGGAACCTTGAGATCCTTGACCTACCGTTTTGGACAAGAGTCCTTTACGGATGTCATCTTCAATCCTTGTCCCTAGTACGGTCAAGTCCTTGAAAGTCTTGATGTTTTGGTATCTCAAATGATTGGCAAAGATGGGCTTGAGATTATCCACAAACTTCTCCACAAGAGTAGCCTCGTCCGGGCGTTCAACTAGTTGAGTGCTAGTCTTCCTACACCTACTTAGGAAGTCGGTGAATCCTTCTTTGTCATTTTGGGTAAGAACCTCTAGAGTACGCATGTTGACTTGGATCTCGGCATTATCCGCATATTGCTTGGAGAACTCGATTTCGGCATCTTCCCAAGTAGCGACCTTCTTGTGATCTAAAGAGTAGAACCATTGCCTTGGGATGGTATCAAGAGATGAAGGAAAGATCCTTAAGAACATCTGGGGTTTCATGCCTTTGATAGACATGTAATCCTTGAAGGCACGAATGTGGTTCAAAGGGTTCTCGTGTCCCTTGAACTTAGGGATGTCCGTCATACTAAAGTTAGTTGGCAATTTGGAATTGACGGCCTCATACTTGCGATTGTTCTCCCTATAAATGTCATCACCCTTAAGGTACATCAATTGCTCCTCTAGGTATTGGAGTCTTTTCTCAGCTACAGTCATCCCCATGAGAGGATTTTCATCCTTGGATTCATTGTCAGAGTCACGTAGTACTTCACTTTCATGAGGAGGCAACCTTCCCTCTACGGCATAGATACGACCTTCGATGAGCTCAAGGCGGTCATAGGTTTGTTCTTGAGTAGCTTGCATTTGGGCTAGCGTGGCTAGGATTCGATCATTACCATTTTGAAGTTGGTTGAAGTTTGTTTCATCACTTGATCCGGGCATCTTGGAAACAAGATAAGAGATCGGCGACGAATCAAAACACGATCGACCATTCTAACACACTTGCTATAAGAAGAAATGTTTTGACTCGTGAAGTGGGTGTGTGCCACTTGTGTTGAGTGAACTTTGAAGAAAGACAAGTTTTTTGAAAATGTGTGTCCTAGTCAACTATGGTGTAGTTGTAGGAGTGGACTCGAAGTGAGGTTTTGAAATGGGCTTGTGGCCCGAATTTTGACACGACAAATGGACAGAGTTTTGACCGGATTTTGCGCTAATTAAAAGCCCATTTCGAAATTTTGCTTGAAAATGGGTTTTGATTTTTTGAAAAATCGTCATGGTTTTGTTTAGAAATGGTGATCATGTAAGGTATACACATTTATAAAAGCATTATAACGGGATGCTGAGTGCATTTAGAAAAGGTTTTGGTTTAAAGGGTGGGTTGCCATACCGAACCATCAAACCCGAAGACTGTGGAGAGCCTCGTGCCAAACAAGAGTAAGGCCGATTCCTAGTCCATTTCCTCAAGTAGTGAAGGCCCTTGATACAAACAAGAGTAAGCATCATGGTATGGATGACGTCAATCACTATCCATCCTTAGGCCCAAATAAGAATTAGGACCGTTTAGACGGGACGATTGGTCGAATGGGTTGGGTTGGGCCTAGGAAGGCCGAATAAAAAGGTCTAGGAAGACCGAGTTATGAAAACCGACAATTGTCTCGTACAAACTATTCCCTAACCTTGTTCAAGTTTCACCCTTGGCTACACGTAAGTGTATTATCCCCAGCGGAGTCGCCAAACTGTGGACAGCGGGGGCCACGGAGGCGCTTGGGAAACAAGCGTTTGCATTTGGTATGGAGTCGCCACCAATTTTTATGGGAAATTGGAACCGTTCGAGTACCTCGTGTCATGTCAAGACACAAAGTAAAGACATGAACACTAGGCAATCGTTACCCTTAGCATTCTATGTCTAGAATGACTCTCGTGGATGCCAATGAACACGGGTGTTCACAGATATCTGGAGTAAGGGGTGAGGGTACGTATTAGGAAGCTCTTTTGATCGAACACCTAATCCCGCCCGCCTCGATAGCGGCCTCTACTAATGATTAGGGAAGTTATTCGTACTCGATATATTGTCGATTGTATGCAAGCAATGCAACATCCATTGTTTTGATCCTAGCATGTGAGAATTAGGCTAAGTCGGTGAAACACGTAATTAGCATACAATTGGGTCGAAGTAGGATTTAATGTTCAATTACATGTGAAAACATACAAATGATACAAGAAATAGTGATAATTATGAATTACAATAATGAAAATTACAATAATAAAAATTACAATAATTACATTGGGATAGGCGATTTATGTCGAAAATACCTTTAAAACGGATAATTTGAGAAAAAGACTAAAAGAATGAAGTTACGAACGGATCAGAAGGCGATAATACAGATAATAGTTAATTAATACGTAGACTAAATAAGCTAAGTCAAGGCAGAAACAGAGTTCGGGACGAGACCAAATTCAGAAAAAGCAAGCAGAGTCGCGTCCTTTGGAATAGGCGCAGCAGACGCTGCGTCTGTTCATTGGCTCAATTCTGGCTGTGAAGCCGTAATTGCAAGCCGTTAATGTTAATTGATGAATTTAAGGATCGATTAAATTATTTACTCGGATGAAAGTGATTAGCAGGTTATTTAACATATGAATGGGTCGTGAAAAAAAGAAACATGAATAAGACTAATTGAACGAATTAATTACAAGATGGAATAATGACAGAAGTGAAAAATATTAACAAACTAAACAAATTAATTCAATTGATTAAGTTAGATACAATGGTTTAATGACGAATATGCGATGAACATGTGAATAAGCAGATGTAAACTATATCAAAGACGAATTCCAGAAACCCAATATTGACGAATTGAATCTCTACAACCCGGAATTGAATTTAATGACGAAAAACCTGCGAATATGAAATTATTTGGGAATTAAGTCGGATTTGAATAATAAAAAAACATATTAATGATGATGATTAATGTAATACATGTGAACTATATGCTATCCTAACAAAGAATTAACAAATAAACGAAACAAACAAAAGGATTTTGACGAATAACAGAGGACGAACGAAGAAGAAAGGAAGCAGAATGGCGGACCTCACGAAGAGGCGCAGCAGAATCGCACTCCTTCAAGAGGCGCAGATTCTTGCGCGTCCTTTCTCGACGGTTATCTACTGGAAATCCGTAAAAAGAGGTTTTAAAGCATGGTTTTAGAAATCGGTTTTAATGGTATTTTCGACATAAACCTTACAATTGATGGTACAAAAAGGTAAATACAATAAATAAAAGAGAGATTACACCCTCAGACTTAGATGTTGACGAAACGAGAAGGACTAAGATATCGATTAGTGATGCTCGACGCGAATGCAAAAAAAGTGCCCTCGTAAGAGGAAAACGATTAATTAATTAAGTTGATTATTGTGTAGTTGGTCAAATTGGTCGGTCATGCAAACGGGGAGGCTGGTACTCAGAAGGATCCGAGCTTACGTGGTCGAAAGTTTAAGCACGTAGACGCCAAAAAGTAAGAACAAAGTCTAGAATGCAAAGGGAGAAGAGAAGGGCAGACACTCGCGTGAGAAATATGAGGAGCGAAGGCTCCTATTTATACTAATCACGTGAAGGAACTAGGGTTTCGGAGACTCTTTGGAAGTGAATCTCGGAAAGATATGAAAAAGATACGAGAAATATGCGAAAAGGGCTGGGAAGTGGCGCAGCAGCCCATGCGTCTCTTGGAAGAGGCGCAAAGACTGCCGCGTCTGTTCCCAAGTGGTTTCCTCCCCGCGAAGAAAGATCTCCGTGTTTGAGTTTTGGTAGGACGGAAATAATTCGGTTTTCCTTAATATCTTATGTGAATATTACGGGAAATTGCTTACTAAAAGATAAAATTTATGAAATATGGAATAGAAATATCCGGAACATTCCGTAACATTCGACTCTGGATTTAACGGTTATTTAAAATGGAGACGGTTTTAGGCCCCGGACTCCGAATGTACTCTAATTACTGTCAAAACGACCGTATCGGGACGTAGATGACAACTAAGGGTAGATATTAATATTTGAGCAATCACTTGACGATAATTTTACGAATTGTCACAAATCGTTCCGCGTACCAAACATGCGGCCCAATCATCACCGGGTGGTTTGCGGGAGGTGCAGAAATGAGGTATCTACAAAGGTTGTCTTAGCCAAGACCACTGGCAGAGGTTACCAGGGATCTACTTCAACCGGATCTCACCCTTACGGTCAGACGAACAAGATTCATGAGGTCAACCTCCACTACTACAATTCCCTTGCCTTCCCGACGCTTTATGGTCGACGCTTTTATAAGCGTCGACCCATTTTTTCACTCCATATCTACTTTAATAATATAATAATCAATTTTAATTAAAAAAAGTGGCTACTTTTGGTATCAAACCGCTAAATGCTATAGAAAAACTCGAGAAATTTCATTTCGCGCTTTCCCCAAAACATCAAAGCGCTCGATCTATCTCCTTCATCGAAATTCAAAACCCTAATTCATTTCATATTCAATTGTCGCTCGATTATTATTCAACTGCTCTACAAATTTCATTTCGCCCTTAATTATTCAGAAACCAATTCAATTACTGTTAAGTTTTCGTTCATCTCTCAATTGTTCATCACAGTTGAATCGCGCCTCTCATTAATCATCACCGTCATCAACTAAATAGGTACGTATAATCGATCTCTCAATTGCCGTTTGATTTATTGAGTTCGATTGTTGTTTGATATTAGTTCATACTAGTCGGAATCTCGGATGATATAATCAGCTACACAGCATATCGCATACGTTTTTCGGGGAAAATAGATGGGTGTCCGCAATCAGTAAAATCATTGTTAGGAGGAAAGTTAATGAGATGGTCCAGGAACAATGCCTAATAAATGTGGTGGGAAGATGTGAATCTTGAAGTTTTACCTGCCTTTATGTTTTTACAGTGGGATAAGGTTGATAACAAGTCAACGGTCCTCCTGTATGGTGGTGGAGCTATTTTAGCAGTTTGGCTATCTTCCGTTCTTGTTGGTGCTATCAATTCAGTCCCATTGGTAATCTACTTCTATTTCTTTTCCTTTTCGATTAGCCAAGTCCGACACTTGCAACTTAGTCCGAGCAACACCATCCTTATTGAAATTGCACACTAAAGTAGACTGAAACTAGTTAATGGATTCAAAAAATCTCATAAAAAGTTGGCAAATTTCAAATTGACAAAAAAATATAACCTCATAAAAAGTTGGCAAATTTCAAATTGACAAAAAAATATAACCTCAGATAGATAGTAGTTTTTTTTTTTTTATATTCCTTGCACTTTATTTCTGGAGTCACACCGAAATGATTGAGCAATGCATTGTAGTAATGTAACACCCGCGAATTTCCCATTTTGACATTTAAAATTTATTTAGCCGTTTAATCACCTTATTTTATATTTTTAAATTATTTAATTTAATTAATTCCTTTCAAGCACGATTTTAATGAAAAGAATATTTTTAAAGTACGTATTATTAAATTATATTTCGGGACATAATTTATATGAGAATAAATGTATACGTATTTTGGTCGGATAATAATAGTGACGGTAATAATAATAATTCCCGTCTCAATTTCCGTCTAACTATTGACCGTCACATTTTCATATATGAGGCTAATTTATTCGGACCCGGGAAAAAGTCATCGATTTAACCATTTTGAATTTATTTTGCTAAATGAACAAATTTCGTTAAAATCCGCTAATTTAGTAAAATCGCTAATAATTCAGTTTCAAGCCGATTTCTTATTATTTCCGTTAACTATCTGAGTTTATTTTATTTTTCATTCTTTAAACTTATTTATTACTGATTCCGTTTCATTTATGAGACTCTTTCTTAAACCGGTTAAATTTAACTCGAAACGGTTTTAATAACTATCGATGTTTCTTAACGACGAAGAAACGTACGTATAATAAATAGCTAGCTAGCTAGCTGCTCCCTCATTTCTCACGCATCATCCCTTCTTCTTCCTTCTTTTTTCTTCTTTTACGTTCTGTTTCAATTTTTTTTATTTTAAATTGATTCTGCCACTCCGTTTGTCATCTGTTACCAATGATTTTCCTTCCAAAGTGCTGCTCTTATCGTTCCTGTCAATTCGTTGTAAGTAAAATTCATTTTCGTCATGTATTTTTACCAACCCATTTATATTTTCAGCTTTATTTATTATAAGACGGTTGTAGATGTTAAGATAGACGGTCTGGTAGAAGATTTGTTAGTCATGAAGGACTAGTTCGATCGGAAAAAGGTAACGATGACGGGTTACTAGATATTACTTGTAAAATATGTTTATTTCGAATGCTGGTTAGTCTGTTTTATAAATGAGACGGTATATAATTATATATAGGGATCCTTATGGATGTTAATTAGTCATTTGTATAATTGAGATGATGTATACTGATATGTGGAGATGATTGAGACGGTGTATACTGACCTGTAGGGAGCATTTGGGTTGCTAGTTAGTAAATGGTATATTTAAGACGGTGTATGCTGACATGTATGGATTGTTTTGGGTGCTAATTGTTGTCATTTATAGTTGAGACGGTGTATACTGACATGCAGGGATTGTTTTGGGATGCTATTTGGGATAAAGATGATTGTGTTAGAATAATAAAAGGAATTACGGATGGTTGCCATGTTAAGTGTAACTAATTTATAAATGGAAGAGGAGGTGGGATATGTGAGACGAAAGAGATCATGATGGTTATATAAAGCTTTATACGTTGAATTGCAGAGAGATATTCATAGCCCTTGTACCATCAGTTGATTAATGGCTTTGAGGTTCAGATTTGGACTATGGATTTGGGGTATTGTATATTAATTTGTGTTCCTGGCCGTGGTCTAGGCAGTGGCCTAGCTAAGTCACGAGTTTGAGGCCTTGTGTAGTTGGTGGTTAGGCCGAGTTTGAGGTTGTCATAATAACTTTTGGGCCGTGTCTATAAATTGTTTTGACGTTAGTTTGGTTTATTTAAAATATAATTAAATTAATTTCCGTCTCATATTTTATATAACGATAATTCGTTAATATCGTCCCTTCACATAATTATTTTAGGTGGCTCATATGTGGTTGAAGATGAAGAGTAATTTTGGGTTTTAGAAGCTTTCTCAAGGGTTATTTGCCTTTTTCTAGCTTAAGGTAACTATTCCGAGTTACTCGACGAATTAATGTCACATTAGTAGTTGATGTTGTGTTTGTTGTTTGATAAGTGTTTAGGTGACTGATAATGTTTTACTTTCGTTTTTCACATGATAGAAATTGGAAATAGCATGAGAATAATATTGCGATAAAATTTGTGATTTGGGCCAAAGTAGGCCAAGACTCTGAGCTGGGCCAGATTGACCGAACGAGTTTGGTCAAACTAGGTTTAAACCGGTCAGCCTCGATTTGACCGATGACCCGTCGCGGGACTCGGGTCGAGGGTTTGTCTTTGAGGTGAGATTGGTTGTTATTAGAAGTTTTATGTTATGCCTTGATATTTGTAATTATCATTTCACATGTTAGTTGTTGGATGCTTTGGATACCTTATGCTTGAGTCTTCTTGCCTTGTTGCCATTTTAGCTTGTTCTCATGAATTATGAGATTAACGGTTAGCTGGAATTTGGATTATTATTGATATTGGAGATATTGTTGGATTGTCAGCTGAATATGCTCTTGCGTAACCTTTCATATACTAGGGTGTGTATGATCATATGAGTGTGCAAGTTTGGACTCTTTGCCTCTCTTATGGTTAATTGGGTGTCCTACTTGTCTTGTGTGGTGTGGGCTAAAGTATTCAAGCTGGGACCTAGATTGGTTTTATTTTGGTCCTAGGTGAGTATTTCGGCCTTCATCATAGATAGGCCATTATAGTCTTTGACGAGTATATGTTTGCGGCTTAATAGCCTTTGTGTTCCTGGCTTGGTGGGTTTATATCCAAGCTGGGGCATGACCTTTCTGCCTATTTTGTGAGGAGAGGGTCAGCTTAAGTACTAGCCAACCTTTTGGTGGACTCCTTAGGGTACTCATGTGGTTTATCATGAGTCTTGGGTGCGGTGGTTTTATCCGCATTTCGCTAGGTCTGCGCAGTCTAGGATTACGGTTGAGTCGTATCTTGGCCATGTTTTATTCATATTAACCTCTGAGCCAAAATACTAGCTTCCCTACCTCGTGGTATAGACTCGAGTTACAAAGTGACTATTGACTGTACTAGTAACTTATGCCTGTCTCTAGATATATTGTCCTTTCTTGTTTGATGATTCTATGAATCATAGAAGGTGAGATGCAAGCCGGCTATGGTTGATAGAGTTTGGATTCCTGGATGTTATATGATTCACATGATAGTGTAGTATGAGTCGGTCTAGTATTCGCATGCTAGGACTATGTGTTGTTATATTGTTGTTCACATGATAAGCACGATTGTCTAGCATCTATATGCTAAGGCTATGTGTTATTCATATTCATATTCTTATGTTTACATGTTATATTAATTATGACATTTCGTGGTCTGGGAGAACTTGAGTTACTCCCCACCGACCGTGGCTTTCGTATTTGTATAAAATGTGAATGACAGGTAGGTGATGCATATATGGGGTACATGGACGAGCTAGCGAGCAAAGTAACCTTGGGACCTAGATTGGCTTTATTTTATTGTGACCCTTAAACACTTTTTATGTCACATACATTTTAGGGACATATGTCTCCCTCTTTACATTTGGTTGTATAACTTTGCTATTCGCGACTTTAGCAATGGTTATGTTGCGAAACTTCTATTTAGACCTTGTATGTTTTGACACCTTCCAATTTGGATATCTTTATAACAGTTCGAGTTTTTAAAAATTACAGGTGTTTTTACCCAAATGAACCTATTATAAACATATCCATGCTGTTTTATTCTAGAATTACGTGTTTACTTTTCCGCGATAAATGAGGGTGTCACAGTTGGTATCAGAGCATATTTGCTCCCGACGCACGTTTGTGCACCCCAATATAAATAACTTGACCTTAAAATAATAAACTTGAGAAATGGGTAAGATGGGTAGACTTAGGACCTTATGTCGTAGTCTCTTTGTGTTTGCTCTTTGTTAGGTACTAACCTGTTTGTTGATTGTCATTTAATAATTGTTGCGTTCTTGGATCAATGACCGTGAGCTTATCTATAGCTAATGGAGTTATTACCCTTATTATAAAAAAAAATTTGAACTAAAGGTTTTGAAAATATTTTAATGTTTTTCACTGGTTTTAACGTCAATTAGTGTTAAAGCTTGTTATTGGAGACGTGTGATAATTAGTTTTTTCATTTGTTGGTGTAAAAATGTATTTTTTATGTCTTTGAATTGGAATATTGATGTTCTTGAGTGATCGCCAAGAGTATCTCCGTTCCATTGAAAGGACACTTATATTTTAAGAAGATCAAGATTTAGTGCCTATTGCTGAGGATTGAAGATTTGTTCAACCTTTGAAGAATGCTTCTACTTACTTGAAGATGTTTCTCGTTCTTTTTGTATCTCGCCTTATTCTTAATCTCTTGGTGCTTATCCTCCTTCTAAACTCCCTTCTGTTTTACTTTAAAAGCTACGCTTATACTCCTAACTTGTCCTTTGTTCTTTGCTTATCCTCCCTTAACGCCATTAGATAGTACTCTTTCTTGTGAGGAATGTTGACCTTGGTTGGAAAATTCGACTTTTGAGGAGATTGTTTGTGTCTGACCCTTAACCCTGGCTTTGAGAAGTCGTGATGTTAGAAAGACTTAGGTAATGTGATGAGACATACTAAGTGATTCTTATACCTAGTTCCTTGACAAAGTGAGTATAATCGATTGGTGGATTATTTGTGTTAGGAATGAGTTGCCTATGTAATTAAAGTTATAGAACTTGGCTTTGTTGTTTATGTTTGGGATTTGAAAGCTTAGTAAGGTTGAGCGTCGTCACCTTAGGAGTAAACATGAGATAAGTTTAGAATATAAATTTGGAAGAAAACCCATTTTTAGATGTTAACAATCCCGTATAGATTGGGAATGTGATTTGGTGTTAGTTGTTCCTTGAGAACTTTGTTGAGAAGTCTTTGTCAATTCATTCTTTGGTTTTTAAAACATTGAGGTTATGTCGAGTGCTTGAGATACAGAGATGCTTTTATACTTGAGTGGTAGATTTGTTTTAGGGAAATCCTAATATGTGATAAGATAGGTGGAAGAAGTATCTAACCGATTTATCACCCCTTAACCGAGCGTTTATTTTAGCTTGACCCTTGTATGGGATTTGGTCATTTTGTCATGAAGGTACAATACCCTAATAGGCGTGACCTTGTTAGAGAGAACCTTAAGTTTTAGGAAGCGTATGGATTAAGCCTTAAAAATCCTCTTTCGTACCATTAATCGTTTTCCTCCCTTTCGTTCATACCTTGCTTGGATTTGATTCTTAAGTATAAAAGTTTACTCGTTATTTCCTTGTCTTGAATACCTCCCTAATTCTAATATCTCTTACTGGTTGTTAACTAGTTATCTTTATGATTCGACTCTTTTAGTCTCACACCCTGACATGTTGCTTAAGTTTCCTTGTTGTCTAAATTCCCTTTCTCCTCGATCATAAGCGTTACCGTTCATACCTCCTTTCCTCGCTTCATCTTGCTCCTCCTTTAAGTTTGACACTCGTATCTTGTGAAACTCTATCTTTGACATCCTTGTAAATTTGACTTCAATCCTTATCCCTAGGAAGTTCATCATACCTCTTTTGTTGGTTAAGCTTGAACCCTCTTAGCATACTTGTATCTATGATGTCTAACTTACTTTTTATTTCCCACATTTTCTAAATATTTCAAGCTATCATTTTTGGTTCATTGTTAAAAAAAAAAATTTATGTTACTATTACAAAATTTTCCCTACTTGTAAAGATTTGGAAAATGAAAATTCGATTTAATTCTCTAATTGTTCTTTGAGTATAAACTTCTTTATCATGGTTTTGAGTTGCTAAACCTGAGATTTTTGTAAATTTTATCCAATTTCTATTCACTTTGATCTAATCATGATGCCTTTGTTAAAGTTTAATATTATATTTCAGGAATTTAACTCCCCTTTTAGTTTAAAGGTGAAACCTTTATTTCTATTTTGGCTTTTTGCAAAAGAAAATTTGAGTAGATTACCTTTCTCTTATTTTGATTTTAACGTTGATCGGATGTTAGAACTAGTTATTGGAAACGTTTAATAACTTGTTCTACGCTTGTCGGCGAATAGTTTTTGTTTTAAATTTGTCTCTGACTTGGAAAGTTAGCGTTCTTGTGTGCACGACAAGAGCAATTCCGTTCCATGAATGAGACTTATATTTTCGAAAACTCTTCATTAATGTTTTTGAAGGTATTTTGATTTTTGATTTATACAAATGATTTGCCATTTGCCCTTATCTTTGATTTGGAATGTGATGTACTTGAATACGTAACGAGAACACTTCCGTTCCTCTGATGAGAGTCTGGTTCTGTCGGAAAATTTTAGTTGAAGCTCTTGAAAGAATTTTGATTCTTACGATAAGTGACCTTTTAAATGTTTTAGTTACCGATCTCAATTCCAGTTTTGTTTTCATAACCTTCCATTTCTACTTTCAAGTTTCGAGGACGAAACTTTTTAAAAGATGGAGTGATTGTAACACCCGCGAATTTCCCATTTTGACATTTAAAATTTATTTAGCCGTTTAATCACCTTATTTTATATTTTTAAATTATTTAATTTAATTAATTCCTTTCAAGCACGATTTTAATGAAAAGAATATTTTTAAAGTACGTATTATTAAATTATATTTCGGGACATAATTTATATGAGAATAAATGTATACGTATTTTGGTCGGATAATAATAGTGACGGTAATAATAATAATTCCCATCTCAATTTCCGTCTAACTACTGACCGTCACATTTTCATATATGAGGCTAATTTATTCGGACCCGGGAAAAAGTCATCGAGTTAACCATTTTGAATTTATTTTGCTAAATGAACAAATTTCGTTAAAATCCGCTAATTTAGTAAAATCGCTAATAATTCCGTTTCAAGCCGATTTCTTATTATTTCCGTTAACTATCTGAGTTTATTTTATTTTTCATTCTTTAAACTTATTTATTATTGATTCCGTTTCATTTATGAGACTCTTTCTTAAACCGGTTAAATTTAACTTGAAACGGTTTTAATAACTATCGAAGTTTCTTAACGACGAAGAAACGTACGTATAATAAATAGCTAGCTAGCTAGCTGCTCCCTCATTTCTCACGCATCATCCCTTCTTCTTCCTTCTTTTTTCTTCTTTTACGTTCTGTTTCAATTTTTTTTATTTTAAATTGATTCTGCCACTCCGTTTGTCATCTGTTACCAATGATTTTCCTTCCAAAGTGCTGCTCTTATCGTTCCTGTCAATTCGTTGTAAGTAAAATTCATTTTCGTCATGTATTTTTACAAACCCATTTATATTTTCAGCTTTATTTATTATAAGACGGTTGTAGATGTTAAGATAGACGGTCTGGTAGAAGATTTGTTAGTCATGAAGGACTAGTTCGATCGGAAAAAGGTAACGATGACGGGTTACTAGATATTACTTGTAAAATATGTTTATTTCGAATGCTGGTTAGTCTGTTTTATAAATGAGACGGTATATAATTATATATAGGGATCCTTATGGATGTTAATTAGTCATTTGTATAGTTGAGATGATGTATACTGATATGTGGAGATGATTGAGACGGTGTATACTGACCTGTAGGGATCATTTGGGATGCTAGTTAGTAAATGGTATATTTAAGACGGTGTATGCTGACATGTATGGATTGTTTTGGGTGCTAATTGTTGTCTTTTATAGTTGAGACGGTGTATACTGACATGCATGGATTGTTTTGGGATGCTATTTGGGATAAAGATGATTGTGTTAGAATAATAAAAGGAATTACGGATGGTTGCCATGTTAAGTGCAACTAATTTATAAATGGAAGAGGAGGTGGGATATGTGAGACGAAAGAGATCATGATGGATATATAAAGCTTTATACGTTGAATTGCAGAGAGATATTCATAGCCCTTGTACCGTCAGTTGATTAATGGCTTTGAGGTTCAGATTTGGACTATGGATTTGGGGTATTGTATATTAATTTGTGTTCCTGGCCGTGGCCTAGGCAGTGGCCTAGCTAAGTCACGAGTTTGAGGCCTTGTGTAGTTGGTGGTTAGGCCGAGTTTGAGGTTGTCATAATAACTTTTGGGCCGTGTCTATAAATTGTTTTGACGTTAGTTTGGTTTATTTAAAATATAATTAAATTAATTTCCGTCTCATATTTTATATAACGATAATTCGTTTATATCGTCCTTTCACATAATTATTTTAGGTGGCTCATATGTGGTTGAAGATGAAGAGTAATTTTGGGTTTTAGAAGCTTTCTCAAGGGTTATTTGCCTTTTTCTAGCTTAAGGTAACTATTCCGAGTTACTCGACGAATTAATGTCACATTAGTAGTTGATGTTGTGTTTGTTGTTTGATAAGTGTTTAGGTGATTGATAATGTTTTACTTTCGTTTTTCACATGATAGAAATTTGAAATAGCATGAGAATAATATTGCGATAAAATTTGTGATTTGGGCCAAAGTAGGCCAAAACTCTGAGTTGGGCCAGATTGACCGAACGAGTTTGGTCAAACTAGGTTTAAACCGGTCAGCCTCGATTTGACCGATGACCCGTCGCGGGACTCGGGTCGAGGGTTTGTCTTTGAGGTGAGATTGGTTGTTATTGGAAGTTTTATGTTATGCCTTGATATTTGTAATTATCATTTCACATGTTGGTTGTTGGATGCTTTGGATGCCTTATGCTTGAGTCTTCTTGCCTTGTTGCCATTTTAGCTTGTTCTCATGAATTATGAGATTAACGGTTAGCTGGAATTTGGATTATTATTGATATTGGAGATATTGTTGGATTGTCAGCTGAATATGCTCTTGCGTAACCTTTCATTTACTAGGGTGTGTATGATCATATGAGTGTGCAAGTTTGGACTCTTTGCCTCTCTTATGGTTAATTAGGTGTCCTACTTGTCTTGTGTGGTGTGGGCTAAAGTATTCAAGCTGGGACCTAGATTGGTTTTATTTAGGTCCTAGGTGAGTATTTCGGCCTTCATCATAGATAAGCCATTATAGTCTTTGACGAGTATATGTTTGCGGCTTAATAGCCTTTGTGTTCCTGGCTTGGTGGGTTTATATCCAAGCTGGGGCATGACCTTTCTGCCTATTTTGTGAGGAGAGGGTCAGCTTAAGTACTAGCCAACCCTTTGGTGGACTCCTTAGGGTACTCATGTGGTTTTATCATGAGTCTTGGGTGCGGTGGTTTTATCCGCATTTCGCTAGGTCTGCGCAGTCTAGGATTAGGGTTGAGTCATATCTTGGCCATGTTTTATTCATATTAACCTCTGAGCCAAAATATTAGCTTCCCTACCTCGTGGTATAGACTCGAGTTACAAAGTGACTATTGACTGTACTAGTAACTTATGCCTGTCTCTAGATATATTGTCCTTTCTTGTTTGATGATTCTATGAATCATAGAAGGTGAGATGCAAGCCGGCTATGGTTGATAGAGTTTGGATTCCTGGATGTTATGTGATTCACATGATAGTGTAGTATGAGTCGGTCTAGTATTCGCATGCTAGGACTATGTGTTGTTATATTGTTGTTCACATGATAAGCACGATTGTCTAGCATCTATATGCTAAGGCTATGTGTTATTCATATTCATATTCTTATGTTTACATGTTATATTAATTATGACATTTCGTGGTCGGGAGAACTCGGAGTTACTCCCCATCGACCGTGGCTTTCGTATTTGTATAAAATGCGAATGATGTAGGTGATGCATATATGGGGTACATGGACGAGCTAGCGAGCAAAGTAACCTTGGGACCTAGATTGGCTTTATTTTATTGTGACCCTTAAACACTTTTTATGTCACATACATTTTAGGGACATATGTCTCCCTCTTTACATTTGGTTGTATAACTTTGCTATTCGCGACTTTAGCAATGGTTATGTTGCGAAACTTCTATTTAGACCTTGTATGTTTTGACACCTTCCAATTTGGATATCTTTATAACAGGTTCAGGTTTTTAAAAATTACAGGTTTTTACCCAAATGAACCTATTACAAACATATCCATGCTGTTTTATTCTAGAATTACGTGTTTACTTTTCCACGATAAATGAGGGTGTCACAAGTAATCTATAGCCGGATATGTTCTTGATGGTCAGGGAACAATGCCTAATAAATGATAAAGACGCCAAGTTAAATTCAAAAACCAAATGCTTAATAAAATCAGTAGAGTAAAGTAGAGTAGACCTTGCATTATTTGCATACCTTTTTCGGAAAAAGCAGTAAGAATATTAAGGTGGATGGCTAGGAGGCTTAAGCATTCATTTACTCCCTTTGTGAATTATTCCAATATAGACATGCCTGAGCAGCTTCCATGTTTATCCCATACGTTCTTCCAAAATTTGTCATTTGAATTGATCTAATACGGCCAGCATAACTCCATATGTTTATATTTTTGCTTGTCTTCGATAACCGAATCATTTTCGATCATCTCAAAACATGCTGGCCCGAGATGGTTTTTGATTATTGATCAAAGGCTTTGGCCTGTCACTTTCCTTAACTGATAATGTTTATATGATGTATCGCCAGCTGGGTTGTTCTTTTCTCTGAATTCTAGTGTGCTGACTTTACTAGTATCCCAACATTTATTGTTTCAACTTGCATTTCAGTTGAGATGTTATACAATAACAATGATATGCCTAAAGTGATCGTTCAAATGACAATAAATTTTTGACATTTATTTATACTTGTTTAGACATTTGAAACACCTGATATGTGCCTTGCAGCCATGAGTTGGGTGGGTAGTGGTGATGATTAAACCCCTGATATGTACTGTAGCTTTTTTTTACATGGTTCATACTTTGCTTGTAATGATGCGAACTATAATGCGTTCTATGATAGGGGAACCTATTTGCATCACCTACTTCTCATAACTTAATACTGCAATAAGGTAATTCTTGTTATGTTTACAACTTGGTAATTAAGGTTTATGCGAGATGATTGATTGTTGCCTACTAGATGATCTTTCCTTGTAGAAAGACAGTACTGCTCATTTCCCTTCTCTATATTCTGGTTGTTTCCATGTTTCCTACTAGATGACCAAGCTTTTTCATCCTTCAGTTCAGCTTTTAGTTTATTCCATGCATCCATGAGCTCTACCTTTGGCCCAAATATAGACTGGCTCACTGGCCTATCACAAAAGAAAGACAATCCTGACATACTTCTAACGAATTCTATTAATGGCCCTGCCATGAATAAATATGTTTCTCAACTAACAAAGGGCTGCATTTGTTTATTGAAATTTCACAAATTTATCTCGGTATCCATCAGCAAAAACAGGAAATGTCTTTTTCGATAAAAAGTATCTGGTGTACAAATATGGCATGTCAAGTCTTTAAAACACTAACAATGCTTTAGTTGCCTTTTGTATATTGCTGCTATTGATTTTGGAGTGCTTTCACAATTGATGATTGTTTTCCAATCCTTTTATCAACATATTCTCAAGTTTTTGAGGCTGAAACTCTCTTTTCACCATCGTTTGTAAATTTTTCATTTTTATTACAACTGTTTGCACACCTAAAATTAATATTAGTTGATGTGATAATTATATAAAATAAAATGAATATGCATTAATTTGATAGGGGAGTGGACACAAGGTCCAAGGTTGTACTTCCTCTAAAAATAGAGGAAGTCTTCCTCTTCCTCTTTCAAAGAGGATGTTAAAATTAATCCCACATTGAAGAGGATATCCTCTTAGGGGAGAAAAGGTGCTAAGAGGATGCACCATCCTCTTCAATGTGGGAGCTCTGGAGAAAGAAGGAAAACGAATGAAAATGGATACAATAGTGACATTCTCCCTCCAAAGCTTTTCTGTCTTCGGAAAGATTTTAATTATCCTAGTAGAATGAAAATGAATCTTTCTATTGCTATTCCTGTCAAATCCTCCAATTCGCGTGATCTTACTAATGCCTTTACAGCTGCGTGTAGTCGTATACCATATACATATCCCTCTCTTCCATGACATTATGAATGCAACAGTTCAGAATCTTGGGGATGTCACACTGAATTGTTGTTATTTAGTCTCAAAGCATTATGCATTGCTGATCTCTGATAGTCCTGGTCACACAGTTCAGTAAGAAGAGTCATTCGTTAAAATTTTATCTGGAAGATTCATAAGTTAAATACTCAAGGAAAGTATTTGTTAATCCTTAATTATGATTAACATCAGTGGTTACTGTGATTCTTTAGTAGTCAGGTCTTACAGTTCTTTATATTGTAATATTAGTTTATCAGTTGATTGTCTTTAATTTCAGGGCAGGATCCAGATAATTGGAATTTGGACCAAAGTTTGGACAGTGACGCTACTTCAGTAGTTTATACGGTGAGTATTGCAAATTCCTATTTTAATTTTCATTTATTATTTATTATTAAAACCTAATAGCGTTGAAAATTTCGTTGTACATGAAGTAGAACTTAGCTAAGCTCTCTTAAAACTCAATTGTATGTATTTAATACGTAATTGGCTATAACATGTGTGATGTGTTAGTAGTTGGACTAGAATATTTGAAGCCATTGGTTCTGACTATTGAGAAATTGGTTATTCCTATGACTTGATGAACTTCGACAAATTGGCTCCATTATGACCATTATACTCTATTCCAGGAACTTTCACTTGCAAACATAGGGTTAATTGTTGTTGCTCCTGAGGTGTGTGAATCAAATGAGATAACAAAAGTAGATCTTTTGAGAAAGTCCCTCGAATAGCTTCCTGTTACACGCCCACCATCAGGGCATCACCAGGAAATAATTGGGGATGAAAAAACCCTAAATTAAAACTTCAGCCTTCTTTAACTCCTTAAAATGGCAGTAATTGAAGAACACCTAAAACCCTCAATAACTCTCAAATGACATTGCAATTGATGATTTGTTTTCATTGATATCTGATGAGAATCTTTAAATTATACTTTCAAAAGTGTCGATTTTGCAGCATGTGTTACTTTCGAGGGGTACGTTAATGTTGGGTTTTGCTTAAGCCAAGTTCTTTTTGGACTTGGTTTGAGTCAGTTGACTTCAGTTCAATGTTTTATACTAAAAGAACAAGACCTTGGTCGTTAAATTGTTCATTCAATTGGTTATACAAACAAATTTAGGAGTACGAGTAATTCATAAAACATAAACTTGGTATTTTTTTCAATTGGTTAAGAGGTGATTGGCTCCACCACTGTTTGTCACACTAATCTTACTTTGTTCACTTTGCTTGAAATTTTGAATTCAGGAGTACGAGTAATACTCAGGGTTACTTTCATTGGTTTGCAAGAGGTGGTATTATGTGTTAGGTAAATTGAAGAGGTCAAAGTGGTGGCACTGATACTCTATGGTTCAGTGTTAGTGTGGGGCGGTGAAGTAATGCGGTTGCAGAATTTAGTTTGGTATAAACTGACTTAATTCAATTAAGTTTGAACTTTACCAGCTCAGAA
Source organism: Silene latifolia (assembly GCF_048544455.1). Lineage (NCBI taxonomy): Eukaryota > Viridiplantae > Streptophyta > Magnoliopsida > Caryophyllales > Caryophyllaceae > Silene > Silene latifolia. The sequence goes on from NC_133532.1 coordinate 71,242,394, forward strand.
TAGTCATAGTCCCATTACTTGCACCTATAGAGATGGTTCAAAGCCGTAATGTATCTCCAATGTATTGTAAATGATGTTTGCTGCGGAAAACCGGTTTTGTCTGCATATATTGATGTATTTTTGTTAGTTTGGGAAGGATAGGGAGTATACTTCATAGTTATACTTCTATGGTTTCTTAAGCAATATTGCGATTTCAGCTTTTAGTTATTGGTATCACTTGCTTGACTACTTAATGATATTTGCTTTCCTTGCATATAATCTAGATATCAAACTCAACAAATGGCGGCGCTACATCAGATGAAAGGAGCGAATCTCGAATTCACTTTTCGGAGTAGATTAGTCGCACCTTTTGGCTTGAATTTAATATTTTGGAGGCATTTTATTATTTTTTGCGTGAAAACATTAATAACGATATTTTTTCTGATTTCTATTGTTCGGGTGAAATAATTGTAATACTTCTTTAATTAGATTTTTGTATGCACGCATTTAATTATTTGATAATGCAATTTTATGGTATAAAATTTTGTTTTGTATATATACTAGTCAAATTAATGTTGTCTATACACTCTTTATGATGTCGACTAGTAATCTAAATGTTTTAATTCAATCGTATGTAGTGATGAAAACAGTAGTCGTAGTGAATTTTCCTAGTGGCAGGAAAAAGCGTCGAGAAATATCAATTTCGACGCAAAAAAGTGTAGAGAAACCCTGATGCTAAAAAGCGTCGATGCTCCTGACACAAAAAAGCGTCGACAAGGCTGACACTAAAAAGCGTCATAAATTCCTGACGGCCCAAAAAACCACGCTTCTAAAAGCGTCGGGAAAAACAATGGCGACGCTTTTAAGCATCGAGAAAAGCCTAAAAAAGCGTCGAGAACGCAAGGAATTTGTTGTAGTGCTCATCGAACCATCTGCTAAGAAAGCCGAGCGCCCCTAGAGAGTGTTCACCAACATAGGGTCAACTTATGCAAGTGCCCTGAAAAGGCTCATGAACCAAGGGAAGTTACAACCCATCAGACCCACCCCAGATCCGACCGATGCAAAGAAGTCCCGGTTCTGGAACCCCAATGCTTACTGTCAGTATCATCGAGGGAAAGGGCATGATACCGAAAATTGCTTCAAACTCAAGCACCTCATTCAAGACATGATTGACAAGGGAGATTTGCCTTTACCCCCACCAACTAAGCCGAATAACAAGACGAACCCTTTGGGAATCCACGCTATCTCTGATGATGAGCCAACCCTAGACTCCTCTCACCTCATCCTGCCAATTGACGACGAGGTGAATTCTTTGGAAAAGGATCATTCAGATGGAGTGTTTGTGTTTAGTGCTGCCACCATGCTCACTATTTTTCAACAAGTAGAAGAGGCCATAGCCAGCCTCTCTTAGAGAATCACCCGACTCGACGACGCCTACCGTCGACTCATCTTCAATCCACCAACACCGCGCCCAAGGGAGAATTCCCCAAGCATTCAAAACTACCCACCCCAGGATGGATTGCTCCCGTGACCATTCTGGCATAGACCTCACGAAAATCACCCTCAAAATAACTACCCTCAAAATAACTACCCCCATAAAAATCACCCTCACAAAACTATCCTCACAAAAATATCCCTCATAAGAACAACCCACCGACGAACACCCCTCCAGGGTATCCTCGAGACTCCAAAATTAACGGCATATGGAGAGATGATGTTGAGGATGTCTATATCATCCCCGGGAAGGAGAAGCGGGCGAAAGAAATCGGACATCTCACCCGGTCCGGACGTCCCTATCAGAATCCGAAAAATCCAACGGTCGTTCCAACAACGAATGGCCAAATCGTCCCAGAGGTGGACACTCAACCAAAGGCCCCCGAGAACTCAATTCTGAAACAGCTCCAGAAAGCGAAAGCCAAAATCTCAATTTGGTAACTTATCGCAACGTCTTTTGAGCATCGACAGGCCTTGCTGCAGGCCTTGGGAAAATTAACCGTGCCCTCCACCTCTTCCCTAGAAGAAATAGTGGCGCACATGATGAGGGACGCCCCTGATCTGAATAACCCGGTCGTCTTCTCCGACAAGGACAACCCTCCGTTCGGAGCCAATCATAACCTAGCCCTGTATATCACCGTACAATGCCTCCAGAAAAATATACCCATGGTCCTCGTGGAGGACGGTTCCGCGGTGAATGTCATTCGTCTTAAGACTGTCCATAGGCTGGGTATCATGGAAGCTGACTTGGTCCCAACGTATCAAGGAGTACACGCCTACGACGGTACTCGTCGCAAGGTCGTCGGGCTTATCACTTTGACCGTCGCAACCGGAGCACTGGAAAGACAAACCAGTTTTCAAGTGGTCGACATCGACGCGTCCTTCAACATGCTCCTGGGACGTCCCTGGATTCACGTCGTCAAGGCGGTCACCTCAACTCTCCACCTGAAGATCAGGGTCCCCTTCAACGGGAGAACGATCACAATTCCCGCTTCCGCAATTAAAGCAGTTATGAGAAAGGGGATGGCCTCCCAAGCCATTGAGGAGGACGACGACGAAATGTGGGGTTTCCAAGCCGTGAACGCCATAACTGATGAATCGGCGCCCTCTGATTGCGACCCGTTCACCAACCTCATGGTCAACCGTATTATGATGCGTCACGGTTACTTCCCGGGTTTGCCGCTAAATCCACTAAAGGACCCATTACCTCCCTTGAAACAGGCTAAGGTCCCCAACATTCCCTTTGGGCTGGGATACGAACCCACCGACGAAGATATCCGGGAGATGAATCTCCTAGTCCGAAAATGCAAGAAGCACGGGGTTATCCTCCATCCCTATCATCTGTCTCTTAATAGATACTTTATCCCCGAGGGAGAATCTGAGCTCTATCATGGCTTTCCGGAGCCAATCTACGATTCTGTGGTGAAGGCTAGGTACCCGGAAGTGGAAGTCTTCCAGGACTGCTACTTTATCTCCGACAACATCGAAGCTGAATCAACTGAGTCCAAACCGTCACCGTGCCTTGACGAACAAGCTGTTACACTCCTCTTTGGGGACGAGAACGTCAAACACCTCGACTATGAGGACATCATCAACATCGCCCAGAAGGACAACCAATTTGATCCAACCGCCTTGATCTTAGATACTGACCCTGAGAAAGCCACCCAAGGCTGGAGGAAGACCGTCAAGTGGACCGATTGCCAAGGCCGTATTCTCAAGATAACAACTGGAGAAGGCCCTATGTTCAAGGAGGGATGTGAAGAAGGATATGAGTTTGAGTTTGAGTCGGAGTCAGAGTCTGTCGTAGCTCCTAACGCTCCTGATGTCCCAGTCAAGGTCCCCTTCCCACTGTTTTATCACAAAGTCGTGGCTCATTCAGAGGCTGAGTCTACTAGGGTCACCCCCATTCCCTTGAATGGTGACAACCTGGAGCCTGTTCGAGGGGCCACTTCCTCTTTTGTGTCGCCTCTGACTGACCACGAGATGTCTGTCCTATCCGAGCTATTCGCTCGTGTCAACTTAATGAACGCTAAGTTTGCTTATGACTCGTCTCATTTTAACTGCAATGCCATTCTGAATGACTATGAGGAATTTGACTTGAGTGACTACCCACCTCACCTAGCCAAAGAACTTGACAAACGGGAAACCAGAACCCCCATCATTGAGGAAACCGAACCTATTAACGTAGGAACCTACAATACACCTCAAGAACTTAGGATAGGGACAACCCTGGACCCCTCGGAAAGACAACAGTTCATTGACCTCCTCCACGAATACAAGGACGTGTTCGCCTGGTCTTACAGAGATTTGCCTGGGCTTGAAAGAGAAATTGCAGAGCACCGGATACCCATTAAACCCGGGGCTAAACCTGTGAAGCAGAAGCTACGTCGGATGCGTCCTGAGTGGGCCCTAAAAATCATGGAAGAAGCGGACAAACAGTTCAAGGCTGGGTTCATCAAAGTATCTGAATACTCTGACTGGGGGCCAACATTGTGCCCGTACCAAAGAAAGACGGAAGAATTTGGGTTTGCGTCGACTTCAGGGATCTGAACAAGGCGAGTCCAAAAAACGACTTCCCTTTGCGACATGTTGACATTCTGGTGGACAATACTGCCGAACATGCTCTCCAATCATTCATGGACGGGTATGCTGGGTACAACCAGATTAAAATGGTTGAGGAAGACATGCACAAGACTGCGTTCACTACACCGTGGGGTACATATTGCTACACGGTCAGGCCTTTCGGTCTCATCAACGCTGGGGCAACCTATCAAAGAACCGCTACTACTCTCCTACATGACATGATGCAAAAGGTGGTGGAGGTATATGTCGATGACATAATCGTCAAATTAAACGAACGGGACGGCCACATCAATGCCCTCCGAAAATTCTTCGCTCGTCTGCGAAAATACAACATGATACTAAATCCTCAGAAGTGTGCATTTGGGGTCACCTCCGGAAAACTCTTGGGACATGTCATCAGCAAAAGAGGCATTGAGATTTATCCAACCAAAATCAAAGCCCTTCAACAAATGCCTCGACCTAAGAACGAGAAGGAGATTCGGGGATTTCTCGGTCAGGTTCAATACATTAGCCGCTTGATTGCCAAGCTCACTATGATTTGTGAACCAATATTCAAAAAGCTTTGTGCGTCCGATCACACCGATTGGGACGAAGACTGTCAGAAGGCCTTCGACAGGATAATGGAAATCCTATCCAAACCTCCTGTCCTATTGCCACCTCAACCAGGGATTCCTCTATCCCTATACCTGACTGTTACCAACATGGCCATGGGAGCAATGCTACCACAAACGGTCGGCGGCGAAGAACGAGCCATCTACTACATCAGCAAAAAGTTCATTGAGTACGAGACGAGGTATACCCAACTGGAAAAGACATGCCATGCCCTAGGATGGTCAACAAAGAAGCTGCGGCATTACATGCTCAGCTATACGGTCCACATCTACTCCAAGATGGACCCGGTCAAATACATCTTCGAAAAACCCGTACTAAACGGAAGGCTGTCTAGATGGACACTCATGCTGTACGAATTTGACCTCAAGTTTGTACCCCTCAAGGTTATCAAGGGAAGAGCAGTTGCCGATTTCCTAGCAGAAAATCCCATCAACGAGGATCCTACGACCGACACATGGTCACTTCCTGACGAGGACATCCTTTGTGCCGACTCCGACGTATGGGACCTATACTTCGATGGTGCATCTAATCTGAGAGGCTTCCGGGTATCCTTCTAATATCACCAGAGGGAGAACATGTTCCGATCTCGGTCAAGCTAGACTTCGCCGTCACCAACAATGCTGCTGAATATGAAGCATGTCTCATCGGCCTACAAACAGCCATCATACTTGGCATTAAGAGATTGAGGGTCCACGGCGATTCCTCACTCATCATCAATCAGGTATCTGGATCATGGAAAATCCGATCTAAAAGCTTAGCCCCTTACCAAGCAAAGATCAATCAAGAGGCCGAATTCTTCGACCAAGTCGACTACTTCTACTTGCCACGAGAGGAAAATCAATTTGCTGATGCCCTGGCGAAACTTGTTGCGCTCGTCAACATACCTGACGACATGACATCAATGCCCCTGTGTGTCGAGAGAAGAAACGAGCTAGCCCACATTGTGCCATTATCAACGACGAGGAAAGCCATGATGAACCTTGGTACCAAGCCATCCTCAATTACAAAACCAAAAACGAATCCCTCCCAACTCTGATCAAAGAGGACAAAGAGCCATCCGTTTACTTGCATCACAATTCGTGATAAACCAAAATAACCTCTACAAAAGAACACCCCAAAGAATCTTCTCCTTTGCATCAACAATCACAAAGCCAAAAAGGTCATAGGAGAGGTTCACGACGGAGAATGAGGCCCTCACATTAGTGCAATGATTCTTACACGGAAAATCACGCGGCTGGGTCACTACTTGACAACCATGGAAGCCGATTGCCGTAACTACGTCAAACATTGCCACAATTGCCAAATCTTCGCCAACATACAACACATACCACCATCCCTTTTATACACCATGACATCACCCTGGCCTTTCTCAACCTGGGGCATCGACATCATCAGGAAAGTCAACCCGATAGGCACCAAGGGCATTGCTTCGTCCTCGTCGCCATCGACTACATCACCCAATGGGTGGAAGCGCAGTCATATGCAGTCTTGATCGCCAAACAAGTGGCCAAGTTCATTCAAAATAACATCATCTGCCGGTATGGGGTACCCCATGAAATCATCAGCGATCAAGGCTCTCACTTCCGGGCGGAAACTCAAGCTTTACTGGACAAATACAAGATCAAACGACATTGATCATCCCCCTACCGTCCCCAAACCAACGGAGCGGTGGAGGCAGCGAACAAAACTCTTGTCACCATTATCAAGAAAATGCAAGACAACTACCGCGATTGGCCGAGCAAACTCCCATTCGCACTCTGGGGATACCGAACCTCCATTCGAACACCGATAGGCGCCACACCCTTCTACCTAGCATACGTTATGGAGGCGGTTCAACCGGTAGAGTTAGAGGTCCCTTCTCTACGCATCCTACTGAAGAGTCAAATCCCTGAGGCGGAATGGGCCCGTCGAAGGTACAAATAACTCACTCTTCTAGACGAACGGCGACTCAACGCCTTGCACAACGTCCAACTATATCAATGATGTATACAACGGGCATTCAACAAGAAGCTTAAACTCAGAAACATCCAGGAGGGCGACTTGGTCCTCATGTCCGTTCGAGCACCATTGCCCGTCGATCCGAGGGGGAAATTCAAACCCAACGGGGCCGGGCCATACCTGGTCAAGCAAATACTTTCGGGGGGCACAGTGAGACTGACTGACCTAGATGGGGAAGACTTTACAAACCCAACCAACCTAGATCAACTCAAGAAATACTACCCTTGAACCATAACAGCCAACGACCTAGCCTAGTTTTACAACTAGCAACGACCTCAACCCTTTTCAAGTCAAATTCCTCAACGTGTTCTGATTTGAAATTGCATGTTTTATCGAGTATAAGCTGCAGCACCTTGCCCGTTTCGAATGTCCTTTGATATGTCAAAGGTAATGTCCATTTGCACTAAAACAAAACAACCCCTTGAACTACGAGCATGGTTTAATTTCACCTCTTCGGGTGGATACGTAGGCAGTCCCTCTTATGCATGAGGAATACAACCACAAAACCCAATTGAAATTCACAAAACATTTCGAACTACGATCATGGTTTGATTTATCCTCTCCGGGTGAATACGTAGGCAGTCCTTTCTTACACAAGAAGGATACAACCATCCCCACATACAAAAATCCCTATCAAAAAAAGGAGAAAAGGACAAACCATTCCCTATTCCACAAAAATACATAAATGAGCTTTTCTCCCTTTCCACAAAATACCACTTTCCCAAGTGCAATTGTTTAGGACGATTCAAATTGAATTGCCTTCACCAAATGGATGGAAGAAACAAGCGTTCACAATTTTCGACACGAGCAATCCTCTTAATTAATTACTAATGGGAGGGATTACAATTTCAATAAATAGAGCTCGACGAGTCTACAACTTGTCGAAGCTAAGGTGTCAACTAAAACACGTCAAATAATAAAACTAGCACGAAACACACAATAACTAGGTAGTACAACATTATAAAAACTCATAACAATAATACATCATAATAATAAAGCGGGTAATGGAGGTCTTAACTCTTCCATTCTACCCTTGCCTTTTCCTTCGGGGTACATCTTCCCCTTGTTCTTCTTGTTGGCCCACCTAGCATAGATTTCCTCCTCGTGACGGATCCTCAACAGATCTAAGACGGCGATGGCCTCCGGTCTAGCACAAGACCCCATATTTGACCCAAGACGAGCCAATGCACGGTCCACCATATTCTTGGGGCCGGAACTCCTCCTCTTCGGTGGTCTCATCACATCGGGGGTAGCTCCATCAACATACTCCTAAAAGAAGTCACGGTTGGCCTTGCCAACCTCTCGATACTTCAAGTCGACAATCTCATCCTTAGGGAATTTGGACCTCTCTTCCAAGGATGGAGCATGTGACCACTTGACATAAGCGGGAGTCACCCATGTCGTGGCAGCGGGGTTTGGAACCTCCCAAAGTGGCCGAGTGGCCCACCACCTTTCGAAGACCTCCACAAGCTCGGATTTCCGGAAAATATTCTTTTGGACAAGAGTATCTTGAGCGGGCACCTTTTGTTGACGCCCCATTTGCCTAATGAGCCTTTCGGGATAAATGAAGGAAATAACCTTAAAACCACTACCATCAAAGAACGAGGACTAGCGGGCAACCCCATGAAGGACCTCAAGTGCCACCACGGCACCACCCAACGGATATGAGGACCACCCTCCTCCGCCAATCTTGCGGCCCAATAGGCCTCGGTGGAAGCGAAACTATCCGGGTACAACTTCTTCCTCATGGTAAGGTGACGGAAGGAATAATAATAAGAATCAACCGGAGGCTCTACATACCTTAGCCTCTCCAATAGCCGCACTTGGAGGATCCCTGGGGATCCGAAAGAGGGAGCTTCTCCACAAGAGCCTTCCTTGTCCAAAGCTTGGATAATCTCTCCAAGCACCAACCATGATGGATCTCTACCATGCTCCATTTGCTCAATCACATGGATAAGGGTCATGCTACCATGGCATCTCGGCCCATCCTTCTTCAAGACATCAACAAAGAGGTACACATAGACAAGGCAAAATGCAAGAGCCCTTCTCCTAGCCACCTCCGAGACATTAACATCTAATCAGTTTGAAAAGATGTTGATAAGAGCCAACATATCCACACCATGTGGAGCAAGAAGAAAGTTGATTTGGCTTGTTGATAAGCCCAACATGGAACAGAATTTCTCCTTGTAGCATAACCGAGTCGGAGGAATCACCGGAACACAACCCGACCACCCACCAATGGCTCCAACTTCTTCGGCAAGAGGGCAAAGCTCGCCTTTCGGGAAAACGAAAACATGATGTTTCGAATCCCAAAATCGAGAACATGCTTCAAGAAATGAAGGTTGCACCTTGACTTGACGAAGCACCAACAATTGACCAACTCCCATGCAAACGAGTTGATACTATTCGGGAAGCGACAAATCCCGGCACCATTGTCGTAATGCGTTCTTGAAAGCATCCATGAAATATTTATGTGGAAGAAGAAGAGGTTTTGTAGAGATCATTTTGTGTTTCGGATGATGAATCAATGAAGCGCAAACGTCCCTATTTATACAAAATGATCAGCGCATTTTTTTAGAAAAAGGGGAGAGCTGGCTCCCATCGCCAGGCTGCTCGCGCCTCTTTGGACCTTCCCCAGGATTCCTGCTGTTGTCTTGTCACTTTCAACTTGTGCTTTCTCCTGACGCCTCAAACCTCCCGCCAGGAAGCTCGCGCCTCTTCGAGATGATTCTAGACATTTTGTGTTTCCTCACACTCACATTTCCTTGTTTTCGCGTTTTACGAAATTTGACACGGTTTGCATGACACAACTTTAAACATACGGATTTTTCTTTCTTTTTTTAAGGGGGGAAGGGCTAGTCTCCCCGATCCGCGATGGATCGGTTGCATGTCAATCGAAATTTCAAAAATGTTTCGCTTTTTCGCAATTTTCCGGCAAAAATCAAAATCGAAGATTGATAACACGACATCAATTTTCCTCAAAAATTCAAGCACTCACAAATTCGAGTCTTGACCTCAAAAATCAAATATACTCGTAAAAATCCTTTTCTAAAATTCTTTCCTAACGGTATGAGTTTGATTTTTTCGAGTCAATTTCAATGATTTCGACGCAATTTAATTCACGACACGAGTTAATTGCTCAAATTTTCAAATTAATTCCTTTTGAATTTCGAACGTGACGATTTGTCACGGAATTTTCAAAATTCATTTCAAATTTTCAATTTTAACTTCAAGTCATCTTGGTTATTTTTGGTTTTCAATCAAATGCTTCCACGTGTTTACGTTTATGCGTATGTGCTATGTGTTGCATGTTTTCTAAACTAACGATGCAGGTACTAGTGCAAAGCAAAAGGAGAATAAACAGCCGACAACGCTCCTCCGAAACACAACACAAAAAGTCGAAAATCATAAAAATGAACCACAAACCAAAAACACAAATATACAAACCGCCTCACGCAAAATATAAATATGTACAGACAAGAGTCCAAGACACGGAAAAACTACGACAACTACTCAACGTTTCCCGTCGGACCAGTCCTGGTCTCACTAGGAGTCGCTGCGAACGCAGACACCACCACCTGCTCAGACTCCCTCTCCGGAGAACTCTCCAGTGTCTCCTGCTCCATCACGACGCGAAGCTCCTCCGCCGCAGCCAACTGGGCCCTAAGAGAAGCAATCTCAGCGTCTCGGCTCCGCAGCTCGTCCTCACGACGCCTTAACTCCTTGTCCCGACGAGTGATCCCCAACCCCTGGGCCTCGATCATCGACCTAGCTTCCTCCAACTCGGCACGGACCCGAGCAAGCTCCGCCGGATCCGCAGTGCCCTACAAAACACAATAACACATCCTCAAGATCTGAAAACGTGAAATATAACACCAAGCACACAAAAAAAGCACACAAAACGTACCTGAGAAAGCCGAGCCTCCCTCGTAGCCAGGTCACCAGCAAGCGCCCTCCATCGGTTAGCCATCCGCCATAAGTCCTAATGACTAACAGTCGTCACATACAAAACAAAAATGTCCTTCAATACAATGTAAGGCAAAGTGTAATGGGGAAAGCGTTCAAGTCAGGAACTCACCCTCAGAACGATCAACCTCCACTCCATTCCAGCTTCGGTCGCCGCGGGCTCCAGTAAGCGCAACTGAAGCTCCTCGCCACCCGGCCCCTGAAAAGTGGTCTCCGTCGGGAAAGCTGGGGGCTGAGTCCTCATCAGCGGGTCGACTCCTTACCATTTGGATCCACATCAAAGATGACAAACCCTCTTATTAAGAGAGGCAATGAAAACAAAAGAAAAGAGGAAAACATACCTCGATCGGGTACCAAGCAAGCCTCGACAACCGGAAGGTGTCATAGTCGACGTCCCGCAGCAACACCTCCTCACCTCCCTGACCGTGAAGGTGCTCCTCAACCTTATCAGGGATCGACTCCTGGAACAACACCCTAGGCGGGTCAACCGGCACGACGAAAGTCTCGGTAAAGCACTGGCGAACTAAACGCTCGCCCAGGTACCAAACCGGCTCAATCGCCGTCTCCAAGTACAAACGCAGAGAGCTGCGTGGCCAAAAACGCTCCCTGATGGCAGCCGGTACACCCGTGTAGTGCTTCCAAGGCCGCCCAACAAACTGCATTCAAAACAAAGCTTTTCAGCTAACTGGGGCCTTCATAAGCTACTTAATCATCCTATCTCTATCTACCTCTATAAAGGAGAAGGGGAAGAGAGCAAGAACTTACATCAGCAACCCAAAGCTTGTTCACGCGACGCCTACAATCCTCGTAAGTCGACTTAATCGACTTCTTCCGAGCCACCGTCCAACCCCTCACAGCAGGGTAGGCCGAGGGAACACCGTCTGTAGTCCCCGGACGCAGAGGGGTGAAGTAAGCATACAACCAAGCTTGTAATAAAACACAACAAACACAAATCAGCCAATTTCTCAAAAATTGCCAAAATCAAAATCAAAATAAAAAAAACCCACCACAAAAAACTCGTACCTCAAAGATGAGGCCGGGACCAACCAAAGCAGGAGCACTACCCGCTCCCACTGTCTCCGGACGCACCGCCGCGTGCAAGTACCGGGTGAAACTCGCCATAGCCGGCGTAACCCAGTCAAACCGACCCAAAGTGTCAAGGTCGGTGAGGAGAGGAAGCACCTTGGTCGACAAGCGCTCACCCTTGTCACCAAAGTACGTGGCACCCAAAAAGTACCACAACCATAGCCGTGCCTCCTTCGCGTCGGCCTCAACCTCTGCCTCCGGACTCGCCAACGGCGCCGGAGTAGCACCTGCCACCCTCCCAGTGAAGTGGTCCTTCACGTACGAACTCGCGATCAAGTACGGAGTGACGTCGGAAGGCTCCAGCAAAGCAGTACAGATCAAAGCAGTGACCGCAGGAGAGGACACTCTCTCCGGCGTCTTGGTAAACTCAATGGGCAACTCGCCACAGGGAAGGCCGGATATCATGGCAAAGTCCTCTAAGGTCACGCTAACCTCCCCGAACTCCATGTGGAACGACGACGTCGTATCCCAGTATCGATCCAGCATGGCGCGGATCAGACACAGGTTCGCCCTAATCGAAGACCTGTGAATGTCCCGCCATGCGGCCACCAATGGCCCAAAAGCCGATCTCTCTATCAACGCCCTCGTCCCGGCTTGGAGAACGTCGTAGAAACCCAAGCAGGTAGAGAAGCCTGAGAAAGTCCTCATCGTGCCAATCTCTTAAAATCAAAAACAAACAACGTCAGAATGCCTATTCAGGCCCGACACTTCAAATATGATAAAATTCAATAGGGGAACACGACTCACCAAGCCCTCGTGAGCACGGTAAGAGAGGTGTGTCTGTCGATGAAACCACAATGGCCATTTGCCAGTCAAAACCCCTCGGCCGTCAGCGCCGCCCAAAAAAGCAACCCCGCGGGTCGAACTCGCTTGGCTCTCCAACTCGCGACGTCAGCATCGTCCTCGGCTGTCTCCGCTCTTCGCCTCTTATGGCCACGAGACTCAACGTGGTGGGTAGGGCCCAACTCAACGACCCTGCCCACGTTCTGTAACGACCGTCTGGTCGCCCGAGGACGACGCTCCCTCGAAGAAACCCTCCTCCCGGAGGTACCAGCCTCAGACCCAGTCTGAGCTCTCCCAGTGACAGTAGCCCCAACAACGGGCACCTCACGCTCCTCAACAGTCCCCGTGGCCCCAGCAGTCTGCTCAGCAGGTCCCTCCTTCTCGGTGACGTCCTCCACAACTACGGCGGGCGTGCTAACCGGAGTGCTAACCGGGCCCGACTTGAACAACTCCTCTAGAGTCGCAGCAACAGACCTGGTCTGTCCTTAACACTCTCCTACAAACAAAAAAACGTCAGCCGAAATTTCGGCATCACGACGGCAAGAAATGGATATATCCAAAAAACACAACCTGCAATACAAAACAAGGGCAATCGCGCCCAAAATCCAACCAAACAAAACCATTCACAACAAACAAACAAAAATGACTCGCCCATCTTTTCAAGCAAAAGACGAGTCAAAACCACAAAAACGGCATTTTAAGACCCCTACAGGGTCCGCCAACAAACCAAAATACATTTCCGACACAATGGAGTATTTTTCTACGGCTCAAAAAGGCAATTCATACGCTAATTTGAGCCCAAACCGGTCAAAATTCAAAAACGACCGCAAAAAGGCAGGCGTAATTTTATCACGCCTCAAGGTGACCTAAATTACCAATGAGGTCCATTTCAAGGGAAACTGACTCAATTCAAGCCCAAGCAGACGCTTATTTTGTCAGACGTAAGACTGTCACAAAAGGCAAAAATCCAATTTTGCCCACAATATCCAACGAAGGTTCATAAATGGCGAATACGGGTTTTCCCAACTATAATGCAACCTAGTGGGACCCACGACCCAAGCAAATAAACTTCGCATTGCAAACTGAGACGGTTTCTCACCTCACTCACATTTTTCGAGCATAAGGAGCGGGAACGGGGACCAAAATGCAAATTAAAAGCACCTCTATACTCCTAAACAGGTTTCTAACCTAATGCAAGCATCAATTTCACTCGAAATAGGCTCAATCAAAAACGCCCAATTCGATTTTATAGGGTAAAAATCGCCCTAATTCAATCAAGCTAAAGATCAACAAGTTTAAACGGATTTAAGAGGAAATGCATACCTTGAGATGACATTGTTGATAATGGCACGAGTGGAAGCTAGTGAAGGTCCTTCAATGGCGATTTTCGCAGGTTTTGTGTCGAAAATGAAGAAGGCGGAATGATGAATGAGATGCAGTCCAACCTCGCGTCTTTTTACAGAAAAAAGGGAAGCCCTTTTGGTTCGTCAGTTGGCGCGCACCTCAATCCGGTGCCCACTTGCTTTTTTTCAGCGAATTTTGGGCTTTAGCCCAATTTCCACATAACAAACTTCGAATTTTCATTTGATGATATTAAAGATCGTCATTTTCTCAAAAACAAAAACAAATAGTGAAAATTCAAATTCACTATTTTCGAAGGCTTTAAACGACGGCACATAAACAGTCACTCCAATCAAATAGTGAAAATTTAAACTCGCCATTTTCAAGCAAACGGCGACCAAAACTGCCAATTTCAAAAATAATGGTGAAATCAAATTCACTATTTCCCTCCAATTTCAGAAATAATAGCGAAAATTCAAAAACCGCTATTTCTCCAAATGTTAAGCGACGGCAATTAAAACCGTCATGCTCAAAATCATAGTTGGAAAGTGAATTCCACTATTCTCATCAAATGTCAACGGCGGCACATAAACCGTCACTTCAATCAACAGTGAAGATTCCAAATTCACTATTTCCATCAAATATCAACGGCGACACATAAACCGTCACTTCAATTAATAGTGGAGATTCCAAACACACTACCAGCAGGGGTCTTCCTCGCAGACCCCGTCAATCCAAAAACAGTGATAATGAAAAAACAAATTCACTGTTTCCACGGCGGCATCACGATTTCGTTACTTTCAAGACAAGCCCTTTTGACGCGGTTATTCCCTTGATCCATTAATCGACTACAATGGCTGGCGAGCCTTTGTCCGCAACCTTCCAAGGGTAGATCCCAAAGATAGGTACATTTCCTTGTCTTGGCTCGCGAGCCTTTGTCCGCAACACCTCAAGGACACATCCCGAAGATGCCTGCGGCATATTTCCTTGTCTTGGTTGGCGAGCCTTTGTCTGCAACACCTCAAGGACACATCCCGAAGATGCCTCGGGTAAATTTCCTTATCATGGCTGGCGAGCCTTTGTCCGAAACCTTCCAAGGGCAGATCCCGAACATGCCTCGGGTACATTTCCTTGTCTTGGCTGGCGAGCCTTTGTCCGCAACCTTTCAAGGACACATCCCAAAGATGCCTCGGGTACATTTCCTTACCATTGGCTGGCGAGCCTTTGTCCGCAACCTTCCAAGGTCAAATCCCGAAGATGCCTCGGGTACATTTCCTTGCCAATGGCTAGCGAGCCTTTATCCGCAAACGTGCGAGGACATATCTGAAGATGCCTCAGGTATGACTCCTTCTTATGGCTGGCGAGCCTTTGTATGTAGTCTAACGGACTTTAAACGACCCGCACGGACAGTGGACAGACTCTAAACTGTTCCCGATGACAGGTCCTTGGCTCGTACCCTCGAGTCGCCTTGGCGTCGCCCTTCCCGACGGCAGGTCCTTGGCCCGAATCCTTTCGAGCCGCCTCGACGTCGCTTGGGTCTCCAGGTTGTAATCTTCGATTGACCTGGGGGCTCTACTTTGACTTTTGCCCTGTCCAAGCCTCAGTCAAAGTGGGGGCTCTGTACATACCCAGTATCTGCTTTGACTCCTACAAACACCCGATGATTATCGGACTATAACATGCTTTGGAATCGTGGGGTTGGATCGACAGTTTGTGTACAACTTTACGTTGGAAAACTTAAAACTATTTCGAAAATAAGCATTTCAAAACATTTCAAAAATACCTGGAGTGTTTAATGCACGATGACGGGGTCGCAATGACACTAACTAGAGTCAAAACCGACACCGGACCAAAAACCGACTCAAAAATTCAAATCCCGACTCCAACAACGAGTCAAACCGAGTCAACCACCAAAAACAAAACATTTCAAACCTTCTACCTTAAGTTTTCCCGGATTCATGAATGGTCAAGTAACAAACATGTGACTACAAAGCCTATGATAGAACAAATCATGATTGCGTTTGTTGTGAAAGTGATAGCACAACTCGAAGAGCCGCGACGTGGCTCGCGCCTCTTTGAGCAACCCAAGTGGCCACGTCGCTCAAAACTCACACAACCACTCATTCTCCTATAAATACCCCTCAAATGCCACCCATTTGAGACTTACGAGAGTGTCCGCCCCCTCTTTTCTCCCTTAAAATTCTCGACTCGACTTCTTAAGTCACAACCCGATGCGTATTTACGACCTACCGATCGTAAACACGAGCCTTACACATTGTTTAGTACCGTCATCGTGCATTAAATCACTTGACCGACCACTTCGACCACTACACCATCACTAAACTTCTAAAACACTCTTTTTACTTACCAAAACGGTTTTAAACCGAGTTTTTTCCGATCAAACGAGTTGTTACACTTACGTCGGTCACTCGCCATAACCAAAAATGTTAGTATGAGGGTGTAAAAATCCTCTTTTATGATGTTTTCATTTGTTTCATGACTATAACATGCTAAAACATGCATAACATGAACCAAAACATGGAATAAACGAGCCAAAACTGATTTTTGGTCTGAGGCAGAAGCCCCTTAGGTCGCCAACTGGCCGCCGCCTAAATGGGGTGCTCAGACCAGAGATCAACCGTGTGTGTTCTCGTCATTTCCCTTTAATCCATCTTCATATTTGTAATCGGTTTTCATTATTTCAAGTATTTTCGAACCCCTTTTTGTTTTACTTCACTTGTTTTAACCATAAAACATTTTTCACCCTTGGTTCCTCATACCATGACGGTTAAATCCGTGTTTCGGTGATAATATTTGGTTAATGACATTTAAAAGGTATTTTAAAGCCTTTTATTTCATTTCTTTACATTTTCAAAAAAACATATTAGTCCCCAACACAAAGTCATCCTTGGTTCTACATACCATGCCGGATTTTAACCCGGGTACGATGATGAGTACCGACTAATTACATTCAAATGGACTTAAGACAATTAGTCCATAACCATTTTCAAAACTATTCATGTCAAGTTTGTTAAATCGAACCCGACACCGAATATTTTCAAAATAATGATGATTATTCGAGTCTAGTTCTTCAAGTCAACAAATGCGGTCTAAACGACCCCTTCAAATCAAACCGGGTTCAAATACCCATTTTCAATACGTTTTATAACGTTTTCTAAAAGGTCAGAACACGGCACATAAACCGTGTGGTAACCCGCGCCTAAACAGGCGTTCCATTTCTCATTTTCAAAACCAGAGGGAGGCCCTTTACACCGTCGGCTGGCTCGCGCCTCATATAGCCGTCTGGTACAAGGCATGTTCCCTTCCAGCATTAGTCTAGGACGATCCCGACTCCGGTTAGCCCGGATATAGGACGGATCAGATGACTATTCAAAACCATATTTGCAAAATGCCTTACTAAGACAAATGGATCATGTGATGCAACCTAAACCTAATACGGTAAATGGATGTTTAATTTCCGTCTTGCATGCAAATCAATCATTAATCCAACTCGACATCTTATACTTGATACTTGGATTAAATCAACCGACTTAGAAAGCTCTCACATGTTAGGTTTAAATCATTGGATGCGCATTCATGCATTTAAACCGTTTTATCAACTTTTATATTCAACCAACCAAGATCGATCAGCAGAGGCCGCTAAACGCGGGCGGGATTGGGTGTCTGATTAAAGGGATTCCCAATACGTACCTTCACCTCTTACTCATAAACTTTGGTTAGTGGACGACCTTATCCAGGGCGTACGAGAGTCATTTTAGAGATAGGATGCTAAAGAGGGACGATTTCCTTATCTTTAGTACCTATGTCAAACGCTGCTTTGTGCTTCGATTTGACCGAGGTATAAAGTGGATTTTGAATGGGTTCCAGGCATCCCACAAATGCTTGGTGGCGACTCCGAACATCTCTAATCGTTTCGAGACCCTTACCGAGACGAAAGCGGCCGATCTAAAACGATCAGGTCGAAAGCATTTTTACGCCGTCGAGCGTGGCTTTCAAAAAAGAACGATGTACGCCCACAGATCGAAGTGGGCTCGCAGGTGGGCCATGTCCACAGATTGGCGACTCCGCTGGGGAAAATTAGAACACTTACGTCTTTGTGATCCCTAGATGGTGAGACTCGAACGAGGACTTGGTTGGAATGCATTAAGTGATATTACGGTCACGGTCGGGTTCCTTGTCCGGGCCCACAACCTAACCCTTTTCGACCTATTGGCTCGTCTCGTCGGCGTGAGTTTTCTCATCCCCGCGTTTCGAATCCCGATTGAGTCAAGCATACCATTGACGTTACACATTTCTGTTTTGTCAAAGAGCTTTCATCACCTTCGAGCACGAGGCTAGGTGATGTGACCATAATTGGCGCATATTTAGCCCCCGAATTAGCCTTGTTCCCATGCATTTTAGTGCCTATTTGGGTCATTTCTTATCTTTAGTTCTTTGTTTTGCATATTCTTTGAGATTTTGATCCCTTGGTAGGAAAGGAGTAAGAATCTTGCATTTTCATGGCAAAACGAGACTAAATTGATCGAATTCAATGACCAAGCATCAAGGAGAGACGAGATTAGAAGGCCTTTGTACATATTATAGTAGAAGAGCAAAGTTGAGAAAGGATCCTTGAGTCCCCAAGGAAATCCCCAAGGAATTTGTGAAGAAAAGGGAAGAAAATAAGAAGATTTGTTGCTGACTGACAATCCGAGCGGATTGTCACCAATCTGTCCGTCCCGCAGCAGCACAATCCGAGCGACTTTGCCATAATCCGCTCGGATTCCACCTCCACAATCCGACCGGATTCCTCTGAATCCGCTCGGATTCCAACGCCAGAATCCGCCCGTCCCGACCTTATTCCGCCCGGATTGCAGCATAGCACGGATTGTCTTCTCCAAGCTACGAAGAAAGAAGCCCTTCTCTCGTAAAATACCGGCTCCTCCTTGCTCAATCTAAAAAGTGTAATTACTAGTTTAGCCCTTAGTTAACCCTAATGCATCCTCCCTAACTTCCACTATAAATACCCCATTAGTCTAATTAGAGCAGCATATTCTTCTTATCAATAATTAGTATAGTTAATATCAATCAAATCTCTCTTTAATATTGTAATCAAGTATTAATCAAGTTTTAATCCAAGTTTTAGTTCTTTAATCTCTCTTTTGTTCATCCTTTATTTTGGGTAATTGAAGATTATTTGGGTTATTGTTGGGAGATTCACAACCTTTCAATCAAGCATTCAAGTACTTCTTTTATCTTTGCTTTATTATTGGAATCATTAGTAGGTATAATCTCTTAATCCCTTTTAATTATTGTTAATTACTTTCATTTATTCATCATGTTTCATATTGTTGGTATGATTGACAACCTTGCTAGCATGATCAACATGATAATGAGTGAGTAGTCTCTTAGCTAGGGTTAATGGGTGATTTGGGGAAACCAACATGGGGAATGATTCATGCTTAAATTAATATGCTTTCATGTTTTATTTGGTTGCTTGTTTTGATCTCAACTCATGCACATGTTATATTTGATGAAATGCTAAGCCTATGAATCCTTGCATTTACTATCATCTTCTATCTTTTCAATGAGACTTGTAAGACATAACCCAACTCGAGTCTCATTAGACCATGCATGTTGTTGAGTAGGGAAGATTAAGTCGACTTGTAGGTGTTGTACAATCTAATCGATTCGGCTCCGGGACCCAAACTTTCCTAGGATTGTAAGATATAACCCAACTCAATCCATCACAACAATAATTGCTTGCTTATAATTTGAGAACATGTTTGTATGATCATATCCCATGATTCCCCTATGATCCCATGACACCCTAGTGCCTTTAATCAATTGTTTACACCCCTTTAATTCATCTTGTTTGTTTATTTTCATTGCTATTTTAGTTTAGTGACCTTCTACATCAACCCAATTTTTGACACCCCTTAGACACCACTAGTTGCAATAGAATTCTCATTTCAATACCCGTCCATTGGGATCCGACCTTTACTTGCCTCTTTACTAATTGTAGAGTTGTTTGTGAAGCTATAAATTGTGTATTGATTCGACCGTAACCCAACGACCACATCTTAATTTGTGAACACTGAGCGGCCTCGCATCAAAAATGGCGCCGTTGCCGGGGACGGTGTTTGTTTGATTTAGATTTCTTTTTATTGTTATTAGTTGTGTCTTTCTTCGCCTTGAGGAAGTAAAACTCCTCAAGGTTTGTTCTAATTGTTTTCGAGTTGTTTGATATTTTGCATGTCTAGAAGGTTACAAGGTGATTTGTTACCTTTTGACCGTGAAATCGAAAGAACCTTGACGAAAAATAGGAGACTTGTTAGGAGGAATTTAAGAGGTATTAGTGAAGTTGTTCAACCCACTAGTGAGTTTGTCAATCCTTTCGCAATAGAAGGAGAAGAGAACCCATTACACAATACCCCACAAAATCCACCTACAATGCCTAAATTCTCGTCGCACTCCGTACCCACCGAGGAGAATCTACCAAATGGTACTCCTACACCGCAACATCTAACCGGAAATTTTATTGCCATGTCCGCCTTCATCCAATTAGTTGAGAGGAGCCAATTTGGGGGGATGCCTAGTGAGGACCCTCATTCTCATATGGAAACCTTTTGCGACTATTGTGATGCTATCTCTCAAACGGGCGTGACTCAAGACCAAATTAGATGGGTCTTATTTCCTTTTTCCTTAATCGGCACCGCGAAGCAATGGTTGAAGGGCCTTGATAAGGCCACCCTTGGAATATATTCTTGGAAGAAGTTGGCTCTAGCTTTCTACAAAAAATTCTACCCACCGGAAAAGACTAACATGCTAAGAGCTCAAATTACGGGTTTTAAGCAAAGGGATGAAGAGTCTTTGTATGAAGCTTGGGAGCGGTTCAAGGGAATTTGTCGCTCATGTCCTCACCATGGACTTAGCGAATGGTTTTTGGTGCAACAATTTTGGAATGGTTTATATGAAGATTCTAGGAACATTCTCAATATGGGATCAAATGGAATGTTCACCGAAGTTGATGACAATCAAACATGGAACAAGATTGAGGAAATGGCAGTCCATAACTCACAATATAGTAGACCTCGCAAGGCTACTAGAGGAGGAAAGCATGAAGTGGACTCCGTTACTCAATTGGGTGCTCAACTTAGTGCTCACATTGACACAATCAACTTGAAGTTTGAACAAGCTATGGCTAGACTTGAGGAAAACTCAAAATCATCAAAGCATCATGTTAATGCCATGACGGCATCCTCATCAATCCCAAGTGGGATATGTGAGAATTGTGGAACTTTGGGACATGACCAAGGTGAATGTAGTGGAACAAATGAACAAGTGAATGCTTTCCAAGCATACAAGAGTGGTACCCCTTATTCCAACTTTTACAATGAAAACACCAAATTCCATCCAAATCTCTCATACAAAAGCCAAAATGTTCAAAACCCTCAAACAACATACACTCCACCACCCATGAGAAACCAAAATCAAAGACCCTTTTACAATCAAAACCAAGGTTACCAAAATCAAAATCCATACAATCACCAAAATGACCAAGGTTTTGATGTCCAAAAAGCGGTCCTCCAAATGCAAAAGAATCAACAAGAATTTTTCACTCAAATGCAAAAAGATAGCCAAGCAAAGGAAACCACCATCAACAACATTCTAGCTGACACCAAGATGTTGGAAACACAATTGACTCAACTAGCATCTTCAAGCTCACAAAGACAAAAGGGGCAATTACCACCTCAAAGTAATCCCCCTAGACATGAAACGGTTAGTGCCATTCACTTGAGAAGTGGTACAAGGTATGAAGCACCGAAGAAGCAAGTTGAGGATGAAGTTGTGGAAGCTAGTGAAAAGGAAGAAATTGTGCAAAAATCCAAAGATGGAGAATCGTCAAAAGAAGAAAGTTCAAAGAAAAATGAAGACAAGTCCAAGGAGAAGGAGCCCATTGTGATTAGACTCCCTTTTCCAAGTCGTCAAGCCAAGCCCAAATTTGATGATCAACTTGGAAAATTCATTGAAATTGTGAAGAATTTGGAAGTCTCAATTCCTTTCACGGAATTAATCAATCACGTGCCGGCCTATGCGAAATACATGAAAGATATCCTCACAAAGAAGAAGTCGATCCGGAAGCTTGAGACTATCGCCTTCACTAAGGTGAGTAGTGCAATACTTCAAGGGAGTTCACCTCGAAAGTTAAAGGATCCGGGAAGCTTATCAATACCGTGTACCATTGGCAACACGACGATCAACAAAGCCTTATGTGATCTAGGGGCTAGTGTGAGTGTCATGCCGTACTCGGTGAGTAAAAGGTTAGGGATGGGAGAGCTTAAATGCACCAACATCACACTCCAAATGGCCGATAGATCGACGAAGACACCGTTAGGGATATGGGAAGATGTCCCCGTGCGAATTGGGAAGTTTTTCATCCCGGTGGACTTTGTCATTGTTGATATGGAGGAAGATTCCAACATTCCAATCATCCTAGGAAGACCATTCCTACACACCGCGGGTGCGGTGATTGATGTGAAACATGGTGAGCTTACTCTATAAGTGGGAGATGAAAGCATAACTTTTAATCTTGACAAGACTATGAGAGCTCCTCGTTTGCATGAACCATGTTTCATGATTGCTCATTATAGCTGAAAGGATGAAAGGAAGAAATCGGAACTCCAATGGAAGAAGAAAATTGAAGATGCTCCATTCAAAGAGCAAGTGAATTGTGACAAGGAGAGCTTGCAAAGCTCATCAAAATCAACCAAGGAAGAAGAGGATGGCCTCATTGGCCAAGAGAAGAAATTGGGAGAGTTGTCTCCATCTAAGCAAGAGATTTTCAATGATCAACTTAATGAAGTTTGTGGTCTTTGGGACGACGAATTTGAAGGGATTTTTAATCCCTACATTGGTAATGCCATCGATCAAGACCAACAACAAGGACCACGCTCTATTGAGAACCTCTACCATGATAAGGAACAAGAGTTCGATTACTTTTTCAAGGTGTTGAGCAACATCAACAACACCTTGGACATGCCCCCTTGACATCTCATCAAGAATGAGAGTTTGGTGGAGTCCTCCCTAAACCACCACTTGTAAATATTTCTAACTCCCTAACTTACATTTCAATTCTTGTATTGCATTTTTGTCATCTTTGGATTTTTATTTACTTTGATCAAAATAATTGTCATGTTTGAGAGAAGTGAGGGAGGGACTAACGATTTCAATTGATGTGTAGTGCTTTTAGCTTAGTGTGGGGATGACAATTGCCTAGGCTATCCATGCCTTAGTAGTGCCCCCACAATGACGAACACAAGACTTGAAGAAAGAATGGAAGAATGGTAAGGGAAATGCATTGTGCACGGATGGAACTGAATCCGTGTACACAGGGGAAGAATCCGAGCGGATTCCTGAGAATCCGCCCGTCTTCAGTAATCCGAGCGTATTGCAGAAAGGACGCCCGTCCTGAACTGAGCTGAATTTTGAAAATTTCTTGACTGTGACTGAATCCGGGCGTCCTGTGAAGAATCCGCCCGTCTTGAAGAATCCGCCCGTCTTGTAAGAAAGACGTCTGTCTTTGCAGCTGAGGAAAACAAGCAAAATTTTCTGGACTGAAATCCGTCCGTCTTTAAGAAAATCCACCCGTCCCGTGTTCAGCAAATCCGAGCGGATTGTCACCAATCCGCCCGTCTTTAGGCGAGTTTTGCAAAGTCCAGAAAGAGCATAATCCGCACGGATTGGGCAGAATCCGCACGGATTGCCCCTGCAGATTCGAAAATTTCGGTCTCTTTAAAACCCCTCCCACCTTCATTCATTCATTCATTCATTCATAAACACTACCTACAACATCAAAACCCTCATCCTCTCCATCACAAAAACAAAAACCCTCAACAACATTCACCAAATACAAATCAAACCATCCTTCCAACAACAAATCAATCACTCCTTCTTCAACAACAATCAAAACCAAGCACAAAATCTTCAACCTTTGAGTCGATTTTTGATTTCATAAAGGCAAAGCCTTTCACATTCAAATCGATTTGGGCATACTACAAATTGAAGATTTTTTATTCTTTTCTTGGTTAGTTCATCAATGGCAAGCACTAAGGGAGCAACAAAGGCACCAAAGGCTAAGGCACTCTCACAAAGGCAAAAGGCTCTTCAAACAAAGAAAGCATTGGCTATGGTGGTAGCAACACCAAACTTGGAAGTGCAACAACAACAACAACCTTCTATGGGAGCAACAACACCTTCTACTCCGGTAATTGATCAACTTTTGCATTATCCGGAGGTAACTTTTATTTCCGATACCCATAGAAATACCTTTGTCAAGTTTGCTATGAAGTCATTACAATCCACCAAATTTATATGTGAAGATACCTTAGAAAAATTGGGTGTTCTTGAGCAAACTAGAGCCTTTTTCAATGCCATGGGGTTGAAGAAATTGTTTGAAACAAGGGAATTGACATACCCCTCCCTTACCTTGGAATTTTTTAGTTCTTTGAAAGTCACCAAAGTTGAGAATAGGGAGAATCTCGAGTTTCGTGTAGCTAATGTTAGTAGACGCATTACCTTTAGGGAATTGGGTGAAATTTTGGGTCTTAGTGATGAACCGAGTTATTTTAAGAGTTATGGAAAGTATGACCCCGAACCTCTTTGGGAGGCAATCTCCGGGAAGAAATTTGAGGATTTTCATGCGAGCCGTGCTCTTTTGGTCCACCATCCGGGCATAAGAGTATGGCACAAGGTCGTGGGTAACACCATAATTGCTAGGAAAGATACCAACCATTTCACAAGACTTGATTTTATTCTCCTTGAATCGGCTTTGAATATCGGAAGAGTACACACCAAGCCTTACAATTCTTTGAGGCTCTTGGTAGATAGATGGCTCAACATTGATTGTGGGAAGAAGGGCACGACCGTTATTGTCAATGGCGGCCTAGTCACTATCCTAGCCAAGCACTTTGATCCTAACTTCAATAAGGATAACAAGTACAAAGCAAAGGAGGGTGGCCATCTTGTTGATATGCATACTATGATTCACAAGTTCAAGTGGGTTGCCCATAACCCCCTTGACACTAAGTATGGATGGCTCACTAGTGAAGCTAGATCGTTCACCTTGCCTTCGAAGATTTGTCGTCTAAGTGTCCACCGGACCAATTATCTACTTCCCCTTTCCAAAGAGGCCGAGTATATCATTCAACAACAAAAGGGTGATCTTGAAATGCCCTCCTCTTCCATTGTCATACCACCTTACCCCTTTAAGTATGAAGAGTTCAAGCCGGAAGGAGTTGAAGTTGGGAATGACTATGTGACTCTTCTCATGCAAGCAATGCACAAGCAAGCCTATGAAGATCGGAAAAATGCCTACTTGGCTCAATATCCACCCCTCCTACATTTAGCTAGGCAAGGACTACTTGATCCATCTTGTCCTTTGCCTAGTTGGGCGGATAGAGAAGTCCTATTTCCGGGTGCATCTAGGGTCGTTTTGGGTGACAGTGAGGTTGTTGGAAATGATGAAGAAGTTGATGATAATATTGAGGAAGAAGCAAGTGAAGAAGAAAAGGATGGTGAAGATGATGATGAGGAAGATGAGGAATAAAGTGAAGAAGCAAATGACAAGGGAAGTGGCAATGTGGCCACTTCTAATGAGGGAAGTGATGATGATAGCATGATGGAAGATTAGCAAGCCTTGGAGACTCCTACCCTCTCATGGTTTGTCTATTTCTCTCCTTGTATTTTATTTAATTTTGATCATTGTTGGAGTAGTCCTAGCCCCATTAGAGGACTCACACCTCGGTACCATTGAGGTGTTCTCATTCTATTGTTCCCATTTTCAAAATCCAAAATGACAAATTAGTTTCATGCATAGCATAGTGTGTGCATGAACTACACCCATCCTTGGACATTAGCAATAGTGTCTCACTCGGTTTGGGGAAGTTAATGCATACACAACGGGAGGTAATCTAAATTATCCTCTCCGTCATAACAAAAACCATGCATCATGTAGTATAGCTTAGTGTAGATTGCATTTAGTATAGAAATCATGCATCATCTTTGCATAATTTCCATCATTTTGGCCATTGAGGACAATGCCCATATTAGTGTGGGGATGGGAATTCTAACATTTAACTCTTATTCAAAAACCCAAAAAAAAAAAAATTTGAAAAATCAAAAAAAAAAATCATAAAAATTTGAAAATCGAAAACCCAAAAACATGTTTATTTCCTTTTGAAGTCTTGTATATATTGTCTTGTATATATTATGTTTGTTCTATCCTTGTTCACATTGATTGACTACGCCACATCCGAGACATGAGGATATTGAAGACCGCATGGTATGATCTTTCCAATCTCCTTTTTTCTCTTTATGTTAATGACTATGTGGCTTTATTTTGATTGATGCGGTATAACAATGTGAACTTAGGACTTGCATTTAGTTTATATGACATATTAGTTGATAGAATCACTTGCATTAGGATGTTTATATTAGTTGCATCATGGCATGTAGTTGCATGTTAGAAATGTTTTGAAAAATGCCTATTTAGGAACTTTGACAAGAGCAACTAAGCCATTACAAATACTTGTTCAACTTAAGACTTTGCCTACTAGAATGGTTGTAAGACACCCTAGATAGTGTCATACTAGTGTCTTTTGACCCATGACCCAAGGCCAAGTCAAGGGTTTGTATGTGAGTCACCTATCCAACCCCGTGATGCGATGTGGACTTGGTTAACTTGTCTAGGTGACCTTGTTTGACCTTGTGGTAAGGCAACCCAAAAAAATTTTCTATCAATAAGCTTGAAGTGCTCATTTCAAAGAAATTTTGTCATGTGGAAGTAATGTAATGCCAAGGAAACCTCAAATGTTATGAATTGTTGAGAAATTTAAGTTGTTTTGATGGAGGCGTACCACTTCGATGTGCTTTGGTGCGGGATCCATTGAATTGGGCCCCCATACGGCTGTGAATTCGGCCGCCCAGAGACAGAGTGACTATCACCCCGAAAAGCTATTGTTTAGAGGTTAACCGGTTGCCTAATAAGCGATTGGCGAAAGCAAAGGAC
Source organism: Silene latifolia (assembly GCF_048544455.1). Taxonomy (NCBI): domain Eukaryota; kingdom Viridiplantae; phylum Streptophyta; class Magnoliopsida; order Caryophyllales; family Caryophyllaceae; genus Silene; species Silene latifolia. The sequence goes on from NC_133532.1 coordinate 71,269,305, forward strand.
ATTAGCCAGGAAGGGACAAACCCCATCTTAAATTTTTGAAATGTGAAAGTGAAATGAGGACAATTTTGAATACTAGTCATATCCACCCATTGTGAATAATGATTTGAGCATTTCATTCCCAAAAAGCCTTTTGTCAAGCCACTTGGTCGAGTTTGGGACGATCCATGACCTTTACTTTTGTAGAGAATTCGAGACTTGTCATGTCATATGCTACTAGCATCATAGGGATCATCATTCCACCACCATCCGATCGCTCTTGACGAAAGCATTTGGAAATTGAGGACGAAAGTAGTCTAGTTTAACACCATTTGGAGGTGATTTAGTGCCATCCTCTTAGACTTAGTAATTTGTTGAACTAGTATTTGTGAAGGATTACATGCTCTTAAATTTGTTCCTCTTTAGTGCCTCCGCCATTTGATGAGGGAGTGGCTATTCTTTTTGTAGATGCATCCTTTATGTGTTTTTATGTGCTTAAAGTTTGGATGTGTCGCCATTTTGGCAAGACCCACCTTGCCTTGCAAGAAGGCATCCTACCTCATGGTTGTCTTGTTGTGAGTTGAAGGGGCGGAGTGAGACCCGCTAATTGTCTCATATCGGCTATATTATTAGGATAGGTTAGTATTGGTCCTAGTCTTTGTCACCTCTTTACTCGGGACGAGCAAAGGTTCGGTTTGGGGATATTTGATGTGACCATAATTGGCGCATATTTAGCCCCCGAATTAGCCTTGTTCCCATGCTTTTTAGTGCCTATTTGGGTCATTTCTTATCTTTAGTTCTTTGTTTTGCATATTCTATGAGATTTTGATCCCTTGGTAGGAAAGGAGTAAGAATCTTTCATTTTCATGGCAAAACGAGACTAAATTGATCGAATTCAATGACCAAGCATCAAGGAGAGACGAGATTAGAAGGCCTTTGTACATATTATAGTAGAAGAGCAAAGTTGAGAAAGGATCCTTGAGTCCCCAAGGAAATCCCCAAGGAATTTGTGTAGAAAAGGGAAGAAAAGAAGAAGATTTGTTGCTGACTGACAATCCGAGCGGATTGTCTCCAATCCGTCCGTCCCGCAGCAGCACAATCCGAGCGGCTTTGCCATAATCCGCTCGGATTCCACTTCCACAATCCGACCGGATTCCCCTGAATCCGCTCGGATTCCAACGCCAGAATCCGCCCGTCCCGACCTTATTCCGCCCGGATTCCAGCACAGCATGGATTGTCTTCTCCAAGCTACGAAGAAAGAAGCCCTTCTCTCGAAAAATACCGGCTCCTCCTTGCTCAATCTAAAAAGTGTAATTACTAGTTTAGCCCTTAGTTAACCCTAATGCATCCTCCCTAATTTCCACTATAAATACCCCATTAGTCTAATTAGAGGAGCATGTTCTTCTTATCAATAATTAGTATAGTTAATATTAATCAAATCTCTCTTTAATATTGTAATCAAGTATTAATCAAGTTTTAATCCAAGTTTTAGTTCTTTAATCTCTCTTTTGTTCATCCTTTATTTTGGGTAATTGAAGATTATTTGGGTTATTGTTGGGAGATTGACAACCTTTCAATCAAGCATTCAAGTACTTCTTTTATCTTTGCTTTATTATTGGAATCATTAGTAGGTATAATCTCTTAATCCCTTTTAATTATTGTTAATTACTTTCATTTATTCTTCATGTTTCATATTGTTGGTATGATTGACAACCTTGCTAGCATGATCAACATGATAATGAGTGAGTAGTCTCTTAGCTAGGGTTAATGGGTGATTAGGGGAAACCAACATGGGGAATGATATATGCTTAAATTAATATGCTTTCATGTTTTATTTGCTTGCTTGTTTTGATCTCCACTCATACACATGTTATATTTGATGAAATGCTAAGCCTATGAATCCTTGCATTTACTATCATCTTCTATCTTTTCAATGAGACTTGTAAGACATAACCCAACTCGAGTCTCATTAGACCATGCATGTTGTTGAGTAGGGAAGATTAAGTCGACTTGTAGGTGTTGTACAATCTAATCGATTCGGCTACGGGACCCAAACTTTTCTAGGATTGTAAGATATAACCCAACTCAATCCACCACAACAATAATTGCTTGCTTATAATTTGAGAACATGTTTGTATGATCATATCCCATGATTCCCCTATGATCCCATGACACCCTAGTGCCTTTAATCAATTGTTTACACCCCTTTAATTCATCTTGTTTGTTTATTTTCATTGCTATTTTAGTTTAGTGACCTTCTACATCAACCCGATTTGTGACACCCCTTAGACACCACTAGTTGCAATAGAATTCTCATTTCAATACCCGTCCCTTGGGATCCGACCTTTACTTGCCTCTTTACTAATTGTAGAGTTGTTTGTGAAGCTATAAATTGTGTTTTGATTCGACCGTGACCCAACGACCACATCTTAATTTGTGAACACTTAGCGGCCTCGCATCACTAGGTCACCCTCCTTACACATTTTGTTTGGATTGGTATCCCTCTCGCAAATCGGGGTTTGATCGCTTGGTGTGTAACCCACCCTTTTAAGCCAAAACCCGTGTCAGCATAATGCATAATATAATGAAAGTGTGAGTGCTTATGTGCTACTTGATCATAAGTCCTTCCGTGTCATTTTCAAAATCACCATTTCGCGCCGTTATAATGGCCATTTCAAACCTCGGTCTTTCGCCGACCGTTGCACGCCTTTCGAGGCCGTCGTAATGACGATTTTCAAACCCGGTTTGGTATAACCATTTCAACACGCCTTTCTAGGCCGTCGTAATGACGATTTTCAAACCTGGTTTTGTATAGCCATTTCAACACACCTTTCTAGGCCGTCGTAATGACGATTTTCAAACCCGGTTTTGTATAACCATTTCAACACGCTTTTCTAGGCCGTCGTAATGACGATTTTCAAACCAAGTTTTGTATAACCATTTCAAATCACCTTTTCACACCGTTATAATCGCCGTGTCTAGACACGAATTGTAACCCGTATCGCGCCGACAATGGCTCTTTCAAAACCCGAGAAAAACACACACCCTTTTCTCGAGACACTTTCGACATCCCGAGGACCATACACCGTCCCCGAGACCTCTTCATACATTTCAAACTCGATTTTCAAAACATACAATTTTGAATTTCAAAAACCGTCTTGGGAAACATTGCACTGTTTTCCGAGCCGATTCAAACTCAAACCGTCTTTTGCAAATAAACTTACGACAAACCTTTCAACTGATCGACTTGCGGAGATTTCTATCTTCCGAAGCCGTCCGTTTAAGCGATAAATGAATCGTTTTGAAAATTTCTATTATCGAAAACATCAGTCCACCATTCCAATTCCGCCTCGTGTCTATCGAGTCAAAGCAAACATACTTATGGGTCTTTACTTATGAGTCGTCTCACCACGAGACCCGTCCAGTGGCCACCCCGTCTTGTTGAGTCTGATCTTTGTCTCGTCCTTTGCGTTGTATGCGTTAAGTCTTTGAACCGTGTCGGATTGAGTTGTAATGTGAGCCATTTTTCTGCCTTAGAGACATGGCCCCGTCTTCAGCTTCGTCCAACAACAATGACAACAACAGAGATGTCACAACTGATCAGCTAGCCAGCCTGCTTACCGCTCTTAAGGTCACCCTGGATCGCGTCGAGACCCGTATCGACGTCCTGGAGAACAAGAAAACTGGGGAATACAATACCCCACCTCTGACCGAAACTGAGAAGAGGCTGAAGCTCTTGGAAGAACAGCTCCTAGCCAGGGGTAACAATATCCATCTTGAGAACAACCGAAGGTTCGAACCGGTTGGGGACCAGTTACCTGACAACTTCACCCTGACCGATGTGCCTAAGTTCAAGGGAGTGGAGGACCCACTCAACCATATCCGTGCTTTCAAGGACTACATGGCCATTAAAGGGGTCAAACAGGAACTTTTTACCCGGATCTTCCCGTCCTCTTTGAAGCCGATTCCTCGCCAATGGTACTACTCCCTTGATCCGAAAAACCATACTACTTGGGATGAGATCGCAGTTGAGTTTGCCAAATAGTATGCCGATAATGTCGAGATCCAGGCCAATACCCGTACTCTCGAGGTGCTAACACAGAACAACAAAGAAGGGTTCACTGAGTTCCTAACCCGTTGGAGGAGGGTGAATACTCAATTGGTCAGTAAGCCGAGCGAATCAACTTTGGTGGAAAAGTTTGTCAACAATCTCCGCCCAGTTTATGCCAACCTACTGAGGTATCAGAATATCAAGACTTTCCAAGATCTTCATATTCTGGGGACGCGTATTGAGGACGACCTCCGAAAGGGTGTCTTAGCCAAGACCACTGGCAGAGGTTACCAGGGATCCACCTCAACCGGATCTCGCCCTTACGGTCAGACGAACAAGATTGATGAGGTCAACCTTGTCGAACCATCTGCTAAGAAAGCCGAGCGCCCCCAAAGAGTGTTCACCAACATAGGGTCAACTTATACAAGTGCCCTGAAAAGGCTCATGGACCAAGGGAAGTTACAACCGATCGGACCCACCCCGGATCCGACCGATGCCAAGAAGTCCCGGTTCTGGAACCCCAGTGCCTACTGTCAGTATCATTGAGGGAAAGGGCATGTGTGGACAAGGCCCTCGGGAACTGCGTCCGCGGGATCCACACTAGGCATAATCGACTCGAGGTTCTTTCGAATCGAATTAAGACAAATTAGAGTCGCCACCAAGTTTTTTGGGAACTTGGAACCGTTCAAGTCAACTTTACACCTTTCATCGAAAGACATAAAGCCAATCGACTACGAGTGATTAAAGATAAAGACTTGTACCCTATATCACTCGATTTGAATGACTCTCGTAATCCAATGGTATTTAGACGGATCCACAAACCATAGATCTTGAGTAAGGGGTGAGGGTACGTGTTAGGAAGCCCATAAGGACACCTAACCCCGCCCATCAATAACGGCCTCTACTAAGTCAAGTGTCGGATTTCAAACAAGGTCATAGCTACTACGATATATGATATGAAAACATCGTTTTAAAACCCTAACATGTGACAATAATTTCTATGTCGTTTAATGCATGAATACTAACTTTGTCAAAGTTGTTTTATCATGTTTGTTGATTTGAAATAAAAGATGCGCAAACACGGCTTAGGATGAATGGGGGAGCCATTGGGATCTATCCTATTACAACCCACGCATTTCATGCCGACACAACGAGAAATAAATTACAACTCGATCTAATTACAACAACTATCGAAATTATTTTGACTCAATTAAAATAAAACCTATATACATGATACAAAATTACAATACAAACTAACAAAAAACAACTTAAACTATTATGACTTAACAAATAAAATAAATGTAAACACAAAGGCTAAAACTAAGTTAGATTGATTAATGATGTTAGCCGATTTATTAATTAGTAAACAAATTAGACTAGAATTAAACTAATTAAATTAAATTAAACAAATACAAAGGTTTGAAATAAATTAGGTACAACTTATTGATTAAATTGAACCCAACTCATTAAAATTATTCACCAATCCATATTTATTAAAATAGGATTAGTAAACAATTAAAGAAACAAAAGAAGAAAAGAGATCAAAACTGGCAGACCCGTGCAGCGCACGGTTTTTGTAGAAAACAAAGTTAATTGCATTTTAATTTCGAAATCAGCAAAATAAATTACGGAAAAAATCACTAAATTAAATTTACATATTTTGAACCTTAAAAAATAATAAAAACAAAATTTACAATATTAGAAACAAGTAAAACAAATTAAAGGTTAATTAATTATAAATTAAATTAAATAATTACGAACTAGGTTAAAAACAATTCTAATTTGTCAACGGGTGCAAATGGAAAGGTGTTAAGCACGCACTTCCATGCTAGCGAGAAAATTAGTGAAAAGAGAGATGCGTTCAATTAAGTTATAGAATTGTTAGTCGATTGATTTTAAAAGCTATGTCGAAACACCCTAACATGTCTAATTAGGTTATTTAAATGATCGAAGGTCGTCTAAATAAGTCATATGTTAACAATCAGAAGTAATACTAACATGCAACGGGTCCTAAGGTGGGTCGAATTCGCCGAGACAAACAAAGGGTCAAAAACGAGGAGCGAAGTTAGAAATTCGTTTTATTTATGCCCTACCTTGAACACGAGGATATGTAAATGAGACGGGGGTGTACGACCGACTGATGTAGCGGTTTCTTTTCCCATCTCAAGTCAACGCGGGTGTTCATGGTGGTACTTTAACTCATACTCGGACTAAACTAGTTTCATAGTTAATTAAACAATCGATAAACAAAAACGATAAACGAATAAAAACAGACTATAAAAAACAAACATAAAAAAACGAGATAAAAGGGAGAAAGAGGAGGATTTGATGCACCCTCAACCTACATGTATCGTTGACACCGTCTTGGGTCGTAATCGATGGTAGATTTTATCTCGAGAGGCCGTCGTCGACGAAGAAACAAAGCAAACACGCGTTTTTATCGAATCTGGACAGCAACTTTCAAACAGCGATTTCTCCCTCGTTTCACGATGAAAATTCGATTTAAAAGATGTTTTGAAAACTAGAAAGAGAGGAGAACAGATATCTTAAAGTAACCCCTGCTATTTTTGAGTTATTGGGCACGAAAAACGAGCACAAACAGAACTTGACAGACAGGAACAAACCGCGAAAACAGAGTGTATAACACTCTGTTTTTCGAGGGATTTCGTGTACTCTCAAGGGCAATTTGGCTCGTAAATCTTTGTCTAATGTGTAGATGGATATTATATGGTTAATTAGGAATAAGAAAATCGAGTTTTGATGGAGGTTTGAGGGAGGAACGAATTGTTTTTCGAGGAGGACACACAAACAGTTTCAGTTTGTATGTCGGTTTTGTGGAGGGATTTTGAGAGGCAATTAGGGTTTGTTTCTGAGGTTTAAAGCTTGTGAGTGATGGTAGGATGTGGGGAGAACTTCGAGGAATGAATTTATGGTAAGGGGGTGGTATTTATAAGGAGTTAAAGTAAGGTAAAAGAGAAGGAGAGGCAGTCGGGCCTGCTCACGCATAGCTGCTGTCCAGCAGCTTTTGTGAGGGTTTGAGGGGGCTTTTCTTGGTGATTAAGCTAGGGTAATATGGGTAGGATACTAGGGTATGGGTTAGGGTTAATGGGTATGGGTTTTGGTGGTATTTGGAGTGGGTTTTGGGCTCGGGATTGAGCTGCCAAAACAGGGGGCTGCTCGTGTATATGCGGGCTGGTTGGGGGTGATTTGGGGCATGGTTTGGGCCGTGGTTATGGGGTTTGAACTGGGGTTGGATGGGTAGTAGTCTAGGTTGGTTAGTGTACTCGAGATTCGTGCCAATTCGTAAAGAAAACGGGCTCAAAAACCGAGCTAAAATCGAGCTCAAAAACACATGTTCAAAACGAGTTATTTTCGATTTTCAAATCGATTTTTCAAATCAATTAACACATTAAAATAAATGATTTTCAAACCAAATATACTCATAAAATGATTTTTCAAATCAAATATTTATTTTATTTTCAATAAAATAAACTTGGGAAAATAAATTCAAAATAAAATAAAATAAATTGAATTTACCTTAAAAAAAGCTTTAATTCAAATATCATTTAAATTAATAAAATGAACTCACTTAAAAAAAACATTAATTTAAATATCATTTAAATTAATAAAATACTTCATCGACGACGCCCATTCTACATCGTAAAACGAGCTCCAAATAATGACAATGACAACTAAAGAATACATGTGTCCTATCATCATCGGGTGTTTGTCGGGTTCTCTATAAATTCCAATATCGACGGATACGGGTATCTACAGCATGATACCGAAAATTGCTTCAAACTCAAGAAACTCATTCAAGACATGATTGAGAAGGGAGATTTGCCTTTACCCCCACCAACTAAGCCGAATAACAAGACGAATCTTTTGGTAATCCACGCTATCTCTGATGATGAGCGAACCCTAGACTCCTCTCACCTCATCCTGCCAATTGACGACGAGGTGAATGCTTTGGAAAAGGATCATTTAGACGGAGTGTTTGTGTTTAGTGCTGCCACCATGCTCACTATGTTTCAACAAGTAGAAGAGGCCATAGCCAGCCTCTCTTAGAGAATCACCCGACTCGACCACGCCTACCGTCGACTCATCTTCAATCCACCAACACCGCGCCCAAGGGAGAATTCCCCAAGCATTCAAAACTACCCACCCCAGGATGGATTGCTCCCACGACCATTCTGGCATAGACCTCACGAAAATCACCCTCAAAATAACTACCCCCATAAAAATCACCCTCACAAAAACCATCCTCACAAAAATATCCCTCACAAGAACTACCTACCGAGGAACACCCCTCCAGGGTATCCTCGAGACTCCGAAATTAAGGGCATATGGAGAGATAATGTTGAGGATGTCTATATCATCCCAGGGAAGGAGAAGCGAGCGAAAGAAATCGAACATCTCACCCTGTCCGGACGTCCCTATCAGAATCCGAATAATCCAACGCTCGTTCCAACAACGAATGACCAAATCGTCCCAGAGGTCGACACTCAACCAAAGACCCCCGAGAACTCAATTCTGAAACAGCTCCAGAAAGCGAAAGCCAAAATCTCAATTTGGCAACTGATCGCAACGTCTTTTGAGCATCGACAGGCCTTGCTGCAGGCCTTGGGAAAATTAACCGTGCCCTCCACCTCTTCCCTAGAAGAAATAGTGGCGCACATGATGAGGGACGCCTCAGATCTGAATAACCCGGTCGTGTTCTCCGACGAGGACAACCCTCCGTTCGGAGCCAATCATAACTTGGCCCTGTATATCACCGTACAATGCCTCCAGAAAAATATACCCATGGTCCTCGTGGATGACGGTTCCGCGGTGAATGTCATTCCTCTTAAGACTGCCCACATGCTGGGTATCAAGGAAGCTGACTTGGTACCAACGAATCAAGGAGTACGCGCCTACGACGGTACTCGTCGCAAGGTCGCCGGGTTTATCACTTTGACCGTCGCTACCGGAGCACTGGAAAACAAACCAGTTTTCAAGTGGTCGACATCGACGCGTTCTTCAACATGCTCCTGGGACGTCCCTGGATTTACGCCGTCAAGGCGGTCACCTCAATTCTCCACCAGAAGATCAGGGTCCCCTTCAACGGGAGAACGATCACAATTCCCGCTTCCCCAATCAAAGCAGTTATGAGAAAGGGGATGGCCTCCCAAGCCGTTGAGCAAGACGGCGACGAAATGTGGGGTTTCCAAGCCGTGAACGCCATAAATGATGAATCGGCGCCCTCTGATTGCGACCCGTTCACCAACCTCAAGGTCAACCGTATTATGATGCGTCACGGTTACTTCCCGGGTTTGCCGCTCAATCCACTAAAGGACCCATTGCCTCCCTTGAAACAAGTTAAGGTCCCCAACATTCCCTTTGGGCTGGGATACGAACCCACCGACGAAGATATCCAGGAGATGAACCTCCTAGTCCGAAAACGCAAGAAGCACGGGGTTATCCTCCATCCCTATCATCTGTCTCTCAATGGATACTTTGTCCCCGAGGGAGAATCTGAGCTCTATCATGGCTTTCCGGAGCCAATCTATGACTCTGTGGTGAAGGCTAGGTACCCGGGAGTGGAAGTCTTCCAGGACTGCTACTTTATCCCCGACAACATCGAAGCTGCATCAACTGAGTCCAAACCGTCACCATGCCTTGACGAACAAGCTGTCACACTCCTCTTTGGGGAAGATAACGTCAAACCCCTCGACTATGAGGACATCATCAACATCGCCCTGAAGGACAACCAATTTGATCTAACCGCCTTGATCTCCGATACTGACCCGGAGAAATTCACCCAAGGCTGGAGGAAGACCGTCAAGTGGACTGATCGCCATGGCCGCATTCTCAAGATAACAACTGGAGAAGGCCCTATGTTCAAGGAGGGAAGTGAAGAAGGATCTGAGTCTGAGTCTGAGTCGGAGTCAGAGTCTGTCGTAGCTCCTAACGCTCCTGATGTCCCAGTCAAGGTCCCCTTCCCACTGTTTTATCACAAAGTCGTGGCTTATTCAAAGGCTGAGTCTACTAGGGTCACCCCCATTCCCATGAATGGTGACAACCTGGAGCCTGTTTCATGGGCACTTCCTCTATTGTGTCGCCTCTGAGTGACCACGAGATATATGTCCTTTTCGAGCTTTTCGCTCATGTCAACTTAATGAACGCTAAGTTTGCTTATGACTCGTCTCATTTTACCTGCAATGCCATTCTGAATGACTATGTGGAATTTGACTTGAGTGACTACCCACCTCACCTAGCCAAAGAACTTGACAAACGGGAAACCAGAACCCCCATCATTGAGGAAACCGAACCTATTAACGTAGGAACCGACAATACACCTCAAGAACTTAGGATAGGGACAACCCTGGACCCCTCGGAAAGACAACAGTTCATTAACCTCCTCCAGGAATACAAGGACGTGTTCGCCTGGTCTTACAGAGATATGCCTGGGCTTGACAGAGAAATCGCAGAGCATCAGATACCCATTAAACCCGGGGCTAAACCTGTGAAGCAGAAGCTACGCCGGATGTGTCCTGAGCGGGTCCTAAAAATCAAGGAAGAAGTGGACAAACAGTTCAAGGCTGGGTTCATCAAAGTATCTGAATACTCTGACTGGGTGGCCAACATTGTGCCCGTACCAAAGAAAGACGGATGAATTCGGGTTTGCGTCAACTTCAGGGATCTGAACAAGGCGAGTCCAAAAGACGACTTCCCTTTGCCACATGTTGACATTCTGGTGGACAATACTGCCGAACATGCTCTCCTATCATTCATGGACGGGTATGCTGGGTACAACCAGATTAAAATGGTTGAAGAAGACATGCACAAAACTGCGTTCACTACACCGTAGGGTACATATTGCTACACGGTCATGCCTTTCGGTCTCATCAACGCCGGGGCAACCTATCAAAGAAAGGCTACTACTCTCCTACATGACATGGTGCACAAGGAAGTGGAGGTATATGTCGATGACATGATCGTCAAATTAAAAGAACGGGACGGCCACATCAATGCCCTCTGGAAATTCTTCGCTCATCTGCGAAAATACAACATGAGACTAAATCCTCAGAAGTGTGCATTCGGGGTCACCTCCGAAAAACTCTTGGGACATGTCGTTAGCAAAAGAGGCATTGAGATTGATCCAACCAAAATCAAGGCCCTTCAACAAATGCCTCGACCTAAGAACGAGAAGGAGATTCGGGGATTTCTCGGTCAGGTTCAATACATCAGCCGCTTCATTGCCAAGCTCACTATGATTTGTGAACCAATATTCAATAAGCTTCGTGCCTCAAATCACACTGATTGGGACGACGACTGTCAGAAGGCCTTCGACAGGATAAAGGAAATCATATCCAAACCTCCTGTCCTCATGCCACCTCAACCAGGGATTCCTCTATCCCTATACCTGACTGTTACCAACACGGCCATGGGAGCAATGCTAGCACAAACGGTCGGCGGCGAAGAACGAGCCATCTACTACATCAGTAAAAAGTTCATTGAGTACGAAACGAGGTATACCCAACTGGAAAAGACATGCCTTGCCCTAGTATGGTCAACAAAGAAGCTGCGGCATTACATGCTCAGCTATACGGTCCACATCTACTCCAAGATGAACCCGGTCAAATACATCTTCGAAAAACCCGTACTAAACGGAAGGCTGTCTAGATGGACACTCATCTTGTCCGAATTTGACATCAAGTTTGTACCCCTCAAGGTTATCAAGGGAAGAGCAGTTGCGGATTTCCTAACAGAAAATCCCGTCAACAAGGATCCTACGACCGACACATGGTCACTTTATGACGAGGACATCCTTTGTGCCGACTCCGACGCATGGGACCTATACTTCGATAGTGCATCTAATCTGAGAGGCTTCAGGGTAGGAATCCTTCTAATATCACCAGAGGGAGAACATGTTCCGATCTCAGTCAAGCTAGACTTTCCCGTCACCAACAATGCCGCTGAATATGAAGCATGTCTCATCGGCCTACAAGCAGCCATCACACTTGGCATCAAGAGATTGAGGGTCCACGGCAATTCCTCACTCATCATCAATCAGGTATCCGGATCATGGAAAATCCGATCTGACAGGTTAGCTCCCTACCGAGCAAAGATCAATCAAGAGGCCGAATTTTTCGACCAAGTCGACTACTTCCACTTGCCATGAGAGGAAAATCAATTTGCTGATGCCATGGCGAAACTTGCCGCGCTCGTCAACATACCTGACGACATGACATCAATGCCCCTGTGTGTCGAGAAAAGGAGCGAGCCAGCCCACATTTGTGCCATTATCAACGACGAGGAAAGCCATGATGAACCTTGGTACCAAGCCATCCTCAATTACAAAACCAAAAATGAATTCCCTCCCAACTCTGATTAAAGAGGACAAAGAGCCATCCGTTTACTTGCATCACAATTCGTGATAAACCAAAATCAACTCTACAAAATTACACCCCAAGGAATTCTTCTTCTTTGCATCGACCATCACAAATCCAAAAAGGTCATAGGAGAGGTTCACGACGGAGAATGTGGCCCCCACATGAGTGCAATGATGCTTACATGGAAAATCACGCGGCCGGGTCACTATTGGACCACCATGGAAGCCGATTGCCGTAACTACGTCAAACATTGCCACAATTGCCAAATCTTCGCCAACATATAACACATACCACCATCCCTTTTATACACCATGACATCACCCTGGCCTTTCTCAACCTGGGGCATCGACATCATCGGGAACGTCAACCCGATAGACACCAAGGGGCATTGCTTCGTCCTCGTCGCCATTGACTACTTCACCAAATGGGTGGAAGCGCAGTCATATGTAGTCTTGACCGCCAAACAAGTGGCCAAGTTCATTCAAAACAACATCATCTGCCGGTATGGGGTACCCCATGAAATCATCAGCGATCAAGGCTCTCACTTCCGGGCGGAAACTCAAGCTTTGCTGGACAAATACAAGATAAAACGACATTGATCATCCCCCTACCGTCCCCAAACCAACGGAGCGGTGGAGGCAGCGAACAAAACTCTTGTCACCATTATCAAGAAAATGCAAGACAACTACCGCGATTGGCCGAGCAAACTCCTATTCGCACTCTGGGGATACCGAACCTCCATTCGAACACCGACTAGCGCCACACCCTTCTACCTAGCATGCGGTATGGAGCCGGTTCAACCGGTAGAGTTAGAGGTCCTTTCTCTACGCATCCTACTGGAGAGTCAAATCCCTGAGGCGGAATAGACCCGTCGAAGGTACGAACAACTCACTCTTCTACACGAACGGCGACTCAACGCCTTGCACAACGTCCAGATATACCAACGACGTATACAACGGGCATTCAACAAGAAGGTTAAACCCAGAAACATCCAGGAGGGCGACTTGGTCCTCAAGTCAGTTCGAGCACCATTGCCTGTCGATCCGAGGAGGAAATTCAAACCCAACGGGGCCGGGCCATACCTGGTCAAGCAAATACTTTCGGGGGGCGCAGTGAGACTGAGTGACCTAGATGGGGAAGACTATACAAACCCAACCAACCTAGACTAACTCAAGAAATACTACCCTTGAACCATAACAGCCAACGACCTAGCCTAGTTTTACAACTAGCAACGACCTCAACCCTTTTCAAGTCAAATTCCTCAACGTGTTATGATTTGAAATTGCATGTTTTATTGAATCTAAGCTGCGGCACCTTGCCCGTTTCGAATGTCCTTTGATCAGTCAAAGGCAACGTCCATTTGCACTAAAACAAAACAACCCCCCAAACTACGAGCATGGTTTGATTTCACCTCTTCGGGTGGATACGTAGGCAGTCCCTCTTATGCATAAGGGATACAACCACAAAACCCAATTCATATTGACAAAACATTTTGAACTACGATCATGGTTTGATTTCACCTCTCCGGGTGAATACGTAGGCAGTCCTTGTTAGAAATCTATATCTCATTACTTAACATATTCATATATGTGATGATTTAGTATAGTCATAAAATTAAACATTGATCTTATGCATGCAAACAATAATAAAAATAAGGAAGAAATTATCAACCCTTACATTGATATTTCAGATTTTTAGGCACAAGTGAGTTCTCCTACTCACTTGTTCTTGAGCTCTCCAAATATTGGATGAACAAGGATTCAAGTGTAGAATCCCTCCCAAGGATTAATACCCAAGGTAATCTCTTAATAAAATTTATATTATTATTACTAGAACAATATTAATTTAAATAAAATTGACCCAAAATATTTATTTTGTTCTCTTATTTCGGTTAAGAGAAGGGAGAAAGAGGAAGAATTTTATCTCTCTAAAACTCTTATTTTAGATGTGTGAATGAATGAATGAATACTCTAATATTCAAGTAGTGTATATTAGGTAAAAATTAGAGAAAAAACCCATGGTTTTTCTCTTCAGAAAACTGGGTCGAGGGAGGGGTTTTTAGGGCCAATGCATGAGCAAGGTGCTCTTCACAAGAAGCACTAGGTTTGCATGGCTAGGTTTAGGCAAAAATGATTATGTTTACCACTAAGTTAATTAACATAATATTTTCCTAATACTCCCACTAATTTCGGTCCATATTAAGATAAAATGGATTCCATTTTATCTTTGTCAATTTGTCAATTTATCACATGTCACATGTCATGTAAAATTGTTATGTATTTTTAACATATTAAAAATCAACGCATTAATAAAAATACGTCATATACAAAATTGACTTAGTAATTCATCATTACTTGTACCAAAATATTTTACCAATTATAAATCATAAGATCTTGTATTTATAATAAATTATTCATTCAAATGCAATTGTTTACTTAAACAATAATTTCATCTAAGTAATAAAACAAGTCGATCACTTAGACCGTATCTTATTTAATCAAATTATAATGAGATACGTAAATATTACTTCCAAAATCGTCCGTCAAATTTAAGTAATTTAATCAACCCGTATCATCATATGATCAATTAAATAATCAATTAAGAGTGTTACCCTTTAGATATGACCTAAGGGGATCAACTGATCACCACCGTCGCACGACAGTAATGTCAAACTCTAGTCAGCCAATCATTACCGATATGTGTGGACCAGTTGAAAGTAAAATATTACTTCCCAATTGTATTCTTTAGAATGAGACTTAAACATGTGATCATCATGATCAACAGTTGTGATCGCATTATTGTTGGAGGACACATATTCCAACAATCTCCCACTTGTCCTCGACAAGTGTGCGTCACCAATTCTCTTGTCCTATTACTATCTCCCACTCAATGCAAGGTGTCTTTCAGGTCGTACTTGCAAGTGATCATATCGAGAGTGGTTTCCTCGATCTGGAGAATAACTGATTGACCGTATTTATCTACCATAGATATCTTCCGAGCGTGGCCACGCATTTCCAGTTCATTACTCCTCGAGTGGCCCTAAGATATTGATATGACCCTGACTAGGGGTGGACAATTCCTATCGCACTCATTCCCTTCAACTAGCCTCATCCATCATAACCCAAAATATGCCCATTTGACCCCATTTACGAAGGTCGTAGTAACACAAATCAAAGTTAATCTGAAATTTTGCCATCTTAGGCGAATAGTCTTTAGTCAAAAGAATCGACTCATTAGAATACTATAGTAGCTCTCGCCACGACCAGGCTATATAAATTTGCCAGAACTCTATAAGCGGTCATAAGGCCCGACAAAGTGTTCCTAACAGTCTGCCTATGTGATCAACTAGTCATTCTCATATGACTCCATGGCACTTGAACTTGCCATCAATCGCATCACATTCTAGTCACTTCGAGACGTCACCTCATGTATGTAACTATGGGCGAATACAATGCCAATCCGTGTTCACTTTAACGTGGTTAATTGTCTCTACAACCCGTTTGGATGTAACAAAGTATAAGGTGAGTTAATAATAACTCAAACGACAAATGTCGACATCACATTCGGGTAGTCAATACCGTATTACAACCTTGTGATGCATATCGTAAGTGTGTAAACACCAGACGATTGCAATGGAAGTTTAACATATCATGTGTCCATGTGTTCAAACTTCTTTAATCGCATTTTCCTTTACATTCATGTTATCGCTCATAGCATGAACCTCACCAAGTACACATATAGGTTCCCAACCTCGGTTTGGGTTCTTTATCTTGAAAGAACTTCCTGGTTGTTTATCACACAACCAATGAATTTTTGTGGTGGATGATTTGACTTGCACTGGTCAAGTACTCCACCCACTCACAATGCACTAGGTATATGTTTTGTAGAGTCTTGCAACAATTGTCAAGATGATTAGCCTAGCACTTCTCACAAGTGCTATCATACCAGAAGATATTAGTTTTGAGTAACCTCTTACTTCAACTAAGTATCTTTCCAAACTTCTTATTTCTCCTTTTAGCTTGAAAAGCTTAGGATTTTCATAAATCCTTACGCGTGTTCGAACTTTAATATCTGCAACTTCTTGACACCTACGTTTCTCGTTGATTTGATGTGTATATCTCAATACTAATCCAACATCTCATGATGTGATTGGATTCATCATAGTCCATTTTTCATCCAGAATTGAAAACTCAAATACTTCTTTGTGAAAGAATAGTATTAGCTCGTCATTCTCAATGAGTAATGAGTTATAAACTTTTACAAGATGATTGCTCCCACTAAATTCCATGTCTTCACATGATAATTTCCAACTGCCACTTAATTCCACATGTTTCGCAATTGACTACTCAATCGAAACATTTCAAGAATTGAAATATATTTTGCTTTGCCAAGTTATTAAGATAAAACAATATATGTTCCCATCATATCCTTTCAAAATACCTATTTTGAAGAGGTTTCATCTTAACCTTATGGAAATAGACTTTATTCTCTAACTCATTCGTTTTATAATGATGCGTAGCAATGTCATTATTTAAATGTTAATTATATCTAATACACGTCCTTCTCAAAATACCCTTCTCGGAAGGAGGTTTAACCATTTCATTTTCATAATGAGGTTAAGTAATGACATTAGCGTGGTTAATACTTAACTCAGCTCTTGTGGATATCGGCATATCAATAATTGCAACTTTTAGTCATAAATCTCATTTATTTTCTAGGATGCAACTTTGATTCATTTAGGATCTTAAGTAAATATCAATATTGAAATTATTGGTCAAAAATATCATAAACTAGTCAATTTAGACTTTACATTAGTCATTCTTCTTCCAAAACATTCTTTTGGTCTCCTCGTGTAGTTATCTTGAAAACATATTCTTTTGATTACTTCACTTGGTCTCTTTTGTCATGTAGATCTATTCGAGACCATAGATCTCATCTATTTGTGTATACTATATAAATAGGTATAACTTTATTCAAATCATTCTCCCTTGCGTAGATCTCATTTACACAAGTTCACAAATTTTTCTTGGTGTTCTTTGTGTCTTCATTTTTCTCCCACTCTATCTTTAGAATAAATACACTAGAGATTCAAAGATAGTTTATGAGACACAAATAATGATTTTGAATTATAAGGAGGACTATCTCATAGGTTGACTAATTGTTTTAAATTTTATAAGACACAAATAATGATTTACATTCCTTTAGGAGAGTTCATCAACTCAATATCACTTTATAATTGATCATACACAAGCCTTAAGCTTGTGGACATATAATGAATCCCATCATTATAGTTGTCTATTTGATCACTTTAAGTGAATGATCATATGTTTCTATGAGCAAGCGGATAAAGACGAATTTTAGAACAAGGATAAAATACGATAAAACGGGTGACTTGGGTTGCAAACCAAGCCACCATTATCGAAAATACAACCATTATCCAAAATACATTTCCATGTCGAACACGGAAATCAAAAGGTTCTAAAATCCGAAACATAAATTAAAATAAGACAATAAAAAGCCAAGCTTCATGGAAGCTACTCCTAGCATCTTGATGGTTTCTCAAACTTGCTTTTCTTTTCCCTTGTCCTTGTTTGGTGGAGGCCCTATTTACAATAAAAGGGGATACATTATCACAAGTTTGTATCACAATACCATAGTTGAATTAGAAACATAAAAGAAAGGATAGTCATTTACCTACTGGAGTGATCTTTCCAGCTTTAATGTCACCAAGATATTTGGAACAATTTCTTTTCCAATGTCCAACACCATTACAATAATGGCATTTATCAAGAGGACCCTTCTTGATTTTGGAAGTGCTAGCTTCATAAGTCTTAGATTTGATGAAAGTGGGAGCTTGCTTCTTACCCTTCTTCCCATTCTTCTTAAACTTCCCCTTACTTTTGGTGCTTATGTTAAGCACATCCTTAGGTGGGTTAACATTTAACCCCATGTCTCTTTCGGCTTGCACAAGTAACTTGTGCAACTCTTCAAGAGACACGTCCTTGTCTTGCATGTTAAAATTCACCCGGAATTGAACATATGCTTCGACTTTGAATAAGGAGTGTAGAATCCTATCTACAATGTGTTCTTTGGGGATTTCAACCTTTTGAATCTTCAAAGTCTCGACTACCTCCATTAATTTGAGCACGTGAGGACTAACCTTTTGGCCCTCTTTGAAGTCGAGATCAAAGAATGCCACGGCCGCCTCATATTGGACGATCCGCAGAGTTTGTGAAAACATTGTCACAAGCTTGGAATAGATTTCATTAGCGGTGCCCATCTTAAAGCCTCTCCTTTGGAGATACGCCTCCATCGCAAAGATCAACACATTTTTCATTGCGGCGGACTCCTTGTGGTAAGCCTCATATGCTTCCCTAGTAGCGGCGGTCGACCTAGTATTAGGTTCAGGTGGAGAGGCCTCGATGAGGTAACGAAGCTTGTCGTCACCTTGGGCGGCTAATTTGAGTTGGGCATCCCAATCGGAGAAATTTGACCCATTCTTTTCAAGTTTACAACGATCCATAAAGGATCGGAGCCATGAAGTATTAATGAGAGGCATGGCGTTGGTGTTTGGAGTGGCCATTTGTTATGAGAAATAAAAGCGGTTTACAAAACAAAATAGAAGGAATAAAACATATGTCGTTTTCATAATAATAATACTCATAAAAATTTAATTTAAACAAGTTTTATTGCATTTATCTAGTGACCTCTACCCAACTTGATAAATGATTCCAAGACCCAAATTCATATTAATTTAGGCATCGGTAAAGCCGAAAAGCAACCCTTATCAATATAACTCGGTGGATTAACCTTTTAATCGATTCTACTTTTAGAACTCTTGGTCGATAAATTTACATTAAAATTTATCTTTAGCCCGAAACACATCCGGCAACCGTCGAGAATACTTTCGTTGAGTTCAACCCAAATTTCGAATAAATGTGTCCTTGATCCAAATTTACATCAACTTGGGCATCGGTAAAGCCGAAAACAACCCTCATCTTTATAAACTCGGTGGGTAGACATTTATCACCCACTTCCCCTACGTAACAAGGTTTGTACCCCGGTAAAGCCGAGTGCACTCCCTCACGAAATAGGTTTTCATGGTTTCTACTTTTTGGTAAGGCTATGTCTCAATTGATTATTTTAGCGAGAGGTCATGTCAATTTATTATCTATCACGTTTTAAGTGAACTAAAGTGGTGAACTACAATAATTATAATTGACACGGTCGATAAACTCGATTAAAATGACAATGCATATTTTAGTTATGGCGATGCATGCAACATATAAATAAAATGCAAAGCATAAATTAAATCCTAGTATGGCCTTCCTAAAATAGAAAATCTAATTAACTATTCACTACTACAAATCCAGGCAACTACAACGCCCCTTCAACAACGATTATTCACGAAAATCACAATAGATGTTGTAGAATGTATGGCGCGAATTTTACTAAAATGAATTACAACGGGTATGGTTATAAAACCCGTTGTTATAAGTTTTAACAACGGGTTACACATGCACAACCGTTGTTAATAATTTGGCGCAAAATTGACGCAAAGTTAGTGAAAAGTAATCACAACGGTTACTTTTGGAACCCGTTGTTAAAACTTATTTGACAACGGTTGTTGATTTACAATCGTTGTTAAAACTTATTTGACAACGGTTGTTCTTTATAACCGTTGTCAATACCTTCCATACTATAAACCATACAAACACAAGTCTGCTACAGCCACACAACACAAACCTTAATACACAAACACAAACCGAGCAGACAAACACAAACACAAACACAAACACAAACACAAAACACACTGTCTCATCATCTCTTTCTCTCTTTCTCATCGTCTCATTCTCTCTTTCTCATCGTCTCTTTATCTTCTCGCCGTCACTGTTGATTTCATCGTCTAATTATCAGGTAAATCTCGCCGTCACTATTGGTTTCATCGTCTTTCATCGTCATTATTTTCTTTTTCTAATTATTTCATTTGCATGTGTATGTGTTAGTTTTTATCGACCATTATGTTATTTCTTTATGTATTATTCGCTTAATTCGTCTTTCATCGTCATTATTCGCTTAATTAACAAAGATGAAGCAAGATGATAGAGAGGAATGCCGATAAACATAATTAATATATAATTAATATATATATATATATATATATATATATATATATATATATATATATATAATAAATACATAAATTTTAAAAAAAAAAATTACATTAATAAAAATGCAATTCTTATATTTTCATAGAGGGTCTTATTCTCCTCTATGATATCCGTCCTCTCCTCCTTGGCTATTTGGAGGTTCCGTTCAGCAGTTGCTATATTGTCATATAGATGCAACTGCTGCTGCTCCGTCAAGGCATCTTCTTTGGCGTCCTTCAGAATGGATCGAGCATCCGCAAGGTAGCTCCTGAAACTTTCCTCAATGTGGAGCAACCGGCGGATGAAACTGTTGTTGTTCTCGATCATAGTAAGAGTCTTAAGGATGATATCATTCATTTTGTTGGTGTTTGGGGTTTGTTTTGAAAGATTAAGTAGGGTTAATTTATTTGGAGTTTGTTTTAGCAGTTAGGGTTTGGAGATGTATATATTGAGATAATGGAAATATTAGTTGAGATAATGCATGTATTTATACTAAGCAATGTGTGGTTTGAGTTGTTTTTTAATTAATATATATGTTAGGAAGTTGTGCCATAATCATCATCATATCTCTCAATGTTGCTTCAAATCTTATTACTAACCCATCTCATTCCATATTGTCCGTTCATATGCACAGTGATGGCAGTAATAATGCATGCATCGGAATTATAACGGGCCGTAATTATGCATGCATCGAGTAATATTTATTTATTTTTTTTATATTTTTTAAGAATAAACAACGGTTATTTATTAAAAAACCGTTGTCTTTAGTTATAACAACGGTTTTGTATATTACAACCGTTGTTATAACTTTCCCCCCAAAATTGAGTCACACATTCCACAACGGGTTTTTATACTTAAAACCGTTGTTAATAGTTATAACAACGGGTTCCTTAAGAAAACCAACTGTTGTTAAAACCTTTTACAACGGACGCTTTAACAACGTCCGCTTTTTTATATAACAACGGTTTTTAACCGTTGTTATAGCCTGTATCTGTAGTAGTGATTACATATTCGGAAACCAACTCCATTGGTCTCTTGAACTTCGGTTTTGGCACACATCTCGAGGTAACACCGTCTTTATGTATCGCCTTCTTGAGTGACACCGTCTTCAAGGAACTCCGGAATAAATAAATTACATAACAAATTACATAATTTCCTATTATACATTTGTAATTAAAATAAAACAAATCTATTAAATTACAAAACGGTGATACGAGATCACAATAAATTACAACCGAATCGATATTTCCATACATTTCGGGTAATACCAATTAAAAACTAAGGCCATACTAAGTAAAAATTACATAATTCAAAAATTACATAAAATAAAATTATGACAATCATAAATAAAATGCAGCATTATAATATGTATGAACATGCCCAATTTTATGCTAAATCGCCTTTAAGGAGCCAATATCGTATATTAATCGGTTTTTACGGATTTGTGTGATTCAACCTTTTAAAAATCCCAATAAATTACATAAAATCATATTTATGCACAAGTTAATAATTACCCTAACCAACTTAGGACTTAAAATTAGTCTCCACTAACTTATGACAATAATTAACTTTTATTTCTTAAAATTTGTTCATTAAAGGACTCAAAATTACAATAAAATGCCATAAACTCCAAATAAATCATAAAAATTTCAAATAAATTAAAAATTTGAAATTTAAACTCATGAACATTCTGGAAAAATACCATGACACTCATAATATTCAAAAACATAGGTTAAAAGTTCGAAAATTATCAAGGAAAAACTATGTTACGATTTATCGGATTTATCAAATATAATCATAAAAACATAGGAAAAATAATATTTATCAACTTTTTAATTTTAGATCTGAAATAGGTAATAAAATGCAACATGTGACGTTTTTCCTTAGTCATGAAGTATGTTTTAGCAATTATTCACTAATTAAGTCACTATTTATGTTATTTTCCATCAAAAATTCATAAATCATGCATAAAGACTTGATTATAGCCAATTATTTTACACACATCTTGTAAAATTTCATGTGACAACATACTAAATTTCTATGACCAGATTCGAAATATTTCTCATATTAACCTATTTTTGATTTAAATTCGATTTTTATCATGAAAAATCCATATTTCGAGCATAAGAACTCCACAAATTATGAAAATTTACA
This sequence comes from Silene latifolia, assembly GCF_048544455.1. NCBI lineage: Eukaryota > Viridiplantae > Streptophyta > Magnoliopsida > Caryophyllales > Caryophyllaceae > Silene > Silene latifolia. Next base: position 71,292,011 of record NC_133532.1, read on the forward strand.
GGTCATCTAAACATAATACATGTGATAACATATCCAAAAACCACTGTAAAATTTGAAGTTTAGCTAATTTTAGTTTGAAAATGATATTTTTATCATAAAATCACATTTTTAATGCCATTATTTTATAAGATGAACAATAAAAATCCATAAATTAACCAAAATATCCTAAATACATTTTAGGATCAGAAACTTTAACATGCATAATTTATTTCGTGATATATCATAATAACACAAATTTACAAGTTTTATATGTTAATCGTATAACTCAGAAAAAGTATAACCGATTTGCATGCAAACAACCTAAGGCTCTTGATACCGCTTGTTAGAAATCTATATCTCATTACTTAACATATTCATATATGTGATGATTTAATCTAGTCATAAAATTAAACATTGATCTTATGCATGCAAACAATAATAAAAATAAGGAAGTAATCATCAACCCTTACATTGATATTTCGGATTTTTGGGCACAAGTAAGTTCTCCTACTCACTTGTTCTTGAGCTTTCCAAACATTGGATGAACAAGGATTCAAGTGTAGAATCCCTCCCAAGGATTAATACCCAAGGTAATCTCTTAATAAAATTAATATGATTATTACTAGAACAATATTAATTTAAATAAAATTGACCCAAAATCTTTATTTTGTTCTCTTATTTCGGTTAAGAGAAGGGAGAAAGAGGAAGAATTTTATCTCCCTAAAACTCTTATTTTAGATGTGTGAATGAATGAATGAATACTCTAATATTCAAGTAGTGTATATTAGGTAAAAATTAGAGAAAAAACCCATAGTTTTTCTCTTCACAAAACCGGGTAGAGGGAGGGGTTTTTAGGGCCAATGCATGAGCAAGGTGCTCTTCACAAGAGGCACTAGGTTTGCATGGCTAATTTTAGGCAAAAATGATTATGTTTACCACTAAGTTAATTAACATAATATTTTCCTAATACTCCCACTAATTTCGGTCCATATTAAGATAAAATGGATTCCATTTTATCTTTGTCAATTTGTCAATTTGTCACATGTCACATGTCATGTAAAATTGTTATGTATTTTTAAGATATTAAAAATCAACGCATTAATAAAAATACGTCATATACAAAATTGACTTAGTAATTCATAATTACTTGTACCAAAATATTTTACCAATTATAAATCACAACATCTTGTATTTATAATAAATTATTCATTCAAATGCAATTGTTTCCTTAAACAATAATTTCATCTAAGTAATAAAACAATTCGATCACTTAGACCGTATCTTATTTAATCAATTTATAATGAGATACGTAAATATTACTTCCGAAATCGTCCGTCAATTTTAAGTAATTTAATCAACCCGTATCGTCATATGATCAATTAAATAATCAATTAAGAGCGTTACCCTTTAGGTATGACCTACGGGGATCAACTGATCACCACCGTCGCATGAAAGTAATGTCAAACTCTAGTCAGCCAATCATTACCGATATGTGTGGACCAGTTGACGGTAAAATATTAGTTCCCAATTGTATTCTTTAGAATGAGACTTAAACATGTGATCATCATGATAAACAGTTGTGATCGCATTATTATCGGAGGACACATATTCCAGCAGTCCTTTCTTACACAACAAGGATACAACCATCCCCACATACAAAAATCCCTATCAAAAAAAGGAGAAAAGGAAAAACATTTCCCTTTTCCACAAAAATTCAAAAATGAGCATTTCTCCCTTTCCACAAAATACCACTTTCCCAAGTGCAATTGTTGAGCCATATTGTAGTATTGAGGATAAAGGTCCAAATAGTTGTCAACCCTCCCATCGTGCACTTCAAGATCGACCCGTTGCATAAGCTTCATCAAATCATTCATGTCCGGAGCATCGGGAACTTGGGGAGTGAATGGTACATGTTGAGTGGGTAGGGTGGAATGGGTACATAGGACGGTGGTTCATTACCCCGTACCGGCATCTCAAGAGGTTGTTGAGGTTGACGAGGTGCTTCTTCTCTTTGTGGTGGGTTAGAGTGAATCTCTATATCAAGGAGGTAGCTTGGTGTAGATGAGTACCGACTCAACCGTTGCTCGGTAGGTGGTACGTTCCACTCAATGAGGACAATTGAAGAGCATCCCTTTGTAAACCAATCCACACTCCCGGTTCGAGTATAGGTGCACCACCGGTGGTGGTTGAAGTTAGCATCTTCATCAATCAAAGTGCTCCCTTGGAGCTTCTCATAGCCCCCATGAAGGTTAAACCTGGGGCAAAGGTTATTGGCCAACATTGTGATTAGGCCTCCCATTACAAAGGACTTAATGTTAGAGTTCCCTTGAGCATAATCAAAGAACCTTGTAAGCATCTCAAGGGGCGTGTTGAAATTGTAAGCCCTTGTCCCTTGAACATTTAAGTAGGACTCTAAGAAGGTCAAGTCAAGTAGGGTGCACCTATCTTGTTCTAGCCACCCATTGATGGTTCCGACTATAAAGCGCTCGGCGATCCGAATCACCGGATGTTGGATGGCAAAGGTATAGCATTGTTTCAAGGCAAAGAGTTCCCTCCCCGAAATGGCTCTCCAAATGTGGTTAACATTGAAGTCAGAGGGCTTATCGGTGTTGACATTTGGCAATATAAGACCAAAAAAGTTTGCAAATTGGTCCAAGGTTAACCTATATTCTTCAATACAAAGTCAAAACTCCATAAAAACACTTCTTTGTGTATTAGTGATGATTCAGAGACTACACAAAAACTCGAGGGTAAGACTAAGGTAAGTATCCTCGTGGACATAGAATAGCTTCCCGAGACCCAAACCATCGAAGAACATTTCAGTTTCATACCTTATACCAAGAACTTCTAAAACAGCGGTATCAATAAATTGAGTGGGCTCGTAACGCTTACCTAACAAATGAACGAATTTTTGGCGGTGTTCATCGCAAGCGAAGATTACCTTAGGGAAGTATTCGAGTTGTCAAGACCTTGTATCATCACATTACGATGGCCCCTTACCTCCCTTAGAGTTAATGAATAATTACCCTTGCGCTTCTTGGGTGCGGTCTCGGCGGATTTCATGCATTTGCCTCTTAGGTTCATCATTTTCGATTGAAAAGTTAGGGTTTTGGGTTGGTTTTTGTTATGGGGTTTGTTTGATAGATGATTATATGTGTGGACAAGGCCCTCGGGAACTGCGTCCGCGGGATCCACACCCGGCATAATCGACTCGAGGTTCTTTCGAATCGAATTAAGACAAATTAGAGTCGCCACCAAGTTTTTTGGGAACTTGGAACCGTTCAAGTCAACTTTACACCTTTCATCGAAAAGCATAAAGCCCATCGACTATGAGTGATTAAAGATAAAGACTTGTACCCTATATCACTCGATTTGAATGACTCTCGTAATCCAATGGTATTTAGACGGATCCACAAACCATAGATCTTGAGTAAGGGGTGAGGGTACGTGTTGGGAAGCCCATAAGGACACCCAACCCCGCCCGTCGATAACGGCCTCTACTAAGTCAAGTGTCGGATTTCAAACAAGGTCATAGCTACTGCGATGTATGATATGCAAACGTTGTTTTAACCCTAACATGTGACAACAATTTCTATGTCGTTTTAGATGCAACTAAACTAACTTTGTCAAAGTTGTAATTTAGCATGTGGGTTGATTGATCTAACAACATACAAAATAAAAGCAAACAAGGCTTAGGGGGAATGGGGGAGCCGTTGGGATCTACCTATTACAAACCAGGCATTTCATGCCGACACAACAACAAATTAAAGATACAACTCGATCTAAATACAAATGCTACATACGACGCAATACATGACAACACACACGGCCATTGGGCCTTGAAAACCGTGCACAAAGGGGGGTGGCCCACGGCTCACATGACCCACGGCCTTGGGTCACTCCTCGTAATGCGTGCTCGCGCTTAATCTCATCGAATTAGACATAAGGCTACGCACCAAAGCATGCATTAGCATAAACCGGGCCATGTTGCTTTCGACAACATGCGGTTTACTACGCTCCTACAAGCATTGGGGAACAACCGTCTAACCAAACAAGACCAAGGTTTTTGAAAAGGTTTTGACTCAATAAAAGAAAGCTAACTTGAAAAAAATACAACTCGATAACAAACGATAAATTACAAACAATGAAACAACGAGGAAACAAACGGTATAAAAACAAAGCGAGAAAGGTAAATAAAACGGCCACCTCACGGCCCAAACCAACGGCCACCCTCACGGCCAAGACAAGGCCAACCTAGTTCCTAAGTTAGATTCATTGATTAGATCGAGTGATTGCGAAAAGGGATAGGAAACAAGTTAGAAAACGAGTTAAAAACGATGTTGATTGATTGTCGCGCAAGGGTGCATTCTACACGGCCTAAAGGGTCTAATTAGGTCAAATTCGCTAATTAATTTAACTCATCGAGTGTCAATAAGAAGGTGCTAATCACGCACTCTTATACTAGCGATAAATTAGGTGAAAGAGAGAGATGCATTCAATTATTTACAGAATCGTCGATTGATTTTATAACTTACGTCGAAGCCACCTATCGTGTCTAATTAGGTTATTAAATTAAATTAAAGTCATCTAAATACGTCATAGGTTAACAACCAGAGGTTAAACTAACATGCAACGGGTCCTAGGGTCTGTCGATTTGGCCGAAACAAAAGGGGGTCGAAAACGAAGAACAAAGTTAGATAATTGTTTTATTTATGCCCTACTTTGAACACGAGGATATGTAAATGAGACGGGGGTGTACGACCGACAGATGTAGCGGTTTCTTTTCCCATCTCAAGTCAACGCGGGTGTTCATAGTGGTACTTTAACTCATACTCGGACTAACTAGTTTCATAGTTAATTTAAAACAATCGATAAACAAAACGAAAACAAACAAAAAACAAACTATAAAAAAGACATAAAAAAACGAAATAAAAAAAGGAGAGAAAAGGGGATTTGATGCACCCTCAACCTACATGTATCGTTGACACCGTCTTGGGTCGTAATCGATGGTAGATTTTATCTCGAGAGGCCGTCGTCGACGAAGAATAAAGCAAACACGCGTTTTGGAAAGTTTCTGGACAGCGATTTTAAAACAGTGATATCTCCCTCGTTTCACGACGAAAATTCGATTCGAAAGATGTTTTGGAAATTAGAAAGAGAGGAGAACAAGGATCTTAAAGCAACCCCTGCTCGATTTGGGTTAATGGGCACGAAAAACGAGCACAAACAGAACTGGACAAACAAGAAGAAACCGCGAAAACAGAGTGTTATTTCACTCTGTTTTTCGAGGGATTTCGTGTACTCTCAAGGGCAATTTGGCTCGTAATTCTTTGTCTAATGTATAGATGGATGTTATGTGGTTAATTAGGAACAAGAAACTCGAGTTTTTATGGAGGTTTGATGGAGGAACGAATGGGTTTTCGAAGAGGACACACAAACAGTTTCAGTTTGTGTGTCGGTTTTGTTTAGGGTTTTTGAAGGATGTTTAGGGTTTGTTTCTGAGGTTTAAAGCTTGTATGTGATGCTTGGATGTGTGGAGAACTTAGAGGAATGATTGTATGGTGGAGGGGTGGTATTTATAGGGAGTTAAAATAGGTTAAAAGAGAGGGAGGGCAAATCGGGCTAGCTGAACATAGCTGCTGTCCAGCAGCTTTTGGGGGGGTTTCTAGGGTTCGTTTGAGGGGTTTTCTTGGTGGTTAAGGTAAGGTAATATGGGTAGGATATTAGGGTATGGGTTAGGGTTAATGGGTACGGGTCTTGGTAGTGTTTGGAGCGGGTTTGGGCTCGCGAATTGAGCTGCAAAACAGGGTATACGGGATTGGGTTGCGGGCTGCTTGTGAGGGGTTTGGGACGAGAATTTGGGCTGCTTGTGAGGGGGTTCGAACAAGGGTGGATGGGTATTGGTCTAGGTGGGTTAGTGTACTCGAGATTCGTGCCAATTCGCAAAGGAAACGGGCTTAAAAACCGAGCTAAAATCGAGCTCAAAACACACGGTTAAAAACGAGTTCTTCGCTTTTAAAATCGATTTTTCAAATCAATTAATAAATTAAAATAAATGACTTTTCAAATCAAATATACTCATAAAATGATTTTTCAAATCAATTATTTATTTTATTTTCAATAAAATAAACTTAAGAAAATAAATTCAAAATAAAGCTTTAATTTAAATATCATTTAAATTAAATGAATAATGAATTCACTTAAAAAACACATTAATTTTAAATATCATTTAAAATAACAAAATGAACTTACTAGAAACATTAATTTAAATATCATTTAAATTAACAGAAAGAATTCGCTAAAAACATTAATTTAAATATCATTTAAATTAATAAAATACTTTATCGACGACGCCCATTCTACCTCGTAAAACGAGCTCCAAATAATGACAATGACAACTAAAGAATACATGTGTCCTATCATCATCGGGTGTTTGTCGGGTTCTCTATAAATTCCAATATCGACGGATACGGGTATCTACAGAGCCCCCACTTTGACTGAGGCTTGGACAAGGCGAAAGTCAAAGTATACCCCAGGTCCCTTTCGACCTGAGGATTCTGCGGGTCGTTTATAGTCCATTAGACTTGCGTATATAAGCTCGCCAGCCATAAGAAGAGATCATACCTGAAACTTCGTTGGGGATTGGCTCTTGCTTCTGTTGTGTCAAATTATCGTCGTTGGTCGTCGACCCATAAATTGCATAAATGGTGAGTTGAGCGTTATCCTTAGGCGCCTACGTATCCGTTTCTGACGGAATCAAACCCGCGTCGTAGTTCGGCACTGCTGACACTTGCCCAAAGTTTGTCATCTGCTGGCGTTTGTCCAAAATTCATCATCTGCTGACATTTGCCCAAAATTTATCATCTGCTGGCACTTGTCCGAATGGGACGGGACTTTCCGAGGAGGTTGCCGTCGCTTTCATCATTTGCTTTCAGCTACGGAATTCTTCCATTTCATACTCTTGTATTGAATTGAATTCTTGGTGGATGTCATCCTTTACATCTTGATAATGGTCTCTGAAGCCAACGGCTTCAGAGCCCCGATTTGTAATGGCTCTAAAGTCGAAGACTTTAGAGCCCCCAGTTGAAGCATATCCTGCTAAAATTGAAACATAGAAAATGTACTAGCAATAATCATCACATAAGCACATTTGGATCATCGATCTTGAAATTGGATTATTTGAAAGGTTGGGTCATCGACACGAAAATTGAATTTGAAAATTTTGAATAATTGGGTCATCGACCCGAATTTTGAATCACTTAGAATATTGGGCCATCGACCCGAGGTTTGAAGTTGAAGTGTTGGAATGCTGGGTCGTCGACCTAAAATTAAATTTGAAAGACTGGGTCATCGACCCGAAATTTGAACAAGTTGAAAATTTTGAATAATTGGGCCATCGACCCAAATTTTGAATTTGAAATGAATCCCTTGGATGTTGGGTCGTCGACCCAAAATTTGATTTTGAACTTTGAGATTTGAACCTTGACTTGAAATGTACCACTACTTGGATCATCTATCCCATAATTCGCAAAAAGTTTTTGAAATTTCGGAATTCTGAAATCTTTGGCATTTTGAAATCGAACCTTGACGGGTGAGCAGGAAATACGACTCAGACACTCTGTATGACCCGTAAACAACGTGGGCGTAGCCCGCTACCGTAAAACAAAAAAGGAAAATAAAACCGTAAGTGTGCACGGGTTTTAATTCAATTATTGACTTATTGGGGGGTAGAAATGTAGATCGGCCGTTCCGGCGCCAAAAGATGGCAAATGGGAATCACAAGGTCGTCGAACTTGGGACGGAGATATCGTATGGCATGGGCGTGCTCCCGAGGGCACATGGGAATCAAGATCACTTGGCATTGACAAGGTGGATTAAACTCACAGAGGGACAACGTTGGCTTCGCCGACACTAAACAAACAGTTAATTTTATGAGAACACTTAGACATCACGTGTCACTCTTGTTGGGAACATTCTGTCACTCTTCTCCTCGCCTCCTTTCTTTTCAGCGAGTATTCATCATTTCTTGCCACCGCCTTCTTTCTTTTCAGCGGGCTTTTACTATTTTTCTTCCACGCCTTCTTTCTTTTCAGCGGGTTTTTCATATTTTCTGTTCCCAACACAAACCCACATCTATGTGACTCAGCATCTTTGCCTAAACCGTTAGATAAAGCTCATTCCGAGACTCGATACTATTCATCCGAACCTATATCCTCATCCTAGCCTACATCGAGTGCTAAGACCGACTCAAACAAAGGTGGCTTCATTTGGACTTGGTTAAGACCCGTAAGAAACCAACAAGATGACAACTTGGATGATGGGTGGATTGAATCCCTTATTCTGAAGGACTGCCTACGTATTCGCGTGGAGCGAAATCAAATCCGACGTAGTTCGATCATGGTGCATAAACATGGCATTTTGGTTGTGTGTACACACTCGAAGGTTTCACCTAAGGTATCATGTCATATCCCATTCTAGCCTGTAAAGTACCGTTAAATCCCGTGTTTGGGGTTAGGTGTAAAAGGCTTGGATCTTTTGGGATGTGGAGCTTGGTAATAACAAGTTGGAATGGTTAACCATCATTCTGAAGGTTTGTTTTGTGGTGCTAAGGCCAAGGGCTATGGCTGCTGATGTGGTTGGAATGGGTGTCTCGGGTTTGATGAACCACGAGTGCAAATGGGTTGGAAATCGATGTGGGTTCAAATTTCCATGTCTGGACCCTAAAGGCTGGGTGTAACAACACAAGCGGAATAATTCTCAAAATTCCCGACTATCTCTTTGTAACTGTCTCAGGAAGGACTTAGAGGGTAGAGAGGTTACTACTTACGCTTTTGGGCTTCGCCCATTGAACTTCAACTATGGGTACTTGACTTGACTTCTGGCTTCCGTAACTTCGACATTCAACCAAAAACCTTTTGTAATAACTTCAACATCTTTTTTCCTTTTTTCTTTTTCTTTCATCTTTTTTTCATTTTTTTCATTTTTCCAATTTTTCTCTTCTTTCTCATTTTTTCATTCTTTTTCATCTTTTTTTTTTCTTTGAAAGTGATCTTCTATTCATTCTCTTAGTCACAAATGGATACACCTTGAAAACTGGGCTTCGCCAACTAATTTGGGTAAGAACTAACAATTCCTTGTTAGAACGGGTTGATATCTTCTCTCTTCGAGATGGGATGGTTTTGTTGGGGAAAAGGCTTGCCTTCCATCATCGATAGGGGAAACAAGGAGCTAGTCTTGGTTTGTCATAGAATCATCTAAAAGCTTGTCACAAACATTGGTTCAGATGGAGGTTTTCTACCACCAGTCATGGAATAGGTAAAGGAATCAAACACGGGATCCTAATGTAACTTACATTTTGTAACGGGACATATTTCTACCCCAGGGATGCCTTTGAGTGTGTTGTGCATTTTATCATGTTTCGGAATGATTGAGGATTGGAAACAAAACATATTTGGAAACGAAACTGGAACTTTTTATTGGAAAGACAAAAGCTTAACAGACTCGAAGGAACGATTCCTAGGACACACCCTAGGTCATCGCGGAACAAACGAATCAACTTCAGGAAAAGAAAGTCCTAGACTCGACTTAACTAAGATAAGAAAATAGATCCCGACTCATAATTTCAAATCTGGTCATGAGCTTTCCCTTGCTCAGTTGTCAACTTAGATGCTCGGCTCTTGTCCTTGATCCCTGTGATGGTTTGCCTCCATCCCGAGGTAGTCCTCTGAGGATCTACGCTAATGATGAAGGTCGGTGAATCGAATTGTCCTTTATTAACTTCGTTAACGAGAGGAGTACATTCTAGAGCAAGACTCCCGACTTGAATTTCATTCTTCGGGGTTGGCAAGAATTCAAAGCAATCCACAAATATTTTCCCGATAAACACCCCTTTCAAGTGACATGGGCGGATAAGATGGGAATAATCGACATTGTCTTCGACAGAAACAAAGTTGGCGTGATCGCCAAACGGATTGGTGATGTTATTGGGTTTTATGGCTGGGATTGGGAGCGTTCCGTTCTCAATCATGTCTTGGATTTCGTGCTTCAGTCGATAGCACCTTTCAGTATCATGGCCTTTCCCTTGATGAAAGGCACAGTAGGCATTTGGTTTATACCATTTACCTTGTTGATCAGCGGGAGGGTCCGGAGTTGGACCAATAGGCTTCAGCTTTCCTTGGGCTATGAGCCTTTGGAGAGCATATGTATAAGTGCATCCAATATCGGTGAATGCCCTAGGTGTTTGGCGCTGCGACTTCTTCGATTGCCCTTCTAAGAGATTGATGGCTTCATCCAAATGGGTCGTTGCTGGGGCTTTGGTCCTAGACGATGAGGCCCCTTGGTATCCTTTTGGCTTCTCAACTTCTGCCATTCGGACATCGTCCTCTACCTTTATCCCGATCCTTATCAATTCTTTGAAAGAACCAAAATTTTGGTATTTCAGAGCATTACGGTAAACAGGCCGTAAATTCTTCACGAACTTATCTACCATTTCAACTTCATCAGGTTTCTTAGCTAACTTCACGCTTTCAGCGCGCCATCTTGCGAGGAATTCAGTAAAGCCCTCTTTTTCCTTCTGTGTCATCACTTCCAAAGTCCTTATGTTGGTTTGAATCTCAACATTGTCAGCATAGTGCTTGAGTAACTCCACCGTAATATCTTCGAAAGTGGGGAAGTTCTTGAGGTCAAGATTATAGAACCACGCCTTTGGGTGTTCACCCAGAGATTGGGCGAAAATTTCAGAGAGCATATCAGCAGGTACTCCCTTCAGTGCTAAGTACCCTTTATAGGCCTTAACATGGTGGACTGGATCTTCGGTGCCCTTGAACTTTGGGATGTCAGTGAGTACCATGTTCGTGGGCAACTTATCCTGAACCGGGGCACAGGCCCTAGCATTCTCATAGTGAATGTTCTTCCCCGGGAGAGCTTCAAACGGTCTTCGATGAACTTGAACCGTTTTTCCGGATCGTCGGAGAGGTGGGGTAGATGAAGAGGAATCTTCAACCACTTAGACTCGATCACATCCATTCGGTCATCATGAGGTTCACGGCCTCCGTGAGCTTGTTGATAGCATCTTCCATTGCTTGACGTCGGGTTTTCGGCGGCCTTTCTACAAGAAAACCCCGTACTGAGTCAATATTTAAAGTAAGAGCCCCTGCACACTTAAGGACACGACCCTAACTTGACTCAAACAAAGACTCGACTTGAGATTGATTAACCAAAGGTTCGACTCACGGTTTGATTTAGACATCGGTTCATTTTAGACTCGACAAAACGACATGACTCAAACTGTCATAACTCGATTCTAAACTGGACTCGGTGTGACTAAACCCGTGATTGGGCTAACATAGCCCAGGGTTCGAGTGAAACGTCCATAAGGCCTAGCTTGGACGTTTTTTTTTTTATGGACTATTCTAGACCAAAAGGTCGACCAACATGACTCAAAGCCCAAGAGGTGAGTTTGGGTGACCCAACAAGGTCGTGTTCTAGACTCTTGAAACAAACCCGGCCTAACACGGCCATGACCCGGACACGACTCGACGCATTTCATGCTTGGTTGAGGTTCGAGAAACATTTTGGATTGATTTTGAAAAACGAATGATCGATTTGAAAAAATGAGATTTGAAATGGGCAAAGCATGCAGCTATAAAAGCTTGTTTTGGGCGAAATTCTAGTCCTATTTGGGCAGCATTCCGCGTTTTGAAAATCATGCTAGGTTTGAAAGTAAGTTGTTCAAAAGTTCGGTTTTGAAAAGGACTTGGAATTTTCGAAAAAAAGGACTCGGGAAAACACATTGCACGTTGTCAGTCTCATGTTATAAGGATGTATGCTCCTAGACATCTCTAGGTCTCGGCAAGTCTTCTATAAGAAGGTCTATGTCCTCCATCCTTTTGCGGTCTAATAGAGCGAGGTGTCTTAAGGTAAAGTACCTAGAAGATAGTCCCCACCCTCAAGAACCACGCGAGGCGAAGTGGAAGCGAGCAATGTGCGCTTCCGGCATAGTGGGACGTCGCCCCCACGCATCACGAAGAAACGCCGGGACGGCCCGGCAAGTCCTTAAGGGTTTATGCATGAATCGTAGCACTATGAGTAATGTTTTACTTTCCAACACTTTCTTTTCAAGTTTCACCTCGGAGGAAAAGACCCTAGAAACACAGTGTAACTAGTCCTCTTTTCCCCAATGAGTCGCCAAATCGTGGACAAGGCCCTCGGGAGGCTGCGTCCGCGGGATCCACACCCGCATAATCGACTCGAGGTTCTTTCGAATCGAATTAAGACATATTAGAGTCGCCACCAAGTTTTTGGGAACGGGAACCGTTCAAGTCAACTTTACACCTTTCATCGAAAAGCATAAAGCCCATCGACTACGAGTGATTAAAGATAAAGACTTGTACCCTATATCACTCGATTTGAATGACTCTCGTAATCCAATGGTATTTAGACGGATCCACAAACCATAGATCTTGAGTAAGGGGTGAGGGTACGTGTTGGGAAGCCCATAAGGACACCCAACCCCGCCCGTCGATAACGGCCTCTACTAAGTCAAGTGTCGGATTTCAAACAAGGTCATAGCTCTTTGCGATGTATGATATGCAAACGTTGTTTTAACCCTAACATGTGACAACAATTTCTATGTCGTTTTAGATGCAACTAAACTAACTTTGTCAAAGTTGTAATTTAGCATGTGGGTTGATTGATCTAACAACATACAAAATAAAAGCAAACAAGGCTTAGGGGGAATGGGGGAGCCGTTGGGATCTACCTATTACAAACCAGGCATTTCATGCCGACACAACAACAAATTAAAGATACAACTCGATCTAAATACAAATGCTACATACGACGCAATACATGACAACACACACGGCCATTGGGCCTTGAAAACCGTGCACAAAGGGGGGTGGCCCACGGCTCACATACCCACGGCCTTGGGTCACTCCTCGTAATGCGTGCTCGCGCTTAATCTCATCGAATTAGACATAAGGCTACGCACCAAAGCATGCATTAGCATAAACCGGGCCATGTTGCTTTCGACAACATGCGGTTTACTACGCTCCTACAAGCATTGGGGAACAACCGTCTAACCAAACAAGACCAAGGTTTTTGAAAAGGTTTTGACTCAATAAAAGAAAGCTAACTTGAAAAAAATACAACTCGATAACAAACGATAAATTACAAACAATGAAACAACGAGGAAACAAACGGTATAAAAACAAAGCGAGAAAGGTAAATAAAACGGCCACCTCACGGCCCAAACCAACGGCCACCCTCACGGCCAAGACAAGGCCAACCTAGTTCCTAAGTTAGATTCATTGATTAGATCGAGTGATTGCGAAAAGGGATAGGAAACAAGTTAGAAAACGAGTTAAAAACGATGTTGATTGATTGTCGCGCAAGGGTGCATTCTACACGGCCTAAAGGGTCTAATTAGGTCAAATTCGCTAATTAATTTAACTCATCGAGTGTCAATAAGAAGGTGCTAATCACGCACTCTTATACTAGCGAGAAATTAGGTGAAAGAGAGAGATGTATTCAATTATTTACAGAATCGTCGATTGATTTTATAACTTACGTCGAAGCCACCTATCGTGTCTAATTAGGTTATTAAATTAAATTAAAGTCATCTAAATACGTCATAGGTTAACAACCAGAGGTTAAACTAACATGCAACGGGTCCTAGGGTCTGTCGATTTGGCCGAAACAAAAGGGGGTCGAAAACGAAGAACAAAGTTAGATAATTGTTTTATTTATGCCCTACTTTGAACACGAGGATATGTAAATGAGACGGGGGTGTACGACCGACAGATGTAGCGGTTTCTTTTCCCATCTCAAGTCAACGCGGGTGTTCATAGTGGTACTTTAACTCATACTCGGACTAACTAGTTTCATAGTTAATTTAAAACAATCGATAAACAAAACGAAAACAAACAAAAAACAAACTATAAAAAAGACATAAAAAAACGAAATAAAAAAAGGAGAGAAAAGGGGATTTGATGCACCCTCAACCTACATGTATCGTTGATACCGTCTTGGGTCGTAATCGATGGTAGATTTTATCTCGAGAGGCCGTCGTCGACGAAGAATAAAGCAAACACGCGTTTTGGAAAGTTTCTGGACAGCGATTTTAAAACAGTGATATCTCCCTCGTTTCACGACGAAAATTCGATTCGAAAGATGTTTTGGAAACTAGAAAGAGAGGAGAACAAGGATCTTAAAGCAACCCCTGCTCGATTTGGGTTAATGGGCACGAAAAACGAGCACAAACAGAACTGGACAAACAAGAAGAAACCGCGAAAACAGAGTTTTATTTCACTCTGTTTTTCGAGGGATTTCGTGTACTCTCAAGGGATATTTGGCTCGTAATTCTTTGTCTAATGTATAGATGGATGTTATGTGGTTAATTAGGAACAAGAAACTCGAGTTTTTATGGAGGTTTGATGGAGGAACGAATGGGTTTTCGAAGAGGACACACAAACAGTTTCAGTTTGTGTGTCGGTTTTGTTTAGGGTTTTTGAAGGATGTTTAGGGTTTGTTTCTGAGGTTTAAAGCTTGTATGTGATTCTTGGATGTGTGGAGAACTTAGAGGAATGATTGTATGGTGGAGGGGTGGTATTTATAGGGAGTTAAAATAGGTTAAAAGAGAGGGAGGGCAAATCGGGCTAGCTGAACATAGCTGCTGTCCAGCAGCTTTTGGGGGGGTTTCTAGGGTTCGTTTGAGGGGTTTTCTTGGTGGTTAAGGTAAGGTAATATGGGTAGGATATTAGGGTATGGGTTAGGGTTAATGGGTACGGGTCTTGGTAGTGTTTGGAGCGGGTTTGGGCTCGCGAATTGAGCTGCAAAACAGGGTATACGGGATTGGGTTGCGGGCTGCTTGTGAGGGGTTTGGGACGAGAATTTGGGCTGCTTGTGAGGGGGTTCGAACAAGGGTGGATGGGTATTGGTCTAGGTGGGTTAGTGTACTCGAGATTCGTGCCAATTCGCAAAGGAAACGGGCTTAAAAACCGAGCTAAAATCGAGCTCAAAAACACATGGTTAAAAACGAGTTCTTCGCTTTTAAAATCGATTTTTCAAATCAATTAATAAATTAAAATAAATGACTTTTCAAATCAAATATACTCATAAAATGATTTTTCAAATCAATTATTTTTTTTATTTTCAATAAAATAAACTTAAGAAAATAAATTCAAAATAAAGCTTTAATTTAAATATCATTTAAATTAAATGAATAATGAATTCACTTAAAAAACACATTAATTTTAAATATCATTTAAAATAACAAAATGAACTTACTAGAAACATTAATTTAAATATCATTTAAATTAACAGAAAGAATTCGCTAAAAACATTAATTTAAATATCATTTAAATTAATAAAATACTTTATCGACGACGCCCATTCTACCTCGTAAAACGAGCTCCAAATAATGACAATGACAACTAAAGAATACATGTGTCCTATCATCATCGGGTGTTTGTCGGGTTCTCTATAAATTCCAATATCGACGGATACGGGTATCTACAATATGATATTTTTAGGAGATAAGATAAGGAAAATGAGGGATGGTGGGGGTGTTTATAAAGGAAAACGGGTGGGAGTCGAGCGGATAAGGGCTGGGCGCCGGCGGATAGATCGAGAACCAGACTGAAAACTGGGGCAATCCAAGAGACTCGTGCTCGCGACGAGCGTCTCGTTGCTTTAATATGAGCATCTTGCTTGGAGGACGCGCGTATTCACAGACAGGGAGCCTGGATATTTTCTGACCGGCTGGGGACGAGCGTATCCTGGTGGAGACGAGCGTCTTTTCTGGGACGAGCAGATTCTTGAGAATCCGAGCGGATTCTCACACAGTTCAGAGATGTTTCAAAGGCTACACTCAGGACGAGCGTCCTACGGCCAGTACGAGTGTCTTCTTGTTGAGACGGGCGTCTTCTGAGCAATCCGAGCGGATTGTAGGTGAGTGCTGAATTATGCTGGTGGCAAGGCTCCGGACGAGCGTCCTATGGTCGGGATGAGCGTTTCGTGCAGTCTTTCGTCAATCCCTTGTTCCTTTCTTTTGAATTTTTTTCCCTTGCACCCTTTTGAGAATCCTTATCTTTTTCTGAAAATATGTTCAATAAATGGGTAAGAACCCCTCTCTCACTACTCTCATGTACGGAAATGTAATAAATGCGTAATTATATACAATATTATACAATGCAAAGATTATGGGAAGGAATATTTTACAAATGGTGGTTTGAGATAGGACTCCACCAAACTAGATCAAATTGTCGAGATTCCTTGTCCATAGAGCTCAAGGCTCTTAGAAGAAATTCAAAGGCTTGTATACAAGCCCCAAATAAGCATAAGTATGGTTTGCTCAAATTCTAAATAAATCTTGGCCAAGGAAACTTGTCATTCATTCTCTTTTTCATCTTTCTCTTGGCACTTGAATATTTGCAATGTTTTAAACCAACAAGCCCATGATTCTTGTCACTGCTAGGGATGAAGTATGGTTCATTTTCGTCCAGAAACTTCCATTTACTACTCTCTCCGTTCATTTTGGTGATGATGATACCATTTTGATTACTCAATCCTTCCAAACTAGAAGGAGAATTTTCACAACATTGATGATCGGGTTCCTTAAAAGTTGGAATTGTGGATGCCAAATTTCCACAAGTGACTTCATTTGCAAGTTTGTTCTTGAGCTTTTCCACCAAGTACCCTTTATATGACGATTTGACTTTTTGGAGAAGATCCACCATATCATCTCCAACAATCATAGGTTCTATGGTGGGTGTGAAATGGTGTTCATAGGCAATAGGGAAGAGGCATTCATCTTCTTCATGATAAGAAATCTCAAATTTCTCAAGGATAGGTTCCTCCAGTAAAGTGATCTCACAAGTTTCCTCTTCCTTATTCCATGAGTTCTTGCAAAACACATAAGCTTCTTTCACGATCTCGTCATCATGGCTATCCTTATAAGAATCATAAATGGGGGCTTCATCTTTCCTCAATAATCCTACCTCCACCATCTCAATATTCACATCAAAAGACACCCCATCACACTCACAAAGGCTAAGAGTATTTGTCATACTCAACCTCGTGTCTTCTTCATTGAACACAACACTTTCGTACTCACAAGATCTCAAAGGGATTGGCTCTTCCCACTTCTCATCTTCCATATCAAAGGTCACTCCTTCAAATTCGCATTTATGGACAATGTTGAAGGATTGGTGGGGAGTAGCCACTTGGGTTTCCTGCATTTGGGCAATTTTATTTGCCAACTCCTCACCATGGGTAACAATATTTTGAAGAACATTGTCTCTATTTTGGCTCTCCTCTAGCACTTGTTTGAAAAATTTTTGTTGATCTCCCATCAATTGGAGGATCATACTTTGAATGTCAAAGTTAGGCTCATCTTTTTTGTTGTGGGTGGGTGTGAAAGTGGTTGTATTGTGGTATTTGGAATTCATTGTAAGGTGGGTCTTAGATGGGTGGTTGTTGTGGATAATGGATGTGGTGATTTTGGTAGGGAAATTTGGGGTAGTAGTTAGGATTTTCATTGTATGAGTAGTAAGGTAGGTTTGTGTTGACTTGCTTCTCAAACTCCCCATACCTGTAGTCATACTCAAAAGATCCAACATATACTCCATATGTCAAGTCTTGACCCATCATAGCTAAGACAAGGAAACAACTACAAGCATGGAAACTACACAAAAATGGTAAGAACAATCCTTGAGGAACAAGTTCCTCAAGGTTAAAGCAAAATTGAAATAGACAAACAAGCAAGAACTTAATCACATAATACCGTCCCCGGCAACGGCCCATTTTGATAGAAGGTGTCATCATGTCTCCCAATCAAACACAGTTATATTCTCAACAAACAAATAGTGAGTGGTTAAGTCGAGGTTGATCCACGGGACGGTGTGCTTTGGGTTCTAAGTCTATCTATCTCGATTTATGCTAGTGTCACAATTGATTTGGTTTTGTAGTTTTGTTCTAAACTAATGCAAACGACAAAGTAAAACAAGCAATAAAGCAAATAAATATGTAGACAAATAATAAAGGATACTAGGATGTCATGGGATTATAGGGGATTCATGGGAGTTGATCATACAAGCACGTTCTCAATTAGATAGCAAGCACTTATTATTGTGATGGGATCGAGTTTGTATATAAGCTTACAATCCCTAAGAGGTTTGGGTCCCGGAGCCGAATTGATTAGATTGTACAACACCTACAAGTCGACTTAGTCCTTCCTATTCAATTTTATGCATAGTCTAATGAGACTCGAGTTGGTGTATAAGCTTACAAGTCTCATTAAAAAGATAAGTGATAGGTAAAAAAGCAAGGATTCATAGGCTCGCATTTCATCAAACATAACATGTGCATGAGTTGAAATCATAAAAAGCAAGCAATTTAATTATGAAAACATATTAGATTAAGCATGAATCATTCCCCATGTTTGTTTCCCTTAATTTTCCATTAATCCTAGCTAAAGAACTACTCACTCATTATCATGGGAAACATGTCATTAATGGTGTCAATCATTACAAGTATAAACATGATAAGTGAATGAGGAAATAAACAATAAAGAGTAAGGAGTAAAGGAATTATACCAAACTTAATATGAATAAAATGGAAAGGAAAGAATAATAGAAGAGAACTTGTTGATCCATGAAGAGTTGTCAATTCTCCAATAATAACCCAATAATCTTCAACTACCCAATAATAATAAACATTGCACAATAATTAAGGAAAGATTAATGTTGAATGGTTGAGATTCATCTATTCTAATCTACTCCTAATCTAGTCTAAGGAAGGTTTGCGTCCACTAAGAGGGCTCTCTCTTTAATTATTACCAAATGGAGTATATATAGTAGTACATCATTAGGTCAAGTAAGGAAATATTAGTAAATAACAATGATAAGTTTTGAATAAGGAATTGCAAGTCTCACGAGGAGAAGAGAATATCACGTCGCTAGTGCTACCACGATCCGCTCGGGCAAGGAGTGGAGACGCTCGGATCAGGAGGGGAGAATTCGCTCGTCTCTTGCACGGGACACTCGGATCATGCTATGCCAGTCCGCTCGTCTTGTGTTCAATCCGCTCAGATTGTTGCACAGTGTGGTCCTTTTGCTTCACGTCCTTTAATCTTTGAATACTCCTTATTCTTGCTTTGTCGGTCGTCGTTATTGCCTCCTCTTCATACTTGTCCATCTAAGGTCGTCACAACCTTCCAAATGTGCACGGGAGACGGGAATTCCGCCTCATTGTCCTCATTCCTACAAGTCATACAAAATGCACTAGGAAAGCAAAGTAGAAAGGATTTGACGGATATAATTGCCATGAAATGTTATAATAGTACGCAAAATAGGCTCAATTAGGAGATTAAATGTGCACAATTAAGAGTCACATCAAAGGTGAAGAAGAGTTTCATGGCCACTACGAAGCAACCTATGCAACAATCTCACCACCTACACCTTGTAATTTTCTATGCTTTAAACACCCCATATTCCAACTTGTACCCAAATTTACAAATATTCTTGATAAATGTGAATATGAGGGTGTGACTCTCGATGAATATGAGCAGTGTATGATTGGTTATGGACCAAGTTTAGATGATAAATTAGAAGATGGTGTGGTAGAGGATGTGAATGAACTCTCCCTTATTCACCTCAAGGGAGAAATAATGGGTGAACCCTTGTGAGACACTTAGTATTTCTTGTTCTCTAAGCACTTTTGATGACGGTCCCCATTGGGAAGATGGTTGAATTGGAGAGGCTAGCGAAAATAAATATAAGTGTGGGGATGGTTGGGAAATGACCATTTGTGTCCAAATTTTCTCATAGATTAAACTTACCCCTCTTATTTGGGATGTTTATGATGACGGGGAAGACCTCCTACCACACTTTTCTTCTATAACCCATGTGAAAGATGTGTGTGCCCTTGACACTTGTGACGATGGAGGCAAAACATGGAAAGAGGAGGTTGATGAAATTGAACTTGCTATATTTGGATAATTGAGAAGCCAAGAGAAGAACTATGATATTGGAAGCTTTGACCATAGTTTTAATTAAATAGAAGCTCTCTTCTTCGGAAATGGGTTGATTTCTAAGGCAGGTCCAGAAGAAAGTGACAAGAGTGAAAGAATGAATGATCTTAATGTTGAGAAGTTGAACGCTCCATCTCCTATCCGTCAACCATTTCCTCATAAAGATAGTGTAATTTATCCTTCTCTCCATGAAGGATCGATAGAGCAATAATCCATCATCGTTGGTTCCCAAGATGAATGGGGGGAATTCAACCCTCCTAAGGAACATGAGTCATATTGTATGCCTTGTATTGTTAAAGGTTGTGGGTTAGCTAGGAGGAAGCATCGCAAGGACCCAAGTGTTATGGGCAAGGTGACTGAGAAAGTATTTGACAAGCTCTTGTCTATTCTAAGATGACCAAACTTCATATTGAAATGGTCCAAGCTATATTTATGCTTTTTTGAGGATTATGCGCAAGTTTTTGACCGATTACTAAGGGCATTGAGCAACATGGACAATGCTAATGAACATAGCAACAAGAAATGAGTTTGGTGTAATCCTCCTTATAATCACCATTTGTAAATATCATCTCCCTTGACTTTGTATTTGCATGTCATTTAGTATAGATGCATCTAAAATCATATTAGTTACTTGTAACCAAACTTATTTGCTTTGGAAACAAGTTTTTGTGCGGTTTGGGAAGGTTTGATTACAAATATTAGGAGTTAATTCAAATTACCTCTCATCTAAACTGAATATCATGCATTAAAATAGTCTAATTAACTCATATAGTTTAGCACATTTCATTTAGTATAGTATAGATAGCTCATATAGTTAGTTTAATTTGGATAATACATTTTGCATTCATGCATGGTCACTCATGGCCAAACCACCTCTATTTTGCACTAATTGGTTCGATATGGAGGTTTGATCATAAGTAATTGAGCTGCCTTGCTTGAAGGAATTGGTGTTGTTCCTCCCCTGATAGATAGAGTTCTTATCAAACTCCCATGGTCTACCCAACAGTAGGTGGCAGGCATCCATAGGGACCACATCACATAAGATCTCATCTTTATAAACATTGCCAATTGAAAATGGAACCAGGCATTGTTTATCCACCTTAACCTCTGCTCCCTTGTTTAGCCATCTGAGCTTTTGAGGATTGGGGTGCTCCTGGGTACTGAGGTTAAGCTTGTTAACCATCGTGATAGATGCCACATTGGTGCAGCTTCCACCATCAATGATCAAGTTGCATACCGTACCCTGAATAGTACATCTACTCCTGACAACGAGGGATCTTTGATCCTCCTTCAATGGTGTCTGTTAAGAGTGAATTACCCTCCATAAAATAAGACTGTGGCCTGTAGCAGGGGGAGCCAAGACTTATTCCTGGTTGGGTTCCTCCTCAAGAGTTGTCTCCTCATCTAATGGTTCCTCCTCATACTCAGCTGAACCCTCTCTTTCCCACTCCTCTACTTCCATTGCTGTCAATGTTCTCTTGGAAGGACATTCCTCCCTGAAGTGGCCATACCCTTGGGATTAGAAGAATTTAATCTTTTCTTTGGTCAGAGGTGGGTTGGACTTAGGGAACATAGGTGTCTTCCCCTTGTCTCCCCCTGTTTGGGACACTTGTTTATGTGTTTCAGTAATTTTAACACCAGTTTAGGGTCTAAAGATAGGTTTGGGTTTAGGTGTAGTAGGTTTAGACTTCCCCATTTTCTCCACTCTAAGTGCCAAGTTGACAACAACATCATAAGACCAAAGTGGTTGCATCCTAACCTTAGTAGCAATATTCTTATCAAGCCCTTCTAAGAACCTAGCAATCCTTTGCTCAGGCTTCTCATTTGTCTCACACAAGATAAGGTTATTTGTTCAAACTCTCTTAAATAGTTCTCAAGTGGTCTCTCATCCTGCCTAAGCTTAGCCAACTTAATGAACAGATCCTGGGTGTAATCTTTGGTAACAAACTTATCTAACAATTTCTTTTTAAGTTTGGACCAAGATTTAATAGCCTCCTTCCCTTCCCTTAGCCTCCGATTAAGGTTATCATACCATAGTGATGCATATCCTTTTAATTTCAACACATCAACTTTACAAGCCTTAGCATCATTGTAATTTTTGAACTCAAAATATTTTTTCAACATCCCTAATCCATTCTAGTAAGTCATAAGGGTTAAGACTACCAGAAAAATCAGGAATTTCTACCTTTAGATGCTTGTCTGCTTGCTCAAGAGCCTCCTCTTTTGTTCTGATGCTTTCCTCAGAGTCTGACTCATAACCAGGTGGTGGTTGTCCTCTCCCTACTCCCATGAAAAAGCCTCTACCTCTACCTCTCCCTCTGGCAGATGGCTGTCTCCTTGGATCATGGTTTGGAAACCTCTCCATCACCACATGAATAGCATTGAGCAGTGTGTCTACATTTCCTGCAAGTGTTTCTATTCTGGTCTCAATACCAGCAAGTATCTCTTCACTTATGGTTGTTTTTGTGTTTTTAATATAGGTAGGGATAATAATCTCACAGCTTCTGTCAACCCAAGACTAACACAAAGGTGGAATTGTGTTAAACCTGAGCTCTGATTACCAAAATGCAGTATAAAGCCTAGGAACAGGCAATAATGCAGCCTGGCTTGCAGGACACCTTAAAAATATCAAATGACCTTGAAAAAATTCTGAATTTCTGTGACAAATAATATTTAATATTGATCTAAAACTATACCAAATTTCATGAATTTAGAAGGAATCTAAGTATTTTTAAACTCAACAGAAACAGCCTGAAATCCAGAGATTGCAGATAAGATGACTCAACTGGTTGTGTGACTTGTTTGTATGATAAAAGATATAGTTAAGACCTCAAATTTCTACCGAGAATTCACAGGAAACTTAAGATTATAACTTAACAAATTTCAGATTCAAATCCACAGTTGAACACAGGATTAAATTTTGAACTATGCTCAACACAATTAAACTAAACCACTGTAACACCACATACTCCAAGTGCCTTACCAGGACCACTCAGGTATAAAGCTGTTACCATCTCGGTTCCTCGAGGCAATGATAATCATAAGACAATAACAAAACAACATTTAAATAGTATAAGTTTAGTGAAAGAATACAATCCAAAACCAAGTGCCTAATCAACTGTCTACGGGTTACATGTTCTCCAAAACAACTGTCTAATCAACTAAATGAAAATGTCTGACAAACTACTAAGCTACAACGAAAGACTCTATCATCTGAAGGTGACACATCCCAGCTAGCCCATGTATCTCGACTCATACCTGCTCAACAACTGCTCACCATCCCTGAATAGATCACCACAATTTTTAAAACAATAAACGGGGTCAGTACTAATCACACAATTTATATAACTCAACAAAACAACAAACAACACAGCTCAATCGTCACAGATGTACTCTGAACTCCATCACCAACTCCACAATACTGACTACACACAAAAGTGTGTAGCCCTGCCAGAGTACCCATCGCAACAGGTTACACCTCGCCGCCAGTGGGGCGACCGCAGTCGTTCCCACCTAAGCCCCGCTCATCTCTGTCGAGCGATAAACCCAAATGCATTAATGTGCACATCCCTTCTGTAGCGGGTTCCACAGAAGGCAAATAATGGGTGTGAAGCCACTCCCGCAAGTGACTCCACTCAGCCAGGGACGCACTCCGAAGAACACAGACAGATACAAACAATCACAACTACTAATCAGCAATCAAACAAACAACCGTCACAATACTCGTATGATAACAATCAACAATCACAAATCACCACCAACACATTATGGGACTAATACTGAGTAGGGAAACCCTACCTGGAATGCAATACAGGTGATCTCAACAGCTGTTATCAAAAAGCCTCCTCTACGAATCCTCCTCCTAACATAACATCACATATATCACAAACCACACAAAACTAACACAAATCCCCCAATTCCCAAAATTAGGGTTTGACGAAACTTAATTAAATATAACAAATTCGGTACGTAGATCTTACCATCGACGCAAGGATCACAAAGATGTAAAGAAAGATGAATTCCGACCTTCCAAGCTCCGGGATTTGTCAATTATGCGATGAGTGCGAAGTGCGTAGGTTGAAATCTCTTTTGAAAGTAATTAGGTTTGTAAAAGCGTATTATGAAAGTGACGGAAGTGTTTATATATTAATTCGCATTATTAACAAAACCCGACAAAACATTACCCGCAAGCCGGGCTACTCAATCGAGTAACTGACGTACTCGATCGAGTGCCGCCTACTCGATCGAGTATCAAGGCTACTCGATCGAGTACCCAACAGGTCAAACACTATTTTTAAATCGCAACACACCCCTACTCGACAGAGTAAGGCCCACTCGATAGAGTACCCAGAGACTTATAAAACCGTAGTATTACAGTCTTCCCTCCTTAAAAAGAACTTCGTCCCCGAAGTTCAAACCAATACAAAACAAAGACACACACTACTACACTCCCGACACAACAACCAAAACAAAACTCAACATAAAACATGTTACTAACCCAAACTCAACCCGACTCAACCACAACAAACATATCGACACAACACCAAAAGGGTATAAAAGCTCTTATAAACTCTTTGCGATCATCTACTACCCCCCCTAAAAGAAACAAGGTTACGTCCCCATAACCATACATACCTGATCAAAAAGGAAAGGGTAACGGTCTCTCATGGCCTCCTCTGTCTCCCATGTAGCTTCCTTAGTCTCGTGATTAGACCAAACGATTTTGAGCAAAACTGTCTCACCACTTCTAGTCTTCCTAACCTTCCGGTCAACAATCTGCTTAGGTACATCAAGATAGGACAAGGACTCATCTAGCTCTATGCTCTCTGCATCTAACACATGTGACGGATCTCTCACATACTTGCGCAACTGAGATACATGAAACGCATTATGTACCCTCTCCAACGCAGCTGGTAAGGCCAAATGATAAGCAACCTCTCCAACCCGTTCTAAGATCTCATAACGCCCTATGAACTTCTGACTCAGCTTGCTTTTCTTCCCAAATCTCATAAACCCACGCATAGGAGACACTTTCAGAAGAACCTTGTCCCCAACCTGAAACTCTATATCCCGGAGATGTAGATCTGCATAACTCTTTTGCCTATCCTGAGCAGCTCTCATCCTTTCCCTAATCATCTTAATCTGCTCAACCATCTCATGTACCATCTCTGGGCCTAGAACCACTGCCTCAGCACTGTCGTCCTAATAAATCGGACTCCTACATCTCCTTCCATATAAGGCCTCAAACGGCGCCATGCCAATACTAGAGTGATAGCTGTTGTTGTAAGAAAACTCAATCAAATCTAACCTCTGTTCCCAGCTACCACCAAAGTCCATCACACAAGCTCGAAACATATCCTCAAGAGTCTTGATTGTTCTCTCAGTCTGACCGTCTGTCACAGGATGAAATGTTGTACTCATCTTCAACGTTGTGCCCAAAGATTCCTGCAACTCTTTCCAAAACTTTGAGATAAATCTCGCATCTCTGTCAGATACTATGTCCTTAAGGACTCCATGCAACTTTAGCACATTCTTCCGATAAGCCATAACTAATTGTGCCTTAGTCCATGTATCTTTCATTGGCACAAAATGAGCTGACTTGGTCAGTCGATCCACTATTACCCATATCATGTTATTACCCTGTTGACTCTTCGGCAAACCCACGATAAAATCCATAGAAATGGATTCCCACTTCCACTCAGGTACCTCTAAAGACTAAATCTTACCTTGTGGTCGTCGCTATTCCCCTTTAACTCTCTGGCATGTCAAACAACGGGCCACAAACTCAGCTGTTTCTTTCTTCATCCCGGGCCACCAAAACGTGTTCTTTAAATCCTTGTATAGCCTGTCACCACCTGGATGTACTGAATATGGTGTACAATGTGCCTCTGTCATGATTGTCTTTTTCAGCTCCTCATCATTAGGGACACACCACCTCCCATCAAACCTCAGACTACCATCTGTATGAATAGAGAATCTGGACACTGTCCCTTTCTCTATTCCAGCTCTCCACTCTACCATCTTAGGATCCAACACCTGTTTACCTCGAATATCATCATAAAGATCAGGTTGCACCGTCAAATCTCCCATGGTATCCCCTCTCTGCATCATATGTATCCCAAACTTCCCCACCCCATCTCTCAACCTCATCAAAGATAAAGCTGTACACAAAGAATGTACACTCTTCCTACTCAAAGCATCTGCAACAACATTGGCTTTCCCTTCATGGTACATAATATCCATGTCATAATCGGCAATCAGCTCCATCCACCTCCTCTGTCTCATGTTTAACTCCTTTTGAGTAAAGATGTACTTGAGACTCTTGTGACCAGAAAATACCTTAAAGGTCACCCCATAAAGGTAATGTCTCCAAATCTTGAGAGCAAACACCACTGCACCCAACTCTAGATCGTGTGTAGGATAGTTCTCCTCATAAGGCTTCAATTGCCTAGAAGCATAGGCAATCACTTTACTGTTCTGCATCAACACACATCCCAACCTATTCATTGAGGCATCTGTATAAACCTCAAAGTTCTCAATCCCTTCAGGCAATGCCAAGATAGGAGCTGTGGTCAAACGCCCCTTTAATGTTTGGAACGCCGTCTCACAACTCTCATCCCAATGAAACCTATTCTCTTTCCTCATCAAAGTTGTCATAGGTATAGCAATCTTGGAGAAATCCTTCACGAACCGTCTGTAATATCTAGCTAAACCCAAGAAACTCCTGATCTCAGCAACATTCGTTGGTGCTTCCCACTTTGTCACTGCCTCAATCTTTGCCAAATCCACAGCTACCCCATCCTTAGAGATCACATGCCCCAGAAAAGCAACTCTCTCTAACCAGAACTCACACTTGGACAACTTAGCATATAACTCATGCTCCCTCAAGGTCTGCAACACAATCCTCAGATGCTCCTCATGTTCCTCCTTAGTCTTGGAATAGACTAAGATGTCATCGATAAACACCACCACAAACTTGTCCAAAAACTGTCTGAAGATTCTGTTCATCAAATCCATTAACACAGCCGGTGCAGTAGATTACCCAAAAGGCATCACCACATACTCATAATGGCCATACCTCGATGTGAAAGCTGTGTTCGGTATGTCCACCTCTCTAATCTTCACCTGATGGTACCCCGACCTCAAATTAATCTTGGAAAAGAGTGATGCACCACTCAACTGATCAAACAGGTAATCTATCCTTGGCAAAGGATACTTGTTCTTCACCGTCACTCGGTTCAGCTCCCTGTAGTCTATGCACAACCTCAAGCTCCCATCTTTCTGTTGGATTATGTGTCCTCTGACAATAATGCGATCACACCTGTTGATCATGATGATCACATGTTTAAATCTCATTTTAAAGAATACAATTGGGAAGTAATATTTTACTGTCAACTGGTCCACACATATCGGTAAAGATTGGCTGACTAGAGTTTGACATTACTGTCGTGCGACGGTGGTGATCAGTTGATCTCCTTAGGTCATACTTAAAGGGTAACACTCTTAATTGATCATTTAATTGATCGTATGAAGATAGGGTTAATTAAATTACATAAAATTGACGGACGATTTTGGAAGTAATATTTACGTATCTCATTATAATTTGATTAAATAAGATACGGTCTAAGTGATCGAATTGCTTTATTAGTTAGATGAAATTATTGTTTAAGGAAACAATTGCATTAGAATGAATGATTTATTATAAATACAAGATGTTGTGATTTATAATTGGAAAAATATTTTGGCACAAGTAATTATGAATTACTAAGTCGATTTTGTATATGATGTATTTTTATTAATGCGTTGATTTTTAATATGTTAAAAATACATAACAATTTTATATGACATGTGACAAATTGACAAAGATAAAATGGAATCCATTTTATCTCAATATGACCGAAATAATGGGGTGCTTTAGGAAATTATTATGTTAATTATATTAGTGGTAAACATAATCACATTTGCCTAAAACTAGCCATGCAAGCGTACTTGTTCTTGTGAAGGCAACCTTGCTCATGCATTGGCCCTTTGACCCCTCCCTCTACCAGGTTTTGAGAAGGAGAAAACCATGGGTTTTTCCTCTAATTTTTCCCTTATACACTACATGAAATGTTAGGGTATTCATTCATTCATTCAACAATCAAAAATAGAGTTTTTAGAGAGATAAAAACTTCTTCTTCCTCTTTTCTTCTCTTAGCCGAAATTAAGAGAACCAAAATAAATATTTTGGGTCATTTTATTTAAATTAATATTGTTCTACTAATAATAATATTAATTTTGTTAAGAGATTACCTTGGGTATAAATCCTTGGGAGGAATTCTACACTTGAATCCTTGTTCTTCCATTTTGGAGTGCTCAAGAACAAGTAAGAAGGAGATCATACTTGTGCCCAATAATCCGAAATATCAATGTAAGGGTTGATGATTTCTTCCTTATTTTCTTTATTGTTTGCATGCATAAGATCAACATTTAATTTTATGACTAAATTATATCATCACATATATGAATAGGTCAAGTAATGAGATATAGATTTCCAACAAGCGGTATCAAGAGCCTTTGGTTGTTTGCATGCAAATCGGTTATAGTTTTTCCGAGTTATACGATTAACATATAAAACTCATAAATTTCTGTTATTATGATATATCACGAAATAAATTATGCATGTTAAAGTTTCTGGTCCTAAAATATTTTTAGGATATTTTGGTTAATTTATGGATTTTTATTGTTCATCTTATATAATAATGGCATTAAAAATGTGATTTTATGATTAAAATGTCATTTTCGGACTAAAATTAGGTAAACTTCGAATATTCCAGTATTTTTTGGATATGTTATCACATGTTTTATTTTTAGATGACCTGTAAATGTTCATAATTTTTGGAGTTTTTATGCTCGAAATATGGATTTTTCATGATAAAAGTAAGTTTTAGATGAAAAATAGGTTAATATGAGATAAATTTCGAATCTTGTCATAGAAATTTTGTATGTTGTCACATGCAATTTTACAAGATGTGTGTAAAGTAATAGTCTATATTGAAGTCTTTATGCATGATTTATGAATTTTTGATGAAAAATAGCATAAATAGTGACTTAATTAGTGAATAATTGCTAAAACATACTTCATGACTAAGAAAAAATGTCACATGTTGCATTTTATTATCTTTTTTAGATCTAAAATTGAAAATTTGATGAATATAATTTTTCTCATGTTTTTATGATTATAATTGATAAATCCGATAAACCGCAACATAGTTTTTCCGATAAATTTTCGAAATTTTAACCTAAGTTTTTTGAACATTATGAGTGTCATGGTATTTTTCCAGAATGTTTATGAGTTTAAATTTCAAATTTATTTGATTTTTGTGATTTATTTGAAGTTTATAGCAATTTCTTTGTAATTTTGAGTCCATTAATGAACAATTTTAAGAAATATAAGTTAATTATTGTCATTAGTTAGTGGAGACTAATTTTGAGTCCTAAGTTGGTTAGGGTAATTAACTTGTGCATAAATATGATTTTATGTAATTTATTGTGATTTTAAAAGGTTGAATCACGCAAATCCGTAAAAACCGATTAATATACGATATTGGCTCCTTAAAGGCGATTTAGCATAAAATTAGGTATGTTCATACATATTATAATGCTGCATTTTATTTATGATTGTCATAATTTTATTTTATGTAATTTAGAATTATGTAATTTTTACTTAGTATGGCCTTAGTTTTAATTGATATTACCCGAAATGTATGGGAATATCGATTCGGTTGTACTTTATTGTGATCTCGTATCACCGTTTTGTAATTTAATAGATTTATTTCATTTTAATTACAAATGTATAATAGGAAATTATGTAATTTGTTATGTAATTTAATTATTTCGGAGTTCCTTGAAGACGGTGTCACTCAAGTAGGCAATACATAAAGACGGTGTTACCTCGAGATGCGTGCCAAGAACCGAAGTTCAAGGGACCAATGGAGTTGGTTTCCGAATATGTAATAGTTAATTAGATTTTCTATTTTAGGAAGGCCATACTAGGATTTATTTTATGTTTTGCATTTTATTTATATGTTGCATGCATCGCTATTATCCTAGTTCACCGCTTTAGTTCACTTAAAACGTGATAGATAATAAATTGACATGACCTCTCGCTAAAATAATCAATTGAGACATAGCCTTACCAAAAAGTAGAAACCATGAAAACCTATTTCGTGAGGGAGTGCACTCGGCTTTACCGGGGTACAAACCATGTTACGTAGGGGAAGTGGGTGATAAATGTCTACTCACCTATTTTATAAAGATGAGGGTTGTTTTCGGTTTTACCGATGCCCAAGTTGATGTAAATTTGGATCATGGACACATTTATTCGAAATTTGGGTTGAACTCAACGAAAGTATTCTCGACGGTTGCCGGATGTGTTTCGGGCTAAAGATAAATATTAATGTAATTTTATCGACCAAGAGTTCTAAAAGTAGAATCGATTAAAGTGTTAATCCACCGAGTTATATTGATAAAGGTTTGTTTTCGGCTTTACCGATGCCTAAGTTAATATGCTCATTTATAATAGTTGGGTAGAGGTCACTATATAAATGTTCATATCTTGTTAATTTATTTACAAGTATGATATTAAAAGACAAATGTTAATATTTCCTTTTCCTCCATACTTGTAGTTCATTACAATGAATCCATCAAACGCTACCGCACCGATAACTATTGAGTCTTGTCACAATGTTTTTGACGATGTTTGCTTCAACAATGATTTCGACACTACTAGAGAACTTCATTTTGGGATAGGATCGGATGGAAACCTTAACATCATCACTTCTTCTAGACCACCTATTACTACTAGATCTAGTGTGAGCCGGTCTCACGAAGACCGCCTCATAAAATTTATAGGATCTTTGTCTCTGGAAGATAAAGACGCCAAAACTAGTGGGGGCTCAAGCAATCAAGTTCTTGCTTCAAAGGGCAAAAAGTTCAAGAAGAAGGGAAAGAAAGTGAAAAACTTCAAGCAAGTTGATGATGAGTGTCATTATTCCTATGGCATGGGACATTGGCTTAGGAATTGTCCCGTATATTTGCGAAATATAAGGGAAGGAATCATCGTTCCAAAAGGTAAAATTCCTAAGGAAATTTATGTTATTGATATAAATTATACTTCCACTACGACATGGGTACTGGATACCGGTTGTAGTTCTCACCTTTGTAATCATTTATAGGGTTTAAGAGACGTGAAGAGGCTTAGCAAAGGAGATGTGGATCTACGCCTTAGAAATGGAGCTCGAGTAGCGGCCGAATCCAAAGGAACTTATGTATTAGCTTTGCCTAATGGATTTGAGTTGTATTTACATAATTGTTTTTATGTGCCTACACTCTCTAAAAACATTATTTCTATCGCTATGCTAGACATGGATGGATTTTGTTTTGTCATTAAGGACAATTGTTGTACTATTTTGAGGAATGATTTGGTTATAGGCCAAGCTTCTTCCATCAATGGCATTTACATTTTAGAAACCTCGAATCTGATTAACGATATCTATTGCATTCAATCAAAGAAACTCAAATCAAGTGACCCAAATGAATCATTCATTTGGCATTGTCGATTAGGTCACATAAACGAGAATCGCATCAAAAGATTAATTTCGACTAATGTGATTACACCATTTGATTTTCAATCATATGGAACATGCAAATATTGCCTTCTTGGCAAAATGGCTCGAAATCCTTTTAGTGGTAAAGGGACACGAGCAAGTGAACTATTAGGACTCATACATATCGATGTGTGTGGACCAATGAGTATCACCGCTCGTGGAAATTATGACTACTTCATAACCTTCACCGATGAATTGAGTAGATATGGGTATATCTATTTGATGAAGCATAAAAGTGAAGTGTTTGAGAAATTCAAAGAATTTCAAAACGAAGTAGAG
This sequence comes from Silene latifolia, assembly GCF_048544455.1. Classification (NCBI taxonomy): domain Eukaryota; kingdom Viridiplantae; phylum Streptophyta; class Magnoliopsida; order Caryophyllales; family Caryophyllaceae; genus Silene; species Silene latifolia. The sequence goes on from NC_133532.1 coordinate 71,323,949, forward strand.
AACAAATTGAACAAAAGGATTAAGGCACTATGATCCGATCTTGGTGGAGAATATCTTAGCCTTGAATTCGATTCACACTTGAAAAGTCGTGGTATTATATCACAACTTACTCCACCCGGAACACCACAACTCAATGGTGTTGCCGAAAGGAGAAATCGAACCCTACTTGATATGGTTCGGTCCATGATGAGTCAAACCGAGTTACCAAACTCAATTTGGTTATTTGCGATTCAAACCGCAATAAGATCTTTGAACAATTGTCCCACCAAAGCCACCGAGAAAACTCCATTTGAGATATGGAAAGGAAGAGTTCCTAATCTATCCTACATGAAAATTTGGGGTTGTAATGCTTATGTCAAAACAAAAAATGACAATAACCTAGCCCTACAATCTAAAAAATGCACCTTTGTAGGCGATTCTAACACCCAAGGTTATTACTTCTATAAACCTCAAGAAAACAAAGTGTTTGTGTCTTTTGAGGCTGTCTTCTTAGAAAGAGATTTTATTTCTAACAGACAGAGTGGGAGAAATTTTGAACTTGATGATGTTCAAGAGCCACAAACCGAGACATAGACGCAAGAAGATTTTCCTTCGTCGTCTAACACGGTTGTCTCTCCTCCACTTAGAAGAACGGGCCGTGTTATATGCCATCCCGATCGATATGTGGGACCTAACGAAGAAGATGGAACACTCGATGTGTTGCTTTTAGAAAGTGACGAGCCCGCCACCTACAAGGCCGCAATCTCTAGTCCTAATTCATCCTTATGGCTTGAAGCCATGAAGTCCGAAATGGATTCTATGCATGAAAACCAAGTATGGAATTTGGTAGATTTGCCTAAAGGGGCAAGACCTCTTCAATGCAAATGGAGTTTCAAAGTCAAGAATGGCATAGAAGGACATGATGATGTCTACAAAGCTAGGCTAGTGGCAAAAGGATTTACCCAAGTCCAAGGTCTCCATTATGATGAGACCTTCGCCCCCGTAGCCATGCTAAGATCCATACGGATTTTGTTAGCGATTGCCGCATTTCATGCTTATGAAATATGGCAAATGGATGTCAAAACCGCTTTTCTAAATGGGCATTTAGAAGAGGAGGTGTACATGATACAACCCGAAGGTTTTGTTGACTCTAAAAATCCTAACAAAGTGTGCAAGCTTAAGAGATCCATTTATGGTCTTAAGCAAGCATCTAGAAGTTGGAATCATCGATTTGATCATGTGATAAAAGAGAATGGTTTCACTCGAAGTGTTGAGGAACCATGTTTATACAAGAAATTCAGTGGGAGCAATGTTGTGTTCCTAATCTTGTATGTCGATGACATACTACTCATTGGAAATGATATTCCAATGTTGTCTTCTGTTAAGAAGAGGTTAGGTAACCACTTCCAAATGAAGGATTTAAGAGAAGCACAACGCATATAAGGTATCCGGATCCATAGAGATAGATCCAAGAGGATATTGGCACTAAGTCAAGAGTCTTATGTTGATAAGATTCTTCGACGGTTCAGCATGGACAAATCAAAAAGGGGTTTGGTACCCATGGTAACTGGGACTATATTGAGCAAGTCTCAATCTCCCTCCGAACCCCATGATGTTGAACGCATGAAATTGATCCCTTATGCTTCCGTTGTTGGATCAATCATGTACGCTATGATATGCACACGTCCTGATGTCTCGTATGTCTTGTGCATGACGAGTAGATATCAAGGAAATCTAGGTGAGAGTCACTGGATAGCCATCAAGAACATCCTTAAGTACTTGAGAAGGACTAAGGATTCTATCTTAGTGTTTGGAGGAGACACCGAACTCCGTGTTAATGGTTACACGGACTCAAGTTTCCAAACGGATAAAGATGACATGAAATCACAAGCTGGTTTCATTTTCATGCTCAATGGTGGTGCCGTTAACTGGAGAAGCTTCAAGGAAGCTGTGACTGCGGATTCAACAACGGAGGCTGAGTACATTAAAAGATCGGAAGTCGCCAAGGAAGTCTGTGTGGATCGGGCAATTCACGGAAGGTCTAAGACTAGTACCTACCGCCAATGATCCCATCACTCTCTATTGTGATAATAGTGGGACGATCTTCCAAGCTAAGGAGCCAAAGTCTAGTAATAGATCTAGACATGTACTTAGAAAATATCATGTAATAAGAGATTTCATTGAAGGAAAGGAAATTGCGATTTGTAAGGTTGGGACGGATGACAACATAGTCGATCCGGTCACCAAGCCTTTATCGCAGGCCAAGCATGATGGACATGTTGCGTCCATAGGGCTTAATTGTGTACCAAGTTTTTGTTAGATTTTGAAATGAAATAAAAGTGTTGTTTTTGTTCATGTTCATAATCACATTTGTCTTTTATCTTTTCTTTATACATTGTCACATCCAAACGGGTTGTGGAGACAATTGAACCCCGTTAAAGTGAACGCGGATTAGCATTGTATTCGCCCATAGTTACTTACATGAGGTGACGTCTCGAAGTGACTAGAATGTGATGGATTCATGGCAAGTTCAAGTGCCATGGAGTCATATGAGAATGACTAGTCGATCACATAGGCAGACTGTTAGGAACACTTTGTCGGGCCTTATGACCTCTTATAGAGTTCTGGCAAATTTATATAGCCTGGTCGTGGCGAGAGCTACTATAGTATTCTAATGAGTCGATTATTTTGACTAAAGACTATTCGCCTAAGATGGCACAGTTTCAGATTAACTTTGATTTGTGTTACTACGACCTTCGTAAATGGGGTCAAATGGCCATAATTTGGGTTATGATGGCTGTGGCTAGACGAAGGGAATGAGTGCGATAGAAATTGTCCACCCCTAGTCAGGGTTATAACAATATCTCAGGGCCACTCGAGGAGTAATGAACTGGAAATGCGTGGCCACGCTCGGAAGATACCTATGGTAGATAAATCCGGTAAATCAGTTATTCTCCAGATCGAGGAAACCACTCTCGATATGATCACTTGCAAGTACGACCTGAAAGACACCTTGCATTGAGTGGGAGATAGTAATAGGACAAGAGAATTGGTGACGCACACTTGTCGAGGACAAGTGGGAGATTGTTAGATTATGTGTCCTCCGACAATAATGCGATCACAACTGTTGATCATGATAATCACATGTTTAAATCTCATTTTAAAGAATACAATTGGGAAGTAATATTTTACTGTCAACTGGTCCACACATATCGGTAATGATTGGCTGACTAGAGTTTGACATTACTGTCGTGCGACGGTGATGATCAATTGATCCCCTTAGGTCGTACCTAAAGGGTAACACTCTTAATTGATCATTGAATTGATCGTATGAAGATACGGGTTAATTAAATTACATAAAATTGACGGACGATTTTGGAAGTAATATTTACGTATCTCATTATAATTTGATTAAATAAGATACGGTCTAAGTGATCGAATTGTTTTATTACTTAGATGAAATTATTGTTTAAGGAAACAATTGCATTAGAATGAATGATTTATTATAAATACAAGATGTTGTGATTTATAATTGAAAAAATATTTTGGCACAAGTAATTATGAATTACTAAGTCGATTTTGTATATGACGTATTTTTATTAATGCGTTGTTTTTTAATATGTTAAAAATACATAACAATTTTATGTGACATGTGACAAATTGACAAATTGACAAAGATAAAATGGAATCCATTTTATCTCAATATGACCGAAATAATAGGGTGTTTTAGGAAATTATTATGTTAATTATATTAGTGGTAAACATAATCATATTTGCCTAAAACTAGCCATGCAAGCCTACTTGTTCTTGTGAATGCAACCTTGCTCATGCATTAGCCCTTTGACCCCCTCCCTCTACCCGGTTTTGAGAAGGAGAAAACCATGTGTTTTTCCTCTAATTTTTACCTTATACACTACATGAAATGTTAGGGTATTCATTCATTCATTCAACAATCAAAAATAGAGTTTTTAGAGAGATAAAAACTTCTTCTTCCTCTTTCCTTCTCTTAGCCGAAATTAAGAGAACCAAAATAAATATTTTTGGTCATTTTATTTAAATTAATATTGTTCTAGTAATAATAATATTAATTTTATTAAGAGATTACCTTGGGTATAAATCCTTAGGAGGGATTCTACACTTGAATCCTTGTTCTTCCATTTTGGAGTGCTCAAGAACAAGTAAGAAGGAGATCTTACTTGTGCCCAATAATCCGAAATATCAATGTAAGGGTTAATGATTTCTTTCTTATTTTCTTTATTGTTTGCATGCATAAGATCAACATTTAATTTTATGACTAAATTAAATCATCACATATATGAATATGTCAAGTAATGAGATATAGATTTCCAACACTTTCTTCTTCACAAACAAAATTGGTGCTCCCCACGGTGATACACTAGGTCTAATGTATCCCTTCTCTATCAGATCATCTAACTGTTTCCTGAGCTCCTCCATCTCTTTAGGACCCATCCGGTACGGTGCCTTAGAGATTGGCCCCGTCCCCGAATTCAACTCAACCGTGAAATCTATCTCCCTCTTCGGTGTTAACCCCGAAATCTCCTCTGGAAAGACAACTGCAAATTCACCCACCACTGGTATCTGATCAACTGTCGGACTCTCTACCCGGTCATCTCTCACATGGCACAAGATCAAAGGGCATCCCTTCCTCAGATAGGACTTCAAGGTCACAGCTGCAATCAACTTAACTTTGGGTTTGACCACAAACCCACGATAAGACACACTAACACCCTTAGGACCACTCAAAGATACTTTCTTTTTATGACAGTCTATCTTAGCTTTGTACTTTCCCAACCAATCCATCCCGACTATCATCTCAAAACCGTCTAAAGGAAATTCTAGCAAGTCTACAGGTAGATCAACTTGCCCAACTATCATAGATACATCCTTATACAACCTCCCAAATGATACAGACTCACCCAAAGGTATAAAAACTTTCTCACTTACAGACTCATATACCCTCAAACCCAACCGTTTAACATGACTCGAAGATACAAACGACTGAGACGCCCCCGAATCAAACAAAACAAAGGTATGAATACCGTTAACAAGAAAAGTACCAGTGATAACACGTGCGTCGTCCTCAGCTGCTTTCTTGTCCATCATAAACAGCTTTCCACTGGTCTTCTGTCCACCTCCCTGGACAGTATTGGCTGATGTGGTCGGTTTAGCACTCGACCCCTGATTGTTGTTGTTGTTCGTAGCTGGTTTCTGATAAGAATTACCGCCATTGCGGTTACTACTACCCTGGTTGCTCTGACATCCTCGGTTAGACCATGACCCAGTCGGTCTGTTGCTCGCATAACTCTGTGCCGGTCCCTGAGAATAGCTCATCTGAGCCGGTCTCTGAAAAGCTCCAGGTACACTCGTGCACTCATATCTCTGGTGGCCTACACTGCCACAGCCAAAGCAGGTCATCCCCCAACTACCACTACCGCTTCCACGGCCACGCCCAAAGGAAGCCCCAAAGATCGAACCCCGAACTGGAAGAAAACGCTCTAGCCTGACTGTGGTTGCCTTTCTTGTAATTAGATTGGCCACCACCTTCACTCTCAGCCTTTCTTTTCTCACTACTTCTCTCCCGGGCCATCTCCACCAACCTCTCAGCTCTCCCAGCCCTCTCATAAGCGTCCTTAACATTAGTAAGGACTCCCACGGGTAACTTGTCCATAATCCTGGGTGTCAACCCCCTCTCAAATCTCAGCGCTAGGTTCTCCTCACTCAAACCCACGACCTCAGCATATCTAGACTTCTCATTAAACTGCTTGTAGTACTCAGCAACCGACATATCGGATGTCATCCTAAACCCATTAAACTCTTCCTTTAGCTTACTCCTCACATGCTCAGGTAGAAACCCTCTCCTCATAGCCCTCCGGAACTCTTTCCAAGGTATAGCAGGTAAGCCCTACTTCATATAAATCTCTCTAGCACTCGCTTTCACCTTATCCCACCACTCACCGGCCGTCTCCCTCAAGTAGAACGCAGCTTGTTCTACTTTCATCTCATCAGGACAATGTACCAGGTCCAGAATGTTCTCCATCTCACGATGCCAATTATCAAGAAGAATTGGCTCCCCGGTCCCCTTGTACTCTTTCGGGTTGAACCTCGTTATATAAAGACTAAACTTAGAGTGATCAACCTCCTTATCCTTCCCCACTCTCTTTAGGGCCTCCGTATGAGCATCATGATGCTCCAACATCTTAACTATATTGTCGATGTTCATGCTCTCAGCTCTCGCATACAAGGCGGTTTTCTTTGGCGGCATCTTGAAACTATATAAGAAAAGGTAGATATAAACATACATACTATAACCCAAAACACGAAAACACCCTGCTCAGAACCCACACAATCGAGTGCCTAAACCAACTCGATCGAGTAGCGGCTACTCGTGAAGGAAATGTAGATTCATATACATACTAACATACTCTTATATGTCAAAATTAATTTGTCATAAAATTAAACATGGATTTTATGCATGCAAACAATATAATAAAAGAGAAGAAATCATATCCTTACATTGAAATTTCGGTTCAAATGGGCACAAAAGAAATCTCCTTTTCTTTTGTTCTTGAGCTTTCCAAATGGAAGAACAAGGATTCAAGTGTAGAATCCCTCCCAAAAGCATATACCCAAGGAATACATCTTAATAAACCAATACTATTTAGATCTAGTAATAATAATGGTTTTACAATAAAATTGATACAATATAAATTGTATTTTCACTCTTGAAATTTCGGTCAAGAGGTGGTAATATTTGTGAGTTTATTTCTCTAGAATTATCATAAATTGTAGAGAGTTTTCAAGGATTTTCTTACACTAGGAAAAATAAGATGGGAGGAATGAATGATGTAAAAGAGAAGAGCTTTCCTCTCTTTTCTTGTTGGTGGCCGAAAAAGGGGCATTGGGTAGTATGCCCAATGCCTTTTGTTTTTGCTCTTCACAAGAGACTAGGCATGCAAGCCTACTATCTAGTGTCATGATTGTGTTTTTATTTAAAAATAAATAACACAATATTTACTAAACACTCACCCATATTTCGGTTTTAAGTATAAAATGGAGAATCCATTTTATTTTGTCATTTGTCAAATTTGTCACATGTAACATGTTACATGACATGTTACGATGCAATGTATTTTTATCTTATTAAAAATCAACATACTCATAAAATATGTCATTTACAAAATCGACTAGTAATTCGTAATTACTTGTACCAAAATATTTCGCCAATTTATAAATCGTATTTATAATAATTCATTCAAATTTAATTGTTTCTTTAAACAATAATTTCATCCGAGTAATGATACAATTCGATTACTCAGACCGTATCTCATTTAATTACATTTCAATTTGATACGTAAATTATACTCACAAAATCATCCGTCAATTTTAAGCAATTTAATTAACTCGATCGGTATACGATTAATTAAATAATCAATTAAGAGTATTTCCTATAGGTATGACCTAAGGGGATCAACTGATCACCACCGTCGCACGACAGTAATGTCAAACTCTAGTCAGCCAATCATTACCGATATGTGTGGACCAGTTGACTTGTAATATATTACATCCCACATGTATTCTTAAAATGAGATTTAATAATGATATTAAAATCACATGATCGTACTATTGTTGAGGACACATTTCCCAACAATCTCCCACTTGTCCTCGACAAGTGTGCGTCACCAATTCTCTTGTCCTATTACTATCTCCCACTCAATGCAAGGTGTCTTTCGGTCGTACTTGCAAGTGATCATATCGAGAGTGGTTTCCTCGATCCGGAGAATAAGCGATTGACCGGACTTATCTATCATAGATACTTTCCGAGCGTACGCGCATTTCCAGTTCATTACTCCTCGAGTGGCCCCGAGATATTGTTTTAACCCTGACAAGGGGATGGACAATTCCTATCGCACTCATTCCTTTCGACTAGCCACACCCATCATAACCCAAAATATGCCCATTTGACCCCATTTACGAAGGTCGTAGTAACACAAATCAAAGTTAATCTGAAATCGTGCCATCTTAGGTGAATAGTCTTTAGTCAAAAGAATCGACTCATTAGAATACTATAGCGACTCTCGCCACAACCAGGCTATATAAATTTGCGAGAACTTTATAAGCGGTCATAAGGCCCGACAAAACGTTCCTAATGAGTCTGCCTATGTGATCGACTAGTCATCTCACATGACTCTATGGCACTTGAACTTGCCATCAATCGCATCACACTCTAGTCACTTCGAGACGTCACCTCATACAAGTGACTATGGGCGAATACAATGTTAATCCGAGTTCACTTTAACGGGGTTCAATTGTCACTACAACCCGTTTGGATGTAACAAAGTATAAAAGGAGTTTTTAAAGAAAAACTCGAACGACAAATGCGATTATCACATATGAATAGTCAATGCCTGATTACTATTTCATGTTCTATAATCTAATTTGATCTTGTACGTAGTTGTTCATTTCAATTCAATTGAAATGACATGACTCATCATGTTTAGCCTTTGAGAAGGCTTTGGTTAGTAGGTTTTATCAATTTCTTGTACCTTACTTAACCTCACTACATACTCGTTTTCCTTTTGTAATGTATACATTTGCATTACAAAACTTTCTGAGTACGTTTCGAGATCCAATCAAGACATAGGCCCTCTAGCCTAAGAATAGCTCCCACTGTTTTCACAGTGTGCGGGACTCATCCTTCTTGCACATCTCATGATCGCAAGTGTACTCAATTTCCGTTATAAATATCTCTCATTGTTCTTTATTGCCTAGAACGATTCTAGAAAATCTACTTCTTAATTAACATTGCCAGAATGGTATCTTAACCATCCTAATGTATTTTGATTATGGTTTTGTCGGAAACCATGCGCAATCTCAATTGTCAATTGTCACTTGTGTAACACCCTTACACAATATTGCATCATTAACACTTTGCTTTACTTCCTTAATGCTTCTGCAAGCACTTAAGGGTAATCTTTATAGCTTACTTGGTAAAGATTACTTAAATTCGATTTTTGAAAACAATTCATCATACTCAAAGCATATGAAGTGTTATACATCATTTCTTTCTAATTGATTCGGCAGCGGAAGCAAATGAAATCAATCAAATATGTTCAATTTAATTGAACTAGTCATGAATCTTATCAACATAAGACTTCTTACTGACGCTAATATCATGTGGATTTATCTTCATAAATCCGGATATTCAAGATGTATTATAATACTCCAAAAGTCTTAAATCATTCGCAATGATCAATATGTCATCCACATATCGGACTAATTAAAACTTCCGTAACTCCCACTAAACTCCATGTATAAACACAACTTCTCGACTTATCGAGAAATGTTTTACCACATGATCAAAATGTTGATTCTAACTCATTGATGTCCTACTTAAGACCCTCTCTTAAGTTTCACATTATCTTAGGATTGCAAGAATCTACTAAACTCAAGACATGTATTGAATACATTCCTTCTATTGAAGAAGTGGGTTTTAGATTCACTCGCTATGTATTTCATAACCTCATGATGAAACACAATCCCTAAGAAGATCCAAATAGACTTAATCATTTCAATTAGTGCAAAACCCTTTGCAACTAATCTTGCTTTGAAATATCTCTTTATTAGTGCAAAACCCTTTGTCACTAATCAAGCCCTTTTGTTTCGGATTTTCATGGGTCTAAGCCTTGTATTGAGTTGTGACTTAAACACTCTTATGTAAGTCATTTGTTCATAACTTTCACTTGAATCAACCAATTTCTTTTGTAAGTTATAAGCTCTTTACTTTCTTAAAAGTAGCATGAATTCATCATCTTTAACAAGTGACGAATTTAACCTCCTAGGTTTTGAAGAAACAATGTCTTACACAAAACGTCTCATGTAGCCAAGAAAGACCAGTTTCTTGCGACATAACATTCTCTCTGTGGCATTCTTTGTGGCTCTTGAATAATTTCTCCCACTCTGTCTTCTAAAATAAACTTGTATTTTAGAAAGACAGCTTCATGAGCCGCAAACCCGTCGTGCTCGTGATAATTGCAAGGGAAAAATGAGCATTTGTTTCTTATGAAAAACTTACAACCATGGTACCCTTACCATTTCATATCCCATATGATTCGATTTAGTGGAAAAATAATTTTAGACAAAATGATAAAATCCCCAAAAGGATCAAGTAACTCAAAGTAACTTGATTGAAGTTCAAACCATATCGAATAGCGTTTGATTTCTTATCCAATCACACATTATTTCATAATGCGTGCTAAGAGAGATTAACTTGTGATATTAGATCACATTTTCATTGGCTTATATCAAAGTCTTCACTTTGATAATCCCATCACGACTAAATCGTGATTTCTTGAACTCTTGAACCTCTTCAAAGATTTATCTATTTACCTTATTAAGTGAACATATTAGTGTCAACTTAAATTGTTGGTAAAAGAAAATGATCAACCTATTTTGGATCAATGATTTACAATCTCGATCTCCTTTTCAACCAAAAGGCACGAGACATCTTGCTTTGAATACAAGATACGCACATACCATTAACAATCTAATGGTTTCAAGAGTACTCGATAACTCTTTGCGTTCATCATTCCAAAATTTTAAGGTTTAATCTTGTGTTACCAATTTTGAGTCTTGCATCATCTTCATGATATATTATTCTAGTTTGGTTTAGAATATAATCACCTTGATAATGGGCTAGCCATACATCAAATCGTGGTGTATAGGGTCACAAAAGTGAAACCTCTTTTGTATCTTAACAAGTTTATATTCTTATTTAGAGTTTATGCACTTAATAGTCATAATTAAGTATAACTTTAAATCCAAAACTAGATTGAGTACACAATTACTCTATCTCTCGACATTATTGTTGCTAGTCGTCATATTCTAATCATCTTATGTATCAAGTACAACGATGTAAACCACCACCGGTTTCTAATATTGATGAAGTAGTACTAGCAAAATTTATGTTTAATCAAATAAACATTTAAAGAAGAAGGTCTCATTAGATGTCCCACAACTAACTTGTTGATACTTCAACAATTTGGGGTAGTTTCCTTTCTCGTGTCCAACATTTAAGACAATGGAAACTTTATCAGTCGGGATTGAAAGGTTTAGTATCGCTATTCTCAACAACTTTACTTTTAACATTACCTTGTATCAATTCCATTATAATCCTTACTTCTTGAACCTCGTCCTCATCTTAACGGTTTAAGAGAATGCTCCCACTTAATTCAATGAGTCTTTGCTTTGAGAAGCAAAATTGAATTCATGAAGATTCACTCTTCATTTGTTCGTTTTAGTCTTAAAACTTTCATTGAAGTGGTTGCGATATTTTGGTCAATTACGAATTCTTGACAAAACTAATTACCAAAACAATTTATCGCTTCAAGGTACTTAATTCATTTAAGTACATGAAAAATAATCCATTGTAAGTAGAAGTGTTAGTCATGAATCAAAAACCTGTTTGATAATGAATAACTTTAATCTATACTCTTTACAAGAGATCCTTATCAATGGTTCATTTGAGGTTTTCGAAGCAAATTCATATTTGTCTTTAGTTACGATGTTTTAAGGAGATTTGAATCAAAAATCAAAATGATATCGTACATAAATTGTGGTAAAGTAGAACAATAATAACGGAATAGAGGAAAACTTAACATTTATCGTTTTATTAATACTTGGAAAAACAAGTATAGCATTTACATAGTGACCTCTACCCAACTATGATAAATGATTCCAAGATCCAAATTCATATTAACTTGGGCACGGTGGGGCCGATACATCCCTTATCAATATAACTCGGTGGATTAACTCTTTAATTGATTCTACTTTTAGAACTCTTGGTCGATAATATTACATTAACAATTATCTTTAGCCCAAAACACATCGACAAGGGCACGGTGGGGCCGATACATCCCTTATCAAATACTTTTGTTGAGTTCAATCCAAATTTCGAATAAATGTGTCCATGATCCAAACCCACGTTAACTTGGGCACGGTGTGGCCGATACATCCCTTATCAACATGAATTCGGTGGATTAACATTCATCACCCACTTCCCCTACGTAACAAGGTTTGTACCCCGGTGGGGCCGAGCGCACTCCCTCGCGAAATAGGTTTTCATGGTTTCTACTATTTGGTAAGGCTATGTCTCAATTGATTGTTTTAGCGAGAGGTCATGTCAATTTATTATCTATCACGTTTTAAGTGAACTAAAGCGGTGAACTACGATAATTCTAATTGACACGGTCGATAAACTCGATAAAATAAGGATGCATGTTTTAGTTATGGCGATTTAGCGATGCATGTGACATAAAATAAAATGCAAGCATAAAGATAAATAAATCCTAGTATGGCCTTTCCTAAAATAGAAAAACTATTTAACTATTACATATTCGGAAACCAACTCCATTGGTCCCTTGAACTTCGGTTGTGGCACGCATCTCGAGGTAACACCGTCTTTATGTATCGTCATTCTTGAAGAAATCCGTCTTTTGGAACTCCGGAATGAATAAAATTACATAATAAATTACATAATTTCCTATTATACATTTGTAACTAGAATAAAATAAATCTATTAAATTACAAAACGGTGATACGAGATCACAAAAAAAATTACAACCGAATCGATATTCCCATACATTTCGGGAAATACCAATTAAAATCTAAGGCCATACTAAGTAAAATTACATAATTCAAAATTACATAAATTAAAATTATGACAATCATAAAGAAAATGCAGAATTATAATATGTAAGAACATGCTCAATTTTATGCTAAATCGCCTTTAATTAGCCAATATCGTATATTACTCGGTTTTTACGGATTTGCGTGATTTCAACATTTTTATAATCACAAAAATACATAAACTCATATTTATGTATAAGTTAATTACCCTAACCTCTTAGGACTCAAAATATAGTCTTCACTAATAATTTGACCATAATTAACCCATATTTTATAAAATTGTTCATAAATGGACTAAAAATTACAAAAATAAGCCATAAACTTCAAATAAATCACAAAATTTCAAATAAATTCAAAATTCAAAATTTAAATTCATGAACATTCTGGAAAAATTCCATGACACTCATAATGTTCAAAATCTTAGGTTAAAAATTTCGAAATTTTTCCCGGAAAAACAATGTTGCGGTTTATCGATTTTTTAATAAAATAATCATAAAAACATGGAAAAATTATTTTCACTAACTTTTCAATTTTAGATCTGAAAAAGATAATAAAATGCAACATTAGACGTTTTTCCTAAGTCATAGATTATGTTCTATTAATTTTCACTAATAATGTCACTATTTATGCTATTTTTCTTCAAAAATTCATAAATCATGCAAAAAGACTTCTTTATAGCCAATTATTTTACACATATCTTGTAAAATTGCATGTGACAACATATTAATTTTCTATGACCAGATTCGAAATTTAACTCATATTAACCTATTTTTCACTTAAATCCGTATTTAACAATGAAAAATTCATTTTTCGAGCATAACAAGTCCAAAAATTATGAAACTTTACAGGTTATCTCAAAATAATATATGTGACAACATATCCAAAAATCAATGAAAAATTCGAAGTATAGCTAATTTTAGACCAAAAATGACATTTTTACTCATAAAATCACATTTAAATGCCATTATTGTAAATTATGAACAATAAAAATCCGAAAAATTAACCAAAATATCCTAAAACATTTTAGGACCAGAAATATTAACATGCATGGATTAATTTCGTGATATATCATAATAACACAAATTTTACAAGTTTTATTTGTTATTCTTATAACTCGGAAAAACTTTTAACCGATTTGCATGCAAACAACCGTGGCTCTGATACCGATTGAAGGAAATGTAGATTCATATACATACTAACATACTCTTATATGTCAAAATTAATTTGTCATAAAATTAAACATGGATTTTATGCATGCAAACAATATAATAAAAGAGAAGAAATCATATCCTTACATTGAAATTTCGGTTCAAATGGGCACAAAAGAAATCTCCTTTTCTTTTGTTCTTGAGCTTTCCAAATGGAAGAACAAGGATTCAAGTGTAGAATCCCTCCCAAAAGCATATACCCAAGGAATACATCTTAATAAACCAATACTATTTAGATCTAGTAATAATAATGGTTTTACAATAAAATTGATACAATATAAATTGTATTTTCACTCTTGAAATTTCGGTCAAGAGGTGGTAATATTTGTGAGTTTATTTCTCTAGAATTATCATAAATTGTAGAGAGTTTTCAAGGATTTTCTTACACTAGGAAAAATAAGATGGGAGGAATGAATGATGTAAAAGAGAAGAGCTTTCCTCTCTTTTCTTGTTGGTGGCCGAAAAAGGGGCATTGGGTAGTATGCCCAATGCCTTTTGTTTTTGCTCTTCACAAGAGACTAGGCATGCAAGCCTACTATCTAGTGTCATGATTGTGTTTTTATTTAAAAATAAATAACACAATATTTACTAAACACTCACCCATATTTCGGTTTTAAGTATAAAATGGAGAATCCATTTTATTTTGTCATTTGTCAAATTTGTCACATGTAACATGTTACATGACATGTTACGATGCAATGTATTTTTATCATATTAAAAATCAACATACTCATAAAATATGTCATTTACAAAATCGACTAGTAATTCGTAATTACTTGTACCAAAATATTTCGCCAATTTATAAATCGTATTTATAATAATTCATTCAAATTTAATTGTTTCTTTAAACAATAATTTCATCCGAGTAATGATACAATTCGATTACTCAGACCGTATCTCATTTAATTACATTTCAATTTGATACGTAAATTATACTCACAAAATCATCCGTCAATTTTAAGCAATTTAATTAACTCGTATCGGTATACGATTAATTAAATAATCAATTAAGAGTATTTCCCTATAGGTATGACCTAAGGGGATCAACTGATCACCACCGTCGCACGACAGTAATGTCAAACTCTAGTCAGCCAATCATTACCGATATGTGTGGACCAGTTGACTTGTAATATATTACATCCCACATGTATTCTTAAAATGAGATTTAATAATGATATTAAAATCACATGATCGCACTATTGTTGAGGACACATTTCCCAACAACTCGATCGAGTGCCCACCATACTCGATCGAGTGCCCCGACTTCAGACCCAAAACAGACCTTCTGATCTTTAACATACTCGACCGAGTAGCACAGCCACTCGATCGAGTGACCCCCTACTCGATCGAGTGCCCTATGTACTCGATCGAGTACCCAAAAACACGATTCTGGTTATAAAAACGTCAAAATACCCACTCGATCGAGTCAGACCCACTCGATCGAGTACCTCACCTACTCGATCGAGTACCCCCTACTCGATCGAGTCATGCTAACTCGTATATACTACCCGCATGTTTCTCTCATAACCCAACGTACTATTCAACTTTATAAACTCAACATTATCATATGAATAAGCATGCAATTCTACACAATTCCTCATACAATCAACAAAAGAAACTATTTCATGTTATCAAATGCCACATAATAAACAACCATCATGCTTCTTAATTCAAACTAACATATGTACACACCCCACTAAATTTTCAGTCACAATATCAATCTTTTACTCCCAACATCCAACAATTCACAACATACATCGTTACGTTCACATAAGCTGACAAACACCACATACGACCTTGACACATACCCCCCATGTGACCGGTTCAAAATTGTAGGGCGAGTTCGCGACTTTAGGACGTCACCCAAGCCTTTGCATTAGCTCCTACAACCTTTACCCCGGGTTCATTTTAATTGACTCCCTATATTCATTATATTCATTAGTTATAGGTTTCAGGATCGTCGCTCTGATACCATTTTGTAACACCCCCATACTCCAAGTGCCTTACCAGGACCACTCAGGTATAAAGCTGTTACCATCTCGGTTGCCCGCGGCAATGATAATCATAAGACAATAACGAATCAACATTTAAATAGTATAAGTTTAGTGAAAGAATACAATCCAAAACCAAATGCTCAAAATACGGGTTACATGTTCTCCAAAACAACTGTCTAATCAACTAAATGAAAATGTCTGACAAACTACTAAGCTACAACAGAAGACTCTATCATCTGAAGGTGACACATCCCAGCTAGCCCATGTATCTCGACTCATACCTGCTCAACAACTGCTCACCATCCCCGAATAGATCACCACAGTTTTTAAAACAATAAACGGGGTCAGTACTAATCACACAATTTATATAACTCAACAAAACAACAAACAACACAGCTCAATCGTCACAGATGTACTCCGAACTCCATCATCAACTCCACAATACTGACTACACACTAAAGTGTGTAGCCCTGCCAGAGTACCCATCGCAACAAGTTACTCCTCGCCGCCAGTGGGGGACCGCAGCCATTCCCACCTAAGCCCCGCTCATCTCCGTCGAGCGATAAACCCAAATCCATTAATGTGCACATCCCTTATGTGGCGGGTTCCACAGAAGGCGAATAATGGGCGTGAAGCCACTCCCGCAAGTGACTCCACTCAGCCAGGGAAGCACCCCGAAGAACACAGACAGATACAAACAATCACAACTACTAATCAGCAATCAAACCAACAACCGTCACAATACTCGTATGATAACAATCACAAATCACCACCAACACATTATGGGACTAATACTGAGTAGGGAAACCCTACCTGGAATACAATACAGACAGACGATCTAAACAGCTGTTATAAAAAATCCTCCTCCACGAATCCTTCTTCTAACATAACATCACATATATCACAAACCACACAAAACTAACACAAATCCCCCAATTCCCAAAATTAGGGTTTAATGAAACTTAATTAAATATAACAAAATCGGTACGTAGATCTTACCCTCGACGCAAGGATCACAAAGATGTAAAGAAATATGAATTCCGACCTTCCAAGTGATACGTCTGTCGTGTACCTATCAAAAATAAACTAACGAAACTAACTATATAGCTAGGGAAGTCAGGTCGATCTCCTCAGGGATGCAAGATATATGTAGAAGTCCGTCTATTTGGTCACAAATGGGGGGGGGGGGGGGGGGGGTTGTTTAAATTGGTTTCTAAACTAGAAGATGTAAAGGAAAGAGAAGTAAAGACAAGAGCAGTAAAGGCAGGAAAATAAATTTAAACTATCAAATAGAGAAAGGTCATGTCAGGATTTCGGTTCACTACGGTAGTCCAGTGACTCGACTGTAAACAACTTAGACAAATTAATGCGAGACGGATATGGAAAAGTCCTTCCAGACCACTTTCTACCCTAAACTTCCACTAATTTAACTTCCGTCCTCGTTAGGGTAGTCTATTGTTCATAGCAGGCCTATTTAGTTCAATCTTCCGATCCAGGATTAATTTTAGCCAGATTAAAGGGATGACTCAGAGGCGTGAACTCAACTAAATCGGTAAAATACAGTTATATTGCTATGGTGACAGAATCCCACAATTAACTCATCTAACTTATTTACTACATCGTCACATTTCTACCGCATATCCCCTAATCCCAACATGAATTAGATTTAGCTACTCATATCGCTATTAGTATTATCCAAACTAACAACAAACAATGAACTCACAATAAACATAATGAAATAAGTAATAAAGTGCATAAAAGAGAATTAGGGCAGAAAATAAATGAAGCAAAACAAGTAATTAAAGCAATCGAAATATAGATTATTATTAAGAAGGGAGAAGAAGATTACAATCGTGCGAATCCGGCGTAAAGAACACACAAATCAAAGAGAAACAATCCCGAAAATAAGGTTATAGTGAAGAGGAAAAATAACGCAGTCTTGTTGTGAAGAATATATAAAAGCTAAGTAAAGGATAGTCCTAATAACCTAGCTAATGCGTGCTTAAATAGGAAAATAACTAAGTTTATCAACTTAAAACAACTCACGGGCTAATTAAAGCCCACGCCAACAGAAACCACTCGATCGAGTAGAATAAAACCACTCGATCGAGCAAAACACCAGAAAATCTACTCGATCGAGTAGAATAGTTACTCGATCGAGTAACCTCTCTTTCAGCACTTCTTGATCGAGTAAGAAACTGCTCGATCGATCAACTAAGGCCATGAAAACCACTCGATCGAGTAACAAAACAACTCGATCGAGTCTTCTTCCTTTAAATCAGCCCACTCTCGTCACCGACTGCCTCGTAAACCGTGCCTTCACGCATTCCAATGCAGTATCTCACTCTGGAAAATCCCGTCTCCTCTAAATGCATGCAAAAAGGACGAAAAAGGGTACGATTCCACTACTTTCGTGTTCATTTCTACAAAACGGACAAAATGAACCAAAGTAGCCAAATCGGGGCATAATACTATATAAAGAGTACAGAAATGCATGGAAATACGTGCTGAAATAGGCTAAAAAGACTATAAAATATGCACGTATCAAATCTCCCCAAACCGAACCTTTACTCGTCCTCGAGTAAACTAAAATGCAACTAATGGAACGGAAATGAAAACTCAGAGCTAGATTAACTTGTCTACTTGAACCAATTTAATGCAACAAAAACTGACAGTTATAGCTAAGCAGTCAATACACAAATGAGTTATAAGCTGTTCAGAAATATAGCCAACCAATCGACCTTGCAAGACCAACAAAATCAGACTCTCTCGTGGTCACTCTTCTCTCATGAAGCAAAGGGTGAATGTTATATGTAAAAGAGAGAAGGAAAGACAGTGACTCACCTAACTGCGACCTACATAGCATGCATGCAACAAAAATGAAAGACAATTCAAGTACTAATGCACACACTCCAACCAATAATGTCCGTCACAGCCGAGGTCTTACAAATAATATGGGAATAGTGAGTTTCAGTTGAGAAAAGGCAAAACAAGTTATGGTAATGTGGAAGTAAAGGCGCCAAGCTAGTTCCTAAACAGGACCATATAAGACCGTCCAAATCTCAATTGACTGAAAAATAGAATACAAAAGCCCTTCATTTGGCACACAGCTCACTAAACTCAAACACAATCTCCTCAAAAATATGGAATAAGAATGGAGGAGTTAGACGGTCACAAACTTTCTTTTTTTGACACTGTCTAAATGAATCAAAACAAACAAATCAAACTCTTTTTTTTCTTTCTTCTTCTTCTTCTTTTTCACGTGAGTCAGCCTCTTTATTTTTCATTATTTTTTTATTTTTTTTTATTTCCTTTTTCTTCACGTTTTCCACTCTTTTTTCTTTTTCAATTCTCTTTTTTTTCTTTTTCTCTTTTTCTCCCTCCTCTATTTACACCAACTCCATACAAATAAATACGGGCCAAACTGCAGACAAAAAATCATACCACAAAAGACATACTAAACTAGCTTGACTAGGCAGGTTGAGTTTTGGCTTATGTGGAGCTAAATGGGTGAAAAATATAAGGAAAGGGGGAAAATTTGCAAGCACCTCCCTGCATGTGACACCAACCACAAACCCGAATAGGTGCATTTGACAAGAAATTGAATGTCATAAAAGTGCAAAAATGATGAACATGCTATGCAAGGAGTACTACTCTCAATTCCTAATTAACCGGTCATGAATGTCACCAGTTATGGGCTCTAAAACTCAGAAATTATGGAGTAGTTTGCCAATTTATCAGGTCAAGTTTAAACAGTCAGCTGTATTTGAAGAGAAACTCGTAGACTATGCGTATGACAGAGCTAATAACTATCAACAGAAGTGCAAGGCTCAAATAAAATGACAAGTTATTGTGCAGATTCAACACGGAAATCTACCGTTCCGACTCAACCAATATGCAAAAATAAACGTGAATATTTTCGAATTTTTGAAATTTTCTAAATTTTTTTTTTTTTTTTGAATTTTTTAATAAAATAAATAAACAATGCAAGCTGAAATAAATCAACGTGAATGCAAAACAAATGCAAATGCAGACTCAAAAGGATGCAATACCCTCCCCAAACCAAAACGGACAACGCCCTCGTTGTCCTCCAGCATACACCAGCAGATATATACAGGGGAACAGAAATATACAACCAATAAAGAATAAAAACAATAAAATAAAGAGGAGACAAAAATAAAAGAGTAAGATGTACATACAAAATACGAACTTCCCCAAACCAGCCAGAAAACTTGGGGAAGTGAGTAGACCAGTAGCTACTCATCAGCCTCCTCGTCACGGATGTCCTCCACCGTGAACTCCGGATCCTCCTCCTCCTCTCTCCTCCTCCGCTGCTCAGCTCGAGCTCTCTCCACTGCCACCTCAGGGTCCTCGTCCTCGTCCTCCTCCTCCTTCTCAGCAGGCTCCGGGTACCCCTCAGCTGGGTACCGGTAAAAGGAAGGGTGTGGCCAACCCTCTGGGATCGGACGGTGTCGACTTATGTGGTACTCGTACAGAGGGAACAAAGTCAAAGCAATGTCCCGCTCCATAAGAGCCTGTCTCTCTACAATCTCAACTAACAAACCGTCACGACGCCCTTAGTCCATGACCGAGGACGCCTCAAAGGGTGGTGGAGGTACAATGTTAGCCGGTAGGACCGGCTGTGCCTGTGTCTGGTCGGTGGGTGCAGGAGTGTGAGTAGGAGTAGGGTCGGGATGGGAGTAGCCGTGGAAGGCTGGCCACTCCCAGAAGTTGTGGACCCCTCTCCCATCTCAAGTCTACGCCGCTTCTTGGCGGCGGGTAAAGTGGGAGGTGGTCGGAGTGGAAGGTGGTAGTCCGGTAGAGGTGGCAGCCGGTCGCCCCTAACGATAGTAGGCAAAGGGGCTAGACGGAGGATAGTGTCACAAGGTTGGTCCACAGACAAGGAACCGTCTATCTTCCATGTCTGGTAGTCTGTGGTCAGCAAATGCTGAGAGTGCATGGCATCCAGACTCAGATATCTCTCTCCCCCAAGGTACTGCAAGTCACGAGGCTAGACAAGGAAAAGGGAACGGGCAATAATGGTGGCTATGCCACCGCAGACAATAGATCCCGTGACCTTCGCCCCCTGGGCCTGGAAGTACTGGGCGGTCAAATAAGCAATGTTGAGGGTAAAAGGACCCTCGCAGTCAATGTTCAGATAGCCGCCTACGATGGAGAGCTCATTGTTGGTGATGTTGTTTGGCTCCTTTCAGCCAAAAATGGTGCTCCCCATCAATCTAAGAAAGTAACGGGCAGGGGGAAGGTGGACCTGTGCGAGCTTTCGCTCGGGAAAGGTGGTATGGGCCAAGGTCCTCCAAAGCTGACGAATGACCCTCCTAGGGGCGGTAGTGTCGCCCGTAGAGGAAAGGCCAAGTCCGCTACCAAACTCCTCCAAAGTCATCGAAAAAGTCCGGTTGAACAACCGAAAAGACACAGAGGAACTAGTGGGGGCAACGTCGTGTGCCTCGGACGAGAAGGTAAAGGAGCTGAAGAACTCAAGACTGAGCCCCAGAAAGGTACGGCCATGCATAGTAATGAGTCTGGTCATCCCTGTGCCTCGTAAAAGCTCACAAACTGACTCGTAGATGCTGAGTCTTTCAAGTGCCGGTTTATCTAAAAACCGGGAAGGTACAAACTCACAGCCTAGGAGGTGATAAAATCTCTTACGGTGTACACCGTTAATGAAAATTACCTGCGGATATTCGGGGTGAGAGTCGAGGGAGTCGTCCCCTCGGACAGTGACCGTGCCAGAAGGAGCAGCTGAAGTAGAGGTAGCAGAAGCTGGTGTAGCACGAGCACGTCCGCGACCTCGGCTCCGGCCTCTAGAACCCGAAGTAGAAGCCCGTCCAGTGACGCTGCGAGAAACTAGGGCCGCTCTAAAGGCAGCTCCAACTGCAGGTGAGTCCGCCACAAGTGTGAAAACAGCAGCTGGAGTAGAGGATGTGGCTGTTGTGGCCACTACCGAACAAGAAAGACTAGCAGTAGTGTGATGTGACCATAATTAGAGCATATTTAGTCCCCGAATTAGACTTGTTCCCATTCGTTTTAGTGCATATTTGGGTCATTTATTGTCTTTAGTTCTTTGTTTTGCATATCCTTTGAGGTTTTGTGTCCTTGGTAGGAAAGGAGTGCAAACCTTGCATTTTCATGGCAAAATGAGGCTAAATTGATTGGATTCAATGACCAAGCATCAAGGAGAGACAAGATTAGAAGGCCTTTGTACATACTATAGTAGATGGGCAATGATGAGAAAAGATTCTTGCATCCTCAAGGATTCTATGAAGAAAAAGGAAGAAAAGAAGAAGAAACAAAACTGCCTGACAATCCGTCCGGATTGTCTAGAAGACGCCCGTCTTCACCCTACAATCCGTGCGTCTTCAACCCCAAGACGCCCGGGCAAAAGCTCCAGAAGACGCCCGTCTTCACCACCTAGACGCCCGGGAAGAAGCTGCAGAATCCGCCCGTCCCGTGCTAAAGACGCCCGGATTCCCAAACAGACACATTTCGTCTTCTTCAAGCTTCAAGGAAGGATGCACATCTTTTTCTAGAGACCGGAGTCTTCAAAAAGAGACCGGCGTTTCCTCAACAATGGACTTAATCGTCATTTAAGCCCTTAGTTAACCCTAATTCTTTCACCTAATCCCCACTATAAATACCCCCATTAGTCTAATTAGAAGAGCATGTTCTTTTTAGCAATCTTTAGAGTAGTTAATATCAATCAAATCTCTCTTTAATCTTGTAATCAACATTTAATCAAGTTTTAATACAAGTTTTATTTCCTTAATCTCTCTCTTGTTCATCCTTTATTTTGGGTGATTGAAAATTATTTGGGTTATTATTGGGAGATTGTCTACCTCTCAATCAAGCATCAAGTACTTCTTTTAGTCTTTGCTTTATTATTGGAATCATTAGTAGGTGTAATTCTCTTAATCCCTCTTTAATTATTGTTAATCACTTTCATTTATTCATCATGTTTCACTTTGTTGGTATGATTGACAACCTTTCTAGCATGTTCAACATGATAATGAGTGAGTAGTTTCCTTAGTTGGGGTTAATGGGTAATTAGGGGAAACCAACATGGGGAATGATTCATGCTTAAATTAATATGCTTTCATAGTTTATTTTCTTGCTTGTTGTGATCTCAACTTATGCACATGTTATGTTTGATGAAATGTGAGCCTATGAATCCTTGCATTTTTTACCCATCACCTATCTTTTCAATGAGACTTGTAAGACATAAACCAACTCGAGTCTCATTAGACCATGCATATTGTTGAGTATGGAAGATTAAGTTGACTTGTAGGTGTTGTACATTCTAATCGATTCGTCTCCGGGACCCAAACTTTCCCAGGATTGTAAGATATAAACCAACTCGATCCATCACAACAATAATTGCTTGCTTATAACTTGAGAATATGTTTGTATGATCAATTCCCATGAATCCCCTATGACCCCATGACATCCTAGTGCCTTCTATCAATTGTTTACATCCCTTTTAATTCATCTTGCTTGTTTATTTTCATTGCTATTTAGTTTAGTGATCTTCTACTTCAAACCCCAATTGTGACACCCTTAAGACACCACTAGTTGCAATAGAAATCTCATCTCATTCCCGTCCCTTGGGATCCGACCTTTACTTGCCTCTTTACTAATTGTAGAGTTGTTTGTGAAGTTATAAATTGTGTTTTTTTCTAGGTATTCCTAACGACAAGTAACCGAAAAAAAGTAAGCCCGACCAAAAATGGCGCCGTTGCCGGGGACGGTGTTAACTTGATTTAGATTTTCTTATATTGTTATTAGTTGTGTCTTTCTTTGCCTTGGGGAAGTAAAATTCCTCAAGGTTTGTTCTAATTGTTTTCGAGTTGTTTGATATTTTGCATGTCTAGAAGGTCACAAGGTGACTTGTTACCCTTTGATCGCGAAATTGAAAGGACGTTGACAACCAATAGGAGACTTGCTAGGAGAACTTTGAGAGGTATTGGTGAGGTTGTAGATATTCAACCAAATACTATTGAGTTTTTCAACCCTTTTGCAAGAGATGGTGAGGAGAACCCAACACAAATTCCAACACAAAATCAACCTATAATGCCTAAGTTTTCATCACATTCCGTACCCACCGAGGGGAACCTACCCAATGGTACTCCCACACCACAACATCTAACCGGAAATTTTATTGCCAAATCCGCATTTATCCAATTAGTCGAAAGAAGCCAATTTGGAGGGATGCCTAGTGAAGACCCTCATTCTCATATGGAGACTTTTTGTGACTATTGTGATGCGATTTCTCAAACCGGTGTAACTCAAGACCAAATTCGATGGGTCTTATTTCCTTTTTCTCTAATTGGCACCGCAAAACAATGGTTGAAAGGCCTTGATAAGGCTACTCTCGGAATTGATTCTTGGAAAAAGTTGGCTCTAGATTTCTACAAAAAGTTTTATCCACCGGAAAAGACTAACATGCTAAGAGCTCAAATTACGGGCTTTAAGCAAAGGGATGAAGAATCTTTGTGATGTGACCATAATTGGCGCATATTTAGCCCCCGAATTAGCCTTGTTTCCATGCTTTTTAGTACTTATTTGGGTCATTTCTTATCTTTAGTTCTTTGTTTTGCATATTCTTTGAGATTTTGATCCCTTGGTAGGAAAGGAGTAAGAATCTTGCATTTTCATGGCAAAACAAGACTAAATTGATCGAATTCAATGACCAAGCATCAAGGGGAGACAAGATTAGAAGGCCTTTGTAGATATCATAGTAGAAGAGCAATGTTGGGGAAAGATCCTTGAGTCCCCAAGGAAATCCCCAAGGAATTTATGAAGAAAAGGGAAGAAAAGAAGAAGTTACCACGCTGACTGACAATCCGAGCGGATTGTCAACAATCCGAGCGGATTGTCAACAATCCGCCCGTCCAGCCCCTGCACAATCCGAGCGTCCCTTACCAGAATCCGCTCGGATTCACCCTCAGCAATCCGCCCGGATTCGCCAGAATCCGCTCGGATTCCATCGCCCAAATCCGGCCGTCCCGACCTTAATCCGCCCGGATTCCTTCACAGCACGGTTTGCCTTCTTCAAGCTACGAAAAGAGAAGCCCTTCTCTCAGAAAATACCGGGTCCTCCTTGCTCAACTTAAAAAGTGTAATTACTAGTTTAGCCCTTAGTTAACCCTAATGCATCCTCCCTAATTTTCACTATAAATACCCCATTAGGCTAATTAGAGGAGCATGTTCTTCTTATCAATAATTAGTGTAGTTAATATCAATCAAATCTCTCTTTAATATTGTAATCAAGTATTAATCAAGTTTTAATCCAAGTTTTAGTTCTTTAATCTCTCTCTTGTTCATCCTTTATTTTGGGTAATTGAAGATTATTTGGGTTATTATTGGGAGATTGACAACCTCTCAATCTAGCATTCAAGTACTTCTATTATTCTTGCTTTATTATTGGAATCATTAGTAGGTATAATTCTCTTAATCCTTGTTTTAATTATTGTTAATCTTTCTTACTTGTTCATCATGTTTGGCTTTGTTAGTATGATTGACAACCTTATTAACATGTTAAACTTGATCATGAGTGAGTAGTTACTTAGCTAGGGTTAATGGGTAATTAGGGGAAACCAACATGGGGAATGATTCATGCTTAAATTAATATGCTTTCATGTTTTATTTGCTTGCTTGTTTTGATCTCAACTCATGCACATGTTATATTTGATGAAATGCTAAGCCTATGAATCCTTGCATTTACTATCATCTCCTATCTTTTCAATGAGACTTGTAAGACATAACCCAACTCGAGTCTCATTAGACCATGCATGTTGTTGAGTAGGGAAGATTAAGTCGACTTGTAGGTGTTGTACAATCTAATCGATTCGGCTCCGGGACCCAAACTTTCCTAGGATTGTAAGATATAACCCAACTCAATCCATCAGAACAATAATTGCTTGCTTATAAATTGAGAACATGTTTGTATGATCATATCCCATGATTCCCCTATGATCCCATGACACCCTAGTGCCTTTAATCAATTGTTTACACCCCTCTTTATTCATCTTGCTTGTTTATTTTCATTGTTATTCTAGTTTAGTAACCTTCTACATCAACCCAATTTGTGACACCCCTTAGACACCGCTAGTTACAATAGAAATCTCATTTCAACTCCCGTCCCTTGGGATCCGACCTTTACTTGCCTCTTTACTAATTGTAGAGTTGCTTGTTAAGCTATAAATTGTGTTTTGATTCGACCGTGACCAACGACCACATCTATTGATTTGTGAATACAAAACGGACCGATCAAAAATGGCGCCGTTGCCGGGGACGGTGTTTGTTTGATTTAGATTTCTTTTTATTGTTATTAGTTGTGTCTTTCTTCGCCTTGAGGAAGTAAAAATCCTCAAGGTTTGTTCTAATTGTTTTTAAGTTGTTTGATATTTTGCATGTCTAGAAGGTTACAAAGTGATTTGTTACCTTTTGACCGTGAAATCGAAAGAACCCTGACGAACAATAGGAGACTTGTTAGGAGGAATTTGAGAGGTGTTGGTGAAGTTGTTCAACCCACTAGTGAGTTTGTCAATCCTTTCGCAATAGAAGGAGAAGAAAACCCATTACACAATACCCCACAAAATCCACCTACAATGCCAAAATTCTCGTCACACTCCATACCCACCGAGGAGAATCTACCAAATGGTACTCCTACACCGCAACATCTCACCGGAAATTTTATTGCCAAGTCCGCCTTCATCCAACTAGTTGAGAGGAGCCAATTTGGGGGGATGCCGAGTGAGGATCCTCATTCTCATATGGAAACCTTTTGCGATTATTGTGATGCTATCTCTCAAACGGGCGTGACTCAAGACCAAATTAGATGGGTCTTATTTCCTTTTTCCTTAATCGGCACCGCAAAGCAATGGTTGAAGGGCCTTGATAAGGCCACCCTTGGAATAGATTCTTGGAAGAAGTTGGCTCTAGCTTTCTACAAAAAATTCTACCCACCGGAAAAGACCAACATGCTAAGAGCTCAAATTACGGGTTTTAAGCAAAGGGATGAAGAGTCTTTGTATGAAGCTTGGGAGCGGTTCAAGGGAATTTGTCGCTCATGTCCTCACCATGGACTTAGCGAATGGTTTTTGGTGCAACAATTTTGGAATGGTTTATATGAAGATTCTAGGAACATTCTCAATATGGGATCCAATGGAATGTTCACCGAAGTTGATGACAATCAAACATGGAACAAGATTGAGGAAATGGCGGTCCATAACTCACAATATAGTAGACCTCGCAAGGCTACTAGAGGAGGAAAGCATGAAGTGGACTCCGTTACTCAATAGGGTGCTCAACTTAGTGCTCACATTGACACAATCAACTTGAAGTTTGAACAAGCTATGGCTAGACTTGAGAAAAACTCAAAATCATCGAAGCATCATGTCAATGCCATGACGGCATCCTCATCAATCCCATGTGGGATATGTGAGAATTGTGGAACTTTGGGTCATGACCCAAGTGAGTGTAGGGGAACAACCGAACAAGTTAATGCTTTCCAAGCTTACAAGAGTGGTAACCCTTATTCCAATTTTTACAATGAGAACACCAAGTTCCATCAAAATCTCTCATACAAAAGCCAAAATGTTCAAAACCCTCAAACAACATACACTCCACCACCCATGAGAAACCAAAATCAAAGACCCTTTTACAATCAAAACCAAGGTTACCAAAATCAAAATCCATACAATCACCAAAGTGACCAAGGTTTTGATGTCCAAAAAGCGGTCCTCCAAATGCAAAAGAATCAACAAGAATTTTTCACCCAAATGCAAAAAGATAGCCAAGCAAAAGAAACCACCATCAACAACATTCTAGCTCACACCAAGATGTTGGAAACACAATTGACTCAACTAGCATCTTCAAGCTCACAAAGACAAAAGGGGAAATTACCACCTCAAAGTAATCCCCCTAGACATGAAACGGTTAGTGCCATTCACTTGAGAAGTGGTACAAGTTATGAAGCACCGAAGAAGCAAGTTGAGGATGAAGTTGTGGAAGCTAGTGAAAAGGAAGAAATTGTGCAAAACTCCAAAGATGGAGAATCAACAAAAGAAGAAAGTTAAAAGAAAAGTGAAGACAAGGCCAAAGAGAAGGAGCCCATTGTGATTAGACTTCCTTTTCCAAGTCGTCAAGCCAAGCCCAAATTTGATGATCAACTTGGAAAGTTCATGGAAATTGTGAAGAATTTAGAAGTCTCAATTCCTTTCACGGAATTAATCAATCACGTTCCGGCCTATGCAAAGTACATGAAAGATATCCTCACAAAGAAGAAGTCGATCCGGAAACTTGAGACTATCGCCTTCACTAAGGTGAGTAGTGCAATACTTCAAGGGAGTTCACCTCCAAAGTTAAAGGATCCGGGAAGCTTCTCAATACCGTGTACCATTGGCGACACAACGATCAACAAAGCCTTATGTAATCTAGGGGCTAGTGTGAGTGTCATGCCTTACTCGGTAAGTAAAAGGTTGGGGATGGGAGAGCTTAAATGCACCAACATCACACTCCAAATGGCCGATAGATCGACGAAGACACCGTTAGGGATATGGGAAGATGTCCCCGTGCCAATTGGGAAGTTTTTCATCCCGGTGGACTTTGTCATTGTTGATATGGAGGAAGATTCCAACATTCCAATCATCCTAGGAAGACCTTTCCTACACACCGCCGGTGCGGTGATTGATGTGAAACATGGAGAGCTCACTCTAGAAGTGGGATATGAAAGCATAACTTTTAATCTTGACAAGACTATGAGAGCTCCTCGTTTGCATGAGCCGTGTTTCATGATTGATCATTATAGCCGAAAAGATGAAAGGAAGAAATCGGAACTCCAATGGAGGAAGAAAATTGAAGATGCTCCATTCAAAGAGCTCATCAAAATCAACCAAGGAAGAAGAGAATGGCCTCATTGGCCAAGAGAAGAAATTGGGAGAGTTGTCTCCATCTAAGCAAGAGATTTTCAATGATCAACTCAATGAAGTTTGTGGTCTTTGGGACGACGAGTTTGAAGGTATTTTTAATCCCTACATTGGGCATGCCATCGATCATGATCAACAACAAGGGCCACGGTCTATTGAGGACCTCTACCATAATAATGAACAAGCTTTTGATTACTTTTTCAAGGTGTTGAGCAACATCAACAACACCTTGAACATGCCCCCTTGACATCTCATCAAGAATGAGAGTTTGGTGGAGTCCTCCCTAAACCACCACTTGTAAATATTTCTAACTCCCTAACTTACATTTCAATTCTTGTATTGCATTTTTTTTGTCATCTTTGGATTTTTATTTACTTTGATCAAAATAATTGTCATGAAAGAGAGAAGTGAGGGAGGGACTAACAATTTCAATTGATGTGTAGTGCTTTACCTTAGTGTGGGGATGGCAATTGCCTAGGCTATCCATGCCTTAGTAATGCCCCCACAATGAAGAACACAAGCCTTGAAAGAAAGAATGGAGGAATGATAAAGGGAAGCGCTGTACACGGGTGGAACTGAATCCGTGTACACAGAGGACGAATCCGAGCGGATTCCCAAGAATCCGCCCGTCTTATGCAATCCGAGCGTCCTGCAGAAAAGACGCCCGTCTTGAACTGAGCTGAATTTTGGAATTTTCTTGACTGTTAAAGAATCCGAGCGGATTCCTGAAAATCCGCCCGTCCTGCAGAATCCGTCCGTCCTGGGAAGAAGACCCCCGTCTTTGCAGCTGAGAAAAACAAGCAAATTTCTCTGGACAGAAATCCGTCCGTCTTTGGATAAATCCGCCCGTCCCATGTTCAGCAAATCCGAGCGGATTGTACCAAATCCGCCCGTCTTTAGGCGAGCTTTTGCAAAGGTAGAAGAAGCAGAATCCGCACGGATTGAGCCTAATCCGCACGGATTGCCCCTGCAGTTTTGAAAATTTCGGCCTCTTTATAACCACGCCCACCTTCATTCATTCATTCATTCATTCATAAACACTACCCACAACATCAAAACCCTCATCCCCTCCATCATAAAAACAAAAACCCTCAACAACATTCAACAAAAACAAATCAAACCACCCTTCCAACAACAAATTAATCACTCCTTCTTCAACAAAAACCAAAACCAAGAACAAAATCTTCAACCTTTGAGTCGATTTTTGTTTTCATAAAGGCAAAGCCTTTCACCTTCAAATCGATTTGGGCATCCTACAAATTGAAGATTTTTCACTCTTTTCTTGGTTAAGCTCATCAATGGCAAGGACTAAGGGACCAACAAAGGCAACAAAGGCACCAAAGGCTAAGGCTCTCTCACAAAGGCAAAAGGCTCTTCAAACAAAGAAAGCTTTGGCTATGGTGGTGGCAACACCAAACTTGGAAGTGCAACAACAACAACAACCTTCTATGGGACCATCAACATCCTCTACTCCGGTAATTAATCAACTTTTGCATTATCCGGAGGTAACTTTCATTTCCGATACCCATAGAAATACCTTTGTCAAGTTTGCTATGAAATCTATTCAACCCACCAAATTCATATGTGAAGATGCCTTGGAAAAATTGGGTGTTCTTGAACAAACAAAAGCCTTTTTCAAAGCCATGGGGTTGAAGAAATTGTTTGAAACAAAGGAATTGACATAACCCTCCCTTGTCTTGGAATTTTTAAGTTCTTTGAAAGTCACCAAAGTTGAGAATAGAGAAAATATCGAGTTTCGTCTAGCTAATGTTAGTAGACGCATTACCTTCAAGGAATTGGGTGAAATTTTGGGTCTTAGTGATGAATCGAGTTATTTCAAGAGTTATTGAAAGTATGACCCCGAGCCTCTTTGGGAGGCAATCTCCGGGAAGAAATTTGAGGATTTTCATGCATGCCGTGCTCTCTTGGTCCATCATCCGGGCATAAGAGTATGGCATAAGGTTGTGGGAAATACCATAATTGCTAGGAAAGACACCAATCATTTCACAAGACTTGATTTTATTCTCCTTGAATCGGCTTTGAATATCGGAAGAATTCATACCAAGCCTTACAATTCTTTGAGGCTCTTGGTAGATAGATGGCTTAATGTTGATAGTGGGAAGAAGGGCACGACAGTTATTGTCAATGGCGGCCTAGTCACGGTCCTAGCTAAGCACTTTGATCCTAATTTCAATAAGGATAAGAAGTACAAAGCAAAGGAAGGTGGCCATCTTATTGATATGCATATTATGATTCACAAGTTCAAGTGGGTTGCTCATAACCCCCTTGACACTAAATATGGATGGTTAACTAGTGAAGCTAGATCGTTCACCTTGCCCTCAAAGATTTGTCGCCTAAGCGTCCACCGGACCAATTATCTACTTCCCCTCTCCGAAGAAGCCGAGTATATCATTCAACAACAAAAGGGTGATCTTGAAGCTCCCTCCTCTTCCATTGTCATACCACCTTACCCCTTTGAGTATGAAGAGTTCAAGCCGGAAGGAATTGAAATTGGGAAAGACTATGTGACTCTTCTCATGCAAGCAATGCACAAGCAAGCCCATGAAGATCGGAAAAATGCGTATTTGGCTCAATATCCACCCCTCCTACATCTAGCTAGGCAAGGACTCCTTGATCCATCTTGTCCTTTGCCTAGTTGGGCGGATAGAGAAGCCTTATTTCCGGGTGCATCTAGGGACGTGGTGGGAGACAATGAGGTTGTTGGAAATGATGAAGAAGTTGATGATAATATTGAGGAAGAAGCAAGTGAAGAAGAAAGGAATGGTGAAGAGGAAGATGAGGAAGAAAGTGAAGAAGCAAATGACAAGGAAAGTGGCAATGTGACCACTTCTCATGAGTGAAGTGGTGATGATGATAGCATGATGGAAGACTAGCAAGCCTTGGAGACTCCTACACTCCCATGGTTTGTCTATATCTCTTTGTATTTTATTTAATTTTGATCATTGTTGGTTTAGTCCTAGCAACATCAAAGGACTCACACCTCGGTACCATTGAGGTGTTCTTATTCTATTGTTCCCATTTGTAAAAATCCAAAATGGCAAACTAGTTTCATGCATAGCATAGTGTATGCATAAACTATACCCATCCTTTGACATTAGCAATAGTGTCTTACTCGGTTTGGGGAAGTTAA
Source organism: Silene latifolia (assembly GCF_048544455.1). Classification (NCBI taxonomy): domain Eukaryota; kingdom Viridiplantae; phylum Streptophyta; class Magnoliopsida; order Caryophyllales; family Caryophyllaceae; genus Silene; species Silene latifolia. The sequence continues at coordinate 71,355,930 of NC_133532.1, forward strand.
TGCATACGCAACGGGAGGTAATCTAAATTATCCTCTCCGTCATAACAAAAAAACCATGCATCATGTAGTGTAGCTTAGTATAGAATTGCATTTAGTATAGAAATCATGCATCTTCTTTGCATAATTTCCATCATTTTGGCCATTGAGGACAATGCCCATATTAGTGTGGGGATGAGAATTCTAACATTTAACACTTATTCAAAAACCCATAAAAATTGAAAAAAATTGAAAACCCAAAAACAAGTTCATTTCCTTTGTATATATTGTCTTGTATATATTGTGTTTGTTTTATCCTTGTTCACATTGATTGACTACGCCACATCCGAGACATGAGGATATTGAAGACCGCATGGTATGATCTTTCCAATCCCCTTTTTCCTCTCTATGTTAATGACTATGTGGCTTTATTTTGATTGATGCGGTAAAACAATGTGAACTTAGGACTTGCATTTAGTTTATATGGCATATTAGTTGGTAGAGTCTCTTGCATTAGGATGTATATATGTTAGTTGCATCATGGCATGTAGTTTGCATGTTAGAAAAATTTTGCGAAACCATCTACTTGGGAAGCTTGACAACTGTATATAGGCCCTAGTAGATGCTTTTTCTTCTTAAGACTTTGCTTGTTAGAATGCTTGTAAAACACCCTAGGATGTGTCATGCTAGTATCCTTTGACCTATGGATTAAGGCCTAGTCAAGAGTACCTAGTGGTGTGATAACTCCTTGGCTACCGTTTATTCCAAGGTGACCCTTGAAACCATGCATACAACCATCATCCATGTTCTACCATACATTTTTGTCATCAAAGGGAATGGGCACAAAAAGAAATCAATTTGAGTTCAAGAAATGAAAAGAAAAGAAAAAGTTTGCAAAAATGCATCAAATGAAAGAAGGAGCAAAAATAGAACTCCTATGCTTCAAATACAAGGCACCCTCGTTACTAATTGGGGTGACTTTGAAAATGTTCAAAAAGAAATGCAAAGAAAAGTTGAAAGTTGTCAAGTGTTGAAATGCCAAAAATCAAAAAGAAATGGCAAAAAGAAAGTGTTCTCAAATGTTATATGCCACAAGAAATTGGGGGGAAAAACATCAATGAAAGCAAAACTCCCAAAATGAAACTCAAATACTATCGATCCCTTTTCCATCTTATCCATTTTTGTGCATGGTAGAGAGGGGACGACCCTTCTTCTTGTCTAGGCAAGAGGGGGAATTCCGCGATCCTCCAGTGTTTCTAACACCATAGGGAGTCTATTCTTGCAAAAGCATTTAACGAATTGAGGACAAAGGTACCCTAGCTTGACACGATTTGGAGGTGATTTATTGGTATCCTTCTAGGCTTAGTAGTTTGAAGAAATTGTTGGGAAATGTGTCCTCAACAATAGTGCGATCATATGATTTAAATATCATTATTAAATCTCATTTTAAAGAATACAATTGGGAAGTATTTTTATTGTCAACTGGTCAACATATATCGGTAATGATTGGCTGACTAGAGTTTGACATTACTGTCGTGTGACGGTGGTGATCAGTTGACCCCCTAAGTCATACCTATAGGGCAATACTCTTAATTGATCATTTAATTAATCGTATAATGTTACGAGTTAATTAAATTACTTGAATAATTGACGGACGATTTTGGAAGTAAAATTTACGTATCAAATTGAAATGTGATTAAATGAGATACGGTCTGAGTAATCGAATTGTATTATTACTCGGATGAAATTATTGTTTAAAGAAACGATTGGATTTGAATGAATCATTATAAATGCGATTTATAAATTGGTAAAATTTTGGTACAAGTAATTATGATATTACTAAGTCGATTTTTTGTATGTGACGTATTTTTGATAATACGTTGATTTTTAATATTTTAAAAATACATAACAAATTTATGTGACATGTAACATGTGACATATTGACAATTGACAAAAATAATATGGAATCCATATTATACATGTGCCGAAAATTTGGAGGAGGATTAGGATTAATATTGTGTTTACAATTAGTGGTAAACATAATGATTAAAATAGGAGAGTAGCCATGCAACCCTATTTACCTTGTGAAGGCAAACTAATGCATGCATTGGGTCTTTTTCTTCCCCTCTCCTCTCCTCTTACACGGTTCACAAAAGAAAAAGAAAAAGAGTTTTGTCTTTTATTTTTGAATATACACTACATGCAAGATTGTAGATTTTCATTCATACTTACTTCAAAATATTTTTAGAAAGAGAAAAACCTCTAAAAATCCCTCTCCTCTAACCGGTTTTAGAGAGTAAAAACCAAACAATTTTGGTTCAATTTTTCACTAAGATTAATATTATACTAGCTCAAATAATATTAATTAGATTAAGAGTTAGCTTTGGGTATTATTCCTAAGGAGAGATCCTACACTTGGATCTTGTTCTTCCATTAAGGAAAGCTCAAGAACAAAAGAAAAGGAGATTTCTTTTGTGCCCATTTGAACCGAAATTTCAATGTAAGGATATGATTTCTTCTCTTTTATTATATTGTTTGCATGCATAAAATCTACATTTAATTTTATGACAAATTAATTTCGACATATATGAGTATGTTAGTATGTATATGAATCTACATTTCCTTCAATCGGTATCAAGAGCCACGGTTGTTTGCATGCAAATTGGTTAAAAGTTTTTCCGAGTTATAAGAATAACAAATAAAACTTGTAAAATTTGTGTTATTATGAGATATCACGAAATTAATCCATGCATGTTAATATTTATGGTCCTAAAATGTTTTAGGATATTTTGGTTAATTTTTCGGATTTTTATTGTTCATATTTCACTATAATGACATTTAAATGTGATTTTATGAGTAAAAATGTCATTTTTGGTCTAAAATTAGCTATACTTCGAATTTTCGGTTGGTTTTTGGATATGTTTTTACATATATTATTTTGAGATAACCTGTAAATTTTCATAATTTTTGGACTTGTTATGCTCGAAACATGAATTTCTCATTATTAAATTCGGATTTAAGTGAAAAATAGGTTAATATGAGTTAAATTTTGAATCTGGTCATAGAAAATTAATATGTTGTCACATGCAATTTTACAAGATGTGTGTAAAATAATTGGCTATAAAGAAGTCTTTTTGCATGATTTATGAATTTTTGAAGAAAAATAGCATAAATAGTGACATTATTAGTGGAAAATTAATAAAACATAATCTATGACTTAGGAAAAACGTATAATGTTGCATTTTATTATCTTTTTCAGATCTAAAATTGAAAAGTTAGTGAGAATAATTTTTTCCGTGTTTTTATGATTATTTTATTAAAAATCGATAAACCGCAACATTGTTTTTCCGAAAAAAAAAATTTCGAAATTTTTAACCTAAGATTTTGAACATTATGAGTGTCATGGAATTTTTTTTCCAGAATGTTCATGAGTTTAAATTTTGAATTTTGAATTTATTTGAAATTTTGTGATTTATTTGAAGTTTAATAGCTTATTTTGTAATTTTTAGTCCATTTATGAACAATTTTATAAAATATGGGTTAATTATGGTCAAATTATTAGTGAAAACTATATTTTGAGTCCTAAGAGGTTAGGGTAATTAACTTATGCATAAATATGAGTTTATGTATTTTTGTGATTATAAAAATGTTGAAATCACGCAAATCCGTAAAAACCGAGTAATATACGATATTGGCAAATTAAAGGCGATTTGGCATAAAATTGAGCATGTTCTTACATATTATAATGCTGCATTTTCTTTATGATTGTCATAATTTTAATTTATTTAATTTTTGAATTATGTAATTTTACTTAGTATGGCCTTAGATTTTAATTGGTATTTCCCGAAATGTATGGGAATATCGATTCGGTTGTAAATTTTATTGTGATCTCGTATCACCGTTTTGTAATTTAATAGATTTATTTTATTTTAGTTACAAATGTATAATAGGAAATTATGTAATTTGTTATGTAATTTTATTCATTCCGGAGTTCCCAAAGACGGATTTCTTCAAGAATGGCGATACATAAAGACGGTGTTACCTCGAGATGCGTGCCACAACCGAAGTTCAAGGGACCAATGGAGTTGGTTTCCAAATATGTAATAGTTAAATAGTTTTTCTATTTTAGGAAAGGCCATACTAGGATTTATTTATCTTTATGCTTGCATTTTATTTTATGTCACATGCATTGCTAAATCGCCATAACTAAAACATGCATCCTTATTTTATCGAGTTTATCGACCGTGTCAATTAAAATTATTGTAGTTCACCGCTTTAGTTCACCTAAAACGTGATAGATAATAAATTGACATGACCTCTCGCTAAAACAATTAATTGAGACATAGCCTTACCAAATAGTAGAAACCATGAAAACCTATTTCGCGAGGGAGTGCACTCGGCTACCCCGGGGTACAAACCTTGTTACGTAGGGGAAGTGGGTGATAAATGTCTAATCCACCGAATTCATGTTGATGAGGGTTTCATCGGCTACCCCGTGCCTAAGTTAATGTGAGTTTGGACAATGGACACATTTATTCGAAATTTGGATTGGACTCAACAAAAGTAATTGATAAGGGTTTCATCGGCTACCCCGTGCCCTTGTTGATGTGTTTTGGGCTATAGCTAAATATTAGAGTAATTTTATCGACCAAGAGTTCTAAAAGTAGAATCGATTAAAAGGTTAATCCACCGAGTTATATTGATGAGGGTTTCATCGGCTACCCCGTGCCTAAGTTGATATGAATTTGGGTCTTGGAATCATTTATTATAGTTGGGTAGAGGTCACTATATAAATGTTCATATCTTGTTAATTTACAAGTATGATTTAAAAGACAAATGTTAATATTTCCTTTTCCTCCATATTTGTAGTTTTTTACAATGAATCCATCAAATGCTACCGCACCTATAACTATTGAGTCATATCACAATGTTCTTGACGATGTTTGCTCGAAAAACAAATTCGATACAACTAGAGAACTTCATTTTGGGATAGGTTCGGATGGAAACCTTAACTTCATCACTTCTTCTAAACCACCCACTACTACTAGACCTCGTGTGAGTCCATCTCAGGAAGACTACCTCATACGATCTATAGGGTCTTTGTCTCTGGAAGATAAAGATGCCAAAGCTAGTGGGAGCTCTAGCAATCAAGTTCTTGCGTCAAAGGGAAAGAGGTTCAAGAAGAAAGGAAAGAAAGTCAAAAAACTTCAAGCAAGTTAATGATGAGTGCCATTATTGCTATGGCATGGGACATTGGCTTAGGAATTGCCCTATGTATTTGCGAAATATAAGGGAAGGACTCATTGTTCCAAAAGGTACAATTCCTAAAGAAATTTATGTTATTGATATAAATTATACTTCCACTACGACATGGGTACTAGATACCGGTTGTGGTTCTCACCTTTGTAATCATTTACAGGGTTTAAGAGATGTGGAGAGGCTTAGCAAGGGAGATGTGGATCTACGCCTTGGAAATGGAGCTCGGGTAGCGGCCGAATCCAAGGGAACTTATGTTTTAGCTTTGCCTAATGGATTTGAGTTGTATTTGCATAATTGTTTTTATGTACCTACGCTCTCTAAAAACATTATTTCAATCGCCATGCTAGACATGGACGGTTTTTGTTTTGTCATTAAGAACAATCGTTGTACTATTTCTAGGAATGATTTGGTTATTGGCCAAGCTTCTTCCATTAATGGCATTTACATTTTAGAGACCTCAAATCCAACGAATGATATTTATAACATTCAATCAAAGAAACTCAAATCAAGTGACCCAAGTGAAGCGTTCATTTGGCATTGTCGATTAGGTCACATAAACGAGAATCGCATCAAAAGATTAATTTCAACTAATGTGATTACACCATTTGATTATCAATCATTTGGTACATGCGAATATTGCCTACTTGGCAAAATGACTCGTAATCCTTTTAGTGGTAAAGGGACACGAGCTAGTGAGCTATTGGGACTCATACACACAGATGTATGCGGACCAATGAGTATCACCGCTCGTGGTAATTATGACTACTTTATAACCTTCACCGATGACTTGAGTAGATATGGGTATATCTATTTAATGAAACACAAGAGTGAAGCATTTGAGAAATTCAAGGAATTCCAAAACGAAGTAGAGAACCAATTGAACAAAAGGATTAAGGCACTACGATCCGATCGTGGAGGTGAATACCTTAGTCTTGAATTTGATTCACACTTGAAAGGTTGTGGTATTATATCACAACTTTCTCCACCCGGAACACCACAACTGAATGGTGTTGCCGAAAGGAGAAATCGAACCCTACTTGATATGGTTCGATCCATGATGAGTCAAACCGATTTACCAAACTCGTTTTTGGGATTTGCAATCCAAACTGCAATTCTATCTTTAAATAATAGTCCCACTAAAGCCACCGAAAAGACTCCATTTGAGACATGGAAAGGAAGAGTTCCTAATCTATCCTATATGAAAATTTGGGGATCTGATGCTTACGTCAAGGCTAAACCCGACAATAAGCTTGCCCTAAGATCCGAAAAATGCATCTTTGTAGGTTATCCTTTGACCTCTCGAGGTTACTACTTCTACAAACCTCAAGATAACAAAGTGTTTGTGTCTTCCGAGGCTGTCTTCTTAGAAAGCCAGTTTATTTCTAAGAGACAGAGTGGGAGAAATTTTGAACTTGATGAAGTTCAAGAGCCACAAACCGAGGTAGAGACGCAAGAAGATGTTCCTTCGTCGTCTAACGCGGTTGTACCTCCTCCACTAAGAAGGACGGGTCGAGTAATTCGCCATCCCGATCGATATGTGGGACTTATCGAGGAAGATGGAACACTCGATGTGTTGCTTATAGAAAGTGACGAGCCCGCCACCTACAAGACCGCAATCTCTAGTCCAAATTCCTCCTTATGGCTTGAAGCCATGAAGTCCGAAATGGATTCTATGCATGAAAACCAAGTTTGGGACTTGGTAGATTTGCCTAAAGGGGCAAGACCCCTTCAATGCAAATGGATATTCAAAGTCAAGAATGGCATAGAAGGACATGATGATGTCTACAAAGCTAGGCTAGTGGCAAAAGGATTTACCCAAGTCCAAGGTCTCCATTATGATGAGACATTTGCCCCGTAGCCATGCTAAGATCCATACGGATTTTGTTAGCGATCGCCGCATTTCATGATTATGAAATATGGCAAATGGATGTCAAAACCGCTTTTCTAAATGGGCATTTAGAAGAGGAGGTGTACATGATACAACCCGAAGGTTTTGTTAATTCAGAAAATCCTAACAAAGTGTGCAAGCTTAAGAGATCCATTTATGGTCTTAAGCAAGCATCTAGAAGTTGGAATCATCGATTCAATCATGTTATAAAGGAAAATGGTTTCACTCGAAGTGTTGAGGAACCATGTTTATACATGAAATTCAGTGGGAGCAATGTTGTGTTCCTAATCTTGTATGTCGATGACATACTACTCATTGGAAATGATATTCCAATGTTGTCTTAAATCAAGAAGTGGTTAGGTAACCACTTCCAAATGAAGGATTTAGGAGAGGCACAACGCATATTAGGTATCCGGATCTATAGAGATAGATCCAAGAGGATATTGGCACTAAGTCAAGAGTCTTATGTCGATAAGATTCTTCGACGGTTCAGCATGGACAAATCCAAAAGGGGTTTGGTACCTATGGTAACCGGGACGATATTGAGCAAGACTCAATCTCCCTCCGAGCCCCATGATGTTGAACGCATGAAGTTGATCCCTTATGCTTCCGTTGTCAGATCAATCATGTACGCCATGATATGCACACGTCCTGATGTCTCGTATGCTTTGAGTATGACGAGTAGATATCAAGGAAATCCAGGTGAGAGTCACTGGATTCTTTGTCAAGAACATCCTTAAGTACTTGAGAAGAACTAAGGATTCTATCCTTGTGTTTGGAGGAGACACCGAGTTGCGTGTTAATGGATACACGGACTCAAGTTTTCAAACAGATAGAGATGACTTGAAATCACAAGTGGTTTTGTGTTTATGCTCAATGGTGGTGCCGTAAAGCTGGAGAAGCTTCAAGGAAGTCAGAATCGCGGATTCTACAACGGAGGTCGAGTACATCGCAAAGCATCGAAGCTGCTAAGGAAGCTGTTTGGATCAGGCAATTCACGGAAGGTCTAAAAGTAGTACCTACCGCCAATGATCCCATCACTCTCTATTGTGATAATAGTGGGACGATCTTCCAAGCTAAGGAGCCAAAGTCTAGTAATAGATCTAGACATGTACTTAGAAAGTATCATGTAATAAGAGATTTCATTGAAAGAAAGGAAATTGCGATTTGTAAGGTTGGGACGGATGACAACATAGCCGATCCGCTCACCAAGCCTTTATCGCAGGCTAAGCATGATGGGCATGTTACGTCCATGGGACTTAAACGTGTACCAAGTTTTTGTTAGATTTTGAAATGAAATAAAAGTGTTGTTTTTGTTCATGTTCATAATCACATTTGTCTTTTATCTTTAATTTATACTTTGTTACATCCAAACGGGTTGTAGAGACAATTGAACCCCGTTAAAGTGAACACGGATTAACATAGTATTTGCCCATGGTCGCTTGTATGAGGTGACGTCTCGAAGTGACTAGAGTGTGAGGCGATTGATGGCACGTTCAAGTGCCATAGAGTCATATGAGATGACTAGTCGATCACATAGGCAGACTGTTAGGAACATTTTGTCGGGCCTTATGACCGCTTATAGAGTTCTGGCAAATTTAAATAGCCTGGTCGTGGCGAGAGCTACTATAGTATTCGAATGAGTCGATTCTTTTGACTAAAGACTATTCGCCTAAGATGGCACAGTTTCAAATTAACTTTGATTTGTGTTACTACGACCTTCGTAAATGGGGTCAAATGGGCACATTTTGGGTTATGATGGCTGTGGCTAGTCGAAGGGAATGAGTGCGATAGGAATTGTCCACCCCTAGTCAGGGTTATAATAATATCTCAGGGCCACTCGAGGAGTAATGAACTGGAAATGCGTGGCCACGCTCGGAAAGTATCTATGATAGATAAGTCCGGTCAATCGGTTATTCTCGGATCGAGGAAACCACTCTCGATATGATCTCTTGCAAGTACGACCTGAAAGACACCTTGCATTGAGTGGGAGATAGTAATAGGACAAGAGAATTGGTGACGCACACTTGTCGAGGACAAGTGGGAGATTGTTGGGAAATGTGTCCTCAACAATAGTGCGATCATATGATTTAAATATCATTATTAAATCTCATTTTAAAGAATACAATTGGGAAGTATTTTACCGTCAACTGGTCAACATATATCGGTAATGATTGGTCGACTAGAGTTTGACATTCTGTCGTGTGACGGTGGTGATCGTTGACCCCTAGGTCATACCTATAGGGCAATACTCTTAATTGATCATTTAATTAATCGTATAATGTTACGAGTTAATTAAATTACTTGAATAATTGACGGACGATTTTGGAAGTAAAATTTACGTATCAAATTGAAATGTGATTAAATGAGATACGGTCTGAGTAATCGAATTGTATTATTACTCGGATGAAATTATTGTTTAAAGAAACGATTGGATTTGAATGAATCATTATAAATGCGATTTATAAATTGGTAAAATTTTGGTACAAGTAATTATGATATTACTAAGTCGATTTTTTGTATGTGACGTATTTTTGATAATACGTTGATTTTTAATATGTTAAAAATACATAACAAATTTATGTGACATGTAACATGTGACATATTGACAATTGACAAAAATAATATGGAATCCATATTATACATGTGCCGAAAATTTGGAGGAGGATTAGGATTAATATTGTGTTTACAATTAGTGGTAAACATAATGATTAAAATAGGAGAGTAGCCATGCAACCCTATTTACCTTGTGAAGGCAAACTAATGCATGCATTGGGTCTTTTTCTTCCCCTCTCCTCTCTTCTTACACGATTCACAAAAGAAAAAGAAAAAGAGTTTTGTCTTTTATTTTTGAATATACACTACATGCAAGATTGTAGATTTTCATTCATACTTACTTCAAAATATTTTTAGAAAGAGAAAAACCTCTAAAAATCCCTCTCCTCTAACCGGTTTTAGAGAGTAAAAACCAAACAATTTTGGTTCAATTTTTCACTAAGATTAATATTATACTAGCTCAAATAATATTAATTAGATTAAGAGTTAGCTTTGGGTATTATTCCTAAGGAGAGATCCTACACTTGGATCTTGTTCTTCCATTAAGGAAAGCTCAAGAACAAAAGAAAAGGAGTTTTCTTTTGTGCCCATTTGAACCGAAATTTCAATGTTAGTTTATTATATTGTTTGCATGCATAAAATCCACATTTAATTTTATGACAAATTAATTTCGACATATATGAGTATGTTAGTATGTATATGAATCTACATTTCCTTCAGAAATTGCATCTATGAAGGAGTATGTACCCTTGAATTGCTTCCCTTGTAGATAATTTCCGCCACTTAGATGAGGAAAGTGGCTATTCTTTTGTAGATGCATCCATTATGTGTTTTTGTGTGCTTTAATGTTTGGATGTGTCGCCATTTTGGCAAGACCCACCTTGCCTTGCAAGAAGGCATCCTATCTCATGGTTGTCTTGTTGTGAGTTGAAGGGGCGGAGTGAGACCCGCTAATTGTCTCATGTCGGCTATATTATTAGGATAGGTTAGTATTGGTCCTAGTCTTTGTCACCTCTTTACTCGGGACGAGCAAAGGTTCGGTTTGGGGATATTTGATGTGACCATAATTGGCGCATATTTAGCCCCCGAATTAGCCTTGTTTCCATGCTTTTTAGTACTTATTTGGGTCATTTCTTATCTTTAGTTCTTTGTTTTGCATATTCTTTGAGATTTTGATCCCTTGGTAGGAAAGGAGTAAGAATCTTGCATTTTCATGGCAAAACAAGACTAAATTGATCGAATTCAATGACCAAGCATCAAGGGGAGACAAGATTAGAAGGCCTTTGTACATATCATAGTAGAAGAGCAATGTTGAGGAAAGATCCTTGAGTCCCCAAGGAAATCCCCAAGGAATTTATGAAGAAAAGGGAAGAAAAGAAGAAGTTACCACGCTGACTGACAATCCGAGCGGATTGTCAACAATCCGCCCGTCCAGCCCTTGCACAATCCGAGCGTCCCTTACCAGAATCCGCTCGGATTCACCCAAAGCAATCCGCCCGGATTCGCGAATCCGCTCGGATTCCATCGCCCAAATCCGGCCGTCCCGACCTTAATCCGCCCGGATTCCTTCACAAAGACGGTTTGCCTTCTTCAAGCTACGAAAAGAGAAGCCCTTCTCTCGAAAAATACCGGGTCCTCCTTGCTCAACTTAAAAGTGTAATTACTAGTTTAGCCCTTAGTTAACCCTAATGCATCCTCCCTAATTTTCACTATAAATACCCCATTAGGCTAATTAGAGGAGCATGTTCTTCTTATCAATAATTAGTGTAGTTAATATCAATCAAATCTCTCTTTAATATTGTAATCAAGTATTAATCAAGTTTTAATCCAAGTTTTAGTTCTTTAATCTCTCTCTTGTTCATCCTTTATTTTGGGTAATTGAAGATTATTTGGGTTATTATTGGGAGATTGACAACCTCTCAATCTAGCATTCAAGTACTTCTATTATTCTTGCTTTATTATTGGAATCATTAGTAGGTATAATTCTCTTAATCCTTGTTTTAATTATTGTTAATCTTTCTTACTTGTTCATCATGTTTGGCTTTGTTAGTATGATTGACAACCTTATTAACATGTTAAACTTGATCATGAGTGAGTAGTTACTTAGCTAGGGTTAATGGGTAATTAGGGGAAACCAACATGGGGAATGATTCATGCTTAAATTAATATGCTTTCATGTTTTATTTGCTTGCTTGTTTTGATCTCAACTCATGCACATGTTATATTTGATGAAATGCTAAGCCTATGAATCCTTGCATTTACTATCATCTCCTATCTTTTCAATGAGACTTGTAAGACATAACCCAACTCGAGTCTCATTAGACCATGCATGTTGTTGAGTAGGGAAGATTAAGTCGACTTGTAGGTGTTGTACAATCTAATCGATTCGGCTCCGGGACCCAAACTTTCCTAGGATTGTAAGATATAACCCAACTCAATCCATCACAACAATAATTGCTTGCTTATAAATTGAGAACATGTTTGTATGATCATATCCCATGATTCCCCTATGATCCCATGACACCCTAGTGCCTTTAATCAATTGTTTACACCCCTCTTTATTCATCGTGCTTGTTTATTTTCATTGTTATTCTAGTTTAGTAACCTTCTACATCAACCCAATTTGTGACACCCCTTAGACACCGCTAGTTACAATAGAAATCTCATTTCAACTCCCGTCCCTTGGGATCTGACCTTTACTTGCCTCTTTACTAATTGTAGAGTTGCTTGTTAAGCTATAAATTGTGTTTTGATTCGAGCGTGACCAACGACCACATCTATTGATTTGTGAATACAAAACGGACCGATCACTTTGTATGAATCTTGGGAGCGATTCATGGGAATTTGTCGCTCATGTCCTCACCATGGAATTAGCGAGTGGTTCTTTGTACAACAATTTTGGAACGGTCTTTATGAAGATTCAAGGAACATTCTCAACATGGGATCAAATGGAATGTTCACCGAAGTTGATGACAATCAAAGTTGGAACAAAATTGAGGAAATGGCGTTCCATAACTCACAATATAGTATACCTCGCAAGGCTACTAAAGGAGGAAAGCATGAAGTGGACTCCATTTCTCAATTGGGCGCTCAACTTAGTGCTCACATTGATACCATCAATTTGAAGTTTGAAAAAGCTATGGCTAGACTTGAAGAAGCCTCAAAATCACCAAAGAATCAAGTTAATGCCATGACGGCATCTTCATCAATCCCAAGTGGGATATGTGAGAATTGTGGAACTTTGGGACATGACCAAGGAGAATGTAGGGGAACAAATGAACAAGTGAATGCTTTCCAAGCATACATGAGTGGTGCCCCTTATTCAAACTATTACAATGAAAACACCAAATTTCATCCAAATCTCACATACAAAAGCCAAAATGTTCAAAACCCTCAACCAACATACACCCCACCTCCCATGAGAAACCAAAATCAAAGACCCTTTTACAACCAAAACCAAGGTTACCAAAATCAAACTCCATACAATCAACAAAATGACCAAGGTTTTGTTTTTCAAAAAGCGGTCCTCCAAATGCAAAAGAATCAACAAGAGTTTTTCACTCAAATGCAAAAGGATAGTCAAGCAAAGGAAATCACCATCAACAACATCCTAGCTCACACCAAAATGTTGGAAACCCAATTGACTCAACTAGCATCTTCAAGCTCACAAAGACAAAAGGGGCAATTACAACCTCAAAGTAATCCCCCAAGACATGAAATGGTTAGTGCCATTCACTTGAGGAGTGGTACAAGGTATGAAGCACCGAAGAAGCAACTTGAGGATGAAGTTGTGGAAACTAGTGACAAAGATGAAATTGTCCAAAACTCCAAGGATGGAGAACCATCAAAAGAAGAAATTTCAAAGAAAAATGAAGACAAGGTCAAGGAGAAGGAGCCCATTGTGATTAGACTTCCTTTTCCGAGTCGTCAAGCCAAGCCCAAATTTGATGACCAACTTGGAAAATTTATGGAAATTGTGAAGAATTTGTAAGCCTCAATTCCTTTCACGGAATTAATCAATCACGTGCCGGCCTATGCAAAATACATGAAAGACATCCTCACAAAGAAGAATTCGATCCGGAAGCTTGAGACTATCGCCTTCACTAAGGTGAGTAGTGCAATACTTCAAGGGAGTTCACCTCCAAAACTCAAAGATCGGGGAAGCTTCTCAATACCGTGTACCATTGGCGACACCACGATCAACAAAGCCTTATGTGATCTAGGGGCTAGTGTGAGTGTTATACCGTACTCGGTGAGTAAAAGGTTAGGGATAGGAGAGCTTAAATGCACCAATATCACACTCTAAATGGCCGATAGATCGACGAAGACACCATTAGGGATATGGGAAGATGTTCCCGTAAGAGTTAGGAATTTTTCATCCCGGTGGACTTTGTCATTGTTGACATGGAAGAAGACTCCAACATTCCAATCATTCTAGGAAAACCTTTCTTACACACCGTGGGTGCGGTGATTGATGTGAAGCATGGAGAGCTCACTCTAGAAGTGGGAGATGAGAGCATAACTTTCAATCTTGACAAGACCATGAGAGCTCCCCGTTTGCATGAACCATGTTTTATGGTTGATCATTATAACCGGAAGGATGATAGGAATAAGTTGGAATTCCAATGAAAGAAGAAAATTGAAGATGCTCCATTCAAAGAGCAAGTGAATTGTAACAAAGAGAGCTTGAAAAGCTCACCAAAGTCAAGCAATGAAGAAGATGGCTTCATTGGCCAAGACAAGAAAGTGGGAGAGTTGTCTCTATCAACTAAAGAGATCTTTAGTGATCACGTAGATGAAGTTTGCGGTCTTTGGGACGATGAGTTTGAAGGGATTTTCAATCCCTATATTGGTAATGCTATCGATCAAGACCGACAACAAGGGCAAAGGTCTATTGAAGACCTTTATCATGGTAATGAACAAGCTTTTGATTACTTCTTCAAGGTGTTGAGCAACATCAAAAACACCTTGGACATGCCACCATGACATCTCACTTAGGATGAGAGTTTGGTGGAGTCCTCCCTAAACCACCACTTGTAAATATTTCTAACTCCCTAACTCGCATTTTAATTCTTACATTACATTTTTTGTCATTTTTTGATTTTTATGCCTTGATCAAGATAATTATCATTTTTGAGAGAAGTGAGGGAGGGACAAATGATTCAATTGATAAGTAGTGCTTTAGCTTAGTGTGGGGATAACAATTGCATAGGCTATTCATGCCTTAGTAGTGCCCCTACAATGAAGAACACGGGATTTGAAGAATGGAAAATGACAAGGGATATGCAAGTACATGGATGGAACTGAATCCGGATAAAACAGGCAGAATCTGAGCGTCTTCATAGGAATCCGCCCGTCTTCATAGGAATCCGCCCGTCTTCAGGCAATCCGGGCAGCTTTGTCAAAATCCGCCCGTCCATCTGAGCTGAGAATTTAAACTGAGAATCCGCCCGTCTTCAGCAGAAGACGCCCGTCCCGCAATTGATAAATCCGAGCGTCTTTGCTGAAAGACGCCCGTCTTTAGGCGAGAATTCTCAAACCAAAACAGGCAGAATCCGAGCGTCCCGAAGGAAAGACGCCCGTCTTCCCCTGCTATTTCAAATTTTTCGGGTATTTTAAATACCCCATCCCCTATTCATTTCTTCATTCCTTCATTCAAAACACTACTCATAAACCACAAAACTCAAAACCCTCATCCTCTCCATCACCAAAACAAGATTTCCTCGACCACATTCAACAAAATCAAATCAAAACTTCCTTCTAACAACAATTAATCACTCCTCTTCCAACAAAAATCAAACCAAGCACCAAAATCTTCAACCTTTGAGTCGATTTTTGAAATTATAAAGGCAAAGCCTTTCATCTTGAAATCAATTTGGGTATACTTGGAAATTGAAGATTTTCACTCTTTTCTTGGTTAAATCATCAATGGCAAGGACAAAAGGAGCAACAAAGGCACCTAAGGCAAAGGCACTCTCAACAAGACAAAAGAGTCTTCAAGAAAAGAAAGCCTCATTGGCTATGGTGGTAGCTAGTTCAAACTTGGAAGTGCAACAACAACAACCTCCCTTGGAAGCAACAACATCAACAACTCCGGAAATTGCTCAACTATCGAACTATCCGGAGGTACTTTTCATCTCTAACTCCCATAGGGATACATTTGCCAAGTATGCTAGAAAATCCTTTATATCCACCAAATTTATATGTGAAGATGCCTTGAACAAGTTGGGTGTCCTTGAACAAACTAAAGCCTTCTTTGAAGCCATGGGGTTGGGAAAATTGTTTGCTACAAGAGAATTGACATACCCCTCCCTTACCTTAGAATTCTTGAGTTCTTTGAAAGTTACTAAGGTAGAGACTAGAGAAAACATCGAGTTAAGCCTTGCTAATGTGAGTAGGCGCATCACCTTTGATGAATTGGGTAAAGCATTGTGTCTTAGTGATTCACCTAGTTATTTCAAGAATCCCGGAAATTATGACCCCGCTCCTCTTTGGGAGGCGATTTACGGAAGGAAATATGAGAACTATCATGCTAGTCGCGCTCTATTAGTCCACCATCCGGGCATTAGAGTGTGGCACAAGGTCATCGGGAATACCATAATTGCAAGAAAAGACACTAACCACTTTACCAAGCTCAATTGTGTTCATCTCGAGTCGGCCTTAAATATTGGAAGGGAATTCACCAAGCCTTACAATTCTCTAAGGCTTTTGGTGAAAATATGGCTAAATGTTGATTGTGGAAAGTAAGGCACCACCGTTATTGTAAATGGAGGTCTAGTCACTCTTTTGGCTAAGTACTTTGATCCGAATTTCAACAAGGATAGCAATTATGTGGCGAAAAAAGGGGGTCATCTCATTGACATGGATGCCATGATTAACAAGTACAAGTGGGTCACTCATAACCCTCTTGACACCAAGTATGGGTGGCTCACCAATGAGGCTAGATCTTTTACTTTGCCTTCCAAGATTTCCCGTTTGAGTGTCCATCGGACCAACTACCTTCTTCCCCTCTCAAAAGAAGCCGAATACATCATCTGTCAACAAAGGGGTGAAATTAAAATGCCCTCCTCTTCCATTGTCACACCACCCTATCCTTTCAAGTATTAAGAGTTCAAACCCGAAGGTGTTAAAGCAAGCAATGACTACATGACTCTACTTATGCAAGAGATGCACAAGCAAGCTTTTAATGATCGGGAAGATGCTTACTTAGCCCAATATCCACCCCTCCTTCATTTAGCTAGGCAAGGACTACTTGATCCTTCATGTCCTTTGCCTAGTTGGGCGGATAGGGAAGTCTTCTTTCCGAGTGCATCTAGGGGTGACATTCCGGGTGACGATGAGGTTGTCGGTGATGAGGTTGTTGATAGCATTGATGAAGAGGCAAATGAAGAAGAAGAAGAGGATGATGAATAAAGTGAGCAAGAAAGTGAAGAGGGAAGTGGTGATGAGTCCACTTCTATTGAGGAAGATGATAATAATGATGATATGGTGGAAGACTAGCAAGCTTTGGAGGCTCCTACCCTCTTGAGGTTTGTCTACTTCTTTCTTAGTTTTATTTACTTTATCTTGACTATGGTTGGTTGAGTCCTAGAAACATAGAGGAGTAACAACTCGGCCCCATTGAGGTGTTCTTATTTCATTGTTCCCACTTTTGAAAATCCAAAATGACAAATTTAGTTTCATGCATTTCATCTTGTGTGCATGAACTACCCCAACTTTAGGACATTAGAAATAATGTCTAACTCGGTTTGGGGAAGTACATGCATACGCAACGGGAGGTAATCTAAATTACGCTCTCCGTCATAAACAAAAAAACCCATGCATCATGTAGTGTAGATTAGTGTAGCTTGCATTTAGTGTAGAATTCATGCATCATGCTTACATGATTTCCCATCATTTTAGCCATTGAGGACAATGCCCATGTTAGTGTGGAGATGGGGAATTCTAACTTAACTCTTATTCAAAAATCCAAAAAAATCAAAAAATTTGAAAAACCATAAAAATTTGAAAAATTAAAAAACCCCAAAAAAAGTTCTTTTCCTTTGTAATGTAGTCATGTATATATTGTTGTATATATTGTGTTTGTTTTATCCTTGTTCACATTGAGCGACTACGCCACATCTGAGACATGAGGATATTGATGACCGCATGGTATGATCTTTCCAATCTCCTTTTTCCTCTTTATGTTAATGACGATGTGACTTTATTTTGATTGATGCGGTATAACAATGTGAACTTAGGACTTGCATTTAGTTTATATGTCATATTAGTTGGTAGAATCATTTGCATTAGGATGTTTATATGGTAGTTGCATCATGGCATGTAGTTGCATGTTAGAAAATTTTGCGAAACCGTCTACTTGGGAAATTTGACAAGTGTATATAGGCCCTAGTAGATGCTTTTTCTTCTTAAGACTTTGCTTGTTAGAATACTTGTAAAACACCCTAGGATGTGTCATGCTAGTATCCTTTGACCCATGGATTAAGGCCTACTCAAGAGTACCTTGTGGTGTGATAACTCCTTGGCTACCGTTTATTCCAAGGTGACCCTTGAAACCATGCATCCATCCATCATCCATGTTCTACCACATTTTTGTCATCAAAGGGAATGGGCACAAAAAGAAATCAATTTGAGTTCAATGAAATGAAAAGTGAAAGAAAGTTTGAAAAATGCATCAAATGAAAAAAGGAGCAAAAATAGAACTCCTAAAACTTCAAATATAAGCCACCCTCACTACATATGGGGTGACTTTGAAAATGTTCAAAAGAAAATGCAAAAGTTGAAAAGTTGTCAAGTATTGAAATGCCAAAAATCAAAAAGAAATGGCAAGGAAGTGTTCTCAAATGTCAAATGCCACAAGAAATTGGGGGGAAAAACAAAAACAAAAGCAAACTCTCAAAGTGAAACTCAAATATCTATTGATCCCTTTATCCATCGTATCCATTTTTGTGCATGGTAGAGAGGGGATGACCCTTCTTCTTGTCTAGGCATGAGGGGGAATTCCGCGATCCTCCAGTGTTTCTAACACCATAGGGAGTCTATTCTTGACAAAAGCATCTAACGATTGAGGACAAAGGTACCCTAGCTTGACACAACTTGGAGGTGATTTATTGGTATCCTTCTAGGCTTTGTAGTTTGAAGAAATTGCATCTATGAAGGAGTGTGTAACCTTGAAATGCTTCCCTTGTAGATAATTTTCACCACTTAGATGAGGAAAGTGGCTATTCAATTGTAGATACATCCATTATTTGATTTTGTGTGCTTAATGTTTGGATGTGTCGCCATTTTGGCAAGACCCACCTTGCCTTGCAAGAAGGCATCCTACCTCATGGTTGTCTTGTTGTGAGTTGAAGGGGCGGAGTGAGACCCGCTAATTATCTCATATCGGCTATGTTATTAAGTTAGTTTAAATAATGGTCCTAGTCTTTGTCACCTCTTTACTCAGGACGAGCAAAGGTTCGGTTTGGGGATATTTGATGTGACCATAATTAGAGCATATTTAGTCCCCGAATTAGCCTTGTTCCCATGCTTTTTAGTGAATATTTTGGTCATTTATTGTCTTTAGTTCTTTGTTTTGCATATTCTTTGAGGTTTTGTGTCCTTGGTAGGAAAGGAGTGCAAACCTTGCATTTTCATGGCAAAATGAGGCTAAATTGATTGAATTCAATGATCAAGCATCAAGGAGAGACATGATTAGAAGACCTTTGTACATACTATAGTAGATGGGCAATGATGAGAAAAGATCCTTCCATCCCCATGGAAATCCTCAAGGATTCTATGAAGTAAAAGGAAGAAAAGAAGAAGAAACAAGACTGCCTGACAATCCGTGCGGATTGTCTAGAAGAGGCCCGTCTTCACCCTACAATCCGTGCGTCTTCAACCCCAAGACGCCCGGGCAAAAGCTCCAGAAGACGCCCGGGCAGAAGCTGCAGAATCCGCCTGTCCCGTGCTAAAGACGCCCGGATTCCCAGACAGACCCATTTCGTCTTCTTCAAGCTTCAAGGAAGGATGCACATCTTTTTCTATAGACCGGAGTCTTCCAAAAGAGACCGGCGTTTCCTCAACAAGGGACTTAATCGTCATTTAAGCCCTTAGTTAACCCTAATTCATGCACCTAATCCCCACTATAAATACCCCATTAGTCTAATTAGAAGAGCATGTTCTTTTTAGCAATCTTTAGAGTAGTTAATATCAATCAAATCTCTCTTTAATCTTGTAATCAACATTTAATCAAGTTTTAATACAAGTTTTATTTCCTTAATCTCTCTCTTGTTCATCCTTTATTTTGGGTAATTGAAGATTATTTGGGTTATTATTGGGAGATTGACAACCTCTCAATCAAGCATCAAGTACTTCTTTTATTATTTGCTTTATTATTGGCATCATTAGTAGGTATAATTCTCTTAATCCCTCTTTAACTATTGTTAATCACTTTCATTTATTCATCATGTTTCACTTTGTTGGTATGATTGACAACCTTGCTAGCATGTTCAACATGATAATGAGTGAGTAGTTTCCTTAGCTAGGGTTAATGGGTAATTAGGGGAAACCAACATGGGGAATGATTCATGCTTAAATTAATATGCTTTCATAGTTTATTTGCTTGCTTGTTATGATCTCAACTTATGCACATGTTATGTTTGATGAAATGTGAGCCTATGAATCCTTGCATTTTTTACCCATCACCTATCTTTTCAATGAGACTTGAAAGACATAAACCAACTCGAGTCTCATTAGACCATGCATATTGTTGAGTAGGGAAGATTAAGTCGATTTGTAGGTGTTGTACAATCTAATTGATTCGGCTCCGGGACCCAAACTTTCCCAGGATTGTAAGATATAAACCAACTCGATCCATCACAACAATAATTGCTTGCTTATAACTTGTGAATATGTTTGTATGATCAATTCTCATGAATCCCCTATGACCCCATGACACCCTAGTGCCTTTTATCAATTGTTTACATCCCTTTTAATTCATCTTGCTTGTTTATTTTCTTTGCTATTTAGTTTAGTGATCTTCTACTTCAAACCCCAATTGTGACACCCTTAAGACACCACTAGTTGCAATAGAAATATCATCTCAATTCCCGTCCCTTGGGATCCGACCTTTACTTGCCTCTTTACTAATTGTAGAGTTGTTTGTGAAGTTATAAATTGTGTTTTGGTCTAGGTACTCCTAACGACAAGTAACCGAAAAAAAGTAAGCCCGACCACAATGCTAGCAGTGGTGGTGGCTGTAACTGAAGTGGCAGCCAAAACAGAGCTAGCAGCAGTGCTAGCTGGTGTAAAGATAGTACCAGCGGCTGAAACTAAGAACACGGGAGCGGCTGGTCAAAAAAGTGCGGAGACGGTAAGTGGCAGGGACTACCGTCTCGAGAGAGAACGAGGATGGGGCGAGAAGAGCTCGACGGAGGCATTGAGCTAGAATCCATCTTGAATAAATAGGGCAGGGGAATTGATAAGAAAACAGCGGCTAAACAGCATGAAAGCAGCGTGAAAACAGTATGATAATTCCCAAACAGTCGAAAAAAATCGACTGCAGCCCTAAAATTCCCAAAATTCCTCAAAAGTTCGAATGTCAGCGGGTAAACAGCGAGAGGGGCGGGGTAGCAAGCATCAACAGCAGCAATTAAGCAACAAATGAAGTTGACTAAACATATGACAGCATCAAAAACCAAGTTTTACAATCGAAAACCAGGTTTCAGTTAAAAATTTCGACTGTAAAGACCCCTAAACGCAAATTTCGCGCAAAATTCGAATTAAGCATGTAAGAATCAATGAGGCATGGGAATCAAGCATCAAGTAGTGTAAATTAAACAGGGGAATGAAATTTTAGTAGAAATGTTCGACCCAAAACTGAAATCGAGACTCAAATTCCTAATACACCTCCTTAACGGCATAATTGATGAAATTAAAATACAATAAGGTGTAGGAATTATTTACTTGATGCTATAGATCCTACAAAGAAGAATTAATTGACAAGAAATAAGCAAATTAGGCGATTTTTGAACGAAAACCGCGGAACCCTAATTCCTTCAATAAACCGAGTAAAGCAACACGAATCAAGGGGAAAGTAGAGGGCTTTTGTCAATTAATTAACAATGAACACAATGTAGGTGACGGATTTGGTAAAAGGGCAAGAAAAATGGAGATTTGGGGTGTTTTTGATCGTAAAAAAGGAGGAGAGTCGAAAAATTGGGGGAAAATGAATTAAGAATCAAAAGTAAAGGAGTTAAAGGAAACTCCCTGCGTGTCGATTCCCATTTTACTCGATCGAGTGGTTTAGAACTGCTCGATTGAGCACTTTAATAATCCATCTACTCGATCGAGTAAAAATTTACTCGATCGAGAACTCCCCATTTATGCTTTACTCGATCAACTGGTATGGCATTACTCGATCGAACAGAATCCACTCGATCGAGTACAAAAAGTACTCGATCGAGCTCTTTTTCTCGTGTAAGCTCCGTCATTCGTCATTCTTCCTTTATATTTGCATAAACTTCCCCAAACCTGCATAAAAACACTTGCAAAAATATCCCAAAATACCAAATACGCAAGGTAACAGTCTATAGTCTCTATCTACACTAAAAATTGTCTGAATTCTAATTGTCCTAATTAAAAGCAATAAAAGAAATTCAACGGAAAATTAAAAATTGTTTATACAAGATAGTATTCAATAGCCCCTCGGAGGGCTCCTGACTGGAGGACGTCACCTCAGCAACATTGATCATCCTCTTCAGTTTCTATGAGCTTGAACTTGAATAATTCGCAGGAGAATAGTTCACATCCACATATGCTCGAACTTTTCTCACCCTTGCTCCTTTCTCACCGGCTGTAACACTGTCACTCCCAACTTGACTGACATTAATTGCACAATGCCCTTTGATAGCTCCTTCATTGTTTTCATCTGTAGCTGCAGCAAGGAAAACAGACGAACTTTCCTCCTTTTTGCTCTCAATCTGAGGCGGAGGGGTAACAATAGCAGCACAATACTCCAAATTTTCATTTGTTGTGTAAATAATAGGGTCAATAGAAGAGAGGGCATTGCAAGGCTGAGCTTGCATGGGAGCCCTCCGGAACTTAGACTGATGGAATATCAGCTCCTCGTCCCCAATCTGAAAAGTCAATGTCTTGCCCCCGACGTCTATTACTGCACGGGCAGTAGATAAAAATGGTCTCCCTAAACTAATAGGGGTATGTGCATCTTCAGGGATGTCAAGTACAACGAAGTCAACGGGAATAAAGAACCTCCCGATCTTAACAGGTACGTCTTCTATTACACCTAGTGGCCGTGATATGCTACGGTCGGCCATCTGAATAGTCATGTTGGTGCAATTAAACTTTGTCAAACCAAGTCTCTTAGCCAGAGACAGTGGTAAGACACTCACGCTAGCGCCAAGATCGCATAACGCGTTATCAATCAAGTGGGTACCAATATGACACGGAATCGAAAAACTACCCGGGTCTGACTGTTTGGGAGGTAACTTATTCTGAACTAGGGCCGTCCCTACCTCAGTCAAGGCTACCGCCTCATTATCAATAATGTGGCTCTTACGCGATAAAATTTCTTTCATAAATTTAAGGTAAGAGGGTACATGTGTCAGCAGTTCGGCGAATGTCATAGTGACCTGCAGGCTTCTCAGGATCTCGGCAAATTTGCCGAATTGTTGATTAGCTTTACAATTCTGCAGACACCTCAAGAAGGGAACCGTGATGGGTATATCGAGTCCCTTGTTTCTCTCTTCCAACGTGTCAGCCGAATCAAGCTCTGTATCCTTTGGACGCTTCTTTCCTCTCGAACGAGGTCTTTCAGGCAATTTCTCACTTAATCGAGCACTAGCAGGCTCTCGATCAAGCTGTCCATTATCCATACTACTCGATCGACCAAAATTCCCATTCGATCGAGTAGAAAATTCACCCGATCGAGCAGTTGGCTTTTTCTGTTCACTCAATCGAGTAGAAGGTCTACTCGATTGAGTACTTTCTTCAGCAAATCTACTCGATCGACCTCCAGAAACTAGTCGATCGAGTACCTTCTTAGCCGTCAGCTCATTTCCTTTGACAGAACACTGTTAATCAGCTATTATTTCCTTCCTCGGGTCTGATTTCAACACTTCTGGTCCCTCATATGAACGACCGCTTCTCAAATTAATTAAATTTACCGTCTCATGTGGATTTTTGTCAGTTTATGACGGTTAGTGACCCGGTTTCGTTGCAGATTGGTTCGCAGGATAACTAGGCAACTTGAGTTTCAAGAGCCTTGATAGAAGCATCTTTTTGTTGGTCGCATAACTTCCACTGCTTTGTCAAAGACTGCAACATAGTCTTCAACTCACCTATCTAACTTATCCCACCAGAAGACGAGGCACCTTGATTAGCTGTAGGAAAGGAAGGAGGCTTATGAAAGCCTTGTTGAGTCTTATGTGGAGGAACATATGACTGCTGCTGGTGCGGAGGAGGGGTAGGATTGAGCACATTTTGACTAGTCCACCTCAAATTGGGATGGAATGCCCCTTTGTTATTATAATAGGAACCCCCTCCTTGCCTATATTGTTGAAAGGCAAGGACCTGTTCTTTCTCTGTAAGACAGCTAACAGCAGTATGGCCGTCGTTGCTACCACACCTCTCACATGTGACGATCTCTCCTTTAGTAAGCATATGGATCGTCTGAGGCTCCCCGGCAGAATGTAACTCCAACTTGTCAAATCTAGCATTCATGGCTTCCAGCTGAGCCACAACTTGCTTATCGACTGCATGAAGTGTTCTAATACCATCCCTCAGGTTTACATATTCAGCACTGTGGTTCGCCATCTCTTCAATAAGGGCCCATCCCTTATCATCGTCGGTATTCTCTTGGAATCTCCCATTAGAAGCCGCATCAAGTATGGCTCTGTGATCATCATACAACCAACTGTGGAACTGGTTAGAAAGAAACCACGGGTCAAAACCATGGTGAGGAAGAGACCTCACCAACTTCTTAAAACGGGACCATGCTTCATTGAAAGTCTCAGCAGGTGCCTGCTTGAAACTCGTAATCTTTGCCCTCAGCTGATTGGTGCACTGTGGAGGGAAATATCTCTTATAAAAATCAAGAGCAAGGGTCTCCCAGTTTGTAACCCCTGCGGCCGTACGGTCTAAATCAGTCAGCCACTCCCTGACTGCATCAGTCAAGGAGAAAGTAAACAGAACCTCCTTGATCTTGTCTTGAGTTACCCCCTTTGTGGCGGGGAGAGTAGAACATTAGTCCGTAAAGACCTCCATATGCTTCCTCGGGTCTTCACCTGTCGCACCTCTATATAGATTTCTCTCCACCAGATTGATATAGGACGGACGGATGTCAAATGTATTCCCATCCTCAGTCTGGATATTGAAACATTTAGGAATATACGATGCTTTAGGCTGCGAGTGACTAGCAATGTTCGGCATCTTTACTGGTTAATCGGCAGAAATAGGAATGTCTTCTTCTAAAAACTGGTCTTCTGCGAAAAGCAAATGATGTAGCTATGGCTCGAAAGTACTCAAGTCTTCCTTTCGTGATTCTCTTTGCAGACGGAGTCTATGCCTGAGCAGTCTTTCTGGCTCAGAATCACCTGCAACTAACTCAAACCTGTCTAACCTGGGGATAAACAACACTGAAAAAGAATAATAAGCACTGCCTCAAGGGATAAAAATTCCATGAGACGGATAAAATAAACGAAACAAAGACAGATAGGGCAATTGCCTCCCCGGCAACGGTGTCAAAATTTGATACGTCTATCGTTTACCTATCAAAAATAAACTAACTAAACTAACTATATAGCTAGGAAAGTCAGGTCGATCTCCTCAGGGAGGCAAGATATCTGTAGAAGTCCGTCTATTTGGTCACAAATGGGGGAGGGGGGGGGGTTGTTTAAATTGTTTTCTAAACTAGAAGGTGTAAAGGAAATAGAAGTAAAGACAAGAGCAGTAAAGGCAGGAAAATAGATTTGAACTATCAAATAGAGAAAGGTCGTGTCAGGATTTCGGTTCACTACGGTAGTCCAATGACTCAACTGTAAACAACTTAGATAAATTAATGCGAGACGGCTATGGAAAGGTCCTTCCGGTCCACTTTCTACCCTAAACTTCAACTAACTTAACTTCCGTCCTCGTCAGGGTAGTCTACTGTTCATAGCAGGCCTATTTAGTCCAATCTTCCGATCCAGGATTAATTTTAGCCAGATTAAAAGGATGACTCAGAGGCGTGCACTCAACTAAGTCGGTAAAATACAGTTATATTGCTATGGTGACAGAATCCCACAATTAGCTGATCTAACTTATTTACTACATCGTCACATTTCTACCGCAGATCCCCTAATCCCAACATGAATTAGATTTAGCTACTCCTATCGCTATTAATATTATCCAAACTAACAACAAACAATGAACTCACAATAAACATAATGAAATAAGTAATAAAGTGCATAAAAGAGAATTAGGGCAGAAAATAAATGAAGCAAAACAAGTAATTAGAGCAATCAAAATAGAGATTATTATTAAGAAGGGAGAAGAAGATTACAATCGTGCGAATCCGGCGTAAAAAACACACAAATCCAAGCGAAACAATCCCGAAAATAAGGTTACAGTGAAGAGGAAAAATAACGTAGTCTTGTTGTGAAGAATAGATAAAAGCTAAGTAAAGGATAGTCCCAATGACCTAGCTAATGCGTGCTTAAATAGGAAAATAACTAAGTTTATCAACTTAAAACAACTCACGGGCTAATTAAAGCCCACGCCAACAGAAACCACTCGATCGAGTAGAATAAATCCACTCGATCGAGTAACCTCTCTTTCAGCACTTCTTGATCGAGTAAGAAACTGCTCGATCGATCAACTAAGGCCATGAAAACAACTCGATCGAGTAACAAAACTACTCGATCGAGTCTTATTCCTTTAAATCTGCCCACTCTCGTCACCGACTGCCTTGTAAACCGTGTCTTCACGCATTCCAATGTAGTATCTCACTCTAGAAAATCCCGTCTCCTCTAAATGCATGCAAAAAGGACGAAAAAGGGTACGATTCCACTACTTTCGCGTTCATTTCTACAAAAAGGACAAAACGAACCAAAGTAGCCAATTCGGGGCATAATACTATATAAACAGTACGGAAATGCATGGAAATACGTGCTGAAATAGGCTAAAAAGACTATACAATATGCACGTATCACCAAGCTCCGGGATTTGTCAATAATGTGATGAGTGCGAAGTACGTAGGTTGAAATCTCTTTTGAAAGTAATTAGGTTTGTAAAAGCGTATTATGAAAGTGACGGAAGTGTTTATATATTAATTCGCATTATTAACAAAACCCGACAAAACATTACCCGCAAACCGGGCTACTCGATCGAGTAACTGACTTACTCGATCTAGTGCCGCCTACTCGATCGAGTATCAAGGCTACTCGATCGAGTACCCAACAGGTCAGAAACTATTTTTAAATCGCAACACACCCCTACTCGACAGAGTACCCAGAGACTCATAAAACCGTAGTATTATAACCATAGTTAGACACATGTTCAACTTAATGATGCCAAACTGACTTTGATCAATTAACCACATAGATCACAGGTTAATCACCAGACCAAGGTTCCAAACTACAATTTAAACACAAGTTTGAAAGAAATGAGAGAAGTCTCAAGGCTAATTTTTCATTCAAAATAATCTGCTTGAAACAGATGAGACACAGGTCCTTATATAGGCCTTGTCTTGCATTACAATTCGAAACCCTAGCATCCAAAGGTCTAGAATTAATCTAAGATGAGTACAAACAACATAAATTATCTTACAAACTTGTAAATAAAGTGAACAAGTGAAAATAAAATCAAATGGGTAAAACAGACTGAAAATAAAGCATTGTTGCAAATTTGTCATTTGTCTGTCTTCTTCGCACGGTTCTTGTTCATTTGGTGGCTAGCTGAAGTCAAGGCTTCTTGTTGTTGTATTGTGGCAGGCTTTGTGGAAAATGCTGCAGTACCCTTTTTAAGGAGCCTCACAAATACCTCACCGAATAAGGAAATGTTGCTTTATGCTTTAACTTCAACATGTAACTGCCTTGCCTTGTTGCTGAATTTTTTGGCTGGATTACATTGCATTTTTAGGATGCCTGGTGTGGATGCTTGTTGATGCTTAGGGACCTTGCTTGGACTTTTTAATTGAGGCTCCTTTCTCCTGGCCATGGTGGCAGCTAAAAGCTTGATCTTGTGAACCTCTTGGCAGGTATCTCTGGTGGTGCAGTGGGTGTTGCCTGGACCTGGACTGTGGCTTGGTCAATGTGATCTTCTTGCTGCCTTGCTTGAAGGAATAGGTATTGTTCCTCCCCTGATGGATAAAGTTCTTGTCAAACTCCCAAGGTCTACCCAACAGTAGGTGGCAGGCATCCATAGGGACCACATCACACAAGATCTCATCTTTATAAACATTGCCAATTGAAAATGGAACCAGGCATTGTTTATCCACATTAACCTCTGCTCCCTTGTTTAGCCATCTGAGCTTGTAAGGATTGGGGTGCTCCTGGGCACTGAGGTTAAGCTTGTTAACCATCGTGATAGATGCCACATTGGTGCAGATTCCACCATCAATGATCAAGTTGCATACCATGCCCTAAATAGAACATCTACTCCTGAAAATGGGGGATCTTTGATCCTCCTCCAATGGTGCCTGTTGAGAGTGCATTACCCTACATAAAACAAGACTATGGCCTGTATCAGGGGGAGCCAAGACTTGTTCCTGGTTGGGTTCCTCCTCAAGAGTTGTCTCCTCATGTACTCGTTCCTCCTCATACTCA
This sequence comes from Silene latifolia, assembly GCF_048544455.1. Taxonomy (NCBI): domain Eukaryota; kingdom Viridiplantae; phylum Streptophyta; class Magnoliopsida; order Caryophyllales; family Caryophyllaceae; genus Silene; species Silene latifolia. The sequence goes on from NC_133532.1 coordinate 71,384,412, forward strand.
ACTGAACCCTCTCTTTCCCACGCCTCTACTTTCATTGCTCTCAATGTTCTCTTGGAAGGACAGTCCTTCCAGAAGTGGACATACCCTTGGCATTGAAAGCATTTAGTCTTTTCTTTGGTCAGAGGTGGGTTGGACTTAGGGAACATAGGTGCCTTCCCCTTGTCTCCCCCTGTTTGGGACACGGGTTTAGGTGTTTCAGTAATTTTAACACCAGTGTAGGGTCTAACGATAGGTTTGGGTTTAGGTGTAGTAGGTTTAGACTTCCCCATTTTTTCCACTCTAAGTGCCAAGTTGACAACATCATCATAAGACCAAAGTGGTTGCATCCTAACCTTAGTAGCAATATTCTTATCAAGCCCTTCTAAGAATCTAGCAATCCTTTGCTCAGGCTTCTCATTGATCTCACACTATAAGGTTAGCTGTTCAAACTCTCTTAAATAGGTCTCAATGTTGGGAAATGTGTCCTCCATAATAGTGCGATCACATGATTTAAATATCATTATTAAATCTCATATTAAGAATATGTGAGGGATGATTCTTTATATAGTCGACTGACCGTCATTAATCGGTAATGATTGGCTAACTAGAGTTTGACATTACTGTCGTGTGACGGTGGTGGTCAGTTGATCCCTTTAGGTCACACCTATAGGATGAGGCCCAAATAGATATTTAGTTAATTGTATGTGATACAAATTAATTAAATCCTTAATTATGGGAGTGCAATTTTGTGTCTTATTGTAATGTGATTAAATAAGATTTAATTTAGTAATTAAGCGTTAAATTACTAAATTAGATGAGGTATTATAAAAGTTTAGAGGTAGAGGTAATTAGTTATTTAAAGTTACAAGAAGTTGTAATTTTAACTAACTAGTAATTATGGGACCCATTATATGTTGATATAATGGTAGTATACTACTCAAAAAGTGGAGTGTATATTATATTATTAATTGTGATATTTAAGTGTTAAATGATTACATTAATAATTAATTATGTAAGATAGTTAAACATATGACTTATAAGCATTTGTGGGACAAATGACAAATAGTAAAAATGGACCAAAATGGGTCCAAATTTTCGGCCAAATGAAGAGAAAAAAAGATGCTCTTTTGTCTTTTGTTTGTGTTGATTGAAGTGTGATTGTGACATATCACACAAGCTTTATTCATACCACATCTTACATATATGTTCCCTACACTCTACCTACACTATACAAAAGAGTAAAAACAAAAGCAAAATGATTCCCCCTTTGGTGAGGCCACCGGTTTTGGCTCACATAAATGAGCATTTTGTTGCTCATTTTGCTTGCTTTTGCTTGTTTTTCTCTCTAATTTTCCCTCACATGCAATTGCTAAAAAACTCTCACAAATACCAATACACATCAATCTATTGCTAGAGGTAGTAATACAAGAAATATTAGTATTATTAAGGTTATATTTCTACTACATATCTAGTTAATATTAATTAGTAGGAATTTTTTGAGATTATTCTTGGGTGCAATTTATTGGAGTGGCTTTTATACTTGGAGTCCTAGGAGGATCATCCATAATATTAAGCTCAAGACCAAGTGAAGGAAGGTGACCTTACTTGTGCCCAATATTTCGAACCAATCATCAATGTAACGGACATTGATTTTTCTTATAAATCTTTAATTTTGTTATGCATGCACTAGATCTAAAGAACATATAATTAACAAGTTAATTTTTTCGCTATCAGAGGAGTCTAATAATAGGTATATGAACCTAGCAAATGGTATCAGAGCATAAGGATGTTGCATGCATAATCGGTTATTGTTTTTCCGAGTTAAAAAGTTAACACATAAAACTAAAAATTTGTGATTTATAAGTATAAGCCACGAAATCACCATGCATGTTATATATTCTGGTCCTAAAATGTTTTTAGGTCATTTTTATGATTTATGGAAATTTATTGCTCATTTTAATGATTTTTGGTCATTTTATTACATTTTTATGACTAAAATGGGAATTAAAATGCTAAAAATAGTTAAACTAAGTTTCTGACCTTGGAAATTTTATATGACCTCACATGAATATTTTACAAGTTGAGTGTAAAAACTCGTATTAATTTGATTAATATTGCATGATTTATGATTTTTATGAGATAAAAATGGATTAAAAGAGGTAAAATGTTTAAAAATAGTTAATTTTGAATTAAGACATGATTTTTTAATATGATGTCACATGCATAATTTACAGAGTGTATATAAATTTCGAGATTAAAAGATCTATTTTAGCGTAATTTATCGATTTTTAGAGTAAAAATGGCATAAATAGTGACTATTTTAGCAAAATTAGCTAAAACGTATTGTATGGCTTGAGAAAATTATTTTAAGTTGCATTAATATCCCACTAATAATATCTAAGGTTGTAAAAATTATTGGAGTAATTTTTGGATACTTTAAATATTTTATGAGATAAAACCGATAATATGCAACTATATTTTCTCAAAATTAATTCGAAAATTTTAACCATTATTTTTGATATTATGAGTGTCATGGAAGTATTCCAGAATGTTCAAAAATTTAAAATTCAAATTTTGAAATTTTTATAAATTAATTTAGATTTATTTCATAAATATTATGATTTTAAAGTCAAAAATGAGCATATAATTAAATCAAGTTGAATTATTGTCAAAAATTATGTGATGACTAATTTTTGAGTCCTAAAAAGAGTTAGGATAATTAACTTGAGCTTAGATGTGATTTAAGTGTTAATTAATGATTTTAAAAGGTTATTATCACGCATTTCCATAAAACCGGGTTATATGTACGACATAAGTTAAATAGGGCGATTTTGCATATCATTTGGCATGATAGGTATATATTATAATGCTGCATATTTCAATTGTTGAATGTCTTTTATTTATATAATTTTGAATTATGTAATTTTATCTTAGTATGGCCTTAGTTTTAATCGATATTACCCGTAATGAAAGGGAATATTGGTTCGGTTGTAATTTAATGTGATCTCGTATCACTTTTATTTTTATTAGTTTTTCCATTTTACAAATGTATTATAGGAATAGCTTTGTATTTTTGTTATTATTTGTAATTATGGAGCATCTTCAAAGACGGTGCCATTCGGAAAGGTGATCCGATAAAGACGGTGTCTTGGGAGGCGTGCCACTTGAAAAATCAAGGGACCAAAGGAGTTGGTTTCCGAATATGTAATAGATTATTTGATTTTATATTTTAGGAAGGCCATACTAGGAATTTTATTTATTGCTTTGCATTTCTTTTAATATGTTGCATGCATTGCCAAATCGCCATAACAACACATGCATATCATATCGAGTTATCGACCATGTCAATTATAATTATCGTAGTTCACCGCTTTAGTTCACTTAAAACGTGATAGATAATAAATTGACAAGACCTCTCACATATTAAAAAATTGAGAAATAACCTTACCAAATAGTAGAAACCCATGAAGTACTAATTTCATAAGGGAGTTAAGTCGGCTTTACCGTAATACAAACTTTGTTACGTTGGCGAAGTGGGGTAGTAAAATGTTATTACATCGAAATTTTGATTGAGCTCAACGGAAGTATTCGTGACCGTAGCCGCATGTGTTCCGGGCTAAAGATGAAAATTAGAGTAATTTTTATCGACCGAGAGTTCTAAAAGTAGAATCGATTAAAGAGTTAATCCACCGAGTTATATTAATAAGGGATGAATCGGCTCACCGTGCCCATATTATTATGAATTTGGATCTCGGAATCATTTATATAGTTGGGTGGAGTTCACTATATAAATGCAATACTTGTAGTTAAATTTACGAGTATTATTAAAACGATAGATGATAATTAATTCCTTCATTGCCTATTTTGTAGTCAAATTTGTTTTATCAACCGCAATGGCAACTCCAATCACGTCCGCATCCACTAGTTCCACCAAGCTTACCAATGTGTCATGTCTCCGATCCTTCATGGATCGATGTAACTTAGAAACGAATGGGTCTAATTTCGCCGATTGGGACGCGCAACTTCGCTTGGCCGCGCAAGGTGACGACAAGCTTCGTTACCTTACCGAGGCATCTCCCTCCGAACCTAATACTAGGTCCACCCCCGCCGCTAGGCAAACCTATGAGGTTTACCAAAAAGAGTCAGCCGCGATAAAAAATTTGTTGATCTTTGCTATGCAGGCCGAACTCCAACGAAGTGCTATAAAGATTAGCACCGCTCATGAGATATACATCAAGCTTGTGAACATGTTTTCACGAGCTCCTAGGGTCATTCTGAAGGGAATGTAGATCTATATACATAAACATACTCATATATGTTATAAATTAATTTGTCATAAAATTAAATAAGGGTCTTATGCATGCAAACAAGGTAGCAAAATAAAGAAGAAATCACCCTTACATTGTAATTTCGGTTCTTATGGGCACAAGTGAGTTCTCCTACTCACTTGTTCTTGAGCTCTCCAAATGGAAGAACAAGGATTCAAGTATAGAATCCCTCCCAAAAGCATATACCCAAGGAATACTCATAATAACTAATATTATTTAGATCTAGTAATAATATTAGTTTTACTATAAAATTGACACAATATAAATTGTAATTTTACTCTTGAATATTTCGGTCAAGAGAGGAGTAATTTTGTGAGTTTATTTCTCTAGAAAAATCATATATTGTAGAGATTATCCATTTTCTTACACTAGAAAATTGTATTGTGTATCACAAAATGAATGAATAATTTGAGAGGAAAAATTGCTCTCTTTCTTTTGATAGGGCCGAAAAAGAGAAGAGAGAGGGGGCCTTGGGTAGGTAGCCCAATACCTTTTATTTTTGCTCTTCTCAAAAGCATAGGTGTGCATGGCTACTCCTTTAGGTATAATTATTGTGTTTTCCACTCAAGATAAAAACACAATGTATATCATATACTCCCTCCATTATTTCGGCATATACAACATAAAATGGATGCTCCATTTTATTTTGTCATTTGTCAATTGTAACATATGTGACATGTTACTTGACATATGAAATTGTAATGTATTTTTAACATATTAAAAATCAACATACTCATAAAATATGTCATTTACAAAATCGACTAGTAATTCGTAATTACTTGTACCAAAAGTTTCCAAATTATAAACTACAACATTCTGTATTTATAATAATTTATTCATTTCGTTTCAATTGTTTCTGTAAACAATAATTTCATCTAAGTAATAAAACAATTCGATTACTTAGACCATATCTTATTTAATCATATTTACAATAAGATACGTAAATTATACTCACAAAATTATCCGTCAATTTTAAGCAATTTAATTAACTCGTATCGGTATACGATTAATTAAATAATCAATTAAGAGTATTTCCTATAGGTATGACCTAAGGGGATCAATCGATCACCACCGCCGCACGACAGCGTAATGTCAAACTCTAGTCAGCCAATCATTACCGATATGTGTGGACCAGTTGACTTGTAAAATATTACATCCCACATGTATTCTTAAAATGATATTTAATAATGATATTTAAATCATGTGATCGCACTATTGTTGAGGACACATTTCCTAACAATCTCCCACTTGTCCTCGACAAGTGTGCGTCAACAATTCTCTTGTCCTATTACTATCTCCCACTCAATGCAAGGTGTCTTTCAGGTCGTACTTGCAAGTGATCATATCGAGAGTGGTTTCCTCGATCTGGAGAATAACTGATTGACCGGATTTATCCACTCTGGATACCTTCCGAGCGTGGCCACGCATTTCCAGTTCATTACTCCTCGAGTGGCCCTGAGATATTGTTTTAACCCTGACAAGGGGGTGGACAATTCCTATCGCACTCATTCCCTTCGACTAGCCACAGCCATCATAACCCAAAATATGCCCATTTGACCCCATTTACGAAGGTCGTAGTAACACAAATCAAAGTTAATCTGAAACTGTGCCATCTTAGGTGAACAGTCTTTAGTCAATAGAATCGACTCATTAGAATACTATAGTAGCTCTCGCCACGACCAGGCTATATAAATTGCCAGAACTCTATAAGCGGTCATAGGGCCCGACAAAATGTTCCTAACAGTCTGCCTATGTGATCGACTAGTCATCTCACATGACTCTATGGCACTTGAACTTGCCATCAATCGCATCACACTCTAGTCACTTCGAGACGTCACCTCATATAAGTAACTATGGGCAAATACAATGTTAATCCATGTTCACTTTAACGGGGTTCAATTGTCTCCACAACCCGTTTGGATGTAACAAAGTATAATAAAAGAGTTTTAAAATAAAACTCGAACGACAAATGCGATTACCACACATGAATAGTCAATGCCTGATTACTATTTCATGTTCTATAATCTAATTTGATCTTGTACGTAGTTGTTCATTTCAATTCAATTGAAATGACATGACTCATCATGTTTAGCCGTTGTGAAGGCTTTGGTTAGTAGGTTTTATCAATTTCTTGTACCTTACTCAACCTTACTACATACTCGTTTTTCTTTGTAATGTATACATTTGCATTACAAAACTTTCTGAGTACGTGTCGAAATCCAATCAAGACATAGGCCCTCTAGCCTAAGAATAGCTCCCACTGTTTTCACAGTGTGCGGGACTCATCCTTCTTGCACATCTCATGATTGCAAGTGTACTCAATTTCCGTTATAAATATCTCTCATTGTTCTTTATTGCCTAGAACGATTCTAGAAAATCTACTTCTTAATTAACATAGCCACAATGGTATCTTAACCATCTTAATGTGTTTTGATTATGGTTTTGTCGGAAACCATGCACAATCTCAATTGTCAATTGTCACTTGTGTAACACCCTTACACAAAATTGCATCATAAACACTTTGCTTTACTTCTTTAATGCTTCTGCAAGCACTTAAGGGTAATCTTTACAGCTTACCTGGTAAAGATTACTTAAATTCGATTTTTGAAAACAATTCATCATACTCAAAGCATATGAAGTGTTATACATCATTTCTTTTTAATTGATTCGGCAGCGGAAGCAAATGAAATCAATCAAATATGTTCAATTTAATTGAACTAGTCATGAATCTTATCAACATAAGACTCCTTACTGGCGCTAATATCATGTGGATTTATCTTCATAAATCCGGATATTCAAGATGTATTATAATACTCCAAACATCTTAAATCATTCTCAATGATCAATGTGTCATCCACATATCGGACTAATTAAAAATTCCGTAACTCCCACTAAAATCCATGTATAAACACAACTTCTCGACTTATCGAGAAATGTTTTATCACATGATCAAAATGTTGATTCTAACTCATTGATGTCCTACTTAAGATCCTCTCTTAAGTTTCACATTATCTTAGGATTGCAAGAATCTATAAAACTTATGACATGTATTGAATACATTGCTTCTATTGAAGAAGTGGGTTTTAGATTCACTTGCTGTGTATTTCATAACCTTATAATGAAACACAATCCCTAAGAAGATCCAAATAGACTTAAGCATTTCAATTAGTGCAAAACCCTTTGCAACTAATCTTGCTATGAAATATCTCTTTATTAGTGCAAAACCCTTTGTCACTAATCAAGCCTTTTATTTCGGATTTTCATGGCTCTAAGCCTTGTATTGAGTTGTGACTTAAACACTCTTATGTAAGTCCTTTGTCGATTACTTTCCAGAAGTAATCAACTTGAATCAAACAATTTCTTTTGTAAGTTATAAGCTCTTTACTTTCTTAAAAGTAGCATGAATTCATCATTTTTAACAAGTGACGAATTTAACCTCCTAGGTTTTGAAGAAACAACGTCTTACACAAAACGTCTCATGTAGCCAAGAAAGACCAGTTTCTTGCGACATAACATTTTTTGTGGCATTCTTTGTGGCTCTTGAATAATTTCTCCCACTCTGTCTTCTAAAAATAAACTTGTATTTTAGAAAGACAGCTTCACGAGCCGCAAACCCGTCGTACTCGTGATAATTGAAGAGGGAAAAATGAGCATTTGTTTCTTGTGAAAACTTACAAACATGGTACCCTTACCATTTCATATCTCATATGATTCGATTTAGTGGAAAAATAATTTAGACAAAATGATAAAATCCCCAAAAGGATCAAGTAACTCAAAATAACTTGATCGAAGTCCAAACCTTATCGAATAGCATTTGAATTCTTATCCAATCATACATTATCCCATAATGCGTGTTAAGAGAGATTAATTTGTGATACTATAACACAATTCCTTTGGCTTATATCAAAGTTTTCACTTTGATAATCCCATCACGACTAAATCGTGATTCCTTGAAATCTTTGAAATTCTTCAAAGATTTCTCTATTTACCTTATTAAGTGAACATATTAGTGTCAACTTAAATCGTTGGTAAAAGATAATGATCAACCTATTTTGGATAGATGATTTACAACCTCGATCTCCTTTTCAACAAAAAGGCATGAGACATCTTGCTTTGAATACAAGATACGCATATACCATTAACAATCTAATGGTTTCAAGAGTACTCGATAACTCTTTACGTTCATCACTCCAAAATTTAAGGTTTAATCATGGGCTACCAATTTGAATCTTACATCATCTACATGATATATCATTCTAGTTTGTTTTAGAATATAATCACCTTGATAATGGGCTAGCCATACATCAAATCATGGTGTATAGGGTCACAAAAGTGAAAACCCTTTTTGTATCTTAACAAGTTTATATTCTTATTTAGAGTTTATGCACTTAATAGTCACAATTAAGTACAACTTTAAATCCAAAAACTAGATTGAGTACACAATTACTCTATCTCTCGACATTATTGTTGCTAGTCGTCATATTCTAATCATCCTATGTATCAAGTACAATGATGAAAACCTCCACTGGTTTCTAATATTGACGAAGTGGTACTAGCAAAATTTATGTTTAATCAAATAAACATTTAAAGAAGAAGGTCCCATTAGATGTCCCACAACTAACTTGTTGATTCTTCAATAATTTGGAGCAGTTTCCTTTCTTGTGTCCAACATTTAAGACAATGGAAACTTTATTGGTCGGGATTTATAGGTTTAGTATCGTCATTCCTCAATGACTTTACTTTTAACATTACCTTGTATCAATTCCATTATTATCTTTACTTCTTGAACCTCGTCCTCATCTTAACGGTTTAAGAGAATGCTCCCACTCATTTCAATGAGTCTTTGCTTTGAGAAGCAAAATTGAATTCATGAAGATTACTCTTCATTTGTTCGTTTTAGTCTTAAAACTTTCATTGAAGTGGTTGCGTTATTTTGGTCAATTACGAATTCTGAAAATCTAATCACCAAAACAATTTATCGCTTCAAGGTACTTAATTCAATTAAGCATATGAAACATAGTCCATTGTAAGTAGAAGTGTTAGTCAAGAATCAAAAACCTGTTTGATAATGAATAACTTTAATCTATACTCTTTACAAGAGATCCTTAGCAATGGTTCGTTTGAGGTTTTAGAAGCAAATTCAAATTTTGTCTTTAGTTACGATGTTTTAATGGAGATTCGTTATCAAAATCGAAATGATATCGTATATGAATTGTGGTAAAGAAATAGAACAATATAAAAAACGGAATAGAGGAAAACTTAACATTTATCGTTTTATTAATACTTGAAAAACAAGTATAGCATTTACATAGTGACCTCTACCCAACTATGATAAATGATTTCAAGACCCAAATTCATATTGACTTAGGCACGGTGGGGCCGATACATCCTTTATCAATATAACTCGGTGGATTAACGTTTAATCGATTCTACTTTTAGAACTCTTGGTCGATAATATTACATTAACATTTATCTTTAGCCCAAAACACATTCGACAAGGGCACGGTGGGGCCGATACATCCCTTATCAAAAACTTTTGTTGAGTTCAATCCAAATTTCGAATAAATGTGTCCATGATCCAAACCCACATTAACTTGCGCACGGTGTGACCGATACATCCCTTATCAACATGAATTCGGTGGATAGACATTTATCACCCACTTCCCCTACGTAACAAGGTTTGTACCCCGGTGGTGCCGAGCGCACTCCCTCGCGAAATAGGTTTTCATGGTTTCTACTATTTGGTAAGGCTATGTCTCAATTAATTGTTTTAGCGAGAGGTCATGTCAATTTATTATCTATCACGTTTTAAGTGAACTAAAGCGGTGAACTACGATAATTTTAATTGACACGGTCGATGAACTCGATAAAATAGGATGCATGTTTTAGTTATGGCGATTTAGCGATGCATGCGACATAAAATAAAATGCAAGCATAAAAATAAATAAATCCTAGTATGGCCTTTCCTAAAATAGAAAAACTATTTAACTATTACATATTCGGAAACCAACTCCATTGGCCCCTTGAACTTCGGTTGTGGCACGCATCTCGAGGTAACACCGTCTTTATGTATCGCCATTCTTGAAGAAATCCGTCTTTGGGAACTCCGGAATGAATAAAATTACATAATAAATTACATAATTTCCTATTATACATTTGTAACTAAAATAAAATAAATCTATTAAATTACAAAACGGTGATACGATATCACAATACAAATTACAACCGAATCGATATTTCCATACATTTCGGGAAATACCAATTAAAATCTAAGGCCATACTAAGTAAAATTACATAATTCAAAAATTACATAAATTAAAATTATGACAATCATAAAGAAAATGCAGCATTATAATATGTATGAACATGCTCAATTTTACGCTAAATCGCCTTTAATTAGCCAATATCGTATATTACTCGGTTTTTACGGATTTGCGTGATTTCAACATTTTATAATCACAAAAATACATAAACTCATATTTATGCATAATTTAACTACCCTAACCTTTTACGACTCAAAATTTAGTCTTCACTAATAATTTGAAATTTGAAATTTAAATTCATGAACATTCTGGAAAAATACCATGACACTCATAATGTTCAAAATCTTAGGTTAAAAATTTCGAAATTTTTCCGGAAAAACAATGTTGCGGTTTATCGATTTTTAATAAAATAATCATAAAAACATGGAAAAATTATTTTCACTAAATTTTCAATTTTAGATCTGAAAAAGATAATAAAATGCAACATTAGACGTTTTTCCTAAGTCATAGATTATGTTTTATTAATTTTTCACTAATAATGTCACTATTTATGCTATTTTTCTTCAAAAATCCATAAATCATGCAAAAAGACTTCTTTATAGCCAATTATTTTACACACATCTTGTAAAATTGCATGTGACAACATATTAATTTTCTATGATCAGATTCGAAATTTAACTCATATTAACCTATTTTTCACTTAAATCCGAATTTAACAATGAAAAATCCATTTTTCGAGCATAACAAGTCCAAAAATTATGAAAATTTACAGGTTATCTAGAAATAATATATGTGACAACATATCCAAAAATCAATGAAAAATTCGAAGTATAGCTAATTTTAGACCAAAAATGACATTTTTACTCATAAAATCATATTTAAATGCCATTATTGTATAATATGAACAATAAAAATCCGAAAAATTAACCGAAAAATCCTAAAACATTTTAGGACCAGAAATATTAACATGCATGGATTAATTTCGTGATATCTCATAATAACACAAATTTTACAAGTTTTATTTGTTATTCTTATAACTCGGAAAAACTTTTAACCGATTTGCATGCAAACAACCGTGGCTCTTGATACCGATTGAAGGAAATGTAGATCTATATACATAAACATACTCATATATGTTATAAATTAATTTGTCATAAAATTAAATAAGGGTCTTATGCATGCAAACAAGGTAGCAAAATAAAGAAGAAATCACCCTTACATTGTAATTTCGGTTCTTATGGGCACAAGTGAGTTCTCCTACTCACTTGTTCTTGAGCTCTCCAAATGGAAGAACAAGGATTCAAGTATAGAATCCCTCCCAAAAGCATATACACAAGGAATACTCATAATAATTAATATTATTTAGATCTAGTAATAATATTAGTTTTACTATAAAATTGACACAATATAAATTGTAATTTTACTCTTGAATATTTCGGTCAAGAGAGGAGTAATTTTGTGAGTTTATTTCTCTAGAAAAATCATATATTGTAGAGATTATCCATTTTCTTACACTAGAAAATTGTATTGTGTATCACAAAATGAATGAATAATTTGAGAGGAAAAATTGCTCTCTTTCTTTTGATAGGGCCGAAAAAGAGAAGAGAGAGGGGGCCTTGGGTAGGTAGCCCAATACCTTTTATTTTTACTCTTCTCAAAAGCATAGGTGTGCATGGCTACTCCTTTAGGTATAATTATTGTGTTTTCCACTCAAGATAAAAACACAATGTATATCATATACTCCCTCCATTATTTCGGCATATACAACATAAAATGGATGCTCCATTTTATTTTGTCATTTGTCAATTGTAACATATGTGACATGTTACTTGACATATGAAATTGTAATGTATTTTTAACATATTAAAAATCAACATACTCATAAAATATGTCATTTACAAAATCGACTAGTAATTCGTAATTACTTGTACCAAAAGTTTCCAAATTATAAACTACAACATTCTGTATTTATAATAATTTATTCATTTCGTTTCAATTGTTTCTGTAAACAATAATATCATCTAAGTAATAAAACAATTCGATTACTTAGACCGTGTCTTATTTAATCATATTTACAATAAGATACGTAAATTATACTCACAAAATTATCCGTCAATTTTAAGCAATTTAATTAACTCGTATCGGTATACGATTAATTAAATAATCAATTAAGAGTATTTCCCTATAGGTATGACCTAAGGGGATCAATGGATCACCACCGTCGCACGCACGTAATGTCAAACTCTAGTCAGCCAATCATTACCGATATGTGTGGACCAGTTGACTTGTAAAATATTACATCCAACATGTATTCTTAAAATGAGATTTAATAATGATATTTAAATCATGTGATCGCACTATTGTTGAGGACACATTTCCCAACACATTCAATATGAGGCGGCTTCCGCATTCTTTGATCTTAACATCAAGGAGGGCCAAAAGGTGAGCCCTCATGTGCTCAAGTTGTAATTCCCAATGAACTCGTAATTGATCGAATTCTTCATTCCCTCAGCAAAATCAAAGCATATGTTCAATTCCGGGTGAATTTTAATACGCAAGATAAGAAAGTTTCCCTTGATGAGTTGCACAAAATGCTTGTTCAAGCCGAAAGGGACATGGTGCTAAGTGTTAGCACCACAAAAGAAGTGCTCAATGTCAATCATAAGAGCAAGGGAACCTTCAAGAAAGGCGGGAAAAAGGGGAAGAAGCGAACTCCCAACAGGAATGTAGCTAAAGCTTGTGAAGCTAGTACCTCCAAGCTCAAGTACAGTGCCCTCCCCGGGGACAAGTGCCACTATTGTTGTGGTGTTGGGCATTGGAAAAGGAACTGTTCCAAATACCTTGGCGACATCAAAGCTGGAAAGGTTATTCCAGTAGGTATATAACTATCCCTATCTTTTATGTTTCAATCTCAACCTTGGTATGATGATACAAGTTGTGATGATTACCCTTTTTATTGTAAATAGGGCCTCCTACCAAGGACAAAGGCAAGGAGAAGCAAGCCTAGAGGATCATGTGGGAAGCTAGAGTAGCCGACCGTGGTGATGGATCAATGGAAGCTTGACTTGTATTTACTTTGTCTTTAATTTTATGATGTATTTTAAGTTTTTAGAACTATTTTGATTTCCTTGTGTGACTTGGAAATTGGCTTGTATCCTTTAAACACGGGTTGTATGTTGGATATTTGTGACTTGGTTTGCAACCCAAGTCACTTGTTTTATTATGATCACTTGTTCTAAAAACATCATCATTAATTACTTGCGTAGAGAAACCTTAGATAGACAACTTAAATTGATCAAATAGACGATTATGATGATGGGATCATTATATGTCCATAAGCTATGAATTTGATTCTCCTTATGTCATTATTACTAAAAGTAACAACTTACTTATGTAAGATCAATTAAAGTTGTAATGAGTTTTTGAACTCATCAAGTAGGGAATTTACAATACCATATGGACACATTATTCAAAACGGATGGCCAACCATGAGATACCTAAAATAGTAAGTCTATTAAACCATATGACATGAATAAGACTGCCATATTACATGAATTAAGCTGCCATGAAAGGAATTGCCTTTTGAAAGCTAATACATAGTCTTGGTAAACTCCCAATACTCCGTTAAATATATATGTTTGTAACTCACAAAGCTATCTCTCAAGAAGATAGATGTATTTCTGAGAGATAGAGTGGGAGTAGATTGAATAGTCACAAACATCTCTTATAGTTGAAATGTTACTTTGTGAAAGTAATAGAATTATAGAGTGGGAGTTGGTATTGAACTATAGTCTATGAAGATAGTATAAGAGCATAGTTCAGAGGGAGTTTATCGTACATGTCTTATTGTTTAAAAATATTACATTGTGAAAGTGATAGTATCATGACCTTGTTACATACGAGCCATCGCATTACAATCCAAAAATGGTTACTCATAAGTAGATTTACTTTAAAATGAGGGTCTCTTTAAAGGTAAATAGAGCTTTAGAGTACACAAATGCATAAGATTTACATAAAGATGTTGATCAAGATAAATTATGTTAGGAATTACCGCATTTCATCTTAATGAAGAATGGAAAATTGAATTCGCTTTTCTAAAATGGGAATTTAGAGAAGGAAGTGTTTGAAACACAAAATCTTAGATGAAGATCTAAGAATCCTAACATATTATGCGTAGCTTTCTTAAGTGATCTTAGAATAATCATAAGCAAGCATTAAAGGATTATACTTTTCAATCATGTGATAATAATGAATTGTTTCATTCACATGATTGAAGAATCAAGATTATACATGAAGTTAAGTGGGAGTTAGAATTGTTTCTCCATGTCTTATATGTTGATGACATATTACTTATTGAGAATAATGTACCAATACTCTCTTCTGGCAAGAATGATTGGGAGACTAGGAAAAGGTGCAATATACTTTAGATTACCGAATCTATGTGAGAGTATATTGGCATAGAGTTGAGAGTCTTATGAGGATAAGATATTTCGTATCTGTTTAACATCAACGAGGATGAATGGGTTATTCATGTTGATGAAAGTGGAATTACTATGATAGAGTCATAGTTGTTCACTGAACCTATTATGTTGTTGATTACATGAAATCGCTTTCTAATATTTCCTCCATTAGAATGATTATGTATGCCAACAGACGCGGATGCCATGGTGTGACATATGCTGAGAGCATAACAAGTCAATAAAAGGGATAATTCCCATAATATGGCTTGTGAAAGCCTTAAAGAACATCCTTGAGATTCTTGAGAAGAATTAAGAATTCGTTCACATGTTTGGATGACAAACTAAGTTGGGTGTTAAAGTGTTGCACAAACTTTAGTTTCCAAACTCAAAAGGGATTTGTCGAAATCCCAGGCAGCTTTATTGACTAAGGAGTAAGAAACTAAGAAAAGTGTTTTTGTTTCGTGCATTGCAAATTTTACAAAAGGAATCCAAGTAAATTGTGATAAAATCGTCAATGAAGGGATTAAGGGTGAATCTCTTTACAAATGATTTTGTCACAAGTTATGTGATAACAGTGGGAGCATCTTTTAAGTTAAAGAGCCCAAGTCTAGTAAGTAGTCTAGACAAATACCTGGATAAAATCATGTCATTAGAAATGACATTGAATGGAAGGAAATAGAAATTAATAAAGTTGGAATATATGGATATCAGGTATATCTAATTTCCAAGCTTTTATTGCATCTAAACTAGTGTTAATAATACACTAGAGATTATGGGATATGAAGTAGTAATAGTGTATTAATTATTCATATGTGATAATCGCATTTATCGTTTGAGTTTCATTAAACTCACCTGTTGGAATATGTGTCCTCCGACAATAATGCGATCACGACTGTTGATCATGATGATCACATGTTTAAATCTCATTGTAAAGGATACAATTGGGAAGTAATATTTTACTGTCAACTGGTCCACACATATCGGTAATGATTGGTCGACTAGAGTTTGACATTCGTCGTGCGACGGTGGTGATCAGTTGATCCCCTAGGTCATACCTATAGGGCAACACTCTTAATTGATCATTTAATTGATCGTATAACGTTACGAGTCAATTAAAATATTTAAAATTGACGGAAGATTTTGGAAGTATTATTTACGTATCTCATTGAAATTTGATTAAATGAGATACGGTCTGAGTAATCGAATTGTTTCATTATTCAGATAAAATTATTGTTTAAGGAAACAATTGAAGTTGAATGAATTATTATAAATAAAAATTGTTGTGATTTATAAATTGGTAAAATATTTTGGTACAAGTAATTATGAATTACTAAGTCGATTTTTATATATGACGTATTTTTATTAATACGTTGATTTTTAATATGTTAAAAATACATAACGATTTTATGTAACATATGACATGTGACATAAGACAAATTGACAAAAATAAAATGGATTTCATTTTACACATATGTACCGAAATTAAGGAGGATTAAGGATAATATTGTGTTTATAATGTGAGTGGTAAACACAATGATTACCTACTAAACTAGCCATGCAACCCTAATGCTCATTGTGAAGAACAACTCTTGCATGCATTGGCTCCCTCCCATGCCCTCTTCCACCCGGTTTTTTGAGGTGAAAAACCACTTTGGTTTTTCATCTTATTTCACCTAATATACACTAAAATGTAGTTAGTGTATAATAATTATTCATTCATCCAAAATTTGAGTTTTTAGAAAGATAAAAACTCTTCTTTCTCTTCCTTCTCTCTAACCGAAAAATAGAGAGTTCCATAATATTTTTGGGTCATTTTTCTTTACAAAATTAATATTGTCTAGTATTCATAATATTAATTTTAATTAAGAGTGTGCTTTGGGTATTAAGCTTTGGGAGAGATCCTACACTTGGATCTTAGTTCTTCCACTAAGGAAAGCACAAGAACAAGAGAGAAAGGTGATCTCTCTTGTGCCCATATAAACCGAATTTCCAATGTAAGGATGGATGTTTCTTCTTTATTTTGTTTATAAGTTTGCATGCATACGATCATTTATTAATTTTATGACAAATTAAAATAAAACATATATGAATATGTTAGTATATAGATCTAATTTTCCTTCATTTGGTATCAAGAGCCATGGTTGTTTGGATTCAAATCGGTTAAAAGTTTTTCCGAGTTATAAGAATAACATATAAAACTTGTATAATTTGTGTTATTATGAAATATCACGAAATAAATTCATGCATGTTAATTTTCTGGTCCTAAAATGTTTTTAGGATATTTTGGTTAATTTATGGATTTTTATTGTTCATATTATACAATAATGGCATTAAAATATGATTTTATGAGTAAAAATTTTATTTTCGGACTAAAATTAGCTAAACTTCGAATTTTCCAGTGATTTTTGGATATGTTTTCACATATATTATTTTGAGATGACGTGTAAATTTTCATAATTTTTGGACTTCTTATGCTCGAAAAATGGATTTTTCATTATTAAAATCGGATTTAAGTGAAAAATAGGTTAATATGAGATAAATTTCGAATCTGGTCATAGAAATTTAGTATGTTGTCACATGCAATTTTACAAGATGTGTGTAAAATAATAGGCTATAGTGAAGTCTTTTTGAATGATTTATAGATTTTTGAAGAAAAATAGCATGAATAGTGACTTTATTAGTGAAATATTAATAAAACATACTCTATGACTAAGGAAAAACATTATATTTTGCATTTTATTATTTTTTTCAGATCTAAAATTGAAAAGTTAATGTATATAATTTTTCACATGTTTTTATGATTATTTTAGTTAAAACCGATAAACCGCAACATTGTTTTTCCGGATAAATTTCGAAATTTTTAACCTAAGTTTTTGAACATTATGAGTGTCATGGTATTTTTCCAGAATGTTCATGAGTTTAAATTTCAAATTTCAAATTTATTTGAAATTTTGTGTTTTATTTGAAGTTTATAGCATTTTATTATAATTTTAAGTCCATTAATGAACACATTTTAGTAATATGAGTTAATTATGGTCAAATAATTAGTGAAGACTAAATTTTGGGTACTAAGAGGTTAGGGTAATTAACTTATGCATAAATATGAATTTATGTAATTTTTGTGATTATAAAATGTTGAATCACGCAAATCCGTAAAAACCAAGTAATATACGATATTGGCTAATTAAAGGCGATTTAGCATAAAATTGGGCATGTTCATCCATATTATAATGCTGCATTTTCTTTATGATTGTCATAATTTTAATTTATGTAATTTTTTAATTATGTAATTTTTACTTAGTATGGCCTTAGTTTTAATTGGTATTACCCGAAATGTATGGGAATATCGATTCGGTTGTAATTTTTATTGTGATCTCGTATCACCGTTTTGTAATTTAATAGATTTATTTTATTATAGTTACATATGTATAATAGGAAATTATGTAATTCATTATGTAATTTTATTCCGGAGTTCCCAAAGACGGATTTCCTAAAGATGGCGATACATAAAGATGGTGTTACCTCGAGATGCGTGCCACAACCGAAGTTCAAGGGACCAATGGAGTTGGTTTTCGAATGTGTAATAGTTAAATAGTTTTCTATTTTAGGAAGGCCATACTAGGATTTTATTTTTTTTATGCTTTGCATTTTATTTAAATGTCACATGCATCGCTAAATCGCCATAACTAAAACATGCATCCTCATCTAATCGAGTTCATCGACCGTGTCAATTAAAATTATCGTAGTTCACCGCTTTAGTTCACTTAAAACGTGATAGATAATAAATTGACATGACCTCTCGCTAAAACAATTAATTGAGACATAGCCTTACCAAATAGTAGAAACCATGAAAACCTATTTCGCGAGGGAGTGCACTCGGCCCTACCGGGGTACAAAACTTGTTACGTAGGGGAAGTGGGTGATGAATGTTTATCCACCGAGTTCATGTTAATAAGGGTTTCATCGGCCATACCGTGCCCAAGTTGATGTGGATTTGGATCATGGACACATTTATTCGAAATTTGGATTGAGCTCAACGGAAGTATTCGTGACCGTAGTCGCATGTGTTCCGGGCTATAGATAATTATTAGAGTAATTTTATCGACCAAGAGTTCTAAAAGTAGAATCGATTAAAACATTAATCCACCGAGTTATATTGATAAGGGTTTTATCGGCCCTACCGTGCCTAAATCGATATGAATTTGGGTCTTGGAATCATTTATCTAGTTGGGTAGAGGTCACTAGAAAAATGCACAAAACTTGTTTAAACTAGTTTTTACGAGTATTATTAAAACGACATTTGTTTTACTCCTTCTTTTTGTTTTGTAGACCACTTCTTTTCTCATAACAAATGGCAACACCAATCGCTAACGCCACGCCTCTCGCTAATTCATCATGGCTCCGATCCTTCATGGATCGATGTAAACTTGAAAAGAATGGGTCAAATTTCTCCGATTGGGATGCCCAACTCAAACTAGCCGCCCAAGGTGACGACAAGCTTCGTTTCCTAACCGAGGCTTCTCCACTCGAACCTACTACTAGGTCAACCGCCGCCACTAGGGAAGCATATGAGGCTTACCATAAGGAGTCCGCCGCAATGAAAAACGTCTTGATATTTGCGATGGAGGCGGATCTCCAAAGGAGAGCCTTTAAAATGGGCACCGCTAATGAGATTTACTCCAAGCTTGTGACAATGTTTTCACAAACTCCGTGGATCGTCCAATATGAGGAGGCCGCGGCATTCTTTGATCTCGACTTCAAAGAGGGCCAAAAGGTTAGCCCTCATGTGCTCAAACTTATGGAGCTTGTCGAGACCTTGAAAATTCAAAAGGTTGAAATTCCCAAAGAACTCATTGTAGATAGGATTCTACACTCCTTGTCCAAAGTCAAAGCGTATGTTCAATTCCGGGTGAATTTTAACATGCAAGACAAGGATGTGTCTCTTGAAGAATTGCACAAGTTACTTGTGCAAGCCGAGAGGGACATGGGGTTAAATGTGAACCCTCCAAAGGATGTGCTTACCATAAGCACTAAGAGTAAGGGGAAGTTCAAAAAGAATGGGAGGAAGGGTAAGAAGCAAGCTCCCACTTTCACCAAAGCTAAAGCTAATGATCCTAGCACTTCAAAAATCAAGAAGGGTCCCCTTGATAAATGCCATTATTGTAATGGTATGGGACATTGGAAAAGAAATTGTTCCAAATACCTTGGTGATATTAAGGCTGGAAAGATTACTCCAGTAGGTAAATGACTATCCTTTCTTTTATGTTTCTAATTCAACTATGGTATTGTGATACAAAGTTGTGATAATGTATCTCCCTTTTTATTGTAAATAGGGCCTCCACCAAGCAAAGACAAAGGAAAAGAAAAGCAAGCTTAAAAAACCATCAAGGAGCTAGGAATAGCTTTCATGGAGCTTCGCTTTTTATTGTCTTATTTTAAATTATGTTTTGGATTTTTAGAACCTTAAGTTTCCGTGTTCGACATGGAAAGGTATTTTGGATAATTGGTTGTATTTTGGATAATGGTGACTTGGTTTGCAACCCAAGTCACCTGTTTTATCATTTTATCCTTTTGTTCTAAAATTCATGTTTAAATGCTTGCTCTTAGAAACATATGATTATTCACTTAAAGTGATCTAATAGACAAATATAATGACGGGATTCATTATATGTCCATATGCTTAAAGCTTGTGTATGATCATTCATAAAGTGACCTTGAGTCTATGAACTCTCTTAAAGGAATGTCAATCACCAAGTACACATACGAAATCTAAAACTATTAGTCAATCTATGAGATAGTTCTCCTTATAACTTCAACATCATTATTTGTGTCTCATATGCTATCTTTGAATCTCTAGTGTATTTATTCTAAAGATAGAGTGGTAGAAAAATGAGGACACAACACACACTAAGATACTTGTGTAAATGAGATATATGCAAGAGAGAATGATTTGAATGAAGGTATATCTATTCACATAGTATACCCAAATAGATGAGATCTATGGTCTCAAGTAAGTTCTATATGACTTAAGAGACCAAGTGATGTAATCATAAGAGTATGTTCTCAAGAAAACTACACGAGGAGACCAAAAGAAAGTTTTGGAAGAAAAATGACTAATGTAAAGTCCTAACAAGAGTTTTGACTAGTTTATGAAAAATTTTGACCAATAGTTTCAACCTTGAGATTTACTTAAGAGCCTAAATGAATCAAAGTAACATACTAGTTATAAACGAATTGCAAGGATTGATATACCTATATCTTCAATAGCCAAGTTTTAAACCACGCAGATGTCATTACTTAACCTCATTATGAAAATGAATTGGTTAAACCTCCTTCCGAAAGGGTATTTCGAAGGACGTGTTCTAGATATTATTTATATTTATACAATAACATTGCTACGTATCATTATGACATGAACGAATTAGAGATTAAAATCTCTTTCCATAAGGTTAAGATGAGACCTCTTCAAAATAGGAATTTTGAAAGGATATGATGGGAACATATATGGCTTCATCTTAATAACTTTGCAAAAGCAACATACATTCCAATTTTGAAATGTTTTCGATTAAGTAATAAATTTCAAAACATGTGGAATTAAGTGGGAGTTTAAAAATTATCATGTGAAGACATGGAATTTAGTGGGAGCTATCATCTATTGAATGTTTACAACTCATTACTCATTAGGAATGACGAGCCAATATCTTCTTTCACAAAGAAGTATTTGAGTTTTCAATTCTGGATGAATATGGACTATAATGAATCCAATTACATCAAGAGATATTGGATTAGTATTAAGAAATACACATCGTATCAACATACACATAGGTTATTCATGTAAATGAAAATGGAATTGCCATTAGCAGTCATGGTCGTTCATTGAACCTAAGAACGGTTGATCTCATGATTATTAGTAACTAATGTTTCCGCCATTAGAATAATCATGCACATGTCCAATGGTGAATCATATGCATAAGCGCATGATGATTCATTGGTAAGCCATAATAGAAACGTCATGAATTCTCGAGTAGAATCCGATGAGCAATTTTGGTGTTTGATAGAATACTCTGTTATGTGTCAAGAGGTTGCACATATTATAGAAAATCCGAGCACATATAAGGATTTATGAGAATCCTAAGCCTTTAAAGCTAAAAGGAGAAATAAGAAGTTTGGAAAGATACTTAGTTGAATAAAAAGTTGCTCAAAACTAATCTTTCTTAATATGCTAGGACTTGTGAAAAGTGCTAGGCTAATCATCTTGACAAATTGTTGCAAGACTCTACAAAACATATACCTATTGCATTGTGTATGGATGGAGTACTTGATCAGTACAAGTAATATCATTCACCACAAATTCGTTCGTTATGTGATAACCGATGACGAAGTTCCTTCAAGATAAAGAACCGAAACCAAGGTCGGGAACCTTGATGTGTACTTGGTAAGGTTCATGCTATGAGTGATAACATGAATATAAAGGATAATATGATTATAAGAAGTTTGAACACATGGACACATGACATGCTAAACTTCTATTGCAATTAACAAGTGTTTACACACTTACGATATGCATCACCAGGTTGTAATATGGTATTGACTACCTGAGTGTGATGTCGACATTTGTCGTTTGAGTTATTATTAACTCACCGTATACTTTGTTACATCCAACGGGTTGTAGAGACAATTGAACCCCGTTTAAGTGAACACGGATTAACATAGTATTTGCCCATAGTCACTTGTATGAGGTGACGTCTCGAAGTGACTAGAGTGTGATGCGATTGATGGCAAGTTCAAGTGCCATAGAGTCATGTGAGATGACTAGTCGATCACATAGGCAGACTGTTAGAAACTTTTTGTCGGGCCTAATGACCGCTTATAGAGTTCAGGCAAATTTATATAGCCTGGTCGTGGCGAGAGCTGCTATAGTATTCAAATGAGTCGATTCTTTTAACTAAAGACAATTCGCCTAAGATTGCACAGTTTCAGATTAACTTTGATTTGTGTCACTACGACCTTCGTAAATGTGGTCAAATGGGCATATTTTGGGTTATGATGGCTGTGGCTAGTTGAAGGGAATGAGTGCGATAGGAATTGTCCACCCCTAGCCAGGGTTATAACAATACCTCAGGGCCACTCGAGGAGTAATGAACTGGAAATGCGTGGCCACGCTCGGAATGTATCCATGGTGGATAAATCCGGTCAATCAGTTATTCTCCAGATCGAGAAAACCACTCTCGATATGATCACTTGCAAGTACGACCTGAAAGACACCTTGCATTGAGTGGGAGATTGTAATAGGACAAGAGAATTGGTGACGCACACTTGTCGAGGACAAGTGGGAGATTGTTGGAATATGTGTCCTCCGACAATAATGCGATCACGACTGTTGATCATGATGATCACATGTTTAAATCTCATTGTAAAGGATACAATTGGGAAGTAATATTTTACTGTCAACTGGTCCACACATATCGGTAATGATTGGCTGACTAGAGTTTGACATTACTGTCGTGCGACGGTGGTGATCAGTTGATCCCCTAGGTCATACCTATAGAGCAACACTCTTAATTGATCAGTTAATTGATCGTATAACGTTACGAGTCAATTAACATATTTAAAATTGACGGAAGATTTTGGAAGTATTATTTACGTATCTCATTGAAATTTGATTAAATGAGATACGGTCTGAGTAATTGAATTGTTTCATTATTTAGATGAAATTATTGTTTAAGGAAACAATTGAAATTGAATGAATTATTATAAATACAAATTGTTGTGATTTATAAATTGGTAAAATATTTTGGTACAAGTAATTATGAATTACTAAGTCTATTTTTATATATGACGTATTTTTATTAATACGTTGATTTTTAATATGTTAAAAATACATAACGATTTTATGTAACATATGACATGTGACATAAGACAAATTGAATAAAATGGATTCCATTTTACACATATGTACCGAAATTAAGGAGGATTAAGGATAATATTGTATTTATAATGTGAGTGGTAAACACAATGATTACCTACTAAACTAGCCATGCAACCCTAATGCTCATTGTGAAGAACAACTCTTGCATGCATTGGCTCCCTCCCATGCCCTCTTCCACCCGGTTTTTTGAGGTGAAAAACCACTTTGGTTTTTCATCTTATTTCACCTAATATACACTAAAATGTAGTTAGTGTATAATAATTATTCATTCATCCAAAATTTGAGTTTTTAGAAAGATAAAAACTCTTCTTTCTCTTCCTTCTCTCTAACCGAAAAATAGAGAGTTCCATAATATTTTTGGGTCATTTTTCTTTACAAAATTAATATTGTCTAGTATTCATAATATTAATTTTAATTAAGAATGTGCTTTGGGTATTAAGCTTTGGGATAGATCCTACACTTGGATCTTAGTTCTTCCACTAAGGAAAGCACAAGAACAAGAGAGAAAGGTGATCTCTCTTGTGCCCATATAAACCGAATTTCCAATATAAGGATGAATGTTTCTTCTTTATTTTGTTCATAAGTTTGCATGCATAAGATCATTTATTAATTTTATGACAAATTAAAATAAAACATATATGAATATGTTAGTATATATATCTACTTTTCCTTCATCACCTGCACCTTGTCGTATCTGAATGAGTTGTAGAGACAAAGTGAACCCCATTAAAGTGAACCGGATTGACATGGTATTCGCCTCTAGTTACTTATATAAGGTGACGTCTCCATGTGACTAGAGTGTGATGCGATTGATGGCAAGTTCAAGTGCCATAATGTCATATGGGATGACTAGTCGATCACATAAGTAGAATGTATGGGACACTCTGTCGGGCAGTGACCGCTTATAGAGTTCTGGTAATTCATAAAGCCTGGTCGTGGCAAGAGCTACTATAGTATTCTTATGAGTCAATTCTTTTGACTAGAGACTATTCGCCTAAGTTGGCACAACTTCTGATTAGATTTGATTTATACTCTACGATTTCGTAAATGAGGTCAAACTGGGTATATTTTGGGTTATGATGGACTGTGGCTGAACGAAGGGAATAGGACGATAGGAATTGTCCACCCCTTGTCAGGGTTGTTTGAAATCTCAAGGCCACTCGAGGGGTAGTTAACTGGAAATGCGTGGCCACGCTCGGAAGGCATCTATGATAGATAATTCCGGTCAGACAGTTAATCTCCAGATCGAGAAAACGACACAAGATATGATCAAATGTAAGTACGACCTGCAAGACACCTTGAATTGAGTGGGAGATTGTAATAGGACAAGAGAATTGGTGACGCACACTTGTCTCGGACAAGTGGGAGATTGTTGGGAAATGTGTCCTCCACAATAGTGCGATCACATTGATGCGTATCTTTTATATGACGTGTTATGCCCTATTTTACACGCATTTCAGAGCTTATTTATGTAGTTTATGCAACTATTTGCCCCATTTTGTCTACTTTCGTATTTTTATGTAATATTGTAGATTGATGCGGAAATGAGTAGAAGTCGAGCCAAATCTGTCCCTAAGTACTTAGCATTGCATTTGGCATGGAGTAGTGACTCGAGGAATGAGCTTGGTGCGCGTTTTAAGGCCTAAAGATAGCAAAAGCATGGGTGCGTACGAGTTTAACAAGCAAAGAAGCACTTCACATTATTACAGCCTGCTTCACATGGCAATATCTCGAGTTCTAGAGCTGATAATCGAGTAATTCCAATTGGAAGTGAAAGCTTATCCACTTGGCTTTCCAACGCCGCATATAACTCCTGATTTGACCAAGTAACGAAGAAATAGCAGCTGTTTTAATATTGGTGCGCACTGTAGGAATCGACAGAATGCAATTCTGTACAGCACCCTTGGTCGATCGACTGACCTACATGGTCGATCGACCAGAGCACGACATACACAAGCTCCTGTACAGCGCAACTTGGTCGATCGACTGATGCTTATGGTCAATCGACTGAACAGCGGGTCTGACGCAAAATAAAAGATCGAGAATTAGAAAGCCCAATGTATTCTTAGGTTTAGGAATAAGTGTGACGTTATATTCCTAAATAACGTAGCTTTAGGTTTCAGTTTTGGCATCCAGTTTTATTCATCAAGTTTTTAGCATACAGTTCTTAACACAATTCATTAGTTAGATTATTTTCCGTCAATAAAGTTACTCTTTTGCAATCGGTTTTTGGATCTTTTTCTCTACAATTCCTATACGCCGTATTCTTCTGTTCTGATATTTCGTTTATTGTTTTCATTCGTAGTATAGAATTGCTAAGTTAGATCTCATGAAGCCAATTTATTGTTTTATGTTAATCGTTCATTTAATCAGTTTAAGCATGAATTCAGTAGATTATTTAGTCAATTTTATTGTTGTAGTTATTTCTAGCATGAGTAGCTAAATTAATTGTGCTAGGATGTAGGGGAATTATAGTGTAGGCGGCATTAGAATTAGGGAGCCCTAATCGCGTGTTGGTCAATCGACCACCCTACCCGGTCGATCGACTGACCTCGTGAGCTTTATTACGTTTTAATTGTTTTAATTGTTTTGTTCAACGAATCGAATGCATGCGACTAGTTGAATGCTTAGTAATTGACTGACCCATTAGATCGAAAGATAGCGAAGGTTATTAGACTACCAATTAAAATGACTAAACTTTGCTGAGATCGAAAGATAGGTATCGTTTAGATTTTTAGTCACTTTTCAGGACGAAAGTCAGTATTAGTGGTATTAGGGACCTGTAGCGAGATCGAAAGATGCTACCTATGAGAGTGGACCGAGAGGACCTCTTATTTTTACGTCTCACGTGATTGTTTTAGACCTACCTAGTTTGCTGCCACCGAAACTATAGTGAACCGACCATCCTTGCACCCTTTTAATATCTGTTTTCATCAGTTTATTTAGCTTATTGTCTTTTATTTGCCTTTAGCTATAGATCAACTCAAATTAAAACCCCCACTTGATTGTTACCTTAGACCGAAATTAAGACAGCTAAGAATTACATCTGCCTCTCGGAGGTTCGACCCGACTGCCGCTAGATATAGTTGTAGTTGGAGATTATAAATTTATTTTTGACACCTCACGACGGGTATCAAATTTTGGCGCCGTTGCCGGGGAGGCAATTGTTCTAATTTTTGGTTGTCTTTATTTTAGTCTGTTTTTCGCCTCAAGGGAAGACTGAGTACCTTGAGGTAGTTCTTATCTTCTTCTTTAGTGTTGTTTATTTGCAGTACTTCAGGAGAGTCCACTCATGTTCCATTCTTGGGAGCAGCAGGTCGAGATTTTTGGGAGATGTGGCGCTGAGGGGCATGCTTCTGTTATGTGCCGAGCAGATATGGACCAAGTCTATGCTTACTAGCATTATAAACAAGATCATTATGCGCCGCCACATCCGTGCTATCAGCAAGGCTTCCAAGAGCCTTCATATTCCTTTGCACCGCCTCAGCAAGACCTTCTTCCTTCTGAAGAGAGTGCGGAATTGAAGTCCATGGCGGAGATGTTTAAACTCCAAATGCAAGAAGTCGCAAGAAGACCTTCTTCTTTCAAAAGACTTGAGCTTCTCTTGGCTCAAGTAGCCGCCGAGCAAAATGATGATATGTATGACTCGGAGGATGAGGATTTGGAGGAAGATGAAGCGTCAATTGAAGACTTCAATGCTGTGCCACAAGAAGAATTCGATCAAGCAGATTTGTGTGGTCGAACGAATGACATTGCAGAAGGAAGAGCGGTCGATCGAATGGAACCAGTGGTCGATCGACCAGTTATGCCGGAGGAGGAAACTACTCGATCGATTAGTGACACTGTTCGATTGACCCCTGCAGCCTTGGGAATTGTTAAATTGTCACCAACGCCTATTCCGGATGACGATGAGAAGGTAAATGAAGACCACTCCTATCCGATTAGAGGTAATTCCACTCCCTTAGTCGATTATGTATACCTTCTTACTTCTTCTGTTGAACCATTTGCTGCTGTAGAATTGACGCCTCCGCCCCAGTTAGGGAACAAGTTGGAGGGACATCGCTTTGTTTCTCTTTCTACAGGTCTTGGCAAGTTCAAGGACCCCGGAGGTGAGTTGGGTGTTCCTAGTTTGAAGTCTGGCACTGCCCAGATATATGATCCAGTAGGAGGTCCTGATAAGGATATGCCGTCTAAGAAGAAGTTGTGCGCTGAGGTGAAAGATTGGGATCCGGATGCTGCGAGACGTTGTTGTTCTTCCGTTGCCATGTTGTGGAGGCCGGGAGTAGATTTGGCGATTCTTGAAGCCACTGCGTTGATCGAGCCTAGTAGTGTGCCGGTGATTTGTGCTTTTTGATGATCGAAAAGTGGGTCGAGCTGGGACCGTCTAATCTAGCGCTACCGGGAGGCAACCCGGAGTTTGAAACATTTCGCTTAATTTGGTTTTGGAACTTTTAGCTTTATTTGTTTTTGTGTGCTCTAATAATTAGCTACACTTTAAACTTTACATTTGGGTTTTGCGCAAATTTTGGGCGCGTTATCATGTGCTTTTGCAGGTAAATAGACCATATTAGCTCAAGTTATTGAGCTAATTCGAAGACATCAGAAGTTACAACAGCTTTTCCAGTCGATCGACTAGTCTGTATGGTCGATCGACTGGCCGAACAGTTCCAAGAGATTCTGTTCCTGACATCCTGGTCAATCGACTGGGTCCTGTTTTCGATCATTCCCCTACTGTGTTTGATCGATTTGCGGAGTCAAGGGAGTATTCCTTTCACTTTATTCTTCGCTTAATTTCTGATTTCATCTGTTCATCATTTTTGCACATAATTTTACCGTCCCAATTTTGTTTTCTCGTTTTACGCGCGGTATCTTTTGTTTGTCTTTCCAGGCACTTATGGTAACATCTGCGCCTCTTTGAAACCTCTAGCTCGCTGGTTTGGGAGGTTTCCTTTTGCTGCGCTTAATGTCTTGTGAGTTCCCAAGTTCCACTTCATGTCATATTTACTTATTTTCTCGCAAATTCCCGTTTTTCTTTGATTTCATTACATGATTTTGCACAATGGGGACATTGTGTGATTTGGTTTGGAGAAGGGTTTTGCGTCGCATTTGCATAAGTTTTATTGCATTTCTGTTTCACGTTTAATTTTGTTTTGCGTTGTTTATTTCATTTCTCTCATATATACAGAAAATATCAAAAAAATTGAAAAATTTCAAAAATTTCAATAAAATGCACGTTTATTTTAGCATATAGGTTGAGTCGGAATGGTAGTATTTCCATGATGACATTGCATTTGTATTTGTTTATGCCTAAGCCTTGCTAATTAACATGTTATTAGTAGAATCGTATATGCATATCTACGAGTTTTCGTTAATATTTTGCTGAAACTTGAGACTTGACTTTGAAAATTGGCAAACTACATCATATTTCTGAGATTTAGAGCCTATAACTGGTGACATTTATGACCGGTTTATTTAGGAATGTGAGTAGTACTCCTTATGAGACATGGCATATCAATTTGCATAAATATGAACTTAATCTGCCTAATACCTGTATGCATTCGGTTTGTGGTTAGTTGACACATGTGGTAGAGGTTTTCCTTTATTCATTTTACCCATAAGCTCCACACTGCCAAAAATAGCCTTTTTGTCCCATTACTACATCCTACATTTAGCCTACCCTTGTCAAGCTAGTAGTTTAGTTTTCGGGATTGTTACTACATTTTTGGTGGCATATGCTCATGTTTGAGATGTTATTGGGAAGATGAAAAGAAGGAAAGAAAGAAATAGAATTGAAAAAGAAAAAAAAAGTGAAAAATGATTCGAAAAA
Source organism: Silene latifolia (assembly GCF_048544455.1). Lineage (NCBI taxonomy): Eukaryota > Viridiplantae > Streptophyta > Magnoliopsida > Caryophyllales > Caryophyllaceae > Silene > Silene latifolia. The sequence continues at coordinate 71,414,198 of NC_133532.1, forward strand.
AAAAGAAAAAAAGGAGTTCTTACATTTGAGGCGGTCGATCGATCGCCCCTTTGGTCGATCGACCCAAGCCCGAGAAGAAAAGAGGAAGGAAGAAATCAATTCGCATAATTTAAAGTCCTTATTATATGGCGATTTTTGCTCCCATGTTGCATTTATATCTTATGGGGAGTTGATTATTTCGGAGATTGTGAGATTAGTGCTAATCATTTGCACCGGGTTTTATTGTTGATTTTGAGCAAGAAGTGGATGTTGTCATATGGCTTGTTAGGTACTAGCTTGATCACATGTACCTCCACACTCCCATAATTATCTTTGCCTCTTCTTACCCATTACCTCACATATCCATATATACCTCGACATGTGTCATGGTCATCTGATTGGTTGGAATGCATATGTACCGTTGTAGAGATTACTTTCATATTAGATTGCAGGCATGTTCTTATAGGTCGTAGTTAGGTGAGTGTCACTACAAAATGAATTCTTTCTATCTTTACATTATTCACCTGTGCTTATTTGAGTGATTTGAGCGACCCGTGAGAGTCCAATTTGATAAGTCTCTATAGTTGACGGTTCAACATGTTTTTAACGACTCCATAACTCGTTTGCATAATTCATTTGCTAATTGATTGTTAGTTATTGCATTAAATTGGTTTAGGCTATTCAATTGCATTTCGCTCTGAGATTGAACTCGTTCTTTTAGATCGAGTCTAGTTCTAGCTAGGGGACAAGCAAGGGTTTGGTTTGGGGAAGTTGGATGAGTGTCTTTTATATGACGTTTTACGCCTATTTTACACGCATTTTAGAGCTCATTTATGTAGTTTATGCTACTATTTGCCCCATTTCGTCTACTTTCGTATTTTTATGTAATATTGTAGATTTATGCGGAAATGAGTAGAAGTCGAGCCAAATCCGTCCCTAAGTACTTAGCATTGCATTTGACATGGAGTAGTGACTCGAGTAATGAGCATGGTGCGCGTTTCAAGGCCTAAAGATAGCAAAAGCATGGGTGCGTACGAGTTTAACAAGCAAAGAAGCACTTCACATTATTGCAGCCTGCTTCAGATGGCAATATCTCGAGTTCTAGAGCTGATAATCGAGTAATTCCAATTGGAGGTGAAAGCTTATCCACTTAGCTTTCCAACACCGCATAGAACGCCTGATTTGACTAAGTAACGAAGAAATGGCAGCTGTTTTAATATCGGTGCGCGCTGCAGGAATCGAGAGAATGCAATTCTGTACAACACCCTTGGTCGATCGACTGACCTACATGGTCGATCGACCAGAGCACGACATACACAAGCTTCTGTACAGCGCAAGTTGGTCGATCGACTGATGCTTATGGTCGATCGACTGAACAACAGGTCTGACGCAAAATAAAAGATCGAGAATTAGAAAGCCCAATGTATTCTTAGGTTTAGGAATAAGTGTGACGTTATATTCCTAAATAACGTAGCTTTAGGTTTCAGTTTTGGCATCCAGTTTTATTCATCAAGTTTTTAGCATACAGTTCTTAACACAATTCATTAGTTAGATTATTTTCCGTTAATAAAGTTACTCTTTTGCAATCGGTTTTTGGATCTTTTTCTGTACAATTCCTATACGCCGTATTCTTCTGTTCTGATATTTCGTTTATTGTTTTCATTCGTAGTATATAATTGCTAAGTTAGATCTCATGAAGCCAATTTATTGTTTTATGTTAATCGTTCATTTAATCAGTTTAAGCATGAATTCAGTAGATTATTTAGTCAATTTTATTGTTGTAGTTATTTCTAGCATGAGTAGCTAAATTAATTGTGCTAGGATGTAGGGGAATTATAGTGTAGGCGGAATTAGAATTAGGGAGCCCTAATCGCGTGTTGGTCGATCGACCACCCTACCCGGTCGATCGACTAACCTCGTGAGCTTTATTACGTTTTAATTGTTTTAATTGTTTTGTTCAACGAATCGAGTGCATGCGACTAGTTGAATGCTTAGTAATTGACTGACCCATTAGATCGAAAGATAGGGAAGGTTATTAGACTACCAATTAAAATGACTAAACTTTGCTGAGATCGAAAGATAGGTATCGTTTAGATTTTTAGTCACTTTTCGGGACGAGAGTCAGTATTAGTGGTATTAGGGACTGTAGTGAGATCGAAAGATGCTACTGTGAGAGTGGACCGAGAGGACCTCTTATTTTCCGTCTCACGTGATTGTTTTAGACCTACCTAGTTTCTTTGCCTTGAAACTATAGTGAACCGACCATCCTTGCACCCTTTTAATATCTGTTTTCATCAGTTTATTTAGCTTATTGTCTTTTATTTGCCTTTAGCTATAGATCAACTCAAATTAAAACCCCCACTTTATTGTTACCTTAGACCGAAATTAAGACAGCTGAGAATTACATCTGCCTCTCGGTGGTTCGACCCGACTGCCGCTAGCTATAGTTGTAGTTGGAGATTATAAATTTATTTTTGACACCTCACGACGGGTATCACACATGATTTAAATATCATTATTAATCCTCATTTTAGGAATACGTGAAGGATGATTCTTTATATAGTCAACTGACCGTCATTAATCGGTAATGATTGGCTAGCTAGAGTTTGACATTACTGTCGTGTGACGGTGGTGGTCAGTTGATCCCTTTAGGTCACACCTATAGGATGAGGCCCAAATAGATATTTAATTAATTGTATGTGATACAGATTAATTAATTCCTTAATTATGGGAGTGCAATTTTGTGTCTTATTGTAATGTGATTAAATAAGATTTAATTTAGTAATTAAGTGTTAAATTACTAAATTAGTTTAGGTATTATATAAGTTTAGAGGTAGAGGTAATTAGTTATTTAAAGTTAAAAGTTGTAATTTTAACTAACTAGTAATTATGGGACCCATTATATGTTGATATAATGGTAGTATACTACTCAAAAAGTGGAGTGTATATTATATTATTAATTGTGATATTTAAGTGTTTAATGATTACATTAATAATTAATTATGTAAGATAGTTAAACATATGACTTATAAGAATTTGTGGGACAAATGACAAAACGCAAAAATGGACCAAAATGGGTCTAAATTTTCAGCCAAATGAAGAGAACAAAAGATGCTCTTTTGTCTTTTGTTTGTGTTGATTAAAGTGTGATTGTGATATATCACACAAGCTTTATTCATACTACATCTTACATATATGTTCCATACACTCTACCTACACTATACAAAAGAGTAAAAACAAAAGCAAAATGATTCCCCCTTTGGTGAGGCCATTGGTTTGGGCTCACATAAATGAGCATTCTGTTGCTCATTTTGCTTGCTTTTGCTTGTTTTTCTCTCTAATTTTCCCTCACATGTAATTGCTATAAAACTTTCACAAATACTAATACACATCAATCTATTGCTAGAGGTAGTAATACAAGAAATATTAGTATTATTAAGGTTACATTTCTACTACATATCTAGTTAATATTAGTAGGAATTTTTTGGGATTAATCTTGGGTGCAATTTATTGGAGTGGCTTCTATACTTGGAGTCTTAGGAGGATCATCCATCATATTAAGCTCAAGAACAAGTGAAGGAAGGTGACCTTACTTGTGCCCAATATTTCGAACAAATCATCAATATAAGGGACATTGTTTTTTCTTATAAATCTTTCATTTTGTTATGCATGCACTAGATCTAAAGAACATCTAATTAACAAGTTAATTTGTTCACTATTAGAGGAGTCTAATAATAGGTATATGAACCTAACACTCAAGTGGTCTCTCATCCTGCCTAAGCTTAGACAACTTAAAGAACAGATCCGGGGTGTAATCTTTGGTAACAAACTTATCTAACAATTTCTTTTTAAGTTTGGATCAAGATTTAATAGCCTCCTTCCCTTCCCTTAGCCTCTGATGTTTAAGGTTATCTTACCATAGTGATGCATATCCTTTTAATTTGAACACAACAACTTTACAACCCTTAGCATCATTGTAATTTTTGAACTCAAAATATTTTTTCAACATCCCTAATCCATTCTAGTAAGTCATCAGGGTTAAGACTACCAGAAAAATCAGGAATTTCTACCATTAGATGCTTGTCTGCTTGCTTAAGAGCCTCCTCTTTTGTTCTGATGCTTTCCTCAGAGTCTGACTCATAACCAGGTGGTGGTTGTCCACTCCCTGCTCCCATGAAAAAGCCTCTACCTCTACCTCTCCCTCTGGCAGATGGATGTCTCCTTGAATCATGGTTTGGAAACCTCTGCATCACCATATGAACTGCATTAAGCAGTGTGTCTACATTTCCTGCAAGTGTTTCTATTCTGGTCTCAATACCAGCAAGTCTCTCTTCACTCATGGTTGTTTTTATGTTTTTAATATAGGTAGGGATAATAATCTCATAGCTTCTCTCAACCCAAGACTAACACAAAGGTGGAATTGTGTTAAACCTGAGCTCTGATTACCAAAATGCAGTATAAAGCCTGGGAACAGGCAATAATGCAGCATGGCTTGCAGGACACCTTAAAAATATCAAATGACCTTGAAAAAATTCTGAATTTCTGTGACAAATAAGATTTAATATTGATCTAAAACTGTACCAAATTTCATGAATTTAGAAGGAATCTAAGTATTTTTAAACTCAACTAAAACAGCCTGAAATCCTGAGATTGCAGACAAGATGACTCAACTGGTTGTGTGACTTGTTTGTATGATAAAAGATATAGTTAAGACCTCAAATTTACACCAAGAATTCACAGGAAACTTAAGATTATAACTTAACAAATATCAGATTCAAATCCACAGTTAAACACAAGATTAAAGTTTGAACTTTGCTCAACACAATTAAACTAAACCACAGTTAGACACAGGTTCAACTTAATGATGCCAAACTGACTTTGATCAATTAACCACATAGATCATAGGTTAATCACCAGGCCAAGATTCCAAACTACATTTTAAACACAAGTTTGAAAAAAATGAGAGAAGTTTCAAGGCTAATTTTTCATTCAAAATAATCTGCTCGAAACAGATGAGACACAGGTCCTTATATAAGCCTTGTCTTGCATTACAATTCGAAACCCTAGCATCCAAAGGTCCAGAATTAATCTAAGATGAGTAAAAACAACATAAATTATCTTACAAACTTGTAAATAAAGTGAACAAGTGAAAATAAAATCAAATTGGTAAAACAGACTGAAAATAAAGCATTGTTGCAGTCATCACTTGTCACTGTCTTCTTGTGCACGATTTCTTTGTTCATTTGGTGGCTAGCTGAAGTCAAGGCTTCTTGTTGTTGTGCTGTGGCAGGCTTTGTGGAAAATGCTGCAGTACCCTTTTTTAAGGAGCCCCACAAATGCCTCACCGAATAAGGAAATGTTGCTTTATGCTTTAACTTCAACATGTAACTGACTTGCCTTGTTGCTGAATTTTTCTGCTGGATTACATTGCATTTTTAGGATGACTGGTGTGGATGCTTGTGGATGCTTAGGGACCTTGCTTGGACTTTTTAATTGAGGCTCCTTTCAGCTAGCCATGGTGGTAGCTAAAAGCTTGATCTTGTGAACCTCTTGGCAGGTATCTCTGGTGGTGTAGTGGGTGTTGCCTGGACCTGGACTGTGGCTTGGTCAATGTGATCTTCTTGATGTCTTCCTTGAAGGAATAGGTATTGTTCCTCCCCTGATGGATATAGTTCTTGTTAAACTCCCAAGGTCAAACCAACAGAAGGTGGCAGGCATCCATAGGGACCACATCACACAAGATCTCATATTTATAAACATTGCCAATTGAAAATGGAACCAGACATTGTTTATCCACCTTAACCTCTGCTCCCTTGTTTAGCCATCTGAGCTTGTAAGGATTGGGGTGCTCCTGGGTATTGAGGTTAAGCTTGTTAACCATCGTGATAGATGCCACATTGGTGCAGATTTCACCATAAATGATCAAGTTGCATACCATGCCCTAAATAGTATATCTACTCCTGAAAATAGGGGTTCTTTGATCCTCCTCCAATGGTGCCTGTTGAGAGTACATTACCCTCCATAAAACAAGACTATGGCCTGTATCAGAGGGAGCCAAGACTTGTTCCCGATTGGGTTCCTCCTCAAGAGTTGTCTCCTCCTCTACTGGTTCCTCCTCATACTCAATTGAACCCTCTCTTTCCCACTCCTCTACTTCCATTGCTGTCAATGTTCTCTTGGAAGGACAGTCCTTCCAGAAGTTGGCATACCCTTGGCATTGGAAGCATTTAGTCTTTTCTTTGGTAGAGGTGGGTTGGACATAGGGAACATAGGTGCCTTCCCCTTGTCTCCCCCTGTTTGGGACATTGGTTTAGGTGTTTCAGTAATTTTAACACCAGTGTAGGGCCTAAAGATAGGTTTGGGTTTAGGTGTAATAGGTTTAGACATCCCCATTTTCTCCACTCTAAGTGCCAAGTTGACAACATCATCATAAGACCAGAGTGGTTGCATCCTAACCTTAGTAGCAATATTCTTATCAAGCCCTTCTAAGAACCTAGCAATCCTTTTCTCAGGCTTCTCATTTATCTCACACTATAAGGTTAGTTGTTCAAACTCTCTTAAGTAGGTCTCAAGTGGTCTCTCATCCTGCCTAAGCTTAGACAACTTAATGAACAGATCCTGAGTGCAATCTTTGGTAACAAACTTATCTAATAATTTCTTTTTAAGTTTGGACCAAGATTTAATAGCCTCCTTCCCTTCCCTTAGCCTCTGATGTTTAAGGTTATCATACCATAGTGATGCATATCCTTTTAATTTCAACACAACAACTTTACAAGCCTTAGCATCATTGTAATTTTTGAACTCAAAATATTTTTTCAACATCCCTAATGCATTCTAGTAAGTCATCAGGGTTAAGACTACCATAAAAATCAGGAATTTCAACCTTTAGATGCTTGTATGTTTGCTTAAGAGCCTCCTCTTTTGTTCTGATGCTTTCCTCAGAGTCTGACTCATAACCAGGTGGTGGTTGTCCTCTTCCTACTCCCAAGAAAAAGCCTCTACCTCTACCTCTTCCTCTGGCAGATGGCTGTCTCCTTGAATCATGGTTTGGAAACCTCTCCATCACCACATGAACAGCATTGAGTAGTGTGTCTACATTTCCTGCAAGTGTTTTTATTCTGGTCTCAATACCAGCAAGTCTCTCTTCACTCATGGTCGTTTTTGTGTTTTTAATACAGGTAGGGATAATAATCTCACAGCTTCTCTCAACCCAAGACTAAGGCCCTGTTCTTCTGTTCTTTCTGGCTTTTTAGAGCTGAACTGAACTGAACTGAACCGAATGGATTTGAGTGAGTGAATCGAGTGAATTGAATCGAACGGAGCTGAATCGAATCGAATGAACTAAATGGAGCTGAATCGAATCGAATCTGAATTGAATGAATAGATTTGAAAGTGAATCGAATCGAATCGAATCGAATTGAGCTGAATTAAACTGAAATAATCATATTAATAATAATAATAGTATTAAATATTGTTGTTAGTATCAACTATAATATATTAATATTCATAGTATAATAGTAATACTAAAATTAATATTTATAAGAAAAAAATTATAATATTATATAAGAATAATCATAATTTATAATAATGAAAAAATAGTATTTTTCTACTAATAATATTTTTAATAACAATAATAAATAATAAGGTCATATTAATAATGATATTAGTAAAATTTTTGTTTAGAATAAAAAACTCAAGTAAGCGTTGCTCGAATTCAGGTCGAGTCAACGCCCTACTCTCATATGGCATCTCGAGCCTATGCTTGCTCTCTTCGGATGGATCTTTCACGCGTAACAAAGGCGTCAGAGGGTATGCAAAAGGTCTTTCTCTAATGCCTTACGGTAATGGTGGATAGTCGGGACCTTGCTTGAAGCTAAGGTCTCTGTGCCCTCTCGTAGTAGCTCGAGTAGTCTTACTTCTAGAGAGAGGAAGTTGTTGGTGAGAAGTTTTTACCATTGATTGGTGAATAGTGAGATATTTATAGGTTTTATGTGTACCTCAAATGATGGTTTGGCAAGAACGGTTACAATATTCGCTATGAATACGCCTTACCGATTCGCGATTCGTTTATAGAAATGTGTTACATGTATTTTCAGTAATCAATTTGATAGAATTCGCTTTTAACAATTTGTGATTCGTAGGGTACCAAGCGAATTTGTAACCATGTTGGCAAGCGTGTTGACTTGTAAGACCCCGTATTGGCAAGTGAGTCAAGTCGGTTTGGTGTGCCTCATTAATAATATTAATAATAAATGTTATGAATTTTAATAATAATACCAATAATAATAATAATAATAATAATAATAATAATAATAATAATATCAACAATAACAACAACAACAACAACAACAACAACAACAACAACAACAACAACAACAACAACAACAACAACAACAACAACAACAACAACAACAACAACAACAACAACAACAACAACAACAACATTAACATTAACATTAACATTAATAACATTATTATTCATTTTAATAATAATATTCATCATCATCATCATTATCATTATCATCATCATCATCATCATCATCATCATAATAATAATAATAATAATAATAATAATAATAATAATAATAATAATAATAATAATAATAATAATAATAGTAATAATAGTAATAATAATAAATAAATAAATAAATTATTAAAAATATTATTAATTATAATTATAATAATAATAAATAATATTAATATTAAAAAAATAGTATTATTGTTAACAAAATTAATAATAACTATTATTTAAATTAGTAAAGCTGAAATGAGCCGAATTTAATGGAGTGAAATTTCGAATGAAAGTGAATCGAATCGAAATGAAGTGAATGGAGTGAATCAATCAATCAATCTGAATGGAGTTGAAGGCCCGAACTAAACGAAATTTGAATGAATGAATAGAGTGAAATTTGAGCTGAACTGAAATGGGCTGGAAATAAGCCAGAAAGAACAGGGCCTAACACAAAGGTGGAATTGTGATAAACCTGAGCTCTGATTACCAAAATGCAGTATAAAGCCTAGGAACAGGCAATAATGCAGCCTGGCTTGCAAGACACCTTAAAAATATCAAATGACCTTAAAAAAATTCTGAATTTCTATGACAACTAAGATTTAATATTGATCTAAAACTGTACCAAATTTTATGAATTTAGAAGGAATCTAAGTATTTTTAAACTCAACTAAAACAACCTGAAATCCTGAGATTGCAGACAAGATGACTCAACTGGTTGTCTGACTTGTTTGTGTGATAAAAGATATAGTTAAGACCTCACATTTGCACCGCGAATACATAGGAAACTTAAGATTATAACTTAACAAATTTCAGATTCAAATCCACAGTTGAACACAGGATTAAAGTTTGAACTTTGCTCAACACAATTAAACTAAACCACAGTTAGACACGGGTGCAACTTAATGATTCCAAACTAACTTTGATCAATTAACCACATAGATCACGGGCTAATCACCAGACCAAGGTTCCAAACTACAGTTTAAACACAAGTTTGAAAGAAATGAGAGAAGTCTCAAGGCTAATTTCTCATTCAAAATAATCTGCTTGAAACAGATGAGACACAGGTCCTTATATAAGCCTTGTCTTGCATTATAATTCGAAACCGTTGTATCCAAAGGTCCATAATTAATCTAAGATGATTACAAATAACATAAATTATCTTACAAACTGGTAAATAAAGTGAACAAGTAAAAATAAAAGCAAATGGGTAAAACAGACTAAAAATAAAGCATTGTTGCAGGCTGTCACTATCACTTGTCTTCTTGTGGACAGTTTGCTGCACAGTTTGCTATTCATTTGGTGGCTAGCTGAAGTCAAGGCTTCTTGTTGTTGTATTATGGCAGGCTTTGTGGAAAATGCTGCAGTACCCTTTTTAAGGAGCCCCACAAATGCCTCAACGAATATGGAAATGTCGCTTTATGCTTTAACTTCAACATGTAACTGCCTTGCCTTGTTACTGAATTTTTCTGCTGGATTACATTGCATTTTTAGGATGACTAGTGTTGATGCTTGTGGATTCTCTGGGACCTTGCTTGGACTTTTTAATTGAGGCTCCTTTCAGCTAGTCATGGTGGCAGCTAAAAGCTTGATCTTGTGAAACTCTTGGCAGGTATCTCTGGTGGTGCAGTGGGTGTTGCCTGGACCTGGACCGTGGCTTGGTCAATGTGATCTTCTTGCTGCATTTCTTGAAGGAATAGGTATTGTTCCTCCCCTGATGGATAGAGTTCTTGTCAAACTCCCAAGGTCTACCCAACAGTAGGTGGTAGGAATCCATAGGGACCACATTACACAAGATCTCATCTTTATAAACATTGCCAATTGATAATGGAACCAGGCATTGTTTATCCACCTTAACCTCTGCTCCCTTGATTAGCCATCTAAGCTTGTAAGGATTGGGGTGCTCCTGGGTAGCCATCTGAGCTTGTAAGGATTGGGGTGCTCCTGGTTACTGAGGTTATGCTTGTTAACCATCGTGATCGATGCCACATTGGTGCAACTTTTACCATCAATGATCAAGTTGCATACCGTTCCCTGAATAATACATCTACTCCTGAAAATGAGGGATCTTTGATCCTCCTCCAATGGTGCTTGTTGAGAGTGAATTACCCTCCATAATACAAGATTTTATGGCCTATATCAGGGGGAGAAAAGACTTGTTCATGGATGGGTTCCTCCTCAAGAGTTGTCTCCCCATCTACTTGTTCCTCCTCATACTCAATCGAACCCTCTCTTTCCCACTCCTCTACTTCCATTGCTGTCAATGTTCTCTTGGAAGGACAGTCCTTGCTGAAGTGGCCATACCCTTGGCATTGGAAGCATTTAATCTTTTCTTTGGTCATAGGTGGGTTGGACATAGGGAACATAGGTGCCTTCCTCTTGTCTCCCCCTGTTTGGGACACTGGTTTAGGTGTTTTAGTAAGTTTAACACCAGTGTAGGGTCTAAAGATAGGTTTGGGTTTAGGTTTAGTAGGTTTAGACTTCCCCATTTTCTCCAATCTAAATGCCAAGTTGACAACATCATCATAAGACCAAAGTGGTTGCTTCCTAACCTTAGTAGCAATATTCTTATCAAGCCTTTCTAAGAACCTAGCAATACTTTGCTCATGCTTCTCATTTATCTCACACTGTAAGGTTAGCTGTTCAAACTCTCTTAAATAGGTCTCAAGTGGTCTCTCTTCCTACCTAAGCTTAGACAACTTAATGAACAGATCATGGGTGTAATCTTTGGTAACAAACTTATCTAACAATTTCTTTTTAAGGTTGGACCAATATTTAATAGCCTCCTTCTCATCCCTTAGCCTCTGATGTTTAAGGTTATCATACCATAGTGATGCATATCCATTTAATTTCGACAAAGCCACTTTACAAGCCTTAGCATCATTGTAATTTTTGAACTCAAAATATTTTTTCAACATCCCTAATCCATTCTAGTAAGTCATCAGTGTTAAGACTACCATAAAAATAAGGAATTCCTACCTTTAGGTGCATGTCTGCTTGCTCAAGAGCCTCCTCTTGTGTTCTAATGCTTTCCCAGAGTCTGACTCATAACCAGGTGGTGGTTGTCCTCTCCCTACTCCCATGAAGACGCCTCTGCCTCTACCTCTCCCTTTGGCAGATGGCTGTCTCCTTGAATCATGGTTTGGAAACCTCTCCATCACCACATGAACAGCATTGAGCAGTGTGTCTACATTTCCTGCAAGTATTTCTATTCTGATCTTAATACCAGCAAGTCTCTCTTAACTCATGGCTGTTTTTGTGTTTTTAATATAGGTAGGGATAATAATCTCAAAGCTTCTCTCAACCCGAGACTAACACAAAGGTGGAATTGTATTAAACCTGAGCTCTGATTACCAAAATGCAGTATAAAGCCTAGGAACAAGCAATAATGCAGCCTGGCTTGCAGGACACCTTAAAAATATCAAATGACCTTGAAAAAATTCTTAATTTCTGTGACAAATAAGATTTAATATTCATCTAAAAATGTACCAAATTTCATGAATTTAGAAGGAATCTAAGTATTTTTAAACTCAACTGAAACAGCCTGAAATCCTGAGATTGCAGACAAGCTGACTCAACTGGTTGTGTGACTTGTTTGTATGATAAAAGATATAGTTAAGACCTCAAATTTCCACCGAGAATTCACAGAAAACTCAAAATTATAACTTAACAAATAGTAAGACTCATATCCACGGTTGAACACAGGATTAAAGTTTGAATTTTGCTCAACACAATTAAACTAAACCACAGTTAGACACAGGTTCAACTTAATGATGCCAAACTGACTTTGATCAATTACCCACAGAGATCATAAGTTAATCACCAGGCCAGGGTTCACAACTACAGTTTAAACATAAGTTTGAAAGAAATGAGAGAAGTGTCAAGGCTAATTTTTCATTCAAAATAATCTGCTTGAAACAGATGAGACACAGGTCCTTATAAAGGCCTTGTCTTGCATTACAATTCGAAACCCTAGCATCCAAAGGTCCAGAATTAATCTAAGATGAGTACAGACAACATAAATTATCTGACAAACTGATAAATAAGGTGAACAAGTGAAAATAAAATCAAATGGGTAAAACAGACTGAAAATAAAGCATTGTTGCAGGCTATCACTGTCACTTGTCTTCTTGTGCACAGTTTGCTGCACAGTTTGTTGTTCATTTGGTGGCTAGCTGAAGTCAAGGCTTCTTGTTGTTGTATTGTGGCAGGCTTTGTGGAAAATGCTGCATTACCCTTTTTAAGGAGCCTCACAAATGCCTCACCAAATAAGGAAATGTTGCTTTATGCTTTAACTTCAACATGTAATTGCCTTGCCTTGTTGCTGAATTTTTCGGCTGGATTACATTGCATTTTTAGGATGACTGGTATGGATGCTTGTGGATGCTTAGGGACCTTGCTTGGACTTTTTAATTAAGGCAGCTAAAAGGTTGATCTTGTGAACCTCTTGGCAGGAATCTCTGATGGTGCAGTGGATGTTGCCTGGACCTGGACTGTGGCTTGGTCAGGATTGGGAGCCCCTGATCCAGCTCCTGCTGCAGCAGATCTGTACTAGACTGAGTGTGAGTCATACTTCACCGAATAGTGGGTACTCGGCCGAGTATGGGCAATACTGGACTGAGTAGTTGGCAGTCGATCGAGTAAGGATATGAGACCGATTGAGTCGTTTCAATGGGTGTTGTATACGAGAATCGGGATGAGAATACACCAAACAAAATTTATTTTTTCTTCTCTCTCTAAAACCCTAGAATCTCTTTCAGACCTCTCTAAGCTTTCCCTAGCCACCTTCCATGGAGTTTAAGCATGGGATTGAAGACCTTGCACCATTTCGCACCACTCTTTGCCGATCTTGCCTTCTACTTTAATGATTACACTTTTTTTTCTATTATTCTCTTAATCAAACCCTAGTATTTAGGGGTTTTGTAAGCGTTGTTAATTAGGTGGTTAAAATTAGGAGTTTGGGAAATTAAAGGGTAATACTAGAGGATTTAACTTATTGTGTTTGAAAGATCATAGATCCTAATTAGACTCTCTAATTAAAAACAAATGATCTCATAATTTTATGTTTTGGTGATCTATGTAACATGCATGCAAATATAAAAGCATATTAATTAAAGATTAAGGAAATACAATTTCCTTACATTGATTTGATGGTTATATGGGCACAATCAAGATCTCCTACCTTGATTGTTCTTGTGCTAATAAAAGATGGTAGATCCTCCTTTACCAAATCTCCAAATTAGAAGTTCTCCTTCAAGAAGCACCCGAGAAAATAATACCAAATAATCTAACAAATATAAACTAGATACTTGCTAAATTAAACCCTTGATAATATGTAAATAATACTAATACACTTAGAATTTATTTTAGATTACTAACTACTTAGTAAATGATTTCTTTTAGTTTTTAGAGAGATGAACCAACTCTTTTCCTTCACATGCAAAAATAATCAAGTTAGTGGAAAAATATGAATAAAAGTTGGTCTAAAAGGAGGGGGTTTGACCGGTTGGGGTGAGAGGGAGTGGAGTGTTTTCTTTTTGCTTTTTTGTCTGCCCAATAGCTCTCAACTTGGGGTAGAACAAAAGTAAGAATTGGGTAGCAAAACGTGTAAGGAAATGATTATGTCTAAAGCAACACACAATATTATTTACACGATTTCCATGACCCATTTACGGGTCCATATTGGTTCTAATAATTGTCGCACAAATACGTGTAATTTTATTTTAAACATCGTTTTATGTTTAAATGCTTCCCGATTAATTTTTTCCAAAACACTCCGTAAATATACGCGTACCGCTACACATATTATTTACGTACTAATATTAATCACATTAATCAATTAGTACAATTTTAGTGAATTAACAATTAATTAACTAAAACTCGTCTCAAAATTTTTTTTATTAAATTATCGGATAATTAAATAATAACTGCCGCGCCTCGAGTTCGCAACTCAAAATCTCTCTAAAATAACTGACTAACCTTTTAGTCAATAAATCAAGGGACTAAATAAATTGTATCTCGTACAATTAATTAGTTGTCAATTGGGGTTTGTTCCTTTAGGTTTGACCGAAAGGGGTCAGTTGATCACCGCCGTCTCACGACAATAACGTCAAAATCTAGTCAGCCAACCGTTATCGATTTACGTTAATCAACTGGCGAGGATCATAAAATAAATATCCTTATGATATTCCTTTAATGAGATTTATCATGTAAACGCACTGTTGTGGAGGACACCCAACAATCTCCCACTTGTCCGACACAAGGTGTGCGCTACCAATTCTCTTGTCCGTTTTAATCTCCCACTCATTGCAAGGTGTCTTTCAGGTCGCACTTGCACGTGAACATATCGCGAATGGTTTTATCGATCGGGAGTGTGACTACAAGACCGTAAAAATATCCCACAGATTACTTTCGAGCGTGGCCACGCATTTATAGTCACAACTCCTCGAGTGGCCTTGAGATATAGAAACTCAACGTGGGTGGACAATTCCTGTATGCCCTATCTATCTTCGCTCAATACAGATCATTATGACTCAGAAGATGCCCTTTGGCATCCTTTCACGCTACGGCCTAGGACAAAAACCAAAGTCACTCGAAAACAGCACTGACTTGGATAATAGTCTCCAGTCAAAATAATCGACTCATAGGAACATCTTAGAGATCCCTGCCACGACCGGCCATCTATAATAGAACTAAGGGACTCTCTAAATGGCCACTGTACGGCAAAGTGTCACCCACTCTGCATATTTAATCGACTAGTCATGACGTATGACCTCATGGTGTTGAACAACTATCAATCGACTTACAATCTAGTCACTCCGAGACGTCACCTCATTAAGTGACTAGGGACAAAATACAATGTTCATCTTACTCACTTGAATAGTGTTCAAAATTGTCTCCATAACTTATTCAGATAAATAAGGTATTATAAATTTAGTCATACTAAATAAAAGAATTCATAAAAGATGCTTAAACAATGAATGCAATTATCATATATATAAAAAGTGATACAATATCCAATTATTACATATCCATAATCTAAAGAAATTCTGGTGCTCTTCTCAATCCCATTGCGACAATATGACCATCATGCTTAGCCTTTGATAAAGGCTTGGTTAAAGGATGAACAATATTATCGTCTGTCCCAACCTTACAAATGTCTATTTCCTTCCTTTCCACATAATCTCTAATTACATGGTATTTCCTTTTAATGTGTCTAGATTTATTACTAGACTTCGACTCTTTTCCTTGAAAAATAGTCCCATTATTATCACAATATAGAGTGATCGGATCTTTGGCAGAATTGGCTACTCCTAGTCCCTCCATGAATTGCCGAATCCAAAAAGCTTCCTTTGCAGCCTCAGACGCTGCAAGGTACTCAGCCTCTGTTGTAGAATCCGCGGTAACACTTTGCTTGAAGCTCTTCCAGCAAACACCTCCTCCATTTAGCATAAACACATAGCCGGATTGGGATTTCATATCATCCTGATCGGTTAGGAAACTTGCATCCATGTAACCTCTTATACGCAACTCAATCCAAACACTAAGAACGAATCCTTAGTCCTTCTCAAGTACTTAAGGATGTTCTTTAAGGCTATCCAGTGACTCTCACCGGGCTTGGTTTGATAACGACTTGTCATGCTCAAGACATACGCAACGTCGGGACGAGTGAAAATCATAGCATACATGATAGACCCAACAGCGGAAGCATAAGGGACGGTCTTCATGTGTTCAATATCCTTAGGGGTAGAGGGAGACTGTGACTTGCTCAAAGTGATCCCTTGGCCCATAGGTAGAAATCCTCTCTTGGGGTCTTTCATATTGAACCGGTCAAGAACTTTGTCAATATAAGCTTCTTGAATCAATGCTAGTATCCTCTTGGACCTATATCTATAGATCCGGATACCCATGATTCGTTGTGCCTCTCCCAAGTCCTTAATCTGAAAGCGATTCCCTAGCCACTCCTTAACGGAAGTGAGTGATGGAATATCATTCCCGATGAGCAATATGTCATCCACATATATGACAAGGAATACAACCTTACTCCCACTAAACTTCATGTACAAACACGGTTCTTCACCACTTCTAGTGAAACCGTATTGTTTAATAACATGATCAAAGCGATGATTCTAACTTCGAGATGCTTGCTTAAGACCATAGATGGACTTCTTGAGCTTACACACCTTCTTAGGGTTAGATTTATCCACAAAACATTCAGGTTGTGTCATGTACACTTCCTCTTCTAGAATCCCATTCAAGAAGGCGATTTTGACATCCATTTGCCAAATCTCATACTCATGAAACGCGACAACCGCTAAGATAATCCTAATGGACCGAAGCATAGCGACTGGAGCGAAGGTTTCATCATAGTGTAGACCATGAACTTGGGCGAAACCTTTTGGCACCAATCTAGCTTTGTAAACATCTATATGTTTATCCACGCCGAGCTTAATTTTATATATTCATTTACACTCAAGGGGTCGCACTCCCTCAGTTAAATCCACCAAGTCCCATACTTGGTTCTCGTAAATGGAATCCATTTCGGACTGCATGGCTTCTAGCCAAAGCGAGGAGTCAGGACTAGACATGGCCGATTTGTAGGTAGTGGGTTTATCACTTTCCAAAAGTAATAAAACACCATCCACTTCAATGTTACCAAGGTAGCGGTCAGGTGGATTAGAAATCCGACTTGAATTTCAAGGAACAAATACCATTTCAGAGGAGGAGGGAACGTTATCCTCCATGTTCTCCTCTACCTCATTCTCGGTTTGTGGCTCTCGAACTTCCTCAAGGTCAGATTTTCTTCCACTCTGTCTTCTAGAAATAAACTCTTTTTCTAGGAAGACAGCATCACGAGCCACAAACACTTTGTTCTCATTTTTATTGTAGAAGTAATAGCCACGTGTTTCCCTTCGATATCCTACAAAAAGACATTTTTATGACCTGGGTGCAAGTTTATTGTCAGACTTGATCTTGACGTTCGCTTCGCAACCCCAAATGCGCATGAATGACAAATGAGGGACTTTCCCAGTCCATATCTCATGTGGAGTCTTATCAGCCGCTTTAGTCGGGCTTCAATTTAGTGAAAATATCGCAGACAAGAGCGCAAAACCCAAAATGAATCATGAAGCTCGGTTAGACTCATCATAGACCGAACCATGTCTAATAATGTTCGGTTTCTCCTTTCGGCTACACCATTTAATTGTGGTTTGCCATGAGGAGTCCATTGTGATACTATACCACAATCTTTTATGTGTGAATCAAATTCAGAATTTAGGTATTCACCACCACGATCGGATTGTAGGGTCTTAATCTTTTTATCCAATTGGCTCTCTACTTCATTCTGAAACTCTTTGAACTTGTCAAAAACTTCACTCTTGTTCTTCATCAAGGAGATATACCTATATCTACTCAAATCATCAGTAAAAGTAATGAATTAGTGAAAACCTCCTCTAGTGGTGATGGTTAATGGTCCACACACATCCGTATGTATGAGAGCCAAAACCTTACTAGCTCGTGTCCCTTTTCCCGCAAAAGGTGCACGAGTCATCTTGCCTAAAAGGCAAGACTCGCATATACCATAAGATTCGAAATCAAATGGTTTGAGCACTTTTGATGAAGCAAGTCTCTGAATGCGTCTTTCGTTTATGTTACTTAAACGACAATGCCAAAGGTAGGATTCATTTGGATCACCCGTTTTTAGCTTTTTAGCTTCCACATGATAAACGTCATTAACACCATTTAAAACCCTCCAATTGAAATGGCCTTGCCATAAACCAAATCATTCAATGAAAAAGTACAACTATTGTTCTCAATTATAAAACAAAAGCCTTCCGTGTCTAACGCGGAAATGGAGATGATGTTCTTGGTTAAAGTTGGTACAAAATAACACTTATTTAAAAACAACTCTAAACCACTAGCTAAAGTGAGCACATAGGTCCCCATGAAAACAACCGCTACTCTAGCTCCATTGCCCATGCGGAGATCCACATCACCTTCTGCTAGAGCTCGCACGTCCCTTAAACCCTGCAAATGATTACAAAGGTGAGATCCATATCTGGTATCTAGTACCCAAGTGGAAGTGCAAGCATAATTAATGTCTATCACATAGACAGAGGAAATCATACCAATAGGCGTCACACGCCCTTCCTTGAGGTCCTCCAAGTATTTGGGGCAACTCCTCCTATAATGCCCTTTCCCATTACAATGGAAACATTCAGCCTTGAAGAGTTTGACATTCTTTGCCTTGGGTTTGCCATTCTCAACGACTTTCCCCTTTCCCTTGTCTTGTTTCTTTGACGATTTCTTGAATTGGGGCTTCTCTTTCCCCGTTCCCTTCCTAACTCCAAGGGATATGTTCTATAACTTCATGGTAAGAACATCCTCTTTGTCACTCCCACTAGCTTCCATATCTCTCTTCGCTTGGTTGATGATTGCATGAATTTCATGATAACTCTTATCCATGCCATTCATGTTATAGTTTACCCTAAAGTGGGCAAACTTGGTAGAAAGTGAGTGGAGGAAGCGGTCCATCACAAGAGTTTTAGGAATGTTACACCCTAGACGCTCTAGGATGTCAACATATTCGACCATTTTTAGTACATGGGGACCAACCTTTCGGCCCCTCTCAAGCTTTGCATCAAAGAAGCGTGTCGCCGCTTCGTATTGGCGGACTTTAGGTGTTTATGAAAACATAGTAGTCATACGAGTGAATATCTCGTACGCACTCAAAGAAATGCATGAAAGCTTGAGATTTGGGGACATCGACCATATCAACACATTTTTGATATCATTGGACATCCTCATGTAGTCATCATAGGGGGTCCGCACCACTGATGAAGCCCTTGGACCGGACTCGATAGGAGGGGCATCGGTCATGTAAGCAAGCACGTGGTCGGACAACGCGGCGCTTTTGATGTTGGATTCCCATTCAGGAAAGTTACTACCGTCATCTTTTAAGGTACATTTGTCCATTACGGACCTTAGCAATGAATCTTTGCCTAGTGGAGTAGTCGATGGAGTTGATGAAGTTGCCATTGCGAATTAAAATGCTACAACAAACAAGGAAATATTAACATTCATTGTTTTTAAAATTACTTGTGAAATATGTTTAACAAGTTTTAACATTTATATAACGATCTCCCACTAAATTATATAAATGATTCCAAGATCCGTTTTTAATCAAAAATGAGCATCCCTTGGGCGAAACATCCCATAATCGTGTCAATTTGATAAGTCAACGTTTGACTAATTCTACCTCTAGAACTCTTGGTCGCGAATTTCCTAAAATCCATTTACAAGTACCGGAATACAAGACCATCTTATATCCCGTTGAGTCCAACCAAGTTTGGCATGTGATAACCTTTTATCACCCTACTTACCCAAGGTAAAAAGAGAACACCCCGCTTGGGCGAGCGTGGCTCTAATGAACAAGGGATTCATGGGTGTTACTAATTGGTAAGGCTAATCTCAATTTTAGTTATGTGAGAGATCTTGTCAATTTCATTCATAAATTCCCTATAAGTGAACTAAGTCGGTGAATTTAAATGACGTGAATTGACAACCGCGAAAATAAAATGCAAGTGAATGAGGATTTTGGCATGCGCGGAAAAAATAAAAGCAAGCAAGCATATGAAAAATCCTAGTATGACCTCCTAGTTAAAAATAACTAGACTAATACATATCGAAAACCAACTCCTTGGTCCCTTGCCTCTTCATTCCAAAAGTTGCTCCTTTTTGTGGGATTTGGAACACTTTTCCAAAACTAGACTAGGTCTCGATGTAAATCCGTCTTTTGGAAACGCCGGTAAAAATTACTATTACAATCAAATTACATAGCTATTCCTATTATACATTGATTAATAAAATAAATAAAAATATTAATTAATTACAAATTGACGATACGCGATCGTATTTAAATTACAAACAAATCGATATTCCCATTCATTTCGGGTAATAACGATTAAAATAAAGTAGGCCATACTAGGTACAAAAAAATAAATACTTTAAATAAATGACATTCATTAATTCAACATAAATAAATATGCTTAAAATGCTGTAAAATGATGCCAAAATCGCCCTATCTAACAATCGTTGGTATCTTGCTCGGTTTGTGGATTTAATTGATTTTTAACTTGTTAAAAATCAATAATTAACACTTAAATCTCATTTAAGTCCAAACTAATTGTCTAAACTGGTTTGAACCTCAAAAATTAGTCCTCACTAATTTGAACATGAATAATTAGTTTGATTTGGTGTTATTTGCTAATTTAATCGGTAAAATCATAACCTTTAAGTAATAAATCCAAAATAATTGAAAATATCATCAAATATTGAAACTAAAAATGTTGAGTAATCCGAACACTCCCAAGAATACCAAAATTTCAGAAAAAATGCCCAAAAAATTCGGATAAATTTTAAGAAGAAAAAGATCGATATTTATCGGTTCTTAACCACTAAAACCAATAAACATCAGAACAAGGTGAAATCACATTTTAAATTTCACTTTTAACTTTTAAAACATATTTTTAAATGTACATAAATTTATCAAGGGCAGAATCATTCGTTTCAAATTTATGATTAATTTATTTCACTTTTATCGACATTTATCTCATAAAATCAATAAACATGCAAAACTTCAAACCAACCTTCGAAATCTTACATACAATCTTTAGAAAATATATATGAAACAATATAAAATTTTCATGACCCGAATCAACCTTTAACAATTTTTAGTTAACTCTTAACCAAAATACGGCATTTTGACTCGGTTTTCTACAAAAATAATTAAAAATAGCAAAATAACTTCACAAGTCACCAAATGTTACCACAAACCTTTTGAGATCATTAGGTATGCATGCCCAAAAATTTTCGTGCTAAAACCTCTTCTAACACAATTTTTGATTTTTTTCAAATTATCTCATAATTTGTTTAATATGCTAAAAATCAACATGCAAATTACAAGCCTAGCTCTTGATACCACTTGAAAGATCATAGATCCTAATTACACTCTTTAATTAAAAATAAATTATCTCATAATTTTATGTTTTGGTGATCTATGCAACATGCATGCAAATATAAAAGCATATTAATTAAAGATTAAGGAAATACAATTTCTTTTTTTTTTTTTTTTTGATGAAGAGGGGGTTAAGTCCCCCCCAGTGTGGACAATGGGCCCACGGGGGCGCTTGGGAGAGAACAAGCGTTTGCATTTGTGGAGTCGCCACCAATTTATTGTGGAAAATTGGAAACCGTTCGAATACCTCGTGTCATGTCAAGACACAAAGTAGTGACATGAACACCAAGAACTCATTACCCTTAGCATTCTATGTCTAGAATGACTCTCGTGGATGCCAATGAACACGGATGTTCACAGAGATCTGGAGTAAGGGGTGAGGGTACGTATTAGGAAGCTCTTTTGATCGAACACCTAATCCCGCCCGCCCCGATAGCGGCCTCTACTAGTGATTAGGGAAATTGTCTATACTCGATATATTGTCGATTATATGCATGCAATGCAACATCCAACATTTTAATCCTAACATGTGAGAATTAAACTAAGTCGGTTAAACATGTAGTTTTAGCATACAATTGGGTCGAATTGGGATTTAAGTTCAATTACATGTGAAAGCATACAAGCAATAAAAAGGTACAATGATAAATACAATAAAGGAAAATTACAATAATGAAAATTACAATAATTACATAGGGTTGAAGGATTTATGTCGAAAATACATCTAAAACGGATAATTTGAGAAAGAAATAAAATGAATGAATAGAATTTAGGCGATAATACTATTAATAGTTAATTAATTACGTAATTAAATAAACTAGGTCAAGGCAAAACAGGAGTTCAGAGACAGAAGTCAGCCAGGAATAGGAGCAGCAGAGCTGCGCCCTCTGGAAGTGGCGCAACAGTTGCTGCGTCTGTTCCTTGGCTCAGTTCGGGCTGTGAAGCCGGAATTGCGAATTATTACTGCTTGTTGGTGATTTTAAAGATCGATTAGTATTATTTACTCGGATGAAAGTGATTAGCAAGTTATTTACATATGATTGATGGTCGTGAAAGCAATAAACATGGATGAAACTAACTAAAACGAATTAATACAAGATTAACGAGATATTAATGAGCAAATTGATGAACTAATTAGGTTAAATATGATGAATTAATGATGAACTAATGATGAACATGATAAGAAACAGGTGGAAATATATCAAAGATCAAATTCCAGAAACTCAATATGAATGAATCGAATTTCTATAAACCGGTTTTGACTTTAATGACGAAAACCCGCAAATATTAATTACTTGGGATTTAAGTCGGGAATTAATGAGATGAACTAATCACTAATGGTGATGAACAATTTACACGTCATATTATTAAGCTATTATATCAAGGAATCGAAGAACAAACGAAAACAAATAAAAAACAAATGAATCGACAAAGGACGAAGGAAGAAGAAAGGAAGAAGGAATTGTGGCAGCCTCACGAAGAGGCGCAGCAGGTACTGCGCTCCTTCGAAGAGGCGCAGCAGTAGCTGCGTCCTTTCTCGACGGTTATCCTCTGATAATCCGTAAAAAGGGTTTTAAACAAAGGGTTTTAGAAATCGGTTTTAATTGTATTTTCGACATAAACCTTACAATATGATTACAATAAATAAATGACAATAAATAAAAGTTAGATTTACACCCTCAGACTTACATGTTTGACGAAACGAGATGAACTAAGTTAACGTTAGTGATGCTCGACTCGAATGTAACGAAAGTGCCCTCATAAGAGGAAAACGATTAAGATTGATTAAAGTTGATTATTGTGGAGTTGGTCAAATTGGTCGGTCATGCAAAACGAGGCTGGTACTTATAAGGATCCGAGCATACGTGGTCGAAAGTTCAAGCACGTAGACGCCAAAAAGTAAGAACGTGGTCTAGAATGCAAAGGGAGAAGAGAAGGGCGGACACTCGCGTGAGAAATATGAGGAGCGAAGGCTCCTATTTATACTAATCACGCGGAGGAAGTAGGGTTTTCGGAGAAACTTTGTAAGTGAATCTCGAAAAGATATGAAAAGATATGAAAAAAATACGCAGAAAAGGACTTGGGAAGAGGCGCAGCAGGCACTGCGTCTCTTGGAAGAGGCGCAGCACCTGCTGCGTCTATTCCCAAGTGGTTTTCTCCTACGGAAGAAAGATTTCCGTGTTTAGTTTATGGAATAACGGAATAATTTGGTTTTTCCTTAATATTTTGTGTTAATACTACGGGAAATTCTTTACCAAAGACTAAAAGATTTATAAAATATGGAATAGAAATATCCGGAACATTCCAGAACATTCCGACTCGGCATTTTAATGGTTGTCAGGAAATGAAGACGGTTTTAGGCCCGGACTCCAAATGTACTCTAATTACTGTCAAAACGACCGTATCGGCGCGTAGATGACAATTAAGAGGTAGACATAAATGTTTGAGCGATCACTTGACGATAAACTTATGAGCTGTCATAAATCGTTCCGCGTACCAAACATGCGCCCAATCATCAACGGGTGGTTTGCGGCAGGTGCAGAAATGAGGTATCTACAGAGCCTCCACTTTGACTGAGGCTTGGACAAGGCGAAAGTCAATGTATAGCCATCAGGTCAATAGAATATTACAACCTGACGACTATGGCGACGCGAGGCGGCTCAAGGGATATGAACCAAGGACCTTTCGTCGGGAAAATTTTAGAGTCTGTCGACTATCGGGGAGGGTCGTTTAAAGTCCATCAGACTACGTAAGGAGGCTCGCCAGCCATAAGAAGAGACCATACCTCAGATACCCCTGGGTGAAACGGGACTGAAGACGGTTCGGCAAAACTCTTTGGTCTAAAGATAACTTGGTGTCTGAAGGCATTAGGGGTCACAGGGATTCTGAAGAAAATTCTTTACACTTCCGAAGGCTAACTCTGAAGGCTATCTCTCACTAAAGGAAAGGCTGAAGGAAAGATTATCCCAAAGGACTAAAAGGGGTTGTCTGAAGGATTAAGGTAAGTTTCTGAAAGATCTGAAGGGTTTATCTTGAAAGGGGTTATCTAAGAGATATGAAGGTTCGCCTGGGGAATAAAACGATGATTTTGAGGAAAGACAGCAGGACACAGTCTGGAACTGCTGGGAGAAATCTGTTTGTGTTCAGCTTCAAACAAACTTCGGAAGAATTTGGGGTCAATGTTCATCTCCATGTCTCGAGAGGAAGTGACTGTCGGTCGTGACTTCTCGCTGGGGAACTTAATCAGGAACTGATCTCCATGTCTCGAGAGAGAAAGTATATTCGTGTACTCTCGCTGGGGGAACTTAATAAAGGCGTATCGAAACACCTGTCAAATAAGGAATGCTCGTTGTGACAAGCTAGGTCTTGTGTAAGTAAATAAGGTGATAATTTGTTGTTGGCTTGGAGGATGTGGATCCGGGTGAAGAACATACGACAAACGGATCAAATGCGTGATGTAGCATCAAGGAAGAGGTGCACCAAGCATGGGCCCACAAAAATAACGAACTCATAACGAATTTTTGAAAACTCGTATGAAGGAAAGCTGAGGAAAAGGCGCAGCAAGAGTTGCGTCCCTTGGAAGAGGTGCAGCACCTGCTGCGTCTATTCCTGGGCGTGTCTTTTCTACGTAAAAACCCGATGAAACAGGGGTTTCATTTTATTTATTCGAAACACAAAATTTCAATTACTCTCTCAAATTCCAACCATTTCCGTCAAAGATTGATCCAAAAGCTTGCATTTGCCATGACTAATCGAGGTATGTGTATCAATCTTGCATTTATCTTCCGTATTTGCTCAAATGGGATTGACAAAATTAGGGTTCTCGACCCTAATTAGTCGTAAATTTGGGGCTTTTCCCCCAAATGACCTTGCCTTACAAAATTGACTTTGTAAATGGCCAATTGGTAATATAAGGATCATAACCATGTATTTGTTTCGAATTTTCGTTGCGTTTTTGAGCATTTGAGTGAAATTGAGACGGTTTCACAGCTAAACCGTGAATTGCTTCGAAAATGGCCTTAGGATTGCCCATTGGTGACGAAACTTGGTATTTGGAATACTTGTGTGATGGGTAAACTTCCTACCATCTCGGAATTTTGGTTTGTGACGGCTTTTTCAGGACGCTTTTTAGGGCACAATCGTCGTTATAACGAAATGCTGCTAAAATTCCGACTCGAACCCATGACTAAGCTTCAACTTAGGCTTGACTCTACCCAAATTATCACATGAGCGGACGGTTTTGTGGGAAAATTGCCAAAGATGGCAAGAAAAGAGCGATTTTGGAGCTCCGAAAAATCGAAAATCCCCTAATCAAGGCTCGTCGTCACTTGACGCGGCTTAAATTTGCCTTAATTTTGCAGGTGACGAGGCTTCTACGTCTGGGAGGGCTCCCATGGACATAGACACTGCTTTTGACCCTTCTTAGGTGCTTGAGGAGGCATTGGAGGAGGCTTTCACCGCTGCGGTGATGGCTGTTGAGGAGGAGGCTGTAGAGGAGGAAGAGGCCCCGAGACGGGCCAACGTTGGACGAGGTGGTCGCCAGCTGAGGGGAGCACCTGTGTGGGCTGAGACCTGGGACAATAGGCACTTGCTCTGGCCTGCAGAGGGTCACCTGTCCTACGGGACGGTGAAGAGCTTGGTAAATAGGATTCATTACTCTTCATTCATCTTCTTTTTATTTATGTTTGTCATTCCTTTTCTCCTTCATTTGAGCTAAAGATAGCTTTTGTTTCAAATCAACATAAGAGGCCGGGAACATCAGGTCGTTCTCGGGCTACACGACAGCGACGGGGTGCTACGAGAGGCTGTCGGCTGAGGAGCGGGCCATGATCGAGCGGGGAGCGTTCAACGCCTTGGTGCAGGCCTGGAGGGACATTGCGAGGAGGAAGCTTCAGGATAACCTCAGTCTCGTCCGAGCGTTCTTGGACCAGTTTTGGGACACGACCTCCACGTTTCACATGTCTTTTGGTGAGGTGGGGGTCACGTTGGAGGACTACGGCATGATTTCTCGTCTGCCGTGTGGGACTGAGGTGGTGGAGTGGCCAGAGACGGTCGTGAGGGTTGACTCGGCGGAGGCCAGGAGGTTGATCGGCCGGAACTTGGCGCCGCAAGCGGCTACGGTACCTGGCTTGGTGCCTAGTTCTTACATGCGGGACTACTTCGCGGGGAAGACCCCGGCGTTTGTGGTGATTGAGGGGAGAGAGACAGCTCCTCCTCCCTACACTGCAGAGCATAGAGTCCGCTTGTGGCTCTAGTGGTTTCTGTCTTCGATTTTCCTCGGAGACAAGGGCGAGAGGCTTTCGACGAAGCTTATTCCCTTCCTTTCTGACCTGAGCTCGCTAGGACGTTGGGACTGGGTCACTGCTGGTTTTGCGGCCCTCATCTGCTTCATGAGGGCCATGGTTCGTCCGGAGTTGATGAAGAAGGGGACTTCTCCTGCTGCCGTCGGCCCTGGACTGCTGTTGAAGGTATGAACCTTCACTTCTTCTCATGAAAGATCATTTCTTTTTCTTGTCAAATCATGAAAGATCGTTGCTAATTATCTTGATTTACAGGCGTGGGTGTACATTGTTGTTAAAATCGCGATCCGTATCGTAGAATCGTACGATCCTACGATCTAAAAAGTGGAAAACGATTCAAATCGTTCTAGGATTGTTTTAGTGGTAGGATCGGTATAGGATCGGTCAGGATCGGGTAGGATCGGATAGGATTGGGTAGGATCGGATAGGATCGTTCAGGATCGTAAAATCCTTATTTGTGTAACAAATTTGTGAGTTGGTTGTTCTTCTATACTTACAACTCTAAATTAAAGGTATATGTACTATATTGATATGATTATTAAGACTTTTATGTCATTAAATAAACTTTTTAACATTATACATCACAAATTATACCAAATAGTTTACATAAACTTGTTTATCTAAGCTATTTGTAGGATCTTACGATCCTACGATTCGATCCTGCGATCCGATCCTACCATCCCTCTTCGATCCAAAGTAGGATCTTGATCCTGACAACATTGAGTGTACTCCTACTTTCCGGGCCTCACGCCCAAGAGGACGGAGCCGGTGGAGAAGGCTTATCATGTCGTGAGGGATTGGGTGATGTGCTGCATGAGGAGTCGGCGTTCCATCCACGACGTCTGTTGGCGGGAGGTGAACGCTCTTCAGTTGGACGGCGTGAGTATTTTGCTTTACATTTTTCTGTTTTACTTTCTCTTTCTTTTAGAACTGATCATAAGAATGACTCTTCGTTTGCTTTTCTAGTGGCTGCCTAGGCCTTGGGAGGAGTACGCTGGTGCTCCTCCTTTCGTGGCTGAGGTCCTTCGACCTAGGAGTTCGAGCCGGCTGCTGTTGAGGACGTCGATGGGTCCTGTGTGGTACTTGGGCGAGCGCTTGGCTCGGCAGTGCTCTCGGGATGTCTTGATGGTTCCCATCGATCCTCCTCAGACGTTGTTTAGGGAGCCTTCTAAGGCTGAGAGGGAGACTGATTTGGCTGCCGTTGGTGGCGACGCCCTCATTCTTCCTAGTGAGGACTACTCGACGTTCCTCTACGGGAGGTTGGCGTACTGGCTGGTTGTGGTAAGTGCTTTATCCTCTTTCATTTTGATTGTTTGAGCATATGATGAAGGATCATCAGTTAGCGAAAGTCGTCTGATCTTGCAGGAGGTCGAGGCGGCGGGCATCGAGCCCCAGAGTACCCCGAGATCCTTGAGTACACCGTCACGGCGGGGATGACGACGATCTCCGAGCTACGTGACTTTGACGTAGTGGTGAGAGATGCTGGCTTGGACGATTGGCAGCATCTGTGTGACACCCCGCGATAACGCGGAAATATGACTAATAAATTAAAACGGAATTTTGTGAGATTTTAAAAACTTTTAAGTTACTAGTTAAAGATTAGCACGCGGGTGCCACTAACGAAAAGAAACAGAACTACAATAGACGATTTTAGGTTATTATAACCCAAGTCTAGAAAGCGGGGAAAAGATATCCCACGAATAAACAAATTAAGGGTTTCTAAATTAGAAACTAAGGTCCAAGGGTTTAGTTCTCGCTAGCCCACACGTCTTCCCCACGTAAGCATCTTCAAACCTGTCATTCATGTAAACATGAACGCCACAGTCAGTGGGGAGTAACTCAAGGTTCTCCCAGCCACAATATGTCGAAATGCAGGTAACAAACAACATTTAATCAAACATATTAATCATGCAACATATACGAACAATAAAGAATAAGGAGATATAATGAACAATCATGGTGAGACAGGCATAATACTTTCTTAATAGAATAGGCATGGTATATGAGGATGAATATGCGATCAAGGAAATAGAATCACCAAGTCAACCCACTCATGTTGACACGACTCAACAAGTGTAAGACATATACTTAGTATGAACTCAAACAAGACAACCCTCTAGACTCCAACCTCTTGGTAGGACGACGATCATAATACGGTCCTAGTCTAAACCTGGCCAGACTCTCGGGATGGACGACACCCGATTCGACACACGATACCAAATCGTATCCAAGACTCGAAACATGGTACACCTAACCGTGCCCGAAAGTCGAGTAACCTCAAATCGGAACCTTGTCACCTAACCGTGACCCCCGGTCCGAAGAGGCGGAAGGAAAAATAGCCTAACTCGGAAACAATGGCACCTAACCGTGACCCAATGTCCGAGGGCAAATAAATAGGGAATGTCAAGTAGTCACACAATGTAAAATGTCACACTTGAGTCACAATAGGAGTAAGAATGATCATGCAAACGTCATATGATACGGGACCCTTAATGTCACATTCATACTCATGGCTTGCATCTCACCATGAGTACAGATGGGAACATTAATCCCAACGATCATATCGCGACTAGAGGGCTTATAGCTCACCTCTAGTATCTGATAGGACCAAGACTCTCACAACAGGACAATATAAGGCATTATCAAGAATACGACTCTTACAAGTACTTATTTATAATAAATATACCATTCTTGTATTATATTATTAAATATTCCACTTTATAATTTAACATGCCGTTTAAATAAAATATAAAAAGGCGATAATGAATAATTTACGTTAAATGAATTTACGGAATAAAATGTAACCAACACAAGTGGGTCATTCATAATTCTATACCATGATATTGGTCCATGAAGCACACAAGTCCAACTAATAAGGCATAAGAAGTCCAATTACCAATATCAAATGAGCCCAACAAATAAATATGTGAAAGAACGATATTAACGAATTACGTTATATAAAATACGAGACGGAACGACTCGAGTAAACCGAATTTGGCACTAATAGTATCCATAATATAGATGTGACCCAACTAGCCCCAAAATAAGTGTGCAAGCCCAATCTTGAAGCATAGCCAATCCAATTGGGTTAACATAATAAGCCCACAATAAATTAAGGCATATCAACATTAAAAGGAAACAAAAAGGGAAATGGAAATATGGTTGGTGTCCAAGCCTCCACCCGAGACCATCTCAAGGCAGCCAAGCCGTGGCCACACCCATGCCCCACGGCCAGCCACCATCCGCCAACAACGGCCCTAGCCCACCCCGTCCTCACGACCAAACACCCACCATGGCCAACACTGTCACTACAAACTCGTGCCCGAAGTTACCAAACAAGTAAAAGACGAAACAAAGTTGTGAGCATATGTGAGACGGGAATTTGCGACGGTAAAACGACTCAAGGTAGCCACCTCCGCACACCTAGACAGCCACCAACTACCCTCCAACAACTACCCATACAACCACTCCCCCACGGTTATCAAAACGGTCCAAAAACGGCCACAAAAGCGGTCATATGCAAACGCGTCAAGCTGTCCAATGGAGCAACAGGAAAAAGGTTCTAAACCAGAACTCACTCCAGCCTTGACGGGCCACCAACACGCCCTACAGCGGACCAAAACGGCGTAAACCGCCCTTATTCCGATCGCCCCAAAAAACAGAGGACAAGACCATCCCTAAACGGACCATTACCAACAACGATTCAAGACGGAAATTCGAGCATAGCAAGACGAAACCTCCATGTAAATCACACAAATGAAAATAAGCATAAAGAACACAACTTTAACATGAAAAGGTTTAAAAACGAGTTTAGGGGGCGAAATATCGACTCATTGTCGAGTAACCTATCACCGTTACCTTTATCTCTTTCGACGAACTCGATTTTGACTCAAGGACACTCCAGACCGCCCAAGCTTGCTCCTAGGCAACACCATACACGAATTCGGCAAGGATTATCGAGCTGAGAAGGGACGGCCGAACAGAAAAAGGGGCAAGATGTCATCTTTCTTACATACAAAGAAGGAGGACGAGATGGGGAAGCCATTAGTGCAAAATTCATGGAATTTGGTTGAGGAATGAAGGAGGGATCTATGGTTGAAGGTCTAAAAATGGTGTTGTACGGGTTCTTATTTGTTCTTCTTTGTTGTTGTTTTGTTTTCTCGCAAGGAAGGAGAAGAGGAAAAAGGGGAGTGCAGGGTGTGGGGTTGGGAATACAGTAAAGTAACAATAACCATAATATAGTAATACTAATAGTACATGTAGCATATATAATAATATATATAATGATAATAATAATAATAATACATAATAACAATAATAGTAAGAGAGATATTTTAGAGGTGGGGTGTAAAATATTAGGTGGGTGTGTCGTGTTGTCAAAATAGGATAGGTCGAGAAAGGTTAATCTCACAAGTAGAAATGTGACGGTCTATAACTAGACGGAAATTATTATTATTATTACCGTCACTATTATTATCCGACCAAAAATACGTATACATTTATTCTTATATAAATAATGTCCCAAAATATAATTAAATAATACGTACTTTAAAATATTCTTTTCATTAAAATCGTGCTTGAAATGAATTAATTAAATTAAATAATTTAAAAATATAAAATAAGGTAATTGAACGGTTAAATAAAGTTCAAATGTCAAAATGGGAAATTCGCGGGTGTTACAATCACCCCATCTTTTAAAAAGTTTCGTCCTCGAAACTTGAAAGTAGAAATGAAAGGTTAAATAAAAAATGAAACTGGAATTTAGAATCTGTAATCAAAACATTTAAAAGGTTACTTATCGTAGGGATTAAAAATTCTTTCAAAAGTTTCAAATAAATTTTTCGACAAAACCATATTCTCATCAAAGGAACGAAAGTGTTCTCGTTACGTATTCAAGAACATCACATTCCAATTCAAAGATAAGGTAAAAAGGCAAATCATTTGTATAAATCGAAATCAAAATACTTTCAAAAACATTAATGAAGAGTTTTCAAAAGTATAAGTCTCATTCATGGAACGAAATTGTTCTTGTCGTGCACACAAGAACGTTAACCTTCCTAGTCAAAGACAAATTCAAAACAAAATCATTCATCGATAAGTGCAGGACAAGTTATTAGACGCCTTTAATAACGAGTCCTAACATTCCATCAAAGTTAAAAACAATCGAAAAAGGTAATTTATTAAAATTTTCCTTTTACAAAAGCCAAAATAAAAATAAAAGTTCCACTTTTAAACTCAAAAAGGGAGTCAAATTCCTGAAAATATAACATTAAGCTTTCACCAAGAAATCATAAACAGATCAAAGTTAACCGAAATTGGATAAAATTTAAGGAAATTTCGGGTTTAGCAATTAAAATCATGACAATTAAGTTTATATTCCAAGGACAAATATGGAATTAAATCAAATTTTCATTTTCAAATCTTTAAAATAGGTAAGGTTTTGCAAAAGTAACGTAAACCTCTAACAACGAATCAAGACTGGTAGCTTGGAAATTTAGAAGTTGTAAAAAAAGGAAGGTAACTTAGATAGTATAGATACAAGGTACGCTAAGAGGGTTCAAACTTAACCAACAAAAGAGCTATGGTGAACTTCCTAGGAGAAGAGTTGAAATCGAATCTACAAGGATATCAAAGATAGAGTTTCACAAGTTACGAGTGTCAAACTTAAAAGAGGAGCAAGATGAAGCGAGGAAATGAGGTATGAACGGTAACGCTTATGATCAGGGAAAAAGGGAAATTAGACAACAAGGAAACGCCAGGTACTCAAATCTCAAACACAACATCATCCCAAACGGTTCCAAAAACTTCCTAACCACAAAACTCATAACCACATCACTCCCAAGGATTTCCTCAAAACTCTTATGTTACTTCATCCTAAGCCATTCCTTGAAACAAGGTACTCCACTATAAGTGTGATCTCATCACTCCAAACCCTCAAACATCTACAAACGACTTCCACAAGATCAGGATCAAAACTACTAAAAGAGTTACACTCATAACCAACTATCGACCACTAGGAGTTCTCACTATGGTAAAATCCTTAATCAAAGATCATAATCCCAAGTTCTTTATACATTTCTAACATTCCAAACAAAATCTTATTCACACTTGAATATACAATCACACTGGTCACATTCCCCAAATTATAAAGATCACCAACCAAAAAGATAAATAGGTATCTCATACGAATTTTCCTACTCAACCTAACTTAAGTTCTACTAATCCAACTTCAACGAAAACAAGACTCACAAAGAATCCTCAAGGAGCATCTCACTCACTCTACAACATAGCCAACAATGCCATCACTCCACTAAGGAAACAAGAGTAACAACCAGGTCAGGAAATTATAGGAAATTTCAAAGGGATACATGAACATGACGAGATGTGAGATTAAAGGAGTCAAATAATAAAGATAACTAGTTAACACCACTAAGAGATATTAGAATTAGAGAGGTATTCAAGGCAAGGAAATAACAAGTAAACCTTTATACTTAAGAATCAAATCCAACCAAGGTATGAACGAAAGGGAGGAAAACGATTAAAGGTACGAAAGAGGATTTTAAGGCTTAATCCATATGCTTCCTAAAACTTAAGGTTCTCTCTAACAAGGTCACGCCTATTAGGGTATTATACCTCCATAACCAAACAACCAAATACCAAAACAAGGGTCATGGTAAAATAAACGCTCGCTCAAGGGGTGATGAATCGGTTAAATACTTCTTCCACCTATCTTATCACATATTAGGATTTCCCTAAAGCAAATCTACCACTCAAGTATAAAAGCATCTCTTTATCTCAAGTACTCGATACAACCTCAATGTTTTATAAACCAAAGAATGAATTGACAAAGACCTCTCAACAAAGTTCTCAAGGAACAACTAACATCAAATCACATCACCAATCTATACGGGATTGTTAACATCTTAAAAAATGGGTTTTCTTCCAAATTCATATTGTAAACTTATCTCATGTTTACTCCTAAGGTGACGACGCTCAACCTACTAAGCTTTCAAATCCCAACCATAAACAACAAAGCCAAGTTCTATAACTTTAATCACATAGGCAACTCATTCCTAACACAAAGAATCCACCAATCAATTATACTCACTTTGTCAAGGAACTAGGTATAAGAATCACTAAGTATGTCTCATCACATTACCTAAGTCTTTCTAACATCACGACCCCTCAAAACCAGAGTTAAGGGTCAAACATAAACAAACTCCACAAAAGTCAAATTATCCAACCATGGTCAACATTACTCAAAAGAAAGAGTACCATATAGAGGCGTTAAGGGAGGATAAGCAAGGAACAAAGCACAAGTTAGGAGGGTACAAGGGTAATTCCAAGGGATAAGAAAAGAGAGTTTAGAAGAAGCAAACATTAAGAAGTAAAGAGCAAGGCAAGGTACATAAAGATGGAGGAAAAACTTCGAGGAAGAAGAAGCATTCTTCAAAGTTGAACAAATCTTCAATTTCCGGCAATAGGCACCAAAACTTGATCTTCACGGCGGTAGGTTTACGGTTATTGATCCAAGGGCACAACAATTATTAAATGACAATCAACAAACATGTTAGAGCCTAACAAAGAGCAAACACACTACAGACTACCACCTTAGGTCCTTAAGTCTACCCATCTCTCATTCATTATTCAAGGTCAAGTTCAAATTAAATTTGGGGTACACGTATGTGCGTCGGGAGCAACATATGCTCTGATACCAACTGTGACACCCCGCGATAACGCGGAAATATGACTAATAAATTAAAACGGAATTTTGTGAGATTTTAAAAACTTTTAAGTTACTAGTTAAAGATTAGCACGCGGGTGCCACTAACGAAAAGAAACAGAACTACAATAGACGATTTTAGGTTATTATAACCCAAGTCTAGAAAGCGGGGAAAAGATATCCCACGAATAAACAAATTAAGGGTTTCTAAATTAGAAACTAAGGTCCAAGGGTTTAGTTCTCGCTAGCCCACACGTCTTCCCCACGTAAGCATCTTCAAACCTGTCATTCATGTAAACATGAACGCCACAGTCAGTGGGGAGTAACTCAAGGTTCTCCCAGCCACAATATGTCGAAATGCAGGTAACAAACAACATTTAATCAAACATATTAATCATGCAACATATACGAACAATAAAGAATAAGGAGATATAATGAACAATCATGGTGAGACAGGCATAATACTTTCTTAATAGAATAGGCATGGTATATGAGGATGAATATGCGATCAAGGAAATAGAATCACCAAGTCAACCCACTCATGTTGACACGACTCAACAAGTGTAAGACATATACTTAGTATGAACTCAAACAAGACAACCCTCTAGACTCCAACCTCTTGGTAGGACGACGATCATAATACGGTCCTAGTCTAAACCTGGCCAGACTCTCGGGATGGACGACACCCGATTCAACACACGATACCAAATCGTATCCAAGACTCGAAACATGGTACACCTAACCGTGCCCGAAAGTCGAGTAACCTCAAATCGGAACCTTGTCACCTAACCGTGACCCCCGGTCCGAAGAGGCGGAAGGAAAAATAGCCTAACTCGGAAACAATGGCACCTAACCGTGACCCAATGTCCGAGGGCAAATAAATAGGGAATGTCAAGTAGTCACACAATGTAAAATGTCACACTTGAGTCACAATAGGAGTAAGAATGATCATGCAAACGTCATATGATACGGGACCCTTAATGTCACATTCATACTCATGGCTTGCATCTCACCATGAGTACAGATGGGAACATTAATCCCAACGATCATATCGCGACTAGAGGGCTTATAGCTCACCTCTAGTATCTGATAGGACCAAGACTCTCACAACAGGACAATATAAGGCATTATCAAGAATACGACTCTTACAAGTACTTATTTATAATAAATATACCATTCTTGTATTATATTATTAAATATTCCACTTTATAATTTAACATGCCGTTTAAATAAAATATAAAAAGGCGATAATGAATAATTTACGTTAAATGAATTTACGGAATAAAATGTAACCAACACAAGTGGGTCATTCATAATTCTATACCATGATATTGGTCCATGAAGCACACAAGTCCAACTAATAAGGCATAAGAAGTCCAATTACCAATATCAAATGAGCCCAACAAATAAATATGTGAAAGAACGATATTAACGAATTACGTTATATAAAATACGAGACGGAACGACTCGAGTAAACCGAATTTGGCACTAATAGTATCCATAATATAGATGTGACCCAACTAGCCCCAAAATAAGTGTGCAAGCCCAATCTTGAAGCATAGCCAATCCAATTGGGTTAACATAATAAGCCCACAATAAATTAAGGCATATCAACATTAAAAGGAAACAAAAAGGGAAATGGAAATATGGTTGGTGTCCAAGCCTCCACCCGAGACCATCTCAAGGCAGCCAAGCCGTGGCCACACCCATGCCCCACGGCCAGCCACCATCCGCCAACAACAGCCTAGCCCACCCCCTGTCCTCACAGCCAAACACCCACCATGGCCAACACTGTCACTACAAACTCGTGCCCGAAGTTACCAAACAAGTAAAAGACGAAACAAAGTTGTGAGCATATGTGAGACGGGAATTTGCGACGGTAAAACGACTCAAGGTAGCCACCTCCGCACACCTAGACAGCCACCAACTACCCTCCAACAACTACCCATACAACCACTCCCCCACGGTTATCAAAACGGTCCAAAAACGGCCACAAAAGCGGTCATATGCAAACGCGTCAAGCTGTCCAATGGAGCAACCAGAAAAAGGTTCTAAACCAGAACTCACTCCAGCCTTGACAGGCCACCAACACGCCCTACAGCAGACCAAAAACGGCGTAAACCGCCCTTATTCCGACTGCCCCAAAACAGAGGACAAGACCATCCCTAAACAGACCATTACCAACAACGATTCAAGACGGAAATTCGAGCATAGCAAGACGAAACCTCCATGTAAATCACACAAATGAAAATAAGCATAAAGAACACAACTTTAACATGAAAAGGTTTAAAAACGAGTTTAGGGGGCGAAATATCGACTCATTGTCGAGTAACCTATCACCGTTACCTTTATCTCTTTCGACGAACTCGATTTTGACTCAAGGACACTCCAGACCGCCCAAGCTTGCTCCTAGGCAACACCATACACGAATTCGGCAAGGATTATCGAGCTGAGAAGGGACGGCCGAACAGAAAAAGGGGCAAGATGTCATCTTTCTTACATACAAAGAAGGAGGACGAGATGGGGAAGCCATTAGTGCAAAATTCATGGAATTTGGTTGAGGAATGAAGGAGGGATCTATGGTTGAAGGTCTAAAAATGGTGTTGTACGGGTTCTTATTTGTTCACTGCTGTTGTTGTTTTGTTTTCTCGCAAGGAAGGAGAAGAGGAAAAAGGGGAGTGCAGGGTGTGGGGTTGGGAATACAGTAAAGTAACAATAACCATAATATAGTAATACTAATAGTACATGTAGCATATATAATAATATATATAATGATAATAATAATAATAATACATAATAACAATAATAGTAAGAGAGATATTTTAGAGGTGGGGTGTAAAATATTAGGTGGGTGTGTCGTGTTGTCAAAATAGGATAGGTCGAGAAAGGTTAATCTCACAAGTAGAAATGTGACGGTCTATAACTAGACGGAAATTATTATTATTATTACCGTCACTATTATTATCCGACCAAAAATACGTATACATTTATTCTTATATAAATAATGTCCCAAAATATAATTAAATAATACGTACTTTAAAATATTCTTTTCATTAAAATCGTGCTTGAAATGAATTAATTAAATTAAATAATTTAAAAATATAAAATAAGGTAATTGAACGGTTAAATAAAGTTCAAATGTCAAAATGGGAAATTCGCGGGTGTTACAATCTGATTCGGAGGGTGAGTCTTCTAGCCTGTATAGTTTTCGTGTAAGAACACGTTTGCTCACATTTGCTCCATTGCTAAACATTTTTTCCTTTTGAAATGCAGGTCGCGCCATCCCGGTTCGTGGCTTTATGGAGGGTGCGAACCGGCTGCGGGCTACCGCCGTCGAGGCACTCGCTGGTGGCTGAGGACGTCAGGTATGAACCTTCCGTTTTTTTTTTGAGTTTTCTAATTTTCCTTTATGCTTGAAATGATTGACATGAGTCAGCTTTATTGTTTGCAGAGGGAGCGCGAGCTAGAGCAAGAGCTTGCCCAGTCTCGAGAGGAGACGGCTCCCTTGCTGGGGGAGCTCGAGGTTCGTGACGCCGAGGTTGCTGCTCTCGAGGCGAGAGTTGCTGAGCTAGACGGCGACGAGCAGTAGCTTCCGCGTTGCTTCTTGTTTTTGGCTGTATTTTTGTACATTTATACATTTTGGACATTTGGGTTTTGTCTTGGGGCTCGAGCCCCCAGTTTGGTGTACATATCCTTTTTTTGGTTGTATATAAAATAGACTGAGTGCCTTTGCTGCTGGGTTTTTTTTTTGTACCTGCGGGTTAGCTTTGAACAGGTTTGGTAGATGACGGTTTACACCGTCATGCTGCCGAAATTTACACAGAAATCACACAGAACACATATTTGTACATATGGCCTAAATTAGCGCAAAACAATGACTCGAAAATGTAAAGAAATGACCAGAAATGCAAAAAATTGGTCGAAATGGCAAAATGCGTAAAGATTTGGTCGGAAATGGCCGGACGGTAGGGAGGGTTACCCCCTAAAAAATGAAAAAAATAAAAACATATAAGTTTGAAATGGGAAAAAAGCAAAAGAGAAATGTAAAGTTCGAAAAAATGATATAATTAAATATCAAAATGTAAAAAAGAATAAATGAAATTAAATTGGTGAAATGATTCCCGAAAAAAAGAAAATTAAAAAGAAATGTATAAGTGTGCTAAAATGGCGAAAATGTCGATATCGTCTCGAGGTGCGTGCCCGGGAATTTAGGAAACATGAAATATGGTAACTTGACGCATTTAACAAAAAAATAACCCGTATGAATAGAAAATTATTCGTTGAGGAATTTAGGAAAGATCCAACGCAGAAAATCACAGAAAAAGAGCTGAGGAAGAGGCGCAGCAAGAGGTGCGTCCCTTCGAAGAGGCGCAGCACCTACTGCGCCTGTTCCCCCGTGTGTCCGTTTTGACGGATTTTAGGAAACAGCTTTTAGTATAAATAGAGACGTCGTAGGAGGTTTTATTCATATAATTCATCCGTCTTTCTTCGTCTTATTACACGAAAACTCCCAAAAGTAGCCTACATAATGAATACTCTTGAAATTCGTCTAAAAGAGTGAACAAATAAGTTCTCTAGTGTGAAGAAGTATGACATGGGTGCTTATAATTTTGGAGCACTTTTGAGCTTGAAATCGATCAAGGTAGTCAAACCGTTTCTCGATGCTTGTCTTTACTATTGAGACCCTAATCATCACGTATTTGCCTTTCCTAGAGGAGACATTTGCCCATTTCCTGAGGAGATTGCTGCGATTGGTGGTTGGGATCCGGAACATTTACCTGCTATTCCCTCCACTTCTCAAGGGTATAAGAATAAGTTTAGAGACTTGCTTAGATTGGCTAGAGTTGATGTTGACCGTCTTGTGACCTCTAAAGGAGTGCGAATGTTGGATTTCATCGATCGCTTCATCAACAAGGCTGATCCTACTGTTTCTTATGTTGAAAGGCGAAGGGCATTCGGGTTTTGCCTACTTCATGTATATGTCCTTCAAGGGCATGTTGATGAGGACATGACGGGCGACCCTCGTCTTTTGAGCCTGATTGAGCAAATGGAGCGGCGCAGGATCCCAGCTTGCCTGTGTTTAGGAGAGATCCTATTGGGTTTGGATAACAAGAAAGTCAACCGCGACCTACCGTATTTGGGAAGTCCCATTATTTTGCAGGTAAAAGAGCACTTTTTCTTTTTTTTTCGTTTCTCTTTTTTTTTTCTTTTTTTTTTTCTTTTTTTTTTCTTTTTTTTTCTTTTTTTTTTCTTTTTTTAAATACCCGCTTTTGGTAGGTTTGGCATATGGAGCGTCTTCGATTGATCGAGCCACGAGTTAATGTTCCTTCTTACCATGCTCGTTCGATTGCAATGAGGACCAGGCTTTACATGGTGGACTTCACTCGAGTGTTCAACTACTGGAAAAACAAGTTGAAAAGTGAAGATGGCCCCTTAATTAGATGGATTGTACCATGGTGGCACCTCAAATCTGTTACTGGAGTATCTTTATTGGATCCTATCCGAGCTGTTCGCATTCCCGGCTTGGAGTTTATGATATGCATTTTCCCGGAGAGGTTGATGAGGCAGGTTGGATTGAAGCAGATGATCCCGAAGCTTGACAACTGTCCCGCAGACTGCGGTGGCGCTTACTACGGAGAGTCGAAGAGAGTGGGCCATCAAATGGGCTCAGAGGAACATTTGGTTCTTGAATTCTTCTGTCAGTGATCTATGGGTGTCAGATTCCTATATGTGGTGGAGGAAGGCCGCCACTCCGGAGGAGCGCAAGAGACTGAGGAAGCGTGAACCAGTTGACTACAAGGTTCGCGAGGTGGAAAAGGAGAAGGAGAAGCACCTGACCGAGGGAGAGGAAGAAGCCGGGTTTCGAGTTGTTCATCCTTCGAAGAAATCGAAGACTTCTCCTGCCGTCGAGATGGTGGTTGGCAAGAATGGCAAAGCGAGACCACGAGAGAGACCATTGGTGATTAGGTCAGAAGTGGCGCAGGAGCGTCCGGCTCGAGGTCGCGACAAGAAGTATGATAAAAATGACAAATGCAAAGGGAAAATGGATGAATAGCCTATGTCTCTAATTATTATTTATTATTATTATTGGAATAAGAAGGTGGGGTTTTTAGATTCCTAGCCTATTTATTTTTATTATGATCTTATTATGTAACGTAATATTATTATGAAATGAAGTAAAAGAGGTTAAATGGTTATGAAACCGTTGTGGTTTTCTTTTCATTATTCTTGTCGAATTTCAAATGCATTTGCAAATGTCCTTCTATTTACATTTAAAGCAATTAAGTGGGTTGTATCCCGTGAAGGATTGCCTACGTATTCATTAAAAAAATGAAATCAAACCCTTGCGCGTAGTTCGAGTAAATGTAAAAGAGTAATTGTTCTAAGCAAGAGCTTGTAATGAACTTTAGAAAATAAGCATGTGCTTTGCTTACTCTGAAAATGCAATTTAGTTTATTTGATGATATGAGAATGACAAATTGTCAAAATGCAAGAGCAAGATGACATTTAGCTTGATTCAGCTTGGCCAGGGGCCGTTTATTTCGTGCCACAAGAGCGACACGTGAGGTTACGCGAGGCGTGTTTTTTGCTCCTACTCTAGGCATAATAACGTTTTAATTGGTCAAGGTTTGTTGGGTTGGTAAATTCGTTCCCGTCTAGGTCTATGATCCTAACCGCACCCCCTGGAAGTATGGACTTGACTAGGAATGGCCCGGCCCAATTGGGTTTGAATTTTCCTCGTGGATCGACAGGTAAAAGAGCCCTAATGGATTTGAGGACCAAATCTCCTTCCTTGATGTTCCTTTGCTTAACCCTTTTGTTGAAGGCTCGTTTGATACGCGCCTGATATGTTTGCACATTATGTAATGCTTGTAACCTTTGTTCATCCAGGAGGATGAGTTATTCGTATCTGTCCCTCTTCCATTCGGCTTCGGGTATTTGACTTTCG
The DNA here is from genome assembly GCF_048544455.1 of Silene latifolia. Taxonomy (NCBI): domain Eukaryota; kingdom Viridiplantae; phylum Streptophyta; class Magnoliopsida; order Caryophyllales; family Caryophyllaceae; genus Silene; species Silene latifolia. The sequence continues at coordinate 71,455,670 of NC_133532.1, forward strand.
AGTAAAATACGCAAGGATGGTATTTCTAGCTTGACTGGTTGTACGGCTTCCATGCAGTAGGTCAAATAGAAAGGAGTAGCCCCAGTGGGCGTCCTAACGAATGTATGGTATCCCTATAAAGCAAAGGGTATCTTGCTCGGCCAATCTCTATAGTTATCAATCATTTTCATGAGAATTGTGACAACGTTTTTGTTCGCTTCCTCTACCGCGCAATTGGTTTGTGGTCTATATGGCGAGGAGTGGTGGTGATTGATTTTGTACTTGGCTAGCAATTGTTCAATCTCAGCTTGGAAATGTGATCCATTGTCACTGATGATCTCATGTGGGCAACCATATCGACAGATGATATTGGTTTGTATGAACTTTGCCACGTTCTTGGCTGTAAGACTGGTGTAGGAAGCTGCTTCTACCCACTTGGTGAAATAATCGATTGCTACTAGGATGAAATAGTGACCTCCTGTTCCAGCTGGAGTGATCTTGCCGATGATGTCAATTCCCCAAGCAGAAAATGGCCAGGGAGATGTCATGGTGTAAATCAATGAGGGAGGAATATGTTGCACATTCCCGAAGATCTGGCAATTATGGCAATGTCTCACATATTTGATGCAATCATATTCCATCGTGGTCCTATAGTATCCTAAACGTGTGATTTTCTTTGCCATCATGGGTCCACTCATGTGAGGGCCATATTCTCCGTCATGGACTTCTTCCATCACTTTTCGTGCCTGTGAATGATCAAGACAACGTAGGATTACACCAAGAGGTGTTCTTTTGTATACTTCTCCTTGCATGAGGACGTATTGGGAAGCTAGTAAGCGGATAGCGCGTTGTCCCCTTTTGTCCATTTCTGGTGGATAGGTGCCGTTGCGTTTGAAGTTTAGGATTGCTTGGAACCAGGGTTCCTCCGCAATTTCCTCTTCATCGGTGATTTGGTGCACGTAAGCTGGCTCTGATCGTCGTTAGATGCATAAAGGCATTTCTACCATACTATCTGGCATGTTATTCAAAGATGCGAGTTTTGCAAGAGCATCCGCAAATTGATTTTCTTCTCGAGGTAGATGTAAGTAGGTTACTTGATCGAAGAATTGGGCTACTTGGTCTATTCTGGCTTGATAAGGCGCCAAGATTTCGCTTCGGATTTTCCAAGATCCCGTAACTTGATTGATGATCAAAGATGAATCCCCATGTACTCGAAGATTCTTGATGCCTAAACTTACTGCCGCTTGCAATCCAATGAGACAGGCTTCGTATTCTGCAGCGTTATTTGTCACCTCGAAGTCGAGTTTGACAGAGATTGGTGTATGCTCGCCTTCAGGAGAAATGAGCAACACTCCTATTCCAAATCCTCTTAAGTTCGATGCTCCATCATAATAGAGGTCCTAGGAGTCTATATCTGTTTGGAGTATGTCCTCATCCGGGAATGACCAAGTGTCTATCGTTTGTGCATCATTGATGGGATTTTCTGCGAAGAATTCGGCAACGGCGCGCCCCTTTATGATTTTCAAAGGTACATATTTAAGATCGAACTCAGAGAGCATCAAAGTCCATCTCGCTAGACGTCCATAGAGAGCGGGTTTCTCGAAGAGGTATTTGACAGGATCCATTTTGGAGAATATTTTGACGGAGTAGCTAAGCATGTAGTGGCGTAGCTTCTTCGTTGCCTACACAAGAGCGAGGCTTGTCTTCTCGAGTGGTGTGTATTTGCACTCGTACTCCAAGAACTTCTTGCTAAGGTAGTAGATGGCTCTTTCTTCTTTTCCTATAGTTTGAGCTAGCATGGCGCCCATGGCCGTTTCGATTACCGTAAGATATAAACCAAGAGGTTGATCTCGTTGAGGTGGCATGAGCACTGGTGGTTTGGCTAGTATTTCCTTGATTCGGTCGAAAGCCTTATGATAGTCATCATCCCACATGGTGTGATCTATTTTCTTTAACTTCTTGAATATGGGTTCGCAGATCATGGTGAGCTTCGATATGAATCAACTTATGTATTGAACCTTGCCTAGGAATCCCCTAACTTCTTTCTCTGTTTGAGGTTGCGGCATTTCGATTAAAACTTTGATATTTGAAGGGTCTATTTTTATACCTCGTTGGCTAACCACGTATCCCAGGAGTTTTCCTGATGTTACTCCGAATGCGCATTTCTGAGGATTGAGCCTCATGTTGTACTTCCGTAGTCTCGAGAAGAACTTACGAAGGTTCGCAATATGTCCCTCTCTTTCCTTGGACTTGAAAATCATGTCATCTACGTATACCTCAACTTCTTTATGCATCATGTCATGTAAGAGTGTAGTTGCGGTGCGTTGGTAGGTAGCTCCGGCGTTGATTAACCCAAATGGCATAACCGTGTAGCAGTAGGTTCCCCATTGAGTGACGAAGGAGATCTCATGCATGTCCTCTAAGGCCATCTTGATCTGGTTATATCCCGTGTATCCGTCCAAGAAGGATAGCAACGCGTGTTCCGCTGTAGTGTCCACTAATATGTCGATATGTGGTAGAGGAAAGTCATTCTTAGGGCTTGCTTTGTTTAAGTCTCTAAAGTCAACACAAACACGGATTTTCCCATCCTTTTTGGGCACGGGTACTATGTTAGCCACCCAGTCTAAGTACTCGGAAACTTTGATAAACCTGCCTTTGAATTGTTTATCGACTTCTTCTTTGATTTTAAGAGCCCATTCCGTCCCCATTCTTCGAAGCTTCTGTTTCACGGGTTTGAACCCTGGCTTGATTGGGATTCTATGCTCTGTAATCTCCCTGTCGATCCCTGACATATCTTTGTAGGACCAAGCGAAAACGTCTTTGAACTCGTGTAGGAGGTCTATGAAATCGGCCCTTTTGGTGGGGCTCAGGGTTGTCCCTATCCTAGGTTCTTGAGGTTCTAATTCAGTTCCTACGTTGATGGGTTCAGTATCTTCTATCAAGGGTCCCCCTTCCCCCTCTTGTAGTATTTCTTTGGCTATGTAGGGAGGTATCTCGATTGAGTCAGGGTTTGGGTCATCCTCATCATCATCGTAAACAGAATTGTATTCAAGATAACACGAAGAGTAAGCAGAACCTGATTTATTCATATTAAGATTTAAGAAAAGTTGAAACAGAGAAGCCATCTGATCTGTGGTCAGTGATGGTAAAGGGACAGCGATTGGGACATTTCCCAAACTACTGTTGCTATTCGACACTAGGCTAGGAGAAACGAGGGGAGTGGGAATGACGATAGGAGGAGACTCTCTGGGACCTTCTCTAGACTCTGACTCTGACTCCGACTCTGACTCTGACTTGAATTCATCGTCTTCTGGTTCTCCTTTGAACATCTTTCCTTCTCCAGTAGTGAGCTTGAAGAGTCTTCCTTGGTTGTTTGTCTACTTGATCGATTTTCTCCATCCTTTCTGCTGAATGGTGTTGATTTCTGTGATTAATGCGGTAGGGTTGAAGTGATCATCTTGAAGTATCATAGTAATGATCTCGTCCTGCGCGGCTCTAACAAATCGATCTTCTCCAAACAGTAGACTCATGGTGATGATTGGAGAAATGGTGGAGTAGTTCCCTTCATTTTCTATTGCATGAACTTCATCTTCGACTGGGGAGATGAGATGTGAACAATCTATGGTAGATTCTTCATTTGTAATCACTAGAACTCCAAGAGTATTCTTAGTGTTGTTAGGCTTACCTCCAGGTGGTATTGGTAGGTGACCGTCTTCAATCATGTCTTGAAGTACATTTTTCAATTTGTAGCATTTCTCTGTATCATGTGCCTTACCTCTATGGTATTCGCAGTACGAATTCTCATCCCAGAACTTGGATTTCTTTTCTCGTTCAGGCGTAGGGCCTATGGGTTGAAGTTTCCCGAGCTTTATCAATCTTTTCAGAGCGTTGGAGTATGTGTCCCCTATATTTGTGAATTTCCTTAGAGGGTTACTCTTTTCAGATGGCTCAAGGAGGTTAACTTCATCAGTCTTGCTAGTAGAGCCGTAAGAACGACTTGTTGAGCCTTGATATCCACGACCTATCGTTTTGGACAAGAGACCTTTACGAATGTCATCTTCGATTCTTGTCCCTAGTACAGTAAAATCTTTGAAAGTCTTGACGTTTTGATACCTCAAATGATTTGCATAGATGGGGTTTAGATTGTCCACGAATTTCTCCACAAGGGTAGCCTCATCCGGACGTTCAACAAGTTGAGTACTAGTCTTCCTCCACCGACTTAGGAAATCGGTGAAACCTTCTTTGTCATTTTGGGTAAGAACCTCTAAAGTGCGCATGTTGACTTGGATTTCAGCATTATCCGCATATTGTTTAGCAAACTCGATTGCGGCATCCTCCCAAGTAGCGATTTTCTTGTGATCTAGCGAATAGAACCATTGCTTTGGGATGGTGTCCAGAGATGAAGGAAAGATCCTTAAGAACATCTCGGGTTTAATGCCCTTAATAGACATGTAATCCTTGAAGGCACGGATATGGTTCAAAGGGTTTTCATGCCCCTTGAATTTGAGAATATCCGTCATGTTGAAGTTGGTTGGCAACTTGGAACTCAGGTCTCATACTTGCGATTATTCTTCCTATAAATGTCATCCCCTTTAAGATACATCAATTGCTCCTCTAAGTATTGGAGTCGTTTCTCCGCTGCAGTGATACCCATGGGAGGGTTTTCATCCCCGAGGTCATTCACGAAGTCATCAACGATTTCACTTTCTCGAAAAGGCATCCTCGTTTCTACGGCATATATTCAGTTCTCAATGGTGTCAAGGCGATCATGCACTTGGTCTTGAGTAACTTGGAGACGAGCTAGCGCGGTTACGATTTGATCATTACTATCTTGGAGTTGATTGAAGTTCACGTCCCTTGTTCCAGGCATCTTTGGAAACTGGATAAGAGATCGACGATAAATCAAAACACGATCGACCACTCTAGCACACTTACTTGAAAAGAAATATTTTGACTCGTGAAGTGGGAGTGTGCCACTTGTGTCAGTAAGCTTTGAGGAAATGACAAAATTTGAAAAATGTTGGTCCTAGTCAACTTTAGTGTAGTTGTAGGAGTGGACTCGAAGTGAGGTTTTGAAATGGGTTTCGATGCCCGAATTTTAACTCGACAATTGGACAGAGTTTCTGCTTGTTTTGCTCTAGTATTAGGCCCAAGTTCGAAATTTTACATGTTAAAGGAGGATTTTGCATTTTACAAAAAATCGTCATGGTTTCGTTTAGAAAAGGGTGATCACGTATGGTAAAAACAATATACAAGCATTATAACGGGATGCTGAGTGCATTTTAAATGGGTTTTGGTTTTAAAGGGTAGGTTGCCATACCGAACAATCAAACCCGAAGTCTGTGGAGAGGCTCGTACCAAACAAGAGTAAGGCCGATTCCTAGTCCATTTCCTCAAGTAGTGAAAGTCCTTGATACAAACAAGAGTAAGCACCATGGTATGGATGACGTCAATCGCTATCCATCCTTAGGCTAAAATAGGAATTAGGACCATTTAGACGGGACGATTGGTCGAATGGGTTGGGTTAGGCCTAGGAAGGCCGAATGAACGATCTAGGAAGACCGAGTTATGAAAACCGACAATTGTCTTGTACAAACTATTCCCTAACCATGTTCAAGTTTCACCCTTTTGGCTACACGTAAGTGTATTATCCCCAGCGGAGTCGCCAAACTGTGGACAATGGGCCCACGGGGGCGCTTGGGAGAGAACAAGAGTTTGCATTTGTGGAGTCGCCACCAATTTATTGTGGAAAATTGGAAACCGTTCGAATACCTCGTGTCATGTCAAGACACAAAGTAGTGACATGAACACCAAGAACTCGTTACCCTTAGCATTCTATGTCTAGAATGACTCTCGTGGATGCCAATGAACACGGATGTTCACAGAGATCTGGAGTAAGGGTGAGGGTACGTATTAGGAAGCTCTTTTGATCGAACACCTAATCCCGCCCGCCTCGATAGCGGCCTCTACTAATGATTAGGGAAATTGTCTATACTCGATATATTGTCGATTATATGCATGCAATGCAACATCCAACGTTTTAATCCTAACATGTGAGAATTAGACTATGTAGGTGAAACATGTAGTTTTAGCATACAATTAGGTCGAATTGGGATTTAAGTTCAATTACATGTGAAATCATACACGCAATAAAAAGATACAATGATAAATACAATAAAGGAAAATTACAATAATGAAAATTATAATAATTACATCGGGTTTAAGGATTTACGTCGAAAATACATCTAAAACGGATAATTTGGGAAAGAAAGAAAATGAATGAATAGAATTTAGGCGATAATACGATTAATAGTTAATTAATTACATAATTAAATAAACTAGGTCAAGGCAAAACAGGAGTTCAGAGACAGAAGTCTGCCAGGAATAGGCGCAGCAGAGCTGCGCCCTCTGGAAGAGGCGCAGCAGTTGCTGCGTCTGTTCCTTAGCTCAGTTCTGGCTGTGAAGCCGGAATTGCGAATTGTTAATGCTCGTTGGTGATTTTAAAGATCGATTAGTATTATTTACTCGGATGAAAGTGATTAGCAGGTTATTTACATATGATTGATGGTCGTGAAAGCAATAAACATGGATGAAACTAACTAAATCGAATTAATAACAGATTAACGAGATATTAATGAGCAAATTGATGAACTAATTAGGTTAAATATGATGAATTAATGATGAACTAATGATGAACATGATAAGAAACAGGTGGAAATATATCAAAGATCGAATTCCAGAAACTCAATATGAATGAATCGAATTTTTATAATCCGGTTTTGACTTTAATGACGAAAACCTGCAAATATTAATTACTTGGAATTTAAGTCGGGAATTAATGTGATGAACTAATCACTAATGGTGATGAACAATTTACACGTCAGATTATTATGCTATTATATCAAGGAATCGAAGAACAAACGAAAACAAATAAAAAACAAACGAATTGAGAAAGGACGAAGGAAGAAGAAAGGAAGCAGGAACTGCGGCAGCCTCACGAAGAGGCGCAACAGGTACTACGCTCCTTCGAAGAGGCGCAGCAGTTGCTGCGTCCTTTCTCGACGGATATTCTCTGATTATCCGTAAAAAGGGTTTTAAACAAAGGGTTTTAGAATTCGGTTTTAATTGTATTTTCGACATAAACCTTACAATATGATTACAATAAATAAATGACAATAAATAAAAGAGAGATTTACACCCTCAGACTTACATGTTTGATGAAACGAGATGAACTAAGTTAACGTTAGTGATGCTCGACTCGAATGTAACGAAAGTGCCCTCGTAAGAGGAAAACGATTAAGATTGATTAAAGTTGATTATTGTGGAGTTGGTCAAATTGGCCAGTCATGCAAAACGAGGCTGGTACTCAGAAGGATCTGAGCTTACGTGGTCGAAAGTTCAAGCACGTAGACGCCAAAAAGAAAGAACGTGGTCTAGAATGCAAAGGGAGAAGAGAAGGGCGGACACTCGCATGAGAAATATGAGGAGCGAAGGCTCCTATTTATACTAATCACGCGGAGGAGGTAGGGTTTTCGGAGAAACTTTGGAAGTGAATCTTGAAAAGATATTAAAAGATACGAACAAATACGCAGAAAAGGACTTGGGAAGAGGCGCAGCAGGCACTGCGTCTCTTGGAAGAGGCGCAGCACCTGCTGCGTCTATTCCCAAGTGGTTTCCTCCTGTGGAAGAAAGATTTACGTGTTTAGAAAGATTTTGTGTGAATATTACGGGAAATTGTTTACCAAAGACTAAAAGATTTATAAAATATGGAATAGAAATATCCGGAATATTCCAGAACATTCCGACTCGGCATTTTAATAATTGTCAGAAAATGAAAACGGTTTTAGGCACGGACTCCAAATGTACTCTAATTACTGTCAGAAAAACCGTATCGGCGCGTCAATGACAATTAAGACGTAGACATAAATGTTTGAGCGATCACTTGACAATAAACATACGAACTGTCAAAAATCGTTCCGCGTACCAAACATGCGGCCTAATCATCACCGGGTTGTTAGAAATCTATATCTCATTACTAAACATATTCTTATAAGTTTCAAATTTATTTAATCATAAAATAAATTCTAGATCTTATGCATGCAAACTAAAAAGGTAAGAGAAGAAATCATGTTCCTTACTATGATAATTTCGGTCATATTGGGCACCAACAAGATCTCCTTCTTGTTAGTTCTTGAGCTTTCCATTAATGGATGAACATTCTTGACTTCAAATTAGAAGTCCTCCAATTAGTAACACCCAAAACTAACCCTTAATCCCACAAACTAACATGTACTAGATGTTTGTAGTGTAGTTTACCTTAAAATCGGTTACTAATACTCATATATTACATTAATAATTTTAGTAATCTTTTTGAACAAATTGAATCAAAACTCATCTTTTTGATGAAGATTAAAGAGAGAGAAGAGAGAAAAATACATGAACTTTTTGCATCTGTTATATGAATGAATGATAAGTGAAAAATTAAGAGAATAAAATTCTCTATCATCACCTCACAAAAACCGGTTGGAGAGGGTGGGTAATAGGCTCTTTTATTTTTCCTTTTTGTCTTCAAAAGACAAAAAGGTGTAAGTCTTTTGCATAGTCAAGTCACTATCAATAGTCATGGACAAATGAACAAGACAAATGAATAAGACAAAACTACTAAAAGAGCCACCCAATTTTCGGTTTCAATAGTGTAATATGGAGTCCATTTTATTTTTGTCAATTGTACAATTGTATGTCATGTGACATGTGATATGTCTTATGTCATGTTTTAATTTAAAATGCATATTTAACAAATTAAATATCATTTACAAATTAAATAAATCATATTTAACAAATTGACTAGTAATATAAAATTACTTTCTCATAAAATGGTCATTTAATTACTAGTTAGTATAATTCACAACATCTTGTAATTATAACTGACTTATCATCCTCATCTCGCGTGTTTCGCAAACACCGATTAATTTTAGTAATATAACTTCTTAAATTACTAAATAAAATCTCATTTAATCACATTATAATAAGATGTCATTTTTTCTCTCTTATAATAATTTGTTCAATTTTAAGAAATTAATTAATCTGTATCGGCGTACAACTAATTAACTTTTTCAATTAAGGGAATCGTCCTTTAGGTGTGACCTCAAGGGATCAACTGATCACCACCGTCGCACGACAGTAATGTCAAACTCTAGCCAGCCAATCATTACCGATATGTGTGGACCAGTTGACTATATATATAATGTATCATCCCTTCCGTATTCTTGTAATGAGATTTAAATATGATCGACAATTGTGATCGCATTATTGTCGGAGGACACTTACTCCAACAATCTCCCACTTATCCTCGACAAGTGTGCGTCACCAATTCTCTTGTCCTATTACTATCTCCTACTCAATGCAACGTGTCTTTCGGGTCGTACTTGCAAGTGATCATATCGAGAGTGGTTTCCTCGATCTGGAGAATAACTGATTGACCGGAGTTATCTACCATAGATACCATCCGAGCGTGGCCACGCATTTTCAGTTCATAACTCCTCGAGTGGCCCTGAGATATTGTTTTAACCTTGACAAAGGGGTGGACAATTCCTATCGCACTTATTCCCTTCGACTAGCCACAGCCATCATAACCAAAAATATGCCCATTTGACCCCATTTACGAAGGTCGTAGTAACACAAATCAAAGTTAATCAAAGCGTGTGCCATCTTAGGCGAACAGTCTTTAGTCAAAAGAATCGACTCATTAGAATACTATAGTAGCTCTCGCCACGACCAGGCTATATAAATTTGCGAACTCTATAATCGGTCAACCCGCAAAGTGTTCCTAACAGTCTGCCTATATGATCGACTAGTCATCTCACATGACTCTATGGCACTTGAACTTGCCATCAATCGCATCACACTCTAGTCACTTCGAGACGTCACCTCATACAAGTGACTATGGGCGAATACAATGTTAATCCGTGTTCACTTTAACGGGGTTCAATGTTGTCTCTACAACCCGTTTGGATGTAACAAAGTATAAAAGGAGTTTTTAAAGTAAAAACTCGAACGACAAATGCGATTATTACATATGAATAGTCAATGCCTGATTACTATTTCATGTTCTATAATCTAATTTGAACTTGTATGTAGTTGTTCATTTCAATTCAATTGAAATGACATGACTCATCATGTTTAGCCTATGAGAAGGCTTTGGTTAGTAGGTTTTATCAACTTCTTGTACCTTACTCAACCTTACTACATACTCGTTTTCCTTTGTAATGTATACATTTGCATTACAAAACTTTCTGAGTACGTGTCGAGATCCAATCAAGACATAGGTCATCTAGCCTAAGAATAGCTCCCACTGTTTTCACAGTGTGCGGGACTCATCCTCTTGCACATCTCATGATTGCAAGTGTACTCAATTTCCGTTATAAATATCACTCATTGTTCTTTATTGCCTAGAACGATTCTAGAAAATCTACTTCTTAATTAACATAGACACAATGGTATCTTAACCATCCTAATGTGTTTTGATTATGGTTTTGTCAGAAACCATGCGCAATCTCAATTGTCAATTGTCACTTGTATAACACCCTTACACAAAATTGCATCAAAAACACTTTGCTTTACTTCCTTAATGCTTCTGCAAGCACTTAAGGGTAATCTTTATGGCTTACTTGGTAAAGATTACTTAAATTCGATTTTAAAACAATTCATCATACTCGAAGCATATGAAGTGTTATACATCATTTCCTATTTAATTTATTCAGCAGCGGAAGCAAATGGAATCAATCAAATATGTTCAATTTAATTGAACTAGTCATGAATCTTATCAACATAAGACTTCATATTGACGCTAATATCATGTTGAGTTATCTACATAAATCTAGATATTAAAGATGTATTATATTACTCCAAAAGTCTTAAATCATTCGCAATGATCAATATGTTATCCACATATAAGACTAATTAAAATTACCGTAACTCCCACTAAACTCCATGTATAAACACAACTTCTCGACTTATCGAGAAAAGTTGTATAACATGATCAAAACATTGATTCCAACTCATTCATGTCCTACTTAAGACCCTCTCTTAAGTTTCACATTATCTTAGGATTGTAAGAATCAATAAAACTCATGACATGTAATGAATACATTCCTTCTTTTGAAGAAGTGGGTTTTAGATTCACTTGTTGTATGCATATCCTCATAATGAAACACAATCCCTAAGAAGATCCAAATAGACTTAAGCATTTCAATTAGTGCAAAACCCTTTGCAACCAATCTTGCTCTGAAATCTCTCTTTATTAGTGCAAAACCCTTTGTCACTAATCAAGCCTTTTAATTTCGGATTTTCATGGCTCTAAGCCTTGTATTGAGTTGTGACTTAAACACTCTCATGTAAGTCATATTTTCATTACTTTCCAGTAGTAATCAACTTGAATCAAACATTTTCTTTGTAAGTTCTTTTACTTTCTTAAAAGTAACATGAATTCATCATCTTTAACAAGTGACGAATTTAACCTCCTAGGTTTTAAAGAAACAACATCTTACACAAAATACAAAACGTCTCATGTAGTCAAGAAAGACCAGTTTCTTGTGACATAAAATTCTCTGTGGCATTCTTTGTGGCTCTTGAATAATTTCTCCCGCTCTGTCTTCTAGAAATAAACTTGTATTTTAGAAAGACAGCTTCACGAGCCGCAAACCCGTCGTACTCGTGTCAATTGAAAGGGAAAAATGAGCATTTGTTTCTTGTGTAAGCTTACAAACATGGTACATTACCATTTCATACCTCATATGATTAGTGGAAAATAATTTAGACAAAAATGATAAATTCCCCAAAAGGATCAAGTAACTCAAGGTAACTTGATTAAAGTCCAAACCATATCGAATAACGTTTGAATTCTTTATGCAACCACACATTATCCCATAATGCGTGTTAAGAGAGATTAACCTGTGATATTATATCATATTTTATTTGGCTTATATCAAAGTCTTCACTTTGATAACCCTTATCACGACTAAACGTGATTCCTTGAACTCTTTGATCGTCTTCAAAGATTTCTCTATTTACCTTATTAAGTGAACACATTAGCATCAACATAAATCGTTGGTAAATGAAAATGATCAACCTATTATTGATCAATGATATACAACCTCGATCTCCTTTTCAACCAAAAGGCATGAGACATCTTGCTTTGAATACAAGATACGCATATACCATTAACAATCTAATGGTTTCAAGAGTACTCGATAACTCTTTGCTTTCATCATTCCATAATTTAAGGTTTAATCTTGGGTTACCAATTTGAGTCTTGTAACATCTTCATAATATATCATTCTAGTTTGGTTTAGAACATAATCACCTTGATAATGGGCTAGCCATACATCAAATCGTGGTGTATAGGGTCATAAAGGTGAAACCTCTTTTATATCTTAACAAGTTTGTATTCTTATTTAGAGTTTATGTACTTAATAGTCATAATTAAGTACAACTCTAAACCCAAAAACTAGATTGAGTATACAATGACTCTATCTCTCGACTTCATTGTTTCTAGTCGTCATATTCTAATCATCCTATGTATCAAACATAATGATGAAAACCTCCACTGGTTTCTAATATTGACGAAATAGTTCTAGCAAAATTTATATTTAATCAGATAAACATTGAAAGAAGAAGGTCCCATTAGATGTCCCACAACTAACTTGCTGATTCTTCAATAATTTGGGGTAGTTTCCTTTCTAGTGTCCAACATTTAAGACAGTGGAAACTTTATTGGTCGGGATTGATAGGTTTAGTATCCCTATTCTCAACAACTTTACTTTTAACATTACCTTGTATCAATTCCATTCTAATTTTACTTCTTGAACCTCATCCTTTTCTTAACGGTTTAAGAAAATGCTCCCACTCATTTCAACGAGTCTTTACTTAGAGAAGCAAAGTTGAATCTTATGAAGATTACTCTTCAATTTATTCGTTTTAGTCTTAAAACTTTCATTGTAGTGGTTGCATTATTTTGGTAAATTTATATATTCTGACAAATCTAATTACCAAAACAATTTATCACTTCAAGGTACTTAATTCAATTAAGTATATGAAAAACAATCCATTGTAAGTAGATGTGTTAGTCAAGAATCAAAAACCTGTTTGATAATGAATAACTTTAATCTATACTCTTTACAAGAGATCCTTAGCAATGGTTCATTTGAGGTTTTGGAAGCAAATTCATATTTGTCTTTAGTTACGATGTTTTAATGGAGATTTGAATCAAAAATCGAAATGATATCGTATATGAATTGTGGTAAAGAAATAGAACAATATGATAACGGAATAGTGGAACACTTAACATTTATCGTTTTATTAATACTTGTAAATAACAAGTAAAGCATTTACATAGTGAGCTCTACCAAACTATTGAAGGAAATGTAGATTCATATACAAACTAACATACTCATATATGTCTAAATTAATTTGTCATAAAATTAAAACGGATTTTATGCATACAAACAATAATAAAATAGAGGAGAAATCATGTCCTTACTTTGATGATTTCGGTTAAATGGGCACAAGAGAGATCACCTTTCTCTCTTGTTCTTGAGCTTTTCCTTATGGAAGAACAAGATCCAAGTGTAGGATCTCTCCCTAAGCTTTATACCCAAGGCTTTCTCTTAATTTAATTAATATTACAAATACTAGTATAATATTAATCAAGGTAGAAAATTGAACCAAAATATTATTTAACACTTGAATATTTCGGTTTTTATGAGAGAAGAAGAGGAGGATTTTTCTTCTCACTAGAACTAATTTTTGGATGATAAGTGGAATGAATGATCTCACTAACACATTTTAGTGTAATAATAGGTAAAATTAGATGAAAAACCCATAATGGTTTTTGTCATCAAAAACCGGGTGGAGGGGGGCTTTATGGGTAAGCCAATGCATGAAATTGTTGCTCTTAACAATGTTCATAGGCTTGCATGGCTAGACCATTAGGTAATCATTATGTTTACTTAATAAATTAATCAACACAATATTAACCTAATACCCCATTAATTTCGGTACAAACATAATATGGTGTCCATATTATTTTTGTCAATTTCTCAATATGTAACATGTCACATGTAACATAATTTGTTATGTATTTTTAACATATTAAAAATCAACGTATTAATAAAAATACGTCACATACAAAAAATTGATTTAGTAATTTCATAATTACTTGTGCCGAAATATTTTACCATTTTATAAATCGTATTTACAAAGATTCATTCAATTTCGATTGTGTAACACTACGGATTTTCCTTGGAGCCTACTCGACCGAGTAGAGCCTACTCGGCCGAGTAGTGCTCTGAGTGCGTGTTAGTTTGGTTCTGCGGAGGAATACTCGGCCGAGTATAGTGAATACTCGACCGAGTATTTGACACTCGGCCGAGTATGCACTTACTCGACCGAGTGTCCGGTTTGGCGAAGTTATATTTCGACGGTTTGATTAAGGAGTGATTAGGGTATTTTATATTTCCGCGTCAGTTTTCTAATATCATTTTCACAACATTATCATTTCTACGTTACCCTAATCATACCCAAATCATTCCCTAATCCTTCCATTGAGCATTTCGTAGCATCTTTGTGTGGGTAATTGCGGTGATTCTTGCGTATAAGTTCTTGTTGCACTGTTGGTAAGTTCTATCTTTGTAATTATTGCATCTTTTTGGGTTATTGTGCATTTATATGGGAAGGGGATGTTGGGAATTGTACAAAGTGTAATTGTGTTGTATGATCATTGTATAGGAGAAGACTTCGTAGAGGAGCCTTTTTGATTGTCCGTGTTGCATGCTTTGTGATTGCTAAGGTAGGGTTTTCCCTACTCAGTTTACTGTGCTTTACATGACATGTTGTTGTAATTATCGTTGTCTGTTGATCATCGTAGTATGGAGATTGTTGTGACAATGTTGGTGTGAGGGGATTGAGATGACAGTAATGTCATGTGATTGTGATTGTGGTGGAGTCACTTGCGGGAGTGGCTTCACACCCTAGTTCGCCCTCCGTGGAACCCGCCACGGGAGGGGATGTGCACATTAAGGGACAGGGATCGTTGTCGCTCGTTGAGGAGCTGGACTAGGTGGGATCGGCTGCGGTCACCCATGGCGGCGGCGAGGATTACCTGTTGCGATGGGTAATGGCGGGGCTACACACTTTAGTGTGGAGTCGGTTACTATGTGAGCTCGGGTGATTGGGAGTTGGTGATGATCAGACGAGTATTGCATTTGTTTGTCTTGTTGTTGCATAATACTGACCCCGTTGTTGTTTGTGGAATCTGCGGTGATCCATTCGGGGATGGTGAGCAGGCTTGACAGGTTTTGCTAGTGAGAGCTTGGGGATTAACTTGGGAGATTTGCCACCACGAGTCATAGCATCACCGTCAGAGTCTTAGCGAGTTTTCTTTTATTATTATTAAGACTTTGAAGTTGTATTTCGTTAGACAGTATTTGGTTTTTGGATATTGTACACTTTACATTTTACATTACTTTAATAATGATGCTCAGTTCAGACGCTTTGGTATATACTAACCTCGGGAAACCGAGATGGTAACGCACTTTCATGGTAGGGTGGTCCTGGTAAGGCACCTTGGTATGAGGGGGTGTTACAAAGTGGTATCAGAGCCGAAGATTCCGGCACCTAAACAAATGAATTTAATGAACCTAGGGAGTCTAACTAAAATGAACCCGGGGAGAGTTGTTTGGAGCTACCGCAAAGACTCGGGAGACGTCCCGGAGTCGCACATTGGCCCTTACTAACTCGAGCCGGTAACATGGGGGAAAGTGTGATGAGGACTAGGCTTTGTATGTGCACCTATGTGAAGATACATGTTGGTAAAAGTCGATAGTTGCATATATGTGTGATGAAGTTCTTAACTGATGTGATGGGATAAGTAATTGATGAAACGGGTTGTGATTTCGATGTTGGATTTAGCATATGTGCAAATTGGATGTTGATATGATTACAATATGGTGTTAAAGTTTAATATATGCATTACATGCTGACGTGATTATAACCTGGTTTTAAATCCTTAAGTATTTGCTGCGGGAACAGTGAGCATGATAGGGGAATCGTAATCTGTAAATCTTTTTATGGCGTAACTCGGCCGAGCAGGGTAGGCACTCGATCGAGTATGCAGTACTCGGCCGAGTAGCCAAAACTCGACCGAGTGTTGTTTGATAAGAAGTAGCAATTGCTACTGTATGTGATAACTCGACCGAGTATGAGTGTATACTCGACCGAGTAACGTCCACTCGGCCGAGTGTGGTTACACTCGACCGAGTGTTCTTTTTGGTGTTTTGGCGTTTGTCTCTGGAGTCGATACTCGACCGAGTATCTGGGAAGGTACTCGACCGAGTTATCTTTACTCGACCGAGTATGATGTACACTCGGCCGAGTGTACTTATGGCGGAAGGGTGTTAAATTTTGAGCATGTGTTTACGTTTCTTTCTTTCTTATCAGCTCAAAATGCCGCCCAAAAGAACTCCTGCGCAGATCCAAGCTTCGGAGATGTCTATTGATGAGGTTGCTCGCATGATTGAGCAACAAGAGGCTCTCCTTGAAGCTCTCAAAAATGTGGGAAAAGGAAACGAGAAGACGATGGATGCAACCCACATTAGCATCAACATTGCTCGTTTCCACCCTCCCACATATGACGGGTTAGGTGAACCAAAGTCGCTCGAGAAGTGGCACCGTGAGATTGAGGCTCTCATGGAAATGGTTAAGTGCCCCGAGGACATGATTGTTGAGCAGGTAGTGTACTACCTAAGGGGAGAAGCTGCAGTTTGGTGGCAGAACGTCAAGGATGATGCTAGAGCTTACTACCAGGAGGAAGGGGCTATTCCGTGGTCTGGGTTGAAGAGTGCTATGAGAGAGCAGTTTGTGCCGGAGCATATCCGACACAAGATGAGATCCGACTTTGAATCTTTCACTATGTCTGAGGAGATGACAGTCACTGATTACTATCATCGGTTTATGGAGCTATCTCGTTATGTGGAAGATTTGCAGCTCGGACAGAGAGGTTTGGCTCTCCGATTTGAAAGGGGTTTGTCTGCTAAGATCGTGAGTCGTATGCCGGCTAGGGTTGCTACTGACCTCAAGGAAGTGTATCTGAGAGCGGGTCAAGCTGAGAGAATGGTGGATCTCTCAAGGAGATCGAAGAGAGGATCGCTACTGAGAAAGAGGAAAGGCCGATAATGGGAACAACAATCACCAACCAACAAGAAAGGGAATTTCAATCATGCCAAGGCTTTCTCTAGTGGAGCTGGGTTCTCTGGAGGTTCTCGTGGCTGGGGAAAGAATGGAGGTCGGGCTGTAAGTGACAACACCAACCTTACGTGCTTCAACTGTGGTGGGATAGGTCACAAAAGGCGAGACTGCACAAGCTACAAGCCTGGCAATGGTTCAGGAGCTAGACCAGAAAATTTCTCTCAGGGGCCGACTCAGAGTTTTGCTAGTAACCGACCGGGAGGTTCATGGGGCAACAGAGGTGGACAGGGTAACCAGGGCGGTTACAATCGCGGTGGTGGTGGATCTTACCAGCGTCAGAATAACAGTGTCACCTCGGATTCGGCAGCTAAACCTAGTACCTCCAATGCTTCAGTTCAGGGTGGAGGACAGAAGAATAGTGGAAAGCTCTTTATGATGGATAAGCAGGAAGCACAAGATGATGCTCATGTAGTTACCGGTACCTTTCTTGTTAATAATGTACCATCCTTTGTTTTGTTTGATTCCGGGGCTACACATTCTTTTGTGTCTAAAAGTCATGCTGTGTCTATGGGTTTGGGACAGTTTGAGGTTGTAAAAGATGATGTTTTCATACCTTCGGGGGAGTCTGTGTCGTGTCTCAAGTTATATAAGGGTATATCTATGGTGATTGGAGGGGTAGATTTACCAGTAAACCTGTTAGAGTTTCCTAAGGATGGGTTTGAGGTGATTGTCGGGATGGATTGGCTAGGTAGGTATGACGCTTGGGATAGATTGTAGACAAAAGAGAGTGTCTTTAAAGGGTCCCAAGGGTGTTAAGGTGTCCTATAGAGGGTTTGTGGTAAAGCCTAAGTGTAGGTTTATAGCGGTTATGACTTTAAAGTCATGTCTAAGGATGAAGTGTCCCTTAATTCTTTGTCATGTGAGAGATCACCGAGTAGAGCCGCCGACAACTTCTGAGATTTCCGTGGTGAAAGAATTTGAAGATGTATTTCCTGAGGAAATACCGAGTTTGCCTCCCAAGAGGGATGTCGATTTCAGCGTGGAGCTTAAGCCGGGAACGGGTCCTATATCCAAAGCACCTTATCGTATGGCACCTAAAGAGTTGGCTGAGTTGAAGAAGCAGATACATGAGTTGTTAGACAAGGGATATATCCGGCCTAGCGTGTCACCGTGGGGAGATCCAGTTCTTTTTGTAAAGAAGAAAGATGGGAGTATGAGACTGTGCATTGATTACAGAGAGCTCAATCGAGTCACAGTGAAGAATAAGTATCCGTTGCCAAGGATTAACGATTTGTTCGATCAGCTAAGTGGAGCTGGTGTGTTCTCTAAGATTGATCTGAGGTCGGGGTATCATCAACTGAGGATAGCGGACGAGGACATTCCTAAGACAGCGTTCCGATCTCGTTATAGTCACTACGAGTACGTAGTGATGCCTTTTGAGTTGACCAATGCGCCAACAGCTTTTATGGATTTGATGAACCGGATCATCACACCGTTTTTGGATAAGTTTGTGGTTGTTTTCATCGACGATATCCTAGTTTATTCCAAGACTAAGGAAGAGCACGAAGAGCATTTGAGGATAGTTTTGCAGACTTTGAGAGAAAATCAGCTCTATGCCAAGTTATCCAAGTGTAATTGTGTTGTATGATCATTGTATAGGAGAAGACTTCGTAGAGGAGCCTTTTTGATTGTCCGTGTTGCATACTGCTGTGATTGCTAAGGTAGGGTTTTCCCTACTCAGTTTACTGTGCTTTACATGACATGTTGTTGTAATTATCGTTGTCTGTTGATCATCGTAGTATGGAGATTGTTGTGACAATGTTGGTGTGAGGGGATTGAGATGACAGTAATGTCATGTGATTGTGATTGTGGTGGAGTCACTTGCGGGAGTGGCTTCACACCCTAGTTCGCCCTCCGTGGAACCCGCCACGGGAGGGGATGTGCACATTAAGGGACAGGGACCGTTGTCGCTCGTTGAGGAGCTGGACTAGGTGGGATCGGCTGCGGTCACCCACTGGCGGCGAGGATTACCTGTTGCGATGGGTAATCTGGCAGGGCTACACACTTTAGTGTGTAGTCGGTTACTATGTGAGCTCGGGTGATTGGGAGTTGGTGATGATCAGACGAGTATTGCATTTGTTTGTCTTGTTGTTGCATAATACTTACCCCGTTGTTGTTTGTGGAATCTGCGGTGATCCATTCGGGGATGGTGAGCAGGCTTGACAGGTTTTGCTAGTGAGAGCTTGGGGATTAACTTGGGAGATTTGCCACCACGAGTCATCGCATCACCGTCAGAGACTTAGCGAGTTTTCTTTTATTATTATTAAGACTTTGAAGTTGTATTTCGTTAGACAGTATTTGGTTTTTGGATATTGTACACTTTACATTTTACATTACTTTAATAATGATGCTCAGTTCAGACGCTTTGGTATATACTAACCTCGGGAAACCGAGATGGTAACGCACTTTCATGGTAGGGTGGTCCTGGTAAGGCACCTTGGTATGAGGGGGTGTTACAGATTGTTTCCTTAAACAATAATTTCATCCGAGTAATGAAACAATTCGATTACTCAGACCGTATCTCATTTAATCACATTTCAATATGATACGTAAATTTTACTTCCAAAATCATCCGTCAATTTTCAAGTAATTTAATTAACTCGTAACGTTATACGATTAATTAAATAATCAATTAAGAGTATCGCCCTCTAGGTATGACCTAGGGGGGTCAACTGATCACCACCGTCACACGACAGTAATGTCAAACTCTAGTCAGCCAATCATTACCGATATATGTTGACCAGTTGACAGTAACAAAATTACTTCCCAATTGTATTCAATATAATGAGACTTAAACATGTGATCATCATGATCAACAGTCGTGATCGCATTATTGTCGGAGGACACATATTCCAACAATCTCCCACTTGTCCTCGACAAGTGTGCGTCACCAATTCTCTTGTCCTATTACTTTCTCCCACTCAATGCAAGGTGTCTTTCAGGTCGTACTTGCAAGTGATCATATCGAGAGTGGTTTCCTCGATCTGGAGAATAACTGATTGACCGGATTTATCCACTCTGGATACCTTCCGAGCGTGGCCACGCATTTCCAGTTCATTACTCCTCGAGTGGCCCTGAGATATTGTTATAACCCTGACTAGGGGTGGACAATTCCTATCGCACTCATTTCCTTCGACTAGCCACAGCCATCATAACCCAAAATATGCCCGTTTGATCCCATTTACGAAGGTCGTAGTAACACAAATCAAAGTTAATCTGAAACTATGCCATCTTAGGTGAATAGTCTTTAGTCAAAAGAATAGACTCATTTTGAATACTATAGTAGCTCTCGCCACGACCAGGCTATATAAATTTGCCAGAACTCTATAAGCGGTCATTAGGCCCGACAAAATGTTCCTAACAGTCTGCCTATGTGATCGACTAGTCATCTCACATGACTCTATGGCACTTGAACTTGCCATCAATCGCATCACACTCTAGTCACTTCGAGACGTCACCTCATATAAGTAACTATGGGCAAAAACAATGTTAATCCATGTTCACTTTAACGGGGTTCAATTGTCTCTACAACCCGTTTGGATATAACAATGTACAAGGTGAGTTAATAATAACTCAAACGACAAATGTCGACATCACACTCGGGTAGTCAATATCATATTACAACTTTGTGATGTATATCGTCAGTGTAAACACTTATTGATTGCAATAGAAGTTTAACATCCCATGTGTCCATGTGTTCAAACTTCTTACACTTGCAATCTCCTTTACATTCATGTTCTCTCTCACAGCATGAATCTTACCAAGTACACATCAAGGTTCCCGACCTTGGTTTCGGTTCTTTAACTTGAAAGAACTTTCTTATCGACTATCACATAACGAACGAATTTGTGATGAATAATATAACTTGTACTGATCAAGTATTCCATCCATACACAATGCACTAGGTATATGTTTTGTAGAATCTTGTAACAATTGACAAGATTATTCAGCTCAGCACTTCTCACAAGTCCTAGCTTAACTAGGAAAGATTGATTTTTGAATAACCTCTTATTTAACCAAGCATCTTTCCATAAACTTCTCATTTCTCTTTCGAGGCTTGAAAGAATTGGGATTCTCTTAAATCCTCATATGTGCTCGGATTTTCTACAATATGTGCAACCTCTTATCACATAATGGAGTATTCCGTTAAACACCGAAATCGCTCATCGGATTCTTCTTGAGAATACATGACGTTACTATTATGACTTACCATCCATCATTATGCTCTTATGCACATGATTCATAATTGGACATGTACATGATTATTCTAATGGCGGAAACATTAGTTACTAATAATCATGAGATCAACTATTCATAGGTTCAATGAACGACCATTACTGCTAATGGTAATTCCATTTTCATCTATATGAATAACCTATGCGAATGTTGATACGATGTGTATCTCTTAATACTAATCCAACATCCCTTGATGTAATTGGATTTATCGTTGTCCATTTTCATCCAGAATTGAAAACTCAAAAGCTTCTTTATGAAAGAAGATATTAGCTCGTCATTCCTTAATGAGTAATGAGTTTTATACATTCAAGGATGATAGCTCCCACTAAATTCCATGTCTTCACATGAGAATTTCCTAACTCCCACTCAATTCTACACATTTCGAGATTGACTTCTCAATCGAAATTTATTCAAGAATTGAAATATAAATCGCATTGCCAAGTTATTAGGATAAAACCATATATGTTCCCATCATATCCTTTCAAAATACCTATTTTGAAGTGGTCTCATCTTAACCTTATGGAAAGAGATTTTTAAATCTCCAACACACCCATGTCATAATGATGTGTAGCAACGTCATTATTCAAATATAAATAATATCTAGAATACGTCCTTCGAAAATACCCTTTTGGAAGGAGGTTTAACCATTTCATAATGAGGTTAAGCAATGACATTTGCGTGGTTAAAATTTTGGCCATTGAAGATATCGGTATATCAATCTTTGCAACTCGGTCATAACTAGTATGTTACTATGATTCATTTAGGCTCTTAAGTAAATCTCAAGGTTGAAACTATTGGTCAAATATTCATAAACTTAGTCAAAATTGTTAAGACTTTACATTAGTCATTTCTTCCAAAACTTACTTTTGGTGTCCTCACGTAGTAATCTTAAGAATATTTCTTTCGAGTACTTCTCGTGGTCTCATTAGTCATATAGAACTTACCTGAGACTTTACATTAGTCATTTCTTCCAAAACTTACTTTTGGTGTCCTCACGTAGTAATCTTAAGAATATTTCTTTCGAGTACTTCTCGTGGTCTCATTAGTCATATAGAACTTACTTGAGACCATAGATCTCATCTAATGGGTATACTATATAAATAGACATACCTCTATTCAAATCATTCTTCTTTTGCGTAGATCTCATTTACACAAGTACACAAGTTTAATATCGCCTCGTGTGTTGTGTCCTCATTTTTCTCCCACTCTATCTTTAGAATAAATACTCTATAGATTCAAAGATAGCATATGAGACACAAATAATGATGTTGAAGTATAAGGAGAACTACCTCATAGGTTGACTAATAGTTATTGATTTCATATGTGTTTTTGGTGATTGACATTCCTTTAAGAGAGTTCATAGACTCAAAATCGCTTCATAAATGATCATACACAAGCCTTAAGCATGTGGACATATAATGAAACCCGTCATTATATTTGTCTATAAGATCACTTTAAGTGAATAATCTTATGTTCCTCAGAGCAAGCATAGATGAAAATTTAGAACATAAAGGATAAATGATAAAACGGGTGACTTGGGTTGCAAACCAAGTCACCATCATCCAAAATACAAACCATTATCCAAAATACTTTTCCATGTCGAACACGGAAACTTAAAGTTCTAAAATTCAAAACATAACTTTAAATAAGACAATGAAAAACAAAGCTCCATAAAAGCTATCCTTAGCTTCTCCATGGTTTCTCATGCTTGTTTTTCTTTTCCCTTGTCTTTGCTTGGTGGAGGCCCTATTTACAATAAAAAGGGAGATACATTATCACAACTTTGCATCATAATACCATAGTTGAATAAGAAACATAAAAGAAGGTTAGTCATTTACCTACTGGAGTGATCTTTCCAGCATTGATATCACCAAGGTATTTGGAACAATTTCTTTTCCAATGTCCCATGCCATTACGATAATGGCATTTATCAAGAGGACCCTTCTTGACTTTGGAGGTGCTAGCTTCACAAGACTTAGCTTTGGTGAATGTGGGAGCTTGCTTTTTACCCTTCCTTCCACTCTTCTTGAATTTCCCCTTACTCTTAGTGCTTATGTTAAGCACATCCTTGGGAGGGTTCACATTTAACCCCATGTCCCTCTCGGCTTGCACAAGTAACTTGTGCAACTCCTCAAGAGACACATCCTTGTCTTGCATGTTGAAATTCACCCGGAATTGCACATATGCCTTGACTTTGGACAAGGAGTGTAGAATCCTATCTACGATGAGTTCTTTAGGGATTTCAACCTTTTGAATTTTCAAGGTCTCGACAAGCTCCATGAGTTTGAGCACATGAGGGCTAACCTTTTGGCCCTCTTTGAAGTCGAGATCAAAGAATGCCTTGCCGCCTCATATTGGACGATCCGCGGAGTTTGTGAAAACATGGTCACAAGTTTGGAGTAAATCTCATTAGCATTGCCCATTTTGAAGGCTCTCCTTTGGAGGTCCGCCTCCATCGCAAATATTAAGACATTTTTCATTGCGGCGGACTCCTTTTGGTAAGCCTCATATGCTTCCCTAGTGGCCGCGGTGGACCTATTGGAGGGTTCGGGTGGAGAGGCCTCGGTAAGGTAACGAAGCTTGTCGTCACCTTCGGCGGCTAATTTGAGTTGGACATCCCATTCGGAGAAATTTGACCCATTCTTTTCAAGTTTACATCGATCCATAAAGGATCGGAGCCAAGATGAACTAGCGAGAGGTGTAGCATTAGGAGTTGGTGTTGCCATTTGTTATGAAAAAGAAGTGGTCTACAAAACAAAATATAAGGAGTAAAACAATTGTCGTTTTAATAATACTTGTAAAATGTATGATTTAAACAAGTTTTAAGCATTTTTCTAGTGACCTCTACCCAACTAGATAAATGATTCCAAGACCCAAATTCATATCGACTTAGGCACGGGGTAGCCGATGCAACCTTTATCAATATAACTCGGTGGATTAACCTTTTAATCGATTCTACTTTTAGAACTCTTGGTCGATAAAATTACTCTAATGTTTATCTATAGCCCAAAACACATCAACAAGGGCACGGGGTAGCCGATGCAACCCTTATCAATAACTTTTGTTGAGTTCAATCCAAATTTCGAATAAATGTGTCCATTATCCAAACCCACATCAACTTGGGCACGGGGTAGCCGATACATCCCTTATCAACATGAATTCGGTGGATTAACATTCATCACCCACTTCCCCTACGTAACAAGGTTTGTACCCCGAGGTAGCCGAGTGCACTCCCTCGCGAAATAGGTTTTCATGGTTTCTACTATTTGGTAAGGCTATGTCTCAATTGTTTGTTTTAGCGAGAGTTCATGTCAATTTATTATCTATCACGTTTTAAGTGAACTAAAGCGGTGAACTACGATAATTGAATTGACACGGTCGATAAACTCGATAAGATAAAAATGCATGTTTTAGTTATGGCGATTTAGCGATGCATGTGACATAAAATAAAATGCAAGCATAAAGATAAATAAATCCTAGTATGGCCTTTCCTAAAATAGAAAAACTCTTTAACTATTACATATTCGGAAACCAACTCCATTGGTCCCTAGATCTTCGGTTGTGACATGCATCTCGAGGTAACACCGTCTTTATGTATCGCCATTCTTGAAGAAATCCGTCTTTGGGAACTCCGGAATGAATAAAATTACATAATAAATTACATAATTCCTATTATACATTTGTAACTAAAATAAAATAAATCTATTAAATTACAAAACGGTGATACGAGATCACAATAAAAATTACAACCGAATCGATATTCCCATACATTTCGGGAAATACCAATTAAAATCTAAGGCCATACTAAGTAAAATTACATAATTCAAAAATTACATAAATTAAAATTATGACAATCATAAAGAAAATGCAGCATTATAATATGTATGAACATGCTCAATTTTATGCTAAATCGCCTTTAATTCGCCAATATCGTATATTACTCGGTTTTTACGGATTTGCGTGATTTCAACATTTTTATAATCACAAAAATACATAAACTCATATTTACGCATAAGTTAATTACCCTAACCTCTTAGTACTCAAAATATAGTCTTCACTAATAATTTGACCATAATTAACCCATATTTTATAAAATTGTTCATAAATGGACCAAAAATTACAAAAATAAGCTATTAAAATTCAAATAAATCACAAAATTTCAAATAAATTTGAAATTTGAAATTTAAATTCATGAACATTCTGGAAAAATACCATGACACTAATAATGTTCAAAATCTTAGGTTAAAAATTTCGAAATTTTTTCCGGAAAAACAATGTTGCGGTTTATCGATTTATAA
The DNA here is from genome assembly GCF_048544455.1 of Silene latifolia. Classification (NCBI taxonomy): domain Eukaryota; kingdom Viridiplantae; phylum Streptophyta; class Magnoliopsida; order Caryophyllales; family Caryophyllaceae; genus Silene; species Silene latifolia. Next base: position 71,481,484 of record NC_133532.1, read on the forward strand.
TAAAATAATCATAAAAACATGGAAAAATTATTTTCATTAACTTTTCAATTTTAGATCTGAAAAAGATAATAAAATGCAACATTACACGTTTTCCTAAGTCATAGATTATGTTTTATTAATTTTCCACTAATAATGTCACTATTTATGCTATTTTTCTTCAAAAATCCATAAATCATGCAAAAAGACTTATTTATAGCCAATTATTTTACACACATCTTGTAAAATTGTATGTGACAACATATTAATTTTCTATGACCAGATTCGAAATTTAACTCATATTAACCTATTTTTCACCTAAATCCGAATTTAATAATGAAAAATTCATTTTCCGAGCATAACAAGTCCAAAAATTATGAAAATTTACAGGTTATCTCAAAATAATATATGTGACAACATATCCAAAAATCAAAGAAAAATTCGAAGTATAGCTAATTTTAGACCAAAAATGACATTTTTACTCATAAAATCACATTTAAATGTCATTATTGTAAATTATGAACAATAAAAATCCGAAAAATTGACCAAAATATCCTAAAACATTTTAGGACCAGAAATATTAACATGCATGGATTGATTTCGTGATATCTCATAATAACACAAATTTTACAAGTTTTATTTGTTATTCTTATAACTCGGAAAAACTTTTAACCGATTTGCATGCAAACAACCGTGGCTCTTGATACCGATTGAAGGAAATGTAGATTCATATACAAACTAACATACTCATATATGTCTAAATTAATTTGTCATAAAATTAAAACGGATTTTATGCATACAAACAATAATAAAATAGAGGAGAAATCATGTCCTTACTTTGATGATTTCGGTTAAATGGGCACAAGAGAGATCACCTTTCTCTCTTGTTCTTGAGCTTTTCCTTATGGAAGAACAAGATCCAAGTGTAGGATCTCTCCCTAAGCTTTATACCCAAGGCTTTCTCTTAATTTAATTAATATTACAAATACTAGTATAATATTAATCAAGGTAGAAAATTGAACCAAAATATTATTTAACACTTGAATATTTCGGTTTTTATGAGAGAAGAAGAGGAGGATTTTTCTTCTCACTAGAACTAATTTTTGGATGATAAGTTGAATGAATGATCTCACTAACACATTTTAGTGTAATAATAGGTAAAATTAGATGAAAAACCCATGATGGTTTTTGTCATCAAAAACCGGGTGGAGGGGGGCTTTATGGGTAAGCCAATGCATGAAATTGTTGCTCTTAACAATGTTCATAGGCTTGCATGGCTAGACCATTAGGTAATCATTATGTTTACTTAATAAATTAATCAACACAATATTAACCTAATACCCCATTAATTTCGGTACAAACATAATATCGTGTCCATATTATTTTTGTCAATTTCTCAATATGTAACATGTCACATGTAACATAATTTGTTATGTATTTTTAACATATTAAAAATCAACGTATTAATAAAAATACGTCACATACAAAAAATTGATTTAGTAATTTCATAATTACTTGTGCCGAAATATTTTACCATTTTATAAATCGTATTTACAAAGATTCATTCAATTTCGATTGTTTCCTTAAACAATAATTTCATCCGAGTAATGAAACAATTCGATTACTCAGACCGTATCTCATTTAATCACATTTCAATATGATACGTAAATTTTACTTCTAAAATCGTCCGTCAATTTTCAAGTAATTTAATTAACTCGTAACGTTATACGATTAATTAAATAATCAATTAAGAGTATCGCCCTCTAGGTATGACCTAGGGGGTCAACTGATCACCACCGTCACACGACAGTAATGTCAAACTCTAGTGAGCCAATCATTACCGATATATGTTGACCAGTTGACAGTAACAAAATTACTTCCCAATTGTATTCAATATAATGAGACTTAAACATGTGATCATCATGATCAACAGTCGTGATCGCATTATTGTCGGAGGACACATATTCCAACAACTATGATAAATGATTCCAAGATCCAAATTCATATTAACTTGGGCACGGTAGGGCCGATTCATCCCTTATCAATATAACTCGGTGGATTAACTCTTTAATCGATTCTACTATTAGAACTCTTGGTCGATAAAATTACATTAACATTTATCTTTAGCCCGGAACACATGCGACTACGGTCACGAATACTTCCGTTGAGCTCAATCCAAATTTCGAATAAATGTGTCCATGATCCAAATCCACATCAACTTGCGTACGGTAGGGCCGATTCATCCCTCATCAACATGAATTCGGTGGATAGACATTTATCACCCACTTCACCAACGTAACAAGGTTTGTCTTACGGTAAAGCCGGCTCAACTCCCTTGCGAAACTGGTACTTCATGGTTTCTAATTTTTGGTAAGGCTAAGTCTCAATTGATTATTTTTAGCGAGAGATCATGTCAATTTATTATCTATCACGTTTTAAGTGAACTAAAGCGGTGTACTACAATAATTGTAATTGACACGGTCGATATACTCGATTAAAATGATAATGCATGTTTTATTTATGACGATTTAGCGATGCATGCAACATATAAATAAAATGCAAAGCATAAATTAAATCCTAGTATGGCCTTCCTAAAATAGAAAATCTAATTAACTATTAAATATTCGGAAACCAACTCCATTGGTCCCTTGAACTTCGGTTTTGGCACGCATCTTGAGGTAACACCGTCTTTATGTATCGTCTTCCTTGAGTGACACCGTCTTCAAGGAAGTCCGGAATAAATAAATTACATAACAAATTTCATAATTTCCTATTATACATTTGTAATGAAAATAAAGTAAATCTATTAAATTACAAAACGGTGATACGAGATCACAATAAATTACAACCGAATCGATATTCCCATACATTTCGGGTAATACCAATTAAAACTAAGGCCATACTAAGTAAAAATTACATAATTCAAAAAATTACATAAAATAAAATTATGACAATCATAAATAAAATGCAGCATTATAATATGTATGAACATGCCCAATTTTATGCTAAATCGCCTTTAAGGAGCCAATATCGTATATTAATCGGTTTTTACGGATTTGCGTGATTCAACCTTTTAAAATCACAATAAATTACATAAATTCATATTTATGCACATGTTAATTACCCTAACCTCATAGGACTCAAAATTAGTCTCCACTAACATTTGACAATAATTAACTTATATTACTTAAAATTGTTCATTAAAGGGCTCAAAATTATAATAAAAATGCTATAAACTCTAAATAAATCACAAAAATTTCAAATAAATTTGAAATTTGAAATTTAAACTCATGAACATTCTGGAAAAATACCATGACACTCATAATGTTCAAAAAACTTAGGTTAAAAATTTTGAAATTTATCAGGAAAAACAATGTTGCGGTTTATCGGATTTATCAATAAAAATCATAAAAACATGAGAAAAATTATATTCATCAACTTTTCAATTTTAGATCTGAAAAAGATAATAAAATGCAATATGTGACGTTTTTCCTTAGTTATGAAGTATGTTTTAGCAATTATTCACTAATTAAGTCACTATTTATGCTATTTTTCATCAAAAATCCATAAATCATGCATGATGACTTCATTATAGCCTATTATTTTACACACATCTTGTAAAATTGCATGTGACAACATACTAAATTTCTATGACCATATTCGAAATATTTCTCATATTAACCTATTTTTCATTTAAATTCGATTTTTATCATGAAAAATCTATATTTCGAGCATAAGAACTCCAAAATTTTTGAAAATTTCCAGATCATCTAAAACTAATATATGTGAAAACATATCCAAAAAACACTGGAAAATTCAAAGTTTAGCTAATTTTCGTCCAAAAATGACATTTTTATCATAAAAATTGATAAAAATCATATTTTAATGCCAATATTATATAAAACGAACAATAAAATCCATAAATTAAACCAAAATATCCTAAATACATTTTAGGATCAGAAACTTTAACATGCATAAATTATTTTCGTGATATATCATAATAACACAAATTTATGAGTTTTATATGTTAATCGTATAACTCGGAAAAACTATAACCGATTTGAATGCAAACAACCTTGTGCTCATGATACCGCTTGTTAGAAATCTATATCTCATTACTAAACATATTCTTATAAGTTTCAAATTTATTTAGTCATAAAATAAATTCTAGATCTTATGCATGCAAACTAAAAAGGTAAGAGAAGAAATCATGTTCCTTACTATGATAATTTCGGTCATATTGGGCACCAACAAGATCTCCTTCTTGTTAGTTCTTGAGCTTTCCATTAATGGATGAACATTCTTGACTTCAAATTAGAAGCCCTCCAATTAGTAGCACCCAAAACTAAACCTTAATCCCACAAACTAACATGTACTAGATGTTTGTAGTGTAGTTTACCTTAAAATCGATTACTAATACTCATATATTACATTAATAATTTTAGTAATCTTTTTGAACAAATTGAATCAAAACTCATCTTTTGATGAAGATTAAAGAGATAGAAGAGAGAAAAATACATGAACTTTTTGCATGTGTTATATAAATGAATGATAAGTGAAAAATTAAGAGAATAAAATTCTCTATCGTCACCTCACAAAAACCGGTTGGAGGGGGTGGGTAATAGGCTCTTTTATTTTTCCTTTTTGTGTTCACAAGACAAAAATGTGTAAGTCTTTTGCATAGTCAAGTCACTATCAATAGTCATGGACAAATGAACAAGACAAATGAATAAGACAAAACTACTAAAAGAGCCACCCAATTTTCGGTTTCAATAGTGTAATATGGAGTCCATTTTGTTTTTGTCAATTGTACAATTGTATGTCATGTGACATGTGACATGTCTTATGTCATGTTTTAATTTAAAATGCATATTTAACAAATTAAATATCATTTACAAATTAAATAAATCATATTTAACAAATTGACTAGTAATATAAAATTACTTTCTCATAAAATGGTCATTTAATTACTAGTTAGTATAATTCACAACATCTTGTAATTATAAACGACTTATCATCCTCATCTCGCGTGTTTATGCAAACACCGATTAATTTTAGTAATATAACTTCTTAAATTACTAAATAAAATCTCATTTAATCACATTATAATAAGATGTCATTTTTCTCTCTTATAATAATTTGTTCAATTTTAAGGAATTAATTAATCAGACGGCGTACAACTAATTAACCTTTTCAATTAAGGGAATCGTCCTTTAGGTGTGACCTCAAGGGATCAATCGATCACCAACGTCGCACGACGTAATGTCAAACTCTAGCTGACCAATCATTACCGATATGTGTGGACCAGTTGACTATATATATAATGTATCATCCCTTCCGTATTCTTGTAATGAGATTTAAATATGCGATCAATATGATCGACAATTGTGATCGCATTATTGTCGGAGGACATTTACTCCAACACGGGTGGTTTGCGGGAGGTGCAGAAATGAGGTATCTACACCCTAGCCCATGCATTTCCGCACCACCACATGGACCATGTAAGCCACCCCCTTCGGGGACTGCAGTGGCCAAGTGATCATCGCCCCAGCTGGTAGTCGAACCCGGGACCTCTCAACTCCTGCATTTCTGCAAGCTTCAAGGTTTAACCCAGCTACCACTGGACTAACACCACTTGGTTAAGGAAATACAATTTTCTTACATTGATTTGATGGTGAATATGGGCACAATCAAGATCTCCTACCTTGATTGTTCTTGTGCTAATAAAAGATGGAAGATCCTCTTTTACCAAATCTCCAAATTAGAAGATCTCCTTCAAGAAGCACCCAAGATCATAATACCCAATAATCTAACAAATATAAACTAGATACTTGTTAAATTAAACCCATTATAATATGTAAATAATACTAATACACTTAGTATTTATTTTAGATTACTAACTACTTAGTAAATGATTTCTTTTAGTTTTTAGAGAAATGAACCAACTCTTTTCCTTCACATGCAAAAATAATCAACTGAGTGGAAAAATATGAACAAAAGTTGGTCTAAAAGGAGGGGGTGTGACCGGTTGGGGTGAGAGGTAGTGGAGTGTTTTCTTTTTGTTTTTTTGTCCACCCAATAGCTCTCAACTTGGGGTAGAACAAAAGTAAGAATTGGGAAGTAAAATGTGTAAGGAAATGTTTATGTCTAAAGCAACACACAATTTTATTTACACGATTTCCATGACCCATTTATGGGTCCATATTGGTTCTAATATTTGTCGCACAAATACGTGTAATTTTACTTTAAACATCGTTTTATGTTTAAATGCTTCCCGATTAATTTTGTCCAAAACACTCCGTAAATATACGTGTACCGCTACACATATTGTTTACGTACTAATATTAATCACATTAATCAATTAGTACAATTTTAGTGAATTAATAATTAATTAACTAAAACCCATCTCATAAAATTTATTATTCAATTATCGCATAATTAAATAATAACTGTCGCGCGCCTCGACTTCACAACTCGAAATCTCTCTAAAAGAATCGACTAACCTTTTATTCAATAAATCAAGGGACTAAATAAATTGTATCTCATACAATTAATTAGTTGTCAATTGGGGTTTGTTCCTTTAGGTGTGACCGAAAGGGGTCAGTTGATCACCGCCGTCTCACGACAATAACGTCAAACTCTAGTCAGCCAACCATTATCAATTTACGTTAATCAACTGACGAGGATCATAAAATAAATACCGTTATGATATTCCTTTAATGAGATTTATGATGTAAACACACTATTGTGGAGGACACTCACTCCAACAGTGTTGTCGTAGGGCTTAGTTATGATGGTATTAGTTATATTAATGTAGGGAATGATGTTATAGAGCATGGATTGTAGCAGTTCGTGTATCACTCTACCGGTTATTGATAATATAAATGCTTGCATATGTCATTATTAATGTTAGTCACATAATACTTCTTCGAATTGCATCATGTCATGAGAGTTGGTAATTATGGCATACTATTGGTGATCATTGTTGATACATGGAATCATGGTATACTTGAGATTCATGGTAGATGTGAAGGTGGCATATTTGGCATATTGTGTTGTATACTGTGTTACATGTGGATGTTGGCGGAGTTGTTGTGGTGTGAGTTGGTGTGGTGAGTGTGATGGTGCGGGAGACCATCTCACGCCCGGATTACTCCTTGCATTTTTCCACTTCAAGGAGGACGTGCACGTTAATGATCTCAGGTAACATGGATTCGTGTTGCGATGCGAACGGCGGCGAGGATCGGGTCGCGAACCGGGCTTGGTACACCGTGTTGCGATACGGGTACCGTTCGAGCTGCGGTCCGGCTGTTGGTGGTGGTGTTGCGATGCCGTCACCTGGTTGAGGCGGAGTCAAAGTCGGGTTCAGAGGAGGGGTTGTGAAATGCGAGTCCCATTCATTTGCATTGCATTTATATCGTCTTGTGAGTTATTGTATTATTGAGACTGACCCTTGTATGTTTTCAAATGTGATGATCCGTATGATGATTTCTAGTTATATTATGGAGCACCTTGTGGCGGGTTGGCTATCTTAATATACGGGGTCGGGACGAGCATTAACTGTTGAAGCTCGTAGAGTAGTAGTTGAGTTTCATGGTAGTAGATGAGTTTTATATAATGTATAATTCATGTCGTGTCATTCATTTTATATCAATCATTAAACTTCGACTTTAATAAATGTTTCTTGATTGTATTTTTGATGCACTACCTCGGGAAACCAAGATGGTGACACTCATACTTACCTCGGTCAAGTAAGTGGGGGTGTTACAAAGTGGTACCGGAGCAATGATTTTGGAACCTGAACCAATGAACCAAATGAACATAGGTGTGTCTAATAAAATGAACCCGGTATAAGTGCGATACGAGGTTGACTTTGGATGAGAAGCCTGTTGGAATAAGTGTCCTCCGACAATAATGCGATCACAACTGTCGATCATGATGATCACATGTTTAAATCTCAATTTAAGAATACATGTGGGATGTAATTTTTTGTCAATCGGCCACACATATCGGTAATGATTGGTGACTAGAAATTGACATTGCGTCGTGCGACGGTGGTGATCAGTTGATCCCCTTAGGTCATACCTATAGGGAAATACTCTTAATTAATTATTTAATTAATCGTATGCCGATACGGGTTAATTAAATTGCTTAAAATTGACGGGTGATTTTGTGAGTAAAGTTAACGTGTCTTATTGTAATTTGATTAAATGAGATACGGTCTAATTAATCGAATTGTTTTATTACTTAGATAAAATTATTGTTTACGAAACAATTGAAATTGAAATTGAATGAATTATTTATTATAAATACAAGACGTTGTAATTTATAATTTGATAAACCATTTTGGTACAAGTGATTACGAATTACTAGTGAATTTTTTATGTGACATATTTTATTAATATGTTGATTTTTAATATGTTAAAAATACATTATGGTGTAACATGTCATGTAACATGTGACACATGACAAGATTGACAAATGACAAAATAAAATGGATCTTCCATTTTATGTATATGTGCCGAAAAATTGGAGGGAGTATTAGTGTATAAATTGTGTTGATTATTTTAATAAGAGAAAACACAATGACTAAGCCTAATGACTAGCCATGCATGCCTAGTATTGTCTTGAGAAGAACACAAGACCATGCATTGGCCTCTCCTTCCCCCTCCAACCGGTTTTTTTATGAGAAAAGCTAAGTGTTTTTCTCCATCATCATTCACTCTTTCATAATATAATTTCTAGTGTAAGAAATAATCATCCTCTCTACAATTTGTGAAAACTTAGAGAAATAAAACCTCACAAATCTCTCCTCTTGGCCAAAAATATTCAAGAGCAAATACAAAAATATGTTTGTGTCAAATTTTAAGTAAGACATATATTATTACTAGTTCATAATAATATAAGTTATTAAGGAATTTCCTTGGGTATATGCTTTTGGGAGAGGTTCTAATTTGAACCTTATTCATCCATTATAAGGAAGCTCAAGAACTAACAAGAAGGAGATCTTGTTGGTGCCCTAATATCCGAAACATATAAGTAAGATAGACGATTTCTTCTCTTATCTTGTTTTAGTTTGCATGCATAAGATCTTCCATTTATTTTATGACTAAATAAATTTATTCATATATGAATATGTATATTAATGAGATTAATGATTCTAACAAGCGGTATCATGAGCCTTAGGTTGTTTGCATGCAAATCGGTTTATGGTTTTTCCGAGTTATAAAATTAACATACAAAACTAATTAATTCGGATTTATGAAGATAAACCTAAAAATAACTTTGCATGTTAAAAGTTTCTGGTCCTAAGTGATTTTTAGGACATTTTGGTTTATTTATGGATTTTATTGTTCGTTTTATATATTATTGGCATTAAAGTGTGATTTTTATGATAAAAATGTTATTTTTGGACGAAAAAATAGCTAAACTTCGAATTTTTCAGTGGTTTTTGGATATGTTTTCACATATATTATCTACCGATGGCCTGTAAATTTTCATGTTAAAATAAGTTGGTTTGCTCGAAATATGAATTTTTAAAGTTAAAATTGCATTTAAATGGGTAAATAGGTTAATATGAGTTATATTTCGAATCTGGTCATGGAAATTTAGTATGTTGTCACATGCAAATTTACAAGATGTGTGTAAAATATTTGGCTATAATGAAGTCTTTATGCATGATTTATGAATTTTTGATGAAAAATCACATAAATAATGACTATAATTAGTAATAATGCTAAAACATACTTCATGACTAAGGGAAAAATGTCACATGTTGCATTTTTTCATATATTTCAGATCAAAAATTGAAAAGTTGATGAAAAAAAAATTTCTCATATTTTTATGGCCATATTTGTTAAAACCGATAAACCGCAACATTGTTTTTCTCGATAAATTTTCGAAATTTTTAACCTAAGTTTTGAATATTATGAGTGTCATGGTATTTTTCCAGAATGTTCATGAGTTTAAATTTCAAATTTCGAAATTATTTGAAATTTTTATAATTTAATTTGAAGTTTATAGCATAATTTTGTATTTTTGGGTCCATTTATGAACAATATTAAGAAATCAAGTTTAATTATTGTCAAAATGTTAGTGGAGAATAATTTTTGAGTCCTAAGATGGTTTGGGTAATTAATTTGTACATTAATATGAATTTATGTAGTTATTGTGATTTTAACAAGTTATAATCACGCAAATCCATGAAAACCGATATATATACGATATAGGCTCTTTAAAGGCGATTTAGCATAAAATCTAGCATGTTCATACATATTATAATGATGCATTTTATTTATGATTGTCATATTTTAATTTTATGTAATTTTTTAATTATGTAATTTTACTTAGTATGGCCTTAGTTTTAATTGATATTACCCGAAATATATGGGAATATCGATTTGGTTGTAATTATTGTGATCTCGTATCACCGTTTTATAATTTAATAGATTTATTTTAATTACAAATGTATAATAGGAAGTTATGTAATTCATTTAATAGATTTATTTTAATTACAAATGTATAATAGGAAGTTATGTAATTCATTTTGTAATTTAATTATTCCGGAATTCCTTGAAGACGGTGCCATTCGAGAAGGCGGTCCATCAAAGAAATAGTTGTCTTGAAGTACGTGCCAAAAACCGAAGTTCAAGAGACCAAAGGAGTTGGTTTCCGAATTTGTAATAGTTTATTAGATTTTCTATTTTAGGAAGGCCATACTAGGATTTTATTTTTTATGCTTTGCATTTTATTTATATGTTACATGCATCGCTAAATCGCCATAACTAAACATGCATTTTAAATCGAGTTTATCGACCGTGTCAATTACAATTATCGTAGTTCACCGCTTTAGTTCACTTAAAACGTGATAGATAATAAATTGACATGACCTCTCGCTAAAATAAACAATTGAGACTTAGCCTTACCAAAAAGTAGAAACCATGAAAACCTATTTCGTGAGGGAGTGCGCTCGGCCACACCGGGGTACAAACCTTGTTACGTAGGGGAAGTGGGTGATAAATGTCTACCCACCGAATTCATGTTTATAAGGGATGAATCGGCTACACCGTGCCCAAGTTAATGTGAATTTTGGATCATGGACACATTTATTCGAAATTTAGGTTGAACTCAACAAAAGTATTCTCGACCATAGCCGGATGTGTTTTGGGCTAAAGATAATATTAATGTAATTTTATCGACCAAGAGTTCTAAAAGTAGAATCGATTAAAGAGTTAATCCAACGAGTTATATTGATAAGGGATGAATCGGCTACACCGTGTCCAAGTTAATATGAATTTGGATCTTGGAATTATTTATCATAGTTGGGTAGAGGTCACTATGTAAATGTTTTACTATTTACAAGTATTATTATAACGATAAATGTTTTTGTTTTAATTACTCCGTTAATCATATTGTTCTAATTCCTTACCTCAAATTATATACGATATCATTTCGATTTTAATTCAAATCTCCATTGAAACATTGTAACTAAAGACCAATATGAATTTTCTTCTAAAACCTCGTGTTATCCATTGGAAGGATCTCTTGTGGAGAGTATAATAAAAGTTATTCATGATCAAAAGGGTTTTTGATTCTTGACTAACATATATACTTACAACGAATTGTTTCTCATATGCTTAATTGAGTTAAGTACTTTGAAACGTTAAATCATTTTGGTAACTAGATTTGTAGGAAATCAAAATTGACCAAAATACCGCAACCACTTCAATGAAACTTTTAAGACTAAACGGATGAATTGAAGAGTAGTCTTCATGAAATTCAATTTTGCTTCTCTTAGCAAAGACTCATTGAAATGAGTGGGAGCATTCTCTTAAACCGTTAAGAAAAGGACGAGGTTCAAAGAAGTAAAATTAGAATGAAATTGATACAAGGTAATGTTAAAAGTAACATTATTGAGAATAACAATACTAAACCTATCAATCCCGACCGATAAAATTTCATTGTCTTAATTGTTGGACGCTAGAAAGGAAACTACCCCAAATTATTGAAGAATCAACAAGTTAGTTGTGGGACATCTAATGGGACCTTCTTCTTTAAATGTTTATTTGATTGACATAAATTTTGCTAGTACTACTTCGTCAATATTAGAAACCGATGGTGGTTTTCATCATTGTATTTGATACATAGGATGATTAGAATAAGACGACTAGCAACAATGATGTTGAGAGATAGAGTCATTGTGTACTCAATCTAGTTTCTGAGTTTAAAGTTGTACTTAATTATGACTATTAAGTGCATAAACTCTAAATAAGAATATAAACTTGTTAAGATACAAAAGATGTTTCACTTTTGTGACCCTATACACCATGATTTGATGTATGGCTAGCCCATTATCAAGGTGACTATATTCTAAACCAAACTAGAATGACATATCATGTAGATGATGCAAGACTCAAATTGGTAACCCAAGATTAAACCTTAAATTCTGGAATGATGAACGCAAAGAGTTATCGAGTACTCTTGAAACCATTAGATTGTTAATCTTATGGTATATGCGTATCTTGTATTCAAAGCAAGATGTCTCGTGCTTTTTGGTTGAAAAGGAGATCGAGGTTGTAAATTATTGATCCAAAATAGGTTGATCATTTTCTTTTACCAACGATTTAAGTTGACACTAATGTGTTCACTTAATAAGGTAAATAGAGAAATCTTTGAAGAAGTTCGAAGAGTTCCAGGAATCACGATTTAGTCGTGATGGGACTATCAAAGTGAAGACTTTGATATAAGCCAAAGGAAATGTGATATAGTATCACAAGTTAATCTTTCTTAGCAAGCATTATGGGATAATGTGTGGTTGGATAAGAAATCAAACGCTATTCGATATGGTTTGTACTTTAATCAAGTTACTTTGAGTTACTTGATCCTTTTGGGGATTTTATCATTTTGTCTAAATTATTTTTCCACTAAATCTAAAACGAATCATATGAGATATGAAATGGTAGGGTACCATGCTTGTAAGTTTTCACAAGAAACAAATGCTCACTTTTTCCTTACAGTAATCACGGGTACAACGGGTTTGTGGCTCGTGAAGCTGTCTTTCTAGAATACAAGTTTATTTCTAGAAGACAGAGTGGGAGAAAATATTCAAGAGCCACAAAAGAATTGTGTCAAAAATTGTATGAAATTGTATGTCGCAAGAAACTGTATTTTCTTGGCTACATGACATTGTTTCTTCGAAACCTAGGAGGTTAAATTCATCACTTGTTGAAGATGATGAATTCATGTTACTTTTAAGAAAGTAAAGAGCTTACAACTTACAAAGAAATTGTTTGATTCAAGTTACTTTTGGAAGGTAATGAATATATGACTTACATGAGAGTGTTTAAGTCAGAACTCAATACAAGGCTTAGAGCCATGAAAATCCGAAATAAATTCCAAGTGAATTTTTAGATATCAAAGCTTGATTGGTGGCAAAGGGTTTTGCACTAGTTGAAATGCTTAAGTCTATTTGGATCTTCTTAAGGATTCTGTTTCATTATAAGATATATAGCGAGTGAATCTAAAACCCACTTCTTCCATTAGAAAGTATGTATTCAATACATATCTTGAGTTTTGTAGATTCTTGCAATCCTAAGATAATGTGAAACTTAAAAGAGGGTCTTAAGTAGGACATCAATGAGTTGGAGTCAACATTTTGATCATGTTATAAAACTTTTCTCGATAAGTCGAGAAGTTGTGTTTATACATGGAGTTTAGTGGGAGTTACGGTAATTTTAATTAGTCTTATATGTGGATGACATATTGATCATTGGGAATGATTTAAGACTTTTGGAGTATTATAATACATCTTTAATATCCGGATTTATGGAGATAAATCTACATGATATTAGCGTCAAATAAGAAGTGATATGTTGATAAGATTCATGATTAGTTCAATCAAGTTGAACATATTTGATTGATTTCATTTGCTTCCGCTGCCGGATCAATTAATGAGTAATGATGTATAACACTTCATATACTTTGAGTATGATGAATTGTTTTAAAATCGAATTTAAGTAATAGTTACAAAATAGGAATATAGATTATCCTTAAGTGCTTGTAGAAGCATTAAGGGTGTAAAGTTAGGTGTTTGATGCAATTCACTAATTTGTGTAAGGGCTTACACTAATGACTATTGAAATTGTATAAGGTTTCGGACAAAAACCGTATTCAAAACACCTAAAGATGGTTAAGGAACCATTGTGGCTATGTTATTTAAGAAGTGGATTTGCTAGAATTGTTCTAGGCAATAAAGAACAATGAGAGATGATTACTATGGAAATTGAGTACACTTGCAATTATGAGATGTGCAAGAGGATGGATCCCGCACACTGTGAAAACAGTGGGAGCTATTCTAAGGCTAGAGAGCTTATGTCTAGATTGGATCTAGACACGTACTCAGAAAGTTTTGTAATGCAAATGTATACATTACAAAGGAAAACGAGAATGTAGTAAGGTTGAGTAAGGTACAAGAAGTTGATAAAACCTACTAACCAAAGCCTTCTCATAGGCTTAACATGATGAGTCATGTCATATGTCATTTCAATTGCATTGATATGAACAACTACATATAAGATGAAAATTGATTATAAAAATATGAAGTAGTAATCAGGTATTGACTATTCATATGTGATAATCACATTTGTCGATCGAGTTTTTAAATCGAAAAACTCCTTTTATACTTTGTTACATCCAAACGGGTTGTAGAGACAATATTGAACTCCGTTAAAGTGAACCCGGATTTACATGGTATTCGCATATAGTCACTTGTATGAGGTGACGTCTCGAAGTGACTAGAGTGTGATGCGATTGATGGCAAGTTCAAGTGCCATAGAGTCATGTGAGATGACTAGTCAATCACATAGGCAGACTGTTAGGAACACTTTGTCGGGCCTGATGACCGCTTATAGAGTTCTGGCAAATTTATATATCCTGGTCGTGGCGAGAGCTACTATAGTATTCTAATGAGTCGATTATTTTGACTAAAGACTGTTCGCCTAAGGTGGCACAGTTTCAGATTAACTTTGATTTATGTTACTACGACCTTCGTAAATGGGGTCAAATGGGCATACTTTGGGTTATGATGGCAGTGGCTAGTCGAAGGGAATAGTGCGATAGGAAGTGTCCACCCCTTTTCAGGGTTATAACAATGTCTCAGGGCCACTCGAGGAGTAATGAACTGGAAATGCGTGGCCACGCTCGGAAGGTATCTATGGTAGATAACTCCGGTCAATCAGTTATTCTCCAGATCGAGGAAACCACTCTCGATATGATCATTTGCAAGTACGACCTGAAAGACACCTTGCATTGAGTGGGAGATAGTAATAGGACAAGAGAATTGGTGACGCACACTTGTCGAGGATAAGTGGGAGATTGTTGGAATAAGTGTCCTCCGACAATAATGCGATCACAACAGTCGATCATGATGATCACATGTTTAAATCTCATTTTAAGACTACATGTGGGATGTAATATTTTACAATCAACTGGTCCACGCATATCGGTAATGATTGGCTGACTAGAGTTTGACATTACTGTCGTGCGACGATGGTGATCAGTTGATTCCCTTAGGTCATACCTATAAGGAAATACTCTTAATTGATTATTTAATTAATCGTATGCCAATACGAGTTAATTAAATTGTTTAAAATTGACGGGTGATTTTGTGAGTAAAGTTAATGTGTCTTATTGTAATTTGATTAAATGAGATACGGTCTAAGTAATCGAATTGTTTATTACTTAGATAAAATTATTGTTTACGAAACAATTGAAATTGAAATTGAATGAATAATTTATTATAAATACAAGACGTTGTAATTTATAATTTGATAAACCATTTTGGTACAAGTGATTACGAATTACAAGTGAATTTTGTATGTGACATATTTTATTAATATGTTGATTTTTAATATGTTGAAAATTCATTATGGTGTAGCATGTCATGTAACATGTGACACATGACAAGATTGACAAATGACAAAATAAAATGGATCTTCCATTTTATGTATATGTGCCGAAAAATTGGAGGGAGTATTAGTGGATAAATTGTGTTGATTATTTTAATAAGAGAAAACACAATGATTAAGCCTAATGACTAGCCATGCATGCCTAGTCTTGTCTTGAGAAGAACACAAGACCATGCATTGACCTCTCCTTCCCCCTCCAACCGGTTTTTTGGTGAGAAAAGCTAAGTGTTTTTCTCCATCATCATTCACTCTTTCATAATATAATTTCTAGTGTAAGAAATAATCATCCTCTCTACAATTTGTGAAAACTTCGAGAAATAAAACCTCACAAATCTTTCCTCTTGGCCGAAAATATTCAACAGCAAATACAAAAATATTTTTGTGTCAAATTTTAAGTAAGACATATATTATGAGTAGTTCATAATAATATAAGTTATTAAGGGATTTCCTTGGGTATATGCTTTTAAGAGAGGTTCTAATTTGAACCTTGTTCATCCATTATAAGGAAGATCAAGAACTAACAAGAAAGAGATCTTGTTGGTGCCCTAATATCCAAAACATATAAGTAAGATAGACGATTTCTTCTCTTATCTTGTTTTAGTTTGCATGCATAAGATCTTGCATTTTTTTTATGAATAAATAAATTTATTCATATATGAATATGTATATTAATGAGATTAATGATTCTAACAAAACCACCCTCATTCCAAAATCTTGAACCTATAATTCTTAACCGGTAAAATACGGGTGACAATGAGTCCTGGTGAACGCTTATGTGAAATGTGGTGTGGTCATATGTGTGCGAATTAATGAGTTGTTGGAATTCTTGCATGGTTAAGTAGTTCCTATTGGAGAGCGGATTCTCTGTCCCATTTTGTGTCCCATCTCGTGTCCCATTATGCTCTTCTTGTGACACATCATTAACTTAAGAGAAATTGTCATTTTTTTTATTATGTGAATGATGATGTGTCGCAAGATAAAAGCAATGGGACAGGAGATGGGACACAATTATGGGACAGATGATCTCAACTCTTCCTATTGTAGTGTATGTTGACGAGTTATGTTTGGATGAAAGATTTGATACGTGAAAGCATAAAATGCCTTAGGAATAGTTAATGAGTGTTGGAGTATGATGAGTAACGATTTTTTTCTCTTGGTGATATTCTAGTACCTCATGCATGAATGGATTGTGCTACTTCTATTAATTAGATGTGATTTACTAATTGTTGCTAGTAAATTAGTTGATAGTGTAAGAGGTGGAAACCTTAACGGTGACGAGCATAGTAGTGTGATAACTAACTCGGAATGGGTCACCAATGAGTGGTCGACCACCGAACTTTTTCTCATGGTTGCAGGAATGTTAATTTCCATCCCGGAATGGGGAAAATCTCAGTTGTAGCTCTGTACTCGACTGAGTATAGGAAGTACTAGGTCGAGTACCAAGCACTCGACCGAGTGTACCCTCGTACTCGACCAAGTGCATCATGGGAAGAATCTTAAATAACTGTGCCTTGGGGCACTCGACCGAGTATACATGGACACTCGACCAAGTACGGTCTGGCACTCGATCAGGTGCATTTTCTGGGCAGCTGAAAATCGCGTGAATCGTGAACAACCTATATCCTACTTATCTTTTTCCTTTCCTTAATTCTTCATACATCTAACACACCCAAATTACTCTAAAACCCTCCTAAAAACTTCACCTTACATCTCCTTAGTTGAATCTCAACCATCCTACTTCATTCTTTCTCCGAATCCCTTAGTAATCATCCAAAAGTAAGGTAATTTCTCTTTCCTCATGTTTTTCCCCAATTAGTATTTCCTTTAGATCTAGGAGAAATCCTTTGGTTTTTTTTACCATATATTTTCATATAATTCTTAGATTAATGGTAGTAATTGTCTTTGAATGACATTGTTGAGATCAACTATTAAATTTTACATGTTAAATTTTGCCAAATTTCAAAATTTCGAAATCTAGGGTTCATGTTAATAAAATTTGATTTTTGTGTTTAACCCTTGGTTTATTGTTTCAAAAGGTTTCAATGCTTGCTAGGCAATGTCAAATCTTGTCTCAAATCTGAAATCTTGCTACAAAATCCCTTCAAGACCTTGTTCTCATAAACTAGTTATCTTAATGAAAACTCTTGTTTTTTGGTTAATTAAGGGTTACCATGTCAAAATTTCCACTCACCTTTATGTTTGGAGACTAAAAGTTTTGAGGAATTCTTAAAATTTGTCTTAAAATTCTCATTTTTTTTATACCCGGAGTTCGTTGTGTGGGCTGGTTTTGTAGCATGTCAAAGTCGGCAAGGAACACAAGAAACAACCGCGCGGGGGCGACCTAAACAAGAACCAATGGCACCCTAAGCGCCCCCGGCCCCGGGATTTCCGGGTGTTGTTTTCGATAGTGAGACCCAAAGGAATGCATTCCAAACACTTGCGGAGATGCCTATGGCGCCTACTAGGTGTGTGGCTACCAAAATCTTGGAAAAAATGGGCATAGAAGATGATATGGGGCATATCTTTGATATCCTTGGTTTTGAGGGTTTGCACAACCTTAGGGAGAGGGCTACCGGAGTTTGACCATTGAGTTTCTAAGCTCTTTTCAATACAACAAGGAGGCCAAAACGGTGGCCTTTCATGTTAGGAATACCAAATTTGCTATGTTTTTGATGAATTTGCCGAGCTGTTGGAGGTGTCCATGGTGAATGTGCTAGATCTTAATGAGCCCCCGAGGGAGATGGGGGTCACTAGGTATATAGGTTTGTATACTGGGAATGTGAGTGGCCGGATGAGTGCCATGCTAGGCAATGATGTAGAGCACCCAACCTTGAGACTTTTCCTATACTATATGTCCCATTTGTTGTTTGGGAGGAGAGATGTGAATAAGTTGATGTAATACTCCGTATTTAATAATTTATTATAATAATATTTTATCGTATTTAGCAAGTGGGGCTTGAGACGGAATAATAATAATAATAATAATAATAATAATAATAATAATAATAATAATAATAATAATAATAATAATAATAATAATAATAATAATAATAATAATAATAATAATAATAATAATAATAATAATAATAAGTTATATGTATATACATACTCACCCCATACATATACTCACCTATATATATATATATATATATATATATATATATATATATATATATATATATATATATATATATATATATATATATATATATATATATATATATATAGGATCTTGTGAGTTTGGTTTCTTATGGTGAGTTGTGAGTTTGTGCTTTGAAATCTCAGCCACTGGATTATATTAGAGATAAATGGCCAAGTTCTAATTTTACCTGTCATATAAAATCAATGTCATTTACTTATTTTCTCTTTTTTCTAGTGCTACTCTTTTTTTTTTTACTTTAATTTTTTTATCTCCTTTTTTTATCTCGTGTTATTATGCTTTTTTTTACAACTTCGATTTTTTTTTTTCTCTTATGTTTTTTTTCTAATTTTCTCATTATGTTACTTTTTTTTTCTTTTCTTTTTGTACCTGATTTTTTTTTACTTGAATTTTTTTTACTCTTCTTTTTTTACCTCGTGTTATTATGCTGTTATTGTGCTTTTATTTTTATTTTTTTTACGACTTTGATTTTTTTTTCTTTTTTTTTACCACATGTTATTGAGTTGCTATTGTTATTCCGCTGTTATTGTGATGTTATTCTGCTGTTACTTTGATTTTTTATCTTTTTTTTTTACCGCGTGTTATTGTGCTGTTTTTCTACTGTTAGTGTGCTATTATTGTGATGTTATTGCGGTGTTACTTTGATTTTTTTTACTACTTTGATTTTTTTACTATATTTTTTACCGTATGTTATTGTGCTGTTATTTTGGTGTTATTATGTTGTTACTCCGGTGTCACTTTGATTTTTTACTACTTTGATTTTTTTTACTACTTGAATTTTTTTTTTCCACGTGTTATTGTGCTGTTATTGTTACTCCGCTGTTATTGTGATGTTATTCTGCTGTCACTTTGATTTTTTTACGACTTTGATTTTTTTTCTTTTATTACCACATGTTATTGTGTTGTTATTGTGATGTTATTCTGCTGTCACTTTGATTTTTTTTACGACTTTGATTTTTTTTTTTTACCACGTGTTATTGTGTTGTTATTCTACTGTTATTCTGCTGTTATTGTGATGTTATTCCGGTGTCACTTTAATTTTTTCTACTACATTGATTTTTTTACTCTTTTTTTTAACCGCATGTTATTGTGCTGTTATTGTGATGTTATTCCGGTGTCACTTTGATTTTTTTACTCTTTTTTTACCACGTGTTATTGTGTTGTTTTTCTGGTGATATGGTTATTCTGGTGTTATTGTGATGTTAATCCGCTGTTACTTTTTTACGACTTTGATTTTTTTCTTTTTTTTTTACCACGTGTTATTGTGCTGTTATTGTTATTGTGATGTTATTCCGGTATCACTTTGATTTTTTTTTTACTACTTTGATTTTTTTTGCTACTTTGATTTTTTTTACTCTTTTTTACCATGTGTTATTGTGTTGTTATTCTGGTGTTATTGTGATGTTATTTCGGGTCAAGCTAGTCACTAACAATTTAGAGAAAGATGACTTTGACCAATTCGTAACACATCAATTTTAACAAATTTTGAGTCATATTTGAACATGGTGAGCAATTATGTGATTAATGAGCTTGTGTAATTGAATCGCAGTGCTGCGTTTTGGAATTATTATTCGTCGAGTATTATACATTTTAAGCGAAGGACAAGCAAGTTGTGCTCGATTTCGATCTCCGCTGTCCTGAAGGAAATGTAGATCTTTATACATATTAACATACTCATATATGTCTAAATAAATTTGTCATAAAATTAAATACGGATTTTATGCATGCAAACAATATAACAAAGAGAAGAAATCATGTTCTTACAATGAGTATTTCGGTTTTATTGGGCACAAAAGAAATCTCCTTTTCTTTTGTTCTTGAGCTTTCCTTATGAATGAACCAAGATCCAAGTGTAGGATCTCTCCCTAAGCTTTATACCCAAGGCTTTCTCTTAATTTAATTAATATTACAAATACTAGTATAATATTAATCTTGTGAAAAATATGAACCAAAAATGTTTGGTTTTAAGCTCTCAAAACCGGTTGAGAGAATAGAAGAGGAAGAGAGATTATTTTGTCTCACTAAAATAATTTTTATAATTAGAATGAATTATATTTTTCCACACACTACCCCATATAGTGAATAATAGAAAAATAAGAAAAAGAACCCTTGTTCTTTTCTATGTAGAACTGGGTAGGGTGAGGGGAATTGGCCTATGCATGGCCTTTCTGCTCTTACACAAAAGGCACTAGGTATGCATGACTAAATTAGAGTAATTATCATTATGCTTACCACTAACTTAAACAAACACAATATTTGTTTAAACAACCTCCCATTTTCGGCACATATGATAATATGAGATCCATATTATTTTTGTCAAATGTCAATATGTCACATGTCATATGTGACATAAATTTGTTATGTAATTTTTAACATGTTAAAAATCAACGTATTAATAAAAATACATCACATACAAAAATCGACTTAGTAATTTCATAATTACTTGTGCCAAAATATTTTACCGTTTATAAATCGCATTTATAATAATTCATTCAAATCCAATTGTTTCTTTAAACAATAATTTCATCCGAGTAATAATTTGATTACTCGGATCAGTATCTCATTTAATCACATTTCAATTTGATACGTAAATTTTACTTCAAAATCGTCCGTCAATTTTTCAAGTAATTTAATTAACTCGTAACATTATACGATTAATTAAATGATCAATTAAGAGTATCGCCCTATAGGTATGACCTAGGGGGTCAATCGATCACCACCGTCACACGACGAGTAATGTCAAACTCTAGTCACCAATCATTACCGATATATGTTGATCGGTTGACAAGAATAATATTACTTCCCAATTGTATTCTTTAAAATGAGATTTAATAATGATATTAAAATCACATGATCGCACTATTGTTGAGGACACATTTCCCAACAATCTCCCACTTGTCCTCGACAAGTGTGCGTCACCAATTCTCTTGTCCTATTACTATCTCCCACTCAATGCAAGGTGTCTTTCAGGTCGTACTTGCAAGTGATCATATCGAGAGTGGTTTCCTCGATCTGGAGAATAACTGATTGACCGGACTTATCTATCATAGATACTTTCCGAGCGTGGCCACGCATTTCCAGTTCATTACTCCTCGAGTGGCCCTGAGATATTGTTTTAACCCTGACAAGGGGATGGACAATTCCTATCGCACTCATTCCCTTTGACTAGCCACAGCCATCATAACCCAAAATATGCCCATTTGACCCCATTTACGAAGGTCGTAGTAACACAAATCAAAGTTAATCTGAAACTGTGCCATCTTAGGTGAATAGTCTTTAGTCAAAAGAATCGACTCATTAGAATACTATAGCAGCTCTCGCCACGACCAGGCTATATAAATTTGCCAGAACTCTATAAGCGGTCATTAGGCCCGACAAAATGTTCCTAACAATCTGCCTATGTGATCGACTAGTCATCTCACATGACTGTATGGCACTTGAACTTGCCATCAATCGCATCACACTCTAGTCACTTCGAGACGTCACCTCATACAAATGACTATGGGCGAATACAATGCTAATCCGTGTTCACTTTAACGGGGTTCAACGTTGTCTCTACAACCCGTTTGGATGTAACAAAGTATAATGAAAGAGTTTTAAGGTAAAACTCGAACGACAAATGCGATTATCACATATGAATAGTCAATGCCTGATTACTATTTCATATTCTATAATCTAATTTGATCTTGTACGTAGTTGTTCATTTCAATTCAATTGAAATGACATGACTATTCATGTTTAGCCTTGAGAAGGCTTTGGTTAGTAGGGTTTATCAACTTCTTGTACCTAACTCAACCTTACTACATACTCGTTTTCCTTTGTAATGTATACATTTGCATTACAAAACTTTCTGAGTACGTGTCGAGATCCAATCAAGACATAGGCCTTCTTAGCCTAAGAATAGCTCCCACTGTTTTCACAGTGTGCGGGACTCATCTTCTTGCACATCTCATGATTGCAAGTGTACTCAATTTCCGTTATAAATATCTCTTATTGTTCTTTATTGCCTAGAACGATTCTAGAAAATCTACTTCTTAATTATCATAACCACAATGGTATCTTAACCATCCTGATGTGTTTTGATTATGGTTTTGTCGGAAACCATGCGCAATCTCAATTGTCAATTGTCACTTGTGTAACACCCTTACACAATATTGCATCATAAACACTTTGCTTTACTTCCTTAATGCTTCTGCAAGCACTTAAGGGTAATCTTTATAGCTTACTTGGTAAAGATTACTTAAATTCGATTTTTAAAACAATTCATCATACTCAAAGCATATGAAGTGTTATACATCATTTCTTTCTAATTGATTCGGCAGCGGAAGCAAATGAAATCAATCAAATATGTTCAATTTAATTGAACTAGTCATAAATCTTATCAACATAAGACTTCTTACTGACGCTAATATCATGTGGATTTATCTTCATAAATCCGGATATTCAAGATGTATTATAATACTCCAAAAGTCTTAAATCATTCGCAATGATCAATATGTCATCCACATATCGGACTAATTAAAACTTCCGTAACTCCCACTAAACTCCATGTATAAACACAACTTCTCGACTTATCGAGAAATGTTTTACCACATGATCAAAATGTTGATTCTAACTCATTGATGTCCTACTTAAGACCCTCTCTTAAGTTTCACATTATCTTAGGATTGCAAGAATCTACTAAACTCAAGACATGTATTGAATACATTCCTTCTATTGAAGAAGTGGGTTTTAGATTCACTCGCTATGTATTTCATAACCTCATGATGAAACACAATCCCTAAGAAGATCCAAATAGACTTAATCATTTCAATTAGTGCAAAACCTTTTGCAACTAATCTTGCTTTGAAATATCTCTTTATTAGTGCAAAACCCTTTGTCACTAATCAAGCCCTTTTGTTTCGGATTTTCATGGCTCTAAGCCTTGTATTGAGTTGTGACTTAAACACTCTTATGTAAGTCATATGTTCATTACTTTCTAGAAGTAATCAACTTGAATCAAACAATTTCTTTTGTATGTTATAAGCTCTTTACTTTCTTAAAAGTAGCATGAATTCATCATTTTTAACAAGTGATGAATTTTAACCTCCTAGGTTTTAAAGAAACAATGTCTTACACAAAATGTCTCATGTAGCCAAGAAAGACCAGTTTCTTGCGACATAACATTCTTTGTGGCTCTTGAATAATTTCTCCCACTCTGTCTTCTAGAAATAAACTTGTATTTTAGTAAGACAGCTTCACGAGCCGCAAACCCGTCGTACTCGTGATAATTAAAAAGGGAAAAATGAGCATTTGTTTCTTGGGAAAACTTACAAACATGGTACCCTTACCATTTCATATCTCATATGATTCGATTTAGTGGAAAAATAATTTAGACAAAAATGATAAAATCCCCAAAAGGATCAAGTAACTCAATGTAACTTGATTGAAATCCAAACCATATCAAATAGCGTTTGATTTCTAATCCAACCACACATTATTCCATAATGCGTGCTAAGAGAGATTAACTTGTGATACTATATCACATTTCCTTTGGCTTATATCAAAGTCTTCACTATGATAATCCCATCACGACTTAAATCGTGATTCCTTGAACTCTTTGAAATTCTTCAAAGATTTCTCTATTTACCTTATTAAGTGAACATATTAGCGTCAACTTAAATCGTTGGTAAAAGAAAATGATCAACCTATTTTGGATCGATGATTTACAAACTCGATCTCCTTTTCAACCAAAAGGCACGAGACATCTTGCTTTGAATACAAGATACGCATATACCATTAACAATCTAATGGTTTCAAGAGTACTCGTTAACTCTTTGCGTTCATCATTCCAGAATTTAAGGTTTAATCTTGGGTTACCAATTTGAGTCTTGCATCATCTTCATGATATATCATTCTAGTTTGGTTTAGAATATAATCACCTTGATGATGGGCTAGACATACATCAAATCATGGTGTATAGGGTCACAAAAGTGAAACCTCTTTTGTATCTTTAACAAATTGTATTCTTATTTAGAGTTTATGTACTTAATAGTCACAATTAAGTACAACTCCAAACCCGAAAACTAGATTTAGTACACAATGACTCTATCTCTTGACTTCATTGTTGCTAGTCGTCATATTCTAATCATCCTATGTATCAAACATAATGATGAAAACCACCACCGGTTTCCAATATTGACGAAGTAATACTAGCAAAATTTATGTTTAATCAAATAAATATTTAACGAAGAAGGTCCCATTAGATGTCCCACAACTAATTTGTTGATTCTTCAATAATTTGGGGTAGTTTCCTTTCTCGTGTCCAACATTTAAGACAATGGAAACTTTATCGGTCGGGATTGATAGGTTTAGTATCGTCATTCTCAACAACTTTACCTTTAACATTACCTTGTATCAATTCCATTATAATCTTTACTTCTTGAACCTCGTCCTCATCTTAACGGTTTAAGAGAATGCTCCCACTTATTTCAATGAGTCTTTGCTTTGAGAAGCAAAATTGAATTCATGAAGATTTCTCTTCATTTGTTCGTTTTAGTCTTAAAACTTTGATTGAAGTGGTTGCGTTATTTTGGTCAATTACGAGTTCTGAAAATCTAATCACCAAAACAATTTATCGCTTCAAGGTACTTAATTCATTTAAGTATATGAAAAACAATCCATTGTAAGTAGATGTGTTAGTCTAGAATCAAAAACCTGTTTGATAATGAATAACATTAATCTATACTCCTTGCAAGAGATCCTTAGCAATGGTTCATGTGAGGTTTTATAAGCAAATTCATATTTGTCTTTAGTTACGGTATTTTAATGGAGATTTGAATCAAAAAACGAAATGATATCGTATATGAATTGGGGTAAAGAAATAGAACAATATAAAAACGGAATAGTGGAAAACTTAACATTCATCGTTTTATTAATACTTGTAAATAACAAGTAAAGCATTTACATAGTGACCTCTACCCAACTATGATAAATGATTCCAAGATCCAAATTCATATTAACTTGGGGCACGGTGTGCCGAAATACCCCTCATCAATATAACTCGGTGGATTAACTCTTTAATCGATTCTACTTTTAGAACTCTTGGTCGATAAAATTACATTAATACTTATCTTTAGCCCGAAACACATCCGGAAATACGTCGTGAATACTTTCGTTGAGTTCAACCCAAATTTCGAATAAATGTGTCCATGATCCAAACTCATATCAACTTAGGGCACGGTGTGCCAAAATACCCTTCATTAACATAAATTCGGTGGATAGACATTCATCACCCACTTCCCCTACGTAACAAGGTTTGTACCCCGGGGTAGCCGAGTGCACTCCCTCGCGAAATAGGTTTTCATGGTTTCTACTATTTGGTAAGGCTATGTCTCAATTGTTTGTTTTAGCGAGAGGTCATGTCAATTTATTATCTATCACGTTTTAAGTGAACTAAAGCGGTGAACTACGATAATTTGAATTGACACGGTCGATAAACTCGATAAGATAAAAATGCATGTTTTAGTTATGGCGATTTAGCGATGCATGCGACATAAAATAAAATGCAAGCATAAAAATAAATAAATCCTAGTATGGCCTTTCCTAAAATAGAAAAACTATTTAACTATTACATATTCGGAAACCAACTCCATTGGTCCCTTGAACTTCGGTTGTAGCACGTATCTCGAGGTAACACCGTCTTTATGTATCGCCATTCTTGAAGAAATCCGTCTTTGGGAACTCCGGAATGAATAAAATTACATAATAAATTACATAATTTCCTATTATACATTTGTAACTAAAATAAAATAAATCTATTAAATTACAAAACGGTGATACGAGATCACAATAAAAATTACAACCGAATCGATATTCCCATACATTTCGGGAAATACCAATTAAAATCTAAGGCCATACTAAGTAAAATTACATAATTCAAAATTACATAAATTAAAATTATGACAATCATAAAGAAAATGCAGCATTATAATATGTATGAACATGCTCAATTTTATGCTAAATCGCCTTTAAATAGCCAATATCGTATATTACTCGGTTTTTACGGATTTGCGTGATTTTAACATTTTACAATCACAAAAATACATAAATTCATATTTATGAATAAGTTAATTACCCTAACCTCTTAGGACTCAAAATTTAGTCTTCACTAATAATTTGACCATAATTAACTCATATTTATAAAATTGTTCATTAAATGGACCAAAAATTATAAAAATAAGCCATTAAACTTCAAATAAATCACAAAATTTCAAATAAATTCAAAACTTGAATTTTAAATTCATGAACATTCTTGAAAAATACCATGACACTCATAATGTTCAAAATCTTAGGTTAAAAATTTCGAAATTTTCCGGAAAAACAATGTTGCGGTTTATCGGTTTTAACAAGATAATCATAAAAACATGAGAAAAATTTTTTCACTAACTTTTCAATTTTAGATCTGAAAAAGATAATAAAATGCAACATTAGACGTTTTTCCTAAGTCATATATTATGTTTTATTAATTTTCCACTAATAATGTCACTATTTATGCTATTTTTCTTCAAAAATTCATAAATCATGCAAAAAGACTTCTTTATAGCCAATTATTTTACACACATCTTGTAAAATTGCATGTGACAACATATTAATTTTCTATGATCAGATTCGAAATTTAACTCATATTAACCTATTTTCCACCTAAATCCGAATTTAATAATGAAAAATCCATTTTTCGAGCATAACAAGTCCAAAAATTATGAAAATTTACAGGTTATCTCAAAATAATATATGTGACAACATATCCAAAAATCAATGGAAAATTCGAAGTATAGCTAATTTTAGACCAAAAATGACATTTTTACTAATAAAATCATATTTAAATGCCATTATTGTAAAATATGAACAATAAAAATCCGAAAAATTAACCAAAATATCCTAAAACATTTTAGGACCAGAAATATTAACATGCATGGATTAAATTCGTGATATCTCATAATAACACAAATTTTACAAGTTTTATATGTTATTCTTATAACTCGGAAAAACTTTTAACCGATTTGCATGCAAACAACCGTGGCTCATGATACCGATTGAAGGAAATGTAGATCTTTATACATATTAACATACTCATATATGTCTAAATAAATTTGTCATAAAATTAAATACGGATTTTATGCATGCAAACAATATAACAAAGAGAAGAAATCATGTTCTTACAATGAGTATTTCGGTTTTATTGGGCACAAAAGAAATCTCATTTTCTTTTGTTCTTGAGCTTTCCTTATGGATGAACCAAGATCCAAGTGTAGGATCTCTCCCTAAGCTTTATACCCAAGGCTTTCTCTTAATTTAATTAATATTACAAATACTAGTATAATATTAATCTTGTGAAAAATATGAACCAAAAATGTTTGGTTTTAAGCTCTCAAAACCGGTTGAGAGAATAGAAGAGGAAGAGAGATTATTTTGTCTCACTAAAATAATTTTTATAATTAGAATGAATTATATTTTTCCACACACTACTCCATATAGTGAATAATAGAAAAATAAGAAAAAGAACCCTTGTTCTTTTCTATGTAGAACCGGGTAGGGTGAGGGGAATTGGCCTATGCATGGCCTTTGTGCTCTTACACAAAAGGCACTAGGTATGCATGCCTAAATTAGAGTAATTATCATTATGCTTACCACTAACTTAAACAAACACAATATTTGTTTAAACAACCTCCCATTTTCGGCACATATGATAATATGAGATCCATATTATTTTTGTCAAATGTCAATATGTCACATGTCATATGTGACATAAATTTGTTATGTAATTTTTAACATGTTAAAAATCAACGTATTAATAAAAATACGTCACATACAAAAATCGACTTAGTAATTTCATAATTACTTGTGCCAAAATATTTTACCGTTTATAAATCGCATTTATAATAATTCATTCAAATCCAATTGTTTCTTTAAACAATAATTTCATCCGAGTAATAATTTGATTACTCAGACCGTATCTCATTTAATCACATTTCAATTTGATACGTAAATTTTACTTCCAAAATCGTCCGTCAATTTTTCAAGTAATTTAATTAACTCGTAACATTATACGATTAATTAAATGATCAATTAAGAGTATCGCCCTATAGGTATGACCTAGGGGGTCAACTGATCACCACCGTCACACGACAGTAATGTCAAACTCTAGTCAGCCAATCATTACCGATATATGTTGATCAGTTGACAGTAACAATATTACTTCCCAATTGTATTCTTTAAAATGAGATTTAATAATGATATTAAAATCACATGATCGCACTATTGTTGAGGACACATTTCCCAACATGTCCAGCCCATTAACATCGTGAACCCTTGCTGCATACCCTTGTCCCTCTGTTGAATTCAAGCCATCATGCCTTATATTCCTTCATGCACCACTGTGAGTTTACAAATAGGCTGTTGTGATTGCATCGAGAGTCGTACTGTCTGCTTGCTACCCTGCACTCCACAGTATGAGAAGCATCTTCAATTTATGGGCATAGCCGAAACCTAACTGGGTATAGTTGATCTTGTTTTCAAAGAACAATCAAACATGCTAAAAACAGGCAAGTTCCAAGATGGTAGTCCCAGAAACGATGCTAGTCAACAAAATATCTTCTCTGTGGTCATCCATTTTCAACAAAGCACGCTAATGCTTAAACACACTAAAATCATATACAATCATGGACAAATAGAAATCACTAATTAAATCACCACATAACATGAGTAAGATTAAATGAAGAAGGATATCTCGACTTTTTTTTGGTAAGAAAGTAAGATTTCCATAAGAGAAATAGGAAAGATACAGCTTACAAGAGTAGCACCAATGAAAAGCAAAACTTAAGCCTCCCTACACATTAGACCAAAAATAGATTCTAAAGCTAACAGCAAATTTGATTTAAGAGATGAGCAAATCAGAAGTTCGACAGGCATAAGTAAAAATCCTTTGAATTCATTCCTGCTATCACCAACTCACCCAACATCAACCCCATCATCGAAAAAAAAAAGATCTGAAAACGAATCTCACCAAAACAAAACGAGATCTGAAAAGGAGGAGTGGTTTTACATCCAATGGACCATGTAAGTCCTCTGCCACCCACGAGCGGAGCAGCAACTACCATTGAGCCGCAGCACCGTGTTACCACCAGACCAAGCGATCAATCCATGATTTGAGTCGACATTTTCTAATTAAAAACAAGTATAGAACACATTAATATTCCGAATTGCTAGCTATTCATCACTATCGTGAAACCGTGAATGCACTAACAATTAAAAAAATTAATCATCACTAACATCAATGTAGGTTCTTGTGTTTTAATCGTTTTTTTTATACAAATCTGTTTCTTTTTTTTTTTTTTGGAGGTGGGGGAGAGGATGAAGATATAATTTTGGGGGGAGAAAGACGTATTGTCAGTATTGATGTCTGTTTTATTTTCTTTTTAAATTCAATCATCTGAGCCGTTGTTTTTCCCTGATTCAATGATTCAGATTTTAAAGTGCAAAACTCACCATAAGAACCAAACTCGCGAGATCCCGCCTATATATATATATATATATATATATATATATATATATATATATATATATATATATATATATATATAAATAGTATCATATGAGTTAGGTCACTTTTCGTGAGTTACCCCTCTGAAGCTGGAGCATTGATCTAACATAAGATATGTGGCTGAGATTTAATTTTACATCTCATATATAAACCCAATTTTGACAGTTGGACTTCTTTTTTCCTGCCATTTTCTCGACAGTTTCTATGTCTCTCCGTCTCTCTCTCTGTCTCTGTCTCTGTCTCTCTCTCTCTCTCTCTCTCTCTCTCTCTCTCTCTCTCTCTCTCTCTCATATTTTCCCTCTGAAAATTTCAGTTCGTTCCATTTTTGTTCATTGTTGTTCATCTTCGCTGTCCTTCTACTTCAATTTGTGCTCAATTTGTTTGTTCTTCTACTTCATTATCGTCGTTTCTCTCATAATCGTGGTTCTCATTTTGTTCGTCCTTCTCAACAGGTAATCAATGAGCTGAACTTATTTTTTTCGTTGATTTTGTTCAATTTTGCATGTTCCTCTTCTTGTTTTCTACTTGATTTTCTTGTTTTTCTTCATTTTGTTTAGTATATAGTTTAATTTGTTGTGTTTTTGTTGTTAAATTACATTTTTCATTGTCTTCGCATAATTTAGGGTTTCGTAATTCATTTTTTCATTTTTTTATCTGTTGTTGAGTTTTTTCTTTTTGTGGTGAATTCCTGTAATTCTAATGAACATAATGTGTGTGTATTTGGAATTATTTGTGTTATTGTAATATATTGATGTTGTTATTGTAATGTATTGGGGTAGTTATTGTAATATAGTAACTTAGTTATTCTATACGGAGTATTATTAGTTATTGAACTTTGGTTAGTGTTTTAAAGTCAGCTTTTAGTCAAGTCCGGTTATTTTAATATGAAAAGTTTGTTATTGTAATATATTGATGTTGTTATTGTAATATATTGATGTTTATTAATGTAATGTATTGGGGTAGTTAATGTAATTTAGTAATTTAGTTATTCTATACGTAGTATTATTTAGTTATTATTTTAGTTAAGTCCAGTTACTGTATTACTTTATCCTGATTATTGTAATATAAGAACTCAGTTATTGTATTAGTTGTTGTCATATTTTTTTTGTTTATTCTGATAATTTTGTATTCTGTTACTCAGTGATAATAGGGAGCCTGAAGTTGGTAATAAAGCTGATTTGAAACGCTCAAAATTAAATTTTCACAATAAGAAGCTCAATAAGGTTCCTGGAACTCCAAGATTGAACATGTGAGTATATGTTCCTCCCCCCTGTTATGAGTTTCTGTTTATTTCTCTTTTGTTTTGATGTGTCACTCTTTTTATATTTTGCTTAATTTTCCATTTTAGAGCTGCAAACATTAAAGTGAGCTGTCGTCCTAATGGTTTGGTTAATCTGGTAAAACAACTTGGTCCAAATCAGCGAAAAGTTGTCATTGAGATCGGATTTGGTGCTTTGCTCAACTTTAAAGTGATCAGTCTGTCATTGGGTGTTGTACCATTGTTTATAAAACAATTTAATGCAACTGCTCATATTTTTCAAGAAAGAGATGTCAAGTTTTTTCTGTCAAAAGATGATGTCTATGATATTTTTGGATTGCTAAACGGTGGTGATAAGGTTGAGGTTGTTTACACTGGACATAGTTTCTTGTCTTCACAAGAAACGTTGAAAGCTGTGTTCCGGAAGAAGTTTAATGTAGAAGTGACAAATTATGTTACTATCCCTGCTGTTTATAATGCAATTACTGCTATGAGGGATGATGGGGCAGATGAATTTCGGATGCTGTTTGTGCTTTATGCTATGTCCATTGTGCTTGCTCCCCCTTCAAATTTTGGAATTGACTTTTCCATTCTTAAAGTGGTGCAAGATGTTTCACGTATCCACCATTTGGATTAGTGTGGGTATGTGTTTGATAAATTAGTCGAGGGTGTTGAGCGGTGTAGAACTGGGTCGTCTACTTTGCGTGGTTGCATACTTGTTGTTATGGTGGCATACTTCCATCGTATGCGTTTTAAGGAATATACAATGTCTTCTGAGACCCCTCTTATCAAGCATTGGGATGAGCAGTCTTTTATTAGAAGGGGTACTTTAGAGCTCAATTCTGGTTCGTTAGGGAATGGGAAATATATCAATGGTGTCTATCCAGTCTGCAAACACTTAAGAGAAGCAAAAGCTGCTGAGGTATGTGCAGTCGTTGTTGATAAACCTGAACCTGGGAAAAAGTATCTGGAACTGGCTGACTTTTTTTATATTGATGATGTTATTCGAGCAAAGGCTACTGATATAAGTTCCAATAATTCTTGTGTAATTTATGACTTTGGGATTTTTTATAACTAATAATAAGACTGATTTTTGTAGTTATTGTAAAGATGTAGTGTAGTTATTTTAAAACTTTGTAGCAGTTATTGTTTTAAATTAGTATAACAATTATTGTATTGACTTAGTATAAATATTTTTTCGTTCCTTTTGTTTTTCTTAGGTTTCTGAAGCACATTTTTTGATGATGAAGAGGGATGTTGAGATATTTCTCCATTTGTACACGCAACGGAAGGAAGCGATGGGAAAGGAGTGTGGTTCTTCAACAGTTGAAGATTCTTCGACAGCCACTTCATTTTCTTTGACTCCTGCTTTCATTAGTGATGACAATTCTTTGTTCACTAAATATTTCAATTTTATTTGTGAAAAAGCTGAGGAAATGAAACAGGCGGGAAGTAGACTGCCGTTGTATGAAAGTTTTTGCATTGAGCAAGAAAAGGGGAAAGATGAAAGAAATGGGGGTTTAGCGTTTGATCCAGAAAAATATAAGGCGGTTTATTCTCGGGAGAAAGGTAAAAAATAAGATCCCTGATGTAGGGGTTGAGAAACCGAATGAGCAGGTACCAAATAATGACAACATTGATAATATTGATGTTGAGTGTGAAGCTGTTCACTTGAGTAATGTGGATGGCGTTGTTAACAAAGTTGTCAACGAGGCTCTTGTTGTGGGTAGAATGCAAGATAGTTCTGTTGTAAAAAATTACCTGCTGCATTCAGACGTTATGGCTAAGCATATACATTTTTTGGGAATTGTGTTATAGGGTGTGATTTATATTGTGAATCACCTGTTCCGGATGGAGTTGTAGTGTATGCTTTTTTGTGCGAGTACAAGGAGCTTTTTGCTCCTATTTTAAGGCGGAGGAAGGCGACTTGATTCTTTGTTTTACGCACGATCATGACCTACGGATTGGGTAAGCATTATATGTTTGTCCTTGCCTCTTTTTTTTATTGCTATTATATCCATTTTTTAAAAGCTTTATTGTTGTTTGTGTTTTTGCTTTTACGATATAATTTGTTTCAATGTGGCAGGGAGGATTTGGTTGCGTTTTCATTTCACAATATGTTAACTCGAGATGACATTATTTCATTGTCTGCTAAGACTATGATCACATCGAACGTGATTGACTGCTGGTCATTTTTACTTAACAACATGCTTTTCAAGGCTGGGAAAGGGTTATCCCCCACAAGAAGTTTTTTCTGTACAAGTCATTCGGTATGTGCAATTTGTTATATATTTTCTGTATCAATAAATTTAAAATGACAGTTATTTTATTATAGTTTCTTGATTATTGTAAAGCATGTTAGCTGTTATTTTATTCAGCTAAACAAGTTTTCCTATTCTTCAGATTTTATTATTTTATTTTTATTATTTAAATATATTAGTGTGGTTATTTTTATTTTTTTGATATATTATTTTATATTTTATAGAGGTTATTGTATTGTATAATGAGAGTTATTGTAGTGCAGAATAGTTGTTATTGTATTTAGTTAACCAAGTTTTTTCAATTGTGATACTTCATTTCTCTTATAGTGTGGTAATATTTTCATAGGATTCTTTGTTTAAGCTTATTAAACCTGCTGATGAGAAAGATTTATATAGAAAGGAAATTTGTTGTGGTTGGGACACTGTCATTGAGAACAGCGAAGGTTCTCTTGACATTGGATCTGATTTGGTAATTTTTCCAATCCTTTCTCTTCTTTTTTTATTTTGTTGATCATTTTATCGTTGAGAACAGCCAAGGTTTATGAATGCCTGTTTCATCACGCGCAGGTTTTTATTCCTATTAATTTTGGGATCATTTTTTCTGTGTTGTTGTTAATTTTGTGGGGAAGACTGTTGACTATCTTGACAATCGTGTATATGATGACTTTAAAGATAGTATCTGGGTGTCGACTACCAACTCTATTGTACGTACCTTATTCTAAGTTTTTTTTCATCTACTTATTTTAGATATGTTTTTTGTTCTTGAATGATGAATTTTGATTTAAAAATTTAACC
Source organism: Silene latifolia (assembly GCF_048544455.1). Classification (NCBI taxonomy): domain Eukaryota; kingdom Viridiplantae; phylum Streptophyta; class Magnoliopsida; order Caryophyllales; family Caryophyllaceae; genus Silene; species Silene latifolia. The sequence goes on from NC_133532.1 coordinate 71,516,480, forward strand.
AGGTTGAAATATTTGGTAGTTTTCTTGTCGAGAAAGGTTATGAAAGAGGCAGTGAGGTCTGCAATTTCAAATTTGTAAATGTGGCTTTTGGGTGGAAATCGTCAGGTTCCCAGAACTTGGGTTGCGGTGTTTTTGTCATGATTCATATGATGTTTTATGTTAGGAAGTTGTTCAAATCAGAGTTGCATGATCCATTCAAAAGGATCATATATAAAGCTGAGATAGCTCCCATCTTGGTTTTAGCCGATATCAACAAAGAGAGGAAACAGTTGTTGGCTTTGGTTGATGTATTTACAGAGGCAAAGGCGCCTTTGCTGCCTGTTTTGGTTGAGAAGCGTAAGCTAGCTGAGTTGGAAGCGATGAGGGCTGAAGCAGATGCTTTGGAAGCTGCTAGGGTTATGGCAGAGGAACTGGATGATGGTGTAAGTACTCCGGTGCCTGGGAAAAAGAGGATGCCTGATACACCTATGAGCGCTGGGATGATTAGATCAGGCTGAGGTAGGAGACCGAACTCTGATGGTCTTGGTTGCTCAATAAACTGTGGCAAGGCAGATACAAATCTTGTTGTCGTTTCAAAAGTTATGAGGGCTAACAGCAGATATACACGTGTTATGCCAAGCAAGAAGAAACAAGTTGTTGATTATTGTTTCTTGGATGATTACAATCTTGCAAATGAGTATGTTTTTTTTCTTCAAACTCAATAAGAAACAAGTTTGTGTGATTATTCTAATATTGTATTATAGTTATTGTATTATACAAATTCAATTATTCTATCTAGTTTACAAATCCACTTTGCTGTAACATTACACTCGATTATTGTATTACATTACCATAATTATTGTATTATGAAAACTCAGTTATTCTATCTGGTAGTGACTTTTTTTATATTTTTTTTTTACATTACTAAGCTTTTTTTTACTCCTTTGCATTGAACTTTTGTTTTCTGCGGGAAATGCTATCTTGGATAGGTCTGATATTCTTTCTACAAAGCTCAAAAATTACACTGAGTTGCGCATAATAGCCGCATGGTCGGTTGTTTTGAATTTCATGGAGGTTAAAGAGAAAGAAGCACCAATGATGATGTTCCTTGGGACACAACATATGGAATGATCTGTTTTTCATTGTGCAGTTAATGCAGAATGTTTTATCATTGTTCTTCAATTTTCTTCACAGTTTATGGTATTTATAGGGAATCTTTGAACACATGCTAGAGCAAGGAGGGGATAGTGATGCTGTATCTGACAGTCAGAAAGACAAGGTTGTGCGGTTTTGGACCTATTTTTTAAGTGAAAACGTTGTAAACTCCGAGATCGATGTGGACCTCGTCTTCATCCCGTTGTCCTTAGATAAGCACTACTTTTGTGTTTGTGTGAACTTTATCAACAAGACGGTTGATTTGCTGGACCGTACGTTGCATGAGGATTGGGAAAATCTGATTTTTACAGACTTGCAAAGATTGCAGTATGTTTTTCTAAATCCTGATTATATACAAATCTATTTTCAATTAGAATTATTATATTGCTGTAATAAACTTATTGGATTGTTTTAAACCAGTTATTGTATACTCGTGTTTTCTAATTCTTTTTTTTTGTTTGTACATGTTGTAGGTTGATTGTTTTTCTGACTTTTTGGATACAAGGAAAACGGCAAAAGAAGGGGTTCTCATTAACACATTTACATTCGTGAATGTTGATTTTGAATGGAAATCGAATGTCAAGACTGATAAGGAATCAAGATTTTTCACCATGTTTCACATGCTCACATACGAAGGGAAGCACGAGAAGGGGTTTTATTCAGTTAAGAAGAAAGTTGAGATGATGGCTATTATGTTGATGTCGGATGTGAATGAGTCAAGAGCGTCTCTTTTGGAACAAGTGGAAATTTTGAGGAGGAGTATATTGGAAGTAGAGAAAGATCTTTTAAAAGACAGAAGAGCGGGGACGAAAAGGTTTAAAATAACAACCGTTAAAGGTTCTTCTCGGCGAAAAGTATAAAAGAGCAATTGATTGATTATAGATGGATTTAGAGAACAATTGTAGATGGATTTTTGTTGGATAATATAATGTTTAGTTAGTTGTTATTGATTGATTGAACAATTTTTTTTCAGATAGCGTTTTTGTAATGCAATTTCTATAATAGTTCCATACAGTTATTGTAATAGTTCCAGACAATTATTCAAATTATCAAATGCAATTATTTTAAAGGTCACATGTAGTTGATTATTGTAAAGTTCTTGCCCAATTATTTTAAAGCATATGTTTGATTATTTTAAAGCTCTCATGTAGTTGATTATTGTAAAGCTCTTGCCCAATTATTTTAAAGCATATCTTTGATCAACAAATCTGATGAACAAATTCTGAGACGTAATAAGCTTTTTACCGTGTCAAGTTACAACTCGTCAAATTAATATATTTATGGAAATTTGGTATGTCTGTTATGTTTGTTTACATGATTCTTGTCGTCAGCAAAGAGCAAACTGACAAGTGTGGTAATAAATTTACAACAATTGCAAATAGATTCAACATCAATATCTTTGATTATTGTAACAAATTCCTTATTGTGGTCTTGAAGGAGAGATTTTATGGTAATTTGGTACTATATTTTATGTAATTTTAGTACTATATTTTTATGGAATTTTGGTACGTCAATTTTTGTAAATTATAGTTTTTGTAAATTGTGGTTATTGTAAAGCATACCCCTGATTATTTTAAAGCTTTCACATGATTATTGTAATAGCACAAGGTATTAAATGAACAAAATCAGAACAATTTCAAATAAATTCAACATCAATTATTGTAAAGCATAACTCTGATTATTGTAAAGCTTTCACATGATTATTGTAATGGCGCAAAGTATTAAATGAACAAAATCAAAACAATTGCAAATAAATTTAACATCAATTACTGTAAAGCATAACTCTGATTATTGTAAAAGTCTAACACAGTTATTGTAAAGTATAACCCTGATTATTGTATAAGTCTAACAAAATTATTGCAATTATGCGGTTATTGTAAAGCATAATCTTGATTATTTTAAAGCATAATCTTGATTATTTTAAAGCGTAATCCATTTATCATTCTTCTTCTTCATCTTTATCATCAATTTCATTTTCCTCTTCATCTTCTTCCTCCAAAGCATGCTCAACAAACGGATTTGGACAGTTTCTCTTGTCATGGTTTCCCATTTCTTTCCAGTTATTGCATAGCCTCTTTGGTTTGATCGCCTTCTCAATTGCCTTATCCTTATTTGATTTCATTCTCTTGCTACTTCCTTTGTTTTTTACAATCTTTGGCGGAAGAACAGTAATATTTTATTTTGCTAAACAACCTAAGAGCATTTCCAGTTCTTGTTCCTTTGCTAAGCTCTCTTTTGTTAGATTTATTTTCTCTCAGAATTGTAAAAGCATCAAACTTAGCTCCTTGATCTGAGTTTGAGGCATCGAGTTAAGAACACTTATTGTTGCATAAAACTCAGGCCATACCCTTGATAATTCCAACTTTCTCAAATCAGTGGGATCGTAGTCTTGCAATAACTTTCCATCCAGTCCATACAAAGGCTTTCTATATGATTTCTTCGTCCATATGGTTTCGATGTACTTCTCCGGTATGCTTTGAAGTCCTTTTCCTGATATAATCCATATAATCTATTTATAAAGGATTCCTTTCCTCTGAAACATCTTGCACGTACATGTTGTTTCCATTGATTCGTTATTGTGAGCAATTCAACCTGCATTACAGTGTAGTTATTTCAAAAGGCAAACATAGATAATATATAGTTTAATATGAATTATTTTATGCAGACTAGCAATGAACACCAAGGTAGAAGTCCATCAGTTTTTTAATGTTAAAACACTGTTATTGTATTCTTTTATCACAGTTATTGTATGTTAAAGTAAAAAGACAATTATGTTTATAAAATGGAATAACCTGAAATATTCTATGCTTCCTATAGGCATCTTCAACATTTATAATGTGCATGTTTCCTTGCTCAGAAAATCCCCTAACGGGACACGAACAAGGAGTCATTTGCACTTGCTATTGGAACTCATAGAAAACAGTATATGTGTAGATTTTAGAGGCATGTTTCTCAATCATTGTCTTAGAAGAAACCTGTGGCAATGTGCTGTCACTTGCAGCATCAATAAATCTCTGATTATAGCGTTGTTGTTCCATTACACTCTGAAAACGCAACCAAAACTTTACAAATGTGCCATCTATTCTCTCAAATCTTTTGAAGTAACTGTTTTAACTCTCCGATCTTTGTGTTGTTTTCAAAAGGCAGCCTAAAGGCAAATCACTAAAGTACGTAGGTATCCATTTGTGCCTTTTGCCATACATGTATGTCAACGAAGTATTATCATTCAACTCAAAGTCATTAATCACTTGAGACCATTTTTCTTCAAACTCAATGGGTTCCAAGTTAGTATCCCAAACAACTGCACATATTCGCTCAACAAAGTCAGTCTCCGTACAAATTTGTGACTCAACTTTATCGGTAAGTTTTTTCATTATATGTCACATGCAGTAGCGATGTCTTGCTTTCTTGAATACAGAATGCACCCCGAGTTTAATTACCGGATCTTGATCAGTAAGAATGCACTAAGGTTCCTTGTTGCCCATACAATCAAAGAACTTCTTAAACACCTAAATGAATGACCCATCGTTCTTATGATCGACAAGTACAGCAGCAAAAGTCACCGATTTTTTGTGGTTGTAAACACCAGTGAATGGAGTGAAGGTCATGTGGTACTTGTTAGTACCGTAAGTAGGATCAAAGTTGATGGTGTCCCCAAACAAGGAATAATTCATTCTTGCTTGTGCATCTTCCCAAAAGATTCTAGCCAAACAGTTATCCTCATCAACTTGATAAGCATAGTAAAAGCCATCTTGTGATTTAGAAAGCGCATTTAAATAATCGAGAATCATATCAGCATCCTTGTCACCTATGTAACATTTAATATTTCTTTTGAAGTTCTTGAATTCTGTGAGAGATGCACTGATATTTGCATAACCATTTGATTGTTCCGCCAGAATTCTAAATTTCTTGGTAGCACCGATGTTGAGTTTACAATTGTTAACAATTGTCTGCTTAATGTAAAGGTTAAGTGTTCTTAAATTTTTCTGGAATTCCCTTTATTTGAGTGAGCAGAGTTTGTGATTATGACCTTCATAAAACGTATCAATCGCATACCCTATTAGCTCCTTAAGGTCATTAAATACAGCACAAACCCGTATTTTTGCATTGCAACCAAATCTTGTTATTTTTGTTTTCTTTGGCTTTACAGATCTTTTCCTCTTCTTTTTCTCTTCTGTGTTTTCAAATTCAACAGCGGGTTTGAGTTTTTTGCGATCCTCTTTGAATCCATGTGATGCGATCCTGCTAAGTGTTCACAAATTAAGATGTGGTCGTTGGGTCACGGTCGAATCAAAACACAATTTATAGCTTCACAAACAACTCTACAATTAGTAAAGACGCAAGTAAAGGTCGGATCCCAAGGGACGGGTATTGAAATGAGAATTCTATTGCAACTAGTGGTGTCTAAGGGGTGTCACAAATTGGGTTGATGTAGAAGGTCACTAAACTAAATTAGCAATGAAAATAAACAAGCAAGATGAATTAAAGGGGTGTAAACAATTGATTAAAGGCACTAGGGTGTCATGGGATCATAGGGGAATCATGGGATATGATCATACAAACATGTTCTCAAATTATAAGCAAGCAATTATTATTGTGATGGATTGAGTTGGGTTATATCTTACAATCCTAGGAAAGTTTGGGTCCCGGAGCCGAATCGATTAGATTGTACAACACCTACAAGTCGACTTAATCTTCCCTACTCAACAACATGCATGGTCTAATGAGACTCGAGTTGGGTTATGTCTTACAAGTCTCATTGAAAAGATGGGAGGTGATAGTAAATGCAAGGATTCATAGGCTTAGCATTTCATCAAAAAACATGTGCATGAGTTGAGATCAAAACAAGCAAGCAAATAAAACATGAAAGCATATTAATTTAAGCATGAATCATTCCCCATGTTGGTTTCCCCTAATCACCCATTAACCCTAGCTAAGAGACTACTCACTCATTATCATGTTGATCATGCTAGCAAGGTTGTAAATTATACCAACAATATGAAACATGATGAATAAATGAAAGTAATTAACAATAATTAAAAAGGGATTAAGAGATTATACCTACTAATGATTCCAATAATAAAGGAAAGATAAAAGAAGTACTTGAATGCTTGATTGAGAGATTGTGAATCTCCCAATAATAACCCAAATAATCTTCAATTACCCAAAATAAAGGATGAACAAAGGAGAGATTAAAGAACTAAAACTTGGATTAAAACTTGATTAATACTTGATTACAATATTAAAGAGAGATTTGATTGATATTAACTACACTAATTATTGATAAGAAGAACATGCTCCTCTAATTAGACTAATGGGGTATTTATAGTGGAAATTAGGGAGGATGCATTAGGGTTAACTAAGGGCTAAACTAGTAATTACACTTTTTAAGTTGAGCAAGGAGGACCCGGTATTTTTCGAGAGAAGGGCTTCTTTCTTCGTAGCTTGAAGAAAACAATCCGTCTTTGTCTTGGAATCCAAGGCGGAATAGGGTCGGGACGGGCGGATTCTAGCGTTGGAATCCGAGCGGATTCAGGGGAATCCGGGCGGATTGTGGAGGTGGAATCCGAGCGGATTAAGGCAAAGCCGCTCGGATTGTGCTGCTGCGGGATGGACGGATTGGTGACAATCCGCTCGGATTGGCAGTCAGCAACAAATCTTCTTCTTTTCTTCCCTTTTCTTCATAAATTCCTTGGGGATTTCCTTGGGGACTCAAGGATCCTTTCTCAACTTTGCTCTTCTACTATAATATGTACAAAGGCCTTCTAATCTTGTCTCTCCTTGATGCTTGGTCATTGAATTCGATCAATTTAGTCTCGTTTTGCCATGAAAATGCAAGATTCTTACTCCTTTCCTACCAAGGGATCAAAATCTCAAAGAATATGCAAAACAAAGAACTAAAGATAAGAAATGACCCAAATAGGCACTAAAAAGCATGGGAACAAGGCTAATTCGGGGGCTAAATATGCGCCAATTATGGTCACATCAAATATCCCCAAACCGAACCTTTGCTCATCCCGAGTAAAGAGGTGACAAAGACTAGGACCAATACTAACCTATCCTAATAATATAGCCGATATGAGACAATTAGCGGGTCTCACTCCGCCCCTTCAACTCACAACAAGATAACCATGAGGTAGGATGCCTTCTTGCAAGGCAAGGTGGGTCTTGCCAAAATGGCGACACATCCAAACTTTAAACACACAAAAACACATAATGGATGCATCTACAAAAAGAATAGCCACTCCCTCATCAAGCGGCGGAGGCACTAAAGAAGAACAAATTTAAGAGCATGTAATCCTTCACAAATACTAGTTCAACAAATTACTAAGTCTAAGAGGATGGCACTAAATCACCTCCAAATGGTGTTAAACTAGACTACTTTCGTCCTCAATTTCCAAATGCTTTCGTCAAGAGCGATCGGATGGTGGTGGAATGATAATCCCTATGATGCTAGTAGCATATGACATGACAAGTCTCGAATTCTCTACAAAAGTAAAGGTCATGGGTCGTCCCAAACTCGACCAAGTGGCTTGACAAAAGGCTTTTTGGGAATGAAATGCTCAAATCTTTATTCACAATGGGTGGATATGACTAGTATTCAAAATTGTCCTCATTTCACTTTCACAATTCAAAAATTTAAGATGGGGTTTGTCCCTTCCGGGCTAGTATCCTTTGCTTTCGCCAATCGCTTATTAGGCAACCGGTTAACCTCTAGACAATAGCTTTTCGGGGTGATAGTCACTCTGTCTCTGGGCGGCCGAATTCACAACCGTATGGGGGCCCAATTCAATGGATCCCGCACCAAAGCACATCGAAGTGGTACGCCTCCATCAAAACAACTTAAATTTCTCAACTTTCAACAATTCACAACATGTGAGGTTTCCTTAGCATTACATTACTTCCACATGACAAAATTTCTTTGAAATGAGCACTTCAAGCTTATTGATAGAAAATATTTTTGGGTTGCCTTACCACAAGGTCAAACAAGGTCACCCAGACAAGTTAACCAAGTCCACATCGCATCACGGGGTTGGATAGGTGACTCACATGCAAACCCTTGACTAGGCCTTGGGTCATGGGTCAAAAGACACTAGTATGACACTATCCAGGGTGTCTTACAACCATTCTAGTAGGCAAAGTCTTAAGTTGAACAAGTATTTATAATGGCTAAGTTGCTCTTGTCAAAGTTCCTAAATAGGCATTTTTCAAAACATTTCTAACATGCAACTACATGCCATGATGCAACTAATATAAACATCCTAATGCAAGTGATTCTATCAACTAATATGACATATAAACTAAATGCAAGTCCTAAGCTCACATTGTTATACCGCATCAATCAAAATAAAGCCACATAGTCATTAACATAAAGAGGAAAAAGGAGATTGGAAAGATCATACCATGCGATCTTCAATATCCTCATGTCTCGGATGTGGCGTAGTCAATCAATGTGAACAAGGATAGAACAAACACAATATATACAAGACAATATATACAAGACTACAAAAAGAAATAAACATGTTTTTGGGTTTTCAATTTTCAAATTTTTATGATTATTGAGGTTTTTCAATTTTTTTGGGTTTTGGAATAAGAGTTAAATGTTAGAATAAGAGTTAAATGTTAGAATTCCCATCCCCACACTAATATGGGCATTGTCCTCAATGGCCAAAATGATGGAAATTATGCAAAGATGATGCATGATTTCTATACTAAATGCAATCTACACTAAGCTATACTACATGATGCATGGTTTTTGTTATGACGGAGAGGACAATTTAGATTACCTCCCGTTGTGTATGTGTAGATACCCGTATCCGTCGATATTGGAATTTATAGAGAACCCGACAAACACCCGATGATGATAGGACACATGTATCCTTTAGTTGTCATTGTCATTATTTGGGTTCGTTTTACGATGTAGAATGGGCGTCGTCGATGAAGTATTTTATTAATTTAAATGATATTTAAATTAATGTTTTTTTTAAGTGAATTCATTTTATTAATTTAAATGATATTTAAATTAATGTTTTTTAGTGAGTTCATTTTGTTATTTTAAATGATATTTAAATTATGGTTTTTTTTGAGGTGAATTCAATTTATTTTATTTTATTTTGAATTTATTTTCCCAAGTTTATTTTATTGAAAATAAAATAAATAATCGATTTGAAAAATCATTTTATGAATATATTTGATTTGAAAAATCATTTATTTTAATGTGTTAATTGATTTGAAATATCGATTTGAAAATCGAAAAGAACTCGTTTTGAACATGCGTTTTTGAGCTCGATTTTAACTCGGTTTTTGAGCCCGTTTTCTTTGCGAGTTGGCACGAATATCGAGTACACTAACCAACCTAAGCCTCTACCCATCCACCCCTGTTCGAACCCCCATAACCACGGCCCAAATTCCATCCCAAAGACCCCCCAACAGCCCGCATATACACGAGCAGCCCCCCTGTTTTGGCAGCTCAATCCCGAGCCCAAAACCCGCTCCAAATACCACCAAAACCCGTACCCATTAACCCTAACCCATACCCTAATATCCTACCCATATTACCTTACCTTAATCACCAAGAAAACCCCCCATACGAACCCTAGAAAACCCCCCAAAAGCTGCTGGACAGCAGCTATGATCAGCAAGCCCGACTGCCTCTCCCTCTCTTTTGCCCTACTTTAACTCCTTATAAATACCCACCCTTCACCATACATTCATTCCTCTAAGTTCTCCATACATCCTACCTTCAGTCACAAGCTTTAAACCTCAGAAACAAACCCTAATTGCCTCTCAAAAACCCTCCACAAAACCGACATACAAACTGAAACTGTTTGTGTGTCCTCCTCGAAAAACAATTCGTTCCTCCCTCAAACCTCCATCAAAACTCGAGTTTCTTGTTCCTAATTAACCATATAACATCCATCTACACATTAGACAAAGATTTACGAGCCAAATTGCCCTTGAGAGTACACGGAATCCCTCGAAAAACAGAGTGTTATACACTCTGTTTTCGTGGTTTGTTCCTGTCTGTCCAGTTCTATTTGTGCTCGTATTTCGTGCCCAATAACTCAAAAAGAGCGGGGGTTGCTTTAAGATCTCTGTTCTCCTCTCTTTCTAGTTTTCAAAACATCTTTTAAATCGAATTTTCATCGTGAAACGAGGGAGAAATCGCTGTTTGAAAGTTGCTGTCCAGATTCGATAAAAACGCGTGTTTGCTTTGTTTCATCGTCGACGACGGCCTCTCGAGATAAAATATACCATCGATTACGACCCAAGACGGTGTCAAAGATACATGTAGGTTGAGGCTGCATCAAATCCTCCTCTTTCTCCCTTTTATTTCATTTTTTTTATATTTGTTTTTTATAGTTTGTTTTCGTTTGTTTTTCGTTTTTTACTTATCGATTGTTCTAATTAACTACGAAACTAGTTTAGTCCGAGTATGAGTTAAAGTACCACCATGAACACCCGCGTTGACTTGAGATGGGAAAGAAACCGCTACATCAGTCGGTCGTACACCCCCGTCTCATTTACATATCCTCGTGTTCAAGGTAGGGCATTAATAAAACGATTTTAACTTCGTTCTTCGCTTTTGACATCTCCTCTTCTCTCGGCCAATTCGATCCACCTTAGGACCCGTTGCATGTTAGTATGACCTCTGATTGTTAACATATGACTTATTTAGATGACATTAGATCAATTTAATAACCTCATTAGACACGATAGGTGGCTTCGACATAAGCTTTAAAATCAACTAACAATTCTGTAACTTAATGAACGCATCTCTCTCTTTCACCTAATTTCTCGCTAGTATAAGAGTGCGTGATTAGCACCTTCTTATTAACACTCGATGAGTTAAATTAATTAGCGAATTTGACCTAACTTGACCCCTTTTGAGCCATGTAGAATACACAATTGCAAGACCTCTTTTCAATCGATCAACGTCGTTTCTAACTTGTTTTCTAATTCGTTCCTCACCCGTTTCGCAATCATCGATCTAACCTAATGAATCTAACCTAAGAATTAGGGTATGCTAGATCGTGTGGGCCGTGTTTGGCCGTGTCCTTGTAGTCCCTTTTCTCGTTTTTTTCTCATCTTTATCTCGTTATTTCGTATCTTGCAATTACTTTGTTTATCGAGTCGTGTTTGTTAGTTTGGTTGTAATTTTCAAGTTAATTTTCTTTTATCGAGTCAAAACCTCTTTCAAAAAACCTTAGTCTTGTTTGGTTAGATGGTTGTGCCCCAATGCTTGTAAGAGCGTAGTAAATCGCATATTGTTTAAAGCAACATGGCCCGATTTATGCTAATGCATGCTTTGGTGTGCGGCCCTATGTCTAATTCGATGAGATTGAGCGAAAGCACACATCACGAGGAGTGACCCAAGGCCGTGAGTCATGTAAGCCGTGGGCCACCCCTCTTGTGAACGCTTTTCTAGGCCGATTGGCCGTGTGTGTTATCGTGTATAGTATCGTATGTAGCAATTGTATTTAGATCGAGTGTATCTTTAATTTCTCGTTGCGTCGGCATGAAATGCCTGATTTGTAATAGGTAGATCCCACGGCTCCCCCATTCCCCCTTAAGCCTTGTTTGCTTTGTTTTGTATGTTGTTAGATTAATCAACCCACATGCTAAATTACAACTTTGACAAAGTTAGTTTAGTTGCATCTAAATCGACATAGAAACTTCACATGTTAGGGTTTTGAAAACAATGTTTGCATTTCATATATCGTAGTAGCTATGACCTTGTTTGAAATACGACACTTGACTTAGTAGAGGCTGTTATTGACGGGCGGGGTTAGGTGTCCTTATGGGCTTCCTAACACGTACCCTCACCCCTTACTCAAGATCTATGGTTTGTGGATCCGTCTAAATACCATTGGATTACGAGAGTCATTCAAATCGAGTGATATAGGGTACAAGTCTTTATCTTTAATCACTCGTAGTCGATTGGCTTTATGCTTTTCGATGAAAGGTGTAAAGTTGACTTGAACGGTTTCAAGTTCCCATAAAACTTGGTGGCGACTCTAATATGTCTTAATTCGATTCGAAAGAACCTCGAGTCGATTATGCCTAGTGTGGATCCCGCGGACGCAGTTCCCGAGGGCCTTGTCCACGATTTGGCGACTCATTTGGGAAAAGAGGACTAGTTACACTTTGTTTCTAGGGTCTTTTCCTCCGAGGTGAAACTTGAAAAGAAAGTGTTGGAAACTAAAACATTACTCATAGTGCTACGATTCATGCATAAACCCTTAAGGACTTGCCCGGGCCGTCCCAGCGTTTCTTCGTGATGCGTGGGGGGCGACGTCCCACTATGCTAGGAAGCTGCACATTGCTCGCTTCCACTTCACCTCGCGTGGTTCTTGATGGTGGGGACGATCTTCTAGGTACTCTACCTTAAGACACCTTGCTTTATAAGACCGCAAAAGGATGGAGGGCATAGACCTTCTTGTAGAAGACTTGCCGAGACTTAGAGATGTCTAGGAGCATACATCCTTTAACATGAGAATGACAATGTGCAAATTGTTTTCCCGAGTCTTTTCGAAATTTCCCATGTCCTTTTCAAAACCGAACTTTTGAACAACTTACTTTCAAAATAGCATGGTTTTAAAAAACGCGGAATGCTGCCCAAATAGGACTAGAATTTTCGGCCCAAAATGAGCTTTTATAGCCGGCATGCTGCCCATTTCAAATCTCATTTTCGAATCAATCTTTCGTTTTTTTCAAAACCAATCCAAAATGCCTCTCGAACCTCAACCAAGCATGAAATGCGTCAAGTCGTGTCCAGGTCATGGCCGTGTTAGGCCGGGTGTGTTTCGTTCTAAGAGTCTAGAACACGACCTTGTTGGGTCACCCAAGCTCACCTCTTGGGCCTTGAGTCATGTTGGTCGACCTTTTGGTCTAGGATAGTCAACAAAAACGCCCAAGCTAGGCCATTTAGGGCGTTTCACCCGAACCTATGGGCTATGTTAGTCCAATCACGGGTTTAGTCACACCGAGTCCAGTTTAGAATCGTGCTATGACAGTTTGAGTCATGTCGTTTTGCCGAGTCTAAAATGAACCAAGGTCTAAATCCAACCGTGAGTCGAACCTTTGGTTAGTCAGTCTCAAGTCGAGTCTTTGTTTGAGTCAAGTTGGGGTCGTGTCCTTAAGTGTGCAGGGGCTCTTACTTTAAATATTGACTCAGTACGGGGTTTTCTTGTAGAAAGGCCGCCAAAAACCCGACGTCAAGCAATGGAAGATGCTGTTAACAAGCTCACTGAGGCCGTGAACCTCATGATGACCCGAATGGATGCAATTGAATCTAAGCTGGGTGAAGATTCCCCTCCATTTACCCCACCTCTGACCGATCTGGAGAAACGGTTCAAGTTCATCGAAGACCGTTTGAAACTCTCCGAGGGGAAGAACATTCACTATGAGAATGCTAGGGCCTATGCCCCAGTTCAGGATAAGTTGCCCACAAACATGGTACTCACTGACATCCAAAAGTTCAAAGGCACCAAAGATCCAGTCCACCATGTTAAGGCCTATAAAGGGTACTTAGCATCGAAGGGAGTGCCTCACGACATGCTCTCTCGAAATTTTTGCCCAATCTTTAGATGAACACCCGAAGGCGTGGTTCTATAATCTTGACCTTAAGAACTTCCCCACTTTCGAAGATATTACGGTGGAGTTCTCAAGCACTATCTTGACAACTTCGAGATTCAAACCAACATAAGAACTTTGGAGGTTATGACACAAAAGGAAAAAGAGGGCTTTACTGAATTCCTCGCAAGATGGCGCGCTGAAAGCGTGAAACTAGTTAAGAAGCCTGATGAAGTTGAAATGGTAGATAAGTTCGTGAAGAATTTACGACCTGTTTACCGTAATGCTCTGAAATACCAGAATTTTGGTTCTTTCAAAGAATTGATAAGAATCGGGATAAAGGTAGAGGACGATGTCCGAATGGCTGAAGCTAAGAAGCCAAAAGGATACCAAGGGGCCTCGTCATCTAAAGCAAAAGCACCAGCAGCGGCCCATTTTGTTGAAACTGTCAATCTCTTAGAAGGGCAATCGAAGAAGTCGCAGCGCCAAACACCTAGGGCATTCACCGATATCGGATGCACTTATACATACGCTCTCCAAAGGCTCATAGCCCAAGGAAAGCTGAAGCCTATTGGTCCAACTCCGGACCCACCCGCTGAGCAACAAGGTAAATGGTATAAACCAAATGCCTATTGTGCCTTTCATCAAGGGAAAGGCCATGATACTGAAAGGTGTTATCGATCGAAACACGAAATTCAAGACATGATTGAGAACGGGAACGCTCCCAATCCCAGTTTGTTAAACCCAATAACATCACCAATCCATTTGCCGATCACGCTAACTTTGTTTCTGTCGAAGACAATGTCGATTATTCCCATCTTATCCGCCCATGTCACTCGAAAGGGGTGTTTATCGGGAAAATATTTGTGGATTGCTTTGAATTCTTGCCAAACCCGGAGAATGAAATTCAAATCGGGAGTCTTGCTCTAGAATGTACTCCTCTCGTTAACGAAGTTAATAAAAGACAATTCGATTCACCAACCTTCATCACTGGCGTAGATCCTCAGAGGACTACCTCGGGATGGAGGCCGACCATCAAAGGGATCAAGGACAAGAGCCGAGCATCTAAGCTGACAGCTGAACAAGAGAAAGCTTATGACCAGATTTGAAATTATGAGTCGGGATCTGTTTTCTTATTTTATTCGAGTCGAGTCTAGGACTTTCTTTTTTTGAATTTGAGTCGTTTGTTCTGCGATGACCTAGGATGTGTCCTAGGAATCGTTTCTTCGAGTCTGTTAAGCATTTCTCATTCCAATAAAAAGTTGCAGTTTCGTTTCCAAATATGTCTTGTTTCCAATCCTCAATCATTCCGAAACATGATAAAACACACAACACACTCAAAGGAATCCCTGGGGTAGAAATACGTCCTGTTTCAAAATGTAAGGTACACTAGGATCCCGTGTTTGATTCCTTTACCTATTCCATGTCTGGTGGTAGAAAACCTCCATCTAAACCAATGTTTGTGACAAGCTTTTAGATGATTCTATGACAAACCCGGACTAGCTCCTTGTTTCCCCTATCGATGATGGAAGGCAAGCCTTTTCCCCAACAAAATCATTCCATCTCGAAGAGAGAAGATATCAACCCGTTCTAACAAGAAATTGTTAGTTCTTACCCAAATTAGTTGGCGAAGCCCAGTTTTCAAGGTGTATCCATTTATGACTAAGAGAATGAATAGAAGATCATTTTCAAAGAGAGAAAAAGAAAGGTGAAAAAGAATGAAAAAATGAGAAAAAGAGAAAAATTGGAAAAATGAAAAAAAATGAAAAAAAGAAAAATGAAAAAAGATGAAAGAAAAAGAAAAAAAGAAAAAAAGATGTTGAAGTTATTGCGGAATGCTTTTTGGTTGAATGTCGAAGTTACAGAAGCCAGAAGTCAAGTCAAGTACCCATAGTTGAAGTTCAATGGGCGAAGCCCAAAAGCGTAAGTAGTGACCTCTTTACCCTCTAAGTCCTTCCGAGACGGTTCTGAGGGGATAGTCAGGAATTTTGAGAATCATTCCGCTTGTGCTGTTACACCCAGCCTTTAGGGACCAGATATGGAGATTTTAACCCATATTGTTTTCCAACCCATTTGCACTCGGGTTTCATCAAACCCGAGACACCTTTTCCAACCACGATGTAAGCCATAACCCATTGGCCTTAGCACCAGAAAATGAACCTTTAGAATGACGGTCCACTATTCAAGCCTTTTGTTGCCAAGCTCCACATCCCAAAGAACCGCAACCTTTTGTACCAACCCTAGATACGGGATTCAACGGTACCTTACAGGCTAGAATGGGATACGACATGATACCTTAGGTGAAACCTTTGAGTGTGTACACACAATCAATATGCCAAGTTTATGCACCTTGATCGAACTACGTCGGATTTGATTTCGCTCCACGCGAATACGTAGGCAGTCCTTCAGAATAAGGGATTCAATCCACCCATCATCCAAGTTGTCATCTTTCGGTTTCTTACGGGTCTTAACCAAGTCCAAATGAAGCCACCTTTGTTTGAGTCGGTCTTAGCACTCGATGTAGGCTAGGATAAGGATATAGGTTCAGATGAGTAATGTCAAGTCTCAGAATGAGCTTTATCTAACGGTGTAGGCAAAGATCTTTGAGTCATATAGATGTGAGTTTGTGTTGGGAACAGAAAATATGAAAAACCCGCTGAAAAGAAAGAAGGCGTGGAAGGAAAATAGTAAAAGCCCGCTGAAAAGAAAGAAGGCGGTGGCAAGAAATGATGAAAACTCGCTGAAAAGAAAGGAGGCGAGGAGAAGAGTGACAGAATGTTCCCAACAAGAGTGGTGTGTGATGTCTAAGTGTTCTCATAAAATCAGTCTGTGTTTAGTTTCTGGGCGAAGCCAACATTGTTGCTCTGTGAGTTTAATCCTCCTTGTCAATGCCAAGTGATCTTGATTCCCATGTGCCCTCGGGAGCACGCCCATGCCATACGATATCTCCGTCCCAAGTCTGGCGACCTAGTGATTCCCATTTGCCATCTTTTGGCGCCGGAATGGCCAATTTACATTTCTACCCATAACAAGTCCATAATTGAATTAAAACCCATGCACACTTACGATTTTATTTTCCTTTTTGTTTTACGGTAGCGGGCTACGCCCACGTTTTTTACGGGTCATACAGAGTGTCTGAGTCGTATTTCCTGCTCACCCGTCAAGGTTCGATTTCAAAATGCCAAATATTTCAGAGTTCCGAAATTTCAAAAACTTTTTGCGAATTATGGATAGATGATCTAAGTAGTAGAAACTTCGGGTCGATGGCCCAATTATTCAAAATTTTCAAATTCAATTTTCGGGTCGATGGCCCAATCATTCAAAATTTCAAATTCAATTTCGAAGGGTCGATGGCCCAACATACCAAGTGATGTCAAATTTAAACTTCGGGTCGATGGCCCAATTATTCAAAATTTTCAAATTCAATTTTCGGGTCGATGACCCAGTATTTCAAATGATCCAATTTCAAGATTGATGATCCAAAATGTGCTTATGTGATGATTATTGCTAGTACGTTTTTGTGTTTCAATTATAGCAGGATATGCTTCAACTGGGGGCTCTAAAGTCTTCGACTTTAGAGCCATTAAAAAGGGGCTCGAAGCCATTGGCTTCAGAGACCATTATCAAGATGCAAAGGATGACATCCACCAAGAATTCAATTCAATACAAGAATGTGAAATGGAAGAATTCCGTAGCTGAAAGCAAATGATGAAAGCGGCGGCAATCTCGTCCCATTCGGACAAGCGCCAGCTGATGATAAATTTTGGGCAAACGTCAGCAGATGATGAATTTTGAACATACGCCAAGAGATGATAAACTTTGGGCATGTGTCGCGATTGCGAACTACGACGCGGGTTTGATTCCGTCGAAACGGATACGTAGGCGCCTAAGGATAAGGCTCAACCCACCATATATGCAATTTTATGGGTCGACGACCAACGACGATAATTTGACACAATAGAAGCGAGAGTCAATCCCCAACGATGTTTTGGTATGGTCTCTTCTTATGGTCAAGCGAGCTTATATACGCAAGTCTAATGGACTATAAACGACCCGAAGAATCCTCGGTCGAGAGGGACTGGGGGTATACTTTGACTTTCGCCTTGTCCAAGCCTCGGTCAAAGTGGGGGCTCTGTAGATACCCGTATCCGTCGATATTGGAATTTATAGAGAACCCGACAAACACCCGATGATGATAGGACACATGTATCCTTTAGTTGTCATTGTCATTATTTGGGTTCGTTTTACGATGTAGAATGGGCGTCGTCGATGAAGTATTTTATTAATTTAAATGATATTTAAATTAATGTTTTTTTTAAGTGAATTCATTTTATTAATTTAAATGATATTTAAATTAATGTTTTTTAGTGAGTTCATTTTGTTATTTTCAATGATATTTAAATTATGGTTTTTTTTAAGGTGAATTCAATTTATTTTATTTTATTTTGAATTTATTTTCCCAAGTTTATTTTATTGAAAATAAAATAAATAATCGATTTGAAAAATCATTTTATGAATATATTTGATTTGAAAAATCATTTATTTTAATGTGTTAATTGATTTGAAAAATCGATTTGAAAATCGAAAAGAACTCGTTTTGAACATGCGTTTTTGAGCTCGATTTTAGCTCGGTTTTTGAGCCCGTTTTCTTTGCGAGTTGGCACGAATATCGAGTACACTAACTAACCTAAGCCTCTACCCATCCACCCCTGTTCGAACCCCCATAACCACGGCCCAAATTCCATCCCAAACACCCCCCAACAGCCCGCATATACACGAGCAGCCCCCCTGTTTTGGCAGCTCAATCCCGAGCCCAAAACCCGCTCCAAATACCACCAAAACCCGTACCCATTAACCCTAACCCATACCCTAATATCCTACCCATATTACCTTACCTTAATCACCAAGAAAATCCCCCATACGAACCCTAGAAAACCCCCCAAAAGCTGCTGGACAGCAGCTATGATCAGCAAGCCCGACTGCCTCTCCCTCTCTTTTGCCCTACTTTAACTCCTTATAAATACCCACCCTTCACCATACATTCATTCCTCTAAGTTCTCCATACATCCTACCTTCACTCACAAGCTTTAAACCTCAGAAACAAACCCTAATTGCCTCTCAAAAACCCTCCACAAAACCGACATACAAACTGAAACTGTTTGTGTGTCCTCCTCGAAAAACAATTCGTTCCTCCCTCAAACCTCCATCAAAACTCGAGTTTCTTGTTCCTAATTAACCATATAACATCCATCTACACATTAGACAAAGATTTACGAGCCAAATTGCCCTTGAGAGTACACGGAATCCCTCGAAAAAAGCAGTGTTATACACTCTGTTTTGTGATTTGTTCTGTCTGTCCGATTCTGTTTGTGCTCGTTTTTCGTGCCCAATAACACAAAACGAGCGGGGGTTGCTTTAAGATCTCTGTTCTCCTCTCTTTCTAGTTTTCAAAACATCTTTTAAATCGAATTTTCATCGTGAAACGAGGGAGAAATCGCTGTTTGAAAGTTGCTGTCCAGATTCGATAAAAACGCGTGTTTGCTTTGTTTCATCGTCGACGACGGCCTCTCGAGATAAAATCTACCATCGATTACGACCCAAGACGGTGTCAAAGATACATGTAGGTTGAGGGTGCATCAAATCCTCCTCTTTCTCCCTTTTATTTCGTTTTTTTTATGTTTGTTTTTTATAGTTTGTTTTCGTTTGTTTTTCGTTTTTTACTTATCGATTGTTCTAATTAACTACGAAACTAGTTTAGTCCGAGTATGAGTTAAAGTACCACCATGAACACCCGCGTTGACTTGAGATGGGAAAGAAACCGCTACATCAGTCGGTCGTACACCCCCGTCTCATTTACATATCCTCGTGTTCAAGGTAGGGCATTAATAAAACGATTTTAACTTCGTTCTTCGCTTTTGACATCTCCTCTTCTCTCGGCCAATTCGATCCACCTTAGGACCCGTTGCATGTTAGTATGACCTCTGATTGTTAACATATGACTTATTTAGATGACATTAGATCAATTTAATAACCTCATTAGACACGATAGGTGGCTTCGACATAAGCTTTAAAATCAACTAACAATTCTGTAACTTAATGAACGCATCTCTCTCTTTCACCTAATTTCTCGCTAGTATAAGAGTGCGTGATTAGCACCTTCTTATTAACACTCGATGAGTTAAATTAATTAGCGAATTTGACCTAACTTGACCCCTTTTGAGCCATGTAGAATACACAATTGCAAGACCTCTTTTCAATCGATCAACGTCGTTTCTAACTTGTTTTCTAATTCGTTCCTCACCCGTTTCGCAATCATCGATCTAACCTAATGAATCTAACCTAAGAATTAGGGTATGCTAGATCGTGTGGGCCGTGTTTGGCCGTGTCCTTGTAGTCCCTTTTCTCGTTTTTTTCTCATCTTTATCTCGTTATTTCGTATCTTGCAATTACTTTGTTTATCGAGCCGTGTTTGTTAGTTTGGTTGTAATTTTCAAGTTAGTTTTCTTTTATCGAGTCAAAACCTCTTTCAAAAAACCTTAGTCTTGTTTGGTTAGATGGTTGTGCCCCAATGCTTGTAAGAGCGTAGTAAATCGCATGTTGTTTAAAGCAACATGGCCCGATTTATGCTAATGCATGCTTTGGTGTGCAGCCCTATGTCTAATTCGATGAGATTGAGCGAAAGCACACAACACGAGGAGTGACCCAAGGCCGTGAGTCATGTAAGCCGTGGGCCACCCCTCTTGTGCACACTTTTCTAGGCCGATTGGCCGTGTGTGTTATCGTGTATAGTATCGTATGTAGCAATTGTATTTAGATCGAGTTGTATCTTTAATTTCTCGTTGCGTCGGCATGAAATGCCTGGTTTGTAATAGGTAGATCCCACGGCTCCCCCATTCCCCCTTAAGCCTTGTTTGCTTTGTTTTGTATGTTGTTAGATTAATCAACCCACATGCTAAATTACAACTTTGACAAAGTTAGTTTAGTTGCATCTAAATCGACATAGAAACTTCACATGTTAGGGTTTTGAAAACAATGTTTGCATTTCATATATCGTAGTAGCTATGACCTTGTTTGAAATCCGACACTTGACTTAGTAGAGGCCGTTATTGACGGGCGGGGTTAGGTGTCCTTATGGGCGTCCTAACACGTACCCTCACCCCTTACTCAAGATCTATGGTTTGTGGATCCGTCTAAATACCATTGGATTACGAGAGTCATTCAAATCGAGTGATATAGGGTACAAGTCTTTATCTTTAATCACTCGTAGTCGATTGGCTTTATGCTTTTCGATGAAAGGTGTAAAGTTGACTTGAACGGTTCCAAGTTCCCATAAAACTTGGTGGCGACTCTAATATGTCTTAATTCGATTCGAAAGAACCTCGAGTCGATTATGCCTAGTGTGGATCCCGCGGACGCAGTTCCCGAGGGCCTTGTCCACAGTATGCATTAACTTCCCCAAACCGAGTGAGACACTATTGCTAATGTCCAAGGATGGGTGTAGTTCATGCACACACTATGCTATGTATGAAACTAATTTGTCATTTTGGATTTTGAAAATGGGAACAATAGAATGAGAACACCTCAATGGTACCGAGGTGTGAGTCCTCTAATGGGGCTAGGACTACTCCAACAATGATCAAAATTAAATAAAATACAAGGAGAGAAATAGACAAACCATGAGAGGGTAGGAGTCTCCAAGGCTTGCTAATCTTCCATCATGCTATCATCATCACTTCCTTCATTAGAAGTGGCCACATTGCCACTTCCCTTGTCATTTGCTTCTTCACTTTCTTCCTCATCTTCCTCATCATCATCTTCACCGTCCTTTTCTTCTTCACTTGCTTCTTCCTCAATATTATCATCAACTTCTTCATCATTTCCAACAACCTCATTGTCACCCAAAACGACCCTAGATGCACCCGGAAATAGGACTTCTCTATCCGCCCAACTAGGCAAAGGACAAGATGGATCAAGTAGTCCTTACCTAGCTAAGTGTAGGAGGGGTGGATATTGAGCCAAGTAGTCATTTTTCCGATCTTCATAGGCTTGCTTGTGCATTGCTTGCATGAGAAGAGTCACATAGTCTTTCCCAACTTCAACTCCTTCCGGCTTGAACTCTTCATACTTATAGGGGTAAGGTGGTATGACAATGGAAGAGGAGGGCATTTCAAGATCACCCTTTTGTTGATGAATGATATACTCGGCCTCTTTGGAAAGGGGAAGTAGATAATTGGTCCGGTGGATGCTTAGACGACAAATCTTCGATGGCAAGGTGAACGATCTAGCTTCACTAGTGAGCCATCCATACTTAGTGTCAAGGGGGTTATGGGCAACCCACTTGAACTTGTGAATCATAGTATGCATATCAACAAGATGGCCACCCTCATTTGCTTTGTACTTGTTATCCTTATTGAAGTTAGGATCAAAGTGCTTGGCTAGGATAGTGACTAGGCCGCCATTGACAATAACGGTCGTGCCCTTCTTCCCACAATCAATGTTGAGCCATCTATCTACCAAGAGCCTCAAAGAATTGTAAGGCTTGGTGTGTACTCTTCCGATATTCAAAGCCGATTCAAGGAGAATAAAATCAAGTCTTGTGAAATGGTTGGTATCTTTCCTAGCAATTATGGTGTTACCCACGACCTTGTGCCATACTCTTATGCCCGGATGGTGGACCAAAAGAGCACGACTCGCATGAAAATCCTCAAATTTCTTCCCGGAGATTGCCTCCCAAAGAGGTTCGGGGTCATACTTTCCATAACTCTTAAAATAACTCGGTTCATCACTAAGACCCAAAATTTCACCCAATTCCCTAAAGGTAATGCGTCTACTAACATTAGCTAGACGAAACTCGAGATTTTCCCTATTCTCAACTTTGGTGACTTTCAAGGAACTTAAAAATTCCAAGGTAAGGGAGGGGTATGTCAATTCCCTTGTTTCAAACAATTTCTTCAACCCCATGGCATTGAAAAAGGCTTTTGTTTGCTCAAGAACACCCAATTTTTCTAAGGTATCTTCACATATGAATTTGGTGGATTGTAATGACTTCATAGCAAACTTGACAAAGGTATTTCTATGGGTATCGGAAATAAAAGTTACCTCCGGATAATGCAAAAGTTGATCAATTACCGGAGTATAAGGTGTTGTTGCTCCCATAGAAGGTTGTTGTTGTTGTTGCACTTCCAAGTTTGGTGTTGCTACCACCATAGCCAATGCTTTCTTTGTTTGAAGAGCCTTTTGCCTTTGTGAGAGTGCCTTAGCCTTTGGTGCCTTTGTTGCCTTTGTTGCTCCCTTAGTCCTTGCCATTGATGAACTAACCAAGAAAAGAATGAAAAATCTTCAATTTGTAGTATGCCCAAATCGATTTGAAGGTGAAAGGCTTTGCCTTTATGAAGTCAAAAATCGACTCAAAGGTTGAAGATTTTGTGCTTGGTTTTGATTTTTGTTGAAGAAGGAGTGATTGATTTGTTGTTGGAAGGATGGTTTGATTTGTATTTGGTGAATGTTGTTGAGGGTTTTTGTTTTTGTGATGGAGAGGATGAGGGTTTTGATGTTGTGGGTAGTGTTTATGAATGAATGAATGAATGAATGAAGGTGGGAGGGGTTTTAAAGAGACCGAAATTTTCGAATCTGCAGGGGCAATCCGTGCGGATTCTGCTCTTTCTGGACTTTGCAAAACTCGCCTAAAGACGGGGGGATTCAGTAGAAGACGCTCGGATTTGCTTAACACGGGACGGGCGGATTTGCTTAAAGACGGACGGATTTCAGTCCAGAAAATTTTGCTTGTTTTCCTCAGCTGCAAAGACGGACGTCTTTCTATCAAGACGGACGGATTCTTAAAGACGGGCGGATTCTTCACAGGACGCCCGGATTCAGTCACAGTCAAGAAATTTTCAATATTCAGCTCAGTTCAGGATGGGCGTCTTTTCTGCAATACGCTCGGATTACTGAAGACGGGCGGATTCTGAGGAATCCGCTCGGATTCTTCCCCTGTGTACGCGGATTCAGTTCCATCCGTGCACAAAGCATTTCCCATATTCTTTCTTCAAGTCTTGTGTTTGTCATTGTGGGGGGACTACTAAGGCATGGATAGCCTAGGCAATTGCCATCCCCACACTAAGCTAAAAGCACTACACATCAATTGAAATTGTTAGTCCCTCCCTCACTTCTCTCAAACATGACAATTATTTTGATCAAAGTAAATAAAAATCCAAAGATGACAAAAAATGCAATACAAGAATTGAAATGTAAGTTAGGGAGTTAGAAATATTTACAAGTGGTGGTTTAGGGAGGACTCCACCAAACTCTCATTCTTGATGAGATGTCAAGGGGGCATGTCCAAGGTGTTGTTGATGTTGCTCAACACCTTGAAGAAGTAATCAAAAGCTTGTTCATTATCATGGTAGAGGTTCTCAATAGACCGTGGCCCTTGTTGTTGGTCTTGATCGATGGCATTACCAATGTAGGGATTAAAAATCCCTTCAAATTCGTCGTCCCAAAGACCACAAACTTCATTGAGTTGATCATTGAAAATCTCTTGCTTAGATGGAGACAACTCTCCCAATTTCTTCTCTTGGCCAATGAGGCCATCCTCTTCTTCCTTGGTTGATTTTGATGAGCTTTGCAAGCTCTCCTTGTCACAATTCACTTGCTCTTTGAATGGAGCATCTTCAATTTTCTTCTTCCATTGGAGTTCCGATTTCTTCCTTTCATCCTTTCGGCTATAATGATCAATCATGAAACATGGTTCATGCAAACGAGGAGCTCTCATAGTCTTGTCAAGATTAAAAGTTATGCTTTCATCTCCCACTTCTAGAGTGAGCTCACCATGTTTCACATCAATCACCGCACCGGCGGTGTGTAGGAAAGGTCTTCCTAGGATGATTGGAATGTTGGAATCTTCCTCCATATCAACAATGACAAAGTCCACCGGGATGAAAAACTTCCCAATTCGCACGGGGACATCTTACCATATCCCTAACGGTGTCTTCGTTGATCTATCGGCCATTTGGAGTGTGATATTGGTGCATTTAAGCTCTCCCATCCCCAACCTTTTACTCACCGAGTACGACATGACACTCACACTAGCCCCTAGATCACATAAGGCTTTGTTGATCGTCGTGTCGCCAATGGTACACGGTATTGAGAAGCTTCCCGGATCCTTTAACTTTGGAGGTGAACTCCCTTGAAGTATTGCACTACTCACCTTAGTGAAGGCGATAGTCTCAAGCTTCCGGATCGACTTCTTCTTTGTGAGGATATCTTTCATGTATTTCGCATAGGCCGGCATGATACTATCGTTTTGTACCAAAAATAAATACCTAAGTTACTACTAACAGAAGTCAGCGATAAGTAGGGTCGATCTCCACAGGGAGGCTAAGTTGCTATCTATCTGTTTAATTCGGTCTGTCAGGGTGTCACAGAATTGGGGGTTTTGAATTGATTGTGAATTAACTAAACTACTGAAACTAAAGGCAAGAGAAGGGAATAAAGGAAATTAAAAATAAGAGAAAGGAAGTATGATAGGAGTCGGTCTACCGTGGCAGCTATCAGATCTTATACTATCGGGAATACTAAGGCGATTAGACTATTGATAAGAAGAGCTATGGTCGTCACCTTTCGGTCCTTAAACCGCCTAGAGCGTAAATGACTTAACTTTCGCCCTCACTGCAATACCCTATTGTAATTAAGCAAGCCTTCCCTTCCAATCTTTCGATCTAGGTCGGGGTTAACTAGATTTATGGTCTCCTGCATGCATTCATTCGACCGGATAACAATTAAATTGCCTAATACAATTCTTATCGCAGGGCTGATCTATTTAATACAATTAAAACATGCTACCACGGCTTCCCTAATCCTAACATACTACGGGGAATTTAGCTAGACATAGAATTAATAAGAGCAATAAATAAAGAGGGAGAGGGAATAATAACCATTAAATAAAAAGAGAGAAAGGAAGAAAGAATTACTGAATTCAAGAGATCCGAAAATGAACAGGAATAAAAGTAACAGTGTATAGAGAAAAGGGGAAGAGCAACGTGATCCTTCGATAATTACAAATGACATCCTAACTCCTATTTATAAGAAAATAGGAGTAGGATTAAACCTAATGACGGAATTAGAGCTTAAAAGCCCAACCCGTCAGCATAGCCACTCGATCGACCACTTAAATCACTCGATCGAGTGATCTTGACTTCGTAAAACGACTCGATCGACCTAGAATAGTGCTCGATCGAGCAAGGCTATAAAGGAACTGGTCGATCGACTAAGCAAACAACTCGATCGACTGATTATTGCACCTAGAGCTACTCGATCGAGTGGTAAACTACTCGATCAAGTGGATATTGACTTCAGCAGCTTATAATTCTCGTTAGTTTGCCTTTGACTTGTCCTTTTAGCGCCCAAAACACCTTCACGCATCCCAAGACAGCAATATTTCCCGCTCCAAATCTACTCTTTCTCCAAATGCATGCTAACGGACGGTAAATAGCTTGATTCCGCTACTTTCTGGTTCATTCCTGCAAATAAGACAAAATAACCCAAAGTAGCATATTCGGGGCATTTCGTAGCATAAAACCACGGTAAAAGCATAGAGATGCGTGCATAAAATAGGCTAAAAAGACTATATAAAATGCACGTATCAAATCTCCCCAAACCAAACCTTTACTCGTCCCCGAGTAAACTAAAATGCAACTAAAGGAACGGAAAAAGATAACTCAGAGCTAGCTACAAATGCCCACTTAAACCAATTTAATGCAAGCAAACTAACACCTATAGCTAAACAGTCAAATGCAAACGAGTTATAAGATGTTTAATAATAAAGCTGAACCGTCGACCTTGCAAGACCTTTAACAATGGACTCTCACGGGTCACTCTTCTCTCATGAAGCAAAGGGTAAGCATATATATGTAAGAGAGAAAGAAAAATAGTCGCTCACCTAGACTACGACCTTCATAAACATGCATGCAACTAATATGATAGACAATTCTAGCTACCATACACACATTCCAACCAAACGAGGTCCTGTCACAGCCGAGGGCTTACAAAAATATGGTAAAGTGAGGCAATGGGTAAGAAAAGGCAAAACATTTATGGGAATATGGAGGTATAGGTGATCAAGCTAGTACCTAAACAAAACCATATATCAACATCCGATTCCAACTCAATTATAGAATAAGCACAATGCCCTTCATTTGGCATAAAACTCACCAAACCGAACCAAACATACTCCTCATATGAAATAAGATAGAACATAGGAGCAGAAACCGTCTCATCAAACATTTTTTCGAATTTTTTTCTTCTTTCTTTTTCTATTTTTTTCTTTCTTCGGTTTCTTTTTCTTTTCTTTCTCCGAATTCCTTTTTTCATTTTCATTTTTTCAACTTCTTTTTTTTCTTTTTTCCACGTCTTTTCCATCAACCTCCTTTTCTTCATAAATTACCAACTCCAAAATCAATATGATACAAGCCAAAATTTGATACAATAGACAATATACCGCAGAACAATCTAAACTAGCTTGACAAGGCAGGCTATATTTGGAATGTAGCTAAGGGTCAACAGGCAAATTTGGCTAATGTGGAGTTTAAATGGGTAAAAATGAAAGAAAGGGAAATTGTAAGCACCTCCCTGCATGTGACACCAACCACTAACCCGAATGTATGAAGGCAAAAAGCAATTGAATTTCATATACGTGCAAATTGATGAACATGTTATGCAAAGAGTATACTACTCACAATCCTACATGAAACTGGTCACAAATGACACCAGTTTATACGGCTCTAAATCTTAGAAATTATAAGTAGGTTGCCAAAATTTCAGGTCAAGTCTATATGTTCAGCTAAATTTAACATTAACTCGTAGATTATGCAAAAGACAAAGCTAAAAGATAACAATTTAATGCAAGGCTTAAGCAAAAAGACAGTTGTAGTGCAATTTCATCATGGAAATCGACCGTTCCGACTCAACCTATATGCGAAAATAAACACGAAATTTTTTGAATTTTTCTAATTTTTCTAATTTTTTAATTTTTATGAGAGTTTGAATTTTAACAAAAATAAACAACAATGCAAACATAAATTAAACGTGATAACTGAAATGCAATGAAAACAAAATGCAGACACAGATATGGATGCAAAACCTCCCCAAACCAAACTGTACAATGCCCCCATTGTACCAAAACATGGAAAGGAAATGCAAACTGAAAGAAGAAGAGAGAGTGAATGCGGAAAACTCACAAGATGCGCGAATAAAGGGACCTCCCCAAACCGACCATGAAATGGGAGGTTGCTAAAGGCCCGGAAAACCGTCTCAAGAAGCTAATCCAAGTTAATCGAATGAATGGGCATCCAAAAACTGCTCGATCGAGAAAAAAGGCAGTCGATCGAGTAGTTTCTCTTTTCGCAGGTGGTCGATCGAGTAAATATTTCACTCGATCGAGT
This sequence comes from Silene latifolia, assembly GCF_048544455.1. NCBI lineage: Eukaryota > Viridiplantae > Streptophyta > Magnoliopsida > Caryophyllales > Caryophyllaceae > Silene > Silene latifolia. The sequence goes on from NC_133532.1 coordinate 71,544,628, forward strand.
GAATATAGCAGAAAAAGCTCTCGATCGAGTACAAAAAGTACTCGATCGAGTAATCCCCAGTGCATACCTGCAAAAACGCAATAAGAACAGCCCGCAAACTAACAAGATAAGCATACTGAGAAAGTCTATGGTATAAAAACCATTTATTACAACTGAAAGTAAATAAAAAGCAAAATAAAATCGCCGGGTTGCCTCTCGGGTAGCGCTAGCTTCAGTCAGGTCCCAGCTCGACCTTCTTTTCTTCGAGCCTCTCTAATAGTCACAATCAAAACAACTCAAAGCGCGCAGCAACCTGTCAAATAGCTGCGCATGTGCTACACAACAGCATAAGTAGCACCAAAGTGGAATAACAGAATAGGAAATAAAAATGTTTAACTTTTTAAGTCTAACAAATTTCCTATGAGCGCTCCTAAATTTATCCACAAAATAAAGGAGTGCGGGAGCAATTGTCAATATATAAGGGTCCCGATTCAGATTAGCAAACTTGAAATGATAAGGACGGTGAAAATTCGTTAAATTATGCGTCCACATATGAGAGGGTGTAGTATTAAAAGAAGGAGCACAAATTAAACGAGGCAATATACTGTTAAAACAAACAATAATGAAATTATCGCTTACTACCTCGGGTTGGTCGCTCTCAACGACGGAATCACTGACAAAGGAATGGATTACCTCATCCGTGCTATGAGCAATTACCGTCTCAGCTGCTTCTTCATCAACCTCCTCAGTGGAATCTACCCCGTAAATTGCAGCTTCAAGTGTATCCGACTCGGCTGTGAATAAGGGAGGTTCACCGTAACCTTCATCATCGTCAAACTCGTCATCCAAAATGAACCCAAGTGACGAATTTAAGCTCCCAATGGCCAACTCAGTCGATCGAGCAGAGTAATCACTCGATCGACCACTTTCCTCCCGCATCTCACTCGATCGAGTAACTAAATCACTCGATCGAGCACTTCCCTCATGCATGTCATTCGATCGATAAGAAATATTACTCGATCGAGGACTTTCTTCCTGCACAGCGCTGATATCCTTGCATGCACTCTGGAAATACGATAGAAAGTCGTCATCCGAAATATAGAAATCATTTTCAGCATTGGGCAACGCGGGTTCTTCATGGGAAAAACCGCTCTTGGTCAAGTACACCTCTTCTGGTTGCCGAGCAACCAACCCAGCTGTTAACCGAGCAATTTGCATCGCAACTCAAGCAAATTCGGTGACTTGAGCACCCATATGTCTACCAAATTCCGAACTAAGGATCTCGGCTCCGCGATTTCTTTTTTCGTATATCATGAGGATCTGTTGCGGTGGCCATTGATGGGGTGGATGTAGCGGCACAACTACAGCTGCATTGTGCTCAAGAACACCACATCCCCAAGATTTCTTCCTTTCCCAACTAGCGGGTTTTCACTTGGGCTTCAAAGGCGAGCAATTAGTCGGGAGACGGATGTCATCTTGGCAAGAGGGATCGAAGGTACTCAAGCCTTCCCTTCGATAATCTCCCTCAAGTATCTGTCTAATAAACCCGTAAGCCTATCAAAACAAAGCACTAAAGAAAAAGATAAGAACAGCCTCAAGGTACTTAGTCTTCCCTTGAGGCGAAAGGACAAACAAAATAAAACAGATAAAAAGCGTCGCCTCCCGGCAACGGCGCCAAAATTTGATATCTTGTCGTTTTGTACCAAAAATAAATACCTAAGTTACTACTAACGAAGTCGGCGGTAAGTAGGGTCGATCTCCACGGGAGGCTAAGTTTCTATCTATCTGTTTAATTCGGTCGTCGGGGTGTCACGAATGGGGGTTTTGAATTGATTGTGAATTAACTAAACTACGAAACTAAAGGCAAGAGAAGGGAATAAAGGAAATTAAAAATAAGAGAAAGGAAGTATGCTAGGAGTCGGTCTACCGTGGCAGCTATCAGATCTTATACTATCGGGAATACTAAGGCGATTAGACTATTGATAAGAAGAGCTATGGTCGTCACCTTTCGGTCCTTAAACCGCCCTAGAGCAAAAACGACTTAACTTTCGCCCTCACGCAATACCCTATTGTAATTAAGCAAGCCTTCCCTTCCAATCTTTCGATCTAGGTCGGGGTTAACTAGATTTATGGTCTCCTGCATGCATTCATTCGACCGGATAACAATTAAATTGCCTAATACAATTCTTATCGCAGGGCTGATCTATTTAATACAATTAAAACATGCTACCACGGCTTCCCTAATCCTAACATACTACGGGGAATTTAGCTAGACATAGAATTAATAAGAGAAATAAATAAAGAGGGAGAGGGAATAATAACCATTAAATAAAAAGAGAGAAAGGAAGAAAGAATTACTGAATTCAAGAGATCCGGAAATGAACAGGAATAAAAGTAACAGTGTATAGAGAAAAGGGGAAGAGCAACGTGATCCTTCGATAATTACAAATGACATCCTAACTCCTATTTATAAGAAAATATGAGTAGGATTAAACCTAATGACGGAATTAGAGCTTAAAAGACCAACCCGTCAGCATAGCCACTCGATCGACCACTTAAATCACTCGATCGAGTGATCTTGACTCAGAAACAGCTCGATCGACCTAGAATAGTGCTCGATCGAGCAAGGCTATAAAGGAACTGGTCGATCGACTAAGCAAACAACTCGATCGACTGATTATTGCACCTAGAGCTACTCGATCGAGTGGTAAACTACTCGATCAAGTGGATATTGACTTCAGCAGCTTATAATTCTCGTTAGTTTGCCTTTGACTTGTCCTTTTAGCGCCCAAAACACCTTCACGCATCCCAAGACAGCAATATTTCCCGCTCCAAATCTACTCTTTCTCCAAATGCATGCTAACGGACGGTAAATAGCTTGATTCCGCTACTTTCTGGTTCATTCCTGCAAATAAGACAAAATAACCCAAAGTAGCATATTCGGGGCATTTCGTAGCATAAAACCACGGTAAAAGCATAGAGATGCGTGCATAAAATAGGCTAAAAAGACTATATAAAATGCACGTATCACGGCACGTGATTGATTAATTCCGTGAAAGGAATTGAGACTTCCAAATTCTTCACAATTTCCATGAATTTTCCAAGTTGATCATCAAATTTGGGCTTGGCTTGACTACTTGGAAAAGGGAGTCTAATCACAATGGGCTCCTTCTGTTGGGGTTGGTGTCCTTAACAGTTAGTGCAAGGACTTATAAATCTCTAAAAGGATCAAAGGGCATACTTTTGGTATTATTATCAGTTGATCCACGTTTATCAATAACGGTTGGCTTGCTAGATAAGTTTGACGTTATTGTCATACAGATGGCGGTGATCAACTGGTCCCTAAAAGTCACACCTATAGGATACGTTTGAGATATGTGACAGTATGAAAATACAGTCATGTTGATGCCAAATTTGACTAACCAGTTAGTCGGAGTTATTGACTAGTAATTAGTCAAACGTGATGTTGAGATATTTTATTTAATACGGATTAAATAAAATGGGCTAAGACGAATTAAGCAGTTAATTCGTAAATTGAATATAAACGATTTATATTTGATTAATGTATATTGAATTAATTATACAATATTGTCTTTGTCGGACATGTATTAATATTTCAACTAATCCGTGTTATTAGTCGATGTATTAATAACCGATAACCGATGACAGTTTATAATAAAACCCGTCATATACATTTTAGCAGAATTGATCGGACCACAAGTTAAAAATGAGGAGAAAGTGGAAAGCCCACTCCCTCCTCTCATGACCCGCGGACCGAGACAACAAAAGGAGAGGCTCCCTCTCCTTTTGACCTAAGGATTCATTTTTACATGAAAATTAGGGTTTTGGAGATCATTTTTCTCTCTGAAACCTAGATCTCACATCTGATAAAACTCACATCAAGTTCTCTCAATATTGCAAGGCAATTAGAGAACACATTTCTAGCACAAGGGCATATTCGCAGACGTTCTTGGGTGCAACAATTAGGAGGAGGTCTACTTTGATCTCTCATTGCCGAATTGCACTAGGACCGAAGGTTAATTCTTGTGCTTTATCGGTTTTCGTTGTATTTCGTTTATGACAATATTTCACATGTTAAATTTACGTTATAGTCCTAAATTTAAAGGGTCTTATACGGATATTACCCCACAAGTGGTATCAGAGCGAGGCCACGTAAATTTTCATTGTGATTTTTCATAAAACGATTTTGAAACGGTTGTTTTTGTCTCGAAAACCGTGCCATGTATACACGGTTGTTTCGTTTTTTGTTGAAACCGTGACATGTTTTTACACGGTTGTTTTATCTTATTTTCGATTTGTTTTTTTACATATTGTTATTTTATACGGAGATTATAGCAATATGTCAAGTTTTGTCAGATTGTAAAATTGTTTTGATGCGGTTTTGATCAAAATTGAGATGTTTTTGTTTCGTCAAAACTGTCTTCACGAGGGTTTCATGTTTTCAAAATGTTTTTTTTGCCCTCGATCGAGCATGTTTCTACTCGATCGAGAGCCCTTCCTTGTTGTTTTTGCTCGATCGAGTAATCGCTGTACTCGATCGACCTCTATTTAAAACCCCACTGCTCGATCGAGAAGTCCTCGTACTCGATCGAGCAGATTTGCTGATAAAAGCCCTCGATCGACCTCGATCTTGTCGATCGAGTACTTTCCTCGATTAGCATACCTCTCGATCGACTAGCGATTCGGTCGATCGAGCCTTTTGTTCCTCGATCGAGCACTTTTGTCCCTGGATCGAGGGATTTTTGTTCTGGCAGCTTTGAAAATTTATTCTTTTTGTTTTAAATTTTCTTTTGGCCTTAATATGTACTTTATACGGATATTGTACACTCGCTATGATTGTGAAACGGTTCACACACGTACCATTGAGTTATTTTAAAGCGTATTTAAAGTAACGGATTGTAATAGATTAAAATTAATCTGATAGAAGCCGTTTTATCACATAAATTTTAATCGTTAAAAGGTGGTTTGGATAAATTTAACATAATTACGGAATTATGTCACGAATAAATTTGTTTTAGTTGATACATTTTATTTATCGTTAATTTTGAATGCTTTTATTACGTATTTATTTTATTTTACAATCGGTTGTAACTTAGTGTGGCCTTAGGAGAACGTGTTACCGTAATGATGGAACACGGTCTTGGTTGTGTTTTGAGATCTCGTATCTCCGTTTTGGATTTTTCACTTGTAATTACAGTTTTTTTTGTATTTAGAATGTAAATAGGTTTATATTTGTAAATTTTAATTGTAATTTTGAGAAGACCAAAGATGGAGATCGGATGCTCACTCATTTTGCAAGGTCAAAGATGGAACATCAAGACAAGCTTTTCGGGTCCAACGGTGGATTCCAAAGTTGTATTATGTTCTTTTTACTAGGATAGGCCACACTAGGAATTTTATTTACGTATTGCATTCTTTTATTTATTTTTCGTAACGATAATTTGCATCATATTCCGCCTAAAACCAAACCACCTAATTATTGCATGAAAACTGACACATATAGAGGTCACGAGTTAGTTTTCTTTGACATTCTCATGTCACACGATCTATGCTAAGCCATCACCTAAATTAATTCATTCACGCAGACGCTAGTTATTTGTTCACTTAAAATGAATTAAAATTAAGTTGATGGGATCTTCCTCGTATAAACCAAAATTAAGAATGGTCTTTATAGGTCAAACTCCAATGAGTCCCTTCTTCGTCGGTAGGCATAATATGACCCCTTCTACGTCGGGTAAGTTGGAACCGATTGACCTATTTTATCTCTTTACTATGGTCACTCGTACGATCCTGTGATCATGGTGGACTATAGATAGGATTTACAGAAATCTATCGACCAAGAGTTCTTACGGAAGAATTAGCTAAACAGTTGGCTTATCAATTTACGGAAATTGAGTCTTGGGATCACTTGTATCATTCTTGAGGAAGATCAATTATGCAAGTGCTTGAGTCTACACGTTAAAATACATTTTAAATAGACTTAAATCACCTCGATGAGTTGCTTATTTCGTTTTTGTTTTTCTTTCTTTTTCAGTGTAGAACACGAATTTTTAAACTGCTATAACGAAATGGCTGGTCCAACTAACGACCCAATGCCAAGTGCCACATTGGACCGTGAGTCCTGGCTTCGGATCTTCATGAATCGGATGAATCGGTCTACTCGGCGAAGAATGATGGATCAAACTTCGCGGATGGGAGGCGGCATTACGGAATGCGCGCTCGGCGACGGAAAGCTCAAATATCTAATTGAGCCCATCCCGCCAAACCCAGGTCCCACGGCTAGAGCTAATGAGATCGCCAAGTTTAACGATTTCTGTATGGAAGCGGGTGCGATTAAAAACGTACTCATTTTTGCAATGGAACCCAATTTGCAGAAACGCTTCATAGCCCATGGTGCAAATAAGATTTTCACCACGCTCACTAAGGAATTCTCGAAAGCACCGAGAATCGTGACCTATGAGCATACCACTCGCTTCTTTGATGCGAGACTCCAAAAGGGCCAACCAGTTAGCCCACACATTCTCAGCATGATTGAGAATGTCGAGAAGCTGGAGACGCTTGATTGTAAGATCAGCGAGAACATTGTTATTGACCGCATGCTTCATTCACTCCACGATGGTTTTATGCTCTTTAGAGCGAATTACTATATGAATGATTTGAAGAAAAGTCCCCATGAACTGCACTCTCTTCTCGTACAGACCGAGAAGGACATGAAGTTCAGTGGGAGCATGAAACAGGATGTTCTCGTTGTGTCAAACAAGGGCAAGGGTAAGGGCAAAGCTAAAGTAGACCTAGCAGTAGTTAAGGCGAAGTTTAAGAAGTCAGGTTCAGGCAAGAGTGGGCCTGGTGAGTCGAGCACCTCATCAGGCGCGACAAAGAGCAAGAATGAAAACATGGAATGCCATCATTGCCACAAGACTGGGCATTGGAGGCGTACATGTCTTGTCTATCATGAGGACATAAAAGCAGGTCGCGTTAAACCTGTTGGTATGTCTTCTTCATCTACTTTTATTCATATGATTGAGATTAACCACGCAAGTTACGGAACTTGGGTACTAGATACTGGTTGTGGTTCTCATCTGTGTAATCATGTGCAGGGGCTCCGAAGCATCGAACCCCTCGTAAAGGGTGAGGTGGACCTGCGTGTCGGGAATGGAGCACGAGTGGCTGCCGTCTCGAGGGGAACATATGTGATCCAGCTTCCTAGCGGATTTGAGTTATCTTTATATAACTGCTATTATGTACCCAGTCTTTCTAAAAACATTATTTCAGTTTCTGCACTTGACAAACTTGGTTTTTCATTTGTAATAGAGAATAATTCTTGCATTTTCTCATTACACAATATGATTTATGGCAAGGCAGTCTCCATGAACGGAATTTATGTTTTAGATCAGACCACCGAAATATTACACGTAATGAATAAAAAGTTAAAGGTTGGTGACAAAGATCAAACATATCTATGGCACTGCCGTATGGGACACATTAATGAGAAACGCGTAAAACAGCTCATCAAAAATGGAGCTATCTCGGCCTTTGATTTTCAATCATTTGGCACGTGTGAATCATGTCTCATCGGTAAGATGACTCGGATTTCCTTCAAAGGTGTTGGAATGGGCGCTGCTGACCTATTAGGGCTCATACACACGGATGTATGTGGACCTATGTCAATCACCGCACGAGAAGGCTATAGGTATTTCATCACTTTCACGGACGATTTAAGAAGATATGGCTATGTCTACTTAATGAAGCACAAAAGTGAATCCTTTGAGAAATTCAAAGAATACCCGAACAGGGTACAGAACCTACTGGGTAGAAAGATTAAAACACTGCGTTCGGATCGTGGTGGCGAGTATCTTTCTCACGAGTTTGATCAACACCTTAAAGACTGTGGGATTGCCTTACAGTTAACTCCACCTGGAACACCTCAGTTGAATGGTGTATCCGAACGGAGAAATCGAACTCTACTTGATACGGTTCGATCCATGATGAGTCACATGGTATTACCTGATTCATTATGGGGTTATGCTCTTCTTGTCATTACCGCTCTAATACTTAACCGAAGTCCGTCTAAAGTCATTGACAAGACTCCATATGAACTATGGAAGGGAACAGTCCCTAACTTGTCCTTTATACGGGTTTGGGGCTGCGAGGCTTATGTCAAGTGGAGACACGAGGATAAGCTCGGCCCGCGATCGGTCAAGACATACTTTATAGGTTATCCTAAAGGAACACTTGGTCATTACTTCTATTCGCCAACCGAACAACGTGTTTTTGTTGCGGCTAGTGCGACATTCTTAGAGAAGGAATTTCTCGAGAATGCAAAGAGTGATAGAACATTCGAGCTATTGGAGGTTCCAGAACCAAATACCGAGCAACCATTGGAGGAACCAATTCCTTCAATCCCGCCGCGGTTAATATTCCGAGGAACCTAGGAGGTCGTGAAGAGTCTCTATTCCTCCCGGACGGATACATTGGTATGGTCGAGGAACATGACATAGATGACATTCTACTCTTAACGAGTAGTGAACCCGCAACCTATAAAGGTGCCATGACTAGTTCTGACTCAAAGCTATGGCTTGAGGCCATGCAATCCGAGATGGACTCCATGTATGAGAACAACGTGTGGGATCTTGTTGACTTACCTGCTAAGGTTCGTCCCCTTCAATGCAAATGGCTTTACAAGATAAAGCATTCTGTGGAAGGTCAACAAGATATCTATAAAGCACGACTAGTTGCTAAAGGTTTCACCCAAGTGCCAGGTTTGCACTATGATGAGATCTTTGCACCCGTAGTCATCTTTGCGTTCCATTCGGATTATCTTAGCGATCGCCGCTTTTCATGACTATGAAATTTGGCAAATGGATGTGAAAACCGCCTTCTTAAACGGCTTTTTGGAGGAAGAGTTGTACATGGTACAACCCGAAGGTTTCATTGATCCAGAAAATCCTAAGAAAGTGTGCAAGCTTAAGCGTTCCATTTATGGACTTAAGCAAGCATCTCGGAGTTGGAATCATCGCTTCGACCAAGTGATAAAAGACAATGGATTCATTCGATCGGTCAAGGAACCATGTCTGTATATCAAGTCGAGTGGGAGCAAGATTGTCTTTCTAATATTGTATGTTGACGACATACTCCTGATTGGGAATGACATACCTCTCTTAACTTCGGTGAAAGTATGGTTGAAAAACCATTCCCAGATGAAAGATCTGGGTGAGGCACAAAGAATTTTGGGCATCCGTATCTATCGAGATAGATCACGTCGGATGTTATCTCTCGGCCGGGGAGTCTTACATAGACAAAGTCCTAGAGAGATTCAGCATGACTAACTCCAAAAAGGGGTTTCTTCCTATGGCTCCAGGGGTGCATTTGAGCAAGTCTCAGGCACCAGAGACACCGGAAGAGAAAGAGCGCATGACACGGATTCCTCATGCCTCGGCTATAGGATCAATCATGTATGCCATGATATGCACACGTCCGGACGTGGCATATGCATTGAGTATGACAAGTCGATTCCAACAAAGCATCCGGTGAATCACATTGGTGGCTGTCAAGAACATTCTTAAGTACCTACGGAGGACTAAATATTGGGCATTGACTTATGGAGGCCCTCAAAAGCTATGCGCAACCGATTCTGTGAGATGCTAGCTTCCAAACGGATCGAGATGACTCGAAATCTCGGTCTGGATTCGTTTTTACTCTTAATGGCGCTGCGATCAGTGGAAGAGTTCCAAACAAACTCATTACAGATTCTACGACCGAGTCCGAGTACTATGCCGCGTCCGAAGCTACAAAGGAAGCGATATGGATGCGTCAATTCTTACATGGACTATCCGTAGTGCCTAGTTCGAATGACCCGATCACCATCTATTGCGACAATAGTGGTGCCATCTTCCAAGCTAAGGAGCCAAAGTCTAGCAACAAGTCTAGACATGTACAACGGAAAGTTCATCTAATCCGAGATTACGTGGAGCAAAAGGAAGTAGTGATAGAAAAGATTGCTACTGAGATGATAACATAGCGAGATCCTCTCACTAAACCATTACGACAAGATAAGCATGAAGGGCACGTTAATTCCATGGGAATTAAACGTCTTCCTAAGTTGTAGTACTCTTTTATGGATTAGATTCATTCTCTTTTGTACTCTATACAACATCATCGTTTTGATATTTATATATTTTGTTTTTCATGTGGATTTGTACGACAAATTTTGAACACCACAAAGTGAACTGAACAAACATTATATTTTTGGTCCTTAATTGCCCACGTGAGCTGATAACTCATGGTAATTATTTTGTGACGTTGGTTGATGGTGGGTTCAATGAGCCATAAGTCAAAAGGTTGGTGACCAATCACGAGAGGCGATTTATACGGATATTTCGTAGGACACAATTGTGACATCGACGTGGAGTCCTAAATGTTTTATAACATTCGGTGCCGGGTCGTGGATAGGACCTCCATGGTGATCCTAAGAGTCGATTCTTTTGACTATCGATTGTCTCTTGAGACTACGGCAGATTTTGGGTGACTTTGGTTTCTTTCTCACGGTCATCCGTAACAGGGGCCAAGTAGATTTTTTTCGGGTGATTTCATGTTTGTGCTTAGATCGGAAGGAGTCGAGTGAAGGAAATATTCAGCCTTTATCAGTACTCGATATTTCTCGGGGCCACTCGAGGAGTCAGAATCGAAATGCATGGCCATGCTCGGATACGGATTCGTTTTATCGGTTAAGTTACTCTCTAGTCGGGGAAACCACTCTTGATCTTGATCGATTGTAGAATACGACCTTTGCGGATCCGGATCGCAAATTGTTTTACATTGAGTGGGAGAAATTTTAAATGAATATGAGAATCGGTTATCGCACATACACTTGTACGGACAAGTGGGAGTTTGTTAATTTGTGTCCTCCGGTTAGTGCGGATAACGTCATTGCACATACACTTGTACGGACAAGTGGGAGCTTGTTGGGGTTGGTGTCCTTAACTTGATTAGTGCAAGGACTTATAAATCTCTAAAAGGATCAAAGGGCATACTTTTGGTATTATTATCAGTTGATCCACGTTTATCAATAACGGTTGGCTTGCTAGATAAGTTTGACGTTATTGTCATACAGATGGCGGTGATCAACTGGTCCCTAAAAGTCACACCTATAGGATACGTTTGAGAGATGTGACAAAGATGAAAATACAGTCATGTTGATGCCAAATTTGACTAACCAGTTAGTCGGAGTTATTGACTAGTAATTAGTCAAACGTGATGTTGAGATATTTTATTTAATACGGATTAAATAAAATGGGCTAAGACGAATTAAGCAGTTAATTCGTAAATTGAATATAAACGATTTATATTTGATTAATGTATATTGAATTAATTATACAATATTGTCTTTGTCGGACATGTATTAATATTTCAACTAATCCGCGTTATTAGTCGATGTATTAATAACCGATAACCGATGACAGTTTATAATAAAACCCGTCATATACATTTTAGCAGAATTGATCGGACCACAAGTTAAAAATGAGGAGAAAGTGGAAAGCCCACTCCCTCCTCTCATGACCCGCGGACCGAGACAACAAAAAGAGAGGCTCCCTCTCCTTTTGACCTAAAGATTCATTTTTACATGAAAATTAGGGTTTTGGAGATCATTTTTCTCTCTGAAACCTAGATCTCACATCTGATAAAACTCACATCAAGTTCTCTCAATATTGCAAGGCAATTAGAGAACACATTTCTAGCACAAGGGCATATTCTCAGACGTTCTTGGGTGCAACAATTAGGAGGAGGTCTACTTTGATCTCTCATTGCCGAATTGCACTAGGACCGAAGGTTAATTCTTGTGCTTTATCGGTTTTCGTTGTATTTCGTTTATGACAATATTTCAAATGTTAAATTTACGTTATAGTCCTAAATTTAAAGGGTCTTATACGGATATTACCCCACACCTTCTCCTTGGCCTTGTCTTCATTTTTCTTTGAACTTTCTTCTTTTGATGATTCTCCATCTTTGGAGTTTTGCACAATTTCTTCCTTTTCGCTAGCTTTCACAACTTCATCCTCAACTTGCTTATTCAGTGCTTCATACCTTGTACCACTTCTCAAGTGAATGGCACTAATCGTTTCATGTCTAGGGGGATTACTTTGAGGTGGTAATTGCCCCTTTTGTCTTTGTGAGCTTGAAGATGCTAGTTGAGTCAATTGTGTTTCCAACATCTTGGTGTGAGCTAGAATGTTGTTGATGGTGGTTTCCTTTGCTTGGCTATCTTTTTGCATTTGAGTGAAAAATTCTTGTTGATTCTTTTGCATTTGGAGGACCGCTTTTTGGACATCAAAACCTTGGTCATTTTGGTGATTGTATGGATTTTGATTTTGGTAACCTTGGTTTTGATTGTAAAAGGGTCTTTGATTTTGGTTTCTCATGGGTGGTGGAGTGTATGTTGTTTGAGGGTTTTGAACATTTTGGCTTTTGTATGAGAGATTTGGATGGAATTTGGTGTTTTCATTGTAAAAGTTGGAATAAGGGGTACCACTCTTGTATGCTTGGAAAGCATTCACTTGTTCATTTGTTCCCCTACATTCACTTTGGTCATGTCCCAAAGTTCCACAATTCTCACATATCCCACTTGGGATTGATGAGGATGCCGTCATGGCATTAACATGATGCTTTGATGATTTTGAGTTTTCCTCAAGTCTAGCCATAGCTTGTTCAAACTTCAAGTTGATTGTGTCTATGTGATCACTAAGTTGAGCACCCAATTGAGTAACGGAGTCCACTTCATGCTTTCCTCCTCTAGTAGCCTTGCGAGGTCTACTATATTGTGAGTTATGGACCGCCATTTCCTCAATCTTGTTCCATGTTTGATTGTCATCAACTTCGGTGAACATTCCATTTGATCCCATATTGAGAATGTTCCTAGAATCTTCATATAAACCATTCCAAAATTGTTGCACCAAAAATCATTCGCTAAGTCCATGGTGAGGACATGAGCGACAAATTCCCTTGAACCGCTCCTAAGCTTCATACAAAGACTCTTCATCCCTTTGCTTAAAACCCGTAATTTGAGCTCTTAGCATGTTAGTCTTTTCCGGTGGGTAGAATTTTTTGTAGAAAGCTAGAGCCAACTTCTTCAAAGAATCTATTCCAAGGGTGGCCTTATCAAGGCCCTTCGACCATTACTTCGCGGTGCCGATTAAGCAAAAAGGAAATAAGACCCATCTAATTTGGTCTTGAGTCACGCCCGTTTGAGAGATTGCATCACAATAGTCGCAAAAGGTTTCCATATGAGAATGAGGGTCCTCACTAGGCATCCCCCCAAATTGGCTCCTCTCAACTAATTGGATGAAGGCGGACTTGGCAATAAAATTTCCGGTTAGATGTTGCGGTGTAGGAGTACCATTTGGTAGATTCTCCTCGGTGGGTACGGAGTGCGACGAGAATTTAGGCATTGTAGGTGGATTTTGTGGGGTATTGTGTAATGGGTTCTCTTCTCCTTCTATTGCGAAAGGATTGACAAACTCACTAGTGGGTTGAACAACTTCACTAATACCTCTTAAATTCCTCCTAACAAGTCTCCTATTGTTCGTCAAGGTTCTTTCGATTTCACGGTCAAAAGGTAACAAATCACCTTGTAACCTTCTAGACATGCAAAATATCAAACAACTCGAAAACAATTAGAACAAACCTTGAGGAGTTTTACTTCCTCAAGGCGAAGAAAGACACAACTAATAACAATAAAAAGAAATCTAAATCAAACAAACACCGTCCCCTAGCAACAACGGCGCCATTTTTGATGCTATCCCGCTAAGTGTTCACAAATTAAGATGTGGTCGTTGGGTCACGGTCGAATCAAAACACAATTTATAGCTTCACAAACAACTCTACAATTAGTAAAGAGGCAAGTAAAGGTCGGATCCCAAGGGACGGGTATTGAAATGAGAATTCTATTGCAACTAGTGGTGTCTAAGGGGTGTCACAAATTGGGTTGATGTAGAAGGTCACTAAACTAAATTAGCAATGAAAATATACAAGCAAGATGAATTAAAGGGGTGTAAACAATTGATTAAAGGCACTAGGGTGTCATGGGATCATAGGGGAATCATGGGATATGATCATACAAACATGTTCTCAAATTATAAGCAAGAAATTATTGTTGTGATGGATTGAGTTGGGTTATATCTTACAATCCTAGGAAAGTTTGGGTCCCGGAGCCGAATCGATTAGATTGTACAACACCTACAAGTCGACTTAATCTTCCCTACTCAACAACATGCATGGTCTAATGAGACTCGAGTTGGGTTATGTCTTACAAGTCTCATTGAAAAGATGGGAGATGATAGTAAATGCAAGGATTCATAGGCTTAGCATTTCATCAAATATAACATGTGCATGAGTTGAGATCAAAACAAGCAAGCAAATAAAACATGAAAGCATATTAATTTAAGCATGAATCATTCCCCATGTTGGTTTCCCCTAATCACCCATTAACCCTAGCTAAGAGACTACTCACTCATTATCATGTTGATCATGCTAGCAAGGTTGTCAATCATACCAACAATATGAAACATAATGAATAAATGAATATAATTAACAATAATTAAAAAGGGATTAAGAGATTATACCTACTAATGATTCCAATAATAAAGCAAAGATAAAAGAAGTACTTGAATGCTTGATTGAGAGGTTGTCAATCTCCCAATAATAACCCAAATAATCTTCAATTACCCAAA